>NC_141705.1:75052330-79852330 GCF_971803275.1 Cyanistes caeruleus
AACTGTCAGGGGAGGTTTAAACTGTTTCTTCACCCAGAGGTGGTAGGGCCCTGGAAGAGATTCCCCAAGGCAGTGATCACAGCACCAAGTCTGACAGAGTTAAAGAAGTTTGGAAAATGCTCTCAGGCAGATGGTGTGATTCTTGGAGTGATTCCTGTGCAGGGCCAGGAACTGGATTTAGATGATCCTTGTATGTCACTCCCAACTTGGGATATTCTGTGATTCTATGATCTGGTTGATTCATATGAACACAATTACTCGGTTTAGCCAAAATTTAAACAATGAGACTTTCTCTGGCCAATATAGAGCTTCTTCTGAACTCTTCAGAGAGCTCTCTGCCTTAGGACATAGGAAGATGAGGCTTTTAAGATTGAGCTTATTGTATCGAAGTGTTTGTGCCTAAATGAAGCTGTCAACATTTGACACCTATGTAATCTTGAACTGCTTCTTGGCCAGGTAAGCAGGAGTTATTTCAGTGCTGCTTCAATTTCAGCTTTCCCTGATACAATTTTCTCTTCCCTGTATTATTTAGCAGGTTACTGCCATATCCTAATGGTGTCATCTAATGTTCATGTCTAAACTTGAATGGGACCAATCTAGGCTACAACATGCAACAGTTCAAACTTGCAAAGTTCCAAAAGGTCAGACACACCTAAACTTGAGTATTTTGTCTTCATTAGTTCTGAAGGCTAGGAGTCCCCAGACCAATCTCTGTTCTTACACAAATAGTGAAAATCCAGAATTGATATTTTGGTGAAGAAAAGCTCAAATTTTCAAACTTTTTTCATTCCTGCTTACCCTCTGTCACCAGGACATCTTTCTACACATCTTTTATGAAGTACAGCTGAATTTCAGTACCACATAGACTGGGTTCCCACTTCTTATTGTTGGGTATTTTCCCTTGTGGTCCTTTTTTTGACTGTTTAAATCCTGCTACTGACTTTAAAAATTAAACTGTTATAAGTAGGTATCCTATGTGCTATTTTTTTTGTAAATAGTGATAAATTAAAATCTGATGTCCACACCCAAGTATGGGTAAGAAATGATATTTTGTCTTTGTACTGATTCATTACATGCATCTCATTAATCAGCAAATCACACAATATGAAGCAGAATTATTATGATACATGCAAGTAGCCTTTTTATATATACACTACAGAATACCAAATGCATTTTTATGGGGAAATCGGATGGTGTCAATTTGTAACACATGCTGAAATGTAAAATTCAAGCTTCTGATGCAGGTATTTTGCATATAATAAAAATCTGCATCCTAGATCTTTCTTTTACACTGATATCAGTGGATATCCAAGCCTTGGGCTTGAGTATGATTGATTCAGTTGTCACAGTGAATGGTTAAAAAGCTACCACCAAAGAGCTGCAAACCATCTGATGAAGAGTTACTGAACTGGGAGAAGAACAAAGGGAAAGTAAAAACTTTAGTTCTCCGAGAGTGAAGTAAATAGATTTACTGACAGCTTTATGCAAAACATAGAAGGAACAAAATAATTTCTAGAGATGTTACAAAATCTAAAGAATAGATGAAAGCATTTTGCGTGATGATGTGTTTATTGAAGACTGTGAATTCTGGAGAAGTGATCCATCTAACAAAGAGAAAGCAATGATGTGCAGAGATTAGGAACAAAAGGGAAGGATCCTGCTTGAAGAGTGGCAGTCCATCAAGGAAAGATACTTCCCAGTGAAGTGCTAACAGATGTAACAGATGAGACTCCATCAGTTGAAAGTTACAATCTAAAAACAAGTGGAATTCAACATTGTTCCATGCATAAGTTCCTACCTGCAAAACAGTGCTCAGCATGGATTGCATAAATATGCAGCTAAGGGAGACAGAAAAATTCACGGTACCCTCCCAGCAGACATCTGTAAATGTGTCTTCTGTTTGTTGAACAAAGAAAGCTTAATGTTGAAATAAAGATGATCGAAATTCTGCATCCTTAAACGTGGGAGAAAGGAAGTCAGGCTCTTACTTAATGTAGTAACTTGCTTTTGAGAAACATTGAATATTCCCAGCATCCTTTGATCCTTCTGAGTGATTGCTCAGAAATTTTTTTAAATCATTGTCAGACACAATGCCCTGGTTCCAGCCAGGACAGGGTTAATTTGTGCAGTATCCAGGAGTGGGGCATGGCCAGGACCCAAATGGTATCCTGTGCTGCCTGGCATCATTTTCCAGGAGCAGGGGAAGAGCTCCCTTACAGTTTGGTGTGGAGGGCTGTGCTTGGGTATTGTCAGGCTCTACGTGGTTCAGAGGTGATCATCTGTGTGTGATTCTCTCACCCCCCATCACCCCCCCACACTTTTGTTATTGTTGCTGTTACTGTTTATTTTCTTGTTTCATTGTTGCTTCCAGTAACCTGTTGGTATCTCAACCCATGACCTTTTCCTTTTGTGCCTCCTGTCCATCCTGCTGCAGGGGGAGAGTGGGAGGGAGGCCCGAGGGAGAGGGGATGAGCAGCTCATGGTTTGGAGTGGTTTCAGTGGGATCACTAAATTGGAGAACATCACCTTTAAACCTCGACAGCCGTGAAGCACTTCCAGATAAACACTGCTTTCAACAGCTGATTTCTTTTTGGCTGTGAGCTGTGAAGGATCCACTCTTCAGCCTGAGCACAGACCAAGGCACAGTTCCACAGGAATGGCCTGCTCTCCAGCTCATTCAAAGAAAGGTAACAAAGGAAGGCTCCATGCTGAGGTCCCAGCAAAGTCAGCTCATGTGAGAAGCAGTGGATGGTGTTATCCCCCAAACAGGAGAGTGAGCTGCAACCTTCCAAAACTCCAAACTTTTGCTTGTTGTTGTAGCTCTTTTATGACATAAGCACACACAAACAAACCTAATAAAAATGCCTGACGTTTAAAAGCATCTTCCATTCAGTTTTTGAGAGGCAATACACTATGCTGATGCAGACAGAAGGACCCAGCTATGTACAAAGAATTTTCCCCATATTCCTTGAACAACATTGTTTTAATTACCCATTCACCACCTGTAATGGCCATACCACTCCATTTCTACTTTGTTTTGTCTTACTTTAAGGATGCAAGCCCTAATTTTTGTCTGTGTATATTTATCTCCTCCAACACGAACCTCCACACTCTCTGATCATGACAGCTGCTGGTGATTTAACATACAAATGGCAGCCAGAAATCAGCAGGCCACAGGGTGTCATTTTTAATGCTATTTTATCTTTGATTCTGCCCATTCTCAGGGCAATAAAGAGAAGGATGGTACTGATATAATATAAGGTGATAAGCAGATCATTCTGGCTTGAATAGGCTTCTTGTGATCTTCCATATTATTTAAGGGTTCAAAGCCTACTGAGGTTTTGATCTTTTAAGAAAGACATTTTCTCCCAATTTAGCTCCTGTGTGTTGAAAAAGTGCAGGGGGAGTACAACAGGGTGTTAAAATACAAGATCAGTCTAGAGAGGTATTTTCACCAGCATGAAGACAGAACAGTGTCTGTTGCTCTCTTCTTTCTTCTTTGAAAGCCCTAAGGGAACACAAATCCTGGGAATAGGATATGAGCAGAGAGAGATATTTACTTCTAGTAATTTAGACTGTAAGCAGTGTAGTCTGGATGGCTGATGACAAATTGACCAACTTCTGGTATAATCAGCCTGTTTCAAGAATGCAGAGTTATTAATTCAGGTACAATTTTGTATTAGCTCATTTCCTCTTCCTTAAGTTGTGAGCTTTGTACTACGATTTTGAGAGGACAACCTCACACCTCACATTTTAATTCAGTTTGCATTCACTGATTATTTATGTTTATTCATTCAACTATAAAATTGTAGTTCTACATAGATATTTGGTGTTTTGATTAATGTGTGAGTTTTCCCTCTTCACGACGGACATGTCAGGGAAAGATGTTGACCTATAGTAGGCTAAGTATCTACGTTTCTGCTTCTTGGTTTACTTAGATGAAACTGGTATTGTAGTAGGATTTTACCTGCACACCAACAAGTGCACAAAATTCTTCAAATGAAATTCTTTCCATATGTCTCTCATTATCTTGTTCAAAGTACTTGGTCAGACCAACTTAAGTGTCACAGAAGGGGGTGAAATTGGGGAAACAGGGAGACAGAGTTCTGTTCTATGTCTGAAAGGTTTTCCTTTGTAAGAGCAAGCCAGGACCAAGTAAATAAAGTGAAAACTTCAAGTAATATTTGTGACAACATATGCACAGGAAACCTTGGTTGATTTATTTGAAACAACTAGTGTTTTGCAATCTAAATACTCTAGTATTTCACAATAACATAACATCAAGGAAATAAAACTATCAAAACAATGCTGCATCTCAAAATGAAATATTTTTCCACCTTGTTAGGAACCTCCTTTTTTACAATGGAGGCATATCATGCCTGCTTCTTTACAGTCTCTTAAGAACAGGTTGGGTACCAACCTGTATTGGTAATAGCATTCAAAGTGCTGATCCTGCAGCAAGGCAAGAGAATTGGGGAAAATGACTGCCTGATGTCAGGGTGCTGAGGGGATGGGGCCTCCCCAGGGGTGGCAGCACAAGGTCTATCCCACTCTCTCAATCAGAAAGCAGGTGGAGACAGCCCCAGCTCTGGGCACTGAGCACCTCCCTGGGGACAGGACTGGGCTGAGGAAGGGCTGAAACACTGGCCCTTGGGTAGAAGTCAGCACCAGGCAGTCTCAGTAAGTATGAGGCCATCAAAGTAGTCCATGGGAATTGGAGGGGTGGGAAAATCCTCTTTTTCTACCAGAACTTCTGTAAGCCACATCCTTACTTTTGTCTTCTCTGTTTATGTTCTCTGTGTCTTTGCAGTTTATGATGCTGGTGTGCAGGCACTT
This sequence comes from Cyanistes caeruleus, assembly GCF_971803275.1. Taxonomy (NCBI): domain Eukaryota; kingdom Metazoa; phylum Chordata; class Aves; order Passeriformes; family Paridae; genus Cyanistes; species Cyanistes caeruleus. Next base: position 75,057,167 of record NC_141705.1, read on the forward strand.
GTTCCAGGGAAGCGACTCAGCTGGTAATTTTGTTGTCATCAACAGGATGACTCAGGAAAGACCTTACAGAAAATTTATTCAATTGTCCAATATCCCTGAACTTTTTAACATATGCTGAGTAAATACTGGGTAAGTTCCTCCCAGCAATGCATTATCTGGGTGTAGGATTTTCAGATTGCCCTTGCTACCATTATGTCCAAATATTTTCTGGGAGACATTCATCTACCAGACCAGCATGTCAAGGCTGGTTTGTTCTTTATCTCTCTCTCTGGAAGAAAAGAAAGCTCTCTGTTATATGCCTACTGCCACTCTCAGTGTCATCTACAAATACCTACTGAGCAAAACTTTTTTCAGAGTACTAAACACTCACTGGAGAGCAAGAAAATGAGTCTGTATTTAATCAGTGGTAAGCCATGGGAGGTGGCAAATGTGCCTATTCCTCAACCAAGAGATGTTTAAATGCTCTTGCAGACTGCAACAGTATAAAAGGAGATAATCCTCCAACCTGCTGTTTAGAAATTCTTCTAAGCTGGGTGTTGGTACAGAAGTTCCGTGAGGTGGAAAGAACTGAACACAGATTTCTCACATCCTGATAAAAGATTCCAGAAGTCATACCATCTGCCCAGGAAGTGTTAGGTATCTAGTCTTTAACATCTTAACAAATATCTTATCAAAATAGGATCCTATTTTTAGGTGTTTGCAGAAAACATGTATTGAGCAGAAAACTACCAGACAGAGAAATGCTGTGAGAGGCCCTTTTTATGCCATATGATCATGGTATATGCTCACAATCTTGGCTGCTGAGAACAAATGCTTCTTTAATATGACGGGATCTAAACCAAATTTCCTTTTCCCAACCCTTCCTAATCATCAAATCCAAAAGGATTTAGGCTCTGAGTGGAAAGATGAAGAGCTCTTCATTTTTCTCTTTGAAGCTGTCCCATTTTGAAAAGAATAATTATATATTCTTTTGACAGAGAGACTAAGGGCACCAGATTGCATATTGCTCTCTAGACTGCTAGTTAGCTCATTAACCTGGATATGGGGAGAGCTCAGTATGGTAGCACCCATGTGATTTTACATTATTTTATTGCACAATAACTGTTGTAGTATTTTTTCTCTTATTATTTTGATTTAGGAACTAGGTTCTGTTCCCACCTCTGCAGTATGTAGTTTCTCAGTTATGCCTCAGGAAAATAAGGATAGTGGTGCAGGCATCTGTCATAACACTGGAGTATATTTTGGTTATTAATAAAGGATATAAAAGCACACAGAATGGCAGCCAATAAATCTATCTTTAAAAATCTATCAATAAAAATATCCATCTTTAAAATAAATATCTTTTCAATCTCCATATATTTTCCAGTGTTGACAGTTATATTTGGGGTGAGAACATAAGATTTTTTGAGTTTGGTTTCTTTTTCCCCTGAAGCTTTATATCTGTAAATATCATCAACGTGTTCAGCAAAGTGGTGGATTTAAATCTGTGAATGGAGAATCAAACACTTAAAAAGTTTACAAGAAAATAGTGGTTTCCAGTTTACTCCAAATAGAAAGGAAACAGGGAAACAATTTCCCCAGTCCAATTTCCCAGTACTTGATTTTTCTCAATCTTTTCCTTATTAAGCGGTACTTCTTAGATCAGACTTACTAAATAGAACAAAATGTTATTTCTTTAATAATTAAATTAATTCCCAGTGTCATAACACAGGAAATGACAATAGGAATCAAAGTAGTAAAATTAAACACAGGAGCCTTAATCACAGTTTCTGTATGATAAGGGCTACTTGAACTCCATCTATAATTATAAAGGAAAGTTTGACTGATAAGTCTATTACTTAACTATTCATAATGACAGGAAGCCCTCAAAAATAGCTGACATAAATGGTCAAAAGTACAGTGAAGTATCATCCTTTAAAAAGTAGTATTTGAAGCAGAAAATATAGTAATAGAAAGGAAGCCTGTAAATTCTTAAATTTTCACAATAGGATGAAGAATGTTCCAGCATGCTCCTGTCCCCAAGGAGATGGTGGATGTCAGGACTGCCCCCCTTCCCTTCCCCTGGAAACAGGTGTAAGAAAAATATAGTACCTCACATATAAACCTCAGCCATTTCATTTCAACTTAGCTGTGATCGATCTAATGCAAATGTGTACCTGGAGTGCCAAGAAGCAGATTTATCTTTTGTTTTGGGGGTTTTGTTTGCTTGTTTGTTTAATTTTTAACAGATCATTTCAAGCAGCTCAGTGAGGTTTAATGATATTATTACAAGGCATATTGCATTCTCCCCCTAGATTATATTAATTACCTATCTTGAACTTCCAGCACACTGTCTCTCTTCTCTTTCTTTGTTTACAGCCAGAATATAAATCAAACAGAGCCTCTCAAAAACTGAATGGCTGTGAGCTCCAAGGGCATCATTTAGCCTCATATCCAGGGGGTTGAGCAGAAGAATGTTTGCTTGCATACTTTTTTTTTTTTTTTTTAATATAACATAAGCCACAACAAATATATTGCTCTCATGGTGAAATCTTTCTCCTTTCATGATATTTATGATCCTGAACAAAACACTATTTAAGTATCAATTAATGTTGTCTGTGAGACTAGGAAGAGCAGAGAACATTCTCTCTTCCTCTCTTTTTCTTCTTCACATAGGAGCAGTGCTACACCACTGCTTTTCCATCAGTATCCCATAATGTTTCAGCCCTAAATTATTCTGATACCTGGTTAGAAAAGCTGTAGTGATGGGGGTGGAATTACTAGACAATTTTGACATCAAGCTTCATCTAATATTTTTTTCAGATTATTCTCAACAAATGGGAATACCCTCCCTCCCCTGAGGTGAATGTGCAAACCATTCAGGAGACTGCTTTTACACTCCAAGTATATTAAAAAAGATGACAGAAAACATCTTTCAGACAAGTCTGGAATGAGATACTGTTCTAAGGATCTGTCTGTTACCTTCCAGAGAAAAACTTTTGAAACATCCACAAGGTTGAGGTTGATATTTTCTTTGCTTGTTTTGCTCACATTTTCAATACACAACTAGGGCAGTGTAAGACTCTGTCCCATGAATTTTTAGTTGCCTGAAATTCTGCATAATAAAAACATGAATCGGTCCTTCCAGGACTGCATTTCTGTCTTTGTCTTAATAGAAAACCTAAACATTTACACCACTTAATATCTTGTGTTATTTTGCTTTCAGACAAAAACATCAGAAATGTCTGTTTCACACTGACACATAGCCATGTCCAAACTTCCAAATTTCCATACTGGATTGTGTAGCTTTCTTAAAAGCAAAGCCAGTGAAGTTTCCTTTTTTCTGATGTCAAATAATTTTATCGCAGGCTGCTCTTGCTTAAAAATGTATGAAGGAGGAAACGAAGACTTCCTTTTCCTCTCCTTCAGATCACTGCAACTTGGGCCACTGCCTTTAATGGAATTAGGCTCTGATGCATACAAAACACAGATCAGTTTTGCAACCTAAATGTTTGGATCCAAGACTTCTAAAACTTAAAGTTGGTTTGGTTACACTCCCTTTATCATGTACTGGTAAGGCTTTGTCATACAATACATTGCTCTCCAGAGTTAGTGCAAGTCAAAGATGAGTTACCCAAAATATGCTTCTAAGTTGAGCATCAGATGAACTTTAATCTTTGAAGTGCATGTATTTGAAAGCATTCTCTTTTCTTGAATGTTTGACTTAACTGTTTTTTCCATATTATATGATATAGATCAGTATTTTAGAATATATTCACCCAATTGTCTAAGTCTCTCTTCCACAAGAATGGTAAACATTATCTGAATCCTGTTTACAATTTTTGATTATCTTCTGCTTGCCTAAAGTGGTTTCCATCCAGAGGACACTTTAATTGGTGCTGACACAGTGAAGGAGAAAGCTTTAGCACAGCATCTTTCATCTTGACTCAGCAAGATTTCCAGTAGTTGCATTTATACAGTTTTTTGACAAGATGCTTCCTAAGTGAAGCGTTTGCCTTTTGGAGAGCTACACCCACAGAGATTTCATTTTCCTTGATGTCTGTCAATATAATGAACTTTATTAACAAATTCAAATTCAAAAACAATTTCAGTTCAAGAAAACTGTCCAAGTTAGTTCTTGCTTATTTCTTACATATGAGGATATCTACAAAAACACAGATGCTCAACAATGGATTGTAATGGCTGCGTATATTTGTTTATATATATATATATGTGTCCATTTTTTAGAGACAAAATAAAATGAAGGAGCTCTTTAAGAAGAACTTGATCTCTGATTTTAGGGATCAGTGCAAAGGACTTGACTCACAGTTTCAGAATTTGTCATAGCACAATATTATAATAAAGTCCTGCTGCCTGTCTTTTACATTACTGTAAATAGAATAGAATAAAAAACTTTCTACCATTTATAGACATCTGATGCCAAGTTTTTGCGATCAAATTGCAATAAATAAATGTATATCAAAGATGCTTACTTTGGACCCTACACCTTTGTATAGGTTTTAATTCACAAATCCAAATGCCATAAACTCGAGACTAGAATATGGAACAGTGGCAGGATATGATCGGCTTTCTCCAGGTAAGACATACAAATATTTAACAGCCTTGCAAAATTGCAATTGCAATTTATCAGCCTAGGAAGACTATCTATTTATCCACCCTTTACCCTGAGGAATGACACTACTTTAAAAAATAATCAAATCAAAACAAAACAAAACAAAACATTTCTATGAGCAGGTAACATTTGGGAAGCAAAAAAAGATGAGTTGTGTGCTTGGTGGTGAGTATAATGCATGAAGAAGAGGCTGAATTTAATTATTGAGTGCAAAACTCCATTCTACACTAAGGAACAAATCTAGTGCTGTAGTACCCTAACATGTCTTTCTACCATTTTGTTTACATTTACTGATAGGAGCTGTAAGAAAAAAATCCTGTGGATTTTTTTAACTTGTTCAAATTCCTAGAATTTGAACAAGTTATACACACACACACACACATGTAATCTCCCCCACAACTATACAGAGGCTATAATGCAGGAATCTTTACAAATTGTATTTATCTGTGTATTTTCATTTCACCTAATTTTCCAACAACACTAATGAAAAATTACTACACCTTGTCCCAGTAATTTAAGGATATGTTCATGGAAATACCTTCCCTTTATAGGCATGTTAACAAAAAATTGTTGGAAAAAAATTGGAATTTTATTTCAAGTAGTGAAATGTTTTAGTATTTCTAAGTTCTGGAAGAATCCATCTGGAAGAAACTAAAGTCTGATTCTGAAGAATTTTAACAGGCAAGCTGCTTAGAAATCTATTGCTACCCATCTAAATTAGGAAGTGAAAAAAATGATTCACAGACCTGATTCTATACTGTTATCTTTTATAAGACCCTGTCTTCTCTGCTTGAACTCTAATTTACTCCAAAAACAGTTATTCTCACAGGCAGCTTGTTCTATTATGCTCATAAATTGTAAATTTAAACATTAAGTATTGCTTCAGAGAACTAATTGAAGGATAGAACATTCTTATCCCTACAGCTGTGCACAGATTAACTCCTCCAAAGCTTAGCATGCCCCACCAGGAACATTACAGAACAACAGGACTGAGAGCCTTCCTTGTGCTTTCTCTCCGAGGCAAGTTTAAGTACACTTATATCATCCCTTACAGGTGTTTTTTGAACTGTCCTTGGAAACCTACAGCGAAGGAGATCCCAAAACCTTCCTCATCTCAGTTTTATGGGTATCAGTCTTTCCCCTTAATACCCAACCTAAATATTTCCTGATTACTTTCAGTTCACTGTTGGGTCCAATATGCAAATGAGAGTCCTTCAATATTTGCACCACCTTTGGAATCAATTGTGCTTTGCAGAGGAAGAGGCACACACACAGGCTGGTGTTTGAAGGCATTTACAGACCTGTCCCTGCAGGTGGGCACCCAGCAGCACGAGGCAATACATGGGAGATGCTGAACAAGGCAGTTTCAACGGGAGGTGGCCAGGTGCCCACTAAAACAAAGAAACAGGACAAACTGAGCCTCTGCACTGCCCAGTTTGCCCTTCTCTCAGGATAGAAGCTGTGTACTGGGTTTTAATGCGTCCCAAGGCTTGTTCCAGCAGATGTTAGTGCACCAAAACTCACAGTGAGCAAGGGAAATCAGCAAGAGCTACAGCTTTATCTCGAGAGCTCAGGCTGTACTACTTCAATTCTTCCTTTCCTTTGACAGTTCTGCATCCTACCACGACTCCCTCTAGGACTCTCCCAGTGAACTCAGAAGGATTTCTGTGTATATATGGACCAATGCTAATGGTATTTAACATTTAATAAAAACTAAAGAAAATTAACAAGTCTGTATGCTTATCACACTTGATGGAAAGAGTTCTGTTTTGGGAATGAATGATAGGACATGATACAAGTTAATATCTTTTTCAGAAAAAAATGGCATGCAAAATGTGAAGAGTTTCATTAAATAGAAAAACTTTGGCTGTTCATGAAACAGAAAGTAAAACCATTTCCTTTTCCTCCAAAAGGCTGGAAACAACCATAAATTACAATATATGTATTAAAAAGTTACTTAGAAACAAGTTTAAGAATGGCAAGGACTTTCTTGCTTTAAAAGCAGAAACAAGAATCTAGCAATCTCCTCTAAATGAAATATTTGTCACAAATTCCATTGCTTTTCTTCATAAAATAAATGAAGCCTGTAGGCAACTAAAAGGTCTGGTGCCTACAGCAGGAGGAACATTTCACTGTTGTATTTGCTCAAATCACTAGCTATTCAAGTTGTTTGGGAGATTTTTGGGTTGGGTTTTGTATAACACACATTTTTAAAAGGATCTCATGAAACGATTTGTCATTATACAAACGTGCTAGATGTGCACATTAAAGTGTTTAATGAACATATTTTTTTGTTTGGAGTATTAAATTAACAGCTTCAGGGCCTAGTCCACTAGGTGTACAAAGAACTCGTAGAATTTGATCAGGAATGTTTGATTCCCTATATATATTTGGATCCACAACAGGGTGGTTTTCATACAGGTGATTTACATACTCCTATCTAATAGAAAATGCCATTACAAAGAACAAAAAAAAAACAACCCAAAACCAACGAACAAAAATAAGAAACCCAAATTCTATTATGACATAGCAGTGACATCTCACACATTCATCCCATAGCAGCATTGGTGGGGACAACAGAATTCCTTTATAACAGCATGATCCAAATCCCACTGCAAGCAATGAAACATTTTCTCTTGTTTTACTTAATATTGAATCATCAGTAAGAATTGGATTGAATTTGGCTAGGCATTGGCCGACAACAAGGTGTGCTCTCATCTGCTTTTGTTATTTGATGTACTAAAGTACAGTGGAGGGGAAAAAAAATCACAGCACAAAAAAAAAAAAAAAGAAAAAAATTTTACTAGATTTTTTACATTTAGTAAATGGTACTTAAACTCCATGGACATGAAAGTAGTTTTAAACTTTACTTTTGAAATTTTACTTTTTTCAATATTTCATAGAAAAGAAACGCTCTAAGATACTGTTTCAGACCACAGAATTATTACAGAACATAAAGATTATATGCAAGGGCTTAATCCTTTTCCCAGCAAAGATGGTGACCAACACCGTTTTAACTCCAATGGGACAGGGGTCAGCTGAGAATGTGCCATGTTCCTAATTGGAAATCTCCTTTGTGATAAAAGAGTCTGGCATATACTTTGCCTTTGTAATTTGAATTCTATCAACAACTATTCCTAGCCACAAGAGAAATATTTTAGGCAATATATTTGTATAGTTTCACAAAACTATGTTAAAGAGAGATGTGTGGGTGTTTGTGTGTGTGTGTGTATGTATTTATGTATGTATGTATACATATTTATGAGCTTGGGATGATTTTCTTAAAATATTTAACTTCACTTACATTATATCTTACATTGCAAAATGTACAGACACCCAGTGTTCTTTTTAACAACATATACAGGTGAATTTATAGAGCCTTATAAAAGATTTTGTGATTCCAAATTAAAAACCATAGAAACATAACCAAAATAATGGAGAGTGATTTATACCTCTGATAGTACATAGCGCTCATTCGGGTAATATTGACAGCTGCATCTTTGGCATTGAAAATTCCTTACAACTTTTCAGACAAAATGTTGTTGCTTACAGCTTTTTTCTTTTCTTTTAAACAAGAAAAACAGGATTGACCAAAATATGAATTTTGGGGAAGTACTACTAAAGATTTATTTTATTTTTGTTTTTAGCAAGGATAGCTTAGGAACCCTGAATTATCTTCTCACTTTAGTGTATGGTGTAGACTGTATGAATCCATTTAAAAATCAACTAAGTTGTACCACGTTTTTCGGAAAATTATATATAATATAATATATATATATTTTATATTTATTTAGAAGCTTTGAAATAGTACAGTAAACACTTTGCAACACGGTGTATAAACTACAGAAATGTCTTTGATAATTTTGTGGGTCTTCAGATTAACAACATTTTTATGACCCACAGGTGAAAAGAACATGATCACAATCTCTCTTGTAAAGTTGGAATAGTTTGGGGAACACTTGATCACACAAAAATAATATAAAACAGTCAAGTTTAAAACAGTGATATTGCATTTATAATGCACATCTCTTTTATCTGTACGATTGGCTTTTTGTGGTGAATATAAACATCTAAAGGGCTCAGTGACATTTTGGAGAGAGAAAGATATATAGTGCTGTAAACAGGCACACACTGATCAGAGAGGCAAGATCAGTTGCCTCTGAAGTTTCTACAGTTCTACACATTTCAACTCATTTCTCAGGCCTGCTGAGAGCAATTAGGTCCTATTGTTGGCCAGGATGTCTCCAACAGCACACAAATCCTTCAGTTACACAGAACTGGATGGCCAAGATAATGAAGTTGAAAGCTGATGCTTTTTGTTGGTCGACTTTCTTTTGTGCAAATCATGCTGCTTCAGGTAAGTCCTGTAGAAGTGACTAGCATATCCTTTTCCGTGCTGCAGGAAAGAAAGAAAAAACACTTCTGAGAGGAACAAAAATAAAAAAAAAAATCAGTCTCCAACAGTTCTTAGGTTTAGGATTTCTTAGGGTGTAGAAAAACAATCAAAACTTGCCACAGACTGACACTGGAAATTCCCTTTATAGCAAACAGTTTAATGGTGATTCACTTTTCAGAGAAAGCCTCTTTTTGAGGCTTGATAGCCTGAAAACCAAATTTCATAGGCTGTTTTATTATTCTGCCTAACATGTCAAATATTCCAGTGTGCCTGTACAGAATCAGTATAAGGATAAAGCAAATATTCAGTCTTACAGGTGAAACATTACTAAAATTACACAGGCTAATTTTTCCCTAGTTCAGCTTGTTTTTTGAAGCAAGATCTAGAATTCCCCCGAAAATTCAGAAGCTAGTTTTCCTTCTCTTTCAAAGTGAACCATTATCCTCATCACAAAACGACCCTTCAGTCTGGTTTGACAGATGAAAAAATGGTGCATTAGTGCAACAATTCAAATTTCAGCATTTACTGTCAGGCTGAAAATTAACTCATGTTACACGGATGAAGACGGTCAATGCATTAGCAAAGCCATATCCTAATCCAACAGCTGCAGTAGCTATATTACCTCAAGACACTGGCTATTTTAACTGTAATTGGGAGCAAAAGTAACAAATGAAATGTACTAGCATTCAGGAATACCCTAGGTTAAATTCTGATTTCTGTCACGCATTAAAACAATGAACTAACTCACTTGCTCAAGTATTATAATTAGCATTAGCACCATTATTATCTGGTAAAGCTTGTAGAAATAAAATCAGGTGTTTAAATCAACTAAATCCCTACCTGAAATTCAGTCTGCTTCTCTGCATGAAGTTTTACAACTGAAACAAAAAGGAATCTTTCAAATGAATCTTTGAATCATGTACAGGTTGATGCTTGTGTGGTGACACATAAACACATCCAGTCTCCGTTCCATTTAACATAAATATATACATTAGCCATACTTATTTCCTATATATTCACTAGTAAAGGTATGAAATCTGGGTGCTGCATCACAGGGAAGTTAGATTACTTACAGGAAAATGTTACTGTGGATGTTGTATGTTTGTCTAATCTTGCCTGCCTATACTACAGGATAGAAAAATGTGAAAAACATTTCTGTATAAGCTATCTGTTCAACATAAGGAAAATTGTGAGATGTGTTGCTAAAATTAAAACATCTAATAGATGAGGTTTTCAATGGTTCAGTTGTGTAGCAAATTAGTAGCAGAATTAGAAAGAAATTTTAAAAGCTTCTGCAAGATGTTTTTTAAACAACGTTTTTACAAATAATGAGATCAGAACCTTCATGATGTTTTCATGCAGTAGATGATAAGATTAACCCACTAACTAGATACCTTTTAAAGTATCTTTTTTGATATTACAAGAAACAATCATTCCAATAATAGTAGTAAAAATAACAAGACTTATATTGGATCTTTAAAACTTTTTTCCCAAAGTTCAGTCATAATTTCAGTTCTCTTGTAAATACTGAGGGATAGTTATCTAGATTGGTGTCTGCCACAGAGGAACTTGTGCTGCACTACAAACACAGCAGGACTTTGCTGGGATAAACAGAGATGCAGGTGGGGCAATCTGCTTTTATTGCAGCACCACCGCCCCACTCCCACCTGACACAGTGCCTTGGTGGTGCTGATGTGGTACCATCTTTCAGATAATGCAGAGATTGAGTCACTGGCTGTGTTTGGCCTTTTGCTGTGTAAATTGATGCATTTTGAAATTTTTAATCTCCAGTTAACATGCTTATACTACAAAACAATCAAGCCCTGTTATAGAAATAACTAAATATTATGCATTAAGTTGCAAAGCTACTGCAACTCTCCACACCTACAAAAATTGTTGTAGCAAATCTTAAAATATCCTCTGCTAACACATAAAAAGCATTGGATTTTAAAAGCAACTTTTGTGCTCCGTGTTAGTTTGGCTTTTTTTCTGGCTCTGCACAGAAATTTATGTGCAAGCAAATCTCTCCATGTCTCTATCAGTTTCCGTCTTTTTACAGATGGGGAATATAAATCAGAGAGGTTAAATGGAAAGGAGGATGGACTCAACTTAAAAAAGAGAGCAATGAAAGTTCTGACATCTGTTTCCGGTTCTGTGTGTGTGCATGCATGTGTGTTCATAAATAAACTTTTAAATAATAAACACTAAGCCTCTCTGTATCACAATTTCTCCATCTGTAAAATGGAAATAATATTGCTTACCTATCTCCTAGAGGTGCAGGAAGGTTTAAATCACTATTCTTTATAATCCACTTTGAGATCCAGAGATGGCAAGTGCTATAGAAATGGAAGTATCACAGTCAGTGTAAGAGCTGGAACAAGAACACCATAATTTCTGGTGCCTAATATCTCCTCTGAGATCACAGCTCTCTCTTTCATCCCTATTTTATCACCTGTTCCGAACTCTCAAACTAGTACATGGGGAAGCTTCAAGTCTGTGTGAATATGGGTAGTCAGAAAAAAGGCTTTAATAAAAAGCAGTTTCATAATTCTGATAATGTAATTATACTGATTTTACATATATTCTAATATTATTTCAGGTGAACAAGATGATTAAAGATTCACAAGCATTACAATTAAAATTCTTAAGGTACAGAATTTGTGCTGTACTGCTCCTTCCCAGAACAACAAAGATTTTGAGTGCTATGGAAGAGTACTTAATGCATAAAATTTGTATGGGATAAAATAAAATAAAATAAAATAAAATAAAATAAAATAAAATAAAATAAAATAAAATAAAATAAAATAAAATAAAATAAAATAAAATAAAATAATAAAATAAAATAAAATAAAATAAAATAAAATAAAATAAAATAAAATAGACCTGAAAAAAAATATTAATATTCCTTTGTTGCTGAATACACCCTAATAAGCCTCCCATCCACAGTGAGTTAATTCTGTGTAGACTGCTAAGAGACAATGTATAAAGACATCAGTGGTAGTTGAACAGAAAAGTAAATTAAAAACACCAACATAATAAACAGGAAAGAGAAAGTAAGGTATGAAGTAAATATTCCTAGCTCATGGATCTGAAATGAACAGAAAATGCTGTAAAACCCTTGTCTCTTTAGCAAATCTTCCTTTCACCCTGTTGCATCCAAACTTGATGCTGGACTACTGCTTTATGAGTACAGGCAGGAACATTTCCTCTTATGGAAAAGCCTAGAAGAGATTCCCTCTGCTTTGAACACCTTCAAACTCTCCGCATCAAATATTGCTCCTGCTTAGCAGTGGTAGCTAATCAAAAGGGGACAGAGAAGGGGCCCAGTGCTTCCCTCCACAGCTGGCAACCCAAGCAGCAAAAGAAAACACATCCTATATCTTTTATAACTTGTCATTTTCCCTCTGGACTATATTTGAGAGCTGCATAAACTCCCGCAGAATTACTTCTGCTCTTAACAGAACAACTGCTGAATCCCCCCAGAAGTGCCAACAGCCTAAAGATCCAAAGGAACTGCTGGATGATAAATTTTCCAAAGAATATCAAACACCAGGCATGCTGTTGCTGTTACAGATATATTCCTGATCCCCCTTCACTTAGGAGGAAGATGTCCTAAACCCCTTTCTTTTAAATCAAAAAACCTCTGCAACAGCAGAACCGGGGTAAAGCCACTATATAAATTCTTATCTTGTTTCATATCTACATTCTTTAAGTTCAGACCATGTCCAAGCAATATTTGTCTCCACATAGGCTTTCACATATGGGCTTTTGTGGAAGCACTCAACTCACTGTCTTCTCTTGTGGGTCCCCTGTACAAACTGTGTGCCTCACCACGCCACCCACATCAAGCCTTCCCCACAGAGCACAGCTCTGTGATGAAGGAACACAGGATGCTGTAACTTCCTGCATTTCACTCAGAAACAGCCCAGCTATTCTGGCTTCACTTGCAGTGAGCAATAATTTAAAAAGGAGTTAATTACCACATATGCATTATGGCAAGGCTGGTTTTAAATTTGCATTGTTAATTTTAACTGCCCTTTATATTTTGATGGTTTGCCTTGCAGTCTACATTTTTACTGTAACATATGAAACACGGCTCTTCACTAAGTCCCATTAGCTTCACCAGAGCCAGAAATGGATAATTCCAGTTACCAACCAACCAACCAGACTGCAAGTTCAGCCCTCCTGCTCTAACTCAGCCCAGGTGAATAGAGACCAAGACCTAAGCAGTGGTAGATTGTGTTCTGTCAGAAATAACCCGGCTGTTCCAGTTAGCTTGGAGCTCAAGTTCAGATATCAGCAACTATGTTTTTTTGGAAAGAGGTCAACAAGTGAATGGGAATGCAGAGTAAACTACCATAGCTCCCTCACCCTTCGTAGTGGTGCATCCAGGTAAAGGGTGAGACACACGGCTGGGGCTGGGGCTGGGGGATGTAGGATGGGGATTACTCTGCTGCCACCCATGTTCTGTGGATAAAAAAGCATTCCAGTCACTGCAAGTGTCAATTCAGTATATTCTGCAATCCATAAAGTCTTTCTTTTCTTTTAAAAATGATCTATTACTTAAAAGAAGTTTGCTAAAGCATCACTAATAATCTTTTATGAATATTCCATTAATGGCATTATAAAAAGTGTCTTATCCAGGCCAATAAACTTTGGTACACAAATATAGCATTTTACTCATATATCTTTTCCTCATGAATTAGCTTGCAGGGAACTTTTTTCTTTGCTTTGCTTTCAGGGCTTTAGTGAAGAGATTTTTTTTCTTCAAATCTGTATATTCTGTAGAGAACTCTTGGATAAAACACCTTGCATTCCAGATGCCCATGTTTCATTTTACATAATTAATGTGGGTTTTTAACTCTGCATTGTATCAAATAATTGGGAAAAAAAAATGGAAGATGTAACATACTTACTTTTGTGCTTGAAAATATAGAAAAATAATGAAATAAGATCAAATCCTCTCTAATGTCAGTGAGTCTGCTGGTTTTGGTGATCACTGTTTGTGTGCTTTAGGAATGTGTCTGAAGGGTCCTGATGGCCACTAAAGGTATTAGGTGAGAATGAGACCACATTCTGCCTGTCAAATTCTGGCAAGTGACAAGACAGGCAAGGGAGGAGAAGCTTCTGCACATGAGCCTGTCAGCTGCCCCAGGGTAGAATTTGCCCCTAATAACAATATGGCATTCAGTATGGCTGAGATGTTCCTTCTGGCATCTGCAAAATCCAAGATATAAATATTGTTTCTAAAATAAACCAACAGCATTTGGACTGATGGGTACAATTACCCAGATTTCATGTGAAACAAGAAAACAATCGTGAGCATCGGGTCTTCAGGCTGTGAATAAATTAAAGTAGGCCAAAATGCAAAAGTTTTTATTGCTGCACTGAAACTTTTCTGGAAACAGGCTTGATTTTAGCTAAATAAATAATCTCCACAGGCCATTAAAATCTTCCCTTCCTTTGAGAGTATATCCTTACTTCTGAAACAAATATGATTATGCAAAAAATCCCCTGTCTTCTGTATAAAGAAAACTATGTAACCACATATACTGTGCTTTTCTTTCTCCTTTCATTAACTGCATACATTTCCATGTCTATATTCATTTAAATCAGTTCAAGGAAGGAGGGTTCCCAACCATGCCAAAATTTGACAGTGCTGGATACTGCACTGACCATAATGCAGTAAACCTGACAAATAGTGTTACCTGCTCCAGGAAAAGGGGGAGAGAGGTTTGTCCTTTGCACTTAAGTACAAAACTGCCACCTTTCAAATTTGAGCATCATGCTCTAGACCAACAAGAGATCATTATTTTTTTAAAAAAAAAAATTTTGACCAAATTGCTCACTTACATGTATTGCTACTTCTTTTAGCTTTGAGATGGGAAAACACATACTTAAAAGATATTTAGGTGTTTTCAATGTTTGGAACATGCATTTTAACATGGCAAGTGAGATGCTTGGTACAAATGCTGACACATCATGACAGCCACAGGAATAATGTTTCTCTGGTGCTAATGGGTGCTCTGAGATTTATATACTACCTGGACTTAGCTAATCCTCTGGAAAAGAAAGAAAAAATTAAAAAAAAAGCTTTTCAGTTCTTAAGAACAACTACCCAATTCCCAGTTCATTTAAGCAGTGACCTTAATCAACATGTACTTTACATCAAGCACATAACTAAGAAGGATTGACTTTTGAATCAAGCCCTGGATTTTGTCATCAATGTTCTGTTGCACACAAGATACTTTCATGTGCATTTTATTTTCTGTTCTAAATGCAGAGAATTTTCTTTTCCACCCCCAGCAACAGCCCAGTGGCATAGTAGATGTCAGATTTGATTTATCTCTGGTTCTGATTATTTACTACTGAAACAATGCTTTTTAGTTACTACAACTCAGCAGAGAAAAGTACTAAGCTATATTCTATAATGTACCATAAAAACACAAAAGACCATTTTTCCAGAAGATACAGTGGGAATAAAGCTTCTTTGTCTTTCTGCACTATTATAACCATATTATCTACCTGAAAACACTAAAGATAATGCATGACATCACCACTAAAGTCAGAATATTTAATTTTGCAAGAGTTCTTATAATTATGTGTTGTGTTAAGGCCTATTAAATAACTCCCAAATTGCTCCTGATGTATGTCAATCTTACAGTACAGAGCATATTCCCTAAGAATATTTCCAAATTCTCTGTCAACAGTTTGTTCTAATTACATACATGTTGTAGTACCAAATTCACATTCTTTGCAATTCACTATAAGTGAATAATTTTGGTATCATCCCTAGTAAAACTCCTATTTATTTCCTTTCTTAAATTATCTTTTCATAAAAATTGGTTATGTGTTTGTATGCAACAGTAATTTCTTCTCCACAATCTAATTTTCTTTTTTTTTCTATTTGTTTTTGTTTTTTTGTTTTTCAAAATTCATCATTTTTATTGCATTCTTACAAAATCAGCAGTACACATTCCTTTCAGCTGACAAGCCTGAAAATGAAAATTTCAGTTTGAGGGTTAACTAATGCAGAACACACTAAAGGCCAGCTACAATGTGACTTAAAATTTTCAGAGCCCTGGGGAGAAGAGGAGGGATATGAACCATTCCTCCTAAATTGCTCATAAGTGCCTCAGTTCCCTATAGATTGAAGGGAGAAGCAGACATGTAGATCACCATTTGGTGGCCTTCAGAGGTGTCTAAATTATTCATGCAGGATTTGGCCTGAAATAATTAAATTTACTTGTTCTTACAGGAGGTAACATGCATTACAGCATTACATCAGCATCACACTATGAATTCCTATCCAATTTATCTTTGCCATGATGTTTCTTACAACGCTCCTCTCTCCTAGCAAGGATTAGCTGACATTAGGACCCGACAATTATGTTCTCACACTTTTCCTGAATGTCTTATTTTCAGTTTCTAAAGCACACTGCTTGTCATGAGCAGCACACACTCTGATTTCAGAGTTTCCCAGTCTACCAAGCCAACACACTTAAGTGTTTCAAAGGCTTCTCACAAGCCTTTCAAAACCTCTTTTTCAAAATCACATATTGGTTTTGTTTCTATCCATAAATGAAGTTTGCCCATCACCATTCTTTGTCACTTAAGACTACCGGAATGGAATGATTTATACCTATATTATTAAAATTTCTCAGCCATATCAAGCAATCTATGTGGGCCACAGCATGTGAGCATATTCAATCATTTTTCAGGAGTGGTCCCGGGCATCATGTCCCAGACTTGTTAGGGAAAAAAGCTGGCTGACACAGGCTAAAGGCAGGCCAGAGTGTGAGAGTACAGACCATGACACTCCAGTGGTGGAGAGGACCCTGTTTAATTCATTAGAGTAGCCATAAAGAAGCATGGAAGTACAAAGCACATAGTCCTTTATCTCAAGTGGAGCACGAAGAAAGTTATTACTGCCTCTCCTTTGTAAGTTTGAACTTTTTTAGATCTCAGTTCCTATCAATACGCACAGCTGTGTGCAGCTCCATTCAATTGTCATCTAAATTCCAATTGAGCATAGATGGATGTTAAATTAAAGCCCAAACAGTCAACTAAAAAAGTCACAAAGTGACAGACTTTTACTCTGACAAAAGATGAATTCAAAATATCAGCATCTATAAAATTCCTTATGAATAAAGAAAGGTTGCGTTCAAGCAGTTTCATAATGGATCTTTTTCCAGGGCTGAATGCAGCCGTGATGCTGAAGGTGAAAAGATAAAGTCAGAAGACTCAGCTCACTTGCAAAAACAGGAGTCTGTCATCCCCGTACTTCTTTAGGGGAATCTACTCTGCATCCTTTATTTTTCTTTTCTAATACACGTTACTTCTGATGACCTGTAAAAATGTCATGTAAAATAACACCCTTTTCACATATGAAATAGGTTCATGTGTATGAAAAAAATACAGATTTACTCTTGCAACTCATACAGGCATGTGATTTTTCAGGCAGAATTTAGGAACCAAGTTCTGAAAATTTGCTTCTCCATGTCTAACTGCATTTTCTTCAGCCAATAAAGACCATTATCCTAACAAAGAAAGAAGTCAAATTACCTCAGAAGAGTTTGGATTTTCAGTGAATCCACATCATATTTAGTTCTTCCAACATTTCATTAGGTATTGAAGTTAAAAATTATATTCTTAATGTATCTCCTACTTCCTCTCCAAAACGGTACCCAGTACCTAATTTTTTACTTTTCTGACCTCACCATACTATGTTTCTAAAGCAAATACATTCACAGCTACTTCCCAGCAGCAGTCATCAGACTACTAGCATGGAAATGTGGATTCTCAGTGGTTAATGCACAAATAAAGCTGTTTACAGGCTTGCCAGACAAACAGCAACACTGATCCCTACAGCGTGCTTGTCCAAACGTGATAAACAGATGCACTTCCCTCTCTTACTATTTGTTGCATTCCTTAAATGGTTTCCCCTATTTTTCCCACTTAGGGCAAGGCAAGAAAAAGTGAGAAAAAGGGAAGGGAACCCTCTAAAATTAAAGCGGTGGAAATGACCGTGGCAAATCACAGTTATTGTGTACAGCAAAAGACACAAAGCAAGTATAATTGCTTCTGCTCTGCAGGACAAGGAGTTCCTTGGACGGAGGCACGCAGAGAGGAAAAGATTTGCTGCACATGGACCCAGGATCAGGCACACATTCAGTTCTCCAGCTCCTGATTGTCACAGGAAGGAGGTTTGTACATTGAAGAATAGCATTTATTTATAATGAATAGAATTTTGCCTATCAAAAATAAATAACTTCAGTGCCTTTGAAAATTTTAACTGCAAACATCTCCATACTTCCCAGAGAGACTCGTGTCCCTAAGTGGCTAAATTACTT
The DNA here is from genome assembly GCF_971803275.1 of Cyanistes caeruleus. Lineage (NCBI taxonomy): Eukaryota > Metazoa > Chordata > Aves > Passeriformes > Paridae > Cyanistes > Cyanistes caeruleus. Next base: position 75,075,528 of record NC_141705.1, read on the forward strand.
TTGTTATAGGATTTAAATTTATGAGACAAGAGGCATTTTGAAATTTTAAAGCAGCAGAGCACAATAATCTTAAAAATTACTCCAAAGTTTCAAGCAATCTTCTGGGTTTTTTGGTCTTCTTCATACTCCACTGGTAGGAACACAGAAAATGGTATCTCATAATTTAAAAAGAAAAATCTCCACAGATGGTATATGCACAGCACACATAAGCACTGCCAAAATTGACCTAAATGAATAAATATAGCACCAGCCTGAGATAGCTAAGATACACGAGACTTCTATGCAATCCAGTCAGAACTGGCAAATACAGATTTTGCAGCCATTAGAGGAAAAGAAGCAGTTGAAACTCTGCATTTTTAAGATGAATTAAAAGTATAATTTTCTTTCAAACAAAACTTACTGATTTTTTTAAAACTTTTCCAATTATTTTCCTGCAGTATATCTGGAAAGAGCTCTAGAGTCATCTAAGATAAAAGATATTATGTAAACCTAAAGATGGGCACAATTTTTAATCAGTACTTTGTACAGTGCTGGGTACTGTTAATTCTGTCCAAGACCACAGTTACACAGATAAATTGAAGCAAACAGTGTTTAAGAACTATCACCTTTGCTTTAAAATTAAAAGAAGAATGCTTATTTCAATTTCTTAGATTCATTATTTTCATAAAACTTGAGCAGGAGCTGCAAGAGGAATACATTCCAAGGAAGAATGCAAACCAGTTGGGAATGTAAGTTAAAAATACCTTTCAGAAGTTACACAATAAACACTGAACAGTTGAATCATCAGAAGTGGCTTATTCGTGATCATAAAGAACCTACTATTATGAGTAAAAATAGATCAGATTCTTGTTCTCCCTCAATTATATTTTAATTAGCACATATGTTTAAGTTTTACTTCAGGTGTAGGAGTTTTTTGGTAAGATTTATTTACCTAACAGAGATGATGCATCTGAAGTGACAAACTCGAGGTACCGAGCAAATGAATCTCAGCATTTCAAATACAGCAAATATGGGAATGCTCTAATAGACTTCTTAGAAAATAAAAAAGTTTCCCATTAGGTTTCTTAGCATTATTAGATGGTGGCCTTTCAACTCATCCTTCACTTCTGCTGAGCAATTTTGCACGTGCAAAGTCATTCTCATCTGTGCAGAAATCAGCACTGTAGCCTGTCCCAGGGATAAATCCCTGAATAAAAGTCAGGAGATTGACTGTGGCAAGATATCCACACAGTTTTAACATTCCTTTTGACCACAAAACTGTGCTATTCACAGAGGAACAACTCTTTGATTGTGCACATATAATTTGTTTATTCATGCCAATAAAAATTTTGTTTCAGTACAACTTTTTTTTAATCCAGCATTATAATGTTTTCTTCTTAGACCAAGAACTGTAATATGTGCATGCAATTTATTGGTGCTAATTTCTTTGTTTTTACTTCTGTGCCTTTTTATTTCAAGTGTGTGTGAAAATCACAAATTTAATTTAAAAAAAAATATTAATTAAGGGATCAGACAGCTCACAAATTTATATCTGATTTGCATTAGAAATCATGTAGGCTAATTTTAAAAGCAAAAATGCAGGCAGGCCTAATTTTTAAAAATTAATCAAGTGTCCCATTCAAAAAAGCTGTTATTGATGTTTATGTAAATGGAATAGTATTACACCCATCACATCTGTGATAAAACTACCCAATAATTTCCAGAAATGAGATGTAACTAAACAAATGAAAAATGAAAGAAAATTATTCTTCCATCATATTGACTGTACCAAAATGTAATTTCTTTCTCTTTCTTTTTTTTTTTTTTTGAAAGTTGTTTCAAGACAGTGAAGACTTCTTGCTTAAAACATCTTTTCAAATATTTATGTTAAACATCAGCAGAAAATGTTGTGTTACAAATCCTGGCATACAGAATTAGGCCTTTGTGATCCTAACTAGATCAAAATACACAATAAATATTTACATGCACTTTTTTATTCCTTTGAAAAATAATCAAAGGATTGTGAGGCACTTCTTGTCCTGGTATAAATACACGAGCATTTTTCTCCTCTAGGTCATTTATTCTAATCTAATTCAGGCATGTGGATAATGACTAAGTTAAACTGTGCTTTGTGTCAGCTCTGTGGTAGATTATTTTAAATAAATTAATGGTCCAATTCTTAAACATTGAAATGTTAAAAGGCTTTTGAAAACTTTCAAACTTCATTTGTAAACCAACTTGGCTTGGACAGATCAAGTTGAGCAGGGGACAGATACTTTGTAGAACGAGACCATCAGATTTCACTTTTACAGAAACACAGGGACTTGTGCTTGGGACCAGATCATGTTCAGACCTTCCTGGAATCTCTGCTGCAAAGGGAGTCAGTGGCAACCCAGAAAAAAGAAGCACAGGCATGGGATGAGGCCAAAGTTATATTTAATTTCCTTGGATGACACTAACAAGTCTCATCCACATCCTCTGACTCTGCATGCCCAGAACTATGTGCATCTATCAAAGGGAATGCTGATGTTTAGAAACTACACCACAAAAAAATCAAAATGTCCATAGAAAGGGATTCTTTTCCTCTTTCCGATTCACCTTGCTTAGATACCAGCTCTTTGGGTAAGAGATCAGCTACCTAATGTGATAAAATCCTGATTCATACATAAAATATCTTGGTGGTGGTGGCAGTACTTTCCATAATAATGATACCATTCCATCAGTGAGGATGAAAGTGCTTGAGTGTACGTAGAAAATATTTCAGAGCTAACTAGGGGGCTACTTTAGAACACAATTATTATTCCAGAATCCCTCCCTGTATAAACACTGTTATTTCATGCAGGAAATTGTGTCCTTATGTAGTTTATTTTAACCTGCTTTCAAAGTAGATTAAGCACTGCCAAAGTAATTTCTTAAGAGCAAAATAAGCATTTCGACATAAAAAGTTCAGGTGCTATGGCAATTTTTGACTAGCTTTGTATATTGAAAAAATCCTAACTTTTTTAATAGAAAGAAACATTATTCTATCGATAATGTCAGTATGAAACTTCAGGAAAGCTCTAAAGCATTATAAAATTATTGCCCATCTAGAGTGAACCAAGATTATATTAAAAAAAACCGAAAGCTATTTCTTATTAATTATAGACCAAAATACTTCTGAGGTAGATTTAATGGAGCTGTTTCCACTGCTACCATCTCAGGGCCTGGTTCAAAGTATTAGAAATAGAGTAGAATCAGACTGATCAGGTATTCATTCTGAAGATAGACTTCGTTGTATATCCTATAGAATCTGGTCCAACAGAGTTTGAGTCTTGGATTAGGGGTTTTGGTAACTATAGTAATATTGTTTATAAAAATAAGGGCTAATATTATCACTACTGAAAGAAAAGTTGGCTAGAAATGGTTAGGATTGAAAACATAAGAATTCTTTAAAAGATACATTTTATTTTCCTCACCAGTGTTATTTCACTTATTTTAATTTCTCCAGGCAAGTTCAGAATTTCTTTCATGTTTTATGAAGATTCAAATCAGTATAAAAGTTTCTTAACTGTCTGCAGAAATGCAGTGTTCAAACCACGTGGATGAATAACAAGTACTAAGTGCTGGTTACACAGTATGAAGAATATGTAAGGAGAATCCTGGAGTCACTCTATGAGAAAACTACTTTCAAAAATCCTACAATTTACTGATCCCATCACAACTTCATAATTTGTACTCATAGTAATTACATAAAACTTACATAAATAAATATATTCTTCAAGATACATAATTTAGGTATGTAGAAATCTACTTACATTATATTTTGTTCAGAATAATACACAGAATATGTATGTTTATGTGCAAATTTGTGTATGAGAAGTCCAATGGCTTAGACCAGCAATGTGAAAATTTGATGATGGAACAAAAAGAAACTCTGTCAGGTATGAGATATGTATCCTTTTCTACATAACAATTTGTAATATAGCTCCTGTTTTCACTTAACCAAGCCACGGTCTAAACCTCCAACCCCACAGAATCAAATGCCCAAATGCCCACTATATTAAGTCTTCAGTTTCAGTCATGCTGCACAAGTTCAACAGGTTCCTGCAATTTATGTCAAATTGGTATCATTGTATCAAATGTGTGTGATCTAATCCCTTCGTGACCCCTATGCCCTGCAGTTGTTTTGCTGCCCTGCTGCTCTCTTGCTATTGAGCCCAGCAAACAAAAGTTTCGCTTTCTCAGGTCTCATGCAGCCTCCTTAACTTCCTGCTCCTATCACAGCTTGTCTACATTAATTGGTACTTTTGATATGAGTTTGCACAGTTATTTTCAGTATTGCATGCCATGTGTTTCTATGGAATGACTAGACTGTCTAGAGGAACATAGTGACATGATCTGTGTAGGGGTTCTGTAGCACTTTTTTTTAGTGTATTTTCAATTCAACTCCTTTTTACAACCTGGTATTTTATTTCTTTCTTGCTGGCTTTGTGCATTGTGGGAAACTTCCACGGTCTTTTTTTTCTCAGGATGAATTCAAATTCCTCATGCTAATATGCATCACCCTCTTCATTTATCTTTCCTAAGGTTCTGCACCGAACGCACGCACTGGAAGGCAGTGCAGGAATCCCAGAGCTCCTGTGGCACCGTGCAAGATCCACCTAGAGCTACCAGTTCCCCTCTGGAGCCCCTGACATGGGGCACAGCTCCAGGGAGCCAGCTCCTCAGCTCTCCAGGGTGCTGCCACGGCTCTGCAGCTTTCCATCCCAGAGCCGGCTGCCTCGCGAGCAGGCGAGGTTTGCCCATGCTTCACTGCACATCAGGGGTATGTGCTGCTTTTTCATGTGCTGCTTTGGACCCAGGGGACACAAACCCCTTCATGACATCTGCAAACACTGCCCCCTTTTTTCTGATCGCTCTTTCTAGATAACTAATTTTTTTTTAAAACTCCGTGGATTTCCACACAAACGCCTGGGGTTTGGGAACAGGACTCTGCTGATGCTGAAATGTTCCATTTATCCTTATGATATTTTCCTCTTAGGCACAGAGTCTGGTAATGCTTTGCCTATGACAAGGCTTGATTACTTTAGGAGCTGCTTCTACTACACAGAAGCAGTGCTAAAGGGGTTTTTTTGACAGTTCAAATACACTCTATTGATCAATTCTCACTCACTCTATCAAAATTCTAATAGATTGACAATCTTTCTGCATTCCTTTCCTGGTCAGATGCCAGCTACCTTGTTCCTAAAACCCCTAAATTACAAATGCATGTTCTATGCTGAGGCTTCTCACTGGTCTCTAATTTACAATGTTTTCTAGTACATTTTAAAGTGATAAACACAACTTCTGACATTCCTTCATTACCAGTGCCTGTTAGAAGCAGAAAATTAAAGAAACACATAATCCACTGACTCCTTTCTATTTTAGCCAATTTTTTCAACAACAGCCTCTTCCATTTTTCACACATTTATTTAAAATGGTTACCTGGGATGGGTGCCTTCCTAGATACACCTGCCTTTCTCTGTTCCTCCTTGGGTAAACACAAATGCAAAGAAACAGTTTAGAATCTCTGCCACATCCTTGTCCTCACTAACTGCAGCTCAAGAGACTCACCAATTCTCTCCTAGCTTACTACACCTGATATCTTGAAGTTGTCTACATTGTTTGCATGCCTTTGGCTATTTGCTTTAAGGTGTCCCTTTTATGTTCAGTAATTACTACCCTAATTGTGATTACTAATAGTAATAGTGATTACTATCACTAGCTAGAATTTCTGCTCTTTTCCGATTGTTTGGTTTAGAATATTTCATTTTTTTTTTTTTTCTTTAAGACACCTATGAAATTCAAATAGATTTTGCATGTAGAATACATTTTTTATTCTTTGCTCCTCATTTTCACGTGGCCATTTTCATACCTGCTTCAAATTTTTATACAGTGTTTTTGCTTTATATGAGGGTTCTGTTTCATACATCTTAATTATTAATTTAAAAAATGTCATTCTGCTGAAAACCTGATTTTGACATGGTCTTCTGTGTTAAGAAGTTGAATTTAATTTTACTTTTAATTGCAATTACCCAGTGAATCAATTAAGGTTCCTTCCTAAATCAACTTCCTCTTGTATATGTTTCTTGACTTATTTGTTTAATACATTATTAATAATAAATATTCTTTTCCACAACTAGTGCTCACTTTCCTTTTGTTCCTATTCTTTGCTACACAATTATAACTAAAATACCACAAAAAAAACCAACCCAAAATAAAAACCAAACAAACAAAACAAAACCCCCTACAAATAAATGAAAATGAACCAGAGGAGCTGGTTTTACTCTAGTTTTGTAGAAATTTTAGCTTTGAGGTTCAAGGAAAAACAGCAAAAATAATCTGGATTCTCAAGTGTGGATTATGTAATAACACTTTTTTATACTGGTTTCTTCTGATATTTTACTTCCAATTGTTTATGCTCTTATACCAGAAAAATGCAAAATGTAGATCAATGTCTCCATGTAAAGACATTGTTCAAGAAAACTACTTATGTTAGTGTAACAAAATTTAAAATTCCTAAACTATCAGTAAAATAAGTGTGTCATTGCTATTTGAAATTAAACTCCCAGGCCTAGAACAAATCAAAACAGAACTACCATTGTGGTGTTATAAAAATCATCATTGCAACAACATCCATACTGCACCACAACCTGGTTGTGGTTAGACCATCTAAAGATGCTACCAAACTTGTTAAATTAAAGTTAAATTTTTAACTGAGGTGACAGTGGTGAAAATAATACTGCTAGATTGTGCCTTACTGCTGATCAATGTACATAGAAATAAAAAATGGAAGATCACTTCAGGAAGGACTGAAAGTTGTTAGGCCATACTGAAATTTCACACTGATCTTTAGAATATGAGTGGATGATTGGCACATGACATTTTAGCCCACATAAAACAAGCTGATTGTCTTAGGACAGGTTTTTAGGAAAGGCTTTCACATATCAGAACTGGTAGTCAAATTTAAAGTTGTCAGTGAAGTGAATCTAAAGAGTAAAGTGGTAAAAAGACCTCTCCTAAATGAATGAAAATACCAGGACAGCCAATGAAGAAGGGAGAACTGAGCTGTCGGTGCTGAGAATGATCTGTAACAAAGATCTTCACTTATCAGGACTGCCAGCACACCACCCCTCAGAACAACTAAATGCTTTAGGAAAATAAATAAATGAACACCATTCAGAGAGATTCTTTTCTCTTTTACCCTCAATCTGCTGTCCTAAAAGACCTCTCTTGCTTTAAAAAGGGGTCAATATTGCAGTGTTAATGTCTGGTTTATTTGAATGAGATAAATATCATAAATTATTGAAGTCAAGGAAATTACAGTATCTAATAAAATACAGAACACAGCAAATAGAATGAAAAGACATATTAGATCAAAGTGCTATTCAAGGCTTCTATAGCTGGCTCAGACTCCAAAAGGAATTATGAAGATCTCTTTGAGATCTATCACACTCTTTCTTGCCACATAACCATAGTCAAAAGGTGACTAAAGAAAGAGGCAAGATTTTGGAATGAGACAAAAGGCACAGAGGAGCACTGACAACAGCCAATACTATGGAGGCTGAAAGATGATCAGATCGAAGGCTCTTCTTCCTTCCAAACTATGTAAACTGCTATTTCAAAATAACGTGCATACTCTTCATTCACAAGGTAGTTCTCAATTATAAAAAGAAGCTCCTAGGACTGTTCTCTCAATTTAACTCTACTCCTAGAAAACATTAGCCTGGCAACGTCAAACTTTAAACCATCTACCCAAGAAAATTTTGAAAATAATCCAGCATCAGAAAACAAAACTGAGCAACTCCCCCAGTGATATTTGCTGACACTTTTGTTGCTGACAATGATGTCACACTGAAAACAATCAAAATTTTGTCTCCCACTGAAGAATGCCTTCTTCATTGGTGCCTGAATCCAAGAGAAGCCATTTCCCACCCCCCTCTGTTCCTAAAATGGTGCCTGTATTAGTCCTAGCATGAAAAGCAGAAAGAGCCAAATTTTATTCCTGCAAAGGGAACGCTTTCATACAGCTTTTTGAATAGTACTTACTCAAATATGGTGGTTTGTAAGGCGCTCGTGTATTAGACAGCAGTCCATCGAACTCCTTCCTTTCCAGACTGTTGTGAAGGGCCTTCTCTTTGCCGAAGGTGGAGAAGGACCTTTCTGCCCCGGGCTGGGCTTCTGGTGTTTCAAACACTTCAGTGTCTGGAACGGAGTCCATGCCAGGTACGTGCAGATTGCTGCGGTAATCTGCAGCTTGGCGTCCATCCGATGGAACAAAGGAAGGCATCCAGCACCGATCTGAGTGGCCCAGTGCTTTACATTCCTCTGTGCAGTTGGAGAAGAGATCCATGCCTGCAAGCATGAAAGGAAAAGAAACTACAGATATAAGCTTCGGCATCATGAGCAGCTGCTGACAGATAAAAAAGATTATGCCAAGGAAAGAGAAGTAGAAAGAGAAATGATGTAAGAACTTCTTCCATGAGCTTCATCTCCTCAACAACAACACGTAGAAAACTCTAGTTGTCCAGTCTGCAGAAGTCAGACGCCCTGTAACAAGCATAACTAAATGCCAGAATGCCTCACACACACACAAATACCACAAGAAGAAGAGTATCTGTGGTTCTGTCTCACAAAATCACTTGCAGACCTCACTATTTAGAACCCACTCATATAAGGTTCGATTCTGCTTGTAGGTCGATGTCTGTGGTTCACTGGTTGAAAGTACCTGCTTAAGAACATGAAGAAATTGTTTCTACGTAAATGTGTCTCTGACCAAAGAAATTAAAAGTCTGGATTTAGAAATCACAGATTTCATTTACGAAATGAAACATTAGTGAGTCCCATAAAGGAACTATCTGTGCATACATTGGTACAGAGATGGAGCCTATTGACATTAAAAGCAGCTATTTCAAAGTAGGAACTGAGCTTTCAAGCGTTCAGGAGAGCTTATTCCATCAGTTGTTACATCACTCTTTCAAAGACAGTTTTCATTGCTGCTGCAGCAGTCCTTACTATCATCAAGTCATACACGAAATGAGACAGAACCCTACAATAAAATACTGCAATTAGCAGTACAGAGGCACCCACAGTCCAGTGTGATGTGGCTGTGGATACAATCAAAAAACTTGTTAATGCTTCCCCTATATAAGCAAACAATCATCCATGCCAACACAAAACTGTTTGCTTACAAATCCTTTAATGTTATTAAGATCTCAAGTGACAAGCTATGCTGCTTTTGACTACTTTCAGATCAGCCTTCCAAAGGAATATTTCCTGGCTATGAGTCACTAAGTTGTTGGATTATACTTGTTTTAAGAGGAATGGTGTGTGAAATCATAGGGACAGAAATAAATAAATTTATAATATATATATAATATATTTATTATTATATATAATAAACAGTAAAATAAATACCAACATCTCCAAGTTGGTTTGTCCTGCTTTTGGGTGGGATAGAGTTCATTTTCTTCCTAGTAGCTGGTACAGTGCTGTGTTTTGGATTTAATATGAGAACAATGGTGGTAACACATTAATATTTTGGTAGTTATTCAGTAGTGGTTACAGTAAATCAGGGACATTTCAGTGTCCCATGCTCTGCCAGTGAGGAAATGCACAAGAAGCCAGGAGGGAACATGGCCAGGACAGCTGATGTGAGCTAGCCAAAGGTTATTCCATACCAGAGAGCATCATGCCTACTACATAAACTGGGAGGTAGCAGGGAAAGGCCAATCACTGCTCAGGGCTGGGCTGAGCATCAATCAGTGGCTGGTGAGAAAATGCAGTATGCATCACTTCTCTGTCTTCAATTTCATTCCTCCCCCTTTCTCCATTTTGTTATTATTATTATTATATTTATTTCAATTATTAAAATATTCTTATCTCAGAACACACGTTTTACTTTTTTTCTGATTTTCCTTCCCATCACACTGGGCCTAGAAGAATGAGCAAGCAACTGTGTGGTGCTTAGCTGCTGTTTGGGTTTAATCAATACAATCTTCAACATCACAGAAAAGAGGAACGGTAAAAAGACATCCTTTTCTTGTATTTATAAAGAGAACTGAGCGTATTAGGTGTGTGTCAAAATTGAACTAAATCTGTTATAATCATTGCTTTTACAAGCATTTCATTAGAATTACAAAAAAATGACACTAGTAACAGAAATAGGAAAAAATTTGAACAGCCATAATTAGGACAAGAGGATGCAGTCCTCTTAAGCTGGGCCAGGGAAGGTGTGGGTTGGACATTCGGAGGAATTTTCCCACAGAAAGGGAGGAAAGGCATTGGAACAGGCTGCTCAGGGAGATGGTGGAGTCACTGTCACTTGGAGGTGTTTAAGGATGGATGTGGCACTCAGTGCCGCGGTCTGGTTGACAAGGGGGTGGTAGGGCACAGGTTGGACTCAACGATTTCAAAAAAATGATTTTCCAACCTCGTTGATTCTGGATTCTGTAATAATATTCATGTAATGTAGCTCATTTACCAGCCAACATTGTAAAGAACTGGATTAGCTTGATCTTCAGTGTGAGCATCAGTATTAAAAATTCTACCACGGTTTTGAACTATAATTTGAATAATACTAATAATATTTATGTAGTATCTCACACTACAAAAAAACAATCTCTTCAGAAAGGAATAATGATTGCGAGCTATCAACAAGTTCTTGAGTAAGAAAGGCAATCATTTAGACAGAGAAAAAAATCATGAGGAAATGAGAAATAAAAGCTTTTATCTCAGATTAATCTCACTTTATAATGACTTTTTAATTTTAAATTAAGCAATATACAATGCCAGGTCCAGTTTCGATTAGAAGCTTGCCTTGATAATTGGCATGCAGAAGCCTGAAAATAAATTTCTGATCAGTGAACTGTTGAAGAATGCAAATGTGACTGCAGATATGCTTAAGGAATGAGAGGAAGATCATAAGGCAAGGAGAAAAATAGTGCAAACATAAACTCTGTAGGGGTAGTATCTATCAAAGACTGAAAAGAAATATTTAGATGCAGGCTTCCCAGAAAGAACTTAGTATCTAGCAATGTCTATAAAATCGTGTGTGTGTGCGTATTTTATGTATTGAAATGTCTGAAGAAAAATAGTTTTTGCCTTTCCAAAGATTTAAGGGACAATAAGCACGAAATGGTTATTTCAATTTGCAGACTTCTTGGCAAAGACACACGTAAAAAAACAAATAGCCCTACATTTAATGAGACAATGATTACAGTTCCATTTTTCTGATAATATATCAGTGACTGCATTCATTCAACCTCTCCTGAGAGACAGCAGGAGAATGAAAAACTTTAGGGGACATATTAAATTATATTATTTAGTCTATGGGGAGGGAAAGATTAGAAATATATTGTTTTAAGAATATGCATTCTAATATATACCCTTTTCTTCCCTTCATGGATTTTTATTTCACCTGGAAAATTACCCACCATTTTACTATTTTGTTCTCACATCAGCTGCTAAACTGCAAAATGTCTCTATCCAAATATTTTTTTTTTGTTCCCTTTTGAATACTGCTTGTCTACTGCAGTGCACTGAATAGTATTATGTAACAGCTTATTATAAAAGAGATGTTATAGCCACTATAAATCAGGATTTTGAATAAACAAAGTAATGAATGTAGGGGCTATAAAATGTGAGCCTGTACTGCAAACTTTTTCCATCTTTGAGAGGAGAACTTGCAAAAAGAAAAAAAAAAAATATATACATCGGAATTTAAATATACATTGCTGGAACATATAGCTAAATGTTTAGCTTGTTTAGAACAAAATGTTCAGAGAGGCAAGAGTTAGGAATTGTTCCGGCTTGAATCAGTCACAACAGTCCCTAAGAGTTTAACAGGTGCAGAACCAAGCCCTTGGGTTTAGTATTTTGACAAAAAAGAAATTCAAATTAGCAGCTTATTTTCAAAATCCCTGGGCAGCCATGCAATTTATACTGCCTGTGGTATGAATGCTGGCTTCGTCCACCTTTTTCCTGTGGGTCATAGTATAGAATTTTCTGGTTCTAATTGAAAAACATCTAACACAGGGTTGGGGAAGGGTACAGGCTATTTGCTGTTTTCCAAGAAGGAAGGACATAAAATTGAGACACTCAGAACAGAACTCCTTCATATCTCAAGAATAGTGTTCTTGATTTATAACAAAATATTCAGCAGTTTAACACTTCCATCTCATCTCCCTCATAAATCTGGTTATATACACACATATATATAAAATCCTTCTGAACTAAACTATCCATCATTATTACAAGTCCACATTAAAGAAAAATGCTTTCTATCTTTCCCTTAGTTATGCTGTCAGACCCTGCATACAGATAAACTCAGATTTTAAAGGTGGCTATGAATTACAAATTTCAAATGCCCTCTGTGGATGCAGACAGACAGGAGAGTGCACTGAAGTTCTGACAGCGATAAGCATTGCACTGTTCCAAATGCAGCATACATGTAACAACTCATGGAAAAGGCCACAATCTCCCTCCCATTTGTTCAAGTCCTGATACCAGGGGGCCAGTGGGCAATATGAGCTCCTTGACTTTGCAGATTTTGAAGGAAAACAAACCCCTACCCCTCCCTCAAAAGCTGCCAAAAACTAGGAAAGGTGTTAATTAAGTTTGATATCTGAATTACCTGAACTCAGGTGCTTTGAATCAGATACGTGGCAGCACTGCATTTTGGAATCATGTTCCCATTTTGCTTCCTTTTCATATTTCAAAAGGAAAAAAATCAAAATTTCTCTGTGAGTTTTAATTGGTTTGAAAGACTGTTTTGTCAAGGCAAAAAATTAGGCCTAGACTCATTTTTAAATAATGTGTCATATCTCAAATTAAGGGAGAAGGACCATACACCAAGAACAACAAGTGAACATTTTAATATATATTACTGAGTAAAAGATGTAACAAAAAATAAAAATACAAATTAAATGCTGTCAGAGTAACTTCTGCAATATCATTATTGGGAGGGGATTTTTCCCAACAGGCGCAATTTTTTTTTTTTCAGAACCTTGCCTTTTACTTGGAAATAAATGACATTTCTGTTTGTCCTGTGCTAGTTAGATGTGAAGTAGGTGTGATATAGGGAACCAGACCTCCTTTTCAGAGCTCCCTTCCCACAACAACTATCCATTTGGTTAGATTATCAATGAGCAAGTTACTCATTTCCCATGATTCATGTTTTGGATTGGTAAATAAGGATAATGATGTTAACCTACTTTGCAGTTATCTACCGAAGAACTGGACTTTATGAAAGTTATTATCATTCTTTCTTGCTAAGTAGTTGGTGTGCTGCCTTGGACAAAACTGACTTCATCTGCATCAGAACACGATAAAGACTCAAATATCTTCAATATTCACCTCTTCCAAATCTCAGCTTCAAAGGCCTATCTGGACCACTGAGATGTGAGCATTATTAAGCATGCAGGCCAAGGAAGATGAGGGAAAAAAAAGAAACAAAACCGCAAAAAATACAGGAATAGCACTTAGCTTCAGTCAAAGCACATTTCTAAGCCATTTTCATGTTCATTCTCACTTTATCTGAGATAGACTTTTTGCCCAAGTGATCTTCAAAACAGGATTTAGCTGTCAGTCAGCACAGGCTCAGAGGAAATACTGGTTTTCTCTGTCCCTTTATCACTAAAATTCTTCTTCTGACTTCTCTTTTTCTTCTCCTTATGGACACTGAAATATTGCAGCTCTCCTGCCATAATGAACCCTCTTGGTGTTCACCTAATCTGTACTGAAAAGGTGTGAGCCAGTGTTTCACCCTGTGCCTTTGCATTAGACCCTTATCAGTTCCCTTCATAAAATCTTCCAGGAGAAGCCTAATTTCAGGTTTCAGCCAGTCACCAGTGTAAACTGTCCGAAAACAGATCAAAAAAGCTGATGCATTTTATGGGATATACACAGCAGTGCATCTACTTGGCTTCTCATCTTGGGCATTCCTCCCTGAAGTGCCTCTGAGACATCGTGCCAATTCCATGAAAAAAAGGGTAATACTGAGAAGGACTCTGCTTGGGAAAGCCAAGTAGCTAGTGAGCAACCATATGAAATAAGTTGATGGCACGAGTCCAAATCTTACAGGACAGGTGTCTAATCATACAATTTAAATGTAAACACATGCAGAGTATTAATTGGCACCCAAGCTGGCTGTTTCACAAGGGAGGCCAAGAATTTAATCAACCATGGGAAATAAACTAACCTCATGTTTGTGAATTACTCCTACAGAACACAGCTGAAATACAGTGTGGTAGCATGAGCTAGAAGTGCTGTGTGAGTTGTGTTTGTTCTATAACAAGTAGCAGCTTTTCTCTCAACAACTTTTAAAGAAGAGCACAGAGCACTAGAAAAAACCCTTCTCTCTTTGCCAAAAACCTCCTGCACTTCTTCCCCTTTGTACAGTCATTTTCCCAAAAAGCTCACATTACTAACCTAGTCAATGAAATAACTATTCAATCCACAAAAAATTAGGATCTTGAGCATCTCACTCCTTGCCATTGCCTGCCAAAAGCAGATGACAGTACTTTAGTCCTTCGTCAGTGTTAAGGTAGGTAAGAACGCAGGTAATTATGAGACATTCATGTGGTACTTTAATGGGAAAAATATGAATCCCTTACATGCATTTCAGCACATTTAAAACATGATTAAATCACTTTTAAGAAAATATATTTTGAAAAAAGGTGAACTATGATCTAATTTCAAAACCCAAGAGAACATTTTATGAGATGCAGAACAGCAGAGTTCAGAATTTTCACTAAATAATTGTTCAAGACAAAGCTGTGGCAGTGTGATAGATTTTCATCTTACAAGTTTTCCTTCCCAGTTAATAACTGACCATGACAGCCAGTTTGGATAGCAATGGACTACTACAGAATAACCACTTGTGTGCCACAGGATTGCTCACTAGGGACAGAAGTCTCATGCTGGACAGTAAAAAGATGTTTTGCCAGCAGAACATGCTGGCGAGCATAAAACTGGTGGTGAATGAGTTTTCTGCCAGTGTCAATTACCTACTAAACATTTTTAGATGCTTTTGAAAACAAATATGATGCTGCATAGTATCAGGTAACATGTTGGAAAAAAATCCAGCCCAAACTGCTGCCATGTTATCAATCAGGCTGTTTTCCTTCAGTAATTTAGAAATAATTGATTTTAGAGCATTAGAATGATCAAAACAATTGAGAAGACTTTCCCTCTGTATTTCCTCTAGCCATTCGAGATCAAACAAGATTTATGCTCCTTTTTTTTCCCCCCATAAAATTAATCACCAAAAGCTAATAGCAGGAGTGAAGTTTTTATGTCAAAATATCTTATCATCACTGAGGTAAAAGGGCACATTCTTTGCATCAAGACAGCATGATTCAGCACAAAACCTAAAGGAAAGTAGATAATATGTGTGTAGAAGATTAAAGAAGCTTCTACAAAGATTTGTATTGAAATATTAATTTGGGACTAGCATTAAAAAAATGGTGCATACAAATTATTCTCAAATCTCAGCACCAATATATGAAATTGGTGTATTCTGCATTTTCAGTTCAAACTATTAATTGTGAGTAGAGCAAGACTAATTGTCAGCTTTCATTACTTACTATGTATCACCACTGAAGATACAGAAGTTCACAAATCATATCATATTCTTAAATAGTTTCAAATCATTTAGGAATCTGATGTGATTTGTGAAATTGTGAGTACTCTGAGTTTTCATTTCAATCTATTAATTGTGAGTAGGCCAAGCCTAATTGTCAGCTTTCATTACTTACTATGTGATCACCACTGAAGACATAGAAGTTCACAAATCACGTCAGATTCTTAAATGATTTGAAATTATTTAAAAGTACAGAATAGTTTTTCTCCACTATTTGATAAAATAGAAATAAAGAAGAATTTATCCCACTAAGGATCAATGCCAAATATGACAAGTATTCATAGTCTACTTTTAAAATGGAGGGAAAAAAAATAAAGAACAGAGGAACAACAATAACAGCACAGAATGCATCTAAAAGAAAATAGCTTTCAGTTGATGTGCAACTATATGATTATATTCCCACCATCAGTCAAATCCAGCCCCTTCTGCAGATGTTTATTCTTTTCTCTCCTGTTTGGTTATTATGGTTCATTATGTTGAGGGACTAAGCTGATTGAAATGTTCATGGAGATGACTGCTGCAGTAAAATGCGTAAAAGAGGGAAAAAAAAGGAGGAATGCAGGGAGGGCAGGAGGAGAGAGAGCTTTTTATAACTCAGTAGCCCTGATTGCTGCATCAGAAACAGTGCAAAAGAAAGGGTGGGGGGAGGCTAAATACATGGCTTTTTTGAACAATAATAAATCATACGCCATATATAGGACAAAAATGAAAGAGGCTCTGTGTTCAGATGTAAACTTCTGGCAAGACCTGGTTTGTTGTCAGGTTCCCAGACACAAAATAGACACTCTGTTCACTTAGCATGAAGCCCTGCAAGAAGCAGGGAGCTCCAGAGACTCTTGGCTCTTCTCAAGTCTCATTAGGTCTGCATATTAATGACTTGCAGCAATAGAAAGAGGCCCTGTGGCAGCCTCCTCTTCCCCTTGGTGCCTGGGTTTCCCATCGTTAAGGGCACAGTGACTAGAGCAGCAAGAAAATAGGAGACATTAACAGAGCAGGCGGGTGAGGCAGCACCGCTGCGACAGCACTGGGTCCCCTGCCCTGCTGTCTTCTAAGGTAGGGGTCGGGGGGAAAGGAAATAAAAAAGGAGAACTGACACGGTTGTAGCGAATCTTTATACGTGACAGAGCACAAAGGAAACAAGAGGAAAGACAGCACTGTATTCCACAAAGATGTACCAGACCTGTGGAGGCTGTGGTAGGGAAGAAAGCACAGCATTTGTAGCTGAAATGCAGTGCGAGGGTGAGCGTGAATTCTAATGCACAGGCTCTGAACAAATGTTCCTTTCAGAAGCAAAGTGACAGTATGAGAACTAAGACAGCAAGCCCTACATATGGGCAGGACACTGCAATGTGTGTATTTCCTAAATGATTCATAGTCTTTTAAAGCCTTTCTTTCCTCTGTCAAAAAAAAGTATGTAATAATAACTTATTAACATGAAGACCACTTGTACTGTATGGGGCCTCAATTTGAATTAACAGACAATCCTCCAAAAATTCTAAGGTATTACACATTCGGAACACCCAGTGTGTCTCCACTGATCTTCGGCAAAAAAACCCTCACAGTCTGGCTGTCATTCAACCATTGGGTTCATTCTCTCCCTTGGGAACTCCTCCTTCACTTCTCATTGCTGTGCCAGCTGAAGTGCCTACTAAACAGAATTGCTTAAGGCTTTGAAATTCTCTAAATCTGCCATAGGAGAAAATGTACTATAAAACGTAGCAACAACTTTGTTTTAATGTGCAGGAAGTTTTGCTGCAGTGAATGATGCGGCATCATTCAGCAATTCCCACCCCCAACCAAATGAATAAAATAAACTCTGCCCCGTGACCAAAGAGGTTTGAAATTGCCTCCTTGTTCAGGCAACTGTAGCAGCAAGCTGACATAAGCCCAGCCTCCCATACAGTAAATATGCTCACCTTATTTATGCCTCTCTTGTATTATCTTCCTATAAGTAACTGTTCTTTCTAGTCTCCTTACTTAAAGATCCAGTATTTCCATTCTCTTATCAGACTTACCAGAGGATTGACCTCGATTAGTGGCATCATGATCACTGTCTCCTTGCTCACTGTCTCCATGACCACTGTCCTTAGAGCTTACTATGTCTGCTTCCTGGAATGCAGAACTAGACACAGAAACATCTTTACATTAGAATAAACATGAAAGAGGAACTCATAAAACATTCTTCCGCCATCACATGGCCAAACACGGTGCTGCATTTCCCCCCACTCCTGCCTGCTGCACGGAGTGTGCCCTGCCCACCAAAACCAAAATGAGGAATTTCCAGACCTCGGGAGCCTGGCTGGAAGGGACAGCAAGGGTTATTACTCCTCCTGGGTTTCATGTAGCGGTAAAAGTAATTTGGTAGCATTTACTTAAGCTGGTTAGCTGAACTTTAACTCAGTGAGAAAATGTTTTCTGGGAGACCCTACAGAAGCATATTCTTAAGTATTTGAAGCACGTTTCAGACTAATACAAACCGAGATTCTGTTCTCTTTTCAGTCAGTTTTGAAACTAGTTTAGAAAAGCCATAATTCAAAGCCAAATTCAAGCCAAATTTATTTAGTGCATCTACATACTATTCGACTTCCCACTGCTTTACTACTCTGTTACATCTGCAGTAAACACATTTCTGCACCCATTCAGACTTGCTAAAGCATGCATGAGGAAACCAAGGCTACAGAGCTCCTACCTGTTTACTCGTCGGGGTCTGTCAACTAGATAACTGAGCTCAGCACGCTGATGTTTTGTCTAGGAGAAAAGAAAATATTGGGAGATATTTTAACTTCTGATATTTCTGTAACCAGCAGCAGGAAATATACAAGGGAGCCATATTCACCATATTCACTATAAATGGTAATGCTTAGCTGCAAGTAGGCCTGCAAAATCTGTTTCCAGAATTTAAGGGAGAAAAAACAGCTCTTAGTCACACAGATGGGAAGGCACGAGGGATTTTTTCTGGAGTTTTTTGAGACAAGACTCTGACGTTTTCTCTCAGCGCACACTGTTGAGCATCACAAGGACTCCCACAAAAAAAATTAGCATAACTATTTCTAGAATTGTGGACTACTTTGCTGGTACTGGTATTGTACCATGAGGGGAAAAAAAAAATACACCGAGATACCCTCAAGATATCAAAAAGGCAGCAGAAGCCAAGAGTTTTAGAGACATTTTGAGGCAAGGTCAGTATTATAAATCAGTATTAGAAATTTCACTGCAAAACTTAATGCCTTAGAACACACCATTCAAACTACTTTTGTCAGACTGTACAACAGTAGTGAGGTTTTTACTAGAGCACAGGCAGAGAGGTGCTGACAATATACATGAGCTAACCCAGCACAAAATGATTAATGGGGGAGTAACGTGGCATGGTATATGCTTTGATAAAAATTCTCTACACAGCAGGTAACACAACATAGGCAAGATTGCAGGGGACATTAATTCTCAGCACATAATTTTACAGAAACTCTTTCTTGCTGCTTTTCTTTGCAAACTTTGTGGTTATAAAGAGCTGTGAAGACAGAGCGAAGAAAAGTCAGTCATTAAACCCTAATTCACAAATTAATTAAACCTCCTGCTAACTACAGCAGTTGTCACAGTCCCAAAGGGGGTTTCCCCCAAAGCCTTACTTGCACATGCAAAGATTTCAGGAAGGAAAAAGACACGGGTTTGAAGTGTTGCTTCAGAACATCCTGTGACTACACCCCACGTCACTTCAGCCTTGTCAAGTGGAGAGATTCTGCAAAGAACAGTAACCCCCACCCCATCTCTCAGCCCACAGACGATCCACTGACAGCTACCGCTGCCTGGGGGGATCTCTGCGCCCCGATGCTGTCCAGGCGGGGCCAGATTCCTTCAGAGGCACCGGGAGGGGGATGGGACTCCGGGGGAGCGCGCTTGGCTGCAACAGCTGCTAAACCCGAGCGGGAGGGAGCCAGCGATGTACACGTGTGTGTGTGTGTGTGTGTGTGTGTGTGTACCCCGCAATCTCCCCTGAGACCCCCGCCTGTTGCTAAAGCTTCCCAAAGAGGAGATAGCAAAGAGGGGGGAGCCAGCGGACGGATTAAAGGGGAAAGAAGCAGGATTGGGAATTGGACTTTTCGGACGGGAGAGGAGGAGCGGGAGCTTCGGGAAGGCTGTTTGGGGATGACCTGGGGAAGTGTGGCATGCCGGGGGGTGCCGGGCCTTACCTCGCTGGACAAAATGCTGCCATTGGAGATGATGTCGGGCTGCTGGTCGGCGTAGCCGGTGACGATGGCCCCGCAGGGGTTGTGCTCGGCGTCGGTGCTGCGAGAGGGGCTGCAGGGCTTGAGGAACATCAGGTCGGTCTTGGCGGACTCGGGGGTGAGGCAGACTTGGTAGCAGTAGTTCTGGTTGTGGTGGTGGGAGCCGAAGCTGCCGGACTCCTCCACCGGCACCTGCGCCGGGTTGCTCGGCACGTTGGAGCTCTGCACCAGCATGATGTCCGACTTGCTGAGCTTCTTCTTGCGGGCCCGCGCCTGCCGGCTGCAGCAGGGGCAGCAGCAGCAGCAGCCCAGGCAGCAGTCGCTGGCCAGGCAGGTGTAGATATTGAGCTTCTTCTCCTTCTGGCAGCGCACCGCCAGGACGATCATGGCCAGCAGAAAGATGAAGGAGACGGAGCCCAGGGCGATGATGAGGATGAGGGTGAGGTCAAGCGAGTTATCCCCGCCGGAGCGGCTGGGGCGATGCTCGCCGGAGCCGCCGCCGCCGCCCCCCGCGGCCGTGCCCGCGGCCGGGCCGGCTCCGCCGCCGGAGCGCTCTCCCGCGCCGTCCACCAGCACCACCTGGACGGCGGCGGTGGAGGAGAGCGGCGGCTGCCCGTGGTCGCGCACCTCGATGACCAGCTCGTAGGGGCGCTGCGGGTCGCGCTTGGCCGGCACTCTGCGGGCCGTCCGCAGCTCCCCGGAGCGCCAGTCCATGCGGAACAGCCCGGCCTCGTTGCCCCGCGCGATGCTGTAGGTGAGGCGGGCGTTCTCCCCGTCGTCGGCGTCCACCGCCGCCACCCGGCTCACCAGGTAGCCCGGCTCGGCGCCGCGGGGCAGCGCCTCCCGCGCCGGGGTGCCGTTGCGGCCGGGCAGGGGGCTGACGATGGCGGGGGCGTTGTCGTTCTGGTCCACCACGATGATGTGGACGGTGGCGTTGCCGGCCAGCGGCTGCGGCTCCTCGCCCGCGTCGCGGGCCTCTACCTGGAAGCTGAACTCTTTGAGCTGCTCGTAGTCGAAGGAGCGGAGGGCGTAGAGAAACCCGTTCTCGGAGTTGATGGAGACGTAGGTGAAGACGGACATGCCCTGGATCTGGCTCTCCAGGATGGAGTAGGCGAGGCGGGCGTTGGCGCCCTGGTCGCGGTCGGTGGCGCTGACGGCGTAGATGTAGGCGCCGGGCACGTTGTTCTCGCTCACGTACACCTGGTACACGGGCTGGCTGAAGCGCGGCGCGTTGTCGTTCACGTCGCTCACCCGCACCTGGATGGACTTGCTGGTGCTGAGAGGCGGCTCGCCGTGGTCCCGGGCCACCACGGTGAGAGTGTAGGCGTCGCCGCCCGGCTGCTCGCGGTCCAGCGGCCCCTCGGTGACGATGGTGTAGTAGTTCTTGAAGGAGCTCTTGAGGCGGAAGGGCGCGTCGCCCTGCAGCAGCTCGCACTGCACCTGCCCGTTCTCCTCCGAGTCGCGGTCCGAGACGCTGAAAAGGGCCACCACGGTGCCCGGCGCCGCCGCCTCGCTCACCGCCTCCTTGACGGTGGAGAAGCTGATCTCGGGCGCGTTGTCGTTGGCGTCCAGCACCCGCACCAGCACTTTGCAGTGGGCGGGCACGGCGTTGGGCCCCAGGTCCTTGGCTTGCACGTACACCTGGTACACGCTGCTCTCCTCGTAGTCCAGCTCCCCGCTCACCTCCAGGCGCCCGGTGCGCGGCGCGATGCCGAAGAGCTCCCGGGCGCGGGCCGAGATGTGGCTGCTGAAGGAGTAGATGATCTCGCCGTTCTGCCCCTCGTCGGGGTCCGTGGCGTTGAGCTGCAGCACCAGGGTGCCCGGCGGCGAGTTCTCCGGCAGCGACACGGTGTAGACGGGCTGCTCGAAGGCGGGGACGTTGTCGTTGGAGTCCAGCACCCTGACGGTGAGCAGGGCGGTGCCGGTGCGCTGCTGGGGCTGCCCGCCGTCCACCGCCGTCAGCACGTAGCGGTGCACCGCCTGCTGCTCCCGGTCCAGCGGCTGGTCCAGCACCAGCTCGGCGAAGCGGTTCCCGTCCCCCTGCGTCTGCACGTCGAGGGAGAAGTAGCTGTTGGGGGTGATCTCGTAGGTGCGCAGGGAGTTGGTGCCCACGTCGGGGTCGAAGGCGCTCTCCAGCGGGAAGCGGGTGCCCGGCGTGGCGCTCTCCGAGATCTCCACGGTGAGGTCGGGCTCCGGGAAGGAGGGCGGGTTGTCGTTGATGTCCAGCACCTCGATCTCCACCCGGAACAGCTCGAGGGGGTTCTCCAGGAAGACCTCCAGGTGCAGCAGGCAGGAGGGGCTCTGCTTACAGATCTGCTCCCGGTCGATCTTCTCGTTCACGTAGAGTACCCCGGTTTCCAGGTTAAGCTCCAGGTAAGGGCTGCGGGAGTTGGGCGCCGTCTGGAAGCGCCGAGCCGAAAGTTTTGTAATGTCCAAGCCCAGGTCCTCGGCGATATTCCCCACGAAGGTTCCATGCTCCTGCTCTTCCTGCACCGTGTAATGGAGCTGGCAAAAAGCCCCCTCCACCATCCAGAGCAAGGCAAAGAGGAATAGCACAACCATCTCCAGACGGGGAAAGAGATTCCCCCCTCCCCGGCACCACCGCTACCTCCTCTTCCAAAAGCCACCGCCACCTCCTCCTCCTCCTCCTCCGAAAATACACACTACAGCGTGTGTGTGTGTGTGTGTGTGTGTCTGTGTGCGCGCGTCTGTGTGCGCGCCTGCAAGCGTGTGGAGAGAGAGAGGGATCGGGGGAGGAGGGGGGGGAGAGGCTGGTTTGGGGCGCTGGGGGGCTGCTAGATACTATTTCTTCTGATTCATGTTAGGGTTTTTTTTCTCCCCCATCTCCCTCCTTTTTGCTACGGGTATTATTGTTTCACACGCTGACCAAATGAAGAAGACAGGCGTCCCCACTTCATCTGTGATCTTCGAAATATACGGCCAACTAAAATAGCTATTAGCCGGCTGTAGCTAGAGACACACAGTAGCCCTCTTTTATTTATTCCGAGAGTCTTGGCACTGCACCGCGGCAGCAGCAGTGGCGGCGGAGACAGCAGCAGCAGCAAATCCCAAGGAGGAAATTTTTGTATTTCAAGATTGTCCTCGGTTTGTCTTCCTGGTGGGAGTTGGAGGGTTGATGCTGCTGGAACAGCCGGTGGACATGCCCTCTTTGGATGCAAGGAAAAGGCAGAAAACCGCGAAATTAAAAAAAAAATAAAAAAATTAAAAAAAAAATTACCCGCAAAAAGATTTCATATATATAAGGAAAAAAAAAAAAAAAGGCAGAGAGCAGCTTAGCTACCCAAAACTTTCATTCCCTGATGTCCCTGGGATTTCCTTTTTTTTTTTTTTTTTTTTTCTTTTTTAAATTAAGGATTTCAGATTTTTCTCTCTTCTGTTAAAGGTCTTTCATTTTCTTCTCTTATTGCTACGAGTATGCTCATCATCATCATCATCACTCTGCTTTTACGGCGGTGCCGATCGAGGTGGGGATATTTTTCCTCTCTTGCTGCTTTCGCGTCTAGCCCCTGTGTCTGTGTGTGCTGCCGCCGCCGCTGCTGCTGCCGGGCTCCCGTCCCGGCTCCGCTCCCGGCCCGGCTCCTCTGATCTCTGCCAGCAGTTTCTGAGCGGGCAGCGCTCGGCTGCGCTGTTTTTGCGCAGCGCCCGGCTCCTGCCAACCAATCGGCGCCCAGCACCGCCCCCGGGGGCGGCGTCCCATTGGCCGCGTCGCGCGTCGAGTGCGCTGCGTCACAGCCGAGCCCAGCCGAGCCGCGCGCGGGCTGCGCGGGCAGAGCGCGCGCCGGCCGCCTCAGCGCTCTGTTCCCGCCGAGCGCCCGGGGATCCCTGCCTCGTTCCCTGCCTCGTTCCCTGCCTCGTTCCCTGCCTCGTCCCCTCAGTCCCTGCCTTGGTCCTCTCTCTCGCGGGGCGATGGTTCGCCCGCCGAGACCGCGGGATCGGGAGATCGCCGCTCGTTTCCCTGCGCACACGCGCAGCCGGGTAAACGTCAACAAGCCCCGCTCCTTGGAGAGGGAGTTTCCACCCAGCCGCCGCCAACTTTCCTTTCCAGTAAAGCTTTTAGAAACAAGCGTAAACAAAGGGAAACTTGGGATTATTATTGTTATTCCTTTTCCCTTCCCCGCCCCTTGGTGTGTTCCACGGCGGAGAGAGTGCAACTTTCCATCAATCGTCCGTGCAGGGTTTGCAGCTCCGGCCGATCGGGAGTGTCACGAGCCTGCGCCGGTATTTTCCTATTCCCATTCTGGAATTTCCACTGGTGTAATTTCCACAGGAGACCGTCAGGCACGGTGGAAGGGGGAAAAGGAGGAACAGTGTCTGTCCCTGGGTACTCGGGGCGGTGGGGCGGAAACCCCTGGAGTGGGGGGAGTCTGTCACGGGGAGCCGGAGGAACAGGAGGGGAGCGCTCCGGTACCGGCTGGCGGTGCTGGCTGGGAGATCCACATCCGTAAGGCTACCAAATGAATAAAGTAAGAGTAAAAGAATAAAATATTTATAATTCTTGTGGGGGGT
The DNA here is from genome assembly GCF_971803275.1 of Cyanistes caeruleus. Taxonomy (NCBI): domain Eukaryota; kingdom Metazoa; phylum Chordata; class Aves; order Passeriformes; family Paridae; genus Cyanistes; species Cyanistes caeruleus. Next base: position 75,099,918 of record NC_141705.1, read on the forward strand.
TTCCCTCCCGAAATGTTACTGTTTTGGGAGAGCAGCACCAAGCAGGGACGTGCAGCTCCTGCTCTAAGCCCATCTCTGATCCATCCACACATCTCGGTGAACTACAGGTGCCTTTTTGCTGCGGAAACGCAGGAACCCACATTGGGATGTCGAGGCCCTGGCACAGGTTTCCCAGAGAAACTGTGGATGCCCCGTCCCTTGGAAGCGTTCAAGGCCAGGCTGGACGGGGCTTGCAGCAACGCGGTCTAGTGGAAGATGTTCCTGCCCATGGCTGGAGGGGCTGGAACCAGACTGCCTTCAAGGTCCCTTGCAATCCCAGCCACTGCGCGGTGCCCAAAGCCGGGCCCCCGCGGTGGGCTCCAGCGCCCGGAGCCGCGGGCGCGCCCCCGCCCCGCCCCTCCCCCGGCGCGGCCGCTGTGGCGGGCGGCGGGCGCCCCCCAGCGCCGCCAGCGCCGCACTGCGCCCGCCAGTGCCGCCGCCTCCGCCCCGCGCCCGCCCCGCGCCGGGACCCGCGCCCGCGCCCGCGCCCGGCCCCGCGCCGCCCGCCCCGCCCAGCCCTGCGCTCCCCTGGCCGGCGGTGCGGCTGCGGCGGCCGGCGCTGCCTCGCCGCGGGAGGGGGGCGCGGGGAAGCGGCAGCCGGCGCAGCGGGCGGGGAGATGCCCCCTCTCCCCCGAACTGCATCCTGTTCTCCCCTTCAGGGTGGATCCCTAGCCCACCCCCGGGCTGCGTGGGGCGATTCCGGTGGGTGTTTTCCAGAAAAATTGAAAAATTTCGTCAGAATCCCCCGGCTGCTCCCGCTGCCCGCTGGATGCGGACGGGGACCTCGCGGCTTCTCTTTCCATGCAGAAGCGCCGCCGCTCACCTGCCCGTCCGCTGCTGCCGGCTGCAGGCGCGGACAGCGGAGATCGTGCCTCTCCTACCTCAGGGACCGGTGGATGCCCATAGGGAAGCGGCGGCTTCCCGGCACTGAGCACAACCCGGGGCAGCCCGGCTCTAGCCCTTCTCTCCCCGCCGCCGGAGCGGCCGCCTTTCCTGCCTTCGAGGAAGGCGGGCGGCCCGGGGCGAGAGAGAGAAACCCGGGAGACCGAGCCCGGCCGTGTCCGTGTCCGTGCCCGGCTGTGCGGGCCGGAGGTAGTGGGGACACACACACACACCCCCGGGCTCGGGGCGCTCCCCAGGCTCGCTGGAGGCGCGACACCCACTCGAGGCTTCCGCAGAGACGGCGTGATCCGGGGGGCAGCAGCCAGGCGGGAACATACACATATTTATATCCATACACGTGTATAGGCGCGGGGGGAGCCGCCTCCCGCCCTCCTCGCTGCCACGGGGGCCGGCAGCCCGGGGATCCGGTCTGCCCCCGCGATTCCAGCCGGGAATCCATTTTGGGTCTCTGAGCAGTGCCTGGGAAGCGGCAGGGATCCGCGGCCACCCTCCCGCTAATGCCGAGTGACAAATCGCACTTAGGCGGTACATGAACGAGAAAATGATTTATGGATTTTCACGACGGTCTGAGCCGATGAAGGCGACATGAATTATCCATCCTAATGTGCCATATATCATTTTCTAATAACACTGGGTTGGCCCTAACGCTGTGCGCTGCTCCCTTCGATAGCAGGTATCGATTCGGCACAGTCCGAGCCGCTGGCTTTGCACCGGACACGTACCTCCTGCAGCACCAGCTGAGATCTGTGTATTTACCTCTTCCTAAAGCCCAGGGCTATGGACAGACCCCTGACACCGTGGCCTTTAGTTTTTCCATCTGTCATCATTTAATTTGGCAATTGCTTTGCCGAATGAAGACTAACCTTTCGTATCACTGCGTTTTGCTCTGTGCTGTGATTTGGAGATGGAAAGGGAGGATGCCAGATTTGTAAATCCACAGTGCTGACAGGGATGGCACCTGGGTGAGTCAAACCTTTCCCCCCTGCCAAAATCCTCCTGGCACCCCAAGCACGACAGGGCACTTTCTAACAAGGAGAACAGATGCTAAATCATACTTCTGCTCACACAGAGCTTCCCTGGCACGTCCATTTACCAACTCTCAAGGATTATTTTAAAGACAAAATTTTTGAATTTAACTCATACACGGTAGGGGAGTGAATCATCAACACACAAAACTGAATGCTTGTGGATAAGAAGGGGAAGAGCAGCCAGATCTGGAAGGTGTTCAGCCCCAGGTCCAGCCTGTGCTAGTGCCCCAAGGCCAGGGCATCCCCTCTGCCCCAGCCAAGTTATTTTGCCCTTCATCACAGAGTTGCAGTGAAGTCATAGTGACATAAGCTATGAACAATCCCAATTATTTATCTAAATGGTTCCAAGGCTAAAATTTCACATTAAGAAGGACAAGCAAGTCCTGGCTTTCCATGAGACAATATAAAACAGAGATGCAGAAGATGGAGGTAAAGGATTACTGCATTTATTTGGGATCAGGGGTTAGATAAGTGATTACTGAGGAAGAGGTGAGGAAATGCTTCATTTCTCATTAGCCAAGTATAGTTTTTCCATTGTTCAGACACAAAAGGAGTCACATTAGTAAGGAAACATGCAAATGCTGTTTTCTGGAATAAACAATCACTACCCTAACCCGCACAATCATATTTTAGATTGCAAAAAGCTAATTTCCCGAGTTCAGTTAAGTCACAGAAATGATCTTCGATTCAGTCTTAGTTTCAGGCTGGGGAACATTGTGGCTTCTTTACTGTCTGGATGCTAAAAACACATTGAGAATTGGCTTTCCCTGTCCCTCAAAGGTCCTAGACTGTTATTCTTTGTTTTAATATTAATTATCTTGGTAAAAAGAAAACAAACCAAAACCCACCCAGGTTCTCCCTCAAGAAAATTATAGCTCATGGTGCAGGAAGGATTACTGAAATCAATGACAGGATTAGGATTGTAAATAAGAAACAAAAGATATTATGGTTGGAAAAAGCCTGCTTCCGAAAAGGGAGATGTGTATGTGTTACTGATGGGGCCATAGGATGAAATCCTGCTTCAAAGCAAAGTCGATGCAGAACAATTTCACAAATTAACTAAGAAGCCCGATTAAGGTTATTTGTATCAGAGGGGAAGGTTCACTGCCACCACTCCCTCAATGGATTTCTCTCTTAATTGCCATCAAGGAGACAAAACAGGAAGGCTAGACAATTTGGCCAATCAATAAAAAAAGCCTGTCTTCATGTTTGCCTGAGGAGCATTCCGTATGTCAGATCGATGTAGAAGCCACCAAAGTTCTTGCAGAGGTCACCAGTGATTAAGACATTTTCTGATGGCTTTTAAACAGCCCCAGAGACAAGCATCTGCCACAAGCTTGAAGATGAAAGCAGAACTAGAGATACAATGTTAATCATCACCTTCACACTTAAGGGAGTGCTCCTGGTGATGAAAACAGGGAGTTGAATTTATGACCTTAGACAGCTGTTTTAATAAGCAACGATCAAGTATGACTTCATTATATGCTCTGTACTCCACCAGTGATCAGATATGATGGAGCCTCTCCAGAAGGTGCCGGGAGTCTAGAACAGAATTACAGTGGATGCATCCTACAGGAGTTTCTTAAAGCCAACTTCTGCCTCCTTTTCTTTGCCTGCCCCCAGACATTCAATACACATTTCAAGGAGACTACTCAAGCAGCAAGAAGCTGTTCAGTGTGAAACAGTAGATTGGTACAGTCTACTGCTATTATCCTGCCTTCTCCAGCTTTCAGAGTCTATCATAATGTTTATCACAAAAAGAAAAGAGAAATCCCAGCCTGTTTCAATGATTTGTGATTTTAGCTGATTCAAGTCTGCATTGAAATAAATAGAAGAAAACTATTTTTTCCACAGTTAAGCTCTGAACATTTTCTATCAGTCAGGCCTTTTACAGTGTCCCGATCAGAGCAGCCAAGGTCCCGGTCACTTCAAAACAATCAATTCTGTATGGATGGCTTCACAGTAATGTTTGGTCTGATTCCTATGAGCTTGTCTCATGGCCCATTACTATTAATGCAATGTAATGTAATTTTTTTACTACACTTTACCTTTTTTATTACATTTTACTAATGTAATAATTACTCACAAATCTAGCAATTTTTAACTCCACTTTTATTGCCGTGCTGCAGATACATTATAAACAAATGAAAATGACTTTATACAGGGTGATCAGTCAAAAATACTGATTTTATCTGTTTATTTGCAGAAAGAGGTGACATATGTATCTAACATCACAGAAGATATTTCTTAACAAAGGACTCTTTGATAAGGCAAATTGCTTATCATCTAGGCTAGAATATTCAGAAAAATAGTTTACTCCATAGATAGAAACCTGGTACTGAATCAGTTGAGAGGCAAAATATGAACCCATTGATCAGGAGAGGCACCATATTTATTTTCTCTATCTTTTTTTTTTTTTTTTTAATGATATTGCTTAATCAGCTGCACCCATTTCCTTGAACTTCATCAAAATACGGTTGACCTGTATCTGAATTCAACCAATGTTGCTAAGCTTGAATGATTACTGGAGCAAATGAGGACAAAACTACAGCGGAAAACTCCAGTTATTTTAGACTCTGTTAACCTTCTTATAATACACTCGAAGCCATAGGTAGATGTAGTTGCTCATGATAAAGAAAATTGCACTGTTGATTTTCTTTTCAACAGCAAGTTCAAACCTTGAACTAAAGCACAATTTGTTTTGAGGTTCAGCCTGAAAGCAGTAGTTCAAATACGAAACTTCTATTCTTAGACATAACACTCTAGTGCTTGACAGAATAAATACAGAAAAGCCCTAAACTCTAGATTGTTTACCCAGAAGAATTTTCATTTTTGGGCCTGTGTTCCATATATATTCCATATATATTCCAAATATTTTCCAGCATAATTCTATCATCTGAATCATCATGCCAACTATGCAACAGATAACAATAACATCAACTAGGAAGGAAAAGGAAAAAGATGGTAAAAGAGATGTTACAATTATGTAGTCACTTAGAAAGAGTGCACACATCTGTATTTTTGTACCTGTTCTAGGTGGAGGTACTTGCACTACCAATATTCAAGAATATATTTTTTGAGTCATCCCTTGGTAAGATCAAAAAGTTGCTTTTTTTTTCTCCTAAAATTGCATCTGTCTAGGCAAAATTTTACCATAGTCTTGCCTACATCAAGTTTAGTGTTGAAGAAGTTCCAGCCAGAAAGCAGTTTGGTCACTTATGAGGCAATGATCAATTTTATTTTTTTTTTCTTTTTTGTCTATGCTAAAAAAATTGCAATATTCAATTCAAAATCTTACCACCTCCACATTTTGGAACAGTGACTTTAGCAGATGAAGGTCTCAGGAGTACTTGTTGCCATTCTCAGGAAGATACACCAAAGGGATAAGTCCTCAAAACTTCTTCCACAGAAGCTGTTCCTTGAAACACTTCCACACTCTCAGAAATTTTTAAGTTGGTCTTTGAAAAATTCGTGCTAGACACCTCCTCTCACAACTGCTTAGTGGCTGGACTGCGTGACAGAAACTGTGCAAGTTCATATGTTCCGCACAATTGCTGTGGAGGATGAATACAGTTTTTCTCAGAATAATTATTTCCAGGGTTCTGCAGAGCTGAATGTAGATCTGAAGCACGTGCACACTTATCCATAGACTTGCTACTCTCAATGGTTGTAAGGAAACAGGAGAAAGTGCAAAAGGAAAAACATCTCTATAGAACAACACAGAATAGCAGAAAAAGGTGATCTCTATTACTAAAGGATAGGGAAATGGCTATAAAAGTATAACTGCAGCAAAACAAATGGTAAAGGAGAAAAATTAAAAAAGTAAAAAAACCCCAACATTTAGACTTAAAACTAATCAGGTTATAGCCACAAGCTAAATACCCTAAAAGACTTTTCAGCAGCTTCCTAAGTTCCTGCAGCCTAACAACAACAAAAGTTAGTTTCCTTTTTCATTAGCAAGCTTTACATATGCATATGGAAAAGCTCCTGTTACTTAATTAGGTGAAGTAGGAGTAGTCTGTGCTGTAGATTTCAGTGGTCCACACTCTATTCATAATGCAAGTTGGGGCCTCGTGTTGCTACAATTACAGTTTTTCAATTAAAAACCAAACCAGAAGATTGTCTCCCTCACCAGAAGTCGGTGCAGGAGTGGGATCTCCAGAGGCTGAGCCAGCCTGGCTGCTGCCGCCTCACGGAGCTGCAAGGTTGCTCTGATCAGCAGGATCTCACAGCTACAGGGCACAGGGACAATACACCTCACTCAGCAAAACTTTGGAAACATGATTAGCAAAGTATGCAAGTTGCATAAGCAGACTTAGGAAATGTTGGATCTCAAAGTTCCTGATGTTGTTTCTTCTAGTGAGCCTGTAAATCACAGTGATCTGTTACTAGAAGATCCCTCACTGCTGCCTGTGAGTCCTGCATTGGAATGAGGCACCCAAAAGGTACCCAGTTTTTATTCTGGAACAAGATCTTTCCCCATAAATCTTTCCTTGATTGATCAGTGCACACCATGAGCAGTGGTGCTGATGCTGAATCAGAGCTGGCTCACACCTGCAGCACTTTGGCTTCTGTTACAGTATCCAGAGCAGAAGGAAGAGTGGGAAAGATCCTGCGTCTAAGGAAAATGAATACCCTGTTCTACTGTGTGTTAACACGTGTAACATATGCTCCGGGTCCGTGGTTTTAACAAAAGCTATAACAGTGTTGCCAAACATATTTTTGTCGTGAATGGATGAACGCTTGGGAAGCACTTGGGTATGGTGAGAAGAGCTCCGGAGGTGATTATGATTTTAGAGGAAGTGGAGGGTTGGCACAATATGCTCTGAAGAAGTCTGCAGCCACATGTGACTGTCTCCTCATATGCCCACAACAAGCTGCTGAATCACACCTGCTTCCTTTAATACTGGTGTTTTCTCATTTTGAAGCCTTTACTATGCAAATCTTTTTGAAGTAACACAAGCATATACAATCATATGCATATGCTTAAATGTAATTACACGAACCTTGATGTTGAGCTTGGAGTTCTGCAAGATGTGCAAGTGTGGGGAGAGTGGAATATAGCTGGAACCGAGTTCAGCGGGAGCAATGGCCAGCACAAACCCGACCCTCCCTCTAGCGAGAGTCTTTTAATTCAGTGCCCTTCTAAGCTCTCGGGAGAGGCTGATGAAGTCAGCCACTCGAGGTAGCAAGATGATGCCCCCACGCCTGCCAGTGTCACCGTGCTCAGCACAGAGCTGGATCGTGGCTGCTCCTCCCGGCTGCCAAGGGCCGCTGCGGGGCTCGGCTGCCGCGGGGAGGCCGAGCATCCTTTTCCCAATAGCAGCCTTTCGAGCTCCCGGAAAGCTGCGAGCTGCAGCAGCTGCTGCTTGAGAAGGAATGGTCCGGCAAATCCTGCAGCTGTGGGAGGCAGCAGCTGGATTGCAAACAAGCCGTGTAATGTCCGCGCAGAAAGAGGAGCTGTGCTTATTACAAATGAAAGCGGCGGTGCAGCGTGCTGTCCTGCAGGAATCTGCGCTGCCGGGAGGGGAGGGTCTGCCTCCAGAAGGCAAAGAGCTGATTTAAAGAAGTGATCACTTGGGGAAAATATCACACGGGCGCTGTGAAAACTCTATGTGAGCTAAGCACGAAAGTAGAGAGATTTGCAGGAAAGGGAGGGAAAAGGAAGTGAAGACAGGAAGGACTCAAGTTGTGGGAAGTGTTAAATAGAAGAATGAGCCATGTAAATGTGATTTAGGGTAGAGTGGGAAGATGTCAGAAATGTTGTAGGAAGGCTTGGATTTTCTTAGCTCTGAAAAGCATTTGAGAGTTTGCTGGCTTTCAGTGCTTCTCATAGATTTCCCTGTAATTGGGGGAAACTTGGTGAAAGAGGATCATTGCTTCCTGTGAAAAGCAGTGTCAAGAGCAGAGTATGAATATTTTGGAAGAACTTACTGCTTTTACTCGTTGTGCTCTACTGCTGGCTTTAATTGGGAAAGCTTCTCCTGGAAGGATGTAGTAGGAGGTTGTCTGCAGCTCTACCTTGCTGCTGTAATGCTCAGCAGTAAGGATCTGGGGAGCACTTGTGTCCCCCAGTTTCCACCACTGTGTAGTTTCCAAGAATCTGGAGCTGACCAGGAAATGAGGTTATAACATTCAATTTGCTGGAAAGAAAGGATAAAGACATTTGACCCTTTGCTGTATTTTGCTCTGCGCAGAAAGGAATAAAAGCACAATTAGGAAGGAAGAAATAGACTTTATGGCATGACCAAGGTGCTGATAAATAGTTTCAGAAATGCAGCTCTTATTGCAAGCCAAGCAAGATAGAAAAATCCAAATAATAATTGTATACATTGATTTAACAATGTAGCTATATGGGCTTACAGAATAGTATTGAAGAATTAAATGAAAATCCTTGACCAGCATTCAGAAAATTATAGTATCATCAGAAGTCCTTTGTCTACAGAACTGTAATATATAAAATTGTACATTTTGATGCCCCTTTTTAGAATTTTCAGCAGGTAATAAATAACCACTTTTTGTTGTGGTCTCAGCAGGAAGAAGGAGCATAATACTTGATTGGCACTCTAATCTGAGAAATCACAAAAAATGGGGCTAGGGAAAAAAATGTCTATAACTGTATTTTTTTTTTTTCCTGCCAAAATGAGCTTTCTGGGTAATAAAGCGATACTGTGAATTTCTAGAGGTGATTGCTGTAATAAAATGGTTTCCAGAACTTCTGTGCTTTTAGGGAATGGCAGAAATTGGTGTTTGATGTGGCACCAATGTTAGAAGACAGCATTGTGCTCTTGCTTTGCTAGTGGTGTTCTTGGAAGAACTGCCTCAGTCATTATATGTGTAGAACGGGCATAATATTTCTCCCCTATGAAAAAAGTGAATCAGGAACATGAGAAAAAAGATACTATACCAGAAGTGGACTTCATTATTGCACATTAGCCTACTCTGAGAAGGTTTTTCTTTAAGCCTCCCTACTGAAATGAGATAGAAGCAGAAATGTGTGCTTTGGGCATCCTAACAGCAGAAGTTTGGGAGATTTTTGTAGTAACTTGGTGTGGTTTGGCAGTGTGAAAAATGCAGTGTTAGAGCTTCCAGTGCTGCATCAAAAATGCAATGGTCATGCCAAAATACAGCCTGGTATAAACACATTTGGCTTCTTCAAATGTCTTCAGAATATAGAGAGAAGTTAATTTTGTAGTGGCAGTTGCACTGCTTGTCCCCTGTATGCTGGATCATAGCTGCCATCTGTCTTGAGGTGGTAGAAGTAAGTAGATGTTGTCTTGACTAATCTGCTAGGACTGGGACTGTCTGATAATTTGGAACCTGATGCAGCTTGTCCAGTTTGTTATTGCTGGGTGATGAGATAGCATGTCTATGATCTATCTATCCACGTATAGAAGATGCTAATCATATCTTAGCAATCTAAAAAGCCTAGCATAAATTTATTGAAATACTCGTAAAACTAGAATAGAGGTCCCCTTTGTACCATTTAATTGCCAAGTGTGGCATTAGGCAATAACAGCTTTCACTCTGTGAGAGTGGTAAAAAAAAAAATTACGAGGTGGCTTAAACTTTTTGGTTATAAAAGCGTTGTGACTTTGGTATCTGTTCTAGTGCCACTTAAATCACTGGAGTTTTTGACACAGTTTTTTGGTTTTTTTTCATTTTTTTGGGGAGTATGATGAGCTGCTGTTTGTAGCCATGGGTTCATTTGTCCTACAAATCTGTGTGTGTTTGTCAGCCAGCTGACAACTGTTCTTTGATCATTTTTGGGTTTTGTTTTTCACTTTTCTCATACAGGGACAAAAAAAAAATATATTTTCTCTGTCACCCACGGCAAAACAATAGAAGCCTTGCCTGAAATTAGGAATGGTCAGTATCCAGTCAGCATACATTTTAGTTAAAATGTTCTGGAATAATGCTTTTTGTCTTTAATGTTTGATGCTAGATTCATTTTTTTGGCCGTGGTCTACTGTATAGGTACATGAACACACGCACATGTGTACAAGTGGGAGTAAAACTCTCAGTTAAAGAAGTCTGATCTTGCATTTTGTGAACATGTGAAATGATGATGAAAAGCCCATAGCTAACTGGGACATGGACAAAATGCAGAACTGGGATTCTGGAACTGGCAATACAGAGAGCATTTTCTGGAAAGAAAAAGTATGTCCCATTCTCACCCCAATTTGTGGCAAATAACTTTTGTTTCAGCGTGAAACTGAAGGATAAAAGAGTAGCTATTTTCACTGTGAATAATGATAAATCTCAGAATTGGAAACAACTTCTATGCCTTGTTTTATCTTCATTTCCTCAAAGCAAATTAATTTGATTACATTGTGGAGCAAAATGCTGGAAATGCCCTTTTTTAAAATATATGGAAAGTAAAGTAAATAGAAAGCAAGCATGTGTTCCTTTTTATTGTATTTTTATGGAGGTTATAACCAGAGTTATTTTCCTCCAGATTTAATCTGAGTTCTTCTAAGCAGTTACTCTTATGGAGTTAGTATGGACCAGATCCAAAGTTGTTCAAGTAAAATAGCAAGATTTCCAGTGATTTTAGTGTTCTTTTGATCAGGCCCTTAATCTTTTAGAAAATGTTAAGCTTAATGGGACTATTGTGCTGATGGAATTCTCTTTTGTGCCTAAAGGAGGAGAAGGTGGAGATTTACTAAGTGTCCCTAAGTATTGTTTTACTTCATTGTCATTCTGTTCCCTTTCCAGCTGTTTTTGTATATAAAAAGTTAAAGTAAATCCCTTTCTAAAGGTTTGCTATTGTGTTAAGGTACTTAAAGTTTAATGACTTTGAGTCAAAGAGCTTTTATGAAAGAAGATTTGTCCAGGCATATCCTGTAATAAACATCTGGAAACTGCAGGGGTTGGCCTATGGTGGCTATAGAGCAAGAATACAGTTTAACTAGCTGGCTTTATATCAGGATTAATTTTCCCCTTGTTTTCTTTGTTTTTTGTGGGATTTTTTTTGTGTGTTTATTTTTATTTTTTTTTTTTTTGTGGTTGGGTAGTAGGTTGGTTGGGGTTTTTTCTGTTTCCTTTTTTTGCTTTTTTGGGGTTTTTTTTTGTGGTTTTTTTTTTTTTTTTTGTTGGTTGGTTGGTTGGGATTGAGTTTTTTTGTTTGGTTGGATTTTTTTCAATTTTGTCTATTCACTTATATATTTTTTAATCTGAATATATATATGTCCTATCTTGGTCAAATGGTCTTAAATAGTCTTGTAATTGGTAGCCAGCAGAAAACTCCTCAGCTGGGATTGATGCTGGGAGGGCTGTATGAAAGCAGATTACATCTCTGCATGGTATTCACTGATTAAGTGTTTGAAGAGCAAAGTTTCTCATCTCTGAAGACAATTTCCTTTAGTACAAAATATACAGGAAAATGGGTATTTCTAGATTAGTCAAAAGAAAAAGCTGCCACAGAGGTAATAGGCATCATTTGTATGTGGGCCAGAAGTTTAATTAGGATTTAGCAAAACAGAAAACTTATCCCATCTGATACAAACCAGAAGTGAAAGCCCTTAAACACTTTGTTGTGGGGAGGGAATTTAAGGGTTTTTACAAAATGGAAAGACAATGAATAGTTTCAGTAGTAATAATGAGGATGAGAAAAAATTGCAGAAAATATCATAAAAAAATAAAGAAATAGAAGTTTGCAAAAGTCTCAGAGGGAAAATTAGGTAAGGAAAGTTCTAGCAAATAAGAAGTAGAAAATGAAGTAGTAATTCCTTTGCTACATTTATAGTCCTGTGAATGAACAAGCAAAACCAAAATCCATATTTTAGATTTGATGATGCTGAACGGTAATGATCTGTAATGGCAGGAGTCAACATCAGAGTTCTCAGATGACAATAGGAGGCTTTAGAAAATAATTTTAAGTGTATGACTTAATCAGTAATTCTTAGAGAATTATTATCACTGACAGTCCAGGAACAGATTAATTGAGTGGATGTGCAGAAATAAAGTTATCGTCTGCCCAATTTAGCTGCACTTACCTAAAGTGTAGCTTGACTCTTGCAGACGAAATGGGGCTAGGTCAGTCAGGGTGGAAGTGAGTGGAGTGAGTCAGCCCTTTGACAGAGGCACAAACCTGGATTCAGTCTTTTGACAATGGAAACAGCATTTCCTTGTGCCAGCTGTGCTTTCTGAAACCAAGAAAGGTTTACTAGAAGCACAGCACCACCAGGAGTACCATGGAGAAGATGCTGACCAAGGACACTGGTTCACCTCAGGACCTCATCCTCTCTCACAACTCCCCTGTGACTATTCGCCACAGGCCTTCCAGCAAAAGGAAGATTTTAATTGCTTTGAGGGGGAAGGAGAAAAATAAAGATGGAAATGAGAAGTGCAAGGGCTTACAGATACTTGCAGGTATTCACAGTAAGTGCCTTTGTTCAAAAAGTCCCCAGTCCTGTTTGAGTATGAAGGAGGAAAAAATTTGCTTCTGAGGCATTTAAAACTAATTTTGTTCTCATGTGTGAGAAGATAATCTGTGATGCTTATTGAACTATTTCATTTTAATTGTGTATGTTAAAATATGTTTAGCATACAGGACGGTCTAGATTTAGCCCTTGGAAATTTTATTTTATTGCTCTGTGTATTTCACCTGTACTTCCAATCTGTAAAACATGTAGATTATGAGCTGCAAGCAAAGTTTCATTGTATTCCTCGCTGTGTTTACCTCTGTTTTTTTCTGAAGAGGCCTGCCTTAAGAGGCCACACTTTCTAAATCCATAGACTTATTAGCCCAAACTGCTAATAAATGCCAACTAATATTAATTACGGTGTTGGCGTGTGGTTCACATTAGGCACAGCAGGATTACTTTTAGAACCAGAGTGGATGCAGTGTGTTACAGCAGTATGAGAAGGTAGTGGGTCTTCTCAAGTAAGGGTCATCTATAAATAAAATTTCTCAGAACTAGAACCATTGTGCATTTTGAAGTTAATCAGTGCTCATATGGAGTATCTCCTCCCATCATCAATCTTTTAACAGAAAAGAGTGCAGGGAAAACCCATGCACAGGCATCATCTAAGTTTGGGTTGTGTTTACCATGTGCAACCCATGAATGCATGCTTTTATTTATATCCAGATTCTATAGTGGGAGAAAACTGCAAAAGTCATTAACAATGCCCTCTTTCCTTTCTCCCAGCATAATTCAGATGGGATTATGGGAGTGCTCAGGTGAGTTCACTGCTCTGAGCATGTGGGGATCTGCAATTCCCTTGTTGTTTCTACTTTCCCCTTCTGTTTTACTGGTGTCCTTCTAAGGCATTTTCTTTTTCCTTCCAACTTTCCAAATGTGATTCTGCTATCATTTTAGTATGTTCAGAGGTGACTTCAGACTTATGTGGTTTGTGTTCTCCTCTCTTTGATGGCTTGACAGGTTATATGGAACCTACTTGTAAACACAAGCGCTTAAATCAAGTGCCCTAGGTTAGCCAGGGGAGAATGGGCCTTGAGTCCTCTACCACAGGCTCCCAGGTGCTAGACCAGACTTAATACAAGCCTCAGATTTGATGACTCTAAGTATTCTAATTACATGGATATATGCTGTAGCATCAAATTCTTCAGAAAATTTAATATTTAATATCAATTGATTCAGACAATTATTTTCATTAATGAAAAAAAAATTCCAAAATACCTGTTTGAAACTGACTGGAATGAAGTTTAGTTCTGGTTTTCATAGTTCCTGCAGTAATGTGAAATAGTGGAGTTCAGTTTAATTGACCATGCACAATGTATTTGCACGTCGCTAATTTCAAAATCCAAGGCTTAATGTTAAAGTTAGAATTTGAATGACATAAATAGACAAATACCAATTTTTTATATACACCAAACTTTTCACTTGCTATGATGCTAATGCTTAGATACCTTATTTAATGATAGTTAATACAGTGATACTGATTTTGTTCCTGCTGTGTTCATTATTAACCCCAGAAGGCAATGGAAATTTTATTAGACTCAGTACGGGATATTAATACTGTGCCTGACTACGTTGTGAAAAAAAATGAAGAAGGAGCCTGAAAATATTTGTAAGTTAATTGCCTGACTTGGAAACCACTAATGTACATGAATAACGTTTACTCACAGAGATTGTCTCGGTAAATTCCAAATCTGTCCAATGAATAGTTGTCAAATAAGGCCATAAATCACACCTTTATGAAAAGTTTAAGAAATCTTAATGAAAAGGCACCCTCAAGGTATTATGGAAACTTGAGAAGTTTTCATGAACAATATTTTAAGGTCATATATAATTAAATAAAGGAACCAATCAAAGTTTAAAAATAAAGAACCAGAAGTTGAGCTTAGTTTGCCTGTATTAAAAAAAATAAACCTGGAGCAGCCATCAACTCATGGTAGCTATTTATATAGTACCTGATAACAACAGCCACCATGTCCATGTTCCTTCAAACCTGGTACACCATACTCAGTGGCTGAGTTACACATGCCTGCACATGGGTTTTCATTTATTTTTGTGTCTGGCCAGTGTTGCAGCGGAATCGGTGGGTGGGCAATCACCCATGCCATGAAGGAGTCTGGCACTCAACTTTCACATGGGAAGCAATGTGGGGACAAATGTGGGTGGGGCCTGACTTATGGCTAAGTGAAAATGGTCCACCAGGGTTTCAGCTGTGCATTGTTTAGCTGAACATTGAGTTGGGATAATGTCACTAGAGTAGGAGAAAAATCACAATTTGATGGCCAAACAAAATTCTTGTCTCAGAGAAGGTGATTTCCTATATCACCAGCATGTCCTATATCATCAGTCCCTGTCTGGGATGATTAATTGGGGTGCATATAGCCAGGTGCAAAGAATCTGCAAATTTAGTGGGAAGCCTGGGAAGTCAATAGTCATGGCCAAGGGAGTCTTCCAGGAGGGTGACTATGCATTGGAGGATGCAGCTGCAAAGCATACAGTATCTTTGCAGCAGCCTGTGTGCAGCTGCAGTTCTTTGTGGATCCTAGTGTAGTGAGAGAGCTGCATCCCAGTGGCCCTAGGGAATAGAAGGGGATAAATGTTGTCTTTGAGCACGGATAGTTTTTCTTGTGACCTGAGGTGGACCTCTCCAGCCCTATTCTGAGTGCTCAAAACTTTTCAGCACTAATGCACATTGCATCCCAGATTCCAGGAGTTTCTGTGTGGCCAGGGAGGATGAGTTGACCACCAGTACAACAGCTTGGGGTCCCCACTGGGGCTGCCCTGCTAATGCTGAAGCCAAATGTGGGTGAGGCTGTGTGTTGGCCAGTTCCATGCAGGCCTGTGTCCCATGATGTCACAGCAGGACACCCACAGCGACAGCTCCTGCTCCAGTGTCCCTGCACCTGTCTCTGGAGGGGCCTGGGTGACCCTGGTACTGCTGTCACCAGCACTCTGTGTGCAGAAGCTGTCCTGCTGCCAGGAAGTGAAAGGAGGCTGTGGCAGGGCATTGGAGATACCGCTTGAGAAGTGTTAAGGGGGAGGAGAGGAGCAGAGGCTATTTGTAGCAGGAGAAGTACCTCTTCCCCAGCTGTTGCAGTGCAACGGGGCAAAGATGCAGAAGTACCTGCTCTATAACTCTGTGGAGCCAGAGGAGCTCCCAACCCTCAGGGAGCTCAGCACTGTGGGTAAGGCCCTAGGGGTCCCTTGCAGGAGCACTGTCAGTGCCAGGATTACATGGAGACAAGCTGTGGAAAGCCCGAGGCGGGGGTCAAAGGTGGGACTCTTCTGGAGGGTACAGACTGCTGCAAGGGGGGCCTGCTTTGTTGTGCCTTGGAGCTCGAAGGTGCCTTTGGTAGCTGTGATGTCCCACCCTTAAGAAGGGAGCACTCAAGATTCATAGATTCTTGTGGTAGAAGTGATGTCTAAAGATCACTTGCTTTTTATGTATTTTTCATATATTCATAGATCTATAGATTACTATTACATATTTATATAGCTATATATATTATATAGCTATATAGTATTTGTCCTACCCTCTCTTTTAGATTTTAGAGTAATAAACTGACCATATAAAAGACTCCTGAAATACTGCTTAGTCTTATTTTTCAAAAAGAAAACCTGGAAGTACATTTTGTTTTCCAATCAGAATCTGAGAAGACACAACAAGAAGTGGAGAAAAGAAGCCCTGGGCCAACTCCAGTGGGGCAGTATCTGAGGAAAAATTACCTAACCAACTGCTCTTCTAATTGGACAAAGTTTGTTGGATATTATCATTTATTAAACTTACAAAATTATAGAAATCTGATGCCAGGTGTGTCCATGACTAGCGAGACACCTGGAAGCTTCCAAATAAAGGCCTGCTTTTTACTGTACTAGTTTATCAGTGTTGCAAGGGTTTTTCTCTTATGATATCAGGCAACAGCAGGGAACCACAAAAATCAGAGGGTCCACAAAACCTCACCAAATTTTAGTGAAAAAATTACACAGTTGGCATGGAAATGTCTATGTTAGTCCCTGACTTACTGCTATATAAGTACATGGATCCAAGTCCAGGGTCCTGGGGGCTCTGACCAGGCTTGGTAGGGGTACCTTTTTATAGACAGGTTTCTTGCTTTCTGCATGTATTAGTTATCATGTGCAGTCTGTTTTTTCACGCCATTTGGGAAATTGGGCTTTGGGGGTCTTTGGTGGTCTTGATCCCCCTCTACAGTCTATATCCATTTCTTGGCCTTGCACTGTACTGTGTTGTGCTTATCTCCAGGATTTAGAACAAGGATATTTGTCCCAGAGAAGTGCTGCTCTGATTCCACATGGCCCTCTTCTTCAGCTCCCTTTTGTCCTTTCCCACAGAGTGTTAATACCAACAATCCTTGGTTATTACCCACAGTCACTGTCTGTTGTTACCAATAGCCCTCGATTAGCTCCGCAGCCATCCAGCTGTGGGTGTTTTAGACATACACATTAGACCCATCTGGGAATCCACTGCAGCCCAGGCCTCCAGGCACTAAGCAGTGTCTAGAAGTGGAAATCACCTTTTCAAAACTACAGCCTGGCCTTCCTCTCCTGGCCTGTCTTGGACATAGGGCAGGCTTTGAGCCTGGGGGCAGTCAAGAACGCAGCTGGGCAGCCCCAGTCAGTGAGAGTGCTTATTCATGGCAAGGGGGAGCTTGAGAGCACTCCACTGTCACCTGCATGGGTAGGGGCATGGAGCATGCTGACCTGTGCTAACATCAGAACATGGTATGGCTTTCATTTGCTTTCCAGAAATCTGCAAAATCTGGTCTGGAATATCTCGGCAGATCTACAGAAAGCTCTTGCAGAAGAAGGTGAGTCCTGCCTTCTGCATGTGCCTCATCCTGCCCGTCTGGGGCTCCGGAGCAGGGCCCAAAGTGCCATTCCCAGGGCCATGCAAGTCATCTGGAAGCCTCCTTACCTTTGGGCAGCCCTGCCAACACTTCCTTTTGTTTGTGTTTTCAGGCAGTGGAGATTGGAGTTGGGAGTTTTGCAGTTGTCCCAGTGCATGCCAATGTGGCAGAGGGCAAAGTTTTGCCTGTTGAGAGACCTATGTTCATTCTGAGCAAGTCTCTGAAGCTGTTTTACAACCTTGAAAGTGATGAGACCAAAATTCCTGGTAAGAAGATGGGATCCTTTCCTTGCACAGGCCTTGGATTTTGGCTTAGTGTCAACACCACTAATATAGCAAAGACTCTTCCAACCTGCAAAGTGCTGAGTGTGGGCACAGATGTGGTAGCCTAGAACCCTGCTCCTCCCTGAGGAGACAGCCTCATCTGCTCAGCTCCCCTATGCTCCAGCTGGTTGCTTACAGCAGGAGACAAAGCTTTGCTAGGCCTTTCCTGTCCACTGTGTCCATTCTGGAGATATGGATGAAGCTGAAAGGGGTGCACTGTCTGGCAGTGTTGTCTGAGAGCTGGGCACTGATGACCTCTAGTTTCTGAGTCGGCTGAACTGAGGTGAGAGAGAAAATTTGTGCTTGTTTCCTAGATGAGACACCTGTTGTTCATCTAGACTTGGAAGAGATTGCTGCAAACATCCACTTTCGCCATGAAATTGTGGAGCAGTGTGTACAGGAGACCCTCCTTTGCTTTGCTGGGGCCCTCCGAGACAACAAAGAGGTGGAATTCTCATTCAGGAGCATTGGTATCCTTGCTGTGCGAGCAAAAGTGGTCAGCATGGCCTTCTTTGATAGCTGCCTGCTGGAGCTGGATACAACAGGAAACATGCTGAAAGCCCTGCTTGAGGTGATCTTGTCATTTCTGTGGCATTCCTCCTCTTGGATTTGTGGCAATGTGCTGCCAAAACTTTATAGCTGCCTTGTCTGGGCGGCTGTCACCTGCCTCATCACCCAGCCTAGGCACACTCCCAATAAGTTAGTTCAGGTTTCAGGAGTGCCTCAGCCCCTCTGAGGGAGGGGCTAATGGCATCAAGGGAGTAGGTGTGTGAGGCTTTCTGAGAAGCAGCATGAAGGTGATTTGCCACCTTTCTGAGCAACCAGCACATGTTCTGGATTTCTGCTGACGTACTGCTGTTCCCTTCCAGGACCCCAACATGATGAGCATTGTTGCCTTTCCGGGCCAAAACGATTTTACTCGGGTTAGTCAAGATGAGGTTCTCTTACTGCCAAGGTGAGCAGGATGGCTTCTACAGCCCTCAGCTCGTCAAGCATCTGCTCAGCCATTGTTTTGGGGGTACCCTCCTGCTGAGGCTCCTTTCCAGCCAAACTTGGGCAAGAGCAGCTACTTCATTGAAGAGCTTCCCTCTCTGCTGCTCACTCCTGCCTGGTTTTGGAGATTGCAGATGAAGTGGCCATTCTTCTTTCAATGTGCCCTGAAAGAGGCAAGAGGGCCTGCACAGGCAGCAAGTACAGCCATGTGCATTCTGTCCTCCAAGGACTAGGCAGTGGCCTCCAAAGATATGTGCCAGAAGCTTACAATTGTCAGCCTCCAAGAGAGCCTGTTGCCTCAGCTTTACCCAGCTGGTACCTTCTTGTTTCCAGTCTTGTAGCTGAGATCCCACACCAGCCATTTGCCCCGCTGATTTCCCTGAAGCCCAGAAGACCGTCGGCGCCTTGGGGTGGGGGTTGCCGCCGAGGTATGTCCCAGCTGAGTGCTGGCAGGGACTGTGTGTGCTCTTGCCCTCCTGAGGGCAAGAGGTCTGAGGTCACTGTGGGGGAACCTATTCTGGAAGAGGCTTGGAGTTGTGGGGAGCCTCTACAACCCAATCTCCCCAGCAGGCCCCTGGGATTTCTCAGCATCTCCCAGTTCTTCCCACTGGTGGGTCCCTTCTGCTGGCAAGGTATAAGAGGGAGATGAGAAAAACCATGCCCTAGGGCGGTGGGTGGCTTGGTGGGAATTCAGCTCTGGAGCGGATCCAGTGTGGACAAAAGAAAGGGACCTGCCCAGAACTGTGACTCCTAGGAGTGGCAAGGATTGTTAGTGAGCCCTGTGTAGCATGACTGCGCAGCTCTACCACCCATGCTGTCCCACATGATCTCAAAGACCGTGTGGTCTTCTTCTCTTGCCTCTTGCTTGCAGTAAGTATACTGGATCCAGTGTTCCTGGCTCGGCGGAGGGTTTCTCAGGCCAGTCATCAGTCGATGGAAACCGATCAGGCTAGAGACAAGGAAGCTGGCCGTGGCAGGTGAGCCTTGTCGAGGAGTGTGGCTGAGGCCGTGCCCTCAGTATCGCCCTCATTATCACTTGTGATAATGGGTGATGCCTCCCTTGTCTGGGGTGCATGTGCTGATGCCAAACAGCCCTGGAGACACTGTCCTGCTGGAGACACTGTCCTGCTGGACACGAGGACCTCCTACTGAGCCGCTGGGTGCTGCCAGAGAACAGACTGCGATCCCACCGATACAAGCTGACACTTGGCTCCCACAAGCTCAGACTGCTGGCTGTCCTTTTTAGGCACCTGTCTATAATCTGGGAGAAGACCCATATGCTACTGAAGCACCCCATATCTCCAGTTCCAGAAGGGTTGAGGGTCTCTGCAACTACTCCCGAACCCTCAGAAGTGGTAGGTACATCCTAGGGTTTTGCCAGTCCTGTGTCATGGCCTCTGGGCCAGGGCAGAAGAGGCAGCGCATGGTCCCAGCCCTGCTGCCCTGCCCAAGCTCAAGGTGGCTAACGCTGCATGTGTGGTCTGTGCATGGCCTTCAGAAAACACACCCCCTCTACACTGAGAAGGAGGAAAAAGAACTCCAGCTGCTGCTGGCATCCAAGCGCCATGAAGTGGAAGCAGAAGTGTGGCGCAAATACTTTGGCAACCGAGCGATCACTGAGCGAGGACAGGTATGGCATGCACTGCACAGCCCCCAGAGAAAGGACGCTTTGCCTTCCCTCTCAGTGTCAGAGGAGCAGGGAAGGTGTTCAAGCACAGCAATAGTGCCATGGCTGGGGGCAGACTGGGGTCTTTTGCCTGCCCACTGCCCTGCCAGAGGAGCTGTCCCTGAGGCCCCAGGCTGGAGCGTGGAGCTGGCCGTGGCAGAGGCTGTTTGTGCCCTCTCTGCGAGGGAGCAGCACCACTGCCTCCTGAGCACTGGGCCAGGCCTGCGCAAGGCACACGCTTTGGCTGAAGCTTGGGGAGAACCCTCAGCTATTGGCAGCAGTGCTTTAGGAGAGCCTCCTCTGCCTTTGCAGACCTCCTGCCCCTACGTGTTTGAGGATCCCTATCGCCCTCCCCACGTCTTGAGAAAGGCCTATGCTGAGAAGCTGAAGGAGATGGAGCAAAGCACGGCAGGGCAGAGCGCCTCAGAGCCACAGGCAGAGTGTCAGCTCTTGAGGAAAATACTGGAAGAGTAAGTGGGGAGGAACGAGGCCCTCTAGAGCAGCGGGATGGCCTCGGCAGTGCTGCTCAGTACCAGCCTGAGTCAGGCTTAGGGGCATTGGGAGCCCTTCTGCCCGGCCATAGAACTGAGGCCCTTTCTTCTGTTCCCTTTAGCAAGGGTGTGCAGACAGGTCTGTTGGAACACTGAGGACAAGGCCCAGCAGCTGCTAGCCCTGCCAAGAAGCTGCAAGCAGCCCTTCAGAGGTGGTTGTCACAGCATTTGTCCTTTCCAACAGGAGAGCTGCCAGGAATGGGTGGCAGGGACAAGGACTGCCTTAGCAAGGGAGAATGTGCCAAATAAAGGTTGTTGGTACCTGAGCTCTACTGGAGTGACCATGCTGATGCATTCATTGCCTTTCTTTGCAGCCGAGGGGCTGGGAGAGACCCTTGCAGACCCATGGCCAAAGAGCAAATGGGCTGCAGGTACCTGGCCCTGCCAAGTAGTCATGACAGACCATGGGACTGAAAAAGTGGTGTGCTTCCCATGGTAAAGGGCTTGGGGTAAGGGGATGCTTTGTTGCATCCAAACACCACTCTGTAGGGCTAACCAGAGGGCTGTGGCTGGTCATGGGACTGTCAGGGCAGATTCAATCTGGCAAAAGCAAACAGTGGGTTTGATGCCACTTGAAGAGCTGCACTTTCATGGAGAAATATGCTTCATTGAAGACACTCCTTAGTTTAGTCTGTGGCTGACCCTCAGGAACCATTCAATGGCCTTCTTGGGAGAAAGCTTATTCATTTCAGGAAGATAGAAACTTTTGAAAGTGTGAAATTCCTTTTTTTGGCAAGGTAAACTACAGCATGAAGAAGAAAGCCATGACCTGGAAAGGTAAAAAAGCACTAGCAGCTGCATATGCAACTATGCCAGATCCTGTCAGACCCTGGGGTCTCCACTGGGACTGCTACTGCTGAGTATCATCTTCCTTAATGTCATAGCTAGTGTGATTGAGTGCAGCCTCAGCACATTTGCAGGTCTCTTGGGAGCAGGAGCCAGGCTGACAATTTTGGAGGTAGATCTTCACTCTGTGGACTTTATTACAGGACTTATCCAGGCACTGAGCAGACTGAACCTTTTTGGCTTCCTCTCCAGGTTCCCAGGCCTCCCAAAACATAATTTCCTGACTCTGCTGCTGTCTGGCAGCGTATCCACATTGGCTGATCTGTAGCCAGCAGTCTCTGGTGGCATTAGCAGCTGGCTTGACAGGACAGAGGTGACAGGGTTGTGAGGGCAGGCTTAGGTCTTTGAAGTCACATTGCATTTTGATTGCAAACTTAGGTGATTAATTGATTGTGTGTGTCATTTTTCTTGGGTTTTGTTGGTTTTTTTTTTTAATTACCTGGGGCAGTATCTCTGTTGAGAGGCTGAGGGGAACAGGAGGTATTGGGCAGAGGTGAACTGACTCAGAACAGAAGCTCAGAAGAGAAGCAGCAGGACTTGGGAGGGACGTTTTCCTAAACCAGCCCTGCCTTGCAGAGAGGGCTTGGCAGGATCCACTGGCACTGGAGGGAGGTGGCTTCCTGTCCTTCCCTGCCCTTCCCCGTGTCCCGGGTGTGCGAGCCACCAGGGTGGGAAGAAGAAAGCCATCACCTGCAAAAGAGTACTAGCAGCAGCAGCTCCTCAGACCCACCTTTCCTAGCTGAGGAGACTTCAGTCAGACCAGATCACATTCATGAACCTCCATTAGCTATGTGGTCTTGTGTGCCAGTCACAGCTGGTTCACAATATTGGTGTGAAAGACTAACAGGTTTGTGTGCAGCTAAAATGATGGACGAGGTGTAAGGGCTGGCCATTTGCCTGCTGCTGCCAGTCAGTGTGCTTTGTGGAGTTTAAAAGTGTAAAGATGGTCAGATTTGTCAGTTTTCTAAATCTTTTTAGCATAGTGCATCCAAATTCCTCAAGTGGTATGTTGAAAATATGTATTAATCTTCAGCACAGAGGTGCAGCCAGAAGGAGCAAAAGAAAGCTAATGTATTTAGTGATATTTTCACTCTTGTACCTTGAGAAAGAGATCTGTAGGACTATAAGAGTATCATAGCCAGCTTTTGTTTGAAGATGCTGTGGATGATTTAAGGTAAGATAAAGGCCTGATGATTGACTGTCCTATTAAGTGCAAGTGCTTCAGCATTGTAGTTTAAAACTCACAGCTGCTTCCACAAAACTGAAGCAGGGCTTTAAAATGAACTGTGTGTTTAGCCAGAAGCCCAAGGACTAACAGGCATCTGGAATGCCTTGGGAAGGTACATCGCTCATCTTGGTGGAAGTTAGTGTAGCAAGCTGCTGGTGAAACTGGTTTTGCTTTGATCAGCATTTTGCTTCTGATGATCAGCTCCTTGCTAGGGAGCACAGAGTCTCTGTGGCCTATAAAATGTTGGACTGGCCTTTCAGAAAGGTGTGTGTTCACATATTATTCTGCTTTCGAAAAGGTAATGTATATGTATTGGCAGGCTTACATTACTGGCTGTTGTCTTTTCACGTCAAGTGACTGAATTATTGCCTGAGAATGTTATGTGCTCACATAGACAGAAGCCTTGTGTGATGAAAATGCGAGCATTCTTTCAAGATATGGTTGCATTTAAAAAAAGTAGTCCATTACCAATAGAATGTGGAGCAGTAACCCTTGCTCCTAAACATAGACAGTAATCTAACCGGAGCTGTAAAAACTGACTTCTTGAACATTTGGTGAAACTTCTAATCCTTCTGGGGAAATAATTGTGTGTTAATTAAGAGACAGGATTCCACGAGGCTTATTAGCTGTCTAGCTGGATCTGAGAAGCAGAAGGTTGAGCAGAGTTTAACTAAAATTTAGAACTGTTAATTAGTCTGCTTTCTTTCTAGTCTCCTTTCTATTTTCCTGGTTTTGGTTTGTGTAGCGCACTTTGAATGACCCGTGAGAAGCTACTGCTACTGTGCTTCTGACATGATAGCTCCCAATTGTAAATGCTGTACTTTTCTAGCTGTGAAAGAATAAAGCTTTAAAAGAGCTTGGCTGCCCTTAGCTACAAGCTGGCTTGTTATGGATGAAGAAATGACAGAAAGTGGAAAAAGCAGGCTGGCTAATCTTGTTAAATTGGCTGAGTAATGTTGCATTCACAATATGTGAACTCCATGCTGCAAGGCACAGATGCTTTAATAAACTTTAGATGACCTGTCTTACTTTAGCACTCTTTACAGGGCGCAGAAAATATTTGATAGGTGCATGGAAACCTAAAAATGAAACCTCCTTCCTTACAGACCTCTGTTTTGGGAGTTAGGGATATGGGAATTTGTGAATGTGCGAAAGTTGTGCTTCCCTGATGTGTGCCTGGGCAAGATAAGGGAGGGAAAGGTGAAGCCTGAAACCTGTTTTATTAGGTTCAAAGTTTGCTAAATACCAATATGAACTGTTTCCTGATTTTTTTCACTTGGATATTTTGATTCGGTTTACTTTCTGGTGGGGTGGGGTGAGGGGGATACTAGCAAGCAGTGCAAAACTCACAGGGATTCTGATATGGTGTGAGATGAACTGAACAAAACTCAACAGCCCCTGAGCTTCCCAGTGAAACAATTTTGAGCCTGATGAGTAGGAATAGTTTGAAGGTCTATTGTAAAGAACTTCTACTGGAATTCTATTTGTTAATTTGTTAATTAGACTTTTGCTTTGTTTCAGAGTCTGCTTTGTATTTCTTACAATGACTACCAGTTCATACCATGGGTGAAGTTAAGCCCTTGTGCTAATTTGACTTCTGGCTTCAGTCCTCGTATATTTAATGCCTCACTTTTAGATGTTTTGTTGTTCTATTCATTGCAAAGTTTATATCTACCTTTCAGTTTGTAGTATGTCTCAACTAAGACATTCGCATCAATATAAATGAATTTGCCTAATACAGATGCACTGCAAAACAGAATATGCATCAGAATGACTAATCCTGGTAACATAAATGGGTTCATACCAGTAAAGTGTGCCTGTATTTTAGTTCAGAAGTTTGGTGGGTGGGAACCAAGTGGAAAAGGGCAGTAGGTATGATGTAGATAGCCCTTGAGTTATAAATGCAAAGAGTACTTGGATCTGTAAAAATATCTTAATCATGCAGATTAGAGTAGTTGTACTGTATGATTGCAGCTCTATTCTACCAAGAATTTGAGGGTGATGGAGTTTTTTCTCATCTCTTTAGTTATTTCCCCACTCCTTTAAAATACACGCTTGTTTTTTTATTAAGAGTCGTCTAAGAATATGTCTTAAATCCAAATTTGAGGAGTCCCTGAGACAATCAGGTGCCTGGTTATAAATGTGAAAGTATAGGTGTGCATTAGTGAGAATCCCAAAAGCTGTTACAGGGAGCACTTCTTGTGTGATTCTTTTGGCAGTGCTTGAATTCTTCCACTACTAAATCTTGGGTTTTTTTTCTTGTTTCTACAGTAGCTTTTCTGTCAAATACACTGCACAGCATTCTGATCTGACACCCACTTGGCAAGAGTTGCTTGCTTGGAACTATACTACATACCTCTTGTTTAATTCTGAAGTTAAAGGCTTGTTTTATAAAGGGTGATCCTCAGACATATGCAGATCAGTGTCTTAAATGGTATTGTTTTGGACAACTAATTCCTCTTAACTTTAACAGATGAAGAAAACTCCTTTTAAAAATATTAGGGGACTTATAAATCCAAGCATCTTTTAGTGACTGTGATTTGGAGAATATATCTGGATGGAACAAGTTCAGTTCTAAGGCACCTCACCTAATCCTGTTTGCTTTACAAACATCAGTGCATGTATGCCCTATTGCTTATTTTGCAGGATCTTTTTTTGCTAACTTCCTGTTCTGTTTTGCCCTCTGAAAAACTGACACTGAACTTTCTGACATTTATGATCTCAGGAGTTTCTCTGCATTGTTGGAATTGCCAGGATATAATTTATCCCCATTTCCCAGTTAGAGGCTCCTTTACACAAAGTGTAACTGCAGGCAAAGGTACTGCATTGTTTAGAACTGATGCAGTGAGAACAGCACGTTGGTAGGGGCAATGCACTCTGACAAAGGTAGTTTTAAGATTACAGCTGGGTCAACAAATAAAGCTAAAATAAATTTTAATGTTTTGAAGAAATACCTTTATAGTGGTAACAGCTGAGCTCTAGATCTTGGCAGGAAGCAGCTGGTTAGTTTAAAAGATGGAAACAAAAGATTATTTTAACACTGCAGGGGGAAAAAAATGTTCTTTTTGAGAAAAATACTAATAACATGAATGCATGGTATTGTAAGGCACCATTTAGAATGTGTACAGTAACTTACCAGAATATAACAGGATAACACAACTACAGACCTGAATAAGGAGCAGGTCTATAAAATCTTTGGGATAATCTTGAGAAAGACAAAGCAGGTCAGTGTCCTGTTGTTTTGTTGTGTTATAGTCCCCTACATCGCAGGATAAGCTTGGCAGCTCGTTTGGGTGATAGCTGATGTACTTAGTGAAGAGCTATAGAAAACCATGCACATCTATATAGATGGAGATACTGCTTCTGTAAACAGAATCATATTGTAGAATGGTTTGGGTTGGAAGGGACCTTAAATATCTTGTAGTTCCAACCCCCTGCCGTGGGCTGGGACACTTTGCACTAGACCAGGTTTCTCAGAGCCCCACCCAACATGTTCTTGAGCACTTCCAGAGATGGGGCATCCACAGCATTTCTGGGCAACCTGTAAAGCGCTTCACCACCCTCACAGTGAAGAATTTCTTCCTAATAATTAATCTTAACCTCTTAATAATTAATTAATTATAATTATAAATTAATTATAATTAATTATATTAATTATAAATAATTAATCCCCCTTGTCCTGCTACTACACACCTTGCAAAAAGTCTCTCCAGCTCTCATAGCCCCTTTGGACACTGGAAGGTGCTCTAAGATCTCCCCAGAGCCTTCTCTTCTCCAGGCTGAAACCCCACAACTCTCATTCTGACTTCATTGGAGAGGTGGTCTGGCCTTGTGAGCAGGCATTTTGCTGTTGTAAACTTCTGCATTATTGCCTCCCACCCCCTTCTGCAGGTGCTTGGGAGGGATTTGTGGCTGTTTGTCTGTAGGTCCAACTGCAGACTGTGCTTTGAGCCATCTAATTGTTTCTCAGTCTCCCTGATGTTCCACTGCCTTCTCACTGCCTCATGCAGCTCAGCCACCTGCAGGTTTTCCACATGGGCCCAGCTTTGCAGGTGGGTTTGCTGCCTGTCCCTGCCTGAGGAGAAAGGTCTCAGTGAGATCAGCTCTGCAGCCTTTCTCCTCTGCAGCCTTTCTCCTCTGCAGCTCTCTCTGGGTACAGGCATTGACCACAGGAAGGGTACATAGTGCAGATTGCCCCACTGCTTCAGGCACTCTGGGTGGGCTGGTCTGTAACTGGTGTTCCCCCTGCTCAGGGAAGCCCCTGTGTGCCCCCATCCCTGCCCCACAGTGGGACAGGCCTGCCCTGGAGCAGTTCATCTCAGCAAGGGACCAAACTCTGACTCAGCTCCAGGCTGAGCTTCCTTCAAGGGTCTGGAAGGAACTGTATCAAAAGAACACTATAAACCCAAACTTCTCTAGCTTAAAGCTTAAAGAAACATGAGGCTTGCTCTCCACAGCTCTCTTAGCCACCTTAACTAACTGCAGTGGAAAAAAGTGTACCTTCAAAGAGGGTATTAGCACAAGAATCTAGACCGACTGTGAGTGTCCTATTCAAAAACCTGCCAAAGACACTGTGACCTTATTTCCGTAGCCCTGGTGTGTTATTAATTTGCTTGGGATTGTACCCTGTAATTCTCTCTGCTGAAGCAAGCTGAATTTCTGACTCTTTCCCAGCAAATTGAAAGTGCCCTTTCAGGATGTAAGGTAAGGACTGACCCTGTCTGCTTTTCAGGCAGAAAAGAGAAAGACAATAAGTTTCATGAGGTCGCTTTTGAGTTTGGATTGCAGTATTACCCAAATGAAAGCCCTGTATTCAAACAAATATGATGGTCTCAGCTTTCTCAGTGTGGGACACAGCAGTGATGGGCCTCTCTCTGTCACTCGGGGAGTATCTCAGAGGTGAAATGTCTCTTCTAAAAGAAGGAGATTAGGACATGGAAGCAACACCTTTGTGTACAGCTCTGTGGGGTGTAATCCAACCTATAAATGCTCTTCCTGGAAAGAAAGCAGACAAATCATTACGGGTTTGGTATTCAGAATAACTGAACCTGGGTGACCTAACAGTTTTTTAACTCTTGCAAGCTAAAGTCAAATTAATTATTAAACTGGAAATACCGTTAAGCTGTTTGCTTTCTTATGGTTAAATGGCTTAAATGTTTTAGAAAAATCAGGAATTTGTGAAGTAAGAGTCACCAGTGTTTTATATTGTAGTTAAAAATGCTATATCTCTATCCCAGTTCAGATCAGATGACAGATACCTTTAGCCTTTGTGCCTTAATGCTATTGCATATGAATGTGTATATAATACTAAAAATATGTGTTCAATAAAAATTGAATTTCAGCTAATATCTGCATTAAAATCAAGGATTCATGAGTGATAAATTGTTCCCCTTTCTTTCCTGTCCTAGGAGATGTACAGAAGAGAGCCAGTGATGATATGTTGTCAAGGTAAAATGACTTTGCTCAGAAAAGGGGAATATTTTGAGTTTCTATTTCAATGAATAACATCACTGGAATGTTCACCCCATCAGGCAGTTCTGGAAAACAAGCTTTCAGAAGGTCATCAGCTCATGCTTGTAACCTTGCTGCCATTTGTCTGGTAGGATCTCTCTTCATAGTAAACCTGAATGCATTTATTAGGATTGCAACGAAGAGAAAGTCTGAAGAGAATATTAAAATAGTTGCTATTGTGCCAGGAAGAAATTGTTTGTTTCGGCAAATAGTGGAGTCCACAGAGCTGTTGAAATGAAAGGTCATTTTCAAACTGTGGAAGAAAATAGGATATGCTTGTGAAAGAAAAGAGGAGAGATGTGTGTATGGGGAACTGAACATTGTTTCTGTTGTCCTCACAAAAAATCAAAATGTTTAGAAGTTAACTTTTAATTTTTTTTTTTAACCTATAATGACCAAATACTGTGTTCAAGCTGTCCTCTGGACAGACACAAGTTTAATCCTTCAGACAGACACAAGTGGGGTTTTTTAGCTGCAGTGAGTTTGGAGAAAGAGGCAGGATGAATGCAAATGCTCTTGTTTTATCTATCAAGTTGATATGAAGTTCACTAAGACTATTTTTGACTGTGAGGGGCTTCTTGAATTGAAGAAGATAAGACACCCCACTTGCACTCTGTTTTAGGACTAGAACTTAAAATTGCAGTGGAGAAAACAGATATAACTGTTGTGCCCAATTTACTTTAATAGGACTGTGAAGTTGCAGAAGTCTGGTCTTTTGCTCTCAGTGGCAGGAAAAATCTCAGAGATGTTCTTTTGAAAATATTAAGTTTCCAAGGAGGAAATAAAACTTGCTTATCCTTTTGGTCTACTTATTTGTTCTTATCTATCTATACGTTATTTCTAAGAGTATAGGAAAAGTTTTTCAGATAAGAATTTTTGATTATAAATTTATGCCTTTCAAGGAGGGAAAATAAATTAGTGCCCTCCTTTTTCCCCATATAGGTGTATGAGGTGTGCCTGCCCATGGCAGGGGGTTTGGCACAAGATGATCTTTAAGGTCCCTTCCAACTCAAACTTTTCAATGATATCTGACAGAAGCAACCATGCGAAGAGAATATCTCAAATATGTTTATTCTCCTAAAAAACCCTTTCAGACTTAATTTCATGTAATCTGCATTTGATCAGTGAACAAGGGATAAACCTGTCAAGAAAATCAACCAAAACAAATTTCTTTCTCAACTTTGCAATGAACTTCAAATTTAACAAGAGAATGGCCAAATGCTGTTCTTGCATATATCCCTTCTTTACACTACAATTTGAACCCATTAGAAAAGTCTTAAGCTTGTCTGGGGGGACAGGGAGGTGTCCCTTAAAAGGGTTCAAGATAGTGAAATTTGGCTGTTAGGCACCAAAATTTTCCTCTCAGAAATTTAGCGATACACAGTATTAGGGGATGGGTTGACACATGGTGCCGAAGGCATATTAAAATTCAAAAGCACGTGGACAAAAGTCAACCATTGGTTGGTTTCATTGTATTAATAGCATCTGCAAGGGGAAAAAAAATAAACCAATTAAATCAAAATGGATGCTAGGTGAAACACTTCACTTCTTCATTTACTCTTCTGCAGGTTAACAACCTGCCATTGTTTATATCTATTTCCTAGATGCAGTTCCCTTAGATTTATTGATACTCTCACAAAGTGTTATACCAGAATCTTTGTAATCTTGTAACAGTTTACCTTTATGCTTGAATCAAGTTTTATATTGGTAAATGTGGGTGCTTGGGGTGAGAGAGACAAGGCTTGAGTTTCATGAACAGTGCTGGGGAGAGTGGGCTCTGAAGGTGCTTGCATTGCCTCTGTGGATATGGCTCATGCTGAATTAGGCAGTCTCACCCATACTCTGTGGAAGATCATCAGCAAGCTTCATTCTTTTCTTTGAAATGTAAATCATCAGTGTCTCAACCACCTGAATACTAAACCCAGCAGATCAGAATGAGTGTAATGCTGGATTCTCTTTAACTAACCTGTCTTCTGAAGAGTGCTGTTTTGTTTTATTTTCCTCACCATATACTACTCTTTGTGCTGTATCTGGATTTATCCTTTCCAACCTTGTGTTGGTGAAACCTGACAGCCCTGAAAAAAAGCTTTATTTTGTTAGTAGGTTTTTGTGGGCACACTATACATAAAGGTCATTCAAACACAGATTTGCTGTTCTGCATTTCAGCTTGACACTGTGTGGGTTCCAGATTTTTTATGTAAATGGTGTTAGGATAGTATATTTGTTTCCAGCGAAAAGACAGCACAATCAATTTAAAAAAGCAAATGGTGCTGCACTAGATCACACACTTTCCTGTATAAAAATAGCAAATAAAATGTTGGGAGTTGCTGAATGTTTTCAATCCTCACTCTAAGGTAAAATTTCAAATTAGGAGTATTTCCTAATTTAGATTTAACAAACTACTACTTTCTGGGATTAAGCCTTTTGTTATAAAACTGTTAAATCACAACCCTCTGGATATATTGGCTGAATATTTCTAAAATTGGCAGTGTATTTTGGAAAAAAATTGTAAGGTAAGATCGCAGGAGCTCTTGTCATTTCTGGTTTTTTCTTTCCCCCAGAACTGCGTGTTTGTAACACCTGCTGAGTGAAACAGGATCTCTAGCTCTGTAATAGCCTTTAAACTCTAACCCCTTGGTATGTAAGAGAACCAGCTGGCTAATCTAAAGGCATTCTAGAATAAATAATGCTTTTTTTATCCCGTGTATTAAGAGCAACCTTTAAAGAAGTTGCATGCATACTTTCTCTTAAAGGTTATTATGTTAATTTCATTTTTACATTATTTTCCTCATACTATAAACACACATAATAATCCCATTTATTTGTTTATTCTAAAAATACTGAAATACTAATCACGGTATAAAAAGTGGAAAATACATTGCTTCCATCAGCTTCATTCTGTGTGCTAATGACAATGATTTTTAAGTTACCTATGCCAACTCTTCTTGGCTGTATACTGTTAATAAGAAAAGACAGAGGAAGCAGGATTGGTATTGCTTTGGTAGTAAATGAACTGTAAGTGTTAGCCAGAAAGAAACTTTACATAGACTAATTTTTCTTTTCTTCAATTAATATTATTTTTCTTTTATTAGGCTTTCCTTTTAAAAATGGGCTGTGTTATCAGTAATGTGAATCTTAATTGAGTATTCTTTTGTCTACCATGATAATTTTTAGCATGCTGTAATATTGGCTCTACTGCTCTGAAGGATGTTCTGACCTCAAGTCTTAAGTAAAATAATTTCTTACAGAGGGCAAGATAACCTTCACATGTACCATAATTGTCCTTGGATTTCTGTGCACCTTACAACTCTCACTAGAGTAAGCTTTTCTTTCTATCTGTCATTTTCATGGGGTTCTGTGAAGTTACAACTTACAAAGTGATTTTTTTTTTTTTTTTAAGTCTGTGAAGGAAAGCTCATGAAATGACTGCACAGGTCCAGACACACAAGCCTCTCTTGTCTGGCCCATGTAGACTCCATCCTGAATCACTTGCCTGCCACTTTCTCTGGTAAAGTTTTTTTGGAGCTGGTCCTTAACTTTTTCCTCTATATTGTGGGCAAATTAGAAAATCTCTTGTGCAATGTTATGGGTTTACACCAAACAGCTAGTGAAGATGAAATTTGGGCTCTGGTGTTACACAGCTTGTTCCCTTGAGATCTTCCAAGAGCTAAACAGGATAATGAACTTTCAGAGTTAATTTTTCTTCTTCTTTGATTCTTAATATACTCTTAATATTCCTTTTCAGGAAACCCATGCAGTTTCTTTCCCACCTTGTGTTCTTCACATATTAATCTGAAACTTGCTTAACAATTCTAAGAGAAAAGAGTTAAAGGAAGCAAAGCATAACATGGTGTTTGAACGGTGATGGCAAACACAAATCTCCATGAATATTCACATGAAGGAGACTTAGTATATTTTCTATTTGATGCTTATGTTTTGCTTTTTTCTTAATTTGACAGTGTGTTGCTTATGAAAAGATCAGTATGAGTACAAAGACTGGGTATTTATATGTCTTTCAAATAAGTTTGGCATGAAAATCTTATTTAGACTAATGTCAGGTACTACAATAGCAAATTTGAGGTATGGGACTCTGATTATGCCAGTTAAACAAAAGATTGTTATATTTTTTTCTTTTTCTTTTTCTTTTTTTTTTTTTTTAAACCAGCAGCACAATAGTGGCTCCTATTGATTTGTAGTCTGGTGCCAGACATTATTACTGCTAAAATATAGTCCATGTAAAAATCAATGCATGCATACTATAGTACATTAATTGCTGTATAGTTTTTGTTTCCCAGCTAGGTGCCTACTGATTCAATATTAGGTCTTCACGTGACAGAGATCTAATGAACCTTTCCTCTGTAATCCATTATATGGTACTATTGCAGATGTAGAGCTGATTTGCTTACAAACCCCAAACTTCGTGGAAAGTTGTGCGATATTATTGCCTCCTAGGTTTTGAAAGGATCAGCTTGTTCAAGGACAGTAAAATCACAGAAAAGAATCACTGCAGGATCAGATGAGCAAGTAGAATGTATATGTGGCTGAAATGAGGAGCTACTAGAATTTATCATTAAGAAAAATACATTTGTTTGTATATTAAACTGTATATGCTTTCTCTGTATCCATTCTCTATTATTAACTCCATCAGAAAGAAATAGAGATATATACAATTTATGGATTTTGGTTTTATGTGAATGGCCTGTTTTTACAGAGTTCTCTTGGGAGAAATCATCTTGCATTAATGCTTTGTTTTTTACGTGAATCTGTAATACTTTTGAAGCAGTTTGTAGTGTTTCAAATAGGCATAAAAAGCAGTTCATTAATGTACACAAACGGAAAACATGTATTACAGAAGCAAAATCTCTTGCTTTCCTGTAAATAGCTGCCCTCTCAAGAAGTCAGAAAATGTGTTGCTTAGGATTACAGCTGGAGTTAAAACAAGTAATCAAAACATATTTCCCATTTTCTGAAATAAATATAGATGGAGGTGATTTTGACTTGGAAATAACTGCAACTTAAAAACACTCTGCTGCACAAACCCTAAACCTGACGTGTTTAAATCTAGTTGAGCCCATTTTTTCTGATGTGAGTGCTTTGAAGCTCAACTTATACATTTTAAATTTGTTTGACTTAACTCTTTGAGCACCTTGCTCACTCACATATTTTACTGTTACATGAAAATAGTTTGAATGATGCAGTACAGTTCATAATGTTCTTTGTGTGCACTGCTGTGATTATTCAAGAACTAGATACTGAATATGTTTTGTGAAGCCTTTATAAAGGAAGAAGATTCTTACTATGTTAAATTTTATATAAAATTTTTAAGAAGTAAAAACCCTGTATTTTAGTTTAAGGAGTTTCACAGCTCTGTTTTTTCCAGAGCCCAATATACAACCTGTCTGATGTGCTCAGTTTAATATGATGAAGGCACTCACTGCCAACACAGAGCACTGAGTATTTCTGTTGCTGAGTTACTGCTGTGCATCTTATGCTGTAGCTTTCTTGTCCAGCTAATCTTGCTCAGGGTATATTTGTAGTAGATTTTGCCTGTGTCTTCCACTAATTGATGGCTTAAGGCTTAATATGTTGGAGTTTTTGGGCTTTGGGTTTCGGTTTTGGGGTTTATTTAAGTCCTGTCATAGTTTTTATTATGTTCTGTTTTTTTGCCACTGGCTATAACTGAAATTGCCTACACTTGAAACATCAGCAAGTTACTAATCAAGTCTTCATTAGGTTATCTTGTTTGAGGGGCTTTTGTACTAAGTTCAGAAACAGTAAAGATGCAATTTCTAATGAAGAAGACTGACCTAGAATGACACTGAGTAAGACCTAGGTACTGCATACGTGATTCATCAGCACATTATATTATTTTTCTTCTAGAGGTACCTGCACTTCTGCATTCATTCTCTCAAAGTCAGGGGCATTCTTAGTGATGCCTTTAGTACAAGCAACTTGTTAGCATCTTCCAACAATAAAAGTTGTCCTTTGAAACAGTTTTTAATTCTCAGAACTCATTTCATGGTTGGGTGATGACCAGTTATGTCCCAAAATTAGATGTGTAACTACTGTGCTGTCATATAATACAGAAGTAGAAAATGTATATTTTCAGGAGTAAAATTCAAACTACTTTCCTTGTATTCCAGTGATTTCAAGCTATAAGGGAATCAGAATTAATTTGCAAAGAACATTTTCTCTGCAAGGCACTCTGTCTGTCAAGTAGGGACTGTCAGTCCCTACTTACTCACCAGGAAGCATTGTATGAACAGGTTTCTTCACACAAGGCCTTGAGTTTGGTCTCTGTAAAAAGGACAGGATCTTCATTCCCACTTCATTAGACTACTCTGTCATTAAGTCACATAAGGAAGAAACATGTGCTGTCAAATTCTCTTGAAAAAGTAAAAAGAGCAGAGATTACTGAAAGGCATCACATTAGTCCTTCCTTATTAGGCATGTAATGAGATGAAACTGCTCAAGGAAAAGTGGTAAAGAAGGGAAGAAGCTTAAAAGTACAGCTTTTAAAAAATATAATAATTTCTGTATTTTTCTTTTAAATCTGTGGCTGATATCATTGAGTATATTCCCATACAAAGAAGACTAGAAACTATCTTGAAATTCCACAGGAACATTTTTTTATAGATAACCTTAAAAGGCCTTATCATCCTTAAAAGGCTGAGTTTTGAGTTTTTAAAAATAAAAAATAGTGAAAAAATATACCCAAACCTTTCAAGAAAGGGTTGCAGATGAAATAATTGTGAATCTCCCTTCACATAATGGGAGAGAGGTGGGAGGAGTTGTGATCATCTGAATCGTGAGTTCTCTGCAGTGCAGTTGTGTGTCCTCATAACAAGATCACAGATTCAGAATATAACATTATAGATTAGTTATGGATATTTGAAAGCTGTTTAAGAGACTTGCTAAGCTCTAAATTGTGGTGGAGTTGTTTCAACAACAATTCAGAATTAATTTGCAGAGTTGATGAATGCTGAGGTTGACACAGAGACCATGAAAACAAAGTGCAGATATATCTGCAAAGAGCACAGTGTAGGACATTTTTATTTGGAAGGTTTATAATTTTGACAGTGGATTTAGCGTTTGAATCTACATTTTTCAGTGGTTTTCCATGGGTGTGTTTGTTCATCTCTGCTTCAAATAAATATAGTCACTAAGTAGAGATGAATTTATCCTAGGAGTAAGAATGAATTTCTGCTCTTTTTTATCAATGGCAAATAGCAATTGGGTTTTTTTCTAGAGGAGAATGAATTTGAAGACACTTCCATTATCTGATAAGAGTATAGTTTTGTGAATGGCATTAATCTCCCCAAAGTTTCAATATTTGTCTTTTGAGTGCATGAAAACTCTTTATGTATTTTGAATGATGGCTCACATTGATTGCATTAAATTGAATAAAATGACATCCTCAGTATTGTGTCTATCTCCTCCCTCTACCTTTCAGTGACTGTACAAGTTTCAATTAAGTTGGAGGCTGATAGATTTTTTTAAGCTCCCTTTTAGGAAACAGTATATATTGCCATAGTGAACTGGACCATTCTTTCTTGTCAAGTAAAGAAAATGTTAATCTGTGAAGAGAGAGATTTTAAATGTGTATGATTTAAGTAAAACAGACATTGCCAAGCCATATTACAGGCACTCACAACTGTTTAATTCTTATTATATTTGCTCTCAATTCACCTATTTTTCTTTTAAATTGCAGTTTGAATGTTTGGAGATTTGAACATATAATTAGATTTCTCTCACAAAAAAAAAGTGGATTGTTCTTCATAGTAGTAGGTTCTCCATGGAACTGTATTTTACATTCCATAACTAAAACAGGCTGTTACATAATTGTACATATAATTCAGTGTAAAATCTGAAGTCTGTCAGATAATGCCAACATGCCCACAGCCTCTGCTGGCTTGGTCAGGCTGCCTGGTCTACGCAGTCACATCTGAGACAGCACTGCAGAAAATTACTACAAAAGGGAAAAAATAGAAAAAAGGGTTTGACAAACCAATGTGTAGACTTTTGTAGTACCTTTCCTCTTAAATATCAACAAAATTCAAAATAATTCACTTATTTTTATCCCAAATACTTTCTTCCCATGTGGTCTTTTTCCTTTTCCCCTGACAACACTTCTTTGATATCACTTGGTCCATGGGGTTTTGGAAGTGGGTTTTTTTGTGTCATTGTGGTCCATTTTGTTTACTACATCAATGGCTTTGCTATTAATGAAATGTTGTGGCTGGGGGGTAGTTCTTGAATGAATGCTGATTATTCCAACAGGCATCTATACATATTGAAATAATAAAACATCTGGGAAGTTTCATTTTAACTGGCATTTTAGAATGTATTGATGTTTCTACTCTGTTACTTGCTTGGAAGATGAAAGAACTGTTAATTTCTAAGGGTTTAGATCTTTTTGTGGTTAATTAAAACAGAATAATTGAATTCAGTTGATATGAAATTATTCAGTTTAGTTGGTGGTCTGAACAGCTCATTCACAGTTTTATAGCCTGGTACTTGAAGTAGTAAGAAAACAACAAACAGAAATTGCTAGATCCAAAAGCATGTGGAAATAGAGGTATAAATTCTGAAGTATGTGAGCAAGTACTTCTCAATGCTTGGAGAAGTCCCTAGAAGGAGCATGTTACAAAACCTTTTGTGTTTTATGGGGTGAGGATTATTTCTACATCTTGTTTCAGGTACTTACAGAATTTTATACTGTTTCATCACTTTTTTTAGCCTTTTTTTTAGCTTTTTTGTTGGTTCCCCACCCCCCTCCCCCCTTCTGTTCTCAGGGCTAACATGTTTATCTCTTGCTGTGTTCACAAATAACTGCTCAGCAGGCAAATGCCTAATGCAAGAATGCTGCAGAAGTTCAGGCCGATGACTCAGGTCTCCACAGGAAAGCATTTTCTCCACTGTCACTGCTCAGTGACAATTGATGGTCTGCTTTTAGAGAATTACGCTGTCCTGTATCATTGCTGGACGATGGAGGGTTTGGTTTTAATGGGATTCTGTTGCTGTGTGAGAATGGTCACCTGAAACTTAGCATAAAAGGAAAATAAGGATTTCCTCATCAGTTTTCTTACTACAAAGAGGGGACCCTGCACAGTTTTCATTTCACATTTTGAGAGATAAACCATCAGGGGTCATGGAAATCTAAAAAAACAACCTGCAGATGCGTAAGGGTTTTTTGGTCTCCCTATTGCACTGTTTTTGACTGAGGACAGAAGACTGAGTTGTGAGAGACAGAGCAGTAAACATTGTTTATACATCCTGCTGAGACTGAAAGATTCCTCTTTGATCACTTCAGAAGGAAAGAGCAATTGAAGAGAGACTTTCCCATGTTGGGGTGGAGTTGTCAAGTCTTGCATCCACATTTAGCTGGAATTTAAAGAGGGTAATGGAGGAGTAAATTAGCCTGTATTTGTCTTGGATTTATGTATTTAACACACTAATATATACCTCAGAACATCGCAGTCCTCTTATGGAGTATGTCTTGCTATAAATAATAAGTATTATCAATGTCAAGATTTTGTTACTAATACAGTCCTGTTGCATTTGGTCATTGAGATATAAAATATTTCCAAACTCACAATATGATTGGATTTATTCCTGTTCTCAAATTGCAGGCTTTTTCCAGTGGTGCCTGAGGCTTGCTGGGTTAAATGATGTCTGAGGAAGGCTTTAGCGTTCACTGCTTGACTGCTTTATGTGGAATTAAATGAGCTTAATGATACAGTATTATGGGTAGTGATGAGCAAAATAGAACTACAGTGTACAACACTGATTAAATTACTGTATTTTTCTTAAGCTAAACTTCTACATCAAGATTTATAAGTTGATTAATGTTAGTCATGCATGAAAGCCTGTCTGAATTAGATTCTCAATGCTCCTATAGGTTATGCTTAGAGAATTCTGATACGTGTATAATCTTTGAGGTCATCTTCAGTAAGATGTGATGCAAGTAAATTAATATGGAAGATGTTTGAATTCCACATTTTTCCCCACTCTAAAGCATTTAGGAAGGGTGCAAATATTGCCACTGTCAAAGTTATATATGTGTTATAAAATATGCACTATCGATGCTCTTAAAATGCCAGGTGTGGCTGGTTTATGTGGTTGAGGAGTTGTAGCAAGGATATTAAGATCATTCGGGTGTTGTATGCTCATGACCTTAATAAACACATGACAGCTTTTACTATCTGAGGTTTCAAACCCCAGCGTGAAGAAGGGAGGGATGCTGCTAAGTGGGGCAGAAACTGGAAGGGATTGAGCTATTGCTTGTTTGGTTTGCTTATTTGTTGCAACACTACTCAAGCATAACTTTCTTCATGACCTTTTAAATTATTTGGTACTTGATGATGTACTTCATTTGAGAGTGTGTCTCTAGCCTTGAGATTTAGCGTGGTCTTTGTAAAGGAATATTGATGTGCAGGCAGTTAATAGATTTTGATTCCATGGAAATGCTGTGGGGCAGCTCAGTCATTTGGTTTTTGACACTGGCTGCACTGTGACACTCAAGTTTTACTGGATTAAAGCAACTGAAACTTGTGATATGTTGATTGCTATTTCCTTTTTTGTGTTACTCCTACTGAACAACAGGTTTTAATTCTGTTAATGCATGGCACTACTGTATTTTGGATTTGTAAATCACTTTCTTGGATCTATAGAAAAACCTATTTTTTTGTGCTTATGAATCTTTTGTGGGTTGAATCTGGCTTTTAAGCTTCACTTCAAATTTTCTTTGAATATACCTACATAATTCTTGATTATATCTTACTCACATGTAATTTATTTCAGACATTCCCAGTATTAGCATAGGTACAGATAATTATGACCCAGCTAACTCAAGGAAATGAATGGATATGTGATAATTTACCTTTCAAAAAAGTCTTCTATTCTTCTCTTAAAGCTTACACTAAGAATTTCCTCTTTCAGGAAGGGTGAAGTATTCTTTCTTTGTAGTTTTAATTTTTACTTAAGAAACTATTTCTAATTCTATAACTTATAGAGTTCCCTTTGTTGTATGAACTAATAAAATAAGTATTGTTTCTTTTCAGTTGTAGTGTAATTTTTGTAATTACCTATGCATATGCTTTCCCATCTAATGGCTTTTTTTTTTTTAAGCTCATTTGAGAAAGATTTGTTGAGTGGCGGATCTGTTTGTGAAGTTCCAGTTGAGACTGAAATTTCAGTAGAGTTATGGACTCCTGAATACAGAGATCTATTAGGAAAATGCTGACAAACATATTGCAAATATAACTCCCTAATAAAATCCTGAGAGTATCCTACATGCTGCTGCATGTTTTTGTTGTCATTTGTACAAATACAGTGTACAAGGGGAAAAAGGAATCTGTCACTGTGAGATATTACTTCCAAGAAACTGC
The DNA here is from genome assembly GCF_971803275.1 of Cyanistes caeruleus. Classification (NCBI taxonomy): domain Eukaryota; kingdom Metazoa; phylum Chordata; class Aves; order Passeriformes; family Paridae; genus Cyanistes; species Cyanistes caeruleus. The sequence goes on from NC_141705.1 coordinate 75,139,685, forward strand.
AATAAGTAACCTTTTTCAACACTTGGGAAGAAATGAAAATAGCAGTTAATTCATCTCAACTGTGTTAACAATTTAAACTCACCTAAAAAATAAATCTTATTCAACTCTAAGGTGCCTAATTTTGACATTATAGTTTCAGACCATCACATGGAGGACAGCACAAGGCTTAATTTAATTGGATTGTGTTGGAAAAGGCTGCTACAAGACACTCTCTAGCAGATTGCCCAACAGCCTTAAACACAGCATAATTCCTTTCACAGAGTGGGCGGGAAATACCATCACTCCTGACATGATTGTGTTTTACACTTGGTTTACACATATTCAGGTGTTGACATAAGGTCCAGAGCCAAATAAAGGACGGTGTCTTGAAAAGTAGTATAAAGAGAAATGAGATGCTCAGCATGGATCAGGTAAATGCACAGCCAGGAGTGTAGGACAGATAACTCCTTCAGTTGAATATGAAGTCTGACTTTTTTTATAGCATAACAAAGCATATCTCTTCTTCAAAATTAGCTTAGTGTGCATGAGAAAAAAATGTCATCCACATGACAACTGATTTTTGTTACTGTTTTCTTTAAGGCAGAACATAAGAGATCTGGATTCATACTGGTTCTCCACTATAAATCAGATTAATCTTGCTCTAATTGTTTTCTTTTTAATGTGCTTTTCTTGAGGTCATCTTACTTCTGCTCTTTGAAAATCACTGAGAGGTTAATCTGCCTTCTATCTTGGTCTCTCAGTTTCTCTTCCTGATAGAAACCTTCAAGGAAACATAACTATCTCTTTACTTGGCTACAGTAAAGAGAGTCTATTAAAACTCTGTTAACTTTGAAAATATAGCATCTAAATATCAGAAATGTGAGTGAAACTTTGAACTGGTTTGGTGTGGTTTTAACTTTTTAATTAAAAGTATATTTTCACCAAGTTTAAAATGGTAAGGAAAAGAGTGCTCTATAAAATGGGTTGCCAAAACTGCTAGGGGGGAAAAAAAAACTGTATAACGAAAAGATTAATTTTTTTCTTTGGGGGCTTCAAATTCAGATTACTTGCCAGTAAATGTCGATCAAGTCAGCCACAGCAGATTGCTGAGACTTTAAGCAAGCCATCCCAAGCTAGCTTCTTGGCACACAAGAGTCTCAAGTCTGGTGATCACTTTAACTCACATCCCCCACACCAAAAAGCCCCACCTTGCACAAACCCGTATTTGTGTGTGTCTTGCTTCCTCGGTGGTGGGAGGACCATGGAGATGGTGCAATCAAAAGGCCTGGGACAAAACGAGGAGTAGCAAACAAGCCTGAGTCACAGATTAGTATTCTGTTCCCTACAGTGTGGTGCCTTTCAAAAAGCCCAAGGGAGAGAACAATCAAACGGTGAAAGAGACTTCAGATCACAAGTTCATTAATTATGAAAGCTAAAGAATAGATAGCACACACTTTAGTGAAGGTGCAATGATCAGTACACACCATTACGTGTGAACAATGCAAATTACCTGGAACCCTGTGTGAGAGGTAGTGAGCTGTTTTTGAAGAAAAATAATGAATACACTTTAGAAAGGTAATGACATGCCTATATATCACTGAAACAGGAGGCAGAACACAAAACAAATTAATGATTATTTGTAAACCTAATAAGGAAATGTCAAGGACAGCTAGTACACCAGAGAGTATATGAATGGGAATGAAAGAAATGGGAAAGGCAACAAGCACTAAGAAAACTATGGGAGAATTACTTTAATAATCATTAAAACCATGAATAAAGAGAATTTAGGTTTAACAGAAAGACTAGGAACTCTGGCTTTCAAAATATTCAGTTTGTCAAAAATTTAAATGGTGTAATTCTCTACTCTTGAAAAAAAAGGACCTTTCAGATGGTGAAAGCATGGAAAGAAAAAAATAATCTTTTGTAAACCTTGGTTGCTTAAGAGTCTGTGGGTATGGAATCACCCAACCTGTGTACAAAACTATTTAACATAAAAAAACACAATTCACAAATGCTAACCTTAAAGTAAGCCCAGCTTATAAGTTCTTTTTTCTTTTTGAGCAACAGCCGAGACACTGTTTTAAAACTTAAAAAACCCAAAAAACCTCACAAAACAATAATCATAGATTTTCTTCTTTGGAGGAAATACTGTATGTTCTGCTGCTGCACATGGTAGAGTATCTCTGATCTCACATGTCTCAGAGTTCTTGTGAAAAGAAGAGAGCAAAGAGTAGTTGCCTAGCCTAGAAATCCATATACACTTCCTCTCTTGTCTTAAAAATCCTTATGCTACTGTGGATTCTTGCCTTTGGAAGGGGACCCAAAGGAATGCTTTTGCACTGGGAAAACTACGTTTCTTTGCAACTTCAACCTTCTCAGGGAATGGACCAAGTTCTTCAATCTTGTAAAATAATATTAAGAAGAAAGTGGTATTTGATGAGTGCTACATTTTGTCCTCACCACAGAAGAACATTTTCTTCCCCATTAAAAATCACCAAGTTTGTAAACTTTATCTTTTATGCTGTAATATAAATCTTTAATAATGAGGTAAGAGAACTTTTGCAGTTTGTCTCTTTTCAGCCCCAAATTCCAACTGGCTCTAGTTATAGCCTAATGAAATTCAAATAGCTGGACTGAAGGTTAGAAGGGCGATGACACAAGAAGCTGATATTAATAATGTATGTGAGCAAATAGACTTGCAGTAGTGGTTCCAACAGTGTGGAACAAGTTACAAAGAGAGGTCTGTCTCAATATGACCTGCACTGGAAAACAGGATTGAAACTCAAGGTCTGCAAGTTTCAAAACACAGCTTTCCTGTCTGCTGAGCTCCTGTCTAGTAAAAGCCATCCCCCGCTGTGCAGCAAATGCCCACATCATTTCATGACAATCTGGCCAAATAAGCAGTTACAGATTTTCCCCCTTCTGAAGCTGTCAACCTTACCAAGTGTGATGTGGGACTGAATTAGCATCTATGCTTGATCGTTTGTCACAGTGGAAATAACCAGCTTTCATACTGGTTCGGTGACAAAGCAATAGCAAAGTATGTGAGCTAAATTACTCCATGCTCCAGAAAACATGAAGCTGCCTCATGTTTTGTTCTTCCTTAGCACAAATGGATTTGTAGTTCCATTAATTGAGCATGGATTTCCACCTGGCTAAATGATCATCAAATGCAATATCAAGACCTGCATGCTGCTTTAGGTTCTTCAGTATTAATAATAATTTCTTTTAAGATAAGGGTTTCCAACTTCCTGTATTTTTTATCCTAGAATCTGTCAATGACCTGAAAGGAAGATAATCTTGTCTGTCATCTTCTCTTAAATGTTCAAGAAAAATGAATGCATCAGAAAAAGCTCATGTTTTACGTGTTTGTTTCTGTGTCAAGTTTTGGATACAACCATGCCATTTTCTGGAAATATTCAGCTGAGGATTCATTGGTGAGATAATCTTCAAGTCTTCTTGAACCCCCCTCCAGCTCATGCTGCCCACTCCTCCACCCCTCAGGATTTGTTTATGTCAATTTTTCTTCCAAACACCTGACAAGTGCCGTATACAGTGAATTAAGATAAAATGGTAATTTTGAAATTCCTGAATTAATAAGCATACTTTACATTTTGATAAAGTGCTTCAGAGATTTAGAAAAATTTGGCATTTACAGGAGCAAGCCTAGAAATTAAGTGATGATCTTTACTGGTGGGCAGCCATTTATCAACCAGCTTCAATGGTTTCCATACTTTATAAAGTGACAAATCAAGCCAGTTTTTGCACAGATAACACTTAAACAGAGTGTTTAGTCACTGTTGTCAACTTTGATCCATCAGATTTAGATGCAGGTAGTTGATCTGATGGTAAGCACAGCCTGTCTTTTGTTTATAGGGAAAAATATATTATAGTCTTCCATTTCAGCATTCTCCCAAAAGCTTTATTGGTTCTGTTTGTTGCTCAGTGGATTTATGAAGTCTCTCTTCATACATCATCCTCCTGACTCAGCAGTATCTACTCTAACGATGAATGATGTTGCACCAGAATAGACTCTGACCCAAGAAGAGTCTTGCATTGTGTGCCACCAAAAGAACAAGTGTAGTCTTTTAATGCTTTTAGCTATGTAATTTCTTCAACAGTGCTCCTGTTACTCTGTACCCTTGGAAAGAACTGGAAGAAGATTATCTGCCTTTCACAGAAGAAAGCATTACAAGTATCAAATGTGTGCTATTCTCTTGGTGATGTTATTTGTCTGTTCAACACTGGCTGCAAGATTCCTGCTCCTGTGGATGTAAATAATCTTTTTCAAACTGTAAAAGTTAGACTGACAATTTCCCTGCACTCTTATAAGTGGTTTATCACCAAGTAGAATTTTCTGGAGTGTTAACAGCGTCTTGTAACAAGTAGCTTGTTCTGGTATGTGTGCTGCTACTCTCATGCTAGGCAGTTCTTTGGTACCTAGGCCACTATTGAAGGAGAGGAGAAGAGTCATTCTTTATCTCTTCCCTGTGTTCATAGTTAATTTAATCCATGAAAGATGCTAGCTTATTTGCCCAAAGACAAGAGACAAGCAGGGACTAGCATCTGGAATTGCTCACTGTACTAACAAGCAGTGCCCATTTAAAAAAAGACGTACATGTCCTCCTGGTCTGTCTCTGTGGTCTTCTCCAGCCAGACTTCAGCACATTTCTTTCCCTCTGGGGAAGTGAATAGGCAGCTATGTCATTGAATTTAGCATGGTGGTGTGCTGAGATCATAAATCCTGCTGAGAGAAGGCCTTCAAAGCTCAGGCAAAGCAATTCACTTACTATCACTATCCAGAATTTGGGAATCTTGCTGGCTTGCATTGCAGCCCTGTGCAATGGAGGGAGTGTATTAGAGTCATGGTGTTAGCTTTGCTTGCATAAGAGAGTTTGGAAGTAGCTCTGCTTCAGCAGTAGCTCCTCAGGATCAGGTGCCATTTGCAGGGGTGAGAAGCAACACTTTCTTGGGATGTGGGAAACACAGGAACCTTCAGTGGTTTCTGAGCCATTCTGCCTTAGTCATTCTTGATGTTGAGTTCTTATTTGTCTTTTTTAACTTGCTTCATTACTCTTGTATTTTTTCACTGCCAGTTGTTTAAAAGATACTTTCATTCATGGGAAATGAAAATAAAATCTGAATTCATAATGTAAGCTTTCCTAAACTAAGAAGCAAGTCCTGGGATATAGCTCTCAAAGTATCTTAAAGGTTTCTCTCCTGTGGCCTTACTGCTGTCCTTGCTGTGCATGTTCATTCTGTTGGTGAGGTTGAAGCCTCATTATCACTAAGGAGTAAATCTCAGAATTTATGATAATGAGCTCATTATAAACAATTTTGTGGAAACCTCAGCCCAACAATAAACAGAAAAGAAAGCAGAGTTTTAGGGGTCATTCAGAAACAAACAAACAACAAAAGAGGACATCGTGCTTTAATCCCAGGTTTATCTGCATTTCATTGGATACCATATGTAGCACTGGTTCCTGCTGATTTGGAAAGGATATAGTACATCTGTAGTAGGTTCAGAGAGGGACAGCAATAAACTGTAAACCTATGGTCTAATTTCTGTTTAAGAAACAACCAAATGTGGAAAAGTTGGAGGGAGATGATAGACAAAACTTAAATATCGGTTCAGAGCATATTTTTGATTCCACAGTAATTTTTTTTCTTTAATTGAGGTTCATTTAAGAATAACATTTCCTCACATGTAATGAAGAAGTTACTGTGAGGGTAGTGAGCCACTGGCACAGGTCACTCAGAAAAGCCTCATCCCTGGAAATATTCAAGGGTTAGTTGGACAATCTGCTCTAGTGGAAAGTATATCTCTCTATGGCTGTAGGGTTGGAACTAGAAGATGTTTAAGGTCCCTTTCAACCTAAACTATTCTATGATTCTGTGACTTTTTTCTTTCTTTTTTTTTTTTTTTTTCCTAGAGAGAAAAAACATCTGGAACTCTCAAGGATTATTTTTTTGTTTCTTTGATGATATTTTGTTACATTAAGGGAATGCTGATAAAACAGAAAAAACCTGGCAATTTAAAAATTAAAATACTAACCAGTTACATATTGGCAAAACCAGCAAAATTTAAATTGGGTTAGCTAGTCACTATAGCCTCAGGCTGGTGCATCAAGTAGTTTGATAATTATTTTCCTGCTTGACAGAAATGGAGAACTGCTAAAGGCAAGCTCTGTACCGTGTAACACACATGCATGAGTTCCACATTTGTACTGACTCACATGCTGACAGACTGCTCTGGAAAAATTAATGATGCCAAACTCTTACAGCAATTGTCTTCTAAACAGGGCTGTTAAATAAGGCAAGTCATGCCTTGAGAGTGTTCTTTTTGTGTTATAGGGAAGGGGGAGTGTGGGGGCAGGAATCAACTCTGATTTGTGTTATATTAAAAATTTTCCTCTGGACTTCTGAGGAACAATGCTAGGAAAGTAGTTTTTCCTACTTTCTCAGCTCTACATGAAATTTTTCTTTAGTTTCAGAGTGCATACAATAAGCATATCTTATGTTTACATTTGGAACTGACTAAACTGGTTTCAACATATCCCAATTCTGTTCATCTCCACCACAAATGCAACCCACGCCGTTCTCAAATCTATCTGGTAGCTTTGATTTCCACAGACATTTCTAAATAAGTAAAAATTTAAAAGTCTTTTTTTTCTGTTCTAACTTTTTTTGGAGGAAGATAGTGCTTTGCTTGGAAAGAAGTAATTCCCATTGACATAGAACTGTTGGAATTTCAAAGATGTTCTAGATTTTTGGGGCAGGGATGTCCCTCCAGCCTTGGATTCTTCCTAAAAGTCCTCATAAAGAAATCCTGTTACACCACTGAGACTCAGTGCATCAGGTGAGGTTTGTTAACAGGATTTAATGCTTTTAACAAAACCAAAATTACACTGAAATCCCTTGCAGGAAAAATGTGTAATATTCATGGTGTACAAAGCTGCAGATCGTGTGATGTTGTGCAGTTATGAGTGTCAAAAGATAACAGCCCTGGGGGCTTGAGATGCACAGGCAAGACAGAACAGACCTGGGGCTGGGTGTGACTTGCAGCATGCTTCCTGGGAAAAGCTGGGAGCTCTGGAACCAGTGATTCATGTATACTACTTATAAACTATTATTTTTTTAAAAAAAAAGTTGCTTATTTCATTAATTACTATAATCACTTACTTAATAACAGGGTAGTGAAACTTGATCTGTTTATGCCTATGAAATTGAAAATTGCACACTATGGCATACCTGTCTGCAGCTAGGAAATGTTTTACACTGTTTGTGTTATTTGATTTCAAAGATTATTTTATTGAAATGATGATAATTTAGGTTGTGGCACTAGTTATTAATAAGGCACTAAAGTAATATTGCTAATTAGAGACTAAGAAAGTGGGATTAGAATCAAAAAAAGGGATCAGAGTTTAGAATAGGTAATTTGGATCTTGTACAGCCTGAAAATTGATATGCTGTCTCTGCAAGATTTTTAGCTCAAACAGTAGGATAGTCAAATTGTGTCTTGGTCAGAAACTTGCAAACACTGTGTTCTGGGGAGTGGGAGGAGAGGAAGGAGAATCATATTTGGCTGATCTAAAATCAAGTTTTCGTAGATGAATTCACAAGAGGTGAGCATGGCTGTTCACACGAGTGTGGTATCTGTAAATTCAGATGAGGGAATTGAAGTTTTGTTGTATTTTATCTGTTTCACCTGTATTTAAGAACAGGTGTTTAGTACACTGTTCAAAGAATCTTATAGACAGCCTAGGTGAAGTTTGGGAAGATGATCCCCACCATTTACTTGTTCAAAGAGGCAAAGGCTGCAAAGAGAGATGCCTGAAGAGATTTTTTTAATTAGACAGGTTGAGGGAGAAAAAGAGAAGAAGAATGGAAAAGATTCATGAGAAGAACTTTCTTTTCTTCCTCATGTAGGATGTAGCATATTAATATAGCTATTCAGAAGTGTGTTCAATTAAAATGTGTTGCTGGAACTTAAATGATGTTGGAACAGATGAATTTTAAAAAAAAAATTCTAAGACCAAAAGTTTTAATTATCTGGATGTGAATAAAATGCAACTCTTGCTCAGTCACTTTTATTAAGGAAGGAAGTAAAAAAAAAAGTTCTCAAAGGATGTGTAATTTGGTTAAATTAATTGAGAGCTGTGAAACACAACCACTGAACATTATTCCTGCATCTGCCATGACTGACCCTACCATTTTCTACTGATATGTTTTTATGGAAGCAGGTAGATTCATTTATCCTTTCAAACATGTAGCTTCTCTAACTTTCCAGGGAAAGAATGTGTATCCTACAGTGCATGTACTGAAACAAAAGTTAATGTTTGATCATTATGTGCAGATAGAGCATTCCTCAAACAAGCCACTTCACACCAAATCCTGTTCACAGTTACTGAATAATTTCAAGGGACAATAGTAGATGTGGAAATGTTGCTCCAATACATGGTGAATAGCTGCTGGTTTAGGCAGTCAGTTTCCAGTGGATCTAAACTTCCAGTAGGATGTAGGTAGAGAATCAGACATCTTTGCCTGCAGTACTGGGTCAGTTCATGTCCTGCTGGTATTGCTGAACTTACCAGAGGGAAATGCTAACAGTGGGAATGTGTCTTTAAACTCTGGTACAGCTAAAATTTAGATCCTTTTCTTAGTTCCTCTGAGGGATGCATTTTCATATTGTGACTGAAAAAACAGAATAATTTTCTGGATATTGATGTGTAGTCTTTTTCTCACTTTGTTTTGTTTCTTTAGTGGATTGAGAGATTTAGGAATGCAAGCATGTGCTTCATATCCTTTATCCTACCCTTCTGCTTAATTCACCAAATGTACCTCATGGCTAGCATGCCTTAGCAGGATGTCAAATCAAGGTGCCAGTTGCTTCAGGAAGGGAGTTGCCATTATTTGTTTTTTTGTTTTTAATTTTTTGCCTTCTAAACAATTTTGCTGAGTCAGTCTGTGGTATTACCTAGCTCTTGAATTTAATTTTGTTATGAACAACAGAGCAGCATCACAGATTAATTGGGCCAAACACACATTGTTCTGCCTTCCCAGGGAAGTGTCCTGATTATGAAATATAGGTCTGGTTCCTTCATTTTATTCTTCAAGGATTACTTATTAATATTACTGAAATTACTTATTCAATATAAAATGAAATGCATGCTTTAGGATGAAAACCTACATAGCTACCAAATGACAAAGTGGTTAGAGCTTTCTCCCTCTGGCCTATTGCTTCTTTAGTTATTAGACATTATAATAGTTTTAATAACAGTGTTAGACAATAATTCTGCCCTAGAGATGTCCATTGTTTAGTTTTTAGGATGACTTCCTAGGCTAAGGGTCATCTTTGTATTGGTTTCCTCTAGAAGAGGATAATCCTGACTGTACGATACCAGGATGAAAGTACTCCTTGCTTTCGTTCAGGTGTGTCCTTCACAAAAGGAAATCATGGGTGAAGTATCTATTGACAATAATCAGGTTTCTCAAGAGCAAAGTGGAGAAATTAGGCCTGGCTCATGCTTAACAAAGAAAGAGATGAGACATCTCAGATCAAACCATTAGAAAACATGAGCCTCCTTCTGGAAGAAAAAAACAATTTATACATACATATATTTGGGATGTTCATCTGATCAGGCCTATCAATTAAATGCTTTACTGTTTACCTCCTTAAGGAGATGACATTGTATACTTGAACACCATTACATGAAAATGTAGCATTATAGATTACTTATAATACAGATTACAGGTTTTTGAGTTATTTGTAACTCCTTGCAATGTTTTCACGGAAATGACCTTGCTGAGTCATATCTTCCTCTTCAAATGTCACCAAAGAGACAGAAAATCCCCTGTGAAAATTTGCATGAAGTTGCAATTCCCCCAATGACATCCATTGCCCTTAAGAGTCACTGAGATTACAAAAGTAAAGTCTGTCCAAACACAGTAATGGTGGAAGCTATAAATTCTGTCCCCTAAATATCTTACTTTCAGAAGAAATAAATTAATGCATTTCTGATCCAGAAGACATGCTGTTTTATTAATTAGTGTACAAGGAATTGTTAGGTTAGATGATTATGTTCAATTAAGCATAATGAAAGTAATTAATATAGGTTCTGGTTTGAGGTGGTTGAGTTAATAGTGCCTTTAAATGCTTCTGTTGTGATACTGCTTGTTCTAGCAGAGAAAAAAGTTTAAAAGGAAAGAGGAAAAAGTGTTTTTTCTCAGTTTCTCTCTCAGTGAGCAAAATAATTCCTCTGTTGTAATATATGCAGAATAGTTTACATTTCTTTTGTAATTGTTAGTGCTTATAAGTACACTGTATTAAAATAAATTTTAAAATATTGCCACATATCCTTTAAAGTATTTAATTACTATGTGGTTTCAAAGTACTAGTCACAATAAAGGGAGCGACTTCAAAGTATGCATGATTTATTTAGCAAACACCTCATGCTCTGTTATGTAGGTCTAGAAAAGGGCCAGTAGCCCACAAGAAATACTGTTTGAAAAGGAAGTGGGTTCCAAGTAAGGATATCCTCTGGGTGTTACCACATCTTTCTGGCTTCTGTTGTTTTGTTTTGTGGAGGTGGCAGTGGAAAGTTGCTTCTCATGAATTCACAGAGAGTACTTTTATGCCTCAGAGTTCCTAAGCCACCAAATAAAGAAGAAACTTGTGATGGACCAGCTTTGGAAGTATTTAATTTCTGTAGTCATATTTAAATGAAACAAAACAAAATTTTGCAGCATAACCAATTGCTGTTGTAACTATTTCTTCAGGGTTTTTTACTGCACAAAATAGAATATAGGAGTTGTGGCAGTGATGTGTTCACTTCCCTTGGATGTAAGTTGTACTCTTAAGGTTCATAAGGCTACACTGATCCAACTCTTTACAGATCAGTCTCTTCAGAAAATACACTGATCATAGTCCTAGAAAAGACTTGGCAGAACACATTGCCCCATCCTATATTAAAAAGCAATATATTCCTACTTTGAAAAAATCAGAAAAAACTTGATTTAAGGAACATATAAATTTGAATTTCAGGAGGTAACTACGTCGGTATGTATAAATGGGGTAAAGAAATATACCAGCCAGCAATAAAAAAAACCAATTGTTTTTTCATGGTGATTAATCCTGCAAGTAGCCTGTGATTTCACAGTCCCAGTAAAATGCAGACCAAATACCATTTGAAAAGTGTCTATCTGTTTGATATTTTTATGAGAAATTTCAGCCTTTTCTGCTCTACTGCTAGTGGTACTGCATCTCTCATCACTAATACATAAAATCAAACTCTAGGTGCTTTAATTATTGAAGATAAAATTGACCTATTATCCATGCTGATATATAAGCTTTGTCTTGAACATCTGTTGTAGATATGCATCTGGTAAGAACAGTTGCCTCTACATCGGCTTAGAAGTGACGGTAGACTGGAGTTTTTCCTTTGCCTTCCTCTGCTGTGCAAAAATGAAATTTCAGCCTCTGCTAGATGGATTTTCCCACAGCTGTTACCAGCTTGCAACACATCTTTCTGTTGTTTCTGCAGCTGTGATTTTCCTGTAGCTGGCTTATGTAGAACTCAGTGCAAACCATCAGTTCAGTTTTTCTGTGAAAGGACAAGAAGTGCTTGCATGTACTTTCTTTTTTTGCTTTTCCTACTTGTGGAGGACTTGTGATGCATGAACAATAAATGTCTCCAAAAGCAGCCCTATCTCAAGTGAGCTGTTGCTGGAGAAGTTCTGGGCTTTTTTGGGAATGATCTGTAACATGAGCTAATCACTTTGTTTGTATGAGGTCTTTTCACAGCAAAGCCAGAAAGATAAAGCCCTAAAGCAATTATTGTACATTTTGCTGCTTCTATTCCCTCTACATCCTTGCTCTCCCAAAAGAGACCATATTATGCTTTTTTTCCTTACTGCTGAGAAGCTCAAAACTATGATACTGTTCTAACTTTATGAGCTTAAGAAAGTGGCCAAAAGACATGCAAATGAGAGACAGAAAATCTTTTCAGTATTGCACAAAGTGTTCAAAATTATTCTGCTATAACTTGGGTAGTTGAACTGAAGGAAGAAAGTGGTGATTCAGAGATAAAAGTGGCAGAGGCACACTCTTGTAGATGCTGCTACTTCCATTTTTTACCCATCCCAGTCAGGGGAAATTGGCAGCAGAGGGATGGAGCTAAACTTTGTGCTTCACATGTGATATTTCTAAGCAATACCAAGATAAAATGAGGCAGACAAGTCTCTTAATGGCATGTATTTCTCTGACACATCCCAGATTTCATAAACATTGGATTTGCTGTCTATTTGGGTTTGAAATGGTAAGGCTAAAAATCACTATACAATGTCAAATTTAGCTTTGTTTGGGTTGTTGTTTTTTTTTTTTTTCATGGTTTAAGGACACTACACCTGTAACTATAGCAAAGAGATTTTTGTTATTAGGGAAAGATGGTGAGAAACTATTAAATTATTGTACCAAGTGAAGAGACAACAAGAAAAGACATAAAATCTACCCAGGCTGTTATGTTATAGAACTGTTTTTTCCCCTTGAAAGATATTTGATAAACTTGTGATTTTATACAACTAAAAGACTGCAAATTCAGAATGCTAGTATTGATACTGAAATGATCAATATCAGATGAATATACTGATAACTACAGGAAACTTAACTTGGTAGTATGCACTGGTGGGATCTTAAATGGATTTTTTTCTTAATGCTTTCTTAAAAAAGATATAGATCAATGTCTTTGATCTAATCTCTAAAAATTCCATCCTCAAACTGCGTGTGTTTTATACTAATTTTTTACAAAGAAATCCTGTCTCTTCTCCTGTGTATTCATAATATTAGAAAAACAATGGTGATAAACTCTCCAGCTGTTCCTGTATGCAGTGCCAGTCCTTTGAACTTCACAAATGGCATTAGCTCCTTTTCCTATGCAAAAGTGGAACTTAAACACAGCAGCTGCATTGCAAGTTGTGATGCTGCATGACTTTCTAACCAGTTTCACTCTGGGACCAATAGTCCTCTCAAACAGAATAATTTTCTACTTCCATAAGTTATCATGTTAACTTTGGAGTGATGTTGCTTGGATCAACATTGAAATTCACTTCAATAGCCTCTGATGCAGAAATATGCTTGCATAGCAGTTACATAAAAATAGTGAACCTTGTCTCTTACTTGCAGATTTTGTCATAAAGGACTCCTAACCAACTCAATATATATGTTTCAACTGCACCAAAGCCTGCACAGCTGAGGAGATGCTACAAAATGAAGTAGAACAGGAAAGAAATCAGAAGTACTTCAATTACCTGAGTGCATGACACTGAGGTGGTGAAAGTAATGTAAAATGCATTAAATGAGGTCAGAGACATGATTTTCTTGAAGCTACTTGGTGTGTCAGAAGCATTTTAAAGAACTTTCAGTTTGCCTTTGACATTGTTGCCATAATTTAAGAAGAAAGAAACCCCAGCTTTCTGGTCCTTGTAATTGAATATGGTTTCTGCAGGTCCTTGTGAATTCCCCAGGTGAAGGATTGGTACAATGGGAGTCAAAGGAGGTCCCTGACGCCCCTTTGAGCACCAAACAAGATATGTCCAGTATAGATGTTTGGATACTTTAAATTCATTATGCATCTGTAAAGGTGATAGCACAAATCACTATTAGAGTGTACATGCTGCAGCCAAACCCTTTAAAGGTCTTCTCTATCAGCATGAAAGGTTAGTGTAGTGTTCTGCAGGCTTCTACATCTATCTTTTATGGTGTCAGCTGCCACAGAACTGAGAAGAGATAAAAAAGAGGAAATTTCATTAGAGGAAGGAATGGGGTAAGACAGCTGGTGGAGGAAGGTGGGAAAATTTTCCATTTGTATGCAAGGAAACTTTAGAATCAAAGGGTCACTGCAACCTTTAAAAGGGGGTTGTTTTAATAGCTCAGTGTACTCAAAGTTCATGCAGCAAGAGACTTTTCACTGGTGATCTACTGTTCCTGGGCCAGATTTTATGCAGACTGAGCAAGAGCAACTCCAGAAGCTGGGCTAGCACACGTGCTTAATATACTCATCTCAGGTCCTGCCAGAGCTGGCTTTTTGTCTGCAGTGCTGGGTCTGTTTCAGCGCCGGAGCCAGCAGCTGTTGGGTTCCTCTGCTGTCACCAGCAGGTACCAGTGCAGTGATGTGGAATCACTACCAAATGCTTCAGACAGTGACATGGGCATCTCCTCTTTCTTCCCTGGCAGCTGCCCAGAGGCCATTAGTCCACGATGGAAAGGAGGAGGACTTGGCAGTGATTTGAACTGTATGTTGACAGAAGGCACATAAACAACTCTTTATTTCCAGAGTTCTTCCTGGGTAGCTCTGAATATATCCTTCCTGTCATGAAAATGTAGCTGATTATGATCTTGAATCTAGCGAAAGAGGATGCTGTATATTGATGTTTCTAAGTGCCCCTCTTCACTGTTTTGCCCTCTTTATCAAAAAGAAATGTAATTTAAAATTTAAATGATAACATTAGTGAAATTTTATTAAATTTAATTTGATTTAATTAAAAAAAAAATCACTAAAAACTTAGATTAACGTAGAAAAAATGCATGCTAAAATATTTAAACTGAAGAAGTCCTTAGGGAGAAGTACTATCATAACCCTCCTTTTCCTTCTCTTCTACCCATCCTTTCCCCAATGACTGTATCATGTGCACTCAGATTCTTTAAGAAATGATGCACTTGAAAGAATAACAGGCTTTTCTGAATGCCAATAACTGCAAAAATATGCCTTTGCAAATGAGAAACTGATATGTAAAGGTTCAATGAGTTCTTCAAAGAACAAATTAAGCTGGTGTTAGTCATTATGTATCACTGCTTATACCCATGGAAGTGGGTGTAGCTATCAAGCTCCCATTCCTAAATAAATTTATAGTTAGACATCTAACAGGAGCAGCTGTAAATGCAATATTTACACTTTAGTTTTTTTGGGGGTGAAAATCTGCATATCACAGGCTTCTACAAATGTAAGCACAAGATAATCCTTCATCAGAATTAGTCATAATGACTGTGAAGATATCTGAATTTTTATATTGCTCCTGTCCCTGTTTTGAGTTTCTGATGGATAAGCTGATAGTTTCAGTTTTTAAATGTGTCAGGCCACCATTTATTATACCAATGAGTGACAGCAGTTGTTCTCTGGCAACAGATACCTTTATCTTTCACAGCATATAAAGGTTTGATGCGCCATTAACTAATATTCTTGAGGTGAAAATTTATTTTGCTGTTGTCTAAAGCTTTGAGCAATTTAAAGAAAAATTCTCTAGCTGTCTATTAGGATGAAAAAATGTTTTGGCAACATTTTGGAATAAATTTTGATTACTAGTTTATAATTACATTTATATTGTTAAAATTATTTTAGAGCAGATTTAGGGTTCTGCCTTTAAAATCCTGCTTGTAAAAAAAAGTGAATCAATGTAAGGAAGGTCTGGCATGTTTTTGATGTAACTGTACCATTAATATTCCCTTGGTTGGCTTAGGATAATTATTTGGACCTAGTTTCACCACAGATCCAAGATGTGCATAGAAATTCATAACTACATGTGGTAGACTACTTTAGGACTGTGAGTTAAACTTTCGTTCTAGGTTTTGATGATGTGAATGCTTCTCTGTTCCAAATAAAATTACTTTTAAGCAAAATGTAAAGAATTCATACAGCCATTAGATGAAATCTTAAAAGTAGTTTATTTTAATATTTAATTAAAATATTTTTCTGTTTTGGTGTTTTTTAAAATGTCCTTCCTGTTTCATAAATGTTACAAATTTGACTTTCAGGCAACCCAGTGATAAAATATTTCTCAGAGGAGAAAGGACAAGGTTTGGGGACTGCAGCACTTTAGACTTGTGATTTAGGAGGAGCACTGATTGTTAACTTGAGGTCAGGAGTTTAGAAGGCATTTAAAAATTCAAGAAGAGGTGAGTAAGAGAGAAATTTGAAAATGAGAGCATTATTAATTTCAGTAATATATGTATAAAAGGTGTTTCTCTTTTCATGTGGCTGATGTAAAAGCCAAAACATCATAGGCTTTAATCTTAGTTCTCACTTTTGTACTGAAGTACAGTGTATAGTGCACAGGGCTCAGTTCCTCACTGGCTCAAACTGAGCAAAGCCCAGAAGCATGGCTTTTCCAAGTCAATAGAAGGGGAAATCTATGGCATGCCATTGTGTGCTACTTACTGTACTAGGATGTGGGAGAAGGGCAGGGAACTGGATCAGAGGAGTTTATAATGAAGGGATAAGACTGAAGTTACTGTCTATGCTGTATGGCAACTATCTGGGATCCCTGGGGATGTCCAGGTGCTGGAATTACAGCATCATTTACTTCTCCATCATCCACCACTGGCTGGTGGATGCTTCCTCTTTCCCTCTGCTCCCCCCTTCCTTTCAGTAGACATTTGAATATTTCAATTTACCACCAGCAGCCTCCTGTCTAATTGTGTGGGGATAGGCAGTCTAAACGAGTTCTGCTAGGAAATCCATCTCCCTGCTGAACTGCTGAGCCAATAAAAGATTTGGCTCTCGTTTCCTCTATGCTGTTCATTATATGAACACAATACTGTTCAATTCAATGGACCCAAGAAAGATAATCATTGATTTCCTAGCACAGGGTTTTGCCTGAGTTTCAGAAGGAGTAAGAAAAAATCCACCCTGATCTGAAACCCAGAATATATTCCCAGCTAGCATATTCCCAGCTAGGAAACAGAAATATTTTTCTTACAATCTTGCATTTTCATCATCTTAATATTAGCTAAGAAGTCTTCTTTTTTCCTTTTATTTATTTCCGTTTTCATTTTTTTTACTTGAAATACAGGATTTTGTGGGTTACTTTGGAAATATTCAAGTGTTCTTTTGGCTTTTAATCTTCCTTTGTGCTCCCTGTCCCAGTTATGTTGACAGTAGTATTGAATTCCATTTATTATTCCCATTTTAGGAGTTTGTTTTTTTTTTTTATAAGGAATAAGATCAAGGTTTACTAACCACTCTTTATCCCTACATCTGTTTCTTTCCTCAACTGAAACAACTGGTAAGCTTTACATGCCAAGAAGACAGTTTGAACATAATTGCATCAAAATGTGCCCTTTCATCAAATAAACTAGTTTTAAAAAAAAAATTAATCATGTTTAAGAAAATCAGTGTCAAGCTTCATCTATCTTCTGTAACAGAAACAAAATTGAATACTAAAGTTTGTTCATTTATTTTAAACCATATTACCGTGATAACTGCTCTGTAAGCGGTCTGGGATATCAGTTTTGTCCTCAGCAGCCTTAATTGTATGGCTTTCTACTTGGTTCTCAGTGTTCAGACTTCACAACACAGATTACCATCAGTTACTGTCTCATTAATGCCGACTGGTTTGATACAAAGTGATGCTGCACAGACCTTGCTTTAGATGTTTTAGTTATGTTCTTATTTTCTTTAGAGAAATGGTCAAATTCTTGGCTCTCTAATTGAATACACAAACCATAACTGTGAGGAGGCAAGGCTGGAGCTGAAATGCTTCCCCACAATGCTGTGCCAAACAGGGGTTTGGCAAAGAAATTAATCTGCAAACACTTTTTTTTGTAAAATAATGATATTCAGAATCAGGACTTTCTTATATGGTGCTGGAAAGACTAGTTTGCTCTTACTTTTTGACTTTTTACTTTTTGACCTTTTACATTTCTTATCTGTGCTTGTATTCCTCTGCTTTTCTTTGTGAATTTAGAGAAAAAGATGCAAACCTCCACTCACACCACTTAGGACAAATCAGAACATATGGTAGAATCATTGGGTGGCTTGAGCTGGAAGGGACCCAAATGACCATGCAGTTCCAACCCCTCTGCCACGGGCAGGGACACCTCCCCAGGCCACATCTAATAACCTAGTTTGGAGAAATGTCTCTAAGGTGGTTTTTTCCCCTTGTTTTACCGGAACTGTTCCATTCTGTTTCTGCTCTACACTAGTGCTTTAAGAATGCTCAAAGCATTTTGAGTCCAGAATGGACTCAATCAAAAATCAAAAATCAGCTGCTGTTTGAGGTGTAAATGAGTAACTTTCAGCCTTGACTACTGACAACTTTTCATGTGCATATAACTCCATGACTATAAATTCCTGAAATACAGGGACCAGAAATTATAGTCCTATATTAGAAAGGAAAAGGTTTTCCAGCAAAACTGAAAACACGTGCTTTTGATTCTTGGAAAATATTAAAATAGGAAGGTACAATTACACTTAAAAGTTTTTAGGGGACTTTTTGAATAAAATTTCAGAGTTCAAATGGAGAGTTGAAAAGTTGCAGTCCTTTTACAGGAAAGGCTCAACATATGCATAGAAAAGTATTCCTTGTTAAACAGAGCAAGAGCAAAGAAATAAACCATTATCTGGTGCCACTGGGTAACTTGCCATTACATTATGCTTCAAGAAATGACAGCAGATGAATGGAAGGAAAAAATTGGAAGAGCTAGAGATGGCAGTCCATAAAAATTGTGCAAGGGAAAATGGAGTGATTGAGTTAAAGAACAGGGAAATAATTTCTTCTCTACCCTAATGCATTAAAAGAAAAAAAAAAAAAAAAAAAGAAAAAACTCAGTTGAGACTCAACTGAGGTTTTTCAGGTAGCATAGTCTGTTTTACCTTTTTTTTCAATCTAGACTTCAAATAATAGTTCAAAATGAAACATGTTAAAATGCTGCACTTTACATTTTAGACTAAGGTGAAAGCAAAGGATAGAATTCCTTGCTGTTATCTTGGCAGCTCTGCTTGTTACAGCTCTGACTGTGTTCTCATGTTAGATGACTATTTTGAGATTGCAAAGAAATGTGGAATGAGGAGATAACTTGCCTTTCACAAAAAATTTAAGGCAACAACTTGAGACAAAATTTTAAAACAGCATCTTGAAAATTGCAGGCCATTTCAAAATTGGAAGAAAAAAGAGAAATATATCAGGATAATTTCTCATTAGTTTTTCAGAATTACAAATAACTTTTTTCTTTCTTTCCTTAAGGAAATTTAAAAAATAATACTTGCACTGCTCTTTCAAGTGTATCTTCTGCTTTTTCTTGCAGGTCGAAATTGAAATTACATTGAACAAGATATTTCGTCATGAGCTAGTGGCCCGGATAACCTTAATATGAAGTGGTACAGTTTAATAGAAATAAATGGTCTTTATTCTCCAATCCGTCTGTTTGGAGGGAATAGAGGTTATCATTTCAGTGCAATTCCTACATAAACTAAAAGTGGAAAAAATAAAATGGTAAAACTAAACTAAAAGAACTTAAAGTTCACCTTAGAGAAAATATTTGTCAAAGCAGCATCAAAGTCTGCAGTGTCATGAACTGATACTGAGAGAGATTCATCCTGAGGAAAGGCATTATATTTGAGATGTCTTTTCTCCTCCATGCCTTCTTTGAAATACTTTACTTTCATAAAAGCTAGAGATCCATATTTCATTTCAGGGACACACAACCGGACGTCCATCAAAAGTTTCCATTTTTTAGATTAAGGCAGAAGTTTTGAAACAGGACACCTGTTTATATTTTTTTTTCAGTGTCTGCATGGCTGTATTTTTCCTTTAGATCTGAGAAGCACAGAATCATTAAGATTGGAAAAGACCTATAAGATCATCAAGTCCAACCATCAACCCAGCACCACCACTATGTTAACCACTTAACAGTGTCGTCAAGTGTTATAGCCAAGCACTTTTGAACACTTCTAGGAATGGTGAATCCACCCCTTCCCTGGGAAGCCTTTGCCAGTGCTTGACAACCCCTTCCATGGAGAAGTTTTTCATAATGTCTACTCAAAACCTCCCTTGGTGCAACATGAGACCATTCTGTATTTTGGTTATGGGCATTCTGGAGCAAGGACCCAGTTTTGCTTCCTGCTTGTACCTTTCTTGGCAAGTGGTGTGCTGCAAAGTGGAGTGGTCTCCACAGTGATGAGAGGTCCTGTCTGAGCACCTGTGTGTAGGACCAGTGTAATTCCAGAAGGCTCTGGAGCAGTGCTAAGAATGGCTGTTCTGTTTTCATGGCTTCCAAAAAGACATCGTGTGTGTGTGTGTCTGTGTGTGTATTTTTATATATGCGTGTGCATGCAGTGTGAAGATGACTAAAAATGTACTTGCATTTTCTTCAGTATGGATGTACTCAAGAGAAGGGGATATGAATAACTGAAAGTGCCCAGGCTTTTGACAGGCTCTTCCTTGTCACCCACTCAACCTGCAGAGGTGAGCAGCAGTCAAGGCACTGTGTATCATGTCGTGACACCAGATTAACCTTTGGTGCTCTCTCATTCATCCTCAGACACATGCAACAAGGTGTCTGCCTGAACACAGGAGGACAGGAGATGCTTGCTCACAGCTGCAGCTCTTGCTAGTCCCACCTTTCCCAAGGGGGAATTCCCTGCAGCACTGTCCTACCAGAGTTTGCCTGGGTAATGCTTTTCTCTCTGAGCTACCTCTCTGCTACATTTATCTCCTCTCAGGTCTTCCTAACGGACAAAATAATTTCCTGTTAGAATCTCTGACCCTGGTTGTTTGATTTCCTCACCTGGTCATGCTTTGGACAGCTTGGGAATGCCTGCACTTGCAGCAATCTTAATTCAAGGTGGATGTGTGCAGCTGAAATGAAGTTTCAGTGAGTTCCAGTGTCAATCTGAAACACTGTATTTTGGCTTTACACAGAAGAATTGGTTTATTTTAATGTTCATTAAAGCTAAACTGAGAAAATGTCTAGGTGGTGTGCTCAGAGACAGAAGCAACATGAGAGGGAGAAAGGGAATTGGGAAGAAGAGATTTTAGGTCTCCATAACAAAATTATTTTTTAAAAAAATCTATTTAAAGTTTTTAAATGCAAGTTTGAAAGTTTTTGCATACACAAATTCTCTGAAACACACATTCTTCTTTTTCAACAGCAACCTGGCTCATTAATTTTCTTAATACTTAAATTATTTATTCTGGGAAATTCATAACTATTTTTTTTATTGCTGTGAACAAGCAGATAGTGAAAGATTGCTAGAATTTCATGATCAGTATTGCATGACATTTCAGCTTTAATATATTTAAATGCCTGAACTTGCATTAAGTATTTTGGCTCAATTCCATGACACATTTCTGTTTTTTCAGAGTGGCCAAGTTTATATTTTCAGCCAGAAAGCCAGGAGGCTTTGGAGAACAGGTAAAACTTGTTTCTTGAGATGACTAACTTTGCATGAGTTTGAAAGAGTTTTAAAACCTTTGTGCTTTAACCCAAGTCCAGCTTTCAAATTCAAATTTAGGCCATCTAATTGGCATTTGGTTCAGAAAGGTGAATTGCTGTCTTTAACATTTTTATTTATACATGAAACTATCTTCACCTTTATCTTGTTGTAGTTAAAATTAGTTCTGAATAAAACATTTTTACCACACCCTGAGGCTGCATGTTTAAAAAAAGAATAAACTGACCACCATGATTTCCAGACAGTTTCTTTAGCTGGAGCTGATCTCTTAACTTCCACCTCATCAGTGAAAGAAAATGCTCCAAATCTAGAACATTATTTTGACATTTCCTTTCCTTTCTTTAATACAAGAAGTATCTTGGCATGAGCTGTGCTTACTTCTCCCAGGAAGTCTGTAGCCATGTGATTTACATCTAGACCCGTGAGGCTTCCTAACAGCTGCTTCCTGAAATATGCACAAATAATTTACAGCAGCTTGTGATGACTTGTTGTTGAATGGTGCATTAAACCACCTGAAAAAGAGGTATTTATGCCAGCCAGTAATGTAGAGCATGTCACCAGCTCTGGTTTTAGGGAAATAATTGTTACAGTTCAACTCATTGCCGTGCCATGTTTTGCACAGTAATTTTAGGGACGGATTAAAAGAAAAGAAGGGTTTTACAGTTAAGTTTTGTGCGTGTGCTTGCTGTAAGCATCTACCTGGCCCTTAGTCAGTGAACCTCTGTTAAAAATTAATATAGTAAGTACTGGCCTAAATGTCTGAAGTTCTTTTTTTTTGTTGAAATTAGGCTTTGCACATTTTATCAAATCTGTATGAGTACTCTAGGCTGATTGGCTGAAGGTGTTAGCTACTACTGAAAGACCTTGTACATCTCTGTGCCCAGCAGAATGTTGCCACTGCAAGACTCCCGTCTCTGGAAGGAAAATGGCAATTTTGCAGAGTTCTTAAGCGAGGTGGCTCTTGCTGCCAGTGTCTCCAGATCACCTAAAGAAATGTGGAGGGTCTGAGCATTCAGAGGTAGAATCAATTTCTAAATTTTATCCTTACTTCCAGTGACCCTGTGTGCCTCTCAGAGACTTTATAATCGCTTATCTACCTTGGACCTTGGACTCCACTTACTGCCTTTAGAATGGTCTTTTCTATTCAAAGGTTTTATAAGATAAAAATGGAGATAGAGATAAGGAATAGAGAGATGTAAAGGCTTTAATTGGTTGCTACTTTCTAGTGTTCTGTATTTCAATGTGTATTTATAATATATCTCTTCAGTCTCTTAGTACTTACTAAGGGAAATATTTTCTCTCCTCCTCCTACTTCCACTCCATCAGAAAGCCACTTCCACAGTCTGGAAATACAGTAATTTGATAAATTGACTGTTTAGCCAATAATACCTACTCTGTAAATGGTTCAAAACATTTGTTGTATCACTACATAATAATTCAGTGACTGAACACTGGAAAAGAGCTCCGGCCACTGAAGTCACTGTGTCCCCTAACTCTTGGAAACTGCATTGTCTATTGAAATTTGGGTAACTCACACTGCTGATAACTCACACTGTGCACAGAGAGATGCTAAGAGTGTGATACAGGGGCAATAGCAGGCAAGAACAGGGAGGGGAAATGTCTAAAGCTACCCATTAGGAAGTGCTGGGATGAGGAATCAGAGTCCTAGTCTGTGCCCAGATGGCCTGGAGGTTCCTAAGAAGAAAGTGCCCCTTGGACTCCATGCCAGATTATTTCCCTTATATGGCAAAAAGAATCATCTGCATCTGTGGCCTAATGTCCCAGTGGAATTTTTATAATGTCAGTCTTCTTTGGTGCAGAATTTAGAATTATTTTTGCTTTCACTAATAATCCCAACACCACAGTCTGTGTTGTTCTGAGAACCATCTGCCTTCTTCTAAAGCTGTTTTTAATCTCTAATCAAAGATTAATAATGCCAGGCTTTGGGCCATGACAACTGTGGAGGAGAGAAAAAGAAAGTGCCTACAGCATTCACCAAAGACATGGGAAAGTCAGGTATGAGTCAGGGCTGTGATTTATAGTTGGGATTCCGCAGCCAGGGATGCTGAGATAAGCCCTGAAACACCATGCTAAGGCTGTGAACCTGCTGTGTGCCACCGCCTCTTTGTAGAGGGGAAGTACTTTTGCAAAGTATCACTTTACACCTCCCAGATGGTATCTCTCTACCTGTACTTGCAGCTACCCAGTGCTGCCTGCCAGTATTTAACTTGCTGTCCCTTAACTCTTGCATCTCTGAAGTAGATCATATCAGTATCCTGACTGTGCCTCCATATCCCAGTTTTTTCAGAATTCCCAGGGAGAGGGCTCCTTAGGGTTTTTCCCTTTCACCTGGACATGTATCCAATACTAAAGTCCAGTCTGAGGCTGAAATGCTACTTTAAAATTTGGAATCCACAGGTTATGAGACTAAATAAATGTAAATTTAATTCTGATCGAAGCTGAACAGTCAGGTTCCTCTCTGACTGCTTTTTTTCATGCAGAGCTGGGGCTGAGCCTTCAGTGTCCATAACAACTTTCCCTGCAAATGGTGTCCTAATTCTGTCTAAAACTGTCCTGGGGGACTTTGACAGCTCCTCTGAGTTCTTTTTGCTATTTCTATTCATCTGTTCCCCTTTATCCAAAATTCTTTTCATGATGCCAGCCTGTTGGAAATACAGTTTTGATAGGTTATTTGAATATTAGCTACTGTTTGAACAATTCCAGCCCTCTGCTTCTTGGGTTACTGCTGAAGTTGTTGAAGTACTCAAAAAATCATTCAAGCTTTTATATACCTATTCAGAGGAGATTTTTATCTTCAGAATATTCTATATAGCTCTCTAACACTTGACTGGTATGAACCATCTGATCATTGGATTGTTTTTAGGTGTATGGAGAATGTATTTCCTTTTCTTCTCCCTCCTTCTGTGTCCCCAGATATTCAGAATGGGAGAAACCCAGTTTTCTTAGAGAATGCCCACAGCCAGAGGATTAGGCTGTTTTCCTGGGAGCTAGAAATCACCATCCCAAGAGAAGAATTCAAAATTTCAGCAGAATTAGAAGCTGATTCTCTAGTATTCAAAGGGTTCTTGAAGTACTGGAGTTTTAGGACAGCTCTTTTCACCTACCACATTTCTTCCCGGTTTGTGTGTTAAGAAATCCAGTGTGATAAGATATTTTGAGATCACCTATCACATAGATCTGTACTAGGTGGAGACAAGGTGACAGGTGAATCTTGCTGTCTGTACCCCTGGAGCTGCAATCATACTAGTCTTGATACCAAGTGTGTTTTTATATCACTTGTGCCAGAAACAGCAATAGCTAAGGATTTTTAAGGCAGCTCATGAAAACTACCTGTTTTGATACTGTGGAATCTCAGCAGTACCCCTAAAGAGTTCTTTATTTGCCTGAAAGTCTCTTGTGATGTATCCCAAAAATTACCTCGGGGTTTATGCTGGATATACTTTTTTGGTTTAGGTTTGGTTTTCTTTTTTTCTATTTATTGTGTTCCTGTCTGCAGTTTAATGTTAGCATTCCTGTGATACCTGGAGAGATATGTTTGGCAGATTTCTTTCAACCTGACATTTAAATTTGAGTTCACACATCAGATTTTTTAATGTGATATAGTTACCTAAGAGAAATTATTAGATATTATTTCATAACTCATTAGAGTAAATTATTACCTAGCATTAATACAGGAGTCATTTGCTGTCCATGATAGTCTGTAACTGAGAGCTTGGGCTCTAGTGGAAAAATAAACATGATTTTCTTTCCTTTTTATTTAGTATTGATGACATCTTGGGTCTCTATCATTATTACCTATGCTTGGAACATAAGTAATATGTACCTATTCACCAAGGTATAGGTATAGGTAAAATGTAACCCCTATTCACCAAGACAATTTTTAAAAGGAGATAGAAGAAACTCTTTTTAGGGGTGAAGTTATTCTCATATTTGACACAAGTAATGAGCAATTGGAGAATATCATCTGTCTAACCATTGTCAAGTTCTTGTAAACATCATGACAGAGATAATCTTTAAGAGTAGTTTGAAGAGAAGGACAGCTGTTGCTTTGTGAATTCTCATTTGTTGTTGTTTTTGTTGTAAATGATACAAATGATGGCATTACTGAAAACAGAGATGGAATCTATCACTTGATTGCTCATCCTTTTAGTACTTTGCTTCTGTCAAGGCCCAAGTCCCCAAAGTATGCTTTTGGGGAACATATGTCATCTGCCAAAAGCCATTTGAAATCTGAAAGCATGATAATATTTTCCTTTCTTTGTTTTTCAAAAATAAAACATTTACATTTGTGGTGAGATGCTCCTTTTAAATGCAGTATACTCTGTGACACTAAGTTTGTTTTTTTTTCCCAAAGAAGTGCAGATGTTTTAAAACTTGGCTATAAAAGTTATAATATAGGCATATTTTCAATAAATAGAGATTTATCAAATTACTTGAAAACAAGAATGACTTCAATGGGATCCCCAGACCAAGAATTTGAAAAGTGTTTGTGCCTTACAATAAAATCAAATTCTTAGCAGAGTTTCCTGCTGATCCCTGAAAGTATCTCATGTCCATTATAGGACAAGGGGGAATGGAATAGAAAGAGGGGGAATGGCTTGAAGAGGAAAGATGATATGTTTAGATTAGGTATTGGGAAGAAATTTTTTGCTGTGAGGGTGGTGAGGCCCTGGCACAAGTTGCCCAGAGAAGCTGTGGCTGCCCCTGGATCACTGGAAGTGTCCAAGGTCAGGCTGGATGGAGCTGTGAGCAACCTGCCCTGGTGGAAGTTGTCCCTGCCCATGGCAAGGGGGAGTTGGAACAAAGTAGTCTTTAAGGTCTTTTGGAACTCTGATGATCACATCAAAATCACTCTTTTCTTTCAGTGATGGAAATAAGATGAAGTTCTATGTGGGCAAGCTGCACTGAAGGCTATGAAAAATCACATTCTGCAACCAGAATTTTTCCTAAAACATTTTACAAATTGAGTCAATAGTTGCCAATAACAATTGGGTATTTTGCAAGCCCAAATGTCTTGGGGCAGAGATACCTGCAGTGCAGTGGGAGTACAAAGAAGTATTCCTGCCAGCTGTCTTACCCACAAAAGAGATGCAACCCAGCTCTCAGCTAATTATTATAGTAAATATATTATAGTATAAAAATCCTTTCAAGATAACTCACCTGAACAGGTAGCTCAAATGGAGCTCTATTTGTGGCTAGAGTATTCCTGATAAATGAGAACTAGATTTGTTTGGGTTTTTTTGGTTTCAGGTTAGTTTTTTTCTTTTACATTTTATTCTTCTGTCTGCATGTAAGACATGCAGTTTTTCTAGCAGACTCCTGTCCTTGGAGTACCTACTTTGCTTTAAGGGCAAAATCAGAGGGAAAGGTAGTGGATTATAGCTATTCATTGTCAGCTACCATTTGTTATCCACTAGTCTCTCCAGAAATGTCACTCCCAAAAGCTCCTTACCTAAGTTTAATTGTGAAAATAATCTTTCTTGTTTTGTACCAAGCTTGATGTACTTCTGAGGTTATTTGCTATCAACTTCAATAGTTGAAAGATTTCATTTGCTCAGGTTTGTCCTTTTCAGAAAGTAAGTTATATTAAAACATATCCATGTTTGACTCTCTCCAATAAGATATGTATTTGAAGATATGTATTTGTCCTTTCCAGAAAGCATATTAAATTAAGACATATATAGGTATGAATGTATGTAGAATATCCATCCATAAAGCCTTATACATATAGTAATGTGTTTTGTAATACTTTGAGTGAGAGCCTGCCTGTGTGAACTGCTTGTGAATATGGGCATAAATTGCTCCATTGATTATATAAACTGCTTCAAAAAAGGTGTTCAGGCCAAGTGAGAGCACTGACTACTCTCAGTAGCTCACAACACTCTTAGGATGCCAGAAAGGTAAAAAGTACCAATACATCCAAGCTGAGAAAGAGCAGCTACTCATTTTTTAATGATGCACTGCATTGTCCTGGAGGCAGCCAGCATTCCCACTTTCATAGCAGAGAGTGTGACCACAGCAGGGCACAGAAAGGTACAAACCCCTCAAGGTGTGCAATTAGGGGGAGGAAAAGGAAAACATTTTCCTCAGATTATCTGCAGGGAGTGAGATGTCCTGTAACAAGATCAACCAGTTTGTTTTTACGATGGGACTGAAGTTTTAGATAATTCCAGTAGTCTTCAATTGTGCCTGAAACTGAACCTCTCAGATAAGCAGTAACAACTATCCAACATTTAAATTTTATAGATTTGGTGCCTCCCCAGCCTGGTTGTAGTAATTGGTCTGAACTCTTGGCTTTGTTAAGCTGAATATTTGTTAACAATATCATTTTAAAGCAGTGGATATCCATGTGGTACAAAAATTCACTGTGCACAAGCTGATGCTGCCCTGCTTTCACAAGGTGGTTTAAAGTGCCAACAATGGCATTTATGAAGCAAGTTGCTGGTACAATAAACAGCATTTTAATCACCTGCTATTCATTTGTTAACTCTGGGGTGAAGCTAAACTTCTCAAGTGCAATATAGGCATTACATACAACTACCTCTGAAATATTTAATTAAGTTTAAAATAACATTGTCTTTAGTTTCCTTATGTTCAGAGAAGTCAGATAATGGAAACGGAGAAGAAACTTGAAATAACAATCTGTTACTTTCTGAGAGCTTCTCTGTATCCTCACTGATGAGATTTACAATGTAGTAATGCTGCAATTTCATCATTATTTTGTAATCTTCTTAAATGAGTGTCTCATGTTAGTGCAGGCAATCACAATAACTACTTGAATAGGATTTGCTGCTGAGCAAAGCTGCTTGTGTTGCAAAAGCAACCAGAGGAATGCACAAGCAAAAAACCCATTGTGCAAAGTGTTTACTTTCCTATCAAGTTTACAGAGAGTCTTGAGAAGGGAATTTAGTGATGACTTCACCCATGCTAGCAAGATGTCAGCAAATTGTCAAAGGAGGAAATAATTCCCTAATATCAGCTTAAGGCAAGTTCAAAACCGAAGGAGACTGGTAACCACAACACTTATTTAATGTGGAATGCTGTCATATTTCTGTGACAGTGAAAGTGTCATAGAAATATGGAGTGAAAAAGGAAATTCTCTTGGCTTCACAATGCCTACTGCTCCCTTGGTCTCTTAGCCTAGGAGAGGACTTGAAGTGGGATAAGCTTGGAGTGGGTGTCTGGCTAGCAGATGATACCAAGGTGATACCCAAGAGCTGTGTCCCACAGAGACAGGGTTCTGCATTTTCCCTTCCCTCAGAGGTGGGAGATGAGGTGATGGAGGCAGAAAGAGGTCACTGCATCAGATTGTGCGTGCTCACATTTGGACACACTTGTCTTTAAAATGACACAATAGTTCTTTTTTGTTTATAAAAAAATAGGGTTTCCTCATCCCCATATCAAAGCCAGATTGGATGGGGCCCTGAGCAACCAGATCTACTGGGTGACATCCCTGCCCATGGAGGGGAGATTGAAACTAAGGTGATGTTTGAGGTCCCTTCCTATCCAAGCCTGTCTATGATTCTTTTATTAAGGTTGTCTCAAACCCAACCTTTCACTAAGCATTATTTATTCATGCTACAGTGCACTTATTCCTTTCAGAACATATTGTACATTTGTTATATGTTTTATCCCATAGAAATCTTTGAGACTGTTCATTTGGATAAAGTTAAGTATGTGAGTCTGTAGCTATAGAGTCTTAACATGGAATTAGACCACTAAGGTTCACAGTTACTAGGCATTAAACACCACAGTCCTAGGTTAATTTTTAAAATATTTTTTTCCCAGAAGCAAATAGCAATATTATCAATACAGGGCTGTTGTAACATAGTTCTTCATTTATTTTCCTCTTCAAACTCAGACTAACAAAATATTGCTACTCATCTTTGCCTGTATGCAACCTGCTTATTTCTACTTTTGCTCTTTTTATCAGGGATAGTGCTCTATGACCTGATGTCCCTGGACTGAGTCATGATTCAGGCTGTTGACCCCAGGCTAATTGTGCTTCTGGTTTCAGAATTCTTTGTAAAGTCTTCCTGGAGGTATCTCTCATTTAAAAAAACAAGACTGTAGTTGCTGTACAAGTATTAATGTTAATGGTGTAGTACTGATGCCTCTTCTGGTATATTTGAATTCCAGATCCCTAACAGCAAATATCTTATCCTCATTTTTATTTGCAGATTTTTGAAGTGGTGTGAAGAAAGAGTGAGAACTGTTATAATCCTTATTAACTTTCTTAGAGCCTTATGGATATTCTCTAGCTATTGAAATAATAACCCCTTCCCACTCAGGTCCTACTCAAGTCACAATTCAAATTTTTTTCTTGGTAAAAGATTCTTTTTGGGTGCTTGGTATTTTTAAGTCAAATTCTTGAGGCTTCATTTTAAATTTAGTTTTATGTGTGAAATGAGTAAAAGGGTAAAGCAAAATTACACCTTTCTCTCCCAAACACCATTAAAATATATATTCAATTATTACATCTTGATTTTTATAAATATGAAAATATGTACTGATTTCAGACAGAAGTTAACATGTGCTAATAACTATTGCATTCAAACATTTCTCTGACATTATGTTTATCATCTGTAATTAATGTTACAAAATGAATGTTGCATTGGAGCTGCAGGGGCTGGCTGGTGATTATGTACCAAGATGTGGTGATGGAGCTGGGAATGCAGCTGGTCTGGCCCTGTACCTGTGTGGGCAGGTGCTCTGATGGAACAGCGTAAGACAAAGTTGGGATTTCATCATCACACCGCACTCTCACTTGCTGTCAGGATCTTTCTAGCACTGTGTAAAGCTGAGTAACTCCTTTTTGGATAAAACAGGATTCACAGCAGTGGCTCTGGAGGTTGCATCTTAGCACAGTAAAAAAATAATTTATTTGAAAGGAACAGGTTTTATTTTAGTTTTTAACTCCTGGAAGGAAAAATTGAATTGTATTTATACAATCAACTAGTTTCTGTTACTGACAGCAGTTCCTATTAATTCTTCAAAGATACCTTAAACAGCAGCTAAAAAAAGGGATGAGGAAAATTTACAGGGAGTTTGCTTACTTTGTAGGCAGTTTTACTTGCTAAAAAGTGTACCTAAAAAGCTGGTCAAAAATACGTGGGCACCTTTCTTTTATAAATGCAGGGACAAGATAAGGCCCTTAAGGATTTTAGTCATTTGAGGATCACCTCCTGCAAGCACTTTCCTAACCCAAATGTAATTTTACCAGTTAAGAAATGCTGCACACTATTACAATATGTACAATAAGGAAATACTGAAAAAAAAAGAAAGAAAGAAAGAAAGAAAGAAAGAAAGAAAGAAAGAAAGAAAGAAAGAAAGAAAGAAAGAAAGAAAGAAAGAAAGAAAGAAAGAAAGAAAGAAAGAAAGAAAGAAAGAAAGAAAGAAAGAAAGAAAGAAAGAAAGAAAGAAAGAAAGAAAGAAAGAAAGAAAGAAAGAAAGAAAGAAAGAAAGAAAGAAAGAAAGAAAGAAAGAAAGAAAGAAAGAAAGAAAGGAAAAAAAATGTTATAAAGTATCAAAAATCTTGTTGCATTTCTAAGCTGATTGCTGAAAGACTTCATTTTATAAAGATAGTTTCAGATACATCATTGAATAGCCTTAGAGGCTGATTTTTGTGTGTTAAAAGGAAACAGCTTTTACAGCTAAATACTCTCACATGGACCTTCTTAAAAAAATTATGTAGAAACTTTAAGGGAATGAAAAGTAAGAGGATGTGTGGTTTTTGGGAGCAATGGATATGAGAACAGAAGATGAGAGAACAGATTTACAGGTGATTGCAGCAGATATCTCTGACCACCAACTCTGAATTAATACATAAGGGAAGGTAAGGATGTGTTAAAAATGAGATCAGTGTATTTTTCAAGCCAGTCAGAGGTGTTTTATGTTAATCTAGGTATTGAAGATTTGAATATTACCTGCAAAACTAGAAGATTACTGAATATTAGAGTTGTTCTGAATTGATCTCTTTCCACATTTTATCTGTCCCTTCCTCTCCCCTCCATACTTGTGTTAACGTTAAGCTCTCCACAACAAGTTACTGAAAAAAAGAAAACAAAAAGCCTTAATGAGAGTCTGCAGACACACAATATTTAATTGTCATGTCTGAAAGTCTTGGAAAACTCAGGAGATAGAGAAGGGGAAGATTGGTTATTTGTTATTTCACAGCTGGAAATGCAACTTTTCAGAAGCAGCAAGCATTGACAAGAAACAAAGTCCAATCCGATTTGACTGTGAGAAGGCAATAGGTAATCACTGCTAAATGTAACTACACAATTATTACTGTTTTTAAACAATAGTCTCTTAGCTAATTTGCAGCTTTTGAGATAGAATGGGTCACAGATTTAAGGAAAGAACAGGGTACAGAGAAGGAATAAAGGATAGGCTGAAGTTAATAGCTGAAATTATATTTTGAAATTACTTTTAAAAAAAAGGTTCTTGATAGAGCATTGATTTTAGCTCAGAGTAGTCATTTCAAACAGCTGTAAAGAGATCTTTTGAATACACCTTCAGCCCTAGGTTTGTTTTAGAACATGCAAATGGATATGAAAAAGTGTCTGCCATTAAAATGTCAGAAAGCTTGGGAAAAATTCCGGAAATTTCCAACAGGACACATAAAAATATAAGCTGTAAGGTTGCTTTGTAGGTATTTCCAGTTATTTAGCATCTGGTAAGTACAATAGGCTTCCTTTGTAGTATCAATTTTACTAGTCTTCGTTGCAAACATTATTTTAGTGGGGTTTTTTCCCACCATTTTTTGTTTCTATTGGTGTACTTGCAGCATTTTCATATCAGATGTTGGGGGAAAAAAGAGATCCTGGTGGAAGGGGGAATCTTGGTTATGCTAAGGTAAAGAGCCAAATTCTTCTTTGCTGAGAGGAGGAGGTGGGAAACAGGACACAAGACTCAAACTGTAATAGTTCAAAAGGATTTCAAGAGTCCATCTGATTAACTTCTGGAGCTCAAAAAAAATGCATTATTTGCACAGTTTGTTCTATTATCTGGACATGGAGACTTAAGGATCTCATTTTCAAACCAAACAAACTGTCTCTTATTATACTTAAGTATATATACTTAAGTATTATACTTACTTAAGTATGAGCCACTTTATGACTGCCAGAAAATGCAATTGACTTCAAATTAGAAAAAAATCAGAGTTGAAAATAATGTAACTGAAAGCAAGAGACTTTAATTCAAATGCTATATCCTTATGACAAGGAACAGGTAGTTCAGTCTCGTATGCTTCTGTTTCAGTTTTATTGATCAAATTTGGCGAGAAACCTTCTTTGACCAAGTTTTCCCAGGAACTGGCAGTTTAGGTTAATGGTGCTCATGATTTGTAGAAGAATAATTTTCACCTATCACAATTGTCAGCATTAAATTAAAAAAAGAAAATAAAAACCAGTAAAAAACCTCTACTGAAAAACAACTAAAATCCTACCACTGAATAATCAGAGAACTAAGCCTTAGATCACCTAAGTCATTAGGTGATCTATGGAACATTTTCCTCTATACCAAGTCACTAAGAGATGTGAAAAGTGTTTCAGCTTGGATTTTCTGTCCTGAAATAAATCATATATTCTGTATCTAAAAAATGCTTCCTCCCATGAGTGAGACACTAATGAAATACTTAATCATAGGTCAGGCATGTAAATTGGTATCTTATGCAGAATGCAACATGCTTTATACTTTTTTCTTAGTAATATTTTTTAAAGTGCTGCTTGAGACATCTATGAAAGTACAAATATATGTATGGAGAAGGTATACTTTTATCAGTATTAATTGAGATAAAAAATAATTCTTGGAAATCAATGTATTTTAGAAAGAAAATGAGCTACTTCATTCTCTTCAGTATGCTGAGCTGTCATTGGCAATGCTGATTGCAAATTTAAAAGAAAAAAAATTTCCCTACAATTTGTATGAATTTATCTGGAAGCTTTCATAAAGAACAAATAGAAAAAAAGTCTGAGGCACAGTAAATACCCTCCTTAACATCTGAAAAATTATATGGAAGAGCTTTTGAAAGAGTCCATTACATTATATATCACTACACTATTTTACTTATTTTCTAGAAGCATTCAATTTTTACCTAATGGTTCAATTCAATCTCCAGGTCAAGATGATGCTAAATCTATTCTGATTCAATGCAAAGAAAGACAAAGCAAAAATCCCCTGATCATCAGCTTCTGTAGGGCTGGAAAAGTCTCAAAGTTCAAAAGTCACTGTGTTTCTTGTGACAGGATAATATAACTGGGAGACATGAAGTAATGAACTCATACATACCATTATGAGAGGTAATGTTTTCTAAAAGATCATCATATTTGAACTATTACTTGTAAAGGAGGAATATCAGACAAAGTCATTTTGGTGACAAAGTGGTTGACACAGGGAAAAGGATTGTGAGGTTTAACAAAATGTAAAGAGCAGAAAATGGTGCTTGCTTTTTTTTTAAGGGAAAAATCCTTATTTTCAGTGAAATTAGGCAGCTAAGAAGAAAAATGAAAGAAAACAGCTGCTACAGAACAAAAATGAGTAAATGAAACTGCACATTAAGAAATGGCTAGACAAGCAGAAACACTAATTTCTTGATTACAAAATGGCATTTAATATTTTACTTTATTAAAGTTCTTGATAGATATCTTGATTATGTGTCTGTATATGTCATATAGGAGGTCTTTCCTCTCATGACAGGGGAGGAAAGATGATCGGTGTCTTTCAGTCCCAATGTCATCAGTATATAATTTAAAGAATAATTTTTTGACTCAGAGGGATGTGTGGGTAGAGCTATAGTGCTTATTTCACAAATTTAAAGTCATAATGCTTCATATCAATCCTATTTTTTTTTTTTTTAACATCAGTTACATGGACACTATTAATTTAGATTTTTTTTTTTTATTTTTTATTTTTTATTTACAAAAAGCTACTCCTTTTTGTAAAAGCACCTGCTGTTCCTTGGGGATTTCTTGGTCTCATCTGCATTTTGGAAGCATTTAACAACCCCTTCTTTGCTTTGTTTGCCATGTAGTATTTAGATTTGTAATTCCTCTGGAGCTTTCCTAGTCCAGTTGCAAGCTCTGTCATATTCTTGACAGCCTTGGCTTTTCTTTCTCGTGTCTTGTGGTTTTGTCACATTTCTTGCTTCATTCTGCTCCCCCAGGGTCTATCCAGCTGTTTCACTCTGTTTCCATGGATAGTGAGTGGGAATGAATGCAGGTCCCACATTCTTCCTGTCAGAATCACCTTTTGTCCCTTGTTCCTCGGCTGGCAGATGTCTGGCTGTCTTAGTCCAGGACTTGAAGTGCAACAGCATCATCCTGAGCACACAGCCCCGAGTACTGAGTGTCTGCATGCATGTGGAGACACAAATTTAGGCATTTATAGAACACCAAAATCCATTTGGTTATTGTTTTTTGACACAGCATGAGTTTTTAGCACATGATACTGCATGTATGTGTTACTGCCTGTATCAGTTATTGCCCTGCTTAGGGGTCTAACCCTAATTGTACATCCAGATATGCTACAAAAAAAGAGAAAATTAGCATTAGATCCTATCAGGCAGTTCACACATGGATTTAAGGCTATGTCCAACACTTCATAAGAGCAGTTTGATTCCTTACATGGGTGACTTGTGCTACAGTGTCCGCCCTACAGCCATCAGGGTCTTCCAAGCAATCATCTGTAGCCCAT
Organism: Cyanistes caeruleus; assembly: GCF_971803275.1. NCBI lineage: Eukaryota > Metazoa > Chordata > Aves > Passeriformes > Paridae > Cyanistes > Cyanistes caeruleus. Next base: position 75,174,604 of record NC_141705.1, read on the forward strand.
GTGCAGCTCTGATTACATTTTTTTTTCTCTTTGGAGGATTTTTAGTTTCCTATTTTTTCTTTCCAATTTTGTCTATTTTTGATACTATTTTCTAATTTCTCCCCCATACCCCTCTCCTTTTTTTTTAAACAGAATTCTTGTGGTACATTTATGGAATATATAAGAGATAGAACGTAAAGACCATATGTCTTGACCCTACCTCCTCTTGGAATTTCTATCAGCTGAATACCACTGGAACCAGGAGTGGAAGCTATATTTGTTCTTTTCTATATCTTTTCTGTTCTTCTCTCTTTCTCTTTCTTCTAATTCTTTCTCCATCAGAATTTTTTGAGTAACTTAAAATCAAATGGGCTTAGAATTTGCAAAGTTGTATGGGCCAAATTAATGCTTTGAGAAATGTTTTATGTACATTGAATGCTGCTCTTTTAAAGCAACTTTTTGCCAAAGTTTTCTGATTTTCTGAAGTTGCCACTAAAGTTGTTATTGTTGTTTTGACCTCTTGAGAATATCTTCTCAGTGTTTCTCCCGTGCCTCTAACTCTGAGTACATGAACTACTGTAAAGCCCTTTTAAAGGTCTCATAGTATGAGTTCTGGGGCCTTACAGGACTCCATGTAACTTCTGTGTACATGCTGAAAATCAGATTTTCTGCCAGCAATTAACAGCCATTTTCCTTTTTGTTTCTTTCAGAAATATTAACAAATGGTGATAAAGTAAAGGAGGAAAAAAAATATATCTGTAGATATATATCTACCTTGAAACAGCATAAAGAAATATTTATATTAGGAAGCATGATACTAAAGAAAAACTTGCTAGAGAGATAAAGCAGCGTGGCAGTAGTTGGGGATGTGGAATATTTTCATCAGATGTCCACAGGGCTGGGCATGTTATTGGGTAAATAAACAGCTTTCAACTAAGACTCCTCAGAAATGTGTGAAATCAATTATACTTGAAAAGGTAATAACAGGAGGGAAGAAAATGTGAGAATGCATTGTTGGTGTCTCTGTTATGCTGGAGATGCAAAATTTTTCTTCTTAATGATAGGGCTTGTCACTTCAAACAAAAGGGTGTAGCCAATTTAAGCCCTGAAGGTGTTTTCTTGCTTGTTTAGTCACAGCCATTCGTATTGCCATTTTAAGACCTGGATCATTCCTTTGAAAGTTTTTACAAGAGCCATTTTCAAAGCACTAAAGACTTCATCATCCATCCACTGAAGGTGATGTTCATATTTCTTGGAGATTTGGAACAGGCTCAAAATAAAATAAAATCAGTTTATTTCCAGAGTCATTAATAAAAAGGTTCATTGTTTGTTTTATACTACTTAATCCAGTCCCAATATAATGCATAAAATCAATTTGTCAGATTGTATAATAGCCTGTGTAATATTTACTAATTTGGTTTTATACTTTAATTATTTTTTATAGTCTAGGAATGACACTTTATATGAGTAAATAATATTTAAGATGGAATGGCATTTTTGCCTATCATTAAATGGATTTAAAATTTTATTAAAACTATAAAATCCTATAATTAAATATTCCACATGAAGTTCAATTTTACATAATATTACATATGGCAAAAAATCATGCATTTTTTCCAATTTAAGTAACTGTGTCTTTTTTAGGAGAGACTTGCACCTAGGTGTTGTTTGGTATTAAAGAATGAAGGTATCAAATAGCCCTCAACTCTGGTAATATTTATAAGTGGTTTTTTTTTCTTTTTTTAAAATTTGTATTCTTATTATTTAACTTGAAGTGTCAGTGCCTGTTATTCATATGCATTAAAAGTCCTGAAAATATTAATGAAAGAAAGTTTTTAGTCTTAGTCATCCCACGGGTCTAAAGTTTATGAACGGGCCAGGGTGTTTTTTTAAATATCCAAGCTGCAAATGTTCTCACTGATATCCACATCTAAAAGAAATAGCAGTAGAAAAGGGTGTTTATGGTTCGCTTTTTTTCTGAAAATTCATGTAGACAGTGTTGCTTATAGTCTGAACTGATGTTACAGGTACTACTTTCAGGATATGCATATTTTCTAATTTCCAGGTTTTTTTCTGCTGCTCTACAAACCCAGATGGAATCTAATCAGTAGAATTAGGGAAAAAGGAAGAGAAGGCGGTTTAGGCTCTTCCAGTCCTGTGGCCATTAAAAGGTATGATACTAAGAGCAAGTGTAAATAAAACATGCAAGGTGTGTATAACTGCAGCAGCAGATTGGATGGGATGTGAAAAAGCAAAACTTGAGGCAAACTGAGCAGCAGGAGCAAACCTGAAATGCCAACAGGAAAATTGCTTAGACCAGCCAATATTCTGCTCGGTCTCATCCCTTCACCTTGCACCAGGGATAAAAACTCCAAGGAATCCTAGTCCTTGAGCCCTTTCTGGACAGTGAAACTTCCATAAGAAAACCAAATGGTATCGCTCAGTCCCTGCAGTTTCCTAGGAAGCAGCATGGCAGCTGGAAAACTGATTATTCCAGTTAGTGATTGTATTCAGCCCGCTTGTTCCAGCTCCTGGAAACCTGTACCAATCTCAGTTTGAAAGCCACTGAAGTGTGTCCTATACTTGTATCCTGGTGAAGACACTAAAATTTCTCAAACCACCAAATAAATGCCTGGTGCATTTGAACACAGCGGTATCAACGGAACTGGGCATGGAGGAGGTGTGCAAACTCATACCATGGTGAATATTCCTGCTTCAGTTTCTGTGAAGCTTCATCAAGAGAAACAGCGTGAGAGAATGCCATCAATCAACATCGAGATTTTAATACTTGATGGATTGAGCAGTAGCAGTTTAAAATGTAAAATTACGGCTCATTTTCAAGCTGCTACTAATTGTAAATCAAACTCTGAAGTGTTCTGTTGGAACTGGAACTGTGGATGAGCATCGTTATTGTTTTCAATTTGCCACATTCATTTTGATAGGAAAATATATCATAAAGCTTTGATTTTTAATTTATTTTTATTACCAAATGTTTATTATCATGTTTGTCATTTTGACTTGAGCATCCTGGGAGGGAATTTTATTTTTAACGGTTATTCAGTAAAAGAGATTAAATTAACCTTAAGAGTGTATTTTACTTAATTTCAATCATGGTTTATTGCTCAGAATATATTTATAAAGATATGCGTGATTATATGAATCAGTAGAAATTATGTTACCAAGGAAATGACTTAGTGAACCTTTTCTTCAATACATATTTGCTTTAAAATATTATCAAATGGGAGACAGAGGGCCCAAATATGAGATGACTCAATGGAGTAGGAACTTTCCTGAAGAATAATACAAATATTGTGAGCATTATTTTTAAAAATACCTGGAAAATAAGACCGCTCTTTAATGAAATTTAGGCTTCAATAACAACAACAAGCCGTGAACTCTCTGAAGGGAAAAGAATTGCTCTTTTCAGGCATTGGTGAGTAATGCTGTAATCACTTTAGCCATTCAAACAAATCCATTTTAGTTTAAATAGGTTGAATCTCTGCTATACTGAAAGATATTGGAGTACATCTGAATGACACCTTGTTGACTTAAGCAAGATTTTATTTTAAGCACATAGGCTGGTATTTAACATCCAATTGAGCCCTCGTGGCTCGTGGACAAATTTGAGAAGTTTGAAGTTTGTAAAAGAAGGAGATTTTCAGTCCAGAAATTAGTTTTTTCTGATTTTTTTTTTTTTTTTTTGTTTTTTTCTGAGACTGAGAAGAGGAAGAAGAGAGGAAAATGAGTGGCAAAAAATTCAATAGTAGGTGGTTGTTTTGAGCCAATGAAAGAGAATGTAGCCATTCTTAGGTGCTTTATTACTTCCTTAAGTTCTGTTGACACATGTAATATATTATGAGAACGTGTTTGAGCACAGGATTATGATCCCAGTTTACTGTTGGCATAAACTTTGGGCTGAAAAGGTGTTAATGATTAGTCAACAGTTGATATTTTCATACAGTTGCTTTTATTTTTAAGCATCTCACCCTCAACAACCCCTGCAAGTTAATGCGCTGTGAAAAGACCCAACTAAATAAATGAACATTTGTTTCAGATAGTTTTCAAGGGACCTACTGTTTGCAACTTCTATGTAGAATACTGAAATAATTTAGTCAGTGTGGAGAGGTAACAACATGGCAGCCACATCCAGCAATTTTTCTGGATATCAGTGTGACTTCAGTGTTTCCCAGCAGACGAGGAGACTTTGTAATGAATAAAACAACCAGTGACAAAATTTTGTCTGAAGGACAGGTGTTTGATAATGTGAACATAAACCAAAATGAACTGTGGAAAATATGGTACCAGAATATCCTGAAAAGACCAAGGGTCAGTGTTGCAAAATGTGGAAAAGCCCAGGAGTTTTGTTTCTGGCCCAAAATGTGCTGAAGGTTTTCCTTGTCAAGCTGAGCACAGACATTTCATAGTGAAAGTGTTAGCTCAGCCTGGATTATACAGGACTTAAATTATTCCTCTGTACAATATTTTATTGTGCAAACTCACGAACAATTTGTTTAAGATGTTATTTTTCTTGTGGTCCTTTAAAAGAGTAGTCTGTATTTTTTTTTTAAGTTGTTTTATTTTAACATTAGCTGGGCAGACCTGCTAGGTGTCATCTAGCTCTCTGTTCTGCTCTCAGTAATATCACCTCTTCCTTTTTATAAACAGATCAAAGATCTTCTGAATATTATTCCATCCTGTTGAGGAACTTCACTGCTGCAGAAATTAAAGGCAATCCTCTTACAGTCAATTATGTTCTTTTTTTTTTTTCCCATAGGGTGATTCTTTCTGATTTCAGAAGTATTTCTTCCTCCTCATGTTTCCCAAATTATTTATGAAGAACAAATATGTGCCTTCACAGATTGTGCTTGGAAAGGGAAACGTAATTTTAAGAAAACATATTCTCTTCTTAACAGCATTGCTACTTTAGGCCTGACTTATGATATAGCTATGCTGAATACTTAAAGGTAGGTTACAGGAGAAACTTAAGGAACAACTTAAACCAAATCATTCCATAGGCAGGTAAACCTGTGACAAAGCACATTTTTGGTGACAGAATTTAAAGCATTTCGACAGCTTTGATAACACAATAATTGTTCTGTGTGATTTGAACTTATGGATTGACGTAGCTGTTCCAACAGTCTTCATCTGGTGGTTCCTGCTTCTCTGTCCTTTGACTGAAACAGTAAAGATGTTTGCAGTCCCTTTCAGGCACGGTTTGATCTGTGGTTTTTAATTATTGCAGTTAATGACAGGATTCTTTATGCTATGGCTCGTGGAGTTAACCTCTACATTAGGGTAGGTGAGATTCTGTCACAAAGAAATTATTATCTATTTAAGTGCTCTGAGTCATATCACTGAGATAATACCTTTGTTGTAATACAGTGTAATCAGGCAGCTTGTGGTTTGTTATGAAGGGAAACCAAACTTGACAACAAGTTATTATCACTTTGTGTTACTTTGTCCTGTGTTTGGAGGAGAACTGAGCAAAGGCACACTAACAGTGCTATTTGGGGAGGTTTTCTGTACTAAACCCCTCAGTGAGAGGTATATTTTGTGCTCAACTTAAAAGCTTGATTCCACTCCACTACCTGTGCAGAGGTGAGAAAGTTTTCCATTTCCCACATGTGGCTGTGTCTTTGTGTGCCCGCTCTGTGTGCTCCCTGTGGCTCTATGCCAGATATATGTCAGTGCAAACAATTGGAACACTTTCAGGATTGCACTTCTCATCTTAATTAGCTGCTGTCATTTTTCACACTGCTAGTAAGTCACTCCAAATATATTGGTTGTGGTTGTGGTTGTGTTTGAGACATAAATCTTTCGTTACGAGATTAGTGAGTCATCTATCCCATGGCCCTCATTGCCACCCATTACACAGTCATAATAAAGCTTTCTCCACCATACATCCATGAGTCTTCTCCTTTGGGGGTTGCAGTATGGCCAAGTGGTGTCTGAAGCAGCAGGATGATGGGACAGTAGTTAATAATGGAAAGCAATCCCCTCTCTGAACGTTTCCGTTTTCTGCGGAACCTTCGCGGTACAGCTGTCAGTCATGGTGTTTCATCTCGGAGCCAAAAGCAGGACCAGGGACATGTATGAACACAAGCAAATTTAGTTTTTGATAGGTAGAAAAGTATGTCTGAAATCTGCCTTTAGACAAAAATATGGTCTAATTTTTCAGTTTTCTTACTGGTGGCACAGGACCTCTGTACTCCTGCTTTGTCTTCATAGAGTGTGCATGTAGGATAATATATATTATCCACTCTGGGATGAAGATTTGGTGTGTTCTAAATTGTTGCATCAAGACACTCGATTCCCAGTCTCCTATTTATAAACTCATTGTGTCTAAGGAAAAATTAAGTGGACTGAATGCATCTATGAGCTGTATCTCAAAAAAAAAAAAAAATCAATGCCAAAAAGATCAACCTAATTCCCATGAAATTTCTCTGCAGAGGAAATTGAAATAAAATATTTAGTTTTCAGAACTATTGTGAAAAAAGTAAGAATTTAAGAAAGAGAGACATTTTTATCAATTTATTTTTAAAAGCTTTTAAATTGCTATTATTATGTCATGAAATAATTTAGTGAGTACTAAATTATTATACAATACAATTAATTATACAACTCCCAACACATTTGAAAGAGAGAAGAGAGGTGAAAGCTGATGGTATCCAAGCAAAGTGAAGTGCAGGATAATTTAGCTTAACAATTACCTCTAAGAAGGAGCTCTTCTTAATAAGCTATCACAATTTCTTTTATGCATAAATATACAGAGAGCATGAGTAAACATTGGACTCAATGACCTCTTTGGCTGATTCCAAGGATTTCCCTAAAAAATTAAAAATATATGCAAACCCCTGTATATATTGAGGTAAATTCTGTTAATCAGAGATTAAAATTTCTTTTTCTTCCTGATTGCCTAAAAGAAGAGCTTGAAGTGAAACCTTTGGGTTAAAAGAGCAGGAAGAACAAAGGTTATGTACCAGAAGAGTGGAAGACTTTTTCTTACAAATATAGACAAATATGTTTGTGTGTATATACAAATATAACTTTTTCCTATTAAGTATCAAATTAACTTAAAAATAGCACTTATTTTTATAAACTTCAGCTTCTCCTAAAGTCTGTGGTAGTCATAAAATAATTCTTGTTGCTACCCATTTTAAAATATCAGGCATAAATTTGTTATTTGGACTTAATGTTTTACAGTAACAAGTATAATTAGCCCTTGGATTAATGTTGTGGTCAAACAAAAGTAGAAAAAAACACAGCTTAAAATAAGTTACAAAAATTGTTAGAATGCTTCTTCTTTATACATCTCACTAATAAAAAAAGCGTAAACCAAAATATTCTTCGTTGAAGCTAGTCATGTCCACAGTCCAGATTAAAGAAATGTAACAGATTAGGTAGAAATCTTAAGGTGAAAAAAATGCATTACAAGAAAGTCTTGTTGAGTTCAATGCTTATAAATGCTCTCTGCATATTTATGCATATGGTGCACGGTGCTAGGTCATTAAGAATAAATATATATATATATATGAGAACACTTACCACTTATAGGGATATCTAGGAACTGAGACGGTACCAATTTTATAAAACCACATGACAACACCAGAGCTCCACAAGCCAGAAAATGCATCCCAATTTAAATAGGCAAGTTCTGTGAAAAAACTGCCACCAAAGCAAAATGAAAAATCCTCTGAGTCAAGAAATGTTGTGAGATCTGAAGTTCCATGAAACAGATGCAGGAAGACATGATGTATTTGGTAGCAGAACTTCAGGCCTGATAAGGAGAAATAATATTTACATCTCTCTATAGATTCAGCAGCTCATTCCCTCAAAAAATAGAAAAATAGAAATATTTAGAACGATCCAGATAATTTGCTCAACTTTTTCACATAGAATTGCTCCAGAAAAGCTAGCTACACCTTAGACTGATTTGTGCAAGGTCATTTTCACCAATTTTAAATCTTCTGGTGTGTGACTCTCCCCATTGGAGGGATTTAAAAAAAGCAGTACACTAAGTGTTCTGCTCTACTACAGTCTGTTCTTGAGAAAAGTTAGCCTAATAAATATGCAAGAAAATAGACAGCAATAAGGAGATCTGATAGAGTAGGAGCAGATGAAATGCTGTCTGCCAGTGCTTGGATTTTGGTCAAAATTCTAGTAGAGATAGAGCCATGAATCCGGCAGAGCAACCTGCAGCTCATCTATTTATCTTATTTTATCAGAAGTGTTACCAGTGTGTGACTCCTAAAGAGGAAGAACATTATTGATCTGCTCTAAGTAATGACTTTGCTGAGGATCATCTAGCAAAAATACATATAGTCCCTCAGCTGCTCTTCACAGACATTACATACAAGAGGGAAAACACCTGAAAATAATATTTTTCAGTCAGTTTGATGGGATATGAGTGCTGTGTGTTTATGAAAATATTTAATGTGCTTAAGTGCCATTGATTTAGGACTAAAAATCAACTCTCTGGTGTTTTGTGCAGTCTGAAATAAGGCCTTAAAAGCTGAACAGAGTAAAGAGGTTGATGGCTATTGACCCACTGGTGTCTCCTAATATATGCAATTAAGAAGGTCACAATAAGGGACAACTGCAAGAGGTCATAGCCTTTGCTGAATTCACAGAGGGCTGTGACCAGGTCACTGTGCAGGGCCATTTTAAAGTAGAATTCTGTCACAAAAATAAGGTCTAATGCAAAACCATTGATTGATACTATTGACTTGAAAATTAAGATTATGTCTGATTGCAGAGAAAACTGAGCACAATGCAAACACAGCCGAGGAATTCTTAGATGTTTTTAGAAAACTTAATAGCCTAGAATAAATATAAACTTTAGGAAAATAAAGATGAATCTCTAGTGGAAAATACTTTTACATGGAAGATACTCTAGCTGCATGAAGAAGTTGTGTCTATTTGGGAACAAGATAAAAATTTGATCCTTCAAGAGATTCCTGCCTTTAGAAAGGGCAGAATTTCTGATATCAGGAGGTATTTGCAGGCCATTGTAGCTACAATTTCACCTACAGATATTCCAGGGGGCAGGGCTGTATAAATCAATTTGTAGAATTTCTTTCTATTTCAACACATACTTGAACCATAACTTCAGAGGCAAGGATCTGCTTATATCAATTACAGATATGGAGAAGTGAAATCTACTGTTAGAGCAAAGCATCAATAATAATATTTTGTGGATTCAGTGTTCATAACCCTCACCTTCTAAACTAAGTGAATCTCCAAACATTTGAGATGGGAGAGAGGGAAATAAAACAAAAATTATCTTATTTCCACAAAAAGACCATTCTTTCTGGGTATCTCTTTATTCAAACATGAAAATGTGGCATTGAAACAGACACCTACTAGAACTTTCAAATGCCAAACACTTGATTTGTTTGTTTTCTTTCAAGATGATTAACTCTGGTATTTTTTAGAAGCAATATAAAACCTTAGCTTTTAAGACAAGATGTGCTTCCAAAAACAGCCTCTTATGTGCTTATCCCTTTTTCTTGCAATGCTTTCTCTTGAAATAAAAATCTTTCTGGAAACTTACAATAAACTTCCAATCAGTATGGCACTGGTCAAAGCATCTCTCTGGCTTCCAAGCTGACTTTTGGTTTGCCATATCAGTAGATGTTATTTGATCTACTGTTCTGTGTCAGAAGTGTTTTAATATATGATATTGTATTTTTGCTCTCCAGTAATAGGACACATTGGAATAGTTCCAAGCTGTGCCAGTGGAGGTTCAAACTGGACATTAGGAAGCATTTCATTACCAAGAGAGTGGTCAGACATGGAAATAAGGTCTCTAGTTGTGAAGCATGACTGCTGTGACATTGTCCTGCTTAGTGGTGAAAGGTGTACATAAATAGAGAGAAAGATCATTTAAAAGCATCTTTTCTTGAGTTTTCCTTTTCTAGGATCCTGATGTTCCCTGCACTGTGCATAGGAATCATGTCTGCTGAATGAATGTGAGAATAATTGATTTACTCTGTATAATCTTATTTCTAAAATAATTTCTGTCTTACAATTAATATTACTAATAATGATTCTTCAACTAATTTCAATATGTGCTTTCATTTTCTGGACTTCATCTCATGTATGTTTTGCTGATAATCTTTAGAGAAAACTTTCTTTGTCTCTCTGCTTTTATTTTCACGCAGAGTTTAAAGACATTTCCTTCCTACTTTGATGGTTACCCTGGAGCCAGGGGTGCCTCCTGTGTTTACATAAGTAATAGTCACTCCTCTATCTCATGGGCTTTCCTCTGCTAACATTTCAGCTACTTAGTTATAACCTACAGTAAGGTTTTCTGAGTTTTCTTCTTGTTGTCCCAAACAGAACATTTTAATTCACTGGAATGGGAATATCATGTGGCCTCATACGATTCTCATTATTTCTCATTATTTCATTTTGCTGAGTTTTGAGTTTATCTTTCTTGCCACTTTTTAGAAGCATTCTTAAATTACCTACCTGCTGAATCTCAGTTTGGTGTTCTTTCTCTGTTCTTTTTTCGACCGATGCATCTTTCTTACTGATTTTCTTGTGTATGCTGGCTGCTTGGTTTTTTTTATTATTTTTTTCTGTTTCTTCTCATCCCCTTACTGAGGACTTTATTCTTCATAGCCAATTTAAAGTTCTTTTGCCCAGACCCATTAGTTTTCTCTCTCAGCAAATTGGTGACCATGGTCCTCAAAAAAATTTATCCATGCTTTGAAGCCTCTGTTTTATGTTTCTAAGCCCCCACCTTTTAAGCTCTGATTTACCAGCACTGTTCGGGGAGTTTTGGGTTTATTCAGCAGTGCCAGTGAATCACCTGTGATGTTAAGCAGATTAGACTGAACCTAATTATGTTGTACTTTGGGAATTACAAACCACAAATTCCTCTGATGGATTTCTAGGTCTGGTGTTTAATGGAGCAGTAATATTTTCTGCTGGCTTCAGGACTGTGCTGTGGCATCATGCACATACTGCCTGAAGGGGGAATGTCAGTGATCTGTCTTTGCTCCATGTCTCCTAGCTTCCTGCCATTGCTCTTCTGCACTGGCTTCCAGTGTCTTCTATGTCATAATGTGCTTTAAATAAAGATCACAAAATACTGCATGAGCAAAAGAGGTGAGCTGAGGTTACTCAGCCAATCTTCATTTTTTTCATTCCCCCCTCCCATTTTCTAACTTGTGAAACTTTTCCTTTGCAGCTCTGTAAATGTTACTCTAATGTAATTTGTGCCTAACATATATATTATAGATAAGTCTATCTAATAAGCTGTTGGAAATAATATATGTAGATTTTTCTATTTTATATTCTTTTCTGTAAGTCAGCAGAGTAGAATTCATTAACTTGATATGGATCTTTTTCAGTCTTTTCAGTAAGCATTCACCAAAGAATGGACTTAGGAGTGTATTTATATGGTAAATGTACTGATACTGCTTACTTTAATATAAAGTTCATCTTTTTAATGCTTTTCCATATATACACATTTGGCTCTTTTGGAAAGGGACTTGTAATCCAATCTTCTTTCTTCTCATTTTGGCAGAATTATTACTTATAAACTAACATAGATTAGTTGCAAGTATTAAAAGCAGACTATTTATTTGTGTAGCACTTGAAATATACTCGAGCAAACTATTAAAAAGAGTGACATTTACTATAATACGTTAAACAGTGAAGACTATTGAGTTGTGGTGGGTTTTTTGTTTGGTTGGTTTGGGTTTTTTTATGGGGGAATATTCAAATAAAAATTATGCAATGAATGCATACAAAAAAACCTGTTTGATAGAGAGCTGTGGCAATGCTTAATGGAGTTTTTGCTTTTCTGAGAGCGGTAGCACAGCATGTAGTATATAACTGACTAATGGAGATTCGCCACTCAAGTAAGTCAATCAAAAATGTAATTTAGCTTGAAACTCTCATGGAAACAGCTATGACTCTTGTATCTATCCCAATTAAATACAGCGTGATGATGATTGCATATGTCTTACTAATAGGGTTGTTAGGAGAATTTCTGATAAAGCTTTTGATGGGGATGCAAAAATGCAAGTTTTGAATCTTCTGAATTAAAAAAGAAAATCACTGGCCATATAGAATATTTAAAACAATTTTCAAAGGGACTGTATCCTTATTCAAAATGCTTTTCATTTTGAATATATTTAATCAAGAGTAAGGCAGAGTGGGGTGGGGGATTCTTTGATCTATTTTCTTTTAAAATCATTCATGAAATCATCAGATTCTAAAATAGATTTGTGGTTTTAATTCTAGAACAATTAAGAACATCAACTTAGCAACTATACCACCTTCAGTCCTGCAAAGTCTTCACTCTGGTGTTGTTGGTGAGTTTCATAAGGCAGAAAGAGCACCATTTACTTTAAGTAAGACCTATATATTTACCTCAAAAATACTGGCAGATCTTTGAAGCATACCAAGAATCCTTCTCATGATTCAAGCCCTTATTCTGGCACTGAAGTGACTCACTAACTTGGTGTGGAAAGGTATGTCAGAGGTGAATGTCCACCAAGTGATGCCAGCCTGGAGAACCTGAGAACATGCAAAGCTTCTGGCATAATTTTCCAAGCAATACATGTCTCTCAGAGCAAAGCTATCAGAAATGCATTTTCCTAAACTGCACCAAAAGCCCTCTGCAGATACTCTATGGACAAAATCAGAAAGCCACGAGCATGACCTTTCATAATTAATTTATGAAGGTAAAATGTGTACCTTTGCCAGAAGAAGAACTGTGTCTCAGGAAAGGAAGACTTCATTTCTGATCTTTCAGCCCTGATTCTTAAGGAATAACTACCGAAAATAAGTATATTCATAGCTAACATTCACAGCTGTACTTGGCATTAAAAGCCATCGAGATAGGCCAGATACCAAGGAGCCACTTTCTCTCCAGGTGGCACCTCTGCCTGACCTCTCTGTCCCACCAGACCTACTGAACTTATTATTGCTTTGCTTGCTGACGTTTCCCTCTGCTCTGCTGGTACTAACCACCATTTTCTTCTGAATTGGTTGAATAATTATCATAATAATTCTCAGTTTTAAGTTTATTTGTTTTATGTTAGGTCTAGGGAAAGACTTGTACACCCCAAAAACAGATGCCTTGTCTGTTACAACCAGTAAGTGCAACAAAAAAGGAAACAAAAAGTCCTCACAAAGCTTCACATTTTCTGAAGCATAGATGGAATATGTGTTTTTCCACAAAATTACCTCTTAAAGTGTACTTCCATAAAATGAGTAATGCCAGTCTGAAAATTCATCACGGTTTCACTGTATTCAGTTAAATACTTTGTACAAAACACAAATCACTTTCTGGTTGAAAAGATTTGGTGATGAAAACTCATTCGATCCTTCTAGGACAGATTGCAGAAAGTTTATGATGTTGCTATTTTTTTTATGTCTTCTTTTTGCTGTTGTTTACAAATGACATAACCTCCTAAGTTACAGCTGAAATGAGCAAAAATATTTCTGCAAAGTTTTGACAGGGTAAATATACCTGTGATTGAAGAACTATAAGTGTTCACACATCTCTTAATTTTCTAATATTCTTTGTCAATTAGGATGATGTGCATCATTTAAATGCATGGTTGTGAGCTCTGTTTGGTGTTTGTTTTTGATTGTGTGACTACATATATATAGAGAGAGAGAGTCACCATGCTTCATGGTTATTATACAAAAATCTTGCTTGGGCAAAAGAGGAACCCAGGAACACCAGGACAGGTGTGAAGCTGGGAAATTATTGTTATTCCAGTTCATGATTTAACAATATAATAGTCTGATTTATTAGTTAAAATAATATGTATTAATAATTCAAATTAATATGGGGGAAAATCATAATGCAGTTATATTGCTTTTCAGGGGAAATAAAAAATCCTTTCTAGAAACCCTCTGGGTTGAAAGACTGGTAGCTTCAGCCTTCCTGAAAAGAAAGAGAGGGACTCTGAGCTATCAGCATCTTGCAGTCATCACTGGGAGGCATACGGTCTTGTCTTAGGGAGTTTCTTCCATTTACTGGGAAAAGAAAGATTCTGGTAGTCTTGTCCTCCATGGACTTTATTTTTGGATACTTTTTGAACACAGCTTAGGTACTCACTTTTGTCATTAGTTCCTAACTATTCACTTTTTGATTTAAAGCTGGGTTTACCTGAACAATGGAAGGCTGAAATCCTGTAGTGACCTCTGAATTACAGCTGTGGTTTCTGTCAGAACCCCTGCACCTCTGGTACTGTTCTGCACATGTGCACCCTTTTGCACTTAATTTTGTTCTAGAAACGTGAATAGCTGCTCGTTATCACTGTGAACTGAAGGAAACCTGAAACAAATGTGGTTGTTAGTTAGCTGACCACCATGCTGTCACAAATACTGATTTTTTTTAATTTTTATTTTTTTTAAAAGGCTAAAATCAGCTCAAGTGAAGACAACCCATACAAGTCCTGAGACCCTGAGCTGCCAGGTGAATGGCCTTTAGTAATGGAAAAATTGTTTTGTTTATCATAAAGGTGTTGGGAAAGTTCAACCAAGCCAAAGCAAAATAACACTGGAGCGATAAGGTGACCTCCTGTGAACTGCCTGTATAGCAGAGATCAAACTCTGTCCTTGTTTGTGTCTAGTCAATTAAAAAAAATAAATTAAAAAATAAGATATGATCATATTTTCCATGTAGTTCACTTATATTGTGATGCTGGTTTCTAGTATACTTTTAATGGGCAGAAAGAGTTTTAAATGTGGAAAGTATTCTAAAAAAAATCACTACTAAGTTAAGTATAGAAACTTGTGAAGAGCTATTTCAGCAGTGAAAAAACAGCTGCCAGCAGTGTCTTGGGTAACAAGATGTATGGGTTTTAAACATTGACTTTACTTGTTGACAGAAGCTGACAAATAATTAAAAAATAAGAAGATTAAACAAAACCCAAAAAAACACCTTTCTACCTTTTTACCCCAAATAAAAAGAAATCCCAACCTCAACAGAATTTTCAAAAGAGGTCAAAGGTTGGACTTGATGATCTCGGAGGTCTTTTCTGACCTAATTGATTCTGTGTTATGGTGACATCAGAGGATGAAAAGAAGGCAATGTTTTTTTAATGGTTAGTTTTCTGCTACTAGCTCCAGTCTGTAGAACTAACCTGTCATGTACCATATGATGCTTAAACAGTCTTTGTGTCAAAAAAGAGACAGACCTTTGACATGGTCTTTTACAAGAAATAGTGTAATTAGTAGGTAGGATGTGAGGAGGGGGTTACATTTTAAAGCAGCCATGGAGTGGGAATGAAAAGTAGTGAAAGCTTTAGTCTTTCATGGAAGAAAATTCTTAGAGTTTTGATAGCCCAAAGACAAGAGCTTAATGGATCTTGTGCTAGAGCTTAAATGGATCTTGAAAATGAGAATAGCAGTAGCTGCGTGACTGCAGTTAGAATATTTTCATTATTTTTTGTTACCCACAGGTAAAGTGCATTTGAAATAAACCACCTCGAGATTTTAACAGAAAAATACCATTTGTTGTCTCTGGGTCTTCCACAAATCTGCTGGTATCAAGCTTAGGAGACATGCTGTGCTGTCATTGCTTACCCTCTGTCTCATACCATTAGTGTCATAAAAGAATTTCTCTGGCAAAATAAACTGTAATTGCAACTGTTCAATGCCCACCTGAGAAAATAACTTTTACTATTAAAACTGAATGGATCTAAAAGGTTCAACACATTCTTTTTCTACCATGTACCTGAACAAGACCTGCAAAGTACAGGAACAGGCAGGAATAGCAACTCATAGTACATTTAAACCTGTCAGTTTCGGGGTTTTTTTGCTTTAAACCTATTAATCTCCTCTGTTCTTATGTACTTTGTATCTCTCTCCTTTCTCTTCTTCAGTGCTGTTGTGTGACTTCCAGATTCTTTTAATACCAGTTTAACATCAATGAGTCAGAATTCATTTTTATTTCCTTAATAAAGACCTTGTTTTTAAGTGTTCTCAGCATTACAAATTACAGTCACATTTTCGCAGTTGCCGAGATCCCCAGCTTTCCGTGCCCTGGTTTTGAAAATATTTTAAATGCCTATGTGGTTTGCCTTGGAGTGTAAATCTGTCCCTCAAAGGAGGATCTTAAAGTTAAGCATTCCTATTAGTGGCTGTTTCAAGGCCAGCTTTAATGAAGATCTTCCTTTCACAGAGGTTTTAAGAAGAAGTGCCACAGAAATATGAAAGCTTTCTTCTAATAGTTAAAAAAATCTAGAAAGTAGTCATGAACTGAAAGACTTTAGCTGCTTCCCCCACCACCACCTCCCTTGCTCTAAGAAATGCAGCTATTCCCTGAGAAACTTTGTAGCTGGAAGCCCATTTACATTAATAGTTTCAGCCGGTCCTAATGATCATTCAGAGCAGCAGATGTAATAATGGTTTCCAGAAGATGTGTTTGGGCTCCTAAACTTGCAAATGGATACTCCTTTTAGAAAAGCAGAAATCTGGTCTTCCTAACATGTTGTCTGAGGATGGGACAAACCACACTAGCTCTAATTTACACTGCCATAGCAAAAGTCAGGGCAATGAGGGTGAAATAGCAGTATTTTGGGAAAGCTTGATTTCCATACCATTGTAGAAAGAGAAAATGGATAGAAAGGATTCATGTCAGTAGTGGCTGATTTCCTTTCCCCTTTCTGAGGCAGAGAAAGATCAAAACCCCTGAGGGATGCTGAAACCCCTGAGTGAAGCCAAAAGCAGATTTCAGCCCTGTTTTGATGTTCCTCATCTTGGTTATAGGAGAGAGGAGGAGCTGCAGAGATCCAGGACTGTCTTTATGCTGTATTTGCTTATTTGAGCAACAGGTCTGAGAGGCTTTGGTGTGGAATTTGCCATCTGTGCAGGATAAAATTTGTGTTTTGGGGAAGGTAGGACTGGCCCAGAGCTGCATGTGCTGTGATGGTGCATCTGCACTTGCTGGGGCCAGGGCAAGACAGAGAATCATAGAATGGTTTGGGTTGGAAGGGACCTTCAAAGGTCAGCTAGCCAAACCCCCTGCCATGGGCAAGGGACACCTTTCACTAAACTAGGATGCTCAAATCCCTATCCAGTGTTAGTCTTGAATGTTTCCAGGGTGGAGCACCCACAATTTGTCTGAGCAACCTGTACCAGTGTCTCACAATCCTAGCAGTGAAGAATTTCTTCCCAGTATTTGGCATAACTTGCCCACTCACAGTTTAAAGCCATTTGCCTTCATTCTATCACTACATGGCCTTGTAAAAAGTCCCTCTGTGGTTCTCATGTAGCTTCAGGTACTGGTGGATGCTCCAAGGTCTTCCCAGAACGTTCTCTTCTCTAGGCTGAACATTCTCAGCCTGTCTTCACAGCTCAGATGTTCCTTCCCTCTGACCATTTCTGTGTCCCACCTCTGCTCCAACAGGTCCAGTCCTTCGTGTTCTGAGAAGCCCAGAGCTGGATGCAGTGCTCCAGGTACTGTGACACTTAGTAGTGACACTACTGTGACACTGTCACCGGCAGGCAGGTGACTTCTGTGGCACCCGAGAGCTGGCCCCACCAGCCTGGCACAAGCCATAGGATCACTGTGCTGTCAGACAGGGTGGCTCTGAGTTTTGTTGTGGATAGTCTACTCTTTCTCTGCTGAGGCTGAAATTCACCCATCTGACTGCTGAGCTCTGTGTCCCAGCTGGCAAGAGAAAGTCAGCCTCTTATTACCCGTCAATGAACTGTGTTAACATCTTGTTAGGGTTGAAAAATACCCAGATAATTGTACATCCACAGTTTTCCCTTGCTCTATTAGTTGTTGTGTCATAGCATGAAACGAGACACTCTGTGCCTTGAAGGATCTTGGGCTAGTATTTTTAACATGCATAAAAATGTGCCAGAAAATTACTCTGTCATAGTTTACATAATTCTGAGTGGGTTGGAATCAACAGCCAAAGCCTATGTGCCTTGTGCAACTTTAAGTTGGATGTCGGAAATGTTTTCATGGGGATTGGAAACATGACAAAGGAGCTGAGGGGAGACCAGAAGCCTTGTGGAAAGGCAGTGGAGTCCTGGCAGGGTCCTCAAATTGTGTTTGAACTGGAACCACATACTTGGCTTTTGTCAACTGAAACCCATCCTAGGTGCACACAAAAACAATTCAGTATAAACAAAACATTCTTGCAAACTTATGTTAGTTCTGATGCAAAACAACAGAAATTATTGTTCCTTATTTTCTGATGAAAGTACCAAGGCACCAAGGGAATTTACCACATGTAAAAGAACTACAAGACACAGTCCTCACCACAGTTTATTTGAGAAGCCCAAGTTGCTTCTCATTGTAGACTATAAAAAGCTATTATTTCCCAAATGTATCCAAAATAAGTCTGAACATGTTTGCCTATAATGCAACAAGGTGAACTTAATTACAGGAAGCTTTAGAAGTGTACAGCTCATGTGCTGCTGACACAGCAGGGGTGGGTCGGTCTGAAGGGAGGGGGAGCGGTGAGGACAATCCCTGTGTGGGAACCACCTTCAGAACAAAATCTGAAACTTCAAAGCAGGTGAAAAAACAACCCAACACAACAACCAACCCCCTGTAATACTTCTAAAATGTTATAATAAATGAAGTGAAAATAACATGCCCATTTACATTTCTTTGTTCTTATTTACGGTTTAACGTAATGTCAGGAGATTGCCAAAGTTTCAGCATCAGCATCTGTGCTCACCAGCTTTGACAAGATTTAGAAGAAAGAAAAGAAAGAAAAAAAGCAGTTTATATTTTGTAAATTACCTGTGTTCATGTGCAGCTTGCATATGGGGGAGTTGATGTATGCAGTAGGGAGTTACTTTTAAGCAAAGCTGCAGCTTGAGATGTTTCCCAACTTGGAGACCTGGTTTTGGTCCCAAACTTGCTGGATAGTTTAGTACTAATCCTTTGTGTCTTGTGCAGCACCAAACGCATGATTAATGTGGTACCAAAAGAATGAAAGAGCGTCCTTCTCCCTAGCTTTTACTACTTTAATAGACAGTCACTATGGTTTTAAATAATATTTTTATCAGCAGAGATCATCAAAATTCTCATGATGTACAGAGCCCTTTTAATTTCAATTAATAACCAACTTTTGTAAGAGTGTTTTTTACCAGAACTTCCAAATTTCTTTTTAACATAATATTTGAGGTTCAGATTGTTTTATTAACACTTGAACTTTTTTTTATTTGTACTATTTATTATGTCAAACAGACAGAGAAGTGATTTTAATATCCAGCTGTGCTTCAATTAATTCTTGACTCGATTAATGGGGTCAGTTGCATTTTGTTAGTATAGAACCAGTGAAGAAGAACTTTTTAAAAAGGTGATCTTCAGAAAGTCTAATCTACTAATTTCAGATAGTCTTTATAAAAGAGCTGCATTTTATTCCTTTTGTATGAGATTCCACCATAAATTAAGATGAAACCTGTAGGTCTGAAGCTTCTTTTCTTAATATTTCTTCAAGGTTGAAAAACATCTACTAATTTTTATTTTTATTTATATGAATGACATTTATATTTCTAACTAGTGAGTACTTAACATCATCCAGTGCTAAAATATAATTAAAAAATATATTCTTGGCCATGATGTCACTTTGCTTTGAATTTCAGGGTCATTTTCTTTAAATATTTTTATATGAATCATCTCCATTTACACTGATAATAAAATGTTTTCTGGTGTTCTCATACTCAAAACTTTCTGAAAATAAAAACATTATGCAGACACAAAAACACAGGTTTCTGAAACTAGAACATCCTGTACCATTGCTTGAGATAAAGTTCTTAGTTAAAATTTTAAATATTGCTGAAATTATTTCTTGAGGAAGTTAAATTGGGACTTTACGGTTAACTACACTTGAATAAAACCTGTTCCTGCAGACTGCAAGATTTTAAGTATTTTTAAATGCTCCAACTTTAAATAAATTGATGACCAGTGAGATCATCCCTAGACATTCAATAGCAATGGTGTTACAGGAGTGTCACTGAGACAGTAATAATGATATCATCATACTAACAAGCAAAGTGTACTCTGCATGACTCACTGCAGCTTTTTTATGGAAGTCTTAGCTTCAGAAATGAGTATGTGAGAAGATTGGTTTGGTGAATGAGCATAGGAAGCAGAGACTTTTTAAAAAAAAAAATCCATGCAAATCCATGTTGTAAATTTCTGGTTGTTTTTTTTTAAGTTTCAAGACACTGCCTGAAACCCAGAACTGGGACAAACTGAGCAGGTAACACAGTAATTTTTCTAGTTCAGCTCTTCTGTGGAAGTTTTAAGTCACATTCATTGATGACATTTACTTAATGCCTACTCCCTAAACTACACAGTTAAACTGACAACAAAGGGAATCTGTAAAGGAGTTGCTTAAGTAGGATTTATATGTTTATAAATATATTTTAAAATATGTTTATATGTTATAGTAAATACTTCCCAGCTTTGATATGGTAATTACTACTTCTCTTCAAACTGTTGCTTGAAAAGCAGTTGGTCATTATTACATTGAGACATGGTTTTGGTTTGTTTGCTTTCTGGTGCCATCTCTTCCAGCTCTACAGGAATATATATATATATATATATATATATGTTTACACATTATATATGCATGAAACATTTATCTTTAATTTAGGGATATATATATATATATTATATATGCATGAAATATTTAAATTTTTGGTTACAATCATCATGCAAATTATTGTGCTTACTGCATGCCAGAGTTCTCAGAACTGGAAAGAGAGGTGATTTTGTCATTTGGAGTTGCTCCTGGTTTATTACTTTACAGTGCAGAATGTGAACAAGCACTGTGTGGCTTTATGGAGTGGGAAAAGAGTGAACAAGACAGACTATTTGGGTAGCAGCAGAATTTGAAGAATCTACTCAGGCCTGTCCTCCTTTGCCCTGGGTTAATATTGAATGCTTTGGACAGTAATTCAGAAGAGGCCTGGGTGTGCAGCTCTGATTATGTGGTTCAAAACACTGTTTTTATTTATTTTAATCCCATGCATTAGCCTGAATGCCTTATGAAGGTTACCAGAACTCTGCAACTGCATTGCATTCATTGTGCAGCACTTCTGCTACAGGGAGAGCTGACAGATAGGATTTCCCCCCCATTTTCTCCCAGAGAAACTCTGAACAATAATATAGGTAATAGTGTATGATTTTTCCCAGACACTTAAGCTGCTATAAATCAAGTAAGTACATGCATGTCAGAGGAAGACACAACCCTTTATTTATGAATGTATAAAAAGAACTGTCAGAAAGGGATATTGATCCTGGTTTTATACAGGGAACTAGTGAGAATAACCAATCAATGTAACATAAGGAAAACTTAACATTGTTATGAAATATCTAGGCTGTAGGGAAGTATTAAAATGAGGGAAATTTCCAATAAACAACAGCAGCATAATTTTTTACTAAAGAGAAGATGAAAAGCAGAGATTGGTGATTAAATAAACAGCAAAATAAAAGAGTAGGAGAAATTAATATATAATGAAAACTGTTACATAAAGGCCCTGCCCATTGATATACTTTGATTAGAATATTTTGACTAAGACTGCAGAATTTTGAGCAGCTATGTACCAAAATGTATTCTATAGCATGAAAACTTGGATTTTGTTGTACTCAAGCACTCTAAGGTGCCCTGAACTGAGAAAAATTAATATAAAAATTACAAAAGTACTTAATTTGGTCATTAAATGTTGTGTAAGTATAGAGAAAATACATATTAACATAATATGGGTTTAGGAAATGAAAACCACCAAAGCCAAGCACCAAGATCTGAATAATTAATAAAAATATAGTCTGCAATAATTTTTTCCTTGAGTTTGTTCTTTCTGTACTTGTGGCCATTTCAAGTCCAGTTTGTTAAAATCTTGGAGCAAGTGAGCTGTTTTGTTAGATCTAATTGTCTTTTGTTAAGCACTAATTATGCATAGTTGAAATGTCTTTATGGTTGATGGCACTGAGGGCAAAGAAATACCCTATGATACCAATAGCCAGCCAAATTAAGCACGTGGCCTACTTGTATTCCACATGCTGGAGCATTGGCATGGCCCTCTGCCAAAGGAACAGGAAGCACATGTTCCAAGAGGGAGTTCATTGAAGTCTTTTGAAATTAATTAAAACTTGAGTCATGGAGTACTTGACAATGGTAATTTTTGTGTGTAAATAGTAGAATTGACAAAATAATTCAACTTAAGTGCACGTGGTGCTTACTGTTGCAATTGGTTAACAATTAGCTGAGGATTTTGGTGTTGAAGTTATTGCCTTTCCATATTTCTGAAATTTATGCTGCAAAAGCACAGTGCACAATAAAGAAATTAAGAGTGTTTTTCCTAATTTGACTGCAGAGTTAAACATTGTAAAAGAAAGTTTCTGCTTAAAAAGCAAAATCATAGAATCAGAGAATAGTTTGGGTTGGAAAGAACCTTGGATTCCACCTGGCTGCCATGGGCAGGGACACCTTCCAGCAGACCAGGTTGTTCAAGATCCCATCCAGGCTAGCACTGAACACTTCCATGTGGCACCCACAGCTTTCCTGGGCAAGCTAGGGGAGTGACTCACCACCCTCACAGCTAAGCATTTCTTCCTAATGTCCAACCTAAACCTGCCCTCCTGCAGTTTAAAGCCATCACCCCTTGTCCCATCACAACATGTCCTTGTATAAAGTCCCTCTCTGGCTCTCTCATACCCCCTTTAGATATTGGAAGGTGCTATAAAGTCTCCCCAGTGCCTTTTCTCCAGGCTGAACAGCCCCAGCCGTCTCAGAGTGTCTTCACAGGAGAAGTGCTCCATGCCTTTCATCGTCTGGATAACTTCCTCTGGATTTGCTCTAAGAGGTCCTGATATTTCTTGCTGATATTTCTATGATCACAGAACAGGTAAGATCAGAAGAGACCACAGTGGGTCATCTGGTCCAACCTCCCTGCTCAAGCACATTGTACAGGATTGCATCCAGGCAGTCCTGGAATATCTCCAGTGAGAATATCTGCCTCTCTGAGCGCAGTCACCCACACAGTAAAGCAGTTCTTCCTCAGGTGGAACTTCCTGTGCATCAGTTTCTGCCCATTTCCTCTTGTCCTATTGCCTGGCACCACCGAGCAGAGCCTGGTCCATCCCCTTGGCATCCTCCTTTCACATTCTTCTAGACACTGGGGAGGTCCCCTGTCAGTCACCATTTCTTGAGTCTGGGCAGCCCCAGCTCCCTCAGCCTTTGGAGATACTCCAGTCCCTTCATCATCTTCATAGCCCTTTGCTGCATCTCTTCCAAGAGCTCCAGCTCTCTCTTGGAGTGAGTAGCCCAGAACTGGTCACAGAGCTCACAAGGGCTGACCCTCTGATTGCTGAGCTGCCTAGGGAATCCTGCTGTGCTCTTCAAATACTAACAGTTTGATGTTAACCTGGAAAAAAGAATGTCATAATTCTGCTTTGCTCTAGGGCTGAATAGGAATCCTGTGGCTCGGGTCTCTCACAAGCAAGGGGGAGGAGATGCCCATCACGGTGTGTCCTGCTCATACAAAACATGGCCTTATTTTTCATCAGAACAAATTGTTTTGCTCATGTCCTGTTTAACTGAAGTAAACACTTGATTTTAATAGGATTTAGATGTGTGTTTAAGTGCTTTGAACTGAGTCTTAGAAACAGTAACTGTACTCAATTTCAGATACTGCTAGTCAGTCTGCTGCCTGCTTGTTTTCAGTATCTGCTGCGAGGAATAATGAATGTTATTAAAAGAAAGCTTTAGGGGGAAAAAAAAAAAAAAAGAAAAAAGTTTTGGTCTTTCCCCAACACTTCTAAAGGGAAGAAAGGGAAAGTTTAAAAAAATAGGATGAACTAGGAGAGCTGAGCACTGATCTGAAGAGTTTTGTGATGTACACTAAGGATTTGATATCTCAAATATCTTATCAGAGTCCATGATCAAGGAAGTTCAGTTTTACTGTGAAAGATAGAGACACAGCATATTTGAGATAATAATTTTAGGAGGGTTGGTGCAGAGAACAGGGTAAAAAACTTCCAAAAATTGAACTTCAGGATAAATAGCTACAGTCCAAAGGAAAATGTGAATTTCCCTGTGCATTTTTTAGATAGGGCTGCTTCTTCCAGTAATATTCACCTGGGTCAAAAGCTGATTCAACTGCAAATTACTCATAAGTTGTTGTCATTGTTGTTTCAACTAACCATTGTTAGAAAAACTTTCTTTTATTCTATTAAAGAAAAAAAACATTTTGCAATAAAAAAGATTGCAAAATGGATTTAGAAATTTAAAATCCAAAATCTCTGGAAATATTCCACCTTAAAGGTAAGACTTTGAAAGATAAGAGGTTTAGACCAAATTTGGATTATCTTTCCAAGTGGAAAACCCTTAGACCTTTTTGAAAACTATGAAACTTCTCTTCCTCTTACACTTCATTGATGTGCAAAAAAGACCATGTTGAGACTTGGAGAAAATAATTGCTGTTAAACAAGATCATTGTTAACTATAAGGTTTTATAATAAATGATCTTTCTAAAGTGGTGTTCTAGCAGTGCTATCCTGTATTTGTTATGCCTTTCACCAATTTGCTAATATTAATTCTAAAGAAGGCATTTATTCTTTAATTTTATAACAGTATGAATGAAAGGGAGAGAGAGATGCATTTTCTAATAATTTGAATAAAACATGAAAGATTATTTGAGATATTAGGTACAGATCTAAGAAAATAATTATACTTAAAAATGTATTTCTCACACTATTTTCTATTAAAATAATGTAAATACTAAAATAAAGCAAATGTGGTTTTGCTGCCAAAGCTGAAGTTTTACTGTTTTGTACGGACATTGGTAAAGATACGTTAAAAGAAACATCTGCTTTCATAATCCATGATTAATTGTAACCTCTGTCTTCAGTCATTCCATGTGCATAGTGAAAGAATCACTTGATAGAATTTGTCACTGGAAATAGTCTGAAAACTGAAATAAGTTCAGAAAAGGAAAATGTCAATATCTTTCATTGTAAACATAATGTGATAGGCATCAAAGAGACAAAAAAGATGTAAAAGGAGAATAGGTTGTGTAGGAGGTTTACCTATGACATCTCAGGATGTAGGTTACAAGAAACATGCAAATATTAAAGAAGTCACGTCTGAGCTATGGAGAACCTTGGATGCTTCTCTTTATATCGAATGTCTGAGCATCCAGTGGGGTCTGCCCTGGGATGTCCTTGAGCAATGGTCAAGCATCAGGCCAGAACTGAACTAGTTCATCCATGTAACTCTAGGGAGCACTGCAGTGCTGGAAATCTGATAAAAGAGAACTTAAAGATGAAGTTCTGGCAGTTCAGAGTTATTTAAGAGTCCATGAATCTTTAAACAAGAACAGAAGTTATTAAAATCAAAACATAAAGTCCTAAACTGAGTTATAACATTTTGCTACTTTGCATTTCCCTATTATCTTAAAATAATGTGTTTTGATATTTATTACAACAATATCCTGCTTTTTTATTTTCTTCTTTTTCCCCACTAGCTCTATACTAGTATTGACAGTGAGAAAGAGTGTGGGATGAGAAATGGGATGCTTGGGTAAAATTTTCAAAGCTGAAGAGGAGTTTTGTTGCTTTGTTGTTTTCAAATTTATTTTCAGAGATCTTAAAAGTGGCCTTAAAAATATTTTTGTTTACTAATCCAAAAGTACACTACTACTAAACTTCAAGGTAAATTACCAGTCATTATATATGGAATTCCTAATATTTATTATACTCAGTCAGGCCCATTTGTCCACAAATACTGTGACAAAAATTAAGAGGAAAAAATTAGTAAGTGCCACTGCTCATATTTACTGAAACAATACAAAATGTAATTCTGTGACTTGGTATACCTGCTTTTCACATTTGAATTTTGATTCTATGTATGCTCTGTTTCTTTTGAACTTGGCAACTAAATATATTCCAAATATTTTGCGCAAACTCTTTCACATTTCCTTAGGTGTGATGATGGTGGCTTAGTGTCCCATGACTGTCTTTATTTCAATCTCAGAATCAGAATGCCATGCACAAGGATTATCTGGCCCAACTTTATTGTGGATTTTTTTTGGTTTTTGGTTTGTTGGTTTTTTTTTAAACAGATATAATTTGTTTATATTCCAGCATTGCACCTTACAATTTGATATTAAGGGAGTAGAGCACACATAGACTTGCTGTCAAGGTTTCTTTGGAGGAGTGGGGAGTTCCAGTTGGAAAAGCCACTGGGACATGGTGTTCCCCCCTGCCTACTCACTCCTGTCCGTCAGTAATGCCATGGTGACATATAACACCATCCTCTCATTGTAACAACAGCAGAAAAGAGCCTCTAAATGATGGTCTGGGGTGCTGCAACACTGTTAAGGGCTTGGTAGAGAAATGTTTTTATGTTTGGGCTGACCCTGCTAACTTGGATTGACCCCTTTGGGCTGCCCCCTGCTGCCTTGGACTGCTGGAACCTTGAATGGACAGCAAGCCTTGAGGAAAAACACCCTTTTGCTTCTCGATGTGTTTTGTCTCAGTTTACTGGTGGAGGTGGGTTTGTGTTATAAAATCACAAGCTTTTCTCCCAGCAGCAATGTAGGGAAAGGCATCAGCCAGGTTCCACTCTCTATTTCAAAAGAGAAACTCAACTTACTGTCACAGACCAGTATCACTGAGGTAAAGACAAGTCTGGGGAATCCAGATAAATCTGTTCAATCCTAACTGGAATTTCAGCTCAGGCTATGGGGATATAAACTGTCAAATGCAATGGATCAGGCCTGTCACTTTTTCCATCAAAACCAAAAATAAAACATGTTTTTTGTCCCTTTATTTAGTTTCAAACTGTTTCTTATAGTGTGAAGAAAATTCAGAAAGAAAAGGTTTTGTTATAATATGTTTGAGGTGTAACTGATTGAGTAATCAATGTATTTGAGTTCTTTGTCACATAATAACAAAAAAAATCTAATGAACTTCTTAAAAATTGTATTTCTTGGAAGGATGAAAGTATGTAATTAAAAATTGATTGGTGTAGCAATGAGATTAAATTTAGGGTTCAAAATGTAATGCTTGAAAATTAGTTCTTAGGCTATCCAGTCATCACAAAATAAGAGGAAATTTTACACACAGGCTCAGTTTGCAACAGCAGTCCTTTGATGGCCAAGAGGGAAAGAAAACATGTAAAGTCTAATGAGTTAACAGCAATCAAAGTCCAGAACTTCCCATGAAGCCTTCTGATGGAATAATAATTGTAAATATAAACATATATTTAGGCCATTCTCACTTTTCCAGTGATACAAAAATGTGATGGCCATACCTACCATTACCTGTAGTATCTTCTGCTGCACCATTATTCAGTTCTCTGGTCTCTAGTATCTCTGTGACTCAAGAATTCTGAAATAACCTCATGGATCTAGTTCTGTATTCTTGTCAATGGAAGAAATTACTAGATTATTTCATAGATTGCCTTTTATTTTGCATGTTTAGGGAAAAAATGTTAATATTTAAATGATGTATGATTTTTATTACTAGTTTTGATTACAGTTTCTTAAATGAGAGACCTTTCTTGCTATTTATTTTTTTTAAGAGAGATTTGGAGGGAAAACATGTCTTTTTAAAACAAAATGCAGTGTTAACTTCTTTGGGTAAGAGGTATTTTTATTCCTTTTTCCACTGTAAAAAATAAAAGGTCATTAAAGAAAAGGGGGAAAAAATCCTCAATTATCTTAAATGTGGAACTGTTTTTATATATTTTTTTTAAAAAATATGGGGTAATAAATTCAGATTCTCTGTGAGAACCAGAGTAAATTGGCTGTTATAAGAGCAATGGAGTTCTTTAGTTCCTTCTACCATGGAGAGGATGGCTGTGTCAGTAGAACATTTTGACCAGTCGAAGCTGATTTTTACATTCAAATTCTGCATAAATATGTGCAAGTTAGGAAGCCATATTAAATTAGATGCCTGCAGAAAACTGATGCAGAAGAAAGGGTTGAGCTTTATATTTAGCACCTAACACTCGTGAGTCTTCATGCTTGATGAACTTGCATGAGGTTTTGAAATGAAGCAAATCTCTTCCCCAAATTAAGTTATGCTTTTATAAATGTCATTCTAGCAAGAAGTAAAAAGCAACTAACATAATTTATTTTCCATATTTCATCACAGGAAATGATTTTTCTTCATTGAATTTTTATCTGTGCTAAAGAGCTTTATTTTTTAACTGACTCAGTATCCGAGTTTTATTGTGCAGATAAAGGAGTTTGGTTTGCACTGCAAAATCATTATTCATTTTATTTTAGAGGTAATTTTAAAATATGGACTGTATATTAATATAGCCTATTCATTCTAAGTGACACATAAAGCAGGCTTATCTTAGCTTTTCAGTGGTGTAGCACTGTGTGCCTGCTTTCTTCATTGTTATCTTAGTAGCATACTGGACCCATTTTCTTTACATCATCTGATATATACTCTTTTTTTTTTTCTCCCTCTTCCTAATTCATTGTTTTATGTTAAATAGTGTGGTCTGGTATTTTCTCCCCAGATCTTTTATGCATTATTTCTCACTTTCAAAAGGTTATACGGTCTGATTCTAGACTATTTTAATTTATTTCTCATGTGCTAAATATGGATTGGTCCTGAACTTTAGGCTGCTAAAATTTTGGACTGGAACTTTTCATTTGAAAGAAAGTAGGTAGGGAGTGACACTAAGTAGTTGAGATACTACACTTAAAATAAGTTATATTAATGGAAAATTAGTTTTCTGAATAGAAATGAGCAGAAATACAAGGGTTTTACAGAGATTTGTAACCCATATAGATTCTAATACTTTTTCAAATAGTAGAATGTAATATGTAGGCAATTCATTGAATGCTATGGAAAAAAAAAAAAAGACTTTCATCATCTTATTTGCTTATCTAATTAAAATTCAATTGCTGTGGAATAACTGAGGATTCTATAGAAATGACAAAAATAAAATCAGAATTGCAAGAGGAATTAAGGTCAATCGTGCTTTCCTTCTGCCACAGAAATTATGTGCTATATGTGATCACTAGTCAACAGCCTAATAAACTTCACTTACTTCTTTATAACCCTGGAATTTTATTAGAATGTGTAATATATCTTGAGATATGTAAGGCATATTTAATTGTACTCACTCACACCTTTTAATAAGATGAAACTTCTTAGCCGTCCATTTTTATTTGTTATTAAAGTGGTAGGAATGCTGAATTAATGGAGGTTAATAAAAAATCCCTAATGCCTTAGTCAAACTTTGCCAGTCCTGGAGATGAAGAATTGATTTAAGTTGTGTTTGCTATAGACACAGATAAACTTCATAAAGGGCACATTTTCATATTCCTACCTATGAATAAATTATTTTAAAGAGAACAAATGATTTAGACTGTTATCTCTGCTGGGCATCTGTGATCATGTGGGACATAATGAGCTCTTTCTCATGCAGACTGTACACCAAGGCATCACAGAAGACACAGCAGGAATTTGGGACTCAATTTCTGATGTGCTAGAAATGTGATGCTGTTACTTCGAGGGCTCCTCTAACCACATACAAGATTCACTAAAAAGCACCACAATGAATTTGGGATCACCTTTAAAAAGCTTTTTAGGACATAGTTTTAATTTCCTATCAGTACACTTTTATTAACAAGCTTTGGATGTTTTGAGTTGATAGGTTTTCTTGAATAAATGGTTACATTTTTTTAAAAATCAAATGTACTATATGAGAACATTCAAATGTTCTTTTGTGTGTGCTTCTGGGTTGAAGTTTTAGCTCTTTCTGAAAACAAAGTGTTTTGTGGCATGTACTTTGTAATGAAATACAACAAGATCTCCCTTATCAGTTCAGAAGAAAGGCTTATGTAGCCTAATTTTCATGTTTACAAGAGAACAACAATTAAGGAAAAAAAAATAAATAAAAGGAGGGCATGGTAAAAGTGATCTTTCCCTCTTTTACAGTCCTTTTCAGTTTCTTTCTACTCTTTTCCCTTTCACCCACCTTGTTCCAGCAGACAGCACAGGATCCCTGCATTTGATTCTGTGTATCTGTGAATGGGCTCAGACCTGGCAAGGGAGAAGCCAAGTGTTGCTGCCGTTTATGTACTGTGAGATAGCACGTTTCACATCTGAGCAATGAGTCTGTTTACCTAGTTCTGTCAGGGCCCATGGATGAATGTTTATTCCTGTAAATCCTAAAATAGGGGATTTGCTTTATTTGCAGAGAAAATGCCTGGTAAACTTTATATAGTCTTTAATAGAGAATTAGTGTTAAATAAATGAAAACTGATAATAATTTACAAATATTTTAGCTCAGTTCAGTTCTTCAACAATATGGTGATACACAAACCCTCAGCTCTCATGTTTTGCTTTTTCCCTCTCCTATAGCTACCCCCAGCTCCCAAACTCTTTCTCACATCTGAACAGAAACCATTTAAAAGGCAGCTTTTAGCAGCTTGTCTGCATGCAGCTGTGAGAGCCGGGGAGGATGGAAGGCATATTGCTCTAACTGTGCCACTGTGTTTAAAATGAGTGCAGATGACACGTAACTCAGGCACAAAGGTCTGGGAGAGATTTCATTAAACTTTCCAAGATTTAAGTCACCTCAGATCAACGTATTTTATTACATCTGTTCTGAACAAGGACGATTTTTTGCCTCCACAGCATCATTTGGATGAAGAGGCACCCGAATACCCACAGCAGAAGCGATTGTGTGAGAAAGAACATGCAATTGGGCTTGGAGTTTGGCGTGTTTGACTCATACCAAATCACACATCTTTGAGCTGAAGAGTCTCATTCAGAGGAACTCTGCTCTTTCCCTCTCTATACTCCTGGATGTTTTAGCTTTATCCTAGGGTAATGCAGTAGAGAAAACTGGCAACAGGCACAAGTGTAGGGTGCTGTATAGTTGTTGCTTAATTCAGCACAAATAGCTATAAACTCACACAGCTGTGAAATATCCCATTTGGTTACAAAGTGGTGAATATCCTGCTACCAGTTGTTGAGCTCGATCTAAGTACATCCATGTTGTTCCTATTAATTTTCTTTATTTCTAGAAGGCAAAGGTGATATTAGCATTTAAATTAAAAAATATTTGTTTTTCTGATTCCTTATTATTTACTGTTCTATGGACCCATTTAAAGCTACTCATTTGGTTTTCCTCATTTGGTCTGTAATTTTCTGAATCAACTTTTATTCCATAATGTTTGCCCTTTACACACAGACATTGCCCTCAAATGCCAAAGCCTCATCAAAAGCACTTTCCAAAGTGGAAATAACTTTGTCATTAGAAAAAAGGGAATTGTGTTCTGAAACAATTCTTCATTTAATCTTCAAGATTATCATCACTTTTCATCCTTATGTAACCATTTAATTTCTGGCTGGAATTTCCAATGGTATTCTCTTGAAAAGAAGTGATCTTTCTAGTGCCTGGCTCAGTGTTGAGTTTGGGTTGCTTACCCCAACTTTGTATAATACCTAATTTATAGGTCATGTAACTTTCCAAAGAGGTGCTAAAAATGAAAACAAAGAGCACCTTCAAGCAAAGATGATATAACTTTACATGACAATAATCATCTTACCATTAGAAGAATCATTACTGCCTCTACTTTGTTGAAAGATAGTAAATGTGATTCTTTGTTGTTGTTGCAGTTTGCTCTCCTATAACAAGCACTGTATTTTGAATATATTTCAGTCAGATTTGGTGCAGAGCCTAATGTTTCCTAGTCAAAACATAAAGATGCAGCTGTTCCATGTCTGGGCTTAAATATGAAGCTCAGCTTGATATATTGCTTTAAACGTGACAAGAAAATTAAAATGCAAAAAGCTTAAAGTACAGAAAAAATTTAGAATGCGATATATAAGAATAAAAATATATCAGTATAACATATGTAGCTATGTTATCCCTAAAGCTGTCTACACTTTAAAAATACATGGAGTAAGCATCAGACATCTCTTTGCAAATCTATATGATTCTGTGAACAAGATATTATTCCACACATTTTGGTTAGGTTTTCCTTGTACAGAACCTGATGATTACATGTTAAATAATATAAAAGGTTACATCAGGTTACATAATCATTTGCACCACAAAACAGTTCTACACCACAAAATGCATTTCAAAGTCATTTTCTTGAACAATGTAGATTAGAGGATCAGAGCTGCTCAGCAAGTCCCAGTCATCCTGTGCAGCACATTCCACATCAAAAACAGGTTGGGGAGTCTTGTGTGGGCTTTTTTCTTTTCAGTTTTGCTTTGAACACTTGAGGGTGAAAACCTTGTCCTTTTGAAGTCATCATCAGGAGTTAATCCAGCATGAAAATAGAGTCTACGAAGATTGGATCCCAACAGACTAGGGATTTGTGTCTCCCTCACAAGCCAGTTTCTTCAGCTTTTGTAGATTAGGTACATATAACTTTTTTAATCTTTTCTTTCTTTCTTTCTTTCCTTTCTTTCTTTCCTTTCTTTCTTTCTTTCTTTCTTTCTTTCTTTCTTTCTTTCTTTCTTTCTTTCTTTCTTTCTTTCTTTCTTTCTTTCTTTCTTTCTTTCTTTCTTTCTTTCTTTCTTTCTTTCTTTCTTTCTTTCTTTCTTTCTTTCTTTCTTTCTTTCTTTCTTTCTTTCTTTCTTTCTTTCTTTCTTTCTTTCTTTCTTTCTTTCTTTCTTTCTTTCTTTCTTTCTTTCTTTCTTTCTTTCTTTCTTTCTTTCTTTCTTTCTTTCTTTCTTTCTCTCTTTCCTTCTCTTCTCTTCTCTTCTCTTCTCTTCTCTTCTCTTCTCTTCTCTTCTCTTCTCTTCTCTTCTCTTCTCTTCTCTTCTCTTCTCTTCTCTTCTCTTCTCTTCTCTTCTCTTCTCTTCTCTTCTCTTCTCTTCTCTTCTCTTCTCTTCTCTTCTCTTCTCTTCTCTTCTCTTCTCTTCTCTTCTCTTCTCTTCTCTTCTCTTCTCTTCTCTTCTCTTCTCTTCTCTTCTCTTCTCTTCTCTTCTCTTCTCTTCTCTTCTCTTCTCTTCTCTTCTCTTCTCTTCTCTTCTCTTCCCTTCTCTTCCCTTCTCTTCCCTTCTCTTCCCTTCTCTTCCCTTTTCTTTCCTTTTCTTTCCTTTTCTTTCCTTTTTTTCTTTTCACTGTCCTTTCTTTCTGCCTTTCTTCCTGCCTTTCTTCCTGCCTTCCTGCCTTCCTGCCTTCTTTCTCCTGCCTGCCTTTTTTTCCCTTCCGTGATGCTTCATGGACGGGCTAAACATGTTCTGCTGTTTATGTTCTCTGTTTTCCTTGTCTAACACAATGACTAATGATATCTAAAGAAAACTAAATACTAAAGGGAAAGCAAGTGCATTTAAAAGGGATATATACACAAAGAGCAGAACATCAGATTTATCACAAGCTCCTAATTATGATGAATGACAGAATGTTGTCAGCATGAGTTTGCTTCCTATCATAAAGTTTTAATGAAATATCAGTCTGGTGAATGATAACCTGGTATTTTCATTGTTTAAAGAATGCTACCCACAAACAGAAACACTTCATTTAGGCTCATGCTTGCAAGCTACAATTAGATAGCCAGCTGGCCTGGTGTAAGTGCGTGCTCTCATGTTGTGGCAACCAGGAAACAATGGCCTTGCTTTTACCCTTTGCATTGCATGAAACAAATTGGAGCAAACCAACAGCTTCTTTTTTAAAAAATATAAATTAATCTAGGCCTCCAGTAGCGCTCTAGGTGTGGTGAGTTTCAAAGGCCACAAAAGTAGAAGGTGATGGAAGGCTACAAATTTGAGATCTGATGGGCATCTCTTCTGCTGATAGCACTCACAGTTGATAGAGGTTTTCAGGCAGATCAGAGAATATTATTCACAAGAAGGGGAAGAAACTAGTTGACTCTGAAGTGTTCTACAAGAGGCAAAACATGCTGGTTTCTGTTAAATAAGTTACATGTGTGGTTTTATCTGCAGTATGCTGTAATTTGGGCAGATTAAGACAAAAAATGAGTCATAATTAAAAGTTAAATGAAAAAAAACCCACAGTTTTATCTAATGCCACATCTAGCAACAAGAGAAAACTTGTACAGTAATAATTCCTTGATAGAGGGCAAGTCTAGCTCATCTACCTTTATATTTTACTAATGTTGTTTCTTATTATTCTTCCTCCTTTGCATGCAAAAATGAAAAGTGAAGGATTTATTTTCCTTACTTATTCTATCCAGGACGTGGGATTACCACAGAATTGTTGTCTACAGTGGTCCCACATTACAGCAGAAAGTTTTTG
This sequence comes from Cyanistes caeruleus, assembly GCF_971803275.1. Classification (NCBI taxonomy): domain Eukaryota; kingdom Metazoa; phylum Chordata; class Aves; order Passeriformes; family Paridae; genus Cyanistes; species Cyanistes caeruleus. The sequence goes on from NC_141705.1 coordinate 75,208,788, forward strand.
TCCAAGCTGATCTTTTGAATTCCTGGTGAGGAGAAAGCAAAAATCCCCTCCCAATCCAGCCAACTTTTCTGAACAGTCAAAGAAAAAATAAACCACAGTAAAAAAATTCCATCCCCACCCCCAGGTTTGATTATAGCAACACACATGATAGCATCCTAAATGCACAGCCATTGTACTCCCAAAATGAAAATTATGAGAGAGAATAAGGGGGTATTCAGACAGATAAAAAGAGAGAAGAGTAAAACAGAGATTGCATTATTTGCTGAAGATGCAGAATCTTTCAGCAGAGAATTTCAGTGAGCTCGTTGCATGGCTGGGCATCCAGCCAAGGAGAATCCAAAATCTGAGAATTCATTGGCTATAGAAAGAGAATTGAAAAACAGAGGGTGAGGAAACCATTTTAAGAATAAAAATTTTGGAAGTTTTTCTTGATGTCTTTTCTTTTTCTTTGTCACCAGCCAGCAAGCAGGTTGCCTCTATTTCTGAAGCCGTGGTGGAAAAGCATAGAAAGCACAACCCTAGCAGAACATATCTTTGATTGATATTCTTTGTCATATCATGAGAAAGCAGGGGTTTTTTTTAAATGAAAAATGCCTCAAACTCTTCATAAGGTTATGGTTATGGAAATGGGGCCACAAGAGAACAATTTGGACTGAAAATTATGAGAAATTTGTCAGTAAGCACAGATAAATCTTATTGCTGCTGAAGATGCACTTGATATTATCAGTCCTGTAACATCTGTGCTTGTTTTATGTTGAAACAAGCTCTTTCTCTCTCTCACTTCTGCAATGTGTTTAATTATTATAGTGCATATTAACTTAGTTGTCTTCTCTTATGGCTTAGTTTTTCTTCTTGTCATTTCATCTGATTTTTGCTGATTGAGTTCTGTTTCCCAGGATGCCAGATCCTTATTATCTGTCAATGTGTATTTCTGGATTAAAACTGCCAATGTATTTTATTTACAAGTTTTGATCTTCCTGAATAAGTCGTCCCAAATAAAAACATATTTTTAATGGAAGACAGTGATGACATGGATAAGAAGTTAAAACCCTTAACTTTTTACTTTTTGGCCTCCTTATGGAAAGGACTAATGTTTGTTTATGAGCCTATTCTACATAAAAATAATATTTTTCAGTACTATATGCCACATAAAATTCCAAAACTTTTACCACCAAATTACACATGAAAACAACACAGTTTTCACAGAAGTTCATATGAGACTTCTCATGAATCTATATTACATTTGTTTATAGAAAAAAAAACCCAAACAACTGCACACCCTCCCTATCCCTTTAACTAACCAAAATCTCAAGACTTCTATGTGCAAATAGCAAATGAGATTATTGAAAATGTACATGTCGTGTTTTTTTTGATAAACATCAATCTTATTTTAGCAATATATTAATGCAGAAAATATTTATTGTTCTTTTGCTAAAAATTTGTTTGAATGCAACTAGAATTTTGATAAAAGTTACAAGTTTTTAAAGAAAATAAACCAGAAAAAGCTTTGAAAAAGCTGTCTTTACAGTAATGGAAACAACCATTTTATGCACAGCAAAAAGACATTTTTCTCCATATGTTTTACACATAGATTTTAGGAAATCTTTGTCTAAATTTACTGTAGAGAGTCTTGTTTCTAAAGTAAAGACCACACTGGCTATATTTATGTAATATTTGGCTATTATTTGTTTTGTAATATAAGTAACTTCAGAGGATTTGTTCTCATTGATTTTTGTCATGTACATAATAGTATTTACATTGATAGTACAGTGAAATATTCTAATTTCAAACTCTAGACCCAGCCTATATAGAAAAAATATTTTCATGTCTTCACAGAACTTATTTTTCACTAATAAGCAGAGGCATTAATGGGCAGTTTAAAGGGCAGCTGCTTCCTAAAAAAATTCAGTAGCAAGAGAAACTACTCCAAAATAGTCACAGAAAGGAGGAACACTCAGCAGCATCTTTGGGGCCACATCTTTGTGAATTTTTTCTTGTCTTTCTGGTCCAAAATGCCTCCATTTTCCCACATTTCCCACATGGAAATTTGATTTTTCTTGAATATAAACGATATTATTATTTATATTTTAATTAGTTCCTTTTTGGTCCCACATTTATTGTCTCCTTAAGCAATTCTTCAGGTCTGCTGTCTATTCTCAGTCTCATGGCCTTAGCATCCTAAAGACTTTTCTTCATGAGCTATCAAAATGCTACATAAACCCAGGAAAACAGCACAAAGTTAACATCTTTGCTTTTTTCCTTCTGCTCATCTTAGCTGTCTTTGCCTGTTTAATACAAGAGATCGGTCAGGTGACAAAATGGTAAGGCCCTCCAAATGGTTAAAGTCTTGTTATGTCCTCTCTCCTTCCTTTAAATCACTGAATTTATGGGTAGACAAGACAGCTGACATTTCGGAGGGAAAAACTCGGAGGAGAAATTGTCTTCACAGACATTTGGGGCACATCTGTGAAAACTGAATTTCTTGTAAAATAAGGTGTGGTGAGGGGCAGAGGAAAATGAGTTTTAGACCTGGTCTTGAAGAGTGCAGGATTCTGCCCAATTTGGTTGGAGCAGGCTGTGTGTTAGCAACAAAAGGCAATTTTCTCTCTGTTGTTCTTACAGTTTTTATTTAATCATATTTTATGCAGCACTTTATTCTAGGCTTTCTTTACACCATTGCAAAGGTTAATGGCAAAGGAAAGAACATTAAAATGGAAAAAAAAAAGATAAAATATAAGAAGAACAAATCTCATAAAAATTAAGTAGAAAATGTAGTATTAACTGTATGAAAAACAGGTGGCAAGAAATGTTTTTTTTTTGGTGGACAAAAAGCCCAAAAGACCTTTCCATTGCTGCTGCCACATTGTATTGTGCATGGGAGTGAAGACTAACAGAAAAATACTTCTTTAAGTGCTCCATTTTTGTTTTCTAATTTTGAAAACACTTTCTGTTTTTCTGTTGTCATTTCTAAGTAATAACTGCTTACGAGGAACACTTCTCAGCCATAGATATCAAGGTACTCCAAACAGACATTAGTTTTTTTTTCTATGTAAGAGCAACCTGAGAAGCAGGGACATGACAATTCCCTCCTAAAGTGACCTGCAGAGTCAGTGCTGGAATCAAGAAGGCAATCAACCACATCAGCTGGGAGACATATAGTTCTATTGAAAAAAAACCAAAAAACATGGGGAAACAAGATTGGAAGGTAGCCAATTTTTGTCAGTCTTTCACAGAAAACAAAGGAGGGGCCACAATTCAGAAAATGAAATACCTCCTGAAGGTCTGGACAGGAACCACCTTTTCTTTCAGAATGTATAAAGCATCTCGCTCAGCAGTTTTGCTGCACCCAATCCTTTTCTGTGATGTGGATATTTGGGGAGCCCTTCCAGTGTCACTGTCATCAACTCCAGTTGTGCTGTTTTGAAGGGTTCAAATCATTGGCTTACTCTTATTTGAAAGTAATTGTATTTAATAAATGAACTTTGGAAAACCCTGACTGCCATGAAAAATTAAGTAGGTTTTTTTGAGACTGGTGGATAGCTGCCAAAACATTTGGCATTCAAGAAAGTTTTGAATTTTTATTTGATGTGTCTTTGGTGGATGACAGACAATAGTAGTGGTTGACTCAGATCCAGCAAACCTTTAAAATGAGAGTAATTGATATGCTTCAATAATAATCAAAATTAATGTCTTTTTCAAAAATTCTTGAGTGCTCGGGATGTCCCCTGTTTTGTGATGAGTGAATGGTCCCCAAGCATTTGTGTGACCAGGACTGTCAATGTTGGAAGGTAGATAGTCTGATTAGAGGTTTAAACTTGGAAAGGAAGAATCCCTGAGAACTGAGGGATGACATCTGAGAACTCAACTATCCATGGTATAGAGGGCCAGTACATCATTTTCCATGACAAATGTATGTGATTTAAAACAGAAAAGATAAATATTAGTGCATCAGCAATGTAAAAATTGTGATTTTTTTTTGGTGTCACTTCAGATAATGAAATTGATGCCAGAAACTGAAAATAAATGTAAAAGGAGTCAAAACAACATTATAAAAACACAACTAACTGTCTATATATTCTTTAAATTACAATTATAAATAATAAGGGAGACAGAATGAGTTTGACTAGAACTGATAGCAAATGCACAGAGTATGCTGCTGGTGGATAAAATTCAGAAGTAGCCTCAGAGTGAAACTGTTCCAGAAGCAAAGGAGAAAAAATTTTCTCTGTCCTTCAGTTCTAATGGAGTTTGGTTAAAACTTGAGTATCAGTTAAGTGGCTGCCTGCTAATGCATAATTTATGGAAGTAAAAGATCTATGTATTTAATTGAATTCATGTTGCAAGGCTCTTGCCACAGGACCAATAATTCTTCATAAACCCACTTCAGCTCTCTTCTCTGGAAAGTTACTGCTTCCTCTGCTGCCAAAAGAATGGCTGGTGTATCCTGATGCACATTTTTCAGCCATTCAGGCTGACCCCTCTACATTTTGGGGTGCACAAGCTGAGGCAGGACAGGGGGATGGCACTTCTTGGGGGTACACTAAGGAATCAGAGAGATAAGAGGAGGAAATCCATGGGCTCAGGGCCCGACATGACAGGGCATTTTTGGAACACAGCCTCATATGTTAGCTTGACCCACTGTCTTTTCATAATACAATATCTTCAGCTGAAGGAAAAATAAATTATAGAAAGGCTCCCTTTGGGGACCTGGAAGGATTTTAGACCAGCTCAGCCTTTTAAATCATCAGATTTAGGATGGCAGTGGGACAAAGAGAAGCCAGTCCATGTTCAGACCTTATGGGAGTGAAGGATAACTCTGGGCTGAGTAGTGTTACTTGAGCGAGCTGGAGTTGGATACCTCCTTGCACATCTCATGATTTCCTCCTACCGAGAAAATGTTGTGAGTCAATCTCTGCCTATAATTCAGCAAGATTGCTTCTTTGTTCTGGGTGAATAGAGCATCTGCAACATCAAGGTATTATGTGGTGCAGTTAGGTAAGCATATTAATGATTCTATTTTTATTATAATTATCTTCTAGACTGGTATTAGATCGGCAAAGGAAAATGGGTAACAGTTTATCACCTATGTAATTTTTCCTCTTCATTTCCCTTTTAATTCCCCCACACTTCTTTGAGGGTACTATGTATTTAATCTTAGAGCAAATAAAAACTTCTTTTAATGCTGAATCCTTTCCAGTAATTTAAGAATTAACTTTAAGTAGCACCACTTATAATGAAAGAGAATATATAACACACTTAGTGAAAAAACTCCCAGTGGGTCCATGAACAAGTTCCTTGTTTATTTTTTTGTCCTAAATTGAAGTCTCTAAAAACTCTGAGATCAGTCTACTGTACCAAAGCAGGTAAGGAAGCACACTTCATTCCCTTCTGTATAATTTACAGATGTGCAGATTTGAAAACCTGAAAACACCCAGACTATAAAGCACAGGCCATTAAAATTTCACAAAGCTATTGGTGCATGGAAGTTGTACTCAAGTGGAAGGGTATACATAGAGATATAAAGCCATCAAATAATGTGAAATTCCCTGGTGACTTGGTCCTTACTAACTAGATATTCATTGACCTATTCCAGGGCTGAAACTTGTTCATTTTACTTTACAGCCACTAAGCCTTGTAATATCTAAAAAATACTTTAAAATATGATATTTAAAAAACTCTTAAAAAAATACTTAAAAATTCTTTACCCTGGAATATGTATTACACTTCTGGCAGCCTTTTATATGGAAATATTTAACTCCTGAGTTGGTGGGTTTTATTATCTTTGTGACTAATTTTGACAAGTGGATTGTTCTTAAGTGAGCTGGCCTACATTTTTTTTCAGAATCAGAGTAAAAATTACACCAGAGTGTTTTGAATGTGCCCAAAGATCTCCAAAGATCGCCCCCTTACTTTTCAAGCTAGAACCATGAACCAGCAACATGTGGTGTTGGTGTATGACATTTGGCTTCCCATTGAAGGTGAAAGCTAATGTGTGTTTGCTTTTGTTATAGAATTCAAATCCTTGAAAACCTAATAAAAAGATAAGTAAAATTTTGAATTGGTAATAGAAACTTATTATTCTTAGAAATTTACGCAAACACAGCACACCAGCTCATTAAATTATCAAAAAAAATTTTAATAAAGGTTCAGAAATTTAGCAAGCTTGGTACACTGTCACTCTCTCCCTTCTACCTCTTTTTCAAGACAAACATTAAGTTCTACACACACATCTTCAAAAAATCTCTTTGGAGAAACCCAGCTTTTTATTTAGAGGAAAATCACACCTATTATGCCTTCCAAGTTCAGTTCCAAAAGGAACATTGCTGTTCCCAGCACTAGATAGCATCAGCACTCTGAGCACATGTTCTAAGGATAACTTCCTATTTTCAATTGAACCAGAAGATGGCAATAGTAATTTTTAATAATCAATAGCAATAATAATTTCACCAAAGTCAGTTCATGAATTCATGAGGAAAGGAGCTTGCAAGATGGTTTCATATGCTTTAGGTTAACTTGCATTTCTATTTCCCAATTTCAATCAAAATTTGAGATGTAGAGACTTAAGATCATGGGTTAAATATAACTATTCAAGACAATTTGTATTTGTTCTGTTTTTGAAAGTATAGTGAAATAGAATATTTGGAAACTGGAGTACTTAAATCACTATTAGCTTCAGAATACTCTGCTTCCATCACTGGTGTGTCATCTTGCTATGACCTGCCCCTGAAGGTGAGGGTAACCAAGCTTCTAGTTAATAGACCTCTCAAGGCTGAATAGAGCAAAATGACACAGATTGACCTGTGTTTGTACATAATGTAGGGTTTATTTTAGAACACTTTGATTGCAGTAGAAAGCAGATATACAGCCATCTTGGTTCATACCTATAGAAATGAAAAAATATAAAAGTATAAAGAAATCACTTAGGAAAATACACAAGGAAAAGAAAAATAAAGGGTAAGAGCAGATAGCAGAAAGATGTTATCTTTCCTGCACGGTGACCCATGGATGTGTAAGGACTTAAAGCTTCTCAACTAACTAACTTCTCAACTTTCTAACTTAAGCAGTTAGCTTCTCAAAACACTGTCAGAGAAGGAACTTCCCATAAGATTAGCCACCATGACAGGAATTTGATAGAAGTACAGCAGGAAGGGGCTAATTCCAGGCATAACAGAGGTGGAGGTTTAGTGAGCATCCGGACAAAAATTCCCACCGTGGCAAACTGTGGGAAAGGAAGCAAGTGCTTCTACACATACCTCCTCAAGTTATGGGAATGGCATCTATGCCCCATGGAAACCTGGAACTTGGACTGTATAGGGTGATACTCCAGGAAAAAAACTCCAGGACCCCCACCACTGGGAAGGCCGGGATGAAGAAGGACCAGTGGGATGCCACAGGGATCCACATGGTGGTGATATCTTTCGACTAATCTCTCTTCTCTCTCTCCTCATGTCTCAGTCTCTTTCTTTCCCCCTTTCCTTCCTACTCTTTCTATCTCTCTACCTTATATTTAAATAATAAAATAAATTAAAATTAAATTAAATCCATAAAATTGACTTCAGCATATGGTCTCATTTGCTCATTAATTCAGACAGAAGCATCTCTTATAATCCAGTCATAACAGGATCTAGCAACAGGACTTGATTATTGCAATTTAGATGTTTGTTGGTTGAGGTGATTGTCACAGTCTTGATCTCTCTGGGGTGGCAGAAGTCCATGGTACACCAAGCTCAATGGCTAATATGCGTTCAGGTTCAGGTGGGAATGCCCAGGTACCTCCCCTGGCAGGGGATATTTTTTGCACTGTCATTTGAAACACTGTGGATTATGTGCAGTGCTCTGGTGAAAGGCCTCAGAAATGAGGCTGGGGGTGATCCAGGGGTCTTTGATGGTTTGTGACCCCTTCTAAGACATGACTGCTGTTTCTCACATCAGTTGTGCCCCATCAGAAGGGATGAAAGCCCTCGGGCCTATGTGTGAATGTCCTGATACTCTCCTGCAGGGGAGTTTTACACCTGACACAGTTGTGTAAGGGAGGACAGTGGCATGATAAAAAAAACCAAACAGTGTCCCAGTCCCTCAGGATATGTTTCTTTTTGGCCATCTCCCTTATCTGGCTCAAAGTCCAGCCTGTTGCCAAAGAAAGGATCATTTATCACAGTCACCACACACCAAAAAGCTCCTCTTCCCCTTCCATTGGCAAACCTGGCCTCAGCAAGGCACCCTGATGATTTTGTAAATGGCTGATTCTTTTGAGTCATTAACCTCCACTAATTCAGCCTCTCACAGAATTGTGTCTCTTTGCTTTTATTTCATTTGTTCTTACTTTGAGGACAGTCATATAACCAAGGTCTGCTTCAAGACAAATGTGAAAGCACACCTGGTATACTGCAGATATTAGAACACGTAGAACCACAGCAAATTTCAACCATCTTACTTTTCCATGTAAGAGCATGTGAAAGATAACCTTGACGTTTCAAAAATGTTTCATAAATTCTGCTGCATATGTTGTGATTTCTGACTGAGCCTTTGCTAGTTCTTAGTTTACTGTACTGTGCACTGTAATGACTTACATTACACAGTCCTGATACACAAGTACCAGGCAACAACACAAGTTATTCCTATACTTCCCTAAGGTGTAATTACTGTGATAACTATTGGCTTGCTAAACACCAACATCACTAAAATTTTTAGTCTTGATGATAATTTCTTAATCTGGCACCCTGAGAAATCCTAAAGTGCACATCTTTTAACAATATATAAATATTAACTTAACCAAAACCATAACTCAGGCTGCCTTTCAACATTAAAAAAGTGCTTGGCAGCAATATTGTTGGGTTAAAATATTTCAGCCCCACTCATTTTTCCTGCCCAAAGCAATACTAAGAAGAGAACTGATCTGGGATCCAACTGAACTCATAAGGAAAAAAATGACAAGTGTGTTGGATGGCTGGATCCATTATCTGCTGTGGTTGAGGGATACCCACAGAGGTGGTTGTTTCTCACATGCAGGAGCAAGAACTGTACTGCTTAACATTCTAAAGGCCAGATATTATAAATAGAAATGAGCTGTCTGTTTCTGCAGGCTTGTGCCTCTGTCTGCACCGGGGCAGTTCATGCTGAGCTCCATCACTATTGTTCTGATTCCTCTTTACAACTATGTGGACCTCTCAAGTCCAAAAAGACATTTCAGCTGGTGAATTAAGGTGTCAATCTGCATTAAGGCACCAATCTCAACTCTCCACATTTATTTTCTGTTATGGAGGTGTCAATAATGAAAAAAGATTTTGTGCACTATATCTCAGGCAGGTGCAAGTGGATTTGCCTGTGCTAAAAGCTGATTTGTGTCATGTGAGCACAGCCAAGAGCATGGTAAACCCATGCTATGAAGCAAAGCTGAGAGACAGAGCACAGATGTCTGAATTTCGTGCTTTATGAAATTTATGGTCAGTAGACAACGTGTCTGGGACCTCTCCACATCTGCCCAGATCTGTGCTTGCATCAACACTGTTGTTCAGGTAGTCAGCACAGTGGGAAAGGCACGGGGTCATTTGATAGGGAAACCCAGACAACAGGCTGACTAAAGGCAGCCATGGATTTTAACATTTAATCAAAATTGCTTACAGATGTTTTAGGGTAGACTTTTTCTCAATTATTTAACTGATGCTATAGAGCATGTTACTGAGAAGTACCACTTTGATCTGGGTTGTGCACGAATAGCTGGTTTCTTCGCATCAACACTTCCCTAAGCATGCCTGTAAATTAGACATTCAAATGTTTAAGATCACAGCAGACTGTAAAATAAAGATGTTTTAGAATGTACTGTATCTTTCCACAGGGACTTCACATAATCAAAGTAAAAGTGCCAGCCCAACAATTTGACTTAAGAGCTGGGAAGGGAGAGAGAGAGAGTGGAGGTATTGGTGTCAGCATGGGGTTCATAATCTGAATAAACTTTCAAATGGAAACGGTATGGAAAAGCTCTGTACCTTAAGGGCAGAACAGCTTTATTGTATAAAGCAGTTTATTTGGTCTGTTATGGCTCTTTCTCTGCAGAACAAAATTACCAGTGTCTGCTGGCTAAATGGAAAACACTTGGATCATAAAAATATCAAATGAATCTCTTTGGCAACCACTAAAATCTACACATATTTATGTAGCTGTTATTTTTTCTCCTGTTATATACTGTCTGGAAATATAGCCTGAAGCTTCCTTAGATCTTTTGGAAAGAACTAGCATTCAGATCCTTTCTGCAAAAGTGCATTACTTAGGTTAATTTTTATGAAGTTCTTTGAAGGTTTATATTCACTCCATCATGATGATTTTTGTATTAGAAGAGCTCTACTTATTCATAGCAAACACAGATGTTGACAGGAAAGCCCTAACATCTGCTTTCCAGTGGCCATCAAGCTTAGTGAATTAGTAAATATGGAACAGATTGTGCATTTGTTTTGAATGCTTTAAAGTGGGAGTATTTAATACCTGCCTCAGAGCTTTTGGGTCCCAGAGAAAAAGTGAGCTGCTAATGAATTTCTGATTGTTTAGAAGGCTTAAAAATGCAACACAATGCAGGCTGCAAAGTTGGGATTTCCCAACTTCTTAAAATGAACTTTTGTACAGTTTCTATGTAAAGGAAAATGCCAACTAAAGAGAATTATTTCTGTTAACAGAGTCAGAGGAGGCCTTTCCTACAAGGTGATAGATGTGTATCTTTCTTGCATAGGTTATGTGTCCTCAGAAGAAACCAAATCTTTGCTGCAATTCATCTTTAATCTTTTTTATTTAGTACTATTTTTTTCCCAACAGATACAAAACTATTATGTGACTTACAGATATGATCTTGCCTTTTGTCTAGACAAAATAATAAGCCAAACACAGCAGAATCATGTTAGACACCCACTGATTTTATTAAGGTCAGTGACAATATGGCTCTAAATTTAAGAGAAACTAGTTTATTGGGTTTTTTTCTCCACAAACTTGTTTCAATTGATTTAAAAGCTCCAAATGATTAATATAGCTACTAAAAATAATTTTCTATGTTTTATTTCTACTACCAGATTTTCTAGCCACTTGGAGACCTTTCCATAGAAATTGTTTCAGTGGTTGCATGTAATCCTGTTCTTTTATCTGATGCTCTTTCTATAACCCTTGGCTTCTCCACAAGAATTTGCTCTTTCACTGTAGGCATTGGCTCAAATCTGTAAATTTTATATTTAGAGAATATGTGCTACAAACAACTAGACTGATGGGACATCTACATTAATTTTGGGATATGGGAGATATTTATCCTTAGAGAAGAAACAAGCCTTATCTCTGTGAAACTTTCAAGGGATTTAAAATCCCAGTTCTATACCAAGATGTTCACTGGTGCTTACACAGCTTCACACGGGCCACCTAGGAAAGTTGCTTGCAATGTGATGTCAAGTTCTGAAATAATACTTTTGATCAAGTGCCAGCATCTCAGCATCTATGTCTTTCTATAGTTAATGTGTATTGTCCAATTCCTCTGCACACTACCATTATTTTTCCCAAATAGCTACTGATTTTTGATCTCCGAGTTTCCTCATTTTGCTGTGAGGCTTAGGACAAAACTTCTCATTAGTATTGACCAAGAAGATGATAGTTGAGAAGCCAGGTAGCACCTGGCTTCATATACCCTAATAACATTACAGCAACTCATAAAATTTATGACGACGCTGATGCTTTTGCCTTTTTGATTAGAAAACTTTATGAGGAGTAGGCATTTTAATTTTTCGTTTGCGAGTGCAGTTGGGGAGGGATTCTGGGAGAATTAGTGAGCTGGAGATCAAAAGTGTGCTCTGTCACTTAAAACGGAACCATGTGCTGCATCTGAAAGGCAATCAAACCCACTCTGGTGTCAACTGAAAGACAGAGGATCCCTTCAGAGCTGTGCCTCTTTAGAGAGAAAATGTGCTCTCCCTGGCTCTTGCATACTTTGTTCTGCCTTTTGTGATCTTCATTCTCTGTGTTCCCTCAAAAATATCTCTGTTTCTGTGATTTATAGATCAAAATACATTCTCTGACGTAGCTGGAGCTTGATCCCTTAACTGCTTTGAAAACTTGATTTAAGGCTTTCAGCTTGTGTAAGAACGTGACTGGATGCCAGTGGAAGTTTTTAAGCAAAAGCTTCATTTTCTACTCAACCCAAAGTCCTGGAAGGAGGAAGTCAGTCACATAATCACTATCAGGATCTGTAAGTCCAGTTTTTGGACTTACCCAACAATTACAAATATAGAGCACAGGATTATGGAGTCATGTGCCAGTTTAGCTACTCCTTCATCTAGTAGAAACAAATTTCTAGAAAGGTATGGGTGATGAAAAGTGTTTCTGGAAAACTCTGCCATTTAAAGTTTAACTTTGCATCACTTTGAGTGGCAGAATTTCCTGGTATTAGAGGAAAAAGCAGATATGTTTTTGAAGTTTTTCTGCTATCTAGCATGATTTTGGTCTTTTCTCAGTGTGTGTTCATTCACAAGCTAAGTCTTCTGTTTTGAAGAAGGTTCAATGATTGCTTTGGCTGAAAATAAACGGTATATAACAGTATGACAGCTAAACCAGCTTGTCTCATGCCCTCTTCTCTGCCACAGGTCCAAAAAGAAGAGGATCAATAATGTTGAAGCTTCTGATGTTCTTTTTTATTTTTGATGCAAATTTTACTAACCAGTATTTTTTTTCTCTAATCATCTATAAAAACATTTCTATGTACAAAGGGGCAAAACCATTTTTTTTTAGCTGCATCTCATGCAATTGTGGTTCAGCTTCATTAGCAAAACCTGCCTAATTCCAGAAAAAAAAGCTTGATCTTTGTACCTGAATGTAAATTTGATATCCAGAGATATAATTTCACATTTATTATATAACTTATTCAGTGCACAACAATAATCCCAATACCTTAAGCTGCAGTAATATCAGTGCAGTTCAGCTTAATTTTCTCTTTGCTCCCTCCCCCTTTTTCTATTTGAAAACTAGAAAGGGATAAAGTGGGGCAATTGCATTTTGTAGAAAATTGCCTTGCTGATTCCATATTTACAGCCTTTATTAACCTGACAGGGAAGAGTGGAATAGCCAGCAAATCAAGGACAGGGTTGAAAATATCAGAGTTGTGGAGCATAATACCATAATTACCAAAGTACATCAGGTATTATTAAAAGTTTGATAGTTCCCTCTTATGACAAGTACAGTAATAAGAACAGAAAATGCACAAAATTAATTTATTTTTATGCCAAAAATAATAATGAGGTGAGATGATTACATCCAATTTGCAATCTCAAACTTGTCATTTCCCAATAGACTGGACGAGTAATTTTAGTAGCTTAATTAAATCAGTGGTAATAATTCCTCCTCCCTTCCCCCATCTGCTCACAAGTGGCAAAATTTAATGGAAAGAGGATTTCCAATAAAAGTTGTCTTTAAGTTTGCACTCAAGACAGGAATTAAACAGTTTATTGTATACTTTTGTGTATGCTCTCGAACACTGTTTCAGAACTTGTGAGTTAATATTTGGAAGAGACTTCAAGAATTGTCAAACACCTTCCTGAAGGTGAATTACTTATGTTGCATGGGAAAATTTTATAACTTTATTGATTCTGTAAACACTCTACATATGTTTTATTTTCCAATAATAGTAGAACAATTTTTCTGTACATAAATGTTTGAGGATGTGATCAAATAATACTCTTTGGCTTTAATATCTATTCATATTGTAAACTTCTTGGTGCACCATAATTGAAAGGTTAATAAAGTAACTGGCCTCCACTTAAAAATTGTATTCAACAGCACTACACAATTCTCCAGAAATTAGTATTTTAATTAGTCACTTAATAGCACCCATATTTCATGACATTTCTACCTTGATATGTCCTGTAATACTGAAATGTCTATTTTATGCTACCAATAACCATTAATTACAAATTAGGCCATCTCAATGCATTAGGCTTAGCAGACAAGGGCCACAAGAGAAGAAAATTTAATTCTGTCTCAGATTTTCTGAAACCTGTGTGTCCCTGAAAAGTTAACTCTGTTAGCATCATCTTCATTTGATTGTTGCTCATCAATTTAATAAATTTCTCTTCATGAAGATCTTCCAATCAACAGTAGCTCCTGAATATAAAACCTAATTTGCAAAGTCTCTAAGGTTTTCTGCTAGCCATTTAGATATTCTAATTATTAGATAGATATTTATATCTGATGGATTTTTCTCTTAAATTCAGCTCCTCTTAGAAGATGGACACAGGGTTAATGGAAACAACCTTAAAAGACTGAAGTTCTTGGTCACGCTGCTTAAGTAGTAGGTGGCAAAAAGTACTTTAATAATATATCATCATCTGCTGTGGATATTTCTAATGAGAATCCCTATCAACTTGTTACAGTGCCGTTAGATAGCAAAAAATCTGGAAGAAAATATTTCTGGAAGAAAATGGGCTTACACCTGAAAAAATGTATAAACGACACTAAGGATGATTGAACAGTAATTAATTATGAAGATAGCTTATATATATGGAATGGTCTAATTTGCTTTCCAAGCTGTTTTTTTGAAAAAAAAAATGTTTTGGAATGGCCAATTGCAAGTTTTCAAGATTGAGAACAAAGAATGTTGGTCATGCCTACAAGTTGTGTGATGATATCCTGAAAACACCACTCAGAGAGGGACCTGTGGCCAGGTAAGGGTCAGCAGGGTCCGAGCTGCCAGAGGTGTGTTGCATCTGTGGGAAGATATCTGAGCTTTTGAGTAGAGAATATAAACTAAGAATATAACTACTACAAAAACACTAAGGGTCCTTCCAGCCAAAATCATTAGAACATCAATAGTTGTATCATTGGCATGCAGCTGCCAAAGCCACCCAGACAAACAAAGACAAATCAGATCCATGAGAATTTCCAACTGGTTGTTCAAGGGAAGACTTTTGTAAAACAAGGTCTCTCCAGCTATGACTTTCTTCTTGTGAGTATCCTTCCTTGAAGGCTAAGGGTGAAAAAGCTGACAGAGGGTAGTTGCTGGTGCTGTGTCCCCTGAGAAAGGCACTGGCAGGGGACCTCAGGGTCAGGGAAGGTGCAGCCACCCCAGTTGTCCCTGCCCTGGGGTAGCTGTGGCTCCTGTGCTCTGTGAGGAGCAAGATGCTGGGGCTTCACCTGGATTTGGCTGTGACAGTGCTGCGCTTTAAGCCTGGCTGACAACTGAGTCCATGCAGCCACTTGCTCCTTCCCTCACCGGACCTTGTGGGATGGAAGGAGAATCAGAAGAAAAGTAAAATTCCTCAGTTGAGATAAGAACAATTTAATTGAAACAATGGAGAACATAATAATAATGCAAAGAGTAGTGAGTAATAAAAATAATCAAGTAACTTGGTGTTACTGCTTTTGTAAAACTTTGCTCCTAAGAAACTCCCCATGCATTCCACTGAACGCCTGTGGTTTAGTGTTTCTACCCTACATCCTCCTTCCCCATATGCAACATCTTTTACCCCTCATGGTGCTGTCACTGTAGGTATTTTCATTCTCATTTTGTTCTCATTTACATAAGCCTGCTGTCATTTCTCCCCTTTAATTGTTGCTAAAGAGCCTCCTCTTACACTGCATGTACTGTGCACAGAGATTTTCATCTGACATTCTACTTGCCATTTGCAAAAGTCCTCCAGTAATTTATAAATATTAGGTGTAGTCTGAATCCTTCTGTGAAATACAGTGCTTGGGGTTGAATTTTAATAAATTCATGTCACCATATAAATAACAACAGGTTGCGAGAATACACCAGGACTTTAATGAAAGAATAAGTTAAGCTTTCACTTATCTATTAACCTTCTATTTACCTTGGAGAAGTTGTTTCTGTCAACATTTTTATTATGACAGGGATGAATGGGAGAGGGAGGTGAAGTTTACCCTAAGATGTTTGTCAAAAACTGCACATGGAAATAGAGAATGCAGAAAGAAATAAGAGAGGTTCCCCCATTTTGTAGTTACATCATAAATAGTGAAAAAAAGTTACATTATAGACAAAAGAAAAATGCTATAAAAGTAAGTAAAGCCAGAAATTAAAAAGAAAACCAGATGAAAAATATTTTGTAGAGAAGTTTGAGTGGTTGTCCTAAGACTTGTAATAGTCCATGTTGATAGGACTGAAAACAACAAAAACAATTAAAATAATAAAAACCACATTTGTTGATTGATAATCTCATCTTTGAGATATTGAAAGGAAAATTAGTTTTTACAGAAAGAAAATAATGTCCTTGCTTCTGAGAAATCAAGTGTGTGTCATGGATGCAAAGGCCAGCTAAGGTAAAGAAAAGTAAACTTATCAGAGAAGCTGCTATGCAGCCTTGCTTTTGATTACGGGTTAAAGTCTAAATGTTCACTCTATCATTTTTTTCCAGTTAGAGAATCCTTGTTAGTCTACCCCTGATTCTTTCTGGAAAAACATGGATTGGTGGAACAGTGTTTTCATATTTAATTAAAATAATTTCTATGTAAAAGACATGGACTAGCTATTTATTATGTAATTAAAAAGTACACAGGTTCTACAGAAAATTGACCTGTTGGACAAGTCTGTGTCTACTGGTCTTTTAAAAACAGTGTTTGACTGCTTTGCAATCTTCATCTGTACAAAGATGCATGTATTTTGTTTCACTGATCATACACAGGAGAGCAATTCCTTCATGGAATTTTTTACAGACAGATTAGGACTGCACAAGTGGCTCTTGGGGTAACTGCAGAATCTGTTTATGTGTTCAGGTTATGGGGTTACTTAACCTCATGCTGCAGCAGAACTTATTGAACTGACAGAATAAAGAGGGGATGCAACATGCATCCAGTTAAGTGCCTTTGAACTGTGTTAAATTCAGGATCTTCACTGATTTTGATCATATATATATATATACATATATATATATATTTATATATAGTGGGTTTTTAAAAGTCTATATAAAATACATATAATGTATTCCTACATGTATTGATACAGTAATGATGAAAATTCCATGGTATGAAAAGTCCACAAAAAAAAAGGAAATTGCAGGTTTTTGTTTGTTTTTTTTTCACCTTGGATCATTTGTATTCGAATTTCATTTTGAAGGGTAGCATTTCCTCATTCCTTCTGGAAAATGTGCTTTAAATCCAAGGTCTGTTCCCAGCTAGTACTTCAATTACTACTGTTTCCTATTCAAGAAGTAGAGAGGCATCACTTCTATATAAAAAAGTATTGTTGTTCTAAACTCAGAGGTTAATTTGAGTACTGAAAATGTGTACACTACTTTGGCAGTTTAACAGGTACTTTAAGCCCTTGTAAATTGGTTTATACTAGCAAGGATAAAAATTACAAGGGTTACTAATCTTCATGCTGAAATCATTAAGATAATTACCACCAACTGTTTTATTATCCAAGCATATTAAGGGAAATGTAGTTGCATCCTGGAGCAATGGGTAAAATCTGAGTAGGTAGGTACAAGCCTTGGCTTTAAATGACATCTTGAAAAATGCAGACTAAAGCTCCTGCATGTGCCTGACATAACTTTCCCAGTGGTAAACTTAGAAAGTATATATATCAAGTGAAATATTCTCTCTTCAAGAAGGTCCATTATTTCTCACAATATAACCACATCAGAGCTCCTTTTCTGGTATTCTTTTACTAATTATGGTGCTCCCTCTCATTTGGTTTACATCTCTTCCTCGCATCAGATAAGGTTATTATGTGTTATTATTTTTTCAAGTCAAAACTCCACACTTTCAAAATCTATTTGTAACACTGTAATTTGAGTCTTCCAAAGGAAATGAACAAATCTTGGATGATTCTCTTTTTTAATTAACGCTGCAAGTAGGGTTTTGATTTCCTTCCTTTTGTGTTTAACACTGAAAATATTTCCCATTCTCCCAAAAGGAAAATGCAAATGCCTCCAAGAAGTGATCCTAGGCTGTTGTAAAATTCAGAAAATGTACAAAAATTATTCTGAAAGAATGAGCACGTAGTGCTGCACTTTACACCAAATATATGCCAATACCTTTCCCAGCACAGTTTGACAAAATAGGTTCACAACCACACAGAAATAATTTCTGGAGTTTTTTCTTTTATAATCAATAACACACAAAAAAAAATGTAACCTGAATTTCCCAAAGCATATTTTAATTTTTTTTTTAAAGCAACAAGAAAGCCTTTAGTTGTAGGAATCCCAAGGACAGAATGTTTTGAAGATCCTGTGAATGCAAGTGCAAACACAGAAATAAACACAGGGTTCAAACTGAGACCTTGGAAAAGGCTTCCACATTTAAAGCCATAAGCAAGAATGAGAGTTTGCAGACAGGAAAACATTAAGCTAAATAGTGGAAAGTTTTAAGGTTTTAAAGTTATAGATTTAGAAGTAGTTATAAAGGTAATAAGAAGTTTAAGGTATAATGAGTAGTTTTGTGTGTCGTTATAGGATTGGTTAAGAAAGTCCACTCACTGTGGCAAAGACATATAAAACAAAATAATTAGCTATTGGTGTAAATGTAGAAACATTATTTTGTGGCAGAAATTTATTGGCTAATTAGCCTTTGAAAGATCTTGTGAGCTGTAGTCTTGTGACCACTGACTAAGGACATCTGGTGAATAAGGTAAAGATGCACTCACTCCTTCATGAGACTGTAGAAGCAGAATAAATCATGTTTTAAAACATCTTTAAAAGTTTCTGTCTCTCTTGCAAAATCCCGATATTTCGTGAATTAAAGTAAGTATTTGTTTCAGTAATGGCATAATTGTTAATAAGTAGCATTATTTTTCAGTTGTTGTATAATTTCAATATTTTTGATATCAAAAGCCTGGTGGTGATGGGGAAGTTTGTCGGGTAACTAGCAGCAAATGTCATGACAACCAGACTAGGCAAAGTGAAAATCATGAGGAAATAAATCATAAAATGAGGCTGAATATGTAACCTGTATATGTTTAAAAATTGCCTTTTGGCTGTGGGCCCTTATAATCAGGGAAATACTCTATGTAGATGGAAATTAGAGGAGGGAGTTAGAGGAGAGTAGTGAAAAACAAATAATAACAAAGAAATCTTTAAACTGTTTAAAATAATTGGAAAACAGACGATTTTACTTTTCTGTTCATGTTTCCTGCTTACAGAGAACTACTTCCCAAAGCAGAAGGATGTATTGCACAGAGGAGCAACAAACTTGTTTTTACAGCCCAGCACTCTCCTTTCAGGCCCATACCTCTGATGCTCTTAGCTCCCCACCAGTGAATCACAAAAATGAAAGGTAAATAATCTGTGGGAAAAAAATGTACCAAATAAATACAAATAAAAGACATAATTCCCAGAAGTTTTTGCTGGTTTGAGTGAGTCAAAGGCACACTTGTACACAAGACTCAAATTTCTTCTTTTCCTAGAATCCCTTGGGTGACTATCATAGTGATTTCTTCCCAGGGTGTCGTGCTGCTGCTTTACAACACGGGGGAGAGACCTTTAGGTCTGTGGGCTTGAATGAGATACACTCTTTTAAAGGCTATGGGTTGTGGCAAAATAGAAATACAAAGCACATCACTGTACATTTCTTACAGCTGAGGCAGTCCAAGTCACTTGCCCACCCATCTAGAAAGTGAAGGCATCCACCAATACATTATTCCTATAATGCAGATATTTTCAACATTATTGTATCATAATTCTATCATAAAAACTTTTTTTTTCCCCTCCTTTCCCCCAGCATTTAGTCTGTTTGTCAGAAGAAATCCTTTATCTGAGAAGCCCCACAATTGTATTAAAGGTTCCATCAGCCCATGAAACTGTCAAGCCCATGATGATTATGCCAAAAAAATCTTCTGTACACACTGTCATACTCTTAACTGGTGTAAATTGACTTAGCCTCATTGACTTTAATGGCACTGTGTTTACAAAACACTTATGTCAACTCTAAATCTGAACCACTGTATTAAATCCATTACAATGTGAGATAACTACCCAGGGACTATATTTACACTTTAGATGTTCCTGTGTAAATACGTAGGGAAAACATTTCCAGGAAGCTCCGCATTTAACCATTGAAAGACGTCCGATTACTCTGTATTTCATTAAAATTACCTTCTCAAAGAATAAATGAGAGGAAAATAAACAACCCTTAGGGCTCATATTTGTGATGGGTCTGCCACAGAATCACAGAGGCTCCCTTGAGGTCCTGCCTGATTGAAAAGATGTTTTTTTTGCCTTAGTGAACAGAGTTCAAGCTTTCAGCCTCACCAAAGAAAAAAAAACATGATGGTCTTACAGATGTATAGTATTATAAAGCTCAAACACATAGTAAAAACAATGATTCCCTGGAGTTTTGCAGAGGATCAGAGAAAACAAAGGTGATTTTTTTTTGGATGTGACACCTTTCTTGTTTTTGTTTCAGCTTTTTCATTGTAAGGGATGTGTACAAGCCTAGTGCATTAGGCTGATGTTGGGAAAGAACATGTAGTTACAGAAATGTCTGACAGTTGGGAAGTGCCCAGGGGATCTGAGGTCAGAGGATAACTGATTGCTCATACATTATCTAGTAAAGTAAATAAATAACTGACATTTTAGTCTCTGAAAAATCAGTGAGAAGCCCATAACTTGACTGTTTTGGGCAATACATGGATTCCTGAACACATGTGTTCAGAGATGGTATGAAATGATCTTTCTATTAGGAAATAAAATATTGAATGCTGCCAAATTTTAACTATTGCATATAAGTTGGAAACTATGAGAAAACTGAAGCAGTACAGATTTTTACACAGTAAATACTAACTTAAGTCTCTGGAAAGAACAATGGTCCTTTTGAATTACATGCCAACTTGGAAATACAACAGTTTGGAAGTTTTTTATTTCTTACAGAATGCCTGTGAAACTTAGGTAAAAATGCTTCATAGGGAAGCAGTCTATTCAAATGGATAACAAAAGAAAATGTGTGCTAGCTAGATGACCATTTCCAATCTTAGAAACAATTAAGATTGTTAGTAAATCTGTACTGCAAGTCATACCAAACATTCCAAGGGCTGGGCTATGACTTGAAGTTTCCAAGAGCAGTTCACAATCATAGGTGAAGAATAAGCAGAATGTACTTGAATCAGATTGAAAACCCTTTCTGTGTTTTCTTTCAGTCTGCCTTGGATTTTCTCCTCCCATGACCCTCTAGGAACATAGGTGACAAGACCCATGTGTTCAAGCACTCTACATAACATCTGTGAGTGTAGGAGAAGAGAAGGGGGTCAGTGTCACACCATTCCTTGAGCAGTGCTTTGTCACCCTTGTCAAGAGACATTAAAGTATGGTATGGGACATGGTTCCCATTTGGTAGAAAAATAAGAGAAATCTGAGTTTGCTGCGTATGTGAGAGAATACGCCCACTCTCTAGTTGCAGGCCCAGCCTTTTCCTGCCTGCTAGATCTTTCTTTGGTCATGCTAACACCATTTATTAAATGAGGGGTTGATGAAGCATGGTAAAGCTCTAATACGTTGTTACGGGTTTTATTTTTTTCCACTGAACATCTGACAGCCTTGATATGTCAGTTTGGGTGAATAACTTCATTTTCAGGTCAGAATCCCAACTGGGTTTGCATGTATGGAAAGGACATTACCTTCAACCTGTGAGTTTATACTGCTAGTTCATCTTACACTGAGACATTGGTACTGCTGAATGTGTTACTGAGTGTCCTCACAACAGCAGAAGTAATTAATGCTGTTTGTTTGCTGAAGACCAGTGTCAGAAATCTGTGGTTGTTTTTAGCTCACACCTTCTAGAGTGTCACTGTGCTGAGACCATGCAACAGCCCGTGTACAATTCAGAGATTAAACATAACATCTGCTTTCCAACCCTGTCCAAAAATATTTTGCCCTGGAAACTACTGCTGGAGTGACTCATATGTATCAGAGAATACCAGAGTGATTCTGTCTCGATGCCTGGGGGTTTTTTCCTTAAGTGTGTCATATGATTTTTGTCCTTGAAATTTGTGGAAAGAAAAGATTGCTGACCTAATTCACATCATGCCAATGTCTAAGTATACCACTGCCCATGACTCAGAAACTGACTTTTTACTGAAGAGAAGCTACTAGTAACTCCAGGTTACAATTATTTATGTAATTCTGGCGGCTTTTGGGAAAACTGTGTGAATTACAGTTCAAGTGTGCTGTCAACAAGTTTCTTTACATATATGTAATACTGTTGCAGGCTAAATAGCTGGGTAGTAGCACACCAGAATTTATAATAAAGTTATTCTGCTCCAATTGAAAGTATGAGGTTTTCCTCACACAGCACTTACCACAGACAACTTTAAAAAATAAAAAATAAAACTTCTTTATGTCATATTCTTCTTCATTATAATTCCACCTGTCCACTTTAAAGGAAATATTGGCTTTATGCACGCTCTCAAAAGGTTTACCCTGAAAATCTTCAGACTATATATTGATTGAGCTGAAAAACTTTTAAGACACTTTCAACTGCATATGTAATTGTTACAGATATAATTATAGAAAATACAGTAAAAAAAACCCTGTACTAATTCCAGATGTAAATAATCATCAAGTAAGAGATTAGTTCTATAAAAGTCAGTGTGACTTTTCATCTACATGTAAATCTGGGTCTTCAGTCTTTCTTGCACTTTTTCAGAAGTACATTCAACAAGTTGTTGATGAACATTCTGTAGAAATAAAATGCATTTCAGGGCTAAAATTCAGTATGAATTATATTTCAAGGTGTCATGCAAATATTTTAACAGATGGCTGTGGCAACATTCTTAACATGTAGATTTTAAAAATGGGGTGGGAAAAAAGAAGGAGTTTTAACTTTTGACACTTTTTGGTTCATACTATAAGTTAACAAAACATGAGAGCTTTATACAGCCTGTGTGACCAAATGAGCAATTTAAAAATAATTCTGGAAAATAAGCACATAGACTTAAAGGTCGATATAAACACGAAGGTTGATCTCTCATCAGCAACAAAATACTTCAGCTTTGTTAAATGTATTGCAATGAGAAAATTAAACTTTACCAGTATTATTTTTTAAATCCATTGATTTGGCTCAAGTTTCTTAAATGATGAAATTATATCTTTGATTTTAAGCTGTTTCTTTTCCTGACACTATAATATACCTTTAATTGTCAAGAATAACAAGGAAGAGCAAAGGCTGCAGATAACCTATCTTATTCTAAGCAGAATCTAGCTTAAAGATTGAAGGTGGGCTTGTCTTTCAAAGAGGGGGAAGAATCAACAATTAAATGATGCTTTCAATTTACTAGGCTGATTAGAAGTAATTCAAGTATCTCAAGTGATGTAAAGTTTTAAATCTATTGATTAAATTTGCATCTCTTAATTTTGAAATGATCATTTATGTGGAGTATAGCCTAAACTGCAGAATATTTTACTGCTTAAGTATTGATTTTTAATATGTCAAATGTACTAATTAAAATGGATATTTTGTAGATTGCATTTTTAATATTAATATTTCCTCACATTTTAACCACTGACATCAATGATATTTTGCAGAATTTTATGGGTCATCACATGTTACTCCACTGGACAGAGAGAAAAATCCATGCAGAAGTAGCTGTTTTCAGTAGAGAAGAGCTTGGAGACTGTGGCACATAACAGAAATGCAGAAAAACTCCAGTTTTAGTCAAATGCAATGGTTCTGGCACTGCATGGTAATGACTGCATCAAGTCTTAACTCATCCCATAGTATAGAGCTGTGAATAAATGGGTGGAATAAACTGACTTCAGGAATTATGTCCCTCAGAGTTGCAGTCTGACAGAGCTGTGCTGTACGTTTAACACTTTTTGAACTGGGTTCTTGCACAGCAGCACCTGCTTGGAGATTCTTCCTGGCAATTCTGGACACTTTCATCAGAGAGATGCATTCTACATCCATTAATCTTGGCAATTTAGACCAGTTTTCCTTAGGACAAAGACAGCATAGTCAGATTTGAGTTGTGTTTGACCTTCTTCACAGACCTTTCACATGTTATGCGATTTACCTTTTGAACTTCAATTTCACCCCTCCTTGGAAGCAGAGTTGAAGTCTATGCTTATTTTTTTAAGCTGACAGAACACATTTCAAATTATTTAATATTTTTTTAAAATGTTATTATCCCGATCTGAAGAAGTAAGACAGAACAATTATATCAGTTTTATAGGCAATCAAATATACTCAGCTGCCATTTGAACCTGGGGCTCTTCCAAGAGTGAGTCCAGTCTATAGAAGAAAAGAGGCTCTCAAAGAAGTGTCTAAGTGTGTACAGTAACTTCTTCAGATATAACTGTCTTTTTCTGGTCCTTTATCATTATTACAACTGTCTTTTCCAGTACTTTATCCTGATGCTCAGTGCAGAAACAATAGACCCTTGAAATCTGTTATATGGATGTAGTGTGTTCCCTATAGACAATGACAGTTTAAATGCATAAAATATAAATGAAAGCTATATTGCATGAAAAATTAAGAAACCTGTTGCTCACCATTACAGAAGGACATAAGAAGAATAGGATCTATAAAAAGGCATAGATCATTTCATGAAAAGGAGAGTGGACATTGGCAGTGTTCATACTTTGCTAATATCATCTGAAGAATCTTATTGTTATTGAAGAATTTATCTAGGACACAGAATAAAGATATAAAGGGACACTGTTTTAGTGAACAAGGGATAATATTAAAAAGAAACATAGCAATTCACAGAGAGAACTGGTAAATAGTAGAGCTTATTGGAAAATTAAATATGTTCTTCGCCTCACTGTCCTCTGAGCTGTTTGGTGGTTTGGTGGCAGTGATTTAGATCTCCTAATTTAGTGCAAGATGAATTAAGGTTACTGTAAAGGGCATTCAGCCAAGTAGTTTGAATGTACATGCCTACATTGCACAGTTCAATACTTGGCAGATGGAATTATCTCCTGTAATCCAAACTAATTGAGCAGAGATCCAAGATCACCACTTTTGGGAGAGCTCTGGAATATGGAAAAGAGGAAAAGCTGAGGTTTTGCTGCCTCTTAACAGAGGCCTCAGGCTACACTTCCCTGACTGGTGGATAGGCAGGTCCTGGGTGTATCTGTACACGCTCAGCATCCTTGTGCTGTCCTTTTCAGGGAGATCCTCCAATGATATCAGCAATGGAAAGATATGGAAAAGGCAATTTGCTCTTGAAAAGGTCTGGTGTTGTCCTATGGGATGTCAGAAGACTCAAGGTAGGTTAGCCAAGGTTATTCCAGGGGTGTTGTGGTGTCACTTTGCCTTGGATCCAGTGGGTCAGATGAGGGCTGGGCTATGCCTTTTTCTCTTTGCAAACTTGGATTTCATAAAATTATACTAGCAAATAGTGAATATGGACATATGACTCTAAAGCCCTGCTTCTATCGTTGTTCACCCTAAAATTGAGTTGTTCTGGTCTCAGGTGGACTTCACTATGCTTTAATGTTCTGTTTAAATGTGCTTTATATTAAAAAAAATGGCAGTGTAAGCTTTTTGCTACCAGAACACACAAACTGGAGATTTCTACCTAGAGACTCCAAATTCTTTAATATATAACCTGAAATTATTCTTCTTTAATGAAAGGGTTTGGTTGAAGGCTTTGAGTACATGTAAGTGATACATTTCTCCCAATCATAACATTCATTATTTTCAATCTGTAATATGCATATTTCACTTTAAAAAATACATAAAAATGCTCAAAATCCTTGATTACTCAGGAATTATGTGCAATGAATTTATGAGATAATGTTTTCAGGCTTGTCAATAAAGCCTAAACCCCTGCTGCGCTGAAGCTTATGTCATGTGCTGCACACACATTTCTGGCATGATAATATGACCTGGTTTTACCTTCCTGTATTTAACTCTTATCAAATGGGTCATTTATCTTATACTAAAAGCACTGGAGGAACAAAAAGCAGAAAGTGATAATATCATAATAAAATAGAGCTGCAGGTATTATTTAGATTGTTATTTAGAGCAAATAACAGCCTGTAAGTAATAGAAGAGTCACATGGAGCACAGGTATGACTGCTGACTTGGGAGTAGCATTTGGTTAACTGGATGCTCTTCCAGTTATGTGATTAGAGGAAAACATTTGAAAGTGCTAACAGCTATATTTTCATTCTTGCTCAGTACCTTCCAAACACTTTTTCTAATTTTTGGTAGAAAACAAAACCCAGTGCATGTCTGCTGAGCAGAGAATTGAAGCAGCTGAACATATTCTGCAAAATTGAATTGCAGGTGATTAGCAGATAGAACTTGGCAAGAGAATCACTGATGTGAAAGGGGAAATGTTTTCCAAGAAGGCAATATATTTGGGATGGAGAAGGGATTCGGTACACACAGTAAGGATTATTGCATTTAAAGCCCACTATACATTTGCACATTATGTGTGATGTTCAGCTGGTATATCTAATTTGTGACCAGCATTTCACCTACTGTATGGAAACAGCTTTGGTAGTTCCAGCTCTCTCCAGTCCTATGACCTCACCAGACATCAGGGATTCAGAGGTCTTTCAGGTTTTGTATGCTGAAAATTTGTAGGGGAAGTAGAGCAGCAAAAGATACAAGCTTCAAGTTATTTTAAAATATACCCACAGTTGTGTCTTATATTGGCATTTTTTATATCCAATCCTTATTTTAATATTGCAATAGTCTCTTGCCTTATATACAAGAGACTGAAAAGTGAAGATGCAGTTTTGGCTCTCCCTTGATGTAGCACTCTCATTTTGATAACAAAAGGTCTTAGCCTTTTAACTTTCTGTATCTCTTACTACTGTATCTAATTTATGCTTTCTCTTTAGAATCCATGTTTGCAGTCTATTTTCTTTTTCTTCAATCACAAATATTTGTGTTACCTCAATGAAGGTAAGGAAGGCTTTAATAATTCTATCTGATAAAGATTTCCTCTTCTCATTATGCTCCTTCTAAATTCTAACAAACAAGAAATATTGTTATTTAGCTGGTTACCAGCCCCAAATATGTTTCAGTACTCAAGGAAACACAGCTGGGAGCATGAGTACTGTAATGGAGAAAATACTCTGATATAAATGAAGCTGTGTTTCTTGCACTAACCTTAAATTACTACATATGAGTTAGTTAGATGTACAAAATCACATTTTTAACAGCCGTTTGGCACACTTTTAGTCATAACAAGATTTTATAAATTTTCCATTGTTTTAACAGTTTTCAGTGCAGACACCAAGTAAATGATTTAATTATTTAAAGTAGTTGCTTAAATAGACTTAAATCTAAGATTAAGCTGTCTAAATACCTGCAGCAAAATCTTGTTCTTCTAACTTCAAACAATTTTGTGCTGCAGAGTTTAGTGGGAAGGGTGGATATAGTAAAAGGATTTAAGAAAATGCACAATATGCTTTGAAATGCTTGATATCATTGCTAAGAATATGCTGATTTTTCAGAATTTCTGCACGAATTTCATGATGGGGACGTGAGGTGGATCCATATTAAAAACTCATTACGAACAAGAGTTGGAAAGCTACCTTGAACAGGAATTATTCTGTACACTAAGGCTACTCCCCTTTTCATCCCACCAAGAAAAGTGTGAATCCAGTTTTCTTCTTTTGAAAATGCAGAAATTAAAGTGTTTCAGGAACACTCTAGGAAGAAGGCATGCAGTATGCAAGTAAAACAATAAGAGTAATTGAATGTGCCTTGAAAAAAACCCAAAAATGTAGTGGATGATGAGTTGGAGATCTTGTATAAAGCAATACACACAAACTAGGAGGGAAGCAGCAGGTGCCTAGAAAGAAATGGTATTACACAGTAGATAGTGGAAAAGCACATGTGCATATAATTTTTGTTTTCCTTTCAAAGCTTCTCTTTCATTCTTCCCTGGTTTGTATTAAAACCTGACGCATGTGAATACCGCAAATAAGAAAATGTTGCACAGTAATGTTGATCCAGTTACACTTTATATGCTCATTAGCTGTGTACATTATAATTGAACTCTCTTACGTGTGACAGCCACAGGGATGCCAAATGAATACATTATGGTAAAATGCTGTTACGATGAATACCAAATTAATTTCTAGTGACTGAACATTTCCCATTTTCCCATTGATTCCATGGCATGAAAAAATTTTAAAAATAGTATTTGAAGAAGTGACATGAGAGGCTTATTGTATTGTAACATAGAATATGATCAGCTGGTGCTAAGTTATTCTCTGAGGCTTAATGACAATTTCGTTGACATTTTAAAACAATGAGCAGGTAAAGAACCTATTTTCCTAGAAACTGAAAACAAATGAAGGATTATTCACTTGCACCCCTAGTGAGATTCACTAGACAGAGGTCCATGGGCACTAACCAGCCATCACAAGGAAAAACAGGGATAACTGCTAAAGCAATAAGTAATTTTTCATTTTGCAAACCATGGCTGTGGAGTGATGGAAAAACAGAAGCAAAAACTTTTATTGTTGTCACGCTTGGATTAAATGCTGCTTGAATAAACAAACAAAATGTTCACACTTTAAACACAATCTTTGTTCTTTATTCAAGTAAGTAATGCTGCCACCAGGTTTCTTAGCCTTCAGGTACCATTTATTTGCAGGGAGCAGTTGTCATTAATGCTACCTTGCATGCACAGTAATTTGTGTTATAAATGGCCCAGCAGAAATAAATGGACCTACTCTGGGGAGTGTTTACTGATGACTGAAGAGTTCAGCAGCCATGTCTCTGATGAAAAAAATATAAAACTAAAACCACATCTACTGTGCTTCTGGGGGACAGAAGGAGCCTGGAGAATACAAGGTTAACACATGACACGCTTATGTAAAGTTATTTTTACTGTGTTTTCATGAGCGACACTAAATGTCCTGTGAATCACATGCCTGTGGACTAGTTGATCTCTTCTGACATAGCTTGTGTGAACTTGAAGAAAAATAATACATATTTGCTCCTGAGTTCAGTAACACCAAGCTGTCACTCCTTCTCTTTTACATGCCTTGGAATTAAACCTCTAAATTGGAATAAAAGATTATAGGGTTGGTCCGTTTACATTTAACACAAGAGTTTATAAAAATAAAATGATATGAGCAGAGTAAGCAGGTTGCTAGCTAGGTATTCCGTGAGAAAGTGCTGTAAATTAGGAAGAAAGTCGTGCTCCATAAATAACTGCCTGACTGCAGAGAACAAGAATGCCACTCCTCATGGCAGCAGCTGAAATGTGTGGTGATAATGAGAGAGGAAAAAACTGCTGGGGTTCTAGGGAGAAGGAATGAAAGGTCAGACCTGGACACTACTGTGCATTCCCCTTTCCTTCCCTTTCCCCTGCAGGGTGCTCAGGGTTGTCCTGGGGTACAAAACACCAAGGTGGGTGGGGATGAAGGCAATTTTTGCCTGTTTCCTTTGACACTGGGTGATTTCAACTGCAAATGAAAGAAAGTACTTTGTGTTTCAGCCTATGAGACTTTCAAAGTGCAACATTTCTCTCTTTTTGCCCTCACTTCTCTTGATATGCTGCCTGAATTGCATCTCCACCATGATATTACTTTGATAGCTTTTCTGCTTTTCTCATTCCCCTAACATATTAAACTCTCTCTGAGAGTTTTTTCCATCACCCAAAATACTAATTTTCTGATGTTTTCTTTCCATGGCCAATGGAAAGCTATGAAAGGCCTCATGTTAGGTTATTTTCTCCAAAAAACTGAGGGGCATAAGGTCCTTCAAATAAGGTTGAAAATCATCCAAGCAGGAATGCTCATGACAAAGATAGGTCCAAGTGACTCTGGAATTCAGTGAGGAGGCCCAGATTAGGAAGTCCTTGATGGCTGGACTTGGAGGTCTTTTCCATCCTTTCTGATTCTTGTCATCCTGCTTACACAGAAGAAATTCAGCCTCATTTTAACTCCCTACAATAAGTACCTAGTTCCATCCCATAACACATATTGACCACAGATTGAGTCTTTTTTATGTAAAGCACAAAAGGAAGTAGTCAGAGGAAGCTGCAGTCTGAACAGCAACACTGAGGGACAGACAGACAAGCAGACCTTACAGAACTATTTTACAGAGGGGAGGACTTGGGCTGCAAACATCTGTTCAAGGTCACCAAATCTGTCTGCTGCTGAGCCAAACCTTACCCTTCCCTGACCTTGTCCAGTCTCTCATGCCTAAAATCACCACTCTTTTCTTATGCCAAGTCCAGGCATTTTTCTAACACAGTTAAATTTGATCTCTGATGTACACTGTGGTGTTCTGGGACTCTGTAATTATGGGTGGACCCTAGGGTATATGAAAGGTGCATACCCTGGGTAAATTTGGAAAGAGCAACATTTATTTATACACATGCCGACAAGTACTTGTAAACTTCCCCTGCAGAGTTATTTTTGTCTGCTAGCACAAATTTGTCAGCTGCAGAGATGTATTTTGGTGAGCTGAGAGGAGGATGCTTTTCAGGGATGGAGCAACACAGCCCATGGGAAGAGGGCTTCCCAGCATGAGGGATTCTAGGGACAAGCAACTGCCCAGCATCAGCAGAACTCCCACCTCAGGTCTCGGTTCGGGGCTGCTGCTCAGCAAATGCCAGCAGTGCAGCACTGAGAGATGCACAGGAATTCCAAAACTGGTGTTTTCCTTTCTGCTGTAGTTTTGTTTTCACTGAGAGATGCAGCAATCATCAAAGGATCAGCAGAGCTACCCTGAAGTTTTTGAGTTCTGAACTGTAGTCACTTCCCCAGAGAGTATGCCCATGTTATTACAGGGGTATATAAACACTTACTGAATT
This sequence comes from Cyanistes caeruleus, assembly GCF_971803275.1. Lineage (NCBI taxonomy): Eukaryota > Metazoa > Chordata > Aves > Passeriformes > Paridae > Cyanistes > Cyanistes caeruleus. Next base: position 75,239,485 of record NC_141705.1, read on the forward strand.
CTCTTAGGGTTGTCTTCCACTTTTCTTCTATGCCATATGCTCTTACTGTGTAGCATTATTTAAAATGCCATTGCTTTGAACATCTTGTTTTGTCTCCATTTATAATATAAATTTTATATTTCAGGTTTTTGTCTTATAATGAGATGATGTTTCACTCTGTGGGGATCTTTTACGTCTCCAGGCAAATAAAAAGAGATCTAACGAAACCAGCAAGAAAAAGCTGGGATATTCTTTGTTGCACCTAATGGTGCTATTGGTTTGCTGATTTTTTTTTCCAATAAATAGCCAGCTCTGCTATCATGATTTGCAATATTGATTCAGATATTAGCAAGCCTGTTAATCTCTAAATTCCATGCTATCATTTTTCCTGTTAGTTTACATAGAAGAAACTTAATGATTCCACTTTTGCTATGTCATATAGAAATTATGAGAAAGATTTTAATTTGAAAGATACAATAATTTCCACTTGGAATATACAATAATATCCACTTATTACTTGTAAATAGTGTTTGTGAAAGCTTCTCCTCTGAGTTGCTATTTTTCATCATTTCCTCTTGTGCGTCAATAATTTCTTGGTTAATTATGCTAAAACACATATAAACTGCTTTTGAGAAAGGTGTGTTCCTATTTGCAAAATGAAGACCTTTTGCCTCCCAGGTCAAAAGTGTGAGGAGGAGGAGGTCACTCTTCTTCTTTTAAGCTCAGGAGTTATCACAGTTTTATGTGCAATTCATGAGTGAGCTCTGAGAAACCAATAAAAACCCTTTTTGTTCAGACAAGTGGCCAGAGATGGATGAAGATGAAGAATGAGCAGAAGCATAATTTGCCAGCACACCTGATGGCACAATGACACTGATGTTTCTTGGCTCATACATTACCCCAGGTGGAGCTGTATGTCACTTCATTTCTATCCAGCACGAGGGAGAGTCTGTGAGGGATATTATGACTTTTTAAGTCACTGGCTCTCTTCCAAGTTGCTTTGAGGGCAATGCAATTAAGTGCTTTTCTGACTGTGGGCTTGATTTCAAATTGGCAGTCCTGCATCCAGCTAGTGAGGTGATCAGTTAAGGTTTACCATAATCAGATAAGTTAGCCCTGTATTTTACCTGTCCTGTGCTGCTCCATCAGCTTCACCTCAGCTGGAGTGGAGCCTGTGAGCCCCTGGGGAGAACACCACCCTGCTCGAATTTCTGTGAAGCAGACAGGGGAGGTTTAGATTGCACATTAGGGAAAATTTCTTCAGTGAAAGAGTCCTCAAACATTGAAAGGCTGACATTTGAAGTGTTGAAATCACCATCCCTGGAAGTGTTGAAGTAAGGTGTGGATGTGGCGCTTGGGGACATGATTTAGTGGTGGTACTTTAGGCTGATGGTTTGCCTAGCTGACCTTAGAGGTCTTTTCCAGCCCTAATGACACTGTGAAATACCTAGTGCCTCCTACAAGGTGTAAATCAGGATTTTTCCCTCTGTATCACAAGGGTGCCGATCTTTTTCCAAATATGTCTCTTTTTCCAAATATGGCAGACAGAAACCTTGTCTATGCAAAGCTGCTGAGAACTAAGAAGGGCAGGCTGAATTTCAGATACTCTTTGAAGATCTTAAATGTTTCCTAGGGGTCTGATCTTGTGTTCCTGTCTCCCATAATTTTCTTTTTTTTCGTATAATGGACAAACAGGGACAACATACATGATTAAGAGCTGTGGGCTACATTTTTGTGATGTTACCAATAGCCCATATCAGCACATAAAGGGAAAATCCTGATTTATATTGAGCATTGAATTTTCACAGTAAGTCAACAAATCTGAGTCAGATCTCAATTACGTGCACTCTTGTTGATTTTGTCCAGAGCATGCTTTTTTTCGCCTTGCAAACATCCAAGAGACATTCAGTTTTCAACACCTTTAGGCTTTGTTGTGACATAATGGCTTAGTTTTGTAACAACAAGATGAAATATTGACTGTCATGGAATTGACTGTCAAACTGAACTTTGTGGGGTTTGAGTTTCTTTACAAATTAAAGCTGTCTTCTCATTTTCAACTCTGCATACAATGCCTGCATTCTGAGAAATACAGAGTTTGGAAAGTTTGTGTACTGTGACAAGAAAAAACTGTTCCTGTTTACTGTGATTAAATTCAGGACTAAAAAGCTACAAGTGCAAGCAGCGTGGGTCAGGTGGCTTATCTGTAATATCAGCTATTTCTTCTACATTTGATGTTTGGACACCAAAAAAAAAACACCCCAAAACCCAAAACATGGGATGGAGCATTGTTTTAAAATTATCTAAACATATTACAACAGACAACAGCATTGATTATGTGATTAATTTTGCTGCAGATCTCTAATATTAATAAATAGGCCCTGTTAAATGTCTGAAGAATGCAGTAACATGGGTAGCTCTTGGTATTAATTGTGGACAGTTCTCCAGCCCCATACCATGATTTTCCAAAGCAGGTTTCTTGAGCAGATAAAATAAACAAAAAAAATGCAAGAACATATGGTGATCCTCTCAAAAACCTACACTTATGATCACCAGACGAAAGGCATTTTTAAGAAGAGGCCACTGAAAAGCAGTGGTTTATTGCACATCATCAGCTTGAGCCATCTCAGCTTTTTCACAGTAGGAAATCTGATCTGGAGAGCATATGGTAAATTCACATGCAAAAGCACGATAGACTTAAAATGGCAGTTCCTAATTAGCACCTTATTAGTGTTCAGGTTCTGGCACTGTTAGCAACAGCATGAAATGCATGGCCTAGATTTTTTGCATTTAGAATGGAATTGCACCAGTTTAAAGACATTTTGCTAAATTTGGATTGATTTTAATGACAGCAGAGGATGGCATAGATCTACAATGCTAAATTACATAACACATTTGAAATCCTTGTACTTTTGGGCAACTGTACACTGAATAAAAATCTGTGTTAGCATACTACAAATGTTCCACAGGTTACACTTGCTTTTTCCACATGCATTTTTCAGACAAAATATCTAAACTTGCCAGAAGTTTGCCAAAGATAATTGCAGAGCTGTTGTTAAGAGTTCTCTGTAAGCAAACTGTGTTTAGTTTACACAAAGTAACAGTTAGTGAGTAAAACAGGAATCTGACTTCTAGTTAGATGCATGAAAGATTTTTTTTTTTTAAATATTGACTTTATCAAAGCAAATATTAAGTTGTGATTTGGGCCTGTCATATCTACATGTACAGACTAAGAATTATAGGATAAGTAGGGATGGAGAAAAAGCTATTACCTTACAGAAAGTGCCCTGAAAGATACTAGAAAGGTATTATTCAAACCACATATAATAACAAAATTCTAATAATTAAATTTTCTAATTACCAAAATAGCCAAATATTATAACCAAATAACCAGAAAATTTTGGTTTGCCTGAATGGTTTACCTTCTAGGCATGTCTGGACTGCTCATCTAAGCCATCTCACAAGGTATATTCTACCTTTCCATTTGACTTTTAAATAAAATGTAAGAAAATCACTGTTGACAAAATTGTTGTAAACAATGGCAGTGAGAGATCAGTCTGTCCAGAAGTAGGTAACAAGAATGTAAGGTTGCTTTTTTTTTTAATGTAGAAACATTAATTATTTTTTATATTAATCATTTTGGAAGAGTCATTCTACCAAGAAACAGAAAAGTATATTCTTGCTAAGTGAAATAATTACAAATTAAATACAAATTTGCAGCACACTAACCCTTTTGAGGGTTGCCTGTCTATTTAAACCTAACCTCCCCCAACTACTTAGCACTCTTTTGCTCAGTCAGTATGTCTGCAGCTATTCAGGGTGGGACTGAGTTGGGCTGGATTTCCACCAAACTGTGATCAGAGGGAAAGTCATTAGCTGCAAACCTTGTAAATGCCTGCTTAGGGAGCAAAGGATGAGGTAAAGCAGTTGGCTTACCTGAAAACCAAGCCCACCTAATTGCTACTGGCACTTCTGCTGCTTACTGGTTGATCTCCTTGAGGCACAGAAGCCGGTGGGATGGGACAGAGAAAAGAATTCATCAGTAAAGGCCACCAGAAGTTGTATGTTCTTCTTTGGCTGGTTAAGTAATAGCTGTTTGCATTGTTTTGAATGTGGTTAAATACTTTGATAGAGGGAAAAAAATACCTAACAAGCATAGAAACAGTTGTTTTCTTAGTAGCAATGTGAGTGAGGTCTGCTGTTCTCAGGAACTAACTCTGCAGCTGTGGGGAAACTGAATTTTCAGAAACACATAACATGAGGAAAGGCATGTATTCAAATCAGTATTTAGAGTTTTTCTAACTTGTTTAATGCCTGGAACAGAGTGAATACAAAACTGAAAAACCCCACCTGTGATAAATTAGGTATCTGGCTATTGGTTTTTTTTTCTTCTGTGGTCATTTTCATGTGAACAAATGTCATCTGCTTTTTGTTTTGTGGCTTTGATTTTGTTGTTTTATTGTTTTTGGTTTGGTTTTTTTTTTTTACTTGAGGGGAAATATTGTCTGATATTGGCAATTTTTTTTTAGTTCCACGGGTGGCTATAGTCATGTAATATCACTTAAGTTCCTCAAATTAATAAATTTAGGGAATATTAGCACTTCCAGCACAAGCTATTGCCTAAAATGGCAGCTTGAGTAAGCAAAGATAGTGTTATAGAGATGAACTGATTTAAAAAAAAAAAAAAGTTAGAAAAAAAAGGCTTATTACATTTAGAGGTTTGAATATTCACCAAAAATGAACACAGAGGCTGCATGTTTTTTCATTAGTTTCACTAAAAAGTAGTGTGCCTAAGCAAATTAGTTAAAGCTGTTTAGAGAATTAAATATGACTGCAGGAGGATAATTTTAGTGTCTAATCTCATACAGTCATGCCATGCTAATTTTATTCTCCCTTTTCCCATTTTAACTGAATGCATTTATATAAAGCCATGATAACTTGCTTTCCCTCTTTATAAATACATATATATATGGAGACTGATATATAGATATATATAATATGTGTATATACATACATGTACAAGTATTTATAAAGATATACACTAGCACCTGTAAGACTAAAATACAGAAAAATATATAAAATATACATATTCACTGGGAGAGAAGGAACAAAAATAAAAGTCAGATTAAACTGGGAATTTGTTTCTTTTGAGTGTTGTGTATTTGGTAACACCTCTAACTTTCTACCAGTGACTTTTACCATATTTAGGGAGTAAACCAAAAGAAATCAGTTATATGTTCTGACTCAGATCATATGATTTATTTATATCATCGTAAAATATATATTAAAATGTCTCCATTTGAGTAACTTATATTTTATTACTTGTGCTATGACAGAAGTTAGAGTCTGTTTTGTTTTAAATTTCAAGGCCCTATAATTGTAAACATTGTCTCTATGTGATATGGGAGAAGTGAGGATAATCTATGCCCTGTGAGTAGGAAAGAAATGAACTGTATTTTCTTTTAACGGGCATTTTTAATTTTTAGACCCTGGTAATTATCAGACACGTGATCTGAAAAGAAGAAGATATAAAGAATAGGATTTCTTAAAATTATTTTAATATAATTTTTTGTCAGGTAGCAATAAGTGAAAAAAAAAACAACAACTTTTGCTTTTCTCTCTGGAAGACTTAGCTGAGGTTTTTTCATTTTTACTGTTCTCCCACACCTCCAAATAAGAATCATCACCTTTGGTACCATCACTAGAACATAACAGTACAGGAACCATAAAGACAAAAATATGTCTGATGACCTAGTCATTAAATGATCCTTACTTTCTTGATAAACGGAGGGACGGTGACTTTGAATGTAAGCTGTAGGATAAGAGGAAGCAGCACCTAAGCAGGCTGTACAAAAGAAGGAAACTACCAACAGAAAACTTCATTGCACAGCACAGACTGACATTTTGATGTTTCTTTCCGATGAACTTGTGGAAAAATGTTTTATTATTTAGTCATCTCTGTCAGAAACCATTGCTGTCATAAGGAGCAAACTGTTTGACTAGCCTTCATAAGAAAAAGGTAGTACTGCAGCTTTACTGCTAATAGTGAGATCCTGCTATTTACTTCATACTTTTTTATATAGAAAAAGTTCTTTTCTGTGTGTTATCAAGAGTTGTTATTCTCAGAAAGTGAATATAGAGCCTCATGGGCATTTACCCTTGAAGACTGGCTGCTTTATAGCATTTAGTCAGAGTAGCAACAAAAGTGTATTTGGGGCTGCACTTGCAGTATCTACAGGCACAGCAAAACATGGTAGACAAACTAAGGTGTGGTCAAGTACAACTTCATCCTCTGCTCTGGATTTTTTTTTTTTCTCTTGTTGAATGGAGTCAAATACAGAGGCTTTTTTGATTGTTTTGTTTAGATTGAGAACATTTGAATTGTAATGGCTAACTTAATCACCTCTTTGCACAACCAGGTTCTTTGCTGTCTATTTATACCCACGGTCAGTGCATGTGTGTGTGCTCAGAGGAGTGTGGGCTCACCAGCCTGTACAACCATGAAAAACAAGGACTGAGAGACCACAGCCACCTGCAGGAGAGTGCCTTAACAGGGTACAACCTGCAAGTGCCTCCCAGCAGTTTGTGATGCCCTCTCCTGTTTTCTACACAACCTGTTTCCTGGGCTGCCTTCCCGTGGGGCTGCATGACTGACTAGGGCATAGCTGCAGGGTAGGAGGGACAACACTTGCTCTGCCAGAGGCAGTGGACTTAAAATCATCCTGGGATGGCAGCCTGAAAGTCACAGGAGAAGCCTTTCATCCTTTCTTTGATTAGAGGTTTGGCTTGCATAGACCCAACCTTAAGGTCTTTTATAATATGAAGTGACAGCATTGAGAATGTTTTTTCTAAAATTGATGTTGTTGGGGATGGAGAATTCAGTTGCAGCGTGCAGACGATGTCCTTAATCTGTTCCTGTGATGTCCTTGAAGAGTTTGTCAACAAGGTTAAACTTAGTTAAATATAAAGAATTAGATTTGAAATATGTGAGGAATCTGCTGAATTAGTTTTCCACCTGAAAAGCTATGTTTTCTTCTAAAATAACTTTATGTTTGGCATACACACATCTTAGTAGTGGACTAGGTAAAGTAAAAGAGTGTTGGCTGCTCCTGGAACAAGCCATCAGTATAAGGGTAAAAGTAGCAGTCCTCAGCATAACATGAGGAAAATAAGAAAACAAACAGGCTGTAGTGATGGGTGATTTCAATTTCCCAGTATGAACTGGGAAAACTGAAAAGCATGGAACAATGAAAAATAAAATTCTAGAAGAAATAAAGAGTTATTGACCTGTGGTGTCAGAGTACTAATAGGACTTGTCCTTTCCAATCTCAGCAAAAATGTGCAGTTAGTAGATTAGAAACAGCAAAGCCACTTGGTTCAAGTGACCCCATGATTAAATTCAATATAACTTAGAACACTAAGCCAAATAGATCAAAACTACAATATGAACTCTCAAAGGTTTACTTTAAAGGTATATGGGAAAAAAAAATTGAAAAATGGGGAAAAGAAACAACAATGGAAGGTGTTTCTAGTGATGAATTAAGTTTTTTTCTAACACGCCAAGATGCATATTTCTTGGGGGAAGGAAGATATGAATGTGGGGAATTAATCCTTACAATCTGACCATTGTACTTTCTGTGAACTTTATATTAGATAATTGTGTTATATTACTGAATCCCTGCTAAAAATATTGTGCAAGATCCACAGTTACAGCTTCACCTGAGAGAGTGGGGACAAATATCACTGTCTATTTATATCCATTTGCTAATCACAGGAGGGTTGCTTGGGTTGTGGCTGTTCCTCTATTAAGTGATTTAACCTCAGTCCTTGACTGCAGCAGGGGAAAACCTTTGTAAATGTTTATCTTTTATTGTTCTGGCATTGCAGAAAAAGATAAATGTTGCATCAGACCTTGCATTAGGGGGTAGAAATGAGCCATGACACAGATTTCTTGTTTATCACAGAATGAAAAGTTTCCTGGTTTCTTCCTCTTCACAATTCAGCCATCTGACTCCACCTATTCACTGACTCTGGCTACAGCAAGCTCCCACTGTAGGTTTCCCTGCAGGTATTTCCTGCTAGACCATGACTGGAGGCTCCAACAGAACGCTCCAACTGCAGACCCAGACTGACCTCACACCAGGGATTCTCTCTCCCATTTTGCCCAGTCCTTCTGGATTGCTCCTTCAGTATCTCCTTCCTTAGGACCCTTCCTCAAGGTCCTCCCTGAGCAGCCAGCCCACCTCTTTTATCATTTGTATCTTTATTGGATATAGCTGTGACTCATCAGGGGCAAGGTCGCCGCTAATCCCTTCTACAGATAAACATCTAGGAATCACATTGGAGAGCTCCTGAACATGCACTCAATGTGGGGATGCAGATGTGGAATTAATGCATTTGTACTATGTGTCTTCTAAAATATCAGCTTAGAAACTTGAGCCATCTTTGGCTAGATTTTAAACTTAGTACACGGCCTCGTTCTGTCTCATTTTAAAAGTGCAAACTGGAAATAGGAAGGAGAGGAGGAGTATCTCTTTTTCAAATAAATCATGAATGTTCAAAATACTCAGATGTGATCAAAACAAGGTAGTATAGACAAACCTTTTTTCCTTATTGGAAAAGCTGATTTTTGCAGATTCTGATAGAGCCTTTCCTTGTATTTCAAGGACAGAGATAAAAAGACCCCCACCTCATTGCTATGAGGTTGATGCTAAAGCTGCAGTTTTGTGCCCTTTGTTGGACTGGCTGTATTCATGGTTGTTCAAGTTTTCAGTCTGCTCCTCCAGGCACACTGATCATCCATTTAATCTTGCAACAGTATTTTCTCTGAGTGGTGTACAGAGTACAACATACACCCTCTTGTTTAATTTCTACGCTTCCATGATCATTTGTGTAAGTAGAAAATGTCATGGAGATGTATAAATTGTAAAATCCTCCCTAACCAAGCAGTCAGTATACTTTTAGCACTCAGAGTCTTTTTAAAGGTACATTTCACACAAATTTTGGTACTTATTCTCAAAAAATGTCTCCAGGGGATCAGAGATTTACTTATGGCTTGTTCAACATTTCAGTGAGTGTGGGTTGTGGCTCTCTTTGATTTTATATTTTTTTTTTTTCATAATTATTTTAAAGTATTTTTTTACTGGAAAGCAGTCTCTTGTTTTACTCTGTATAATTTTTTTCTTTAATCCACATTTCATAGAACCTCGTAACTTCCATTTTCTCAGTGCACTGTTAGAGTCAATGCCCATAAAATGGAAAGAGAAAGGAGGAATTAGGCAACAATCTAGGAACTGAGAGAAAGAAGTGTCTTTTACAGTAGAGTATAATGAAAAATGCTGACAAAATAAAATATTATGACAATGTCAAAAGAAAATATTTGCCTCACTTCTAAACTTTTCTGATCAGACATTTCAAAGCAATTTTTAAAATTGTTTGAAAAATAAATGGAACAGAAAAAGCACTTTACTAAAAAACTAGTATATAAACCTAGTATTAGATTAGTTGAGCATAAGGGTACAAACTGGGATCTCCTGACTCTTGATAGATGCCTTACAGGAAAGGTTATTGCCCAGGCTGGATTGGATCTCCTTTTCACTGACCAGAAATGCTGTTCAGCACCTGCAAAAGGTTGTGGGTCAAAGGTATTGCAGGACATTTCTGTGTAAATTTATTTTTCATACTGGAGTTTTCAGAGCAGCCTTTTAGAGAAAGCTCTGCTCATTTTGTTGTAACTATAGGTTGTGGCAGAGAAATATATGCCTGAAACTTTCTTTTTATTTTCAAAATAAATATCTGAGTTTAAAAAGAAGAATCTGCTTCAAATACTGTCTTGGGGATCGTGGCAAGTGTTCGTAAGGATGTACCTGACAGAGCATTTGTTCCATAGCTCACAGGCATAACGAGGTTGAGAGGCTCTCCACTTGTTCAGTTTGTGGACTAACATCCAGATCAGCTAAAGGATGACATTTTTTGAGTGTTACATCTGCAGTTCACATTAAACATATGTAATGCCATATGGTCACCAAGCAGTTATGGACTTCTTATTTATTAGGTAAGCTACCAGAGCTAATATTAGGTATGAAGCAGTTTATATGCCATCCAAAGAGAAAAGAACCCAAAATATTGGAAATAAGATGAAAACTCAAAGGAATGCCCCATCTTATTACTGTTTTTGTGCAGAGGTGTGCAGTGGTACTATGTTCTGCAGAGACAGCCAGATCAGACTCCATCCTGAAGGAATCATGCACCCAAGTATGTTTGGTTAGCCTTCAAATTTGCAAGTATGCCTTTTATCAGCAATTCCTCATGCTAGGCTATGTACCAAATATCTTGTACTAGCAAATGGGTAAAGCTGGAAGCAGTTGTCCTATCTTTAATCAGCACCTGGTTTTATATCTGTCATGTCCAGCTGCGGTCCTGTTATTCAAGAACTTAATTTATCTTCACTTCTTCCTCCCCAGTTTTTCCCCCTCCCCCTTTAATCTGCCATCTCTCTTGAGTTACCCTCATGCCTTCAGCTATAAACCTGGATATTCTAGATATCCCTCAAGTCAGGGAAAGAATGATTATATTAAACTCAGCAGACCCATCACCTTTAGCCATAGCAGTCCTAAATTTATGCCTGATCCTCTCTGTCAGCACACCAGAGAGCACCATGAGGCAGCACCAGGAGTTTATATTTTAGTACTTTTTAAAGGCCAGGATGTATTCTGACATCACTAGGCACATTTTTTTCCTAGATATTGACCACAGTAGCTGCCCTGACACAACAACATGAGATGTGATGCTCGGGGATTCTCTGGTCTCAGGCACTGCTGCAAGGTTTAGAGGTGTCTGCTCTGAGCCTGAAAAGTGTCAGGCTAAGCCAGCCTCTCAAAGTTTCCCAGTAAAAGCCTTCAAATTACCAGTTTCTGCTTCTGTTTTTCTTTCAGCAAATGCCAAAAAATATAATGAACACTCCTGTCCCCAGACCCCATAAAGCAACATTTATCCTTCATAATGCCATACCCTCTGCACTGAAATATCAAATTATCTTCTTCTTTCTTTCATTGTTTTTTTTTTTCCGGACAGAAACCAGTGTGAGTTGCTCCTAATAACAAACTTAGCTACCCGTGGGCAGGTGTTGGATGCTTCAGTTGTCTATATATAGGTACCTACAGGTACTAAATTTAGGTGAAAGTAGGGTATTTCTCTTTCATAAAACCTGGATCCAGCTCTGTGCCAACTTTAGAATGACAAATCTGGCCATCAATTCAATATAATCCACTGTGCACATCTATCTATTCCAAAACACTGGAGAATTCTATAACAACTTTGAGACTTTTAATTTGGAAGAAAAAAGGCCATGAACCAAAGTAATTTCCAGAATCCTAGATTCCTAAAGTTGGTTTTTTTTTTCTGGGATAGGATGGAAAATTTCTTGTTTGTTTAGCTTTTTGAGTCTCAGAATTATTTAGGAATGGTTTTCTTCTGTCTATGACAGTCCAGGGGAATTAAGAGCATACAAAGAGCTCTATATCTGCAGGGCTAGGCAGCAGTTACAAGTATTAAAAAGTATTTGTAATTATTAATTTATGCCTATGTACAGGTAGCTTCTCATTAAATCAGTGCTTTACCATTTATCCAGGTTATTGGTTTCCAATTTCTGTGATTTTTTCATAGCCATTAAAAAGCAGTGTGTTCTTTGGTTTTGAAAATCTGGAGTTATCACAGCAAGAAGCGTATGTTCAGCCAATGAAACTTATATGTATTCAAATTAGGACTGAACTGAGTCTTAAAACACATTTATTAAAAAACAAATAGCATATAAATAGCAATGTTATTCAATATAGTTGAATATTGTCCATGTTGACATGATTGATGTTTTCCTTGAGCAAGAATTATTTTGAAAAACTGAGATTGGTGTTTTGTTTGCTTCATTTCAAACAAAATGATTTTGATTAAAGCTGATCAAAAAATCACAATTTCTCTCTAGTGGGAAGTTTTTGTATTTCAGCACTCTGTATTTTTCCCAAATCTGGTCAAACTTGAAAAACTGAAATTTCACACAATTTGTTATCAAACACCTGGAAAAAAAAAAAAAAATGGAAACAGTAAGACAAATTTTCTGTATGGTTTTAATATTAAATTGCATTTTCTATGCTACTGATTTTCCCCAATGAGTTGCAGTTCAAAAATCTCAGGGAATCATCCTCCTTCCATGGCTTCCTGAACTGACAGCACCTCCCTAGGTGCGACCTGCATGAACTGGAGTAGAGAACTCTCTAAAGGAAACTTTGATTGACAAGGCCATGGGGGACAAAATGCAATAAAAGAAGAAAGAAGCTTTCTTCAGGACATGGGTGGGGGAACACCTTGGAGTGACTTGCTGTTTAAATGAAATAACAGGGAAGGAAGCAAGCATCATTCTGGCACAAAGTAGAATTTGCTGGAAAAAAACCAAACCAAACTGTTTCTGCGAGAGAAACAAATAATAATAATGGCAGAGTAGAGGAGAATGATGGCACTGAAGTGGTTTGTCTTTTGTTCCTGCTTGTGATTTTTCTGATCACTGTGATATGCTGACACATGAGTTTGGAATATTCTTATACTAGATGATTATGGATGCTTTGATTGAGTTAAGTAGCTGGATTTTTCTGACCTCTGCAAGTATAACAAGATATTTATAAGATCACTGCAACCCCCAATGACGTTTTTAATGTAGGTATGTTATACACACAAGTGAATTATAGTCCAATAAATAGAATAAAATTCAGTTTAAAACAAATGCTTTAGAGCTTTGAATGCATATATGAAATAATACATGGATGTGTTTATGAAATGGAAGATTTTTAAATGCATTCTTCACTTCTTTCCCTGATACACTGGTTTCATCATCAATTACCACCACATCCTCCCATGCCAGGGAGACTGCGCAGATGAAAATCCTAACTTTTGCTTTACATCAGGGAGAGAGGCAGTAGCTCTGCCTGTGACTGTGGGTTTTTTTCTGCTGAAGAATAGATTTCAGTGGAAAATTCCTGTCCAGCTCTAACATTTGTTGACCACTATGCACAGTAATTTCCTGGAAGACACAACCAGCACTTGTGAAGCCTCAGTCAAGCCTGGGTGCAGAGGCAGTTTCCAGTGTCCTCAGCCTTTCCCAGCTGGGAAGCAGCTTAAGGATGCACAGATTAACTCCAGAAGAGCAGTCCATGAGGATTTCTGGTCTCACTTCAGGTTTCACTTCACTTTAATTTGATATTAAATATCTAAGGAAAACATGTCCTTTAAGCAATACTCAGTGGGAAAAAGGTCTGATCAGAAGCTCAGGGTTTTTTTCCTGAAGAATTTAATAAGAGTACAATAGAGAGTTATTCACATATCTCTTTATTAGCTTATTTGGCAACCTTTTATTTTTTTTTTTTTTAGCAAAATTAATTCTAATTTTCGGTGGGGTTTTGTGTATGCTGACAAATGCTTTACACAAGCACAAAACATCAGATTAGTCACGTGCCTAAAATTACACCTGCCCTTAAATGCTGTGTTTGTTGGACACACGAGATATTCAAGGAATAAAGTGCCCATGCTCTGACTATACTAAAATACATCATTTCAGAACTCATGCCTTGCCCAGCTCTCCTTTGTTATTGATCCACGTTACACAGCAAATGCATGGCAGGATAAAGGCGGCGCAGCGAGCAGCTAATCCCCAGCTCCAGGTGCTTCCAGGATGGTGGCAAAGCCCCTTGCCATGGCCAGGGAGCCAGGGAAGAGCAGCACCAGATGGCCCTGCAGACAGTGGCGTGGAGCCAGCAGCAGCTAAACAACAGCCCCAGCAGGCAGAGCTGGTTTCATCCTACACAGCTAAAAACGCTCTTCCTGGGAAGCGCCATGCCATGGGAGCTGAGAGCATTGGCTCAGGAGCACCGTGGGGCTCAGGGCAGTAAGATCCTAGAGGAGTAGGGTGCCAAGGAATGTGGAGGCAATTTGGTGGCTCTGAAAAGCACCAGCTCGGGTCAGCTAAGGACAGATCTGAAGCGTGGCTTGCAAGCCCCACTGGATTCCAGCTGCATCTACAGAGCCATTTAGATCGCTGTAAAATGTCTATAATCTTGGAGTTTTCATTAACCAGACTATTTCAGTCCCCTGGTATGACAGGGTTGAGTGTAGCTAGCAGGGCTGGACTACTTGCAAATACTTCACCTGTATGACTTTTTCTTGAGTGATTTGTCTTGTGCCTTTGCACTTGACTAATTTCATGTTCCTGAGAGCTGTTCCATTTAATATTCTATTTGTATTTTCCATTCTGTTTCTACCAAGATGTGCACCTTCACCAACATTACTGCTAATGATTTTCTCTCCTTTTCATCAATACAACATATATTCTCTGGAGTGACAGTAAGTTCATCTCTTAGAAAATGCATTACCGTTAATAAGACAACACAAACAAGGAAGAAAATTTATTTCGGCCTGGCAACAATAGCATCACTTTTGTTCCGCCATTTGTGCGTGTGCTGGGGAGGAGGAGTAGGCTCTCTTCTTCTTCTTCCCCTTTTCAACAGAGGTTTTGTGGTTCAGTTGCTAGAACTAGAAGAATAATTTCTTTCTGTAGTATCTATTTACAAAATCTGTCAAAACCAGAAATAACAGATAATGGAAGTATTTTGATGGGCAATATGAAATACAGAGTGTGAGATGAGAGGGTGGGGCTTATCTTCTGTTAGCTGATTTCACGGACATCCTTGCCTACTCAGGATGTCCATCTTTATCTGTTATCATGGAACAAAAGCATTATTTATAATAAAAGTTTCCCCATGTGCAGGATCACTGCAGAAGTTGATACCTCAGTAAGTAACAACATTGTTTGTACACAGGTTTGTCAATGGCTAGCCTGCATCAGCGTGGTGTGGAATCACATCCCAAGCACACAATTGAAGCATGGTTTTGTGGGCTACAGATGTTAGCCTTTGACAGCTAATCTGGCTCTTACAGGACAAAATGAAAAATTTCATGGCACATTCTGTTTTCTGTGTGCTTTGTGGTGAATGATACATGAGCCTGTAATCTTTTTTATAGTCAAAACAGCTACTGTGCTTATTTATGGGCAGCATAACCTGAGCAAAGCAGTCCATTGTCTATGTTCCCTCTTTTGGACAAAATCCCCAAAATCCCCAGAAGTGTTTATTAGTCATATAAATCCCCAGCTTTTACAAAGTCAGTTTAATAATATTAATTCACTGATTTACATACACGAGAAAGAAAGTGGCCTAATGATTAGCCAATAGACAGTGGGATGAGTAGGAGGAGCTGTCCCTCCCATGGCACAGTGCAGAATTCAGTCTCCAAAGACTTTCATGCTTGGGGTAAGCGTTGGGTGAGGTTGATTTCTTTCCATGCTTCTGTGCCAGCTCTGCTTTTTCCACCTCTCTGCAGCAACAAATGACTGTGCACATGGCTGGGTGTGAAAGTAGAAATAATAGGTTTTGTCAAGCTGATGAGTTGCAAGCAGCTTGAATTTTCAATCTTTTTTTTTTTTCCCTAGGAAAAACTGCATATTTTTTCTTGGTGTAAAGTAATTCCCACAGCTGCAGTCTCTGGTGTGTGTGTGCATGTGTGTGGGAATTGCAAGGTAAAAAAGTGCTGGACAGCCACTGTTTTTTAAGAAGCAAGCAAACAAAAATGGCCAGTCAGATTGCTGGCTGGAGTGTTTGAGTAGGAAATGGATCCTCAAAGGATGTTTGCTGCCAAGGCTCTTTGATGTTTTTGATCCTCAGCCTGGGCCAGTTTTGGTCATGATGACTTTTCCCTGCAAGATGACCACTAATAAGTTAGGACACTTTCAAAAGGTAATAATGATTAAACTGGTTGCTACATGGTGATGAATAAACACCTCTGGCTATCTCTTTATTCCAATAATAATAAAGAGAAATAAATCTTCCCAACTCTGACACATGACAATATCCATGGTGACTTTTGCCTGTTGACATAGATATCCTCAGTAGACACAAACATAGGTAGCAAAAGAAAAAGACAACTCTCCTATGCCTGCAACACCTTTAAACCAGAAATGAATCATGATAGAACACTGACTCTGGAGAATGAACATGACAGACCCCTAAAATACTGAACATAAATATGATAATGTGAAAAACACTATAAAAAGGCAAGATTAAAAAGCTCATTTGACTACATGCATGAGGACAAAAGACTACATCAATATTTTATATATTAGTCTTATTTAAAAAGTATTACAACTAGCTTGTGTAAAAAGAGCATAATTTTGTTTAAGTATATACTTTCAGACGTTAATATAACCACTTGCCATATGTTTCTAAAAGGATAATTATAAATAGGACCTTCTAGTGCCTGAGATTTTGCCTAGAAATTGTGCCAGCTCCTATAAGTCCTCAAGTATGTGCCTTCTTTGAGGGCATTAAGTCTCAATCCTGCTGGGTTTTGTTAAATAAAATTCCAATTCATGAAGTAATTCTAATTAATTTCTGACCCTCCCAAAAGGAATTCCCCCTTGCCCAAGACCTTTCCAGGGTAAGAGAAATATCTTTGAGAAGCACTGTAATAACTCTCTGAAGCTGCAGTAGTTCTAAAGGTATTTTCAGGTATGTAATAAAATATATTAAACCAACTGGCTTTCAGAATGTGGTTGACCACAAGAAAAGTGCTTGCATGAGCATTAAAGCTGGTTGTATGTTCACTCACCTTCCTTATGGGTTATTACTCATAAAATTTGAAATCAACATAAAATATTGGAAATGTATTTGGTACAAATTTTGCATTGCCTCAAAGAGTCAACCTGTGTCTTTCCTTGTGTAGTCTAGCTATGACTAGTCTTCCCTGGGCTCTGGATCACAACTATAAACAAATAATTGAATGTTCCAGCAGCACAGTTTGCTTCCATCAGTGGTCAGCTTATGCAAGAGGATACAGAATTTGTTTGAGGAAGAGGTATTCCCCATCTGATGTGTTTAGGAAGAATTGCAAAAATCACTTATACTACCTTTTAATTAGTACTTACTGTCTCAATTATGCTTTCGTCTTTAATTTTTAAGACATTTGCTTAAATAGATATGTACATATATAGGCTTACATCTGGGAAAAGGATGACAATAATTTCTGTGCAAGTACAGAAGTGCTCCAGAGGGTGTAAGAGTGTATACAAACAATGCTTGTAGAAATCCTGTCATTAAAATGCATAGAATGGTATAATTTCCTGAGTTAGAAGAGACCCATTGATATCATTGAGTCCAACTCCTATCTCTGCATGGGAGAGCCCCAACAAGTACATCATGTATGTGAGAGTGTTGTCCAAACACTTCTTGAACTCTGGCAGGCTTGGGCCCACAACCACTGCCCTGGGGAGCCTGTTCCAGTGCCCAACCACCCTCTGGGTGAAGAACCTTTTCCTGATGCCCAGCCTAAACCTTCCCTGGCACAGCTTCAGGCCATGCTCTCGGGTGCTGCCACTGATCTCATGAGAAACATGCTGAGATTGCAGCCTGCTCCTCTCCTCCCCTCACAAGGAAGCTGTAACTGCAATGAGGTCTCACTTCAGTCTCCTCTTCTCCAGGCTGAATGGACCAAATCACCTCAGCTTCTCCTCATAAGGTTTCCTCTGTAGTTTTACAAGGCTGATCTTTTTTCCAGTTATTGATTTGGACACACAGACTCCTCAGCTACAGTAGGGATTTGTTCCCTCAGAATACATACAAGTTTTATGTGGTTAATTCTGAGGGATTTTGAACCTAGGCATGAGGTTTTTGACTTCCCCTGTACATGGAAGATGCTGTGTGAGTGTGCTGCCATCCAAAAAGGTGCACATGGTCCAATGGGTTGACCCCATTAGCTTGAAAGTCAGGGTTTCCTGTTATGTCCTTCATGTGCCACTTCATGTGCTTTTGTGGGTGAGCAGATGCCTGTTTCACACACTTGATCAATTACCCTTGTTTATGTTTTCAAAACATTTGTTCCTTAAACTAGAGATTCCAGCAAACGGGCGAGAAGGTCTTGGGGAGAGTTCCTGTGCAGACACAAATAACTTGGCCTTAGATACATGGTGAAATTGAAGGGACTAAGTCAGTGTTTTGGAAAGTGTTTCATGTTGACTGAATGCTGCTTTAAACCTTTTTCCAAAGTTCTCTGATTCTCTAAAGTGGCCAGCAAAGTCTTTTTTGTTACTTTGTTGAGAATATCTTGCCAGTATTTGTCCTGTGCATCTAACTCAGACTACATCAGTAACTGTAAGCTCTTTTACAAGCCTTGTCAAGAACAGAAGGAACCTCTTTCATCCAACATGCCAAATAGAAATAGAGGACACCACAGAAGAATTTCTGTCTCCCCTAGCTGAAACAAATACTGGGAAAAATTAATTTGCAGGAAAACCATCATGAAGAGTAGTGATAGCTGAAGGCAGTGGTTGAGCAATCTGCAGTCCTCGGTGTTACTATTTGTACCACATCTGTTTCTGAGGACAGTGAAGACTTTGGGCCTTCAAACTGATTAAATCCTCACAAACGAAGTCAGAAACTGTTCTGAGCAGGCTGTAGGGGATGTCTAAGACCTGGATGAAGCAGAACTCGTTTGAGATTGCTTTGCTCTGAGTGGCTATTGAGCAGAAAAAATCTTGTAAGTCATTGAACAATCACTGATGTGATAAATTCCTAAAAAGCTCTTTTAAAGAAATAATTTTCATATTTTCACTACTCCAGTTGCATTGAAATTTATGTGCAAGTGAGTTATGTCTGCTGTGGGAAACAGCTTTAAAATTTGTCATTTTTGCATTTAAATTCTTAACCATAACATTACATTAATGTAGTTGCACTGAATATTAAATTGATTTAAAGGTATTAATACTACATACAATATGCTCTCTTTAGCATGTAAATATCTTAATGCAGTATCAAAATGCAAATTGGAAAATATTATTCACATTCTTGATACAATATCAGCTTTTTGCATTAATTCCTGATGGCTTATAATCATTACAGCAAAATGGCTTGAATGGAAATCTTTAATTTATAAAACTGTAAATGAGCTCTGACTCGATTGCTGGACCTTGTAGTGTCACAATATATCTATTAATTTTGAGTGCAGTGAGTGAACCCTTATAAAAACACTTGCAAGATAGGTCTGGCAAATGTGTTGAATTGAAATTATGAGTGCTTCAGGAAAAAAACAACCTGTTGTGGTCTTGTGAACTAGAATAGAAAATGTCCCAAACCTTAACCTTGGGAAAAAAAGTGCAATTCTAACACAATTAGGTATTTACCAAAATTACTGCATCTGAGTGATCAGTGGGAGTGTAAATGAACTGACAGTCCCTTTGAAGGCATTCCCTGCTGGCTGTGTGCACATCTGTGATCTTTGTGCTTAGGTCCCTAAAAGGACAGAAGATTATGATGTGGCAGTGCCAGCACCAGTGAAAAACAAGCTAAAGAGTGAATGAGGCAGTAAAAAACTTTATATACCAAATATCCTATGTGTCTCTACCAGACCTCCATTCGAACTGCAGTCTCTTGTGTTGTGGTAAGGATGTGGTTAGGATATTAAATAAAGCCTTTCACCTCAGACATTTCATTCCCCTTCCCACCCCCACCCCCCCATAATTTCTTTTGCTTTTTCCTCAAAAATATTGAAATTCTTTGGGGAATAAACTTTGTGTCAGTTTATCACCTTGCCCTGATCTGGGCTGAAGGTCTGAGTGCTGCTGTGATGCAAACCATTCTCTAATCCAGCATTTTTACCATGGGAAATTCTTTAGGGAGAAAATACTGCATTTACAGCAATTATGAAGAATATTTCTCTTCTCCAAAACAACAATCCACCTACCCTGAGAGTTGTATGCACTTCCACCATGACTGCAGTGGGTAAATGTTGTCAAAAAGATGATATGATTTTTGCTGAAATTTTCCATTCTGATGCACCTTTTATGCAAAACAATAACTAGAATAATTTTTTTTGTACATGTGTTTTCCTTATGCAGTGAGGGTTAATGGAAACACATTCTATACTGAAAAATGTTTACTGTTTATTTTTAAAAACAGCTTCTGTAACTCAAATCTCTTTAATGAAAATATATTGTAAAGTACATCGTAAAATATTTTTACGCTGCAGCACTCTTCAATGGGACTGTCCATATAGACTGCACTGTTTTCTATTAAAATACATTTTAAAAATCCTGTTTAAAAACGATATCTAGATCAGAATGTATATTAACAATTTTAGCTAAGCATTTTAAACACAATCAACTTTACACAGGAGGAAATGTTTAAAGGACTTGTTGGTTAAATGTGCAGTGACTTCTTTCATTTTCGATGGAAAAAGTGGGGAAATAAGGGTGGTGGGGAAATAAGAGTGATACATGTAAATTTTGAAGGAAGTCAAATTAAAACATACTTTACTTTCAGATAAAATTGTTCTCTGAGTAAGTTATATAGAAATGCCTCTGTAATCTTTCCTCTCTACTCTTGGGTTTGCAGACTTCCCCACTACTGCCCTTAGGCAGAGCCTGTATTTACAAAAATTCACATCGTAGAGGTCAACAACACTGAAAACAACACCACTGGGTAATAACCCAAATTTGTCAGTGACCTCTCAAGAAAGATTTTGGTTGTAGAGACGTACATTCTCTCAGGAGAAGGTGGGTTAATACACAGCCTTGTTTTTTCAAAAAAGCACTTCCTAAAGAAGTTTTGTGGCTTTTGCCCACAGCAGCAGCTCCACTGTGTCTGACAGGAACCCCGTAGTCACGGTCCTGTGCTGCTTCCCTGTAAGCTCTTCTCCACAAAGGTATTGCCATCCTCTTCATTGCTGCGCCTGAGTCTGAGCCAGGTGGTCATGCCTGGGTCCTCCTTGCTGAGCCCCTGCTTGCAGAGGGACTGTCTGTGACTTGAGCAGGAGCTGAGAGGGAGGAACAGCATCCTGAAAGGTTAGAAGTTTGAGATTCAGATGTCCTAAGATGCCAGCTTTGCAAAGCAAGGAATTCCATCACCAAGGCAAAGAATCATTTTTTGTTGTCAAACCTTGTCCCATCACATGATTGGGAACTGCTAAAAATGCAGCTGCCAAGCCCTCCTATTCTGGCTGTTTTTGCAAGAGGTAGTGAGTGACATGTAGAAGCAAATCTCCTTTTTTTATTTTTTTTTCTCCCCTTAAAATTCAGGGTTTAAATCTAAATGAAATGAAGCAAATTCTTTATCTCTCCAGTTGCTCCTGTGCAAACAAATAAGACTTGTGGGTCCCTCCCAGTGTGACTTATCTGTCTTTGAGTTCCATGAAATGATACATGGAGAATCACCATACAGTTCACATAGTTTAAGCTGGGAAAGATATTCTCTGCTTGTTAACTTAATAGGAATGGACTGGTTGCAATTTAGGAAGGATTAGTTCCTCCTGTAAAGATTAAATATTATCACTGACCTTATTCAGGAATAACTGTTCACATTTGGGTTTTTTTAGTTCTAGCAAATATGTTGGAAACACTCATTGGTGGTGTAAGTTTTGGATGTGTGAAGAGGAGCACTGGGAGCACACAGGGGGAATGTGGGCCAAAGAACAGATGCTGTGACTTGCTTTGATTGTCAGTGTCCAGTGCTCCCACTGCCTCACAGAGACGAGAGATATTGAAACTTCTGTGCTCTCTCTAAGCCTATTGCAGAAGTTTGCAGGCCTTGGCATCACATCACATAGAGAGGTATTTTAAAATTCTTTAGGTGACTTTAAATGGACTCTCTCAATATGTGAAGTTATCGCTTCCTATTGCAGAACAGTGGGAAATTCAAGTGCTTAGACACAGAGCTATATTTAAAATCCTAGCATTTTCATACAGCTAGCTTATTTCAAGGACTATAAGAGGCTTGAAGCAAATTATCCATTGTCCTGGTTCAGGCTGTACATGATAAGCTTTCCATTCCATTCTGTTCAGTGTTACTTCTTTTTCGTTTGTTTTTTTTTTTTTGTTTTTCCCCACTCTTAAAACTCCAGCAAGAAAAGAAAACAACCTCAATACTCAAATATCTTGCATCACATTGCTACCATGAGTCTTTCATCCTTAGCCATAACAGGAACATTAAATCCGTATTTAGCAAGGATGAGTATTAGGAAAAGGCTTCTGTGCCTTAGTTGCTCATGATTTTTCTCTATAAATAAAAGGACAAAATTTTAAATATGGCTTTTGTTTCAGTGTAGCATTACAATAGATAAACATTCAATAACAGTGAGCTGTGACATTTACAAAGAGGAAAATGTTTGAACACAGAGATTTAGCAAATTCTCAGGATTCTCAAGAGCAAATCTAAAATATTGCATCTCATTGTCCCCAGCTGAGCTCTGTGGACATTCAATGAGAAAAATACTTTCTGTCTACTATAAAGCAGATTTCTGAATGTGTCCATTTTTCCCTGGCCATTTTACCCACACTGAATTTGTTTCATGGTCTGAATTTTGGTCTTTTCTTTGGAGTGGTTATAAATGGACTTAGGTAACCAAGAAGGTAACTAAATTTTGGTGCTGAAAAAGCCATGATATTTTTAAGTTCTGTCTGTAACCTTTGAACTTTGGTGTAAAAATATGACCTAGATATGGGACTGAGGAACTGAGTAAAGGAGCAGTCCCTATTGATCTCTGTAGACTTTAAGGAAGGTAAAATGGTTTCTAGGGTCTCTTTACTCTCACTGCCTGGAACAGCTGGACAAAGAGAGAGGAAATGGCTTTCTCCCAGTACTTGTCAAATAAAGGCTGCAAAATATCCCTCCAAGAGACAAGGCAGACAAAGAGAGTATGTTCATAAATCAAGAGTAAAGTGGCAAGACTCTGTCCAAAATTCAGAGAGAAGGATTAAATATAAGTTTATGGGATAAAAAATTGACTTATAAAAAATGAAATATTTTTCTTTATTAGTAGTCTACATGGACTACCAGATCATGTTTAATTAAATGCAATCTGTATTACAGAATTATCCAATAAGAGCAAGTTATACATGTACATTATATGTCTATTTCATACAGGTAGTGTTCTGTAAATGAGCATGTGCCCAGTATTTCCAGGTATCTTATGCCCAAGGCAATATGATTCAATAGTCTGTGTAAGCAGGAAAGAAAATGGGAAGAAATTCTTGCAACAAGGAAAACTTGTAAAAGTGAAGTCTCTTTTTTTCTTCCATGTTATGTGGGAAACACTCATCATATTACTCTGACATATTCTTTGATAGGAAATAACTAATTTCTTGAATCTGCAGTTTCTTGGTTGAATGAATTTAACAAAACCTGTTACAGTACAGAAAATCTAATTATTCAATTACACTTTCTGTTGTGCAGTGAGAAAACAGGGCACAGCCCAACAAAACACTTGAGTGTTTACAAGCTGAAATATATTTCAGTAGAATCTTATTAGGAGTTAATATCTTAGGTGATATATCAGCACTAAATGTACTATCCCAGCTGAAATAATAAATTTCATTTTAGTTGTGCTTAATAGCAAGCATGAATCAGAAAATGTTTCCTGAATTTTATTAAAATTCTGTTATAGCTCATTTATAACTGAGGACAATGAAGTGCGTACAGAATACAGAATGGTATAATCAGTGAAAAGATAAAGAGCTCCAAGCTACCTGTTCTATATTGTTAACATAAATGGAAAATAAGATTGGACCAAGATAAGAGTTTTGCAAGGCTGCCTTGGCTTTGTTCTCAACAAAACTTTCTCCTCTATGGTTTGACATGCAGTTTATTCTGTGTAAGGGCCTAATCTTGAAGTCCTCATGCAGACAATGAATGCATGGGCTGCACGAGGCCTCAGAGCAGCAGGGAGGTGTTTGTGGTGGCTAGGACTTGCTGCAATTAAGGCACCTCAAAAAATGAAATCTCAAGCACTTCAGCCTGAGCCTGCAGTACTTCAGAAGCAGCTGACAGAATCCTTCACTTGTGTCTCCTCTGATCTGTATATAGTAGAAACTGTTTGGCCTACAGAAATTGAGTGATCAAACAGCATCACTGGGTTTCTGCAGTAAAAATTACATAATGTGCTTTCCTATTCAGCTGTACTTGGGAAAATTGCAATGCTATTTTTGAGGAGCAGCTGAGAAAAATGCATATTCTATTGAAGCTTCTTTTAGAGTAAAGCCCAGTATCTTGAACTTGTTTGCAATAGAGCTGAATTATTTTTCCTTAAGTTTTGCAATACACCAGCCTCCAGGGCTGACAATTATCCTTTGGGATTTACATTGACTTCCTTAAGAAGTGTATGCCTATTCATGTGTGTGTGTGTGTGTGTACATATGTTTAAAAACCCTACATGTTTGCAGCTATTCTATTTCTGAAATGCTCAACATTGAGGACAGCAATGATAGACAAAGATTTATCAAATGCCTCTGTTTGAGGGGCTTTTTTTTCAGTAAGACATCAGAACATTTTGATCTGCAGGTACTATAATGTAATTCAGAGGTTTATTTTTCACAACCAGTGCAGTGTTGGCTTTGGCAGAGGAGAGGAGGCCAGGTGTTTGTCACCTGAAGCAGTATTTTCACTTTGGAACAAACAACATTTAGTGCTGGCCAAGGTGGTGCTATTAGATCTGTAGGTAAAGAACTTAAAACTACACTTGGAATTTCTTACTACCAAAATTCTTTGTCTATAAGAAGCCCTTTTTTGAGACTTTCTACTTTTGAGTATTACATTTTTACTGAAAGTGAGCACCATTATAAATATGAGGCATGGCAAAGTGAAGCAGCAAGAGCTGTAATATTTACTATTTAAACTATTAAGCCATTTTGTAAAGCCTTAAAGGTTGCAAATGTAAGGAATTAAAAATACATTAAAAATACATTTCTGAGGTCTAGAAAATACTGTTGGAGTTCAATGATTCCCTTTTTTCTCAATGTAATGTTACCTCTCTTCCTTTTATTTCCCTGTTTATGCATTTAAGCATAAATGTGCATGTGCACTTATAGTGTATCAGGTCCCCAGTTAGAGATCTGTGTAATTTAAACTGCTGATACATATATATATATACATATATATGTACACATCTGGACACTCTTCACTGAATGCCTGAACTAAGAACAATGTAAACTGAACCAATCCTATAAAGGAAAAAATAGTAGGTTTGTATTTTTATTTATTTTTTAAAATGCAATTGCATGTTCTGAAGATGGGTGAGAAGTCTCTGCTGCACTGTAATGTCTTATTGTACTTATAATTTACATAATCTCTCAGTTTTCAATAAATTAATTTTTAGGTCCTTGGAAACAAATGATTCTCTTCTCCCAGCTTTAGGGAATGTTTATAAAGTGTTTTTTTTCTAAATATCTATGAAGTTATTTTGTCTGCAGAAGTTCTTATTTAGAATTTTTAGTGATGTCTGTAGATTTATAACTCTGCAAAAACTCAGTAGTGGAATTCCTTAGAAAAAGAAGAAGATATATCACCATACCACTGAGAAGTCTCCCTTGGAAACTGTTCAAGAGAGAAATTCTATCATTATCCTTCCCTGAATGATTTTTAAATGCCCTACCAACATGAAGACATTCTTTTGTTTTGTTAATCTATGGAATAAAAAAACTCCAAAATATCCAGAACAATTTCAGATCTGTTCTCATCTAAACAAAAATGCACACACATTTATTTATACTCATATGTATTTATACATATATATGTAAAAAAAATCTATTCTTTATCATAGACCTCAGATTATTAAGACAGCTCACCTAATATTGGTTCCAAGTTTAGTGTCCAAGTTAGAGGCTTGGATATTTCTAGGTATCTGTTGTTAGAGCCCAGTGCCATTTCACAGCAAAAAATATTGACTGTCAGTGGGAACTTGACATTTAAAATCCTCCTGCACCATTGATCCTCACTGTAAATACCTTTAAAATAATCTTTTTATTAAAAAACTTCTAAGAAAGATGAACTAGGGATTGGAAAAGAGATATTAATGAGTAAAAAAAAGGTAACTAACCCCTTAGTTACAGACACACTTTAGATTAGTAAGTTTAGTTAGTTTAGTTTAGATTAGTAACTCAGTTACCCCAGACACACTTTAGATATTTGATAAGTTTGGAATATATTTTAGGCATTCAATATTTGGAAGATTACTGTAGATGGTTATTGGCTTCCTGCACAGAAATAGTCTATTTGTTAATATCTTACATCCTAATGTAGTTCCCAAATTCACACCATTTTAACTTTTATTCTTTAAATAGAATGAAGTACAAGTTCACTCCTTTAAGGCAAATGATTATTCTTTTTCTAGGATTCCAACAGAAATAATATTAATTCTATTTAACTGGCATAAATGGAGATTATTTTTATCATTAAAGATAAATTAAATGTACTTGTTAGAAATATAATAAAAGTAATCAGAAAATTAATTAAACAGTTTTTCTCCTAAGGATACACAGGACACTTTTTACAGGAATCCACAGAGATATCTGTGTGGCAGCAGAACACAAAAAACCCCTGCAGCTAGCATTTCTAGCATTAATGTTTCTTGTGACTTCAGTCATCCTAGTGAAGAAGACAGTATTGGGCTCCTCCAGATGCTGATCCCTGGGCCTCTGAGTTTGTGCACTTTGAGAAAGAGCTGGGAGAAGGACAAAGCATTCTCCATGGCCATGTATAGACACGTGACTGCTATGAAAAATAATTAATATCTATTAATTACCATCAGCAGGTAAAAAGCAATGAATTCAATGACAAAACTCAGCCACACAAATCTGATTCATATGTGCTGACCCTCACCTTGCTTTTTAAACCCCAGCTTTTGTCACAAGAGGCTTCTTTTCAGATGGTTAAGAGTTATTGCTGTCATCACCACACTACAGGGCAGGTTTTTCCCATTTTTAATAAATTTCCCCTATTTAATAAATTCTGTTCCCAAGTACTTTCAGAGAGCTTTTTATTTGGTCCATTTTGGCTTCAAATGAGAGTTGAGTAGTTTTGTCTCTAATCCATTCTGCCTATGAACTTTGTGTATCTCTTCACTTTGACAAAATTTGGATTGTGTTTTGTTAAATAAAATTCCACATAACATAGGGACTGCCCAAATTTATAAAGAAAAAGAAACCCATAGAAGATTGAGATCTTCACATGGCACAAGGATCTTGATCCTGAACCTTTCCATGTGAAATATGAGGACAGGTGTTATGCTGATGAGTTTTAGCTCTGATTTAAAACAGGAATTGTTGCTCTGAAGTTAGCAGAGCTGTACTAGTCTGAAAAGGATGTGGGAAGATCAGGCCACACATACATTACTAATATAAATATGAAATTTTCTATGTCTTTGTGTATGCATAGATATCAAGATATTTTTACTCTCAGAATTATCTCTGCTACTAGGAGAATTTTTGTCAAAAAAAAAAAAAAAAGTTAGGTCTAGAACATAAAATGTTTGATTCTGAATTATTTGAAGGTTTTGTCCAGGTCAAATACCATGGACCATATTTTTTTTTTATTCTGCTGTCATTTGGACTTTACTACTTAGATTTAAAAAATAATTATACTTGCCTATCCCTAGACTACATGAAAAAAAAAAATTGCCAGAGCTGTTACAGACTTAATTCAGTCTAGAGTTACATTTTCAAACACTGTTAATTGGTGTGTATATATAAGATCGATTGCACTATGCAAATTTACTGAAACTGAAGATCTGGATCTTAGAGATTGTTTCCAAAGATGAATGAATCAAAAAAGTTGTGACTACATCTCCTGGATATTGCAGAAGTGTCTCTAGGAATAATTGTACAGTAGCAAGTCAATAGTGCTGGTAAGGTTTGGAAAAAAAAAAGCCACTGTGTTGTTGGTGTCCTTCACCAAGATTTGGAGTGATTCTGTTCAGGCTGAAAAAAATAGTTGCATGTGAGACTTGGTAATTTTCCACAGAACCAAAACGTCCCTTGTTGACTTAATACAGCTTTATGTTGTGTGTAGGCATCTCTCCAGACACCTCTATTTCATTTTATTGTTTGTTTTAAAACTTTCCTATAAATGTAACCTAGACACAAAAAAATATAAATAATAGCAATGGGATTTATGTGTGTACAGTTGGTATAAAAGTGGACATCATTTGGAGCCAGCTGTGCCACTACCTGTTGTGATGGAAATGGAGTTATGATTGCTAAATATTCATTTGGTTGCTGAGATGTTTATTAAATGAATGTTGGTTTGGATTAATATAAGCCTTTATGGAAAAATCAGCAGGGTGGAAACAGAGTACATCAAGGTAAGCCAGGTAGTCAGAGATTCTTAAAGGGCACTGGCAGTGTAGAATACCTCTGCAGTCAAAAGTACTTCAGTAATCAAAAGGGAGGAAAAAACCAGATCTAAGGAGTTGTTTAGGGAGAACATAAAAATTACGGGATCCTACTGATTTCTGCAATATTTCTGACTGCTTTCTCAGGAGGGAAGTTTGGAGAAGAGAGTTTGGTTAACTGCATGGTGCCTAAAGTGGCAGTTTGCTATTATTATTCTGAGTTTCATTACCATTGACAAAATCAATAATAATTTGTAAGAAAGCTGCCAGGAGTATCTCAGTGATGCAGAGACGTAGCCAAGGGAACTTAGGTGAGGTTTGCCAAAAGGAGGGGAGGAGAAAAGTGTGTCCAAGCAGATGGCTGAGGCTGTAGGGTCACCCACGTACCCCTGCAACATCCTGTTTCTCCAGAGCTGGAGAGGAGACACTTGAGCATCCCTTGGTTTTCGTCCCTGCTTTGGGAAAAGAAGTAGGAAGAAAAGTGTTATTTACTATATGTGGGCCTTGAAAGCCTGCGAAATGCATTTCACACAGTGTTATGCCTGAAGAAAACTTTGCTTCCTTCTGATGCGTGAGGCCAAACTATTTAAGTACCACTGTTATGTAAATATTTACATTTGTAAAAAATATTTTTTCTCGTAATAATTACATCTATTCAATGCATAACATACTAGCTTAGCAGCAAACATTAAAACAAGATCCTTACAAAGAAAAACCCTAGTCATTTGGCAAAGAAGACTGCAATAATCGTCTGCTACTTGCTCCCCCCTCCATTTTAATTGTTAATAACTTTTCAGCATGCAGGAGAAGCAATCTCCCACCATGCTAAAGCAGTCAACCTAATTGAAAAGAAATACAAGTCATCTAGTGCACAGCTGAAAAATTTAGCTGAAATGCAATCTGTCATTATCTTTCCAATGCCAATTTTAAATAGGTATTAAAGTAAATGGGGGAAACATCTTCTCATTTCTCTTGCGGTATCATTTCGTTTTTGCAGAAATCCCTAATCCCCAAATGAAGATTCTGCCTGATACCCAACAAAACACTCAAGACTCAGCCTCTAGTGTCTTGGAAACCAGATCCAAAAATAGAGGAAAAATTTCCCTATCATGAATTAATCTCATTTTGAAAATGATTTTAAAAATACAGTTTATGCAATGCAAATCCTCGCTCCCAAGAATAACCTGTATTTGTGGTTGTTATGCCACAGTCAAGAGATAAATTACTGCTCAGTGAGCTGTTTCAGCATGGCAACGTGAACTGCAGCTAGGATTAAGGAAACTGATGAAGCATAACGTACCATGAAAGAAATGAAAACATTTTATGGGACATATGGGTATTATTGACAGGTTTCTACTTTTTGATACAATGAACTCTTTCAGCAGGAGATAGTATTTGAAAAGTATCCTGCATCAGGAAATTATATGCCACATTTAAAAGCATTCACACTTTTAGCCCCCAAATTATTATATGCTATATAACACATTTCAATTTAATTGGAAGAATATTGTATCATGATGCTGAAAACTTGTTTAATGGAGATAATATTTCATCTTGGTAGGGAAAGTTGGATTCATTTGAAGCTGAGACATCCACAGATTTGTAATTACTAAAGCATGCTTCTGAGTAGGTAAAAGTATGTTGAAAATACATCAGATGAGGCCTTATAGAAAATCCATCAAGTCCTTAACAGGTCAAGCTCACACAAAATCTTACTGAAGCTATTACCATCAAAGTGTATTTGGTTCTGGTCTCAGGACATCTTTCCTCAGACTCCACTGACTGAAACTCCCACATGGAGAAATCTGCAGACTCCCTGCAGAAACCTCTGGATCTGTACTGCATGTGCTCAGCAAGTGTAAGAAAATAGCTGGTTAAAAAGATACCACTGTATGAAGCTTGTCAAATTGAAAAAAAAAAAAAAAAGAGCTTTTGCATTCTAGTCTAAAACACGACGGATAATTATTTTTTCCTTCAGCAGCCTTGCTTTCTCTAGTCCTTCCCTGAAGTAGTAAAAATTCAGACAGATTGAACAGTCTGTGCTCTCAGGAGAAATCATCTGCTGGTAGAAAATTATGTGACATTTCTTATGTTATTCTTTCCAGTGTTCACAAACTGGAAAAGTTTGTACTTCAGACAAGACCTCTGTTGTAGCTACAGTTGTAGTGGTAGAGAAGAAGAAAACAAGAAATAGGGTTAGGAAGGATCGCATCCTACTGTGTGAATTCTACACAGTCCTTTTATATGAATCAATAGCCACTAGTGTTTTAGAGGGATTTAATTCAGTAGTTTTCAAGACTCTTTCTGTGAGGCAGTATGTCTCTTCTCACTTAGTGTCCATGTAGCCCTAAATACATGGGGCACAGATGCTTAGAGCAAGATTTCTTTATGTGGTTTCTCCAAACTGTGTTTTTTTGGTCTGCCTGCATTCTGCTGGGGCTTGCACATAAACATGGTTAGCTACAAAGCTCATTGTCTTGCTGGTGGGAGTCAGCACTGGAGAGTAGGTTTTAGATTAGATAATAGGAAAAAAATCTTTACTGCATGGATGGTGAGGCACTGGAACACATTGCCGAGACTTGTGGATGTCCCATTGCTGGAAGTATTCAAGGCCAGGTTGGATGGAACTCTCAGCAACCTGGTCTGCAGAAATGTATCTCTGTCCACGGCGAGGGAGGTTGGGACTAGATGGCCTTTAAGGTCCATTCCAGCCCAAACCAGTCTGTGACTCTATAAATCTTGACAGACATTTCAAGCTGGATGAAAAAAGCACTTCCTGACTTTTACATTTGTTCTGGTGACATTTAATAAGTCAAAGCTGAAAAACAGATAAATTTCTGGTGGGGCCCACACAGGGAACATTGGAATAGGCTCCCTAGGGAAGTGGTTGAGTCACCATCCCTGAAAGTGTTCAAAAAACGAATGGGTGTGGCACTTTTTGATCTGTTTTAGTGAGCATGGTGGTATATGGTCTAAGGTTGGACTCCACCTTGGAGTTCTTTTCCCACTTTAATGATTCTGTGACTCTGAGATGAAGTAAGATAAAAGACCACTGAGGAGAATCATGGAGAAGACTGTTTGGAATATGAACTACATGATTTTAGATAAAGCTGCATTATTCGTCACCGCAACTGAAAATCTAAAAGATGTGTTTTTCATGCTTTCTGTATTTAATTTGGAATTTGGGAAGAAGGGACAAAACAATGACAATAATAATAAAGTGATATTAACAATAATCTCTCGCAGGGGCAGAGAGGAAAAAGGGAATTTAGGTGATATTGTAGTGAGACTGCATGTGAAATGCAGATTAGTATGAATTAGGTAAAAGAAAATGTTTGTGCAAAAGCTGCCTATCTGAATACAGATTTCATAATCAACAGAAGAAGAGGTTGAAAACAGAGAATGTTTTCCTTATGTCCTACACAATGTCAGTTTTCAGAAGTTATACTGTGTTGAATGCATCATATTATGCAGCACAGGATGAGAGATGAGATGAGAGATGAGAGATCTAGATGAGAAAGCAAACCAGTAAACTCATAGCACCCAAAATGTCTATTTTCAAAAGTAGAGTACTAAACAGAGTACTAAAGAGAGAAGAATGATATTATGATAAAGGAAGAAGAATGATATTTTCTTGATATTTGGTAGCAATGACTTGCCCATGGTTATAAGGGTGGCATATGGAAAATTTTCAGTAACCTTCCCCCCACATCAAGCTTTCTGCACTTCTCGTGGAAACTACCTCTTCTGCCTGTTACACAACAAGTAAGTTAAAATGTAAATTGTTAGAAATCCTTAAATTATACTTCTTATATATACTTATTTATACTTCTTATACTACTTATTTAAATAATATAGGAGAAATGTTACCATGCAATTTTCTAAACAGAATGTGGGATCTGTATATTTTTGTTGTTCTCTGCCAGGACTTAAAGGTGGTCTGGTTCTCTTGAAGGGAAAGAATAAAAGCAGAACAGGATATTCTAAAATTCTGATTAAGTGCTTGCAGGTTATATTTATCACAGAAATTTCTTAAAAAACATTAAAATATCTGTTACCAATTGGCAGTTGTTTAAGTTTTCATAGGCTGTTGGGAGTTCTGGTGGGATGATTGCTTTTTTTTATTTTTTTTAGTATCTAGGGAAATGCCCTCAATGTGTAGGCTGAGTGACCATAATTCTGTTTCTTTTAAACCCATGTCTCCTAAATATATTCCACAAATTCTTTCAGTTGAACTTTGTAATTAAGTTTATTTTGCATTTAATGACTCTCAATCAGATCTATGCTGGGGTTTAGCATAGTAATTGACACAGGCTGGTCCTCTTTGACACATATTTGGGGGGGGGGGGGTGGGATAATATTGTTGCAGGAGGAAAAGAAAAACCTGATAAAAAGTATTTACTATTCCTTGTAAATGCCAAATATCCTTAGCTAAAGTTAACTGCCACAGAAACTGTCCCCAGTGTCCTCATCACCAACGACAGGACAAGTCCCAGCTGGAACCATTTATTGGCTTAGTCAAGTGCTCCACTGCTTTGTTCTAAATATGTCAACTTTGATTCATCCTTGGGCTTAGTTGCTGTCAAACACTGTTAAATGGAACTGGAATCAGCATTGCACCTAGGCATCCACTAAGCCAAAACCATAATCACTTCTGCAGAAATGTTAGTAATCTGTGGCACTAAAGAGTCATGGCTTTCCTGAGAGGGTATCTTGTACAAAAAGGAAGTCTGGTCTCATCTTTGGCACCAGCTAGAGGTAAGAAGTTCATGACATCAGTACTGAAAGCTTTGGCAACAAGCTTTGTGACCTCAGAAGAGTGAAACTTCTTTTTATTTTTGTGATGGATACTGTCAGGCACATGCAGGAGTACCTCATGAGACCAGAGTTAGGATTATCCTCACCAGCTAAAGCATTGGCAGTATTTAGCTTAATATTTTATTGGAGCTTGTTGATGTGAGACTAAATGGCAAAAAGTAATAATTTCGAGAGATAAATGGTAAAGCTCAAAATATTTTGAAGTGGATAAGGGAAAAGCAGGTTTCATCTACAGACTGCAACAGCAGTTAAAATAATCTACTCAGAGGCATGGTATCTTCTGCTCTTATCATTCAAAGGTATCATTTACACGGATTTCAAAGAGTATAGTTAAGAAAAACAGTGTCTGAAAGCAGTAACTACTTGGGTGACATGAGAGCTATTAAGAAGGAATGCTACTAGTAATTGCTAATGTAGTAATTTAAATTATGGTGAAAAGTAAAATTTGAAGGCAATCTGGGTAAATTCATATGGTATCTGAATTCCATATATTCCATATATTCCATATTCCATCATATGTGATTTATTTTGGGGGTCTTCAAAATGTGAAAATGAACCCCCAGGACTCCTAGGGACGCATATCTTTAGGAACTTCAGATGAGTCTTTGACTCTATGTTTCTTTTCTGTGAAACAGAGAGTGTATGACATGGTCTCAACAGATATTTTAAGTGGTACATAAGGATGCATTCTCTGTAATTTGTTGTAAATGTCATCAGGGTATGCCAGGGGAGATATAAGCTGGGTATTAGGAAAAAAATATCTTCACTGCAAGAGTTGTCAGGCACTAAAACAGTCTGCCCAGGGAAGTTGTGGAGTCAGTATGCCTGGAGGTATTTAAAAGATGGGTAGGTAGGGACTTTGGGGACATGGTTTACCTGTGTACTTGGCAGTGTTGGGTTAGCAATTTGAGTTTACAAACTTAGAGGTGTTTTTCCAATCTAAGTTATTCTATGATTCTGTATTATTCTGTGATGTATTCAGTAAAGCTTCTACATAAATCCATTCTTTATGTAATTTATTCTATGTAATCCACAGGGCTTTGGATGGTGAGGTCACCTTCCCTTCACCAATGAACAAGGCTTCTCTTGCAGTTGGCTCCTAACTTGCCTAATTCTCCTATGGAATTCCTACACTCACTGCCTCTTTGCAAAGGTCAAGATTCTTGGTGCAGAGATGAGAAATTACTGAGGAATCCTACAAATACAGTGTCTGAAAGTTCCCATCCTTCTCTTCCATAACTTCTTCTAAAAACCTATTTTGAACTTGGGAAGTCTTTCAAATACGTGTGTGATTTCATGGCTAGGTGGGTCTAAAGAAGATGAATTTCCAGATTCCAACATGTCAGCAATTTGTGCTGTTTTCTGTGTTGCTTTTTTGCTTTTTACATGTGTGTGTGCACAGGGGTACAACACTAGTGAGAAAGAATTCTTCACTCACTCTAACAACAATGATTTGAATATTTTGTGCTCTAGGCAAAGCACAGGAAGAATTAAGGCTTGTTTATCTGTCAGCCTGCCACAATATTTACTTTTGTATTTCCAAGTATTCATTGTGTCTGATTCAAGGAAAGCTAAGAAAGATTTCATCTTAATATTAACAACAGAAGTCAAAGACTTGTAATACATTTTTTTCAGTATTTTAAAGAAAAAAAACCATGAAGGGCATATCACATCAATGGTTAAATGTGCTAAAAACCATTGTGAATACAATTATTTTTGGATTTAATTTCAAAATTTCTAGATAATAACAATTTTGCTCTTTTTATGTTATGTGTATTTAATTTTATGGCAGACTGATTCAAATCCTAGAAATTGCTTAACCATACATTAGACCAGAAACATCAATTCATTAATGAGGAAAACATTGTGAATAACTAATGGATTTTATTAATGCTAGTATATATAACAACAGGAATAGCTAGTAGGCCAAGGAAAGACTTTTAGCAAGAAGTCTGTGGAAATAAAAGTCACTGAAAGGTAAAATAATAAACTTGTTTGACACACTGAGGAGCTGGTATAACTTTGGCAGTCACGGGGTGAAGGCACTGTACTTGATAACTCGGTAGCTAGAAGGGCCCTGAAGTAACAGCATTTGACGTGCCTGGAGAGATCTCATCAAAGGGAAAGGAAGATCCCTGACAAGAGAAATACTAAAAAGGACTCCTGGTGGGAAAGCTGCTGCCATGCAGAAAACTGTTTCAGATAAAGATATCCAAGAAACTCCTGCCCCCTGGGAGGCAGCAGTTTCTAATAATTGATGGAGTATTATTAAGATATGTTGGTAGAGATACTTTTGGAACAGTATGAACAGCGCCAAGCATATATTAAGAAAGTAAATTCATTAGTTTACTTTGGCTGTTGCTTAAGTAGCAAGTTTTGTGCCTTTTGTGGTATCCAGGCAGTTATTAGTGTATTGGTAATTAGTGTACATCAGCAGTTAGAGCCACACTACCAATATCACAGCCTTTTTTAACAGTACTTCAATAAATTTCATAGTAATGTGATTTCTGATTAATTCAGTTCTTGTAAACACGATAGCTTTGTAATGCATTTATTTACATCGACCTAATGTTCCAGACCAACTAAATGTTGCACTGCCTCTTTCCCAAGTTCAGTGCTAAAAGAGAACAGCTTAGTTTATCTGATGCATAAAGCTAACTTTAAGCACATCCTTGAGTCTCCTGTTAGCAAGGAAACCCAAAATTCCTGGCTGGTGAAAAAGCCGAGTGTAGCTCCGAGCCATGCCTATGTTTAGAAGAGGTTGGCAGGTCATCCAGCAGCAAATACAAATGAGAACACAGGAAAGAGGAATCTGTCCCTGGTGCAGAATTACTTCTGCAATGCCACCTGGTCCAGGACCTGTTATAAAACCCCAGAAGGTATCACCTATCAGCTAAAGGGCAGGCTGCAATGCAGCAGCCAGTACGTAGGGGAACAGGTGTGGAATAAGTAGGGAAATGAAGTGTAGTAAAAGAACCCATACATGCAAGAAAAGTTGTCCTTCTGAAGAAAGTAAGTGACCCAAAACCTGTTTTTTCCATCTGCCTGGTCTTGGTTTGAACTTTAGGTGTGAACCGATGATCTGTATATCACATCACCTTTTAGTCCAGGTCTTTAAGATCTCTGACCACTGGAAAAAAACCCAAAAAGTTACTCTTCTGCTTACAAAGCTATGTTTCAATTTTTAAAACTTTGGTTTTTTGGTTTTTTTTCCCAGTGAAAACTGGAGCTTTGAATGCAAATTTCAAGAGAATTATACTGCTGTTAATTTATGATAACTCAAGTAGTATGTACAACCCAAAGGCAAAACATTGAAAGAGAAAGGATTAAGCATATTTTGTTCTGCCAGCTGTGTTTTACAAATAAAAATTCTGGGGAGGAGTTAATTACCTCTTCAAGACTCAGGACACTGTAAACTTTCAGTTGGAGACTGTAAATCCAGAAATTAACCGTAGCAGTCACCTAAACTTACTACCTACACAGTGGGCATTTGTGTTTCCAAATTAGTTCCAATTTAAACCAGTTTATATATACTTTGAGATTTAAATGAAGTTTTGAAGAATTCACTAGATTGTAGGTCAGTTGATTGGTAGCTCTGGGGTGCAGTAAATTTGGTGTTGCTGCTGCTAGCCAAAATACACAGATGTTGCATTAGCCCTGCAAGTCCCCTGAGCTGAGCAGGGCCAGGCTTGTTTAGGCTGCCCTTCTTTGGCTTGCCTGACAATGTGGTTTAGCTTTTTTTGTCTGATGAGCAGTTGAATATTTCCTAACTTGTTTTTCTTTAGTTTAGATCTGTGCAATTGTGTGGTGCAGTGTTACAATGATTTTGTTGCATATCTGTAAGTAATAACCAGTAATAGTAGTATGTTCTTCTTTGTAGAGTGAAATACCCCTGACCCTCCCAAAAATAATATGGAGTTGAGGAGAAACAGGCAAAGGATGGTAGCAAAGGCCTGCCTTGAAAGGCACAGCCTGGGGACAACAGCAGATGTCATAAACATGCAATCAACAAATTGCCAATGTTGCCAGGAAACATAGCCTTGGAAATCACATAAAACCAGTTACAGGGCAAAACACAAGGAAGAGCAAATGTCTAGAATATGCAATACACACTGTGTGTGCCACAGTGTATGAGGATATCACGTGGAGGTGTAGACATATGGAGATCAAGGTACAACAAAAACAATCAGAATCAGAGGGATTCAGGCCTCAGAGTTGAGAGAAGGAGAAAACCCACTGTTGGCATCAAACACCTCGTGGTGTAGAAGGCTGACCTCTGATCCCATTTGGCCACCTTTTGCTCTTGCAAGGCTTCTCATTTCTCACTTTAGGGTCTGGACAAGAAGGGGAAGGGGTAGCACAACACAAGTGACAGGCTAGATACACAAAGTGCATGGATAAAAAATTTAAATGTGCCATTAATTAGGTTTTTTGTATAATAATGTAGTTTGATTCAAACTATAGATTGAGATTGAAAATCAGCATTAGTATTGCTGTAACTGGGATAGTAAGTCTTTGAATAGAAACATAAAAGTTCAGACTAACAATGAATTTTTGGCTGCAAATGTACGAATTTTTTTTCTCTAGCCCACAAAATCTGCAAAAGGTGTAAATCCAATTATTAATTGGCCTCAGTCATAAATCTGCATTTTAAAAAAATGGCTATATTTGTCTAGATAAACAATTGCCACCCTGTCTGAATTTGTCATGTCTGGCTTCTGCTACATGAATCTTTGGGAGATTGTACATCCCTCTGTAAACAAATTAATATTCCATAGGCAAGTTATTTAGAGTTCAAGTTACTGTTTAACTTCTTGTTTGAAAAGATGGATTAAATAGACTCTGTTTTACCAGTGGTTTTTAAAAACAAAATGTGACTTCTGGTGTTATTCTTATATCTCTCTACTTTTTCAATTTTACAAAATCTTCTGAAATCAAATGTAGTACACTCAGATTATGTCAGTACTGGGTATTCCTATGGTAGGAAAATGTTTTGGTTTGTTTTATTCCTGCCTGGTGACCTCTGTACATGCAGCTCTTTGTTTTTTTTGCCTCAATCTGACTCTAGAAATTAATGTCATACCGATGATTTCATTCGCTGTCCTATTAGAGGCCCCACCTACCAGTAATATATGAATATAATTTCTAACCATATTATATGCCATAAAAGCTGTTTTGAAGTGTTTTCTTTGCTGAGTTCATATTTTCTTCCTTTTGTTTCCCTTGGTATTTTGCTAATTTTGCTAATTTGCTTGTTTCTAATTGTCTGCTTTCCCCTTTCATATTCAATGCATGTTTTTTAATTAAAGAATGCAGGGATTTTGCTTTACTTTTGTTAGCCTGGTCTCCTGTTCCGCAGAATTTTAAGACAGGGACCAAAACGTGAATATCATGGCTATGTTTTTCCCTTACCTAGTTTTTCCTCATGCTTTGTTTGATAATGATTGCTTCTTTTGATAGTGAGTTACTTCTTCAGCTGTGAGTCTTTAACAACTTAAACCTTTAAAGCTTTAACATGCACAGTTTGTGCATGTTAAAACAGCAGAGCTACATGGATGACACTTGAGCAAGCACTCTTTAATGCTGTGATATCCAAGTATCTCTGTGAGAATGAGATCTGACATAGAGTCCAGCATGCCAGATCACTCACTTTAGGAAGTAGCTGCCAGCTACTTGATGCCTTAAGTTTTAGCTTTCATATTTTCATATTCTGTGCTGCTTTAGTGTGTTGCTCTGAGCTTCATATTAAATGTTAGTAGGTTCTCTTCACAGGGTAAGGTAGACAAAACAATTCCTTTTCCAGCTTGAGACCGAGGATAATCATTACAAGCTCCAGGCCCAAAAAGTATAAACAACAGTGAATTGAAGTGAGAAAACAAGGAGGATGGGACTTCATAACCTAAAGCTATAACTGGATAATTAACTCCAATAGGCAGAAGGACCAAAAATGTATAAAAGTGTGAGTCCTTATGACCAGTCATCCATTTCTTGTGACCATTTTGGGTCCATCTTTGGTGTAGCTCTTGGCCAGGCTCTTGAACAGCCCATGGTGTATCCTTTAAGGCCTTTTAATAAATACCTACTTTAATCTTAAATCTGTTTAGTCTCTGTTCTAGGTCAGTCTTCTCAGGGACTCATGCTGATAATTGTTTCAGAAGCTCACAAATAATTATTTTTTTATTATGGGAAGAATGATATGTCATGAGGAGATCATAGCAAAATCGTCCCTGATAATAAAGTTGAGGGGTTTTATGGGATATAAAGCATAATGAATAACTTGCTATGACTTTTTTTCATTTAGACTGTGGCTTGGTACAGAATATATGATATTTTAGTATCCAGATTTCTAATATCTTTAGTATTTTTTTCTCTCTCAATTTCCCTTGTTGCCTCACTAATCTGATTCTCAGCGTAAGTGATGTACAGTGTACAAGTCAGCACTTGTTCTTCCCTTCATTCTTCCTGTTTGCACCAATTAAAATCATTCAGCTGGCTCATCCCTGCCAGGTCCAAGGTTCATTGAAGATATCAGAAAGATACTGATACATACATTATGATGACTTCACTATGATTTGAATGGATTTAGGTATTGAGAATTTTATGCAATGTCAACCAAACTGCATCATGAGATGGTGCAAATACTTAGCATGACTGAGAGCACAG
Source organism: Cyanistes caeruleus (assembly GCF_971803275.1). Classification (NCBI taxonomy): domain Eukaryota; kingdom Metazoa; phylum Chordata; class Aves; order Passeriformes; family Paridae; genus Cyanistes; species Cyanistes caeruleus. The sequence goes on from NC_141705.1 coordinate 75,279,184, forward strand.
TGTCCGTGTTTCATACAGAGATCATCAAAATGTATTTTAGGTGCTAATGTGGAAAAGAAAAAAAAAAATAATTGACAGCTTGCCTTTTTTTGGCAGGCAGTCACTGGGCTTTGTACAGGAAATATGCCTCACCGAATTTGGAAAAAAAACACTTTCATAATTAGAAAGCACAGAACACTCAAAATATGTATATTTCTAGTCATATCATTAAAAAGAAAATGACAGCAAAATAGATTGGATTCTAAATATGCTGATTTTTAAGTAAATTGTAGGTATTTTCCTATTGGAAACCCTTATGACTCATGGATCAATTTTTTTAAATTAAATATCTTTGAACAAATATTGAGCAGTCATTTTGCCCATGAACTGAAAACAAAGCGTCTCAAAGACACGGTCTGTTGTACCCAACAAACTATTTTTCACTTTATCCACAAATATTACCACCTTTCTTTTGTGCATGGCAATGGATTGACCTAGTAGGTCAAACAGTTAACATAATTTACCTCCACACTTTTCTGCTTGCTGGCCATGACATGTGCTCATCAGCTCAGATCAAATAGTTGTCCGTTGATAAATATTCCTAATAAAAGCATGGTAATGGTTTTGCAGCACAGTGAAATATGTTCTTTCTTTTTTGATAGAGACCTCTCAACTTTGCCTTCTTTCAGTACTTGAGACCCCCTTGACACATTATTGAGTGGGTGAGTCCTGGGATTGCCCCGGCAAAGGCACCGGTCACTGGGAGAGACGAGCACGAAAGCGGAGGGGCCATCCTTCAGGCACTTCAGAGAAAAAGGCATTTCATAGAGCTCCATGCAGTAATGGAGAGTTAAGAGGACTGTGCATAATGCATGATGCACAAAAGGCATGTGCTGCCAGATACCTTTGAATGCTGCGTGGGAGGAAGTATGAGCTAAATAACCCAGGAATTTTTTTTATCCAAGATCAGAAGCAGACCACAACAGAGGGTTCATTATCACCTGCTCACTTGCAAGCTGTTAGATTGAATTGAAAAATCTATGCATTCTCATTTCTTAAAGCTACCTTTGAAAGTTTGTCATTAATGGGAAATCTATCAGGTTAAATAAAAGTCAATCACTAGATAGACCTTATATGCACTATAAAAAGGAATTGTGCATTATCAGCTCATACAGTGCCATTACCATATCTCTGTGGAAGAGATTCCTTAAACTAGCCTGGTTTTTTTATGTTTTTCTGTTTCTTTAGCACTTTCCAGAAAGTGGGAAAATCATGGAATCAAACAGGTTGGAAGGGAAGGATTGCCTGGTCCAACCTTTCTTGACAAAAAACATGGTCAAAAATGAGATGGTCTAAAACCCTTTCCTGCTGAATCTTAAAAGTGTCCAGCACTGGGGAATCCACCACTTCCCTGAGATTATTCTAGTGGCTGATTTACTCTTTGAAAATGGAATTCTCCATCTTTTTTGTAGAGAGCATTTAAATACTGGAACTTGGTGATAAGGTCCTCCCTAAGCCTTCTTTTCTCAAGGCTGAAAACCCCAGCTCTCACAAACTTTCCTTGCACAGCAAACTTCCCAGTCCTGTTGCTCTTTTATTAAACCTGTTTTTGTTGTTACCTCTGCAGTGATTTTTTAAAATACTAATTTGTGACACCCTTCTCTGGATTCCTGCCAGCCTGTCCATGCCTTTTTTGTACAGCATGGACCAAAGCTAAACAGTATTCCAGGTATGGCCTGTAAAGCCCTGAGTACAGCGGGACAATGACTCCTTTATCTCCGACAGTGATATTTTCTTGATAAAACCCAACATCCTCTTGGGTCACTTTTTTGCCACAGCAGCACACCATTCACTCATAATAAGTTTGTCCACCAGGAGTAACCAAGACCCTCTCCAAAGAGCCACTCCCCAGCTTGGAATGTCCCAGCCTGTGTTGCTCTCCTAGATTATAGTTTCCCAGTTGTAAGACTACACTTGTCCTTGTTGAACTTCATGAGGTCCCTGCTAACCCAGTCTAGCTAAGTCTTCCTACAGGGTAGGTCTTCCTTCCTACATGCCCCATTCAGTTTGGTACCTTCAGCAAACTTTGTCAGGCTACAGCTTATCCCATCTTCCAGGTTGCTTATGGAGATATCAAACAGCATTGGACCCAGTATTGATCACTTGTGACAGGTTTCCAGTTTGGCAAGGAGCCATTTACCACCCACTGGGTGCTGCCTGCCAGGAGTTCCCCATCCAGTGCATGGACCACTTGTCTAGACCATAACCTATCAGCTTCTCTAGGAGGAGGTTCTGAAAAACTATGTTGAAAGTCTTGGAGAAATTCAGGTACCACAAAGCCCATCGTTTGTTCCACATCAGCTGAGTGGGTTACTTTGTCATAGAAGGTTTGTCAAGGACAATTTTCCCCTCTGTGAATCCAAGCTGGGTTTTCCCAAGCATGTGCTTCATCTGACTTGTCCTAGCCCACAGAAAGACTCCCTTTCTCTGGGAGGGAATCTCTTTCTCTGGTAAAGGACTGACAGGACTGTAATTTCCTTGATCCTCCTTTAAGCCTTTCTTGTTGATGGCAGTGGCTTCAGCCTTCTTCCAGCCTTCTAGGGCATCCCCTGATCTCCATGACTTCTCAGCCATTATGGAGAGCAGCCTCCCAATGACACCAGGCAGCTTTCTTGACACCCTCATGTGGATATTTCCAGAGCCCATTGAATTGTAGGGGTCAAGCTTTTATAACTCCTCCTTCACTGACAAAGGGTCTATATTGGCACCAAACTGGAGATTCATTTTTTTCCCCTTTGCTAATGCATCCACAAACTTTGCTTTTCCTTTTTGCTTTAGTAAACTGTCTTTTCTCAACTTACTAGTTGTTTTCCATCCCATCTTCTCTCCTGTGTCCTTCTGGGAAGGGAAGTCATAGAGAGGCTTGGTGGGCACTTGGACTTGTTTTCCAAGCCTTGGGATGAAAAGCTATTTTGGTGTCTCAGCAATAATATAAGCATGAGGCTCTATGCTGTTTCTCAATATCTGAAATAAGCTTGTATGAACATTAGAGGCATATTTAACTAAGAGAACTAACCAGATAACCATAAATTTGCCTTTGTCAAAAAAAAAAAAAAAAAAGTTGCAACTTTAGTTATTAAACCATATAATTCAGAATTCCTTCCAGAAAAATGAGTCTTGTAAAATTTAAGAATTTTAAGAACTTTTGAGTCTGTCATGTACAAGCAGAATAAAGTTTAAGTACCTTAAAATATTTGCGTTTCTATTTGCATATTTTAAAAAAGGCTTGGAAAAATCACATCTGCAGACCTCTGTGGTGATTGTTATGGGATCTCCCCTCCAGCCACCCGAGACACTTATTGTAAATCTGGAACACAGGATTCTTTAATACCTTGTATCTTTCACTATACCACAGAAATGAAATAATTTGTACATAGTATTCATAAATAAAATAACTAATTCCAGTTCAGCTTCGAGCATGTAACCCAGTGACCCAGACTGCAAGAGCAGGCAGAAAAAGATTACACTCTTGTTTGTTTTTTTCTGAGGTTCAGCTTATCAACATCCTTTCTCACAGGACATTGCTTAGGGAAGGAGTATGGGTAATATTTGTGTTCTACACACTCCAAGTCTGTTAATAAGGATTAATGTGAAGCTTAGTCATAGAACTTTAAATATTTACAATGCACCTGTTTACACAGTATCGCTTTGAGGTTAAATACCCAGCTTAATACTTGTGCTTACTCTTAGTATCCTTTTACCAGTCTGTTTTAACAATTAGCAAATAAATTTAAAAAATAATGAATGTAATTTTTCATAAATACCTACTCAATAATACAGAGTTTTTTCATATCCTTTTTTGTCTCTGTTATTAGCAAAGGGTATAATATGAGTCAACCCTATTTGACTGCAAAGCATGGGCTGGTGTCATCCAATCGTTTGAAAATTAATTTTTCAATAATGTATTAGATATGTTGCAGACAAACCCTAGGAAGTGTGTGTCTATATACTGTTATAAAAATATCTAGCTGAGAAGGACCTCCATAAATCAGTTTTCCTTCATCAAAATGGGATCTACTACATTAGTATTATTTTTTGACAGAAGTTTGACCTAGCTGATTGCTCATTACCCTATTTAAAAAGTGACTGCAGATTGGCAAGTGAGGCAACCCTTTAATTTTCTCTAATCTGGCACAGGCATGGAGAAGAAATTGTCCCCTTTCCTTTCAGTAAAGTATTTCACCCACCTGAGGTGAAGATTGCACTATTTCCCCTGGTACTCCTTTCTACCCACTGTTCTCTAGAGGAAGAAGCCCTGGTTGTTTCAGAAGGGCTCTGCAGGTCTCCCTCTTCACACCCCTCACACTTTTTGTTTCCCTTGGGGTTTGCTCTGCTGGTCTGTCCTTTTACCAAAAACAAGTGCCGGAGGCAGACTCAATATCCTGCTGAGGTCTTGCAAGTGCTTGGCAGAGCAGGAGGATTGCTTCATCTATTTTTCAGGATGAACTTCTATTTATGCATACCATGGTGACATCTGCCTGTCTCATGAAAACATGACACTGTCGATTTTGCTTGAGCATGTAATAGCACATTACCTTCAGGCCCTTTGCTGGAGGAGTGCTGTCTACTTGGTTGTTCCCTGCTTGGTGCATCTGCAGCTGGCTGTTCCTAAGTATAGCAACTTGTACCTCTCCCTCCTGAGCTGCTTCTGGAACACTTCTCTATTTTTTTTTGAGTTCTCTTTGATGGCTAGTCCCAGTTTTCAGCATGGTCCCACCTGTCTTCATGTTTTCTCCAATTCTACACAGAAGCCTGTTCTCTCTTCTTTCATTAATTAAGGATTGAACAGAGCTGTATGAAAGCTGAGGCCCTGTGGGGAGGCATTTAATATTTGCTTCCATTTTGACAGAGAACATCTAGCAAGTCTTCTGGGAGGTACTATCCAACCACTCTTGCACCCAGATTATAGCAATTCAATCCAGACCATGTTTCCCTAGCTTAAAAGATTGTAATGTGAAATAATGTCATGTTCTAAAAGAAAGATACATGATGCTTATTGCTTCTCCCTAACCACATAGCTGGAGACTGTGTTGCTGAAGGAAATGAGTCAATTTTAACATGATTTGTTCTTTACAAATCTCTCTTGGTTCATCTTGGCTTTGCTTCCCTAGTTTCAAATAATTTATAACCTTTTCATTTTGCTAAACAGGTCTCCTCATCCTTTTTAAGACTCAAATTAATTATATATTTATAAGAGATTTGATAGTCCAACTTCTTTTATTGTACCTGACAAAGATTTTCCTTAGTACAAATATAGCACATGGTTTGAGACTCATGGCTCCTACAGAATGTAGACATCTCTTGCACTTAGGCTTAGATGATTGTTTAACAAAATTTATTGTTAAAGTATCTTTCATGAATATCCAGGCCTAAAATTTATTGCAGTCATAACATAGCTAATCTGAAACAGGTCAAGTCTGAATATTTGGAGTTATTAATTGGCTATAGGAGAAGAAAAGAGCCCAGGAAAAACATCAGCATTGTGTCTGTACAATGCTATATTGTGAATAGGCATTAAATGCATAGGTATGGTAGGAATAATTCTGGATCAAGAACAATTGCAAGTTGTCATAAGCTTTCTTCACATTAGCTAAGGGGCTCGTGATTCTCTTTTGTCTTTGAGGACTGAGGCTTCAGATGTGAGTCCAGTTTCTCATTTGCATGCAAAATTACATTTCTCTCTTTTGGCCTAAATAGTGGAGTGCATTTGATTTTTATATTATTTCTAAAAATACTGAACATTTTAGGTAACAGGGCAGAAAATTTTATACTCTATGTGAGTGGAGAGGTGATGAAATAGGAGAGAATAAAGGTTTAATTTCTCCTAGGCAATGCTATTTTCCACTGCTGCAGGACAGGCCTAAAAATTGTTATTTAAGAACTCACATTTTATACAGCTTACATTCCTCAGTTCTTATACTCTCCCTTGGCACTTCTCTGCCATGGAAAGTGAAAACTGAGGTCAGTCAGAGCTATAAAGGTTAGAACTGGCCTAGAGTGACACATCAGTTGTGTGGATTAGGAGACCACAGGAAGCTGAGCAATCTCATCCATTATTTTGTTGTGACGTGCCCAGCAGCAATAGGCATGGTCCATGCAGCATAGGGAAAGCAGCTCCATTCACAAATATTTGGTTTTGCTGTAGTTGGAAAACAGGCATTTAAAGGGGAAGTCTGAATACTGAGCTAAGCACCAGCAATTTCACAGACCGACAGCATCTTGCAAACATCATTTCTGGTAGCACTGTTGTACTTCATGCTGTGATGTGCTAGTAATTGAAATATCTGAGCCTTGAAATTCAAAGACAAAATGCTGAAAATTCTGGAATAGAGCTTAATATCAATATTCAGACATAGGTATGGAGAAAGGGCAGCTAGTGGTAGGGAGGATTTCTATGTCAAAAATGTTGGAAGATAAGCAATACTTCTCTGTCATAACATCACTCTGTAAAGTGAACATCTACTTGAAGAAAGACACTTTAATCCCTAAAAATACACTTGCAGCCACTAAAATTACAAACTTAGTAACTGTATAGACAAAAGTAACCACTAAGGACAAAAGAAAACATGGCATTATTCACTATCAGGAACTAAAAGTTGACTGCTCCAGTTCGATTTTATGAGCTTTTTTATTCTGGCTTGAATCTATACATTTATAATGATGTCATTTTATATATACAGTGGTGATTCACATCTGGATGATTTTAAGACACTAAAAAGAAATGTGTCAAACTTCTATTGCCCTAAGGTAATTCGAGCTAAATCCACCCTCTAATTATTTCTTTCTGACTTTAGGCATAGAGACAACTGACCATCAAGAAACACTGCTTTCAGGGTCTGATATCAGTGGACATCTGAATTGCTTGAAGTGAATAGGCTCGAACTGGATGAATTTCTAAGGAAACCTAGAACAACCAGCCTTCTTAGCTTGACATAAAAGGCACTCAGGTTGCTGAATACTGCTGTTTAGGATGAGCACTCTTGACTGTTTGCTGAGGAGGACAAGTAATTTCCCAGAGGTGACTGACACTTTGAGGGAGCGGGTTGACACATATTTTAAAATGGACATCCTATCTAAAGATCCCCTTCTCCTTAAACTCTGCCCTTAAGATAAGCCAGTATGCAGAACAGGAAGCTGTGTTGTTTATCTGCATGATATAGATAATCCTGCATATGAGCCTTTTGTTGTGGTCTTTGTAACCAGTATCACATAAGCAGCTTAAGGCTTCTTTCGCCTATGTAAGTCACCACACTCCAGAGAGGTTTATAACTCTTACCTCATGTCATTACTGCTGTATGTCAAGCCTTTTGTACAAACCAGTGGACCTGTTATAAAACTGTATTAAGTTCTTAACTCAGTAAACAGATATGTGTTAGAAATAATGTAACAAGCCATTTGTTATGACCCATGTAGTTACAGCAATTAAAGCAGAGCCCCTTTTAATTAACATTAGGTGTAATGTTGTGCAATTTGAGATTTTATATTTAGAACATAAACTCTTTCTGTTCCAAACCTCTTTTTCAAACAGTTTGTAACAACGGTTTGCACTTTAAAATTTAGTTCCATCATGTTCTCCTACCAAAATAATTGCAAACACAAGTGTAGGGTGCTCCTGGTGCAGGCACAGGTGGGTGCTCAGCCCTAAGAATTGATCCATTCTCTGATTAAGTGTCCTGAGTAAGAAATCTGTGAGGCTGGGGCTTTTTTTTTGCTTTGTTATGTATGGAAAGAACTGAGATTCTCTAGATAGGAGAACTTCCTCCAGGTAAGGTAGATAAGCACAAAGAACACTTTCTCAGGAGTGAGGGGTCCTAGGAGGGAGGCTGGTCTAGGCTGAAGGAGAGAAGCCCCAGTTATCCATCCACTAATCCATCCAATCCATCCACCTATTCATCCTCTCCATGTCCAGCCCCACCTCTGCACTGTCCCTCAAGCCTGCTGCTCCTTCCTTAGCTCCATGCCTTCTTCTTATTTATAGCCTGACTGCCAAGAGATTATAAACCTTTCTTCTAGAAACTTATAAGTCATACAGTCCTATTGTAAGGGAAACTGAAATAATGTTGTTTTCAAGCTTTCTAGACTCATGATTTCCTTGCTCAGCCACAGCAACTGACTAGTTATTCCTCATATTTGTAATATTCTTTGAAAAATAGATTTTGCCCCAAAATATTTATCAGTCAACTGAACTGTCCTTTTGCTCTTCTGTAAGTTATTTTTAGAGCTCCAAACATGAATGATTTGAATACTTTGAATAATTTCCATTTCAAAAATTATTTTTTTCTTTCTTTGTAATTTACTTCCTATTAATACACTTGATGTCAGCAGTAATGCAAAGGAAAAAGGCATTCATATTCTCTGCAGCTTTGTCTTTTGTTTTATGAATTATAATACTGGAAGCAAGAGGATAGCACTGTGTAAAACAGTACTCTGGAAATGCTGCTTCTGTGGCTAACGAAAAACTTTCTGAAATGAAATATGAATAGATTAATTTGGTTGTCAAGTGTACAATAAGAGGCACAGTAAGTTTTTGGTGTGTTTTTGTGTCTTTTTAACTACATAATTATCACAGATTTTGAGTTTGGTAATTTTATTATTATTATTATTATTATTATTATTATTATTATTATTATTATTATTATTATTATTTTGTTTACATTTTTGTGGGGTTTTTATTTATTTATTTCTTTTTCACATTTGCAGACCTAAAATGGAGCACAGTGAAACAGTTCAAGTAGGTCTTTGGTTGTTTCTAGGAATAAATATATTCTGTGAACTCATGCATAAATGGCAAGTTTACACTGAATTTAGTGTGTGAACATTTAGTAAACACTCAGAATATCTTTCCTGTTAAAAAAGTACTATATCAAGCTAAGTAGTTTTGCAAACAAAAAGGAAGTCAGAATAATTTTTTGTGAACCAGCAGGTGCAAATATTGCAGCTGGAGTTGCAATTCAGAGGGGAAAATGGTCTGTCTTGTCATGGATGAGTGATGTTGCTTATCTTATCACTAGAAAAAACTGTCTTAAACTGTCTTAAAGTCAGATTATTGCCATGTGTATATGTGATAATAAAAGAAAGTGTGTGTGAGAAAAAGAGAAAGGGAGAGAGAGAGAAACTGAGACTGAGAAATCTTACTTTCCCTGGGTTTATTTATTAATAAGGTTTGTAGCATGTTTCATGGAATGGAAGGCCTTCATTTTTGGGAAGCATTTTATCTTTTCCTGTTCTTCCAGTAAGAAACTATTCATCAACTTTCCTGTGATTTCCAGTATTTAGCAACTCAAAGAGTCATGAAAAAATATGTTTTCTGTCATAGAAAATATAGTGCAGAGAACACTGTAAGCAAGTAATGCTTCAAGTCACATGCAATGGCAAGTAACATTGGAGTGCAGTTTGAGTTACTATCTCAGTGCAAAAGATGAAAACAAAGCAATTCTATTCTCTCTGGCACCCCAAAATATGAGTTGAAGTTCCAGCTTGTCTCGGTATGCATAATACAGTAGGAAACCTGAGCACAAGTGAAAATTTGCAGTTAACATAAATAATGCTGATTTATCTGGGCCTAAACTGCAGGGTGTCCTCTGTGGTCAGAGAAGGGTAATTTGGTAAAGGTGTAAAGAAGCAGCAGGGTGGCACTCAGAGGATATGAATGTGGATACAGCCATTCCTGTAGCCCAGTGGGTTCTTAGAAATATATGACATCAAGAAATGCTAACAGGTTTTTTTTCTTATTTGGTTGCTCTTAGGACTATTAAAATGCTACATTTTCCTGCTATGATTTTATTACTTTTTTTTCCCCTGCATTTAAAAAGCCTTAATTCATTTCCTTCATATTTCTGAAAGGAGGAAAGGCAGCAATCTTATTCCCTACCAAATTGATGGTAAAATACAACAACAAATCATGCTGTTCTGGGAGCCAATACTGTCAAGAGAGTAATTTCACTCTCTGATACTTTAAAAGCACTTTTTAAAGTTCTTCCTAGTGATGAACTTATAAAAGCAAAACAAATTTGAGAAAAACACTCTCAAACAGCTAGCAGAAAAAGACCTGCCAAAACTGGGTCCAAAATTAGTCTTGACTACTTCAGCTTACAGTTTAGTCAGTGTCCCCCTGATAGCTCTGTGTGATAAGTCTGATAAGTGTGTGTGAGAATGTTTTCATGTAAGCATGTACATGTCCACAGGACTTTTAAATATAGTGAGACTGCTGTAATACCAGATCTATGGCCAAAATATTTAGAATATTTCCACTGATATTCAGATTGGCTAGAAATTCTGTGTGGTGTTAGCCTTCATCTTGGGCTATTGTTTGCACATCTGCAGAAACTGTGGGTACATAAAGTGCTTGCATAGTAACAAAATTATTTGTCAGACAGAATAAGGTTTGTGTAAAATAGCATTGTTACTTTTCCTATTTGTACTAGCAATTTATAATTATTTTAATTTTTTATTTTAAAATATATTTAGTTGTAAAGAATTCTCTCATGCATGTGGGTATAGGTTTTTGTGAAGAAAAATTTTCAGTTTCTTTTGAGAGTTTGTGACTCTAAAGTTCTAATATTCTTGAAACTGATGCTATATATTTTTCACATTAAAACAGTAGTTTCATATTACAGATTTTGTTCCATTTTTTATATTTTTAAATTGTCATTTCTTTAGCAATCCTTCCTAAGTTTGTGGAAATTAAAGATGAAAAACCATTTAAAATTACTGTCAGCATAAGTTACTATACCAGAAAAGTGAAAGCTGAATGAGGCAGCCCTACCAAGATGCTGTTCTGATTTTCTATACCCACACACAGCAGACTTGAGTAGTTGTTTCATCCTCTCAACCCAAATGTTCCTCCTCCTTTTCTATTCTGTTGTATTTTAAACTCAGTGACTGCCTTAACAAAATCTGCAATGCTATTTTAATTTGGCTATCTGTATACTCCAATAGGTGCCTTTAGACCACTTGAATTCTTCAAACTACTGTTTTTAAACATTTTACCAACAGCCTCCTCTCCTCATCAAACAATTAAGTAAATCATATGTTGTGTTGATAGGGCTGCGTTACAAAAACAAATATTTTCTTTTCTGAAACAATTACATATTTCTGCATATCCTAAAGAAAGCCATTGTTATTTAAATGAGGTGATGGACTAAATGTATTGCACAGGAAGGCTATAACTGGAGAGTGGCTTCCATAGGAATGACAGCTGTTACATTGCTGCTTACATTCTCCAGCCATTCCCCCTTATTCTACTTGTCCTATCAACCAGCGTCTTTGTAAAAAGTCCCTCTCCAGCTCTCTTGTAACCCTTTAGGTATTGGAATGTACTTTAAAGTCCTCCCTGAGCCATCTTTTCTCCAGGCCGAACAAACCCCAGATGGATCTGTCATTATAAGATAAGTGCAAGATGACTAACACTACTAATTCTTAGTTGGATTAAAGCAAAGTGGATTTTAATTCATGATCATTTTACAAGGCTGGACAAATGTATGTGGGAGAGGAGGTCTCTTTTATCTTTTTCCTTTTCCTCTTTTTCTCTGTCATTTTTTCTTTTCCAAAAATTAGCATTCTGCAGGGTTGTTGTTCTAGGATGTGTCTTTGGTTTACTTTCAAGTTTGTCTGATTTATCAAGGACTAATTCAGAACCTTGAGCATTATTTGAAGTGTAGCATGTCAAACCAAAAAAAAAAAATGTCCAGCAGCACTGCAACTTGGAAGAAATCCCATTTTCTAATACGTAGTAGTCATCATTTTTAAACTCACCAGGAAAATGAAAGTCTTGTTTAGAGTACAAATGAAAACAAAGGTTAAATAGCACTTGTTCACATTATTCAGCTCAGCAGGTAACTATTTGCAGTGCACTGCAACAAAACGTGATCTTGCAAAGTGTAGAAAAGGTAAGGTAAAATTATCATGACTTGGAGGATGTATTAAAATTATTTATGTTTCATATTACATAGTATTGCCAGATAAAATTATAACACATAAAATACATATATATATATAATACATATATATAACATATAAAATACATTATTTTGAATGAAATCTAGCAGTCAGTTTTAGAAATACAAAATTAGAAAGCATAGAAAAAAGTACACTACAGCAGTTGTACGGTTATTGTGCTCAAGTCTTTTTAAAAATAAAACAAAACCACTTCTGATGATTCTGACAAAGGTCTAGATGCTGCACTGATGGATTAGGATTTTTCTAAATCTAATGGATCTGTAAAGTCTTAATGTTTACCTAATATTTCACTAGAATTTTGAGACATGAATCATGGTGTCATCATCATGTGTCAGCACTTTTCATTGCAATGGACTGCAAATATAAAAAAATAAATATTATAGAATTAATAATTTTCCATCTTGACTAATATAATTCCCATTTTTATGATCTCACTAAATGTTTTCTCTCTCACTTTTAGGGCTTAGCAATACTTCCACCAGACATATCAGGCAGCCTACCTCACATCTGCTCATTTGAATAATCTAAAACTTGTTATCCATTTTTTAAATCCAATTTAATGCTTCCCTCTTCATTTTTCTGTGGCATGACTTCATAACTGTGTTTCTGATGAAAGCTTGATCTTGTGCTTCTTTCTCCTTGACTTTATATGAAAACCTTTCCCGCTGGAATTTTGGCGCATTTGTGGAAACTTTTGCATTAAAGCGTTCTCACTTTCACGGTTGTGTGTCTTCAAATGTCTTCCCTTCTTTGCTTGTTATGGTTTCTCTTTTTAAAGAGTTTCCTGTGCCTGTATTGAATGAATGGTATAAAAATATGCACAAAATTGCAGAACTGCTGCTAGATGTTTTTCAGGAAGTCGTTACTTTCTTTAAAGTAGCCTGAGGAATATTTTAGATTGTTGTCACCTCTCCACTATTATCAAGAAATAAAATGCATAGAAATAGAAATAGGATTTACCTTTTCTGCTGGCATATGTAACTAACTGCAAGTGCTTTAGGCTCAGAGGTAAAAGAAGACAGGTGAAAGTGAGAAATGAAAGGAACTTATTTAATTTCTACCCAAAGGTCATGTTTTGTAGTGGCAATAATATGAATGGAAAAATGGGACTATGATGCAAATATATGTCTTTATGAGATCTGCCTACTTGTAGTTCTGAGGTGAAAGAGCACATGGTGCTACCAGCCATAAAAGACCTGCTGCATTGTGACTCAGTTTTCTAATTCTTATTGAGCTCTTAATTGAGCATTACATTCCTTTAGCCATATCAGAATTTGCCTAGCTCATTGGCTTGATAAGACCTAGGAGGCCAAACGTGTCCCTTATGTGGCTATTTTGACTTCTATGAGACCTCAGCAGGGAGAAATTACTTTTATTAATATATTAGTGCTGCATACTGAGGGATGTATGTGTGTTGACATAGCGTTCAATTTTAAAAAGATCAGTTCTATTTATAGAAAATTAGGATGTATCTTGAGATTATTCCCTCATGAAAATGATTTTTTTTATCTGAGTGTTTGCTTTTTGAACAAGAAGTCATATTTTAGCAGGGTGGGTTCATTCTGCAAATAGAAGCAGTCAGGCTGAGCAGACTCTCTGTAAACAGCCCTGTTAATGGAAGAGCACTCCTAATCAAGCCAGAATCATTGCTAGTGTAAACAGTTTAAATAGTTAATGAAATTTACTTAGTAAAATGCAAGCTAGTGGATTTACATGCGGACTCCATATAGACAGAGGACTCTCTGTCCACCACTTGGCTTTTAAACCAGCCAGTTAAGGTGCTGAACTTTGCTGTGCAACAGAACAAACTCATCTTGCCCCATGGTATCTAAATATTGGGATAGACTACAACAGCCTGACTTTCCTGGTTTCGGTATCCGAGACTTAATGCACCCTGTGTTTCCACAAGTGTGCTCTGGCTTCTCATGTAGACTCATCATCAAACAGAGCTGGCTGAAACAAGTTGTTGCAGAACAAGGGAGAAGGTAGTGATTACCTTACTTTGCAGCAGAGACATTAATAGAGCCTGAATACCTTGATCAGACTTTTAGGTAATCATTCCTAAACTACTTAGTTTTTTGTTCCTTGACAACAAGCATAATTCAAGTTTTATTTTCTCTGTATCTACCATTACAGAGGAAAATAGGAAAAAAATATGAATTCAAATAATGGAGAAAATAAATTAAAAGGTCAAAGTGTGTTTAAATTCGTCTTTTGAAAAATATCTTTATACTTGCAATAAAATATTCCTTATTTGACTGAAGAGTTTATTTTTCATATGGCAATTTCCTGTGCCCTGGAACTCTCTCCAATCTTGGTTCTAGATGAATGTCTCAGGGATTTTGGAACAGTTCCAACCATATTATCAAATGTTGTTGGTGATACCTATTGACCTTTAAAATCCCCTTTCATCAGTGAAGTCCTGCTGCATTGTTTTTTGTTGGTTTTTTTTTTTTAGAAAATAAACCTAAGTCCCCACCAAACAGGAAAATTAAAACAAGGTGAGGTTGGGTTGGTTGGCTACAGCTACTCTTCAGCTGTGGAAATCCCAGACACATTACCTGTGATCCAAAGAGCTTAATGACCTCATTTGCAACAATGATGAGACACAGTGGAAAGCAAAGGTTGGAAAGTAAATACTTATGCCTGAAACAGGGGCCATGAAGATCTTGATTCACTCCCTAGTGACTTTTTGTGTGCCCTTTATCTTTAGCCATCTTAAGGGTAATCCCCCCCAGGTTTATTTCCCTTTATTTCTGATTATAAGGATGACAAAGTGCCTCCTTTTTAACATCAATAAGTCTCTTGGTGCTCAACTGATGGTCAAGCCTGGTAAGATTTGTTGAAGTAGAGCAGCCTTGACAAAAGGCTTGATTTAGTAATTTACTTAGTCTGATTTCCAGAGCTGGTTATCACAAAAAAATTGAAAATAAGCTAAATACAGTTCTTGTACTAAGAAATGGGGAGAAGATCCTCTTTTTTCTACTTGTTCAGTGGTTAAAATACAGCTTCAGGATTATGTGGCTCGCAGAAAGACAGAATGTCTGTATTACACGGTCATGATGCTCAACCATCATAGATTTTAGACTGTTTCTAGCAAAGAATGATAAAGGAAATAATTTGGAAATGTGGACACAAGGCTGACGCTCCATTACTCATGTTTAGTCATGAAATGCTTTTCTTGAGGGTGCTAAGATGAGACACTAGCTGGAGCATCATGATCCTTGCAGGGAGGTGGAGACTCTTTTGGTTTGGGAGTTTCCTCTTCTTCTGGAAGTCTGCAGAAGCCATCCCTGCCCAGGTAAGTCCTGGCACTGCCTTTGGGCCAGGACAGGGTTAATTTTTGCAGTAGCCAGGAGGGCTGGCTCCTATAGCACTGCATGTAATTGCCAGGGGTGGGGTTAAGGGAGGGGCATCCTGGTTGGGGAGCCTGGCAGCACATCTGGATGTTGTTGTTTCTGCATGGTGTTCCATTGCCATTCCAAGCAGGGAACCATGAGGGGATTCTAAAGATCCCCAGGGTGAAGTTAGACACAAATGAGGTCAATATTACATCTGTAGACAGTATATTAAAAAGAGAGTTGTCCCTAACAGAGAAGATAGAAAAGGCAGAAACATAAAAAGAAGAAGAGTTGCAAGAAAGAAAGAGAGAGAGAGAGAGAAAGAGAGAGAGAGGAAGTTGCCACCATAGATCTCATGATGTCCTGTCAGTCCAATTCAGTAGTGACACAGTGCTGGCAGCAGTGGGACAGCCCAGCGAGTGGGCAGGGCAGGGCAGGGCAATGGCACAGCAAGCAGGCAGGACAGCAGCAGGACAGAAGGACAGGAGCAGGGACAATGACACGGGCTAGGGCTGAGGTGGCAGTGGGGACATGGCGACAAGCAGGACCAAGGGCAGGGACAGTGAAGGCTGGGCAAGGGCCAAGGGCAAGGTAAGAGCAGCTTTGAGCTGAGAGAGGTTTAGGGCTCCAGGCTGTGCTGGGCAGTGTGACACAGTCCATAATTCCTGATATACCGCATAGCCCCTCCCCTGGTCTGATCACCCAAGGAAAATCACTGGATTCACTGTCTAGAGAAGTTCTCCTTAGCAGCAAGAATTCTCTCTGCCCTCGGGGGCAGCAGCCCCAAGGAATCCTCCTAGTGATAGGGTCTTTCTCCACCCCCCTGAGGGGTCGACTGGAGAAATCCCTGTGGGGACAGAGCCTTTCTGTTCCCCCTGAACGGGTTGCCCAGCAGCAGAACTTTGTGCACAAGCTGTCACTTGCTGTCACATCCAAGACAGGAGCAGCTTTTCTAGTACTTTCCACTGACGTTAGCAAAACCAGATTTTAAACAACAGTTCAGAACAAAATCCGAACAATGCTGAGACGTTCTTATTCTGACATTAATCAGTCCCTCACATGTGGTGAGGGGTGTTTTCACGTGTGAATCGTTTGCTATTCTTGTATACCCTTTTATTAATATTGTTGCTTTTACTGTTCATTTCTTATCTGATTGCTGTTTCCAGTAAATTGTTCTTATCTCCACTTGTGTTCTCTGCCTTTTGTGCCTCCAATTCACCTCTCCACCCCACCACAGTGGGAAGGGGCAGGGGGCTGGGAAGTGATCAATGAGCGCATGTTTTGAAAGTTTGGTTCAGAAGGAACACTAAACTGGGGAGCAGCTTTCTTAAACTGGAGCAGGGTGGTGTGTTTTTTGGGAAGGATCAGAAGCACATTGCAGCCAGTACAGTAGAAGCACTGAGCTAACCGGCTGCTAAGGATGTCATATTTCTGTGTAAGAAGAGATAAAAATAGTTGCTTTGGTCGGCAAGGCAAGGAGAGTCCTAGAAGGAGAAGAAAAGGCAAGGCAAGACCTGGAAAAATGGGTAGGGATTTCAAGTTGGGGGATGGGTGAGCAAGTCAATGCAAGGCAACAGAGAGAAGGAAGGGCAAGGGAAGGCCACTGAGAGGGCAGTAGGGCAATGCAAGGTGCCTGGAAGCAAGGGCAAGCAAAGGAATGGTCAGGAATGACAAGGGAATGCAGGGTTGGATAGGAATGGCAAGGCAAGGGAAAGGAAGTCCATGCAATAAGTGTTGTGAGAGGAGCAGACAACACATGTCAAGGCTACTCAAAATGCTAGGGAAGTCAAGGTGGGGACTCATGAGCAAGTCAATGCAAGGCACTGGAGTGGTAGGAAAGGCAAGGGAGGGACACAAAGTCAAGAAGGCAAGGGAAGGGAAAATCAGGAATGCAAGGAAACACAAGATTGGGTAGGAATGTCAAGGGAAAGACAACAAAGTGCAGGCCTGGCAATGCCAAAAGGCCGTGAAATCAAGCATGCAAGCATGGCCCAGGGCGGGTCATGGGCATGCAAGGAAATGCAAGGCAGGGGAGGTTTAACAGAGGAAAACAAGTAAATTGTGGACATTTCTTGTTGTAACCATGGCTATGGAGTGAACCAGGTGTCAGCAGCTTGGTAAACTATGACACCCACCTCTCTGGAGCTAGTCCTGGTCCTCTTCATCTGAATTTGAGGATTCATTCAAGTAAATACCATCTTCTGTTTTGGGTCCAAGGGTGACTGAAAGCCATTCTACTATTAGATCTGAGAGAAAAGTGCATTATTAAAAGTAGGTAGGAATGAGTCCCTGTTAAAAGAGAGAAAAGGGAAAAGTTGAGTTAAAAGCCTGCTTTGATATCATTTACATTTTCCCTACTTCAGCAAACCCTCTTCTCCTTGTCCCAATGTCATTTTTAACAAGAAGGAAGCAGAAATAACTTCTTCAGAAAATGAGGAACAATTTTTAGAGCAAAAGTTTTGATAAGTGCATACTTATATATAAAAATACATAAAAATAATTTATTTGCTAAATTCTTCCAAAACAAAATAAAGTTACTGAAATAAAGTTGCTTGGAATTTTCAGGATGATTCACATTTTTACATTTATTATTTTTTAACCAAAAAAGTAGAATAGCAGTTTGTATATAGCTAAATAAAGTTAGTTATAGTTAAATAATTCAGGCAATAAAGGGTTGAGATAACACTTGTTTGTATACAAGGCCTTTATAAATTAGTTATGTGCATAATTTGTCTTCCCTGCAGCTGTCTACTAGTGCGTTTTTAGTGACAACCTATTTACATTCTTTCTAATTGTATGAGCAAGATCTCAGATAAACATCACTTACGTGGCAACTGAATAATTGTTTGACAGCATTTTGCATCTTTGATGAAACATGAAGAAAAAATCCACTAACAATGTTACTGCTGCCAGGACCAGTTATCACTCTGCAAAATCTAAACTTCAATGCTATGAAACTGTGATTATAAAAACTACAAATTTTTATGGATGTATCTATTCTTACTATTGCACTTGATAATTTGCTTCATGGATTGTGTGGAAAGCAGTACATGATTTTAACAAGCAGTCTTAAATGAGCAGATTAACAGGTAGAAGGAAAGGGATTAGGCTTTTATCTAACATCAACATTGCATGAGAGAGTATCCACTCTGCTGGGAATAATTAGTTTGTTTAAACCTCCTTAGACTTAAAAGTGTCTTTTGTATTAATTGAGTGTTTAGAATTCAGTTCTTGTCTTTTCAATCCTGTTTTTTTCATGGCTCTATACAGCAATAGACATAAAAAATTGATTAAAGGCACGCTCCTCTATTTTTTCCAGTGTTTTTTACTTCTCATATAATAATGAAAGCATTTATCTTAAGTCAAAGTATAATAAATATATTTTTACATAGCTGAATTCTCAGTTTGAGTGGTTATTTGTGCTTCATCAAGCAAGCATTCTAAGTCTTAAATGGTACTTGTCTCTTTTAAGCACCTTTAGGCCCTAACTGATGAGAAATCTGCACATGAACTCATGACTACCACGGGAATTTCCATTCTACTGTTAGTTAAATAGCTTGATTTGAGATACAGTGTGTGCAGTAGAGTCAATGAAGCAGCCACACTGGCCAAATCAGCCTTTGACATACTGACAAGCTGTAAAAAAATCAAAGCTAATCCAAGATGCTTAGAAATGTCAACAGCCAACCCAACTTTCTGTTTTAAGTGTGTTGCACATGATCCAGTCAATAATAACATGCAATAGAAGGCATGCTCTCATGTGACTAATCCTATTATTTTTTCTGTTAGTTTTCAGTAGCCTATACATATGTATAAATACACATGCATATAAAAACCTCTATTTCCTAACATCGTAGACAAAGTTGGGTTGGAAGGGACCTTAAGGAACATTTAGTTCCAACCCACCTGCCATGGGCAGGGTGGCACCCATCACACTGAGTTGCTCAGGGCCCCATTCAACTTGAATTTTATATTGAAATTGATATTTATCTTTATTTATATGCATTTTTACCCATAATAAATATATTTTAAATTTCTTTTTCCCATATGCATTTCAGTTATTCTTTCCCTATTTAGTTTTGCTAATGCCTATTTGAGGTTTCTGGGGGTTTCAAAAAATGACTTCTTTGCTAAATCCCCTTCTCCACTGATTTTATCACAAGCCACATGTCCTTAGATTTATCACAGGGGTAAAGCTACCCCTGCAGAGGGCTATTGGCATCACTGCTCACTAGACAGTGCTGGATTTAACATTGTGTAACCACAGCAATTACTTTTGTCTTTTTTTTTTTTCTGTGTTTTGTAACTTCTAGGTTAAGATTAGCCTGTGAGTACCTTCAAAGAGTGGCCGTGTAGTACAAAATAATTTCATTTCTCAGTTTCTTCCCATCTTTCAGATTGATTATTGAGTCAGAGTAGCTATTCATCTGTGTTCCCCTTCAGTCTGAGCATTCAAGAAAAAAAAACCCACTTCTTTCCACATGCATTTTCAGAGCAGAGCTAAAAACATCAATAATAAACAGATTTCTTTGTGAAAATTCATTTATTTAGGAATATCCTTTGAAGCCTATTTAATGAATGAAGTCTTCAGTGTTCCTTTAGTTGTCTGTATGAAGATTCGAAGTTTATTTGTGACTTATTAAAGGTTTGATCTATCTTTAAAAGGAAACCATAAAACTTTCAAGCCTGAAATAAAAATTAGATTTGCATTGTTTAAAAATGTGGAGCTAATGGTTTCCTATAGGGGAAACACCTGTTACTAGTAGAGTATTAAAACACTGTTCCAGATCCCATGAAAGTGAATAAAGAACTCAAAGAACCATTCAGACAGAAAGCCTTCAACAAAATTCAGCAAAGACTATCAATCACACTAGAAAGCCTTGATGAAATGTTTTCATTACTTCTAAACAACAAAAGGTGTCTTCCTGGGAAAAAAAGAAATCCTTGAGGATATTTCAGCTGATTAATTATACAAATAAATTGTCCCTTTTGTAACAAAGTGGTTATAAACAACATTTCATTGTGCCTCTCAAACTTCAGAAACTAGGCATTTCAATACTGGTAGGAAAATTTAAATTTCAAAGCATGTTCTTTTTCATTTTTAGTAAATGCCTGTATGTTTAGGAGGAAGAAAGTAATTTAAGGCAAACCTGAGGGAAAGCTATCATCGAGGATTTTATTCTTCCATTCCAGCTCCTGTTGATTGGTATCTTATCTTGAAATTCATCCCATTGATCAATGGCAATGATTTACATAGGAAGACAACACTCAGGATGATCACTGTAGCATATTTGAGACTGCAATTCCCTGAAATCAACAGAAATCTGTATGTGCACTCAATGACTATTGTAAAGGATGACTCCTCCTAAAGTAAACACAGTGAAATGAAAAATTTTTGCACTAAGAGCTGGCATAATAGAAATGGCCAGGGACTAATGAAAGTGAGCTCCTCATTTTTTGTTAAAGTTTCAGTGCTACTGTATATTTGATTTTTTCCTTAAACTTTGAAGACCAAGGGCAAGCAATATGATAATTTTCATGGTTCATGGCATGGCTGATAATGTGTAATTTTATTAGCTGATTTCAAATGAAGTCCACAACTCCTGGTTGAGCTAGAGGATATTGTTTAATAAGATAGCTAATATCTTTTTAAATACTTTATGTAACAGAGAATTGATTGCTTCAACAGAGAAGTTGTTCCAATATCATTATTATTAAATATTTTCACCTGATTTCTTCTCTGAATGTATTCACTATCTGCAGCAAGACACTGCAGAGTCACGTTGTACCAGTGTCTGTATCAACATTCTTTTATTAAAATTCTGTTTTCTTGTATATATTCAGAATTTCTTTTTTAATAAATGAACTCATTATTTTTTTCTTAAGTTTCTTACTATAAAACAGATTTCCTAGAGTAAAAAGCATGTCTGTTAGTTTTTCAGTCGTTTAAAAAGTATACTTACTTTAAAACATGAAAACTGGATATTAGAATGATTATATCATCAACGTATAACGTATAAACATATAAAAGAGCTTTGTCTATGCTTATTCAATATTTTCCAACTGTTAATCAAAACATTGTTTTTTAAGGTGCCTAGTTAATGAATTTTGATACTCTGAAGTAATTATTTAAGATTTCTTTATATGACTTATCTATTATATGATGTCTAGTAAATAATATAGAAAAATAGATGAGGAAATTTATTTAACCCAGTAAAATAAATTTCAATTATTTATTTAATCTGATGAGTTTTGATATGATTTATCATAAACTGAAGTTCAGAATCATTACTTGTGTATCTCTCACTGTAATTTTTAGTGTATCTCTATATTTGAATTTTGTGGGCTTTGGGACTCTTGATTTGTGGATGTTCATAAGATTTCTGTATGTTTATTACCATTAATCTCCAGTTGGATGATTTCAGCCTTGATTCCTCTTAAAATAGTTTCTGTGTGTGCTCTAGTAATTTTTCTATATCAGTGAAGAGCAGTCTTGCCTATTTTGCCAGCTGTTTCTCTGTTAGAGCATAGGATCCCTAGTTTAATCAACTCTTCTGAATGTTTTATTTCACCTCCACCATGGAGTGTGATGCGATTTCCCTGAAGGATGTGTCTAACTGCAATGCATCTGAGGAATCAGCCACATCTGTGCACTACATGTATTGTTATGATAACATAGAAATTCTGAGGTCATGAGGATCTCTTCCATATTCTGACCTGTGTTGAAAAAATAAAGAAACAAAAATATTAGAAGCTCTGAAATCTCTTTTAATGCAAATGACATATATAAAATATTTTAGTAGGAATGAATATAGCTTCTTTCTGTTGATTTTCAGTGATCCAGTATATCTGAAGAGATGTTAAAATATATAAAAATCTATGGTGGTTCAAAGATATGGAAGATACTGTTTAGTTGGTCTGTGAAAATGATATTACAAATCAGAAAACAGTGAAAGTGTTTTTATTTTTTCTAGTTAAGGACTTATTTTACTTGTTCATTTTATTTGATTCTTTTTTTTTTTTTTTTCTGAATTATAGAGTGATTCAGATAGAATGGATAAGTAACCATTCATCTACTCAGATCATGATAAATAGAATCAAAAAGTATTACATCTCCATTTTAGAGAAGATATCCTCTTGAAAAGTTATGGAAAGTTCCACTGACATCAGCGATGACAGCTTGAACAGTACTGCTGAAGAATATTGAAAATTAATGTTGGTGTCCACTGAATATCTGTGAATGGTACAAATACTGTATAACATACAGAGAAAATTTGTGTCTTGCTGGATGAGACCTATTACTTGTGTGACCTCACAGTGTTCATTATCTGTGAAAGCTTTAAATTTTTCACTGTAAAAATTATTTTCCTAATCACAGACCCCAAATTCTAGAAGACCTAAAAATAGGATAAATTTACTTTCCTAAAGATACAACAATGAAACAACTAAAGATGTTCAGATATCATTTAAGTTTTGAATGTTGGTACTCCATAGAATGAAAACCAAAAGAAAATCCTGGCTGGATTAATATTCCCTTGACAAATGAATTCAAAGTACCTGTTTTTGAAAAGGGCAGCCCAAGACATGTAGGTTGTTACATAGTAGGTGTTATACAGTGCAGTCTATCATTTGTTTTATAAATCTTCTTTGATATTTTATAAGCCTTTTATACTATAATATTGTAATTACAACCTGTGAATTATAGATGTAATTATGGTGCAATTACTGTAATGAGGACAGCAATGGCAGTGCAGAACCAGTTTAAGACAACTTGATAAATGCAAGTGAAAAACAAAAGAAACAGAAAAAGAATATAATTTCACACTAACAGTGAAACTGTAGTAATATTTTGTCTTTTCAAACTGAGAGATTTTTTTTTTTCCCAGCATTTAACAGTCTGTAGAAATAAACAAATCCAAAAAAAAACATGACTGAGAATCATCCTGAAAACCCATAGGTGATTTTTAAAATATCAGAGTGCTGCTTAAGGCTCAATACTGGGATTCAGGCAATCAATACATTTTTGGGTTTTTCCACTAATTCTTTTTTTGTATCTCTATTATTTATTTTTTCTTTTGATCACAGAACAGTTTATTATATGTTCTGATCTGTAGATAATGTTTGCTGTTGTCATGTCCAAATTAACTATGAATTCCTTTGTCGTCTTATAGAACTGATGACAAAGAGATGATTTTTGGGGAGCTGTACTCATGGCATCTATGTCCTGATTTCCAGGTCAAGGTTTAATGAGACCTATTCATCAAAATCCCATGCATGAAGGCTGCAGACAAACTGTGATAAGTAAGTAATTAGTTTGTTGTGCATTGTGTGTTTGAACCCTTCCATGTGAGCTCTCATGTTGTGTCGTGTTGGTGATCACAGCACTGGAGACTCCTTCAAGTTTGAAGTGGTTTTCATACAACACTTCAGCAGTCACTGTCCAAATCTGCAGTACAGAAACTCTCTCACAGAGAACACATCACTGCCAGCCCTGAATTCTTGCCTATACTTGTTTCAGCTGATTTAATCCTTCCATCTCTAAGGAAGATTTCTCATACCATATGCCTTTATTTGTTGACCAGGGATTTAAACCTCTCAGCTAATCTGAGTCTGTTGTGAGGCTGCAGCTAGGCTGGGAGGGGCTCTCTCCTGGAATAAAACATGATTACATGGGATATATGAACTTTCATGGTTCCCTGATCCACTGCAGCAGTGTCGCTGTCAAGCTGTGAAGCTCATCTCTGGGGTGATGTGCCTGGGAGTTGTGATTCCCATACCTTGTCATACTGTAACAGCTGGACTTTCCTGGGAGTGGAGAATCTGTCCTCAGGTTTTTCCCCCAAAATGCAGTTCAGGGACCTAATTGAACTTAATGAGAAATACCAGGGAAACTTCCATTAATAAAGACTTCTCTATCTTCTCACTTTAGAGTTTGGAGCACAGCTTGGTCATGATGCTGTCCACACCGAGGTGTTTCCTACTTTCATTTCTCAGAAATAACCCACAGATTTTGATATATTAATCTTCATGTGTTCAGCAGTAACCAGTCTGTTGATTTATAATATCAAGGCAGACTATTGGCCTGCTTTTTTTTTTTTTTTTTTTCTTTTCCCTGCTATGACAGCCTGGAATGCCATCTGCTGCTGGGATTCTTATCCCTTAAACTAAGTGTGTAATTCAAGTACACAATACAGTATTGTACTTCTGTTTTTTTTTTTTTAAACTGCACAGCTGTTGGGTAGAAAAGATAAACTCCAACAGTGTTGTTTTAAGTCTGTTATCTATTAAATATCAATGAAGCCACGCATTGTTTAGCACCATTATCAAAGATGAGGTTTTTCTCCAAATAATCAAATAAACAATCTGCAGCATCCAAACCAAAGTGGGGAATTTCATTAGGCTGTTGGGTATATTTAATGTTCTCATTTATCAAACCTTACAGAACAGAGATGTTCATTCACTTGAAATGGTACGGTCCTGTACTTAAAATAGAAATACTAAGGGAAAATGTAAAATGATTCATACTAAAGAGGGAAGAAGGAAGTACTGCAATATAAAGTCTCAAACAAATTAAAAAAGCAACGAGTAAAGAATACATTCCATCTTAAGTTGTTGTAATTAACTCTTGAGAGAGATTCTTCGTTGGCTGGAGGATTTGAGAAAATCACATGCTCATAATTTGTACTTAAAGGAAACGTTTTAAATGAGAATGACTTTTGAAACCGCAGTTGTTTTGGTATAGGCAAAAAAAAATCGTAAGATCAAATCAAACAAAAACAAAACAAGCTCTTTATTTTTGCTTGATATGTGCTAGTCACTTTTAACCTGGAAAGGATTTGAAGATTTTCAGTACAATAAGAACCAAGTGGAAACATGTCACCATACACTGTGTAATATGTGACATGTGGGCATATCTCATGCCTTGCCAGCATATCAGGAGTTAGTCTACAGAAAGAATATCTGAATAATTCTGTATGAGAGTGTTAACCATAGAAAACTGCATATTCTCTTCCCTACAAACACATCTGATTCAGTAGAAGAAGCTGTACACATGGTAGGGAGTAGAATGGGAGGTGTCTGGGAGAGGCATAGCTGCTAATCAGCACTGATGGTTAGTTTACAAATTCTTTCATCAGAAAATAAAAGTGGGAGCTGCTCCTTTGCAACACCCAAAATCTTGAAGGGCTACTTAAATACTGGCTGTAAAATAATGTTGTAATGCAGCATAATTAAGTATCTTTTCTCTGGAGGAACGATTAGAAGCAGAAGTATGTCTTGTGCCACATGCTCTAATCAGTGCAATAAAGAATTTTGCTTTGCCTCTGGGGCAGGATACCCGATTAAAAAAAAAATAAATTAAAATTTGGAAACTAGAGACACTCCCTTCACCATGTCTTTCCCCTACATCAGGAGAGCTGTAGGATTCTCCTGAGGTGCAGATTTGAACTCTTTCAGGCTGAAGGAGCCACTGAATTTGTCTTTGGCATGCAGGCACCTGAGCTACCATTTTAAAACTAGGGCATTTCTACATCTTCCTCCTTCTGATATATTTTTGTATGTAAATTACCCATGATTTCTTTTTCTGATGTAATTCACTCCTGACTATTAAGTAATTCTGAGATTAAAGGAGCGTTCCTCCTTTTAGAAAATAACCACAAGTATTTTCCTTCTTTAACTACATGGAGACAATTCTCAGTGCAGATGGAAACAAACATTTGCTGCTCAAGAACAAACTCTTAAATGAAAGCATATAGTCCTCAATAGACACCAACTTAAATGGGTTTTGCAGGGTTTTGAGAATTGGACTCCTGGAGTTAAGTTTCCCTAATTCTACCTAGAATGTCCTACCTGTCCTACCTGTTAGGGACTTTAATTTGTATGGGAATCTGAGAGCTTATTGTCCAGTTCTTCGAAAGCATTTCGTCACCTTTTTAAATGAAAGCTAGGTACTGAAGAACCTTGAAAGATATGAGCCTAAATGTGTCTCTTTGGTGCAATACAGAAAGCCATCTGTACGGCAGGAAATTGAGTTCCCTTGGGGCTGTGCCTGTAACTGCGCGATCTTCCTTCTCATTGACCCTGTGCAGCTCTGAGATGAGCTCCCTCTGATACCTCTGACATCAGCCAGCTCTAGGTTTGTAATAGGTTATTACTGTTGGTATTAAAAAAAAACAACAAAAACAAAACAGTACAAAAAAGCCTCAAACAAAATATGGCACTTTTCAATGCTATTCATTGTTCCTTGAATTTAGAAAACACAGGATAGGAACTGGTGTGTGTCTTTGAGTTTATGTCACAATTTTCAAGTCTTCTAATTGGGTTAGGCACTTATCTCTAACTAAATTTCAATGAGATTTTTACACCTAGCAGGAATCTTTTACGTTTATTCAAAATCCCCATTTCAGAATCTTAAAACATATCATCTGAGAGTGAAACCTGATACAGGTCTGGGAGATGGTACTGAGATGTTTTTGTACTGTAGCTGAGACAAATCTATTAGAAATATTTAGAAAATCATTATCATGGATTTATTTTTAAAATACCTGTGGACACTTAAATGTGCAGCTGTGATTGACCTCTTTTTTGTAGTGCTGTGGTGTCCCAGTCCCATGCCATGAGAGGTAGTGGGAACCTTATTGCTGATTGAGATGACAGAAGACTGAAAAATTCCCTTGTGAGGAGGAACAAATCTGTCTTATGTGAGAGTCAGGAGCAATGGCATTAACTCTTTGATGCTACCTCTATTTCAATTTTAGCATATCCAAATGAGAACAGCATTATTCCAGTGGCAGCAACCTAGAAGAGGAATGGTTTTGCATATACTTCAGAGTAAACATTATTCTGTAAAAAGCCCTTTTTTTGATCTGTATTTTTTTTTTGTTTGATGTTTTTCGTTGTTGATTTTTTTCTTGGTTGGTTGGTAAAATAGCCCCTTTCCTGCTCCTGGCAAGCAGCTGTGCAGTAAAGCCAGCTACCAGAGCCATTTATAAAGTACGGGGTCCAATTCATGACCCCAAGCCCTGCTCGCTGTTAGCTTCCAGGGAGTGAATTTTGTGTTGATGACAAGTGAACATTGTTAATGGAAGTTCCATTTGTCCTCGGGTTTCACCTTGGACTCTTTGGCTGCCTGTGCAATTTCCTACACTCTGCACTGTGCCTCAGGGTCCTTATTTCTGCCTTTTGGGCACTGGGATCTTTAGCAGGCTCCAGCTCTGCATGGGGGGTGGGCAGCCAGCAGCGCAGAGCTGTGCCTGGGTATCTCACTGGGACAGCAGTGGGGAATGCAACAGGCCTGGCAACGAGGACGTACTGTTTGGTTTCATGTTTCTGTACGTGCTCCTGTGTTTCAGAGATGCTGCTGAAATGCAGTGTGTGAGTTTATTTTGGGGTCTGGAGCATGGTTCTGGGAGGGATATGACTCACTGCTGAAGTGAGGCTGCTTCAGGCAAGGAGGTGGATGGAGATAATCCGGGGGGTTCTGACTTTAACAGCAGGTCAGGAATTAGGTGACTTACTAGAGAATGTCATTAGAGAACACCCAGGCAGTCTGGGTATAATAAACAACAAAGCCTTAAGTCCAGAGAACCACATTAACACTCAATGTGTCTTTAAAAGTATTAAAGCCTAACAACACCACAGACTACTTTGTATTTTAGCTGTAAGATGCTCAGGAGTATTAGGTGTAAAGCCAGCATGAGAATCCACCATGTGTTAAAGTTTATCTGACTGTGCCATCCAACCACTCCTTTCTACCCCCTTTGCCCTTAGATCTATCTCCCATATTGCAGGGACTAATTTTAAACCAAATAAAATAATCGTGGCTGTGAAGGCATGACAGACTTTTGGAGTTCAGTTTCTTTCTCAAAGGAAGCAAAAAATTAATGCACAGTCTGCATAAGACAAAATAATAGATAACTATTGACTAAAGCATCTTAATTCTTTAAGTTTAACATCTTTTACTGGAAAACTTACCTAATGCTTTAAAACTTGAAAATATAAATTTTAAAAGAAAATTAAAATGGAAAGCATTTGGTTCCCAGAATGATGAAATGAGCTATTTTGACATTTATAGAAATTGCTTACACTTATAAAATGAAGTTCCTGTAAAGCTTACTTGATTTGTGTCATGTTAACTTTCCAGAGACATGAGTAGCCTGCCAGCATATTCCATTGAAATGGCAGGCATTCATATTAAAAGTGGTAAATAACATATTTACAAACACAGGCATCTGAAACAAAGCACAAATAATACAATAATAGATGGCACCTAATGGTAGCTTTTTAGACTTGCAGTCAGGTGTTGTTTACTGCTTTGTGAATTTTTGCCATTAGGCAAAAAAATCAGTTTCATGAGCATCACAATAAACTTTTGTAAGGAAGCTAAGCTTTTTAATAACTGGTTGTAACTGCCACAAGGAGCTCATTTGTCACAATCTAAACTGTACTGTTAATCTTCACAGCCATTGCAGTTTGGCTAGTCACAGAGTAGTCATTTAAATATAATGAGTCCTATCTAGGAAGGAAGCCGAGAAGAAAATAATTTTGTATTATGGACTGAAAGACTATAATAAAAACAATAATAATCAGCTTTTCTTGCTAAATGAAGTTTCCAGGTTTGCAATGTGACTATTCTAGATTTTAAAACTTGGCATAACAAAGCCTAGGGGTATTTTGGGTAGTCTTTGGTGTCAGGTATAAATGGGATGGGACATCCCTTGTCTTGGGCCGCTCTGTGACTGCTCGCCTCAGTTTCTCAGTTCTGCTTCTACCCTGTGCCATGCTGGTGAGTGACATCAGCTGGTGTGCCATGGTGACAGGGGATGTCAGCAGGTGTGTGGGGCTGGCAGGTCACCCCAGAAGGTGTCTGGGGGGGTGTGACTGAGGCACAAGCCAGGGAAGCTGCAGGCAGCACGTGCCAAGGTGCCTGCACGCCCCTCGGGCAAAGGGGTCAGCAAGCACAGAGCACCCCCTGAGCCCCAGGGCCAGGCAGTGGGAATCCTCCACCCTCTACAGGGAGGGTTCTCACACAAATACCCTAGAAAACTGGGCACTCTCTCCTGTGTAGTAGAAAATACAGAAATTCAGAACTTGACTGCATTGCAAACCCCTCGTTTTCTTACTGGCAGTAACTTGTGCCTTCTGTGTAATGCTGTTTGCAGCAACGCCTGTGCACTTCCTTCATGGCACCTCAAAATAGTCAAAATAATTTGAAATGATGGTGCAAGGTAGATTTCCAGAGCAGAGAGAGTTATAAGCAATCAAAAACATGTTTAGTGAGAAGTTACCACATCGCTGAGCGTGATTTGTTTCATTCAAAACAGTTTTATGTACTTTCCTTCTTCTGCAGCACCTTCCTGGCAAGCTTTCCTGGAGCTTCTGAAGGAATATCCTGGGTACTTCTGAAACAGAAAACTGAAAATATTATTCATCTATGGGACAGAAAAGCAACTATTTTGTTTGCATTGCCTTTGGATGGCTATGGTCCATAAACAATGTTAATATGCCAAAAAGAGGGAAGATAAGGTATTCATACGTGGCTCAATCTTATATTCCAAATCTATGCCTGGAAGAGATAAAGGACCACAGTGCACTGGCCTTTTTGCATCTGCCCATGTTCAGCCACATCCCAGCTGAGGAGAGAGCAGGTCAGGGAGGGAGGGAGGGAGGGAGGTGGTTTGGCTGAATGCATTTCATCTCAGCTGCCGCGCACCTTGTGCCTCCAGCGCTCAGAATAGCACTGGGGCCAAGCTGTGGATGACTAAATTTCTGGGGAGTACTGGAGATGCCAAGGTAACTAACGTCACTTTTGTCTGCCCCCTCCTTCCTATTCTTTGTGCTGGGAAGAGGCACGAGGCACTTAGAAACAGGACTATTTAGTGCACGTTGATTCAGA
Organism: Cyanistes caeruleus; assembly: GCF_971803275.1. NCBI lineage: Eukaryota > Metazoa > Chordata > Aves > Passeriformes > Paridae > Cyanistes > Cyanistes caeruleus. Next base: position 75,309,415 of record NC_141705.1, read on the forward strand.
GCTGCATTTCTTACGAAAGCCCCTGCAAGTGACAAGAAATCATAGGAATTTTTTCCTAATAGTGGCTGCTAATGCATTGGTAACCATCTGAAAGGGATTAAGGAAGCTGCATTGTAGGTACCACCTCCTAAAATATAGCAGTTCAGCATTTATTATTATTATTATTATTGTTATTATTATTATTATTATTATTATTATTACTATTACTATTATCATCATCATCATCATCATTATTATCATTATTATTTCTAAAATTAAAAAAAAAAAAAAAAGTTTTTCTAATCTATTCCTGGTTACAACATTACCAATTCAAAGGCTGCTGGGATTATCCATCTTTCAATTTAACTGTGTCAGAATTCAAGGCCTACATTTGGTGTAACCAGGACGTTCTATTTAATTAAAAGCAGTGCTGTCGTGATCCTTAGCACTGTGAATTAGTCCTCGTCCCTGGGATAAAGTGAAGCACACTAATTGTAAGCTGATTTAGTGGTTGTTTTTGGGCAACTGGATGGCACTGCTATTTACACTAAATGCGGTCAAGTATCCTCTTAATACAGTCATGGATTACACACATTAAGCACAAGACAACATAATCTGAAAGCACACTAAAATGTAGCAGAAATCCTGACAAAATCTAAACCAGCTGTTGTGCAGCTACAAATTACTTCTGCAACCCCTCCTCAGAGTATTAGTGAAATAAATGGAATGATAAAGAACAAGGGGAAAAGAAAACACCCAAAACAATACAAACCACTGTCATTAGGATAATGACAGTGAGTCAATTAACATACTTTAAGATGTGACAGAAAGGATTTTTTGTGTATTTCCACTAAACAAAAAGTATTTTTACAAAGCTTAATATGAGCATAAATGCACACATCTGTCACCCAAAACCCTAAAAGTTTTCTCTGCTTGGCTCCCAAACTCTGTCATGAAACCAAATAATGCAAATTTCATATACAGAGTGCAAATATTTTCATAGAGATTTTATTATTTTATTTTTTTTTTATTTTTTCTTATTAACTCTGGAACATTGATGGATGTAATCACTCATACTTGCTCTGATTTTCCATTTCTGTTGCTGCTTGTAAGAAAGTCTGATGTCAATGTGTAGCCAAATTACCTTTGGCACATAGGAGAACTCTACGATTCAGGAAAGCTGGCCTTAATTTCTAATATGTTTTCACTTCAGTTTTATTCATATTCTGAGAAAAGAAAAAAACAACAGGTATCCTATATTGAACAGTTTGAGGATTGAAAAAGTATATATTGAAAAAAAAATCAGTAATATGAGTCTATGCAATAGTAATAGTCATGCTTAAAATGATGAATATATATTATCTGATTTTGATCTCATTCTGATTGAAATATTGCTCATGGAAAAGAGGTTGTTTTAGAGTTTTTGACATGAAACATACTATTTTTGTCATTTGTTATTTGTTTTTGTCTCTCCTGTAGATTTGATGGTGTCAGCTGGTTCAAAATACCTCTCTATGTGATGAACTATGGCAGTGTTGTGCAATGAAAACTGTGAGCAGACCCTCAGCCAAGAAAGAAATGTTGTATCCTACACTTGGCAGTGTTTTAATAAACTTAGTAATAACTCTGTCTAGGTACAAAGATTTACATCTTCAAAGGTCAGGCTTTTGGGTGCAGTATGCATAATGAAATTATTGTCAACAAGGAGGAGCCAGGAAACTGGATCACCACAGCCTTTTTTTTTTTTTTTTCCAGTCATGTAAAACATGGGGCTTAAAATTAAAAAAAAAATAAAATTAAACAGTTTATAATGTAAAAATATACACTTGTGTTTTTACTTAGAAAAGGCAAGAAAGGAAGGAAAAAACCAAAAAAGTTGGCTCTAAGTTGTCTGTTTTTACTGAGATTAAAAAAAAATGGTGGGAAATGAAGGTAACCTTCTACTATTAATTTCCTATATTCCTATCAGTGTTACTAATTACATTTATCAATATTTTGCTGGTTTTTTCTCTGGCTTTTGTAAGGCCTTTTTTGTTTTTCCTTATGAAAGTAGCACAAAAGTATTTTCCCCTGGCAGAAAGGGGAAAAATGGGTTTTGGGGTAATAGGGCCTTATTACTGAGAACGAATTTGTGTGAAGGGATAGGCATACTTCAGATAAATGAGAAAAGATGAAAACAAATTTTCTTGATATATATGAGACCTAAAACTCACATCTTACAAAGACATTGCAGTGAACCTATTGCCCTGTATCCCTCAGTCAGCACTTCCAGTTACTCTTGGGTTGACAGAGGTTGAAACCAACTGTGACTTTTTTACTGATATGATCTGAAAAAAATCTTACATCCTATTTGTGTTAGACAACTTGGTTTATCTTCTGAAGACTTAATTGCAATTAGTAGATATTTTTTTTTAAAAAAAAATCCATTCTTAACTGTTTTCTCTTTTAACTCTAAACAGAAAAGAGCTGAGTAGAGGATACATGCAATATTATATTTGGTTTAGAGAGAGCAGTCACAGTCCTTCAGTTCATTTAGTTCTAGTAAAATAAGCAGGATAAAAAAACAAGAAATGTGTTTGGCTTTTTTTTTTCCCCAGCAATGTTGTTCTTTGACTTTATCAAGCCATGAAATCACAGAATCATTAAGGTTGGAAAAGACCTCTAAGATCATCAGGTCCACTCATAAAACTCCTATATATTTTCTCAGAAGAGTTGTTCAGGTGGTGATTGTTACCTTTATTAAATGTAACTTATTAAGGCCTTGAGAATCACATTAAAAGTAAAAACAAAACAAAACAAAACAAAACAAAACAAACAAAACAAAACAAAACAACAAAATAAAATAAAATAAAATAAAATAAAATAAAATAAAATAAAATAAAATAAAATAAAATAAAATAAAATAAAATAAAATAAAATAAAATAAAATAAAATAAAATGTGTCACATTAAGAGAACTTGTAAAGGTGTTGAGTTTAAAAAGGTCTCCTGGATTTCAGATATTTTTGCACTACCTCAGTAACATCAATGTCTTTGTCCTTTTTTGTTTTTTCTTAAAACAGAGCTTTCTCCTCTTCTTTCTCTGGCTTCAGGTGGGCAGCACCTGTTCCATTTTTGTGCCATTGATGTATTTGTTAGTTCTTCAGATGTTTTAAACAGTTGAAAAAAATTAGGGAATCTGTCCAAAGAAGCAATAGTCATGGCATGGACTGTAGGAATTAGAGAGTTACACAGTTCTAACCTTTTAATGGAAAATATTTTATCTTTTCTTACTTTTGTCTAGGAATTTTAGAATTTTTTTTTATTTAGCCTATTAGATATAAGAAGAATGTCTCTTCAATACAGAGCATTCTTTGAGTCAGCTATTAGGTCTCCTACTGATTAAATACTTTAACCTCTTTACACAAAACTGAACTTTATTAAGGAAATCTGTTCATTATAGCATCACACGGCACAGCATTTATGCAAAACTTACCTGACTTCTGATATTCTAGATAAAAAAAAAATAAAATATCTGTTTCCTTTCTGTTATTTTGTTTTCAAAAGTATTTGCAAACAAAATGTCAGGCTATTGTGAAGTTCATGAAATTAGATGGAGTTAATTTTGTTCTGCTACCATTTCTGATGAGTTAATGTGCTGTTACCTATACATAACTCAGGTTTAGCTTCAGGACAGTGGGACAGTGGCATGTCAGCAGCAGAAAGAGGTGTTGGTGGTGCCTTGAACCATGAGAAGGAGTTCTCCCTAGTGAGGGGATGATGCAGCACATAGTCAAGGAGAAATTAGCATGGTTTTATTTAAGAGTAAATGAGAAAAAATTCCTGCCTCAAATGTTCTGCTCAGTAAATGGTGACTGTACGGAGATACACGACATAGCTTAGCTCCCGTGGAGATTATGGGTATAAAACTTTCTTGTATGGGGCAACTGTAGTGTTAGATACCTCAGAAGGATGTGCTGTGTACAAAATTTCTGGTGTTCCCTATCAAGTGCTCTGGACATGTAGGTATTTTCCTGTCCCCTGCTTTCTGAGATGCAGAAGATGAAATCTTATTATCCTGCACTCAACGCCTCAGGGAGAGATTCCATTTTGAAAGAACCAACTCCTTCTAGTAACTCAATTTCCAACAAGATCCGTACAAAAGATAAATTGTCAGATAATCAGAGATGCTTCTTTTGTGGAATTCCACAAGAATAGTGGGCAAATAACCCACTGGAAGATAAAACGCCTATTACCAGCACAAAGTGTAAGTCCCTCTAAGCAAGGTTTTGCCTGTGTGAATGACCGATACCATCTGGAAGCAGAAGATTGACAGGCTGGGAGGCAGTTAAAGATAATAACAGGGCACCTGAGAATCACTGAGGGAATTTATCACTGTCACAGTGTGTGCTAAGTAGCACACGGCAAGGGTTTGCTGCTTTTTTTCCTCATACAATTTAAGCCTCTGAACTGGTTTCACATGCAGCTGAAACAAGGGAGCACAATGGGTATTTTCCTCATAATGCTGTCCTACTGATTTCAAATACATCTCATTAGTGCAGTTTCATTTTATGTAGCTAGACAAATACTGCTCACAAAAATTGCTATAATTACTATTGTCTAAGCCACATAAAGTAGGGATTATCATTTAAAATTTACAGGCTCTTTGTAGTCAAACTTAATTCTGATGCATTCTTGCTCTCTTCCAATACAGGCAGCATATTTTATTTCTAGTTGCTATCCATTTTCTCTAAAGTAACTGCATTATTCGTATTTCCTACGTGCTAACATTTACATTAAAATTTACATAAAGGAGGCAACAGAATGAAGAAGCATGGTCACCCTCTCTTTATGTGAAAATATAAAAAATATGAAGCACTGCAGGTGAAATCCACCCATATGCAAAAAAAAAAAACAACAAAACCTGATTCATGATCTGTGTGTTCATTTAATCCCACCTCAGCTCTCAAAATAGAGTGTGGTGGGAGTTGTGATACATGAAGTGGCAGATTGAAGCTAAGGCTGTGAACAAATTCTGAACTCCATGCTGCCTGATGAATCCTGTTTTGTTTCAGGTTGTTTCTTTCTGTATCCTCTTCTCAAGTTTTAGTATTGCCTTTATAACCGATTATAATATGTTTTGTTGATTAAATTGTGTTCTATTTAGTAAAAGGACTTGATAGTGAAAAATATGTTTAAGAATGCAAGATAAAGTACTGAAGAGTCATAAACATTAAGGCACTCCCCCTGTGGGCTACTTCTCTTGTATTATTAGGTTCATTGATGTAAAGAGTTTCTTGTGCTCTTAAACACAGCTAGAGAAAAAACTCAATAAATGTGCATTTCAGACAAAATATGAAAACCAGCTGTCTTAAAGGAAACCTAATTTTCAAGGAAGGATATGCTTCCAATTTTTTTTTTTTTAATTATTATTGTTATTTTCCCCCAAAGACAGTGACTGCTTACTAATCACTGTAAACCTTACAGCTGGGGCAATAGAAGACTCTTGGGGAAAGATTGTGCTATTCAAATCCTTCCATGGTTCCTCTTCTGAAGGTATGTGCCTCTAGTACATTTTAACTATGAAGGGTTTTTTTTGGGTTAGTGACTCTTTGCTCAGAAATTTTGGGGCTTTTGCTTGGAAATTTGCCATGATTTGCATTAGCATTCCTGCTATCCATGTGGATTGCACTATGAATGAGCCCTGCAAGGGATGTACATCTTCTACCCTTCACCACCATCTTCAATGCATTTTCTTTCTTCCCTCTGCCATAATCTACCATCCTGTGCCTCTTCCTGCTATTTGTTCATAGGCCTTTTTTCTTGGAGGCCTTTTTGTGTCCTCATCCTAGACAGATATTTAGTATAATTTATCTGTTGTACTTCAGTATGTTATAGCTGAACAGAGAATTTAAAACAGAAGTTTTATGATTAGCCCTTATTTGAAACACCAGAAGGCTTTCCTCACTCTGAAAGCCCCTCAGCCTGGAAGTGTCTTCCAAATTGCTTTTGCAGCCTTAAATCTGTGACACATCTAATAGAAATTAACCTGCTTATTACTATCTATGGTGTGCTGATTTCAGTTTCATGTTCAGAATGAGCTGCCTGAATTGCTTTAATTTAACCTGTTTCTCTTTACACCTCACCTTGAAAAACCCTCAATTGCTAGAAAGTTTCAGTCTGAAGGTTTGTCCAACTAGTTAAAATAAATGCAAGGGGATCTAAAAGCCAGGAGAGGTAATGCCTGTGTGCTGGATTTTCACAGTATGGTAGCATTGGCTATATTTTGTGATTCATTTTCTTGCCCTAAATAACTAATTCCTGCCATAGTCTCTTGAAGTCCCTTACCAAGCAAGATCTCATACTGTTAAAATCTTTTGGTCACTTCTGTGTTACATATACAGAGCTTGATAGCTCTTTTTATTTGAAGATTTATGGGATAATTAGATCAGTTTTCTTCTTGACCTTGCCTGCCTTGTGGAGCTGCTTTTCAAGTTTGGAAGCAAAGGCCTTAACTAGACAAGAGAAAACTGAGCATTACTACTTTCCTGTGAGCTCCATATAAGTTTTCAATTAAAGGGAATATATAGGAAATGGCTGCCAGTTGTATCAATTTGTGCAGGATTCCTGAGAAATGACAGTAGAACACAGGGCATCCCCTACAATGAAATGTAAGAGACAGAATGGGAAAGATAAAAATGAAGGGAGAGAGAATGTCCAGAAAACACTTAAAGCACCACTCTGACCACAAAGGAATAGAGCTCAGAAACTCAAACTGCTCTGACTGGAGCACAGGCACCAGGACAGAATTGTATTAGAGACAAGGGCATTCCTAAAATCTTTCTTGAACTAAAAATCAAGTTATCCTGATCCATGGTTTTGATTATTTTAATTTTAATTAGCTCCAAGGAAGAAAAAGAACCATTCTAAACTCTGTTTTAAATCATCTTTCATCTCTGCATCCAGATCTCTTAGCCATACAATATATTTTCTTAGAGAAATTTATTTTTAAAATCTTTATTTTTATGTTTAATTGTGATGAAATGAAGAAAATTTAATTTATATCCCCTGACCTGGTAAGCAGAATCACTACATCTGATCAGAGGGAATTTAGCAGCCTTCTCTTAAAATGTTAGGGTTGTATTAATTTTTTTTGTCACCCCCATCAGTAGTATGCAGAGAAAAGTGGCACAACATTTATAAGCAGCAAGTGCCTGCAATCCACAAGCGGTTTCCAAAGCATCCGTGACACATCGGGCGGCATATTCATCTCCGTAGGAGGTCTGGATCTCTCTCTGGCTGAGAGATGAGAATTTCAGAGTTAAGGCAGGGTCCTGAAATTCTGGGCAGACTCTTGGTTGTTTGTGGCACCATCAGGGTGAGCCATAGCTGTTCGTGATGGCAGAACAAAGCTGACAGCCTGTCTCAGACTCGACTCTTGGTGTTTGGGGAACCAGAGATCTCTGGAGAACACGGGGCTGAGATGGGGGATCCCTTGCTGCTAGGTGCCATGGAGACCAGGAAGGTGGGTGGTTTCCTTGAGATAAGTTCAGGAGGAAAAGCCCACAAATGGCTGTTTGGAACAGTTGCTTGGACACAACCTTCATCTTGGGAGCTCCTAGAGAGGGACACAGCAGTGGAAAATTGGCACAAACCAGCGGTGCCTTAGGCTGGAGACTGAGGGGGGAGCAGCAGAGTGCTCTGGGCTCTGTCCATGTGTCACACAGGGGATGGCCCACTACACCTGTGTCAGCACTGACCTGGTCACTGCTGGTGCCGGGTCTCCAACCCTACAGGGAGCCTTCTGGCCATGCGGATCTGCTCGCAAAGCGGAAACGAGTTGTTTGTTTCTTTCTGTCTTCTTATTGAGCCTGTTGCATCTAAAGGGGAAAGGTCTTTAGTATAGCATGGGTTAAAACACTCTTCTAAATTAATTTCTTAAATTACAGTTTTTACCCCTTTCTGTGCTTTGGTTTCTGCCCTGCTTGGCTTGAAGAACGTAAATGAGCAAAAAGTGGATGTCAAGGTTGTCAGTGTCCTCCTCAGGCAAAGTAAGATCTTGGTGCTTTAAAATGCTTTCTTTGCTCCCAAACATTATTTGTGCCAAGGAGAGATGAGCTAGATTTATCTGATACAGTTTTCTTGTTTTATTTCTCTCAGTCATAGTGATGGTTCTCACCCATTAAAAAGAAAAAAAAAAAAAGTAAGTCTATTTATATGTTTTTATAAAACCCATCCCTTTGTTATTTGTGAGCACAGTAAATACTTTGTTAGAGGTAGTTCTGGTTTACTAAGGAACACTTAAGGAAGTAGGTGCTACTACTCTTCAGTGGAAAAACAGGCATGTGAATAATAGCTATGCAGTATGAAGAGACTTGCATAGCCTTGAAGCCCATAAATTAATGAAAAATGTGAGTAAAACTCACTGCAAACATTATTAGAAAAAGTTATCCAGCCAGCTCTACAAGCTACCAAGTAAAAAATGAAATTATAAAGGTAAGGTGATTATGGTAATTTATCACATAAGCTATCATGTAAATATGAAACTTGTACAACTCCTAAGATTTACAGGTCAAGGGTTTCCTCCTGCATATTTCAGGAAGGGGTGCCTCCAATTTTTTGGTGAAAGCTTTCCATTCCTTCCACTAATCAATGATCACTCAATAATCTGAATGTAGAGGATGCAATCTCTTGGTAGCCAGATGCTGTCATGTTTCAGAATACTGGATACTGCAACATGCAGTCTAACAATCTGCATACTACTTGATTTCAATAAATGTGCATAATTCACTCCATCAGGCTACGGTTTGAAGTGCAGACGAAGGGTAGACCCTACAAATATTGTCCTCTAGAAATGCAATGTGATGGCTTTTTATGTTAGGCTTACTAATTTTGAATGACTTAGTAATGATTTAAAAAGAAAACAGCTACCTGAAACTCACACAAGAATAATCTATATGACTTCTTGTCATGATAAATATTCTCTCTGCTGATAAATAATTTGTCCCCTGCTATAACTCATTTCAATCCACCAGCTGCTTTTGTTTATTAGTCAGAAGTTAAATAAACTTGTAGTACCAAAATGTATATCTCCCTAGATGGCATATAAATCTTGGTTTTTCTCCTTAGCTACAAAAGGGCAAGTTAAGAGTAATTCCAGTTGGGACACATTTAAAACTGATGTAATTGTGAGAGGAATTAAATCTGTAATATATTTCTGAGACACAAACTGCTGGAGAGATATGGATGCAGCAATAATAATCACACATTCACGGCATATTGTGATTATTGATGAAAAGAAATTAGGAGGAGTCAAAACTGTTTGACTCTGTGCTTGGCTCTTTCACCAAGTCATTTCTGTGAACCTGGGCAAGATGTTTGTCTCTTTCTGTTTATCCAGCTGTAATATCTTCCACCCTCTGCAGGGGAGCTTCTGGGAGGTTTGGATGTTGTGTTGAGAGGGGTCTGACAGGTGAGGCCATCATCCTCTGCCCGTGACGTGAGGGCAGACACATAACCACAGCCCTCTGCCACAAGAGGTCAGGGGTATGACAGCAACCTCTAAATCCTTAACCTATTTCCAACATACTGCTCTTGTGCTCCATGGGGATGGCTGTGGAGAAATAATACCAAACACATATCTAACATCACAGAACAGCACACTGACTCTACCCAGGGTGATATATACCATGTGACCTGTCTTCAGAGGGCCCAAGGAAATGGTGCAGCCTGTTTGGCTAGTTTTCATTTTATATAATGAATTCCACTTGTAGCTTGGGCTTCAGAGTCGGCCTCCCCAAGATTCATTAGCTGGAGTAGAACTGCTTTGTTAGGCAAGTATTTACAAGCCTGCAGCTGCAGTGTGGCTGGCTCTGTTTGCATTGTTGAAAACAGTGTCATGAAGCCAAGGAAGCCTACGTAAATTATTAAGCTAATGCATTCTTGTAGATAAAAAAATAAATTGAATTGTTCCTTCCACTGAATTAAAAAATCTTTCATACAGAGAATGCAATGAAGAAATGTCTGCTGCTGAGAAAACATAAAACTTAGCCATAAGAATGCAATCTTAATCACTCTGCTTATTGCCATTCACAATGGAAAAGAGACTTTGCAGGGCTAGAAGAGACCCAGAGAGATACTGCTCTTGCTGGCCTTTCTGCTAGTAAAATCATAGAAACATAGAGGTAATAAGGTTGGAAAAGACCTTTAAGACCATCAAGTCCACCTATCAACCTTGCACTGCTCCTATGTTCACCATTAAACTATGCTCTTAAGTGCCATATCCACAAGCTTTTTGAACACTTCCAGGGATGGTGAGCCTAGACATCCCTAGGCAGCCTTTTGACATATTTTAAAACCCTTTCTGTGGGGAAAAAAAATAAAAAAACAACAAAACCCTAACGTCTAACCTAACCTTCCCCTGGTACAACTTGATGCCATTTTTTCTTGTCCTGTCATTTGTTAAATGGAAGGACTTGTCACAGGCAAAGGCTGGAGATATGAGTGTTGATGGCAGATGCAACAACTTTGTTTCTAAATGGAGTGGTAGAGTCACCATCCCTGGAGGTGTTCAAAAAATGAGCAGAGGTGGCACATTGTAAAGTGGTTTAGTGGGCATGGTGGCACTCGGTTGAGGGTTGGGCTTAATGTTCTTTTCTAACATTACTAATGATCTCATGATTCTAAAACGAGGCCATGAAATCATGAATCCTGAGATTCAGGAGACTAACAGTAAAGCAAACATCCCCTTTCCAGCAGAGGTCTTCACCCCAGAGCTCTGATGAGTCATTACAGGCTTTGGCATGATTTTCTGTAAGAAACACATCCTGCTCATCATGGTTTGCAGATACAAGGACTGTTAGCACTCTTCAAAAACCACCAGAATAAAAGGGAAATTAATACACTCCTGAGCACAGGGAAGTTTTGCTTTTAAGGAAAACATAGCATTTATAAAAAATAAGAATTGGGCACTGTAGGAGAAAACAGTGAATTGCCTGGGAATGCAGAATGAAAGGTCAATAGTCAGTCTAAGCATGCTGAGAGTCTTTTTGCTGCGGGAATCTGACCTACCATGATCAACAACATTTTCTTTCTCAGAAGAAATAATGGAGCAATGAATAGGAAGAACAGAGAAAGAGAAAACCTAAAAAAATAACGCTGTCAATGGTAATGTATGGATGAAACATATTTTTCTAATAAATACAAATTATGCTTAAAAAGCAAAATAATATCTCTTTTAAAATATAAATATAATAAAGACTCTATGAGTATCAATCCTAGAGAAATAATGAAAAAGAAATAATCAGAAATAAGATGTGTGATGAAGTTAAAATTAAGCAAGGGTTGTTCTGAGCAACTCAACAAAAGCAACCAAAATTAAACAGAAACATGGTGAGAAAATTTGTGGATTAACAGTCTAAGTGCCATCTGGATAAAAATTGAAGTTGCCCACCCAAGTATTGGCCTCTCATTTTCAGTTACAATAAAGATTTTTTTATTATTATTTCACATTCTCTCTCTTGCCTGAAGCCATTTGTTTTTATTTATATTAAGCAGATTCATGGTAACTACAAGCCAAGGGCAGTTCATAGGTAACATTTTATACAGAGATATTGAGATGCACAAATACTTGAAAATCTTGTCTTTTCACCCCAATGCTAAAATAGTTTCCCTCCCCACTAATTTTTGTCTCCATTTATAGTCCATTTAATAAAAGGGACTTGTCAAAAATTCAAGACCTGAAATTCTGGATCATAACATTAGTCAATATGCAAAATCCACAACATAAATAGGTTTCAGACCTTTTAGATATATTCCAAACAAATTTGACCTCAACATTATGAATTTATGGCTTAGGATTTTGTTTCTTTCCCAGTTAAAAACTAGGTCCTATTGCATTCTATGTCAGATGTACTGTAAAAGAAACAAAAAAGCCATATTAACAAACATGTGCATTCTGAATAATTAAAACAAACTGAAAGTAATAGTTTTCACCCTTAACAACTAGCAGGATGAATGTCAGTATGAAATTTGATGGCTCAGTTTATGCATTTTGCCAATAGGTGGTGCTACTATTTTTACATTTAATACTATCCACGGCAACACAGACTGTTTGCTCTGACCATCATGAGAACAGAACAGTTGGCCTTTTTCAGTAGTGTTTCTCAGAGCAAAATGATGTGTGGGTTTGTGATTGCTTTAGTGGCAGCAAATAAGAAGAGATATAACACGATCTCTTTCATTGTTAGATATAAAGTTTTGAGAAGTAGTTATGTAGAAAAATAAAGAAAAAAATGCCTGTGCATAATTTTGCTCACATATATCCCACCTGTGCTTTAACTCTGAATTTTTCAGTGATATACACAACTTTGTGTCAGTGAAGACCTGATTCAACAGAGATGAAAGCCAGTGAGAGAAAGGAGAGCAAAATAAGTATAATTTGAGAGTAATTTGTTTCATTTTAGCTTTGTTATCCAGCTGTGTATGGTACAAAACTGCTAATTTTACATTATGAAATTTGACATTTCTCTCTACAATATTTGAAAAACAGATATGTGGCTGAGCACTTCGTAACATAAGAACAGACATTCCAGAGGTTCAGCTCAGTGGCTTCATAAATGAAACTTTCTTACTGAGGCTCCAATAACTCAGCCTATTCACTAGGTATTTCTCCAAAATGCAAAATATAATGTGTACGTGTGGCAGCACATGTTACTAGGGGGACAAAAAAATCAAAAGGAGGTTTCAGATTGTAATGTTTGCACTCAAACCTGCTGCTCCTCTGCACTGGTTTTCTGTTGGTTTTCTGTCCCTCTAAATTTTTGGAAGGCTGGTGAAACGTGTTCTGTAATGAAGCTTGGTGAAGAGAGATGTGTCTTAGGCATAGACATGAATTCTGTGAAGTCTGCTTTTGAAGCGTAGTGTGGCTCTGAGACTGCACTCATAACATTACAAAAGATGGATTGACAGCTCTTGACACCACAGACCTTTATTTATCTTCAGAATAGGTATAGTGCAAGGACCAGGCAGAATTATTTATTATGGCTTCTCAGAAATCTATTGTGTATTTATTTACTCCCTGTTGGCAAATCATTTCTTAACAGCCATCTAGAGAACTGCTGCTGGGATAGGAAGGGAATTTATTTTGAGTGTTCAATGAAACCATCAGGAAAACTTCAGCTGTGGTGCAGACACCTCTCAGTCTGAGCTGTGCTTTTGGACTGAGATCTCAAACTCTGTTACTCACTGTGAGAGAAATCAAGCAGCTCTCAGATGATAACACATTTCTACCCAGACTATGTTTTAAACAATTGCATGGCAGTGAAAAGTACCCTACTAATTCTGAGAATATGGGGGAAAAAAGAGAGAGAAGAAAAGAAAAGAAATAGAAACATAGTTTTTAGTACACTCTTGCTTGCTTGTTTTATTTATGGCAAATAAACTATTAAATCAATAGCTCATGTTCCACTTTAGACTGAGGAAAAATGCAGAAACACCAAAATGAAAGCAAAGAAATTGTAAAGGAGATACCAATGGGCACACACTTGCTTTCTCTCCCCTTCTGTTAACTACATGTATGCAAATACACAATAATAAAAAATAAAAATAAGCAACATCAACTAAACAGTTCTAGCAAATATCGTTTGCAAGTATCTCCACAAAATGTAGTCAATTTCCTTTTTAGTAAGTAGATAGATCCTTATGGGTTGTTTTTTTTTTCATTTTCATATTGATTAAAAAGTATGCAACAGACTAAATCATGTAACTAATATAGAGATTTCTTATGCTCATCTGAATTTAGGATGATCCAGGTGCTGAGGACAAGGGATAGAAAAGGATATGAGGACTGCTTCCATTCCCTCCTTCTTAGCACAAGATAAAAATGAGATTCAATAAAGGCAGGTAATTGGTGAGGTAAAGAAGCGATAGCAAAGCATGTCCAGTTGACAATAGAAGCCAGGACTGTAAAATTAATATTCTGTATTGGCCTATTTTTTCCTCTCTGGCACTATTTTTAGATTATTTGAAATAACTTTTATCTTTAAATAATAGTTCCATGCAGAATTGCAAAAGTCTTGTCCTACACACTGATATTCCTGATAGAAGCACAATTAAACAAATTCTTTTTAAACTTTATGTCTGTGTCCTTATCATACTTGAATGAAAATGAGATCAATAAAGTATTTCTGTAAGTCCAAAGGATATTTCCTGAAGAGCAAATAGCATGCACTGAGATGACTTCAGGTGACTTAAGCATGAAGCCTGGACATCTTCATTACAAAAACTTGAACACAGTTCAAAAATCTTGCAAAATTTTCTATCCAACTGATTAATGAAAGAATTTTATAAGTTTCCTAGAAAGAGTCAACTCATAAATATTAGTTCAGGAAAGGCAAAACCAATAATCTTACAAACTGTTTGTAACTATAGCTGTTCAAATAAAGGTTGTGGAAATATATGAATAATAGGGGGATGGATAGAAAGACTGATGAAAGTGGTACATGGAAAACAGTGGCTGGAGTTACCAACTATAATGAAACAAATAATACTTTTTTATTATTTCATGTTGTACACTTAGATAGGGATATTATTCAGGCATATGCTTTTAGAAAACACTCTTGATCTGGAACATAATGGTATGACTTGCTGCTTTGGATGGGTTGCAAAATTTTATTTTCCACTGTACAAGAAGCTGAGTTCAGAAATTATATTTGTTTTGCTGCAAGACTGGTAATTTAGTGTGCCAATTAGTTATAGGTGAAACTAGTATGGAAGTTTGGAGATAATGTTTTGATAATCCATTTTATGTTATCTGGCTTGAATGGAGGTATTTTTGCCTTCAATAAGCACTTGGATTAGACACCATCTCAAAAAGTAAAGAGTCCAACTGGCTCCCAAATTTCTAATTGTATAGAACTGGTAAATAAACATCATCTGCCCCAGAGAAATCTGACATACTTGTAAAGAAAAGTCTGGAGCAGTGGGTTTGCTGTGCTGCTACACAAAGTGTGAGTGGAAGCAAGGGTCTTTGTCCCCCAGGCAGTGCTCCAAAGTGGGAAAAGAGGTTCCTGCTTTCTCTTCCTTGGGCTTCTCTAGTGATGCAACAAACACCAAAATTTGACATTACAAAATGCAGGAAGGAACAACCGTGCTGAAGAGGGGGGTGTTCAGAGAGCAGGCTTGTTGTAGGTTTGCTAATGTCTGTAATGATGGCTGGTCAAAAAGAACAGCTTGTGGTGTGCCTCCTGTCATCTGGAGCAGTGAGCAAAAGGCTGAAAGTTATTACTGACTGTCATTCCCCACAAGACCCCTTGAAGGACACAATGTAAATGTCACTGACTCCTTTTAAATCAACACAGCTTCTTGACTTCAATGAAGTCAAGCTGATTTACGCCAGCTGATAATTTGGCTGATTCTTAGAAGCAGGAGTTGTGAAATCTAATGTGTGGTGGACTCAGCCCAGCGCTATCAGAAATCAGCATTGAATTTATTGGGCAACAGCCCTGGTGAGCTACTACCGGGTGTTTTGTCTTGCTATGTCCTGGACAGCAATCAATAATGCTCCATGACATAGACAGAAATCTTGCTGTTACCATAAAGGTTTATCATTTTCTGCTGTCTTACAGAACTCACAGAACTTCAGCTGCTCGGTGCCTTTCCTGCAGCTTTTAAATCAGCTCTCCTCTTGGAAGCAAGACAAGATCGCTCATCTCTGTGCTGGTGATTGCTTTGGAGATATTGTAGTCCCACTCTTAAAATATGAAATTTATTTGATTATAAAGGATATTATTATATATGCACACCTATGTAGATATATGCTAGGTAAACATTCCTTTTCCCTGCTTGAGAGAATTTAATAATTACCAGATGAGAATGATAACCATGCGTTTTTTTAATTATTAACATTCAAATAGTGTAGCTCTGATTTAATGTTCTAAGATATCTTTTTGTTCTTTGCCTTTTCCTAGGCTGACAATACAAAGTAAAATCACTTCTTAAATCTTAAAGCCTTGTGAATCTTAATTTTAACTGTCTTCCATAGTTCTGAGAGGGAGGGAATGAGCATCTCATTTTACTGAGGCTTTTTTGTTGACTCTTAAAACAGAAGATAGAAGCTTGCTACAGCGTTACCCAGATGTATTTAGCTTTGACTTGTGAGTTCAAACCCAGCATATTTTATAATAAAATAAAAATATAAGTAAGATAAAACGCATGTTTCATTCTGTTTTGGTTTATTTTTTATTTCATGTTTTTATTACTCTGTTCATTTTTTAAGACATGAATTCTGGATCTCTACATATACAAGGGTAATGCTGGGAGAGACTCCTTAAAAACAGGTAGTAAAGTCTTTTGGTTTGTTTTGTTTCTAATTTTTTTCAAGAGAACACAAAAAAGCATTGACTGTATGAAGTTATTAGTTCCTCTAAAGACTACTGTTCTGAAAAAGCTGGAAAGCAAGAATCATTATTTTATTCATGAGAAATAATCACTGTGTCAGAGATAAGTTGGATTTTTATAAAAATCTCTGTGACCATAAAGAAACTTTTCAAACTGAGAAAAATAAAGAAGTATAAAAGTACAGTTCTAGTAGGTTCCTCAGCTCGATTTGCAGCTCACGTGCTTAGTAACTCAAAGTTATTAAGAAAGTTAAAATACATGCATACATAGAGCTATGCATAAGCAATTTTCAAAGACTCTACAGCATTCAATTTTCTCCTTGATGCCTTCCTTTAATTTACTTTTTTGCTCTCTGCAAGAGTCTTCCTTTTCCCTCACGTGCTTTGATGATACTCTTCACTAAATACTCAAGGTTTGGATACCCTTTATGACCAGTATCTAGGAAAAAAATACTTCCTCCTGTCCTCATCCTTCCCCCAAAGAATTTCTTCAAATAACAGTTTACTTCAGCAGTGTAACTCTGAAAGAGTTCCAAAGAAAAATCAAAAAAAGCTGGATTGATTTTGCACATCTCAACCGTAAGCAAAACACTTCTGGGAGAGGAAATTCTGCATGCAAATATAAATACAAAATAACTAGCTTGTTTTACACATTTAGCTTGAAAACATAGCTGTAGAGAAAAGACAATAGAGAAGCACACCATTTATTCCTTGTCCTTTCTCTGGTAACGCTAGAGAGAGGTAAAAGTACCATTAATCTGGTTATTCTCCCTCTGTTGTTTACTACACTCATCTAAGCACCCTTATTCTTAGATATACAAATATGAGCAAAAGGCCATTCCAGGGGAAAAATGCAAACTCAACTAATTTTACACCCACCTACTTAATTAATGATTCTATAATGAATCTAATCTGTCTCTCCCTGTGGACTCAGCTCAGTGGGGACACTGTCACACATATTCTCCAGAAGATGGTTTATGTGATTTCAGCACGGTTCCACGCGGATGGTTTGCCATCCCAGAGCCTGATGCAAGATCAACAACTCCCTGAAGTTAGAAAGTTAGAAATGGGAATTGGAGGAAAAATATAGGGCTGTAGGGAAGTGCATATATTATTGCTTAGTGACATTGTTTCACTGCTTCTGATTCCCCAGAATGCAGGTGAAATCCGTGATGTTAATTTAATGTCAGCATATGCACACGCACACACACACACACACACACACACACACACACACACACCCCGAAATTGTAGATAATACTGATAGAATAATAGAATGGTTTGGGTTAAAAGGGACTATTCCAATTCCCCTGCCATGGGAAGGGAAATCTTCCACTAGACCTGGTTGCTCAGAGCTCCATCCACTTCCAAGGATGGGGCATCCACAGCTTCTCTCTACAACCTGTTCCAGTGTCTCACCGCCCTCACAGGAAAGAATTTCTTCCTATTATCTAATCTAAACTTTCCCTCTTTCAGGTTTGAACTATTCCCCTTTGTGCTATCTAAGAAATGATCTAAGAAAGCCTGGAGCAGATATGCTTGGTCTTCCCGCTGCTGGCTGTTAATGCTCCCTGAGCCCACACCTTATATAAGAAAACACTGATATTTTAGTTATTCAATGCATTCTTTTGATCTTTCATTTTTTTGATATTTTAGATGTTTCTTCTGAATTTCATGTCTGTAAGAGATGCTAAAATTTAAATGATTGGTGGGAGTCTTCAGTCAAGGATCTGAGTGCAGGCACTGAGAGCTTTAGAAAAATATCAGCTCTCACTCTCTGTGTACTGCTGGAAGAGATCAGTAGCTCCCATGAGAATTTTTGAAGCTTGATTGACACTATTTTGATTTTTGATCCTTAACAATTTAGTTCTTGCTGTCTTTATTGATATTGCCATGCTGTTCCACTGTTGCTCACATTTGTCAAATTACCTCTCTGAGACTGCAGACTTCAGAGTGGATTTCTGGTCAGTCAGCAGAGACCAGTTACACGTGATCGGATTGACCCCAGTCAGACCCAAACAGCTGAGACCAAAGTGAGATTATCAGGATCCTGTTGCTGAAACGCTGAATCCTCCAGCTCTTCCCCCTTGTATTTGATGTATTTAAAAATAAATAAATGCAATCCCTGGTAAGCGTTTTTGATGTTGGGAAATGTCTGAGCTATTTACCAACTGCCTTTCTTGGCTGGCTTGGAAATCCTGATCTTCAGTCTGGACAGAGATTAGCTTTGTGTGTGCTGGTGGGGTTTGGGCTTTGTTTCTTTAGGGGGGTATTTGTTACTTTTTTCTTTTGTTGGTTTGTTTTTGGTTTTTTGGGTTTTTTTGGGGGGATGGGTCTTGGGTTTGTGGGGGTTTTTTTGTTAATGGTGGTAGGGTTGGTTTTTTTTTTGTTTGTTTCTTTGTCTTGCTATGTGTGGGTTTCTTTAATTCCACCTAGGGACTGTTGCCTCAGCCTGCAGTGCCCTCTGGTGGGAAAGGAGCCGGGTGCTAACCTAGGGGTGCTCCTCATCCCTGGAGGACCCCGAGGTCCCTGCACCTGCCCTGGACAGGAGGAGAGGGGCTGCGGGTCAATAAACAGCGAGAACGTCCTCAGCTCACACCGGCTCAAAGAGAAGTTAATAAACCTTCAGGAAATAAAACAGAATTTCCCTCTGAGTTCTAAGTACCAAAAAGTGTGATCAAAGTGACGGCCTTTGTACCAAAAGTCCTTAGAAGACTCATTAATAATTTTTTGTTGACATAGTCTTTTCATTCTATCCTAGAATATTTTTAATTATTGACGGGATTAATTAATGACGTCCATAAATGACATTCCAAAATGACGACTTTTCATTCTCAGCAGAAGCATGCCAGTGCATCTTAGCTTCCAGGACCTTTACACACACATAAAAGTAAAAGTAAAAGTAAAAGTAAAAGTAAAAGTAAAGCATTATATTCCCTAATGTATGGTTTACAAGCCATGAGTTGCTAAAAATAATCTTAGAGATTATTCCTCTCCTGTGCTCTCAGTAGTAATGGCATCTGCAAGCCACAACTGCTTGTCAGTCATCCCATCCTCCTGCTCTCAGCCCTGCACAACTTCTTGTTTGTATTCTGCCTTGTGATTTTAAGGTTTAGCAATTGTTTTTTTTATTTTCCCATATCTGTATCACATTAATCCATACTGCAGGAGGAAATTCCCTCAAGGACATTTTTTTCTGAAAGCTCTCTACCACAGAGCACAAAGGGATTTCAAGTACCTTAATGTATACGTGTCTCTTTATGTTGCTTGGGTTTTCTTAAGGCTTCTTGTGCAGGAATATTTATTTGTGCTTGAAACAGTAAGCATTTTCCTCCCCCAAATATTTAATTAAAAAGTTGATTTTTTTAACAGAGAAGCACAAGTACTACAAAAATGAGTACTGATTGTTTTCCTTATTTCTTTTCAGCTACAGGATATCTTCAGAACAGTTCAGAATCTTTCTGATTTATAAAACATAGGTGGAAATACTTCTCTGGCAATACTGAACATTTTATAAATAATATGAATAAGGATTTTGCTGGGGAAGACTTCCTTGCTGCTGAAGAGAAACATCTCCGGATTTTTTTTTTTTAATACAGCCTGTTTGGAGGGGCTGTTGTTTACCCAGAATGAAAGGGAGCAGGCACTGAAGGTGAAATCATCAGCCCATCACTAATGATTTTAGAGGCAGAAAGGTGTGTCTTCCACTAGGCTTTTTTTTTTTTTCTATGAAAAAATTCAAAGGGGAAAAGCTTCATCCACACACAGGAAAGGAGTATTTTTTTATTGTTGCATTGTTTTGCAATCTCAATGTCTTTTTTCCAGCTCTAACAGGCACTACATTAATGCTGGGAACGAGAGGATTGTTTATCTTTTGGCAGTCAGTAGCCTATCAAAAGCATGAAATTGCTATTTTGAAATGGCATTAAAAAAAAAAACCTTTTCATCTTGGTACATCCTCTAAAATATTTGTCTTTTAAAGTTCCCTTTTTAGGCGTGGATTATCTGTCTGTGCTTTAGCACTGAGACTTCCCCATCCTGGACTTTTGGAGACAAAATGAAGCATGTTTGAATAAAAGCAGAAGCAGTTTCCTCTGGCACTTAAGTTTTATCACTGCCAGCCACTGGCAGATATTAAGGTGTCAGGCATTCTAGAATAAATCTGAGAAAGATGCTAGCAGGCAGAGGAAGAGGTCACAGGTAGATGATAAAGCAATGGTGGCAGGATGAGCAATGGAAAACATGCCTGACCAGCTGCTTGGACATTCCCTCCTCCTCTCTTCTCTAACCAAGTGTGAGTGGCGAGTGTGTGCCTCTAGAAAATAATTTACTTTATAGATAAAATTATTTTTAATTTAATTTATTTAATGATACAACTACAAAATCAAAGTTATTTTAATTATTACTAAACAACATCTGTGTTTTCTGTGATAACAGGAGATGACCCTGTCATCCAGAATATCTTTAGAAATAACGAAATGTATTTCTTCAAATTCTTACATTGTGATTTATATTAAATGTTATTTTCACAACATTTGGCAGGTCTGTGAGCAGCTCCCTTGTCTTTGCATGGCAAGGTTTTGGGATCAAAGTGGGGGCTACAGTGATGGCTTCTGTGAGATATTCCCAGAAACTTTCCTCATACCCAAAGGAGTTAAGAGGAGTAAGTAGAAAATGTGTGAGTGAAGCAAAGCCCAGGAAGAAGGGAGGGATGAGAGAAAGCTGGTTTGAGATTCAATTTTCTCGCTATCCTACCCTGATTTGATTGGCAACAAACTATTTTCCCCCAAATGAGTCTGTTTTTCCCATGACAGGAATTGGTAATGGATCTCTCTCTATCCTTATCTCAACCCATGAGCCTGTTACATTTTCTTCCTGTGGTCCAGCTGAGGAGAGGAGTGGCAGAGTGGATTTGGTGGACACTCAGCATCCAGACAGGGTCACCTCACCACGCAGTCCCTGTACAGATCTCCACAGCTGCAGGATCATCCCCACAGCAATTGCATTTATTTACTCTTAATAGGAATTTATTTGTTATTCATATAAATTTGGGAGACTGTTCAGGTCAGCTCACAAGGTGTGCCAGGATCACTAAAAACCTCATTGTCCTTAATCATATTGACTCTTTTATTTATTCTTTTCCATTCTTGTGTGAAAAAATGCTTTCAGACACTAATGTTAGAGATGCCACTGGACCAAATGAGAAGCCTGATCATTTGCTTTCCCTGCAAAGCTTTTGAGAGCTCTCTGTGACACCAAAAAAAGGGGAGAAATCATCTCATCTCCATTTCCAAGAGCTGCTAATTACATACAGCTTATTAAATCAAGTTCACTTGGGAAAGACTTCCCTAATTAATTAATTTAATTAGCAATAAGGCAGTAGAGGGAGATAAGATTATCAAGAGATATGATTATCATACCTTTGGGACACCGGATTGCAAAGCTTTGCTTCATCTTTTTCATGACTCTGGTTTACCAGTTCCATGTGGTTTTGATAAATAACCTATAGATTCTATTGAAGAGTGTTACACTTGGTAGTGAGCTTACTCTGAAAATTTTCCTTAGAACAAAGCAACTGCAATCAGAAATTAAACAAGTGATTTGTAGTCTGCTTGAGTGTAATAACTGGGAGAAATCATGTAATAGAATGTGGCCTCTTATAAGTTGTACTGCTGCAGAATAGACACAGATGGATAACAGGGAAAAAAAATTGAGAAAATACCCTTCTGGTTTTGGCATTTTTCCTGACACATTACTTTTACTGGCAACATGCAAAACAAATGACTTCAAATTAATTATTTAAGTAAATAGTTTCTGACAGCTTTTCTATTAGATGACCACATTTCTTACAAGTTTGAAACACAAAGGAAATCTTTGCTCAGTAGTGCTCTGCTCATGTGGGGTTTGAATTTTTTTGTGCTGTATCTTTTCTGGAATCTGTGTGGGCTGAGGAAGAGCCAGGATGATGATATGCCTCTGCACAAATCCCAGGTTTGCGTCAGTTTATTTTGCAGTGTGATGCATCCATCTAATGAAGAGACACAGCAATGCAGGGCCTTTAAAACTGTTTGGCATAATTCCTCCATAGGAGGGCTACATTCTTAGATTAGGTGCTCAAGAATCACCAGATCTAGGGAATTTTTGGCATAGAAAATCACGTCTCTTAAGAAAGCTTTGAGGTAATTGAGCATTAGATGTCCCTACCCGTGACAGGGTGTTTGGAATGAGATGATCTTTAAGGTCTCTTCCATCCCAAATCATTCTTTGATTTAACATGCACAAAGGAAGCAAAATATCTGGCTGTGCTTAAAATCTGTCGGTTTTGACTTACTTTTGTTTTTTTGCTTTACTGAAAGTTATTCCCTTTATAGGTCGAATAATCTATGAGCTAAAACAAATTCTTTCATTCAGCATTTAAATATTTTATGCCCACCAAAATCAAAGCAGATTTCCCAACAAGAATTATTATGGAACACAGGAACTTTCTTACCCACCTCATCCAGCAGTGCCCCTAACCAAAATTGTTTCCCCACTCTCTTTCTGTGCTTCCTAATGTGAGGGAGTGGACAAAGTTTCCAGCTGGGAGTGAAGCAATTGTGCTGCCTCACATCCACCACAGCACAGACAATGGAACTCTCCTCTCGCTGCCACTACAACCCAACACCTGTAGTGTCACTTGCTTCCTCCATGTCTGGTCCACTTACCTTTCTCTCCCTCTGCTTTTTGCACAAAGCTCCTTCTTTCTTCCATTACAGGAACCCTATTGTAACAATGAGAGAGATTTTGTCTACTACAGGGGAGGTCCACGACCTCCTCCGCCTCTGCTCCCAGCAGTCTGTGTGTGAGCCAGCTCCAGCACACAAGAGCTGTGCAAGAAGGGTGGGATACCTAAACTAATATATTGTGCCTCTTACCCTTTCTCTTCTCTCCTACTCCAGTTTTCTTTGTGTTTGTAAGTCTTTCAGGCTCTGTGATTTCCAAGACCCTATGCTAGCACTTGATCTCTTTGTTATGCTTCTGGAGAAATCCAGCTTCTGCAAGATCCAACTGCTTTCTGAGAGGTTAGAAAATACAGATTTCACCTCAGTCTCACCCCCATGCTTTTCTCCTTTCCAAGTGAAGGTGTAAAGGAGTGCTGTAAGCCTTTAATGAACAATTTATTCAAGGATAGTCATGTTGATGTCAATTCCTGGCCTCTTTAGCACAAGGAGCATGAGGAAAAGGAAGAGAAAAACAGTCATAAAACAGGGAAAAAAGCAAACAAGTGAACTATAACTCATTAACTGTATTAACAGAGGTCAACTAAATCAACAAGGTGTCAGCAGAGTAATTCTCCTTGTGTGCTTTAATTAAATCAAATGATTCTCAAAAGTGACATCACTGCAACAAAAAGTGAGATTTACTGCTGGTCACTTAATACCTCAGCTCTCATATTGTCAGTTAAAGGATTTAGGAGTCATCCACATCCTGCCTTTGGATGTAATGAGTTGGATTTGCTCTGTCCTATTTGCCCTGTTGCCTAAATGAAAAGGAGGCAACATGAGGCAAATCAGCTTCTAACTTTGAGATCCACCTTTTTTCCTAGAGCATAATATTCTCTGATTATTGAGTCTCAAGTGAGATTCAATAGGGTACAGCCCTCAGGAAAAGATCAGGCATCTCCTGAAGGTTTCTGACTTCAGTAGGAACAATCCTAAAATATTACTGCAATTTTGAAAACTGTCATGACTTCTTGCTCCAAATAAAACTTTTGTGTGTCTCTCATTTACTCTTACTTTTTTTTTCAAGTGCCCCAGATGATAGCTGAAAGTGTGCCTGCAGTACTGCAAAGAGGCAGAAGGTTCTGAAAATGAAAATGACATCAAGGCACCATGAAATTACAGTCTTCAGAGCCTATCAGCAAGAAGATAATTACATATAATTTCTCACTCTAGTTACAGCTTTGGTGATGCCAAAGAGGTGTCAGACTTGGCACATTATGTTTTGTGATTTATGCTATTTTGCTGTAGTTCTTTGACCTTTTTAATATGCTGTATTTTGGTGGGATGGACAGTCCAGACTTCCCGCTAAGAGTGAATTATCAAGGAACACAATTGGTAAAGAAGAAGCTGCACAGAAATGTTTCCAAATGAGTAGTTTTATGTGTGAATATAGGGTGGGGAGAGGGAGAAAGATGAAGATTCAGCATAACTTGGTTCATTTGTATTGGTCCCCTCACACTGCTGGGTACTCCTCATAAATGGTATACTTAGCTACAGACTCCTGAGGTCCTGCTGGTTTATCCTGGTGTGGGAACAATGTTCTGCCCTTGGAAAGATGTCCCATCGAGCTCTTTGGTGGGATAATGGAATGTTCAGCACAAAAGCAGTGCAGGCAAGAATGCAATGTGTCTTGGACTCTGAATAGAGCCGGTTCTTGACAAAGGCCTGTTCTTGACCCTGGCAGAGCATGTCTTTGGGATACCTGGGAGACACTGGTAAGATTGATGTCTGAAGACATTTTGGGGTGACGTGTGTGGGAGAAGGGACAGGTCACACCTTGTCCATATGAGGCAGAGCCCTGTGCCGTGCACCCACCCCCAGAGCCTGTATCCCAACCTGGCAGTGGCTGCCCATCCCTGGCACAGCACAGCAATGCTCCACAGCCACCTCTGGAACCCCTAACCCAGCTCCTGAGTGGCCAAATGACCAGAAATCCCACCTGGGGGAAGGGTCCAGGAAGGCCAAGGGGTATTAAAGGCTGAGCACGAGGCAAGCCTGTGCCTTGACCTTACCTCCTCTTGGAATTTCTATCAGCTGAGCACTGCTGATACCAGAATTGGTAGCTATGTGTCTGCTTTTCCACATCTTTTATGTCTTTCTCCTTTTAATTCCCTCTTCTTGGAATTTCAGACTCACTTAAAATTGAACAAGGCTTAGAGTTTGTGAAGTTGAATAGGCTAAATTGATGCTTTGGGAAGTTAAATGTTGATTGGATGCTGCTCTGAACCTGACCTGAACTAGCCAAAGGGATATTCCATACCACAGTGCATCATGCCCAGTACATACAACAGGCAGGTAGCCTGAAAGCCAGGGCAGGGCTGGGTATTGATCAGTGGGTGGTGAGAGACTGTATTGTGCATCACTTGTTTGTCCTGGGCTTTATTCTTCTTTCTCAATCTCCTTTTTTTTAAAAAAAAATTAAAAAAACCCCAAACAATTCTAGTGATAATAGTAGCAATAGCAATAATTAATAATAATAATAATAATAATAATAATAATAATAATAATGATGATGATGATGATGATGATGATGATGATGATGATGAAATAATAATAATAGTGAAATAATAATAATAGTGAAATAATACTGTTTATTTTACTTCTCAAGCTGTTCTTATCTTATTCCATGAGTTTTATCTTTTCCCTATCCTCCTCCCCATTCCATGGAGGCAACTGAATGAACAGCTGGGTGGTGCTTAGTTGCTGGCTGGGTTTAAATCACAACAGAAAGGTATGATAGCTGCAAAAGTAGGATGTTTCAAGACAGTACTCATTAGGGACAGATACATTTCATCCAGCCTATTTGCCAGATTTTCACTGCCCATCAAAGACACCTGTTCAGATTCCCAGCTCATCTGCTAAATCCCCATTCAACTGACTTTAGATGGACATGTGCCCGCTGAGAATAGAGTTCTTCAGCTGTGCATCACAGGCCCACCAGGAATCCAGCCCAAGTGCTGTGAGTACACATCTTGCAGCATGGGTGTCTCCAGGGCTCCACAGAACATGCCTTGCAGTGCTGGAACTCTCTGCAGTGCCTGTCTGGAGGCATGCTGTGTAGCTGTCTGATCTGATGAGACGAGCAGGCAGGATGTGCATAATAGCTCGTGTGTACTAATTGCACCACAGCTATTAGTGGGCAACTACTGGCAAGCTCTTACAAATTGCTGCTCCAACATGCTGCACTTCTGTGCCTCCCTGAAAATAGCATTGCCATACACCTAGGTCAGATCCAGTCCATGCTGGTCTGAGAGGCTGTGGGAGCTCTTGAAAGGACACAGACTGGGATTAGGAGTGAGGAGGAGAAAAGTGGCACAACCTACATCCTACTTACAGAATTTAAAGTACCTGTTTGTGTGCTTTTGTCTCAGCTGTGTCTGCCTAAATGCTGTTTAGTTACCACTTCCACTGTCGTGCAGGTCTCATGCCTATAAAATGGAAATACCAACATTAGTCTGAAACCTGTATAACACAGTACAATCTGTTCAACAGGGTAGGTGAAGCATGTTTACTGCTTTTTTACAGTGTTGTGGATACACAGTGCAAGTCAGTTTTAATTTCTTTAAAGCGCATAGAAATTTGCCACAGACGCTTCACAATTTTTTTACTTAGATAAATGACTTTTTCTTTGTCTGCTTTTGCCAGTTCTGGTTCTAGTTCTGGTTCCAGTTTCCTTGTAAATAACTCCTTAGAAAGGACTCCAAAATCAAAAGTACTAAAAATGTCACTAATGGACTCTTTCTTGATGACAGGTGGGTGGTAGGGGTAGTTCAGATCTTCACTGTTGCATATTTGATGCCGTTCATGTTTCTCAACTATTTGAATATGAATTCATGTTATAGAATTAACACATTAAAGGTCTGTATCAATCATATTGATAATCCAGCAAAAATGAAATACAACATCTTGAATTTGGTTTGCATGGTCAAGCTTTAATAGGGGTGTGCTACAGGGGTGGCTTCTGTGAGAAGCTGCTGGAAACTTCCTGCATGTCCAGCAGAGCCAATCCCTGGTGCCTCCAAAGAGATGTGCTACTGGCCAAGGCTGGGCAAATTTAACCATGGTGATAACACCTCTGTGATAATAGATTTAAGGAAAAAAAATATTGTGCAGTTGTAGTTGCAGCCAGACAAGACCCAGGTGAGAACATGTGAAAAGAACAGCTCTGCAGACACCAGGGTCAGTGGAGAAGAAGGTGCAGGAGGTGCTGCAGGCACCGCAGCTGGGGTTCCTCTGCAGGCCGTGGTTCAGGCCGTGGTGAAGCAGCTGTGTCCTGCAGCCCATGGAGATCCATGGGGATGCAGAGATCCACCTGCAGCCCCTGGAGGAGCTGCACACTGGAGCAGGTGGATGCCTGGAGGAGGCTGTGGTCCTGTGGGAGGCCTGTGAAAGAGAAGTCCCCACTGGAGCAGCCTGTCCTTGAAGGACTGCACTCCTTGGAGTGCTGCTGCAGCAGCTTGAGGGGCACTGTGGCCTGGGGGATGGACTCATGGTGCAGCACTTCGCTGGGATCTGTTGCTTGTGAGATGGACTCAAGTCAGGGAAGTTCATGGAGAGTTCTCTGCCATGGGAGGGACCATCAGTGCATGAGGGAACAACTTCTCTCCCTGAGCAGCAGCAGAAACAACCTGTGATGAGCTGACCATTGCCCCCATTCCTTGTCTCCCTGCATCACTGGGGAGGAGGTAGGTTTCTGAAGGAGGTAAAGTGTTTTTAAGGGTTTTATTTTACTTGTCATTATCCTGCTCTGATTTTGTTAGCACTAAATTCACTTCACATCTCTTGTTAGAGCCTGTTTTGCCCATGACAGTGTTTGATGAGTGACCTTTCCCAGTCTTTAACTCATGAACCCATTGTTATATTTTCTCTCCCCTGTCCAGCTGCAGAGGGGACAGAGAGAGTGGCTTTGCTGGGTGCCTGGAATCCAGCCAAGGTCAACACACCACACATACACTTTATCCCAGTTTACAAAGAACAATGGCTTCCAAGAAAAAACAGATTACATTTTTGTACAAACAAAAGTCCAGACTTAAGTAATTTACAAAGGTATTTGAGACACTGTCAGAAAATTTCAGACACTTAATGAATTCCTTGTAGTATAATCTCTCAAATGCCTTCCATTGCAGCTATCTGAAAATATTTCATAGCTTTTCCACTTACTTGTAGAAAATTTATTATACACCTGTGATTTAATACTAGTTTGAAAAAAAAGCAATGCAGCAAGGAAAAGTTTAAGACAGTAATTTCCCTTATCACCTTTAATTTTCTCTGGAAATTATTATAAGCACTTTTATCTGAAGCAAAATCTTCAGCCAAGCTTTTTGAACCTGTTACAAAATGTAATTTAGGTCAGTTCCGTGATTTGGTTCATTAAATTATATTCCTATCATTTTGACAAGACTATTTAAGTTTGTATTTTCTGGGCAGAAAACAAGTTGCTGGATGAAGACCCCAAATCTGTGTAGAACAAGCATTTTGAATCATTATATAATATTTTCATGTAGATATAGAGCAATAGGGCAGGAGAAGTTGAAGATTTATGTGTGTGTGTGTGTTTTGAAAAGATCTTTGAGTTTAATTTTGCCCATGCACTCAGTGCACCTTCTGGCATCTGACATACCTGACAGGCTGATACTAATTTGGAGTTATGCAGGTGCTTGGAGATCCTGGGAGTCATATCTTAAAGAATGGTGTCATTATTTGAAGTTTACATAAATCTGGAATGGAAATAAATTTATTAACCTTTCAGGTCTCTATGAATGTTTTAGATTTACTGTTACAGAGTTTTGTACAAAGGGGTTTATTTCAGGTTAGTTTCATCCTTGGTATGCCTCACATAGAACTGAAGCCCCAGAGAATGATGCTGCCAGTTTCCTTTCAGCCTCTGAATCAGACACTGGATTGTTTGGGTGCTTGCTGCAGTTTAGAAGAGAAGGAAATTATAATCCAGAGTTTCCATCTTGAATCCAGGGCTGGTAAGTAGATAACATAGCATTGCAGGACCCAACTTTGACATAATTTTTACATTCAAGTGATCAGTCCTCATGTTGCTTTTTCTGAACAATGCTCTGAAGTTTTTGTTCAGGGCTTTGGCCAGAGACCAAGTACTTCGTTCAGGTATCTGCATTCTGCTTTAGGAGGACAAATTCCTCTTTTACTGGTTTCATAAAATTAATTCTCACATTGTCTAAGGATCTTTGTCAGATTAACTCTTTGATTACTTACACCCAAAAGTAAGATGGTGTTCAGAGTATTTATTTACTTATTTCAATTGTGGCACAAGAACTTAAAAGGCACTGAATCTTTTTTTCAGGAGCTTGATGAGATGAACACATTGCAAAGCTCCAATATTTAACTCTCCAATTTTCTGTACCTTATAATTGTCTTTAGGTGTGACAGTAGATGGACATTAGAAACTGGGTTTAGTATGCTTTTGTGGGAAACTTGATCTTGCCTAACAATGTCCAAGTGTTACTTAATAGCATAAAGAGAAATTCCATGTCTTGCACTGCATGTAAACACTGCTCTGCAGAAAATTTCTTCTGAGTGATGCAAATCACACGGTTGGTGTTTGATTTCTCCCAAGAAAGTTCTGAAACTGCAGTTCCAGCCTGGTTGACTTATGCTGATTTGTTTGTCACTCTTTTTTTGTGACTTTCTGAAAGTCAAGTGCAGGACTGCTTGTCAGCCCTTGTGTTGGAAGAAACTGGAGTGACTGGAAAATAATTTCAAGTTGCATACAGAATATTTAATGCTTTCTAGCTTTAAGAATTTCAACTCCAAATGCTCCACCAGCTTTAATTAATCCGACAACTGTAGTAATTGAGCAAGGAAACCCTATTTACTCCACACTAAAACCAAAATTTCCTTTATTGTAAGAAAATCTGGGATGAACATTGAATGGCTATTTTGATTGCATCTTTCTTGAGTCTCACAGCTTTTTGAAACTTTTGTTTCCATCCTGGAAGCCATTAAATTTAAAACTTTTGGAAAATTGCTTCAGAGAATTTTCTGAATGCAAGCTGACAAATATATTTTTTGAACACCTCAATTTAAAAAGTAAAATTTTTCTCACAGTTTCTTCAGGAATCTTTAATAAGTTACTTTGGTTTCCTGAGTTCTTGCAGAAGTCTCCGCTTTTTAGGAAAGGCTTTTCTTGTTCTCATTAGTAAATATTCTGAGCAAAGGTAGGATGCCTGCCATGGATGTCTGTTTGTGTGATTTATGTGTCTGTTTCCAGGAAGATGTAAGCAACTCAAAACTGAGTCAAAATGAAAACATGTAATTTTTCATATAAATTAAATTTCTGATTCAGTGTAAAATATGGCCCTAATTCTGCCTCCAGATGTTGATGTCAGCAGAATTAGAACATAAACCTCATAAATGGGTCTGTGAGGAAGGCAAAATGACTAGCTATCTGCTTGAAATTCTTTTAGATTTTAAACTTTGGAGCTGCCTTAATGGTTGTTTCCTCCCCCACAGGACATACATCTATGCCCCTATGTGAAAGATAAGTGTGATTTGCTGCTCTTCTCAGTATTTTGCACCACTTGTCATAAGCATTTTCTTCCTATTTAAAAAAAAAAAAAAGTTAGTTTATCTGTAATTTGCTTTATTTTATGCTAATAAGAGGGGCTGTCATTAATTACCATTTTAATCACTATAGATATTTCTGGTAATGGCATGTTTTCTTTGCTGTCATATACTCTAAGAGGAAAAATACTAATTCATAAATACTCAGTCTTCTGAATTCATTTCCATCATAAAAGCATCGGTGCTTTAGTTATTTGCATGCTGGTAATATAATTACAGATCCTACTCATAAAAAATAAATACCAGAAATATTTATTATTAGCAGAATGCTTATGCCATCATAATAATACTATAATAATACTTTGGATCTGTGAGGAAACACTCAATATGAGAAAGCTGCGATCTGAAACCAGAAGAAATTATGCAGGAAGTGGAGGAGGTCGAAATAGTAGGCTTGTTTCCACTAGAAATAGACATAAATTGAGCAAAACATCCTAAATCTCTAGAAATGCCATCCCTTTGAGGATTCAATCTGTTGAACTGTGCCCTCGTGATCCAAGGATGATTGTAAAAGTCGTACCCACTCTACATGCTAAAATCTGCCTCAAGGGGCTCTCAGCATAATCTAACCTCTTCTCTTTCATTTTTACAGAAAGATCAAGTGTGTCACAGATATAGCAGATATTTCCTACCAATTCAACAAACTACCCAAGGCTGCATGAGAATCTTAAAAAGGTCTTTCTGTCCAACAAATGACACCGGAGCCCTTCGATGAACAAGCATTGAAATTTAATATTCAAGCAGTTATGCAATTTTTATTCTAAGAGAAATCACATATCTACAAGCCTTGGATGAGGTTAGATCTTAGCAGCATCAGAAGGAAGTTCTGGAGGTCAGGAATGGCTGAAGTGAAATGGGGACACAGCTCCCTGTGGTGCATTTGTTGTCTAGTACCACAGGAAGGATTCCAGTGCCTGGTTCAGTGCAGTAGCTCACAGAGAGTAGTTACATTTAAAATACATAAATCTTACCCCTAAGAAATGATCATCTATGTAGAAAAGTGTCTTCCCAAGAGGCAGGGGGGCATTCTTGCCTGGAGAAGGTGTCTCCATCCGTACCCCACACCCCCTGAGTACAGAGGTCACTCAGGCTAGTGCCAGGGAAAATGTGAGGTCTTGCAATGACTGTATCCAACAGAGGGATACAGTCCTGCTGTCTTCCTGTTGTTCTGAGTGTGAATCCAAGCACATACAAAGGCTTTGATTTTCAGTGTCATCCCTTTTCATTTCCTACCAGTGAAAAAGTGCATGTGAAGGTAGGCACATACCTGCACCCACAGAGTCAAGCCAAGGTAAAAGAACTGAAGGAAATCTGTGCATGCTCAGAAGTTGTAGGAACATTTCCTCCAAGGTTTTAATTAATAATACCAAGTGTGTTTGTAACAGTGATAAAAAGGGGCCTCATGTTAAAGAACAGAGTTCACAGCTCAAGCTTTTAAAGTCACAGGGGAATGGCTGCCGAGCCAAAGCAGCTAATTATTAAACATTCATCTTGCCTCCTCCCCACAAACAGAATATTTGATGGCTCCGTTTGCTGGTTAATGCACGCTGGCAAGAGCATCAGCTGCCACATATCTGCCTGCTTGTTTCTTGAAAACCTAAGTATTGAAAGAAAGGACCTGTGAATTCCTCAGAAAGTCAGGATGCAATGTGAGATTTGGGAGATGAAATAGATGGCTTTGGCATGAGAGCCAGCTTGGACAGGATTTAGTAGCAAAGGATGAAGACCCAGGTAGAAGAGATATACAAGGCAAGGAGTCAGATAGAGCCAGTGTTCTACAAGCCTGTTCACTTCATCCCAAAATTTATGTTGCCATCCATCTAAATCTGATGATTCACTCACTTGTGACCAAGTGAATTGGGTGTTGGTTTACAGACAGGAAGTTATTTATAGTGTTAAGACATTACTGAGGCTATAATAATTTAGATGAACTTGAATATTTAGAATCTTCACTGTCTGGGCTTTTTTCCTATAAAACTATTCTTTTTATGCAGAACAAAGATAATTTTTTCATATTTAAATTTCATGAGAATTTGTTTAGCTTTTTAAATACTTGGTTGGATTAACATGCACATTCATTGAACAAATATTTTATATTTATATCTGTTTTCAAAAGGGCAGTCTAGAAAAATGCTGAAGAGAAAAAAACCCCATAATTAATAAATATTTACTGACAGTTAGGGTTTTGTTGTTTTTTTATGAAGAAAAAGTATAGACTCCACTGAAAAATCAGAGGGAAGTCAGCGAGTTGATAAACCTTAACCTTTTCTGTGATGTTACTCTCCACTATGAAAGTGTGAAAGTTTGGCTGCTCAGAGCTTGCAAAATGAAGTGTAAGATTGATATAGTTCCCGTGCTAGTGATAGATTACCTGTGCTTGACTTTATAGGCTGATACTATCAATGAAGAAATTTGGAAGATGTCTCTGAAGGAGCAAATAAGATGTGGGTTTAAATTCAGGAGGGGAATTATGCAGAGAAATGATGGAGATAGGAGCTGAAAGTGAAAGATTTGCTAAGACTATCACATGAATTCTCCTCTTTCCTGCCTGTTTTTCAAATTTCTGAAATTTAATGCAAATTTATTAGACCATTGTACAGCTTAACCTGGGTGGTCATCTCCCCATGGAATATGCTCTTATCACATCTTATGTCAGGATTCTGGCCACAAATTTACAAATATTACTTATTTCTTTAGAAAGAATGCAAATATCTATTTTGTCACAATCAATAAATACATAAATAAACAGTTTTCTGCAGTTCAGTATAAGATAGACCTTTAAATTAACCTTTTAAAAGTAAAATGCTTTCCATTATTGCAGGTAACAACTTGTCTGAACTGTCCAGAATGACTAATGAATGAGATAACAGAAATGCCTATC
Source organism: Cyanistes caeruleus (assembly GCF_971803275.1). NCBI lineage: Eukaryota > Metazoa > Chordata > Aves > Passeriformes > Paridae > Cyanistes > Cyanistes caeruleus. The sequence continues at coordinate 75,343,004 of NC_141705.1, forward strand.
AATCCTTCATTGTGCTCAGCATAAAAGTGGTTTTTTTTGTCCCTGAAGTCCCACAATAGCACCATACTTGATTTGAATATTAATGTTTAACTCTGAAATCATTAATTTAAAAAGAAGTTTTCTTCATTTGATATTGCTAGAGAAGTCACATAGGAAGATAATGGAGTATAAAATATAATGAAAAGCATCAGCCTAATAAATTATGTAGTAAGACATCAGAAAAAGTAAATACATTTACTTTTCATTTCATTTTCATGCCACATTTACCCATGTGAGACTGAAAATAGTTTTATTACATGCTGGTCTTATCTATATATAATTTATGAAAATACCAATAAGCTACTTCATACTTAAGCCTATTGACTGAATGCAACAGAACCATTCTGCCAATGTACCTGCTGTATTTTATTTACATATTTGTGCACCAATCATGCACAAGTGCTGTGGAGATCTAGTGGTTTAAGGCAGGCTGTAGGACACCAAGAAATTCTAGTGGACAACAGATTGGGTAAAAAGAATGCTGAGAAGTTGGTGTCCATGAGTTTTGTGAGTGAATCTGACAATCTAGAGGTGAGTTCCTTAAGGGGCAGTGTGTAGTAGTTACTTCCACATAGTCGTTTGCACTTTGTTTTTGTGACCTCATAAGTGAAACTCATGTTTCAAATGTGCTCTTTTTTTTTTTTTTGGTATTTTCTGTTTTCAAATCTGTATCACAAAAACTTTTTATCTCATTTTTTACAAATTGCTTCAGATTTTCCTAAGAAAATCTTAAAGACACCAAAGAATCCAACCAGATAAGTTTTGTGATTTGGTTTACAAAGAAAAAATCTGCTATAGTTTCAGATTACTGTTATAAAGGAACATTTTAGATCAGCTCTAAATTAAAATTCCAAGGAGTTAATTATCCAGAAGCCATCAGGAGTTTGGAAATGTTAGCAAAAGGAAAGTAGAAACCCTTTCACGTGTCTTTGTTCCTTTGGCTCTCCTCAAGATAATTGATATGTGATGATTATTCAATATTTAAATTTTTCCTGAGGATGCCTGTTGGGAGATATGTTGAGGTCTCTCAAATGTTAAATTTGTGAGTGCAAAATGTTCTGTTTAATGGGCAGCTGAGAACTGGAAGATTAGAGTAAGAAAAGCTGAGCATAAAATGATCCCTCTAAAGTGGTGATTCACACAGTAATTTTTTTCATTTAAAAGCTGGCTCTGCACCTAAGATAAACGGCAGCAGTCATTTCTCAATCCTGCCAGCCCTCTTAACCTTATTATTGAATTTGAAGGATAACAGTAAGTGCCTATCAGACCAAAACTGACTAGCAGGAGAAGTCGAGATATATCACAGGCTCCACGTGAAAAAGCAGACTTTGGTCATTATTAGACACAGGAGTTCATATCATATTTGTGTAAAGACATTATATCCATTTTGTCATTCCATTACGTAGACCTAAGCGCTTAGACTAGGATTCTAAATCTGGATGTATGCAGGGCTAAGATTCTGCTCCCAGGAATTCCTCTTGAGGACGGAAAGCTTGTGATCATTTTGATCTCATCATGAGATGCTGCTCCAGTAATATTTCTAGGTTCAAAAAATTCCAAATATTGCACATGTCATCGACTATGTTAATTGATGATACGTAAAAATAAAGTCCAAAAAGAAGGTGCATTAATTATGTGTAGAAATATGAGGTGTAGTAATGTTTTATTTACTAAAATGAATGACCAACTGGTTTCCTGGGACTTTTACCAACTGTGGGGGCTAAGCATCAATGAATATAAAAAGCAAACAAACACACAGTTAATAATAATTTCCATAAGACTGCTGAAAAATAGCAAGCCGTGTATTAATGTGCTGAAAAATGATTTAGGACAGAGCATAAATGCATCTGTTTCAACTCCTTTGCAAAGAGAACTTTGTAAAATGAACAAATTTATCTAAGTTGATGGATAATATTTCATAGAACCAGCAATTCTCCTTGCCAGAGGATACAAGCCAAATCCTTTTAACTGAAATACTGTGCAATAATAAAACTGTAGAAAGAAATTAGTGCTATGTTATTGTATGGTGGATAAAGGTAAAGTAGAGAAAATATTTAGGGACATGCTAAGAATAAAAAACATACAGAATGAAAAAAACCAGCCAGAGATCTCCTGCATGATGAAACATTTTTCTTTCTAGGCCATCTGAAATGGGTAATTCAGCTGAAGACATACTGCACGTTCAAATTATAGTAGCCACCGAAGCTCAGGTTGTTATTTAATTATATTAACCTATTTAAAAATATAGTCCCACTCAAATTAACACCACTAAGGAGGATATAGGAGCAGAATCTGGCTCCTGTCACTTGTACACTCTTCTGCAGTATGGTTGGTATTTTAGGTAACTCGGATTTAATGTAAAGTCATCTTTTGGTATTAATTTAGAGTTTTCTTCCACTTTTTTTGGCATTCTGATTGTTTTAAGGCCTATCACAACCTACATAACAAGGTGTTTTATTCTAAGGAGTAATTGCTAAGGAGCATGAAAAAGGTATGACTCATTTTCTTTTAATACTTTAAGGTTTTTGCTAACATGCAAATGACAAAGGTTGCCATGATGTGTTAAACTGTGGAAATGACATTTGTTCAAACCCAAGGGGAGGGATTTTGTGCAGTTTTGATAGAAGGGTCCTAATAGCATACTTAAGTAGTAACTGTGACCCTACAAGACTTCAACAAAACTTTTGTCGGGCTTCCTCATTTTGGAAATGAGATAATAAATGGGAAATATTTTTTATTGGTCCATTATAATGTATCATAAATTTCAGCATGTATATGTCCATGAAAACATGAATTAAATAATTTTATTTATGAAATTGTAAATATCATGACTCATCCCTTGGTGCTTTCCATCTCTTAGCTGTCTTGCTCCAAAGAAACTGAGATAGAAAATTCTTGATATGTTTCTGTTTTCTTAAATTATATTGATTTGAACGATAAAAAATATTTTCCTTCTAAGTGAAAGCTCTGACTTTTCACAAAAATCTTATATGATTAGTCCAGGAAAAAATAAAAAATCTTAATTAAGACTCATCTAATTTCAACCTAATAAAAAAGGCAAGGATTTAAAACAAAAGTATACAGAGCTTCCAAAAATTGCCATCTGTCACAAGCCTTTTTAGAATTCAGAATTTTCTTTCAAGTATCACTCCTTTGTCTTTAATGTATTCCAAGAATAAAACCTGAAAATTAAAATGTCCTTTTATTATTTTTTCCCCACTTTTTTACTGGATACACTGAATCCTAAATAATAGCTTAGAGATTTTAACTTTTGTTGTTTTGTGTTACACACTGATAGTAATTTACTTTACTCTTTCTGAAATTTATTTCTCTTAATAAACTTGCTAGACAGTCACTGTAACAAGCAAAGTTTTCCCCTGTTGCCTCCTTTCCTTTTGAAGATTCCTAACTTTTCTCTTCCTTGGTTATTTAAACCAATTATTATGGTTATATGGTAATGATCTTCCTTAGTTAATTAAAATGCTATGATTTCATCAGGTAGTTTTATTCTAGATGGACCAGTGTTTGTCTTCTTCTGGAAAAAATGTATTTTGAGCTGTCTCACACACATGCTTGGGAAAGTTTACATTGGATATGTGAGAATATGCACAGTGAGTCTTGTTTATAGAGAATCTCACTGAAACACTTTTTGGGAAAACTTCCCTGTATGAAATTTCAATCCAGACTTAAAAATTTCTGACTTTCTGAATTACCACATTTTTTGAAGCCATCTCCAGTGGTTCTTGTCTTGGTTACATTGGAGTGGATTTATTTTTCACCATTTAACCATAAAACTAGGAGTTAAAAACTGTTATTGCTAGTGAGATGGAGAGCTACACAATGAAGATAATGACTATGAAAACTATATACTCTTGCACAAAGGAAATGTAAACAGATGGACAAAAATTAAACTCCAACTGGAACAATATAGGAGAACTTTCTATAGTTTTATAGTCTATAAATTTTATAGTTCTTTTTGCCCTTGCCAGCCATTTGGATTTTTTAAAGTACTTACTGTTGGTATAATGCTAACTTTTGAAAATCAAAATTATTTGTGTGCCAGAGCTACAAGCTTTCTAATGATTTCTGAATCAAGTCCAAGAGTTAATCCTAAATTTAATATTTCTAATTAATTAATCTTGGCTATAGCAATAGCAACCTGGAAAGGATGAGATTGCTGTGGAGTTCATCTGCATGCAAACAAATCCATTTGTAGGTCAGAAATATTCTTAAAACTGGTGTCTAAATATTATTAATGCTTTAAATTGTGTCTAAACAGAAATCTTCCTAAAAGAAGCATTTAATTCTCAAAGTAAATGTAAAGCCCAAATCATTCTCAAGAGAAAGAAATACCTCAGAGCACTCACCTTTTTACAAAAGCCAAATTCAGGTCATTTTTTGTCAGTTAATTTAGAGAACTTTGAGTCAAAACAGAGAGTGTGGCGAATGGAAAACGCAATGGAGCTCTACTAACTCCAAAAGCTCCTGTTTACCTTCCTATGCTACAGCAGTAAATAATGCACTGGCAAGGTTAATCCATGGAGAGGTTGCTTTTGAATGCAAAACAACCAAAGGCGGATCAGTTGCCAGTTCTCCCTCTCAGAGCTTCGAAAGCTTGCAGACTCCCCAGCTCTGGTTTGGTTTCCATAGGCATTTCTCAAGGATGCCTGGGAGAGTGTCAGGCAAGCCCGCAGATAGCTGAAAAAAAACATTTTGCCAAATTCCTTCAAGCTGTATTCTTTGGGCATGTAGAGTCTGGGGTACCACAGTATGCTTGAAGAACATAATTTTACTGAGCTACTCTTCCCACACAATGCAGCTTGAACAAGCTCAGCTAAGAGCAACTGTGGACATCAAAATTTGTGTGAACTTTTTACAGTGTGAATGCTGCTACTTCAGTAAATAACATCAGTTTTAAATTAACATTCTGCTATAAATTGCTGGATATTTTTTCAATCAAGTTTTCAAAATGCAAAGATTTTCTTTAGAAAATATCCTTATTTTGAAGAGAAGCCAAAGCAAATCACAAAATGCCAAAAGCCCATAATAATAAAATTTACATGGTTTCGCTATGTGCATGTAGGACTAGGAAAGATATGTAGGCATGCTTTAGAATAGTGAGAAAATGAAAATGAAAAGGTTTGTCAAAGGCATTAGCATTTACTCTAAAACTGTTAAAATGATTTGTTTATTTAAAAAATGTATAAAATGGAAGGAATTATTTTGAATTATATCAGACCACTGGAGGAACTTGCTATAATTCTATATATACTCATTATATATACAACAATACTGTTGTGTTATAAAGATATTTAAACACGATTTACAGTGCAATGCAGTTGAATCTGTTTTGTGGCTTTAGATTATATTGGGTAGAGTATTTTCTCAATGAAGCTGAAGAAATTTGTCATGACTGCTAAGAGCCAAAATAGCAAGTCATTTTAATAAAGCCATTTAAAAGAAAAAAAGTAATTGCTGATTTATTCAGATTCTTTATGAGTAACTGAAATTTTCTTCAGTTAGTATCTGATAAATGTATGAAACCATTAAGCTAATAAAAATTCTACATAATAAATGCAGAATAATAATTACAGCCAGAAGCATTAAATTAATTTATTAAATTGATTAAATCTCTTCTAAATCAATTTAGGTTCTAATGACTATAGTCATGTGATTAGGGTCTCTTAAAACAATATTTTATCAGACCATCTGCAGTAGAGCCAGGCAAGTGTTTCATCTTTAATTTTATTCTGAAAAGTTATGACAAAGAGAAATTTTTCACATGGCTCATTTATTTTCTGTGCTTTGAGTCAGATCTTTAGTTCCTTTTTCAGTGCCACACTTTCCCAGGTTCCTCCTGTCCTAGAGTGCCTGAATGCAGAGGCACTGCATTCAGAGTTAAAATCAGAGATGAGAGATATACTGTGAATACTGAGGATAATGCTGTGCCGTGTCACTGAGGGCTTTTAGGCATGACACATCTTTACAATATTTTAAAGCGTGTGCTGGCCTAAAAGAAGTTACTGGCAAATTCCTCCTGGATTCCAACAGGGCCAAAAAACAACTTAGCAAATTTTTCTGCCAGGTGGGAGACTTTCACATCACCCGTGACTGATGGCAAAGGAACTCTGTTTTGGCTGAGAGTCCAGCATTGTGTTTTTATTAATGGAGTAACAGTGATGGGAAATAACTTGTTTTATTAGTTAATATTTTCTTGAATCTTTTTCAATAAGGGAATTATAGGATGGGTAGCTAGACAGGTATATGGGAGAGAAATTCCTTAAAAGTATGATATCAGTAAACTTTCTTTGTCCAGGACTTTTTAGTTCCATAATATCAATTTTAAATTTTTCTTCTCAAGTCATCCAGAGCCTTGATTTCTCTCTTCTGATTCTTGAGGAAAGTTTGTTTCTCTAGTGAATAAGTGCTTAGGTACACTGTAGAGTGTACCCATATACATTTATGAATGAGTATGTTAGGAAGTTGATTAAAAGATCTCCCTTTAGCCAAGGTAAAGAAGGCAAAGTATGCAGGTTGATCAAACTGATAAAGTAGAATGCACCCTAAGCAGATGTTTCATGTTGTAAACCTCAGGAAAGGTGTAAGGTCAGCCTTACTATGAACCATTTACAACACCAAAATACTGATCATTTACTGCAATAAATACCTCCTTTTTTTCTAGTTTAGAGGAATGCAGGATACTCCAAATAATTCAATCCCATCCACTACCAAGTCTTCCCCATACTCTTTCCTTCTTATTTTGTGTGTTCCCCCACATCCTTGTGTAAAGAGCCTTTTTTTTGCTTACAGGCCAAATGCTAAATTTGATTATAGTCCAGTCTAGGCTTCTGATGTGTACAGACCATCAGAAATGCCTCCTTACCTCCTCTCCAAGCATATCCTTACGGCTAGAGATCCCTGCAGGTGGAATTTGTGCTGCCAGCTCCACACAGTCTCTTCTGTGGCAGTAACCAGCTACAGTGTATTTCCTGAAGGTGTGATTGAATCATTACATTTGATCAATATTTGCTCCAGAACCCACTTTTTCTTGCATTTGCTGGGAGATGCTTGACAACATCAAAGTTGAGGTTTCAGTCTCCTGCTAAACATATGGAACACTCTCCACTCAGGGGATCTTCACGGGATTCTTAAAATCAAGGCAAATTTCTAGGCAAGGGTTTTTCCCAAATCGTCCATAGGTAAGTCAATATGTACTTAGATTATATTGGCTGGAAGAAATGCACTCAATGGTCTTTTTGCAGACTCCCAGAAGAAAGGGAGTTTTATTTAGCAAAAGCTCTAGAAGTGCTTAAATGAGCCCTGCCTGCCAAGCTGTTTTATCCACTCAAGTAGAGCAATTGAGCACAAACAGAAATTCCAAGGCTCTTGCAAGAGAAGGGAGAGCAGAGGCAAAAAGAGATCATTTCTGGAGAGCTGATGTACTATTCTTTAATACACGTAGGAGCCAGGCATGACTATTTTGAGAGACTTTTCTGAAAATCTCTGTTTGTTTGTCATGAAGGGAAAAGAAATGCCAAATAACATCCACAGCAGGTAGGAGCAAATGTGATAATGAGAAATTCCAATATAAAAATTACATGGCTTTTGTTGAATTTCTACTGCACATGATATTAAAAGTAATTTACTCACATTTTTCATTACATAATGATAATGATTTTATTTGTAGACCATAATTAATACATGATGGGAAGGTTCCTGTGGTTAAAATGCATTATGAGCTATCAGAGATGGAAACATACACAGCATGAGTTTTATTTCTTGGGATTTTTTTCATTGTTTTTTCTATGCTCATGTAGAGATTCTGCTTTTTAGCTACATTTTCTCAGTAAAATTAACATATCTGGTAATACTGCAGTGAGAAGTAGCATTTTTCATAAACACAAAGCATATGATTCTAATGAGAGAGTAAACTTTGCATTTATAGAGCCAGTCTTTTGAAACAGCGTACTGTAAACAGAGGAATAAGAATGCAGAAGCATAAGGCTACTTTATAAAAACATAATTAGAATAAACTGCCATTCTTCATTTACTAACAGATATGCTGTATTAAGTAAGTGTCATCTTTTGCTGTCACTTCGTGAAGAAGCTGTGTGCATACTGGTTCCTGAGGTAATTTTTTTATTTGCTGCTAGATTTTGATTTATTTGACACATTTGACCATGTGGTTATTTGATAATAACATTTTTAGCTACTATCCTTCCCTCATCATTTGGTAAAAGTACCTTGGCTGGCCATTTCAGGCAGGTTACCTTTTGCTCCTTTTCATGTCTTAGTGCTGCACATCGATTTCTGTCAGAATGTTTGCTCCTCGCTTTACTGACTGTCAGAAATAATCAGCCCACTGTCTCCCATTTATTCAGGTGCAAATAGAAGCTGCACTTTGTCATATGAATACCAAGGGATGAAGCTAATTAAAAGTCTCAGGCCTTTTAAGTAAAGTAGCATAAACAGAGCAGGATGCACACAGATGTATAAGCAAATATGTTGTGCTCAATAACAAATTCTGAATAAGTTCCGCTTCACTAATTCACAACTTTGGCAAACATTACTATAAGTATTCAAAAGATCCCATAGACATAATTTGCTTTGTTATCAAGTGAGTGAAAACTATACAAATTCATAAAACAATTATTAAACTTTCAGTAACACATATGGTGGTGTAAAATTATTCTAAAGAGATATAAAAAACCTGGTCCTTGCTCTCACGTCTTGTTTTGAATAAGGGATGTACATTGCATGGCTGCTTAACTGTTTGAAGATTTCTTTATAATTGCTCATATATTCATATATAAGCAATAAATACATATATAAATATATGCATATCTATCTATCTATCTATCTATCTATCTATCTATCTATCTATCTATCCATATCCAAAGGGAACCTGCTCCTTTCCTATGTAAACACTAAATTCAGGACACTTATTAGCTGTGAGATGTTTTCATTCTGAGAATGTCACAGAGCCTGGGAGAATTAACTTCCCTGCCTTACTGACAAGGGAATGATAAAGAGAATAAGGCTTCAGTCCTGCACCTCTGTTTGGTACTGTCATCAGGCAAGAAATTTTCTCAGTTGAGCATCAAAGAACTCAAGTGAATTGTCCTGTTTGTGCACCTTCTCAAGGTTGTTCTTATGTAGTTAACATAAAAATATAGTGGAGCCCTATTGCTTTCATTACCATTAGCAACAAACAAAAGTATTATGGCACCAGTAAGGATAAATAGCCACAAATAATACTAATCTACTAAGAATTAACCAACCCAATTGTAAAATCGAATTCAGAATTTAAATTGAGTCGGTATTTTAATAAATGAATGTTTCTGTTGAATTCAATCCTACTTTTCCTTCTGGGTCACATTCCTATCTATTAGGATTCAATATGCTTATGTCTTCTTGTGTTCAAGACTCTTCTATTCAAGAAATTGGATAATCTTTCTTTTTTTCCTCACAAAAAGAATCACTCTGCAACACTGCTGTTGAATGAATGCAAAAGTCATGTGGATAAGTTTGAGTGTGGCTTGGCTATGTGCAAGCAGTCCAAAACTGAATATATTCAATAAAATGTTGTGATGGTTCCATTAGTAAACAAAAATATCTGTAAGCTACTTTGAAAAAAACACAGAAATGTAACTAGACAATGACTTTACTGAAACATATGGAACTTCAAATGTGTCACAGAGTTCTGCATCCATTTTCCTCTCGTGGTCTACCTCTTTTCTTATATCCTGTCATTCTTATGCCCAATCTTTCTGATCCCTGCTGCCAAGAATGCCTTTCCTACAACCTAAGAGGTTTTTTGACTTCTCCTGCTTTTGCTGGCAGAAAATTTAGAGTGGATTAGATACACCCTCCAGGGGAGAAAAGGTGAAAAGAAGGTAACTGGGGCTAGAACTGAGCACATTTCTCACTGAAATTTTGTGATTTGGAATGATTACCAAAGGAAAAATTCCCTAACTTTTCTTCAACTCAGTTCTGAAGACTATACAGATACACAGAAATTACTCTTGCTTTACATTCTTTCACAAATTTGATTCCATCATTTAGAAAATTAAAATTTGATTCACTCCTCCTCTTCTGTCTCTATGTGAAGACTTAAAGTGCAGTTGTTTTGACATGATTCGAGACTATTCATTATCCTCATCATCAGAGTACAGCAAGATGTAGATTTTAAGAGCTATAAAAGTGCTTTAAGCACTGGAGGCCTTTTTTAAAGGAATCGTGCCTATAGCTTTCTACGAAAATGATAATAGAAATGTTAGCCAAAACTGACCACTCTGTAGCTTTATTTTCCTTCTCTCTGGGTTTAGAAACCATTTTCTATATTCTAGACTTAGCACAACATACCAGCACACTTTGATCAGTATTGCCAGCATTTTCTCTGGATGCTTCAGCATATGTCAGAGCTGTTGGACAAGTCCAGGTTCAATCCCTCAGAGGTCAAATATTTGTTGCTTAGTTGGTATTCAAATGTCTACTTACTGTGTTTAAATGCCATAAAATAATTTCTTGGGTCATTAGGCTCTTTTGTAATAATGGCATATTACCGTGATATCAGACACATAGACACATTTAAATAATTCATTTTTTTTAATCAGTCAGACTCTCATGTATTTCAGAAAAGCTATGGGCAAAATTAAAATTAGCCAAATAAAATAAATTTGCTGCACTACTAGAATAATGCTTTCCTTTCTTTAAAAAAAAAAAAGCTCCATGTACTTACACATACAACTAAGTAATGGCTTCTCTCGTGACTTGCCAGTGATGAAAAAAATTCTGTATCTGAGACTGAAACTATCAAGAGACAATCTTCCCTGGCCAGTTTGTCTGAGAATTCCACTGATGCCTTTCAAAACTTTAGGTATGGCAGCTGGAGAGATGGCATTGTAAGGCTGTGCAGCAGATAAGAAAAGATTAGGAGCTTAGATAAACTGGCCCTGGGATTTTGAAATCTCTGTTGTTCCCAGTACCATTGCCCACCCAGTGCATAAGGCAAATAAAATAGGTTATCTATCATAATAGATTATCTATCATTGTTTGCAATATTATTAACTTTTCAACTACTATCTTCTGACTATTATGTTAAATTTATCATGTTACTTCTTTCATAGTGATTTCCTTTTTGACTCATAAAATATGCAAGAAAAATAAAAATGTTACCCTGAATATTGAATTTTGTACCAGGCTACTTAAAATCTCAAGTCAGCTGTTTAACAAAACTTCTCCCAGCAGTATCTACCATTTTTAACATTTCTTTATCGCATGAGATGCTTTGGGAGCAGAATGACTTACAAGAAACAAATTTTTACATTCACTGTTAGCACTGGAATAATACTGGGACAGGTGTAGGAGAAAAAGTTTCAAAGACTGTGTTTTGAAGTTGCAGAAATACATTTTCAGAATAAAATCAAGTAATTTTTTTGTTTGTTTGTTTGAATTTTGTCCAAATAATCTCTATTGTGTTTTTACCAAAATAATTTTGAACAAGATAAGTCAGCGTTTCTCAACTTGACCATGATCTTATTCAAAGTCTCCCAAGCATCACCTGCTAGAAAAGGGTTATTGTAAGTGTGAGAATAAATGTGCAGAGCTGTAAAGTGGCAGATTCAGAACAACGAACTTGCTCCATGGCTCATTAATAATTATTGGTTGTTTCATTTTTAAGTGAATAAAATAATAGATTTGGGGAAGAGAAAGATATTTTTATATGGTTTTAGAAATAAAGAAAGGTTTGATCCTCTAAAGAAACAGAACACACTGAGAACGTGGACATCACTACATTGGCTATGATATAGACAAGTCTGGAGGATTTTCTACAAGAAAAGAAATCTCATAATATATTTGATACCCACTCATTTGCATAGGCATTAAACCCTTATTTTTTTGTTTTTGTTAGCTTTTGAATTGTGTGTACAGCTGACGAAATAAAGCTTTTACCTGGATCACCTAACTGTTCTGTCTCACCCTCACAAAGTGAAAAGATTTTGCTTGAATCTCACAGTCCATTAAATTCTGTAGACATCCTGAAGGTGGAGCCTGTGTGACTCCATTACTCACACTTGTCCCACAGCAGGATAATTGGGACCTCATTAATGATCCTGAGGAGACCAGCTTTCAGACTGGAAACATTCCAAAACCCAGGGTACCTAATTAATTGCAGTCAGCAATAGCTGTCTTGTAAGAATGCTATAAATCAGGTTCTGAGACTGAAGTTAAGCATCAGACTATCCCTTTTTCCATCATAAACCCACAGAGATTTTTGTGGAATAGATCACATAAGCATAATAAATTTTGACCCATAATGGAAAGGTAGTACACTTAGAGGCCCTTCAAATTCCTTTCGTGTAAAGATATTTGATTATGTAATTTTATATTTATGCTGTTATTCAACAGGACAAGGGGGAATGGCTTCAAACCGAAAGAGGGAGGATTTAATTTATGCATTGAGAAGAAATTCTTCACTGTTAAGGTGAGGCACTGGAGCAGGTTGCTCAGGGAAACCGTGGATGCCCCATTCCTGGAAGTGTTCAAGGCAGGGTTGAATGGGGCCCGTGAGCAATCTGGTCTAGGTGTCATGGAGGCATGGGAAGTTCTTCAGCATTTTTGTAACTGCCTTTTGTGTGATGTGATGATACAGAACAGAGGTCTCCATTACCAGTTTCGAAATGGGCTGTCAACTTCACTTATAAAGAGATCTGATGCCACTTGTATCTGATTTTGCAAATGGGGAGAGCTGGCAGCAGTTGAAAGGATGGTAGGCTTAAAAGACTTGCAAGGCCAAGACTATCTATGATAACATTTTACCATATTAAAAAAAAAAAAAAGAATGTGGTAAGTACTCTGCATTTTCTCCTTCCAGTTGCCAAGAAGATATGTTTTTTCTTTGGTTAACTGCTCTTTTAGCCATGGGCTAATGGCTGGCTCAGAGACCAACATCAGTTTGAGATGTCAACAAGTCTGAAGTGGTGAACAATTTCTTAGGATGCCACTTGTACAGGGTGGGGAGCTTATTGTTGTAGATTTTAATGATGCTGAAGAAATGATAAGACTGAAATCTTTGTGGTTAATTAGCTTTGAACTCTTCAACTGCAGTTCAATATACTAAAGGCAATAATCATAGTTATTACTAATAATTATTAATATTAACTTTTTTCTTTATTAAATTGTTCATAATTTAGGCTGGTTTGGACAAAGCTTTATTCATATGTTCATGTGCAGTCTTAGATATTGATTAGAGTGACAGCCTGGAGGGACAATTAGTATGTAAACAATAAAATATGTTGAAAGGAAACATGGCCACAACTGCTCTTAATGGAAAAACTAATTTTGGGATGATTGGCAGCACGATGGTAATATAAAATAAATTGTAATGAGTGATTTAACAAGAAAAATCAAAGTTAATAGCATACATAATAACTGAGAACATAATTTAGGAGAGTTGATGTGTTTCAGAGGGTCACAAACAGCTGCATTTTATTATTTATGCAAGAGTTATTGCTACATGCAATGCTAATTAATAATCACTTGAAGTAATAGGATTAAAACTTGACAAAAATCAAGCCAAGTGTGTTTTAAGCCACATTAGTAGTGGCATTTCCCCCTCAGATTTCTGACTAATGAGGCAGAAGGATAGCATGGATCTGTAATCATTTCTATGCATATGTAATTGTATCTGAACTCCTGGAGAGAATGAGGGGACGTTGTACAACAGCTCATTCCAAAACAGAGGAAAAGATTAAAAAAGCAAACAGGGCAGAATATTAGCAGTGCCTCTTGACCTTGTGTTTAAGTGCTGTTACTGACTTAACATTGAGAGTGAAAGAAACTATCATTAAACCATGATCCATGAAATCTCTGAGGCATATGTATAACTTTAATGAGCAATACCTTAAATACTTTAGACATATGTGTCCAATTTAAACATCTGTCGAGCTCAATCCAATTGTGTGCAATCTGTTTTAGCAAAATTTGAAATTATAGTGTAAAAACAAATCTAAAACACAATAAAAATAGGGCTTTTTATAACAAGGTAAAAATAATAAAGTATATGTTTGAAAGAATTACATTCAGGTTCATGAAAAATGAAAAATTTCTGTTTATTTGTGTTAACTTATTTTCAATGTTTAGAAAGCAAAAATAAAAAACAGAGGAAAAAATGAAAGAGGAATTCTATTAAAATAATTTTTGAAATAGATTAGAAAATCTAGAAGGAAGAAAGGAAAACAATTTTCTGCCTACATCCATCTATGTATATTTGCAAAGAAAATTCTGGATTTCAAATATTTTGGGTTTAACTGTTTTGTGAAAGACTTTAAGGTACTTTTTTTCTTTTTCTGTAATACCAGTGTTTAATAGAATGGGAACAAGGAAAACTTGTTCCAGGCAAACTGGAGCTAGCAGTAGTGAATGTATTTCCAACAATTTTGTATTTCTGTCAGGTTTTCACATGAATGTGACTGAAGTTGATGGTCAGTGCTTTGTCACGGTGATGAAGCAGAGAAGCAGCGCCACAAAAATGGGTCTGGAATGAGAAACTGACCAGTGGATCAAAATCTAATACTTTTGCACACAGCCTCTCCTCAGGCACAGTTCTTCTACATGCACCAAAAGGGCCTGACCAGGCTTACTGCCTGGTATGATCTCCCCCTTTAAACATCTAGATCATCTTTCAGTTTGGTCTGAGCTCTCAACTCTGTTATTTATTGATTCTTTACAGTCCCTTAGAGCTTTTGCAAAATATATTTTCAACACAGAAATTAAACCCAAAACTTGTGCTAGGAAAACATGATATTATTCAGATTATGGAAAGAAAAATAATTCAGACATGTGGTGTTCAGTACGAGACCATGCTGAGATGAAAGTTTAGAATTTGAACATTCTTCCCTAAATTCAAAATGGTTACATATGGGTCAAAATCGCCTGGAATGTACTTTAAATAGTTACTTTAGAATTAGAAGGGGGAGGGGGGAAAAGCATAAAAAAGGCTGCTGAAGAAAAAAATTGTATACTGTTTTCCTCACCCGCCTGACAAGATTTTTGGCCAAAGTCCTGCAATTCCCTTTATAACGTGTCTGATTTTGATTGCTGCCTTTTTACAGAAGGAACTAAGTTAGACACAGCTGGTGTTTAGAACAGAGTTACTGTAAAAAAGTGTGGTCAGAACCAATACATGAGGGAAATGTTGGACTGGGGAAATTTACTTCAGATTGTTCTAGATGGAGAGACGACTAGAGACTATTTTCAGCAGAAGCACTGAGGCAATACTTATGTGATATGGTTTGTGAGGAATATGTTCAAAAGAAGGTAGAAATTACATATGCTTAACAAATGAATGTCAAAATTACTATTCAAAAAGCAATTGCTATGAAAACTGTGGTCATATTTGGAGAATAAAACATTAGAACAACTTGAATGTGCCTCCACCATGAATACCCATGGTATTCTCCTTTGCAGTGTCATTTATTTTGAAATTTTATCCT
Source organism: Cyanistes caeruleus (assembly GCF_971803275.1). Classification (NCBI taxonomy): domain Eukaryota; kingdom Metazoa; phylum Chordata; class Aves; order Passeriformes; family Paridae; genus Cyanistes; species Cyanistes caeruleus. The sequence continues at coordinate 75,358,540 of NC_141705.1, forward strand.
GAATATTTCATTTTAAAAGTGTTTATCTTCTTTACAGCAAAATAAAAATTCATTACAAGTTCCTGTGGGGTTTTTGTCACCATTTCCCTCCTAATTTTTGTGACATGTTGTCTTTCCAATATAACTTTGTTTTTCAAATCATGATTTAGTATGTAGCTTTTAAGAAAACAAAAGTTTGTGATTCTCCATGTGGACTCTGATGCATATAGAACAAACTAGACAGGTCGTGCCCAGTACTATGAAATGAAATTTGTGTGAAGTTGTCAGAGTTATAAACAAACAGTGGTGGCTGTTATTTTTGTTCCATGTGTAGCCATATAATCTTGGCTACTTCTAGTAAAACTGTTTGGGAACTTGAAAGTCTAGAGACATGCTGTTCTTCCTTTTAATATTTATGATTTTTTCCTCTGTTAGATAAGGCAGACGCTTCATCTAGTTGAGAAAACAGAAATAATACACCTTCACTAAAATATTAGAGAGAAATTTGACCCAGTAAGTCTTAATTTATGTGAATATTTTACATTGCTTTAGGAGACATGGCTAGGATTCATCAAAAGAAACTAGGAGAGAACATATTCAATACAAGGAACTAGTTCTTCATTTAATGATCAATTAAGTTGTAGAAGCTGTTGCACAGAATGCTCTGAGTGCTAAATGCCAATATAGTTTTGAAACCAACCTAACAACTTCATGAAGGGAAAAACCCAGTTGAGGGTCATTAAAAATAATGGAAGTACTTTCAGCTGTCTAAGAACACCCCTTGAACTGTAGCTTTTCAGGGGATGGGAGAATATACGTGTTGCCATCTTCTTCTCCTCACATATATTTCTAGGTAGCCACAAGGAACAACTGCCAATGAGAACACACTAACTTGATTTACTTTCAACCAAATTAAATGCTTTTCCTCTTATTTTCTTAAGAGTAGTAAATTTGTAGCTCATAATAGAATTAAACTAGTATGTCTGCTAAAATTCAAGTATAACAGTGTTCTGTGTTTGAAAATAAAAGTTTAATTCATGCCTTAGGGGAAAGAAATCATTTGTTGATGAATAAGTTATTATCCAAAAGTTGGACAATATTCTCTAGAATCACTTCTACATTAACTTTAGCCTACTAGATTATTTTATTTTCTAGATTAAAAAGTGTATAGAACCTAAAATTCAATACACATTTTATCTTACTCCATTAGATTGATAATGTAAGTCAATGCTATATTTTATTTTCCTGATTTCCTCCGGGACTGATGCCACCAAGAGTATCAGCAGCAAATAGTCACAAGAATTTTAAAATTAATTTCTCAGAAATTGAGCCTTTGGAATTCACTTGCTATGAAAATTACTGTTAATGAATATTTTTGATAATGGAAAAGATCTTATCGAAGAACGAATCCTTTCCATTTAGCAAATGATGCAGCAATAAGTTAAAGTAGAAAGTTCCTATAAGGATAGTGGAAGCCATAAAACAGTTGTTCTACTAAATTGATCTGACTTGTTAAATTGATGAATCTCTCGGAAATTAATTTTAATCCAGTGCTAATGTTATGGGAACAATTCTGATGACCATTCCATAATATGCCATGGGGTTATCATTGCTCTGTAAGTCTTGCAAAGCCTAAGCTGTGTTTTCTTTCATTTCTTCTCTTTCAAAAGCCCTTCATTAAAAAAGACATGATTTTGTTCTTCAAGGTATAGGCATTTAAAAATTATTCTTCATCACAGCACTGTTAATCATAAAGATACATGTGGAGGCTGAATGGAAAACAAAACTGATAGTAAAAGAAATCAAAATAACCCTGCTCAGAAGAAAAAAGCCCATATGATATGCTGCTTATATTAGGAACTTCTCATTTCTCATAACAAAGTTCTAAAGATGAATTTACCAGTACAGAGGATTTCAACCCTCAATGCATTCTCAAAATACTGTTTTTCTTGTTTAATGTAAACCTTGCAGCACAGACCAAGACATCCCCACAGCCAGAGAAGAGGAATTGAGCAGAAATTCCATCCAATTTCACGGCATAAACCCGCTCACGCTCTGGGGACGCAGAAAAGGTTAGTCTAGTTCTGTCACTCAGAAGCACAGGGCTGGGAAGCTGGGCTGTCCCCCACGCCGACCTTCAGTGGCACATGGATGTAGAGAGCAGATGGCCACGATCAGCAGGTGCCGCGCTGTTCCGACACCTCACCACCAGCGCGGCTGCCAAGTGCCAACGCCCCGCGCCACTTCCAGCTAGATCTGGCCTCTGGGAGAGATACGGCTCTTCAGGCAGAAGAGTCAGCACCAGTAGTTTCAGATGAATTATCACCAGGGACTTGGTGTGGAACCAACCTTCTTCTTTGTTCGTCAGGGAAATTTCAGCTGGGCTTTAAAATATCACTCTCCAAAAGTGAGTTGAGCTCATTAATCTCTGGAACTTCAGAGCTCTGAAACACCGAGAGGTTTAGCTGCATTTTACCTGACATCAAATATTACTATTTTCCACAAATGTTCCAGCAGAACTGATGAAGATTTGATGAATTAATTCAATATTTTGGCTTTGCAGGATGTTTAGTATTATCACAAACTGCTTCTTCAACCCACGTCAACCAATTCCATTTTCACAACATGCAAGAAAATCATGCCAGAACTAAGAATGAAATTGTCATCCGTGATAGTCCCAGTCCTATAAAAAGAGATTTCATTTTTAAGAAGGAAATACAGATTTTTGATTTCGTACCTCTCCTATTTTATCATAGTGGGTTTTTTTCCCCACTGATTTTAATTTTCGATTATATGGAAAACTTGTAAATTATAATAAATTTTGTTATATTATTTCTTTCAGAGCATCTGATGCACAAAAACTTACTGATATTTCTCTATTCCCATTAAAATAAAAAAATTAACTGTAAATTCTATATGTTTAATCACAAATGTAGTTACTGTCAGGAAAGGTAAAAGTCACTTTCTGCTTTGATAGTTTTGATAATAATTTTGGTCAAAATGCTATGAAAAATACTGATATTCTCTTTGAAAAAGAAGCTTTCAAACAGTTATGTTTCCCAGTACTGTCTTCACCCAAAACTATATTTAAAATACACTTAAATATTTTGGCCGATTCTCATCGCAGTCCAATGGTTTGCTGTACTTACATTCATAAATGTCAAATTCATAAATATCATAAATTCATAAATTGTAGAATTAGGATATTGTGATGAATTATATATGCAAAATATATTTACTTTCTATTTTTTTTTCTTTTTGCTCTCCTGACATATGTGTATCTATAGTTTCCATGCACAGAGAAAAAGAATAGTAATAGTTTCACACAGACCCTGAGGTAAATTAGCTGTTCACACTATTTAAATAATATACAAATGAGTTCATTCCATAGGTCCCTGCCCCTTTTCCTGTTTCCCAGGAATATCTACTCACAAACCTGTTCTCTCACTAATTAAAAGGCAATAAAGTCCAAATCCCCTGACTGTGTTCTGATTAGTGAGCATTTACTCCTTTATGGCCTTCAAATACCTGTTCTGCCCGCTGTTATAAAGTGAAGTTTTGTTGTCTTTTGGCATAAAAAAGGTATTTAGCAATTCTAAAGAGTCTTAACAGAGAAATTCTCCAAATAGATTTCCATAAATGCAACTTAATTCTCAAATCATGTTTGAAGAATTATCTGGGACACAATTTCAATGGAAGATTTATAAAGACTATGATATAGTAACTGACCTGTTAGTAATTAATAATTAATGTATCTTGTTCATGTGAATTAATTAAAATCACAGCTTAACAAAAGAAAATAAAAGTATATCATGTCCTTCTTGTAACTATCTTGTAACTATCTCTTTTTTCTCCACTGTGTATTTCCCCACTGTACTGTCACTTAATCTTGCCTTACTGTACAGATGCCACCGAGAGCACTACTTATGAGCATAAACTGATTTGCATGATTCTCATCCTTTCTTTTATGGTCTGAAACACTGTGAGAAAAAGCAAGCCACGGTTACAAAAACCTTTGACTAGTGTTACCATGGCAATAATAGTAATAGCAATAATAGTAATAATAGCAATAATAATAATAGTACTAATAATAGTACTAATAATAGTACTAGTACTAGTACTAGTACTACTACTACTACTACTACTACTAATAATAATAATAATAGTAATAGTAATAGTAATAGTAATAGTAATAGTAATAGTAATGGTGGTAGTTTTCCAATATCTTAAAATAAAAAAAAGCTTAAAGTTTTTATGATTATATAAATCACAAAATATATAAATGTATATATATAAAGTTGACAGTTTTCCTTTATCCTAGGAAAGCAGAAGACAGAGTATGGCTAACAAATCAGCCATTTCTCACACTGGGCTCTCTCTATACCACTGCACAGTTACCCTGTATTTTTCACTTTGCACTTCAGGAAAAGTGAGATGCTCTTTTTACCTCAAATATCCTTTTGAGCTGCAAATAGTCTTGTCCAGAAATCTGGTCCAAGAAGAGCAGGGCAAATCGCACCCATATATAAATCTTGCCCCTTCAAGGAATGTTCTGAGGGGTCTGAAAAGGGTGCACTATTGAATCCCTCCCAACCTTCTCTCCTATCCATTAGTGTGCACCACTGAGACCATAAGTTAGGGTTTTGAGGAGGAAATAGCAGACAAAATGGATTTGATTTCTGCTTTCGGGTGGGGGAAACTACTTGGAGGAAGTGGTCTGTTATGGATACAGAGTTTATAACCTGGTTTGACACGGCTTGAACTCTTTTTGAATTATATGAGGTTGGACTCAACAATTTTGGAGGTATTTTCCAATGTTAATGATTCTATGATTCTATATTTATCTGTATATTTGAACAAGTCTTAGTTCTTCACTGCTAAAAGAGTACATGTGTCCACAATCTTATGAAATGTCTTAAAAAAAGAATTAACTTTTTTTTTTTTTCCCCAGCACCAAAATAGTCATGTCCAGTGGGATATGTTCTTCCTAAGCATGTTAAAAGTCTCTGCCAGATGCTTTATTCCTTTAACATTTGCAAAGTTTTTGTTTCTGTTCTCATGAGTCTCTCTGTTATGTTTAAAGCTGGAAAGAATAAATGTTGATGCAAACTCATTTCCCATCAAAAATACCAAGCTGATCACAAAGTAATCTATAAGCAAGTACCCCAGGCTCCAGAAGACATATTTAGTCATACTCTGTTTTATTTATACCAAATGGCAATCCAAAATGTATTCAGAATCCAGGTTTGAGCTGCTCACAGAAAAGAGACAAGGCTTGCTCCAGAGTAGATATGAAAGCAGTAGAATGGTATATATAGTTAAAAAGACAGAACATTATGTTTATTCACTTAGGACCACATTTTTGAAGGCATTATTACAACTGGAATTCAAAAAGAATGCCAAGGCAGAGAGTCAGATATTTATTATCACTAATTTCAATGGGGGTTAAGTGCTTTTCAAAACTAAATTTTCTTAAGTGCTTGTTTACATCACCTTATTATAAAAACAACAACAAAAAAACCCAAAACAAAACAAAACAAAAAATCCAAACCAAACCAAACAAAAAAATAAAAGAAAAAAAAAGGAAAGCCAGGATTAGACTTCATATCATATCCCAAAAGTGATCTTACAGTGATTCCTGTGGGACATCCTCTTAGCAAGACTGGGCTGGAAGTGATTGTGCAAGGTTTGTATTGGCAAGTGGATATGATGTTTTCTTAATATGTGAGAAGTTTTTAAAAAGATTTTAGCATTCTAATTTGTTACTCTGGCTTTATTGTAAAGGATTTTCTTCTGCGCCTTATTCACTTATTCAAATTTTCCTTTACTAAATTAGTGTAACAGACTTACAAGGAGTTTACTGCTTTTCCATCTTTTAAATAATTTTATCTGTAAATCCATCTTGTTTAATTCTTCTGTGTTAAATTAACAAAATTATTTTAGAGATTTTGGCCTCTTGTTTAGTTTATGCAGGGATCTGGATTATAAAGCAATTAAAATAAATAGTAAACTGTGTCTAAAGATGCAATATTTGTTGTTTGTACATCTCTTATTTTATAACATTCAAAGCTGATCTTTAGTCTTTTTTCCTAAAGATAATAATAGATATTAAGCACAAAAAGATGACAGTACTGTCTGGAGTGATGGGCACTTTAAGTGCTGAATGAACTTAAGCATAGGTAAAACCAAAGGTTTTTGATTTGGGGTACTTTAAAACATAGGTTTAGGTAACTCGTTTCCTATTTTAGACAACTCAGCATCTTGGCCAGAAGTTATATTTAAACAAATGAATTAAAATAATTTTCTTTGGATGCTTTGATTCTTTATTAAGATAAATGTATGCTGGTACTAATGTATGCTTAAGGTCAGTCAGTACCTTATCATTCTAAACCCTTGTGTTATTACCAGGCTTACTAAATGCTACAGCTGGCATTGGTGATGAAACGGAATTGCAGTGAAACAAGGTCAACAGTCTCATTTTGAAAGGTGTGGTACTGGAGGAGAGTTCATGCATTAAATCCTTTACTCAAAGTGATCAGCTTTCAGAGTCGTGTTCTGTCCGCAGGAAGTAGGATACGGAATGAACCAAAGAATATTTCACTGAACATTTAATTTTTATGGCTCATTTTTGAAACCCATAATGGAGATATCTTTTTGTTACTTAGGTTTTTTGGCAGGCATATGTTTTATTATGCTCTCATTTTTAAAGACTGAGAAATGAGATTTTCTTATGTGCTTCTAAACTCAAATTTTGATTACTATATTGTTCCATCATGTTCACTGAAACCTTTGAGGTAAAAATATCTTCATGTTCTGCAGCTTGAACATCTGCTGCTGAAATTTCTCCTACTGAGCATGTTTTATTACAATGGATTTCTATAAGAATCTTGATTGATTGATTCAATTTGCTGTATTGAAGCCTTGGATATCTTGGACAAGTCCAGTTAAGTGCAGAGGCTTACAGTCTTAAGTTTAGACTTACCTCTGTAGTCAGGATCATATGTGTTATTCTTTATTTATTTTTCTGTTCCTCTTGGGCTAGAAGGTATTTAATTTTTGTACTGAATAGAGTTTGCATGTACCTAGAGAGCTGTGAAGATAATAATAATACTATTTCAGTGTTGGAAAAACACTTTCTATTTCTGTAATTACAAGGCTATTGGATGTAGATTTATTGTACCATTTAAGTATGGCTCTTACTTTGGCAATGCAGAACAGAAATGTGGAAAGTTATGTTGATTCAGGAGGATACTAAAGCACAATTGTGATTCACACCAGAAAAATGACCCCTTCAGAGCCTAATTCAGAAAGAGCTTAAATAAAAGCCATTCTGCCAACTGCTCACCTGCTGAAGAATTAGCTTCCCACTCTGTTTTGTCCTAAGCAAAAACCAGTGTATTCGCTGGGTAAGTGTGAACATGTTCAGCTCCTACATCACTCCTAAGCACTCCTACATAAGAAGAATTAAAAAGAAATCAAAGTGAATACCACATAGTAATTAAAAACCAATTAAAGTTTAAGAGTATGTTTCATTTATTAGCTTCTCAGGAATCTTTTTTTACCCTTCCACTTCATGAAAATGCCATGGTATCTGTGAAAGGACAACACTGTTCCTAGAAGGATAATTCTTAAGTCCACAAATAACATTAAAGACTGATTAGTTTTATAGCTAGTAACTTTTTATATATGGATATTCACATGATGTGACTTCTTTCTGTCAAGCCTGTCACAAAACAAATTTTGTTAACCTGATTACTCATAAGAAATGAATAAAAGAGTTTAGAGATTCCACTGAAGTGGTTATATTGCTTTTATTTAAATGAGTAGTTATAAATAAATTTTTATGTTATTTACCATCCTGCAATTCTTAGAACTCATAAATGAACTTTATAATCTGCAGTAGCTGTTATATGAGTGTGGATGATTGAAATGCTATAATGTTTTGTAAATGTAATTTTAGCAAACACAATCGATCATTACTCAAAGTAAAACTTGATTTTCTGGAATGTTAGTTATTTGTCTGAAACCTAGCTGGAATTTCCAGACTATAATTTTCCTCTCAAATGATTTGTTTGTTCTCAGTATTAACAGGTTATTAGGAGTCTCTGTCAGCTTCCACAATGAGTTAAAACACAAACATGAAATTTGGCAAGGGTATTCCAGACAGATAACATGCGTGTTTGTGTTCACACTGCTGGATGTCTTTGAGCATGGTGATGTCCCCTTGCGGGCAAGGCTGTGATATTTCCTCCCTGCAAGAACTTACAGAGGAGATAAATCCATGCCTTGAGTCATCTTCTCTAGAGTTTGCACTGATTGCATACTTGTATGTAAATGGTTCTACGATGGGAACTTGGGTGGATGTCAAATACTTGTCTCAAAGGGTAGAAACAGCTGAGTCCATCTTAATTTTGAGTATCTAGAGTCTTTAAAATTAAGCTAAACCCCATGACATGTGTCTTGACTGTGACTGTAATTTAAATTTTGATTCCTCTCAATTTCATCACTCAGACATGACTACAATCTTGGTATCTGTATTTTGCCTGGCGAGGTCTCATGGCTTGGAGAGGAGAGTAGATCACCTAATTAGAAGGGCATCTGTCATCACTCCTCATGTGCAAGGTGAGGGAAAAGAGGCCCAAAAAAAAAATTCATTAAAACTAGGAAGGCAGATTTTGTGCTGCCTGAGCTGCTCAGTCCCCTAAGGATGCTCAAAATGTGGGTGTAACACTTGCTGGAATTCAAGATATTGTGCTTTAAAAGGCTCAAGCAGGTCCTTCACCCTTTAAAGAGCACTGGCTATGTGGTATGGGCATGAAAAAGACAATTGTAAAAGTACTCCTGATCAACATCTTTTAGTACTGAAGCTTTCTACTTGGTCAACTAATGTAATACCAATGACATCCTGAAATAATTAAGTGTTCTATTAGCCAAGCAGTCCTGATTGCTTTTCAAAATATTTATAAAATTAATTGGAAGGGTACTGTGACAAGTTAACTTCTTCACTTCTGACATATTATTAATATACAGTTCTACAATCTAATGTTATCTAGCAAAAAATATCAGCTAGCACCAGGACTAAAGAACTGCTTAGCAATATTTGAGACACATTTTTAAATTGACTTTGGAGAATAAGAAAAGGATTGCTTGTTCTAAAAATGTATAGTTCTTTTTATTCTCTGTATGTACTAACATGTTTTATACAGGATAAAAAAGTTCTATTAAATGGTGCAAGGAGGAGCCAATAAAAGCATTAATTGTATTGGTATGACGACCAGGAACATTTTAAAAATGATAGAAATTTATGTGTATTTGCTGAGCTTTATTTCCCTGAATTTTCATGGTATTATGCTCCCCTGCTGTAAAAAATTATTCACCTATCATTTCCTCCTTTGACCTGCTGTTTTCTGCCACATCCTTGGAATCTGCACCTCTGACTCCACAGAGATGTCCCTTTCCAGAATTCTCAATCAGCACAAGATGTGTCACTTTTTGTCATTACTGTGTTGGGGCAGCTTTCTGCCATGCATGGGCACCAAAGTAACCTGGGACAGGGCAAGGGATGCAGGCAAAAGGACCTCTCAGTGTCCAGGAGGAGGTGTCAGTATGGAAAGCTTCATCCTTGGCCCATAAACTGGAGAAAAATGTGCACACTTCTCTAGAGACTTCTTAATCAGGGCTGAAATGTCTCAGAGATCATGCCAGAGGTAAAGTACCCTCTGAAATGGTTCTGGGCTTCATTTTGCTGCCACTATTAATGCAGACTGTCTTTTCCCAGCAGGGGAATATTTCACTTCAGCAGGATTATCAGTTTGAAGGAGTGTTGCTTCACACAAGTGGTCCTGTTTCAATAAACCTTGTTTGACAGTGAAGGCTGCAGTGTTCTCCTGTGCTTTCTGAGACTGCACAAGGATAGATGTGTCTGGGCTTTTTACAGTTCTTCCTGTCAGATTAATTTCAAGGAGTCAGGAGAATTAACTTAAAGAGGACTGGTAAGGATTTCTGTGTCGCTCTCTTCCATGCCTCTAATAATTGCCTAGCTCCTGCTAGAGGACTGCAAACCACGAATGCTGCCCTGAGATACCAAACTGATGGTGTCCCTGAGGTATCTGTGAAACAGAGAGGAGGGGTCAAGCCACACTGGGTAAGGGAGCTCCCATCTTCTCTGCTCCTTGGAACCTGGGTTAGGGACTGGATGGTGGTAGGGGAGGGCAAGGGATGGAGGCAGCAAAGCTCTGAATCACATACTTCATGCTGAGTGGAGCATGAAGCTCTTAAACATAGGAATTAATTATTTTCTGAGATTAAATGCTAACAACAACAGCAACAAAAATATGTCAGCTGCATATCAGTGTCCTTGCCTCTTCAGGAGATCATAACTCTGCCAAAACTACATCAAGATATATATATAATTTTCTTGTTGTTTTGGACTCTTCAATGTTATGTGCAGGTTCGTATGTCAATGGACCAGGAAGGTCAGCCCTAAAATGTGTATTCCACAGGAACATTTGTCATGCTGTTATATAATAACCTGTACTGTGGAAGAGCCTTCATTTGAATTACATCTATACATGTTAACTAAAACTAGACTGTTCTTTCTGTATATATTTAACAGTCAGAAAGTCTCCTTGATGTCAGATGTTGTATAAATTACCAAGTATTTTGAAAGTAGTCTTGTTTTGTGCAAAGCTGTTTTGCTGACTCCTTCCTATCCAAGGTGTTCCTATGCTGATAGCATCTTGTTCTCTTAAGTGAATTTCTTGTGAAAAGATTATGTCAGCTTTTTTCTGTTTCAAAATATTTTTTGTGGTTATATCTCTAAGCCATTTATGTTCCCCATTACAAATTCAATTATCTGGTTTGCCGTAATTCCTCTCTGTAATATTTGACCATTTGGTATACTATACAATGTTGTTGTCAAGTTTTAACATAACTATAAAAAGACTAGTGTATTCTAAAGCTATTTGGAGATCCTGATTTTTAAAGGGGCTAATATATCAATATAACCCTGAAAAGCCTACTAGAATAATTTGCATATATTTACAGTTTATCTTCAGCCTAGTTTCTCATTAACAGGCTCTGTTGATTTCTTATATCACCATTAAATCACTTATCCATAAAAATGATAAAATGAATTATTTGCAACAAAAAGTAAAGATGGGAAGTTGAAGTAATAGAGACAATCAACACAGTTGTGGCTAAACTGGTATAAGCAAGAAAGACCAGCAGGGCGTGAACTTTTCTTTCTTTTTGTGGTATACAGATGTGACTCTTGGTACAAAAAAATAAGAAGTTGTGTTGGGTTGTTCAGGGTTTTTTTCCTTGAAAAATTCTATTACAGGCCAGTCGTCGTATCCAAATTTCCCTGGCTGATGGAACCTGACAGGAGCGCAGCCTATGGGAATATGTCTGTAGGCCAGCAATTTTTTTTTTCTCTTGTCAGAAATACTCAAAAGGGTAAGGCCATCTGCTTTCCTGCAATTAGATACTCCCCTTTCAATTGTAATATACTGAGAATCAGATAATTTATTCATCCCAGGGTAAATGTATACACTAGCAGTTTGGTGGAAATGGAGGGAACTAAGCCTGGCAGAAGAATAAATAGCTGTGCTGTGCCTCATCCCACCCACACAGATACTCAGCGTGTCACATTGGCTGTCCCTGTGAGCATGCCTTCCCAGCTCCCACCTCTCACTTTGGGACATGAAAGAAAGCTATCATTGCCCAGTTACTGGAAGATCTCTGAAGAAGTGGTTATTTGGTTTAAAATTTTCAGTGGTCCATGAAGATGTAGATGGATTGTCTGATTTGGGTATTAACACATCTGGTAACAGTAGAAAGAATTCTGGCAAATGCAGCACAGCCAGTGTGTGAGACAGGGAAACCAAGGAAACCAAAGCAAAGAAGCAGAAATGTGCACCAGTAAAGGGGATTTTTTTTAATCTCAGTGTCACCCAGTGAACAAAATGTGTAGCTGTTGCTATCAAAAAGCCACAGACTTTGCATTAAGCAGAGGCAGGACCATTAGATGCTACATGGCTGTACCCTCTCCTGCAGGTTCTGACTCCAGAAGTGTGTGTCAGGGAGTGAGGGGCTGTGTACCCTGGTCCCAGTGGGCTGCTCCATGGGCAGTAGCAGTCTGGTTTGTGCCCAGGGGATGGAAAGATGCTGATGCAGGCTGCAGACCTTGCATGGGCATTGTGTGCAGAAAACCCAACAATTTTCTTGTGTGAAAACCCACATCATCCTGGAGGAAGGCTGATGACATCAGTCTTGGAGCCAAGAGGGCACATGGAAAGTGACTGCAACACCAGCAATAATTAGTAGGTTTTTTATTAGTAGGTTTTCTTATTTCCCTTTTTCCCTGTGATGAGGTTTTGAGTGCTACCAGAGGAAGAGCTTCCTGCTGGAGTTAATTCCATGTGAGAATGAAAATTTTGACTTTGAAGCACTTAGTGTAACAGTAGCCATATTTAAGGATCCCAAGCTAAAATTAGAATGAGGAAAAAAAAGTCTTGTGAGTTCTAAGTCTCTAAAATTAAGCTGGATCTGTCCTCTTAACTGTATTTCTACATAAATGATAATTATACAATTTTAATGGGTGAGAGGTCAAGAAAGTATTTCTCTGGAAGAAGACTGGTTCCAAGCTCTTTCAATATTCAGAAAAATTCGGATACAAATCTAATCAGAAGTGTCTGGCTGTTGTTTTTTAGCAGTAAAATAAAAGAAAATATAGTTAGTCTGGTTTGAATGTTGGAGAGACTCAGAAAATTTTATCCCACTGCAATTAAAGCATGAGATTTTTTATCTGGTATTTGAAAAATTGTTCAAATCAATTGTGTACAGCTTTTATGAACACACATTAATTAAATTTCATTTGATGGAACTGATTTTAAAAAAACATGTATCCAAGACATCGATGCAATTCTTCCTAGAAATAGTCTTCAGTCTATCATTTGCTTGCATGACATGGGAGATACTGAAGAAGTAAATTCAGAGACTAAAAATATCACAGAGCATTGATCAGAATTAAGATCAGTTCCAACAGAGCAGCTCTAGAAATTAGAGTGCTCCTGGGAGAAATTAGCAATACTTGGTCATCACAGAAGTCAATGTGCTAGACCCTGGGCTTGTGTAGATTAGCACTGAAATCAATAAAGCTCTTACTTTGTCACAGTTTTTGCTGCTGTTAAATTAAGGTAATATATATGACAGTGCTTTGTAGTGCTCTGTCTCTTGGAAACGTGTAGGTGGCCAGAAGGGGACTGCGTGCGGCAGAAATGCATCACGAGACATTGGGCGTGAAATGGAGGAGACTGATGGTGAAGATGACATGGTTATGGCTCTACATGCTCGATCTGGAAGTACTTCAGTAGCATATTGTCCCATCTACAGACTGAACCTTTAAGAGAGGAGGCAGTGTATGGAGCCTTAATGCAACATTTTCCATCTGCTGTGATGTTGGATGTTGGCATTAATTCCATAGGCTCGTGATTTAGCACTCTCACACCTGATGTCTTGTACGCAGCCCCTGGCAGCCATCAGTTGCAGAGGAGACTGGAATTTGTCTTGCTTTAGGTGAAACAAAGTGATTTTTACAGACATATTAAATAGCAGAACAGATTGCAAAACCCCAGGCTAGATATCACTGGGAGCTTAAGAGACTTCTTCAGGGCAATTTTTTCTACTTCACTTCATAAGTAGGATAAGGTAAACACCTACCCTTTATGAACAAACATTTCTTTATATAAATCCACAGATAGGAGACATTTACTTACAAAAGGAAGCTAAAGCCTGATAGAAATGTGATGTATATTACCTTAATGGAGATGTGAGGATTTGCTTTCATCTTACAGAATGAACTTCCAAATTCTTGGAAAATATACTTCTTCCTTTAAAAAACTTCAGTCCAGCTGAATTGAGGTTACAACCCTAAAATGTTTCCTAACACTAATCTCACATATTACCTGGGTGATAATAACTTTCTTCAGCTGAGAGTGGTGAAAAGTGAACAGGGAATAAGATTGCTGATCTTTCATTTTTGTTCTTCCAGTCACCTTTTCTCAACATATATGCCATTAAATCTTTAGCCTAGGAAATAGAACAAAGATTTATTGCCTCTAAGTAGAATTTCCAAGACACCAAAACAGAGGAAAATATGAGGTTGCTGGTTTCTGAAAAAGGGAGGCAATGTGTAAGACCTACCTTGTCTGCTAAAGTGGTATTTCAATATGTGCATGTAGTATTTCAAACTATATATCTCAAAATATATATATATCCTTCTCTCTTCTGAAGTCCAATGAAATACTCATTTGAAATTTCATATTAAGTATTATACATTTTTCAGTTTATATTTGTGTTTGACATACTATTAGGTGAAGCCCAGATTCAAGTTAGCATTGGCAAAGCTTTTTTTATTAATTACTTGCTTTAATATATGCTTATGTTTATGAAAAAAATCTTAGTCTTGATTAGTTCTTTATTCCTCTGTCTTAAATATAGATCATTGGCTGATACTTGAATTTAAAATCAATATTTGGCATTTTTTATACTACTTTCCATGCATTTGGGAAAAGGTGAGAACCAGAGAGCTGTCCCATTTGCATAAAACACATTGTTCATACAGTGAAACTGCATTCTTCTATTAATGCACAGAAGGCTTAATGATTGTGTAAATGTGAAAGGGCATTTCCCTAAAGAATAGAAGGAAATCTTAGCCATTGGCAGTTTAACTAGAAATGTCTGCTGTCCCTAACAGAGACAAACAAAGTGGCTCAAGTGCTGCATAAACATGTATCAGTTGACTCTTATTGCACTTTGCAGAATTCAATCATAAAAATATTTTTTCCCCCAGTGCATTTATTTTTATGCTTGGAAAAAATCATAAGTCTGTTAGGTATATTCCAGGGGTGGCTTCTAAAAAAATATTATGGGTACCATTGTAATGCTAATTGATTTTGTGTTGGTATCATTTTAAAATTATATAGCTTTAGTAATTATCGTCACTGATAAATTCGTTTTGTTTTCTACAGTGAATGTCACAAAGCAAATTTTAAAATCTTATTAAAAAACAATTAAAAGTAGAAGAAGTTGAGATTAAAGTATGAACATATTTGTATTAATTTAAATATCTAAGCTACAGCATTTGTACCATATTTCCCCAAAACAATTATTAAGTGTATGAGATGTCAAGTAGGAGATGGCAGTGTAGGTTGAGTCACTTAATTGTTCCACATAAGTAATATAGTTTTGTTTCAAACTTTGTATTAGTTTCATACCTTCTGCTTGAAATTTAAGAAATATTTGTGCTAGAATTCCATCTCTTTCACCTCTGCCAATCACTTCAGTGAAAGATTTTGCCTCTTGCTGCAACCATGGCAATGCCATCCTGCTCTCACGATTGCACAAGCACTACGGCAAAGTATGGAGTCAAGTTATTCCAAATCACAGATTCAAATACCTTTCAGTTTTGAATTTTGCCACCAATGTTTATATTTATTCAGAGCTCAGAAGCAATTTTCAGTGTGCTCTGGTTTTTGCCATCTCGTGTTTTCAGGTGGCTTCACAGAATAATTTAGAAGCAGTGCGCTTCACAGTGAGGCTGGGATTATTTGAATTTATATTAAAGTACCATTAACTTCTCTGTATATGGTTTAGCTTTTTAACTTAAGGTACTGTAATCAATTAATGAAGGAAGCCAAGCCCAGACTTAAAAAAAAAAAAAAAGTATGAGTAATTCAGTGACAATATTTATTCACCTATGATTGGTACAGTGCCATTGACACAGAAATATTATATCTGCATCCATGTTTGCAAACATGAAAACATCCTGTTTGTCATGTGTATGGGAAAAAAAATTCATTCCCAGAAAAACAATTTCTGTTCTTGAAATATCTGTTAATAATTTACAGAAATATTCTGGAATTCTGAATTCTGTATTCAGAAACATTTACAGAAATATATCCTTACTTGGATGCTGGAAATGGATTTTAGTTCATCATCTCATCTGGGGCAATAGTATCAAAGGCAGCAAAACCTCTCTGGAAGTATAAAGGACACATTCAGCCTTGATGCAAGGTAAACAATATTATGGACTCCTTGGATAGTGAGAACCCTGGGTCAGGACTGTGTTGTTGTCTTTCTTCTGCTTCCCTCTTTCTTTAGTGCATTGATTACAGTGGAACCCAAGAAGTGATTTCTGTTCTTGTTTCTGTAATCTGGGTCATTCAGAGATGTTGTAGGAAGAGTAGCATGTATTCATTTCCAGTTATTTCTGTTACAGTTCCTTTAAACCTCTTCAGGGAGTGGAGTGATTTCGAAGGACTCCAGGGCAGGTGGAGGATTTCAGTCCATTCAGGGCATGGAGGTTGGAGGGAGGAATAATGGGGTACTCTTATGACCTTGGGTCACCAACACACCACTGCTGAAGGTTACTCACATTGTAATCAGCCTTCTGTGAACACAGAGGACTTTTCCATGGTTTGGGGCAGCTGGGATTAGAAGAGGATGCCAAAGAGCAAGAGTCCCTCTCCCACTTCCCCGTAGGCCCCGTTCAGATAGTGGAACATTACTATGATATTTCCATGCAGCCTTTACTTCTCCAGCATGAACAGCTCCAACTTTCTCAGCCTGTCTTTGCAGGAGAGGTGCTCCAGTCCTCACCAACCTTGTGGCCCTCGTCTGGACTTGCTCCCACAGTTCTGTGTCCTTATGTCAGGGACACCAGAACTATCAGCAGCACTCCAGGTGGGGTCTCACCAGAGCAGAGAGAAAGAATCACCTCATTTGAACTGCTGACCATCCTCCTTTGGATGCAGCCAAGGATTTCCTTGGCTTTCTGGGCTGTGAGGGCTCGCTGCCAGCTGAATTTTTTATCAATCATCACCCCAAGTCTTTCCCTGCAGGGCTGCTCTCAGTCACTTCTCTGCCCAGCCTGGGATTGCCACGACCCAGGTGTAGGACCTGGCACTTTGTTGAACTCCTCGAGGTTTCCCTCAGCCCACCTTCAAGCCTGTGGAGGTCCCTCTGGGTGGCATTGCTTCACTCCACTGTGTCGACTGCACCACACAGCTTGGAGCTGTCAACAAATTTGCTCAGGGTGCACTTGATCCCATTGTCCATGTCACCAACAAAGATGACAAAATGTGTTGGCCCCAGTACCAACCCCTGAGGGGAACCACTTGTCATTGGTCTTCATCTGGACAATGAGCTGATGACCACAGCTCTCTGCATACACTTCCTTATGCACTGGTCCATCCAACAAATTCAAGAGTCTCCAATTTGAAGACAAGGATGTCATGTGGGATGTTAACAAATGCTTTGCATAAGTCCAGGCAGAAAACATCAGTTTCTCTGCCTCATCCACCAGTGCTGTAGGCCTGTCATATCTAGAAAAAAAAAAAATTCTCAGGCATGATATACCCTTTGTAAAGTTGTACTGGCTGTTACAAATCACCTCTTTCTTTTCCATATGCCTTTGCAGTGCCCAGAAGAATCTGCTCCACAATCTTGCACTGACGTGAGAGTGACTGATCCACAGTTCCTCAGGTATTCTGCTTTCTCCATTTTAAAAATTGGGGTTACATTTCCCTTTTTCCAAACTTCAGGGACTTCACCTCACCACTATGATTTTTCAAAAATGGTCGATAGTGGCTTAGCAACTTCATCTGCCAGCTCCTTCAGGACCCATGGATGAACACTATTGGGTCCCATGGACTTGTACATGTTCAGGTTCCTTAGATGGTCTTGAACCTGATCCTCTCCTACAGTGGGCTCAGGGTCTTCATTCTTCCAGTCCCTGCATTTGCCTTTCTTCACTTGTGTGGTGTGGTTGTAATACTTGTTGTTGAAGACTGAGGTATAGAAGTTGTTGAGAACTTTAGCCTTTTCCCTGTCCAGGAAAGCTAGGTCCCCATTTACGTCCAGAGAAGGCCCACATTATCCCATCTTTCTTTTGCTTTCAACATATCTACAGAAGCCCAATCCATTAGCATAATATGCCTGGCCAGACTCAATTCCAACTGAACCTTGCCTTCCTTAACCTTGCCCCTAGCTTCCAGTGCAGTTCCCTTATGTTTCTCCCAGGCCACTTGCTCTTGTTTCCAATTCCTGAAAGGCGCTTTTTTGCTCTGAGTTTTCTCAGCAGCTCCTTATCCATCCTTGGAGGCCTCCTGGCATTTTTTCCCAATTTCATCCTTGCCAGGATACATTTCTCCTGAGTTTGGAGGAAATGATCCCTGAAATTCAGACAGCATCTTTGGACCCCTCTTCCCTCCAGGGGACTATCCCATCAGACTTTACCAAGTAGGTCCTTGGAGAGGCCAAAGCCTGTTCTCCTGAAGTCTGGGGCAGTGAGTTTGCTGTATGCCCTCCTCACTGCCCTGAGGAACTCAAACTTCACCATCTCGTGGCCCCTGCAGCCAAGGCTGCCCTGGAGCATCATATTGCCCACAAACTTCACCCTGTTGGTGAGCACAAGGTCCAGCATGGCACCTCTTGTTGGCTTCTCAGTCACTTGTGTCAGGAGGTTGTCACTGACCCATTTGAGGAGCCTCCATGATTGCCTGTGCCCTGCTGTGTTGTCCATCCAACGGAGGTGGAAATCCTCATGAGGACCAGGGCTTGTGAGCGTGAGGCCACTCCTATCTGCTTGTAGAGGGCTGCATTGCCACTGTCCTACTGATCAGGTGGCCTATAGCAGACCCCCATTAAATATCCCCTGTCCCTACCCTCCCCTTAATCTTGACCCACAAGCTTTTGGCAGGATCCTCATCCATCCCCAGGCAATTCCATACTCTACAGCTGGTCACTGACATAGAGGGCTACACCCTCTAGGTATAATGGGGAGTAGCTGATCTAGAGGCCCCAAGAGTCTGGGACACTTTACTGTTGAAGTCCTTTGTGGTGCAAAAGTGTCCTCCCTTGCAACAAGATAGACAAGTTGGAGATTTGATAACTTTGAAAATTAATGACAAGAAACTGTCTTGATAGTTTAGCTGACAGTATGCTCCAAACTAAAATTTTTCTGAACTATTGAAGAAGTAGAAGATATGACGGGTTTCTCATGAGTAACTCTCATGAGTTTCTCATGAGGATGAGTATTTTATAACTTTGTCCTTGTTATTGCTGAGAAACGATACGGTTCCCCTTTGTAATCAGGAGTGCCTGGAGGGCATCTCTTATATGTGACAAAGCAGTGATCCTCCTGTTCATTCATAGCACATTTCCCCATCAGCAGGGCTGTTCTTAACAACATTGCCACAAAAGAGAGGATAACAGCACTGAGGGGTTTGCTAGACCTCTCTGGAAATTTGTGGCATTTATTTGTTTAGGACCTCCATAATTGTTCTGGCATTTTGCTACAGACTGAGGATCATTAAGCACCATGTCTGAGAAAATAATCAGGATCTTATCTAAATTAAAATCTAAATGAAATCTATGTGCCTTGCAATTCAACCTCTTCTTTTCTGTCTGTTTTATTGTTGGGCTGAATTCACTCTTGTTTCAAAGAAGGTGCAGAAATGCTAAAATCTCCAAAAGAGTCAGGACAAAGAGATCTTTTCAAAGGAAGTATGAGAAGAAATAGGAAGAGCAAGTTCAGGTATCACATTAGCCTCTTCTCATCCTTTTCCTTCCTTTTTACTACAGACATGACATGATAGGGACGCTGGATACTACTGCTGCAGGTAGGTTTTAAGCTGGCTGAGAAAAGTAGAAAAATAGCTGTGTTTGCCAGCTATTTAATTTAAAAGTTTCTAGATAATTGTAGGGAATCACTCAGGAAAATTAAACATGGCATTCTGCTTTAATTGGCACCTACCTTTCAAAGTGGGTACATACAGCTTGAACACAAGATATTTCTGAAAACAAAACAAAACAGAAAGAGGGTGGTAAACACCATCTGTCTTACAAACTATGAACTTAATCTAACAAATGAAATGTAAAATGTGAGTATTGACAGGGCTCTGACCAGGTCTGTAGATCAGTCAGACTGTTCCTATCCCACACCTGGCAGAACTGGCTGCATGTTTGCTCCTCATGCTGGTTGAGGACCCATACCTCAGGAGCTCCCATGGGGCACGCATGGAGAGGCCCTTCAGCCAGCCACTGCCTTCTCAGGGGGAATACTGATGCTTTAGGAATTTGAAGTTTGACATTATTTGCTCTTTTCTGTCCTTCCATAAAGGACCTTGTGTATCTCCTTGGAAAAGTATTACGAAAAATCCATGTTATTTTAGTTCCTAGCAGAGAACATGTTTGTATTCAGTTTAAAGTCAGGCAGAGGTTATGCCAAAGATTTATTTAACACTACCAAAAGCAGAATGCTATGGTATATCTAATTAAAAATAAAGTGTACTGGTTTTAGCTAGTTCAAAGACAAAATATTTTGATATTCTCTGTGTATGTCACACTATATTCTGTAGATTTATAATGTTTGTTTTAATCCAGTGTTCTCAGTACTGAAAACAAAAACTCAGGAGCTCTGGGAAGTCTGGGTAGTTTAACTTTTCCTTTTTTCACCCCCTCTTCTGGACTGTGTGGGAAAAGACTAATCATTGTTCTTCAGAGTGCAGCATGAAATCTACAGTCAGCAGTTGAGGGTTGGCTTGTAAGTTTTTAAGAGCCTTTTTCACATTATGTGGATGCATAAATACAATTTTTATTTTTGATTTTGTAGTGAGCCTGCAGGGAACAAAAAAAGGAAAAAAAAAGCCTTTTTTATTGTGTCTCAGACTACATACTTTATAGAGCATAAAATATATTCAGGGCAAATGAATACAATAGGCCAAGGTCTCCAGATGTAATGTGTTCTGATTGGAAGGAGGCTAACTTTCTTCATGCCAGTATGGTGTATTGTTTTGGGATTTGTAAAATCACAGAATGGTTTGGGTTGGTTTGGAACACCACACAATTACAATCCTTCTGCCATGGGCAGGAGCACCTTCCAGTACATCAGGTTGCTCATTTATGTAAAGCAGTGCTGGTAACATATCATGGTTTCTATTTCTGCTGAACAATGCTTGTACTGTGTCAAAGGTTTATTTTAGTCTTGCTCTGTCCCCTCCAGCTTGTGGCTTGGGTTGGGCAAGAAATTGAGCTAGGACAGTGCCAGGGCAGCTGTCCTGAATTTGCCAAAGGGATATTCCATGCCAGGTCACATTATGATCTGCAAGGAACTGTGCAGAGCTGTTGGTCCTTAGAAACCTCTTGGGCGCTGTTCTGCTCATGGGAGGTGGTAAATGGTTGCCTTTGCATCACTTTATTCCATCTCCTTCACTTACTAAACTGTCTTTCATCTTGACCTATGAGTTTTATTGTTTTTTGCACTTCCTGTTCTTCCCTTGTCCCGCTGGGATTGTGGGCTGGTGAGAGGCCAGCAGTGGTGTGGGTTGGAGAGCTGTCGGACAGCACTGACACCACAACTGCTGAAGTGCTGTAGCCTGTTCTACAAAGGCAGGTAGGAATGTGTCCGTGAGAGATGCATGTGTCACCTAGCATATTTTTAGAGAGACAGTCAGGAAGTACTTGAATAAATATGAATTATCAGCTTTTAAAACAAACATGGAGGAATTATGCTGCAAGACCTAGCTGTTTGTCTGTGAAGAATTTGTTTTGTGTGAATCATGCACAGACAGAAGAACTTCAAAAGTTTACAGGTCACTGCAACAAACCTACTAGTAGTACAGCTACAGGCCTCTGTGTCAAAAATAGGTGAAAATAAATCAGCAGTGTATTTTACTACTTCTTACTGTTTGATAGTGAAAGAAAAAGATTTTTTTTTTTTTAATCAGATTACTATTATATTCTTCTTTTTCCAAGTAGAATAATGCTGCATAATCCCTTAAGAATTATGACTGCAGAAACTAATTGGAATCTTCCAGGAGTGCATTATCCACAATCATATGTTAAACATACTAGTCCTAAGATACACAGCTGGAATCACTGGTAAGTTTAATTTGTTTAATTTGCTGTTTGCATAAAATTGCACAGCATTTATACTTCCTGTTTTCATGCAGTTTCACTGAAAAGCATTGGTTTGGCTATTAGGTGTCTGGACTTAAAAAAAATCCCCAAAATAACAAAACCAAAAGAAACAAAAAAACCAAATCAAAATAAAAAAACCAACAAAAACTCCAATAATAACAGCAAAAAGCACCACCAAAACAGAAAACCAACCCACCACCAAAATGCAATAAAACAGTTTCAAAGACAAAATACATCAAAGTACAGAAGTTTAATAGTAAGAAATGAAGAGGAAGCAATTTCTGTGATTCAACCAGTCAATAATCCATTGAAAGTTTAGCCAGAAAATGAGAGGAGACACTGAACAGCCAATTAAGTATCATTAGTGGGTATTCTTTCCTTTTCATGTTGTACTATAAAACATCTAAGGTACAGGGTAATGCAGGACCTTAGAAGCATAGACTGATTTTCTGCTCTGTCTCTTCTCCTATCATCCATTCAGTATGACCCATTGATGGAGTAACTGTATTCACTAATTACTTAACTATTCTTTGTGCACTTGGATCAACACCATTTGGCTCAAAGGGCAGATAGGGAAATATTTCAAAGAGGCTTTCTGAGAGTAAAATCTAAAAATCTTATATATTGAACTTTGTCTTGAATTGATTTTGCAAAACAGAGCTGTCTTCCTCTGAAATTCAACAATTATTTTTTCAGTGATAGGCACAACTTATGTAAGCAATGATCTCTCAGATACAGACTCCTTTCAAGCATTACAAAATCTAGATTTTGAAGCAATTACTTTTTGAAGAAGCATCTACATTCTCCTAAAAGCTCCCCTTAGTACTGGGAATTGTCCCATCCCTAGCAAGAGGAAGTTGCTCAAAGAATTACATTTTGTGAATGAAGAAGATGCTCAACATCCTGAGACTTTGTCTGACTTTCCCAGCCCATTCTGTGCCTTAAATAAGACTACAGCTGATGGAGTTCAATTTCACTGTAACTTTCTGAAATGATAAAACCTTACATCCTGCAAGAAAGAACTGTTGTACATTTGGTAAACTGTACTGCTGCCAGAGCAAGTTCAGAGTTCCCTCTTTGTGACATAGTGAGATACGTACTGTGGCTAAAAATTCATCATATTTTCTTCCTCTGTGACAATGAAAATGTTATTTGGAAGACCATCTTGTTCCACAAACAAAGCTCATCAGCCTGCAGATTCTAACCTGATGTAATACTGATGTGAACAACACTAAAGACTGAAGCATGAGTTTGCTGAATGCATACTTTATTTTAATTTGTTGTCTTGCTCAGTAGAGTTCATAATAAAAACTGTAATTTAAAAATAATGTGCAGTTTTTATAGTTTTTTATATCTATTTTCATACAAATTGTAAAATAAGTTCCTCCAGGCTTTTGGAGGATAATGTTTTCTCCTTCTGTGGTACAGCTTTTAACCTGAAAGAGTAGCCAGCCTATGAACAGGCCTTTATTTTCAGGGATGAGGCTCCACTTACTCCTTTTATACCCATAGATTCAATTCTTTTAATTCACATTTTCTGAAAGAACAGCCTTATGAAAATTCTTTCAGTGTTTAGTTTGTTTACTGTTGTGAAAAGTAGTTTAAGTACAACTGAAAGAACCTATAATTTACTATTTCCACTTCAAGCGTTACTGGCATATTAACTTTAGAGCTGGTTAATAATATAGGGATGTGCACTGCAGATGCTAACTCTGAACGACACAATTCTAAACATTTCAAGGCAGGTGTTCAAAAATCCTGCTTTCTATGTCAATGGATCTGAGGTGTTTCAGATATGGATTGAATGACATACACAATGAAAATTAACTAAAAAGAGTTACTCTATTTTCTATGGAAAATTTAAGATACAGGTGCTTCATTTTACATTATACAGAAACACTTGTCTGCTGGTGGTCTCTTAGGTAGCAGATTAAAACCTTATGAGCTGCTAAGTTGGAAAAACTCATGTTTTTGCTGATTAACATACAATATCTAGCTCTGCTTTTTAGATTGATTACACTTAGAAAGTCACCTTTGAGCTATTCCTTTAAGTGCATCACATAATGGGTACTTTTTCCCAGGATGTGAGCAGCCTGCTCTCTTCTTCATCACTACTGTCCTTTTTGGTTTGCTCTTTCAGTACCACTAGAAGTCAGCTTTAAGTTTTTCGAGTTTGCCTCCTAAGATATCTGGTGTCTTCTTCACTTTGAGAACTACAGATGTAAAGAATTTTACTGTCTATTTCCTCAGCCAGATTTTAATGGAACAATGAGAAACATTTCATAATTAAAAAAAACACATCAGATATTTCTGTGTTTGAGAAATGCCTAATGCAAACTCCTGTTATAAAATTTATCCTGCTCTTTGAGCAACTTCAAGTTGAAACACTGGAATCAGGCAAGTTCCCTCTGCCACAGCCACTTTTATTATGCTCAACAGCAGCTAAGGAACATGTAGAGGGTTTTCTAAAAAAGAAGTATTCTTACCTCATCACTTATCTTTGTAGATGAATATAGAAAATCCAAAGATGTGTGTGTGTATTTATTGGGCTCTTGAAGATATTTGTAATAGGAGAAGGTTTAGATTAGATATTAGGAAAAGTTTCTTCACAGGAAAGGTGGTCAAGCACTGGAACAGTCTGTCTAGGGAGGCAGTGGAACCACTGTCCCTGGATGTGTTCAAAACACATGTAGATGTGGTGCTTAGGGACATGGTTTAGTGGTGGACCTGGCAGTGCCAGGTTAGTGCTTGGACCTGGCTTAGAGGTCTTTTCTAACCTAAGTCATTCCATGATTTCTATGTGCAGCACACCAGTGTTGAATCACCTCCAGAGGCATGTTTTTATATAAATGCCTGTGAATGCAATGCTTTGTTGTGTTGGTCAGCAAACATTTCTGAGGCATGTGCAAACCTGGCTGATACAAGAAACATGTTTGCAACTGGTTGTGGATGCAATCATTAGATGCCAAAATTGGGAATCCACTGGTTTATAGTCAGAAGTAGGATTTTTGGAGACAAGAACCATAACGTTTCAGTCAATTCCTACCCAAGCTTACTCAAGACTGACAAGAGGTTGCTTTAAAATTATGAAGAGTGATTAACAGCCTGGAAATCTGGATTATAAAGTACTTGAACAGAATTACCCCAGGAACCACATAATACACTCGCTTGGGTGTCCTTGGATTGTGTCTCCAATGATTTTATTGACCTCCTCATGTTTGAGAAGGAAACAACTGTTTGCTTCTGCCTCTCTAAGTGCTAGACAATGGCATTCAGGTTGCCATCTACAGAAGTTGGTGAGCTGGAACTGAGGCTACTAAAGAGCAGAATTCCTTTGAAAAGCAGAAAAGGTCCCTGTGTATGTGGCTGCATGGTGGGCTCTGCTCTCTTGAGGGCAGAGAGTTTTCTCAAGCCTTTAAAATGAGCTGCCCAGGTAGCCAGATGACTATTCTTACATCTTTGGCTCACATGGTGAGAAGTAACATTTATGAGCTGACATTAGTTGATGTTGGAGTCTGAGGCACAGAGTGAAGGAATTAATTAGAAGTGGACTCTAAGCATGCATATATTTTTCATACACTGTAAATCAAATTTTCATTATTTCAAATTGTGTTGAGAGATGATATATTCAGTAAAATAAAAAAAAAATATTTTAAAAAGTAAAGGAAATGTAAATCTCTCTACAAACTGGTGTAATGTAATATAAAACAATGCTACACAACATCTGAAGGGCCCCACATTTATCAGAACATCATGTAGGATGCTCAGCTGCATTTTGAAGTGTTGCCTCTTTGAACTGTCCTGCTCTTACATCACCACACTCAAAAAGAGCTAATGATAAAGATTTCTGGAAGCAGCCTCTTCTATGTATGGAATGTGATGTGTTTAGCATGTATGAGGTAGTTAATTTGTATAAGAAACTTAATAACCTGTAGATTTGGGTACTGCATGATAAAAATGGCAATTGATTAATCAATTTATAAATATATTATAGTTCAAGGAAAAAAACCCTCAAATTTAATTTTTAAATTAAAACCATAGTGTGTTGCAGTCATTTATTTGATTGTTCTTCAGCTATCTGACACATGGTGAGATTACTGAAGTATGGAGCCAAACAGCCGACACTTTAGTTTTGCTTATTGAAATAATGGAGGGGTATTAATGATAAAGTATGAAACTGTGTAATAGAAAGTAATGTACTGTGAAATAAATTTATGTTTGGAAATCAAGAAAAATACAATAAAAGTTCAAGGCTTGGATGTACTTGGAATCCACTTTATATTGTTTTTATAGAAGAATGCTTGTGACACAAGGCTACAAAAATTGCAGGAATGTATTATGAAATAAAATTAATTTATGAAAAATAAAATACTGCCTTCAGGCTTTTCTTGCCTGAACTGAAAAAAGTACAGGAACTGAAAAAAGGTGTTGGAAATGACCACATGCTATGTAATTATTGACTCAGGTTGGCATTTTCATATAATAAATTTTTGTATTCTGTATTTTAGGAAGCCAGTGATAGTGACTGTTAAACTTGATTCAGGGGAAACACAGAGAAACAGTGGTAATGGATATGTTTCCAGCATGACAATAATAATGGATTATAATTTAAAAAAATTTAAATGTATGTATATATCATGTGCTCTACACATTCTTCACAGACACTTATCAGAAGTCAAAAAACATCTCTTTCAAATAAAGGAAGCATTTCTTAAAACCTTGTCAGCTAAAACAAATAGAAATACAACAAAATTAAATTATTGGCTGACAAGACAGCTAGTTGGTTGCTTAATGTTAGCATGATTAAAAAAATGTTTTTTTCCATGTTGTATTTTAGCAAAATGACAGATTAATTAAAATGATACTACTGAACATGCTCTAATCAACTAATGTCAAGTTTGTAATTGTTAGCAGAGCCTATTTATGTTTCACTTTGTGATACAAAGGTTTCCTGACCGAGCTTGTGAGACCCTAAATCATGTGCTTTAAACCACTTTCTCTTTCTGAATCTCTAAATTCTGAGCACTTGTGTGTTATTGATACTGAATACTTAGCTTGTTGGAAAATCAAATAAACACCTGCTAGTAAGCCTGAAGCATTGCTCATTACTTTTCAGACATTCACAATATTATTTGCTTTTAAAGATGTATGAAAACTTAAATAAAATCTATATTTCTAATAGTATGTTTCTCTAGCACCAATCTCCTGATTTCATGCCCAAACCCAAGTATTTTAGACTATTTTAAGCATCATTTCTAAAAATAGTTCTGTCATATTGACCCCAATAATTAAATATAATCTTAAGAGAGAAAAGGTTAAATAATTAAATTCTTTCCACTTTCATAGAGATGGCTCCTATCAAAATTTCATTTGACTTCCTTTTCAGTGCAGTTGTGGTACTGATGGCAGTAATTATAATACATTCATGGGAACGTGACAAAGTTGTTAAAAAAAACACTGCAAATGTAGCATGTATTGCCTGGGGACTGAGTGGGCATCATTTGCAGTCTTCATGTATTCAGCAGTTACAGCTTGTAAATATTTCAGGTAAGAAAATCACCAAAGGTTTTATATTCAGTCATCATGTTATCTTCAAATAGAAGAACGTTTTTGGTATGGATTTTTGCATGAGATGGAATGTGAGGTTATACCTCTTAGCTCTGAATCCAGCTGTTTTCATTTCAATAGACTTCAGTATTTTCTTAGCCATGCTCTTTTCTAAGCCACCCTCCAGTGATGAGGCATGAACAGGAGATTAAATGATTGGCTGGGACCTGGGAGACCTCAGCACTACCCTATGAATGATGCTTCCTGTATAACATTGGAAATATTACATCTTTTCTTTTCTTTTTTTTTTTTTTTTTTTAAGTTCACTGCTATAAAATCAATTTGTTACACAATAACCACATTCTCTAAAGTCAAAGGAATGAGATCTGAACCTGACCTAAGAATGCCTGGCACCCTATGCAGCCAATAGACTGTCTTTGCTCATGGTGAGTCATGCACTAATTTCTATGAAAATATCAATTTTTCTAATGGAGGAACAACAGTCAGGCCTTATGAAAACCGAATAAGGCCATACTGGAATTAGAAAATTATGAATAAGACCAGAGACAAAGACGTTTTTGTGCCCTAATCACAGAAATAGATAATTGGAGCAAACAATATGAAACGAATAAAAAATATAAAATAATGGCTTGTGCATACTTTGATCTCACTGGGACATTTAACCATCAAAGGTTTCTACACACCAAAGAAAACCAAAGCACTGATACCCTCACCATCTCCTGAGGCTGTCTCTGCTAGAAAAGCATACAGGCAACACGGCACACATCTCCCTGTATGTCGTTCACGAGAGCAGTAATTACAATTCTGCGTGGGAGGGAGGCACTGCTTTGTGGTGCAGTGGGGACCTATGGGCTGCTCTGTGGAGTAGGGCCTGTTTGCACCTGGAAATCAACATGCTTTGACTCTGCCAGCACCACATCTGGCTATTTATAAAACTGAAAATTTCTTTCAGAAGGAAAAAAAAAAGCAAGCACAAGCCTTCTCTCTTCACATTTACATAACTTTTTATTTTGTTCTCTTGGTTGTGTTAGAGTAAAAACAAACATAGACAATGAAGTCTGTTCCCTAGAGAAGTTTTCATCCAAAATAAAGCCACAAGTTGCAAATAGCAATTATTTGCTAACAAAAGGAAACTAAGAAAGTGTTTAGGCTTTGAGAAGAAAACTAGCTTATATTGCATATTAGGTGGGCATTATTATGATTCCTAGTCATATTTAATGTAATTTCACATAGTTTTATATCCATGAAGCAGACACAAATATTAAGATATTAAAATATTGACAAAACATTTTAAGTTGTGCATAAAAATCTGAGATGCTCAGCTACTGCAGGACAATTCCTCAACAAATACTCAAAGACTTCAAAAGAACTAAAAACATGGAGAACTGCAAACCTCACTCTGAATAGTTCAGTGGAGCTGTTTCTTGTTTAGGTAGCTGGTATCTGTTTTCTCAAAGGCTGAGATTCATACCACACTAGTAACTGGTTTCCACTTTCAGTGCTTTTCAATATTTACAGCTTTCCAAGAAACATCAAGCTTTCCATCATCTAACCATGATCTTTACACCCCCCTTTTCAGCAACAGTTACTATCTAGGGCTACTAGAATTCCTTGACACTTGTTCGTAACTTCCACATTCCCATTTTCCATTCTCTAATTAAACAATCAGTGAGGGAAAAACCTAATGATATGAAACAGCAACACTGCTTAATCCTGTCATTCCCATTTGAAATTCCCCATGCTGACTTCAGCTGTACAGCATTACTGATTTCTGACAATTGAGCAAAACATTGACTTCTCTCTACAGCATGGTAGAGGAAATTACTGTTTTGCCTTTGTTTCTGCTGCTGCAAGAACATAGGGCTAGAGATGGTTTTTGTTTTCTTTCCTACATGCTTTCCAAGATAACTGGACCATGAACATCTGAGAAATTACTTGCAAGGGGGCTTATTAAACTTGTATAAATCTGATTTTTATGGAGCCTACACTGCGACTTTCACTTATTGAAAATAACAGTAAGAAAATAATGCAGACTTGCAAGCAGATTAGCAGGTCTTTGCTGCAGAATGTTTTAGAATTTGTGTCCGAGGAAGAGTCTGATGCTCAGATTGCTTAGGTGCTTAGATTGTAGCTTCCATTTCAAGAAGCAGGAAAATTGTATGTAGAGCTCCTTGAAGATTTAAAATGTGGCTATTTATTCACTGGAAGAGTAACTTATTTTTTAGGAGGGGGTTAGTAAAAAGAAAACCCAGACACTACTATGTTTGTTTCCAACAGGCTGCAGTGATAATATCAATCTGATTTGATGACTGCCTAATAGGCAAGGAGTCCTTTCAGATGGCAGTTTGACAATAACAAGTTTTAAAAATTGCATGGGATGTGAAAATTTTCAAATGTATTTCTAAAAACTTAATTTACTTCTTTGGATTTATAGCTTTCCACCATAGATGGATCTATTTCCCACAAAGTCATCAATCTACAATAGGTATATTTTAATATTTATTTTGTTCATTGGAGAAAATTCAGTTCATAATATGAACAAAGTTTTGAGTAACTCCTATAGCAATTGAACAAAAAAACAGCCTTTAAAAAGGTAAGACCTTTTTCTGTCTATATCCATCAATCCTGCAATATTATATTCTACTATGCCTGACAGGAAAAGTGCCTAGATCCTCGGTGACTTGCACAAGGCCAAAGTTTACCAAGTGTCAAGAGGTTTTTCATATGATTCTCAGGCTTTCTAGGGTATATCCTCTGTAATTAACACATTAATTCAATATGAAACTTCAGGAGAGAGAATTAATACAGCTCTGTGCATGTTAACACTGTGCAAAATAGTTTAAAAATATTTTTTAAAAAAGCATGTTGGGTCTTCTCTTGAAAAGAGATACATTTCCATTTAGTAATCATGCTCACATTTTATGCATAACACTACTGAGGTAAAATGCAAAAATATTCAAAAATATTGTGAGCAATGAGCCACAGTGTTGGTTATTCTCATGTTGCAGAACTGGGGAGAGTACTGGAAAGGGACCTTTACATCTTTCCTGATTTCCCCATAAACCTATTTACTTAAAAACACAGAAATCGTGACAGTGACTGTAGCATCCAAACTGCCAAATGTGTTGGAGGAAGGCCATGTTCTCTGTACTTTCTGGAGAGCTTCTGCTCCACCTTTCCTTGAATAAAACACTATTCCTATTATCATGAAATATGCAGTTATCAATAGAGCCATAAAAATACATTTCCTTTGAAACTCCATTTTATAGCTTTGAAAATGCTCTCCCACTTGCAGGAGAAAACACCAAGTGAAAGAGTCTGGGACTGACTTCCTCTTAAGGAATATTATTTAAAAAATATTAGATCTTTATTAGGAAAGATAAGTATTCCTCAGAGCTGTCTAAAATTACTTGTAATTATTCAAAGGAAAGGATGACACAACTTTTTCTGTGAATTATTAACCTTCTTCTCATAAGAGTTATGAGATGTGAACAAGAGAAGGCAGACATAGCTCTCAGGTCAAAACTCCAGCTGAGCAAGTGGGTTGAAAATATACCACGGCATATACCAAACACGTATGATCTCAGTCTAGAAAATTCATTTACATAAAAAATTGATTTTGCACTTTGAGGATTTTTTTCAGCAACCCTTTGGTATCACTGCTGTGAGGCAGTACACAAACTTTAAGAAGAAAGTAGGTACCCTGAAGTAGGGGAAGATTGAACCAGCTGACCCCTGTGGAGGTACCACATTCCCCTCTACAGCAGTGGAGGGAGGGTTTCAGCGCATCTGTATTGCTTCCCATGCAGGAATGCATTTCAGAAACATCTTGCATAGGAATGGATTTCTGGAGCCAAGGGGATGTGATAGTTATTGGGAATCTGTAGGAGCAAAGAGCCTCCTGCCCATCCTAGCACCTCCCTATGGGATGCACCTACCAGGTTTCAGGATGTAGTGCAGAAAAATGCCATCTGTGTTTTGTAACGAGGACTTTCACTTTCTCAAGGAAAGGGTAGATTTTAGTGCTCTCTAAAGCTCAGGACATGGGAAACAATCAAAACAGGAGTATTTCTCAAGGGATGGCTCTGCAGAGACATGTTGTTCTCTTTCTGTGATATGTCTGTAATTTTGGATTTCATCTTTGGATGCTGTTATCATTTTTTTTTTTTCCCCAAGAATTCCTCAGTGTAGGAGCATACCTACTCTACAGAGAATTTCTTCATTTTAAAGGGCTTCTCAGTGTGTGTCCATCCAGTCAGCAGAAAGTTTCTTGTCATCAGATGTTATTGTAGTGTGGTCTGGTTTTGAGTTTTTCAAGTTTTTCCTCAGAGGAGTGGGTCACCCTGACTAAATTTCCTTGAATGTTTCTTTTTTGGCTCAGACTCTGCTTCCATGTACTTATTCTCTTTTTCATTTGGATTATCTCCCACAAAACTTCTGGATCAGTATCGGGGTATCTCCATGTGCATACATACAGGTATATACAAATATGGCTTGTACCAGGAGGCCTTATATTGGGTGTTTAAACTGTCTTTTTGTGAGACACTGGTAAGATTGATGTCTGAAGACATTTTGGGGTGACGTGTGTGGGAGAAGGGACAGGTCACACCTTGTCCATGTGAGGCAGAGCCCTGTGCTGTGGACCCACTCTCAGAGCCTGGCAGTGGCTGTCCATCCCTGGCACAGCACAGCAATGCTCCACAGCCACCTCTGGAACCCCTAACCCAGCTCCTGAGTGGCCAAATGACCAGAAATCCCACCTGGGGGAAGGGTCCAGGAAGGCCAAGGGGTATTAAAGGCTGAGCACGAGGCAAGCATGTGCCTTGACCTTACCTCCTCTTGGAATTTCTATCAGCTGAGCACTGCTGGATACCAGAATTGGTAGCTATGTGTCTGCTTTTCCACATCTTTTATGTCTTTCTCTCTTTCTCTTCTAATTCCCTCTTCTTGGCTTTTTAGAGTCACTTAAAATAGAATAGGCTTAGAGATTGTGAAGTTGAATGGGTTAAGTTAATGCTTTGGGAAGTGTTTCATGTCGACTGAATGCTGGTCTGAACCTTTTGCTGAAGTTCTCTGCTTTTCTAATGCTTCTAGTCAAGTCTCTTTTGTTGTTTTGACCTCTTGAGAACATCTTGTCAGTATTTCTACCATGCATCTAACTCAGAGTACATGTAAGCCCTTTTAAAAGTTACATTGAGTGAGTAGTTCTGGGCCTTACACTTTCATTTCTCACTTTATGCCTTTTACCTAATATTTATAGTGTCTCACTAGGTAATGAATTGCTAAATTCAATTTCACTTTATTCCCTATTGATGATTTCCCTGAATCATAACCAACAAGGTACCAAGGCTGTGAGCAGATCTGAAGACCTTTCCTCCGTATGTATGCCATGTCCTCTTCCCATCAGAAAGTGAGGGAATGTTACTGCAATGGGCAGATTGAGCCATAGAGAGCCATCCAGCATCACACATGCCCTGCAAAACTTAGAAATTGGCTGTTCCAGCAGCCCATGGTGCAGAGCTGGAGCTCCAGGCAGAAGAGTGTCCAGTAGCTCATAGCTGGTACTATGAGGATTCTCAAAATCTCTTTCTATAAATAGTAAAAGTTCACTTGAGTGGTAGTTACCTGACCATTTCCATTGCAGGAGAGGAAGTCATCCCTGTTTGCAGCCTCAGAAGTTGGCTGGGCATGAAGCTCACTCAGCAAGGACTGGAGAAGAATCTTGAATTTTTAATAATAATAACAGTAAATATGAAATTTTCTCAGAGATCCCTCTACATAAGTTTTGGGTGTTGCTTAAATTCGGGAAGTAGTTGATTAGATTCAGCAAATTTGCCATCTTGGGGTGGGGGGGAAGTTGCCATTTTCCCTTTGTCTTTCACGCCATGAGGTCAGCTGAGGGAGCCGCCATCTTGGAAGGGAGGTGTGTGCCGCCATTTTAGGTCCCTCAGTTTGTGAGATTCAGCAATTTTTTTTTTTTACCTAGCGATTATTTAGTGATATGTATTTTCTGTTACAGAAAATTTGTTTGCTTGTTGATATCTTCTCTTATTTTGTTTCTCCTTATTGGTGTAAATGAATCGGTTAAAGCAAAGGGGGAAAACTGATTTTAAAATGTTCCCCTTTAAATTGTCTTAAACCAAGATGAAGTGTTTAGAACCTGTGATTTAATGGAAGATTAAAAGTTATTCTTGCCAGAAGCTGTTTTTTCCTTACTCTTGACCCCAAGCCTAGGTTGACCTCATTTTAGTGCCATTTCTCCTAAATATTCTGAGGACAAAGGACAGTTTTTTCTTGGCAAAGGAGAAGCAGTCTTATCATTGGGAAAATATTTGTGACAGGTCAAAGAACCTGGCTTTTTTTTATGACTTACATCTTAAATTTGTTGTGATGCAAGCAGCTGTGGAGAATGTAACTAGAGAAAAGTAACTTCTCTGAGGGCTTTGTGTGTTTAGACTCAAGTGGAAAGAAGTTCTGATAAGCTTTGGGTGAACAGAAGTTCTCATGAGCGATATCTAAAGGAGTAACATAACTTCTCCATATCTAAAAGATATTTATCATCCAAGTAAGATAGTGTTTGCTGTACAATTATTGCTTTCTGCTTATTGTTGCTTGTGGCCCCCAAATTCTTTATCACTATTTTCCAAAACATTCCCCTACCTAGTATGTGTGTATTGCTGACAATTTTTTGTTCAGTTAAACTGAATTATTATTGCCAAAGAATGCCTGATCTGTGTCTCTACCTACTTCTTCAGTACTTACCAGTCTGTCAAGCCTTATGTCATCTGCAGATCTTCAGTAACACTTCAATGTTGTCTTTGAAGTAATTGGTTAATATTTAGGATAATTTTAGCACATGAACTACCTGCAGGGGACCCTGCTAGTCTCAGGGGTTTGCCTGCCTGTATATGGGGACATAATAAATTGAAGACTGCCATTCCCAAACCATGGCATCATAATCTTGTGTCAATTTTAAATGAAATAATATGTTGCACATTTAATAAATGAAGATAATCTGGTTTGGGAGGCTTTTTAAAGTGAGTTTCATAATTTATTTTTTTTTTCAGTTTCTCATCTATTGAACTCTCCTTGTTTACCTCTGTCGTGGTTTTAAACCAGTAACTAAAAAACTACTTATTTTTTTGTTGTGAGATATGGATTAAAACAAGAGCAAAACAGGCTTAAGACTTAAAGGAATAAAGACAGTTTATTAACAAACTACAAGAATGAGAATACCAGAATAAACTTTCAGAAAACCTCCTTATCTTCTACATCTTAACTATTTCTCTGTACACATGACAACATAGAGACAAATAACTTTAGGACTTTGGTGGTTAAAAACAGTCTTAATTCTTGCTACAGTCTTTCATCAGTCTTTGTAGAGAAACAGAAGTCTCTTTCTGTTAGCTTACGGAGTTTCTCACGAGAAAACTATTTTTCATCATAGTTTTCTATTTCTCTAATGCCAGCTGCCCGGAAATCTGTCATTAGATCTTCTCCTCCCATTTCACATCTCCAAGGTGTGTATGGGTCACAGAGTTTAGGAATCTTATTTTAAGGATAAGTTATTCAAAGGCAGAAGTCTTCTTCATTTGTCTCTGTGAGCCTTCCTGGAAAACAGTTTTCTCTTTGCCCTCAAAGCTTCAAAATCTTCACTCAACTCAATTCCAGCAACTCACAGTATCACAAGCACTCTCTCTGTCTCTCTTCTGCTCAAAAGTTACACTTTGAATATCTCACTCCTCCTAATACTCTTATCATGAATTAAAGGAGTCTTTTTATACTATTATTGTCCATCTCCATAGCTTTAACAGAAAGATATTTCAGCTGTAAAGCATCTCCTTATTCTCTCTTTCTTATTTAAACTTAACTCTTTTCTTCACTGTTTTTGGTGGTTCTATGATGTCTCCTCTATGTTGATTGTCTCTCTCTCTCTGTCTTTCTGAGAAAAGGAGTAATCTGTATGTTTATCCAGGTAGTAAAAGAATTAAAAGCTTTAGGAAAACTGCAAGAGTTCATGGTGTTAAGTTTCAGTCTAGCAGCAAAAACTGAAAACCAAGCTCGGCTGGCCAGCGCTGCTTCTCTTCTCCCTCCCCCCCCCTCCACCCCGCGGCCTTGTAGGCCTGGAGAGGGGGGGAGGAGGCCAAGACAGAGCCTGCTACCTTGTCCGAAGCCGGAAACCAAAGAGAGCAAGAGAATTCTGTCTGTACTTCTTAAGGGGGTGTTTACAAGTTGAATTCACTTTTTAATGGTCAGATCTGCTGTCAATTCTTGAAAATGACCGATAATTGGTCAGGAGGGAAAAACTCCCATCAGCCACCAGCAGCTTCAACTTCCTCTCCCTCCAAGCTGTCTTAAAGGTAAAGCTACCCCATAAACAAAACTCATGATACTAAACATGGAAAGTTTCATCCATTGTGTGATATTTCTCAATATAATTCTGTGATTGAGGTTGAGATTCATTTTGAGATTCAGAGTGAAGCATAGTGTTCTCCATGTGTTTAGGTAGCTGAATGCCATTTTTCAGCCTGGTTGCACAGTCAAAAGTGTCTAAAATAGACTATAGTTAGAAAAAAGGGACTAAAGGGGACCTGCAAGAGAGCTGGAGACAGACTTTTTACAAGGGATAGGAAAAGAGGGAATGGCTTCAAACCGAAAGTGAGCAACTTTAGATTAGATATTAGTTAGATTAGATATTAGTAAGATTTTTTTTTCTTACATGAGTGTGGTAGGGCACTGAAACAGGCTGTGCAGAGACGCTGCAGAGGAACCATCTCTGGGGGCATTCAAGACCAGGTTAGGTGGAACTCTTGAGCAGCTAGGTCTAGTGAAAGTTGTCCATGGTAAGGAAGGTGGGAACTAGATGTTCTGTAAGGTGACTTCCAAATTAAACCATTGTGTGGTTCTCTGAGTGTCAAAAAATGGGAGGTGTCACGCAATTGAGAGTGAGTTCATGTGCATATATCTGTGTCTGCACCTGCATACATGCACACAAAAGCTATTATTGACATAGTTCATTGCTTAAGAAAACAAAGCCAAATAAAAGTGTATTTTTCACAGCAGAGGTTGCTTCCCTCTGTGTGTTTTTGTATTCTGTAGCTGGTTTCAGTGGCTAGTGTCCTCCCATACTGGTGTTACATAGCTGGTTTCCAGCATTCCTGTGTACAGTTTGGTTCATTGCATTTATCCTCAGGAGCAGATTACAGTTACTAGTTTAAAAGGAAAGAGAAACATTAACATTTCTAATAATTTTCATGATTTTGCAGTGCTATTTCTAATTAAAAATCTAACTTCTTTGTGCTAATTTCTTCTTCTGAAATTCTTAATAAAATACAGGAAAAGAGGTCCTTGCTCAGAACGTCTCACAGTATATTTTATTCCAAATTTAGGTATAGCAATAACACTTTTTGTGGGAAATAGTAAAATCTGGACAATAGTGCTTACTACTTTAATATGTGGGAAAGCAATGTGCAAAAATAAAAAAGACAAACCAATAATTAAAGCAAATTATTTTTTTCTTTGGGGAAAAACATGAACCTTTGCTGCATTTGCTTATTGAACTGCCTGATGGAATAGGAAAACATGTAGGTAGGAGATTAATAATTCAGTCTTTAATACAAATAATGTGATTTATTCTACCATTAAGTTAACATGTACTATATATCCCATTGGTGTATTACTACACAAAAATACTTGTTATAAGAGGGAATTGAGAACATTTTGCTGTGATAGCTTCCATAAGGAAGTAGGCATCTCATTATTTCATTCAGGAGAGAAAATAAAATGCTATTTCAGCTTTTTAAACGATTACTTTTTCTGTCTATTGACATGATAAAAAAGGGGGAAATTCTAGGTACATTATCAGAGTTCTGTGGGCAGGGAGATCTTCCTTCTCTCTTTCTCTTTTTGTTTTTAATTTTGAAAGCTTGAAGTACGGAAGGGAGACTAGGAAACCTTTAAATTTCCAGTATCTTTGTTTTTTGGGTTTTTTTCCTTTCTTTTCACATAGATAAAGTTCATAAAAATCTGTGACCTGGAAGGTCAATCTGTTTAAATAGAATTCCAATCTGTATCCAGGCCTACTGAAAGTCAACTCTGCCAAAACTTTACTGTGTAGTACAAAATAATGTCTTTGGGTTGCTTTTCAGGCAGACAAGTTGACATGCACCAAAGACATATAGATATATTAAAAAATGTTATACTTTCTATATTGCATAAAGCAGAAAGGGGGTTAAAGAGCAAAGATTACACCTTGACTTTCTTTGCTCTTACGTGATAGAAGCATGTCATTGTATTCGCAGGGGCAACAGCTAAACTGGACTAAAAATGAATTTTCTTTCTCATCTCCAGCTGTAATTGACTTTCATCTTCTTTGTTGCCATGGGCTATTATTCTGTACACCTGCTCTCAGCCAGGAGTACAATGAAAAAAAATCAATCTCTGAAAAGAAAGTTATCACCAGCCAATAACATTGGGCCACTTTCATGGGTCTTGCAGTGTTTCATCCAATTGCCAAAATGCCTGGCCATTATGAACTGACAACAGCCTCTCAGCTGCTCTTCCTGGTGACCAAAAAATCACAGTGGGCTACGCAGGTGATCTAGAATCTGGTATTAAAGCAGGGAAATTCATCAGGGCAAAATGAAAGCACTATTAATTTGTGTATCCAGAATAGATTGTCTAGACAGTGATGGACAGGAATGCATGAAAAGCACAATTTCTGAGAAGATGGGTGAGTGCTTCTATATTCTCTGTGCATTGGCTTTTTTGTGTTCAAAGCTGCTCGTGCTCTGTGATTTTTTGAGTTTAAAATTCAAGTATTGCAGAAATTTATTGATTAGTAGCAAACTGCCAAGGCATTCACTGAGAATATTTGTGTTCCAGGCTTTTAGACTGCATGTACAAGTATTCCTACCATGACTGGGTAAACACTGCTGTTAGATTCTGTTTCCTGGTGTTGACATCCATAATTTTAAATTATCACTCTGCAAACTTGCCACATTAAATTCATTTATTTCAGCAACTATTTCTGTTACTAAACTAATTTGCTTGAATGCAAATATATAGGTGATCTGGATATTTTCAAAAGAAATATAATCAGTTTTTGACTGCCTTGGGAAAGTATGCTTATGTTTTGTGTAGAATATATATATATACATATATAAAAAATATAGCATCTCCAATAGAAATGTGATATCTCCAGGTTCACCTCACAGTAGACATGAAAATAATGAGTCTGCTGAGTCATCAGTTCAACAGTTGTCATTGACATGTGTTGGATATACTACAATGACTGAGTTGATCTCTAAATCAAAACTGAATAGTAGTTTAGAGTATGTCATAACCCTGGCACAGAACTGATTGTTTCTTTGCAGAAGGACTTCATAACTGGAAATATAATGATGTTTCTTTCACCCTTAAAAACTGCAATTGAAAAATATTTGAGCATTGATTGTAAAAAGATTTTGAAATCTTTTCTCTGGAGAAGATGCTTCTGCCAGAACTCAGCGGTGAACAATTAAGATAAGATCTTTTATCTGAGGTGGAGTTTATTTCCAGGGTCTTCCAGTTTAAATTCAGCCAAGCTCACTCCCCATACAGCTTCAGACAACATGGTGGAATATCACCTTTCACAGGAGAAATATCTGGGAAAAAACTGTATGTGCTCATATGAAGCTCAAAGGGGAATGGGTCCTGAGAGAAATGTAAATTTTACTTTCATTTAAGGGTGTCTGAGCTCTCACCGAGGAGGAGCTTAGCAGAGTGAGTTGTCAGGGCTTATTTGGACAGACAGCAATCTACAAGCACAGACAAAGATTTAGACAGCTGGCAAATCAGATGTAAAGAGGTTCTGCAGATGACCGAGACATTTAGAAACATTTTATCACATGTTTAAGTAGGAATTGAACTCTACAGATTGACAGACACAATCTCAGCTGAGAGGATGACATGCTGCATTTCTGGGCTAGCAAGTGTCAGTGTCTTAAACTGTTTTGTTTCCCCCAGTATAGTTATTCCACCTGTGGTCTGCTCCCGTGACAATTTGATTCATCTCTTGGTTTATAAATCCAGTGTGACTGGCTGTTTCCAAAGTATCCCAGATGTTAAGGAATTAAATGGGATGAAAGGAGGGAAATGAAAAGTCAGTTCATGGATACATTTTAAAACTCTGATTTGTTCTTTTTTAGCACTCTTTTTGTGGGGCTTGGATTATAGTCTGGTTCTGGGAAAAGCCAAAACCTTGGTCTGTTCCTGAGGCTGTGAACATGCCTAGATCTGGTCTATGAAAACGGGCTGATGCTGTCTTAGAACATGCACTGGAGCCTAAAATCTCGAGGGGATGTTCTCTAGCTATCTCCTGTGGGTTACAGAGCCTGGCTGAAATCACCTGGCTCTGCAGTCCGCACACTGAGCTGCAGGGAAGCTGTGACCACATTAGGCTCTGTCTGTAGATGGGGCCATCTTCCTGCAAACCTTCCTGCAAATCCTACTTTGATTCTGTCTGGTAAAGCTGAGGAGAGCCGGCTACCTGGGTCATTTTCTTTGAAGGTTTATTTATGCTGAGACTGGTCTAACTGAAAAAATTATATCTGATCTTCATGAAGACATTTGTAAAGAAATCTTTGACGATGAGACCTTGCCTAAACAGAGTGGTTTCTTTTAAAAGTGTTGTGATTAGATGTGGTCAATTAACACCATATTCCAAAACCACTCATTACAAAGACAATTATAATTGTCTTTACAATTATATGAGATATAATGACAATTATATGAGAACCAAAACCACAGAGTTCCTTCTGGATGCAATAGAAATATGTCACACTGAAACGAAACTAACTTTATAACTGCATTCACAATCTGTAAACAGGTCCTCAAAAATGAATCCCCCAGCTGCCTTCTTTCCTAGCACTCCTCACTACAGCCTTCACCTCAGGCTTTCACAGAGCTCTACCAGCCCAGCTATTCCTCTCTCTTCAGCTCAGTCCGGAGAAGCTGATTGCTGTTAATGTGATACCCTACATTTATATCCTAATATTGGAAATGTCAGGTGGTGTTTTCCCTTTGCCATGGTATGCTGCAGCTGTTTGCAGAACACAGTTAAGCCAAGAGCTGATTTAAATTATAGCTGTAGTGCCATCAAATGTGATTTCACTTTCACAAATCTAAAAGCAGAGCATGTGCCAAATGGTTCCTATAAAGCAGTTCGCATATACACTCCTTGTGTAGCTGAAGTGCAGCTTTATCTAGAAGAGAGACATTTCCTCAGACACACAATAAAACAGTTTTTAAAACAATAAATCTACTTAATGTTGACTACTTGTACACTCAATAAAATAAATTGACATTATAGTATTTTTTTTGGTACAGTATTCGCAGATAAACAGCTTTCTTTTTCTGTTGTTTAAGGAAAGGAAAGAACAGCAGCAAGTGGGTACATATTCTGCACTTCCACTGACCCACTTATTCCTCACTCCTCACTGCCTGTGTTCCCTGCCTTCCTGGGTTTCCACATCTCTGCCAGTGT
Organism: Cyanistes caeruleus; assembly: GCF_971803275.1. Lineage (NCBI taxonomy): Eukaryota > Metazoa > Chordata > Aves > Passeriformes > Paridae > Cyanistes > Cyanistes caeruleus. Next base: position 75,399,596 of record NC_141705.1, read on the forward strand.
TAGGCTGTGTTTTGAGGGTTTTCAAAAATAATCATCTTCACTGGATGGTAAATCACTAAGTGAAGCTAATCAGAAATTCCCAAAGGAATATACCAATATGGCAGTTTTAGATATTGCACCTGAAATTGCTTCTCTGTTGGTCATAGTACATAAAAAATTTTCCCTAAGCACACCGATTGACAACTCAGTTCTTATTATTTATGTGGATACTTTTTTCCAAAAAATTTAGGAGCAAATTTAGTTATGGTTTTACTTTTTTGTTCTTGAAAAAAAAAATTGTTGTGAATATTGGAGGCCATTGCTTTTAGGAGGATCAGCACTGGCTAAGAAAACAACATCTCAGGCTTTCTTGAATATTCTAAACCTGAAAACCTTGTTCAAGACAGTGAATGGAACACCTGCTGAAGTACCATGCTATGGGGAGTAAAACAGAGTACAATAGAGCTGATAAAGGAGCCTAGTATCTTAGGCCTGATCCAGCAGAAAAGTGGGAGAGACAGTCAGAGATAAGTGCTCTCTGGGCAATAAATGACCAAGAGATATGTTGTTAAACTTTGTAGTGATTACCAGGTAACGGATGTCATGAGGAATGTGTACCCAAAAGGAAATTGTTACCAAAAATAGAACCCTATATAAGTGCCACACAAGTGAAACCCCATATAAATGCCTTATATACTCAATAAAATTGGCTTCTGATCTCGACTCGGATGTCCCCATCTCTCAATCACTGATACCAGGCTCCATATAAGCAAGCCAGCAGATGCTGTCTTATTCATATTCTTCTCTCTGAACTTGTTTTCTTTTCTGAGGCTACTCAGTAATTCCTTCAGCTTAATGAGCTAACATTTGGCAAGCACCGAGCAACTTTGATTTAGTGATGTGACAGTCTTAAAAATCTGCAGCAAGTGTGCTCAGAGCTGGCTGCTGGCACTTTGGCATACTAGCAGGTACTGACTTCAACTAAAAACATGTATTTTGTTACTGACAGAAACTCCACGTTGCTTCTGTGTTACTTGTACTGTATGTCAGCCTCTGTCAGTGTGGGACTGCTTGCTGTCATCACATGAAATTAGCCTAACATATAAACTTATTGACTTGGGGGTATTAATAGCCAAGGGAGATTTTTAATTCAGAATGAGATTCCAAGCATAAGGAATTCACTGTGTGTTTCCAGTCTAGTTGAATTTTCTAGTATTTTAAATATTGCAACTGTACTTCTTGATGTTTGTAATTCAAGCTTCCCTCGATAATACAGCTTAAAAAAAATCTGAAAGCTTATCCTTGGGAAAAAAAAAATATAACCTACAAAAACAACAAACTGAGTTGGCTTCTAAATAATGAATTTATATTACTGAAGACTGTTATGTAACAGACCCCAAATAAGTATTAGTATTCCTTTCTAGAAAGTGACACTTCTAGGTATTATTTATTTATTTTCTCTGATACAATTGTAATCCAATTGTCCCTTTGATAAACCTCATTCAGAAGTCAGTGAAGGCAAAGGTGAAACAGAACCAGAATGGAAACAACTGAAAAAAATGGTAGGAACAATTAACCCCCCTGTCCCGTTATTCATGAATAGTTTTGGTTTTTTTCTTAAAAACCCGGGGGACTGACACATGTTTCTTAGGATTAGAGAACAGATCTTGTTGCATTAGCAATGTTGAATTTAGGTGAAAAAAGGCCTCATACCTGTCTTAGTCATATAGAACCTGATATTTACATCTTCTCCATTTTTTGGACTGCTTTTAGACTTTATTTGAAGAAAATTATGAAGTGTGATCATTAAACAACTCAGGTGATAATGGGAAAATAATATTTTGATAGCCTTGTGCAGTTCACTCTGGATGTCATCAAACAGGAAAGTGGAGTTTCAGGAACACATATCCAAAGGTCTAAGTAGTTTTGGTGATAATTACAAAATATTTCTTTTGGACTCTGTCATTGCAATTATCAGTATCTGGTCTGCACAATGTTATTATCTCCATATTGAGTTCAAGTAACCCTGAAAGTAATTTCTTTTCTTTCCTTATTGAACTAAATAATATGTCATCCAGAAATTAGATGAAATGGATACTAAAATCCATTTTAGGTCTGCTAAAATGGGGACTTATTTTTTTATTTGTTTTAATTTGTGAAAACAAGTATTTAAGACAGCAATAAGTTTTAGTATTGCTATTTATCTTGGGATTTGACTAAGGACAGAATTTATTTTAAAAGAATAGATAAATAAAATAATGCTGTGGTTTAGAAATAGAATTCTCCCATTTATCAATAAAACCATATGCCACTTCCCTTCACCTCTCAACTTGAGGCACAAAAGGCAGTGATCACAGGCTGAGACAAGAAACTGGAAACAGCAATAAACTGAAACAAACAGTAACAGCAACAATATTCATAAGAACATTATAAGATGTATAAGAGGTATAAGAAAATAAACAATTCAGAAAACCCCCATTAACAGTCAATACCAGACGTCTGACTCTACCATGTGCTCTTGATCAGACAGAGCCCTGTCTCTCCAGAGGACTGTCCCTTTCCCTTGTCCCCAGCAAGGACCTGAGGTGGTACAGAATAATCTCCTGGCCATGCCCTCTGCAAGCTAAATTAACCCTGTCCTGGACAGAACCAAGACATATGAGCTTAGCCAAGGAGCACTTTATCTCTATGAAATTAATTGGAATGACACTAGAAAGATGAATATTTTTTTTTCTTTTTAATCCTTATTAAAGAAATCCTTATTAAAGAAATTCCTAGATAAGTTTCAGTGCCAGACAAGAGCAAAACAGCTGGTGTGCTCTGTTCTTGAGCAGAGATCTCTCTAGTGAAGTTGATGAAGGTGTGTATGGTCCAATGTTTACAGACATGTGTTTAATTTTTTTACCTTGCCCTCCCCAGATTAAATATTAAGCCCATATTTTTCCTAGCAAGAAACCTGATTTATAACAGAAGAAATCAGAAACTGGTTTTTTGGGGTTTTTTTTTTATGCATTTACCTGTATAACTATGAATATATTTTTGCTAACTGGAATTACAATAGACTGAGTATAAGATGTTGCTGGTATTTGCTAGTATTTTCTGTAATGAATGTGGACAGTCTTCTCTGGATGACATTTTGTTTTATACCTAGGAAGAAATGGGTTTCTCTGGCTCCTCAGACACACTCTTATCAGTGAGTAAGATTTGGCTAAAGAATGTGTTATAATCGTTCACCTTTGTGGGAGTACAAATAACATACTAGATTTCTCATGCAAAGAGATGCCAGGAAATTCTTTGTGTTCCTGGAGAATTCAATAGTCTGCCAAGATAAGGACCATTGATTTGATTTTCTATCTCCTGTGTACTTAGAAAGCAATCACGATTCCTACTTTTTAATACTTTTACTTTCACATGGAATATGGATGGGGCATGGCAACAAATATAAAAATATCTATACAGATATATATGCATGTGTTTATTTAAAAAATTTCAGGAGGTTTTCTTAAACTATTAGTCTTTATCTATAACCAAAATAAGGCATATATTAATGGATTTTTCAGGCGGCTATGGACTGACTTTTCTGCTTTCCTATGTCAACTAAGTGTGCTTTTTTCATTGAAGTTATAGCTTTCAAAAAATCTGCAGGAAGATTTAATTGCTGGAAAAAATTTATGACCTTTAAATTTGGTAAACATGACTAAGAATCATGTTACTTCATTAAGAATAATTAAAATGTTTATCTAGTCTCTAGAGGAGTGAGAAAGTACTTCTCAGTCATCTTGTTGCACAGGAGTAGCCCTTTATACCTTTTTACTTATATACTTTTTACTTTATACCATTTATACCTTTTGTGCAAAAGGAGGTGTTTGTTTACTTCCATCTTTTCAAATCAGTTTCACTGAACTTGAGATCTCTTTGCTAACTCACAGAGCTGTAACAACCCTTGACAATAGTCCGTATCTCATCTTTCCTGACTAGCACCATCTTAAGAGTAAAACACTGATGTCAAGAAAGCCAGTTTTAAAATTGCTGGTAATGTGACTCTGAGTGAATTTTAGCTTTTCAGCCAAAACTTTTGCAAAAAAATCAAGTTCCATCATCTCCAAACTGTTTGCAAATACAGCCCAAATTTACAAAATTCTATTCATAGACTGGAGGAGGGGACTAGAGGAGAGAGAAGGGGGAAAAGAAAGGCAGAGGGAAAGAAGTGGTGTGCAGGAGCAGCAGGGTGTGCTGCGGCAGATGCTGAATGACCCCTGGCTGGCTGTGCTGGTACCCATGGGCAGCCACAGGAGACTTTCCATCCCCCACGGGGACCCAGGGGTTCAGCAGAGCCTGTACCACCTCTGCTCTCAGTGAAGTACAGCTGCTTGCTAAGTACTGTGCACTAAAGAACAAATGCAACAAGGGAAAAAAAAAGAACACATTGCAGATGCTCACTAGAATGTATGCAAAATGCATGTGAAAGATGTACTTCACCTTATGCCTTATTGTACTGCATCAACTGTAGGGATATAAAATGCATCTTGGCACAGGAAATCTCTCCCCTTTGCTCTTCAATCCCAGTGATTAGATTACTGGTTTGGTAGCAATATTTTTTGTTTGCCTTGGCAGAGTATTTCGCTTTTGTTTTGCTTTAATGTTACATTTATCACGTCGTTCATAACAAGTACATTGGGGTTCTGAAAACCTCACTACTGCTCCTAATATGGTACAGCATAATTAATCTGTTTTGGTTGGTGGTTTTTTTTTTTTCTTTGGCTGTTTTTTCACCTCTGCTCATTTTCCTTGCTCTCCTGCCCCTGCCTAACAAAGATTCACTGAAATAGAAAGCAGGCTTGTAATAACTGCCTGTTATGTTTTTGCTTAATGTACTGTGCAAAATATGACAAGGGTGAATGTTAGTAGATGTAACAGCAGTCAAAATGTTTCCTTATTCCAGCTGTTGTATCCTCTATATGCAATAGGCAGAAAAGATGTTAAACAAACCGGGAGAGTAAGTTTTAATACTTAGGGTCAGAAAATGAAACTCTTTTTTTTTTTCCTTTCCCAGAATAGGAAAATTGTGATGAAATAGTGTAGTATCTAAGCCTATTTTTTTTTTTTCATCATTGCTGTCTTAACCTTCTTGTATATTTATAATATACGTATTTTTTTCAATCCATACTGCAGAGATATCTTTGTGCCATATTGAAATTGATCATGATTGCTGGCCCCTTCAGCTAGATGCTGTTTAAATAAGAAACCTTTGTGTTAAAATAATTCAATTTAAATCATTCTTGGCATCCTACTTACTATATTAACTATAAATTAATAAACCATTCCGTTCCAACACACATTTTGCAAATTGCAGTCTCTATGAAAACATTATTTAATATATCTAATTGCTATACATTTCCTTTAAAAGCTAATGTGTCACAACACCACATGTATTTCTTCCATTTTCTGAAAGAATATGCTGTATTTCCAACCTCCATACACAAGACATGAAACAGTTGCTGTCACCCATACTCTTTCTGTTTCTGGCTTTGATTCTTATCCTTGAGAGGTATCTGCATGCCAATTTTTATTGCATTGCTAATCCAAATATATTCATCCTGGATGCATTCATTACCCTGGGCTATCTTTGGTATTCCAAGAAAAGATGCAGCATGATGTATATTCATTTTTTCAGTTCTATAACTTTATTTGTTTATTTGTAAATCAATCTATTTCAAGCCTCAAATCGAGGCTTGCAATGTCAGTCTGAATCAAGAATCAAGCAATTCCCTGGCTTCTGTTTTGACAGAAATTCCAGGTTTTTCTGCAGACCTTTGCATATTCTTTACTGCGTAAAGAAAAGGTATCTCTCTAGGTGAGAAAGACAACTGTATTAACAAAAGCTGCCAAGTAGGCTGACTTAAAAGTCAGCCTTAAGTGTAAATTTAATTTAAAGGCAGTGACACACTTGTTATATTTAAATGAGACTCAGAGAACCTGCTTTGGGAAGTATCGAGAGCTCAGGGCACTACAATTATCATGATCAGATGCATCTAAAGTAATGGATAGATATCCTTATTTTGTAAATGAACAAATGTGTGTAATTGCATAATTGCTTCAACAATAAATGTCCTGCAGGATATCTGCATGTGGAACCTTAATTATGATATATATTTTTCTGGAAAGAATCAGAAAAAAAATTAAGTCCAGAGTTGTGTGCAACCATGAGTTATTTTCTACGCTTTGAAAAATAAACTGTTACTTTCACTGAAAGAAAGCACAAAGCTGTTTGAAATGCCAGGTAAGAAACTGATTTATATTGCTGGATTCATTCTGTCCTCCATGGCCTATTAATAGATACAGAGGAGCCAGCCACACTCCTCATTCCAAACAACACTTTTCAGCATTGCTGGGAGGTGGCATTGGCACGTGGTTCTTACAGATGATTGCAGTGCTTTGCACACATCTCCATTCCTCTGCCCATCTCTGTCATAGCTCCTTCCTTAAAACTCCATAATTCCTGAGCCACTGATCCAGAAAAGCTTCCAAACGGGCATTGCATGGAGAAAACTTTTGGGTATTCTCAGACTACTAGTAGCTGGTAGCCAAAATTTTCCTTTGCTCTGTGTGCCAATGGAAATGGACTAAAAATATCAGCTGATAGGATTGCTGTTTTCTGTGTTCTGTATGATCAGTATACATATTGGCATGTTCCCAGTGCAATCACCAAATGAGCAATCCTGTGAAAACTTTATGGAGTTTTTTCATAATTTATATTTGAACATTGTAGAAAAAAGAATATGTTTCACAGTTAGAATTTTTCATAAAATTGCCTTTTGGAATCTTTGAATTCCTTCTATGGAGTCAGATGAAATTTTATTTTTCTATCAGGACAATAAAATAACTTACCCAAGTGGAATATTTTAGGTTATACCACAAAATGTCTGTTTGGTGCTGAATACTAACATTTCTTCTAAAGGTTTTTCTCCTAAGATGCACCAATGAGCTATTTCCTCTGATTATTTCTTCAAGAATCTGAAAATATAAGATATAAAATGTATTACCTCATAAGAAATTTTTTGTGAATTATTTTACATTATTATTTTGTGATTATTATTGTTATTGTTATTGTTATTGTTATTATTTTGTGAATTATTTTGAATTATCATGACACATGACTCTGAACCTCTAGTTTTGCAGTCATAACATTGTTATTTAAAAGCTGTGGACCTGTCTCTTGCTTTCCCTTCATTTTTCACACTTCTTTTTGGACATTCATAATTAACAGCAAATCTCAAATATTTGATTTCTTACTAATCCTTTCCAGAACCTGTATGGGAGACACTCACTTCACAGTTCTGCTGATCAGAGCTGGATAAATGACTATTTCTATTAGGAGGGTTTGTGCCTTTGGAAAGGTTTAGAAAAAGGTTTTATCTGAGAATAAAAGACAGACAGATAGATATTAGTCTGGGAACCTGAAAAAAGAGAAGCCTATCTGTGCCTCTCTAATTCATTATGCTGCAAATGTTGAAATGTTTTCCCTTAAGCCTTACCCAGCAGAGTTAGTATTTACAGGGCATTACATGAAATAAGATGTTATGCCGTGGGGAAAGCATGATGGAAGGGGAAAAAGAAGATAACTGTATAATATGAATTTTAGGGGAAAAACTCGCTATTTTCCTCACAGGCAGAGAGAGTAGGTGGAGTGCAAATCAAACCAACCAAAAAAGATCAGACTGATCTCAAGGTTTGGGTATACATTTCTAGAAGGAGCACACTTCCAGGCAAAAAAATATCTTGACCGATGGCTCTTTTGTGAGCACCAAAGTGATAGAGAGCTGAGGCTGGCTTGCTCTTTGCCCTATCACTCCTCTCCGCATGTGTGGCTTCTTGGCTCTCATAAGCCGTGCTTCCATCTTTCCCGTGGCACCTATTTAGGCACTTCTTTTGAAGATACCAGTTAAAAATTTGAAATGCTAAATTTTTCAGTACTGGTTGAAAAGGAAGGCTTTTATGGAAGCTGAAAAGATGGGGAAGCTTACCAATTGCTAAATGCCTGTGTAGTAAAATAATCAGGGGAGTATTTGGGAACTGATTTTCTGGACTTCAGCACCTATATTCTCCTTTGTCTTTGTCCTTAGGGTGCATAAATACCTCAGCTAATGATGACAAGAGGTCTTTTCTGGCTTGTGGGAACTTCATGGGGATAAAAGGAGTTCCCACTGTCAGGGATCCCATGGTAAAAGAGTCCAGCTAGCTGTCTGTAGGGAATTGATTTGGCTGTTATGAGCTTTGCATCTGGCTATAGCCCACTTGCTGTACTGCTAACAGCCAGCACGAGACCTGTTAATAACCAGCGTTAAAATTATCCAGAAAATTATCCAGAAAATCTATAACTTGCACATAATTAAATAAGACTTTTAATTTGAATGGTTTCCATCATTCCTTCTCCTTCAGCTTTGAGGTATTTTACAAGGTGAAACCGTAGTTTAAACAGACAGTATGTAATAAAATCTATCTTGAGGAAAAAAAAGATGGACTTAGTATACACTGACTTAGGTAGTTTTGAAGTGTTGGTTTTTGCTGCTGATGTTTTATTCTATGTGTTTTAAAGCAAAACAAACTCACAAAGTAGGAAAAGAATAAAAATAAAAAAAATAAATAAATTAAATGCAGTTTCTTTCTGTCATCCTGTGTCTCTGGAATTTCCTTCCCCTGCAGCCTTGCTGCTGGGATGCTATAGGCATAGTGGCTTATCAGCCACTCTGAAACTTAGCAAACTTTTAGCAGCCTTATGTTGTTTAAAACATTGTTTTTTGTTGGAGTCTCATGGCTGTGTTGCAAAAAGTGGTGTTTCTTTGCTGGAGGAACTCAATGTACATTAGAGAGAAATCAGGAAAAGAACCACAAGAGGAAAGGCCAGGAGAAAATTAACATGCTGGGGAAGCAATAAAAGCTGGAATCAAAGGGTCGTGCCAAGTATTGTCAGAACTAGTTGGAGGTGGTGGAGGGGAAAAAGCTGTTTAATTTCCCCACTGCTTTGATTCTACTGGGATGCATTTCTCAATCAGAATAACAAAGGGTCTGTGGTAAAATTAATTTCTCACATTTGCTATAGTTGTGGATATGCCATCTCCAAAAGGCAGTGACAGGCCCTTTCCAAAATTTTAGCCTCTGAAGAGCGGCTCATGGTAATTTCAGTATCCAATCTATGACCCCCGAAAGAGCTAGATGTTGTCTTGCTGATCAGCAGCCTGGTCAGGATCACTGAGGTGAGTTTAGATGGAACATTTTCAGTTTGAATCAGAATTTTCTGTTATTTCAGTGTATTAGGGTTACTTTTGAAAGAAAATGTAGAATATAGGCTGAAATGGACTTTGACAAGAACAGGGCTATAGGGTAGTTATCACTTTGTGACTAAATAAGACTTGATCTTTTGACATGGTTCAGTCTCCTCTCAACCTCTAATTGTATCTGCTGTTCTGCCTTCAATCTGCAGCAATATGTTAATATCTTTTAGTAGCTGAGCCATTATGCCTAAATAAGGGATTGCAAATAAATAGGGGTCGACAATTCTAAACATACACATAAATAGAGAGGGACAGCTCTCAACATATGGCAATGAATGCAGCCATAAGGCCTAAAATATGTATTTTAACTGCCAAATTTCTGAGCAGCTTCCAACTGGCTTTCATTTGGCTTCAACTGTATGTCTGACAGTCATTGTAAACTCAGGTTTTGTGCCATATCATTTTTTTGCTCAGTGGCTGCTACTTATTTGGGCAACATTCATTTGCACTGTAGGCTGAGACTGATCAGAGAAGAAATATTTTATGTTTGAACTCGGTTTACTGGATGAAGCTATTGGTGCAAAGTAGTCATTCATGTTGCTATTACTTTCCAGATTAATATAATCATTATTAATACCTGATACCAAGTCTCAATGCTCTCTCTCCCCATCTTTTCAAAGATCCTTTACTCATATTCTAGAAATATTATTTGACTGTCCATCCTTTATCAAATTACTATCCAATATTAATCAAGCAAATCTTAATAATTTTTGCTTCAAAACAAAATAGCCGTGGTGGCATTTCAATACAAAAGAGCCACCTTGAGAGGAACTGAATCCATATGGCCTTCTCAATAATCACTTTTTCAATTTTTACATAAATGAGAACAAGAATTTCTTCTCCAAGGCTAATCTGCAATAAAGGAAAATAGCAGTAAGGTGGTGAGCAAGCACCTTGGTAGCCTGTGTCTTGCAGGTGGGGTTATTCTGGACACAAAACCTTCCTGGAATAGCTGGGGAAGTATGAAATTTGAAGTTATTTCCCTGACTATTGTTAGGGAAGGAAGCCTGACAAGGCCATGGACTTGGGCTGATGCTGCTGGTTTGGAGAGGATGTCCCAGCCCTCTCTCCATCCTCCGAATGGAAGCAGCAGGTGCTAAAGTCCCTACAGTGAGAAAAAAGGGATCCCTTAAAAATATGCTGTTCATCCATCCAATTGCCATCTCCTTCTGTACCAGCAACATTATAACTCTGCCACTAATTCCATTCTCCTATGCCAAATTTTCTTATGCCTTGAGTGAGACCTGATGATTACTATCTGTGCTCTTATACTGCTAGTTAGCTCTTGAGGGTGTGCTAATTTCAGATTAAGAAAAAAGGGTGTAATACCACGTTTTTAACTTTCAACAAATAGTTTTCAGGGTAACATTAGTACCTAACTACACAAAGCAATTACATCACTTAATTTGAAATGTCAATTACTTTTTTAGAAATGATTTTACAATTTGAAACCCCTTCTGACCAAACAAAAACATCTTCTTAGAGCTCTTCAAGCGGGATATAATACCCTGATGTCACTTGATTGAGCCTCCTCTGCTAATAATCTATGTCATCAGAACCAATCAGGAATGAAGACCAGAAAACAAGATGGTTCCTAGCAAAAACATGGTTTATCTACAAAATATTGTGCAACCAACATTAGGAGGACAAAGATTCCAAGGAAAAATAGGGGAAAAAAAAAGTGGTGAGAATGCTCTGTGCAAAGTTTTTTCACAGTTATTTTGAAGGAAAACATGAACAAAAATATTCCTTTTACGTGGGAGATCATTTGAGCAACATTTTATTCCAGAAGTATGATACCTGCAAACTGTGAAGTACACCCGTTATATGAAATATTTTTTATAACTTGCAACATGTAAAGTAAATTAGCATAATAAATGTAAATATAATTTCTGTAATTATACTATTGCAAATCTCAAATTCATTCAGGTAAAGAGTGAATCTGATTTGCATCTGTGAAATTCAGTTCAGTATTTCCAATGAGGCAAATCTGAACCTCTAATGCAATCCCTTTAATTGGAAAAAGAGAGGTTATTTTGGATATCATACATGTTATCCCTTCCTTTTGAAGTGACAGAGAGAACAACCTGGGACCTTCTTCCTTCTTGCTAATACAGATTATTTGCTTAGGGCCTTTGTATTTACCATTTCCAATTTTCACCTGTCAGCTCTAAAATGCAATCTAAATTCAGGTACCTAAAAATCTCTTCATCCTCAGCTATTTGTTTCTGTTGCTTCCTTCACTCATGGGGCACTACTAAAGCAGAGGAAGGTACAAAAGCAAGGAGAGCCTGCAGGGTGATGAGAGTTGGAGGCCTGACCTTACACCTCTGCTGGTCAGCTGGTGCTTTTGCCACCTGTTTCATTTATGAAGGATGGTGAATAGAATCTTATGTGTTAATGGGAATTCACAGAATAATGATCTTTCTGGGAAAAACCTCTTTACAACTTGTTAGTTACATTTGTCATCAAAATAAGGATGGTTTGGGCCTTATAAATTGATAACTTTCATGAAAATTACAGGATCTGCTGAATTGGAATGAAACTCTCCCACACACACACACAAGTCAATTTTAAACCTCAAGTATCACTCTGCTTTTGCAATTGGAAATAAAACCAGGCTATATATAGACATATATATATACACACATTATAGACAGTAGTAGTTGTCACCACCAAAGTAATAACTTACCTTGTCATCTCTACGGATTTGACTCTTTTGTTTCATTGTAACCTATGAACATTATCAGATGCTAATAATTGCTTGGATAAGAGACTCATGAACATACTATTGGTGATTAATGGTTTTTTTGCAATTTCCTTTAAGGAGATGTCACATATTTTCAATGTCTGGTCAGTTCTGTCTCACGTTCTTTAGGCTTTTGCTAGCTATTTTAACTGCTACTATGTGAAATAAAGAAATATGAATAAAATGATGGCTGGAGAAGTCTGTGAAAGACTTGTGAAAGACTATGTGAGGACTATGAAAGAGGGTGAAATAAAACCCTTGTGCAGGAACACAGAACAAATAGCTTAACAATTTGCTTAAAAATTAAAATATTAATGAAGTAATTTAAAAAATAATAATAAAAACCCATCCTGATTGAGAGAGGTAAAAGAAGATCTTTATTGGTTACCAAGACAATATGCTTATTTTGTCTTACTATGTGGACATTAATTATGTTTCTGTATGATGTCGTGGGCCTGGATATAAGTTAGTATAACAACAAAATAAAGATTAAATAATATAATTTGAAAAAGTTTAAGTACTCATATCAATTTCTCTTGAAGTTGTAGTGTTGAAGTATTATTTTATGGAGATAATTGCCAGTGTGATGATTTGGAAACATCAACTTTTATACAGAGAAGCAGAGGTTGGAAGACAGCTTTCTTAGATATAATTTCAATGTCTTTAATTTTAAACAGTATCATGAACCATTTGCATACCTATGCTTATAATGGCTCTCAGTGGAGAGAGCATTTTCTTTAAGACATAGTTCTTTTTATTTAAATCAACATTAAAATCCTCAGGAGTTCTGGAATTTTGGAATAAATTCATTAGAAACACAGTGATACTATCTTTTGGTCAGTTCTATAGAGGACAACTCCAGAACACGTTCTAAAATATTTGTTTTCATCACCAAATAATGTTTGCGTGCAAATGGTAGCTTGGAAAAGATTAATACCTCCTTATTATATAAAAATACTTAGTACTTTTAGAAGATCAAATAAAATTTTTCAGTTATTGAAATACTTTATAGATTAATGAGAATCCCTTTAACTATTTTTCCATTTCTGACTATTTTATATATATTTTCATGACACTATCTGCATACACTTGAGACATTCTTCTTTTTAATTTAAGACCTTAATTTAGAAAAACTGACAGCTCCCTTTAGCACTTCTGGTAGACAGATCTAAGAAAATATAGGCTTTGCCACACACATATAGAAAATTATAGCACTGCTGCTCTTCAAAAGGTTATGGATGTTTTCTCATATGATATTTATTACAATCATACCCTGAAGCTGTAATACACTGCGCTGAGTTGACCCTCACAAATAATTGTGCTGAAGGTGGTGTGAGTTCCACCCACACCAGTCACACAGAATAGTGGCAGCAGGCCAAAATGTTAAAAGAGTGTTACTTTTAACCAGATTCTAGATTTATTTTTTTTTTCCATTTATGCTATCATTAACAATGCATGAATTACTTATTGGAACTAATAAAATGATTGCAAGCTCGAAAAATGAGTTGATTAATATGAAATGCAAAATGGAATGGTGATGAGCTTATTTCTATTGTAAATAATGGAAAATAAATCCATTAAGTGTCTGCTCTTTGGACTGCAAATGAAATGAACTCACCTCCAAATCAGTTGATGATAGTTAGCCCTAACTGGTTTAGAGAGGTTTCCTCAAGACAAAGCTAACAAAAAATTCATGATTTGAATGTGACTCGTGGCCCCTTGAGCCCCTTGAGCACGTCCCAGAGATCTGAAGTGGGTATGTTTAACCATGACTCTGCTTTCAGTGTGTATTACTCCACCTGGATCAATTTCACTCAGAATTTTACATATTTTTTTATCTTAATTCTACTTTATAGATGAACTGAGGAAAAGAAGGCTGTTGTGGCAAAAGGTCCTTTTTTTCCCCCCTCATAATGATATGTGTGAACAGGACTTCTGCTGACCTTTGCTGATAGCCTCTTCAGTGGAAAAGCATGTAATTTTACACATCTTTTCCCTCTCATAATAATGCAGACAAGACAAAATAGGAAGATTACTAGATCCTATCTCTGTTCAGTGACAACAGTGAAAATTAAGATCAGAAGAGACATGTTAGGCAGACGTAAAAAGTCCTGGGAGACAGCTAAAAGGAAAACAATTCCTGATTATTGAAAATTTTGGGAGGCAGACTCACAATGCTACATATTTTGAGCACTTGGATAACAAAAGACAATGGAATAAAAAAAGGAAGGAAAAAGGTTTTAATTTATTAGCTCTTATTCTGGAAGATTAGATTTTATTCTGAAAGTTCCTGTATGGCACCAACTCCAGCAGTGCTGAAAACCAGCTTTTACAGGAGCGTTTTCTGTATAGGACTGTCTGCACAAAATTATTCCTGCTGCATTAATCTTTTGCTCGATGAGTTTTATTCCAGAATATCTTCTAAATATTTAGCCTATTTATGAGACTTTATTTAGTTAGATGATTAGTCAGAAGTTTGGCATTATTTTTCTTGCTTCATTCTAAATTGATTGTACATAATTCATATTAACAACATTTCCTCATATTCATTTATTTTATTTGTTGAGCAGTTAATTCTCAGCTAATGACAGTTACCAGTATCAGTCATGTTAATTAAAAAACAAAATAAAACAAAAACCACACACAGCAAAATAAGTGTCTGTAATTAAAATGTTTAAATATTCAAGCAAAGAAATAATATTCAATCAGGGTTGAATCATAATCTGGCCATCCATAAGACAGTTAGATTTCTGTGTCTTGATTACTTATGTCACATACGAAATAGTTCCAAACCCATTGTTACTTTGTATTTTCTCAGTCCTACATGGATTTAATCAACATTAATTACACTTTAAGTCTGGCATTGCTGACCTATTTAAATACAACAGGTTGTGTTTCCAAGGCACCAGACCAAAATTACAAGCCCTCATAAATTCCTCTTGACTTTTCTCTAAGATATATGTATCACCACTGAAGTGTTACTGATGTGGGGTCTCCAGTGAATTGGTTACTCACTATATACACACCTCAACTGATTCATATAGACCATAAAAAAAGAAATGACACAGTAGATATCACACATTTTGTTGTTAAGAAACATCAAATATTTAAATTTCTTTACTTTATTCAAAAGCATGGCACTTGGCCACTGAAGGATGACACAGCCCGCTCACTGTATGGCTTATATTTTCTAGAATTTAAAATGAAATGTGAATTCTGTGGCAGATTTAATTAACAGGATATTTTTAATTTTCTTTAATGAATAGATGCTTTTTCTTTGACACTTTCCCTACTGGCTCCTAGTTCTTCCCATGACTAATAGAAATAATTGTGGCAGTTGGGATCACCGAAGAGACACGGTGCATCGTGTTTGCCAAATGCTGTCCTTAAAGCAAAAATAATTCCATATGTAACTACAAAAATTGGGCATTTCTCAAATGATAAAAGAACTACTGTGCTCCAAGGCAAATTCATGGGGCACCATCTGGCTTCACAAATCTTCAGAAGTGAGATTTTCCTTGAATAAAATTTATCCAATCAGCTGCTGTGCAAACCTTGCAATGTAAGAAACCCTTCATATTGCATTCATTTGGTGTTCCCTGGTAGTGGAGATGAGATTGGGTGCAAAACTGAGATTCTTTTTGTACTAAAATGGTATGAATCTTGTTTTCAGTGCTTGGTTCCCTTTCCTTCAAAAAACTAATTTCAAATGCCAAACAACTTTTTACCTTTATTAAGGAATTTCTTTCAAATTCCACTCCCCTTTCAGCTAGAATGCAAATTTAAGAATTTAAATTTCTGCAATGCAACTGTAGGAATTTTAACTATTCTGTTAAGCAGCCTAGGATGCAATGTGTCTCTATTCAAGATGCATAAATATGCTATAAATGGTGATCTCTGCACTTTAAGCCATGGTGCAGCAGGGGTCAGAATTTTTCCTATTACTTTATAGCAAAGATTCAGGAGCTATAATGTGAGATACTTGAGAATGGCTGGCATATTTCAAAACAATTTTATTCTGATTATAGGCAAGAATAAACTGGAATTAAAGTTCAAAATTTTTCTTTGCATAGGTCCAAGTTAACCCTCAGACATCAGATATTAAAGCAATTTGCTATTTAAGGTGGTATTACCCCTCTAGATCACTCTGTGGGTTTTTAAAGGGGCTTGGGTACTGTGATACCCTTTGGCAGCAAACAGGAGAGAACAACAAACTTCTCAGGAGGTTGAATAGAAAACTTTTACTGGCAAACTTTAGAGAAAATGTTCTTGGCAAATTTTAAAGCAAACATCTGATCAAAGACACTTCATAAAGCATACACCCAGCAAACTCTAACCACTCCAACTTCAAGCTATCTAGATTCTGAGAAGAGGAATTTAGGAGAAAAGAGAGAGAGTGATGCAAAAGAGAGTGAATGATCAACAGTATGGTGTCTGCTGCCTTGATGAAGAAATGGACCTCAAGATGATATCTTGACATTTTACATTATACTTTGTACATTCTGGCACGTCATCAGTACCAACAATGAAAATATATTTTAATCTTGTATACAATGGGAAGGAAAACTTCGTGAAATTTATTTATTATTTTATTTTCAGCAAAGCATTCACTTCTGATTGAGACCATTACATCCAAATAGCACTGGACTGATACAGAAACAGAGTCTCTGAAATGTCTGGCCATAGTTTATGCCCACAACACATGTAAAAAAAAGACAAAAAGCTGCCTCAAGGGAGACTTCACCAGACTGGCTCTGACAAGGAGAATAGTTTGTCTTCTCAGGACTTCTTTGCAAGTCTTTATATAGAGAAAATAGCCAAAACTTTTATTATATAGGAAAAGATTTGAAATATGAGGTGTCAAAATATTTCAAGATAAGCTGTCATGCTCTAAAAAGTTTAGCATATCTACATCACCTCAGAAATTACAAAGAGATTAAAAGAAAATTAGCTTAATCTTAAAACAGGTCCATGGTCAGGTTATTGTAGGAAAATGTCTTTGATTTATGTTTTATCCTATTTTTTATTTTTTTTTTAATTAGGCATTAAAATAAACCAATGTGAGTTGGAACAGGCACTGTTTAAAAGAGCTGTAGTAAAATTCATCACTCTGCATTTTCAATAAATATTGAAAGAATGCCAAATATTGCTTCTGGAACTTGTTACCGAACATGTTATATTTCTGTAAGAAGCCTCTGCAGAAGTGGGAGAAGAGACAACTGAGAAGGGGCTTCATCAGCATCATAAGTATCCAAAAGGAGGGTGTCTAGAGGATGGACTAGGCTCTTCTTGGTGATGCCAAGCAACGGGACAAGAGGAAACAGGTAGAAATTGATGCTCAGGAAGTTCCACCTGAACAATGACAAAGAGCTTCTTTACTGTGTGAGTGACTGTGCACTAGAGCAGATTGCTGGGAGGCTGGAGTTTCCCTCACTGGAAATATTCCAGAACCATCTGGTTGTAATCCTGTGCCACGTGCTTTAGGATAACTCTGCTTGAGCAGGAAGGTTGGAAGAGGAGACCCACTGTGGTCCCTTCCAACCTGACCCATTCTGTATGATTGTGTGATTCTGTGAACCTGTGAGTTTGTCTTTTGCTACTAGGCCAGAATAACCCAACAGGTTTTCTCAACATCAGTACACAGTTTTAATTTTATTTCATCCAGCAATGATGATACAAGAACACTCCAAGGCAAGAATTTAAGATTATTCATTACAATACTTTAAGGGATGAGAAAGAATCTGTGTGTGTCAGTCATCTTCAGGGGGCAAGGAATAATGAAAACTAAATGCACACAGGAATGAGTTTTCTATTGTCAGTGATGAAAGTGATTATCGCCCCAAGTCAAAGCAAAATGACAGATGAAAGGAACATATAGAAAATCGCCTAAGGGAGGTCCTGAGGCCAGTGCTCAGCACCACATATACACATGCTAGACTGATATTTAATGAAGCTCTGGTTGACTCTATAATGAATGTTGAAGGCTCTCTGGAGCATCAAACATCATTTAAGACTGCTAGAAGCGAATGCTTTATTTTTGTTTGGTAGTGGCAGGGTGGGGAGGGGGAAGAGCAATTTCCGAAAGAGTTTTTCAGCTCTTTTAATGAATAAATTTAATTTGAAAGTGGGAAAAAAATCCTTTAATGATGCAAAGAGAATTAATTTTTATGTTGTATTTGTAACATCTTAATACATATAAAATGGAAGAGGAAATAGAGCAGAGATAGCCTAATGGGTTAATGAGAAAAATTAGGCTGGTTTTGAAGTCTCTATTATTTATGTCAACAAGGGACTAGTCTGACCCTTGTGATATAAGGAGCAGCCTAGAGATTTATAAATCATGTCTGTATGGTTTGTGTTCAAACAGCTGAAGGTGAAAAAGAAACTGAAATAGATCCTCACTCATGATTTAATATGGATGTGGACTATACTGTATAAATGTATCTTCTAAAGACCTTTGGGACAACAGTAAATAATGGTTCAAGTTATATATTATTAGTGGTGCTAGAGCCCATAGTGCTGACAGGCAACATTTCCTATCTGTTTTGATCTTAGTCAAATTATTTATCTGCCTTTTGTGGCTCTCCAGAGACATTTTTTGAAGTTAACATGACTATATCAGCTTTTGTTCAATTGTTGGCTCAAATTATATCAGATTTTCTTCTCTCCTCCTCCATTTTTTTCCAATGTACAAATTTTGCTTTTGCTAGAAATCAATTTAAGCAGAATATGGTCTAATCCAGCCTCAACTAGCAATTGGCATTATTTGCATTTGTGAGGCTCAAAATGTGTCAGCCTCCCTGCAGAGGTGATACTAAATTCCTATCTCTAATTTTTTTACTAGCTTGCCCAGGCATGTAGTCAGGGTGTTTAAAGACACAAATATAAAAGGTTTCTGGAAAAAAATAAAAATCCTGTTGACCACTGGCAATGTGTCAGCCCATGTTTATTGTAATGGGAAAAATTTAGACTTTTTTAAGTGAATGCCAACTCTTGAGATTCTGAACTTTGTGGGCTCACCTACCTCAGCTAGCAGTTGTGTGCCTACTTCCAACAAAGGAGACTTAAAAAGAAAAAAAATATTTCATTTTATTCCACAATACTTTTATTTATATTTTTATATTACTCAGACAGAAACTATTTTTACCGTCATTCCAAAAGAGGCATAATTTCCTTCAGCAAGTAATCCATAATAACAGGCCCACATTTTTGGGTGTCCAAATTCTTTGCTCACAGGTCATCTTAAGAGCTCTACATCATCCTGAAAACTCATTACTATTTCTAGGCATTGAACCTGGTTGAAAAATGATGTAGAGCATACATAAAACATTCAGAGTAGTTGACATAACATGGATGGGAATGGATTTGAGTCAAATTTAACCCTTCTGTATAATCATCAGATAGTAGATTTTCTGTTTTACACAAATAATTGTGGTGCCCCCTTACTCTCATCCTAACACCTGATAGTTTACAAAATAATAGTCTTTACCACAACAATATCTGGGAACCACATCATTCTGGAAACGTTAATAAATTTAATTAAGGGTAAAATACAGCAAGGCAACAAATTGCCAAGAGTAGTTTCCAGTTGTTGGAGAGCTACATTTCCCTTTTACCCCCAATGAGATAACAAAGTCTCTTTTCCTTTCATCAGGCTAACTTCTCCCCTACAGTATGAAATAGAGAGAATATGGGATAATCAAACTAAACAGTGCCAAACTTTTCCTTATTGCATATTTTTATGTAGGACAGGATCAGCAAAGCACACACGGGTTCCTGAAGCATCTTAGCTATCACTAAGGGAATTTCATTGTGTTTCTGAACAAGTTTGGGGAAGTTAGACATGAGCATTGGAGTCCAGGGTGGAAAGTGAATTTAAAAACTAGAGGTCAGAAAAAATGTCAGCAAATTATTTTAGCGCAGTGCAACCCAGGAACAGGAAGCCTGTGGTGTGTTCAACAGCATTTCATGTCTTCATTTAGTCAAACAGCATCCTCATGCCTAGGAATGGTCCATATCCAAAGTTTGGTGTGAGTCTACAAGGCAAATTCCTATTGGTAACTTTATTCCATTAATTTCTCCTGGCATGAAAACTTTTATTCAGATTTTTTTTTTTTTTTTTTTTGTCTAGGTTTCTTATACTCTTCTAATCTTGTGTAACTTCTGCTGGAGGTAGTGACTAAACTCACAAGTGTAAAGCATGGTTCCCAAGAGGAGATTATATGCAAAACTCATTATATAATATCTGGTGTACTACTGGGAGGGGTTACAGCATATCATAATGTATAATTTATCAGCTAGGATGAAGCAGTACAGTCTGCTCTAAATTTTTCATTATATGTATATATATATATATATACAAAAATATATAATATTCTGAAGTTCTTCATGTTTTAAAAAACAGATCATTTTAAGAAATAAAATAGATGTGTAAAGTCCAGAGACATCAGACTCTGTCAGAGCAGGGTCAAATAACAAGCTTAAAGAAACTGAACTTCTGCATGTGTGTGTGAATCAAGGAAGCAAGAAAAACATTAGCAACACTGGCAAAGCAATATGAGATTTCAAATAATGGTGATAGAATACTATGCTGTTATGTGTTTAAGTGATTGTTTCCTGGGGACTTTCTGCATAAATGTAGTCAGTTTGTAAATAAAAATTAGATTTTTGTCTTTAACAGCTTTTTGTTCAGGCAGGGGTCATACCTTTTACATGTGATTTTCTGAAGAGGATGTTAAGCAATCTTCAGTCTCAGCTCAGCATCTGCTGCCATCAGATAAAGCCCTTACTGCTGGGGTAATAAGACCTTACAGTCTTCTTCAAGGTGAAGCTGAAGGACCCCAAAAACTCTTGTTTTGATTGAGAGTGAGACACAGAATGAAGCTGTTGGGTGTTGTGAGGGTAATGGGCTGGCCCTGAGGTGTGTTGGAAGCCTCAGGGTTTGTAAGCTGAACTCCAGCCTCATTTCACAGTCTGGGAGGACCCTCAGTCATCTGTAAGCTGCAGAGAGCCCTACCCTCCAAAAGAACAAAGTGGAATTTGTTTTCTAATATTCTTAATTTGCTTGCCTACTTAGAGAGCTGAATCTCTGATATTTTAAATCAAATTAAACCAATTATTTTTTATTGCTTTTTAATTGTATTTGAATTGCAAAATTTTCTCTGATGTGCTTTGTTAAGAACACTGTGCATTAGTATGGATATTGTTGCTAGCAACAATAAGGATCAAAGCTTGTATCTCAAAATAGTGTTGATTACCATGTTATTCAGACACAAGTATAAAATCACATGTATAAATTTAGACATTCTCAGACTGCAGTGCATTACTTGCCCCTGATATTTCCAGAAAGACACAAATAAAATCTGAATGGTAGCTGTGACACCCTTACAACTTTATGATTCATTGGGAAAGAGTGGATGTACAAATGCATGCACAAAAGTTTACGTTTCAGAATCAACTGAAATAAAGTCTTTTGCAATCCTTCTCATTACCTTTGTGAGGTGGAAAAAAGATCATGTTTACACACACGTGTGTGTATTTTTGAGCCCTTCTAGGATGATGTAGAACAAGAAAAACCTCATGAGGATCAATATTCTATGCGAGCAAATCGATGCACAAGAACAGTGAGGCTGTTCATTTTCAGGTGTCCTAGGGGAACAGGTTTTTAGATAATTGTATGACAAAAAGACCTTTTAGGATCTATGAAAACACACTCCAAAATGTCAAATGTATAGCAGCCATGTGTCACCTGTAATGGTAAAAGCAGTGTATTCTCTAACCTTTCCCAAAACAGATTTACTAAATAAATTGTCTGAGTTTTACAGCACTGTAAATGCCTCTTGCACTGTACTGTTGTGTACAACAAATAATGTAGGGAGTTGTGTTCAACAAATAATGGTGTCCTGTTATGTGCCAGGCTCTTGTGGGATGCTTCGGGATTTTCTGTGGAAAGAAAATGGAGGCAGGGTAGATTTCATGGATGCCAGATGGGAGAGCCAAGTTGGGGGAAATTAACTGTAAAGGAAGGGTGATCAGAATTTCTTAATTGGGGTGTTCTTGCAATTTGGTACTTTAGAAACAGGCAGTCTACCAACTCAGCCCCACCCCCAAAAAAAGAAGCCCAGCAACACATTGTGCCTTTCATCACCACAGCATCAGCTGCCACTGAATGAGATACCTGCAGCTCCTGTGCAATGCACTGAATAGGCAGGCATCCTAGGTTAGTATTATCAGAATTTATCATGTCAAACTCGGAACTGCAGAAGAGGCGTGAATTTCTTACCTCATTCCCATTCGCTCCTCTGAAATTCTTTTTTTATGGAGTGCGACAGCTTGGGGGTGGACGCAAGTATGCGAGTGCTTTCACCCAAACCAGCCCTTGCTCTGGGGGTGGAAGAAATCTGCATTTCTATACTCCCTCAACAGCAGAAGCCCATCCTAATCTCTGCATTGCAGGCCACCAGTCACCACCATGGGTCTCTCCATGGGTCTGCTTCCTCAGCCTGGGATTTTGGGTTTTCAGGTGAGCAGAGGAAGAGACATGCCTGGTTTTCAGTCTCCTAGGGCAAGGCAGCAGCCACAGCTCAGGTGCAGCAGCAGCAGAAACTCACAGACTCCTGTTCAATGTTCTTGTCCTTGTCAGATGTCTCTCTATTTAGCAATATGGCATTTTCCAAATTTGGCTGGCAGAACGGGGCAGCAGTTTGTCACAAGGATTAAAACCAGCAGGTTTTGGCTTAGATCACTACATGATTAATCAAGTCAAGCACCCCTTAATGAAGAAAGATTAAAGCTTTAAAAAAAAATAGATCATCACTTGCGATATATGACAAGGTTTCATATAATCAGTGTGCCCAACAAAGCCATACTATGCGGAGAGTATACTTAAACAGATAAAATTAATTGATTATTTTTTTCATAGAATTTAACAGGAGTTAGAATGCATAATAAATCATGAAACCACATTTTGGTATGTTCTTGCTAACCTTACATTTCTACAGTATGTGTATTATTTGTAGAGAGTGAATTCCTATTCAGACAAGCCTTTAGCATCAGCTAAAAGAAATGTGTGATGTTGTTAAAACAAAATTTTTGCTTCAGAATGTGAAGATGCTGTACATGAAATATGCAATGAAATGCCTCTGTGGTACTGAAGGCAGAGTTCTGACTCACATTGCTAATTTTCCTTTCAGACATGCCTAAAGATATGACAGAGGTTGGTGCACAGACATATATGCAGATGGAAGTGAAACATGAGGGTGTCTGACCACAGGAAAACCCCAAGCCATATCCCTGGAGCAAGAGAACACAAATAAAGGTGTACAGCAGATATACTCCTGACTCATTACAGGAGAGAGCCAAACTGAACATTTACTTTCAGGTGTAGGATGGATTTGAGTTTCTATGTGGAGGAAATGCAGACATGTAGGTTACATTGCAGAATGATTAGCAGCAAATCAGAAAGAACTTTGGCTTTATCATCATCCCAGGACTGCCCTGTCCTGAATTCTCACTTGCCCCAGTTCCCATCAGAAATTTAATTTTCATCTTAAACTTGAGATTTTTTATTTGCCACACATGATAAGGAAAAAGTTGCATGACATAAGGGTCAAAGTGCTGAGTCAGTGATGAGAATCATTATGTGTATTTTTTCCTGGAGAACAGCAGAACTTAACTTCCCCTCATATATAGATAGATATTTATATAATATATATTTACACACACACTCACACATATAAATACATATTTGTATTAAATTTATAGAAATAAATATATATATATTTATATACATATAAATATAATATAAATATACAGGTTTTTTACTACATTATGGATTAACAAATGCTATTTTACTATAGCAGCTTCTGTTTCCTCTGCCAGTGTTTATGCACATCAGAGGAGTAATGAATTTAACATGGCTTTAGCTTTATTATTTTAGTCTTCAAACTATAAGATCTCCTCTGTCATTAAGCCTGTCCACCACATTTCAACCTATTTCAGCCAAATTTTTTTAGAGCTGCCAAATCTGACACAGCCAGGGAGAAAGACAACTACAAAATGTGTTGTGTCTGGTTGGGACGAGAGCCAGATTATTAACAGGATATTTTATAAGACTAAGTGAAAAACTAAATATCACCTATACCTTCCATCCCCTCTCTCCCTCCTGGTTCCTGGAGTCTTTCAACATATATATAATTTAATTTTATTATTTATTTTTAACTTATAACAATCAAATACTGGCATTAAACTGAGAGACATTTTAACATTTCACATAGAAGTTCCACTGCTGCCCATGACTTCATTTTTTAAAAATATACTTGAATGACAAGCTGCTGATAAAAATAAATATTTTGTGACAAGGGAAGAAATATGACTTGAGGGTGCCAGTGTTGGAATGAGTATCACATAGGTCTTCCATCAAAAATGTTAAATGTGGAATGGCATCTAAAACTGCACAGCTCAACAAATGTCCATTATACAGCCCATTTCTCTAATTAGGACAGCCTTTATCTACTCATGTATCTGTACATGTATGAGGCCTGAAATATTCTTAAAATCTGAAATTTACTGCACTTTAGCCTCGGCTTCCAGACAGCAATGGGTTACTTTCCTAAAGCATGTCTTCCTAAATCAATTTTCTTCTTACCTTTGTTGGATTATTTTCACAGTGTGTACCTAATGCTCTATTATTAAGCCGTATGTTTTGATTTTTTGGTTTTGAATTAGTTTAAAGTAGGAAATGAGAGTTTTAAAAGATTTTCATTCTGTAGGAGTATTCTCTCCATGGTGTGTGACTGTATGAGAGCATGTGAGACACCACAATTCAAAAATAATGCAAGGTGACAGAATGTTCTATTCGCGATTTGGCTTTACTTTCATTAAACAATTCCTGATGATGCTACTTCCCCTGTAGAAATAGACAGAAATTAGTTTATTCCCTCCAGTGGGAAACAATAAATTCCTAGCAATGTGTAACATTTGTTACTCTGCTTTTTGTTCATATAATTTATTTTATTTTTCACACATTCCTGGTCCCAAACCCTGAAATTTCTTCACAGTTTGTATGTGTTTTGAAAATGTTTCCCCTCTCTCTGATCTGAGGAAATGGCTTTTATAAAGTGCAATGGCTTTTTACTCCTCCGATCTTTTGCTTTGATTCTATTGTTTTAATTTTTAATGAAGATTTATTAATAGTTTTAGGGGGGTCTAAGAAATTGCATTTTATCTTTTACAGAATGTGAAGAGACTTCTGTGGGATTTTCATTATTAATGCCGTTATTATCATTGCCATTATTATTAATTGTACCTGTTTACTTTTAACGGTGTGCATTTTTTCATTTAAATCATCATCTTATAAAACTTTTAAACCACATTGCAATGCATGAGTGGCAAGAAAGCCAGTCTAGCTTCACTTCTAGCCAGCATATCTTTGGGCATAATCTTTTTAAAGTTACATAGGGAGAGAAATATCACCACCATTTGGATCATCTTTAAACAAAATCCTAATATTCCAGATGTTGGAACTAAAGCTGAAATTTCAGAGCATCAAGGCTGTAAATTTTGGGAACCAAAGGAAAGCCTGTAGAGTGATAAAAATACCTCCAGTGGAAACATGTTAGAAATAGAAACAGAAATATGAAGAGAAATCTTGCTGACCAGGTTTTTTTTTCTTTTCATTTTCTGCCTTCTCTTGAAGTCTGGTATTGCAAAAATATGCCAACTATATCTTTGTGCTTTATATTTGGTCCCAAAAGCACAGTCCAAGCATCTAGCTCTAAAGTTACAGTGATGTTTAGAGTACAGATTTTCTACTCTCCCTTTTACATCCTGTGTTTTCTACAGAGGGCTTGGCTGCCCATAAACAATACAGTTTTACTGCAGAGGCTGTACTTATTCATACAAATGCCTAATACTTCCCTCCCATAGCCACTCGTAATTCCCTTAACTGTGTCAATAGTATCCTGTTGGCAGGAAGCTAACAAGTTCATTATATACTATGCCTGATCCTGGCAAACAACAATTAATTTATATTTTTAAATTAAGAGGAAAGTGTAGCTAAAAAAAAACCCCAAAACCTGAAACAAATGCAAACTGCACCCAGATCAATCTATACTTTTATTGCCTAGTAGGCAGTTCTACAGGAGCTTCTTTGGTCCATTTCATGGTAATTTCTGACTCCATGCAATAAAAGCTTGATGCTTAAATAGTGTTTTGGTGTTCGCTCAGGAAATTCACTGTGCAAAAGTCAAGTATGACCTAAATATTATTAATAATTTGTTGTGGTGTTGAGCAACATATGTTTGGCAAAGAGCAGGAGCAATAAGCTTTGAAGAGTCTATGTGTTTTGAGGGAGGATTTTTCACAGGTGCTGAAGCTGTGTGGGTCTCAGATGTTCTTAAGGATCTAAGACAACAGAATATCTCTCCAAACCATTAAATTTTGAAAAGCAAGTGAACAGATGTTCAGTCTTTTAATTTAATATTTTAGGCAGCTGTGTAACTTTACCCTGTTGGGGCTTTTTAATTTTTTTTTTCCACCTATTTTCCCCTCTAACATTTAAAAACTAAGCTGGGTTTAAGGTCAGGCCTGATGACAGGTTGAGATGGCTCTGGCAGCTGTTTAAATGTTTGTGACATCTGGCTCAGAAGCCAGGACTCACGTTTGCTGGAGCTGCTGCAGCACAGCCCCTGTCATTTCCCCAGGAAACTGCCCCTGGGGAACAAATGAAGGAACAGGTAGAATTTCCTGGGGTTTTTTGGTTGGTTGGTTTGATTTTGTTTGGTTTTGGTTTTTATTTTTTCCCTTTTTTTTTATTTTTCTTTTTTATTGGTTGGCTTGGGTTGGTTTTTGTTTGGTTTGTTTTTTGTTTGTTTATTTCTTTTAGTTTGCTTTGTTTTGTTTTGCTTTGCTTTGTTATGTCTTAACTGCTTCCTAAATGTCACAATACCATCAAGGTGATGAGAAGAACCATGAAACAAAATTGGGGAGTAAACTAATTGCAAAATCCTGCGGGGACAGGAGGAGGCACAACAGTGTAAAGAAGTTTCTGGGGCTCACACAGTGCCTTTGCTTGAGACAGTAACATCTGTCCCTTTGTTTTTTCATGCTGAGGACATTTACCAATACAGGATTCTAGACATAATTAGGAAGAAGCTTATTTTTCTTAAAAAAGAACCTCCATAAAACAAATATAATTTATAAGAAAAGCAGAAACATTTTACCAGGTTTTCCCGTGCTAGGTCAAGGGAAAATGGTTTTAAACTGAAAGAGGGTGGGTTTAGATTGAGCATAAAGAAGAAATATTTTATTTTTTTTATGAGAAGGGCAAAACATTTAAACAGGTTCCCCAGAGAAGTTGTGGTTGTCTGATCATGGGGGGTGCTCATGGTCAATTTGGACAGAAATGGAAAGGAACTTCGAATGCGCAAGAATACAAAGTTTAAACTGTATGAGCTGTCTTAGAAACAAGACAAGCAAAAGCTTTTGAAGGTATCCCATGCAAAATATAAGACACATTGTGCTGCTTTTGAGAGACTTATCACTGCACTGGTAACAAATTTTGCACAGGAGTCTGTAAAAATATAATATTGCCTTTCATCTTTCAGAAGCCTACAAGAAAACTACCTCCCAAACAGCATGCCTGAGAAAACTGGGACAGAACTGATTTCTGACTGATACATCCTTAATGCCTCCTTGTTTCTGTGTTAAGCACCTAAATAACTCTCAATAAGGTATGATTCCATGTAAAAGTCTCATGGAGGACTTGTAAAAGGAAAAAGGTCTGGAGACACCTGGCCCTTCTTTAAAACTCTGTGTCTAAATGCAAACCACACAGTGCAGAGGAAGGATTGAAATTGTCACACACACAATTTGCTTAAATTGTCATCTTTCAGTGGGAAATTCTTTTCTTATCTTCAGCACTGATAAGTGTCTCACTGGAATTGATGCTGTTATTATTATGTCATCAGTCATATTCTGGATGGCTGTAAGGTGTCCAAGTAGCCTTTGTTCTTTTTGTTGTAATACTTTGCTAGCTGACCTTATTCTAAAAGGTAGGCCATGAAACTTGTACCTGCCCCAGGGTGAGCCAAAAGTTCAAAGTTAATATTTCTTCATCTAATCAGACGTGTCAGTAACCATCCTTTCTACTGGGATTACTTTCAGCAGACCAGTTGGTTTTGACCATTTGCTCTCCCAGATTAGCCTTTCTGCAGTTACTGCAATTTGGGTACATCCAAATTCCACCATTTCTCTTTTTGCCTGTTGTCATGCTGTTAGCCCACAGAATTACTACGTTTGTTTTACCTACATTCCCAGGTTTCCTTAGCTGCTGCTTGTTTCCTTTGCTGCTTTCTGTCACCACAAGTGTAAATTCTACAGCTGTGCATGACAGGGATGAACAATGAATGCAGATAATATATGTGTACGTCTTAAGGGATTCTGCTAACTCCTTGAAGACTTCAGGGTGTCTGTGATAAGTATTCAGCAACGCTTCAGGCATTGTGATATCTGCTTTGCATTAAATCCCTGGCTGTGTTTGAGTTACACTGTCCATGGGACTGCCATGGCAAATAGTCGAAGACCAGCATTTCTGCAGCTGTTGCCATCTTAAGGTGATTTCTCAGTGTTTCCCACAACAGCATCACAGCACACGTAGCTCTTTCCATTTGTTTATCTGGACTGGGATCTCTTGTCTCTTTTGAAAGATGAACCTCAGCTCTTGTGCTTAGCTCGAACCCTCCGAGCAGATTCTACATGTGCTGCAGAGGCTGTCCTAATTTGCTATATTACACCCACAAGAAGAGTTTATACACATATGAGTTCAGCTAGGGATCTGTGATTTGGTTTGGCTTTTTTTTTTCCCCCCCTGGAGTAAGTTTGTTGTTTTGAAAAGCAAGAACAACACTTTGCTGTACACGTGACAGAAAATTGGCACAGGCTGGTGGAAGCATCACTACCCCAGTGCAAGGTGTGGATGGGTTTCTGCTCTGGCTCAAATGCTCCTGCATGTTTTTTTGGGATGGTTGGTGTGGGAACCATGGCTGATTTCTCAATGCAGGACTGTACCAATCCTGCTTGTGTGACTCTGCAGCTCTGCAGATTATCTCTTTCTGTACTCCTAAATCGGCCTCCCTTAGAT
Organism: Cyanistes caeruleus; assembly: GCF_971803275.1. Lineage (NCBI taxonomy): Eukaryota > Metazoa > Chordata > Aves > Passeriformes > Paridae > Cyanistes > Cyanistes caeruleus. The sequence goes on from NC_141705.1 coordinate 75,428,796, forward strand.
AACTTTACCTCTATGATTTATCAGTGACACTTTTATCTCTAAGCATGTCACTCTCAGTTATTTCCTGACTTTTAATTTCATGCCTTTTGCCTCAGTTTTGTTGCATGCTTTTTTTCATCTGCTGTTCTTTATGGTGCTAGTGAGACCAGAACTGATATTGTTCAGCATTTTGGGCTTGTTTGTGTTTTTGTATTTTCATGGATGACCATATTTCCAAAGCATTCCTGAAGCTTTCTCTGTGCTGGGAGTATTCCCAGTTTGTTTCATTGATAATGTGATCTAAGTGCCAGGATCTCCTGATCTAGTAAGTTCATCAAAAATGCCTATTTTCAAGGTCAATCCTGTTTACACATTCCAAGGGATTTTGTGCTTCTCCTTTCAGTTCTTTGCCTGTTCAGTGAGGGTGTGTGGAAGGGGAGGCAACTTGTTGCTCCTGTCACCCTTTAGCTTTTCCCTGCCCTGCTCTCTATTCTACCTGCTCCATTTTTTGCTTGCACTAATGCAATTACCATCTTAGTAAAAACAAAACAGAGCTGTTCTCTGAGCTGCCTGTGGTCACTCCCTCAGTGACCTGTTTCTCTGGAACATGGACCTAAGTATAGCTAATATAAAGTCTAAACTAAACTCTAGTTTAGGGTAGTAAGAAAGGCTCCTAGGCCAACCAGGCAGACCCTGAGCTGCTCTCAGACAGGAGGCACACAGCCTGTTTGCTGGGGATTATGCCTAAGTACATCTTGAGAGACCATATCAGTGTAAAAAGCTAATCCTGCTTGCCTACAAGCCACACCTGAAAGGATAACCACATCTCTAATGCTTAAAGCAGACATAAGCACCTCCTGGAAATTAACCTGCTTTAGATTAGGGACAATCTGGCAGAGCAAATCTACATCAACTGATGTTACACGGTGCTGAAGTTTCCTTGGTCTGTAATTAACAGGATTTTCATAAGCAGGAAAAATCCATAAATAAATGTAAGAATGTTTCTGTGAAGTAAAACCTGTAAAATTTTGTTGGATTTCTTGCTGTTGCTTTTCTTCCAACAGTCCACTGCTGCAGCACATCATGTAAAGGAAAATTGATATTGAGGCAGGAAGTCACACAGGTGGGTGCACAAAAAAAACCACATGAACCTTCTCTGATAGTATCACTTCCAAAGCACAAACCAAATAAAGTAAAGAAAAACACTCAGCAAATTATAAGGAGGGGGGAAAAAAATCCCCCTTAAAACAGCAGGGTTATTATCATAGTCACCCACTTGTTATCAATTCACAAGATAAATCAATATATTTGTAACAGTGCCACCTGGTGATACCTACTGCAATATTACATTATATTATGCTTTTTTTATAGTTCTAAAATCAATGTATTCATTTTCTGGTTCTTGCTTGTTTGTATTCAGAAAGCCCTTTAAAATGTTCAGTTAGATTTAGGTGACATTTTCAAGACTTTGCAATTAAATTTTGACCCGAGATTAATAATTTTACTGTATTTCATAAGAAAAATTTTATTTTAAGAGATTCTAGTAATTATTTTCTAGGGCTGTCAGAGTTTTATAATCACACATTAGGGACTGTATGTAAATTAAATAATATGCAGAGTTTTTTCTACCTTGCATAGCCCTAAATAAAAACAAACTCAGCTGAAGATTCTGAATTTATCCCAAAAGCATGTGTCCCAACTGTGTCCCTCTAGTTTCTTCAAATCCTCAATGAAGAGCTGAGTTCCACAATTAAGAACCACATCCAAATCAGTAATATTTTTCAAGGAAGTGGTGACATTTTCCTCAGTCATAATAATAGCCTGAAACATAATGTGGAACTGTATGATTCTGAAAGCCATGACCATAATCTCAAGGAAAATTCAGAGATGAGGTTTCCATGAGTAATTCAGTAGCTGGTATTTGACCTTTTATTCATAATAAATATAAAAAAAGAGCCAATTAAAATTGCTTTGTTCCCTCTCTCTCTCCTTCTTTAAAAAAAATTTAAAAAGACAAAAAAAAAAATAAAATAAAAACAGTTTGGATTTATTTTTCTTCATTTTTTTTCAGTGTTATGTGTCAATCTGGAAGAAGGCTTCTCCCCAGCTGTATTCCCAGGCAGGCATACTTAGAAAAGATTTGTCTCACTCTCGGTTACTGCTGGGCAGTAAGTAGGATGATGCATTCACAAACATGACTGCTGAATCCAGCAAAGTGATACACCCATGTTGGTAGCAGATCCCCTTTGCTTTTCCATGCACTTTGGAGAAAGTGCCTTTTTGTTTTTTTACAATAAACGTTCGCGTAAGGACTGTTTATGTGTGAATGTTTGAGCATGCCAACAGAGGTGTTCCTATGCCAACACTTACAGACAAACACTTATGTATACAAGAACCTCTTTCTTCTTTTTTTACCCTTTTCCCACTCTTTTCTCATTTAGAAGAATGAAAGTTAAGTCTCTAAGGCAGCAATAAAGCTGATTGTTCTTTTCATATATACTAGTCTAGAATCTAGACCTAATATATTTGTTTAATATGATCCAGAGCCCACAGTTTAAAAGAGTCGTTATTTTCCATGGGATTTGAACAATTTACTGGCTGAAGTATATTTTTTGTCTGAATGTGACAGAAAATACAAACTGCAGTTTGGTTGTCAAATAATAGAAGGGCATTGCTGAATGGTAGTACCACGAGCCCAGTTGCTACTCGAATAATTAGGAAAATTAGAACATTTGTAGAAAGCAGCCTGCTACCTGCAAAGTGACAGATAAGTGTAACAAAAATGAAGTCACCATGCTGAATGATCTAGTCCAGTAGCAGTAGTTTAAGACTTTTTATGTCACATTAAGACAGAGAGCTTTTTCAGCTCTATTCTTGGTGTTCCTAATAATCAATTAGAAAAACAAAAATACAAAACTGAACAAAACAAAAAAGCCAAAAGAAACTACCAGCAAACAGAAGCTAATTTTTGTAGTGCTGGGACAGGAAACAAGCCAACAATAGCAGTGGTTTACTGCAAATAGATATGCAGAAATGTCAATTGGTGGTAAAAGAGTCCCAAGGTGATTATCAGAAGAGACTTTCAGCTCCCCTTTTGGACAGAATTTTTCTGTGTGGATATATTAGCTCACATTTATATTAGGGTTTGGTGGGCTGGAGATCCATGGACTTCACCTAATTAATGCACAGATTTATTTACACTTTGACAACTTTTGAGTACTTATAAAAGATAGGGTAATGCTGCTCATAGTCAGATATGTGAGCCAACCCCTGCAAGAGTTAGTTAAACTAAGCAACAGTTTTTGAACCCCCAAATAAAAGCATTTGACCAGAATTAGGATATATCAGAGTAAAACCTTTTTCTGGAGTAACTGAACACTGGGTCCAAACTGAGCCATCACATCAGCAGGTCATGATGCACCTTCATATTTAAAAAATAAAGTGTTTGCTATTAAGTCTTTCTAGAAGTAGACACTGTACTGCAATCATTGCTGAGAAATCTGATGTTTTAATGGAAGTACTGATGCCCATTTTAACATGGGTTGTTTCCCACTAGCATGCAAATTAATTAATTCACATATGAGAAATGCCATCTAAATTGAGACAGTTCCTTGCCCACAGAATTAACATAATTTTTTACCTCAGAGGTGAACTGAAATGGGAATAAACATTGAAGCTGCTCATCTGCTCAGCTATTTCCTTGGTGAACACTATCAGGACCCAAATAATATTAAAATAAATCTGAAGAAATTTACGCATCCAGAAGTTCCTCATTTATTTTTTCCAGAAAATGCAAAGGCCACTGTGCAGTGCTTCCCATCCTGCTCTATATCTGTTGTGACAAGGTAAGGCTCTGGCTTTTTTTTCACTTCAGCAGTTACAGTTACTATTAGATATTTCACTCTGGTGACTTGAATTACATTCGGAAAAAACTATTTTCTGTAGATATGTATGCCTGTGCTTGCACAGAGGGAAATACATTTAAATGAGGAAATATTTGAACTGCTTATAGCAATTAAAATATAGAGAAGAAAAATTAATCTGTGTGTGACATTGTTATTGAAGGATTGTGGTGTCAAAAGGGAAGAACATAAACCACAATAAGAAAAAAGCAAGCAAATTATGATTGATTGTCTCTGTTTTATACAAAGATGCACAGACATATTGTAACTTGGCATGCTGTAACCATAAAATAAAATAAAAAAAAGCCTTTGACTGCAAAGTCCAGAAAGGAAATGGTCTACTTGTGACATTGTATTTTTGGCACTTAGTACATGATTTCCACCCCAAATATCCATAAAAACTACAAAACAAACACATTTTTTTACTTTAAGCATCTTTGAATTGTGTCAAAGTTGTTGGCAGACAGTTAAATAACAAATATCTATGATCTGAAGACTGAAAAAATCTACAAGTTCAACAAAAAGAGTCATCCCCTCAAATTACTTAGTTCCTTCACATTCCGTACCCACTGCATATACCGTCAGTCCATCTGACTTATGTGTGGAACATATTCTTAGTTAAACTTTCTAACCTTGAGAGTAAAAGTGAAATCTCTGAGCCAACATATGCACTCAGATTGAAGGTTTATTGGTGTTAAAGTCATAGTACCTACCTGCAAGGGTTTTAACAAAAAAATACCAACCATAAAACAAAATGGGGAGAAAGTTAAGGCCGCTCAAGACCTCCCCTGGGGACTTGCAGGGACAAACCTCTTGGGAACTGCGAAGGAAAAAAGAGAGCCCTCCACTTCCTGTATTTAAAAGGTCACAACAGCACTCTCTTTCAATGAATGGGGCAAAAAAAAAGAGTTCTGCTTAAATTCTCACTTCCAGGACCTCCATGTTCCTTGCTGGGTACTGCCTCTCCCTGGCCCCACTATACTCCCAACATATTCACCACTGAGACTCCACCCTCCTTTGCTTTGTTACCATAATGCTGCCCCAGTTTTGTTTTTGCTGTAATTAATTGCAATTATCTGAGCAACTAGAATATCATATCTGAATATATTTTGGCTGTTTTTGGAGTGAAAGAGAATTCATCTAGGTTTTTATTTTGGGACGGAGGGAGGGAGGGAGGGAGGGAGGGAGTATTTGTATCTCAGATTTGCTGTAACAGCTCTGCTGTTTTCCACTCTTGAATGCAGTCAGATATCCTGGCTTTTTTGTAGCTGCAGTTTCTACTGAAAGTTGTAAAAAACTGCTCACCTGCCCCCCAGAAGGAATAGAATCTAATCAAAGTTTTTTCAGTCAGTCAGTCAGTCAGTCAGTCAGTCAGTCAGTCTCAGTCAGGAAGGAAGGAATGTGTCCCAAATGCCTAAAATACACACCCTGAAAAATTCACACTGTGTAAGGATAGACATTTACAAAATAAATACTTGATAGAAGAGCATTTCTTCACTTGTAGCAAGGAATAGTAAAATTTTAAATACCTATATCTCTAGGTTTTCACCAGTTACTATGATAGGGAAGATGCTATGCTACTATGTAGCTTTTTTTCCTTCCTGAGCACCAGTGTTCTTTAACATTAGAAGCATAACCATCTGTAAGTTTTAAAGGAGGAGGAATCCAGGACACAGTCACTGGGGAAACTCATCCTCCATGTCAAGCAGGTCTTTATGCCAGATCAGGGATCAGAGACACAAACAGTGGAGATTACTTATAGCAAAAAATGGCATCTCTGGAGGAACCCCTCCTTACTTCAGAAGAGCTAATTTCAATCTATAGCCAGAGCCCGTCTAGGTGATTAAGATAAATGATGTACCAGCCTTCAAATATTTTGTGAAAAGTTAGATTTCATATTAAGGCTTACACCATGGTTAAACACAGAGATTTTATTGAGCCAAGAATTCCAATAATACAGGTATAATATTGAACCTGACATATACATTAGCTTTGTGTTATTGATGCTGTGGCTCCTATTTCTTTGCACCTTGAATGTAATGTGAATATCAAATATAAATTCAGCTGGCATCAAGTTTTGCAAATTGAGCTCAAGTTAAAAATCTAAATCTTAATTTATTTTTCTGGGTTTCCTATCTTTTTGAATAAGGCAGACTGGTCTTCAGAAAAGCATTACATAGGAAGAAGGCTGTACTTACAATCTTTTTAGAGGCAAGAAAAGCAGCCTCATTTCACTCACGCTTCCCCAAACATGTATGGAAGCTCCTGTAATTCATAATAATCAAAATGTGATTAAAATATGTCATGTTCCCTTTAAATTCTGTTTCAGTTTCAAATGGAGGCAGCATCAGAGTTAAAACCAATTTTTGTTAAAAGCTGTGTGTACCTGGAGAAGATGGAGAAATTCAGCATATGATGCATATGGATGGAAACAGAACTCCTACCACAGCCTAATAGAAATGCAGGATATCAGTTTTATCCTATATACATATATATGTACATGTATGTGTTTATGCATGCATAAAATCAGACATATAACTACATATAACTACATGAACTCCTGTACAGGTTTTCCCTTTTTCAGTTCTGCTCCCTGTAGTGGGTAACAATTAAAAAAAAAATAAAAATAAATCAAAATCAAACATAAAATAAAATAAAATAAATTAAAATAAAATAAAATAAAATATAAAATAAAACCATAAATTAAAGTAAAATTGTCCTTATGTATGCCTGACATTATGAGATCCTAAATTTGCTAGGTATAATACTGATAGTGAAGAAAGTGGTTTCCCTGGTGTCCTTGGTACTAAAGTAGTAATAGTAACCTCACAAGGTTTCACATAATACTTTTTCTAGTCCTAAGTCTGTATGGTGTCACCTATGGGTTATTAGCAAAATCCCAGAAGTAAAAAAAACCTGTTTATTCAAGCTCCAGAAGCGCAAAGAAGTCCATTGTTATGAGTAAGAATCCATGTATAGTGTCAAAAGCATCTTCACAAACACTGAGGGCATGTTTATTTAAAAAAATCTTCTCCCCTAAAAAGTCTAAAGGCCACAGCTGTGTTTCATACCCACTCTACCTAAAACATCAAGGTGTGCATGTTGCACCCAAGTGAGGAGCCCTTTAGTTCTCTGGGGCAAGAAAGCTTCACAATTTCAGGATTCTTTGTCAAAGGTGTCTCCAAACACTGTCAGTTTAATAGGGAGTAGAATTCTAGGGTCCTGGACACCTAAAATACCTCATTCTTTCTAGATACAATAATGATTTATTAAAATTACACTGAGTATTGGAAATTGATATTAAGCTCTTCAACAGAGCAAAAATTTGCCTGCACTTATTTTTTTCCTAACATGCTTGATTCCCCCTTGGGTTTTTATTGTTGAAAAAAACAGATTAAAACTTTATCTATGTAATTTACTTGTTCTTTCATAGGCTATATTTTCCAAATTCAATCATTGTTCACACTCAGGTTTTACAAAAATCTACCTACCATTTGAAACAAGCATGTGTTTCAAGCACATACTTACAAGTATCCTTCATTTTTCCTACATGCTTCTCCCTTGAGATTAAAGATCCATTCATTACGTGGAGTTTTCTATTATGCAAGAGTGGGATGTGTTGGCTTTTTGTACTTCAAAAATCAAAATTCCTTTCTCATTGCAATCTGTAATCTGACGTGTTTGCAACACGTCACACTCTTCCATGCACGTTCCTGGTCTCCTGTTGACAGTCATATTTACTTCCACTTACACATCTTCACTCATACCCATTCCCACTGAATCAGGCTTTGTGCTTGCCTGATCACACTGAATGAAAGCCTTTCTTTGCCTTTTAGCCTTTTTTTTTATTCATTACCATTGGTGTTTCTTTATTCTCTGTATTCTGTATTCTCTGCTTCACACATCCACCCTGCATTACCTCAAGGTATTTTCACCCTTAACAATTTCAGACCTGATTAAGGAAAAAAAAAAAGAGAGAGAGAGAAACTGTGAAACTGATATCTTTAAGGAAGAGGCCAGCTTTCTGGATTTTCTTCTTTCTTGAGAGGAAAGATGGAATGTTTTAGCTACCTGGGAAATGCATGGAAAAGTACTACAGTGGGATGTTTGTTATGCTGCTCACCAAGGGCTCTTATAATGAATAATTCACCTCCAAGGATGTATTGACTGAGTTGGTCCACTCACAGTATAGTGCTTTACTGAGTGTGGGTAAGAATGACAAAGACTAACATCCAGATCTGTGATCAAGGTTATTCACTCTCATCTGAACTGTCCTGCCTCTGGATATCAACAGCAACACATGTGGGGCTGCTGTGGCACACAGAGAAATGTTTCTGAAGTGATGCAAGAACAGGGCAAGCTCACAGTGTAGTCTTGAGGCAGCACTGTTTTCATAGCTCAAGTTCATCTGTTATGTCAGAAATTAGAGATGCTAAAAATTAAATCAACCACCTCTAAATGAGGCTTATGGATATCCAATATGAGGACTTCTCTGTATCCCTGGATCTGTGAATTTGAATTGCAAGTTCCTTAATTTGAATCCTAGGCTTATCTTTGATAAATTGAGGGAAACCAATACAGCACTGCGTGAATGTCTATCACCTATAGATGTTTTTAATAAACTAGACTTTGCTCCACTCATCCATTCATCATTCAGTAACACTGGCTTTAAAGGGCAACATGAACCCTTCTTCTGTTTGCCTATCAAAGATCTGTTATCTGTGATAGATATCTAAGATCTGTGATCTTAGATCTGAACTGATAACTGTAACACCTGTACTTTATAATTTAGGTGTGGAAAGCCATGGCTATCTCGTTTCCCATTCCATTTTCCTGGTAGGTCATGATAATGCAGCTGCTGAAAAGTAACTGATGCAGCACTCCCAGAGTCTGGGGCCCAGGTGGAGAAACCTGTGCTTTAGTACACTCAAGAATGTCTGTGACTCAGTATTTTTGCTGAAATTATGGACAGTGAATGCACACAAATACACCTCTCCCCTCACTCCTCCCCACTGAGTGCAGGGGTTATTTGTGAACATGTGGAACTTTCTGTAAATCTTTTGATAGTTTTATTCCAATGTAATTTACTCTAGAAGTTAGTTTGGACTGGATTTTCTAGTGAGATGGGTATTTTCCAGTCCTCAGCTGACAGAAAGGGGATGAGGGCATTGACTTTTGTGCCATTAAAGATGAGTGCAATGGTGTAAATTACCTGGTTCATAGAATACTCTGTATTCTCTTGGTGTGCTCATCATAATTTTCTAGCAAATATTCATTAAGATTGGTCAACATATCCTCATCTCAGCTCCTCTGAAGTAAGAAAGTTTGATCCCTACCTCACACAAGTTTCTCCAAATATTTTTCAAATTGTTGCAGTCTCAACTCCTAAACACTCTTTCATTCTCCAGCTCCAGTATTTTTTGATGCCTTATTGTTCTGCCTTCCACCCTTACTTTTCTGCAATACAGTGGTTTATCTATTACTCCTCTCTTGTTAATCTGATAGTTGGGAATATACTATGCTATTGAAAAGGAATAAATCTATAAACATTTATTTAATTTCTTCATTTATCAGATGTTAAATGCTGTATCGGTATTGTTTAGACTCTATTTATTATAAATTGATTAAGCATTTCACTAGGTCATCCACTGTGAGCATTTTAGTAAAAAATATATTTGAGAGCTGAAGGTTATGTTTCATTAACATTCAACACATTAATTCACAGACTATCTAACTATGGAATCTAAATGAGATTCCTGCTTATAAATAGGTGCAAACAGGCTGAAATTAATAGACAGATATAAATATACACATATGTGCTTATGGCATTAACAAAAGAGTTAATATAGATTATATAATATTATATTTATATATATATACATATGCATGATTTTTTCCCTTATATATTTTATATATTTGCAATATAGTTTTACATGTGGCATATGAATAAAATGAAATGATGAAACTCTATGTATTTAAAAATTATTTATTCCACATAGACACGTGTGTGTATGTACGTACACATGTAGCTACATATGTGTGTGTATATATATATATATATATATATATATATATATATATACGAAATGAATCTACCTGCATGTATTCATACATTCTAGAATGAACATCTCTTTTTTATCATTTCTAGTTAGGATTTATAGTGATAATGTTGACAGACCCTTAACAAATAAAACATGACAAGCATCGAAGTTTTGGGCAATTACAGTACACCTCAGGTGGTGTTAGCTGGCACTAAGCCAGTGACTATAATCACACAAGAACTCAAAAAATCTCCCTGTGATGTTTTATTTTTGAGTTCCTTGTTGCTCTTCTGAAATGCTGCATGATACATGAAGATAAGACAGAGAAATGGTTCTTTCCAAACTTACTGGGGGTATGATCATGGGAATGGCATCAATGTCAAAGAGTCCAAAGTGCTCAAAGGTCTTCTGAGCTGTAAGTTTTTTAATTACCTACAGCAGGATTAATTGATGTCACTATAGTTTATGCATTTTTCACTGTGACCTCTGCAACAGAATAGATCGTCTTGAAAGGATTTTATTTCTTTACAGGCAAAAGTGAATACAGGCAAGACTTGGATGAGCTCTTTTCATAGGATGAAAACATCTGTGAAGTTAGCAGCAATCAGGCACAATTTCTATAAATGCGCCTGTCATTCCTGTTTACAGATGACTGATCACTGCACTTTCTTAGGTAAACAGCTGGATTCTAAAATCCAGCCACAATCATATGTATAAAACACACTGATGATTTTGTGTATTAGGATTAGGCCAAGGAAGGTATCAACCAAATTAATTAGTAAGTGCCAATTTCTTTGCTTTGTAATTAATACCTAATGAATTCCTCATAGTTGTTTCCTTTAAAGCCAATTAAAGGCTTGAACAGATCTTCCATGTTTAATAAACTTGTAAAAATTATTAATTTATCTCATATGCATTTGTTTAATAATTACCAACCAGCTGTTCTTATCACCAATTTTTATTAAACATTTTAACAATAATTCAGTACTTAAAATGCATGATTTTGAAATCTTGTTTTTATTTGTCTGCGTTTCTTATTTTGAACAATTTTATTCACTGTTAGTGATTTTTCAACACACATGGAATTCAATTTTAGCTGCTGGTAATAACTTACATTGGACTAGAAAATCTATCTTCCTGCAGTGTAATTATTTTGTTATTTGTAAAATATTAATATTTGATTAAATATAGGACACAAACTTCAAAGTCCTTGTTTCTGATGGGACAGTAACCATGCTTGCCCACATTTTCCAAGCCATTTGATGCATATGAAAAAATATTAATCTAATCTACTTACACTTTCAAATGCAAAATTAATGATAAAATCGAAACAATGGGACTTAATTTATTTCTACTTCTTTGGATCATCTCATTGTTATGGTAACCAGACAAAAATCAATATAGATTCATATAGTAGATAATAAATGCATTTGCCTTGGAACTAACATTTTAAAAGTTATTCTAAGAAAGAAATAGATGTGCAAAACCTGAAAATGCATACAAAATAATGATATGTATTAGGGGAGATACATGATCATAAAATCAAGCACTAGAGAATGCACATTTACTCTTTTCAGAATAAAAACCTCTTCTAGAACTAAAAATTAATATGTAAGATGTTCTATTTTTTGTACTTTCTGAAGGTAAGAGACAGTTTCCAGTGGATACTCTCAAATTAATAAATAAGAGTGAAACAGGTCAGCTCAGGCTCCTATTTTAGTAAAATCAAATGACTTTGGCTATGCGTTTTCCTCTTGCTGGACCGTCAGTGCTGTGCGGTCTGCGATCCGTCCTCTGGAGGCAGGATCACTAACAGGAGCCCATCGGGTCATGGACAATCTGTTTGCAGCGAGGTTCAGTGCTGGGAACTAACCTGAGCTGACACAGGAACAGCTGCAGGTCCCAACAAGGGGATGGCAGGCACAGACCGTCTCCAGCACAGACAAAACCACAGACTTCGCGTGTTTCCGATCAGATGGCGCATTATTCCCCTCGTACAGACATGCAGGAAAACAAGGAGCCACACACACTGGAAAGAGATACAGGAGGGAGGGGTGACTGGCAGAAGTTAAATAACAATCCAAGTCAGCATTATTTTTCTTCAGTTTTCCTGGCTGAACTATGCGATGCAAAAAGACTAATTGAGTTAATGCAACGTCCCCAGGATATTTTGGATACTGCAGATGCCAAAGTTTGCCCTTCATTATACAATTAAGGATTTCAAGGATGTGTCTTATGTTACAGGAACTATCCTTGTTAGGCTTTCAAATCTAACATTCTTAAAAAAATGAATTTTTTGTAAATCTGTGGCTGAAGGAGATGTGTTGTTGAATTTAATTGCCAGGATTTAAATACATGTTGAGTATCACAGAAGCAGAATAACCATGGCCTGAAAAACAGTTCATTTTGCAAACTCAAATGCTCAAATTTCCCTGAAATATCCCTCCTTCCAGTTTTTCAAGTTTACATCTCATTTGCTTAAAAAAATATTGTTGCACTCTGACTATAGATTTCTATAGCTCTAAAAATTATGTATATAATCTATGGACATTGTATTGTCAGTGAAAAGATATAGGAACCTTCAGGAGAAAATTTGTCTTATCCACCTTTAAAAAGGTTATTTTTAAGTGACACCCCTTCCAGTCTTGATCACTCTCAACTTTTCTTTGTTATGTATGCAAATTAGACCAGCCTAAACAAACACCTCAGTGAACAATATCTAACCTTCAGACATTTGAGACCAGATGAGTCTCTTCTCACTTGGCCCCTTTCTGTTTGTACAGGAGAAGGACTGGGCTTTTGTCGAGACCAGTTCAAGCAGTGGCTGTGCATGGAACTCATGGACTAGCTGGTCTTTGTGGCTGGTTGTCTCCTCCTCCTCCTTCTTCTCCTCCTCCTCCTGCTCCTCCTCCTCCTCCTCCTTCTTCTCCTCTTCCTCCTGCTCCTCCTCCTCCTCCTCCTCCTCGGTGTGACACCTGGCTGGAGAGGGTTCCCCAGGTGCCAATGTAAATAAGCTCTTTATTAGCAAGCTCTGGTTCTGCTGGACTAATGGCAGAAGGAATCAAAAAGGACAAGTGTCACATTCTTCATTTCTTCTTTCATTTGAACAGGACACGAGGGCAGAGAGGTTATGAGGGGCAGAGGGGTTAGGAAGAGCAAACTTCTGCATCCCTCTGATCATCCCAGAGCACACACATAGAGGTTTTCTCTATACATGTGGAACAACTCAGAGAAGGGAGGGTAGAAAGGACAATTTTTTGTTATCTTCTAGTGTTTTAAAACTTAGTGCAAAAATAGGTCCTTGTTTTTAGTATGTTGTCACTAAATAAAAAATGAAGAATATCTATTAAGGCAGCTTTCAACCTAACCTAGATAGTATAACAGGTACTGATTGTACATATTGAAAAAAAGATTGATGGAGCAAAAGGATTAATAATTTTCCTGTAATTTGTTTCTACTTTCCATGTATTTTTTCCCAGTATCATTCTAGAGTGTGTGTCTGACATTTCAAGAAAAGTGGGATCATTTAAAGCAGGAATTTGTTTTGTTTTATGTTTTGTAACAAAACTCACAACTACTGTTCTGGGTGTTTCATGGGAAATTGGTGTAAATCCATTAGAAGGCACACTGTATTCTGCAGTGGGTAGAGGTCTAACAAATCCAGTTCTTAGCTTACCACTTTAGGGAAGCCTTACTTTACAAGTTAATCAGTGAGCAATGAAAACAGCAATGAGCAGTAGGCTGACAGCGATAGGACCTCCGAGCTTTTTACATGCTTTCACTAATCAAAAGGAGTCAATTATTTTTCAAGTTGTGCAACATATCTAATGGGCTGCCTAAAAGTTGTGGAGACTGAGAGAAGAGTAAAATCAATCAAAATCCCGTTTTAAAAAAGGGACAAAGAATGTTGTTTGTTTTTTTTTCTTGAGTGATGGAGCTCAAAAGAATCTCTGTTTTTTAGAGCTGTGAGTTAGGGAAAATATGTTCCTAGTTATTACACACAAAACTGCTCAAATTCATTCTTTTCTTGGTCTCTGTAGCCCATTGACTAAACTGGGAAGGAAAAACACTCTGGTGTTACATCTCCTGATTGTCCAGACTGAGGACATCCAGACAGGCTCAGGCATCACAGTTCCTTCCATACCAGGCAACAAAGAGCAGGTTTAAGCACAGGTCTTGTCTCAGGTAGGAGTTAAGGTACAAAACTCTTGGAGCTGTAAGCTGAGGAGGGCGTTTTGATCCTCCAGTTTAGAGTCTGATCTCCATAGTCATTCAGGGGCAGTTCAGAAACATGGGAATGCCAAAAATCATCAGTGTTTCTTGCCTGGTGTCAATACAAATTACAGGCTGGCATTTCAGGAGCTCACTGGAGACTACACATGATTTTGTCTGGGTTTCTCACATACATGCAGGCACACAAAATGTAAGACTAAAGAAGGCACACATTTATTATGTAATCTTCCTTATAATTTTTATTGGCAAAATAAATCACAAAACATAGAACAATGTCATCTTCTCTTAAAAATGTGGTTTGAGATCCAGCACTTCAGCTTTGATCAACATGATGGGTGTGTATGTCTCCTGAGCATTAGCAGGTTTAGAAAAATAAGTGCACTGAAAGAATTTGAAAACTTCAACAATTTTTGTAAGAAGAGAAGACATATTTTTTTCCAAATTACTTGCCATTTGCTAAAAGTACCTGACCTTTTTTTAACATTTTAAATTGCAAAGACTTTTTTCCCCTCAGTTAAATACAATCTTCTCCCTTGAAATTATGTCCATAATGATCACAGCAGAATTCATCATCATAAGAAACAAAGCTGGAAAGCACGGTTGTACAGTAAAAAGTTAAATAGGTTAAAGATCTCTTGACCATTTAATATCTTTGTTATTTTCTCCAGCATATGTTTAACTCAAATGCTTTTTGATTACACAGGGGATTTTACAGCACAGACCTTCTGCAAAGCTCTGCAGAGGTCTAAGATAAAATATATTTTATGTAAGCATATTGAATATGAGACACAGTGAAAAATAAATCACTGTCTCCTTATTTTATCTCTTTCTTCCCCATCTACCCTATTTAATTCAAGGGTTTTTTTTTCTCTTGCAGCAGCAGTATGAGTCTGTATGAAGTTGGGTATTCCAACTTTTGTCAAAAAGAGCATGCTATAAGCTTCAAATTCTGCTTCTTGCTTACACCACAAGAGTCGAGTGCCCTCTTAATTTGCATTGTGCTTTTAGTATGGCTTTGATTTGCCACCTGTCTACCTTCAGTGCAGTAAATTTTTTGCCTAATATTTCTTTTAGGCTATTTTAAACTTTTAATGAATGGATTATTACAAGGCAATGAGGTTTTCAATGGCACAATGACGGCGTGATGGGTCTGGAGAGACTTGTAGATTCAGTGGTTTGGTAATGCAATTGTTTTTCTGTGTCACTGGACTAGAAAAAGAGTTCAGGTTTCAAATTAAGCCTTTGGAAAAGGCTACCTAATGATACACTTACTAAGTAATGAAGCAGATGAAAAAAATATTTAGTTTTCCCCATGCACTGCAAAAGAAAACATCTCACACCACCAGTCTTGCTGCTGCCCCATGGGATTAGACAGTCCTGTGCCTAATGAAAAGGTGAGGCAGGTGTCTAGACTGCTGCCTTGTTATTTTCCAATTGCTCAGGGGTTTTTCATTTTTCAGGAGAAGAACACCCCCTTTTTCAGACTGTAAGAAATTAAAACAAACTAACTGAACCTGCAAAATGCACGACATAGTTTCTGTGGCAATGATCTGCCTTTGGCAGCTCTCAGGACCTGTCTTTACCTCCCCAGAATTATTTACTCTTCCAGCAGCAAAGGTAGCAGAGGTGAGGCACTATGCAAGTTGCACAGTGATCACTCATGGTATTAAGTGTAAAAAGACAAGTGTAGGAAAAGTTGTTTATGCAAGAAAAGAGGAAAAATAAAATACTAAAACAAAATTCAGGAGCTGATATTAATTAGTTAGTCCATAAAAAACTGATAAATTTATAAACACCATTTCTTGGTGTTGCTGGTTGGAACATTATGTTTATACTTTCTTACATTAAAAAGAATGTTGGGCAGAGTCAGTTTCCTGCTTTGCCCACTTACTGACAGATTAAAACACACAAAATCTGTGGTTTTGTCTGTGCTGGAGACGGTCTGTGCCTGCCATCCCCTTGTTGGGACCTGCAGCTGTTCCTGTGTCAGCTCAGGTTAGTTCCCAGCACTGAACCCCGCTGCAAACAGATTGTCCATGACCCGATGGGCTCCTCTTAGTGATCCTGCCTCCAGAGGAGAAATTGCTGGGCTACTGCCTTTTTCTCTTTTGGGTGGGACTGCAAACAACACAGGCATTGTCAAACTCAGTCTGATAAATCCAGCATTCTGAGCCAAACTTATTGTAATTATATAATATTAAACTTATTGTAATTATATTTTATATTATATTTATTATATATTATATATAAATATATATTTTACATTAAATTTCCTATATATATTAATTATATTGTATTATACCATATCATATTACATCATATATTATACCATATCAATCATATCATATCATATCAATATTATATTATCTCATATTATCTTATATTATTATATTAATTATATTATGTTATATTATATTATGTTATATTATATTGTATTATATTATATTATATTATATTATATTATATTATATTATATTATATTATATTATATTATATTATATTATATTATATTATATTATATTATATTATATTATATTATATTATATTATATTATATTATATTATATTATATTCATTATATTTATTATATTATATTTATTATATTATATTATATTTATTTTATTTTATTTATTATATTATATTTATTATATTATATTTATTATAATATATTCATTATATGTGTATCATTATAAATCTTTAATTATTCAGAGCTGCTTCAGGTACCTTTTAGAGATATGATAAATTAAATTTCATTGATGCCTTCTAACAAGTAGGAGTGTAATTAATGTATAATACCTGAGCCTAAAACAATAATGATAGTAATTATAGAAACACTCCACATAAACATGTAACTTTTAATCATTACAAAGCCATCCTCATTAAATAACAATTGGCTATTTAGGAAATTGCAGAGTTATTTGGTGAAACAATATGAAAAACACTGGCAATTTCAAAGTAGCTCTACATTTACTTTTTTTTTCAGAGTAGCACACTGGGAGTTATCTGGAGAAGAGCTGAATTCCTCATTCCCTTCACACATTCACCAACAGACCATAAAGTGACAAATAATGGCATGACCTTGATAACTGGTTGGTTGAGCATCATCTTTCCAAAGACATTTAGCTCAGTATTTCATATCACACTAGAGGGACCTTTGGTTACTAGAGATACATATTTCAAAAAGTATTAGAAACTCTATAAGAGAAGAAATCCTACTAGCCATGATAGCTATGTGTAAAGGATCAACTTTTTGAACATGGTTTTTGTAATAGGGGAGTACAAAGTCCTGACTGATGCACTAGAACAAGGCAGATTTATGAATCAAATGATTGAAAAGTCCAGTTCTAATTTTTCAAAGTATTTAGGTACCTATGAAAGTATTTTTATAACTACCCAGTGTCATCAATCCAAACCTTTCAGTCTCATATCTCCTTTGAATTTTGTGTATTTAGTGTAAGATTGTTGTCTGGGATGCTCAGTGATCAAAGGGCTCTCTAAATTCACGGTGAGGAAAGGAATGTGGTGTATGAGATACTGGAGAGTCCTATCCTCACTGACTGGAAAGAAAAATCAGCTGAATGGCTCAGTGCAGCCCTGGATCCAGAGACAAGTGTGGTAGGTGAGAGTGATGGAGCTCTTTATCCACTGGCATTAGTCCGGGATGTGTTTTTAAATTTAAAGAGTGGTATTGAGGCTTCTACTGGTTGAAGTTAGGAATGCATATCCTCTGCTTGCAACGCCTCCTCCTCATAGAGCAAAAAGGCATTGTGAATATCCTTTTGTTATTTTCTTTATTTAACATTCTCTTAAGCTAATGAGATATGCTCAATAGTCCCTCTTTGGGTCTACTTAATTTTGACAAAGTTAAAGGAAAAATGAAATACATGAAGAGTGTTGCTAAAAATAGAAAACAACTTTCTGATAACTCCTCTCACAGGTTTGAATGCAGATGTATTATACACACATAAATAGGTACGACATTCATCCATAGCTCTTTGAAGCTTGTTGCCAGAGGAGAATTTGTTACACGCAGATGTTTCATTCTGATCCCTGGTGTTTCATCAAGCCGCATTGTCTTTGGAGATATAGTTGTGATTTTTCACAGAAAATTTAATTACTGTGACTATTCCAGCCTGAATTGAAAAATTAATTATAGGAGAAAATTATATATTGGTATTTAGTATAATTTTTGATGTTTCAAGACCTGGAGAGAGACTGAAAAGGACTTGAAAGCTGTGTGCACAAGTCCTTGGTTGAGCTGGTTCCAGCCCTGAGAGACTGATTTCTATCTTGGACCTATTATCTTTGAAGAATATTCACTTTGCTTTTGGCATTTTGTTTATCAGATTGCTTCAGGCAAAATTAGATTACCGACCTCATCAGTTGGAGTTTTGTTTTATTCTCAATAGAAAGCAGTTAGGTCCAACTCACATAAAGGATTGGCAATGAAATTGGCACTGGGAGGATTTTATATTTCGTTTGTTTGAGAGGTTCTTTTTATTATTTTCCTTTTATTTCTTAGGTGAAAGAGTTTTTACTGAGCTATGGGATCTGAGTGAAAATTGAAAGCTGAGTTAAACAGGGATGAAACAATTCAGCTATTTCCTCAGAAAGAGGAGAGGGAAAATGTGCAGTTATTTCCCTTACTGTCCATTAATCTGCTGTTGAAGTTTGTGTCTCTGAAAGAATACTGATTATTTTATAAATACTGCAGTTTCTTGCAGTTTCTTGTAGTTTCTTGCAGTTCGGAGTTGAGACTGTCTACAGTTTTTCTGCAAAGCATGACTTACACACATGGACTAGCACAATTAATGGAACTGAGAGAACTGTGATCAAGGTAGTTGAAATAATTATAACAGCTCTTCTCTCTTCACTTCTCTTCTCTTCTCTTCTCTTCTCTTCTCTTCTCTTCTCTTCTCTTCTCTTCTCTTCTCTTCTCTTCTCTTCTCTTCTCTTCTCTTCTCTTCTCTTCTCTTCTCTTCTCTTCTCTTCTCTTCTCTTCTCTTCTCTTCTCTTCTCTTCTCTTCTCTCCTCCTCCTCTATTTACTATTCAGATATTCATTCAAAAATATGAAAATAAAGTATAGATTTTTGAATATATTGCTATAGTAACCAAATCCCATTTTCCTGTTTTTGTGAGTGTCCAGTTTGGATGGTTCAGAAAGACGCATGAAGAAGCAAGAGCAACTGAATGATCATATTTATCCGTGCACTCTCTTCTTCATAAAAATAGTCTGAAATTGCCTTAGATCCTGAGACACCATAAACAATCTGTGCCATCTGCATTGGCAGATAACTACTAACAAATCAGAGAGCAGGAGTAGTACCTGAAAATCAGGAAGAAAATGGAAATTCTATTTAATTTTTTTCTTTTCTCATCCCTCTAATAATGGATGATTACTGAGTCCTTTGAGCATTAAATTATGTTTCACATGCTGTGATCAAATGGAAATTCCTCTTCTGTGTATCAGCTGAAGAAGTGCCCCATATAGAGCTGCTTTTCCTCACTTGACCTGCACATCCCATGGCAGTGGCAACAGAAACATTAATATGCTAACCTCAGAACTTTTATCCTCTGCCCTTCTTCCAGACCTGCCAGCCAACCAAACTTCTCCTGACAGCACAAGCTGTGAGTGCAGCCTGTAAAAATGAGCATAGCATGGAGACAAGTACGGAGACAGAAATGAAATTTGGTGCCAAGGGGTCTTTGAATATGACAAAACTAGCTGTGTCAGCTAGTCACCAGCCAATAAACAGCTTTCACGTTTTTGAGCTAACACAATTGACACTGAGATTTCTTATCTTTTTGTCTTATTAAGCATCATCTAATAAAATGTGCTTCTCTGGCATTGGCGAAATTACTTCTCATTATGTTCAGAATAAGGAGCCATGATCACTGTACTCCAGCCATGGATGGGGTGAAGAGTTAAGGAGGCTGAGATGTGATGGAAAACAATCATTAGAAAATTTTTTGAACCATGTCTTGTTACTAGTGGGATGTTGGAAGCTGCAAGAAAAAAAAAGCTGGGAAAAACTGCTTTTAAGGATGCCTCTTTCAATGTCTGTACCCACCCTGTGACAGGAGTTCATACACTGCAGCTTCTTCCAGCAGCAGCATCAAACCTGCCTTTCCAGGGCTCTGCAGAGATACAGCCATTTCCCATCTCTTACCTGCTTACCCCAAGCTATGTACTTAGCTTAGCTATATTTAACACTGGAACTGATTCAAGGTTATAATTAACACATTTCTAAAGTCTGTGCTGTTTAAATAAACCTACCTGATATTTTCAGGTGCTCATATGCAGAAACAACTGAAAGCTCACACATTTTTATCCCACATCCCTAGATGATTTAGCCTCATGGAGGCTGCTTCATAGAAATTAAAGTTGCATAAAATAATATTGACTGACCAGATAACCACTTTTTTCATTTGTTTGTTTTCAAAAATATTTAAGTTATCTAATTTTAATGATAATGATAATGATTGTCGAAAATCAATTTAAAATCTGAAAGCACAGAATCCATGAAAACCAGCTTCTAAATTCTGAAATGCCAAGGAAGGAGGCCAAGAGGGCTTGGAAAATCAACTAGAAAAAAAATAAAACAAATTTACAAATAATTCATGCATTCAATTAAAAAATTGTAGTAGTCTAAAAACTAAAAAAAACCCCAAAGCCTAACCATTAAATTCATATCAGAAAACAAAATTTTATGTATATCCTGCAATGTGAACAGACTAAGTTTAGTTAGTATAGAACATTCATTTATGTAAGAATACAACATCTTTGTGACTATATTAAATTAGTTCTTCACCTCAGAGAAGTAATTTTCCATCACTTAATCAATCTGTTCTCACAACAATATCTGTCCTGGGTGGTGATAGACAGAGAAATCTGTTCAAAGACTTTGTTAGGGGAGCCCAAATATCAGAGGAGGGATTTTCTGGCATGCTGACCATCTCAGGCTGCCTTTGGCTGGCTGGGCAGGGATCTCATATGGCGGAGTCATATGGCCAGCTCACCAGGAAAGGTGAGAGTCAACGAGTTAATCCCGTGGCATCGCTGCTCAGGATAATGTCACAGCACAGAAACTTGTCAATAAGCCACACGGAGCAAGCGAAGCCAGCGTGAGGTCTAAATAACCTTGATAAGAATGTTAATACCTGCCTCTTCAGGAAATGCTTCATTTGCTCAGTTTCATCAGTAAAAAACAGGCAAGTTTGGAGAGGTTCTTATCCTGGGTGTGCCCATTTCCTAAAGTTCTGCACCAACACCAGGGCTGCTGCACCAGCTGTGCCAGCACCCAGCGTGTGAAGCTGACTGGCACTAAAAAAAGAGAGAGAATTATCCAGCTGAGGTTCTCTGCAAATACCTGCCATCCTACTGGCCATAAACAAGGGCATGTGAACCTTCAGACTTGGATGCTTTTATGACTGTTCAAAATTGTCCTTGGTCAAGCCTCTTGATATTTTTTCTTGTATTTTAAATACAGGTTTCCACTTTTAGCACTGAGAGTCTGACCTCAACTTTGCTTCTTGCTGCATTCTTTTTTTCTATTTTATGCTCTTTCACTTCCTCAAGTGTTATAAACTGGGGCATTTTCTGAATACATTTGATTTAGATTTCAAATGCTTAGTGGTTTAAAGTCAGAAAAACTATTTTACTAATTAGTAGCCCTTTTTTCCTGCTGAGAAATGTCATAGAAATGGGTAGGAATATTTTTGCTAAATATCAAAGGAGTTTTCCTGATTCAAGTGAAGGGCAAAAGTTTAACTCATAATGTATTTGAACAAGACGTGCAGAAAAGCCAGTGAGATTGGCTCTGTTGATTAGAGCGTGGTGTTCATAATGCCAAGGCATTATGGGTTGATCCCCACATGGGCCCATCCACTTAAGAGCTGGGCTCGATGATCCTTCTGGGTTCCCTTCTGTGATTCTCTGAAAAGCAAAAGCAAGGCCTATTTTTTTCCACAAAATTGTGGGTTACTAAAGTACAATGGATAAGTGCCACTTCTGTGATGTAAAATTCATCATTAACACAGAAGGCTTAAAATGTGCTAAAAGTGGATACCAGGGGTGCAAGGACAACAGGAGAGTAGTGTTGAGATTTTAGTGACTTGTGAGAGGGAACTGGAGGAAAAGACAGGTCAGAAAAAAATAAATGAAGTGCCAGTTGATTACAGTTACCCAAAGAAAGAGAGAAAAAACCACTGGTACAAATATATTACTAGATGAGCCCACTGGGTTATTCTTGTAACTTATGTTAATTCAAAATAAATTCATATTTTTGGCCAGCTCTTCAGAGCTACAGTCCTGTCTCCATGCAGAAGGCTTTGGTGCTGCTGTCAGTCTTATGACCCTTACAATCTGGTCATCCAAAGATGAAAAGCCCCTAGCCCATTAAAAGGCTAATCTACGCCACAGAGCAATTACAGGGATTTTATTCCTTCTGTTGGCATCAGCCAGATTTCTCACTGATGGATTTCCTGTGAGAAAGATAAAAATGGGAGACTTTTGTTAGAAAGAAGTTATACTTTAAAAGTAAAGTGGAGAGATGCAAAAAAATGCCAGAAAGAAAGAGCTGTAACTGACAGACTACTCTAGTTAAAATTGAGAGTTAGGGAAAAAAAAATAGTTAAGTGGGTGGAAAAGGAGTATGGTTCTAGTTTTATCAACTTAATTGATTTCCACCAGTCCTTTAGGAGGTTTAGAGACTTAGTTAGGGGAGGTGGAGAGAAAATCTTTATCAGCAATTTCATCCAGACACTTTTGATCAGGACACAAACAAAAAATAATCCAAAGTTAAGTGGAGTCAGTCTTATGAGAAAATCAGCTCATATGAGAGAGTTAGATTTGGATATCTTTTGAAAATAACAAGTTTAATTCCTGTATTTACTTCTCCCAAAGCATCTGACTGACATTGTAGGGATTAACTCTGCTTCTCTTTTGCTTCCCTGGAACATCAGCAAAGGAACAGTGATAGTATTGAGCTCCTCTTCATAGAAGGAAAACAGATATGTCATGTACAAATGTTGAATTCTTTATGTCAGTGATATTTAACTATACTTACTAAGCATTGACAATACCTCAAATAATAAGTAAAATCAGTAGCCAATTCCTATAAAAGGAATAGTGACAAAAAAAGGATGAAAATATCAAAATTATGGTCTTAATGCCATTTAATTATAAGTTTTACAATTAGTATCCATTATTTAGGCAGTAAAGGAAAGTCTAGAAAAATGTGTCAACGCAGGATATCTGTCAAAAATAGTGTGGCATGTTAAAGGCCAATGTTAAAGTGCACAGTGCTTTTAAAATCTTATCATTAATTTTCTTCATTTCCTGAGTTTTCACCAGTATCACCTGAATATTCAATCTAAATGACCAAACAATTCCTTAATTAGAGTATTACCTCCAGTTTCAAGGAAAATCTGTTTCCAGAACTCAAACAAAAGGAAATATATGCCTTCCTTCAAAGGAAGATATTTTCCAAGTGTGAGACAGGCTAATATTTGTGTTTAAAATATTTTCAAACAGTTTTATGACCATTAATAACACTGCACTTCATCCACATGCAGATCTCCCCCAGGGAGAAAAAAAAAAGCCATCTGTTCCTTTCAACATAGTATTGTAATACTGTTTATATGTGGTTCTAAGGAGATCCTTTCATAAGGTTAAAATCTTAGATTTGCCATAAAATGGATTCATTTCTGTTTCCATTATCAGACCTCATTAGATTTTTGGCACTAAGTGAAATGGGTCTGTGTCGTTTTCTGTTGAATTTTACGAGTACAATTTTTTCACTGATAATGCCCTGTAAATATAAATTTACATCAAGTATTGACCTTGTGATAATTCATTCTTAGACCCGAACAGCACTGATTAGAATGGCCAATTCCATAAAATCAGTTGACTCCTACTCATAAATATCATGGGAGGTGCTATAATCTTGCTTGTTTCTTACCGTAATTTATAGCCAATTTGGGAAGAAGAAAAAAAGTTGTTGTTAAACTTAACTGAGACCACAGTTACTGATGCTTTAAATTTCTGAGATGGCTTCCATTTAAATAAAGTGAAAATAGATTTAAAAAGTTATGATGACACAGAAAATTATCATTTTGTCCTCTTGCAATGCTGAGCAGTGTATTTTTAGAAACCTTGTAACACATAATAAGAAATTATTGTCCTAGTTTAACAGATGGAGATCTGGCCAAATCTGTAATTCCAACCATCCCCTTACCAGCCATCTCAAGCTACTGCTTCATTCCTGCTGAGCTGAACTGGCCACAAGAGAGTTTCTCCCAACCAGCCCATGAGGCAGAGCAAATCAGGTTAGGAAAGACCTCCCTCCACCACTAGATGAATTTGATTATCTGTAAGTGAAGCTGTTGCCACAAACAATAGGATAACAGTATGCATTTCAGAGCCAGAAGTGTATTTGGGTTTTCCTGAGTTGGTGTCCTTTGTTTATAGTTATTTTGCACATTTCTGGCAAGTTCCTGTAACTTCCAACACCACCAGTCCCCTCAGGCAGTAATGTTTCAGCCCACCAAAAGCTGTGAATGGGGAAGGATGCCTCTCCATGCTGCAGGCTTGCATTTTCTAGGGCCAGGATGCACATCCTTGCAGCTGAAAATCTCCTGGTTGCCTCTCTCACTGTGCATGTGAGGGTCCTGGGGCAACGTGAGGCACATCAAACCAAGCTGGGACATTGACAGTCACTGAAACATGGCAAATTACACCTAGGCATAGCTACAGACCAAATACTGCCCCACAGAACTGGAAACCACCAGGGTTTTAAATTCCTCTCTGACAGGGGTGTTTTCCTTGGTAATGGACATTGAAATATAATTAACAAGTTTTTATGACATTTGTGGAAAGGTGAGGAGATTGCTGAGAAGTTGACCCACGGGATACAAGTTCAAATCAAAATGTGACCCTGAAAGTCCTAGGCAACAAATTACAGGACTCTGGGAGATAATTTGTGGAAGAGTTTCATATAAATTTTACATATTATTCTACATTTTGTGAGCCTTTTTTTTTTTATTTTTATACATTTTTAGATATGATATGGGAGCAATGATTGTATCTGGAATAAGGCAGCTGTTATTATATTGTTGTGTTCTGGTTTAGCCTCACTGTTTAGTGGTTATCACTCCTCAGATCCTTCCTGTTCATTTCTTCTCTACCTCAAATCTGCTCAAAGAATAACTTCAAAATTCTATTTGCTTCCATTTCTCTCTTCCTTGAGGAAAAAGAAAGCAGAGTGGGATCCAAACAAGTTTAGCACAGATGCAACATAATAGAAACTAAGCAATTTTATCCTTGATTTAAGGTGAAGAGGGGAAAAGGGAAAAAAAAAAAAGGAAAGTTCTGAAAGATATGCCTCTTTTGAAAACAATATTTATGTCTAAAAATAAAACTATCCCTCAGTTTGAACAATTGAATCCCATAGTTGAGAATTTTTTTAAAAAAGGTCTAGTTTTTGGAAATCTGTAAACCTTTTCTGAGGACAACATATGGTGCTTAAAGCACATTATGACTGAATAAAGCTAATATAAATAGAATTATTTGTGGACAAGCACTTGTCAGTGAAAAATCCCAAACCAAAGGGGCAACTCCTTTGGAAAAGCATTCCATGCTCCTCTTCAGCATGGCCTGGTTAAATCACTGAATGTTTCAGTGCTGGTACATCTCTAATCCAAATACAATATTTCAAGGTACAGTGTAAAGCTATTAATGCAGAGTGCCATCACAGTAAGACAACAGGCAAAAAACATTTGAAAAATGTTGCCCTTGAATTTTAAACTGCCACAACCCACTGCCTTATATACAGCTATAGAATGCTGAATTAAAAGCATGTGCTTAAGGGGTAGGGTTTAGAGTGTTTGTAAAATCACTCTATGGCACAGAAACAGCTATTTTACCCCATTTCCCCCTTAATTCACAGCTGCAGTAGCTTACTTGAAAATTGTGCTCTGTCTCTGGACCAGACACAGGCATACACAAAATCCCAAACTTGATGACAATATCTAGTGGGCTCCAACTGCATCCTTGTGCATCTTACTCTCACCATTTCAATATATATGTAATATTTCTCTTTGAATTACTGAGTAATGATGTATTAAGTACCATTAAACCATTTACTTGAAGCTAATCAAATAATTCACTTTTAAAAAATGCCTAGAATACACTTGAGCCTGGCAAAAGGTAAAATCAACCCATTTGTTACTTTTCTTTTTATTTAAACATTCTGATATCATTTTCTGATTTCTAAACATAAAAATGCACCTTTCCAATACACATCTTCTTTGGTCAGGAAGACATAGTGTCAGTAAAACTAAAAATCTCCACGTCCAAATTCCAGTTTTGTATTAACAAGGTGTTACTCATGCTATGCTTATAATACAACCTCTGGGCTTTTTTTTGCTAATGCTGCAGCCTTGTGAAAAAGTAAGAAAGAAGATTTTTATTTATCTGTGTGGTTTGCTAAGTAGTGTTCTTCCAGAATTCTGGAAAAAAAACAAAAAAAATATCTATAAACAATCATGACATTTCTTTTTTACTCCCTCATGGTGAGTGAAAATCATGAGATAGAACAAACAGACAAAAAAAAGCCCCAAAAACAACCACAACAAAACACAAAAAGCCCCCATGAAAAAAAAACCCAAAAAAACCCCCAAACCAAAACAAAACCAAAAGCAAAACAAAAAACTAAAAGGAAAAAGCACCACCACAAATTCCCCAGGTCCCTGAAAAAAACCTGGAAAGGTAAACTAGACTCTGCATTCAGCCTGTTTTTCATCCAACCAGGCAATGTCATACAACAGCAGTAAAAACTGCTTTGAGAACTTCTGGAATTGCTTTTTCACTGCATTAATGAAGAATATTATGCTGCTTTTAAGAAAACCCACAAAACATAAAAAACAAAACAAACAAATAAACAAAAAGAAAACAAATCAAAACAAAGAAACCCCCCAAAAAAACAAACAAACCAAACAAAACCAAAGTCCATCATATATAATCTTACACCTAATTCTTTGATGCTTACTGTAATATTCCATTGACACTGGAAATAACACAAAAGTTCTTGACTCAGTATAAAATAAAGTCCCTCAGTTCAACATTGCAACAATATTTGGGCCTCATACAAAATAATTCTTTTTTCCAAATAATAATAATCTTTGTCTTAGAGAAGTATTGTCCCTAGTGACCATTAGAAGCCAGTTAGGCTGCCTACCAGCTTGTATTTAGCTCCAGCTTGATTGCTTATTTTTAAGAAATAGGATTACATGAAAACTGAGACAAAGTTAATTTCCTTTGTTATGTATTCATAGAACTTTAAATTAATAGCAATTGGCCCTTCTGTTTTTTCTTAAGGTCACTCAAAAAAGATGCTGGATCCATTCTTTCATTAATCTTTTTTTTTTCTTTAGATATAGATTTAACAGCCAGTTCCTGAAATGGCATATGGGTTGGTCTAGGCACCTACCTAGTCAGATAAGAAATTAGCTTTTTGTAGATCTAAGCATCCAATTGTGAATGTTGATTATTTCCAGTGTTTTGAGCTTCATACGAATAAAAGATGTTTAGCATCTCGTGGAATGGTGTTAGTCTCGTACACAAAATTTGTTAGTCTAAAAACTCCACAGAAGGTTGCCACTTACATGATTCCTTCTAGCATTTGCCAATCATAATTAAAATAATGTTTGCAACAAAATGGTGGTTACTGAATTGATTTGATTGCCTAATCTTGCATCCCCATAACAGTGTTGGAGAAGTGTGTCTGTAATCAGACTCATGACAAATTTAACAGTAAGACTTTCTGCTAAGTGTTTCAGTCTCTGTTGTGTGCAGCTGAGGGTTTTTTCCAGCGTATTTTTTTTTTTTTTGGCTTATGGTATCTTTGACTGCTTTCTTTTTTCCATTAATCTTTCAGCAATCCAGGCAGATGCATTTCTGTATAGTACTTCTGCACTCTTAGTCTCTTGACCCTGAAACACAGATATGTTGCAAAGAAGAATTATGTTCTGGTTCCAAGAAACCCAGACCTTCCTGAGGCAAGACATTGAGGGCAGTTGAGCTGTGGTATGGCTGAATCCTTTACAAGTTTCAGATGGTAAATATTTAACTACTCCCCTTTGTTGTCCTTCTTTCTGCTTTTAGCAGTATTTCCAAGAGTGATATTGTCATTCATACTGCAGAAGGCTGTGACTAATTTGTACCACCTTTTCCATTTTCTGTTTCCCTCTCAGTTTGAGAATACTGACTGCAGCCTGTTAAAAGGTCATGTTACCAAATCTCTTTCAGCTGTCATAAAAACCTGTAAAGGTATCAAATTTATTTTGTCTTTTTATGAAAACACTGATAAAGTTTACTAATAAACATAGTTGTTTGTTTAGAAACACAGGGTTCTCACTATAGTTTTTGGCATTAGTAGACACTATGTTCTACTTAGTCAAATTAAATAAGACCTCTTCCCTGAAAGATGTGCTATGCAAAAATCATTAAGGGCAGATCCCTTGGAGGGTTTAGGGAGTGTGGCATTTGGGCATGATTTAGAAGAGTCTACAGACAAAATTGTAGAAAAAACAGAAACTTAGCACTTGCAGAAGTCAGGAACAGGAGCTCATTTTCTTTGCCATGGGTTAAATGCTCCTGCTGAAGAGGTGGTAGGTTTTACAAAAATGTAGGGGAGAAAAATCTATATAATCCCAAGGAAGTTTATGCCTCAAGTATTGTCCCAATATTTAGACAAACCCTGGATAATGTGCTCTGGAAATGCCCTAAGCTGGGTTACCCTTTGTAATGACAAGAAACCCATCCTGCTGTTCATCCTTAATTCCTGTCATCCCCTGCTGCACTGTTCCTGCTCTTTCCCTTCCTTATTCACAGGAGCAGTAAGCTGCTGTATTGGGTTTGCACGGCCTGGTTTGGGTGGCAGGGTGGCTACAGAGGTGGCTCCTGTGAGGAGCTGCTGGAAGCTTCCTCCATGTCTGGCAGAGCCAATTCCTGATGGCTCTGAAGATGGACATGCTGCTGGCCAAGGCTGGGCCAATTTAGAAATGCTGTTAATGCCTCTGTGATAACAGATTTAAAAATAAAGAAAAATAAAATTATTGTGCAGACATAGCTGAGGCCAGAGAAGAGTGGGGTGAGGACATGTGAGAGGAACAGCCCTGCAGGAACCAGAGTCAGTGGAGGAGGAGGGGCAGGAGGTGCTCCAGGCACCAGAGCTGAGACTCCTCTGCAGGCCATGATGAAGACCACAGTGAGGCAGCTGTGCCTCTACAACCCGTGGAGAGCCATGGGGATGCAGAGATCCACCTGCAGCCCCTGGAGGAGCCCCACCCCGGGACAGGCAGATGCCTGAGACAAGGCTGTGATCCTGTGGGAGGCCCGTGGAGGCCGGAGCCCACACTGGAGCAGCCTGTCCTTGAGGGACTGCACTCCATGGAAGAGTGACCATGCTGCAGCAGCTTGAGGTGGAATGCTGCCCATGGGATGGACTCACATTGCAGCAGTTCACAGGCAGCTGTTGCCTGGGGGATGAACCCACGATGGAGAAATTCATGGAGAACTGTATCCTGAGGGAGGGACCCCTCTGTGGAGCAGAGGAAGGACTCCTGTCCCTGAGCAGCAGGAGAAACACAGTGTGATGACCTGACCATAACCCCCATGCCATGTCTCCACACACTGCTGGGGAGGAGGTAGAGACAGGGAGGAGGGAGGGGTGGGAGAAGCTGTTTTTGAGGGCTCATTTCACTTGTCATTACCCTGCTCTGATTTTGTTACCAATAAATTCATTTTACATCTCTAATTAGAGCCTGTTTTGCCCTTGATGGCATTTGATGAGTTATCTCCCCCAATCCTTATATCAACCCATGAACCCATTAAATTTTCTCTGCCCTGTCCATCTGCAGAGGGGAGTGAGAGAGTGGCTTTGGTGGGTGCCTGGAATCTGACCAGTGTCAAACCTCTACAGCTATCTAGCATAACAAAGCAGCAAGCAAAGCAGTTCCCTTTGAGGAATAATTGAACCTTGTTTTCTATTTATCTGTGTACTTCACAAATTCTCCCTGGTACAATTTCAAATTTAATCTATTTTGGTTATGATTTTCCTGATGAAAGAATGCAAGTTTAGAGTTTGTCCTTTGACAGACTTGGAATCATTTGTTTCAGATGATGAATGGCATGTTTTGTCTTTTGCTGGTTGTTTTTTGCAGTGATTGATGCCCAAAAGCTCCCTGGACAGAATAATTTAGAAGTAAAGATTCTGCAGACCAATATTTAAGCTAAAATGACAAACAGAACGAGTACAGTTACTAAAACAAAAATAACCAAAAAAGGAAGAGAACTATGAGATATTTTGTATTCTTTTGTCTGTGAAGTATAAGACTTTAAATCTTTTGTTGGTCCTATTCAATAAGGCATCTAAGCTGTGCCAGAAATGCTTAAAGTAAAACACACATATGACTTTCTCAGTGTTATAAAAAATCTCATCTCAAAGGATAAAAAAAAATTGGCCTTTCTTTTAATCCCTGTTCCATGCTCTGTTTCAAAGGAGTTACCGTCTGGACTCATCTCCAATCACTGGGCACAATTATTACAGTACTCTTTCTACTAAAAATAAATGGTTCAGAAGAAATGTCATTGTCTGGTGACCCAGGCAAGGACAAATGAAATGTTTTTCAGAGTGACCATTAACTATAATTTCTATTATATGTTGTATTTTGGACCTCTTCAGTAAACAAATATTTTTATATCAGCAATCTAATCATTATCAAAGTCCCCTTGAAGCCCCAGAGAAACTTATTAGCAAAGGATTTATGGGAATTTCGAATTGGTTTCAGAAAGGTACATCACATTTGCAGCTGGGACTCAGCACGTAGAACAGCTGTCCTGACAGAGTCCATGTACTAGCATGATGACATCCTGCCAGCTCTTTAAAACATTAAAGCATCTGGTTCGCATTTAATTTTTGGACTCAGATGACTTATCTGCATTGCATTTTACTGTAGGGTATTTCATTCATTATTTATTGTACTTAGGTGTTAAAAAGACCAGAAACTTTGTGTGTGCCAAAACCCCTCACTGGCTGATTGCAGGGCAACACACCAACATACATTTTTGGTAAATCAGGTAGATTAAAAAAACAAAAGCAGCGCTCCCTGAATTTATGAAAAACTGATTGAGCCGATTAAATGCCTGAAAAATACTGAATTTCTTACTGGAAAATTGCCATTACTGTTCTACTAGTACTCAGACAACTTACAGTGAATATCTGAGCTGAACACATCACCAGCTCTGAAACTTCTTTCCCCTGTCACGGGCATAATGTGATGCTAACAGCAGCCAACTCATGTCAGGCTGCGTTTGTTAAAAGCGAATGATCAGCGTGAAATACTATAATTTCCTAATTTTATTTTTGAGGGCATGTGTATGGTACAGAAGAATGAATAACAGCCTGTTGCCTCATCACCTGTTGCCTCATAAATCTGAAGACTATTTCCAGTTCCAGTTGCATTGAAAGATGCATTTCAAACCAAGTAATTCCACGAGCAAAAGGGCGATGTAATGGAATTCGAGTTTTGCAAGAGCCACCTTTTGCACTATTTACAGATACAGACAAAGTGCTTGGAAGAAACAGGGGTTTGGAAAACTAGATCTCCAGCTTGTAGAGAACAGAACAACCTTGTGTTAGAAGATTGGCAGCTGAAACACAAAAAAAATTCTTTAGCAGCAACACTTTGAGATCATCAGGTGACCCTGCCATGGCAGGGGATTGGGAACTACATGGTCTCCAAATTCCCTTCCAACCTTTTCTATGGTTCTATCCACAGTGAAACAATTTCTTGAAGAACCTTAAGCAAATTGTTTTGTTATTTTGCTACAGCAGTGTAGCAAAAAGATGGTTGTGTAGGAACAATATATTGATTTTCTTATATTCCCGTGACAGGAACCCTTAAATTCCATGCTATGGATACCAGTTTCCAAACCTCTCCCAACATAATTAAAGATGATTAAGGCATGATCTTTTTATTCTTCTTAAATTATTAAAAATAATTAGAAAAACATAAGATTTTAAAATTATTGCAAAATGCTGGATGCAGTTGTATTTTCCAAGTTTATGAAATGAGGTTTTATATGTGTTTGGTCTTCCTTCCAGAGAGAACTCAGTTGAACAAAGGCTATACAGAAGAACTGTTCCCTTTTTTTGTCATGTAGCACATGAATTTCAATCATTAAGATGATTCCAAATTATTTTACTTTTTTTTAATTCAAAACCAGAATTAAAATTAGTATATAATTTGAATAATTATGAATATTATTCATAAATAATATGAAAAAATTTAATTTTATATTTAATATATGATACATCACGATAGACTGAAAACAATGGCAATTTTTAGGAAACATTACTCATCATAAATTTCAGGAATATGCATTTCCAGGGACACAGATCTCTCCAGCTATATTGCTGGGAGATATTAAACTGAGTATAGTGTTTTAAACTGATATTTTAAAGTTCTTAAAGGAAAAAAATGTTTATTTTGGCAGAAGAAAATATAATCTGAAGGTGCAATTCACAAATAGCCTTCATCAGCAGTATCATATGAATGACTAGAACAGAAGATCAAGATGAGATTTTTCCAGTGTTTTCATACAATATTGAACTCCAGCATGACTTTTGAGTCATGAACATACTTCTCAAAGGACAGAGCTCTTTTTCCTTCTGCTTTTGAGGATGAATTGCCCACAAAATTTTCTAATTATTTTATTCTGGCTGTAGGAAAATACAGGGAATTCTTTTCACCAAACCTTGATGACTTTGGAGTTTTTCTATATTTCTGAGCCATTTAAAGTTTTTACCAGGGCTTCTTGAACTAGCCCTGTTTATTTGAAAAAAAAAAAAATAAATAAAAGTGGATTGACGAAAGGAAATAGAGATGTAGATGCTATGGGACAAAAAAATGTGTCCAGCAAGTGATTTTGCTGTTGCATCTTCCTCTGAGGAATCCATGCAGAGCCATGCTGATGCTCTCCCTGGAATGCACCACTCCCCCTTTCATCTCTGCTCTGACAAACCAGTGTTTGAATGGCTGCACAAACTTCTTTAGGGAATGGAAGGCAACAAGGAGGAAAGAAAGAGACACTGCTACTGATCTTTCTCCAGAACAAAACAAATCAGAAAATGATTCACTTTTTAATAGAATTAACTCTGCTATGAACCTTCTGTGAAGAACTGTTTGAAGGCCAAAGTGCTGTGTGTCAAAGCGGTAAAATTCCTGACAGGAGACATTACGGTGGTTGTTAATTGCCAAAGGGCTTTGTACAGGCAGCTCTTGGAAAATATATACACAGGCAGCATCCCTGTTACTGTCGTGGCTGTATAAAATTTATTGACCCTTAGTTGTTAAAAGCCCTGTGATCCAGAGCCTGTTAGCTGTGTCCAGGCAGGAATAAAGCAGAGATGTGGTTGTGCCTTTAGGCTGATGAGCTGCAAGGAAGCTGGCAGGAGCAGAGCTCAGGAGTGATGTCTCCCCTGTGCCCCACATCAGTGAGCAGGATGAGTGCTCTGGAGGAAATCAGTGTGGGCTGGGTACTCAGCAAGGAAAGAAAATATATGATGTAGAAGTACCTACAGAATCATATATACTCCTTTGATGCAAACCCTGGGATTGGGCATGATTTAGGATTATGTTTCCCCAGCTAAAGTCAAGATATTG
Organism: Cyanistes caeruleus; assembly: GCF_971803275.1. Classification (NCBI taxonomy): domain Eukaryota; kingdom Metazoa; phylum Chordata; class Aves; order Passeriformes; family Paridae; genus Cyanistes; species Cyanistes caeruleus. The sequence continues at coordinate 75,462,679 of NC_141705.1, forward strand.
TTTCATATTGAGGAAAAAAAATTATGCATAGGAACTTTGGAATTAAATGGTTCCATAGTGTTTTGATAGTTGTTATGGTAAGAAGCAAAGGAAACACCACAGAGATGCACAATTCATATAAATTCTGAGATGCCACTGTAAATAATTTCACTGTGATCCCACTGAAACTACAGAGCAAATAATATATATCTCCTAGAATTTATTATTGGTATTTGTACTGGCCTCAGGAAAATAGTTCAGATGCTCAAGTTGTCTTCTGTGTTCCCTCTCCTCAACCCAATACAGGTGCTTTGACAATTCAGTTTTCAATTCAGTTTTCCCAAAATAAATATTAGGGGAGTTAAATCTAAACTACGTAGGCAAACTTAAAAGTTAAAATGTTTAAAACTTAGGAAAATGAAACAACTATTTAACCCGAGGTTCTGAGTTCTAGGAAATTTCCTTTCTTATTTCAAAACATATATCCTTCATTATTGCTGTTGGTACCATTCCTACTGTGCTGATTTATCAGTTGTTTTATGTGCCTTCTGTTTGGGACTGGAATTATCCCACATTCCTACATTCAAAGAATGCAAGCTCTTCCTGACTTAGCTCCTACCATGATGCCACTGAGCCTAGCTTGCCTGGTTTCTGCTCTGCACAGGGCAAGTGGTCTTGTTGCACACAAAATTAATAGGAAGTATTGCAGAGCTAATAGATTCCCTAATTTCTCAATTTTAGCACAGCTAGCTAATTAAAATTTTAAACAAAAGAAATTAAAAAATGAGGACTTCTTTTTTTCCCTATGACAGATTTCAGATTTCTCTGGAGTTATTTCAATCAGCTGATAAAAGACAGAACCTCAGGTGTTCTCATTTGGACTTTCTTTGTTCCATGCTTTCCCCTCTACAATCCCTTGATCTTTGGCCAGCACTGAAGAGCCAGCTCTGGGAAGCTGGTGGCTGATGCCAGACTTCATAAATCTTCCCACTGAAGTCTTCTGAGCACCAAGGACTATGGTAAGTTAAAAACCCACATTAAATCTTTGCTTTCCTGATTGTGCCTTTACAGAATGTGTCGTGAAAGTGGAATGCATTTCCTGGGACAGCAGCACCTAATGCCATGGTAAACATCCTTGGGTATCCCACTCAGCTTCCCTCTCAAGTTCTGGTACAGCATGAATCTGCTTTGATTTTACTTTGTCAGTGTCCTACAGCAGAGATCTCAGGGACAGCAAGTGATGTCAAAAGTCATCCTGCGTTTGGACAACTCAATCAACTCAAAGTTTGTTGTTTCACAGCATGGACTGGTGAAATAACAGCATTACACTTTAAGGTCTTCTTATGGATGAAATGGAATATGAATTTTAAGTGGATCCCAGTAATTAAGGATACATAAGGTTCTTGATAGTCAAATCAAAATGCAAATGGGCACTTTGTTTTATCCCAGTTAGTGCACTGCTAAGTCACCATCCAAATTAATACAGAAACTACCCCCTCACTAATAATACTTTAAAATTATTTATCTATACATTCACTTTCAGGTATCTATCCTTTTGCTTCAGTGTTACATTCAGCCTTGAAGGTGCCCATCTGGATCCCAAAATCCACAGTACCCATCGAGGAATTTGGAGGGTAATCAACTTATTAGTAGCATCCCAAGGGCGTTGCTGGGATGAATGTGACATTTATGGTGAAGTTTCTTACTCTTCAGTGTTGGATCTTCCCAGGGCTACTTTCTTTCATGTTTTCTCCAAGCAGTTTGCTTACTTGTTATGTTTTTCCCCTGCTGGATCCCAGATACAGCTTGATGCTCCTCACCACTTTACTGTTCCAGTTGCACAACAGCATCCCACAGCCCCAGCTGTCACTTTTTCTGTGGAGACTGTACAGGTTGTCTAGCTCTTGACCACATTTGCTATGGATGGAGATAAGTTTGAACGAGGCAGGTGATAATCTTGTGACAGAAAGACAAATCCTGTCACAGCAGAAACAAGTTAAAATGAACTCTGGTCAAGGAGAGTCCCAGCAAGTCCTGAGGCAGTGCTGGTGAGTTAGTACTCATCATGAAGTGTCATTTCCCCTGAGCTGCAGCTGCAGCCAACTCCCAAGTCTTGACCAACTTTCATTTTGTCTGATCTCTCCATGGCCTTTAAAACCAGACCACTGGGCTTTTGTTGCTGTAAGAGCACTCGCAGATGGAGAAACAGATAAAAAGTGGTCAAAGGCAGAGACAAACCAGGAGTGAAATGAAGGGAAAAGAACATTCAAGGGATTTTTGACACCTGCATAGCATGAGAAAGACGAAAGACTTTATCCAGTTTAGTCTCAAAGTCATATGGGCACATATTTATACATATCCACATAAAAAATGTATGCATATGTCTGTGAGTTTGACATGAACCTACTGCATGTACTTCTTTGAAGAAAAAAGAGAGTTTATTTTCTGAACTCAACAATGGAATGTTTTCCTATTTGGAATATGAAATACAAATCACACTTATTGCCAAAAAGGCTTGATGTCTCTATGTGTTTTATGTTTATGTTCTCTGAACATAAACCAGAACCCCAGATATTATACTTTTATGGATGTACCTGAAAAGATGAGTTCTATAGGTTAGAGTATCTGTTTGTAATACAAACAGATCTTGTTGCTGTAATAGTCTATCTTTATTCTTCTATATTCTACAGAAAAACAAGAAAACTTATTAGTGATATGCAAATTATGTATGCTTTAAAAAATTACTTAAAACATGTGCAGCTCTAAAATACCTTTTACTTTTAATTAATTAAAATTAATTTAATATAAAATATAAAAATTATATTAAAAATAACCTTTTGATACAAATTTTTTATAAAAATTTGTATAGGTTCATATCTGCATAGGGAATCCTGAATCAGATTATATTGCTGAGATTGTGTATGAAAGCAATTTATGTGCAAAAACAATTACATTCTGCTAGATTACTATTTTCTGGCAGATTAATAAGCAAAGAATTATCTTACCATAATATGTTTTTTTAATATATATATATGCACACATATGTGAAGACTGCTTATATTTATTTCTTCATGGAGATGTTCCAAATGCTGGAGCACTTTAATAAAAAAGGAACAAACTGGCAATGGAAGCTTTTAATTAACAGAGAAAGCAGCAGTTTAGTAAGCATTCCAAAACCTGTAGAGCTCCATGTTCTTAAATCTAATTTATGTACACATTTAAGTATATACTTATTATGTACAATTTGAGTGCTTAACTGCTTAAAACACTTTGAACAGGCTGTAGCAGCATTTTGCCAAATATTTTAGCTGTAAGTAGTGTTACGTACTTGGAGTTCAACTATTTGATTAAATGAACTAAACAACACAAGAAAAGCAGAAACTGAAACCAGGCCTGTGTGTTTTTTCCAGACTGGTGCTGATGACTGCCGGCATGGCAGTGTTCATACTTCCATTTGTCTTCCCTTAATGACAGCAGAAAAAGATACTCTGTAAGGAGATGCTTTTAAAATGTCACCAAGAAAAGAATCATCAGGGCCTTTTCTCTTGTACAGCAATGCTTTATTTGAAAAGGAAACTCAGGGTATGTTGTCTTTAAAAAAAAATCAGTAGGTTTTCCCCATTCCCTGGACTGTAAATGCAGAGTACTAGGAATTTACATTTACTAGGAATGAAGTATTGGCACAGCCTCTGGAGTGCCACTGTCCCACAGCTGGCTGAGAGGGTTGGTGGAGTCATGGAGATGCATCTGCACATCTGTTCAACATGTGGTACCACTGCACATCAGTACACTACAGTGATCCCACATTTACTTGGTTTTTTAGGAAAACATTTTCCTGTGTAAAAACATTGCCTTCTAAAATGCTCATTGTTTGGGAAGTATGCCAATACAAGGGCAAGATGGACAAGAGAGTCTTCTGTCTATAGTACTTAAATCATGCATCTGGACATGAATAAGTAAACAAAACACCCAACCTAAGGATATAGAGTTCAGTGAAATATTTCTTATATCAAAATTTACCACATTATGACACAACATCTGAGTTTTACTTTACCTTACTCCTGCAAATTGGCTTTGACTCATCATTTACCTTTTATTTACACCCATTTAGTTTTTTAGATGTCTGCAGTGTGCAGTTAAAATGAGTGAATGAGGAACTCTAGAGTACCTGTGATTTATTCACTAATAGATGAAAACATTTAAAGCAATATTTAATCCATTATCAAGAAGAATATTAGCCAGAGTTAACATATGGAACTGAAATTCTTCAATCAAATCTCCCAGAAATGCCATGTGGTTTTAAATTTTTTTCCACACCTGATTCAATAACACTAATGAAAGGCACCTTCTATTAACTGCCTTATTATTTTATCCATTATTATCCAGTAACCATAATTTTATCCCTTGAAAGGGAAAATTGAGATGCAGACAGGAGAAGGGTGGGGAACCAACTCCAAAATAATGAAAACAAAATGAGTCAGACTGCATGAGTGTAAATCTCTAATTCAGATTTCCTTCCCTAGCATGGACTTTCCTATGACAGTTTCTGTAAAGCCATGGGATGAGTCTACACTAGAGCTTCTGTAAGCCACAAAAGGCAGCGTCCCTCCTCTGGGTCTCACTGACCCTTGGCTCTATCAAGCTGGTGTGTGCATCAGAACAAATCACTTCACTAGAAATTAAAGAGGGACAGATTTGAGCAACAGAAAACCAAATGTGGCTGAAATTCAGATCAGAAAGCATAATTACCCAAGTTTTTGGTTCTTTAGAAAACTCATCTGAGTAGTCCCAGCTGAAAGTTAGGGAAAGGCTGAAGACTTAATTTCAGAGACAATAACCTGTGGGCACCGATCCTTACAGTGATAATGAGAGAAGGTGGCAACAAAGGCATGTGATACCTGTGAAAAACGAACATGAAAAACATGAAACAGAAACTCACAGAACAATAGAAACCTAAACAGGGACTAGGGCAAGGCTGACTTTAACCACATAACACTGAGACTGAAAATGGAAGAGCGCTACATGGAAACATTTTTTGTTTTCTGTAAAGGGATTCAAATTCCTAACATGAACACCAGCTTTCACTAAAGGTTACAATGTGTCCAAAAGCAGAACAAATGAAGATGCAAATCCCCAGACATCAAGCTGGCTTTGAAGTCATTTCACTTTCCTTCTCTACAGTTTTCTTCAAAATTCCATATTTTCACATGGGGCTACTGCTGTGTTTTCCGTACCTCAGAGGGCAAAAACACAACACTCCAGATCCCTTAAAAAGGCATCTTCGTATTTATATACGTTGGTTTTAATGCAATAAATTTCTTTTCCTTCACTGTTCACAAACCCAGTGGGAGGCAGAGCCACAAAGCCTCCTTTTGTCACTGAAAACATGCCTTGGGCAACCTCTGCACCGCTGCCACATCCTCTGTGATAGGTTTGAGATCCCAAAACCAGGGCTACATTATTGTGCCTTTACATTCAGGACATCAAGAGTAGGTATTTCACAGGCAGTTGATTTAGCCCTGAAGAGAGGTGCAGAAGCTCTGCTTGCTTTAAAGAAGGCTGAGGTTCCCACCAGAGTGTCACTGCCTGTAACTCCACTGTGATTAGAGTATGGAGTATTTTCCTCCTTTGTGGATGCTTTACTGACAAGCTTTTCTTCAAAACCTTAGGGAGGTACACCCCAATTACTATTTGGAATGTAGTTGCTAAGGTAGCATGGTTTAAGACATAACTATAATGTTCTCAGTGTATGAAAAATAACACATCTGTCTAAAAAGATTAACCTGAGTTGAACCAAGTGCGTGAAAACTAGGAGTTTTTTCTCCCAAATACAGTGATTTATTTCTTCCTCAGGATAGTTTTGTTAACTAAATGCAAGTATATCTTCCAAACAACCAGGCTGCATTGCTTTCTTGCTCAAGTTTTTGTTATTTTTCATTAAATATTAAAAGTATCACCTCCTGTATAATTTCTTAAGATATTTGTTCCTTCTGCAAAACCCCTGATTTGTTTGTTAGTATTTTACTATAAAAAAACAAAAAAAAAGACATAATAGTATAATAATTTGTAATAATTTTATTATAGAATGCTGTTTTCACATAAAAAACTGCATTTCATAGCTTAGCAGAATTGGCAGGGTAAACAGAATTGGCAGGTGTGATCCATCCCAGTTAACTCAGCATAATATGAAATTCCATTAGGGAAAGATGCAGCCTAAAGAGAGGACATCTAAATCATACTCAGGGTCTCCAAGACAAGACTCATTTATGACATTCTGGCTTAGCAAAAGCTCCTTTGAACACCCGTGAGAAGGCTAGAGTTTTTTGTAGGATTTTGTTGAGTCAAAGGAAGAGATTTAAAGTTTCAGAGATAGGAGACAAAAGTTGGTAGGTTTTGTAAAGAGCTTTCTGAGAGGAAGTTTGCCACTGCAACTGGATTTTTTACTTTCTTTTATTTTATTTGAAGCTTCTAAAGGAGGAAGTGCTTATCTTGAGGGGTTCATGTACACACTCCCAGAAATCTCTTACATGTAATTATTCTTTCCTAGTGCTATATCTTTGTAGAAATACATTAACTTCCCTATTCTTTTTGCACTGCAACTTGGACTGGCTTAATAAAAAAAAATCCCTCCTGCTGGGTTTTAACACTTGAAAAACTTTATTTCCCCAAACAACCATCCTCTGAAACATCATTCCTTAGAAAATTTTATAAACATAGACTTACAAACTACACTGAGGACCAGAATCTCCAAAGAGTCCCTAATCCCCCATTTCTAAAAATTTAAGTGGGTTTCTATTCATTCACGCTACAATTCTCTAATTGGGCAAGAAGGCAGAGAGCTTGTAGCTATAGTGTTTGCTTTACAAACACCTCTTGAGGCTTCCCACTGACTAAACTACTAGTGCTACACCTGCTGCACAACAATGGCAGGTTCAGATGACACAATACAAATTGCAGCCCTATTAAAGAAGTCTAGGTTAATTTCAGGGTGTTATTGCTAAGCAAATCATACATTGTATATACAGGGTAAAATGCAGGCACCTGGCTTCTATCTGCTTTTCTCTAGGAAAATGGACTAGACATGCACAAGGACCATGCTTCCCCCAAAACATCCACACATCAACATGCATGGGCATCTATACATGCATTGGTACACTCAAACCACACGCTTTTCTTCTTCAGCAACACTAGCACAGCATCATTAGCAACAAGGATTATCTATCATCTGGAGCCCTTTAGAAAGGTCAAGATGTAGGTTTTTTTCCCTTGGAATTCACAAGCATTGGAGAGTTGTCCCATATAACAGGAAATCTTGCAGTCTGCAGAACTCTAGTCAAAGCATGTATCTTATCACTGGTTTTTGGTATCCGGTGAAATAAAGATAACACAAATTACCTCATGAGAGAAACCTCCAGCAGTATTTCATTATGTATGACACACAGTTACTTAAAGCAGCCATCTGTACAGAAAAGTAACTGTCAGTGACTTATAATAAGAATTTTCTTATGTTGGTAAAAGTGTTTCAGAGGATTTTATAATACAGGCATTTATTTTGACAGAGTTAAATTTAGGAGCTTCCTATATTTTGACAGACACTGAAAAACAAGTATCTGTGCATTGGGTATTGACTTATGACCAGATAAAGGTTATTTTCCACTTATGATGTGAAAATTGGATTTTTTTCTCTGTGCCATTGTAACAGATCATTGCAGGTGCCCATGCAAGTGTTGTTTATTGTGAGCAACAGTGCTAACTCATTTTCCTCTCTCTCCCAAAATAAAGTACTCGGTACTTTATTTGGTTTTGGAAAGGCTCTTAATGAAGCATGTAGCTCTGGGAGTACAGTGTGCACAGGTTGTGGCTGAAGAAGCCATTTCAATCCAGTGTGCAGTTCTTGGGCTGGCTCATTGATCTGATTAGCTCTGGATCAGATCGTATCGAGAACCTTTCTGTAGTCTATAAACATAAGTGAACTCTTTACTTTGCAACAGCCACAAAGTAAATTTACTTTTAAAAAATGTACTTCCTTCTCCAGACACTCTTTCTATTCACCTGTAGTATATAAAGAATCAATAAAAATCATATCTCGGACATGGTCCTCGCACTTCTGTAAATATGGGATTTTCTGCTCCCATGAGACCCCAGCTGGAGTGCTACATCCAGCTCTTGGGTCCCCCAGCCCAGGACAGACATGGGCTTGTTAAAGGTGGGCCAGAGGAAGCCCACAAGAATGGTCAGAGGGCTGCAGGTGTCCCCTGTGAAGACAGGCTGAGACCCTGGGGCTGTTCATCCTGGGGAAGACTAAAGCTCCAGGGAGACCATTTATCAGCCTTTCAGTATATGAGAGGCTGCTTAACAAAGTCTGTAGTTACAGGATTAGGAGCAAATGTTTTAAACTGAAGGAGGGCACATTTAAACAGACTATAAGGAACAGAGTTTTCATTATGAGCATGGTGGGATACAGGTGGAACAGGTTGCCCAGAGAAGCTGTGGATTCCCTATAATTATTAGTGTTCAAGGGAAGCTGAATGGGGTTTTGAGCAACCTGTTGTGGGGAAAGGTATCCCTGCCCATGGCAGAGGGTGGGAATAGGCAACCTTTAAGTTTTCCTTCACACCCTGGCCCTTCTCAAACAACTCTGTGGTTCTATGATACATCCACGCTCTAAAAGCTGTTATATGAGAAGTGCAATGGCCATGTTTTTCCAAAGGGCAGTACTAGCAAATCCCTTTTTTCCCTTTTACCTGTTGGCTGTGTGCTCTGTTAGCTTATCTTACAGGTGCTTATGAATTCTTTAAAATATTATTAGTGCAATTAATGAGACTGGGACACAGCATAACACTGTTATTGTTCTGTTTTGATTGTTGGGGGGGGCTTCTTTACGACTATTTTGAAATATTTCTTATTCTTCACTGTTTTTATACAAACCAAATTCTGACTTTCATTCAATAACTTGCTGCACAGTTTCCTGTCAAAAAGATACTTATTGATGCTGATCTCTCATCAATTGCTGGACCTGAGCACCAAGCCTGTAAACAGAAGCAAAGTTCTGCTAATCTGGATGGCATTTAACCTGGATATATATTTCATCATCTTCTGGTCATTAAATCATCTTTCAAGTAAAAGATGCTTTTTTTCTGGTAATGGAAAATGCTTTAATTAGAACATTGAGATAGTTATTCTGCACTTTCCTTGTGCTGGAAATGACTTTAACAAATTAACTCAGGCTACTTAGTGACAATAGCACTTTTTTCCCCCCAGCCTTCCTATTGTTTCTTTTTCTTTCAAAATCTGTTTTAATCATTTTTCAATTGCTTCCTCTAAGCTAGCACCATTTTGATTACTGAAACAGGCCATTTTCTCTTTATGGTTCTCTGACAAATCAGGACAGAATACACATTCCCAGCATTAGTTTTTGCTCTTTGGAACATTTTTTAAAAAATTGAACTGCGCATTTACCATTATTAAGTAAATATAAACAAAATAAATTAAGGCAAATTAAAAATGACAGATACCTTTCAAGCTAGCTTTTTTACCAATGGTGCAAAACAACACTTAAAACCCCATTCAGCCTGGCTTTGAACACTTCCAAGGGTGGGAAGGAAGCAGACTAAGTCACCTTGATTAATTTTTTTCTTTTCTTCATACCATCAAAAAAACATACCCAGGAAACCCCTCCCTTTCATCTTCAGGAGTATTTACATGCCACACACAAAAAGAAACTCAAAACAAAACAAAACAAAACAAACGAAACAAGACAGAAAGGTAGACCATTCTTATAGATAAAAAACAACCAGAGTTTGGTGGCTAGGCACAAAGGATAGATAAGGAAATTGTGGAAGATGCAGCTCAGGTGAATCCTCACACTGTTAAGCAATACTTTAGTTCCCCAAACTACTTTCAGTTACTGATATTGAACAGTTATCGCTGTCAATAAGTGACAAATCAAGTTTTTTCTTTAAACTGCAAATGAAAACCCTTAAGTTAATGACAGCAGTTTCAGTGTGTTCCAAAGAGCTGGTGATTATTGTGCTATTGAGCAGAATCCTTATTCTTTATTCCTAGGAGGATAACTCCAGGGCACTTGTATCAGAACGTGTATTTTTGTAGACAGGAGTAATGTACATCAAAGGGCAGATGGCAACACAAACTGCTTGGGCCTTAGAGCCCAAAACACCTGAGAACTGGAGCTGGTGTATAAGGCATCCAATTACAAGATTGTATAAATTTTCTGCTCCTTACTTAAATTGCTTTCTGCTCCTTGTAATTACTGTTCTTTTAGAATACAGTATTATTACACTTCATACAGAGAAGGACAAATAGTGCTTTGCTAAAATATATTTGCACCAAATTTATAATTTTGAAGATCTGGATGAATTTTGGTCTTTAAATAAATCTTTGCCTAAAAAATACACGACATTCTACAGATTTGTCTGGCCAGGTACTAAATCATCAAAACTTGTAAGCACTATCAATTATTCAGAGTGACTGTGATAGAAGCATGGATGCCTGAAGTTATGAATTTATGGCATAAATTCACCCAGCTAAGAAGCTTTGAAAGAACAATAAACTTCTGTGTGTTTTGCTGGGGGATTGCAGGGGGGCTTGAACAACTATTCACTGGCATTTGGGTTCCTGAAAAAAGACCTTCCATACCACCTTACAGTCAAATCCAGATCTATTTGGGAACAGAGTAGTCTGGTAAAAATAAGCATTTTCTGGCATCAGAGGAGCGATCAAATCACAGCAAATATATATAGTTCAGATGTCCAATTCTTTCTGCCATGTTTCATGGCAAATTCTCTCTGCTAATCACCAAACTGGGCTATGGCAGGAATGTTCTGACCTTCACAAATTAGACTGTATAGGCTCTGAAGATTTTGTTTTTCAACAAAATTTCTATGTAGAATCATAGAATTATTCAGCTTGGAGAAGACGACTAAGAAAATCAAGCCCTATATCAAAAGGATCATAGAGAATTAAGCAAAATGGCTAAAAAATTCCACTAATAAATCATAAACCAATGTTTATGAAACCACTGTAGTAAGTACAGCATATGCTTTACAATATCTCACATATACCAGGGCGCTACAATTTTAATGTATTGAAACTTTAATAGCATCTTGGTTAGTGTTGTACTAAAGTGAGAATTGGCACAGTTCTTAATTTTTCACTCCTTTTCAGGAGTATCTCCAGCATGCCAAGACAACAGAACAGACAGCGTGTCTAACCAGATACTTTGCTCAGATTTACACTCATTTGTCCCAAAAGGAGCATTACATTTACTTGGTAGGTTCCCATTAAAGAGAGGAGGGAATAGCCTTGCCAAAGATCTCAAGTCTTCCATGTATATGATGGGCTAGCTCCCATGATGTGCAACTGCCTAACAAATAAACAAGAAATATCCTGTCAGGAAAAACCCAGGTCTTTTTTTCCTTGGTGTGAAAATTTAGATGCTTTGTTAATTGTCTTTAAAAATATCTCCTGATATTTAATATTAATCTGTGCATTTTTACTATTAATCAATTTTATGTACTTTATTAATCCTTAACTCTAAAAGTTATTTTGTGTCAGCATTTTTTAGTATGTCCTATATCCTTTTAGTATGTCCTATGTCCTTTTACCAGAATATTTGACTAGTACTTAAATTCTGCATACAACTCAAAGAGTTAATTTATTTTTACTATATTTAAAAGTAAATAATCTCTAATATGACATGGAATGCTGTTAATTCATCATTAAGCAAAGCAGAAGATATGCAAACAAGCATTTAAATAACAATATTTATTTTATTAGCTTAGAGGGTCATTTTTTTATTAGTTCTTTAATAAAGTTACTCAAATTTGTATCCTATCTAGAATTAGGTAGCATTGCCTAATGTTCCTATTCTGTGGACTTTACATCACCACTTCATTGCAAAACACTATTCATTATAAATTTATGTGGATCCAGTTGCAGGGGATGTCCTTATTAATTTCCTAATTTATCTTCATGGCAGGGATTATAACCATACAACAAAAGATAGTGGCACTAACGCATTAGGAAGTGATAAAAGGATCAGATCACAAATGTCACTTTTGAAGATATTATCTGTACAGTCAATTCCATCCTTTGATACAGAGAAACTGTTGTCTTTGGTTCAATACAGACAGAAAAACTGCATTCTTTTATTTATGATATTCAAATTCAAGGCAAATGCTGTGTCTGACACGAGCAGGTTGCATGGGCTAGTCTCATGTATGAGACTCATGAACATGAACAAGATTTCATGAGAAAAGAGACTCATGTTCTCATAAGATTTGTTCTTAAAAAGAACAAGACTTTGGCTCTTCAACAAGAACCAAATCGCAACCAAATCACATTTCATAACCAATCCAGAAATATATTGATGGAAAAACAAGAAATTAAACATTCAAATAACTCTCATCAGAAAACAAAATGGCACAGAAAACCTAGAAGTTCAGAATTGGAAACAACTTTTTAAATGCTTATAAATATAACCAAAGGCCAGATTATCATAGCCTAAACTTGCAAAAAGGGTATTTTCTATTGAATATTTCCAGCTTTTACCATTATTTCAGTATACCTACATAAGCCTAGTGATGCTTTCACCTAATTCATTTGCCTCTCTGCTTAGAAGTAAGATGGAACAATAATGGCATTTTAAGAACCATCCCAATTTTAAGGAGAGATTTACAACATTATCTTTTAGTACCTGGTAAATAGGATTTACAATATTATCTTTTAGTACCTGGTAAATGGAAGGTCCATCAAGCCATTATTTTTGAGATGACCAGAATGGCACAATATAGTCCAGGTATTGAAAAAATACCAGCATAAAATAGGAGATTTTAAGAGGAAAGGAAAGAAGAGAAACTATTATATTTGAAAGGGAACCTTAAGCTAAATGTGACTATTCTATTCTTGTTACTGGTGTATTTAATAAAATACCCTGGGAAGTAGAACAGCAGGAGATACAGACTATGTAGAGACATTGTCGGGGAAAAGGATGATGAAGACATTCTCTTGAAATACCATCAGCCAAAAAAAATTGTTTACCTTAAGGATAAATAAAAATGTTAAAAACTCCAATCCTTCTTGAACAAGGGTGCTAAATTTGTATGTTTCCTGTTTTCAGCTGTATTTGCTCAAAGTCAAAAGAGATGGCAAATACTTATATTTATAGCCAAATGTCCTGTGTAACACAAAATGTTATTGTATTCCATATCTGTGACCAAAATTGTTACTGTCTCTCTAAGACCCAGCAGCTGGAAATGGAACAGGGGTGGTGCTGGTGCATTTTGAGGTTGGGGTCACTCAGGTTGAAGCTCTCCTGCTCTTCCCCTTTTATTCTTTTCTCTCGGGGAAAGCTGAGGCAGCACAAGGCAGAAGATCCCTTTTGTTTTCTTTTGTTTTCTTTCCTGAGGGTGTCGCTTCAGGCAGGTCTCCAGAAGCTGCATTTCACAATTTTAAAACTGCTTCAAGGCAAATTCTGCAAATACCAGTCTACAGCACCACTCCACAGGGTTGCCTGTAACAAAGAACAAGAATTTAAAAATTCTTAGATTAGGAGAAATGGCTGTATTTGACAGCAGCTTAATCTTTAACTACGAGAGTCTTTAAATTATTTATAATTCTTTTTAGAAAGAATCTTCATAATGTTCAAGTCAGAGAGGACTACACTGTACTGCTCAGAGAGCAACAGATCCACAGTTCCCCTGGGAAAACTGGGAACGGCACAGCTCCTCCCCAGGCATCCAAATAGGTGCCAGAAGTAAGCAAATGATGCATCCAATTCCTGCCCAGCATGCCTGGCATTCGCTACCATGGCTCATGGAGCTCATCTCTCTAATGTCCTTGGAGCAATATGCTAGCAGAAGGGAGGGATGGGAGAAATATCTGCACCTTCCATTGTAACTTCTTTCCTCTTGTGAGAAATAATGAATCTCACTGTCCTTCCAGACCTTTATACCATGCAAAGACCATGCATCAGCTTGCATTCACTGCTCAACATGAGGTCAGCTGCTGCTGGTGTCTGGGACTGACAACCACCAGCAAACACTGACTTTGCAATGACTTCTGCTTTAGCATTGTAGGCAAGCCCACAGTATGCGCTCAATAAGCTGAACATTCCCTTCTGTCTTCATGAGACGTGTCCCTAATTTTGCTATTTGTGGAGAAAATACTTTTAACATCCAGCCACAGAAAGTCTGTTAGAGATTATCACTTCCATAAGTATCTCCCCAAGAACAACAGGATGTGGGGTGAGACACCCTAGAGCTTCCCAACAGGAGAATTCCTGTGAGGAGATTCCCTGCCTCACAGGAATGAAAATAAACCTTAAAGAAACTTCTGGTGTGAAACTACCAGGAGTGCATTACAATAAAGAAGCTGAAACTTGGAGATGATAAAAACAGTTTGAAGCCCTTTTGCATATTGCTTTCAGAGGGTAAAAACAGAGAATGAGTCATGAAAGCAACCCTTGACCCTATTTTGTTGGACACTGTTAGAAAAAGTAAGCTATGAGCCCTGCAAGTCCAAGAATAATTCAAAATAATTCATTTTTTTAAATGACATATTTCATATCAGCTTCAGTTTTTACATTCACATGCAATGGAATTGTAAATAATTTTTAAAATTTCATAAAGGTATTTGGTTTTGTTTTTAATTGGAAATTCTACCTTTCAGTCTTTCTGAAAGGTTAAAGTGGAGCAGTCTAATTTTTTTCATGAAGTTTCTCTTCAGATTGCCTCATTTCCACAGAAGATTTCACTTTAAATGAATCAGCATTTTCTAACAGAGTAGTAATCCCTCAGAAAGATTCTGTCCAGCTCTACTCAAAACGAGAAAGTCTTTTAACTCTTTAGGAGGGACTGCCATCAAATCACACCAGGGTAGCGTGCTCCACCAAGCAGCCAGCGGTGCTGCAGCTGAGCCCATCCGCTGTGCGTCCTCCACTCCTCACCAGTCATTCCAGGGGCCTCTCCCTTTGCTGCACAAAAACAAGGCACTGGAAGAGTCTTAAGATGAACAGCACCAGCCTGAGGCAGTCAGATGAGGGGTTGGCAGGGAGAAGAATCTCTGTGTTTGTGAAGTTTTGGCACCACAGAAAAGCTCTCCCTGGAGTGGTCCTGCTGTCCTAACAATGGAGTCGCCAAGAGGGGAGGAACTTTTCACACCAGCCACTACTAAAAAGCAAATATAGATCAGAAACCACTGCAAACTGTTGCAATATCTGTGAAAATTATCTGAAAAAAAAGTCTCAGAAGGACTACAGAAACACCCAGAGGAGATATCATATGGCAGGCTGTGGTGTCCAAGAAGAGAATTAAATCCTGCAGGTTCTACACAGAGGCAAGTAGAAGAAGTCTATTCAATTTCAAACTCATTAAATCTTAGGACTACATTTTAATCTGTTAGAAAGTAATAACTTTAATATCAGTAAATGCCTTGATTCAGCCTGATGCTGGCTTTTAATTTCTGCTTTTCCAAGAATGTGTTAGCCACACAATTCCCATGAAAAGGAGCTCAGGATTGGCAAACTCATGCTGAGTGGAAGTATTACACCATTACCATACGAGAATGCCCTGAGATCTCAGCAACAACACATTCATTGGAAATTCTTACTTTAAATTCTTACTTTACACCCTGAATAGAGTATCTTAATCCAGATTTTACATCTTTAGGTTATATTTTTTCTTTCTCTGCCTGCACTACACACTGCAGTGTCATAAAACACAAAAGGCCTTTAGGTCAAAGGCAGAATTCAGTGTTATTAAGATATGGAATGTTGTCTCCTTCAACTACTGCTCTAGAAAAAACCTCAAAGTATCTTAAATCTAGAAGCCCAAAGACTGTTTTATATTCAAGTATATTTAAACTAAATATCACTTAAAGCACTAATTAGAAGCCTGTGCTAACCCCATTTTTCGATATATTATCCCCTTGTAATTAAAACTAATCATATAACAAGTCAGTAGTCCAGTCTCAATGTCTTTGTGTGATTTATTTGTTGATTGACTGTTTTTCATGTTTCTCACAGACTTGAGCACTTTAGTGCCTTTAACTCAAAGTCATAGAGCAAGCAAGCTTTCATCTTTCTTCTATGATCATTCAGGAAGTAAAGGGTAATTTCACCTTACCTTTTTTATCTATTTCTCTCCTTTGCTTTATAACAATTTTCTGTATTTGTCCTTTACCTGGGGAAGCAGGAATGGGCCATCCACTCCCTCCCTCCCAAAGCCCAACACCTACCTGCACCCTGAGATAAGAAACCTTCAGCAGAATCTGAGTCCCCGCTCAAGGATGGATCCCTGCCTGCCTAATTAAACTGTGGGCAATGAACTCTGGGCTATGCTCCTCACAGAGCAGCAATTCATCATTTTGCCTCGCCACTCGTGTTATCAGGACAAGCTTTTGTCATATGGTACATGCCAGTTTTTGTTTTGATCGTTGACTTTTAATTGAACCATAATGCCATTGCTGACAGAGTTTGGGAGGACTGAAGTTATAAATCATAAATCCACAACTAAAGCCCTTATGCTCTTAGAAGTGTCTGAATGTTAATGGAGGCTGATGCTATTTGGTTTTCCAATAGAAATGAGCTGCTATAAAATGTCATGGCATGAAGACACAATAACTATTTATGTAGATTTATAAAAGTAAAATAAATGTAACAGGTGGCGAAATAAGCCACCTGATGAGTAAGTTACGATGAACCCTATTGGAGTAGTCATAACTTCTTTAAAGTATTTGAGTTTATATCCTTGCAGATCTCATGAATTTAGAAATGCTTCAGTGATTTCAAACAACTGACTATAATGAAAGGCAATTTGCAGTTAGTAAGAGCTTTTTATGGCTACTGCAATTAGTAAGTGAGACCAAGCAGAAGTCTTGAATAATAGCTCAACTCCTAGATATAAAAAACTGTACAATTAGGGAATATGTAACATATATAACAATGCTAGACAAAGGAGTGATAGCAAAAAAAGCTGTACTAACCATCAAAAGCCATTAAAATCTTGCATTTAACAACACAGAAACTTTCCTAGCCCTCATATTGCAGTGAAGAGTACAGTATTACACTCAAGGCCCCATTCTACCACAAGAGTGAATTTCCAGGGCAAAATCCCTACAAATGGAAGATGACGAAGAGGAGAAATCTTCCTCTATTGCACAAAAGATCCCCATTTTTTAAATTAATTTGTTTTCTCTGTTTATAAGCAATTTTGCATATGACTATATTATTTTTTTTAATAAGACACAGGTATGCTAATTGTGAAAGTGCAGTAACTTCCTAATTTTTACAAGTTCATACCCTTATTTTCAATTCTATAGCATCTTTTACTTGAATAATTTCTATAGGTATTGTACAGTTACTATAGTTTTAAAGAAGCACTTAACACATGCACTATAAAGCCACAGTACCCTTCTGCATCTTAGACCTCCAGCCTATCTCTCTCTATGCTGCAAACTTGTTTTCTTATACATCCACAGAAGTGAAACTCCATAAACATTATGGAAATAATTTGTAATCAGCAACCATTGTAGAAAACCTTAGTTTTGTTATGTTACTTTTAAAATTAATTGAATCACACACATAAAAGTGGCAAGGCTTTGGCTTTAAAGATAATTTCTGCTTGGAAAATTTTCAGTGAAAAATTGGTTAAAAATCTCAAATTAGCATCAACCAGAGTAGCTGTCGTCTAAGTACTCCTATTTTGCATGCCTTCTTATTTAAATAAAGTAGCATCTAAAATTATTCTACATTTCATCTTTGCAGGTTTCAGGTCACAAAGTCATCCTGCACACAGCTTATTTTGCAATATGATAGCCGATGGGTATTGCTATGGTTTTAATCTTCCTGAAACCTCAGTTTTGAAATTAGAGATATTTATCACTCCATTTAACCAGCAACAAAGACATGAAAAACTGTTTAGTCAGTATTTCCAGAACTCCATCACACGATCGCGACATGTTCTTTCCGAGCATTAACAGACAGCTCACCAGCTCTGTCACCTAACGCAGCCCAACGCGATTGACAGGATGACAAATCTTTTCCTGAGGAGTTTGAGTCACATCAAATTAGTCACACAGCGATGTTAGTAACATATAACCTGCAAGGATGTAATGTCTTTCTGATTTTATACTTCCCGTGTTGTTATTCAGTCACTGCCGCGCAGATGCAGATAGAATGTCTTTTTGATTTTAAACTACTCCTGCTACCACTCGTGCAAGGTTTGATAATTTGTTTTAAGCTAGGGCAAAGAATTCACATGACATCTGAAGCTGAAGATATTAAAATGCATCTAGCAAAAACTAATTTACACAAATATTGCGCTATTTATTATACACCAACTTCATTACACGCAGAATTCTTTTTGGCTTCAATCTACGGGATCAGACCTCAAAGGCAGGATTCTTGCAATATATATTCCAGATAGTCTATTATAACCAGATTATATGAGAGTCTTATTCAAACCTGGCCTTGCAGAGCTATTTGGAGCTTGCTGTTGAACTGATAATTCAGCTTACAGTTCTGGTGGCTTTGCTCCCAAACAAATTCATAAACCAACAAAAGAAAGCATAAAATCCATACTGTGATCTATTTGCCCCACCAGCCATTCTGAGATATGCAGTTAAAGCACAGTGTCAGTTTCAATGGCATTGTAAATTACTGGGGATAAGTCTTTCTGTCTCTGCTGCATGGCCAGGCTTGGATTGTGGCATAAAGATACCCACCTAAAGCCTGAGAAGAACATTTTTTAGTTCACTTTCAGAATAAAAGGAAGGAGTCTTCCTGAGGTTTCCCATTACTCAACATGAATAGCCTCATTTTCGAGTACAGAGGTAATCACCATTAAACAGAAGAAAATGGTAGAATAAGGTACAGCTAAAAAATGCAAATTTAGGTTGTTTGTTGTGATTCTTATGATATCCAAAAGCATATAAGTATCTTCAATTAATTCACAGATATGCCTGACATTCTTAGAGCTCTGCTCTCATTATTTCAGGAAATATTTTACACAGAACAACAAAATCTCTTATTTATCCTTTTCGAACACAAGTCTTACCTGTGCTAGAGTGCTCTGTTTTAAGAATCCCAAGCACTGCTGTGCAGCGCCATACGCACAGAGAGCATTTCAACTTCTCAGTGATGACATGCACCAGGCTAGAAATCTGGAATCTACCCTTGATAAAATTTCCTACACATCAACCTGTGTGACCTCAGTGATTTTGGGGGATTTTTTTGGCAAACTCAAACTGATTTTATAGTACAATAATAACGATTTTTGCTGGGGTCTTTCTCCCTCAGCAGTTTGTTCCCACACCTTAATCATGCACTCCAGTACACAGCACCAGAACATGATATTACCTTCACATTTCAGTGGCTGAATTTGAACTCTGGATCCTCATACATATTCCCTTTCTCTGTGAAGTGAAGCATTCCTTAATATGCCACTACTCCTATAGTCTGGAGAACCAGCACCTCACATGACAAAAACAAGCTTATCTTGCAGGCTTTTCCAGATTGTGGACCCCCACTCCTATGTACCTACATTTCTCATGGAAATTTAAGGAATCGAACATTTTTGAGATCTCTAACTTGCTGTTGACTTTGGCTGAAGATGACGGAACAATGAGAAAATATAAAAGAGGTTTTCATTGGTTGACACACTAGCTGACAGAGAAACTGGTTTTGTTTTTGAAAAGTGGGTCTGGTACAAAGTTCTGTGAATAAGGAATATGAAACTTACTGAAATATTAAAAAACATTCTCATACTTATTTTTAATAGTAATGGATTTTAAATTTGACCCACGCTTTTTTTTCTTCTTGAGGTATATGGATCCAGAAGACTTGGTTATTTTTTTTTCTCAGTTAGCCATTGACTTGCACTTACTGCAGTGAGACATCCAAACTTTCCTTTACATCACCTATTAAGTATTGGATTTTAAAAGAACTTTACTTACAACATTGATTTATTTTTCATTGAGGTATTCTCAATCCTCCAAGAAGTGTGCTAAATCTTGGTGTCAGTTCTTGGACTCTTAATGCCTCTAAGCCCTCAAGACAATCATAGCTGTACTTTGAGGCTTTACCAAATCCCCCCAAGTTTAAAGCAGAATATACTGCTGCCAATTCAAATTCTTTATCTTCTCTTGTAATTCAAACTACAGATTGCTACATGTCAATATAAACAATTACTGTTATTTGTTCACAGAAATGGGTGCCTCCAAAGTTAATTTGTACTTGTACACAAATATGATTTCTATTTGCGTGTGGACTTTTTGATAGTGCTCTTGATACTCTGCTCTTAAATTATGTATTAACTGTTTAGACAAGTAGTCTCAGTTTTTCTTTATTGCCAGAGAGGTGAGATCAGGGATGAAAAGAATGATTTTGCCAATAACTACTATTTATATTAGCTTAAATGAAAGTGCATTTCATTGTTTATGCTTCCATATGGCATTGTGGATCTGCATAATAATGTATGATAGCCATGATGAAAAGGACACTCTGTCATCGTAAAGAAATGAAGCCAATTGCTGAGACAGATGTAAACAACTTCAGCAGCATTGAAGACAACTCCTACTGTTTCAGTCATTTATATACATCAATTTAACAGGCAAATTCCCAAGTTAAGTTAAACTAAGGCTGAAAAACATGTTAGGGTCTTTAATTCATAAGATTTATATTTAAATGTAACTTCAAAATCCTCTTAACTGTTCACCAAACAAAAATGTATACTCACAGCATAAGAAAATTATTTTTTCCTCTTTTTTTTGATGCTGCATTATTTATAGAATTCACCTAATCCAAATACTTTGAATGAGATCTCTTAGTCTTTGTGCAATATTAGTTAATCTCACTGTTTTTTCCCCTATACCAGTGAAGATAGCCTGGACTTGTACAGCTGACCTATATAGGTTTCACTGCTCCCCAAATTTTTAATTACTAATTTTCAATGCTGCACTTGTCCACTCTCTAAATAATAAAAAAAATTGCTAAATAAAAAATTATAATAAAAAAAATATCCCTGGGTAACCTTAGCTAGTACCAGCTCCTCGTACTGGACCTTCCTTGGCTGGCACCAAATCCCTCTGTACATGTTTGCAGCTGGACTTTCAACACTGACAGTGGGTTTTCATCTTCTTCTGTGTGTTCATTTAGATTTCATTACGCTCTTATATTTTTAAATACAGCTAAAACACAACAGGGCTTTTTCAACATACCACATTAGACATCACATGGTGGTAATTATTCTCTGGGAGTAGCAAGTTTTTTACCATTATTTCTGTCCTATGTCTAAAAGTGCCTGCAGGTAGAGACCTATCTTGTATTTGAGTCAGACATTATTTACACAAGTTATTATTGGTAATTATGATTGTAGTCTTCCCATTTCTTATGTTCATCTTCCCATACATCCAGCACTCTGTGACTACATTAATTGCCCTTGTCAGTCCCTTTGGCTGTGTCAGCCTCTCCTTAAACCCTTGCTGTGACTTTGAATAAATTTTTCCTTATCCCATCTTGTTGTCACAACAATAATAACCCTTTTAGTGGCAATATTTAGGAGAATGAAAATGCACTAAGGAAGAAAATAAGACTAATAATTTGAGAAATAATGCTATGTTGATCCTCAAGAGCTGTTTTGTGTCTTAGTAACTTAACAGGAATTAAGACAACAGAGCAAATCACTAGGAGCATAATAATATCAATGATAATGAAAGGTTTCTATAATCCCTCAGAAAAAAAATGTTACCAAGAGAAGGTATTTTTTTTTTTCTCTCAATGATTATTTTTTTCTTTTGTACATTATGCTTGCAAACTGCTCAGAGGGAAACAAGTCCCAAATTTTATTTCAAAACCAGAATTTTCAAACACCTGCTCAAGAAAGAGAAGTTACAGAAGAAAGAAATCCATGTCAAAAAAAGGTCTCATCAGTCTCATTTGCCTATGTTTAAATAAACACTAAGAAGAAAATTTTCTATAGAGAAAAAAAAAAAACAACCAAAGTATTGAAGGAAAAAAGAAAATAATATTATGTTTTGAATTAATTTTTATTATATTAATTTTTATTATATTATTTTACATTGATTCAGGAAAAGACCCATATTCTTGTAATTTTGTTAATGTGTAGCTTTAATTTCTTCAGTGGATTGTTCAACACAAAGAACAAGAACATTTTTAAATAACAGTGAAATTCTGTGTGTATTTCATGTCATGCCACAAGACAGAAATATGACATGACACACTACATTAACCTGCCAAGATACCCTAACTATTACTGTGTGTTTTCAAATTTTGATTTAAAAACCATGAAGAGTTAACAATTCAAATCCTAACCAGATAAAAAATTACTTTTATATCTGCGATAGCTCTGGGGATATGCCTATAATTGAAATGCTTGGGTTTTGAACACTTTGACATTATTACTCAATGAAATGAGCATGAGAAATTGTTCATCAAAAGCAGAGAGAAAAGAAAAAAGGGATTAGCATTTTAAAACCTGTCCCAAGAGTTTGACTTAGAATGGAGGTATTTTTATAGCCAGTTAGAATTTAACTCCTTGAAGTTTCCAACTGACAGCTCTCATATGCTTCATGGAAGAATAATAGTGTTTTTGTATGTTATATTGTAATTATTTAAAATTTATTAATATATTTACTATTAAATATTATTTATTATCTGATTAAATGGAAAGGATGTTATTCTGATAAAGCTAAAAATTTTTCTCCTGATATTTATGCAAGAAAGCGATTTTGACAAGGTTTTACGTCTACATTGCCATGCTAGTACAGTTTCTTCTGCTCTTGCTGTCCTTCCAGATTCTTTTCTCCCCTCCTAGCTTCCTTCTTTATTTCCTTTCTTATTGCCTGATTTTCTCTCCCTTATCTCTTCTCCATATTTTTATAATTACAAGTAAATTCCTATAAAACTTAAGAAGACTTCAGATAGATCATTGCTAATATAATTACAGTATGGAGAGCATAGTGATGTTTGAATGCAAATTAGAGTGAGTTTTTACAGTTCATTAGAAAGACTCGGGGATTGAATTTAGTTTAATCAAAGCTTGAGTGCTCCCAATATACACAGCACATACCCAGTGAAAAAAAACCCTTAATACAGGCTCAGAGATTAAAGATGAATGTCGTGCTTTGCATCCATTTACAGGAGTCCATCCAGGGCGCACCACAGGTCCTCATACCTAACAGCCTAATGGAGCTGAATTAAAAATAATTGCATGCAATTCAGTAATTTCCAAATTAATATATATTACTCCATTTTTCTTCCTCCTTTCTGCAATAGTTTTTCACACAGACAAACAGGTACTGGGGCAGCTGCTCATCCCTCATCCTGCTGGTGTTTGCCAGGCTCCCGCCCGATGGCAAAGAAGAAAAGAGAAAAATCCTGCAGCATTTTTCACTTTATCTGACCTAAGGTCACTTCAGATGCATTTGGCACTTCAGCTGGCAGAAGAAAAGGTGCATCCCACCACTGATTCCCTGCTAGCACTGACACTGTCTCCAGGTTTTAATGCACCCTGGGCAGGTGCATTCAGGGAAGGAGAGCCCCTGGAGATCCAGCTCCGTGCTCACATAAACTGTGAGCACTCTATGTGCACACAGTGTACAGAAAACACAAAAACACATCTCTCACCTGCCTATTGGAAAAGCATATATATTTATATATACACATGTATATATCCTCAAGATAATCAATCAAAACACTGAGTTCAATTCCTCCCAGAAAACACCTCTGTGAAAATCCCCTACGATCTCCCCTTGGCTGCTAGCTTCCCACTTAGATTGGGTTTGCAATATCTAAAAATGTTCAAGGTATTAACCCAGCTGATAAGACTTTGTTTAGTGTTAAAAGTTAACACAATTCTCATGCCATGTTAAACTACTTGCTCTATAGACTTCACAGAGTACTTTTCTCAAATTATCTTCAGATACTGCAGAAAAGAGGCAAGAGGAGAGGAGGCCACAGAACATGCAGCAGCTCAGTATGCAGGGCCTTACTGGCACACATCCACTGGCTGTCTTGGGATGGGGAATGGGGGAATGGGTTGCTGCTGCAAAGATCTCTGTAAGGAGATTACACTAGAGCATTTGTGATGCAGGACATGTATGTGAAAGCACATGCCAGCTTTGCAAAAATACAATGAAGAATTCACAGTTTAGTGTGGAAAGGTGCAGTCTGTAGGAGAGATGGTTGATATTAAAGAAGGCATTAGGTCCTGGAAGAGTGAGGAGAATACTGGCCCAAGTGAACTACAGATGGCCTATGGCTGGTATTTCCTACGGCTTCCTGGACTGCCAGCTGCATTATCCTGGCTTTAATCAATTCATCATCTACACAAAGTGGGCTGGGTTTTCCACTGCTTGAAAAGCCCTGGCATGGCTTTGTGTTAAGGTTTTGCTGCCTTAAAAATAGGATTTGATAATGGAAAATTTGACACACCCTTTAATTATAGAGAAGCAAACAAAGCACTTGGAGAAATGTAAATGCAGCCTAATAGTTATTTCTTCATCTCATTGTTAAAGAGTCAGCTGCCATAATGGCAAACGTGGGCAATGCCTTAAGCACTGTGTCTTAAATATGTCCTAAGCAGAAAGATCTGCAATTAGGTTTTTGAAATGTTCCTCATTTGCCTCTCTCTTGGGACTTTACATGTGAAGTCTTGCAAAATGAATCAAGGGGAAAATGGGGTAAGCGTGATTGCCGGAAAAAGACTCCACAAAGAACACTCTGAAAGTACCAGACAGGGCACAACTTAATTGAATTGTGATTTGTTGGTCTTGTAAGCACTCTCCAGGAAGGAATGTCATGTTAATCAAAAGCTGTCCAGCTTCACTTTCTTTTTAACAGGCAAACTTTAAATAAGACACTTAATAAGGATTTTGATTTCTGAGGGGTATTGGATCACATTCACCTACAGGGCATTTAAATATAAAATCCTATTTATATGAAAATTCTTTAGTATTCATGTAAAGTGGATTTTTATAAACTGGCCATTCTATTCTAGTTTTCATGTTGCTAAAACATCTTAAAAATGGCAGAGTGAAGGAACACATATAACCAGCACAGGTTGCTTAGGTAGATGTCAAACTTTCTTGGGGCATTCCTGTGAGTTCTTGAAATGTGGGACTGTAAAGTTTAAAAATTGTCTTTCATAGAAGGACCCAGGACAAGGAAGTCCTCAGAAAAGGCTCTTTTGATTACTCTGGCCTTCATTAGAGAGATAACTTATACTAGGGAAAGTTCAGAATATGTTACTCAAAAGCCAAAGGAAATGAGAACATGGTTTTGCTACAGAATCAAACTAGTTTTTGTTTTTTGTTTTTTGTTTTTTTGTTTTTTCCCGGAAAACTCGGGTCAAACAGTGTCAGATATCAGAAAACCTTGATGCCTCAAGATGTTTCTGGATGCCTGAAATGCTTGGATGTGTCCATGGTGGGAGGGGCAGGTCAGGCACTGTCCAGGAGAGGCAGTGAAGTGCTCCAGCCCCAGCCCAGAGCCTGGCAGAGCTGTCCAGCTGGTAGCTAGATCTGTGTTTTTCTGTACCTTTTCTGTCTTTCTCTCTCTTTTTCTTCTAATTCTCTTTTCATGGAACATTTTTGGTAACTTAACATTTTATGGGATTAACGGTTTCTAGTTATATGGGTTGAGCTATAGGTTAATAAGTGTTTTATATTGAATTTGGTGTTGTATTTAAAGCTTTGCTAAATTTCCTTGATTTTATTTGTTTTGCCAGTAATCTTTTGTGTAATTTTGACATCTTGAGTATGTCTGGTTGTTTTTTTCTCCTGTGCACCAACCCAGAGTAAAGGAACCTCAGTTTTCTCCCTGATACTTTAATGTTCTGGGGTGTTAAAAATACTTAATGTCCAAATTTTACCTTGTCCAGCTTTTCAACACAATATCCTTTAGACATTTGTAGAAGAAAATGCTTCATTATCAGAGCACCTCAGGCTGTAATGAGGAAACATTTGCTGTTCAAGGGATTCCTTTTGATAGCAGTTTCAATGCAAACAGGTAATCTGGGATGGGGTACATTATTTTCACTCACCCAGTGTGAAACTCATTAGAAAAGCCAGATAGATAGATAGATAGATAGATAGATAGACAGACAGACAGATAGATAGATAGATAGATAGATAGATAGATAGATAGATAGATAGATAGATTTGTGCTGTCTCTTACAATTTTACTGGCAGAGTTTGAGCACCAGCACAGAATGCCACCATCCACAGTTATTAACATTCCTCACCTCCAGAAATTAATGCCAGCACCTCAACTCTCCTTGCAGCCATCCAGTTTCAAGTATTAATACACCAAATAGTTGGAATCCACCCCTAACCTCCTCTTTGGATTTAAGAACACACTAATTCTACTGAAAGACTGACTATACCTTTTTTTTTAAACATCCCTCGAGCTTTGAAGGCAGCAGAACATATATCCCAGTTCTGCCTGCTGGAGCTTTGCATTAATCTAAGTGGCCAAGAAGATGAAACTGGTGTAATATGATTAGCAAAATGACACAGAGCAGCTGAGGTGATTAAGGGAGAAAGTTTGGTGTCCACATGTCTCATACTCAACCCTAGAATGTTGCAGACATCATAGTGGATTGCTTTGAAAATCCTTGCAATATTTGTTTATTTAAACAATTTGCCTGTAATAGAGCAGTTTCCTGGAAACAAGTGAGTGTTTCTTTACATCTTTTATCCCTCCAAGGCTGAAATCACCTTTGAGCAATAATGAAGTATTGCAGATTGTGCTGGATGTGGAACAATACACAGAAGTGGCCATTTCATAAACCATCTATCTTGTAAGTACACATTATTACAGAAAATTACATCATTTATCTGAGTACTAGTAGCCTTTCTGGTAATAACACTGCATGGAAAATCAGGTATTCATTCAAGTGTATTTGTGTCACAAACACTGAAATTTTTCTTCTAGATTTACCCAATAAGTTTAAGAGGTTAGAGAGAAAAGACAGGTGACTTCACAAGTTTAAGCTCCATGGATAAAAGAGACATTAATATTTTTAGTCTTTGTTCTGGAATTCAATTGACAAAATGAATGTAAATGCTTGTCTTTGCTAATATTGTGTGATCGTGTGATATTTGAATTTATAGTATTTTTAGTATTTAAACTTGGCCACAGGAGGTTCACAACTGATTGCTACACTTCTTGTTGCCTTCAAACTATTCTTACAGTTCCAACTCTTGCTTTCATCTTTTAGATTGTTCTCTAATACATTAAAATAAATAGATTCTTTTTCAACAGTCATGCATTATCTCTGATTGGACTGGCAGGAACTGTACTATTTTCATTTCAGTGAAGATTATTAATCTTTGGTATCTTTTCCCTTTTGGTTGCACATATCATTATCAACCAAATTCTGCTGCATTATCACAGCTAAGTAAAACAAGGTAATGTGTGGAAACATATTCAGTGCAGTTCATTAAAATTATGAACTCATGTCACTCTCTATAATTTCTGTATATCTGTATTGTATTCATGGATTCATTAATTTCTTCTAATAATACCCACTCTTTAGAAACAAAAACTGCCAAATCATTTATTTGATGAATGTAATCATTTGGTATCTTCTAATTTTCTACAAATGGTACACAACTTCTATGAATTAGTTCACAATTCCCAGTCATTTACTATGCTAAAAAAGAACATTTAATTCTATAATTTCCTCCTTATCTTTTCAGTTATTTTTCTACAACCCTAATTCATTTGATCACTACAGCAGCAGGGCACTTTGTCCCCTGATATGCTAACATTTATAGCTTTTAGTATAAATGGATATTCTAATGTGAACAGTGTTACTGATATTAGTTTTAGTGCAGAAGTTCTTTCCAGAACTCCAGGGAAAAGAAAGATGCCACTTTAACAGACAAAACACTGCCCTAATCAATTCTAACCTTGTGAAGTAAGTTTATCCTCAAATATTAAAATCAATAAGCAGTAGAAGGGATGAGGCTGAATTGAAACTCAAGGTAATTTTTGTGATATCTCTCCAACAGATTGAAGATGTGTTAAAATCCTTAAATGATCTGCTTACCACTTTCATGAGAAGCTCCATCAAATTTTACTCAGTTTCCAATTTAAATTTATGTTCTTCTATCTACAGGAGTAGTCATTGTATTATAATACAGAAAACAAGCTTGTAAATAATTTGTCATGTTATTTACTTATCATTTAACTGCAGAATTCCAAACTTTCAACAAAGTCACTGTATATAGTCACTTTAAATAAAGTCTAAAATTCCATCAGGAAAAAGCTATTAAAATCACTGTGGAAATGGGATTGGGAAAAAAAAGAATCCCTTTTCCAATGTGTTAAATGGGAACACACTTTGAAATCAAACAGATTTTCAAAATTGTGTTATACCAGAAATAGAAAAAAAAATTATTTAGAGTCAAAGACAAAATCAAAACATATACAAGTTCTTAAAAATCTATATTTTCTTACCAAACAGTATTCCAACTGCATAAAAGCAGATAAAATTCACAAAGATCTAGTGCCAACACCAATGCTTTAAAATTTCTTCTTTCTCTTCATTAACTAAAGAGAGTTTTCATTTGGAATTAGTTTCAAAGGTGTACTGAGACATGACCCAGCATTTGCTGGTCTAGAAACATATCTATCTTATTTCCTAGCTTGTCACTTTGGATTAATTTTATAAAATATTTTTAAAAATGCAGAATAGAGAAGATTTGGGTATCAACTGTACCTCTTTGTCTCTGGGCTGATTTATGTTACTCAAACTGTTACTCTGGATCTTTCTGGAAGGAACTGGAGTGGAAGGTATCCAAATCCTCACTTTCAATAAATACTTAGATTTCAGAATTATCATTACTGAGTTATCCATATGCATCCTTTTAGTAACCAGCCTTAATAAGGATAAAAGCTTATCTCCTATCCTCAGATGTAATTACAACATACTGCTGATCTTTACTAAGTCTACAAACAGAATACTTTTTAATACTTGACCCTTGGGATCAAAACCAAATCAGAGATTAAATGAAGTCAAAAATTTTTCATCAGCTCACTATAATACAAAATAAAATACAGGGAGTATCCACAATGATTTTGTATTCAGACTTTGCTTTGTATTGTGTTCAAACACTAATCCTTCCATATACTATAAAAGATTAATGCAAAAAAAAGGGTAACTAATTGTAAAAGAGTGCAATAAGGTTCAGGTTAATGCCCTTTTGTATTAGACAAAAATAATATGTTTGAGATGGAGAAATTAAATTTTCTGAAAGAGGTCAGCACAGGAATCAAATGAATCCTTCTGATTCATGCAGAGTCATGCATTAACCACTTGAGATTTGGAAGGAAAAGACTTAAAGCTTTTTTTCTTCCTGTACAGATAATTTCCCTTAATAACTAAGATGCTATTTTGTCTTCAGAATATCAACTTTATAGATTAGTTGAGTTTTGAAGGTCCTCCAGAGCACAACATCTATGATTAAACACTTTCTAAAGTTCATTGTACTAGCAAAAGTGGAAATTCCATTATTTTAGCAAGAGCAGGCATGTCAAATTTATCAGCACATGATAGGACTGAGGATGAAATAGAGGTAAGGAATCTAAGTTTATAACATATTCATAGGGTGCAGAAGTTATTATAAACCTCATTAATGTGTGGTACAGCAATCGAAGGAAAAGTGCAGCTATTGTGACTCTTGTTAAGTCTAAATTGTGAGCAATTACCTTCAAAAGTTTTAAAAGACAGCAATCTGTAGGCAGCAGAGTTGTGCAGGCGTGATTCCTTTGGCTTGATTTACTCATGAGAAAAGCCTCTGTTTATAATTTAGCCTCCTGAGGAGCTCCAGGCATGTGGGAATGTATAAAAGCCATGTGCAGTGTTACAGCCTCTCCACCCCTGTTGAAGCCTCCAGCCATCTCCAGGTCACGTGCTGTCACAGGAACTGCACGGTGACCCGCCAGGGCCATCCGTGTTTCTACAGAACACAGAGCTCACAGGTGGTCCCAGGAGAGCCAGATGCACATCCCAGGAGTCTGCAGGCTGCAGAGAAGCCCTGGTGTCACAGGCACTGCCAGGGCCTCGCTGCTGACATCCCGGGGCTCTCCACTCTGCTAAAGACATGGGATGGCACAGGCACTTCAACATCGCTTCAGGAATCATGGCAAAGCTGTCAGCAAAGAAAGATTTCAGAGCTAAGCCACAGCAGGACAAGGTTCTTTGCCAAGCTTCATGCTAATACTTACACCATGCTTAAGGCACAGCCAGGAAAAGCAACAAACAAAAATCCAGAGTCAGTCAATCCAAAATATTACAAAAGTATCTGTCTCTGTGTGTATGTGTGTCTTTGTGTGTCACTGTGAAGAGGATATCAAGAGTAAGGATCAAAAGAACATGGCCTAAAGGCTCTGGAGCATTTCACTTAGCAGCAATCAAACTTAAAAGTTCAACTTAACCATTTAGTGGTGGCAAAACACTTCAAAGCTTTTCAACTTAACCATACTTCAACTTAACAACACTTCACTCAGAACTGAACTCAATCCCAACATCTCAGAAAAGGACCTGTATGGGATTGACCATATCTCAAAAGGAACTTTTCTTACAGACAGAACTCACAATTCTAAAGTACTTAAGAATCCAGGAGAGCAGCCCCTCTCCCACATTCCAGGGAGAACACCTGCACCTAATGTAATGTTTACCATTCAGGCAATAACAATGCATACAAGACTGTTAAAATAAAAAACAAAACCAATTTCAGGTTTGCAAGAAGCACAGAGTGTTTCTGGTAAGCTCCACAATAGTTTGGCCAAGCTGCAGCTCCTCCAGGCTGAGGCCCAACCAGTGTTTCTCAGATCATGATGGGGCTGAAAAAGGGGAGGCAAGGGCAATGCACAAGCCAGGAGATCACACCTGATCCGTGTCCTGATATCCCATGGCATCCCACAACTCTTCATCCTCCAAAGACTTCTGAGCTCATGGGCACACACAGGGACCCCACCCAAATTTTTTCTCTAGAGAAACCTGGGGAGAAGCACGTGTGGGAGCATCACAGGGAACCCTAAAATGATTCCTTGAGCCAGGAGATAATGCCATAGAGGGAATTACCTACTTTTTTTACAAATCTTTCACAGTGCCATCCAGAGGCTAACCTGAAGCTTACTGCCTGGCTGTTGAAGTAGATTTAGTATGGAAGAGCAGAACAGTTCTGTCCAGTTATGCATAATCCTTCATCTTTTCTTCTTCAAGCAATTAAAAACAAATGTTACTCTTGTATTTCTAAATGGATATTTTTGTTCTTCACAAAGTTCCTAAAAATAGAAATCCCATGCTTTGATCAGCTATAAAGGACAAGCCGAGGTGTGGCTATAGAAATAGAATAAAATAATTCTACAACATTTTCAAAGCATTTGAGTTACCCAGCTGCCTCGTAATTTTGGGCTCAATTAAATTCACTAATAGGAAAGCAGATGAATAACATAATGCTTCAGATTACTAGTAGAATAACACTGCCATTCTCAGACTAATACATTGTGACAGCTCCTGCCTAGAATATATTACTTAAGAGCTGAAAGTTTTGATCATAAAAACATCTTTTCCAGGGCTTCCAAACAAATAAAATAATAACATAGTAAGAGAATGAGTAAAGGTCTTGATGCTAATATTGCAGAAGAAGTGAAAATATTTCTCGGTTAATTTAAACATTTGTGTTGTTGTATCTTTGACATTTGGAGCCAGAGGAAGGGGTGTTAAGAAGTAATTGCATTCACTGCCTTCCAGATATCTTTTATTTGCTCTCAAGAGGATCTGAATTCAAGAAATGGCTCTGCATGTTTGCGTGAATGGGAAAAATATTTCATTTGACATTTTGTTCTCTGGTAGCATTTTTATGCTTTTGCACATACCAATAAAGTCTTTGAAATACAAATTCCTTCAGTACACATATTAATGAAAAGAGGGCATCAATGCAGCTCTTCTAGCTTCCTGTTTATAAGACAAAACATGCCAGCTAAAGACCTTTGACATATTTGACCTTTTTAAATGATGCCTTTCTTTTAACCAATGAAAATTTTGTACTTGGGTCAGTGCTGTGCAAAATTAAGCTCATCTCAACAATCACTAAATAAAGTGCAAGTACTGTGAGACACAGTGCAGCAAGCATTACAGCGTGAGGGCAGTAACCCTTATAACCATTAAACAGAGGAAGTCATGCATGGAAACCAGACTTTTTCTAGATCTGCACCTCCTACTACAATTTTCAAAGGCACAGAATATAATATAGCTTTAGTAGCTTGACTTCAAAAACTCAGCTGTAAACATTGATTAAAATGTCCCACCCTGTCGCAACAGAAAATCTAATGAGTGCATGGTGTGGGGGGCAGTTTGGGTGCTCACATGCAGGTGTTTTCTGCCATACCACCAAATGCTGCCCCAGGAGGATAAGCATGTTCTGTCAGGTCTGACTTTTTCCTGCCAGCTCCTGATAGATGTCTGGGATGCCAGAGGCCATTTGAAAAAGCTTAAAATGTATAGGTGCCTAAATCACTCCATGGTTTTCTGAAATTAAAAAACAAACAAACAAAGAAACAAACAAACCAAAGCCCAAGAAAAACAACATTGTGAAGATTGGGATTCCTTTAAAAGAAAGTCTGTACATTTTGGGTTCCAACCTAATTTGCCTTTAGTTTTATAGTTATTCATCATTAATACTAGCTAAGAGGGGAAACTAGGAAAAATACAAAAAATAAAGGACTGAGTGATTCTTCTCTCACTTTTCAGTTATTTGCAGTAGTTCCATAGATGTCAACATAGTTTGTGTACCTTTCATAGACAGGATTACCTCTGGAAAATACACTATTTTGTCTTCTTCATGAATAAAATCAATTATGAGTGCAATGACTCAGTAACATTTTACATCTTAGTTTAATATACCCTGAACGAGGTATCTCAAGAAAACCCTTTAAAATTATCCAAGTGACAAATCTGCATGGTAGCTACCTGACAGCAGAAATCACAAAGAGTCACTTTCTCATAAAAGAAAATCATGCCAGAGCTGTAATGATCAAAAAGAGGATGGGAGCCACATGACAACATTGCAACCTGATTGGTCACATGTTGAGTGCTGCAGTGCACAGTATTTAAAAGGCTGTGGGGTTATCTAAATGTTCTCCCTTTCTTTGTAGAACTAGATCTAATAAATAGCATTTTAAATTATGCTCTTCAGGGTGAGTGCCTTTCTGATTGGGACTGTAATGGAGAAGCAACATGCTGCTGCAAATAGTGATCTGACCTAAACTTACTGTCATTGTATTAACTGAAGTAGCTTCCTCTCTCAACAAGCAACAGTTTTCACTCATTTTTCATTTAAAAGATTAATTAGAATAGAAATTTCTAAATTTCTCAGATATCACTAACTAAAAATATTATTAGGTACATACCCCATGATTTTTGTTGATTTTAACATACCAAAGTAACTTTTCAAACATGTAATAGAAATCTCCAATTTCTCTGTAAAGCAAAATCAAAATACATTACATAAAATGAAAATACAGCATGAAAATTAATTAATAGTTTAAGTTACAAAAGAAGAAATAGCCAATTAAGTAGGAAGATAACAGATAAAAGAAAAAAAATACTGAGTCTAATAATCAGTAATTGAATTCTGTTAATGGAAATGTCTCATAAATAAAATAAATGTGACCAATATCCCAACATCTTTTGTTAGAAACTTTTTTTTTTTGGTACTATATTTAGTATTCTAGATAAAAATTATTCCCTCCTTTAAGTCATCCTCAGCTTGATTGACCTATCAGAGCATGAACTTGGTTTGGGATCTGAGCAGTTTGCTGTTCAGGGCAGTGGGAGGGTGTCTGCTCTTTCTGCAGATGGTGACAAAGAGCCCTGACCTCCCCAAGCTGCTGATCTAGAGCTGTTCAACCACTCCATTCCTCCCCCTCCCGGAGCACTGACCCTCACCATGCTTCATGGGCACAGCTCTAAGCTCTCTTGTCATCAAATAAAATATAATGTGACAGCAGGAAAAAAGTTACCCAAAGCTATTGAACAAAAGGTGTCACTGGAAATTCTTGAGGCAGAGATCAGTGTAGGAAGGGAACACTTGTCTTCAGTTCCTGTCTTCTGTCCATGTTCTGGATTAGAGGGAGACAGCATTGCTGTTTGTGTGCATTCAGCCACATCCTGGACTCAGGTTCCTGAACTGCATTCCTCATTTGGAAGCATAGGACGACAAAAAGCCCCAGGTTCTGCCAAGTGCAGTGGCAGCCATTCAAAACCAAATTTCATTAATAAAACAGCACAGGATGAATGGGTTGACACTGAGCCTTTGCTGGGTCAGACGGGAGATGAGCCAAACAGCGTCCCAGCCTGCACTACTGGTGTTGTCATCAATACTTCAAAAAAAATATTGATTACCTCAAACTTGTCCCCACAGGGATGAGGGTAGGTGCCATAATCCATACAGAAACTCACAGAGT
Source organism: Cyanistes caeruleus (assembly GCF_971803275.1). Taxonomy (NCBI): domain Eukaryota; kingdom Metazoa; phylum Chordata; class Aves; order Passeriformes; family Paridae; genus Cyanistes; species Cyanistes caeruleus. The sequence continues at coordinate 75,497,174 of NC_141705.1, forward strand.
TATTCTAGTCATGAACAAAGAAATTCTGTTGGTCTTCTTCCTTTCTAGTGCAAATGCATAACACCCAGCATTACACGTCTGAATATTGTTATATTATCCTGTAAAGCAGCAGATGTGGATGGAACATCCTGGCACCTTCTCCACTGAAGCCAGTTTCATTATGTTTGCAAAAGGCAAATACAGAGACACCAGTGTACTTTATTATAATGTCATATTCCTGACACTCTAGTTAGTAAAAGTTGATTTGGTGTTTCCATCAGAAATCTCATTTTTTGAGGCTTACGATTCATCTATCTAAGTTTTTTCAGGATGAAAATCCACTTATAATTCCTCCTCTAACAATTGGTCAGTATTAGTTATCTGCACATTTGAAATCTCAAGAGCACAAAAGATTTGCTTTCTGCATGTTATTTCTTTTTCTCTTTACATTCTCAAGTATTTGTGTCCTACTTTAAGAATAAGAATGCAATTTAATATGTATAAAAATTTAAGCTAAAATTTTCTTCCTTCCACATATATCACATTCTCAAGGTTTTTTCCAATTGTTTTAGCCAGAAGGTTGAGAACATACTTGAGAAAAACAGCAAAAAATCTTTAAGAATAAAATAGGTGCCCAAAAAGGTTTTGTCAGGGATTTCCAAAGCACTAAGTGAAAACATCTATGTTTAATATACAAATATATTGAACATTTTCTCTAATGTTTAATAAATGTCATCACATTTCATTCTCTATTCCATCTGTGAGGTGTCTGCCACACACACTACTGATATTCAGGTGTTCTCTTTTGCATTGTCAAGAGATTCTCATCTTTTATGTCACCTCAAGCTTCACAACTCAAAAGATCTGAGTGAGTATTAGCAACCCTTACACAAGCAAATTCACTGAAGACATACAGTTCCTTGTATTCACTGTAAAGCATCATTTATCTAGAGCTAGTCCTGGGTTGTATTTCCCAAGTTATGGTTTTAAGTTCAAAGTTCAAAAAAAATCTGTGCACTAATAGTTTCACAGAGTTGTCATAAAAAACTCTTAGAACTGATTATTCTCATTAAATGCCTTTTGGTTTTTATCTGAGCTATACAGAAAGGAAATACTAAAAAAAAATCATTTCAGCTATTACACTTATTAGGAATATAGGCCTATTTCCAGAGTCTGACTTAGACATAAAACACTGGATCTTGCAACACACAGATTTCAATCAACCAGACCCAGAGTGGAAAACAGAATCCCAGATGTTGGGTCATACCTGAATCATAACCTTTCAAATAAACAGACAGGCACCTGCACGAAGTGTGAACACTCTGCAGGGAAAACATGAAAGGCAAGCAGTAGGGGAACTTTGAAAACTTAAATTCCACCTGTTTTTTTAAACTTAAAAAGCTACTGGGAATATCTGCTCTTGCTATTCACAAGATTATGCAGTTAAAAGAGGAAGGCCCCTCTAAATATTACCATTCACTGCATTTAGCAGTCATCAGAAAAAAAAGACAGTACTGGTTAATTTTTCTTCTTCTGTAGCAGTGTTGTAACAAAAAAGCTACACTACTAGAGAAGGGAAAGAGTTGAATCTTCTCCTATTGTCTAGAAGCTACTTAATAATTCATAATTTCACTTGGCTGTGAGATTTTAACACTGAGAACTGAAGTGTTTTACCACAATTCTGTCTTTGAGCTTTTGTACCACCATCACTCCTTTGGAGAAAATCAATCAGCCTTGACCAGCTTGTCTTTTATAATGAAATGATGAAGTCTGTGGATGAGGGGGTGGCAGTATCTCTATTTCAGCAAAGGTTTCAAAGGAACATCCCAAAACCTCTTTGCAGGGACCCTATGGTATAGGTGGACAACTAGACAGCAAAAATATATTTTCTTGTCAGAAAGAGATAGTAGAAGATAAAAGTTTTCTATAGAAATCATTATATTCTTTTGCAAGTCGATCAAAATGGGTCTTTTTGACTTCACCTAGCTGTGGAGTACTGAAAAGATCAATAATGCATGTCTGTTTTTAGCCTTCACCATGAAGGCATAATCCATACTTATTCACAGGGTGTATGATCCATTTTAACTGGCTGGAAAGTTGTGTAGCAGGGGAGAAGCAATGGTGAAAATAGTATCCTACCAATATTTCATCTATTTTCTATGCAGCTGGAAAACAAGCTATATAACATATAACATAACATAACATAACAACATAACATAACATAACATTACCAGCTTCATTTACTTGATTCAATATCAAACAGCACATAAATGAGGTTAGATAAAATTAGAAAAAGCTCCAAAATTTAGTACAGCTACTCTGTCACAGATTGCTTTATCTTCTTTAAAACTTTACTGAAAGTTTTAACACCTTTAACCTATTAAAATGATATATAAACAACACAATGTAGAGGCATTCACTCTCTTGATAAGACACTGCCGGTAGGAAACTGCCTAGTAATTAATTAGCAAAATGCTTGAAGTACAAAGGAGCAACAAAAAAGAAATCAACTTCAAGACAACTGTCCGATTCAAGCAACACCAACATCAGCATGCCTTAAAGAACAGTGGGCAAGTTAAGGCTTGCTTTTCATCTTGCTGTATCTCTATATCCTGTGTGAACAGATTGTCTCTCCTGTGCTAACAGAAACATATTGAAATACCACACGGCACAGTGGCTGTTCCCACAGCTCCAGTTCCCCAGTTTTTCTGCTGTCTATCATCTGCTATAGGTGGAGGGACACCTGCTTGAGGGGGGCTGTCTGTAACTGTGCAATGTTGCACAGCATGAGTTACCACAGCAGATTTCCCCGTTTTTAAAATAAGTGAGGAGTGTCATGTCATCTACTGTGCCGTATTTTCATAGTTAAAAAAAAATCAAAAAAAATCAAAACAAGACAAAAAAAAATGAACACCACCCACCCAGTGATACCTTTGCTTAACTCCTGCAAGGATCCAGCTGGCCCCAGCACTCAGGCTGTTTATAAAAGTGCCAAGGAAGGAAATGAAAAGCAAATTATAAAACTGTTCCCCAAGTCACCTTTTGGTATGTCATTCCTTTTCAGATGATGCAATTGACCACAGCAGCAAAATCACGTTGCAGAGAGTGCAATGAAAGTTTTTATATTCCTTCTTTCACTTACTAATCTTGGGGGTTTATCAAAGGCTTAAAATCTTAGCCTAGAAAAATAGTAGGGAAGAAGTGGTTTGTGCTTTTCCTAGTCAGAGATGAATGGAAATCTGGATTTGAAATTATTAACTGCACTCTTTCTTGAGAAATTGACAAAACCTTAGCCTTACTGGTTAGTCTTGCACTAAAAATAGCCCCCAAATTAGTTGTGCTCCCTCCTATCTTCAACATTGGAAAATAAAAATAGGCAAGTTATTCAATAATATAAGGCTGTACTAAAACTAATTCTAAAAGCTCAGATATAGAATTAGAAACAAGTCTTTCTGATTGTTATGAAGCTACTTTACTGACCATGAATCAAGTCTTAATAATTTAGGTACACTTGAACATTACTAAGATTTTATTTATCAAGAGAGAAACCAAGTCAGAGATGGTTTTCTTAACAAAATGCAGCCTTGACAAATGCTTTTGATTCCATTGCATTTGAAATGGAAATGGTGCAGAGTTACAAAGTGTCATTTCACTCAGCAATTTTGCTTATTTATGTATTTGGTTGTTAAAGAATTCAGACTTATTGTTTTGCTCCTTCTCAGTTCCCACATGTGAAAAATCAACAGATTTATACATTCTCCAGCATGTAAAGAGAAACACGTTCCAGTGAGTTTGATGTCTTCATAAATGCAGTGTTTTCCTGTCTCTTCCATTGTTCCACTGTATTTTTCTGAAGCAAAAATAGCTCAGTTTATTTAACAAGACAGACAAATACATCTTTCCTATCACACTTAACATGTTAGCACTTGACAGTGAAATGTTAGCTGCTGAAATAAGGATGGGAAAATCCACATTTTATGAGGAATATGTGGCAATTTAGTTCTATGTGCTTCAACATGGTCTCATTGTGATACAAGTTACAGCCCTTACATCCCAGGCAATGAATTTGTGCAGAGGGACATTATGCACCCTTATTACATTTGGGAAATAAAGGCAGACAGAAAAAACATGGTTTTTCTCCAGCTGCAGCAGAGAACTGAGCCTTTGTTCATCTCAAAAATATGGATGGGATGGGATATGGATGCCATGGGCTAGCATGGCATCAAGCAAAGTACAAAATTCCAGATAATACTTTTTCACCTGATATCTCTCTCTTCCATCAACAGACAATAAGTAGTTTAGCATGTTTTAGTTATAGCTCATTAAAAAGCAATTATTTTTTAATTGGACTCACTATTTTATCACTAAGTTAAAATGAGGGTTTTTTTTAAAAAAAAAGCAAAAAACATTATGAAATCCATAAAACGCAGGCTTTCCTCTACATCTGTAATATATGCTTGAAAACCTGAATACCATTTCCTATAGTGAAATCTAAGAAAATAAAGGATTTAAATGGAAGATCTTTCCAGACTCCTGAGCTGTAATTTTTAAGTTCAGTTACTCAAGGGCTTTCCACCTGAAACAAGTTAATTAGGTCACAAGCACAGGCATAAAAACCCACTGCTCATCATTCAATAATTATTATAAAACCGTTTATCAAGAATAGAGCAACAATTAGCTATCAAAAGGAGTAAGAAGAACTTTCTCAGGTTCAGATTCAAGATCTTCCAGTACAAATACATTCTCACTTTGAAAAAAAACGCAAACTGCTCTCAAAACTACTAAAAATATGTAAACCAGAGAAATTATTTTGTTATTCTGAATTTCCATTTAAACATCAAAGTGAGGTAACCAATGAGTCACCAAAAAAAAACCCAAAAAGCCTCCCATAATATGTCAAAATTAAAAAAAAAAATAGAGAAAAAAGAGAAAAAAGTTCATTGTGAAAGGCTAAACAAATAACTGAATAATCAATTATTTTAAGCTCACACTTTAAAAAGTATATCTAAAACCCCATTTCTTCTCTCAGCTTAGAAACCAAACCCACCTGTGAAAATGCAAACATGCTTAGATCTAGTGAAATAGAACTAGGTAAATAATATTTTTTTTTACCTTTCAGTAGTGAATGCATTAAATACATCCGAAGAACTTAAACTGATGACTTTATCAGCTTTCTCCTTGTGGAGAATCACCATTATGCACTGCTGGCTCTGATTTACTTTTCTTAGAGTACACTGGACTGTAAAACTCCTACTCCCTACAGAAAAAAATGGGCACAACTAGAAATCCCACTTCCAAAAGTCATTCTCCTGTAGAAAAATTTAGAAATGCAAGGGATGAAAAATTCCCTTGAGACCATCCCTTCTTGTATCTTCTCATTACACCTGCTGTTATTCCATTTGGGCTTTGTGCAACATTACATTGCTATTACACGATTAACTCACTTCAACTGCCAAAGACAGTACAGAGGACTTTTTTTCCACAGTTCACCACACTGAGAAGCAGAATTGCTCTTCAAGATTTTTTCCAGGTCTGTGCTCCTTCACCTCTCAAGTCCATTCATATTTTAAGTCAATTAAAATACTCTATTCCAATCTGCTTAAATCCTTGCTTTGAGACCACACTAAATCTCACCTTGTCTGAGCCCTAGACAAATTGTCTTGCCCTTAATGCCAGAGATTTTTTAATTGAAAATGCAATTAATTAGCAAATGTCATATAGCAATCCATCAATTTATGATAGGAATTATTACATTCAACCTCAAAAGCCATTCAAGCACCCTAGTGTTTTTTGGGTATAACAGAGTATCCCTGTGTGAGATGTTGTACTAATGATACTGGATTTCCTTCAGGCAAATGTCTAGGAGTTATTTGACATCTAGATTACTTCATTTGACACCCACATGGACAAAAAGGACTGTAAGCACATATTTTTCTGATAATGAAGACACCCATGGTCCTCTCTCAGCGCTATCATTTACATTTATGCTGTGAGCCATTTTATTTCCAGCACTGATCCAGCACCAAATATCTCCTGTGAGTTACCTCAGAATTGCAGGCTCCCTTTGCTAAATTAAAATCTTGCTAAGATACCTCCTCACACTTTATATCCCATCTCTCAGATGCCAAGCCATGACAGGCAGCCCCTAATAAATTTGTATCGAAAAGATTTTCTGTTTCCAAAAATAGGTAATACACTTGAACATTGGACTTTATTATTATTTTAATAACAATAAAAATAATTATTTTATTTAAATTAAAACTAAAACTGAAACTAAAACTAAAACTAAAACTAATACTAATACTAATACTAATACTAATACTAATACTGATACTACTACTACTACTACTACTAATAATAATAATAATAATAATAATAATTTTAAATATTTTCCAAAGTTCAGGGCAGAAAGGAATGTAGAAAAGTGTGAGTGGTCCCAGTGAGGGACTGTTGTGAATGAACAAGTAAGATCAGAATGATTGAGACATTTTTTCTTAACCAGATGCCTCTACACTGGGTGTTCCCATCCTATTTTATCTGAATATTATGACCTAAAAATCTCCTTTAAACCTGATAAAACACTCCTTTTTTTGAGAAGGGAAGCTGCACCACAGAACTATATTGATTAAACTCCTCCTTCAAAAAATATCAAAATATTTGAAGGAACATTGAAAACGTTGCTTTTACTGAACTGCTTATAGCCATTCAGAAGGCTGTACCAACAGCACACAGTCCCATTCACGTTAAGTTTTTTACATGAAACCTTCTAAACTTATTCTTTCTTAGGAGATCTATAAAGATTGTAGCCTAAGGCTTCAGATTTTCACATTCCCTGGAGCTACATAAACCAAACAATATTAAAGGGAACCAAATTTCCACCCAAGAAAGCCACGTGCAGCCATTGCTAAATACTGAGATTTTGGTCATTCACACACAGACTGTATTCACCTGATAATGTCACTACTTTGATATTAAAATTTCTCTTTTATAAATATGTGTTTGTACTTATTCTGTACTCACAGTTATTCTGGAACCAACTTCTGTGCTGTATGATGTTAAGGAACATAGATATAAATTATTCTGCTTTAGCTCCTTTATCATTCATGACCCACTCCACAGCAGTTAAAGATTACAAAGAAATATAAATAATGAACAGCTACTCATTCTAGAAAAAATAATTTGTTTCTCAGGAACACTAATCTTAAGCTAGGTTTCACTGCTGGTTAAAATCAGAAGGTTTGCATTTGGCATCCTATGAGATGAATATAGCTGAAGGAAAGGATGATTTTTTTCCACTTTTTGTACTTTCACAAGAATTCCCCATTGTTTAGAAGTTGAAAATAAAATAATTTCAGGTGTTTAGTCATGATTAATATATTACATTATATTAATAATTCTATTATAATATTATTATATTATATATGGTATGAATCCTACTTATGCAAGAATATATTACACATCTGCTATCCTCATTCTGAGGACCATATTTTTGAGCTTTACCAACTCAAGATGATTCAGAAAAGACACATCAAACTTCTCCATAAGGAAATAGTAAATAACTTGCCCTCCCTCCTCTGTCATCCAAACTTATGCTTTAGTACATATGTGTAGGTGACATTAACTACAAATTCTTCTCGATTGTGGATCAAGGTATTTCGATACAGGGTAGTCTGGACTGACAGCTGTGCTCTCCTTGTTGGTGTGAGTCTAATTCTGGGCTACTTCAGATCATCTCCCCAGCTCTTCTGATGGCATTACCACTTTATCCACATGAAGTATCTCCTTTAAAACACAGCTTTTTTTCCTCACAGTTTTACAGGAAAACTAAATAATGCATTAAATTATAGACTTGGTGTCCACTCTTCCTCTCTCCTATGCCTCAGAAAGATCATTACCAGTTTCATTCCTGTGACATAGTCAAAAGCTGACCAACAAAAGATTTTAGCAAGGATGTATTACTAGTCAGTGTAGCTTTCTCTTGGGGAATCCACACCTTAACTTTCTCAAAGTAGAACAACTTAAAATTCCCTCCACTACTTTGAACTGTAAAATTCAGACGGAAATTGCCTGTAAAATTCAGAAAGAAAGAACACTGAAACAGAATAAACACTGGAACTGAGGCAGTGACTGAAGCCTTCAATGATAGTGTAAGGTTACTGTAAACAATAATATAGAAATTCAATGAAACAATATAGCTGAAACTGGAATTATTCAATGTCTAAAAGGTATTTAATTGTGAATTCTTAATTTCAAGACCAGCCTAGGAAAACAATTCCTCTGTTATTAAACAGCATCACATTTAGCTTCATCTGCATTAAGTGGAATCAAAAAAAGTCTTAAGTATCTGGCATCAGTGTTTACACCTATTCTTCTGGATGCTGTTCCTTTGGAATATGTTTTGCCTGTATCCCATCGTCAGTTGCCTTTGGAACAAGACAAAAACCTAAGAGTAAGAGCTTCGGAAGGGATACCAAATCTTTTTTGTGTCTCAAATAAGATGCATTTTGGAGAGGTCTGTAAAGCCAAGGAAAGCAGCTTTTCTTCCATCCTTCTCTTCCTGGCAGTCTCAGTCCTCAGCCATTTTTCTGTCAGCCTCCTGCTTTATGCCCACCCTCAGGGCAGTTCTTAGTTTCCCTGGAAGCTGAGGTTTTCTGCCATGGGTAAAACCTCATATCCCAAATGTTAATGGTAGATCAGATAACCACAGCTGGGACCTGGCTTTTGGGTCCCCCATTTTGTATCATGGAGTGGAGCACACTACATTATGTACACACTGCATTGACATTGCAGGCATACAGATCTGTAATTTCCCAGAAAATTTCTGTAGTCTTAACTAAAAGCCAATAGATTGCTGCATTTATTAATAAAAGTTGCATTTTTTGTGTGAATTGTCACAAACAGTTCTCCAGGGTGACCAGCAAACCACAGCTGAAGTGCAAAGAGTTGCTTTATTTGGTCACCTCCCTAACAGCCTCAGGCAGCAGAAACACAATGGGCAGAGGCTCCATCAGGCTCAGCTCATCTCAGTGGCCAGAGACACACAGAGACACGGGCTCCATCAGGCTTTGTGCACACACAGTTTATAACAAGGCTGTGTTTTTGTCATCTCTCTCTCCCAGGAGGAGGTTCAAACATGTCACACAGGATTTCTAATTCTCAAAACAGGCAGAGGACAAACGGCAGGCACAATAAATGGAGTTTTCCCACACTTACATTCTTAGCATTCTGAGTTTCAAGGTCACTTTGAGCAAGAGCTGTTCCCTCCTTGCCACACCTTCTGGTTTTAACCCTTTCTTCCCAAGACTTTTATCAGATCACTTTTTATTTAAAGAATAAAACAATCCTTAGATATTTTCAATTTGCATCAGTTGGTTGCTAAATGATGATCAAGCATTGTTACATTTTTTCTCTGATATATAAATTTCTAATCATACTAGATTGGTATTCTCTTAAAAATCCACGTCTGAGATCTGTATCTGCTGACCATTTGCTGAATGAAGTTTCATCATTTGCAGTGTTGCTAGTATCTTTATATTCCTTTTCTTCCTCCAAGTGCATTCATTTGCACTTCCATCAAGATATTTTGTTAATGATATACTAAATGTTTTCTCATGCCATCAAGACTACAAAAAAGTCAGGTCATGTTAAACATCTGACCTTTAAAGTGGAGACAACAGGCCACAGTATATTATGGAAATAGTGTTGTTACAAAGCATTGAGTAAACTGGAAATGTCAGAGTAAGGAAACAATTTATTTCATTTGAAATGTTGCTTAGATTTATTTATGAAGTTTTTCTTACTTAAAACCAGATTTTTTTCCAAATAATTCTATGAATAAATGTGGTTAGCCATAAATATTTTCAGTTGCAGCAGTTTCACTCAGAACACCAGGTAACATAGTGCTAAGATACACTGGAATAATGTTGGGATCTCACTTCTGAAATAATATTAGAGTGTAATTCTTATAATATGCTTCTGCCTGAATTAAGGTGCAAATGACACTATCAGCCAAAGCCAACTATACAGATTTTATTTAAGAGTAAATGTGAGGTAGAAAGGCAGAGGATTAGGGAGAGGCAGAGAGAGAGATTAAGTAGAAAGGTGGCCACCAACATGTGTTCCTGCAGCATGCCACCATCCCTCTGGAAGGTACCACTTTTATACAGCCCAAGTTATGGGTATCCACAAGGCCTAGGTGTTGCTCCCACAACCTGGCATGTGTGTAAGCAGCTGCTTCCTTTATCACAGTTTGCCATGATGGGAATTTTTGTCTGGATGTTACCCAGACTTGCCTCACCAGGCCTGGTGCTGCATCTGCACTTTTCCCACAAGTCTGCACAGTGGAATCTTGTCCCCTATGCTAATTCCAAACCTTTCACCTTCCTGTAGGCCTCAAATTAACGCCTTCCTGTTTGCCATCTGTGCCCACTGTGCTAGCTTGTCTTGTGGGAGCTTCTTTGTCAGTGTTTGAGACAATTTACTTTGCTTCTCATGACACACAGTATTAGTAAATGTGTCTGTAAATCTACACTTAACTCCACCATCCTCTTCTTCTTTAGCAATCATCTGCATTTCAGCCCAGTTCCTCTCCAACCACTCTCCTGATAACTGATTGCAAGCACATTTTTGCCAAGGTATCTCACACATGTATAAAGAGGGAGATGAATCTAGAGGATTTTTCTGCTCATCCATGTCTCCACATGACACAAGAGTAAAAGCACTCTAAATTTTTTGTATTATTTGGGGAGCAGGACACACCAAGGCAGGTACCTCTGTAGAGCTGGGAAGTTTTTGCTTGTCCTTTGTCCCTGTTCACATTAACATATGGCCATGAACCATCAGTGCCAGTGGCACTGCTGGTACTGCAAACCAAAGGGAATTAAATGTAGGTAACTTTTTTAACAACCTTCCCTCACTCCTACCTATTGGCTCAGTACAGGAGTTCCCAGGAGATCAGAGCTCCTTGACCTAAACAGTACCTGGGAGGAAGCTCTGGGCACATTAACCTCGAATTTGCAGTTGACTTCATAAATCATTGAATTCAAACGAAAATTAAATTGACCAGTGTACTTTACTGTCCCACAGCAGTGCACAAGCAGGACACTGATATGCAGAATAAAATGGACACCGAGGTCCTCTGGCCACATTTAGTTAAATTGAGTATTAATCTAAGTTCAGGCTCTAACTTGCAGCTGAATAGCAGAGAGTAAGCACTCTAAGTTTGACAGCCAGTACAATGAGAAGATTTTACTGTGAAAGCTGCACAAACAGAATGAAATTACTTATTTTAATCAAGAATCTATATTATTTTCTAGTCTCCTCTTGTCACATCTTGCCTTAGATTTCACAGAAAGATTGTAGTCTAGACTAATATTAGACAGAATATATTTTTGTTAAATTTTCTGGCTGCAGAGTGGAATGAGTGAGAGGTTTTGGTGGGTGCCAGAATCTTTTCAGTGTCAACCCACCTCCATGGTTGTTACAGAAACTTGGGAAACATTAGCTATACTTAAAGCCATTTCCCAGGACAGCACAGCAATATGGCCAGCATCACTAATATGAATTAAGAATTAGTATGACAGGATTTCTAAGATATCGTTCCTATTTTTCATGGTGCATGAAGGGATTAAGACTTAGAGCAAAAGTCCAAGCAATAAATTATTAAATCAAGCAATAAAGAGGTCTAGATAATTTGGAATTTTAGAGCATTTTAAAACATTTTAGTGCTAGAATTAGCACTGTCAATCAGGCAGGATAGCAGTCATTTTTACTATTTCCATATTTTTGGAAGCTGTAAAAATGATTTTGTTTTTATACAATCTGAATTATCTCTTGGAGTCAGCTAGCAGTTAAAAAATTTAACTCTTATACAAAAGTGGAAAAAGACTTGGATATCCATTCATCTGAGCATAAATTTTTTGGGGGAAAAAAACAGCTTGACTTACATGACTACTTGAATTAGACAAGTATTCATGTGGCTCTGCTGCCATATATAAATTCTAAATGGAAATTAAGGTCTCGAGAGGCAGAGAGAGAATGAAATCTTTTTGCTGGGAAAAAAAAAAGTTCTCATATTCTCCAAGAGAAGAGTTCAGTTTTTTCCCTGTAGTCCATAACTTCATTTCAAGAAGGCTGTAATGATTTAAAGGGTGCCATGAGTGAGTTAATCAATCTTACATATTTACTTCCACAGATAAAACCAAAACAAAAAGCCAAAAAGCCCATGGGATAAGTTTACCATTGTTTACAACCATAAGTTTACAGCCAGCTTACCATTAGGACCTCAAGAAAAGAAGCCATAGGATAACAAAACAAATAAAACAAACAAGAATCAAAGCCCAGATTGAAGGAAAACTTGAAAACTACAACAATCTTCTAAACCTCAACATCAATCCACTGATTATTTGAACTTAAATAATTCATCTACAGGTAAAAACCCCCACAAATCAGAAACACTCTGAACCACTTTTTGGGAGGGCTACAAAATTTGACTAGTGTAAATGCCTTTACCATAGGTATTATTCAGCTTATTTGTGCCTTGAATAAGTTTCTCAACTATTATAACGACAGAAACTCATCTGATATTAATCTTTGCAAACAAATATCACAAAGAGGAAGACACTCTTTATTTTGACCAAAACAATCCTGATGATGGCTTTCCTCAGCTTGTTTTAGCTTCTTTGTTGTTAAAAGATTCCAGACACATACAAATATAATCAATGCATAAATTTAATCCTATAAAGCAAACCATTATCTGAGCTGTTTCATATAACTTGTGACACACTTCATTTGCCACATATTCTAAAACTGATTTAAATCCTGACTGTACTTGCCTTCAGAGAGACAGAGAGATCCTGACTCTTTCAATGCAGAAAAACAAATGCTGTGTGCTTTTTTCCAAGCTCAAGTTTCATTTCAACAGTGAATTTCTAATCAATGTAATATGATATAATCTCAGTTCTTACTCTGAAACAGAAAAACATGCAATATCTAACAACCTCTTTTAAGGGCAAGTACAATTCATAAAGAAAATTAATTTCATATTTCTATTTCCTGTCTCCTACAAATAACAAATACTTGTAACACAAGGACAGATGTTTTAATATACTCTGTTATCAGATTGGAAAGACAAGCACAACGCATGGAACAAAGCACACCCGGATAAAGGACACAATGCATATGCTGCATTCCTATTAGAATAACAAAAATGTGTAAATCATGTTGGTGCTGAGAAAATTTGGAATACTTCTTAAACACCATCCAGAAGATATTAGAATGTTATGAAACCTAATATTCACATTCTGATAGTAGAACAAGAAATCATTTGCTTGTAAACAGTTGCTCTGAATCAAATCTTGCTGAAGAGTATTGTAAAAAGGAAAGTAAGGTGTAGCTTTCAAAATTGCCTTAAGAACACATGTTGTAACTTAGTACTGCTTTCTAAGTATGAAATTAGAGCTCTGGGAATTCTACAATACTAGCGTTTGTCATTACAAAAAAAGAAAATTAAAAAAATAAAATGTTTTAAAGTAACATGATAGGAGGGAAATATATTTAATTATACAAGTAAGACCAGACTTCTTAATATTGAAATTGAGAATAATTGTAAACATTTAACAACTGTTTCAGAAGGTATAAAAAATCCTCCTATCATGGACATAAAGTTACACTCATTACATTTATGTAAGACTAGAACTTCATACACTATATTAAAATTCAATTTTGTAGTGAAGTATCACCTTAGTATTACAATTTGATGAGATTTTTTTCCCCCATCAGATTCCATTAGTATGTAGAAGATGTATGGATTTCTAAGGTACCACTGAAATTAGTTGAAGTAAAACTGGAGACAATCCAAAGTAAACCTGAAATTAATATAGAAGTTCGGTCAGACTTTGGCCTTGAAAATTATATTTTTAATATTTTTCTTAATGGAAAAAGCTCATCTAATTTCTGCTATCTAGAAACTTAAGCATGTTCTTTTCATTTCTCTTTTTAGACAAAAGAGTAGCTCACAGAAGCAATTTCTTCCACCCCAAAATAAAGGGGCAAAGGGCAAGAGCCTTTCCTGTCTAGGAAAGAACCCGTCTCTTGAGGGATTATCTAAATAAAGTACATCATCTGCTACTAACACTAGACTCATAATTTCAAGGCAGCTAAACTTTGTAAAGTCTAAATTCACTGACTCATAATGAGTACATTATCTACTCAATAAGTTTAAAATATAAAAATAGTTCTTTGAGGATCATCCAGTAAATGAATCACTCATCAGAAGTATCGACCTCTCAGGTCTTATCTGTGTCATTTCCACTTAGCACAGATGGACTTTTAGAACCCTCTCTAAAGACTGAAGGCAACTTACTTGATAGCAGTGATAACATTCAATATTTCAATAGAAATGCTGAGAATAGATGCTTATTCTCCAATTTTTCTTTCACTTTTTATTCAAAGTTGAAATATAATTTGGGGTAGTTTTCAGTTTACACTTGCAGTGTTCATGTTGCAGTGGCAAATTTCAAAAGTAATCCTTAAATCCTTAAAACATGCTGAGGAAATAGTAAAACTAGCTCCAGATGACCTGACCTCTTGCATTTACAAATAAAATACCCTTCATGGTTTTCCATTCATATGTTAAAAATAGATGTAGAAAAATCAAATACTTTCATCACAAAATGAATAAAAATCAAGACAAAGCCTAATTTTCCAGAATCTGCAATAGAGAACAAAAACACCATATTGCTTGGGGTAGATGAGATACAAATAAACAAAGGAGCCAAGAGAATAATATTGTGAAAAACAAACTGATACATAATTTGAGATATGTGCCTCTTTTTTTTTTTTTCAAAGAAAGTATTAATGGGAAATTAAATATATTATATAGAAAAGTTTTTAACCCATAAAAACCATATTACGCTTGCCTCTGAATTACAATTGCCTAGAAATAAAGGTTCAAGAAAAAGGTTAATGCTTTAATTTAAAAACTCTTCACTATGAAATTAACAAATACAATTTAATTGCAATTTCTTGCATGATTAATAGGCTAGATTTTCATTCTTAATGCCACCACGCAGTCTGTTAAATATGGACTTTTTGCTAAATTAATTTCCTGAGAGATCCAGCTGCTATTGCATGCAGATTGTGTTATCTAACACCTCATATTATTATTTCTAATTTGCATATCTATTTGATTAATGGTTACTTTGCTTAATCTTATGCTCTAGGAAGACACAAGCTGATCAACCCCTATTCCTCAAATAGAACTGCTTGGACTGAGGGAGCATGAGGATGTGATTCAGAATACAGAAATGTGCTGATGTAAAGTTCAGCATGTTATAAAATCTCAGCTGCTATTGAAAGCCATCCTGCTTTTAATTTCAATTGGGAAATAAAAGCCACAGGTAGACCATCAAGCACAGGCACACATAGCTTTTAGGTGTATTCTAGAGCGATAAAGTATTCTGGAGATTAATGATTAGGTTTTTTGTCTGTATATCTATGTTTAAAGGTGTTGTCATTATGAGTGATGCACATTGTCTTGCACTCTTTTCTTCAAGACTGGATGCAAAAATTACAAGGTGATGAAGGCATCATTCTACATAGATCTTAATCCAGGGAAAAGAACTTTTTTTGCCATGAAATCTGCCGTGAAAAGGAGCAAATCCCCAAGATATTGGAGGTTTCTCAGAAGCCAGTAAGGGCAGACACACTGATGGGACTGCTGTTATTGGTGTCATAGTCAGCAGCATGAACCCAAGCCAGGGCAGGGAGCACATCATGCTGGGCATTTCAGCTCTGCAATTCAGTCCGAGTTCATGAGGCAGAGCAGAGCTGACACATGTGCCGTTCAGAGACTGGGAGTGCACACAGGTCCTGTTTCTAAACACTGCTAACAAAGAACAGGAGCTTTAAACTACCAGCATCCAGATGGAATCTCTCTGGAGATCCCTTGGCATGAACTCGTAACCCAGTGTCACAGCCCTGAGTCACGTCTGTCCACGTACAACCACCCCCACGTGTGCCTTGGGTACTTCAGACAATTCTAAGTTTATTTCCAACCCAGAATTGTTAATGGCTGTACTTAGCTAACTCAGTTTGCTGTCAGAGAGCTTACTAAGGATATCCCCTAAAACCGCACACTCTGTGCTCCATCTTCTCAAAGGATTCTCAGTGTTTAGGAATGAGAGATGCAGAGTGACAGCTGATCAGGAAGTTTATTTGAATTTTCCTCACAGATAGACAGGAGAGCTGTACCTTTCACTGCTGGAGAAGTCTCTGTCATAGAAGCCACTGGAACCTCGTGAAAGACCTGGGTATTGCTATAGATGGAAAAAAAATGTTCCTGGAAAAGAGAGACGAAAGCTGCACTTTCAATGGAGCTGCTCTGCTCAGTTTTTCCTCCTGGCTTTACTGATTCAGCAAATGCCTAAATATTACCTGTGAAAGAGAGACTGCTTAAAAATCTGTACAGATGTTAATTTTTATTCTTCTAAATATTTTAGATGAGGGAACATTTGTCCGTTTTAGGTTAATTTTAAAGTATATACATTTTTGTTTATCTTTTGAAAGCATGCATATGTATATGGCCTTTCTCATTTTACTGTAGTGAGTTTTAATTAAAATTATTGTTTAACAGAAACTTTTTTCAGGTCTATGAAAAATTTGGAAATCCACCTTCTTACAGAAAAGATTTCAAATATTTATCTTTTCTTCTAAAATATCCTTCAATATCTCATCCTTAAATGATTACCTTAGTGATTTTAAACTCTGAAAAAGCATTTTCTATCAAAATGTCAAATAATATGAACAGAGACTAGTAACAAACAGTGCTAATCCATCTTTACACACTTCAATATACTGGATACAATCTAAACAATACTCATTTAATTTCACCTCTCATTTACTCAAGGCTTTTTCCCATAAATTTATACAGCTTCCAACTTTTATTACTGCCAGATACATGCGAGCAGCTGCTCCAGATCATCTAGGTCGAGAAAATTTCTAATTTTCTTGCTAACACCTAAAAATCAGCTCAGTATTAAACCATATGAGCTGGAATCTCATTTAATTGACTGAATGAAGCAACTGTTTTGCTGTTTCTGTAAAAAGATGGTCATGCTTTTGAGATCTGAACAAAATGACGGGTAGTCAAACTAGTTTCATTCTAAATGACTCTGCAGATTAGTTTACCTCTACAATTGCTCAGTAAAACCAGAGTAACCTACAGACATCTCCACTTCCAGCTGCACCACTCTTTTTCTGGTCACCATTTTCAGAGAGCCTGGTCCAGGGCAAGTGCATATCAGCATAGCTTATGATGGAAAGAGAAAGGCATGCAATAAAAGAAGAAAAGTTCCATACATTTTCAGTGAAAACTACAGCTGAGTGCTTCATTGTACAGATAACATTTATATATGTATATGTATGTGTATATATGTGTATATATACACACACACATATTTTTACTTTCATGTTTTGCTTGAAGCACTTGCGAATTATAGTCATTTGCTAAGATAATTAGAAGGTCACGAATGCATAGAATGATATGTGCTGTAGAGTAGAATTTGTAAAATTACTATTCACAGTCTTCAGTAGGAATTTCTTTTCTCTTGAAAGGCAGAAAAAAATCAAATATATCCATGTTTTTTGAAATATTTACTGTTTCAGACAATTCAGTAGAAAAGGGATGTACCTTATCATTACATTTTTATCCATCAGGGAAACCACATACACATATTTTTCCCTTGCTACTATTTTTCATACGAAAAAAACCAATATATCTTTTAAAATTTGGTAGGTGTTACGATAGAGAATCTAGTTCTAAAAGTAACTATAAGATTTTTTGAGCCTCAGACAGACACTGCAGTGTAACAATACACTTAGTTCACTCTCTTCTGCACTGAAATTTTTTGATTGGTTCTCCTCTGTGACTTGATCAAGTGAAGCTGATTTTTCTTTCTATGATTTTCTAAAAAAAAATTAATAAAATAATCATTTTGGCCCACTGTTCTTCATGATAATTAACAGCCTAAAGTCCATGCCAAGAAAAGTTTACAAAGGCCAAAAGTAGTCTTGACAATACAAAACTTTGTGTACTCGTACTTGCGTACCAGGAGCATCACATTAACACTTACCGTAAATGCAGGAGCTGAAAATGATAAGAGACTGGATCAATAAGAGAAATGGGTTTTCCAGGGAAAAAGAAAGTTTCCTCAGGACTTGTGTCTTTCAAGTATCTCTCACATGTATGAAGTAAGGTACCTGTGCTCAAAACTGAATTTCTACCCTTTTAAAAAACAATTTCTGTCCAAAGAAGTGAACTAAGGACCTGAAGTTCCCAGCTCCTCAGAGTCCCAAGGTAGCAGCTGAGCACATGAACAAGTATTGAAAAGATCCAACAGAGAAATCTGTTAAGAACCATGCTCCAACAAAGGGCTGCACCCATGAGGATATTGCCCTTGAAGTTTCAGGAGTCTGACCAGACACAGCCAGCGATGCAAAGACTGGGTCCATTTTAGGTTGGCTGATCAATCACAGTCCTGTGCAGGAAAGAACCAACTTAAGAGCAGCTTACAAAGAGAAAAGAAGCTCTGTTAGACCTTTGAGGTGAAAATGACCTTCCTGCCTTTATTCACCCCTTTTCAGTGTTTGCTTTTCCTGCAATCACTGGAACCTTGCAGCATCTGATTTACTCTGTTGCTTAACAGATGGGCTCTGCTGGCAACTTTCATGGTCTGTGTGCCATTCTTGTCTCTAGTGCCAAGAAAAAGGCAATTCTCTTCTCACCTTGTATAGTGCTTTTAATTTGTCTTCCAGGTTTCTCAATTGCTGCTCTTACATAAATAAAATATAACCCAAAAGTTGTATTAAAAATATTGTCTTGATCCAAAACAACAATTAGTTTTCAAACAAAAGTTTCACAGAAAGAAAATACTTCTTTCTATATTCTTATTGGATCACTGAAATTTAAGTGGAAAAAAATCTTCATCCTTACCCCCAGCAGTGGAGAAGTGGGTGCCTAAAGTAGATGGTGCAGCTTTAAGGCACTGCAACAATTGAGTTGGGAGAATTAATTAAGATACTTGAGATTTTGCCCTGTCCATGTAAACTGGCTGCCAGGTTCAGCTGTTCACTGCAGTTGCCCTTTGTTAATGTAATAAAGCACACATTGCAATTAAATAACATATCCAGTGCACTACAAAATGCAAAAAAATACTTTAGTTCTTCCTCAGTCTAATCTAAAACTAGACTCTAGCCAAAGATTCCTAAACAGATTTTAAAAAATCACATCCCTCATTAGAGGTATTCTTATTATATCCTGATAGGCTTATCACATCCATTTAAACACAAGCTGTTATAATGTTTCAGTAGAATTCATACAATTGGTGAAAATATAAATCTAGTTTTAGATATGTATATTACAATATTCTCCAGGATTTTGCTTTTGACTACTTAGTTCCCATATTTAGCTAAATTCCTGATGAGCATTTCTCATCTCCCCAGACAAAATTACAGGAAGATCAAGAGCAGATCAAATCCATCTGCTTTACATGTCTTAAGGTCAAACATCTGCTTGGATGGGATGCAAAATATGTTGGAAGATTGTGCCTTGTTTCTCATGACTTAGGTTTTTTTTTTTTTTTGTTTTTTGGTTATTTTCCCCCTTCTTCAGATGCCTGAGATATATTTCACTTAAAGCTACTACAATGATTTTTAAAAGATACATCTCACAGACATTAAGCAAGCTGCTTCATTTTGACTCGATTCTCTTAGGACTCAGTAAGCTCAAAAATCCATTGGAAGTACAAGGCTGCTTCTCTAAATGAAAGAACAGAGAAGTGTACAAAGCTTCTAATTTTTAAAAAACTAGAGACAATAATACATAGAGTGTCCTGTGGTCATTGAAGGTTATTGTAAAGAAGCAAAAAGTCAAAAAGTCTTTTTTTTTTTTTTTTTTTAATTCAGCCTTCAGTTATGAATAACCTGGTATGGCACACACAAGAAGATAACAGATGGATGAGTTACAGCTAGATCTTAATAATAGCAGACATCATCTGTGCCACAGCCTTTGGGAAAAAGAAAAGTACTTCTTGTCATTGTCTCTGAATTTTCTGTTACAATTAAATGTTTCTTTAGCATATGTGAAAAGGGAGCCACGAGTATGAGTGGATGTTAGGGCAGTTTTGCTTGTTTTTCACAATAAAATCATAATAAAATGGTAAAGCTTCCTATACATTTAACTCACAATTAACGCACATTTGGTTTGTTCTGGGCATTACCCACATAAAAACTCTGAAAGGAAATAAGATGGACAGCATGAAAGAGAAGAAAAAAAACACCCACTGAGAGCAGTCTTGCAGCAGTGGTGGGCACAGCAGCTCCTAAGCTTGCTTCCTTCTTTGAGCAGTCTCTCTGCAAGGGACGACTTTACCGTCACTCAGAATAACGAGACACTCGATCTCTTCCTCAGCCCGAGTCAGATCAACTTAACTTCACAGCCAAGGCAAGAATTACTAAGCACTCCAGACAACTCTGAAAATGTCCTTTGTTTCATGGTCAAAATGGCATGATATTTTCAGCTAGAATTTATACAAAAATTAACGAGGAGGTCAGACTTTACAAAGGACTTCTGTTCATTTCTATTTTTCTGAAACACGTAAACTTTTTAAAACAAATTAGGTTTTAACAAGACTATAAAACAGCCTTACTGCTAAACTATAGAAAAACATGGTATGAATAGTCAGAATTATGATTTTTAGACTACCTTTAGCAGTAGTTTTCCTCTGCATTGAAATAGATCTTCTCTAAAAGAAACTGTAGAAAAATGGGTCAAATGAGGTAAGAAAAAGAGAAAGAATATGGAGCAACTTTACAGAATGTGTCTATAGTGACTCAGTTAAAATGTAGAAAGAATGTATTACCATAATATATGAAAGTGTGTAAACATATTCAATTCTTTGTCTAGAAAAAGAATTGAAAAAAACATTTTTTAAATAGTGAAGTTAGGCTATTGAATCCTGACACAATGTTTCTTTCTACCAATTACTTTTTGGCTAGACAGTTGAAGGGTGTTTTTCTGCTGCTGATGAACTAGATAGGAAAAATACCATAATGTTATGTATGCTTTTTACAACCTATATTTTTGCTTTCATTTTGTGCTTCACATGCCATTCTTGTGAAACAGCAGAATGGGATGAGTTGACAAAGTAGCTTGGAGGACTATTAAAGGAAAGGGGGAAAAAGATATAAGTATCTCATGTATATTTTGGGTTTGTGATGATGCCAATCACTGCAGCACCTCAGAGTGAACTGCTGCTTCTGTTATTAAGTCCCTTTCTTGAAAGTGATGTAGAAATTATAATTAAATGGGAGTTTTCCCTCAAAATGAGCATAAATATAAACATCTGCAAAACAAGCAGATGAAACACTTAATGAAGCCTTTTCAGCTTTCAGTAAGAAACAGGCTTTATCCTTCAATACTGCTATTCCTATCCATAATTTAGCTTCTCAGTTTTATTTCACTGCTTTTCTAAAGAGACTATTGATTCAATTGATTCTATTGGCTATTTCATGTCAACCTGTATTTAGATGATACGAAATGGGTATGTCAGAGGTAATTTCATTTTCTGCACATTTACTTTGTGGCTTAGCAGCAGCAAGTGAAAAGAATAGACATCGTCACAAAAAAAGAATCGTTCTGATTTTGGCCTTCATTTTCTTTCCTTGAACAATGAGATTTTTTTTCTTTACAAAATATTACTTCTACCTTTGTGAGCTTTCCTTTTAGTCTTACTTCTGTCTGTTAAAACGTTTAACGTTTTTATCATTTTTCTGATGTGATTTCACTAATACCATTGTTATTTCTCAAAAAATATAAAAATAAGTGAATCGAGCAATGAAATTAGATGTTTATATTTTTTTCTTTTTAGGTTATGCATTTACCTAATAAACATTCAAGTACCGTATAATTCAACATGAGAAACACATAGAATTCCACCAAAAAAGAAGACTCATTTTTCTTTTTAATATACCAGTGCTTGTCTATACAAGCAATTATTTTCCTCCTCTTTCCTCTGATATTGCTCATCCTCCTCAAACCTGAATAAGGCCATGAAATGAACCCAGGAAGAATGTTAGGCAGCACTGAGGTTGCAGATTGGTCATAGGATTGCATATGACATAAGGAAAGTGAAATTTCTCTTTTTATCATTTTTCTGAGATGAAAAATCCTCCATAAATCCAGGGAAAAATGCTGATACTGAGTTTCCTACATTGTTAAAAAGATGAATCAAAAATTTTCATAGGCAGCATTATGTCCTATGTTGCTATGTCAATGTTGCTGTTAGACAAATGTAAATATGAGTGAATTGGGCAGACAGCTGTAAAAAGAATTGGTGGTCTTCTGGTGAATGCTCTATGACAAATACTGACTAATCAGGTTCATTTTTAAAAACTGCCATGGTTTTATTCAAAGGCAGAAATACTTAGAAATTCAAAGAAAAGAAAAAAAATAGATCACAGGGATCACAGGGTACAGTGATGAACAGTCAATAACAAGATGAAGAAAAGCAGCAAATGTTATAAGAAATTGTGACAATTTGTCTCTGGTCCAGGTTAATTCATACAGAAATAGTTCAAGAACTACTAAAATACCTTTTTATTTTAATCCCCTGCCCTTTATGAAGCCGAGTCACTTTTAGTAGTAAGATGAAATAGTGTGGACAGCATGAAGACACTTAGATCTCTCCTATAAGCCTCCAAATGGAGAGAGTGTAGCTCTTTTTATTAAAAATTATTATTATCATTTTCAGAGAGAAACTCTTATGTTCTGAGGTTCTTGAAATTGTTGAGGGAGAGCTGTCTAAATTATTTTAACTTTGGCTATAATAATGTAGACACACCAAATAATTCCAAAGCATTCTAAAAATAATTTTTCTTAGTATATTAGTATAATGCAGGTATGTCCAACCTGATTTTAACTAACATCTTTAAAGTTCAGGTAGAAAATGTTAACATTTTTAGTAAATTTCATGTTCAGTTTAATATTGTGTTTGGTAAGCATCTAAAAAGTCATTTTTTAATAGCTTTGTGAAGTTAAAACATCACATGTTGTCCCAAGTGTGGTTTGAACATTTGTAACAAAGTAAAATGAAAGGGATAAAGTAAAATACTTTGAATGAACCAATAAGTCTGGTGGGTAAAATTAAACTCAGGCGTACATGGAAAAATTATCCATGTCTTTTTATCGTGTAAAAAACATGGTTTGTATGGTAAAGTTTCTAAAGCAAGGAAGTTTAAAATCACTGTTTAACAGTTGTCAAAATAATGTCAAAACAGTGGTCAAAATAATTCCCTGATCTCCATGGTTTTAAACCAACTGCTTGGCTTGATCCTGATTCAGTCATACAAGAAAAAAAGATCCTAAGACAATAAACAGCCCCATTCCCATCATGGAAAGGAAATTGAGAACACAAGTATGAGCTGTTGACTTGGATCTTGGGAAACTGTAAATGTGATCAAGTAGGTAACTACAGATATAGCCAATATGACATGAATGATGAATAACGCAGTTTGACTGAGCATAGGGACAAGGAAAAGGACTCAGAGCTTAAACACCCCATCAGACATGGTCCTGTACTTTTAAAATGTAGACTAACTCTGTTAGGAAAGAACAGGTTACAAGCAGTTTGAAATACCACTCTCAAAAGTTCATTTTTATAAAACAAAAAATAAATATAAATAACATTACTAAGAACACTTGAACAAAAGCCATGGGGAATAAAAAAAGACCATCACTTTCTATTTACCCTGAGTGTCCTTACCATATAATATAGTATATTGGACACAATTCTAATACAGATTCATTTCAAGAAAACCACAGGCACTTTTTTCTATCTCGTTTGCAACATCAGTCTGGTTATAGGAGACTCATCCACATTTTACCTCAAATCACCTGCTAATTTGGGCCCAGAAAGAATATAAATTGTATAATGATTCCCTTTATATCTCACACAGTGACTAGCAACCACAGCCTAATGGAGAACAATGACAATAGTTTCCATGCTTGAAATGTTGTTTTCTTTACCTGAAAATAGCAATTTAAGTTTAAGCAGTAGAAAGGTGAATAAGGTCAATGACTGGTAACAGAAATTTTGTCACAACAGATATTTCTTTTATTAAGAGACTTTAAAAGTCAACCAAGATAACTCCTAAATCTCTGGTGCTGCTGATGTAACAGTGATTGTGTTAATCACCTTTATTCTGTTTCAAGTTTGTATCTTGGGGCCTCAGAGTACTGGGCAAGCACCCTTTGGTGTGGAGTTCTTAAACCTAAATAAATGAATAAATAAATAATACCAGCAACCTGTCCTTTAGAAAAGCTGTAATTAAATTTTCATGAGTTTTCCTTTGGATGCACAAACCTGGAGCACCCTTGTAGATTCCTGCCTTAATCCAAGTTGACATGACTAATTAAAATCCCTTACCATCCATTTTAAGGCACAAAACTCTATATAAAATGTCTTTTAGGACATTGCCATCATACAGTACTGCCTGTGATTCCAACCACCATACACAATTCACTTAAACCAAAGGAATAGGATTACACTTTATAGGCATTCTTTATACATCAGTTTCATAGTCTGAAACTGATGCAGCATTTTCTTAGAATTTAATGTTAACGGTAAGAATTCAACCCCTGCTGATTGAACCAGTTTTATAACATGTCTGACCCATGACATGGGTATAGATAACTTACAGACACTGAACAGAATTAACAATGACTAAACTCTGCCTTCCCAGTGTTAAAACACACAGAAATATTAAATAATTTAGAAATACCTCTGTAATAAACAATGAGGTAGACTTCACATCTGTTCAGCCAAAGCCAAGGAAAACACCATCATGATTCTGTCAGTTTATGCTTCACATCAGAGAGTCTGTTTTCTTCAAGTCTGGAAAGCATAGTGTGGACAAGCTAATTCCCATTACCAGATGAATCTCAAGTCTCATCAAAGGTACTGAAGTGAAAAAGATGCTTAACTGAACTTAGGTTTTGATGAAGTAACTTACTGCTTACAGGCATTTTACCAGATCAAAGGATTGAAATTGGTCCAATTGAGATCACATCCTTCGCAAAATCACTCCTTTGTGCAAAGTTAACTTTCAAAATCATGCTTCTTTCTTAACACTGTTACTGCTTGGAAGCAAAAAATATATAAATTAAGTGCACACTTTCATCCTAAACATTCAACTGAATCTGCATTTGGTATTTAGATTGCACACATTTGTATAGATAATGTTTAAATCAGTAATGACTAGATTAAAAATGCATTCCTAATACAACAAAATAAAACCTGAAGCCCCCTATTTTATAGCATAAACCATCAGACTCTTTCCTGAACTTAGGGATGTAATGGCCAAGAAACATTAAATAAGAGGAGGTTTCTTATTAAATAGATCACAATTACTTATTTAATCTGAAATTTGTCTGGACAGAGCTACTATTCTGTTGTTATTATCTGAAAAAATTGCACATAAATTTGATGAAACTGAGAGCTATGTGCTTTGGTTACTGTAATCCTGAAATTTGCTGATAAATTCCTTGTTGACAAAGAATCATGACTTTTTCCTTGCATTTTTGCTTACCTAAAAATGTAATGCATAATTTTCTCATTTTTCATAGAAATTGATCTTTTAAAATATATTTTGTATTTTTGTCTTCTTCTATAAGAACAATGTTAATTATTCTGAATCTTGCATCACTCCAGTGTGAATATTGTGTGAAATATTTATGGTGCAGAGGTGATACAAAAGGCATCAGGGATGTGTGGGGTAGTGGCAGATCTTCAGGTAGCAGGGATTTATACAGGTCCGTGAAAGGTATGTGGGACACGGGATGAAGAGTGGTGAATGTGTGTTCCTTTAAGGCTGTTTGAAATTCAGGGGTACATTTCAGAACACCCCGTAAAATGTCAGACTTCAGACTGTGTAAACTATCATAGGTACAGAGAAGTCAAATGGAGGTTATAGCATCATCATTTTAATCTTGGTATTTTGTAGTCTGGCATGCTGCTGTAGCCCCATAAATTCTTCATATATAATTTAGCACTTTAAAGTGCCCTTTTCCCCCTGTATTTTGACTGACAAAGAACAACTTTGTTGACTTATGCTCTTTTGTAGACTGGAATTTTCCCCTTTTCTGCTGTGTAGATAAAAATATATTTGTTTTTTTTTATGCAGCAACACAGGGCTGTTACCTCAATTTTCTCTCTCTAACACTACTTTTTTTCTTCTTTCTTTTTGGACTGAGAGCAAACATGTCCACTCTCATGTCCACCCTGACTCAGTATCTTGCTTGCTAATGAACTGTGACAAGTTATAGTAATAATTTCCTGATATCAGAGTGTACTGTGGACCTTAATGACAGTGCTTTATCAATACTTCCAATTACCAGTGCATCCCTAATTCTTTCTTCTATGCTTGACCACGTTTCACAACACTTAAGGAAAAACCTTAACTGGTCATTCCATTTCAGATACATAATCTCATGTCTTGTTTTCAGAGCTGAACATGATCAATGTGATCACCCACTGTCCCCCTGCTAGTCTGTTACTGTACATTACTGTCCCTGTTACCTCTGCAAACTACAACAAACTTCAAATGCAAATAAAATTTTCAGGAGCCATTACACATCAGCTACAACTGAGGTTTTCCTGCTAAGGAAGTTTTCCTTTTCTTTTAGGGACTAAGGCAATCCTTATTGCAAGGAGTTTAACAGCTTTCAGTTTTGTTATTTTGGTTTTTTTTTTGCCACTCTCTTCATTATCATAACCCATCACTCATATCTGATGTTTAAATTGAGCCTAAAAACCTACTC
Organism: Cyanistes caeruleus; assembly: GCF_971803275.1. Taxonomy (NCBI): domain Eukaryota; kingdom Metazoa; phylum Chordata; class Aves; order Passeriformes; family Paridae; genus Cyanistes; species Cyanistes caeruleus. The sequence continues at coordinate 75,524,028 of NC_141705.1, forward strand.
AATTTGTATTTCCAAATAGATGTGTTAACCTCAGAGGCTGAGTCCTTACAGAAACAGAAAAGTATTCCTCAGAGGAGATATCCATTCTGGTAAGAAAGGTTTTCCTTCTAGGAAAAGCTAAAGGGACAATCAATTCTTACTAAAAGAAAAAATCCTTGGAGTCCACAGTGCCATAAAGAAATCCTATCAATGGATGCAACTGCACTGTAGATGAAAATTTTCATTAATAGAAAAACATTCTATGTCTATCAGAGCTATGGGAGGACATAGACCTTGCCACAAATGAGATGCCTCTTTTGCCTCTTTTGAAACTTAACAGCTTTAACAAGACATTCAGAATGCTTTACAAGCAGGACACCACTGCAGCAGAAAGGCAACATCATCTACCACTGTAAATAGCGACATTCCTTTCTGTTATCTTCTTAATCACGTGCCCTCTGTGTTCAAACCAAGATGCACAAGCACGAACTGGGTAAACAAGAATGCTATTTTCCCTAATCTAGAACATTTCTTCAAATTTTCCCCTTTGCAGTGCTTCTACATACAATTGAAACTACATTTCTTCCTGCCACTCACTCAGCTATCAACCTCTCAGATGAGAGATGATGTTCCTGACACCTCTGTTTCAGTAAGAACTAGTAATTATAAAATTTTAGTTTTGATGCTAAGGAGTACACTGTTTTGTTCTGTGTCTGACCACATAGATCTGTGGCCCATTAGTAGTAATAATACCAAATACAGACTGCATGACATGAATTATTCAGCCACTTCTGATAAAATCATGGACAGCATGAGAATTTGATGGTCAGAATGTGAGACCTTTGAAATTTCCTTCTCATTTTCTTCACAGTGTCTAGAATACTTCAGTCAAATGTTACTCAGGCCTGAAGAAGAATTTAGGCCTTTAAGTACTGTATAGGGCTTCTGAAACAGAATGGTTATTTGCTCCCCAACACCATAAGTGCCTTGGGTTTTCACAGTGAAATTACTATGGTTGTGTTCACAACAAAAAGTTCTTGAGCATCCTGAGAAATTGGGAGCATTATGGCATCCCTCTGCCTGCTTGTGTTAGCCTTCTCTAACTGGTTTGAGAGCTACATAAAATGTTCTGTGCCTCAGGGGATGCAGTTCCCATCTCCCCCTTTAAAGTCGTGGTTCTCCTGGGAAGATTGTCTTTCCCTCTGCTGTTTTGGGCAGTGCAAAAAAACCCCAAAAAACCAAAAAACAACAGGGAACTGAATACAAGTCAAGGATGCCTGAACACATCTCAGCTCTGGTTTTCTATTCCCATGGGTAGTGTGGTTCTGGTTGTTGGTGGATTGGACGGAATAAAAATACACAGGAATTTGTAGCAGTCATTTTAACAAAAGCTTTGCTTGTACTTTGTACTAAAGCCTATATTCTAAGCCCATGTACACCATACATTAATATAAAGACATATAATGTTAGAAGATAAGTCTATTTAGAAATATTTCAGTGCTAACTTGATATTTATTAAAATAAAAGTTGTTTTAGTTTTTTCTTTATAGTTTATTCGTAAGATCCCCTTTTGCTTTCTCAGTTTAAGTAAAGAACTGTGATTAACTGCAAAACTGACTGCTTAAAGTAATTAATCATTTTCCTTATGAAATTTCCTGTGTAAATTAAGGATCTTATAATTGAAGGGTTTTCTCTTGTGTAACTGGAATACACTGAGATCCTTGACTGAGAAATACATGTATTGCCCAGACACCTAGAGATGTTTCTTTTTTATTCTTTTGCTAGAATAAATACTTGTCTGGTCGGAGAGCAAGAGAACATTGTTTTTTTAAGAAACATAAACATATTGATATCTTCTAAATAGTATTAAATTTCTAAAAATAAAATGCACAGCTGTTTTGTTTTTTTGGGTTTTTTTTTAATTATTCTACTAACAACATTACTCTTGTGGTCAGAGTTTACATTCAGCAGATATGAAGTATAAAGTGCTATTTGCTTACAAGTGTCTCAACAAACCAAGGCTGTTTTTGCAGTGTCTTGCTCAGAGTTACCACCAGTCTGGTCTTTTAACCAAATAAACTCCCATTTTTTTCTAGGCCAAAGCCAACACATATCAAATAACCATATGGAAGGGAAAAGGAAGGCCAGCAGAAAACCCAAGACATAGAAAGAGATAGAATGTATGTGTGTGTATATGTGTTTTTAACCATGCTGACAAAAAATATAAATACTGAGACTGATAAAATGAATGGGAGAACAAAACTTGTCTGTTCCTTAAGGTAATGAGTAAACAGCATTCCTTCTGAGAGTCCTAATAATAAACAGGAGTGAGCAACATTAGATACTGAAAAGCATGGAAATGCATAAGATTTTGTAAACAATAGAAAAAAACTGGAAGTAATAAGAGCTTGACAGGGGTAGAGTTGTATAATGAACTGTTTGCACAGATGATTCTGATTTGAGACTGATTCTGTCCTACTGCAAGTGAAAAAAAATTTCATTCTTTTATATTTACTTCTTAGAGGATAGACTGCAGCTCCTAGAATTTTCTCAGAGTGCATGCTCTGTTTAGTTTTTATTTACATCATCATCAGAAAAGCAATAGCATGGTAGTGAAACATTTTGCCTACCAGTTCATTAGAAGAACTTACAATTAGCACAGTATTACTGATTTAGATTTTGAACCCAAATTCATGCCAAGCTACCCTACAGATAACATAGGTGTACTGCTTTGGCACAGTCTGCTTTTCAGTAGCAGGTGGGCACAGAGAGGGCTCCTGCGAGAAGCTGCTGGAAGCTTCCCCCATGTCTGGCAGAGCAATTTCTGATGGCTCAGAAGATGGACATGCTGCTGACCAGAGCTGGGCCAATGAGAGAGATTTGTAACGCCTCTGTGATGACTTATTTTAGAAAGAAATTGAAACAAAGTCACAAGGTTTTTGCTCCTAGTCAGAGAAGAGGAGGAGGTGAGAACGTGTAAGGAAACAACATGGAGAGACACCGCAGTCAGTGGAGAAGGAGGAGGAGGAGTTGTTCCAGACCTTGGAGCCAAGATTCCTCTGCAGGCCATGGTGAAGACCATGGTGAAGCAGCTGTGCCCTGAAGCCCGTGGGGATCCACAGGGAATGCAGAGATCCATCCACAGCCCATGTGGATCCACAGGGAATGCAGAGATCTGCCCACAGTCTGTGGGGATCCTCAGGGGATGCAGAGATCCACCCACAGCCCGTGGGGATCCACAGGGAATGCAGAGATCCACCCACAGCCCGTGGGGATCCACAGGGAATGTAGAGATCCACCCACAGCCCGTGGGGATCCACAGGGAATGCAGAGATCCGCCCACAGCCCATGGGAATCCAGAGGGAATGCAGAGATCCACCAACAGCCCATCAGGGAGGTGCCCACACCAGAGTGGGAGAGCCTGGAGGAGGCTCTGGTCCAGTGGGAGACCCAGTGGAGAGAGACGGCCCCTGTTTCCAGGCTGGAGCAGCTTGTCTTTGGAGGACTGCACCCCATGGAAGAGTGACCCACACCACAGGGGTTTTGGGACTGCCCATGGGAGGTACTCACATTGCAACAGGTGAGATATGGCTGCTGCTCATGAGAGTGGACTCATGCCAGAGAAGTTCACAGAGAACTGTCTCCTGTGGGAGGGACCCCACAGTCTCACAGGGGAAGGACTCCTCTTCTGGACCAGTGGAAGAAACTCTCACTGATGAACTCCAAAATCCCTGTGCCCTGTCTCCCTGTGCTGCCAGTGGGAAGGAAAGAGGGGCTGGGGGAGACAAGGTGTTTCAAGGGTTTATTTTACTTCTCATTATCTTCCTCTGATTCTGTTAGTAATAAATTTCACTTTGCAATCAAAGTTGAGCCTGTTTTGCCCTTGAAATATTTCTCCCAGTCCTTATCTCACTTATGAAGCATTTGTTAAGTTTTTTTTTCCTTTTTCCTCCTTTGCTCAGCTGTGGCAGGGGAGGGTGAGGGAGCAACTCTCATTGGTGCCTGGCGATGGGCCAGTGTCAAACCACAATAAAAGATAAAGATTAAAAGGATACTAGAAATTCACAGTGAACTCTGAGATATCTCTACAAATAGGACATTTCCAAAAAGGCACAAATATCTGCATCCTTGGTCTGAGTTTCTACTACTCTGACTTAAGCCAGAGTTATCCAGCATGCAAGGGGGAAAAGAAAATACAATAATAAATTTCTGCACTGAGTACCATAATCAGGCATTAGGAATAGTATCCAGAAGGACCAGGGATTTGATTCTTCCCCTGTACACGGCACTAGTTAGCTGCACCTTAAATTCTGTGCCCAGTTCTTGGCCTCCCAATTTAGGAAGGACATTGAGATGCTGGACCATGTCCGGAGAAGAACAAGACTGGGAAAGGGTCTGGAACACCAGTTCTATGAGGGAAGGCTGAAGGAGCTCAGGGTGTTTAGCCTGGAGAAGAGAAGGCTCAGGGGAGACCTTTTCACTCTCTGTAAGTCCCTGAATGGAGCGTGTAGTCAAGTAGAGGTCAGTTTCTTCTCCCAGGAGAACAGTGACAGGACAAGAGGACACAGACTTAAGCTGCACCAGGCGAGGTTAGGCTGGACATTAAGAATTTCTTCACAGAAAGAATGATGGGGCATTGAAATGGATTTTCCAGAGAGGTGGTAGAGTCACCATCGCTGGAGGTGTTTAAGACTGGACGTGACACTCGGTGCCATGGTCTGGTTGATAAAGTGGTGTTAGGTCATAGGTTGGACTTGATAATCCCATAGGTCTTCTCCAACCTAGTTGATTCTCTGACTCTGTGATTCCATAATCCATTTCTTTAACTGCAAGGAGATCCTTTATCCAGGTAGTTTGCATACTAACTGAATACATAATGTAGTAATTTCTGTAGGAAGCATTATGACTAAAAAACAGCTTCATCAGAATTAAGGTAATTTCCAAGGCTAAGTAATAACAGGTCTGGATAAAGCACTCAAATTAAAACAAGAACTAATAAAACCCTTGTCATAACATCATTTGTATTTTATGAAATTATTAAACAATTTATAAAATTAATTTTTGTTTTTCAGTCTGTGGCACTTCCTTGGCCAGGGCTAAAAATGCAGAAACATCAGAATACAGAGCAAATATAAACCCCCTTTCTTATGATGCTGAATATGAGTAAGGATCAGACAGATGTTACAAAGTCACACTTGAGCGATTTGTGTCACAAGGACTTCAGCAAGGCCAGGATTTCTCTGACAGTCCATGTATGGCCAAGAGTTTTAGGCTGTGCAGCCTTCCTGCTAGATCCTGTTCCTGCTCTCAGAATAGCCAGTTAAGTTAGGCAAAATGTAATGTTTATGAACTTGTGCAGCTCCTTCAACTTGAGAAATATTGGGAAATATTTCCTACAGTAACAAAAGTGGCAAAAATAACTGTGAGTGCTACAGCTTGCTTCCTTCAGAGAAAGGAGAAAGCAAGTATATAAAACCACACAGCAACTCATTTGAAATTCTGTTCTTCCTATCAGCAGCTTTATTTCTTTAGGTGAAATACTGAAAGACTTATTAGAGATCTTATTTCTATTAATTGGAATATGAATTGCATTCCTATGAGTATAGACGGTTTGGGCATATTTTTTTCAGCTTCCAAACTGCAAACCAGGTATATCTTACCTCAGTTTTACAGGAATTTTGAGTTTTAAATATTGGCAAATTTCTCAGCTGGAGACACAGGAGTATATGTGTGTATATAGACAGATTACTTGAAAATGCATAAATGTAAAGAAGAAAAAACCACAAACTGGTACTGAAGTAGTATGAAGGAAAAACATTTACTACTCTTATGTTTTTCTCTTGATCATTCCTATGATGAAAGACTGAAAAATGTTCACTGTTTAAAGAAAAAGCTGTTGAAAATCTCTACATGAGAAAAGGCCAGTCAAGATACTGTAGTATAGGCTCAGAATTTTAACAGCCATTCTTTTGTTCTGTTTGCATAATATGGATTTCCACAATTTAAATGGAGATCTAGCTCCAGGAGGTTACCCTTTGAGTTTACATTATGCTGAAATACTGTTTGATTCTTTGAGACTTAAGTCTTTGTTCATACTATAAGCGTCAAAACAACTTTATTAAGTGCGTAGCATTATACAAGGCTGCATGCCAAAACTTGTAAAATGTCAATGCCATGTTTTTCTTGGAATCTTATAATTAATTCATCATCAGAATAGCTTTGGGGCCTTATTCTGATCCGTTTTCTAAACAGTGTTACCAGGAAATTATGTTCCGTGCTTCTGTTTATTTAAAGAATATCACTGCTGAATTTACAGCAAGCAAACTAGTTAAAAGAAAGCCTTTGGGGGATGTAGTAAATTAAAAATGAAAACACACTCAGAGGAATATGGAATTTACGACCAGAAAAATCTCATAAAAAAGTGTACATTGCAAGGTTTATATAAATCAGATACAGATTCTGTAAATACTTAGAGCATAATAAATAAATGATTGCTGAACTCAAAGACCAGTAGTTTATGTCACCATATCCTGCCTGACTGCTCCATTCTGCTATAATAGAAGGCTCCTAATTGGTAAGGGAGAGGATTTTGCTTGTTCCTGCCATGAAGTAATATGAAAAGTCAGAAAGAGGTTTACCTTCAGTTACTGAAAAAGGACCTGGCTCAAACATGCTGAAGGTGATAATAATATTTCCAAATATCTCAAGGTCTTTGAATTCAGAGATACATTATTTTTTTAGTGTAGATTTACTCATAAATTCTTCATGGCAAATTTCAGCTGTGCTGCTTTCATTTATATTTGTGAAAGATATGGTTCCAAAGTGAACTCAACATTAAGATGAAAATGTACATGAATAAAAAGAACTCAGTGGGATTACAAAAAATATGAGTTCTTGTCTTTCAATAACATTAGAAAGATTATTTTAGCAATCTTCCTTAAATAAAAAAATAGAAATTCTGGATATTACCTTTGACTTCCAGTAGTAAAATTCCTGTTTGAAAAGAAACAAGATTATAAGCAAGAGAACATAAGCAACTAGGGGGGGAAATGCAGTTTTCTCTGTAAAGTATTCTTGTAGGAAATTTGATTCTACTCATGAGCTTACAAGCTGCCCTGCTCCTAGCATTTAAATTAAGACTAGCAGCTTCCTTACAATTCCACAGTACTCTTGAAAAATTTGAGCTGCAGTTCTAGTCAGGACTTCAATGCAGATAACATAGTAGAGTGGTCAGCTGGAGGACAGTCAGTACTTCAAAGGCATGGTGGATTAAAGGAACATAACTGCTATGAGGGGGAAGAGACAACAGAGCAGCAGTAGCTCAGCAGTTACACACAATTTTAATGTTTGGATGTCTCTCTCATGCATTGTACCAATGCCTCTGAAGTGTGCTTCCTGCAATTTTCCCCTCCTCTCTTCTACACGTCTTGTGACTTCAAGTGCACAGTGTGCTCCACATTCTCTGCTTGCTCTGCTGAGCTTAAGAAGCAACAAAAGAAAACCCTGTTGAGACTAAGGCAAATTGAAAGGATGTCAGTAGTTGCTTGAATCTCCTCACACTTCTTCGGCTGCAAAAAAAAAAAAAAGAAAAAGAATGATCTGTGAAGCTCATTCAGATGACAGGCAGCAAGCAGTAGACTCTCAATTTGACACCCTCTTATATGCATTAAAGCCTTTGAAGGAAAAGATTGAAGGAAGCATGGGACTGGAAGCAGGACTTTGCAAGAGCAGAAATGGGCAGTATATTGCAAGTGAGCAGTTGCAGGAGAAGGAAAGTGAGGTTTGCAGAATTAACATTATGTTTCCAAACTTTTCAACCAAAAGTTCCTGTTCCTATGCACCAATTTATGATACCCACCTGGCCTAAAAACATCATCATGATTTTGCTAAATCACTTTCATTATATTTCAGATCAAATGTTTCATTCAATGCCATTCTGTTCAGTTAATTCTTAGCTACAACCAGTGGGAAAAGTCTAAATTTAAGACAGCTATTGAAATATTGACAAAGTTCTGCTGCTCCTAAATTCACAAAAAAATCCATATAACAGGATGATTCAGAACATTTGTAACAAATTAACATATCAAATTAGTATTTAAGAAAATAAAACTTTTTTTTTTATTACAAAAATTGCAGCCACTACTAAGGGAAGAAACTTAAAATAGATTTTCTTTAAGGCTTCTTCCAATCCAAGACATTATGTGAGCCTATGAAAATACTATTTTTGGTGAGATCCAGGGGCAAAATTGTGCCTTGTTGCTCACAGCTTCTGCTTGGAGTGTCTTAGGCTTCTGGTTGTTCCTTCCCCTGAGATGCATTTGGTCCACACATGCAAGGAACTGATATATGCAGAGCATTTTTCTGGTTAAGGAAAAATTTTTTGACAGTTGCTGACTTCAGGGCAATGGTGATGTCTGATTTGTGACGTCTATCATCTTGTTTTATTTGGACAATCCTCATTGCTGAGGGATTTTTTTTTTCCCCTTCTTCTTTTGCTCTACCTCCATGTTTGACCTTACAGTCACATTGTGCAATCTTGGATGATCCTCTGGCAGGCCATCAGAAATTAGCTATTTCTCACCAAACTGACAAAACACCCTAACAAAAGCCCAAGCAGTACCTTTTGAACACTTCTATTTCCAGGATACAAACTACTGGAACAGGAAATTATTTACATCAACAGATCTTTCAGGGCTAAGTCCTGCAATGTTGACCTAGCTTGATGCTGCAGAACTTAACACCTGTGGGGTGTTTCAAACTGTTTGAAACATAGGACTAAATTTTCATGGAAAAGACAGAATGCACAACAGTATATTTTGGTTTATTCAGAAGGTTTTAATTGTTTCTCTCTCTCTTATGCCCTACATTAGGTAAGTACTTGTAATAATGTCATAGCTAGTGGTGAGATGAGGAATGAGCTGGGCTAGGCTAAGGAGCCACATTAGATTATCAGAATTGTGTTTTCGTAACTGAGAGTATAGAGAGTTTTTCAACCTGAATTAATTCCTGAGTGTGGAAAAAAATGTTACTGAAGATAATATTCTTCCAGGTACCCTACAGTTAAGATGAAAGGTCATTTGGAGACTGATGCCCATAGAATTATGTGTCAACTTTTTTTTTAATTCCATGGGAATGGAACATAATAGTTAAAAAAAATTAACAAAAGCAAATATCAGCCATAGGGAGTATTACTTACCAAAGTGGAAAAAGCTAGGCAGTTTTTCTCCAAGTAAAGAAAGCTTTCTAAATCTTACAATAGATTTGCTACTTTAATTAGGTATTCTTTATTATGTGGATTCTGTGACCTTGCAACTTTATTTACTAAGTGGATAAACTTAGAGGACTATAATCAGACTGAAGAGATACATAATTCTTTCAACAATAAACAGTACAATCTGACCACTCTGGTGCAGTTCATGTATTTAAAAATATACATATTTTTGGTTGCAGAATAACAGATTTCAAGGAAGCAACAGTACCAAGGAAAAGAAGGAAGACCAAGAGCAAATTTTTGCCAGAAAATCGCTCTATCGTTATGTAAAGTGAAATAACAGCAGACAGTTACTCTGTGAATTTATCAGATTCTAAATTGGAAGGAAAATGTTAAAATTATAGGGATAGTGCAACATCCAGCTAGTCTGTCCATACTATTTAACAGTATAGGAAATTTTCAAGATTGCAAACTGTGGTTCAAAGTACATACCCAGAGCTGGTGATGTAATAAAAAGTCCTCACTTAGCAATTGTATTTGAACTATTTGTGGATTGTATGTTGTTTAACCTTAAAATGAGAAGTTTTAGGTTTTCTGGTCCTGCAAGGGATGATTTCAGCAGGGGCACCTTATCAGTGGTCTTTGTAGAACACCTAAAGGCTGTTCTATCATATATACATTTCTTTCTATGAAGCTTGTCCTTCCTGCAACCACTTCAGGTTCTACCTGATAGTTGACTGAGGTTCACAGATTCTTTCCCAGAATTAAACTATGTAAGCTTTATATACTAAAAACTTTTTAAGTTCTTGCTATAGATTGAAACATCTTTTACTACAACCTTAAGTATATGATGTCTGAAAGACAATTTCTCTCCTGAAGCAATGAGGTGAAGCTACAAAACAAAATCTGGTCTGTGATTTAAGTGGAAAATTAAGACACTTATTTTGTTTTGGAAAAAGATATTTTCTAGATTAATTTTATTTCCATAGTGATGTTGAGAACACAATGCCATTCTATCCATCATCAGCTATCTGATCTAAGAGACTCTGATGAAAAAACAAACAACAAAAAAAACCAAAACCTCACAAACCCCAAAAAAACCCAACAAAGCAACCCAGAAATGAGATAGAAGAAGAAAACATCATCTTTGAGGCATTCCTTCCCCAAACTTTAACTAGTCTGATTCTCTCTGATGGCTCTGAAGGCACAGGTCTCACTCTGCATAAAACCTGCTGAAGATGCTAAGGTGGAATAACAAAGGGGGTTTTATTGTGCTGTTAAATCTATTCCATGCTGTAGGGAAATGTGTGAGTGTGCAGTTAATTTTAAGCAAGGCAGAAAATTCATCTAAGTCTTGTCATGTTAAAAGAGGGTATTTTAGAAAAGAATACCCTTGTAAAGAATTGCTATCAATTTTAGTATGACCCTGTGACCCTAATATTTTCCAGATATACAAGAAAAACACTGTGCTGAGAGGAGACATCTCTGTGCAGCACTGATGAGAAAACTGCTGTCCATTTCCTCTGCCAGCACTTCAGAACAAGCAAAAGGAAACTGAAGAGCTTTCAGAAGCATGCTTCAACAATGAGCTGAACTCTGAAAGTCATGTTTGTCCTCAAGTTAAAAGGACACCTCTTCTGTAAATCCTTATTTAGGAAGATCTTTTGATCTAGCAAAGTAGAACATGAGCTAAGAGTAAGATATGGCATCTAAGAAAATACAATCTAAAACTGGAATCAGAGTTCTAGTTTTAGATAAGTCTAACTGAATTCAATCAATTCTAAGATAAGAATTGCAAAATTCCATTGTATGGAATACTTCATCAGAAAACGTGAGGTTTAACAGCTGGGGCATTTCATTCAACCACATTGTTCCTTTAGTTCTTGAGCTTTAAAATAAAGCTATTTTAACATGTGTCAAAATTACTTTGAAGCATCCGGTACTGCACCACATAGAAAAACCATTGAGACCAAAAAATACTGTGGGGTGTTTACACTCAATAGCCAGTTCTGATATTGAAATCAATAACAGTATATGTGTTGAATATAAAGTTGTCTATTCAGTTAAGTACTTATAAAAAGCACAGAACTGGGATTCACAAGTTAGGAAAATGAGCCAGGGAATTCTTAAGCCTGTTTATTAAACAGGACAAAAAGGGCAAAATCTGAAAGCGTCTTTTGTTGTGAAATCCTCAATCCTTAAATTTAAGGATTTTCTAGGATTTTTTTTATTTTCCAGGTTTAAAACAGTGTTTGGTATGGGAATTTGTTATCAGGAACAGGAACATATATTAACAATGTGTTAGAAGTAGGTCCTAAATATGAGCTACTTACACTTTTGAACTCTTTCTAGCAGAAACTGAAATTTATAATATTCCCTTTAAATCCATTTCATAAATGAATTTCTTAAAAAGAACATTTTACCAGGGGCTTTTGAGACTTGTTTTGGCTCAGTTCTCTACACAACCACATTGCACATTGGGTTTTTCAACAACAGGATGCTCCTTCAAGGGTAAAAAAAAAACCCTGTATTAAGATTTGGCTTCCTAAATTGTTGTGAGTGTATTGATAGACTTAAAAATTACTGTAATTGCAGAAAAACAGCAGAGAAGAGTACGGGAAAATAAATGGTATATAATGTATTACTAAAAACTAAAAAGACAAATCCTGAAAGTTATTGTTTAATTTAGTAGTGGCTTTTGGTGGCCAGCTGTTTTAGGTAAAATCAGCTGCTAATCTTTCTGAAAGACAATCTTTATTTAAAATCTATAGCAAACTATTCCTTTGATGAGGTAAATATTATAAATAATTTTAAGGGACTTTTGGATTCCATGAGGTGTAAAGTAATATAGAAACCAAAGATATTATTGATGTGAATAGCTTCATGTCCTCAAATACAGGAAAATTCTGTAAACAACCATTTTCTCCACAAATAACAGAGGGGCTAAAAAAAAAATGGATATTTTCTCTTAGTTATATACAGCACTTTATGCCAATTACAGCTAAAAACAATAGACAAAAAAAAAGTACCATTTCTTTACTTTCTGTAAGTGCATACTTTTTCTTCCTGTGCCATATCTCACTTTTCCCCTACATATACTGCTATTTTTTGATAAATCTTCAGTTTTCAGACTGCATACCTCATATAATGCTAACAAAACTGTACTTTTAGAAAACATCACCACAAAATATCTCAACCTTTAGTCTGTGCATAAAAATGAATTGTTTCCTGAAAACACTTTGTATTGTAGATACCCATTTTGTATGCTATCAATTTAGATGATATACATGCTGCAATGAAAAGGAAAAACTATTTCGTGTGTGTTTCTTAGGTATCAGTTAAAGTTTATGCAGGCCTGTTAGAAAAGCTACACAGAATTTCATACATCAAGGTAATTTCACTGGATTGATCAGAAACTTTCAGTGAGAAATCAGATCTATTAATATTTAACCTCTAGCTGTAATTACCAATATTTTGCTAGTGCTGACACTAGTACATTCTAACCCACAATTTTTCTTTGACTGAAGTCAGAATTCCAAAAATGGCAGCAAATAATAAATCATTAAAATTGCAAAAGCAAACACCAGATATTGAAACATTCTGAAGATGCTTCTTAGCCCTAAATGGTGTAAAATCTATTTTGAACTGTCAAAAAATGTATTTGTTTTCACCACAGTTCACAGTTATGGGAATCCCAGGGATGTGAACAAACTTTCTTTGCTGAGCATGCAAATTTTAGATGACTGAGAGTTACTTAACATATTAAGCAATTTTTCACTCCAGCATACACGCCTTTATTAACCAAAAGCCTGAGGGCTTCACACTCTTACAAGAAAAGATGTGAAATACAAAACCAAACATTATCAGTTACGAGATAAGTACATGCACAATATCCAGAGGGTGATGTCAGCCTTCAGTCTGAAGCAAATTTATACTGAAGATTGAACAGTAACTTATTAATTTTGGCTTTTTTTTTTTTTTTTCCTAGCTTTCAAATACACAAATCAGTTGCCAAATACTGCTTCATAAACCCAGCTCATTAAACCCTTCAGGCTTGTAATCTTAATTCCCTAATTACCTGCGCTGGAACTGTCAGCAGTATAAGACATATAGCATCCTATACTAGTCTATACATATTGCTCTTATTCCAGGTTGGATGGCAATTGTCTGCAGTCCTGGAGAAGGCTAAGCAGAGATGCTGTGCTGTTGTTCCAGTGAACCTTGTTGAAGCAGTGATGGGAGCCACATGATGGTAGAAGGCAAATCCAGGGTAAAGGTCTGCTCTGGAGGAAAGCTATTCAGTTCAGGAAGCTTGGATCAGTTTTGTAAGGATGGGTAATTAACTAACAGTCACTGAACTACACACCCAGGACCAGTATCAGGTATGCAAAGGACACACCACAACAGCAGATGAAAAAAAAAGTATTTAAATCAATAAACTGCTAAAAATATTTAAGCTCACTTCTATAACACCTCAATATTCCAGTTACACACATTCACACGCTGACCAAGCTTGGCTCTTGCAAGCCTACTTACCAACTTTTCTGGGAACCTCCCATCTGCACAAACATCATGCTGGAAGTGTGGGCACTCCAGCTCTGGATGTACTCATGCAGCTTCCAGAAGTCTGCTTGCTGTGCCCTGCTGAAAAAGCACCTCTGGAGCTCCCCACCCTGGACCTCTGCGGACATAGGGTAAAACAGAAACAAGGGCATGTGAGATGGGGCAGGAAATCAAAATAAACCACAGAGGCAGCAGAATTTCTGACTTAAAGTATTAAAGTATTATTTCATGTGTTTTAGAAAAAAAAAAAAAAATGCATTGGTGGCATTCTACCAGTGCTTTGCACCTTGACGTTTTGTTATTTATTGTTTCAAAGTAGCACTCTAAAGTTTAATTATATTACGAAATCTCTCTTGCCACACTTGAAACAGTAAGGTCTGCTCTGCCATAGCTCAATTAATTTTAAGGGAGCATCCTTTCTAATTGTCAGACTAGGCATCAGTTTTTCTTTATGGAAGGAATCTGATTTTACCATATCAAATGAGATGAAATATTTTTTTTGGAATCTGTCCTCTGGGTATCTGGATTGAGATCATGAGATGAAGGATCAATATTCTTTGATTCAATTAAAACATAATGTATGAGTCACTGAAGATGTTCTATTAAGTAAATACCCCAAGGTCAAGAATAAAGATCTTTGGAAGTTTTTTTGACTGTGTTCACGATGTAAACACAGTTAAATAAAGCTCATTTTAATTGATATATTTTCTCTGTAATTATTCCTTTCAGTCATAGGACAGGCAGTTTACCCTCAGATAATGTCACACACTGTTATTAAAATAAATTATTTTACTCACTACATAAATTAATTAGTAGCAACAAAAGCTATAGCCTATCTAGAGTAAATGGCATTAGGTGTAATTACAAGTAAACAAAGCTTGTCCCCAAATTCTTTGAGCCTATGTACAGTTGGATTACAGCAACTCTATTGGGCAGTAACCTATTTGCCTAGCAATTGTGACTCATACAAGCGATATAACTACACTGATTAATTTTCCTTACAGACTCTGTGGTAGGTTAATTAAATGATCCATTCTAAATAATGACAGTCTTTTACAAGTAGCCCTGCAGGAACTGAGCTGTTACTTCAAAAGGCATGAGCCAGAGAGAAAATAATGAAGGGGAACCATAGAAAATCCTCTTGAAAATATATATTAATACAGAGAATACATAAAACTCAATTTTTAAAATGCCATACTATTAAGTATTTGACACTGTTTTTTGCTGTAGTTATTTCACACAGTAAATCAACTACCGAAGCATTAAGGTCAAAAACAATATGCCTGATATTCCATAGTAAAGCAGCAAAAAGTTGTGGCATTGCAATGTCTTGCTACGTCTTCCATTGGTGAATTCATAAATGAACTTGCTTTAAACAAGTTATCCAAACAAGATACCCAAACTCATCTCTATGTATCTCCTTTGTAAGGTAACTGCAAACACGCCTGCTCTACAGCTTATTTCTCTAACATTTGGCCTTTCAGAAGTCAGAGGCTCTTGATTTGCAAATAAGATTTGAATAAGAAAAGTACTTTAATTCATCAAAATCACAGAGAAATACGTCAGCTAAAAGTGATTTAGAATAATATACAAGAGATGGACCAATATTGCCAAAAATTCTGCTGCTGGAGACAAAAGATATAATGGCAGACAGTTTGGGTAATAGGAAACAGAGTAAAGAGGAAAAATTCTGATACCTCATTTGAGACCATCACTGTAAGAAAGTCAAGAGAAGGATCAGGTTTTAGCAAATTCTTCTTTAGCAACAAATAAGCCTGAATTTAAAAAAACAAACAAACCAAAACCAAAAAACAAAAAGGAGCAGCTCTTTAGACCATGGTGAATCCAAGTAAATGAATTAGCTGTCAATAATGGAATCATGCCCTCTCCAGGACATACACGAGACATACCAAATGGTTTTCTTTCTGTTTTTTTTATTGTCTTATGATGCTGCCAATAAGGATAACTGAAAGTCCTGAAGAGTATATCACACTAAAATACTTCAAAATGTTGTTAGGAGTATGGTTATTAGTCTTACATCTCTGGCCATTATGAAACGTATTTTTCAGATGACTGGTTGAGTGTGAGAAGATAGGACCAACCTTGCTGAGGGTTGCTGAAGCCTCACACAGCCCCCAGTAGAACATTCAAGATCCTACATTACACTTCTTTTTCCTGCAACGTGGAGTGACTGTGACATTGTTGTGAGGTAGACCAGATGTGGAGGCAAGAGCATGCACTTCATGACATCCAGCCTTCATCCATCCACAGCTTTATTCTTGTGATTTATGTGGGTGAAGTACATTTCACCTTTATTCAATAAAATTTGGACTCAACCTGAATAAAACCACCTGCCTGAATTTGCATACATCTGGCTAACCATGGAGAGCATCTATCAAAGTTTGGTGCCTTCCACCTGCAGCTGAGGAGTCCTACTGCCCAATGAGTGATCTCCAAATATCACTGAATTGTTATCTAAAAGATAGACCATTACAAGCCACGGCTCCCTACAAAAACTCTTGTGCCAGTCAGTGTTTTTGTCACACGGAAGTTTAAAAACATCAACCGGATCATCCTCTGAAAAATCTCAGATACAGAAAAGTCTAATTAAGGAAGCCCAATCCTAATAATGCTTTGAAAATGTTTGAATATAGGAGCTGATACTGGAGACAGCAGTATGTAAAATGAAGATGAATTTTATAAAATTTGAGAAGTTATTTCTCTAATAGTTGAGATAATATCAATACCTGTGTGAGCACATCTAATATAATTCCATGAGAGCTAAACCAGCTTTATTCAAACAAATTTTATCTAGAACTTCTGCTATTACAAGATATTTAGCTTCACCAAATGGGGATAATTCAGAATATCTAAAATAGCAGAACTTTACATACCTAACTGTGTAGGAGGAAATGGATTTGTAATTTAAGCATTTGGGTATTTTTGATCGGTAGGGTTTTTCTCCATCAGGCTACAACAGTTCTGTCTATTTTAATTTTCTGTCTGAAATGTCTACTTGACCCTTAGCTGATTTCTTGTTTTCCTTCATTTTTCAGATTACTAGTTACTCAGTAAAGTGTCATAAAATAGTAGCTTCAACCTAGTTCTCCTCTCATTGATTTTTCACTCTTAATTTTATTACTATAGAACTAATTTGGACTTACAAATTTCCTACTGTTGTTTCAGAGATGATATGAGAGTGATTAACTCCTACTTTTAACCCGTATGAGTAGTAAGAACCATGATATCATCTTATTTCTGCCTGAGATAAATCGCCATGTCATCTTATTTCCATCTGTGACAGACTTCAGAGGGAAAAGACTGGTAGTGTATATACAGAGAAAGAAATGAAATAATTAAATAAATAGATAATTAAAGTAGCATTTGCTGTTACGGCAATTGGCATTATAGGGCTATGTGAAAAATAAATAACAGGGAAAAAAGTGCACTTATTACATTTTCAGATACTTCAGGAAATATATAGATATTAAATTTTTTCTATCCAATCACATTACTATGTTAAATGAGAAAGTGCAAGAATCAGGAAAGAGGTACTAGAAAGCCTACTATACCATTACTTGTGCCATGGACTTTCACAAAGGTCATATCATATCCTCTGGGAAAAAAGGGTGAATAAATATCAGAACAAACTATTTTCTTGTTTTCCCTAGCTACAAAAGCAATACAGACCTTTAAACCTCAATGAAAACAGTGTTTTGACTTTTCTGATGCAATTTCCTTGGTCTTATGTTAGACAAAATGTATATTATGTAGTCTCACCCTGTATCCAATGTTAGCTGAGTATGCTATTCTGAGACTAAATCTAAGACTCAGGCATCTTCACACATCTAAAACTAAAATAAGTTATTCCTGTTAGCCAAAGAGAATTTCTTTTATAAAGAAAGCTTGCTGAGAAACATGTCCCTGGTTATATATTAATGTCACTCAAATAAAGACACAAAATCATTGACAGCCTTCTCACTTTCACCAGTTTTCTATCAGTTTCCTTATTTAGGCTAACTCCTACTAATTCAATAAACTGGAGATAAGAACAAAAGAAAGCATAATAGGATTAAAAAATAATTCCTAATTTATGATTAGGGTTTGATTCCCTGAGTGCTACACAAAGCTGAGCACAAAGTTAGAGAGGTGTCCTCTGAGCTAAAGGTTTTTCAGTGGAATAAGTCTGCTGTGAGTAAATGGGATGATAGTCACACTCTTTCTGCACCTTCATTAGAGACCAGCATAGGTACTGACTGGCAAAGGAACCAGAGTTACAAGCACTGAAGCAAAGCTAGAAGGGAGCATATCTGACAGGTCAAAACCAAAATGAGTTGTCATAGATTTTATCTGAAATATCATTTCATCTTTCCTTTTTCATATGTATAGAAAATAAATCATCTCCAGTTATTTCTACTGGGGGCATCATCATTTTCAAGTATCACTCACTATAACAAATGGCTAAATGATGAGTGTGGGAAGGCCTCATCCTTTCTAAACAGGATTGGCCAAAGTTAGTGCAGAAAAACCAGTGTCACACTCAAGGCAAAGATGAGGGGAACTTATCTGAAAACCATGTGCATGTTTTACCACCATGGAAATCACAGAGGCACACCTCCTTGCTGTGCCATTCAATGATTTGAAGCCCTTCAACCAGAAAAACCTGCCAAAAATATATTCATAGCTAAAAAAAACATGTCACATTTCATGGATGCCAGGCAGAAAAAGAAAACCTGTTTACCACCTTTGCTATAAGGGTAACATATCGTATGTCCAAAAGTTTTCTATCTCAAACATCAGCAATAATTAGACTATGTGTGGGAATGAAATACAGAGCCTGTGTTGCTTGAGAGCTCCCAATGGTGAATTATCAGCCCTTAAAATCTCTCCTGCAGGCCCAGTCACCCACCCTCAGTTTCATGCCTCTAATCCCCGACAGGACAGGGCTGACAAAACTGGATTCATCAGCCAGAGCCAGAGCCAGAGACAGCATAAATTATCTGCCATTTCTTACCTTGCAAAATGGGGAGGAGACAGAAAAAGCACCAAGAAACACAATTTCCACAGGTGGCACACGGTGAAGAGAGCAAAATAGTCTCATCTTGTTGAGGCACATGATGTGGATTATTGAGATGAATGCTTCTTCTCCCTCCTCACAGACTGTAATCCTCTTTTTCTGTTTGCACTGGAAAAAAACAAAATAAAACACAATGGGTTAAAAAAAAAAACATAAATTAAAAATTTCATATGGATTTGCAACTTTTCCATTGACACAGTTTAAAAAACTTGAGGAGGTCTTGTTTACCTATCCTCAAGTATAAGCATATAAAATGAAAGTCAGCAGACAGTCCTCTGAAGAGCAGATCTTTACCTTGAATTCTGTTTTAATTTTTAGCATTTTTATCAAAACAAAACAGTCTTCATTTTCATTCAATTTGTTTCTCTGTTATTGGAAAGATTTACATTTACCTTTCCCATGCTGAAGGGCACAAAATGATGGATTAAGCATTAAAAATAAGCAGAGAGCATAGCTGAATGACATAAAATATATTGAAATAATGGATAATTTTTTGTGTTGATTTTGAAGATGAACATTTTATATTCATGATGAGTATTTCTTAAAAAGTAAATTCAAAGTCACATCATTAAACACAAAAGAGACCATTTAAATGAAATCTGTGGTACCTTGGCAAATCCACTAGATATTTATAATTCCACGCAAATTCAAATTTTAAATATGAGTTTAATGTGCTTGATAATCTTATTCTCTGCAGTGGTTTTAAACAAGAACAGACACAGACTGAACAAAAGGTTGGAAGGAAATGCACTGGATACAATGCTATCAGCCAGTGCAAAACACCCGATTCCTGTCACATGCAGATGCCACCTGAGGCTGCGTGCCACCTGGGCCTCTAACTCCTTACCCAAAGTCAAGCAGAGGGGCCAAGGAACATATTTGACCTTGCCCATCTACAGGAGAAACTACTGAGCTACCAAATGGCCCAATTCTATTTTGCAATGTCACTTTCTGTCCAGTGTTGGAACTGCTTCCAGAGGAAAAGCCCTCCACAGGATCTTTGCTTTCTGTATGGCACTTCAAATTTTTAAACCTCTCACTCTAATAGTGGTTATCTAAAAAAAAAAATAAAATAAAAAAACATCAAACATATATATTTCATGGTATTTCCAAGTTTCTAAGTTAAGCCTTATTCTCTTGGTTAAATTCATCTTGAGCAAGATCAATCAGTAAGGTAGAAGAAATGAATAATGTTTATAGAGTGAAGGCAATAGGAAAGTAGCTTACATTTTGGGTCATTATCAAAAAGGCTCTGATTTTTCAGAAGATTGGCAATCAGTACCTTTCCTAAGCCATCAGATTTGCAGTATGTAGAGTTAGGCACATCTTTATGTAACACAAATTTCAAGTCTTACTTGCCCCTTCCTATACACACTCTACTTTAACTGCACTTTTCCTGCTCTGCTGGGTCAAATCAACTTATCCTTGCAGTGCATGCAAGAATGAAGACACAAGTATGATGCAAACAGGGACCTGGGCATGACAGATACAGTTGAATCTCACAAATACCTCATCCATGGCAGATGTCATCATCAGACAACAGCCCCTCAGCAAGAAGTCTGTGCCCAGTGAGTCATGGTGATCACCTGCTGCTTTTGGTACATTCAC
The DNA here is from genome assembly GCF_971803275.1 of Cyanistes caeruleus. NCBI lineage: Eukaryota > Metazoa > Chordata > Aves > Passeriformes > Paridae > Cyanistes > Cyanistes caeruleus. The sequence continues at coordinate 75,544,466 of NC_141705.1, forward strand.
CTCAAACAGCTGCCTCACCAAAATACTGTTGGAGAGTGAGAGACAAGGGAAGGGAGCAGGAAAGGGGGACATAGTGACAACAGTTATTAAAGCATTTTTCATTGTTCCTAAAATATCTCAGAGGTGGAGGGGTAGGACAGCACAGGAAGCAGCAGCAGATGGGATTTGACCCTTAGGTAGCCAGCAGTGTTGATGCAGCACAGCAAGTGATGCAGCTCTGTGCATACAGTGAAGCAAATAAGAGGCGGTTGTGGCAGCAAAGGTGACAGAGAGGAAATCTTGAAGCTCCACGAATAAGGGCTGAAGGGCTTCCTGTTTGAGAAACATCTTATAAACAAGTTATCTAATGTGTAGAAAAACATGATTCTGAATTCCTTTACTGACAGGGAATGTGAGAAAAGACATTCAGGTGTGAACAGTCGCTCCACCGCAGATCTTTAATCGCATCACCCTAGTGTCTCAGGTTACCAAAATTATACTGCATGCCTATGCAACTCTGTACGCCTTCAGTGCTGTTTAAAAATCCACACACACACCTATCAGTGATACATCCTCCTGATAAGCAAATAACCCTTAAAAAGTATCGTGTTTTCCTGGCTTTTTCATCCAGCAATTTTTTTGTTTCTTACTGATAATGCCATTGCACAGCTGGAGCCCATTAAATTTAACAGCAACACAGCCACTTGCAGACACCTTAGAAATCCTCCTGCAATAAACAAACAAAAAAAATATTTAAAAGACATAAAAGCACTTCCACATAATGAGATTATAATGTGAAAAGATGAATAAACTCACTTAGTTTTGTTCTTCTGGAATTAGCCAAGCATTGTTCATTCATGAATATTTCAATGTGATGTGATCCATCCACTCCCTTGCACACAAAATTTGTTTCAATTCCCTCTAACATCTAATGTTTGAGGGATACAAGGCATCTTATGAGAGCTTTGTTCTAATCATTCAAATTAAAACAGCGTGGGCAACATTTTAGCACCTATCCATCCTAACTAAATGTTGACTGCATTGGGTTATCAAACACCCAAATTCATCATTTGCTCTTTAGGACTGAATGACAAGTACCAAGTGAAAAGAGACTTTATCTAATGTTCATAAAATCTATAAGGTACTTCACATAAGTATTTCAAAAAAATCTTTTTTTAGCAATCTGATAATGGTAGCATTATAGGCAAAAGAACACTTTTTGAATTTCTTTTTATAAGAAAAATTTCAGACAAGTAAACTTTCATAAACAATTGATCATTTGTAACATTACTATTAGACTATAAATTCTTCAATGTTTACTCAAGTGGAATCCTGCTCTAGAAGAAGTTTTGAGGGAGAACATCTTTTGGAAAAACATGTCAAAAGGAATCAAAATTCAATAAATTGTTGGTTTTTTTTCAAATTACAGAAATAAATAAGAAAATTGAGTGAAGCAGGCTTTTTAAACACCGACTATTCAAAAGCGGGTTAACAGGAAACAGCTAAAGAAAAAAAATCTCAATCATTTCTTTTAACAATAGGATTGGTTTCTGGTCTAGCAACTATTTTTCAGAGGCATGCTGAAAGAAGAAAAGTCTACATAACTGTACATAAGTCTCTACAGATTTCATCCTTTCTACCCATCTTCTGTCTGGTTTGGCTGGAGACAGCTCGTCTTGGTAATTCAACAGCATGCAATTATGATGCAATTATTTGCCGTTCTCCCTCCCAGTTTGTCTCACTGTCTCCAGTGAAATCTGCAATATGTTCCAGCAAGAACACCTTCATCTGCTTTCAGGAAAGCATTAGCCTGAGACTTGCTGTCAGTCCTCATATACCCAGTAACAGAAACACAAAACATCTGCAGAGAAAGTTGTGAAAATCCAACAGTTCTGTTGCTCATCTCACAAGGCTCCTTCTCTCTTTCACTCTCTGCGGATCATAGGTTATCTAGCAACTGCTGGAAATTAGGGATTCTCAAATCTAAAAATTGTGAAAAGACTTGATTTGGCTCTTTGAACATCACTTATTGTGATGAATGCTTAATGAAGGATGGTCACAATTTTGAAAATGCAATAATATGTCAGAATATAGGTTAGAGTCCTTCTTGGCAAGGGTTGATAAGGAACTTCGCCTGAGACCCTGAGAAAACGGAACTCCTTCTGCTGGGGTAGGCAAAAGCTCACCCACAAGGCCCCCTGAAAAGTTATACATTAATCATGCCAGAAAGTTCTATGTTTTCTTTGTTGTTATTGGTTAAATTTTGCCTCATTATTTTGCATATTCCTAATCCCCTGTTCTTATTGGTTCCTTCCTCTCAAACTCCACCCCTAACCTACTTTATAGAAATTACTTTCCATGCTGGACCTTGGCCTGTTGTGTGCATCCCAAGATCGTGTCCAGCTTATGCATTTGTTGTTTACTTGTTATTAAAGTTGTGTTTTTCAGATCACACAATCATGCCTGTCCCTCCATTATTATCCCCACCCTCAGACCTCACGCTGATTATCTCCAAGGTATCACCCAGCCAGACCATCCAGACCTGGTGTGCTACAATAATACACAATAATTATGCAAAAAAAACCTTTGCATTGCAAAGATAGAGCTGATTCTGACCTGGCATACAGAGAAATAGTGGATAAACAGTTTATTTAATTTTTACCTGTTTTCTTCCTGTTGGAGTCAATGTTTATAGCAGTTCTGGTGTTATTTACCAAAGACACAAAGGATCCATTAAAATGTCCTCAACATGAACTTTCCTAAACAGCCTCATTTCTCAGTGTCAACTTAGGTCAAGAGGAGAAAAGGCCAGAGATCAGGAGACAGATACAGAGCTGGACCAGGAATTCTGTTCTGAGTTACTGTAGCTAAGCCTAATTTTTTTCTGTTTCAAGCACTCTGCTACTAATAAAGATACACAATTTTCATTTACATGAACATGTTCATAATATCTAAAGTATAGAGTACTTCTGAAAAAATGTCAGAAAGCATGAAGTCTCAATTTAATGGTCTTATACTATTAGATACAGTAATCACCAAAGGAAAAGGGGAAAAGAGATTAGAGTGTTTTGTTCATTAATCATATCAAACTTGCTTTGATTTTTTTCCCATTTGCATTTAATATAGACGTGGAATCTCGACTGATATTTTCAAACTGCATTTACATTAAAGTGTCACTAACAACTCTGAAAAAGCAGTCCTGATGCAGATAGAAGCAAAAAAATTATGTGTTTCAACTACTGTTGCCAGACGCATGATAGTTTTTATAGCTTGTAGCTAAATCATCATGTAAATAATATTTTAGATTCTGTCTTTTTCAATAAGGCTATGATTTTCCCATTTCTGTTATTTCAATTACTAAATCTGCCATTATTATATTAATTTTGCCTTTGCATAAGCTTCCATGTTGCTGAATAAGATGTTTTTGTCTGATCTTTATGGCCAGTGATTTTGATTTCATATGCTAGGTAAATTATGGGTTTTCCCAGCTGATCGTCACTAAAAAGGAAAACCTGTAAAATTTTAACAGTAGGAGTAAAAAATAATTAATTTTCCTTTAATAAAGTGAACATAATAAAAATGAAAAAGAGATGAAATTAAAATAACTAAATTTTTTTTTCTAATTATGGGCAGTGTTAAACAGTGAAATGGAGAGACCATTATAAATAGTAGAAGAATTTTTTTAAAATTTAGCATATAGAATTCTTCTGATTTCCCTGTCCAACAAAACAGCAGTTTGTTGTCTGTAGAGACGTGCTCTTCAAGAAAAAAAATCACAAACTCCTCCATTATTAGCAAAAGCTTAAAAAAAAAATTAATACTAATAATGATGTAAGTTTGTAGCAGAAACCCTGGTAGTCATAACTAGTTCTCCAGATGATTAAACAACTCATTGATTAGATGTTTCTGCTGCATGTTGCTTCATTTAATATCCTGAAAGGTAATCTATTTTTGTGCTTCGTTCAAAGCTGAAATCAGTTATCCCTCCAGATATTGCATATGGAAGTTCTGCTTGGATATTTTAAAGTTCATCTGAACAGCAATTAATTATGAGGAAAATCACACTTTATTTCAAGGTCCAAAAATCTGTAAAGATTTCTGGAACTGGAAGAGAGTCTCTAAAAGACTAGGAAACAAAATAAAATTCAGTCAGTAAAATTAAAATTAGAACCATAGATTCAAGCATCAGTTAAGAAAACTCTGTGAGGCATGGACCTAATGCCAGTGCTAACCCCTAACCCTAACCATGAGACCTTACAAGCACCCTTAACTTTTATTAAGTGCCTTATTTAGAGGGCTTGTGCAATTTCTGGCATCTCCTTCTTAGAAACAAGCATACTGACTCTGATAAATAAAGGGAAGCTTACATTCATAGAGCTCTGATTTGGCAGCGACAGAAGAGAGATCCAACTCTTCTGTTTCTCCAGATTCTTCCCACCAACACTTTGCAGGTCCTCTCCTCAGTGATGAAGGAATATAATGATTTTTCTTACCTTAGCTCTTTAAGAGCAGCAACAGCAAGACTACAGTCTTAAAGAACTGCTGTCCAATGACTTCTACTGACAAAATTAAAACTGAATTTATAAAATCCCGTTAATTTATTGGTTATGCTGGTAGCAAAATAATTACATAATTTCAATTTTTCTGACTACTGATCATGCTTCTCATTTACAGTGCATGATTTTATTTGATATTAACGACAAACACACTGATTATTCCAAAATAACATTTTTCCAAGTGCAAGATGCTAACTCAGGAACGATTTGAAAAATACAAGTAGAGAAACTATAAATGTTGCAGTAATAATCATAAAAAAATCATTAAAAAGATGAATTACCGTTTCCAAAACTGTGTTTTTGTTGTTTAAAAACGAAAATCAAGTGGTGAACTGCAAGGGATCTGCTAAATATTTGCTCTACCGCAAGTGTAGCTACAGGTGATTTGGGACTGGGATTGATGCTTCTGTGCTCTCACCCTCCACTGTCACCCAGACACTGATGAAAGAGAGCAGGACCAGGGAAGACATTGGAGCAGGGAGAAACTGAGCATGAAAAGGTGTCATACTAAATGTGGCATTCAGAGAGGCCAAGTTTACACAAGCTGATGGGCTGATACTTGATATCTCAGTCACCCATATCAGAGACTGCTTGGAGCTGCTGCAGCTCCTCTGTAGCCTGCTTGCCCACAGCTTTCCTGTGTGTAAAAAAATGGAGGTAAGAAGTGCAATGATGTTTGTCACCTGCTCTCAGCATGATATTTGTTTTTAGCTGGGACATGCTGGGAGCTGGGCAGTGTACCACCAGAGAGCAGCGGGTCTGGGATCCATCCCATCTGAACTGGAGACCACATGAGGAGTCTTTCAGTTTCGCTTTGCCATGTGACAGCCTGCTTCGTCTGATCTGTCTCATGAGTTCTCAAGGCAGCAACCAAAAAATTTTCCAAAAGATCCTCCTTCAATTTGAGATGCACTGTGGTAATGTTCCTGACCTATAGTCCCCTAAGAATAGAACAGAAGAGCTAGGCTGATGTGCTATAAAATCCTTTTAGCAAAAGCATGGAAGTGCAAGCTTTATTTTGGCAAAGTATTCTTGTGCTTTTTAATTATATTTTTTTTCATTTAGATCTTGCATGGGAAGCATATAAAGTTGCTGTGATAGGCTACAATTTATCATGATTGTTAAAAATGAGATATTCACATTGTGTTAGGTCATTAATCATGGTCAGTAGTATAACAAATAAATAGAGTGTTATGCATCTTGAGAATCTATGAAGAATAATTAATTTGAATTGCCAGAAAAATAGTGCAGATGAACAATTAAATAGAAAAGCAAAACATAAACAGATAAATACTATAAACCTCATGAAGTATGATTCTGAACTACTGATTGATGTCAGTGTTCTCTTGACTTTGCCCAGAATATTTACAGATATATTGCTGAAAACTCTCCTAATAGAAGATGTCAGGTAGAAGTAAATGGAAGTGAGTGTCAGCCAAGTTTCAGGTGTGAATAACTGGTGCTTTGCAGCAGCAGCTATACCCCCATGAAAAAATAGAGGAAAAAATGGCCAGCATTTGCAATGAGAGAGAAAAAAATGTTATCACACCTCCAAGAATTGGGGGCCAGATGTCCAGCTCTAGCACAGTGTTTTTATTTCAGAAGAGAGTGTTGTAAAAGCTGTTAATCAGGTTGTTTTATACAGTTAAGGTTGTTCTACTGACTGTTTTATAGACTGATGTTATTAGTATGAACTTGTTACACTGTAAATAAAGTCAGCCTGATAAAGATCAATACCAAGGTAATAGCTGTCAATACAGGGGGTAATTATTAAAGGAAGTAGGAGGGTAATGTGAGTTTCGTTTTATATAGCATGTTATAAATATAGACTTAACAGGGCAGAAAATAAAGGGAAAATTTGTATTTAGGAGTCAATATGATTCCACATACTGCCAGAACTCATTCTTTGAAAAGTCTTGTGTTCATGGAGAGAAACGTCCTGGAAGAAGACAGCATCACCATAAACTGCACAAACAGACAGAAGGATGATATGCAAAGTTGGTTTTGTACAGCACAACTGTACCAACAAATATCTAAAGGAATCCAAATTATATAGTGACTTAAACTTGAATACTTGCAAACACAAGTCGGGGCAAGATTCAGGTGCCCCAAATTCCCATTGGACATGAGAACAAGAGAAGCCACTTGTCACCCAAGCAATGCTTTTTTTGCCCTCATTTCTCTTGAAAAAAATGCCTTGGGCTGAACTGATTAAGCTGGTTGATAGTGGGAATCTTTTGGACCAGAAGAAAATGTCACTTCATAGCCCAGATGAGGGGGATTAAGTATACAAAATCCATGTTCATAAAAGGTAGAGCTAGAAGGGATGTGTGACGTGATGGAGCACGCAGCCCAGGCAGCCAATCCTTCTGGGACAATGTGTTTCTAAGGTCCCAGAGGCTGAGCATGAATCTCACAGGGGTCTCTTCCACTAAGATTGTGATGGGTAACAAGGGTTTCAACACTTCAGTGTCATTTCAGTCCAGCTCTCTCATTCCACCTCTATCCTTCAACTGCACGCAAAAGTGATGATATTAAAACCCTGGAAACACACGTTTGAAATGGCAGAACCTTTGACTACAAGAACTAAAAATAAATATGAACCAACTCTGTTTTAAAACAAAAAGAAAAAACAGTGGGGTTTACTGCACCGTCCATTCAAAATATCAGAGAGGGTAAATAGCGAATGGATGTATTTTTAGATGTTCTCATCCCATAAGATCAAATAACTTCACAAATTAAGGGGTTTCAGCAATATTTTAGCTTTAGGATTGAGATGAGATTTTTTACAAACAGGAGGGTCAAAGGTAACTGTCTTTTACAGCAGAGTAAATCCTAGCATTGCTTTGGATATGTGGACAATGTTATAAAGGAAAGAGCAGAGCCCTGCCCAGGTCGGAGAGATGTACCTTATGCAGCAAGCCATGTCCCTACATGGATTAAAGTCTGTTCCGGGAGTTGATAGAAGTTGATATAAGTGCTGAATGAAATAACATGTCAACAGAGAGTAAAGCACTAAAGGTATAGCAGTGCCCTTAGAGAAATCCCTTGGTGGAAATTTAAGGGAGCAGGCCTAAATCTGGCAGCTTCTGCTTGGACTTCAGAAAAACAGGGGATTTTGAACTGGTTTGTGTGCTTTACATCTTCTGATCCTGGCTTAGTTTTTTTCCTTTTAACCTTGTGCTAATACTTTCCAAAGATATTCAAAGCAGATGATTTTACAGATGCTCCTGACAGAGCATAGTCCAACAAATAATATGGTTTACTGAAGCCACAAGCAGATACAGACATCTGTCATACACAGGACACTTTTCCTGCAACAACATTTTACCAATACTAAACCTGAAATATTGATTTTCAGAAATATTCACCTATTCTCCTTCATATTTTGAAAGTGTCAGAATGCTAGCAGCTGCTAGATACTATTTTAAGTATAAGCAGTGTCCTTGAACTGACACATTCATTTGATAAGAATTCTTTTATTTCACTAAGATATTTTTGCTGATAATGCTATGGGAATAATATGTTGGTGAATGAGCAACAAAACCAGAAAAACTGCCAGCTGAACTAAACCATTATTTGTAAGACATTCTGAGGTATTGATCTGTCTGCCTTATAAGTAATTCATGCAGTTTAGTGCAACAAAAGGTACAGTTTTAAGAAAATACACTGTAGAGCAAAACTCGTAGAATAATTAAAAACTTAAAATCATTTCCTTTGACTGAACACCTTCACTTTAAAGTAATGTTACATTAGCAAATGGTATAAAAAAAAGAGATTTATAGATAAAATAAGGAATAGGGGTTATTTTGAATTAGAATTAGAACTGTGATAATTTCTCTTTATAACTTGATCGATACTCTGACTCTCCTTTTGACTTTCATATACAGCAGATTATTTAAAATAAGTAGACATAAAAGTAATAATGTAAGGACTGGTCCATTTAAACATTCCAAGACATCTGTGCTTAGAAAATGAGGACCCTCACGAAAGATGAGATTTTTCTATAAGTCTGTTATATGTGTCCATTTTATACTACCAGCCATTCAAATTCTTGCATTGGATTTAAATATATTTGTAATGTCATAATTGTGGATGGGAGAGGTGGAGTGGTGAAAAAGATCAGTGGGAAATTGCCTTAGTAAAATTTACAGATTGTTTAATCTCAGGAAAAAAATAAGTTAGAAGCCAAAGATCTGATAGAAATATGTCTAATTTGTGGCTCAACCCTGCACTTGACATTTACTTGGTTTTACCAATTCCTTAATCCTTCTGGTTTTTCAGTCAAAATATCTTTTAATTAAAAAACTATTAATGTGCCCCTTTGGCCATCTCTTAAATCTGCAATCCTCTTAAACTTCCCCTTAACAGCCTAATCCCCTTAGATCCTTAGAGAAAAGTGCTGTCTGGGAGAGCTTCTGGAGCAGTGCCCAGCAGAACAGAGCTGCCTGGATGGACTCTGTGCCAGGTGGAAACTTCTGATCCTCCCTCACCCAGGACCAGCTCAGGGAATCTGAAGGTGCTCCATAATTCAGGAACAGCAGAAAGGGACAGGAAGATGTCTTTCTGAGGCTGGTTTGCATATAATACCACTGCTGTCTGCTCAGTGAAACCAGTGGGAGATCCCTCCTGATGTAGTGGCATCTAGATTTCACCTGAGATGTTTCAGAAGCCTGGGAAAAGTGAGATTGCTCCTTCATTGTGCAGTACAAAAGAGTTCCTCTACACCACCCAGCCTAGAACCTAGTGCAATTATTAAGCATAATTATGAATCTCAGTCAGGGGACAAGGATAGGTTGATTAATTTCTGGTGTATTAAACAATGAATCTTTTCGCTCAATCACCACCTTTTAGAAGCCATATCCTTCACACAGACCAACCTATACCAATAGCTGAGTCTTTGGATTTTGATTTTCGTCACAAACTTTTAGTATCAATAGGATATAAAATCAGCCACACTTTTGTTCAAAAGAAGTGAAACAACAATTAATATCTAACAGATACGCAAGGCGAACTTGATTTTCCTGAAAAGATTTTTTTTCTGTCTTTGAAGAAAACACATCTGTACTTAACAGGGAGGAAAAATAGGTTTTATACTGTGCCAAATAATTGTTCTTTTGCAAAATTAAAAATCAAGATTACCAGCCAACCATATTTCTCAAACAAGACATGTTCTCTACACCATATGCTCTGAAGAGAGATTCATTTAATTGTTTGGAACAAAGCCATATAGCTGTCAAATTCCAGAACACCACCCAAAGTCATGTAATAGGTTTCTTCAAGGTGTATGGCATTGCATTATGCTGTTTTCCATAGCTGAATTACATTCCTCTTACATCTCAGGCTACTAATTCCCTAATCTCAGGAATCAATGAGAGCCAGACCAGTGCTTCAATTCTAAAGAAAATGACAACACAGAATAAGGTCCTTAAATCATCCACATAAAAGATTGAGAATTATTAATAGGGTTTTTCACAATAGCCAGCTTGTTTGGACACCAAAAGCAGCCAGAGTAAGGGAAATAGACTCTCAAAAGATAATAACTACATGTGTTGCAGAACACAAATCATTTCCTTGAGAAGCAGCAATCCACATCGAGCAGGGTGCCGAATATCCAAAACTGGACAGCCACATCTGAGCAAATCACCAGCCCAATGGAGCAAAAATGTCTTTGCACTCTCAAAAGCATTCTAACCTGGCCTACTTGCTCCCAGGTATCACATACGTTTAGGACACACCAGCAGGCACATAAACACTGGCCAAAGATGCTTGAAGGAGCTTCAGCTTTTGAATATGGACAGACTGAGCACAGTTAATGGGACAAAATATAAGACAGTAGCCTCTGTGGAAATACAGTTCACCTTTTACTTGTCAGTCTAGGGCTTGCTGTCATGGCCATAGGTGCTAGGATACATTTATGAGGGGTGGAAAAGGGCTTGTATTAACTTTACCCAGGCTGCTTGCTGAACAATGCAACAAAACTTTCCCAGCCTCTTTCAAGAGCTGACTGCATTTTTGGGGTTTTTTTTTGTTTGGTTGGTTTTTTTAATTTTTTTTTCCACAATAAAAATAGAATAACTATGAATTATCTTCAATCTTCAACCAGATGTGCAGTCATCACACCTTTGCCTTGTTACCTTAGATAATAACATTATTTGGATGCAAGAATGCAGTTTAAAGAAAATAATAGCACTTTAAAAGCCTAGCAGCAATTCCTAGCAGTCATGGTCCCTTTATCAAGGAATATTATATATTGTTCTGACCTTGGCTGAAGTGAGATATGTTTCAGTTCTAGACTTCTCTTTATGTATTCAGGGACATTTCTGTCCTTTTGAAATTTAGCAGTATATGTACTAAGTTAATTTACTTTAGCTTTAGTTTGCTAGCACTAGATGCTAATGAAAAAGTTCTCAACAGAAACCCATGAGTCTTTCTAAATATGTGCTTCTGCAAATCAACATTCTGATATTTAATGATATTTTTCTGAAAGAAAAGCTCAGGATTTAACTGTGTACCTTACATAATTGCTGCTTGATTCTGCTCCTTTTATTAAATCTCTATTTGTGTTGTAAAAAGTTAACACATAAACACATCAGAGGATATATTTTCTCTCCCTAAATGACCTTCTGTGAATTATGGACCAGTACCATTCTTCTTCTCTCTACCCATTGTGTGGAAGCTTTTAAAAACATTGTAAATCATTAAAAGCTAATGGCTCCCATCTAGCTTTTTACTTCCAACACAGCTCTGAAAAAAGGAAATTACATTATACTTTCTACTTATGATTGTCAGTCACTTTCATCTCTCTTTGTACTTAGCATGTATTTATAATAATTGCAACATCCACCTTTCACTACATTCTGTATTCCTAGATATAAAACATACATATTTGTATTTATCTTAAAAAGATACTATTTTGAATGCTCATGACATTACCAAAATTAACTTCTTCATTGTACTCATTACATGTCAAACTTGAGAATTCTCAGAAGGCAAGTTTCACTTGTAGCAACTGTAGCTCATTGTTTCACAGCTACTAGACTGGCTCTTTATAAGTGTCGAAACAGGGAATGGTGAGGACTAGGTTAGGGTAGACAGATACATGATGTTACAGAGAAACTTTGCATTAAAAAACACTGAAAAGTTAACATTCCTTTACTGTCATAGAAGACAGTTCCTCTGCTCTTGATTCCTTGCCAACACTGTACATAAAATCAGAGGTTGATGCCAGGTAAATGACAGTTTCTAAGAAGGGTCAGAATTCCATTGTGTGTTTTCAGAATTTCAAAAGGCTCCCAAAGGGTAGCTTTCCCTAGAGATGTTGGTACTCTCAAGTACACAAACATAAAATATACTAGAGTATATGTACTTCCATATATATACAGGAAACTTAGAAATGAAAGTGTCAATCACACTGCTCATTTACATTTGTATTCACATTGATACATATTCAACAGCATAATCAACCCTAACACATTATTTTTCACTATGTTAAGTAACTCTTTTCTGTTCTATAGCAATATAGAATTCTGTTCTCTGTCCAAAACACCATGTTTTTTATAGGCAATTCTTTGGGAAATTCTACATCAAGCATATCATTTGTGCTAATTCATTTACAGTGACAACATTGAGAGAGGAAGTTTGAAGATAGATATTCATCTTCATCTGCCTATCAGCACAACCATATTTCTCTTTGGCATCACTAGTACTTTGATCACATGTAGGGATTTGTTTAGACACAGACCTGAAGACAGAGAAAAACATTTTTGGCAGATTTGGTGTCCCTCCTTAGAGAGAAGACAGTTATCACTGGCTAGAGGACCCATGTTATATTCTTGCTCTGGCTTAGATAATATTAGCTATATTTGCTAATGATCTGGATGAACACCTCCATTATCTGGGGGTAAGAGATGTAAATTGCTATAAGCTCCATAAACTGCAAAAGTTTTGGATGTTGAAGCTATTCCCCTCCTCTCTCACTGTCTCAGAAATGCTCTTATTGAATCATTAATTTTAGGAAAAAATACATTATAAATATAAACACATTTATCAAGTAACATTATATGTCTTAAATATGTATTCAAAAGGAACTGAAATACCATGGAGGTTTTAATCTGTAGTTCTCTCTGTAGGGGTGTCTGTTAGGGGTTTCTCACATGCAATTAAAATCTTCCACTTAAGAGCTTTGAGCTGGAAAACACAGAATATAATGCATAAACAGTGTCTGAGACTGTGAATAGTACCAAAACCTGATAAAAATACATAATAAATAGAATGCCAACTCTGTGCAAGAAGAATTGCAATTCCCTTTGTTTAAGGCTAAACCTAACAGGTATGTTCACAGCAGCACCTCGTGGTAGACAGGGGACTCTTAATTCCTCTTTATGTTCCAAGTCCCCAGAAAACACATATGCTGGCAATTTGGAAAACTGAAATGATTCAAGGATTAGAAGGTATTACAGTGGAAGAAGGTAACTTAATTTGCATATCTAAGGTAAAAAATATTAAAGGGGATATAAAACTATATAAAATACCTTCAAGGACTCAAGGAAATAATATCTAGGCAAGAAAAAAATATGTGCATATTACTCAAGAAAGGTTAATAAGTAAACTATCCTAAAACCATTATGTTTTGGGTAAAACAATGACTAAATGGGATAGACAAATGCAATATTCAAGTAAAGAAGTCAACAGAGATGGCTGCATCAAAACCATAAGAGAAGAATGTAAAGACTGCTTGCAACTCCTCAATAAAAACAAAATGGATAATAATACTGAGTTTTTGTTCTATTAGGATGTATAGAGGCAAGATTTTTTTTCTGGCTTGCTGAGGGATTGCTTTTCTTTATGTGAGATATACAGAACCCAGAAGTGCCAACTGTTATGCAATATCTTAAAGTTCATTTATGTGAATAGCTGGCAGACCCTTGCTATTTCACCTTTCTGAGGAAAAGGTGGGAAAAACTGTCCAAGCACTTTGGAAGGAGATGCAAAACTGTAATAAAATTAGAAATGTAAAATCAAAATAATTTCTCATTCAGATTCTATGATTATTGAATTATAATTATTAGATTATTGAATTCTATTATTATTGATTATTAGAAGATGGTATTTTCTGGAAGATGCTCTGCAGGAATGTGGTAGGAAGCTGGCTGCATCACAACTGAGTACAAAGAGGATGTGAAATGTAGGAAACTTAAAAAGACTGATTTTTTTTTCATTAAAAACTGGGTCATATATGAAATCACAGTTATTCTCATTCATTTCTGCTATGTACTGAGACTCTATGTAAACTCTCTGAAGCCCATTTTCTTTAATCTGAACACTTCTAACCCACTTAAAAAAATTAAGAACCTGTATTATATTGATCTTTCTGTTTAGTTCTGTGTTTTTAATAATACATCACAGAAGTGGCAACACTTTTATGATATGTTGGTGTCATACATCATAACTAGCACCACTGCTCTAGTGATGTATTATCCACACAGTGTCACGAACCAGAAAGATAAATGCTGGTCTGTGGACAGCAAAGCATACCTCTTGTGATAAAGACAGATTAATTTATATGCATGCTACAATCCAGAAATAAGCAAAATTTCTATCTGATACAGACTGCATACTACTTTTGGCAGGATGTATATACATTTTTACAGAGGAAGAAGCTGGAAAGCCATATATTTGCTTATGAATTAAACATTCCGCAAATAAATCTTGATTTTCTGACTGAAAGGAGCTCCAGCAAGAGGTTAAACACTGAGCACCCTCCCCTCGTGGAGAGGGGAAGCTGAAGGGTGGATCATTCCTCATGGTTTTCAGTTTCCCAGCCTATTTTCAAGAATCAATCCCATATGCTTATATGTTTTCAGGATCATCACATCCATGATATCCAGCGAGGTCCCTCTCTGCCAGTATTTTTACACTTTGTACTAGTGCTATAGACAATTTCTATAGACTCTTCTGCCTTTGATTTTCTTTTTCTCTCAAAGGAAGAGTAGAGCTGTGTTGTTCTCTCATTCACATCACAACAAGCAAAGGACGTTATTTGCCTGTACACAAGCTATTTTGTTTCAGCTGCCAGACACTTTTTCTGAGCTCCCTCAGAGAATGCACAGAAGGGCATTTTGCAAAAGACCTCCTAAATCAGGAATATTCACTGATCACTCTTTATTTTGTGAACTAATTTTTATTCCCAGCCTCGATAGCTGTGAATCTGGGAGGTACACTGTTCAGAGCAGCCATGACTCACACTGGGATAACATAAAGACCCCTAAATCCCACTGACCACCCCACCAGTGCCTGATGTGGAGCACAAAACCACCCCTTGAGAGATGCTTTGAGCTACTACTGCCATTTGATCTGGTCCTTCTTTGTTTTGCAAAACAACCACAGGAATTGGGAAGGGAAGGATTCATCTTTATGACATTTGAGACTTATTTTTCGGATTAAATAACTGGAGTATGTTTCCCTTTCTACCTATGTAAATGGAGTTGAAGAAGTAAGCACGTGGTGCAATAGATAATATTTAATTAGCTCAAAAACCACAGTGGTTATTCCAGATTCTGTGGTCTATGAGCGAATCGTATTAATTTGGGCAGGATGAACCAGCTCAGAACTAATGGACTCGACAGCGTGACCATCCTCTAAGCAGAATGAAACCCAAAGCTTTTCTGAGGCTTAAAATCTTTGTTAGCTTTTATTAATTGATCAATCAGGACTGGACATGAAAATAACTCTAGAAAGGTTTTAATTTTTCTAAATTATTCAAAACTGAGTCACTACTGTAAGTAATGGTTATAGGACAAGAACATCAGTTCCTCTGAGATTTCAAGCCTGCTTTTCTGCATTTATGCCTGAGGATAATTTTATTCTCTTGGCTTCTAGCTTGTCTCCTTACCATGAAATTACACTTAGGAAATGCAAAAGAGAATCAACTACGTGAGGGAAAAAAAAAAAAGAAGAAATGCCTGTACACAAAAATATCCTTCAACCAACTCCTGACTACTGGAATATTAACCTGTTGGAGTAAAATTAGTGGTAAGAATTGATTTCCCAATAACAACTGCATGCAGTATCTAATGCTAACAAGTTGGTCTGTCAAGTCTCTTGGCAACACTAAATCAGTCAGTCAGATGATAATAGTGATAAGATGAGCTATATGATAAGGGAATTTTCCAGATTTGCTACACCGCTGGGTTTTATCTTCCTTTGTAGCTCAATCCCTTCCTTCCCACATGACTAAAACAACACATCCCCTCGCTACCTCACCATCTGGATAAGGCTAAATACCTCCCTTTTTGCCCCGCAATTAGGAATTGAAGATGTGGTGGAATACTGTAGATCAATCAGACTAGTAACAATGGCAGACTTTGGTGGCTGGACATGTCTGTTGTAGATTTAATAGAGTATGTCCTGGCAAATCTGCCAGGTGCTTTGTATGAAACAATCAGCATGCACAAGTTGTAAATTCTCATGCTTAATTACAGCAACTGTAGCATCAGCACAGGTTAAACACAGTGGCTTTCATTTTACAGCATTAATCAGAAGAAAATAATGAAACACATTACAGTAGGCTTTCAAATCCCTGTCTTTGTATTGTGGTTTCATAGTTTTCTTCTCTAAAAAGGTTTCATTCAGCCTCTGCCTTTTATATCAAGCCCTGTGAATCATCTGAAGTAAAATACAAACATGGTAATTTGTTATAAAGCTGAGACTGGATGTACATCATCAGTTCTGTTGCAAAATTATGTTGTAAAAGCAGACTATGATGTTGGTTGTATTTGTTATTTTTTTCTTTCTCTTTATGCTTTTGTATATCTGTCCCCAGAAGATCATAAAATTATTCTAATTAGGGATGTCAACTTCTGCCTGGGAAGCTGAGGGGGTAATTACATCATTTATATGCAAAATGGGTAATTTTCTCCCAGCTCTTCACCATTCCCTTCTTTCCATTTATTCCCCCATATCTCCACTCTTCAGAGCTGAGCTATTTAATTTTATTCTACTCCATCTGGAATATCTATGCCACTCTTCCATACGGTGTCAGACACAAAAGCGGGAGTTACCTTTAGACTAAATTCTCACAGCTCTTTTTCTCCATGTACTCCTGACTCTGTTCAATATTCTCAGGGACTTTAAGGTCCACCACAGAGACAATGACTTCTGCCCTATTGTACATCAGTAAAATGTTACTAAAATAGAAAACACACAGAAATGTGAAATAAATTAATTTTGCAAGTTTAAGGGAAGACTTGTATTCTGAGGGGAATTAGCTCCTAGTAAGAAACCAAAGATTCACTGGTGTCTAGGACAATATACCTAGACTAATAAAATATTCACTAACAATATTTGAGTGAAAACTGACTTCACCCAATCCAAACTGACTTTTCATACCCGTAATCTCACAGGCCATCTTAATAAGACACAGAGAGGCCTAACTCATCAAAAATGTAATACAATATGAACAAAAACAGAGTCATCATTTATACAGAGGACTTTTTTTCAAAAAGCCAAGAGATGCACCTGTAGTAGAAGATTTAGCCATTAATCTGGATGCAGATGCTTACTTCAGTCTTCAAGTTGGTTGGACCCTGGGGCATAACCATAACCATAATTAGCGGAATGTAAACCCACAACATTAGACAGTAAATGGTGAAATTCAGGACTTTATATGCATGTATAAGAGTTAAATAAATAACTTAAACAAAATCCATACTATTGATTTTGGCATAATGCCCTGTTTGCACCCGAATTCAGGAAGAGTCACCACTTTTAATAATTGGTTCCTAGCAGTCATTACCTCAGTCTTTATTTTCTTGACTTTTTATTTCAGTAAACTGTGAAAATAATTTGCAATAAATATCTTTCACTTTAAGCTATTTTAAACTTTACTCAATCTGTTTTAATTTCTGCCTCATTAATTTTTTGGCATATGTTTTCAAATCCATTGTCAGAAAGATATTGTACCCTAGGGGGTTATTACCCAATTTTTTCTATATTTTCCTAATGGTGACAGGCATTCACAAAATTTTGGTATGAAATTTGAATAGCTGATTGAACAATGATATTTAGAAATAATAGATAAATAACAGACAAATTGTTCCTTAATAGCACTCAATTGCTATGTTAATTTCCTACATTTTTTCAAGGTTGAATGCAGAGCTCATAATTTAAATTTAGTATTCATAACTTGGATCATTTGGGTGGCTTACTTATTTAACAATAATTCACTAAGTTTTTGTTTAGGGAAGACATATTTGTGAATATTAGTAACTGATGTTTTATACTCAGGACTCATTGGAATTATATAGGGGTTTTATGGGAATCAATGAAAAACTGTGATGATGAAGAGGTAATTTTGACATAAACAGTGATGATTCTGTATACATATGCAGATTTTTACTTTCTTTGTACTCACTGCTTTTATTTCTCCACATAAGAAAAATCAAACAATTCATTTTGCTACATTGGAAAACTATTGAGCATTGGCTAGGGTATAGTTTAAAAATATATAGGGAATATAACTTCTTTTGGTCATGCAAACTGTTATTTAGGTGTCTCTATTATCCTTTTAAGATTGGAAGGAAAATCATAGGCCAAATATCCTTGAAAGCCAGAAAAAAGAGAGACTGTGTTCTGATACTTAAGTATCTAGAGCTTTAGGGTAGCAATTTGGGAGGCTGTACAACCTAGATAAGTTGCCATAAAAATGCAAAGTCTATTACAACACTTATTCCTGTTGGGTTTTGTACTCTTACCTTTTCTTCTTCTTTTCCCACTGCACCATATTTTCTACTTCTATATATTCTTTTATCTTCTATCTATATCTTTCTATACCAGAAAACTGAAGATATTATAGGTTAGATTGTCTACAGTTGGCTGTGGTGGGCTACAGGAGGAATTCTAGCTGCTTACTCAAAACATCTTTATGCTTTTACAATGCCAACCAGCACAGATTCAGAATACAGAGAGAATCTCTGCACTGTGCTCTTCTAAGTTTCAGTAGTACTTATGCTTGCATTGTGCTGAATTCCTGCAGGGTCTTTCTGATCATTAAGATGTTGGATGACTTCTGCTTGATTTCTGATGATCTTTACTCACCAGTTTTATCTTACAATTCACGTTCAACAAGTATTAATTCATCCATATAATTGCATAGGGATTTTTTTTTTTTTTTTGCCTTTAATTATCTAACAACCATTTTGTGCTCAAAACAATTCCAAAAGTCCAAGAGTTCCAGTGTTGTTTTGGAGAGATAAAGAATGTAGACTGGTTGAATTCCTAAAGATAAATTTATTGAAAGGATATGTGCTTTGTTCTGGCAATAGCTGAGAAGGGGAACACTTTCAGAAGATACTTCTTGCAAGTAGAAAAACTTAGTGTAAGGAATTTGGAATTTTAGTCTTACTAGAATCTTTTTATTGTGTGTGGAAGAAATTCTCACAGAGTGAACCATCATCCAGCTGTAGACGTGAGGATGTGTACTCATAGCTTCTGCAATGACTCATTAAGAATTAATGGACTTAGTGCATTTCAGTGTGAGTGGGCTACTATTTCACTTTCAGGTTAAGGGTGTGTGCCTGGCTGTTTCAAAGCCCAGGTGCACTGCAAGGACCACCAGTGCTGGGAGGCCTCTTCCTCCTTTTCACTTGGATTGATCTCAAATAGCTTGTAACTTTTCAGCACAGCTCATGTCCCTCAGAGGCAGCAGAGTTGATAAAGTAGGGATTCTAGTGATATATCTAATAACATCATATATAATCTAGTTTGTTGCAGACGATATGTTCTATTCTTTATCCATTTTAGTTAGAAAAGCCTCTCATCAAGCTCAGATTTTAGAATCTTGCAGTGCTATTTTTTGCCCATATATAGCTCAGAATACAGTGACTATGACACTTTTGGTAAGTAAGGAAGACAAGATGTTACATTCTATTTGCAGAAAATTTTTGGGTTTAGTCGCAGTTTTCTAGAGTTATAAGAACTTTTCCTAATGTGATATAAAACAAGGGCATTATGTCTGGTTTTTTCAGCCTTCAAGAGTGCTATGATCTTCTGAAAGAAATGGATCCATCTGGACCTTGTCTTGCACTCTTTGGAAGAGTTCTTCTGCTGTCTTTAAATGGTGTGACCCATGACCCTAGTTATAGAGTATCACTCTTTCTTATAAGAACTTGTTTTTATCTTAGTCACTTTGAGCTCTTCATTTCTTGTTTTTTCAGTGAAGGGGCACAGCTGATTGAATTGGTATAATACATGACCTCCTGCACTTTGGGAAGTCAGTGAATTCTTCGTTGTTGAATCTTTTTTTAGAGGTATTTCCAGGGCTCATTTTAAATCTAAATTTGGTTCTGTTAGCAGTCATCTCTATGTGACAGTTTCATTTACTTCACATGCTAATCCATCAGATAACATGGCATCTTTTGCTGCCCCTGAATTCACAGCATTCATTTATTAGTTTTACATTGCAACAAATGCAAAAATAGATTCACCTTATTGCTGAACTTTGCCATTTTCATTTCAGCCTCCAACAAGTACCAATGGTTTGGGGTGACAATGCTCCTTTTTTTAAAGAGGTCTATAATCTCTGGAAGTAATTATCATTTAGTCATTCAGAAGCAATTTGGTTAAATATTCTCAAACATTTAAAAGTGTCTTCTGTTTTTGTGCCATGCATAATGTGACTTGCATGAAAACAACATCTGCATATTTTTCTGGGCAGTTTTTCAGAGTCTACACTTCGTTCTTGCTGTACTGCATTGAAAGCAACATTAAGTGATGCTGTCATGAGACTAGCACATTTGATGTCTGCTATTCTTCAACACCTTATTAAAGCCCTAATTATGATTCTCATCACTTGATATGGAAGTGTTTTATAAAGAAATCGAATACCAAAATTGATCAGACAATTTCTTATTGTTCTATTTTCTATTGATTGAGGGGGGTGGGGTGGATACCTGTGGGGTGTTTTGGAGGATTTAGGTTCTTCAAAGGTTTTGGATTTGGAGTTTTTTTTCTTTATTTTTTGAAGGGATGTTGTGTGTGGGAGTGGAAAAGCTACTTTCTTTCAGGTCAATGTAACCCTTTTTATAATTTTCCCCCCTCTATTTTCCTCTGAAGTCATACAAATAAGTACTTTTTTCTGTAACACAGAATTGGCTCAAGTGGGCTGTGCAGATTGGTTCCCTGGTTGAACACCACTGTGCTGTTTTGCAGATTTAAATAGGTGATATTTGGTTGAAGATATGCTTCATCACAGGATATCAAGCCATCTATTACATTAGATAAGAATGTGATATGTTTAAACTCTGTTCGAAAGAGTAGTTCAAAGGATCATGTAAATATTTTCTTGTTTCAAAGACAGGAGAGGAAAACTGTCTGTTGTTATGAATTTAGCCATTAATTGTCTTTGGACAAAAGTCATACCTCTTTAATCCCAACTGATTGTCCTACTGACTATTCCACTTTCTCATTTTGTAGCATCAGGGAGGAGTCATACCATGGATTTCCCTTTGGAATGCAAGCTAGCTAAACAAGCCATCATAAACTTTAGAAAAACATATCCTTCATTGTTCTAAGAACTCAACTAATAGGATATACAAGTAACTGGAAAACAGGGAAAGAGAAATGATATGAATATTGCTATTTAGCTGATGATACCTAAGATTTCTGAATGCCTCTTAGCAATGCAGATGCTGGAAAATGCTTTGAAATTACTATTTCTAAAATTAAACTACTTTAAATTTACTGCTTATTTATTTGCCAACATGGTGTGTGTGGTTCCAAAGGAAACAATTTAATGATGCATCTATAGAACTTTTGGTTTTTCAAAATATTAAAATATTGTCATTGTTGTCATCCTGCCAAACGTAGTGAATATTTGGCACAAGTGGTATTTGCCTTGTAGCTGTTTTTTTAGTATCAGGAAGAGTTTTGGAATTACTCAAGGCATTTAAGGGGTCGATAAAAATAATTTTCAGAGAGATACTCACAGTCAGGTTTTTAACAGTGCCACTCTGTTGTCAGAGTTGTTCATATTCTAGAATTTTGCTTTATTCTTTGTATGGATCTGTGTGCGAATGGCATCATGCTGATAGTTAGGACAGAGGTTATGTATCTGCAAAAATACTGGATGATTGCCAGTATGTACACACTCTGTTAAGTACTCTTCATTTTATCTCACCTACAAGTTAGCACTGCATGAAGGCTCAGACATGAGGTAATCCTACAGGCTGTAGCACTGTGGAGAAAGAAATACGTACTGAATATCATATTTTTGTGTGGACTGTGCTCCTCTTGAAATACACAAATTGTAAAGCAACCAAGGAAAAGAATAAACACAGGGAGTGGGACATCAGTAACTCACATCAGTAGAGGAGAAAAGAGAGCAGAAGGCTTTATGAAAAACAAATTCTTATAGTAGCTTTTGAGATGTGAGAAAACACTTTGATACTGGACCTGTCATACTGTACAGAAACAAATAACTAACACAGACCTGAAGGGTATGTGTACTGAAAATCATCAAAATTTCTCTACAGAAAAGAAAATTTCCTTTAATCAGACTTGTGACCCATCAGTAATGGGGTTCTGCAGGGCTCCATTCTAGGCCTAATGCTCTTCAACATCTTCAGAAATCATTTGGTCATAAGACTGGAAGGGATACTTAAACCAGTTTGCAGATAATACAAAACTGGGAGGAGCCCTTTATTATTACAGAACCTAAAATACAAATTTCTACTATTACTAGTATGATTATAATGGCATTTAGGACCTTAGAAATACTTACAGCCATTATTGGAGAATTTAAGAACTAAATGCAAATATAATCTGAGCATTTTGCTCTGTCGGCAAAAAGTCTTATGCTATCTCATTTTCATACCCTATACATTTAACATATGTTGAGGTTTAGGAATGGTATTCTTCAATTTAATGTTCGCACTGAAACCACTCCAAACCTTGTGCCACTCAAACACTCCCCCCTCCTCCCCTCTGGCAGAGTGGACAGAAGAATTGGAGACACAAAAGGCAAAGGTCACAGATTGAGATAAGAACAATTTACTGGAAACAGCAATGAAATAAGAAGAAGAGCAGTAACAGTATTTATAACAAAAGCATCCAAGAGAGGTGAGCGATCCACTTGCAAATGCTATATATGCACTATATAGCACAGGATCCCAACAGTACCCAAACACCTCCCTGCTAATACCCTGACCCAAAGGAACCCCTTCCCCATTCCTGTTAAATGGCATAAAGTTGTTTAGGGTAGCCTCTGGATCTTAGACTTGTCCCATCCTAGCTGCTGCAAAAATTAACTAATTCATAGTCAGAACCAGGACAGTGTGCTAAAAACCTAATTTCATATCATAAAAATCCTGCACTTTAAAGTTATCATTCTTGTTTTGCTTCAGGCTATAGGCATGAATAGTGGTAAAAGTGGAAAATGTGTGAGCTGCTGCACTCTGTATGAGGAAGTCATCAAATTTATGGATAAGAAAAACACATCATTCTAGTTTCCCATTGTTTCTGCATTTGTCTGACTGCAGTGCTTTATTTCCCAGTCTCCATTAGGAGTACATGTGAATAATCTGTAAATTAAACTTGCTTTGTATGTACATTAGCTGAAGCTTGAGCCTTTGTCCTGTTAGTCATGTTAGTTATGGCATGCAGCTTTCGGCTGATCCTGACAATCAGTGTAAGTGTTCCATAATGCCTGTGAGCATTCTGTTGAAAACAAAAGTTTAGAAGATGTCCAAAGTTACCAAGAGCCTCAGCAGTGCAGCAGGAATACAGTTCAGCTTGCCAGCTGTCTCCTGATGACCATGGCTGTAATTGTGAGTGATAGACTTGTATGCAACATTGAGATGTAGTAGAACAGGGTAATGATTTAAAAAAATCAATCATGGCACTGCATCTCTCTTGCGACGCACGTTAAGTATAAAATGGAAATATAAATGGAAATAAGATAGATTTTGCAAGGTTTACCTTCAGAAGGCCAAGCTGGGTCTCTGTGGAAATTAATTTGAATATTAAAAGTATATATGTAAGCACTAAACTTGCTCTCACCACCTTTTTTGAGCCCAGCTGCTTTGTCTCAGGCTTCCTGGCACTTTGGATTGAATACATTCTCTTATTTATCCAGACAGGTTTCCATGAGTGTCTTTGAAGCCTTCAGTAGAAAATTCTGTGGGGAGCTGAAATGAATTTTCAGAATATTTCCAAATATCTGTTAGCCAGAGAACAATATTCTGGTTGGACAAAAAAAAATCCCCAAACCAAACTTGTTTAATTTCCTGCTGTGTCAGTAAATTCTAATGCAGTTTGCTATAAAGATGATGAAATACCATTATCTTTCTAGCCCCTTTTTACTTTATAATACTATTGAGCAATGAAGGGAAGTCAAGGAAGTCCCAAGTGCTTTTGTTTTTAATTTTTAAATAACAAAACCCCTTGTGTTCATTTACATGGATTTCACATCAAATTTATAGCAGTTAGCTTTGACTGTTTTTATTCTCTTGAGAGGATTGATGATGCTAATGAAAACTGCTTATTTTTTATTTTTTTTTTAGTTCTAAAATCAAGTGACAGGCGGGTGGTCCTATTTGATCACAAAGATTACTGACATGTGCAAACTCAGAACTGATTTGAATATGATACAGAAATTGGCACATGCCTATCTCTAGAAGTGAAAATGCTGCTCTAAACTTTTGACAAATTTCACTGACTTTTTGAAGTTGATAGTAAAGTATTTTTGCTGTTTTGATCTCTTGGGAATATTATGTCACTATTTCACCTGTGTGTCTAACTCAGAATACTTCAAAAATCCCATAAGCCCTTTTAAGATGCTTGTGGAGCCAGTTTTTGGGGGCTTACAGTCTGTCATTAGAACCAGTAAGTGCAAACTGAGAAAGGTCTGAGGAAGGGGGAAGATGGTGGCTGCCACTCAACAGGAAGTTCTGTCACTAGGAGACAGGTTTACTACCCTCAGAGCTGAGGAGGAGGAGCTGGGTGTGCTTTCAAACAAAGTGCCTGGACCAGCTGACTCTGTGACAACTTAGAGAAACATAATAAATTGTCTGTGACAAAGGAGGAAGTTCCCACAAGACAAGCTACCACAACAGACACAGATGGCAAAAAAGGAGTTAATTTCAGGCCCACACGAAGGTGAAAGGTTTGGAATTGACATACTAGACAAGACTCCACTGTGCAGACTGTGGGGAAATCACAGACAGCAACACCAGGAAGGTGCCAGGCCTGGTGGGACAGACCTGGATAACCTATACAGACAAATATCCCACCTTGGCAAACTGTGATAAAGGAAGCAGCTGCTTACACACATGCCATCCCAAATTGTGGGAACAGCACATATTCCCCATGGATATCAGGGACCCCCAACACCAAACAGACCAGGATGAAGAAGTACCAGATGGACATCACAGGATTCCACATGGTGATATCTGTGCTAAATCTCTCTCACTCTCTTTCTCTTTGTCTCTCCCCACTCCATTTTTCACATTTACTGTTAAATAAAACCCATGGTTTTGACTTTCGTGTATAGTCTTATTTGCACCCTAACTCAAGCATAGACACGTCTTAATTATTAGCTCTTAACATTGAGAAACAATAGAAAAGGTGAAAATGAAGACTGCAGCTCTAGACCTCCTGAAATAAAGGAAATAGTGTTACAATTTAATTTTTCTCAAAAAGTAAAATCATGCAGGAAAGAATGTAGCATCATTGAGTATAGTAGTTGCCTGAAGTAATCTGAAATATTTTTGGGCAGATATCAAAATATCTTGTGCAAAGAAAGCATAAAAACTCTTTCAAAAAGTGAAATACATAAGTAAATAAGAATCTAATCCAGCAAGTCAGCCCCAAAGTCTTAAAGAGATCTGGTGCCAAGACAACTCACCAATTAAAGGCTCTCCACTAATCATCCATTGCTTGTTACTTGCAGAGGTCCTGCACTCTCTTTCAATCAATTAACTCCTCCAAAAGTGGGGCAGTTGTCCCAAAAGGTGTCAGCTTCCTTGCAAGTCAGTAACAGGCTAGGACTTTGATCAGCCCCTGATCACAAAAAAGGGTCTCCTGGATGTGAACTGGCACTGTGGCATTGCCTCAGACAAGCAGTGAAAACCAGACTCAAGATGCTCCACCCTAGAGCCCCAGGGCCAGTGGCTCGTCATGCCTGATGGGGAAACCACCATGGCCACCAGTGTAGACACTGAGGTGTAACAGCCCAGCCAGTTTGGCTTCTGAATGATCGCTGAACACTTCTACTCACTCACACTGTGATTATCTTAAGCTTGAATGAAAGAGATTCCTCTCTGTTTTATCTTCTAGTTATTTCTGAAGGTGACTATTAATAACAATTTCATTAAACTGCTCTCTGCTGAAATTGTAGTGAGATGTTGTTATTTTAAGGGATTTAAGTGTATTTAAACACTCTTAGTGTTTCATCTGGCTGCTTGTACAGAGCCATAACTAAGATTTGCACACATTACAGCCTGTGGACTAAGGGACCAGGGCGTTTTGCTGATCTGCTGCACTTTTAAACAAAACATGGTAACCCTATCAGCAAACTTGTCCAGGATTTTCTGATAGTAGACTTTCTGAGCTGGTTTGAGCATGCCTGTACTGCCATGTCTTCATTTATCTCTAACTGATTTCTTACTCTTCAGAATCAGAGAAAATACGTTCAATATTTCCATCATCCCTGCCCTGAGTAATAAAATACTTTTGTACTACTCATCCCAGATTCTAATCATCCAGTCTCCAAGGTTAATTTCAATGTGGAGCTGTAAATAGAGTAATACACTGTGTTCAAGTAAAGAAAACATTTACAGAAAAATCACCATATGGAGCCTATTTAGACAGATGATCTAATTATCATAATGCCCAACGAGCTGATGCAGGAAAGGTTTTAGAGCAGGATGCTTCTTTCTGGTGTTTGCCCTCCTGTCCATAGATGAGCTGAAGTTGTTCTCTAAAACCCTGAGACTGATACATTCTCACTGTACATAAGAAATTTTGTCATTTGTAAGAAATATCCCTTACTTATAAATGAGCTTTAAGTTGCAAGGGAAGTTGGATTAAATAATAAGAAATATAGGATTGGTTTTGTAGACTGAAGAAGCAATTTTGTGAAAGAAGTTGTTTTAAGAGAGAAGGAAGTGGAATGATTCTAACACTACAAGTGACAGCCAGATGTATATCAATATGCCTGATCTTTAACTAATCACTTTAAATCTGTACCTAAATTCTGTTCATATTTCTTTTCAGGCATTCTCACCCCTCTTTGTATTCTTACAAAGTTTGCTTATGACTTGGCCTTCTTACATGGACAGCACAAAATACATGAGACAAAATACACAGTTATTTTTCGTATGAGGCTAGATCATTCGCCTCTCTAGGAAATGTGATTCACAGTATTTGCTACTCACAGAATCACAGAATTTCCTGAGTTGGAAGGGATCCAACAACAAGGATCATCAAGTCCAACTCTTAAGTGAATGGCATTTTTAGCACCATTCTTTAGCCAATTCAAAAGGTTTTATCATCAAAATTCACTAAATTACAAGAAACCTTGCTAGTGCAGCCAATCCCATAACATGAATGTAGAGAAAATTAATGTGTAAACATCCACAATGCCCTTAACCTTACAGTACCCAGTTCACTATGCCCCACAGCATCTGTGCACAAGCACCTTAGCCATCATTAAAGTGTAGTGACTCAGAGAGATACAAGATACAATTTGACTAATAATAAGCTCTTTCCTCCCTGTTATAAAGGACACAGAGACCACTTGCTCAACCACGCATGCATGCAGATCATCTGCATACAATAGAGCCTGGAGCTTTCTGGAGGGTTGTTCTCAAATGTAATCAAGGAGGTCCTTTAGAGATCCTACAAACTTAGTGATTACTGGACTACCAAAGCACTTTATCTGGAATATGTCAACCATGAGTGCAATAACATTAGCTGAAGAGGAGAAATACCAGTTCAATTCTGTAACTACCTTAGGTTACTTACAGTTTCCAATGACCAAAGTCTAAGGTTGATTCAGAGTTCAAGTTCTTAGCTAAGCATATTTTTTTTGTCTTTTGGCTCCAAATTCTCAGCTTTCATTGTGGATCAAAGCCTTCAGCTAATTACAGTCATGTACCCAAGTATGCTGCACTGAAGAATATATCAGGCTAAAGAAGAATGTAGATTTAAAGAGCTATAAAATAGCTTTTAATAGCGACCAACACAAGTTCTATTATCACTGTAAACTCTCATTTTTAGCAGTCAATTTTACTTTAAGACATATATAAGTTTATTTATTAATTATTAGCAATAACAAACTAAGTGAGTTTCAGGGACATCCTTGATTTCACGGGTACTTCTGAGTATCTATGTGGGTGGAAAGAGCTGTCCTCAGGAGAGGAAGTTTTCAAGTCAAATAAAGATTCTGCAGAAGTAATTAAATGAATCATCAAGAATGTTCTCACCTCTCACTTGGAATTGTCAAGATAAAAATGTAACTTGAATATCTGCTTTTTGTTTATTGTAATTTTTTTCAACCTTATCAGCAGTCTTGAAAAGCAACCTGGGTCAACATTTGATGAAAAATATACATTTTAGTAGATGTGTCTACCAAAAGTGAATGAAAGAAAGCAAACAAAATTAATGAGGGAAAGGGCACAGCTGTCTGCTTTATACATGGAAGCAATCTTAAGGATATTAACACATATGGCAACAAGTAGTCTAATTTCCATCACAAAAAGAGCAAAATTAACTAGCCTAATACAACAAATCATTCAGAAGGGAAAAGGATTTTCCAGCACTGAGGAATTTTAGGCTATACAGCCTTTGCCCTGAGTGGTCTTAGCTGGGTGTGACAAATCAAAAAATCTGCTTTCTCTATATGTAAGAATTCTTAAAACATCTTTTCCTAAAATACACAAATATGGAAGAAAATATTTCACATATCTACAATTTTATAATAATACTATGTCAAATAACAGGTATTTTTTCTTTTTTATGTAAATATTAATGCTTCAGTAAAAGCACCTGTAACTGATAGATGAAAATATTTACAAGAAACATTCTTAAGCATGGTCAGTATATTGAATACTTTAATTTACATTCATCACTGCAGTTTTTTGTAAAAAAAAACATATAATTGATTAGGCAAGTAATTTGTTTTTATAGCAACATAGAGAAATGCTTTTAGATATTTGGATTTTATATAATAACTAAAAAGGGAATAAAACATTGGCAAGAGATGCACAAAATTGCTTTCATCTTTTATTTCCATATTTGCCAGCTTGCTGTGCCCTTTGCAGAGATCACAGTATCCAAATTCTATTTCTCATGTTAGGATGATTCACAGTAGGGAAGCACTTTCCTATATTATTTTCATCAAAAGAAGCTTACATTTGAATATTACCATTAGGTTGCTAATTTACACTTTGGAGAAAGGGTCAGGAGTATTCCATGTTTTTGATGACTTGATATTAGCTTCAAAGAGAATTTTTCATAACTCTTGTAATTTGTCACTGTAGTTTTGCTGTCCATTGCCATAGAATTATATATGTTTTATAAAACAAAACTCAGAGAGAATTAATTTTTCTAGGCATTGACACTTCTGGATTTCAGAATAGCCTTTGTTACTGTCATCAAAATGGAGGGTCTCACATCTCATATTTCATTTCAAGCACTTTGGTATACTTAGCTTTTGATATTTATTTCAAATAGAAATGGAAATAATCATACTTTCTATATTAACATTCAAAAGCATGCAGTCTCCATACCATAAAGGTGTCCTTCAGTCCTCATCCTTCCTCCTGAACTGAAATTCCTAACAGGGTTCATACCACCAGTGGTTTTCCAAAAGACTAATATATTACTGCTGAGCACAACAAGTGACATAAGAATCATCATTCTGTTGAATTTGGACACTCTCAAGAAGAAACCTATTCAGTCAGGGGCTTTTATAAAGTAAGGGTCAAAACCATTGACTTGATTAATTGATTGATGATGGCAGCTGGTCACCCATGGTCCAGCTCAAGCAAAGAGAGGAGCTGAGTAAATATATGCTGTGTGTTAAGGGAATTGTATCACATAGAAGTGCCATATGTGCTGACATTGAGGATAATGAGAATAAAGTATCATTTTATCTATCACACTGACATCAGGTCAGTTCTTACACCCTTGTAAATTGTTCTAGTTCCACTGGACGTAATGAAGGCATGGAAAATGAGACTGCTTCAGATGATTATGGCCCACAAATTTCTTTAATCCTGGAGAATATTCACAGTCCAAATAGGGGTAATATCCTGATTGGGAATTGTCAGGCTTTTTGTTTATTTCACTCAGGTAATTAATTACAGAAGAGACAACAGTCTTATCACATCCCTTTTCAATATATTTTCACAGGTAAAGAGCTTAATAATACAGTTAAATACAACCTCTATTGCATCTAATACTAATTTACATTGCTAAGTGACATGAAACATTGTCTGTTTAGAGTTCACTAAGGTTTGTGTGGGTTCTGCCATGAATTTTGTTTTTCCTTTTCTAAAACCAGGATGGAATAAGAATGAGGATGAAAAAACAAGCAGTGATGTTTAATCAAAAACATGGGATTAATTCTCAAATAGATGTCTTACTTGTTGAGACAGAGTTACAGAAAGATAAATCCAGTCAAAAAGCAAAAAGGTTCCTGAGGTGCACAAAAGGTACTTCTGTTCCAAGAAATAAAGATGACCTGCTGCTTAAAGTGCAGGCAGACAGAGCTTGGTGCATTTCACAAATGATTGCTACAGCTCATGTCTTGCTACTCTACCCACACAGACTATATCTGGACTGAAGAGCCATGGGCCATTTCTCTTTTGGACAAATATGTTTTCTTAGACAATATCTGGGTAATGTGAAGTTGGACCTCACACAGAGAACAGAAAGGGAAACAGAAGTGCTGAAAGATTTTGCTTTTTCTTCTTGTGAATTAATTTAAAAAAAAAAAATAATAAAAAGGCTGGCAAAGCCTTTAGGCTAGAATTCATGTTAGTGTTAAAACTGGTTTATGTCTTTTTCATTTTTTTAAGTGGGACATGTGGGGAGACACAGCTGGGTGTGTCTATTTATGCCTGCCTAATGTATCCATCACTTTTTTTATTTCTGTTCTTCTTGGTGCATTTAAATGATCCCTTACCTCAATACCAGTGTGTCATTTCTAACAAACTCTAATTTCTGTCCCTTCCTTCCTTTGCCTTCAATTTCTTAATACTTCCTTCTGTAGCCTTGAACAATTCCCTGTGTTATTCTTCATCCCTCACCACCCCCTCATCCCAGTATACAGATTCACCCAATAACCCAAATCCTAGTGTCTGGCCCATGGACAAACTGTGGCACGTATCAACTGTTGGATATGTGTAATTTCTTTAATCTTGCCTTCAGGTCTGTATTTCTCTTGTGTTGATCACCTTGCAGTCCTCTGTTAGGCCATAATATGTGATTAACAAGCATATAATGCTGCGAGGACAGCATTATTTGGATTCTCTTGACACTAGCTGCAGGTGCATCTTTTTCCCCTCATTACACAGAATTGCTCAGTGCTGAAGTGGGAGAGATAAACCAAGGAAAAGTGGTCATGTCTGCCTTACCACAGTCAATAACACTACACCTCAAGAAGACATCATACTGGTGAGAATGATAGTGTTCAGAAAGATAAAAAAATACTTGGAAGGAGTTCTGGGTGGTAGATGGATCTCATAAACTTATACTAAGTGATACAAACAAGCAAATTAAATTTCATTTCTACTCTTTAAAAACTGCACTCCTTGATTTTCATGTAACAAACCTGTCCCTCTGTTCACCTCCTGAGGGGGGAATGACATAAACAGACAGGATTCTGTCTGTCAAAGAGAAAAGTTATGGATAATGGCTTAACATTGCTAGGACACAGTTTTGCCAATTATGACTAACTGGATAAAGAGGCTGAGACCGCCCAAGCCCACCCTCCTTCACCTGACTGCAGCTTTGGGCTGGGACTTGAGCTGCCTCATGCAACCTGAGGAACCATAAAGGTGACAAGGCTATTGTTCAATTATCTCTGGTCTAGGGACAGGGAAACAAGACTAAGGCAGGAGAATGTACCCACAAGAAAGCCCAACCCTGCAGCTGTCCTGAAAATCACCTTGGGCCAGGCTGGCGCTGGGGGAGGCCATTGCCCACAGGCTCATCTGCTGAGGCCACGTTTGCACACACTCCCCCACAGCCAGGAGGGGAGGTGGAGAGTTCTGGGGCTGCGACCAAATCTCTGGTCACAGGCTCCAGTGAACACCCATCCTCCCTCACACAAACGGGCTCAGCTGTCAAAAGCCCCACTCCAGGAAGTCGACATTCTTGAGGCGTATCTGTAAAATCTTTAATGGTTGGATCTTAACACTGGGACAGTGTAAATTCTGAACAAAGTGAAGACATGTGCCTCATGTATCCAGAGGCTTGAATCCCAGCGATAGCACGTCATCAGGATTGGCACATGCAAGATCAGAAATCCTTATGAGCATATCCCTACCATGTATCAGAGAGCATTGCAAAAGCTCATCCTTGATAAAAACAAGCCCAGAGCAGAAGACATTTAAGACAAAATAAAAGTACTTATGAAAGGTTAAAATTTATTGAAGGGTACGTGATCTGTTAAGGTAAGAGTTTATTGACTATCTTTTAAGAAGTCAGGTATACATATGCTTGATGGTACACAAGAATAAATTTATTTTTGTTTGTGCATTGAGATAAAACAGCAGAAGAGAGATTTAAAGGGATTTATATCCATAAGTTTAAATGACCCTGAGATTGCCCAATAGAACCAAAGACAACTGGAGCCAGAAATAAATTTGTCTATCTGATGGATGTGGTTATTTAAAACACCCGTCATATTAAAAATGTTATGTCTGAAAATTTTGTTTGAACAAATATAGTGTAAAAATCATCTCAAATTGCTGAAAGTATTCAAAATATATCTGGAGAAGGGTTAATATCAAGCTTCATCTTGCTCAATACATAACAAAGTTTTTTTAATATTAATCTTATTTGGCACTTTACAACTTTCCTGACCTCTAACTCCCCATCTTTTCATATTCCCGTTTGTTCAAAGGCAACATTGCTGCAATCGAAGACCTGCTTCACAACTCTAGCAGTCACATTCTTTTCCTTTATTGCATATTATGCTTCTTTCTTTACAGGGTGAATTTGGCAGGGGATAATCTTGTTATCCAGTAGACAATCATGTTTCTTGAACATGGTCTCTTCAGTACAATATTACCAATAACCCTTTAAAAGAAAACCTCACACTCACCTTTGGTCTATCTTGTTAAATTAATTATATAAGGACTACAACTCTCCTCTGGAGAGCAATAACGGCTTTCACAGTCAGCAGTTGAAATATTTCATTAAACTACTCTCAAACCTTTGAAGCTCATCTTAAAATAAGCCATTATTATAAATACTAATTATGTAATATATTTTGAAGGAAGGAGCTGGAAATGAGTACACAATTACCACAAAAGCAAAAGATAAATGGTCAATTAACATTCAGCAGGAGGTGATGCTTGATGTTCCATTAAGAGACATTAAACTTCTTGGCTAATTGTAAGAATCAAGTGAAGGAAGAAATTTTTTTAGTGAGCTCAATGGGACATTGATTAAGCCAAAATACTAAGATCTCCATCCCCAGTGTGGGTGAAGTATTCAATTTCAAGAAAAAGAATGACTTGTTTTATTCAGCTGGACTCAGATTTCAATAGATTAGAGTGGAAATATTCATTCTGCTAAAATTTCAAATTGAAATATATTTTCTTTTTTTCTATCTATATGTCTTTAATAAATAAGAATAAAAAATATAAAAAACACTTCTCTATTAAAAACTATGACATAAAACTCTTCTGCACAGGAGAAATATCATGTTGTTTTGTTTAATCTAAAATCCTCTCTGGTTTTGGGTGTTTGTATTTCTCTTTGTAAAGAGTACAAACTCTTTACTGTATTTTATTCTGAAGATACTATGATGCAAGAAATACAATGCCTCTTTACCTTTGGCCACTGCACAAACACTTCCAAATATATCTAGAAGAAGCACTAGGAGAGCTCCAGAAATCCCAGATTTCTAATGTTTTATTTTAATTGGGATACATGAAATCAAGTTTTACAACCTTCAGAAAGTAAATAAGCAGTGAAAGGAAGAGCAGAGGTATTATATCTTGAAATAGAAGAGAATATTTACAGTGTCTTTAATTTAATCTATCATTATGTTCAAACTTCAGGAAAACATTTTGTCTTCAAAATTTTAAGACTCTTTTGAATTTATTTTTTAGAAGCATGAGTGGGCATTTTAGGATAAGGTGTGTGGTGTACATTAATACTAATTTTTTTTTTCCTTCTAGACTTCTTTTAAATTACAAGTCTGAGTAGGTCTATATCTCAAACATTTTATCATGAAAAGGCACACAGGCATCACCTTTCTCTCTTAAATACATAGAGACATAGCCCTGCAAATATTAGATTATGAATAAAATAGAATGAGAAATCAGAAACACTAGTCTTATTAGTGAAATGCAAATTTTAGCTGCTTAAAATGATCAAAGCATTTATTTCCCATATTAGGTATGGGAAACAGGCTTCAACTTTTAATTGTAGTAACGCCACACCAGCAATACAAAAATAAAAAGACTAGAAAGATCTTCATAGCATACACCTTTATTTTGACTTCCAATATCTGCAAAGATAGAAGTTAGATGACCTCTTTCAAGTTAAAAAAACTCTTCTCTATTGGGAATATTTTGCTCATTACATTTTTCTCATAAGATACCATCTTAGAATTTCTGTATTTAACCGTTATTGGTTGTTGGCTGCCATAAATGTTACAAGAACTTCTTTTCATGTGAGATTTTATTTTCATCTTAAATATATTCGGATAATCCTTCTAGGAATCCCATGAAGACCTCAAATGGACATATCAAAGACATAAACCTTCCTTTTCTCTAACTGAGTGAATATGCTGACCACAAACAAATCATATTCTGGCAATCTATTAACTGGACAGAAACAATAATTTTTTTGAAGAAGTCCAAAAATAGAATGACTTTGAAGATTCTGTCTCTGACCTCATGAGCCTTACATGAAAACAGGATATATTTCTCAGAGAGATGCATATGGATTTTATCTTCCCCAGTAATCATTCAGAATTACAATTTGCACAATATCCTCAGAAATGTAAATATTGGAAACTTTGCTGCTCACGAAAGCAACAATGTAGTTTGACATTTCATTCCTTCTTAACTTGAAAAACTCCTGGGCTATGACTTACCAAGACTTGCTTTTAAATGCTCAATATCTGAGACTTCCTACAGTAGAAAATATAGAGCAGAGACAGCTGTTAACAGATCTATAGAGTGAAAAAAGTTGTGTGACTTGGAGAAACAAGAAAGATGGACAAGGAATGACTTATTTTGGATGTTGAACTGGTACAGAAAAGCAGAACTAAGACTGGAAGATTCTGGTGCTAGTGGTGATGGTGAAAGTAATAATGGGTGTCATAAAAAAATGCTTTCTATTTGAATACTATACTCATTTTAATTTATTGAATTGACTCAAATGTTGAGATTTTAGTGTTTTAATAAAAAAACATAATAATAGCAATTTCCCTTCCAGGAGAGGAAAGCACTGCCATCAAAATAAATGCTCTTGATACAGAAATTATTGATTATAATAGCTTTGTCTAAAATGCCTTCTTACTCAGGACTGACTGATCAATAAATGTACCCAAACCATGCTACTTCCTTTCTTTTGATACTAAATTATTAATTTCAGACATCATGTTCATTACAGAAATTCTAATTTTTATAAAAACCTTCCCTAGGACATTATCCACTTTGCAGAAAACTCTTCTGGTAGCCATGCAGTTTAGTTATTTTTATATTCTACATAGTTTAAGTATTTTCTTATAAACACATTGCAATTACTTTATTTGTTTACTTGTTTGCTTTTTTTTCAGTTTCAACACATTCAGAAAATTCTTTCAAGAACATGAATTAATTACCTTTTAAGATCTCATTAAAATCCTTGTTTTTCCCCGTTTATATGCCAATAGTGGTTCTGTGGACCATATTTGTAATGATTTACTAAGCATTCAAATACTTATGTCATATGTGCTGCTGTTAATCTATTTCTTTTTCATGTACTGCTGTTTTAATCAATGGATGAAAGATTTTAAAACATGTAAGCTTTGACACAAAACACTTTCATTATTATATAAGGGTTTCATGAACTCACACAAAAACAGAAGAGGAGGCTGGTATTCAGGGGGAACCATCAGCAGTGTATGGTTGATGACGGGAAATAGGTGCTAATCTGAGTCATAGTCCTGATTCAGGTCATAAATATATTCTGCTAAAAATTAAAATATTCCAAGAATAAAACACAGATTTAGCAGGGACACTGGAGCATCACTTCATGCCAGGATAGTTTTCCAGAGACCTGCTGGCTGAGGAAGGCAGTTAAGACATTACAGTGACTGAAAGAGATCACAGAAGTTGTGATGGTTAATCACAGAATCATAGAATATCATGGGTTGGAAGGGATCCACAAGGATCATCAATGTCTGGTTCCTGGCCCTGCACAGGACAGCCTCAAAAATCACCCTGAGTACCTGAGAGCATTGGACAGATGCTTCTTGAATCCTGTCAGACTTGATGCCATGACCACTTCCCTGAGGAGCCCAAGTTCCAGTGCCCAAACAGGGTATACATATGTATGTAATAGATCATGAAAATATAATAAACCTAATAGCTTAAAGCTAAATTGGTTAAAGCTAGGGAAAAAAAAAAACCAAACAACCCAGTTGTAAGTGCCTGGATACCTGCCTGGTCAACCTCTGACCCCAAAAAAGAGAAAAATACCCTTACCTCTGAGCATGCCTGATGAACCATGGAATGTAAACCAGCTGTGGTTGGCAAAAAAGTTGTGGCATTAATCAATAAAAGAGAAAAGATCAGGATTTTAATACTGTCTTTTTCTCCAGCTCAAATGTGAAGCATGCTGAATTTTTTGGTTGGCTTTGCTGCTTTTCAAACAATTTATCAAGACACAAAAGTATCAACAAAGAAATGTCAATTTCATTAATAGAAGAAAAAGTAATATTAAGGCTATAGATATGTAAAAGATACATAACAAATTTTAAATTAATTGCATATAGGATGTGAAAAAATAGAATTTTTATTTTTTACCTAACAGATAAAAGGTTTATTCACATGAAAATTCAACATTGCAGCTTCTTTCTGAATAAAGAATAATAGTATTACAGCTTTTTTAAAAAAATCTTTGAGGCTCTAAGAATCAGTAAGCTGTCATTACACAAGCAATTCAATTAAAGTAATCTTTTGAGGTTTAATAACTATCTCCTATAATGATCATAACTGTGAAAGAAGAAGACACAAAATGCTTAATTTTATTGCAGTATTTACACTCTGTTTCACT
This sequence comes from Cyanistes caeruleus, assembly GCF_971803275.1. NCBI lineage: Eukaryota > Metazoa > Chordata > Aves > Passeriformes > Paridae > Cyanistes > Cyanistes caeruleus. The sequence continues at coordinate 75,581,509 of NC_141705.1, forward strand.
CTGCTGCCCCATTAATTTATAACCTATATGTTCAAGACAGAAAAAAGGAAGCAAATTCAGTTATAACCTGTGCACCATAAGGCTTATTCTGTTTTGTATTTATTCTGATCTAGTCCCAAATATAGAAAAAGGGATTTATATTCTTAAATATATCGCACTAACCATTTAGGGCCAGAAAAATCTATTTTATGTAAAGACTGGGACCAGGCTTAGTCCTGTATTTCAACTACATTTTTTTGTGGAAACTGTTTCAAGATCAGCAACCCAAGAAATCAGCTTTTAGAGAACCCATGTGTGAAAATTATCCTCTGCAAGTCCTTAATACAGAGGAACAGATTCTTTGTTACAGACAAAGGTGGACTCTGCAGTAGTTCTGGCTCACTCTCCAGCAGGAAAGATGAAAATACTCATCAGTAAAAACCTATAGATAGTGACCAGTTCATACATCATCTAGCCTAGAGTCAACAATCTTCTGTTGTTGACAGTGTCAGGAATGTTTATTTTTCTCACAACTATACATGCAGAATGACTTCAATTAGTAAAGAAAAATTGCATTGCAGTCTCAATACTGTTCACAGCTTCATATGAAGCACTGCTACCTGAATTTGCCTTTCCATGTCTCCTGCTGTGCCCTTCTGTCCTTCTGCCCTTCACCTCTTGCTTTATCTGCTTCTCCTCAACCCCAGTACTCCTTTTTCACTCTTCAGCCTTCACTTTCCCAGGGTACTCTGTCCAGCGGTTGAATGGTGCCGATTTCTGATAAACCACTTATGCCAAAAGGTTATCCCAACCAGACAAATCCACTTATCCATCCTCATTGGGACACACGGGATCTGTTCTAGGTTTTCCTGCAAGCAAATGCAGCAGAATCACAGGGCAAAAACATCCCACAGACTTTCAGTTACCTTTGAGGTAGCCTTTTGAAAAACCTGACTCTTGACAAATATCACAATTTCAGCTAGACAGAGTCTGTGCTGCACAGAGACCTCTGGAACAGTATCTCTCATCCCCAGAATGGTTTCAGGGAAGATGAGGAGGAAGTCTGATGAGAAGAACTGATAATTCATTCAGACAGGGGAAAAGCTCAAAAGGTTTGAATTCAGTAAAATATTTGAAAAACAGTCCCTACATACTGCTCTGTGCAGCTGTGAGCTGAAACAGAGGGTCCAAAGTATGATGTATTCATCAGCTCCTTTCTGAGAGCAGCAATATCAGGCAGTTCTGAGAGAGATCATCAATAAAACCTTTTGATGTGGTATCTATTGCCAGCAGCTCACTTAAGTGACTCACTTTCATTCCAAATATCCAATAAAGGTTAGATTAGAATTAGATGTAGATACAAGAAATTACAGCAATGATTTTTGAGTGCCTGCCAAAAAAGAAATAACTGTAACTAGAAATAACTGTCTCCTCTAGAGAGGAGACAACAGAAAGAAATATGAAGTATGGATAGCTCTCTATATTTTGTAGTAGTAAAAATGGGAGGTGTGAAAAAAACACGGGGTAGGTTCAAAATAAAAAAATGAGCTGTTTCACGAAGCAGTATGTATTGCACTTTGGAACTCAACTCGGTTTTAGAAGTTGGCAGAGATTTAAAGAGGAAATAGACAAACCAACAGAGTGTTTATCTGGGAAAAGGTATTTAGGACAAGGGCATCTCCTCCAGCTCCAGAAGCCTTGAAGACAAGAAGCTATTCTGTGAGGATCATTGTGTGTCTTGCTTGACTTTGCAGCCTTCCTTAAAGTTCCTGAACGGTTTGTTGCTATAGGAAACAGAATAGCCCAGAAGTAAATAATTGATCCCATGTGCTACTCTCATGCTTTGAAATTCAGTGAAATAAACTTACTGTGTTTTACACATTTAACAGTAACAACCTTCTCATACAGCAAACGAGTGCCTCAAGTAGTTAGTAGCTCTTAGAGTTAGTGCCTCTTTATATCACATTTGCTCAATGGACATTCTGGAGTACAGTGATCCCATGAGAAAATCACCCAGTTTGGTTATCTGAGTTTATTTAAGTTATGTAAAATCAGGGTTGACTTGGCTTCTTTATGAGACTGATGATTTACTTTTCACTTCTGAGCTACGATGGTATAGTTTGAAAGGAAGGAAAATTCAAGAAGTTTTGTGCATAATCTCAGCTGAAGAATGATCTGCAAAGATAGAAAAATAATAATCCTACCATCAAAAAGAGGACAGAGGTATCAAAGAGGATCTCAGGAAGATATAATCTTTATCGCTAGGAAGAATATATAATCTCCTATCATAGAAAATACAAGTCTAATACAATCCGCATGATTTCGCTATCATTACCACAACAAAAACAAATCCATAGAGTAGCAAGGACATCTGAGGTTTGCCAATTTTGCTACAGTCGTCTTTTCCCCTGGAAAATTCTTCAAACCTGTTGGCAAACAGCAAACAGCCCTTCTGAAGGACTTCAAATGCTTCACACGGGAGGGACTGGCAATCCCCCAAAAGCAGGCTTAATTCTATTGTACTGGCTTTCTTTACTTCTAAGAGCAAAAAATCCAGCCTACAGACTTTGCAAAAATCAAAGGGGCACTGAATACCTGGGGGAGAAGCCCCATCGAATGGAAAACAAAAGACACTGCATTTGCCTCAACTAAGGGCAGAGAAATAACTGCTTTTCTCATTTAGTGCTGACTTCTTTTAGAAGTTTCCTGAGTTTCTCACCTGGTTTTGTGAGCAGTCAGACAGTCCTAGTGCATAGATACAGAATGAAACAGTGCTCCTCACAATGGCAGTGGAGGTAAATGTGACCTGGTGTGGAGCTTTGGGTCCTCTCAAAAGTTGCTTAGACTATCAGTTCCTCTAAAGAATCAATCTTTGTAGTGTTCTTTAATGATTCATCTAAATAACATATTCTGTCATTCAATATTTCATTTAATTTTGTGATCAAGTTACATAATGCATACATCAAATCACACTTTCAGCTGATTCTTCATTGATTTATGTACACATTTTTCTGTCCAAATTTTTATTCGTACAATAGCTCAAATAATATATTTTAATTTAAGGATGCATAGAATTTTGTCTTGCAGATTTTAGCCATGAATATGTGTGTTTTGTTGATCCATTTTATTTTTAGGAGTTTCAACAGACTACACCTTAAAGGCTGAGTTACACATTAACTGTTGACATTTTTTAAGCCTTTATTTAGCAGAATGCATATTTCAGGGTCTGGATGTCTCATGTTCTCGCTGTGCTGCATATCTCACCAGCTGAACTCATACAGTGGAGATTTCCAGTACAGTGCCCTGTACTTTGCTAGGCAAATGCATGTTTCAGACTAAATTATATGTAGTTTAAGTGAAGACAGACTTTGTAAAGCAAGACTGAAACAAAAAATTAAATGCTATGTCATAAATTCATAAGTCACAAAATAGCTCTCATTAGAGCAGTTTAATTTTGTATATTAGAAATGGATCCTACCATCCATAAACCTGTACAACCAATAGAGATTTTACTTTTAGGTGGTTTTGTTTTGATTTTTTTTTGTTTGTTTATTTGGCTTTTTTTTTAATTTGTGGATGAGAATTTCTCTGTTGGTGAGACTACTTTTGGCTCAGGGTACACATGATGAAAACCAACATGATAAGAGCAGCTACCAATACGTCACCTCCATGTGGCGTACAACTGGAAATCTGTTCTTTCTCACTGATTCCTTTGTTTATATGTAACAAACCAGCACCTTTCCCCAAACTTTGAAAGCAAAAGAATCTGAACTTGGAATTTCTTAACACCCCACACTCATCAGAAAGAACATTGCCTCTGATTCTGATCCAGCCTCTTCCCAGGACAAACTTATGTCTTACAGTTTTTAAGTAAATTATGAAGAATCACTGCAACAGAAAACAGTGATTTCAAATGATGGCAGGCACAGCAGTGGCACTTCCAAATTTCTGTAGTTTATTCTTTTTGCTAAAATGCTGATTCATAGAATTTAAGGGATACTTTCTACACTGTTTGTACCTGGTGAAAACAGGACTTTCTTAGAACAAAGAGAAATGGCCTAATAGAAACAAGCAGCAAACACAAAGGGAAAAGAAAGATATACCAAGAGGAAAACCCTCACTGTGTCATAAATCACCTTGGTATACCTGATCTAATAAATAATTTTTAGAGTAGGGGAACAGCTTCCACCTTCAAAGGAAGTCTGCAAAACTTCAATTAGTACTTCTTGAGATCAGAGAAAAGGCTCTTACTGACTTCTAGAGGACATTTTGGAGTGCCTGTGGTTTTATTTTCACGTTCTAAAGGAAGAGCCGGGAAATCTCTCTGCTTTTACCTTAGCACTGGGACCAGACATCATGTAATGAGGACAGTACTTATTTTCTTTTTTGTGCTAGTACTATGCTATGTACAATAGTGTAATTTAGAAAGAAAGCAAATTGAAGAAAAACACCTCACTTATTCTTCCACCATGCTCCAAATAATCCTTGCTCAAGCCCAATCCTTCCTTTCCTCAGAATCCCTGCAAGTGACTGCAGCTGGTTTGTGCATTTGGCAGACAACACAGTTACACAAGTCTATGCACAGCCCTTCAGTGTACCTTCAGCTGGAACTGAACTTGACTATGACACTGACAGGGGATATCTTTTGTAATTGTTCACATGATTTTAAATGGGTCTTGGTAAATTTGTCAAGACAAAATCCTTAAAAAAAAAAAAGAAAAAGCACATTGATATAAATTGTGAAGATATCTGCATATTTCTTCACAACGCAGTTCTAGTTTCTGATTCTACTAAATTCATCCTATTAATCTTTAGATAAAATTGATTACCATTTTTTTCTTTTATGCAATAACCCTTGCGAGTTTCCAAACCTGTTGATTTTTTACTTAAGTTCCATTCTACCCCCAAATCCTCAAAATTTTAGGATATAAGAGAATATTTTAGGAGGAAAATCACATCAAAAGGTTACCCAAACAAAAGTTCCGTCTATTGATTTTTTTTTTTTCCTTTTAAACTAAAGATACATTGAAATGCATCATAGAAATCTGGAAAGAAAAAATTAAAAAACAAATCTTTTTAAAGGTTGTCAATATTTTTATGTTTATATCTTCAAAATATATCCAATCTTAAAAGTGTCCCTCTATCCATCTCCCTCCATCCCCCGCCCCCCAATTTTTTGTGTGTTTTTAAGATAAGATTCAAGTATTCGATAAAAACCTCTTGTGCTAGTGTAAAAATCACACAAAGAGCGGGCAGATGACATCACAACTTATATCTCTTTTTGGTGTTATTTTTAATTATGTGATGCTCAGATGATGAAGCAGCACCATTTTATTAACTAGGCTTATATATCTTTCTCTAAATTATTTGTCTGCGCATTGAGAGGGCTATTAAGTCTCTTCAATAGCCCACCCCATCGTTATATGTTGAGGGGCGAAAGAGAGAAAGCCTTCCCGAAAGAAGAAATTGGATGACAATATATTAAATGTAAATGGAATTCCATTTTTAGCATGCAGTCAGTGATGTATGAGCTCAGAATCCAACTCACACTGCATGAAAAATAGGAATGGCTGGAAATCAGCTGCACCACCAAATGGAAAATCTCAGAAGCGCCACTATTGCTCAGCTCAGCTGATTTACATCAGGAAGAAAACATCTCTTCCTTTAGCAACTTGCATCTATTTTGCTCAGCCTAACAGTATGCATTAAATATTTTGACCTTGGTGCCAAAATCATTTGAAATAGAAAATGTGGATGATAAAACAACAAAAGGAAATGGAAAGACTAAGGCCAAAGCAGGAGCCTATTTCATTTAAATAAATCAAACCACCACCTGGAAATAAAAGTATGCTTACTGGCTAAATGTGTCTTGAGATATCTCAAATAACATAGGCTTGATTTTTAAAAAAATTGTAAGGATAACCTATCTGGGTTGGAAAATTATAACCTAGATTTTGACCTTTAATTACTCAGCCTGTAAAAGTCATGTGTCCACATTTATTGTAATTTTGTTCTAAGTGGGCTAGAATCAGTTCCTAACCATTTTTCTCTCAATGAATGAAGATGGTTTTAAACCCTTTAGTCAAAGGAATACTTGTATTTCTTTATAAAATACTCACTACTAAGACTTCCTTATTACCATTTCTCATTTTACTCTATGAAAGCTAATGATAATACCAAGTTTTCTCTTTTCTTTAAAGGTTACAAAATGCAATGTCTAATGAATCCTCTTGGCTGTTTTATATTTGACTATACCTACATTTATTCCTATTTCAATACAAAGCTTGAAAGGTCCAAACAGGAACCTCTCAAGTTAATTTTAAACTGAATTGCTGTCTTGTGTTTTCAGTGTAAAACTGACAGCTTCACTCATCTTCAGAAGCCAAAGTTAAGAATTTATTTTATCCCCTCTAGAAAAATTCTTAATTTCAATGACAATTATTTTTCTGGTTGCAGTCATAGCTCTCAAATGAGATTCACTATTCCAGGCAATGGAAACTTTGCTGCACACTAACCTGTACTAGAGTGGCTGCAAAATATATTTTCTATTTGAAGCAGCAGAATTTAAAATATGTGTACATTTAATCGTACCAATCACATTACTCATTACTTCCCCGAGATTATACTAGAATTTAATCTCTAAATAAAGTTTATGACCTTTGTATTTTCCTGTCATAAGTCATAAAGTCTTATTTTTATGACTATAATTTTGAATTACATCATGACCTTTAACAGAGGACATTGAGAAGTCACATGGCCCTTGAATAGGTGTGAGTTAAGAGTTTATTTTAGCTCCTTGGAAATGCAGAATGTATCAAAATACTGAGGTGATGTAGGATATATGTCCCTGTGCAGTTCTCCAACAGGAAGATCATCACTTCCCGGCACTTGCAGTAATCAGTGATTTGCAGCATCAGTGATTGCTCAGTATGCAGGAGACCTAATATAAGAGGAGCTAAAAGACAACAAGGGCAGGTAATCTGAACATGAAAGTGCAAGTGAGATTTTTATTTTTAATATTTTCTGTGTTTTTACAAGGGCTTGTTTTCAACTGACATAATTTTCAAATTAAGTGATCAGTTTCTCTGTTGAAAATGCCTCAGAGGAAGCAGGCAATACTTTAAAATTTTCCTTTAAAGGAGCAAAAATAAGGTATATGCATTTCAAAATTCTCAAAATGAAAACGACTGAGGAAGCAGAACCCCAGTTGCACTGAGTGTACTCACATCACTTTATACAATTATTTTGTAGTAGTCTGTTTCCATTACACTACCTTTATATGTTAAGACACTGTGCAAACAAAAGATTTTTTGGAGGGCATCTATTGTAGCAGTTTTAAAGGGCTCTGATACCTTTCTAGACCATCACTTTTGCTCTCTGCACAGACTGAGAGCCTGTTTTTCATTCATACATGGTGCTTTCAGTGTCACAAAAATGACTCATGCCAAGTCATCAGAAGTAATACAAAGAAATATTGTACAGCAAAAAGGAAATACTAGAAAGAATGTTTATTTCTGAATTCTTACACTGCTTAACAAAAAAAAAAAATACCTCATGTAAGAAAGAAAAAATTCAATATTTACAATATCTTAAACTCCTTAGGATAAATTTCTAGATGGAGAGAAAGTAGAAACTAAATTTAATGAAACTTTGTGAATGCTGTGAAATATTGAGAACAAAACATTCTATAATAGTTGTGTTATGTTAAATACAGAATCTTTTAGAATTTAATATTCAGCTTGACAAATAATTTACTAAGTTATTTGAGCAACCTAAGTCACAGATTGGGTCATTCTCTCAAATCCTGCACAGGTTAATAAAAATTAAGTACTAAATTAAAGTACTCTGAAACAAAGCATAATCAATCCTAAACTTGGTGAACAGAAGAGATGGAGTCAGATCAAGAAAAATCTGAAATTGTTAAAGTTCTGATTTATTTAGAAATTATCCTTCCATTATCTTGAATCATATCTTTTATCTGTAAATTATAACATTTATGTTATCATCAGGATATTATGCAAATTCAAAATTTATGCTCTTTTTGTCATGTACTTCATTTCACAAATTTAATAGCTGTAGTTTCTCAGTTGTTTTTTTCTCCCTTTGTTTAATTTCACATTTTCTCCCCAGTTCAGTTCTCTTATCTGTGGCCTATCCCTGCTTTCCTCTCCTCAATAATTAAATGTGGCTTCATAACTGAAGCATGACTATGCTTTTCATTAGTGCAAGACTTTTCTTTTTAACTTTGCTTTTGTTGCAGATTCATGAAATGCCTTTTGAAACTTTTCAAGATGACACACACTTGAAGAACAGATGAAAAGCAGAGGGAAATGAACAGTAATGAGCTCATTTCCAGAGAAAAGCTCTCATTAGCATGAGGTCTTTTTGATTTCTCAAGAAATCCCAAACTGGTTTTGGGTGCAGCTCCTTCCCTTGCATTTAGGAAATGTCCTGTTGTTGGAGAGGGGGATGGGAGATAGGGGGAGGAAGAGAGTCTAGTAAGTATCTTTTTATCAGAATATCACTTTATCGCTGAAAACCCAATTTAGAGGTGAATTAGGGGAAACAGTTGTACTAGGGCTTCCGGTTCTCTTTTTTCCTTCCTCTTTCCAGAATTTCTTTTAAAGAATGGTGTAGCAGAGGGTTTCATCAACATTCACAGCTGCACAGAGAAGAGCTAGTGTTTCTATTCTGCTACTAGAAAAGTCATGACCTCTCAAAAATTTCATCAGTGCGTGACTTCAGATCAGTAGAGGGTCTAGTAGCTCTGTTCCTTAACTTGGATGCAAGTGTAAGTGCCTGCCTGATACAGGTGGATTTTGGGTGGCTCCTTTTCTTGTTTAGATGAGAAATTATATCTTGGAATAAAAAATCTTTCCAGTGAAAGCTATTTCAGGGCATACATTTTTATTATTTGAAAATAAAGAAGGAAAATAAAGCAAATAATATGATGAAATATTTATCAACCACAGTTCCCTTGTGAAATAATCCAAGCAGCTTGACTAGACTATTTAGTTGTCTTTCAAGATACATCTGAAGACATGTATATTCTACAGTCATAACAATTTTATGACAGAGAAAAGTGTTGAATCTTATCTCCCACTCCTGTACATTGGTGAGATCCAGAAATTACCTTAGTTGACTAATTAAATTCCAGTTTTTCATAAAATAGTCATGTATCTTATAAGCAATAACAATGTAAGTGTTTTCTCTACAAGTAAATGAGTAATAACAATATTCTAGAAAAAGAATATAAACCAAATAATTCCAACTGTCTATGAAGTTCACTGACTTCAATGAATCTTAAATCAAATTCTTAAATCATATTAGATTATGCTTCTGGCATTGTGAACAAATATGAATCATAGTACAAACTCATGAAATGTTCAGAAAGTTAGTCTCAACCAAATGAAAAAAAGTCACCATATATTCCTCTCAGCTTGCCTACACCATCACTCAGATCGCTCAAATTATTGCAAAATGAGTGCATCACTCCTAAAACAGCCACATAAAATTGCTGGGAAAAAAAATCAGATCATGAGAAAAATAATGTTGACAAGTGCACTCTTTCACCTCACCCACCTAGTAGCATATGGAAAACATGAACTAATTTGCACTTTTGTGGTCTGTTCTCTGAAATAAATATTGAATTTACCCTAACACTTTTTCTTCTGTTATCCAAACTCAGGGACCTAAGAGGCAGAGTGAAAGGTGATTACCTTGCTCTTCTTCTTGTTTATTATATAATTTACAAATATAAAGTTTGTTCATTATTATAGGCTTTATTTAAATACCCTTGGATGTATATTATATGACAAAAATATGCCATTTTTATTTTCTGAGAATGGATGTAGCAGACATCTACAAAACTATCTTTATTAGTCCCCACAAAGTCCTATTTTAAAAAGCCCATTTATTTTTTATTAGCTTTGCTCTCAGTATTTAACCATGCAACTAAGTTATGAAAATTAATAGAATATAAAATTGATGGAAAGGTCAGTAAGCTATCAGAAGGAACAGTGACCTTTGATGCTGGAAATCTTTGGTGATTTCTCCAGCTCTCTGTAGATATATTATGCAATGGTTTACTCCAGACATTATAATCCTGTATCTGTGGATGTTTAAAAAAAACAAAAGGCACATATGAATGTGCATGTCCACATAAATCTTTTATATATCACTGTAAAACTACTGAAGTGGAACACACTGATGAACACGACTAAATTTTTCAACAGAAGAATGAATTACAAAAATGAAGTTTAGTGTTTTATGAAATATATTGAATATTGTTCTATCATTTTATCAGTCTCCAACAGAGAGCTTACTTGAGAAAAGAGAATCTATAGGATTTTTCCCCAACCATGACATCTTCAAGAAACAAATGAAGAATAGAATTTTACTATATATCACATGAAATGCACACTTTGTTCACTTGGTAATTACTTTTATCTTCTTTTGCACTCAAAGTAAAATGAAGCATTTTTTATAAAACACAAAACTGAATTAACATCATCTGTTAGTCTCTTGAGGTCGGTGTTATTTTCCACACCAGTTTATTTCTGGTAGCTTCCAATTGCTTAGTCAAGAAGCAAAGATAGAATACATCCTTTTGTTTCTCCAATTCCCCAGTTTTGGAAGACTAGGTGACTAGGAAAACCTACAGCTGTATCACTAGGGATATCTACATAGCCGTGTATTGTCTAAAATCACAATTTTGTAGGAATCCTTTGTGTTTCTATGCAAATTTTTGGTAATGTGTATTTTTACATTATTATGATGGCACATGTATTTAAAGAACTTTCAGAATATGTTTTCAGTTTAAACATATCATATAAATAGGGATTGCATACTAATAACTGACAGTGACAGCACAGCAATCAAAATTATGTTTAATGAAATGTTAAGATAAAAAGAGTATTGGCACAGTTTCCTTAAAAATACAGGTGAATCCTAGGTGAGTCCTTCAAACATCCTACCTCACTCTTTCCAAGCCATAGAAAGCAGATTTCAATGTTTCTCATTTAGTCAATCACTTTTTGGCCATCAATAGGTACTGGAGTTTCGAAGAAAAAGCAAGTATGAATGGAAACATAGGACAACAAAACACTCATAGGAAGAAGGAACAGTTAAAGGGATTTCTTCATTAATAAATGTTCAGGTGATTTATTTGTGGACAATATAGTAAATCATAGAATTAACCTGCTCTCTCATCATAACAACTAGCACTTCAATTTTTTCCTTATAATTTTTAAAGTTTGCATGATCTTGTTGATGGACAACATAAAAACCACAAATGAAGTGGGTGAAACAAAACTAATGGCAGTGCTTCTTACAGTACCATGGAGTCCTGACCTAATCTTTATTTTTTTTTATGCAAAAGGAACCTGATCTTCAATTGCCTTCCATGAAAAATTCACACATTCTGCAGTTCTTTCCATGGAAGGAAAAGTATTTCTCTGAAATTATTCTAACATGTAAAAATCTGTGAATTCAATTATACAGTAATCAAGTTCTTTCAAAACTCCCCCCAAAACTTCCCCTAAGCAGCACATTAGGTCAATCTGTCCATGTCAGAGCAAGGTCAACAAGTCAGTGTCTTGTGACTGCTATTTCATGACTGATGTTTCAAGTTTAAATAATAATTACCCAGTAATTTTTTGTTTGTTTCTTAAAGGTACAATCTCTTAAGTTGCTGGCTATCTTTCTCCTAAGTTTTGCTGATGTTTATTCCAGCTCTGAAAGATGCTGTAGAAGACTCTGTTAAAACTCCCATAACAACTAGCGCAGGAATGAATTTCACTCTAAATATATGGATCATATCTACTTGTAGAGATACTTTGAGAAGCTGGCTGTCAGCATTACAATGCACAATGACCCCACTCACTACCCAGAGTAATTTTATTCTGCTGCCTGTGTATTTCCTTTAAAGCCAGTGAATTGAGGAACAGAATAAAGACAGTAGATAGGCAATTATGCTGTCAAAAAACTGATAGAGATTATTTTGCCTTTCTCTGAGTCTGGGTAATTTCTAGGAATGTAAAAAAGATTTATGGTGGAAAGATGGAGTAAGTGCCACTGGTAAAGAGTGTTCGACTCAGATTCAGCCAAGCCTCCTTCTACATAATTTTCTTGGGCCTTGGATTCCCCATAAGTTGAAGTGTGAACCTTCAGAGGCATCTAACCCAAGTGGTGGTAGCAGAAATTAGGCACCTAGTTATAGAATCACAGAATGGTTTGGGTTGGAAGGGACCTTAAAGATCATCCAGTTCCCACCCCACTGCCATGGACAGGAACATCTTTCACTAGACAAAAGTTACCCAGAACTCCCTCCAACCTGGCCTTGAACACTTCCATGGATGGGGCATCCACTGCTTCTCTGGGCAGCTGGGTCCAGTGCTTCACCACCCTCTCAGAAAAAAAGTTTCTAATATCTTATCTAAACCTAATCTTTTTTTCAATTTGAAACCCTTGTCCTGTCGTTATCTGTCATGTCTTTCCCCATCTGTCGTACTTGTCAGGTACTTCAGGTACAGGTATCTGAGATTTGGTACCCAAATATTTGGTAGCTAAATATGAATGGGGGAATTTTGAAGATTTCACTGTTCACATATTAGCCAAGAATTTAATTCCCACCTCATTTTAAGATATGAACACATATAAACAAGATTCATTGCTGCCATTGACTTCAGTAGCACAAAGTATGCACTGAAGTTTAATCAGAAAATTTGAGTGAAACCCCAGACAATAGTGAAAAAACTCCCACCATAGTTTAACGGGGAAAGGACTGGTGTTTATTATTTTTTTCCTTCAATGTGTGTATTCATTTTGAATGTAAAACTAAAACAACCAGAAAAAAATATCTGCAGCGCCAGACCCCTGCAGACCTTTTCCTCCTGATTCCACACAACAGTTCCATCATGAGCCCATATAGCTGTGGGATGTTTTGTTTTTCTCTAAGGAAGGAAACCTCCTGTTTGCAGGGAAAAAGAAATCTCAAGCACCCTATTTTGATGCCAAACCCAGAAACATTCTGCTGAATTCTTCTACCAGATCTTATGCCACATGGATTCTTTTTTCTCCAGGTTTTAAACATCAGACTGCAATCTTTTCTATTACCAGTAGAGAGCAATGTAATTAAGCTGTTTTATAAAAGGCTTTACAAGGCAATTGTGCAAGCTCCTCCAGAATGTCCCAGGATTTGTTTTTGCTTTGGCCTTGGCTCCCCATGCTGAATGTTTTAATTTTTAAACTTCTATTGATCTCGTAAAGGTTCACACTGTTAATTTCTATTTTAAGGCCCAAAGTGCATAGGTACATTCTTAATGCCTGAAAACCTTTCAGGAAAATCAAGACAAAACCCTCTTTGCTACCATACTTTTCTTGGTCTCAGCCCCCATCTGAATATAAATGTGGTTATGGTATGCCTTACACCCACAAAAAAATCTGCATATTAATAAATAGTTTTAAAAAGAGTCTCAGAGGTACCACTTGGAACGAATTAATGGGCAAATTGGAAGGAAATCAACTGAAAGTACATGTTAAATGTAATTTAGTTCATTCTATGGCTTTGCTATTCACTCACATTCATCTGTGCAGGCAGACACTGGCATACATATGAAATGAAACCTCATTTTCAAAGTGTAACTGCAGGGAAACCTGCACTGAGAGCACACAGTCAAGCGCTATTTTACAGTACGCAGGTTTATGGGTCACGAGAGCCCATACAATGTTTGTAAAGATTATCCCAACGATAAGGCTCTGTGGTTTTATTTGCTGAAGTCTAGATATAGTCAGACACCTAGGAGTTTTTCAGAAAGATAACCAAGGCTCAGAAGAACAGAACAGCCATCTGTCAGATTTCATAAAATCTCACAATACTACAAACTGTATTAGAGTTTAATAATTCATGAAGGAGTAATATCCCCTACTGAGAGTATAACCAGTCAAGACAACACCAAAAACAACTGGTAAATATGTCAGTGGGAGTTCCCTGTCCTTGACTGTGAGGAGAAAAAAAAAGTACGAAACAGCTGGAAAATAAATTCAAAGTATGATCAACACAGAATAAAAGACTCCATAAGCTGATTGCAAATCAGTAGCTTTATTTATTTCTCGTTTAATTTGCAACAAGATTTACATGTGTATGGAAACAGTAAACACAAAGTGATAATTCATTTCTCTGTATCTATACTTAGACTCCACAAAGGTAAAAATAGTCTTTTGCCAAAAGTACTTCATTGCAGTATAAAAAAAAAAAAGTATAAATGTTTGAGTCTTTTTCTCATTGTTTTTATGTCAAAGCATTTGGTGTCTTCAGTTCACTGTATAGGAAGTGGTAACAGTATTTCCTTTATGCAAGTTCTGCCATGAGTGAAACACTCACAAAAAAAGGACATCCCTTGCCTGTTTATTCTGCAGAGAAACAAGTAGCTTAAGTTTTCTTAACATATCCATAATAGGTTCATATACACATATGTACTACAACAATTTGAAGTTCAGCTGAGAGTTTTCAGTGGTATTCTAATGTGACCAATAAACAGTAAAATCCATCTAGATGCCAATATTATTGGAAAACTTTTGCACAAAATACACATTTTCTAGTAGACTAGAAAAACCTGAGGGTGAGTGTTCCTACTGGTACATCACAGGATACATGAAACCCCACAGGAAACAACATTCTCTGTCTCTGCATTTCCAATTCATTTCCTCCTAAGAGTCAGGAGAAAGGCTTATAAAGAGAAGACTGGTATCATCTGCTTCTGTGTCACCCCTTTGCAGCTCTTAGAATCTAACTTCCACTTGCAGCTAGAATATAGGTTCTTTTTTCCCATGGAGCTAACTATTATAGCAGCTAAATTTCTTCCATGTCCCTTTTATCTGTCATGTACTGCTGGCTTTTGTTCTCAAGAAGAAGTCAGAAAGGATCAGATGACTTGGTGTATTAGACTTTCATAACGGGGAAAAAAATATTTCATCTTCTTTTGCTGGAGAGTGACTGACAAGAAGACAAAATTACCAAAATGCTTATCAGAGTACCTCTATAACAAATAGGGGTCATGGTGCCTGAGAGTTAAAAAGGTTTTGTCATTTGAGAAACAGTAAAGCACAGGAGGGAATGGTGAGGCTTTTATTCTTGCAGACTATTTAAAGGTGTAAAAGGGTAAACAAATAACAGAGAAAAAAAGAAATCCCAACATTTATTTAAATCATCCTTCTTGTGGATAACATGATGAACTTTTTCCATAAAGGTCCAGTTACATCTCTCAAATTCCCATAGGTCTGTGTCATCCAGCTGTATTCTTCTTGGATAAGATACAAATGAAATAAAAAGTTTTTGGTTTACTCCTGTTGCTGGGATACTCACTGTTTCATTCTTTCACACAGCAAGATACTGTAGTGTGTGTGGGACCTGAGACAACAGCTTAGCCCAAGTCAGGGTTGTTAACAAACCTTTTGGAAACACAACAATAGTTCAGACTTTAGATACAACTGTGTTCAGTCAACAGAGCCTCACATTTTAAAGTGTCAGTTCTTTAGGAAATAACGCCAATTATTTTGTAGACAAAATACTTCAGATTTCAGTTGAATTGACCCTTTTGCTTCTAACATTTACTCTGTGCTATCAGATGCAGTAAAAACTAGTGCTAGATTTGGTTGTGTATACACAGGCTTCTCATAGAGATGATTAATGACTTCTGTTCATGTGCCATTGCCAAAACTCCACTTTCCTGTGCAGTGCAGCAGAAAAAAAATGATATATTGCAAGGAGTTCAGAGTTCAGAGAATGCCATCTAAATTAATTACCACTTTGGAGGGACTGATTCATTAAAAAAACCTGAAATAATTAAATGTGTACAGCTTTGCCTCAACAAGAACTACTACAAGAGAATAAATGAACAATCAAACACATAAACATTTTAACATCTATAAAGTGATCCCAATTAAAAAGTCAATGTTTGCCTGTCTTGACCACATCATGGCATCATAGGTTGTGACATTTGATTATTGAGGGATCCAACTGCAGCCTAAAGAGAATAACTATGCAGAAATGGACTGAGAAAACACCATCTTTGCAGTAAAGATATGTTAGTGTAGTTCTGACTGGTAGCAACTAGGAGCTGTTCAGCATGAACAGTCACAGCACCTGCCCATGCTCACAAAGAGCAGTGGCTCCAGCTGAATCCCAGAAGCATTAAGAAAAAAACTCTCTCTGCCTCCCTAGTAAGCAGCAGGGTGTATGATTTAAAAAGCCATCCCATTTTCAATGTTCTAAAAAATAAACTTGGTATAACAAGGTTGAAAATTCACCAGCCATTCAATGTAGACAAGGGCAAAAGCAAAAGTATCTCTCAAGGTGGATGCCAAAGAAGCACCCAAAGTCCCAAACCTGAAAGAGCTAAATGCTGAAAGACTTCCTTCAGGTTTGAAACACTGGTCCCAGCTCAGAAATATGAAAGGTAATGAAAACATCTTTGCTATTATATTAGATTATTTGCTTTTTTACTGAAATACTTGTTCATGCCACAGTTTACTTTTATTAGCCTTAAAATCTGCCTTTTTTTACACTGAAGCAATATGATACCTGACATCTTGATAAAATTATCAACAACAATGGTAAGAACTAAATACACACCCAAACACGTCCATTTGGTACACTGGGAAATCATCCATCAACAATCAAGACAAGTAAGTGTTTATCTGATTTGCTGCTTTATTGCATATTTTTTCCCCTTGTTCAGACAGAAAATTTTTTTACCCATGATCATTTAAGTGATCCAGAAAATATAATTTTGTTTTCTGCTCCCAAAATGGCCTAGGCAACTAGTGATTTTTTTTTTCATCAAACCATTTAATTTAGACCAGCGTATTCTGTATAGCTTCTGGTTAAGCCCATCACTGCATTTGATGAACATATATTTTCATTTTAAAGGAGTACAGGTTGATAATTTTTACATGTTTTCACTAATTAATGTAACTTGCTGAAGTTTTATGGTTTGCAGACTTTTGTATAAAAGAAGTTTGCTTCTTTTGAAGAAAGGTCTACTCTCAGTATTATAAAGACACATAGAAACAATAATTCTACTATAGTTTTAAAAAGAAACTTAAATAGGATTTTGAAGACTAGAGTTGCAAGATTTGGCTGTCTAGTTAGAGGTATGTGGCAGCATTAAAATACTTATTTGGGAATGTTATATGAAATTCTTTTAGAAAGTTCTTCTTTTAAATTATGCAACCCCAGTTTTCTAAAGCAGTATCAAGATATTCAGGTGTCCAGCTAGAGAGACCTGTGCTCCAATACATCCCACATTGCATTGGTCATAATTGTAAAAACATTACCTATTCAGACAATAAACTCTGTGTTCCATATATGCATACATGTATATATGGAATCCACCTCCTGACAGCAAGAGTTTGAACTTAACAATCATAAACATCAGTAGCTTTTATTCATTTGCCTGAGTGTTCTCTAAAATGGCTGATAAGAGACACCTTTTAAACAGCTTTCAACCCCCCCTAAAATAATAAAGCTTTGTTTCCCTCTTGAATGATTCTGATGTTTATAGAAAGCAGCTTATGCTATGAATTTCCCTTCTGCATCAAATATCCACTGGAATGAAACAACCTACTGGAGGGAAAGAAAAGAACACACTTCAGAGTATTCTCCCACCATCTGGTCTTCCATAGAGATGCTGTCAAATCACCTTCACTGAAGTACTGAGATGTATTGCAAAAGTGTCATTTTTTAAAAATCTTCACCTGAGATTGGAATGAGGAAATCACAGAGGGTTCATTAATAGATAACTCATCTCACAAGACTCCTCTGAGTGCATGGGTTTTTCTCCTTTCCTGCTGCTGAAGAATGGCATATGTGTTGAGATTGTTGTCCTTGTGACAATTACATGACTGAAACTCCTAATACACTTTAAATAATAACAATAGCACTTTGGCTGTAATTCTTCTAAGCATCCAGAATATGGTGAACTGGGCCAGGGCAGGAGAAGCAAAAATTTCTCTTAGAGATTAAGATTACAGAATGTCATTCTTTTAAAGTGTTTCAAAATGGACAGTTAATAAATTATCTCTTGTAAAGGCCAGAAAAAGATTGGGAAGACAGGAAATCTGAGGAAGAACAGCTGCTGTCAGTATAAAATCATTCAGAATGTCTAAGAAAAGGCAATATTATACAAAACACTCTGAGATGATGTCATGATGTAAACTGGGAGAATTAAATAAAATGTAGAACAAACAAGCACAAGGCAAGGAACACCTACAGAATTATTTTAACTGTTTCAACACGTTAAATTAGATGAAGCAGTTGCCTGTGGCACGTGGAACAAAGTGATCTATAGCATTCAATTAGTGTTACCTACCAAGTAACAAGATTCCTTTAAAGAGTCAAATTCATATCTCAGTTATAATTCTGTAAAACTGGAGTGAACCTCATAAACCAAATAACCCCAATTATTGTGACTACATTTAATTGAGTCTTAACTGACCATAAGTATTCAATCAGCAATGATAGCTACTTGAAGATATCTGCCAACATACAGCAAGTGTTATAACATATTATAAAGTGATTGAAAGGTTACTGAGAAGAGATTTGGGAATGACACAAATGTACTGGTTTATTAATTTCATAAGCAAAATCCCTTAGTTATATAACTGAAAAGACGATTGTACAGGACATTAACTTATTTTTTGGTTAAAGGTTGAAAGACTTTCAACCTGTTAGCTGTTGGTTTGGAACTGCAGTAACATGGTCATTACTTCCATTCTTTAGGAGGCTTGTAGGCAAATGCATCATCTTTGACAATAAAATCAACAGGGGATAGGGAGACGAGGAGTTCAAGGAAATCTTCCCACCCCAAAAATTACTTTCTTATCTTCCCACTCACTACCAATAGTCAAATATGTCATTCTGCTTTATCCAGTGTTTCTTTTTTGATTGCCAGTTGTCTTTTCTCTTCTAGGTAGGAAAACCCCTAAGCGAATTCCAGACCATCACATTCCAGTAACTCTTGTCACACAGCCACTTATCATTTCACAGCCTGCATTGGCATTACAGTTCCATTCTTATTTCTGTGACAAAAACTGTAACAAGAATAGGATTGGCAAACCAGGAAACTGTTATGATGGTGATTGTAAGGAGGAAGGGGAAAAAAAATAGGCAATTTTCCCCTATTCTAATACTCAAAAAATTACACTTGTGCCCCTGCAATGAAATCAGTGATGTTGGTAAGAATCAGAAATGTCTCAGAATAATAATTTATAGCAGTATCAGACTCCTCTTGAACATATACACATATGCAACCGAACTGATTTTTAATTAACTTTTTATATCAGAACTTGTCAGAACAGTCAAAGTGTTAGTAATGTTAAACTTTCTCCAACAAAAATCCAAAGCAGAGCATCATCTGTGAAACTGTTGCAATGGAGCAGAAACAGGTTGGGTATTTTTTACCCAGTGCAATTTTCTGCCTTAGTGAAGAAGCACACATTAAAACTGGTTCATAGCCTTCCAATATCCTTTGTAATATTGTAAGTTCTTTTAAAGTTGGTGTGATGCTTCTTATGTATTTTTTTTCTAATGTTAACAAAAATTATTTTCAGCCAAAAATGTAATTGGATATTATCTCTATCTTGCGGCTTTTCACTTGAATTAGTAGACTAAGACAACATACTAACAAAAATCAACTAGTAAGAGAATCAAAGAAGGATGTGTTATAAACAACTTAATTACAAGTTGGACCATCTCATGTAGCATAGAGTTTTCTCTCTGTTAATGAGCAATAAATCATTTTCACTCAACACATCTGATTTCAGTGGTGGCTCTTTCTCACTTTTTCAGTTTATAGGATTTCATACACTGCAGCTCCTCCCCTGAAACAGAGCAGTGAATCAAATCAAGCATGACTGGATAAGTGTTTTCTAAATTTAAGGAGCAGACCATGAACGTTTGAATTTCCAGCAAAGCAGCTTCATTCATTTATTGTCCAAAGTTAGAAACATACATTTGCCATCAGGTAATTAGCAGCATGGGTATCAGAGAGTTGTCAGCTGCACTTGAAAAACACACTTGAAAAAAGCTACCCCTTTAGGTATCCACAATAGCTTGTGAGTCTCATGAAATGGGAGATGTACATAAAAATTTAACAAAACATCAGACTCAGTTACCACCTTTTAATTAATTACCATAGACAGGATTGTTAGGCTTCTTTCGATGGATTCCTGAAAAAGATTCAAAACAGCAGGATTCACCAGAGAATCCAGCTCTGAAACATGGAGAAGATTATGATGCCTCATTCATGTTTTGAAACCTTGTGTTACAAGTTCTGAAGCAAGATGCCTACAGCAGTGATTTTCTGCATGCAACTCTAATTTGTGCCTGAATTTTGCTGGGTTTCCTGAATTAAAAGCTGTTCTCCCTAGGATCTTGATCAAATACATGCTTTTGTAACCCATCTCCATAACTCCACAGAAACAGCATATCATCTAAAAAGGGGTTTGAGCTGTTCTCTCCCCACCTATATAGTTTTGATCACGATTTCTCAGATGATGGATATAAATATAGCCTGAAGTCTAGATATATCAGATCCCACGTCTACACTTCTGCAGGAGGCATCATATTCCCTACCAAAGATCTAAGGCATAGACTCTGTAAGTAGGGCCTATACAGAATTACTAAAATAAGTGGAAATTTGAGAACAAATTTAGATAGTTTTCATCTGGTGCCATAGGATTAGTTACAAACACTGTTGAAAAACTACCTGATGAAATCAAGATATAAAAAAATAGTATCTGGGTTTCACAAAAACACCATCTTACCAAATTAAATAATTTGACTTTTCAGTTTCACAAGTTGAAAGAAGGTTATTTTTCTGTTGATATTGAAAACTGTTACATGAACTACTTGCACCTTTGAGTTTTTCATTTTCAATGCATAATACTTCTTGCCAAAACAGAAGAAAAAAAATATAGTGGCTTTCAAAACATTAGCTCTGAAAAATACTCAAATGTTTTTGTATTCTGTCACCTCTCCACATTGCCCTGAGCAATTTATTTTGAACATGGCATCTGTAAGAAATGTGAGAAAAAAACAATGGTTTCAACTGGCCTTATTTTGGAAATTACAACAAATCAGCAGAAGGGAAGGTTTAAAACTTTTCTAAATGATATTTAAGATGGATGGTCTCTTTATTTTCCCTTCTTCAGGTATATTCGCCAGAGCTTTTTCTGAAAGTCTAGACAGAGTGTATGTAATATTTCATTCCAGTATCTATCACATAGATGAATTATTTTTTTTAATCATATATTATGATTTGTTGTGTGCACATGAAAGTCTTTTAGAATAGATTTTACCTCTCCTGAAGTTACATGTTACCTCTCTTAACCTTAGAAAAGCTGTACACTATGTATCTCAGAACAAATAAGAATCTATGACTTTGGAAGCACTGTAATTAGAAAATTACAGTGTTTTTAAACCCAGAGGCACTATAATTAATTACTGTTCTCTACATGTTTGAAAGTTTTATTAATTTTTTGGTTTAAAGTGAATAAATGCATGGAGTTTACCATTTCAAAGCTATGTGAAAGTATCTTAATTTTTGAATAATTAGTTACCTTACCCAGACATGCCAAAACTTTCTAGGGTAAACATTTTTGTTCAGATGCATGATAAAAGCAATGGTGTACCTTAAATATTTCAGTAAACATGGAAACTGAGGGAAAGCTACTTGAAATGAGGCATACTTCACATGGAAGAACATTAATATTTTGTAGTTCTTGCTTACACAGAAATAATATTTCCATGATATAATGCTAGTGAAGTTAATAACGGCTTATTGCATCTGGATTTTATTTTTTGCTATATTTTTCATTAGACTGTGACCTTCACAGGTTGATAGAAAAATGTTAGCTTTGCAGATGCTATCCTGAAACCCAGACTCTATTACAACTAGAGACAAGAAGAAAACAGAATGAATGCCAGAAAGTAGATTTGCCACTCTTCTCTATATGGAGCTATCTGATCTTAATGGCTTTCATTAAGAAGACAAAATTTCATTGAATGGAACAAGGAACAAACTGACAAAGATATATTACCAGAAAACTTCTGTATCTTCACAAATGCTGTTTTACACTAGTCTGCCAATTTTGTGCTCTGCAATTATTTTAATTTTTTTATTTTTTTGAAGTGATACAAACTGGTTTGGTTAATGAGCTTAAACACCAAAGAGTAGGACATCTATCTCCATAAGGTTTTATGTAGTTCTTTCAGACATGTGAAGAACTCTGGTATCTTCCCGCACCTGAAGACAGGCTAAACAGAGGACAAAATAAGATAATTCATTTATAATCACTACAGCTTCTTTCCAGAACAAGATTCATTAATCTAAAGTGTATTATTTATGCTATTTTTATAGATCCTGGGTCAGTACTTTCTGATTATATTCCAATCTGTTTAAAGAGATAAACAAAAAACCATGAAAAAAAAAAGAAATTGTCAGAGCCTGTTGCTTCTCAGGATTTTTGACCAATATCAGATATCAAGATTGAAAATACTGCACCTTTAATAGAATTTTTTCCAATACACCACACAATCAAATAAATGCAAGCTTTATTTCTTCCTCTCTCAAGAGAATTAGAAAATTGAGATATCAGAAATTTAAATCTTATAAGTTTACGCTTGCATTTTAATATTCACCTCAGTGCATCCTAATGCCAGCACAAGGGGGAATTTCTTACCTACCACACCACCTTCACCATCTTAATGTAGGTCTCCCTTTCTCCTTCATACACCTCAGCCTTTTACATTCCCATCACGGGTGACTCAACAGATTATCCACTTTACTGCTCCAGTCAGCAAGATCACTGAGTTGTTCTCCTCATTTGTCTGCACTTTATCTGAACTAGAATAATAAACAAGAGGTGTTTTTCTCATAGAAGTTGCAAGATTCTCCAGACACATTTCATAGAGTTTAGCATTTCAAGAAGATTTTAAAAATAAGTGTTGTGGTACAGAGATAAAACAGTCCTAGAGGAAAAAGACAGAAGTTGACAGACTGTTGGTTAAAGATGCTTTTCTACAAATATATCCCAAATGTAAGGAACACCCTGCATAAAAATTATCTCTGTATTACTGAAAAAATGTTTTATAAAAAGATACATAAAATATTTATAAAATCTTTTGCTGAGACACTCAGAAGATTTCTTCTAGTGTCCGTTCACCTGTGTGAAGAACAGTTCAGGGAAAATTAGTGGATGGTGGAATAAAAGTTTGTTAGTTAATGATGTTAACTTCCAAAACTGAGTATCATGTCCTCTTTGCAAATAATTTAGAGCATGATTTAAGAATTTTTTCAAGGCAAGGCATGAAGAAGGACTATTGCATAAAGTTATTCAAATTGTGTTTAATCTTATTTTCATTTGGGAGCATAAATGGAACAAGTCCTATTTCATAAATGGCTGTAGGGCAAACCAGTGTGATTTTCAGAAAATTGTGTAGAGGAAGAAGATTTTATATGTTCTCTTTTAACTTCTGAGTAATAATAACACTACAATATCTATTTTGTAGAGATGAACTAGGATGGTAATTAGAATAGCCTGTTAACACCAAATCTTACTAAGAAAGAAAAATCCAGATATTTTTCTTTTATTATGGGCATTATTTCCATTTTGTTTTTACATGATTCTTTTGGTTAGAGAAAGAAATATCCTGTGAGTTTATAGGCTTTAGAATGAGCCAGACAATATCCTCAGGTGATTCCAAAGAATACATAGCAGCTCAATCAACAGTATTTTTCTCCTAGCACACTAAATAAATATAAAAATTTATCCGAATAGACAGAGAGATACAAGCTCGCTTTTGAGAATAAAGGTTTTACTTGGCAAGGGAAAAAAGAAACTTTTCAAGTACTTACTAATTTGACTTCTCTCTGAAGCATATTGGTTTACCAGAAATTCTACCCAGAAGGTATTTTTAATGAGCTACTCGGAAGATTTTTGTGCAGGAGAGGTTTAATACAAAGGCAACTTGTCTTGGTAATTCACATCTGTTTTCTATACACTAAGACTGAATTCACTTAAATATTTATGTGTCTTTTATATTTCCTTTTGGCTGGAAATAAAGTGGGCTAAACTTATCTAAAATGCAACTTTACTCAAAATCTGGGCTTCAACTGTATGTAAGTCTCCTGTTCCAAAATCTGTTCAGAAATGGTTCCCCAGCTTCAGAGTTAAACACTGTGAGAGAACACATAAGAGATAAATTAAAAAAAAAATTGTAGTGGAACCAAGACAAGGAGACAAACTGCAGTAGGAAAATCAACCCAAAAGAGATACTTCTGGCTCCCAGGATGCTATTGAGCTGATTCTCAAGGAAAACACTTAAATTTTTAATATTAATGTAGATGCAAAAATGGGGACATCTGGAATAAAAGCAGTAAGTAAAAGGATGTTATCTTTGTTTTTTCACTGTGCAGGTTGCAAGAGAGAGAGAGTAATAACATATATATTGACCAACACAAAAGCTTTCTATTTTATCCTCTCTTTTGCCAACAAATTTGAGACAGGAAAGCCACACTAAGACAATTGAAAATTTTGCCATTGCCCTGGTAGCCTGAGTCTGATGAAGATCAATTGGCTATAACACCACAGAGAATTTCAGAAAACCATAGGACACCGCTGAGTTTGCTTCTGTTTTAAGTTAAGAACAATTCACAAGAGTCTGACCAATATAAATAGAAAAAAATTTTGCCTAAATATTATTAGAAAGGAGCTTCCTTCTGTAGAGGTAGGGATCTTCTGCACATAGAATTGAAAAAAGAAAACCATCAAGCCCATAGCATAGAAGAATATTTTGGAAGTATTATTTATCAAATGGTAAAGTGCATATTAAGCAAATTTACTAAGCTGTAAAAATTAAGGGAAAAAACCCCAAACCGTGCTGATTCATTAAGCTTTGTGAATATGCATGACAATTTAATTATGAGAGACTGAAGGAAGTCATCATACTAAAACAAAACAAGTCATACAGATAAATTGCTATCAAATTAACATGTATAAACACGTTTAGAATTTATGCTATAGGCCCATTCAGTCTCAAGTTTACCCAGGGGAAATGCTTGAAATTTTGAAGCCTAAAGAGGAGATAATGATTTTCAATGCATGCACACTGTGAAATTTTCAAAGATAAGGTGTTAGTTTTGCTTCAAGTTTTACTTTGTGTTTTGGAATTTAAAAGACAAAAAGTAATTTGTCTTTAAAATTCATTAATCCATAAACATGAATGTCCTAATGTTTTCCATGTTAAGAGGAAAAAGCCTGCAGTTCAGTTTTTGACAAAACTTGCAGAAATAGTCAATCAGTATTTCAATCAGTTTTGCATGCAAGATTATTATAGGAAACTAATAAAATTCAATTAAAATTCTTAAACTCCTCTAGATAAAGCTGGTAATATTTCTGAAGTATAATAAAGATACATGATTTAATTAAGAACCAAGAGTTAGTGTATTTTTTCTGGATTTTTTAACAAACTACACACTAAACAATAATGTATCCTCAGCAGTTTTTCAAATTTAGAAAATTTTGAAAAGCATAAAAAGTAGAAATAAAATTAATCTTTACAAATCAGATTTTTATAGCAAATAGAAACAATCAGAAAGAGGACATCTAATCCTATATTTTGGGGCTCATGAAATCCTCTGTGTTTCATCTGAGCAGCATAAGTATGAAAATACTACTAAAATTTTACAGATTACCACATTTACATATTTCCTTTATAAGCAGTGAGTAGTACCACAATCTCTGAAACATTCTTAAAATGGCAAAAGTTACTACAATTATATGCAAGTAGGTCATTTATTCTAGGAAAAAAAAGCATAATGGGAACTATGAGTCTGTCATCTGAAGTAAACAGAGGACTAGAAGTATTTGCAATAACATATTCATAGATCTGGTAGAAATTACTAATTTGCCAAGAAACTGATTATCAAGAAGAATGAAATAAAATGAACTTTGTGCTAATCAGTTAAATACTCCAATTATATGATAAAAGTACCCCAGAAAAGCAGATATATGAAAGGCTTTTACAGTGCTAGAAAGATTAGAGTCTACAAGAAAGCATATTTGATCTTTTGTTTGATTTAGGTAAAGAATGTCAAAGGATCAAAGATTCTGAAGGATTTTAATGTAATTGTAAAAGATCTGTCAAATGCCACAGGAAAAAGCCAACTTCTAGCTGTACATAAGCAACACCTGATTTTTAAAGTGGTGGCAGACATGTAGAAAGTCCACCTGTGACCCTACACATTAATATCAGTACCCAAATATCCTAGACCAAACTCTCATTTGAAATTTATGCCACCAGACCCAATCTTATAAAAATAATATATGCATGGAATCCAGATATATTCATGTAAATATGAGTAATAAATATCTCATAGTGAAGAAAATAATAAACTAAATTAAATCCCTATGGGTTAGGAATAAAGACATCATTTTTATCTCTGGATAGGTGTTAAGATATTTATGGCATTTAGAATGCAACTGACTGTGCACTCAAGTACCCCAAACCAACCTGATCAAGCTGCTCTATTGATTTTTTTTCTCATCTTCAGATAAGGTTTGCTTCACTGACTTTGTTCCATGTAATTAAAAATTATTGGGCGATATTACGGGGTTTTTTCATCATAATGGTTATCAGCCAGCAGTTCCACCTACCTGGGATCAATCAATACTGCAGTTTCTATTAAGTCCTGAAGTACATTAGTCTTGCCAACTAGAACTAGATACTAGGCTTATATACCCTTACATACCTTCCTAATACAGATCTAAGGATAATAGTGTTACTCAGAGTTTCCTCCTTGAGATGCTCATCGATGCTGATGAAGCCAAGAGCAGATAATATTTCTTAAATCAGAGATCCAACACAGGCTTTTGCTTCTTTTGACCCATGGGTCAGCTTAGTAAAATGCATCAAACAATTCCTTTACTGGTTGTATCTCTATGATTTGAGAGATCAGCAACTATATCTCCTCACTACCTTGCAGTGCACGTATCTTTTTCTTACCTTCTCCTTTTCTGACCTTTTCAACTTCTGATAAAGAAATACTGTCTTAATTTCCTTGTTTTTTCCAATGAGGCACCACCTGCTTTGCTTCTTTTCCTACCTCCTGTAAGGTCTTGACTAAAGGTAACATACCTCTCTCACCTGCCCTAGGATGTGACCATTTTATCTCTGCTGGAACTCTCTGAACCCAACGTGTTCACAAGGAGAAGTAACACACCTAAAATTGGCTCCAGTCTCTAATGCAGTCAAGGCCATGGGTGTCTAACAAGAGCCCTTCTGCTGTGAATCCAAAGCACTGTTCTACCCCTCCCTTAACTCGTAGTCTCTTAACTGGAGTTATCTACTAGGTTGTATTTCTCTCAGGCATTGTGTATCAGCAGATGAAGAAGCCCTGTACATTGTGTTCAATAGCTGTGCTTCTTTTAAGGTCTAGTGTTGTGATCAGTAGGATACAGGTACCTGTGAATGCAACATTCCTTCTAATTTACTGTGTCCTTCTTTCAAAGTTTGTGCAATTAAACACAACCAGTCTGCTCCAAACATCCTGACATGATTTTTGAATAATAATTCCTGCATAACTACAAGATTAGGTTTCTATATTTATTAGTACTGGGTTTTAACCCAAAATTATTTTCTGTTTTTCATTTAAAAGAAATACTTATGGTGATTTCAAAGCACTAAACAGGTATGGAAGCCCATTTCACGTTCACTGAATAGCTATAGTATTTCTCTCTTGAAGGAACACAAAGAAAACTACAACCTTTAACCTTTGCCTGTTCTTCATGGTTTCCAGCATGCTGTGAATTCAGCTGTACATTTATTGTGAAATACAAAAGTCTTCTACAGCACTGCTTCCAGGCATCTCGTAATAACTGAAGTATTTGTCTGTAGAGGCACTGTGCCATAAACAGTCCTTTCTCTTCACCTCATAACTTAAAATACACTTTTCAACCTTAACCTGCACTGCACATGAAGTTTGGTTTAATTGTAAAGATGTACATGAGATCTAAGGAAACAATTGTCATAAGAGAAGTGAGAATTCATTTCAGGAACTGGTATATAAATGACTTTTATAAACAAAATCAAACTCTTAGTAGCTAAACATTGTGCTGTTCTAAGAATGGGGTGGTAGAATGGGTACATAGACCTCTCATTGTCTTCCAAATATTAACAAGGGCTCCATCAAACATACTTTATACTAACCAAGTAGCTGAAATGAAAAAATAAATTACCATTTCTCTATTATACAAAAAATATTGTGAAGTTTCACTGATTGATACTTACATTGCAATTATTTCCAATGATAGTTTTCTAACATTTTAACTTTATTAATAATTTATGTTCATTACTATTATTCCAATACAAATTTTAGTGACATTTATAGGTATGTTTTTATTTAAAATAATATTAAAAAAAAATAACTGTACAGAAATATTTTTTCAGAAGCAAAAAAACTTTTAAAGATATTTTATGATTTGTATTTTTTTTAACATTCTGCAGTGCAGTAATTAGAGTTCTTCAATCTCTAATTATAGCTACAGCCATTCTGGACAGCTGGAATTAATTTTGGCGACATTTAAGAGACAAAATGCAAATGCTGAACCTTTTAAACCACTATGAAAAAGGGCATTGCATATATTGCATCCTATAATGCATCCATATGATTCATCCTATAATGTAAGGGTTGTTTTTTTTTTTTGGACAGGGATGGGGTGAGAGGTGTAGTAACTTTTCCCATCATTTGTTTTTCTTTGAGATGTTTCCATTAATTGATTTCTACTTTACAGTAGATAATCTGACCAATGTTCTTTGTAAGCCTTTCTGTCTAACTAGAAGTTAATCCTCTAGAAACAAAACTAATTCAGTGAAATACCCCTTCATCTCTCTGTTATTAAGAACTGATGCTTAAGATTTGTTTGTTTGCTTTAAAGTTTTGGTTTTGAAACTGGATGTTCAAAGAATCCCAGACCCCAATGGCAGTATTATTTAAAAGTACCAGTAATCACTGCATGGACACTTAATAAAACACATCTTACATTTACCTCTCCCAGTCAAGATTCTTTACCATGAAACAAGAGTCTTAACTGTGTCTTTATCTATCTTAGTCCTAAGTAGGTTGTATGACATTTATAGGATGGCCAAGGTGGAGACATTTTCAGACATATGGACATATGTACATTATAACTGCATTTTTTCTTTATTTTCTATAATACCAGGAAATAAAAGATTTAATATTACTCGAAAATATGAGTATATGCTTCAAAATAATAAAATTTCAGAAGAAATACTTTCAGACAACCACATAAGAAAATGTTATCAAGAAAACACATAGAGTTCATTAGACAGAAAAGTATGATACAGTTTTTAACTTGCTAGAAATATCTGATTAGATCTACGATGCACTAAGTTAGAAATTAAAAGCCAGACCTTCAGCTGAAGATACCACTTTGCTTCAAGCTTCAAAACAAGGAAAATAACTGGCAGAAAGAGTTGAAGGGATTAATTTTTTTATTTTTTTTATTTTTTCTTAGAGACTATTATTTTGATTTTGGATCCTGCTAATAGTATCTTCATGTAGTGCACTATGACTTTGTTTATTTGTAGGAAATGTCTATCTAGAGTCATGTTTGACCTCAAATTTATTCCAAATTGTACCTACTACCTTTCATTCTTTAAAATGAAACATTACAAAGGGTTCATTTCCTAAATCTGGATTTGTACACTAGAAGTTATTGAAATTGTTGGTGAGGAAAAAAGGAAAAGTTCTTGTCAACATAGCCCTCCTCTGTCATCACAAACCCAAGAAGGGTGCTTAGATTAATCGTAGCAAACAGAACTTTTAGAATATATATTGATTTCTTCCTCTTTAATGTTCCCATAAATCATAATCATCCTGTGCCATACCTATGTGCCCTTGATTCTGCCAGCCATAATCTAATCTTATAACTCAAGCTCCCCAGAAAAGAACATTTTTCTTAGTTTTTTTTCTTCTTACATATGCATTTTCCTGCCACTCTCCAGGAATACAGCTGGTTTGAGTTAGGGTGATAGGGTCATTTCAAGGTCACCCAAGTGGATTGATAAATAGCAGGATTCATGTGAACTCTAGGGTACTTATATGTGTATTCAAAGGGCTTTTAAAAAAGGTGGTATTTAAAAGTATCCAGAAATAGATTTTTAATTTTTTTTTCTTTTTTTTTTTATTAATATACTTACGTTATTGCACCTTTTAGAGTGAATAAAGCAACTAACAATCTACACCTCAGACCAATGTACATTATTTCTTATAGTCTCAACTTACGTGTTTCAGCTACACAACTCCACAAGAACTTGAGTGATTTCTTCTTTTTTTTGTTACAGTATATTCCATTGAATTTATATTGATGGCAATTGTGAATTCTGTTTTGGCAATATCATGACAGTCTTCATATTCCTTGCATAAAGAGAAAATCAAAACAGTAGAGCTCTACTGAGAAAATTAGATTCTCAGTAAAGTGGGGGCTAGACTATTTAGCAGCCTTACTGTAGA
Source organism: Cyanistes caeruleus (assembly GCF_971803275.1). Lineage (NCBI taxonomy): Eukaryota > Metazoa > Chordata > Aves > Passeriformes > Paridae > Cyanistes > Cyanistes caeruleus. Next base: position 75,612,084 of record NC_141705.1, read on the forward strand.
GAAGGTTTTTATATGGTATATTTAGGAACAGAAAAACTGGGGAAAACAGGACATCCTTCACCAAGAACGCACCAAGATTGTAACTTCTTGAATGTATATCTTTCCCATCACCTAGCTCACTTTCCCAAAGAAATAAAATTGATGTTAAATCTTCTTTCTTTCACTTATGTGCTCAGCTTCTTCCCAAAAGCTCCTGCAGTCACCAGTATACCCTTCTTCTTCATCAGCCACGAGCACCAGAACCTGCATTTGGAGTGATCGGAATTCCAGTTTGCTCAGGCTGTGGAAACTCGGGACAAACAGCTTTACCCCTGGATCCTGGACCTTAGTTTATCCACCAACGCCCTTTAGAGTGCTTGAGGAGTCTGCCAAACCTCAGGCTCATCGCTGCAACTCGCCTCGATCGAATTTTATCAGCAGCTTGATGCATTTCCTCTCACCGGCTGTGAATTCTTTGATGGAAATATCATGACATTATTCAAAAGCATTAGCTGGCTGAGCTGAATGAGATAGACAGAAGCCAAAGACAGCAACCCCACAGGAATTTGAACAGAGTGAAGACTTCTAATTTATGCAAAGATTAAAGTATGACTTGCTAGGAAGTCAAATTCACCAAAACAATTAGGATTTGATTTTACTTTAGTCTGCAGCAGTGCCATTACCTTTCCATCCAGCTACAGAGATGTTCAGCAGAGAATTGCTTTTTATTTTCCCTCAGAATAACAATTGTTGCATTATGAGTTGCTTAAATATTCATTCAGGTTCAAGAGGTAGGAAAAGTTCCCAGACTTAAAATAGAATCTGATGAGGCTCCTTTCATTTTTGTGGCAGGGTAATCAAAGATACAGGGGAAAAAAAAAAAAAGGAAAAAATCAACCACCTGACTGCTAAAGAAAGGCAGAGACAAGAATGTGAGCCAACACAGATCCATAGGCTGAAAACAATAGAAATAGAAATGTAATGAAAAATAATTATCTCTGACTTTGTTAATATAATAAATATCTCTGATATTGTTGATTCATTTTCTAAAAATGCAGAAACAATTGGGTACCTAGAATTTTCTTGCTAATTATAGAACATTAAACCTTCATAAAATAAAATGGTGTATTTTCTATTGTCCTAGGTTTCAAACTTTATATTTACTGTTGAGACATACCTTTTCTTGAGAACTAAAGAGGCACACTTCATATAGTATTTCAGGCTCGAATCTCCCATTGCCTAATATCTTTTGTGGCTGTTCACTTCAGCTGAGCTTAATATTATTCAGATTCAGTAACATTTTCAGCCTGCTCTCCACTGATAAAAAAACTCCACTCAAGAGCCTGGACAAGATTTACTGAAAAGAGAATAAGAATTCGCATGAACAAAAAAAAAATAAAAAAAAAAATAAAAAAAAATTCTGGTGGTAAAAAATCCAGGTCTTACATTTAGAAATATTTCATTATTGGTGTTCATAAGCAATCTCTAATACTGGTCTGGTTTAAGGGTGAAACCAGTTTCTGTGTACATTGAGCAGTGTCTGGCAATTTTTTCCTGTGGCATACTCCAACTTGCACAGAATATATTTGCTGATACAAGAAACACGATGAGTTACAGAGAGAATTCAAACCAACCATATACGTCACACCCCTTCTCAGTTTCATCTCATCACAACTACTGACAAGATAAAAAGTGCAACTCCAGTACAACACTAAGCACACCAGAACACCTGAAAGGAGAAGCATTCTCACAGTCATGGAGACAATGAGGAAAATTCACTCTTGCTTTTCCATCTATTCTTTTTTTTTTTTATTCCTTTTTTTTTTCCCCTCATTCCAAAGGGGAAAGGGAAAAGGGGAAGAGGAAGAAGTAAAACTGATTGTTAAGAACAGAAAGCAAGTAAGCAGGATTAGTCTTAAGGTTGAAAGGAGTGGAAAATTTTCTCTTTCTTCTAACCACATTCTCTTCCTTTTTTTCTTCTCTGGGTTTTCCTTTGCTCATCTTTCCTGTCTACACAAACCCTCTTCAGCATATATCACTAACACTGTCAGCTCCCACTGCTTCCCTTTTTGCCTCAGTAGGAGCTCCTCCATCCATTGTGGTCATGATGGCTCCTCCACACTCACTTTTCATTTCTACCACCTTTATCCCAGGAACAGAGAGGCAGAAGAGTACACAGCTAGGGGATAGTCTCACCTAAGTGAGCAGGCATGCATTTAAACCAGGCTCATTAGAAACCAAAACAAAATCAGCAAATAAAACATCTTCACATGATATTCAGTCATGTTTATTCACAGAACCATTTGAAACAGGGCTGGGGTTTAGTACCTCATGCCACCATCTATGAAAGATAACAGATTAAATCACTGCTTTGCTTTAAATAATTTGGGGTTTGATTGGTCCTATTATACTTAGCAAAGTTATAAATTAAAGAAATATAAAATGGATAGATCAATCAAAATTCAGTGTGTAAACAAAGTGGGAGTACTTATGATATAATTTACAAGACATTATAATGTTGACAATTCATTCAAATGGCAAGGAATATAACAAAATGCGAAAATGGCAAAACATCAATCAAGCCTCTTGAAAAGACTGCAGCTGAATAAAGAGAAACCCATTAATTTAATCTCATTTGGCCATTTTTCTCCTCTCTGAAAGAAAACCACAGATCTACTCAATGACTTCACAGGGCACAGCAGTTGAAAAAGAAAGATGGAATTAACCAAAATAAGCCTCCCAGGGAAACTTTGAAATAGATGATTCTATTTGATTCCTTAATATCTTCAAATTAAACATGTCACACCTCAGTATCTGGAGATATTTTAAAAAATCTAAAAAGACTTAAAAAGGAATACATAGCAGTATTCTTTTTTTAGACCAAAATCAAAGACAGCCTTATTGATCCAGGCAAGTGTTTACACAGATATCATGTCAAGGCTGGAAACAGAGCCCACATCTTTTTTCACAATATGAGCTAAAATATATGCACTGCTAATTTTTTTTGGTTTTTTTTTTAATCTAAAATCTTCACCATAAAAAAAAACTGTCTCAAATATACTTCTAAAAAATTATCTATGTTAAGTTATGTTATGTTAAATTTGGAAGTCAAAGATTGATAATCCAGGAAACAGGAGAACTGATGCTGCCAGTTTATGTTTTCAGCTGTATATTATCATTTTAAATGAACAATTTGTACTATTTTTGCTCCTCAGTCATGACTGCACATGAGAAGTAAAATTTAATCAGTACCTACTGACAAGCAGTAGAAGGTGTTCTTTTTCAAAAAACTGTGATAAAATGAAAGAAAAGAAATGTACATTTAAAATTATTGCTGGAAGTCACTTGAAAGCCTGCATCACCACCCTCCAATACAGAGAAGAATGCAGGCTTCTGGAGATCACTGCTATCACAATGTAGGAGAGAATCTGAAAGTCTCAGACCTTAAACAGCCTCTGCAGACAGTTCAAATTATTAAAATTCTGGTTACACTGAAATCATGTCATTTCCCAACTTTGGAGAACCTGAGTAACCAGTTTCTTTTTTTTGAACAGCGTGGCTACTGACATAATTTTTAAAACTTTTAAAAGGTATTTAGACACCATGCTATATTTGATAAACTTCCAAAGCCTGTACAAGGTTGAATGAGCTGGAGATATGAGTTTTTTCATTGTCACACCATAAATCAGCAAAATTTTGAAGTTACTCTTAAGACATCATTAAACAAGGCTACAAGCTTACAAATAATTTTTGTCAACCAGGATAAATTTACTTTCCTAGTTTTCAATTTTGCTTCACTATTTTAGCATCAGAATACTCTATGGTCTTTCACATGATCTTGTTAATATTTAAGCATGCATTTATACGTGTGGAGCATCCCAAACAAAAATGTATGACTCAATCAGCCTAACAAGAACTCAGTTTATTTGAACTGAGGTTTCTAAAGTCACAAACATTTTATCTAGTCAACCCTCTCTTCACCTCCACTTTTTAGCCACACAGTTGCACCCTGGAGCTAAAAAGATGGTAAATTGCAGCTCTGTTAAGAGGTTTGACTTGGGAGCACTGACTACACCTTGGTATAATTTCTCATGTCTTTCAGGTGGCTATAAGAAGTTTTTAAGGTGTAAGGAATCTCTAAAATTTATGTATCAATAGAAACTGGTGCCAAATGAGGAATTTTTACAGATTTTCAAATATGGTTGCTAATAGAAAGGATGGCAGTGCTACCATGGGTATTCCTGAAGGAAGAGAAATAAAACAATGGTTAGGCAAAACTAAGCAAGCTTATCATACAAAATTATATTCTTCCTGGATTCTGGACCTTTTTATCAGATAAAACAAATTATTGGCCATGTGTGCCAGTGCAGAAAGAGTCCTGCAGAGGACAGACTGAGCACGGTGGGCAAAAGAAACATCATCAGCCATGAAATTACTACTCACTAATTCTGCAGAAAGTCAGAAATCATTCCTTCTCTTTTGCAATATTAAAAGAGATTATTTACTGTGGCCACTTAACATACATTAATGAACTAGGTACTGTTATGTTCCCTTGTATGAAAAAATATCATTTTGCCCAATAATAATAATATTTATTATACTTAAGTTTTTCACATGACTTTTTTTCTTATGGGTTCAAAGAAAAACTGGGAGTTTAGAAGCATGTAAGTTTAGAAAAATTCTTTTGACACAGGAGCAGATGATACTGCCATGGTATCAGATGCACAGCAAGATACTTGCAGTGGAGTCTGTATAAAAGGTATTTCACTATTTTCTTGGAGTTACAGGATTTTGTAGAACAAAACACTGACCTACTGTGGATTTCAACATTTTGTTCATGTTGAACTTAAAAATTTGCAAGCATTTAAAATATTTCAGGAGACTAAGCTGAATTGAATACAAAGGACACTGCCATTTCATTTCCTAGTTCTGAAAACCAACATTGGGTTCTGTAGCAATTTTATCATTTTTTCTGTTGACTGACACTTGGAAACACCTACTTCATTCCTAGCAGCTTCACTCACCGAATCATTTTCAATTGAGTTGAAGAAAAGTGCAGTGAAAGTCCATAGATGAAAAATTTTATCTGACTACTCTGTGACACCTTTTTGGTTTTTTCCTGTTCTTCTTTCACCCTTTTTTAAAAAATCCATTCCCTGCACTTCTGTCAGACTCAGATTATTTTTTTAAGGAGAATGTGTGATCTCTTTCTAGTAATAATTGTGAAATGCAATTTCAATACTGTTTGATTTCTCCTCTTATAACAACTTTTAGTGTGCCAATCTGCATGGGAAAATGTTCATGCAGCTTTCATTGTATAAAGTTCATACTTAACAGTAAACTGTAAATGGAGTGCTTGTCTGCAACAGATTTTTTTTTAATAGCAAATGCAATATATGCCAAAGCCTCAACAAACACAATTATCCAAAATTGTTAAATTCAGTGTTAATTTTCCATACTCACAGTGCCAGAAATATGTTTCGACTTTTCTTGCCACATTTGTGTATATATACCGCATGGTAAAAATAAATGCATTCTCTTTTCAGAAGTAAAAGCAATTAGGATTTCTCAATGATTTTAAATCCATTTGTAAAGTCTGTTAATTTTGTCTATACAAGAATGTATATAATTTTTGTCTATACAAGAATGTGGTGTGTTGAGTGCTGGCCAAATTCCAGTGCACCCACTAAAATTAATTATTCATTTTTTGCTGTGAGATGAGGATTAGGTGAAGGGCAAAAGCAGGCTCTAAACTTTAAAAGGTATAAAGAAAGATTATAAACAGAACTAAAAGATGAATAATAAGAATCAGAATAAACCTCTAGAACATTCTCCTCCCCTATCTCCTCATTTCTTTCACACTGACAACATAAAGAGACAGAATCTGGTATTTTCAGTCAGTTTACCACTTCTAAAATAATCTTTGTTCAGTTCACTTAGGGAGAGGAGCATCTCTTGCCACGCCATGGAGATTTTTCCAGAAGAAACAGTTCTCTTGTGGTTTCAATTTTCACAAATAGCAGCCACCCAGGAATCTGCTCCTCCCAGGTTTGGAAGTCTTCCCACAACTACCACCATGGATCATCTCGCCTTATTGGGGTGCAATTTTAAGGATGAGCTGTTCTAGCATAGAAACAAAAATTCTCTTTGTTTATCTCTAGGAACAGAGGTCTTCTTATTCTATCCCTGGGGCAAGGTTTCTCGTCTCTCTCATCTTTCATTTTCTGATCAAGCTTTTCATTAGATCGCAGCTATTTCGGCATCTGCTTGCTTCAGCACGGGTGCCTCTGCTCATGTCTGGGGCTAGAACACTACATCCCCCCAGTGCACACCATAAGTTACAGGAAAAAGAGTCTGATGTATCAATCATATCTTCACCATGGCCTCACAAGAGAATTTCAGCCCAGGATTAAGACATCTCATTCTGCTCCCATATGGGATGTGACTCCTTCTTCACTGACCTCGGTGTCTCCATGTTGTTCTCTTCACGTGCCTTCCTTTTTCCTTTTCTCTGATTCAAGAGAAGTGGAGGAGCAGGGGGAAAGTTCCTCTCCTCTGAAGAAAGCAGGAAGCATGAGAGCTTTTCACAGCTTTCTCTTCTTTTAAATATAGTTATTTATAGAGGTCATTCCAGCTATTCTAAGTGCTTACTTGCTATATCAGTTTTTTAAAGCCAGCCAGTAATTGGCTGGCCAAGCACACAGGAAACTGTAATGCTCTCTAAGAAAGAATTACTTCTGTATCTGATGTTCTTTTTTTCCCTTAACTAAAAAACAAACTATTTCAAACTACCACAAAGTATGAAAACCTTAATCTCAACATTCTATTTGTACATACAGGTGACATGTATATATACACACACACACTTATATATATATATATTGGCAGTAACACTTTGAAAATACACTGAGACATAAAACTGAAAAAAGAAAAAAAGGGTGATGGTCCTGCTCTACTCTGCACTAATGCAGCCTCACCTTGAGTGCTGTGGGCAGTTTTGGAAACATGCTATTAAAAGGATATTAAGTTGTTAGAAAGCATCCAAAGGAGGAACAGGAGGATGGTGAAGGATCTGGAGGGAAAGCCTTAGGAGGAGTGGCTGAGATTTGTGCTCAGCCTAGAGAAGAGGAAACTGAGGGAAGACCTCCTTGCAGTTACAACCTCCTCATGAGAGAAGGAGGAGGAGCAGGCACCGATCTCTCCACTCTCATGACCAGGGACAGGATTTGAAGGAATGGCATGAAGCTGAGCCAGGGGCTGTTTAGGATGGATATCAGGGAAAGTCTCTTCACACAGAGGCTGGTTGGGCACTGGCACAGGCTCCTCAGGGAAGTGCTCACAGCACCAACCTGACAGAGCTCAAGAAGCATTTGCACAGTGCTCTCAGGTACATGGTGTGAATCTTGGGGCATCCTGCACAGTCAGGAGTCAGACTCAGTCATCCTTGCAACTCAGCTTTTCCTATGATTCTATATATGCAATTTTTTCTTTTTAATAAGATGGTTTTAGAAACATGAATTCACAGATTTTAATGAATATGGTGGTTTATAACCATTTTCTGTATTCCATACTGACTCCAGAAGACACATCACTACTGATGTGACATAATATTGATTTTAATCTGAGTTTTGTTCAGACTTAATAATGTAGTTTCAGAAATCATTATAAATAATGATTAGTTTGAGTGTGCATTATTTGTGCTTTATGGTCATTAGAGTTAATGAGACTTGGAATTATTTAGTTCCTGCTATCTTGCTTATCCTAGATGTTTCTGTCCTCAGGCAATCAAGACAAAGAGGTATTTGGTCCTCAGAGAGAATTGTTCCTGTAAAAATGAAGCTGTCAATGATGATACTGCAAATGTTCACAAAGCACCAATCACAATGTCTGTGCCTATTTCTCAAAACTCAAAAGTAAATGCAAAAAATGTGTTTTCAGATTTGAAAACTGACTTACAGCTTTCCTCCTTCATTTTGTCATTATGCTTGGATAATTCTCATCAGTATTCCTATAAGTGAAAACAGAGACTTGCTTGTTGATTTTTTCCTGTGGGGATTTCCCAATAAATGGCATGGGACATGTTGTATTCTGAATGCTGAACAACAGCCAGTGTGGAAAGATTAAAAAAAATAGATGAAAAAGATGCTTGCCATTTTCTTCTCAGGGAATTCAGAAGACTAGTAACTGTGTTACACTAAGCTTCAGACTAAGCCACATGTTTCTTCAGAACTGCAAGATTTTTGAGTAGGTGACAGTAAAAAAAGATGAAATAAATTTGTTTCTCTAATAACTGATGTCCTCAACTTTCTTCACCATAGGGACAAGTCTTTTCTGTGTTATGAAACTTTGCCAGACATTTCAAATATTTCTCTTCAGCAATAAACACATGCTCTTGTTCATCAAAGGTTAATTTAAAATGAGGAAAACACCATGAGGAACCAATATCTGAAAGTCACTTGGATATGGCTTAATCCTAGCAATCAATTATATCTCAATAACTCTTAAAGTAATAGCATTAAGGAAAAAAAGGGAAAACATGTTTGGACAAGCTGGAAAAGAATTTAAGCCTTTACAAACAAACAAGCAGAAGTGTCTATTATTAACCAGTCATCTATGTATCCATGCACCTCAGCAAAATAGATCCCATGTGAACTGAACAAGATCAAGCAAAATATTACTTGAAAGAAGCACAAGCCTGGTAGTGATGGTGTGCTCTACTTTTCCCTCTGAGAGCTACAAGGAGAAGCTTTCATTTATTGAGTTTGTCTTGGGTTTTAGTCTTGTCACTTCAGTGCACCCCCCCTTCTCCTACATCACATCTTCCCTCTAAAGTGAAGCCTTTTCTGGTATCTCTGAGATACCTGGAAGATACTGCCACACATTACAACACAACACTCTTAATTGATTTTTAAGTCTTTCTTTCCAAGATAAAAAAGTTGCATTGAATGGATATACTCTTGACCAAAGGAACATTTTTATTTACTTTATTTAGTCACTAGAGGTGTAGAAACCAAAGAATGTGAGATGTATTTACTAAGTGTAATAGTTTTCATTCTTTGAGTTTTTAAGTCTCTCAATCTTCTCCATTGTTTAACAGCCTTAATTTTTATTTTTTTTTTCTCTTTTTTTTATTTTTTTTTTCTATTTTTTTTACTATGAAGAGCAGACATCTCTACCTGTGAGCAAACACTGTCTCAATAAGTGTGGCCACAGATGCTCCTATGAAGCATCCACATGAAAATCCAATTGCATGCATTCTTCTCATTACAGATCCTGCCACAGTCAGTATTATGGACACAGCTCATGTACCATGATACTGAATCTGCCCTTCTAAGCCCTCTCCAAACTAATAATTTTTTTTTTGTTTTAGTATTAACAACAGCGTCTGACCAAAAAATACACTGTCAGTTTGCATGTATATCCCAGGAAACTGGTGAAAATTTATCCTTCTTGCATTTCTCACAAACATTTTATCTGCCTTTCCCCTTAGTGAGTTGTTTTCATAATAATGGCACTGGGGATTCTTCTACCTAGTATAAATATCATAGGAGAGGGAGCAGATATTAATGGCATCAAAAACAATGAAAGTGAAACAATTTGCCGTGTTTTAGAGCAGCATTAGAATGTATAATAGACTTTTTAATAACACAAAGTGAGACTGATTTAGAAATCTCCAGAATGACATCTGAGAAGGACTTAGAGAAGCTGGTAAAAACAAATGACAACTAATTTATCTTTCATGTTGGTTGTGGCAGTGATTTAGTATATTGTCTGTGATGCTAAATATACATCATAAATCCCTCCAGCAGAAGCGTTATTATATTCATCCATCTCTACCCTATGAGCCAGTAATTTCTTCTTTCATAAGCTTTATTGTATAAAAAGGAAGTCATTATATAAAATAAAATGTAGACTACAGCCAGTGATCTTACATTAACCTAATGAGGATTTTATCTCAAGAAAACATCCTGGACAGACCCTGTGGTCATGTTTTATAGTTAAACACTATTTATTGAGTGACAGTGGGCAAGCCCTTTTGTGGAAGATAAAATGATACAGTGGTCTCTATAAACCTACACCAAGTAGATCAGTCTTCTCCTTCAGTACAAGCTATTGTATACAGTTTATTAGCAGTATGAATTGGAAAGAAAGACCTCAACAGTTTATAAAGGAACATGACAAAAGGAAGCATCATTTTACTGAGGCTATATGAAATAATTGAATAATAATAGAAAATATTAATGGAAAATTGGTATCAGTATGAAGAGGGTCTCCTTTTTTAGTCAGCTGACAGTAAAAATTCAGACAATTCAAACAATTTGGTGGTTTTGAAACACATAGTCCACTGTTCAGCCCACTGGTAATGGCAATAAAGCACTATGGTGGGGACATGCTCAATGCTTATATCTTCACATGACTTCATGATTCAGCCTGAGAATAATTCAAATGATGAAGCACTGCACCGAGGATTACTATAAAGAATACTGCATATCTGAAAAATGCATCATAAGAGTAAAAGTTAGTGGGCAAAATTCAAAATGACCATGGGGCTATAGCTTCAGATGAGGTCGGTTGTTGGTTTTTTTTTAATAGTCAGGTTGTTTGAATTAAGTTATTCAGTCATTAACAGCCACCAAAATTTCCCTGCACTTACACTGATATTTATGAAACTGTCATGATAAACAGTGTGACTAAAAGAGGCTAAATTCCAGGTTTTGAGGGATTTGCAAGGCCAACTTTAGCAAAAATCAGGGCATTCCCTGTGAAAACTTCACACTGGTAATAAAACACTATTTTCTAATGAGAAATTTGAGGTTTTTACTCAGCTTTAGTAACACATGGAAAAAAAAAAATTAGAATAGCTGTTTAAATATCCTTGTTGCAAGTACAGGGGTTAGGAATGAAGAAATACAAAAGTTTTTTCAGCAGTTGAAGGGAATGAAAGTTTGGCAATTCTGTGTTTCATTTATTGAATTAATAGTGCATTGTGATTTATCTTTTATAGCAGATATACAGCCACCCATTTAATCTAACACGGGCTTTGAATGCACTTTATAATTGTATAATTTATCAACACTTAGCTATTTGAATAATAAAGCCAGCTGGTTGGTTTTAGTGGAACATCGATTGTATGTCACTGCCAATATCTCAGTTTTGAGAAATGTTGCCTTCTGTTGCAAAGCATTAGCATGTTTTTGATTTTATGATCATTTCTTTGGCAACATCAATGAACCTGGGAAAGCCTACAAAATATTGGTACTTAAGGAAAGTCCACCTTGCATCATTTTGCAAGGCTTAATCATCAGTGCAGAACAGGCAGCTTTTTTTGTTCCAGAGTAACACACATTTCCTACGTGGTCATGCACTCACAGCCATCTTCACAAGGGTTTTCAGAATGATTTCTGCTACTATTTCAGGTGATGCTAAGTGTCTCTGTTTACTGCTGTCACATAATTCTGTGGAATATTATCAACACACCTCAAAAATGAGGACAAGAACTTTAGTTTACGTGATTCCCACTGAGAACTGGAGGTGGAAATGTCAGGTTTCTTTACATGATCCTTTACATCAAGGTCAGCTAAAAACCAACGATCTACTTCACATTTTGTGCATTTTTTTACTGAAGGAATTGTCTATTACTTTCAGTCCTATGACCTGAGTGTCAGGGACCCCCAAACCTGCATGATTTTAATTTTCAGAGTAGCAGCTTGCACTAGCAGGACTTAGGGAAAATTCTCCAAGATTTATACCAGGGTACCAGAGACTTCTCTTGTTGTTACCCACCACTGTTTGGGGACTGTAGCAGTGAAATTATGCAATGAACAGGAAGAAATTTGCCAGCCAAACTGAATTCCAAACTAATTACAACCACCTGCTACATGGGAACTTTGCTCATGTTCTAAGAGAGGTGAAAAAATATGCTGTCTTTTTGAATTCAGTCAGCATTGGTGGGATTTTATGTGCTGCTGGCTTATACTAATAAATTGACAAAAGCAAGATTTTGTGGATTTTTTTTTTCTTTTTAGAGAAAAAGAAAACTAACCCTGCATAAAAGAGAGACAAATCCTTAAGAAAATAAATGCAATAAATTAAATTAATGCCAATGAAGCAAAGATTTTGTGTCAGAAAATGAACAAAAAAGAAAAATAAAAAAGAATAAAAGTGCAAGCTAGAAGCATGAATTTTTTTAAAAAAATTAAATTTTAAAAATTTAAATTTTAAATTTTATATTTTTAAGTTTTCCCTGACACAACAGGGAACAAGGGATTCTTTAAATCACTTAACAAGCCTTTCATTTTTGTATTTAATGCTGAGGGCCAAGTTTTTCCACTCATGCATTGGAAGCCCATTCCAATATTTAGCTGCTACATCATTTCAAAGCTGTTAAAAGCATGTAGAAATCTGTATTTTCCTGCAGACAGGGGAATCTTGGCAGATTCCCAGAATAATTATAAACAAAAAGTTCACAGCAAGAAACATGAGCATCAGAACTATTCCTTTTTGGTGTTTCCTCTCACTGCACGTCGGGCTAAACAACAAAACAGGTTATTATCACGTGAAATCAGAAGGTGGAAGTATGCTAAAGAAACCATACCTAATTTGGGTTCAGTGAACAGGCTGCAGGCACCAGAGCTTGTCAGCTGTCGGTCAGACAGCCAAGTTACACCAAACAAATCCATCTTGGTTTTCAAGGTAATGCTCCTGCCTTTTACTCAGTGGGAGCCCTCGCTGCATGACTGAAACTGTCTCCTGAGCCCACACTGCTAAGTGACCCTGGAAAAAGCTCTACAAAGAGATGGTCCAAATATCAGCTGAAGCTAAAGGCATTTCAAGAAACCCCCGGGGTGTCAAATTAAGCAATATATTTGGAATTTCAAGTCTTGTTTTCACTGTGATGCCGTGTAGAACAGTAGAGATTTCACAAGAAAACCACGGAAGTGCTGATGTATCTGGGAGATGTACAAACAGACATTATGCCCTTGTCCATCTACCTTTTCCTCTCCTTTCTCACTGTGACAGATTAGCTCAAAACAAACAATCACACTAACCAAAGAACAAGTGCATAAAGCAGATTCACATTAAAATCTCCACACTTAATGATATTTGAAGAGTAAAAATTTTTTTTTAACAAAGACCACAAGAGATATCCCATTAAGAACACTGGTTTATCAAGACCACAGTTCTGAAAGGAGCCATAGAAGATTCCATTTAGGAATAGCACACAATCTCAGCCACTTTCTGTGGTACATTTCCCTTTGCATTTTCCCAGTATCCACAACTGTTGGATTTGGGATGTTATGGGGTTTGTGTGCACTTACTGACCTTAGTATCTGCTGACCAAGCATTTACAAAATCTCCTTTTGAGCATCCTCATTCATCTGCTTTAAAATTTACATGCGTGCCTCAGAGTAATCTGATACATATTGCTTTCAAAAATGATATATAATTCTGTAGTTGAAGATCGAGCTGTGTTTCAATGAACTCCTTTATGGCTAATGAGAAATAAAGTACTATCCTACCCACATATTAAGAATTTCAAAATTAGAAATGAAGGATGAGGTCTTTCATAAGAATTCATAATCTTTGGGATACAAACATTGAAAGATAAGTGGCCATTCCATTCCAGGTTATTCTGGTTTAATTTAGGGTTTTTTGGTTTTTTTTTCAGATTAATTTTAATACATTCATTCAAACAGATTTTACTCCAGTCACTTCGTGCCAAAAACGGGTAAGTCTGTGTTTGATTTTTTTATGGGGAGAAAGTTGTTAGCTATTTTTCATAGAGGGCTGTGACTAATTTTATATTATAGCCTTGGCTAATAGATAATTAAGTGTTTCACTCAAATTAGCTATCACACAGCTAGAGGCAAAGTGGGAGGAAGCAAAAACTTGCATTTTGCAATAAATTTTGTACTGCTAGCTTCTGAACACTTCTGTGAAGCAGCTGATAGGAAATGCTACACTGGATAAGCATAACCTATGTTTGCATTTTGTTAATAGCAGTCTCAGAAGCTTAATTAAAAAAAAATAAAAATAAGAGAAGCTTAGTAAAAAAAAAATGGCAGGCAGAGGAGGAGGATCTTCCACAGACATAATTGAAGCCGTGCAGATTTCAAAACAAATTTCCTGGGTCAGGTACTTTCTGATGCTTTTCACTCTCACCCATTACTTTTATCCCCCACCACGCAGCCGTGTAACCTGTGCCTTGCCTGGGTCCCTCTCCCTCCAGATCAGCAGAATTATTGACACTTGCCTATACACATTCTGCTGTATAAACAGTTCCCTTTCACCAAGAACCCTCCTTTGCAGGACTTTGTTGGGTGTTCCCAGGCACCACTGGCACCACAAGATGTTGGTAAGCTGTAAGAGCAATTCTTAAGCTACCTAAACCAAGAGATGGGCTCCTGTGTAATCCCTGAGGACAAAGAATGGGAAGACACTACACCAGCACAAGGTCCTTTGCAACACAGCACTCAATGGCCTTAGCTCTTGTAATACACCAGAATCCCCATTTGCATGAAGTTATTAATATTTGAAATATTTTTCTTCAACTGACACTTTAAAAAGAGAATCACCCATATATCAACGCGATTGCCTTACAATAGCGGTCTCAAAACTTTATGATGATACATTAGAGCAGACAGACAAGAAAGAACCATCTACATTTTTCTTCTATTTATCTGATAAATAGTAGCTTCTTATCAGAGCTGAAGGACATACTGTCTCTTTTGTCTCACATCTGCTATTTGGATCAAGGATACTGCAAGTTTGTTTCTATATTATATTGACATGAGCATAAGGAGTTCAGCTAAATTTAGAAAGTTATTCAGATGCCAATATATAACTTCTTATTTATGCAGCAGATTATATATTGTGCTTATTTATCGTGCATTTTCTGTTACAGCCAGGTAGCTTCTTCACTAATTCTTTACTAGTCTCCTGCAAGTCATAATTCTTCTCTTATAATGCCTTATATTTGTATAAAGACAAAATATGATTAGTTTACTAGCAAATACAATAGAGATTTAAAAATTAAATAGGGAATCAATACATAAAAAAAAGACACTGAACCAACACAAAGAAAAATGGAGGCTAATCATCATCAAGCATACACTTCTATCTAATTGGGAGAGATACACATAAAGAATGTGAAAGCAGATGTTCTTCACTCAGTTTTGGCAATCTGGCAATTTCTTCCTGCTCAAGAAAGCAGCAATAATGCAGATAGGTAGAAGCCTCTCTTCCAGAATAGGTGTTGCTCCAGGTACAGGATTTGCAAAACCTCAGGGTTTTAAGGTTACCATATTATGGAAAGAGGTGTAAAGTTTCTACATGGTCAAGGTGACATCCATGTCTATATTTAACCAGCAAAATATTCTCTGAATCCCTTTTTGCTTTCTGCACCTTCATTTGCAGTCAATAGCTCAGTAAGGAGGAACCCAATGTGCAAAATCCTCTTTGTCAACTCTGTTCATAAATATCTCTGTTCTACCTAATCCTGCTTTGGATATTTACAGAGCCTGAAATTTTCTATCAGAAATATCTCAAAACTTACAGCAATGCAATTATTCACTGGATGCAACATTAATGCTGCAGGGAATGAAGTGTTTATCTTTGAACTGCACATTATAAAAGACAGAATAAGAAATCTCAGCTGTCTAATGCGTGTGTCTGACTTTGATATCGTGACCACTTATTCCCACTGGTCTCAGAGAGTGTTTAATCAGAAAACACAGTTTGCTGGCAAGCCTACTGAAGTCACCAGAGTTCTGACCATGGTCATACTTTCTACTTGGAGACAATTATAACACAAAATTAAACACACAAGCTTCTGTTAATGATTCTATGCTTCTATAATTTGAGAGCAATGCTAAAGAATAAATTTCTGTTGTTCATGCAGTGATGAGTCAATAAAAGCTCTGATTGTTCCTGATGGACAAAAGTAGATCATATTCCTATCAGTGTTTAATCAAAAGTTTATCCAGCTTATTGATGAGATTTCTTGATGAGTTTAATATAACAACATTTCATGTTTTAAATTTTTAAAGTCAAAACAATCTTAAATGTATTTCTAAAAATTGCAGTAGCTGTTGTCAAGCCACTACAGGGTTTCTTAGGAAGCATAGGGACACAAATATTGCTATCTGAATTTAGCTCATGCTGTGCACAAAAAGAACTGAGCTGTTAAAACACCCTTTGTAACAAAAAATCCTTCCAGGGAGAAGAGGTGAGCACCTCTCAACATCCCCTCCTCAGGAAGCTGCAAAGAGCAGCGAGGTTGTTTTCAATGAGGACAAGCAAAGTATCCTAAAGCACTCTGCAGAGCACATTCCTTCCAGCCCTTTCACCAGCTTTGTTGCCCTCTTCAAGGTACATCCAAGCACTTCAATGTACTCATATGCTACTTTTAAGTTTATTTTGTTAATCATTTTCTTGTCTCCCCATTTTGCTTGATTTTACCCCAAAACTGACAGAATTAGTGAAGAAAAAAATGAATCAACTGCACAAGTATAAAATAAAAACTATCAGGTTAGTCTGCCCTTTGTAGATGGAAAGTAAGTGGATTGTGAGTGAGAAATAAAGAGCTCCTGCAGGAAATAAGTCCTCTTAGAAATATTAGAGGAAATATATTTCTGCAACTCAGGACTTTTAATCCTACTTGCATGACTATGCTTCAGCTGGGTAGGGCATTTCAGTAAAAAAATAAGGAAGAAACCACAAACAAGCATCTTCAGGAATACAGTAAAACATATAAAACCTGTTTGGTTTTTACTGTGAATAAACATGAAAAGATTTGGTCTAGAGAAACACATCGTCAAAGGATCACCCACCAAAATTATCCACCATTGAAAACCTATTCTAAAAGCTGCAATTTAAGTGTTCTCCACGACCCCTGGAGAAAAAGAAAAAAGCATTACATGTACAATTCAAAAACTCTTAATATGGAATATACTCAGACTGTTACAGAGTTAGGAAGTACAGCAAACCATCCTTATTTAAAGGTATGGAGAACAGAGTGGGCACACAGGTGGTAGGGATAGGGTTACATTTCAAAAATAGGTTATGTTTAATACTTTTGAAGAGTGGGATGCACAACCCTTACTGCTGTATATTTCAGTGATTTGCACAACTGCAACAAAAGGAAAAAAATATTGAGCAGAAAGTTACCACAATTCTGGCTTTGTTTTCAATTTTTGAAGTAGCACACTGCACTTAAAGTGTGTACTTAATTTTCCAGCTGTTAGAGAAGGAAAGATTATAATATTTAATTTCTCTGAAGTCTGCAAAAGTTGATCAAATTATTTTGAAATAATCCTCTCTTTTTCCATGTTGTCAAATCACAAGTTGTTATAGCATTGAGAGAATATATCTGCATAGCACAGAGAGTGTCTTTGGGACAGTGTACAGTTTGCTATAGTAACTATTATTCACACTTTTTAAAATTTTTATATTTTTTTAAACTCTATTTTTCTTAGCACCTTAAAAATGCCTCTGAAATGTAACCAGTGTATTACCTATTTTTATTTTAATACAGATCTTAAGAGTTCTTTTAGTAAATGTTTTTGTAAGCTACCTGCACACTTTGAAAAAAATATCCTTCTTCTCCTTGACCAAAGTATTAAACTGACATTAATACTAATACCAACTTTTAAAAAACTTTATGCTATGTTTTACAGGAACTCTGCGTGCTATACTATAAATGTTCAGCTCAAGCTTAGTTCAGAGTCTGAACATTCAGGTACAATAAACAGAGCAAGGATCACAAGCAATTTAAGGGGAATCACCTGAAATCAGTTTTTGGCTTCATTAGAGATTACTGACACAACAATCTAAATATACAATGCTATTGACTCACATACTCAGCTGGGCATGAAGAAACACACCTCACTGAAATAAACAAAACCACAAAAGTGCTTTCTCTATTGTTTTCTGCTACACCATTGAAACCAGCTGCAGTGAAATGCACCAGTTCTAATGAGGGATAGCACAGAATCTCAGAGGGGCTCAGGCTGGGAGGGTTCTCGTCCATCCCTCACTGCTGAAATCAGGGCACACTCAAGCAGGCTTGCTCAGGATCACATCCAGGGAAGTTCTGAATCTTCAAGGAAGGAAACTCCACAACCAGACTGGGAATGTTGCTTGTTTTTGACAGCTCTCTTAGGAATTTTTTTTTCTCAGATTCAATGGTTCTTATATTTCAGTTTATGGACTTTACCCATGTTTTATCCTTTCACTGGAAACCACTCCTCTAACTTCACCCTTTTAGCACTTGTTAGGAAAATTAAGGACATGTGATTTCACATGCACAATCATTTATTTTCAGCATTGAGAAAGAGTTGAGGATATTAACCTAGATATCTTTATCATATTAATATGTTTGACTCAAAAATCTCCCATGATATACATAGAGAACACTGCCAGGCTGAGGCAAGCAAACAGAACCATCATTCCTATTAACAATGAATACATAATTGAAAAATTAATGGCATGAGTTTCAGCCATAAACAACTTGACAATTTGATTTGGCCCCTCATATATATTGCTTCCTAGTTAATGCTACCATGATTAAGCTTAAAGAAGTTGCATCTACTGAGCTTTAATAATTTTTCTGAGATACATAAACATGGGCAAAATGCACCACGGCTAGAATTTTTAATTCCATACACAGCTGAATTGAATTCATATCACAATGCCAGGATTTGTATTATTCACAGACATTTCAGCACTATCAACTTGCCTTGATGAAAGGACTTTAAACCTGTATTTGGCTAACACATGAAAATGCCATTTGTATTCTAATCATGGACTTTGACCAGAAACACAAAAAGAGCTGTCTCCAGATGCCAGCTGGGACAATCAAGAGCCACAAGCAACCTGTGGAGATTTCAATCACTGAAGCAATTGACAGGTTAGTAGGATCCTAATTATTTCTGAAATGTGAATAAATTTCTCCAGCTTAAAATGAAAGAGCTAGTATTTTTAAAAAGAAAAAAAAATAATCTAGATAGAATTGGGAAATTGTTCATTTTTATCCAGAAATCATTCATAATGAATAGGGTAACATGAGACTGGTGACCCATCATTAGAGGGGTTCCACAGAACTTCATTTTAGTCCCTTTGCTGTTCAACATCTGCACAAATGAGGTGGATTAAAAGGGATACTGAGCAAGGTTGCAGATGACACAAAATTGAGAGAAGCAGAATCCCTTGAAGGCAGAGACCTTGACAAATTGGAAAACTGGACAATCACCAACCAAATGAAGCTCAACAAGGAAAAGTGCCAGATTCTACAGGTAGGATTGGGCAACCCTGGACATGCACAGACTGGAGCATGAGATGCTGGAAAACAGTGCCACAGAAAGTGCCCTGGGGGTCCTGGTTGAGGGAAAGCTGAATGTGAGTCAGCAGTGCCCTGGAGCCAGGAGAGCCAACCCTGTCCTGGGGGGCATCAGGGACAGCATTGCCAGGTGGGCAAGGGAGGGGATTGTCCTGCTCTGCTCTGCACTGGAGCAGCCTCACCTCATGTGCTGGGGCAGTTTGGGGTGCCACAATGTAAAAAAGACATTAAGTGTCCAAAGGATGGCAAGGAAGATTGTGAAGGCCCTTGAGAGCAAGTTGTCTGAGAAGTATCTGATGTCATTTGGTTTGTTCAGAAAAGACTGAAGGGGGGAACTCATCACAGTCTCAAATTTCCTCGTGAGGGGAGGAGGATGGGCAGACAGTGATCTCTCCTGTGGTGACCAGTGACAGGACCCCAGGGAATGGCCTGAAATTGTGTCAGGGGAGGTTTATAAGCTTATTGGGCACTGGAACAGGCTCCTCAGGTTCATGGCACCAAGTCTGAGAGAGTTCAAGAAGCTTTTGGACAATGTTCTTGTGCACATGTTCTTGGGGACAGTCCTGTGCTCTGACTGCTTTCCTGGGAAACCTGTTCTGGTACCCATCCACCCTCTGGATGAAAAACCTTTTTCTGATATCCAGCCTAAACATCCCCTGACTCAGCACCATGCCATATCCTTCAAATCTTGTCCCTGGTCATGAGAGTGAAGGAATCGGTACCTGCCCCTCTGCTTCTCCTTGTGAGGATGTTGAAATCAGCAATGAACTCTGCCCTCAGTCTCCTCTTCCCCAGGATGAACACGAATCTCAGCCACTCTTCCTAAGGCTTTCCCTCCAAATCCCTCACTATCCTCTTGTTCCTCCTCTGGATGCTCCCTAATAACTTAATATCTTTCTAATATTGTGTTCCTCAAAACTGGATGCAGTGCTCAAGGTGAGGCTCCAGCAGTGCAGCACAGAGTCAGGCAGTCAGAGGTGAATAAAACATGATTGAGCCTATATACAAAGGAATGCATGAAATGTAAGACTTTGAAAATAAAAACTAGAAGTCTGACCATGACAAAAAGATCAGAACTTTTTCCTGTTTCTGAAGAATAATGCACTTGCATAGCTATCACAAAGAACCTGATTGAGGTACTAATTTCTCCAAGCGATGCTTTTGATTCTGGTACTATATTCTTCCCTGAGCTTTGTGTTTTTTCAGCTTCCAGCTCAAAGTTTTCTGCTCTGATTGAGCTAAAATGGAGTCTTTTCCACACCCAACAGCAGTTTCTCTGATGAAAGAAAAAGAGTAGTGTTAAGTAGACTAAAGTAAATGACTTTTCCTTCTGTTTTGGACAAATCCAGTCATACAAGAACAGATAAGCTCTCCAGGTACTTCAGGTTCTACTTTATATAACTGGGTTTTGAGTTTGTGAGTGACACAGGTCAATGGCTTAATAACATACTTGACAAATAGAAGTACAATCTCAGCAAATTCACAAGAACATAATTATAGATGTGCCATGAGAAGAAATAGCAAAAATATGAATCAAATTCAGACCAAGTATTCATCTTTTTTACAATTCTCTTTTCAATTTTCCAAGTCACCAGATTAAAGTACCACAAAAAAAAATTAGTGATGAGAAAAGCTTATTAGATCATATTGTATTTGTCCTTGGCAACATAAAATTGCTCTCTGCAGCAGGTATTTCAGTGCTTAATTCTGAATGACCAAAGAGAAAGATGTTACTGATCTACTGTGAAAGAAAAATACTTTTATTGAAATAAAACAAAAAGTTGTGACTTTCTAATGTTTCCTTTGCTCAGCTTAATACTTTCACATCTCCTCCAACTTTCCAAAATATTTGTCTTGCTTTTGACTGGCATTTATTTGAAGAAAATAGTTTTCATCTTAGCCTCTTAGCAGATGAAAGAATTCAATAATTAAGCATGTAGATTTTTCCGGGGTGCTTTTTATTTTCTAGGCACAGAAGGATCTGTAGTAAATATAATGGCAAATGCAATTTTTTCTATTATCTTAACACTTTAACTGGGGACAAATTATTATTTTGGAATTAATACCTGCTAATATCCTTGTGAATTATAATTTCCTGAATATACATTTGAATTTTTTTGTGATCACATCACAGTGGTAATTCATAGCCATCTTCACCCAACCCTTTCTTTTTCTAAGGTACTGATTGAATTCAGTCAAGCCCACAGAATGTTATCTGATCTTCCTTCAAGTTATTATTTTTTCCATTAAAAATCACTTTTTAGGCTTGCATAATACTAAGATGAGACCACCAAGCGTGCAGTTACTCAAACCTCATTGACTCTTTCATAGAGTTAAAAAGGTTAGTAACGTGAGCTGTATTTTTACAGCTTGAAGTTGTTAGATTTTTTTAAAGAAGATTTGAATTCTACAATTAAAATATAGATCATGTTACAAACACAAAGTAAGGTTGGCAAATTTTTTTAATGACCACATAAATCATATGCATAATCACATTATATATTTTATAACTAGCATATAATTACTTTTTAGCATAAATTTCTACTGGTTGCATGGCATTTACTGAAGTAAAACTTGAATTTTAACAATCCAATAAAACACACAGATTTTACTGCTCATCCCATTTTTACACCATAGAAGCCTGGCTCAAGGAAAAGGTGTTATTTCCTCAAAGCAGAAATATTTTCCCCATGAGCACTATTTTTAAGATGGGGCAATATGATTAACCTGTTTTTAAAAGGAACCATTAGCCTGTGACAGTCCTTATGGGGAAGGGTTTTCCCTTCTGTACCCTGGAAATGAAGGTTAACTGAGAGGAGCTTTTGGCAACGCTCACATTACTAAGTCTCCATCAGGTGCTGGGTGAAGCATTTTAACTCCAATCCTCCAGAAGGGTATGTCTAAATCCCTTGCAAGGATTTTGTCTCCCAACTGCATGTCCAAGTCACAGACAGTAACAGAATTTTATACTGAGTGTGTCTTTCATCTGTCCTTTACAGAGCTTTGTCTTGCTCTTAGATTTAAAAACCAATTAAGAGGCTTTTTCCTGTAATATTGTTAAGTGGAATGAGAGATTTGTAATGGCATGCTGTTAAAACTAAGAACACACAGTACTTTGAACACTATTTTTAAAAAATTCATTCAAATTACAAAAATATCAGTAATACTGATGAATCGCCTAAATTTTATAGCCAAATAAAAAACCATAGAAGATGAATAGCAGTTCTTAAAGCATCAGTACAGTCAACAATACTTGTAGTTATTTTTCTCACTGAGATTGCTTCTGTCACCCAATTTTACATGCAGTTAGGCTAAGAGAAACTCTTGGGAATTGAGAGAGTTCCAAGAGCTCTGCAGAACAAAGGCCATACCTTATGGGCTCAGATTCTTTGAACAGCTAAAGTCTACTGGAATTAATTGTGCCAGTAGATACACAAGTGTCTCTTCAGTTTGGGCCACTTCTCCCGTGTTCTGGGTGTTCTGCAGCATAAAGTATTTTCTGTAGTGCCACACAACTTGGTCTGTCATTGTATCTCTGTAGAACTTGGCATATCCTGACATATATAGACATATCCTGAGCCCTACTTTGTGTCTCCTGCCTATAACCGAGCAGCTTCTGACAAATCTGACCTCTGGGCAGTTTTAACTATCATCCTAATAATAGAGAAAGAAAATAAAATTATTCTATTAGAAGAAAATAAAGGGAACCTTTCTCTTCCCTCTTTAAATATGGAAACACCATTCTATACAACCATGACGAGAACAGACGTCACTTTGCCAGCACACTCCCATTACCTGGGAAAAGACAAAAAAAAAATCCCATCCTGGATTATGGGAGGCCCTTTATCCTGAGAAAGAGTACTCTAATTCAACTGGGACTAGTTACACAGCTCCTCTCTTAGTGAAAATCTCACATCAGAGCACTCAGCTGGAGAACCCTCGAAAACAGAGAGAACTCTTATCAGCAATCTGCCAATAATATCATCACTGGCAATTTTTACAACAGTGCTCTTATATTTGGAGGCTTTACTAAAGCATCATCTCTAGGAGTCAGATGTTTTGTGAAGCCCTCAGATTTTATTTTTAAGCTAAGTTTTCAGATCTCACAATTCATGAGCTAAAGACCAGAAGGGACTGATGTGATCATTTGTACTCCTCACACATCATTATAGGATTTCCCTTTAACTTCTTCAGTCTTGAATCAGAGAATTATTTTTGAAGTGAAAGTTTCTGTGATAGAATTTCATCACTCCATAATTTCAGACACAGATTTGAGAAGCTTGAGTTTATCTGCCCAATTAAGGAATGAGAAAAATAAATATGAACATGTAATTCTGAAAAACTGAGTATTTTTTAATCTTACACATATATTTTAATTTTTGGAGGTGGATATAGTTAGGGAGATTTTATTCATAATTTGTTAGTGTTGCTAATATTTTGGGTGAGAGCCATATGCTTTGCGCTTTTAAGAAACATATTCAAAAGCTGGCCTGTGAATTAGTTGTTCTCACTAAAATATAGCTAAGAGGCATGGAAAAGATAAAGTATTTTTGAGGTCACCAACTTTTGTCACCTTTCTGCCTTTATGGATTATCATATTGGCTGCTCTGGTGTTAACGAGAGAGTATTTGATTACTAGCAAAATGATTTCTAGACAATTGACAGAAAATGAAAGAAATTTCAGATTGACTAGTTGTATTTTGTTCACTCAAATCTAACAGGTTATGATAATGAAGAAATACTTTCTACACAGATATGTGGTAAAAGATTAAAAATAATTGACAAATATTCACTAAGTGATGATTTTACAAAAATTTCTGCAGTTTATATTACCGGTTAAAGGAACAGGTATTAAAAGAAATCAAAACTTGCAAGTAACTGAATTCTTCATTTGTGCTTATGTAAAGTCAGGAAAACAAAATTGAAGCATTTGGTTTTTTCTCTATATTTGGTCAATATCAGGACTTTGTCAGAGCCTTACTTAACAATTCCCAAGATCCAAGGATCTAGAACACTGAACATTTTCTTGATAACTTTTGACCTCTTCCTATATAGGTTCCAATCTCTTCTTTAGTCTGGACTATTTTATATAAGGTGTTGTGGTTTTAAAGTGTTCTTAGTCTTGCAACTCAGGAGCTTTCTGCATAGTTGCTTGCATGATGGCAGCAGATTAAATACTTTAATGGCTTTTTTTTCTCCACCAGTCCAATCTAATTAATGCAGACAGTATTGGGATAATGAAGGTCCTATTATTTTCAATGGTTGATAAAGAAGAACCTTTTTTTCCAGTTTGCAATTAACTGTGAAAATATTTTGGTGTGAATTACCATTTTGTAATTTGTCATACAATTGTATGCAGGTTTTCCTTGCACAATAATTTCCATCACAGACTCTGAGAATCCTTTAAATTACAAATAAAATCTTAGTGCACTGAAAATCCATCTGATGTTTTACCTGATACAAAGAATCTTTCAGATTTCACAGAATCTGTGTTCTTAGCATCCTTCTCAAAAGACTATCTTGAAATTGAAACTAATGTTATATAGGTACATGAAACTGCTGTTCAAACAGAAGGCAACAGTTGTTGCCAAATTACAACAAATCTTTTTTTTACACAAGCTGAAATCAGATTTCAGCTTGTGTAAGAATGGTACAACGTACAGGTAACTCACTGATTTCTGATACAGTTAACCTCTCACATTTAGAGTTAAGAAGAAACCACAAAAGGAATACATAGAGTATCTCTGTTGATTTTCTAACTACTCAAACACAAAAAATTGCTTTTCATAATGCTAGACTTTACTATATCAGCTCCTTCAAATTTATGCTCATTAAAAATATATAATTCAATATTCCACAGCACACTCCACTCTTTTCTTCCACACATAACCTTTTGTAAAAACAGGAGGACAAAAATTTGGAGATAATAAGGTGATGAGTCAGGTCTTTCTCTTTGGAGTGAACAGGATGCAATTCTTCACATATATTGGACACTTCTAATATCTAAAAGCTTCAGAAACTGGTGTTACAGATAATAAAAACTTGACCAATTTAAGCAAGTAATAATCCATTTCAATTAACGAGAACTTTAATTAATATTTAATAAAGTCCACACACTTGATGACTTAACCAGATCTTATGCATCTTTTCTGTAACAATTAGTTTGCCATGACAGTGATTAGAGTACCAGCACCTCAGTTATTCATTTGTGAAAGTCATGTTCTTTAAATGTATAATATAAGGGTACATAATTTAATTAAAAGTCAAATTTAGGCTGAGGGAACAATTTAACACACAAGCCAAGCAAACTGTGCAATAACTTCAAATGTAGTGTAAATACTAAGAATTATTGATTGCGCCTTTCCTTGCTAAGTATTTTTTTATGTATAATGCTTCATTAAAAGGTATTAAAAGAGTCACACTTTCTCAAAAGCACACATAACTGCCGACTTCGTTTTCATGTTGTCACTTCTCCTTTCTTAGGATGAAAAAACAGTAATCTGCAGATCAAGATGATAATGAAAAAGAACAAGATCATTTCCATGATGACTGGAAAGAGCTTTAAGCTGTGAGCTGGTTTATATGATTTTGGATCACTGGAACTATGTCTAGCTTGTTAAAAAGTAGTTTCTGCAATTTGTTCTGTAGAGCTCTGCTACATACACACACATAATATACTATCCCAAGTTTCTTGCTTTTCTCTTTTCCTCCGTTCCTGAAATTTATATATATAAATTTATATAAAACAAGTCCTCTTTATCCATATGAAAGTGAGATACATGCAAGAAAACCTGAAGTATTTCACATGACATTGTTTTATTTATTCCACAAAATCCATCATTGGTCAACAGTCTCAAATAGAACAGCTACTTCTTTTTACTTTGGAAAGAATGTCTGAAGTACAAAGAGTGTTTGAACCCAACACCTTTCATCTTGAACCGTGGGCTGCCGGGAAAAGGAAACCTGCAGCAGTTTCCTCGAGTCACTTAGTGCTGATTCACTTAGGTGGAAGTGGATCCTCCTGATATGCCTTTCAGCTCTAAGAGCTTTAACGACGCCTAGCACAGCGGTGTCACCGACAGTGCCATTGATACATCACAATTCTCGGCTTTCCAGGGGCAGAAACAGAAGGCTAATGCCAGATTGCTTATTAAAGGTACACCCAGCTGCAGAAGCGTGCCAGATGAGACAATCCCCCAGTAGCCATGTAATGAGGTACAGACATCTGTAAGATTATTTCAGAACTCTGAATGTGAAGATTAAAATCTGGTGGCGCTGCAGATGTTTTTATCATCTTCCCCGCAGCCGTTGTCACTGAAAATAGATCAGCCCTCCGCTGAGGCTGGAATGCAAATGGCTCAAACCTTGTCTTTCCTTAAATGCTTTAGTGCAGTGCTATCCCTAAATTACTCAAAGACATTCAGAATAAGATAGCAGACAATAAAACGTTTTATGAAACCGCTCAGAAATATTTTTAGAAATAAATATTTCTAAATATTTTTAGAAAAATCTGCTAGAAGTGAGTATTTTTTGGTTGTTTTTCTTTCTGGCAGTATCAAACCTTAATGCATTGGCAGAGGAAGAGAAGAACCTATTTCCCATTTGAAAAATAATTGCACATTGCATCAGTTGTGGTAGAATAACTTATGTCCTCTTTCAGCCCTCTTCGTATTGGCACTGCGATGTAAAGCCGTCTTACAGTCTATACAGGGATATAAAAATGTTACCCAAGCCAGTAGGAAACTTTTGCAGGACTGTAGAGAAAACCAAATAGTATCTGACAACAAATAAATTTCCTGAATTCCCCAAGTTCCTGGTTCTGCCCTCTTACTTTCTTCTCACAGGGGTGAGGCAGCTTTCTGCTAAATGAAGTGTTGACACTTTTTAATACTGAAATGAAACATAAACAGCAAGACCTTTCTTAAGGAAACCACTGGACCCTTTCCTGCTTTTTGCCCTGTAAAAAGGCAAAAATTGTACCACTTTTCTGCAGTCCAGCCCCTCCACATTATTTTCTCCTGATTGCATAGGCCCACACGCATCAGCTGAAAGTAATGAAACAGTTCCATTTAGCTAAAAGCAAGGAAATGCTCGTGATTGCCTCAAGCTATTCTTTTGTTGAGGCATGAGCAGAGAGACCCCTTCAATTGCCAGTGCCAGGAGCAATCTGAACAATCACGTCATAAATTTATGGACTTTCACTTTGTAACCCGTTGTGTATCCTAGCCCAGGAACTATGACTGATACAGGATGTAATTCCTGAGACAGCTAAAATGCAGAACCCTATTTTTCATTAACAAAAAATATTTTGTAAATATTTATAAAAGAAAACCTTTTCATGGCAGTCTCTACAAAAGGACTCAAAAATAATGCAAGATTTATCGTCTCAAATGTCAAAATTTAGAAGAACCAGCTGTAACCAGCCTAGTAGCCTACTAATTTAAATAATTTAGCAAGAAAGATAAAAGTAGATTTTTTTTGACTTCATAAAAGTAGGTGCTTTTTTTTTTTTTAAGGGGGAAGGGGAGAGAACAGCAATTTGTTAGCTCCTATAAAATAATAAAATTGTTACCTCTGATGTTATCCCTTCAATTATTCTACATTACATCCATCTCCCATAATATCTTCTCATCTGTATTCATAATATTTAGATTATTTTGACAGAATTTTCTCCTCCAATGAAAATTTCAGTTTGCAGAACAAAAATATAAAAAATATTCATATCTGTATTGTATCAATGTTTCTGTATTTTGAGAGACATTTTTCATTTATTTTTTTAAAATAATTACAATGTTCATATATTTCAAGTTTTGCACAGTACATTATAGACTGAAATAAGTAAAAGCCACAAAGAAAAAAAAAATTAAAAAATCAAGACAAGTTTGCTGTTGTTCATCTCCACCCTGTAACTTTCAGTTTTTTAATGCTCTGAGACCTGGGCATATCTCAGCAATTTTTATGGCTGGGGAATTGGAATGGCTTGGAAATTTTCTTATTCCTCAACAGAAAAGCAAAAATTCAAATAAAAATCAAAATAAAAATCCTCTGGATTTATCTAACAAAATTCACTTTCTTGAAATAAAACATTCTAAAAGTTCTGTATTGATTTTCTGAGGCAGACATCTCCTCATAGTAAACATGCTGATTTTTTTTTTTTTTTGTCTAAATCTACAATTTCATTTTATCTTTTGCAGAAGTTTCCCTCTCAAGAGTGAAAAATAGGCAGTAAAACCCCAAAACAAGATGGCAAAGGAGTGGAACCACATATGGCTCCAGACTGTAGCATTCATCAGGGAGTTATATTTTGGTGTCAGAAAATGATCAGATAGCCTGCCCCAAATTTCAGTGCTGCGATATTCTTGCTTCTGTAACAACCACAATGGAATACATTTCTTATGTCACTGGGACTAGATCAGGTCTGCCTACACCACAATGACACATTTAACTACACCTCACAGCCTGCACATCATTCTTAGTTTATTCAGATCTATTTTCCATAGCAAACTAAAAAAAAAAAAAAAAAGATTCCAGAGAAAGAAAGTTACTTAAAATTTATAAACATAGTCCTTCCACCTTCCACTCTGTTCAAGCTCAGCTGCACTGAAACCAAACTTTGATTTCAGGTATTTTTATCTAAAGCAATTAAAGCTCTACTGCACTTCTGAGAACAAACATGTACATATCAAAATACTTAAAAGTGAAAAGAAATCTTTCTTCTTCACAGCAGCAAGCACTTTTAAATTGCTTTGCCATTTAATGCTACCTCAGTTGCACACCAAAATTAAGAAATCTACTTTCAGACATCCTTGTTATTTTTCATAACAATCCCAAAGATGTCTCAGTGAAACTAGAGTTAAAGCATGCTTGGTGCTTTACAGGAAATCTCTTCCCAAACACACAGTCCAATTAAGTGCCAAATGTTGCCTTCAGGTCTCACCCATGTAAACCATACAAGGCCATAGAGATTTTTGCAATTGAAATTTAATGCAAAAAAGAGCATTCATTATTTGGCAAATCACAAATATACTTTTATATTTCTTTTTCCTAATTGAGTTCTTCTCATTTTGAAGTTTATGCAACAGGCTGGATTACCTATTAAAAAAAAAAAATCATCTCTGTAAACCAGGAATTGGTGAGGGGCATGAAGGATGAACAGATTTTTACTGTGGGATTAGATAGACAGAAAAATATAAAGTCATTCCAAAACAAGCATTGGATTAGATTCAGAATGCCTTTCCTGAGACTTCAGTTTGTGTCTCCACCAGCTACTGTTTTGATAAATTTCCTTACCACAGATAAATTTACATACAAACACATTAAGAGTAGTCTTTCGCCTCTAGTTTTTTTAACTCACCAGGGAGTCTGTAATATTTGCTGCCCACAGAACCAGCACTGAATTCGACAGAGAACACAACAGAATTTCTGCTTAAACATTGCCTGATCATCAAACAAATATTATGCACAATAAAAGTTAATTTTTAAAATGCTGAAAGCCAGCAAGCTGTAAATTCCTAGTCATCTCCTCTGTGGCATTTGTAGCCTAGACACCTCTTTTAAAGTGCTTCTTAAACACATACTTTTGAAATTAGGGATTGCTGAACTGTTTAGTCTTCCATGGGATATCAGATGTATCACAGCTCTGACCATCCCTGGTTTTTTGCCCTTGTTTTTTGAAAGGGATTCTTCCAAATGCTGTAATGATTAGCAAGCTGCTCACAGCCTGGTTAAACCCTTTTCCAAAATCTCTTTTTGATTTGTATCTGATCTCTCCAGCAGTATCTGTCTTGGGCCTGGACAGTGTGGAAGGGCTTAAAGTCCTTCAGTTTAGATTTTAGATTTTTAAACATTTCACTTGGAATTTGTCATGGACTCCATGACATAAAGATTAAGCACAAATTGAAAAACTATGAAAAGGGCTACCTGACCTATTTAAGGATCTGTAAGAAAACAAAGAAAACTGCTTCCTACTTCACCATGTTGCTATGAAGGAAGCCCGTGAAAGCACTGTGTAAGGCTGTTAGAATAACTCACAAGAAGAGTTATGCTACCAAAGAGAAACCAGAAGAGTATTCACAGTAAAATCTGCCCCTTACAAAAATTCCAGCTTAATTTCCAGACCACAGAAGTGTGTGTAGTTTTAATTAGTAATGATCCCCTTAAGGCACCATCTTAAACTGGGTACTGCTGTCTCACTGCAATTTCCAGCAATTTCCAAGTCTTAAACACACTCACTTTTATGGCCAGATGGCATATTTAGATCTCAAAAACACCTTTCAGAATTCAAATGTTAGTCTCCTGGAGATTTTTGTGTCCTGTGTTTATATTGTTTTGTTCTCTTTGTTTGTTTGGTTTGGTTTTGGCTTGTTTTAAAGAGGTTACATTTCAAAATAAGGCAAACTATCACAGAAAAAATATTTATTTTAGGTACTGCTACAAAACCCATGAAGAGTACTATTGAAGAGTACTATTACAGAAAGAAGGAGAAGATTTTCATATCCTTATTCAACTTCAAATGCATTCCCCGTGTGAGTAAAAAGAAACTAGGTTGGACCCTTTCGACTGAGAAGATTTTTTTGTTTTTAATTAAACACATCCTTAGAAATCCTGAAAGGTAAAAAGTGATGGGATTCAGAAGCCAGCAGTAACTTTTGGTACAATGACACCTTGGATTTTTACAGCTTTTTATTATTATCCTTTTTTTTTTTCCCCCACACAAATTACTCTGTGCCAGGCTTTTTTAACCCAAAGAGTAAAATCCATATGATGTGCTGGAGTGCACCTGCATTATTCACATTGCTACCTGGAAAGAACAGTCCCTGTTAACAGTGCACTTTTGTGGACAGGACAGAAGTTCACCACTGAGTCAACTAAAATATAGAACTTTTAATGAAGAAGCAGGCATTTGAATGATAGTTAGTGTACTATCATTGGCCCAGAGTAAAAGAGATATTAAAATTTTAGTACATAGGCTAGGCATACTGGAAATAAACTTTAGGATTAATCTAAAAAAAATTGATAAAATTTTGGTCTCTGTTTCTGAGATTTCATAAGAAAACTGAAAAGCATTCACATAAACTAAATAGACTCTGCATTTTGTTGTTTTATTTCAGTTCAAAGCCTGTGCAATAATGAACAGGCTTTAAAATAAACGATTTTTTCCATGCAGATATTATTATATAGTTTTTTGTTCCTCTGTCTTCTTTTCTGTTTTTTATCCTATCTATTTTTAACTGCAGATGAATAATATCAGGCATTTTTCAGTTCTGAAAACAGTGATAGCTATGCTTATTCTCCCCTCCTCAGCACTCAAACCCACAATTGGTTGCAGGAAAAATTACTCTTTCCAGTTTTCTCTTTGAGGTTAATAGCTCTAATTCCTTGGGAACACAATACCTAGCTGAAGTCACAGTCATTAAAAGGGACCAGAATTATTTTAGGTCACTTCCACGGAGAGCTAAAGAATTTTAACATCCATAATATCAAAGCACAAATTCATTAGCATAATCAAATAGGCTAGTTCAAGTAATTACTGTTCAAAAACCATAATAACAATCCTTTAACTAAACCTCAATGCCTCTATAGCCCACATAGATACAACTATGGCTTTCTATTGTCCTGTCCTATTGTGGCTGGACACATAGAAGTTGTTTATGGGTCTTTTGCTGTGTACCGTACAAAACATAAAATTATAAGTTGAGCCTACGAAATAAAGTTCTTTAAACAGTAAGAGTTCTACAATGCTTTCCTAAACTGAAGCCATGATTTCCAGCTCGCAGTCAGTGTGCACACTTCATAAACCTGGTGGCTTAGTTGAGGCAGTGGAAATTGGCTGCAGATCTCTTCATTGCTGTCAGCCAAAGTCACTTCAAATTGCAATGAAATATATGAGTTAAAAAAATCGCCTCATTATTGTACAAAAATCCTCTCCCTGCTCCAAATTTTAGGGACATATATAAGCTATACATATAATAGGTACCAATACCTACTATAGATACCAATAATGCTCAAAGTACAGTGTTATTCTTAGATTTGAAGGAGGCACTGGAAGAATATCACATTTTCAACAGAAGACAATAAATGCACACTTGTATGATGGATTGTTTTACTAACTCCCAGGTTATATTTGGTTGGATTTTCTCAACTCATTGAAAGAAAAGTCTACACCCATAGAACAAAAGTGAAACCTTTTCCAACTCCAATATTAATAAAAAAAAAATAAAAAAAAAAACTTAGAAAAAAACCAAATTAAAATACATAAAATGATACGATGATTTGTCTTATATAATCCTACTAATATTTGGTCTCCCAACAAATTGTTCTCAATGAGAAACAAATCACTAATATCCATAACTGATAATACAGTCTATTATGGGGGCAGTTGAAAGTTCAATCTGTTTCTGTTAGCAAGTTCCTAAGAAAGAAAAAGTGAAAATTCAGAATGTTGATTTTGTTCTTACTTATAACACAAAAGCAGCCACAAGATAGAAAGTGCTTAAGGGAAAAATTAATATCTCATATTTCTAGCTGTTTTCTATGAGTTTTCTCATGTAAATCTGTCGTCACCTTGCCCGTTTGGAACTCATTCCTTTGATCTTCAGTGATGGAGGTGGTGGCATTCCTGTAAAAAGACAGCACCCACAGCTTCCCTGACAAGTTACACTTTACTGATTCTAATTGTTTAACAGCTGGGGCTAGGCATTTCTCAGGTGGTGTCCCAACTTTTCCATGTTATTAAATGCATGACCCACTGCTGATACTTCCCCTATTTTTTTCCTAGAGGGTTTCCTCTGGTTTGAGGTAAACACAACATCTCACTCCTGCAGTAGTTAATTAGAAGTGTATTGCCTTTTCCCCATCATGCAGGTAAGGGTTAATTCAGCCTTGTCAGGTCCCTAGCATAGAATCATAAAATAAATTATTTTTTTTTATAACTAGGGTAGCCTTCCATGATTAAGAAGATCTCTGAATTTTAGTTACCAGTTCCACAAAACTTAGCTCAGCAGCGTTTAAAAGAAAAGTATTGCCATTCAGTTTCCTGTAATAAAGGGACCAGTGATGAGAACTAGAAAGGAAGTGTGAGACCATCCCTCTCCTGTTGAAGCAATGTATGCTAGTATCAGGAATTCTAATGTTAGGTTGGCAATATTTAATAGTGCAGCTCTTACTGGATCTACTGCATTAGATCCAAATTAGCTATAACCAGAAATTCTATTTTGTGTTGCAGCAAGTGTCCAGCACTGTGATAACAGAGTCACTGGGTTTCCTTTAGGGTTAAGATTAGATTTCCATTTCTCATTTGTGAGCCACAAATATTGACCTCAGCAGTGTCAAATAACCCTTGCTGTGGCGATTTTAACTCTTTGCTTCCTGG
Organism: Cyanistes caeruleus; assembly: GCF_971803275.1. NCBI lineage: Eukaryota > Metazoa > Chordata > Aves > Passeriformes > Paridae > Cyanistes > Cyanistes caeruleus. Next base: position 75,645,773 of record NC_141705.1, read on the forward strand.
GAAGCACACTCTGCCTTTTGACATTCCACAGCAAAACCAATACTGGCTGGGTTTCACCAATCATGTCCAATTCATATCCAGACTTTGCCATTCTGGTAGCCCTACAGAGCACAGTTTTTGGTAGCAGTTTTTTGACCCTGACAATCCTTTGAGGTTTCAGTTTTAATTAAGGCTTGTAATGGTACCTCTTTGTCATCAGATTCCAATGTAAAACCCACATCTCAGTCTTTATTAGAAGGACAGATTAGCTCACTGTCTCCCAACTCCTCCACACGAAAGGCCTGAGTCAAAATATCTCATTCCTGAGAGTGTTACTAGCCCTACATCCCACGATTTCTCCTGTACAATTCTCTTTCTTCATGCACAGTCTGAAGCTCTGTTTGAGGCTCCCTAAAACACTGGTGCTCAGCAGCAAGCAGCCTCTTCCCCTGCAGCCTTTTTTCCTTTTCTTCATTTTGCTGACACTACAATTCTTTCACCAAAACTTGTGGAGATAGTATTACTTCATTTCCAGATTTCTGAGTAAGCAGCCTGTCATTATACCTATTTTCTTTTGCCAACTCCACCCTAGGGGGAGAGGGACAACTAACAAAATTTTCAAGAAAGGAAAATAAATTATTTTCTTTACACTGACCACCCAGGATAGCAATTTAAAGAAAAAAAAAAAAAAACAACACAAAAAAAACACAAAACAAATTAAACCAAACCAAAAAAAACACTACAGCTTCCCCTACAAGTTGCCTCAGAGGGGAGGCTGTGCCAAAGTTTCCAAAAGTTTCTACAGAAGGAATATTCAAGGTTTTCCTCAGAAGGAAATGTAATGTCCAAAGGCATGTCAGGTCAGAGTACAGCACCCACTTCTGACAGGATTGAGGCTATGTAACCATTCAATATAACATAAAAAAGCTTTAGAGAACAGTAAATATAGAGCAGAAACATGGGGAAAAAATCCCCAGTGACGTTAGGTGGATGACTTAGGTAGTGACTTAGGCAGGTCCTTTGGAACATAAAAATTGAACAAAAGATTAAGGCTAAGTTTATTAGATATGTATAGTTATAAAAGTTTGAACTCTTCAGGATTCTGATTCTCTGTTAATGATTGAATACTCATTACAAAGTTATACTTACCCTACATCTCAAGACAAAAAAATAAAGGAGTCTTGCTGATGACATCTGCTTGGATCTCACTTGGTAGAGAGGTGAGCCTCCCCAAGGAAGCCACAGTCACAATCTGAGAACTGCAGTGTGCTAAGGTTAAAAGTACTGAGTACAACAGCTCCTTAGAACAAGTGAACACTTTGTGCTCTGATGATGCATTCAGCAAAAAGATTTAATTTTTTACAGATCAAAACCCTGATCTCTACCCTTAAATTAAAAGATGAACAAAGCACTATTACATGAATGTAGGTTTCTTTCTAAACAGCAGGACTCAAACCACATCCTAGGCTTCATCTCATCCCTCACCACAGCCCTGTCATTCTTCTCCTTTTTATGTGATTACTTATATAACCCTTGAAAAAAAAAAAAAAGAAATTAAAAAAATATGTCCCTCTAATGCTTTCAAACACAACTTTACCCTAAAAATCTCTCTGCAATATACATCATGCTGATAAATACATGTTACAGAATCTCCCTACTGTGTGAATTTACATAGGATACAAACCCTGACAGCTCCCAGCTACAAGGTGTCATTGCTCAAAATGCACCTCTTTATGCTCTTTCCTCCAGAGTCATCTTGTTTAAACTTCAAAATTTCATTCCAGAACAAGGCTGGTACATGCACTGAGGAGTGCATAAATGTCTTTTGTTTGCATTCTCTTTTCCCTAGGGCAGAAGCTCAGTTACAAACCAATTCTCCCCACTCATCAAATAGAAATCTTTCACCAAGTAGAACAGACATTTTCTGTAAATAACTTCCCCCAATCTCTACAGACAACAGAAGTATTCCCTTCGTCTTGGAGGCATCTGCATAGCTCAATCAAATGGCTAAAATTTAAAACAGAAATTTACTTAGGAAGGTGATTACAAATAAAATTAATTCTCAATGGATTTTTTTTTAATGCACAATTCTGCAAAGTTCCTTCCTTGAAAAGATGTGGTACTTACTGCAGACAAAGTATCTTGGATGAGAAGTAAAAAATTCTAGATTGCTTTTGTCTTCTCAAACAGTTGTGGGCATATGAGATTCAAATCTCATTCTAATCAGAAGGGTATTTGGGGTAATTACCACCAAAATTGCTGCATTTCCAGGTTCAAACCCAGCAGTACAAAAACCTCAGGAAAGTTCCAAAATTGCAGAATAAACATTTCTCGTTAATTCCTGGGCAACAAGTCAATAGCCCAACTTTATACTTCCACTCTGTCCCTCAAACATAGAGAAATTCCAGGTAAGAGGAAGACATTCCATCCCTCTTCCATATAAAATGAGCCAAACTGACAATCCCTCAGCATACTTTTACTTTTGACAGAAACTTTAATGTTAATTGATTTAAATAACATTAATGATGATTGATTAAAATAACATTAAGTATGATCTTAATAAGACGCATCTTCTTCAATAAAACCAGGTCAGAATATGCCAAGAAGAACTGTATTATCCTCTACTGGAAACCAAATTAATTTGCTGTTTGGGGTTTTTTTAATGTGTAGAACACTGGGCTTGTTTGAGTACCTAAGCATTCCTGTGCATGTTTGAATAATTACAGGCACAAAGAAGACAGCAAGTAAGATGCACCATTGCTATTAAAGTTCATTCTGATCTCCTTACTGAGCTTGGAAGGCAGAAGCTGCTGCACTTTCATAATATCAACACCATTTGTGCCTACAAAATCTTTCCAAGTGTCATGCAATTACAGAGAAAAATTTACAGCTTCCTTTGTGTTCACTCACAGGTCTCCTGGTGTGTGCAGTTGTTTTTAGTCAGAGTAAGATTTTCTCTTGTGGATGATGTAGGCTTGCACCACACAGCCAACACAGGAAATAAGCAACAGCTCATCCAGGGTGATATGAGAATGATGAAGTACAGAGCAGTTGAGACTAAGATAGGAGAATGATTGTTTGAATATAATGGAAGTTGTGACATGAGCCAGCCTAAAGAAGGTGCCAGAACGTGTGGAGGTGTGTCCTGAGAATGTGCATTCAGGGAAAGAGTGCCTTGAGCACCTTAAGCGTTCCCATTCCCAGGTTCTGGTGGAACAGGAGTAATGGATCTCTGGTTTCATCATGCTGAAATATCAGAGCTAGGATGAAACAAACAAAGATCCAAAGTTCCAAATACATCACTTTTGACAATGAAGGTAGATGCAAACTAATGCAAAGATTTTTCTTGTCAGCAGGTCACACACTGCCCTCACCAGAGAAGAGCAGTGCTGCAACTGATATTGCTTTAAAAATAAGAGAATCAGGAACATAAATATTTTTGTTAGTAAGAAAATACTGGAATAATAGAGATTGGGAAAACATAACTTGTTAATCAATGTCAGCAGAAACCTATTCTGTGGTTTTCATTTTATTATCTTAATCTGCCCTAGTAGGAATATTTGCCTGCCCATTTAAACACTATGCATGTTTTCTTTGCAATAGCAATCTGAAGAAATTGGACTGTAGCTTGCAATGATTCATGATCACATATAGTATTCAGATTGCATTCAGCTAAAAGTTATGGTTTCCATAATAAGGAAACAGTATGTTTAAATTTTAGTTTTGTGTATTATGATTCTGCTGCTGAAGCAAAACTGAAAACCGATGAATGGTGTCCATAAAATCTGTTACAGAACCAGAAATAGCACATTGCTATTTCCTGGCACCCCAAGGAACCACCTCCAACATCGTGTATGGAGCCTGAGCCACCAAAGCAGGACTCCATGGCCACTTTGAACAGGTTTGAAACAAAATCTCACCTATTTTTAACAAGCTTTATCTTAGAGATGATGGCTGAAATAAGTGTTCATAAACAGCAAGATGAAATAATATGTTTCAAATATCATATGATTTATACAAGGCCACAATCTCATCAACTTTATTTAAATGAAAATATCCTAATGCCACAATAGTTGTATATTCAAGGAAAGAACTGATTTGGCATCACCAGCATATAACATGGACTGCAAAGAAAAATGAGAAACAAAATGTCACAAGGAACAAGTTTTCTTTATGTATGTATGCACTGGGCTAGATGATCTGCTACTTGTAAATATCTAGTTTGCCATCACTTAGGAATGGCAGAACTTGGTGTTCAGATGAGGTTTTGCTGCTTGCTCAGAAAGACTTTTCAGAAAAGTCAACAGGATACAAAGAAATCCTGATAAGCAGGACCTTTCCCATAAATCCTTCAGTGTTCTGTATTTAGCAAAAGCTTATATATCCTAAAAAAAATGCTACCAGAGCATAACATAATTTGGAGAGTACTGCACAGTAGAATAGGATGCTTCCTTTGTCCATGCAGTGATAAGAGAAAAAAAGGCAGATTATTCCTTACAAATATTTTGCAGAGATATTTCCATAACTAAAGGCTACTTTTATTTCTGTCCCACACATCACATTTTCAGTATAAACCAAATTCCACCACTGATCTTCAGAGTATTTTTATCTCTGCCCTTGGCCTTTTTTTTACAGAAATACCTTTGGACACCTCTAGTTGTCTGCTGTCTGCTTATTTTTATTTGATGAGGACAGTGTGAACTGAGACTCTGGACCTGAATGTTACTTTCCCTTTGTCTAGCCAGCAATCAAATAATTATATTAGAAATGTATCTTTGATACTAAAACTAAACTATATCTGTGAAACAAAAAGTGATGCTGTTTCCCTGAGTTTTCTTCATCTTCAGCTTATCCTCTTCAGAGAGGGAGAAGGTAGTGAGCCAAACAGGTCTAGTCTCATTGCTTCAGATCTAGGAAAAATCTCATGGGATTTAGCGACTGTAAATTTTGCAGCAAGCAGTTACTACTTCATTGCCCTTTTAAAAAATATGGCATAGGGTCTCTCTAATCCTTGAGTTCCATTTGAAAAGTGTAAGTTGTACCCAGCATGCTTACTTACCCTTCTTAAGTCATTCAACTCCTTAATCCTTATAGGGTTGCAAATAAGAAATTAACTCCTTAATCTATAAAATTAGAAATAGGAAATGAAGAACAATGAAAAACAAGTATTTTAGCAGCCTAGATCTAGATCATAATTTTTATTTATTTTTTTAAATCTAGCAACCTAATGGGTTTATATTATAATCATATATTATACTCACAATAAGTGGTGTTTGCAGTCCTCAGCTTTCACTCTGTGTTTAATCAATCTCAAAAGCTGTTTAATACTTCTTATCCTCCTGCCATGAGCATTATGAAACTCATAGAACACAAGTGATAGTGTTCAGCTTTTTGCACTCTATGTCCTAGTTATCTGAAAGAAGCATGATTTAAAAATGTAAAGAAAAATTTTACTAGCTCTTGAAACCATTTTAACTTGCTTAATCTGTTGTTTTCTTTGCACTTGTGTATAAATTCCCTCTACTACTGCCTAACTTTATCAACACATTTGCAAGACATTCTGTGTTTTTGGGTTGGTTTTCTGTTGTCATTGAGGTTTCTTTCCCCCATGTCACTCACAGTCTAGAGGAACACCACCACATGCTAAAATTCACCAGCAGATTTGTTCCCTATATACTTAAGGTTTTGATGAGCATATGCATGGCAACTAAAGCATACTGGATCAGGTTGGTGGGGCTGATGATGCAAAATGAACTAATGCCTTCACCACAGCTCTCATTTAAGTTAAATTTTATTTCATGTGAAATATATACAGAGGCAATGTAATGTTTAGAAATCAGCATGAAAAGTATTTCAGGATGAGAATGGCTTCTGCGATTGGCTGCACAATCTAGCAGTTTTAAGACTGAGTTTCTCTAAGATGAAACAATGTCTTCTCAAAACAATAATTGCTAAAATTCTAATGGGTTTGTCTTACTACGACAATTTGTGAGAGCTGAAGAAAAAATTACTCATTGATTTTCAAACTTTCATGTGTATATGAGGGTCTTTTTATTTAGAGACTAAATTTTTATTCCTGAAATTAGAGAAAAGGCACAGAACAAGGAAGTTGAGTTGAAAAGCCAGTAGAATTCCATTTCTTGAGAAGAAATTAAGAATTCCTGAACAAAGCCATAATGCCTGTTCAAGAGATGTCTGTGGGACATCAGACCATCCCTAGCTTAGAGTGCATCACATTACAGAACAGCTCTTTCCATCTCTGTATTTCCCAGTTTACCTTTTGATCCTGAACTAGTCCCAGGCAATGCAGGACCTGGAAACCTCTGCTGATAAAACCTCCTATTTATCATGACACTTCCCCTGGATTGAGGAATGCTGCTGCATGCTGTGCTTGCCTGCTGTGCAATTGTTTTGCTTTGTTAAGCTTCAGAAGTTTTCTTACTGTCCCTGACCTTTACTTTTCACAGTTTCTCCTACAAGCACAGGTGAGTCTTTCAAGCATTTTATTCACCTCTTTCCTGCTAAGTTTGACTCAGTGAGCTAAAGCAGGTGAGTTCAGTCTTTCATTCTCATTTTTAAACCAAGAGTATGTAATGTATCCAGTTCCACTGTGTAGCAACCATGGTACAATGGCTGTACAATTTACATAAAGAAATATATGAAGTTGAGTCACGTGCGTAGAACAACTCAAAATAAAATTTTTAATTGGAATAAAAGCATAATAAATTCAGCTTTCTGCTTCAAAAATGCAAATATTTGGTGAGGCCTTCCTGCTGTGTGTTTCTAAGAAGCAGGCTCCCTTCAACTGTGATGAAAATCAAATCTAAAATAAGTCTTTGATATGCCATTCTTCTCAGAGAAGGACAGGCTGATGTCTTGAGAAATTTTGAGACTTCTTTTTTCACCACTAGAACTTCTATTTCTGTTTGCTTATAATTTGCTATCCAGCTATTGTATTCCTTCAAAACAAAGCACTTATGCTGTTTTATCTCCGCAATACCACAGAGGTTTTTAGCAAGCAGAATGGAAAACAAGTCAGATGAATTTATCCCAAGTGTGCTTATTCATGACAAATAAAGCTTTCTACAAGGTTTTTGTCACATTTTTAGAAATAGGCTTATGCCATCAATTTCTCTTATATAATATACAACAAACCACCCTGCATATAAAGCTGCAACAACGCATAGGAAAGACTGATAAAAGACAAATGCCTCATGATAATGAGAAACCTGAACATACTGTCTAATGGAGTTCAAAATTATATAAAAAATTGGTGTTTTAATATGCAAATTTCCTACCACCTACACATCTTTAATTGAAATTTCACTCAAGCTTTTATAAGTCATTATCATGTCATATCTGAAAAATGCTGAAATTAAATTAATCATTAAATTGACATTTCTTTACTTGAAAAATGCAGTTCTTGTGGTGATAAACTAATCACCACCATGTATCAACTGCCCTTAAACACATCACATTAATAATTCCATAAGGTCATTTATCTTTGCTTTTTACCCAACAATTCAATGTGTTTCTTTCATCAGTCTGTTCTGTTTTGGTTTGGTGTAATGTATACAGCATCTGACAGTTTGTGCCTTTGCCTGACTGCTTTGATTTTTGTCCTGTGTCCTGTGGCACAAGCTGGTTGTTGTTTTTTGGTTTTTTTAAACACACTGAGAAGACTGGTTCAGTTTTGTTTGCACCAGGTGCTGTGGCAGGCTGCAGTGGGCAGGAGTTATGTTCCCTGTTCTTCTCCTCCACTGCTGGCTGGTGCATGCCTTGAGGCTCTCTTTCAACTCAATCTACAGCTGTCAAAACCTGCAGAGCACAGTCCCACCAGCCGTTCTGCACTCTGACCTTTATTAGAAATATTTCCATCCATTTCAGTAATCTTTTACTGTTGTCAACTGCTTCTCGCTCCTAAGAATTCTCCTTCCTCCAAATGCAGACTGAACATTCAGCTTGAAATGTCCAAATCTAAATAAATTTATCTGAGTATGAGGACTATATTTATATATATTGTTAAGCTGATTTTTTAGTAGGTGGATATCAAGTCAACATCTCCCATATTTTAGAGGGGAGAATAAACTAGAGAAAATGCCTGATTTTCGCTTGCTTTACTATTTGACTACAGATTTTGCTTCTATAATCTTCTGGAAAGAACATGAATTTTGAGTAATATCATGCACATTTTCAAAATGATGAAGTAACTCACAGTATCTATGACTGACTTGGTCAGAGATGCAAAGGCATTATCCTTTTTCCCTCCTCTGTGGAAACTCTAAGGCTACAAGTAGCTTGAAGGAGGGAAAGGTGCTCTGGGCTGTCACTTCTGCAGTTCTGTGAAGTTTCAGCTGGCACAAACTCTGTAAGGAAGGGACTGGGGAAACCAGAGGAGGTAGACTGGGCAATTGGGGTAAATCAGCCCAGTACATTAGAGCTGCTTTAAAAGGACTGTGTCATCCCTATCTATTCAAGTTTCATTCTCAGCCTGAAATCTGTGGGCTCAGAACCAAACTATGCATATCAGCACCAACAGAGAGGTGAAGCTGGAGTCACTATCAGAAGAAAACATATATTATATCAGCTCTGTCCCTAAAAGTCAGCTTCACATGCAGCTAAACCCAGAGGAAAGAATAAGAAAGATAAGAGCAAAAAAAACAACAAGAAAACTTCAATGGAATTGCGTGACATTGCTCCTAATTTTGTTCCTTTTCTATTTTTTCTCAGTAACTGATTGGTCAGAAAAAAAACTTGATCAAAGCCAGCACATACTGGTCTCACTTAAAAGTGTTATTTAAAGATCTAACCCATTTGATAGCGATCACTTCAATAATGAATTAAATGAAATGTAGTCTGCACACAATTAAATTGGTCAACGCAGTAAGCAAAACTAACCTGCGATGTGAAACTTCAACTGCTACCCAAAATTCACACCAGCTGTTTTGTTTTGAGACTTTTCAGTGCCAAACTGAAAACTTTTTTTCAAATATATATTTGTAAATTGGAATACAATCCTTTTCATTAATGCCTTGTCAGGATGAACAATTATTAGCATTGACTGAGTAGAACATTTCCTTTACCCACTGGAGTACAGCTCTTTACAAAACTTCTAGATCAGCATAAAATGATGTGAAGAAAGTGTGAACCTTGCAGATTTATTTAACTGATGTTAAATGAAACTAAAGAAAGCACATATTTTACATTGCAGGCTGTTTTATCAGAAGCCTAATTATTTACATTTTAGTTTTGTGTGTCAAAGCATAATGTTTTTTACTTGCTAGTCCTTTCCCGTTTTTAGCATATGTCCTGATCATAGCAGATAATCTTACTTATATCCCTTTGAAAACATTGAAAATCTACTTCTATCTAATAGCAATTTATAGAGGAGCACACTCACTTTCCCAACTAAGCAAAAATACTTTACAATATTTGTAAGCAGCTTGGTTAGAGTTTTCAGCCAGAATTTTATGGCACATATTGAGTTTGTTGTATTTTTTATGAATGCCTAAAGAATTTTGTAAATGTTTGCAACAACCCCTAACAACCACATCAGGTTGCAGCAGGAACCAAAAAAGTTGGTTTGTTATTATTTAGAGTTGGGACTATGTCATCAGAGGTAACAGAGTTCTAAACATACTCCTAAATATCATTTTCCATAATTGAAGTATGCCTGTGGAAGGAAATCTTACAGCTGAACAGATGTGTTTGAAGTTTTAATACTGTTTAAAGTAGCACCCACTTTTGAGAAGTCCATTTATATACATACTAAAGAATAATTTTTTCAGTCATTGCCTGTTTTTGCAACATGTATCATGGTCAGAAAATTCATATTAGAAGATACGGCAGAGATAAGAGACATGGATAGGTTAGGTCAAACTAACAGTTATCAGTTCTTACTCAAATGCTTAAAACAAAACCAAAGACAGATCAAAAGGTTAACATTAATTATCATATTCATATTCAGACTAGTCTGTGAGAGCAAACTGATTCTTTATCAGTTTTGCCTAGACTTTTTCAGATTTCTTTTTAACTCTTTCAAGCCAAAACCTAAGTGCTACAACTTAAATTTTCAGGTATTACTAGTAGGTGTCACAGAAGTAAAAGTCGTCTGTTTAGCTAGACAATCATAGAGGCATAGAAGGAAAAAACTGTCACCTAGCACTCCAGCTGGAGAGAAAAGTCATTTACAAAGTAGATTAAGTATATAAGCAGAAGACAGGGTACCCTTTATTCACTAACTTTGTAAGTTTTTGAATGAATATTCTAACAGAACAACTGATAAATGGACCTCAAGTCAATTTTCCACTCTCCAAGAAGTTTCAGGTTTTCAGCAAAATGTAATTTTGTCATTTTTCTCTTATGCTGCAATATGAATGAGGAAAGGCAGCATCACAGGGGACCCACCGTTTCAAATGTGCACTCACTTGGTACAACTCAAGGGTAATGCTGTAAAAATCACTCACTCATTTCAAGTTAAAGGCTAAATAAAACAGATTTATGGGTGTGGGTGAAGAAAAGGATTGTCTTGTGTTGCCCTTATCCCAATAGGGATAGGTTAAAAAGGCTTCTGCACAATGGTATCAGCAATACTTTTCTCAATCACCCATTCCTACACATTTGTATTGGAGCCCTAATTTTATTTCACTTTGAAATAAAGCCAGAAAGATGCCAATTTGTAAATGATATAATGCGGTGTACTCACGAGGAAAAAATAATGACATAACAATCAGAATTAACATATTATCACATTTGACTGTTCTGTTTTCTCCCACATGCCAAGCCAGCAAATATCAGCCATTACAATCAAGTAAGGTTAACTCACGAGGTTGATCTTTAATTGTGCTGACCCAGCTGATGCTGATGAGATTTTAAACCTTGGAACTTTCTTGATTAGGTTGCAATGTTGAAGCCTGTTAGCATCACCAGGAATCTTCTGTCTAGACACAGAGACATGTTTTGGGGGTGTGAATGTGTTTTTATTCTTTCTCTTCTGTGCAGTCTGACCACGTTACTGTAGTACTGAAAGCAGCACCAGCCTATCCTTTATAAATAAATGCACCTCCTTTGAGATTCCAAGAAAAATCCAGTCACTATCAGAGAAGGACAAAAAATGCAGCAGGCTTAGAAATTCTTTAATGTGGGGGTGGTGAGTGATTGGAAGAGGTTGCCCAGAGAAATTGTCAATGCCCCATCCCTGGAACTGTCAAGGCCAGGTTGGATGGGGGTTTGAGCAACCTGTTCTAGAGAGAGGTGTCTCTGCCCATGAAGGGAGGTTGGAATTAGATGGTCTTTAAGGTCCCTTCCAACCCAATCCATTCTGTGATTCTGAGTGCCATTTTGGAGTGCCCTACTGCTGCTTTTGGAGTCAAAGATCTAGTTACTGACACAACGTTGTGTGTAGCTGCACTCAACAAGCCTCACTTCGGTTCTGACCAGCAACAGAATGTCACACTGCTCATCTGAGGGGTAATCAAATAATTTAAAATACAAAAACATATTCACAGATGAGCTAAGTAAAGCTCTTAATAGTGAGTGTTCTTAATAGTGAGATTATTTCACATCCCTCACACAGCCAAAAAACATGCTTCTCTATGTAATCTGAGTGCCAAATGTATTTTTCAAGTTATCTGTAAAATTCTGTGTTTTGCCTGTATATTTTCACCACTCTTAGATCAATCTATGCATACAACTATAGATTTAGAAATTAGTGGTGTTACAGTGATACAAAATTAACACAGATGGAAGTCATTGATCATATCAACTAATGGAGTTCTCCTGAAACACTGATATCAAACCAAGCCAGCTGATCATTTGCACACTACATACAGCCCATCCTGTCAGCAACAACAGCTTATGGGAGGAAAGGTTTCTTTAAATTACTTACCTTTTTTTCATTGCCATGATACAAATCAGTGCCCAACAAGTGGTATTGGAAATCACACTCTTCCTAGACTTAGAAGCAGACAGAAAGCATTTTTCTTATTAATAATTTGGTGTGGGGAAAAAAAGAAAATCTTGCTTATTCTGTGGTAATGTAGGATATATGAATAGCAATATGCACCCAAAAGAGATTAAACATTAGAAGACGCCAAGTTTTGTAGAATTTAAGTTTCTAAAACATAAATCTAAAAGACAAACAAAACATAAAAAAAAAACCTAGAACAAATAAAACCAAGCAAATCCATGTAAAAACTTTGAAATAACAAGTTTGAAGTAAAGAGTTTATGAAAGCAAAGAAGAAATGTTTGTTCATAGGGTATTTCTGCATAATATGCTCAGTCTTTCTGCATTTCATTTGGCTGAATAGGTGAGAAAGGAAAGAGGATCCCAGCCTGGATGAAATCAGACCTGCATAATGTAATCAAGGATAAAAAGGCATTATATGTTAGATATAATATAAAACAGGGAGAAGCTGAAAGGAGGAAAGATGAGTCAAATATAGAAAATGGACATAAACTGCACAAGAGGCTGAGGTAAGACTTTTCACCAAGTACATTAAAAACATTGTGAAGAAGACAGATCAGTGGGACTCAGAGAGATGGCAAAAATAATGTGCTGACAGCAAAGACATGAATGAAAGTAAATGCATTCCTTAATTTCATATTCACAACAGGCCAAGGTCATCAAGAGGTGTCATTTATAAAGGATGAAAAGTTTTTATTGGGAATGATATTACATCAGAGAATATTAAAGGAACCCCAATACAAACAATGACAAAAAATCTACAGGGTGTCAATAGAAAACAAATCGTATTTAAATGGCCTCCCATATTTAATTTATTCAGAGACTTTTCAGTAATACACAGAAATTGAAGGAAATCACCTTGAAAATCCAGTCTCAATATAAATAAATGAAAGTGTACATTTAAATTAACATTTTTCTCGAAGAAATCAAGTGAAAAAGGCTGCCATAGTGACCACTAAGATCTCAGGTCTTGTTACCTTGTTTTCTAAACAGAGGATTGTTATTCTTTGTAATGTATGTATCCATACTTTCCCAGGTTTTATGAACAATGCCTTAAAAATAAATATATACTCATTTAGGATTAATATAGAGAGTGATGAAGCACTAAAATACTATTGTATCTGGAGTGAAAAAACACTACCCATCAAATCAGGTCAAGATTCCAGCGCTACAGGAGCAGTCCATCTGCCCTCTGCTGTGATCATTCACACAGAAATCCCAGTGTTGAACAACACAGCACCAAATAAATCATGACAACTGCAAAGGGAAAGCTACCCAGTGCTTTTCCCTGATTTGAATCAGGAGCCTCATCCTCTAAAATACACAATTAGTGTCAATATCCTTAAACACCCAGAGATTGTTTTTTATTGTTTTCTGAGGTAATGCCTATTGTGCCTATATTGTTTTTTTTAAATACACAGTCACAGCCAGCAGGAGCTACAACTCTCAACTAAATAACTGTATAATGGATTACAGCTTCTCTTCTAACACTAAAACAATTCAGAACATAAGCCTGGCAGTTATGTGGGTTGCAGAATTTACCAGAGAGGCTGCTGGCCCTAGGCACACATTCCAGTGAAAAGCCCCGAAATCAGTGAAGGACCAAGCATATGCTTAATTATACTTAAGTGTGTGCTTAAGCATTTCTTAAATTGGCATTGTAAGTAAGATTAAATTTTCTAGGATAACAGTCTGACACTAATTGTAATCAATGCAAATTTATTTTCTCTGATATTTATTCACAGAGCAATCCTGATTTCAATTGAATTGCATCTATTGCTCTCATAACACAACTCAGATTTTTTCTGTCTCTGGGTTGAAATCAGCAGTTAGTGTTTGTGAGCATTTCTGGATTTCTTACATCTCACAGAATTGTTTTGTTCAGCTGCAAAACAAAAAATTTTAAAACATTACGCTGGTCATATGGTATGAATACTTAGCAAAAATATTTATCTAAAAGTAAAGACAAAAGTACAATTTTGCCAAAACTAAACCAATCAAGAGGTTTTAAGTGGAAGTCTCTATGCTGTATCTGTGGTATAGATAGTTGAACCTGTCTCCATTCTCTGCTGCCTGGCTAGCTTAGCTGAAATAATTTTAGTGCACAGAGGCAGATGTTGAAAAGCAATTTTTTCTTCTCTCTGGCTTGGTACTAGAGACAATTCAAAAGCCAGGGATCAGTAAGTGACTTCTTTTCCTGCTCTGAACAGTTGAGTTACAATGCCTCCCTGCTCAGCCTCACCAGTTTGAGGGCTTATCTCTTGCATGAGTTAAAGGCCACACTAGGGAGTTGAAAATGGGGGGAACTGAGCTCCCTTGAGAGAACAATTATTGTCTATCATGCACCATAGGAGAGCTGCTTGCACACTCCCCTACCATGCTAATTTTAGAAGAGAGGGAATTTGCATTTCCCAGCATCATCTTTAATAGCTTCCTAAATGTGGAGTGCCAAGTAGTTTTGCCTGCAACAGCTTGCAGTTAGTTGAACATAGAAAATTTAGAATTATTTCCTGCATGAGAAACGAAAGAGCCTGTATGTGTCTGTGTGTGTGTAATTAGTCCAACTCTTTGATTTACAACCCACCTTTGGAAACACATCCAGTCTTTAACTTACAGACTTGATATAATAAAATTAATCGAGGCACTTCACCATATCTTCAAACATACTTTCAACAGCTGCAGTACTTTAAGTTAAAAATACACATTTAATTCTTATTTTAATTTACATAATTTCAACTGCAAGCTAGATCTTGCATTATTTTTTACTCTATCATGAAGAATTGCTTGTTGCTGGATAGCTCATCCTCAAAAACATACTTATAATGAGTATTCAAAATGTTTCTATACCCTTATTTCAGTAACTTAGATTTTCTTACTAATACAAAACTCTTCTTTTCCTGAAAATCTCATCCTTGTATCTTTTTTTTAAAAATTTTACTTGATTTCTGCAAAATTCTTTTAAAGTTCTGGGCTGCAAAGAGAATCTGAAAATGGTAGTCTAGCACTACACTCAATAATATCAAATAGCAAGCTCAGAATTCCTATTCTGAGCCTATTTCATGTTTCACACTTTTAGCTTCCAGGCTTTAGCGAAGTTCACATTCATTTGGCTAAGACAGGCTTTAAAATCCAAATCCATACATTAAGTCTAAAAGTGAGACTTACAGATGGCTCAAAAATTTAAAATTTTAATCTCCATACAGCTACATTAGCCTAGAAAGATAAAAAAAGTTCAGAGGCCTATCAGCTTTCAAAACTCATATTCCTTATGATTACTGAAACTCTGTTGGAGAGGACAAATAGTGGCTTGTGTCTCGGCACAGCTGAGTAACTCGATGTTTATTTCATGCTTACCTCCCAGCACAGTCAAAAGAACAAACTCTATAAACATCCTGAAATGCAGCAGAATTCTGACTCCTTGCAAACATGGCTGAAAGGTACGACATTCCCTTTTTTAATTTATATTTCAGTTAACCCACCTAAGATGGGAGACATTGGGACTTAATCCTCCCTCTTTGATGGAAATATTCGAATGCACCTCTAGAATCACTCAGAAATGGGTGTGTACTTCTACTCTATAGCTGGTTAACCTCTAAGTATATACATAAATATATATATAAATAGATACAGATATGAATTATAGGGGGTCTGAAGGACTGCTCTATAAACACCTCTGGGAAATGCTTCATTTTGTAACTGTGGCTTTCCCTTCTTTTGAATCAGAAAGTGAATATAATTCTCACCTTGTTTTTAATTTCTTGAACTAGGAAGAGACACCCAAGACAGCTTTCAGCCGTATTTTCTAATTTAGAGATGCATGCCTGTGTTCACTTTCTCTAGACCAATGAATCTGCCATTATCCCATGCTGTTGCCTCCCAGAAACCTGCAGAGGACATTCTCCCCGAATCATTGAACAATTCCTCTAAACCTCCAGCAGCTGGAATGATTTAAAACAAACTTTTTGCACAGGAGTAATGCATAACTTGCATTCAACTCTTCTGTCCCTATTTTAACACAGCTTCTAATGGGAACCATGAATTTCAGGTTCGCTCAGCTTCAGCTCTGCAAGGACATTCCCTTTCTTAGACAACATCGTCATACATATTACAAAAACACTTCATGTTTTGGAACATATTATTTAACTTTTCTATGGCAATGATCTTTAAATTAGTCTGATAATTTATTTAAAATTCCATTTTTTTTTTTCCCAGTCTGGTTGTCACTTACATGCTAGAACTACGTGTCTGTGAAAACCCAACAAAACATCCCTGCTGATGTACCCATTTTCCCAGTATCTTGAGATATATTTTGTTTCCAGAAACTCACAAAGTTTAGCCATATATATTAGCCCCACCAATTTGCATTACTCCAAATTTAATGCAGAACATTTAAAACCAGTATTGATTCTACCAGGTGACAGTCACTGTCATTTATTTGCTACTACTCCATAATGTGGATAGGATCAGATTTCTCTTAAGTTCTTCCATACAAAGCTACTCATTAAAACTGTTACAGTTACATGAAAATAAAACATTATTCTCACTTCTAAGAGATATTTCTTCAGCATTAGGGACATCAGAAGGGGTAGTGTTGGACAAGAGGAGGATCAGTCTCCAGAAATAACAATTGAACACCTTTCACAAGCACTAAATTCAGTTGAATAAAAGCTAAAAAGAAGAAAATAGACTAACTTGAATTGCAAATGTAATCACTGATGCCAGACACTAACCTTAAAGCTTTCAAGGTGAAATGCACCCATCCCTGCACCATGCTGAGGACTCAGTGCAGTGCCCTGAGTAGGCATTGTGAGAATGGAAGTCATTGACCCCAGCTGTGCACACGATAAAGACTTCCCTCAAAGCCCTTCTCACTCCAATTCTACTCATAAACTGGGAAAAGCTGCATTTTTCTCCTTCCTCCTATGTGGTCAGAAACACAGGATCCTCATCATAGTGCAAATGGAGGAACTGTCTCTCCCTCCTTCCATGAGGATAACTCAGTCATACAGCCAGCTTGGCTGAGTGGCATGAAAAGCCAGAAGTCAAAGCCCTCATATCAGGTTTGCATCTTACCCTGTGGAAGATACAGTGTGCTCTAAAGAATAAACACATTGGCTCTTCAATCATTCAGAAATGGAGAACAAAGCTATTTCACTTCCAGCCTATGAAGCCACTTGTTTCAAGTAATGAACCCCAACAGCCTCTCTCTTGTTTTTCCTTTTTTTCTCAGTTTTACTCATGGTATCTACTTAAGTGGCTCAAGCTGACTGCAGTGCAGCTAAGGATCAAACACTTAAACTTTACTTTCAAGCATCAGACATGCTTATTAATATGCACCAGATAATTTCCTACTTTGCTGATAAAAGTTCTCTCAAAAAGACATTTCTTTGGTGAAAAAAAAAAAAAAAAAAAGAATAATCCATATAGAGCAAATGAGCAAGCCAATATAAATTATTTGAAGGCAGTCATATGCAACAATGACCTTGAAAACCAAGAGACTAAGCACTCAACATTCAAATATTTTAATCCTGCTCTTTCTACAGCCAGCATTTAGTGGCTGCTGCTGATCTATGACATATGAAATAAGGCTGGATCAGCAATCCTTACTATGCAGGCAGGTGTATGTGAGTGCACCTCCCAGGAAACCACAGCTTTTTACAGAAGATGCAAGGTTCTGAATAGGAGTGGAGAATGTCCTCTGAACATAAGTAATGTTCTTTCCCAAACTGAGGCTATAAGACTGAAATATTTGGTAAATAAGGCACTCTCAAACAAAAATGTGGAACTATTCAGAGGTTAATACCATGTCCAATTCAAATACCTTTCCAGCTGTACATTTTCCATCCCCCAAAAAAACAGTTACTCTCTGAACCATGATAACAGACTTGATATGTGAAAGCAGATTTCCTGCACTACATATGCAGAATTCAGGCTGATCAGGTGATAAAAGTATTTTAGGGCACTTCTGCATATATAGGTTCAGAATAAATGTTCTGGGTTTAAGGAAATCTCTGATTAATATCCAACTGTATGAAACACAGACTTGTCTCTCTCAAAGGTAACAAAAAATTTCACTTGTCAGTGACTAGAAAATAGCCAAATGTACCAAATAAGTAAGAAATAATGTCTTTTATTTTTGCTTCCTACTTTTTATTAAGCACCACACAGTAAAACATCAGAAATGGGTAATGGAGGAGTTGATGAGCCAGAGAACCATGGGGATTAAATGCCATGAAAAGGAAGAACACATAAAACATCAGAACCATACCATGTCACACACGTATTTGCAAACCTTGTCTCTTACTTTTGGTAAATCTTAAACCTATGCAAAGCTAGATAACCCTTCCCCTTTTGCCAAAGTGTATGTGTTACATAGCCACAGCAATAGCCCCTTTGCTGAAGAGATTATTTTGTAACATTAATTTTAAAAATATATTTAGTAAAGCAACTTCGAGGAGAAACATGTAAAGCTACAAACAAAAAAGAAAGAAACTAAGGATGTTTGGACATCATTTGCTTAATTCCATATGTTGTGTTATGACATTTATGTGAAGTGTGCAGATATTAAAATTATGTAGGACACTTAAAAGTATGTCTTGGTTGAAAACTGAAGGTGAAAATGGGGATTTACTCAGAGCTGTTGCTCCATTTTTTAGAATGGCTTTTCTTATCTGAAATAGTACAGCAGATTACTATGGCAGAAAGTACAAAGTAGTAATTCTAAATACCTTATTAATAATAACAAATGGGTAAGAGAAATTGTCTTTATATGATTATGTGATGTGTTTGATATGTCATGAAAGAAACATTGTACCTAACTGTTTTTTCATTTATAAATAGGTTCTATATTTGAAGAGGAGGAAAACAGATCTTCTCTTAATATGTGATTATGAATAAAATTACCTCAAGGGGAAAAAGGGGTTTAGTAACTAGGAGGCTAAACATAATGCACGAGCAAGAGTGCCACAGGAAGCTGGAAGGGAGGTTAAAGGGAATATCTTTGTTCTCCAAAGGATCTGTCAAGTTTGGATATAGGTGCAGCAGAGAATCAGGAGGAAAAAAACTTGGGAATAAAGAAAGAAGAGTTGGCTGTGCTGAAAACGACTTACAGGTCGTGGAGGCCCCAACTTGACTAGGAAGGAGGTACAGATCACTTAAGCCAAACTTAACCTGAGGAAATGAAACCAGTGAATAAAGACAGGCAAAGATAAAGTGTGAGGAAAAGAACTTCAGAGAGCAGATTGAGTTCAGCTTAAATACGAAAGGGAGAAATGTGGATATAGATAGAGTTAACTGGAATAAAGGAAAATGCTGTTGTTATTAAAGGTTGGTGTTTAATTCTTTATGTGTGAAACAAGAGCAAAAAAGCAGACATTTACAACAAAACAGGAGAGCAAAAGAGAGCAAAATTAATGGGACCAGAGAACATGGAGCATGAGAGAAATTTAAATTACTGAGTAAAAGCAACAAAATAAAGGAGAATATACAAAAATCTTCAGTATTTTCACCAACAAAAAAGCCTAGAGCTCTAAGAAGGAGGAAGTTCATATCAGATTTTTCATGTAAAATTATTGGCATTCACTTTCAAAGCTTTGGCATCAAAAATAGATAAAAATTATATATATAAGTCTGTTATAGCAATATAAATTGCTACAAAAATGACTGCCAGCAAGTAAAATTAACAGCATCACCTGAACTGAAGAATAAATTATATAATGAAGTGTTTGAGAATTCTTTTTAGGTAGAACTCTTCCATGGGAAGAGAAGTGTTACATAATCTTTACAGAAAAAAACTGGCATAATTCCCTCTACCTGTATTTGCAGACAAATGTTCTTCTATTCTGCTACACCACCAAGAATTTTACCATTTTTAATGTTTTTATTGTTTACATTTCTTTATTTAAGCATCCAGTGACCTTAATTTCCGTTGTCCTTTAGAAATGGCATGCTCCAAATTAGTACTCCCACCAAAACCACGTGCTGTTTCCCCTTCCTCCTCCAGCTGGAGGCACAAAAGGCAAAGATCATGAGCTGAGAGAAGAACAAATCTCAGCAATGAGAAACAGCAATCAGATAAGAAAATTATTTGCAACATCACCAATACATAGGACAGAGCATCTAAGAAAAGAAATAATCATTATGGAAAGAACCACCCTTCTTCCCTGCCCCAATAATCAGCAATACTGGGCAGCCTCCTCCACCACACTTTCTTGATCAGAAGGAGCCTCTCCTCCCTGCAGAAGAGTCCTTTTCCACACCCTCAGAAACTGATGTGGCATGGTACAGAACATGTCCTAGCCTTGCCCTCTCTCAGTTACCCCATCCTGGCCAGAACCAGGACACTTGGAGACAGTCCACAGTGTACTGTAAAAATGGACAAAGTCCAAGCATATCAGCATAACTCACATCATCCTCCTCCAGACTGTTTGCTTAAATTGCATCAACAATTTATAGTGTCATTTCCATCTACAGCTGAGACTGTGAAACAGAAACATCAACAAAAGTTGTGCTGAACTTGCAATGAAATTTTTACATTTGATTTGACTTTATTTTGTCACAAAAATGTTTCAGATGTTTCAGACTTTGAAATTTTTTCCTGATAAATGAGAAGTTATTCACAAAAGATTCCCAGTGAAGTCAACAAAGACTAGTGATAAATGGTTCGTTCTAGGTCCGGAAATCAGTCCCTCATGGATCCATCTTAGCAAGTATTCTGTGTAATAGCTTTATCAATAAACTGAAGAAGAGGCAAACTGCACTCTCTCTGTCAGATCCCTTACTAAGAATTCAGCACTGATAAGGTACAGCCATGTAACCTCCTGAAAAAGAATGGTAAGAAAAAAAGCCTCAAGAAGACTCACAGATTCCCACTACACTCTTCACAGAAGGAGAGAAATTAAATGAAAAATTCTGGCATAAAGCTTAAAATGTCAGATATATATTTGTCTTTCTCTAAGTAGTAAAATACTTCTATAAAAACTTGAGAAATTATAAGCTTGTTAAACTGATAAAAAGTCACAATATCAGCAGAGTTTATCACAGGATATGTCATGGTAGAAAAAATTAGGGAAAGAGAGACTAGAATAGTCATGCATTCAAATGTCTTCTGAGATATTGTATCAAGTGCAAATACCATATGATTGTATGTACTGAGGAACTTGCTCTCAAGATTAACAAAAAGGTCTCAGACAGATAAAGAGCTCTACAGTACAGCGTGGTTCAGTAGTGTTAAAAAGATTATCAGGATGAATTAACTCAGCAATTAGACTGCAAAAGAAAATACTCAGGCGCTTCACATATTCACTGAACCCTAGGTTCAAAGAACATG
Organism: Cyanistes caeruleus; assembly: GCF_971803275.1. Classification (NCBI taxonomy): domain Eukaryota; kingdom Metazoa; phylum Chordata; class Aves; order Passeriformes; family Paridae; genus Cyanistes; species Cyanistes caeruleus. The sequence continues at coordinate 75,667,047 of NC_141705.1, forward strand.
ACAGCCTATCAGTCTGAAATTCTGTCATCTATAGCTTTTCTGTCACCAGTGCATGGCACACACTTGCAATTTGTTATAAATACCAACAAAACACCAAAGTAACTGTTTTAGGATTATTTGAAAAAAAAAAAAAACAACATCTCTTTGAGTCTAGATACTCTTTAGAACAAAAGCTATGTCAGAAATTGGTACATGTACTAACAAGAGCAACAGGAATCAGTCATCCTCAGAGAGATTATAGTACACAGCAAGAGTAGAAAACAGAATGACAAAAAGCCTAATGAAACAAGAGCACAATCTGCAAAATTTCATGCAAAATGTCAATCAGCATACACTGAACAACATACTTTGGCCACATCTTCAAAAGAGGAAGCATCAAGTTTGATTGGGAAAAAAAATGTATCAGAGTCTACCGAGATCTACAGGAATGAAAGAACGCTCATGAGGAAGACTGGAGCATGACAACTGATACTGCAGGCACTATAATAAGGCATACCTCAACTAATGTACCATCTCTCTAGGTGATACAGAAATTACAAAATTCCCACCTGGATTTTCATGCTGATGAGCACTTGAAATTGGAGTCTGATACAAAGGAGATAAATTATTTGATGAAGATTGTAAAGGAAGAACACAGAAGAAGAAATATGGAACCCAAGCTTTGGCCCATATACTCAGGAGTTGGTTTCTTCCTTTTGGCCATGCTCAAACTGAGAAGTGTCAACATACACCATAGATAGAAATTCAACAAAATTAAATTACACAAGTGGCCAAGAGGCCATAATTTGGCCAAAAATCAAAAATTCCTTTGTTGTAGAGAAGCAAGGAGGAGCTTGGATACACAAATTGCAGATAACACAAATAAAAGTTGTAACTGAGAAGGAGTGGTATGTTCCACTGGTGTGTTCAGGAACAGCCTCATTATGTGATCCTGTCTTCTCTTCTTAAAATAATTGCGTCTCAGACCCAGTGAATTCTTGTCACTGTCTTGCACATGAAAATACCTCACAAGCAGGTAGCTCTTACTGACCTCTTATACTGCTTTCCACTTCATGAGCTCTCCATTAGCTACACAATAAAATAGGCTTTTAAGACGCAGAGTGTAAAGCTTCAGTTGCACTAGATAATCTCAAATTTTTTATTTTTTTCCCTACGAATTACTTAATGACCAGAGAAAGAATTTTTCAAATGCTATAAAGGTAAAGATTTGCTTACAAGTAATCCTTTCCCTGAATAACAGAACCCTCATGTGATTTTTCTTTCAATATAACTACAACGTGCACATGTTACTGAACCAGTAATATTTATCAACACCTATTTTGTACTAGGTGATGAAGAGCATCAGAAATTGTCATCTATCTCTAAACATCTCAAAGTCACATTTGTTCAGATATTAAAGGCCTGTTCATCTGTATGCAAAGTTCAGGCTGATTGCCAAAATCATAAATACAGAGGTGCAATTTGTAAGTATGAATATTCATATACAAAACAATGCTACCAGACAAATATTCCTGACACTGCATGTTGTAGGGAACTTTGGCTAAGGATGCCAGATTTGGCTCCTTTCTGATCTCAAGGAGCAGAGAAGCTCCCTCATGTGTAAGCAGGAGTATAAACATGCTCTACAATCCTTAAATCTGTGAATTTGGAAGAAAAAATAAAAAAATCACATCTTTGCATTCTGAAAATAAATAGAATATACCAACCTGCAGAAGCTCTAAAACATCTAGACTGTAATAACCTTCCATTGTTATGTATTGACGAAAATATATTTTCTCTAATTAAAAATTTTAAAAGGACTTATACCTTTTTTATATATTGCATACTACAAGGTTTAACTCAGAAGTGTCTATCAAACAACATGTCATATATTTCTGAAGAAATTCTTCATGTGTATGAAAATATGCCTTGTTTTTAGTCTTTGAAGTGAACCCTAAGGGAATTTGCATACACATTCCCTAATGTTGATTATTTTATCAGACACTGGAGCAAAAAATGCTTTATCACAAAGATACTAATTAATACAAAAACAAAAAGCCCTTCACTTTCATGTCTGATGTTGAAAGAAACTCAGTTACAAAATAATTAATGAGAAATGTAACTTTTGTAATTCACATTGCGAATACATGCTCCCTGATGCTTTGTTAAAAAAAGTGCTCCATTAGGATTACAAAGAAAATATGTATTTTGTTTTACTTTTCCACTGCTGAAGTATTGCATATGAATCATTATCCTTTCATGTGCCATACTCAGCTGCACAGCATTTTTATGAAACACAAAACTTATGGAATAAATTATATTGCAAGTCATATATGAGCAGAGGTTAATAAAAAAAGCTGTTGTAACATTGTACTGATTATTCACATTTTCATTCTAGAGACCCATATTAGCATTACTCTACTTGTCTATATGACTCAACAATTACCTTAAAACAGAAAAAGTCTTAAAAAACATATATAAAGACACGTTTTCAAGTTCCAGAAAAGCCAGCATCATTTCTATTTTATTTATTGCTGTTCAGATTTTTTAGGTGACTGCTTAAACTGCTCTCACTTAGGATTATTCTGGAGTCTGACTTGTCCTGAAAGCATCAGCCCAAGGACAGTAAACTGCTGTGAATTGAAAATTAGATGCATATCAACGTAGTTCAGCCAAACCACAGGCTCACAAGTTTGTCAAGGGAATGCTGTGTCACACTGCTTGGTTTGTGGGGGAAGAATTCACCATGCGTGTAACAAAGTGATAATTTGAATAGTTCTTTGCACTGCCTTGGGAAAAGACAAGGCCAGCAAAAGTGATGGAAATGCACTCCACCTTTCCTGCTGGAAATCAATATGTGCACAAGTCTTTGCCTCATGTACATGAAGTGGCAGTAACCAACTTTTGAAAGCTTCATAGAGGCTTTAGTACACATTTCTGTTGTTGATCATCCTGAGGTGCCAACCAGGCTAAAGTCCTTTGTGCCAGAATCTGCACATCCCACTGTTCCTCCACAGAGCTCACAGCCCGAGAGTCTGCCTTGCCCAGCTGACCCTTCTTTGTGTGCTGCTTGGAGTGCAAAAAAAATATTCATTTCCTCTCCCAAGGTGCTTCCACTGGTAGAAATATGAAAGGTGTGCCTGCATGGCACAGGGGTAACAGCAGAAGGTGCTTTGGAGACAGAGCTCTGAGTAGAAATCCATGTCAGAACTACTGACCTCTACACATCCAAGCTGGAGGAAGCCAGGTTGGAGTCTCTGACCCAGCATGACTTTTGATGATTTACAAATGTGCCAGACAAATTCCTGACAATGCTGTGGAGAATATGGATGCTGTAAGAGCATTTATATCCCAAATTTCTCTCAGCTATTTCCATATGTATCAATTTTCCTACTCTGGGCAACAGCAATACATAATGTTGTGAATATAAATATACATCTTCTGCTTGATAAACGCCTAGGAAACATAAATATATAGCCCAGTACACCCATTACCTCAAGACATCAGATGACCTTTATATTATGCTGTAAAGGTCAAGGAAGGATAAAAAGGAAAAAAAAAAAAAAAAAATAAAGAAAAATAGCTCCAACCAAACCAGACAGATTTTGTACAACTTGCTAACTAGGACTCTACTGGTCCGAATGGAAGAATTCATTGGATTTGCCTCCTGGCAAAAAAAGTGACACCCTAAAGCTGTCATCCAAGATATTTTTCTTTCTCAATGATTCATTTTTCTTTTGTGTAATTTCATTTTCATTCCACCTCCCACCATTTCACCCAGCACATAATCATGTGTGACCCAGCCTCTCTGAATCTCCATTTGTTTCTGCGGAAGGAGCATATGAAGGGTTGATGAGAAACTCATTAAAGCACTTGATTTCACTTTTATTCTTTAATGTTATTAAAAGACATGTCTTCTACTTGTTGGGATTTTTATAAAAAAATAGATTGTTCAAGCTCAAAATCTCATGGTCACATACATGGAAGTAAACCAAAATGAAGTAGGTTTTACCTTTTGGGACATATAAGTAAATAACAACATTGACTTCACTGTTATTGATCAATGATATACAGAAAATTCAGTGATCACTAGAGAATCAATACAAAATTATTTTTATTATTATTATTTATTAAAGGAAACTGAATGAAAATTTAGATTTCTAGTAAAGCTGCAGTATTTTAATCAGAGCAGAATAGCATTCCAGCTCACATTGAATTAAATAAATTGTATTGGTGCTACACACTTTACTCTGTAGAACTTTTACTGAATTAAATAATTACTTTAAACCACAGTAAGTGCTTACAAGAATCAGAGTAAAAATACAGACATCATAAAAATCTATTATGTTGCACTAGAAAATAAATGCCAAGTGAAAGTCTGTTTAGCAAAGTACACAGAGTAATAAAATATTATGATTATTTTGCATTTACAGTCTTGTAGTGAAAGTGCTGTTTCCTTAGTTAGAATACTTTAAAGTTTCAGATTGAGATAAAAGCCTCAATTGCTATGAAACCATCATAGCACTTTCTTTTCTACTTTTGCAAAACTTTCTACGTGTCTCATGTTACAGAATGAATTTTGCAGACATCAGAAGATTGCTCATCTGCTGAATAAAAATGTAACTTCCAATGAGTGTCCTATATCAAAGAATAAATTACCTCTGAGTGGTTAGTCTTGACTGGCTGATTGGTTGAGAAGAATATGCTATTAGTCTGCAACAGAAATATTAAAATAAATGAGTTCAACCACAAAACTACTTTAAATTCTAGAAGAACAGCATTTCAATGCTTTGTTGGGGATATTTAACCATCGGGAGCTCTAGTCACGGACATTGCTAGAAAAAAAGAAGACAGTCTTTGCCTCAGAGACTTCAAACCTGAGTTCAGGCAAAGGTATTATAAAGCAAGAGACTATAAAAAAATGAAATATTGTGGCCTTTATAGTTCATCTTGAACTGCAGCCTCATGAAAAAGGATTGGTGAAATTATCTGGGGTGCTCCAAAGGTGGCTAGATATTCTAGGAATGAACATCTGGAGATGTTTCCATTCTGGACACTTGAGACACTTGATTTTTATTATGGTAGACTTGCCATTCTGTTTTAATGAATGTGTCTCTGAAGCTTGATTTATCATCAAAGCTTCACATCCATCAAACTTATCCTTGGATCTGTTTCAGAGCAAATTATTGTCTAAAAGAAAAATAGAAAAGATGAGTTAAAGGGGGATGGATAGGCACTGGTCATCCAAGCACTTTCAATGCATATTCAGTCAGATACACATTATGTAAGCAGAGGACTGTGTGTCTGAGCACAAACATCTTCACTCCCATAAAAATAAAGGTGCACAATCAGGAACCTTAGTTTTGCAAAATTGCTACTTTCCTTTGATTATTCAGAACTGCATCGCTGGCATATTTAACATGATTCTTCATTCAGATAAATTACCATTAATTTGAAAGCATAAGAGATTTAAATTCCATGAAGGAGGCTATAGGTCAAAATTAAATATGTATTGGCCTATTTCTGTTGATTTCTTTATGCTTAAATTGCTTAAGCACCTACAAGTAATCATGGGGAAAGGAGAAATAAGTGAAGTAAAAAGAAGCACACTGATATGAAGAAATCAAGTCCATTTCAATTACTGTTTGATGGTCATTAGTTAAAGACATCTATATTCTTTTAAGGGACTAAATGATACTGACATATTAATTAAACATACATGATGCCAGAATGGAAAAGCAGTTTACACAAACGTGATGCAAACTTTGCTTTTCCTTTCGTATTAATATTGAAATTACTAAAGGTAAGTTCATGCAATTTAGTTTTTTCTAATGTTAATCAGATTTTACTGATATTACAAGCCAGGGTGTATCACTCATGCTTTCCAGCTAATGATTCAAGAAAATTTGGCTAAATATTGCAAAGGTTCTTCTGGAGATATAATATTCCAAACCAAACAATTTGAAGTATTGCCAAAAGTACCAGATAACATTTCCTGCAGAAAGTTAATCCATCTATTACGGCACCTGGACACTAATGCATTAGGTTTGTGACTACAAGAAATATTAAAAATGTGAATGTGAGAACAGAGTCAAGCTTTAATGAGATATATTGGTACTTTCCAGCTATGAGGTAAGGTGTGGCAGGCGGGCAGAAACGCAGTGCATGGACCAGAGGGCAGGCAGTTCACATAGAACGGGAATCCAGGTAGATAAATTGTGCAGCTTGATTTGTTACTCTATTCTGTGTATATTCATGCAAACCCATCTTTTGGAGCTGTAAATAAAGAGCTGATTAAGTGAAACTAAAGTGGAAACTACAGGTGGAAGAAGGCCTTTGCCCAGGGTGCTCTGAAATTGAGGCTCAACAAAGGAATGAAAAAGATACTTCCCAAAATACTGCAACCACAAAAAAAGCAGTGCCAAGTACACATCTCAAGAGACTTTTCTAAATAGGAGTGGGTAGGTGAAAATAATATTTCACCTGCCACAGTTGTGGATATTCAAATTAAATAACTCCCAATTGCCTAAATGGGAAAATAAAATCTAAAGGAAACAAGCAATGTCTAACTTCAGGATCTTCCAATAATTTCTTCATTTTTTGAAAAGTCACATATTTATACAAAATATATATTTTGTGTCACCTTTTGTTAATGGAATTTTCTGTGAAAGCTAGTGGAACTGGAAAATAGAAGCAATTTCCATAAATTTACTTCTGCTTCTTTTAAAAATAAACAAAGCATGATTTTTTTCTTATTATTGCATATAATTTTCACTTTTGGCGTTCTAATTTAATTCATAAAAACAGTTCCATAAGTTCTTTATCTGTCCATAATGGAATAAAACAGAAAATCTATAGCTTCTCTATATAGTCTCTCCTAAAAGATCTTACTCTTGTGCTTAATCAATGCGTATCGAGGCTAATCTGTGTAAGTGGATTTTCTCCCTCTTGTGCTTCTATCCTGTTTTGTTCTCTCTCTCTCCCCCAGCTCACTGAAAACTAAATGTTGAAAAGGTAAACTGTGGGAGAACACAGCCTTGTCCACAAGATTTTCACACCACCACTATGCAGAGAGAGCAGGGGACATGCCCTTCCCACTCTTGGTGAGAACACCTTTGTCAGACCAAGGTCACAACGTGCTTGCTTCAAAAGGCAATCTGGAATAGCAGACAGCAAAAATCTATATAGTCTGTCTGTCTCAGTAAAGAACTGCTGGACAGCTTAACAGACTAAGGAGAGAGCAGGGGAATTTACACATCTGTGATGAAGCACAGTTCTCATTATCATTATCATGCTTACCATTCCTGCTGTTGATTTTCATGTCCTTTACACAAACGTTAAGGGAGCACATCTGCTCAGACACCTCCAGCTACCAGCACTTCACAGACTTCTAAGATCCATTCTTCTTTCTGCAAAATAAAGCCCTGAAAGCAAACCATCTGAAAAAAAACCTTCTGACACTACAGAAAGGGAAAATGCTAGCCATGGTGTTTGGTATATTAAAAGACAATTACTGTGGAAATGGGTGTTTTATCATCCCAGTAATTACCTTTCTTTTTTTCTTTTTTTTTAATGAAATAGTGATATAATAAGCTTGAAAATACAGCTAAGAATAGCTATGGTTTGTATTTACAAACAATGGGAAAGGAACACATATTAAAGAAGCTGACTTTTCAACCTTGGATTACATTAAAATGGCATTTAATAATAATAATTTAATGATAAAATTTAAAATGGCAAAACCAAACTGAATGGAAATGAAAAGAACTCAAAGCACTGTAACTCATTAGTACTACTTGTTATTTTGTACTTTGTTATCAGTACTACTTGATATTGCCATCACAGGGGATGAAGAGTTCTGGTTTAATCTTTCCCTGAATGAATTCGGTAATTTAACAACATAAAAAGAAAAAAAAAAAAAAAAAAAAAAAAAGCATAGGGAAGGAAAGGTCTGCCTTTACATTACCCTAAAATAATTTAGTTTTTATATTAAAGAAATTGGTCATATATGCCTTTGACTCATAAAGTACTATGATATGTAAATTTATGTGCATAACAAAAGTCTATACACACATGCATATGTGTTCAGAATTATGCACATGTTCAAGTATTTTGTTCCTTAAATATTAATCCAGTGTTTTCTAGAGCCCAGTGCTGATCTCAAATTATTTATATTTATAATACTCAATGCATTAAGTACATTCACCCTTCACAATCAATGTCTATCAGCAACTTTCCTAGAAGGCAGTCCTCTTGAGAATATTTAAGTAGATTTTACATAAATATTATAAAATATAAAAGCAATATTTAATATTTAAGGCAAAATCCTGACAAACCATAATTAGAGATTAGATGCCATTTATGCAAAGGCCCATGTTATTTATTTGAACAACAGATATTCAGTGTGATTCACCTAATCTGTTCTATAAGGTTACTTAACTATCTTAAATTGGAAATTAAATTTATACCATATTGCATAATACAAATACTTAATTAAATCATTAAGAGTTACCTCTTCCGAACTGATTAACAGCTCTGAAGAAGAAAGAGTTTGACAACTGAAAAATATGCTTTGGGGGCAGCAAAATAGGGAGAATATATATACATATATATATATATGTATGTATGTATATTAGTTGATCAGGCTCAGTACAGGGATCTAAATACCTATGGCTGCTCTGGGAATGACTCTGCTATTGATAATTGTCAAATACCTACAAAATTACTAAAGTGTGCTCATTACAACAAAATGCTTGATAAGCAATCTAGAAAATGCAAATGATGCTTCCCAAATGGCATTTTCCTTCTTTCCATTCACTTTCATCCTCCTTGGGTTTTAGTACAGGTAGCCACATCACAGTAAAGTATTAAAACCCCCCACTTTACACAAACATACTTTTCCATAGTTCAAACTGCCTTCATAATTTTTCCTCTGTGGAATACAAGAAATGAAAAAAAATCAAAACAAAAAAAAAACAGTGAGGAAGCCATCATCATAGTCAGTAAGGAAATTTCTATTAAGATTATTTCACAACAAAAATGAATCAAAGCTTTTCTTTGGTGAGATTCAGGTAGTCTGAATATTATTATTATAAATATATGTACATAAGGTTTTTGACCAATATTTGTCTAAAATGATGATTTTCTTTTCATTCCAGATAAACCAGCTCCTTTGTACATAATATTCACCCAGTGTGGGAATATTAGCAAACTAGTGGATATAAATTTACATAAATAAAAACTTTAATCATAAGCAAGAAGAATACCTTGGTGGTTAGTGGATTTAGCTGTAATATCGATAAGCTGTTGCAATCAGCCCTTGTTCATCCCTAAAGGGGGAAGAAAAAAAGGAAAAAGAGAAGAAAAAGAGAAGCTTGAGTAAGAAACCTTCTGCAAACATTTATTTAATCAATGGATGGCTGATGTCAAAATACTCAGATCTTCAAGTTCTGAGAATAGTTTGTGCGATGATTTCACTCTGAGAAATGCAAAGTTTTGTGTATGTAATGACATACACAAATTATAACAATATAATCATCCTTCCCATCATACCCTTCTGTCTTTTTTACAAAAGAATTTACAAAATAGCCCTACCCGGACACAATTTTTCCTTCTAACAGACTGTGGCAAACTGACAAGATTCCCCTTAAAAACACAGCCTAATTCATATTTTTTGAAGAAATCAGTAATCTTTCCCTGCCCGTTGTGGTCAGCATACACTTCATTTGTTAGCATTAAGAGGCCAAATTATTGCCTTTAACACTGGACCCAGTTGTTCCTCAAGCACATTTTACTGAACTCCTTAGTTAACATTTAAACAGTTTAGGGACCACCAACACAATAATTCTGGAGACTGAGCTTCTCTTGTCTCCTCCCACACTGGCCCCAAACCTTTCCACAAGAGGTTGGCTTTTTCTGATGGTTGCAAACAATGTATTCTTTTTCCTGGAGACCAAAATGAGGAAACTACAAAAAAACTAGTCAAAACCCGATTAAAAGACCTAACATCCTTTTACTTCCCCCTTCCCAAAAGCCAGGGAAATAAGCCATGCTGTAGGAGAACTTTTTTTACACAAAGTAGCAAATCCCATGTCTTTTAAACACAAAACAACTGAGAAAGAGCACGTACTAACTGAAAGAAGAGATAACACTGCAGCAAACTAAATGCCTGCAAACAGCCTGAAGACAAGACATGCAATTTCACATCTCTGTTTTAGGCAGAAAAATGTCTCACTATGGCCCCACTGCCCTCCTGTGTCCTTGTGCCTTCATTCTCTCAGCCCTATCCAAATTACCCTCTCACATTCCCTTGGAATACTTTCCTCTACACTCCCTAAAATCTGTGCTGCTGTTCTTTCGAGCTAATACTTTAAGACAAAAGTTAAGCCAGGCAGCAAAACTACGGATGTCCAATTGATAGAAGCATCATGATGAAAACATCTTTACAGAAAAGTCTTACTAAGCCCTAATTCCAAACAGCAACATGAAAGCAATCCTACGAGCTCTAATGAAGGCTGGTACCTTATAGATTTGTGACCTGTGTTTGATTGACCTTGATGTGTATTGAAGATGTAAGCTCCATGTAAAACTCTCCTGAGCCTTGGACATTCATCACATTTTTACTGGACAACCAAGTAATGCGGCATCTTTCTCATCTGGGCATGCAATTCATCTGGTTATTTCAATGTGATTTTGCTTTGACATTTTAAAGCACTGTAATGCACTCTCAAAACAATTTCCTATTACCAAAATGCATCTAAAAATTATTAGACTGTGCCTGCATGTGACTGCAAAAATCCTGCTTCTCTGACAAAACAGGAAAATCACAGAACAAACACCGTTTTCACAACTAAAATGATGTCTCCTCAGCAGGCAGGGTCATCTTGAGTTCTTTCTGATTCTCACATTTACTCCATTAAATATTCCACACTTTATTAATCCTCCAAAATTCATATAATCTATCTCTTCAACTTGATCTTCCCCCCACCCCACCCCATTTTTAAGTTTAACTATACCATGGTTTAAATATATATAAAATATCATAAAACCATTAAGGTCAGAAAAGTCCTCCAAGTCCATCAAGTCCAACCCTTGAAGGATCACCACCATGTCAACCAAACCATAGCACTAAGTGCCACATCCAGCTGTTCCTTGCACTCTTCCAGGGATGGTGACTTCATTACTTCCCTGGACAGCCTGCTCCAACCCTCTCTGTGAAGAAATTCTTTCTGGAGTCCAGCCTCAACCTCCCCTGGTGCAGTTTGAGGTCATTTTCTCTCTCCTGTTACTTGGGAGAAGAGAGACCCTTACCTCACTACAGCCTCCTTCCAGGGAGCTCTAGAGAATTATAAGTTCTATCCACAGAAAAGATATGCCAATATATGCCAAATAATAACTTTTCTGTAACTGCAACAGCCCTTAAATTTTTATGAGTTATTGGAATATTTTTTAAAATTCATTTCAATATTTTTATTTTTTTTAGTATGATCTTAATGTACGTAGCAAAAAAAAAGGGAAACAATTTTGCTCTTAAAATTTTTTTAATAACTCAGAAAACCTTAGGCAGAGTATTCAAGAAGGCATTTAAAACCTTTAGGAAATCTTAGATCAGGTACAATGTTGAGCCTGATCTACAAAGCAAGAAGTAAAAGACAAACAGCTACTACCCTTGTGTACAATGTGCTTAATTTTAGTCCCAGCTTGATAAAGCCTGATTGGCAACTTTTTTCCTCATTTTCACAAAGCACCAACTGTTGCTTAGAAAAATGAGATAAAATAAAATGCTAACCACATAGCAGAATTTTGAAACAGAAAATCAGCAAATCTCTGTTTGTCTGAAAACAGTCAGAACACATTTCAAACCAACTACTGGAACAGGGAAACAGTGTGAGGAAGGAAAAGAGAATTGTCAGTGAATGGGGAAAACTTGTCACAGGTTCATGAGACAGAGCTACAGGGAATGCCTTCTCAGTAACAGGAGTGGCAAGTAAACACTACTGAATCTATGTGAAGTTACCTACCCTAGTCTTTAACATAAATGCCAAAAAATAACAAAAAATTCCCAGAGAATCTATTTTCCTTCCTTCAAAAGGAGAAGGGATAATGATAAAGGACACAAATACTTACGTTATTTTTTCATGAAAGCTGGGAAAACTAACTTTATAATGCATTTGCAGTTATTGAGGCTTTTTTGTCCCTTCACAGTCATACAGAATATTGTTTTCTGTCTTAAAATCATTTCTTTTGTTTTCAGATCAAAATCACTGTATCTCAAGAAACACAGGGCTGTAAATCCAGTTCTCCATTGGTCCCTAAATGTGCAGTTCAGGAAAAGTTACATACCCAGTGACAGCTATGGAAAGTACAGAATTTCCCATTTCTCCCTTTACAGAGTTAGTGTAACATATGGTTATCATGGGGCTTTTCTCATCAGCTCAGACTGAGACAGAGAGATCCAGTTAGACTCAATTTGCATGTATAATATCAGAGCAGAGTGCCTACAGATCTGTAAGCCAAAAGAAAAAGTATTCACAACTTTAGGAAATTAAAACTTGGAGTTGCAGACAGCTTTAGCTGATCTTAAGTCCCATACAGCTACTAACTAATTCTCAGTAAGGCACACAGGGAATTAAACATTCAACTCTCATAATTATCAAAGATTGTAGCTACTCAGAGCCTTTATACGCTGAAAACCTACCCTGTAGTGTTTGTAATGACATCCATTTTTGTACCACAGGTGAAATGCTGATTACTTAATTTATTTCTCAGTCATTTGAAAAACTCCCCCTGCATTTATTTAACATACCCTGCTTTTCTTCATCTGTAGGTGAAGGCCACTGAAAAAATTCTCAGGGTTACAATAGGACTATGGCACAACAAATGAGCATCGCAGTAGGAATGCATTACAGGACATCAGGGTGCAACATAAAAATCTTCTCAACAGTCCATTTACGCACTGTGAACTAAATTCAGTCACTGTATTTGTATATGAAACTTCTACCTACCCCTGCAGGGCTAATACATACATGTTCAACAGCACACTTCAACCTTTGATTGCTTCAGCATCTAGTTTGTAATTTTGATAATACCAAAATACACCATTCAAATATTTTAGAAGCATTACATGAAGGAGAGGGCCAGAGAAATAATTCAGTACATTAAGTTTTAATAAGTGGCTTTCCTGAACTAGAGCCAGATCCTGCAAATTCTGTTTCTGACTGAGAAAGCAACGTCAGTTTTTTACTAGAGAAAAATAAAATCTAAGTTATGCATTATTTCATGCATTCCCGGTTCCTGCCAGCTCCTGAGAACTGCTTTCCTATTTTCTTACTAATGTTTAGAGATAAACAGCATTTTTCAAGAATACATACTGATCACAGTTTCCACAAATAATGAATAAGTTGTCCTACAGAGAGAAAGGAAAAGTGATGTTGGCAGTTGGATGTTCTGTCTCCTTCAATGCTGACTTACACTACAGAGGAAGGAATTCCTTATGCATGGAATGCAGCTCTTACTTCATTCTGCTTCATGAATACAGAAGTGCAGTGCCCGAGAAAAAAAAAAAAATGCAAATTTAAACTCAGGAATTTTCCACAGTACTCATCAGTATATTACCTTAAGTTCCTCTCAGATAAGACTTTCAGGGAATTTACATAGTCTCTGGTCCTCCTTTAATTTCCTTGATTATAAACAGCTAAACTAAATGACTTGGAGCTCTGGACATCCTTTTCAAAGACAAATCTCTTTCGACAGAAAACGTTTTTTTCTTAAGCATTTGCAACACAGTTCCTAACCAAAAAAATCTCACAACTTACTTGAAACAAATGGTTTCACTAATAGATGCTGTGGTACTCAAATACAGTAGAATTCCTCCTTTCCTCCCTTCCGAAAGAATTTCATCAGCTTTTTCTATCTCCACCATCTCCACACTCCTGTTTATCTTATAATTAAGTGGGAATGATCTGCTTACCTATTAAACAGCTATTTTGCAGCCTGGTATGCAGCATAACAGGGGTTTCTTAGCAGACTTCTGTCCTTCCTGGTCTCTGATGGCTAAAAAATAACTTTGCTGGCTTTGCTAAGCAGCGAAGGAATCCTGTAAAAAAAGATGTGATCAAATGAATACCTTTCAGGGACCATTTGCCACCAAATTTATTTTATAATTCATCTGTTCTCTTATACCAGGACTTACACCATCTTGTAAGGTACAACTGTACTTCTAATGCATTGCTTAAATGTTAATGGAGTGAAATTGCTCCCATCCATATTTTAACAGGCTTAAGTACATCAGCTCACTCACTTCTGTAACGAAACTCAAGAGAAGTCTACCAGAGAAATTCAGTGAAGTTAACTCTGAACAAATTATATAGGGTTGGCTCAACAGTCAGGGTTGGAGATGAGGTTTGGCTTCTGGGTTGGTTTTTGGTTGGGTTTTTTTGGGTGTGGATTTAAAGACATTGTTGTGTTACGATACATTTCTTTCTTTAGTTCCTGACAGTTACAGCACTTAGGTGAAAACCTATGCTTTTGAAAATTGCTTGTGCTGTGGGCTGCAATAATATATATATATATATATATATATATATATATATATATACATATATATATACATATATATAATGTCTATTTTTTAGCTTCCAGTTGATTTAATTAGACTAGATTATTTCAGTCAAATAATGGTGTCATGCATGTGACACTTTGACATAAATCATTTGTGTTGAGCTTTCAGAGAGAAAAGAATTGAGAGACTTGGGGATGCTGAAGACCCCAAATTCTTGTAGATAAACATGAAATATAAAACTCTGAGGCTGCTAAACACAATCTAAACTTGGGCAAGCTCCTCAATACCATCAAGCACAAACAAGTGTGATCTCAGCAGTAAAATCACAAACAGATCAGGAAGAAGCTAATGCAAACAATGGCTATGAGAAAGAATGTGACAGAAGACTTACTGATTTAAACAAAACCAAACCAAACTAGCAGTAATGCTAAAGCTTCATAGTTTTGTCATCCCCAAAAGGAAACTAAACTATGGTCTCCAAAAAAAAAAACTCCAAACAAACAAGTCTACAGTCCAGAAGAAGGCAACCAAGCTGGTGAAAGGGCTGGAAGGAATGCCCTATGCAGAAACAGCTGAGTAGGCTTCTCTACTTTGGAGAAAAAAAATTCTGACAGGACACCTCATTCCTTCCTGCTGCTTCCAGGGGAGGGAACATGGAGAGGGAAGTGCTGAATTCTTCTCTCTGGTACCCAGTGATGGGACACAAAGGAAGAGTTCTAAGCTATGCCAGGGGGAGGTTAGACTAGACATTAGGAAGCACTTCTTTAGTGAGGGAGTGATCAGGAAGAGGATATCTAGAGAGGTGGTTGATGCCCCAAGCCTGTCAGTGCTCCAGATGCATTCGGACAACACGGCCTAAACATTTTGTGTTTCAACTTTTGTTCAGCCCTGATATAGACAGGCAGTTGAATTGGATGATCATATTTTGTCCCTTCCAATGGAAATATTCTATGCTGTTCTACAGATGAATTGGTTGAATAAGCAACTAAAGAGAGGAGTTTATGATTTTGCTAAGCCACAGCATAACACTGGAGGTGAGGGTGGGCCAGGGAATTCATCTTTGGATATTGCAATTTTCTGAACCATCTTATTTCATCAGTTGGTTAGATTCCTCATGGTCCTCATTTTCTCATGTGCTAAGCCAAGTATTCTCCTGACTCAGTGGGGATGGAATACAATTAGGTGTCCACACGGACGAGGGCCATTTGAGAAGTGTTTTTGAACCACTTACATTGAACACAGGAAAAGACAACATAAAATGGACAAGCTCTACTTCTACAAGAATCACTTGACATTGCATCAAATGTGAAGTAGTTTCAGAGGAATTTTTAATAAAATAGACCAGGTGAGCCTCAGAAATTTGCATTTAAAGAAAGAAAATGATCATACCTTCCATTCAATTAAGACGGCATGTAACCAGAAACAACAGCAGTAAGTGGTCTCCTGGACAAAGCAATTCAGAACATCAAAAAACATCAAAAAACATCAAAAAGGGAAGAGCAAGGATTTTATAAAAGCAAGATGCAGTCCAAATGAGAAAACAGTCCTCTCAGCCTTCCTGTATAACAGTCTAGTGTGTTTTAAACTCTGTATAGCACAAGGAAAAATAAAAAAGAGAGAGACTATGCTGACATAAAGCTCAGATCATCTATGTTCTTTGGGGCATATATAGCTATTACTGAAACTGATGAAGAATGTAACAAAGAGATGAAAATAGTGAAAAAACCATGATAACAACAAAAAATAACAATGCTTCATACAGTCAAAGCAAGAAAATATATAAAGGATTTTTAGACAAAGTATTCAGCTGAATTACTTGCTCGGTTCTTTATAGAATTACTTCTTTATTCAGTACCAAAAAATCAATTTCTCTCTGAGGTCCAAAGAATTCCTATAAAATATATATAGTGAGGGACAAATAATAAAGGATATATATTAAAAAAAAATGTGTTATGGTATTGGTTTTTATTGGCTGAGAAATATATCTTGAAATACTGAAAAAATCCCTTCTAAGAAGAGCTTGGGTATATACATACACGTATGGACAAAAATCATTAAAAATATACCAAAGACAGGTATATTTGACATGCTTGAAGAAAAATACCAACTTCAAGCAGTCTCAGCTCATAAAATTAGATAGATAAGAAAAAAAATCTTTGTTTTCAAGTGTAATGTATTGCTTTGGAATATTTTTCCATAAGGAACTGTGGAATTAATTTTGTAGATGTTTTCTCTTTATTTAGTTACTTTGTTCTGCAGAAAAAGGAACAACTCTTCACACAGAAGTCCTTATCATGAACTTTGCTGCAATTTAAGGACTGACCAGGTGCATACATGTAAACAAACATACCCTCTCTACAATTTTTAAATCCAAGTATTTCTGTCTCTAACAGAGAGACAAGTCTGAGCAATGAGCTCCTTAAGAGTTTTTGAGTCATTGAGAGACTCTTTGATGATGAGTACTTTGAAAATAAAGAGAGAGCAAAATTTACATTTACGGTGTTGTTTCCTCAAGACAAACACACTCCTCCACACACAACTTGAAGCACTTTAATTGTCGACCTCAGTTCAGCTACTCTAAAGTCACAGAGCTGAAAGGGGGAAAACAAGCAGCATTTCTTGAGATTTTGACAAATTTTCACCTAGGATGTTTGGGTCAGACTTCAAAAGGCACTTAGCTATCTAATTCCCATTACTTTCAAAGTGAGAAAAAGATATAAACAACTTTCATAGTCTGGCCTTTTACGTATACCAGGTAACCAGAATTTTCTTCCTTTGTACTTTTTAAACAAGTTTTACTTTTAAACAAGTTTCACAGTCTATTTCCAAAACTTTTTCTTTTATCTTCAGTGAAAAATCTCTTCGATTTTTCATTTTTCGCTCTAAGGAGTTTAAGGCAACAAAGAATGTCTTTTTTCCCTCTTCAGCTGCAGAGGGCAAAGAAAAAATGAGAGATGTCCAAGGCTGTTATATGCATGTTGATTAATGGCAAATGAGAAAATATGAAAAATATGGATCACAGATTAAATAAAATATATTAAAATTAAAGACAAATTAAATAAACAGTAGGATAAAAAAAGAGCAGGTATCATACCAAAACACTTTCAATTTTGTATATAGTACACTAATGGGATTCATATACTGTATTTAATAATTTCTCCTTCCAAAAGCAATGGCACATTCCTTACAGCTATTTTGAATTACAGCTGAATATCCTAAAGGCAGATGCATGGCAAGATATCCAGGTGAGGCCTGGAACATCACAGACTTCACTCTAAAAGACTTGGAATATTTTTTTTTCTCCATGTATCTGAACTTCTCGCTACTCAACTTTTATTGATAAAAACATTTCCTCCTACATCAGCTATTGATCCATCAGAGTATACTAAATATGCACCAGTGACCCTGAAGATGCTGTCCTTGCCTTCCACTGATACCAACAACATTGAATCTCAAACACAGGTAAAAAGCCTAATTTCCCAGCATCAGAGTTTCCCACCTCACAGGTTACTGGAATCATATTTGGATTTTTTTTTTTTACTTTTTTTATCTAAATAATGTTTTGTTGTTCCAACAGATAACATTCATATACAACTCAAAAGGAAAAATACCTGCATCCATTAGAAAACATTCTATAAATATTGGAATAGCACATTTAGATGAAATTTCAAAGCCTGATTTGAACAGTTTCACTTACCTCTAATGATGTCTGTTAATTTCTGTTAACTATTAAAATTTAATTTTTTTTCTTGCTCATTCTAACCCATGATATTTAAAAGACAAAATTTTATAATTACCCATCATGGAAATGCTGTACTATTTTAGGCATTATCAACCTACAAAACCCAAACAATTTTAAACTACAAATCTATTTTCCAAAAAAAAATTATTTCAAATACTTCTCAAAATGTAAAGTATGGCAAAATCAGGACAACCTTTCTCAATATTCATTTTCCACATAACCTAATCTTTTCATAAGCTTTTCTCTGAAACCAAACAAATTCTAAGGAAAACTAACAAGAAATCACTTAACAAAACTTAAAGTAGAGAGGTTTACAGAAGCACACCAACTCATTTCTTGACATGTGCTAGAATAAGAAAGTACTAGTGCTTTTAGAATCCTAGGCTCAAGCTACATGGGGTTTACAAACTCCATTTTCTGGACTTGATCCTCTTCTCCAGACATATTTTAATAATCTTTTATAGGTTTGTTTTTTGCTTTGATTGAAGGGGCCACAGCACAGCTGTATGTGACTAGCTGTGGGATCTTGAGCAGATTGTTTGCTTTCTTCTGATCTGAAGTCCACACAGTGAGACAGAGTTGTGATCACTACCTTAGCAGATTAGCGAAGAAATTTCAGATCAAAATTATAAACTTATTCCATTTGTCTCTCTTCTGGTTTTATAAGTAATTTTCAGAGCTTAATAGACGGCCAAATGTCTGTAGAAGAAAGTGTAAATGGACTTGTCCCCATCTAGAGAGGCAAGATGTTATTATCTGCATTGTGTGCACAGAAACATCAATGAAAACTACAGAGAACACACATAACATATCTGATTTCTTCAGTTTTTACACTTACCATACAACAGATGAGCTGTATCCATAGTTATACAGTACATAGTTCTTTACAGTATGTAAAGGAATATACACTCAGCAGAAATACTTGGACATCTTCTGGCTGCAACAACACATTTTTCCTCAACACACCTTCAGGCACTCATCAGTGTCCATTCCCTTCATGAACATTTTACTTAGCCCCATACCTGCCAACATAGCTTCAAAATAAAGTTAACCCAATGAGCAGTATCCCACACAAGATCCAGAAGTAAAAGCCAGGGAGAGCCCCCTGCTTGCTTTGCCACCTCGCTTGAAACCTTTTGACAGAAAACTCACCTCAGAACAACACACTTATGTGAATCTCAGTTTCCTATATTAATTTTTCAATTTAATTACCTTTATTTCCCCAAGGCAAATAATTTCCACAGTATGGAAATTTAGTCATAGTTTAATCAAATCAATAAATGATTAAATAAATATATCTTTGCCAGTAGGAATAAGCTGTAGTTTTATTAATGCATATTTCCAAGATCTGAAAGTTCTATTGTAGACATTAGTCCATGTGTATCACATTATGGCTGTAATTTCCAGCTGGATAAACTAAGCTAATGATGACTTTGAATGACTAAAACTAAATGGCTACAAGAATTCTTTAACTAATAAATTAACAGTCAAAATTAATTTAATTAGAACAAAGGAAAAAATATCTTAAATTATCTAAAGTAATGCAAATTTATTACTATATGCATCTCAGTTATTCCAAGGAAAATACATAATAATAAAAGCCATGAGTGCTCTAAGAACCCTGCAAGTTTAAGCTGTCAACATGTTTCACTATTTGTATTTGTTTGTTTTTACTTTGCAGTAATGATCTTGAATAAAATCTAAAACTTCAAGCTGTGCAAACTAACATTATAATTGAATGGGTATTAATTTAGATAAGTAAAACTCCTTCAGTTTAATTTTTAAAGCTTCATCTTGCTTTGTAACTGCTATAGGCTTAAGCAGAAGAAACACACCTTTTTTTTTCTGTGGAACTAACCTGATAAAATAGCAATAGATTATGTTATATTAGTTTAAATTGAAGCTCTTTACATTAATGCATACATAAACACAAAAGTAAACAGAAAAACAATGCAGTGAAGAATGGCTTATATGGAGAGGCCAGGGTGGTGAGCAGGAACAGTCTACCAGATTTATTTTCAGGAGCTAATATTTTTTAAATAATAAACCTGAAATCCTTATAGAACAATATCCTCCAAGAAAAATAAATTCATTATACCTTTTAATGTTGAAAATCATTTCATAATTTCAGATGAAGTGGCTGAGCCCCACGACATTATCCTCTGTTGCTTGGGTAAATAACTGTGGAATCAATTACTCCTTAAACACTTCATTCAGAATTCTTAATCTCTGCATTACCTGTGACAAGTTCCTTGTTTCTTCTTACACGGGACAGCTTCTGCTTCGCTGTGCTGGGAGAGCAGGCAGCACAGCACAACCTTCACAAAGCTCCCATTTCAAAAACGCCTCGAGGAGGAATGACTCACACTCCTGCTGTTTCTCCCTGGGATTTCTTCCAGTGAGCCCAACAAACCTAAATTCAAGAGGGGTTTTGGAAGGAGAACTTCTTCACCACCACATGGCAAGCAACCACACTAAAAGCTGCTAGACAGATGTTGATCCAAAGGGCAAGCAAACAAACAGCAGCCAAGTGCCTGAATGGCAAACACTTATTGCCTAGGAAACAGCCACTTTCAAAATACATTTTCTTCAGAACTGGGGAGAAGGAAGGGGGAAAGACATGTACACAAAAAAAAAACAATGCGAACCCTACACATTAAATATATTTTCATAGGAGTCATGAGAGAAACAAAACGAAACAGGATGTTCAAAACACTTAACATGGCTGGATTTTGTCCATAAAATCATAATGCAAAGAGTGCCACTTAATTTATGAGCTCATTTTTTCCTGTCCTGCTTTCAGCTGGGGCAAATTTCTTCTTGGTAGCTGTTACAGTGCGGTGTTTTGGATTCAGAATGAGAATGTGTTCATATCACACCAGTGTTTTGGGGTCTATGCTAAGCTGTATTTATCCTAAGTCAAGGACTTTTTCCTTCTTTGTTGCATGCTCTGCCACTGATGAGGTGTGCAAAAAGAAAACCAAGAACAAACCAAAAAACTGTGTGGGGGCATAGCTGGGACAGGCGACCTGAAGTGGCCAGCAGAGTATTTCACACCACAGAGCACCAAGCCATTTATTTAGCTGTTACCTGGAAGAGAGGGAAACCTGGGATGGGGAAATGAGGTTTGGCACCAGTTAACAGGCAGTGAGCAATCACATTGTGACTGACTTATATGTTTGGTTTTGGTTTTTTTCCTTTTTATTATCATTATTATTATCATCATTATTATTGTATTTTATTTTCAATTATCAAACAGTTCTTATCTCAATATACAAGTTTTACTTCAATTCTCCTCCCCTTTTCCACTGGGGTAGTGGGGGAAGAAAGGAAGAGTTGAGTGAGCATCTGTGTGGTGTTTCATCTCCAGCTGGGTTTAAAACCATGACAGGCACTTATCACCATTTCACAAAAAATGATGATAGGCAGTTTTAAAAAATATTAGAGAAATACGAATTTAAAATAAAAATTTCCTGCATGTTTACACTTCATTCACACCTCTAAATTCTAACAGTTGCATTGTAAAAGTACCTGATTTTTAACTAAGTTACAGTGGAGATGATGTAAACATTTTACATACTCTGTATAAATGCATTTCCCCATCTGATTTTTTTCCATTCTACCTCCTTGAAGACAGCATGCCTTCACATCAACAGCAAAATCCTTTCTTTGCTCTTTCTTATAAGAAGTTCTCACTCAAACAAGCCTGAAATTTATGTAAAGACTGGCACTAGCTCTGGCTCTGGCACTGTCACTTGGCTGTGAGCTCAAGCCTCGGACTCAGAATCCTTCTGCTTTCAGAAAATCTGCTCCTCTTTACTACAAAAAAACAATTTTCTTCAGCTAATCTTAACAGAAATCACAGGAGCATTAAAAGCACTCAGCAGCATTAACCTAAGGAATGCATGGAGCTCTTTCATGAGTACAAGGTAGTGTGAACACTTCTGAGCCGTGAAAATAAGGAATTGTCAGAACACATCTACCTGTCTGTAACATCTGGCAAGTTGTTATACTTTATCCCCTCTACAGGAAGTGTTGTGAGTAAAGGTCAGAAGACCAGGGGGACTGGACACTGTAAAAGAGGCAGTGAAATTAAAATTCAGAAAATCCATAGAGTCAGAACAGAGTTTGTGTGATCAAACCAAGGTCAGAAGCTGCCTTTGCCAGCTCCCTCAGTCATGGCTTGAACAAGCCCTCTGAGGATGTATGGCATGGGATTCTCACCCTCCCTCAGGCAAATCTGTCAGTGCTCTGCAAGGCTGAATGGGCACGCAGTGTAGTACCTTCAGCAGTCAATCAAAAATTTCTCATGAAGCCATAATGAAGAAATCTTTTGATTTCAGAAAATTAGCATTTCCAAGGGAAAATTTAATAATGCCTTAAAATTGATTCAACTGCAGAAAGTGAATGGAAAAAGCAGTGAACTGCAAGAAGCAATGAAAATTACTAGTTTCCATTCTGTCAACACAGCAAAGGTGACTGAATTACAATATGCATTAGCAAGACAGGGGAAATTCTTTCTCGGTCAATATAGATTTCAGATATATCCAGACAGATACATACATACAGCACACAGTTTATTTCCTTCTCTCTTACTCTGTGTACACATATTTTTCAGAGATAAACCTGAAGTTTTTTTATACAGAGTTTCCAGGTGCTGTAAACTACTATGGAGAATTCACCTTACACAAAAGATGGTTTCATAGTTCGTGCAAATTTTCAAGTCATGGCTTTTCTGAGGCACACATTTTCACATTTTATCCTCTCGGAGTTTTGAGTACTCACATATCAGCCATGAATGCAGAAATTCTGGAAACAGGCTCTTATGAATAGGCCCTATGAGCAGAAAAACTTTCTTGTGATTTGGGAGAGTCAAAGGTGTAGGTCTTTCCTCCCAGAGTACTTTTTGCATAATTATCTATTAGTTATAAACTGCAAAATGTTTTAGACCCTCTGAAAGAGGAAATGGAATTACATAGTGTACTAATCCTATCACTAAATCTTCTCTACACAATCAGTCTAGTTGAAAAAAAAAAAAAAAAAAGGAAACAAGGATAGGTGTGGACATTCTTTTAAACAAGTCCTCCTTCACAATCAGACAAATATATGAAACAAGGATAGCACACATGGCATGTCACACATAGGGAGGGACCTTATCAGTGTGTACAAATATCTGAAGGCAGTGTGGCAGTGAGACAGTCAGACACTTTTGATTGCTACCCAATGGCAGGACAAGGCAATGGGCCTGAAGTGAAATAGAAGAGGTTGCTTCTGAACATCAGGAAACACTTATTTTTTTTTGCTATGATCATGGATGAGCACTGGCACAGCTTGCCCAGAAAAGGTGTAGAGCCTCCATCTGTGCAGATACTCAAAGGCCAAAAGGAAATGGTCCTGGGCAATTATCTCAGGGTGACCCTGCTTGAGCAGGGGGGTGGCATCAGATGATTTCCAGAGGTCCCTTGTAACCTCAGTCATTCTTTGAATCTGTATCAATCACAAAACCATTCATGCATGCATCTCAAAGTATCAGAGGGACTGGTTTATAGGTGAAATGAAAGAAAGGTGACATTGAGGGAAGACTTTCCTCTGAAACACCACTGAATGCACAAACATACACATCTTTAATCAGTAATAAAATCCAAGTGCTTGGACAATGTGACTTGGACAATTAGGTAGAGCATTTGCTGACAGTGTGCATCAATCAAACATTTTTAAAATAGTTAATCAAACACTATATACAGCTGGCTATTAATTTTCAAAAGGTTTCTTAAATCATGTCTTATTACCCTGTTTATAGTCCTTCAAAAGTCAATGAGTGGTGAGCAGTTAATTCCCACAGCAGCTCCATACACAGACACCCTAATGCATGATTACTGGCTTAGTTAAGCCTGTAAAATAGGCTCATGTGTCATTTATAGACCCTTCACAATGCCAGGTGTTTATTAGCACCTAACAACTCTAGCCATCCCTGGACTCTTGCATTAAAGAGAATATTTAATGTCCATTTTTGCTATGAAAATGCTCAGGAGGCAGACTGAAAGATGACTAAAAAATACACAAAATAATTTCCAAATGCTTAAGGAGAAAAGCTCAGGGAAACTTTAAAAAGTAAGTAGACTAACCAATTTTGATATTTTGGCAAATACAGGTGACAGGAAGGGTCATCAGGAAACACACTTTAAACATTCATGTTCCAAGTATACACTTTTTATATATATACACATTTTATATATATATATATATATACAAAATTTATATATATTTATATAACATAGTATAATATACTCAAGCAAATGTTTATCTCTACAGTTGGTCTATAAGTCTATGGTTATGTTTTAAATATAAAGTAAGAAATATATTTTAATTAAATATAGATTTAAATATTGAAAAAAAAATGTTTCTAAATACTATTTTATTATATATTACTGTATTTTTTTCTGTGCTGCACTCCTGATAGTGGACTTGAGTTTGGCCACACTAAAGCAGCACAGTGGCTTATGCTAAGATCAAGTAATCAATTTAGAAGACCTGCCCATAGAGTATTTTTCTGAAATAACTATATATATATATTTTAAAAATGTATTCTCTAAAACTGTAAGTTTATTTTTTTAAAAAAATTAAAATTATATACAATTTTAGGTTATAATTTATTTTATTTACATCTATAAATTTTGTAAATATATATCAACAGTAATCCCCTGGTACATTAAGCAACAGAAATTCTCTCTGTTTCCCATCAGCTATCCAGTACCAGATGTACTCTGAACTCATAGCTGAAAAACCTCCTCTCAGCATTAAAAAAGGCAAGGCTGTACAAATTAGTGTTTAACTGATTAAAAGATCCAAATCATCAGGGTCATGTGTATGACTTAGTGGTGCACAGCTGGAATTTAATATTTGTTCAAAGATGCACAAAAGGGTTCTTTGTCAAACACAAATTTAATCATTTATACTTGGCTTTGGGTATACAAATGATGAATTAATTGTTTTAGCCAGGAATGTAGGGACAATTTTTTTTTAAATAGAAAACAGATTTGTTGAAACCTATTATTTATTAAAATTATTAAAAATTATTACAATATTATTTAAAAACAGAAAAATTACATTTAACAACAATTACAACATACAATGATTAAGTTGAAACCTAGAATTTATTTATAAAAAATACTATTGAATTAAATTTATGGCAACAGGAAAAACAACTTTTTGATGAAACGCAGAAAACCTAAATTCTGCTCCAAAATAATTAACAGTCTATTTATGCTATAATGAATATCTGTAAGATATTTATCAAGAGATACTAACTTCATTCGTGTGTCCCATATTTCAGGTGAGATTTCCAACCCTGTGGTATTTGGGATTTAGGTTTTGTTTGGTTTTGTTGGGTGAGCTTTAAAACACCAGTGGTGGCTTCTGCAGGAGCTGCTTCAGGGCTTCATTTTCCAGATGGAAAGCTTTTTTTAAGCCAGTTTGGATTTAAAAAAAAAAAAAAAAAATTAAATTACTCTTTTCTATTTCTGTTAGCAAAAGCCCTCAACAAATAACAAAAAACCCAATAAACCAAATAAAATCAAAATCTCAAATAACCAAAAGAGCTTCTTTCTAACAATTTTTTTTGCAAGGCTGATATCCCCACACCACCCTAAAATTTTACTGTTTATTTAGATAAAATATTTTTCATTATTTTCCATCTCCAAAGTCATCATTATTACAGATATCTCTGAGCCCTTCACCTTCTACAGCTGAGGCCTGACCAGCCTCAAATAGTGTACCATAACTATTATACATTACTTTAGCCAAAACATTTCAGAATGACTTCTGTCTTTCCTGGAACAGCAACATAATGCTGACTTGGACTGTGGTGCACTGTTATTTTTTCAGCAGCACCATTGCATACCTAATTAGTCCCTATCTTATCACTTGCATTTATCTTCACTGATCTTCTTCATCACAAAATTTTATTTTACCAAGGTCACTTTGAATTTCCAACCTAGATTCCAAGTACTTTCCAGCCCTTTGCCCTAGAATTGCCCCTTAAGTTTTATCTTTTCTATCACAGAAGAGACTAA
This sequence comes from Cyanistes caeruleus, assembly GCF_971803275.1. NCBI lineage: Eukaryota > Metazoa > Chordata > Aves > Passeriformes > Paridae > Cyanistes > Cyanistes caeruleus. Next base: position 75,693,400 of record NC_141705.1, read on the forward strand.
AAAAACCAAACTAGGATTCAGCCCATAATGAACACCTTTCCAACTTCACAGTGAGCAGGAAACTTTCATTTAAGCATGTTGGGCATTTAATTCTTGGTGATTTACTTCTGAAATGTATAGAGGTCAGTGGAACAAACCTCTCTGAAGTCAAAATGTATTGGAGCTGCTGCTTCTCATCTACCCAACAACCCAAGAAAAATGTACATCTATTTAACATGACTTCTTCCTGAATACCTATGTTGGATGTATCTTAAATCCTTACTAATCCCCACATTAGATGGATACCAGAATGTTAAAATCCAGATATTGAGAGATGCCTCTGCCTGAATTAAGGTGCAAAAGAGGACACACGCTGAAGTCAATAGTATGGATTTTATTTAACAATAAAATGTGAGGCAGAGAGATGGGAAGAAATACAAAAGCACGGAGAGACAGAGAGAGGTCAAGCAGAAGCTAGTCAGCACATGTGGATCCACCAGCATCCTATTGGTCCCTCTTCACCCCAGGCTTCTTGGTGGTGGGGCTTCCAGAAGTTGTTCAAAACTTTTCACAATGTATACATTTTTGCAAGCAGAGAAATAAATTGCACCTCGGCAACACAGTTGTCTTATTTTATTGGTTTAATGATTCCCTTACTTCTAATGCTAATTAGTCTGCAAGCTCAGTCTTTCTTCTTTTGAGTCAATGGTTTTCTCGAGCTGTGGTCAGTAGTCAGGATCTCCTGCTGCCAGAATTACTTTTTACCTAGTCCTAGCTGATTTCAATGGAGTTGCTGAGTTGGCTTTCCTTATGGCCCATAAATTGTCCATCATCAGGGATACATCCTTCTGCCCCAGCTTTGTTAACCTCCCCCTAGGTCTGAGACAACAATAATCCCACCTTTATTTGATCTCAAATTCTGCCACCTCCTAGCAGAGTCCTTCTGTGTTGTAAACAGTGTTTGAGACAGTCACCTGTCATTCTTAAATGTTTGTAAAAGCATCTATGTAAATTACATATCTGTAGTCCACTTGTTATTGTGAATAACCAAACAAAAATTTTTGCAATCAAATATTTGGCTTCCTTTCACATTTTGTAGCTTTTCTTTACTTCTCTTGACTGTCCCCTTTTAAGAGAAATTAAATAAATCTATTTTATTTAATGTGTTTTGATTGAGAGGTCTGCATTTTATCCTAGAAGTTTATGTTATTAATTTACATTTTTGCAGCACAGGTAGACACCAAACCTCATGACTGCATCCAGCTGGATCTAAGCCAATTCAAATTATCAACACCTTACTTCAAAACTTGTATCTTTGAAAATCAATGTTCCTGTGATAAGGGTTCTAAGCAGAGAGCATTGATGAAAACTAGTAACTTTAATGACACAATTCTGAAGGCTTGAAAGAGTATGCAAGTATAAAGAACATCTAAATGCAAAAAAGTCAGAGGCAGCCTTTAATGAATACATCCCTTAATGTTAAACAATAAATTCAAAGTATATTTTGTTTAGGCTAGATAGTCTAAAAAGTTTTATTTATTCAACTGCTGTAATTTAATTTTATGGAAAATTATCTCCAAAGCCAGCACCCATAAAAAAATTCTAACAAAAAGTTCTAGATAACCAGAATAAACCACAAATTATTTAAATAGGTCATCTTCACTACATAGAGGACTATGTGAGGGATTTTTGTTTGTTATTTCCTGAGTGGCAGAGTGTGACATGGGAGCCAAAGACCAGCAGGGCTGAGCTGTGACCCAGAGTGAATTTGATCCTTGTTTTCCCAGTCCCTCATCTTGAATAAATTGAAGTAAATTAAACCTCCTCTGTGAGGAAGATGACAGTCAACTGATTATGAACAAACACACTGATCCCGCTTCTTTCACACAAAGAAAAACTTTTCTTACCCCTTTTAGTTCCCAGGTAAGACACAGTCTCTCAGTCTGATCTAGTGGCAGCACAAAATTAATACTTTTGCTGTAGGAAATTAGTTGTTTCCTTCTCTTTTTGATTCATATAAATAGAATATATTCTAGGAATTTTAACCAAGAAAGAATGAGGTGAATGGCAATGGAATAACTGCATAAAAAAAGCTTGGCTCTCTCTTTATAAATGCCATATATATGAAAAATAAACAAAAAATTAAAACACCTACAATTTTCTCATAATTTTTTCAAAAGTTAAACAAAGATGTGGTATTATCCAGGCTAAAATTCTTTCTTTAGTGACAAAGGTTTCAGAAAAGATATTCCACACAATATTTCAGAGCTACATTCCTAGTATGAACATTTCATTTGCTCTGATCATCATAATATCCGCATGCTTAATCCACTACTCAAAACAGCAGATTGGTTTCTGAATGTCAAACAGTAACAGCCTACAAAGTGAATGCATTCAAATCCCCTGCCACTTAAAATCAATAAACTGACCGATTTTGAAGCTGAGCTGTTTTATTACACAGTAATGAAATTTAGAATTTTGTCAACCTACATGTAGTGCTGAGCCCTAACGAGCTGTTAAGGGCAAGAAGAGTGAATATTAGAATTCCAGCATTCATTACTGTTGGACATTTCAGTGCTGACACCCAGCGTGTCACTCAACAAACTGAGAGGCTGCCTCTTCCTCCTCCCATGAAACAGGTCTGAAGATATCCTTCTGTTGCCTATGGCAAAATATCAACAAATTCATTCTATCCCGTGGCCAAAGAATAATAATTATGGTTTGCTTCCATTTGGTGAAAGAGAAACATTTCTGCAGGAAGACTCTGAAGACAGACGTCTAAAACTGCTTAAAATTTCACTATGAAGACAACATCCCACCTGTGATGGGCATTCTGATGATGCTCTGGGAAACAGTAGGTTATTTATTCAATCTGAAAAATTTGTTTTCTGAAACTGCACCATTTACAGATCCGTTTGTCTTTCATTTCTTCAATTGCTGATTTTATCTTGGCATGTCCCACTAGCAACTTACAGCTTTGTTCTGAAGTTTGATAGCTATTTCCATGTATAGAACTACATTAAAAATTTTATTCAGATCTCCATTTCCAGGTTTGTCATAGAGAAAAAGGATAGAACACCTAATGTTCCTGTCTTCTACAACACTCAAGCTTTCCCCAAATTTAGTTGCTGTTGCTTGCTGCATTTTCTTTCTTTGCCTCATTAATTTCTGATATCTGCTGCATGTCTTATTACACAGTAACATATGCTCTCTGATATCCCACTTTCTCCTGAAACCTTTTCAAATACACTTAAAAAAGAAAACTAGTTTGATTGTGGGTTACCTCTGGAAGAATTACATTACATTTGGCCAGCGTGTGAATACTCACTCAAGGCCAGAAGTTATTTGTGCAACAGAGTGAAATTGAGCTTTACCTGATTTGATAGTGCATTTGTAAAGGTTAGGTGCATTTTGATCACTCTATATGCCATACAGATATATAAGTAGTATACTTTCCAGTTACTATTTTTTGCATGTTCAAAGATTGCAGCGATTCTCTCAGCTATCCCTCTGCTCTCACTAAGTGCTTCTGATGCTCTGTATATTAACATACCAACTTTCAATCATGCACATGGAGGTCTGTGCATTTTTGAGTTTCTGTCTCAAAAAGACTTTAAAAAGAAACATGAGAGATGCAGAGTATTGAACAATAATATGAAATATTCTGAGAAACACACAGGTGTGTTATCACTTAGAAAGGCAAAAGTGAGACTGTGGGATCTGCTTGTGGGTTCAGCAGCCAAACCCTTAAATTGGAAGGGAAAATAGTCAATATCGTTAAATTTTACATTTCTCCAGTGAAAAGGGGTTTCTTATTTTCACATCTTGAATAAATACGTCATTAAATCACAAAAATATATATTCTTAAATAAACACATGCACACACAGACAAAGCTTCATTGTAAGCACTTGTCAGAAAACTGAACCTTTAATTTCAGTAACTTCAATAACACATACAAAAGACCCTTGGTTTTCTAGCATCATGGAATATAAAAAAAGATAATTACATATGCTTACTTTTGCCTGTGAGGGATTCTAGATACTAAACAGAGTTTACAACCCCCTCAACATGCAGAGAGTACTCTCTTCTCATGGTCAATTTACAATCTCTAAACATTTGCTGTGCTTCCAGAGTTTCTGCCCAAAATTTTATTCAGGGCTCAACACTTCTAAAATATTTGGATTTTAACTCAGAATCATAATTTCAATGGTTTGCTATAGCTAGAAATGCTAAAATATTGCTCTTCTAAAAGATTAAAGATATATTTTGTGCTAGACAAAAAAAAAAAACAAACCCACTCACCCAAGCAAAATCCCTCTGAAAGAGAAGATTTTGAAGATTTTTTAAGTACTGTTTTTGCACACTATTAATATAGAAAAGATGGTTGTGAATTTTTTCATCATTTTTGACCATCAGAGTAGTAAGAGACCATAGGCTTTTTCATGACTCCTTCCAATGTGAACAAGATTTTGAATTCTTAAAGTAGGTACAGAAAGCTTCACAGTGCTGCCCATAACTCTCTTTAGGTGCTTTAACTAAAACCAACAACAAAAAAACTTCCTCTAATAGCTAAGAATCACATTCAAACCTTAAAAACCTTCTTCAGGTGAAGTGTTCTTTCCCTCTATGATAGGGGAACCATGTGCATCCTCACACAAAGTTGAAAGGTGTTTAGCATGATATTCCAGATGAAAAAAAAAAAAGGTAATCTATTAAGAACAAGGCAAAATACATAGCATGTACAAAGGGGAATGGGATGCATGTCCTATTTTGCCATTTTATAATCTTTGCTGTTTTGATACTTTAGATGAACATTTCATGAGATGGCTCACACACCAAAATATTTTTTCTGATTAAAGAAGAAAGAAAAAAACAGCCAGAAATATTTCTCGTAGTGTGAATTTTAAGTTAAAACAACCAAACAGTAACCTTGTATGCAATTAATTCCCCAAAGTTACTGTAAAGTGTACTGTGAGAGCATTTCCCCTACAGTGACTGAAGGAACCAATGACAAAGCTTTTGACACCTCCAACGCCTCAGAGCACCCTTTTTTAGCAATCACTTCTCCCCTTGCATCCCTGCAACACTTAAAAATAAATCACAGGCTGGAATCCCACTCATATACGTCTAAAAACCTAAAGGGAAAGTCAGATAAGCTCTAAAATATATATATAATACAACTAAAATACTAAAATACTACACAATCAAAGCAGTAATGATAGATGAAGGGTGTTATTCAAGCAGTGTCACTATGCCCAAAAATTTAATGATGCTACTGAACATACTGGTGGGGCAATTCCCATCTATAGTATGGAATACTATTTTTCCATATTATGGAATACTAATTTTCACCCTTCTAAAAGCCACAACTTCATCATTTACATTCTCTCCTTCAGGAGTTTTAGTCAAAAGAATGAATACAGTATTTGAGGATTTAGGTTTCCACTCAAGAACCACATCTTCAAATGTGGCTATAAAGGAGGCATTTTGCTGTAAAAATTTTTTGTGCTGTTTTGAGTTAGAATCATATGCTCTCCATAAATCAAAATCACCAAAGAAAAAAATCCTCATTTAGTTCAGCATGAGCTGAAGTCGTTTCTACAGATCTTGTAAATTCTATCAACCTAACACACAGCTTAAAACTTAGCAAAATTGCAGCTGAAATACTTAGATTGGTTTTGCATCTTATGTCACTGTGCTGTAATATAAATTCTAATTCTTGAGTCCCTACTTTATTGAGACTCAAAGTTGAAGAACTCCTTGTCTTTCCCAGACTAATGCTGATCAGAAAAATCAGGACTGATCCATAATTAAAGCACATTTAAATACAAAAAGCAGCAACAAACTGAATGCCCTTTTCCAATTACTTTCTAAGCAAAACTGTCTGTTACAGTAATGTTTTACTGCAAAGCAAAGCATAGGATTATAAAGTAAAACAGCAACAAAAAAATTAAAAATGCCTGACTCTTTAGAAAGTTCAACTTAAAAGTATGCAAACTAAGAAATAAAGTATTCTTTTTCTCTTGCTGTCTTGCATCTCCCGCTTGGAATATTTTAAATCACTCTGTTGCTGTTCTTTCTCTGACCTACACAGAAATACCTCTGTAGCCCAGTTAACATCACACCATAATTAGAGTAGCTATCCCATTAACTTCTTGCCATTGCTATCTCCATTATCTCAGGGAGGTTTCTCCCTGTGTACACACTATTCAGAGTGCAAGGCATGAGAAATGAGTTGTGAACTGTGAACAATGTATACACAAAAAGGCTTCAGAACCAGCAAAAGAATGACAACCAAAGATGCTTGAAAATGGATAAGAGATTTACAAAGGGAATAAGAATTAGCTGGCTCCTGACAAAATGGGCCTAAACAAAGAAACAGTTTTTGCCCATATTCCAGAGTTGTTTGTGGAAGCACTGGCACCAAATATTTACTAGAAAGTAAATACATAAATTAATGGAATAAGAATATAAGAAAAACCTTTATTAAATACAACGTTTTGCATTAAAACCTGTCTCAAATCTTTACACTGCTTAATATAGAAAGAGAAGAATATTTTAGGGGAAAGATCATTTCATATTTGTTTTTTTTTCTCTATTATATTCCTAATCATCCCTTCTAACCACTGATGGAAATAAAACAGACTTAGGAAGGCCTTAATCTTATCCAGTACAATCACTCTCCTCAGTACAGCATGCATGATTTTACTTGCCATGCAACTAAACAAGCAGGACAATACTTCTATCCTGGTGGTTCATAAGTTCCAAACCATGAATTCATTATCTGTGCTCCTTCTGGGTTCACACAGACCCCAGACTAGACCAATGTTAATTATGGGTATGAAAAAATACATGCAGCTTTGGCTGGGCTTTCCTTTTCCTTGTCATAGTCAACTCTAAGACAAGGAAAATACTCAGCAAACAACCTACACCTAAAGAAAATAACTCATGATTTAGAAATGGTTTGAACATTTCTTACATTTTGAGGCAATGAACCTTTTTCTCAATTTATTTTCCACTATGAAAAACTCATGAACATCAAATACCACGTATATGAAGCAAATAATTCATTGCACTAAACAAAGCCTTTATTATATCATCAAAAATAGCTATTATTATTAGTTCAGTTACCATAATACACAGTCTCATACAGAACCTACCTTAACTGCCAAGCCCAGAAAAAGCCCCAAGGAGTAAGTTAGAGGCTTTGTAGAGAAACACTGAATGGTACCTACCAAGATTTCCAGAGGGTTTCTCTGGCTCATCTCATGATCTGCCAAGTCATAAGGCTGGTGCCAGGCTTCTGATGGTGCAGGTATCACCAAAAGATCTGTCTGTTGTCAGCAGGGGACAGCCGATAAGGACCTTCTGCTCTGTCTTGGGATTTGTTTGAGTTTATCCAGATATGGCTTCTTAATACAGACTGTTTTCTTTTCACTGATTTCCAGTAAAAGTCTGAAGTAAAAAAAATTCCATGTGAATTCCACTTTTGATACAAAGCTTTATAACTATCAGATCACTTAATCTGACTTTTTCCATTCCTTGACTGCAAAATGGCATTAAAACACTCTGTCTTGGCTTAAGACAAAATAAGAGGTGGACATTCTGAAAAGAATTATCTGCCCATATAGTTTAACCCTTTCCACCAATAAGAAGAAATTAATATGTGCAAATATAAGTGATATAAGCAGATCTAAGCCTCCACCTGTGCTGCCTTAGCTCTCCTGGTGACAGAAACAGGGAAAGGCAAAAGGCAAGAGAGAAAAAAAAAAAACCAAACAAACAAGAAAATAAACCCCACCATAAAATAGAGCCTCTGCCTTAGAGCAAAAGCCCCAAGGCAAAAGAGGGTCTGCTTGGTAAGTATCTGAGTTGTATTCAGGATGCACAGCCACATCTTACATATGCATAAAGAAATCTCTGTGTCGTTTAGAAGAAAATATTAACTCAGGTGTCTGTGGGTTTATTTCCTACTTTTCAATACATATCTTATAAACACATTTCTCTACAGAAATAAAATCCACCAAGGTAAGCTGGTTTATCAAAGAGTCTAAGACTGTAGAAACAGAAAGCCTCAGATAAACAGCACATGAATCCTCACTTTGTAATTCATATCCAAAATTTTGACTTAGATTCTAGATTACGAAGAGACTACAAATGTGATCTTTCCAGCATGCTCTGTGCACCTTCAGGCAAGAGTGATTTTCTGATTCTTTCTACCTGAAAAGAATATATGTGACTAGCTCTGAAAGAGCTCACAATTGTCTTTGAGAAGGTGGACTGAAAAAAAGGCAAAAGGGTGTCAGATCTCTGCACAGGACACCAACTGATGCATATATGAGGTGGGAAGCTGCAGATTCTTGGTTGAAAAAATATACATTGGCAAAATTATTCGTATCGCTTTGTGCATAGCCATAGAAGCATTCCTGAAGCTTCTCTACAGTGTACTGGCATTTTTTTACATCTTGCTGGATTTATAACAGTGATCAGAGAACCTTCAGAATTTAACTCCAAATAATAATCTCAGCATTAAGGTGCTTCTGAAAATTATCACACCCTTTGCCACTTTTTTCACTGTGAGTTGTATCTTTCTTGTTTTCCCATTTGCTGTGATCACTGCTTCAATGCCCTTCTTCTCTCAGCATTGTTCTCTGCCAGAGCCAGCAGCAGCATTTCCCTAAATAGCTGACAGTCCTCTGGTACTCCCCTCCTCTCTCACCCCCTTCCTTCCACCTCCCCCTCACCCCTACAATTTACACAGCTAGGTGAGTAACCCACTTGAGTCCCTGGTTTATTTTTCCCTCCACACAAGTCTCTAGTTTGAATTTTCAAGTATTCTGGCATCTAAGCAAGACAAATCCTTAAACGTGTCAGATTATCTTGCTTAGTTTATAAGACACTGAATAGCTCGAGGGATTCCTAGTGGCTAGGGAGCCTTTTGTTGACAGGCTGTGGTTTCGATACCAAATCATGTCCACAATGGCCTTGAGTCAGCTTTATCTGATTGCTTGTTTCACTCATAATATGAGTTGTTGAGCTCAACATCCGTTTTTGTAATAGAAGATGATCACAGCCAGCACTTCTGCTGTCAGTCTCAGGGGAGAAGAAGGCTGAGTGCAGGAATGGAAAGTAAGAGAATGCTTTACAGGTGCAAATGTCCCTGGAGCAGTAAACACACACATCACTCATACTACATGGTGCAGCACACTCCGCTGCCACCCAAAGTTGCCAGCTTGGTCCCAGAAGTGATACACAGCTATAAATACAGCAAACTGGATTTATTAACCCAGGCACAACATCTCCCTCACAAACAAATACTTCCTCAAAACGTAATCTGAGCCCTAAGCTTGTGTATTTCCCTAGAAAGTGCAGGCTCACTTGCAGGCGTGGGTCACTGCAGGGAATGCTGTCCTTATTTCGGGAAGACTGCTGCCTTTTGATATGCTTCAATTACCCTCCACAGCAACCCTGTCATCACCAGGACTCAATTCACCCAACACAAACAGTAATAACACCTTTACATAAATAGCTAAAACAGATGTTTCTTAATCCTTAAGACACATAAAAGGGGAAAAAAACCCCAAAACATACTCTCCAACATATCACCTGTAACTGAGTTGTTGAGATGTCCCTTTGCTGATGTAAGAATGCACTGGATCACAACAAGGCTCTGCCAAGGTCACCCTCACAAATCCAATTGTGTTAGGTGTAACATCAGGTGCTAGGAAGGAGTATAGGCCACGAAAACACAGAGAGATGTTTCCCTTGCTAATGCTCCCACATTCAATAGTCTGCCCTTCCTGAACTTCTACACATGAAGACTGCATCTGAACGTTGGCCTTAACAGCCACAGATGGGGCTGCACATGTACCTGTAACATCCCTCTTTTTAAAACGTGATTATATAAAAAGGTACAAGTAGCTCTGTCAGTAGATTTATATACGTGTATTAAACTATATATCAAGAATGAAAACTAAGAAACAAAAACAAAAACAAAAAATACCAACAACAAAAACAAACCAAACACAAAAAAACCCCAGAAAACCCCCAAAAACCCAAAACCCATCCAGCATAGCTCCTCAACTTAAAACAGACCTCAGTCAAGAAACTGGCTCTATCCCACAGGCTCTTCCCAGTCCAGGTCCCTTCAGTTCTGATACACTGCCCAGCTGAAGGGGGAACTGAATTAGTGTGCTAAAGAAGTGATGGTCTTGTCACTGGGCCAGAGTCAATTAAACATAGGGGGTTGGGGAAAAGTATGTCCAGATGTCGGGATTTTTTTAAATACTTTTCCCCAGTTCGAGTTAACTGGAGGAAGGCACTTTATTCAAACCAGAAAATTTTAGATCTCTCTTGAGGAGAGAGTATGAATAGCTCACAGCTGCCTAAAACCTTCCTGTGATATGCATAAACTACATTTTTATTAGAACTGGATTATACTAGCTGCTATCCAGGAGTTTCAAATGGCTAACCACTGGAGACAATCAGAAGCACAGAAAGATCTCTGCATAATGAACATAAATATCCTTTCAAACAGAAAATCATAATCTACTCTGCTGTAATCAAGTCTATATTGTTGTATAAAGAATTTTAAGCAGAAGAGCAATAGAAAGGACAAGAAAAAAGAGGAACAAAAGAAATTTGAATATTTCTTCATAATCACTTTGTTTTAATTTTTTTAATAAAGTAGTTATGTATGATAATTTATTATTAGACAGTTTCATCTCATAAGTATGATTCTACAACTAAAAAGGTTTCATGTTCATGTTTCAAATCAAAACTTCTTTCAGAAGTTTCGAAGTGGGACTTCAGCCTCCATTTTTGAGTCTAACTAGTGCCTGCAATCGTACAGTCACTGCTCACCAGCACTATGGGAACTGCTTTAAACAAATTATAAATCTTTCAAACAAGGACAAGCCCAGTGACAAATTTCAGCCCAGGTAAAGACTTGGCTACCAAGGATGCCTCAAGCAGTTCTGTATTTCTTCTTCCATTACTTGCTCCCCTTTCCTGTTGTATAACAATTTAACTGGTGGTAGAATTTGTCAAGTGACATTTCAACAATAGAGTAATAATATCACCATTTTCAATTTGATATGCCTGCTTTGCAGTGCTCAGAAAAGAGTATCATAGAGGAAGTCTGAGACCAACCTGGAAAAGGCAGACAAAAATGAGTTTATTTAAAATTTTTCAGAATTGATATCCTGAATATGCTGAGGAAGGGAAAACTGTTATATTAATACAGAACAGATGCCAACTTCCTTTCTTGGCAGCAAAATAATTTTAGAGGTGTCCTCTTTACTGGGATCCCATGAGCAGGAATTCAATAAAATAGAATAGGGTGAACAAAAACATCTGCCTTTGTTCCTAGAAAGGGTCCTGCTTGCAAAAGACAGCATTGATAGATGTAATTGAATGCACTCTAAACAGTCAGAAGAGCAGCTGGTTATTTTTATTACAAAGACTTGCCTACCATCATCCTAATTATTTTCACACAAATCAATTGTTTATTGAATGATTATCTCAAGTTTAATATTTATGCCTATGAAGAACACATCTCCAGTAAGTTTTGTTTAAGGGAGTGCAATTAAATTTACTTATTTTTCCCAACATTTCTGAACAGTACCTCCAAAGTATGAAAATAATTTCTACTACATCACACAGCCTTTCTAAGGATAGGTAGAGATAATTATGACCAAACACAGAAGTGTCAATTTAGGCAATCGATAAAAGTAGCAGTGATCTCTTCCCATTTAATACTACAGTTGTGGAAAGTACCAAACCATTCATTAAGGGATAAAAATTAGTCCAATGTAGAAACTAGACACCTAACAGTAATCTTCATTAAGGACTCATTTCTACAGAAAATGCAAACAAAAAGCCACTTTAGAAAGACAATATCTGAAAAAAATAAAACTTCAAAATACAAGCAAACAGAAAAAATGTAATCCAAAAGTGAAGTACAAGTCAGGCTAGTAAGGCATGTAAGTCTAAGTTATATAGAAATAACTAGGCTGCATTGCAAACTCCTGAACAGTCCTGAGTCATTCATTCATTCTGTAAGTGTGGTATTAGTATTTCCACAATCCTATTACTGAAAAATCCAAAACCCAAATTAAAACAATGAGGTGTAACCCTACACAGTTTATGGATTTTAAGAATATGCAGGAAATGCTGCTTAAAGGAAATTCTGCAGAAAAAAAAATTGAGAGACAGAGAGAGAAAAGGAGAGCAATTTTGGCACAAAATAAAAATGTCTTAATAGTGGGACCCACTGGGCTCTGGATTACTTTCCCCAAGATAAATTCTGAAAGCCTCATCACTTGATTAGTTAAAAAAAACCACTCAGAAATATAAATCATAAATATGCCAAGGCAATCTTGCAGTGAATGAGACTGAACTGGATGGCATAATATGTATTTTTTCAATTCTAATTTCCATGACTATGAAAAAATTGCATTTAAAATGGAAATTAATGGCATATACAATGTTCAATAATTTACTATCGGTTTTTATGTTGCCTAAACAACCCAGTACATCATTCTATTAATACATGCAGATTCTGCCAGAAACTAATCAACAGGGGGAGGGGAAAAATATTCTAAAAAAAAAAAATCACTTTGTTCTTCAATAATTTAATAGCAATTTACGGTCATAAGACACAAGCAGAGAGTAATAAGGAACAGCAGGTATTCTACAGCTTGCTAGAAAGGAGCAAAACTCAACTTTGAGAAGGGGAGTATGAGGAAAGATGTAGAATTGCTCCAAGATTAAAAAAAAAAAGAAAAGCAGTCTTAGAAGAAAAGCAAAAGAAGAGGTAATAAGATAAAGGCTGGATATAATTACACAGCAGCTGGTACCCAAAACCCATTATTGTTGCAATTAATATGAAAAAGAAAACCACTTCTAAAATAATCAACTAGCACATTTACAGTATGGACCTATGACAAGGCTCAGTATGTTCTGAGCACTCATCACCTCTGTATCCACATATATGACTCTTCAATCATGCTCCACAGTAGAGAGAGAAAGGGCTTGAGCCCACTGCTTCATGTTAGCCTCTTAACCAGAAATTATCTTAACCAGAAAAAATTGTCTGTCTTAGACAATTATATGGAGTGGAGACTGCAAAATGACCTCATTTTAACCACTTCCCTTTCACCAACAAGGGGAGACAAATATAAGTGAAAAAATAACACTGTATTTAAAAGAAGAAACAAAAACAGCAAGGCATCAAAAGTGCTGAATCCTGTGGACCCCCCAGAAATAAAGAAAATGAGATTGAGAAGCCTTTCACCCAAATTGGTGTCTGCAGAAGCAAACCACATAGCCCAGAGGACAAAGACTATGTGGCAGAGAAGCCCTGCTTGGCTCAACCTTCTCCCTGAAACAAACAAGCAGGAAGGTAGGAGCTTAAAAAGCACTTCTGGTGGCAGATGAGGGGTGCTGGCCTTGCCTAGGGCAGCCCTGGACCACTGGTGTAAATTTCTCTGCTTCTGCTTGCCTGGACCCAGTTCGTGCTGGCACAGCAGTTCCATGTCTCTGCTGTGTCACAAGGAGGAAGAAATGGTCCCACCAAGCACTCAAAACCCCCCAAAACCCCCAAAACAGATAAATAAACAGCAAAAAGTGAGATGTTTGCTTCTCAAAGAAGTGACAAAATCCAAAAGGCTATCTTAGTGCCATTCTCTGTCTCTGAGGCCTTCCTACAGCAGCCTGGCAGAACGCACTGAATCTTTAATGTTGGCAAATCATTTGCATTTGAACCAAAATTTCCTTATAATTCAGAAGCCTTTCTGCATAAAGTAGTCCAGTGGGACAATTACATAAAAGCATCCACTCTGTTTTGACACTTCTTCTTAAAGAAAGAAGATACAAATATATAAAAAGAAACCAAATAGTTAAGAAATCAGCAAGAAGCATTAGACAGCACCAGAATTTATATAATTTCACTCTAAAAATATGACACTTCTTGAGTGAATACATCTCTGTCCTCATTCAATGCAGTGGGCAGAGTTTATTATCCCATGTTTCAAAGATAAATGCTGTCAATGAAGTGAAACAATGCCAGATTGTCAAATACCTATTTAGATTACATAAATTTCACTTCCCTCCCTGCTGCTCATCAACAGAGTATTGTACATTGTGGAAAGGACGCATGTGATGATATTTTGCACGAATGGAACACATTCATGCTTCCTGCTTCACACTCCAGCAGCTTGATTAACTAAAGTTACTTCAGATGTCATCCTTCAGCCCTCACTTCTCATATTCTGAAGAGCCTTCTTGCAAGCTCTCTTTCTACCCTTTCTATCCTCATTTCCCTTTACACACATTACTGTAGGGACCAGAGGACAAGGACAAAAGCCCCAAGCATGCATTAAATTAGCTCATTTTAAATTGATAGTTGCATGGACACACCAAACTATGTAAGATTTGTTATCAAGAGCAACATTTTGCTCTGCCACAATGTTTTATTTTCACTGCAGTATACTTTCAAATGGTAGTTCTATCTCTAAACTGGTGTCATACACCTATAATTAAAAGAAAATATTTAAAGAAAGATGCAGAATAATATATTTTTTTTTAAATAGTGAAATGGGCCTATCTTGAGATGGATGTTTTTATAGAAAGGAATATCTATCAAAGTATTTTACAGACCAAAACCTTTATTTTTTTTTTCTTTTTTAAGGTCAGGATTATACTTCAGTGTATACTTAAGTGTACTTCAGTGATACTTAAGTGTATCCCATTGGAAGGCATGGGGTATTCCAATAATGTTACCCCCAAAAAGAGAAGCTAGAGAATTCAAATGGTTTAGTACAAATAGACATATTTAACATACATAGACACCAAAAGTAAACACTTTTTAATGCAAAGCTGATTTTTTCCTCCAGACTTCTGTAGCCACTGAGTTGCCAGAACTGCAAATGGTTCCCAGCAAGCAAAATGAGAGGAAATCGTCTGTCTCACTCTGAAAAGTTTTAAGTCTGCGGTATTGTTGTTTTAAAACTGTTCACACATACAAAAGTAAGCCTAAAAACTGGTAATTGCAGCAGTTGTGGCCACATTCAAGTTGGGTGTGACATGGGGGTGAAGCTTCCATTGTTTTGTGATGTCAGAAAATAACATTTAGACCTAAACTTCTTATGCTTGATCTCCTTGTAGCTATTTTATATTTACAGATTTCTGTTTGTTTGAAGGAAAACCGAGAATTTGGAAGGGCAGAAGGGTAAAAGGAAAAAATAAATTGAAAACAATAGGTTGCAAATGTAGCTTTTATCCTTACGACTAATATTCTCAGAGGTTTTAAGTCTAGATGAGGAAAAATCCATTGTTGGTCACATTCTACCCTCATCTTTAATCCTACCACGCTTCTCTGGACAGAAGGCAGAGTTTTAATTTCAAAACTGGAAAGTGATTTCTGTTTTTAATGTGACATTGTGCTTTTACCTTATTTTGATGAGCAAACCCAGACTTTTGAAAGCACTGTACTCCATTTTTTCTGTGTATTTTCTGTCCTTTTTTATTTTCTCCTTCTTCTAATTCCATCTTCTCAGAATTTTTTACTTAAAATCAAACAGGTAAAGAGTTTGCTAAGTTGAATGGGTTAAATTAACACTTTGAAAAGTGTTTGATGATCAAATGCTACACTAAACCTTTTGCCAAAATTCTATGATTTTCTGGGGTTGCTGAAAAGTTTTTTGTTGTTTTGAGAATATCTTGTTGGTATTTTTCTGTGTGTCTAACTCCAAGTACATGAACAATCATAATCCCTTTTAAAAGCCTTGTCAAGCAAGGTTTTGGAGCCTTATACAGTGTGGTGGTCTCACATTGACTGATATTTGGTGAAGAAGGAAGAAACCACCCATGGTAATGTTTTCTGAGAGAAGCTGCTAAGAGTTTCCTCTGTGCCTGGAAAAGGCCAGTAGCTGGCTAGTTCTGAGAACTGACAACATTTTGCACCATTTAGAAACTAGATCCACCTCTGTGAAACCCACACACCAAGGTCAGTAAAGAAGGAGTCAAGCCTCAGATGGAAGGAGAATTAGGAGATTCCCTAATGGGGCTGAAAGCTCTCTTGGTAAGGCCATAAAGATAGAAATGATATACTGAAATATCTGCTTTAATTCATGAGAGAGTATGGCGGGATGAAGCATTCAAACTGTAGATGTGAGCAGAGGCATCCATTGATGAAGCCAAGCAGATGTTGGAGTAGATGTGATCCCATGAGAAGCATGAACAGAGAGAGATGAGATTGATGAAGACCCTTCACTCTTAGGGAGAGAAGAAGAAAACCTCTGTTCCCAGAGATGATCACAGAGACAGATGGAGAACCTTTGACTTTGAACAACCCATCCTTAAAATAATACCCCATGAGTTCATGGCCCATGGACACACCTCTGGAAAGGCTGTGAAAATGGTAGGAATGTCACAATGCAGAATTTTTCCCAGGCAGCTGCTATTCGTGGAAATGAAAAGCCATGACACAATTGCTTCTCATGGAAAAGTCTCCATGATGTGGCAAGGGAACAAGAACTCTCCCTACAAGAACTGATGAAAGACTATTGTATAGTTGATAACTGATTTAACATTCCAAATTTTGTCTCTACGTTGTCAGCTGGGAAAGGAAAGAAGTTGGGCAGGGGGAGGAAAAGTGTTCTGAAGGTTTTATTCTGATTCTCCTTATTCTTTCAGTTCTATTAATAAAGTTTCTTTATACCTTTTAAGGTTTGAGCCTGTTTTGTCCTCCTCCTAACCCATATCTCACAGCAAGAGAATGAGTAAGTGCCCTGGTGGTTTTTGGCCAGCGCTGAAATCCACCACATTATTTGGTGCATTGGCCAGGAAACTCAAACTGGGAAATCTAAACCACTATACACAGCTATTGACAAGTTACACTTGTTGACAAGTTAAAATGGTAAACTACTTACTTGACATGTAAGGATAATATTAATAGTTATATATAGTTATATAAATAGTTATATATAGTTAAATATATAATAGATAGATATATTTATATTATATATTTATAAAATATAAATATAACTATTTAAATTGTTATATATAGTTGTATAAATAGTTATATACAGTTAAATAGTTATATATGTGGTAATATCCATGATTTCTAAACATCACCACAGTGGCAATTCCTCCATAATTTGCATGAAGTCCACTGATTCAGAGGCTCCTGGAAAACAGTGCTACCATGCATACTTTCCAACACAAGCAAGATTAGTCTCTAAAATGATTCTTACAGCAATAGGCAAAGGAAACTCAGCACCCTATTGACACAGGAATGCTCATTGTCCATACTCTATTAAGTGTTTAATAGTTAATTTTTGGCTTGTTTGTACCATTTTGCCTTAAGTTAAGGCAACCAGCAGAGTTACTCTGTAAATAATATTTTAAATAAAGCTATTTTTTTAAAAAATTTTAATTATTTATGTATTCATGTAGTGTAATTGTAAATTAAAGTGGTGCATACACTGTGGTGAATACACTTGGGGGGTTGACAATAAGGTAGTAGTGGGAAATTTAACTGTGAGTTTCTTAACTTACTTAAAATAAAATATCAATTTATATTTAAATCTGTAATTGTTTTAATTGAAAAAGACAAATTACAGGGGAGAAAGTGCCTATTAGCACACAATAAAAATAATTGATATAAGTACTTAATTTTCAAAAGATGAAAATTTTCTCTGCTGGTTTTCATTGAAATTTCCACTTAGACTATTGATGCTTTCACTCTGCTTTTTGAAACCTGAAATTATCATCAGTTATACAACAAAACTTGAGGAGCTTTCATGGCTCTCTAATTTAAGTCAAGTTATGTGTTTGCAAGAAGGTGAAAAATTCAAAAATGCTGGTATTTTTAAGCATAAGTGACATCTGCTAGGTGCTTCATTGCTATTTTGTTTAGCCTCTGGTAACTTACTGAGCAAGCTATTAGGAAAAAGCAAGCTATTAGAAAGAGAGAGGTGGCACAATTATGTGAACAAGCACTTTAAAAATCTTGTCATGTATTTTGCTCTCCCACTTGTCTTTTCTTCAGCAGAGAGAAAGGAATAAGAGCAAAACCTTGCCTGAAAACTGGCACTCAGTTTTAACAGCTAAAGCAGTATTCTTGGCAATAATTAATATAATAATGCAGGGTCACTCTCAATGTACTTTCATTTATATCTGGATTTAGCCTACACAGTTTCTCCCCTATTATCTCTAATGATGTTTCCACTGTAAACAAATTCTCAAGAGTAATGTCTAAAGGAAAAATAGGGAAAAAAGCATAACACCATTTTGAGAAATGAGGAATTACCCATCCCATAAGTTTATGAAGACCACAAAGAAGAATGCTACTAGATGTCTAGGGCACAAGGAATAACACTAACGTAATCTTTGCCACTATCTTCAAAATTTCTTTCTATCATGCATTATTTGGACTTTTGGAATAACATCATGATTTTTACATGGAAGAAGAAAAACAAAAAACAAAACAAAAAAACACCAAGTTAAATATGCATGAGAGCCATTTAAACAAACAGCTGCATCACAGGAATGTGTGAACATAAAAGAAAATCTTGAGGAAGACATTTGAGAGTCAAAAAACCGAACTGTACTAAGCTAATTTCTGATAACCTAAAAATGTCATGGCTTGCTAATTAGTGATGCCAAAACCAGATGGATGAAGCTGTGACAAGCTAATGTCATAGTCTTCACTTCATGGTATGGGCAAATAGTCACTCATAAAACCTGTCCATTACTCTTCCCTGGATCCATCTTTTCATGCCTTCCCTGTAAGACACCTTCAGAGATGAGTGATGGCTCTTGATGACACTTATACGGAAAAATACATTTATTTTAACAGTAAAGTTTGTCCACAAAGAAAGATGGGCTGCCTACTTGGAAGAGGTGGCAAAGCAGACTACAAAATGCTATGCCATTTTAAATAAAAATATTTTACTATTTAATGCAAGTGCTTAATATTTGAAAATAGTAACAATATCTTGCTGCACACTTCATTGTGTGTCACAATTGATCTTGTATTTTAAGGCGATCATTTTGTATAGGAATTTTATAAAGAGAATAAAAAGGAGACCAGCTTTTAGAGAGGTCCTTTTACATTGGCTTGGGTTGTTTCCTTTACCTAAATATGTTTTGGTTTTTATTTATGAGAGCCTTAAATAGAGAGGTATTTCTGAAATATGAGAGGTGATACTGTGTAACTGATGACACTGGAAAGACACCTTAAAGAATGCTCATAGAGAAAAGACTATTTCTCAACAAAAACCTTAAAAGACAATGAAGAAAAGAATGACTCAATAATGGGATAATGATATACGCTGCATCAAATCTGTTAATTGAAGGTTTGCCATGACCACTGAACAGCATTAGCTGGAAATATCTTCAGACATTCAGACTGCTAAAAGTAGAAAATTATCAAGAGGAAAGACAATTGTAAAGGAATGAAAATCAGTAGACTTCACATAATAAAATATAATGGTAGTTCTCACAGCCTAGAATGGCAGGCTAATTTTGCAAATTAGACTGGTTAGTTAATTGTGCACTTCAATGTGCCAAGCATCTTTGAATAATATTAAAAAAGATCACAAGTTTGATAGGGAATAAAAATATTCTAAGAACAAGACTAGCTTAAAGATACACATACACAAGAGAAAAAAAAGCAGAAGCCGTCTATCAAACACAGATCTCTATTGTCTGTAGCACAAATCATCAGTGGCTCAAATCAGACTGCAGGTTTAAAAATAAAAATAAATTTACTTTCAAGTGCTTTCATATCATGTGATAGAATCTGACCTGTAAAACATGAACAGCAGGAAACACAGTCATGACATAGAATAATGATAAAATATCAGTTAGGAAAAACATTTTATATATATATATTCATACACTCATATATATATAACATGCAGCATACAGTACTGAAAAAATAAAACCACATAGATACATTTCCTTGAATTCGAGTTTCTTACAAATGTAGCCTTTACAATGAAATACAAATACGATTTTAAAGCATACTGCAAAATTTACTATCTTTGTTTTGGGACAAGTTGCCAGAGACAGAAAATATTTTACTTCTTAGTGATTGGTATTTGGAAATGCTACAAAGAAAGATAATGATATATTTGGAAATGCTAAAATGAAAGATAATGATATACTTAAAAGATGTTATTAAGGAATAACATATGCACCAAACCTACAGATTTTAAGCATTTTCTAAGTTTCTTACATTTAAACAACCCTGGCATCTGCTCATTACCAGAGAAGAATGAAAGGCAGCTTTTCTGCAATGCCCTACAGTACACAGAAAACTGTATTTCAGAACAAAGAATGGAGGAGAGTACACCACTGAAAAAAAAACAGTGTTTCGAGAAATGATGTGGCTGTGACCGCTTGGGAACCTTCAACATGGATAAACTAATCAGATGTGGATACAGCAAAAACAAAAAGGATTCCTAATGAATGCTGAGAACCTGCTTAGAATTAACCAGGCAGGAAAATAACCACTCTGTGAGTGACAGATCTGTATGGCTGACCATATATGGCAGAGGACATGCAAAAGATGAGGAATGAGAAAACTGCTCTAAATGAACCAATTCAGAATTTCAGACCAACAGAAGTGGTTTCAGTGAAACTGAAAAAGAATAATATTAAAAGAAAGAGCTTATCAACATGAACGCAAATAGCTTTTGGAAACCTCTTTCACAAGGTATAACTGAGGTCAAGAGCTTAACTGGATTAAGAATATTAATGCAAATGCATAGAGATAATGAAGGAATGCAGAATTACAATAGCAACTTTACTTGTGTTTATTTCATGCAAGGAATTTTATATATGTATTTATGTAGTCTCCTAAAACTACAAGAGTATAATTTCTACATGCATTGGAAAGTCAAATTTTCTTTCCTTGTGTTGAAGCAATACAAAATGCATACAAAAAAAGAAGAAAAATGCTGGGAGTAGACTTTGCAATAAAAGGAACAAGATATGAACTGAACATGGAACAAAAGAAATATGACACATGCCTATGATATGCTAAGATTTTCAAATAAATTCTAATGCAGAGACTTCTGGACAGGAAGAGACTGACACAGAGATTCCTGAGTAAGATACCTGATGTCTGTAATGCATGAGATCAGATTATATTAAGCAAGGGGTCCATCTCTGTCTTTAAAACCTATAAATATAATTCATTCTAGGGCTCCACAGATGCACACTGGAGGAAGAGATCAAGGATTTTGCATTCCCTACTCCAGCAGCACATGGCATTCATGTGACAGGGAAATAACCACCAATTTTCTCCCAATACCCATGGGCACAAGGAATTTACAGTAGGACTAAGTATTATATATGACTTAGTCCTGGCCTAGCCAAAGAATTTTTTAGGATAGGCATGAAAATGTGATCAGTATTACAATCATCCCAGGAAACAAAACCATGACCAAATTGCCAGCTCATGTCCACTCATGAACTATAGAGCTTTTTCCCCTCATTCTGCTGACTTTTAACAGTTGTATCCAGGAGTCTAGGTTGGAGTTGGTCTCAATATCAGTTAAAAATCTGCTCTTTAAACACGTTATATTTTGTGCTGATTATTATAGAGTCGTTTCTAAACTGGATATCTGTACTCGGCTCTGAAGGTCAAGTTTTTCAAAGGTCAGGATTTTCAAAAGCATCTTAGTGGTTTCAAAGCAGGTACATTTTTAGGCACCTAAATAAACTAATTCAGTTTTTATACTAGAAATGAAAATGTAGATCATTACTCTCTAGAAAATCCACATTTGTACGCAGGAAAACAAATCAAACTAGGACAATTATCACAAAGCACAAGATTGTGATTGTGGTATTTTATTTAAGGTAATTACTCATTAAATCAAAAACTATCTGAAACCTACTATAAGTTAAGGCTTGGGGTGTGCTGAACCTGGTTGAGACGGGTGGGAAAGAATAAGTTTCAGAGCATTTCTTTTTTAGTTTGAAGCTTAGTTTTGGTTTAAGGTTACCTGATTTAAGGTTATCTGAAGTATTGTGGGAAACACAGTTTAAGATATCTGAGATTATTGAGACATTAAATAGTACATTAATATAGTTTTTAAGTGTTAATTTAGTTTTAAGTGTATACAGTTCTTGCAGTCCCTAGTAAAAACAGTTCAACAGCAAGCTAGAATAATGTGCATTATGATTAGTCTTTGTGTAACTCGCTACATTCAGAATGGAAATACTCTGGGGAAGAGAAAGGCTTACATAAAGTACTTATATAATTAATCCAGCATCCATTAAAGACAAGTTCCCCAAAGTGTATTACTCATTAGAATGTTGTCTAGCCTTAATCCTACATATATCAGCTGCTCAGTTCCCAATAATTTACCGTATAGGGATCTTTCAGAATAACTATGGAACCATTACAAAGGTTTTCTTCATCACATTTTAAGGCAGTTTCAAGTAATGGTAGTATACATTCTGATATATATTCTGATTATATCCTTTCAGTTTCATGACTCTCCTTACTCCCTGTGATTATTATCCATCAGAAATCACTTTACCAATCTAAGGGTGAGGGCAGGGAGGGAACAGTCTGTGAATTTTTCACATTCTTAAATCTACATTTAAACTTACATTTAGAGGGTGGGAAATTCAGATAAATTAGCCTAGAAGGCCATCTATTGTGTTTCTTGGATATGACTGTGACTCTTCAGGGATTTCCAGGTCTGAGAAAATATAATCTTAACTACATGGGTGGAATAAGTACAGAGACACCTTGAATCCCTGTCAGTTTAAACTGATACATGAGAGCTTTCTTTGAAACTTTTTCTTGTTTGTTTGTAACCATAAAAATTACTAGTGCTTTTGGGAAGATCTTCCTTGAATGGAAAATACTAAATAATACTATTTTTTTTTTAATAGCTCTTACTATAAAGGGTTGGGCTATATTCTAAAACAGACATTTCCCAAGATGTAAGGTTACATGAAACAACCCTTCATCCATCTCTGCCCACACAACACAATCTACTGTTAAAAGCTTAAATCAATTCAACCCACAAATACGGAACAGAGGCCTCAGCCAAATGAAAACTACAGAAAACGTCAGAAGGCAGCATGAACTGCAGTCAGTGCTGATCAGTTAAGGATTTTACTGCCTAACAATATGCAGGCTCCTTAGCAATGCACCATGTACAAATCTTCCTTGGCTTGCTGTGGAAAATCATAGGGAACTGGTACAAGCTTTTGACCTAACGTCAGCAAATACTGAGTGAACCCATTTCCATCTTTTACCACCTGCTGATAAAATCTGATACTATCATATACAAGGCAGAAGAACTGTCTTATCTGAGAGGTGATGAGATCTGAGGTATTCATCAGAAAAGACTGAGCTCTTGCTCAGACCTCTAACAAGCAAATATTGATGAGAAAATGTGTGTTCATTACTGGCTCACTCATTTCTAAAGGATTTAAAGGAACAGTTCTTACAGGTAATTTTTAACATTCTCAGCCAGTCACCAAGTGGACTGATCAAAATATTTTAAGTACCACAAATGCCTGCTTCAAAAAAGGCACATCTTGCTGATGTTGACCTCTCTAGCACATACTACTGAACACAAACCACTATGCAACCAAAAACCTACTCAATAAACTAACATGATACATACACTTGCTCTTTTGGTGTGGAAGAAAAGAAATAATAGATGATCATATACAGTGATGCACAAATGAAAGCTACCTAGATCATATAGTGACAAATGAAACCCAAAATTTAATCTTCCTGCTATTTTAATGCCTCTCCTCCAGTATCTCTCAAAATTATCAATCTTCCCCCTTAGAAATATCAAGTGTATTAATGCATAACCATCTTTTATGAGATTGCTATAGTAAAAGTACAGAGCATGGCACAGGCACTGGCTCAGGAGCTTCCCACAGCCACTTCAAAACAAATTTTAATATTAAGAAATTAATCTTTAGAATAAATATTTTTTTATATAGGAAAAATCAAGTAATGTGATAAACTACAAGAAAGAAAAAAGGGTAATCTATGTCTTTTTTTAAGAACAAATTAAAGTGAGTCTATTTTCTAATATAAGAAAAAAATCCCGTTTGAAAAACGCTGGTCAGTCAAGGGAAGCCTCTCAAGGACACACTGATTTCAAAATTTCCACCAAGGAAGATTTAATTTGACTTACTGGTCAAAGGAAACTGGAGAGGGGCAAAAAATGGGTGTTTTCTTTTGGAATAAAAAGACTGGCAAATCCAGTTGCTTAAAGTTTTAGAGGGAAAATTTTCTGTCCAATTTATCAGTCTACATATTGGCCTTTGAGGTAAATTTACAGCTAAGCAATATTTTTTCACTTGAAATGACCAATCATGCCATAATATTTAAGTATTTCAATTAAGAGTAATAAAGAAAATGCACTGGTGCTGCAGAGTAAACAGATTCCTTGTAGGGCAAATAAAAAAGAAGGGCAAAGGAGTCGTGAGATCTGGAGTAGAGAGATTTGATCTATTTTACTTATAAATACAATTCAAATGGGAGTTTGAAAACTTGTCTGTTCTCAAGCTAAAAATAATGAAAAGAATAAGAATAAGAATAAGAATAAGAATAAGAATAAGAATAAGAATAAGAATAAGAATAAGAATAAGAATAAGAATAAGAATAACAACAACAACAACAAAGTCAGGCACAGTTAGAAAGTGAGGATTGTAGGGAAATTAGTGTGCATCATGAACCTAGACAGAAGGTAGAACAGCTGATTTCTTTTCCTACTAAGAATACGCTTCTCTATGCTGTGAAGCACTGAAAATCAAGACTGGAAGAACTCATTAGCTCTCAGCTAGCTGTGTTTCCCCTGATCTGATTGCCTTCTTGTCTAACACAGCAGAGAGCTTCCAGCTATTGCCAGCCTTAAGTGCCATTCATGAACCCTTCTTTCCTCTCCCTCCAAGACTTCTCTCTCACACATGCTTACTCACCTTGAGAGGGGGCTCTGACAAGCTAAAACCCAGGAATGACTCTATAAAAAGCTCTGTGAGTTTTGTTCCTGTCTCACATCACCCTACACCTCCCCAACACATTTGCCAAAGTCAATCACAGGGTTGAGCTAGCAAAAGTAATTTATTCCTCAACAAGACCACATAGGATCTTATGCAATCATATCTGCACTTCTCAGACTAAAATTAAGATGCAAACATTACAGTAAGAATGCACTTTT
This sequence comes from Cyanistes caeruleus, assembly GCF_971803275.1. Taxonomy (NCBI): domain Eukaryota; kingdom Metazoa; phylum Chordata; class Aves; order Passeriformes; family Paridae; genus Cyanistes; species Cyanistes caeruleus. Next base: position 75,718,600 of record NC_141705.1, read on the forward strand.
CAAGAGCAGGTTAAAGAAAAATCTGCCCATATAAATATTGTGGGAATGTACCATTCCCACAGTAACCTTTAGGGCTTACAATACTGAATAATTATTCAGCTTTATTTTCAGATTTGCTTGACCCAGGTTCTGTTACTCTCCCAGTCAGAGTGCCAGACTTAATTTATGTTCTTGATTCTCCAAAAACAGAAAGTTCTGTCAAATAAAAGATGATTTATTTAAGATTTTTACCTGAAATTATATATTGGGATTGAAAAATATGTCTGTGTATATATTTTTCTTCCTTTTTTTTCTAGTATATATTTAGTAATAAAATACAGTCTTAAGGTCTGTCCCCTCCATGGATTCCTCCTTGCTAGTTTAAAGCAGAAATAGGTAGTGAACTTGAAAAACCGCAGCAGAACAACGTTTACTTGGATAATAATTTTCTGCTAAGGTAATTTACATTAACCCTAAATGGCTAAGTAGCTTACGTCAGTCTCCTGAAGAGCTATGCTGCCATCTTTTGGTGTTGAAAACACACTTCAGCTGTCTAAGAGCTTCGGAAAGCTAATGTCCTATTTAAAACCAACTTTCCTGCCTTTATGTATCATTCAAGACAATAGCTCTCCTCCCCTTTCTCTTTGTGGCTAAGTACACAAGTAATTTGGATAGAATCATTTGTACAATATATCAACAATGAAAGTGTCACAACATTTAACACTTGCATGAAGCTTGTCTCACTCAGCTTGTCTAGATTTACATGCATACAGTCAAGGCATATTTTTTTTTTCTTACAGATATGATCGTGTCCAGACACATCCAGTACTAGGTCATTGTGGAACAGGTGAATAATCACAGCAGTCAGTCAAACAAATACATGCACATAAGAATAAGTGTTTAATAAAAACGAGGCATCAACGTAAGTTATTTCAGCAGTTGTTAACTTCTCACCAGGAAAAGCATGTATTCAGGGAACTCCTATCTAATTCAGCCTTCCATGATAACCCTACGGTGCCTGCACGTCCATCAGCACATAAATTCTGTGAGTTTCAGGAAATTCCTGATCCTGGCTGCCATATCCTTCATGTTAACAATTATCTGATGGCTAAAGATTCAGTGACTAATTTTAAATTAGTAGTGGCTTAAAAAAAAAACAAACAAAAAACAAAGGAAATTAAAGTTTCTTTTATTTTTTATTATTATATAATTATTAATTAAGAAATTGATTATTTCTTTTACTGGTATAGCAATTCATTTGCCATATCTTGACCTTGGTCTGTTTTGGGTTTGTTTTTTTTTCAATCAGGCCAGATGCACTTGGAGGGAGCAAGACCAGCAGCTGGCAGCAGGGATCCCAGAATACTTAGGAAACACGGAAACTACAAGATCAATTATTTTTTTTCCTAGAACCAATATGTTCTTTAAATCTAATTCTAGGACACAAAATAAACATTATTCATTATTCGTTAGCAGCTATCTGGTTACTTGCAGTCACCTTTGCTAAAGAAAACATTGGAAAATATTTCCAACCTAAAAGATTTTTGGTTTGGTTTCAGTAATGCCATTCTTTGGAACCAAAACCACTATGCATCATTCAGGATAATAAGACTTTAAAATTCGAAATTTGACTCTCCAAGGCTGTGTCATTCTATTTTAGTTATATTTCCAACAGGAGCAAAATTTTTGTCTGTATTTTATTTTCTTACTTGCGACATGCACTCCAAGAACTTAATGCTGGATACACTGGAGGCTCCAGTGCTTTTTAGTTGGTGTCAATTGTCCTCAACAAACTCACCACTGTCTAAACACACTGTACTCCATATTGTAGAATGTTCTGGTCCTAGTCAGCCATGGTTAGCCTAAAAAATGGTAACACTGAAAAATTTTTGGGGATAAAGTTCTGGTGGGGGAGAACTCCATTACCACCAAAGGGTGCATCTGCTCTTCTCCTCTTACCAGTACCGACTCTCCCTCTACACAGAGGTTCTAAAAGTAGTGAAAGTTTGAGAACAAAAACCAGCACGTCTCTTTCACACAAGTGTTGATCAATACCTGTGTGCATGAACTGAAATCCCAGAATGGAAGGTTCAGCTTTGAAAGGCTGAGCTATCAGCACACCTCAACAAGGGATGGAAGGGAAGCCTGGAAGGAAAGGAGGTGTTAGAGACTACATCAAAACAAGAAAGATGCTATAAAATGCATTCCAGGATCCCCACATCAGAAGATAATTTTTATTTGCTTCTGCTCTCCTTTCACCTGATAACCAGTGTTGTACCTGAGTACATGTAAGTTCACGATGTAGACCTGCTCATCGGCTGTGTGCCCTACTGGTTTTAACAAGCTCATGCAAGTCTGGTTGCAGTCACTTGAAGAAAAAGGAACATGCAATCAGACACACAAAATGTAAGGGTGTTTAATGAAATTTTGGTAGCGTATTTTCTCAACCTTGGGAAGAAAAGGTTCTTTAAAGCCATTTTTCACCCTTTGAATGTACACACTGCAAGTTATTATTACAAAGCAAGACAGGGGAATCTTATTTGATACACTTCATTGTGTTTTATATTAAAATTCAGGAATTCTAAGCCTTTTAATGCATAGAAATGTGAAAGAATTTACATCTTCTACTTAGTAATCAGCCATGTTATTGTCTGTCACCCTTAGCTGAATTTGATGTCAGAAGCAATACCCTTATCAATGAATCATTGGGGATGAAACCAGCAGTTTTTACTCATGCAAAACTACCAATGACTCCAATGTCTAGAAATTGTTGCACAAGAAATATGCAAAGCTACACAATTAACTAAGACCTTCGCCAAAATTATGCCCAAGAAGCAAACTGACTTCTTTTTTAATATACACGATAACAATCTCACTATTTTTAAACACATTTAAGATATTAAATCCTTTGTTATCAACAATAAAGGGATCTTTGCTTAAATAAAATTGATCTCTTCATACTGAGTTTTTAATCCCATTTAAGTACTTTCTTCAATGAGCTTTCTATTCTTAGACTTTATGAGGTAATAATTGATAGCACCACAGCATTTGGCACCGTATAGCATCGTTTCCTCAAAAATCCTCATCTTGAAAGAATGAAAGAACTGGCTTAATTTACAGCAGATTGGAGCTGAAATATATAGGTATAGCAGCAGCTGAGATACATAAATAATTACTTTTTATTTTTTTGTCTCATTCTAGAAAACACTATTAGTCTTCCATCATTTATACTGTTTGGGTTTTTTTAGACAAATATTTGCCTGCAGCTAAAAAATTGGCAAATCCTGGCCACAGAAAAAAGAAAGAGGCATGTAACACACAGAAATCACCAAAATAAGAAGAGTTTAGAAGGTCCAGACACATATTCCAACCCATGGAAGAAAAAGGATGGTCACTGTTACTGATGTAGGCGTGCTTCTTTTTTAGTCAGGGCAAAGGATGTTTTATTTCCAAAAAAGCTTTTAAAAGAACAGATCAAATGGACATATTTTCAAAGCAATATATGTGGAGGATTAAGGGAGACCATGGAGCTTTGAAAATGTTCCTAACTCACAGATTCTATTTCTGATACAATGATTTTATTTTCTTCTTTTTCATGTCTGAGCCTTCCTTCTCCCTGTTGTTCCAACCCCATCTTTATCTGGATTCTCTTGCTGCACATTTTTCTCCCCTATACCAATTTGGAGTTACTCATGTCCCTGTTGCCTCTTTTCTTTCTGTTTAATCTGCCCACTGGCAGCCATGCTGTACTTCTTAAACTGTCTGTGTTGTTCAGCATTTGAAAGCACTTCCAGATTCATGTTTCATATGGGGGCGGGTCCAGTAGCTGGAGCCAAAACAAAACCCCCCTGAGAAGGTCAGATATTTCAAAACTAGTTTATCTCTACTGACTTCCACATACTCTGCATGGTGGCTTCAGCTGGCTGTCACAGTGCAAGTTGTTAGCACTGAACACCATTACAACAAAGGAACACAACAGAGATTTATTCTTTTTTTTCCTACCGTGGTAAAAAGAATACATCTCAATTGTATTTTGGCAACTTGTTAAAGCGAGTAGCAAAATTCCCACTACTCGTAATCTTTCAGGTTGGGCGGCTGCCTCGCAAGGACCAGGCTTTTGGATTCTGCTGCTATCTGTACATCTCACATGGAATGCTGATTCAAGCTATTGTCTTAAGCTTTAAAAAGTTATTTCTAGAGTTAATTAACACGCTCAAGTGGCCAAGCACAAAAGCACCAGAATTAGAATCTCAGTAAATCTTTGTATGTATAAATGTGCTGGGCTTGAAGGTTGCTTCAAAACTACATGACAGAATGGCAAGGCATCCAGCATCCTAGACTGTGATCTCCCAGTTCAGAAAGTTCCTTCTCTTCCTGAGCATTTTGGGAGAGACGATGACTCCCTCTGCACTTCAAAAAATTACATTTCCTCACAGCAGAAACCAAGGTGAAAGGATGAACGACCTGTAGCAGGGAGAATTTAAATCAAGCACCAACCTCTATTTCAAAAGGCTTTAAAATCAAAATAGTTTCAATGCAAAATGGGGCTTTGCATAAACCTTTGGTGAACATCCAATCTGAATATTTCAGTATGCTGCCTACCCATAAAGAAATGGGTAAACTGAATCTTTCACAGGAGTTCTAATTCAAATGATTCATACCACATTTTCTATAAAGTAGACTGCACAGCAAGGTTACTCAGTGCATTTTTTCCTCCCTTCCTGCAACAGGCAAAGTATATTATGGTTATTCTACGCAATTAATGCTTTATCTTAATTACATTACCTCAAAAGCAGGGGTTCTCAAAATGCTTCAGTCTATTTTGCACTCAGAACAGTGGCTGAATAGAGTGACTATTTTGCTTCACTGAAGCCAAACAGACTTGACACTTGTCACTGGGGGCTTTCTCAAAGGCTGGTGGGTGGAGAGAGTGGGATTGCCTACTGTGATCTATCATGCTGTAATTAAGTACTCATGCTCCATCCACAGGGGTTTTAACCTGCCATACCAATGCTTTCTGTTTTAAAACTCTGGACAACGTGTCAGAGCACTGCTTTGTCAGCATCTCAGCTGACAGGATCATAGTTTAATTGGCAAGAACAATCTCTGGGCTGCTCAGTCCTTTACCTTTCCTCTAAAAGGCTATGACTAAACAAAAGTATCATTTTTATTCTAGTCTGAGCATGTCCACTAAGTGTTTCAGATTCTTCCACCTTCCCCATTAAGATCTGCTGTTCCCTTCACAGAAAAGGTGGAGCCTGCATCAGATCTACACCTTTTCCCTTCCACTGTTCCTCTCAATGCACTAGGAATCCATATATACATATATATACATATATACTCTTATACAGTATTTTGACACAGAAACACTTTTGAATCATCCTACAATTGGTGAGGCCCCAGACTGAGAACATGGAGCAACTTCTAAGGAAAGCACTGATCTCTTCTTGTTAACATTCAGCAACAATTCTTTTTTGGAATAAAGCCAAAGACCCAATAGGTTTTATCCATCTGCAGACAACATGAACACAACATGAATCTGTTTATTTGTCTGACTCTAGATCTTCTCTCCTTTTTAGAACAATTGATTTATTTTTTACTTAGTCCTTCCTTTCTACCTCTCCTTTACCTTAAAATGGTGCTGTGTTGTATCATCAGAGTGATGACATGTAAGAAAACTGACTGTAGCTGAGAACTTCCACAAATTTAAGTTCCTTTAAAAGGCATGAGGAATAAGGCTTCATAAAATAAAAACTTTGAGTCTTACTGTAAGTCTAATTTGATCTGCAAATCACATTTTAATTTCTATGTATTTAAATTTTTTTACATATTTAGACTATGTTTATTTTCCCAATTATCATGCATCAGTCAGACACAGAGAAACATGAAAAAATGTTAGGTGACATCTAGATTAAAGTTGTGTAAATAATTCATTCTTAAAATTGGTGCTTGATCAACTCAAAAGCATCATTTGATCTTCTCAGGGAACTGAACAACAGAAAAGTAATTTCAACATTAAATTAGTTTAAATATTTTTGAAGTTCTAGTATTTTCAAAGAAAACTTCACAGCAAAAATAATGTCATGTATCATCAGAAATACCTCAGAATATTTAAATTTTCAGGAGAGAGGAACAAAGAATTATTTTGCATACAAACCTGAAAAGCAAATGCTTGTTTAACTCAAAAACATTTTTTTTAGGGAATTATTCACTAAAATAAATATTACTTGGTTCCAATCGGAAAAGTTCACAAATCAGGATCAGTTCACAAATATACAGACAAAAAAATTTTAGAATTGAAAAGCCATGAGATATGGAGAATTAAAATAAAAACAAAGAGCTACTGCATGAGATCAGAGCTATTCCTGTGCCATCAGTTATGCTTTTGAGGCATTTCTTTTTATATTTCAGTCATAATAATAATTGAGGGAAATTATAGACAAATACTTGACTGCAGATCAAATATAAAGAGTCCATTCAATATATCTCCATAAATAACAAACAATATTTGTCTAATTTCCCAACCACAATTATGTATTCCTATAGCAACATCCAAAATATATTAAGTATAATAGAAACATTAATAAACAAGTTCTGAAGCTCATTTCATTCACGGAATGTTTTCCAAAATACACTTTCAGAATCCTGTCAACATGAAGATATATAATAATAAAGAGTAAGTAATTCATATTTAGTGTTGAATATTCTATTTTATTGTATTTTATTGTATTTATTGTATTTTATTTATTGTATTTTATAGTACAGCAGGTATACAGTATAGTAAACCAGGTCCTGTAAATTGAACATTTTTTAATACATTCAAAGTCACACATGTAAGTTAGAAAAGTGCAGACTGTTCTGTAGCAAAGAGGCTTATGTACAACTAAGGAGTGGAAAGGTAATTTTATCTCTAAATACAGCATCACTTGGACCAATGCTGGAACACATCTTCTCCTGATACTTCCAAAAGTATAATAAAAAATTGAAGGGGGTGTTAGAAGGAAGAAGGAGCATCAAAAAATATTCAAGAATTTAACAAAACGTCTTAAAGTGAGAGTGTGAAATAGCTCAACCTGTTGGGCTTATCAAAAAATAGCCTGCACAGTAACTTGATTAAAGTGTGTAACATTCATGGGTGGAAAGCATTGGGTGCTAAAGTGCACGTCAAATGTAGCAGAGAAAGACCCAGAAAAAAAAAAAAAAGCCCTTGACATTAAATCCAGACAAATTCAAATGAAGAATAAGCCATAAATATTTAGCACTGATGGTGATTAGCCAGGGGTACTGCTGAAGCCATTGCCCTTTTCTCAGTAGTCTGAAAAGATTAAAGCTGGGTTTAAACATGGTGCCATTTATAAAATATGCTTCCATCAGACAAATCACTGGTGTCCAAGTGAAGACATCTGGGTGCAATCTATGAAACAAGAGGGGAAAAACTGAACTTGCTTGCCTTATGATTGGCAAAACAAACTGGTGTTCCTCCTAAGACTTCCATACAGCCTCTAAGGGAACATGTTCATTTCAAACATTCCATTTCATTGTCAAAAAAAAGTTTACATTTCTAATCCTGCTGGAGAACTCCATGAAACCCTCTGTGCATGCCCCAGAAAAATGTACATGGGCAGTTGTACCTGAAACCTAACCCCATTCGTTCAAAGAAAACATTAAATAGACACTATATTACACAAGTCAACTCAGGAGTTCATGCCAGCACAAGGGCTGGCTCACTTTATACTTTGTAAAATACACTTTAAATGACAAGTGGTTAGGCAACAAAGGGGAGCAGGGGAAATGAAAATAGAAAAACACAGCAGTTGTCCCCTCAGCATTTCCACATTTTGAAATTAATAACACTGTTTGAAAGCATGTTTTCTGAATGGATGTCAATGAGATCAAGAACCAGAATATACATACAAGGAACACTTTTACTGGACAGTAAGTCCTTTTAACACCATTAAACCGATGGGAGCAGAGCCAATTAACACATCACTTTCCCTCTTTGCATTCCACATGGTCTAGCAAAGCACCACAGTAGCAGCCAAGAGGGTCAGTCATGTGGGTGTGTACATGTCTGCATGGTCACACCCAAAAAAATCCCCTTCAGTTTTATTGCTGAGCATGACATTATATGGCATTAAATACTCCACTGGTCAGTCTAGGTCAGCTGCCCAAGTTGTTTTGTGTCCAATTTTTTTACCCACCCCAGAGTGCTCACTGAGAGGGGTGGCAGAGCAAGAGAAAGAGGAAACCTTGCTGCTCTGCAATTACTGATCAGCAACAGCCAGAACACTGTTTAGTCACAGCTCTGAAACAAGGCACCATGTGGGACTGGTATGAAGAAAATGAACTCCATCTCTGACAGAGGCATTTTGTCTTCACCAGGCAAGAGCTGGAAATCACCACTCCGGCTCCTAAGAACTCACAAAGAGACACAGCAGAACTCAACTGAAAACAAGAAATAGCCCAGAAAAGAAGCAAAAGTTATAAAATAAACTAATAACAGGAATTAGTTATGTATTCAGAAGAAAACCTTTTTCTTGACCTTCCCAATAACAAATCAGTCACTCATTCTGCAATAGCTTTGATTTGAAAAAAGGTGCAGAAGATGAAAGTAACTGAAATTCCATACATTTTTCATCTCTGTCATATCTACACACAGTCACTCTATCAGCAGCTCCTGATTTTCTCCCACGTGAAACAGACCATGAAATTTTACTTTCCCTCAAACTCCTGCAACCACATATGGCAGGTTTTAATACAAATCCATATGGCCAAAATATGTTACTGCTGTTCATCAGATCTGTGACCATTAAAATTATTCTCCCATAAATAAGAATAAAGACTCCCTAGACAAGACAGGAACATCTTTCTTGCCTCTGCTATGTCTCTTTTGCAGACTGAGAAAGTACTTCAATTCTCCTCTAGCTGTCAATCTGGTTCCTTTCACAAGCATTACAATTCACTTTAAAGACTGAATAATAAGGATTGCTGACCCTTCCACACTGATAAAAATAAATAAATGTCAGTCAGACACCAGTGTAGTCACACAGGTACAGCAAACTTTTTTCTAAACACACCGCTCAGATTTATTCTTTAAGCTAATCAGAATTCAAATGAACACAAATCAAATGTCACCCTGCCACACTAACATCCATCAACCACAATGATTACATCTACATCAATCATTTGATATAATAGGAGTAAAGTCATTATAACAGAACATTGTCAAAAGATCTGGAATTGGTCTCCTATTTAGTATTCCGTCATATAACAGCTACAAGATTATTTCAAAGGCAGCAGTGTCTGCTTTGAAAATATGAGACAGTTTGCTTCAGCGTTTTCCTGGCAGAGACTGTTATTCAATGACAACATTCTTTATGGAGAAGTAAACATTACTGATTTGATCTTTATAAAAGGGGAGAGCATTGGATTTTCTGTTCCATCAGTTAAGGTAAAACTAAAAATTAAACAATTGCACACTTTCACGTATAGAACCTGCAACTTATCTGAAAGCAGTGCTATCCTTCTGCAGGAGTGTTGGTTATATCAGGGAGTTCAGTAATTTCATTCCTTTACTTTGGAAGTCCCACCGGCTTTCTCTCCTCCCGTGTCTAATTCTGCCTGACACACCTCACTACTTCATTCCCAAGCAAAGGTGTCCTGAAAAGCACAGTCCTACCTGAAGGTTACACTTATGAAAATAGCACACACTGGTAATTCGAAATATGGAGTTCACCTCCTGCGTGGGACCGTGTCTTTTCACTTCCAGACTGGACCAGTGTCTGATGTCTGCTTATGCTTTGTGGTGCTAAAAGACAGACAGAAATTCTGTATACAGACTGCATCTGTCACACTCTGTGCTGCAGACAGCCACTGAGAGGCAAAGACCATACCAGAGAAATAGCACAAACACAGAAACTGCTCCCTTTCCTGGACATCGTGTGTAATGTCACGAAGACGTTATGCCACTGCTGCTTCAATCAAAGGGAGATCTTACTTAGAGTGACCTTTCTGTGCATTGATCACTGCAGTGAACACAAAATCCCTTAAGCACAGCTAAAATTATGCTTCCTTTACGAGAGAGGTATTTCATGGAAAATTATAAAGGACTGAAAAAACAGTCCTTTAGATCCACCACTATGAGGAATGAAGACCCCTGAGATTTTATTCCACTTGGCCTGGAAAGCAGAAATATAAAGAAAAGCAGTGAAGGTTAAGACAAAACTAACAGTGCAGAGCAGATGTGCATAATGTGAGTTTATCAGTCTACTGAAGTTTTTACAAGTAGTACTGCCAAGCACTAATAGTTTTAGTGAGATGAGGTCGTTCATAAAATGAATAAATACACTTAGAGATTTTGAAGGAACTTAGAACCTAGCTTCCTCACAGGCCATTTTTACTTTGACCTTCATTGGTCATCGCTGATTTATTCATTAGAAGAGTCATTCACAACTGGATCATTCAAGAAAACAGGATCCTGTGTCAATTTGTAAACTTTGAGGAGGTTGAGAACAGCCTTCACTAAGAAGTCAGACTTGTTGGTGTCTTCAAAAAGCTGTATCTCCAGTTACATCTCCTGCTGCTTTTATTTCTAGGCAGGTATCTGTGGCTAGTCGAGAACTTGAGCTAGATGCCAGTTCATCTTTAGAACCACGTTTTGAGTAATTACAGTACAGCAACAAACTTGTTTGCAATACTTTTCCTAATAAATAATTACTTAGATCATGCTTACAGATCATAATTTTATAAATAATTTTAATAATAATAGTAATAATAATTTAAAAATCCGTCACACAAAACCCCCACTAATTTAAAATGCAAATAAAACACATTTTGCTACAGGCTACAATACTACTAAATAATTGATCATAATTTTCAAAATTATCAATTCACATTTTAACAGCTGTGCTTCCATTACTGAACAAAGTAAATATTTGCAAATTCTTTTAACATATTTATTCTGACAGTCATATTTTACATATAAACAGCAATGGTAGTCTTATACATAATTCCATAGAATTACCAAGATTTAAATGGCAACCACTGTATTTACTTGGCATTTCAGTGAACATTAAAGTTTATAGTTCTGAGGAAAAAATTGACTTTGGCTTTACTTCAGTCAATATTTATTTCTCTGTTCAATAAACATTGATGTTTGCCTCAAGAGAAGTCAATATCCTGTTAATGTACATTACTTGAATAACATTTGGGAATTACTAAACAAATTACTCAAATTCAGAGGATCAAAATAGTGGGACCAAGAAAGACTTACAGAGTGTTTATTTAAACCTGCAATCTTAGCAGAACTACCAGTACATGATGTGAAACCGCCCTGTGAACAATCCCTCCTTTAATCTTCAGCATGCTGGTATTACAGTCAAATCCATCTTTGGTACACTCTGCTTCAGAAATGTTTATGTGCAAATACTTTTTCCCCTTTATGCCCTCCTTCAATGCTTCCTGAGACAGCTTGTCCTTGAAATATGTTTTGCTTCAAAGATCATGCAGATTGTAAATGCATATTCTTACGCTTTCCTCATTTAAGCCGGTATTCCCAGCTTGTTATCCATGTTTTATAGTGGAATCTTCAAAAGTTCTAAAAGGAACCCTGTTTACAATACTTAGATTTTTTACTGGAAGTTCATACTACCAGACTTTCTACACAGGGCTACTTTCCCACATGGCTACAATATTTAATACTACTAAGTTTTACCACGCCTTGCTACTCACATGAGGTAACAAAGCCAAGAATCATCAATTTTTAGGTGTAAAAGAGTGAAAATATTTGCAGCTTGTCTCAGATTTTGCCAAAACTGTCCTTTAACGGACAAACTAATATGAATAGTTGAATGTATGAAATTTTGCCATCATATTAAATATTAAAAGGCTCACTGGAATGATAAACCTAGCAGCCTGACATAAAGTGATGTAAGCAAGCCTATGTAACAAGTTGTGATCAGACTTTAGGGACTGAACTTTCCATTATCTACATATGTCTTTCCTCCTGCTTGAGGACACCAGCCACAGCTGCATGGTAGGTGACTAAATCACTAGACAGAAAAGCCTAGCATTATGATATTTCATCAAGTTAGTAATGAAATTTCATTTGTAATGGAAAGCTCTGAATATCTCCAAAACTTCTGACAAAGCTCAGGCTATTGCTTTTTGTGAGTGTACTTACAACTTCATATGCAACACGATCATCTGCTAGTGAAAAAGTGGGAACTTAAAATGAAGAGTGAAAAAAAACATTATTATAAAATTACATGGCTCCATAAATTTTATAATTTTGAGGCATTCCAATCCAAAGGGGGAGGGGGTTGGGTGGGAGAAATAGAATTAATTATTTTTTCTGTTCACTCAAGTTCACAGAGGAACATCTTATTTCTGGAGATCCAGACTTTATGAGAAATAAATACCAGGGACTTCAGCTACTGTATTATACTTGCACATACCATGAATATAGGCTGCAGGAAACACTGTTTAAAGGTCAAGTTATTAAGAGCAAAATTATTATAAATAGGATCAAAAATTATTATTTCCTACTGAAAAGCATCTCTGGAAAGGAAACATACATATGAGTACAAGGTGCATCCTTGAACAGTTAGCTGCCACCTCATGTTTGTTAGCTTCCTTGGATGTTTTCAAGCAACCCTTGCTTAACAGACAGAGATGTGGAAATATTTAACATCCCAGGTATCAGAACAGTCCGAGAGCAACCTTACCACTTTTGAAGAAAGAATTTTGCTGGAGTCTGAATGGGATTATTCACCTTGATATGTGTAGCAAGTTTTTACCACCTCAGGGGGGAAAAAAAAAAAATTGATGAAGGTTTAGTGCTTTTAGGCTTCTCACAGAAAAAGTAAGGATCAGGTGGCTGCAATAGCATGGTGTATATGGCCTCATGAGCCAATTTTAGTAGGTTTGGATCTTGAAGAGAGACTCAGCTGCCATTGCATCCTTGTTGTTTAGTCTTCCTGCAAGTAAATTTAGTAAAAATGACAGGATTTGAAGGAATATATACCACAGAGATACAGTTGAACTCCAGATAAAAGTAGGTGCACCAGTGGTAAGGGTTGGAGCAGTGAGACAAAGATGGCAGCAGCATTGTCTGTGCTGTTTTGGTTCTTTGTACAGCTATTGTCAGATTCTCAGAGCTGTCAATCCAGAAGTACTAAACCTTTCACAAGTCAACCCTTAACCTAATCTTTCACCTATCAACCTTTCTCAAATACTAGATTCACATTAAGTGCATTAGGAATTACAATAACCCTCTATTCTAATAACAAGAAACTGCCAATTAAGCCCATTATATATGGACATCTTCCCCTTACTTGCCCTTTTTATGCAAAATAACAATGTAGGAGGCTGCATGCAATACCAGCATGTCCATCAATTTAATTATTTCTGGATATTTGTCCATACTACATTACATTAAAAGAGTCCAAAAACTGATTTTTTCCCTCACTTTTAAATTGCATCTTAATTCATTCAAAACTTGTTAACATGCACACATAAAAGACATAAATTAGAGTTCTTTCCCAGTAAAAATAGGCCCTTATCTTCAGAAATTACAAAGACACACAGTTAAATGCAATTTTTAAATATTTATTCCATATTTGCATGCATCTGTTCTGCAAGATTTTGAAAATGTTAGTGAAAGCCATCCAAAACTCCTACAGCGCAGCCTTTAAAACTTTCTAAATACCTACCATCCTAGTAGGATCTTGGTGCTCACTGCAAGTTGGTCTCTGTCACATGCTTGTGATAAAAGACAATTTAAAAAACAAACAAAAACAAACAAGAAAACACACAAAGTGCTTAAAGATACAGATTTAATACTTAGTAATTCTATATTACAATGAAGATTTATTTAATGCATATGTCAACATTTTCTACCTGCCTGAAAAAAAATATGTCATAATAGTACAAATAATTTTTGAACAAAAAATAATTTTGACCTTTAAAACAGTCAGCTATTGAAATTCTTCTCATTGTGGTTCCATAAATGGACAACTGTCAGTTGAAGCAAATCTGCCTGAGAAACCTTCAGTAACAAATGCCTAAAATCCAAATAATTTCTCTTATTCCAACCATATTTAACTCAGGCAATTAAATATACTTGGCTTAGGTGAAAGGAGATCAGTGTCAAGTCCACTAAAACTGGGAAGTTGTTTTTCATGTCTCCCAAATCAAAATTCCTTTTACTTTTGTCTGTTCACTAAATAGCAACTCCATAAAAGACATGCCCAGACATAGGTGAGTGAAAAGCAATAGTTACAGAAATTGACCAGTGGATTGTTGATTGATTTTTATTTACACTTGTACAAACATATTTCTTATTATATGAAACAATTTTTCTTATTCCAGGGAACAAGGCCCATGTCTGATGTCCCCAAAAGTGTAACAAAATCATTTGCTTCTCAGAATTTGCCCTTTTCCACATTATTTAAAAGCCTAAACACTTTGGAATGTGACACAAAACTGTGAGAATGTAACTCAGGTTACAGCATGCATGTGTAATAAATCTGTTACAAAAGCATGAGATCCAATTCACTCACTGCTGATCAAATATTAGACAAAATGTTTTAATCACAGATAAATAACAGGTAATATGATACATACATCAATTAGCATAAAAACTAGATAATCTGCTAGAGAAATGTGAAATTTTGAGCTAGCTTAAAAGAAGGCTGGCAGTCACTTAACAATTCAAAAATTTTTCAATATTTTATTTAATTCTCTTTACTCTTCACTTTAAAATACTGTAGCTTCACAATGAAAAGCTATACTCGAATTACCTAAGGGCTGATGCTGTCATACACCACCCTTGTACTATCTGAACTCCTGAGCTTAAGGAACAAAGGGACAGGAATCAGTCACAACACTGAGTATTGTTACAGTCAGGTGTGGGTGCTCTGCTCAGGACATGGCAAGAACTATACTCTTTCAATAAAAACAGCAGGTTGGGAAAACAGATGCCTATAACTTGTCTCTGTTATGGAATGTCTTATTCACGGTTCAAGATTTCTTCACCTCAAAGAATCGAGGTCAGGCATCCAGCACTAAAGTTAGGTTTTACTTGTTAATGTATCAAAAGGTTTGTATTTGTGTACACCCGTGTGTGCTAAAAACAGATTCATTCCTTGCAGAACTCCCTGCAAGGAAGCTGCAGCGGGAAGCTGACACAGTACAACAGGCAAAGAGATTCTCTTGATCCTCTGCTCAGCCAAATTCTGAGCTCAGGAGGGACCTGAGATTGCTTGCAACTCACATCAGGCAGAGTTAATGTTGAAAACTCAGGTTTTAAAGTAAACTGTCCAGTCCATTGCCTGTGTACCTTGCCTAGCATTAAGAGGATGTCAGCTTCAAGAAAGGCTTTTAGATAAAAATCAGATTACGTATCCTGAAGGAAAAGGATTAATCCGTCACCTTTATTTCCATAAGAATCCACGCAGCTGATGTTTCCACATGAATGAGGGAAATAATTCTTCAGAAATTACTTGAGTTGCACAATTGCCATGACTTGCAAAGGATCAAATATCAAAGATCTACAGGATAAACTCTAGTTTATGCCCTACCAGGGCCAGCACTAGAACTAAGATTTCCTTGCTACTAGGAATTTTGATACTCAATTTTCACTCAATTCAAAATACCATATAAGATCACAAGAGAATCTTAGCTAGCAGCACCCTCAGGAATGAAACCAGCTCTGACTTAGGAAAACTTGCACAAAAATGCAACGATTTGTTGATATGGAAGGGACAACAGCAGGCTATTGGAGACTGATAAAGGATAATGTTCCTGAAAAGGAAAGGGACAAGTTAAGAAAGAGCACTTTTTTTGTATTCCTGTAGATAAGTAGTTAATGCAGAGTGTTTACAGCTCATCACTGTGGTTTACTGACCTTTCAGTTCACAGGACTGGGCAAGCACCCAGGAGATGTGGCTCCACAAAAAAAAAAAAAAGGCACAGCAAAATTAGATCTGGTTTAGATTTACACATGATATCCATAAACCTGGACATCAGCATTAGTCTGTCTTTGCCACTTATCAAAATTCAGTTTTGACAGGAAAAGCTCTCTCCCATCTGCATTCACCCATACTTACTAAAACATTATTGTTTTCAGGAAAAATGAAGCGAAGAGTAGAAAACAAACACAAAACCACAGACTACTGAATAACAAACAATATAAATAATAATTATGTTGACTACATTTCCTGTAACATATAAACAGTGCTATTTCAGTGAAGTACACTCTCCTTACTGAGAATGGAACTTTTATAAAATGGAGTAAATCAATGAGTTATTAGTTGAAGTATACAGAGAAAGATTACTCACATTATGGAGGGTTTTTTCCAGCCTTCTTGAATATTACAATATGCAATATTTTTTGCACTTAACCAGATATACGTATTCAACTAAGGCTGTATGCTTCCCATGCTTCCAGCCTTCTGCTTAGTAGTTTAAAAGATATTCAGTAGCTTTCACGTTCAAGGACCCATACTACCTCTTAGAAGTGAATTTTAAGATAAATACTGGTAATGAGAGTTGCACAAAGGTGTTAGTTGTATCATTAATCTTGTCAAATACCCTGCACCAACAGCCATGAGTAATCAGACAACGAAACAGAAGGCAGAATTAAATACTGGCTACATCTTTACTTGTGGAAATACATGGAAGATTCTCAATTGGGAATATATGGGAGGACAGATATGAAAGGCTTGCTCTTTTGGGGGGGCTTTTTAAAGTGTGATAATATTTAGCTAGCTGATAGAATCAAAGCTGTTTTTAAGATAGTGTGTACTCATTATAATGTAAACATGTACTATATACACATAAT
Source organism: Cyanistes caeruleus (assembly GCF_971803275.1). Lineage (NCBI taxonomy): Eukaryota > Metazoa > Chordata > Aves > Passeriformes > Paridae > Cyanistes > Cyanistes caeruleus. Next base: position 75,735,422 of record NC_141705.1, read on the forward strand.
AGAATACTCAAAAACCAATAGCTCACAAAACAGAAGAATATTCCAGACACCACGATATTGCAGTTACCCCTGCAGAGGGTAAGCACTTCTGTTATAAATACAGAAACAGTGAATTACTGAAGTAAATCCACATGGCTGATTGCAAACAACACAGGAGTTTGAAATGGGCAATGATCAGGCTTTTACATGGCCTATTAAAACACACACTTTCTCAGGCTGTCTTGGTCACCACTACTTGTCTAGCTATGAGGAATTAGTATGAATTTTGAGATCGGTCATTGTTAATCAAACTGACCATTTCCAATGATTAACACTTTAGAAGATTATTTGCTTTAGCAAGTATCACAACTGCCTACAGTTCTTCTCTTAACACTGAGCTGTGTTCAGATTCAAATCAGAATTATTTTATCATTACAAAATGCTATTTGCTTCTCCCTGGTGTTTTATGATTTTCTGTATGTCCATTGCCTTACCAAGCAAATCAGTAATACCCAGCTACCACCTCTTTTCACAGTGTTTGCTGGTGCAGTGGGAAAATGCTTTTGTGTTCCATGCTATTACCCTCAAACTCCCTGCCATGTGACAAAAATAAAGTTTTTAAAAAAGGTAAGTAAATGAGGCCAATAAAAGGCTTCACTCCTGAAATAACCTGACTGGAGCACTCCACTAAACATTCCAGTTACAGAAATACAAAATATGTATTCAGCCTTCTGTGTTGAGCAATTCACTGTTATTCCATTCTGACAAGTACTGCATGCACTAACTGTACTTTTTATTCATCAGACTTATTTCCTTAACATTTCTACACTGCACAGAAGGTACCATTCTTCAGAGCCTATTCATGACCATATTTCAAGTAAGACCTGCAGGAAATTACTGCTGCTTATGGCAGAACATTAAACTGTCCATTGTGGAGTGCCCCCACCCCAGGAGGCAGGGATCCCACCTAGACAGACAGCATTGGGCAAGGGGGATGACTTAATGAAGATTCCTCCCCTCTGAGCGGCATACCCCCACAAGCCTGGGAAAAGACACTCCACCCCTTTTTGTCAGATAAAGAATGTTCTTCTTTTCCTGTACCCTCATTGGTTTAAATTCTACTGCAGTGCTCCTGCCTTAGCTCTTCCCATTCATTATCCTCCTCGATCCACCCCTTTTCAGTCCCCTGCTCCTCTCGCTATTGGACCCCGACCTAAACTCCACCCCTACCCTGGCATATAAAACCCATGCCTCTAGCCTCATTCTTGTCTGGGTGCCTGGCTCAATAAAGGATCCCACATTTTGCCAAAACAAGACCTGTCCTGTTGTTGTCTTTTCCTGTTGCTCATTAGTGGCTGCCTGAGCTCCAAGACTCCAGGGCCTGGGGCAGTGGTTGTTGTGGCAGATCACCACAAAAGGTGCCCAACATGGGGCAGCAATGCTAAGGGCACTGCGGCCCCAGTGATACGACGGTCACCAGGGTACCAGACAGTCACCACTCAGTAGGATAAGGGAGAAGAGATGAGCTTCAGAGGCGGTGGAGAACAGCTCCAGACCAACAGCCCCGCAAGTCAGGTTTTGAAAAGTGCCGTTGGGCTAGGACACGATATATATTTTAAATATATATAAAGAAGACCCAGGTCTTAACCCCCAAGAGCTTTTAGGCCAAGCGCATGGGACCCCCCAGTTCTGGTGCTGAGTGGGGGGAAGCTTATGGGGACAAAGATAAAGGAGAAATAGGATTAAGTTCCATAGGAACAAAAACTACAAAGGAGAAACAGGACGTATATAAATGTTTTAAGTTGTTTTTAGTTTCCTATAGGAGAAGATCTTAAAAAGATCATTCAGTGGCTTTACAACTACTTTCCCAGGGTATCTGTAAACTCTGTCTTTAATATCAAGTTTTGAGACTTAGTTTGTGTGACCATATATGATTTAATAATCAAAAAGGACACTATAGTGCTTCAATTACTGCCCATTTCTTCTACCATCCAAGAAACCCTATACCACCATACAATGCATCAAGGTCTCCTGCCATCGGTCACCTCTCCCATAAACCCTCTTCTAGCTCCTGTGAAGCTCCCTTTATTCTCTTCCCCTCTGATTTTCCCACACGCTCCCCAGTCCCTGGTCAGGAGTGGTGTTCACCACGCCACCCCAGACCCTCCTTTGCAAGGTGGCTGCGCCACTTGGAACCTCTTTTCCTACTCTTCAACTTCTCGTCCTGCTCCTGATTCTGCCTCTGGTTCCACATTTTCCCCTGAATGTTCCACCTCTGGAGGTTGTGGCCATTCCATCATAGGACATGCCTCTTCCAGGGAAGACAGAACAGAAACCTTGCTCCAGAAACCACCATTTTGTTTACTCCCCCCAAACTGGTGGTATCCATAACTCCCCTACCGGAGCCGCAGACAGATTGCTGCAGATATTCAGCACACGACATCAATGCTTCCACTCCTTTTGAGAGATTCTACCACTTTGCTGCCTCTGCTGGCACAATACAGCCCCTCCAAAACCAGGCCAATCCAAATCCTACTCTAGCAAACAGTTTAAAGCCTGTGTTTCAATGTTGAGAGCCTCCTTTAAATACAGCTCTTGCCATTTGGACTCTCCCAAGAAATCTCGTGATCAACCAGATTGTGCCTATCAGTGACCACTGCCCTTGATTGCAGCAACAGGCATTTCCAGCAAAGTTCTAACCAATGCTACTATTACTGAGAGCAAAAGTATGTTATGATGTTAAGGTGCGTTCAGCAAAGTCTGAGACCCTGAGCTCCCAAGCACCACTGACAGAGAAAGAAATGGAAAAACCATTATTACTACTGTCGCCCTGAAAACTCAGCTTCTGAGCTTGCTGACATAATTTTCTAAGACTTTCCCAGGACAGTAACTGTAAACATAGAGACAGGTATACATTCCTTCTGTTACACATCTTGTGATGGGCATCTCTCATGGCCAGTGGGAAAGTGTTATCCTGACCATCCAATCCCTGGCCGTGGTCAGAAACCTATAAATCCTGGGAGGAAAAATAAACTCTGCTCTTTCTTCACCACACCTCAACCTGTGTCCATGTGATCTATTCATCTCCAGCAGTAACATACTACTACTACCAAGCCTGCTCTAAACAACAAATTAATGTGCAACTGTGCAAGTTGTCTGTGCTAACCCTAAAACCACCCCTCCCGGCAAATATGTTTTCAGTCATATTTAGATAGTTTTAAGTTTAAGTGAGTTCTATATTACGTTGAAGATATGTTTGTTTAATTAATTTTGTTGTCTCAAGCCTGAGTTTATTAAATTGAGAAGCTAAATTACTTTTATAGATGTCAAATTTAGTTTTGTTTTCATTCTGTATTTTATTTTAAAAGGCAATATATTGTTATTAATTTTAGCTTAACTTAACCGTATAAATTTTGAGTTCTCCTAAAATAATCTTTACAATACCTTTTAAGCTTTAGTCATTTTAAGTTTCTTCCATTCTCTCCTAGTTAAATTCAAGATCTACTAACTTCAACTGAAATTGATTTTAAGTTCAATTTAAAATTTTCTGCCATAATGCTGCTTTCACCAGCAGTCAATTGAGCAACCCTGCTGAGCAAAGCAGTTTTGCTGGCAACACCTACCTCAGTGAGTGCTTACAAAATGCCTCTTCTACTCTCTGTTAGGTAATCTTTTTAGCAGGAGCCACCAAGAGTAACACCTGTACTTCTTACACACTGCTCAAGCCTTCTCCTGAAATACTAACAATCTTTTACAGCCCCCCAGTCTTCATTAAAAAAGAGTAGCTTGATTTAATAGTATTAAGTCTTACAAGTTATTAAGTATTTTTTTATCATGTCTCTATTCAAAGATGTCAATAGTTTATAATAACTTAAGTTGTATTAAGTATCAGTATTATTATTCAGTTTGTTAATTTAATTTTTACAAATTATTAGTATCTCTTTTCATTTTCATATATATATAAATGTAAATAGTTCTCAGCTGAAGTTATAAAAAATTAATGTGACACAAATAATCCTAACTCCCATATTCATGTTAAGTTTTAAAAACTATTCAAGCAAGTTCTATTCCCATAAAGCAGAAAATCCCTCTATTTTAATTAATTTGAAGAATAAATTTTCCAGAATACACTCTCTATGCCCTATCTATTGCCCTTTCTGCAAGGGGCCCTGCAGAATGACAGTATTCATGGTTCTTATGATAAAGAGTAATCTCTAAAATATTTACCACAGCATAACTATCTCTCTCCCCCACAAACAATCAAATAATAAAAGAAAAAGGGGGGAGTATGAAGGCATAATAAATCTTATTCGAGGTTTGATTTTTCACCAGTTTAAAAAGCTTTTTACAAATTATGAGTTTTATTTTGTGTTTTTATAAATTGTATGTTTTACTTTCATGCTTGTGTTAAACTACAATTTTCATTAGTGGAAAATATAAAGAAGTTTTAATGAGAATGAGAAAGCAAGTGAAGAGAAGGTGTGTGTAAGCTGTTTGATGGTAAAATGAGGGGTGACAGTGCAGAATACTTAAAAGACTGTTAAAAGAGAAAGGGAGGAGAAAGAAGGCAAAAGAAAAGGGAGACAGTGTGAGCAAACAGGAAAAGAAGTATTTTACTAAGAATAAAGGGTATTAAGTTGAGAGCAAAGAAATGAAAGAGAAGGGTTTAGTTGTTACATTAATCATTACGTTGAACTTCCTTTCTTACCTCTACCTTTTACCCTCTACATATGTAAAAATTAATTTCTTGTGTGTATTCCTTTCACATTCACCCATATAACATCTTGTGTGAGTTTCAAAACAATCTAATTGGTAGTATATTACAGAGAAAAAGCAGCAAAGACAAACGAGGCAACAATTCAAGCCAAATTAGAGCAGAGTCATACTCACCAAATGTGCTGCGTTTCTTGGCCTGAAAAACCCAACAAACTGTTCCTGAGTACCTAACAGAACAAAAAAGAAGAAAATAAAGACCACAAGAAGAAAGAACAAAAGACTGACTGAAGGCACTTTTCAAACTAAAAGTCTTTCCATTGACACTGTTTGTTGTCACAAGTTTAGCTAAGATTAGTAGTTTTATAATTGTCACTGTTAATAGTTTTCTACTGTTCTTTGTTATGTCTCCGAGAATCCCTTTATGACTTGTCATAATCCCTCTATAAATTGTCCAATAAGTATGAAGTAATTTAAGAATATTCTAGGGCTGTAACCTGAAGACTATTCTCTGTTTCTAAATGAAAATGAAAGGGGGGGTTGGGGAGTGCCCCCACCCCAGGATGCAAGGATCCTACCTAGACAGACAGCATTGGGCAAGGGGTGTGACTTCAAGAAGATTCCACCCCTCTACCCTGTGGGGAATGCCCCCACAAGCCTGGGAAAAGACATTCCACCCTGTTTTGTCAGATTAAGAATGTTCTTCTTTTCCTGTACCCTCATTGGTTTAAATTCTACTGCAGTGTATCTGCCTTAGTTCTTCCCATTGATTATCCTCCTTGCTTTGCAGTCCCCTGCTCCTCTTGCTATTGGACCCCAATCCTAAACTCCAACCCTACCCCTACCCTGGCATATAAAACCCATGACTCTACCCTCGTTCTTGTCTTGATGCCTGGCTCAATAAAGGATCCTGGATTTTGCTAAACCAAGACCCATCCTGTTGTCTTTTCCTGTTGGTCATTAGTGGTTGCCTGAGGTCCAAGACTACAGGGCCCAGGCAAGTTGTAATACTTGTCATTGTGATGAAATACAATGGTCCATTTTGCTGTGAAACAGTGGGTTTGATCAGTTGACATAAATATTGTGCTTCTTTTCAGCTGCTGATTTGAAGATGCAATTTACACAATAAACCAAAACAAAATCTGATCCCCATCTCTTTCTTCAGTTACATCTACTCAGTAATATTTAGATTGCCAGTTCTTTTCTTGCGCCCATGTGGAATTCAGCCTGGCCCAGAACATGAGCCAGCTGACTATTGCCTCTGAAGAGCCACCAATCCATCTGAAGCTGTGGGAATTTTTCATTAAAGTCTTCCCCAGTGTACTCCTCTGTTGTTATGTTAAGTGAGTTACAGGTCAGTTTCAGACTGGGTAACATTGCTCCCTATATGGTTAGGCTACTAGAATATTTGTCCCATAAGGTTGTATCATTGTGCCTTCCTCTGTTCTCCTCTTTGGTTGGTTACCCTCACGGAGCTCCCCCTGGTTATTTTTGTTAAGCTTGTGGGCATCGTCCCTATTTTCTTTTACTCCTTGTTAAAGTGTTATTCTCCTGGTGCCAACCATCATTTCTGCTCCTATTTATTTTCTTGCCACCCACTGCCCTGAAATCAGGGGACCTAAAGTTTTTTGTAGCCACCCTCACTGTGACATGCCCATCTAATCACTGTTAATAACAGCACTTTGTTCTAATGTGGATATTTTCTAATATGATGGTGTACAAAGACTACAGTCATACATCCCTACACTGGTCTGAGCTCTGGGAATTTTACAGTTAGAAGGGTTGGGTTATTTAGGCAACACCGTATCAGTTTTCCCCTCTCTAGGACTATTTACTTGTCTTTAAATGTGAGCTAGAACTTCAAGGCAAGCATTCGAAAAATCCATAGCTGCCACATAGTAGCAGGAAAGAAACACTGCTTTTGTTTCAGGATAAAGATGTGCTATAGTGTTTTAGAACTAACAACAGTAAATACTGGTGTCTGAGGTTGTCTGCTCCACATAAAAGCCTCCCCCCACTGCTTACAAACATATTGATGCTGAAAACCATTTTCCTGCCCTTATAGCAGCAGCCTTATTTGTATGGAAACAGGCCCATAAGTATGATTTCCTGTTTCAAGTCGGAGCTTTATTTAAACTTGTTTTATTTCCATTCACAATACTGTATTTTCCTACGTATTCAAAGTGCTTGCTGCATTGTGAATTTCTTTTAAGTACACTGAAAGGATGTGAAATTTGCTATGATGCCACTAGAGTATCATATATAGTGACACTTGCAGTGTTTGACTGTATTGCCCCTTTCAGCACAGAACCAAGCAGAAAGCCTTATTTCACCAGTTTTTTGGATGCTATTACACTTTGAAAACACAAAACCCAATTGCCTGATGATTTGTTCAGCTGAAAACACTCAAGAGAACTGCATTCAGAAACATAGCATTGTGTCAGTATTTTATAAAGTCATTGTAGCCCTATAGAAGAAAAGAATTTACTTAGCTACTTGAAATCAAGTTTCTTTTGCAGTACAGATAAACACAAAATGTCTGGATGTTAATCAAAACCTGAAAAATAGTTTCCTGACAGACTCACTACAGCCAAAATCTATGATTATTGGAATTTAATGAAAAGAAAGAGGGGGAAAGAAATTACTTTAAAAATATACATCTGTGTATCAAAATGCCCCATAAAAACAGAGCTCAGACTCATTTTTGGAGATAATATTTTTACACTATTTCAACATGTGGGTTTCTCTGCTACTATACAAAGCATTCATCTCTTCACCTCCCTTTCTTCTGGCAGAATTAATCTTCTATTTATGGGGACTGTTTAGTAAACTAGAAAAGGGGGAAGAAAAATAAACAACCAACATACTCCTGCTCACTATTTTCCTCCTATTACTGGTTTGTTTTTGCTGGGGTTTTTTTAAATGGTAATATAACATACAGTGCAAAAAGTTCCTTTTTGGCTTAATTTTTAATAAAATGCAAGTATTTGTCTATTGAGTAATTTTATTAAGTGTCTCTGGAAGCACATATGAGTTGTTAATAAAACAACTGGTTACACATTTGAAAACAAAAATTGCATCAAGTTGCTCTCACCTACTGCTTTCAGGAAAACCATAGTTAGAACTACGGGGAAATAAATTCCTTCTCACACTATTCTTACACTTGACTCACACTTTTTTATTATCTGGTATTGATTTAAATTAACCTAAATCCAGAACATAGTTGCCCAAAATTTGTGGAACCTTGCTTTTCTGAATTTACCTGTAATAACAAAATTGATAGATGATGTTTGTAACAGTGTGTATAACAATGTGTATTACATAGTACAATATCCATAACATGCAATACACATAGATAAAGACCTCAGATTTATGCACTTCTTTGTTTTTCATTTCTTCAGCACACTGTTTATTTTTCTCTTCCATCCTTAGACTTCTCTTTCCAAACCAGTATGTAAGAACTCCATTATGTAGATGCAGTTATCTTAACTGATAGAAAAATTACTGAAGCATAAAGGTGGACCCTGCAGAGACTGCAGTGATCTGGGACTCCTTCAGCTTTCTTGCAACTACACATGCCCATTGCCTTGTCCCTGCTGTGACAAAGTCTGCTTCCACATGGAAAAGTCAGGTTTCATGCTGTTAAGAGCACTTAGGAAGGCAGGCTACTGAAGCTGCTCCACAGGAGAACCAGCAAGGATATTCTCATAGAAGCCAGCCACTCTCAGAACTGCTAATTTCATTTTGTACAAATTGATACTCTTCTGCCTTTTCAAATAGCCAAGAGCAAAACTAAAATAAATAAACAATGACACAGGAGAAATGCTACCTTCTGTTCTGCAGCTTCACCCTTCTTTGGCAGAGACAAAATTAGGCAGCACCACCATCCTCCAGTACCTCTTCTTCATCCAGTACTATTGATGCCATTTATTCCATGGTAAAACACCAGTTTTTGCACTTAGTTTTTCACATTGAAGATATGACATATTACCTAAGCTGTCAACAGCAAGCTGGAAGTTGTGGCAGCTGAGAAGGGACAGCTGAGACTTACAGGACCTGGAGGAGACATTGAAGCTGGTAGTTATTTCTTGTACCAAGAGACAGTTGAATTGCTTGTCCTTGAAGAAGAACATTTACATTTACATTTATGAACAGTAGAAATTTAGGGGACTAATTTGGGAAGACTGCATTTTTAAAGTAACTAGCCAACCACCACATCCCCAGAGAAATCCTTCCCACATTACCATCGGTGAAAACAATACTTCAAAGGTTTGCAAAAGCGGTCAAAGTTTATCTCATTATCATGTTTCTTATTAGACTGAAACAAAGCTGCTCTTACCAGTATCAGAAAAATAATTTTATATTAATACACTGCTTCCATACTACATCAAAATTTATTTTATTATTCACGTGAACTTTTCTTATCTAGCGAAAACCTTTGTATCACTCAAAATTAGATAAATGGAAACACTTGTCATGAACAAAGCACCAAACAATTCCTGAGCAAAATGGAACAAAGTAAGTGTCAGCATAACTGTGAAATGAACTAGAGGTTTTTTCCCAAAAAGAACATATGATACATTATTTGAAGGATGCTATAGAGAAGTAAGCAGGCCTTTGACCTCTCAGTTCTTTAAAAAAAACCCAAAAACACTTCCATTTACAAAGGAGTTTTATTATTCAGCAAACACACTTTGTCAAAAAAACTCTTTGTTTAGGGAGGACCAGGATAGAACCAAACAGAAAAAATTGAAGACAAGAGCACTTTTTTCTAGAATACATTGTCAGTGCTCATTTTTTTCACTTGTTTACAGAGTACTCACAGACATTACATGACTGAACTGTACAGTACAGCCTCTCAAAAAGGCAGGCATCTGAGACCACATACAAAATCAAAAATACAGTTTGAAACTTGATTACAGTGCAAAAGCATTACATAAATGTTGCTTGTGACAGGACAGGACTGCATTCCATGACCCAGAAGAGATCTATGCTACAGCTTTGTGTTTGGAACAAGCACTATCCATGCAAAGCACTCTGCTGTATGGATGCATTTTATTATTAGCATTTGACCTACTCAGACATTTGGAGAGTAAAACATTGGTAAATATCTTCAATCCATGTATTCAAAAGCAGTAATACATAATAAACATTACTTACAGTGAAAAAATAATAAACTTTGATAATCAGCCTGATTTTTTTCTACTTTGATAAATAGATTGTTTTGTTAATGACAAAGGGTTACAGACACTAAATTCTTCACCATAGGAATTAGGACTAAACAGGTCACCTAGACAGTTTATGTTAAAACACAACCAGGTTCTTTTAAATAAAACCAACATCAATTAAATACTGTTCTGTCTTTGTTCAGCAAACATTTTACCTCTTGATTCAGACTAAGAATCTTCTAAACGTACGGTTTTATTCTCAGAGAGAATAAAAAAAACTCAGAAGCATTGTATTTGGCCCTCCACATCCAATTTTCTCTCATATTTCATAATGATATATTACCAGACATACATATTTAAAATACCCAATTTAAGAGAACCAGGACCAGATCCACTTAGATTATAATTATAATACTCTGTCTGAACATTTTTCTAACAAAACTTCTTAAAAATAAATTACTGTGTATGATGAATTTAAAATATTGAAACATTATGCACAACTATTTCTCCCAACTATCCATATCCTCTTCTTTACCGCTGTCAGTATTTTTAATGTTTGATATAAAATCATCTTTAGAATCACTGAAAAACAATCCAATAGCAAATCCACCCTTAGTCACAAACTAACTTCTGTAGGAAAACAGAAAGTTTAACTACTGACAAAGTTCTGATTACAAACTATTAAGAGAAGCAAGAGCATTTGCTGTGTTACGGTAACTTTTTGTGGAAAAAATGTTTCTTGCAAATGCTTAATGTTAAATTTTAGGCCTGCTAGCCTACTACATTACCAATAACCAAGGCTACCACCAACACTGGAAGCATCTCAGAAGAAAGAAAGGTATGAAAAAGATCTCTAAATAGCATTTAAGAATCAAATGGTTTCCTCCAATATAATTTAGGAACGTATTCCTGTCCTTAACACAGGTACTCCTTTCCTTCCATCCCCTTGTACTATTTTTCTGTGTTTCATATTTTAACTGTAGGTTATGTTTTTTTAGTGGCATTAATAAATATCACTCTAGTAAAATCATAAACTAAAATGTCACGCCACAGAAACAGGCTTCCCACATTCCTCTTTTACTTGAGAATTTATTTTTTAAAAAGATGTGTAATGATGTCAATCATTATAACTCATTTCACAAATGAAATCAATTTTCAGTCAAAAGTTACAAAATCCATCTTCAAATGTATCTTTTAAAGACTATAAACTGTTAAGACATGCCTGAGAGTGAATGCCATATCCTAAAGGTTATTAATCGCCAGGAGAGGAGAAAGGTGGCTGCGTGTTTACGCCAGATTTGTGAATGATGGCTGCAGAGATTATAAATATTAAACTCCAAATATGCAGCACTCAAAGCCATAGTCCCCAGCCATATCAAAACCAAGAACAGTTCACAAAGGGCTAAAATAACTAGGGCTGAAACCATTTATTTACTTTAATCTGCAGAGCATGTCTTCAGATAGAATAAAATAAAGAGAAATCAGTAAAGAAAATAAGACATTTATAATACACTGTGAAAAATCTAAAAAGATCACTAAAACAACAACTTTTGGAAAATCTGCATCTGCAGAAAGCCTTCTGGGCCTAAATCAAATACAAACCTGTCAGAAAATATTGATGAAAAATGTGCATTTACAATTGTAAATAACACATGAATATGAAACCTAATTCTAAACTCAATTATTCCAGAAGGGAAAGGTCTGGTTGGTTTTTGTTTGGTTTTTTTCACTATGTGATTTATTTAGTTGATTTAATTAGACAGTTGTTTTGGTAAACAAAATTACTTCAGAATGAAATTCCTCCAATAACCATTGACAAATCAAATGGACATCAAAGACTGTCACTGAGCTTATCTGCTCCATTCATAATAGCTTACTGAAAATACCTGTGAGGGTCTAGCATTATAGAAACCACCTTCCTAGAAAAGAAATGTGATCAAAGGAATTGTCAGATGGCATAAGGCCAGCCTTTCATATACTGCTCAAGGGATTCTTTCAACTTTGTCTTGAAATGCCCTCTGATGCTCCATTCCAGGTTCCAATCCAGCACTACAAGTGAAAGGTTAATGGAGTGCACCCTTAACACACAGGCACATCTTAACATAGACTAACAAAATTAAAGTATATTTTCACAAAGGGGAGGGTGCTCTTTTTAACATGTTAAAGTAATAACAGGCCTTCTGCCATTCCCCAAATGCACTACAATCAAGCAGCTGCTCAACATGGATAAGCCTTTAGAAAACCCTCCTGACTAAACTCACTAGATCAAAAGCTCAGTTGACACATGCTAGCAAACACATTCACTTGATATCTTGGTGCTAGAATCAAAGGTCAAAAAAACCCCAAAAACCCCGAAACAACCCAACACAGAAAATAAGATGACAGAATTGCACAAGGAGGGAGCAAATACTGTAAAAAAGATTGCCAGAGTGCTTAAAGCAGCTGCAAGTCAACTCAGTCTCCTTGAAATCTGCTGCTTGACAGCAACTCAGAAGCTGGTCAGTTTTCAGCACCATAAAAAAAAAAAAACAAAACAAAAAAAAACCAAAAAAAAACCAAAAAAAAACCAAAAAAAAAAAAGCCAGGAAGAGAAAGAAATTAAGTTCCAGTGCAAAACAGTTCAGAAATATGGTCTGTGAACTTTATGTAGCTGAATCAATAGTAAATCATGTTTACCCCAGTCAGCACTAGAGGCAGTACAAGTCACTGGAACGGGTAACTCTACAAGTAAGGCGGCACACATTTTAAAATAAGAAAACCCTACACTGTCTTGCTAGCATATTTCTCAGTATTTAAATACTTCAGGTAGATACAGAGGAAAGAGACCAGCAAAATGCAGAAATAGAACACGTTCAGTTTCACTTTAGATTACAGTATCCAACATTCAAGCTACCCAAGCAGGCTGCTCTACTGCATTTTTAGATGGCTATTTAGGTTTGTACTGAAAAATAAGTTAAATTAATAAGAAAAAAAGCAATTATTTTAACTCCAGTTAAACTATATAGTAAAAAAGATTATAAGCATTTCTTCATGTGAACTTGGAGAACTGAAATGCAAGAAGCCTCCAGCTTCTGCCTCAATATCTAATTTCCCATTATCACATACAAACAACTGTGAGCCTCTGCAACTTGAACTGAGACTCCAAGTTAACCCCTCCAAATCAAAATAAATGTGCTGAGGGCTGATCTTAAGTCTGAAATCAACAGGAATTAAATTTATGCGTCCACCAGGACACATTAAGATAAATTTCTGAGCTGTAAACAAATCTCTCAGAAAGCATATGCTTCTTAGGATTACAGGACAGGAAAGGCCCACCGAATTCCAGTCCAGTCCCCAGCCATGAGAAGTGCATAATTTAATGTTTTTTGTAAAGCACTCAAACTCCTTCCTAAGAGTGCTTATGATTTTGCTCTGACTGAAAAACCATTGCAGAACCTCACTGCTCTAACAATTAGGAACCTTCTTTTAATTCCCATCTTGAATTTATTCATAGCCAGCTTACACCCATTAGTTCTTGTGCCAATATTGTCCTTTAGTTTAAATAGCTCTTCTCTTTCCCTGGTGTTTACATCCCTCAAGAATTTAATTTCATTCAATTACATTTCTTAGGACTAATTGTTTTAAAATGAGAGGACACACTTTATAAAACTATCAATGGCACATTCCATAAGGAGAAAAATTAACTTCTTTAGCAATTAAATATACACAGAATTTGAAAAGTGCACAGTAAGGCAGTTAAAAGCCCATGGAAAACTTGTGTTATTTCAGGATGTAAGGGAGAAATGATGACTGCAAATGAAGATATTTCAAGCTGTAAGATGAGAAGCTTTATAAGAATACTGGAATGAAAAATAATTCTTATGAAAAAATAAATTTATTCTTCACACTCGTGCAGAAGGACTTTAAGTTTAAAAATCCTTTTAATGCCCATTTCACTTGCCACTCTGCAAACTAGGAAAAAAAACCCAAACACAGCAAAACTCACAAAACAGTAAAACAAAACACTCAGAAGCCACAGAAAAAATAGTGCAGTATTTTGTATGCTTTTTAAAGATTAAGGATAATTTTAATTTCACTGGGTCAGCTTCTAGCATCACTTTTGTTCCTCTTGATAGTTTCTAAACAGGTCAAGACAAAGTGTCTCTTGATCAACCCATGATCATGGAAAACCACATCATCATTTTAGAAAATAAGTATGTATCTTGCAGAGCAGTTAGAGTGTGTTTAGTGATTCCTAGGCTGTGACATGTTATTGAATGAAACAGCATTCATGTCCATATTTCAGAACTACACACCTTTTATATTCAGGAAGTTTTATGTTAGCAAATAGTTTGACTAATACTAATATATAGTAGTTTAATTGAACTAAAAATAAAAGGCTTATATTTTGTATTAATTTCCACTCTGTGCCCACAATACGCAGTGAGATAATAGGAGTGATATAAATTCAAATGTAATTTTCATACTAATAAAATTATGAAATCAAATACATAATATCAGTTTGAAGTCATTAATTTATACTTGTTAAGAGGCATAACATATTACTAACTCAAGATATTAGGCAGATGAATTACAGAGAAAAACCAGAGTTCCTCTTCACTCTCCTAACCAAGCGTTATTTCCTCAAACTAGAGGAATACACAGGCCAATGGATTAGCAAGAAGCTTCCCTAGCTTTTTTACTAAGATGAAAATTAGCTTTCTTCTAAGCTTTCTTCCCACTTAATGAAGCTAACCAATATCCCCTCTCTAGCATCTGAATGGTGGTCTCCTTCACTAAGCTCAAGACTGTGCATTAAAGAAGTGTTCCAGGCCACCTCACTAACTCACTGAAATCACAGGAGAAATTTGGCGTTTTCGTATTTCTCTAAATCCAGTTCTCCAAGAGCTATTTAGACAAAAATCAAGAAATGTCAATCTAAAAGTCTAAAGAAAAAAACAAAATCAAAATGACTGCTCTTCAATTTTCATATCTCAAAAAAAATACAACATATATTAGCAAATGTTCAACACAATACTAAAAATTAACCCATATCACAGGTATCACTGATGCAGATAAGTTTAACAAATAAAAAATGTGACGATATCACCTCCATAATATCACTGACACATTCAAAATATTTTAATATTTCACCATGATAAAGGACTCCTTCACTCAAACCAGAACATATAGTGCTCTATCAACCTAAACACTGGAGGTAGAAACACCTTCAGTCATTGAATGTGAAGTGCTGGTTGCTGACTTTCATTTTGTGAATTTCCCAGTACAATTTCAATAATTACTGCTAGGGGGAAAAAAAAATTCTCTCTTCTGTTGGGATACGAACCTTTAGTGGCTCACAGTTTCCAGTGAATATTCTCAACAGTTCTCGGTTGTACAACATGCAGGTTTTGATATTTTGCAAAGATATGATTAAAGATTTTGCAAAGAAACAATATAATGATTAATTATTCCCTATGGATAGTGTATAAGCATTCAAATACATTAAACAAAAAAAAATCTTTCAAGTTAGTTGAAAGTACTACATTTTAAGGACTACAAGATCTATATTATTCAACTTTTTGCCTCTGAAGAAAGGATTATAAAATATGGGAAAGAATACCTAGACTTCTCCCCACATTACTGCAAAAATCCAGTTAATAAAGATCAGATTCTTATGGGATACAGGTTCAAATTCATTCAATTGAACTTCATGAGCATTAAGACTTGGTTTTGCCCAAATCTTAACTTACTTTCACATTAAAAGAAAACTTCTATTATCAATATTCTTCTTAGCAGAAACCATGGCTCACAATAAAACAACTTCCATGTCTTGATTTTGGCATTAATCATTCCTTTTAGCCTCTCAATGATACTTGTTTTCTTAATCAAGCAGGGAAAACGCTACTCCTTTGCCTTCTATTTTAACACATCATAGTAAAGACATTGCCAACCATTTTAATTTTAGTAGCTATCAACACTGATTTCACATATCCTTCCAAAATTACACATTATATAACATAAATCAGCTGCATCCATTCAGTCCATATACTAGGAGACCAACATTCAACACCAGAAGACTTGGTCATAGGACATGAACAAAAAAGCAGTCACCTGATGACTTCTTTTGCTATTACCAAACAAAAGGTGCTTTACCTACCCTGAAAGAAAAGGCTTTCCATGTTACTGAATAAAACCCACTTTTCTCTGCACTACGTTTCTAAAACCTCTGCACACATTGTTTTTTCCTTTCCCTGGTAGTTAGGGGGGTAGGGGTGCGGGGGAAAGAAAAAGGAAAGAAAAGTGAGTAAAACATTGGTAATTTGTTTAGCTAGTGATGCAGGCTGCTCTCCAATCAAATTTTGTTTCCCCAAGGAAGATATCAGTTTTAAATTACACAGCAAGAAGGCAAAAGAAAGGAAGCAAACAATCAAAACCTTCCCAGGAGGGGTAAGAATAAGGCAAGAACTCCAGAGATCCTATTTAATAAATAAACACCTTCATTTTTGTAAGTTAATTTCACCACAGGAAATAAGTTTAGTTTTAATTATATTGCCTTATGTCATGTTTTATAAAAGGTACATGAGGCTCATTGACTTTCTCTTATTATTAAAGCCTTTTTTATGCTAGAGAGACGTTGCATGTAGATTAGGTCTCAGTAGAGCCCGAGCTCAGTGCAAAGTGATGTAATTCAACAGTTTTATTGTTATCTCACACCTGTGACAAATACTGAGATTAAAAACAAAATGTCAGTGCAGATGACATTTTTTTTTAAAAAAAAAAAACAATTAGACATAAGAAAATGTTAAAAATATATATGTATGCAAAAGTGACAAAGTATGTCGTCCAGTAAAAGCCTTTGCTTACACTGGTAAGACAGAGGAGACACAGAGAATTTCAAAAATCCAGAAGCCAAAAAGGTAATAAAGGAATAAATAAAGTTTTAAAAATTATTTTCCAAAAAGAGAAATTCCAGAGGAAAAAAAATTTGCTTATGAAGTTCAGACACAACAAGTACAACATATTCTAAGACCTTAGATAAGCCTTTCTTAACCTTCTGGCATTCAAGATCACGGTTTAAGACAGTTTTAGGAGGCAGAGACTCTAAAATAAGTCACCTCCCCTCAGTTTTCAACCTCTCCCGTTTAGCATGAAGGAGAGACAAATGTGAGGAGAATAAAAGTGAAAAAAGAACAAATTAC
This sequence comes from Cyanistes caeruleus, assembly GCF_971803275.1. Lineage (NCBI taxonomy): Eukaryota > Metazoa > Chordata > Aves > Passeriformes > Paridae > Cyanistes > Cyanistes caeruleus. The sequence continues at coordinate 75,752,463 of NC_141705.1, forward strand.
TAAAAAAGGAAAAAAAGCAGTAACCACTGGATACAAAGGTGCTGAGACCTGTGGGCCCTGGGAACAAGAAAACAAGATGGCGGCAAAGCCACTCCTCCCAAGATGGCGGCCACCAGGTCAGCCCATGAGGCAAAGACAAGATGGTGGAGAAGCCTCCTACTACAGACCACACAGATCAGAGTGTAAACTAAGGGATAAAAAAACCTCTGCTGTTCCAGAAACTTTCTTCCCCCAAATAACAACCGGAGTGTGTTAAAACAAAATGTGGAAATTGTGTGCAGAACGCTCCAGTGCTGCCAAAATGCTGGAAAAAATTTCTTGGCTATTGTAGGTCTGACCCCTAATGGCATGGCTGGAGTTTGGGGCAGAGGCTGGAAACTTGTGGAGTAGGCTCCAGTCCTACTGATATGTGGAAAAAAATGCAGCTTGGTGGATATCCATTCCTGTTTTCAAAGGGACCCAGCACCTCTCCCCCACGCCCCTTCCATGAATCCAGAGTAAAAGACACAAGTTTAGTTTCCCAGGTTGTCCCATCTTCGAGGCACTAAGACTGCAGAGTTTAATGTAGAGAAAATACGGAGTGCATAATTTTTGGGTCACCTAGGACAATATCCTCAGGCATCAAATCAGTGAATGCAGCCAACTATAGGAACCTGCGAGCTCTATTTTGAATGCTTTAGGAGCCAAAAAATAAATTTCTTATCACAACCTTTTTTTTTCTTCTTTCTTTTTTTTTTTTTTTTGGCAAAGAAGGATTTTGATACCACCAAGACTTTTTTCCCTCCCCAGTCTCAGAAATTTTCACCTAAGACAGCAGTTCCCATCCTGCTGCTTCTGGTTGAGTATCAAATGTTTGGGAAAACTGCCAGATATTCCTAGATGCCTGCTGTGACCAACAGGTAGCTTGTTCTATGGCCTGCTGAGGAAAAAGAATATATACTAATGATGAATTTGTGAAGATTTTTTTGGTTTTCTGCTAATTTGCTATGACTGTTCAATAGCTGGTGTCACATAACCATGCAGCAATTTCTTTGGCTTCCAGAAGAATGAGAAGATAACACACCCCTGTGGCTAAGACCACAGAGCACATGAGAAGTCTCTTTATATTCCAGTGTGCTTTTTACTTATGCAAAAAGTTCATGAACTTCTTCTGCTATCAACCTGACGCCTTTCAGCAACAAACAATTAATTTGGGAAGGGGTAAAACTCTTACACAGCTCCAAAAATCTTAAATGAAAGATCCTGAAAAACCCTTTTCAAACGCTGCTTTTTACATTGCTGCACAGCATTTTTCACGTCAGTTCCCATTATCAAGATTCACAGTATCTAACTGAACAGGTTAGAAAGTTTTAAAAAATCTCTAGAATCTCTAGCAATTATTACCTAACACATCTACTCCCAGTTGCTCATCCATCTCTAATTCCTATGTGCAAAGTTTGCAACTGAAAATTAAATACATACAGTATTTTTTTCCAAGCTTCCTGACACTCATTCGTCAAGCTGTTTGCCCTTCAAACAATTCAGAGAATCAAGGCTTTGATTGAATTTGTAATAAAGAACCATTAAAAATTCCCTTTAAATGCTCTTTCTCACACTCATTAATAATCACCAAGTAATTCTGTTGTCTGAATGACAAGAAGCAAGACAATATTTTAAGAGAGTTTGGCATCCTCATAAGATTAGGATGAACTAATATGTAATTAACAATATATTTTCAGAATTTCAAAAGAAATCTTCTTGTATTAGTGGCAGATGGAAGAAATAAAGGGACACAGACATTTACTAGAACCATTCTCACTATGATGTCAAGGAGGAAATTCCAAGATGCGTTTTGGAATTTTGAATGCTACACTGCTGACACACCTTTGAAATTTTAAAATCCCTATGCTACTTAGAGGCAACCAGTTATGTTTTATGATCCATGGTGGTGCTCTTAAGAAGTGAAGCCAACTTTTTTAAAAAATAGGAATTTAGCTAGAGCTGTCAAAACACAGTGAGTTTTGAATCCAGAATTGACAACTTTAAGCATTCAAGCATGCTGTCTGTACTGCAACATTAATTCCAGTAAGTTAAAGAATTCAGAGGTTTTCAAGGAGAACAGAGAACAAGCCAGCTGTAGGTTGTACAGGTGGCCTTATCCAAGTTGCATCAAACAATAGAGTTCCTTTTCAGTCATTATTCTGTTGCTGTATTCCTCTTAATTCAGTTATCACTACTCAATGATGCTTTTCAATCCTATCACAAACACATCTTCACTGAATTACAAGGCAACTCAAAACCAAACAGCAAAAAGGCAAATAAAAAAAACCCCACACACTAAACCAAAACAACCCACAAAACACAAGCATGTCTTCAGGAGTACATTTAATGTGAAGTAGTTAGACAGTGCCGTGAGGGATTTATTATTTTACCAGAGCAGAGTAGTGGGAGAGAAAAAATACTGTTACTTCGGAACTGTGTATTAAATAGAAGTTACTCACCATCTGTACTTGTCTTGAGAACTGGTTTTCAGTTTGAAAAATTCTGAGGACTTGTTTCTTTACACACTTTACAACATCTGCCCAAAAATGATTAAGTATGTTTTTTCTCCTGTATTTTAAAACTTTATTGCTAAAGATTATATGAATAGACCCAGATAAATATGTACAGGGAAATTCTGCATTGCTTGAGGCAGGAGACTGCATATAAATAACTGCAAAACACTGTTTTGTGTTTGAAGAATAAGTTGTAAGGGAAGGTCTGCAAGGAACAATATTTTACTTTACCATTGCAAGATCACCAGGTATGAAGAAATATAGAAGCAGTCTAAAGCTGAAGCTGGCTTTTTATCTTCCCTGCTTATTACTGTGGAGGCAGGTAAATAATAATATAATTAAGATTCAAGTTTCATGTGTCTGTGTATCCTTACAATCAAGTCTGTCCAATCTTATTACACTGCATTAACCTTCACAGTAGATACGAGGTAGAGAGAGATGGAAATAAGAGGGAGAGGGGAAGAGAATGAGAGTGAGAAAATTCCTAAAATTCATCTGTTTATCCAATAGCACAAGATCATCAGCTGGTATTAGACTAATGTCTCTGCAATTTGCACCTATTTTCAATTAAGCCATTTAACAGGATCTAAAAGGTTAGCTCAACCCTTAGATCTCCTTCCCTGACTTTACAAAGGTATCACTTGAGTAATAGCTCTTCAATTATATGCCAGCATACGCTGGCAGAACCTCTTCCCATAGGAAGAATCTGGTGAGTAATCAGGTTACTTTATAAGCATTGAAGAGTCTCACAATGGCTAGAGTAGAAAATTACAATTTACACAGAACAATTTTCCAGGGAAAACTTTTGAAAGAGGTTGTATTTTGAAAACCATGCATTTCTGTGGCTGTTTCAACTGATATATATTTTTAACAAGTGCTAGGAAAGCTTGAGTTTCTAAAAGAAATTAAGTGATTTTGAAACTCCCAAATATGTTTATATTTTAAAAACTAAACATGTAATTACTGTCGAGAAGTAGCATTCCAATCTTCTTACTTCTTTTAGGAGGAGAGGTTTTATGAAGGGCTACATTTTGGGCGAAAAACCCTAAAACACTGACCTAAAACAGACTAAGGCAATTGGAGGCTTTCTGGAGACAGTTGCAGTTTACTAGTTAAATGCAAGTAGAAAATGTAAATATACTGTTAAAATTGCCTAACTGTAATTAAAAAAAAACAAACAACAGAATTACATATAACTTAACATTTTTCACAATCATTCAATAAAGATATGCTTCATGCTTTTCTTCCTAGAGATGCAAACACTGACAGGAATTAAAAACAACCAGAAACCTCGAATTGTTAGCTTATATGGGTGTTTCAATCTAAAAAGATTCAAAGCTCACTCATGCAGGCATTTGGGTTTTTTTGTTTTGGGGGTGTGCTGGTTTTGTGATAATTGATTTTTGGTGAAGAGAGAAAAAATTAATGATGGAACCAGCATGGGGGATTGTGATGTTTTTTATGTTTTTGACTAAAGTTATGTTGGTAGGCCTTATTCTGTATCTTTGCAGCATTTTTAACAGGTACACCAATGGAGAACCTACCTCATCCTTTAGATAAACAAAATGTCTTTTCCTGATGTGGACACGGAAGTAAACTCTAAATACTGACAATGCGAAACAGAAATCTTCATAATTAGAGATATACTGTATATAATACATCCAAAGTACTTTCAGTTTTGTAGTTGCATTATTTAAATCAATAGTGGCTATATTAATTAAATTTCATTCGTAGCACAACAGTGTTCTCTATAAACGTATGTGGAGGGCAAGGTGTTACGCCATTAATGTCTAATATAAATAGTTTTTCTTCAGTACTGTCAGCATGATTCGACCAAACTTTAATCCAGAAGTCTCAATTATTTTTTAACCTAATCCAGTGTGTATTGTGACCTGATGTAACAAACAAAAACCTCCCTGGCCAAAGGCCAGTCTTCAACACTTCCTCTGTGAAGTGTTAGTGGGCATTACTCTTTGTGCAGAGAATTTCTCAAAAAGCTGTTTGAAGACACTGAAACTGATATCCTGAAAACACATCAGAAAGGAAGTGATTAGCACTCAGATACACTAGGGAAGCTGCCCTGTTCTATGAAGTTTGCAGCTAAATTCATTGTTACTTTTCCACAAGAAGCTAATGGGAGAAAATTCTAGATGCCACCTCTCCACAACAAGAATCCACACAAAGGAATGTGAAGACTGCAGACTAAAATACACTGATAAAAAAAAAAAGCACCACAAAATACAAAATACAACCTGTTTTCTACTTTTGGATTTAATTTTTTAAACATAAACCCAATGTTTAAAAAAATTTTTAATGTCTCCTCACGAAAGGGACAGCTCTCTTGCTTCACCCAATCACCATGGGGGTTAAATCATCTTTGTTGTTGCATATTGGAATGAAAATTAGCGTTTTCAAATTTATACCTTAAAAGAAAAAAGAACTAGCCCTGGGAATCCAGTAAGTGTTTAGAACATGGGAACAGAAAATTACAATGAGTGCCTTAAAAGAAACACAAAAAATCTTTTAGACTTAAGTTTCCTCAGTAATTTAGCCCTCTAGGCATTCTCTACTATGAGAAAGGTGGCTAAGCCAAACTGGTACATGCATGTAACTGTTTATTCTCCCATCAAAAACTCCACCCCTCCTCTGACAAATATTCATCCTGGAAAAAAAAAACAACTTGTAATTTTCTATCAAACATAAAAGTTCAATGGAATGTATTCTAACTACTATATTAACACTTGGTTAATTTAATCTCTATCTACCCTCTAAACTGATCACTGTTCCACATAATATAAATATTTTCTGGAATCATGTGTTTTATCCCTACATCCTTTACAAATGCTTTGCATTCTATAACTAACATCAATAAAGTTTCACGACATTCCTACAATATCCTCTATTTTGTTATGCCACCTATTTTGGTTTTCTTTTTTTGTTGTTATTCAAACTGCTATTGCCTCCTCTGTAGTGAATCAGTTACTATAGAAACAGTTGTACATCCAAACCTGAGTTGAATCCACTAGCATGGAACAAAAAAATTATCATTTGATTGAATAGTTTGGATTGCTGGAATAACAAAATGTGAAAATTCACGTGTTGGCTAAAATTCACACCTTGCCTAGATTCAATATGTGATGTAAACAGTGAAATGTTATACGTTAGTAATAAAGAAACAAATAGCAAAGTTTTGAGCATGCTTAATCCCATCTAATATATCACTGAGTTGTGTATTTTATTGAATTGCTCTTACAGTGAAAGGCTTTAAATGTAAGATTTATTTCACAGCAAAACTCCAGATGATTCATCATTGCAGTAATTTGTATTAATTTAAAGCTACTGGATCAATTTACTAGAATAAATTGTCTTGTGTTGATAAAAAGAACTGCATTGGGTCAAAGTTACCAATATTAGAATGTCTAAAATTTCTTTCAGTGCTTTATATAAATTAAAACAAGACCAGCCTGAGACTTTACAACTTATTTTTCACCAATTCCGTCCCTGGTTAATACATTAGATTTATTTTTTAATTTTTCTTTCTTTTTTTTAACAGATACAAGTAGTGATAAGCAAATATAAAATGTACATACACCACACAATGAAATTTTCAGACATTTGTAGACTGCCTTATCTTTCAGGATTATAAAAGTTCACAATGAATTTGCACCCATAATGTGTTATATTCGGTTTAAATAGGAATTGTTCTGAGTGCCATCTTAACTAGTTCTGCTTTAACAACTAATTACTACAGCACTGAAAAAAAGGCTCTTAAAAACCTGCTCCAGCCTAACTACCCATAATGGTTTTTACAGGTGAAAGAAGCCTTTCAAACAGCCAAAATCAGAGCTGACAGCTCACCTTCCATAAAGAACCATGCTAATGAGCTTTTGATGTCATTTCTGTGTGCAGCTTCCTCCAAAAACTGCTGTTCTGATCTCCTCAGCTTTCAGCCAGTGCTGTTCCACCATTTAAATATCTAAGCCAAGTTGAAGTTTTTTAAACATATTTAGATTGCTTCATTCAAGAGCTACTCAGAGTGAGACTATTAATTACTATTATTTGTGCTGAAATCAAAAAATGTTCCAGTGGTTTCAAAAAGCTTTGAATCAGGCCCAAAGGGTTTAAATTGAATCTAATTTATTCCTGGACTTTACTGACCCTCTGCACAGTGATGAATTTAACCTATCTTGAAATTATTAATTAAATAGGCCACGAATATGTTTTTAATGGCTTTTTGAATTTTAACTACACTGAAAAATTGCATCTGTAACATTTGGAAATTTTTTTGAAAGCTTTTCTGGATCTATATTATGGTCTATGTATTTGTAAATTATTGTAGGTTTTTTTTACATCAGTCAGTTATTTCTGAAGCAGTAGATGACACTGATTAGTATATGCTGATTAAAGAATACACCTGCATGACAATGACTTTAAATTTTAAGATAAGACAAACTGATAAAAATAGAAGGGCATAATTCAGGGAACAATTATCCACCTCAAGTGAAGGAGTTCTACAGACTCAATTACAAAAATGTACAGAATGCATTACTGTCAATTACAGCACACCCTGTGCAATTCATTAAAGCCCTCTCCCCTGTGCAGAAATAACAAATACTTCATTATGCCCTGGAGAAATAAGGAAGAACAAAAAGGGGTTATGTCAAATGAAAAAGTTCATAACACAAAAGTATGTATATATATATATATATATATATATTATAAGTGTATACCAAGGAATCTGGACAAAAGGGATAAAACTAGAAGAGGAAAAACTGCCTAAGGAGAGGTCTAATTTGTTTACAGAGAAGGTAGGATGGAGATTTACTACGGTAATTAAGCTATTATTCAATGACAAAATGAAAAAAAAGAAGCAATTACTAAAGAAACCCCACTGACACTTGGCCTGAAAAGACACATACCTTACCGAGAATGGGAAAGGCAAAATAAACAGTAACAGAATTTTTAAAAAATGGTTTCACTTAAAACCAAATGAACCAAGGTAGACCTGTCATCATGTCATTTTTCACTTTCCTAATATTCTGCATATTCTTCTCCTACTAGACTGAAGTATCTCTCACAGTTCCATACATAGAAATAGAGACACCTTGACATAGTTCGAAAGAATCCTCCTCTTTTCTCTATCCCTCTTTCAATATTTAATTTCATTACTAGTACTGTTTAGAAAAATAATATTTGAGGTAATATATGTGTTGTGCTACACAGTAGTTGTACTCCCATTAACATTTCTGTGGTTCTTGATTCGGGGACAGAAACTTTAAATTTGCAATGGAGACCTTTATTCAGTATGTATCTTTCTCATGCCTTAGCTGAATGCCAAGTAATCTGCCAATTACAGTAAAATGTAGTCTGTTAATACTAACATGACATTTTCCACTCTTTCTAAAATATGTCCAAAATCACTGCAAAGTTAGTTCAGGTAACTTTACACCAGCATCTTCCAAGTTAGCAAACAGCAGGCACTTATCCAGCCCAACACTGAAGTCATATTATATCAGAGGTAAGTCACATGTGAAAACCATGACTCGGTGTAGGAAATCCCTGATCTCAAGTCCTGCTTTAAGCCTGCCTTGATAGTTGTAGACCTTACTGTCTGTTAAAAAATTTAAAAATTAGTACTGATTGCCTATAGCTATTTGTCTGTTTTGACTTAAAGCTTTGGAAGATTTTTTTGGCAGTTTGCCCTCCTTTTGCATTTCAGTTTTTTTTCTCCCAAAGCTATTCTATTCTTTGCAATACTCTACTCAGACAAGTGATAATTATTTCCTATACACAGGTTTACACATAACCTGCTTAATTTTAGTAATTAACCTCAATACACTGCTATGTGGATAAAGGACGAATGGAAAGTAAGTTTCCTAACTTCCCTGTCACAAGCAAATGTGTCAGCTAAATTCCAATTAAAGCCTCAGTTTAATTAGACAGGGGATTGCAGATGAGTATCTAACTGCTATGACACCATGGAGGAACTCATTCTCCTTTTACATATTCCAAAGTATATCAAAATGCAAATCAAAACAAATCACGTGTATGGCAGTGATTTAGATCCACTCAACTGCATTCCTAAGGAGAGGGATGGAGATGCTGAAGCCGATCAGTTCCATTATACTGTTAGTTGGGATAACATGCAAAAAATCCTCTCAATAGGTCATATAGTCTGGGACAATGAAATGCAAATTAGCACACAGGAGGAGAACACCCTTCCTCTTAAGACTTGTCTCAAATCAGAAGCAATTATTTTACATAAATAAACATAACAAATAACCAAGCCACATGGAACAATACTGTAGTACTGCATTATATTCTATTCCTGAATCTTCATATCAAATTTCATGACAGATAAGGATAGTCAGATTCATCAAAACTATTTCTAATACTAAAACATAATCAGGTCAGGTATAAACCCTTGCTTTTTATACCATGCTATTTTTTTTGACCATGGCACAGCTCAGGACTTGGCATCCAACCTTCAACAAAATTTCTGTGGCAACTGCACTTCATCCCCACATGTGGATGTTGGAAGTAACTGATGTTTAACTAATCAGTAAAGCTGACAGTACAGACCACTGCTGGAAATTCTGTCTTTAGCTTGTTTCACTCACATTAAGACTGCATAGAGGAAATGGATCAGAAGCACAGCAGTGGTCTGTACTGTCAGCTTTACTGATTCTAAAACAGATACACAGTCTTTGAATGCTAATGAACAGACAGCAATCTAATTTTAAAAGAAAAGGATAAAGTCACATCATTTTTCTTAGGTGACTACTATGAATGCATACACCTAAGTTCAACCACATTTTTCCTCTCTACACTTTTTTCCTTCTGATCTAGGCATGACTCAGATTTACCTGGAGCATTGTAAGACCACAGCTGATTCTTGCATCACAAGAAAAGCTGAGACTAAACTACTTAATTAGCTCATGGTAAGTAAAAACTGAATAAAAATGATTAAGCACAAATGTCTCACATAGAAGGAATACATTACTGAATTTAAAGTATATCAAGGGTATCACTTATTTTGTCACAGAACAAGTTCTGCTGTAATGCTGTGGTAGAAATGCCATGTTTCAGCACGATCGATAATTCAAAACAAGAGCAATCAGTTTCTTCATCTGCCACAGTTCAGCCACTTCATATTCTAGGGCATATTCTATATACATATTCTAATACATATATATATACATATTCTAATGTATATTCACACATACTTCTAGCAGAAGTGTCTCCTGCAAAATCAACACCCAGGTCTATTTTAATAGGCAACAATTTATGGACAACTTTAACTGCTTATCTCTGGTAAAACTTGACAAAAGCCAGAGTGGCTTAATTTTTCTACCATCTCCCAAAAACAATTGTATCATTAAAATCTCCAAATTGATGTCTAGTCAAATCTGCTTAATAATTTATTCCAGGATTTTTTATTTTTTCACAAATTACTTTAAGACGTAAATTATTTTCTAATTAATATCTAAACTAAGCATTATCAGAACTGACTCAGCCTCGTCGATTTATATTTACTGAAATTTAAATCCATAAGGATTACAAAAATGAATGTGATGCGTGTCAATCTGTAACAGTTGTGTTGATACAGTGCTCCACAATAATCAGACTGGGGGGTTAATTCTGAAAATAGTCTAAATTTAGTGGTATGATGCTAACTCAAGTAATTTTAGGGTTTTTAATTGAAAGTGTATTTCTTCTGGGAAACAAATTCTGTGCTTTAGAAAAATTATATACACCCTTTTTTCCCCCCTCTCTCTTCAGGTATATTGTTTATTCCTTTTACCAGGGATCATAGATAAATACAACTGAAAGTCTTAAAAGACCTAGCTGAAAGATATGTCAATTTGTAGGAGCATTTCTTGCAATACATGTAACTGTGGAACTCTGGGCAGATGATCAATGTGGTTCATTTTTTACCTATAAGATAAAATAATCTTTGCTAGTGGAAAAAGTGATCAAATTTGTAGTAACTTAAGATTCTTAGTCAGAAAGGCTGTTTTAGCTCAAGAGAAATCAGAGAATGAAGAGAAATCTTTACATTGTCTTAATCTTGCCAAGCCAGAGAGGATGCTAAACAACCATTTTAAAACAATCATGTATTACTAGTAAAACATATAATTTGTATCTTGCTGAATGCAGTGTGAAACATATAGTATTTCCTGTACCAAGTTAAAGTCAGTCACTCTCATGCAAGTGTTTAGAAATATAAGCAGTTTAATTTTAGGCAATACTTCTGTCACTATTTAATTCCTGTGTTTCCCCCGTCCAGTGTTACTCCAGCTGCTTTCTCATTCTATCCAAGAACTGGAAGACACTCTTTCCATGTTTTAGTTAGACAACTATAATTTTACTGTTTCACGGATATAAACTGTGAGGCTATTCACAAAATAGCATGGACCAACAAGGAGGCTGATGGGCCAACCAACAATGTGATCACTGTCCCTTGGAGAGAAAGCCCTTGGGCTTCAACTTGCCACACTCCCCTTGAGGGATAAACCCTAGCTAGTAGCCAGCAGTTGTGTCAAGCCCAAAGGTTACCCCCAACATTTTTTTCTTCTGTATGTCATTTTCTTGTGCCCCATTGGCCTTCCCCCTTGCTCCACCCCTAAACCCTCAGATGATCTGCCCTGATGCTCTACACCGACCCTTGTCTTTCCTATATAAACCCCTGCTCACTCTGACTCTGTAATTCTTCATCCCTGGACCCCTCCAAGGAATAAGCTGAATAAAGGCTCTCTGCAGAACTCTACACATCTCTTTCCTTCTGTGTTGTCCGAAGAGCTGCAATCAACTCAACAGCCCTTTGAGGGCTAAGAGCTGAAATCACAGAGCGGCTGCAGGTGTGCCTGTGCCTCCAGGACATCCTTTAAGGACACTTTTCTAGGAAGCAGCACTCTGACCACCACAACAAACCAGTGCAGCCAGTCGTCACTTCTACTCGATGATAGTGTTTGTCTCCCAAAACAATCCTCTGCTTTCAAGTACAAATAAGATTTTGCTCAACTTGGAGGCAACTTGTTATTCAACCTGTTTTTTTGCTGAAGAGTATTAAAAAACACAGTGTAGTTTTAGCAGGAGAGCTGATCTCACTCTGCAGAACTACTGAAATCACCCTTTTTGTGTGCCTTGCATTGCTGGTGTCTGTAAAAGTACAAACACTTGTGGCCCCTGCATCATTAAAAAAATATAAAAATAGATCTATTTCTCTGATTTTCATGCAGAATTAATAGCAAAACCACAACATGGAAAGAATTTCACCACTGAAAAGAATACACATATAAAAAAGTCTGTACATGTTACCTGTGTTCCTAACGAAAATCCTTCTGCTGACTTATATGACATTTTGATACAAACAGGCAAAAATAATAACATAAAAAAAGGAAATGAGGCTGGTGAGTTAAAAGATGAAAAGCCTGTTTATTAAAGCAACAAAACAACTGAGGGTGAGGCCCCAGAGTAAGCCCAGAGCCTACTGGGCAAGTCAGAGTTAAGTAACAAGTAATGAGCTGTATACCACACAGCAGGTGTCTCCTTGGATCCTGGTTCCTTGGAAAGACACAGGTGCTGGGCACCCCAGGGGTTTTAAAGTCTCTCACATCATTGGATTGGTGCGTTTTCAATCCCCAGTCAGATTGGTCTAAATACAGTCCTTTGATTGGTCTTTAAGTTTGTGCAACCTCCACCAATTATTTCTCCAGGGCATTGAGTGATTGGTTGTCTTTTCCACCAATGGTTGTCTCTGATGCTGATGTCACTCCTGGGAGGTCATGTTCTGGAGCGTTCTTTTGGTTTGCTGAATCTTTCACACTGTTGTGCAATGCCTCCCCAGCCCTGAGCTACCCCCAACTCCATCTGACTGCACCCACACCAACCTTTGGACCTTGCCCATTTCCCCTATAAAACCACAAGAACCCAAACTCCCTTACAACAAATACGAACTATTAACTAGAAACATTTTATACTAAATAGCTATTAACTGACAACCCAATGTTAACAATCAACTTGTTACAACTATTGCATTATTTATAATAATTTCAATGTAATCTTGAACAATATTGTGGAGAAAACTATTTAAAAATCACAGAACTATAGAATCATTTAGGCTGGTAAATATATTTGAGATCATCAAGCTCTATTTCAGTTGCACCAGGGTTGACAATTTGCTTATCTCTACCATTGACCTATCCAGTCTGCCTATCCTGACTTCCAGACTTCCACTGCTGGCCTTTTCTTGGAAGTTAAAAGGTTCTACACCTTTTCAGGAGTGTGAACAGGAAGTACCTCTTAAAAAAAATTAAATATGAGGACATTCTTTGGGAGTATGATTGTTTTTCCACTCATATCAAACACAAGTTGGTAAGTTTGAGGTAAATACAGTTTCTCATTATTCATTAATGCAACAGTATCAGGGTGTGGAAGGATAGGGTGGAATGGGACATGAGGATATGGGACCACACACACACACACACACACACACACACACACACACATACACGCACACAAGCGCACTTTAAAATAAGGCATAGTTTAGGCCTGTACTTTCTGTGTTCAGTGTGTGTCGAACAGCTGATGTCAAAAACATAATTTCAGGTTTGAAGGACTATTAGGAGAGAGAATTAAGTGAAAAACAGTGGTATTGTGAATACAGGAATTACTGATCTAATGAAGGCAAAAGGGATGAAAGACATAAAGTCATCATGACTTTCATGCAGGTGTCTCATATACCTCATATACCCATCATTTTCAGTGAAGAATTTTTCCTTGAAGAGATGCTAAAGCAGCAGCCATATTATAATTTTTCTGTTTATATCCATTTATTACCCATCAAAAATATTTCTGCTTTATTATGTTGCTAATCATAGTCCACCAAATACTCTAAGCAGAGAAGCTCTATATGCTAAATTTGTACCATAAGTATGCACCTAGGAAAGTATGTAATTTTTACTTGTTACAAAGAAAAGCAACAAAAGAGGTAAGATGCTATTAAATAACTAAGGCATATTACAAATAGTCATGTCAGTAATGTATTTTTATGTTGCAAAGAAGAGCACTGAGCAACAGTTATGCCAAACTATGATTTGTTCATTAAATGGTGAATCTTGTTCTATTAATTATAAGAAACATTCTCTAGACAGACATGTTAATCAGTTTGGTTAACAGTGTTAATTTTTATTTAAAAAAAAAAAAATACAATTCAACTTGCAGAATGTATTTGACCAGGTTAAATTTATTCAGAAAGTAAAATATGCTTTTCTCTCTCATATGTAATGTGACCTATTTTATATTAAATTGAGAATGTTTAGACTTCAGAAAGGATACAGAACAGAACCCTAAATCAGTACAATATGAAAAAAAAAACAAATCATCACATTGAATATGTATCAGAGAAAATTATTTCTTCCCCAAATGAACACAGAATTTCTGAAGGGGATTAGGAAGCATTATGGGAGAAATATTGCAAATGCATTAATTGAACACAAATGTGCCCTTTACTTCTTGACACTTCATTTGGAAAACACCAAGTAGGTATTAATTAAGATAACAAGTGACCCATACTTTTAATCTTTTGCTTTAATGACTGATGAAAATTTATAAACTTTAATGCTACTTCTTCACGGATGCAGAGCTAAATATAGAAGAGAATAACACAGAACTAATTTAAACACTAAAAATTTTCACTTTTGATTTTAACGTATATCTCAGAAACAGGGGCAAAAATTCAAGTATTCCTTGGTTTCCTTCCTCTGGGAAATCTCACTGGGAAGCAGAAGACAATTTGTCAGTTTTACGGAAGAACTGTCAGCTCATGACAGGTTACTGGAAAGAGATCTACATTGTGTGTAGGAGCTACTATGTGTAAGAACATCTGTACCAAAATGAAGTCTCTACATTTATCTGGCTAAATTTTCCATTACAAAGCTGGGGCCTACCTCCCTTCTAATTGCACAATAAAATAAAAATGAACATTTGCTTATCATTTAAAAGGTATGTGCCAGCTATTTCTACACATAACTTTCATTCCCTTGTCATTGACATAAGCTAATTTATCTCAAGGAATGAAGGGAATTAATTACCCCTCCTGCAATCACATAAATTCAGGTATGTGCTTCCTTTAAATGTTGGGGTTGATTCTAATAAAGTAGTCAATGATGACGGCCTAAGGCCATGGGAAAACACTTCTTAGTAAGGAAGAACAAGTTTTGCCCCATAATTCCCCATGTTAATTTAAATAGAAAATTCTTCGTTCTCTGTATCATGATTGGTTAAGTTTTGGTGCAAAAACTGTAATATTCTTAACCTCCTTTCCTCATTAGACCCTCTCCTTAAACCCCTCCCTTACTTTTCCCCTTATCCAAGTTTACATATACCCTTGTTAAACTTTGGACCCCGCTCTTTCGCCACTGCTCTTGTGCATGCTAAAAGCCTTCTTGTGCCTCCTTTCCCAGTTCATCCCATATGACTTGTTCGACTTAGTGTTTGTTATTCACATGTTATTAAATTATTTTGTTCTAGACAACCAGGTCAGAACTGTCTCTCTGCACTGAGTCACTAAATCTCGTGAAGCCTCTGGTCTAAACATCCAGGCTGAGACCAGATAGAGGCTTCATTTAAAGAACATAAAGCAAAACTTAAATTGATAAGCTATTCCTACATTTACAAAATGTTTACTTCAAGCAACAATATATCAGATAATACAAAGTATTTTTCCACTGTTTGTTTTGTGGTATCAGCTGCAATTCTAAGGACTAAAGTTTCTAAAATGGAATAGAACATCATGGTTATAGAGCTCTCTTAGCTTGAAGAAAGGTAAGCAAGCCATTTTGGGAGGAGATCAGTATAAAATGACTCAAAAATAAGCTTTATTTCCTTGTATGCTATAGTTTAGTAGACATCATTTTATTGAGAATTATCACTGGCACTCTAGGATAGCTAGTTCTCAGCATAGCTGTCCACATCAAAACTCACTGCTTTAAGTAAGTGCCCACTGACCCTTTATCCCTAAAATACATCCAATTTTGCCTTTACCTTTTTACTCAAAGCAATGGAACACCTGGGTTTCACCTTATTTCAGTGTTGAAATGTTTGAGTACTTTAACACTGTCCAATTGCATCAGAAAAGTTCTAAACTTTTGTTTTTTCATATGAAGAATTTCTTACATTTTGTATTTATTTCGGGAAGGCATGAGAAATTACAAAAAAATATAATATTTTTGTAAACCCCCAATTATATCTAACTGTTGGTAGAAACGGTGTCTAAGAGGCTCTTAGATGCTGCTGAGCATGGAATGGCTGAAGTAAGTGAACATCAGTATTTCCCACTGCCCTTTCATGATGTCCACTATCAGCATTAGTTCCAGGAAAACAGTCACATACCATATTAAACAATCATGGGCTACATTTGTAAATAATTTGGCAAATGGCTGGTCTCTGTAGACCTTTGCCTGAATTTCTCTGTCATTTGCATATTGCTAATAATTATATTCAGCACAGAAGTTTTCTTAGCAATTAGTTCTTTAAGTGCATCAGAGCTTTAGAAGACATATATTCATTTGACAGTCTTCTAATTGCTTTTTATGTTGTCATCTTTAAAGCAAAGGAGCTTTATGATCCTAAACCTTTAAAACATTTTAATTTTTCTGAGAACTTGATATTAAAAAGCTGAGAACTGCGTTCAGATTAAACCAGTGTAACTAATTTGAAGACACATGAAGTCTTCGCAGTGCATCAGTTCTGTCAGTGAGGAATTTTTCCTCTTTACGAGACTACACAAAAATATGACAAACCGTATCTTGTCCTATGGGAGTAAAGATTTGCTTCAAACTTACTATCTTTCATGCTTACTGTCTACACCAGGCTAGACAGATTACTATAGGAAATTTGTTACACATGCTAGCTAAACGCAGATAGTTTTCTTCATATCCACATTAAATCACTGTATGAGACTAAAACGTTATGGATAATGCCTTAAACTTTTTTATATAAGACTTTTTTCCCATTGTGGCAAAAGTGTATAAGGAGGTTGAGACCACCCAAACCCACTGCTCCTTCATCTGACTGCAGCTCTGGCCTGGGACTTGAGCTGCCTGGGGGAACATGAGATGCTGCATTCCAGAAGCTGATGGCAGATGCCATGAGTGGAATACCCTGGGATGATACCTATGTTTGAGAAATGTTTGCCCACAGTCCCTTGCTGTTTTATGTACCCCAGTTAAATCATCCAACTTACATCAGTCTTTGTCCCTGCCCCAAAATTATGTCATCCCTGTTGTCCACAGTGTATGAGGGTATGGTGCGCAGACCTTTCCAACCCATCCCTTTGCAGGGAGACAAAGCTCTCAGGAATGTGACGGTTTCAGCAGCTTCTGCTGCACCACTGCACTCAGATATGGTAAAGGTGATGCTATTGTTCAATTATCTCTGGTCTGGGGACAGGGAAACAAGACTAAGGCAGGAGAATGTATCCACAAGAAAGCCCAACCCTGCAGTTGTCCTGAAAATCACCTTGGGCCAGGCTGGCGCTGGGGGAGGCCATTGCCCACAGGCTCATCTGCTGAGGCCACGTTTGCACACACTCCCCCACAGCCAGGAGGGGAGGTGGAGAGTTCTGGGGCTGCGACCAAATCTCTGGTCACAGGCTCCAGTGAACACCCATCCTCCCTCACACAAACAGGCTCAGCTGTCAAAAGCCCACCCTGGGAAGGCCACATCCATGGGACATTCCTCTGAGGGGCAGCTGAGGAGGTGCCACAATCCTTCAAAGCCCCCCAAAGCTCTCCCCAGACTCACTGCTGAGGCCTTGCAGCAGAGCAGTGCTCGTGATGCAAAGGGCTGCAACAGATCCAGAGTCTGCTGCAAGGGACTGGGTCAAACTTCCCCTGCCAGGGGAGGTACCTGGGCCGCCTTCCCACCCGGCCCAAGTGTGTATCAACCCACTGAGCTCCGTGTGTGCGGGGAACCCTCAGCACCAAGAAGATCTGATGGAGAGCATCCAAGGGATGCCATTGGCACCCATGGAGGGGTGAGGGTTTCTACTTTATCTGTCTCTGTCACTCTTTCTCTCTCCCCATCCCCTCTTTTCTACTTTTCCCTCTCTCTCTCTCTCTCTCATTTCTTGTTAAATAACACCCATACTACTGACTTTGGCATATGGTCTCGTTTGCAGCCTAATTCGGGCAGAGGCATTTCTGATCCTTTTAATAACCATATCACATAACAAGGGGCTAGAAGCCCACCATTCTGGGTGGGCTTCCAGTGGGTTTGGCTGCTGAAGGGTTGCCGGGCGTGGCCCTTTGTGACACAGGCGCGTTGTGTCAGGGCCCTGGGTGATGCGGGCCATTGTGATGCCCAGGGCCCCTTGTGACATGGCAGAGCCACGCCCTGCAGGGGGTATATAAAGGGGCACGGGGCCCTGCGCTGCCCCATCCCAGGAGAGCCGCTCGCTCAGGAGGAGGCAGCTCCCAGGATCCCGCTCTGTGACCCAGGAGGTCAGAGGAGGAGGAGGACAAGGTAAAGCCCCACTCCCAGGCACTCAGCCCCTTGCCCGGCTGGCTGCAAGAGCAGGCCCTCAGCGGGCAGTGGCTGGCGACAGGCGGCGGCTCAGGCCTGCCCCTGTCAGACACTGAGGAGGAGGGAGCCTTTGCCAATATGGAGAAGGACTGGGATTATGACAAGCATCAAGAGGTTTCCCAATGGGGAGAGGTGGCAGGAGAAGCAGCCCATGTGCCTCTCCTGCCCCGGGGAGTTCCACAGAGGATGAGCTGGAAGCTCCTGCTGCTGCTGCTCCAGCTGGAGCTGCTGGGGAGGTGGAGGAGTCCCTGGAGCCTCTGGCTCCCGAGGTGGAAAAGGCACCAGGTTCTCGTGCCCGCAGTGACGAGGGGCCATCGGCAGGGACACAGAGCCCAGTCCCTGCCCCACGCAGTCCCCCGGGCTGCAGCCAGGCTCTGCTGGACTTAGCGAGGTGCATCAGCTATGAGGTGGTGTTCAGGGCTTGGCTTGAGGTCCAGGCATCTGGCCAGCAGCCAGAGGAACAGGGGGACCTGGAGCTCTCCCATTGGGATAAATGCATTGAGGAAGAGCTGTCCCATGGGGATGCTGGGAGCTACCAAGAAGTTTCCAACTGGGAAAAACATGGTGAGCATGAGCTGCCCCACGGAGATGTCAGCAGCTCCCAGGAACTGTCAGATTGGGAAGAATCCATTGGCCGTGAGCTTTCACAGAAGGAAGACTCTGCTGGCCAAGAGGTGTCCAGAGAGAATGAGAAGAGACCCTCCGTGCAGTCCAGCTGGGGTAGTGACAGTGACCAAGGCCTTGAGCTGGACAGCTGGGAACAGAACATCGGGGCCAAGCCCTTGCTGCAAGAGGAGGATGAGTGGGATGAGATCAGTGTCATCAAGCTCTGTGAAGACACGGACAGAGAGCAAAGACTGGCAGATTTGGGCAGAAGCAGCTTCTTCGTGCCTGCCCCTTGCAAGGCTTGGGTTGAGCACGGGACATCTGAGCCGTGCCTCCTAGGGCCACTCTGTGCCTCACCTCCCCATGCGAAAGCCCCAGCCCCCAGAGGACACAGGGCCTCTCCTGCCTTCCAGGAGCAGGTGCCAGAGGCCGGCACACGGAGCCTGCTGTCGGCCCTGCGCAGCCGCCCCAGCCCCTCGGGTGCCCAGCCGGGAGCCCAGGCCCTCAGCCAGCAGCGGCACCCCCACAAGAAACATCCCTCCTGCCTCAAGCGGGCGCTGCGGGCGCTGCGCAGCCTGTTCCGCTGGGCCTGCCTGGCGCCACAGCCCGAGGATTAGGGCCTGCTGCCGGCGCCAGCCCGGGCCCCGCAGATGGTGCCTGGCCCGCAGCCTGCCCCGTGTCCTGAGGGAGCCACACGGGCTGCCTTTGCATGGACGTGGCCCTGCAGCCTCTGCGGTGCCCGGCTGCTTTGGAGCATCCCAAGTGGGTCTCTCCAAGAACAAAGATTACCCATATGGAAACAGATCCAGAGTCTGCTGCAAGAAACTCTGTGACTCCTGCCCCGCCAGGGGAGGTACCTGGGCCTTCCCACCTGGCCCAAGTGTGTATAAACCCACTGAACTCCGTATGTGCAGAGAACCCTCAGCACCAAGAAGATCTGGTAGAGTGCATCCAAGGGATGCCATTGGCATCCACGGACAGGTGAAGTTTGTCTTCTTAATGTATATCTATGACTCTCTCTCCCCTGCAACCACCTCTGTCTCTCAACTCTCATTTCCTGTTACATAAATTCTTTGCTATTAACTCAGTGTATGGTCTCATTTGTGCCTTAATTCAGGCAAAGGCATCACTCTAACAATTTTAATGGCCAGATCATAACCATGACCTTTGTCTCGAGTGTGGAAGTGTTTTCTTTCACCCTCGAAGGCATTTGCTCAGTTATTTGTGAGTTATACCCTCCCAGTAGTGCTCAGCATGGTACTGGTATTCAGTTATTAATGAACGGCTCCACAAGCTTTTTGCTCCAATAGTACTAATCACTTCTGCCCTTTCACTTTCTACGTTTTTATTAACAAAGGCTGGGCTGACATTACAATTCAGCAGAACAGGAGATCAGTAGATCAAAGTAGATCAAAGCAGATGGTGCTGAGCATGTTTCCATTGCCAACCCTGCTTTGAAAATTTCAGAATTAGACTTTAGACTAAGTGTCTTCTGGACCAAGCATCTCAAACACACAGTTCACAACTGTCCAAAGGAGCAGTGAGTTTAGACCATCACAGTTTCACTAAGGAAGTACAGTAAGTGAACCACCAGTTTGGCATTCTCCAAAAGATACCTTCTAGTTTATGTGCTTGGTGTAAATCAACACCTGCCAGTACATAATGCTTCAAAAAAAACAGTTACCACAAACTGAAGTACTAATAAATGAGCAGACAAGCAATCCCATGGCAGCAATGAAAAGAAAAAAAAAACCATCCAAGACTATAAATGCCACAATCTTAGAAAACAGACACATGTACTGTCTAATTTGTAACAAATTAGCTTTTAGACAGATTTTGATTTTGGAAATTGGAGGCAATAAACTCTTATTTTCCAATCTCCATGCATGATCTTCTTTTTGTTCAGTCAGTCCAAAAACTCTTCAGTACTCATAAATGCCTGTTCTTGCTAGCCATTTCAAGATTTCAGTAATGACTCCATTACACGAGTTTTGAACATATTGTTCATACAAGTCTACTGACCTGTACAAAATTTTACTTACAAAATTTAAAACATTAGTGTTTTACTTTCCATTAGTGCCTCGGCGGAGGCAAGGTGACCTGGTTCGAGAAAGACACAACGGCTAACGTACAGGCCTGTCGTGCTATTCACACACGCACACCAATGTGGTGGATGGTGAAAAAGCGTTTATTTCCTGTTTGCGCCACTTTATATAACCACGGTATGCTTGCGTCACTACTACATTGCTGTTGGTTAGCGTACTTGGAGAGGAAGGGGCCCTACCTTCCCGTACATCGCGACGTCTTCCGGTCGGTTTCTCTCTATCTAACCGCGTTTCCCCCCTCTCTGTGAACAAAACTTTACAACTGTGTTACTTTTGTATTAGCAATAAACTGCAAACTTGTTAGTAGCAAACGTTAGACATAACTATGGCATATTAGTTTTCTCATAACAACACTCTAAACAAACTATTATGCTGAATTAGGCTAACTGTTCTAGGTACAAAATGTCAATTTTGCTCAGGCGGGTTTTAACAAACTGGGCTAACTTGTTAAGGAAACTGGGACCAAATATGACTGCAAGCACGATAACTATAACTGGTCCCGCTAAAGTGGATATAAGGGTAATAATACAGGGGACTGGTTAAATATCGAGTCAAACCAGCTTTGCTGGGAGTGTTGTCTGCTACGTTGCTCAAGTTTTCGCTGAAGCTCTGCCATGGATTGCTTAATTGGTCCAGAATAATTAGCGTAAAAACAACACTTTTCGTTTAAAGCAGCACACAGACCTCCTTGGTGCATAAGTAGGAGATCTAGTCCGTGTCTATTCTGCAGCACCACTTCAGCAAGGGAATTGAGGAATTGTTCTAAGTCAGAGATAGGCTTTTGGATTCTGTGTAAGTCTTCATCAACAGTTGTTTGCAGTTGGGCTAGACCTTGGTTTCGAGTCACCAGTGGTGAGACACCTGTCGCTGCGCCTGTCGCTCCTAGGCCTAAAAGTACTGCAAGGCTAACGGCGGTAATGAGTTCTCATTTTTGGCGCGGAAAACCTCCTTTTTGGCAGTAAAGCACTTCATCATCGGAAAAATACAGGATCCTAGGGATAACAACTACTTGAACACAAAAATCGTTAGTTCGTTAAAATGTCTGATGGAAATACACGGGATAACACCTGTGGAGCTACAGGCCCAGATTCCTGAGGTTGCTGGAACTACCCAGGACTGGGTTTTATCCAAACTAACGGAAGCGTTACAAATTTCTTTATGGCATTGTATTGTTTGTTTGTTGCTTATACAAATACCTTTACCAGAAACTTACTCTAATGTAATTTCCTTGCGAGGGGTGTTCCACAAACATCGCTTGGGGTTGCTTTCTTTGGAGTAGCTGAACACGGCGTTAAGGGCTACCCCTTCATAAAAGGGTGGGTGGGCATAATAGCAAAGCCAGCAAGAATGGGTAAGGCCTGGCTTTGTTGCATTCAACGACAAAAACGCGGCATTTAGCATACGGTAAAAAAGAGTGTGAGAAGTTAGTTCAAGCACACTATGAAATGCTGGTGTAACAGTAGTGAAGCTAGGCGTGGGACCGCCATTTATACAATTGTATTGTTGGGCTACAACTTGATTGGGCCCGAGGTGCGGTGGTGAAGTTCTGATAATTTGAACGATCATGTTTGGGTCTACATCCCAGCTATGGAGAAATACTAACCACTTTTGTCCTAGCGACCAGCTGGCAGCGTCTTGAGGTTGCTGGACTGTTACATTTAGGTGGGAACAGCTTCCTTTAATAGCAATCATTCTGCTCTTACCAAATATGGGCCGCTTGCAGTCTTTGGGCCAAAAACTCACATCTAAAAAACCATCTCTTTTTGCTGGTGCCCACTGGTTACTGGTAACAATGGTTTTACAGCCCAGTACCCACAAAACCCATACCTGGGGTAGGTGCAGTAGCTTTTACCGGGGTTGACACTGGGACACCAGTATGTCCCCCTATTAACATAAGAAAAAGGTTTTCCCCAATTAGGATCAATTCCTATTCCATCAGAGTTAAATATAATGTGAACAATGAAACTAGGAGCATTAGACACAGTTTGCGCAATTACTCTACCGTCTACGGGACTGCGAAGTGTCCAGGCGCATGGTCAGTAGGGATGCGCATCTGGTTCTCCTTGTCCGGCACGAGGCAGGCTTAGAAACAGGAAAACACAAAAGCACAGACGTTGTAAAATTGTCGGTGTCCATGCTGAGGGCAAGAAGCGAGGTTGACGAGGAGGATTACAGCAGCAGACCTGTCAAAAGAAACTCCAAGGTTTCATTACTTAAGTAATGCAATACAGGCTTTATTGATTTTAAAGGACACCATTTAATAATGTTGTCTTTTTCTACTGCTGCATACCTCTGACCTGTTAGGACTAATTTCCATCCTGCTTCCCAATTTCCCAATTCATTCCTAATATTAACTGGTGGACCTTCTTTCAGTGCTTCAGTGGCCCAGTGCTTTTGAGAAGGGGCCCGTGCTTGATCTCCCCTGGGAAATTGATTCAGCGCTAGCATGGCGGTGGCTAGCAGGCGTGGCTGTTCTGGCGGAGGGATGTTATTGATAACCCTTCTGCTTTGGCTAAGGTTTCTAACAGATTTTAAAGTTTGGTTCGCTCTTTCCACGATGGCTTGTCCCATACTATTATATGGAATGCCCTGATTTAGGGTAATGTTCCACTTAGTAGAAAACTCTTGGATTGACTTGGAAATAAAGTTTGTGCCACTGTCCATTTTGATTTGTTTTGGAATGCCGAGCCATGCCATAGCTGTTAACCAGTGTTAAATTGTCGCCTTAGAATTCGTCTTCGCGTGTTGGGTCGCAACGATCATGCCGCTGTATGTGTCAACTGTTACAGCGAGCCAAGCTCAAGGCTTCAGTATTTGGCAGAGGGTAAAATCTGTTTGCCAAATCTCAGAGGCCTTGAGGCCTCTAGGGTTGATCCCACTGGACCACAAAGGCGCTTTCTGACAGTGGGGACAAGTGGCTACTATGTGCCTAACGTCCACTATTGAGAAGTTGCATTTCTTGACAAGTGCTTTGGCTCCAACATGGAGTGACTCATGCAGTTGCCGTGCGTCTTGTAAAGTCCAAAGCCCCTCTGCTGCAGCATCGGCCTTGTCGTTGCTGATTTGGAAAAATCCCTTAACGGGGTTATGGCTGTTGACGTGTATCACAGCTACGGTGCCTGGACGTGAGGAAAGTGCTTCTTCAATCATCGCAGCAGCAGAGGATGTTGAAATGCCTGGTCCAGACATCGCCTGACAGAGCCTGGCAACGAACATGGAGTCTGTTACGATGTTAAGGTGCTCTGATTGGAACAACCCGCATGCCAACACCACAGCAGAGGCTTCTAGAAGCTGGACAGACAGCGACTTGGCTGACATTGTCACACATTGCCATCGCTCTTGTGTCTGCCACACCACAGCTGCGGTAGAGGTGGTTGAAGATGCATCAGTGAAAACAGCTGGCCCAGGGAGTGGTCGGTCCATGACCTTCTGTGGGAGGTCGACATCTGCTATCGCTAGCAGCTGAGTCCACGGAGGTTACACAGCGTAGCAGAGCTCTCCTGCAAATCCAAAAAGGGCCAGAGCAAGATGTTCTGAGATTGCTACCAACGATGTCGGGATCTGTTTCCGGAAGGGCAAATATGTTTTTGCAGGCTCGAAACCTAGGTGGCTCAGGCCAAGCTTTCTGCCCTTCATGGTAAGGTTTCCGAGACATTCCACTCCCGGGGTAAACACGCGTGCGGCTCTTCCAAGAGTTACCCATTGTACCGGTTGCACTTTATTGGGAGGTCCTTGTGCCAATGCTCCTACTCCCCTCTCTCTGGTAAAATGTATGTATAGGTCTAAAGATAGATGTGGGTTCCAGCTAGAAAGAACTGTCGTGGACAACTGTCGTTCGATGAAATCGAGCAAGCGCATAGCTTCGTTTGAGAGGGTCTTGCGTTCCCACGGATGCTTGCCTTGAAGGAGCGCCTACAATGGAGACATGACTTGTCCTGGGATGAGGACGACATTGCGTAGCCATTGCAAGGATCCTACTAGCTGTTGTGCATCATGCAGCATCTTGAGATCGCGGCGAATCTTGACTGTTGGGGGTGTCACATAGGAGCTGGCAATTTTTACGCCTAGGAATGTGACAGAAGGACCTTTCTTTATTTTTGCCTCTGCTATTTCAAAGCCGTTGGTCTTTAAAACTTTGGAAATGGCTAACACAAGATTGTCTACACAGTCTGGCGTCGGCGCTGCAACAAGGATGTCATCCATATATTGGATGATAGTAGCTTCCAGGTTCACAGATCAAATAGGCACTAGGGCTCGGCTTACAATGATTTGGCATATGGTAGGAGAGTTGACCATCCCCTGGGGAAGGACTGTCCAGTGGAAGCGCAAATTAGGCTGTTGACCGTTAGGGAATACTACAGAAAAGGCAAATTGCTCTTTGTCTTGGCCATGTAGGGAAATGGAAAAGAAGCAGTCTTTAATATCAAGTACTACACACGGTTGATCTGTTGGGACAAAACAGTTAGCAGGTAGCCGTGTTTGTACCGGACCCATGGGTTGAATTTTTTTGTTGACAGCGCGCAGGTCGTGGAGCAGACAAAAGCCTTCGCCGCTGTGCTTAGGTATTACGAACACTGGTGTGTTCCACGGAGAGGTAGATGGTTTGATCTGTCCTCTTTCTAATTCTCGCTGCAGTAATTGTAAAAGGATTGACATTCGAGGCTCAGGGATGGGCCACTGCTTGACCCACACTGGGTCGAACGACTTCCAGGTTAACTTGATTGGGGGTGGTGGGTATGCTGCAGCGGCCCTTAGGGTAAATTTGTCACCCTGACTCTTAGTTGGGATAGAGCATCTCGTCCTAACAGAGGTGGGACGTTTGATAGGACGTAAACATAATGGTCTACAGTCTTTTCAGGTCCTTCTTCAGTATGCAAGGTTTTTGCTATGAGTTCTACGCTCCTTTTGGCGACTGAGACTCCTCCGACTCCACCTACGGTTGGAGCTTCTTCTACCTTCCAGCTTGGAGGCCAATACGTTTGTGGGATAACAGTTACATCAGCACCTGTGCCTATTAAGAAAGGGATGCTGACTGAGAGAGAGACGCTGAGTGAGGGTGGCTCTATGAGTTTTTCCAGGAGCCTATCATGGAACAGTAAATAAGCTGTTGGCAGATTCCTCATACTACTGGGGGGCTGTTGCATTCCACTGCCAGGGCCACCCAAGGGTTTCGCTCCCCACGTTGCCTTGTTGTCCCATGGGCATAGTCGATTTTTGTGGGGGCATTGGCTGGTCCATAAAGTTGGTTGCCTCTTGGGGAGGCAACGGGTTCAGAAGGTGTTCGCCCCATTTGGGGTTCACATAGGTGGGCCGCCGGATGTCCCAACTGGCAGGGGACCTCATGTGGGCCATTGGTCCCCTCCCCTGCCCATTTCCCTGCTTCTTAAATCTACATTCTCTGGCAATGTGTCCCTTTTTGCCGCAGCCCCAACACGGTCCTCTTGGTTTACCTTGGGGTGGGGGGTCAGAGGTCAGCTGGTTACGGTCGTGGCGGTTCTGAACAGCCATTACCTCTGCCACAGCAGCGCTCACTGCAGCGTGGATTTGCGTTAGGTGTTCCTCTCTTGTTACATGCTTAATCATCGCCGCAATACTTGAGTTAGGTAGCATCGAGCGCAAAATTTCTTTGGTGGCTAAGTTGCATTGTTGGCGCAGGCAGTCAGCGACAACTGGGCCTTTAGCCTCTGCCGGCAGGTTAGAAGAGTCTACGGCAGCTTGGAGCCGGTCTACAAATTGAGTAAAGCTTTCGCTCTCGCTTTGTCTTATGCTAGACCATGGGGCAGGTTTGGCAACTACTCTGCAGACAGTACGAATAGCCTCTCCGGCTGCACGAGTTGTGGCCGCGACTTCTGAGGCTCTCATGTTTTGGGCCTGAGCTTGAGGAGTGATCATTGTTGGATCTTTGCCTGTCAGTGTTTGTAAGCTGGATCCCTGTAGTGGATGGTTGTCCTCAGCTACTTTTGCTAGCTCATTTGAGCAATTGTCCTCCCACTCTTTGTTTAAACACTATCATCCCCGCGCCATCAAAGATCATTCTGCACGTTTGCTTAATATCAAAAGGTAGCATGTCGTCGTTACCAAAGACACCGTCAATTAAGGTAGAAACCATGGCAGAGTTTATTCCTTTTTCAGCAATTGCTTTAACAATTGCTTGTACGTCCTTAGGGTTAACTGGAGAATAGGTCTTTTGGCCATTCGCTTCTCTTACTGGGAATGCTAGCACTGCAGGAGGAGCCCATTTGGCACACGCCATTTGAATCTCTTTCCAGTGTGTAAAGCAGCGTGGATTCTTGTGGATATGGGGCTATAGATCTTTTCGGTTTACCAAAGCTTATTTGCATATTTTCAAAGTCTGAGTCTGAGTCAGAGCCTCAGCTAGATGTATGTCTGAATGTATACCGCTCTACTTCCCACGCGCGCCGTTGGTGGCCCCAGTCCCCTTCTGAATCAGAGGCGGAAGTTGAATGGCAGTGGGCTTCCGGACTACGATACTTTTTGGTGGGACTCTGCCCTCTCCCTTTCTCATGGCCGGGTTTCTCCCCTCCTTTTCTCTGCCTTCCTTCCAGCGGGTTCTTTTCTTTATGAGGGAATGTTTTAGAGCGTGCTCCCTGATTGGACTGTGGGCTCTCCTCTCCTTTGCCATCTGCGTTATCCTCCCACTTCCCCTTCAACTCCCGATCGCGCATGTCTGTGCATGTTATGCAATCTTCGCCCTGCCCCTCGCTCCTTTCTCCGGCACCATTTTGCGGCACATATGGTGGGGGTCTTTCCCAAATATCTTTAGGGCCCACGGTATTAAGCGCACTTTGAGGTTCTACGGCATCGGTACTTTTTGACTGTTGATTATGTTCTACAGCCAAACCAGGGGTAGGACTGAGAGATCGGGATAACGACTCGGGGCAGTCGTTGTTACTGGATGGCCAGTTAGAATTAGTAGGGCAATCAATAAACGTGGTCTGAGTAGCTGCTCCAACCCCCACTCGTGATGTAACCTTGAGACAGCATTGGGCTGCCTTCCAAATTTCTTGCTCTTGGAGCGCTTTTCGCAATGCTTCCATAACCCTCCCCCAGCTCTTAAGGCACTTGCTGGATCTAAAGCACAATACAGCTTCTGCAAGCACCTTAGTGCATCTGTCCCAACACTCTGGGTGAAGAATGTCTACAGGACGATCAATGGCACCTAATTTTAATAATCTGGCAACCGCGCATTCAAAATCTTTTGCTTTGCAATCAATCCCCCACTGCTTATGCAGTTGTGAAACTACCTTGCCAAGAGCTTCCATCCCAGCAGTATGGGAGCGTCCTCCCCACCAAAGTCGGTCCTGCCGCTCCAGCCACCTTTCAGCGTCCGGTGAGTCTCCCGATATTCCAGCCGCTCATACCCGTGTGCTGGGGAGCGGTCCCGGGTTTCGGCACCACTATGTTGCCTCGGCGGCAGCAAGGCAACCCGGTTCGAGAAAGACACGACAGCTAACGTACAGGCCTGTCGTGCTATTCACACACGCACACCAATGTGGTGGATGGCGAAAAAGCGTTTATTTCCTGTTTGCGCCACTTTATATAACCACGGTATGCTTGCATCACTACTACATTGCTATTGGTTAGCATACTTGGAGAGGAAGGGGCCCTACCTTCCCGTACATCGCGACATCTTCCGGTCGGTTTCTCTCTATCTAAGTGCAGTGTTTCTATTGTTTGACTAGATTTTTATAGTCATTTACAGTATTTCAGTAGATTTTTTCAGTTATTTACAGTGGGAGGAAGAGGAAAAAGAAAATCCAGAAAAGAAAGAAAAAAAACAACACAAACCCTATAAAACTACCAAACCTCCTTAGGGCTCAAATCACAATTGCATTTTGAAAAGAAAGTTGGGTTTTTTTCCCCTTTTAGATTGAAAATCATTATTTTCTTACTCTATTTGCTGGAGGATGGGGTAACAAAACCTCTAATTTTTTACAAAGCCAGAGAATTAAAGGATTACAGCTTCTTTTACTCCAATATTTGATTAATCAAATTTTTCATCTCTCTCAATTCTTAGCTTAAGAAAAGGAAAAAAAACAACAGCAATGTAAGTGTTTAATGTTGCCATTTTGCAAGTAAATGCCATATGAGATGAAACGTATTTCTGTGAGAAACATCTAAGTGGTATCTAAGACCAAGCTAAGCTAAGCTTTCTGCTCTTCTGTAATTGGGAATTCAGACCTGCAAGTTGTAAACCAAGGCTTTCCCTGGTTCACCTCGAGAATCTATCGCAACTGGTTGGTTCAAGGGTTTTTTTATGAAATTTTCAAGACAGTCCCACAGAATATTTAAAATAACATCTAATATTTCTATTTTGTGGCAAATGTACCATGGAAGTTGGTTTCGTATAGACAGCTAGTGCAAATCTGCAATTTATCAGGTCTCACTCTAGTGACTTAATGTTTGCTAAATACTCATTTCAAAAACTGGTAATATTTGGAATTTACTACATGTGGTAAACTTTAAGTCTTTCCTCATGTCAGAGTCTATTACATTGATTTCCTATCTTTTAATTTTAGCACTGGAGAATTTTCTTAGTTTATGAAGATATCCAATGCTTTCATCTCCCCCCCCCCCACACACCTTGTTTGGGTTTTTTTTGATTTTTTTTTTCCTCTTTTTAGATATGGGAAACAGATAATTATTTTTTACAAAAATTGTTACTGTATAATCCATCATGGAAGTTGTACTTCATTTCATAGTTGAGGAACGAGGAGTCTTTTTTCAACTCCAAACATAACTTTGAATAACTGCTTTGATAGAACAAAACCATCCTTTTTAATACCTTCTATATAACAATTGACTCTTCACTTCCTGTATGACATAGATGCGAGAAGATAATTTACATGTAAAATAACCAATGTTGTTGAAACACCATCCATTTTTCTATCTGTGTGCTTTTATCACAATTGCATAGAACATTCTTGAAAATGTTTGAGATACCCTGGAAGCTATTTACAAGAGGTATTATCAAATGTCAGAAACATCCTGGGCAGCACGTGAAAAATTTGTCTATCATACAATGTATAGGTTGTATTCCTTGCACTTTAAACTTGGACTCCAATTTCCATCTTACTGTTGAGTCAAAGTTAGACTGTACTTATACCTGTCTACTGAATAACCCATTTTTCTTCCCAGCAAAGGGGCAAAGGAAGTCTCAGTAACTATTTAATAAATTAGTGTAAAACAGTAATGCTATTACTGAAATAATTACCATCATGAAAGTTGATTTAAGTGTGAAAGAAGCCTTAAGAATGGTTTCAGATCCTCTTACTTGGGATATTTTCTGTAAAATCAAGTATAAACTGAAACACACTCCCTAGACAACACATAAACACATTTTTGCTTTTTTTGATTTGTAAATATATAGAAGGATGCTTCAATTGCATGTCTACAAAGATAATATAAAAACCCAACTTAATCACAGAAGACTCTTGGATTAAGAAGTGCATGTTTTACCAAAACACAGCAAAAACTAACATCCAGTTCATCAATCAGGATACTTCCATTGAGGTCAAATTTATCCTAGCTAAGAATCCAGCCTTAGATTTAATGATCTAATTGGCAACGAAGCAGAAAGATAGGTTTACAAAATCCACAGTGAGGAAACAGAAGAAAAAGAGGAAGAAAGAAATATTCTGGCAGCTATCCAGCATTCATAACTGAACTAATGTTCAATTACTGTGAAATGCTTTATGGAAATAAATGTTAGTTCTACAGGAATCCCAAATGAGTTCATTACAATCAATGCTATTAAAATAAAGTGCTACTAATATGCCAAACAACTGTGATTGCAGTTTCATAAACTAATGTTTAATATCCATCAGAGATTAACAAGAAATTTCTGCAGTAACTAAACATAATGATGTGTCTAATTTGAAATTATGACATGGATGATAATGTTAATTAGCCTTGTACACACAGTGCAATGTGCAAAAGCCATTAGAATACCTAAAGGTTACTGAAGTATCCCAGGCTAGCTCACCACCAACAAGTCACAACTCCAAGTGTGGGGAACAGTTCCTAAATTAAGCATCAGGAGCTGAACCTTAGAGCTGCTGCTCTACAGCACGTTAAGCTGTCAGTGGACAGAAGAAGCAAAGGACAAGGAGGAGGCTCTCTGTATGCGTTACAGAAACAAAAGACTCTCTGAAAGACTCTATAACAAAGCCCCAGGAAACCTCTGTGTGCTCAGGATTAAATACAGGGAGGTTTCAAGGGGTGGGTACAAATTTTAAACCAATCAGGGACAAACAGAGGAGGAGCACAAGGCAGGGTTTACAAAACAGGAACCAATAAGGATAAGGGAGAGGAGAGAACATGTCACATGGGCCAATGGGGTGTCGAGAGTTAGGGGATTTCCAGAGGGGCGGTACAATCAGGGACTGGCCCGACTGGGGATTGACAGGGAAGGGTCTGGAAGAAGGGACAGGGTTGTAGTGACAGGCAGGGAAGGTTTGGGAATAAGGGGTTGGGTCACAATGATAGGCAGTGTAGGGGAGGATACAACTTAGGGGCAAACCAGTTCTGGGGGAACATAGGAACAAACCATTAACTGTACAACCATAAATTAATCAACTATTGAAGTAAACACATGTCACAACAGTGTTAAATAGCCATCAGAGATTAACAAGAAATTTCTTCATTAACTAAACATAATGATGTGTCTAATCTGAAATTATGACATGGATGATAACGTTAATTAGCCTTGCACACATAGTACAACGTGTAAAAGACATAAGAATACCTAAAGGTTACTGAAGGGTCACAAAACTATTCTTACAGTGTTTTATATCATCAGAATAGGAAAATAATAAAATCATTAAATCATATAATAATTTATTTGTTTTTATGTAATTTTTCCCCCAAAGCCAAAGTGTTTATGAACACATTCTTCTGCTTAGAATGTTTTAATTAATATAGAACTTAAAACATGGAATTCAAGCACCATTTTCAGATTTCTAAATGACAGCTAAAAAACCCAACAATTAACTACTTGCACAAATATATGCTATTAGTAGCTATCAGTTCCCCATGAAGGAGAAAACTATGAAATTATGTGAAACTGTTCAGCCTGGATGTTCCCAAAGGCCTTTCCAAATGGAGAACAGCACATTTTTGTTATAGTATAGTGGGCAATGTTATCTGAAAATATATTTACAAAGCAGTTTCACAGGTACCACAGTAGGTATTGAAATTTCCCTAATGGAAAAGGTTTCACTTAAAACACACACATAACTTAGTCACAGATTTTAAACATAGCATATCTGTGGAATTAACAGTTGAAACAGCATCAGGACAGTACCTACATAGAAAATGCTGCCATTCATGCTTTACATTCTAAAGGTCTGTGTTTTTTAAGAAATCTGACAGTTTCCTATCTCATTTGGAACTATGTGCATTTAAATGCCATCCTCGCAGTCAGAGTGGAAAATTACCAATGAGCATTTAGGAGATAGATAGACAGACAGACAGATAGATGTACACTGATAAGAATTAAATATCTACATAGTCACTTGGATAAAGAATAATTTTTTAAAAAATTGTGATAAAACTGCAGTTAACTGGCTGCTTGCAATAGTAACAAAACATTTAGTTTAATATCTTTTTTTTTTTTAATCTCAGTTTTCTAACCTTTAGTTAGTCAAAATAGTCCAAGTGCTCTGACAAAGACATGAATCTATTTCCACTCTTCCTCAGACACATGATGATGCATTACCTTTTATAGCAATCCCTTGTGGAACAAAGTTTTCTAGCTCTGTATTTCAATATTAGAACCACTGCTTACAAGATTACTTTCTTGCTCCCATAATTTTTTTAACAAGTAGCAAAACTGTTTTTCTTGTTGACCTAACTTTGTTTTATTCTAACACAGTTTCTTTAGAAACAGGCTTAAACAAATACCACATAAGCATGCATGAACCCTCCTTCATTTTGCTGAATGGAAGGTAATGTTGAAATCTCTGAAACTCAGGTGAATATGTGACAGACAGCAAAACTGTACCATTTTTAGACAAGTTCTCTGGAAGGACAAATGTCTTGTATGCGTATACTAATGTCATAAAAACAAAAGTGACATTAGACAAACACCTTCCTTTCAGCAAAACTCCCTCCCCAGTCCATGAAAAGATCAAGTGGTGCCTTTAAACATGACAAGCATCCCATGTAAGAACTAGATGAGTACAGCACATGGAGGAATGTATAGCAAAGGTCCAACAATCCTCGCATGCCAGGAAAGTCCTGTCTGATTTTATTCCAAGTCAGGCACAGCAAGTTACTTAAGAGAGACTGGAAAAGCCTAAGGAATGAGACAAGAGACTTTCTTACAGTTGCATGACTAGGACCACATTGTTCACAGTACAGAATAGCAACCTGGTGACTTGCCACTGTTCCAACATGTCTATGAAACAGAGAGAACAGGGCTCCTGCTTTCTGCTGGCACTGTACTGTGGCAAAAGGTAGAGTCTATAATCTATTACTTTCCCTTCACCCATTTGCATGCTTATCTCACCTAGGTTGTATAGTATAAATTACATCTGTAGATTTTCCAGTTTCTACAGATTACTATGTCTGGGAGGTGAGTGATGAAGTAACACTGCTTCCTTCCATGTCCTATGTTTTGTTTTTAAAGCCAGACCACATTCACTGAAATGTTAATGGTCAAGTTAAAACCCGAAACTCTTTTTTGAGGGAAACTAAATATATCTCAATAATATTTACATTTTTAAAGGCTTTTACTCATGCATTTTACATTAAACAATAACTGATAAAATGCAAACGTCTTAAAACAGTATTTGAAACTCAGGAGTCCCTGCCTATAGACGATTGCTAGTCTAACAAGTTGTACTATCTCTCCTTTTATAAATCTGCTCCTTTTTTGCATCGAGAATTATTTTCTTCACATAGAAAGGTTGACCAAAAAAGATGTATTTCTCTTACTGAAACAACCTGTAATTTCCAGCTAATATTCTCTACTGTAAAACAAGATGCATGAATCTCTACTCCCTCAGACAGGGAGGTTAATTGTATCACTACTTTCTACCTTCTCTGGCACCATGTTGGGTTTGTGTGGCAAGGTTCGAGAAATGGGGTGGTTACAGGGATGATTTCTCTGGAAGCTGCTAGAAGCTACTACCTCTCTGTCCCATGGAACAAGTGCCACACAGCTGCAAGAAGGACCTGCTGCTGGCCAAAATTGAGCCCAGCAGCAGCAGTGGTAGTGCCTTTGGGATAACAGATTTAAGTGGGGATTAAAAACCAACCCTAAAAAAATCCAGTAATCTTACCCAGTGATTTCTTCTCTTTGGAAAGTTGCTATGACTCAACTTCCAAGACAACTAGGGGTGTGAAATTCGTTGATATGTTGGGAACCCCAAGTCATACCAGGAAACTGGGGCTTTCTTTCACCAAACTTAATTATCCCACAAAATGTGACCACGAACTGGGTTTTCCTATTTCAAACCAACCCACAAAAGCAGAGCACTAATAAAGTATCTCTGTCAAACAAGGTTTCCCCATCTTTGGTCAGAACTCATATGGAGACAATTCACCAGAATAACAAAGGTAATTGTAAATACTATCAACTTAAAAAAGTGTTCCAACATTCAATGACAATGAGCTAACTTTCAGGAGTGATATATCTCAAAACAGATCTCTTTTTATTAAACAACTGAAAGAAAACAAAACAAAAACAACAAAAAAGAGATAAGAAAGAAGAGATAGAATTCCTGTAGAGCGGAAGTTATTTTCTTTTCAGTAATTAGAGGTACACTTAATTGTCTGCAGCAGCTGATGCTGCCTACAGCTTTTATCATCTTAATTGCAGAAACTAGGGAAAATTCCTCCAATTACTATGACTAAGAAAGTGTAGGAGATAGTTTACCAGTGTGTGTCTACAGCCCTGGATTTTGTGTCCTTGCATTAAGCTTTACGTGCTACCTTTAGCAGTGACTTAATACAGAACTCCAAAACTGACCTAACTAGAAGACAGTACATTCAAGCAATGTTAGCTGTGCCTATCTTTGTTGGAGCTAAATAATTCTGTTTCCAGACAACATCCAGATCTGACCAATACTAGCTATTTTTAAATGCAGAACACACTTTACATTTTTTCCTCTCACTCAATGCTCTTCAAGTTTAAAATTGCCTCATGGAACAAACACATTATACTGAGTGATTGCAAATTGCCAAAAGAGAAGATTCCAAGTACACTTCAAGAGCTGTTCAGATACACCAAAAGCTTTGAAAACTCTTTTTCTTAGATCTGTATTTGTACAAAATTTTTCCAAATTATATTCTAGAATTGCTTCTTCTGTAAGAAATATAGGTGAAGTATTTTCTAGTTAAAGACATAATTAGCACTGCTTAAGGACAAAAACTGCTTTGCAAAGGACTGGGATGCAGAAAGTGACTTTCCAAACTGGAAAGGATTTTAATGATTCAAAATATCCTCTGAATAGTCTTTAAGGATAGTCATTTCATAACACAAACAGGAAAAATGGTACAATTTAAAATGAATAACAAAATAAAGCCAAAAAGTTACTGTTCCAGCAAAAGAAAAGTTTACTGTTCTGTAAAAACAAAAATGGAACATTCTGTAGTGGTGAAATTCTTCTTTTCCTCTCCCACCTCTAGGGTTTTTTTTCAAAATTTTATTTGAAGAAAATATTTCATTGAATGCAACTTTTTTCTCTCCCAGTCCTGGAAGCCACTTCTTGTCAACACCAGCATTTTTGCAGCTGTGATTCTGATGAGGTGATTTTAAATCAAAATTCTGTTATTCAGATTATTCATATGAATGGCCACGACACCACAAATACATTTTTGCCATTCTTAAAACACCACTGCTATTTAAAAAACAAACACTTATTTCAAAACTTCTTTCAAATTGTTTCAAGCAACTGTTGCTACTCCTTGAAAGATCAGCACTACCATCCTTGTGTGAGGACATCACAAGGGTGACCCAGAAAAACAGCAGAGAAACAAGATGCCTTCTCTTTCACCAGTAATATTTTCAGCGCAACAGTTCCCTTTTCTTTCCCCCTCCATTTTCTTTTGACTAGTATTTATTTATACTGCAACTAAGGTTTATCTTTTAGACTACCAGGTCTGAACACAGCTTCAGGTAAAACAGCTACTAAGGGATAATATTTTGCATCCTTCAGTTTTTGATCAGAAATAATATTCTCTACCAAAATTGCCCAAACAGTTATTGGAAAGAAACAAGGATTTTTTTATTTTTTTTTTTTCAGTTTTTCTGATGGAACATCATGTAGCAGAAGAATTTCCATTTGGATCTTACTGAAAATGAAAATTAAAACAATTTAATAGGATTAGATGACTAAATAAGCAAAGCTCTCTATGCTTTAGAAAATTGAACATATTTGCAAAAATTACCTGGAGAAAAATTAATTTATTTTTTAAATTTGTGTTAAGACCCTTGCACTTACGAGGAGCCCAACAACAATATAGCAAGATTTTAGGGGAAAAATACTGAAAAAAAAAAGACAGAAAAATATTGCCTTGAAAGTTTTTAAAAAGTAGGAAACTTAGCAGAAAAAAATCTATGGGAAACATTTTTATGGAAAAAAACCTTTTAAAATGCTTACTGTTCAAGTTTTTACATGCCATTAGTAAAATAACAATTCCTAAACTGAGACAAGTATAAACATAAAAATATAACCACATAAGGTATTAATGGACAGAAAAAATATTTTCTGGACTTCCAGAATTATGGAATACTTCTAAGAAAAAATGGCAGGCACAAAATAAGTGCTTGTAATTATTCTGAGCTTCTCTTTTGTGGAAACTACTACTCAGCAGTAAACAGAAGTAAAAAACAATTATTTCCTGCCAAAAAAAATTCAACTTTACATTTTATCATTCCAACAGTTTTATTAACAAGATAACAATATTTTCTTCTCACAACTTTGAAAGCAGAACCATATGAATTAATACCTAATTCAGATTTAAAATTAATGAGCTTTACCGCATTGATTTCTTTCCAATTTTCTTGACTAGAATTTCCTTTAAATAGTCTTTCACATAATGCATAATCTTATAAGTCCCAACTGAGTAACAATGAAGTCTTGTTAGTCTTTGTCACCCCATAATCATTCATGCTGCATTTTAAACAATCAACATAAATTGCTGCCTTGGGAAATTATTTTTGAATTACAGAAGAAATATGTGCCAGTTTAAGTTGTAGTTTGTTCTTGCAAAGCGTTTTATACTAAAGAAGTCTTACTGGGCATACAAGAGTGTTTTCTTATTAAATTACCTTTTTTCTTCTGCTAAGTGTGGATTACTCCTGACATATGTTAAATCCTAACTGCCTACCTACTTTATAACAGCTCTATTTAAAACCAGCATTTTTTACAGAGGTGATAATGTAGATTTATATATTTTAAAGGAACACTTCAAAGCAATTCCAAAGAAGAGGAAAGAAAAAAAAAAAAAGCAGAGTTTTTTTTTCACAAGGAAGGCATTTCACAGGACAAGTGCTTATATCAAGAGATTACTTTAATTTTCCTCATACCTCATTATCAAGTCATCTATTTCTGGCATCTTGACAGCATTTATAATGGAACCAGCCCCTCGTTTGTTGACCTACCAATTAAGCAACACTAACAAATCAGAATCCACCTCTGGGCAGTGGGCCAGCACAACTCTCATCTACCACTTAGATGCTGGTTTTGACTCATTTTGAGACAAGACTGCAGCTAAGTATGTCATTAATGGATGTTTTCATTTTACATGAAGATTCAATTCGTGTCTTATCCTTCAGTACCACACATTCAATAATATCTTGTTTCACGTATTTCACTATTTTGGCATTAGTTTTAGTGCTACATGATCAGAATATGTTTTCTAAATCCAGTCAATGTCCATCATTAAATGTAGAAAGAGAATTGTCACCATATTGCAGTATCAACTCCCTATCAATAGGCAAGGTGGTTACTTCAGATTTGGAGGGAGTGCAGATAGCAAGAAAATTTTACAAAGACAAAGCTAGAAGATTAATTGCTCTTTCGTTTACCACCGAAGTCATGCTATTCTTCCTAAGAGAAGGTGAAATGTGGGAAATCCACAAGGCTTTTGAGCAAAAGAAGGTATTAATTAAGGCATCCATATTCTTGCAGATCACCTAAGATATGCTTGTATCTTTGCAAGGGGAGCTTTAGGTGTAGGTTACATATTTCACGAAAGGGGATGCTGAGACTCAGTGCTGTAAGAAGGCTCCCGTCAGGATTCTTTTCCCTCCTTTGTTTCTTTTCCTGTACCTTAGCAGGGTGTGAGCAAACCAGCTGAT
Source organism: Cyanistes caeruleus (assembly GCF_971803275.1). Classification (NCBI taxonomy): domain Eukaryota; kingdom Metazoa; phylum Chordata; class Aves; order Passeriformes; family Paridae; genus Cyanistes; species Cyanistes caeruleus. Next base: position 75,790,628 of record NC_141705.1, read on the forward strand.
TAAAAATATGGGACTTCAGTTTTAAAAGTTTTTTAATGAATTAGTATGGAATGGAAATTTCTGTAACCTCAAATATGAAACCATGTTGTCTGAGAAAATAATATTTATCCCATACAAAAACTCATCTGTTTTAACAAACCACAGAAAGACTCCAGTACTTTAAACCCACTAATTAACTTCTTCCTGAAAAAAAATAACAAATTTGAGATAGAGACCTCTCGAGTTCTTAATGCCCTGCATCCTTCATCCTAAGAGCACTGACAGGATTCAGCCTCTCATGAGAAACCGGTTGTTTAGGCACAGAACCTTCAGACAGGAATCCAAACTACAACTCTTCCATGGAAGGACATGCCTCCCTGTAGACTAGAACAGTCTGAAATATCTGTTCTTGCATGATTTTCTTCTGTGAGGCCTAGGTAGATCTCACCTTAGCATGCAGAGTTTTGGACATTTCAGTCTTCAGGAGCTTATTCTAAACATGGAATCACCACCTGAGATTACCTGAAAAGCGTGGTTTTCTATTAAGAGCTAAAGAGTTAGGAAGCTAGAGTGAATTTTAAAATTTCGGATTTACTCATTTATAGATTATTAGATATCAAAAAAATAAAAAAGAAAAAAGAACTTTGCTAATCTTAAAGTATGAAATATGTAAAATAGAGAGAAACATTAAGAAGTTTGAAATTCACAGTTCCCAACTGAAGCTTCAAGATAAGAGCTCCCAGTTCCACACAGGGGATCTGGAAATACGGAGGTTTCAAGTCCCCTAGCGAGTATCTTGGAATGGGACCCGTTATGACATATCCAAGATCATCATTCCTGTGACAGGGACCTGAGAGGCTCAGGGAACCCCAGCTCTTGGCTCAAGTCAGCTGCATTACCAAGGTAGGGAACTTGGGCCAGAGCAGACACAGGAGGGCTGAATGACCACAACCTCTTTCTGAAAAGACTGCCTAAAGCTTTAAAAGCTCAGATTTCCGACAGAACAAACATGAGAATGGTTAAGAAGCCAGTAGGATTTACTTTACTTTGTTTTTGAATTGTTGTGGTTTTGCAAGGCATTTGAAATAAAAGTAATAAAAAATATTTCACAACAAAAGTCTTGTTTTGCTGTACAGTTCCCCAGCTAGCTGTATTTTAAAGGATCTGTTCCTGAACAGAGTTTCATTAGTTCTGTCATTCCCATATCCTTAAACATTTGCAGAAGAAAGTTTTCAAAGAGCCAGGACCCCGTATTGAAATGTCTCATGAAAAGAGGAAAAAAAATCTTTATAAAAAGAACTTGCAATTATTAATAGGCTTCACTTTTAGTTAGTTAATGATCCCATTCAACTGTGATCAAAGCACAACAGCTAGATAATTCAGGATAGAAAATGGAGTTAATTTACTTAGATATGATACTACTTTCTTAATGACTTTTATTTCAATGGAGTTTCAATTAGTTATTAGGTTATTTTACTCATTACTCCAACAAGCTGTCTGCAGGCAATTAACATGTCACTCCTCATGGAAACCGAACTTTTTTTTCTTCTTTTTTTTTTCCAGAGGGATGTTTTTAAGATTTGTATTAAAGATACTTTTAAAAAAGTTTATTAAAAAAGTAATTAAACACTTGAAGCTCAGTGAACTGGAAATTTATTTTTGTTTAGGGGACTGAATGATGGTAATGAAAACAAGTTACAGTTAGTAAGAGCCATTTATTGGTCCAGTTTTCACTTCTGATTGCCAAACATGGATTTCCCTTCAGAAGCTGCAAACCCCTCTCTGCAACACTACGTACTGCATGAACTGCTATAGGGATTTTCTGTTTTACTTTTTAAACCAACAACAACAACAGGTCTTTTAGACTTCTTGCCTTGATTTAACTGTTCTCTGGTTTCTAGGCTCTTAAGTACCCATCCCTTAAACCAAAATGCAGTGGCAGTGTTAAAAATTAATTAACTTTGAGATAAAATTAAATGGGGATAAAGTCATTGAAGCAAAAGGAAACTGTTTATTAGTAAAGATTCAGCTGAGCCTGGTGTCTCTCCCCCCTGAGAGCCACACACAGATACTCTAGAACAAAATGGCAGCTTTTTATTCCCTTTTCTGGCCAGGGGCAGTCCCTGTCCCCTTTCCCACAGGATGGGTACTCGGGAATTAACATTCTCTCCCACCTGCCTGCTCTTCTGTCCCCTCCCCTCTCACCCTCCTCCCTTTTTTGGTCCTGTCTTCAACCCTGCCCCTCTCCTAGTTCTCAACAACACCCAACAGATCAACCAGAACAAATCCAAACCGCGAGCAACAACACATACAACCAGAAACTTCCACTCTTTCACTTAACAACCTTTTGGCTTCGGCAAAATATTACCTCATCTCTCACAGCAGAAAGCAGGATAAGTAGAGAAAAGGGAAGGTTTCAGCTGTGGCCTTGCAAACCTCATTACCTACAGGATAAGCAATTTAGACTACTCAGACATACTGGCCCTGGAGAAGCCAGGCAGAAGTGCTTACTGGAGAGAAGCAGAATTAACTTAGCCTTCTAAATGTATTTCCCAAGAGACAAGATCCCACAAACTTTATCAGCCTAGCAGAAAAGAGTGGGTCAAACCAACTCGGAGGAAGAATAATGAGCTTGACAGGCAGCGCTGCTGGGAAAGGCACACAGACAGCTATGGAGACAGCCAGGCTGACAGGCTTTTTTATTGTTTTGTTTTTAGCGGTAGTCTGATAAAGTAGAATGATCAAATAGAAATGCACATTCATAAAGTCATTCTCTGACTCTCTGAACCCTCTTCCCTGTTATTTATGGCAAGATAGGAGGTCAGATCAGAGAGGTTTTAGTTGATGAAGAAAAACTGCAGGAAGGATTTGCTTAATTCCAGGAAAGGGGAGGTTTCTTCTTAGAAGAAAATTGCTGGGCATGTCCTTCTTATGAACTAAGAAGCTCCCAACAAATTTGATTTCCAAATGCAATTTTGCATAGACAATTATTTTTTCTCCAACTCAGAGTATGTGACTTTGTTATTTTTTAAAATAGGTATTTTGAAGGAATCCTTTGCTTTTTGCCCAAATAAAAAATAGTAACACCATGCTTTATTCTGTGGTTGAAGAAGACTTAATTTTATTTATCAAATGGGTGACTCATTACAATATGACCCTCCTGCAGAATCAATACTTCAAAAGAATTTCAGAATTTTTCAGAAAGTTGAACTCAAATTGAGAGTCTTTCAGGTATCACAAGATTAAATTTTTTCTCTCAGGTGCCCAGTACAGATGCAAATGCCATATGACCACTGCTGTAAGAATTTACAAGATGCTAATTCTGATTTACAGGATTGGCTTAGAGTCAGATTAACCTTCTCCTGTGAAATTCTTAATCACAATGTTCCCAAATAAATGTTTAACATCATCATTATATTGTCATCAACCTTGACAGCGTGAGGTATTTACTACATTTTTCAAGCAGTGTTTGGCACCTTACAGGACAGAACTGAAATTCTAGCTTTTGGGATGAAAAGAAATGGAGTACAAATGATCAGCTGGGAAAAAAAAAACAATATTAAAAATCAAATCTTGTACCCTAAGGGATTAACCACCGTGAGGGAAAAAAATCCAATTCCTTGCTATCCTAAATACTTCTGTAGGAACTTCAATATTTTAGAAACAGATGATGTATTACTATTCCCAACTTTTAGGCTCAACAACCCTGTATCAAGTGCTTAATTTCTCTATGGCACAAGACAAGTGTCAGATTCCCAAATTTTTTCATATGTCATACCACTCTTGTCTTGTCATACCACAAATGTTTCTTCCATAGGCAGAGCTTATGATTGTATTCACATCATCCTCCCAACTGGTCCTATACAGCCAGTAAGGGCAAAAGGTCATTTCGTGACTGATGTTAGCTAGAAACAGAAACAGAAGGGGGCAGGGGGAGAGAAATTAAAAAGAAAGCCATTTCAGTTCCATGCTGAAAGCAATTTTCTTGTATCCAAACACTGGCTTTCTGTCTCCCACTCCAAACCAAAATAAAACACTCCAGTCAGTCCTACAGATTCTCTAAAGATAGAGAAAAATAGAAGTAGGCTCTTTTAACCTGGGCCTCCCAAACACTGAATTAATGTATTAGCCAATTTCCCCCGCAAGCTAAGGAGGGTCAGATCTAAATCTCTCCCTTTCTAGAATAGCTTATTCATTCTGCTACAGACACTTTGAGCAAATTCAGTCAACTAGCAAAGGTTCTCTCTTTGGAGAAGAGCCCTTACTCTTTGCAGTGCTCAAGTATTTTATCTTAAAAATGTAATAAATAAGTATGCACAGAGTCCCTACAAAAACCAAACCAGATTGGAAGTGATTGTCTTCACAAAGGGATCAGGAAACACCATTAATCTGTCAAGACTAGACAGTGAATGAAACATTTTCTCCCTTAGCTCATTCTCTGAGCTATTTTCTGGACAGTATCTGGTATTATGTATATAGTAAACAAAAAAACCTTAAGGAAAAAAATCATTCCAGTATTAATGTCCCCATCATTATGAACTCTTCAGAAAAAGCTAAAGGCTTTCCTTCATTTTTTTCATGGGAAAAAAAAATTAAAGAAATACTTACTAGCAACAGGGAATACAAGCATCCAGCAGTATTATTATGGACAGTTTCTTGTTCTGTACTTCTTTATGTATTTAATAGCTCTCAATTAACTCAGGCAGAGCAAACCAATTATGAAATTACTATAGAAAATAGAATGCAGTACTTGATGCAAAAATTAAACTATATGAATATATTTGCCAATGCCAGACATTAAAAAGGAGCATAGAAATGGATAAACCAAGGCTGAACCAACAGTCTTTTGAGGGAGTTAGGGGACAAGGAAAGGGTAACCTGTTTTCAGACAAAACTTGTCATGGTAAGACAGTGAACACCACAAATAAGTTAAAATTGCCAGGTAACTAGCTTTTCTAGTTTTTCCAGAAAGTTCTGGATGGTAGATAAAATTCTCTGACCATTAGAGAAGTCAGAAAAAGTAAAATATTACATCTAGAAAACCATTAATTTCAGCATCTAAGCAACTTCAAGTTTTCAAAATCACAGCAAAACCCAGAACATTTCTGACCATATGTTTTTGTAGGGTGAGGAAGCATCAGGATGGTCCATGCTTATTTCTGTTTGGGGGCTCACCTCTCTACCTTGCATTCACAGTTCATGACTGCATGGAAAGACTTAGACTGCCCAAAGTTAACAGCTGAGCAATGACATTTTCCATGCTCAGCTTTGCATTGGAGAAGAGTTTATTGAATAAAGAGAAGTAGTCATTGTACAAGTGCTGCATGAATATCTCCAGCATTATTAAACTCTCCAGCAAGTAAAAGTGTTCAAACGATTCAGTGAACTAATTAACTGAATTCATTTGCCATTTATTAACCTTCTCTAATAAATGTTCTTTCAAGTAATAAAATACAGAGCGAAGACACCTTAGGGAAGTATAACAAAACAACTGGCAGAGGGACAGCATCAGGAGTCAAAAGTGTTTATTTACAAAGTAAATAAATCACCATCTCTGTTGTAAATCCAAACCTGGATGAAGTGGTTAATATCATATAGGTTGCATGTCAGCTAGTCACAACCACAGCTCTGCTGGTCATCACAAAGGCTTGGTCTGTGGATTCCTTTTGAAATAATTTCCAAGTTAATTGGAAATGAGTAATTATTCACTGCTACTAAAAATGTAGTCTTTTTGATGTTTTCCCTTATGTATGTTGATTTGCTCACAGATGGGGAATAGCTTTTCATTTCTAGGATATATTTTTTGTGTGTCTTCAGGGTGACTCTGAATATTGTTCTAAAACAAGTTAGAGGAAGCATACTGTGCTATTAAGATACTGTTGCTCCTCTATAGAGATGGATGATGAAAAGCACGCTTCTACTCCTGCCCAGCAGGACCAAGAGTTGAGCTGGACTCAATCACAACTAGAGCAAATCTCAAAGCTGCATTTGGTCAGTCAATTTACTTCTTTTGTGAGACAGCAGTTAGAAAAGAGGAATTTGGGCAAGGAGTTCAGGGCTTTGCAAAGACAAGAAAATGTCTTAACAACCACTGTCACAGGCTAAACAAACTGGACTTTGAGAGATTAAGTTATTGCCAGTTATAATAAATATTTAGTTCCTGATATGGATAGTAGTAAACCAATACAAAAAAGAAACAAACATTTACAGGCTTCAGAAAAACATCCCATTTTCCAAGTTCAGCTTCAACCCAGGGGTTACAGGCTCTAGGGTAGGCTTATTCAGAGGCTCCTGTTCTTTTGGGGAAATACATAGTCTTAGATGAGTATATTCACTGCCTGTAGTTACCCGAGGGAGCAGAGATTGCCTTGTCATTGCTTTTTCCCTTGTCCTCTCAGACACTAGAAGATGGCTAGACAATTATCTGGAGGCTCTCTTTCTGATTTTGCTGGAAATACTTAGAATTTTTCTGGCAAGATCCAAATACTTGAAAGGTTTTACATATAACCTCCAACTTCAGTGTTCCTTCTCCTTCCCCCATCTGCTGTTTTCTACCCTTAAAAGCATTTTCACAGAGGCAACATCACTTTTGCTGGTGAGCTCAGCTGTCCTTGGGTGGGTCCCCTTTAGAGCTGGCTGGAACCTGCTGGGTTTGAACAGCCCTGACCTCTTACAGAGGCCACCCCTGCCACCTCTTTGCCTTCCCCCCTAAAAAAATTCTGTAACTTTACCACATAAACCCAATTCAGATAATGATGTTCCTTACTAAAACAGCATTTTGAGCAAGATTTTTCTAGGAAAATGTGAGTTTAATGCAAATGGTGCAGGCTAGTGTAAATTTAGCAAGTGGGGAACAGGGAAATCCATAGGGCTTTACATGCAAGGATTTTAGAAAATACTCAGCTGCAGTAAGAATATTTTCCCTGGGTCACAGTTAGTGTCTAAAATAATGCAGCAATCCTTATGTAAATGATGGCACCTATAGGAGTTTTTCTTGAGCTCTGAACCAACATACACAATGAACACATTTGTACTGTGCCTGCCTAAGAATGCACAGGTAGCCATCCCTCTTCCCTATTTCTGGTGGGAAATACTGGGATGACAATGCAAAATGAAATCTGTTTCCACCAAATTCTGCCATTTCTCAGACTTCCAATGCAAAGCAGTTCTTACTTCAGAGGTAAACTCAGCTGCACAGCACTTGAACTCTGTGCAGTTGCTTAAGCTTCATTGGGGAAAAATTTCAAGATACAGAATCTAACTGCACAGCCATTAAGTCAGATAAACCTTTGCTTTACATCTTTGTAAATTCTCTAGATTTTTTCAGGTTTTATTATTCAACAATGTTTAATTATATGTTATAATATGTTATATGGTAAAAATATGTTATATTTTGAAAATGCTCCCTTCATACCTTCAGGTCAGCACTTAATATGCTATGGGAAGCATTGAGTTTGCCTGTAACATTAAAAGAATGAAAGTTGTGAATTCAGGGGAAAAAGAAACACTCATTTTTTTGTCACTTCTCTGAGCTGGTCACAGATTTCAGTGAGAAACTCCATAAGCAAAATGATTCCCTGTGCTCACTCTTGTTGCAGGATTAGAACCTCATTGCTCATCAGTGAAACTTCATGAATAAAAATGACACTGAGCCTCTGCCCTTTATACTCTACAAAGACATCTATGAAACTCTTTTATCCTGTTCAACCTATCAAACATATGCTCAGAAAATTTGACTAAATCTGCCAACAAACCAAGGTCTGTAATAAAATATAAATCTAGTTACTTTAAAATAAGGGTTCACAAGCCTTCAAAGGAAAATCATTAAGCAGCCTTATGAAAAAATCACTAAGGTTACTGATACAAAAATTCCAACCAGAACTCAGAAGAATCACAAATTTCTTTATAGCAACAGTTACTTTGAAACATAAGTTATGGAACAACATAGTTACAGATGGGAAAATAAACTACAGCAAAAATGCAGAGGTTCTGAAGTTACGCCATCTTTAAAAAGATGTGTTCTGAAAGTGGATTTACATTCACGTGAAATAAGAAACTGCAAAGCAGATACAACACACCAGTCTTTAGGTTACTCTTTCTCACTCTTGCACTTCCCTTTCACAACCATCTTTCATTTCACTGTTTAAACTCACGTGAATTTGGCAGCTCCCTGAAGAGGCAGCTGTATTTGCCAGGAGGCTGGGTACAGACTCACAGATGAGAGTAATTATGAATTAGAATCCACCCAGAAAAATTAATCACATTAATTGAAGTGTAGGACAGAGAAAAGTTTATAGTCAGCTGCCTCTACCTGTGAAAGCAGATAGTTTTAATATATTAGAGGGAGGGGAAAAAATTTTAAAAAACACAAAATAAAAAAATAGAAATTAAAAATAAATAAATAAAAATAATAAACACAAAAAATAACTGAGAACAAGTTCTTCTCTCACTCTGATTATTAGTCACCTTCACGTGTATCATGTAGCCTAGGCCTATTTATCCAGCTGGTCTTTATTTTCTCTCAATAGAGAGATTTTTAATACTAATATGCAAACTTTGTTAATCTTAAGAACTATGTCTATGCTTCACTAAATATTGTATTATGACAAGTGGAGGATGTTACTTAAGTTACTAAGCAGTTACTGATAGGTGATTAATTATTTTTAGTTAAAATAAGTGAAAAAAAGTGAGATAAAAATGAGAAGATGCATTGTGGATTTTCTCAAGGTTAGTCTTGTGAACCAATCCAATGTAAAATTTTCACTGGTAACTCAAGAACAAAAAGCCTGAGAATGGCAGTGAAAATGACTGGATTATTCAAAGTTGCCAATGCACAGGAAGGCTGAATATCACTCGCAGAAAAAGCAGATGATATTCCCTGGATCAGTTTTAAAGTAGAAAGTGCAGTGCTGAAGAAGTACTGCTACAGCAAGAAGCGGTGTCCTAAGCTTTGAGAGGAGACTGAGAAAACTCAATATACTTGGCTTCATAATCTGAAAGTTAATATTGTTGTTTTCTATATGTATATCAGGAGTGAAGCTGTCAAAATGGGAATCAAACTGCAGGAAGAGCAACACTGGCAGATGAATATTTAATTGTTAAATATATATATGTGTGTGTGTGTCTATGTATGTATGTATGCTGGTAATTAGATACTCCCCAAATGCCAGAGCATGGAGTTTCTGTGCCAGCCTTTCTATTTACAAATACAACGATCAGAAAACATTTCTGGCTTTCAGCTGGAGCTTGTTCATTTTGTTTGTTGTAGTGTCATTGTCTACAACAGAAGAAGACTGGCTTCAAAACCTCTGTCCCTAATAATGTTTGCTCTCTTTCAGGTGAATATAAAGGACTTTTCTACTGTAACTACAAAATTCAATTAGTATCTACATCAGCTAATTTAAGGAGGTGTGGATGTGTATGCATGCTGAAAAAACATTTAATTCCAACATTTGGGCAAGGTTTGCCACATGACGGTAAAGAATGTGGTTAGTCTAATACCAACAATTATCAGGGACTGTCATAAACATTTCCAAACTCAGTAACCCTGAGGTGTATTGCACTGAGGTATGACTGTAAAGATATTTACTGCAGTACTTGTGCGTATTTTAGGAAAGAGGAAGGGAGAGGAAGAGGCTTTGCTCTTCTCGTTTTTTATCCTCATCCTGCAGGGGATACTTGTGACTACAGGACATCAAGGCAAGTTTTAGGGTAACTTCCAAGTTCAATCACTGGTCACAGGCTAGAGGCACCCACAGTTAACAGCTTTATGCTTCTGCCTTAAATGAAGTAACCCAAGCATGCTAGAGCTAATCCTTAAAACCCTGAGAATACTACAAATAAATACATATTAGAGAAAGAGGTTGTTAAAAAAGACCTTCAGTAAGGTGAGTGTGACAATATTATAGAACACAGCCTAGAGCTCTACCACTACATTAGTTTAAGATCAAACTACATCCACCATTTAGCAGCAGTTGGCTAAAATGATGTACATTTAACAGAACCGGCTTTGAAAAGAAAAATGGCTTTTGAAAATGTTTTGCTGTTGTTATGCATGTTTACAATTTCATTATAGTAAAAATACCCAACATTTTCAGTACATACCTACTTCTGTCCTGTAGTTCTTCTAAGGAGAAAAAGAACTTTCATACTGCCAGAATGCTTAATGACTCTCCAGGAAGGCTTCCCAAGCTACCATTTCTGATAAAGAAGCATGTTAATGTCACACTTTAGCTGCTGGCAGTTCCTATTCTTGCTTTTGGATGCTATATCCATATAACTCTATTATAACCACCCCCTCCACATCAGCTCAATTCTTTGTTAGGGCACAAGACAGAGTATTATCCCTTCAAAAAGTACTGCCCAGCTTTAAATTTCATGGCTGTCACATGCAATATCTTGAATGCAGGCATTAGTAATGCTTCCCAGTGAATTTCAGAGACAATACCATACAATTTTTATCAATAAAGATTTAATTTAGAACAGCCTCTGGAATCTTTTTTAATTTGCTTTCAAATACAGGTAATAAATTTACTGGGATTTCCTCACATATTAGAGGAAAAATGAGGAGACTGTGTTTTTCTAAATTGGGTTCCAACACAAAGTTAAAATGTTACTATGCTTTAATATACAGCAGTAAAAACTTTTGCTTCTACTTTTTTATTTTTCAGAGATGATTTATCATTCTCCCTAATGTTGCCATAAAAGATACTGAATTCTTCAGCATTTGACAAGAACAATCACTTCTTAAGTCTTTTTCACTCCTGAAAGTTGGCACAGAGACAGTTGGGGTAGGGCTTTAAAGAGTACTGACTGCACACACACAGCTAGTTTAGAGTAGCTGATGAATTTTAAATCTGCCCCACAGCTGACTGCACTAACAAGAAATGATGCATTAGTCCTTCCCACAAAGGGAAAATCCTTACGTAGCTTGCAGAGCAAGGCTTGCAGTTAGCTGAATTCCAGTCTGGGGGTTGAAACCTGGTGGGAAGTAACTTCTGATGAGAGGGCAAAGGCAGTCTGTGTTCAAATACATCTCCTGCATTAAGATGTGCCCACAACACTGCTTTTCACTCACAGACTTTAACCTTTGCTCATCTCAGACGTCTGGCTTGGGCAGCCTCATTCTTTCTGGAGGTTTTCTATGTAGCTTTGGAAACCACTGCTAAGCACAGGGAATTGCCACTATTTCTTTTTTCCCCTGGGTCGTTTTTCATCTTTACTACATTGTTCTTCTAAGTCTCCATATTTTATACAGAATCCATACATCTTATTTTCTCCCCTTCCTTTGGAACTTAAAAATGAAGTGGTGCAACACACAGCACAGAGTACAAGAATAAGGGCTGCTCCTCCTGCTTTACTTCTTTAGAGAAGTTCTCAAAATTCTCAAATCGAGATTCTTCCATTCTGTGATTCAAAAGCAACTTCAAGCATTAAGCAGATGGCACTACACACTTAAAATTTACATGGCAGCTGCATTTCCTGAGATGAAGGCATTTTCTTCCCTTCACTATTTACTATTCCTTTTTTCTTTCTTGTAAAGGAGGAATCTGAATCTGACTGCTTGATGAGCTCTGGTTATCTTTCTGGTTCTAACGATGAACTCTTTTCTACCTGGCATCTTCAATTTGTCAAGAGCCCTAGAAAGGGATTTAATGTCTGTAGGCTGCCCCAGCCCCATATTCAAGGGTTGGAAAAAAAGGTTTCTCATCCCATTAAAAGAAATTGGACCTTTAAATAATTTACTAGAGCTGATGATAATAGAAATACTCAAGCATGGAGCTGATCTGTTTACAGAGGTTATGTGAAATTTGGATTATCAGTTAAGTCATGACTAGGGGTAGAGGCTAAGTAGATTCCTAGGATTTTCAAGCACACATAAAAATGCCATGTCTGCAAATATATGCTCTCATATGCTTTTTTATGAACTTTTCTCTCATTTATATATGCTTTGAATGACAGAGAACTTGTAAGATCACTTTAGCAGATAGAAAAAAAAATTGAAAAATAGTTTTGGGGTTTTAACATTTCTGTGGTTTGTATATTTTCTACTGTTTCACTGTCTCTGGGTGGTATAAGATTATCATTGCAGAAGTATATATGAAAAGTGCCTCAAATAATTTATAGTTGACATGAAATATAATTATACTGAAATATATCATGGCAACCTGATAATTAAATATTCTAAAATATGATTCTTCTCATTCCAGTAAGAGGAACTGATATGTGCTGTTCAAATGAAACCTGGATGAATTTCAGTGAATGCTACTGCAAGAGCAGATACTCACTGTCACGTGCTCTCAGACCAGAGGTCTGAAAGGGTTAGCAAAAGTATGTGAGATTGCTGTAGGCTGTGTTCAAGAGAGTGGTTACACACTGAACCACTCAAAATTGTCATTAATATTGACCAATAATTGTAATTCCAAGCTAAATGCTCTTGGCCCATCCTAAAGAGAGTAAAACTCTAATAATGTGCTGTTTTCAGACATTCCGATGTGCTGTTCAAGTTTGAATTTTTGGAAGCTGGAAGCTGGTTCAGTTAGCAAAATTGTTTCACATATACAGGGTAGTTTGAAAAGAGAAAAAAAATGCCCTTGCTAGTCTTATGTCTAGGGTGATTTCTCTCAGTTTACGGCCAGAATTAGAGACTGTCTACCTTTAATACAGTCACAGTACAGCAAAATCAAAATATTTTGATTTCCTGTCTGATGGACCTTCTCATCCTGACAGATAATGGTCAGATAATCAAAACAGAAGATATTCCAGCACCAGTCCCTAGAGCAGTCCTAGAAATGTGATTGCAGAGAGGTCCTGTTCATAGATACACAGTTTTGCTCTAAGCGCAGCTTTACATTTACCCCTGTGCAGCAAAACCTTTAAACATATCTGTGTTTAAATATGCTCCTGAATCAGAGCCATAGCTAGCTATCAGAAAGCATCTGTTCTCTGATGCTGCCTCAACCTGGTTTAGCTCCCAAATTTTCTATTTAACATAGGAAATGTAAGTCTATGCCAAGACTTGTTTTCTGGAGTTACTTGTCACCAGGATGCAGATGGCTAATGCTGCAATTTGTAATTCTTATGAGCAACATCCCCCCCCCACCATTACATATCTTAAACTGTATGTGCTTTAGATCAGATTTTTACCTAGGCTGAGAGAGCTCTGATCCTCTGATTGGGGCTGGGGAAAAACCCTGAAGGCTGAAAGGTAAATAGTAATAGGAAAATAGACATTGGTACTGCTAGCATACTGTCCTGTGAGCTGACAACATACTCATCAAGGAATCAGAAGAACAAGATAAGTTTGCAGGGGTTAGCTACATAAATGATGTCAGTTAAATTATTTATTTTACATTTAATTGTAAGCTATTTAATTGTAAAAAGAAGACAAAGGTGATAAAAACAACTCTGAGAGGCAAATGTCTGAGACCAAAATGATGGATTAAAGCACAGGGTCAGATTGGCAGATGATTTATAAATTGTCATTGATGGAGCTATGACAGTTTCTTCTGCTGAGAACTTGTCCCATATAAGTTCATGATTATAAGATCAAAAGAACCAGAAGAACTATTAGGTTTAGTTTTAAATTGAGGCAGCAAATGTTATGATATTCGTGGTGTGTATCAAGTAGCCGTCCTCCATACAGACCTTCTTACATCTTAAAATTTTATGCATTATATGCAGATAAGTATTGCCAGAAGCACTTTCTATTACCAGATACTACTGGAATGAAAGATAGGCATGGAACTTGGAAGGAGAGTTTCGTCGTATTTCTTTCTTGAATTAGTTAATAAAAATTCTTTTAATAAAGCACTGAATACCAAGAGGGGTAAGCTTTTACATTAGCAGCATTGGTACTTTATATCAGGACCTGTTCAAGAAAAGGTATTATTTCTCTTCATAATTATTTCCTATTAATACTGCTAATATCATTGCACAGTATTTTAACAGAACTCTCTTTGATGAATTTTAAAAGTAGAAATGAAACTGCAGGCTAAAGTTGTTCCTCATAGCTGGCTCTCATTTGAAGTGGAAATGAGGGATTTTCATTGACCTCATTTTCTTTGTTCTTGTGGTGGTGGATAGCCACTTCTGAAGAGTGCATGAAATACAGCCATTGCTTTTGGCCCAGGACCACTATCTCTACACTGATATTATTCATTTGCACAATTAATTACAAAGAAGTGCTGGGATTTATAGCAGAAATAAAGTGACAATGAAAGGCTAGAAGAATTAAGCCCTGTGGAGCTTTCAAGTAGCAAGAAGTCAGGTCCCTGAGCTTACTCAATAAAGCCTTTCAAACACACTTAAGCCACATTAAAGCCAGTTGCTAGCCATCATCTCTTTCTTTTGGAAGCTGTAATGTTTTGAAGTTGAAACCAAAAATCTTAATTCTAAGGTTTAGAAACTCTGTGAGAAGGAAATACACAGTAGAAACAGCCCTGTATCCAACACAGCAAACGCTTTCCTTGTCTTTCTCTGAAAATGGTAAGATACATTATGAAATTACAAAAATGCAGGCAACAAGGCTTCTAAAACAATTCTTGTAGGTCAGGAGACCAAAGGAGCTTGTAAGATTTAATTTAAGAATGTTTTTAAAGAACTTTAATTTGATAGAAGCTACAAACAGGAAAAACCATGCTGATCCTTGCAAATAGCCAAAATTATTGAAGCCTTGAGACACCAGACAGACTAGCAACACTCATGTTCCCATATTCTTCATGTAAGTATTCCTTAATTGCTAATTAATAATTTGTGCAATAAACTAGCTTTAGCCACATCTCCTTGTGGCCCTAATAATTATATCTTTTTGTATCTCTACATTTTTTAAATATGCAGTTGCCGTAAACAAGACTGGATATGAGAGGTCCAGATTATTCACATTATCCTTTATTGTGTATGATCCATGGAGTCCTAGAGATAAAACTGGAGTTGATATATTTACCTTAACAGTAAACAAATTACTTGTGAAAACTTCATTTCAGATCAGTAAGAGTATTGCCCAAGCAATGACTTTTAGTTCAAATTTAAGCTTAAATTTCCCCTTGAGCTGCTATTTTATATATATATAAATATGTATATATATACACACACATTCTGTAATTTACTTTTCCATGCAATACTTACTGTATTAGTACAGCACCAACTGTGTTAGCCACTAAGTTTAAGTCAGTCAGTTGTTCCCAGTACTGTTCAGCTAACTAAAATTTCTTACTCTCTACCACTATGCTCATTATCCAATCCAAATGAGAACTGGGGGAAATGTTTGTAATGATATATTAATATATCAATCCGAAACAGCACAATCATCTTAATTTACTTCTAACACATTTTTAAACCATCATTGTATGTCAGTGAGCTGATCAAGTTGATAATGCTCAACAAAAGTTTGTTGCTGTGATGATTTGTACAACATTGAAGTGTAATTATAAAGGCCTATAATTACTTTGTATTACAGAATTATTCATATTACCATATTACTAATAATTCCTCATTAGTCATCAGTTCTTTATGAAATAAAAGAGAAAGCAAGCCCTTATCATCAGGGTGTTAAAAACTACATGTAAGTAGAAAAAGAAGATCTAAGTGGTTACTTATTTTACTTTTTCACAGGGACAAAAAAACAATTAGATATTATTGTTGAAAAAGCACAACTTCAAATTGGGAATTACCATAAATAAACCTGACTGTTCGATATTAACTCAGGGATCTTTTCTATAGGCTTTATAATAAGGTCATTAATTATATGATGCTAACCTGCATTTTTATGTTCAGACAGTGAACAAGAAAAATAGGTATGTATGGCAGCTTAGTCATAATATGATTAAGACCTTCCTCTTATTTTTTCAAATTATAAAATTAAAAAATGTTTTACTCAAGGCAATTAGAAGGCCAAACTAGTTAAAATTATTGGTTAGTTAAAATTATTTGTGGTTTGCACAAAAATTCTTTATTTCTTGTAAGATCATTGTCTTTATGGATACACTTGGATAATAAATTCAGGGAGTACGTTTTCTTTCTAATGTAGTTGAAATCTTTTTTTCTGAGCCAATCAGCAATTCATCATACAGGTTTGTAATTTCAGTTTTATACCAACACTGAAGCAGCAATCTGTTTTTCAGTGGGCTTTATTCCTACAGTTAAGGCAATGTAATGCCAGCTTAGAAAGTGCATTTCTGTATCATCTTCTGTCACAAGATTGCCGTATGATTCAAAGGAAGTCACTTAAACCAGACTTTTGAGAGGAAAGATGTTCCTCATTTTCTTCGTGTTTATCTTGTCACAGCAAAGTTTTCATTTGCAAAAATGCAGCTCTGACTGAAACTAATAAAAGTTAGGCTGTGAAAAAATAAACCAAAAAAACTATGAAAATATGTATGTAGAGAACTCAAAATGGGCAAAGACAATCTTAAATCTGTATTTTTCTAAAGTTTATACTTCACAAATTGATTTTATTTAAAAGCAAATAAAATAGAAAATGGAAATATCCTTATGTTGAGCAATTGGAAAACATTAAAATTGGTCAGAATGCCAGAACTCAAGGGACAATTACATTCTATTAACTATTCATGTTTAAAATGGCTTATGGCTAAGTCCTAGTGGGGAAAATCAGTCTCCAGTGATTTGCCTTAGGGTTGAAGGGAGCACAGGTGATAGCTTTCAGAACCTTCTACCCTTTCTTTTTACTAAGCTCCTCTTTTCTGCTGTTACTGTCCATCCCATATGAAAAGTAAAATGCCCAGATTGAACTATTTATCATCCTATTGCATTTCATGCCTCAAGGATTAAGTAAATATTTAATAATACTGAGGAATGTTGAAACACCAAAGCTGGGAAAAAACTGTAAAAGATTCTACTAAGCTTGAAACCTGTCATCCAGGTAAGAAAACCTTTTTGGGCATCTCTTTTCAAGGTGTGGCCATCTGAAAGGAATTATTGTTTGCCTCTGTTATTCCTCTGACCCCCAATAGATATAAACTTCAGGGTGAGATACATTGGCTAGTAAGGGTTCTGCTCCCTCTTCACTGCCAGCAGAGGAAATCTAGATGACTACCTTGGATTGATTGCCTAAACAATGAGCAGCAAAGTAATGTGAGATTAACATCAACTACTTCAGTTAGCATTCATCTGGGAGCAGAGGGATGACAGGAATTTTTTCCTATACAGAATGACCAACACATGATTTTCCACATTTTATTTTAACCTTAGAGTTTGTTAAAATTATTCAACAATCAATTTACATTTCTTTCTGTGAATAGTGCTTTTAGGGCATTCAGACATTTTATCCTAATGCAAGTCTTCAGTGTTATTTCATTTCTTATTTTCCTCAGGTTCTGAGATTTTTTTTCCCATTTTTTTCCTGTTCTGCTACACCAGTAGTAATTGTATTTTAATGAGAGAGGAGATGGAGGCCATGTCACTGATACCAGCTCACATGATTAAACAGAGATGAGAGGAGAAGAATCTCTCCCTCTCTCTCTCTCTCTCTGTAATGTGTTCCTTTGAAAATAACAAAATCTGATCATCTTTACTAAATTACAGGACTTTTAACCAGTAGTTTCAACTGTTTTGCTGTGCAGATTTGTTCCTTCAACAGTGAATTGAGCTGAAACAATGATTTACAGCCTACTTACATGCTTCCTGAAAGTAGCACTTCTCAACAGTTTTGTCAGGTGAGGGGAAAAATGTCACTTATAAAACTAATCACTTTCTAACTTTCTTCTTACGTGTTGGTGATAACTTTGAGACATCTCCTTTTTTTTTTTTTCAGCAAAAAGGAGGTAAAATATTTGTGCATAAGATGTGAGTTGTAAATTTTGCAGTTCTACAGTTTACCCAGTAGTTATATATGCTTCTTACCTGGAGGCACCATCCATGGTCCAGTTTGTGTCCTGTTGTCCCAGAAGTTCTAGCTTTCTGCTCTGAGCATTTCTGTTACTCCTTTTATGTGCAGGGAGTAAAGAGTAAATGGTCAAGTGTCTCCCTCCTCAAACCCTGAAGAAAAAAGAGGAAGCAATGTGTTCTGAACTCAATGCCCACAAAATGGTAAACTTGATGTCTTACGAAATGTTTTCTTGAAGTAGCCATGAATGTCTGTGGCTACATTTTGGAATGCTCTTGCAAAACTGGGTTGTGGCATTTTAAATTTCTTCTTGTTAGTTGAGCCCTGTGTTTTTGTTCATTTTTCTTCCCACTCTGATACACAAGTTTTTATGAGAAAAAACAGAGATAAAAGCATATTTTTTAAAAGGATTTTCCTTACAGTAACAGTGATCAGCCTTTGTATGTAACTGTACGTTCTCCTTTATGTCTGAAGATTTCTTGTTGCACTTAATATAGAGCAGCAACACTTAAACGAACTCTTCTACCAGAGGAATGTTCCTGATGGATTTTGTTGACAGGTTTCTTTCTTATGGTTCACTGTATGTCTGAGCGACCAACACCCAGCAATGAAAAGTGACAGCTGATGAATGACACTGTGTATTTTAACGTTTTTTTCTGTTTTTCTCTTGATTCTGCTGCACTTCTCTTCACACGGATTTCTCAGTCTCTGCTGAGCTGAGCTCCTTCGGGATACACCCTCATGGGGAGTTATGTTTATCTCAGTTCTCTGGGTCAGGGAGAAAACTCCAAAGCTCGTTAGGATCTTGTTTCTCATGTTTATTGGGATGTTATCACAAAACTTGGCAGGTCTTCCCCAGACCTTTTGCTCAAGTTCAATTCATCCTGCCCTTTTGGCTCACTTTGGCTCTGAAGGCACAAAATGGCCCCAAACTGCGCAGCCTTTTTATCATTATACTCATTCTTATCCAATTAACAATAGACACGTAAATTATTTTTCTTAATGACCCAATGACCCATCACCTGTGTGCTGCATTGCAGCATTTTCTATCCAGTCACCTACTATTACCCAGAAACTTCTAGAAGAAGAAAATGAAGAAGAAAGAAGAAACATCCTAAATCCTCCATCTTTTCTTCTATTTTCTAAGGTAGTTTAAACTCTAAACTTTAACTTTTTCACCCAGTGACTTAAGAAAACTCTCTAATCTACACACTCACACTTTGAGCTTTTCTACCTAACTTTAACAGCTGTTTTCATGTAACACCGTGAAAACATGCCCGTAAATTTCATGTTGTATGAAATTCAGTGTTCTCTTGGATCTCAGAGCTAGGCATCAGAGACAAGGGAATACACTCTGTGTCTCAGACTCCAACAGTGTATTAAAGAATAAAAAAGGATATGCCCACTGTGAAAATCATGTGCAAATAAGTAGCAAACAAGTGGTAAACCCAAACAACAGGAATCCATACTTCTGTGTTAACTCATATGAGAGGCTGTTCCTCTACTTTGTGTCTGTTGGTGTTTGTTATCACCACCCACTATTCAAAAATGGTGTTATAAAATGCCCACTTCCAACTAAACCAGGCTAGCGGGGCACATAAACAGCTTTGTTTCAGTTACTGTTTTACTAAAAATGACAGGATGAACTAAGTACCTCATATAATATATGCTTAATAGCAGGGACACTAATATTCAGCTACATTATCAGATACTGTGGAGATCTTCAGAAAGCAGAAGACAAGAATAACACAGAAACCCTTTTGTGTTGCAATGGGCTTTTCTGTGATGATTAAGCTGAGTGATCAATGACAAGGAACTATGACAGAGGAATTATTTTAACATTATATATATATACACATATATGTATATGCATATATATATATGTGAAAATAAATAAAAGTGTGAAGAATTAAAGCAAATATCTAGTGCTGATACAGCAAAGACTTTTAGTTCCCTTATTGGCTTCATATGGAAGTGATTCACTTCTGCTGATGGCTTTGGTGAGCTGACTCAGGCTCAGCTGTGCAGCCCAGCCAGTAAGAGGGAAGAAGGCAGAATGCTGGTGCCGAAAACAGGAGAGGAAGAAAAAGTGTGTAAAGGAAGGGGGACGATAGGATTTTGCCTTTTACTGGAAGGGCTGTTGAATTAGATCAGCTTTTATGTAGAACTAAAATTTTAAAAATGTATTACCCAAAAGGCATGAAAAACTCACCTTAAAGCCAAATGGAAGATAACTATGTTTCACCAATTCATTTGTCAGCCTCTATCTTCAGAGACAACAGCTTAAGCTTTGCATTTCAGTGTTGAAAAACCATTTTGCCTTAAGGCTTGCCAGGAGTTTAGAAATGTTTTTGCAGTGAATTTACCTCAGGTTTTTATTTTGCTCACAGTGGTGAGCTGAACTCTGGAATAATTAGGGCATCATCCTCTGATGTTCTATTGCACTGTGGTAATGTTTCTACTTCTGCTCTACAGAGCTTCAGAAGCACATCTTGAGGTCAGTAACTTCATGTACAGTGGTGGATTGACCCTGTCTGGATGTCAGGCAGCCACCAAAGCCTCCACCACTTCTCTCTGCAGCTGGACAGAGAAGAGAAAGTACAACAAAAGGTTCATGAGTTAAGGACTGGGAGAGAGATCATTCACCAAATACCATCATGGGAAAAGGAGACTTGAATTATAAATGTTAATTGAATTTATGACTAACAAAATCAGAGCAGGATAATGAGAAGTAAAATAAGATCTTGAAAACACCTTCCCCCATTCCTCCTTCCTTCCCAGTTCCATCTCCTTCACCAGTGGTGTAAGGAGAGAGGAAATGAGGGTTATAGTCAACTTGTCACGCGTTTCTGCCACTGCTGAGGGAGAAGAGTCCTTCTCCTGCTCCAGCATGGTTCCTCCCCTGGGAGACAGCTCTCCATGAGCTTCTTCAATGTGGGTTCACCCCACAGGCAACAGCTCTCTGTGAACTGCTGCAATGTGAGTCACTCTTCCACAGGGTGCAGTCCTTCAAGGACAGCCTGCCCCAGAATGTGTCCCCCGTGGGGTCACAAGTCCTACAGGGAAACCTCTCCAGCATGGGTTCCTCTCTCCAGGGGTCTGCAGGTCTTTGCCAGGACCCTGCTCCAGCACAGGCCTTCCATAGGTTTATTGCCTCTCTTCAGGCATACCCCTGCTCCAGCATGGGTTATCAGGGGTCTCCAGAAGCTGCAGGTCTGCATCTGCATCCCTGTGGATCTCCATGGGCTGCAGGGGCACAGCTGCCTCACCATGATCTGCACCACAGGAATGCCAGCTCTGGTCCCTGCACCTCCTCCTCCACTGACCTTGGTGTCTGCAGAGCTGTTCCTCTCACATCTTCTCATCCTGCTCTTCCCTGGCCACAATTACAGCTGCACAATTTTTATTTTTAACTGCTTAAATCTGCTATCACAAGTGCATTATCACCATTTCTAATTGGCCCAGCCTTGACCAGTGGCACATCTGTCTTTGGACCTGGCAGGGATTCTGCCGGGTGTGGAGGATGCTTTTCTTTCTTCTCACAGAAACCAGCCCTGTCAAGAGTTTTGGATAAGAATGATGTCAATATTAATTGGTGTGTATGATACATGAACAGAAAGGGTTTCTTGAGGCCCAGGAATACTTTTTGTGGGCATGGAGCTGCAGATATATTTAAGTTTTGCATTTACTGGAAAACATAAGAAAAGACAGATTAGTATCAGCATCCACTCATTCACTTTTTTTTTTCCCCCATGGCAAATGCTTTCTCAATATGAGCCATTACCCTCATGCCCTCAGAGAGGCAAATTTAATTCACCATGCTCAGACTGTTTGTTTTCAAACATTGTGGTCATAGTAAAAGCAAGTGATTATTAGGAAAACTGATTAATTGATTGGTACATATTTATGGGAAGACTCATTTAACCTGGAGCTGTGGGGGTGTTGTACCTAGCTGGATTGCAGGTTTCAGAGCTCAGGGAATGGTATAAACACAAAGTGAATTAAATAGTTTCTATGCTTGTGTCCACAGGAAAGTAATTTTACAAGGAATAATTAACAGTTCTTCAAAAACAGTAATCTTAAAATAAAAGTTTCTGGCCATATAAGTCATTAATTTTTCTACTAAGCAAGGAGTGTGTGGCAAAAAGCCTGACACATTATTACATCCCTCCAACATTGTAGCTTCCATTATTTCTTTGAAATCCATACCTTTCATGTACAGTTCATTAACACTGATCAAAGCAACTATCTTTCTAATAAAGTAATTTTTTCCTTGTAATCATTTGTAGATGTTTCACTTCATGTAATATTTTGGATACTCTTTATTCTGAAATCTCATTTCTAACGTTAGGCTATGGTCAGAGAAGTGATATTATAGAAATGATATCTTGATTTATTTTATTTCTCTGAATGATATTCACAGCAAATCTCAGAAGTGAAAACAAGATTTTTATAACTGCCAATACTGTACTTCAAAACTGGTACTTGCAAAATCAGCTTTTTATCAGACTGCAATGTCTGCTAAAACACAGCATTTCATCATGCTATATGAGATTAACTTTCAAAAGTAATTTCTAATCTTGCAATTAACATATTGCATGCACAAATCTCAGTAATGACTAGAGTTACACCTCTCACTAAACATCAAGGTGTATGGTGGCCTGAATTTTTATATAGGAAAATCTCCTTTGCACATTGGGAGGACTGAAACTCAGCTGTTCAGCCCCTCCATCTGGCTCTGATTCATCTCTGAGTCTCAATGAAGATGGTAGCTCAGTAAATTCACATCTTTTAGGGAATCTTTATGGGATTTCAGTGGGGTTTGAGGATATGAGCAATATCCTGAACTAACATCTCTAGTATTGGAAAGTCAAAAATACTTTAACTGGCTAAGATGAGGTCAAAAGTGGTGGCAGAATCAGCAGACAATACTCTGGAGGTTTAGTGGGTGATTATTAGGAAAAAAAAATAAAGACAATGGAAAAACATGCAGTCAAATGGGGATTCCTGCTCTTCCAAAAATTTCTTTGCTAAAGACTTTTTTTTTTTTATTACATGTTCTGATAGATATCACTCTTGATCTCCTTGTCCCACAATTTATTTTTTTTTTAAATTTCAGTGGTACTGCTGTGATGCATTGGAAAAGGTAAGCATAGGTTTGATTCCTTCTCCCTTCTAATATTTAAAATTATTTAAGCTTTCCATACTAAGAGAGAGGAAAAAGGTGTCCATGCAGAGCCTGAGAGACAAAACAAATTTTAGGGAGTGCAAAATGCAATAATTATTTACTAGAGGTAGAAGAACAATGGATTCATTTTGAAATGGCAGCATTTGCTGATGGAAGTAACTACAATTTCTCCATGCATGCTGAAGAATCTGTTGTTATTTTTTCAGAAATGTTCTTTTTGTTATGCTTTACATACATTAACAGCAGCCTTAGTAGGGAATAAACATTTTTATGCCTACTAATAAACTTCCCTATTCCAGATTATTATTCTGTTGTTAAACTACCTGTCATATAATTGATTGGCATCAGAGAGGTTTTTCTGCTACTTCTCTTTGTTGTTTTTGCATATAATAGTGTTTATGTGTCATTCTAGGGTGAAGCTGAAATCCTCTGCTTTGTCAGTGATAAAAATAAAGATTTCTTGAGAAGTTGTTCAATATTTCCATGAACTTCACCTATACAATTGTGCGCTTGTGAAAAGATATGACAAAAAGAGTTATTGTGGTGTGCAGTGAGGTACCTAATCTCATTAAAGAGTTAATATTTAAGATGCAGAATGTACAATAATATACTAAGCATATATACTTATATGGCTAAAGAATTATGCCTCATGAGCCTGGGGGTATGAATAAATACAAAGACAGATACAGTAGTAGGATGTATTCAGTATCATTAATTATGTAAGGGCTGACAATATTTCAGTCATATTCATCTGTTTTGCTATGTTAATAACCTAAATGTTCATCAGAAAGATTTTTCCATGCGTGTTTTCTGCCTGAAGAAACGTGTTATTAATTATTACTGTTTGTTTTGGGGAAAAAAAATTGTCGTCTTTGAGGTTAAGTGGGATACATCTCTTAAAAGTACAATTTATTCTCATTTTTAAATCAGGTTAAAACCAACCAACCAAACAAAAACAATAAGTGCCCCTGAAGGTTGAGATTTTGCAACTGAGCTGAACATAATCTTATTTGAAGAAGTTAGAGTTGGAAAATAGCAGGTAAACCAGACCAGCATAATTATTCCAGAAAAACATATAGGTTGGCCAAACATAGTTTTAGGTTTTTGAAGACATAACAAATGGTGTTCAACCAGATATAATCCCAAAACTAGGAAATTCTTTCACCCCTTTGAGAATAGGCTCTTGAATCCTTCCTACAGACAGCTGGATGCCTCAGAAATTTTCTTCTTTCTTGTGCCATTCCTCTTAAATTGGAGGGAGTGGAGACAAGGAATTGCTCAGAGTTCAAAATTAAAGCTGTCATGGTATCCCTACATCTAGAAACTTGATTTATACCTCCAGAAAGTGGTGTATTTTTCCTATAGTTGTATCATGACTTCTAGTATTTTTGGGCAGACTATCTTGTATAACAAACTGTAGTGATTTTCAGAGGACTGAAGCCTTCTTTTTTCTATCAGTGACTCCCTGTGCAGTCAAGCCAGAGCAATATTGTGCCTTGCTGAACCCATTTTAGGTTTCTAGCACTGAAGGAGGGTCCACATTTACTGATCATTCTGCTGAGACATGGAAACAGACTGATCAGCTCTCTATGACTGAAGAGTCTGCAACAGAGTCAGAAAAAGGAAAATTCCACAGGCTGATTTTTTAAAACTGTGTTTCTATTTTCTCATTTCTGATGCAATAACACATAATGTTGCTGACAGCACATTAACCCAATATGCAGTAGGATGCTTTCCATTTTAAGTTGTTTGGATTTTTTCCCTTCTGAATTTGGTATGCAGCTTGGCTTTCTGTGTCCAGCATAGTACAAATCCACACCAGAAAATTATTTTTTAGGTGAGGCATTGAATTCCCGATGCCAGATGCAGTAAATATGGCAAACTCAAGCCAAAGAAAGTCAGAATTTCTCACTGGATGGGACAGATGACTGTGGGTCCCAGCTGTTCCTGATTTGACAATTCTGTTTTTTGAAATCACAGTACCTCTTCATAGCCTGGTTTCTACCTCTTTTTAGAGTTTTTTGGGTCAGCTGCCACATGATAGTTGAGAAAAACATCCCTTTTAAAGAATGGGGCAGATGCCTAGAAACTTTTTAACCTGGAAAGCTAGTCATAAAATCATTAATGCTTTTGTAGGTCTATATTCACTCCAGTAAAGCCAATGTTATGCTGTATCACCCAGCTGCTGCATCCAGACAGATGTAGCAGATATACAGATATAAAAAAGAACAAATTTTAGAAAATAATCAGCCTCTCAGGGATCCTGACAGTGCATGTAATGTAAAAATGCCAATTTCACTGAGAACTTAGAAGGGCCCCCATGATGCGGTAGATGATTCTGCCTGCCAGATTTCCCTGGAGTGGAAGACTCTCCCTCTTGTTGTATGACACAGACTAGGAGTTTTCAGTAGTTCCTACTCAACATGGAAATGACAGATGTGAGTTTTAACCTTAAAATGATGAAATCAAGAGAGAAAAATAGCATGCAGAACCTCATACACAAATCCTGCCCTGAAAAGAGAGATGTAAAGAAGAGTCATGGCCCCATCAGCAGTGCCTTGACCAGTAGGACACATCACCAGAAGAAAAGAAACTCTACTTCTGGGCATCTGCTGAGCTTTCCTGTTTTTAATGGTGTATGTCCTTCCAGAGACCCAGGAGGCCCATTCAGAGCACTGGAGCCCACTGTACTTCAATATAAAGCACATCTACATTTCCTTCTCATGCCGTTTGTAGGAACAGCTGGGAAAAGAAGTGGACATGAATTTGATTGCAACTCCAGCTGAGTTGTAGGGAAATAAATAAAATTTGATACATCATTTTAATAATATTCATAAATGTGCAGACAAATGCTGAAAAACAAAATAATGGTATTGGGATTTATTACCAGCCTTTCTTGTCAACATAGTGTGTACCATCACAGATTATCTCTTATAATACACAAAAGTCTCTTTAGAGCACTGTCTCTGTATTTCTTGCAAATGGGAGACAGCTCCTTCTGT
This sequence comes from Cyanistes caeruleus, assembly GCF_971803275.1. Classification (NCBI taxonomy): domain Eukaryota; kingdom Metazoa; phylum Chordata; class Aves; order Passeriformes; family Paridae; genus Cyanistes; species Cyanistes caeruleus. Next base: position 75,816,639 of record NC_141705.1, read on the forward strand.
GTTATTATTTTTTTGATATAGTGCCATAAGTGCACTTAGCAAATGTCCATAAAGTCTCATTTCAATAGACCTTTTTTATTATGGGCTTTTCCTCCCGTTATTTCCTCCCTTCATGCTTACCTAACTGTATTTTCCCTGATCACAAGCCTTTGATAATCAAGACATTAAGGATTATATGTTTGACTTGTCCTTTTTTTTCCTCAAAACATACCTTTTTTGAGATGCATTGAGAAAAGTTAAGTGTTTCTCCTGATATTGCATTACTGTTTACTGACCCCTGACCCACAGGGTTCAATCAAAGTCTGTCCACAGCCTTTATAAGAAATCCAAGGAGTACCCCTTAGGAGAAGAAATGAGTTGCTTTTGGCAGAATCCTTTTTGCTTTTAAATATTTTATGAAGCAAAATGATTAGGCTCGACATGCTTTGGCATTCTGCCTATTTCAGTCCAGTCAGAGCAAATATAAGCTACTTGTCAAGTCATTATACAGCGCGTTTTCCTGACCATGAAAACAATGATGACCTCTCAGACTATAAAAGCAGTCTCAAGAGACAGGACTTAAACAGCATCATGACATAAGCAAAAGCAATTGCAGCTTCCAGAGCAACCAAGTGTGGCTCGATAACCCAAAGACTTCAGGCTGTGGGAAAAAAAAAAAAACTGAAGTCAAAAATCATCTGTCAATAATCTAAGTAAGAGAGCACCACAAAAGAAAGCACAAACCTTTTCACACTCTGAGAGAAGGATTAATATGTAGAATTTGTAATAATAACAGACCACTAGAAATTAATTAATAAGATTAGGAATAGTTACAAAACATGCTAATTAATTCACCATTAAAAGAGTGATTGGAGTCAGCAGGTTTGTAGCGAATTTGGTATATTTGCACTATATGAGACCAATTCTTTGTTTCTTCTAGAAACAAAGTCTGTATCCTATCCTGCTGTCATTGTACGTGCAGAGCCAGGAGCTGTACTTGATGATCCTTGTGGGACCCTTCCAACTCAGGATATTCTATGATTCTTCTGTCCTCCCCTCTCTGAGGAATCTACCTCAGTGTGATACCTCAAGAAGTTGTGAAGTGTATTTAGTAATTGTATTTAAATAGAAAAGTATTTAATAACCTCTCAGATACCTTTGTGCATTGTCATCAGCTCACAGCCAGCAAACATTTGCTGCAGGTTCTCGCTGGTTAGTACTGTCACAAAACTGCCTCCTTCTGCTTTGCATTGGTTTGGAGTGACCAGCAGAATTGTGCAGATGAGCTACACAGGTATATTCAAAGGAAAACATGGGAAATCCTGGCTGGGCAGAGTCTGAGATGAACAGAAGAGTTTTCACCTTCTCCCTTTATGCTCCAGCTGTAAATCTGTGGTCTCTGAAGAATAATCTGTCCATTATGTCTCAATTGCTGAAAATGTCTGCTGTGAATTCTCTAAGAAGCTTCATAATTTCATAGAGAGTTTGTTGCTTTTCCCACAACTCTTTGCTTTAAAGTCTAATAACTAAATAATGTCATCAGGTGTATGGACATAGCTCCCACTGGCTTCAAAAGCAAATGAAGAAGGGAAATTTAACTTCATCTATGTAAATGAGGCCTTGTCATGCCATGCAATGCTGCAGAAACTAAGGCAGTTGTGCTATCAAAACTTTCCTAGAAGGCAACTAGTGCTTGATGCAAGAGAAAAATGAAAGAAGTTGTGAGGAAGGGACTATGAGAGATATGAGTGTACATTTACCCCTCTAAAAGGGTGCAGCCATAAAACCAGTGCTTAATTCAAAACCTATGCCCCAAGAGCAGTCAGCTGCATATTAAAATAATTTTTTTTGGCAGTAAACTGATGAACTTTAAGAGTGCAGTGAACTGTGTGCCATGTATATACATATTAATCAAAAAGCCTTTTGGTTAAACTAATATTCAAGGTATGACTTAGAGACTCAAAAGCAAGAAAATGATCAGGATAAGCCAGAATTTATTATTTTTGAGTACTAAACTCAGGGGTTCATAACATTGCATATTGTTCCTAGACTTTTTCGGTGTCTGTAGTGTCTGCTGAAAACTGAGGAAAATAGATTGACTGGGAAAAGAGACATTCTATTAAAGATATTATATTGTAAAGTTATTGATTAAAGTTAGTATTTTCACTGATTCCAACCTTCAAATTAGCATCCCCACAACAAGGTTTTGATTTCAGATTGTCCCTTGCCTGGGCTGGTTGAAAAAAGGATGTTTATCATAACCATCATGTTTGCCAAAGAAGAAAAACCTCCACTTTTAGTTTACCAAAAGATATGATGGCATTTAGTGTGTGCTTACTTTCTAGTTTTTCCCATACACCCTCATGTCTTGTTTCTGGATACTTAAATATGTTGTTTCATGTACCTTTCCACATCTTTCCACTCATCTATGACCTCTGTTAGAGAAAGGCTATCACAAGAGATTGTTTTATCCCAGTTTTGCAATTCATATATTCTCTGGAATGTGCAAGCATTAATGAAGGTGCTAATGCCATTTTGTGCCTAGCTCTTGTTCTGGGCTAAGCCTTGCTTCTGGAAAGAAGAGGATATAGTACTGAGATGGTTTAAGCAAAGTTGTATCTTGCTCTCTTGTCTTTCTTCGACAATATTGCTCTGTCTCAGTTAGATAAACAAACAGGATTGTTTTCCTCTGTTGGACAGGAATCCTGACATTACCTCTTTAAAATGCCAGCAGACATTTAGTCTTAGACACTTCTCTGTGCACAAATGTATTTAACTGGTAGTTGTAACAGAATAATTTACATGTGTTCAGAGGCAGTGAAGCATGTGGGTGAGCATTCCTTTCGAAGTTCATGTCAGCTGATAGACAAATAACTTCAATGGCTTTCTTTGATTTGTCTGAAAGCATTTGCAATTAATTGCTGCTTCTTGATACTTGTTGCACTTGCCTGAAAAGTTTCTAGATTAGATGTCTGTTAATTGAGCAGAGGGCATTTTAATGTGACATTAACATACTGACATATCAGATTGTAATTTAAGCATCAGTAAATTTGGGAATAGTCAGCAATTAGTAAATATATGTCTAATTATACAGTGGTAAGAAGCAGGTTGAAGAAAATGTTTAATTATTTCCTTATTATTCTTTAGTCTTCTGTGCCTCTAACAGGAATACTCTAGCTTGGTTCTCCATCTCAAGTTTAGAAGACTCAGTCCTGGTGTTCCTTTTAGAGTTTTCAAAAAAATTGATAGAATTATCTTTTTTTTTTTTTTCTGATAAATTTATGATAAATTTTTAACCAAACATCCCTTTTGGAGGAAGAGGATGACATCTTTCTATAGAATTTTCATAGTTTGGAATTGGGAAAAATCAAGATATTTCCTGAGTATAAAACATATAACAATTGTTCTTCCCTCAGTCTCCCTTGTGGACTGTGTTGTTGTCATGCCCTAGGAAAGGTACCTCACAGTTTAGTGTTCCCCAAAAACCACACACTATTCGCTCTCTCTCCCACATTTTCCCCCTCCCCAATGCAGCAATTAATTGGAGGAACAAAAGACAGGTTGGGATAAGAACAATATTAATAAAAACACTGTACAAAAGAGACAGTGCAGAGTTCAACCTGACCACAGCCACACTGCCCTGACCATTCCCTCCAAGCCAATATTGTTGATAATATCCTGTTGTTAGGGGATCTCAAAACATGCTGTAGTCCAAGGCAGAGTAAGTATGCAGAAAAAATAGATTGGCTGTCTCTTGTGTGAGTAAATCATCTTTTATAATAAACTCTAGATGTCACCCAGATAAATGGCTTCCAAAAGAGAAGTGATTTTCAGTGCAGACACTCAGGTTTTATTGGGTCCTGACATTTTCAAGTATGCTCCAACTCCAAATCTTATTCTTCGTACTGTATTCCCATTAAAACTTAGACAGTCATAATTTTCCTTCACATTTTTAGTTCCCTGGGTCTAAACAATTATAGGTCCTCATAAACTGAGATGACAGAATCCTAAAATGAGCTCTAATTTGAGTAATCTTTTCCTTTTACTAATTTAAAAGCCCAAACTGCAGTGCATCATCTTATGCAAATTACATCACGTATGGAAAAATATGGGTATTAAGAGGCTGTGAGAGTGACTGCTAGTGATTAATGAGTCAAATATTCAGCCTTTTGCTGTAACACCCTGGTGCTGTAAGAGACTGGAATGTTGGTGCTAATGGCTCAATTTGCTAGGTGTGCTCCTGAGACTGGCCCAGGTGCAGAAGGACGGGCACACCTGGAGCTGCAAACTGGGCTCTCAGATAAGGCTGGTAAGAGGTAAATCTTGTGAGCTGGGTAACTCTTTCTTATCAATCCATTGTCCTCCCTTATCTGATGACTCCAGATGTGAAAACTCCAATCCAAAGTATGGGACGTTGGCATGTAGGATGAAGGGATTCATCTTGGGTGATGGGCCATGGTTGACTCACCTATGCTGACTAAGAGACAGCTGCAGCACCTTACAAGGTGTCAAGGCCCTTAAAGTGTCCTGTGATCCACACTACTACATCCTTCAGGTGTCTTGTGATTTACATTTAGTTACCCAGTGTGAAACTCTCCTTCCCCAGGCATTCCCACCCGAACCTGAGTGACTATAAATCCAACAGAGTTCGTGTTCTTTGGATTTGTTCCCCCACCCTTTGATGGATAGTCTGCAGCCACCACCTCCAGGAGACTGCAGTCACTGAGAAGGCCAGGAGGACTGAGAGGATGTCAGTGGAATCTAGAGTGGTGGTATTTTTGTCTGCCACTTTCTTTCTCTCCCCACCTTCCTCCTCCCTATCTCTCTCTCTCTACCTCACATTTACTGCTAAATAAAAATCCATTCTATTGACTTTGGTATATGGTCTCATTTATGCTTTAATTTGGGCAGTGGCATCTCTCTAATAATTTTAATAATCGAATCTCTACAGAGGCCCTTTTATTATTGCATTAAGACAATCACAAATTACCAATGCTTTCTCCCAGATAATAGCACAAAAAAATCCAGTATACAATTGAAAATTATATATAAACAAGTACAAACTTTTCATATCATTCTTGCTTTAGCAGTCATCCACTACAAAATGCAAAACTATTAATGAAGTGAAAACTAAATTTATTAAAATAGTTTAATTTAAAATAACTCCACATCCAAGCTTGTACAAAGGAAATTCTCTTTTATCCCTTGCTTTGATGAATCTGGCCTGTGATCTTCTGCACTTCTAAAGATGATCAAATTGAGCAAAGAACCCCATGAATCCTAACACAGCACTCTGAGTGATGTTCTTAATGAACACAGCATGAGATATTTAGGCTACCTTGAGGACAGTTGATTCCATCTAACTACTTGTATCTTCAAACAGCAATTTAGTCAAGATACACTGGGTCAGCTATTGAAACACTCATACAGTAGTGGCTTCTATGGAGGAAAATGTATTTGCACATTTTGCCATGTCTGACAGTATTTCTCTCACTAGAATGGGTTTGGATTTTTTGTTTTAAAATTGTTTTATTTTGCTATTTATTCTGTTTGCCACTACTATTATTATCACAGGTTTTTGGAAGAAAACTGATGGAAAAGAAAGAAGAAGCAAAACAAAAATTCTATGCCATGTGAAAATAATATTTTTATATGGACCATGAATGGAAATAATAATTTAATAGCTTTCTCTTCTGTAATTTCTCCTGCCCATGGCATATAACTGGAAATAAATGAAACAACAGCATCTTTCACCATCTACTACTTGTGTCATCAGTATATTCATATTTCTTCTTCCAAGTTCCACTGTCCCTTCATTTGAAACTTGACTCACTTGGACTAACATGGGTTCTGTACCTTGGGCTGATGATTAATAGGTATTCCCCCACTCAAAAAGGAAATGTGATGGTATGATAATACGATGATGCAGATGGCACTTTGCAACTTTTCTGTCTTGATTTTACAATTAAATTAACGCTTTGACATGAATTTTGGTTTCCAGTAAAATGTAGCAATAACATTTCAGAGGTACCAGGGAATCATAAAAAAATAGAGACAGGGTCTATTACTTGAAATTTCCTCTGAAGTTACCTCAGGTTTTTCCTGAGTTTTAAGTAAACCTGTGACTCAGTAGAGTCCTGCAGTCGGTTGAAGATCACTATCAAATTAGGGCAAGTTTTGTGCTGATATTGAGTTTCACACATACAACTGAATTCTCTTTCTTTTGAAGCTACCATGGCACATTATGGGAAATCAATATTTAATTTAACACATTCAGTAAAATATCCTGTATATTTTTGTGCTGCATCCCTTCTTTTTTTTAATGCCACCTTCTTCTTTTTCATCGGAGAGAAAAATCTTTAGCCCAGCTTTTAATAAGTTCAGAAAAAGAGTTTTCTCTTTATCCAGGATAGAGCTATGCAAAATCCCTTGCAGAATCTGCAAAAATGACATGGTGTCAGATCTGTTCATTAAACTGTAAAAGAAGTGCAGCAGATTTTATACTCTCTGGCATGCCACTTTCTGCTGAAGCACACGTGTGCTCTCAGATGGGTCAAGCTGCTAACAGCCACTGCTACTTGAGATGTGATGTAGTCAGGTTGGAAAGACAGGGAGCAAGGATGGAACCCACAAGATGCTGCTGGCAGAAGGAGTTTGTTGAGACACAGCGATTAAAATATCTCAGTTGCCAGGCTTGGTTCATCCTCTGGCAAGCTGAAAACTTAAAACACCTACAGACTTTCCGTGTTAAGAGAAATGTAAACATACAGTGAAAATATAACTTTTATTAGTTTAGAAGTGCCGCTAGAAATCAATAAATAATGAAATGTGGTATTGTACCACAACTTTTCAACTAATTTCCTGATTATTATACTTGAATTCTACTGATGGCTCTTGTCAGCCTTATAAGATATGGATGATAGAAGGGTTAAGCTTGGAAAAGACATCTAAGATTGTGGAATCTGTCAAACCAGCACCACTGTGTTCACCACTAAAGCATATCCCCTAGTGATACATGCACCCATTTTTTAAAACTGATATGTTTAAAACAAATAAATAAATATAAACATATGCCAGATATGATGATTCTACCTCTTCCCTGGGCAGCCTGTTCAAATGCCTGCCCACCCTTTCAGTGAAGAACTTTTTCCCAATACCTTACAGTTCTAAGTAGCTAGAAAGATATATTTCAGGGCAGGATATAATGCTTATTAGCAAGAAAGAAAAATGCTGCCATCACGTCTTGCTACTAAACTTCCTGTTAAAAGAGGTTATAAACACTCTGGTGCATTTCACTTTACTTAGTGCACTTCACAAATCTAATGCTTATCCAGGCATTTTGTTTTCCAAAATAAGTGTTAATCTTTCAGTGGATCAATTACTTAAGGAAATATGCACACAGCTCTATTCTTCACAATTTTATCACGCTGCATATTTTCTGCCCTCAGCTTCAGTGACGCCATTTGAAAGAGTTCAGAATATTCGCCTTCATCAGCTGTTTATTTGGGAAGTAATTATTGTGTAATGTTTACCAGTGTATGCAACTGGAGAAACCTTAAAGGGGAATCAATCTACAGATGCCTATTTAGTCCTTTCAGACATTCTTGATGGAGCGTGGCAACTACATTAGGATCAATATATCCCGTGGTCTGAGCTACTCTTGGCATTTGTGCCTTTAGGTAGGTGAAAAGTGGTTGGATAATAAATTTTCTACATGGATATCAGCTCGGATTTTCATACAGCATATTTCAAATTTGAAGACCAGTGCCTCGTCATTCTCACAGCCTGCCTCTGGTGTTTCAGATGCACTCCTTAGTGGTGCTGTCCTTGATGAAGTCTGGCTTTCCTGGGATAATGCAAGCTTTGAAACACCCCCACAGCAGATATTAAGGCTACTTACCTCTTCTGATTTCTAACAAAAACATTTGTGGGCTACTGTTCCTTCACAAGTGAGAAGATTTATGAAGAATTCAGCACCTTGTTCAAAGTCATTGAAAAGTTTGGGCAAGCACAAATGGAATAGCTGCTCCTACTGGACCAATGTCCAGTTTTTTATTAAGGAAAATTCCATTGTTTTCTAGGGAAAATTATTGCAAACAGAAATTAACTAACAAATTGCATCTTGAAAGTTTAAGAAATACTCAGAATGACTCACAATGGTTATAAAAGGCCTTAATGACTGCTCTGGAACTCACGTCATGGATAAGTTTAGTAATGAACATCTGACTTGACTATTTTTAGATATTGTTCTAAGGTATGTAAAATATCTTTCCTACAGTCGACTGATTTAATTAATGAATGTTCAAACACCACTTAAGCTAGAAATCATTGAGGTAATAAAAGAGCAATTTTTTAAAACTGTACTTAGAGTTGCTATTGGATTTGCTTTAGTTGCAAAGCATAACTATGTCATCAACAGAGATTTAGCTGTCTTCATCAAGAATTCAATGACTTCTGTCACGAGAAATAAAGCCAAGATAAATATACTAGTCTGTGCAATTAAGCAGATATTTTTATGCTTCTGGAGACACATTTTCTCTTTTTATACTTGTGGGGATAAAAGACTAGTGAAGGTTAGCAGGACTCTGCATACCTGCTTGGGAGAAAATAGAGAAAAAAGCAGTGGGACACTATTTTGAAAGTGGTATTCACTGGGCTTCCAAAGAACTGTAGCTGACTATCCTCCCTGGAATATAAAGGAGCATGTACAATATTTTTGAAAACAGATTGAAGCCACAAGTATCAGACCTAAGACATGCCAAACCTACAATCCAGGGCCTCTTGCCTTGTGACTGTACATGGTGAAAATTCAAAGCAGTCACAGAATACCGAGTTTATCAAATATTACTAATACATCAAGACAAGTATGTATTTGTATATGCATAGGTAGGCATACGTGTGCCTGGTACCTGAGCAGAACAGCTGGTGGTAATTTTTATAATTTCTAATCACTTAAAAAATCTAGTCTCTTAATGGGAAGATCAAGAAAAATACATAGCAAAAATAACAATGCATATTTTATCATGAATAAAAATACTGAACTTTTGAGAATATATACCCATGTCATAGAAATAAGAAATAATGCATCAAGACATGAGTTGTTAAATTTCTGGTTTTAGGCTCTTTCCCCTCCCCAGGACATTCTGTAGATTTGGATACCCACAAGGGGCATCTGAGTGTTTGTATATCTGCATATATGCACATATGCTGCCCATCCCTGACTGCGTTATATAAATGAATTATGTGGCTTTTTTGTTATGCAAGAACTTGTTCTACCAAGTGGTCTTTATACATATTTTGTATGTGCAATTAATTACACAGACAATTTTGCCATTGTTGAATTGCTAAGGGGGAAAAATGATAAATGTTAATGAAAAATTCAATAATAGACCTCTGAATTCAAGGGGAATTCTGTCATACTCTTCATTTCAGCTCTATTTTTTATCTTGGGAAGGTACAAAGGAAGAGTAAAGATGTTTTATTATTCTCCAATTCACACAAATTCTTTTTCTTCTACACTGCAGGAATACTGGTACCCAGAGTTCAAAGAAACTAATCCTTATAACTTGCAAATACTTCTCTCCTTCTGAACTCGATTGCAAAGCTCTGAGCTGAGTTGAAAGTGACCCAGCTGAGAAATAGATTACAAGAAGGAATGGGAGGAATTTTCTCATAAAAAAGGACAGCAGTTGTGCATTAGAGCACACATCACATTATTTCTTTTGTATACACCTCGTATTTTAACAAGTTGCAGAGAGGTAATTCACAGAGAAACTGTGAAATGATACATTAGTTTCTGGAAGGAATTTACAGAGCAGCTGTTCATCTCTTAATCTTTCCTCTTTTTAAACTGCATGCGTTTGGTTCTTTTAGGTACCCCAGTGTGAGAGACTGGAAGGGTTCCTGGTTCAGAACATTTTGGGTGCATGTGTGGGGGAAAGTGTCAGCTCAGGTCTGGTGAGGCAGTACCATTCTCCACACCCCCAGATCCTGTATCCCAGCCCTGCAGTAGCTGCCAATCCCTGGCACAGCAGAGGAAAGGGTCCACACCCACCTCTGGAGCCCCAATCCAGCCCCACAGTGGCCAGGTGACCCAAAATCCCACCTGGGGGAAGGGCCCAGGAAGGCCAAAGGGTACTTAACCCAAAACATGAGGCAAGCACATGTCTTGACTCTGCCTTCCCTTGGATTTTATATCAGCTGAGCACTGCTGGAACTCAGGAGTGGTAGCTATATTTGTTATTTTCTATATTCTTTCTCTCCCTTTCATCTCCTTCTAATTCCCTCTTCTTGTAGTTTTGAATAACATAAAACACTTCACAAAGCTTTAACTTAGCCTATTCAGCTTAGCAAACCCCAAGCCCATCCTGTTTTATGTTGATTGAATGCTACTCTGAACTTTTGCCAAAGTTCTCTGATTTTCTGAAGTTCCCAGTAAATTTTTTTGTTGTTTTGACCTCTTGATAATATCTTGTCAGTATTTCTCTGTGTGCCAGCCTCAGAGTAAATAAAAAAAATCCATAAGACCTTTTAGGAGTGAGCTTTTGGTGCCTTACATTTTAATTGGTACAATGAGAAGAGTGCTTTTGAGGTGACATATTTTATATGAAGGCAACTTCTAATTGCAAAATAAAATAAAAATTAATTTCTGGTCTAAACCAATAGTGTCCAGCAAGCAGGCCCTGGAAGCCGAGGTAAAAATTTACATGAACTGTTCTCCACTGATGGAGTTGCTAAAAGCTTATAAAGTTTATCCAACCCCAAACACAGAGATGTGAGCTGACTCCTCCTTCCTTGGGTATGGATCCTGGGGATTCCTCTGAAACCTGGCTGGTGGGAGGGGTAAGGATGGTAATCTGGGACATGAATATTTGTTTGGGTTATAACAATACCTGGACCTGTAAGATTACAGACTCCAAAAGGCAAGGAAACCTAACTATTGAAAATTGGCCTATCCTTGAAGTTTGTATTTTTTGACAAGGAGTGCAATGCATTTGCAATATCAATAAGCAATAAAGAACCTAAATTGAACTCAGCATGCTATTTTGGAGCTCATGTTACAAGTCCAACAAGTATCAAAAAATGCTTTTATTAAATTGTCTAATATTTGATATGTTATTAATAAATGAGCAAGGAATATGTAAAAGGCAAGACCTCACAGAAGAAAAATACTGTTTCAAGAAACATGAAGGAAAACACCAGCCAATCTGCTGGACTCTTTGGTCACTGCAGCTGAAAGACTGATCTCATTAATTCTTCCCCCAAATCCTCTTGCCCTTCCCTCATCACAACTTGCCTGCAGTTTTAGAGACTCACTGGTTGAGGAGTGATGACTTGCATAGAGTGAAATTTTTATTCTAACTAGACTTATGATTATTGAATTATCAATTGTCTGTTATTATTATTATCTATTGTTATTTTCTTGTATACTTTCCTCTTATTTCTCTTCTCCTCTGTCTCCTAGGTTAGGACCCATAAATCCTTTCAAGAGGCTTGTCAAGCAGGTTTTGGGGACCTTACACCCATGTATTTTAATCCTTTCAGCGTTCATGTTACATGCTTTCAGAGCTTTCACAACCAGTGAAAACCAGAATGCATAATTTGGTTTTCACCAGAGCTTGGCAAAGTCCTTAGCTGATTCCCTAGCTTTACATAAAACCTCCTACTCCAAAACTGTTCCAATCAATTGGAAGAGTCCCACTTGGTAGCATGAGCTACATATCTGACTCTCTGTGGGGAGATCAGAGTGCAAATTATTTCCTTTTTTCCTCTGACAGTATCTAATTGCAACCTGCCCTCTGAAAGCCATGTGTCTGGCATCTCTAAAATAAACATTTCCTCATTTTTGACTAGTACTAATTCCTTAGTCTGTTACCTTTGGAAACCAATTACATTTCTTACATTTAAAAGCTTTATCCTCCATTTAGGAAGACTGTTGACATACTGGGAAGAGTTCAGGAAAACAAAGTCACAAGTATTATCCAAGATCTGGAATATCCATTTTAGACTGAGTGATTATTTTGGTTAACACAGAGAAGGATACCAGATGAATAGCTCCTGGTCTGCAGGAGTGTAAATAAGGATAACATTTCTCATAGTAGCAGGCTTCGTAGTATAACAAAATTTAATGACCATGAGTGTGACATTAAAAAACTTATGTGTTTTTTTTACCAGAGAAGGCAAAAAAGCCTTGGAAATATTTGCTTAAAGAGCATAGAAATTCTGAATTAACAAGAACTCAGATCAAGAGACAGCCCATAGCCTACGAAGAGCTGCTGTTGCAAGATTCAGTTGATGAAGTTCTATGACCTGTATATGCATGAAATCCAACTAGGTTTTATTGCCTTTTTTAAAAAAGTGTGACAAATTTTTAAAACTACTACCTGCATGTTTTCCTACAATTTTTATGCATAAACACATCAAAATCAATACATGTTTTATTTAGGTTTCACTTTTATCAATTTCACATTTTAATAACAGCCTGTGTATGTGCAGCCTTTATCTATTCATAGGAAATCATGTTCAGGGTCAGTTCCAAAATGGGGGCAGAAAATGCACTCTCACAGACACCGAGGCAGTTTTATGACCTGTCAGGAACAGTTAGTGTTCCTCATTAATGCTCAGTTGTGCCAGCTTCATTGTCCTTTGCATTCATTTCTCTACCCAATACCACAGACACATAAAAACACCAGAGTGGAGTTTTGTACTAGGTGATTTTCTTTTTATTTCATGACAGTACATGCATTTCTTTTCCCATTACAAACTTAAAATGAGAACACAAAATGTACAAATCTTCCATACAATTATATTAGAAAAAGAATGTTTTGAGTCAAGCATTCTTTTTAAATAAAACAGAAACATTTTGTTTGGAATTTAGGTTTTGTATGCTGTTTACTCATACTGGAAATAATTTAATCCTCAGAACTCTTTTAAAAATGGTAGATCCCATGGAGACAAAAATGCCAAAATTGATTGTTATCATGCTGTCAAAACACTTTTTGCATTTTAGGCAGATTTTATGTTCTCCCCTCTTTGTGTCAATTAGACAGTCATGCATTTCCCATTGAAACTTTTTTTTAGTAAGAGTTTCTACCTGGATTTCATAATACCACATGTATCTGGTACATAAGATCACACCAAGTATTTAAAAGTAAAATAACAAAGTGGGGTAGAGAGGAGTTTTACAGAACCAAGAGTATGGGACTGAAGATATTTGCATCCACATAATTGTTCTAAGATACTCTTTCACAATATGCTTAGGCTCTTAAGTAAAAATAAAGTATTTTCAGATTAGGATCTAAATGAATGCATGGACTCTGCCTCATTTGGGTCTCATTAATATCCCAAAGCATGCCCTCTGGGGTTTTTTTATGGCACTAGGGTGTTGGGATCATAGAATACCCAAAGTTGGAAGAGACCTACAAGGATCATCGAGTCCAACACCTGGCCCATCACAGGACAGCCCCCAAAATTCCCACCATGTGCCTGAGAGCACTGTCCAAATGCTGCTTGAGCTCTGTCAGGCTTGGGGCTGTGACCACTTTCCTGGGGAGCCTGTGCCAGTGCCCAACCAGCCTCTGGGTGAAGAACTTTTCCTCTCATGCAGCCTGAACCTTCTGTGACACAGCACACATGTTAAGGACACCGTGCACTACAGTGGCTGTCTCCCACTCCAATCACAACATACCTGAACTAAGGACAAACATAATTTATTTTGAACAGATACTCATTTCCAGTAACGTTTTATATCCTGTTTTAGTGAGAGATTTTAGTGAGACAGTAGGATGCTCTCAGAGCAGTGTGCTTGCATTACACTTTTTAACTCTGTCTTTCATCTTTATACCACCCAGAACTTCCCTTTTTTTCCCTCCTTTTAAAGAGGGGGCTACTTGCAATATAAGCACTATTCAACATATCACAGAATCACAGACTGTGTTGGGTTGGAAGGGACCCACAAGGAGAAAGAAGGCAGAAAATGAGGCCCTTGTGTGCAAGTTAAACACAATTCTGGCCCATTGCTTGTAACAGTTTTCTGTCTTCCTACATAATATTCTCCACTTTCATCATTTTCCTTTATACTGAAAACTAAGGAAAAGTAGTTTTGAACATTTTTCATCCGCCTTGGAGCCTTCACTTATATGGTCCCTTTGTTACTTTTCAGTGGTCTCCTATTCTTTCTAGATATTTCTAGAACCCTTTTACAGCCTTGTTACATTTGATTTAGCTTTCTTTGCTTCACTTACTATACCTCTGCTTTGTTTGCCAGCTAGATTCCATCTGGTCCTTTCAATCTATTCATGTTGTTGGATTTGGGGGTTTGGTGGGGGGTTTTTTGTCTTCCCAGGGTGAAATGAATAATGCAAATTACTTTGCTGCTACCAAACGAAAAGAGCTATGTAGCTTTAGGTTTTAATTCTTTACTGCTTCACTTGCCTCCCTGCAGCGAGTGGTGTCTTTTCATGGACTTTTATGTCTTTTCTTTAGTTTAACAGCTGAATGTATTGATGGTGGCAATTTATTAAAACATATTTTGATTTCGTACCTCAAATAACAGAATACAAAACTAGAGTTTCCAGCAATCATGCCTCTGTTTTCTCAAGAAAATGGCTTATTTGTTTTAGAGGGAGAAAAGGGATTGCATGTTAATGCAGACGTAGATAAAAGCTGTTCAAATTCCTATACAGTCCTGTACTTACATTTTCTTTCAAGTACCAAAGCTGTAGCTAAGGCAATATATATGAAAGCAAAGACAACATTACACATTAGGTACAGTAAATGCTAAATTGCTGTACATCCATTATACAGCACATCTGGCATGAATGCCAGATCTGTAAGCAATACCTCTTATGATTAAAACATCTTGATGTTACTAATATTTTACCATGGAACATCGTCTCTCAACTAAAAAAGAAAAATGCAGAGTGCATTATGAATAGAAATAGGATGTGGAACCTGGCTCCAAGTGTTTCCATTTAGAATTTAGTTATCTAAAGTAGTAGAAGGTAAAGTGTCTTACTGAAGGCAAGACATCTGCCCAAACGTATTTTTCTCTTATGTGGATTCTACCTCTCTGTCTTTGTCCAAAACCTAACATTACATTTTGAAATTCACTTTTGGGTGCTCACATTTGGGTCATTTCATTTATAGTGCATTCACAAACTCTGTCCTCTGCCCTTTACTAATTATATCTGACAGTGTTCCCAAACCCAGTCTCTTAAAAATACTGAAAAATATTGAAATACCACAATCAAAACATTCTGGTACTGGTGCATGAATGTGGGATTTCTGAATGGATGTAAAATCCCTTATGCAAATGTTTACATAGGGATTAGAGTGCCTTAGAAAAAACTCTAGTCAGGCTACCAGAAGGAAATCCTTATTAAAGAGGAAGATAGAACTGTAGGAATGATCCTGACTTTGAAGAATAAATGATAGCTCTCTAAAATTACTGGTTACTGGATATATTATGAAGATATTTGGGTCAATGCTTTGTTCAGTAATTTCTGTTTGTATGGGGCTTTGTTTGCTTTTTTAAAGAAGGCACCTAGTGCATGCTCTGTAACATTTTAACTCTATTTTGAAATTATTCACAGCAAGCCTTAGTGTTTTATACTAGACACAGGAATGCATGCAGGCTTGTTCCTTCAGTAGTTCTGCAGCATATGGTTGAGGCATATTTGTGAACACGTAGCATTTGTTGACTTGGACTTTCATATCAGAATGAGATCATTTGCAAGTAATGTGAATTTCACTCGTGAACTGTGATCTCTTTAGGTAAGAATCCTTCGTAGACTTGACTTCTAGGTGTCACGCTCAGAAGTGAATGCATAATACATCATCTGCCCACATGAGCTCATGCACTGTTGGAATCAATATTTAATTATTAACATAGTTGAATTTAAATTTTTTTAGCTGAAAAAGGGTAGTGTAATTGAGATGTGTTTGAATAAAGTAATTGATATGTTATAAGTGTATAGGTAGGGTGCCAAAAAAGCTGATAAATAAGGTACCAGGGAATGAAACAGACATCTTGCAGACATGTATAACAAGCAAGTCAAAAGCTCCTGGCAATACTGCTTAAGATAAATTTTACAAGCATTATAGAAATAATATTGTCCTAGTATGCTTTAGAGAAGCTGGTGTTTAGTGATGTTTTAGATCTTATTTGATTGATTTCTGTTAGGATTAGGAGCATACTGTTTTGCAAGAGGAAAACTGATATATGCAAAATAATTTATACAGGCTCTATATTGAGGGCAGTTTCATTCATTGTAGAAATAAATCTACTCCTCTGTTTGAAACTATCAATTAAAATGGCAGCCATTATTCATGAAAATAAATATATAGAGTGTTACTCATGACAGGAGAATGTATCATGTATAAGTGGTCAATAAATCATGTTAGGGGAAAAGTGATATGGAAAATGGTGGCACTTAAACTTTCAATTTTCATTAAAATTTTAACTTCAGCAAGTTGTTCAGCAGTGAGACAGTCTCTGCCACGCAAACCCATGTGAGCCCTCCTTGCTGTTCAGAAATTTGGAAAAACTACTACCCCTGGCTCTGCTGACTTCCAGTATCTGCCACAGAGAGTAGAAAGGGGCAGTGTAGGGTCATGTTCTCCTATACCCTGTACTCACCTCCCTCTTGGTTTTGAAACCTACAGCTTTCCTTGCACTCAGTTTGCCGTGAGGAACATGGGGAAAATTAGCTGGTGATGTCAATACTCTTAATGAAACAGTACAATGGAGAAAATCTGTTTTTTGACTTGTTTTACTATCTCCCTTTCTGCTTTGTCAGAATTCATCCTTAATCTGCCATTAGTACCTAAATATGTTCCTGTTTAAATCAACAGGCCACCAAAACTTAAGTGATCACACTCAGCATTCAAAATCCTTGATTCCAATTGTTTTGCTTTGACAGGGTCTCCAACAGAGGTTAAATTTAGTGACAGTGAGAATACTGGCCTCTCAGACCCTACTAAGGCACATCTACCCAAATCTCCATTTCTTATGCTATATTATGTGTAACACCATGAAAAGATATTATGCCTATAAAATTAGCCAGGTACCTTGGAAACCTGGTTATAGAGAACATTGCAGCTAGGATTAGCACCATAATGTAGTTACATAACAAGTGACATTGCTCCTCCTCCAAACACTGTCTCCTGTCCCATGGCAGAAAATCTTTCTCCTTCCCCCAGGAAGAGAGGTGGAAAGAGGGGCAGCAGGGCCATAAAATCTTTTTTTTTTTTTTTTCTTTTCCCTGTCCTCACTTCCCATCTTAGTGACAGTGCAGAGCAACCAGGATGAAGGCTGCAGTGAGTGATGTCAACTGCATTTCTGCTCTCTGCTCCCACCTTCGCTTTGGGAGGCACAGGTGACATGCATCATCCCCAGTTCCTCTGCTGCTAAACGCTGCAGAAAGTACTTCTCAACAGGACTTAAGGATCAGCCTCACACATGAAGACAAATAAGGTGAGCAGAGTGAGAAGGCAGAAGGACTAAACATCTTTCAGGTTTCAGACTGAAAAGAAATTCCCAATTTAGACAGTGAGAGTTGGGCCCTAAGCGTAAGAGTTAATGGTTTATGGCAGTAAGGATCGTTTGGTAGTTCCCTTTTGGCTATTTAGCAAGACTTAATCAATTTTCAAGTACAGCTTAATTTTATTCATGGCCTTAATGGTTTTTATTCAGCTTTAAATTTTCTGTCTGACATTAATCTTTCCTTAGAGTTTCATTTTTTAGAGGGTTTTTATTTAAAAGGAGGTTTTTAGTCTGTATTTTTTTACCTCTTAAAATTACCTTACAGGTAACAATTAAACTGCTGCTAAGCAGAATGGTGTCAGGTTTTACATGCTGTACTGGCAATAGAGCATCCCCAAATCCTTCACTGCAATTTACCTATCCTGAAAGCTGTTGGATTTTACTTACAGCATACTCATAGCACACTGTCATAAACATGCTTTGCATTGACCTGCTGGCTCAATGAATCTGGTCTGTTGGAAGAAATTAGACTACCAGTTATAAAATTACTAGGACATTTGTTCAGCTGCTACAGAGGCAAATAAAAGCCAAATAAATTTGGTTTGTGAAGGCTGTATATTGCCATCTGATAGACAGGATAGTTTGTTTCTCTAGAACAACTCATGTGATCCTTCAAGTGTTCTTAAAACACTGCAGGTTTCCTTTTCTAGGGAGAAAGAAAAGATTCAGAAAAAAAAGGCTTCCCTATGGATTTGTGAAACATGCACCATTAATGGTTTACATGTCAACACAAGTATAAGTGCTTGTACTTGAATATTCTGCATATCCTGAAAGTTTCACATCTATAAATAAATGTAGTTTTATATGTAAACACAAATATTTACATTATCTTTTCTTGTATCCAGTCTTAAGTTCATTTTCCTCCTTTAGAGTGGTAAGACAAGCACATATGTCTATTAAATGATATGCTGGTCAGCCTTTAAAATAAAACAAAACTAAAAACTTCTTGCAGTTTAAAACCACTACCTATGACAATTAATCAAGGCAAAAGCTACTCCAAATTACAGCAGATCTCGTTATTTCCCAGAAATTCCCTGAATTCCCTTCAGCATTAGTCCTCACAGTTTCAGGTTATGAAAGGCCCTATTTTTGAAGTACTGATTCTTTTTTAAAGTGATCTCATTTTTGTCGAGAATGTGAGTTAGCTGTATGAAAATGTGGTACATTGTCATAAATTGGCAGCCCTCACAGAAGAGCAGAGGAGATGGTCATTGGCTGAAGTCATTTTGGCACCTTAGATGAGGTTACTGGGCTGGTGATGGTGCTCCTGATGGAGTCACAGAAGGACCGACAAGGTTGGGACAAGAGAAAATCTCATAAGATGAGGCTGCTTGCTGTCACCTCCCAGCTGGCTGAGGCTGGTAGGGCCTCAGGTGATTATTACTGAGCAATTTGAGTTGATTTGTTCTGGTTTAAAGTTTGTGGGCTTGGATATAAAGCAAGCCCTAAGGAAGGGGATACAAAGAGAATATCTATGGTTAGGGACTTGATTTTTCCTTGTACGGCTGGTGAGCCTGCACAGTGACTTACAATTAGCAATAAAGTCCAGACAGTCCTTTACAAATCATGAGCTAGGTGAATCCTTTGCCATCAGAAGAACTCAATGCCTTTAAAGAAAAAACCTTTCAATGAATGTCTGTTGAAATTCAAATCTTAATTCATTCCAGCTACGCTTGGGCTTCTTTTAGAGTCTCTTTCTGTGAACACTGAAGCAAGCAGTCATTGCTTGTAGAAATAAAAGTTTAACTACACAGGTTCCATATTCATATCATGTAAGGTATATTTTTTCTATGGAGTGGGAAACTAATTTAAATGGCAAGGGGCAGAAGGGGAAATGTTCCAGTAAAACCTTATCAGAGCCCTGCAAGAGGAGCAGCTGAGCACCCACCATTCTACAGTTCGTATGTAAGAGAAGCAGGTGTGTAACCATCCTATGTGACATTGAGGAAACCAAATAAAGCTGTATAAATAACATACACATTCTGAAATTCTCCATGCCATTTTAAAGGTGACCTATAACTGCTTGTTTGTTTCGTTTCTGGAGGTTTTTTTCTCCTTAAAAAGAGGATTTCAAAATTATTATGAATTTTCGAAACCTGCTCAATTAAAAGCCACTATTAACAAGCAGTTGTACACATACACAAGCAAGATTGTCCAGGTGAGTATGGAGGCCTGTAAAGACATTTAAAATAATTCCCTATGCAATGCAGATGTGGAATTAGCACCCCCAAAGGCAACTTCACAAACCAGCAAACCAAGTGGTGACCCAATTGAAGGGAGAAGATGTCAGAGGAGACACCACAGCTCCAGCCTCATTATTCCGAGGTAGATAAGACACGTAACTGCTTGATACAAAGTGATGCCTATTTCCTTTAGACATTCTTCAGACACTGGTTCTTATTATCAAAGAAAAATCATAGAATGATAAAGAGGAGCAAAAAATCATAAGGCAGAAAACCTTCCTTTTATTCCTCTTCTTGCTAATGTGTCACATTAGGTGATCCAGATGTGCTGTGTGAATACTCACCCTCTGGACTGCACAGTGTCTCATCCTCTTTTTCTCCCACCTGATACCCCAGGCATTTCTGAGGCTGCCAGCAGTGGAGCTTGCACTCAGCCACACGAGCACAGGGAATAGTCTCCTGCTTTCTACCATTTTTGTCACAAAACATCTCTGCTGAAGCAGCTCAGGGGTAGTGTGCTGGATAGGTACTCTGTTATCTTCTGATGATGTGCTCCTAAAACCAAGACCTCCTTACCTCATCCAAGCGTGTGCACACATCAGGCTTGAACAGGCAGGTGAGGGAGATCCATTTCCTTCTCACTGCTCCCATACAGGAGGTGTCACATCGCTGGAAGAGGCAGCAATGCTTCAACATAACAGATGACACGTCGCTCAAGTGTGAAGGCTTCTTGGTACTGGGTAAAGAACGAGGACTGCGCTGTCATTGCAAGCCCTTTCTCAAGCAGAAGGAATTGCAGCTGGCTCCTCCATTGTCACGCAGAAAGGAGCAGGAGAGGGCTGTGATTTGACATATGTATTCTGGGGCTTGAGTCTGAGAGTGTATGAGCACTTTCACAGCCTGCTAATTCACGTGGAAGTAGGCAACACCTCGTACTCCACAGGACGTTGAGCCTTTATTTACACTAATGTTAGTTTTTATGTTTTAACATAACATTTATGCCTGTGCAATCACAGAGGAGATTTTCAAGCCTGAAATTTTTTGGCTGCAGATGAATTACTGTAATTACATCTCACTAGAGAATGACAAAATACTTTCTTAGCTAGGAAGAAAAAAGCTATGAAGAGGAAAGGTTTTTTCTGTACCTGAACATGAATCATACTTGTGAATAAATACCCTGAACTCAGTCTAATTCTGAAACATCACGTGTGGGCAATATTCATGACTAGGAAAAAGACAATAAACAGAAAAGATACCCCGACAACCCTTCCTTTAACCAAGTGAATTGCTAGTCTGGAAACTTATTATTCCCAACTGGGATGGTCTCGACGCAGCCATTAATACTCTAGAAAACACCAGGGATGCTGCACCTCCTTACTGTGATAGGCTCTTTTAGTTAAAAACAAAAATCACCTGCAAACTTTAATAGCAGACAAAAGAAATACCTAGAGGGTGGGATACTAAGAGAAAATCATTCTTCCTATTTATTGTATTTTCACGGGGAAAAACAGCTGTAGGATTTGAAAGGATATTTGTTGGGAAAACAATTTGCTAAAGATAGAAAACATGGTGGGGATTTTCAGCAAATTCCCTTGCTGATAAATGAACAGTAATGCTTAAGCCCTTCTAATGAAGATGAGTTTACCATGGAATAAAGTTGTCAATGATGAGCAGAAAATAGGGCATTTGTAAATACAATGTAACACAGAATGATAAAGCACATCCAATTTATGCAAAGATGTGCTTGCAGAGCATGATAAATAATATCTGCATAATCAATTACTGGAAGAAAGACAGACTGAATAAATTGTTTTCTGCCAATTTATGGAAAACAAGCATAGCACAAATAAAAGACAATTTGACATTAGTCTTTTAACTAGACTGACAAGCAGTAAACCCAAACTTACTAATGATTCAAAGGATACAGTATTTACAACTGTCTGTTTTCATGAGCTGTAGAAAATTTGAATTAGGGCAAGAGCAAAATTCTTATGTTTTAAGATAAAAGACAGGATACACAATTCAATAATATATATAACACATCCCCCCCCACACCCCCCTACCCCCACATATTGTATATTTGGTTTTTCCTTGTATATAAGATTCTTTGGTTTAATGACACACATTGATTGAGAGAAGTGGGAGAGAATGCAAGAGAAAAAAAATATATTTTAGGCTCATCAATAACTAATAATAATGGGATACTGTATGTATTTGGATTACCTCTAGTAGACAGACATTTACTGGCTGGATGCTACATCCCCTGGTCTCAATGGAAAACTTTCATCGAGCTGGGTGAACTAGCCTTTAAATTCGGAAACTACTTTAAAACTGAATTGGGAAAGTTGCAAATTATACCATCATTCATTTACAGAGCCATTAACTTAATGGTGCTAAATATCTCTGTGATGCATGTAGTGGTTCTAGAAAGCTTCAGTAGCTGTTTAGGATATCAAGAATACAAAAATAAGTGATAAGCCGTTTAATATCCAGATATTAGCTTTGGAAGACAATGTCATTGAACAAGAACAGTTCTCTAATCCCTCATCCTTCCATCAATCAAAATAAAAATTAAAATGCAAATATTTGGGAGCTGAGAGTACATATAACTTTTGCCTGCAAGAATATTCAAATGATTGTTATAATCTGCATAAAACAATTTGATATCCAACTTGAAAAACATCTAGCAGTTTTCAACAGTCTATGCAAGATATTAAAATTCACATAACCACCAGAATCACTCTCCATGTAAAACATTCAATGATGCCTGTAGCACTACATGCTCTGTTAGTAAATAAACCACTCCTTTTATTTTGGTCTTATTGCAGCCTTATCAAAACCTCTCTTTTTATTTATCCATGAAAAAGGTGCAGCCAAGTTCCAGAAGGCTAAAGCTTGTTTGTCCTATTAACGTGACACAGCCCTAATTCCATCAGCTAAGCAGATGAAAGAAGAAAATCAATAGTCAGTGGATATGGCACTGAACAAGAAGTTTGATTGTGACTGAGAAGAGAGAGTGTGAGATGTACCTCCCTAAAGTTTGCTTCTGACTATGGGATTCAGCTGAGTGTTTAAACCTACACAGATGGCAACATCTCTCCATTGGGGAATACACTTCAAATTTCCATGTACTGCCCTAAAAATGGTGTGTTTCAAGCAATCATATCTTGATTTGCCATAATTTGATTAATGGAAATAATTAGGTGTTGGGAGCCTAACATTTCCCCAGAGGTTTCACTCCAGCCCCTAAGTCTTGAGGCACTCTTTAGGCTTTGCTGCCTGAGTGCACAAAGAGTTACTTCCTGAAGCCTTTACGCCTGTCTCAGGACACCAAGGCTTCACTGCACAAAGATTTATGTGCTGAAATGTGGACCTCACATGAAGATTGATGTGCTAAAACCCTGAAAAGCAGCTGATGCTCTCTCTTCCCAACCCAGGCAGCAGTCACACACAAGAGATGGGGCCAGGATGGGCCTGAGCGCAGACCGCAAAGCAAGTGGAGCAAGCACCCAATGTTTGGAATATTTATAGAAAAGAGATTTTCAGCTTCAGTGAACTGGACTCTCCCAAGTGCTGTGGTTCTTGTGCAGTCTAATGTGGCATCCAGGCTAGGAAAATAAAATGGCTTATGCAGAATGAGGAGACTGAGCCCTCAGAGAAGCATTGGGGAAATTTTCAGGGAGAGTACCTGTTCTCAGCATTGTAAACATCAAGTATTTGGTAATAGTGCTGCAATGAACCTGTACTTCAGGTGGAAGACAAAGGCACATGGATATTTCCAGGTGGAAAAGTCCCTTCATAAAACACGTGTTTTTTGCAAGAAAAATACTACACAGATTTCCAGCCCTCTGACCCCATCCACTTCCTGCCCACAACAAAGATATCCGGGCAAAATGTTAAAAGAAATGGTCCAGACTGAGGGTTTAACAGAGCCATTTGCTCTCCCAGAATTTGAAAGAAAAAGGTGAGAATTAAATTATTATTAGCAACTAAATATATATTTATAACATTGGTAGATGGGATTTTTTTCATCTAGATAAGGTGCATTTTACAAATGCTAATAATTGCATGCTTAAAGCAAATTGCACTAAGAGTACAACATGTAAGGAATGGAAATAGTTCTGACTTTAGGGCATTCACCTGTGAAAAACTACATGCATTGCTGGTTCCTGTGAGCTTCCTTTTGAGCAAATCAACCACACAATCACTCAGGAGATGGAAAATTGGGAAAAAGTTGGGGTTAGAGGATATATATTTTGATGTGGAATAACACAGCAGTAGTGTTCTAATTAACTTTTTTTTTTTAAGCTAATAACAAAGCCTACCACTGGCACATTAAACATAGGATATGTGAGGAAATAAATGAAAATAAGTGGGGAAGCTAAACATTGATTTCCTTTTATATAATTCTGGTAATGAGCAGTATCTCATGATGTGCTTCTCCTCTAGAAAGATGTGTGGCCCAATCACTCACAGCCCTGTGCTGCCATAAAGATGATCTGAAGCTGACTACCAGTGAAAACTCACGCAAGGAACTTTTAGAAGCAGCATCGAAGCAGATGAAAAAAGCCAAAAAACCAAAAAAAATTACTCTATAGCATGAAATAGCCAGAGTAGCATGAGTGTTAAATAGCTTCATGTGCAAACGTGATTTCTTGAGACTGTGGGTATCTCCTAGCAGTAACTTTTGAAGTTACTCCCACAAAGAGGAATGATCATCTTTTTAATACAGGCAGCAAAAAGCCATGAGATCTACCATGCACCCTTCAGCTGCAATGGCTGTAAATGTAATCAGCAGTAGCCAAATTTCAGAGTTTTCTGGGTTCCCTATCCTATAAGAAGCAGCAGTTTGGTAAGAAATGCTGAAATACACCCTTAATGTTCTTCACCTGAGTTGCCTTGTGTGCTTCTTACCAGCAGCCAAGGATCTGGGCCATTAAGTTCAAAGGATATAACCTGTTCAAATTTTAGCATTCCATTTAACATTAATTTATGGTTGAAATTTTATGGAACTACAAAAGCTTTACTATCTTTATTAAAGCCACGTTTATTACATAGTGAAACTACAGCAAGGAGATTCTGGGATGAATACTTCATTGATGTAATTTTTATTTTTTATTTTAAAATAAAAATCGTGGGGATATTTAGTGAAGGCAAGGTGTCTGTGCCCTGCTTCAAGGGAGCACCCGAATACATCAAATAGAAAATAATGACTTTTGCAAGCCACTGAATGAAGTCTGAGGTAAACTTCCAGGTTCTTTGTCAGAGTCTAAAATTAAGAAAACATCTTTCATAGTTTGAGAAAAGGCTGTATTAATATTCCTCTCCCTACCTTGTCACCTATTTTACCATCCTTGCTATTTTTCATGTTGACCTGCTCACACACATGATAATGAAGTCATTAGCTACATTTTCATTTACTTCTCATGCCTTAGGAGGTCATAGGTCTGGTCCATTAACACAAGGTTCTTCTCTCTGCTGCAATTTGCATGAAGTGAAGAAAAAAAGGTTTAATGTCAATATTCCAGCTAAGAAGATACGACAATTTTGAAAACAATTGTGAAAAAAATAACCTCTGACACATCAAAGCAGGGATGCTTTCTACAAGAGAAGAATCCATAATGCATGAAAAAACCTGAAGGGTTGCTAGGGATGTAGAGCCACAAAGATTCTGGAGCACTGCATACTATGTGACTGTAGGAGCAGCCACATGGGGACCAGTGTTATCAGCTATATAGTTTTTCTCACCTATGGCAACTTTTCTTTCTGTAATAATGCATTTCTTTATCATTTTTTCTTCACTTTGGAATCCTGAAAAGCAAATCACATGCATAATTTGAGTTTTATAAGGGAAACATTACAGAGCCCGTGAAATTTCACTTAGTACTTGTAGACTTACTTTTTAACACACTGGAAAAAGAAAAGCCACAAGGTTTGGAATGTTTTGGTCGTCTCTGAAACAGAACAGCATATATTCTCTAGGAAAATGAAAACTGAAAGGGAATATTCCCCCACTTCCAGCAACAGAGACTGAAAAATGGTATTAAGGCAGGTAGAAGCCCCAAAAGCTATACACAAAACCAAAATTTATTTTCAGGACCATCATTTGAGACTAAGTATAAGAAAGACATTTTCCTTGATGAGGGTGGTGAAACAATGGAACAGGTTGCCCAAAGAGGTGGTGGGTGTCCCTCCCTGGAAACATCCAAAGCCAGCTTGCATGAAGCTTTGAGCAGCCAGGTTTAATGGAAGGTTTGGACTAGACAACCTTTAAATGTCTCTTTCAACCCAAACCATTCCATGATTCTATGACCTCCTCGCTTTTCTTAATGCATGGAAAATTCTCCATAGGCTTAGGGAACACTACAAGAAGAAGGGACAAACTTAGATGGGTAAGCTGAAGAATTCATAGCTGCCTCTAAATACATTGTATATAGACAGAAATTGCATGGCTTCCATAAAGGAATCAGCCCACTTCTGCATGTACAATCTCAAAGCAGGCCAGAATATATTAAGTGTAAAACTGATCTCTTTCTAAACAAGGAGAGGTAAATGAAGACCTCTTTTTCTTCCCTCAAAACTGCTTTTGAAACATCCTGCTAGTCATGCAGAGTATGAGAAGTTGTGCACAGAGCACTCCTTAGTGAGGCAGAAATATGGCTGAGATGAATTATTTTAGAGAAGGAACCCGCCTTTTGCAAAAAATCTAGCACAGTGCTCGTGCCATCTAGTCACCAATGTTAAGTTAAAAATGCCTTTTTTTCCCCTCACAGTTGCTGCCCTCAACTTTCTAGCCAGTGTAATTCATAGATAAACAATGGAGGTTTTGAAAAAGCAATAGTTTGAACATAGATTAAATGGACTGAAATGGGACAACTTGAACACAACTTGAGATCACGTTTATGTGGCTAGATCCCCACACAGACCTTTTATATGGTTGTGTCCTTTTTTTTCCTTATTGAAAAACAAACTTTGGTAGGGTAAGGGTCAGAATGGATGGATATACTCACTGGTTTTCTAAAGACCCCTCTTCAGTTTTGTTTCACCATTTTTTCCTGGGGATTCTTGTTCATCTGATGCTTTTCCCTGTCTCCCAATAACCACAATAGGTATCACTGATACTGCCTCCTACCCTACCTCAGCTGTCTTTAGGCTCTGAAACTTCTGATTTCTCATAATGTCATGAGTAAAAACTGAACTTGCCCCATGAATTTTAATGATTGTTTAAAACTTTTTTTTTCTTTTAACTACTAGCGCTTCCAGGATTTTTGCTGTTTGATGTTGAGAACTATGGACATGTAAAGAAAAGATCAAAGTACACTTCTGGTTAATAAAACTCAGCAAAAATTACTGCTCAAAATGCTGGCAAAATTAGACTTCATCAAAGAATCATAGATGGCTGAGGACTGAGGGGAAACATTAAAAATCAGGGTAGAAATATTTTTTTAAAATACAGAGGAAGGGAGAAAATTTGGTTTTAGAAGGACAGCAGGGAAAGATGTTACATAGCATTATCTTATTTCATATTTTCATCTTCACATTGGTTTACAGATAAAGTATCAGAAAGAAG
The DNA here is from genome assembly GCF_971803275.1 of Cyanistes caeruleus. Classification (NCBI taxonomy): domain Eukaryota; kingdom Metazoa; phylum Chordata; class Aves; order Passeriformes; family Paridae; genus Cyanistes; species Cyanistes caeruleus. Next base: position 75,843,916 of record NC_141705.1, read on the forward strand.
ATTTGAAATTCCATAGATTAATAATATTGGTAGTGAACAATGAGCATATCTTCTGAATGAAGGCACAATATTTACATTTGGTATCATAATATCACATAGTTAAATTACTCATAAACTACAGAAAAACTACAGTCTCCTTTTTAAGAACAAGAACTTTACAAAAAACAACCTTTAGGTATAAATATTTATTTATGATACTTTATTTGTGTTTTATTTAGAAAACTCTGCTGTGTAAGGTGTGATTCCTCCAACACATTTAAACAGCCATTTTTAATTTGAGTGTTCTTGCATCAAAGCTAGATGAGTACTTGGGTTACTCTTCCATTCTTTTCCTTGCTCCAACAAATCCACTCCTTTAAATATAATTAAAAACTTTTGTCTGTCTCTGCAATAATACAGAATTCTAAAAATAATTTCTGTCGCCCTTCCATGTGAGTAATTCAAATAGGACAATAGGAGCTCAAGGTGAAAACTCTGCTGATTGTATGAAATAGTTCTATTTCACTATTGACTGACTGTGCTTCCTCCAGTTCTTCATGCAGACTGAACTTTACCTGGCTTGGCTGTTACTGGGCATTTGAACAGGTGTTTCATTACACTTGTCCCAGGAGATGTTAAATTTTTCTCTCAATAAGCAAGACACTGAAGAGTGGATTAGATTTCATCCGACAGGTGGGAGCTTTGTTAAACTAGCCCCTTAGAAAAAGTAAAGAGACATGGAACAGTGTGATCACAAAGTGTCATTTAAATTGTCCAGTGCAGTCAGACTACAGAACTTGCACACAAGTGTAGGGTGATGACACTGAGCTTCCCCTGCAGAGTACTGGGGCAAGGATTCAGTGGCATTAAGTGCCCAGGGGTCTTCATCTCTTCAGATGAGGAATGAGAAGGGCAGTGGCATCCACTCAGAGTGAGGGAAATTTAAACCCACACACAATCTCAGCCTTGCCTCTCAAACTGCCTGTGCGCTCCAGCTGCTGTGTGGGAGCTGAACGTAAAAGTACGTCTTGTCCAGTGATAAATTAATTTTTTCTTACCTGGGAAAAAGCAACCTCTCAGGGTCTAGAACATGCCAGAAAGCCAGTCTTTCCCTAGGAAAAGGAGAGCTATAAGAACAAAGTAGGTATGAGGTAATGCCACTACCTAATACTTTGCCATGTTATAAGGGGTTAATGTTTTCTAAATTGAGATAGTTGGTTTAGATAGGCAGCGGGAGAGGTGACTGTTTTTAGTCTTTCATTGCATTTTGGACATAGATTTCAATTGCTGTCACTCAATTAAACACATCAAGATAGAATGATAGGTCTTTCTCCTTACCTCTTTCTATGAATAGATTATGCAAGGAAGCTTGTTCATGTGTGATTTCATTATTTTTAATAACTGAGATTTAACTAGTGAAAAAAAACCAAAACAAAAACACCATAAGCAGATTCCCTAAAAAAATCACAAAGCACCAACCTTCTTTCTGGGAGACATCATTGAGTGAAGGTCACCTTTCACTTTTGTTATCATTGTAATGGATTTTGAATATTTTCAGTAAAATTTGCAGAACTTCTTGGGATTTGGCTTTCCAGTCACAAGTTATGAAAACAAATTGCTTTCAAGCAATTGAATAACTTCCAATATCAGATTCTATGAGTAGAAATAAACAAAGAGCTTTGTACTGATTCCTGGGGAAGAATCTTATTCAATGGATATTTGGCAATTTGGATTTCAATCCCCCTTTTTCCTGCTTTGCTCTCACGGGAAAAGCAGAGTATTTTTAACCAGTTACTCACTAGAAATATTTTAGAAACTGTGTTTTTGAATCTGATCTCTTTTCAAGTAGCTAATGCAGATGTCCCATATCTCACCAAATATTTTTCCTGAACCCTGTTTTGTTTATCTTTTCTGCCTTATAATTTAATTTTTCTTCCTTATTTTCTTTTATATGCTCCATTTTGCTTCCTTCTTTTCAGTTTCTTCAATATATAGTGTATTTCACATCCTCTTCCATTTCTTCCACCTCCTTTGCTTCTTTTCTGTCCTATTGTTTTTCTCCTTCCTTTTCCTCCACTATTTATCTTGGAGCTGATACTTTGCATCTTTCCCTCCATCAGTCTTTCAATTGACAGGTTGATGTATTGATTTGAAAGGATTCTCTAAAACCATTTCAGTACCACAGGAACACTCAGATGTGCACAAGGCATGTTCATTTTCAGTCCATTGCGTTGTCATTGGAATACTGAAATGCTGGGGTGCAGTGACAATACTCCATTTGGCTTCCTCAGAGATTGTAAGTTTGCCAGCTAGGCACAAATCATGTGTACCAGAGTCATGCCCATCAAAATTGTACTTTGTACTCTGCCCTGCTCAAACTAGGGTCTGCTGCCAGATTGCTTGAAAGAATATATGGGAAAGCACACAGCTGTGGCAGTTTCTAACTAAATGAATAATGCAGCATCAACATCTGGAGGATTTTTGAAATGCTAAACATCCAGCTATGAAGCCTCTGACGAGGACACAGATGGTAATGGTGTTGTTCTTGCAGTGGTTCCACCAGAAACAGAGTTTCATAATCAGACTGCACTCTTAATGCTTGAAACAATCCTTTTCTTTAGCAGGACTAGGTCTCTAGTGCATCACAGAATGACAAATGCTCATTTTGTGGGCTACATTTAATTCATTTAATCCCAAGGTTTGTTAAGCTAAAGAAATCCAGTAATGAATGTGGACATCTTCAAGCATGAATACAGATGCCAACACCAGTTGATAGTACTCAGCAGGTGAAATTAAACTGACAATCCAAGCTAAGGTAGAATAATTGAAATAAATTTTCCATTCAATGCAAAAAGCTTAGGAAAGTCCTACGGTTACCTCAGGAAACCACAAACAACTAAGCCAACTTTTCCTAGATGCAAAACATGGGATAACATGCATTTTCCTGCTTTTTGAATCATATCAGTATGCATTGCCTACTGAATAGAGTAGAAATAAATAAAGAATAGAAATAAATTAAGTCTATCTCTGAATAAAAGCAAATATATCTGTTCATTACCCACTGGTTTTAGAACATTAAAGGAGAGCACAATGTCTTATAATTTATTCCTTGCCTTTTTTTCATCAATAAAAACTTTGTTTCAGAGACATTGAACAAATATAAATAAAAAAACCAAACAAACCAAACAAAAAAACCAAAACACTTTTGCTCATATTAGAATCTGTCCCTGGGTTCAGAAACAAGCTAAAAGAACTGACTGAAAAGTCAACATAAAGTTAAGAAATGCTGAGAGGTGGAGGAATTAAAAGGAGCCAATAAGGAAATAAGCCATGACTATATAAAACAAGCTTCTGAGAGAAGGCATGATGTCACCCATCAGCTCCTCTGGACAGTTGTAGTCTGAACTCTTCACCTCAGACACAACTTATCTTCTTAGCTGGGACAGGCTCCCCGGAAAGATGGAGGATTAGTTCCTTTATGTGTGGACACAGCTGAGACAAATCTATTACAAATGTTAAAAATTGTACCCAAACCATAGAATATTTGGAAAGCTTAAAATGAAGGGGAAAAGCTCAAGATGTGAACCCAGAAATTCCATGAAGCCTGTCCAGACAAGGAAGGAAAAGGATGCATTGCTTTAACAAGGATTCTTGATTAATCCTATACATGAATTTATAAATAACAGTAACCCTCTCTTCCCAGTTTGCCTTAAATTTAGGAAAAGGTAAGAACTTAAGCAAAAGAAACCAAATAAAGAGCAGTTACCTCCCCTCTTTTAATGCTGAAAACAGGATATTCAGAGACAGCTGCTCACCTCTGCCAGACCTGGTGCTCATCACCAGCAGGCTCTTTAAGCAAGCAGCATAATTTTTCAGGGAAGGGATGAAACATTCTTATTCCTGCAAACGTTCTGCGGCAAAATCTGAAAAGGATAAGGTCTTTCATCAGCCAGATGGCTCTCCTCAGGAGCTGCTTAGCAGCTTTGTGATCTCATGTCTTTGTCATGCCCAAACTACTTACCTTTTCCTCCACATCCTGGTAAGAAACAGTCGTGTGCTTCTGCTGACAGAGATGTCAAGAAAAGTAGATTTCTGTTTTCCTTTTGGGTACTGCTCTTTAAGCCTGGCCCCTTCAAATCTTGGAGTCATTGGCAGAAGGCTGGCCTGGCCCTGAGACTGGTGGTGCTAGCTAAGCAGAGCCTGATGTCAACTCTGCTTTTATCCTCTTGATGCCTTGAGAAGGCTGACCTAGAACAGAGGCTAGACAGAGTTCAGAATAAAGTAGGTAGTTATTCAAAGGCCTTAAAAGATACACCTTGGGCAGTACAAGAGCCTGGCCAGGGCTACACCCAAGATGGACACAAAATGGTCACAAAAATGGATGATTTTGTGAGGCTTCAAATTTTATAAGTTTTGGTCCATCTGCATATTTGGGTTAATCCAATCACAGCTTCAGATGATGAAGTCCCATCCTTTCTTGTTTTCTCTCTTCAGTCCACCATTGTTTATGCTTTTGGGCCTGAAACTTGTAACAATTGTCCTTGGTATCAAGCTAGAAAAGGAAATTTTTGCCTACCTTGTCTGTGATGAGAGTTCACTAACACTTAATTTGAAGCTTAAAACTGCACTCCTAGACAGCCCAGAATATGAAAAATATGAAAGCTAAAAGTTAAGGCATCACTTTCATTAGAGAAAGAATTTTGTTGTACCTGAAATCACATTTGAAAGAAAAAAGAATTAAAAACTGCTACTAGAAACACTCGGCAGGGTAAGCAGGGGAAAGGGAAGACTGAAAGAAGCAAAAACAAGAGCGCTTTCTAAAATCAGCAAATCCTACAGGGGCCTGGAGTGTGAGACTCTGGGGAGCAATGAAATGGGCAGTAGTTCAGTGGTTGAATCTCCTCATAATATCACAAGAGGTGCAAAACTGTGCACAAAATCCGCAGCTATAGTTTTAAGAATGAGAATGTTGCTATAAGAAAGAGCATCTGAGGTCATCCTATTATTTTCCAGGGGGGAGGGAGAAAGTGTGCTGTTCCTCCCATAGGAGAAAGGGAAGCATTCACAGCCAAAAAGAGGCAGGATGTGAACTCTGGAGCTACAAAAGCTGTTGCAGCCAAGATTAAAACCCAGTAAGAGTTCTGTTTAAACAGAGAGGCAAAACTCAGGACCTCTGTTCTGCAAATTGAGTGACTTCTACTAAGGTAGCAGATAGGAATAAAACACCCAGATAAGGATTGGAAATGTGCATGGAACATGTATATGTAGCACTGGCCAAAAGAAAGAAAAAAAGAAAAAAGTTTTTTTAAAAAAATAAATAGTCATCTCTAGGATTCATGTTCCTACACAGAGAAAAATATGTACACCTTGATGAACAGAATATTACCATTTTGCACATGCAAGAATCTGAGCTTCAAACCAAAACACAGAGGGCCTCAGTAACTTGCCCAAGGTCAAAATCTAAAATACGTGTAAGGCTCTTTGATTCTGATTTGCTTTCTAATGTAGAGAAAACTCACATGCTGAGGGATGTGCAGGCATACAAGGGTTCCTTCTACCTAATTTACTATTCATATAAAATTTAAAGAATCTGATCTCAGTAGGTATTTGTTCACATCACAAAGCTGCCATGTATTTTGAAGTAATCTGTTGGAGTCCTAAGACTCTGTTGAGGAAAGACCCAGAAACCCAGAACTGAAACAGAAGATGTTACAATCAGGATCAAAGGATATGCTGACAGATGCATTCAAGAACCTGAGATAATGTTTCCATGCTCTGTGAATAGCTTGAATCCAGGCTATCTCCTGTTAATATTCATATGTAAAGCATCTATCAAAAAGTTAATAATGGAATTATTACAGTAATACAACCTCTGCTCTCTTGTAAAACTTTTGCAATTGGTAAGGAGTCTCTTTTTTTTTTTTTTTTTTTATTCCCATTGGAATCTTCTTCATTTCACCACATCTCCTTCTATTGCTAAATTTCTTGAAACCTCCTGATAGCTACTCAAGCACATTACTGTAACAGCTATCTGATCTGCTGCGATGCACTCAGGCCAGCCAGGGCCTCACTGCTGCAAACCCTCCTGCAAATACCTGAGCCAAACCTAGAAAAGGCCTTATGCACTCGTAATTTTAGCTTTGTATGTAATTCCAGTCGAACAGTCACTGGAACAAGACTCAAAATTACACATGGTGTGAAAGACTTTGCTGAGGTCAGCAGCCTCACTGCTGAGCCAGTGCTCCTGTGTCCTTAAACATGCAGAGAGTTCATACGTGCTGTCTGTTTCCTGAGAACATAAAACCACAGGATCTTGTCTCTGATTTGTCTGTCAGTGGAGCAAACTCTGCTTCCTGCTGCATATTTGCCGCCCAAATTAACTAAACAATACCCTGGTGCACGGAGTTCAAGCGTTTTTCCATGGCACCATAATGCTCAACAGTCTGGTGACTGGGGTGCTCTGCCCAGTGCAGAATGCCTCTATCTATATATACACACCTGCCTACATGTCTCAGAGTATTCTATTTCCATGAGAGAAGCATCACCCCAAGCTGATCCATAACAGGCACTGATACTACTGATTACCAATGCAAACCCTCAGAACAAAGGAGCTGTTTGGAAAGATTATGATTTGTAGACTTAAGATCTTAGCAGTGTTTCAGTATGTTGAAGAACCTTACAGAGTGAGAATGAAATGTCTTATGAAAGTTTAAATTATGTAAAATACTGAGATGTATTATATGAGGCATTTTAAATAAGGGCAGAATAAAGGCTAAATACTTCTGAACTGTCTCAGAAAAATTAATCCTTCTAAATTCATGCACCATTACCAGACTCCGATATTAAAATGCCTGCTGCCTTTAGGCTGATGTGGTTATAATTATTCAGTTGTTTTAATTAATATTTTATGTACTGTATGTATTTTTATGCAGCACCAATTGTGGTGGCATCCAACAATTAAAAACAGGCATAAATTAATCTCTCATTTACAGGGGAAACATCTTCAGTTAATGAACTAAAGGACCTTCTAAAATTTTTAATTAAAGTTCTGAATAAGCCAATACGTATATAAATCTTATGAAATGTGAACTTTTCAGGAGGATCTTTTTAACAGCACCTTGGAGGCCATTTTATCCCTGTTGTAAAAACAAGAGCCTAAGCTTTCTGTCTCCTTAACTATTCCTGGGTGTCCCAGGACCAGGCAGTATCCTCCCAGCACCATTTGAGCAACAGTGAGTGTATTGACTTCTAGCCTTAGAAGAGTTATGTTCCATTTTTAGCACTCACTCCCTGAATGACCCTGGGAGAGAAAACTGCAGGTTTTTTTGTCTCACAGAGGTGCCACTGTGCTAAGTTGGGGAGTCAGGGGGAACACTGTCTGGAAATTGTAATCTCTTTTCTATAAATGTTATTGCAATGGCCAGGCGGCATTTTCCTTGGCAGAATTCATTCTCTAACACAGTTCCCAATCTTGGATCCAAAACTGCTATTTTGCATAGAGATCCACAGAACAAATAAGATTTTGGGGCAAACCCCCCAGGCTTCTTTCTGGGGTGGGATGACTATAAGAGCACCCTTTGAATTAATTAGGTTTTTGCAGCTCCTGAATAAGAAATAGGAATGGTGTGGTGACTATTGCCAAATAACCTAAAATGTCACTACACCCAGCAGCCCAGCAGGCTTTTTCTTGCAGCCACTAACATGATGGCAGCTGAAGGGAGACTCTAGAATATATAAATCTCCCAAGCAGTCATGCTCCCAGACTCAGCACAGAAGGCGCTCAAACAAGAACACGTAATGAAGATGTTGAAGTGGAAACAACAGAATTCAGAGCTCATGGCAAACATGCCCCAAAGGAGAGAGAAAACATTAGAAAAGGAGATACATTTCTAATACATATGTTACAGAAAACTCTTCTGTTTTTTTTAGACCCTATCAGCCCCAAGGCATATTTCTGATAGGAATGTAAGAGACTGTGGCAAACATCCAGCTCCTCAATAGTTGGGTGCTAAATGGACAAGTGGTTGAAAATTAAAAATCGACATTGCCTTTAACTTGGTACTGACCACCCCTTTTCTGCCATTAAGTAAGCACCTGGTGTACAGATAGAGACATCATCCTATGAATATTTGACTGGTGAATACCAGAACTATCAATATTTCATGTGAATACTACTCCTGAGTGTTGCACTGCATAAGCTGTATTACAGACCAAAGTCCAAGAACATATTCATAACTTAGTTACAGTGGAAATCTGAGACCATAATAAAATAATATGCAATATTGTGTATTAAGATTCAAATATACAGTAATAAAAGTATATGTATGTAGTACTGCTATTTTTGAAAAATGTATTTTTTAAATCTCCTTGTGGACTTTGGCAAAGCTGCTATCTTTATTTAGATGTAGAATGGCATTTCTATCGTTATCTTTCATAGGTTAGGAATATTCATGTCGAAATGACTGAGAGCACTACTCATCAATATTTAGATTTGAAAGACACATGAGGAGGTTATCTTTATTAAACTACTCCTCAAAGGATCTAAGACCACATTTAAAATTTCAGAAATAGAGCTAATGTTTGAAAAACCTAAATATAGATTCATCCTATATATCATGAAGTATGTAGTCCCTTTTCTAAATCATGAGTAGGAAATCTAATCAAAGATTAACCATCTTTCTTGGGATAACCAATTAGAGTGTTTTGAGCAATTAATTTTTGTACTTCTTATTGATTACCCCCTGTAAAATTCATGTATGTGTATATTTCTATAAAGACAGTTTTTGTACATAAGGGAGAAGTGTGTTCTTTTAATCATAACCATCCTAAAACTTAAGGACAAAACTAAATTTCTTGGTAAAAAGCCATGTATGTCTCTCTCCAGTGAAATTCTCTATCTCTGCTTCATGAAAAAGGAGCCACTATGTGTAAGCAGAAGACTCCTGGAAATTAAATTAATTGTGCCATGCAGAGGAAATAAAACCAAGCAGTTCCATAGCACGAGAGAGTGAAATGATGATAAAAGCAGATTTTACAGTGCTCCCATCTGTCATATACTTGTCATATGTCCATTGTCATATACTTGCCATCCTGAATTATATGATACCCTATAAATCTGCTTTTTACTTTAAAAGTTACAGAGTGTTCTTCTTCAATGTTTCAAACCAAGATAGAGACATATGTGTAAGTATTTGTACAACCAGTCCTAAAGATGAAGGTTATACTGAAAACTTAAGCATTGAGATTATGTGATTCTGATTAATGTCAGAAATACTTCAGTTTAGAATTCCTGACTATATAACAGTGCTTAATTCCATTTTCACTTTATTTTCTAGAACTTCTTAAAACCTTACACCCTGTTATCTTGAGCCCATTGTTTTGATAAGCTAAGTTCCCAAGGTCCCAGACCTGTTTTATCTGATCTAAGATACCCTGCCCAATTAGCTCTCATCTATTTTGCAGTAGGATCTATTAGCTGGAGCATAATGACACACACTGAATGCAATGCCTGGCCAATTTAGAAACGAGGCACAAAAACTTGTCTCTCACTGCAAAAGGCTGTATGGGCACACTCTTTGTTTCCCAAATTCTCACCACAATATTCTCTACCTTGGGTTCCCACTCCCCAGCTCTTCCACACATTCGAAACTCCATTATCTTTCCTGGATTCTATCTTAATTTCATGCATAATGAACTGAATAGAGGGCTATCATTTAATTTCAGTGGACAAGCAATCAGACCATAGATATCATTCCTGCAGTAAACTTCATTCTGAATTTCGATGGGAGGAAACTTCCACAGGCAGATGAGAGACATTGTTCTGGAAATTGGTTGGGGACAAGCTACTCACACAGCAATGTGGCAACATTTTCCCCATGGAAGGTAAAAAATGGCATATTATCACTTAAAATAGGAACTTGGTATCTTCAGCAGCACAAGGCACAAGCAGTCCAAGGTAATGCTTCCATCTTGGTCTCCCCTGTGCTAGTGTTATCAGAATTTCTAGGTGGCTCTTTTTATTTTAACTTTAAATGAAGCAGGCACAGATGCAGTGCTTTATCTTATACTTTGGACCTAATCTTGTAAGAAGATGAAAATCCTGAACCAAAGTAGAGCCAAAGAGTTCAAAACCCATTGAAAGCTTTTATATAGCAGACTTTTAATAACTAAAAAAAAAAAAAACCAAACTTTATTGTTTCTGTTCTGCAGGAGTCACTGCTTGAAAATGATGAAGGATGTTAAACAGAACTAGGTATTTTTTTTTTAAGGCTTTTCATAAGGTGGTTTTCTTCACAAAATAGACTAGCTAGAGTTTGGCTTAACATGTCAGGTTTATCAGATGTGTTACAGACACCAGCAGGGAGGGTTAGATGCAAACCCTCCCTAGAACAAGCCCTGCAGTTATAGAGATAAGTTTCTCACCTCTGAAATGTTGCATGTCCTGTGTTCATCAAGTCTTAAACATTTTTTAATTCTTTCCTGAAAACTCGGTAGACAGGTTCTAAATAAAGAAAGCCACACTTCAGTGGAGCGTGGGTAAAGTTCCTCCTTTCTGACTGATGATTGTTCCCACGTGAGGTAAACACTGTCTAGAGGCTAAAATTGCATACCTGGAGCACACAGAGGGGTATCTTTGAGTCCTAAAGAAGCCCTGAGGTGTGATCTCTCTGGTGATCAGGGAGTATTGGCACTTTCACGCATCTTTAAGCTTTCTGCCGGCAAAGGAAAACTTAAGATCACAGTTTGGACTCCACAGTATGCCCAGGATTCTAGGATGAAAAACAGCAGCTGTTTTTTCCTATTATAACTTCCCAGTTGGCAGATTTTCGGCTTAGAGGGACTACAACCTGGTTTTATGCCAACAGAAGTAGAAACAGTTGATTACAGAATAAATTCCCCGTCCTACAGATAAAAAGTTTATATTTTATCAGAAAGGATATTCACAGACAAGGGATGACAGAGACAGCTTGAGCACACTGACAACTGTTTTGGAGGAGACCACCTGGAAAACTGTGGATGGTGCACAAAGTCCCCAGCACCAACATCACCCCGAGGCTGCTCTCAGCTGCCTGAGCAGTAACTCTCCTCAGCTCTGGGCTCTCATCACCCTTAATCTAGTCCCTATATGAATCATGAAAGCCCCCTAAACACACACTCAATACTGCTCTTTGGTGACAGATTTTGATTTTTTGGGACATTTTCAGTCATAAAAAAACACTTTTCTAGTTACTATAAGCTCTAAAACTCATTACAAACATGAGCCAGCTCCCATGGAAGACCCTGGGATTCCTTCAATTGCCTTTTTTGTGGTTCAAATCAGGACCCTGAAACACTCACATTTCTAAAAAATCACTTTTTTTTCTATATGAAGTATTCATAAGAAAATCTTGGAATGAATTTCTCAGTGACTCAATAAATAACTCATGTCATGTTCAGTGCTTTTGGGTGGTAATTAAAGATTAAAGACATTCAACAAAAATGCTGTTGCTTAATTAAAACCAATAAAAATCTTTCCACATTAAAATATTTGCCTGTTGCCTCTCAGACTTTATTCTAGGTATATGATAGGATTTTTCCAGCTAATTTTACTTGAAGCAAGCAGGCAGCTCTTTTTCCCTGGATGAAAGCTTTAGAAAAAAAATGTATTGTCTTAATCTTCACACTGTTAAGAATTTAATTGTGTATTTATTCTTCAAACATGTGGTCCCATATGCATTATTTGATTTCATTAGTGATAAAGGACAAACGGATACAGACTGTACCCTCATACTGCTTGTGTTTCTTTGTTGGAATTGTGGAGTTATAATCTGTTTACTATCCAATAGAGCATTATAGACAGCATCAGCCTCTACAGGTGGCTTTCAGGTCCCTCTATTTCAGGTTTCTTGGTCTGTAGAACACACCTGTACTCTTGATACCTTTAAAAGAGAAAAAAAAATAAATAACCTCCCTCCTCCATGGCATGTGTCCCCCTCCCCCAGTTTGTTTGATGAGTTACACTGACTGTGTAGCTGTCCTTGCAGAATTCAGTTCTGTCTCATGCTGGGCACCCACATGCACAGTGAAGCAAAAGAGAGGGTGCCAAGAAGGAAAGAGAAATGTGGAATCCAAACCTACTGTCTCAGTGACAAATATGAAGCAGGATCCTGTCGTGACCCAGGTTCAAAGGAACTGAGAGATGCCTTCAAGACCCTCAAACAACATGTTCCTGGGGACTGGACAAGAGAATGGTTTGGAAGCTTAGGCTGGAAAACCCAACAGAAAAATGTCACATTAACCTTACTTTATAGGCTTAAAAGTCCATCCCTTTGTTTTCTAATTTCTGGGTTTGGAGCTGTGGACACAAAAATAAATGGCAAATTGTGTGTTATAAACACCTTCCCAAGTAAATATTTGTATATTTGTATATCTTATTTTCTGGATGAACAGTGCTTAGGTCTATACTGAAGTAAGAAGAAGCAAGGGAAAAATGACAATTTTATAAAACCAAATTTTGTAAAATCACCTCAGTGAACCAAAATATTTTCACAGAACAGATTGTTCCTAATGTGGATTTTTTCACCACTATGATTTACATCATAAAATATTCCTCTAGCCTAGTTCCAATTGTGCTAGCTCCAGCACTGGCATAAATATAAATTTTCCAGTAAATCCTTAATTCCACTCTCCTGAATCCAGTTCAGATGCTTTCTCACTGTTTATTCTGTCCTTGATTTCATTTTCTCCATTACTTTCATTTCACATTCAAGGAAGTTTAGGTAATTACAAGTTAGTATTTTTATTCTGAATAACCATGATTGCAAATTCAATAATATAATGAATTTTCAGGTGTTATGTGTATTTTAATTTCACCTAATGAAAGATGAAAGGATTATTAATACTAAATATTTTGGCTTACCCTAGAATACTATTTAATTTTCCACTTTAAATGGCGGTATGTACATTTTCACTAGCTAATCTTTGCTTCTTAGCATCTTAATTTCCTCACAGGCTTAACAATTTTGATGCCTTTAAAAGCCTTTGATCTGCCTTGCACCTTAAAATATTTAAACTCTTTTCGATTTGATGTAATCATTCTTGTTGTGTTCTTTTGATGTCTTCATTGTATTCATTGCTTTGCTATATCTATTTTTGCTTTCAAAGAGTCTTCTTTATTCAGGGACAGATATTAATTTACCAATGCTATTTTCCTGGCATGATCATCTACAAAAATACACATTCCCTATTTTTAATTTGAGTGGCTTTCAGATTATACCAATTCCTAATACTTACCTTCATCCTGTGACTTCCATGATTGCTGAACACAATGAAAATGCATCCTCTTATATTCACCACTTCTCAAGATTGCTCTGACATCAATAAAGGTTAGATAAAGGATAGTCTCATAGAGCACTAGAGCAAGAACTTACTGAAATATTAATAAAATATTTTGCTGCTTTTTTGCACTGTGCTGTTGTGTGGTTGATATGCAGATACTTGAGGCTTTTATGTTTCGCTGATTTTTTTTCTGCCTCTTGAAATAAACTCAGATCTATGCAGTAAACTTCAAATTTTTAAGAATGTGAGTGAAAGTAGTGAACTGATGGCAGCAAGCTGGCCATCTCACCTCTCTGTATACTGCAAACTGCATGCTTAGACCAGAAAATTTCAGCGGCATGATACTTTCCTACCAGACTTTTAATTATAGGTGGTGGTACATAGCCATTCAGGAACAGTATGATTCCCTGGCTGCCTGGTCTTCTGTAGCTTGCAACCATGTGAAATTTATTAGAGGACATTTCTAGGATGCTCATTTGAAGTCTCCTGTGGGAATGGTAAAAACTACTTACCGGGTGTTCGGCACGCTCGATTAGAGGAAGCATCCCCCGAGTGCCCAGCACACTGCAATAAAGAATATCTGCTTTCTGCTAAACAAAACTGTGTTAGAAAGTTTCTATCTGACCAATTTCAGTATCAACACCCATCTGTGATGCTAGGATTTATCTAGAGGAAAGAAATCCCCAGCTCATTCACTCATAGGGCATTACAGTCTATTGTTGTGAGCAGATCAAAATGGATTTAGGACAACATAGAATCTGCTCTCGTTCACTGGTCGTAATACACCAGAACTACTTCCATTCTCACTGAAAATCCTGTAACAGAAGCAGCCATATCTGTTCTAGAGATCTGGTTATTAAATGTCTCCCTACAGTTGATCAGAGCTCCTAGAATCAAGTAACTGGATAAGACGTTCAGCTTTCATATGAAAGACATTGAAGGTTTTTATCCCCCATGACTGTCAACAACAGCTAGCAAATAAACCACCTTAACCTCATAAATAGAGACTCAACTAAGACATAACATTAATTAATCATTTTTTAGGTGTCCATTTTCGAGAACATTGCACTTTTGGGAGACGCTGAAGAAGTGATTTATGGCAATAAAATCTGCCAGGACACCAAAACCCCTGCACTTTCACCTCATTTTTGAAGTGATGCTGCAAGTCAGGCCTGATGCATATTCCCTATGTTTTACACTGTAGAAGTTCAGTTTCCATTACCTGTCATTCATAATTCCCCAATGGATTACAGCACAACACAGACACTTTGCTTTCCCCAGGCAAAGACATAATTTGCATGAGGGGTCACACAGATTTTATCCCCCAAAAAGACAGAAGACATTTCTTTTGTGACTTTTTTGTGATGATACATAAATTTAAAAAATGAAAATTGAGTGCTATCTTGAGGAAACTATTTGTGCACCTTTCAGTCATGTAACCCCTCCCTTATATCTTGTTCAATATTAGTTTTATCATAAAAGAAATAATATAAAGGACATTAGAATCCTGTCCCTTGATAAAAGTAAATGAGATTGGTACAAATGCTTTGACAATATCTTTATGTGCTTCCTTTCCATATGAAAAATAATCTTCACATTCTGTATATCAGCCAACCAGCCCTCTTGTATAATTTCAAGGTCATTATTCCCATTTTAAAAGTACCATCTGGGAAATAAAGAGTATGGTGGAAGTTGTGCTGTACTTTTGCAGCAACAGGTAAAACGGAGACTTTCAAGGTTTAATTATTTGTGTGACTGTATATCTGAATTATCTTCTTAAATAATATTGAGAAAGATTAACTACTGCATTAGTGCTGATTTTTAGAAAAATGTCATTTTGGAAAGCTGAATAGAAGGGAGTAACATTGAGATGAAATTACCAACAAAGAGATTGTCCTTTCACAGAAGTAAGCCCCACAGACATTGTAATGTAATTTCTTCTTAATGAAAGCATTAATAGAACTTTATCACAGAAGAGCCCTCTGAATTTTGAACTATCATAGATCGTTGTTCAAACAGGGTATGACAAAACCATTTTATATTGATTATATATTTCATTTGCACAGCTGGATGCACTAATAAAAGATTCTGAGTATATTTCCCAGTAACTCAGACAGTAATTAAAAGAATTAAAATTCTTTCCACAGCATAAAAACTCGACAAGTGTAATGTCGTTTACAGATCCATCATGAAGACCTCGGTGATGCAGTGGGGGCTTTACATGTACATCATGACATCAAAGGGTTGAGGCAGTGAAAATATTCTTTGCCTCCCTTCTTGCTCATGTACCAAGAGCTGAGCATGAAAGATGACCTAAAGGGGTCTCTATTAGTCCTTCTCCATTGCTGTTAAGCAAAGAGCAGCCCAGGCTCACACTGCAGGACAGCCCCTAGCTCCATGCCCTCATCTCAGCACTACCAAGAGGATTCCCTTCTGCAGTCCTGAAGTTTATACAGGTTCCTTGTGAGGAGCCCAAGGGCCACCAGCAGTTTGTATATAAACATTAGACATTTATTCTGAGTGCATATAACCATATTTGGCATGCAGATGGAAAATAGTGTCTGGTGGGTCAAGCTCATTAGCAGCCCCAGGCAGCAGCTCTGCTGCTCTGTCCCCATCCCTCAGATACAGGCAGAGGGCAGCTGGAGATCACATTGTGTGACTCAGCAGGTCCCATCTGGCCCTTGGGCTGCACATTACATGCCCCCACTCCACTGTTTGATGTGCTGAACAATCTCTGATTTCCTACTGGGGATGTAAACTGATAATGAGATTGCTTTGGTGCTCTAAATCTCAGCAGCATTTTCACAAAGGCTATTTTCTGGCTTTTGCAGTTGCCTGAAAGGGAAAGGGATATAAACACCAGAGGTGAAAACAGAATTGTTGTGTAAGTTACAAGACAAACAAAAGCTGCTGATTCAAGAGACAGCGTAAACCAGTTACAGTCAAATAGCAATTTTATTCTCTTCTGATACATGTAATGTCAAGTATTTCTTTAAAATACTGTTCAGGTGGACAGACTTAAAGAAAGCAGCCTCATATTTTCACCTGAGACTTGAGAACAGCAGATAGACATCGCAAAAGCCTTGCAAACATTCAAACCACACACTGCAAAATGTGACCTTTTTGTGTACACAGCATGCCAAGAGATCTGCTTTACACCAGCCACAAAACCAATGATCTATTAAATGAACCATCAGGTGATCCACCATCACTTCTGTTTTCAGATGTTATGACCATCCATACTTGCTTCTCTAATTCTCACCCAACACTCTGGCTACAGCATAATTTCTAGTTGCCAGGCATCATGTAATTCTATTTTAAACTTTGACAAAGTGTAGTTTTGGGAAACTACAAACAGCAGGGGCCAGATTTTAATAAGTGTCTCTGTTGCCATCACTTCAGCAACATGATTCCCATTGCTGTGATCACAGGGGGGTCTCTAACATGCCTTCAGGAACACACAGTTAAAGCCAAGAAAAATGTCACAATTATTAACCAATAAAGAAAGAAAAGTAAGGAAGCTGTTTTAGCGTTGCTAGAAAAGTACTCTCTTAATTAGAGCATTAGAACTTTGCTATATTTCTCTCTTCAGTACCAAGTGGTAGTGACATCTATACTTGGAGTGGGGTTAAATGACAAGACACTGACCTTTATTAAAATTTGCGGGTGAGAATTCTCTTACAATATCCAAGGACTCCCAAGACTTTTTGCAGCTGTTTTTCATGCCCTCCCTTGTCTCCTTGCCCACATCACATGTCACCTATGACATGTCAGAGCATATCACAGCCCCTTCCCGTAAGCTCTGTGTGCACCCCTTCCCAGTGACATCCAGCAAAGCACTGGCACTTTATCCTTTCCACTCCCCTGCCCCAAGCTGTTCACCATCTTTGCCAGATATATCCAGCTGAGCTTGACCACCTAATTACAAACACACGTAGCACTTGTCAGGCTTTGACTGGCAGTAAGGAGGGTAATCTATTTTCTAGAAGTCCCTAATAAACACAATAGTAAGCCACAAACAAAAACCCAGGAAAATTAAATCAAGCTGCTTGTGAGCTCAGTGGGTGCAGCTACATCCCTAATTTAGTTTGTTGCAGGGTTTCTTTTGAGAGAGAGGCTGTCTTGTGTCATCCACTTGGCATCCACTGGTATTCCTCATCCAGAGAACTATCATTCCAAGATCTTTTCCTCCTGGTGGAAAGAGAACCCAGGTCTGTCTCCAAGGATGCCCAGTAAATCTCAGAAAGGAAACCAGTGTGAAATTCATGCTGAGAAAGTGCAGCGTGGATGCAGGTTTAAGGGACACAACAGCTAAAATAAAATCTAACCCCCACCTCTTAGTAAAGCAGATGGATGCACTGAGCAAATTCCACTTCCCCCCATTCCTTACAGAAGGAATTAATCACTCAAGAAAACTGTATTGAAGTGGGACAACAAAGTAGAATTAGGAAGTTAAACACAGTAATAGATTCTTCCTCTTTTTTTTTTTTTTTAATAGTTCTATAAAGAATAAAACTAATAGTCATGTCATGAGGTGGGGAACAGGAGGATGTACCTCAGGGAGAAGGAATACCATCACCTGAGTGAATCAACTAAATGTGCCTCAGGTTGAGTGGCTGCCCTAATCCAATGCAAAAGCACACAGCCCTTTGGGGAGGAAATACTGAAAAATGGAGCTCTTTGAGCACCCGTACAATTTAATTTTCACTGATTTCTGAGTGGTGTCTCAACCCAATATTTATTACTTTAGTCTAGGAATTGAATTTGGTCCTGTTACTAGTAACCAAATCAATCCATTTTTCTTAACACAAAGCATAATAACAGTTTAAAGTCTTTTACTGTTTCCTTGGTGAAGCAACTGAGGAGAGGACTCACTGACTTCCAAACTCCTCTTGGAATATCAACCTGCAAATTTGGGTTATAAAACCAGGGGGCTTTATTGCCTATCCAAACAGGTAGCAAGGTTATCCAGTATTCTGCCCAGTATCCCTCTTAATTTATTTCCCCTTTTCTGCTGCACTCTGCCAGTGCACTCTTTCCCTCTGAGCTGCCATGGGTTTGGAGAACTCCAGGAGAAGCCACTCCTTTCTTTTCATCTTCCCATTGCACCAAGGGGTGCCACCATGTGCAGAATGGCATTTACACTGAAGGGTGTGCAAGGTTCAGAAAGCTAGAGAGACCTCAAGGGGGAAAAACCTGTGGAAACCTCTAGTCTGGAAAATTTCCTGGGAGACATGATCTGTGGATTAGAGCAAATTGTTCCAAATCTTGCACTCAGTAACTTAGACTTTATTTTCAGCTTGCAAATAAAAGACTCATTATGAAATTTTATGTGTCTTTACCAAGCATGACTTCAAGGGCCTCTCACATATGAAAAGAATCTAGAAAATTAGAGGAAAATTTAATTTACAGCTGTCATTTTTATGTAAATAAGTACGGAAATATATGAAGACACAAGCATTTTCCATACCTTAGACTCATTCTTCTGTGTCAGAAGGTCAAAAGATTATCTAGGACTTCTCTCTCAGCAATAGGTGTTCATTACTCTAAATTTCATAATTATGAAAACATTTTTGACTACCTCAAAATTTTAGTGTAAGTACAGGCAAGTTTTAATTAAATTTGTAATAAAAAATCACCATGATGAGAATATATATTAAAAATATATGACTACAGCAGTACAAAAGTTTCTGACCTACAGGAATTTAGATAAACATAAATAGTGGGAGTAGAGTAACCTCTTAAATCATTAGTCAGGTATCTGCCACTAGTTTTGGTCAACTCTGCTTTGCAACTTTCAGACAATAAAGTCCTTTGCAAGACTGTCCTAGATTGAACAGAACTTGCAAAACAAGGATTCAAAAGAAAAAAACAAAACCCTAACAATTCATAAAAATAACAGGAAAATTATCTTAGGAGCAAGTAGAAAGGAAATGGAGTCCATGAGAATTTCCATGCAAGGAAAGACTCAGAGAATTACACTGATTTACAAGTTACAGTAAGGTGCTGTAAAATCATACACAGGAGTGAACTTAATGCAGGTGCTGAAGGAGAGTCAATTTTGTAAAATACAGTGCAAGAGAAAAGGAATTTCTGAACCATCTGGAAAGGACAAATTTTGCTCCCAGCCCCTGTGAGCACTGGTTACCTGACTGATGTGCATCCATGCTCTCTCATTGCCTAAATAAATATGGCATATTGGGCAACACACTTCCATCAGGTAGTCAGGGCCAGAAGATTCAGGAGGGAGGGAGTATTTTTCATCCATTTTGCACTATGTGTGAAAGAGAAGGACGGTGATCTGGCATTTGTTTCAATTCCTTACATCGGAGTTCATATACAAAAATATAATTCATCAATGTCATCCTACAAAAAGCAAGACATTTTAGCAGAAAATGTTGTTCTATCTGATTACAGTACCAGTTTAATTAATGTAATATGTAGACAGGACAGTATCAGGATAAGTAAACAAGCTGCTACAATTAACAAGACTGTGTTTTCAAAGTGAAATATGCTTGTAGCGTGCTAATGATTTTTTGTTATTCTAAGAATAATGATGACACGTTCAAAAATAGTTTTCTGTGTGCAGTTTTGCTTTGTCTTCTTGATATAATTATCCATACAAGTTCATCTAAGTTATTATTTAAGTAATTACATGGAGCACACCTTTCTGGAAGAGAGTAGCTTACAATCTAGGGCTGCATAGATCAAATTAGACTTCAGCTGCATACATCATCCAGGAAATTTCAGCATTTGCTCAACACATTTATTCAGGTGGAATTTAATTAAACTGAACAAATTAAAGCTGACTCCTGACTCATTTCAGAGCACCGGAGCAGAGACATAGAGAGTGACACTGGAAAAAATTTGCAGCCATCTAGGACATTGTCATCTCTCAGTAGCCTTCAATTAGCCATTAATAATTTTGTGAAATTTAAATTTGATTTGCACTGCACAAAAAACCAATTTGAGAAGAGAGACCTGTTAAGCTATGCATTTCAACAAGTCTCTCAAAATGTGCAAACACTTCAGTACACACCTTTTGAGCCCTACAAGCAAATTGTAAGCACACTGGCTGCTGTGTGCCATGTATATACTGTGCATACTGTTCATGTATACCTAATCCAAACTCCCTTGATGCAATTTCAGGCCATTACATCTCTGTATCCCTGCGAACATCAAAAATAATTCATTCCTTTAAATCTTAATTAATTACATCCTAAAGCAATCTATGTATTTTGAAAACTGTCACTGGGCCTCTCTTATTTTCCTTTAGGAAAAAAACAACCCTACTGCCAGGAGTCTTTTCTCTCAGGGAGTGCACCTCCTTGTCTTCCCTCTGGAGCTGCTCAGCTCTGTCCCAAGTCTGATTTTAGAATCTGTGAAATTTCCAGAGTAGCTCACAAATGCAAAAGAATTGTCTAACAAAACTGAATGGCCAGAAACCTTGCCCCATAAAAATGAAGGTTCAAAGAGCTTAGGCTCTGGCCCACGACAGGGTGTCACCAAAATGCAGGAACTGCATTAATGCTGCAGTAACTAGTAAGAGTAAAAATACCTTAAATATTCCACATCTCTCCAAGAGAAATAGATTATACAAAATAACCTTGATATATTCCCATAGGTTTAAACATTTAAGCATATTCAAAACAAAATCTGTTTCAAAAATACACATTTTGAAAGAAGAGGGAAAACATAAATCACTGTGACTGTTAAAACAAGTGAAAAATAATGGAAGAAACTAAAAATAAGTATCAAATAGCACAGAAAATTTCAACAGAGTAAAATGGTGCTCAGTAAATGCTCACAACATTTAAATAGCTGGGGATGATTTTCCCTTTAGTGAAAAAAACTAAAAACCCAGCCCTCTATGGAGAGGATTGCAGGAAGAAGAGCTGGTAAGTAAATTTGTGATCAAAATCACAGCAGAAGGAAAGAATCAGAGTTGGCATCATCAAAAACATGAAAAAAAGAAATATTCTGATCTGCTTTTGAAGATCAGGAGCTCTTAACTAAGGGAGATAATAGATAACTCCCAACATTAAATTTTTCCTACATCCCAACAGAGCCATCTTCTGTGAGGTTTTATCATCTCATGTGCAAAACCACAGAAGATGTTCATACAAACACGCAGCACAAGCACAGGAATCCTTTGTTTTATGTGGTGGAGGTGTGTGGAGCTGCTCTGTCTGCTGGGAAAGCTGGGCTTCAGCCTGGAGGAGAGAAAGCTCTCCTATAAGGAAACCTTATTGCAGCCTTTCAGTCCTCAAAGGGGGCTCATAAGAAAGTTGGGGGGAGACATTTTAGCAGAGCCTGTTCCAACAGGATGAGGAGAAATGGTTTTAAGCTGAAAGCACATGGATTCAGACTAGGTATCACAAGAAACTTTTCATTATGAGGGTGGTAAAACAGAGGCAACTCCCCATTCACAGAGAGTTGGTGGAAGTTCTTTCCCTGGAAACATTTGAGGCCAGGTTGGATGGGGTTCTGAGCAACCTGGACTAGTTGAAAATAACCCTGCTCATTGCAGAAGGGCTGGACTAGATGAAGGTGTTGAAGGTGCCTTCCAACACCTAAACCATTCTATGATTCTATTTCTAGTCCTATACTTCATGAAGCCAAAAAATACTCATTACCCGAAAAAGAGCCTGGGGCTACCCAAGCAAACTCTCATTTCAGTTGTAATTTAATTGTGCAGAAACCAAATAAAGACAGAGTTGAAGAGGTGGGCAATATGCAAAATTTCCCATGTACCTTGTTGACTGGAAGGTAATAGAGCCATCACTTTCTTTTGCATGAATATTATTTGTTACCAACTTAGTTCTATTAGATTTACAAAATCATAAAGCATTCATAAGCAAAAAAAAAGCTCATGAGCAAGTCTCATTTTCTTTAATGCATTTTCTATGTGTAAGCTCTCCTGGAACAGTTTAGAAAGCTCATTTTCAGGCTATTCTTGGTGAAATATTTGGTTTATGTGTTCTCAGATTTGATAGCGGGTGCTTGCTGGACTGTTTCAATTATTATTTTGGCTGACAATCTTTTTGCAAATAACAACAAATCCTCCTTCCATCACACCCCCTCACTGGCATGTCCAGGAGCAATTCTTAGATGCATAAATGCTCCATTTCAAACAATTAAAACATCTGAGACTCATGAACATTTGTACACTTAACCAGAAGGTGCTAGGAGATTCATGACTTATGATTAGTACCTCACTATGGAGCACAACCGTGCCAAATTTGACCCATGTCCTCAGAAGCATACTTGTACTTATGAATTTGATTTAAAACCAGATATGAACACTAGCTTGGAAACTATTTTTACTGCTGCATCAAAGTACAAAAACCAGGGGAGATGCAGATGCTACAGGCAAGAAGTTTGGCTGGGACAACTCAACAGATTTCACACAAAGCTGGACTCAATTTGACAACTGCAGAGATTTGGCCAAAGTTATTGATCAGACATTCAATAGATCTGAAACTTAAGAATGTGGCAGGGTCTCCACCACTCTTTACTTTTAATATTAATACCATAAAGGCATTCAAAAACAAGGCTACAATTTTCTCAGATTATCACTGAGCAGAAAAAGAGGTAGAATGATGCCTATGCACGGACATCAGAAGGAGAATAGGCTGGATCACTTGATTTGGTAACTGGGTCAGAGTGAAGAGCACAATACTTTGTAAATGAAACATACACATCAAATTATTTACTAAGAGAAGAATGCATTAAGGCCATCAATAAACGTAGAGATTTAAGAGTTAACATGTTTGCAAATGGTCATCTCCAAAGACTGTTGAGATTATGGGAATAAAAACTGTGCAAAAGTCACTAATCTAAACTACTGGGCTCCTTCCTAGATTCTAGAAATGTCCTTTTTCAATTTCGTATTCCTCCCCACAAAAACCTATAATTTATCATATAGGGAAAATGCACTTAATTAACATTAAATAATGTGAAAATAAGAATTCTAAATTTACATGGTGTAATGCAACTCTTTTGCCTAAACGTTTAAAATTTAAAGTCATAATTTTTCAAACATTTCACAGAGTTTATTACCAGGTACCTTACAGCACAGTTAACTGAGTTAGATGGAATAAATTATGCTTATAAGAATGTGCACAGTTATCCCTAAAATGGACAATGTGACAGGTTTGGAATTCAGTGTTAAGCATCACCTAATCAAACTCTGAAAAAATATTGTAATTAATAATTCTAAGTGAATGAAGGAGTAGATTATATTATTCAAGATAAATTATATTCAACATACAAAAATAAAATATTGAGTTATTCAGCACAGTGTAAGTGACTAACTGTAAAAATACCAATCAAGGCAAGCATTTGGGATTCAGAAGAATTTAAATTAAAGGACATTAACATTATTTTCATAAAGGTTTTGTTATTTGGGCTGCTGAATATATCTACCACTTTACCCACTACATTCTATGTCTACAATTCAGCATCCAGAAAGATTTTATTGAGATTTTTTTTTCCAATATCAACTCCAGTTATTATTTTTAGGGCAAGAGTGAAGACATAGGTGTCTAACTATCTAGACTTTCCATAGGTCAGATAAGGAATTTCTCCTTGTATCATACACATTAAGATCCTTAAGAGATAAACAGATTTGTTAAAGTCTCCTTACAGGGTGATAGAGTTTAGTATTTAGTCTGTTATTCCCCAAAGTTTGAATATTAGAAATTACATCATTAATGTAGTGACTGGTAATCCTTACATTTCTATGGCCATTGACAAATTCAGATTTATCTATATACTTTTCAAAATCTACTACCATCTACATGGGTTTTTTGGACAGCAATACTTTTTTCAGTAGATTATCTTGGAAAAATTGAAAGTTATACAGCCAGCCTATTATATTCCCTGTGTTTTTGGGTATGGCATTTAGAGATGCAGCAAGGAAATGATTTCTCCATTCTTTGTTTGTTAAAAAGTTTATTTATTTCTTCCTGTTGAAAAACTATGTGTGGCTATTTCCCTTCCTCTCCCCAGTGTAACAATCTAGTCTTGTCACTTGTGTGTTCTTCCCTGCAACAGTAGAAAGAGTTAAAAAAAGAGTAACTGTAATTCCACAAAAACTGGCTGACAAGACCCTCTAGTAGGCCAGATGCTTCTAAAATTTCTGAGAATTAGATTTCAAGTTGATGGTTTTCTCCTAATACTTGTAAAAGATACAGCTTTGAGAGCCTGCAAAGCTCAAATCTTTTCTCATTACTTCTGTAGAACAAATGTAGCTGCGGTACAAGACCTTCCAACTTTACAGACAAACACCTTATCCTTTTTCAAAGGATCAGTTCTACAGGAGTGAAGCAGTAGTAAATTGTGGCATTATCTCCTAGGATGACCCTGCCAAGCTGCAGTGTTAAGTGGCACTCTCTTGGCTAGCTGGAGAATCATCACATTGGTCTGGAGAGACAGAATGCACGCCTCAACATCTTCAGGAGCTGCTTAAGGGACACTAGAGATTATTTCACCTTGAAATACGTCTGCCTTAGATCTTATTTCTCTCACTCTTTGCAGTCTCAATGGGGAAAAAAAAGACACCAACTGAAAAGGAAAATAGATTATGTTGAATTTTCACCACTGAGCCTCTATTCCCAGCTGCTGAGAACTCCAGAAGTTGATGCATGCAAGAGGGAGGAATACACTGGCAGCTCCTTATGTGGTGGCAGGAAATCTTCTCCCTTTCATGTCTGTATCTTGGAGATAAGAGAGAGATTGACATGGTCCCCCAGAAAATATTAACTAATAAAGTATCAATATAGGTCTGCTTTAGTGATGCTTTCTTGCTGCTGCTGTCAGGAGCTATGAGGAATGCAAATTGCTTTTCTCTAAATGTTTTGTTGATGGGTAAGATACCCATAAACATAGACACTTCCATTTTTCAATATGATCAATACAACTTTTAAGTTGCTTTAGCACTGATAGAAAGTTGTTTTATTTTTAGTTTCTAGTGAGGAGAAAAATCTCTATCTGTAGATTTTGAGTCTTTAGTATAACATGGCTACCATTTTTGTTAACAGCAAACCTATAACAAGAAATATGGCTGAACATTTTCTTCAGCAAGTATTGCATGGTCTCAGGATAATACCAGGTTAAAAGATGGAACAGCATTTACATTAAAAAGAAGGTGCTGTGCATTGATTTCACTGACATCTCACTTACTGATTAATTAATTACAATTAATTTGCTCTCTGTTTTACTCAGTGTTTCAATTGTGAAATGGGCCCTTAACAACATTCAGGCATATTCTACGACTCTGTGTAAAGGGGGCCAGAAACTGTTTTGTTTTCAGCAAATAAATAAGATAGGCTGGTATTTTTATACATTTAAATGCATAATTATTCTCAGTGCTCTTTACAAAGAATCAAGCTGGGGGAAGAAAGTCTTCTAATGTCCTGTCTTTTCAAAAGTATACTCAACAGAGTCCATAATATATTTAATTGAATAAATCCCCAATCAGGAATATATATAAAAAAGCAGATAATTCCATTAGAAATATTTCATTGTGTATTTTGCTATTTTTCGGGTAAACCTCTGAATGTATTCACCCTCTGTAATCATAACTCTGTTTATTCAGCCCTTTACATTTTCAAATTTAGCAACTTTTTCACTGACCATACAAGGTGTGATGAGATACCAGGTTTGTTTGCTTTAATTTCATGGCTCACCAAGCAAAATTTCACTGGCCTTGCTGACTAATATTTGGGAGGAACAAAAAAAAAGAGAGGGAAACAAAAGAGCATTTACTTGTAATTTGAAACTTGTAACCTGCAATCTTTGGTTGTACTGATGGGACACTGTGGGACAGATCTGAATTCCTGCTCCATAATCAAACACTCCTCATTTATGTCTAAAGGAATGGGCAGTATAAAACAGGAAAAAGAGTCTAAAACTTCTCTAAGCATCTGGGCCTGCATTTATTGCTTGGAGTTACATAGCTCAAAGCTCACAGACAGGTATGTGGCAAACAAAACTATTTTGTGCTCTCTGATCCAAAAGAATTTTGAATATAACAAGTGAAACTTAATTAAATGTTCACAAGATCTGTATCTCCTTGCCCCTTGAAGGGTTTCTAGCCCTCTGGCTTAGATCCTTGGAAATCACAAGCCATCTGTTTGTTTTCAGGCAGTAGGGGATGCCACTGAAGCAAAATATTCAAACAAGGGAAAAGTGCACAATCTAAATAGGAAAAGGTCAGGGTTTTTTTTTTATTCCTTTGCCCAGTGTGCCTACAAAGAAAGTCATATTAAGTGCATTGCAAAGCCCAGCTCTTTCTTTGCTATTCACCTCTTTCAGATATGCCAGTGCAGACATTTCAAGGGATACAACTGAGGAAGAGCAAGCCGTGGTGAAGATACGAGACAGGCCCAACCTGTGGTTACAGACAGCTTTACAAATATGCAGAAACACCACCAAGTTCTTTTCTGCAGCAGACAGCATCCTCATCCCTGTAGATATGACTAAATTAGGATAGTGCAATTCCCAAAGAGGAATATATCTCATAGGCTGTAAAGAGTCTGAAACTGATGCTGTCATGCATTATACTGCCCAGAAAGCAGATTATAAAGCACAAGTTTCAGAAAGTATATGTGCAGTGTGGTGTAAAAGCTGACAGTGACCCAGCTTCACATATGCAACATTAAAATCAACAGCAGTTTCAACACCATTTGGGATTACAGCCTTCAGCCAAACAGCTGAGGTCCCTCATATTGTCACAAATCTATGGCTGAATTATACTACCAATTTATCTCAAATAAATTTGTAACATTATATAATAATATAATTTGTAACATTATATATCCACAACAAATGCTGAATTTACCTTGTATTCACCATATTCATGCTTCCAGATTCACAGCCTTCTATACTTTCAGGTTCTTTGGAATAAATGCACAGCAGTTTTAATTCTGCATTTTATCAATGACTATATTAATTTTGATCTCTTCTGTCTCTGGAAATCTGTCATTGTGACATGGCAATGTAAAGAAAACAATGCAAATCCATTAATAACAAATTTTTGGTGAATATGACCTCAAAATGTTAAACATTTTTTGGTCAACAAGCGAGTGCCAATTGAGAATTTTACAAGTAAAAATTCCAGTTCATTACATAATATATAGAAGTAACCAGCAACTTTTACTGAATGTAAAGGAGTGAGTTTCAAATATCTGTTATTCCTGTATTTATTTGGATTTGCACATTACCACGTATAATGCAACATTATACCATAACAATCTAGAACCCAGATATTTAAAGTCTACATGGGCAGAAGACGGAAAGACATAAGAAAGACAAATTAGCATTTTCCTTCCTTGTCCTGCCAGCCTTGGAGACACAAGAGGGGTCTAACACCCAGTGACTCCCAGGCTGCTGTTTAAGCCCAGAATATGGAATGATGGATCCAAATTTTCCTGTGGTAAGCCAGCAGGAGCCCACATCCCATCTATATCACCAGCCTGCTGCCAAAATTACATTTCCTACTGGTCTGCAGAGGTGTGGATATTATTGCCATGTCTCTCAGCAATCGTGCAAACAATCATTTGCACCCCACAGATGTGAGAGGGGTTCAACTTCGCCTTGATTGTATCTTTGAAAAAAATTTTCAAAGTACCAAAAATACAAATAGATAGCATAGGAAGCTTTGCATTCACACTGATTCTAGCACCCCTACACAACAGTGTGCTCAAATAGTATGGCAAGTATTTCTTCGAACAAATTCAATCTTTGCTGAATTCTCCTTCCTCTTCCTTTCAGAAGCCCACAAAGTTAATAATGAATGGAGACAGCTAAACCAAATAAAAAAAATCTTATTTCAGTTTTATTAGAGGACAGGAAATACAGCTGTTGCTTTTTGGAATAAAGTAGACATCCAAATCTCCTTGTGCTGTGAAGCAAAATCATGAAAATGCTTGTTCCACAAATAAATCTCCTCATGGGGACAGACATATCCACCATAGACACCCACCTTTTGGAGCTGGCTCTACATATTTTGTCTTTTAAGCCTATCCAAAACTGATAATGCAGGGAAAGAAGTGGATGTCAGGAAGGAGTTTCATTTACATCTGTTCTTGCCCAGCACTGAGTCCAGCAGAGACAATATGTCACCAACTTAGATTTGACAAGCTCTCTGGCTTTTCCATTTCTGCCTGCAAGTGATTTGGACTATTATACAGAGTTAGAAAGCTGTAATTCAGTTTCCTCCAGCCACAGGATGAAAGGTTGCTTTGGATGGTGATTTACATTGAGATTAATCACGATCATGGCCATGGCAAATGGTTATCCTGCTGTGTTCTAGTGATTTAATTTTACTGCACAGAACAAATCGAAGACAACTGAGTTTGTATTCTTGGTAGTCTATGGAAGTGTCCTTATTGCTTCTATGACACATTGGCTGCCCGAGTCAAAGGATTGTGTGGTTATTTAAGGTAGCTGGGTGGGTCAGCCTTGTGTCATCACAATGAGTCAATTGTTAAAGTGCTAAATAAAAGTGGACAGTTTGGAGCCCAAGCATCTGATGAGCCATGTTATGCCTGGATCCAAAGCTGTGCTTTAACACAAGACACACGTGTGGGCAGCTGCACCATTTAGCTGTGGATCCAGGTTCAGGCTGAAACACCCCAGGCTGGTTTGAATGCTTCCTTCCCAAGTCCAGTGGGTTGGTTTTCAGTTGGGCCCATTTTTTAACAAAAGCAAATGCAAATGAGAAGCTACCCAGAAATAGCACTGCATAGCAATTTTCTATATAAATTTATAATGCAATGGAAACAGATGGTACATTCAACACTGTCAGAGAAAGCCATTTGGGTTTTGGTGACTATTTCTCTTTTATTTCTGATGGTGTATTTACTCTGTCTATTTTCATTGCCGAGTTGTTTTAACACCTGTATAAAATAGAAATCAACCCTAAGTGAGAGCTGTGTAAACTAATCTTGGTAACAGATGCAGCTTTGTCAGTCTTGATGCAATTTTCTGACCAGTGATGTAAATTGTACAGTGCACCACTTTTTGATGGCAATCAACAATGTTCACTTGGGTTCTACTTCCAGAAGGAGGGATTAATTTATGAAGGATCATTAGAAGCCATTTCCAAAAGCATGAAAGCCTTCTTCAATTTTTATGAGGCAAGTGTTGTGTTAAAGATGAGGCAACAGATCACTTTTTTTGATGCTGTATTTCACATGGTATTTGTATTCTACATTTTCTACAATATTTACAGGAAAGGCCAGTATGGTAATCTAAATTCAGGACACACAGCTCAGAGAAGATTAATTTAGACCAGGCTTGGGGCAACACATAGCTTATGCAATTTACTGTCACCATTTCTACTGAATCTTTGCTGATTAATTCAGCTGCAGAAAAAAACAGTGACCACAGTTTTTTTTTAAGGAAGGAGCATGATCAAGGTTGCTGGGTTGCACACTGATACTGTACAGCTCTGAAGTAACCCCCTCTTCTGTCTCCAGCCAGTAAGAAACTCTCTAGTTAAATGTTTTCATCAGAAATTGTTCATTCATGGAGAGACTCAACCACTAAAATCCACCGAATATCTCATGCCCAGAAGAAAATTTATGGCCATGATGAACAAAAGCAATGCAAAAGCCCAGCTGTCTATTGTTGGCACACAAAGAAGCTGATTTAATTTTGAAGAATGAACCTCAGTTTTCCATTTTCCAGTGTCCCTCACTCACTGCTTTCTCTCACATTCTACAAGTCTTATTCTACCTTGCATGTAGTGATTACTTTCCAGAACAAACTACTACTCGAATCCCAGTCTCAAGAAAATAATAAAATTGCCAAGCTAGAAAGTATTTAATCTGTTTGGTCCTCTTTTTCCTACCCTCAAGCCCACTGTATTGAATCTTTTAAACAGAAAATTCTCTCAGAATAATAAAAGCATTCTCCTTCAAGCAGAGTTTCTCTTTGGGCAATACAGGTAAATAAATATGCATCTTTTTGAGAGAGCACCAAACACCAATTTTTACAGTATTGTCTCCACTTTACTGCAAACATCTACACTGGATAGATGGATACAAGGTTTTTATCATAAATCAGTCTTCCTGTATCCATCAAAGGTAAATTAAGACTAAGGGGAAGTATTGTAACAGTTCTCACACCAGCTCAGACATATAATGATTTTTATAACTCAAAGAAAGAGTCACTGAGTTGTGAATGACATCCTGAAAGGTAAATCCTGAAAACTGGGAGGGATGAGGAAAAAAAAGGGGAAAAGAAGAGAAAGAGAACAAGAACTTGTGTTCTGTGCTCCTTAAAGACAAGAGGAAAATGAGTTCAATGTAGGACATGAAGGAGGGAAAATAACTGAATTAACTGAAACAGTGTAGTTAAAAATCAAGAAGTGTTCTTCTCTGGCATATAAAACAAATTATTTAAATTTTATAGTACTCTCATAAAATGTGGAGCAGGCATTCTTGTTTTGTTTGATCTACTTATAACGTGATGTCTCCACAGCAGCATCTATGGGACCTGGCCCAGTCTGATCAGATCACAACTTCAGACTTTCCATTCTACAGTAATTATTAATGAACCTTATTTTTTCTGTATTTATGATAGCACAGTCTTCTGGACTGGTGCTGATAGTAATAACAGTGAATCTGAGCAACACATTTCAATTGGGTTGTTGTTAGGAGTCAGTATGGGCTCCGCAGCAGCCATGGGAAGACAGGAAATCCCACTGGAAATCTGTTGCTCAATTTTTGTTCCAGACAAAAATAGAAAACTACAAAGTATTTACTTGCAGTGAAGGACGTGATTAAAATTAGATTTCCATTGAGAAACAAATAAGTACATTATGTTATTTTCATGTATCAAACAAATGGATGACTGTAAAAAGACTTTGTTTACATACTGCAATCTGTTTACCTGATATTTACAGATAAACAAAATAAACAAGAATGTGGAATATATCAATGCAAATCATGTGTTTGTCTTAATCCATTGAACATTATTTTTTTGTGAATTTGTTGATAACCTATTATTTCGATAATGAAAAACAAGTAAAAACTTCCCCCAAATGAGCAAATTCCTTTCCTACTTACTATGCAAATAGGAACAAACTGTATTTTCCATTTCTAATTAAACCTCTACCTGTTCCTCAATCAGGTAAATTGCTAATAGCTTCTTGCTATGTTATTTTTGGGACTATTTTGAGCAGAACTATTCTGGTTGCTATAATTAAAACTTCTAAAATTAATATTTAAATTTATAAATGCTGGACTATGACATCCTGAGAAATAATATATACAAGTCTGATTGCAGAGCTGAAGTGAGCTGTTATGTGCATTTGACTTTCTTTTATCCTGCAGTCTGCATCCCTGTTCACCTGAATGCTATTAAGTTCTGAAGCTGATTACATGGGTTGGCTTGTGACTCAGCCAGCCAACCCTTCAGGCACCTAAAAATAATGTTCTGTTTCTTTTGTTAAGAGAAAAAATATGCCTGTACCATTTCAAGCAACCTGAGACAGACCTGAGAGTGAAAGCCCAACCTGGTCCAACCAATTCAAAACCCTCACATCAAAACCAAAGTACTACTTTTTCAGTGCTGAAGGCAGAGAACAGAAAATTTGTGATCTCACCAGCTGAACATTCAGCTGAGATGGATGTCAGTATCTTGTCAAGTCTGTCTGTAGTTCCGGTATTCAGGTCTAAGACTCTCTAGGCTTTGATACCAGCAGGGAATTTGAAGTAGGTAACACAAGAAATGAGTAAAATAATTGCTCAAAAATACCAAATGAATCCATCAGAGGTCATTACTTGCAGTGAGGTTATGTTTGGGAATGGGAGAGAGAATTCAGTGTGCATATAAAATCCAGAATTACAAGATTCCTAGAAAAACAAGGAGAAATGCAATATATAATACTTTAAAGATTGTTCTGAGAGAGTTCAGTTCAAGGAAGAGAGTAGGTATCCATAACCTTTCATGCCACTGTTTAAGGATCTTCAAGAAAAGACTGGACTTCTTCAGATGATTGAAAGGACTGATGTTGTAACATTTTTTTATATTCTTTTTCTTTTCCTTGGAAGTCATGTTCTGAATCAGAGTCTTTATTCCTGTATATTCACCCAAACATTAAGAGCAGGTCAGTATAAAGAATGGTAGAGAAGGCAGACAGAAGAAATAAAAAAAATTCTGCTATGGCATGAAAATAAAAAATGAACCACTTTAAGAGTTTGGTTTTCAAAACTAAGTGTCTACCCTCACCCCTAAAATGTGAAAACAGCCATTTGTTAGTAAAAAGATGATTAAGACTTAGTGGAGAAAGACGGCTTATCCTGCAGTGACTGAGTTAATGGAAGGCCTGAATTGCCCTCCAGAAGCTTCTCTCTATTGATTTATACAAGAACCTAGGACAATAACACTGCTAATTAGGATCTTCAGTTAAGTACTCAGAAGTTGGTTCCAACCAAAGCAATTACTCTTACTTTTTTTTTCTACAAATAGAATGCTATGTCATATCTGGAAGTTTCATCAGTGAAGGTACAGACCTTGAACTGAGGAAAAAATGGGGGTTTTCCACTTTCTGTGTTGTCTTCATTTAAGGACCTCTTGGGGGGGCTAAAATGGTATTTGCAGTACCAAAACCAATACAACCAGGCAAGGGCATTTGCAAATAGTGCCCAAATGCACCTGCTCATGTCCTGCTCTTTCCCTCATTAAAGGACTGTAGTGTCCTTCTATATGAAAGCTCTTCTTTTGCTCTACCATTTCTACTGCTTATTGGTAATTTTGCCATAGCTTTCCTAGAAGGTGGGCATAGAAAATGAATGGTCATTAGGTTCCCTACCGTGTATTTGTAAAATTTTGCAAATCCTGATTTCATTTTCCTTTGATTGCCCTTTCCATTTTCCATGCTTATATCCAAAAGTTAATAATATAACATATACCAGCTATCAGCTTACATGTTGCTAGAATGATTGCACAGCAATTCCATACACAACTAATTAGGCATCAAGCATCAATCTGAACTATAGCTCACCAATTTTTTTTTAGAGAACATTTCAAAAGAACAGAGAATTCAGCCAGCTCTTACTTTATGTGATTTAACTTGTCAATAAGAGAGGAGGTTATGACATTTTCACCTCCTAATTTTAAAATTCCTCTTTCAAATAAGAGCAGTATTGCAGAATGTATTTCACGGTTTTAATTATTCCAAAATCATGCACTGCTTACAATAATTAACAACTGTCTGTAATTATGGGTGCATAGGGGTTTCTCTGCTTAATGCAAAGTGCCCTGTTGAAAGTCAAGGTATTTTATTGGGGGAAGGACATAAAATGTCACAGGATATGCTGAACAGAAAGCTTTGCTCTTCTGATAGAGAGTTATATAGTTTTCAAATCAAAGTTTATTTTACCATCTTTAAAAAAATGCCAATCTATTCTAGAGACCATAAGGAAACATGTAAAGATATGCAGCATATTTTCTAGAAGTGTAAGCAGGATTATTTTAATGACAGTCTACCTTAAACAGTCTTGTTATTGATGAGAAAACAGCAACACTCTGGTCTATGCATGTGGTGAGGTGATTCTGGTGACCACATTCTGGGTTTTTTTCAGAATCAGGAAGTACAAGCACACATAATATTTACATCTGGTAAACAGGCACCTAATGAATTAATGAAATTTTCAAACTGAGAAGGAGGAAATTATTCTGAAAGTGATCAGCAAACTTTTTTTTTTTCACTTTCCAAACAGGATATCTTTTTTGCTCTAAATATAGCAGTGCTGCCATTCAAAATGGTCAATGAGTTGGAAGTATTTTCTTAAAACAAAATTTGAAAATCAGTCACCTAACGTTCACTTTTCCTCTAAATTAGGAAGAAATTGTTGTCAAATATATGAATCATTTGTGGATGGAGTTATATTTGATCTTGACATGTTCATGTTTTCAGTGTTCATCTTTGTAGATTCATCTTTCCTAGGATGAGAACATGCATTCACATACAGATCTATTCATCTTTCTTTCCTAAATAAAAGCTATGCAGCAATAGTATATTTTAAAATGGTTTCTTCCCACAATTTTTTTTTTGTCAATTGACAACTTGAAGACTGCACTCTTGTGTGTGTGCACACCCAAGTATATTCACATGCATGTGCACTGTGTGCAGACACATTTCTAACTCTCATAATGGGATTGAGATTTCCTCTTTCAGCTTCTGTTCAATAAAGAGAAACAAGGTCTTTTGCAGTCAGGAATCAATGACCATTTGGAGCCATTCAACCTGCACTTTTTCCTCCTGATTACTGTGAACAGCAACACTCCCAGTGAAGGAAATTTTGATTGTATTAAGTAGAACTGACAAAAGTCCATTAGAAAAAATGCACTTTGCGATGTTTTCTTATAATGCTGCTTCTTAAAAGGAAAAGCACCATATTTCTTTTGTCAATTGTCAGGCAGAAGCTGAAATTCATCCCAAATGTCTCTGTACTTGCTAAAAAGGTATTTCATTATAAAGATGCTGCTGCCATCTATTGGGTGACATTACTCTACTAAAGAACAATGTCTTTTCTGGATTCAGAAGGGACAAATAAATTGTGTCATTCACCTTTTTTCCTGTGGAGTTTTATTAGCAAGGAGGTTGTAGCAACCTGTATTAGGTTTATAACATATGTCTTATGTAAAGAGCTTGGTTCTGTCTTTATCACCATTGCTAAATTTCATGAAGATAGGAATTTTGGAATAGCAGTAAACTTAAATTTAACAATGTGGCACTGGAAAAATGGAAAAATTAAAAAACCAACAATAAACCCACCATTTAATAGTGCCTCACATCTCAGAAAGATCTTATACAGATGTTTTCATGCTCAGTGTCACTAGTGGAACTGCATCACTTGTTGTGTTTGAATAAAAGACCTAATTTCCATGTAAGTGGCAATCTTTTGCAATACAAAGACATTTCTGTGATGCACAGAGACTTCACAGTTGTTTTTTTTAAGCAACTTAGTGAGGCTTCAAAGAAGTATTTTGCCCCTCTAAGATTGATTTTATTTTTCCTATAAAATTTTAATTGAGGTTCTGAATCCTTTTGCGACATCCCTGCATGAATATCTTCGGCACATGAAATGTGCATTTTAATGAAGAATACAGGTTTTCAGAAGGATAAATGCTAAAAAAACAGTTTTGAGCTTTGAAAGTTGTAGTTCAGTCCATAGTGGAACCACATGGAGGTAAGAACATATGGTAAAATAAACAAAGTAAGTGGATGAAGTGCCCCCCTGTGCTCTGCCAGATCTGGCAGAACAGAGGCCTTGGAAGCACTGCTCTGCTACAGAAAACAGACAAACCAATAATATTGAAAATAGAAAACAATGGCAAAAGAATGAACAAATCTCCTTGTCTGGTTTCATTTATTGCCACATCTGTCTGGCACTGACTAATTGCATTTCTCTTCTCTCTTATCTTTCAGAAGAGCAAGAAGGTATTTTACCTTTGGTGGCCCAGAAGAAAATTAGCTGACTGCAGAAAGTTTTGCACACACTGTTGGTGCTTTCACCACCAGTAACCAGCTTGACTTTTTATTGCTAAAATGGAGTGATAAAAGACAAGCGGACAAAAACAGCAGGAAGAAAATTCCTCTCTATTTTTAAACATAATATATATGACTCAGAAGACTGAAGCAACAGCAAGCTGGAACCTCACAATGCTTACTGTACTGGCACTGCTGAATTGCACTTTTCAACCTCTTTGATTTTTTTATTACTGAGTTTAAGAGCAGACAAATTTAGCTAACTGTATGCTGAGGTAGAGAAAAGCCATCACAGACAGTACAAAATTCTTTTCTGCCATTCTTGGAAAAGAACCATTTCTTGAGGGTAGTGTTCTCCTAGGTAAGTATAAATGCCTCCCATTACCATTAAGAGCACAGAAAGGACAGCTATTAAATATTAGACTTAAACTCAGGAGATCTTGCATCTAATTATACTTCTGCTAAAGCATTTCTACATGACCTTGGGCCAGACACACAAAAATCTGTCTATGCTTCAGGCTACCACTGGTAAATGGAGATAATGATATATTTGCCCCTTACAGCAGCGTTTTGAGGTTAAACTCGGGTTACTGTAATATTAACATTTGTTTTTCAGTATTGAAATGATAAAAACACTTAAAGGCCTATTGCAGTAAGATTAGAGAGGAGTCTGACTTTATTTTTTGCGTGCTTACCTTTCCACTAACACATCATTTAAAGAAAAACAAAGGTTTTTTGGAAGCAGTCTCTGTTAACCAGCAGCAGGAAGATTTGTGGGTGGAAGAGCACCCACAGAAAATGAACATGCAGTAGAAAGGGAAGAAAACCCTACTCCTGTTCTGTGGAAGATTGTAGAAACTACCAACAGAAGGGCTGGTAATATGAGCTCAGTGTATTCTAACAACCAGAATTTCTCCTTTATTAAAAGGGAAATGCCTCCAGATGGCAACAGTGTGAAATTACAACCTCTGCTCTGCCAGCTCCAATTACAAAAGGGATGTGAAAAAGTGGCACCAGCATAATATTAAAATCATGTTATGAGGTATGGGGCGGGTTTTTGGGGTTTTTTTGTTTGGTTGGCCTTTTTGGGTTTGTTTTGGTTTGGTTTTTTTGTTGCTATTTGGGCTTTTTTTGGGTTTTTGTTTGGTTTTGGGTTGTTGGTTTTGGTTTGGGTTTTTTTGTTTGTTTGTTTTTTGGATGGTTTGGTTTGGTTTTTTGAAAATAAATTTACAGAAAATATGGTTTCAGTTTGCTTTAATATTAATTTATAGAAGCAGTTCAATTTGAGTTATACTGTATTACAGTTTTGATATTTCTACAGCCCCAACCAACTGATCTTTTTTATTCATGTAGGGAGATGTTTTCCATAAGGATTCTTATCCTTTCTGCAGTATCTATAGCTTAGTAATACATTGCAGTTCCCTGGAGGGGTGTTAGCCAAGTCTCACTTTAATAAACTCTTGGTCTTTGTTTTCACAGAACCTTGTTTCTTCCATCCTAATCCTAACTTGACAAAAGATCTACAGGTTATACAGTAAATATGCCATAAGGAAATGTTAAAAAGAAAGGAAAAGCCAGCATTTTACTTTCTCCAAGCTGGTTTTCTATCTAAACCTATGCCAAATATCTAACAGATATGGAATGTTTCTCTAGCAGCAGTAAAAATTGTAAAGAAGAGGTCAAACACTTTCTTCCCTTTAAACCCAAGGGCTGCAAAAGCAAGGAATGCTGTATGCTGAGGTTGCCTTTTAGCTGCTCTAGAAAATGCTGCTTTCAAACTAATATCTAAAAAAAGCAAATTCTAGCTTTGAAACTGGTATTTTCAGTGCTTTATTTAGTGCTGTAAAGGCTATATAGACCCAGGGTTGAAGGTAAGGTTGCAGATACCTGTTCAATCTCATTTCTGTAGCAATTAAATCTGGGTATGGATACCAATTGACTTTGAAACACATTTTTTTCTGGACTGGACTCTTGGTTTTATTGGTCTTGGGTCTATGAACCCATTTAGTACATTCAATTAAAATTACTAGAAATGTGAACAAGTCCTTACCTGTTAAACTGGCACCATGCTACCATTCATCCCAGGAACTGAATGACAACTTGTCAATGAAATGTAAAACAGTTCTTTTTCCATCTCTGTCCTGAATGGATCACATGAAGAAATAGGACACAGGAGTGTGATGAGCTAGAGGAATACGGTGTTGTGATAGTATTTTTGGTTTAGTTATCAAGGAAAGGAAAAAATTAACTTCTGGTTAGATAGCAATAATGAAAAATCTGTGTGAGTGTGTGTGTGTGTGTGTGTAAAATGCCTTCTCCCTGTTGTACAGTTATTCTTTGGTTCAGGGAATTTATTTAAATCCCACTTCTCCTCTAGTGGCTACTTCAAATGCCTCCTTTTACGTTACTCTGCTTCAGAGGTTTGTAGTCTGGTTTTCTACAGATCTAAAGGGCAATAGCTAGAACTAAGTCAAAAACACTTGTATCCTGAATACATGAAAGTCAAAATACTCACTTTGCTGAAACAGTGTGTGCTGGCAGTTGTTTAGATCTGAGGACCTGACATCAACTCCTTGGAGAAGCAGGGAACTTCTCATGAAAAGAGATTAAAAAGAGGACTCCTCCCCAGCCTCATGTACAGAAATTTCCTTCCTGAGTGCTTGGACAAGCAGTATGGAGCCAAAGTTATGCTTTTGCATGGATCACAGGGTGAAGGGCAACATTTGTAACTGGGAACTCCGTATGGGCTCAGCAGATGGACCATGATCAGATGTAGAAGGAGGCTGCCTATGTTGCATTTAGTACTCAAACAAATGCAGTCTGTATCTCAAACAGAAAAGACAAGGGTCCTACCTGTCCAGAAAACCAGACATAGCTGAAAGCTCACTAGCAGGACATGACATGCCTAAAAATTCAGATCCTGTGTGTCTCAGGTCAGATATTAAAATTATTTGAAACATCACAGTTCCAGCCTCAATCATTTTGAGCCTCCTTTAAAAAAAGGAATAGCAATATAATAATGGATAAAGAAAAATTGTGCATGTATAATAATGGAAGTAATTCAGGATGAATTACCTCAGCAATCCTGTGATCTTTATCTTATGCAATGCACTACACAACATACCCAATTTGTGGAAAAAATTGCAAAGATTTAGTGTAACTAAAGGTCATATATACCACATAGCTCTGACACCAGGAATGGTGCAGCTGGAGATCAGCCTTTATTCTTCATTATGATAATTTGTAAATTTCAGTGGTTGAATGTATTCCTGTACAAGAAAGTTCAGGAATAATTCTGAGAAGAGAGAGAAGTGTTTTAATAATTCGTACTGACATAGATGCACTCATGATAACTTTTTTTTTTTTTACCTCATCTTCTTAGTGTATTCTGCCCTGTTTTACTTCATTTCTTCTCTCTTTCTTGCCTGTATTTTTCCAGGCTCCTTCTTTTCTTTCCAGGCTTCCAAACTTTTAAGTCTCAGTAATCTGTACTGAACACAAATAAAACAAGGGTTTAATAACTTCTAAAATAAACAACGATGACCTTCTTTCCCCAGTTCCCTTTCCTCAGGAAAAAAGAGATTGAGAGGGTTCATCTAATGGTACCAACTCTTTTTATCTACTTTTTATTTCAGCCTGTAAAGCAGTACTATGGATGGAAGGAGATAACTTATATGACAGAGGGCTTCTGGTATAAAGAGTTTTGCTTCCTTTTGTAGCAACCCCTCAGAGAAACAATAAGTGAAGCAAAGAGATAGATATTCTACTGTATTAAGTCTCTAAAGTGCAACCTAAAAAATTTACTTGTACAGTTGAGTAGTACATCTTCCTCCAAAAAAGCAGAAACAGGAGGCAGATTCTTGTTTACAACATCACTGAAAATAGAAATTTTTTGTAACTTTTATATT
This sequence comes from Cyanistes caeruleus, assembly GCF_971803275.1. Classification (NCBI taxonomy): domain Eukaryota; kingdom Metazoa; phylum Chordata; class Aves; order Passeriformes; family Paridae; genus Cyanistes; species Cyanistes caeruleus. The sequence goes on from NC_141705.1 coordinate 75,883,633, forward strand.
TCTGGGTTTTTATCCAAATGTCTCTGACTCCCAGTTTCATTTTAGATGTGCTCTGCATTTCTCACCTTTCTCCTTTTCCCTCCCTTGACAAGCACTAATTATTTCTATGCCACACATTCCTGAAGGGCACGCACTTTTTTCACAGGCGAGCAGAGGCAAATATTTAAAGCTGGGGTGAAAAGAGGAAAACATTTATTAGCCCCCAAAGTCAACACTTTACAGGGCAAAGTTAGTAGTGCAATCATGCCTGTAATAAGCAGAGATCATGGCAAAAGGAGGAGCAGAGGACAGCAAGCTTCTTCCAACATCCCCAGCTCCACTCATCGAGCAGCTGTTTTGGAAACTCATTAGAACAACTTTATAGCCATTCCTGTAGGTGCCAAATGCTACCTAATAAACATAAATAAGTCTAATAAAGGAGATGTTTAGCTATAAACATTGGAAGATTTTCAGTCATATTTTCTGTCAGCTCAGTCTGATGTCACTTCAGAAAATTCCCTGGTTCCATTGTGCAGAGTAGACAGGTCCATAATTTAAGCTGTAATTATTCTTTACAGAACCAGCTTGACACAATGGAATTAACTAATTGAAAATCAAACCATGAGAAAGATAAAATGAGGTTAGAATAATATTAATGATATATATTATTATATAACAATATACATATTATTATATATGTTATATATTATTATATAATATACATTATATAATAGTATGTATTTTCTATATATCATGTTATATATTATATAATATATAGTATTACATAATAATATTTAATATTATATATAATATTATTGAAATATAAATAATATAATTGATTTTTTTATTTAATTTCAGATTTAAATGAAAAATTATTTTTCCTGTGTGTTTGTGGTGTTGGCACCTGAGACATTGGTTTAACAACAAAGAAAGGAAGTGGTAAATTGTGACTGGATAGCAAGAAAACCAAAATTTGTTTTATATTTGAGTCCTTATGAGTTAGTGAATTCAAGCAAAAGCTCCACATCAATAAGGCCAAATTCTGAAGGACTCATATCTGGGAACTGCAGATGATCAGCCTGCTCCTGATTTGGAGCCTTCCTCTGCTCCTTTGTGTCCAGGTGTCCCTAATCCCAGGTGGGGCATCCAGCTGAAGATGCACAGGAGCAATTCTGAGATTCCCTAAAGCTCCTTCAAAAGTTCACTGAATGAGCTGAACCTTCACTGCAATAATAGCAAAGTATTTCCCATTTAGCTTATGTCTGTGATTAGTTAATTTTTCCATATCAACCCTCTATTATAATCCTGTATGGTCTACAATAAATAAGTCTGTAGACAGCAATGCAACTGCAAGGAGCTATAGATTTGCAGATCGTTTGAATCACAGCAACAACTCCTTATGTTCACTACAATAACATTCAATTAGCTCTAATAAGTGTAAGTTTTAACGTTTAAACCAATACCTCTCTAAGGATATTCTTGCAAGGAGGTGTAGCTATTAGCTGGTAAAATACAACACCATCTGATTAGTACAAATTATTTTCAAAACATTACTGCCATAGAAAGCTAGAATGAAAGATAAATTGACAGAATAACTGCTGCTATATTCTATTTTCAGCATTGTAAATGGGATATTATACCATAATTTATTTTAATGAGTAACAATTAAGAAACGGTTTCTCAAGTTGCATGTAATTTCTTTCAGTTATTAGTTATTAGTTGTTCGTGCATAAATGTTTTTTAATATTGGCTTATCTGAGCTCTGGTAGGTGATTAAAGCCTTTCAGTATATCAATTTTTTGTTTGTTTTAGAGTTGTGCACTGCAGAGACGATTCTAGCACAAGGCATTTATAAGAAAGAGATCAGTAAAACTTAGGTATCCCTTAAGCATTACCAAAAAAACGTAAAGCAATATGAGAAAGATGTCAGAGAAAATCCTAATATGCTGAACACTGAGTTTTGTTTTTATCTAACTGCAGGTACAGTTAAATGGCCTCTGTCTTAATGAAATATTCAAGTTAATCTGGCTGTAGAGTGACTAACTATACTACATATTCTTTCACTTTATTAGGATAAAGAAATATTGTCATGGGAGGCTAAGCTAACAAGCCTAGACATTGCTTGTGTTGTTAAAGAATAAGTTCACATCTCAGAGGAGCGTAAAGACCTAGAGCAACTGGCACCTCTTTAACTGAAAAGGCATTCTACTTATCTCACAGAAAGCAGCCTATTCTGTGCTTAGAAGAATGGCTCAGAACAGCCTCTCTGCCATCAGTCACTCTGGTATAACACAACATTTGTTGTGCTTGCTCTTGCCCGAGCTGTAGGGGTCACGGGGGAAGGAGGCAAATGCTGAGCAATTCTCTTCAGAAGGCAAACACCAGCCTGACCTAAAGTAGTGCATTGTAACCCCATCAGTATGAGCCTCATGAGAATCAGTGCCTGTTCTTACAAACTCATCCAGGGAAGTGTTTTTAACCAGGATATAATAAATTATCTCAGTATAAAAAATTTCTTTTTTGAAACATAAAAATACATTTTTAAAGTTATAGTCATATTTAGGCCTCTATGCATCCAGAAACTCAAGAATAATGAATAGACCTTTGAAGATTATTTTGGTAGTTGAACTGTAGGTGATTAAAGTTAGATTAAATTGCTTCAATAAATGTGGTTATTTCTAACCATTGTGCATATGCTGTTTTTGATATATTTAAAAACATATTTCTTATTCCAGTAACATTTAGCAGTCTCAAAAGAACATCTCACTGTAATTAGTAATTTTGTACTGCAACAACCTTTCAGGCCGGTAAATAATGCACCGTGATTTACGAACCACTCTTAATTACAAAGAGTCTTTGTGCCAGTTGGATAATAAATAAATGTCAATTAGATCACATTTCAGTGTCCTATAGACCTGAATTTCAGTAGAAACCAACGACTTTGCTTGTTTGAGCTATGCAGAGAGGCTTGGTACATGGGTAATTTTTAACTATTAAAAGAATCGAAGGAAAATAAGAAGCTATTTAATTTTACTGTTTCTAAACAAATTAAGTTTTGTCTGGCTAAGACTGCTGTGATCAGCACGAAGGCTTCCTGCATGCCATTTCTCAGGATATCAGGGATGCATTTGTGAGGATTCTTTACTTGTTTTTCCATTGCAAGGAAGCAAAGCCTGTTTTGTGGAGATACAAGGTTGGCTAAATCCTTCTTAAGGCAGCAGCACAGAGTACATGAGCAATGCAACACAAGGAGTATTACAGTCTGCATAACAAATCTATTGAAGCCCTTATTTTCCTGTACATTTAGAATCTTTTATTTTCCTGCTGAAGATTATATTCATCCTGAAACATTACCCTTCAAGTGTTAAAATGACAAGTGCTGATGAAGGTAAAGCTGATCAGCTGCAAGACTCCCACTGCTGAACATTATAAAGTTTCTGTTGTTCAAACAGCTCAGTTAATTATCCAAATGTGAAGGATATCAGAAGGGGACCTGCTGAGCTTTACAGCTGACTTCCAGGGAATTATCCATAATAGAGCCGTTATAAGAAAATTATGACAGACACAACGTACTGGGACCTCTTCTTACCTCCCTTGAGGATTTCTGCAGGACCTTATAATCAAGCAGAGTTAGGACTTTCCTCAGAATCAAAGGGAAGCTACACTTTGCAAGGGAAAAGCAGTCCAATCAACTTCATGGTGTTTTATCACACAAACCCAGGGAGGATTCTAGACTCATGCATATTAATTGCCCGCTGCAAAAAATGACTGGCATTCCTCTGGTGCCAGGGACTACTTGCTCAAATTTAGGTTCTCAAAATTACTATCATGCCTTGCCCACAATTAAAAATGTAGTACTTTCTGCTTCTGTGTGAGGTTTTTGAGAAGCCAAAATATCCCTTTACAAAAAGCACTCATAATGGGTCTTGATGTGACAAGAGTTTTGGCTTTTTAAGCTGTTACAGCCAACATTTCGTGAACCTGAGACATTTCACAGCAAAAAAATCCAGGTTGAGGAAGCTTCAGTGGCTACTAAAATATGCAAAAGAATGAGCAGTATTGAGGTGAATTGAGTAAAACATGGGATCTGTTCAAATCAGAAAAGCCAGAACTTGAACAAATCTGCAAAGCACTGGCTGATATTGTAGCAGCTAAATCTCTGTGACATCTTTATTTCATGATCACAGTCACTTGGGATAAATCAAAAGATATAAAATTCTTTCTTACCCTCCCAGAAATCATAATTTGTGCAAACACCACAGTCCTGCACTAGCACAATGCTACTTAGTAGTTGCTATTTTCTATTGTTTTCAGCAATCACTTTCCAGTACAACTGCAAAGAATTAAATTCACCTGTGTGGGCATGACCTGGCTGGGGAAAATTGCATGGATTTGTGCTCAAGCTGTGAAAGAGAAAACTGAAGGTGCTGAGGAAGGTTGTGCTGAGGAGTTAAAACTGAAGGCACTGAGGAAGATGGTACTGAAGAGTTGATCTTTGAAAATTAACTGGATTAGTTTATACAAATTAAATAATTAATTTTCCATGATAAACAGTGGGAAACATTAGCAGTATCATATCTTACACCAAAGTTCTCCATTATAATGATAGAAGCTTTTTAGAGAGGCCTTTCACCATTGCATCTAGACATTATCAATTAGCACTTTCTAGGCATTCTTAATTTTTAGCCTCTCTTTGAAATATTATTTAACTTTGCAGTATATGTGCACCTAAAAGCTTCTATGAAATAATCTGCAGCAGAATGAGCAATTTGGGGTGTGATAATATCAGTGAAAATTATACCCTGCAATTATCACCATAAAGTTATAACTAGGATTTTTAATAATGGAATAGTAATGAAACCACATTTCCATAATTAAGATAATCCACATTCTGTAGTAACATAAAGCTACATAAAGGTAGTAGTATGTAAAACTACATAAATTTATTTTCTACCAAAGACTTCAGCATCAAGATTGGAAATCTGATTCTTTTCAGATTTTATGCTACAAGCTCCAAAAAAAGATTTTAAGAGTATTGTTCACTATCCATGAAAACTGAAATGTTCTGTTATTGGAAACATCTCAGTTATTTTGACAGTGTCTAATTGTAATTCATGTTTCTTTAACCATCATTTTACCTTAAAGAAGTATGATTAGCTGTTTGTTCCCTGAACTGCTCCTCCTCTGGTTTAGAATTGCTTTGTCAAACTTTAAAGTAAGTTGCAAAAGCAAACACCTTGAGATATGTGTACATTAATGTCCTGCCAAACACTGAACAGGAAGCTTATGTAATTTGCAGCTCCTCAGATGTCACTGTAGGCTGAGGCCAAGGTTCCAGGCAGCATTCTGAAATAAAAAAACAGCTCACAGCAGGAAGCTTTTGGTTTATGAAAGAAATAATTACTGCTACTGGGAAACTTTCTAGCTAAATACAAATTAAATTTGTCTTAAATGCAAAGAACATGCTTTAAATATTTGGACTATAGAGTCACAGATGGAACTTCTCCATTCCATGTTCTCTCCAGATCAGTGTCTTGGCAGCCCAACAGATTTAGAGGATTAATTGATTCTCCCATTCAACACTTGAATCAAAACCCCAAACCAAACTACACCCACCCCTGAGCCTATTGCTTCGTATAAAGAAGGGGGATGTGTGTGCATGGATGTCAGAACAACTGATTTTAATAAAATGCTTTGTTCCCTAAACATAAGCCATTGACAGGAAAAGTACATGTTATATAAAATTATTACTTTAAAATTTATTCTCACTTCAAACACTTTGCAAGGAGGGAAAAGCCACTTTCATAGACTTTCTTGAATTTCTGGAAATAAATCCTTGGTATTTCTAATCAATAGCCCAGCAATACATTCACTCAGAACAAGAGGCCTTAATTTCCTTCATCACTACTGAAATAGAGCAAAATTTTCCAATGGTTCATGAAAGTGCTTTAAGCATTGAGCTATTGGTTACACGCAGATCAGAACACTAGGAAGCATTGTCTTAAAAGGTGGAACACAGGATGTCTCTGCATAATAAAGCTGCTTTGTAGTTCTGAGAGAAAAAAGAAAATTTTTGACTCCACTACCTGCAGTCTGGCAGATTGCACATTCCCTAAGCAGTATCTCTTACTAGGATCACTGAAGACCAGAGCAACAAAGCTAAAGAAAAAAAAAATCACAGCAAATACTGCTTTTAATCTAGACAAGCTCTGATAAACATCAGCCTTCCCTGTTCTATGTAATTATGATACCATTTTATTTTAAGAGAACCCTCTCTTGACTTCCATATGATATACATACCTTACTACTTTTCTCAGCCTGCTGATTTCACATAAATCAAGATGTGTGTTATTTCTGGGAGGATAAAACTGATCCTATTCTAACAGGAAGATCTGCAAAGTTATTTTCAGTGAATGCACCTTTTTTTCCCTGTTTTTCTAGAAGTATCATTCTTTATTGTAATCTCTCCCCTTCACACTGAAATGTCTCATTTAAAGAATCAGTGTAAGTAAACAGTGTCTTCTGAAGCAACAGACAAGGCTTTCATGAGAAATAATTGCTTGACTGGTATATTTCCCAAGAGACTACAAAAATTATTTCCAAACTACACCATCCAGGAGAATAAAAATCCAGCCATTTCTCATTAAACAAGGTCTCTTGAGGGCCAGCTCCCAGGGCTGCTTCTGTTCTATCTAGATATTTTTTCACACTAAATTCCCAAACACCAAATTGATTTTAATCAACTTTGGGGTTTTTTTTCCAACTCATTCCACATGCGCTCACTTTCTATTTTTATTTATTTATATTTTAAAGTCCAGTGATTTTGAGATATTGTCTTTCACATTTATAACCTCAAGGGCATTTGAAGTTTTGATGACATTGAGATCCTTAGACTCTAGACTCTCAACTTATATCTTATTTATCATCCTTGTCTTGTTTTCCAGCAATATGAGGAGCAAGTACAAAATAGCCTGTACTTTTACTGAGTAGCCTGCAAAATCTTTCAGAATGGAGTCCTGTCCTCCAGGAAGAGGTACCCCTTATCAAGTCCATAATTTCCAGCCAGTCAATATAAATTAATTGAATTTCCAATGATTAATGATCTATCCTTTTTATAGGCTTTCGTTATCTTTCTTTTCTTTTTAAATCTTGCCTGGGAGGTCTATACCAATTTTCAGTGATTTTTAGGTTTTAATTTGCCTATCTTTCTTCTTCATCTAAACTGTCCCTACTCAGGTGTTCAAATGACATATGCCATTTATTTCTTTGCTCAAGAAAGCATCTCTGTCCATATTGCCATATGTCTTTATGTCCTGCTGTGTCTATGCCTTTTACTATATATATTTATCAAGGCGTTTCAACCTTTATTCTTGGGACATATTTACAAAGCGAGTATTAAGAAAAATATATATTTGTGTACCTAATTAAAATCCTACTGACAGAGCTGTTTTTATAAGAAAGCTGGCAGCTCTTCCTGCCTGGCATAAGAAGAACTCTGAAAATTCAGTCCTGAAGAAATGAGGTATTTTAGTGAGTGTGGCTTTCCTGGATAGTGCCAGTCAAATCCAGAAATTTTGCTATTCAGCAGAAGCTGCAGATAGTCATCTCACCTGAAAAATCTGACCCTTAATTTAATATTAGGCAGTCATGTTTGAAAATTGTCATTTCAACAAGTCTGTGCTACAGTACCCATGTGTGCTTGATGGGATTAAGAACGCCCATGAATCACCTGTAAAGTTGTGTTTACAACTGTCACAGAGTGTTGAAGACTTTTCCTACAAGACAGCAGTGCTATTTATTGAGCCAAACACCTACACAAACAAAGAAGTGGCTACTGCAACCAAAAATGATTGCACTGTAATCAGACTTAGGCTAAACTGGGGAGCTCTGACCCTTCTGTGTGTTTACACTATTTGGTGCTAGCTCTACTCTAATGGCATGAAGCAGGATTAGGTCAAAGATAAAGATTTCTCGCTATCAAAACTCCATTTCATTCAGAAGGTCAAAAGATAATGGAAAACAGAAATAAAGGCTGTGCTGCTGTACGTGCATCAAGCAGCCCAGGGCAGTCAGGGCTGCTCAGCACAGTAACTTCTCCTTTAGTGCAGTATCTATGCTATCCTCAGTGATTTTAATTTGTAGAGCTCTAGCAGAGCAGAAACCTGAATTTCTGAGACCTCAGACTTATTTACCCCTTTTGGAATTTTTTGGATGCCATGAAAAGGTTTAGGGTTACTTGCCTAAACCCCTTACATAGCACAGCACAAGAGCACCTTGATTTGTTTAGTGGAAAGCTTTGAGACTTTTTGCATCCATCAAACAAAATGTGAATATGTGGTTGTTCCCTTTACAACATGAGAAGTGTTAGATTTACAGCCTTGACAGCTGGTGTGCTGTCCATAGCCACTGACACACACAGTTCAGCAGTAAAAGACTGGAGCTTTCTTTTATTGCCCTGCCAAGATTCCTCCATCCTGACTGGGAAAGAAACTGCAGGTAAGGACACACACTTAGCTCCCACCTCCCAAAAATTTCTTCCTAACTAGTCTTACCTATCATTCTTCTTGTAGTTTTTGTGACTTGGGGAGAAGAGTCCTAGTCCATACTTTTAAAAATGGTTGAAACACAAGTTTAAGGGTTTCAGTATAAAGACTTTCACTCTTTTTTAATATTTAAATTAATATATCTTCTATATATTAAATGAACCAAAAGAGATCTTCTGATGCTGGCTAGTATTAATGTCATTCATGTTGTCATTCATGGCCCTGCTTCCACCAGGTAATATGATGCTAGTGGAGAAAAACACCTATGAATTTTACACATCATCAAATTATTTTGTATTCAAACTGACAACTAAAATTTAAGAAGTGCTTAGCCTATACTCAGGCCTCAAAATTAAAACTTACTTTCTTTTTAACTAATTGCTTTAATTGCAGATGCTATTCAAAGGGAAGATGTCTTCAGTGTTTGCTGCTTTATATGCTGTGCAATAGACACTGGAGAGATAAATACATCCACCGAGAAAGGGAAGGAGTCATCTCAATGATTATTTTGTGCTGCGTTATTATTCTTGCTAAATCTCTTGGGATGCCTCACCTTAGAGCTTTTACTGGAGGTTTGTCACTTCTTCCTCCTGCTGATGTAGTAAAGCACACGAAGCACAGCCACATTCCTTCTTTGCCAGCTATGGATACATTTTCAATTTCAATTACTTTTGATTGCTATATAAAAATTTAACTCTGAATTGACTTTTAGGAGCAGTTGCAAAAGAGTATAGAATAATAATCAGGATCCCCTTGAGCATAAACACAGACTTATTTGGGCACAGGCTCTCACTCCACTGCAGAACACGTGTTGCCAGGTTGGATTATTTTTACTGATACGTATGTGAGGCTGGTTTAGTAACAGAAGATGTTCTAATAATCCAGCAGCTCTACAGTAAAACAACAAAAAATGGAGTAGACTAGATATAGGCCAAAATTCTTAGGTGACTTGAAAATGTATTCAGTTCCTTTAGTAGAGCAAAACCTGTTATATGTGAAAAATTACTCAAATATTACTCATGTAACTACTCACTGAAGTGCCCAGAACAACAGCCCCTTTTTCCAATGTTCAGCTGTGGTTTTTTTCTCCCTTAAACCCATCAGAAAATAAATTTAATGCAAAACTACTTGTTACTAAATGGGTTATATTTGCAGACATCAATCCGTGCAGTTCTGGAGGCCTGGCAACAAGTTAATGAGGTTTGAGTATTCAGCAACTGAGATAAAACTGACCCAGAGAAACAACAGAGCTGTCAGGCTGTCATTTCTAGCTGGCAGCATAATGAAACCTACAACAGAGGGCAGTTAAGAATAAATGTACAATAATAATCTGGTTGGAAATAACACTCTAACAATCATTTTCCTTATTTAGGGATAACCCTTCTTAACTCAGTAAATTGCTTGTGTATTTATTTATTTGACAGATATGCAGCAAAGGCAGTAACCACATGGAAAAAAAGTGTATTTATTTAGCAATTTTTTTAAATTTTTTTATTTGCAAGGCGCAGACACTATTTAATTTTAAAGACAGCTCTCCATGAGAATAATTAAATCCATGTAACTCAAGTATTATTGCAAAGATACCTCTCACGGGGTTGAGCAGCATTTAAATATATAGTGTTTGAATTCTGATGTCAGTGCTCCCAATTGTAAGATGACAAAAACTGAAAGCATGTTATTTATGAATATTAAATACACTGTAATACACTGTTTGGATATACTCAGGAAACATGAAAAGTCTGGATGCTCATTATAAATACCTCCATCAGAAATTAATTTCTCCTTCACAATCTGAGCCAAGGAGACAAAATGAACTTAAATTTCTCCTCTCCCCAGGAAGAAAATTTGCTTCTATTTCCTCAGGGGTGTTCAGCACTCACTAAACCTCCCAGTGGGTCCCCGGGCTTCAGCTCATCTGTATGCTCTAGGGATTCTGATGCACCCAGCACCCAGCCTGTCAGGAACAAAGGAAAAGAAATGGAAGCTGTTACAGCATTCATCTAATAGTTTCTTGCTGTAAAGAGAAATTACTGATTCCAGCTGTTCACCACGGGCTGTGAGTAACTCACATCCGTGACATCCCCGCCACTGCGCCTTACGCTGATCACAAATGCGCTGGTAGAGGGGACTTTGCATGAACAGCAATTGTGTCGCATACCAAAAATTAAAATAACTGCAATATGGAGCCTAGGACATTTGCCTGGTGAGTGGAACACGATGAGTAAAAGCTCCTGAAAAGAGAACTCATAGGAGAATACCCTAACCTATGACATTTTGAGGGAAGTGAGGAAAAAATACCATTTTCAATCTATGGCAGTTTTTTGAATGTGGTGCATCATTTCTCTGGCATTTATTGCAATCATTGAAACACTTCTGTGTTTCAGGACTACTGTTTCAGCATTGCATTCTCATTCCAGCACTTCTGAGAGTGCATTTTTGAGGAAAAAATAGTGTAAAAGGAAAATATAATTCAGCTCTAATGTCCAAGTGACTTGATTGCCTTGTATCTCTCCGTTGTCTGGTCAGCACCTAAAAAATATTTCCAAAGTTAATAATTTGGTGTGCATTGCAAAAAGTTAGAAAATTTATTGCTTCTAGTTTTTAAAACAAAAGTGAAACTGAAAAAATGCCCTGAAATATTGTGGAAATTACCTCCTTCTCCTAAGATTAATAAAACCAACCAAACAAACATCTTTCCACTCTTTTCCAACTTGAAAAGGCTTTACATAATAAGACAACATAAAACTAATATGTGTTCCCTTTTCTGTCTTAGAAGTCTATTATAAATTGGTTTTCAATTGGAAATTTAAGTTTAACCTTGTTGAAGATATACCTACATTATCAATGTTTAGAAATATAGGGAACTCCTAGGCCAGAGCAGGGATGTGATGCTCCTATACAAATCCTAGGAACGTAAGAATTTTTATTTGCTTTTCCTTGTCATTGTCACCACTTTTTCATTTTCTATCTGTCTGCAATTGTTTCCCTCTACCATCTGTTAACTTAATTTTTTTAAAGTTTTTTTCCTTCTTTTCTATGCTATATTGTGTGTTACATTCTCCTTTTAAACAAAATTGGAATTACATTTTAGCTCATGATCAGGAAATAATTAATTTTCATGTCTGGAATTAGTCAATAAAAACCTGTGCATCACTCTCATAAATATGGCATATTCAAAGAGAATATAAAATGTTCCAGGATGTATTTTTTTTTCTTCTTTCTGTTGAACAATATTAGTAATCCAACATGAAAAATCATGCCATTTCCAATTTCCACAGCAGCAGATGATACAATTTCAGGGAAGAATACAGATACTTTTAAAGTCTATAACCATTTCCTCCTCATTGACCCAAATATGTTGTGTCACTTAACACTCCGGGTCAGTGATCTTATGGTGGCATCATTGAATAAGTTAAAAAAGTGAGGAACTTGAAGGTTCTTCTGCTATAATCTTGGTACAAAAAGGAGAATTAGTTTTCCTTTAAAGGCCTTTTACCCTGTTTTGACAAAGTCATTCTTGGAACACTATCATCAGTTCTATTTTAAAAATATCTTACTGCTGGAAAGGTAAAGTTAAAATGTAATTGCATTGATCTGAGTGCTGGAAATTTGCACGAGTTATGAATGACAGCCTGAGAAATCCCAATCAATTAGAAAAGGGAAGTTTGGAGATCATTTAATTGAAGCAGAGTGAGTGGAAACTTAAATAATGTCAACGGAAAAGTTACCGTCTCCAGCTCAGTACACGCGATAAGACTTTGAGAGTCGTAAGTACCTAATACCATTTCAGGAATTTAGTAGTGGGTAAAGATTAAAGCTTACTGTCTCCACAGGGTGCTGAGCTCTTGATTCATGTTTTTTATAACATCAAGTCTGGATTATTGTAATACCCTGTTTGTACGCCTCTTTGATACAGTGGTTTGTCGTTCACAAGCTTCAACATGCACAGCTTAAAACAACTCAGATCCCCAGTGGAATTGAACTGTACCAACATCCTACCAGACTTGATTGCCTCTTTGTCAGATTTAAGGTGATTTTTAAAATGTGCGTGTTACACACTTTTCTCACTTTTTTTATTTCCAGACTAACCTAATGATTTCTCATTTTCTCTGCTTGCTGCATGTCATGGTGACAACTGCACTGTTGGCTACAGACTCTGAGAGCAGCTGTGCTCTCGACACAAAAAGAAATACAGTGAGACAAAGCACTCAGACTAGGATAGATATTATAAACTCTACAGGAGAAATTTCTTTATGCATGTTTTTGTTGTTCTCTTCCTTCCTGTTTCAGAGTGTGTCTGGCTGTGGAGAAGCTACACTGAAAACTTGAGAGGTACAAGACAATTCAGTCTTCTTTAAATACATTTTTCACATTTGAAAAGCATCTTTGGAGAATGGTAGATAATATTTTATGAATCTATAGCAATTCCAGTTATATATTCTAATGAATCCAGGCAGTAGTACAAACGATTTCCGAGAAGTCGTGGAAATGGGAGGAGGCAGTAAGCGATTGGAGAGCAGCAGTGCCAGTGAATAATAGTGATAGCTTAAAGATGTAAAAAAAGGGTAGCATGAATGGTGCACCATCACAGAGGGCACATTTTTAAATTGTCATTCACTGTATCTACTCAGGTAAAGAAATATTTAAAGTAGAAGAAATAATAATCAAATATTTAGGCTTAATTTCAAGAGAATTCAGCACTCCAAAGACAACCTGAGTATGCAGGGAGTACCAGCACAAAACCTATTGCAACTTCAGCTCTGAAAAGAAATGAGCACAACAGAAATGTGTACAAGAACTGAGTGAACTATCACATGATAATTTTAGTATTTGAAAGAATTAATTACAGTATTCCAGCGGATTGAAAGATTCAAAAATCAAGCCTTAGGAAACTATTGTGTAAGGGATCTTAACTCTCTTCTAGGTAGGTAAGATAAATATGTAGATAACTTAGAAAAACTGCTATGTCACAGAATGCAATGTCAATTATCTGTAAGTATCTGACAGTATAAACAATTGCACACATAAATTATTCAGGCTCATCTACAGGAATTTAGTTTCATTTTTGCAGAAAATGGAGGGGAGTTACTCTAAGCATTACAAAAGTCCAACAAAATTACAAAAGTCTTGCCTGTTGCAACAGGCAAAACACGAGAAGATGCAGTGTCTCAAACCAACTCATAATTATCATAAGAATTAATGGATAATCCCATCTGGTTAAATAGAAATAAAAACAAATCTTTCTTACCCTGACCCCCACCACCATTACAGTGAAGTATGATGTCACTCCAACTAATTACAAGTGCAGGGATATGGCCCAATATTATGTTAATAATTTCAAAGCCTTTTCTAGTATGACTGCTTAGCTTCTTTTTTGTCTTAATATATAATTTTACATTTTCTGTGTTTTTATCCTGATTGCATAATGCCCTAGTTAAACTGATAAAGCACATTCATAATAAAAAAAATGATTTGTAGGAATTCAGTCTTGGGTTCTTTCTTCCAGATTATAGTTTCTCCTCTAAAGCACTACTTCAGTATAATAATCTCAGATTTACATCAGGTGTGCTGAATTTTCAGTATCACTGAATACAGTAGCATAGACAAGAATCTTCCCCATTCTGAGTTTCTTGAACAGTCCCTTTTTTTAACTCCGTATTCCTTGATTTTATAAAAACACACATTTTCTCAGTTTTTCTTCCTTCTCCCTCTCTTGTTTGTTTGTTTCCTTATTTATTTAATTTATTTAATTTTTTGTCTAGGTCAACTGATCTCTTTGCTGTGGCACTGAAAACATTTCAAAATGGGTTTCATTGATGTGTCTGCTGGATCTGCTGCTTGCACCATTTATTACCTGCCTGCACTGAACTGGAGAAGCCTCTGGGTTATGATGATAAGGACAGCAGAACAGAGCAGCCCTTTACACTGATAAGGACAGTAGAACAGAACAGCACAGCCTTGCAGAAGTAGATAAAGGGTGCAGCTCAGGCAAACTGAAGTCATGAAAAAATGCCAGCAGGATGCCAGCTCAGCTCTGCAAGACTGACAAAGCAGAAGTCAGCAGCAGCAATGATACTGCACTTACCCAAAAGCAGGGGTCAAGAGACAGCCACCTGAAAAGGGACACTGGACTTAGACAAACACCCTTCCCTTAAGAACAATGAGACTTGTATTAAAATTTTGAAAAAGACATTAACTAGGCATTTCACAGAATCTTTTAGGATTATTTTTTTAATTTTTCATATAAGATGATTTCTCAAACTGAAAAAAGAAAGGGGTGAAGACATCAAGAACTTTGCCTGCCTGCTTTCTCGTTTTAACTCACTTCTTAAAGAAAACAGGAAACTTAGTACTGAAAATCCCAATAAAGGAAAGAATTGCCAGGAAGTGTTGTTTAACATGTCCAAACCCCAGAGAGAGGAAGACATGTCCCTGTCCTCACCATTTCCTACTGGCTGGATACACTGTTTTTCAGCTGATTTTCTGTCTTGCTCTGTCAGACACTCACATGACAAGGAGGCAACATGACAGAGTCTGTTCACAGAACAAATGCCTAAACAAGGAAGATGATACTCTTGCACTAAAAATCCTTTGGGGTTCTAGGTGGTCAGTGTCCATTCAGTATTACTCTATGCCACTAAATTCAGGATTTACTTTTGACAGCAAGATAATCTAGTAATCTCTGATTTTGAAGTCAGTTCTCTACTTCTGTATCATTTCAGCTGCCAGTGCTCTAAATGATGCAAATATTAGCATGAACTGCTATCATAGAAGAAAGCCAGGAAGACAAAACATTCCTGAGGTTTCTGGTAATTTTTCTGCACTTGTGAGGGGGTATGAGAATGTGTGGAGAGGAGCTAAGTCTGCCATTCACAATCCATTGCTTACTCAACCAGCAAACCCAGAGAGGAGAACAGCTAAGTTATCGGGCAGACGTGATACCAGCTGGATCCTTATAGCAGATATTCCAGCACATTTTCTTACAGCATATCTCATTTCCTTTCTTCAAATACTCACTCTTCTACACCAATTGTTGTACTCAACCTGAGAGCCTGGAAATACACAGACATAAAACATAAACAAAACCCCCCTGGCTAGGTAACACCACCATACCCCTCTTAAAATCTCTGTGTTCATAAAATTGAGATCTTTAATTATCCTCTTTTACACTCCAACTGATAATTTCCCTTTGCATGTAAAATGTAGAGATTTTTCCACAAATGTTTGTACTTTTGTAGAACTCACATCAATTTTTCCTCCCTAATTTGAAAAGAACAGAAGCAGATGGAGTCCAAGGTAATTTTCTCTTTGGGAATGGCAGATATGTAAAATTGGATCACTGGCATTTGATCCTGTAATCAACGAACTGTTCTCAGATGGAGAATGCCTTCCTAACATTTTTTTAAACTTAAATGTCATAATGAAAAACAGAGAATGCAAAGACTGTAATAATATTACAGAGAGCACTGAAACTGATTGACACCAGTCATAATAATACTAAAAAAATCAGAGAAAGAATTGTATTTATCTATATGAGTTTAAAAAAAAAATCATTGTGTTAAGACTATTTACTTAAATTATAATATTCAACAAAGTTACCAGCCACTTATAATAAAGATAAATCAGACTATAAATTGCTTATCTTTAAAGTGGGCAGAGTGTTATTCTTGTTCAGAACTTCCCTTAGATGCTATCGTTGTTCACTGAGGTCAGGCTTAGAAATCAGACAGTGTTGTATGATAAGGTAGTAAACATTTTTATGCTAAAGAAAAAATTTAAAAACTTTTTTTTCAATTTAGAGATTTATTTTTTTTTTAAATTTTATTTTAATTAAGAGAACATTCTGATAGAGATCTTTGGTTTAGTTTAGCATTCATTCCATAGAAAACTCAAATATTTTTTCTCTAACACACAATTACTGTTTACAGAGAAAGAACTCAAACTGTGATGCATTAAGGACATTTTTTCTCTTGCATTTTGTTTGCAGAAATCACACCTGAAGCACACCATCAAAATTATGTGATATTGATGCTACTCAAGGAACAGATAACAAAACACCCTCATGTCAAAAATAATTTCATTTTTCCACCAAGAAGAATGAGGCCATCTCTAAACATATTAAAATATTATTCACTTTGACAATAAAACTAGTTCTGAGACATGAACTATTGCTATATTAGAGAAGGGAAGCAATCAGTATTTTTCATCTTCTAAGAATCTCCATAATACAAAAAATCCATCATTGTCTAATGGAATCATTAAGTACCTGGAAGGCAAATGTCTTTTCTCACTTCCAGTGTGAAATCTAGTTTGAAACAAGCACTTACAGTTAACTCACTTCTCTAACATCCAGAAAAGTTTGACCAATAATGAATGAATATTATCCATATCTTTTTTTGGAATTACATAAATTTTTCATTACTATTCCATGGTGCATTGCTGTACCATTATAGAGCCCTAAAGGGATATATATATGGGACTTCACTAATTCTCAACAGTACTAGAAATGATATTTCCAAAGATTTTAACTTAAAGCAGTTAGTTTTTCAAAGTTGTTAACTGTTATTACTTGCTATAATATTTTTTTTCCACTAATCTATTAAACTTATTACAGTGTGTTACAGTAATGGCAACATTTGTGCTATATATGCTAGCTGCATTCTATAAAGGCATTTTTAAATGTTCTTAATGTCAGTTTTAAATCAAGCAATATGGCTGTTAAAGATACAATTTCATTACGAAAAGCTTATTTTAACTGTGTGGTAATCATACCTTGTGGATTTAATGGAACACATGCTAAAAAAAATTGAAAAAAAGAAAAAAGCATGGGGATGTTGAGTAAACCTTTAAAAATAACTTAATGTGCACAAATCAAGAGCTGGAATACTTCAGCTGGGACAGGTCAATTCTTTCCCTGACAATGTATAAATTGCTGCTGCTCTGTATCAGTTTTAGCAGCTCAGGGATCATGGCAGAGACCATTCCAGTTTCATGTTTCATGCAGTGTGTCTAATCCCTCTAACTTTATCAATCAAGAGGCTGCATCATTGTGATGGAATTTCTCCTTGCTTGAGAAAGAGAATTGCTTCTGATGCAGGAACAGTTACTTATTTTTTACTTACTTAAGACTCTGTCAGTACAGCCATTCCCTATTTTTTGCTTCCTTCTCCATTCTACACGGGGTTCACCCATATTTTGCTTCCTAAAATCCATTGCTGTGCCACACTCCTAGTGGAGTCAAGTTGCCAAAGGGACAAGCAAGCCTCCATGAGCATTTTATATCACACTGTCTTCACAAGGAGTGAAATGAGATTAAACCCCTTCCTCCTCTCCCACTGTAGTTCTCTGGACCTGCATAGGATGGGGGAAAGTACTATCCTAATTAAAATTATAGAAATTGTTGCCATTTAGGTCTACTGTCAGTTTCACTGACAATATTAATTACTGAAGCTGGTGTGACCATCTGAATCATGATTGCAGGCACGTGATTACCAGGGTTTGGAATATGAAACATATTGGGATTAGCTGACAGTTGGCTTTACTGTGATGCTGGAAATGCAACACAGAAACCATAGTACATATACATCTTCAGACTTGTCCACCAAAGAAATCTCTTAGTTCAAGGTCTCTTAGTTGTGTGTTTTATCTTCATGACATCATCTTCCCATCACCATTACTAAAGCAGCCAATTCATTGCCACTAGAAATACATTTCATGATACATAATGAGCTCTCTGAACTTCACAAGTGCATTTTACTAGTCCAATCAATTCAGCCTAGAAACAGCTTTCTTTTCCTGCCAGCTCAAGCTGCTTTTCAAAGGACATAAATAGACATGTGCTTCAACATCTTACCGAAAGCCGCTGAGTTATCTAAACACCTTCTTCAGTAGTTGAACTTTTAAGGGCTCTGTAACATCATTATATTTTAAAAGAGATTTAAATAAGCCATTTTGATGGTGTAGTAGTTTTCATAATTTTAAGTTTCTATGTTTTTTGTTTGATGCCTATCTTTTTGCAAATGTGGTCTGGTTAGTGGGACTTTAAAAAATGCAGAATTAATGATTGGTTTTCTTATTTAAGACCAGTATCTAAGGCCCATTTTCTGTGTGAAAATACAAATATGAAAGCAAAGCATTCAGACAAAGATCTTAGTTTCTATGGTAATATCATGAAGCATGGTAGCAAATGTTATTTTAGAGCATTCTTCCATTTCCTATTCAAATGGCTAGTACAAAGTATTTTCCAGTCTATTTAGCAATAGCAGATCAATGTCTTTGTTTCTCTCCTCCAGGCATATTACAGACAAGGAGGAGTCATACTGCTGAACTGTATTGGTGTGGGAGATCGGCTCAAAATAATCAATATGACTTTTAACACATGTTTATCATTTTGAAGAAAATTATAAAATTCCAAATCTTGGATTGTCTTCTGCTAATATTAGACTATGTTGTAATTATTATTTCCCATAGCAACTAACTGTAGTAATGCAGGGGTTAGCACACTCAATCAGATGTGGGGTTCATCTTGTCTGACCTTTTCCAGATGGCCTGATCATAGAAGCCTGACCAAAATGCACGAGGAACCTCATTCAGCAGAAAGAGGCTGGTTAGGGAGCCTCTAACTTTCATGGTTTTAGTGACAAAGCTGTGTGTGCTTACAGTGCCAGAACTGTGCTGGGTGACCCACCATGAGGCTGTCAGAGTACTGCAACTCCTAGCTGTAGTTACACACTGCAGAGATTTCAATTCCCAGATGGAATCTAGTGTTTCAATCACATGAATTTTTCTGAAACTGCAACTTGAACAGCAAACATTGCAATGAAGGCCTTCCTTACTCATAAAACCAATTTAGTTTCCATGCAACAGTGTCCTTTATATCTCAGGTAAGGCTCAGATTGTCCTTGACCTCTGAAATTCATCAAGTTATTGCAGCATAGGTGTGAAAAATGCGGCACTGCAGTTTTGCCCTAGTCCTCTTTAATGGAATGCATTGGCCACAGTCCCAAGTATGCTAAACTAGCATCAGTTCATCTGTGGGAGAAAACACCTAGTGTGTATTTCCTAAGGCAAAATCTATTCCTTCTAGTTCTTCCACTGTCTACCAAGCCAGTACACTATAGTTGGATGGTGACAGTAGTGCCTAATCCAGCATTATCTGACTTCACTGACAGCCCTGCTGCACAAGTCAGTATCTCACTGGCCATCTGCTGTTAACTCTTTCAAAGAAAGGGGCTCCCATTTATGAGGGCAAACAGGAATTCATCCTCACACTGCTAAAAAGTGCATGAGTAATATACTCAACCACATACACAGATGGAAAGAGAAAAAGAAAGCAGCAAGGAGTGGAATTAAAAATAATACATATTGATGTAGTATCACCTTGATTCCCAAGTACTCATTACATATTAACATCTTAATTACTAAGTACAAAAGAAATTTTTTCAAAGCAGTTTTCATGATTCCAGAACAAGATTAAGAAAACCTGCTGTTTGGAAACCTAGAACAAATTATTCTTATCAAAATAGCACAATAAAAATAAGACTTCCCAAATCAGTTTAAATTTTTCAATAATGTTCTGTTGTGCATGGAAATTCTTATATTACCAATGCATTCTTCTCTCTTCTAAATTTTGAATTATTTTTTATGTATTTATAAATTTGAATTTAAAATTTCTTCTTAAGACATTGGTGATTTGGGGCTATCTGAATTTGAAATTCAAAAATTTCAAATATATTCAATACTGCCATCATTTTAAAGTATTTGCATATAACTGGGCATCTCTTCAGAGAAAGGAAACACTCAAGGATGATTCACTGAAGTTATTTGTGTCAGGGACCAAACACCACAAAAGTACAATCAAATTGTTTCTGCCAAGGAAAAGAAAAATAAAAAATAAAAAAAAGGAAAAAGGAAACATGCTTAGATGCTTACCCTGGCATTTCTGATACATTTCACATTACAGAGAAATGCAATAAATTGAAATGTATATGAGCATATAGGTATTGATTTGTACAGAGCATTGGTAGTTGGATGTAGTCTCACTTGTGTGAGTGGGGAGTTAATTAAAGTTAATGTTCTTAATATGAGTGAGGCTGGGAGAAGCCAGTGTTTCACCCTGAGTGAGCACGTGCCCCTGAACCACACAAGGAGCAATAGCAGCACCTCTGTCTCAAGACTTCCTTTGGCTAGCCCAAGATTTCCAAATTTCCTCTGCACAGGTAAAAATGACTGCAACAGAAATGTAATCATCTTCTTAGGTTTTGTGAATTTTTTTTCCTCTCCTTACTTTCTAGGGAGACGCTCCTAAATCTATTTTGCATCCAACTTCAGCCTTTGCAAGGTAAATTTGGAGCTTCTGTGTGTTTGGAAGAGACTAAAAATTATTTAATAATGCCTCATGTGGTCTATGAGTAAGGCTGGCAATATCTATCAGACAAAATTGTAAGGTCCCTCTTGTTTTCAAGTTATTCTTCAGCAATTGATGCTGTCTAAATATAGTGTCCCAGGTTACAGAGACTGGCCCTATAGCTTTCATTCATATAAAGCTTGATTTTAGAAATTACTGAGGACTCAAGGCTTCAAAAGAGTTACATGCTGAATTTACATGATACAGCTAGCATTCATGCTATTCAGAATATCCTGAGTTCGAAGGGGCCCACAGGGATCATTAAAGTCCAGTCCCTGGCCCTGCACAGAACATCCCCAAGAATCACACCATGTGCCTGAGAGCAGTGGCTAAATGCTTCTCAAACTCTGGCAGGTTAAGAATAAGTGATTTGTATTGACAAATACAAGTTTGTGTCCTTTCTGTTCTCAGGTCAAAAATTATCCAGCAGCCCTTAGAGCTAAAAAAAATCCCAAGTAATCCCCTGGAATTAAATCAATTGAATTGAATAATTTGTGTTGGACTGAGATCTTCAATTTGCAAGAAAAATAGTGGAACTTGAAGTGTGCTACCAACTTATTTCTCTTTTATCTTGTAGAGATTCACCAGTAATTATTCCTGAAAGACTTACAGAAATACAATTAGAGAAAAGAAAAAAAAAAGAGTTATCCAGGTAAAGTTTGACAGTATTTCAGACTGTGAACTTGTTAGGTGAAGGGACAAACATTCAAAAATTATGAGACAACCCATTATTTTCTATAAGAATATTTGTAGTGCTCTGCTGATCCATGTTAGTATTTTAAGATGCCCTTAAAACACTGGAGTCAGCTGTTACCACAGCTTTGTTATCTATCTAATCCTTCTAGGTTTAGTAAATGAATTGATTTGAAGATTTTTCTCTAAAATTCAATGGATGAAACTTGCCAGTGTTTAAATACCTGTTGTTTTACTCATGACGAAGATATTCACAGGGAAAGACAGTCTGTAACAAATGCAAAGCATCAAAGTGCTTCATTCTACAGCATTTTTTTCTTAGTCTCCTATTTACATTTTCTAAATTGTTTCTGCTTTTATTTGCAATATCTGGGGGAGCCCTGTCAGCTTTTGGCTCTGTCAGAACAAGTCTCAGGCTAGCAATTCAGAATAGCAAGTTTTATTTTTTCATTCTCTTCAGAAAAATTACTACACACACATTCACTCACATAGTTATTTCTTTTATTGAAAGCTGACATTCTACTCAAACCACAAAACTTCATGAAAGGAGATAAATTATCAGTTCTGAGGAGGTCTCATTTATTTCCACTTGTATATGTACATATACACAGAGATGGAACTAAGAACATGAAGCTGGCTTTACTTAAATATTTGATGTATACTATGACTGGAGGCATTATGGGATAGAAAGGCATCAGACAAAGATGAAAATGAGAATGTTCTTTTATAGAGATTTTGAGAAGGTTACTGCAAAGAAATTGAATTTTTGTTTTAAGTTGTACCTGATATATACTTAGTTCCTGTGGTTTTCCCATAAATAGGGCTATGAAATTTGAACAAAGGAGGTTGATCTGTCTTTTTCTGGAATTCATGACAAAAGGGACATATATATATATATATATATATATGTAGTTTGGGTAGATATGTCCTATATTGCATTGAGCAGGATGCTATTTAGTGCTGTTATATAATGAACAGAACTCCAGAAATCACACTGGCTTAAGTGACAGTTCAAATAAAAAAGAATAGATTAGCTCATCTCCTAGGATGTGACCATGTACTACTTTTAATGGGCCTCACAAATACAGAAGATCAGCTCTCATGAGGAAAAAGCTGAAACATTCCACCAGCCAGGCAATTTAAATTCTAACCATTTACCAGAAGACATAAAGGTCAGATATGTACCAGTATCTCTAGGCACACAGATACATTATCTCCATCTCTGAAGGAAAAAAAATTATTAAAGGGAGATGGTACATGAGACTCAGAAATTAGATGCAGGCGCTTCTGCTAGAAACAGCATCAGGTGAAATCTCACCCACGGGATGAAAAATCCTCCCAAGCTCAAGTTCTAAAAGATTCTGTGGTTTAAAGGAGAATATTCAACATCAGTCCCAAAGCATGACTATTCTTATTGAGGATTTTTTTTCATTCTTACATACTATCTGTGTGAACTGTTATTCTCACATGGATATTTTGGGATAACACAACTAATGGAAGTATGACTAATAGCAAGTTAATAGTCAGGGAGTAAAGATGCTGAAAATTCATCAGAAAGAGTGACTCTGGCTGTGGATGCTTGGATAATTTGGATTCCTTTAAAAAAGATCTTTAAAAAAAGTCTTTTCCTTTAAAAAAATCCACAGTACTATCTTACTTTGAGTAATGGAAACCAAATGAAAGCTACACAGCTAATTTGTTTTATTTTAGCCTCCCTCCAAAGCTTTGTTTCCCCAATCTGCTCAGTTCACGCTACTGGTTAGAGCTGATCTCTCTCATAAATTAACCTCTTTGGAGATATAACTCTATTTATAAATAGAAAACATATCAAACAGGCAGACAGAGCAGTCTCTGTGAACACTGAGCTGAGACAAAGTTTGTTTTTTTTTAACTAGGAAAGAAAAATTAACTCTTGTAAATTCTTTGTTAAAATGCCTGGAGCTCAAAATGTAATTGCTAAATTAGTGGGGTGTGGCTACTAACCCTAGCACAGATTTAGCTTGGCAATGACTGGGAAATCAGCAGGGGCAGAGCACTAAGTCAGGAGAGTGAGGTAGCCCATAACAAGCTATGTTGAACAGCAAAACCATTTGCATAAACAAAATAATAATCAGGATTCTCTTTCTCATTCAGATCCTGCTAGATTCAACCACGTAGTTGAAAGACAATAGTTTCAGTTCCATGAGGGATTCTTTCAGCCCCAAATTATTCACAATCAATATAATATTTCTAAAAAGTATGGAAAAGTGGTTAGGGTTTTTCCTCTGTGCTCCTTTTTTAGTTCTCTTTTAAGATAAATTTTAGAAGCAATAGATTCATTGCCCAGTTAAGTCAACTCTAGGTATATCAGAATCTCTTCATGAATATTCACAGAGCTTAATAGAAAAGCTGCCCAAAAATCAGATTTGAATGAAAAACTAGGACATCTGTCACACAGACAGGTAACCCTGAAAAAGTGTTTTGTTGGAAGAAGCTGAAGGAGAAAAGTTGGCTGCAAAAAAGAGACTTGCCTGGATTTTTACTGTAAGCAGCAGGGAAAGTGAGTCAAAATATCTCCCAAAAATTATGTATATTGTTGAATTTTCCAATGTCAATACTGTCATCCTTTCAGCAAGAAAAATCCATGATATACGCTGCTTATCAAGGAAAGGAAGTGTTCCTTGCAAAATATGCTGGGCTTTCAAAACATTTTAGAAAGTGTAAGGGACGTTTCACAAATTTTAGTAAGAATTCTTGCCTGTTTGCATCAAGTCTTGCTGTTGACAAGTCTTCTTCTGTATGAAAAGGCAGTGGGAGAGGATTTCCAGAGAACTGGGGCAGTCTGCAGAGCATGCTGCTCTCCTGCATCCATTGTACAACTCCAGGTAGAGCTCCTAATGAGAACTGTAATCACTCAAAGGATTCAGATACCACTTTTTATTTCATTTGCACGCCAGTGCCATGCCGTAGCACTTTGAAATTAAGAGATAAACTGGTCTTTACAGAAACAAGCAAGTATATCTTCTCCTACACTCATGAAAACTTGCAAAACACAAGCACTGAAAGAGCCAGTGGGATGTCCATGCCTTGCACGTGCTCTGCAAGACCTTGTAGAATTGTACAGATTATTGCCCACACACCCAGCAGGGCACTACAGGATTCCTCCTGAACTGCAGTCTCTCTACTAGGACCATTGGCCACCATTTTGATTACATGGACAATACCACGACTTTCCAAACAGAAGAAAAATCTGTCTTTTCTTCTTGTTGATTGTGTCAATAGTACCAAAGGGCTGAGTTGCCCAGTTCCCTTCTTCTCACTGCAGAGCTCAGTGTGAGCATGCTTTATAAAGACATGCACATTTCATAAGCCATGTGACAAAGCTGGGGCTGAACAGGCTGCTCCAGTTTTGGGTTTGCTCAAGTTTAGAATACTTGTGGTGTAAAGTACTTATAGCATATCAAAGTAATTAATGTGACTTTAAAATTGATTAAGATCTTTTAGAATTAGAGAAATAATGCTGATTTTCAAAGAGCCAGACTTTTGAGCATTTGATCAAGATGGATCAATACTTTGAACAGAAAATATTTTGTACTTTTAAAAGCCCCCTTTCCATTTAATGTCTTTTAAAAAGAAAACAAAACAAGTTCAAAGAATATATTTGAGTTGTTCCTTCATGATCTCTATTAGTACATATATTCCTTGAACCTGAGCTATCATGTTGGGTCCTACCCAGTGGAGTTTATAACTTGTCTGATGTGTAACTATTTGGTTTTGTGCCTCCTGGACCAAGTCCCTCTGGACATATTTGAGCTTAAAAGAATTGCTATTGATTCAGACATCATTAATTCAGCTGCCAACTTTAGTAGTAGTTAGACTGAAGTTAAAGTTAAATCATCTTTTACCTAATCTAGTTTGCTGGAATCCACTCAGTCTAATTAAGTTATCCATTTAATATGAGACCTTTTACTAGGATTTTCTTAATACAGAAAGGATATATCAGACATTAAAATTCTTATGTGTTATAATACAGATTTATACCTATGGCTTAAAAAAACTAAGACTTTTTTCATACTTGCCTTCATTTTGAAGGCTCAATACAATCAGATTTGACATTTAGGTATTCCTCAGTTATTTAATAACAAAACTCTAAACAGAATGTATATGAGAAGATACACTATCATGTTCACAGAACTCACAAAAATCTGCTTCAGCTCCTCATAAAGAGACACTGGAGTGATTTGCTAGGGAATCAAGGATATTTTCTTCTCCTCCTGTTTTAGAACTAGCAGTCCAGAATAGCAAGTTTCATTTTTCATTCAAGTACCAAGTAAACCACTAAGCCATCTTGCATGATGCATTACTACATGCACTGTAGTAATTTCCATAGGTTGAACTTGCAACTTTCCCAATTCAGGCTGTGCACAATGATGCACAGAAAAAAAAAAAAAGGTGTTCTGAAAAGCTCATTTACAAATTCTGTAAAGGGTATAGGGACCAGTGTGACTTTTATTCTGTCTGTAAGATGTCCTGATTATGCTGGAAATAGTCTGTGCAGGTTTGCACAATAGACAACCAGCAGGTACCACATAATGGTCACATCCAAACAACCTGGGCAATAACATTTCTCCTGCCAGTCATATTCATTATCTGTGTCACCTATTTCTGAAAAGCATGAAAAATTGGTAAGCATTTCCAAGTAATGGCTCTATGGTAAATATTTATTTTTTTGGTCCTATTCTAGCAGTGATTCTTGGCGGGGGGAAATGTCTTTATAAATGTCCATTTCAGATTGAGTTCCTAGAACGTTGTCCAGCTGAAAGAGTTAATAAGGTCTTTAGCAGTGTTTAACAGGTGGATATCTGGGCAAAAATAAAGTGAAGATATTATTCAAGATGTTTACTGAAAAAATAAATCGCTCTATCCTCCACTTGATTAAAACCATGTTGCAAAATTTGAGCATGTAGCAAACCCCAAGGATGATTTAAAGACTGGAAAATCTGCCTTACAGAAAGAGATTTCATAGGTTCAATCTATTTAGCTCATCAAAGTCAAGCTTTAAGGGATCTGTAGGAACAGACAGGGGTAGAGTGCATCTTTCACCAGAGGGTTTTTCCACATAGCAGGCTAAGACACAACTATATTCCTTGACAGAGAGTTAAAGCTCACATAAAGGAAATTAGAAATAAGGCCTGTTTTAAACAGTAAGAATTATTAACCACTGGGAAAACTTAACTAGGGATGTTCTGGATTCCCTCATATTTGAAATGTTTAAAGCAAACCTGAGCATTCTCTTTTATTTCTTAAGAGACATGATGTGCAGGCTTGATGTTGAGCTAAAAGATTATGAGCAAGTCCTTGTAATCTCTTGCACATCGTTCCACATTTGTGTTGCTCCCTTTCTGGAATGGTCTTTCTGGAACTTTGTGTCTAAATTGTTCAGCACAGGACAAGAAAGCTCTGAGTCATCTGCAAAATCCCACTGTGGTCATGTTCATTAAATGCCCCCATGGAGTCAGCCAAGGGGTTCACTCATTTTCTGGTCAATAATAAGAATTTAAAAGGCACTTTCATGAACCTAGAGTTATCTGATCTAGTCAATGAGATGAACCTCCAGAAAACTCCCCTTTTTTTGCTGTTGATTATTGCTATATTTTATTGCTACAGTTATAATCTTGTTGAGAAAAGAGGAAAACAGCATGTATGTGAAAGATTTATTATTTGCCCTTTTTAGGCAAATAAATTTTTAGCAGGCTATAATTTTAAATTATATAACCAAGATCTTAAATAGTTGAACCTTTAGGTGTTTTTAGGACTCATGCCATTAATTCTAGTTCTGAATTACTTAATGAAAACAAGAAAGTTTCCAGTTCTCCTTGTGTAACTTTCTCAGAGGTCCTGGTTGCACAGTTTAATACAAATAAAAAACCCCTTCTCTCTGTATTTTTAAGGCAAGCATACCATCAAACCATGCAATCACATAACATTCCACCTAGTCTCAGCTAATAGAGATTATTAGAAACCAGCAAATCACTGTTGGTTCCTAGAATAAAAGGCATAAACCCTTACCCAGAAAGCTGCTCACTTCTCAGTGTTACAGCTTTTGATTAAAGTTATTCTTGATCCCAATTAGTACTCACTATGTGTCCTGAGCTCCAAGGATTCATTACCCTCATAATTTTCATCACAGTTGTTATAACTGTAAATGCTATTATTCATATGGAAAAACCAGCCTTTAAAGTGCCATAGCTGCACTATTACCTTTTGAAGCTTAATCAGCATTTCACTGCAAATCTGGTCTCATTACTCTGAATTTCGGGGAACTTGCTATCTGATTGAGGGATCTGAATGGAATGTAGCTACACGGGACTCCTACCAAAAGAAAACGTTAATTGACATTTATGTTCAAATATGGATTACTTTATAAATTTCCCAGAGTATAGCCTACATATGAATCAAGGGTCTAAAAATGTTCTCTAAAACTTTTGGTTATTTCTTAAGTCTTCTCTCTGTGAAAGTATCTATCACGAACCTTCAGGAATTGTTTTCAGAGCCCACCTTCCTGTCCAAATGAACCAACTTCAATCTCTCTGACCAGCTGCTTCTTATAAGCCCTGTATTTACTCACTTTAATCTAATGCTTCTTTAGAGCACATTTACCAAAATAGTGAAGTGTAGGAAAAGGTTTTTTTGAAAATGCTTTCTTTTGATATTATACTGAAAGAAATTTGTGGACTGATTTTCAAGTGCACATTATAATATTTACACAGTTCATTGTTTACACAGACAACATTTAGATGTGTAATTTGGCCTGTTGGCCAATGATGACCTTTAGAATTGTGAATTTTATGCTGTAAAAAACTGAAGGAAAAAAAAAAGAAGCATTGAGAAATCTTTAATACAACAAATACTGAAATTTTTTCTAATGCTTCATATGAAAGTCTTATGTAGCTAAAAAGCCACCTAACATAAAAGTTGCAGTTCACATTAGTGAATAAGATAAATAAGGGGA
The DNA here is from genome assembly GCF_971803275.1 of Cyanistes caeruleus. Taxonomy (NCBI): domain Eukaryota; kingdom Metazoa; phylum Chordata; class Aves; order Passeriformes; family Paridae; genus Cyanistes; species Cyanistes caeruleus. The sequence continues at coordinate 75,912,245 of NC_141705.1, forward strand.
AGAAATGAACACAGGCACACAATCAAGAGCACAGGGGAGTAGGTAACCTCACAAGTAAATCTTTTATCAGCACAGTGTGTGGGAAACGACTGTGGGGAGAGAATGAGCAGGGAGTCTGGGGAAAGCAATGACAAAAGTATAATTTTCTGTGTTCTAGCTGCTCTGTTACTAATGACATATTTTGTTTATACCCAAACCCCCACCATTCACCAGTTCCCCAGGTTGGGTTCTCTTGCTATTTTATTGGACACTTTACAAGAAGCAGCTTTAAGTTTGTACCTTCAGATAGGACATATGAGTGGTACATTTCATATCCCTCATTTATCATCCCACTTCCGTTTAGAAAACAGGGTTTAAAAGGCAGTATCCTTTGAGGGTAAGTTTTACTCTTAAGCAAGTAAAGCAAATTTATGCACAGTTTCTGTTTAAAAGCAGGGATTAGGATTGCCAGCTGTTATGAACAGGCGTAGCAAAGTGTCCTAACACCTGGATACAAACACCATGGTAGTAGGCTGGATGCAGAGAAACATAAAAAGAAATATCTCACAGCACTGACTGCTGCCAGCCAACAGAAAGCTGCAGCTCACCAGAACATATCTCTATATGTAAAATTACCTTCAACCCAATTATACTAATAATGAAGCAAAAGTCGGACACACACACACACACCAACAGACAGTCAGTCAGCTGCTGCTTTTTTTCTTTTGAATTTTTTTCTGGTATCAGATATCAGTTCTGAATCTGCAGAGCCTGGCAGTTTAATTTTCTTAAGTTTTTTCGTGTTCAATCCTGATACCAACGTGTTTGTGCAATATTTAGACTGTTCCTCAGAAAAAGTCAGTAGTCAGTTTTTTTTTTCTGAATGCCATTGTTCAAAGGCTGAAAGAGATATATGTGTGCAGACCATTTGGCATTTCTTTATTTCTTTATATGATATATTGATTTTTCTCACAGAGGGGGTGTGAGAGAAGTTTTATGGTTAATGGATTAAACATTGTTATGAAGGACTTTTTACCCATGATGATCAATTTTGTTCTTATTAGGTCTTAGGTCTTTTAAATCTGAAAATAAAATGCTGATAAATCACTTACTTAAAATTTCTGCGAAGGATAGTAGAGTATTTCAGTTTTTCTCAGATTAATTTCCATCTGAACTGGGGGAGACATTGTTTTATTTTGGACCAGCCACACAGACCACAGTTAATAACTGGTGAGTGTGGGACCAAGGGGACTTGGTTCTCCATCTCAAAATGCAGTTTCTTGGTAAACACTTGCAGAGAAACAACAGGAGCAGCTTGAAGCACCAGTGCTGTTCTGGACCACTAAAACAGAGCAAAGATGAACAATGATATGTATAAAAATCTGGGAAAAGACCCTAAATTTTACCCTGGAACCCCATATCCAAAACTCATTGATTCTTTTTTAGAAGACAGTGGAATGGCAGAACTTGCACAATGGCAGGTATTGGGCATTCAGCACTCTCATGTGAAATATTTAATGGCAAATCATTCTTCTCAATGATGTAAATGCACAAAAAAAAAAAACTGTAAGAAATGAGCTTTCCAAAATTATAACTGGGCAAGATTATTTTATTTCAACAGTTTTTGCATGGACTTTTTTCTTCTCTCTTATAGCCAGTGCCAGAACCATCACTAAAGAATGTTTACACTGAAAGTACATAATTAAAACTTCTATTATGAACCAGAACTTTACTTCCAAGTTATAGGATTATTGCATTTTTTTCTCATAATTAAGCATTATATGTTAATTCTGCTTTCTTCCTTAGAGTTATTAGCATATAAATACAGACACTGACTCAATCTGAAATTCTCTGTGAAAGATTAAGTTTTTAAATTTCAATGGACAAACCATTTATTAAAAAATAAATATTCTTCATGGAATTACTGTTGCTTTATCATTTCCATTAATAAATCCACATCTAAAATAGAAGTGATTTTAATACTAAATTGGACAAGACGGAAAAATGAAATTTTAGATTAATAAATGCATATTTTCTGTTATAAATGTTGTATTTTCTTTAAAATATATGCCTTTGGTTTACAGGTTATTTTCTTTTCCATTTTGAGTCATTAAAAAAAACAACTATATTTAACCATTTCCTGGTTGACATTTCATATATTTTGTTGCAATACAAAAGAACAGGCGACATATTTCTCAATATTAGCTACTTAAGACTGTGGCAATATTCAAAAGAAATTTGCTGAATTGGGAGAAATCTCAGAAATACGTTTTTCTACAAAGTAAAAGAACTTAAATTTTCAGCTGCCAAAAAAATCCCAGGAATCTCAGGTCTTTATATCCTATCCATTCTTTGAGCTGTTACTAACTGAAATTATATATATATATATATATGTGTGTGTATATATATATATAGATACGTATGTGTATATATGTATATATATATATTCATATATAATAAATATACATATACATATGCATATGCATATACATATACATATATAAATATATATAAATATAAATATAAGTATAAATATCCATTTTTATAACCCTAAAACAGGCAAAGACCATGCATTCTAACCAGTGATATAGATAACTCTCACAACACCACTGGTGAAAATGAAAGGCTGCTGTGTGAGATATGGCATGTTTGTTTTCACTTTAATAAAATATTCCTCTACAAGGGGTGACAGAGAACCCCCTGGCAGGAAGGGGCTGTTCTCTCCACTTTCTGAGTTCTCACCCAGCTTTGAGAATGTGGCAGAAGCCGTGACAGCCACACCAAAGTGCAAGATTCACCTCTCAGAATGGGAGCCTATAAAAAGATGAAGGTGCACAGAGTCACGGGGTGAGTGACTTGGACATTTTTTTGTTTCACTCTACATTTTAGAGAAACAGGACTGATTTGAAAGAGAATTCAGGATTAAGTAGCATAATCTTTCTCCTACAGCCTGCCAAATGTCAGAGCCTCTTCTGTCTTATGCTGACAGCCTTTGTAAATTGTTCTCTGTGATATTTGCTAATCCATAGGGAATTTTCACATCTTCCTTTGCTTATGAATCAGATGGTGAGCTCTTGGCAGCTGACCAGAAAGATAGTACCTTTTCCCTGCTGCATTATCAATCAAGAAAGTTTCTTACTGTTCTTTGCTGCAGACACATTCTTTCACACCCTAAATTATCTCCGATGGACCGATTGCAGTGAGGTTAGCACGCCAAAGCCATTTGACTGGAATGCATAAAACTCTTTATTGCTACACAGACACAGCTGCACCAGCAATTCATATCTTTGAGTGGCCCAAAGGAGTTTTCTATATGGCCTGTTCAGTAGTTAATATATGTTCTGTAACAGCTTCTCTGGCAAGTTTCTTCCCACAGTGCCCTACAGGTTATATAGACCACTAAACCCACTAAATATCCTGATGACATAGAAAGATGTCACACATAGGGAACGACGAGCAATTCAGTGCTCCACATAGCCTCAGTTCTGCTCTGCAAACTCTCCATCCAACTCAGTGCAGAAAATATTGGCAAATCCCACTGAAATATCATACCAGAGCAAGAAAACACTCATTCCCTTTCTACCTCAGGCAAGACACAAATAAAAAACACCTGGCTTGTCTGCTTTGTTCTCAGTGCTAGCAGTTATCAGTGATGTCCCAGCTCTCCCTGCGTAGCCTTCTCTAGCTCCCTTCTCTTTCTACAACCCTTTATTTTTGTTGACTTTGTTGCTCTTTTTCCCCTAATAACACTGCTTTAAACTGTATATTCTGTGCTTTGAAGGTTCTCATCTCCCACAGCACTATAATTTGTAAAGCAGGAGTGTTTGTGTCGCTGGGTTTTGGTAGCAGAGTGTAACAGGGGTGGCTTCTGTGAGATGCTGCCAGATGCTTCCTCCTTGTCCAGCAAAGTCCATCCCTGGCAGATCCAAGATGGATATGCTGGTTGCCAATCAGAAGCTATGTTAATGCCTCTGTGCTAACATATTTGGGAAAAAGCACCGATGAAGACACCAGGATCAGCAGAGAAGGAGGGGGAGGAAGGAGACCTGAGTTTCCCCTGTGAAGGAGAGCCACGCTGGAGCAGGTGGATGGCTGAGAGGAGGCTGTGAGTACATGGGAGGCCCATGCTGGAACAGGCTCCTGGCAGGGATCTGCAGACCCATGGAGAGAGGAGCCCACCCTGCAGAGGTTTCCTGGCAGGGCTTGTGATCCTCTGGAGAATCCACACTGGAGCACGCTGTCCGTGAAGAACTGCAGCCTGTGGAAGAGTGACCAGTGTCCCACGATTTAAAACAACCAGAGAAAACCTGATTTGGGGTAAACACTGACATGTAAAGGGTGATAAAGAGGGCAGAAAAGAGACACGTATTTTTCGTTCTGACTGGCTGGTCTGAACAGCAGCATTTTCTCTGAAGCGTATAAAACAAAAGTTCTCCTAATGAATATCTGATGATTTTCTATATGAAGTTATTTATCTTTGCTCTTCAAGGACAGATCTGTGTAAAAATATCCTTCTAAAAATCACAGAAAATTCAGTGCTGATGAACAGATTTGAAATCAAATTCTAGAGATTTGGCCTCTTACAGGTAAGGTTTAGACCATAACAGGGGAAGCTGAATTTCAGATCTAAATTCACACTAATTTTACCTGTGTTGGTGCTTCAGATCAAGCACCTAACTCTGGCAAAGTAACACTGGTAGTTGAAAAGAAACTGATATCAAAGTACTGTCTTAGACTATCAGCTATTTTATTCTCTTCCCATATGTTATATCGACATGTTGAAAAAAAAACCGTAAATTAACTACTGTTTGGAAAGGAAATAAATCCCCCTTAGCAAATCCAATATTCCATCATTCCATAAAGGGCAGAGCAGAAAACACTACCAGGGAGAGGAGCACTGTGCAAAATGTGGTAAGAGCACAGCTTTTGCAGGTCACAGCTCTGTGTGTCTAACCCTTGTGCCAGGCAATGCCTGCCATTAAATAGCAGTGCTCTGCAGTGAAAAACATCTGGCTGTAGCTAATGAGGGGTTTTGCAACCTCCTTCAGTGTTAACAGCCCTGAGTGAAGGTGATGGGGGCATTAGCTCATCCAGCTTTACAGGGAGCTCTCTGTCCTGGTGCAGCATCACTGAGGTTCCAGTCTGCAGTCTATTTAATCACATTCTCTCATATGGCTCTCCTGTGCATTATTACTCGCTTATTATTAATTTTAATTACTATATCTGAATGCACCACTCTTTTTCCCAAGATGTTTCCCAGAAAGCATAACAGAAGTGAACCAATATAAAGGTCAAGGAAATTCTCAGTGATCAGTAGATCCAAGGAGCTCGTTATTATGGTAATTTATGTCATGACTTCTATCCACTGTACACATTCTGTGGCTGCTAGCAGTGATGATGCTGCTGGTAAAATGACAAGAAAAATACCTTTTTTTTTTTCCTACCCATTTAGATTAATATTTTGCAAAACACGTAAAATAATGTCACTTTTTTGTAAAAAACCAATGTATCCACTAAATACTCCAGAAGGACCACAGAAACTAATCAAATGAGAAGGCAATGGGATTTGTGGGATTAATCACGTGGGATTAAGGTGCAAGAAATTTTGCTACATGTGTCAAATTAGTGTAAATTTCAGTTGGGGAATACCAGGAGAAACACCATGCTACTGGCACTCAAAGCTAAATCTCAAGCTAAAAAATTAAAGTTTGGTTTTATGATTTTCTTTAATTCAATGAAAACATGAATGATGGGCTCAAGGAGATCTGATGCATCATGATAACTTGGATTGTTGTTGACAAAAGAATATATTCACCAAAGACACTGTAAAGTCTCTTGCTATAATTTTTTTTTTTAAATTTTGAAAATAAAAAGAAAGCTACTGTATGAGAAAGAAATTATTTAAATGTTCCTTTAAAAGTTGAGGCATTTCCTATTCATGGGAGGTGTAGTATTTAGTAATGAACAGATATGTTTTTGTCCACAAAAGATAACTCATTTTGATGAAACGAAAACTTCTCACTCTACAGGTGGAAGGCACCAATTTCAGGGCAAATGAATAATCTGTATCTGAATAAAAGACACATGTAGACTGACACAGGGGTCTATCACTAAAAGAAAATGGTTTGGGTTTTTTCTCCTCCCGTTTAACTGAAATTATCAGTTATCAGACCATTCAACTGAGATGCAGCTTCTCAAATGAGAAACCAGCTTAAAATAAATTCTGTCAACCTCAGCTGACCTTAAACATTGATCTCTGTGTTTAGGTGGATACCAAAGCATCAACTTCCAAGGAGCAATATAAGAAATATATTTGTCTCCCTCTCTTGCTGGCTGGCAAGCAGAAAGTTTCATATTAGCATAATTTCATTATTAGCATAATTTCATTATTAGCATAATTTTATTTTAAAGTCTAATGAGCTTACTGTTTAAAAGCATTTGTGGGAAGGCTTGAGCTCAAAGATGGATTATGCCTTTTCTCACAAAATAAAAAAAGCAAAAGTCATCTCATATTGACTTGCCTTGGTGAAAATAATATAGATACAATAGCTTCCAGCAACTGGCCCTTAATTCAATCCACAGTAGTCAATAGCCATTGTGGACATTTTAGACACCCTTTTGATGGTCTAACTGTGTGATAGATTCTGCCAAATAGATCATTAAGAGAGGAAAAAAAACACGTGTGACCTCCACTGCCTAGCCCCTCTTCACAGGCTAGAGCTCCAATTTGGCATGAAAATCATCCTGATACTTTCTGTGGAGGGGAAAAAAACCAAAACAAAACAAGATAAATGATCCCACCCAAATCCCTCCTTTCCAACTGTTAACTGTAGCTTGCCAGCAAATAATTTTTTTGAAAGAGTCTCAGGCTTTTCAGGCAGATTCAGAAAAATTGCTCTTGATGTGTGAGCTGTGTAAGCCAATCCATACCTCTCCACTCTGGGGTCACTTAAAAATGGTAACTTGGCTTAAAATGTTCAGAAGCAAAAAAAAAACCTAACCTTTTTCAAGCTCCCACTTACAGGTAGGACCCAATGATACACTCACAGGTAACACTGTGATTCTGCACAGACAGTTTTAAATGAATACATGAACTTAAAAGGTAATTAATTTATTACAAAGGGCTATTTTTATAGGTTATAGTAACGGCTGAAAGCTTAAAGGTTTTTCTGCTTCAAATAATTATATTAATATTTCTTTTAGAAGATCAAAAGGAGGTTGAAAAAATTATTTCTTTAAGAAGCAGTAGTCTTCTGAAGCAATGCCATTTACTTTCAGCCGTGATGTGATTTCCTTTGGATATAAATGTGCTGAACCTCAATCTGGATGCAGAGCAGACAGTTAAAGGAAAACTTCAAAAAGCCCTGAAAAAGGGAAACCTGCATAAAAGTTCACAGTAATTTCTGCATACAGTTCTGAAAATGAAAGGTCTTTGTAACATGAGTTCTCAGTTTGCAATTTAAGGTGCCCTGTTCATCCAAGATGCTTTTCTTAAGACTGCTTTTTGCTTTAAGATTCAGACAGACAAAAATTAGCCTTTAGATGTTTTCTCTTTTTAAAATTCTGTTTCTTCTTACATTTCAGAAGCCCTAAAGTCTTTAAAATGGGGCTTTCTTTATGTAGTTTTTTTGGACAAAAAGAATACCATCTAGCTATATCATTTTCCACACTTTTAATATGAAGTGTTAGAAAAGTAACTCACCTCAGTGGGTAAGAATGACTAATCCCTCAAAAATACGGATAAAGAAAATTGAGAATAGCTAGCATGAGGCTGTAAGATAAAGCATATCCTATCTTAACACAATTTTAATATTTTAATACATTTCAAATATCTTTCTAATTTTGAAAAATTAAGGCATATGATTTTAATAAAGTACTGGGAAACCCTCCAGGAGACATGGGAAGCTTAATGCAAGCCATATGCAAATCCAGCCCTGTGACTTTGTTATAAGTATATGGCATATGTAGGAACATATAAATATGCTGGATTTAAAATTCTGGTTTGAAAACAGCAGTTTTCATCTCAGCTATATTTTGATACAAATATAACAACTTTCTCCACACAATAAAATGTAAACAGTCAGTTCCCTAGAAACGACAAAGAGGGAAAAACAGAAATGAAAAAAAATTGTGTAGGAAGAAGTAGTATCTAAGAGCAAGACCCTTCAGAAAAATAATGACAGATGTAATTAAGTACCAGTAGAGAATGCTAACATAGTAACTCATACTCTTGCTGAACTCAGAAATAGTGGGTTTTATAAAATGAATTAATACAAGACAAGACAGTCTTGGATTCCAAGAATGGCAAGTTGTCAGAGCCATATCCCATGCTTTTCAAAGCCTTAAGTCAGAGAAAACACTGAAAATCAACAATGTAATTTGTGTGCCAGCAGCAAAGATGACACCACATCAGATAAGACTGATGCAGAGATGATGAGCAAGGCTGACAGGAGCAGTAGCCCTGTACAGCTGTACCACAGGAAACCAAAGTGGCTTTGCAACTGAGGAAAACAGACTGTGGGAAATGTAAAAAAGCGTCAGGCCAAAAGAGGAATTAGATTTCCAACAGGAGACAGGGATGTAGCAGGTGTTACAAAAATAATATTTTCTAAAAGCACTCAGGCCACTCAGAGCAATCTATGATGGGATGCAATCATCAGTTAATGGTCTCCTGGGAGATAATGTCATTAGTACAGACCACAGGGATGACTCTAAATAGACAAAATATTGCACATCAGGCTGCTTCAGTGCAGAAGGGGTCTTCCTTTTTGTCAGTCACTTTCTGTCCCATTTCCCATCGCTATAACCAGGATTATGATCCTGCTGTGTGCTGCACATGAGAAAACAATTGTGAGCAGAATTGCAGTCCCTTGCTGGGAAATCATGGAGGTTTCAGCAGCAGCAACTGTAAAAATCTGTTTCATCATTATTATCCTAAGCCCTACTAGTATAATTTCCTTCTGTCCTGACCCCAGCATACAGAACACAACTAATAAAAAGGTTGGTGTAATACTTACACAAAAAAAAAATCTGGTAAGAACTTGAGGAACCAAGTTGGACTCAATGGTTCAAGAGCAGAGATAAAACAGGATTGCCAGGATTCTGCTGTGAAGTGGGCACTCCACTGTTGTTTAAGCGTGGGATTATTTCTTTTAAGCTTCTCTTATTTTGGTGGTGTCTGTAAGATTCTGTTCCCCAAACACTTTGAGGAATGAGAGTGCTTCACAGTGCTGTAAAGGGACTGGTTAGTATTCACGCAAGACATCTAACATTAGAGCTCTAAATGTAGTATGGAAAATGCCTCTTTTATAATTGTCTAAAATGCATTTGCAAGCTTTTCTACTCTTCCCAGAACAAAGGGCCTTAATTCCAAAGATCTCATTCTGTAAGCAGACCAGCTTCTCCTTGATGCTCTCTGCATTCCAGCTAGAACTTCCTTCTCTGTGTTTTTATTGTTTCATGCTCAAAAAAATACCCGTGACAGCAAATGAGAATACCACACACAAACCCTCAGGTAGTTAAATATGTAACTCTGAGCTTTGATAAGTTACTTCTGATTTTGAGTAAAGAGGATGGACCAAAAACAATTATGTAATTATATAATACCCCTGCTCAAAGTACACAGTGTGGTTCGAGCTAGTCACTTAGTGAAACTCCTTGCCAATGCTTTATAATATCCAAAAGCTTGATTGTTGCTTTCTCCTGTTTCATTGACGTATTTGATACTTTGTTTTGACATTTTGACCGACACACAAAAGTTACTTTTACAAATGCAGAGAGAAGCTTGCACACATTTGATAATTCTTTTTGGCTACTGAGCAACTCTTTTAAATGTATTTTTATTGAGCAATATGTAGATGATTATCTGAGTCCCTTAAAAAATGAATGTGCTCATTCCACTAAATATGATAAGTACCCTTATTAAGAGGAAAGGAAAACATAAACATAACCAAGGTTCACACTGGGTAATATTTTTTTCTTGAGGGCTCAGCGACACATGAGAAAGGAACAATCCCTAATTTTCTAAACCTGCATTCTTCACATCTAAAGCAATTAAAAAAGTTAAACCTGTCCACTACGGAGCAGGACTAAAATTTTCCTGTCCATGCATTGGTTTCCACTTCCAACAATGGCATTCAATGTATTAATGAAATTTTAATAATTAATTTGCTCAACATTTTGGCATCAGGAGGAGAGAAGACTGAATAGCCCTACCACATAATGCACACAAGTTTGTTGAGGTCAGACTTGGTAGGAGACTATGAAGTTTAATAGCACTGGTTTGCATTTTAAGAAGCACATTTATTATAATGGAATCACTAAGATTTTTCTTGTGTTGTTTTTCATGAGTTTGGAAAAGAAACGTAGCACTATGATGCAGGAGATGTGTGTTATTACTGGCTTCCTAACACAAGGCTTGCATTATATATTTAAAAAATATAGTAACATGTTACAAGGTCTACACTGGTACAAAACCTTCAGCCATGTGGAATTGATAAGTGGTTTTCACAAGTTTTCATAAATTTTCAAAGAGTTTGGTTAGCTGAGCCTGATTATAAATGAAAATTAGAAACACTGGGAAGAAAGCTCAGTAAACATCTAAATTCTCAAGAAATAAAACCAGAGACAACGTTGTGAACACAAAACTAAATGCATAAAAAGAAGGAATAAATACAGGACTATCCAGAAAATATGCTGGGGGAAAAAAAAAAGGAAAAGAAAAAAAGCATTTGTAGGGGTTAATTACGTGCATACAGATGTCTATATCACAATAACAAACTCCAGCCTAGACACACTTCTCTTGACAATAGATTTGATGGTGACAGTCCTAGACTATATTTATTATCTGGTTATTTAATAAACTGGGGCACATTCAAACCAAGATTTAAAGTTTGAGTTCTAAATGCTACCTGATTTTATACCACTGTTGTTAATCCTTAAAAATCAATACTGAACCCAATCAGCATTAGCATATCTTAAGCCACTGAATTAATTTCCTGCTCTAAAAAGGATGGGCTTCAAGGAGTAGAATTTATATTAAATCAGGTTAATGATCACAAGAATCACATTTCTGCTACTGTCCCACAAAAATTTAAATAAAATTTAAATTAAAACACACCTTTAAAAGTCTTATTTTTATTCCTCTGTTTTCTCTTTCTCTTCTATTGCAACAGATACCAATACTTCTATCATTCTTTTATTTTTGATAATTATTTTCCTGGTCTTATAGCTTTAAATGTATTTTCCCATAGAGTTCAGACACACCAGCACTGGGGGAAAGAAAAGGAAAAGCAGATGAAGAAAATTTAAATCAAAATGAAATCTTGCAAAACAACATTTGAATTATGGTACTATGAAAAAAAAAAAAAAAAAGTACATTCCTGAGGTTTTATTCTGTGACTGCCACCTGTGACTGCTGGTAGAAAAAAAAATATTAATTTTAGTCTTAAATACAGAGATTAAATAGGATGTTCTCATACAGCTAACATGCAAACCTGGCTGATCTTAACTGAGTTGTCTATGCATTTGTCATATGCATGTCTATGTCATTCATTATAAGCCAGTTTCTATGTGTTTTCCTTAGCCTGACCTCTTGTTAATGACCATTTTATTTTGTATAGCAAATAACAAAGCATACCAATCTCATAATCTCTAAAAATACAGTAATTACTTTAGTGACATCCAAGGAAACCCAATACCAGTTTTATACCAAACAAAAGCTAAAGCAGGTAGTTTGACTGTGATTTAATACTATTTCCATGGGTCTGAATTACAGCTTTACAGAATGAAAATTACTGTCTTTCTGACTTTTCTTAGTAACCCAAGAGAGGAAAGGTGAAAACTTCCCAGATTTTGCCAAAGTTCTCAGCTAAGTTTTTTGAACCCAGAGGTTTTAAACACAAAAGCTTTTTAAACACACAGGTACACCTCAGAATATCTGAGAGCCTGTTGAGTCAGGCAAACTGAAATTTCCAGGCCACCAAAGATTTGCAGATAAAACCATTTCTTTAAAAACAGAACTGAAACCAAGGAACTACTTAAATGCATATTTCAAAGTGTCTGCACTCTGAAAATGAAAAAATAAAAAACATATAGCTACATTCACATTCATAACACCCTTTTGCATATCAACCAAAGTCTGCAATGATTGCAATCCTAGTGATAACAATTGCACTGACACTTGAACAGCTTAATAAGAAAAAGCAATTTTATACTCTCAGAGTACACAAGTTTTCTTTTTTTTTTAAGATGAATTATAAATTGGAATTACTGTAATTTTTTTTAAAAGGGTAGCCATTTGACAGAGATGTTAATAAAGGGTGTAATGTTGAGATTTAGAGATGTACAAAAGAGAAGTGAAAATAGAGTACAGAATTGGAGTGGGCTGCATTCTGACAGAAAACAGTAAAGCAGCTGCAACAAATCAGTAACATGTTATGCTATCATCTGTATATCATCTGTATAACAGTTTTCTGGGACACTGAGGCTGAGAAACAGATGTGCTAATTTATTACTTTATTTTATGTTCAGTGGATTCATTGCTACTTGTCGGTGTACAGCCTTCATTTCCTTCTTTTTTTTATTTTTCTTTTAATTTGCACTTTGCTGCTGGATAGAGTATTGACTCAGGGCTGCAGTATACAGCTATTTAACTTACTTTGCTATTGAATGAAAAACACTTGGGTGTGAACATCATCAAGGTAAAAATAGGCATTACTGTAATAAAGACTCTGGTGTTTGGTAAAACAACAGGAAGAAATCAACCATATTTGCATTGATGTAATGTTGTACAAAGCACTAGAGGTATCACTGTCATTTGGTACATGCTAAACTATCCAAAAATGTAGTTCTAACAGGCATCTGCTTTCACTGAAAATAAACAAATAAGAAATGGGCACAGAAAAGGAGTGTGCACTTGCCTTGCTAAAGAGTAAATACCTGGGCACAAAAAAATAGTGAGGCTAAAGTAAAGGACAGAAGCAGTTCCAGTTAATTGATGCATTCTTTCCTATTACAGCAAAAGCACAGATGTTGAAAGTAACTCTGAAAGCAAAAATAAAATTGCTTTGGACTGTTCTGCTGGTGTTGAATATGCAGGAAGCTGACAGCCTGGGATGGTGTTACCAAGGTAAAGTCGTGTTCCACTCTCTGGAGGTCAAGGAATAGTGAACCTGTCCCTTTTCCAGTTACTTAAGCTTTTTTGAAGATTTATAGACCCTTGTGTTTTGCCACATATGTACAAATGCAAGTTTGTAACTCCCACTCACCCCTCAAAAAAAATTTATTTGAAAGAAAGTTGATTCCAGAACAATACAGAATGCTGCCCCACCTTCTTCACACAATTGTTCACAGCTGCAAAGAAGGGCTCCACATTCACAGGACAGCGGGCTTCCATTGCTATTTGAGTGGCATTAAGGCCTCATGACCCTTAAAGTTAGTGTTGTGTCTTAAAGTGTGTCCTTATCTTTATGATCTAAAGCTGACAGGACAGGTTTGGTGAAGGATAATGGATATCAGAAGTAATAAAAAAAAATAAAAATATATATATAAAAAAAAAAAAAATAATCTTTCTTACTCTGGCCTTCATCAATCATTCATAACCACTGCAGCTACTTCCAGCTTTCTCCTTTACAGCAGCACATCCCAGAAAGGCATGTCTTGTGTCTTGATATAACAGGAGGTCCTGCAGATGAAATCAAAGCCCAGTGGGACCAAAAGTGCTTACTGATGTGCAATCTTCCAGCTCAGGAAAAGTATTTCTTTCTTTCATGACAATCACATTCACTCACAATACAGAGGATCATAGCCCTTACTGAGCACCAGCTTCTGCTAAATAATATTCCTTCATCGTTTAAGCTTTGGGCCCATTGCTGCCTCAGGCAAACTAAGAGACCTCTTATTTCTCTTTTACTAATTTGTTCCTAGTTAACATTTTAAAACAGAGAAAACATATTTACCTCAAGCTTTCATTAAGTAAACATTTTTTCGGCTCTTAGGTCTCCCTGGATGTGTTAGGGTTTTTTAAAAACTTTTTCTTGATTTTTTACTTTGTTTCATTTTGCTTAATGGTATTTTTTCCCTCTTTAAATTTATGTTACTCTGGCATTTATCTTGGCATATTTTTCCATCTGATTAATTTCCCTCTTCCCCTGTACTGCTTGCTTTCAGTCCCCTCTCTGCTCCTGTTAGCCTTCCACATCAATCACCTCTTCCCTTCTATTTTTTTTTTTGCCAGTTCCTGTCAGGAGCCTGTAGACAATCCCCAACACATGCCCACAGCTACCAACAACCTCTCAGGCTCTTGTCTCTTCTCCACATGCACACACCCATGTGCACATCCACACACATGCAAGGATTCTTTGGAAGCAGCCACTGTTAATTCGGACACAACAGTTTACTTTCCCCCACACAGATTCTGTATCATGTGTATCTTTCCTCAGAAGTATAAAAATGGGCATGAAGAGAGGAAAATCAAGTGTTTTGTTCTTTTTCTAGAAAGGCAAAATCATTAACTCTATTTTTCAGCTTCATTTGCTGGTCGGTGTTGGACTAAGGGCGAACACATTACTTACAACTGGATAATTGGGGAAAAGAAGTATATTGTCAGACTATGTATAATTGCCTACTTATTGAGGGTGAGCAAAATGAAGGCATTTTGGAGAACAATGGGCTATCATGAAGGAGACAGAGGAAAGCTGCTCCTTCAGGAAAATATTTTATACCCTTTTTTCTGGGTTCATGTGTGTTTGCACTCTGTTATCCTACCATTGCACACCCTTCACACCATTGAGGTCAGCACTTCCATCTCCAACACAAACACGTTACAATCCAGGCATTTGAGATTGCTGCCTAGAAAACCAGCAGCAGGAGCACTCCATGTGACTGCTTGGTTTTGTTCTGCAGTTTGCCATTACCATTTTAGAAAGACTTCCATGAAGAGGCAGCTTTTGTTTGCCTGCCCAAGTGCCCTCCCTTTTGTTTACATGATTAATTCGAGATAAATAAGTTACTTGGGTATTTCTCTACATTTAGTTTTCCAGGCTCACAATAAACTGAGATGCATGCTTCCAGTTACCTTAGCAGAGTCATTTATTTTGACGAAGTGTAATAGAAGTTATTTTGATGAAAGAGAGTGAACCATATTAAAACTGGACAATTTGGTCTTAGCTATGACAGGTTTCAGCATGTCTTGTAGAATAAAAATAATTGGAAGTAGAAATAGAAGTTTGAAGATGTCCAATTGATCTTCTAGCTTAAAAAACTGTATAGAAGAAAAGTAAAATGTCAATTATAGTGTCATTTATCTCTGTCAACTCTAAACATGCCACACAATGCTACAAACAGCTGTGCAAGATAATTCCTTCATCCAAGACTGCTAGGCCAATTAAGGAATCTTGTGGATGGATAAAAGGGTTCTCTTTTTTTCTTACAGTAGAATGTTGTGTAATTATACCAGGTGCTCAAAAACTCCTGTGTGTATGTTTTAAGAGACCAAAGAGAAAGAGTATGTTTTTATGGCACTACTTTTAGCACAAAATATCAGTTTCTCTGTGTTTCTCTAGCTGTAATTTGACCTCTTAAGGATGTGTTTTCAGTGAATATTTCCTTAACAGCAAGTCACCTACATTACAGAAAATAGTTTTGCTGAATATAAAAAAAAAAAGGTTTCTGATTTTACGTGACTATAGAACAACACCACAATTTCTATTCTAATTAAAAGCATGTCCCTCCTGCCCCTGAGGTACAAAATTTTAGTCAGTCTGCTTCCTAATCCACTTTTGTAAAAGTGACTTGGGAATTCAGATACCTGAATTTTTGATCTTTGACCTGAAAGGGTCTGATTGTCAGAAACTGTTCTGAATCTTTTTGCTGAACAGAAGTCTTCTTACAAAAGAAACAAAGAAAGTTCCAAGGTTTGCATAGATCAACTGTTTGATGCAGTTGGTAGAATTTCTGAAAGAAGAGTGTGTTGAGCAGGTACTTCTGTTCTACAGCTGGAATAGAAAGAGAGCAAATATCCAGGATGGTGATGCTGAGGAGCAGGAAAACCTACCTACTTGTTGCAAAAAGTATTTTCAAACCACAACTTGAAGTTTTAGAAGTATTTTGAAACTTTTCAGCTTGAAAATCTTTAGCCAAGAGCCTTAAACGAAGTAGTTTAGGAGACTGATGAACCACTAATGATACTTTTTAACAAATCTTGCAAAACTAAAAACCTTCTGAAGATAGCCTTGTCCTGCCAACACCATCCTAATATATTCAACTTACAGAACCATGGGGAATTATAGGCAGACCAGCCTGACAATTATCGCCTATAAATTAGTGGAACTAGTAGTATGCAATGAAATTCTTGAAGATAAAGTAATTTTGAGTTAATTATCCAGATGACTGGAAGGAATGTAGCTGAAGTGTATAAAACAGAGTGGAAAAGAGAATGTGAAGAGAGATCAGCTACTGACTGTGTCTTTCAGGTTAAGACCTAGAGGCATCAAATGAAACTAGCAAGAAGAAAAGTCACCTAAAAAATGAAGCAGTTCTTAATAACACTCTAGCTAAGCGAGATAACTTCTTAACTTAAAGATTTTTGTGGGTGGTATGTTTATATAGGTCCAAAAAAAGCACTAGGCAAGTTTAGGGTGGGGGAAAAAGCCAGGAAGCTCAGGTATAAAATGGCATCTTTAGATGTCTAAGCTTCAAATTGGCAAAAATGCCCAGAATCTTCCAGAAAAAAAAATAAAAATAAATAAATAAAAAGCTGTCTTAAGCATAAAATATTTGATTTTGTCCCAGTCACACATTAATGAGACAGAGGCAACTTTTTTTATGGTCTTTTTCATCATCCCCTAACAATCAATCACCTTATGAAATATTTGTAATCTAAGAAAATTACAGACAACACCTAATACTTCAAAAACTGTAGTGTGAACAGGAGGCAAAATATTCAGAAGTCTTCATAAATGCGTGTTTAGCATGGGTGAAAAAAGGAAAATGCCTCTGTTCAGGTGTTTTTATATATATATATATATATATATATATATTTTAACTTTTAAATTTTAAGAGGTGGGTTCTGATAGCCAACATGGCTAGGACCTTTTGGAGATCCAGCTAGCATCACAAGTTGTATAAAAAAACAGCTTTATATCTCCCCCAAAAGGGGAGCTGCCTCTGGCCTTGGAATTTTTGGATTGATGAGTCTTACTGTTCATCCTTTCCAGTCTGGGGCTTTAATAAGATGAAGGTTGACAGACTACCTCGTATGCCTGTGACACTTCATATAAAAGACAAGAATTACTGTCAGTTTCCTGCATCACAGTTTAACACTGTCATCTTCTTGGGTAAAGCTTTTACATACGGATGCTGAAGTTTACCTGTGCGGAATGGGGGATTTGTTCTGGCTGAAGAAGGATAAATTGGCCAATGTTAGAAGCAGTTTATTGAAAGGGATGAACTACTGCAGGTTGTTTTGGATTTGTTTTTTTTTTTTTAAATTGTCGTATCTGATCTGGCCTTTTCACATATTTACAGTCTCTTTGGCTGTACTTCACTGAGCAAAAAGGACTATCCCAGTCTCCTAAGGTGAAGGAATAATTGTTATCCATATGCCAAACACAAGGAGGATAGTGGTCCAGGGACCCTGTACTCTGATTTCTCCAAAAGAGAAAACAGGGACATGTGAACCTGTCATATGAAACTGACAGATTTAGCCAAAAGCAGAAAGTCAGAAAGTAATTTCTCTGTAAAAGTGTGTCCAATGTAGAGCAGGACCTGGAGGTTTAGCACTTCCTCTGCAGGCTGTACTTACCTGCTAAAATCATCTACATGGACATGACCTAACCAACCTCCTGCCAAGACAGATACCTTGATGACAACAACATCTCTGTGCTCTCTGCTGCCTCAGTGCTCGAAGGAACAAAATGCTTTAGTCTAATTAAGATCTCCCCACTCTGGTACTATGAACCACAAAGGCCTGTGATATAAAAGAGACTAAATTAGGTGAAATAAAGCCTTTTGATCTGAAACTGCATGAAAATTTCAAAAACTTTACAAACTCCAGTTAAAAATGGTGTGTATCAACAGTCTGTGTTCTGAGACACGGTCCCCTGATTTCATTTTAGCTCTGCAATGTCAGCTTTACTGATTTTGATCTGTGGCAGTTTGCCTTTGATACTCTGGCCTTGTTTTAAATAATGTCGGAGAAAATTTGTAAAAAACTCTAGATGGAATGACAGTGACACAGCTAATTTTTAATAAAATAATAATTCTAATTAAAAATTACCTTTTTTCTTTTATTCTGAGAGGACAGATCTTTGCATAGTGTTTAGATTTGGAATCTTTATATAATAGCTTCAGGCATTTCTTTTCTTTTTTTAGTTTTTCTTACAGCTCCTACTGTGACAAATTAGAAAGCTGGAAGTAGGTGTTATCTGCTTAGCTCAGAAACACTCACAGAAATGCAAAGTATTAGGTAGCCTTTACAAAAACACTCAGTGAAGCCTTTGCAGCTGAATGCCTTTTAAATACATGTCACATGAATATTCAGTCAGATATGCAAATTTAGGGTTTCTGTTACTTTAGTAGATTGATTTCTTATTTGAGATCAAGGCATAGATCACACCAAAAGCATATCAGAATATCAGACCTTTTATAATATTCTTGTACAGAATATATTGCAGGTAGTCTTGTTTGTTTTCTATTCCTCTTGGCAGTTTACTTTCTTTCTATAGGAAAATAAAACCTAAATTCCTTTTAGCTTTGTCACTCCATATGCTTTGATAAAGTGCTCCATCACTGAGGCTTTACAAATAACCTGAAAAGGAGGTTTTGATACTGTAATACCAAATCTATTCAGTATCCAGTATCTCAGAATTAGTTATATATTGCAGATAAATGCAGCTAAAAGATATGGAAGGTCAAACAGATTCAAGATAGTTCTGTATTTCACCAGTACCGAACTGGCTCTGTCATATATTCAGACCAGTGAAAGAATGGGCAAGATTGCTGCCCTATTTCAGGTACTATTTCAAAGCAGGTTATTCACCAATTTCTTTAGATGTATTTTAAGAAAAAACTTTTGAGTGTTATTCCTGAAACTCTTTCAGAGAAAAAAATTAAATTTACTGGTGGGAGGGCTTTAAACAGAGATCAAAAGAAAGCAATTACTGACCACTGAAAGAACTCTTGGTTAGTTGAGAGGAAGCATGTAAAGTTCTGCAAATCTCCTGCTATACATTTCAGGATATTAATAAATCAGACAAGTAAATCCAAGTTGGCAGGTGTCCCAAACTTCAGACAAAAATCTCTCTGCTTCCAAAAAGATCTAGGACTCTACCTTCCCTTTCTCATCCGTACTGCCTTCCTGCTTACAAAAGGATGCACACAACAGTCCAATGCACTGGGCAGTTTTACCTGCCTGGGTGAGGATGCATTCTTCTCCAGATATTGTACAAAGTAGTTCTTTCCAAGTGGATTCTCTGGGAATGGCTGTTAGACATGTTGTTTCAATTCAAAACTATGACTGGGCAGGACACCCAACTGTTTAGCCTCTGTATAATCCCATTACACAATGTAGAATAAAAGTTCTTTTTTTTTTATTTTATTTTATTTATTTCTCCCTGCCTCCCAGAAGAAGAAAATCTCAGCTCAGTTTTGTCATTCTTTAGTATTCTCTGTTCCACTGTTGCTGTAAGGGATTAAAAATCCCTCTGTAGCACTCCTTTTTTTTGTCAGCTATATCACTTGGCACAACAAAAGATGTCAGTTCTCCCTAAAAACTCCACCTTATCTACACTTAAACCACTACATCTACAAAACTACTTTTAAAAGTTTAAAACACAATTCAGGCCAGGCAGGTTTATCTAGAGCAGGGTTTGGATGTTGACAGCAGTGCAGAGAGTAGGATTGAAATGACCCAAGTTTCCCAAGTTTAAGGGCAGGGTACCTCTCTCACTGATATTTGGCTTGGCTATAGAATTTATTTGTAGCTTCCAGTGGTAGTGATAAAGTTAATCTTCTTTGTCACAAATCAGCCAATGCTCTAAAGAAGCTCAACACCTGACCACACAATCCAAGTAAACTTTAGTTTTAGATGCATAAATTCCCCAAACTCTGCTGGGACTAAGATGAGTATTATATATCTGCCTTTTCCCTTTGAAATCTGTGGTGCTTTCTCTACAGGATCTTGTGCAAATTAATGGTGTTGCTGGAACTATTTGTTTCATTTAGGGAACTCTCTTTAATTTCCTTCCATGTTAAGAGGCTGGTATTCCAAAAGAACAAACTGCAGAAGAGATGTGATTTGCAGCTGCAGTTATCTGTTAGTCAGGCAACAAACTCATCAATGATAATAAGCAAACAGGAACTAAAGATCAGGGAAAAAAAAAAACCAAAAAAACAGGAGAAGCGAAAAAAGTAACTTCTTGAAGAGCTATAAAAGAACTGAAGGGAAGCTTCTAAATAGCAGCAGAAGAATACGAGATATGTTGGAATATCTTGTTATGACAACTTTTTACATTTACTTATATAATAAATATGTGACATATAATTATATTGGTATAATCAAAATTTTATATTAAGAATATGTATACATATTTATTATTTCACTACCATCAAAAAAGAAGATATTAGGGATTTGTTTTGTGACCCATAAAGGACATCTGCCAATAGCAAAATGATCCTCAGAGATTCAAGATTTTAACGGTTTTGCCAACTAAACAGCTCAGTGGCTGCTTAGTTTTTATTTCTGTGATATGAGACATGGAGAATCATACAAAATGTGTCTGCGAGGAAGAGTCTCTCTCCAGAAGTAAGGAATTTTACAGACCATGCCATGTGTGACCATGACATTGATGAAAGGAAGTTCTCCATACTGATGAACCCAGGATGCAGCACTGGAAAAGTTTGATGGCCATTTCAACTTATGCAGCTATCAAACGTTATACATGTAATTTTTATTATGATCAATAAAACCAATTCCCAGTCCATTGCAGATGGACTCTATTTAATGGTCAGTTTCCTACTGTCATCATCCTTGCTGCTGCTGTGTAAAATGTAGCAATAATTCCATCACAGAGCATTGCCTCACGTGGATCAGATTATCTGGGTCAATGTATTTGTTATTACTGCGTCAATGACATTGGCCTAAGACACCATTGATTTAAAATAAATCTCCATATTATTTAATTCTATTGTAAATATTGAGATTAGCTTGTTTGGTCAGAGCATGGTGCTAATGAATGGCAAGGTTGCAGGTTCGATCCCTGCAGAGGCCATTCACTTTGGAGCTGGATTTGGTGGTTCTGGTGGGCCCCTTCCAACTCAGAACATTCTGTGATTTTGTGAAACATGAACAGCTTTACGAACAGATCTGTTCTTCATATCTAAACAGATGCCTTTTAATTCTATGATATATCAATTTTAACAAAGACTCAAACAAAAACTCTGTGTAAACTATATGTAGAGAATTAATCATAGGTTTTAACAGTTGTCCTTGACTGCATTATGGGGAAACAGAAAAGGGAATGTTACAAATACCAGCTCCAAAAAGGATTACATGTTGTATAGTTCAGTCAGTGATTAATATCTATTTTAGTTGGAGCATATACAATACAAAAAGTGCAGCAAGGTACTGCTTTATTGAAAGATATTATTATAAAGTTTTAGGTCAGGAAATCATTTTACACCATTTTTAGGAGTTTTTTATTCCTTTTCTTTCTTAGTCCATCCATGTACCAGAAGAAGTAACTTTTTGATTACACACATGAGGACACGGGTTAAAAATTATCAAAACCAGAACACAGAGTATTTTTACAGAGGTAAATTCAGGCAGATACTGTTGTTTTTTCCAACACCTATAGACTTCACATTAAATTAGATATCCAGTGTAATGTGCTTATGCTTGTTAAGTCAACAAAGGAATCTCTCTGAAGTAAATTTATTATACGAAGACTGTGAGAAGTGTAGCTGTAGCTTTTAATGCACAGAGACATTTCTCAAGGTATCAAGTACAACTATAAATATTGATCTATGAAGTAAATAATTTGCAGATAAAAGCTATGTTGAATGTCTTCATTAATGTTACAAAGTCTAGCTGTTGGCATTTAGGGAAAGTCTGAATCAAAGTTTAATACACAACTCTTTAACTGAAGATCACATTTTCCACAAACCCAAATTAGGCATTTCTGAGACATCTATATAGAAATGTACTCTGATGAGATACTGGTTACACAGTAAATATTCAAGATTAATTACTTTCCTTGTGTCTTTTGAAATCTTTGTTGTTTTTACCAGTGTCCATTTTGTTTGTTTTAATGGTACATCAAAGTAATTATTAGTTTGTACTTCCTTCTTCATGAGTCTTGCATTCACAGCCCACTCCTCTTTGCATTTTGGCATGTCAAGTCACAGTAATAGAACTGTCTGTTCTGAGGTCTAGACATTGGATTTGTTTATTTTCATGTTAAATATGGTTAAAGTTATTAAATAGTATGGGTTTCATCTTTGCATTCATTATTCCCCATTTTGTAACCATCTTGTACTCATGTCTAAGAGTCATTAAATATCACTACTTAATAGAGCACTCTAAACTCTTCTTCAGTGGAAAGTGTATGTAATCAAACTCCTGCCAATGACAGAGGTAAGCATGCATTTGTTGCGATATCTAGGCTATTAGATTTAGCAATTTTTAAACACCTAGTTTCACATCAAAGTGAAATATCCCAATGCATCAACACCAGTTTTGCTATTAATTTTCAGGAAGGGCTTTTCTTATAAGCTCCCTTATCTATACTCCTATTCTGGTCCTTCTATATGGGAGAACATTGATTTAAGTCCTCAGAACCACATCATTATGTCACTGCAAATTAAATTCTTCATCTTCTTTACCTCTTGAAAATTCTCCCAGTTGATAAGAAGCAAAACAACTCATCTAGAAAAGACAGCTTAACAAAAGGGAATCACTCCATTTTTACAGATACCTTCATCTTCTGGCTACTCATCTGTTCTGCCTCAACATTTGTTTAGAAATTCACTGGAGTGGATACTAAAATTTAGAATAACTCTGTAGGATAGAGTCTTGATTATCTTAAAGATCTCTGGGTGTCTCACCAATGTAACCAGTGAAATAGAAGAAATGAGACCTACCTTGGGACACAACAAGAGGTCATGCAGAAACTTCCCTACTGGTGTCAGAGTAATTCAGGATCTCTCTAACACAGACATATGAAATATGAAGATTTAGAATGAAATTATGTCCCCAGTGAAGTCCATGCTTTCCTTTTTGGCTATCTAATTTTGGTAATAGTATGAATTATGGGACATCTGTGTATAAATTAACTTTAGAAAATGACATATGATTTTCTCTTTCTCTGCTCTGCAATGGCTTTATTATTGTATTTACAAGTGGTATGACAGAATGTTCTTGGTTTTGTCCTTGGCTTTGTAAAGGCGCTATTTCTTTTTCCTTTCAAGCTTGTGAATCTGATAGCTGTGTGTCAGTTTTGTAAACTTGACAGATGTGTTCTGTTAAGGGAGGAGATCAAAGGGAAAGCTGGTGGGCGTCAAAGTTTTGGCTGTGACAGGATGAACTCATCACAGAGGACTGTGCTGACAAGAGTTTCTGCCAGGGCACAGCGAGAAGCAGCTGCTTGCTTAGGGATGGGGAGCCAGGAGCTGGGGGGCAGCCCCACACAGTGCTGGCTGTGTTCTAACAGGCAGGACAGCATCCCCAGGGGCTGAACATGGCAGGCAGAGCACAGTGCTGGTAGGAGGGCCCATCATCAGCCCTAGACATGATGGTGAACCAAGTCCAGATAAATTCCTGTCAGGAGCAGCTGGTGATGGGGCAAGAGGCAGGGCCAGGCAAAGGTCTGCAGCTCAGGCAAGCACTGCACAGGGTTCGTGGGAGTTCCCTGGTGAGGCTGCTCAAAGAGCACATTAGTGCTCATCACTGAAATCAGGCCCCACAGAGAGATATTTGCTTTTAATTCTTGTCTCTACTTTCTTTCTTCCTTCTTTTTTCTACCAGCTGCCAACCTAACAAGGTGAACACAGGTTTCCTCTTTCCTTTTGTGAATGGCATCTTGCTTACACATCCATGAATAACACTTAAGAGGATGAAATGCTGAAACTCTTCTTCACACTTAAGGGAAAAACAATTAAATGCTGTATTGCATATGCTGAGCTCTCAAGTGGCCCCCTAAGTCATGTTTCCTTAAACAGAGCTGCACCTGTCTGAATCTACAAACCAGCACATAAGAGGCCCCTTTTGCATTCATATCTTTGGACTTCTACACATATAATTCTGAAAAAAAAATATTAGTTTAGTTGCACAGCCACACACCACAGAGGAAAATTCTGAATAGCACTGAAAAAAGTTTTGTTCAGTGGAGATGGGCTTTCATACTTACTTGCTTTTTTCACTGTTTTAGCAGGTTTATCCATGAATCTTATGGATGCATTTGGAAAGACTGATCAACACTTCCCTTGGGAGTTGAAATAAATGCAGAACAGAAACTTTAGCATTTCAAAGGAGGTTCTTGAGACCAAGTTGGTCACAGAGAAATATAACAGGGACTCTTCCCTTATTATTTTAACTAGCTTAATACAATGCTTTTGAGATTAATTTCTCTCTTACTTATGCTCCATGTATTTGTCAGTCAAATTTGCTCTGTTATTAACCATTCATTTGCTATTCTGTAGGTAATTATGTTGATTCATTTTACAAAAGATCATGCAGGGATTCTTCCTTCTCTGTTCAAATAAGGCATAAAACTTTATGCTAACCTCCATGAGTCATGCTGAGCTTGTCAGGAATATTTATCACATGATCTAAACATTTATCTACATTTTCAGTTACCAATATTCTTTATTAACTTACTTATTTTTATTTTTTTAAAATTGTTTTATCAGTATGTACTGATATGGCATTTGTGATCCATACAGTTTGCATTGCAGAGTTAATCAGGTCAAAATAAAATTATTAGAAGTTGGTTAAATATTTTCATTGATTTATCAGTTCTAATGACAGTATAATGTGTGAAAAGTTTTAAAGAATGCCACATAATCATAATGGAACAATCTTGCCTCAACACATGATAGTCCATTGCATTGAAAAATGGCACAGAAAATCCATTTAATGTTATCATAATGTTATTAGAAACATCTTGAAAAGTAGATACTTGGTTATTGAATTGATTAGTTGGAAAAATATAAATGAATATAATGTTCTTAGCCTGTGAATGTGAAAACATATTGTCTGACTAAAACCAATATATACTACTGAAAGTGGACTAAAACTAAAATGTGACTTTTCAACGATATTTAAGAGCTTATTGACTAAAAGAAATCTTCTTCTAAAAGAAACTGGGTACTTTGCCACATATATCTCATTAACTTTCAATGGCCTTTTTTGGAAAATTAGGTCACTAAGTTACCACTATAAGCAGTATTAATGTAATACTTCCCAACATTTCCATATGTCTTAACTCCAATACTTGAATGCCTAAAGATAGACTCTTAAATCATCAGTTTCTTGATTTTCCATCCTATAATTTGAAGCTCAGATTGACTCCAGCACTTCTAAAAATACTGCCTGTGTTTACTTAGAGCCCTGTATCTCAAAAGAAAGCTTAAAACACGTGTCCCAAACAGACAACATTGGTTTAGTTTACCTAATTTAATAGTTTGTTGTCACCAAATATTTAAATAATTTTTCTTTGATTTTGCCAACATACCAACTGTTGAACAAAATACTGGGAAGCAGAATGTGCACACTATTAGCATTTTGGATCCAAGCAGATTTCAGGCCAAAGTAGGACACAAATATAATGTTTTAAAATTGTTTATTTCTTTCTCCTCATAAAGGACACTTCCTTGCTTACTCAGGTAAGTCAGTGCTATCTGTAAGAGTCTTTCTGGCACACAGAAATTTTACAAATGTATGTGGAAAGCTTATCACTGAAACTATTCTATGGAAATTTATAGAAAAGTGAAAACCATCATTATCCAAACAAGAGAGTCAAACAATATAATAACAAATACTTGCAAATAAAAATAAAATTATTGTAGAAATGAAAACTTTTCTTTATACAGCACAGAGTGACAAAAATACTGTGAAACTTGTGACTGGGGAGAAAAGAGCAAAGATCTTTGTGAGACACCACTTTTAGAAAAAGAGTCATTCATCCCAAGAAAATTTTGAACACATTAGATTTCTATGCTTGTAATGGTATTTATACCTCTTATGTTTAATGTGTTTAAAATATATTTTAGCTAATTACACTTTTGCCTACTGGAAAAATCATCTATGGATGCTCCTAAAATAATTTATGGATACTTGTTCCCACAAAAATATGGATATTAACTAAAATATCTTAATTTGTGGCATTTACTGATGGCCAGGCTGTTATAATTTCATAGCCCAGGTTTGTCCACTTCTGGCTGGTTTGTTCATTTGGCTTTTTCCAATTTAAAAATCTTCAGACAAAGAGAGAGACATTTGTTGCAACAAACCCCCTTCAAAAGGAAACAGAACTCTGTCCCAGCCACTGCAGCAGTTCAGTCTCATTATTTTAATCACTGTGCAGCATTTACAGTTGGAAAGGAAAAGGGCTGCTTCCATTGGCTCCATCTGGCAAGCTGTCTGTCATCTTAATGGATGTGAATTCCAAGCCTTCTTACATCCCTGGCCATGGTTGAATTCATCCCCCTCAGCACAATCCTTAACAAGGGCAATTTTTAAGAAACCTACCTGAATGAACTATCAAGCCTGGTCTTCAGGGTTAATAGCTATTTACCTCATTAAAATGCTTAGAAAACATTTTTTAATGCTTTCTATGCTTATTAGCTGTTTGGTTTGGGTTTTTTTTCTCTTTTTTTCTTTTTTTTTTTTGCCTTCCATTAGTTATCATCTCCATCTTTGAGAGTGATTCTTGTTTTAAATCAGTGACAGGACTAAATTAAATTGTGGACCTAGCTATCATCCTCTCAAAATTTATCAAAGGATGTAGCCCTAGAATGGGGATCTCTCACACAGAGTTGCAGCAAAGGTACAACTCGGTGGAGCTCAGAGGTACTGCCCTCCCTTTTGGGAAACTGCACCATCCCCCAGAACCATTATAGCAGAATACAGGACATACTCATCTGGCTTTATGTTCTCCTGGATCTAGAAAACAGAGGGGAGAGCAATTTGTGATTAAGATAGTTTTGGCAGCCCAAACAGGAAGTTCGGCACTTGTTGAGCTAAAATTGTGCTATTTGTGGAAGGTCTAGTAATTTATACATACTTCATATATGTGTATTCTTAATAATTTGGGGAGAGTCATACATTAAGAGAACACAGAGAAATCTAGCCTAAATAAATATTGATTTAGAAGACAGAAATCAGTGTTCTAAAAAGAACAAAAGAAAAAAACCAAAATAACTGGAAACTGGAAAAAAGAAAAACAAGAGTAGAAGACACAGTTATAATGACCTATTTTCATAAAGCACAGGCTTTGCAATGAAGTGATAAATTAAAAATAACTGGTTTTGTAATATCTGCACCTCGGCTGTTGGTAGCTGATCCACACTGTGAAGGAGGAGACTGCAACTGTAAATCAGATTCCAGTTTCCAGCTGCCAATAAATCAGATAATTTACAAACATTTAAGCCTCACATTTTTGTTTTACACATGTACATGACTACATTCCATTTTTAGCTTCAGTAGCTCATTTGCAAATGAATTTAGGAGTGATAATAGAGTTTCATAAAACAAACATTTACACTAATTTAAATTACATTATTTTTATTCATCCCAATTGCCACAGCTTTTGTTTTACAATTTTTCTCTGTGCATTTGCATTCCTAATATTAATAAAATTAATATTTTTGGAAAACTGTAGTGTCCTTGTAATTACCTTGGATACAAATTCCACACATTTCATTGCCTTAATTAAGCCTGTAGTCATATGTGGCTCAGAAGATTAGTAATTAAGTGGTTAATGGACAGTTTACTCTACTTTTCCAGGCTGCCTTCAAATTATTTTTTTTACCAACCTCTCAGAGCTTCTTCAAGCAGTTGGAGCCTTTGCATATTGATATATCCCTTCTTCTCTGGCTGAAGGAAACATCTACATGGACTTTCAGAAAACTCAGTCTTAGAAATCAGCAGCAAATTGCACAGAAATTAGTTTATTTCATTGAAAAGCTCTCTTTCTAATTAGATGTTGCTGCCTATAGTAAAGAAAACTGACTCTGTTAATCATATTAACAGTTAATGAAGTACAGGAACATTTTTATTCCCTGCAGTATTAATGTAAAAGGATATGTAGATTAAGATTCAGTCTAGATTCCTAGAAAGTATCCCACGAGTTCTTAAGTTTACCAGCACTTTTGAGAAATGGATGTCATGTGTTTGTGGGAAGCCAGAAACAAGTAAACAAGCAAATTGTAATTTTTTTCTTGTCCTCTTCCCTCAAACCAGGGATCCAAAAAATTTGCATATTACTCCAGTAGGTCATATGACATAACAAGATTCAGGGACACACCAGGTTTCTCCTTCACACTCTGATGACCAAATCCAGATTTTTCCTACTCAGTTCAAGGCTTCTTTTGAAGACAACTGAATAAAAATCTCTCCAAAGCATAGAAAGACGTAAGACAATTACTGGTTTACTTGGAGGAAATCTACCCATACATCCAAGACCTTCAATTTGTTGGTATAATCACGAAGAGCAGGGGTCAGACAGGCTTCCAGCCCCTGCTCTAGTGTGTGCATGCCAGAGATGGGGAGAGGAGTGGGGCAGGACTTTCTGCTCACAAGTGATTATTGAGAATCCCACTAGATATTTGCTTTCAGATATTCAAATATATTCTCTCTACACTTTCTCTGGCAATCATTAGATGCATAAAACATTCTAAGTGATTTCAAATGTCCTGAAACATCATTCTTTTTTGATCTCTGGTTAGCTATCAGTTAGGGATGCCCTGCCTACATCACTGGCAGATCAATAAACGATGCAAAGAGCCAAGTGTTTTGAATGGTGTGAGGCTCTGCTTTTGTTTTGATAGTCAGAATCCAAAACAGCTAAAGCTCTTGAAGCTCCAGAATTTCATCAAATGCAGATTTGCAGCTTTGGTACACAGAAGGTTAACACTGTGCTTCTTAGCCCTGGAGTGATATACAAAAATATACAGTTAGTGACTTCAGGAAACCCATCTAAGCCCTGCATGTGCATTTTTCACTTCACCAACTACTCTGGTGGTAGCCAGTAGATCTAATTTCATCAAGCTTGTGCTCCTGACAGCAGTCACATCAAATTAAAGAATCTTCCAGACTTAGCTGGCACCTTCATCTAAGCCTTTATATCAAATAATATGCCTGTTGCCTTCATCATGCAATCCCTAATTATGTGAAAATCAGCAGACTGCTGCTTGTGCCAGCAAAGAAAATGAGGAAACAATAGTGTTCTTTCCAATGCACATGGCTGGACACTCTTCAGAGACATCTGATTTGATTGGCAGTAACAATATTCCATTGATGTTCTTTTTTATATCTATAACTCAAGGCCCTTTTCCTAAAGAGTTAGCTTATGCATGCACATATTAAAACCTGCATTGTTTTCGTTTTTTGTTTTTGTTGACAGAGATGCTGCAAATTTTAGTTCTGGCTTTTAAACAGATACTACTTGGTGGATAAATATGATGTGCCCCCAGGCTGACAATATTTTGCTAAAAAAAAATATTAGGAGGATGGGTGAAGATTGTTTACTACAGAAGCATTCTGTGCATAAATCTCAGGGGAGACTCACAAAATATCTTATCCAAGTCCCAAACAAGGATATTTGAATTTCTTGAAGTCAAATACAAACCCCAATGGGGATCAAGGTCAACACAGCAAACTAGGTGATCCATCAACAATCTAATTACATTCCACTGACCCAGAAGGAAATGTAGAAGCAACACAGATACCTCTGGATGCTGGAACAGCATCTATCAATTGCTGGCCTCTGGGCCCTGTCATTACCTGATGTCTCCACTGCAAAAACCATCCCTAGGAATCTTCTCATTTCTATAACCTGATCATTTAGACTGGGTGCTAGCACCTATCAAGCTCCACGTGAAATTCCAGCAGAAAGCATCATAAAAGGGATTTTGTTTCTTGTAACATCTTGCCTCTCATTACCAATGCAAAATATTTTAAGATAAGCTTCTTTGGAAATCACATTCTGATATTTGCCAAGCACTTCAGGAAACCTGGCCAGAGGGAATGTCTGAGGACTCTTTTCTGCCCTAGTTATAAAAGTAGCAAACCCCAGTAACTTCACCACTAAGAAAGGACAATAATTAAATATTTTGAAAAATGGAAAAACAAAAGCTATGCACAGACCAGCTGACAGATATAGACAGATTGCCTGTATCAGATATTTAATATATCCTACTTTTTTGTTTACCTGATATCTCAGCTGCACGGGGATCTGTTATATGTTCCTACAATACACTATCAATTACAAAAAACAGTAATCAAATTTATGCATGACAAACCTGCTTTACAAATGTTTCTTACTAATGGCTCAGCACAACTGCTCTTTTCAATGATGTCCACTGGTGCACTGAGGACAGCTGAAAAAGCAAATGAGAAAACTGCACTGGAAAAATAAAAAGAAACTACTATAAGGATTATCTGTTTCTCACAGTCCAATGACTTTTCAGGGGGAGAGAAGCACACAGTGTTATTGGCAAGAAATTAATATTGAAATATAAAATAAAAGGTACATTATGTCAAATCCCAGGACTGCGAAGTACTGTGAGTGTGCATTCAATTGTTGCAACTGTATTGAACTGTACACTATGTATTTCTTTTTATTTATTGCCTCATGCCACAAATATTCCTCTATTCCAAATCTCAGCCACATGCAGGAAAATATATTTGAGCTGCAATCTAAATGGACTAATAAAAAACAACATTCAACCATTTGGAACTGAAATATTCATGAGATACTCAAGGAACAATGAAACTGAAGTGCTTCAGCTATCCTCAAAGAGCAAGAGTCAAGAACACACAGGAGTAACTAGAAAGCATCCTACTGTGCCTTCAAACTTTGCTCTTTATTTTTCTTCTGCCTTTTACTCTTCTTATTTCAAATCAAGTAACTTCACCGCCATTTAGTAGATACCACTCCTGGTTACCCAGGTGGTTCACATCCATTTATTTAAATTTTAGGCTGAGTTAAATTACTGTGAAAGCAAAATAAGAGTCTACTCTGCCTACCTGAGCGAACTGCCTTTGCCACAGTAGAGTTCTACAGCCAGATGATGTATTTATGTGTGTGCATTTTCATGTGAGTCCAAATAAATATTGAAATTCATTCTTAAAATTTCTTAAAATTGAATCCTCAGTCTCAGGGAAAACTGCATATCCCTTGCTTGTTAGAATTAAATGATATAACTGCTGAAAGCTAGCTCTAGCTCAAGCTTCTTGAGACATTTGTAATAGCTGACCATTTCCTACTTCAATGAAACATATGACCCAAATAAGAAAAACAGCTTCCTAATTAAAATTGCAAGCAG
This sequence comes from Cyanistes caeruleus, assembly GCF_971803275.1. NCBI lineage: Eukaryota > Metazoa > Chordata > Aves > Passeriformes > Paridae > Cyanistes > Cyanistes caeruleus. The sequence goes on from NC_141705.1 coordinate 75,943,769, forward strand.
TAAAACGAAATTAACTTACCCCATTATTTAGAAATCTGGGTCAGTGCTATTCTTGCCAGGAATTAAATGGGTCTACAAATAATGTGCAATGGGGCCAGCTATTTTAAACTCCTGCAGCTCTGTGCCTCAGACCCTTATGACTGACATCCATAGCTGAAGAGGATGTCAGTGGTAAGATAAGAGTCATAAGAGGCACAGAGATAATCTGTGCCTCTTCAGCATCTGCTAGTCTGGGGAAGCAGAAAGTAAATTCTCATGATTCTGTTTATAATTCTTTATTCTTAGCATCTGTGGAGCTATCTGTAATGTCAAGTATGTCAACTGTCACCTTTCTCTTCTTTTTAATAGATGCCCTTTTTCAGGAGGGAAGGTGGAGCATTCCAGCAATAGCACAGAAAAGGTCTCTGTTTCTCCCATTTCACAGATGTGCTCAGTTAACCCATACTTCTTCTCACAGCCTTATACACAGGAAGCCAACTAAAACATAAATAAAGAATAAATCAGCTAATCAGTCTGCTAAGTCTGGAAATAAGAAATATTTTAGAGGAGGTTTCAAGGAGCATTTGATCTATTCTGACCATTTCAGATGATGTTCAGACTGCCAGGACTGCCCTGGATGTCTACACTACAACTTTCCCTTCCTTTTGGTGTAACTGGCCAGCACTGCCTGCCCACAGCTTTTCTTTACACATGCTGTAGGGGCAAAGGCTGCCCTGGCTGCTGGCAGCCTCCTCTCTTCCAGCTCCCCAAAGCTGTTTGTCAGCAGCTCTCTGCACCACCTCTATGCATAACCATCTCTCCCAAAGTCCCAGTTAGGGCTTCTGCACCAGCATCTAAACAATGTTTGAAGTCAGGAAATATTAACACAATTCAAAACAACGCCTCTAAACTCAAAACTGGCTTTGAACTGTTTAAATTCTTGAGGACTAAAAGATATTTCTTTAAGAATTAAAATATTTTATATGAATTATGGTCAATTCGGCTGTTCTTTTTCTGAGTATAAGAAAATAAATTGTCTTGGGGGGAGGGGGAACTATGCAAGATTTTCCTCTAGAAATCTAAGTTTTCTATTGACTTGTTAAATGACAACTTTTGACAAGTTCTTTAACACTGATGACCATTTTTACTAGTGTAAAATGTCTCTTTCCAATTTCCTACAGTAATCTGTAGGAATCTTCAGATACAGAAGTAATCTTCAGATTGCATCTCCTTTTGAGAGAAGCCCCACAGATGCAGGATACAAATACTAACAGGGGATTCAGAAACTGAAGAACTAAACAGTAGCTTCCCTAGATTTATGTGCAACCTACTTCTGTACCAAGCTGTCATGATAACATGATAACAGCAGTACAGTTAACACTTTTCCACCAAAGAAGCGTCAGTAAATTCATTTGTTTAACCCAGCTCACCCCACAAGCCTCCCATTTGCACAGCCTTAATCATGACCTCTTAAACATCTTAGGGGGCGATCCAAATTTCAAGATTACAAGATCTAGGGTTGTTTTTGGTTGGTACATTGTTCCACTCTGGCTCTTTTGCTAGATTTATACTGTGTATTTTCTGAAGTGTTTAGGAATCTCTCTGGGATACCGAGTGTTTCACAGACATGAGAATGTGCCATCCTCTCCACTGAGTGCTCTCTTCAAAATTAAGCATGCAATATTTTTTGTTCCCACTTTCACAAGTGCTTGAGGAATGATATGAGAGAAAAACAATCATCTGTTTACCTTTTAGTCATAAAAAACCTTTATGTGTGTTTAACATCTTCATTAACATAAGCACTAACAAGAGTTTGCTTTCATTTTTTAGCAAAACATTTACTGGGAAATGGTTTAAAAAGGAAGAGGACTTCAAGTTGTCATATAAGAAAAAATACAAAGAGCAATGTAAACAAGTTTTTATTTGTATTTTCTGAAAGTGTTGTTTGTAACAGAAAAGTAATAAATATTGTTTCATCTTTGTAATTCAACGATTAGTTTTATCTATTGAAATTATTACTCTGCAGTCCTTTTTAATTCCAAATGTGGCAAATAATTATTGTGTTTCCACGCCTACTAACAAAATACTGAATCCAGCTTAGTTAAGTCTCCTCAACATTGTGGTTACTAGGAACAAACATGAGTATTTATATTAGAATTTTTATTTAAAGAATGGCATAACTGAAACAAGACATAATTTAAATGAGAACTTTAAACAATCTTATCATTTATTTGAACTATGTAGAAACTGAAAAAACAGAATTTATTTATAAAAAAAGTTTAAGAAACAAATAAATGAGAGAAAATTAAAGCAAAATACAGTACTCTACTTTCAATAACTTTGCTCATCCTCTAAAATATCCACCTCTAATTCTCTGTTCTGCAATATCATTTTTTGAGTTTATAATTTTGGTCAAAGAGCTGCTCAAAGCATTGGCTTTCTATGCATAAACCTCTTGCTATGAAGAAATTAATGACCAATTATTTTCTTAATCTCCCCTTTGAAGAACTTCCAGCCAGCAGTAGTTTATTAAGCATTTATCTATTGATTTATTGGAGCTTTAGATTTCAATCTGTACTATAGATGATACCTTTATCTTCTAAGGTATCTTTTTGCTATTTTCCTAAAGAGAATGTCCATTCTTCACTGTGGGACAGCAAAACACCTGTTCTGCATGGAAGAAGACCTACTTTTTTCTGCCTCATAATGGCAAATCAATTAAACCTTGATTAATGTTTGGCTCAGTGTCACATAAATTTGTCTAAGAGCTGATGCTACATAAGTTAAGATGGCTGGGTGCCAACTCTCCTGAAACACAGCACTCAGTGCATCCCATGCAGCGCTTTTGAAGCACAGGTTTGCTTCCTCTCACTGACAAAAATTGCTAACATAAAGAATGAAGACCTAAAAATACCCATCCTGTGCCTTTTGTTTGCTATCAAACAAAGCTAAAAATTCAACCAGAAGTACGACCACAGTGCAAATTGCAAGTTCCAATAATATACTTTAGAGTATACACTCTACTTGCTACTCCTTTTATTTGTGTGAGAGCATAAAGAACACTAAACTGGAAGATTGATAAAGCTGTCATATTATTTCAAAATAAGAATTCTTGATACATCTCAAATACTTTGATTAAAAATTCCATAAGTTTGAGTCATTCAGATCGATTGTCTGACTTAAGTCATCCCTACAAGCAATCTATCTTCATACTCAGGCAGAGAATGGCAAATGCTGTGCTGAGCTTCCTTTCAAGAAGGTAATAAACTGATTTCTGATTATTTGGCAATTCCAACCAGAAAGGGTGTAATCATATAAAAACGTGGTTCTAAATAATTTGTAAGAGTCCCAGACACACGGGGGAGAGAGTGTGCTAGAAATGCAGAAAAAGACAATAAATTACAGTACACAACAACTTACATGTTAGGAATTCAAATGTCCTCTCGATAATTCTGTGATAAGTAATCCTTCTTAACATGGACAATGTACAACATCTTTAAATGTACACCCTTCATCTTCTGATCACAATAAATGTGGAGTAGCATCTCATATATTTAACTGACCATGGCTGCAGTAATATGTCCAAATTATGAAGTCATTAAAAAGCAGCTAAAAATAGCAGGAAATAAATACACACAGTCAATTTGTGACGTTAAGAAAAAAAAACAAAACAACCCAAACTAATTGACAAGGAGTCATTAGTATCACTTTTGAAGAATTTAATCAATATTGATTGTACAATTTTACAATACCCATTGTGGTCAAGATCTCCACCCTGTGCTCTATAGAAATATGAAGCCCAGTATCTGATGTATTGTGTACTATTCAGTATTTATGGTAAAGCCATCTGTGTCACCTCTATCATTTAGCACTGGGCAAGATCCAGTTGCAGACAAATGCAAACTGTAATTAGAAAGACAAGTCAAGCTTACACTTGCACAATGGCAGGTATCTACAAAGTGGCCAGATTTCTCAATTACTTCAGATTACTTTTCTCAAAATGTCTAAGAATTTTCATCAGTGTCCACATTTAGATTTTAATTAGATATGCAGCAGGCAATTAGACATTTATTTCAAATGCTGTTAGAACTGTTTGCTGGTTCTCTCTTCTCAAAAAGCCAAAATAGCTGACAATGGCTAATGACTGCATATTTCATGTGAAGGAGGATATGCAGACATAATTACTGCTGCAATCTCATCAGAGCAGCCAAGTCTAATTAAGTGTCAAACTAGAGTTAAAGAAGGGTTGGGAAACTTTCCTTCAAAAATGACAGCTCAGCTGCGATGACACATCGACAATAAAACAACCTCAAGAGCAAGAGAAACACAACTTTTATGTAGTTTTGCAAGAAATGTTACGGAAAAGACCCTGTTCTTTCACATTATTCATAATATATTATAGACACTCAAACAAAACTGCGATATTCAACCTGTAACCAAGAAAGAAAACCTTGTAACTTTTTTAAATTGTAAGTTTCATTAACAAGTCCTTAACGCTGTTAATAACTTTTTAAATTATTCTTCTCTCCAAATCAAACATAGGAGGATCTCATAAGTCTTATCCCACTTTCCCTTCTAATCCTTTACTTTTTTAATTACTAGTATATCCTAATAATGAGCATGTCAATTATTATTAAAATGATCTTTAAAACATGAATGTCCTGTGTTCTGTTTGTAGGCACAAACAAACTATATGAAAGACAGTAGTGAGTTAGATGTTCAGAAACAAAGATGGGAAGTAAATATTATTGACCTGTCAGCCTGCTAGTTTTCAAACAGCTTTCCTCATTCGATGCTGCTCTCAGACAGAGCTTTCAATTTCTCATAAAAACCTTGACAGAGTTGAAAGCCCAGTTTTTACCTAGCCTTAGTATATGCTATGTAAAGTCTGGTTCTCAAGAATAGAAGACGTAAAGATGACACATTTTATATTCTGTTTATCATCCTGCACATATACACTGACATTCTTCATAATTTCTTCTTTAATGCAGCAATGACTTTTCCTCATTTGAGAAACATCCTCTAGAAATAAAAGGCAATCACTGTGGCTCTATCACATCCCATTATTTCTAGAAGTGGCTGCCTGTATCAAGTTAGATGGATTCTTCTTATACTTCTTCCACAGAGCTCTGTCATTTTCATGATATTTGTGTTGAATAATACTGATCCTTTTTAAATTCAAAAATGTAATTGTGTTATAAGTCAATTCCTGCTACACTACTTATCATGTAGAGCAACACAGCTATGCTAATGCTTGCTGTGGTAACAATACAGAATTTGCTCAGATTTTACTATTAGGAGACACTAAACTCTTCATGTGTGGCATGCTAATCTTGTTCTAATTCTTCATCCATCTCTTTTGAACCTTCCTCCCTTCCTCACCCTAAATAAGCTGACAATCTCATGCCATTGAATAATATTACAGTTCCTAGAACTGTTCAGTATATATTTTATCTTGCCCAAGGTATCCTCCTAATAATATGAATATGTACATGGAATCTTAAACTGATTGGCAGCCAGTCACCTTTTCCTCAGTCAAGACAGCTATTTAGTATTTTAATGAATTCTATTAAAAATGCAAGAAAGAATGCAGAAGTTTAACACTGCCTCTAACCCAATCACGGTTCTGATTTTCCCTCCTATTCACAAGCAATGATTATGCCATGTTCTAACCAAACACCATTCAGCCAGAGGAATGAAATATCAGGCTTACTTAAAGAAATTACAAATAAGTCTTAGGCTTTCAGGATGGTTAGTTGGGGTTTGTTTGTTTGTTTGTTTTGGTGGGGTTGTCATTTTGGATTAGCTTTGTGACCTCTTGCTGTGTCGTGCCATCAGTTTAAAAGGGAAGACATGAATCACTGGCATAATGCAGCCCACTCCTACTGGTGATCTGAATTTGCAGGCATTTGAGATTTGGACTTTTCACATAATAACTTCACTGCCCTCATAGAATACTCCTTACCTGCTAAAGCACATAGGCCGGTAAACTATTTTATCTTTACCCCATTAAAAAATCCATTAAAATCTCTTCGACTTTTTATTCAAAACAGCTCATTCAATATACAGCCAGTGCTACACAGTATTGAAAACAATCCTTCACCACAAAGTCTGACTTGAAGAATCAATGTATGCATCCTACAATAGCCTGATTATCTGCAGAGATAAGGGCATGCATCCTCTCCTCCTCTCCACTCTTACTGGAAAACGGCATCCCTGTGCTTGAGCTGAACTGCCAAGATGGGCAGCCAGAGATGTGAGCCAGATGAAGCCCCAAAATCTTGTATCAGCAGAGAGAGATTGAGTGAAGGACTTAAAAAGAGAGGAGTGCAAGGTGAGATAATAATGCACTGTTTATGCACTTACATTTCATAAATGTATTTGCTTTCCTAAAACTTTAATTTCAAAAAAGGGAGTGCGAGGAGATCTTCAGAAAACTTCAGGAGAGGATGGGCAATTCCTGAGCTGATGTGGGCTGTAAGATACACTGCTTAACAGAAAAAGATAGCTTAGTTACCATTGAAATTAAACAATATCCAATAAGAAAACTTATCTCTAACCACAAGTGCTGTTTATATCCTGCATTATGGCTTCTCTTTTCCTGTATGCAGGTTTTATTTTACTACTGATGCCATCCATTTTATTTTAGGATATCACTCACATGAGCAGACCAGATTCAAGGAGCTCTGAAGAATATGAGAACATACTCACATATGAGAACAGAACTTGTCTGTTAAATCACAACACTGCAAAGAAGAATTTACTGTATAAATGTTTTTTCAGGCTTTTGTCTCAAAGGAGCTTTGTCCATTCAAGCAAGCCTACAATGCTGCCATAGTAATACTGTGAAATACCACTATGAAATAAAAATAAATTGGAAAGAAAATAAGCTATTGAAGTGATACTCATATTTTAAAGATGTTGTCTTTGAGGATGAGAAATAAATTTTGAGAATTTTCCAGTCATTTTAAAACTCCGGTGATCTAAAAAATATAAAATATCCAAGATAACTGTGTCTCTATTAGCATACAAATAAATCTATACATTTCTATAATGTTTATCATAATATCATTTACATAATATCATATCATAATATCATTTACAAAACCATGAAATTCAGTTGCAGAAGGTGCTATTAAAAGGACCTTAAAAAAGCCAGAGGACTAATGTTTCTCATTGTCTCTTTATATGAAAAATAAACTGCTTAAATATATTGCTGTAAAAGTCTTGCTAGAGTGAAATATTTATACTATCAAATCTTTGTAATTGTTCCTTATATTTGGTGCAACACTCAGCACCCTTGCTGTCACCAGCTGTTCCACATATATTTAAGAACAAAATCCAAAACCCTGAAGACCATTTTTCCCATTATAGAGAGTACTATTAAAAGTGAATCTCAGTTTTAAATTCATGTTTTGGGGATTTTAAGTAACAAAATACAAAATTCAGATATAATTGTGTTGTTGTAAAGACCAAAAGTCATCTCTATACAAATGCTATTTTGAGCAATGCATATTGGAATTGAGTCAAATATTAATACACTTTTAATCTCCCAGAGTCACAATTATCTGTAATACTTTTAAACAATGCAGGAATGTTAAGCATAAGAATTGACTAAAATGCAGCCAGAAGATGGCCTTTTCAAATAATGCTAAAGCATGAAAGGCTACAACAAAAAATAGAAAAGGTATACTGAATATAAACATTTTGTACTACATGGTCAGCAGAAATTCATTGCATCTGTAAAAAGCAATATGTTTAATATGTTATGAGAAGCAGACAGCTTCAAAAAAGACTGTCTTCTTCTTATGTTTTCTTTGCTGGTTTTCCATCCACTTTTTTTTTAACACCTAGGAAATCCTTATTTAAAAATTCCTTTTTTTTTTTTTTTTCTTTAAACAATATACTTTTTTTTACAAATACAGGTTCTTATTATGGCTGTCAAATGCTGTCAGACAAATTTAGCTCACAAAGCACCAGAGAGGCCCAGGCTGCTGGTTGTACAAATTTGGATCACAGATTTAAAATCTGCCTTGTCCTTATTATCTACTTAAAGCAGACAAATGTCTCAATACAAAAGAGATTAATAAATCTGGGGGCCTGTGAGGGCATCAAGTGTCATAGCATAAATGAAATATTTATTTTAGAAAATTCAGCAACTATTCAGGGTCTCTGCAAACGTATTAAAAGTTTTGCTCCGCTATTATGATACATTAGATGATAAAGTTTTCATCTTTCTTCATACACAGTCTGACACCTGTAAAGAAACTCCTCCAAGTCCACAATAAATAAACAAATTTTTTTCTTTAATAAACTTATTCTTAAGGGTTCTGTGTTAGAGTTCCATTTGGAGTGTCTTCTTCACAGAGAGGATTGCTTCATTTTTATCTCAGCTGAATACAGAGAGAAAGGCAATTTTTCATGAAGGAATACCAGTGTCACTGATTTTATTACAAAAAGAATTAAAATAGATCAAAGCCTATCCTACTAATAAAAAATAGGTTTCCTAGATGTTCTTTATCATCTTGAAAAAGATGGGAGATGCCAATTTCATGAAATTATGGCCAGATGCAAGAAACTATATAAATCCAAAATACCTTGATTAAAAGAAAAATTAGAAAACAGCAAAAAACTATAAAGTCTCTGCTTGTCTGGTAGTATCTGGTGACATACTAACTGAGTAAGAAATATATACATCTGAGAGGTTTGGGATCAGAAGAATGAAGGGGGTTTAAAGGGAATTATTAAAATTTGTCACATTTATATTACTGTGAGAGAACTTAACTCAGCCTTTGAAAGCATTTCAGTATTTGGCAAAAACCAGACCCTGAAATTGAGCAGTACATTCTCTTCTGTCATTCGGTGCCTCTCCAATTACCAAGCTTCAATCCACTTCTCAGAGGAGTAAGAAACATGAAAGACAGCTTTGTGAATGACTGATTAACATGGAAAAGATCATTTCTCCAAGATTATATTGTATTCCTAACAAGACCAAAAGTGTGCACTAAATTATTATTATGATAATTAACTTTGGCAGACTTTGTCTTATTGTTAAAAGCAGTAATAAGCTACCTTAAGAGGCAGAATAATTACACTTAACTGCTGTAATTAGTAAGTTAATTCGCAGGTAAAAATGATTCATAACAAAGGAATTATGCAACTGCTGCCATTTAAATTCTTACTGCAATGCCTTCATATAATTTAAATCAAACATTGTTGGTAGTTCTGAACCTTTACTTCAATAGGGCAAGAGAAAAAAAATAATCAGTTCAGGAGGAGACCATTTCATTTCTGTGTCAATGGATTGGAATGTCTGAAACTGAATATCAAAATATCCATATATAATCCAAATGAAGAAAAAGAAGGGAGAAGAGAGCAGAGTTTAATATTTGTACACACAGTATTTGTGATATTAGTCTGTTCTTTTTCCACCAGGTGACATTCTAAAATCTTTCTTCATTTTCATTATTTTTTGTATTGCAGGATGAAAAAAAAAAGACAACGAAATTTCAAAGAGATTTAATCTTCTGTTCTGTTTGCAGAGAATTTGTGCTTTCATATAATTTAAAGTGAATATCTTTAATTGCCTTTCTGATCTATTTTTCTGGTGACCTAGTTGTTGTTTCTGAAAGATCCTCAGAAAACCAAAACATGAGTAATTTCAGTCATGTTTTATAATAAATGCTTCATCACAGTAATAAAAATACATTGTATAAAATAATTCCTAGACTACTTGCATTTTACTACTGATACTCCTAGATGACTCCTAAATGACAGCACACAGCTCTCATGTCCTTAATACACAGGAAGTCATATAGGTTATCATTTTTCCTAGGATGAATACACAAATCCTATAAAAGGGCACTGAGGAACAGGAAAGGCCTTGACACTTTTACAAGCACTGCTCGGCAGCGGGTGAAACATTGGTGTGTTATCAACACTATTCTGGTCACAGCTTCAACAGAGGAAAGTAAGGACATGGGGAATATTTAGAAGGCATTTCAAAGAATTTTTGTGATGTTGTCTAGTAGCTGATTATATGATGGGGCCTCCTCAGCACATCACCTTTTTCCTCCTCCTCCTCCGATCGTAGTCCAAAATTTTCACCTTCAGGCCAGTGTGTGATGACTTCCAAGATCTCTGGGTGATGGGGGTTTCCTACTGAAGCTTCCTGAGTGATCAGCACATCAGCACCCACTTACCCCACATACCATCAGGGGCATGACATGTGGAAGGGACTTTCCCTTTGAAGATCCCACCCAAAACCGATAGTCAGGGTGCCAGAGGCAGCTGTGCTTCAGCACCCAGTCACTTCTGAGGAAGCTTGAACCCCTTCATAAGCTGCCAGGATCTCTTTGTCAGCTGGGGTGTAAAGGGCCTTGGATGCTTTGTATCTCCAAATTCAGAATCTCAGGGGTCATCCTCGAGTTTCTCTGGGTATTTTTGCCAAAAACACCTTGAAGGCCCATTCTCACTGTACAGCATATTTTTCAAATCTTGTCCTAAGCTGACTGGTCCAAGGGCTATTGTATGAACAATTTCTCATTTAATTTGTTCAAGAGCTTGTTGTTCAGGACTCCTGTTACAATCATCTCCCTTCCAGGTCACTTGACAGAGAGGGCTTACAGTATGACTGTAGCCTGGAATATGCATCCTCCAGAAACCCATAGTGCCTGAGAGCCTGTGTCTCTGTCTTGCTGGTTGGTGGGGACATCAGTGCATTGCAAGTGTTGTGGAGCCTCACCCTCTTCCAGGGCAGCCTGGGTCAGTCCATGGCAGACAGTGGGGCTGTGTTTCCACCCCTGGGGCAGTCAGTTCCAGCTGTACTGCACTCCCCTCCAGGTAAATGCAAACTGTGGCCAGCACTCTGCTGAGAACAGAATGGAGAAAAACACATTAACATTTGATGATGGCACGCTCTGTACAAACTTCCCCCACAATACTTTTCTTTCAACATTTTATCACTTTATCAGGGTGCTTTGGCTGTTCAGGAATGAACTTCCAAGCCTACAAAAGCTAGCCCAATTTCCTCCATGCCACTCATGGCTACCCATGCTCAAGGTAGATATCTGAATGACCTCCTGAGAAATCTCTGTCTTGACTCTAAGCCTGGCAGATGTAGGAAAAAGAACATGCTTTCCTTAACATCCAAAGGGAATTTAAAATTCTCAAAAGCTGTTGTAACAGGCTTCAAGGGAGAAAGGGGAATGAAAAGCTGGGGAGAAGCATCCTCCCCTGTTTCCCCCACTATTATTAATAGAATCTCAAAGGTAGTGCCCCAGATAAGGGTAGGAAAGCAACACTGAATGCACATCCCAGGTGGCCCTCATTGCCCTGGATATTACTGTGTCATGAGCTGAGATCTCACTATGCATCAACGAAGCAATCCTGATCCCTGCCTCTGCTCTGAAAAAGGTCACCACGATGGGCACACAGTGCAAACATGGAAACATACACAGGGTTAGGTACCACAGCCATCTGAACAGACCAAGCAACTTTATGGGCACAGCTCTGGATATAATGCAACAAACTCTTGGACAGAATTTGCTTCTGAGAATGGGGTTTTCTGTTCCCAATAAAGAAGTCCATATGCTGGGACCTAACACAGAATCACAGGAAGGTTCAGGGAACTCTTCTCCAGATCACATTGCTCTGAGTCCCATCCAACCTGGACTTGAATGCCTCCAGTGATACTCTGATTTTGTTGTCAATTCACCTCCACCACTGGACATAGGCAGTTTCCAGAAGAAACATAAAATTACCTCTGAGCCACAGGTACAGAATTTAACTAATGGAAAAAAAAAGATGCTGTATTATTTTTCTGGAACACCTTGTGTGCGTGTAAATCATAACACAATATTCATCTGTATTCACTCAGGTATTCTAAGCTTACTGTCCTCATTATAACATTAGCACTTAATTATAACAAGTTTCATCTCTAAAAACTCGTGCTTCTGGGGATCAGCCATACAAAAAAAAAACAATATTGTGCAGATAAAGACAGAAGCTTGATCATCAAAGTATTCAAATTGTGTCTTCTGCTCTCTTCCTCAGCTGAAAGACAAATTTTCTCAATGGCCTGATGTACCCTTTTCTAAGATTTATCATCAGTCTCTGGTACTCTACAATCCATTTGTGTTATTTTTATAACTGAATTCCCCAGTTAAGGCTCTGACTCTTCAGAATCTCAGCATATACATGAGGAAATGAGTACTTCATTCAGTTTCTATTTACAGGACCAGACAAGGAGGTTCCACACTAGTTTAAAAGGAACAGTCAAATGCTCAGTGTTCAACCCTACAAAAATCTAGCTTCCAGATCTTGTGATCCTATCTGAATCTATCACTGATAAGCAGTGCTACTGATATGATAATTCCTTTTATTTAAACTTCTTTTTTACCTCATTAAACATCCTTAAGAATCAATAAATACTTTGAGAGATAAAATAAACCAACTGTTACATGATAAATGAAGCAGGCTCTTATAAATATGATAAAAGTTTAAAAGCCATAAAGGGTTCTCTACAGGTGCTAATTTTACTACTTGAATGAAATTAATAAGACTCTCTATAAAACAGCAGGAGATCCTTAGATTACATGAGTAATCAGCAAGAAAATTTATTGTGGATTCATGAAGCACTAAGTGTTTGTGTAATGTATGCAAAAGTGGTACTTTATTCTCTGCAGTGAACAATTCTGAGTCCTTATAATAGAAAAATATTTAATAGCTTGAAAACTCTTGAGGCATAGTTTTAAAAAGTTGTTCAACTGTGATTAATTCAACTCATGACAAACTAGTAATGAAAGCTCTACTTTATTTTAATATTCAGTAAAAGTACTTATTAAAACAACTATTTAAGGTTAAACAATGGATACAGAGACAACTGAAAATCCAACCTGATATCTAGGAATGTAAGAGTAAGGAGAGTAAGGTTGACAAACTGGGTAGTGCATTAAACTGAAAAGTTAAACCAACTCTTCACCATGGCTGCTGTATGGATAATGTATTTATTTACATGCCTACTTGTTCCTGCAAACTTAGTGTTTTATGAACTATTTCAGGTGAAGAAGTTCCAGAAGTAGTCCCACAGAGGAAATTCAGTCACATTTGTGCTATCAAATTCTCAGTAAATTATGCTCTCCAAGGAAGCATATAGCCAAGCTTTAATAATTTTTTCAAAGATCTTTTGCTACAATGTACCATGGAATCATGAGTTTGTGTTCAATACTTTACATTTAATATTTATTGATTGCTGAAATTAATTGCTTTTGGTTTGTAGCTTGGGGTTTAATTAAGTAGACTAAAAGTGTCGATACACTGAGGCTGTTCAACTGACTGACAAATGAAACTAAATAATGCTTTCCCATGACTAGATATTAATGTTCTGTCAATGAAACAAGCAAGGGGAATGCATGGGTCAGGGAATTAGTAATAATAATAAAATACAGAGCCTTTAATGTTTAGATTAGCTGCTCAGCACAGATTAACTGTAGCCAAAATGACTGTAATCTAAGGACCCAAATTAATTCATGCTGCATTATGCATTATGGGAAAAATGAGATTACTGATAACAGAAAAGTGCTTAAAGACATCTCATGTCCTGAACAGAGGTGAGCAGACTCAGCCCAGCTTTAAAACTGTTTGAAAGGCACATGGCTGGGTCAGCACACTGCCAAAACAAAGTAAACACACGCTACAGGCAAGGCCACAATAGTAGCTGGAGTGTGAAAATGTGCTCCCCATTACCTTTGAGCTTAATTTGTGCCATATTCCACAGGCCTATATTTTGGGCAATGGCAACATACAGTGTGGATACATCTGTTCAGGAGAGGGTTTTGTACCAAGAAATTTGGGGACTGATCTACACCGTGTCCTTTGTAACTGCTCACCCCTTTACAGGACTCTAACCCAATAATCTAAATAGGTTCCTTTCTGTACTTACCGAGTAAAGAATATAAAAAGTAGGAAAACATGTATTTTTAGAGCTTTGGCACTCCTCAGGAATATTATGTTTAAGCTTATGCAAAGACAGACGCTGTGTTTGTTGAGGTCAATTGGTACATCTTCTTTGATAGCAACATAGCTTTGGGGAAGTGAGAAAATGTAGTCCAGAAGATGAATTAAAATCCAGTTTTCCTGCTTAAAGTACAAGTTGCATGTTAACAGATGTTATCAATTCTAATTTAGTAACATCTTAATATTTTTTCTTCTATGCAGGTTTTTCTAGTCATCATGTAAAAGTCTGGACACACACTGTTTCTGAGATGTAATTGGTTAACTCACTCTAAACCACAGACATTCACAAATTGTTCACCTTTGACTAAAAGCGTTAAAGTGAAACTTAATTTATCAGTATTGCAGGTTATCCATGAAGTTGCTGCCAATCTTTTTTGGGCATCAGTGTGATACTAGACCATCTTTTCTCAAGCTTTCAAGGCTTTCCCTTTCCTACATGCAAGGCAATTTGTCATTTATCAGCTTCCATACAAGCTCTCATGCCTTTGCCCTTATCAAAAGACAACATTCAGCTACGAATGTCCCCAAGACACTTAATTTTGAAAAAGCTGATGGACTTGGCTCTCAAAGTATCACAGTTTCACAGAATCATAGAATATGGTGAATTGGAAGGGACCCACAAGGATACTCGAGTCCACCTCCTGGCCCTGTCCAGCACCATCCCCAAGAGTCACACCTTGTGCCTGAGAGCGCTGTCCAAATGCTTCTGGAGCTCTGTTGGGCTTGGTGCTGTGACCACATCCCTGGGGAGCAGTTCCAGTGCCCAGCCTGGAAAGTTCTTCCTCTGGGTGAAGAACTTTTTCCTGGTACACAACCTAAACAAGCCCTGACACAACTTCAGGCCATTCCCTTGGGTCCTGTCACTGTCACCACAGAGATCAGTGCCTGCCCGTCCTCTTCCCTTGTGAAGAAGCTGTAACTGCAGGGAGGTCTCCTCTCTGACTCCTCTTCAGCTTGAGCAGACCAAGAGACCTCAGCCACTCCTCATATGGCTTCCCCTCAAGGCCCTTGCTCAGAACTTTACAAATCTTTTTTACCAAGGATTACTGGTTTTGTGACTCTTCTCTCAAAACACCTTTCCATGCTGAATATCTGCTTTTAAAATTACTTCAGCCCTTTTTCCCCCCTCCCTTTACACACCAGTACACATGCATGTAATCAATATGTGTATTTATAAATCTGTAGGTTTGCTGCATCTCATCTGATGCAGATCTTCTCTAATGCCCTCAGCCATTTTCTACCTGTCCATATGGGCAAATCAGCCTCACTAACACTTCAGTTTACTATTTAAGGGCAAATAATAATTTTGTGTTCTGGGCAAATAAAAGCAGATCATCTTCAATAGTAAAGCACCATGCTTGCATTGTATAACATTTATGGTGTTACACAGAAAGATAAGATTTAATAATTTGTAAAATATTTGTATTTTGGAGGAATATTTATGTTTTTCATATTCTCTGCAAATACAAATACAAGACATGAATCATGCCCTTTAACATATTTCTCTGAGTTTTCTGAGACTAGATCAGATGGAACATTTCATCAAAATCCTTGAAATCATGCAAACAAACATGAGCATCTGCATTTTAAATATAAACTGCTAAAGCTCCATGAAAACCTCAGTGCTGGCAGATTTGCTCTGACTCCTCTGGCAAAGCATGGGCTCATATTCTTTACCTTAAAAGCATTCTGCACAAGAGATGAATGTGAAATTTAGCTTTCATAGCTGACACACATATAGCAAAAAGCCTTACCATCATTAAATTTAATCCTGATAAAGAACACAGTAATTCCTATGCTACATTATTTATATATGATTTAAAGAGACTATTCACTAGACCCAAATTCAAATAATTACATCCACCTTTCATCTTTGAATCTTATTAATGTTATTTCAGCATCTCTGGAAGGGACTTCACCTAAAAACATTCAGAAACTTTTCATCCTGATAGGAAAGGAAGGAAGGCAAGGACTGTTCCATAATAAATTGTTCCATTGAAGGACAAAGCCCAAAATATATATGTAAAAGGAAGACATGGCCAGCTGTCTGCATTTTTTGGCTTTGTAGACTACTCAAGTTTTCAGCAATGTCACTGGGCAACATAGAAGTATTGCAAGGATCCCACTGTTTGAGCTCAGTCAGACTAGTAAATCTGGAAATTATATGCATACAGTGCTCCATCCAAAGTAGTCAGCCTGAAAAAATGCCTGGGATGATGAAAAAAAGAGACTGCCAAATAGTATGCACAGTGCCTCTGAGGAAGATAAAGATTTTTAAAGCAACAATAACCACAAAAGTATGCAGACAAAATCTGAATGGTCGCATAAAGTACGATCTGGAGTGGAATTTATAGTTTGGCAGAGTTGCAACTTCAGTATCTTCCTTTCTACATTTAACAATATATTCCTTCTATCATATATTGTTCCCTGCACTTGTCTAAATGATGTGGTCAAATTAGAAACAGCACAAGCTCTACAGAAAAGAAAACGGGCCTAAGGACTGAGGATTTTATAGGCAGCCCAAGATTCCAGTCTCCAAAATCCCCAAAGCAGCTTTGAAAACCTCAGCCTAAATGTTTAGCCCAGTTACTATCTGCTTTTCTTTCAAACTGCAAATCTCAGTTGTTCTCACAATTTCCTAAAGCTCACCGTGCTTATCCATGAAACATAAGCTGTGGTTAGGATGAAACCTTTGCCCTGCATTTTCTCCATGGATACAAACTGTCTATCAATATACTATAGCTCTGTTACCATTCCCCTCACATTGCATTTATCAACATCTGCACTTTAGGATTTAGGAGGCTTCAGAAACCATCTTTCTTAAGGATTTTCAGCAATGTAAAAAGCATTGTTAGTCCATTTCAAGTTTTTAATATGATGCAAAAGAATGTGAGGTGGTTGCAAATACAAAGCGCTGTGGAAATGAAGCAGGCGTTCTAGATAAAAGTACTTAAGATTAATTTAACATGCACAGGATTTCCCAATTAAAACTTTCACATTAGCACTGCATTTTAAACAGTTAATCTCCTAACGAGACATCCCCAGCAATAAGAAGTGAATTGCAGGACCGAATAAGGCCCTGAGGCCTGCATCTGGAAAAGGCTGTGCTTGGTAAATGTTGGATTTCTGCTGCTGTCACAAAATACTCAACGAAAGAGCTCCACTGCCACCTACTGCCAAGATGTCTTTTCCCACCAGAAACCACCACTAAAAGTGAGAAATCTTCTGTGCTTCTGCACAAAATGCTATCCGAAGAAAATTATGCAACTCCATTCTTCACTCACACAAATTTTACGCTTTTTTTAAAAAAAAACTCTAGTAGCTGGAAAGGCCGATTGTTTATTTTTCTGTGCCTTTTCTTCATAACATGGTAAAAGCCAAAGAATGCTGTGCTGAACAATATGGGATAGTCTGTGCAAAAATCTGGTTTTCCCTCTCTTATTCTGAGATCTCCGCTATCGTGCCTTTGAATCCCAGCTGAGCTGCAGTCATCTCTGCTAATGATACCCCCACTGGCTCATCCAAAAGATTTACACTGAGGTTGGCTTCTTCCCTTCCCTGAGGGGCCAAAGGCAATACCTCTGTGATGTGCCTGATCTCCAAGAGTCTAGATGTGAAGGAGTCTTGCACAGCATTGCTGTGGAGACACTGCCTTAATTGAAAATAAATTTTTACTGTGCTTTCCTTTCGGGGTCTTTTTTGGCAGCTAAATTGCAAATCAATTAACATTTCGAGAAGAGCTACTCTCTTGCCTTGTAGACATAGCCACTAACAATTGCTCGTGAAATAAATTTTTGGAAGCAGCAGAAAACAAAGGGAATTAATATTTCAGAACACAATGAAAGACTTTTGACAAATAGTGGAGCAGGGAGGAGAGAACATCAGGATTAATGAACATCAGCTGCGCTCTCTGTAAATTCTAGCTGACTTGAACAGCCATGGATCTAAGATTTGAGATACAGTACTCTATAACTAGGTGGGTTTTTTTTGCTCTTTGCCTTAATAGTACATGCAAATAACATTATAGGTGTATAGGTGAGAGAATCCCCATCCTCATGTTTATAGTTGTTTGGTAACATTAAAGCACAGCTTGACTCGAGCTGCTGCTAGGAAAATCACAGCATTTTGTATCATCTGCAAGCACCCTGGAGGGAAAAATATCTTCAATTCACTGTGTCAGTGGTGTCTCATACTGAAGTTGTATGCACACACTCAAGAAATGTGTGCCCTTCCTACACTACCATCAAAATAAGTACAAAACAAGCCAGATACCTTAATTGCATTTTTTAAGACAAGAATTTTTTTCCTCTTCTTCTTTTAGACAGGAGCTCCTGCAGGTAAAGATGTGGTGAAATTCACTTGTTTAATATCTGGGGAATAAAACTCCAGACATCCTGACACTATCTCCTCCTCTGCCTTCAGGCTTAACAATACTCCACATTTCAAGTACAAATTCAACTACAAAATTTGTGTATTTCCATTCTGTATTTTTTTAGATACATAATATCTCACAGCATCAAAGGATTTCTATGTTTAGGGCCTAGAAGAGAGCTGTTTCTTTTTAAAAGCACAAATACAGCACAATAATCCTTGAGAAAGCATAAATTTTCACACATTTGCACTTGAAAAGTGTCCTTTCACTTTTCATTTATCAAAAGAGTAGTTCTGAAGAATTAATTCCGTTAGAAATTACATTTTATCTGTTGCCCTGAAATTAAAATCTTGTATTTATCTGTTCATCATCTCACTTGCTTAAGGGTTTTTGCTGCAAATATATTCAGAATTTTTTGTCTCCATTATGGAACAGTGGCAAGAGGTAACAAAAAGCAAACAAATTTTGTTCTGTCTTCATGCAAATGTTACCTTTTCTTCCCACTGGAAATGCTTAAAACATCTTTCTTCCAGCAACAAACCCACAAGATAAATTTGATATGGCATACTACGTAGTGTTAACAGAAAAAAGTTGTACTTTTCTATTTCTTCTATCCACTGTGTTTAACTACATCTAATGGAATAGTTTCCATCAGGAATAAAAAACTTTTAGGTCATCTCTACAAAAGCCCTTCAGCCAGCAAAGTCAGTCTAAATAATTATATGTTTTTGTCCTGTGTTTTTACTCAAATCATAAGACAAGGTGAATACATAGCAAGAGAAGTCCAGAAAGAGCTTCAGGAAGACTAACCTGCCCCTCTACACTTTCAGTATCTGCTGTCTTGGGATTCATCCCTAGCTGGCCAGGCCATCACATACTTGGCCCAATTTGTCACTTTTTTCTATTACAGAAAGATGTGTCCACAAAACACTTCCGAGCAAAAGTGTAAAAGTCTCATGTCCATAACACAGCAGGCAGTCCTTAATCCAAAATCATTTTGCAAATGCAAAGCCAAAAATATTGAATTCCTTTCTGTATTTAGCTTCATAGAACTTCATAGGGGGTCTTTTACCTCTGCTCTTTTTTATTTCTTCTCCCCCAAACTGACTCTCTTGATAACCTTCATCTTTACACAAAGAAACATCCAAAAGTATTTGAGCAGAACCTTCTACAATGTTCAGCTTCCAGGGTAGGAAAAATAGACTATCCATTTTCAAAAGAAAATAGAGTAAATAGGAGGATCAATGGAGAGCTGAAAATAAAAAATCTATAGGAAAAATTATGAAGATGGTTTTGGCACGCAATCAGTTTCTAACAAACTATACATATTCTTTTTCATTATTATTGTTTGTGAAGAACCAATCCTACAATGCATTTCCTTTTGTAAGTAACTTTTTTTAGTACTGGAAAGGCAAAGAAAAAAGCCCAGAACCTCAGGTCCTGTAAATTATATGGCTTGAGGGCCCATAATAACACTGTTCTAATAGGAGGCACAATAAAGCAAAATCCTGATGCACTACAATGTAAACCCAGTATTTCTACTGTTTGCATTGAACTTGAGAATTCACTTAATGAGAAGCTTCATTAACACACAGCAGATATTTTGTTATACAGGTTAACAGAACAAAACTCTCACAGAGAGAAGAAACCTTTCAGAGCCCCAGTAGCACTTTCTGACAGAGACTGAGTGCCCAGCTTCCTGCTGATGAATGACAGGATGTCCAAATGACAACGCTGCAACTTCACTGAGCAAAATAAAGATACAACTCTCTGAATGACAAAGGTTAACCACATACAGAGACATGTCCAGGCTAACAAGAACGCCAGGTTACAAAGGCTTTAGCTGTAATTTTTCTCAGTTTTGGTTCACTATTAATAACCTGACCCCAACTACAGTAGTCATCACCATTGTCAACTGTTAGAACTGAATGTTCTGGATGACCAGCACCATTCTTTCACATCTTTCTCTGCTCACAAACTGTACTACTGATACCTTCAGGCAAAAGTTAATGAAATATATGCAAGATCTGCATACATAGTTACATCTCTTCTAACTAAGAATTTAAAGTTCTCTTTTATAAATCTTGGTGGCAAGCCCAGGTCATTTTAGGGCATGTCTTCCTGGAAAAAGTAGCATATCCTGCAAAAGTACAGAAAGAAATGAGATCTTTTATACATCATCTCTGTTCACTTGGAGACTCAGGTTGGTGTAGGCTTTTACAGATGCTCCAGTTCTGCCCACCTCAAAGCCAATTATCTCGCCTCCAGCTTGGTCCTTGGATAGAATAAGGATTGCAACAGGATTCTTACTCAGGCACTGATACTTCTTGAGAAATTTAATTTTAATGTTCCTTGTTGTTTATGCTTCAGCTGATTAAGTAAATTAAATAGCCAAAAATTGTTAGAAACCAGTTTAGTACAGAGTACCATCCTTCATTTTCTACTAGATGCTTTATTTTTCTCATTCATATTTTTCATGAGGATCCTAAAAGTAAAAAAAAAAAAAAAAAAAAAAAAAAAGAATAAAAAAATATACATTCAACTTTTATTATCAGCTAAAAAATGCAGTTCTGCATCTTAAAGGTTTTACAACCAGGCTTCTTTGGATTTTTTTCTCTGTGATGGTTAGGAAATAAATAAACACATTCAAGAGCTGGAAATTCTTCCTGATATACAATCTATTTTCAAAAAGAAGAACACAGCTCAATCCTAGACATAAAAATAGTTTTACAAAAGTAGTGACTTTAAGGAAAAGTGGTTAAGCTTAAACCACCCCAGTTTAAGGAAAAACACTTTTCTTTGGGTTTTTTAACTGTATTATGCACAGGGAGTTGCAATGAATTGTTCTTGACATTAAAGAGAAGATGATCAGTAAAATGTTCTGCACATCTTCCAGCTGCTGGCAATAACAGCACAAAGCAGTAAATACACTGCACATATTGACGTGGTCTTTGTGAATACCTGTCAAAAGTGGAACATACTTGAGATGAAGTCTCTGCTCCACAGTTCTTCCAGACACAAAGAAAACACAGGTTGAGATAAAGAAACAGAAATTCAAATGGTAATACTGCAGCTCAGAGAGATAGGATGCTGTTGAGCTGAGTGATACCTAGGAGCTGAGACAAAGTTAAACTGGTATTCCTTACCCACATGAAATGATTTTATATACTGATTGTGCCTTCAAAGTACCTGTGCCTGGCTTTACCTGTCATCTATGAAGCACTTCTGCTGAATATAAGTGACGCTCAGAGATCCATCTAATCCTCAACCACGTGAAAGAACAAGTTAGATTTTACTTTAATCCTCATTATTGTACATGATCAACTGTCTGAATTTGTTTTAAGATTTACAACTATGTGTAAGTACAATGAAGTTTATGTGCCTCTTACTTGGATAACCATTGGTGAATGGTGCGCTGGTTAGACATGGAACACTCATTTGTTTCCACGTGAAACAATTTGGTATCAAGTGAACCTCTTCATTTCTGAGTTGCTTTCTGCCACAGCTCGATCAATCTGCAGTGAAATTAGGCTGGAATTCTGCTAAGGTTTTGCAATTGATGACACAGGATTCCTTAGCTTTGGCAGAACGCTTTACCAAGCGTTTTCCCCAAGGAGGAAAGCTATGACTCTCCTTACTTGGCAGTTGAATTATCAAGCTCCTGGTTTAAAAATTTACAGTCAAGTGAAGAGGAAATTTATGAACAATGCAAACTGAAAGAGCGCTCAGGTTAAAAGAAATAGAAACAAAAAACCTTCACTGTTTAAACAAGAAAGGCATTCAGAAGCTCTGTAGAGATTTGTTGCCATCTAAAATAAAACTAAATATTTCAAAACCCCCAACACTATAAGGTTAAATAAGGTGCCTGAGAAACCTGCATATTAAGGTTGTTTAATGAACCAGCCTAGGATGATCTATCTTTCATCTAAAGAATATGAGTGCAAGCCCTTTCCACTTATGAACCTTTTGTGGGGTAGAGGCACAGGCACCTTTCTGAAAAGAGATTAACTATGGCCAGGACTGACTGAATACCTGAGAATGTAGGCTAAGCTCTTCATGTCTCATTCCTCCATCTTAAAAATATTTTATTATTCTTGAATTTCTTCTAGATAGTTTTCAGTCACTTTATTTGAGGCCTAAAAGGTCACTCTTTTCTCCTGTGCCATGCTGATGAATAAAGATTCAAGGTGCCAAGCCACATCTTTGGATTACCCAAAGCAGATGAAAGAGTTCCAAGTGTTGTGTTCTGGTTCTTATACAGAACAGGAAATTAAAGCAGGAATGTCCACCAAAAATAAGACAGTATTAAGAAATGTACTGTCAAGACAAAAACACTTGCTATATGAACCTGTCATTTTATACTTGACAATGGCAAAATGAGAGCTCAAGATGAAGAGAATTATATTGAGAAAAATATCTTTGCTTCGTCTTCTGTATTGAAACAGTCTTCAAGTTTTACTGAAGTAAACAAAAACTGAGAAAACAGTCCTTCATTTTGATAGAATCACAATTCTGAGAAGCTGCTGCAGTGGCCAGAGTGAACCTAAAGTATTCTTATTCCAGAAGGCAGAGCAGCAGCCAGAAGGACTCAGTGGTACTAGGGCAGAAGGGAACAATAGAGAACACATGGATGTTCCTTTGTCTAGAGAGCCTGAGTACAAATGAAGCTTCTTGCTCTTCTGTCAGGAACTTCTAGAACAGGAACCAGGCTATGACATTAGCTCCCTGATGGGGTGAATCCCCACCCCACAGGTCTTGAAGGACCAGGCACTCTACCCTGGCCATTGAACCTCCCTTCTTTCATTTAACTCATGACTTTCAGAATCTTCATACACACAACGTTTTTCACATCTCCTTGCTGTTCACAGGTTATACCTATTTTTAGAGTTGTTCATGTATGTCCAGGTCAGCAGTTGTTACAAGTAAGAAAACAAATTCTGTGCTGGAGGAGCAACAGAGTGTTTGTGCTCCAGTAAAACAAGCAGCCAGGCTCTGCATTACATAATCCAGGTGTCCAACACTCTAAAATTTGAGCAGTTTCTAAGTAATTGTATAGAAAAACTGTTAAGCACAATTAAATATCATTTCAATCCCATCAGATCCCCATATAATTCTCTTTAGGATTAATTTTAGACTTTTAAAAACATAATATTAAGTACAGATAGTGAAAAGGCATTAATTAGCTCCATTTGTTCATTTTATGAAGCTCTAAAGTGCAGCATTTTGCAAAAACGAGACACAATGAAGGATGTCGAAATGCATGAATTGGTATATTAAACATATTCCCATTGCTACCAACAGACTTTAAACAAAAGCTGAACACAATCCTAAACTAAAAGCAGCTATCAGGAAAAAGCTCTCACATTGTAACAAAGCCCTCACTTAAATTTCTGATATTTCCCTTCTTCCCTTGAATGCATTTATTTGTTCACCTACCAAATTCATTGTATCAGAAACATTTTAAGTCAGACAGACTCAGGTGCTAAGAAATACTTCAGAGAAAATCCATCCCAAATCTGCAGCTTCAAAAAAGTTCATTAAGAATATAGACATCTGAATACCATGATAAATGTTGCATTATAATTCTTAATTAATATTATATATTTTACCTATGGATTTGTTATTAATGTGGTAATCCTGTATCATATACCAGAATAGCACTAGAGCTCTGAAGTATATCTGGGGCCTCTTTTGCACCAACAGGTTTACTGGGAAGTAGCTGACCAGCTGAAATTGATACCTTTTTCCACTATTATACATAGGGTAAATTGTTTTCATATTCTGATCTTTTGGAAGGGGCAAAATCTTTTCTCACAACACTGTATGCACACAGCAATGTGAGGAAAGAAAACCACGGTGCTCTGCATCACACATAATTAATGCACATTTAATAAGGGAGTTACTATGTAGTGACAATCAATTATTAAAACACACATTAATTTCTGTCCTTTTCCACACGTTAATTAAATAACATCCTTTCAGAATTTGTGTTTCTAGTAATGCTTCTCAGTCTGAAAATCAGAACCGTTCTTGGGAACATGACTTGACTTCTGTTATGCTTTTCAGAGGGTCTTTTCCTCAAAGGCAGGAGGTGACAGATGCTGCTGCACATTGTTTTTCCATTGTCTCTAAACTTATCCACTTGCATGCATTTATGTGTCCTGAATCATCATGCAGTGGCATCACAATTCTGAGGAACTAAGATTCCACTGTATCTAGCCTCCCATTAATTAGTTCCCCTGTTTATATGATTTCCTTGTTAACTTTGCAGAAGGCTCTAGAATACCACAGTCTCATTAGGCAATATTAAAAATGCAGATAGAAGCCATCTCTTAATATAGCATCACAAATTAAATCAGCAGCACCACTAAGCATTTCCAAATATGCATTCAGTTATAGATGCATCATGATACATTTCTGACTTATTTCAGTCACTTTCCATAAACTTTGCAATGAACACATTTATTCTGACACAATTATGCATTGAAAAATACCAAAAGTGATGTGAGTAATGATATGGCCATGCAGCTGCATAAGAGCTTATGTTAGATGTCTTTGTGTGTATACTGAAAGCTTTTTGTGAGATTATGGTCCATCAGAACACAGTACAGAGAAAAAATAAGTTGCTATTCAATATATTATTAAAATTCAGACAGTCCAGAGATAATTGATTTGTATTAAAGACAAAAAAAGCACAAAAGCATAGACTGAAAGTAGTAGTAGAGAGGTGCTTTATGACTCAAATTTCATTGTAGTGGAAACTTTAGATAGGCAAACTATAATTTGCTAAGTCAATTTGCACTGTGATCAGGAAACTAGGGTATGGCAGCTAATAATAATTTCAAATATTTCTTTGAATAATGCCTGGTTTTATTTAATATACAAGCTTGTCTTTTTATGTCATACTATCTTCACATTTCAGATATGATCATTCTATTTAAAATAGCTTAATAAATATATTTATAGAAATTACAGACAAGTATTAGCTGTTACCACTGCATTAAAATGTGTAAACTTATTTTTAGGCTGATACATTTAAAATTAACAAGATATGTGTTTCCCATCAAAACAATTACAATTTCCTGTGTTGCTTAGATTAATTAATCCTGTAAATCTTTCATTGATAGTTTAGTAAATGTGTGCTTCATAATAGGTGTATTTAACTCCATTTTGCTCCGTTTTTTCAAACTAATGCAGTATCACCTAACATGAAGCTGAAAACATTTTTGTCCAGCAATTACTATCAAATGAAAATCAAATAAGATGCAAGCTTAGATCTTTGTGCAGCAAAATATGTCAACATCTATATGAATTTAATGTTAAACATGGAATGGGGTTTTTTTCTGTAAAGATCATTGTGGATGTTCACATGATTAAATCTAAGCAGGCCACCAAGTGGTAAACTGGACAAGGGCCCAAACATTTAAAGGAAAAATCAATCCTTTGAAAGCCACCAAGAAATCCAAGTAGAGAAAGCCAGGGTTCTCACTTACCAAGATTTAGGAGAACAGTCAAAAATGATTAACTGGAATCAATTTGCACATATTGTATGCACTGTATTTAGATCACACAAATTACTTCATATTAGCAAATCAATACTTCCATTCATTGCAAGTTCCAAGACTGATTATCCTATGCAACTCTGAAAAGTCCACAGAGCATTTTTATCCATTAATAATTCACATAAGGATAAAGGCATTCTCTAGGCATTTAGATTAAAACAGATACTTATAAATATACCTTTGATTAATATAAAAGCTAAACTAAGGAGCATTTGGGAACTTGTTTTGCAAACAGCCAAAGAAAAATTGCAGTATTGTATTTGCAGATTCCTATTCTGATACTGAACTATTCAGTATATTCCCTCATAGCAATCCCATCCCTTTGTAACCAGTGACTATTACAAATACCTTAGGTGAACAAAATTTGCTTATTTGGAAATGACCACCTGAGCTGCATAAAAAAATTTAAAAACCCCAGAAGTACCTGGTTCTTAGGTAAATAATCCAGATGGAAAAAGATAGCAACAGTTCCTTGCATAAAAATACATCCAAATGGGGCATGTAATATAACGACATATTGGCTGGGATGAGAATTGGAAAATACAGGTTTTAAAGAGAATGCTCTCAGCCAGAATATGGCCCTCAGTGCTAATACAGGTGGGTGCAAACTCATTCTGTTTTCTGGCAGAATTGTTCTCAGCTGAAAACTGTGAGATTGTATTACCAGAGAGCTGAGCTAACAAGCCCACTGAGAGCTAAAGCAAATGCCTGCATGTGCAGGTCTCTGCCTGTGTGGCTATTCAGCTTCCAGACCAGACCCCTCTCATCTCTTGCCTCCTGAGTGAATTGGCTCTCATTCTCGGGCAAGTCACTTCATCTTTGTTTCCCCTCCCACTTCCACATCTTTCCCACTCAGTGTAAAATCTCTGCAGAGCAATGCAGGCATGATTTCAGCTGGGTCTTCTAGATGCTTCTGTAATATGAACACCAGCAATAAATCGGGAGAGGATAATAGAAGTGTCAAGCGAGTCCTAAGTGCAGCAGCAGAGCTGTAATGTACTGTATGACACCCTACATCTAACACCATTCTTCAAGGACTTTGCACACTATGGTTTATTCCACTGCAATAATAAATGTATCCATGATGCATCTCCAAGTATTACCCAGCCTTAAAAATGAATCACAGTAATGTTACCTTCACTTCTCTCCAGCAAGAAGATAATACTTTTTTTGGATGTGATGCCATTCTGTATAGTTTTTGACAAACTGGAAATACTTTAGTGAAATAAGGCTGCACGGGGAGCACATGATTCATTTTGAGGCAGCAGCATATAAAAAGACTGTGCTGAAATAAGTGTGGCGATTCAATTCATACCTGTTTAGTTATGCTTGTTTTGCTTTTCTTAATGGTTCTAGATTCCTACAGACACTTCCTTTGCAGCTCCTCCCATTCCCCGTGATCAATAGTTTTTAAGAGGTTCTTGAGCTGCTGCAAGCTAAGCAGCAAATAACCAGCAAGTGTGTGTATAGCTGGCTCAGAGAAAGACTGGAGAGTAATTGATGTGTAATTTTTAATTCTCCATTAGGTCACTGGTGCTTTTTCAAAATTTGAGGAACTGCTGTTGGTGCTCTCTTTTCTCTCACAAATCAGTAAACCTGGGTACAGGTAATCCTGTGCTAGGCTACTGTGAAGAACATAAGTGAATCAGCACCATTTTCTATTCATGCTGTTGCTTTTTTTCTGGATGTTTGCTCAGGGCACATTACTCTTCATTCTATTTCAGCTGTTTGGGCTGACATAATGTTTCATGATTTTGTTAATCCATCTAAGTATCAAATGTTTTCCAAAAACCTCAATAAGTTCTGCCATGTAGCTGTTTCAATGTTATCTACTAATTTAGCAATGTTCAAAAACCACATATTTGTCAGTCTCAGTGTCTTCTTTATAAATCTGTGCCAACAGACATTGCAGTGAGCAGCATGTTTTGAGTCTGAATATCCTGTAGTTTTACCAGTATTTTCTATATCTTCCCAAGAAAATTTGGTGTGTTCCCTTAGTTCCCACTACTGTACAAAAATATCTTTCTCTTCCATACTACTGATCACATCTATTAATCCTCTTGGCAGAAGACTTTCTTTTTTCTATTGCTAATAATTTTTGAAGGCTAATATGTGATTTTTCTGAGCGTGATTCTTCGTCAGCTTTTGATCATTCTAATTGCCTTATTATAATCTGCTCTCCTACAGTGATAAAGGCTTTTAATGTTTCATGTGCTAGGAACGAAAGGGGGAAAAACGTGAGCAAAAATCTCTTTTTGTTCCTGGAATATTACCACCTCCACAGTTCATAACTATTAGGGGGAAGAATTCATTTTGGCCCTCTGTTGTGTCAAAGTTTCATCCTTTCAGTGGCCCCACTGTCTCTTTGTGATTTTGTTCACTTCAGCAGCAAAATGGATTGATCATTGCTGCTCCTTTTGCCACCTATTTCTACATGCTACTTTAACAGCCTAGAATAATGATTTGGATTCACTTCTTTAATTTTTCTATGAACTGTACATCTCATGTCTTTTTTTGATATAGTTTCTTGTATAATGAAAAAAACATATCATCATTACATTTGCCCAGGACGAGAATTTTATAATCTCAGTTTTAACGTCCTTTTCCTCATTACAAGGACACACAAAGTGGAGATTTAAAACATGACTGAACTTGTGTAGATTTATCCACCATTTTGTGTTCAGTCCTTTGAGAAGTTAGAAATGGCTCAAAATAATAGTCTCTACCACCCTCCACGTTATGCTGCCTTTGAATTTCAGACTTCAGAAGCATACACCAGAAGCTTACACCTAGTGCCACCAAATTCCTCATTAAAAATCTTTCCAGATATCTTCCAATAATTTTGTAGCCCACTTAATTCAAAAATGTTTTGACTTAACCTTGCATATTTTTAATCTTTTTTTTCTCCGTCGGTCGACCAAAATTGCTCATGGAAGCATGCTGGCTTCAATAAATATTTTCTCCAGAAGGACTCCTCAGGTGCACAGTGGAATCAGTGCTCAAAACAAAAGGCAAAGTAAAAAAAGAACAGAGAGTCCAAGTTCATTAATTCCCAGGAGATTATCCTAATTTAAATTAGAGAAATAGTCTACCAATAGTCCCGTGAATATTTATTTTTAATAACTAACTCCAACAGTAGGAGAAAGAGCAAGATAACAGCATTGACTTTACAGTACTGCAGCAGAAGTGTTCAGTGCTTGGCAGGAAGCCTGGGTTCCAGTTATTCTTTTTGTTTGCAGCCTAGAGCACGTAATTAGAAGGTAATGGGAACAGTTCTTCCTTACTGACTCTTGTTGAAATTTTACAAGTCTGAAGAAGGGACATGACTCCATGACTTTTGTATCCCAGGATATGGAAGATATCTTCTGGATATTTGCTTCACTCAGTCACCTCTTTGTAAAGCTCCTATTTTGGAAATCTTTTCTGCTGTAGACAGGTAAATGCTTCATTTAGACAAGGGTGATCCAAATGCTACATGGTCTGGTGGCTACAGCATCTGCCTAGGAGACTTGTATTCAATTATCAGTTTCAGAAAAAAGAGCAAGAAGAAATTATTTGAAACCTTTCTTCAACATCTCCTGTGTCTTAGAAAACTAGGTAGCTATGGAGTACAGTGGCATAGCAAGGCTATGCTGTACTGGGGGAAAGGAAGGTCTACTAACAAGGTCTACTTCCAAAAATGGTAATCTCACATCTTTTCTTGTAGAACAAAACCAGTGAAGAAACCTGGAAGGTTTTTATTTTTGAATTTGTGCAAATTGTTCAGTCACATAATTATGCTCAGACTGAAAATTCCAGTGCATTTTGAAATTTTGTTGTCATAGTATTCCTATTTTAGCTCTTCCTGTTTCATCACATTAAAGAAAGAGCTTTCTTTACATTTAATTGTATAATAATTAATTATTATTATTATGAGCCAAAGGAAAGTAAATTCACATTGAATTTGGCAGTCCAAACACAAAAATTTCATTGTTCTCACTAAAATTATTTTGCAAGTCTACTTAATTAAATAGTACAGACCTGTACGAACATTTTTAAACTGATCTGCAACAAATTTCTTGTGATTTAGCTTAAGTAAGAAATCTACTTATGGTAAATCAATACAAGCTTTTTGTAAAACCATTTAGGTTTATATGAGGGCTTCAGGATTGTTACTAAGTTAATTAATTTAAGTGTGACTTCAGTTAAACAGATGCTGCTTTTGTGTGAAGGCCTAAAGGTGTTGCCTACACAGTGTTGCATCTGCACTGACTCCATACCTATTTTTAATGTTTATTAGATTTTTAATCTTGTTGATGTTATGGCCTTCTTCTGAAAGGGCAAAACACCCACTTTATTTATATATTCTGTGACCTATCCCTTGCTCAAAAACAACTGCCTGCTGGTAATCCCTTAGCTGTCTCTGATCAAATCCCAAAATAAACTGATTCAGGTGGCAACCAAACTGCTTAGCCACCTTACCCGTTAGGATGAGGAGTAGTGTTTGTTCAAAGAATGCTTTCCTTCCAGGCTACAAGTAGAAAACAAACACCCTTCTAATGGAAGGCCTAGTGGCAGCTTTAAGTACCACAAGTCACAATTAAGTGATCTTGGAGGTGCACAGGCAGAGCTGTGATGGGATTACAAGCCAGAAGCTGTTCACACTTAGAGAAAATCACACCTTGTTGGATTCTGCAGGACACAGCATGAAAATGACCAGGTAAATTACGTACTCTTAATATATTGTGGTATAATCAGAATGGTGATGGACATCAGGCAGCCCAGGCAGGCAACACACTGTTTCATAAATCTACACTTTCTTTTAGTGTTCAGTCACCCTAAAACCAGAGAAGAGTGTGTTATGTCCTACCTACTAATTAATAGAAGAATGGGGTTCTTCTGGTGCCAAAGACTCTGGATTCTGGCCCACACATACATTTATTTCTAATTTCTTTTACTGGGTTGCTCCCTAGCATGACATTTTCCCAACACAAAAGTGAATCTCTCTTTTGTAATTTTACAAGATACTAGGTATGACTTTAAAAGCTTAAAAAAAAACAACCTCTACAAAGACTAGCTACTACTGCATTTCTGGGGAGTTTCCTTCCCTAACTTCTCATGAGTGTGTGGAGGGGTTTAGGATTTTCAATGAAAGTAATACAGTATCAGAATTACTTGGAAACAGTTCTGTTTTGATTTTTCCCTTTAGAAAAGACAGTGATCATGAAACCACGACCTTCAAAACCCTGGGACCTCAAATCTGTGGAACAAACTTCAACCAAAATGAACTGAATGCCTCCAGGCACATTTTCCTGAAATTAAATTACATTGTCATGACATATAAGCAGATTCATTGAACGACTGCTGTGATATTTCCAGGTACATCCTCATTATCATCACATTTTTCTGTGCAACAGCATGGAATAATGCATAGGAATAAACAGTCTTCTAACACTAAGTTAAATTCAGAGAATAAATATAAGAATATATTTCTACTATGGCAGCTGTGGTTTTGTGAGAAAACTAAAATGCTCCTCTCTTACATCTTTAATAATAGATAGCCATGGAGCCAGCTATGCAGACAGGGGTGGGGGGGGTGAGGGGGAGGGAAGAAAAAAAAAACAATAGAAAAATTAAAAAATATAAAAAGAAAAAAAAAAACTGAAGAAAAAGAACAGTAGCAATTGATCCACAGCTATTCCATATATTATGCATTAAGAAATACCTTCATATTTTAAGGAATGTATTCTAAGTAATAACCATTTATACACAACTGTAAATGTATGCAATACATTACAAAAGCCTAAAGACATGTTCTTTTGTCTGGGTTGCTTACCAGCTACCAGTTATAAATATTCTAATGAGGCTCTCATACCTCTAATGTCAGTGTGGTACCAGAGTGCCTTTCTATTAGTGCATTAAGCTACATGACTAGCATTTTTCTGTCTTTCTGTCCCCAGGTGGAAAATTGCATGTATTTAAAAATAATTAATATTTTATTTTTTATCTACAATGTGCATGCACTTCCACTAGCAAATGCAGACAGAATAATATCTATCACATTTTACTGTATTGAATTTAAAGTACTAGACAAGCCTGCTGTATTTAAAATAAGTATGCTTATATGCTGAAACTGTGGAGAACAACAGCTAGGAATGTCTTGTGGAATATGCTTCATGCCCTTAGCAGCAAATAATTTTCATTATGCCTGTTCCAGAGTAACCAGTGATGAGAATTTTGGATGGATTTTCAGAAAGGCAGTGTTGGCCTAACTTTGCTTCAACTGGGAGTTTTATGACACGCGGTAACGGGAGCAGGGCTGGGCCACTGCTTCGTGCGTCTGCAAACCCCAGGCTCTGAAGCGAGTGTGAGAGCACAGCAGAGAGCCCAGAAGTCCCTGACTGGCTGCTCAGAGACCTAATTAATCTGCCCCAGTTCCATCCCAATCTGATGCAGTTCTCTGTTTGCCTCCGTATGTGCGGACTGCAAATTTCTTCCCGCTACGCCAAATGTAGTCACCAACAGAAACCGGGTGTTTCCAGCTGGCAGCTACAATTAACTTTACCAATTTCCAGTTTATGGATGGAAACTGGAACGTTTCAAACTGCAAAGCATTTACATGACTTCCCACTAAGGTTGGACCAGAGCATCTGTGAGTTACCCAGTGAAGTTCTGTGGCTGCATTTTATTGTTTTGTGTATTACACTCACTATGCGTGAGGCTACTTTCTTATTAAAATCCCTTACTCCCCCTTTTATTTCCAAGGCATAACCATCTAAAGATTTCAAACCTCAAATACATATTTTATTTAGGTTTAATAGGAAAATTTTGATACACCAAAATGCTTTTTCTGCTGGGGACATGACATAAACAGCATTTTACTAAAGATGCTTATAACTTAAATTTGGGTTAGAGCTGTACAACTTTTTTTACATTGCAAGGAAAACATGGAAACACGTATTTGAAAGATCAGTGCAGTCTGAAAAACCTGTGCAGTTGTCAAAACCATGGGTCCTTCCAGTGTACTTCTAGCATTTGCTTGGAAACTCAGTCCCAAGAACAGACTATACAACTCAGAGGTGAGGGAAATGTTACACTGTTACATTGGAAACTACTACTCAAATAACCTACCTGAGTTCCTATAAATGGTGAATTCAAAATTCATTCCTGCCTAATTGTTTACGCAGATCTCTCCTTTTTTTTTTTCCTTTTTCAAAAACAGAGGAAAAAGTTCTTCAGAGCAAAGTATCACAAACTCAGCAGCAGGAAGATGTGAAAGCTCCATTAACAAGAAGGAGTTTTTAAAAGAGTGATCTGAATTGTGCAGCAGCATGACACTGGGAGTGCATGGCATTACTGCAGTGGGGTACACAACCCTGCACTGGAGTACACACTCTCACAGCCACATCCCTAAAACCAGCAAGCCATTTCAAATTATCTCTCTAGAGTCTCACTTCACTAATTTATGTTTCTATAGCTTAGAATGACAAAGTTCTTAACTGTACTTCTCCTTCACACACCAAGACATGTTCACAGAACTATATTTTTAATTTTTAATATCAAAATGTGTGTTACTGTCATTCAAATAGCTTTATTGTTACGATATTATCATGACTAGCACTTCCAGAGCACTTCTGACCTCAGAAAAACTGATGAGGCAGGTTTTCCTATGGAAGTTTATCTTCACTTCCTCTTATATCTATACCACCATAAAGTCATCTACTGTCTCATGGCTTCCTTTTTTACCCCACTGTGCTCCACAGCACCTTTACAAGCATCCCTGTGGCTTTTCCATCAGCCAGCAGACAGCACATGTAGTCACCAGACAATTATTTTCACACTGCTTGACCTGCTGCCTGCAACCATCCAGAGCATAAAACAGCTGAGCTGTTTCTGGATTTTCCTTAGAGCACAGGGAGGAAAAACATGTGGCTTTTTCCTATTTTGTCACTGCTTTGGGTTTTCATGAAACTTGCAGTTTCAAGACTCCTGCCTTAGATCTAAACTAGCTGAAGGTGAACAGCTGGTTCAAAAGCTAGTGGGGAGGGATTAGCAGGTGAGCGATCAGACAGCCTTCACCTCTGCACTGAATAAGAGAAGAGGTGTTCTGAGTCTAGGTGTGAAAAGTGCAATCATATTTTGGCAGAATCCTCAACAGGTAGAAGTAACAAACTCCTCAAGAGTATGATTTTGTCTTTTTGTAGGGTATAATGACCTTCTAACTGTGCTAACATCACTGGACCTGACCCAAATCCTGATGAAGAAAAAGGACATTTTTAACTGAACTTAAATAAATTTGAACATTATCAATCCTCAGTTAACTGTGTATAAGTGCCTATCATACCCTGATTAAAAACAGGGGTATGCAGATCACCTCCGTACTGCCAAGTGCAGCAAGAACACACCAAGAAGACCACACCCTAACATTGTTTAATCACTTTATAACCAACTTAAATATTATTTTCTCTCTCATATTGACCATCTTTAATTAAAAGACAAATCTTTGCACATATTTCAATCACACAGCATCAGCAAATTTAACTGACATTCGGTTACAGATATGTTTGAATTCCAAAGTTATTTAAATCTGGTGGCAAATAGGGATGATATTCTAGAAAATAAATGTCATAAAAATGTATGAAGACAGTACATTTGATTATAGGTCAGAGAAAATATTTAATCTGAGGTTTTTTTACTTGTATTCACTAACCCAAAAACTCCAGGACAATAAAAGTAGGAAGGGGGAAAAAACAAAGATTGCTTGTATGCTTAAAATACAATCCTTTGGTGATCAGTTTGGTGACCAAATAGCTAAAAATACAAGTGCAAAGGCATATAATAAATTTTAAAATCCATATTTTTATTAATAAGAAATCTCAAAAACTCTTATTCAATAACCAATTCTTAATACAATTTTTAGACACAGCAGATTATTTAAACCATGTTTCAATCAGAATACTTCTGTTTTAAAAGATAAAGCAAAACTTTCAACCTCAGTTCAATTCCTTCATGAATTTTTATTTTTTTTAATTGTAGTGTATTTTTTGAATTAGACTCCAAAAACTACAATAATTAAAGCCATATGTAGAGCAGGAATGTCTCGTTTTTCATGTTATATTACTTCTTCAGCAGTATTATAAGTTCAGCCTGCCTGATGTGAGTCTAATTCTCTATTCAGTCTTGGGCTAAGTCCCACTGGAAAAGTGGGATATTGTGATTATTAAAAAAAAGATGAGAAAGAAGAGACTAAAGGCTCCCTGCTAATGAGCAAGAGAGAAAGAAATGTGCCAATCTACAGTCTAGTGTGTCTAAACTGAACTGCCAAACAATAAACAACAATTCTTCGTTAGAGAGAGATATTTTTTGATGTTCATAGATAATAAGTGAAGAATGAACCGAAATAATGATAAGAGAAAAAAAAAATATAGAATAAGAATAAGAATAAGAATAAGAATAAGAATAAGAATAAGAATAAGAATAAGAATAAGAATAAGAATAAATTTGGAATTTATACTGCTTGATTACTTCTTTTACAACCTTTGACTGAACAAATGAAATTCAGACCTCAGGTACATTCACTAAATATTTGAAAAGACAGATGAATAATGAAGGTCTAGTAAGATACTGCTAATTTTATTAATTTTAAACCTACTTAGCTGATTTCTGAATTCTGCTTCAGTGAGAGGGAATGTTGTTGTGCTGTAGAGTGGGATGCAACAAGAGCATTGAACTGATCAAAAAGATTGACAATTGTGCAGACAAAACATTTAGAAATGATGGTTTTTCAAAGTTGTTTGGGGTAGTCAGGGTCTTTAAAGTCCAGGAACTCTCACTTACACCAGAATCTTAATTGCATGCAAGTTAGAAAAAGCACAATGATGATGAAGAAAAATGTATTTGAAGACTATCTACAATCAAAATTCTCTAAAGACTGATGCTACATCATCAGGTAAAATATTTCTCTTACAATGTTATTGAACACACAGCATCTTATCAGCAGATCTCTGCACATTCTATGAAGGAGGAAAAATTTCTAGATGGAGAAAGTCACAGTGAGAAAACAAATGGAATGGCTATAATTAACCAGTATATTCATATGTCAGAGGTAACAGTAGTAAATGTTGTTTTAAAATCCACATTTTTGCAAAACATTATTTTTTAATTGAAGAGGAGATTAGTGCTGCTTGACAGAATTATCACAAGGATTGGTGGAATTTAGACATAACCTTATTTATTAGATGACTGCAAAAAAACCCCTAAAGTACTTGAGTACTTAGGGGAAAAAAAGAGCATTTTTACCTTGTTTCACACAAATACAGACAGACTAATGGGTGATTCAAGGAAGGTCTCTCAGTCTTTGCATCATCTGCACATCGGTGATATTTATTCCAGACCACTGGCAAGCTCTGGTATACCGTCTGGCCATCCCTGACTAAGAGCACGAGACCTGTGACTGCTTGGTGATTACTCATCACTCATTTAGCCACTCTTCAACCATACAGTATGTACTGAGGCAGTTTTGTACTCTTCTAGCTGCTAAATCAAAATTATTTTGCCCTCCCAAGTCCCCTTCTGCCATAAAAAAAGCCTCCCTCACTTCAACTGCTCTCTCAGACCTATCAACCCAAATAGTAATCTCATCAAAAAGGTGTCATATCAGCTTTACAGTATCTGTCTTCCACAAATCTAACAGTTATTATTACCCTTATTTCACTCTTTATAATTGAGTCCTATATCAGGCATGCCATTATTTTGCCTAAGATGCATGTCAGTCTGACAGGCCTATAATTACCATTGTACCCTCTTTCACCCTTTCAAAATATTGGCTCAACAATAGATTTCCTCTCATCCTCTGGATTTTTCCAGTGCCAGTTTTATTGAAAAGCAAAGGCAGTGATCCTCTGGGACACTTTTTCTGTAATGTTTGGACATCCTATGAAGAAGTGCTGATTTTAAGAGGTCTAAGGTCAGGCCCATTTTCATCCTCATTAATTGTTGAAACAAGGTACTTCAGCTTCAGCATCATCATTTGGCCATCACCCTGCTCCTTTTCCACAGAGAATGTAGTGGAACATTTTGGATCAGCACTAACTTTGAATTTTATGCATTAACCTGTAACAAGCTCCACTTGGGAAAGGCAGTAAGTTAGACAATTAGGGAGCAATACATGAGACGCCTGCTTGGGGAGTAAAAAGGGTTGCAAGAAGAGAATATCAGTCTTCTTGAACACAGAAAAAGCAAAGTTGTTTGGTTCCCAGGGTGAAGACTGCTAAGGAACCCAAGGGATTTGAAGAGACACACAATTTGGCAGATTAAGGAGAAAAGGATCAAGGTACAAATGAAAACCTGTTCAAAATGAAACCTTGAAAATCACAAATCTTTACTTAAGTAATTTTTCCCCCCTCATTTCCAAATATTTACTACCTTAAAACTTTCCTGCTACTGCTGATCCCTCCCTACTTCTGCTTAATCAACAATTTCTCTGGCTGCACTTTCCTGTGCCTCCAAAATCTATCCAGAGGAGATGGGTACTGAACACACTTGAGCTGGGAAACTCTGGATCTTAGCAAAAAAGAAAAGCTGAACAAGTTAACATGGAAGTCAGAATAGTAGTTTGTTAACCAAGTAACAGAAATATTTGTTGACTACCTCTGTCTTTCTGTATTATTGCATATATTTCTGCCTTTTCCACATAGTAACGAGCCAGCACCAGCATTACTACTGCTTTTTCACTTTAAAAAACTTATCAAAGTTCTTAATTAAATGGCTATTTCTTCGTGTATCCTTCTGCTTCCTTTACAAATGTCTTCAATTCCTAACTTCTCATTTATATTCATTTATTCTTTGCGATCTATTTTCTTTTTTTTCCATTTGTTTCATTATATATTACAGCCACTTTCTCTTCCCCTGTAAGCCAGGGAAGTTTTGAGCTGCTGAAAAATTTTCATTAAAAAATGCCAATGAACTGACCCTGAAACATTTCACTCAAGACATCCCTAGTCTGATAAAACTTTTGTCAAAACCAGCAGAGCATTCAGGAAATAGACTCAGATGGGATTCCTTGGGACTGCCACAGGGCCATGCACTCACTCTCTGTTCCTAGCTCTGGGGAAGATCCAACAACAAAATAAAAACAAAACAAAACAAACCCCCCACACACAACAAACAAACAAAACTCAAACCATGCCGCATTTTAAATTCTCAGTGCTTAAAGACAAAGGAATGTATTTCTCAAACACTTTCAAAACAGAGACACCTGACCAGGGACTGCAAAAAATACAAAATCACAGAACAAAGAGGCTAGGGCTTTGTATATGCTTGTCTACATTGCCTGAGCTTTCTTAGTTATCCACAGCTCACTCAACTCCAACATTCTGTATTTTTTAATTTGTTCAACTAACTCATCAGACGTCTCAGGAAGTGATGGATGTCTCTCTGGCTGAGAGTGACTGACAGGTGCTGTGCAGGCACACGTGTAATGAATGTCACAGATAACACAGAGGCCTCCTCAGAGAATGCCACTGGGAGAGACAGCCTGTCTTCTGGCAGTTTGTAAATAGCAATCCACCGGGAGCTACACGCATTTGAGTAACAAGTCACTTTACTCCTGCCTGCTCTCCGTGGGAGTCAGGAGAATAAACAAGTGCTTTTCATCCTGGCACTTCCCATCCAGTGGAAGACAGTGTCTGTTCAGAGCAGACCCTTTCAAGGGACAAGCTCTATTTTGCTTTATCAACACCCCAATTGTGTAGTTAAGAGTTCAGTTGTAGCCAAATTGTCATCACAGACCTAGATTTCCACAAGATGCATTTCTACCATGTGCCTACTCTCTCCTCTTTTAAACATAGCACACTTGCCACGCACAAATGGTGGCTGGGATTCTGCAGGTAAAGTCCTTTAGAGATTTATTAACATGAGCATGACTTTTTCTGCCATTTTACTGAACAATTCCTGGACACAAGAACAGACAGTTAGACATGAGCGCTCTCACACAGCGATGCAGGCAGCACATTTTCAAGATAAACTTTCCCTATTCAGAATAATAAGCATTTTTCCTCTTTTCTAATTTTTTTTTCTTTTCTCTTTTGTTTCTCTCACTGCCTCCTTGCTTCATGAGAAGAGCAGAGCAAGGATAAGCAGCAATAACTGGAGTTTTATCCAGCAAAACATGGACACTAGGAAAGCCTTTGAATGCATACACAGTTGCCATCCTTTGGCCTGGATGTCCCTGAGAGAGCTGACAGGCGTGACAGAATTGTATTCCCTAAAGATGTACCCAGGAAAAGGCACTGCACACACACTTTCAGAAAAATCCCTGCATACTGAGGCTGTGTGAGGGGCCAAAGCCAGCAGGTGGCACTCGGAAATATGTGTCAGAACCTGGATGAGAGCAGGATTTTCTGCACTACACAGCTACTATCTCTCAGCAGTACCTTGTCTACATAACCAGGCAGACACAAACAAACATGGAAAATTATTCAGAGAGTCTGATTTTCAACCCAGTATCAGAGAAACATCTATGAACTCTTAGTCCCAAGTGAAATAACTGTGCCAATGGCATGTCTAAAGTCACACTCACACAAACCAACCAGGAAAATTGGTGTACTCTTGTTCCATTTTCTTCTCCTCTTTATGCCAGCGCAATTTGCACAAAGAGCGTTTCCATGCTTGATTACATTTCTTCAGTCTCAAGAGAGGGAAGAAATTTTATCAGTCTTCTGTACCAGGTATGGGATTGGAATCCTTTTTACACCGACTTCAGTGTTCAGCAGTGAAATACCTGAACACCTGCAGGCAATTTTACCTATTCACTGGGGATGATGATTCGTTTTCCAACATTTTTGCTGCTTCCCCCTGCCTCTTCCTTCAACACATAGCCATTTGCTCAAATTAGCAGATATCCAAGCCCAAAGCTAAAGCTTGTTTGAAAGTTTGTTTGTGTTGGCAGAAATTTACCACTGCTTTATTAATGATTAAACCAAGATTACTTCGGTTTGCAATAAGGCATCACCAGCCTTGTCTGTCATTAAATAACAAGAAGTCAGTGCTGCCTGTCATTCCTAGAACGACACTGAATCTAAGGCTGCCACTTTAGGCACAGCTCTCATTATTTATTCTCTTTCTTCTATGCAGCCTGTTATCAAAATAGACTTCCTTTCATATTTCACTTCTTTTTTTAATTTAAAACTCGACATTTACAGGTTGGCATTTTTTTCTCCTGTTATTAAACTTTCTGCAGGAAAAAAAAAAGAAAGCAAACCTAAAAAAATTTTCAAGTTTAGATCACATTGCTAAAATTTGTTCTGACACTTTCATGATTTTTTTCTAAGGCTGTGTCCTACAATTTATAGAGGACCCTATATGTGGGTCTTTACCTTACACCTCTTTTATCCTTTTTTATTATTATTTTTTAAATACGACTGCTATTTTTCATCCAGTACCAGGTCATAACCAGCACAAAAAGCCCAAAATAACCTTATTCTTCCCCACCACCAAAAAATGCAATAAGTACAAAACTCTTCATTCAGATTTTTACAGTAAATAGTTTGTGAGATAAAACTGTAAGTTCAGAGGCACTTCAAAACATAAGAGTTTATGCAGTGCTTCATGACCTTTCATACTCCCAACCACAATGTTTAAATGTGTCTCCTGATAAGAGGAGGAAATGCTCCATGC
Organism: Cyanistes caeruleus; assembly: GCF_971803275.1. NCBI lineage: Eukaryota > Metazoa > Chordata > Aves > Passeriformes > Paridae > Cyanistes > Cyanistes caeruleus. The sequence continues at coordinate 75,984,353 of NC_141705.1, forward strand.
TCAGATTCAATTTAAGAGTTACAAACCTGTATTTTCATCCCTCTAAATGACCAGATAGGATATTTCAGAGGTGTTTCTTCTTTTCCTTCCAACAAAAGGGATAAATAAAGCAAATGTGGTTAAATTCACTCTGTCCTTTTTATTAAAAAAATTACAGCTTGTATTTATCCAGAGAAACATAGGGGCTTTTTTTTCTTTTCTGTAATTATTATTAATTCCAGTTCAACACTCAAATGAATAAGTTAATAAATCTAATTCTAGCTAAAGAACATGTTAGCCTTACAAAGTGCAAACTATTTTTGGATGATCCAGACCTAAATTTTACATTCCTGATTAAATTAGTCTCAACAGTGAAGAGATCATTTTCTTCATCATTGAGTCAGAGATCTGGCACAACAGTTGGATTTCAAAGGCAATACTCAGAAATTGTCAGCTTGCATGGAATTGTCACCATAATTCAGAATTTATGTTTTGCAAGCTTCATCTTAAAAAATATTACTGCCCCAATTACTCTGCTGCTCTCATCTCACATAAAATTTTAGTTTACTTAAAGATGAAACAAATAAGCTTTTGAAATATTTATTTTTATTTTAAAAGAAAACAAAACCACCTTTGTATTTCGTCTTTCTCATATTTTAAGGTGGCATATTCTTTCATGGAGATATTATTCACTTTGCTGTTATATGCTTTTCTTATAGCTATGAATTAAATATTAAGTAAAAGTGAACTGCAATTTAAACATTAATTAGAAATTACATACCAACTGTACAGTGGATGGCAGGAAGGACTACACATTGATCTGACTATTTTAATTAATTCCAGCTGACTTAATTACACAACTTGATTTTCTTTTTCTTCTTTTATTGCAAGTGGATGGTAAATCTTCAAAAATTTTGCCTGTCTCCTAAGACTGAAAACAAACCCACTATACATTAGAGAATGCATAATGGCACATTATTAGTGATTTTCAGAGAATATATACTGTAGCTAGTTAGGAATTTTTCCATAGGTGACCAGGCCATTTCTGTGCCAAAAATGTACCCCAATCCTCAGAATCAAATTTATTGTCCTTTTCTGTGTTCCTGCATTTAAAGAAAATTCAAATTTCAAAAAATCTTTATATTTGACACCTTTTAAAATACAAACACATAGATTTATTAATATACCTATCTACATTAAACATACTTGCACATGAAAATAAAACTATTTGCATGCATCCATCCTTGTTCCTGTCTGGAAAACTGATAGGAATGCATCCTGCTCCTAACTGCCCTACAGGGTTAAGTGTCCAGGATCCATCCATGTGTCCACAAAGAAAAAACCTTTGAACAGATTAGCTAAGGCACATGGATGTTTTCAGACTTTGCTGAGCAACAAGTTTTCACTATAGTCAGTGATAGTAGCTGGAAGTCTGGCTTCATCATTTTAAAAATAATTGTCTTGATTAGAGAAACAGAAAACAAACATAATCCCAATATTAGCATAGTAACTTTTATTAGAAGGTTGGGATCCATAATGAGGGAGAATTATTCCCCCCCCCCAGTTGGAAATAGTTACAAGTGCTTATAGAACTCTAAATGGAAAGCATTTTTTAAAGTTATAAAAGGTTTAAAGCAATTTGTCTTTCCTAAGTAGTGAGGATTTTTTCTTTTCAACAGAAAGTTTTACAAGTCTTAGACAGAGTCAGTAAATGACATGGGTGTCAGAATATACTTGCACAGGCTGCAGCTGCATATAACATGTTGACATTTGGAAAAACATTGTTTCTTTTAATCAGATTTTTATCAAAGGAGTAGAGTCCTCCATTCTAAGATGAGTGACTATAATTAGATGGTTCCCCAACCAAATCCTCCTACTCTCCCAGCTTTTGATACAACAGTAAGTTATCTAGTCATAGAATAAGCCCTGCACCAAGCTAATGAGATGCACAATAAATGCATCATTAATTTATGCTAGATACTATTCTGTTCCTTTCATACCTATTGTCGTTATCCTCCCACAGCACTCAAGCTAATTCTAATTGACGGTTTCCATCAGCAAATTAAAAAACAATATACTCCAGCCTATAGTGGTGAAAAATATAGAGAGTAAAACAATATGTTCTAAGAGAACACAACACTTTGTTATCTTTATGGTGCAGAATGAAAGACAAATTAGCTAAAGAATGCTGTGCAAGTCTTTTTATTGCCTTTATGATAATAAGAAGATACTATTTATTTGTTCTGATTGGATGGTACAAATTCATTGTCCTGTTACAAATTATTGATATGGTTGAAAGTCAGCACTGCCTGATTTAATACTTACAGGTGTTTCCTTCTGATAGTTTACATTTACAATTTAAATTGCATTTGGAAAGCTTAAATGACTAATCCTCAACTTGTAGGCACACTCCTCTATGGAAAATATAAATCCAGTGTCAAACACCTCTTTTTTTGTGTTTAGTACACTATTGGTAAAGGATTTTTTACTTGTCCTGTGGGGAGAGAATTACAAAGTTTTGGGGGGAACAAAGGCAGCCTGAGGGCCATGCTAGGGCTGTAACAGCATCTATATAACCCTGTATAATTATATACTATATAACAGTACAGACACTTCTCCACAGAAAGCTAAAGCTTCAACATGGCCAGCACTAGGGGGAGATTTAGAAAATCTTTATATGGGTCACTCCACCGTCCCCATCTTTCTGAAACAGGACTACAACAGCAGCTCAAATTCATTCTTTAAACAGCTGTCCTCCCTTTCTTTCATCTGCTCACGTTCCCTTCTAAACCTCATGCCTGGCACTGCTCAGGCTCCAAACTCAACATGTGTAGTGGTCCATTTGTTATCCTTAGGGAGCTGCTTGCCCTCTCTACAGCTCAATCTTCTCTCAAACTGTAACCATGGCAGAAATTCTGTATGGAGCCCATGGCTAATGTTAGAAATCAACATGGAGTCCAAGCATCCATCACTGTTTCCAACTGGTTCTCAGCTGGCAAAAAGATTAACAGTATTGATGTTTGGGTTGAGGCTTCACACTGAAAGAGAGTTGGTTTACATCAGATATTCAGAAAAATTCTTTACTATAAGGATGGTGAGGCCCTGGAACAGGTTCCCTAGAGACACTGTGGATGTCCCATGTCTGGAAGTGCTTAAGGCCAGGCTGGACAGGGCTCTGAGCAACCTGGTCTAGCAGAAGGTATCCCTGCCATGGTCTTAAAGGTCTTAAACCCAAATCACTCTGTGATTCTGTGACATTGTTTGTGTTTTGTTTAATTGCCTCCTACAAGCCATACCCTTAAAGGACAATTTTAATGTTCTTCCTCCTCTCCTCTCATGCCTTGTCAGTAGTAAGCAATCCTCTTACTTAGGTTTCCATCCCATATCTGTATTTTTTCTCAAACACATATTAGTCACACAGTGTATTTTTATAACTAACATGATATTTTTCTAATGTTTTTCTAAATATCCCATTAGCAAGCAACATAAACATGGCTTTCAGAGTTGACAGTATCTGATATTTTCATAAAATGCTGTGCATTTACTGTCATTATTAACAGTGCCTCTGACCAACAAAAGAAGTTATACTGACACATGAACTTCTACAACTCCAGCAGATTAACTACACAACACCAGCAGGATGCCATTCAGAGGAAAAATGCCACGTCTTAAAAAATAGATCACAAACTGATAAGGAGCCTACAGCTCCAAGCCACACTTGGAGCAGCCACAGGCCATGATTCTTCTGTCAAAGTTTATCAAAGGAAAAGAGCTGCAGAGGGGAAGAGCACTCTGAAGGCCTGCAGAGGCAGCAGGTGATCATTTCAGGTTACTGCTGTTAAAAGGAAGTATTGCGCATGTGCATTCACTTTCAGTACCCAATTAATATTTTAGAGATTCTTGAGCACTTCTTATAATTTTATTATTTTTTGGTTTTATTGTTTTATTGTTTTAATGCCCTCCAAGAGTTGAAAACCCAATGTCTTTTCCTACTAGTTTTGTCCTTTTCTATTTGACACAATTATTTATCTGACTTTCTTTCCAAGCCTCAAATTAATATCTTTTTATTTCCCTGTCCCTTCCTTATGTGGAAAATATATCACACTTCACATGCAAAAGATATTAGAATATCTTACAGCAAACAGCACAGCATGCCACAAAACTCAAAAAACCTTCATCCTGACTTCCCAGAGCAAGACAAGGAGCTGAAGAATCCCTTCAAAATATTAACAGCAGCACTAAAAGAGCAGCCACACAGTAAATGGTAAGGGAATAAATACTGGTTTCAGAGAGTGTGGGTCCAGACATGCTAGCATTAAAATTTAGATTGCTAACTTAAAACATCAGAGCTCACAGTCAGTAGAGGAAACCTTGGATGCTGACTACAGAATTAAGGTAGAGATACCAAATCCAGAGCTACAGTTCTGAAATACCTAACTCAACACCTGCTTAACTTGAAGGCCCCTAAAGCCATAGTATATGGCATGTAGGATTTCCAAGCTATATTCTTTTACAAGTCACTCCTCTTTCCTAATTTGACAGAAGCTTTCTGTGCCCTCAGAACTGCCTCACTTAAAAGCAATTGACACTTCTAAGGCAAACCAGCATGCAAGCAGTCCCACCTTTGCCTACAAGGGGGCAAATCCAATAGTCATTCACTGTACAGTTAAAGCATACCAGGCTGGCTACTTGGTGAGAGGGTCTGCAGGTACCTGCTGTGGCAAACACGTCATGTGGCAAAGCCTCCCCAGCAGTCAGTATGGAAAAAGCAGTCCAAAGCAAAGAGCAAAGAGGCTTTGGCGTGTAGCCACGAAAACACTTTCTCTTCTGACACCTACAGAAGCTTAGCTAGGTAATTTTCCTGGCTAAATTAAATGTGTACAGTAAAGAGGTAATGTCAGATGATACAAACTGGTGTCCTTTGTCCTAAAATGCAAAGAGAGGGTGAAAGCAGCATTCCGTAGCCTTTCATTCAATTCAGGTCCTGTTCTCTGGGCTGTCACTGACTGCTGAATGTAAATTGCACAAATGTTGCTGCATGCAGAGTGTAGATGCCAGTAGTCCTTGTGCAGGCATGCTTAAGCTGTGTGAGCCATCGTGTCACTTGTGCTATCTCTTTCCTTGTGACTATTACATCCTTTTCTACATAGTGGATCAACTTCAAGGGCAAAGTCAAGGTGGCTGCTGAGCTTGCTGTATGGTTCACATCACTCTCCTGGTGCTAAAGAAAATACATATGAAGAAAAGCAAACAGCTCTATGGCTATCACTCCTGTCCAGCTCTGCTTTAGGAATAAACAAGACAAATGCTCACTTCTTAGAAAAGCTGGTTAGAAACACTTACCATTAGGAAGTAGTTCTTCAAAGTGGAGGTGGTGGAAATGGAGATGCCCATTTAGATGGCTGAGTAGCATGGCAAAGGGTAAGAGGGTATGATTTCAGGCACAGGATTTATTTGTTATTATTTACTTATTAGTTAAAAGCAGTTTGCCATTCTCATTGAGCGATTTCCAATTACTTTTGATCAATTTAACTCACCACATACAATGTGCAGGACTACAGATTAGTTACCCAGGGATCAGTTTGCAGCACATACCTTGCAGATATTTATGCTCCTTATCAGAACTACCCACAGTGGAAGCACTCCCTGCAAGCAATCTTGTTGTCAATGGCACATGACCATGAGAGAGCTAATACGTGCATAGGTGTGAGAAAGCAAGTTTGACCAAAAAAATGAAAGTGAGAAAGGGAAATGTTAAAGATTACTGAGCCCCTCAAAGCAGATATCTTCTTCTGAAGAGGGTATGGATTTGTTAATCCCAGGTGGTCAAGAGAAACATCAGATTTATTTCTGTTCATTTAATGCAGCAGCAATACCACCCTTTTTCTTGTCCAGTAGGTAATAAAGTAACCAAGCAAGCATCAACAGAAAGACCCATAAAGGGATTAAATTTAAAGTCATATAATTAAGATTAAAAAAGACCTCTAAGGTCATCGAGCCCAACCATCAATCTGGCACTGCCACCATGCTCACCACATGTCCCCAAGTGCCACCTCCACATGATTTTTGAACACTTCCAGGGATAGTGGTTCTACAAATTCTCTGGACAGCTGGTTACAATGCCTAATCACTCTTGAAATGAAGAAATTTTCCTAATATCCAATCTAAACCTCCCCTGGTGTAGCCTGGGGCCATTTCCTCTCATCCTCTCAGTTTTTACCTGGGAGAAGACACTAAGATTGTTTATGCATATTACTGTTTCCCTTGGAGCCTGAGGTCTGAGTAAATTATAAAACTTCAGGTTCCATGGACACTTAGAAAAGCATGTGGCTTCCCTGCCTTCAGATAAAGATCATCTTCCATGCAACCTTCAATCTCCTCTAGATGCTGAGATTCAGGAAAACTGTCCTGGTATCATATAAATAGATTTTTTCTAAGATTTTACATACCTCAAGGAGGTGGCAGATTTATAAATCTTCAAATGAAGTGAGGAAAGAATCCTTCACACCTTTATTTTCTTTATTTTCTTTAACTTTCCTATTTTAATGGGAAAGAAACTCTGTCTGCTCACCTTTGTTTAATATGCAGGTAAGAAAACATCATCCACTCTTACCATAGTAAAGCTGCTTCATTAACTTTCAGAAGTCAAACTCATAAATAAAGTAATTGTTCCACAGTAGTCTACCTTTTTAATAAAGAAAGTGTTGATACAATCATCTAACAATCTTTTTCCTAATGTCTGCCTCAGAGAATCATTTGGAAATGTGTCATAGCTTTAAATGTAAACCAACAATAATGATTTTAAATATATTTTCTACAGTAGACTTTGGTAGCGAAAATCTTTTAAAAATAAAACTCCTACAACCCTGCTATTATTTTTTTTTTTCCCTGAGATATTTCTGAGTAGTTAGCAGTTTTCCAGATCCCTTATCTATAACCTACTATTAGAAGCCATTGTGAGCTACTAAATGTTTTTTAAAATAGTTGTCTCAATTTCCCATAACATTTCCTTATTTACTGTTATTCTTCTTGTATGCAGAAAATGCACAAGCTGCTATTTCTGGAAAATATCTGTATGCAGCATATTGTACAGAACTTTATTTTTGCCCTTCCACTTGTAAAAAAGAAACCAATGCTGCAGAAATGTGTTGGCCTTTAGGAAAAACCCACCCTTCCAGAAAGTGAAGACTGGAATGACACTTTCATACAAAATTAAGATAGCAGAATTCAAATAGAAATGTATGGGGAAAGAAACCAGAAGTTGATGGAATTACCCAATAACAGAAACTGAATTTCAGCCCGTGGCCCTCACTCTCCACTGCTCCCTTTCTTTGCTCATATTTTTCATATGATGGTTATCCAATACTAAATGGATTACTTCAAAAATTCTGCTTACAGTGGCAGTTTGTTTTATGTGATAAATGCACAGGTTAGTTTCTTTCTTTTCCTTTCCTGAATAGAATTGAAAAATCATTTTCCTAATCTCATTAACCCTCTGCTAGTCCTACAAGAGGGTTCAGATGCCCCTTGGAAATATCCCATCTTAAAGCATCACGTGAGAAGTACAGCAGTAAAGGATGAGCATCAGCAGGGAGGATATACCCACACATCTGAGCTCTATCTCTTAGGTGTCCTGAGTTGTCCTTGGTCTCTGGAGTCATATTCCATTAGCCAACATCCTTACTTCCCCCACACTACTTGAAATCACAACTGTGAGAGTAGAGATATCAGCAGGAATTAGTTTCTGTCATGAAACATGCAATAAAACAAGATTTTTCATGTCGAGAATATTGACTTTCATTTAAAAATGAAACAAAGCCTTCATCAATGGTGGAGCTAATGAAGCCTAGTCTGATACAACCCAGTGCCCTCACAGCCTTCTCAGAACACTACAATAAATTCTGACTCTTACATTCATCACAAAAAACACCACAGCTGCTACCACAAAGGCTGTATAACATGCCAGTCTTATCAGGCTTTCCTTCACTGGACTCTTTTTTTTTTTACTCTTTACATTCCATTTACCAGTTCTTTCTGATATGACTTAAATTGGCCAGTTAAGTTCAAAAGTTATTGGAAAAAGTGATGAACAGAGGCAGAGAGGTCCTAAATCATCCTTTCTTTAAGAAACTAACTATAAAAACTTTTATAGATATGAAGAAAATAGTTTGAGATATGACTACATGTATACTCACTGAAAAGAGAGCAACTACTCTACAGGTTTTTTGAAGCTGTTATATGTTTGAATTCTATATTTAGGCAACAGAAGGCTTATTAAAGAGATTTTGGAAAGCACAGTATGAAATATAAAGCAAGAACTCTGTAAAATCTGACTGGCCATTTTGCCTCACAAGCAGCTTTACCATGCTCAGAGAAGGATTCCAAAGCAGCTGCTGCTTACAGGGGCTAGGTAGTTAAGAAGGTTTCTCACAAATCTAGCTTAGGCCTTTTTTGCTCACAAAAGAGCTCATATTTCTACTGCAGGTAGTGTTCTGCTGTGTATGATGCTCTTTCCCTACAAAGTACAAAAACCAGACCGTGAAGGCTTTAAGATTTGCAACACTTGCTCGTCTTCTTAACAACTACCCTTTTCACAAAGATCTAATTACTCCAGTCATCTTCTCTGCAGACATTAGGTCATCAAACAGCAGGATGGACACACTTTCTTGTGACTTGGGTAACCAATATGAATAACTCATTCTGAAAATTATACTCAGAGGAACGCTTACAAAATTCCACAAGCCTAATGTGGTTGTAAGATTATTTGATGAACTACATAAAACACACACAGTCGTATTAAAAAATCATTAGCGGGTCATGGATAATTCACGGGTAAAAAAGTTATTAAATCCCAATGTGTTTATATACAATGAATATCTATGACCCACTCGATTCAGCACATGTGTATTGCAAAAGCCAAGTATTTTGGTTCTTTTTTGAAACTTCATAGATATTTACATATACTGTTGCAACTAGATTGGAGTGAGAAATTACAGATTAGAGCAAGAAAAAGATGTCAGGTTAGCAAGCTGCTTCTGAAAAATCCAGCAATTACAGTGATTCATAAACCAAAAATAAACCTCCCGAAAAATCCCACAGATTTACTTTAAATATTTTCTTGAGTAAGCTGTGGAATACAAAAGATGTGTGTTCTATATTTATATTGGAAAAATGCCTTCAGTGCTTCAGAATAGCAGTTTGCAGGAGCTCATTAAATTATTATGGGGTTGTTTGGAATCCTGTTCCATTAGAGTTACTCCATGTGCAAATGCCTATTGATTTCAGTGGAACTCCGATTGCTCTATCTGCCGTGAAACCTTATTTATTTCTCATTTAAAATCCCCACTACTGTGTTTGCTCATTTCATTTTATTATTGATTCAAATCATGGTGATATTAGAGCTAACATATCCAGGCTAAATCTGTGAAATGAGAGAGACTACAAATCAGAATGCTAATGATAAAGATGGTAATTCACAAAGAGAAGACTTAACTATTTTTTAAGGCTGCTAGGTATAAAGAAATATAATAAATAGATGACACTTAGTTTTTCTTAGCTCTAATATACCATATATAATCTTATTTGTCTCCACTGTTTTTACAGAAACCTCCCTGCAATGTAAGATTAATTCTATTTAATAATTAAAATTACTTAGAAGCAAAATTGAGTACTTACAGGTACAAGCACTGATTATGTTAATTTAAATTATAAATGCTTTTTCTTCAGTGCAATCATGTATTTTTAAGTCTTTTAGACATCATGCTTCAAGCACATTTGCTATAGGAATGGATAACTTTTATATGGTACTAAATTTCAGATTTAATGTAAACCTTTTTTCTTTTCTTTTTTCTTTTCTTTTTTAACTGAAAGCATTTATCTTTTATTCATTACCTAATCCTCTTTAGATAAAATGGTTATAAGAAATATCAGTAATTATGTGTTTTATCCTTTTAATTGTTTAAAAATTTCACACAGAAACATTTTTTTAGTTGTTTTTTTGTTTGTTTGTTTTTAGCACATATTTCCATATTTTGCTTGGTTCCTGTGTTGCTCACACCCAAATCAGGAAACTGTGATGTAAATACATGCAGGTCTGATTCTGTAAAAATACTGAAAGCACCTGTGAGATGGCTATGGCATAAAAGTACCTACTTGAATGTTTAAATCCAGGCAAGGCCTTATGTGCTGCACCTTAAAAAAACTTGATTTTATATTCAAGGCATTATAGCCAGCCCTGTGACTGTATGCTCAGATAATTGCTAATAATTGAGCAGATTCCATATATATGAAAACAGCTCACTGAAGAATCAGCTCTTGCTATATCATTTACAAGCTGTTTACAATCAAACCTTCTTTTAACCCTTCACAAAAACATCACTAGTTACTGTTTAACATATTCAGAATAACCCTAATTTGCTATGTGCTGGATGCTCTAACAGTTCAAACGGATGCCTGAGGGGCTGTGGAGCCTCAGTAATGACAGGAGAAATTGGATTTATCTCACTGTAGTCATATATGTCTAAGCTAGATGATTATTTGTGATTTGTAGTTACTTGAAAATTGAAAAGAGGGTTGTGTTTGGGAACGTAACAGAGCAAATACACTGCTGACTTGTGCATTAAATATAAAAAACAATGCTGATTCACAAGAACAAAAAAAACACAAAAAACAAAAACAAAAAACAAAAACAAAAAACAAAAACCTGAACAAAACCCCACAACCCAAACAAACAAAAAACAATGAACAAAAAAAAAACAAATAAAAAACAAAACAAACAGAACCAACAAACAAAAAAACAAACAAAAAAAAAATCCCACACTCTTTTGGCTGAGTATTGCTGAAGATAAAAACAGGTGAAAAAGCAAAGAATCCAAATAAATAAGCCCAAGAACTCTACTAGACTGTAGAGATGTGTGATGCTAATTTAGAAAGTTGTCCTTCCAGGGAGATGTTTATTAGTCCGAAACTTTATGAGAGTTCTTTAAAGTTCCAAAACCTCCAGTGCTGAGGGAAAAAGCATAATCTATCGTTGAGATAAAGCATAGAAAATTATCATTAGTCCAACTGTTGTAACCCTGTCTAGTTCATCATCCAGTAGACTATAAACAGTTCTTCACAAAAGATTACAGATAGCATCTTTTAACTCTGAAAAGCAGAATTGTGCTGTGTACAAAGTTGCTTTTCTGGAAGAGCTGGATGTGCAAGCACACCAAATGTTTCCTAATTGTTTTCCAGGTGGATTGTAATTTATCTGATAGTCACTTTTAAAGGAATGATCACAGTTTTTGCATTCCATTTGCAGGCAGAGACAGTTCACAAAGGTCACCCACAAAAACAGAAATGTCAGACAAATTACCATCCAGGTGGCAAACCCTACCTCTAAAGGACACCCAGTGTGATTTGCAGCTTCAGGGTTTGGGTTTTCCCTTGTTCATACTCCTGAGAAAATAACCATGGATCTCATTTGTTCCAGAGCCTGCAGAGTCAGAACTCCTGCACTAGGGACTCAGAAGAAGGCATGACCACCAAACATGTTGCTCTTCTGTTCACAGAACAGCATCTTCCAGAGCTCAAAGGAAAATAACTGAAAGGCGTACGCCAAGTCATACTTCACTGCAGAGACAGCTGACTGAAAGTGGCAAAAATCAAAGTTCTGCTTCAAACTGGGATCATCCAGTACATCCTCCACAGCCAATTTCTCAGGAACAATACAGCAAGAGAAAAATCACAACACCTGCAAACAGCTTAAGAGATTGAAAGGAAGTCTATAGCTGTGTGTTTACCATAACAGTGCTTAGGTGAAGGTTCAGTTGCTAGTTTACATATGTTTTGTTATTTTTTTAAACATCCAACAAAATTTTTTTAGCACATTCTCTTGAAATTAAACTTATTACCAATATGGATATATTTTACTAAAGAGACCATTATGCATCTTCCATCACATGCCAAAATTTGTATAAAACTGAATTAAAATCTAAATTTTTATATGAACTTAGGTGAAACTCTACCAGTTGTCCTACTTTTTAATTCTCTTTAACCTGTAGAAATGAGGTTTAGGTTAGGGACTCCAAGTTCTGCAAATATATCATTACATAACTTATGTACACGTGCATGCAGAGACTTGAGAACCTGCACTGCCTCATTTTGGATATCATAAAGTTGTTTAGCCACCAGTCACCTACATTAATTAATCACCTACATTAGGGCATGGGCAGATACATACATAAACAGGCTGCAAATTTCAAAATGCTCCTGTGTAGGATCTTCTGTTCAAGTCAAAAATGACAAAAAACTACTTTGAAATAAGAAGGAGGCGAGTTTGCTCAAAATTCTAGGCTGGAGGCTTTTGTAAAGAGTGGACTCTAGACAGGTCATTAGCAATTAAACATTATCACCACTTCTGACTTTAGAGTATACTTTTAAGTGTATGCCCACAGGCAGAAACTGCAGGGCTCAGTAGCTGCAGAGCAGGAGCTTAGTGGCTGTCAGCAGTGCCTATTTCATTTTCCCAAATGCATTTATGGTTGGTATTTATGACTAAAGAAAAAACAAAATAAAATCATTCTCTTCTTTTCTGGCATTTAGAAATGTTATAGAAAAACCTACAGTAGAATATATTTCTTACCTGAATCTGGCCTAATTCTGTCTGTTCACCAGACAGATCGAAAAAGGCTATTTGTGCATTTAAATCTGGTACTGACATTACCAGGCAGTGTTCACTTAATCAGGTTGCACACAGCTGTACTGAGTGACAAAGAAAATTTGGTTATACACAAATTTCTGTGATTTTCTCCTATTGTACTTGAAGTAGATATTTTGGTAAAGATCTTTACTTTATTGCACAACTTCTAGGTGCATCACTTCCTCCTTTAAGTGGTGGTGGGTATATCTAGTGGATTTTTTCTCAAGTCACCTGAATCTAGTCTGCCTGTGTAGGAAGATACTTGATATTCCTCCACACTATCCAAATCTGCCAAACCTATGAGCAGTTCTTTAGACTTACAAAATTCTGTGAGTGAAATAAAAGTTTTACATTAGAGATGGAGATCAAGGGCAGAGGCAAATGCAGATGGAAAAGACGTGTACCACAAAGGATACCTGTGCCTTGACTGAAAACTGACCCTGGATTTTTTACATTCAAGCCAAGTACCTCAGCCTCTAGACCATCCTCCCAAGTGCAAAGATAAATGCCTATTAATTAAAAACTATTAGACGTGCAAGGCTTCCATATGCACACATCACTGAGATTGGTAGGTTTAAAATATTGTGTGTCACTCTAATATTCCAACAAAAGGGATTTAAATATATTGCCTCATCCCCTCCACAGATGTATTTTCCATTATCATTTTAGTGACCTTTAACAAGCAGAGGACAGATGGGAGAAATAAGGTGTTAACATTAAAAATGCTTTTGTGGGGCTCCAGGAAAACATTGACCAAGGAAATGCTGTCATACATTCAATACCAGTGTTCTGTTAAAAAGGCTTCTTGCCTTTCTATTATACTTTGGCACTTGCAGCAGTTAATAAGTTATCACTTTTCAATTGAAATAAAGTTATGCCATGTGGTCTGAAGTAATTTAATTATTTCCAGGGCAAGTTAAACAGTCACATTTAAATGTAGGTCTTACCAAAAAAAATTATATTTTTAGATCCATTCTATTCCAGCAAAATCAAGCAGAAGCCTCTTGAATCTGAACAAAACCTGAAGCCACATGAACTGTTAAAATACACAAAAGTCCAAAATAAATATTGTAAAGTAATTACTAAGATAGATCTCAAAAATTCAGTTCATGTCTTTATTTCACTGATATAAAATGAACCATGCAGCCTCAGAACACCACTGATTAAAAAATATTTAAGATGGATGTTCTTAAAGTTAAAAAATTTTGAAAATGTCTCCTAAAACTTCAGTCTGGAATTTGTAGATTGTGTGGAAGATATTAAAACATGACAATGATCAAGAAACAAACTAAAATTATAAATCAAACAATAAGGACCTAAGTCAAAGATATTTGACCATGAAAAAAATTGTTTCATAATGTGACACTTGACACTTCCTTTGTTGTTCCTTGACTATCCAGTTCCCAGCATATCAATTTAGAAGTGTCAATAAACAGATCAATCCTCAACCACATTTTTAACATTTGGGGGAAGTAACTCAGCTTATTAGAGATATTTACATGTATTTTTGAAGTTCTGATGTTTTTCTTTAGGAGTTAGCGCAGTCTAACAGCAATTACTGCATGCATTTAATTCTGCCCATTTTACAAAAATATTTACTACCTTTATAAAGAAGAACTGCAAGAAAATGTCAAATTACAGAAAGAATCCTACTTCACTGTTAGCTATGGAAAAAGTGGTTTTTGCCCTTGTTTCATTCTGGTTTTGATCTGTTTGTAAGACAGTATAACGTAATTGAAAAGAAAACAGAAGCCGTGGTGTAAGCAAAAGCAACCTTACTTAGAATAACTGACTTGAATTTCCATCCAGTCTCATTAATGGGCATCCTCAGCAAAAGTTATGAACATTTCATTTTGAAATATTTATTGCCATTTTTAAAGGTGACTTGTTAAAGATCACTTCAGCTCTCCACATCCCTTCTCTACTGCTCATGCTTTAATTGAGTTAGTCCATCAATGTCAAACAGTGTTTGGAGAATGGATGCAGGGCTAGGACTGTTAGCACTGCATATGGAAAGGACTTTGATTTAATTAACAATAATATCTCCACAGAGAAATTAAAGGCTATAATCATTCTGTTCTAATAAATTGGATTTGGGGTTTTTGTTTGAACAGAGTGGTGAATGATGTTCAGGTTTATTTCTTAGAAGTGGCAGGACATGAAACAGAGATAGGTTGCAGAATGTTGGGAAGTTCAAAACACTTTGAAAATAAATTATTTCACTTTATTTCACTTCACTTCACCAGAAGCACTGGTCTGCAAACCAGTCCATGAAACTCTACTGCTTCCTACTTCTGTGGTTTTTTTTTACCTGCTGGGATGAAAATCCTGTTTCAACAACAATACTAAAGAAACCAGGTCTGTAGTTCCACCTTGAATTTACAAGACATTCCTGGTTGATTATACCTTGGCAGTTAACTCACTGAAAAGGCTGAGTTAAGGTAATTACTCACATGAAGCAATATTCAAAGAAGACCAAGATACTCTGAATATGTGTTGATACTGGCAAATTAATCTCATTCAGCTTCATGGTTTTCCATACATCTTAATTTGTTTTTCATTTTGAACACTCCACTGAGCATCTTTAAAATAATAGCTAAATATATTTGTTTAAAAAAAAAAAAAATCATTCTGGTTAATGCATGAAGCATAGAGCTGAGCTTGGACTGTGAAATAGAGAAAAGATAATGCTCCCCTAAATTCTCCCTAAATGCAGTTAAACACCAGCCCTGGCAGAACAGCTTTCCAACATTTCATTGAGGTATAGAATGCAGCATTAAATGGGCACATGATGGAATTTATCCCCTGCTTTTTATAGTACCTTCTAACGTGGTGTGTCAGATGCAGTAACACACGAGAGAAGTAGAGGTAACAGTGGTTGTTCTCATTTTAATCCACAAATTTTATATTTTAATGTCCAGCAATCAAGAGTTGTTTCATGCAAACAGGAAGTTGTTTGCAGAAAGATAAATGGAGCACACTATTTCTGAAGCAGAAATACACTAATCAGCACCAAAAGGGGGAGGACTGATGCAAAACAGAGCAGGGCACCTGAGAAAGAGCAAGAATTACTCATAAATGCTTTAGCAACAGCTGACAGGAGACTCTAAAGTATTGATTCTGTCTTTTATTTTCCTAGGCTGTGTGAGCAAGTAAATAAACAGCAGGACCACATCAAGACCAAGACTATTCAAATAGAGACGAGAAAGATCAAAGTAATCATGAATATGTTTTATCATCGTTTCCTGCTGGTAAATATTGTTAAGTGGAGACATAATAGGAATCCATGAAAGCAGAACAAGAGTTATGTATTTAGTCCCAGAATTTTTTATGTACATGCAAATAAAAAATAAATGCATAAAATATAATAAAATATATACATAAAAATACATTAAAATACATTAAAAATTTACATAATACATTAAAAATACATTAAAAATTATAAAATACATAAAAAATAATTAGAGCAACAATACACCAGCTTAAGTTTAAAGATAAAAATGTGCTATTATTACACACAGAAATTGAATTTAACAATAAACAATTCTTGAGTATTTTAGAACACTTCAGGTTGGACATTCTGTGTGTGGCTTGTCTAGCTTTGCTATGGTATTTTTTGCTTGTTTATTGAAAGAAAAACTGTCACCACCACTAAACAAGGATGATTCGGTGCTTTTAGTTAAAGATAATCACATTTCCTCTAGTATAAAAACATTCTTTGAGTTGAGTAGTCCTATGAATAATCCTAAATTCTTACTGAGGCAGTACTTGATTCAAAGCAGCTGCAATGAAGTAAAAAGCACCACCTAAAAATTGTACCCTTATGGCAAAGTAAAGCAAGTTCAGAAAAAATTGAAGCAACCCTTATACTGCGTTTAGCTGCCATGGGAATTAATACAGGGAAGAATAAATAATATTTTTTCTCATCTTCCATTAGCTCACTTCTCTATGAGGAAAGCTTAATAAAAAATTATAACTCTATTGAATCATATGAAAACAAGCAATGTTAAATATCTCAAGCATATCACAGAACAGTCTTGATGTGCTATATATGTAAATTTAATAATGGGAGATAAATTACTGTGAATGAATTGAAAGTATCTCTTACTGCCAAAGTTTGTTGGCTTTCCTGTTTGCACAAATCTTTTGACTTTTTGAAAATTTTCTGTGGAGCATTTCTTCTGATATGAAAAATAAATATAAGAGCATCAGAAACATTTACCTTTTTACAGAAACATTCTGTCATTCAGGAAAGAAGAAAAGACTAAGATCATTAATACAATTTTAAGGAATATAAATTGCCAAAAGTAATTAAAGGGTCTATAATCATTAACAACCACCAGGTATCCTTCTTTCCTCACATCTTTGAAGTTCCATGGTTTTCAACATTTAAAAATTTGCAGTCTACTAAATTTTCCAGAGAAGATGCAGCTTACTTCTTAGTTAATTTGGGTTGGGTGAAAAGCAAAAACTTTTCATATATATAGAATGTTGTGGAATATTAATTAACTTTTCTTCTGCCTTTCTTATTTTGAAATTTTCTTAGAAACAATCACAGATCCTCAGCCCATGAATGACTGATGACAGATCAAAACCTTCCAATGTCCCAATTATAAGCTCCTTGGGGAAGAAATCTATGGTAACCAGTCTGCAGGTACTGTTTGGGAATATTTTATTTCAGTTCATTCCTTTATTACCTTCCTGACTCTGGACTGCAGAGGCTTGAAAGTTTTTTCTATTCTATTTAATACACATACTTCACACAAAATCCAGTAAGAAAGAATTAGCTTCCAGAAGATTCAAATAATTATTATTTTTTCCTAATGAACATGTTGGACAGTGCTGGATATTCAGCAGCTGTTCACATTTCAATCATAATTTCCTAGTGATCTTTAATCTTCCATAGCTTTAACCATTATAATATTTGTGTGGTCCCACTGATACACTATTAAAAAGTCACCCAACTCAAATTTTCCTCAGAATAACTGCCATGTTAACTGCTCTTCTGGACTAGATTTGTTTTAAGCTACTCCTGTGTGTGTCCTTGTCCAGCATTAAAATTCAATGTCAGTGTAGGTCATAGACACCAAACTAGGTAATCATTCAATAACTGGAAATAGTGGGAATTCTAAAGGATCAGCGTAGCTGCCCAGAAAGCAAAGTGTGTTTCCTGAGGGCTGAAGGATTTTGGCTCCTTGCTTTATAGATCTGCCCCAATTCTTAAGGTAGAACAAGGAGGACATTGAATAGGTCACAAAAACTTCCAAAGAATAGTCCTAGAAACAGGAAAAAAAGGTAATGTGATGCAAATGAAGCCTGCAAATATGTAACCTGAAGCTCAAAACTGCATAGATTTAATGCACATAATGCACTACATTAATTTACACCAGTATCATCCTGTTTACAGTCCAGATACTCCTTAGACATGGCAGCCACATGATAGCACCTGCTTGACTTTGAACATTGATTTAAGAACTTTGGGATTTTAAGTTGTTTGGGTTTTGGGTTTGTTTGTTTGGGTTTTTTTTGGTGGGGAGGGGTGCTGTGTTATGTCATTTTCTTTGGTTCAGTGGGGGTTTTTGCTTGGGTTTTGTTTTGAGATTTTTTTTTTCCTTGCAATTTTATAACAATGAGGTGAGTCATTCTACCACTGAAGAAACTGTGTGACTTAAAGTTGGCTTATCATTGAGCACTCATGGACAACTACCATGGCCAATCATTGTTTCTTCTGGGCAGAGAAGAAGAGTCTGAAGCTCAGCAAATGCAAATGCAGGGTCCTGGTGAAGAATATTGGTGCATGACAAAAGCCCACCATGTTTGCAACCCATGTTCATGAGTCTCAGTATTGTTCTGCTGGAAGCAATTAGTGCAGCTTGCAATCCTATGGCCTCTCTCTGTAGCAGATAGTCTGTCTGAAAAACATAACACCTTATCAGCTTGCTGAGTTAGACCAAATTTTGCCATACAATTCAAAGACTCATGTGCAGTTTCACATAATGGAGTTTCTCATGTTTTTCCCCTTCACTCAAAAAAGTAAAAAATTCACATGAAATCATTGTGTTAAAGGTTAAGACTGGAAAGTAAAGAGCTCCAAATGTTGGAAATAAAGCAAAGGTGTACTCTGCAACATATCTCAGATGCTTCAGCCACAAACACTGCAGTTTTGATGTTGCTTTACACAACATGTGCATGCCACGTGTTCCTTTTCTGCTCCCTCTCTGTGCCTTCCAGCCAAAATGACTCACACTCTGTCATTAGAAAAAGGCCAAAAGCTCTGAATGAGTCGTTTTTGTCCTTTGGAAAAGAAGACTGGTGATATCAAAACAGAGGAACCCTCTCTCTGGTGACCCTAATACTGACCCATAATGGATGTTTCAGATCCAGTATAAGAATAAAAGAAACATATAGTGAAAAAAAATTCCCTGGAATCCAGTGATTTGCAGTTCAAAGGTTTATAAAACTGATGTGATGAATATTCAAATCAGCAGGAACTGAGCTTTGAATTCAGGAAATACTGTACTAACACTAAAATAGATGGAAAACTGGATCAAGTTTGACACTCAAAATTAGTGAAAAATTTTGGCCTTAAATTCTGCACTAAATGAGAATAAGAAATGAGAAACAAGGAAAATCTTGAGATTGCTGTGAATTGACTGAGATTGCCTAAATTCCTTAGATGAAGTCATTCAATACTGTATCTAACACATAAAAGAAAGGGGCACACAAGGAAATCAGTAATTTTGTATTTTGCAGGGTTTGGATGGCAAGGTAAATAAGACTTGGGGATATGAAACCTATGATTCAGTACAAGCAAATTTGGAACAATTATCCCCATGGTGAGCACTGTCCAGTTGTGTATAAGTGCATATCTGAGCACACACACAGTGTAAAGGGCAGGGGTCCTGTGGAGGGAAGAAACTATGTCAAGTGCCAATTAAAACCAGCTATAGATTCATTGAGGAGCTGAATAAAACTTCCACAGATTTCCCACATTTTGACATCTGAAAACATGATTTTTTATTTTCCTTAGTATGAGTCTCTGGGGTGCAAAATGCATACATCTATACTTACACAAAGTCTACTGATTGACAGAATTACTTTTCAATGTTCTTTGATACAGAGGAAATGCTTTCCCTCTGGTTATGTTATTTTTTAAAGATGTACATGGAATATACATGCTCTTGAAATTTTGTTACATTATTTTAAATAATCACAATAATTCATCTTGATTTGTATTTTTAAGTTACTTTTCCCTGTGTAGTGAAATTGACTTTGTTAATGAGACAGATGACATCTGCTTCCCACAAGAAAAAGGAAAAAAGGACTATTGAGAATATATTCTCTCTCTTCTCTTGTAGGTCATTTGGATATGTAACTTAATTCCTTACTAAAATTTCCAAAGACATAGTGAAGCTTCCAGACTACTTAAATTTAGTAAGCATTGAAGCACTGCTGAGCCTTGACCTAGCCTGTCCTAATTATGGGACTGACTACCTGCAAGATCAGTATATAGACACTTGCCTAGGGGCCTCCCATCAGCAACAGAACAAACCATACAAGTCACAGAATCTCTACAGATTATCTGCACAAAACCCCAAGTGATGTGGAAAGACCTACCCTGGATTTTGGTACTGAGATGAATTTAATTCCAAGAGGAAACATCGCTGTGAGCAGTGACAAGACAAAAGATAGCTATCAAAGCAATTTTATATAAAGGATATTAAATCCTTATTTTATTTACAGTCCTTCTGAAATTTCTATATTTGAACTCACTTGAATGTATATGCTTCCCCTTAAACCATTGCAGAGTTTATTCACAGGTTTTACTTGACAAATTTACCTCCTCTGAAGTCTCACTTCACCCCTCAGGAGTACACCAAAAGCTCATAAAAGCATATTGCAAACTTTTAAAACTATTATTTAGATTCTTTGTAAGGAAAATCTGGGTTATAGGAAACCTGATGATTAGGAAGCCTTTGGGTGCATTCTGATTCTAGACTTGTTACTATAAAGAATGCATTTCACTCCTAGGGAATGCAATAAGCCAGAAACATCAGAGTATACAAGGAAGCAGCACCTTGCCAACCAGCATCAACACAAAAAGAAAAATGAAAAGTAGTCTTCAATACAAAAAGGAGGTAAGAGCTGTCTGGGTCTCACTCTCATACTGCTTCTATACTTCCAACACTTGTAAATATTTGCTTTTACTTCCATGCTGTGGTCAAGAAAAAACTCAGGTTGTTACTAAAATGTCACTGAGAAGTGTATCTAAGGATATGCATTTGAAATCTATGTACAAAGGTACCATTGATTCAGCTGACCTTTCCATGTTACTGTGAATACAGATATTCTAATGGCTAATGCAGGGAGTTACTTCATGTGTCACACCACACTTCCACTTGATTTCAGCCTTCCACTGTACATTTACTTAAAAGTACCAATATGTCAATTAAAAAAAAAAATTATAATCTGCACTCGTAGCATATATCTACACCAAAGAATGCAGAACAACTTACAGACAGCAGCTACCCCAAATTTAAAAGAGCTAGTGCAGGCTTCCATGTCTCAGTAGCACGAAGCTCCCACAGATGTACTAATCCTTCTGGAATGTCATTTACCTTGTTCCAGTGCACTCCCAATGAATAAATGGTGTACCTTGATAAGGAAAATGGTGTTCATTGTGCCAGGGGCATGTACTTTCCTTCTGTTCATGAATTGCCACAGGTGTGTTTCAAACAAGATATCACCTCTCTGTTAGCTGCCCTATTTGATGTCGAAGCTAACCCCAACTACATATGCAGAAAGCAGGACAGTTATTGAGAAATAAATTCAAGTCCCCTACTAACCATAAAATGCTTCTTGTTACACTTAGAAATCAGGGCTTAGGAGCACACACATTTCAAAGGCACTGAAACATTATTGATCCACAGAGACACTCCTATCTATGGCTGTGGCCATGTTCTGGTTTGCTTGTGGGGAAGCATTTTCTGTGTAAATGAATTACTGCTTCTTCAGGTGTCAAGTGTATAAAGCACACAAAACAGCTAAAAACCATCAAATAATGGCATATTATCTCATAAACTTGACCTTTATTAGAGATTACTTAGGAAAGTATTACAGTGGGTGTAAAGCAATTTAAATGGTGACTTTTCGGGTAGAATAATAAAGATTTTTCACCTTTAGAAATGTAGGTAACAAGAAAGCTTTCCGTCCTAAAATGTGCCTTAGAAAATTTAAATGCATATAAATTTTACAATAACAAACTAAAGCTCAAACACTTGGGGAACAAGTTTTATATTTTGTGTAGATGGAGAGGGATTATGTGCAAGGCAAGAAAGAAAAGGTTGGCATCTTCAACCCACCTTCACATTCTCAGAGTTTTAAAGCTGGTCTTGATCCAACTCAGGCATCTGCTTTATGCTATAATGTGTTACCTTCTATTGCCAAGAATACCTGGAAAGCAGCAGGCAAACCAATAGCAGACAACAAGACAATGGTCAGATCAACCTTTCACAAGAGAGCTATCTGATGGAATATCCAGTCCTCAAGTGGGATTTCTGTTTTCTTTTCTGCATTGAAGAAGTAGAGAAAATGCAGGGTCAAGCATGAAATCCATCACCAGTTGTTGCACTCACACTTTGGAGATCAGAATAAGGTTCTTCAGTTTTGTCCATAGCTTTTTCACTGGATCTCACAATTATTTCAGTAAAATAATAAAAGGGTCTGATCCTGCTTTCAAATAACTCAACAGCAATGTCATTGTTTTCCCATATGGAGCAACTAATCAAAATTTGAGGTCTTATTTCTCTCCATTTCTGAACATCCAGAGCACTGTTCACCAAGGAAGAGTTCCCACATGGTTCTTCACGAATACTTCAGTGATTCACATAAGATTTTGTCCATAGTCTCAGTTTTATAAATTCAAAACCCTGTAATGATACTTTTCTACCTGTATCCATCCTGAGTACACACACAGTTGGGAGACACAGAAGAAATTTAATCTTTGTCATGTACTTTTCACTCAGTAGTGCTGAGTACAGCAGCAGAGCGTTGATTCTGCCAAACCATCATTATGTATTTAGTGCTGCTTGGTAGCCAGTGCTCCACAGGAAGATGCAAAACATCATTTTTGCTCATTGAAACAACTGCATCAATCTCAGAATGGTAGGTGAACAACTTCAGAAGGGAAGCACTTGAAAATGTGTCTGAGAGGCAAGACAACCCTCCTTTTCCCAGATGGGAAATTACAGACTGAAAAATACACCAGGTTATTATTCCCTGTGTATAAGGTATGATCAGGTAGGTTTTAGTCACCACAGCTTAAAATATAAGAAATTAATCTTTTTGGTAAAGAGCAAGAGTGAGAAATGTTCCAAGATTGAGGAAAACCAGACTACTGTCTAAAACTTTGCAGCTTCTGTGGACCTGCCCAAGCCCCGTGTCCAAGGGATCTTCATGGGTCTATAGCTGGGGCACCCCAGCTTCCCTCAAACTCAAAATTATTTCATAGAGCACAAGGTTAAAACCATGCCAGAGCTCATGCTTTATAAACCATGCTATCTTTCTTAATTGATGTTCAAGCACAGGTGGCACCAAATACCAGATCTTATTAACTGTTATATTGTTGTCTGTAGAAAAGTTTTGTTAAGAGTATTTCAAAGATTCTTTTGAGTTTAGTGAATTAAAATTGTTTTCACCCTCTGAGACTGGAACGAATAGATTCATGTTACTAAGGAGACCTGTCTGAGCAATTTCCTAGACAGCAAAATAGCAACAGCAACAACCACAATCTCTAAATCCATTGTTAATAAGGTTCTTTTCTCTAATAATACTTGTGGCACACACTAAAAGCATGGCTATATTGTTACAAAGGCACTGGCTTGGATGACCTACATAGCTCATTCATGCCCTTGCTGCTTATCAATCTTTGATATATCTATCTAAAAGAGATGCCTGTAAACATTTACACCAGACCTTTTTATCCAATGTCCTGTTTGTATGACAAATGCAAGTTGTACCTTAAAGTAGCTAGAATTTCAGTATATGAGCTTGAGTATATGAGCTGAATTAAATTTCTGCTGCTATCTCCTTATAAAAGCAGACTGCAAGATCCTAAAACAGGGGCAGACGATAAAAAAAATCTCAAACATTCCTTAGGCAAATGTGTAAGTATGTAATGGGGATCAAAGCTGAATATATAAATCCAGGATGTGAAAGAGAACAAAATGCTCTCAAAGTGTCCAAAATCACTGACAGACAATCTATTTGCCTAATGTTAGACTACAGTTAAAGAAAAAAGCTACAGGCTGCTTGGAGTATTAAACTGTTCCTGTTTTGTCTACTGGATTACTGTTGGATTAATAGACCTCCCAGGAAGAGCATTGTTAAAAGAGGGTTTTCATGATAATGAAAGACATTTCAGAGACACTTGTTAGTGAAACATATATTTAGAGGCATCTGCTCCCAGTAGGTTCTGGATTGTTGCACCAAAGAGAAAACGGGTGAAGAGATAAAAAGAAGAAATGCTGCTCATTCCTCAGCTGTACAAATAAAAAAAACAGGGAAGAACTGAGCAGATAGATTAAAAGAGAAAGGAGGCATGCCAGGAAGATACAAATACATAAATGTTTGTGCTTTAAAGAGAGTGGCTTGTACAAAATGTGGCTGGAAAGAAGCTACTATACAGGTTGGAGCTTGAGTACAGCCCAAGTAGAGCTAGTGGATGAGGAATAGGGAGCCATCATGCAGAAAGACCTGGGCAGAATTTGGCACTAGCAGAACTGGAGACAAAGCAGAGCTCTTAGCTGAGGTGTCTGGTACTATCATAAAGGATCTATACTACAAATATATTTTTAAGTTTTTCTTTCTTCCTTGACAGTGAACTACTCAAATCCAAGAGTAAGGACAAGCAAAGCAGGCTGCTGTGTGCAATACGCAACATACTGTGTAAGGTATCCATAAAACTGCAAGTAAACCTGATGCAGCAAACTGTTTGTAAAACCCACTAGAATGAAATCTAGCCTCCCAAGATAAGATTAATAATAGCAAATTAATTTATGGTCCCTCTAAACCAGTAGGCAGAGACATGCACCCAGTGTAGTCATGATAATGTCTGGCTCACTTGTCTCCACTGCAATAAATTTAGATGAGGTATTCTCTATGCAAATTGAAAACAGATATCTGATCCAAAAGAAAGTGATGCTGTACAAAACAATTTGCAGGGCTGTGTCAGGCTGTACTGAGTAATGCTCCTATAACTTAGTGTGATATGAAATCCACCTAAGCCAAAAGCACTCTCTTTTTGACCTACACCATAAGATACAAGATAAGTGACAGGATGGGCAGTGAGTGCTGTAATTGTCCACACTTATTTTGTATTAAAATTACCATGAACAGTAAAATTAGAATAGTGCAGCCACTTAAGGATTTTATTTTTTTACATACAGGAATGAATCATTATAAATAAGGTAACAACAGATGAGTTCTAGAAAACCCAGAGTCTGAGACTTGTAGACCATGCAAAGTCTCAGCTGCTTGTCTGATTTTGCAGGTTATCCCAAGCAGAGTAAAAGTATTGCAGGCAAAAGCACTTCTGACAGTTCTACTTCCAATGTAACCCAAAAATTGTACAAGGAGGGATGCCCATCACCTTTCTGTCCATCTTTAACATATTAGATGAGCTTCCTGGATTTCAAATTTAAAAAAAAAAAAAATTTAAATTTGCTGTTTCAGCCCTGCAGAGACACTCTTGGCACACTAATGGCCAAGAAGAAAGTAATCAAAAGAAAGTCTCTGTACCATTCTATGTCCTAAAGTTATTTAGCTGAGACTGAAGGACACTAATAGGTACCAGCTGCCCACAGCTCCTAGAGCAATATATCAAACAAGCACAGCCCAAACCCTCTGTCATGCCCCTCTTCACACCTTCTGCCTAAGGGGTGAGGGTAGGGAACTGCTCACCACCTGAGAGCTCACCTTTGCTGTATTTCCTTGAATTCTAGGCATGATCCAAAAATTTATTAAGGTACTTCTGCATTGTCTGGGTGCTTTTCCTTCCTAGATTAAATTTGAATTCCATGAAATGATAAAAAAGCAGCATGTAGCTCAATAAAGGTCAATGCAGGCAAGTGTGTAGAAATCAGGTATGCCTACCTGAGCAAGGAGCACAATGGAGAACCTAATTTTACATACACAGAACTCTCCCAACAATAAACAAACACAAAAGCTGGATTACAAATGCTTTGTGAACTTCATCCACTGAGTGGGATCGTATCCATAAAATAACCTTTATGCCTTCTGTGGATCTCCCAATACACAGGGTACCTCCACCTGCCATTATGAGTACAACCACCTGATCCAAGGTAGAAGAATGAGGCTGGAATTTTCCAGAACTGCAAATCTGAGCAGGTGCACATGGAGCTCCCAGTCATAAAGGCCAGTTTCCAAAGAAGCAGTGAGAAACAGCTATGAAGCAGAGGAGTCTCCAGTCAGAGCTGCATAACTAAACTCACTTCAGAACAAAACAATCAGGATTCCCTTGCTGTCCCACTTTAGCTTATCAGCAGTTCATATGTGGAGAGCAGGTGTTTGTTATATTTGGACAAGAAGACAAAATTTTTTGAGTTATCCAAAAACATTATGCATGATTTAGAATCTCTTGGATTCCAACCAGAACTGAAAAAAAACCCTGGATTTTTTATTTTTTTATGTCAAATGTGCCTATTGTTGCCTGCAATAATTAAAACATAGAGTCCTTGTATTTATGAGTTGGTTGTAAGCCCACTGGCATACTCTCCTACTTGTCTCTTCTATGTTCTCAAACTGTAAAACCAAGCTCAAAACTGAAGGCATTACATTTTAAATGTCACCAAAAGTAACTAAATAAATGTAATTCCAAATTATTCACATGCTACTGCTGCACAGGCCATTATATAAGTGCCTTTCAGTAAGGTCAGAATATAAAAATCCCACTAAAAAAAACCCTTTGGTTGTAAAAAAAATCTCTAATCAAATGCAACACTGGAGATTTAATTAGTAAGTTATCTTTATATATTTTAAATAGGCATCTGCAGTTTTGCAGCTGAAGTACTGTAACATTCTAGAGCATTAGAAGTCAAAAACTGAAATAGTCATTAGCTTGCCATAAATGAAAAAGTCTGCCTTTGCCCTAGCTGAAGAGCCAAAAAAAAAATAAAATAAAAAAAAAAAGCTGATTGAGCAAATCAATGAATTGGTTCCATCAAATCCCTGTGTTTGACCCATTTTTCATCTATAAAGGTCCCTTAGGCCGTCACATAAAATATAAAAAGCTTTAATAAAAGATTGCAGCCTTTAGTTATGATAAACTGAATGATAGTAAAATGTATATGATTTTTAATGTAAAGGTATTAATACACACTTTA
This sequence comes from Cyanistes caeruleus, assembly GCF_971803275.1. Taxonomy (NCBI): domain Eukaryota; kingdom Metazoa; phylum Chordata; class Aves; order Passeriformes; family Paridae; genus Cyanistes; species Cyanistes caeruleus. The sequence continues at coordinate 76,011,416 of NC_141705.1, forward strand.
ACTTTTTTTAAAATCACAGACTTTAAGACAGTAGAACATGCAAAGTGAAAATAAGTTCATGGTCTATGCTATTATTACCATATATATCCAGAGTTAAAGGAATCACAGTATTCCTGGTCTGTATGAAAAATAAATACCATCAATGCAAGCTGTAGCAAATTAAAGCCATTTAGAAAAATAGAAATATTAAATTTAACATATGTTGTAAAGGGACCCCACTAATTGCATTGTACACAAGCAGGTCTTGTGAGGCAGTAGCTCAGAAAATCTAAAATATATTCATATGGGAATATGAATATATTTATATTTTATTATTTTACCTGAGAAAACAGCAGAAGAAGAGATGCAGCAGAGCTAGTATTCAAAAGTCACCAGCATTTTACATTTAATAACATATGTCCAATTATAGCCAAATCAATTATTCTAGCTGTGCATTAGGGTTTAAAGTATTCAGGGCTAACTTACATTAGGCTGTCAAGCATATCTTTAAAGTGTTTTGCAGTTGCATGGCACTAATATTGTACCAAGATGTTTACAAGCACTGAGGAAATTCATATTCATATCACTGGAATTCTGGATTTAGATTGGTGTCATGTACAATTTAGCTGAAGGAAAAGTGCACTTTTTGGCTGGATAGAATGTGGATTTGCAATCCTCTTTTTTACCACCACTGGCAATAGCATGTGCCTCATTATACTGACAAGGAGCTTACTCTGCTGCTCCTTTTCAGGACACTCCAGCCCTTACAGATTGTTTTGTTTGCATTTAGCATTTCTTGAGAGTAGGCATTTTCTAAAAAGAAATATCCACCTTGCTCTCCTTTAAAAATTAACAAAAATCCAATTACAGCTTTAAAGTTAAGAATTGCAGGTATTAAATTTTCTCTGGGAAAATGTGGAAATGGTGGTTTGTGCTGGCACCTAAGGCATTACCTGAGTCACACAAATACAACACCATTACAAGGGCTCCTATCAAGTAGTTAGTTACCATTGTACATCTGCTGTTCAATGTGCTTGTTAAAAAAACTTGGCTCTTTCACACATCTGACTTTGTCATAGCACTTGTCCCAAAAATGATTGAAATTGAAATATATATATACAGGAGAAATCAGAAATGTTAAAGATACACTGCAAGCCTAGAACTGTCAGTTCAGAATTTGAATTTTTCACTTATTTGATGCAAGATGAAAGCAGTATCTTTCATTCTGTCTCCAAAACATCATAAGCAACAGCACATCCCCGAACACAGTGACAGCACAGGGCATCATCCTCGATAATTCAACATATTGGTTACAGTTCTTACACTGGGAACATTTCAGCTTAAGTGAACTTAATCACAATTACTGTATTTGTAATCTGAAAAAGATCTAGAGGGTTTTTTAATGTGTTTTTATGCTTTTAATAATTTTGAGTCCTAGGAAAAATAAACTGACATAATCTCATTGATGAAATTATAAACATTACATACATTTTTACCTCAATTCACAAGTAATTTAGTCCCACACTGACGTTCCAATATGTCCTACGAGACTTCTTTGTGAACCTGAATTTCCCAAACACAAAGCAAAGCATGTTACTGGCATATCCAAATTAACCTGTAGGTATCCAAAAAAAAACCCCAAAACAAAACAAAAAACAAAACCCCAAAGGGTTCCAGGGAAGTCTCAGCTATTCTTTGGTATTTCCTACATTAAACTTTCACAATTAGTTGTTATTTTATACAGTATTTTCCCATCTCTCTCTGTGTTTGGAAATGTTTTAGACAGCTGCTGATCTCAAGCATATGACAGGAGCTAAAAAAGCATAGTATCAAAGAAGTATGAGTAACACCCTATCAAAGAAGTATGAATAATACCCTCATTCACATACTCTCACTGGAAGGAAATTTCATTGCCAAAACTGAACTGTCTGATAAAATGTGAGCATCCCAGCAGCTGCCTTGTGTGATTAACTCCATAGATGGCGATTTTCGGAACTTTCAGGGAACAAAAATCAGTGACAGTAATAACAACAAAAGAGTATTTTCATTGACATAATTTGCACAAAACTTTGCCTGTATACCAAAAAGAGTCTCCCACTGTGAACTTTGTACTGATGCTTCTTGGGGAGTGCCAGGTATAACTTTACACTCAGCATGAACAAATCTAAGCATCTATTTTCCACCTTGCTAATTATTTTTTCAGTCTGTATAAATACCATTAACATCTTACCTGTAATTCAAACCACAGGCCCAGGTACTGCCTTCAATGCAGATCTTTCCTGAGCTGTCAAAGTGCTAAGATATCCTTACCTCATTTCATCTTCCTACACAAATTTTCTAAAGGGAAGCCTTTCTTTTGTGTCTGAACAGATGAAATTTGCACCTTGTTGGTCTGGTTTCCAATACCCTTCTATCTTCTTGCCACCCTTGACCTCCTCCATTTTACACCACAGAAATCCACTCAAATTTCTGCACAAAAATCCACCATACTCTATCAACTCTGTTTTCCTTCAGTGGCTTTCTTTTCTCTCTAAATTAAATGAGAAATTATCTTCCTGTACCACTGGTTCCCTAAAGTGTCATCCTCTTATTTTCCCAACCCGTTCACCATCTATTGAATTTTCAGAGATCTTCCTCTAGTCTTCTTCTGAGACCATCTCTATTAGTTGGAAATACTTCCTAATTTAAAAAAAAATAAATTAATATCTTCATCTTCTCCAAATTTTGCAAGAATGGTGCTGGAACATGAAATTTATAAAACTTTGGTCCTATGCAAGGAGCAGATAGGATGCCAATACAAATGACCATGTCAAATGGTCCTTCTGCTTCATTATATGGCCTCAATTTTCTTTCTAGGTAACACTAATCCTAACATGAATTTTACCTTCTTGCTTTATGAAGGACTTTTTTTTTCATGTTTAGTCTTATTCCTGACACGTGGAAAGAAGAAATATGCTAAAACAAAACTCATCAGTCTATGAATTTCAGTTCCTTGTTGTGCACTGTGGACTCCCATTATAACTTCACCCTTGAAATTGAATTTTAAAATCCAAAAGTCACATCAGTCCATTTTTCTAAACTCTTCCCCCAACATATTTTTTATTTGAAACAAAAATAAATCCCGGGCATTTTCAGCTGAAAACACCTAGAAAAAAGGACGAATTTTCAGTTTGATGATTCAAAGAGGGCAACACATCACAAGAATTTCTGACAACTTTCAGCAAACCACTGACATTGGCTGTCATCCAAACCTCTTTCAGAGATATCTCTAGTACATTTCCATGAGACCTTTGATGAGGTTAGCTCAAAATGTTTAAATGACAAATCTACTGAAATCCTGGGCTTTTCCTCTTTGGTTGTTGGTATTTATCTGCTCTATTATTCACACACACACGATATTTTATGCATAATTTCTAAACTATTTTCTACGGTTTTCATTCTGCACATCAAAAAACAGTTTAAATATTTTTCTACCATTGGTTTCATAGTGACTGGTAGACTTAAAAGAATTCTTGAGAAAATTCTCACCTCATTTGGAAAACCACCAAAAATCACATTTCTTTCCTCCCTACTACAACATCTCGTGACACTAAATCTTTTCAAAAACACAGAATAAATTCACTTTCAATAGCCCTATACTCCTTTTGTAGTCAATCTTACTTTTACTTACTCTTTCCTTATTACTGCAATGTTACCATTATTTACCATTTTTCACCTTCTTCAGCTCCTCATGGACTGATTCTCAGAAAACCATAAAATGTCAGAGCATTGCAATTTCTCATGCATGTTGGAGAAATTTAAATATATAAATCAATTTATTGTATGCAATGCTGAAATATCTGTATGTAAAAGCTGATTCCTTCATTACTAAAAGCCTAATGAGATTCAGCTTGACATTTAGCACCATAATAGTCATTGCTCAAATTGCACTTTGCAGTGGGAAGTTCAAACTGAGAAACTATCCCAAGTAAAAATGTTGATGTTCAGATAATTAACATTTTAGTAGGGTTTTTTTGAAAATGCCCTATGACTTTTCTGCAGACTTCCCTAAGAGCTATATATAGCCTCACTTAAGGGAAAATGTAATTAGTCAGGATTTAAGAGGTCCCACTGGCTGCTTCAAACTCTATCTTCACTTCAAAAGGAAACCGAAGCCATTTACACTGTATTGTTTAGTTTTGTACCAAGATTTCCTAATATTTAATGGAGGTGCTGGAAATCCAAAGCAGCTTTAAACAAGCAGGGAACAATGTAAAGCCAGAAGTGAAAATATTTAAAAGAAAAGAAAAGAGGATTTCAAATCCATTTTACACGCCTGCATCTGCTGTGACAGTTTATTAAGCTGCAAGGCAAGGGATTTTTTTTCCTTTCTGAAATATTTACCATAAGCTAAATAGAATTGTCACAGTGTCTCAAGCTGCTGCTATTGGAAAACTGAGCATTAGCATTCTCACATGAGAACATCACTTGGTTGATCCACTGAGCTAAAGGGTGAGCAAAATCAGATCCAAATGGGAACCAAACCTGCAGCATTCAGATCTGCAGCAGGACCTGAAAACAGGGAAAGAAACTGGACAGAGGGAGTAACAGGCTTTGTGTATCAATGGATGGAACACAGCAGAGAATTTGCCATTTTTGAAGAATTTCCAACATTTGAAGGTGGACTAAGCAGAAAATACGTACATTTGAACCTTTTCAGGAGAAACCCTTTGTGAGGGTCTTCTCTTTGAGAAAGTGACCACCTTGGCTGAGGAAAGTAACGTGTAAAATAATGGTCTGGAGGTTTTATTTATTCCTGAAACAATTAATGGAGGTTTTATTTATTTCTGAAACCATTAATGTAAGGTATGATCATTTAAGCTGCATCATTCACAAGTGCAGTATTTACTGGATTTGGTACAAAAGCAGAAACACAAATCCCTTCTCCTCCCAGCTAGCCTGTCACTGGAAATATCTCTCCCAAAACCACACACCAAGCCTCTAAAGGACATCATTCTTCTAATTAAATCCTTCTGTTCTCAATCCTTGCTAAATTTGAAGTCATGTGAAATAAGTGTGGATAATAACAAAATAAAGGTTTGGACCTCCAAACTGGGATTTTGCCTCAGTGGATCAGTTCAGACAATAAAGTAACCTTGACAGTGCCTAGGTTTTTTTCCTCCATCTAAACAGGGCAGCTATATAGAGTACAGGAGAGAAGAGAATGAGGGGAAAGCACACAGGAGCACAAGGCAAATCCCACCTGCCTGACTCCTGCAAACTTCTGCAGAAGTTAACAAACCACCTTGGTGAATCAGGCATCACCCCCTTGCATTTTCCCTTGATGTTTAGGGAAGCCATTCCACTCCGTGTGTGTGCCACACAGTTAGGCCCTGGAATAAAGATATTGACCTTTAAAAGCTTGTTCCTAATTAAAGTTACCCCTTTGAAAGCACACAAGTAGTTCTGGCACCTTTGGCCATTCACGACTATTAATTGTTGCTTGAAAAAGCACTGCAAGAGAGTCTGCAATTAAATGGTCCTTAAAGTTCTATTCCTTTTAAATAAGTAAGAATTTGTGCACAATATTTATTGCATTCTTTCAAGTCCTCTGGAAATATGTTCAACTCTTAATTAGACTTAAACGAAGAGAATAAAACCCTATGATGTTGATAGGAAATTTTGACATTAATTATTGCATTGAAAGTCAAAGGTTTCATCATAGTATGTCACATTCCTAAGAAGCTGTTACATGGGGTCTAAGAACTGAAATGTAAGCTATGTCATGACTTACTGGTAGCACTAATTTTCCTATTATATATTATATTTCTAGAAATTAATTTGTGCTGGAATTTAATCAAGCATAAGCTGCCGTGTTCCCTCCTTACAATAACATGTGCAGATTCCTCTGATACTTTCAGCTCCTTACTAAAGGCTGAACAGAGCTCTAATCCTTCTCTCTTTTTTGTAATGCAACTTTTTCTTTCAAGGAGAGGTTGTGAGGTTGAAGAATGGAGATGAGCAACATGAATTTTCTTTTCCAACCAGTTATGACTTTGATGAAACTTACAGATTCAATATATTTTGTAAAAGGTTGCATCAGCAGGAAAGGGATATCATCAGCGTCATCATATATTTGATATACTGGGCTTCAGAATTCACAATATATTTGAAAATCAAAGCTAAATTAATAAAATGCAAGAAAAATAATATCTTTGAAAAAGAAGACTCAAGGCCTTGATTTAAGGCTGGGAAACAAACAATAATAGAAAACTAATGTTTAAATGGGAAGGTCTTTCCTCTCTGAAACCAAATGGCTGGGGGCAGGGAGGAACTTAGTGAGTGTCCCTAGGATATTACACCTACCCAAAGAACAATAACTCATTTTCCTTTCCAGCTTGACCAGCACTGAAAAGCTCTCATGAGGCCCAATGTCACTGAAAACATCATTGATTTGTTTGTTTGCTTGTTGGATTTCTTAAATATTGACACAAAGATTATAAGGATATTCACTGGCCATAAGAGGGTGGAATAATTACCTAATTAAGTCAGAACTGCAGGAAATTTGGCATATTCATGAAATATGCATGGGTAATATATAAGTATATTTTCCAGGCTTCTACTCTGCTGTTTTCATCTGCAGCTTGCATGCTAAAGGGGAGGAGAGAGGCAGGAATAGAGAAAAGAGTGTGAAAGCAAGAGCAAGGAAGCCTGGTGTGCTGCATCTGCTTTGCAACTTAAAAGATTAAATAAATATTTTTTAAAATGTTTCAAGTGCTTAATATTGCATGAGGGATATATTCATTATTTATTTCTGCTATTTAAAACTAATATTTTTTCATATATATAAATAATTTTCCACTTATGTATGTTATAACAGTGCAGAGGACCCAGTGCAGCTTTATAAAAAAACAAAGACTTAAAACTGAGGCACACCAGTGCCATATTTAAGCCTTTGACTGAATTCTGCACACTTGGGAATCCTGACTTCCTGAAGTTACTCCATGCCTGCTTTTCAAATTTGGAAATAGAAGCCTGTGGTGCTGGGGATTTTACTTCCATGTTTTCTCTGTCTACGTTCTGTGGCCCTGCTATTCTGGTTACACTGGTAACTTTTTGATTACTCTAGATTATTCTCTACTTTACATAACACTCTGTGGAGTTTGGGAAGCATGTAATTCAGTCTCACTGGGCCTATTCAGTGAAGGAAAGGACAAAGAAATAGCTGAGTACCTACTCTGAACCTGTTTGAGAAGTTTTTCAGTGAAACTTCCCTTACTGAACTCCTTTGTTCAGTCAAGAAATGCAGGAGAAATGAAAATTAAAAAATTAACTGCAAAAGAAAGATTGTGAGTACCCTATGCTGAAGTCCCATTAACAAGCCAAAATGATGGGAAAGTCATCACAGAAACTTCTGAATAGGAAAGGGTGAGGAGTGAGGTGCCAAGAGTGATCTCTTTATATACAGAGACGTTTCTTTTGCATGCAATACACTGCCCTTAACACCAATTGATGAAACACCCCAGTTAATGAGAACAAGAAGCACTAACATCAGCATTCAAGAGAATGTACCTGAGAAATTCTACACTCCTTTCCATACCTAATGCTCAAGTGATGCACATAGAGTAAATCTTCATATATTTACCCTCAGCAATACAACAGAACATCAAAAATGAAACTGATCTCAAAATAAACAAGATATTTACTTTGAATGCATAAAAGGAAGTATCCTTGCAGCAGGTTTCTAGCAGCTTTTTACCTCTATAGTACTTTTAGTTTCATTTTGTGTTTTTGCAAATTATCAAATGAGCTGAACTTAAAACCATTTTATCAGTGAAAACACTGTGACAAATCAATACTGTGTCAAATCATGATTTATTTAACTCAGATACTAATTTTACCAAAGTGGGTTCAGTAAACCAACAAGTTGGGAATGATCTTTTGTGCCTGAGCTAACCCCCACGCAGAGTGGGGATCTTTACAGATATTTGTCTTGCATTTTCAGCACACTCACCCCACCAAGAGCAACTCCAGACAGTGAAGAAGAGTGCTGACAGAGGCCTTTTTCAGTGATGGATCTTTCCTTTAAGAGTATTGACACTTTGAGGACCACAGAAGTGCATCACAACAACAGGCTTCAAAGTCGTCCTCCAGCATCTTTTCCACGTGCTCTGCTTCAAGCTTTCAGCCATCTTCAGATCCCCTTTTGCACCACAATCCCTGGGTTGCAATTCAAGTGAAGGACATAAAAACCACGGGAAAAAGCTCTGTGTTCCATGTACTGCTGGATTCCACTTTGATGGGTTTGTTCTGCAGGTGTACAGTCAGTGAGGCTCTCATTAAACCTTTCCCGTTGCTATTTGAGCTTACGCATGAAGCCACCGTAAAGAAATAATTTCAGCCTTGTGTTTTCCCTCTCTGTGTTAATTATCAAGTGTCTGACTGATTGCTCATGATTGATGACTGATGGGGAGAAGATTCAGCAGGTGTTAATGGGTTGGGTGATGTGAGTGACACAAAGGAAAGAAGTGGCCCAGAATTTCAGCAAAGTATGATTGCTGATGTTGCCTGTAAATGGTTTTCCTCATGGTGGAGTCTGCATGAATCTGTATTATAAACTGAAAATAGAAATTTCTGTAATGCAACATTACTGGAAAGAGTATTACTAAAGGAGGATGATTATTTCTGATCCTCTCTTTTAAAAATTTTTGTTTATTTGAACTTTAAAGTGACGCAGGAGGTACAGCCAAGTGGAAAAAGCTCCAAGTGGGATAATCAAATTAAATACTATGAACTGAATTCAGCACCAGGAAAAAAAATCTTGCAATGTAACCCAAAACCTATCTCAGTAACTTCATATAATTATGAAAACAGATGCATTCACATGAAAGACTTAGTGTTTGAAGTTAATAATCAAACAGGCAGTCATCTTAACAGCACAATTACTTCTTCTGAGACATGGGAAATGCAGACAAGCTTTATTTAAAATGCAAAAGTCCAAATTTGAGACTGATTTCTAACAAATTAAAACATGGACCCACCTTCCTGATGTCTTCTGCTGCAGGGGACTCTATCATGGATGATATCATGGTTGTTTTTATATGTTTATAAGGATTATTACCCATCCTATATTTTGCTACCTCGGAAGCAGATTCTGAAGGGGTAAACTTGTGTTTCTGCCTACAGCAAGACTTTCTTTCTACTCAGTACAAGAAATTAGGATATGTAAAAAAGAAATTTTCTAAACAGTTTGTGTATTATGTAAATTCCAGTAATTCATTGCATGCATGGGGTGAAGGGACTAACCCAGTTAATAGAAGTATTCATGCACACAAACTTGTAGAGTATGGATAAGAAATAGATGGCCTGAAGATTTTTTAACTTTTGTTACATTTGTGTATTCTAAAAAACTTATATTTTCCTACTTCCTAAAGGGGATAAATTCCTAGAAACAAAACTATCTCGTTCCAACAGAAAACCATAGAAATATTTTAGAATGTTTATGAAAACATGCTAATAAATAGGTGGCTAAATGTACAAGAGGAGACATCTTTGCCTTAAATTAATGCTCAAAAATTGTTCCAAAAAGTAGTTAAGATTTTGATGTTCTTTCAAAAGAACAGTTTTGAAGTGGAAAAATTAATAGGGTATAGAGTACATACAGTCATACGTAAATATATAATTTTGATTGTAGTCATAGTGAGTCTTTTTTTAATGGAAATACTAAATTCTTTTATACATGTATATAAGCCATTTAGCAGGTAAATACAAGAATATGCATATTATATCAAATTATTCAAGAATTAATGAAATCAAGCTAGCAGCATGCTAAAATTTGTATTTATATTAATTTTGAAATATTATTTATTGATTTTATTTATTACCACATATCTGTATTTGTTAAGCAAGGTAAGTTTGATGCTACCATCTCCTATAAATTATCAAATAAGAAGCTCTATCTGAAATTCCTGTCATCATTTCATTCCTATAATTGTTAATGAAATTCATAAAATCCTACTTTGGGACCTCTTGACATTTCCACCAGTTTTCTCTTCAAAGGCTGGTATGATAAATGAATTCCAAACCCAAAGTTTGAATCATATTAATCTAACACCAAGGAAAAGATAGTTTCCCAAATTAAGTATAACCCAAAATCTGCTGCATTTACAAAGGTACAGTAATTGTTTACTGTTTGTAATGTAATTGTTTTTAGGTTTTAGAAATGTAAATTTCAATTTACAGAAGCATAAAACACCATATGCTGCTCACATTCAGAACTGTTTAGAAAAGACTTTTATGAAAAGTAGTTCTTGTGTTTTAAAAGCAGTTACTAATAGTATAAATTTGTATATATAAAGGTATAAAATTTTAACTTTCTTTCAAGTTTCAATAGTATTTCTACTTCTAAATCCAGTAAGAGCTTCTGTAAAATCCCATCCTCTTCTCTCTACCACACTGGCAACTCTTTTGTGAAAACCTCATTCTGAAACTGATTCTTTTTGCACTTGAGTAAAAACAACGAACTCTGTAAGGATAGGGTCTGTGTGCTGGATTCTGAACCCTTCAGTGGGAACAAAATTATTTTAGCATAATAGAATTAGTGGAGGCTTTTACTCTAAATAAGAACAAGAAGTTAGGCATCTGTCCTTTATCAGACTTCAGTATGTCCAAGCTGAAAATCCAATCCAGTGACTGCAAGAAAACTGGTTGTCAAAAGAGCTTTTCACAGGGAAAGGGAAAGGGAAAGGGAAAGGGAAAGGGAAAGGGAAAGGGAAAGGGAAAGGGAAAGGGAAAGGGAAAGGGAAAGGGAAAGGGAAAGGGAAAGGGAAAGGGAAAAAGAGTTGTCCTCATAGATGCAAGAATAAGAAACTGGGGACAGACAAATAAGAGAGTTTTTGATCAAGTTAGAGGTTCCAAAAATTAATTTCCTTCCTCTCTTACTCAACCAAACAAATATATCAAAACAAATATTCTTACTGCTTGTGCTTTCAACAGTGATTTGGTACAGCTCCAATACCTGTAAATAAACTTAACAATGAATGCTGAATAGATGGGGAAACTGGTGAAAAAACAAGGCATATTAATGATCTTGGCAATAAAGTTGCTGAGGTCAAGAATTAAGAAACATGGGAATATACAGTAGGAGCACGGCTTTTTGTGCTGCATCCCAAACAGCCCAGAGCATGCTATTCTAGATAACATTTTTCTCTAAAAATAAATTTTACAACCTCTTGCTAAAGTGGCAGTCAGAAATCATGATTTCCTGACAGTAATAGGCGACCATCACAAATCAAGCTCTCTGAAGGCAGCAGTTCTAGTTGTTACGTATGCTATGAAGAATGGCCATTTTCTAGAGGAAAACATTGGCAACTACCACACTCAAATATTGTGATACAGACCACAGATTTCTATTGTTCAGGTCTGAAGAGGTGTTCTTTTGTACGTACTCCAAAGGAAAAGGATCTGCAATGGACACACACAGCTGAAAAATATAAATACACACACATATATCTGACATGCATGCATTTGTTGTGTCCATTACACCCACAGACTTACTTCCCAACTTACCAGATTGTATCACTATCATTTCCCAACTTCACTAATACAGAATTTAAAAATTTTAGGTATTACATCTCATGTGTGCTGTTAATATTGCTGCACATTTGTAAGAGGCTGATTATAAAGACAGAACATCTCTATAACCAACCTTTGACAAATAACTTTTTGTGTAAGGATATAAGTATTAGTATAGTAAAGATATAAGTATATATAGTAAGGAGATAAGTACTTGTTTCCATCCTTCTTTTTTCATTTTTTTCTTTATTTTGGCAACACATCAGCTATATTCCAGTTTGGAGACTTAAATCTTTGGGGAATTTGTCTTTATGACAGCAGTTTCTAAAAAAACGATGTAGTCTCATGGTTCTTACTAATGAAAGAAGACGTTTTTATGGAATAAAAAAGGATAAATACGAAGGGGAAAAAAGTTTCTGTTTCTGAGTTCTAAGGCTAGAGCATTTAAAGCAGTTAATGGCATTTATGGAAAAATGCTTATGTTTATTCTTTTGAAAAACAAATAGTTTTTGTAAGGGAAAATTAAAATATTTGATTATTATCACTTTTGATTATTATCAATTTGATTATTATCACTGCAGACAATCCATTTACTGAATGTTTCTGTCAGCCACACACACAGTCCAACATCCCATGCAGCATTCAGCAAGCCAGCAGTATATTGCCTTTTCAAGGATATGTTAGGGACCACAACAAGCAGGAGTCAAGAGGAAGAGTGTTATTACAGGAGGTAAATGAGTTATACTTGCACAGCCTGAAAGAACAAGGCAGAATTTTGGTAGAAAGCTTTGAAATACTGTCAGATGAAAGAAGCAAAACCATTAAGTTTAATGGCAGACATAGGTGGAGAATAAATTATGAGTGAACTGGACTACATGAGACTCTTAAAACTGTCTGAACTGTTTAATTGACTAAGTGACCCTGTATTTCCAATGTTATTAGCATGGGCACAATATGCCTAAATGCATCAAAATCATGTTTGATTTCTGTAGTCGTTCTTCAAAAGCAGTTTTATAAAGCTATGTGAGTCCAAAGTAATGTTTTCCATTCTTGAGGGTTTTGTTCTGTTCTGTTCTTGAAATCAAATCTATAAATAACATTTATTGCTTTTAGATAACTTGAAGAGTTGTTAGATCAACCAGAAAAGTGAAAAATTGATTAGCAATGCAGTACTATCAGCTTCAGGCCATCACCATTACCACTTCTGATGACCTCCATAACTCTGACATTAGATGTGATCATTAGACCATCTTTCTGGTCTGTCTAGCATTTAGGATTTACATTAATCAAAGACTAGGCTAGACTTCAGAATTCAGTCCACCAAAATCATCTCTAGGGATCTTTCTAGCACCTACCATTACTGCTTGCTTCATGCCTCCACGTATGAGAAGCTTTAGGCCTAATTAATTTTATCTCATCTGATGTAACTGTCTGTGTTCTCATTACCAGTAAAGATATCTAATCCCACTAAGCTCTTTGCTTTCTTGGTATTTCATGGCAATAATTTCCGTGAGCTAATTATATCTAGGGCAGAAAATTTCTTTCTTCAAATCTCTGTCACGTCTCTCTGCACAAGCATCCCTTAACCTCCCACAGTTCCATAACCAATTTTTTACCCCTCAGAAACCCTTTGCTTGGTATTCAGACCCCCAGTAGTTCATCTGATAAGCCTCACAGTCTCTGGCCACTGCTTCTCATTAAATAAACTTGGATCTCAGTTAACACATCCACCATTTTCCTTTGCTAATTTAGCTCACCTGTAACATGTTCTTAGCATCCAAAGCAACTGGCCCTCTGTGTTCCCCAAAACAATCACACTTTTCATTTGCTGATTTTGGTTTGCATACGTGGGCCCTCAGCTGACCAGTTTTCATGTGTCTAGCATCAGTTGTTACTATATCTCCCTTTTTATCTGTCCTTGTCAGCACTCCAGACCAAAACGACTTTATGACTTCACCTTTATGTAACATTGTTTCAATTCCTTCTCCAGAAACCGATCTCCCCCTTCCAAGGTTGTTTATTTATCCCATAATTTCATGTCCTTCTGTCTTTTGTTATCTTCACTTAATGATTTTTCAAACTTTTCCAAACTTTTTGATAAGGTTTTATATTTGAATAGTAGGTTCTGGCTGAACTATGAACCACAAAGAAGGAAAGCAGAGGAAAGCTTATACAGTAGAGAGCCTTTATTGGTCTTTCTAAGATCACCAAAATTTTGGAAAGCAGAAGCTGGAAGAACTTCCTGCTGAGTGCACAACAGTGTTCATCTTTAGGCATAACAGTGGATAAATCTGCTATAATTCTTTATCACTCATTTCTCAAAAATATTTTGAGGAGAAACCAACCATCAAAGAGTTTATACATCATTCATACATGTTTAATTTCTTTTCTACTTCATTAGGAAATATTTGTAGGTGTTATCTATGGCATGTGAGAATTCTTTTTAAAAAAAATGTTTTGATTATACTTCTTAAAAATTGACATAATCCCTGATGGCAATATGCTAATTTAATAAAAAAAAAAAGATACTCTGTTTCTTTTATTATCTAATTTGTCAGAATGACACATCAAGTTAGCAATTTGATTGAAATATAGGCGCACTTTAATTAAATATTTTATGTACAAATTTGGCCTATTTAAGTAGACCAAAAGCTATGAGTATAATCACAGATAAGTTTCCTTGATCTAGACACATTTTGTGTTTTCATACACATGCCTGAAATGCTAATTTATTTTTTTTTCTGGTTTCCTCTAGTTGAGGACTCTCTTTTTGTCAATAAATCCACCGTTAAGAAAACACTGTAACAGAATTACCTTTTTAATTGTAAAAATTTTATTACCTTAAGGACACGTGAGCTAATAAGAAACATATTCAATAAATAAAGCACAGAGCATAATTTACTTTGAGTAATTAAACAGAATCCTGAAGGGCCATGATGTTCTGTGTTACCAACAGGTAAATCTTCTGGGAGACAAAGTAGTTTGCATCAACAAAGCTGTGTTGATCCCTAATCAAATAATGGATTAAGTGGGTGTCGTGGTTTCACACTAGCCACTGTGAAGAAAATTAATGCTACCCCAGCCAAAGCAGCACAGTAAAATGTATACTCTATAAAATAGAGTAAAACTCTGTGTGGACAGTATAATTAGCTATAGGTGCTCTTTGTTGAGCTGTGTTGGTGTTAATGTGACCTTGTCTGACCACTTACTAAAATGCAATTCCCCACCTTGTCACAGGTGGAAAGAGCCACAATTGGGCGGTGAGCGATCCAGCCCACCACCAGCACCGGGGTTCCCCACGGCTCACTGCCGGGGCCAGCTCTGTTTAATGCCTTTACTGACCATCTGCATGAGGGGATCAAGGGCACACTCACCATGGATGATGACACTAACATGTGACATCTGCTGGAAGGTAGGAAGGCTCTGGGCAGGCTGGCTGGATGGGCCGAGGCCAAAGAGGTTCAATAAGGCGGAGAGCCAGGCCCTGCACTTGGGTGACAGCAATTCCATGCCACACTACAGGCTGGGGGCAGAGGGGTTGGACAGCAGCCCCATGGAAAAGGACCTGGGTTTGACAGCACCTGAACAAGACCCAGCTGTGCCCAGGTAGTCAAGAAGGCCAATGGTACCTGACTTTTTATAAAAAATAATGTGGCCATAAGGACCAGGGCAGTGATCATGGCTCTGTACTCAGCACTGGTTGAGGCCACACTTTTTTTTCCCCTTCCGTGGATTCTATACTATATTAAGCTCATTTCAAAGATACATCAGTAATTTAACTACTTCCAACCTTTCTTTAAACAGCTTAGAAGACTAAAATGCTCTATTTCTCATGGTATCAGATTTTCAGGTTTGTCATTGTCATAGATGCACAGCCTCTGTCAGTCCCAGATGTATTTGCTGAGGAGAGAGGTCCAGCCCCTTCCCAGGGCATTGTTTCTTTTTGAGAGGATTAGCCTCTTATGACAGAGAAAGTTCCTTGTATCTGAAGAGAAAACAAAACAGCTTACAAAGCAGCTTACAAAATGAGATTTTAGAATCATTTGGTCCATCTAAATAGCCAAAGCCATTAACAAATCAGGTCATTAAGCTTTTACGAAAGAAGCTTTCTTCACTGTATTATTACCTCTGAAAACAGAGTTTATTGCCCTAGTTTACAGAATCTAAAGAAAAATTCTTCAGCAGAGATGGGAAGCACATGACACAATCCAAACACAAAAGCAGCCTTAAACTTGTCAGTGCTGCCCAAAATTAACATAGCTACTGTGTGTCTTCCTTCTGGATGAGAAGGAAGATGATGAATGGAGGATGAGCAGGATGTGTCATCCTTCCTCGGCCTGATGCTGAGGTTATGTCCAAATCTATTCTGACTATCATTTTTATTTATAACCTTGGGTCTAAAATAAAACTATTCAATGTTAACACTGCACAGGTTAGAATAATTAGATGGCAGCTACTAGGATTCTTTTCCATGTAACAAGTAAAACACCTCAAAGATACTACAGGTATTTAGAAGACCAAAGATACACACTTCTGCACAATTATTTAGATTTATATTTAAATTAAATTTAAACTGAATTTAGTTTAGCTTCATCTAAGGCACAGGTTAAAATATTGTGAAGTGGACCATCTACTGAAGCCCAGAAAACATGCAGTTTTATTCTTTCTGTGGAGGCCATCAACATCCAATGGCACTACCACAGAGAGTAGTACTACTAAATTAAGTGGTGGGCAAAGCAGGTTAGTTTTTATGAATCACTTCAAAATTTTTCAATTCTCAAAATGTACTGTACTGATTTTATCTCAAATAATTTATAATCTAAGGTGTATTTTAAGGGGCTGTCAGTCATTTGATATGAAAATAAATGCTGCTACAGAAACAGGCCAACAAGAACTACAATCTAAAAAAACATCAACCAGTTTTAAACATAAAGTTAAAACATTTGCTTAGTTTCAAAACAATAAACCATCTGCCTCATTAAATCATCAAGACTACTCATCCTTTACTTCCTCTTGGCTAAATCTGTTTTTCTCAAAACTGTTGAGCTGTAGCCAGGCCTAATTCTCCATCCTTTGAAGAGCTGTTCCTCCTCTGAATAAGGAATCCTCCTCAGCTGCCTCTCTCACTCAGTAACTGATGCCCACCCCTTGCAGCTGGAATACAACATTTCATTATTATTTTCATACTCTGGAAGGTGAATAGACATGCACAGACTACCTGGGGAAAGTGGTGGCTATTCTAATCAGCCCACTTACCTGTCCCTCAATATATGACAGAAATATATGTCTTCACAAGAAATAAATACTATGAGTGATTCTTTGTCCAAACATAGAGACTAGCAAGCATCTCCCCTCAAGAAATCTTTCCAGCTAGGTCAATCAAAACACTGCTAATATTCTCTTATGAAAATTCCAGCAAATAAAAAAGCAAATATCTCATCTTATAGGAAGCACTCTGGATTTTTTTTTTTAACCAGAAATTGACCTGCTACATAATGAAGATTTTATTGCAGAATGAAGAGATGGATGAGACAAATATTTGATAGAAGAAGTAAAAATACATCAAAATACATTTAGAATGCAAAATACATTTCTTTTCCCAGGAATAGAATGAGCTGATTAATCTACAATGTGTGGCTTAAAGTATGAGTCAAACAAGACCAGAATGGTAAGTCTTATCCAGAATAACAAATAGCTCAGAGGTTTTATATCAACACCATCAAAATAACAGAAAAACATCAGAATAATTACAAGTGACTCTAGGATAGAAGCACAACAATTATCAGCAGCAGCCAGAAATGTTTAGGATAGATTTCTTCAGGGGAAAAAAAATCTGTAGAGAGCCCTTGGATTTTATGGAGGAAACCTAATTTCATAAAATTCCCAGAGAACTTTTCTTGCATGTTTGTGACAGATATTTGACTAATAGCTGCTTAAGAACTTCAAAAAACAGTAACTTCTTTATCTCAGTGGACAACCTATACCAGTACACAACTATATTTACCTGCAGAAAGTTTAGATTTGCTTTCAGAAGTGTGCCTGCATGCCCAAAATGGGAAAAACATTTAATGGGATGACCTCCTCACCACTGAGGGAAGACAGCAGCTTAATCTAAATGGTTTTGTTTATATATGTAAATATGTTTTCAGTTCCTTCAATAATGCTGGTGATGTAGGCTCAGTTTGTAATTCTCTCTAAACTCTGTATTCTGAGGAATTATTGCTGGGTTATTACCTTCTAAGCATAGCATTTGTCAGCAGGATGTAATTCAAAAGGGGAAAAACCATAGGAGGAAAAAACAACCAAACAAGCAAGAACCTGTTGAGTCAAATTTTCTTGTTCTAATCCCAGCCCTAGTAGGCTTGACAGCATAAATAAACAGGAGAAAATGCTAACACTGGATTCATTAATAAATCAAAGAAGGGACTCGTACTCAGGATAGATCCTGCCCTGAACAATGGACACCCCTGAACTGGCAATGTACCTCCCATCAAAAAGCTTTAGAAGTTTTATCTTGTTTAATGAGTAAAATGCTGATTATCTCACCTTGCTCAGGGAATTAAGGGGGTTTTGAGGAATATACCAAAATCTGTTCTTCCTTGACCCTTCATGGAAAACATAAAGTCTTTGATTCCCATACAGACCATTGCTATTGACTTGAAGTTTTGTGAATAATTTTTATTCTAAATGTTTTATTCCAAATATTGCTGGTTTAATCAAAAAGTTTACTAAGCTATTTTATTTTGTAAGACTTCATCTACCTTCAATACTCCTTTTCCTCCCTCTCTCTATTTACAATAGCTATTGTGCCATTTTGTTGCATAGCAGTTATTTATTCCTGAAAATTCCAGATCCTTTTTTCACAGTAGTGATAGATGCATCCAATAAGCCACAGAAAAGTAAACTTGACAACATTTTCTTCCAACTCAATTTCTAATCTGTTTCTACATTGACTTTTTTTCTCCAGTTAACAAAAAATGCTGTCTCTGAGCTCATATCAATTTTAATATTTACAACCTGCCGAAATGATTCGCATTCCTCACTGAAGCCTTAGCTCACATGTTTAATTGATCAGGTCCCAAATCCCTTTCTTTGATATGAGCATTAAATCAATCTCTTAGAGCTGGCAATGTCCCTTGCAGTAGGTAAAAAGACATTTTTAGTACAGATAAAAGCAAAATACCTGATTCTTATTTAGCTAAGCATTGATCAATGACAACACTCTTCTGAAGTTTCAAGAGACCTTATATAAATAATTAGCTGGAAGTAAGAGGCAATACTGTGACAAAAAGGTGTTTGTTGTTCAGCATCGATGTCAGGCTCCACCTTTCCCTGTGAGCACAGGAACACATGGAACCTCCTGCCTCAGCTGGAGCTCCCCACGTGCTCCCAAATGTGAGATCTCAGTCTTGCACAGAATCACACAGCCTCCCCATGCCTCCCCACCTCTGTGATCCCAGTTTACTGACAGAAGAGACAAAAGCCAAGGGCAAGACTGAATTTCACTCCATGAGAAAAACATAAATGGTGATGTATTGGGATGCTCAGGTTCTGAAATGTTTCTTCGGAAATCAAATAAAAATGGTTTGTGAAAACAGAGAGCTTAAGATAAATTATTTTAGGTAAATAAATACAGCTTCCTGCAAGCCCAAGGACAGTAGCAGTGCATTGTCTCCTAGCAGCTTTATACTCCATTTCAAAGAGTGCAAGATCCAAGCTGAAGACAGAAAACACAAGATTCCCCAGCCTTGAGTGATCCTGCCAGCCATGAGACAAGCAGCCCTGCAGGACAAGTGCTAAATGTCCTGTTTACTGTTAACTGAATGTCAATGAAAAATACAGGAAAAAAACATGATTTTATATTTCCATTAATCACCTTGCTCCTTTCTATCAGCTTTATTTAACATTACCTGATAAACACACAGACTTGACTTGACTACAGAAGGAAAGCCAAACAACAAATTCTTGCAATCCTTTGGGTAAGATATTCCAAACTGAAGTGACTGCAAAGGTTTTATAGCACCTTGACCAGCTTTAAATATCCTCACTTACATCTGATCCTTCAGACAATATAGTTAGGCCAATTTCACATTTAATTTCTCAGTTTTATAAAGTTTGACTTTTCCACCTCAGCATATCTTAAAAATTGAAGACATTCCTTACAATAATAAAATAACTACTTTCAAGGATACAAGAGATAATTTGATGATCATTCTTTAAAACGGGAAGTTAAACCTTTTTACTGTGGAGCTGATGGCATAAATTTGTATCAATATATAAATGCTCTACTGCACCTTTATTATCATTTTGAAGCACTGACTTCTCACAGCTGGTCTGAAACTATGAGGCAAATCTTGAGGTCAGAATTTGATAGGAGCATCTGCCTTTTCTGTCAGTCATTAGCAAGAAAGACCCTGTAGATTGATTTTAAAACTAGTAATTTAAGGGTTAGGTTCAGTTTGAGATCAGAACCAGTAATTTTTGGTTGATTTTAGTAAAATGTATTTGTATGATGTTAAGAATAGTACCAGACCTTGATGGACAAGGATTCATTTGAGTTTTATATTTAAAGGTAATGTTTTATGTGCTTACACGCCTACGTTTTTTTTTTTCTTCTTCTTTTTTGTTTGTTTTTTAATGAAATACAAATATCTTCTTCTTTACTGAATATAAAACATGAACAGGATAACATCTCTTTGAAAACACATCTGGATGAGCAGGCTTTGCTCCGCTGGGTAATTCTTTTAATAGAGCTACTCACATGAAAAAGCAGCTCATGTGGGTGTGCAGTGAGTTACTGCACAGTGAGGATTGTTATCCAGTAATACAGATTTTTACCATTTCCCAAAAGTCTTACTAAAAGAAGATCATGAAATAATTGCTCTATATCCTCTTGCTGTCACTCTTTTTCCATTTCCCTCACCCTGCAAACTGCTCCCAACTATAAAAGAGATAGTTACAAATTCCAGAATTGTATAAAAGTGGCTGAAAGTTGAAAACTTCTTTCCTTTCCTTTCCTCTCTTTAATTGAAAAATGTCTGGGGTTTGTGTTTCTAAACTTAAAATCAAAAGTGTTCCTTTCATGTGTCTTTTATGACATGCTTCCCCCTAGAGCAAATGCTTACAGAGCTAGGAACAGGGAATTGTAGTGGGAACAGTAACAAGTGTCTGAACTGCACCAGCTCTATCTGGCATGAGCACAACTGGTTTAGGTCTGAACTGGGACTCCTCAGTCTCTATAAACTGAAAGGCAGTGTCATGTTTACAAAGGTGGTGAAGAGGTAAATTCAAGCTGCAGTGCAAAATAACAGGCAACCATGTAGCTGAGCTCTAAAAATGGAGCCTGACAGGAGCAGTGTATCAACACCTGAGGTGAAAAAGCATCTGTGGTAATTGCAATGAAACAGCTTTTCCAAAGCCAGCTTACTGAAATGAAAAAAAACCCAAAACATAGAGTAGCATTTGGTCATGAGATATCAAAAAAAAAGGTCAAAAGGGAAAAAAAAAAAGATAAGATGGGAAGCTTTGCACCTTTTGGTGTCATAAGTCTTTGAAATTTTTCATTATTTAAAACCCTCATATTAACCATGGATAAGGTTTGAACAAAAGTAAATTGGGCTAGCATTCTGGCACAAGACTAGAATATGTATTTTAGCACTCTTGAACACTAAAGCAGGGTCAGTGTTAGTGGAAAAACCTAATTTGTGCTTTATGACAACATTAAAGATTTTTGCATTGTATAAGTTATGACAGAAGGACTATATATGTAATTATCACTACCACATTTAAGCTGTGCATAATGAAACCAGAACTTTGTTTTAATGCCCCAATGTCCATACCAGTTTATTCCACATGGCAGAAAACTGGCAGCCATAAAATTTTAGTGAGGGCAGAAAAACAAACAAAACCAAACACCAATATTTTTTTCCTAAGCAGGTAAAAACACATAGTATTAAATGCTAATCCTTAAAATGAGACCACTTCACCACAGGCTTCACTAAAGCAGAAATTCCATTCTAAGTACTTTGGGATATAATTAAAAATGGTTCTTATTCTTCCTAATGCTGTATTTGTCCTATATCAAAAGCATCTCTTTCAATGATTTAACAAAGTTATTAGAATAACTAAAAAAATAATAATTTTGGCAATAAAATATTTAAGTGTACAACAGAATTTCTTGCTATCAACTTTCACTGAATGTTCACTGGTTGAAGTACAGACTTAGCAGTAAAATACAATCCTCTCTTCACTCGAAATGCCATTGAAATTCACCTGCTCTGTAAAGCTCATGTCTACTCACTCACTGGCAGGAATTCACAGCATATTCATTGTAATAATTCATACTAAATTCACAGCAGAAAAGGGAATAGATAACTAAAAAGATCTGCTCTAACCATTGTATTTTGGCATTCTTTAACAACTTTTGTTGAGTATTCAGAAGCTTATATTTCTAACTGATTCAATATAGGTGTATGGGAGTGCAAAAGCAAGATAAAGGTCACTAATAGGCAGCAGGATAACATCTAAATTAAAATTCCCTTTATGTACATTTCATTTAGGTCTCAGAGGAAACCAGTACTATTTTCATGGCACTCACATATTGCTACCATATCACACAAAATACTAGTGTTGCACCTATTTTCACTACCTGCTGATATAAACTATGCCATTAGCAACAACAAAATATTCTCCACTGTGATATTAAGCCCAGAAAATTATTTATTGAAAAAAATAAAAGGTATGCACACCTGTTCATACATAAGTTCACATTTATATATGTATGGTATTTATAACACTGACTGCTTCATCCTTTTTCCTTTAATCCCATAGCACTACTAACATTCAACACTGTAGTCAAATCCAAATCCCAAGTACCTTGACAAGAATAATTATTAGTTTCAAATTCATTCTGAAATCATCTGGTAAATAACCTTTACTGTTCTGGTTAGCAAAAAGTAAAAGACAGATCTCAATTACATCCTGGAACTGGGAAATTATTACAATTTTCCATTAACAAAGCATCTTACATTAGAGCTTTTACAAAAGAACTTTCATGTGTTTCTGTCCTAAAATGGAAGTGAAGAAATAACTTTTTTTTAAGCACTACATTAGAGGATATTTCTAAAGAAAAATTCAATTTTATAACTGCATACAGCACAACATGCATCAGCTGTGGCGCAAAATTTCTGTCACCCAACCAAAGTGACAGCTCAGGAGATGTCACAGTAACCACTGGATATGTCACTTTCTCATCTTTTCCAAGGATGGGAACTTACAAAAACTTCTTGGTTGGGAACTTACAAAATTACTTATGAAGATCAAATACTTTTGCCTTGAACATGCACATGTTGGCACCAAACAGCAGGTCTCTCAGGTTTGGGGTTTTTTTGAGAGAAAGATATCTTCAGGCTGTTTTGAAAAAAATCTTTGTATTTCTAAGACACAGCTCAAATGATATAGATTAGCTACCATTGCATTATCTAACAGCCAATAGTATAGTTCTTAGTGATGACAACTACAAATAGCTGATACTATTTAGAGAAGTTTAAATTTTTGGTATATATTTGTCATATGTCACTACATTCCTCCTTGGATTTCAAAGAAAAAGTCTTCATTTTGATTACAAAATCTCAAATAAGTGGACTTCCTGAAAACATTTCCTACTTTTCTCTGAAGTGAAAGTTTGCTTTGACTAGCACATGTACTTCTCCACATGCTGCAGATATCTCAAATCCAGAGCGATCCACTACCACTGCTCTCAGGAGCCATCATCATCATGTTTACTAGCCAGAACACAAGTCAGAAGGGATGAAAGTGGTGAGAAATACATGGAGAACCTATTGAGACCTCCTGTCTTTTAAGCATCTCTCCCAGTTAAAAATAAAAATAACTCCTTGCTTACTGTTAGTGGATTCCCATCCTGAACTTCACTTTTAATAAGGTTTCAACCTTCCCACTCTAATAGGGAGGCAATCTCTGACGTGACCACTCAAGTTCAGAATTCAAAAAAAAAATCTTCGTTAAAAATTTTTCTGGTTTACCATACTGATTCATGGTATGCTGCCTCTACTAATTAAATTAATAGCTACACTTGCTTACTAAAGAGATTAACTGCTGCATTGCCCTCACTTGGCGGGTTAGTTGCTAGGCAGCTCTCACTGGGGATTTGGCACAGAGCTCTTATCTCCGAAGACAAAGGCTGCCGCGCATCTTTCACGAGGAGAATGAATGCTACACTGCTCTCACTGAGAGCATTCATCTCCATTTTTATATCTCAATAGCTCTCCTTTAATTATTTTAATCATTTGGTGCATTCTAGTGTTGCAAGCCTGTTTAATCTGGAGTGTATTTCGACTTCTATGCTATGGATTGCTTCCACTTTTCCCTCCCTTGCCAGTTTACAACCTCAAGATTTATTTCGAGTCACACGTGAAGGTCTTGCACGCCAGAGCGTGCCACGATTGCTACTGCAGAAATATTCAGTCTGACGTTTAAGCCCTTCTCAATATTTTTCTATCCACTGAACTGTTCATTTTCCAATTTTTTTCTTTTGCCTTGCTCACTTTGCCCCACACTTCAGTTCATAGCTGGGAAGTTATACCTTTGATCAGCAGCCTCACTGTGCCAAGTGCTTTGTCAGTGCAAGCAGCACAGGCACCGTGACATTGCCAAAGATGTGATTTATGTCACCAACAGCCTGCTCTTCTTTTCTGCTGAGCAGCCAGACCTCCAGGTACCCAGAGATGGCTGCACTAACCCCCTCTGCAGTGCCCAGGTGACTTCCAAAGAATAAAAGACAACTTTTTTTTTGTTTTCTCATGGGCAATCTGACCTATTTCTCCTAGTGAATAGATCCACATCCTTGCTCCACATCAACAGCTGGGAAAACACAGCTTAGCTCCTCAGATTGCAGCAAAACTGAAGACACAATTCCTATTCTCCAAAACAAACCCATCCACACCCAAGGATTTAGTGGAATTTTCAGGTTTAGCTGGAAACAGAATTGTTTCCTGGATTCTGTCACATATTCTTAAAAAACAATACAGATCTTAAAAGTGATATGTGTATCATCATTTTTCAGAATGTGCTTCCAGTTGCTCTGCTTGGAAAATAATGTAGTGATTACTGAAAGGGATTACAGCTGAAAAAAAAAGCTGTCCTTTTCTCACTTATTTTCTAAGTTACATGAGGACTTGGTAAACAATTTATTTAATAAATTTTTAAAATATAGAATTATTTTTAATTTATTTGCAATTTTGTATAATCATACAATGCAAATTTATCCCAGCTTGTGTTTTTCTATTTTGCTTTTTGTCATGCATTCATTTCTGACTACCCACTGTCCCCTAGATGCTTCTCATGTAATATAATTATTCCAGAAGCCTCCATTTGACTGGGTGGCCCAAATGTTAGAAAGTTTGAGACAGAAAAACCTGAATAATTAATAAAATATCCATACAAATTCAAATTCCCTCATTGAATAGAGAAATAATATAATTCATATTCTTTGTAATGAATATGTGAGCAGAATCAAGTTGAAACATTTTTATAAATAAAGGACCTACCCTTTTGTCCAGTTGTGAGAACCGAGAAGGTTTCATGCAATTATGTAAAGCCTAAACCTGTCAGCAGCACTGCATCTTTTTCCAAAAATATACTGCCTGTGGATAATACAAGGAAAAAGAAAGACAGCACAAGTCAGTCAGTTCTGCTCCTGAAAAGGTCAAAATGTGGACATTTTAAGGCTGAGCTGAAACAAAGGACAGTGATCATATCTTTACAAATTGTCAGAAAAAACTAGAAAGGAAGATCATGGTAATGTTGAATTCATAAGAATTTTACGGCATTCTTTTGTTTTTAAACAAAGGTTAAATCATGGTATTAGATGCATCAGAGATTTTGATCTTTTTCAGTATTCAAGGAATTGGGATGAAAGAACAACAAAATAAAAATCAAACTGTCAATTTTTTTTTTCTGTAAATATCAAACTGATGAGTGCTCAGAGAAAAACACAAGGTAACCATCCTGCTGACACCTTTATTGCCTCTGTCAGTTTCTTTCGACATTTCATGGAGAAATATTAAAAATATTCAAAAATTTGCCTGAAAATTTACCTCTTCAGGGACATCAGTTTGAAGGATAATCTGCTAATGATGCATTACTTACAGGGAAATATTTGAAACTGACATACATAATTTATACTGTAAAGTCACACATAAAACTATTTTTTAACTATTTTATTAGCACATTAAAAAGTTCTTTAGAAAGATGACAATATAGAGCAGAATCTACAGTTTTAAGAGTCAAGGAAAACTACTTCACTTGAATCTCAAGCAACCAGGACAAAATTTCTGAGAATAATGAATATCTGTTCTGTGACTTAAAATAAGTAAATATCAGCAAAATTTCTGATCTATATATGATAACTGTGTTTACCTAATAACTATTTAATTATGTAATTGCTATTATGTAATTTACTATTGTAATGATGGTAATAATAAAATGATACAACAATATTGATTCTTGATAGATTTGTGTGGTCTTGAAATCCTCTCCCTTTTGACCAACATTGACTATTTTTATACGAGAAAGCACATCCATATCCATAGTCTTTGCTACTCAAGATTTACAGTTATGATCAAGCAAAAATAAAACCAAACCAAAAAAACAAAACAGACAGCTGAACAAACCAGGATTATTAACTTTCACCTTATTATACAGCCAAATAATTTTGAAGCATGCACATGCTTGAAAATCTATAGAAAGCTGTACAAGAGGTGATACATAATGAAGGGCCTAGAAGTCACTATGATAGAACTGGTCTACTTTCACATAAAATATTTCAAAAAGAGGCTTGGAAAGAATCATTGAAAATATTTTGAAAGCAGGTTTTCTTGCTGGCTTTTCATAAATTGTTGACTTGGTTTATTTTTTATTTTGGTTGATTATTTCTTTCCAGAACACTCTTCAACTGAGGTGAAAATGAGCATAGGAAAAAAAGCTTGGAAGCCAGAGGAGCTAGAACAGAAGTCACCCAAAGACCACTGAGAGGGATTCTTCAATATCTGATGATCAGGGGTATTCACTTCATGACTGGTTCACTGCTTACTGAGAAAATATAAACCATCTTAAGATGCAGTGAGAATTAAACATTCTTCAAAGTACATAAGAAAAGGGAAACATTAAAAGAAATGCTCTGTGGTATTGGGAAATTGTTGTTTGTGCCATCCAAAAAACTTTTTTCACTGTAATATTAAGAACATGATCATTTTCAGGTTTTTTTTCTGTGTTGTCTCTTCCAAAAATGAAACCTATATATTTAATTTGGATATGAGACTAGTGCACAGGAAGTGTGATTCTGTTTTGTACCTACATAGATTTAATTGTCACCCAAGCAGGCACAAGGAGAGCATTCTCTGTCCTGGACAAGAGAAAAAAATGCACATATACTTCTATCAGAAATCAAAGCTCCTCCTAGCACTACCATCCTCAAAATAGTCACAAACTCCAAAATCAAGACAGTACATGGTGCTAGTTAATTCTCTAGTTAAGAATTATATCTCCTATAAATGACTCTTTTAAGATGAGAAACAATAGCTGCGACATCCATTGAGAAAGAGAGAAAGTGTCCAAGAAAGACTTTCAACTAGAATTGGCAAATGTACTTTATTATAAACAAAGCAGTTAGTGGAGAATTATTTTATTTTCTTTTAAAGGAAGAATAAAGATGAAAATCATAGAAAGGTGCAGAGGATATGCTCCCTAGACAGAGAAAAATTTAATCTCTAGCAGAACATTTAAGTCAATAGAAGCAACATCCAAAAATATCCTCCATATATCAACTGACAAAAGAAAAATTGCATGATTTTATGCTATCTTCAGCAGAAAACTCACAGGTTATGGTGGCATGTTATGAGTCTGCCTGCTACAACATCACCTGAGTTTTATAAGTATTTCTACGCAGATATTTGGACAGGGCTGCTCATGGGTTCGTGTGTTGACCTAAAGTCTCTGAGCTTGAGAAGAGTTCAAGGCAATGCAATTAAATAGCCCACATTTTCTCTCTGACCTCTCCCTGTTGCTTGCCTTCACCTCAAATCACTGCCAACATCATGCAGACATTTTAACTAGAAATTATGGAATAGATGTGTTAGACCTCAGAACCTGCGCTGATGATTTCACACTTTTAAGTGCATTATGCAGGACGAGTCTGCTACATCCAACATGTCAGAACTGTGGGTTTTTTTCACTGCCTGAAAGACTGGGCATATGTTATCTTGTTAAGGTCATGAGCTACATAAATCAAAGGTATGAGTGAAACTTTGTTTGCTCTCAGTAGTATACAAGCACATATTTTTGTAAGGATATTTTACCAGATGCATCTGGAACATTCTGCTGACACAGGTCTTCAAGCAAGTCCAGTGAGGTAAATGATGTGACAGGAAAAAGAAGTAGAATATATGTCAGAGCAAATGACTGATGCAGCAGCTAATAAAATCTAATAGAAATATAGCTTTTACCAGGGCAAAGAAGCATGAGAGTGTTAGTCTCTCAAAATCAGTATGATTCAAAAGTATATGCAGTCACTGCACTATGCCGTTCATGGTATGTAATGAGCCATGATGATGTTCTGTGCTAGATTAAGACATTTAGAAGGTTCATAAGGGTTGTTTGGAGTAAGAATAGCTTTTATAAACTGGTTTATATTATCAGCTGACATGCTTCTGGGTCTGAAACTTTCTCAGTATTATTATACTTGCAAGATTGTTGGAAGAGAAGAAAATGTCCTCATCAGTTGTTCTTGTTTAAAACTCAACCATGCAAGATTACAGGGAGAGAGCTTTTGTTATAGGCACTCCAGATATAATTCTGATTGAATATAATTCTGGAAAAAGCTTTCTCTGTTTTCATTATTGTTCAGAGTGAGAGTCATATTTGGGCCCATTGTTTCCTCTTTTTTTGGTCACAATGATTAATCACACAAGACTTGTATCCAACTCATGCACTGAAACTCTCAAAGCCTTTCCAGAATTGTGATAAGTAGAACAACACTAGACAATAAAAAATAGACAAGATGTAATTTTTCCCCATGATACACTTTTTCCACTACAGAGGCTACCAATACCACTGAACCCCAGTCTCTTTCAGCTATCATCAGTGTAGCCAGACATTTTAATATGAGCAAGATAAACCTTCGGAAAGCCTCAGAACACTATCAATAAACACATACCATCTGGATTCATTAAATTCAAATTTCAAGTTGAGTAGTTTAACCACAAAGAAAAGCACAATTTCTTTCTACTTTTGTTTTGTTTTTTTGTTTTTTGTTTTTTGTTTTTTGTTTTTTGTTATAACCTTAGGTAATATTCTAAAGAATCTCATACTTGAGAACTCTGCTGCTATCTTGTCTTCTTTTTCCTGTTCATTTTAGCTGGGGTGAATCAAGGGTTGTGTTACAGTGGAAGCAAATACTTCTGAATGACAGTGTACCTCCACAGAATAAACAAGAAAATTCATACTTTCAACAGCAAGGACCAGCTTGAGTACTGTTTATACAGAAAAAAAAAAAAAAAATTAAAAAAATATAGAGATACTTTATCTATAATGACACCACTGGTGACTGGCTGCCAGCTGGATGCAGCACCATTCACCACCACTCTCTGGGCCTGGCCATCCAGCCAGTTCTTAACCCAGCAAAGAATGTTCCTGTCCAAGCTGTGGGCTGCCAGCTTTTCCAGGAGTGTCCTGTGGGAGACAGTGTCAAAGGCCTTGCTGAAGTTCAAGCAGACAACATCCACAGCCTTTCCTGCGTCCACCAGGCGGTGGATATCACCTGGTCATAAAAGGAGATCAGGTTGGCCAGGCAGTACCTGCCCCTCCTAAACCCATGCTGGCTGGATCTGATCTCTTGGCCATTCTTTAGGTTTGCAGTTTAAGTGCACTCAGGATGATCTGTTCCATAATCTTGCTGAGCACTGAGGTCAGACTGTCAGGCCTGTAGTTTACTGGATCCTCCTCCCAGCCATTCTTGTGGATGGGTATCACATTGGCCAGCTTCCAGTCATCTGGGACCTTCCCAGTGACCCAGGACTGATGGTAAATGATGGAGAGCAGCTTGGTGAGCTCCTTTGCCTCATCACCCTCGGATGGATCCCATCTAATCCCACAGAGTTGTGAGAATCTAAGGGGCTCAGCGGGTTTCTGACTGGTTCCTCCTGGATAACAGAGGGGCTGTTCTGCTCTCTGAGCCCAACTACAAGCCCAGGAGGACAGCTGTTCTGAGGACAACCTGTCTTTCTGCTGAAAATTGAGGCAAAGAAGGTGTTAAGTACGTCAGACTTTTCTTGATCTTTGGTGACAACATTCCCCCCGCTATGTCTAATAAAAAATGGAGATTCTTCTTGCCCCTCCTTTTGCCATTAATGTTTTTGTAGAAACATTTTTTTAATTATCCGTCACAGAAGCAGCCAGATTAAGTTCTAATTGGGCCTTTGCCTATCTAATTTTCTTCCTACATGACCTAGCAACATCCTTAAATACTAATTGAGTTTCCTGTCCCTCATTCCAAAGGAGATACACCCTCTTTTTTTTTTCCTTAGTTCTTTCAAAACTCCCTGTCCATGCAGTCCAGTCATCTTCCCTGTTGGCTCATCTTTCAACACAAAGGGGCAGTCAGCTCCTGCACCTTCAAGATTTCATTCTTGAAGTACATCTGTCCTTCTTGGACCCCTTTGTTTTTAAGAGCTGGCTCTCCGAATCACTCTCTTGAACAGGCCAAAGTCTGCCCTCTCAAAGTCTAGATTGTAGATCACAGGTAAAACATTATATTTAATCTCTTATCTCCTATTTTTAGAGCAAGGCTTTAAAACAGGACCTAAAAATCTCTGTTTCTCAATATGCCTGGATCTGAAAGTATAAAACCAGTATGTGATTTTTTTTTCACCCACTGAAGAGAAACCCTCCTAAAAATTTTGTATGAGAGGCATAAGCTCTATTATTCATAGAGCTTGAAGCAAAACCCTACTCAGAAGAATCCCCCAGTGTCGGTCAATGGGAATTCTGCAAGATTAAAACAAGTCAGATTTGGCACTGAACCTCACTGCCAATGTATTGTTTTCCCCACTCTCACTCATAAAAATGGTCATGTTATCAAAATTCTTATTTTATTGTATTTTTGACAAAATTTTTGTACAAAAAGTTTTATGTTTAGTTTCATGTAAATAAGACAATCAGGTTTGTTATGCAAGTATATTTTAGACACCTAATTTCATAAAAATAGCAATAGAAAGGAATTTCACCCTCTCCATTTAATGTTGCAGATATCTGTGAGTCTCCCTATCCTGGGAAAAAGGTGATCTATACCTATAGCAAAATGTGAACTTAAATTTTCTTCCCTTTCTCATTTAATTTTCTTTTGAGATTTCTGAATCCAGCTTATTTCTCACTACTTCAATGAATAAGATCATTTTAAAAATAAATAAGGTTGAAAAGTCCAACCTAACACAGTCATAAATGTTGAATAATTTCATTCCAATGTATGCCTTCTTTTTCACCTCAGAACCCAAAAGGAAAATAAAAACCCTCTAGATTTGCTCACAGATGAACAAGTATCACGGCTGCTTAGGAAGAGCTACTCATATCTTTGAAAACAGTATTTTTCATGCACTTTGTGGACCATTAAAATTATCTAATTTATGAGCTGAAAGGATTGCTACTCAGAAATCTCAGTTCCTGTGCTGTTTGCAGTGCCAGAACACTCAATCTTACCCGGTGACTAAAGTCTCACAGTAACAACTGATATTTCATTTAACTTTTTTCACTAAAATAGCTAACTCTGTAATCACCCATGCCATGCTGAAGTAAATATTCTCCCCGATATTGAAAACTTGAGCCTCCAAATTGACATGTCTGGCACTTCAGGAATTATACTTTGAAGCTGTACAATCTATAGGGAGTTTCAAGTGCGTGACAATGAGTATGAACAGCCTGGTAGTAGAGGCAGCTAACACCCACTGTTTCCTTTTATAGTAACACATGTTAAAGAAAGAAAACAAGAATAATAACCCAGAAAAGAAAAAAAAACAAAACAAAACAAAAATCTTTATTTAAAGCTCTAGGCAAAACCTACTAGTACTAGAAACAGTTTGAGTTTTTCCCATCCATAAATCTGAGACCAGAACCTACTTTAATCTTCCTCAGCCATCTCTGCTGGAAGACAGCATCAAATACTAAGTGTGTTTGTGAGAGCAGAACAAGGTAGGACTCCCTGCTTGGGGATCACACTTGCTTCATTTTAATTAAGGAATACTTTGCCCAGGTTCCCCAGGCTAATACAAGTCTAATTGAAGTCAATACTAAGTCCAATACCTTGCACTATGTGCAGT
The DNA here is from genome assembly GCF_971803275.1 of Cyanistes caeruleus. Taxonomy (NCBI): domain Eukaryota; kingdom Metazoa; phylum Chordata; class Aves; order Passeriformes; family Paridae; genus Cyanistes; species Cyanistes caeruleus. Next base: position 76,043,332 of record NC_141705.1, read on the forward strand.
TTAAATTCACATCCTAAGCTCACCTCAAGCAGATGAGAATACTGCACATAGGCTTAATAGAGCTTGCAAAGGGACAAAACCAGTTCACATCCCCTGAGATGACCAACAGCCAGCACCAGCAGGCTGCTGGAAACTGAAAATAGAAAGGGAAGATACAGCGTCAGGAGGAGTCAGGAGCAGTCAGTGAGCTCAATAAGCACTCCTCTGAAAGAGATGGCTAGTTCAAATTATTCACCTGGGGGTACAGTGATGCTAGTGTTAAGCCTTCCCTTTTCTTTCTCCAACATCCATTTTAGAAAAATTCCGAGTGCCAAAGCCACCGACTGCTGCATCTGGGCTTCTGGACAGGGAAAGGTTAATTCCTGCTAACAAATAATAACCAAACCCAAACAGTACACCAATAATTACTAAAGCCCTCCCATTTTAAAGCAAAAAGACACAAGGGAGGGTAGAAATCCTAGATTAAGATTGAAAAGCGCCAAAAGCTACATGTTTAACCCCTCTGTGAATAGAGGCTCTTACTGAAGGAACTCTTTACAGTGCTCCAGGTAGATAGCCAAGAGAGAAAGTGATGCAGGTGCAAATCTGCACTGGTTACAAATTGTCAACCCTAGAATCTAATTCCAATTTAACAGTAGTTTTAACATTACAAGAGATTGTCATCATCACTCCTCAATAGGTTTAACCTCTGGAGCTTTCAAAAGAATAGATATAGAATAGTAGATAATTAATTATTAGCTTTCCACCTTGGAGACCTTGGTATAAAAGTAGGAACCAATAGCTCAAGAGGTACTTACTGAGACTGATAGATTACTGTTGGTCCCCAATGTGTTCTAATACCTCTCACACATTCTCCAGGCTTTCTTACTCTCATCTTGTTGTGTTTTCCTTGTCCTTCATCCAATTTAAAGTGAAAATTCAAGCAGTCAGGAATGTCTGACATCTAATCCTCCTTGTGTTGGATGCTCATGTACATGAGCAATGTTGGAGCAATGTCAGCTGCAGAAAGCAGCACTCCCACTGTTCAAGCCCATCCCAGACTTGAACAGTGCTGAACATAGGGGCTGGAATCTGAAGAGTGATCCAGACAAGGAGCTTGCAGGAGACCTCTGTTTTACTATCAGTCTGCATCAAGCACCTCAAGATTTCTTAAGCAGAAGATGAAGCAGAGAAAAAAGGTTCCCAATTATGAGATTTGCTTGTTCTGTCTCATACATGGCTTTCACAGCAACAGTCACCATGATGCTGGTCAAAGGCCAGGTGAAGGAGCACAGAGATGATCGGCAGCCCTTCGTGTAGTAACAAAGCCTCACAGCCCACTACAGACCTGCCTTAATTATGTGTGTCAATTATGCCAGGGAAACTGGCTGAACTGCAGAAAGGGTTGTGGCACACGTGCCCTATGCAAGCCTCAGTAATGTTTCTGAATGTGTAGCTATAAAGGGGAACTTTCAATTCCCCAAGACTTTTGTAGGGGCTGATAACACTTGCCCTTCACAAGTCACACCTCAAAACTTCTCAAGACCTCAGTAGTCTATTCATAAGCTAAATATACCCAGGGAACAAACACGTAAAATATCAGTCTCTTTTTAGAGATAACAGCCTGGACTGCTTTGATATGAACAGCATAGAGATCAGTTGTGAAGAATATAAAACAGCTGAATTCAACAAGAGCACTCTCTATTAGAATGTGTTTTTTTTTTTATTTCTACCTTTTAGTCAATGTATCATCAACAAGTCAAAAAGAGATGCAGCAACAGAAAAGAACCATTTGAAATGGAAACTTTAATATCGTGTAGTGCATATCTGATATATGGATGGATATTTGATATTAATATAAACCTATAAAACTGGTATTAACCAGAGGTCATTGGAAAACACTTCAACAGGTGAAGTGAATAAATATAATGACTATTATTACAGATCCTTGCTAATTTTGATAAAGAAATTTTGAGCCATCAAAATTTGGACTCAATATGTAGATACTAGTCATCTAGTAAAGAAAAGAACAAAAATACTCCAGGAGTTTCATGCTGAGTTACTGTAAAAACAATCAACCATTCCAAAAACCATAGATTTCTTTTTCCATGTACCGCTTGCTTGACCCTTGCTTACTGCAAATAATTATGTACCAATGTATACAGCTGCACTCCTAACAGAAGTTCCAGAAGCAGAAGAAAATAGAAAGAGAAGGAAGAATCATGTGTCTCATAAACTTCTCTATTTTCTTAAAGCCATATTTCAGACACATATGTAAAGCTAAATTCAAATTACATGACCAACTCATAAAAAGCTGGAAGAAAGGCTTGTTCAAATCCACCTAACATATTGACAGCAGCTATTGCTGGATAGGTCACTCAATTCACAGGACTTTTCAACCCCATTTAAAATTTCAGAGGGGAAGAAAACAAAAAACATCAAAGCCTCTTGTATTTAGCATACAGACCTTTTTGCCACTTCAAGCTAAAGACCTTTTCAAAAATGCACTGTCAGCAGCACAGCTTTTAAGGGTAAAATGAGGACTTTAAAGTCGGCATCCCACTGTGTATTCTACCACTGCGCTGCCTGTGGAGTGTGAAAAAAAGGGCAAGGATGGTTCCTAAAGTCTCAAACACTCTCTTACAATGACTTTTATCCCTTTGAAGACAGAAGGAAATGCAGCTAATGTGTTTACAAATAGGCTGGAACCTGCTACTTTTTAAAGGAAACTCACAAAGGACACAAATGCCTCCTGGAATTTCATTATGTTATTTAAAGAGACATTTTTGGGGCTAGAAGTTCCCTCAGCTTGCCCTCTCTTTTTAATTTCACCTCTTTAAAAAGTTCATGCAGTTTCTCAGATTTATGTAATGATTCATTACTTCTGTCTTTAAATTTTTAAATTTAAACAATTTAAAGTATCAGTGATCCATGACAATAACAGAGGGAAGACTGTCTGTGACAATTTACAAATCCATCCTTACCCTTCATCTTTTGACGGAAAAATGTTGAAAATTCAGCTGACAACATATTCATCACTTTGCACCTTTATCAATACAGTCATTCATAAAAGCCAATTAAGCAACATGGAAATAAAACCCAGCAGTCCCGAATGAGTAACTCTGAAACAAGACAACATGCACAAGTAATAGAAGACAACACACCCTGTGAAGATAATGACTGTAAATGTAATCCTTCAGCACACCCTAAAAATGAACACTGGAGTGTGAAAGACTGCAAATAAGTAGCATACAGGAGTTTAGCAAGTTTCTTTAAGAAACACCGCAGAAGTAAAAGAGGAGTGGTAAGAGGAACAAAGCCTCAGAAGCAAACATAATTCCATATTATCATGTACCCCACTGACTGTTTAAAGAAAATGCCATAAAATTATTTGGCTTTCTGCTTTTTTAATTCCTGGCTTTCTATTTGAGGGCAGAAAATCTATACAGTAACTTTTTTTTTTTCTTTTCAATCTTCTCTGATTTATTTATTGCTTATTTTTCAACAAAATTGTTTACTTAATTCAGGATTCTTCAGTTGCTTTATAGACTCTCAATATCATCATTCCAATCACTGATAGTGACAAAGAAGTGTTTCTCATAACTCTACTGTTTTAAGACTCACATTCTGGTAATATTACAACCCACATCATCTTACTATATTTTAAATGATACATCAGACTCCTTGGCAGAAATATTTCCTTTTATCTAATCTAATAGCAGAACAATCGGTGGTATGATACATGGGTAATTAAAAACATTTCTGTGGGAACTTGATATATCCTTCATTTCAAACTTTATGCAATGAAGTTCCTCATAAACTCTAATCCTTGCCAACAATATCTGTTTTCTACACTCCACTTTATCTATGACCATTTTAGCAATAGATAATTGCTAGAAAATAGATAATGTCGGAATGGTTCAGTGTAACACATCCAAATCTCGTTTATCTAGCAATACAAAGATACCTCAATATGTCATTTGTGGCTGAAATTAAAGATTACAGAACATGTAACATGCTTTTGGTCAATAGAACTGGAGCCACATGGTATTAACATAGAACATTTATGAGAAATACTTTTTTCATCACTGCAGTTGTTACTAAGACCCCACTCATCCCCTTAATTTAGATATGCTAATCCTCCTTTCTAATCCTAAATTGTCTGTAAAAAATGCTGCTAAATCTGCAGCCACCTGTACATATGAATTTTATGAGTTATATATTCCTGAAGTCAATAATTTTAGTCAACATTGAGCACTTCTGTCTCACTAATGCACAGAAGTGGCCACACAAAGGGGAAAAAGATCCAGACAAGTCTATTTACATCACCTGTAAGATCATTTTGTTGAGAAAAGAATGGCAACCAAGGCCAATTCAGCCTTGGCCTGGAATTTTTAAGGAACAATTAACTAATTCCGGAATTCATAAACATTATGACATCCACTCTTAAGATATTAACAATAATGTCATCCAGCCACACAAGCTCAAAATGAAGTAACATTCTCTCGTGACAAAGGAAAAATTAATTTTTTTTTTAAATCCCTCTCTTACTCAGCTCTAAATTGTGTATTGGAAATGTAATCTCAAGGGGTGGTTAGGTGCCAACACAATTTGAACCACAAGAAATTTCACATCAAAGAAGAAAGGTGACAAGATCCAGATTTGTCCTTATTCTGAGAAGCAATGGCAGCACTCAGAATTTCTAACTCTTATCGCTGACTTTCAACCAGCTATTTGATTCTGAATTCTTCTGCACTACATCTATTTTTTGACAGTTTCAAACTGATTGTAGTAGTATTTCAATATACTCCCAAAGGTGAATTCAGTAATGTGGTCTAATTGTAAATTCATCTGGCTTTACTTTCTGCATGATCTGCAGACTAGTCTAAGGTTAAAACTTGATATAATGGGATTTGAGAAGAACAAATCTCTATTAAGAGCATTCTTGTACAAACAAACTGAAAATATTTATTTATAGTATGTTTTGTAAAAACATTTCTTCTGGGCCTTCAGCATTTAATGCTGAGGTTGGGCCAACAAAATGTTATTCCTTAAATCACAGAAAGCATGCCAATTAAAAAAAATACATTGATCCATGAAGGTGATACCCAGAAATTTCAAACAAAGTAAGCCTCAATTTCTAGTTTGCATCAATAATGCAGTAGTTTTGTCATTCATCTTTGCTGGAGGAGACACAAATTTTAGCAAGTTTCAATCTTGCAACAGCGCCAGTCACTCCTGACTAATGGTAGGACAGGTAAATCTCCCTAGGTTTGTTCTAATTAATGAGTTGTTCTGTAAGGTATAAAATTCTACAGTTTCCCAAAATATACATCTCAGAGGGAAGTTCCATAAATGACCAGCTCACTTCCTCCTGGATGAAGTTCATTTTACCATACACCTCTCACTCTTGTCCCTCCATGCATCATGACTAAAATCAGCTTTGACAAGGCTCCCAATATTTATGGAGTCAATTCAACTCACTAATTCAGCAGAAAACTATTCACAGGTTTTTTTTCCTCTGGGAGAGTATTTCCCAATTTTTATTAGAGTTGGTAGAAGCTAAAGACAATTTCTTGCATTGTCTTTCATTATGTTTAGAGTTGCTTCAATCTCTGAAGAATAACTCAAAAAAGAAAATTTTATTGTATATTTTGAATATTATTTTCAGCAAATGATCTATGGTATTTTTGCCTCAGTTCTGTTAATTTCTCTGTGTGACAAATCTGCATTGTACTTTAAATACAAACACTGATCTTATAACTCTTCTGAATATGAACCTTTCATACACTGAAACCAATAGAATAAGGGAAACCAGAAGTAATCATCATAAATGTAAGATGGCATGGCCAGATGAGATGAGCCCTTTTCCTGTTGAGAAAGGGTCAGAGGAGAAAAAGACACCAGCAAGGCGTGAAGAAAGCTGGGACTTCCTTCATCAGTGGGTTCTTGGGACTGGCCACCTTGAGCTTTCAAGGGCCAGAATCATCAGCCTTAATCAATATTAGTGCAGTGGTATTACATATCACAGCTAAATTGGGATAAGTTTTCAAAGGCCAGATTGTTTTGTGTGTGCAGTGATAATTACTGTCAGGTGAAGAACTAATCTTTGGCCATGTGCACTGTCAACCCAGTAAAGAGTCTGAAGTCTGAAACTCCGCTGATCTGTCTTTCAACCATTCCTGTCACAACAATTCCTAATTCCCATCTGACAGACAGACTTAGACATATTCAGGTGCAACAGAAGAGACTGCAGCAGTCAAATGCTGCCTGGTTTTCCTCAGAGGCCAAGTGCTCAGTGCTGTGTGCAGCAGCAGCACAGCATCCCTCCAGCTCCTGCTCTGCCTGCACAAAGCTCTGATGAAAGCACAGAAGCAGCTACAAGTCAGGGTGATAACTGCAGCTGGAAGAAAGGCAGCAAACAAAGCATAAAGCTGACAGCATGAGACTTGACAAGTCTGCATTTGTCTATTCCAAACAACAATCTTTGCAATTATAAGGGAAAGCTCTAGCAGTACTACAGCTCATGCTTCACCTGTAATATTCTCATCAAGAGTGGCACCCATGTACAGTGTTTGCATTTCTTTACCCTCGAGGATGTGTAACAATTACATATATATATATAGACATAAACATATACACACCTCTACATATAGGTATTTTAACTCCCTATTAAACAAGATGGCTTTTTGTAGTAATAATTTCTGTATTTGAATTGAACATGATGCAACCTTCAAAACTCCCACTGAGGTCATAAGGCCATGATCTCAACACTGGAGCTTCCTAAAATTCATTCTGCTGTTATTAGATACCATTAAATCTCTGACCACATAAGTACATTGTCTCATTATTCAGGTTCAATATTCTGATGTGTAATATGAACCCTGTGGTACCACTCAGTAATGGCTGCAGAGCAAGTGTGGTAACACACAAATTAAATATGAAAGAAGAAATATTTTTATTTTCATCTTCATATTAAAGTAAAATTAACCTGAATATCATTCTATTTTATAGGTTAATAAAATACATGAGAAATTAATTATTAGCAAAAATAAATATTTATGATGCAGGAACAATGATAACAACAAATGAAAAAGCCTCTTAGTGGAAGTACTTGCCCCAAAGGGTAAGAGATATGGCAACCTAATAACCTTACCAGGGGTTATGAAAAATTTGCACATTGCCTGACAGCCTAAGGTAAAGTCTTATGGTAGCTCTTCAAGTGGATAAAGGGGAAAATGGAATGCAATGCAAAGTTGTAACGTTTATCTAAATCAATGGAGACATTTCCTACTGCAGTGACCTTCACTGCATCTTGAGGAGCATAAAAAGCATTAAGGAACATTTTAAAAACACCCAAGGGTTTTCTTTATCTAGGTTTTCTCCCTGATCAAATAAACTGGAACTCTTTATTACAGATATTTCCCATATTTCAAGTTAATGTACATTTCTCTGCAGCATAGCACCTAAATAATCTTAGCACTTCACGAGGGCCCTGACAGTCTCTCAGAAATGTCATATTCCTCCCACGACACACATCCTCAGAGCAATAGCTGTGCAATGTCCCTTTGCAGTGACACTAGCTGAAATTATCATCCTTAAGATGACCAAGGAAGGGACTGAAAGGACCAGTGTTTAACATCAGTGCAAGTACCAAAGGCTGGAAAACAATGAGTGTGTGTAAAGTGATGTTGTATATGTGATAAAACTCACCTGCATCTGTTCTCCTACTCAAATGTTCATGAGAAATAATAGTGTAGATAGGAGGGCTACCTCTCTTGCCCAAAGCAGCAGGGTAAACTGTTTACTCCTTTCCTCATGAAGACTCAGACTTAAATCAGGCAGCAGTAACACTGTTCCCTAAAAAGACCTTCAGTAAGCTTTACTGGGCAAGTTTTGGAGCCTATAAGTCACCTTAGCACAACTGGATCATTCTCTGTTCAACCAATGTACAAAGGTGTTCAGCATGAGAAAACATGCAGACATTAAATATAAAGATATACTGCATTTAGAATATTTATAGAGCTTTAGTCTCTCAACCCTTTGATGTTGATCCATGTGAACTAGCTTCTCACACCAGGAGAGAATGGTAAGACCAAACTCTGCATACAGATTGTAAAAGTATTTCACCCATAGTGCTCTCTATATCTGTAGGGCTTCAAGAGCACTAATAAATTAGCAAGGCTTAAGTAAATAAGACAATGATAAACCCACTTCTCTCTGTATTTCTACTAATGGTAACATACAGCACTGCAACAAGCTGTGGCTCCTGACTACATGAGGTGTATTCATTTCTAAGAATTATCTTCAATCTCTGTATTCTTTCCAGTAATGCAAAGCAGTCTCATTGGGCAATATTTCTAAGAGAGATGAAACACAGAATAAACAAAAGGTTGGATTTATGTAATTTCTTTATCTGTGTTCTCTCTCTTTTAATTACTCCTCACTGTTGCCATTAAAACATTCTGTTTGTGTCTGAATTTGAGTCTTTTCACACTTCCTTTTGCATTTTTTCATAAATTCTCATGTTTACCAAGCTAAACATGGAGATGCATTTTATATGTCCTTTCCCAAATCTCTCCATAAATATGTGCTTGGTTTTATGTGGGAATCTGGTCCAAAATCTAAAGTAAATTAGCATCTTTCATATAAAAAATGCAATGAGGCATGAAAAGCCTTTCATTTAATAGCACAGGGGTGATAGTATATCAAAAGTAAATTTTATCAAGTATGAGATAGTGAATTTCAAGCTCTTTTTATACATAAATTATCAAACTTTCCTGCATGCTTTATAATTTTGAGTTCAAGTCACTTGAATTTATGAGTTTCTGCACATGATTAGTAGTTTCTGCACTTCTGCACTGTGTAACACTTGTTTTAGTTCTCTGCAGTTTTTCTTTACTATTCAGACATTTTTCCTTATTACACTTCCAAAGCATTAGATTTATTTCTAAAAAGTTTAAAAGACGCATGTTTTTCTGCTTAAAAAGTAAACTTCACACAGCAATTATAATCACCACTCAGATCATAAGTTTATTCCGTGAAACCTGACAACAGTATAGAAAAGTGAGAGAATAAATGTGTATCAATGACATTTATTAAAAACCATTGATCAGAATATCGGAAATACATTGCCTTAAGACTTGTCATGGAGATTCACGTTTTATGTCCAAATCCAACAGCTGCTTTTAAAATCCAGGGTAAAGATCTGTACATCTTGCCTGTCTGTTTCTTTGAATTTCCCGTGCCTACTCTCTAAATCCAACCCACAGAGGAGTTCTTGGGTTTTATCCTCTCTTCTCCTCAAAATTAATGCGAGTCGTATAAAGCACCTGACACCGGTAATCATTCCTTTATATTTAAAATATATGTAGCTAGAACAAATGTGTGAGTGGCTTGGCCAGGTTCCAGCTGGAGCAGCTCTCCACCTCTCACACATATTGCATGTTTTAAAGCTGTCTGGTGTAACAGATAAATCTGGGCAATCGCCTGTTCTGTAATGATTTCTCCTGACATTCTCAATTACATTTTGGAGAGCCTTGAGTACAACATTTCCAGCAGTTCCCTCAACCGGTAGCATAAATTTTCTTAAACTGCAACAGACTGCTGTGCAAGATTTATTTGCTGAGCAGTTAACTCTGGTTACACCATCAAAAGCGGGAAGGGAAATTGCGTCAAATTTCACCAGCGATAATTAATTTTTTATTTTGAAGGGAAATAGTAAGACTTGAGCTACAAACAAAGAATAAATTCGTATAATCACAGCACAGAGATATTTCTTTAAATTTCTTACAAATCAGCATGGAGTGCAAGCCATCATGTAAGAAGGTCACCATAAATATTATTAGGGGCCTTGACTGCATTTTTGGCAGGAGGCTAGAAGTTAAAGAAGGTATGAAGACTCTGCTCTGGAAAGACCATCTAACAGGTAAATTTCGATCAACATACATACCTTTTACATTAAATGGAAACCTGGGTGACTAGGGTGATGGGAGCTTAATGGATTTTAACCCTTGCATGTAAAATATGACATATTTGAAAACTCATAAACTGGCCCAGTTTTGGGGGGAGGGTGTGGAGAGGCACATTTTTTGGGAGCTGGTTCTTTGGTTTTTAAAGCATTTCAATTTGAAAGCAGCTCTTAAAAAACAAAACACAAATGTGCAAATACATTCTTTGTGGGGTTTTTTTTCACTCAGCTAGAAAAATACCCTAAACCACTATTCTTTAGAATGGTTCTGTGTGTTAACTTGTAACATTATGTGTCTTGAATGGCTGAGTACAACACCTCTTTCCTAGTACCTCTGAAGAGACAGAGAGTTCTCAGCTGTATTTCTGCAAAAGACACACCTGTGCAGTTCTCTTCCCACAAGAGACTGGGAGTATAAGCAAGAGAGTTTTTTAGAAGGATAAAAGTAGAGACTTTATTAACAAAATTAAGTACAGACAAACAAGAAACTGCATTGAATAGATGATGTTACAGTTTACTCAAAAAGACTGGTGAGAAAGAGCCTGTACATAAACTGACTTTTACAGAGAAAAGAGTAAACAAATACATTATGCTGAGCACAAAATATAACCCCCAAAATATAACTGGAACAAGTAACATTTCATCATGAGAATGCCTACCCTAAACACAGTATTTCCATGAAAGGTCTTGAAGGGAAAAAATACAGCAAACACACAATGAAAACAAGAAAAAATATTTTTTACTAGCTGATTTAGTAAGATATTTGAGAGGATATTTTCCACAGTCTTGACCTTTCATTAAATTACAAATTTATAAGAGGTCGCTTTTTGAAAAGTATTTTCAGCTCCATGAGAAAGCAGTCTGAACTAGAAAGCCAGAGGGAGAAAACGAGAAAACATCAACAACAAAACACATGAGGAAACTGTACATTCAAATTAAGGATGTCCTAGTGCCAACATCTCCAATTTAAGTCAGTCTCTGAGCACTTGAAGTGTATTAGAAACAGGACAAATTGCAACAGAAAGATTAAAGGCTTGGTTTTGAAAGTTCAACCTGAAATAATTTTGATTTTGTGTTCCCAGCTATAAAGAAAGATAATAGCATCTCCCTCCCCCAAGTAAGCTTTGGGATGATACAGGCATCTATCAAGAAGTATTTGCATATCACAGTGATAAGAACTCCAGTTTTTATTACAGAAATAAAACACATTTTTCTACACAACATAAGCAGATTGACTTCTATATTTGTACCAAAGGTATTTTTGGACCGCCATGGGCCCAGTTTAATTTCAAGCAGTGTCTGTAACCTCGACTGCAAAGGCAGACAGCACATCCATGGCATCAAAGCAGTGGCTGTCTCAAGACACAATTTGTAGGTGCACAAGTACCCCAGCCACAAGAGTAGAGAGAGAAATGTCCCTAAAAAAATCAACTGTCAGAGTTTATTTTAGCAGGTGGGTGTAACTAAGCCAAACACACAGAACAGAAGTTCATACAACCCATGGAATGTTGACTAGACATATCTTCAAAGTGTTGCTCATGAGCAGATTCCTCTGACTCTTTTTGAAATCTTACATTGCTTTACCTTTCCTGTACTTAATTGCTTTTCATTTCCTGTTTTCCACAGCACATCCCCATTAAAGTGGTTATAAAAACCACTTTATATTCTGTCTTCTTGGTTCTGCTTAGTGGCTATCAGAAACCCTAAATCACTCACGGTTTCACCCACCACCTTTCCCTCAGACTCTTCTCATCTTTCTTGAGAACTGTAACTCATATTTAAATTCATTTCCAGGGTGCCAGCAGCTTCTCAAAGTTGTCAGTAATTTTTCTGAGCGACTGTTTTCCAGGAAATGCAATATCTTATCCAATAGAGAAACTGATTATGTACAAGACAGAGGACATCTGCCAGTCTAGTAGGGACACCACATCTGCAGGAGAGGAGATTTTGTCCGCATAGAAAACAGCTTGGATCTCCTAAGGCTGAACCAATAAAAGTTATTGCCTCATCACAGGAGTTCAGGGATCTTATATAGAGTGTTATTGAATATGGGAACAAACTGTCCACCGAGCATGCCCTGAGCTGCAGGAGTAGAGCACTCTCTACATTCTGCTGACTTGTTCCCTCCAGAAGCAGAAACTCATGTCAGTGATTAACAAGAACTTGGTGGAACCCCAGCACAGCTGGAGGCCAGCAAACTACAAGCTGCAGTGGCAACTGCAGTAAGTGGATTTAAAATTAGAGACTGAAAACTTTAAAAAACAGAAGATGAGGGAAAAGAAGAAAGTTCTAATGCACTGTAATGGTTTAAAAAAATGTTGTAAAACATTTACATCTATGCCTGTATTTATGGAAATTTCTCCAGCAATCTTTACTCTCCCTCTACTAATGTATGTTAACAACCATAATCTGTGTCTTCAATGGCAGCAAATTATGCTTGTTTTCTTTTAATTTCCTCTTTAAAAACACTTACATAAAAAGAATTGTAGCACTTCCTCTTTAAAGGTTTGGGTATAGAGGCTAATTGATAGATATTTCTCAGAAATAAATACACTGAAGTAAATATGCCACTTCAATAATATTGTTTTAACTGTTTTTTTCCCAGACCATAAGAATGGCAACTTTTTGAACAGAGTTATATATTTCTCTATTATTCTTCAGCTTTAAAGAAAAAAACACTGAAAGAAAAGAGTAATTTCAGCACAGTTATTTCAAGGTTCATTGGCTTAAATTACGTAATCAATACTCACATTATATTTCATTTCTGTATATTGTCAACGTGATCATCATATTTGGCATTTAGCTGTTTCTGTTGTCCCACACACAAATAACATTTTTGCATTACTTGTATGTTTTTACAAGAAAATGAAATTTATCAAAGACTAATCCACAACAGTTCCCCAGCACTGCCCAGATTTTGTTCTGGAAGGATGACGTCCTCTGAGATCTTCCAGGAATCCATGCTAAAATGGTAATCATTTAATTAACGCATGGGATATTCATCAAGAAAATTAGACATAATATGGTAGCCAAGAGACTTTGAATTAGGAACCACATGGATAGGGCAGAGGCAGTGTTGCCTCCATAGATGGTATGTGCAAGGTAATATCAAGGCAAAGCCATACACTTGGGCTCACTTTGAAGACCTATGATTCAGAAAAAAATGTTGAAAAATATTCAGGGGGAAATCAGATGGATGACTTAAGATCCATCTTCACCAAGGCAAAGCATCCACAGTCACTTCTTATGATGAAGGATTATAGTATAACTTGATCACTAGCAGTCTGGACAGAAAATCTAACAGAGATTTCTGATAGCAGAAAGCACTTTAATCTAACAGGTAGTTGTTACAAAACCCAGTAGCTAGAAACTGAAAGCTAGCTAAGCTCAGAAAAAGAGGTGAATGCTTTAAATATTGACAGAGAGTACTCAAGCTACATTTTTCCAGGAATGTACCTAATTCTTTGCATTTCATAGTCTCTGAAATGCTGCAGGTTCATATCATGAGATAGAAATTAGATACAGAAACAACAGTTTAGACTACAAGAGGATGTAATTGTGCAGAGGCTGTACTATGAGGGAGGTCGAATAATGCAGAAGGTCATTTTAGCTTCCTCCCAGTTAGTCTTATGTATGTCTGTGAAGTGGAAATATTATTCTTTGTTTTGGAAAAATTTCATGTCTGTTTGTGTGGTGAGGTACTGCTTAACCACAGGCTGCCCAGAGAAGTTGTGTATGTCCCATCCTGGAAAGTGTTCAAGGCCAGGTTAAGTAGAAGACCTGGTGGGAGGTGTCCCTGCCCATGGCAGGGGGCTGGAACTAGAGGATCTTTAATGTCCTCTCCCACCCAACCATTCTGTGACTCTATGGTAGCAAAACTAGAAAGCTGCAGAACATTCCTCACACAGCTGGAGTGCTATTAAGTCAAATAAATACAGTAACTACAAAAATTTCTTATGAACTTAAGACTGGGAACTGCTGTAAAGCGCTGCACTGTTTTCAGCTGTCTTTGCATATTGATTATGGTTGTCCAAATTAAATTGTTCCACACCCATGGCAGCCTCTGAGATTTCTTTAGGCAGAGGGATTGCCAATGTGTGGCAATGTCTTAAATGTAATTTCCATTCCCTTAGGGCAATCTTCCTCTGACAGAAAAAATATCATTTACTCCTATCAAATCAATTGGCCTCATTTTAATTTCAGAACCTGTAAGGTTTAACTGTCTGTATTGAAGCTCATTTAGTCAGACATTATTATCTACTGTATATTTTGTATACCACTCAGCAGAACAAGACTCTCTTCTAAGTAGATATCACTGCAAAAACACACATGAAAAGAGAGTGGCTAAAATGAAAATATCAAATCCAGGCTCTTCCCCTCTGTTTTAAACTGCTGATGTGAATTTTGTAAACTACTTCATATTTCCTAATATTCTCACAAGAGACCAAATTCAAATACTATAGCTCCTCAGTACCCCAAATGTCAATGATCAGTTAGATGCATTAAAATAAAATACTGTAAATCTCACTCATGTAAACTCATAACCTTGAATCCTAATTTTCAATGCAATACAAAGCAAAAATCAAACTGATTTTTATTCTTAAATACCAGAAAGCGAGAATTGTTTGTTTAGCAGGAGGACACTGAGATTTTCCATTTCCAAAACCTGAAGATCCTTCAAAATCAAGAACCACATGAAAATGCAGACCAGCCCATCAATGTAGAAGACAAAAATGACACCCTGGAAGCCTTGTATCAGTTTAGTGATTGTGTTGCTTTGTACAAAAGGTTACATTTTTGTATCCCTTTTCCATCTTTCAAAAATGCAGAAGGAACTGGAGATTACAGACTGCACCCAGCCAAACATTCCTGTCCTGATCTCCTCAGCCATGCTGGAGGACTTCCAGCAAGAATAGAGAGGCATATATCTCAGAAGCACAGCAATCATCTTTTACAGCTTGGGCTTATGCACACCACTGCCAGACATAATAAATCCAGATAAAATAGAGTCCAAGATAACCCACATTAAGAACTGTTCATTGAACTAATATAATCTACACCATGGCCAATGAGAGTGGAAGGCTATTAAGCATGAAGTCCACGACTGCCTTGTTAAGTGTCTGCAAGCTCTGGGATGAATGGAAGTAGGGCTCAATTTTTCTGCAAGATTTTAACATCAAATTGCCTGGTATTGGATTTTGAATGCTTCAGACTCTTTATGTTTATGAATTTTTTATAAATGTTATTTAATATGCAAGTGCTATGAGAGTCTGCATTAGCTGGAGAAACAGCGTGATTTCTGACAGATATGAGCAATTTTCTCATACTCAGATAAACTGAAATATAGAGCCAGTCTTTTACCATATGGCTCACCCTCAGTTCTCGTGTAACACAGATCACTTTGCCCAGCAAACTTACATGCTTTAACCACCAGCATCCCATTCATCCCGGCAGTTTCCGAATCACAGAACCACAGCAGAGACCTCTGAAGGTCATCAGGTTCAAACCCCTGCAATAAGCTGGCACATCTTCACCTAGATCAGGTTCCTCAGAGCAAATGTTGCTGTCCAGCCTGACCTCTGATGTCTCCAGGGACAGGGACCTTCTCCATGGGTATAACTACCTTCTCTGCTCCCCTCGTGCTCTGCTCTGTTCTTGCTGTTCTGGCCACCACACAGCATGCTTGTCTGTTCTTCACGTCCATCAGACTTAAATTTCACTGTGACAGGGTATTAGCAAATATAATGCTCCTTGCTTTGAATCTATCCAGCCTTCAAATAAAAAGAAATAAAATAAAATAAAAAAATAAAAATGGAGAGTAAAGTCTTAAGAATATGAAAAAATAAACACTGAACCTAAGGATGCACAATGAACACAAATCCACATGAAGAAATAACAGAAAAGGAAGGTTATGCACTGAATTTTAACCTCCTGATACAGCTTTTCCAAAGAGAATAAAAAAGTAAATGCGCTGATTGGAAATTTTCCATTCTGCTTTGTGCTCTGGATAACCTACACATTTTCCAAGGAGCAGGGGAAAACACAGTGTAGAGGATTTTGCATTAGTTTCAGCAGAAGGTTAAAGGTCTTTGGCCTTTGTAGCAGAACATGCTGCAAAGCAGCCAGGATAATTATGGAGGAGGGAAGGGAGTAAAGAGTCCTCCTTTCTAGGTCATTGAAGGATGCAGCATCCCCAGGGCAGAGACAGATTTGGCAGGCACATGAGTAGAAAAGAACAGTGTCTGCAAAGAAGTAGTTCCTGCAATCCACCTAATCCACGTTTGCCATATTCCTTTGAACATAAACACGGAGGGCAACTTTCCCTGAGGGTGATACACACGGTGATACACTTGGGGACATATACAGGAAATGCTGATTTTCATGCCAAGGAGGTTCTGCATCAGGTTGAACAGCTGAATTTCAGAACCACTTTTCTTGGTATGTGTGGTCCTCACTGAAAATGCCCACTGAAATTCAGTGCTAGCAAAAAGTCAAAAGAAATTAATGAAATTAAGTAAATGGGCAGGCAGAGCCATAACCTGTGTGCACAGGACAGGTAACAAGCATTGCTATTTTACAATTATTGTTAACATTATTGAGCAAACCTATATAAAATAATAATGAAAAGTCATTCCTTGCAAGATTCATCTTCTATCATCTTGTTCTCTCTAGAGAAGGTGATAAGCATTCTGCAAAATGAGCATATCTACCCTTTGATATCTTCTCTGTCTCTATGCCTTTCCATAAAGCCATACTGCTTTTAAGAATGGTTAGTTTTGGATATCACTTCCTAGCATTTAGAAGAATCCTTCTCCTATGAAGCTTTACCATAAGTTGCTGTACTTTATTCTATTTTTTTTTCCCTTCTCATTCTTTTGCATATTCATAATAAACACTTCAAACAATTAAGCTATAATCTATAATCAACAGCTCCAAGGCATTGCTGTACTTTGATTTTAGACTGGAAATAAAATTATATAGACAAGGAAAAAAAATAAATATTACTCAACAGTTACAATTTTTAGGCATTTTCATGCAGAATTTCTCTTTTGAATGGAAGGACAAACACCTGCTTCCTTTTCCCTAAGTTTCCTCCTCTAAAAATTTATCCTCCTTAAGAGATCTCACTACCAACATCAAAGAAAGTGGCTACTCTGCCTAGTCAGATGGCATTTCCACTCTTGCCCAAAATACTTCTTTATTTTCTTCAGGCTTATATAAATCTAAAGATCTGGGGAAGTGTTCAGGGAAATTGAGAACATCACACTGCATCAAAAGTAGTCTGGATCAGTGTTGCTGGCATTGGCTCTGAAGGTCCCACCATCCTCCTAAGCAGCCATGATCTAACAGATGCTGCTGTATTATTTGTGCTGATAAGGAATAGCAGTTTTATTATGTCTGACATTTGCCAGAATGAGAGTATCCTTCCAAGAAAATTAGACCCCTGTCATTCAGAGGTTTTTAACAACACCAAAATGAAAACAAACTTCATCAAGAATATGCACCTCCTTCAGTGGATTACAGCAGCTCCCATTAAGAGCAGCTTCTGCAATCCTTGCTGTGGTGAATATGGTTCCTCCAAAAGTCAAGGCAGGCAGCTTATGCTTTGTCTCTGTTGCCTTTGTGTCTCTGAAATAGCACATGGCATGTGCTATTTCATGAATGGCATGTTATGATTTATCTGTCTCTTGGTACTACTTCTCTGAGCCAAACTATTCTTGTTTCCAAGATCTGGGAATGCTAACTGACCTATCTAATAATTCATTTTTTTAAATTACAAGCTTTATGGTGGGCTTTTCATTAGTAATGTGGATGCAAGCAGCCTTACAAAGGAAAGAAAATTTAAGTTTGTTTTGTTATCTGTTTCTCACACAGGTTGTTCTCATTGATCCCCACTGGAAAATACTAATATTACTAGATTTGTATAGCAAAGACACTTTGCAAAGAATTTACCACTGATACAAGACATTGATTTTACCAGCAGAGTCAAAAGATCTTGTGGCACAGCAGAATTCAAGAGTGGTATCTGTATCTAAAAGCAACAAATATATCTTGTGTTGGCTATAGGCCAACTTTTGCTCTTTCATACTTGCTGCCTGTCACTGAATAAAAACTGAGATGTTTAGGCTGATTTGTTTCCAGAGAAAGGTTAAAGGCACAAAAAAAAAATCAACTCTTTTTTAACATTAAAAAAGTTAGCAAAGCTTGACAAGCTTGATAGGTCTTGCTATTACTGAACTGGACCACAGGATTAAAAACTAGATTTTTCCCTGATTATTTAAAGAAATTGAAGCTCACATACTCTGTTAAATACCGAGTGTCCACTAATACCTATCTGAAAGTGAATTGAGAAGAATTTTATTAGGCTCTTGGTTTGAAAACTAGCAAGAGGAAACACATTAGGAGATGCCATTCATCCAGGAAGTTTTAAGTGAGCTGCTGTCTTTCTTCTGATGGAAAAAGCTTCCAAACTCCAAATGGCAATTCTTCCTCACAAAACTATTCACCAAATGTGACTACAAGGATAAATATTGCTTATGCTTGGGATCCTATATCCCCAAAGTATGATCTGGTCTTTGAATTTTTTTCCTAGTTTTGAAATGACTCCATGATAATCTCAACTAACTCCAATGACTGGGTCATCTTTCTTCTGTTCCTCAGGTATGTGCCAGAAATCATTGTTCCATGATGCTGACAGACTTGACGGCAGCAATGAGATCACCCTATAGCTGCTCTGTTAATAGCTATGTAACTCCCTTTGAGTTCTTGCAGTATTCCTACAGGATTGCTGTTTCTCTGTTTTTCCTCCCTTAAAAGCTCCAGTTGCATTCTCCAGCACAGTCCTTAATCTTTTCATCTCCTCAATTAAAATGGGAAGCAAAATAGGTCAGCTATTCACATAATCATGGCTATGTGATTAAAGCTTGTCAATCTGTCTCATATAAACCTGCCTAATTTTCCTGCATGCAGTTCACTTTAATGGAATATTATCTATAAAACCATTGCTTTGCAGTATTTTTTTCTTATTCCCTTTGTTAAAGGAACCTGGGGATTCAGCTTGTTTTGTTTGTTTTAATTACATCTAAAATTTTCATCCGTCGTTCATCATCACCTCAGTCTGTTTTTCTTTTATGAAAAGGGATTGCATAAAAGAATTGCAACAATATAATCCCGCAGGCTTGAATTTAACTTGCATAGAATTATTGATAAGAACAGTGTAACATGTCCTTCTGATAAAACATGTTTTTTCAGAACGTGTGCTTATTCATTTATTAGTAATGATAAAAACAGCCAGGAGCTGTATTTTTTATGCCTCTGTTTAAAGAGCGAACTGCCTCAAGGCTAAACATCTCCTACAAAATGTCTTCCCCTCTGGAAAGTGGCAACATCTTTATGCTAATGATTAAAAATATTCCCTGGATCTACTTTTGAATTTATTTGAAGAAAAAGTTTTTTACCCTTTTTTTTTATTTGCACATTTTCATACTTCATTCATAAAGAAAATCCCTGTAATGAATCAAGTGTGTTATCAATCACATCAGCGTGAAACATTTCAGAATCAATTCCTACAATGTCTAAGGAATATGCCATTATATTAGGAAAAAAGTGTCAAAGAGTCACATATAATGGCAGAATGGAAGATGGACCCAAAGAATTACAGGTTTTTAGCCATTCTTTGAACTTTTCCAAATAGAGGAGGAAAATCAATCTTTTGTCAAACATATAATGTGAATTCCTACTTAATCTCTCCAATTTGATAACCCAGCAGCCTAGAGAAGTTCTCCCACATCAGAGTAGAAGATTATACTGGCTCACATGTTCATCAGAACATGTCTGGAGACATGAGGTGTTACCTTGAGCTTTTTTTTACTGCTATCTGGCCATATGCACCTTCTAGTTTGAAATCACAAGTTAATATTCCTTGTTTAGCATTTCTCCTGGATTTCTAATTGATATATTCACTAAGTTTATATGGGTTGCTGTTATATTGCAATGGATGTCTCCCTAAGACTGTACATATTCCCATTCACCACCATGGTTTTTTTCATCTACAGCTGACAGCAGAAGAGCAAAATGTAACTTTCACCACTATACTGAGATCAAACCTGATAGCCTGCTTTGTTCATATCAAAGTCAATATTACTTCATTTTATTATTAAATAATAGTGCTTATAACAAGTTCTGGGAAATTTACCACATAACTTATCTGCTTAGAGAGGAAAGTGTCAGCTACCAGGGGCCATTTTCATTTCTATCACAACCTGATAGCTCTAAAGAGAAAAGACATCCGTAATGCAGAGCCAAAGGAATCACCACACCTTCTTGCACCCTGCCAGGGTGGTGAATGAGTGCTCTGGCTAACTGTTAAAACCAAGGATTATATAAACCTTCCACAAAATATTAAGTAAAAATTAATTATTGATAAGGCTGTTGGCCAGTTCATAAGCACAGACTCAACCTCAGTACGATAAGGGCTTCTCCAAGCCATCGTGTCAATCAACAGAAAAATATTTCTTTGTAGGAATAACTCATTTACAGAACCACTGTTACATATTACAGAACATAAAAATGTATTTTGCTGTTATCAAGACTCACTAGACAAATAAAGGCCAGAGCCAAACCAGTCAGTCTTATTGTTTTGGCATTCTCTAGCAGAGCTCTGTCCTGCCTGGAAGTTTCTGATGAGGTCTACTTATGCTTACCAGCTTTGCAAAGGCCTTTTGAGAGTTTCAGAAGAAGAACACAATACTAGAACTGCTATTCAACCCTATCAACCTTTTCTCTTCAGGCTGTGAGGAAAAGAAGAAAGAAGGATAGCTTACCTATCAATAACACTATAGATTCATTTACCTAGGGAAGAACTGAACTTAACTATGGCCTCACATACTGCAACTATCATCCAAATTTGAGCAGGTGGAAATGAAGAAGATCCAACAATTAATTTGCCAATAAGCTGAAAGTTTTAAGACTTCCCACTCCACTATGGGATTTGTGCATGACTTCATTCAGCTCACTGCCTTACAGCAGTCCCACAGCATGGAGGGCCAGAGGTCTGGAAGCTGGTTAACTCTCACAGATGTGCTGCCTTATGGCCTGAGCAGCTCAGCCAGATGTGCTGCACTACCAGCAGCAGAACCAACTCTGCTTTTCCACACCCACAGCATGAGCAGGCAGTCCTAGTCTGTTTCCCACAAATAACCATCATCAGCACCTCCGTATTGCTAATGTTTACATCAGAAGACCTCAATACTGAAATCATGCTCTATTCTTACTTCAGTAAGGGTGTAGTAAGGAGAGCATAACAGTTTTCTCATCATTTGTCAATACACATCTCAAACCTGTCCTGTTTCTTAGCTCATCATCTTGAATGTCACAAGAGTTATGCTTCTTCCACCCTTATGATCTGTTAATAAAAGGTTACTGCAGGGAAAGTTTTCCTAACTTACAACATCTGTCATCTGTCACTGAAGAGTCAAGGGCAAAAATAATGTTAGCAAATTTAGTCTTGCAAGAACTTGTACAAGAGACTCAAAACTACAGTAGCCTTTAAAAACAAAAAAAAACTTTGAGCACCTGCTTATTCCCTGGATGCATATTTCTTCTATACTCTTTGTCTGTTGTGTGCAATCAACTAAATCTATTTCATTATTTACGTATTTAGTAGGCCAAATATTACAATTTCAAACAAATCAGAACAATAAATTCACTGCTTATTTACAAAATCTCTGGTCTATGGGACAAACCTGACTCTATTTTGGTATCTAAATATAAATACTAAGAATACTGCATTATTCATAGCCAAAAGAGAAAGAAATTCAGGTAACAGTATTAATTTTAAACAGACAGGTTTTATTTACTGTTGTTTTATAGATTCTGTATACCCTAGCACTGTCTAACATATTCCAAGAACATATTTTTCTTAGACTTGATGGAATTATGTTCTGTTAGTGGTTTTTCCTCCTGGGACACAGAAAATGAGCCGACAACTCACCCTGAGCTGCTGAAGTTGAATGTTACCTGAAGTGACATGCAGTCCAAAGCTTGGCAGAAGCAACCATTTAGAAGTTTTTAAGTCTGATAACTTGGCCAAAATCCAATAAGGTCAGTAATCATCTGGCCTTGAAAAACCTGCTTGTAATGATACAGAAACAAGGTAGGTTCATGAATGTTTCAGAGAATTTGGGCTCAGCTTGAGACCAGATTTCCAGATCTCCTCACTCCAGCTTCATATCAAGCCCGCAGAGCGTGTGGGAGTTTTCCACTAATTCCAGCAGGGTTTGCCTTTGAGACAAGGAAGACATGCATGTTCATCCTCCACCAAGAGCCTGAAGAAAGCACATCAGACCTCTGGGGTAATTCTGGGGACATGCTTTAATCTTGGTCCAGAGCTGGGTTTCTCAACTCCCTCTGCTACTGTCTGCTCTCCAATTACCTGGTGCCAAACTTGAACCTCAGGAGACATTAAAAGAAGAACAATAAATGAAGATCCATTTCATTATACGGCAATTCAAAACTGAAGTACTCACTTTGCAGCAAGAAGTCTATGAGACTGTGGCCTTAAATATTGATTTTGTATTCATTGTCATTGACAGAAGCAATCCTATTTTTGCTGTATGTAATAAATATGACTTTTAAACAGAATAAGGCCCTTTCAGCAAGAAATTTTCCATATATCTGTTTATAAGCCTAAAATTAAAGCCGCTAAAACTGAAAAGAGAAAAAAATAACCAAGGGGGTTTTCAAAAATTTAAAACTCTATCATGCATAAATGGAGCTCATCAGCAAAAGTAATTTCCCTGCAGAAAACACTCCATCTTTTGTTTTATGTAAGTTAGCAACATGAATATTTCATTCCTAGTGAAACTGCCATTACCCTTTTGCATTTCATAGCTATGCTTGCTTGGTGTCTCAGATACACAAGCTTTTTTTTCTCACTTTGCTGTTCAAGTCTATTGCAATTACAGGTTTTGCTGTCTCTCAGTAGATAATAGAGTTTGGAATCTGATATTAGCAGCAACTACATCCTTTGTCCCTAACATCCCCCCTAGAAAAGTAGATGGGAAGAAAGGAACATAAAGGACAAATGACTGCACAGAGGATAATTATTCTCAAGATACCCATCATCATTTGGAAGGTATGTCAGGTACCATTGTCCTCAACTAGTTTAGGTTTTTCTCAAAACTACTGTCAATTCTGGCAAAATTTTCCAATTAAACAAAAGGTACTAAAAACATCTACACTGCATATACACATTAAAACAATGGCCTAAATGAATACTGAACTTAATTTAGCTGTGAGATGTATTTCAACTACAGGACAGGAATAATAAAAAGAATCAGTACAGTGGGTAACATTGTATTCCTGACAGCTCTTGCACAAAACTGTGACCAAAATAGGTTGCACAAGAATACAGACCCTATACAAGCTTGCATTTTAAATGAGCTTAATCTCAAGAAGCTTAAAAGTAAGCTTTTCGATCAAGATGAAAAGGTAAAGATAGACTATTTGACCTATATTTAGTTCCATTACCATTGCAAATTGTCTTCTTTGAGAGAAATTTTGTTCTTAATTTTGTTACTTAGCATGTCAGAGTCTGAGTGGCTGATTTTCTCGTTTAGGGTTGTTGAGATTTTTTCAGTCATTTTACAAGATTTTTTTTTCAAGATTGCACATATCTGGAAAGCAGTTGTATCATGTATTAGATCACCCATCTAAGCTGGAATATACTTTCTTCTTTAAATGCAGCAGACTTTTTGAACTGTGGGGAGTGAGCAGGCCTGACTACCGAGGCAAAATAGCCAAGGGTGACCTAATTTGAATCACACTGCAAGGCAGGCCACCGTTCAGAAGACCACACATACAAGATAAAATCACTCTACAATTGTAATACCATAAGCCAGCAACAAAAAGATTTTGCCACTTTAGCTCAAAGATCAGCAGGTGGAGATTTGTGCTCCAGAGCACCTGTGTCTAGTCAAGCACAGAGAAACAAAACAGCCACTGTCCAATAGAAGTCATCTGGTCACAAGAAGAATTCCATGTAAAACATGACTCTGAGATCACTGGTGAAGGTGCAGGTTTCTCTGCTGCTCTATTTCTGAAGACTTTGAGAGGCAGGATACATTCCAAATTACTTTTCATGTTATTTTAGCTATCTCCTTTTTCCTTCATCTTCTATACAAAGTTTACAAAATGGTTTATTCTGAGCATGAAATCATTTGCATAGGCAAGAACTCACAATAAAGACACCAGGACAAGAGCCTCCCATGCTTAGAAAGCTTAAAAACTGTCTCAAAGACATGCATCAGTGTTTGAGCCTTGTTCAAGGCACAGCTGTAACATCTACACAGTGTAAAATCTATAAAGGTAACAAATCTGCCTTTTGTGACTTCTGGCAAAAAAGAAAGAAATGTCAAAATTCACCTTTTAGCTAAAGTCATCAGTGTAAACAGGAGAGTTAATCAATATATAAGGTGGAAATTTTAAAACTGTGTTGGGTGAAAGAATGCATTACATACTAGGGAATTTATTTTGTTATTCAAAATTTAACTATTGCAGAATCATAAACCGAGTTAGTACAACTGCTCAGTTTTAGAGTAGTTTACATCTAAATTATTATCCATCCTGTGAATCCTGCTCATCTTTAGGAAATTGCTGATCCTATAATGTAGCTCCATCTTTGGTGTGGTGATCAATGTTTGACCTACTTTGTAAACCACTGCTACATTTTTACTTTCATTTATTTAAAGAAATTTATTGCATGCTTGCTTTATTTTACCTTATAAGGTACTAAATCATTATGAATAAAAGTATGTTGAATTATATCTCAAATGGTATTCCATATGGACCCAAAACCATTACAGATATTGAGGGTGTTAGCTAGTAAGCCTGATGTCTCTTTAGCTTTAATTCGTCTTTAGTTCTTTCAGTGTCCTTAACCTCACTAGTGGTCACAGGGATTGAGAAATTTACTTCACTAGAAAGGGTAGTAACGCCATATAAATACCTAATCACCTGTCATTTGAAATTTTCAAGAGGCACTTGGCAAGAAGGGACACCAGAAAACAGTTGCATCATCCTCTATAAAAAAATTTTACAAACTTTTTCTTACTGGAGGGAGGTCTATTCTATGAAAGATGCTGAAGATAGTCCAGAATATAAATACTGAATGATGACAAAAAAAGTTAGTTGATGACATTTATAAATTAATTAACAAATATCATGTAGAACAGGATGTTGGAATTCCTATAGCTAGCCCAAACTCTGTAGAGGTCTGCAGGGTCTTCTGTATTTCAAAAATCACCAAGTCTTTTAGGTCAACTGCCTTCCCACTCTGCAGCAGAAGCTGAATTGGGACTACAAATCTAATTTTCTAATTGCAGAATTGCAGATGGAGTGAAAATAGAAAGATTTCCTTTTTTTTTTTTTTTTTTAGTTTGGGGTTTGTTTGTTTATTAAATATCAGAAGGTATCTCTTTTCAACCTAAACCCCGAGACAAATAAACAGCCAAAACTCATTCCTGCCTGAAGCTGGTGTATTAACCTTGTTTTTAAAGACAACTCTGTATATGGGACAAACTATCAGTGAACAGATGCTCTTGCACAGTAGTGCATTTGGAGAGGGATGATTTTCTAGTTTCTTCATACTCTGATTTCTGTCTTTGACTGTTGTTTAGGAATACAGCCCTAAATTAGTGATATTTCCTGTATTTTTATGTAAAACATTAGGAAAAAGCGTGGCATAACTCATAAACAGAGTGTTTATTACTTAAATCTGTCAGTGAAAGCAACAGAGTCTAACTTTGTTTCAAAGTGGTTACTCAACTTCTTCATTAAAACATATTTCATAAAACAGCACAATTTTATTATCAGGCTCATATTGCTTTATCCTCTTTTCCTTTTATGGCATCACATATAACAATAAATATTTTACACAATCATTTAACTGCATTTTTCAGAATGTAAACTCAGATAGAAACTAATGCAAGGAAATTATTTTCCTAAGGAGTTGGATTGTTTCCTAATTGTTTATTATATATGTAGTCTCTTGCCAGAAATCAAGATTTAAAATTCCATCTTCTTCAACACTTTAATGTTGCTTGGATCTCTGAAGCATTTATATTTAATTTCACAGCAGTGTTACAATTCAAGTGCTATATTTTAATGTCTGCAGCAGCCAATTGTTGATTTATTTTCTTTCAGGCAAAATGCAAATAAACTCTTAAGAGGTTTGCTCTCAACCCTTGTGTTTGAGTTAATACATTTGCAGTGAATAAATTAAAAGAAGTCCAAATATGACTTTTTAAGGCCCTCTTGAATTTAAAAAATTACATCTATTTTAAAAAAACAAAAAAAAATAAGTCAAACAAACAAAAACCACCATTATTCAGAACTTTTTCTAACAGAAGTAACTAGAAACAAGCTCACATCAACTTGGGTCATTTACAGTACAGGTTTATGCCAACCTGTACAAACCCCAAGGACGTGGAAAGAGCAGCTCCAGGGACCCAGCACCCTTTTGAGCTCTCCCCCAGAAGTCCATCCTTGGTTGTGAAGACATTCCTGTAAATCAGATTTTCAAATTACCTCAGAGCTAAATGCCCCACGGAGCAGTCCAGAAAGGACAAGCAAAAGGCTCTTTGTCACAGCATTCACCTTCCCACTTAAAATCCCTTAAAATCCATCTCTTCTCTTCTCCATTTGCTGTGGTCAGAGGCTGCTATGCCTGCAGCTCATAACTTTGGGATTTTGGACTTCAGAGACAGTGGAACTAGAAGCAAAGAGAGGGAGTAGCCAGACCAGCTCCTCCTGGGCTCAGGAAAAAATACTTCACTGTAGACATGAGATTCATGTTTCCCTAGAAATCTAAGACTGGCCTACACTGTAAGAAACCACAAAAAAAAAGGAAAAAAAAACCCTATATTTTAAGGAGTTACCAAGCAGCTCAGCTTCAGGATTAGGCTACAGATTGTAAAGATAGTCAAGATGGGAACGGGTCAGGTTTAACAATTTAGAACAATCTTTTTGGATTAGTTTCCATCAGAGATAACAACACCTAAGGAGGACACAAACATTTTTTTTTTAAAAGCATAGATGTACGCAAAAATTAATCTTGGAGGGATGAGAGAGTCTGAAGCAAATTTTCAAATACCATATTTGCAATAACACTTATTTTCCAATTAAAAATGCTTTGTAAAATCATCAGGATTTATTAGAATGAACTTTGTCCTTCAAATGAAGTAAGGAATTAGAAGTTGGAAGTCTTGGATTTTCTGACATATCTCTCTCTTTCCTGAACATAGCAAGAAAATTTATCTAACTTTTAAGAAAAACAACTCATTTTTTCAATGGTGGCTTGTGAAATGATTTAATTTTTATAAGATTCACTAACACCCAGGAGGACCATGCTTTACAGAAAGATATTTTTAAAGCCTAGACAGTGCATCTGAAAACTACCTGCATCAGAAATATTTCAAATATTTCTTTTTTTTCTGCACTATCTTGCAGCTCTCACACAACAACAAACCTACAAGAACACTTGAAGAGCAATTTTGGTCTTATTGGAATCAGTTGAAAGAAATGAGATGAGGTCTTAACAATGCTGTAATGAACACCAGGTACTGGTGAGACAAGCAGTTTCCAGATTTCAAATCGTCCTGAATCAAATTGATCCCTAGTACATTTATTTCTAGTTTAAAAAGCCTGTTAACTCTGCCTAGAGGGCTAAAACTAGTATTCAGATTTGTACTCACTCAATTAGTTTTCATTTTATTTTTGGACTCAATTAATGAAAAATTGTATTTTTCCATATATTTTTTTATCCAAGAAAGTTCCTTTTTATACAAATTTTTTCCTATTTAGAAATATAGCCATCTTTATAAAAAACAAAAAAATCATGTTTAAGGCATAGTCTGAAAAATTGTTACTTCTTAGAGGAGGGAGCAAAGATTATTACAGAAACTATGCAAATAATTAGTTTGATTTTTTTTAAGTGAAAGGCATCATTATTTTGAATAACAGGCTTTATAATGAGGTCAAGAATGAAATCCTCTGAAATTTATGCCAGATGGTTGTTAATTTCATAACTTCCACCTTCTATTTTCATGAACATTGAAATGTACTCTGAAAATCAAATTACACTTTGGAATTTACTGACCGAGATGACTGTATCAAAAAAACCCCAGATTTCCATAACCTTGCTAGAATAGACTAAATAAGAGTTTGTACCTGGGCAAAGGTAATTAATTTACAAGCGAATAATCATAAATCATGGATGAATGCTTCCATATTTTTGCTTAACTCCTCCTTTGATCTTTGTTGTAAATGAAAAAATGCCTTAATAATTCTTTAATGATGTTTATTTTGACAAAGGAATATGTATGAACAAATGAAACTTCAGTAAGTTATTTTTACTAGATCCCCTCTTTTCATTTTTTGCATCTCAATATGCAGTATGAAAGCTGAGAAATGTTAAGGCAGACAAAATTCAAAGCAGAAAAAATTCACATTAAAACAAGTTCCACCCAAAAAAAAAAAAAAAAAAGTGACAGGAGAGATATCAAGAATTGAGGAAAGAATTTTACATTTTGCTCATGTTCCTTTTATCTAGAAGCTATTGATAGCTCAGTGCAATATCAAATATCAGAACTATAAAATACCTATCTAATGTAGTACCTTGTGCAGTGACCTCCAATATTTCTGGATCGAGTCCCTTGGTAGCCCAGGACATCCAGCTATCATATTTTTTAAATTTCATCTCCAGCCCACCAAGATCAGTGATACAGGGGAACAACTCTCTTCTGAAACTGAATACCAGCATTCAAAAGACACTAGACCTGACATTAAATGAAGAAATAGCAGCTTTGCTTCAAGCAACTTGTTATCTTTCTGTATTTGAATTACAATGCTGTAAGTAGTAAAGCTTCTGGGTAGAAAAGCTTCTGGTCACAGCAAATCCAGCCTGCAAAAACTGGATTGATCACAAATTAAGAAGAAATTTAGTAAAAACTGGGAACTAACGAGAAAAACACACACGTTCTGCAAACTTTCATCTGGGTTCAAAAGGAATCACATATCTGCATCATCAGAATGATCTCAAATGTCAACAGCAACCTTTTCCTTTCATCTGCCTAACTTGCAGGAGAAACGTCTCAGTTAATTTGTGCTTTGATACACAGAGGCTCAGAAGTCACTGAGAGTTGAGCACACATTTAGTTATAACAAGGTAAAACTAACTCTCCCACCTCTATCCATATTCTCCCATTTCTTCTTTTCTCAGAAGAATTGTTGACAAGGATTACCTCTTCCTTAGTGTACATTGCAGTAATCATGCTAAGAATTCAACCTTAATTGTAAAACTCTCAGCTTTCAAAATTTCAGCCAAAACTTCCTTCTATCCTTGTAAATCAAATGATATCACACTGCTCCCCAACTGCTACCAGAATCCTAGACAAGTGACTGAGGTGACATTTCAATGACATGGGCATCTTTACTTTTTTATAAGCTAATATGAGGAAGATTTAGCTGTTGTTCAGAAGACAGAACATCTGGTATCATGGGCCAACTTACAAGGTCTTACAGCTTTTGTCTTTCATAATCATCCTTCATAATCAGAAGGGTCCAATTTTGAAATTGCTTTGACATCTTTTTGTTTCAATTTTTTACCGTGAAACGCACTCCAAAGATTCCCAGTGACATTATTCACCAGCATCTTGACATGATGTAACCATGATGGGTTTGCATCACTGACATCTCTAAAGACTTGGAGGAGCATTTCATCTGACATTGTAGTATCATGTCTGTGAATTCACAGTGACATGCAGAAGAGATGGTTGTGAAAAAGGGGAAAAAAAATAAATCCAAAAACAGACAGCTGGAGTGATTAGGAATTTTTCAGCACTATAAAATGGAATAAGAAAAAATAACAGATTTTTTTTTAACATCAACTCTTTCCAAGCCTTTTAATTAATGCAGAAAAAAACTCATCTTTTATCAATTTGAATTATGCATGAAGATTCCCAACACTGTGGAGCTTGGTCATCTCAGACTGTGAGTTCTAAAAGGCACCAATCATAAAAACATGTTGCAGATACATGAACAAAAGTACCAGAGACAAAGACACTTGAAAGATGTGCTGCTTGCTTTTATTCCTTCCTCTTTTGATGATGATCTAAATTATGATTTATTATAATTATTATGATTAAATATGATTAAAGCCATGACCTGCATATTCCAGTCAAACATATATATATATATATATATATATATATGGGCTTGGGGGTTGTTTGTTTGTTTTTCTTTTAAAACTAAATGAGGGTGACACTTTTCCTCTAAGAATGACAAAGGGAAACGCTTGAATTTTTGACTATGATTTTATTTACAAAATTCACCCAGGATGTAGGAAAACCCTTCTAAGGCTTCTTCCTCTCTCTGAAACACATTCAGCTGGCAGATGAGAGCATTTTTTAGGCAAAAGCAAGAAAGTTAAAGCAGTTAGCCCCACATCCTAGCGAGTTGTCTCCTTCAAGCACAAGGTGTAGCATTAACAAGGTGGGAAGAAGGGGTGGTGAAAGGAAGGCTCTCATGATGCACTTGATGGCTCAGATGTGGGAAGAACAGGGTCTGCTGAGTATATCCTGGATAAATTTTCTGATCAGCCTCTTCCAGTGAGATGTATGAAGGTTTGTGCACACAGAGGTGCTTCCACGTGCAAAGAGCGAGGGGGTCTCTCCAATAATCCCCAGCACAGCACTCCAGTCGTCTGGAGAACTTTTAGTCAAAAACTGTCAGCATGAGACATCATCTGAGCAAGAGCTCTCACTTCCTCCAGAGGGTCATCATTTCAGATGTAAGACACTAAGGCAAGACTTAAACCCTTAAGACATTTTTGTGGCACAGGCTCTAATTGCCTATAAATCATACTGTGTTACCTGCTTGACATGTAAAGCTTGTCCATAAATAAAAAAAAAATGCTTTAAAATCCATATTCCTGCATGGCACTGAATTGGAAATATGGCAGTTTTCTGTTAAAGCTCCATAAGACAACACTTTCAAGTGGGGCATCTTATTTGATTGTTGGGGATTTTTGGTGGATCCAGTAAAGTGGTATATCAGTAGTTTCCAACCTTCTCTCCCCTCCTTGGAATTTCAAGACCACAGCAATAATTTATTGCTCTGCGACTGAGAGTCCATCATGTACTAGAGATCATCTCTTCTGTGATTTGAAACATCCTACACAAGTGTTTTAGAGCTATTTCTGAGATTCTTGGAGCTGCCTTAGTGTGTGTGAATCATGAAGCCAGTGAAATTTTTATAAAGTTTCACTGCCCTTAATTTTTTTTTTATCTTTCTTTTATATATCTTGAACAAGAGTCTGTGTCTTCTGGAGGTACCTAGAGAGGAGCACAGCTGAATCATCTGGGCCAAGGCTGCTCTCAGCTGGCACACCAGACCCCAGTGCTCTCACACATCTGGGCAGTGTCATGAGCATGACTGGTCCACAGAGTTTTCAGAGGAAGAAAGAATAAGGTGGATTTTAGAGACATTAATAAGTCACAGAGCACAAAAAATTAAAAAAAAAATAAAAGTAAAAATAAAAAGATATGATGTTAAACAAAAGAGCTTCAAAAGCAGGGAAATCTGTTCCCAGAAACATTACACATCCCAGTACAGCCTGAGCATCCTGACTGGCAGGAACACACCACTGCTGAGTAACTCTTCTCCAACATCGTCAAGAATCTGGTGTCCTGAGCTAGATCCTGAGAAGGGTTTTGCCATCACCAGATGTCCTTGGCTTGGGATAACTGACAGCAGCAGGTACCTGACATAATTTCCTGGTCCTGTATAATAAAGAATCCAAACTGCAAAGGTTTTACTGTTTTTAAAGCAGTCTGTATGGCTACTCTCCCTTTTCTCTGTGCTTAACAGCAGTCATGCAGTTAAGATTAGGCACAGGGAGATACCATTTACAAAGTGCTTCGTAAAACTGTGCTTGTACCTGTCTATGCAGACAGAAAGGTAAGTGGAGCAGAAACCAAATTTCTCTCCATAAAAGGCTCTGTGTTTGTGCAGGAAGAGTTAAAACGAACATATCCACTGTAGCAGATTCTGCTGTTGTGGCATCTAGGGCAGCAAGAAATTTTAAAAAACTAACCCAAATGGACATGTTTCAGTCATGTGAGCCACTCAGAGCTGTCCCTGTAAAAGATGAGCCCTTCTGCCTTTCCAGGCTAGAGATAACCAAGGCATAAGAGGAGTCTGTATCTAAACTTAACTAAATCTTTTGGCTGAAAACTTTTATTAGAAGTGTGTGAACAAAACTGTTTGAACTTTAGGGCCACAGGCCTGTGCCAACATGGAAAACAGGCACAGGGAAAAGTCAGCTACATTTTGAAGAAGCTTATGCAGAGGAAAGGTGTACTTAATTACTTTACCAAATTAAGATTTTTATTGCATCCTCTCTTGCCTGCCTCTGTCTCATTGAAAACACTTATAAGAGGATAGAAAACAAATTTTGATAGAGGAACCTTGGAGAACATAATTTCCTAGCATGTGGGCTGTCAGAAACACACTTCTTTGTGTGTGATCTGGACAAAAGGAAAATGTCCACGTTCAGTTTTGAAAGTGGTATTAACAGGCATTATTTTAAGTATTCCTTTTGCTACACTATGAGAATCACAACACTGAGCAAAATGGCATCCACAGCTTTGTTATTATTAACAAAAAATGTGAATGGCTTAAAGTTATTCAATGCCAAATATTTTTTATTGTAATCCTAAATATTTTTGGTTTTTTCATGAGCAAATGGTATTCATGCAATGCAGATGAAGGTTCAGACTACCACACTATAATATAAAGATGCTGTGTAACTGCATTGGCTGCAACTAAAAAGTGATAAGTAGGGTTCTAGATTCTGCAAGGCTGTTGAAATCAATTTATCTTTATTCCAATGCTAAACTTAGAAACTTTGTATAATTCTAAAAGCAATGTTTAGCAACTTCTATTCTTCTCAGCCAAGGCACTCTAAGTCTCACTTACCAGAAATAAGTCTAATTAGAATGACCATCATAAATTAGATCCATCAGCTCAAATTGGGAATTCTCATCCTAGGCTCCTCAGAAAAGCATAAGACAAAATGCTGCAACTGAACCACGCAGGAACACCCAGTAACAGTGGATACTTCCAGGCAATACTAACAGCAAGCATTTTACAATCACCTCAACCGTTGGAACTCCTTCATGAAAATTTAAGGGGCAATTTAAAATAGCAATAAAACCATAAACAGAATTCACACATGGGTTATTCACAAACAGGAAGGAATCCTCCATTAGTCAAATTAATTGTTCTTTCAAACCTCTCACACAGCTCTCCAATATTGTTTTCTGTCATTAGTCACTCAGAATGCATCTGTAGACAGCCATCCTGACAGGGCTACTCTTGCCGCTCTGGTGTGGAGATGATTGCCTCTTCTGGTAATCATATCCAGTAACTCGAAAAATAGAAGTAAAGTCACCTTATAATCAATCATTGTTTAAAATTTCCTTATCTTTATTATAGATTAATACCACTGTGACCTACCAGCACTGCTCCAAGTGAAATACAAGAAAGAAGCCTGCAGCATGAACACTGTTTGACTTGCATACTTGTAACTTACTTAAAAGTCTGGACAGAATATTAATGTGACAAGATAAGAAGCAGCTGAGCATGTTAAAGCGCTAATGCACCTGTCTGACTTCATAGAAATAGAGTGACACTTTTGGATGGTTCAAGTGGGTGAGTAACCCACCACGAAAGCAAAACCTTTGCTCTGCTAGTTTATGTCACAGGAGTCATAGCAGGTATTAATAATTGAAGAACAGCATTTGTACAATTGTCTGATTTTTCTGTGTCAAATTTTCAGCAACAATGGAATATGAAACAAGGCAATGGAGAGTTAAAGGAAACCTCATCTAGTTGACTGAGTATAAATCACAGAATCACAGAATGGTTCAGGCTGGGAGGGGACCTTGAAGAACTTCTGGTTCCATCTCCTTGACATTTTCCTCTAGACCAGGTTCCATCCACTCAAGCCTCGACCAATTCCAGGGTCAGGGCATCCCCATCCTCTCTGGGCAACCTATTCCAATGCTTCTCCATTCTCACAGTAATGACTTTCATCCTAATATCTAATTTAAATCTACCCTCCTTCAGCTTACAGTCATAGTCACTTTTTCTGTCACTCCACAGCCCTGTGTAAAGTCCCTATCTTTTTTTGTGGATCCCTTCCAGGTACCAGACTGCTGCTTTTAATCTGCCTTTGTTGCCTAAGAAACTAAGTCACTGCTTACAATGTGTAAAGTATAATAGTGTGAAGAATCTTCACCAAAATCTAAGCAGTTAGCATATCTCTAATAAAACAAAATCCCTGTGTTCACAGGAATATATAAGCCTCAAAAATATACACATTCTCCAGAATTAATCTTAGAATTCCCATTCATTGTTTAATATCTGCCTCACCCTCATAGCACCTTTGACAATGTTGCTGTGGCAAGGTTGCTAAAGTGCTAAAAGAGCAGCTCTGCGTTTCTTTAGCAAAGCCTGTGTGAAATGCATCACACCTGCATAAAATAAATATTTTCTTCTTTTGCTTTTTATATGCAGATTCTAGAATCATGGCTGATTCTCATATTTAGATCCAACCTTAGAGAATTTTTTTGCAAAGTTTTGAAGAATTTTACTTTGTGCCAATAAGAACAGCAAGGAAAGGAGAGACTTTTATTTGCCATTCCTATACACCATTTTCACAGAGTTATAGCTGCTCATTCCAGTGCAGTTGGACTGGATTTACACTACCTACCTGAGATGACAGCAGAATTGTCTAACCAGCTCAGACTGCAGGGCACAGTTCCATTACCTAAGGTGACATTTGATCAGTACACTGGGATTAAAATTATTTTCTTTTACTTCCAATATGCCATTTCCAGGAATCCTGTCTGTCTATCCCAGTAAATAAACCAGGGTCTGGTTATGCATCTGGGTCAGTACAAGACCACTGTCAGTCCAGGCTGGGGATGAGCAGATGGAGAGCAGCCCTGCACAGAAGGTTTCTGGGGGTGAGAGGCTGGACGTGCCCCGGCCATGGCACTCACAGCCCAGAGAGCCAAACGTGTCCTGGGCTCATCCAGAGCTCCGTGGGCAGCAGGGGAGGGAGGGGATTCTGCCCCTCTGCTCTGGTGAGAGCCCACCTGGAGCACTGCCTCAGCTCTGGGGTCCCAGCACAGGATGGACATGGAGCTCTTGTAGCAAGTCCAGAGGAGGATGACCAGATGGATGGAGCACCTCTCCTGTGAGGAAAGGTGGGAGAATTGGGTTTGCTCAGTCTGGAAAAGAGAACGTTTCGTGGTGACCTAATTGGGACCTTCTAGCACTTGAAAGGAACTTACAGGAAAGAAGAGATGATGTAGAGACAGCACAAGTGGGAATGGGTTCAATCTGAATGGGTCCAAATAAGGTTTGATAAGATACTAAGGATAAATTCCTTATTGTGAGGGCAGTGAGACGATGGCACGGGCTGCCCAGGGAAGCTGTGGATGCCTCATCCCTGGAAGGGCTCAAGGCCATGTTGGATGGAGCAACCTGGTCCAGTGGAAGGTGCCCCTACCCATGGCTGGAGCTTGGAACAAGATGATCTTCAAAGTATCCTTCCAATCCAAGCCATCCTGTGTTCTGTGAAATTAAAATAATTGCTTGTAGTGATTCCAGATATCATAACATATTTATCTGTGCGGTTGAAAATCCCAAGACAGTCTACCCCAGCATCTCCCAAGAAATTCCTCAGTACAGCTGCAGGGTGAGAGCACTGTGGAGCCTCTCCATATAAATAGCATGTGTGCAGCCACCCTGGATTAGGGGCTCTGACCCCTGTAGCCCTCAACTGTCCCTCCTGTTCCTACTTTGCAGCTTAGAAATAGCAGTGAAGATAAATGCCTCACTGTCTCATAATGAGGTTCCAAATGTGTCTCATCTAAAAACAAATTATTACAAGGAGGGTGCATGCTAAATTTCAGCGTAGCAGGAGGCAGTCCAAAATGCTGGAGTTAAGATATATAACTGCACAGTATATTCTGATGGAAAATTGAAATGTTGAAACAATTTTTTTAAGCCTTCCCTTAAAGTAAAGCTCCTTTCGTGGCTCAAGAAAATTGAGTAATATTTCATGTCTACAGTTATTTGTGATGATGAAAAGGAGTTCATCTGCTGACAACCTGTCCTTTACACAGGCATTTCTCTAAGAGTGTGAGGGAAGGAAGACAGTTAAGTATGATTTAAGTAAAAAGAATCAGGTCTCTGTACGTTCTAAAAGAAGGGTTGATTATTGAGAGTATGCATGTGTCCTCATAAATTGGTCTACCATAACTAAAAGTTGCCCAAAAATGAGCTTTACTCATCCCACCCCACAAAAATTTCACTGTTACAACACATCAAAATTGCAGACAAAAATCCCCAAGACAGGTTATAAATCCAACCTCCTGAGAGCTAGAATTCAATTACATTTGCTTCTGAGAATCATTTTCTTTAGTAGAATACAACACTTGTGAACCAGCACAGCAGCATTTTCAAATCAAAGGTTTCCAGCTTTCTGCTGAAAGCTGAAAGTTTCTGTTTTCAGGTGTTTCATTTTTTCACTCAGAAGTCAAAACTGTCTGTAAAAAGCACACATTTCTCACACAGAAAATAATTTTAATAAAGAAAATAGTTTCAACAGTTTTCTTTGGGCCATTTCTACAATGACTTCATGCTGGTTTCCCTTTTTCAAAGCAACAGCATGAAACCTCAAGGTTCAGATCTAAAGCTGCAGAGCAGCCTCAGCCCCACTGATTTTTTAATCACAAAGTGCCCCCAACACAGCCACAATGGCCAACCTCTCATTATTCATTTAAATCAACAGTAAAAAAAAAAAAAAATTACAAAAAAAAAGCGAGAAAGAAAAGCCTCACTTTTTTTTTTTTTTTCCCCCCTCTTGGTGGAGCCTTCTTACATTTGGATGCATTTGAATTACGCTGCTTTATCTCCAGTGACAAATCTGTTATACCTTGGCTGCACCAACATCTCAGGCACACGCTATTTCTTTCATTCATTTCCCTGGTGCTTTTACCTCGGTACCTAACGCACTGTCAGAATCACAGAATCCATCCATAAGTATTATGTGATGAGCAGCTGCTGTATATGCAAGCACACAGGAGAAATGAGCTTTCATTCTTCCCTTGCAATCATTTACATAGAGAATATGATCCCATTTAAATTACCGCTTGTCATCTCGTTACACTTGATCAGATGAAGGATCGTTTTATTGAAACCGGGAGAAAGAAAGAAAAAGGAAAACTACCAGCAATTTGACACTCCTTTATACTTAAGAGTTTGAAGGTTTGTACAGTTTTATATTCAAACTGCTAGACTTTGTGATGGCTTCTCCTCTTAGAAGAGGATTCCTTTGATAGTCAGACAACTTCTATCTTATCCCTCCAGGCTAAAAATCTCTATTTTCATGACTTCTCTGAGAAAATTAGAAATTCTATATACCACAATATTAAGTGAAGAGGTGTTTCTTAAGCAGTTACAACCTGACAAATGCGTTGGCTGTGGGAGAACCAATAAAAAAAAAAACAAACTGTGCTTCTGGAGGCTGGAAGAACCCACAGAGCCTGAGTTATTGACATACAGCTTCCCACCATAAATATTTTTCACATCAATATTGGTCTTCAGATGAGTTCTCTGAGAATTTAACATAGCTTTACACCTTGACAGGATTCATCCTAAATCACATCTTTGTCTGCATTTCTTAGTACAATGGAAAACCACTTTGCATTAAAGTGACAAAAGGGTATGATTTAAATTCTTAGCACAAGGCAATTTACAGACGAAATAACTGAGCAGCATATCTTTTCTGTGCAAGGTTTTACAAGGCACCTGCCACTGGTGACTAATACTGAATACACATTCCCATTAAAAAAAAAAAAAATCGTATTTCTAATTAATATTTTCCAGTGTCTTTAAGGTGAAAATGGAGTAAGGTGGAGGTAGTTTTATCAGTGCCATTGCTATCTCGGGAGCTTTCTTGGACAAATCTGTCTCTGACAGACTGTGTGTGATGTGATACAAATAATAGAACAGGTTTTGCTATTGCTTGACAGACATTCGAGTCTCCCAAATCACAGTGAGGAGAAATGGGTCAAATTCTGTTAACTGTACTTAGCACCTGTAGTAGCAGAATTGAGAAGGTGAGTGCAGTCACAGGATATGGCTCACAGCACTTTTCATTTTCATTCATCTGTGTGGCCAAGATGAGCAGCTCTTAGCACACGAGAAAAACCCTAAAAACCCAAAAGGACACTTATTTTGAGCTTTTTCTACTTGAAAAAATGTTCTTCAGCTATGTGCCACTACTTTTCTGTCCAACAAAACTAGATAGACTACAACTCCAACCCGTTAAATTGGCAAAACATGCAACTGCCTGAAAAATTTTTAATAAGCCAACAACTAAATTTTCAGGTTTTGTTGAATTAGCACTTAGAAGACAGGACAATACCTAATAGTTCTGAAAATGTTCACATTTTTTAAAAAATATTTCACAAATGCTGAAGTTTATAATGCAATCTTTTTCGAAATCCAAAACTGAGTTATCTGTAGCCGATTATTTTCTGATTTAAGAAAAAAAGTCCCAGTTTTTGTATTTTTGCAATGATATGTATTCCAGCTGGCCCATCACAGTACAATCAATAACAAAAGAAAGCCCAGTGAAATTAAAAGTTTGAAAGTCCAGTATAAAAATTATTAATTCAAATTACCCCACAAAATGCTTTAAAAGGAGAAAGCCTTCAAGGAACATCACTATTGACAATCCAGTAAATTTTCTGAGCATTAAACTCTATGTTTAGAAAAGAGATCAAAAAACTGAAGTAATGTCCTTTAGAAGAATGTCATAACCTAGAAAGCCATTTGCCTGCAGGGCCCTAAGCAAAAGGACAAAAGAATTTTTATGTTTTACTAATTGCTCTTGTATCTGCTCTTCCCATTGTGATTGTATGAGGATTTCATATTACACTGCATTTTATTTATGCAGTTCATAACACCTTCATTGTATTTTTTTCAAGCATTGCAGTCTTATTTAAACTTTCTATTTCAAAAGCATTTTTATGTTGAAAAATACCACACACACAAAAGTCCTACACTGTCTTCACAAAAACATCTCCTGTGATCTTCGTTGAAATAAAGCAGGATCAGAAAATAGATCTATTTCCTCATAATTTTGTAAGATGAATGGCCTTCATACAAAGCAAAATCTCTAAAAGCCTGTGGCCACTAAACATTCATGCCACATCTTTAGATCAACATTACCCACAGATTAAACCCTTTGAGTTTAGGCACCAGGGCTTCTTCACAACCACACAGAGTACCAAATTCCCTCTTACAGGGATGCTAAAACACGAGTCCTCCAAGGAGCAAACGTGTTTATTCCTTCACAATGCACTAGAGAAATCACTGGGTCATAATCTATGTAACAGTGTATGCATAGCAGAAAGTTCCACAGATATATTTTATGAAAACAGAGGGTTTTTTCCTCAGCTCTGCCCAAATGATATAATCTGTCTTGACAGGCAAACTATTACAGTCAACTTTAGAACAGGCTTCTCTCTAAAATTTTTGTCTATTACAAACAGAAAGTTACTGATATTTCATTTTTCTAACACTGTTACTGTATTTGTTTTACTGGTTTTGTTATCCTCCCGGTCACCTAAAACATTTGCCATTAAAATTCATGTCCTTTCCTGCATTATCTTACATCTCATCTGAGCTGGAAGTCGGCTGCCACGATGATCACAGATGTTTTCAATAGCAATAGCATGTCTCTGGGCAGAAAAATCCTGTGAAGGAAAGTATACACCAGTAGCACAGCAGAAAACCAGCTCACACATCAAATTAATTTGTGAGCAATATCATGCATAGGGCAGTCATGCATCCACCATACCCTGCTCGCTGCTTCCCACAGCTCCCATCATGTGGCAACTCTCTGATTTAAGAGAGGCATCTTTGATGATGATAAAGGGTCTGAGTAACACTTTTTTCTTTCCTTAAAACTGTGAGTAAATTGGTGCAGAGCTTTCTGACTGACCAGGAAAAAAATAGGAGTGGGGTGAGAAATATGTTTTAAAATTGCACTCCCCACACAGTTTTTCAGGTCCTGAGGGCACTAGCAGGTTCTTAATAGACCTGCCCATCTCCCAGAGGTCCCACTTACCAGCACAGCTCCTGTGCCCAGCCCCAGCTCCTCCTGATCCTGGCCAGACTTCCTTTGCCAGTGCAGGGCCTGACCCATCATCTTCTGCCTTCTCAGACATTCCCTGGGCTGTGGATCCCAGCTGGTTCACCAGAGGACTTATGGCAGCAGTTCTGATGGTGCTGGGGTCACCCCCAGGCCCACCTTGTCCTCCTTCAGGGGCAGTACTGATGTGTATTTCTGCTTTGAGAGCACTGAGAATGTTTTTAAGAGACTTTTTAAAGAGCAAAAATGCCACTACTTGCTGAAACATATAGCTTTTGCTACAAAAGCACCACTGATAACATATCCAAGGTGAAGTTCCTGGTCAAAATTTCCAAAGCAGCTGCTACACTGCTGTATTAATTGAATTATCCTGAATTAAGCACAAGTGGAATTTGGTCCCAAGATTTCTGTATCTCTGACAAGAGGCCAAGTCACCAATGTTTTATATGCACATGCATCCCTGTGCACTCACACATGCAGATTTTCCTGTTCAGATTTATTTAGCTGTAAGGCACAAGTGGAAAGCTGATTGAATACCAGAGAAGTTTGGTGCTTGGCAGTGGTGGCTGGGGCTTTTTTGTGATTTGGGTTGGGGAAAGTGGATCTGATTCTGATAAAAAAAGGTGGAAACTTCAAATTTCTCACAAAAAGGGATTGGGGGAAAGGCCTTACATCAAAAAGGTTAACCCACAAGGAGAAGCCACTGCCTGACTCCAATTTACCAATTTCTGCCTAGTCAGTGAAATAACAAGAACTCCAAAGGACAACTCAGCAGGAAATCAGTCATATTTTCAAAGTAAGTCATTTCAAGTCAAGCCATCCAAGATGAATATATGAGATTAGCTCAGTTGGTTAGAGATTGGTGCTAATAAGGCCAAGTCTATGGGTTGGATCCCTGTGTAGGTCATTCCCTTTGGAGTTGGTC
The DNA here is from genome assembly GCF_971803275.1 of Cyanistes caeruleus. Classification (NCBI taxonomy): domain Eukaryota; kingdom Metazoa; phylum Chordata; class Aves; order Passeriformes; family Paridae; genus Cyanistes; species Cyanistes caeruleus. The sequence continues at coordinate 76,084,504 of NC_141705.1, forward strand.
TTGATGAACCTTTTGGGTCCCTTCCAACTCAGAATATTCTGTGATTTCTGTGACTTTTGTTGAAATCAAGTAATTTTCCTTCAAATTTACAATTTTTAAAACTTGGCAAATCTCAGTCAAGACATCTTCCACTAAAAACAGTGAACAGGATCCTTTGAGAAATAGAAACACTTTAAGAGAAGTAACCTTTTTATTCTCTGTTTCATTTTTCATTTCAATTCTTGCCACAAAATATCTACATGCATCTGCAAATGTTGTTCCTAGGGAGAGAGAGCACTGTGGGGACAACCTTTGAGCTACATGCAGTGCTAGGAAATGCATGAAAGAAGAGTCAGGGCAGTACCAAGTGGATCCTAGTTGAACGAGACAGTGATCCCCAAACTGCAGCTTGAGAATTGCCATTTAAGAGCATATCTGAGCTGAATCCCTTGAAATCACAGCACTATGGGAAATACTCCAGGCTCCTCCAAGACTACAAAAGTAACAAGAGGTCTATATGATCTATTTACTCTTTTATCTGATTTACAGAAATGGCTCTTGACAGGAGGCAAGTTGATAATAAAACGCGAAGCTTTACGACTCTCCTTTCAAGCACATCTTTAGATGTTGTCTCTCTCTTCTCCCCTCCATTAAGTCATAGATCTAAGGACTAAAAAGGAGCCGAAGAAGTGGCAAGATCTAACGCCTGTTGGACTAAATACGTAAATTATGAAATCAAGTCTCAGAACTGGGAGATCTTAACTCAGACTACTGGTAAATCAAGAAAGTGATGAAAGCAGCATCCCCCTCTAGGAAGGGTGCTGATTTTAGCTGTGACATTTCTAGCCTTCAGAAGTCTACAATATTTTTCATATAAGATCAAAGAAAATGCATTAATATTTGCATATGGTTTGCTGTATATTTCCCCCTTCTATTAGCATCTCCCTCACTCCCCAACTTCAAACGCTGGATAATACTGAAATCTTTAGTGTAAAGGAAACAAAAAACCTTCCAGTTCAGATAACTAAAATGCATACTGAAATTAATGGGAATCATTTGATTCCTTCCTGTGACAAAACAAAAATCAGACATTTTCTGGAGAAGAAGCATCTTTAATCTCCCAGGTGAAACATGAGAGCAGAGAAGTGTGATTCCATAATGAAAGCCTTTTTGTTATTCTCACATTTTTCTGAATGCAATTTTTGCAATGTTTGGTTTTTTGTTTAACTCAGATCTGGCTTATGTCATTTAAATGTCTTCACCAAGCATTTTGCTTTTATTGTAATACAGTTTTATGATAATTAAAAAGAAATTGTCATATTTAAGTTTTCTGCATGATTGGCATTAGAGCACTCAGCACAAGGAATTAATGAGAGTATTGAATTAAATGTGTCAAATCATCCGATTTTTAAAACCTCAACACAACAAACACAAAGAACAGAAGTTATTTTGTCTGCATAAATGATGTTCAAAAGCTTAAAGCTGTTTCATTATGTGGTGCTTTTTAAAATCTGAGATGGGGTTAGTCTTTATTGCATCTCAGACCCATAATGAGGGTTTTTATTGAGATGTTTACATTTTCCTTCTGCTTCACAGTGAAGCAAAGCTGGGATGTGCCTTGCAATGACTTATGAATGTAAGTGGTGCTGTGTAGGTGACTTCAGTTGTCTACCTCTACGTTACAGAAATGAAGAGACCTTCCCCAGTCTGAGTACACAGCAACCCAGCTGCACTCAACCCTTAGTGAGGCTGCACTAACACATGATAGCAACCTCTCTTCTCCTCCCAGTTTGTTTCTTATGCAGTATAAAAACCCCTCACAGCTCTATTCAGCAAAAGCAGAGCTTCTGTCTGTCTAACCATCAGCTACCAGGCTAACAGTTCAAGTCATGCAGAAGTGTTGAAAACATACCACAGAGAGTCACACCCACAGGAAAACCACTGTGATTGCTCAAAGAAACCAGTACTGCAGAAATATTCTTGTTTGGTCCACATAGGTTACAAATGTCTGAGTTTAATATTGAAAATCTTCCAAAGGGGTGGGTTGCAGGACGTAAAACAAAGTGTTACAAATTTAAATCAAACTCTTGGAGAAAAGTCACGCTTTTTACTTTCTCAGCTACTTTCTGCCTGTCAGAATGATGATTCCTGTTGTCAATGTCTGTTTCTCAGTACTGAAGACCTAGCAAGACCATCCACAACACAGTATTTATGTGCTTCTGTGAAAAGCTAAACCAGTTCAAACAGAAGGCAAAATTCTCCTGACAGAAAAATCTAGACACTTTTTTTCATTTTTTTATTGTAATATTGCTCATCTTTTTTACTGAGAAAAAAATACACCTAACATAAAAAGTTGTATTTTTATATATATTGTAAAATATTTGTCAGTTCCTAAACCAAAGGGCTAATTAGGAAATTTCCTACATTTTGAATTTCTGTTTAACATGCCACAGCCATCAATGAATGTTATTAATTCATTATCAATAAATAAATGTATTGAAGGAATTTCTATGCAAATAAGAAAAAAAAACACATTATATTTACCAATCATCAATGCAGATAAGGGAAAGTTCAAGCAAAAGCTTTTCAATAGAAACAGTGTAATTTTTTTATCTCAGTGCCTTTCCAAAAGTATGGATAATAATTAAAGCTGTATGACATTAAGCACACTGGTTAAATCAAAAATCCTATTACATACTTAGGAAAAATTAACTGTGGAATGACGTAAGACACAGCCTTCAGCTCTTAACAATCTAGGAGGAGGTTTTGTTCAACCATTCAGAAATTCCAAATTATATATAATACTGCTAAACTTCATCCTTCTCATGAATCTTTTAAGGATTGCTCTCAGGAGACTGGTAAGGAAGCAGGGCATTGTGCTTCTTTTTTAATGTTAGAGAAGGGACATCCATAGCAAAACAAAATAGGTGGCATGACCGAATGTGAAGAAACATAATGGGAACTAATGAAATACCACATTTTAATGTCCTTGTTTCAAATTTATTAAGACCAGCTAAAAAAAAGGGACTGCATTGCTTTTCTGTATGAATGTATGTAAGGGTCCAGTATGGTATTGGAGTATTTGCTGTGATTTAGTCAGTAATTAATATTTGTCCTCTAAATGTTGATAATCTGTAATTCTTCCCAAACTCTGCATTTAAGATTAACCAGGAGCCTGTCATTTTATAGGACATCATTTCTCATCCTAAATGTCTTTGGCCAACAGCAATTCTGGATGCACAGATTTAAGGAGACACAGCCATATAAATATAAGCAAGTTACATATAAATATAAGAAAAATAATTTTACATGTTCAAACCTATTTGTAGAAAGCCATAGGAAGAAAAACATCTTTCCATCTACATGATAGGGATTTGGGCAAAGTGAGGATTAAATACGTTGAACTAGATTTTTTAATTTAGCTTCAAGGCAACGTGAATCAAAATACATGAATAAATAAACTTTTTTAATTCTCAAAGGTCCTTTAAGACTGCCTACCCACTGCACAGTTGTCAGAAGAGGGAGGCTGGGCAGACATCCTGGCAGATGGTTTCCCTGCAGAAGGGCTCTTCCGTGGGAGCGGTGGGTTCCCATGCCCCACGCTGCTGCAGAGCATCGTTTCCCTGGAAGGTGCTAATGGCTGCCAGCAAGGATGCCTCTGCTACATGGGAAATCATGGCCTTTCCAAGCAGATGTGCATGCTAGCAGCTCTTTTTTTTCAGAGGAATTAAGATCTTTAATAGAGTAAAACAGCTCAAACAACGGAACACCATGTGGGGAGGCCCGGGGGATTGATTGGAAACATCGAGTTCTGTATTGACAGGAGGTAGATGTGTTGGTACACGTAGGCAGGAAACCACCAGGAAGCCAGAAAAACAGATGTAGGCTTGGCCTTGAGAATAGAAATAGACCTCCCAGGGCGCAGGAGTGAAGGGAAAAAAATAGGTATAAAAGTCTGCATTAAAAAACCTGTTCATTATTATCCAGTTCTGCTCTGCTCAGGAAAAGAGGATACAGTCACTCCAAATGACTAGGGATGTGCCAAAAATATGCCTGACCAGGATAAGCAGCTTCTCCTCCAGAAAAAAAAAAAAAAAAAAAAAACCAAGCAAACAAACAAAAGATCCACTAAAGCTCAGCTAATAGTTGAAAGGAACTGAAAAACAAGTTTAGTGTCCAGTCCACAGTAAAAGAATTTATTTCTTCAAAAGTTCAAAGGGTGGGTCAATTTCCCATTGCAAACACCAGCCATAACCTCTTGCTTCAAAAGCCTAAACCACTCCCCTCTCTGTGGCTGGTTCTCTCTGGAGATGCCTGTCTGTTTCCAGAGCCTCAAGGGCCACAGAGAGGCCCCTGAGCTTGCTGTGCACCCACAAGGACAAGCTCACCAGTCCTTTTCACCTGGCAAGCATCTCCACCACAGAGGCACTTAGGGATGGGTGGCTGCACCCACTCCACCACAAGTCACATCTCTGGTACCAGGAACTTGGAGGAACCCTCACCAGAGTCACTATGACAGCAATCTACTCAAAAGGAAGAGTACAGGATGTACAGCCAGCCCTGCACCCCTCCAAGCCTCTAAAACAGAAAACCATAGCATGGCCTCAAAGGGACTGTAAAGATCATTGCATGAACAAGGTCTGTCTTGGCTTTGGACTCTTCTAGAGATGGGGCACCCACATCTTCTCCATGCAAGAGAAATTGATGTGGTTAAAAATGCAGATACACAGGAATAAATGCCCATTACAGACCGATTAAATTCAGCCAGCAGCCTCTTCACTCAGGTGTGTGGATGCACAGGCAGGTTGTTGCCTCACACCACAGTATGATTCATAAATGAGACCCTTGTAATGAAGACAGACTGTTCCTAAATCAAGTCCTGCTGAGGGCAGCGACCTAAGGGAAAATTTGCTACATATGACTTAAGTATTTGCTGGCAGATTTATAAAAAGAAAAACTTCATAACAAAGTGGACGTCAAATATGTGAGGCACTTTTATAAATTCAAGCATGGACTGAATACTTCAGAACACAAACAAGCTGTGGCAAATCAGGCCCTTCAAATCCATGCTGCTATTGAAAACCAATGAGGCCTAATAAGGAATATGTTACTACAATTTTTCCAAGTTGTTTGCTGTGCATGTAACACGTTATGTCTCACTGTACTGTTGTCACATGAAATATTAACAACAGCAACTACCAATTAAGCACTAAACATATACATTTGTGCTGTACTTGTTCACACTTGACATGACCATAATATCTAATATAATGCCAGATGATGAGCTTGATGCTCCAAAGCTTGATTTCTCCCTGGCTAAATTCACTAGGAAGAGGGAGTAGAGGAAAGCAAAAACACTGGTAAGCTTTCCACTGGATGTACTTCTGACAGCACAAGAACATGTTTATTTTTGTTATTCCATCTGGTGCTCATTATAAGCGCCACAGTTTTGGACGAGTTATGGCCAAACTATCTAGCTATCAATAAAACATGGGCTTACTGAATCTGCAGCAACATGAGACATAAGTGCAATAATCTCCTGTTTACTGATGGTGTGTTATGCAACATTATTTTTACTCAACCCCAGCTATTGGAAAATTAAAACTACTTTGATCACTTTTGGAGGTTCTGGGCTAAGATTTCCATTTGTAACCATCAATTATTTAAAGAACAGTTTTAAAGGGTTCTTAGAGGTTTAAAAAAACCCCAGTGATTTAAGCAGCAATGGCAGATGATTATAAGACTTAAGCCTCATATGGAATAAAAAGTCTGTATAAAATAGTCACATTGCCATCTACTGACAGTTCTTTATGAAAAGGCTTACAGTTTTTATTAGCTGCCTGACTATATACTTAATACTCCTTCTCCTGACATAACAGTAGCACAAAAATTATGGACGTACAATATATGTTGTTCGGTACATCCCACCGCAATAATCCTGCTTCTGTTCGAATCCATCCGAATCCATTCAGGCTTTCACAGTTACATACTGCAATTAGACACGTTTATTAATGGCATTATTGCTCAGTATTTCATAGGAGGCAAAACTGTTTTCAAGAAAGTAACTACAGAAGGGTATGTTAATAAATCTGGACCATGTGCACAGTACGTAGGGACCTGCTAATAGGATTTCCTTAATAACAGCATTTATTTCACTGCATATAATACCAATCATAATACCAATCACTGGAAAACACTGTTCTTATTATATTATGTGAAAAATGGATTTCATGCTAAGGACACATCATATAGACTACAGTGTCACTGATGCACCTGCATATTAAAAATCTTTTATCTCATCTTTATGCTGAAGCACATTTTGGCCCAAGACTTAATGCCCTAGTCATTAAACCATCAACATGAAACTGCACTTTAAAACTGAAGATAGGTCTCATAGCAGTTCTACCTTCCTGTAGCCCAAGTCAATGGATCCTAAAAATGACCTGTAAATGAGGTGATGCAGGGCACTTTCATGGAAACAAATATTCCAAGCTGGGATTTCCTCGCTGTAACCCAACCAGCATGTTAATACCTTGGACAAACTCAAGGCCTTCTTTAGATTCTTTCCTAGATGCTTTATTTCCTGCTAAGAATTTCTGCATGCTCTCTGATCCATGGCATAATGTGATTTTTCTTCACCCTTGCCTCTTAATTATAACATTCAATTTTGAAAGAAAATAAAACAACAACAACAACGTAATCAATCAGGCCTTGTCTACAGTACTTGTCCCAGTTTTTCATGCCTCCAAATCTGCTATTCACAAAAGAGTTTTGAAAGCTCTACATTGTCTTTAAGACTTCAGTTTTTGTCATTTCTTACACTCATTTGAACATATTCCAGTGTTTTGCCTTCCCTGAGAAATTTTCTTGGCATACAGAAGAGCCCAGAGGAGGCAGCACCCCACGGAACACAGGGCATTGGAATGCTTTGGTGGGAAACTTTACATCCCTGAATTTCAATGCCTTCCCCAGGCTTGTTCCTTGGTCAAAACAAGGTGCTAGAGAAACTTATCTCTGTATCACAGAGTACCTGAGGATGAGGGAGTCAATCCAAGTGCCACTTACAGCTCCAGGCACAGTCCATGTGCTGTTACCTGATCAGTCAGCAAACCCAGTATTTTTTAGGACACTAAAGTCCTAAATTTAGTATCAGCTAAAAAAGAAGAATAGCTCACAGATACCCAAGTTAGTTTCAAAGTATAATAAGCAAACAAAGCACACTATAAGCTAGAATGAGAATTTCCAGAACCAGGTCCTGACCATTAACTCCTGTACTCAGATTCTAAAAATTAAATAGTCTAAGAGCATTTGCAAAGGCACAACAGGAACTCTGTTACATGCTTATATCTTTCACCACTGGTTAGCAATCCTCAGATCTCAGAGTTATCTGGGAATTTTTCTGGATGACATTTCATTGGACTAGTATGAGTCTGTGGCACAAATCCTAGCATTTCTAAGTATTTCGTCTCCTTTTCCAAATTTTCACAATCACTTAAATCTTTCTAGAGCTATTGAGCCATATCTAATTACCCCTCACTCACCATTACACCTGTTACAACTAAAATAACTAAATGTCAGGATGGAAAGACTGGCATGCACACAGCATGAAGGCCCAGGCAGGCTGCTGCAAGGAAATACCATGTTTGGCTAAAATTAATTTGGTTTACAGATAAACAACCCAACTGCCAGATTTACCACTGAAACTCTCCATTTAGTCTTGTCCAGTGCTTGCTGGCAATAACATCACCCTGAAATGAATGTCTTGCAAATAAATGAGTGCAGAAGAAACCATGAAAGTTAATCTTGTCTCCTGTTGTAAATGATGCTGGTTTTCTAACAAAGTCCTACACAGAGTGAGCTGAAATATATTGCACAAAATTTATAAAATTTCCCATTGCTATCATTTAAGGATGGCTTGAATGAGGTTGATTCTCTAAGGAACAAAATAATTTCTTTGAATAACAAAACAAAAATCAAAGCTGGCATGTTTCCAGAATAAGATACCTGCTACCCTAAAACTCAATGTCAGCATCAAATTTCACAAGTTTTCCTTAAATGAAACCGTCCTCTCAACTTTTCTTCTTAAAGAATGAGGATAACTACTTTTACTATTGAGGCAACAAAAACAAACAAACAAAAAAACAACCCTTCCAAATTTAAATGCAAATATATTTTTGGGCACAAACCATATAATCCTAGTGAGAAAACTAAAACAGTTTATTTCACTAGAATTGTGACCCAGAAGCACAGGGAGATAAACTATAAAAACTTTGGACAAATGTAATATTTCTTTCCTTAAACAGCTCAAATATGGATTTTGCAACTGGTGTTGAAGAGGTCTTGGTGGGGTTCGGCTGGCTGGATTTTAAACCATGTATTGATACAGCTTTTGCAAAAAATAAAACAGTTCAAAGAGTGAAAACGGCTTAGCTAAAAATAAACACTCCTTGTAGTGTTTGAACAAATTTCCTCAAGCAGAGTCACTTCAGACTTCACCACTCGCCGTGCTCAGGCTCTGCTCTCTGTGGGAGAGGCTGAGGAGCTGAAGTGGCCGAGCAGTATGCAAGGAACACAATCAATCAATTAACACCGTTCAGAAGTGGAATTACTTTGTTTGTAATGCAGAGAACACAGAGCAGTGATAAATTATTGCTTTAACATTGTAACAGCATCTGCTGCACACAGCCTGTGGGGCTGAGATCCAGCCTTTGATCTACACATCACTCACGTTGAAAAGAACAAGGTAATCCAGATACCTGTAGGACTTACATGGTTTTGGAGAAGCCAGAAAAATAATACTCTCAAAGAATCACTGCTTTTGTTTTCTTAATTTTTTTTATTTTAAGGGTTGCTTTCTTTTGCTTTGACAAGAAGGATGAAAGAATAAGGAGGAAAATGTCCATCGTAGGAGGGACTGCAAGCTGATATATTTGTGTTTTCCACTGTTTCTGTTTGCCATGGATAAACACATAGAAATATACTTACATGCAAGTCATGGCTGAATGAGGAAAGAAAACAGTTAATGGTGATAGAAACTAACTTCTGTGACTTAATATGAGAGAGCCTCTCTCAGCTGTTTAATTTTAGAATAATTTCTGTATGGTTAAAAAAGCCAGCAAATTCTGTAGTGTCAGAAGTGTCACTTCTGCAGTGCAGAAGGTCATGTCATTCAGTAAAATATCCTGGGAGAGTCTCTGAATTTAGAGTTTGGTCTTTTAGTACCTGCAACTCATTAGAAACTTATTTAAAAGTCTCAAGGTTTCAAAACCACCAAGAGCAGAAAACAGAAGTTTGGAGAGTGCATAGGAATGGTGCAGCCCTGAGGGGCTTGTGTTCCTGCTTCTGAAAAATTGCTTGATCATTGTCCATGCTTAAAATAAAATCTATGAAAGAACTTTGCAAAATTAAGCCTTGAAGAATATTTCTCCAAAGATATTATGAAAAGTTTCAAAATTAAAGAAAAGGTTTAATTGTGTGCCTTTAGCATCTGAATCTGCATATTCAAAAGAAACAATACAAAAGAGAAGAAAATGTATTTTTTTTTAAAAAAAAAAAGATATTCACATACACACACCAAAAAAAAAAGTTACTTGGCTTTCAGACTCATCCATACTACAGAATGAAATGCCTTTGGCAGTGATCTGAAGGCACAAAAGACAATACAGGGTGTAACTGTCATCATGAATGTCTTATAACACCAGTGGCCAGAACAAAATGCCTTTGAAGGCTGCAGTGAGTGACAAGACACTTTAAGAAAAGATAGGAAAATCAAAGGGCATTGTCACTGAGTAAATCAAACTTAGTTTTGATTGTCTGCTAGGTCAAGATATTTTCATTATATTAAGAGTTCATTACCACAGACAAGTATTAGCTGTTACAGGTTCATTTTTTTTTTTGTTTTGAAGGTCTAAAATAAAAAAGTTCCACAGAAAAGCAAAATGCTGGCCTGCCAAGGGATCTCAGCACAATCTATGCTCTGATCTCTTTGTTACAAGGGAAATTGCATGAGTAGCTAAAGTAATAAAAGTATTAAAAGTAATAAAGTAATAGAACAAAGTTCTACTTATACAAAACCTTCTACACAAATTTTCAAGCCTGAGTATTTTATTAATTTTAACATGTGTTGCATATACTACTTGAAATTATTTCAGCACTTATTGTTTAGCAAAAAAATCAGCCTTACTTTTTTAATGTAGAAATTGATCCAGCTAATATCTGAATGTTTTTGCTTAACTGCTCAGAAAGTAGTTCCATGCTGAAAAAACTTAGTCCTAACATTTTTATAACCATTTTATGCAAAGTTTAGAGAAAGAGTTGTGATTGTTTGACCAAAGGTGTTCTTTAAAAGAATTTACTGCTCTTGTTTAGTCTAAGACACTGCAGAGCAGATAACATTCACAAAGGCATAAGCACAAGAGTTGAAAATGACAAATGGGACAAAATTCACTGTCATGGGATTACTGAATAAGATACACCTTAGTTATAAAGGGGGAGAAAATTATAAACTGATTTAATTTATCATCTTATGTTCACTCTGGTACCCAAGTGGTATCAATCACAATTTATTAAAAATCACAAAAATACATGACATTATGAATATGTCCTTCAGTAGGGTAGGAAGCAACATGATTGCAAATGACTCGTATACAAATCTAAGCCCTAACTTGAGAACATCAAATACCTATCAAATCTAATTATCAGACAAAGGTCTACTTTTTCATTCCTGCTCCTTCTCAGCTGCATAGCACACCCAGAGAAAATCTGTAACATGTAACACATCTGCCAACACAGAAATCATGCATCTTACAGCTCGAGTGCTTGGGAATACTGATAGTCCTTATGACAAGTTTTTAATGAAATAATGCTATGCTTGTCAGTGGAAAGGAGAAAAAGAATACATTAGACTGACACATAAAGAATCATCCTGCCAAACACTGCATCCCAGAACTGGAGGTGGAATGATGTAAAAGGCAGACAGCATAATGTGCTCATTTGTGGCCTCGTCCTGGAGCCAGCGAGAGTAACTGTAACCAGAACCAATTTTCTGCCCGAGGAATTAATAACATCAGGGTGTGAATAAGTTCAGTGTCAAAATATCAAATGATTGCCCACAAATGCATACCCTGAAAAGAAAGTGTTTTCTCCCCATTTATTTCTACAAAATCACCAACAGTTTTGATTTGCACTCCGTTTCAAGCCATGCCAAGAAACATGGTGCACAACAAATATGAACTACAGACATGGTTACCCTCTTATGCTTCCAGATGTCTCTGTTTTATGTGCCAAATCTGATCTTTCAAAATACTACCTCTAACTTTTTCAAAAGTCCACTTCCTTTCCATGCTGTGCTTTGTGGTGGAGAAAAAGCACTGCATTTGGAAGGCACGTTTCAGAACAATTATGGGCTATTTCCAATCAAAAATTTTATCATATTCAACGTTTATAAGTGTTCAGTAGCAAAAAGAAACCAAGTGACAACAGTGGCCTGTTAAAATATGGTAGGAATACTATGATTAATTGCAATTCAGAAAAAGACAGGAGTGCCAAATAAATATTTCTGCTCTGTACTTCAGAGACAAAGGTGTATGCCTCAGGACTGATGAAACACTTTCCTGTATTGCGTCAGGAATATGTTAGCTAGCAGCTTTTGAAGTCTGACATTTTAAAAATCAGATCCAGATAACTGAAGGGTTTTCAAAGAACCAGCCAGGCATCTTTCTAAGCTGTCAGTGAATTCTGTAACACTGACAGTCTCAGAAGACTGAAGAGCTGCATCAATGTGACAAGAGAGATCTTTGCAAAATCTCATATAATTATCAGAGTAAAATATTGAGAAAAACAAAAAATTAGCTTCTAAAAGTCCATCTTATGCACAGTGGTGACTCTTATCTCCTCAAATCCTAAAATCAGGATCTTGTGATTGGTTATCAGTCAGAAGCAGAGTTTTGAACCAGAATTCTGGTACAAAATACTTGTTTACAAGAATGTCTCAAGTTCTTCATACACAGTGGAAGTGAACTGAAACAATTACCTCTCACAGCTTCAGAACCCTTTCATTCATCCCATTCCAAAGTTTTGTCTTGGAAGAATGCTGCTTGCATCTGCTCAGGTTAAATGAAACATACCTTTTCCATTTTCAAGGATCATCTCTGCTTCTTGGGTGAGATAGTTCAGCCACACAAACATCCCCCTTTGTGTATCAATAATGAGCCAAACTTGCTTCACATAGAACACCTGAACTTCTAACTAGCTGCCTTTATTTTGGATGCAAATTCTGTATCTCATAGCTACAGTAAAATATAGAATGATAATTAACTCCAGTAGTGTCTACTAGATTAACCCAATTTACACTACTTTATTCAACTAAAGAGGGACTTTGTGCACAGTGGTAAAAATAATGCTCATTGTTTTCAGCACGTTTTATACTAGTCTAATTGGCAAATGTTCCCAAACCTGTAATAAAAATTAAAAAAAATTGAAAAAAGAAAAAGTTTAAAGTAATTTTACAAGCAGTGGAGGAGCAAGTAAAATTTTATTCCTTGAAATGACATGGCTATGAGTATCTTAAAAGTGATGTGTAATTAACTAACAGAGCCAAAAGACTGCAAAGTTATTTAAATTGAACATGATGGGCAATGCCTAAGCACCATGAGCTCAACTGATTCTTTCCAAAAGAAGACAAGCTAGTGAAGCTAAAGGTTTTCTCTCATCCATTCATTTTGGATGATTTAATCCTGTACCACTGAAAACATGAAAGTCTCACAGTTGTTTATTTTTTTCTTAAGAACTAGATTCTCTTGTACTAAAGAGTTCATTGCTTCCTGCACTCCTCATGGGAAAAACCCCAGCTTGAAAATTTTGAGATATTTGCCTTTCTGTTCTATTTTGCTTTCGAAGTAAATCTGAAAATGCTCCATTTAAAAAAAATAACCCTATGTTCATATAAAAAAAAACCCCTATGTTCATATCCTTTAAACTTCCTGGAATATTTAGTATCCAAATTACTCATTAAAACAGGACCAAATTTCTGTAGGAGATCACCATGAATGGCTAAAAATAAGTTCAGACAGTCAAGAACATCCCAGGAAAATCCTGAAAACCGTATTTTTCAGGTCAGTATAAATTTAGGCACTTACCAATAATAGTAAATTTCCCGTGTCTAGCATAATACAGATACAGCACATGTAAATAGGAAATGCTAAATGGAACAGATTGAGTATGAGGACAACATAATCACAAAGTTTTTCACAGACTGATGGTTTTCTATTTTTAAAGACATTTCTTTTAAATCAGGTTAAATCACATACAACTCTGGTACCTTCTGAGGTAGGGCTTGAAGCAAAGAACAGAACTAGAGAGCAGAGTTCACATAAGGATTTTCAAGCATAAATGACAGCACAGAAAAATAAATATGAGTCAAAAGAGCTAAGTTCAAATATGATATGTTTGAAAGTGGGAAGAAAAGACAAATCTATGCAACTTTTTAACAAACCTTAAATTAAATAAATAAATAAGAAAAAATAAAATAAATTTTTTTAAAAAAATAAGGAGCTCTCTTTCCTCTAAGTATTTGGCATTCTGACCTTCTATGCATTACAATATTTGTCTTTAAAACAGATATTCATGGAAACCATGTCCTGGAAACCATAATGGAAAGAGCAATTCCTGCGACTTTCAAGAACTTTGAAGTACAGCCACAGCATCAATGACACTATAGACTGTCATGCTCCTCTCCTGAGAATCTCTTGTTTCTGCTGCATTATGAAACTTATGAAGTTCTCCAACATTAAGTGCTGTAAAAATGGCACCCTTTTGTGTGTACTTTCAGCTGTCTTTACAACTTTCTTTTGAATGAAGAGGATGGTTATCTGCAAGCATTTACTGAGAGGCTGGGTTCACACCGTAGAAAAGTAAGAAAATGCAAAATAAAACTAAATTACTTAAAATAAAGATTCCAGCAGTTTCTTCCTTCTGACAGAAGCTCTCAATGAGAAAGAACCTTCAGTGTTCAGGTTAGAGCTGCAAAGTGGCAGCAGTGGGAGGAGGGATGCACATCAAAGCTAATGGTGAGCAAGTTCTCTGCATTCCCTCTGAAGCCCTTCTCCATCGCTCTTGCCCAGTCACCCATGGGGGCAAACTGAAAAACAGGACTGTGAGTGTGGCTTCTGCATTCCAGGTTATCATTATCAACCTGATATTCTTCTACATGAACATTTTACATTTAAGGTGCTTGATCCATGTGTCTCTTTTTCACATCACTTCAAGATTTCTATGTTTAGCAAGTTAGTTATTTAAGTTTATCTTCTAATAAAACACAGCTGTCAGCTTAAAAGCCTTCTTACATCCTTTGGGGTGCTCACTACTTAGAAGAGAAATAAACAGGTAAAACCCAAATTTCTGACTGCCTTGCATCCTGTTAAAAACACACATAGCTTATTTAGTTAAATTGCTCTTATGTTTTTTACTACACATAAAAGCATAAACAGGTAAAAGCACTGCATGCCAAATTTCCCTTCCCTAAAGGAAAAAAACATTTTTGAAAAGAAAATTCCTGCAGAGATGCATTCAATACTCACACTTCAAACACTATTTTTAAAATTTTCTATTGGGATGTGAGAGCAGAGAGAAAAATAACTAGACATTACTGATACACTGAAAAGGCAACTTGTCATAGCAAGGAAATTTCAGATGCCAAAGGAATACCAGCAAATTAAAAAAAAAAATAAAAACAGCAGCTTTTAGGCCATCTTTTGGAAGCTACTGAAACACAAACCATGCTAAGCTCAATGTTTCAACAAACCTGCATGAAACAGACCGTGACAGTTTTCTGGTTTTATTGCAATTATAAACAAGCACATTCCTGCATACTCCTTGTCTGGACAAATGATAGTACAACAACTTGCAGGAGTAACAGCTGAATATCCCTGGATACACACATTCAGAGGGTGTTAAAATATAGAAAAGAATTCGTACCACAGGAGAACATAACCCAATATTTTAGATATCCAAACCTACACGTGGATGGTAAAATGCAGAAGCAACAGGTATTACATGGCAAGATCTACCTTAGAGCCAGCCCTCAGCTTCTGGATATTAATGTTCAGGTAAAGAAAAGAAGCACACAGTAATAATGCTCAGGCAAAGCACAGTTCACTACAAAGAAGTTGGACTTCTCTGATGTTCTTTCCTTACCCCAAGTTATCTTGCTGGTCTTCTACATCTGGCTGCAAAGGGACACCCTTTCCTTTTTGATTAGTTTTCTTTCAGTCAGTAGTGTTTTAAAGAGAGACACAACTTACTGGTGTGTTATTGAGCTTCCCAGCTGACAGAGGAAATCTATTCTGAACCCAAAAAACTTGTTATTATAACACTCTGTCAAAAAAACTTCATGTATTAAAGGCAGAGTAGATACATATCAGGGAAACATCCATGAGTCACTGACTGATGTTGCTCTACAAATATTATCAAGGAGCAAAACACAGCTTGCACCCATCAGAACTAAACCAAAGTTCACAAAAGTTGCCTGTTTCACTGAGATATCTTCTTCATATTGTTTTGATGGGAAGTGAAGAGCCATCACCCTGATCTGAAAGTGTCCTGTAAATAATACTTTCCTTTAGGGAACACTTATGCAGCAGAGAGTAAAAGTCATCAAATTTGCAGTGAGATCAACAGGCAACGTTTGACTGATCCTTATATTGAACTGTGCCGGGCTGAGTGCCACCTCTTCACACCCTGAGCAGAAGAAGAGAGCCATGTTTCCATAAAAGGCTGCTGTCAGATTTCCAGCAACATTTCTCTACAAGTATTTCTTCCTGAATACATTACATTTATGAACTTAGAGATGAATCATAAGAAGTGGCACGTTACATCAGCGGAGTGCTGTTTAGGCTGCTCAAGAACAAACAGTAAGTGGCACGGCCCAATATGAGAAAGCAATGTTAGAGAAAATGAAATAAATGCAAAAAATTCATTGCAACCATAGAACAAAGCATAAAACAATAGTTCTGAAATACTAAATAAATCTCTAGTTTAGATTTTTGCTCTCTCTTTAGAGTTTGGAGGGTTTATTGTGTGCTGTCAGCTAGATAATAATGCTGGGTAGGGCAACAGTTCTTGGTTTTTGTCCCAAAAACTTATAACCCTCATTCCAAAAACTATTCTGTAGTATGAGCAGTGACCTCCAGTGGCAATGGACTCATTTATTCTAGCTGATGATCAGTTCCTAAGTGCTAGAAACATCTGAAGAGCCCTCTGAATGACCAATGACTAAGAGACTTTCACAAATTTAAATTAGTAACTAGTGTCAGATATTGTGACAAGGATAGGTTCAGGATTGGTTCAGGACTAAGCCTGGGATGAGTCGGTTTTGGTTGTGTTTATTTTCTTTTTAGGAGAGGGCAAAGGAGGTGTTTTTAGGTGTCTTTTAAGAGGTGTCTGATGCTTTTATTTGTTTGCTTTATTATTTCGATATCCAGATTGGAGTGTCTCTGTTCATAATTTTATGTCAGTGACCCAAAAATATATGTGCATGCATAGTCTACCCTGCAGTGCAGAGAAGAAAAAAAAAAATCCAAATCCATTACTTAGAAAAATAAGTAATTTAATTTCTAATCATTATATAGATAAAACTACTCTGTTACTTCTATAATTTCTTCCTTGCACTTCATCAGTGTAACAAAAGCTGCTTTCTGAAAATAAACAAATGTGCCCCACTCTTCTCCTCAAAACATACTATTGGCAAGCAACTGCTGGTGTGCTGAGAGCAAGCAGCATTGTCTCAGCAATCTTGCACTTCCTTGTCTGCACATATCTGGTACCTCATGCACCACTTAGACTGCTGGATATTTTGGCTGCAGCTGTCTTCTTTTTCTTCTTTGACATTAACATCATCTCAATTCCTGAGCAAACATTCAGACTGCACTTTATTAGGAGAGGAGTGAGCCAGCTGAGTGACTACTGGGAAGAGGCACTGTTCCTACACCCTTCAGTCTCCTCTTTCCTTTAATTTACAGTAGTTTTAACAGTAGATTCCTTCATGAGCCAAAAACACCTGAGGAGCACAACAGAAGAGCTCAGCTCAGCAAAGAAAACTGCAAATGGACACAGCTCAGCAAAGGACCAAATCGGTACCAATGCTGGCATAAGAGAGGAGCTGTGGACAGGGGAGAAATCAAGAAATTTACTTAGAGGATTGGGAAAGGAAATATTCTTTCCTTAAACACACAATGTCAGTGACTTGGTGTTGGGCATGACTATGCAAAAAACTTCATCATGAGTGGCAAGCTGTGACCAAGGTTAGGAATGAAGAGCTAAAACTTTTTCTGCTGTATAGGATGTCTATGTATCTCCTCAAGAGAATAACTTTCCTGGATTTCTACGCAGTCTGTAATTCACTTTTGTCTTTTATCTCATATTACCTACTTACAAATTATGGAGCTAGGTCTCACCTCTTTCTATTACTTGCATGGAAAGTTTTACTCACCCAAATCATGCCAAATCTGGCAAAGCTGATTTCCTTAAGCCTTAGTTAACAACTGCTTTTAATTATTTCCACACCAACAGCAGTGCATCAACATTTAATGCCTTATTTAACAATCACTCTACCTCCTAAGAATGCTTTGAGGGACTGTTGTAAGTCAGATTTATACACAGACACTTTATTGCAGCGAAGTTTGAAAACCTGTAGAACAAAGTCAACCAGAGTTTCTAGCTGGTTAACATTCCCCAAATCTCTGGTCATTTTATAGAAAAACAAACAGAGAATTGTTCTTCACTGTAAATGAAGAACATAATGAAAACTATTCCCATTGCAACTATGTTGAAATTTAGAGTGGATTTGATATGCTGGTAAATTAAACATGGCAAGTAATGAAATAAATATGAACAAATGTCAGGTTAGAACAGCCACAAAAATAGCTAGAATTAATATCTTGAAAATCATTAGTAGAAAAATAAGTAATACAAATGCATGCTATTATTAAGCATTTATTGTAATGAATCTATCAATATCATTAAGGGATTTTGTTCCAATAATAATATTCCATAAAAATTGGAAAGCAAAAGTTGATGAGGACATTAGTTTTCTAATTTATGATTTTTTACTTGAATAAACACCGTTTTTAATTTTATCCTTTTAGTTAGAACAAAAGCATTCAAGAAAATGGGTGATTTTTACAGCAAAGCAGAACTTTTGTGAATTTGCTGAAAGCTGTGATTAATTTGGTACACAAACTTGGAGGGAAATACAGACAGCTAGAAAAATATGAACGGTTTTTCCAGTATAGAGAGCAAAGCAGAGGCATGTACTGTTAAAATACTGAAATTCTGAAAGCTTTCTGATATGTCTGATTCAGGCATTCACCAAAGGAGGTGGTCTCCAAACACTTGAACATAATCAAGTAAAGAAGCAAACAACCAGTAGAATTTGATATTTACAACTTCTCATACACCTTCACTTCCTACCAGAAGAATATTTGAAGGGTCCTGTTTTATAAATGTACACTTCAGAAAACTACTGCAACCATAGAAACTCAGCCCTTCTGTGCAATCTGTTTTATCTTCAACATCTTCATCTTCATCTGTTTTATCTTCAGTTTATAGAGAAGAGAGGAATACTATCGGCACTGAAAACTTATTTCATTTGCAAAAACTATTCTTCCAACCAACAGATTTGGTAGTGATTCCATATTTCAGGTAAAAGTTTTTTTCCTATGGGAGTTATTTTAATATTTTCAGCTTTTTAAGGAGATGGAGGTTATTATTCTAACAAAATTTGAAGCGTCTTTCTTTTTTACTCTCGACTGTCCTCATCATGATGAAACTTGAACACTGTTTTAGAAGGTCTGATTTGCCATTAATGAAATCAAGAAGATGGTGTTTATAATCTTCCTTTGAACTCTTGATTAAAATACATACATAAATATATATATATATATTTATATATGTGAGCATTTGATGGTTTTGATCTACACTCCTGACACTTTGATCCCACTTTACTTTGAAGATGATTTAAAAAATAAATTTCTAACATACGCTCCAGTACCATTATTTGCATAAGAGACACAGAACTACTACCAAAATATAAGTCATTCTACTACAAAGGGAGACAATTGTTTTAAATTGACTCACACTTTAACACAAAATTATAGCAATCATGGAGTTCATGGAGTCCCTTAGACTGCATTAATTTATTTTATTTTAATATGGAATCCATCACATCTGTCAATTAATTGTTTTCCGAAATTATTTTAAGAGGCAAGCCAAAGAGCAATGGTGATACAGGAGCAAATAACTTCAGTCTTCCCAAATATTCACTCAATATTGAGACATTTTCACGTACCAAACATATACATCTATGTATCTGTTCAGATCTTCTCCAGTGCACAACTCCAAATGAAAGATTACCTACATATTTTTGTTTGCTCTTTCAAAAGGTGCAGTGTTCAATAACCTGCACCCCTAAGAATTGCAACAACTGTTTCTGAGAAGCCCAACAAGCAAGCACGGCCTCTAACCACTGCAGCAAGCTTTCAAAACAGTGATGCACACATTAAATAGCTGCTTTCTGATTAAATGGACCTTGCTTGCCACTGCTGTGTGCTGAGTGCTAAAACTAGATTTGATATGTGATCAGCATAAAGTAATTATGATTTTGTATTCATGAAAACAATTCTGCTCCAAAAAAAGAGTTGTTGAGTTACTGTCCTTTGCCTCTAAATATTTATTCCCTACAATGAGAATAAGTAGAAGAAGGGAAAAAAATATAATTATCTCATAATTATATGGAAACATAAACCTGAAGTCAGATCACTGAGATTTGGTCTCAAATTCCCTCAGAGGACAGGTACCTGCTGCTAGGGTGGGGGAAAATGTAATTACAAAGACAAGGAAGAAAACAGTTTTACATGAGAGTCAACTTTACCTCAAGGTTTCCAAGACTGTGTTGCAGGGAAACTACAACACACTCCCTGCCATGTCCTGAGCCTTTACTATGTGCTCCTGAAACTTAGCCTCAAACAAGGACAAACACTGACTAATTAATTGCTTTGCTGAGAGTTTCACTTTTGTAAGACTGATTCCCTAATATTTTGCACAAAGTCTTCGCAAGGAAAACTATATTATGATATCATTTATTATGTTCTTTATGATATTATCTATGATATATAATATAGATCAATATTATATAACAATATATTTACTTAGACTATTTTTGCCTTCTTTTTGTATATTCCCACTCCCCTTCCATTTCTCTCCAACTAAGTTGGAACTAAAGTTCCAAGTTTACATATACATACACATATAGACTATTTATCTCAGACATAGAATCATTCTTTTGTTCTCCTCAAAAATTAAATGTGTGAAATTCTTCTCTGTATTACCCACTGTACTAACAGCAAAGAAGTAAAGGCAAATGTGTAGCAAGCCTGTTTTCTCAGAGTGTGTGCCTGAGCAGTCCTGAAGAGAGCAGCATCAGATCCTTTGCAGGTGCTGAGAACCACAAGGCAGTCGTGACTCAGTAACTGCACAGCATCCCTGGGCACAGATCAGTTCAATCTTTTTCATTTCAGGCTATCCTGTGCTATGAAACATGTAACTGGGTAGGCCTTTTGCATTATTTCCGATCAGGCTCAGATTTGCATTGTAAACAAATCCATTTGCCACTTCTGTTGTTTAGCTCTCAGTCAAAGTACAGGGCTGAGAGGGCAGAAAAAGCATAATAAACGGTGTCGTGTCCAGATCTTATCACAAGGAGCTGTACTAAATAACTTATGAGTCCAGTCAGTTCTATTGAGTTATGAACTAGCTCTTCCTCCTAGAGTAAATTAAAATTCTTACTGCATACAAAAAGCCCAGTGAACACATTTTATTACTGTTGCAGGGAAGTGCAGGAGTAATGAAGGTAGAGCTAAGGCAAATATATAACCCGATGCCTCTCTGGTGGATTGTTTGCTAAAGCTTGTAATTTTATTCACTGGTATTTGAATGTTGCATTTTCTGTCTGTGTGCTCAGAAGGCTCAGTAGAAAAACAGAAGTTGCTGGGACATGGCAAAATAAGAGCTGTGTGATGACAGAAAAATCTACTGTCAACAAGGAAAATGCCCGAAGAGCAACGACAATTTTCTGCTACATTTTCCAATAAGCAATCTCACCCCAATTCAGGTATAGATATTTTAGTTAGCATTTGGGAAAAGGGCAGAGCGAATAAGGTAATAAAAACTATGTAAATGGGAAAATTATAAAGTTTAGATAAAATGGAAGCTGGCATTTATTCTGTAGTAGATATTCATGGTTTCAGAAATATACACTCAACTATAACAATATATATTTGCAATAAACAGAGGAACATACAGTTGAGATTACTACCAGAGAACAAGGCCAAAATCCCTAAATGGGGTAAGCATGATCATTTGAGATAAGAGTGTGAGCTGAGAAAGGTAGCTGCATTATTCTGAATTTCTAAGAAGCCAACAGGCTAAACTTCATCCCCCTGGTTGCAAAATTCTTAGCAATTTCAACAGGTCTAGGATTCTGTATGAGGAACAACTTTTGCCATAATTGAAATACATGACCTCAGTGATAGAGAGACAGAATAAGCATAAACCTTATTGCTTGTCAGCTGTAAAAAATCTGGCCTTTGAACAAAAAAAACCCCACTATTCAAACATACTTTTTTTTTTTTTCCTGCAATGACTAGATGAATCTACCACCATAACATGCATGAATAACAAAATACATTAAAGTGACTAGTTAATAAATGTAAAAGTGAAAAATAGAATTGTTGGTTTGGATCCACAGAGGGTCAAGGCTAGAACTAATCCCATAAATTAAATAACCAACATAGCAAGATCCTGGAACTCACTGGGCAGCATTTTTAGCCTAGTTTTTGAGAGTAGCTCTTGAGAAAAACATGATAGCGTAACTAATGGGACTCAAATACAGAAAGATCACGATGCCAGTTCAAACTGAGCAACAGAAAACAAGTTAATCTGTACATGACTTTGAAAATTACTGATCAAGAATGCATATTAACTAAATATATAAAGCAGCAGGAAAAATCAACCTCTATTAAATAACTGCTGAGCACACTTAAAAGGATTTTTCCAGTTGGAATAAATAAAAAACAAATAAATTGTGCATGTAGAATAAAACACAAGCAAGCCTCAGCAAAAAATAATGTCACAGGTGCCATCTTACAGAAAATGTTGGCATTTAGGGAATTGAAAACTTTCTGGATGAAGGTAAATATGAATGTTTGTACAAGATGGGAGGACCAACCTAAAATGGAAATTGAGAGAACTAAAGAAATTTGGAGGACTGCCTCAAAAAAAGCTTTCAAACAGAGTAAAATGTTTGAAAATACATCAGAGGAAGCCAAGAAGGGATGCAGAGGATAAACAAAGGTTTTAAAGGTAAACTTTAGGAGGCAAACACAAACAAGTGGGCAGAAAAGTTGGAAACCAGTACACTCATCATAGAGGAATGTGTTCAGAGAAAATAGTCCAAGCTATACTTACACGTGTTCACCTCAGAAATGGGAATTAAAGCTCAGGAAGGAGATCTAGAAGTCACCTTGCCAAATTATTCTCTCCAGATATGCCAGCCCAATGTGGAGAAGGGGCCAAAACCGAAAGAGACTGAGCATTATTAGAAATGCTGTGAAGAACAAGACAAAGAGATTTCTGTGCTGGTCAAAGTCAGTTCAGAAGGATGTAGCAGAGATGGTTAAAGTACAGAGGAGGTAATTATAATGTTCAAAGAGTTGGAGCAGCTTCCTTAAAAGAAGAGAGTGAAAAGGCTGTAGAGAAGTTCCAAAGATTTACCAAATCAAGCAAGAAATTTGCAGAACTCCGTTTCCTCATGTCCTTGCAACACCACAGCTGAGAGGTACTTGGTGAAACTAAAAGGGGATTCATTTTTAAAAGATTAAAAAAGTATTTCTTCCCACAGTGGATCCTAAAGTTCTGGGATTTGTTTTTATATGAAGTTGTGGAGGAAGACACTATCAGACAGTTTGGAAAGGAATTAGACAAATTCATAGACACCAAAGCTTAGATCATGACTCCAAGGACTAGAAAGATACAAATGAATAATAAAAAGCAGCTTCAAGCACTGAGGGATAAACTGCAGACAGTCTGTAGTCTTTCATGCTTCGTCCAAAGTAGCTTCTCTTTCTGTCATTGGGAAACAGGCAAAAAAAATTCTGCCACAGAAGTAAATGTGTTTAGAGAAGCATACTTTATAAACAAATTTAACTTTAATTCTCCCTGCATTTTAATGAAAAGGAGAGAAGATTCTGCAAACCAGTTAAGGAATTGGAGCACGTACTCTGACACAAAGTCCAGTTTTACTCTGGGCATTTTTGTTATCATCAACACAGCTGAATTGGTTGTGACACCAGACAGAATAACTTTTGGGATTTGTGGTGGATGTTTCAGAGCAAGGCTCTGCTGGCTTCAACACCTCCCAATTCAATGGTGGGTTGAGAAAGTGCAGCCTTAGTGGGATCCAGTGCTGCTCTGCTGCATGCTTGCATGGTCCTTATCAAACCAAAAGTGAGAAGGCATCACTTCACAAAGAATAATCCACCAATTATCAGAATAGCTATATATTAACGACTTCATTTAGAAAACTCTGTATCCACACACACCAAAAACACACACGAAACCAGGGACAAAGACATTTTTTGTCAGCTCTTGCTCACTACAGATTGTAAGACTCCATGAGGCTCACCGTGTTTGACTCAGCATGTGGGGGTTCAGGATGATCTCACAAAGGGATTCTGGCAGAAATTCAGGTGCCCTGACAGTCACACACTTACCACAACAGCACAGATAAGATCTCAGTTTTGGCAAGAGGCAAGCACTGTCTAGAACTTGCACTTATAACTGGTCTGAGGAAGGAAATCTGTAAATGAAGCCTGAGAATAAGCCCTTACTGCAAACATACTACAGAATTTTTTATCAGTCTAGGGTCTTGCTTATTTCACACATTCAGAAAGAGGATCCCTTCCCAAAAACAGCTAGCTAGCTTGGGAAGTAGCCTATAACCATGTTGTCTGCTCTCTGAGGAAAACTACTGCTGTGCTTTCAATGCCACAGTAATCTAGGAATGCAAAGCCTACTCTCTACCAAATATTTAGGTCACTCCTTTTTGACTTTGAAAATTTTCATGCACGTACTCATGAAGAGCCATTTCCTCGCTTCTGTGAGCTCATACACATTTGTGTTAACCACTCCTGTATCAATCACTTCAGGCTTTCCTAGGAGATGGACTAAAGGATGCTGAGATATTCCTCAAAAAGAACCAGATGTAGCATCCATAGGAAAAATAAATAATTATCACAGTAAGGAAGAATGTCAATTCAATCAGTTTCTATTCAGGCATTGCTCAGAAAAAAAATCAGTCTTAGCAAGTCAACTCCAGGAAATGCTTAAGAATAAGAGATTACACTCTCATAAGACACTTTTCTGTTCTCAGGTGACCCATTAGTCATTCCTCCCAATTAAAGATTTCCTATTTGACTATTTTGAAAACAAGCAGGAATTTCTTCATCACTTTCATCTTGATAGCATTTTGTGTACACTAGCACCACAAATTCAGACCTGGCTTAAAATGGGTGTTGCTTCATTTCCTCTCACCAATTCCCAGTTGACATCAGTTTGTCTTTCTTTTCCTTACAGCCACAATTAGGACAAGGGATCAAAAATGTCCCAAGGAGCTGTTCTTCAACCACTACACGGCTATTACCACCACATATTGCCTTATCAATAAAAGAGGCCAGCAATAGCTGCTATTTCTAAAGGAGAGCCAAACAAGCTCTCTTTATAGGACAGCCAGCAGCAAGATGACTTTTCTAATAGGTAACAAATTGCCACTCTGATTGGAGACAGCTGCCTAGTGAAAAATTGGAATCGTGCATTGATATTTTGGAGCACTTGCTTTTGTAAAACATTGTCTGGGTGCAGCACTATTTATATGCAGCCCTTCTGCATGCTGTATTCCAGATGAAGTGACAGCCACCATCTTAAAGCAGCTGCAAATTCATCTCTGCCATTGAATTGTATAAATCAGGGTATTTTTTTCTGAATTCATTTTGGTTTAATTAGGACGGAGAAAAAATACAGTCCAGAATAAGCAGGTATACTAGCCTACCATTCTACATGGCAGTCTTCAGAAAAACTCAGCTCTTATGTTTACACTCTTCTATTTCGACTGCCTTATCCCAAATTTGCAATGGCAGAAAAAAGTCCCCCTTCTGAGCTCTCCCAGGTTCATACAGCCTGATAAGGGGGACCAGGGCAGGGAGGAGGAAAGCACAGCGATAGGGGCATTTGGCCACTAAGGAGGGGCCACTGTCCAGCATGCTGGAAGGCTCCTTTCCCAGGCCTGCTATTGCTGACCCCTGTTACACCTTCCTCAGGGGCCACCCTCTTCCTCACAGGTGCCTAAAGGGTTTTCAGGCTTGAAAGGAAAGGAGCAAAATGTGCCTGGTTTGACTGACCCTCCTCATGCCCCTACACAAATGCAGGTTCTTGTCTCCATTATCAGTGCTAGACTGGTAGGGGCACAGCTTCCCTCCTGCCTGGAGCTCCTCTATCCATTCCTGCCACAAGGAGATAATGGGTTTGGTCCATCTGACAGAGATCCTGCAGCAGCCTCAGCAGGCAAGAACAAACATCTCCATCTGGCAGCATCTGCAGCTCCTGGTTTTCACAAGGGAGGCCAAAATCAGAAGCAATACACAGATACCTTCTTCTCTTAAGCACTTTCTGGTACTGGCTTTTTATTTTGGCCCCCAGTAGACACACATAGAAGTCTGGTTTGTGATGCAGGTGTTCTTCATCATTTTCTGAATAAATAAAATGAAAAAAAAAAAAAAATCAAGGCTTTGGAGCTGTTCATAGTAAGAATTTCTGGCTTCTGCAGACTTCTTGTATCTGAGGACAAAACCAAGGATATCATTAAGGTTCCAGTCAAGTGCAAGAGTTAAGGCCACAAGACTAGAGATGAACAAACTGTCCTCTGAAATATGAACATAGGCTCTTAACCACAACAAAACATCTTTTTTCCTGAAATAGCTTTCTTTCAAATAGCATGATCTGTAGACATATGTCAATGACATTACAGGCTTAAATCAAATTGAAAGGATAAGACAGCCTGAAGAAGTTACACTGGTTTAGTAACTGGTGAGGGTCAAAGGAGTTACAGAAGTGCTGCTGGCTTTCTGTGCTCATGGCTCTTGATTGCCAGAAGAAGACAATTTCTGGCAAACCACTCACTTTTAATAAACTTCATTTAACAGAACAACTGTTCTCCAAAAACGTGGCCAAAAAGTGGGTTGTCTGTTTACATTACTATTTAAGCATTCACAAGTCAGTTGCATGAACTTACAGCTTTGCAGAAGGGAAATATTTCTTGAGTTAGAAAACATAGCCATGGTGTTCTGGTTTTGTGGACAAGATCCTGAGCCCTTGCTTATCTGAATATCCATAAGCAGCCCACAGACCTAATTTTAACCTTTATTTTTTGTAAAAATTCAGTATAAAAGGAACAGACTTTTAGATTAGTAGTAGCCCGTATCCTTACCTCTTCTCACCCTCGTTGTTATCCCCTCAATACCACCACCTTTAGCAAACCAGTTCCTCCCAACCTTAATAGAGGCCTGGACTTTGAGGACATTTATTTTAATCCTTTCATAGAAAAAAAATTAAAAAGATGAAGCATAAAAAAATAATCTTGCCCAAGGTTAGCGGGCCTAATACAGGTAAGCTAACAAAAAAGGCCACACAAGAGGAGGGGAGCACAGTTTTACCTAAATGTAGGAGCAAGGAAACCATCTCCTAGCAGAATCATCTTTTTGTTGAAGGTGTATAAAGGATGGTGGCATTTGTGATGTGCAGTCCAACAGGACTTGAGCTGAATCAACTCATTCATCACAAGCACTTGAAAACTCCACCAGTATTCTGTCCACAGCATTTTTCTTATACTCTCAACAATAACAGAGCCAAATCTGAGCTATTTTAGGAACTTGAGGGACTTCCTCACAGTAGTACTTACAGTAATATTCAGTACTTACATAAGGAAATGCTACATTGTTAAAAATAATGACTTCTACATTTTTGTAACTCGGGGAAGAGCTTGAAGATTTAAAACTAATAAAATCATATAATATTTCAAGGATTTAAGTTCCTGAAAGTTAGCAATTATTTTACATAAAAATATGAAGGAAGAGGTGAAATTTCAACTGTACTTTGAAAGAAAATAATATGAAAATGTCCCCACTCTCCTGAGCTTTTGGCAGAGCTAAGCACATACAAAAGCAACTGGGAAATATTACATTTTCCTTGTGCACAAAAATATGAAAATATGTTTTTGAAACAAGTAAGTTAATAAAGGCATTTAAATGAGAGAAAGTAAGACTCAGAAGCAATAAGATATGATGTTTTAATCAGTCTTAGTCTTTCACTCATGTCACATCCTTATTTTGTCCTTCTTTTGCCCCACACTATACCACACCACCTACAGATTTCAGTTCTCTCTCTACCTGACCCCAATATGGCAAGAGTTTCTAAGGACTAATAGTAATTACCAGTCTACCTGCTCTTCAATTTTGTGGCTTGAGGTTTAGGAGAGTGTTTACTTAACAGAGACAAACATTCAACCCCTGGTATCAATCCAGGCTGGGGATGAGCAGATGGAGAGCAGCCCTGCACAGAAGGACTTGGGTTTCTGGGGGTGAGAGGTTGGCATGCCCTAGCCATGGCACTCACAGCCCAGAGAGCCAAACATGTCCTGGGTTCATCCAGAGCCCTATGGGCAGCAGGGGAGGGAGGGGATTCTGCCCTTCTGCTCTGGTGAGAGCCCACCTGGAGCACTGCATCAGCTCTGGGGTCCCAGCACAGGGAGGATGTTGGAGCAAGTCCAGAGGATGCCATTGGAAGAACTGGGTTTATTCAGTCTTGTTCAGAAGGAATAGAGAAGGTGACCTAATTGTGACCATCCAGCACCTGAAGGGAACCTGTAAGAAAGATGAAGAGGGACTTTTTACAAGAGAACAGACAGGTTGTGGGCGAGTAGCTTTGAATTTAAAGAGAGTGAGTTTAGATTGGATATTAGGAAAAAAATTAGCATAGCAAGGCACAGGAACAGGTTTCCCAGAGAAGTTTTGGATGCCCCATCTCTGGAAGTGTTCAGGCTGGTTGGTGCCCATGGCAGGTGCTTGGAACAAGATGATCTTTAAGGTCCATTCCAATTCAAACCATTCTATGATTCTGTGATCTAGTAAACCATTACATCCTTTTAACCTTTACCCAGCAGCAGCTCTTCCTCCAAATTTATCACCGCCTACATGTGACAGGCTACTCCTTGAGACACACCTACACAGCAGTCATGGTACTATAGACATCCCTAAAGCAGCTACTGCAAGCCAGCTCAGGTTCTGCTAGTAGAGTATCAGTGAATAAAAAAACCTTAGCAAGGCTGCAACACCCTGCTGCCCAGGATCAGGCTGTTTGCTTTTTGTACTGGGTAAAAAAAAAACCAAAAAACCCTGCTTTTTTAAGGCAAGCTAAGCCCTTCTGAAGGAGCAACAGTCACAGCAGGGCTTCAGTGCAGATATACTTCAAGAAACTGTACCTGCAAAGAGCTCCCCTCAGAGAGAAAATGGCAATTAATTTCCTAAACCAAAATGGATCCCTGAGGATCTGTGCAGAGGTCAGGAAGTTTTCTCTAATGCTCCCCGTAGCACAATAACATCAATAAGGAAGGAGCAAGCTCTCAACAGCTTCCACAGTATCAGAGGAATTTGTGTGAAACAGAAACCTCACATCAGTGGCACTCACCCTCCTTTACATGGGAATTTCTTGGTAAGGGCAAGAGAGGTTCTACTGACTTACCAGAAAGAAAAAGTCTGCACGCTGCAGCACTTCCCCTGGAGGACATAACCACTGGTTACACCTCAGCAAAAGTAAGATATCTTTACACAAAAAAGTCATTGACTATACAGCTTTAAGAAAAACCATATATACTCAATGTAGTAATTGTTCTCTGTGTGGCTGGAGCCAGTTGCTCCATTCATTTGCTACCATATAAAAATAATTCCACAGCATTTTCTACATTCAAAAAAATGCCTATAATACTACTGAAAAATATCATCTCAATGCACAAGTACAATACACAAGTAATGCAAAGAAACAACTGCACGTTTTTCTGCCTCCTGGGTACTTAACACTGCTTTTAATTTCATCTCAGTCTTTTCATATTATCATCTGCAGAAGCTCATGGCCAGGAGTTTGCCCTGGTAATAGCTGAATGTTCTCTTTGATATCACTCCTTGCTCTTTATGGACAGCCCAATATTCATTGTGATTTGCAGGGGACAGCCCTGTCTATCCAGATAAGTCATGAGTACTTAGCAGCTCACTCCATGCATCACCACTAATTGCTGCAAAAGAAAATTCCTGTATTTCTATTTTAAACAAAACAAAACAAAAAGACAATAATTGTCTCCCCAGGGAAGACGGCAATTCTTCACCACAGTTGGGAAGAATTTGTTTCCATCTGTAATTCCAGAAAATAGCACCTTATTTGTCAACTTTTTTATTCTTTGTCTGAAGTTTGATGTTCCATGAACCCATACTAAAATATTGCTTTGTAAAAAAGTCTCAGGAAGGTGTTATCAGGTGGCTCATAGTAATTTCAATCCTAGAGCTACACAATCATTCATTCCTAGAAGATAATCCTAAGGAGAATGGAGCAACAAGTCCTAGCATGAGAATAAGCATGGGTGAGAGTGTGCCTGACTACACAGAGATACAATTTCTATTCTCACTTTAATTAATGTTCTTAAAACAAAAAAATAAACCACAATATATTCAAGCAGGTACGGTTTTAACTTCCTCCATATTTGTGGAAAGGTCCCAAAAAACTCACTCAATGAGATTTTTAAAAGGGCACTACAGTTGTTCATGTACTATGAATTAGACACACAGAGAAATACCAACAAGATATTCTCAGGAGGTCAAAAAACTTTTCTGGCAACCCCAGAAAATCAGAAAACTTTGTCCAAAGGTTTAAAGCAACATTCAAACAACATGAAATACTTCTTAAAGCATTTAATTTAACCCATTCAACTCTGCACACTCTAAGTCAGTTCAATTTTAAGTTACTCAAAAATTCCAAGAGGAAATTAGGGAAAGACAGAAGATAGATACAAAAGAAGAAACATAAATACCAGTCCTGGTTTCCAGCAGTGTCCAGCTAATAGAAATTCCAAGAGGAGGTAGGGTAAAGACATGTGCCTGCCCCATGTTCTGCTTTCTTGGACCCTTCCCCCAGGTGGGATTTCTGGTCATTTGGCCACCCAGGAGCTGGGTTAGGGGTTCCAGAGGTGGCTGTGGAGCATTGCTGTGCTGTGCCAGGGATGGGCAGCCACTGCCAGGCTGGGATACAGGCTTTGGGGTGGGGAGGGCGTGTATGCAGCAGAGCATCTCCTCACCAGAGCAAGACCCAACCTGCTCCTTCCCCTCACACACACACGAAATGATTTGAGCATCAATCATTCCAGTCACTCACAAATTGGACCATCTCTCTGAGAGAAATTTGTTTTCTCCTCCAAAGTTACATTTATAAAATTATACTTTGAAGAGACATTTTTAAAACAAGTGGGAAATGTGGATTTGTTTTGTTGACTTTTCTTTTTTGAGTTTTAAATCATCTGCTCTTGAAATGTGTCCATGGCAATCTTCCTGGTTTTGTTTCTGATGGTGACTGACATGCTTAAGGGAAAACATGGCCTATATATATTGAGTTGAGCAAACTAATACTGAGCTGATACCAAGAGTGTTTTAAAATATTCTTTCATAAGTATGACATTTTACGTCTCCATTCATTAAAGTAAAAACAAAACTGTGCTATGTGCAATCATTGCATAAATCATGTACATACCATTTTGCCATAGGATAATTATGTTGTCTCAGAGAATACTTTTCTCCATCAGATATTTTTCTTGCAATGAAAGAAAATTTGTGTAAGATTGGTTTAGAAAATTTTATCTGTGAGAAAATTGCTGTTGACTGATACAATCTCCTTCACCAAGAGCAATCCTTCTTCTCTAGGACAGCACTTAAAATTACATTTCTCAGTTGAAGGAAATGTAAATGGAACAAAGTATGGCAGGTGAACAAATACTTTTTAAAAGTCATTGTAGAACTATCAAGTATTTTACAGACACTTTCACAGACTTGAAGGTAAGGAAATAGAAAGTTTAATGCTAGTTTCACACACATGCCTTCAGGCAACCCTTCCTTTGCCACAGCTGCCAAATACCATAACCACTCCAGATCAAGACAGAAACTCCAGATCAGGCTAAATTTCTGTTTTGGTGTTAGTTTTGGCATGAAAAGAAGCTGACCACAGAGTTCTCATGTGCAGTAAATCCTTGCAGTCATCAATAGCTCTTACCATATCAGCAAACAACAAAGTACAGAAAAGTAATTTCTGAAGGGAACATCAGTGAGTACTCAGGGACACTCATTTTGCTTTGTGCTTTTGGGGGGACAGATTTTTTTTTTACATTTTTTTTTTCCTTTTTTTTTTTTTTTCTTCCAGTTTAGGTTCATCCCAAAGGAATCCAGTTCTCACAGGCAAAGACTACTACATAACACAAACCAAACCAGGGAGAGTAGAGACAACTGCAGATTTCCCTTCTTTACCTAACTTAAGATGCATTCAGGCTTACTTTAAAAGCAAAAAAAACAAACAAACAAAAAAAAAATACAAGACCATTTTTGTTTCCATGAAAGTAGATTTATGCACAAAATAATCCAGGTTTTTTGTTGGATAAGAGCATCACTTTAAGAACCTCACTTAGTAAGCTAGTGAGGAGTTAATAAGACACTTTCTGCCAAGACTTTTTTAAGCTTAGCTTTTCATTGAACCTCTGGCTGACACAGCAAAGCAGGGACACTTTTGAAAATGCCTCAGTCAATCAATATATGAACATCTAAAGAGAATATCTAAGGAAGATTTCTGTGTCCCATTTAAAGTTTTGACATGGAGTCACCATTTAACACTCACCATAAGCTATTTTGGTGACTATTGTTAGACTCCACATGGAAGATACAAGCCATGCAAGTAGAACATTTAAGATTTTTCTGCTGCCTTGTGCAAACCTGATAATGAATTCATCCTGCTAATTACCTAACTTCTAATTAATTCCTTTGCAGCCATTAGTGTGCTATCACTCTAGCACCTACATATTACAGTATTTTTCTTGTATTGTTACTTTGCTCCTCATTGTTCTAAGAGACATATTGTTAATTTTATTTCATATTGGAAAGCCTTCAAGGCAGTATCTTCATGTACAATACTGTTATTGAAAATATACATTGCCTAAGATAGTAATTTATAAAGTTGTTGGGAAAACTTACCAGAAAATCAAGGTATTGATTTTTTTGCAACTGCTTCCATATTGATTTGGATAGCATGGTCCTGTACTCTGTCAGAAACCTTTATTGTTTACAACACATCTGCATAACCACTCCTTACTATAAGTGGACACTAAAGTCCATGGACCTGTTTAAAGAATTGGGGCCCTAGAATTCTTGAGTATGGTATTTTTAACTTTCATTTGAAATGAAGAATTTAATTATTAAGATTTTTTTTCTAATTCATATCAGTGCCTGTAGCCCCTTAAAAACATAATGTTTTCCCCTAAACAACTAAACATGAATTAGAAAATTAAAATATGGTTTGTTTTTTATTCTAAAACATCTGTTCATGTGGAAAGTCTTAATTAAGGACATATATGTTCAAGCTTCCCTTTTGGTTTTTTTTGTGACTACGCTGTAAGGTGTATCTTAAGACATTTTAATTCTGAGCATTCTGATCATCAGCATGACAAATTCAATAGAGGTCATTTCTGCATTGTTAAGTGTAAGCTCAGACTGTATTTGTTACAGGACAGAGATGGAGTACAGGTGAGACTTTTGCATGCTCCTACTCATCTGCCACCAACCATCAGGATCTAGGAAAAAAAAAAAAAGCTTCAATCTTCAACTGGTTGTTGATGATGACATGCTTAGTACAGATCCACTAATGAACACAGACATTCAGCAGCCCAAACAAAGGCAACATGTGAATGATCCAGGTGATTTTTACTCCTATTATTCATCCATTTATAGGTGGAAGAAGCTCAGTAAGAACAAATGGATATCCAGGATGAACGCCACAAGATTTTATCTCAATTTCATCTGCAGAAATTAAGCTGTACCTTAATTATTGAATGCATAGACAATCAAATGCCCAGTGCACCTATGCTGAGATTATTCCCAGCTCCAAAGGACAATTCTTAAGGTTTTGTTTGAGATGCAAGCCTACTTAAACATCTCTTACCTTTTCACTAATCAGAATGCAATTTTGGTGGGTTTGGAGCTATATGGTCACAGAGATCTCTTGGCTACAAATACCTAAGGGAATGCTCATTTTGATAAACTCTTCTCACCACATATTTTCTTTCTGTATCTGAGGGAAGAAGCTCATCTCCCTTCTGCTGTCTGCACACACAAAATACATCTATTACGTTTAAGCCTTCTGAGTAGGGAGTACAACTCCTGTGTTTGTGTCACCAGCTGATGCTCATGCTGGGAGGAACTGCTCTGCTCCTTCTGGCAGCTCTGGAATCTAGAGGTGATTCCTTCTTTTTTACCAATGTGTTAAGACTGGCAAAGCACCATTGGCATCCAGAGGTCTTATCAGAGATTTAGATTTTGATTACTGCAAAGAGTTCCAGTCACACTGGTAGGTTAGAAATCCTCATCAGTCAATAAATTGCCTGGTCACAGCCTGAAGCAGGAAGAAATATATCCTGCATAGCTAGTAATTCTTCCTCTCTTTTCTCTAATTCCTGATTTTGGGAATTCTAATCAAGATCTGTAGGTAGATGAGGTTTTGGCCTTCACACCCACCAATAACATCTCAATAAACCAAGAAACATTTGGGCATCCTTGATGCAATACTGCTAGGTACTTTGGAAAGTATATTGGAGTAAAATAAAAAGCTGTAAATGAAGTTGCAGCCTGCCTATATCCCAGTATGGACTTATACAAGCAAAAAAGACACTCCATATTTCTATAGCTGAGGGTCCCAGAACTGAAAACAGATGGATTCCATACATGTTTTGAGACCTTTTCACACAAATTGAGTGACATGAAAATAAATTTAAATAAATATATAAAAATAATCTTCATAAATTGCTCCAGTTTCTCTTAGAGACTTTCAATCACTTCAGTGCCAAATAAATGTTATCTGCACCATTATGAAATCCCAAGGGAGGCACAATGCTCTAGTTTTTCACAAGGAAGACTAAACAAGGTCACGGATATGGAGGGGATGAGGGCTGGTAGGAGTGAAATATACGGCTATGACAGACTAAGAACTAATGGAAGAAACTACTTACTTTTACCTATGCCGTGATTTTTGCAGTGCTGGCATATATCACTTATCTTACTATAAGAGATGAAAAATAAATCTTCTAAATAATGAAGACAGTCCAAAATTCACTGGGAGTGAGGCCCTGTACAGCAATTTGCACTGCTTGCAATAGTTTTAAATATCTTCCTCCAGGTTAGGCTTTCATAGCACACAGCAAATTCACATCCATTCAGAAGTGAATGTGTGACTTGAACCAAGTCTGATTTTAGGGAATTCATTTCTGAGACAAATGACCCAATTGAGTCTAATGGCTCTGTGAAGCTGCCTAGAGTAAAACATATGAGTAAGAGATTGCATGTTTGAGGCCTAAGACATTAAGAAAAATACTGCTGCTACCCAGTGATACCATCATTAATGCAGCCATTTATTGGTTTATTTTTACTTAGAACAGGAGAAAATGCATGGCCCTTCCGAGACCATGAGAAATCAATATACTTTCAGCTTTTAATAACATGATCTAAACCACTTGCTATAATCTGCAGTGAAATCTGCTGTGGGTATATAGTGCCTTTCATTCTCACAACAATATTATTTCCATTTTAACAGAAACAAGCAAAGACTTCAGTGTAACCATAATTAAGCCTATGCTACACTGCCTAAAATGAAAATTATATACATTAAAAAGCCCAAAAAGTTCTTTTAACATATTTTTTTACATAATAAAAAAAAATATAGTCACCAAAATCTGTATAAAATATTGTACAATCACTAACTTGCAGCAGCACCAAAGTTTGTGCAATAGATGTAATTGACTACATAGTCTGTAAAAATGACAAATAACACATTCCATGGATGCTTATTGGACTTGTTGATACCCTGTTGATTTGAGAAAATCTACTGCTATATATTAACATTTTTCCATGTAATTTTCCCCTGAGTATTAAGCTCAGCATGAGGAGCCCTTTCAGAAGCATTATGCCTCCAGGAGAGAGGGCAGCACTCCTTAAAAACAAAGATATGTTAGGCCAACATACATCATCATTCCTGAACCACCAATGCCAAAACCTTTCCTAAGTAATTTATGTTTGGTTTTCATTTAAATTCTCTTTATTCGTTATTATTCTCACAAGAGCTGGGCTGGAACTCAAAGAAACATCATGGCTTAATTCTGCCGCGCTCGTGTGTGAAACTGTGGCTTTGCGGATATTCTGTTTTAAAAGCTAAAAACTCATAAATACATCAGTAGTAACTGGTAGTAGCTCATCTGGCTTAAAAAAAAATCATTTGCAAAAGACATAATTAAAAATAAATCATTTGAAGAGCAATCATTATTTCACTGAGTACAACATAACAGCCTTCCCCTGCTACAAACACTTAGCACCCATGGTTGAAAGGGCTTTTTCTTACTTGCAACATTTATTTTTGATTTCCAGTACAAGAAAATATCTCTTTGCTTCCACAAAGTTTGTTCTTTCTGTCAAGTACACCAAATCAAGTGTATAGGTGTTTCACTTGCTTGTACCAAATGTTTTATTTTTAGGACTTCCATAGTGTCTCCGGGGTGCAAGACAACTAAAAAGCTCTTCAGAATTTTCATCTGTAAAGGTTGTCTTAAAACTCCTAATATTCTAACATACTAATTCAATTTCCCTTTGTGCTTATAATTTAATACCTGAAATCCAGGATAATGCAATTGGGCTTGTTCATTTTGGCCACTGTACCAAATGATGAAGTTTCCAGTGCTGAAATGAATAAGGAAGTCTGTGGAACGCCACATGGGCAGACATCGTGCTGCGGGAATATATTTCCAAAACTCAGCCAAAAAGCGTTAGGAAGAACTTGATTCAACCCAAACACAATGAGGTTGCTGGTACACTGCCCAAACTTATCTGTACTATTTATTTTTTCTCCAGGCAAGTGAATACTTGAGGCCATCAATGTCACAACTGAACATCAGTTAATCCAAGAGATTCAGCGGGCATGCCCAGCACCTCAGCTTCTGCGAGTCCTAAACCTTGGTGTCAACAAGTCACATAAAGGGGATTGCAGCTGACATCAACACTGAACCACAGGCATTGAAATATTTGCAAATATCAGACTTAGCAGGGATGACAGACAGAAGAAGACCAGGAAAATATAGCCATCCCTGGCCTCTCATTTGCCGGCTAGACAGGGGTTTGCAGAGATAACTTGTTCTATTTATCTTTACAGCTTGACAGTAACAGTGGCCCTCCAATGCGGTACTGAATTAGGAGGCACTGTGTTTGTATTGTTAAAACCTTAATTGAAACAGTCAGAGAGAAATGTTTTATTACAGAGAGAGAAAGGACTTTTTTAATAAGGCTCTAAGGAGACTCGGTTTTAATGATGCTCAACACAATGTTTTAAGCCGCACATTACATCTACACGCTATTCCTTGTTAAATGTTGGTTGCTTAACAGCAGGCTGGCATCAGATTGCCTGCTGTGGATAGTTAGGGCTGGCTCGTGCAACTTCTGACAGGCTCAACATTGATTAAAGACAGCACCAATTTTAATTCTTACAGTGTTTCCCTGCCTGACATTTTCTTTCTGCTTTTTGTAACAGATGTTCCTTGCACGGCAGTAGGTGCAAGCACAAATATCATCAACTGCTAAGCTGTATGGCCTGATGTCACTTGGAACACCAGGGAAGAGACCAGGATTATAAAAAATAGGTTGATGTCTTCCTCATAGATGTTTAACACAAACTTTTGATATGGATATGAAAACACAGAAATAATGAAATAACAATGAAATAAACACTGTCATCATTAATAATCACAAGTCAGCAATTGAAAAGAGCAACCACAAAATAGAAAACCAATTTTAGCAGTACATTAGTAAATCAGATTTTATTTATGAGGATGTTAAGACTAATAGACATCAAATAAGCAGGTTTTCAGAAAAACTTATCAAAGTCTGAATTTTCAGTAAAGTTGTTTAGCCACAGTTCAGTTACATTTCAAATCAGTTGACTACCTTTGTTTTTCCAAGGGTCTTTTTTGTCATTTATCCCACTTGGGGAATTTTCACACACTCTGTTTAGAGAAGGGGCAGGGGAGGAGTTGGTTGCTGTGGGGTGGCATTTTATTGTTGGGTACATTTTTTTTTCCTTTTCCTTGCAAAAGAAAATTTCAGATGCTGTCACAGATGAAAAAAAGATAAAAAATTTGTCTGTAGTAGATTGAAATAGAAACAAAATCAGATGCAACCCATTACAAAATTCCAGAGTATAATTTGAATCCTTACCCTTCATACACAGAGCAGCAGCAAGTAAATTTTAAAACACTATAATTTTAAAAATAAGGGTTGTTTCTTTGCCAAAATATACTTATTTTTTTGTCTAAGTGTGGCAACGTGTATGTATCTGAGGAAGCTGTTCTATACAAAGAAAAGATAACAGTTCACAGGGTAATTTCATGGACCAAAAAGGAACAGGAAAAGCACTCAGTGTTCTGCACTATTTCTGATTTTTCCCCATAGCCCCTTTCAAAAACATAGGAACACCCTAAAGGAAATAGGAAAAAACACAAATCAAAAAGGCTGATAAGGTGATTCAATCAGCCTGGGAAATATTAGCAGTGGTAAACAAGGTTGTCTAACCAATATATCAACCTTCAGGAAAGAGGCAGAAGTAATTAATTTATCTAAAGCCCCAAAAAAACCATGAGTTGGTATGCAAATCTAATAACCAGTTACTGTATTATTGATGCTGACTTTCTTGTTGTTGATCCAAGAGGGAAATTTTCACTTTCTGGTAGGAAGAACTATCTACAGGCAGTATATAAAATGAACTAAAACATCTAAAAACTCTTAGCTCCATCAAAGACTTACATGATGAAGTAAACACAGCATAGAGTAGTAAAAGCAAACAGCTCACATAACCAAGGTCACAGAAAGTACTTTCTACCATGTTTTTTGGTGAGTAGAGACTAAAACTTCAAGAACACATTGAAAACAAAAATTCTTTTCAGATTACTAGAAGACACACAAACAAAACCAAGCAACCAAACAAACAAAAATAAAACCAAACTGAACCAGCCAAACAAAAAAACTATAAATGAAAAATAATAGCCAAACTTCTTTAAATATTTCAAGCCTGCCATGTTTGCAATTTTATCTATGGAAGAACAATTTAGCAGTGAAAGCCCACAGTTGCATGGCTGGGACATGTGTTTGGAAATTGAATGGTTTCTCACTGAAAAGCCAACTGAAAGTGAGCTGAAACTTATGGAGTACTTGACAATATGAATGAAATACATTATCAGCAGTAGGATGAGGGAAAAACATTGCATTTCCACCTTGTAGGCATTCTTAAGTCAAACATGTAAATTAGCAGACAGCAACCCCACACACAGGACCTATCTTTTTTAAGTGTTACTGCACCCATTCTTGCATAAATGCACACACAGAGATCAGAGATAAAAACACCTATGGTGCATTACACAATTCTTTCAAAATGCTTGTTTTTTTATAGCTTTCACGTTTTTAATGCTCGGAAAGCATTCCATTTTAAATTATTCCATCAATGGATTATCTGCAGCATTTCTGGGCTGGCCATTCCGCATCCTAAAGAATTTGATTTTCATTTACCTTTTTTCTTCTCTTTTTATTGCTACTCTCATTTCCTCTTTCTTTTTCTTTTTTTTTTTTTTCCTCTGAGCTCCATTTTAAATTTCTTCTCTATTCAAGCATTTGAGATGGTTATAGTATCCCCTCAGTTACTATGCCTCTGATTATGCCTCCTTTTTTTGGTTGGGGCTCCTCCCTCCCTCCAAAACCAAATACATAATCTTCCATTGAATTTTGCCTGCATGAAAAGGGTACAATGAAACCATTTAATCTTCTCCCACTAATTGGTCTCTTCAAATCTCCAATCTCTTTTAATAGGGGTTTTTTTCCGGAGTTCCTTTCAGCAAATTCACGTTTTGTTGTGCCAGCTCCAGCAGCAGTAGCACGCATCCGGCTAATGCAGGACCGTTTACATATTAAAAACGTACATGCAAATGTTGAGCATGAAATAGAATTACTTCAGAACAGATTTTAGACAAAATCACACACCAGTGCAAATCCTTTGGTGAACACCCAAGTGTCCTGAAATTAAACTTTTACCCTAGGAAACAGCTGGAATCATGTGGTAATATAGAACACTAGGATGATTTGGGTTGAAAGGGGCCTTAAAGATTACCTGGTTCTGCCTCCCTGTCAAGTGCTGGGACATCTTTCACCAGATCAGATTGCCCAAAAACTCCAGTCAACCTGGCCTAGAACACTTCCAGGAATGGGAATATATGCCTATCTTGAGCAAGAGAGGCAGTAGAATGATGCCTATTTATGTCATACCAAGATCCAAAACCAATATTTTATAGGTATGATTGATATATATATATATATATATATATATATATATATATATGTATGCATACACATAATTAGTTTAAGACACTAGTTTCTTAGACATAGCAATCATAGAACCAACAGTATTTAGATTTGGAAATTAGACAATATACATACTGCAAAACACTCTTGTACCAGCACATGCTGAAATTGAAATTGGCTGAATGACTCCGATTTGGAGGGTTAAAACATCCTACAGTATTGGGTTAGAAAAGAAGGAACACCCTTCTTCAGAATCAATTTGACCAATCTGTTGAAACTAGTCCAAAATATATTTGGGTGAAAATGAGCTTAAAATATAACTGACTGATAAGGGTACATCCACCCAGAGAGGACAGCAATCCTGTCATTTCTGTTATCCCACACTCAGGTATTTTTAGTTTGGACATACCAAAAGCACTAAAATATTCCAGCTCGGTGTTTGCCAGGTGAAACCTGAAGCCTAAAACCATCTCTGCTCACCATGGACCTTTGGACATCTGTATTTCTGTTTGTTTGGCCTTCTCATCCAGAAAAATTAATTCTGCCTGGAATAAACAAACTTTCTATGATACATATATGCTCCACCTTAACCTTGTGCCATCTCCAGATAATTCTCCATGCTTATTTGCTCTAGTCTGACATCTCTGTGTGCTAGGATTTAGGTTAACCTTTTACATTTCCCTAATGAATGCTTCATACACTCCAGTCAGGGATTTTGCTAATTTCTTCCCCAATGGTGAGGACATCTCAACTTCAAGGGATTAGGAAAGAATGAGGAAATCCTCAACAGGTGAATTAGAAGTGGATCAGACACTTCCCCATTGGAAAAAAAATGTAAATTATAAAAGCTACGTTTGATCCTCATGTTCATGCATGCTTTCAAAATAGGATTTGTCAATTGCAGATGCAATGCAATTTCAATTTTATATTAGTCACTTTGTCTAGTTTATATTCTGAAACATTAAAGCTGCATAAATGAAGTGCCAAGTATTGATGTAAGCTTATTGACAAATAGAATGCTTTACAGTAAGGGCATCATCTCCACACAGTAAATGTAATTACTGTTTCAGCCTCTGCACATCAGATCTCTAATATACTACGCAAGATTCACCAAAAATTAAAAACAAATAGCTGATTTATGTAGGACTAAATTATCTGAAACAAATACTCTTTGAAGACAAAACCAGAATTATTCTAAAATGATCAATTATACTTCTTTTACTAAGGTTTAGAAATGAAGGTTAAACTCGGCAATTTCGTTATAAATTCAATAAATCCTTGTGCAGTAGCATATAAATCCCTCCCACATCCTCTAGAAAGCTACAGCAGTGCAACAAAATAACCTAAAAAAGAAGCAAGCATGAGAGAATAGATATTTTCTTAGCATTCCATGTAAAATGAGTAAATAAACCTCTGTAGTATGACAGGGGATCAGATCTAGCCAGAGCTCCCATTTTGGACTGGGCAGGTACAGAACCATTAGTTATTTCACAAGAACAGGAAGACAAAAAGGTAACAGAAATTGATACCAGGTTCAACTAGACTTGCCTATTTTAAGTTCATAAACAATGTCTGTATTTAGTTTTCTTCTCTTGACTTTCATTGTAATCTTGTATGTGCTCTCTGCATTTCCACTTGTCTTCCACTGTCCTTGCTTAGCATGTTGCATATTTATTTTTATCAGGAATATTTTCATTATGCTCTTCCTTGATAAGAAAATAAAGTAGAAAAAAAAAAAAGTAAAATCTGAAGTGTTTTTAATCATCTGTGAAACATAAATGATTTTATGCAAGCTTGTGGGCCTGGATATTGCCTCTTTTATCATAGAAAACACCTCTAACAACTGGTTTGTCAAACATGTCTGCTTGCCTGGTTCTGGTTGATTGTTGGCTAACCACTGCATAAAACTGCCCCAAACATAGAGCACAAATTAAAGACCCAGAGGTTTCATTCATACTGCTTGCATAAGAATGACCACTTTGAAAATTAACTTCAAAGTCTGGCTTAGCAGTTAAGGAGTTGTTCTACGAGGATTCATTCCTCTATGCAAAGAACAGGCATAAGATGGATCCATACTCATAGATGCATTGCTTAATGAAACATTATTTCTGTATCAATGGCATTATTTTTGGAATTGTGCAATCTTTCTTCAGTTTCTCTATTTCAAAAAGTTTTTATTCAGAATTCCTTCAGGTTTTTGACCCTTATTAATATTCATCTACAAGAATGATGTCTTTAAATACCAATAGCTGTCACTCCTCATCCATAATTTATGAACCTCTTAACACAAAATCCATAGGTATGGCTTTTTGCCCCTTGACTCCAAAAATTAAAGCCAGACAAAGCTACAGTGAACAACATAGGAATGTAACTCATTATCTGCAATCTCAAAGACATCTGCTGTTTATAGAAAGTTCATATATTTTCACATCTGGGCCAAAGTGCTATTAAAGGCACCCTGTGGTTTCAGATCAATTTTATTTATTTTATTTACATTTTAACAATGTTTGACAAGGTAAACCTCTTAAGAAATATTGTATCATTTATGAGAAAGGGCACTGAACCTTACAAAACTAGATAACTGAACCCTTATAAAGGCTTTCCTCAAAGGGATGTTTTCATTTAAGTCACTGTTGTCCATCAAAACTATGGCTTTGTTCTTTATTATGTGGAGACTAAATTTCAAAAGAAAGAGTAATGTGGAAATATGAGAAAATGTTTTATTCAAATAAGGATGAACAGGAGACTGGATAACCAAACATTTCAGAGAGAAGGCAGAAGTCTGTAAATCAAGGTGAGAAACCTTTTAGAAGCATTTCTTGATATGGACACAACTTATTTACAGATTAAAAGATATCATTCCTATTGGTGTCTTCCAAATCTAAACAGCATATAGTGCAGATTATATGATGTGGAAGACAATGTTATCTAAATGTTAACACTAATTTTGAAAGAAAAGGAAGGACATTAGGTATGAGCCAATGAGCCTTCACAACTGTGTCCAGGATATATAAGATTGCAAAAATGCATATGTATCAATCACATGTGTAAAATATTAGCACCAAAAAAAAAATAAAAATAAAAAAAAAAGCCCTGCATGAAATCCCATTTTTACAAATTCAGATGATCATAGAGGACTGGACTCTTTTTCTGTAAAGGTTCTTATTGTATTTCCCAAGAAAAGACAAGTTAGCTCATATCTACATAGCAGCACAAAGGAATGCAGCACAGAGATCCCCAAACTGACTGAGACCCTAACAAACCAGCCTACACTTTGGTGCCCAAAAAGCACCACAGCCATGTTCTCAAAGCACCAAAACACAGCCTATAAATCCCTGCTT
This sequence comes from Cyanistes caeruleus, assembly GCF_971803275.1. Lineage (NCBI taxonomy): Eukaryota > Metazoa > Chordata > Aves > Passeriformes > Paridae > Cyanistes > Cyanistes caeruleus. Next base: position 76,127,657 of record NC_141705.1, read on the forward strand.
CCTGGCCTTGTGCTGACACACACACACCCCCGACCCAAGCTGGCATTACTAACCCCAGCAAAGTTTTCCAATCCACAAACTATCAGTATTTGTCAATATCAACACATGGCTACAGTTGTCACAGGAAAGTAGAAAAAATAATACAGTTCAATACCAAGCTGTCAATTTCAATATCATTCATTTTGTTACCAATTTTATAGTATCTACTATCAAGGTTTCAGGTAGTCGTGTTTTTCTATAATTCTGTCATACTAATATAAAATCACGACAATTAAGTCCTGCATCCTTGGATGCTTGGACAGGCTGGATTTCTCTTTCAGCAGGAAAGCTGAACTCAGAAATCAGTATATAAATTTAGTATTTGTGTTGGTGTAAATAAAATCAAACAATGAAATTAGCTCTTGTGCTCAGCAACAAATACATAGCTTGAATACAGCAAGAGAAGGGCAAAAAACTCAGCAAAGCAGACATTTTACTAACATAATCAGTCTTCTAAACTTTGGATTTTTCAGTGACATGTTAAGCTGTTCAGTTTCCTGACCATGCTTTACAAATATGGACAAAGATTCTGTATACAGACCAAGCACCTACTTTCCAATGCAAACTTTGCTTAATGTATGGAATCTCAGCACAGAAAAACTTGATAATTTTAAACAATAAAGCACTGACCAAGAAACCAATCAGTAATCCTGTTGCTATGACTTAGGTTTTCATGGTATAGGAGATGGGTATTATCACTAGGCTTGGATATGGTAAAAAGGCAGATTGAAATTTTAACTACAGGCTTTAATTTGCAATAAGAAGTGGCTGAATGGTATAGCCACAGATCCTTTCTTTATCAAACATTCATTTAAAATGCCATTTCTTAGGTAGATCAAGTAGCTGTAGAGTGTTACTTTCACAGCTTAAAGCAGTGTATTTTTACTGCTGGTGGATTCAGGCTATCAAATTTAAATAACATTATGTTATTCTGAAGCTTTCCCAATGTTTCCTCAAAGGTATTGCACAAGGACTTCTTATTGAAAAGATTAAATGTCACATTTTTCAATCTCTCTCATGACAATTCTTCTTTGAATTCAGATATGACCAAGCTGTCAAAAAGGCATACTCTGCAGCTCATGCTGAACATGCACAGATCACAACCTGGAAGTCTATCTGTACAGACACACACACATGCACACAAAATCAGCCAAATTGTTCCAACAAGGCTTGCATGAAGCCAATTTGTGTGATGTGCAGTGATAACACATCCTATTAAATGATTTGGGTTCATCTGATGGATTTCTTTAAAAATAAACAGCTCCCCAGGGAAAAGACAATAAAATTTTATATTTAAGTTAACTAACCTGGACAATCCCCAGATCCCACTATCTAATGTGGGAATGAGGCTCACAATATAGATTTCTTACAAGGTTAAAATACAGATATAATTAAGCATTGTTCAGAAAACACACATGTAGAAATGAATGATCAACTGAACTACAACTGGATGAGAAGGAGACATCATAGTGGCTTTTCATGTTGTTCATCAATTTACAGTCTTTTCAGCTCGCTTTACCAGCACATACAATATTAATTACATTATTCATTTTGGTAGAGGTATGCTCAATTACTATTTCTGATAGAAATAACTTTTCTTCATATTTACCAGAAGGGAGCATTTACCTGGCCAGCACCAAGTACAGGGTTTCCTGATTTCATGACTTCTCTGAAATTCTGCTGTGAAGGATTATCATTTATCATTATCAGTAGCTGTCATTGATTGTAACTGCTTCACCAGATCTTTAGCAGTGGTTAAGGGTCAATTTGCTGTGCTTGCATTAATGTCAATATAACGTGAATTTGTCTAAACCAGCATCCAAAAGTGTGCCTACAATTCTTGTTGCTGCAAACGAGCAAGATCTGATTATCCGGCTTGCAGACCAAATTCAGTTTCCATGTGATCCATTTGAACTGGAAGTGTATAATCTACAATTGAGGGTCTCACTGCTGCAATTGCCCTCGTTTCTGCACTGGCCAAACAGTGGTAACTATGCCTACAAAAGCTGGAATTGAAGCTCTGTACCCTTTGGTCCCCTGACTGTGGTGGCACTAACCTCCCACCAGCTGCCACCATGGGAACAAGCAGAGGTCACACTCCTGCTAGCTTCTATCACTCGGGTGCCTGAGGGCACCACTTATAGCAGTGACCCAAAATCTCAGGAAAAAGACCACTTGAAGTTAAATGATGCCTTGCCTGTTGTTTTAAGCTGACATCACAACATCCAGACACTGAAGCATTCCTGGCTGTAAAAAAGCAAAATCATCAGGTTAACGATTTAGGAGGAAAAAACAAAGCAAGCCATTGAGTGACTTGTTTTGCACTACAAAGCCTGAAAGACAACCACCAACAACGAAAAGAAATGAGGAAAAATTTTTTAAAAAGGCTGTCTTCCTCTCCAGTTGTAGAGTAAACCTTAATGCAGTCAGCAGTAAGTAAGTGCTATCTCCATAACTGTTTGTTTCCACTCTGTTTCACAGCTTAGAACACACTTAAGTTTCCTTCTGCTCTGGTAAATTGATTTTTATACAGCATGAGGGGATGTGTTCTGCTACAATCATAAATTTAAAGAAATAGTACACATCTCCTTACACTAAGTAAAAATCAATTTTCTACCTGCAGGTGATGAAACTATTTCTCACACCTGCTGAGCAGACATATATCTCATAAGGCTTAAAGTCATAAACTGGTGCAATTCAGCAAGAGCAAAAATAAAATGTAATTTTTTAAAGATATTATTTTACATGTGACTCAGGTGTTCCTTTCCAAAGGTTATCTGTAGTTTTATTTACTGTTTTAATATTAAGCTTTCTCCTCTTCACTCTTGTATGCTCTGCTGTTATCAAGAGACTTGAGTCTTGGTAAAACCCCAAACCACATGACATCTGAAAAATGCAAAGCAGCTGTCTCTCCCCTTCCCATGATGATAAAGAGTATTCTAGAAGAAGAGCTGCATTAAACACTCAGATCTGAATCTGAGCACAACAGAGAGACAGCTGTTAATATTTGGCTGTAGACTGCTACAAAATTATCTTATTTGCAAAGCTTGCTATGTGGTGAGGCAGATAAATGATAACACCATGACACAGGCAGAAAGCTTTATTCTACACATATCTGGGTCTGACTTCAAATGTGATATTCAATATGCAGCTCTAAACATATATTCATAATCATTCAATCCAAGCAGTGCTGCACATGCAGCATTTTAATATGGGGAAAGCAGTACTAAACTATTTCCCTGTATAATGGTACAGAAACAAACATTTTAACATTCAAGTGGAATAAAGTTTCATTTCAGAAAAGAAATGGCTGGCAAAAATTGGCTTATTTCTGGAAAATGCATTTCCAGCCAAATGAGAAAAACTTCTGCCTGCCAGTCAATCAATCAGCACATCATTTATATTAAGGTGGTGATAATGTGGCTTTCAAGATTAGGAAACTAGTGAACTACAAAAAAGATTATATTCATTTTCCTTAAAAAAAAACACCTCCTACAAATAAGAACAAAATTTAACCATCTCTATCAAGTTCAAAACAGAAAAAACATTCAGAAACAGTATCTGATATGAATTTGGACAGTATAATGAAGCAGAAATAAATAAAGCCAGATGAGAAGCAGGAATTAGGTGCCACATGTCTGAGTTGGAGTAGTTTATTATCATGGTTTCTTTTGTTAATTCCCTAATTAACATAACCATGCAAATAGAAAATGAAGAAAGGAAGCATCTACTGCATAGGCAGCCTCAACCAGAATTTTACAATTTTAATACTAAGAAATTGATTTGTAAAGATGCATATTTAGCACTTTAACCATATCAGTGTTATTTTAAAGTCAGTGTCCTGCTTTTGGATAACACCATGCTATCTACTAAAAAGAAAATTAACTCTGTGTTGGATTTAGATTGATAACTGATGTTTCAACTGTTGCTCAGTAGTGCTTACCCCAAATCAAGGACTCTATTTTCCCTTACTCTGAGAGCGAGGAAAAGCACAAGAAGCTGGGAAGGAACATGGCCAGAAAAACTGACCTGAGCAGGCCAGAGAGCTACTCTGTGCCCAGAGCGTTACCTTCTGGGCTTAAACCACAAAAATCAGGTAAGCACCCACAAAATGGACAGCTGCTACAAGGTCAGTGCCCAGAAAAGAAAGCAATTTTTATTTAAATTCCCAATTTTGAATTGATGTTCGGCATCTGTGTTCGATGAATTTGGTCCATATTCACCTGCCAGCATGAAAAGCATAGGAGATATGCTATCCCACAGGAGACAGTAATTATGTTCCCTGCCATGCTCTGGGGAGAAATTCCACACCATGAGGGTAATTTAGGGGCAGAGAGCTGCTCCCCATGCACACTTCCAATGTCTTGCAGATAAGGACAAGGCGCTCAAACTTGAGGAAGGAAGAGGAGGAGGGACTTCAAGCTCTCCTTTAAGAACAGGCTCTTATCCCACCTTCCTATGGGATGGTGACCGAGGTCAGTCTCAGGGCTCCATCTAGCACCAGGCAGCTCCCCAGGGCACATGCAAGTTGAAATTTATAATACAGCAGGGACAAGGTCTGACATTTACCTCATGCAACACTGTGCTCACCAATGAAATGTGAAGCCACTTGGCTCAGTGTGCTCTAAAAAGCAAATTACTCCTGTAGGATCTTTTCCCACATGTGCTGCTCCTCTCTCTGTACTATTACAAGAAAATTTTAATTGAAAGCCCACTGAAAGTTCCTCACATAAAGAAACACATTACTGTGTTTTTGATCAGCTATATCTTCATCAATACAGATAAAATCACACTCTTCTTGATTCCCCAAGAGAGGATCACAGCTAAAATGAGACAAAGATTATTCTAAATGGTGGCACAAACCCCAAAAGAAAACATGCCTTACAAATGAGTGCAGCAGTTTTTAATTTCTGCATTGTGCAGTCAAGCATACACATTCTTGTCTGATGAAGAAGAATATAATCACCTAGGGGCATGTCAAAAATAACTGTTGCTTTTCCCTTCCTATCCTTTCTTGGGAGAGCAGAGTTTGGTGAGCCAATCAAGAAATTAAAACTGACATTTCACAAACTGATTGTCATGTTTTGGTTTTTTTTTTGTTTGCCTATTTAGAGTACGTATGGCTATCAGGCAAATACACTGAGAATCTGACACAGCCTGCGCAGCAGTATCTGAACTAATCCTGAAGAAAATTAATTCCCTGACAAAATAAACCAAGAAATCTCAGGAGGTCATTGTGCTTGCTGTCTTACATCTTTCAAGTGTGAACTGAATGCTTTAAACTCTGATATAAACAATTTCAGCTGCCTACATTTCATTTTTAAAAATTACATATTCATCAGTTAAAAGATATTTCAAGTTCATCCTATTTCAAAATACAGTCTGATGCAGGGAAAGCAACAGAGTTGTTTGGACTTTGGTGCATGGGTTTAGTTTTCTTTTCTTAACTTTCACCAATTATCAAAAAAATTATTTTACAACCATTCCTTAATGTAGAACAGGATTTTCACACTCTCCTTATACAAGATGGTCCTAAACGGAATAGTATTTTTTTCTTTATCCAGTATAGTACAGAGCAACAAGAAAATTTGAGTATTTGGAATATTCATTTCCAAAGCAAACTGTATGGTTTGTTGCCTTAGTTGTACAATAGCTATGTTCACAGAGACCCAAATTCAGCAGTCAGCTCCAGGAGACTTGACACCTGTTTCAGATTTAAATAAATTACTTCACGTTACACTACTGCAACAGCTGAAAATCTAGTTATTTCTTAAGTTAGTTTAATTTCCAGAACAGTTCATTTTAAGAACAAATCTGTGTAAGCAAACCAGCCTTGTCCTACAAATCTCAGAAATATGAGGAACTAAGTGTACAACTGAATTTTAATCCTTGACACTAAGCCTTAGCATACATGCATTAATACTTCCATCATAAAGACAGCTATTGAGATGACAAGGGTCTGAGATAAATATTACTGGTTTTTCCATTACAAATTATATCTTCCCCAATGATACTGACAGACTTTCAAAACATTATAAAGAACATTTCCAGTACCTGCTTATTAGCATCTACACTTGAATTTATGCTAGAAGGGACAGTTTCCTAGGTTTTGCATTCCTGTATTCATTCCACGGCATAGGAAAAAACCCACAATGGACCAGAAACTCCTGAATATTCAAAAAATTCTTCCCAGATATTCACATTGATAAAAGTTCATGGAATCATAAAACATCTCATGTTGGAGGGGACCCATACTACCAAGTCCAACTCCGTGTAAAGTTAAAGTAGAAAGTAATTTTCTTTCAAGACTACAATGAATGAAAGACTTTATCAGCCATCAGGGTGAAATTTAAAAATCTGAAAATTAAATTGTATCTTGGTAGGTATCAGTAGTTCCTATACCATTAAATAGTTTGTTAAATTAGTAACCCCATGTGACATTAGCAAGCTTGCAGTGTTACACAGAAAGTCGTATTACTAAATGCCAAATGAAAGAACACAGAATGGTTATATTTGGAAGGGACCACGATGGGTCTGGGCCAACCTCCCTGCTCAAGCAGTGTCAGCCTAGAGCACGTGGCACAGGATTGTGTCCAGATGGTTCTGGAATATCTCCAGTGAGGGAGACTCCACACCCATCGCTGTGCAATGTGTTCCAGTGTGAGGTCACCTGCATGGTCGAGTTCTTCCTCAAAGAAGCCAGCTCAAGGTGCACAAGACTTAGAGAATCAGCTGTTCATTTCCTTCCTGTTGCAGAAATATTACCATGATATTCCAATTCAGTGCAGAAATATTTAAAGCTGCATATCTTGCAAAAATTAGATGAAGTGAATGTGTTTGTACTGGTAGAAATGCAATAGTTTGCCTCACGATTTTGTAAAACCACAAGTCACATAAGATTACCATCATCATCCTTCTGACACAAACTCTAAATTCTCATGTAACTCAATAGTTAATATTTGCTTTGTGTTTCAAAAATCTGATTCACTGAGATGGTTTCTAAACACGGTAAATAATTTAAGATACTGCAAAGTCTACATGTGGAAAGGTTCACATGAACCTTGAAAATTCTTTTGTTGCATTATTTAGTATAGTTATAAATGTCAGATTAGTGTTCATAGAGGTATGTCTATTTAGAATGGCATTTTCAGAATAATGTTTGCAGAAGTTCATATTAGTATTCCTCTCAGTGTTGCTAAACCCAGTGTTGGTTCCTTTATTTTTTTTAATTTTTCAACATGGCAGGTGCCTTTAAAAGAGATGCAGAGCTAAATAGAGAACAAATATGAAGCATGTTCTATGTCAGGTCAAAAACGTTCCAGAGCTGTACAATTGTTATTGCCATTGTCTGTCTTAGTTACTCACAGAAGCTCAGATCAAGTAACAGATCTCCATCGAGCTTCATGCACCACAGTTACAATTAAAACAAAACAAACAAACAAACAACCTCAGCTCCATTAAAAAAAAAACAACAAAAACCCCAAAAAACACCCCAAAACATAAAAACAAACAAATCAAAACAAAACAAAAAACAAACTTTCTGTTCTAAGGAGTTTTCCCTCAAAATGCAAGAAAGACAGGAAGACGGGGGAATTTAAGAAAAGGGAGAAAAACAAACAAACAACAAAACAATATATTTGCCAGGACATATCCAAGTGCCCAGAGGAAGATTTTATTTTAATTAATGACAGTGAAGATATGGAGTAAAAATAAGTCAGAACAATCACTTGATATTAGTTTCAAAGTACTTGTCTTGTGTTTTCACACTGAAATCCTGTTTCCAGAGATGGAAGTAATTATGTCATAGCTCACTTATATTTACAGTTTCTGATCCTACAAGAAAACCTGATTCATTGAGAATGCCAGCAAAGCCACCATTAATTGCATTGAAATTTGGGTTTAAAAAGTGGCAGATAGAGGAGGTGAAGAGTTAAAAAAACCCTCTCTGTTCTTTAGGGGTCCTCTACACATCCAAACCATTTGAGCTTTTACAACATGTATTTTTTTTTGTTCAAGAGAAATCAGTCACATTGTCGTGAAATGTGCTTTTATAAAGCAACAGATCAGAATAAATTAGTTAAAATAAAAATTCACTCCCAAGCTGATATCATATCAGAAAAACTCATTAAGGAACAACCCATGAAAAATAATCATCTATATCATCTTATTGACCACTTGCACATGTTTTTCAGCACCACAACTCAAGTGTCTACCAACATGTTATTGCATGAAGCACCAAGAGAGAATACTTACCTCAAGTGTGTAATGTTTCATTTTAAGACCTTTCCTAAGTTTACACTCAGTTGGCACAAGGCACAGATTTAAATATTTCCTAGGATATCTGCTTAATTGGTATTCAAAACTGAGAACAGGAAATATCACAGAAGCATAATTACACAGATAGCCAACACTGGCAATGTCACAAGTCTTTAGAGAAGTCTTATAATACAACTTGCTTTTCTTCCAGGAAAAAAGGCTTTTCCTTATAGAAAATACAAATAAGAGAAAAAATTCTTATCATAACTTTTTTCTTTTTTAAACAAAACAATTTGGAATCATTACAAACAGAGTATTGCTACAGATTGGGATTTCAGACTGAATTTAGCTGACATGCTATTTAAAATACAGTTAGTTCATGTTCTTCATAGAAGAAGAAAGAACACTGTCAAATATTAGTCACAGTAAACATTTTTTGTTTATATCATCTTTTTCATTCTAAAGCAAACAGAATAGATATTTTGAAGCCTTACATTTTTTCACTACAGATACTTATGAAAATCTAATGCCAGGCTTCAATTTGAAATTCTACCTGCTTTATTTTTCCTACCATTATATTTCTTCATGACATCTCATTAGAGCATGGTAATTTAATACAATCCATTTCTTTCATTTAATTTCTGCTATTTCAATAAGTAACAGCTGTTGCCAAATAGAACTGCAGGAATTTTCTCTTTTCTTTTGTCAAAGCATTTTCTGTTTATATTTACTTGCTGCAACAAATCAAACTTCTTTAGAAACAAACAAATATTTTCTTCATATGACCTACTAAAAATTTTTTGATCAAAATACCTTCCCTTGATGACAGTTTTTCCAAAGGAAGAGTTCTTAGCTATATATATCTCAGAATTTACACACAGAATACAAGGCACAAATGTCCTAGGAAATGTCTTTCAAAAAATGCTCAGGTTCTGTTTGTTTTAATAAGTGAAACAAAATTTACCTAAATGACAAAAGGCAAAACTAGAAAATTCTAAAAAAGGTTACCATTCTTTAGCCTGGCTCAATCTGTGATTGGAGAAGCAATGAAGTTGACATGTGATTTATCCCTATGATGTAGTTTGCACTATAAACCATGAATTGCTATCTACTGAAAAACACTGGAGAAGCAGTGAAGCTCCTAAAAGCAAAATTATTGCAAGTAATAAATATGACACATGCAGTAAGACAAATAAAATGAGATAAGCCAAGTTCTAAAATACCAACACTGGATGTATTCTTTAGACATTTATAAATTTCAGCAAATGCAGTCTGACACCAATTCTTCTCCAGAAGCCTAGGCAAGGCTTTAGGAGTTAATAAAAACATGAAAAAGTGTGTGCATAATGTGAATGAAAGCCTTTACTCCAATCAGACTCTCAGGGAGTTCACAAATATCTCAGTCAAATCCTTTGTCAGAATTTATAATAAATATTTATTGCTTACTCTGATCTCCACTTCAACAGCATAGAACACATATATGTTTGCCCAGTGATGTATTTTAAGTGTCCACTGGCCAGAATTTGAAGCATAACACTTAAAGGACCTTTCAGCCTCATAAACTATCAGCTTATCTCAAAGCCATCTCAAACTTCCCCAGTATCAGCAGAATTTCCCACAAAGCCCAAAGCATGATGTTCCTTGAAGGTACTGCCATGTGACTGAAAAAATTCACTTCTAAGTACTCATGAATACTTTGCCTATTTTGGCGTTTAAAAGCCTTCACCTTTTTGTCTGCTACTTTTTAACCCAACACTATCAACACTTTTAACACCAGAAACCATAAAACAAAAACAACAACAACAAATCTTCCTGCTGACACAAATTTGCCCTCTATTCTGACTATGCTCTGCAGAAGAATTGAATATCATCTCTTAGCTCAGAAACTTTACTTATCAAAAATAGTGTTCATTTTCTCACAAAAGCTGATCATGGAAAGAAAAATTTAACAGGCAGACTAGATTAGAGTCATTTAAGTGAAGTCTCTGATGATGGGTGAAAGATTAAGAGATTACTTATAGAAGTAATACTCTGAAGTCCAAATGTTAAGGGATTCCTAAAATTTAATAGTATGAAAAATCAATTCATGGCATAAACACACAGAAAAGCATTACCTGCTTCTAATCTGTGTGCTATTTTCTGTCTTGGCTGAGAAAACACAAATATAGAAGTTGGAAAATCAGAAGTTTACTTGCCTTCACCTGCCAGTCCCAGTAAACACTGAAGACTCAAAACAGAAAAAGAGAAGCTAATTAATAGCTTTTATCTTTCGAATATAGATAATATATATAATATATAGATAAATCTAGATATATATATTTATATATATAGATATATAGATATATATATTTATATATAATATATAGATAAATATAATAAAACCATTAAATATAGATAACCATTTACTCAGCCTTCCAGAAATCAAATTTCAAGAGCAAATGAAATACTAAAACAGTGAAGCATCTCATTCTATAGACATACAGCAAAATATTTCTTCCAAAACAAAAAATTGCTTCTGCTGAATTCTTCTCAGTAAGAAGCAACATCACTTCCAAAAGAGGGCCCCAAAACCAGCTGGTTTTTGGTTTGGTTTCTTTTTTTAATTAATTCTCCTGAAAAAAATTTAAACATTAAACAAGAAAAAGGCGGCTTTCTCTTGAAGAGTCATCACAGTCCACAAGAGTATTTTAAAACTATATGGTATAGATTTTTTCATTCAACCCTTGGTTTCCAACAGGACACACTCATTTACATTTTCCACTTTTATTTGTCTTGTTAAAAGATTAAAAAAATCCATATTTCTTTCCCTCAAAGTGAGAACTGCTTCTTCTACCCCTAGGAACTTCAACAAGAAAAACAGCAATTTCCCACAAAATTCATTGGTAATCTAAAAATGCTAGCAACATAGGAGCAATGTACCTATAGCAGAAATCTATGTTAACCACATTTTTCTATCTTCATACTTCTGTGTCTAAGTTATTCTTTGCTAAAACTGGAGATGAGAGAGACCTAGTCACAGCAGAGCTCCAAAAGGCCTGGGAAATGGAAATTTCAATTGAATTGAACATTTTAAGGTACTTTTCTATGAACTAAAAAGGAACTGGTTTGAGCTTTTTCCCCCCTCTATCTCTCAATTTCTTTACCCCCCAGTGCTTTGGATTCTAAAGGGCAGGGAAGAGAAAAATCTTCGGTGTCCTCATTTCTCCCACCCTCTTGAATTCCATCTGTGACTTTAATTATATTTCTTCTCATAAGCTTGTCTTGACTTTATTTTATTTTTAAAGAGACAAGAGCTTGCAGCAAGGCTCCCTAAAAAACTCTTTCAGCTCTATTTTTAATGTGCACAGTAAAGTCAGAAGCATATATTTAAAAATACAAAGAGTAGCTGATTATTAATTCCTGTTAAACTGAGAGAGAATCACTGATCAGAATTATATTAATTAATTTTATATAATCAGTGTTTTTCTACAAGGGCAGCATTGTGAGAACTTACAATCTGTGAGACTTTGCTTAATGTTAAATCCTCACCTTTTGTGCTTGCACACTTTACAGAATTGTTGGAAAAATGTAGGCAAAAGTAACAATTAAACTTCGGGTATATGCATGAGCTAAAAATGGAACTGCTTCCTTTTGATATTTAATTACTGCTTTTGATTTGTTAAGTAGGAAAAATGTTTATTCATCTACGTGCAAAGTTCTTTTTAAGGGTAATCATTTTATCACTGTACAGCATGATTCCAAAACACAATTCAGCACTTGATAGTTTTTGTTAAACTTGGTTTTGATAATTGGATACAGAAGTGGCTTTTGGCAATTTGGATGAAATTATTCTAGTTTCATGGAGCTTTTGAAAGAGATCAAACTTAAACACATCACTCATTATGCTGAGCCAGCTTGACAGTTTTGATAGTACATTACAGTAGTTTATATTTCATTTTTGAAAGATTTCAGTAGACATCTCAGAATTAGACTGCCTTGGAATCTTGAGTTCCAAGGGGTTCTGACTTTGATCTGAGGTCATCATTTCTTAATGAAAACCCACAGAGAGTGTTTTCATATTAACTGTGAATGTCTGCAGTACTATATTCTCACAACCTTCTCATAATAATATAAACAATAACCACATTGGACAGCTCAAGAGGCAGTTCTGTGAATTAACAAGGACACTTCGTTTGAATAAAAGCAAGTCACCAATAGCCTCATGGAAAACAAAGTTGTTTGCATTTTATTACAGAGAAAGTGAAAGACAAATGCATATTGGAAATTCTCTCTGTTCTTTTCTCTTTTGAACTATGTGATGCACTACTGCCAAACACAAAGAGAGAAAGTATCCAATACATATTGTCACCAGATATCCCTCCACTAGGGTACACAGAACCCAAAAGTGTTGACTAACTGCTCAGCTGTTTCTTGAAGCATAAGCAAACAAAATCCCCATACTTTAAAATGTGCTACTAAATAAAATTTCCATCAAATATGGCTGGGAAAGGTTATTTTTTTAGGCACCCCAGAGAGATGGTCCACTGAGTTTTCTGTTGTTTTTGGTTTCTTCAGGGCTTTGTGGGTTGGTTTTGGAAAAGATGAGTAGGGTGTTTTGTTTTATCTTCCCCCAACCTCCCCATCCATATTTTCATTAAATTTAAACAGGCACTAACTTAACCCATGCATCCAGGGGTAAAAGTGGAAATTCAATGATTATTTCCCTCTCCTAAACGTAACAACAGTATAAAACTTATTTTGTGAGAATCATAGAAGGATTCTAAAAGGGCATATACCACACCATCTTTTTTCTTTTCAGTCAAAATATGTGAATGGTGCAGAAATTTTTATCAGAAAAAAATCTATTTTTTTCTTACTTCAGGCCCTCCTCTACCAAGAGAAATAAAGGTTGATTAATAGATCTTAAAACTTCTGCAAGGTCATCCCTGAAATCACTCACTTCATACCAATAAACACATAGCCCGAAGTTAATGAGGACAGTGTGTTACCAGATTGTGTCCTCCAAATATTAATGGTGCTATTACCAGCAGAGGATTACATGATTCTGCCAATAGCAAATCCTACTTCTCTTCACCAGCAAATTAAAGAAATACCACTATGTGGGTCTTTTTTCTTCTCTATTAAAAATATAATGATCATTGATGCTCAACATGCACTAGGAAATAAAGTTTTACCATACTCATAAGACAATACAGTTGCTTTTCTCATTTATATATGGAGATAAATAAAGCTCAGAAAAGATGAATCAGTTTCAGCCTATCATGAAAAATGCCTTGGCAGAACATGTTAATTATGAGGAAGAAGTAATAAGGTGGCAGTCCCAAACAATTAGACAGTATCCATACCAAGAGCAGAATCTGTCAGCATCCTTGGCAGATTTCTGATGCAGATTACACCAATGATTTTATTTTCCCCAGAAAAAAAAATAGTAGTTCAAAGTAGAGGTGACAAGGCATTTTCAGGTCTAAGGGGCTATGGTTTAGGTAAATTTGAGAACATGAGCAAGTGTGTACGTGACTTATATTTCAATTTGATTTTCAATTCAGTAGGCAGTCTTGGCCATTGGTATTTTGTCCCTGTTGCAATGCATCTACAGGATAAAAGACACAAGTAAGCAAAGATGTTACAAATATTTGCAAAAAAACCCTAAGGTTTTTGTGTTTGTGTATGTGTGAAACAGAAAACTCTGTGTTTTTTAAGTAAAATACATCATTATAATGGTCAGAGACATTCAGGTAAGTAGACTTAGGTGTACCTAAAATTTCTAATGTTGGATTTTGCAGCAGTTTATCACCAGCAGTAGAAACTGAAACTCAAAGAACCACAGAAGCTGAAGTTGGCAGGCACCTCTTTGGATCACCTCATCCAACCACCCTACTCAAGCAGTCACACAGACCAGGTTATTTCTTAGGGACACATCCAGACTGTTTTAAATACCACCAAGGATGGAGACTCCACAGACTCTCTGGCCAAGTTGCTGCAATTCTTGACCAGAAAGAAGGGGCGGGGGGGGGAGGGGGAAGAAAAGTGGGTTTTTTTGCATGCATATGGATTTCCTGTTTTGCTGCTTGTGTCCATTGTATTTTGCACATCACAAGTTACACTGAGACATTTGGCTCAGTATTCTTCACTCCTCCTAATCTAATTATAGATATTGACAAGATCCCAGCAAACCTTTCCTTCTCCAGGCTAAGCATTTGCAGCTCCCAGCCTCTCTCTGATAGATCTGATTATCTTACACCTTCAACTTTGCCCTACACTGGACTCACTCCTGCATCTCCATGTTTCTTCCATAGGGCCCAACCCTGGTTCCAGCACTCCAGATGCATTTCACCAGTTCTTTCTGGAGAAGAGGGATCAACTTCAGCTGCTGGCAACATCCCTTAACCCAGCCCAGGAGGCTGCTAAACCTTCTCTGTTACACATGCACATTGCTGGATCATGCACACATTGGTGTTCACCAGGGACTCCAGGGTCTTTTCTGCAAAGCTGCTTTCCAGCTGGATGCCAGCTCAGGAGGCATATTCCTCCACAGCTACAGGACTCTGTATTTTCCTTATTTTTATTTCACAAGATTTCTGCCAGACCCTTTCTCCAGTCTCCTGAAATCCCTGTCTTGAATTCTACACGACCAAGGCTTTCACAGCCCTTCTTCATATTGCCCCCCAGTCATTTCATCAAATAAGAAAATGAAGTAACAGCACACATCACAACATGCACAGCAAAGATTTCCTGATAATTTTGCCTACTATTTTAAGTACCAAAATCACCTGGTACTGTAAAAATTTCTTCACCCTAGCTACAGATCAACAAACTGTTCACCATCTTTTCAAGATCCTTAAAAAAAATCCACAAAACTGCAAAAAGAGTGGGATGTCCTAATTCTCCTTCTTAAAAAATTCTCTTACCCCTGCACAGAGAATAATTGTTACAGTTATTCTCTACCAAATCCTTCTTAATTAAACCAAACACACATCTCAATACAAACCTAACAAACCACTCCAGTTTAAAACTTTGATTAGGTATTTTAAAGTTTTTGATTAATCACTGGAAAACAGCATCAGCTGGGAACAATGATTTTGAAAATAAGGAGGTTAAATGCTGCATTTTAAAATAACCTTGTTGTACTTTTTAGTTCAATCCATTTCTAATTTTACTGCATTTATAAAATAATAGAGGTTAGTTATCCAGTCTTATTAGCATAATAAAGAACTATAACCTGTAGCAGTCTAAAGAAACTAAATTACTGCTTTTACATTTAAGCATTACATTGACAAATACATTGACCTTTATATTATGTTATGCTTAGAGGTTAGAATAATGCATTATTGTTCATTTTATTTTCTTTTTGGACAAAGTTTTCTCTGAAGGGTCTGTTGAAGGATAAAAGATTGATATAAATAGGGAGGAAGGAATAAATAATTAATATTGTGGGATAATTTACACAGCAAGTCTTCCACAAGGTCTAAATTAGACATTCCCATAGGAACAAGCCAAGAATGCAAGTGGGGAAAAAAGAAACCTCTTTTGACTTTCTGGTGACATTCATCTGAAAATGATGTCTTGGGTGTTATTTTTTAAGCTCTATGTTGTACTGACCACAGTCATAATTCATCTATTTGGGGTTTTAGATATACATTTGTTCATTTCATTCATAAAATTATATATAAATTTCACACAGCTTGTTTTCAGAGAGCTTAAAATGGAAAGTGGAAGACCCACCAACTTTGCATGGCATTTCAAGGATTTGCAAGACATCAATGCACAGCAGTGTTAGGGTCTCTAACAGGGTTTATTGCCTTGCCCCTTCTGACATAATATTAGAGAATAGAATAGCTCTGTTGGAAAAGACCTACCATTATCATCTAGTCTGGGGCAGTTCAGTGAGTAACATTATTCATAATAATAATTACAATCTTTACACTATATTTAAAATAATATTTAAATTCATTCTAATATCTCATAAGGTATGTTTGAAAATGCTAATGATTCACCAAGTCCAATCACAACCTTGATAGCTCACTCTCAAGCATGGAAGTTAGGACAGATTAGGAAAAATCAGTCTTATTTCTGGTTCAGTTCAGGTATTTCTCTCATCTTTGTCTCAATATATATCCCAAAGGCCCACTCAGAAGCACAAAGTAATATGAAGAATCATAAGGTTGGGGTTGGATTTTTTTTTGTTTTGGGGGGCTTCTGGGGGGGTTGCAACTCTTCCTCAAAAGAAGATGAGCCACACGTATTACATACTACAAAAAAACCCTTCCTTTTCTATCTTGTTTCAACACATTTGTGGCAGTGGCATGTATACTCAAAAACACAGGGACAAATTTGATGGATGGAATTCGTTTTTTTGGGGGGGATGGGGGGAAGGGAACGTTCAACTGGCAACTGACTCTTTCCTTTGGCATGCAAGCAGAATGCTACCCTGGCTGGTACCATTTGCTGATTGATCTGTTAGGATGATGTTAAACCCACTGTGAATTTTTCACTGACTGTCTACACTGTGGCATATTGATTTTGCTGTTCCCTGGTTCACTTCTAAAACCTACGCAGTCAAAACTGTTACTTACTTGAAGCTTTCTGCTTTTCCAGTCCTGTTCTGACAGATATCTCTGTTATGGTACCATCTGTTATCTTCATATTCCATGACTGAACCACAGGCTAGCACTTCTGCTGTGACAGTTTTTGAGGTGTAAAATACACTTCTCCTGACATCTGCCTCAACTCATCCATCCTCCAATTAGAAAACCCTGAGAAAATAGTCTTGAGATGCTTTACATTTTAATTTCTCTATAGGATCCTTCTTCGCTACAAGGAAGCCAAGTCTCTGAAGTTCATTGTCTTTCAATTTTAAAGAGAGAGAATAGTTTCTGTACACAAAACCTTACAGTAGGCAGGCTGGGAAGATCTGATACTCCAAATTAATATTGCTTATTCCTGTCCAGTGTCTGTAAAAGCACACAGGAAGAGGCACAAGAGGGCCAGGTATTCCAGCTCTTTTGACACGCTTCAGTTAGCAAAAACATCTGCTCTTCCAGAGTGAAAAGGAAAACACAAAGCAAGCTTATTAGTTGAGTTTTGGTCTGCTAAACTAGGAAATGGAAGCCATTCCCATCTAAGGCATCATTTGTGCACATAGTGAGTTCAGAATAAATATATTCTTTAAAGGTAACATTTTGATGATATTCACCTGATTTTCTCACTTAGGTAGTACAAGTTTGTTAGTGCTGCAAAATCACTTTGATAATTCAGGATCTAAGATGGAACTTATTCTCCAACCTTTACCAACCACAATGCAACAAAGCTATTTAAGAGAAAGGCATATTTTAAAATTATTACCTTATGAGAAAGACAGGCACGTGTCTAATCAAAGGAAGAATGAGAGTTGTTTCTATTTCTTTTCAAACTGTAGCTGACCATCTAAAATTTAACATAATCAAATACATGTGGAACACATTAGAATTCAGTGGACGAAGTCATGAGAAGCAACAGAATGAAAGGCAACCTATGAAGGACAAAAAAAGTCTCAGTTGTGAAAAATGTAGTAAAATAGAAAAATATCAATCAAAAGTATAAACACAAAAGACAGCATGGATATTGGTGACCTTCCATCTTTACTTAACACATAAAGAGGATCCATACTACTGAACAGAGGAGTGATGTTACTTTCCAAATTTGAGCAATGCAGCACAATGCAGAAGAGCGCTGTTAAAACATTCCAATAAACAAAACTACAAACTGAATGGGTTATTGCCATTCAGTTCAAGAGTTATTATTTGATTCACTTCTTATAGGCTTCTTAAAAGCATTCAAAGACATTTCATCCATAAATAAGATATCTGACAGTACATGTTCACATCTTGCCAGAGAAATTCATAACCAACATCGTTTGTACGTTTTGTATTAGTAATTATATAGATTTCCACCCTTCCAAGGAAGGACCCCCAGCAGAGGACCCCTTGGGAATTTATACCTCCCCAGTCTCCACATGCACATGTCTCACCCTTCCTTCTCAGACCTCAACTCTTGTCCCCACTCTGTGTTCATTCATCTTCCTGCAGTCACCCATATTGAACTCCTTTTATTATCCAAAACGTCAGGAATTCTTGACTCCTGCCATGTCTCACAGTCTCCATTCCCATGGCTACCCATGTTTCCTGCACTTTATTATCCCAAAGGTTGGCAGTTAATTGCCTCTTGTCTTGGGCTCCCACCCAGAGCTCACTCTGCATGTCAATCTACATCTCATTCTCTAGCTCACAAGCCAAGCCCCTTGTCCAGATCTATTCCTCATCACTGTTAAATGTACTTCCAAAGCTTGTGCCTGCCTAATATGTTTTACATATATTGTCCTTCTGTCCAAATAAACATCTATTCTGCAGCAACTAACTTACTAAACGCTTTATGCCTTACTTACACAAGGTCCAGGGCTTTCATAACACTATTTGCAAACAGTTTGCCTAGAATAATTCCCAGCTGATTTAAGTGTATACATCTACACGCCTTTCTAGTTTATCTGACTCCACAGTGCCAAAATCCCTCTGTCAACCTTCATTCATGACATAGACAAATACCATACACAGCTAGTCAGGCTCTCTCGCTTTTGGCTGTTATAAAAATCCTTATTCCCTTCCAGGAGAGGAGGGGTGATTCATGAATGATCATAATAAATAAATCTATCAAGATGGAAGTTCAAATTTCTTTCAGTGTCCTGTAAAATTAAGATCCAGGGACACTCATGTCTGTTACCTTATTTACTTTATCCTTTCATAGCATCCACATAGTAGTTTATGATGCAGCTAAGAAATATTTTCCTTCATAATTCCAAACAAGTGGACAGATACTTTAGATACTGTAATTGTTTTACTTGTTCTTCTTTTTTTTTAATTTCTCTGCATCATATAATTCTTAATAAAACTTGTACAAAATTATCTGTTACCTCTTACAAAGAGATTTTTTCTTAATATTTATTGGTAGAAGTCTGTACTAATATCCTACTTTACAATGTTTATATATAAAATTAAAATATATTACATGCATTTAATATTTACCTGTTTACATAAATGCTTATGACATTTTCTCATTCATATATAAATTTTCAGTTTCATCTTTAACCCCATAAAAGGCACTTTTGTTTGCAAACATGCACATCACTTCAGAAAAAACATCATACTTTTTCTGCTTCATCATTTTGCAGCACAATAGCTTTATATCTAATTATATCTCTAATGTTTCAGGAAAAAAAATGTAAGAAGAAAAAAAAAAATAAAAAAAAAAGAGCTATTTGCTTAAGTTTTAATTCCAGGAATTAAAGGGTCTATGAGACAAGCCTCCTGCAGTTATAAGGTTCTAAATTTGTTTTGTCTTGGTCCTTTTACATCAGAAATTGTCACAAATAAAAGCTGTCTGTAATTACATTAAAAACACTCCATAGGATTCCTTGTCCTGAGTTACAATGATGACAGTTAAACTGGTAGTCACTGGATTCTGCTCAGTCCTTGGGGGTATTCCTCCCAAAATTTGCCCTAAACCAAGACACCGGGTTACCCTTCTCTCCTATCCCATCCCAAGTCTAAAACTTGAGCATGTCCTTTTGCCATGACTCCTAGCTTTTTCCACTTTTTCCAATGTGCTGGACATTTCTGTGTTCCATGGAAGTTTCTTGGAGATCAATATCCAGATAAAAGTGTCCACGCTTCCATAGGTAATGAAAGACTTTCAGGAACTCCAGTGTAAAGGAATATAATCATTTCCTATTCCATCCCCTTTCCCTTCATTTTAAAGCACACAGAGAGAATCACCACTGGGTGTGACAAGCCCTGCAGCTCACCTGGGCTCACAAACAGGTTCAGAACTAAACCAAGGTGTGGTACAACAGGTGCCCAGTAACAACAGCATAAAAACAAGTGAGAGAACTGGGCTGAGAGTCAGCATCAAGACTTTTTGCTCCATCTGTAATTTTGCATGCACAACGCTTTCTGAAAATCATTTTCTTTTTCCCTCATATTAATAAGTGTGATACACAACACTTTATATACAATAATAATGATATTCGTTCTGGCAGCAGCAACACAATGAGGATCCAAAGCACAAAACTTGTAACATGTCTAACTGGACTTAAAGTGGCTAAGCACGAACACACATGTCAAGACAAGTCTGCTTCTCAAACTTTTACCTCGATTTGACTAACTGCACTTCTTGAGCATAAGTTTGTCATTATTTCAACATACTTCACAGATGGTACTATGGAAAAGTTCATTGATTGGGCCTCTTTGGGAATAAAACACTGCAAGTTTTACCAGGCTCATCAAACAACTATTTTCATAATGACAAATTAAAAACTCTCTGATTTTCATTTTGACCCTGCATTTAGTTCAGAACAAAATTTTAATTACTCTGCTAGCAGATCTGGGATAATTTGGAATAACACCTTTTTTAATTGAAGGCCAGAAGAAAATCACAGACCATTCACCTTTAATTATGGGCACATATAAAAGCATACTTTCACTACTCTCTTAAACAACAGATGTGCTTTCCTGAGTGTCACCCAGGTACAAAACCATGCAGTTCTTGCAGGTGGTACTCTACTGGTGCATGTGGCAGATTAGCAAACTACAGGTTAATGTCAAACTACTGCAGCTACATTCTGGTCCCCTTCAGTTTCACCAGGCTTTGCACAGCTCCACTCTGACACATCTCACTGAAAGGCTGTGTGTATCTAAGCAAGCAGAGTAAGGAAGAGTGCCACAAAAACACTGGTCTTTACAGAGTCAACTTGCATCCAGCATGAGGACTGAAAAGGAACTACAAACAGACCCTGATCAGAGACACTGTTGGATGAAAAGATCTTGGCTGGGACAATGGGAGTCAAGTGATGATGCCTGAAAAACTTTGGGCAAAAATATGCTCCCTGGCCTTCTCCTTCCATAACAGTCTGTAACAGCTTTTATCCCTTTTCCTTCAGTTCCTTATTTTTCTCCATCAAAGTCCTTGCAAATATAAAGAGTAAAAAGAGTTCTGTCCCCTTCCGGATGTGTTCCCTTCCAAATTCTTATGCACACCCAATCTTGCCACTGTTAAGGCAGTCTGAGGGGCAGAAAAGGCCCTGACCCTGTGTCAAGAGCACTGCTCAGCAATAGCAGAAACATCCCTGAATTATCTACACAGTTCCCAGCACAAGTACAAAACACAATCCCATACCAGACACTGCAAAGAAAATTAACCCTTCCACAACCTAAACCAACACAAACACATTTGCAAGCTCTGGCAACAGAGCAGTGCATCTCCACCCTTAAAACAGACAGAATTTTAGTGGCATTTAGTGTCACCAAACTCAAAAATAATTGCTCACCCACTGGCTATAAATTAAATATGTTTATTTTGCCAAGGGCAACATTTACTAGAAATTGCAAATAACAAGCAAGTCAGAAATCACGTAAATCATAATCCCAGCTAATTAAATTCTGCATTTAATGGACTAATATTTATTGACAGCTCACTAAAAATTAATTAAGAAATACAGTAATTGCATTTGTTGAAAAAAAACAGTGTTATCAGGGGGGTTTTTTTGGTATGTCGGTTGCTTGAGTTTTTGTTTGGCTGGGTTTTTTGTTTTTCAGTTTTTTGTGGGTTTTTTGCAGGTGTTTTGCAAGCACTGAGAAGGTTACTGAAAAATTGCTTCAGATCATACTGAAACATAACATAAAAAAGACAATTACTACCTTTTAATCAAAAAAACTCACTCCTATTTATTGGAAAAGAAACTTACTGGAGCTGTTCTCACCGATTTTTATTCCTGCTTAAGAGAATGGACACTTACTAAATATTGAAACCTAGGAAGGCAACAGAGGAAGGGAGGTAGTAGCCCATGTGCCAATTCACAGTCTGTTAACTTGTTTTGGTTATTTTAGTGTTTCTGCCCTGTACTTTGGAATGAATTACTGTGAACATCTTTTTATTAAACTAATAGCCTTTGAAGTATTTTCAGACTTTGCACTGACATTTTGCATAGGGGTGGCAGATGATACTTAATCTTTACTTGCAATGTACACTGACTTCTGCCCTACCCATCCCCCATCCATCCATTGGTTTAAGTGTTAAGCCCAGAAAGAGAAGAACAGAAGCCAGAAAATTCTGGGGGGGGTGGGAAATGAAGTCAGAACAGAGAGGCACATTAATTAAATAAAAGAAACTTCACTGTTTTGTGGGAAAGCGTGACAAATGTGAGCATAGATGAAATAGCAAATAAAAATTCAATAAGAGGTCTGAAGGAAGAAAAATGTGCAGCTGACTCAACACAGCAACATGTTCTTGAAAGCTGTTCTAGGACCAAAAAAACCCCAGGTATTTTTTGGCACAAGCAAAAAGGGTATTATTAAAATAACTAGGATGCTAAATGTTAATAGCCAGATGTATAACAATGGAGAGTACATGAAGGGGGAAAAAAGCACTAGAAAAGTCACAAGGAAACAAGAATATGCTTCTGAGGTTAACAATAAGCGAAGAAAAAGGAGATATACCACTAGCATCTGTGCTAATTAGTAAGTTCCAGGATTTCTTTGTGAGTCTCTGAGGTGGTGACCTCAACTGCAAAGGAGCAAAAAATAAGCAACCAGTTAACTGAAGAGACTTTTATATTAGCAGTGATGGTCAGGAGGGAAATTTTGTATATCCTCCTTTAGCTAAGCTATACAAATGAGTAACAACTGTGCCTTTTATTCCTATGTATTTGCCTAACAGAAAGTTGGTCAGTTCTCTTGGAATATTTTCTATATTCTATATTAGAATATATTTTCTATGTTTATATTTAGGTGCCTACAAATCCTGAGCATGACAGATTTCTTCTCTTAGCTGTATTTTTTTTCAGCACACTTGTTGTGATTAAATCACATTTAAATTACTCAGTGCTTTGCTGTAAAAGCACTAATCAAATACTTTAATTCACTAGCAGCATTTGTCTTCATTAGCCCAAACTAAAGGGGTACTGCTTTTAGCAGTGGAGGATGCCACAGTCACCTTTTTTGCCTCCTAAATATTAAGTTTAACCATAAAAATTTCATATATTTTACTGTTCTTTCATGCATTTGCAGCCCCTACTTTTTAAATGAATGTGTTCCTGCAATAATATCTGAAGTTAGTATATTTTAAATCCAGAGAGCAGAAACACTTTTTGTCACACTGAAACTTCCACAGGAGCCCTTTTCACAATACTCAGCAAGAATTGCCAAAGGTGGAAAAGGAAGCAGAGAGCTGGGCTGCAAGGAACCCAGAGCTGTGTGACAGCTGGCATTTCATTGCCAGGACACATCTGTGCTGAGCAGCCACTATCATTTAGGGAACCCGAAAGAGATTAAAATATCTATATATATGAATAATAAAATATTTATTAATCATTTAAAAAAATTAATCTGTATTTAGTTGTAGCAAATATTTAATGTACAGCCACATACACTTCATTTCAGGTCAAGTTTTCACTTTGGAAAAACATACTGATCTGCATAACCCTGCTTCAGAGTGCAGAGTGCATGACTAGAACACACAGAAGTTCTTTGATGGTGCTCTAAGGGCTTTCTCAAAGCCTTATTCCAGCAAACTACCTCATTTCTCTCCTTGAGAAGAAAAAAAGAAAGTTAATAAAAGATACGAAGATATTATAAAATCTTTAAAGTTCTTTAAATTCTTCTTATTCCCAATGAAGCCATCAACCATACATGAAAAATACAGCAGGAGCTGTTAACATGCATTGATTTGTAAATATCAGATATTTGATTGCAAGATTGCTGGAGAAGAATTCCATCTAAGTGTAACACAAACTCACTTTACTTTTTTTTTAATCCTTTTTGTAAATTTTATTCATGTGTAACAAGTTTTCTACCCAGCTAGAGCACGTCTATGGATGTATGTTACAATACAGTACCAGAAACAGGAACTATTCTATAACAAGAATAAACTGCATAAAAGAAAATAATTAGATCAAAACATACACACATCAAAAATTCGGCCATCTACTGCTCAAATTAGAGAAACTGACACTTCTTTCATCAACTGTCACGTGTAAGGATCCTCTATCTCCACTTGTAGATACCAGGCAAGACACTGCTGCTTCATGTTCTTTCACTGCAATGCAGCAGCAGGACAAGGCACAAGCCGCAAGTGGAGGAGCAGGTGACAAAGGGCTGTGAAATCTAATGGGCATTAGGTCATGCAGCTGCAGTAGATCAAAAAATTCAGCATGCAGTTTAAAACCCATTCTAAATACTTAACTATTCATAGTCAGCAGATATCCATACCCAGCACCATGAGTTACAAACAAAAACTGAGGAAAAAATGTATACATTCACACATACTCAATAAATGTGATGATGTTTAAACAGAAAAAACTTTACTTAAAAACCCAAGACTCCGGTAGAATTAATACATGGGTTATTTTCAGTTTTCCCAGCATCTCCAGAAAAATAGTCAATTTCAAGGGGCAAATTAAGAGGACGTGTAGTTCTTGCTGATGCTACAGTTGGCAGATATAAGCCAAACACAGTCAAATGGATCAGCTTAAAATTCTGCATCTTTCAACATCCTCAACCCAGAGAGAACTTCTCTTGGAGAGAAATCCAAAGAATGAAATCAGATTAAGTTATCAAATTCTTAAAACACATGAGTTTCCTTTGACCCATTTAACTTAAGAAAAGCCCTGGCACTTTGTAAAACCCCTTAGGCAAGATCTAAGCATTTTCTTCTTTCAAATCTGAAAATAAAAACATTGTTCTCGTATAAGTTATTCGTATAAATGTGTCATGCCATACTAAGATAACCAGTGTGAACATAAAACATTCTTCAACTAAGCAGCTGCTAACCCCTGATTCTCAAAGCATACACAAAGGTTGGAAAGTTCAAAGGATACTAAAGTAGCAAGATGCTCAAATCTCTGAATTAAATGAGAGTTTGGCTTGCAATTCCTGTGGATTGCTTTTAAAAGTAAAAACTGCCAATAATAAATAGAAAATCTATTTTTAAAGCAACCAAGCTATCCAGCAGTAGTTTACAAAGAGAAAGGAATTAAATTTGGCCAGGTTCATTTCAAATAATTTCCATCTCAAGTAATTCAAAATCTGCACAGCCTATAAATAAAATTCAAGACCGTATTTTTCAATTGTCTTAATATCTGGTGTACCTTTCCATGACATATCAGAGAGATCTATTTCTCTAAGCCCTTGTATCTCTGCTGTACAGCATAGGCCCCTAGGTTACAGAAACTTCTTTCATCAAGTTCTCCATTATTTACACATTCTTCAAGATACAAATTATGCTAGCTGTTACAGCTGTCAAAAAATATTACTATAACAGAAATTCATGATAGCAAATTATTTTTAAAAAAGCATAAGGACAATACTTATAAAAGTTTGATGAATTTTGTCTCTGAAAAGCAGTTATTTAAATTAATTCCAAGAGCCTCACAGTAATTTTCAGTCCCCACAGAAAGAAAAGGATTTCTAATGGAGTTTTAATTCACTCTTTATGCAAAGAGATTTATTATCAAAATATAACATTTCAAGACATTAACAATATCTGATTTAAATAACAATGTGGCATGATTGTTGTTTTTGATTTAATTTTAAATTTTTTCATGAGGCATCATGCAAAAGAAATTAAAGTTATGGGACCTGTCACTTAAAAACATTTTAGCAAATGTTTATGATGACAGAAGTATCCTTCATATTCTGTCAGAGATAAAAGGATGTTGGAGCTTGGGTTTATTAAGCGAAATATCAGAGGAGGTTTGACTCTTGAGCACTTATTCTACAAAATCATATAAAAAACCCACTCTGCTACTGCACCTACACCCCAAAGGCACTCCAGCCATGTCTGTTGACAACTCAATTGCAAATTTCAAGGAGACTGGGCCAACACAGCCCACTGTCAACGTGGGGGAACAGCAGTAAATTGTCTAGAAGTAGCCACCTAGCTGATAATAGTTCACAAAAGTTGGGATAATCCTTGTCTTTGCTTCATGGGTTAATATATATTTTCCATCACAATCTGGCATGCCACCCTCTGCTATTCTGTTTCCTTATACCTTCCCCCACTGACTTAGACTTTCAGCAGTCTGGAGGCAGAGCCCACATCTTCACCAGAAACACCTAAGTAGCCTCACAGAGCCTAAACAGCCACTTCAAACTCCAGTTTCACATTTAAATGTTGTGGTAGCCACATTGTCAGTATTAGAAATTTCACTGAAGTGCTGGAGAACACAATGTCCTCAAGTGAAAAGACAGCTATCCATGTTTCATACTTTACTGAAAACTCCTGAAATAACTCTTGTCATCATTTTTTTATTCTGTCAGACATATGATTCTTTTCCATTTCTAATTGTTACCAAAGAATCATCTTAAAATCAACTTTTTGTACACTCATCTAACCAATGAGAGAGGTATATTTAGCTATGAGTCAGATAGTCCAAGGTATATCAAATTAATATCAGTTCTGTCCATGCCAGCAGAATTATTTGACTTAGATGACACCAAGTAAAATTTTGGACTTTGAATTCAGGTCCTTTTTTTGGATTTTGAGCTTCACAGTCTATGCTAGCTCGATTAAAACAGCTGGAGGAAAAGAACCATTTCTATCTCTCATCAAAAATTGTGAATGAAAGAAAAACCACTAGATTTTAATTTGCCCCCTCCAAAACACCAGTACACAGAGTAGCAGGACTTGTCAATTACTCTAAAGTTAGAGGGTGAGGTAGAAAGGAAAACACAGGTTCCTGAGAACAGCTGAAATTATTCCCGCACACCATTCTTCTCAATGGATGTGAACAGGCTTGCTTTGAGAACACTGACAGTATGGAGATAAAACAATGTCAGTTTGCACACAATCGTGTTCCCTAGGGCCAGGTTTCAAATTCTTGCTGTATTTCTGTGTGCAAAGACTGTGATGTTAAAGTTATTAAGTACATCTTTCAGTACTCATTTCCTAAATGCAGAAAATACTCCCCTTGGAATAAGAACCTTGAGTGGTCAATACCATGAAGCCATCAGGATCTTTTTTAATTCTTTCTCCCAGGAAAAAAAAGGAGCACAGTTCAGACTTTGAAAGGCTAGGAACAGCTGTTCCCATCTGAACAGCCATGGTGCCTTTGTTATCCAAGATCAGAAGAAAAACATTGCTTTTAAATCTTCAACCAGTAGTTCTCTGGAGAGAACAAAGAAGAATAAATTAAGCATTCAATTAAACTCTGTAACAGGTAACTACTTTTCTTACACACTTTGAGGGAAATACATTCAATGGTATTATTACCATCCTCTGCAAATAACTAAAATAAATCACATCAAATTGAAAAATTCTCTTCTCAATTCAGGCAAAATGTTCAATATAAATAACATGCAGATTTAAGAAGGGAGAAAAATATTAAAATACCCAGAATACTGGCATAATATCCGTCCCTGATTCCCCAGCTGCAGGACTGGGATAGCAGACACATCCACTTCTGTAAAGATCTGTAAAGATATATGTGCATCAGGTCATCTCATCCCACTTCTGACTCTCTACTTCCCAGAACTGCAAATGCATCTACAAGAATACTGAGGTATATGCAAACAACAAATAATATGGCTTTAAAGAATTCATTTGTCTCCATCGATGAAGCATTTAATTCAGGTTAAATTACTATGTTTATGAAATAGCTTCAGGATTTATTGTATTTCCATGATAACTCATCAACTGCACTTTAGCTTGAAGGAATATAAGAACAGAACTTAATTAACACTAATTTTCAAACTGCCAAGAGCTGCTGTAGGTTCAAGAATTTTATCTACATATGGGCATGACCCAAATAAATAAACAAAATGGTACTGCTTCCAGACCACTGTGCCTATTACTAAAATTAATTGAGCAATATTGACTTGGGTATCCTAATCATCTAGAAAAAGTTAAAGGCAACAGTAGCCTCTGAAGATACAAATTCTTTTAACTATTAAAACACTGACCATGGTGAGTTAATTAAGCAGTGTATTTATCTCTGGATTTGATGTAGTTTAAGTAAATATTATGTTGGGCACAACCTGATATGTTGAAAGGAGTTCTCCAAGCTCAAGAAGGCAAAATAAATAGAGAAGAACAAAACAGTGAAACAATTGTTAAGTTTTTTACCTGATTTAGTGAAATGGTTTACGAATAAACTATTAAGAATAAAAAAAAAAAAAAAAAAGAAAAACATATAATTTTCACATGAGCATAAATCTAAAAATATTTAACGTACTAATAGGAAATAAAATTTTAAAACACAATACTATGATATAAACTTTCAACTCTTAAACAACATAGGTGTAAATCTGAATTGAACATCTCCTTTTTATAGCTTTGTATCAGATTGTTTTTCTTTGTTTCTACACCAAAGATGCTGTTGCCTTTAACATTATTAAACAGCTTATTGGGTCAAAGCCCTCTTAAATTGTAATTCTTTTTTAATAAATGTTATGAAGTGTTTTCATGCATTGAAATCATCATTACAGGCAAAATCCTTTTTCACAATAAGACCGTATTAACTGCTAAAACAAAGATTTGCAATAAGGAGCAGCTGCAAGTATAAATAACGCAAAATTTATAATAAGTTTTTCTTAAAGAAAGCAAACATCATTTCAGAATACCAAGCAATCAAGTGCAGGCACTTGGGTAAGATTATTAGAATGACTAAACACTACTTGTGTAAGTGTTCCAAGACTGTGTCCACAATTGGTCTAAATTTAACAACATACATATCTATAATGTATAGGTAATGAATGTACACACATCTTTTTCTCTTGATAGATCCCCTGCCAGTGTGCTATGATCAATCTAACAAGAGAATTGCTTAAACAGTATCTCAAATCAAAACCCCAGCATTATATTCCTAACTGCAGTTAACAGCATCTCCAAAATGTGTAAAACCTTGTAAAGCAAAGCCATGAGATAGCAGGTGAGGATGGCTTCCAGCTTAGAAGAGCTCTTGAAGCTGTTACCACATTTGGTATGGGATTTTGGTAATTGATTCTGCAGGAACCTCTGTAAACTGTTCTCTGTTGGAAATCACTTACATCCTGTACCATTTGTTATGTCTATTCAGAGAATCTGCGCTGGAGTTGGCAGCCAAAGTAACTGGCAACAAGAATATTGTTGGCTTCAACACTTCCTAAGTTTTCCACCCAGGAAATATTAAAAGAGGAGCATCCCTAAGCATCACTTCAGGTTTATCATAACATTTTACTTCTTCAGTCAATACAAAAGATGTCATGCCAATTTTGTCATTCCAGAAATTATTTGGCATTACCAGAGTTTCTTGTGATTTCCTCCAGTGTAAATATAACACTCAGGAACCTTTTCTACAAATAATAAACTGAAGGACAAGCTATCAGTCTGACCTCAGCCACACATATCCTCAACACAATACCCACTTCCCTGGAGAATTCTCAGTCCCTGGACCACTACAAGCCATCACCAGCAGCCATGCAGCATCTTGATTAGGAACAAGAACAAAAAACACAAAAACTGCATTTCAGATGTCAAGATTAAGGAGATGTCATTGTGAGTCTTCTTAAATCATGAATTTAATCACAGCCATTAAGCCAGTGCAATTACATCAGTAGAGATGATAACTGTCAGATGGAGCAAGGGAAAAGGAAAGAGCACCCACAGATAAAAATTACAGCTTGGGTGTTTTGCTAGATCGATAAAAATATGTACGATTGGACACAGAAATGTGTTCCAAAGATGACCTAGGCAAAGACAAATATATGCCTTGAAGGCTTGTCAGGTAAATTTCAAGAGTGGATAAACTGCCTCTGAGCAATGATTATTTATTTTTTAAATTCTTATTAACAAGTGATTTATTGTGGCAGAGATTAGTAACTCATAAAATCATTATGTATTTATGTGGAGAAGGTCCCAAATATTTTAGTTCAGCCTTTCAGTTTAAAACCCTTCAGTGAGATATGTTCACTCAGATAAAGAGTTTGGTCCTCCTTGCAGATCATACAAGTGATGCTACAGCACACACTGATTTAGAAAGTGCCCTTCAACTGACAATATACAATGTAAATACAGAGAGAAAGGCAGAAAATTTTAAAAGAAAGCTTTCTGAAAGGTCTTTTAGGCATTCACACAAGTTTAGAAGGAGATAAATTGTTTCAAAAACATAAATTCACATAGAATTTCATAAATTTACAGAAGAAGAAGCCAATTTGGAACTAAAAAAAAGTCACTCAAAAAAAATCAGCATCAGTAATGGAATTGCAGCTCCATTTATGTGGTGCAAACCTTCAAAGCTGCTGTACATCCACATCTTCAGAAAGAAGCTAAAATTCCTGAACGTTGGAGAAGAAATCTGTGTGTGTGTGTGAAATTACATAAAGATGATAAAAAACAGTTACAGGAAAAGAGGATTGTAAGTGGAAAAGCAGGCATAAAAAACAAAAAGATCATCCACCAGATTTTTTGGTGTTTTCCACATCAATCAACTTCAAGCCAATCCAAAAAACTATGAAATATGTAATGCCTAGTCCAAGAGTTAAGAGTTGCCTTTTTTTCTCTCTTGCATTAATCCTTTCAGTTAATCTATTTGCACACATGACCTGTTAGAACAAACATAGTTGCTATAAATTGAAAATTTAAGTCCTGTGAAAATAAGAAAAATCAGATCCCCACTGCCTATTTGTTTTGTTTGTGGATTTTGAATCTGGTGAGCTGAGGGCTGAGGGGTTTTGTTTTTTCTTCATAGTTATTTGGAGGCACTTTCTTTTGATTTGTTTGGGTTTTGCTAGGGTTTTTTTTTTCCTCAGCTTCACAGGCAAAGGTCTTGCTCCATTCTGCTTGCTCATTGACCCTGTGATCCCTGCATTTGTTTCGCTATATAGAGACACTCATACAGTCCTGGAGGCAGAAAGTAATTAAAACATCATGATCAAAGGTAAAGTAAACTTTCCAAGCAGTCTCACTGCTGGCTTCTTTATGAAAGAATACTAGAAGTACAATTAGTGTTACATTCTTTAAAAAGAAAAAAAGTCAATAGGCTCAAAGTCTACTCATGAAGAGAAAAATTTCAATACCCAAGCTACCAGAAAACAAAGGGTTCAAAATCTCAGTCTTACATTTCACATTTAGGCAGTTTATAATTTAGTACAGAGCTTTTGGATTAGCACACACTTGCACCCAAGGAACCATTCACCTGGAAACACTGAAAAAACTAAAACACTTCAGAAATTTTGCCTAGTCAAGTAGGAATTGGCACATTACTTCATATCAGGAAAAATTACAAACTCCAAAGATTTCTAGAACAGGTAAGAGCTACTATATCACAGTAAAAAAGAGATAACAACAATCTTTTACTTCATGTGTCTGTTATCTAATATTTTTTTGCTTGTTGAGATGATAAAATTTGAAAAATATTTTTTCAGTTTATGCCTGAACCTCTTGTTCAAATTTCTGCCCTGGCAGGTGATTGAAGACAGTCCATACCCAAGGAAATGGAAAGAAAGTTGTCCTACTAGATATCTCACTAGGCTCTGAGTTGATCAATCTCTGCTCTCTCCTGCTGCAAGGGAAAACAAGTTCATCAAAACAACTCCAGCTCTTATTCCCAGCTGAAACACAAAGCTTCCAACAGTTTTCCACTCTTACAAAAAAGAGCCAGAAGAGTTCAAATCTCTGTTCTACTTCAATCACAAGTTCGTATCAGACAGGTCATCAAGAGAACTTGTTCAATCAAAAGAAAATTTCTGAAAACTTCAATATTTCAAATGTCTTTGTTGGGTTTTTTTTCACATTTCAGTTGTAACTGCACAAAATATAAATCACTATTTGATGTATCCACAGCTGCTCTTGTATGCCATGATCAGGCAAATGATGCTTTACAATAACACCTACTAACTCCAAACAGTCTAGGAAAAAAATTGAAGCAGTTAAATTGATGTATTTTTCCCAAAGTCACTATGCAGATACCTAGTTTTTCACACCATTTAATTGAATTAAATAACCTATTTCTTGTTAAAGACACTTTCTTTTGTTTAAGACATTTACACTGATGGGCAGATAAATTCTAAAAATCCAGAAATGAGCTTGCTTTCTGGAGAAAAGAAAGAAAGAAAAGAAAGGGTTCATAATAATGCTGATAAATTTCCAAGCAATTGATAGAGAATTATGGTGGTTAAAGGTAGGAGAAGGACTGTTACTCTAGAGAAAAAAAAAAAAGCAAGAGACTGTAGAAGATGGGGTGAGAGGGGGAAAGGCAGACAAAAGTGTGATCCAGCAGGAAGAGCACTAAAAAAAGAGGAAAAGGCAGCAAAAGAAAAGCTCTCAGCAGGAAGCATTACTAGAGGAGGGCAGACGTGAAGAATATATGTGTGACAAGACATCTGCAATGCATATGCTGTTATGTGCCAACTGCAAGAGCATCCCAGGGTAGTGATATTCAAGATTACTTGGGTTTAGCAAAAATGAATTAAAACCATCAGGAACATGCTTGTATTATTTAGGACCTTCTTTCAGCTCCTTTTTGCCTAGCTCCCAAAAGCCCCAGTACAGGATAAATTAAATCTTCTGAGGAGTATTCCTGTTCTGAAGGATAGTCATCTGTTCCTCAGTGGGAATTAGACTTCATTACCAGACCTGCAGGGCATGCTGCAAGGCACTTCCAGTTACACAGCCTGCTGTACAGAGCTGGGATTTGATCAAGGTGAGATCAGTGCTTGGGAAAACAGCTGCTGATTGGTTGAGTTCTGTCTGTTTCTGTGATTTGTTTCAGCAATAATGAAGAGCTGGAAAACAGTGTTGTGCAAGTGAATCAGACACTCATCCTGCTGAAGACCTGAACAGGCTATTTTCTTTAAACTTCAAGCTTCATTGCTGTAATGTTCAAGCCATTTAGAAGGCTTTGTATGAAAGTACAGAACAACAGGCAGACTA
This sequence comes from Cyanistes caeruleus, assembly GCF_971803275.1. Classification (NCBI taxonomy): domain Eukaryota; kingdom Metazoa; phylum Chordata; class Aves; order Passeriformes; family Paridae; genus Cyanistes; species Cyanistes caeruleus. Next base: position 76,160,882 of record NC_141705.1, read on the forward strand.
AAATGTGACAATATAGAGTCCATTGAATCATCAAACTGTTTTAGTTTTCTTTCCAATGAAATCAGCTCTAAGATATTGAGTCAAGTCTTTGGGAATACTTATGAGGATAACATTAGATATTAACATGAAAACTTTGCTAATTTTAGTAAACCATGAATGCTCAGCAAACCTTTACACTCAAGAGGAACAAATCTGTCATGCTCAGAACATCAGAACAACAACAGATTTTACAGATTTTAGTAGGCTACTACATCAAAAAAGGGATTTAAAAGTGGAAGCGTCATTGGTATCACATGCTGTGCATTGATCACTAACATCCACCACGCTTTCTTAAAACTTAATGAAAGTAGAAGAGTTTCCAAGGAGAACATCCAGTTTATCCCACCAGCATACAAAGAGACAAGTAAACAAAGATAAAGTACTAGTGTGAGAATGCACAATTAAGCTGTGGCTTGGAAAAGGAAGGTAACAGCCTTCATCTACAGAGAGAACACGCTGGCCCCATTCTTTATTTTTTTAAATCTTTGTTTCGTTTATACAAGACCACTGCACCCCAGGCTTAAGAATCTGCAAATTCCATATGTACACCTTTACAAAAATTGCAAAAGTTGGAAGAATTTTTGGTTCTTTTTTCCTTACACACCTTTATAAATCCAAGTATTAGATCAAATCCCATTTAAATTTTGTATTACATAGAGATGTCTAGCATAGTCTAACCTTTGGTTAGTTTGAAACCTCAAATAAACTTATGTGCTTATTCCTAGCAGCAACAAGATTTGACAACTGCTTGCTAATTACTTGTCTTACACAATATTTTACTCAGTTTTCATTTAATTTATACTTGTTTTGGAGATTTAATTAGATGACAAGTTTTAATTAGGCAAAATGAAAAACTAAGGTTCATGTTTAAACTTCAGTTTCTGGAGATAAAAAAAATATATTTTCAACAGTTTCTGTCATTTACAGAGAAGACTGCACAACCAGCTAAGATCAGACCAAAAAAAAGAGAAAAGCACTAGCCTAGAAGAAAACAAACAGGAGGCTTAAGTGAAAAATATTAATATCGCATTTTTAAATCTCTACTTCTATACTGAAAAATAATAAAACTGCACTCTGGAACGTAATTTACTATGTTTAATAAGGCAGTCGGAAATTTAAGAACATCAAAACCTGTCAATCCCACAAAATACTCCTGAATTTTTCAAGTCAAAAATCTTTGATCTAGTTCATGTTTCATCATCACCAATGAGCAGAACATAGTCCACTCTCATGGCTCCCTTGTCCCTCTGGGTTTTATGTTGTTTATTAAAAGTGGGTGTCTTATTAAGACAGAAGAGAGGAAGCAATTATCTAAAGAAAATATTGAAAAAAAAGAGAAAGACACTCTTTAATATATATGTCAAAATTTTACATAGACACGTTATAGCTCTTGGGACACCAGTTTTAAAATTTACTTACCATTCCTAAGTCTAGGTTCACAAGTTCATTGTAAAATCACATGGAGAGTATATCTCATTACAGCCTGTGACACAAGTTATGCTCTCCCAGTAAACCTGGGGAAAAGAAAATATACCCCAAAGAATAGCAAAGTAATAAAATCTGACATTAAGAAAAAACTTATCATTAAAAAAAATCTAATAATGGCTCCTAGCACTTTTTAATAAAAGATACTCAACTGCAGCATCTTGAGAAACATGACTTGTTTTAATTATTTATTGAGAGTTGATGGTTTATTCGAGAGAAAATGCAATTATATCCTGACACTTTAATCACTATCAGTTTGTTCTGTTCACCTGATACTGCTAAGAGGAAGGTTACCTTCTGTGGAAATTCTGACATTTCTGTAATTGGTTTTGCAACCCTTCCAAGACACTGAAAGTATTCCTTTTATTAAAATTGTGCAAAAATTGGAGTTATGATATTATTAAGATTGATGGCCAACATCACCAATAAAAATATCCAAACCTCAAATAGAGCAAATTTCTTTTTTTTTTTTTTCCTGTTAGACACAAGCCATATATAGACTTTGGGCATCAAAATTTCCACTGACACAAAAAATGGAAATCAAACACTGCCCCTTAACAAACCCATTCAAATCAATCCATTAACCAGAGGAAAAAAAAAATGAAAGAAAAAATAATCAAAGACTAGCAAATCAAAGGCTCATAGGATGGAAAAAACCTCTGCTTCACTGAAATAAAATGGATTTTTTCTAAATTTAGCCATTAGGTTAGAGGTCTGCTTGCCAATTTGGTCAAAAGCAGAAAAAATAAATGACACTTTCAAAACCACTGTGCCAAGCTTTCAGTATTTTAAGCATTTCAGAACACTCAGCGAGACATTCAGCTGAATTAAATATCTAGCTTCAAAATAAAGTTAATTCATTCAGCAGAGATTCTAACATTGTTTATCCATAATCTTGTGATGAACCTGTTTACCACCCTTCAAGAGGCACTACACACACAGCTGTAAGAGAAGAAGAGGAGAGGAAAGTAAAACATGGTTAGCAACAGAACCATATAATTACATTTTTTAGGCTAACTTCAGTACTTTGCACTTTCACCTTTTTATCGGCCTGTCCAGGGACTTCAAACACACTAAACTGTTGTGCAAATGAGAGATGGTTACCAGGTCACTTAGAAGTGACCTCAATGTGTCTTGGCCATGGTTCACAACACAATTTTCAATGGGACTGATGCTCTGACTTAGTGCATCTATGAAGGCTTACACAGCTCCTGGCCAGCTTGGAGGAAGCTCAGGAGAGGATCCCTTCCATGCTCTTTGACGAGGAGAAAAAAAAGCTTGCAGAGTCAAGTGAAGCAGAAAAAGTACTATGACACTTAAGAACAGACACGCTTCCTTTCCCCCTCAGAGTTTCACCACATCTTTGTACAGATCAACCAAATATTAAAACACCTAACCCTTATCTGTACCAGACACCTATTATGTAGCCTTAAAGGCTTACCCAGGTCAACTAACAGAGGAAAAAACAATCAGGAGCTGCAGGAAATTGGATGGACCAGGTGTTCAAACAAAGCCTAGCTTCCTAAAAGCAGGCAGAGTGTGAAGAGTCAATAGGTATGTCAAATATAGCTAAATGGAGGGTGATTTTAAGTTCTCTTTGTGGGATTTGGAGATAAGCAAGGAAAACATAAATTCCTGAATCTGTCAATGACAGAACCTCTCCAAACAATCCAAAGTGTATGAACCTTCAAAGTGATTTAAAAATGCCTTACCTAATATTAAAGTAGCAATAGGTATTTTCAAGATAAATATACATCTGTTTAAATTATTTTCCATGGTTCATAAGTACCTCACTTTGTGCCCTCAAAACTTTCCAAGTGTCACAGTTTGTAAATGATGCTGAGAACTCTGGCCTTTGCTTCCTGCAGGGGAAAACTCCTAACAAGGAGCTGAGCATGTGCAGAATACAAGTCTGGTCATGAAATTAGACAACACCCTGCAAGATGCCATCAAAAAGTTATTGAAACAGGACCTTGCAAAATAGATAAATACAAATCTACTGCCCCTTGTTCTGAAAGAAAGACCCTTCTCAGACTGCCATGTAAACATCTTAAACTACTTTTATTTCTCTGGGTGACATCTGAGACCTGAATCAGAGGGATCTTCACTTGCAGTCCCTATGCTGAGTCAGTCTTCTGGGAGGAAAAAAAATCAAAATAAAACAAGGCAAAGAAACAAAATAACAATAAAAAAAACACCAAAAATCCCCTACAAAAACCAAAAAAAAACAACACATACGAAACAAAAGAATTCACTATACAATAAGGGACATAACTCTTTTAAACAAGAACTGGCACCTTTTTCAATATTAAATGTACTGGATGTCTAATTTATGAAGTTAATCCCCTTTTAGAGTCGAGTGTGTGTGGTTTCCCATAAGAACATAATGCACCAGTATACCCTTATATGTCCACCATCCTACACCACATTAACTTGCAAACAACTTGTTCAGCTAAATTACAGGATTCCACTCATTTTCTAGTCCTCGTGCTGTGAGGGACGAAATAACATTTTGCTGCAGCCAAAAAAAAGGATTATTGAGTAAAAGAATGGAAGATGTTGGTTCCTTATCTGTTGTTATTTATGACTGGGATTTGTTCTGGTTGATCTGTTGGGTGTTGCTGAGAACTAGGAGAGGGGCAGGGTTGAAGACAGGACCAAAAAAGGGAGGAGGGTGAGAGGGGAAGGGACAGAAGAGCAGGCAGGTGGGAGAGAATGTTAATTCCCGAGTACCCATCCTGTGGGAAAGGGGACAGATATCGCTCATGGCTGGAAAAGGGTATAAAAAGCTGCCATTTTGTTCTAGTGAGTCTGTGTGAGGCTCTCAGGGGGGAGAGAGGTCTCTGGCACAGCTGAATTGTCATAAAAAATAATTTTCTTTGTTTTGTCATAAAAAAATAATTGTCTTTTGTTTCGAAGGCTGACCGCACTTAATTGTTTCAAAATCTGAGTTTATTTCTAACAATGCAAATAAGAATTTCTTAGCACCTGCACTACATACATTCTAAACATGCACAACTGATAAAGTTCATCAATTGTAAACGTGTTCTTAAAGCTAACTTAGCCTAAGGGTACACAGCTTTCCACTGAAGCTTTTTCATTTCTCCTAGATTAAAAAGGGAAAAATCTTCCTTAGTAGAAATGCTTTGTGCTGGAAAACAAGGTTTGAAATATACCACATGACTTCATGGAAATCCCAGGGAAGGGGGAGCAGGAAATCAAAATGTGATTTTTTTTTATCCTACTTTTTATTCACAGTAACCTTATGCCATCAGATTTATCTAAATATGTTACAAGGTTTGATTCATCTTTTAGCTTCATTTTTCATTCTACCTTTTCCTTTTTGAAGAAAACTTGATAACCTATTTCATTAGTGGTCTTATTAGACAATCATTTTCCAGGTGCAGGTCACATATTGCCATTGCTTTCAGGATTTCCAGGCCACCAGTTCCTGATGTGATACAGGGATCTCAGAAGATGACACAGAGAGCAGTAAAACAAAATATCCTGACAATGCAAAGACAGACTTGTTCTAAATAAAATATTGTTATGGTATTCTGTCAAGTGTAAACCACTACATCCAATTGCAATAAATATTGATATGTATCCATTCACCTGATTTAGATGAAAGATTCTCATAAAAGGTTATTTCCTCTGTTTGCTAATGCACCAAAACATGAGAACTATTTGTCTATTCCCAGATGTATAGTGTGAAATATCTAGGTCATTCACCTGTATGCTATTCCTTAATTACATAGTTCTCAATATTCCCATGGAAAGAATACATTCCAGTATAAATAAGAGGTACAGTACTTAAATAATACATATTGATGAACTGCAGTGGAAAGGTTATCCAACCTGATAGAAATTTTAATTTAAAATGGGATTCAGAATAACAAGAAGACACATGGATGTCTACTAAAAGAGCTCTCTGTTTACATGTGTATTTTTTATCTCAAAATTCTTACATCATAATATGAAGTATGACATTAATTTATGAATTTCACCAATGATTTTTTATATTTATTATCTTCTAATACCTAAATAACACCGATCAACATAAAATGATGAAGTGGTTACTGAATGCAAAGTGTAGAAATTGTACAAAATGGGCAATGTACAGAAAATGTAAAAAACGTTCAAAAGTTGGACTCGATGATCCTTGTGGGTGCCTTCACACTTAGAATATTCTGTAGTTCTGCATGAAGAAGAAAACTGACAAAAAAGCATTTATTTGTGCAGCTATCAATATTTTAAATGTCTACTATACCACCACCAATTTCTATGAACTGCTCTGTTCCAAAGACACAAAAAAGCTCAGAGCAGAAAAATTCTCCACTTAACTCTTTTACATAATTTTGGGGTTTTTAACATAACAACACTCACATAGTAAAGCTATTTTATCATAACCAGAGAAATAATCAAGATATTGATCACTGCCAGAAACTGAACAGTCAGAGTCTTACTTCCAGCCATAAATCTCTTAAAAATACCAGACTGTCCTGAATGAGGAGCTACACTGGTCATACCATTGTAGCAACTCCTGTGCTTGGAAACATCCTCAAGGCATAATTTTGCTTTTAGTACCTTTAGGAAAGAGACATTAGGAAGAAGCTGCTTATAGTTTAAAGCTCTTGTTTCTTCTGAGCTAGTTTCCTACTGGTGTTTGGAGGAGGGAGAGAAGAGAAGAGAAAAAAAAAAAAAGAGGGGGAACTGCATCAGAAGATGAAACTTTGCACTACCCACAAGAAAACCCAAAATAGTGAATATAAAGGAATCACCTGTGCTCTAGGTAGTTCTCTGTCAGCCCTGAACAGACAGGATGGGTGAAGGTTCCCCTAATACAATCATGCCAAACAAATTATCACTTTGATTTAAAGCAGCAAGAATTTATTTCTCTTTATTGACTTTCGTCAAGACCTCAATAGACAGTGAAATTTCATCCCCCTCCTCAAGTTTCACATTCAGTTGCTATACATGTTTTCCTACATCAAAAAACTGGTAAAATAATAATGTTAGTCAGCTACTACACTTTTCAAAGTATGCTTCTAACACTTACTGAGGTAGTATTTATGCCATTGATACAGCTGTGTCCTTCACTAGAGGCAACTGCATACATTACCATCTTTTAATGCAAGAAGTTTCTATGTTTATGATATTTTATGCAAGACACTTCATAGTTATGGAATGCAATCAAGTAGATTTCTTTCCTTAAAAGGCTTTATAAAAATTGTATATGCCTCGGAAGAAATTATGCTGTATCTTGTGTCACACATTTATGCAACTTTATGTTAGCAACCACTTAATATCCCTAAAAAAATGTCTCCCTCAATATCCATGAGCAAAATATAAAAATTCCAGTACCAAGGAAAAAGATGTTTAGTATGTGAACTATAGAGATAAAAAAAACTTTCATCAGATTCCTAAAATATCATTTTGAACATGATTAAAGTGTAAAATCTTGAATGGATTACTTCTATGACTGCTTCCCCTATTCTTTGTGGATTTACTAAAGGGCTTTTCTTTTCAGGTTTCAGCTACATACTTAATGTGGAGTCGCATTAATGGGAATTCTGACATACAACCTTCAGCTATCCAGTCTACTAATTCATTTATCAGTCTTACCCTCCTGCTGAGCCCAAGCAAGCCCACCCATTCAGAACTATCTGTAGGGCAAAGGAAATAAAACATCTGGTTGTAAGGTAACCCTTCTTTCTTTGGAAAAATCTCAAAGGAAAAAGGCTCCACGTGCTGCCTTACCAGCAGCACTTGGCTTCACGAGGGCAGTGGCTGAATGTTTCCATCAGCAGCAGGTACAAATCAGCTCCCAGCTGCATTTTACTTCCCCTTTTCCAAATTCTTTCCTCCACGTGTCACATCACTCACAGACTTACCAAGGCATGGTTGACTAAGCTCACCCCTCCCATCAACCCCATTAGAGATCTACAAAAAAGAGGCTAAGGTTCACCTGGAAGATAGCTGAAAAGGAAGCCAGAACATCAAATAACTGAAAGGTCTTGCACCATGATAGTGGGCTGCTTCAGGATGCCATCCATGAGCACTATGGAGCCCAGCACATTATTTAGAAGGCAGGGGGAGCCTGCTGAAAATCAAGTCTGTTTTCTCACAAGATAAATACAGGTCATCCTCAAGCACCCAACTTGAAAGTCATGGTAAGCACCTAATCAAGCCGGAAATTGTTTCTCTGCTGTCGGCTCAGGTGGAAAAAGATCACCCCAAATACCTAGTTGGAGTTATATTTCTGCACAATGACAACTTTAAAGCAATGCACATATAGCATGAGTAAAAAAATTCTGCCCTGTAGGATTTCTTAGAGAACTCTGACCAGAGTAGGAAAAAATTCTATCTGCAAAATTATGTTTGCCACATGAAATGAAGTGAGTATGAGATACTTCATACATTCTCAAGATACTGAAAATACTATTGAAAACAACTTTGTGGAAGAAATAAAAGAAAACCAATTGCAGAGAAGGAGCATTTACACATGAAACATTAACACATTAAAGACACTTGGAGCTCTGGAAATGTCTGAATCCCAAATGAAACTCTTCTGAAAGAATGGTAATACTGTTCAATGCATACTGTAACAGTTAAAAAAGTCATACATTGCTAATCTGCATAAGAAAGGGAGCACAGTAAAATGAAAGATAACATAAAGTCATCATAGAAATCAAGTTTGTATTCAAATGGTATATTGTGTTGACTTGAAGGGTCTTCATTTCAAAAGGAACAGATGATTGCTGATTATTTCAGAGACAAGCAAAAGATGTGATTAGATGTGCTTAGTCCCTATATCTGAGTGATAGGGCAAGGAATAACTTCTTGAAGAAATAAAATAACCCGACTTAAAATACAATTTTTTAATTCCTACAAACCTTTTCTTGAAAAAGAGGCCCAATCAGACAAGTTTAAAAAAAAAAATAAAAATTCAAAACTCCTCTTCATCTTCCCTTCTTCCCTTACATACAGCAGTTAGTCTGTGAAAGTCATTCTTACAAGGTTATGACCTAAATAGCAACTGCAGAATACATAAATGTTTAAAGTTAACTTTTGTAATCAGTTAGCAGTAATGAAAAAAAGGAACCAAACAGTAACTTGCAAGGTCAGCACTGTCAGCTCGTGAGTCTAGGGAAGAGAGCTTCTCCTTTCTGTGTTTTGGAGGAATGTTTTTGAAACCGACTTTTCCTGTTCCATTTTAGCTTTTCTCTATTGTCGCCTTTTTAAGCCATATGTGGAGAAAACAAATTAACGACCGAGTTTCAGTTTAGAAGCCCAAACATGACCAAGGAGGTTTTTGGGTTTACTGTTGTCCCAAGAGATTTTTAACATCTATACATATATACATATATACACACACATTGGATTTATTGATTGAAGACTTACCTTCTTTATTAAATTTCCTGGAGTGGAAGCAGGATGTCTTCCTCCAAGAGAGCATTTCTTTTACCACACAATTTTAATTTTACAGTGGGGACTGCATATAAAAGAGATGATTTTATATAACATTCATACCAGAAACACAGTCTTTACTGCACATATTTATTTTCTCCTGGGGATAATAATGCCTGTAAGCCTCTCTAAATTTACTTAACTATCCCTGGATAGAAGCCATTCTGTTACAAAATGGAATCCAGAAAACACAGCAATGAAGATGAATTTTTAAAATAAGAGAGACTGAATTGCATTTTCACTAAAGAAAAGTCTTCATTTACACCTATTCCAGTGTTAAATTTTGAACCCATCTTCCCTCTTCAGAGGAGCATGCTTCACTCAATTCATTACAATGTATTGCCAAATTATCAATTTTTTTTTTTTATTTTAGTTCAACAGGTTTTTCAGTTGCAAGTGATTAACTTTCCCTTTAGTTTGCTGTTTTTCCTCTTCCTAGAAGGCTAATTTTTCCCCTAGCTGGCATAAGAATCTTCCTTTTCAACTGGGAATTTTCTCTACTTACCAGAGAAGACAGTGTCCACCTATTAAGGAACTTTATATGAACTACATAAAATAAAGCCATACAATATGGACCATGAGGTTTTAAAACAGAAATATACCTGTACATGTTACTTGACGTCAAAAGTAACAGAAGTATTTTAGCTATTGAGAACTGTGAGAAGAAACAAAATCAGCCAAACCAAATATATGTTTTTGTTGAAAATTCAATAAAAAACTGTGAACAGGTATTCTAATTGCTTTTAATGTTAGTGTTAACAAACAATAGCACTCCATTCTCAAGCAGAAAAACAGAAAAAAGGTTTTAGAAATAGTCAGGAGTTACCCTACCAGTTTTTAAACTGGCTACAGTCATAAACTATGATTTTGGGCTAGTTAAATTTTGACGGATTCCTAACAGAGCTCATCAGAATAGTAATCTAAAATACTATATGATCTTTAAGGTCACTTCCAACCCAGACCATTCTATAAGTCTATGAGGTTGCTTTGTGAGAAACAAGGCAGTAAAAGACTTCTGGAATTTTTCACAATTAAAAAATTACTTTTACTGTCAAATACATAAATTGATGAACCTGAAACTGAAGGCTAGTATGTATTTGAGCTCACAGTTTCAAATTTATTTAGAGTAAAAAATTCTATACTTTGCAGCTTGAGCCTCAGATCTCTGTTTTATGGCATTGGGTCTTACTCACTTTCACTACATTCTATTTAATATGACAGAGTTCACTTGTTAAAGAGGCAGTTCATATTTCCCCCATTTTTTTCTATATCCTTCTCAAAGATGAACTTAGGCACAGACTATTGTCTAAAAATAATTCTTCTCAAAATCCCGAAAGCCCAGACTTTTCACTGCAAAAATGCTGTTTACCAAATACTTCTGTCACTCTGAAAAAATTAGAGATTCTAATTTCAATTTTATGACACAGAAGCCAGAGGAAACATTAAAATTTTTAAGTCTAGAAGGGACATCCAAATGCCATCACAAATTCTAATCATATGCTGCTGGGACATCTAATCTTCTAAGTGTATCTTTTGGCAAGGAGAAAATCCTTTGAGTAAACATCACAACCTTCTTCTCACATCTGGCATTTCCAAATGGAGGGTCATTTTTCAGCTCCTCTCATTTTCTGTCTTAATTTTACCTATGTTAGATAGAAAACGTAGATATATCTTAGTTTTCTGACTAGCCAAGACAAGACAGAGAACAAAAAACTGCCATACACAAAGACCTCCAATCTCTGATCAACCTACATCCAAATTATTTACCAGACAGGAAAACTTCAATACCAGCTATATCTTAAGAGTTGCCTCCATGTCTTGGTTCAGATAAGCACCTCAGCAAGTGCTGATTGAAGCCTTGTCTCTCAACAGCTGTATTTCAGCATCTTTGTAAGATGTTCAGACTTAAAAAGCAACACCCTATTCCATATGCACTATTGTCTACTCACGTAGGAAAACAAATTTTAATTTCAACACACAGGTTAATACTTTCAATTAGATAAGGAATACGCATAAGCCTGAGAAATCAGCAGGTAGGTCCTCCTTGACCTGCCAGCTCCGATAGAAGTTTTGGCTGGGGAATTTCACTTGGCTGTCATAGATAAAACAGCAAAAGCAAAAGCCAAGAGGAGTACAACTCATCAGTCTGGACAAAGACCAGCTCCTCCAGCAACTGTTAATAGTCCACATCTGGACTTCCTCCATTTTAAGATGGTTCTTCAATGCCATTCACCTGTTATCACCCTAATAAGATAATTTACTTTCTGTTTTAGTGATAAAATAGATGAAATCTACCCTCAGTTTTCTGGCTTTTTCAACTCAACACATCTACACCACAGATAAATGCTTCATCCTGAAACATCAAAAGATATTATTAAAAAAGAAAATTTCCTCCACTGTCCTGAACACAAACATTCCTAGATATAAAACTAATGTGACATAAATATTAAAAGAAAAACTTTTCTATAAACCAATAAATAAAGATAAAAAGAAAAATAAAAAGAATCAACCTTCTGCGGATATGCACCAATCTCCCCTGAATTCCTTAGTGTGCTGGAGCCCCAAGAAACTAATGTAATGCTGCAGGAGGGGTCTTAAAAAATGGACTAGAGGGCCACAATCCCCTCCCTAGACCTGCTGCTCTTGGCTCCTTTCCATGCAGCCCAGCACAGGGCTGGATTTCTGGGCTGGCAGCACAGATTGCCGGCTCACGCTGAGCTTCTCCTCCATCCGCACCCCAAGTGCTTCTCCTCAGCCCCTGCCCCGCTCAGCTCCCTGTCCCCTGCAAACCCCGTGCTGAGTGGGAGCTCCGTCCTCTCTCTGCGTCTTTGGCCAGGCCATTCAAGAGCCCCGGGGCCAAGGCAGAGCCCTCCCTGAGGGACACCCCTCCTCCCCGGCCTCCGCTGGACACGGAGCCACTGACCGCACCTCCCTGGCCGCGTCCATCTGGCCAATTCCTCATGGCCCGCACAGCCCGCCCTCCAAAGCCAGGCCTCGGCCCTGTGGGGCTCGGGGTAGCTGTCGTGTGGCACTGGGGCTCACAGGGGCACCGAAATGTCATGGGTAAGGGATCAGACATTGCCAGGAGGGAGATTTGCCCATTATGGCAAAAGTGAATAAAGAGGCTGAGACCGCCCAAGCCCACCCTCATTCACCTGACTGCAGCTTTGGGCTGGGACTTGAGCTGCCCCATGCAACCTGAGGTACCATAAAGGTGACAAGGCTATTGTTCAATTCCCTCTGGTCTAGGGACAAGGAAACAAGACTAAGGCAGGAGAATGTATCCACAAGAAAGCCCAACCCTGCAGCTGTCCTGAAAATCACCTTGGGCCAGGCTGGCGCTGGGGGAGGCCATTGCCCACAGGCTCATCTGCTGAGGCCACGTTTGTGCACACTCCCCCACAGCCAGGAGGGGAGGTGGAGAGTTCTGGGGCTGCGACCAAATCTCTGGTCACAGGCTCCAGTGAACACCCATCCTCCCTCACACAATCGGGCTCAGCTGTCAAAAGCCCACCCTGGGAAGGCCACATCCATGGGACATTCCTGTGAGGGGCAGCTGAGGAGGTGCCACGATCCTTCAAAGCCCCCCAAAGCTCTCCCCAGACTCACTGCTGAGGCCTTGCAGCAGAGCAGTGCTCGTGATGCAAAGGGCTGCAACAGATCCAGAGCCTGCTGCAAGGGACTGGGTCAAACTTCCCCTGCCAGGGGAGGTACCTGGGCCGCCTTCCCACCCGGCCCAAGTGTGTATCAACCCACTGAGCTCCGTGTGTGCGGGGAACCCTCAGCACCAAGAAGATCTGACGGAGAGCATCCAAGGGATGCCATTGGCATCCATGGAGAGGTGAGGGTTTCTACTTTATCTGTCTCTGTCACTCTTCTCTCTCCCCATCCCCTCTTTTCTACTTTTTTTCTCTTTCTTTCTCTCTCTCGCTCATTTCTTGTTAAATAACACCCATACTACTGACTTTGGCATATGGTCTCGTTTGCATCTTAATTCGGGCAGAGGCATCTTTCTACAAATTTAGCTAACACAATCTTAATGCCAATACTAAAATGCTCATAGTATTTATTTCAAGTATGGCAGGAATTAAGCATGTAGTTTGCTTAGTTCGGTGAGAGTCCTATAGTTGTTACTATTATGTACTCCTTTCAACATAAAAAACCTACCTAAATACATATTCTTAACACATTTTAACCCAGTGTCTCAGGATGCTATGCTTTTCTCAAATTCTAACGTCATAATAGCACATGATTATGAGCCGATTTACTTGTGTTTCCCTTTTAAAAATCTATTTACAGATTTTTGATTGAAGAAAAGTTTCAAAACTGAGTTCACTTATTCCCGAACACTCATCTCTTCACATAAGGTTTTGTAAACAATCTGTTCAAACACCTGAATTTTTTTCCAGTGAATTACATAACTGGAGAGTTTTAAAAGCCAAGACAATACAGATTTGCCTAGCTGTAAGTCATCAAGCAGAACAACCAGCCTTCAGTTTGGTTTTGTCTAGCCAAGAAGAGTAAATATACATACAGTCACTCAGGATTTAAGAGGAATAGAGAAGTGACAGCCTTGTAAATACTGAACATAAATATTTGAGTTTGGATATTTAAAACTGAATATTCTCCAATCACACAGGTTGCAGATGTGAAGCTATTACATAGCTACAGAAAATTAGCATGGATAACTTTCTTAGCACTGCGGCAATTAAAAGTTGGAAACACTGTGGAATTTAAAAGGATTTCCCCTTTCCTCAGCACCTTTATGATTTTTGGACAATAAGTAAAGAAAGAATTATTTTGTCTTTGTTTCACGAGTAATATAAGAAAAACTTGCCTGCATTTAAATTCTATACAAATTAATATATGTTATCACTCTAGTTTATTTGTACAATTTTATAGAGTCCTTCACATGGAAAAATAACTTGGGAGATATTTTTCTTGTGGTTGGCCTCAGTTTTATTTCAGAATATTTCCTTTCACATTCCAGTAATTAAAGCTGGAGTCAAAAGGTGCTTCTTCAACTTCATTACAGCCAAGTGCCTCAGGGTTTTGTTCAGCACCAGTAATACTAGACTTGCTGGGTGCTTAATGGTCAAAAACATTTTCTACCGTAGTCCAGGGACTTCATACCCAAACACTTGTTTGATTTCTAGCACTACTTCTTTAGGTATGCAAGGAAGTTCAAGGTCTCAAAAGGAAAAATGGATCCGTATCTGAGCCAGACAACTTTGTCAGATCTCTCCACATCTGTGACAAAGCCCAGGTTGCCAGGCCAGCTTTTTTTACCTAATCAGTGATGCTCATCACACCATGCAGACTGTACTTCCTGTAATGTCTCAACCCAAAGTGGGATCTTTCCTCAACTGAAAATCTGGAATCTTCTGGAAATCCCTGTGGCCCCTTTAATGTCCTCAGCTTCCAAAGAGGTCTTCCAATTCAGATTTCTAGAAAACTTTTAAACTAAACATTGAAATGTAGAAAATAGAAAGACTTCATATTCGGTCCTGCTGAAGAATGAACGCCTTCTGAAATCTGTCACTAACTAATTTAGGCACAAAATTAATTAATGTAATATGACACTTGATATTGATCTGCATGGTTCCTAAGTGACCTATAATTTATGCTCACTATGAATCAATAACTTTTATCCTTTCATTTTCTATCTTTGAAGGGCTTGAGCCATTCCAACAGTTTTTGCTCACAACAAATGTCAAAACAAATAGTGATTTGCCAGAATCTGTATACTCTTCTTTTTTCTCTTTGCATCCCTTCTGTTCTTTTTGTTCTCCATATATAAAAACAACATCAATAATTTCTATATAGTACAGATAAACCATCTCTTATTTTCTTCCTTAGTATGCTTCTTCTCTTTCTATAAAAAACTTAGTTTTTACTTATCTTTCTAGCATATGTACCTACATATACATGGATGAAATTGTAAACATTCGTTTAAAGTTACATATAGTAGCTAATATTAATGTACTTTTACTGTACCCTTAACTGTGTATTAAAAAAATTCTAAACTATACTCCATCCATAAATTCAGACCCTAATTTACTACAACTGCCCTTCAGTACCTAGTGCTCTGAATTTACACCAGTTTTATAATTTTTTCAGCCCCCAAAACATTGTTATACATCCTTTGGTACTTAGCTCTATTTAAGGAACATGTGCAACTTAAAACATGCAGGTTTTCTGAGTTATCAATCAGCATCTTAAAAAAATAAACAAAAACAAAACAACCCACAACTATGTGCCTGTATCAGCTGGTTTTCTCCTCAGAATGATGAATTACAGTCTTCCAAATTTCATGCTGAGTCAGAGAATATATTTTGATCTACTACAGTATTCTCTTTTTATGTCCTAGTACACTGAATTCTATCAGCATTACTCTGTCAGGCAGATGGCTATGTTTGTGTTTAAAGCATAGGGGAAATTGCATATTAATAAATTCCTATTTCATTTTGATTCAATGGACTCAAGAGGGGTGCAAAAGGCTGCTGGAGAGTTGTGGCTCCCAGAAAGCAGGCTCACAGTTTATGCCATGCAGGCACAGGCTTTCCAAGAACTGAAGGACCTCAGAACTAACCTTCACAACACAATGCAAAAACAAATTGGAAGTACCAAAACAGGATGCAAACAAAAAGCTGAGCTCCACTTCGATCAAGAGCATCAAAAGCACCAGACTCTGTCACCAAGTTATCCTCCCAGAAGGAATTACGTGGAATGGACATGATTATCTCTAATAATGCTATAGTATATATGACACCTGAAAACCATATTTGCTTTCAAACACATTCCTCATTCACATTTCCACACATGTTGTATAGTGTTGCATACAAGTTGAGATATTATAAAAGAAAGGCCTTGTAAAATATGGTTTAGACCCCGCTACTCGAGCTTTTGTGAGTTCCCATGTGAAAAAAATTATGAGCATGAGAAATAGTACAACAAACTATTCTAGCAACAGAACTGTTCACAACTGCAAAAACAAGAAAAGTATCCTGTGAGAATCAGTAAAGAAAGTAGGTCAACAATCTAGAAACTCTGAAGAGACTTAGACAACTCCAGCTCTCAAACAGACCAAGACCTAATTGCAAACTGAAGCCCTGAAACCAAAATTGGGTCCTTCAACTAAAGTCATGAGAGGAGGAAAAAAGAAATCAATGCACAAAAAATACCTACTGAAGCACTGGAACAAATGTTTCCTCTACATGAAAAACTATTTAAATAAGAATAAAAATATAAGGTATGAACAAGATTTAAAAATATTCCCAGAAATGCTAATCAGCTCTAGTATTTGTTCTTCATTATTGGAGATATCAATCTCTTTTGTAAGTTCAAGAGATTATTTTGAAGCAAATACGAAAACATCACAGTTTTTAGGGTAAGAATTAATCTTATCTTCGAGATAAGAAAAAGAGCAAACCCCCAGGCTCCCTGTAGGTCTGCAAGGATTTGGCATGCTCAAACGTTTAGCAGTCATATCCATAAGAACAATGTCTCCATGTTTCAAGATAATTCTTTGGTGGTACTTTTGTAGCAAAGATGTTATAACAAGGCAGTTAAAAAAATACAGTAGGGTAAATCTAGTCCCTTGCCAGCGAAGGACTCTGGTAACAGAACCAGTGTAACCTAGGCTGACAGTAAGTGCAGATATAACCTTGTGAATCTAAACAAAAAAACCCACAATTTTTCAAATTCTCTATCTATTTAGTATATAATACTAACATGACTAACTTGCTGATGATAAATCCAAGTGTCAAAGCATAGTGGGTTTTGAAAGGTATTAGAATCCATGTAGATCACTATTTTCAAATCACTCTTCTGTTCAGGTTAAGACTCATTGGATCTCGCTTGCAGTATGAAGTTCTCATATGAGAAACTCACATTTAAGTTACTCTGCTGCTGGGATTTAGCACTTGAAAATAGAGAGGTTTGACCTACATTGGCAAAGCTTACCAGTTTTGACCATAAAAATTATATGTACTAACTACTACAATAATATATAAACTATACTTGAGATCATAATATCAAAATCATTAGAAAAGCCCGATTAATTTTGAAGTGGCTCTTCCTGAAAGAAATCCAAGCTATGTGTTGAAGACCAAGAATTCACGCAAGTTACATTAATTCACATGAAGAATTGACATCAGGCAACAAAGTGTAATTCATAAGTGCATTGCTGATTTATTACAAATAAATCAGTAGTAACAGTGACCACTATTGCTATAATCCCAATGTTAGAGAAATGAAAGACCAAGCTTTTCAAAATTATTAACATTAAACTTGGGCAATCAGAACTCCAGGCAGCTTTGCAAAATGAAGCCTAAAAATTTGTTTTATCTTAATCTTTCCTTAAAATTCTAGCCAGAGAAAGAAATTCAGGGGTACCTTTTCTGCAGGATAATACTACCATTTCTCATCCAGGCTGAGGTGCAAAGTGACACAAGATATTGAAAATCTCTTTAAAACATATGGAATAAAATCTTAGACTCCTTGAAGTTTCTAAAAAAATCTGCATGACAGTTCAGTGGACCAGGTTGCAATCAGTGGTCCTTTTTCCCAAACACTATGATTACAAACCTTCAGTTTGCAAGGAAGTCTTCTAAAATATCAGTGTGTAATTCTTGCTGATATTTTTTACATGTATTCTAAGACTTATTTTCTATAGCACAGGTTTAGATAGAAGATAAGAGACTTTGTCAAAAGGGGATAAAAAAAAGAAAATTAGGGGTTAATTATTACTCCTGCAAGGTAAGTAGAGGTAAGATGGATGATAAGAGAGATTAAAGTCTGGAATGTTAGATGCACAGCTGAGACTTTGAGACTATTAATTATAAGTGGCTGTACAAAGCTGGCCAGAGATGAGTATGAAGTACAGAGTGATAAAGCTGGCAGAGCTATGCACTGCTTGCTTTGTAAAGAATGATCTACAGGCAATACTACCACCTGCCAGGAAAAGTTAGAGACCATAAAAGGAAAACTTCATAACATTTTTACATCGTTATCCTTCAAGAATCAGACACTATAAAACTGGTTAGAGTATGACAAAATATTTCACTGGAAAGAGAAGAGAGGATTCTGTTAAATGGGAATGGAAAAAATCTGGGTCACAGTGTACTCCTGCACTGTGACCACTGCATGGTCAGCAGGTTGAGAAATGCGAATTTGAGCAACTTATTAGTCTTCATAAAAGCATTACTTTGTACATGCTACAGTGTGATCTGAGTTAATCTCATTATTTGAGTTAAATTACTTGAAGAATGAGGCCATTCTAGACATGCTGTAGGAGTTTCAGGATCTAAGCAGGGTTTCCATATGTTTTGCATCCTCTGGACCACAAGGACTCTTTGGGATGTCTTTTCTCATGAAGAAATCAGCAGAACAGAGGAATTAGTAAGATTCAGAAGACAGATGAGACAAGACTTAAACATTAACTACATGAGTGTGTGAATGGAATGGAATAAAATGCAGCAAATGGAAGTTAATGAATTCTTTTTAAAAGGACTAATTTAGCAAAGGGACTGAAAGCCAAAGCAGTTGGCAGTCAGCACAGGAAACAGGGACCAGCCTGTCAAGAGGACTAAGTCACTACAGTCATAAAGAGAGATAGGATGGGACACTACTTTCTAAATTATGAAAAAACTAAAAATCTTCAATTTGGATGGCAAAGACACTTCACGTGAGACATAATATGTGGTTTTTTTTATTACTAGAAATGTCCATGGTGATGAGAATATTTAAAATAAAAATTATGACTACATGTTGTTTGTTTGGAAAAAAGGAAAATTAGGGGAAATAACACTTAAACAATAAATAATGCTGCACACACACACACAGATATTCCTGTAAAATATACATATTGCTGAAATCCACAGGGCTATTGTGAATAAAGACTTTGGGAGGAAAAAACCACCATGCCAAACAGATAAATCCATATGAATACTTACAACAGATTTTCAGCCTAATTCAGCATTTAGACAGCAATCAAAACAGCTTAAGATTGCCCTCAAATCATGTCAGAAAATGCTGGAGTCTGCTAGCTGAAAATAATAAAACAAATTCTTTCCCTTTTTCAACTTCTTTTTAGCAGTGTGGCACTCATGAAACTGCCATTTGCTCCACGAGGATGCATTATTATGTACACACAGCCTCCCACACGATCATACTGCCATTTGCCACCTCAAAGTAAGCTAATAGCATTTTCAAAATGCAATTAGAACCTTTCAGGAGAAAGCTCAAGTTGTGTTTGGATAATATGAAGTTAACTCTCTACTACATTTCACAGACAGGCACACCAAAGCTAATAAATTCTTCTCATGTCTTCAGATTATTAACACACCTACTGGCAATGTCAAGACGTTAGTTTAAAGAATTTCAAATATGAAACAGTTCAATAATCTGGTTTACGACAGCTGACTGACAAAGCTAATTAACTGCCTGGAGAAGATTCTTTATAAATGAAGCAACTTCTGTCTGAATGTATTTTCAAGAACAACAAGATATTTGTTTTGTCTTTGTCTCTTCTCTCATATTTTCTCCCTTCCAGCCTTCCCCATCTCATGCAATCTTTGATAAAAGTTTCCTTGATGGTATTTATACATTGCCCTTCCTCTGACTTGGTGCTTTCTTATTCTCTGTGTCCTTTTATCTTCCTGCTGGAAATTTCTACCCCTCTCCTCCAGACCTTTTCAGGCCCTCTCCTCAGAGCACTTTCAGCTTTTGTGCCTTGCATCCTTACGCTCTCCTCAGCTGTCAGGTTGATGTTTCAGCACCTCCATCTGCTTCAGGTATTTTTCTCATTGAGAGACTTTCCACCATGCATCATTTCCAAAAAGAAAGGAACCTGTTTTCCTCCAGCTTTAGTTGCACAAAAGGAAACCAGTACTTCAGGATTTTTTTCCTCCACTAGACTTACTGAATATTATAATTTGGGGCAAATTTTTGTGAAGAGGAAGATGAAACTGGTAGCTCTGGTTTCTAATAGCCTTTATTGTCAGAAGGCACTATGATGCATTTCAGTCTTGCCCTGAAAGATGTCATTCTGCCCATTTGGTGATCTCTCCCTAGTGAGAACAACCTATTTATTATACTGGATAACATACTGGTTTAATGAAATGAACAGAGCCAATGAAATTACCTATTGCATAATATCCACTACAAGTTACGAACACCGAGAGTACTGAGATTAGAAAATACCTGAAAAATTCTGAACAAAACACCTGCAACAAGAGGAGGAGTTCTTTTATGAAAATGAACATTAACAAACTTCTATTCCCATCAGAACCCAACTCTGAATGTAAGTATTACTGCATTAAAAGCAGAATAACAGCAGAACTGGAAATACTTCTTTTCAGGCTCTTGCTACACAACGGTCTGTGTCACAGACCATGAGCAGAAGATTCATTTTATGCAGAATATTTCTTTTTATAGCATAAATTCATTTTAAAAATGTAGATATTCTTCTTATTTGTAACAGATTGCTCGTAATTTTTTTTAACACCAAAACAACAGACTGAAAAAATATAGCACATCTCTGGGTAAATATCAAAACATTGAGGGATCAGGTTTCCAGCTGGACTTGCAGAAGCATTTGCAAAAAATCTGTTTACAGGTCTGTTTTTGTCTGATCCTGCTCAAGAATGAGGGAGACTCACTAGAGAGAAATTTGTCCTATGACTCCCTGTCTTGTTCACGCCCTGCCCTTTCACTTGCTGACAGCATATGCAGAAAAGAATCAGGATTTCACACTGAATCATCACTTTAGCAAATGACTGGCATTATCCTCATGTTCCAGAACATCATCAAGGAAGTGAGGTGGGTTAAAACAACTAGAGTATTACTGAGTCTTCTGTCACACTGTTTCTCTTCAAGAGGAGTAATTTTGTTGATCTTGCCCCCTCTAAGCTTTTTATGGAACACGTATTCACTGCCTTCAAAAGTTTTACATCTCCCACCGTTCAAAACACAGAAGGGACAAATGTTTCTTAGTTATTTATAGGAGGCTAAATGAGACATGGAAACCTACATGACAATGCTGCAAAATGGAGAACAGTGTTATTGTCTCTGTCCTTCCCCACTCCACCCTCTCCAAAAGTCAGATGTATTCACATTTGAAGCCCTGCTTAGATGCTACACTTAAATTCACGGACTGTATCACTTTAGAATCACGTATTTTGCAGAGTTTCAATCAAAAATTTGACTGCCCTTTCTGCTGTCAGATAAGACAAATGTGGCAATAATTCTTAACAGACCATCTAGGCATTAGATTTTGGGGAAATAAAAGCACGTGAGCATGTGATTAAGTATGCATATATTATTAAAGGATAATTGGTAAATAATTTTTATTAATGAGCTTATCAGGCTCAAGCCTGAGAGCCCATCCATAGATGAGCTGTTCCTCCCCACCCCTCTTTAAAACTCACTGATTGTGCTTTGCTTTTATAGGGCTGTGCTAGCTAATTAGGGAATTTCAGTAATCTATTTTTAATATGTACCATCTTCTGTTCTGTTTAGTGCAGCCTTAAGATAGACTTTTATCTTCACTGCTGTGCACAGATCATCCGAAAATATAAGTTCTTTGCTACATGACAACTTATAATGAGCCTTAATGAAGCTTGGGAACAGCTGTTAAAAACTCCAGTTGAATAGGTTTGCCCAAGCAGCAGTAGCTTATAGTGCTTTTTCTCTTACAGCACTGTTGAGTCATCTGCTACCATACACATAATGAGAAAAATCAAAAACGAAACACCAAAGCTGGTTAATCCTTTTTTCCCAGACATTTTATTTTAATCAGAGTTTTAATAAGTACATTATGAACCATCATCTCTTAAGCCTTTCACCTTTTTAATTATATTACTGCTCTGAACATCGACAAAAGCAAATGTTATTATGCAAATTTTGCTCCAAATTCGTGTCCTTACTGAGAGCATAAGAAAGAGAGTTCAAACACCATTTTTAATTATACTATAGGTAAATGAGCTGCAAATCATTAAAAATTACAATAAGCTCTCATGATTTTATATGTTCCTTACGCTAGAAAACAAAAGACCATATATTTTGAGTAGGATAAAGGATTTAAAGAACTCTGACAGTCAAACATGATTGAAACAAACAAATTCCCTTTCTTCATACCATTTGTCTTACCTTTTTCACATTTAAATTCTTAGACACTAAACTATCTGGCATAAAAGACACTCAATGCTTTTGTATTGCTTTTCTCCTTACAAGGATGTAGGTTTCCTGAAGCCTCTTCAATTTACTTTTTTTATATCATTTGCCAGTTATTCAATAAGAACATATGGGAGCAGTTCACTTTCATGTATCAACTCCAAAGCTTACTGCATGAAATACGAGGGTGGTTTTTTTCCCATCCTGTATCCTTGTTATCTGGTTTTGTTTCGGTAACACCTATGGGCTTAATTCCAACTCTACATGGCATGGAACAGCTGCAACAAAAAGCATAGATCAAAAGCACGTAGTTTAACTCTAGAGCCAATGGATGGCTAAGAATTCAGATGACAGGACACAGGAGCACAAAGGAAATAGATGATTGTACTGAACCTGATAAGTAGAACCCACAGTACACCTAATAAACCTTTTCTCTTCTCCTTCCCTCAGTCGATACCTTCAAACACAAATTTCAAAAAGACAGGACGTTTTGATGTTGCCGGCATTTTGAATGATTCGTTTCAACACCACAGAGCCAAAAACTAGACAATGTTCTGAGCACTGAATGTTTCATTCCGAAATTTTCAGTTGTTCTGTAGGAAAAATGCAAGAGACAGAGGATTCTTACTTGTTCTGTAAACGTTGAGCAAGCCTGTAGACACCCTGGTCCAGGGAACTTTCAACTGCAAGGACATCGGAATTAGTTCTGTTCTTCACCAGCTCTGAACTCCATTGCAATTTGACTGGCTTGCACAAAGACTAGGAACTGTTTGGTTGCAGAAAGAGCATTATTTGCTGAGTTTGAAAAAGTTCTAGTCTCGTGAATTTTCATGGCAGTTATGCCAATGTTTTGTTTTCACGATGGTTGGGAGGACACTACACAATTATCACAACCCCACAGGCAAACAAAGACATAGCTGGAAAGAAATTAATCTGTACAATTTAGATCTGAGCTTGACCACTTATACTTTTGAAATTGTGACTGTCCTAGGAACACTGCTCTTCTAAGCTCTCTGTAAAAAAAAAAAAAATTAAAATAATACACTACATCTGATAACTCTGCAAAAGAAAAATAAACACTAAGACTCTGACTCTTAGTTATAAGGAGCTTATCTGAAGCAGTTGCATTGAAAAGAGTGTAAAGCATCATTATCATAATACATGGTAAGAAGTGCAATAACAGTGAAATTTTAGAACAGCGCAGAAAATGAACACATTTTAATTCAAAAGTCATTCACAAAGAAGCTCCTCATGCATGAGAAATGCCTACAAAATATACTCCACACAATTTGGAGAAGAGAAAAATCTTTACACATAATAACAGGGCAAAAGTATAAGTCAGCCACCCAAAAATGGCATTAAAAGCCCAGAAGCTGTTTCAGGAGGAAAAAAAAGAAAAGAAAAAGGACAAAGATCTTCCCGGTTTTACCTAGTTATAAACCTTGTCTCAAAACAAGACAGACAGTTTTCTCAGGTCTATCAGGCCATTTATCTAAGATAATATCTGGTGCCTTTAAGAATTATTTATGAAATAATTTTTTAGTCACTCTAAAGAAAATTCAACTGTTTGCATCATAAGGAAACAAAGAGAAAAGAAAAACGGGAGAAACCTACAGGTTCCCAGCCTATTTTGCACAACTGCTCTCTTTTTCCTTGAGATATATAGAAAAGTGTTGGATATCTTGATATATACATCAGGTTTTGGGCAGGAAGGGAAGGGCAGTGGAAGGCTAGAAGAACACAAGAGAACTAAGAAGGAATTTTTCTGCCTTTATTAGATATAGTTTATATGGAGATAATTCTTTTTTTTTTTGGAGATATGGAAATATTTTTTGCATAGTTTTTTTTTAAGGGAAGCAAAGGTATCTACCCCAACTGCCATTGTGTTCAGAAGCCATAAGTAAAATCTGACAGAAATATGAAAGCAAAGCAATAATCTCTGACACCAAATACTCCATTTGCCATGTGACTATCAGCTTCAGAACAGAAAATAGATACCCTAGCAAGCTCAGTTCTATAGAACACTACATTATTTACAATTAATATTATTTTAAATTAATCTTCTCATTCAAAACTCTTTCACAAATGAACTGTTGCATAAACTCATAGACACACCCATAACTTGCATGGTGAAAATATCAAAAACTTAAGCTTTGTGCTTCTAGTCTAGATCTGTAAAAGATCTGTAAAAGACAGAATTTTGAAACATACCCTGTACACCTAAGGTAACATCCTGCCCCAGGAATTCCACTGGCATATTTCCATTCTTTCCAGAGGAAAGGGCTTGTCTCACTCTTTTATTGAGTTTTTTTCTGTCAGCTGCACATAACTATTATAGTTATTCTATCATAACTGCGCATTTGGTAATTTTTCTATCATAACTGCGCATTTGGTAATTTTTCTCTCTTAAATCAAAAGGCATCAATGAGATGGCTGGTGCTATCCCACTGCATTTTCAATTTATTTAATATATATAATATATATAATGTATTAAAGCATTAAGAGCAATTATGAGAAAAAAATGTTTTCTCTCATCTTTTACAAAATATGGCTTCAATAATATCAATTTACACTTCTAAATACAGAAGTGGCAAATAGCAATAAATAGTACATACAAGCAAAGTTAATTAGGAGTCTATTAAAGCTGTACTTCTATTGTTCCCCAGAATTCTGTGCCCTATATATAGGCACTCCTCTCTTTCTGATAAATGTCTGGTTGGCATGCACACTTGCAATGGTTTCTGAGACCTTTCAATGCTATTAAACATCTTTACATCATTATTGCTTCTTTATTTATTGGTTCTGCTCCCATAAGGCAAGGACCATTAGCCAGAGAAAAAAATTCATTTCAATAGAGAGAGCAGCACGTGAAATGTCCCAGCTAGAGGCAGGAGAATACCTGCAGGATGACAGGCAGTTGTACTTCTTCACCCATCACCACAATAGGGTACAGAATTTTTACATTATCTTTACTCATTTAGTGATGAAACTCTGACCAGTTTAAAAACTATTAAAGCCCACCAAAAAAATCTCCTAAGTGTAATTTGTCTTTAACATGATTTTGGTAGCCCTGATGAAAATACTGGCAATACTTTAAATTACAGTTTTTCAAATAACATCTCCTTTAAAGCTACAAAGACAGGTACATTGTCATTTAAAAGAAAACAAATTATAATTGCTTAGTAAAAATGGGAATGAGCACCAAAAACATAACACAGTAGCTGTACAAACAATCCTCCTCATTTTATATAATGATACTACTTATTTTAAATTAAATATCTTTACATAATGCTGATAACAGTCACAAAGTAACCATGCTCTTAATCATCTTATGACTTGAGAAGGAATCATAAACCATGGGCCTTGTGCTATTGATTCCCAAACATGTCCATCTATATGTTTTCCCACACAGATCATAGTTAAATTTAAGGGACTGTATGAAATCCACCTCCTAAAACTGAAGAAATCTTTATAAAACACAATCTGAACACTATTGGGATAACCAGAATTTTCAAATAAAAGAGTTGGGCTTTAAAGTTCCAACACAGTTAGCAAATATTCCCTAAGGGAAGAATTTAAAAAAGAAAAAACTAAAAAATCTTGGCAAGTGAACCTCATTCTACATCATTCATTAACTGTGATACAGCGGTTACATGCCCCCAAACCCTAACCATGCTCTCTATGCAAATAACACAGGTTTAGCTTGAAATAATGAGCCAACTTAAACTTAAATGCATTTCCAGGGAATCAATTAGAGCTAAGCCATTGCTAAATGTGACCCACTGTATACCACTGGCTTAAAAGAGGCTGTCTATTTTATATGCCTCAACTTCTGATTTCATGCTGACATTTTGCCAAGCAACCAACACGGCAAAAATTGAAATAGTCTTTCATTAAAGTTTCAGTCAAACAATACTCTTCATCAAAACATGTTTGTGCCAAACAACAGAGAGACACCAGCCTCACAAATTCAAGGTTCAGCTACTCAGAGCCATTGCCAAATAACAAAAGTAAATTTAAAAACATGGCCTGATAAGGAGCCTTTTCCTTGAGAGAAGGCATGCTGCCATATGCAGACAGAAGACACAAAACAGTCTGTTTTCTAGAACAGACCTTTCCTTCTAACCATAAATGTCAAAAATTTGTATTTAACAAAATGCATTTTCATAGCTAAACCTCATACATTTGTATTGTGATAGAGAGCATTCTGTCAAAAAAGTCCCAAATAGAACTCTTGGCTGTGAAATCCTAATGAATTAGGAAAGAGTATGTGAGAAAGGACATCAGCAGGGATCAAAGTAGTGATAAAGATCTTTGGGCCTGCATCACTAAAGGATGTTAAAAGGCATTTGCTTCCCTGTATCAATTAATAAAGATGGATATGCTAAGCACTGAAAATAAAATATTTGCACTTTAGTACTTCTCCTACTTTTAAAACCTTTGCAAGAAGTGTAAAATTTCATTTAACTTGCACATTTTAAACAGCAGATACAAGGTCAGAAGTGTGAATACAGCTTAATTTCTCTGGCTAGCACACACCTGACAAGAAAATATCTTGTCAAAGAAATCCTATTTGAGTGAAATAAAACTAATTCTTTGAGCAGCAACACAGAAAGACCTTTTTTTTAAAAAAAAAAAAAATATCAATTCTTGCAGCTGGACACCTTTCTTTTGTCAGCTGTCATTTCTCTGGTCACAGTTTGCAGATATCCCTTGATTCTTCAGATGCTGAAGACTCCATGGGCTAAATTTCCCGAAGTAAAGGATGCAGGGTAATGCTTTAAATTCTGGTAGCAGTAAATAGAGAAAAGGCAAGGCATTCCCTATTGTATTGCTGTGAAAACATGCTTCCACAAGTATCTGCATGCTGTTATTTTAACGCTCTTAATAAACTGTCATCAGTAGAGATAAAAAAAGATTATTTGATTTAAATTTGTATTTTAGATCACTTATTTTATTTGCTGTTACTGACTTTTATCTGTCGCAGTGACATACAGAATATTCATTTATGTGATTTAGACACCTAGCCATCTCATTCTCACTCTTCATATTCCAAGAAAAGGCAAAAACTTGCACGCAATACCGACAGTTTAAATTCAGCAGAGCTGCTACGTGACATCTCAATCTGTTGATATATCATACAATTACCACTGTAGGCCACTTCAGAATTATCCTCCTTTCTTTCACAATGCCATGTGGGGAGAGAGACACTCTGGCTTCTTAAGTTCTTGCACTTCATCGCTCTAAAGATCTCCACTGAGTCAAAATAACTATCAGTCTGCAGATTACATTGTCATCTACTTTCAACATACTGATTTCCACTGAGACAAAAATTGGGGTTTTTTATTTTCTAAGATGACTTACACTTCAACAGAGACGCCAAACTAGCAGCAAAATTAGAACTGTTCAAGCTACTACTGTATGTAAAACCCTCTACACAGCTATGTTTCCTTTACACTAAATAAATCAGTTTCAGACTCTTCCAAAAGGGTCTTGCCACATTAGATTAGATTACATGTTTCCTCTGCCCTTTCTTCTGCATGTCTTATAGGAAATCAATGAAAACCAAAAAGTGATCTTAGAGAAACAGACCTGTTAACTAGACTTGATGAATTTTCCTAATATTAATATCTGCTGTGAAAATTCTTCACATACATTTTGTCAATTTTTTTTTCCCCTTCTAATACACAAAACCACCTAGGCAAGAACAACAACTTAAGTACATGGCATCCACTCAGAAATTAATAGATACCTTTCATTCTACCCTGCTGAATTTGTGTCCTCTCAGCACACCTAGAGTCAAGGTGATTCCCAAACATACAGTTTTTAAAAAGCAAAAATAAATCATGGTTCAAAAGGTAGCTTTCCAAAATATGATAGATCAATATATTGATCTCTCACAAGTAAACATTGGGAAGCAAGGTAGCTTCATGAACAGCTACAAATTAAAGAGCAAACAATAAAGGGAAGCAAGTAAATGGAAAAAAAAACAACTACTTATTTTTAGTTTCTTTTCATCCTATTTTAGGAAATGTAAATAGAAGGTGAATTTATATATTCATTGAAAGGGCATTTATAGATATATTTATTCCGAGTAAAGCTTGACAGCAAAAATCATCCTGACAGACCAATACATTGCTAGACCAGCACATTTTCTCTGTCACATGAATTAGTTTCTGACTATCACCAGAAATGCTTGAAAGAACATATTTTTGATGATACCTTCCACAGCAAGACATGTATGTTAACCAAGCCCTGGATAATGATTTTGATCATAGAAGTTCTGAAAATGTAGTTAAGCAGTATTAAAATAAAATTAAAACTAAAGTCCCAAAATTAAATAAATAGTTGACAAACGACACCATGGGCACGTTAAACAACCATATTGTAAGGATTCAAAACTTGGCTGATATATAATGTTTCAGAGGACCTCAGTACTGCTTAAGGAGACAAGAATAAAAGAGCTGTCAGACTGCCAAAAAACCATCATTTTAGGCAGCAGATGTGTATCCTGTCAACAACTACTTTCACACAACACAGTAAACCAATGACAGGCCTACTTTTTGGTTTTGTTATTAACAGATTACTGCAGGGGATGTAAGAAGAGAAACACATTCTTCTATGACAACTGGAAAGAATAGCAGCATAAAATTAAAAAAGAAAAAAAAAAGCAAAGGCAGGTAACCCACTTACTGGTATTGCAAAGTCACCATGCTGCAAAACAGGTACTCAAAGTCTGGTTTCTATATTGCAGGCAGAAACTACACTATTAATAGTTTTGTTATGTGGGCTTCTAAGAGATCAACATGCAAAGTAAAGTTTTCTATCAGCACAGCTGTTTATCTTTGACATCTGCTGTTAGGTATTATTAAATCAAATTGATAATTTATAGTTCAGGAGATATCTACAGCAATGTAAGTCAGGGACAATATATTGTAATGCCAAGAATTCACTGACAAATACCAACACTTCCTCATTTACTGTTTGCATCATCTGGAATTCACAAAGCCTTTAGGACTTTTAACTAATGATCACAGTCTTTGATCTCCAGAAAATTATTATGGCATGTATAAAAATGAGATTTGTAAAAATTCACTTAAAAGGAAATTAATTTAGTGGTTATATCACACATTAAAAAAAATAAAATAAATATATATATACACACATATATATAAAAGAAACAAAAGCAGTTTAAATTTCAACAAAATAGATTGATCTAAGTACTCATCATCCATATTCAGAACACCATGAAAGACGTTCCTGAAGATAAAAGATAGCTCCATGAACGCATTTGCAGCCTGACACGCATATTCATTTCAGCATAATGCACCATTAATTATTCCTTTATAAACTCTACTAAGATCATTTGTCACTCATTCACATTTCTATCCTTCTGAAAGTGACAAATCTCCTACATTTCTATGTACAATTGAAGGTACTTAAGAAAAAAGCAGCATTAGTTTTTCAAGTTCTTTTATACCTACAACATAAAGCAAGAAGATTGTGTCACTGAGTAACTTGGTAAATTTGTGTTGAAATATTCCCAGACTTGGTTGAAAGGCTCTGTCTTCACTCAAGACATCATTAACAATTAACATCATGATTTTATCCTAGTCTTTCCAAAATGTCATAAGCCAACAAAAAACAGGTATCTTCGAGGAGATGTACAAAGGATCACCTCACTCCTTGGTACATTACACAGAAAGTATTAAGGTTTCCTGTGAGATACTTGAATCATTAATATTTTCTGATAGGGCATAATTGACTCAACTGCTAACATGAAAGGCAGCTGTGGTGTCCTAGGAGGTGTCAAGGACCATCAAATATTCCTGAAGTGTCTCCTGATTCAAAGCATTACATCACTCAGTGTGAAACTTCCCACCCCAAGGGAGGTATGTGGGTGTTCCTCAGCTGAACCTGAACAAATATAAACCATGGAAATTTGGTGTTTTGGTGGGCTTTCCTTACCTCTGGTGGGTTGAGACACAGACTATCAGACATCAAAATTACATCAAGTGGTGGGATCCAACAGGTGGTGACTACATCCATTTGTACTCTCATTCCCTACTTCTATCTCCCTTTACTACACAATTTTCTGTTAAATAAAAATCTGCTCTACTGACTTTGCCATTTTGACTCATTTGCACCTTAATTTGGGCAGAGGCATCACTGTAAGAATTTTAATAACTGGATCATAACATTAATAAAACATTTGTTATCTATGTAGTTCAAGTTCTCAGGGAGTTTCCTACCCTCCTCCACCCCACTTATTTCTCTCTGTGTCAGCCAAGTATACAATTCTCAGACAATATCTAATAGTAAATATTCTATAATATGCTCCCAGAAAACAAAAGCTCGCCCATGTCCATCATATTTCTTCTGAAAGAAAATTTTTTGTGAAATTTTGTAAGATTTAAATTGAAGCATATATATATATATGGTTGATTCAGAACTCTAGCTAAGGATAAGAAACATAACTTGACACCTATGCTTTGAAAAATGCCATTCCCCTGAGAGCCTGAAAGTGTGGTATGAAAACCTGCTCAGAGGAATTTGCTCCTATCTGTATGCTGGCTCTGGCCAGGATGGTTTGGAAGGTTTCAGTGCAAACAATAAACTGGGGAATACCATTCCTAGGCCATGAAAATCTAATTTAATAACACAGTTTTCCATGGGGAAAGAGGTCACTGAGAAGGATTGCAATTAATCATTCTCTCCCTAAAGATACTCCTAGCACCACTAATGCTATTCATGTTGCCACAGATTTCATACTCATTATAAAAATTCTTGATTTTTATTCTTCACTATAACTAGGAAAGAGATTACTCTGCCTGAGATCAGTGTCATTAGAAAGAACCTGGCAGATTTGGTATCCTTTTCTTTCCTGCTAAATCACAGCTTCAAGCTGAACAAACATGACTTGATTTTGAAAGATCAGAAAATCCTCACCTTTCAAAAAGCTTCTTAGAGCTCCTGCACCTGGGCAATCAGTTTGTAGAGTTTGTGGACTTCAACATCAATAGTTGAAGTAGATTTCTATAGGTTTTAGTGCAAGTTTTTTTTCCCTGGCATGCCCAATGTGCACTCTACTTGTGCACAAGCTGTCCCCACCTGCCATGTTTTTGTAAATGAGATATTGCAGCACACCTTCCCTAGCACTGCACACTGCATGTTTAGGCCTGATCTTCCAGGCTCATCAGCAAAGACTTTCTCTTCTGGTGCTGTGGGTTGGGCTATCAATTAATCATTTCAGAGACATATGACAGCTGAATCAAACATTACACAAACCATGGAAAGATTTCCAAAAAGTACACTGTCCTTTAAATAGTACAAGAGATAATAAAATAGTAATGAGAGATAACACAAGTGAACAAAGCAATAAAGCTCTTCCACACATCCCTTATTTAATATGTGCTGGTAACTAGCATGAATAATCTAAAAGTAATCACATCCAGACAGCATTTACCTACCCAACCTACAGTAAAATCAACAGGATTTAGGTACATATGTGATTTTGAGAAGGCAAGTGCCTTATAGTCTTTTCATTCAAGATATCTTTAAATCACTCATAAAAACAGGACTTAGGCAAACAATTAAGTCCTGAATTCTATATGTAGTGAAAACTTTAAAAGTCAAATCTACCAAAGCATTTTAGGCATCTGGTTCCTACTGACTCAACAAGAGTCAGAAGCTTGTATGGCACAGTGCATGGGAACCTAGCTCCATTTAAACAGATAGTCTGTAGAACTCAGTAAACAGAAATTAGATATTTTAGAGGCTTAGAGAGATTTCATTAGAATTAATTATATCTGAGAGCCTCGATGAAGCAGGTAATGCCTCAATTTTTTTATTTTTAATGGCATTGCAGACCTACTTTTGGGTGTTACAGAAAGACGAAAGCAAGACTGTGATGCATCTTATTTCATATCTTACACCATGCTTTTTGTCTGAAGCTTTTGCATTTCAAGAGATTATTGTATACTTAGCCTTAACATGTAAAACAGACCTTTTTGGATTTCTATCCAAGGAAACTGTCTCAAAAACTTAAAATTTACCTTGACCATTAAATAAAAATTCAAAGTCACAATATTATCTGTGCTCCAAAAATTATTTCAATAATTTAAGATTACTGAAAATGAGAATTTGAATGGTATAAGAATTTTGCAGCAGTTTGAATATATGAAGATGAAAATTTTTGCAACACAGGATAGCATTTTCATCAGAAAGTTTTATTTAATGGACTCAAGTCTCAAATACTGAAATCACATGAGATATCCTATTTTCATATTATTTGACATCAGACCTAATCACTTCCCTTGACTTGATAAATCTTATAGAATTACTGTCAAGCTATATTTGGCTGAGAGATCTGTTTATATGAATATGATTCGTAGTTTTGCTGCTAAGCAAAAAGATAAATCCATCTGCTCTCTTTCATCTCACCTTTCTATGAAAGCTTGCAAGATGAAGCCTGTAGCTTTTTTTTTTTTTTTTAATCTTTCTTTGGCTGTTCCATTTTCAAATATCAAAAGAGGGTTTTTCAACACAGCCTACTGAAGCTTCTTTCCACTGAGGTTATAAAACATCATTAATTCTTTGCTCTAAAACTTACATATCCGAGATGGTCACGTATTCAAATGCTCATCAGCCTTCTGCTTCAAACAAAGTGCAAAGAAATGTCATGAGCCAGCTTTACTCTACTGAGTTACTTTAACTTCATTGCAAAGGCCCTAATACTGAGAGCCAAAGAAGGCAGGATATTTCACTTCCACATGTATTAACATTTTGATTCTCCTGAATATTTGGTGGCCTGTTTTCCTCTGTTGATATACTACATAAATTCTAGACCAACAAAGTCTTCAAAGTAAGGCTAAATACGTTCCATGGTAAGCAGCACCTGTGTAGTTTTCCTAGGGCACAGAGCCGCTCACGGGAAGAAGAAACGGCGTTCTAATGAGATGCCAACCTCATCTGCAGCAGGTCATGTCTTCCTAGAAACCAGCCTCAGATTAAGGACAGAAATAAACCAGAAATGTTTGTGTGATCAGAGGACAAGATCTTTGCCAAGCACAGGAGCAGGCACACTGAAGCTTCTCAACAACAAACAGAGGAGTGGCTCAGTAGCTACAAGAGATTTACTAACATTTACAGATCACAAAACAACATCATTGGTCATGCATGCTCCATCTTCCCTTGTCAGTCATCTTGTTCCAGTTGTGCAGACAATGCTAATTGGAAATTCCAGCTTTGCTGTTCACACAGAAGATCACTGACACAGTGACAGATTTCTTTTTGTGAAATTCAGTTACACATCACAGGTTAAAATTTATAATAATGCCTGGCAATAGGCTGCAGTTTATATTTCACATTTTTTTCGCAGGAGTACCTCTGAATGGACAGAAGCTGATGTAGCAGTTCCTTCACTGTATATACTCAGTGTATTTCTTTTCCTGTTTATCATTCATAAAATATTCAGCAGGATCACAGGGCCACCTGCAGAGAGGGAAACCAGGCCAGTTCTCATGGATCTCCCTCTTATAAAATTTAGGCAGCAGCAATTTTTTAAATAGAGGGTTGGGGCTACAGAGAAAATCTTTTAAGAGAGCCCTAAAATTTTACAGAAATATCTTTTAGAGAGAACAGGAGGGTGATGCATTCACCACCAGCTCCTCCCATGATGTTCCTACATTCGTATTTTCTAGATTCAGCTGCAGGATGTACAGCTCTTGGGAATGAAATGGGAGGTAAGGCATTTGTGTTTCAAGTACTTTGAAATGCAGCAGCCAGGCTGTGGACATGGTAAGGTGCAGTCACTTCGGTGTTTTTGTTGGTAAGCAGATTTCAAAGCCTACTTAGGCCTCTACTTAAAGTCTAGGTGTTGAACCTCATAATTTTCAAGGAGTGAGACCTCTCATAATTTTCTAGCCACTTCCTCTGAGATTTTTGGAATTTGCAAGAACAATAAGACTGTCACTGGACAAGTTCACATTACTAATCTAGAAACTGCTGATCCATCAGTTTAGAAAGTAAATTTTCCTCAAGAATGCAAAGATATTTCCAAACTTGCCATATATCAGGAAAAAAAATTGAAATCTTTATTTCATTTTCCTTTTGCCAGAGCTTTCACAAAACAAAGTTTATAAACATTAAAAAAAATTATATTTAGTTCTTCTGGATTATAATAAAGATACATTACAGCCAGATAGCACTTATGAAAAAAGTAGTAGCCAGAACAGGGTTAGTTATTCTCTTGACCTCTACTTAACTGAGCAGGCTCTCAGCTGGACACAGTACCTCCAAGAAATTTCCTCCCATTACTCTTCATCTTACATTTCCATTAGTAGCTAAAAGAATGCATCCTTGACAAGGATCACTTGAAATACAGGTTATGGTGCTCATAAAGACCATGGTGGAAAAACTGAAGTAACATCAGCTGTGATGTACTAGAACTGTACAGCAGCACATATTTATCCATGGGCTGTTAACTACCTGTTGGACTTCAGGATAATAAAAATTACATTTGATATTCCACTTTTCTTCCTAAAACAAAACAGAACTCCTGGTGCTCTGTTATACAATATCCAGTCAGGATTTTTCCACTTATTAGCTCAGGAGATTGGTCTTTGTATGTGACGCCTCCTTTGATCCTGCCCTTGTCTGTGTGCCATGGTTCATACAGAAGAAAAATTAAGAACCACATTTACTCATGTTCATTATTTTACCCAGTGACAGGTCTATTGGCCATATTAGTGATGTCACAGATATTCTTTTTATTTCAGTCATCTAGAGTGGCATTTGGAAAGGGTATTTTCTGCTTAAAATCAATATCTTCTCTAGCTGCTATAATATTTCTTCTTACTTAAAAATATTACTCAGAATATAAAAGTCATTGATTACAAGCAGAAAATATACTTGCCAATTACCAAAGGAGAGTGGAAAAATAAAAAGTGCTCTCTAGTTCAAGTAGTTCCAGCTGGTGACACACCACCACTAATCAGCACATGTTTCAAAAGCACAGGGCCTTCTCAAGAAAATGCTTGGGTTTTCTTCTTATAAGCTGAAGCACAAAGTGTGGTTTATTCTAGAGAAAACATGAACCCAGATTTCTACTGCTGAATTTCTCAGAGATATGCTTTCACAGCAACTGAATCAGAATATACTGTTCCTGAATTATGGTGGAGAAAAAGCAACTTGGCTTTTTTTTATGCAAGCTTTCCAGATAACTTAACAGAATCTGAACAGGTGAACAGAGCAGTAAAACAGATTCAAAAGATTGGAAACCTGTCCTTTCTTCTTTGGGCTGAAGAAAAAGTAATAAACTGTGTACTTGATTTAGATAGATTGTGATTACCTGTGAATGGTGTTACTAATTACTATACAGTAGAATATCAAAATCTGGAAACAGCACTGATTCCCTGTTTGTCCTCTTACCTCCAAACCTGCTGTGACCACATCAGCATTCGTTTCTTTCTCCATTGTAGCTGGCTGCAAAGAAGTGTCATGGATTTATGTAGTGCCTCTGGTCATGTACTTCTCATTCTCACATTCCCCAGCCATGAATAGGGTGTGCTTCATATAATATGATGGAAGAAGAAAAGTCCAAAAATGAGTTAATGTAGTTTAAACAAGCTTGAAATGAGCAACAGCCAAAGGGCCATATTCTTAAAAGGTTGGTTTAAGGAACAATTTTCAGTGACATTATAATATCTAATATAGAAGTCAGATCACCCAATAAAATATACAGTAATTTCTTAAATTATATCCTTCTATACTTACACAGTTATTAGTTTGATAAATTGGTGTCCTCTTTGATAGCCTTGATATATGAGAAACAAATTCCAGCTCTCACCTGAATGTTTTTCTCCTTCTGAGCATCTATATACTATAATTTTAGGTACATCCCAGACATTTACCCAAATTGTTTTGCAAGAAATGCATTTGTGTGGTTTTGGTATTAGTGAAAATATTCTGAAAAAATATTTAGGTATTGGTTTATTTGGCAAACCAGAGATAAAATTTGGCACAATTTTTTTAATGCAATCCCTGAAACCAATACATGCTTTGGCCACCTTCTCTTCCCAACAAATTCCTTCTTCCTTGCCCTGACATTATACAGCCATTAAAGCAGGCAGAGCTTCTAGGTAGCACTGTTAGTGAGTTATTTACATTTTAAAAGGATGTTTTGGAACATGCTCAATTCCAAGAAACTCTTACATAAAACTGAATGTGATACCTTGGTCAATACTGAATTCCATTTGACAAAGAATACCATGACCAGTATTACAGCAAAGATTATTAATGAAGAACCTACAGGTTCATCCCTCCAAAACATTTTCTTCTGTCTATTATGAAAAGTTTTTCACAGCCTGTACGAGTTGCTCATGTGACAAATAAACACAGAAAAACAAAAATACTAAAACAAACAAACAAACAAACAAATCCCTCCCCAGACAGAGCTTTATTTGGACAAAGTTTTTGTTTCAAAACTACATATACATGAATTAAAGTATTACTTTAATTGACAGATAAACTAATAGACCTCTAAATGATGAATTTCCAGGACCTGTTTTTGGGACTTCATTGTGAAATTTAATGGTATTTTGGTCTGGCTGTTAACAAATTAGTGAAATTACATAATGATACTCACATCTAGCTGACCAGTGAATATAATAATTATCTGTGTTCAAAATTTATCTTTTTTCAGGGATAAACAGGCTCTTGTTTCAAACAGATGAAAAGAGCTTTTCCATTCACCATACTAAGTGGTCTCTTGCAAATTTACTCAATTTTTAATACATCAAAATACAAAATAAATCCTATCACATACTGGACTTCTAACACTGTATATGTTGTGCAAAAAAGAAGAGCTAGAAAGAAGGGAAAAATATATTCATTTGGCCAGCTGGAAAACTAAGAGATTATTGCAATAAAAAGATTCAATCAGTCACTCCCCCAGTTTAATACTGTAATATACTATATTATATTTTTACTCATGATAATTTACTAAATCTGGGTTTGCCCAAAACTCAATTTGCATTAGTTTGGTCTTTTACCCAGCAGAGAATTCAATAAATTTTATCAGAGTGAGGAATGGAATGGACTGCCATCCTAGGTAACCCCCTGTATTTCAGTCATGCCACTGATCTGCTCTGCAATGCATTTCTCCTGCCCAGCTACATCAATGCTATCAAGAGCAGCTTTCCACTTGATCTATTTTAACTCTACCATACTCTTGCAATTGAAGGGTCAACATCATTTCTTCTCAGCCCATTATAAAAAAATTGTTGTTATTTCTATGTCAATATGCTTCTATGTCCTACCCAGACACAGATGTGGAAACAGAAAAAAATTGGTTGTTCCACAAATGTTTTTTTTCTGAGTAGCATAGAAACCAGAATAAGCAGAAAATCTTGAAGAATTCTTCTGAAATTTCACCTGTATTTTTGAGAATCAAACACTTCTATAATTTGGGGAATTCCCACAAACCAAATTGATTTCGTATCAGCTCAGTTTATTGAAAAGGTGAGGACCATCCTCTGGAACAGCACTTGTGCACTAGTTAGCATTTCTTCTGACACACAATTTACTCAAAAGAATTTCCCATTCTGTCATTGCCCCAGAGATTTTTATCATGGTTTCAGGAACAATGACATCTGCAGCGGGGAGTTCTGACCACTAGAAACTCATTAAAATATATTTGAGATTGACAACAGGTTGAAAACATCTGTCAGACTTGGCCAAAATGTCAAACAAATGTGATCTTGCTGTGCTACCCTGCTACAGTGACTTAATATATTCCTTGGCTGAGGTCAATGCATGGTAAATTGGATTCCAATTACTGGCTTGGTTTTTTTCTCTATCTCAAATATACTTTCACTCAAAGGTCCATACTCTGCGTGACCTGCATCATAATTAATTTGCTGAATCTAGAAGCTGAGGTAAAGTGAAACAACTTTGTTTTTAACATGCTGTAATAAGTACCAACATAATGTATGTAACCTGGCACATGCAGAGTCTCCAACAGAAACTAAATCATCTGCATTTCCCAAACAGAAAAAAATAAACAAGCCACTACCAGATAGTTTCAGCCTCTTTTTTTAAATTAACCTCAAATGTCCTGAACACACTCACAAAAATCTTCAAGGAACTTTGTGTCATTTAAAATAAAAAATTATGTTCAGGGAAGACTCTGTATTACAAAAGTTATTTTTCAAAGAAGCTAAAAAAATGTATACGTAAATGAAGTTGTGCCAAAGTAACAAATCAATATTTACTGTTTCAAATGGAATGGGAAGGAAGTAGCACACATTCAATTCTTACCTTCAGAAAGGTAATGTTTTCAGTCAGAGGCAAGGGAATCCAGTCTAGGAATGGGGAGGGATGAGATGTATAATTTCTCTCTATTTATTTTTTAAGTATCCATTTCCTTCAAAGAGGTTAGAGGGGTTTTTTTAGCTCTACCTTCTTGGGAAGAGTCCCATAATCAGGATATTTTAGAAAAACAAATATTTTTACAAAAAGTAAGGCTCTCAACAAAATCATCACCTTGCACTCTAACAACCTATCATAATATAGTTTAGATTATAAATAGTGTTATCTGTGATTAATATGCTAAGTTGTAGATGCAGGAATAGCACGCCAATCAAATGAGAAAATTTCTATAAGGTGCTTAATTCTTGTTTTATCATCCTGCTATTTTTTGTATTTGCTGGGTTTTTCCCTAAAACTGCAAGAGTTCTCAGAAATTATTACCTAAAGAAACATCAAGTATTTTAAAAACTATTATAGGTACAAATTTTTCCTTATTTGGATAAATATATATAAATACATATATATATTTATATATATAAATATATATAAAATCTCAAAATTTGCTGACAGGAAATGTCATATATTTACAGACAATCTCTCTTTGTTTGCCTGCAGGAGCTTGTCCTGGTTTAGGGCAAATTTTGGGAAGAAGCTTCTGAAGTGGCCTTTTCCAGAAAGCATTCATGTGGCCCCTCCCCCAACCTGTTTGGG
This sequence comes from Cyanistes caeruleus, assembly GCF_971803275.1. Taxonomy (NCBI): domain Eukaryota; kingdom Metazoa; phylum Chordata; class Aves; order Passeriformes; family Paridae; genus Cyanistes; species Cyanistes caeruleus. The sequence goes on from NC_141705.1 coordinate 76,200,074, forward strand.
AGATAAACCTCCTTCAAGAACAGTGGAAAAAACTGTTTGTTTAACAAGCAAAGTATTCACAAGCAAAAAAACAACGAATAATATTAAACAAACCAACTGCACACTCCTTCTCCCCCCTCTTTGCTCTTGGAACCAGTCTTAAAGGTGCAGAACTTAATATCCAGCATAAACAGAACAGACAACTGGGGATACAAGCATCACAAAGTCACCCCAGGACAGAGCTTTAAGAAGAAGAAGAGTAGTCTTTGGATTATTACCTGTGGCCAAAATAAATTTCATTTTCCCTTATTGTGCTTTGAAAGCATGCATAAAGGCAAAAAAAAAAAAATACCAAAACAATTTTTTTTTTCAAGAAATGGAATGCACTTTGCTATTTTTTGATTTGTTTTACAGCATGGAGACCTGTAACATTCATGGCAGACAATCTATTTGCATCTATATTCTTATTTTTTAATACAGCTTTTTTATGCAGCTTACAAGCACCTTTTCTAGTAGTATTTCACTTTAGAGGGCGTGCTTGTACTTACAGTAAGTCTTTGCAGCATGAAACAATATAAGTAAATATAATATATAATAAATAAGCGTATATATAACATATATATAATAAATAAAATAATATAATCTTTATATGCATATTGAACAACTTAAGATTATTTTTTTAACTCACAGTATTATTGCACTGACTTTTTTATATGGCTTAATAACAGTAAAGGATGTGGACACAACGTGCTGCCCTGACAAAGCAAGGGATGCTGCTCCAGAACTTTGTCTACTTTTCTTCATCATTTATAGTTAAATGAAATACTTCAGTGGAGCTCAGTCTATAATAATAAAGTATGTTTAACCTAAGGGTTACTCATACTTGAGGCTCAGCAAACTGAGAAATCACAAGATTATACACAGGGTATAGTGAAAACCAGCTCAGGTAAAGAAGACAAAAATCTGACCTTCATAAAACTGTAACAAGGTTCTTTGAGGCTTCTTAGTCCCTAGGATTTAATAAGACCCATGGACAGCTCGGTTGCTGAAGCCCCTGTTGGTGCACCCCACAACTGAACAGTCATCCTGAGAATGTCTGTTTCTGACACTTCATGAAAGCAAATTTTCTGTAGACAGGGCACAAAAAACCCACTCATTCATCCTTGGCTACAACCAGGTGAAAATGCATGTGCTGAGCAACCAGCCAAACATTACTTTTTGTTATACGTCCACTCTAGCAACAAATATTTCTCTCCCTGTCCAGAAGAGGGACAAGACAGGGTGATGAAACCATCAATATAAATCTCAGGACTGCAGTCAGGATTACAACATATCTTTATTACAAAAATCCTCCAGAAAACCCCCTAACCAGTTATGATCCTGTGGTCTCTGTAACACATTATTGTTGTTCACTTCTCAAAACTGCCCCTTGAAAATATGGGTTACCTTGCAGTTTCTGGCTGATGTCCTGCCTTTCTCAAATAAACAGGAGAAACTGAATGTGTGACCTAGAACAGAAAGTAATTCTTGCATGTCCAGCCCCCAGGCTAGGAGAGACCATGCTTCTCTTAACATGAGCACTCATTTTTATTGAAAAAGTTTCTGTAATTTGCTTATCTATATAAATCAGTAGCAAAATAATACCAAAGGATAGTTCTGCAATAAAAATAAATGTATAATACAGTAATAAAAATCAGTAAGATACTCTTTCACATGCATCTAAAGACAAACACAAAAAAATTAACTCTGTTGAAAACCAGCTTCAGGAAAGACAACTCAGCATTGGCTTATCCATGTGAAAAGGACAATGTCCTTGACCTAACAGCATCCTGTTTTTAGAATTCACACTACCTTTTTTATATTCTTATATCATGCCTTAACTCTTATTGACAAAGTGTTCATCCCCTAGAAATTATATCATCTTGTATCTCCCAGCAATGATTCCTTTGAAAAAAAAAAAAATAAGTGATCCTTCCAGATGTAGAAGAAATCTGTTCTGCCCTTTGAATATTAACTAATGCCCAGCATTGTGTACATATTTGAGAAAGGAAAATATAGAGGGCCCTTGAAAAAAGAAAACAAACAGAAGAATTCCATAATCAGCAATATATACCATAAGTAATAAAGTAATATAAGTAATATAAGTAATAAACTTTGCTATATGGTCTCAAACAATGATATTATTCCCAAATTTTTATGTCTATACAGGATGAAGCTCTCCTAAATGCATGCAAAACTTCTAATCTAATGAGCAAAAAGTTTTAAATAGTAAAAGCAATCAGACATCTTGTTCATCTCTAGAATGAATAAATTAATTTTATTCATTAAAAAGAAAACCTGATGAATATGATCACTCCAAAAACTTCCTTTGTAGTTGTTATAACCTTAGAAAATAAGAGGTTTTTCTCTGGGAAATCAGAGTCCTTCTGCATGGCCTGTTTGTGTTTCAGTACCTCTTACCACCGCTGTGTAACAGGCACCTTTAATCTCCCACAGAAGCAACCTTATCATCCCACTGGCATTCCTAGGAATAAAAGGAACATCACAGTATGAGTTTGTTAATCACTTTCAAGGCAAACAAAAGCCCATTTTCCTGTCTTTGTATTCTGTTGAAGTTTGTCAATGTCAAGTCAAGCCTCTAAGGCAACACATCTTCAATTAGAGATGTAAAATCCAGTTTGCATGCAATTTAAATCCTGCAAACTGGCAATCCTCTCATGGAAATCACAATTATTTCCATTCTTATGCATCAGTATTTCCGATCTACCATCATTTTTCTCTTACATGAAGTGATACTTAATTTCCAAGACTGAGCATTTTTGACAGGGGTTTCTGATTTGCCATTTAGTTACCACATTACAGTCAGGCTTACACTGATAGATGTTTAAGCTAGAGGAACAAATTATATTCTTCTCTGACACACTCTTTACATACCTCAGAGATTCCCCCTCCACCCTCACCAAGAAAAGTTAGTCTTTTCCCATCCTCTCCACTAAAACAATATAGAACAGGTTCATGAACAATTTAAGTTTGAAGTCTTTCTTATGCTGAACACTGAGACAAATGTGTGGCCATATAACAGTGGCTGGAGATACATCTCTAAAACCATCAGAGTCCCACAAGAGACACTGAACTTTGATTTAAATATATATAGTTGTGTGCATGTGAGGCCAGATCTTCAGTCAGTTAAATCAATATATTCCCTTTGCTTTGAGGGAAATTGTGATTTAGATTTATATTTAGATCCCAGAGCACCACAGCACTGAAGTCAGTGGGTCTGTAAGTGAAATTCAACAGCAGTATTATATTGCTAATATAGTGCTAAATAATAATGGATTCCTAAATCACACATTTACTGTGATCAAGAATATGAAACTTTTCTTCTAGTTTTCTGAAACAGAGCTCAGACACACATCCAGCTTTAAATGGATGAGGAAATGTCACAATTCAAAAAAAACCTGACACCTGTTAATGTTCTTTAAAGGAGAAATGTTCTATTTTGCAAAAATTCTAGAATTCTCTTGTGTTCTGATGAGTACTCATTCAAAATTAGTGCTCCATTCATTAAAGAATCTCTTAGCTTTCTTTTTTCCCCCTTTTTTGGTGGCAGAAAATCAGGACTTCTTTTCCGTTTCAAAAAATAAATCCAAAGTAGTTCAAAAAGGTAGAATTTTGAAATTTACTGTATCTTGGTTTTCATTCTTAGAATGTTTAATTTCCCTTTCTCACTGTTTGCCCTATTGAATTTAATTGAATTTGATTGATTTTATTCACCTATTTTTAAGGTCTCTTTTTTTAAAAATCCTTTGAATTTCTCTCTCTTCAGAATTCTATCATTCTTGAAACTCCAGGAGACATGGAAGAGTGTAAAATTTACAAGGGGACATTGAGAGTGTTCTGTGATTGACTTCAGAAAAAGTAGAGCTCTTCTTGGGGGATAATCCTGAAAGGAAAATTTTCAGGACCTGATATACCTCCTTGTGCTGGGGGTAGAAAAATAAAGAAGCAAAGATGAGTTTGGGAGGTATGGAAGGACAGGTATTGCAGTAATATTTGTCTTTTTTGTCTAAGCCCTGCTGATTTCAAGGTACCTGCCTGCAAGGAGGGATATTTAAATCAAAAAGCATCTGCTTCTATACACAGAAAACCTGGCTGGAGCCAGAAGGCTCCACCTGCCTTCTGTGGGATCAGGTCCATAGAACCTGCAAAATAACTTGAAGCCAATAGATCTGTAAAAGGCATAGGAACCAAAACAAAACAAAGCAACAAAACCAACTCTTCCCAATTAGCCCACAACCACTTAGCTACATGGTCATCAAAACACTAGAGAGAAAACTTGTTGCCAATATAGTCAAGAGCTCTCTTAATTTCATGCACTGTGACTTCAACAATTTATTCATGTCTCATTTTATTTCTCTAAAATTGGCCTCATTTAAAAGAAGGGAAACCACATTTCATGCTCTTCAGTTTCATTAAAGAGATACAAATCCCTTACCAAAAGACTCCTCTAAATTAAACTGTTGTAGCAGAAGAAAATATTGAAATTTTGAATCTGAAAGGACTTGACATAATCTATATTCTTTTGCACATCAGTCTTTATGGTATTATAAAAAAAAAATGAAGAAAACTCCTCCCTTTAAAAATTTGCTTTCCAACACTTGATGGAATATGTAACACTCAGCTAAGAGTAACACAAAATAACTGCCTCACAGATTTTCTAAAGTTTGTCAAGAAAGAAGGCCATTGATCTCTTCTTCTGTGGCTTAGGAATACAATACTTCACCCTCTGAAACTAACTTGTATCTGCTTGACAAGGAAGGTACGGTTAACTCCCTTGCTTAATACTTATTCCATAGGGGATGTGATATAAACCCTATATAAATTACATAAGCTAAATCCAGAATCATTCAATATGTGGCTCACAGTGAACTCAATTTCATGAGTAATTAATGAACTGCTCCAAATTCCAATAGTATTTTATGTTCTCTTAGCTACAGGGCATATAAATACATCAAGAGGTTTTTTTCCACATGGGTTAAAAACCATTTCTTGGGCTGACTTGAACAAAAGACAAAAATCATTTTTTATTCAAATCTTCTTTCATAGCAGATAAGGGTCTTCAGTTCCCCTTTACATTCATGTTCATTACAGAAAAGAACAGACGGCTGGTGGTTGCATCATGTGAGGATGACAAAATATTTCCAGGAAATTTCACATTGAAATTTCTTCCCTTTTTCTTCTCTTTTTCAGGTTTGTCTGACAAACATCAGGAAAAGAAAGTCTGTCCTTTCAGTCTTGTAGTTGAGTCCAGGGAAAATAAACTACCAAAAGTCTTCTCCATAAACACACTTTCTATAAACATGTTCAGTCCTTGATGTTCTCTTCCTTCATCCTCAAAGCTGTACTGCTTCAGTCTTCTGTAGGTACAGCTTCCTGAAGAGCCACCCTTCTACAAGGCTCCTTCTACATGGAAGAAAAAAAAAGGATGTAAGTTCTGTGTGCTTTCTTGATTCCTACTGACCTTACCACAGTAGCCCAATATCCACCAAAACATACAGACAATCATTTCCAGTCATCCATTGATTTCCTTTTCCAATAATCCTATTTATAAGAGGCAAGAGACACCAGGGAGCACATTCCAAGGAAGAAAAATGCTGTTTCTTTCATAGCCTGAATAAAAATGGAAGAAATATTTTCCAACCAGAAGAGCAAATTAATTAGTGAGTCTTGTCAAGCTCAAAAATCCCCCGCTATCAAATTAAGAGAAATGAAATATTAATTTTGTTATTTTACACTCATTTTCCTTACAGTCCACTGTAAATACTGAAATATAAGAAATATCCCCTGAACACACATTCATAGCTCAGGTCTATGTCCCTATTTCCAGGGATCAAGGAGACAAGGAGTGCAAATACATTACTTTTTCAGTTTGGTTTTTTTTTTTTCAATCATCAATCACTTTTCTACATCTACATGACTATTTGGATTCCAGAATAAAACACATGTTTTCTGAAATATTCTGACCTGAGTGGGTCAAGAGAAGGACCATGAAGAGTCATAAACAGTAATGGCCATAAACCATCCCGGGGTTTATGCATCTGTTAAGGTAGATTGCCTGAAGTGAATCATAGCAGCAGCTCATAAGGAAAGATTTCATGTTTTAATTCTTGCTATACATCAATTTCTCACCTGCTTACTCTATGTAAAACAGTGGATTTCACCCTCTGTGTGCTGGGTGGGAGTGTGAGTTCCCTAAAACATTACACACTGGGAAACTGTGGTCTAACATACCTTGCCAATTTTGCCTGAAGCAGTTTCTGTCGACAACAGAGAAAAGGAGCTATCATTTATTTCAATGGATGCTGGCTCAGATGGAAAGACATTACACACAAAGCTTTAGAGACTGTTTTTGATCACCCAGGGTTTGTGGTTTTTTTATTGTTGCTCATCTCTGCATTTCCTGAATTTGCTGAAGTAAAGAACAGCTGTTCTCACAAGCTTACCAATTCAAAGCAGTGACTACAAAAGTTGCATCCAAATTTCCTTTTTCTTTAATAGTGCAGGATAGATGCTGTCTCATTCAATGGAGAACAAAAGTAAGTTCATAAAGGGGAGGAAGGGGAGTCAGTCTCACAATTCTACTAACTGTGGGAAAAGAGTATCTCCCTGTATATATATCTACAGGCACACTGCTGGAATTTCTTGCTCGCCAATGGAACAGGTATTTCCCTGTCATGGTTCACACATGGAAGGCTGCTCCCAAAATTATTTTAGGGTGATTACAGTGACAACACTGAGGCCACCTCAGCAAAGCTGGTCTTTTTCTGGGACAACAAGACAAATGTGATTTCTTCACAATGTGTGCTCCTTGCACTGTGTTCTGTCTTATTTGCAGATCGGTTGTAGACACAGTAAACTGACCTGATCGTGCTCAGTGAACCTGCCCTGGTTTCCTGGGTGCTCAGCAATCCAAAAATATCATGTTGTCGGCCACAAATAAACCTTTTGCAAGATAAGCAGATATGACAAGAGAAACATGAAATCAGAGTAAGATGCACCATAGAAGGACTTAAATCATGTGTACTATAAAACCTGCCCAGAAATTTGGTCAAGTTTGTGTCTGCTATGTGCAGACACATTGCCAAAACAGCCCTGCAGTTCCACACACACAGTACCTACCTGCCAACTTTCCAACAGCAAGCCTGTCCAGGGAAAACATCGCACCCAGGCAGCAGGGTGAAATGAATATTTGCCAGGAAAATGTCTCTCTTTGAATGGACTGTGCAAGGCAAACCAATGTACAGCCTTTGTCCTCTAGCTAGCTCAGGCATCAACAAAATAGCAGCCACTGCCATGACAAAACTTCACATATGTCCTTCAAGTGGGATATAGTTTGTAGCTGCAGGAAGAGGAGAGATTCCCTTTGTAAACTCAAGGAAACAAATTTGGCGCTGTGCCGCTGTGTCTGCGGCTGGGGAGCAGAGCTGCTGAGCTCTGAAAACAAAAGGATCAAGCTTGCAGCCAGCAGGTAGTGAGGGCAGACAGTGCACTACACACAGGTACTCGCTGCTGCAGAGAGGTTTGCCTCTCTGACACACCAGAAAACAAGGGAGCACGACTTATAGGTCCAGCACTTTGTGTTACTTCTCCTGCTGTCTCAGACACTGAAATGAACACTGCTGACAGCTAGCAGGTGAGTCACTACCTACATGCAAGCGCAACACACAGTGTATTTTCCCACACAAGTTAAAGACCCGTTCAGAATCCCAAACAATAACTTACCTCAAAAGAATTTGTTCATTATATGCTTTGCCTGGCCCCCATGGTCTTGCAAAGCCCTCTGAATAGTCAGGCCTGAAATAATCTCCTGCTGCCTGTAACACTGGCCTTTTTTTCTTTTCATGTAAGTGCAAACAGAAACTCCTTATTCAAAAAGGAAAAGGTTATTGTACTCAGCAGAATTATTCTAAAAAAGATAGAAATGAACTTTGACTGCAATCTTAAGTGTGAGTCTTACCTGTTTGACACACAAAAGACAAGCAGCACACACTCAAGGCTGGCCATTTTCATGTGTAGCCACCATTAAGCTGACAAGAGAGTAATCTGCTACCTCACTTTGTTACGAACGGTCCTTTAAATTTGGGGTTACTGTTACTCTCATGAAGGGATCCTTTAAGCCTCATGTTCTCAACACACACCTCCCTTTTCTAAACAAGGCACACATCTGAAAATTATTTAGATGCTTGTGGTTTACACTACTCAGTTGCATCACTTATGCCAGAGTGACTCAGATGACCAACATGAAGACAGATAAATCTAAGCAGCTGGAGTCCTGTCTGATTAAATCTTTAAATCCATAGTGGTTCACCTGTAAAACAGCATCACAGTCATGACATGAAAACTAAGCTGGTGGTTAGCCAATGAAAGTGCACCACAGACCTCCAAAGGCCAAGTTTTAACTTACTTGCTTGTTTTAAGCAGGATGATGAATGGCAGTGAAAAAGGCACTCAGTCTCCCTTCCTTTAATGCCCTTCTTTGTTTAATAGCTGAACTGCCCAGCTACAATATTTCTTTTACACACAAAGCTTACTAACTCCACTCCAAACCTGAGGTATTAAAGCTATTCTCTCTGCTAACCTTTGCCTGGTGCACAAATTGTCACAACAACCTCGCAGCAACTGTGATGGAGGTACAATGCCTTGAAAAACCGTGGTCTGGAGCTGGTCAGAATGATTATTAGCACCAGTCACACTTGATAATAATAAAAGAGATAAGCTGTATTTAACTATCTTGTTGGTAACCATCAAGAAATCAAATGAGCTAATTACTATTTCCTTTCTTTCCCCACTGATCTGCAATCCCTGGATGAATGCTGTGTAAACCAGAAAAATTTCTGTGGCCATCCTTTAGTAATTGACCTTTAGCTCTCCCCATTTCATTTGCCCTAAGTGTTAATTGACTTTGAAAAAGCAGTATATTATCCTTTTAGAAAAGAAAGTCTGATTTGTGCCCGCCAACATCTCACAGCATCAAAGCCCTGTTAAATCATAGAGCAATACAGCTAAAAATGAGTCTCCAGAAGAAATGGAAAGAGGGTGGGGGAAGGAAGCAGAATCATTATTGAAAGAGCTCCACTGCCATCTAGAGAGAATCTGCACCAGCCACTTTTCTGAAAGAGAGCTTGTTAGTCAAAATTTTCCCATTCTGATGTTGGGGAAAGTAGGAACTCCACTCAGGTTCACTGTATCTATTAATTTTTAAACTCATTTTTAGTAAACTGCACAAAAAATAGCATATCCTGGGATACAAACTACCATGAATTCCATGGAAATCATGGGAGAAAGCTTTAAAGGCTCACTTATAAACTCTCCTGAAATGATGTATAGTATCTGCATAGTTTTGTTTCAAAGAAGCTTCTTTGAAGAGGTATCTTTTTAGAAAGGTATTTCATTCCTAAAGAATTTGCATTTTAAAGGACATGTTATGTCCTTGGCAGCTGTCTTTATTAAGAAAGAAAGAAAGAACATGTTATACAGGGTAAGATTTTTTTTTTACTCCTTCAAGTATATAAAATTTTATTTCCTTCATGTTTTATATGAGATCAGGAGGCATCCACAGAACACGCTACTAGTAAGAATCTACTATAATCTGACTGATTTAATTTACTGTGTCTCTCACCAAAAAGCCACGGGACTCCATTCAGTGTATGAGACAGGTCAGCTGCTATAAAAAGTGGAGAAGTGTCCCTCACTGGGAGCAGCTAATCCAATTACAATCTCAAAGCAGCTGACATGACCTGGCTAAGTGCATCTGGAACAAAAGGAATTATTTTAAGGTACAGCCAGAAGCTAATACAACCGTGTCATTAATGAACCTCAAAATGGAGGGTACATTACTGCTGTGTCACAGAAACACTCAAGAGTGACTTGTGGTGCTCTTGGTCTCCATCACTTATGGATTTACCTTCTGATTAAAGAGCAGGGTGGGACTTTTAACAGCAATCATCCGTCTTCTGACTCTGAAAATCTCAAAACCAAGACCTGCTTGAGGACTGCGAGTCTGACTGTAAAAAAGGCAGCCAGGATATTTCTCATATTACAGCATAGTTTGTGTTTGCTTCCTTCGTGAAATTCCATTGGACTGAAGTATCTTAAGATACACAGAACAGTAAATTAGTTTGTGGTTATTTCCTTTAGCTAGCTGGTTATGTGCTATTAAAAGTGGACAAGATATTTGTCCACTTTTGGCAGCAGTAGTGACTTAATAGCGCACAGAAAATTATAATGGTAGCTAAACTTTGGTTAAATATATTTTATATGTGGTGCATTATGCAATTATAAGAGGCAGTATCTAAATTATTTTTAATCTTATTTCCTGACTAAATATGGTATCTCAAATCCAGTGTATCATGAAAATTATATTCATTTTTACTGAAATTTCACTGAAATACACTGAATACATTTAGGTTTTCTAAGCGAAGAACTGCTTTCAGTGAGGTGGCTGTCACTCTTCTTGTTCCTATCAATGCTGACACTGATGATTCCTGGATGGAAGAACACAGTAGTTGTGAATGATGGGTTTATGAAGAGAGGGAATCCAACATTTCAATCGAATATTAGGAAACAGAGCACAGAATACTCTATCAGATGCCTGACTGGATGGATCTCCCAGTCCAAATGTGATGCAAAATGCAGGAGGCATTTCTGCCAGTGAGTACAGCCAAGAGTGCTTGTCCTGAGGAAAAACTCAAGTGCACCTTTAAAAAACAATTTTTCTTTTTTGCTGACAAGCACAATTAAGCTGTGCAGTTCAGGGAGAGAATGATAGCCACATGAATAGTAACTATGAAAGTGCAAACACTAGAGGTTTAGGCTAGACTGGGCTTTTTCCTGTTACCCTGCTTCTTACCTTGTCCAGAGACCTTGAAGACAGTACTGAAATAATGACAAAGAACAACAGCTCACCCTATAGCAATAATGCATTAAAACTGAATCAGTTAAACATCAAAACCAAGAGAGTTTCAGACAGAGAACTCCTTCCAGTGGAGCAGAAGTACAGGGTTTTTTTGATTTCTTCTTTTATTAGAAGCAAATAAATTCAGCCCATAATGCTTGCAACATGAAAACCAGCACCTCATCCAGTATATTTTACACTAGAAGTTATTTTAGGCATTATTTCTAATAGACTGGCTTGTTGCTATCAGGCAAAAAGTACATCAACTTGTTATAGATGGGAAGAGAACATCCATATTGTGAAAATTAAAAGATAGCATCTCTTCTGTGTCCAGAATTTATTGTGGAGTTCAAAGGGCATTGTAGAAATTCTGTTTGATTTGTACTTGCAACTGGATATAATAGGATAGGCTTCGTGAAGATATGGATCTCTCAGCCTTTTCTGAAGGCTGCCTTAAAATATTATATTTCAAGGGACATAAATAAAACTCCTTTACAGTGTGAGTATAATCAGTTTATGTCACATCTTGATGCTTCCTTCCCCTGGCTTCCAGACTTTCTCTTCTTCACTGAAACTCTATATATATATAATTTTTTTTGGGTTTTTGTTTTTTGGGTTTTTTGTGGGTAAAATGACTGGTATAAGAAGTCCAAACAGCCTCCTTAAAGGTAACTGCTATTTGAGGGCCCCATTCTTGCTCAAAATTAAATTCCTAGAACATGTTCATTCATGTAGATATTTTCATTCATTTTAGCAAAAAGAAAGGCATATATAAATCTCTCTCCTTCTTCCACAAGCTCTTTACTCATAGATTCATTGGCTGAGAATTCTTATTTGAGCTGGAGCTTGAATTAAGTAGGCTTCTTATTAAATGCCAGGTAAAACATGATTACATTGCTGCAATGCAATATTTTATGATTTGTATGATGTTTATTTTTGTACTGATTTTAAATATTCTGAAGAATAGGCTGGGTCTGCTCTGTAGAAAACAAAAGCAGCAATTTGATGTTGTGAGCCTAATTTCTTCAGTGATCAATGCAAGGACTAACCACAAATCTATATCTTACTCGAAGTTAAAAGTTGCCGTTTTCGCACAAATGTCAGGAACCTGCCTTCTTAGTACAGAGTGTCTGGAGCTTGACCTTGACAGAATATCACCATGGAGGCATGTAACCATGACAATTGATATTAAAATCAAACAATCATGCTCAGGAATAGCCAATATCATCATGTTCTATCATAAATATATATGTACATGGATATATATATGTGCTATACAGAGAGCCTTGTAATATGGAGACAGGAATAAATAAACAGGGAACAGGTATGCTCTTCTGTTCTTTACAACTAAACTCTAGGGATAACCTCTCTAAATTTCTCTGCTTTTTAAAGGGCTGCCACAACCTTTTGTTCAGCCTTTTTTTGGAGACCTGACTCTAAGCAGCTTCCAGCTTCTCATGATTGCTGCAAATTATTGCCCTGTGTTCACTTTAATATGTGAGACAGTAAGAGATGAGGTGCTTGGGAGCATAAAAACCAGCGAGCACACGAGAGCCAGAATGTATTTATTGACTACAGGCAGACCCAAGTGGAAGAAGCTGACTTGTGGAGTACTGTAATATCAGTATTGATTTTGTTTACTTTATCAGCATGAAAGGGGGAAAATGCAGCAAAGCAATGAAATGTGCTGATCACATGGAATGGGTGATTCAACAAATACACAATAGGGAAGCAATAAAATTCTCATGGATTTGGCTAAAGTAAAATCATGGGCAGATAAGTGGCTTATGAAATTCAATTTGAAAAAAGGTAAGATACTGAATCTATGGATAAAATAACAGGAAAAGGGAACTCGATTTTCAATGGACAGGGAAGTGACTGCTGAAAAGCTCTGCTTTTTAACATTTCAATGGAGACAACTGTGAGCAATAAACTCAGGTTTCTCCAAAAAAAGCTGCCTTCCTGCCAGCACTTCTTTTTCAGCAGTTGCTGCTGTATGGTAGACACTAGCCAGAAGAAAGAACTAAAAAGAACATGTGAATTTCTTCAACTTTTGTCCAATTGGGTCTTTTTCATATTAAAAAAGAGGGAAGAAAAAAAATATTTAAGAACATAAAAATTAAAGGAGATTATGCTAATACCACACTAGATTAGGTACTACAAAAGCGACATTCATAATACATGTATCACTGTGATTACAAAAATTAAGCAGAGTTGGGAAAGTAGGATGCAAAGAAGACAACAAGGAGATGTATATTGGTTAATACCAAATACTTACTTAGGCAGTCTGAGGAACAGGGCATACATTTGGAACACAGTGAAGAAGATTAACCACATCACTCTTACCAGCTTTACAAGAAGAACAAATCCTGAGATATTGTTGTGAATCCTGTAAACATACTGTTAAGAGGAATAGGGAAAAATAAAATCCAATCCCTGACATCTGAGACAGGATTTACTAAGGAATGCAAAATCCCAGAGCTGTCAGGATTATATCAGCAACTTTTCTACTACTGAGAGCTTCCAAGCACTGGTAATGGTACTTTGACCCCAAACTTTCTGTGTCATGCCAGTAAAAGTGAGAATTTTTTGGTTTTGAATATTTTACTCATCAGTAGTACAGTTATAACTGTCACAAGATTGATTTCTGATTAACTTTCCATTGTAGCCTGTCTGCCTCCCCAGTCTTTCTTCTAATTCAGAAAGGTTAAAAAGGAAAAAGACCTTCCAGAATTCACTAAGAAAAAGAGAACTAACATTTCTCTGGCTGTCAAACCAAGAGCAGCGGCCAAAGTACCCACAGAATGCAGCAATACTTGAACACATGTCCTCTCTGATACACCCCTCTCCCACTGGAAGAGACACCAGACAAGAGCACATCCTGAAATCTCAACAGTGCAACTAAACTGACTTTTAATAGTAATAAGAAAATTATTAACAAATAAAAGACCCCAGTAAAGCACCAAACACAGAAATGTTTGGCGAAGAAAGAGCTAATGAAGGCTTTGCTCTGCTCTTATTTGAGGAAAAAGCAGAGCATTTTGTTCTTCAATGATTTCTAAGTCACACACACACTTTCCATGCAAAGACAGGTTCTGTTTTTACTTCAAACAATGTAAATTTTGTTTGGACCAAAAATACTCTATGAGAACTTTCCATTTAATAGCTAAATATTACTAGTAATGGTTTGTTGTGGTTTTTTGGTTTGTTTTTTTTTTCACAAATAATTACAGTCAAACTGATCCTAGATTCTACAGTGCCTTTGTAATGTCTTCAGCATCATCTGACAGAAAGAACCAGTGAAACTTAGCCAAAAAGGCTGCTCATTTTCTGGCAAAATCTTCTTGCCAGAAGATCTTGGCAGCACACACACACATGGAATATTGAAAATTTCATTAAAATTTTGTGGATAATAACACTATTGTTATTATATACTGTTAGTATTAGTATATAATACTACATATATATATATATATATATACTATTAGTATTGAATACTAATTGCCTGAAATCAAAGAAAAATAAAAAGCAACCCTCATCACTGTTAATTTAACAGCTGGTCATTTCCTCAAACCCAAGGAAGAATCCTTGGGCCGAGACACCTTTTAGAAACACAAAAAAAAATCACATTCCTGTAGGAGGCAAAAAAGCAGCAAGGCTTTGAGAATGGAACCTGGTCTTTATTTAATAGACTGGTGGCTATAGGAGAGAAATCCAGCACATGTGCAAATGTGCCTGCAGCTAATGAGTGCATGCACAGCTCAGAAGGGTTACAGATCTCCACATAAAACTGACCCAAAGCTGACTCGATTTAGAATTTAACTGGGGAGGGGGGGAATTTATGTTTAAATAATTCATAAGAATCTTAATTGGTATTTATTTTGCTTGGCAAGAACCCATTATCATTATGGGTGGTCACCTGGTTTTTAATAAATCATCCTTTGTGTTAACAGTTGTGCATTTCCTCCACTTACACCAGTAAAGGCATCTTACCAGCAAGAATACATTGCACAATGCCTTCATTCTGAGCTAAAACATGCCCATGCTTTTTGCACTCTGAAGTCCATTTGGTTTCCAAACCACGAATTACAGGGTTAGATATGATATCATTCAGGGGCAGTTGATCTTACTGCTTTTTCAGATTAAGATGCTTTCACAGCAGCAGTGAAGGAGCAGTACAGCAGAGTACATCTATGCACATTCTCATCCACCCCAACATTAAATAGGGAATTTACTGGTGTTATGAAGCCTACTCTCTCAGCATCATTCTGTGGATGTATTGTAACCTGACAGTGTCTTTTTTTAAGCCCATATTTAGCTTTTTCTTAACCTTTCAGAAAACACAGAAGTGGTAGTTTAATGCCAACTAAAGTTTCAATGTTGAAACAGCTCAGGGAGAGGTAAAGCCAAAAAAGCAGGCAAACCTGGACCTTGATTATATCAGTCCATCAGGTCTATTCACTGGTCTCTGGTGTTGACCATCTGGTTTCAGAAGCAGCACTTCCATGTAAATAAAATTTTACTCAGAGTGAATAACTAATACACATCACCAGCTTTGCCTCCAGTCTAAAGTCACACCTAGACAGAATGGGAAGTGGTATTAGAAAAATATTTAAGATATCAATATATTCTTCCCCCAGATGCAGTCGTATGTGTTAATGCATTAACTCAGCGTTTCCACAGTGCGGACGTGCACGTCCCAAGTGTGCTGAAAGGTTCTACAGACCAATTTACAAACAGTGCCCCAATCCTGCTCACAGACCCCGTAAAACTACAGATTGCTTAATCCATGAGTATCTCCAACTCACTTGCCTGAAGTTGTGCGTGTGCCTAACAGCTTGTACGAGTTGGGCCTGAACAACAAATTGCATTCCTTATGCTTCTGTGATTGAGCATGGAACTGTTTCACCCTCAGCCATCAGCACAAGGCAGCCCCTCAGGCGAGAGGGTGCCTGACCTGATGATGCTACAGGGACAATTGCAGGTAGGGTGATTAAAATTACTCAGACGGAATGAGTTTTAAAATAGGAAGCTTATAAATTATGAAGTATTGCCGGTGCCACGGGGACAGGCTACACGGCAACTTCCACACACCTGCTCTCAGCCGCACACAGACGTGGTTGGAAGGTAAAAGTTGGAATCTTGGCATCGGGCAGAGGAGAAAGCAGAGGGGTGGAACTTCCTGCCGGCACCTTGATAATGAGGGCACAGAAGGAAACAAAACCGTGGGAATTATCAAGCTAAGAGCATTTCTTTTAGCTACAGTATTCATTGCATCAAAATGAAAAGGCTAATTTTGTCATCTGACGGCGGGTGGACGAGCAGCAAAGCACGGGACTGCCATCTACTGTCACGGCTGGAACCTCAGCCATGAGGAAACAGCAATGAGATGTATTCCTGGGAGCTCCTGCAGGACTTGGCCCTTGGCATCCCTGCCCGTGGGACCGGGCCAAAAATCCCGCACCGGGCTGCGCCACCAAGGCACGTTCTGCCTACAGCAACGATATTAAAACGCATCAAGAAGTACAAAGACTCTGATCCTTCCTGACATGTACTGCAAACATAGCAGGGACGAGCTGAAGACCCGAGAGAAAACCAAAAGCAGAGGCAAACTGCAAGACCGAATGTCCGCTCGCATCTGCAGAACCTGAGGCAGGTTCTACCGAGCCAGCCAGCGCGCAAATCCAGCAAAACAAAAACGCATTCATCAGCCTGAAGACTGCTTTTCTCTCAGGAAAACCAGCACCTTTTAATATACACCCAAGCTTTGTGTTCTTACGGCCTGCATCTCCACATTAAGTCGGTGAAGCCTTCAACTCACTGTTTTCTTCTGAAATTATGAATAAATTCTAAGGCACGTTAGCTTAAGGATACTATAAATTCACTGGCTATTCCAGCCACAGAAAAAAAATTAATGCCAAGAAAATCAAGTGCATATATTTTTCTTCTGGTATTCCCTAGGTCTTCCCTTAACTATAAAATCATTTATGGCTAAAATTGGGCTGTCCAACTATTCTATTAATTCCTCATTATGTCCTAAAACATCCATTCAGCATTTTTTTCCTCTACTAATGTAACAGAAAGTCATCTGCTCTATGGAATCTACCGCTTGTTTTTTTTTTTACCCTGTGTATACAAGAAATTGTTGTGCATTTTGTATTAGGTCTTTATTATCTAGTAATGATGGCTTGCTAATTAAATTGGGGTTTAATAGCACAGTTAAATTCTAATTTATGTTTTTGGAGCTTTGTTTAATTCATTTAGTTAAAATGTAATCACTTTCTCACTATTATCTGATATTATACAGGAATAAAAAAAGAATATCAACTCCTCATATTCCGCTGATTTTCTTTTATTAAATCTTGTTAATTATTGCATTTCCCTGAGCAACCATTTTAACCACTCTAAGCTGATTTGAGGGGAGGAGGTAAGGGGACAAGCTGTGTAATTTCTTTGGATTCAGCTCCTTGAAGGAGTCAGAGTACATACTGCATCTCGCTGGGATCCCACTGCACAAATTGCTTTTACACACAGCATCCTTAGAGGTGTGACTCACAACTGACTGCTTTTTTTTTTATTTTTACTTTTTTTTTTGCAACAGTTATGCATGAAAACAGACAAGTAAAGAAAACAGAACAGTTCTTTACCCTTTCCTTCTTGGGCTGTGAAAAACTGCCCCCAGGCAAGTCTGTTTCTAGCAACTTTCATAGGAGCCACTTTGGGGGACTGCAAGGAGACTTTGGGAGTGATTGCACCTCCAGGCCTGCCTCAGAGTGATGCTCCTCCCTATATTCTCACCAGAGCCAGTGTTCTGCCCTTAAATCTTTGCTTTTGTGATAACAGCTTTTTTACAGGCAATCCAGCAGGAGGTGAAAAGGAAAGTACTTGTTCCGTGCATTGTGTAAGATTCAGTCAAACTATAAGGACTCTGGAGAAAAGTGAGTTCTACAGAAGATCTGATCCAGTAGTTCATGTAGTCCTACAGCATATTTTGAGAAAGATGTTTTATTGGGTTGGTAAGAAAAACATTGGGGCAAAAAAAAAACCTTTTGAAAGCTGTGTGCCAAATATCTGTTAAAAAAGAGATCTTACACTTCCAACATTTGAATTTTGAGTCAGTAAGGTTATCTGTAGCCTGGTCACACCAACTTTTACTTTTCATTCTATTCAGAAAGATGTCTCTCTTTTTTTTTTTGTTTTTTTTTTTTGCAAACCAATCCCTAAATACATGTAAGTCAAACGAAAAGGCACAGGATATTTAAACTACCACTACCACGAAACTAAAAATAGTTTTGTTAAACTATAGTTGAACTATTACATATAGATAATCCTGCTCCACTACTAAAAGAGTCAAAACTTTTTTTGATTTACAAATTTTGGTATTGTGTCATTTCAGTTTCAATATCTTTATTTTTAGAAGCGACCCTGGAGAGTCCATCAAAGTGGATCAACCCTCTGCAATCTGCTGCTCCTCAGAAGTCAATAAAAGCTCTTTCTGGAGGCATGAGATATAAGAAAAGGCCCTGAAATTAATTACAGGCCTCTACCCAGTCTAAGGACAGCTGCAACATGTGCAATATTTTCTGATGTTACAAGGACAACTTCTGTGGTTTAGGACTCAAATGTAAATTCAGTTTTGTACGACACTAAAAAAAAAGCAAAATTATAATTTTTGTTACAGACATGCAGTACAGAAGACTTAAGGTTTTTATCTTACTCTTGAGTTATTATTAAAGCTGTTAACATGGAGAGAATTTGCATTTTTTAAAACTGCATGTCATTCATCTCTAAAATTACCCAAATCCCCATCTCAGTGACTGCCTTTAACAATACTGTCAATAGATGAAAGCTTATCAATGATCCTTTGGTTTTCTATATAAAAAGCTAAAATTCTCCTAGGAGCAAGAAAATAGGATGTCATTCTGTGAATATATTTTCAATATGAATAAAATACCTTTTCCTAATATATTTTTTAATAATTTAATTTTAAAACTTATTCAATTATATATATTTTAATTGCATATTTTTGATATATACCAAATACATTTTTACCATGTAGGAGACAATATTAATTTGTTTAGTTTTGACAGTTTGACTTACTTCTAACAGGCACTGTCATTTTCTAGTTGCACACTATGTAGAGAACATGCAACACTACAAACTTTCATTTACCTTTGTGACAGATGCCAAAATGACTTGGGACTAAATAAGCCCAAATTTTTTCTAGAGCATGGAGGAAAGTTAAACCCAGAACCACAACTGAAGTCCCTAAATAAAAGTTTTAGAAAACAAAAGGGGAAAGTATTTTAAATATTTTAAATACAAGGATTTATCTTAGATTTTCTAATAACAACTTCAGCCCTCCAAAATTCTCATGGTCCAGTTATGTTACTGGAAGCAGCACAGTGTTAAGGTCTTGTGCTGCTGCATCCAAACAGAAATGTTATTATTTTAATCTTATTCACATCTACTCTGTAGCTGAAGTGGTCTTCATAGTCTGGACTTCAAACTATGCCTTTTAAACATGAGTACATTACTCAAAAATGTAGAAACTAAATGTAAAAATGTCGATTTTCTAAATAAAGTCTCCCAGGCTTCTACACTGATGTGGGCTGAAATTATCATACCATTAATATCTGAATACCTTCACTTTCTCAGTTCTTCCTGTAAATCATTCCTTTTGAGAGAACAGATTTATTGTCATGCAATAAATGCACACTACACACAATAAATGTGTACTACACACAGTTAATGTGTACTACTTTTGCACTACAAAGGCTGGATTTGTGGAGAAAACTGGATAAAAAGGAACAAATAACTTTTCTAAACATCAGAAAAGCATGTTTAATATCACATATTATGGCTGGTATCCTGGATTCTATACTTTTGTACTTCAGAACAGAAGTTTACAGGGAGATTTCTCCACTGAGCACTGCTGAAACTCAGCCATTACACATTCCCTAACCTAATGTAGGTATTCAGTGCACTGCAGCACAGACCTCTCCAGCCATGGAGTTTGTCTGGAAAATAAGAAGCTCTCTGTCAGGGCTGAAGTGGAGCTCCACACGGGGGAAAAAGAGGACCATAAAAAAGAGTTTTTTTGGGTTTTTTTTAATGACAGTTATTCACAATGCTTCATGAAACTGATTTATATGCCACTGTAAATCCTGGAGAGAGAGAGATTAAAAGGCAAGTGAAGCAGTCATGGCCAAAAGATAAAGATACCAAATCCATTTCAGCTCCACATGCATGGCATGGAAACAGATATGGGCTTGTATGGCATGTACGTTTACACAACAGCACTGAAAATTTGGGGGTTTATAAATTAACTGTGATTTGAAGCCAGAACAATCAGACACACCAAGTCAATGAAATCCATCAAACTGAACCCAAGTAAGCATACAAAAATAATAAAAAGTAATAACATTAGATTAAGAAGAATTAAACAGGAAATAACTCTTCAATGTAATTCAGAGCCATTACAACATAGTTCTCTACAGTCACCTGTTCCTTTGAGCAATGAGGGAAAGCAAAATGCTGCATTTTCCAAATGTCTAATTACAACTGTTCACAAAGCTGATTACAAATTACTGTCAGAAGCTCCAGTTTCCTGAAAAATAGAAAATTCATGGACTAGAATGTGATTATTATAATTTGTGGTGTTCATGGGTTATTGGCTGCACTACCAACATATCACGTCTTGCAGAAATCCTACAGAATCAGACCTGAACCAAGGTAATTCCCACTACAAGCTGAGTCTTCAAGGGATAAAAAAATACATGCTAGAGGAAACACAATACGTGAACATACAATCAGAAGCAGAAAAAAGAATAATTTATATTGAAATCAGTCTCAGGCTCTACTTGCAATTTTTTTTTTTCAGCTAAAAAAGGGCACATACCTTGGCTTCCATCAAAGAGTTGTAAACAGCATATGTGTTATCTCAAGCAAAAAAAAAATCACAGAAACAGGACAACAGCAAATGACATAATAAAATCCAATGCAAGGTTGGTCACCTCATCATTTTCAGGTTGGCCTAGAAGAAGAATCAGAATTTTAAGATGCAAATCTTACTGAAGTTCCTCTCTCTCCATTTTCCTCTGCAAATAAAACCCAGGGGAAATCTGCTCCTGTACTAAGTTCTTTGATAGGCCCAAGCATTACAATGACAGCATTATATGGTTTTAAATAATGCTGAGGATAGTTTCTAAGCCTCTGCATATAATATAATAATACATAACAAGTCACTGTCCTTTTTATTCATCCCATGCTCTGCTACAGAAACTAAAACTCCATACACAAAAAGAGCTCAAAACATATGCAATCAGACACTCAAGGATTTTTCAAAAACTGAATTACAATAGCAAAAAAAATTTAAAAATAAGGAATGATTTTGAAAATGGATGGTACTACTCTTCTAAATCACATTAGCAACTAATAAGTGTCAAGGGCCTGCTATAACTTGGTACCAAAAGAGCATTGTATACAATTGCCTTTGACTAATGGATATTTTATGCTAAAGGATAACTTCTAATTCTGCTGCAAGAAGTGCATACTTGCCAGGCACTGCAGACATTAGGAATTTTGGTTAAGATGTATGAATGGAAACAATCCAGGGGAGAAAAAAATTATACAAACTTAAATGAATCCAGACTGGACACTGGAAGTAAAACTGTGAAGTTTCAGGAATAACCAGTAGAACTCAGAGATAAAGGAAAATAAATTTTGAGTATTACCTGGGGTTTTTTTGTGTCTCAGTAAGAGACAGTATTTATAGGGATGTATCAATTCAATCTATCACTACATAAAACGAATCCTAGGAGGGAGTCAAGAAGAATTTTCTAGAAATAGCATCCTAGTTTGTTAAACACAGTATGGCATGACCCCATTCTCATGTAGCCCAGTAAAAAACAGATTATAGTAGCAGTGGGAGGTATATGGAGTATAAGAATCCCAGTTTTTCTATGAGACTCAATATAAAAAAAAAAAAAATTGGCATTGGATACACTTTATAAGGGCAAAGCCCATCTTCTTTATTTCCATGCTCCCCCAGCCTTTGCAGTTTTTCAAGTCTTACAAACAATATCTAAAAAGACAGTACTTCCCTTGTGAAATATGGGAAACACAGAAGCTTTTTTCTTTACCTCAAGCACAGTCACTGGGATCCAACAGGACAAGTCCTGAAAACATGGTTTTGAATAAAACATTACAAGTAAATAAGAGTGCAGTCAGAGGCTGTGTCTATTAAAAGTATATACTTAATCTCCATCCAAGCAGTACCCCAGGATAAAATGTGTATCTGCACCACCCCTTATGCATTCCCTATTCCTTACATTTCCATTCCCTATTCCCCCTTAGGAATTTCCTTAGGAATTTCCTCCCTTGTTGTTTGGAATTTAAACATTATTCCTTAGCATGCCTGCTTTTACCTGCTGCTTGTTGTGGCACTGTGCTTGCAGGGCTCCGAGTTCTGCAGAAGGGAATATTGAGGACTTTGCCATTGAAAGGAGGCAGCAGGATGCCCTGCACAGTGGCAAGAGGCAGACAGGGTCAGGGAGCTGGGGCAAGTGTGGGTTTCTCTTCCTGAGACTAGAAGTATGAGGAGCTCTGAAAGAGGAGCACAAATTTTATTTAAAAAAAAAAAAAAAAAAACCACAAACCTAAAAAAAAACCAAAAAACCCCACAGGCTTTCAAAATGGCAAAAGGCAACCCCTGTATTAGGATTATCAGGCACAGGATGGACTGGTAAAATCCTTTCCCATCCTTAGCTCTGCCCTCAGCCCCATGGTCAGGTCAAAAATTGCAAGAAATCTCTGGGCGACTCTGATCCCAGTCATCCCTCTGAGCACTTAGGGAAAACATATTTCTTTCTGTCTCTTCATGCCAAGCTGCCCACCAGCCTCTGCACATAAATCCTCAATATTTTATCCTCTTTCAGTAACTTGTATACTACTGCATATCTATCAATAATCAATCCCTCAAGGAAGGAACATTATCATTTTTCCTCCTTTGTCTATAATGGACAATAAAATTCCTGGTGTTAAAAAACAACAGTAATATTCTGATTGCATTAGTTTGCCACTGTTTGCCTGGAACAGAATCAGCCCCTCGAAAAAATGTTATTTTTTGAGGATGGAAGGAACAGAGTGAGTTTTAACCATATTTGATATTGGCCTGCATCGCCCGTAACATCATTTCAGAAAACTCTGAATTCAATCTGGGCTAAAGCAATGCTCCCACAGTTGAAGTTTCTCTTGCATAATTCAGAATTTCCTGGGTATAAGATTTACAGATAAAAAGTTTCTTCCATGCATAAATACTACAGCAATCACTGCTCCCTCAATGTCTATTTCTCCAATTTACTTTTTTATTTCTCACTCTGGCCGTATCTTGCCTTGCTGCATCTCCATCAAAGATGCAAAAATATGCTACAAAGCTAAAATACCTTTCCTCTCCTGTCTGCTGAGTTTCACATTTCCTAATGACTGATACAGAAGCAGGTGCTGTTCCAAAGCCACGGGAAAGAACCGAGTTTGCCATATGACAATAATGCAAAGGCCATAATGCAAAGCTGTTCATGAGAGGGGAAGATGGGAAATTAAACACCTGTAATTAATTTCCTTCACAGAACATCCTCTGGCGACATCTGCACAAACCTCCCTGAGTCAGAAATCCATTTGTGATGTTTTGCAATTGGTTCAAAAGCCAGTTCTGCTCTGCAGAATGACACCAGCAACAGCGATTAAATGAAGATGGAATGCAAGCTCTTGCTGAGCATCCTCTGCTGGAGGTCAGCCCAGCCACTTTATTTGGGAACTTCAGGGAGCTTTTTTATTTTTTGTTTATTTGTTTTCCTTGCCAATTTGTAAATTGTTCTGTTTAACTTGCTTCCCCTTTCCTTAAAAGACTGATGCTATCTGTATCAAAATTATAATAATATATTCACTTATTCATTTCTGAATGCTTCTAGAGCCATATCCCAGAATGTCAAATGATGTTGTAACAGAGATGAGGACAAAACAGGGGGTGCTTGACATCTACTACAGTAAGAGCTGCCAGCCTGAAATAAGTGAAGAAATGTATCATACATATATTTTTCAAATATCTAATGTAACTACATAACAGAGAATTAGAATTAGGTGTTTTTCTGTATCTCTTACCTACTACACATTTACAGAGGAAGAATGCAGTTTGGAACATTCATCTCCTCTGCAGCTATTATCCTGCAGGGATTTTCCAGAAGTGGAACTAAGCACAAGTGACCAGGTAGGATCAATTAACCCATTCATGGTAAAACACTGAAATTACATTTTCAGGGTACACCTAATTAGACATCCAGATTAAAATGCAGAATAATTTAATTAATAAAAATCAAAATCAACAACATCACTGAAATCCTTATTCATACAGCTATGGCTGGAAAACAGCAACAAGCCCAATGTACTTTCCTGAAGCACAAAATCACTGGAAGAACAAATTTCCATTTTGGATGACAAAACAAATCAGACTGACAGACTAACCAAAGGAGGTTTCAACAGCCTGCTCGGCCACCTTATCAAATATATTTAACTGCCACAAGGAGGTTTTATAATAAAAGTGTTCAGCAACATTGGTAACTTAGATTAAGTGGTCACAGTAACCTTCCTTGATCTTCTGCCTTCTCATTTTACTAATACAACCTAATATACAATTTCCCCATTTTACTGAAACTGAGTTCGATAAGATCATGTTTTCAACATTTTTTTTTTCCACAATAATCCCTAAGCCGCTTTCTTGATCAGTGTGCTGGATGATTGTTCCACTTAGCAGGTATTCCCAAGATTATTTAGTTTCTGTTACTTTTAATAAGCTTACATTTCTGCACATTGAACTCTATCTCTCTGCTGTTGGCCTAGTCTCAAGGGAAACACTTCCTTCTAATATTGATTGCACCATGCATTATTTGTTTTGCCTTTAATCCTGGCATGTGGAATCCTGGAGGTTTTCTTTTCAATATTCTATTTCAAGTCAGCTTGAGTGATGTCAAGAGAACTGGCTCATCCAGTTCAGCAAAGAAATAAATGCTTTTTGAAGAAAAAAAAAATAATCTTTGCTTCCATATGAATTTAAGTGTTCCTCAGCAACCAAAAAAAAATGAAGTTCATGTTTCATACAACGTAAGAATTGTAAGTTATGTATTGCCATAAATAACCTGCATAATTATAACAGCAACAGTCAGAAAAATATTACCTTGAATCCAGCTCTCACTTAGGAGGGGAGGAACATGCTTTAGACAGATCTGCTTTGAGGTTCTTTCCTATCTGTGTTCTGAGAGGCTAAAGCCTTGGAAACACACGCACTTACCCATGTCTAAAACCCTCCTAAAGGAAAACGCAAAAACATCCTGGAGGTGACTGGCACATGAGATATTTTTATGTCTGAAACGTAGAAGATTTATTTTCCATTAAGATAACTTCCTAAAGACACTTCAAGGACTCTAAACCACTATGAAATCCAAAGGTTTGTAAAACACATATATTACTGTGGTGGTGCATCACAGGCACCGCGGTGACTCTTTGTGTCTCTGTGCACACACGTGTGCATTTGCCACAGCAAACATGGGGGAAATGCTGCTCTCTCAGATGTTTAAGTTATTTAGGTATCTAAGTAAGCTGGGCCTGTAAGTAAGTTTAAGTTATAAGCTGAGCTAAATGCTGTTAAGTGTTGTTCCTTTATTAAATTAAAACTTAAGTACTGTTGAGTGCTGTTAAGCCTGCTGTCAGGCCATATTCCCTTTTTTTCCTTGCCCTTTCTCCTTCTTTGTCACATGTACCTAAAAACACATACATACACAGAGATAGTTTTCTGTTTATTTCTGCTTGGATTGACTGACTGGATTTTATTTCTTACTTTCTCCCTCAGTGTGCCTTAACCCTCTAGTAATTAGCAGACTGAGCATTGCCAATGAGCTTTTTCATGCTGTCACTTAATATTAAATCCCTTTTTTTGTTGAGACCCTTGCCAGTCATCCTCTAAGCGATCTGAAGCACTCCTTCTCACCAATTATATTTAAGGAAAGATTGTTAATTTAAACAGAGGAGTTTGCTTTCAAAAATCAAGTTTTTTAACAGACTCACAATTGTGAGTGACACAGCTCCATCTGGATGGTTAGGTTTTGAATGCAGCTACATATGCGGCCTAATAGAACGCTCTCTTTAAAATCACAGCCTCCTTTACCACTCATATTTCAGCAGTATTTCCTGATATGATGAAGCAGTTGCTCATCTAATTTCTGAAGGGCTTTGTTTAGCTCGGTGACAGCGATGATTATGTGCAAAATTATCAGTTATCTGGTATTATTATCAAGCGGCACCATCTTCATACATATTTACAGAAAACTCTCTCCCTGGCTGTTCTACTTGTTTCCACGGAATGAGTATGTTTACTTGAACACTGCCTTTTGAAAAACATCAGAGAAATCACTTATATGCAAAATCATTGTGATTAGGCTCTGTGAAAGCTACAGAAGGGTTTATGCTCCAGCAGCCACCTTAGCAGGGCTTGAATTTTGAACAGGAACTCGGCCCTAGTGGCACAAAGGAGTTGGCACAGAAGCATGTCAGTCTCCCCCTGCTCTCCCTCATCCCTCAGCCCCCACTGGCACGCTTTTCCAGGAAAGGAGGGCAAGTGAGGGCAGTCAGTGCTATTCCAAAAGCAGCTTTAGTTCTCCATTAGCTTCCTGCCAAGAAATCTGCAGGGTCAACAGGGAATGTTGTTAGGAAGGCACAACGTTGGTGCTTGGGGTTAAAGAGTTATTGCAGTGTAAACTTTGTTAAACACTTAGAATATCTGAAAAAATACACTGTAAGCTCAGAAAAGGAATGTCTGCACTGAATATTCCTCTCATTCCTCTAATAATGGACCAAATCTGTGTCTGTGTAACTTTACTTTCCTCCACAAGAAATTCCCTATCTTCTATTTCCATATTATTATCTGCTTCAATTGTGAAATTTTATTTCTTCATTGCTCTGATTCTGGTAGCAGCTCTCTACAAGCTGAGTCCTATCAGAAAAATTAGGGGGTTCTTTCCTTTTCAGTGACCTGTACATCAGTTTATATTCATAAATGTATAAATGAAAGAAGCCTTTTTTACATTCTGAGACTCTAGGAAGCAAATTCCTTCAATAGCTTCTTCAAGGAATGTTCACTGTCTCAACTGCAAGATCCATAATGGCTTCCTGGAAATGCTTCAGGGTATAGAGAATAGAATATTTTTTACTAGAATGGTAGGGAGCCTTTACTAGATTAACCGCAAAATTAAGTCTCAAATTAAAGCTACTTTGCAAATTCTGCTAGCATCCTCATCAAGCTCTGGGAAACACTATGCATTTCCAGGGATTTTCATGTTACATTTAGAGAGAAGACTATCATTCTGTGCAAATCTTACAGTGTCGAGATTAATCACACACAACCAAGGTAGCAAAGGTGGGTGTGCAGTAACCATAAGCTCCCTCCATAATCCTTAGGGATCAGTGGCAGGAAGCAATTCAGCTCTTCCAAGGAATGGATGACTTCTGGAGTGTGCTCACCTCCCCTGAGTGACTACAGAGAGATGCTGACAAAACAACATTCTCATGTTGGGCGTATCAGCGTAGCGCTGAAACTCGAGTAGCAGGAAGGCCCAAGCTCTTCCTGACTATCAAATACTGCTCCACTAGATAAAAATAACATGGGTACACACATTTCTTTCTCAGCATCAAACATACCAGGGGATCAAATAGAAGAACCTTGCCCAGCTAATTGGGACCCATTTGCATGTCAAAGAGCTATGAACAGTACAGCAGCCACCAACTGTTTATCCTAACTTCATTTTGAGCTCCCATTCCCTTTGCAGAGCTCATCATAACAATTATACAATTATTATATTATACAATTGTTCCTAACTTCATTTAAATACCTGCATCTGGAGACAAAGGCCCAGCAGTAAAAAGGCCCCCTAGGTTTCCCTTAAAACCTTTGCCCGTAGCACTTGCATGTAAAAGGAGGAACGACTTTGCCCAAGTGTTTATTCAGGAACATGCTGAACAAGATCAATTGTCATTAATTGTAATAAAATCATTACAATCATTAATGCCACTTGGTGTTCATAGCAAAGTGGACTCATTAAGGAGAAAAAGTGGTGGTGTGTCCACAGCCTTGTAAGGAAACAAGGATTATTGTAAATCAACCAAGCTTCACCAGCAAAAGAGCAGCACTAGTGGCTCAGAGCAGCACCACCAGACATCAGGTTAGCTTATTTGATCCTGTTTTAAAATCCCTTTCTTTAAAACTTCAACTACTATTTCCAACAGGACAAGGTTTAAACTGCTTACTGTAACACAAAACCACCTTCCTCGATGTATAATTGAAGCAGTCAATAAATAAGGCAAGTAATGGAAAACTGGGCACTATATACAACAGTAAATATTTGACTGGGTCTTCAAAAGCAAATTGCAGCATTTCAATATTTACTTGCACTCAGAATTGCTGATGGTTTCCCTGCTGTGCAGTAAAAGAGAAAAATTATAAGTGCATTCATAATCACTTGACCTTCCTTCTAAAAAACTACATTTGCCAAAATATTCTCTGTTTTCCCATTGTTTGTGAAATAGAAAATGTAAATAGCAAACACATTTGGAAGTGCTACTGGTTTGAAACAGCGTCTCAAACTTTGATTTTCCTATCTGCCTTCTGCCCTAGAGCCAACAGCAATTTCTCACTTTGACAAGACAGATCTGGTGCCCTCAAACTGTACCAGCATGAACTATCATCAGCACTCGCTGAGCATCCATCTCATGTTAGACACAGTTTGTGCTACAATGGCAATCGTAAGAGTAACATGGGCTGCCTGCAGACGGCTCTTTGATTCCTAGCAAAAATGAGTCCTCTTGTTTCTTACTTTCACTGGTGTAAAATCCATGGAAGATAGATGACAGGTACCTTATCTCTTTAACTATGTGGTCTCTTGATGGCAAACCATCACCATACGCAGCGATAAGGACACAGCAAAATATTCCATTTTTATCGTTCAAAATATTGGGAAGAAATCTCATCTGAAATAGTAACAATGGCCTGCCTGCCCAAACCTTTCTTCAGAATTAAGTGTCTATTTAATTCAACCAGGTGACACAAAAATTCACCTCATTTTCTGCCCCCCACCTGTCAGGTACGCAACTGGTACCAAATTATGAATCTCATCTTCATCTCCACCAGGGAAATAATTAAACTAGGCTATGCACTCTTCCTAGGATTGGTAGTATGATGTAGTTTATTTTCTTTTAAAGGTTCAATCTGACTCTTATTCTGAAATACTCTATAAATGAGGGGCCAAATCCTTGGTTGTGGCTGAAAGCATCTCTTCAGCATTATCTGTATTTTTCCACATCAAACCTTGAGTTTTCAGGGTGAAAAGTGAAAGGAGAGGGCAGATTTTTCTCACATTGACCAACAGAAGTTAGACCACGAGGCTAAGCAAGACTTCTAGGCTGTCCTTGGAGCCAGTATGGAGAAATCTCCATCTCCAGAGGGCACTCCATCCCATTCCACAACAAATGTCACACTACACAACTGCAGCCACCTATTTGTTCACCAGTGAATAAAGAAAATAGATGCTTTTTGTCAGGAAAGTAAAGATGAGGAAGTCATCTCAGAGAGTCTCTGTCCAGAGCAAACCATGTAATACATCGATAAAAGCAAACCTCAACCTGCATTTGTGGAATGGTGGCTACAGCAGAGCAGTAATTCCTGGCCCAACTGTACATCAACAGCTAGAGTGCTTTAGGGAAAAATTAAGAATATGTTATGATTAAGTATAACTATGCTACATATATTTACAGTCTGCTAAAGATAAAATGCTACACAAATGTAACAGAGTATTTTTTTTCTCTACAATCAAAACACTCTTTTATGAAGGGAAATGTGTTCTTTTTCAAAAACTTGGCTGAAACCCTTGGCTGAAAAGCATTAGCCCATCACTTACCTGAGAGACTGGGTTTTATGGATGACTGTGAAAGGAAAAAAATTTGCCAAGCCTAATTTTATATTTTCCTACCTTTGTCAGCTTGTGTGAGTAACTTCTATCCCATTTTGCACCGCTTTTAATATATTAAAAATAATGAATAAAGGAGGTTCTAATGGGAGAAGTCAAATATGACAAAATAATTAAATTATTAAGCATCCAGAAATCTCTTGCTTTTCAGATCTATGAGTTAAATATATGGCAATTCAATTTCCTTAAACACTTGACAGGACCTATTTTGTATGAGATTTCTTTGCTAACAGGCTTTCAGTCACATTAAGTGTTCACAAAGTGCACAGAAGCTGTATTTTACTGCACAGCCCTAATTGAGCTGTCTGGGCTAAAGTAGCTGAATGTTACAGAAATGTTTATTATACAAATCCATTTACTCTCAAACTAGAAAAGGACATTCCTGTACATCTGAGTGTAATTTATCCTAGAAAAAAGAAAGCAAAAGGTCTTTTATCACCCTCTCAGATCAGTGAATTATGCTTATGGACTTCTTTTACAACTCAAAATCTGATTTTGCTCCAAACTGCAAAAGAGCAAAGTCTCAAATGCCTCAGTTATTTTTCAATTACATTTAATATCTCTTTCTCAACAAGAAGTATAACTTATTGCAGCATTCCATAGCTACCTCAGCAGCACTCTATGAATGGGGAAAGGATGTATTTTTGTGTTCAAAATACATCTTGCTGTCCATTTCTGCTGTTTTCCTATAACTGCATTTAGTATTTGTTTATCCAATTCTTTTGAGCATCTAACCACCTAATTTAAGTTAAATGTTTAGACACAGAGAAGTTACACAGAAAACAAGTAAAAAATCCTAAAACCTGCACGTGAAACACAATTGTGGCTGAAATATCACACATCTCCAGAGTCCCCATCTATCTATCTATCCCACAGGTTTTCCTCATGGCAGCAAAGGGGGCAGATGATGGAAATCAACTTCTCTCAAACAGGATAATAAAACTCAACTCTGCTACAGAGTAGGGACATGTTGCAGGACCCAATTCAAGCGGTAAAAGTTGGAGCGAAGATATTCTAGACATAAGAACCTTAAATACAAACTTGACCTGATTTCCTCATTTCCAAATACCCCTGTAATTTCTTATTAAATATTAAAAGGTGCTGGGGTGGGGGGAGAAAGGCACAAAACAAAGCAAAACAAAACCGCAACACACAAAAATTATATTTTGGTTTAAACCCAGCTTTTGCCTCAATCTGGTCCTACTTAGGCAACCCAAGGCACTTCAAGCTGGAAAGACAAAAGGGCAAAGAACACTAATGAAAAGCAGAGTTTGACAACTGTGTTCATTGTTATCCATAAGGCTCCAAAATAAAGTAATCTAAAAACATTTTTAGCAGGTCTCCCTCCCAACACACCAACAGTGTAATTACAGGCAGGAATATTAGACCACAAGATGGAAAGGAACTTGGACACAGGACCATAGAGTAGTCTCTGCTCCCCTCTCAAATACTCTTTCCTACCTCTGCTTTTCTAACTAATTCTATTTTATTTCATTTACTTTTCTCAAGTGTCCTCTGATTACAGTTCAGTGTCCACCAGAAATGCACCTTGACTGACCAATTTTTCCCCTATGTCCATGCTTGGCAAGCATTTAATAGTAATTAAAAACATCTCTATTTTTGGAGAGTGCATAGATAACCAAGAGGCAGTGACTTTGATTGATAGTCACTGTCTTGGAAACTGGAGGATGAAATTTTTTGTGTGAATTTAATTTCCTTGAAGGCAGGCTGGGTAGGTAATATGTTCCAAAAGATCCCTGAGACATATTTTTGCCACATGCCACGTTGCTTAGAAAGATGGTACAAATACCAGTGATTGGCACAATGAAAGAGATTTGTTGCAGCCATCTGAATTAAGCATCTCATTTGCTCTGGAACATATCATCTTCTCAGTATTCCTCGACCCTCTTTAGTAGCATGACACACCAACAGAATGAGCAATACAACTGCAGTGAAGCAACTTTCATTGCCGAGAAATTAAGAGAGGAACTGAATCTGGTGGATTTCAAAATAATGATGAGATACATCAGCAAGGAACAGTGTCACAGGATCGTCACAGTATGCAGATGTACGTGAAACAGAGCTACTTCATGGGCTGCATATCAAATTCCAGCATGGAAATTGTTAAGGTAATTCTGACACAGAAAAAGTTTCAGAAGGGAGAAAACACGAAAGCCAGACACAAAAGCTACCTCAAATATTAGGAGGCGTGAGTTAACTCAGTGGATTTTAAAGTATTTGAAGCTGAAATCTACCATTAAGGTCACCTTTAAACAAAAGGGAAAAAAAGCCCTGAATACAAGTATAGCCTCTAGTAACAAAGAAATCCTGCACAAAAATTTCTAGTTTGTTGAACACATTTCGCAGTTCTGTCCATTAATAATGTTAAATAGCACGACTTTATATCTGAGAAAAATTTGCTAATTTTCTTCTTCCCTCTTTTCAAGGCTGGACAGGAAATATCTTTTAATCCTCAGTACAACATTGCCTGGGATTAATTTGAATCTTACTTCCAAGTGGATTTAGCAAAAGTGATTTGAACCACCTATTATAAAAGCTCTAGGTGATCTTAAACATCACACAAGCTAAACTAAATGGTATATAATACCAATTACAATTACAAGTGTTATTACCAATAACACTTCTCAGGACTTCAGGACAGGTCTCCCTGAGATGAACAGTTTATTTGAAATACATATTTCGGGAAAAATGGTAGTGTTGGTTTAGTTCTTTTAAACACAGATGAACAGTTTATTATGAAGAAAATAGCATAATCAAGATGTATTCCATGAAACAGAGTGGGGTGAGATACATCAAAACCTCTACTCAAGTGATTCTTTTGCTGACTTTAATATATTCTTGCTTTAAGGTTATTGCTTTAATAAAGTGCCCTCTGCCATTTTATGTTATAGTGGCTTTAGCTTTTATATTGTGTAGTAAGTATGATTAAGATCTTCTGCCTGTTCACTTGCCATAATAAGGAATTCATCTTTTATATCTTAAATATATATATATATATACTTGCTGTCACTAAAACTTGAGGGACAAAGCTGAAAACTTAAATCTCAGGCAACCTTAAACCCCTCAAGCAAGGAGGACTTCTCAGCACCTCATGACTCAGCAGCAGGGCTTCTTTAATAAACATCCCACCTGTGACATCACCTAAACAATAAAAATTCAAACTTCAAACTGAAGTACTTTTCTAATGGATTTACCTTGGTATTTTTAAAATACAGGGATTTTTTTGCTGCTCGTGCACACTGCCTACAACATTTTTACATGTTATATCACAGTAGTTATTCTATCACACCATTACATATGTAAAAATAGCATTAATAATGTTTTTGATTCCTTTATTTCACCAAAAAGCCATTTCTGGATGAAACTGGATGAAACAGTGGGTAGATAAAATAGGAAGTAGTGCAAAAAGCTGTATATGGGGAAAGAGTGGCAGAGAGATGCTGCTTCAGTCACCCCTGCCACAAAAGGGACAGTTTAGAACCACACTGTCACTGCTGCTGCCACACACACTGGGCAGGAAGACAAGAGAGTAGAGACACAATTCAGCTTTGCTGCACGTTCTTTATCTCAGTAGGAAAGAAATGCTGCCTGGCAAAATCTTCCACAACTGCTCAGCCTTTCCATTACACATTCCTAGTAACCCCAGAAAGCTGCCAGGCTTCCTGCTTCCTTCCTCTTCAAACAAGTGTTAGGAATACCTTTGGATGTGTATAGATGGACATTGGAAAAGGACACTGAACCCCTCCATTGCAGGGAATAGGCTCTGCTTTCAGGCTTCCTTGCAGATTTTCAGGGCAGCTCCAGCACAGATGTCACAGTTGTAGGGCACACCCCCTTTCCCTGTCACACACACCTGTGCTGGCTCCACTCTCACTGCTTCCATGAAGTTATTATTCCAGCACTCTCATCACTGAAACCTCAAAGCTTGTTTTTTCATGTTAGGCAGATGCACCCCTCTTTCCCTCTTCCAGTAAGCACTCAAAGTGTTTTAGTGTGCTTATTGTTTCACAGAGACCAAACAGCAAATTTCTCCTCAACATGACATCTTCTGATCCCCTGAAGCCTTTCACACAAGCTGGAATTTAGACACACAGGTGAAGTGGGAACTGAGAAGTTGCTCCATCTCTGCCTATGTTGTCCATGCTGCCATGGCTCCATGCTGCCAGGTCTCTTTTTTAAACCAAAAATAAAAACATTAAAAAAATAAAATTAAAAAGCAGCTGTGCACTTGCAAAAAGTTACACTATATTCTTTACAAAACAAACAAAAAAAAAAAACAACAACCTAAACATTTAGACAGATCTAAAATGAATTTTCCTGCTTTGGGCTGCCACCCTGTAGAAAATTCTGGCCGCAGCTTTTACCAATTCCACAAAACAGTATTTTGACAAACAAGTTTAACATTGAAACCAACAGCTGCAATTTGGCAGCCATGGGTTTTCTGCCTTTCATTTTAATAATGTTTCTGCCCAGCACTCACAGTTCTTGTTATTCCAGCTGCAGCAGCCATAACTCATGTCTCTGGGGCGTTATTGTGTGTATGCTTTGGAGTAAAGAGGCCTCATAGGACGTCTAATATGATGTCCTTTGCAATCCATTATTAGAGTATGAATCACCTTGCCAGTTAATCACACCATTATGAATGCTGAAGGCATAAAAAACCAAGAGGGATTGAAATACCTATATTTCCAGATTAAGGAAAGCTCTTTAAAAAAAAAAAAATGCAGGCAGACTAATGAATATAGGTTTTGAACTGTGCCAGATTGGCACACAAAACTGAAAAATTTTAATCAAAAGGGCTTTTTTGTCTTAGTTGCTTGTAATGATACCGGAAAAGAAAGGGAAATATATGCAAACTTCCATATCTTCTGCTAAAAATGGATATGCTGAATTGGAAATTCAGTGAACTTGGAGTAAACCCAAAATAATTTAAAAAATAATAGATAAATACATCAACCCTCTATTTCAAACCTCTATTTACCTGCACTGTCATTTGAAGCTGGAAGAGGCTGATGCAGTTAGTCAAAGTCATCAGCAGCACTGCAGAGCAACATTAATCTCTCACTTGTTTATGCATTAAATGCATTTATGCTTCTTACTTCCCTTGCATGTACTTTGCTGCCACCTCCAGGATTCACTGGATTTCAGTCTAGATGTTTAAAAACCCTGTCACCAACCAAAACTTATTTTGCTCTGAGGTGTAATATTTCAAACTGTAAGCATGGGTTTGGTTTCAATTTAAAAGGAAACCCCCCAAAACTCTCTTTGCAGACACCATTCACAATCACAGGTGTCAGAATAGCTTACAGATGCTCCTTCCTTCAAAAAGTAACATGGTGCTTTAAAATAATAGCCTGTTTAGCATCATGCTAAATTACAGAGGAAACCCTATAAAAAATAAATTTATGGCAGACCCTCATTCCAGAGTCTTTTGTGATTATTATTGCCCCTAATTCCAGGACAAGAAAAATTAAAAAGATAGTTTTTAGCTGGAAGTATTTTATAAAGTTAGGATTCTTTTTCTTTTTTAAAGCTGTGTTAAGTGATTCAAGGCACACTCCTACACCCTCAGTAGCAGGCAATAATTGCAATTTTAAAAAGGTTCAAAATTCTCTACAATGAGAAGGTAGCATCCCTATCTTTCTCCTCTTTTATTAATGAGAGGATCAGGTTCAAGTGGATGGAGTATCAGGCATCCTTAAGAAATTCATTCTTTGAAAAGCCATAATGAGGTGTCACAGTGCAGAGCCGTACACCATGGACTATGGAAAATTCATCCTAAAATTAAGACTAACATTAGACTAGGAGAAATTCTTTTAAGACACTATAAAATTAGTAATATCCGCTTAATATAAGCAAAGTAAAAGGATTCAGAACTTGCTAAGGCTAACAGTACAGGCTGGTTCCAGAAACAGTATCTACTTTATATTTTGGTGTCATCAAAAAACATGGGATTTTGAAGTAATCATTTACAGTCCTGAAGGAAAGCTCACCAAAGTGATTAATTAATTTTTATTTAAAAATAAGATTCAGTGAAAGCTAGGTCATACCCTATTAGGGCTTTCATTATTATTAAGAACCTTTCTATCTCAAAAGTACAGGATGAATTCCACTGTCTAACATCTATATTCCAGGTTTTTCCATGCCTGATTAAAGGTAGCCAGGGGAAAATGAACATACCACACACCTTGGCAGAAATGGGCTGTGCCACTCACTGGATTATGCAGTGCCACATTCTTTATCTTCAGAGAAGATCAGCGCAGGTACTTTACACTATACAAGTAACAATAACAAGTTTAGTGACATTTTAAGCAGGGTCTGTAATTCATTAGACTTGTGCAGAATTTACCTTACTAGCACAAACCACGTTTTGCCTGGCTCTTGCCAAAGCATCTGGAGATGGCAAGCTGCAATGCAAACACAAACATCTTCCCATGCTCAAAGCTCAAGCGCTTTGCCAAGCATCATTAAAAATGATGTATTTAGGGTAAGCTGTCTCCATTTTTATTATATTCTTACATTTATTAAATAAAGACTTCTGTTGCTTAAGGTGAGGCGTGTGTTCACTGGGTTCTTCTAAAATTGCTTTGCAATAATCCTGCCAGAAAAAGTATTTAATATGACTTCCATCGATTTCCTGTACCAATCAATCATTACAAATTTATCAGAGCAATAAAAATGCATGGAAAAGTTTCTCACTGGGTTTACAACAATGCTGAACTACACTTACCTTTTGGAAGTCAAAAGGCTCAATTACTTTTCCTCTATTTTAGATAGAATTCACTAGCTTTCCAATGTGACCAGAATTTGAAGTAGCTATTAATTTGTACACAGTAAATGTAATATTCCTTTATGGTTGAGGAGAGCAGGGTGAGAGGA
This sequence comes from Cyanistes caeruleus, assembly GCF_971803275.1. Taxonomy (NCBI): domain Eukaryota; kingdom Metazoa; phylum Chordata; class Aves; order Passeriformes; family Paridae; genus Cyanistes; species Cyanistes caeruleus. The sequence continues at coordinate 76,236,974 of NC_141705.1, forward strand.
AGATAAAAATTCAGTGGAATATTTGTATATAACCTGATGAAATTTGACCCTCAATGCAGAAAACAGTCCATTCTATGTCAATATTTCAGAATATTTCAGAAAGACTACAGAAATTATAACAAAATAAAAAAATTGCACTCAGAGTAAGGACTCAGCTGCCTGGAAAATCAATCCACAGTAGCCTATATTGAAATACTGCTCAGGGACCTAGGACTGACATAATCATTTCCTGAAAAATCCCTTTAAAAAGACTGACACTTTGAAGATACTAAAATTTAACATTTATCTATTTTACTCAAAAGGAAAACCTATGCTAAGTCACAGCATATCAGCTGTGATATGTGCCATCAACATGGCACATTGGGAAAAGGGTGTGTCTGCTAAAAGAAATTCAAACCATGTGGTAACAAGGATTTTTGGGATCATTTTCCTCTGGCTTTTATTTTTTTATTATTTTTTTTTTTGCCTTTTTCATGCTCTGTAAATGTTAGAATTTACACTGAAAAAAAACCCTGTAAATCAAGAAAAGGTAGAATTTGAAACAAAAGTAGTAAGTAAAATGAGACTTCCCAAGAAAATACAATTTTCTGTTATTCACACCAACTTCTTTTTCCTGTATATAACAGAAATAAAAGGCTCATCTAGCCTGTTGAGTTTTTATCTTTTTTTTTATTTAACAGCAGCAAGCTAGATCACTCTTTTCTCACTCCTGTAAACTTGCTATAAGCTTCCCATGTAAACATAATCCCAATTAGACGTTCATCACAGGCAGGTACTCCTGCTGTCAATATCCTCCACCAGAAACCATCAATATGACCTGCACACTCTGACTGGCAGGTCATGCATCAGCCACACGCTGTTTATTTGTTACCTTCATTGATTCCTTGTGCTTTCACTGGCACCTCTAGGAAGGAGATGATATTGTCAGAGACCTCACAGCACAGATGCACTGAACTGCTCAAAACGGGCACACCACGAGATGAGTGTCCATGGCTGGAAGAGCAAAAGGCAATTACATTCTCTAAGGACATCAAGATGCTTCTGCCCTCCTGATTAAAGGGTAACAGGCTTTCTGGAATACATGGCCCTAACAGAGTTTATACACTCCATTACCGTGTAGTATCATCAATGTCCTCTTTTTTCAGGTAAGTTGTCTCATCTGGTGAAACACAAAATGCAAACCTTTTCTTTTTATGGTTTACACTGTTGTTGTGAGGGGACTGCTAATTACGCTGCTAATGTAGATAAGAGAAAGAGTTCCAGTCTCCTGTGTGGAGAATTAATCCCAGTTTCTGACACATTTAAATGTTGTCCTCATCACATGAGGTTGAGTGGAAACAGTATTGCTTTGTGCTAAAAGGACTTAATCCTTCCTTAGCCTTGCTTTATAAATAATGTTCGTAAGAGTACAGCAACTTCAAAAATCGCAAGGGGGTATAAATTATAATTTCATACCACTGCAGCAAAAGGTGGTCAGAGTCTCTGAATTCTCTGAACACAGGCATAAATTTCATGATGTCAAAGAACATGGGAAAAAAATCCAGATCAAGATAAGCCACAAAGGAAAAAATTAAATTAGTGGCCACTGTGGGCATAGTGCGACTCCTATTTCAGGCTAAATCTCTTTGAGATGAGGGTCCCAAGACAGTCCTATTTAAACCAATTTAGCATAAAACACCACTCAATAAATACAATGGTGGCAATATCTAGTCTCAACTGTCTCCTGCAATTTACTTTTAATCTGTAACGTTCCCCACCTTCTGTGCAATTTCACAGCAGAAAAAATAATAGTTATAAAGGCTACTTTAAAACAGCATTTCCAGTTACAGACAATTAGTTGTAAAGACATTGAGGTACCCTAGTGCTTCTATTGAAATGTAAATATTTGTGATTTTTACAGCTTACTATTCAAAGCAAGACAGGTTATTCATTCACCACACTTCCTTTATTCAGAACACTTTGAATAATACTTGCAGTAGAACACTTTGAATAATATTTATAGTCAACATTTTATTTTTTTCAAGGAAAGTAATTCTTTTCCCATTAGTTTAAAATTCATTGTCTTTCAAGTGTTCTTATCATTATTGCTGCTAAATAATACGGCATCTTTTTCAGAAATTATAACTACAGGAAAAGGAAAAATATTTAAATCTGAAAAGCACATTGTAAGCAATAAATTGGCCAATTCATAACTGCTGTGCCTGAAATAATTGTAATAATTTCCTTGCTCTATTTTTGCCTCAAGACCTTTATCAGTAACAGGTTCTTCCCATTTGCCACCCCTTACTCATGCCCACCCTACCCAGGATGAGTTAGAAAGGCCACTACAGCAAAAGCTAAAATTTAAGTGCCATTACCCACTTCTCACAACTTACCTCACCCAGCAAAAGCCACAGACAGACAGCAGGAACAGGCAGCTGAGAAAAAGAGTCACACAGGAGAGTGGACTGAAGATCCCTTACTCCCTGGAATTCTGTCCCTCAGCAACTATGGAAGTCAATGCTGAATATTCCAGTAAGATCACACTGTTTGAGAAAGCAGTTTTTGTAGAACCTGCACTTTAGCTGAAAGAAATTGATGCAGTATTCTATTATTTACAATGACAAGTGATTTATTGGTATGCTTTTTATTCTCCAGAACTTGTTTAGGTGTTACACTACTCCACAGCTGTACTGAGTTTCTAATTCTGCGCAATTCTGTTTGAACAGTAGTGCTGGATATCCTATTTTCTTTGTGTTATATTAGAACAGTCCATTTTCTCCCCAAAATGTGCTTCCTTAGGAATATTTTTACAGCTGCTCTCCAAGTCCTGACTTTCATTTTTCATAGAGGATGTTCTACTTGTCTTGTTCCCCCTTCAAGATTACACACAATCAAATAAGACTGGAATACTTCTCTATCAATATTTTGCAGTTAGCATATAAAACAGGCCAAAACATTTCAAATGGCCTCTAGGACACTATCTAGTTGAATATAAGTAAACAATTTTAGAGATTCAAGATTATTCCAACCTATTTCCCAGTTTGAAACTACAAATCAACATTTTTTTTCAAAAGTTCTTAGCAATTATCCTCCCATGGTAGTCCAGAAATTCTAATGATTTGCACAGAAATAATTGGTAATAGGGCAAATGTTTGACAACCAAGTATTGTTAATGCACTGGGCAAGTTGCACTGTCTGGAATAGCTCTGTTCTCACAGATATTGGAAAGGCATTTTCAGTACCTTAAGCACAAATAAATAATAATCTGATGTATAATTAAAAAAAAAAAAACAACTAAATTTATTACAAAACAATTCAAGAACTGAACTGCTTTAATGGACAGAAGAAGGGGATCTAAAAATGTTCCTCAAAAGTCCCAGGTTTCATAGTTACTCCTTATGCCTCCATATTCTTTTCTGCTCTTTTCCCTTTTAGTAAGAGGAAAACTACAGACTTTGGACAACCCTTTTTTCAGTCCAGCCTGCTACATACCAGCCATTCAAGCCAGGTTGCTCCCAGAAATGGGAATGCACAACATTCTGGTTTCAAACTCATTGATTATTATTTAAAGCTAAGAGGATGCTAGATAACACCAAAAAAGTTTTATAACCATCAAGCGTAAGTCCCTTTTCACCGCAAAAACCAAGGTAATCTCTGGAAAGCTTCTAAATGCAAATTTTGGTATTTCAGAGTATTTCAGCTCTTAAGGGCTGTTATTAAAGGAAATTGATGTTTCATGTTATTTAAGTTTTCAAAATTTCTGAAAAATGCATCAACCTATAAAAAAGTGAAGGTTTCAAAACTCCAGTTCAACCCAAATACCAAAACACTGTGCAATTGTGAGAAGCAAGTTCTCTATGAACTAAAAATCCCATTTGTTTTTTGATTTGTTTGGTAATTCCATATGAACTCTGTTTTACTGCACTGCAGTAAGGAGTTGATGTCACAAGCCCTGAGCCTTAGCTGACTGCAGCTGCAGGTCTCTATTTCTCCTTATAAAACCCAAATAAAACCTGTGGAACATTTCAACACAGCTTCTGAACCAGATTTTTCCTTGGCCTGGATAATTCACACAACTGCATCACGTGTGACTTTTGTGAAGAACAAGTTCTAGGTCATAAGTACAGAGTTCATAACATCATATTCCCCATTCACTCAGCTTAATTTAAGACTGCTAAACCTGTGGCAATATGTACATCCACAAACATATAACCTAACCAGAGAGCGTAAACACCTCAGAAAAGCTTTGTTTTCATTTTCTAATGCATTCTACCTTATAAAACTAAAGGGATATTCATAGAATGACAAATTTTCAAAGGAGCAGCAAGATCAAAATTTGTTGCCGGTATAGTTGTGGTTATATATGAACCAGTTTTCAGCCCAGAAATGAGTCATGGGTGCATTCATACTTTAAAACAGTGCAGCACATGAATTTTGGGTAATCATTCTCACAAGTTTCACAAAACCACATTGTCTCATACTTAGTGAGAAGGTAATAAGGTCTCCCTTCTGTTCTAATTTAACAGAAGGGAAAGAGGTGAAATTAAGAGATGCATGATGATACCCAAAGTCTCCCTAAGGAAAAGCAGGTTATTTTGTTGCTGGAGCCACTGCAGCATGCTAAACAGCACTTACAAACGTGGATATCCTTCCTAAAATTGCAGCAGTGCACTTAATGAGCCATACTTCGGAGGTGCATAAAATTAGGACTGAGGTAGACTGCAGACCTAATAAATCTTTCATTAGAACTTGTTCAGGTATCACTTTTCCCAATGTCATAACGAAACTAAGACTGAGGAAGAGTCACACTCCAGTCCGTAGTGCCCCTACTGATGAGAGATGCTACCAAAGGCTTAGTTAAAGCTCTGCTTTTGACAACAGCCTGTTTAAGCACTGATATAGAATCTTTGGTTCCCCCTCCGCAGCCAGGGATACAGGATGTTCCTCAGGAACCCACAGGAATTAGCAACAGACATGCTTGCCAGGTATTTTCAAGGGTATCATGTTAGCGTTTTTCACGAGCACTAAATTCAGCGAAATGGAATGGGGTTTAGTAAATGGATTGGCAATTATGAAATTAGCAGTGTAATGCTGAAAGTACCCGAGAGTCTTGCCTTCAAGACTCTATTCAAGCAGCAACAAGGGGTTTAACTAGAATCTAGTTTAGTGTGAACTTGCAAACAAAATAAATTTACTGGTAATAGAATAAGCCCCAAGACCACTCAAGACTCCTTCTACCTGCTGTCCTGTTGACCTTTTTCACCAGTATAGGAACAACTGGTAGATGGCAGAAACCTGGCAAGGAACTGTGGAGGTGGTCTAAGAGTTTAAGACATACCACCATATCTTATTTTCTCACTTGAGAATGACCATCCATGAATCAAAGTCACATAACTTTGAGTCATTAGAAAGATATTTCATTCCATCATGATTTACTGTGACTTGACAAATATGGTGAGCTGCTAAGAATAATGGCATCTGTTTTTCTTCTAATCTTTCTGGGAAAGAAGGAAGAAATGTACATCCCTACTAAAGAGCATGTGTCATAGCAAGGTATATGCTACACTTGAAAACTCAGAAGAAGACAAATAATTTCAAAGTGAGACTTCTGGAAGACTTTAAAGACCTTATTTTAGTATCTTCTATGCTACTCAGGTCCAAGTCATTTAATAAATTCAACAGCTTAAAGCTTAAACGATTTAAGTAAGGACATGTAGTAGGAAAAGACACATTAAAAGTAAAAGCCATAGTCAGATATAACCATGCTAAAAAACAGAGAAATTGCAATGAGCCCTATGCTTAGGAGAGAGTATTGTGCAGTTAATGTAAGTAATGAACCTTTCATGTGAAATGATGTAGTGTCACAACTCATTTGCATCCCACTTAAAGTGTAATTAAGTTTCCCTGACAGCATGGCTTATGGCTGAGAGAACAGACCTGGCTGCTAAATTAATCCAGAATCCCTCTAGTTAAATAACACTCTGCAAAGAAAACTTAACACACTTTCATTTAAAGTTCCTGAACTTACATTTAAAGTGGCACTATACAGAATTCAGAGAATGTTCTCAAAGACTTCAAGATACCCTCGGTGACACAGCTGACTTGAAAACAAGTGTCCTGAGCCCATGCCAAGGTTTGGCCCAAACCACAGTGTACAAGACAATCCAGTAACACGTCCAAATATGTTACCATTTGGGGATTTTCTTGTTAGTGACCTACAACATTACCAGGACAGGGTTCTCAAATGCAGAGAAAGATCAAAAAACAGTGAATAGGTGCTACTAAACTAACTACAGCAAAACAGACGACCATCACTTGGGTTATTACCTGTAATGCAATACCAATGTCTGATTTTTTGATAGAGTAACATCCAGCAATAATAAGCTCAGAATTAAACAAATTTTTTGGTTCTAACTGAAAGAAGCCTGACTATTAACCACTCTTTTCAGCCAATTACAGAAATCATTCCCTAAAACCAAGTTACTAAAAACATGATAGGAGTGAGGAGTGAGTGGCTTGTGGTCTAGAGAGTCTCAGAGGGAGCATTAAATTGCAGAGGAGTATTCCTAAACCACAACAGGGAGTAATATTTTATGGTTTATGAATCGGTTTGTTCTTTACTGATTTTCATCCTAAAGGTTCTATTTAGAGCAAAGGAAGTTGAAACACTCCAGAACATATAATTCTGTAAAATCCATATGGATCTATGAAAAGTTAACTTATTACCATGAACCATAAGTATAGACTGTCCAGAATAAGCACTGTCATCCTGTTTTCCATTATATTCCTACCTGCATGTTACAAACAGTCAGGAATCTGTGCAGTCTCTCCATGGTTCGGAAAATCTCATTAGAGAGAATTCCCTTTTGGCCTCTGGAAATAATCTAATTTTAGCAGCGTCCCAAGATCTCTCCCAAGAGCCACCCTGAACCACACTGCATGAAAATCTGCAAAGTCAAAATCTGTATCGAAAGGGAACAGGTACACCATGGCTATAATTAAGCTGTAGCTGTTACAAAGGTCTGAGTCCTTTCCTACAAGGGGAGGAGTTGTAGCAGCTTTTTTGACTACTGAAAAACAAAAATCATGTTTGGCAAAATTATCTGATGTCCTGGAAAATTATTTTACTCCATAGTTAAAGAAAAGGCAAGCTGTTAGCAGTTACTTTATAAGAAATGCTCGAAATAGACACAAAAACCATGGGTTTGGAGTCGATAGTAACAGAACATGAACAACCATGTCCCTGAATTTGAGAGATTAAGCTACAGCTTTTTCATACTAATAGCATCTCTACTTAGAAGATTGGGGAAAACAATTTCAAATATTTTCCATTAAGGGAACGTTTCTGGAAAGCTCTTTGTGCCCAAGAAGAGAAGTTTAAAACCCCTTTTATCCCTCTGCAGTCAGAATTTATAACAATCAATACAAAACACAAGAAGTATTCAAGTGTAGCCCCTTAGAACTTGAACATTTGCCTGACTGTAATTTTCAGCGTGAGACAACACAACTTAACAAGCTCAACCAGATGTTTATTTTCACATAGCTTTAGTCATTCCTTGACAGTAGGAACTGATTTATCTACATCCACAATAGTAAGGCAGTTGGGTCCTAGATCTCTCCCAGATTCCTTTTTTGACTTAACATTTTCAAATACACCAAATGGCAATTAGTGATGAAAACAAGGAACGGGAAAACACTCTGCAAGCAAATGCTATGAGTTTCACTAACAATTTCCACTTAAAAAATTAATTCTCTTAGATGGGATGAAGTCTAGCACAGTACTCCAGGCCTCATATGTATCTTGCCAAATACTGCTGTGTATTGTGTATATGTACCCTGATCCACATTTCAGGGCAGCAAAATTCAATTTTGCTTCAAATGCAATGAGGTCGTAAGTTAGTGTAGCAAATAATTATAAGGAGTTTATTACCTTTAACCAAACCAGTATTGAAGAATAACAATTGTATAGTAATATTGTATAACATGACAAATGTAAATTCTATTATATTCCCACCAATCAGGAAGCTACACATTAAAATACTAATTTTTTTTAAGCAGCATAAATATGGTTTCTTGATCAGGACTGAGTAGGAAATGGTGCTCTAACAGAGCAAACCAGAGACCACCTAGGGTCCTTCAGGCAGCCAGAAAATTCTGAGGTACTATGGAAACACCAAGCCTAAAATGAAGGAAAAGCTCCCACAATAGTTTTTTTCTCTAACAACATTGCTCAAGTCCTGAAATCAGGGCCACTGCACACTGTGAATCAGCCCTGGATCTTGAAAGTCAATGGGTTTTCCCCATGTAAGGAATACAGCTAAATATATATTCTCTGCCAGTTGTTTGTATATATTTTCTGCATTTCCTCTAAAACATTAATTCCTTGTAATTGTATGCAAATAATCAACTTACAAAGGATGCTCTGTATTCTCATTAGATGAAAGGTCCTGTTGCAGATGACATTCCATTCTCAATTTAACCCAAAACACATTCAAGTCAAAAGAAAATAAACCTACCTTAAGGAGTAAAAACTTACCTTTAAGACTGGCCTTAAAGCCCAATCTTGGTTTATTGACAAAAAAAAAAAAAAAAAACAACTTTGTTCCACCTCACAAATCAGGTCCCTGAATCAGTTTAGTCTCTTCCTTAAGTATTGGATAAAATGATTCTATATTCTTTCACTCGCATTAAATAGTGTAGAATTCATTTTTCTTAGGTGGCAAATGCTTTTAATGAACAAATGAAAACAGAATCACAGAATAATCTGAGTTGTGAGGGATCTCAAAGACCATCTCGTTCCAACAACCCTGTCACAGATAGGTTGTTCAAATCCCAATCCCACAGGGCCTTGAACATTTTCAGGGCTGGGGCACCCAGAACTTCTCTGGGCAACTTATTCCAGTGCCTCACCACTTCCCAGTGAGGAATTTCTTCCTCCCATTTCACCTCTATCTACCCTGTCTATATAAAATGAGAAGTGCAGGCTTTGTCTCAAAGCACTAAGTGGTACCATCAGTTTTTCCATTTTTAATTTCCATTTGAACTTTTCAAAGGGAAAACCACTGATTTTTCAATCAAACACTGGTGCAAGGGTATAAATTATTTCCTATGTGTTAAACTTACAAAATAGTGTGTGAGTCATTTTGGGTCAAGACAGCCATGTCTAAACCACTACTATCCTGAAAGATAACTGCTTTTAAATGTTTAATTCACTCTTACTGAGGACAGTGCTGATAAAGGTAATACTTTTTTTCTTCTACAGCTCTCTCAAAGTCCCATTAAAAACAAAGGACAATCATGAAGTTGTCCAAACATGTTCTCTAACTACAGACAAATATAAAACATTAAGATAAATCAGGAAAATTACTCTCTTCTTTAGCCTTGGTTACTGCATGGTTAGGTGTTACAATACCTCCAACAACCTAAGTGCTACCCATTAGGACAGAAAGTGGTGGATGACAAAGAATATTTATGTGCTTCTAAGAGCACTGGGCTTCCCTTTTGTTCACTTCATGTGTTTGCACAGACACAAGATGCTGCAGACATGCATAAAAGTACCTCCAGATAAATCTAGGGTTAAAGGACATAAAAAAAAAAAAAAAAAGCCTTTAAATGAGATCAAGTACTTTGTTGGGAAAGACATTCTATTACTCTAAAAACATTAATTAAGTGTGCAGTTAACTGAAAGGCTGAGCTACTGAAAAAACACGTTTGTGTTCTGCAGTGTGCCACAGTGAGGCTGGACTTTCTGATGATCCTTAGGGGGAAAATCAGCTCCGTATTTCACAGAGTTGTAAGTGTAAACTTGAATAGAAAGAGATACAGAACAGTTTTCTGGTTTACTGGATAACCCGAGCCAATTTACAAGGGATACAGAGGTATCCTGTTATTATTCAAAGGGCATCATTTCAGTGCTTAATTTTAGCATAGTAAAACAAATTAAATGCAATTTACAGGTTTTAGAAACCAGAAGGAAATAAAGATCACAGGGGGAAAGATGGTGAAAAGAACAGCAATGGTCAACTGGAAAACCTCACTGTACATGAAAAATCAGGAAAAACATTAAAAGAAGAGATATTACAGAAATTAATTTTAGCATCATGGTTCTCATCTATTTTTACATAATTGAAAAATCCTCAATTACTAGAATACTGATTGCATTTCTTACTAATCACAAGATGATACAGATGATGCTCAGGAAGTCTCAGAATTTGGCCCAAACTTTGTTCAGTCTAAATGCTTGTAGACTTTAAGTCCAATCAATATGCAAATCATTGTAGCAAGGTAATTCTAACAGAGTTTTCTGGGAACAACAGAGCTGATTTAACAAAGCTGGAATGGACATTTGAAATGACAATCTCATCATCTACCACAGATTCCCTCCCATGCCTCTAGCAAAATTTGGTGTGACTTGTCTGGTTTCAGCTTTCAAATTCAACTTGATTCCAAAGGGCCGTGCTGTACAGAGGGGCTCGCTGCAGCTTAGGGCCCGACATACCCAACAAGTATTGGCATTCCAGACTGGGTAACAGGTGGCATCATTTGTTTTCCCAAAATTAGAGCTCTTCCAGTGTGCAATGGCTTTTAACACTCAGCCTTTCAGATCCACGAATCACTTGAGACTCTGCCAACCTTTCACCAGGAGATATGAAAATAGGCTTCGCCACCAGTGCTAATGGAGCTTAAGCAAATGCAAAAAGCTTCAGCCCATCTCCTGCACCAGAAAAGCTGCTAGGATATCAAATGCAAGCATGCAGAGCATACTGAAAGGTGACAATAGGCACACATGCAAAGAAAATTATTCTTAAAAAAAAAAATCTAAATGTACTCCTGTTATCTCCACTTGTGTGAAGCTGGTGATGGATACTCAGCAAAATCAGAGTCTGACAGCAATTACAAACTCCTCTAACAAGACCTGAGGTTCTTAGGTGATTTCTAATGTAGTGGGAGGGCTCAGGGAACACGGAACACAAATCCAATGGAAACCAGGCTTCACAAAACAGCTTTTAATTAGGACGTTCTAATTAGATGCTGAAGAGACACACAATCATCCACAATTAATTCTGCTCTTGATATGGCTTAGGGAACATCACAGCTAAGTCAGAAAAGACAGACGCAGTTTAACACTTTAACTTTCAAACCTCAATCTTCAAAGAGGCAATGGAAAAACATTCCTTACTTTATACTTGTTCACTGAAGTGTCTCCTGCTACTGAAAACCAAAAAACTCATCTTGCATAATACCTGCATTTTAAACAATCCAGTCTTTATGACCATAATTAGATTCATTACATCTGCTGCAAAACTAGGCAATTAGTAGCTCTAATAAACTAGCCATTAACTTCTACTTAGAAACAACTGACTTTAATAGCAGCATATTTAATAGTTTAAAGGAATCACCACATTTGTCAATTAGCACTATCAATTTTTAATTAAATTATCTTTCCACAAGAGAAAAACAAAAAAAAACAGATGTTTCATTAAGTTTATATGGAGCAGAGAATTCTTCTGACTGAAACGCAATTTTTAAGGGCTCTATTGGCTAAACCAACATTTTGAGGTGTAAATGTTGATACACAAGCTAAAGACAGAAAGAAGTTGCACAGATCTTCAGACAAAGGTCTTCTCTAAGGAGGTTTTTGTGGTCTTGCTAATCAGGAAAATAAGATTTCATGAGAAAAAAAAGCAGACATTGTTGAAAAACTACAGAGGACTTTCAGAACACATCTATGAATCACAGAGAGATAAGGTGTCAATAACCAAAGAGGTTACTTACTCAGCATATCGCATTGCAGTGAACACAAAGCAGTCAGTCGGTGCATGTGACACAGAATCTGTGCAACAGCCCTCATTTTAACAGACAAATTGCACATCTTATAAGCAAGGCCATCAGGATTTGAGGCACTTCAGGCATTGTAGACTCAGGAGGATGAAAGTAAAGACTTGGCACTCTGAAGCTAACACATGCAGAATGTGATTAGTCTTTCCTGTATCATTGACTAAACCTTCTAATTAATCTGGAGGGCCTCACACAAGCATCAAATACACAGACTAACTAATATGGAAAGCAGCCCATTTACTTCTCTATTAAACCTAAACAGGTGCAGAAATAAAAAGAAAAATAAAATCCACTTCTCATTAGCTCAGACATTCTTTTCCAATACTAAATGTTAAATCTCAGTAAGTCTTGACACTTCAGAGGTGCAGCATGTGGAAATAGATTCAGGTCTGAAGGATATTCCAGTATATAAAAAAAATTCCCCTTGTCTATGTAACGACTCACTTTGTGACTTGAAAAATTCCACTGTGAGCTCAAAAAGACATGTCAAACCAAAAGCACTGGCAAGATAAAGATGTCTCCTTTTAGGCAGCAGCCTGCAGTTAAAATCCAAAACCATCCTTCATGCCAAAGACTTCATCTTTCATGCCAATGACCATCTCATCAATAATATCTGAACAGATAAAATATAGTCTCCACTTCCTTCTCAAAGAACAATATTACTACAATAATCTGACAGAGCTTGATTTATGAGATCACCTCAAGGAAGACTTCACTTTCTTCATCCGTACACAGATTTTATCAACAATTTAAAAGTACAAATAAGATAGTCAGATCTATTTAACAATATAAGGAAATATGATTTGCATTAGTTTGAACAGTGATTTGAGATATATAGACTGGTAGCACTTCACCTATTGTCCTCAGGACAAAAGAACCTGCAGAGGTGATTGAAGGGATCCATCCAAGAATATAAAGGAGCACAGAAAGGCATTGTTGCATCAACTACTCAAGAGTTCAGAGGTAACCAAGTATTCTGCAGCCTTACACATTTTATACTTAATTTCTAGCCTATGGCTATATGATCCTACACACCACTGAATGACACATACATGAACTTCACTGAAAGGGTGATCAGACAGGAACCAGAACTGTCTGCCCAGCTCAATAAACTGGAACAGCCTGTCCAGGAAAGTGGTGCAATCACCACCATCCCTAGAAGCGCTCGAAAAATGTGTGAACGTGGCACTTGGGGACGTGGGTTAGCGCTGAACACGGCAGCGTTAGATTAACAGCTGGACTCGGTCTCAGAGGTCTTTTCCAACCTTAACAATTCTATGATTCATGCTGTACTCTTACTTCACCTTATAGAGAGCATGAAGAGAATGAATCTGCTACCAGCAAGGCTTGTATGGGAGATTTCCCATTCCCACTTCATTTATGGTTTGCACTTAGCCCACAACAGCAAAGCCTGAGCTTCCCGATTTCCTGAATTCTGGCAGCTTTCTTCTTCCACTTCCCACTACCTTTGCTCAGCAAGAGATTTTTTGAGAACATCAGCAAGGAACTCTGCTTTGCCCCTAGCTATTAACACACAGTTCTAGTATAGCTTGTAAGTAATGAGAAACCACTGCAGGGAATTAAAAAAAAATGCCTTCAGTTTGGTTTCCAGCTACAAGAATAGCTGCAGTGTTTCCAGCCAACAATCCATCCACCACAGTGACCTTTTTACATAGGTAGATACCTAAAAAACAGTAAGAAACAGAGCATATGCTTATCCTATCACACTCCCAAACTCAAATTATTTTATGCTGAGAGGATTTCTTTAATCTGATTTTATGTGCTTTAAACCCATCACTTCATCTTTCTTCCATGTACCTTTTCCAGTCAAGTCTCCCACTGAGTCCACAGAACCTTCTCAAGCACGCAGCGGCAGCACAGTGTTAAGGGAAATATCACCTTCCTCTGCTCCGAGCAGGGCTGAAGACAGCCCCAGCCTTAACAGCAGGTGCTCACAATCAAAGGGCATTCCTCATCACATAACCTGTCCCTGCCAGGCAGAAAGAACACTACCCACTAAAAAAGTCAAACCCTGGCAATTCTACCTGCCAGGGGTGGATTCCCACTCCCAGCAGAACCTGCAGAGAATTCACCTCTCAAGCTGTGCTCTTCTGAAGTTTCCGAAAAGCTGTTTCACAGAAATTACAAAAGACTGCTGACAATAGGGACCTCTCACCAAGTCTCAACATTTCCTTGTAGAAGTCACAAGTATTTAAGGAGGTACAAGACCACAGGTTTTGTCTTCTGACATCGTGAACTACCCTTCCCCTGAAACCGCTAAGTATTTTGCTGAAATTAAAAAGATTTAAAGCAGATACTTGGCATAAGAGGTTACAGCCCACCCTGTTAACATTTAGGAAAGTAATATGCAATTTTGAAACAAGAACCAGTTCTTTTAAGTGCCAGATGCGATTAAATATAAATGCCATGGCTTGTATAAGCTATAAAGCACTGAGAAAGTACCACTTTCCAAACTGTTTCATTTGCTGAAGGAAGCAAACTCAGCAGTAAGAAGTGAACCAATTACATTGCCTAGAATTAGAGATGAATAATTTTACGACAGCTACTACCAGCACCAAGATATAAATTTCACTGCCTGCAGAGACTGAGTTCAAGAGAACTAACTCGTGAAATGAAAGACAAGATTAAATTGGGCAACAAATGTGCTCTACAGAGGGAAGTTCTGTATTTTAAAAAGTCTGAAAACTCCTTTCTCTTCCCCCACAAGAATCTGTTCCATATTCCAAGAAATCCACTGGACTAGTCTGGCTGCGTTGGTTTTAAAACAGCAGTGAGGACACGGTAATTTAATTTTACTTCAGTAATGTTTACTTCAGCTATTTTAACACTATTTAGATTTTTAGAGTTCTGGTCTATCACATTTAAAAATACATTTGTATTTGCAAATACGCTACATAACTGGCAGAGAGTATTTACACACATACTTTGTGATAGTGTACAGCATAACTCCTGAAAATGAAACGGGAACATATTTTGGTATGTTCATAGCCAGTGCAGATACAAACAGTGCTTCCTGATCCATCACTGGGAACCCTCCCACAGACCCCCTGCAGCCAAAGCTTTTACTTGTTTAGAAACAGAATAATGAAAACAAGCAGGCTGAGCTTGGATAGAACTGAATTCTCCTGACAACACTAACTTTGACAGACAAGTAGACAGAAAAGGGCGTAACTGCAGCACAGCCTATGGTAAATGTTGTATTGATCTCAGTGAGGCTGTTTGTATGAGCACGTGCACAGCTGTTTACACAAACCTGTGCAAATAAATCAGGCTTAAAGCACTTCCCTGTACTTCTGCTGAAGCACTGCTCACAGACACTGCAACAAACTAAAGCAGACACCAAAAGCAAAAAGAAAGGAATCACCAACTAAATAAATACAGGTTAACTATCAAATTTGAGCAGCATTATTCTAAACATACCATAATTAAATGCAATGAATTCTACTTGAGAGATTGCCCTGGTACCGTGAAAGAATACTTTCAAATTTTATGTGCAGCAAATTATGCACTGTGCCATTCACATTTCAGAAGGATTTTTACATGGTCAGAATATAAAACACAACAAAACATTCTGTGATGTGCCTTTCAGAGCCACAAAACAGCCTGGAAAAAAGGAACTGCATGCATCCTTTAGTACTTCAACATCACATTCAGCAGTAACTTATAATCATGGGCAGTACAAATATTAACTCACTCAGAGAACAGATAATGCAGTAGCTATATCAGCCATTACAGTCAAAATGTACACAGTCCTGAATGAAATCAGAGCTTCCTAGCTCTAATATCTGACCTGGCATATCAGAAAAAAATATTTTTAAATATACAAAAAAATGAGCAAAATTTTATTCCTGTTAAGAGCTTTTGCATACAAAAGAAAACCCCACTGTGCAGGATCATTACACAAAATATTAGATGTTACCTGACAGCCTAAGTTGCTCCAGCTTTGTATTTAAGGTACAAATAACTTCTACCAGTAGCACACATTACCATTCAAGTTTTCTTTACCTAAAAAATTTTTTTTTGCATTTTTGTATTGAAGAAAAAGAATTTTCTGTCCCTCTTAAGCCACAGGTTTCACGTTGTTTCACCAAGCTTCACTGCAGGTTGCTCGAGCCACTGAAGCCTCACCCTTGAAGTGGCACACCACCTCTCACAGATCAGGCTGTATTGAAAGAAATAAATTCCTTCCGAATTCAAAACAACTCTCTTGGAAAGTTTGCCAGAGACTATCCAAGACATTTGCAAAAAAATAAAATCCAGAATAACATTTAAATCATTTGAACATCACAAAACTACTTTTACACTACAGATTGACTGACACCTCATGGAATTTATCTTCTGTTGATTTTGTCTCAAAAATTATTTTTGAAAATAGCCCTGCAAGAAAGCAAAAATAAGAACTGTAACTACACAGCATGACAAGTGTTTCTTACAACAAAAATGTCTCAAATAAACCAAAATAAGCCACCATCAGCTTGACTGAAATATCCTTTTTCTAAAATCAAGTATATAGCAAGAAGGAATGAATCTGGTTAAGGATAAATAGGCTGGAAGCACCAAGGCACAGTTTAGACAACCTTCTTCTCCCACCTAGTGGCAAGAAGCATAAAGAACAAGGTCTTTGGGAATGCAAAATAAGATGTTTTCAAACACCAGCCCTAAAGAGACTGACTGACATTATAAGGAGGATTGAGCCATGTACAATTCTGGTTCTCAAGTTTAAGTTCACAAGTAATGAACACACTATCATTATCATACAGAACAGAGTTTGTTTTGTCATTTTCCTCCTGTCATCAAAAATTGAGGCACAGTTCAGGAAAGAGACTACAACTGGCCCCCAGTACTCACAGTTCAAACAGACACTTAAAGCTCAGAAACACACAAGTGAACCAAAAAATGGCTGCATGCTGTAACACGGGCCCTGAATAAAGTCTGTCCGAAAATTTCCATTTTCTGGGGCACCTAGCATTGCATTTTGTACTGCAAAGACAATGGTTTTACTTTAAATTACTTATTTAGGGAAAGTAATCTATTTACCTCCAAGTTCATCATTTACATCCAAAATCAAATCTGAAGCAGTCAGTTTGAAGTAAGAATAAGCATGAGATGAATAAAAATTTTTATTTACTGTCCTTTATGTAAAAGTATCATTCCTCATATGAAAACAACCTTTGTGAGAAAAGTAGTACACCCATTTTGAATCTTTGCACACACTTTTTTGACAAAGTTTTTTAAATAAAGTCTAAAAGTTTTGCAAAATGACATTTTGGTTTTGACTAAAATTTTCAAAGCAGCTTTGAGATGTCAATGTCTAGATGATACTTTAATCAACATTTATTCAATTACTCAGTATTTCAGACTGATGCCATTCTATAGAAAACTGTACATGGATAGAAGGCAAAAAAGAAGCCAAACAACTGAAATGTACAATACTTACAATTTTCAACAGACGGCACTTTACAGCAAGGAACCTACATTGTCTAATTGGAAACAGAGCAACAGCAATTGGATGGCTGAGTGCACTGACATGCTAAAGCCTGCCACAGAAAAAGTGTAATATCTTCAAATCTGAAAGCACAGTTCTATAAAACTGGAACTACAAGAGGGAATCTAAAGCTACAGAAAAACTGCAAAGTTACATCCTATCTCAGGTATTAACCACACTGAGATATTCTACACAAAGGTGGGACATTCCCACCTCCTTTGCTTCTCAGGCAGAACCTACAGCTAAAATTAGAAAAGAAAGACAGCAAAGAAAATAGGACCATCAGAATGTGTTTATTATTGCATACTAGCAAGGATCTGGTTAATGGGCAAGCTTTACATTTTCTAAGTTAATTTATATAAGATTAAATCAGCAGCCACAATCAAGCAGCAATTGCTATGCTAGATAACAAAAAGGCACGTGTAATTTGTAAATCATTTGAGGGTTTACGGATAAGATGTTGCCAGCTAAGAATATTCACTATTTTTAAAATGACTCATGCCTATACATAGAAAATATACACCTAGAGTATCTCCAGCCCTCACTGGCATGCAAAAAAAAAAAATTCTCAGACATCTGAGACTAATTCTTAAAGTGATGTGACAAGTCTTAGAAAAAACCCACTTCTGCATGCACACAACTATACCACAAGATTTTACTAAGCATGATTTGTCCCAGAAACTTCACCTGAAAAATACATAAAACCTTTTGTAAATCTATCCTCTGCACCTAAACACCATTAGAAACTCCACACAGAGGTCTGTGAGACAGAATAATTTCCCCCTTTGGCATTAAGCAAGAGAAAACTTCAGGCACAGGAACAGACAGGAAAGGGCAGTGTTATACCTCTTGCAGGGCAAGTGCTGAGCTTCCAAAATCCTTGATACCTACTTTCTTCTGTGTTCCTGAAAAAGGCATTCTTCCTCCTGATTGTAAGCAAAAAAAATCTAGGCACATAAGGATCTCATTCAGCAGTCAACAAACAAACAAGCAGCAGTGAAAATACAGCAGCAATGCAGCAACTCTTGGAAATCAGAAGATTTCAGTCCAGGTATTGGCCTTGTCAGACTTCTGAGCTCTCATGAAAACACAGATGCAATTTTAGCACATTTTTCCTCCTTCACTGGCAGCAGCAGATTCATCCCTTGCACACATGAAAAACTCCATACCCAGGTGGATTTAAACACAAGCCATTCATCCATTTAGAATCAACAGATCCACATGCTTTGCAGTGGATTTCCAAACTGATCCATGATTTCAGCGTGAAGGAAAGCCTTGCTAATCTGGTATCTACAACCTCTGCTCAGAATGAGGAAGCTGTTGTTTCCATACAGCTTCAGCCAACTTCAACTTTACAAAAATTTATGCCTCAATCCATTCACTTAATGAGAGATTTCCATATATCTGATTCAGGCTGCTTCCAGTCTTCTCCTGTCAGTTCTTTCAGGTTCAAGTCCTTGAAAAATTCCAAACGATGACTGCAAACAAAAGAGAAATAAAACAAGTCGTAATATTTTACTATTTTTGTAGTAATCTGTAAGAGCAAAAACAAACTGAGAGCAATGAAAGCAGCAAGGAACAGTCTCTTCACACAATTTCATCTGCTACCAACATCTGGAAAAGACAAGGGGGAGATTTTTTTTTGAAAGGGGTACTATAAAAGAATTCCTTCTTGAGTAGTATTACATCTATTCTCCAGTTTAATACAGAGAAATAAAAATATCTGTTTGTCACAGAACACTGATAATGTGTTTTACCAGCAATTGCTCAGATTTTTTTTAAATATACAATTGAAGAAGCTAAATTTTTCTTAAATAAAGGCAATAAATGGTAATTTATTTAAAATTTACCCTACCTCACCATAACTGTATGTTGTGTGACAAGTTTTGCAAGAACTAGTGTGCCCTCTAGAGCTGGTTCATTTATACAAAATGCCCAGGAGTGACAGGTTTTATCAGATCATCTCAGCCTCACATTCAAAAGGAAAAAAAAAAAAAAAACAGGCTCAAAGCACAATTTAAAAATCCAAATTCTCTGTTTTCTTCCATTGATACTGGGTATCCTTTAATTATACTTTTTTAGTTTAGTCTGCCTTCTCAATTTTTTCCATAGCATGCAACCATCTGTAGAGGTGAAAGCTTTTAGAACAGGAGGGAAGGAGCAGAAGAGAATTACTGGAAATGCAGCTGCTGAAATTATCACTAAATGGCACTTCAGGAGGAGCTGAAGTCAAGAAGGAAAAGCAGAACAACCTACCCATGATTTAGATGAGGAGGGTGATAAAAGCAGATACCAATAGTACTGAATGCATAATGTTTTATATGTCTAATGTGGAAATCAAGCACTAATTTCAGTGCCACACTGCTTTCTACCAAGTACAGCACCAGAGCTAAGTACTATATTAAAAATACTAGGGGCACTCAATCCAAAAACCAGATTAGCTTTTTTAAGTATTCCAACAGTAGTGCAACCATATTACAGAAGAACTCATTTTACACTTACAAATCTGGTTCCTGTCCTTCCTGCAGTTCATGTGGAGGCACAGGATAAAGTGCTTCATATTTTCTCTCTTCTCCTGAGCCATGAATTGCAAAGGCATTGAACTTGTCAGTGCATGGTGGAAAATAACTCCATGGAAGAAGCGCTTTACCCTCCCATTTGGTTTTCATTCTGGTCACCTCAAACTCCAAAGGAAGCTCTTCCTGTTAAAGGAGGGAAAAGGAAAAAAAAAGGGGAAAAAAAGGTATTGACCATCTTTTGATCAGAAAGTCGGTAAATAAAAAAACAAAATTATGAATGTACTTGACCACTTACTTTCCATGCTTTTCTTCTGCCAGAAAGAAGCAGCAGTAAGTGCTGTCCGTGGCTGTCAAAGAATCAGAGCAGAGATTTCCTAAAACTAAAAGTTATTAGTGCATAATACCTCCACAAATACATATGTTCCCCATACTGAAACAATTTCTGTGTCTAGTCTCCCTCATACATGTATCTCACAAGCAGTAGAACTGCAAGTGTAAATTAACTTTTGGGACTTTTCCAGTGCTGTACTTACGGACAAAGCTCAACTTCTAAATACTGCTCAGTTCTGTCACTCAGAAAGAATGCTTCTACAACTGAAAAAAAACAAAAAAAAAACAAAAAAAGACCACCAAGCTATCAATATTTTGCATTAACTATTTTGTAATATCCTGAGATCTTCATTTCCCATTAATACAAGCCAATTTTCATGGGTTTTGGCCCGTGCCATGCCAGAGCCTGACTTGCTATTGACATGTACAAAGTAAATATAACCCAAATACTCAAAATGTTGTGCTACAAATCCAACTCCAGAAGCTCTGAATTGCTACAATCACAAAGAGCTTTAAAAATTACTGTACTAACTTTATTAGCTTTACCAATTCCAGTTTTGAAAACAGCTACCTTGATGCAGCAGGAAAATAAGGGAAAGAGAATCACATATTCAGAGCAGGGCACACACCCCATAACTAAAACTGTTAAATCTCGGAAGTAAAAAGAAAGCATTTAGCTCTTAAATGGTTTTTCCCTGTAGATGGATATTTTGGACAGTTCCAGGTGTACTTGAAAGCCACATATTACATTTGAATCACATTTCAGGAAAACAAAGTAGAACTACAGTGGTAGTTCTCATGTAAATTTACAACGGTGCTCCTCACAGCAAATGGAATTATTAGAAAACTTTAATAAGAATTATGATTTATTTTTACTTAAGCATATGTGCTATAGTAACACCAAAGAGATGCTAATACCACTTCAGTAGAGCTTGAATCAGAATAGCTCAATAATCAGGAAGTGAAGAACTGCTGGAAATATTCAATTCTTGCATTACTCAAAGCAATGGGTAAACATGACAGTATGGACAGGAAAGGAGAAAATACCCAGCACTACTAAGAGAATTTTCCCCATTCCATTTGGGTACAATTATTTTGAACTGCATTTCATGAGGTGTAATTTCTATGTTTCACACCTTCCTATTCCTCAAAGGAATTTTGGAAAAACAATTAAAACCCTGTACTTCTTGAAAGCAAAACAGAATCTATCTTTAGGATTTCACTTCTCCTTCCACAAGGGCATTTAAAAAACATATCTATATATATATATACCACAAAATTATTTTGATATTCAAATATGTCAAGCCTCTGATAGTGCATGAGTTATATCAGTAACCCAAACAGTAAGTTTGAGTGCATATCCCATTGATAGGATCAGGAAGTCAACTTCAAAATTATTGAAATCAACCCAGATCACTGAACACCAGTTTTGGGGTTTTTTTTGGAAAAAAAAAAAAAAAACAACAACAACAAAAAAAAACCCCAACCATCAGAGACTCTTTAAAAAAGACCAGGCATATCAAAAAGAGAACATCAGTGTCTACAGAAGCCAGATACGTTTGCAGAAGAGTCACACTTACCCTCATAGTCCCACAGTCCACCAAAAGGTTTTCCTGGCTCTCCGGGTGGTGCTGGAGGGTCATTAAAGAAAGGAGCATGAACTTCCATCAGTAGTCCTTCATTATCCGGCCTCAGCCCAATTGAAACCGGCTCATGGCTCACAGGCAAACCATCCCACGTGTGTTTAATTCTAAATTCCATCTTGAGATACTACAAAAAATGAAAAAGGAAAGTTCTGTCAAAGATCTCAGATTCCAACACTGCACGAACTGCCATTTGGTTGCCCAGGAAAAAAAAACCCACACACATTGGTATAAATTCAATTATCAAATCGTGTTTTTAGACATCAGAACTGAAACAGATTAGCTTTGTAAAAAAACTAAATGAACAGTTACATAAATGCTGCTTCTCACAGTTTTTATACCCGCAGGGTTACGAATGAGTCTCAAGTCTCATTAAGCTTAAGGCTTTTCAAACATACATCTCAAGAAATACCTTCCAAAACCACCAGAAGTATTTATCGAGAGAACAGATAAACAAAACAGTCTCCACTACATGAACTGAAGAGGATTTAGTAACATCAGAAAAAGAGACTGAGGGAAAAACCTTTAATGTCTGAGACACAAGAAAATTAAGCAACTAGCTGAAGCTTTCATTTGCAGTCACTGCAAACCAGCCTTTCCTTAAACACCTCCAGGGACGGCGACTCCACCAACTCCCTGAGCAGCTCGTTCCAAAGTCCAACCACCCTTTCTATAAAGAAATTATTCCTGAAGTCCAACCTGACCCTCCCCAGATGCAGCCTCAGGCTGTGTCCTCTCCTCTTATCGCTGGTTCCCTGACAGAAGCGGCCGATCCCCGCCTGGCTGCAGCCTCCGACGGGCACCGGCTCCCAGAGGGCTCCGCACCGCTCCCGCTTCCCCGCTCTGCCTCTCCGGCCACGCACTGATTTTTTTCCTGAAGGGAAGTTTAAACGCCTCAGCGCCCACCTTTAACCCACAACCCCGTGACGGAAAGTTTATAACCGGGCATTTCTTTCGCTTTCGCCTCCGCCTCAGCGCCGCTCCACGTCCGCTCTCCACGTGACGGGGCGGTGCTGGCGGCCGGGCCCGGCGCTGAGGGCGGGCGGCAGCGGCCGGGCCCTCCCCGGCCCTCGCCGCTTGTGGGGCCACGCCGCGGGGCCCTGGAGCGGGCCGTGGGTCCGCTGGTAGCGGGGCTGCGTCCTTCCCAAGCGGCGGTGCTGGCACCGGGGCTGCGGGGAGGCAGCGGAGGGGCGGCTCTCCTCGCCGCCCCCGCCCCGGGGCACCGGCGGCTGAGGGGAGCTCCTGCCGCCGCCTTCCGCTTCCCTCCCCGCCCCGCCGGCGGCCGGACGAGCGGCTTTTCCCCCGGGGCTTCGTGGAGTTTGTTTGGGGAAAGCTCGGAGCAAGGCACGGCCGGGTGAGTGTCGGTAGCGAGGGTTTGTATTCCTTAGCAGTGAGGGTTTGTATTTCGTAGCTTTCCCAGCGTTCGCTGCAGCGGGGAACAGCATGGGTGATGCTTTTAGTTAGCTAAACACCGGTAATTAAAAGCTGCTAATGAGGGTAATGGCCAGAAACACATGCGGTTTTGTGTGAATGCCTCTCTAGTTATGAAACCACGGCGTTTCCAATGTTTTGCTAGCACTTGAAAGCTCTTTTGCCAGTTATTCGTGAAATTTACGGACTAAAACCGATATTTTAAATTATGTGTTTCTTGATGGGCTTAATATAGCTTAATATGCCGTAATCAGAGCACATCTCAATTACTCACCAAGAAATAACTGGCCAAAACAATTTGTTTCTGCTGAGTTTGTATTCCCGTAAGTTGGAGATGGGTTGTCACTGTCCCTCATCAGTGCTGCAGGAAAACTTGGCAGCACAGCAGCCAGACCAGCTCACGGTGCATGCAGTGTTTGCAGCTGTGCATCGCTCAGACCTCAGAATTTCACCGGTACCAAGTTTCATGTGGCCAAAGGTGAAAGATTTCCAGCTCCTGATTCCGAGGATTTCAGTAGCTGAAATGCTTCTGTCTGAGATAACTCAGTCATTATGGTTCAAAAATCTGTGTCTTTCTGGAGCTTTGCAAGAGTATTTATTACGCTGTGACGTGAACAAATTATGCTTTTTCAAATATTGGAATGTTGCCTTTTCATATGTATTTATTTTGGCTGTAGCTTACTTTATAAGTTTTTAGAATCTAAGTAGAACTCAGACTAAAATTTGTACATTTTCACAGGTGCTAAAAGACAGATTTGAAGTTGGCTTCTATGCCAGCTGAGCCCTAAGTTGTTTTAGGCCTACTCTGAGCCTGATACATGGATTGATGTTTCTCTTGCTCCACAAATGTGAAATCAAAGTTCTAAAACACTGAATATTTGTAATATATATGAAAGAAGATTCTCTAAGCAGTATTATATTTAATGTTGTAGAGTGTTTGTTTTGTTAAATATGTAGCTGTAAAGAAGGTTGAGTTTTACCTGAATGCTTTTTGAAGTCTTAGTAACCAGACCTACAAATAATAATCCTCCATTCCATTACATACTTTTGTGATACATGCCGAACTTTTTTCAGAATGTATTTAATGCTTTAGTGTCTAAAGGGAGCTTCTGTGAGTGATGCTTAAAATATGCCCCTTTTTTGCACCTATGGCATCTCACACATCCTTTGTCTTTTAGGGGCAGCAGCTTTCCCCTTCCTGTTTCTTGACATTCCTTTGCTGTCACCTCCTTTCTATCCCCACTGTCTTTTCCCTGTATCCTCCTTTAGAAGTTTCAAAAAGAATCATAGGATATGTATCAAGAAAAATAGACAAAAGTTGTTTAAATCAAAACATAGTCATTGCATTCCCAAATTCTTTTTTCTTCTTTGTTACCCATTCCAGCTACAAAAGTGTTACTCAGATTCTTACAAAACAGATCAAAAATATTTCTTAAAGAAAACAGAATGTGAAAGGAATGGAATTCATTATTATTGTTATTATTACAATTCCTGTAGGTTTTTTCAAGTCCTGGGTTTTTTTTTTAAACAGTTGTGCTAAATAGAATAATTTTAGAAGCTAATTTTTTTTCCCCTCAAAGCATTATATTGTTAGAAGTGTTTCTGACTGCCAGTCCCATTTGTGTGGTCAGAGGCCTGTAGATGATAGCCATGATTCTCAAACGTGGTGTTTTTCAGATCAGAGGCTAAAAATGGCACTTGGACACTATGAAACCAATGAGGTTCTGAGAGCTACTGCTGAACAGGTATGTGATGCAGGGGTGGAAGTAGTAAAAATTTTTTTCAATGATGTTTTGTGATAAACAAATTTCCAAATATGGAGCACAGCTCACTTCAGTGTTGTCTGACCCTGTTTTGAGTCCATCATACAACATAGCAACAGCAGAAAAAAACTGCCCTGGCGGTGAATTATGGTATTTTTGGTGCATTTCTAAATGTTTTGTCCTTGAAAGAGCCCTTGATTTGTAATTTAGTATACTTTTTCACTTTTATAGTCTTCCCTAATCTAAGAGATTGGTCTCATGTAACTTTTTGTGCTGGGTGTACCATAAGCCTGTCTGAAAGCTTGTGCAGAAGCTAGGGCTTCAGCACCTTCCTGATGCTGAGATGCATGGAAATGAACCAAGTGCTTACAAAAACCTATGGTTGTTCTTTTAAGATTGAGTCAATTTTCCCTCGGATGTAATTATACTTTAGATAAGAGCATGTCCAGGAAAAAAAAAAATCCTTATTTTTTTCATATTGGACCAGCACTCGAGGGTTTTTGATCATAAACCTGAAAGTGATTCTGTGGCATATTTTGTACGGACAGTTTTGGATTTCATATAAAAATTTAAAACTAACTACATGTATGTGCAATTACTGAAGAGTAGATTATTATTCCATTACAGGAGCATGCCCATGTTGGTGATGGAGCATCAGGATCCAGGATGATGGACCAAAGGTAACCTATTCCCAGTGCCAAGTGGGAATACTGCAGTGTATTTGAAGGAAATTGTCATGTGCTCATAGGAATGTAAATATCCAGGTGAACTGGCTCTTGTGGACACATGTCTGTAGAGGTGTTACTGTAAAAGTTGTTTTTAGGTGGTATTGTGTTTATTCAGAAATTAAATTACTTTGCTTCTACAAGCTGTAAACTAAAGGATGAGAGATGAATGAAGGAATTCTCTTTGTGAGAATAAACAAAAGTTTTGGTGAGATTGCACTGATCTGGATACCATAGGTAACTGCTGTCTGTTGAGATCGGGGGATGTCTTTAAAAATGCTTTTCTGACACAAACTAACAGTTGTCTATCAGTAAATGGTTTCATGATCATGATCCTCTTACAAAAACAACGCAGCCTTTATTCTTAGCTTTTAATATAGAATTTTCAGAGAATTTCTATCAATTATGAAAAGATTAGGAGGAAAAAAAACATAGAATTAGACCTACACTGTTCTGCATTGTCTTGTAGGCCACTCTGCTATTGTATGTGAAAACAGCAATGAAATCTATTTTAATATTTGGGATTCTGTGTGAATCTGTGAAATATTAATGTTGTATTAATGGTCATTTATACTGTCCCATTATGTGTTCCACTTCTGTTATGTCGGACCCTTGCTGTTAGTGATCATAATTTAAAAGATTAAATTTGTTCATTTGATTCTGGGGAATGTTGACTTGGAACTCAAGAGAAGTGACTGTTCTGGCCTCTAGATTAAGGACTCTTTAAAACTAGTTAATTATCAGAGCATTTCAGCATTTACAAAACTGATTCTGAGCATGTTTTTCAACTTCTTAGCCTGTCAGCTCTATTCACAGAGTATGGTAAACGCGTGGCTGAAATGAAAGAGCAGCTGCAGCTTTATCAGGTATGGGCATTGCTAACATTTCAGACTGGATCTTCGTTCAGTGGTGTCAATACGTAGGGCACTGGTTTTTGTCATGCTTCACAAAGCTGCTGGACTGCAGGCTGCCTCAAGGGGATGAATGGAGAGCTTTCTGTGAAAACCTTGGGAGATTGTCCACGTTTCAACAGTGTAATCCTGGGGGTTGAGGTGGAGTGGAACCATCCTCCTTTCAGCCACATGAAATGAAAATTTTTAATGCTTCATGGCACAACTGAAAATGAAGCAATATTAAAACTTGTGGCATACAAAGAAATTTTTGTTTGTGGTTTTCATGCAGAAGTTACACATTGGTTTTGGTTTAATGCACTTAATTTGTTTGATCTGTCCATCATACAGATTTTGCAAATAGTCTTCAAGCTTGATCAGTTTCAGAAGGCAGCAGAAGCACTACAGTTTCCTTGCACTAGTCAACAAAACAGCCAGTTTGATTCATATAACTGGAGTTTCTCCTCGGTTAAAACTAAGTTTGACTAAACTTTTGTCAAATGCTTGCAGCATGAAAGATGAGTTATCTACTCTATCCCTAAAAACCTGAGTTAATTAAAAATCAATCTGTAAGAGCCATGAGGATTTCAAAAGGTTAAGTTTAACATCTGTAATAACTTCCAAATGCTGAGGTGTAACAGGACTTGGCAGCTGTTAAATTCAAGTGGCATCCTGCGACTTGCCTTAGAAAAGAAATTACTTTCATTTGCTGTATTATGCTGAATTAAATTGTCCATCATTTACAGTGTCAGTCAGAAATACAGGATGGCAGTGCTACCAGAGTTTGTGTAACTTAAATGAGTGCTTACTCTTGCATGTCTTTGTGTCAGGCACAAATGGGTGAGATGACGCTAAAATTGGAAGAAGTCACCGAGGAAAATGAAAGGTAAATAATTGCCCTGTCATGTTGCTACTACTGTTTCTCATGATTTATAGACATTAAAAAGCCTTTTTTTCTAGGACCTTGAAATCTTTGAAATCTTCTACTATGTAGATTCAGGATCCTAATGTTAGAGTCTTTATGCGCTTAATACAGATTACAGCACCAGGTATAGGAGATTTTACAATGTCACGAAAAGAACTGGATGTGAAACTTATTTCAAACTGTCCATTTTGTTTATAGAAAATAGATTTAAATTTGACTTGGAAGGAAGTAGTATGTGCAGGTGGTACAGTGTATTTCAGTTGTCAAAACAATCCCTTTTAAAGAAATACCTTGCTGAACTTCGTTCACTGAATTTCAGGCTGCATGCAGAGTTGAAAGAGCCTCTTGAGAAGCAACTGGAGGCTCTTCCTTTCGTGCATCTGGAAACTGATATTCCTGCAGATGAAGGCACAGTGAGAGCCCTTCAAGAGCAACTACAGCTGGAAAAGCAAGTGTGTGAGATTAAATATTTATATTGCTTTGTTTCTCTTGTTGTGCCTTGGCAGATATGGGGAGGCTGTTTTATTTCTTGATTCAGAAATCATTTGGTCAGAGTTCCTTGAGGCTGTTTTGAGCCCCTCTTTTACTTAGACTTGAGGAAACTCCTTTCCCAGATTCATAAAATATTCTTTAATAATAATTTGCATCAATAATTTTACCTTGTTGACTTGATCCGTGTGTTGAACTCATGATCAGCAACTCCATTAAATATTTTGCTGAATTCAAGCTTTTTGCAGTAACTTGTTGTTTTAATCAAAACTATTGTAATGTGATATGAGGAGGGAGTATGGAGTATAGAAAATAGTATCTAAACCTGAAAATACAAGCAAATTTTGTTCAATTTATTAAAATGTATCAATTGTTGTGTATGATTAAGTTGGATTTGACAGCTGAATTTTGTTATTTGAATAGTATCTATATTGTAGGCCTACTTTAAAGAACTGTCAAAGTTTGAGCTCTTAAAAAAAAAAGGCAAAAAACTGGAAGTGGGATTTGAACTTCCAAGCATCTATTTTTCTATACTTGAATTTAAATTTTTAAAAAAGTGCGAAGAAAAGTATAGGTAATGGCATTTCTTCAAAATAGAAGTTAAGACCTGTCTTTTTAGACAATGATAGATGAAGACAAATGTGCTATAATAGAATATTGTTCTGTAAATTAGGAAAAAGACCAAGCAGTTGAGCGCTGGCAGATGTTGTCACTGGAGCACGATCGACTTCAGCAGCAGTACCAGGAGTGCCTGACTAAAACACAGATTCTCATGAGTGAGAGGAAAAAGCAGAATGTAATTTTCATTTATTTTTGTTCTCTTTTTTTTTTTCATATATATGTGTGTACACAAAATGTGCATGTAAATAATTCTGTGTTTGAATTGCATGGCTGGAAATCAATCAGGACAGTAAAACATCTGAAAAAGTTGCTTAAGATTTCTGAATTCTGAGGTGAAAGTCTATCTGTTCTCCTGTGTTTGAATAGTTGGAAAAGTAGTCACCATTTCCTGTTGTTATTTAGTAAAGAAGTAAACAGGTGAAAAATCAAGTTCACTAGTCTTTGCCTAATGCTAGCTTCCATTTAGCAGCCTGTTTCTCTTCTGCTGAGTCTGGGGAAGGCCTTTCAGGAAATTCTTAGAAATGCAGTTCTGCTCTGATGAGCTATGTAAAAGATGCTCAGTGTGTGAAGAATAGAAACTTGATGTATTTATGTACTTTTCTACATGTATTTCTAGGAGAGAACCTACAAATTCTTTTAATATTTCCTTTCTATTTTCAAACACACTTGACTTATGAGCACAGCTTCAGCTCACCTCAGAAACATTTTTTCACTGATTTTGTTTTTTTGTGGTATTAAATTCACCTTGACAATGTGATCTTCTCTGAGAAACAGGATAAGTGTCTGTGCAGCTGTTGTACTCTGTCAAGTTCCTTAATTATTTCAATGAATAGTTAAAAGGACTCTTACCTTTATGTAGTTCTAGCTTTCTGCTCCTGTTTCTTCTGTTAGATTTCTTGTCTTGTATTGTCAGTTTCTAATCACATACATACTAGAGTACAGAGAGTCTTTGGTAGCTGATGGAGGGTTTAGGGCTTCCAGATTCAATTTTTTATTAGTCACTAAATTTTTGGTGCATGTTAATGCCACCATGACAGAAACAAGGCTAAGCAGCCTTTTATTCTTAAAGGTTACTGGTCTCCCAGAGAAAACAGCTCTCCAGTTAAATAAACTTTTATTTTAGGTTTAGCTTTCAATGAAGCAAACAGCTGTCAGAGGTAAATAGAAATAGCTAAGGTCAGGTAGAATTAGAATTGGCAGAAGGCATGGAGGAGAGGTGGGGTATCATAAGGACTGCAGTCCTTATGTATAGTAGTCCTTAGTATCCTACTAAGGATGTAGTAGATAAGGGAGTGGCAGGAATAGGTTTCTAGCATATCCTTGGCCTTGAGACTGATAGCACAATTAGAAGATATTTTCAGCTCAGGGACTTAAGTCCTGTCTCTGCTCTGGAGAGAGAGAAACATCTGCATGCTGCAGATGGTTTTTCTGAGTTATGCTAGTTTTCCTAAGAATGATAGAGTTCATGTTCAGAGACTCAAGAACTTAACTAAGCATTTTTTATTTGTTTTTTTATTCACACAAGACATCCAGTATGGCAAAGAGCAAATGAAAATGTCCATAACAGGCATTTTTTAATTAACGGGTACATGTCTGTTTACTTTGCTTAGCAAAAGTGCTTGCAGTAGCATCACAGCCTGTGTGTCTCTTTAAAAGCACTGCTCATGTGTACTCTCATGTTTTGAAAATAAGTGCATGTGAGTTTTAGAAGGAGGCAGTTTGTGACCCAGTAAAAATTAGATAGGTCAATAGTTAATCTAATTTTATGGGGTATGAGGTCAACAGCCAAAAACAACCTAGCTGAAGTCTATGAAGACACACTGAATTTCCTGCTACATGTATAGTTGGTGTTTTTTTTAATGTTTTCAGTTGACTATGAAGCTTTCTAATTATTCACTCTTTCTGACTATAATATTTATAAGAAACTGAATTCTCTTTTTAGGATCAACTGACTAGCTTTCAGCAGCTGACTCGCCAGCTGCACATGGCCAAGGAGAAAATAGAATTGGTGAGTAAAACCTTCTGAACAGTGAACCAGTAATTTATTTATTTTCCTACTAGACCCTCAAACTACAAAACCAAAGCAAAAAGACCTTCACACATACCTGGTGTCACTCAAATTTGCAAACTTCTCCATCAACCAGGGAGCAGTGATGGCTTTATTCCTGAACTCCAAACACCAGGTCAAGGTGGTTGAGAGGGCTGCTTTTAGTTTTCTGTGAGCTCTTTCTTTTACACTTTCAGCTGAATTACAGTATGTGGCTAGTGTACTTCACACATTCAAAAACCTCTTTCACAAAGGAAACATTTTTTGAAATTATGCCCTCTTGCATGTGATAGCTCTGGCACATTTTTATCCACTCCTGTTTTGGTACTGCTGTCTTTAGTGTCTTTGTCACCTTTATGCACATTTTTCTGAGCTCTAATAACCTTTGAGAGCTTTATCCACATCACTGTGAGACTTTTTAGTTAATAAGCTTTAGCCTAGGCCTTCCAAACTTGACAGGCAGTTTTAGTAGAAACTGTCAAGTAGCTTTTTGTGGAAAAATTGAGGTGAAAGAGGGGGTGAAGTTCTTGACTGAGCAGCTTTGGTTTTGATTCCTTTATGATTTTTTTTTTTTTTGGTGAGTGTTTGTTTTGAATAATGGAGTGCAAAAACACTCCTAACCTACTCTAACAGTCCCTTCTTGTTTTTTTATCACTGAAATCTTTTTTCCTCACATCAGAGAAAAGAACTAAGACAATATTTAAGATAATCCATTTGTTTGCGTTATCCAAAAAACATTTGGCACCATCTGTTACCGAAAGGATGAAGATGTCATGGGATAAAGCAGCAAGCCCTTTTTTTGAACTAACAAACTGAAAAATAGGAAGTGAGGAGGCACATTAATTAGTCACGTTTTTTATTGTGATAAAACAGCTGTGTTTCCTAAATGTGCTCAGGTTGGAATTGTTCAGCATATTTATGCATGCTCTGGAAATGAGATTCAGTATTGAGGCAAGAGTGTTCACTGCTGATGTTAAAATATTTAGGGTAGTAAAAACTGAAGTAAGCTTCAGAAATTCACAGAAAGATCTCTTTGATTATCTGAGTTCAATTAATCTGACATTTTGTTGATATTAATGAAACCAAAATAATAAATGTGGGCAAGATGGGGTTTCTACTTTGGGTACTCCGTAAGGGTCTTGAAATGAGCTGTTAGCACTCAGAATAGATATTTTAGAAGTAGGAAGTTGTGGACATGATTTTCTGAACCTGAGAGAGTTTCAGGCTCTCAGTGGCTGATCTGTTTCCCACGGCAAAATCTTTTGGGAAACTTTTCTCTCTCAAGGATGGTTCTGTAAATAAGGTTTTAGTTCTCAAAACAATGACACTGATGTTCTGAGAGTGTTTTTCTCTTGTCCCACCAGTGGGATGAGAGAGGTGTAGTTCCTTGTACCAGTCAGGTTAACCTGTATCTGAACACCTTATAAAAATGGTTGAAAACCCTGAAATAGAGGTTTTTTTGCCTCCTGAAAATAAACCTTGGCTGCTTGCAATAAAGAACCCTTGTTTCATATTCGTGTCCACCAGCAACAGGAAGTGCCTGAAAACAATTCTTAGCAACAGTCAAAAAAAGCAAGAAGAACATTAGCAATTAATAGGAGAGGGAGAGCAAAGGAGAATGTTGTGCATTTTGAGTGCTGCCTGCCATTGTGGTCATCTTGACTATCTCAGTGTAAGGCATGTGTAAAATGTATAACATTTTCAACACTGTAACAAACATGTTACAAATATCTTTTTATTTCACAGACCAATCAGCAGTTTCTGAAAACTGTGACAGAACAAGATGTGGAACTAGAGAAGCTACGAAAGCAACTGAGGTATAAACCAGGCAGATTAAAAAATCTTTTCTATAGCTTTTCCTCATCTGCTGCTGTGTGTGCCTTGTTGTACTACAAGCTAATTTGTAATAGTTACAATGGTTTCAGTGACTATCTCTGAAGTTTGTTAGATATTATTAGTGTCTAACAAATAGACACTAACATATTTCCAGTTAGTTTTGTTTTATTCAGCTTTTCCCTGAAACAGTCAACATTTGACCTTTGATTTAAAAGAAGAAAAAAATGTCAGTATCACATCACAGTTGATTCTGAAGATAGGCTTAGAATGCAGTGTCCTCAAAACCCAATTAGTTACATGGTTACTCATTACAGTTCTGAAATTCAAATGTTCAAACAAGCTTCCAAGTTTTAATTTTTTTAATAAGATTTGTTTTCACCCCTTACCAATAAAGAGCTCTAAACCATAGGCTCTCTGGAAGTTAAAGGTAAAAGAAGTGTCAATTGCATTCCTGAAGTATATAAAGGAAAAGGAGAAATAATTATATGAAATAATTATATTAAATAATATATGAAATAATGAAAGTTATTTCATGATTATTTGTGTTTACAGCTGAAGTCTATTCAATGCCAGTTTACTGTGTCTGTTTGCTCTTTTAACTAGTGATGATTGATGTCAAATTAAAATTTTATTTCATTCAACAGTGGATTTATGAACTGAGAGTAAAATAAGAAATTCAGTCATTATCCATCTCTAATTACAGACACTGATTATGCTCACCTTCCCCTCAGATCAGCCTAAAGTCCTTGCACCCCTAAAAACAGTGGTTTTCTCCCAAAGTTAATGGCAGCAGCTCTATCTAGCCCTAGAAAGTGCTGCAGTGTTTCTCCAAGAAGTCTGGATATTTTCACCAGTTGCTTCTATAACATGAAGATGTAGTCTGCATGGATTATACAGCATATGGTGCAGACACTTCTAATCCTTTGGGATGTTTTTAATAGTTCTATGTGATTTATGGTAATAGAGTACTAAGTCAGGAATGCAAAAGTAGATTTTTTTAAAAAACCAACTTGTGTGTTAGAGGATTGAGGTTTAAATTAGGTTTGTATGGCCTGGATACAACACACAAATTAAGAAACTTGGCATAGCTAGGGCATGGATCTGCATTTCAGAATCTTGAAGCTTTTAAACAGAGATAACTTGCCAAGATTAGTTTAAAGATATATTGTACAGTAAAGAATAAAAGCTGCATCTTTAGAATCAATTTGCTGCCTGTAAAATGCAGACCTCTGAATTTGATCTGAATCTCAACTTGGTTGTTAAAATGCATTTTTAATACTTAAGGTGTTCTGATTTTTGTGACCTATTTGTGTGTTTTCTTATTTTTCCCTTCTTATGCTGCCTTTTGAGTTTTTATTTTGTTCTACAACACTTCTAAAATATTTTTCAGGAGGTAGTTTAATGTCCCCCTGAATTTACTTATTGTAGGAGAAAGATGCAATGTTTCAGATTGACTAAAGTCAAAGTTTTGGACTCACACTGAAGAACATGTGTTTAGGAATAATGTTTTTATTGTAGTTTTTGCTTCTTAAAGAAGTTGTATCCAAATTAACTTTTCCAGCTAATTGGGCTGAAATAAAGTATTTGCTTAAAATCACTTGGATTATGTATATTTTACTTAAGATTTTTATGTAGGTACAGTATGCTTGACTTTTATGCCTTTAATTCAAAATCAGTATTTCTAGAAGAAATATTTTCTTGAAGTTGATTGTTAGAAATATGAAATATTTCCCAGGTTCTTTCATGACTATTTGTGCTGCAGTTTGCATGAGCTAATCTAATACGTGTTTGCTGTCTTTTAACTTTGTGATAGTCAGTCACTGGTTTTTAAATTTAGCCTCATGCAGCCTGAATAATTGGGTTACACCCCAGGTGAAGGCTCTCTGTGTCTTTCTGTTCCCATGTCAGAAGAGTGGGAGGGTTGCTTTTTTCAACAGACTTTTCTACTGAGGATGAAGAGCCACTAGTCATTAACATGATTCACTAACTATTCCTTTCTTTTCCCTCTTCTCCTTCAGCCCACGAAAACTGTTCAGAGTACAAAGAACATCAGAAGTGTATAGTGATTGTTTAAATTCCTAGTCCTGTTGCTTTAAAAAGTGAAGTTTAATTCTGCAAAAGACTTCTCTATTTTGTGTCTATGACTAATTATACCTAAGAATGATACCTAAGTTATTGAATCACTTGAAGTTTTTGATTGCCAACTCCTCCTCCTTTAACCGATGCATGCACCTTCCTCATAATGTGTGAAGTAATTTCCATAGGACTTTCGGAATTTGGTATTCCTCTCTCTGTGCCACATAGTGAGAAGGAGAAGGGGGAAACATCTTCAGCCCTGTAAGAACAGTATTGTGGAATTTTTCTGCTCTTCACAGCCATTGTGACAAAGTTTTGATGGAGACATTTTTTTTCCCCTCTATAATAACTGGTTTTTTTATATACAGGCAAGCCAAAAGAGATGCACAGGTAGCAAATGCGAAGCTTGAAGAAATAATGGCATTGAAAGAGAAGCTTCACAGCCAGTTGGAGAGAAAGGTATTCTGGAGAAAGGAATCATTTCTGTTGCAACTAAATGGACAGTCATTTTCTGAATGCTGACATTAAATTAACTGCAAGTTGTTACCTAGCTTGTTCTATGTGAGTATATCTTTATTTTGTTCAGGGAAGCTCAGATCAGGTCTGGATAATACTTTCTTTCTTTTCAGGAAGAAGACAGGATATCTGCCCAGGAGAGAGAAACAGCATCTGACAAACGCTTGCAGCAAATGCAGTCTAGTATAAAACAGTTGGAAATAAGGTAAAGAGACCTCACTGTGTTTTAATAACAGGACACATGCAAAAATTATACTCTACAAAAATAGAGTATATTTGTATGTTTTATGGCAAACATGTTAGGAAATAACAAAGGGATGTTTTTGATGATCCCTCTGAGGATCTCTTGTCCTTTCTCATGCCTGCCAGTACTGACAGTCATATAAGAATAAGAATTCCTGAGCTGTTGTGAAATTACCACTGCTTTTCTTTCTCTAGAACTATGACTGCAACTTCCTTGCCCCCATCCAATTACTCCGTTTCCTCCACAGAAGAAAACTTTATTTCTTCTGGGGCTGTTCTGTTCTGGTTTAATAGAGAACATTTTCAGTGATGTATCCCATGATATCACTGGGATTCTTCCAAGGATCTTCTGAGATTAGAGGTTTGAGTTAACTCCTATAATTCTTTTTCTTTCTAGGACTTGATTTATCATCAAATTCAAAGTACTCTGTCCAAAAACAAGCAGAAAACAATGCAATTTTGAGTAATTTAGGAATAGATACTTACTAATAGCTCAGTTTGAATGGATTAGTGTCCTAATTAACCATCACATTGTTAAATTTCTGCTGTCTTGTAGATTGTGTGTGACTGTTAAAGATGCTGAACAACTGAGAACAGAAAAAGTAGCCCTGGAGGAACAGATTAGAGAGCTTCAGGCCAAGTCTGCCAGTCTAGAAAGTGAGACATATGATGCTGTTGCAAAAGTCCAAGATTGCATACAGCTCTTGGAAGAAGCTAACCTAGAAAAAAGTCAGGTAAGTCGTTGGATGAAGGTATTTCCTAGAAATCAGGATATTTAGGATACATGAGGTAGCTTCTTTCGTGTCTGTTGTGCTAAAACTAGTCATGCATAGAGAGAAAACTGGGATGTGACCACACATCACTCAGACTTGTCCTAAAGTATAAACTTCAAAGCATATGTTGAGTGCCTGGATGAAGGTCATCTAAATGATTACACTGTACCTAAATATAAATCTTCCAAAGTTTTTGACAAGAGTTCAGAGTTTCTTACCAAATACTGATGTCAGAAAAAAAAAGCAAAGTTCTATTATGAATTTGTAACTGTTAAAGGCAAGACATAGGAGACAGGGAAAATAGAGGGTCATCAAGAAAGAAATCTAGACATGTGAAGAGGCCTTAGAAGAAACTTTTTATATACAATGTGTTATTAAACTATCATAGAATAACATTTATGCCAAAAATAATGATATAAAAATATGTCTCAAGGAGCCAAAACAAAGCAGACAGTTCTTAATTTACTGCTCGGGCTTAAGCATCCTGAATTATTAAAACTGGGAAGAAAATGTAATGAACAGAAGAAAAAAATAAAAAGTGTTCCATTAATAAACAGAATAAAAAAATGTATGTTAATATACATGTCTGTTAACACTTTGTGTTTAAAATTTTTTCTCCCTGTATGAGATTGAGGTAGAAATTTTCCTCTGGATTCCTGTCCTTTCTTCTGTAAAATTCCATGCTCAGCCAAAATCTCCAAGTCCCAATAGAAAAAGACATTTACTGACTTTACTGACTAACTCTTTGTGTGGTTCTGATTTACAAGAATGTGCATTTAGTGCAACATGTTTTCAGTGTCAGTGTTACTGAGTCTCGGTGTCAGCTACTCCAAAGCAAAATGGAAAAGAAGGTGTCTTTTGAGTAGTGTGGGTTTTTCTCTTGGTGCACTGAAATCAGTCATATTTCTTTTGTTCTTCTAGGCACTCTTTGGGGAGAAACAAAAGGAAGAAGAGATCAAAAAACTGCAGGATGAAATGTCTCAACTTGCAGAAAATACTGCTGCAAGAATTAGAAAGGAAGTAAGTTACGATGTTTATAAGGAATGGGAAGATTGTTTGGTTTTCCTCAGAGTGAAAAAGTACTGCTGGTGCATGGTCATCACAAGCAGTTTTCTCACAAGAGTTTGGATAATATAAGTGGCAAGACAGCATGCTGATAGCACCATCCTCTTCAGCATTTATTGTCTAGATATGTGTTCTAAACAAGAACCAAAACTGTTGGTGTCTCTGCAGGTACTGGCATGGAGAAGGCTTCACTGTGAAGATGTGAATGACACTCATGGTGTCTTCATTTGAGCTTTTTTTCTCCTAAACCCCCTCAGTTTAAGTAGTATGGATTGATAATAATAATTCTTCTAACATTTATGTCATAAGAGTTGTCAGTTATTGTGGTCCCAGGTATTTTCATGCTTTATATACGTGCACCACCTATAGACTGCATACATAAATATATGTATAAGAAAAAAGAAAAAAATATATATGTATATATAAAAAGCAAGATGGAAAAATAGTTTGTGGGACTAATTTTGTAGTTTTGTTTTGGTCACAGGTAGACACTGCAAAGAAGCAATGTAACATGCAGGTTTCTCGGCTAACAGAAGAAATTTCAGCTCTTCAGATGGTACGGAGTTGATTGATAAAAATATTCTCAGTAACAGAACATTCAAGACTTCTAGGCTTTGCTGATCAAATATTTCCACTGGAATTTAGTATTTTAGGTCAATCAATGTGTGAATAATGAGTAATTGTGTAGGACAGTCCTCTATTGCTGTATAGCACATTACATCCTGCATGTCTCCAGGGATGAGTTCACAGGCATTTCGACAGTGAGATCTGTGCTCTAGAAAATACTTCCCATGTGATGGCACTTCTTAATTATCCCTGTTTATTTCGGAGATGCACTCTGAAACTCAGCCTTCCATGCTTATCTGGAGTTGTGTGTGTAGAAAAGAAAGCTAATATGAAAGCTGATGAAGTATCCCAAGAGAAAGTTTGTGAATCATAGACATCATATTTCTGAATGAACCAGGAACTTGCAATAAATGATGCAGGTGACCAAAAGAATTTGGTGCTTATGCACCTTTTTATTCATTTTTTTAAAAAAAGGTTTCATTTACATGTCTTGATCTGTATATTGAATGATCCTATAGGGAAAATAATGAGCAGGTGAATACATTCAAATACACCCACGGCAGCAGCAAGAATTACATTTATTTTAGGCAGGGTTTGGCTTCAGCACTTCTTGAATTTTTATTTTGATTTATTAAATCTTATTTAAAAATTATTTTTATAAAAAGGAATGTGGAGAAAAACAGAGTCAAATTGAACGAGCCATTAGAGAAAAGAGAGCAGTGGAAGAAGAACTTGAAAAGGTAAGGCAATTGTATGTATTTTTACATCACATTTAAGATCTCTTTACAGAAGGAAAAATACATAGATTTTTTTTCCTATTTTTCATGTATTTCTCCCTTAATTTCTTATTTTATTTTTTGAGTAGATTTTCTTGATTGTAATTTTCATCTCTTTACTTTAAGGTTGTTTGCATTCTATTTTTAATTTATTGTTTATTTAATCTATTTTAAAAGACCAGAAGGTCTTTTAAAGCAGCAACACCAAACTGAAAAAGAAAGTTCTTTAAAACATGTAAAAATAAGAGAGATGTTTAACATAATCCAAAAGAATGCTGGTACATGTTCCAGTTAAGATGAATAGACAGAAAACAAATGTCTGACCAGATCTTTGGAATCTTTTCTCTTTTTCAAGAGGCAGCCAACAGCTTTAGAAATTCAATTTTGTTTTAAATCATGGGGAAATATGATGCAATAAGGAGTAAACTCACATGTAAGTTTACTCTTCAGATTTACAGGGAACAAAGAGGGCATGAATCTGACAGTAGAAAGCTCGAGCAACTGCATCAGAAGTATTTACTTGCAGAAGCTGCCAAAGATGACCTTCAGCGGAGTCTACAGATGACACAAAATAAACTGAAACAACTGGAAATGAAGTAAGCCATGTCACAGCTGTTTACAGAAGAAGAGAAAGCAGTGGAAATTTCTTCAGACTATTTAAACTGTTCAGTGTGTATTAGGGCTTTGTCAATCCTTTTTATTCAGTAGCAGACATCAAGATACCATAATTGTGAAAGTAATGTTGATTTTATCAACTCTACCATCATGACAAAGTTCTTTGCCGATTTGTGCATAGCTCCCAGTCTATATCTTTTGTTCTCTGGTTCAGGAGTTGTTCAGTTCTTCAGTTGAAGCCAGACTTTGCTTCTCTTTTAGCTCTGAGGAAGAGAAATCTCGTTACCAGGAAGTTATCTGTAAATTGCAAAGCACTCTGGATTCAGAAAGAGAGAAGAGTGCCTTTGTCAGTGAACAAAGACTAAAACTTCAGCAAGAGAATGAACAATTGCAAAATGAAATGGATGGTTTGAGAAAACTGGCAGTAGAGGCTCAACAAAAAGCTAAAATAAAGGTATGTTTTGGTTTATTTTTTGTAATGTAAGACTAATATTTGCTTAGTAAGGCAGCAGTTCTACAAAAAAAAAGCATTAAATGTTTAAACTAAGATTGAGTTTCAGTGGTGCTTCCTGGTTGCTGCTTAAAAGTAATTTTATTGTCGCATTGTGTGTCCTCAGAATCCGTGGGGTAACTCGATCTCTGCTAATTAAATTGTATTTTATTGTGCATTAAATTCTCCTTGATAAGAGAATTTAAGAGAAGACCCCAAATGTTCTTTGCTTTAAATAAGATGAATAGATTAAATAATATTGCAGTTCCTAATCTTCATTTATTTATTGTCTCTAATGTGTCAAAAATCTTTGTCTGACTTTCTGCCCAGAGTGTTCCTCTACTTGAGTGTCCACCATGTTGTCAGGGCAGTGTATAACTAATAAATAATTTAATAGTGTGGCTGTCAAGCATTGGCTCTTATTTTCTGGACAGAGGAAATCCTTCTCTAAGCTTAGCTGCAAACAAGATTATTAACTGAAAGCTGGTTTGTTCTTTGTGAACATGTTCCATTAAATGCCTCTGAGCAGACTGCAGGTCAGATAAGGAATCAGTAGTAGCCTCAGCAAATTCATGGCAGCACTGACTTCTGGAGGGAGAAACAGTTTTCATCCTTGATGTGGTTTCTGAGCATAGAAAGTTGGTACTTTCCCCTCTGCAGTGTGAAGGTACCAAAAAAAGGGGGTCTAAGGATCTGGAGCAATGAAGACAACCTCAGCAAGCAGTTTTACAGGGTGTGAATGGGGACCGGCTCAAATCTGGCTTCCACTTTGCACTGCAAGATAAAGAAAGCTGTCAAACTGAACAGGGACTCTCGGCCAAGTCCAGAACCTTTTGCTAAAACAAAGGATCAGAATCTTGTAACAGAGAGGCAGTGGATATGAAGCATCGAAAGCATATACTAAATCTTTGCCTGTCTCATTTTTAATCAGACAGGCTTCCATTATAGTCACAGATAAGATTCACTGCTTGGTTTCATTTCCCTCTGATGTACAAAGGATTGCAGATGCAGTTAAGAAACTCCTAACACATTTAGCTAGATGAAAAAGAACAAACTTGTTTCTGTGGAGGAAACACAAGGGAGAAGAATAAAGCTTACTTACAAAAATAAGCATACACAGCTCATTATCCCTTATTGTCAGTTGTCCTATTTGCTTAAATTGGCTTTGGGAACATGTATCTCTGAGTATATAATGAGAGGTTTAATTATTGTATGTTACACGCTTTCAACAAATGTTTATAAATTTAACTCAGGCATTGTAAAACAAATTTTAAAAAAAAGGTAAAGCGTGAGAGATTTGATTGTATTGGATTTGGGTTTTTTTTTAGATAAGTACAATGGAGCATGAGCATGCAGTGAAAGAGCATGGCTATGAAGCTCGACTCAAGGAGATGGAGGACACCAGTCACAAGTCCACTGCTGAGCTCAGACGTCTCTTAGTAGCTCAGCAAAGAGCAACAAACCGGTGGAAAGAAGAAACAAAGAACCTCACTGAAACTGCAGAAGCCAGGATCAGCAAGCTGAAGTAAGTGCAGTTTTGTTCCCCTTCTGCAAAGTGTGGTTCAGGTACTGTTTGGTGTATCACAGTAGACCTGTGGTGAAAAACCATGAAGAGCAAACCGTCCAGACTCAAAAATGTGCTTGCAGCAAAACAAAGAATCATCAAAAAAGAACCTGTGATGTTCTCTGT
Organism: Cyanistes caeruleus; assembly: GCF_971803275.1. NCBI lineage: Eukaryota > Metazoa > Chordata > Aves > Passeriformes > Paridae > Cyanistes > Cyanistes caeruleus. The sequence goes on from NC_141705.1 coordinate 76,278,330, forward strand.
GAAGTTAGCACTGAAATAAAGCTTTCACTGTTTCATTACCTTGTTGATAATGCGTGAGGTTTTGTAATGACAAAAAGTAAGTGGAATATATTACTTTGGATTTTCTCTTTCAAGATTCAGCACACTCAATTTAGACAGTTTTAACTGTGGATTATAAGAACTTCTGTACTCTTCAGAAAAACCATAACATCAGTTGTGGAGTGAGTCTCCAAATGTCTAATATAAACTGGACAAAAACCTCTTGGAATGTACATCTAATGTTCTCTTCTGAGCAGCTGCTGTTATAAATGAAGATAAAAATGGGTTGTGTGATTCTCCTAAGAAAAAATACCATTGATTCATCCATATTTCTAGGCTGATACTTGTATTTTGCAGTGCAGAATATAAGAATATTTTCAGTTTTGCAAGCTTCCCCTATGCTTTATTTCATTTCTAGGCTCAGCAAACACTGTCAGCTCAAGTATACTATTAATTTGAGGTTAAATTAGCCTGGTATTTTATAGAACTGCAGAGAAGTTTGTCCTCAAGATCTCCTCTTCAAAACTGGCTGAAAATTGGACAAGATTGACACACTGGTCAGCAACAGCTGCTAAAACAGGAAGCCTGATTTCATAAGTCTGATTTATTTAAAATTAAAGTAGTTAGAAAGGAATATAACACTGCATTGTCTTTCAGTGGGTTTGAGAACAAAAATTCAGGTTATGCAGCTCTGTTAACTCGATAAATTTGAAGCAACCTTTAATCACTTAAAGTGATGCACTCAAGTGGCACTTTGCTCAGACTGATTTTAGAAGTTGTTTTACTGTCACTTTAACATGGAAGCAAAGCTTTTCCCTCTTAAAATTGGGAAGCAGTGAATCCTACCTTTCATTTCCTTTGGGGTAGTCTTGGGGTTTTTTCATGTTTTATTATTAATGTAATGCTTTACATATTCTCAGCTTCAATCATATTTCCAGTATCCCATGCAATTTCTGTAGTTCCACTTTCTGAAGCATAACTTGGCATTTCTTGGCTGTCAGAATTCCAGTGGTGTGAATGGAATTAGAAGCCAGCTCTCTAAACAGAAGGCAGGAAAATCTACCGTGCCCCTACTCTTAACCTGGATGTCCATCTTTGCAGTGAAGTATGTGCTCATCTCTACCTTCTCTAAGTAAACAGTTACAGTTTTTTGGTTTTTTTACCTTATCTCTTCAGATACAGGCTGGCTCTATTCTCCCTTAAAACATACTGAATTTGCAAAGATTATTATTAAACAATTCTTTAAAATAAGGGAAAAGTCTCTTTCAGAAAACATCGATACTGAGGATCTTTGTGAGACACTGGAAGCTGTGCTGATTTACAGACAGTTTCACTGGTGCAGCTTCACTTTGTGTAATTAGCTGGCTCTTACTGATAATTTTTTAGCTTCTTCTGTAAATGCTGTAACTGGAGAAGAAAATTATTTTGCAATCTTTCATGCTAAGGTAAATTTTAGCTCTAAAACTCATAGTTTATTTTATGTAAATCAAAATGCAAAACCTCACAGCTGAGCGTCTAGGTTCATCACTAGATCCTGGATGTGGTTCAGCAAGTTCCAATTAAAAGGGGAAAATTGCAGACTTCCAAAATAATTAAAGCTGTCTGTGAAACAGCTGTTTTCCCTCTAAAACCTTTACTGTTCAGTGTTAAAATGTTGTTACAGAAGACCAAAAGATTTAGACCTTATTTATCCACAGCAAAATGCTGACAGAAAATAGAAGGAAGTCTGCTTTGTGAACCTGGATGAAAAATGGGTAGTAAATTTTGAAAATGTCCCTATTTATGTGACTTCAGTGGATATTTTGGTGCAAGTCTAAAAGCTAAGTCAGCTACTTTATGATATGGTTTTGTGTGTATTTATGCTTTTTCATACTGTATAAGCTAGAAATAGAAGTCTTTACAAGGCATTTGCTCTACCTGGCAAGGAAGCTGGCAATAGAAACAGGAAGGCTGTAATTTAGACTGACATCAGGAATTTGTTATTAAATCAGTGATGCAGTGATGCTCTGATATCATGGTGACAGATATTCTAACTGATCCTTATCAGTATTATCTGGAAATTTTAAAGCCAGCTTATTTTTCACCTTATATGCATTGCCACTCAGCAGTGTAGTGCAGAATGCAGTTGGTATGAAAATTAGCTCCAGAATTTACATTGTAATAGTAGTTATTCAGCACAAAAGTCCTTGCTTATACTATAAATGAATAATTATCATATTTCTTTTCATCTCTCACAATAACATTTTGAGTGCAAATACAGTGCAGCAAATCGCTTCCTACTGTGTTGGGAACTAAAATCAAGTTGCTGATTATTGAAAAAGCAGAAAAATTTTGCAGCAAATGCATTTATCAGGGAAAATTCAGTAAGAACACAAAATAACAGACTGATACTGGTATCAGATTAATTAATCTATTGTTAATTAAAAGCTCTGTTTGGAAGGTCTCTTGAGGCTAATGCAGGAAATAGTCTCACCAAGCCTTCTGGTGGGGTCCAAGAGAAAGGAGGATCCATGTAAATATGTGAGCAAATGCAGAGGACGTGTTGGTGACAATTAGCAGAATTTAATTTTTAACAAAAATACAGTTTGTAACAAGAGTCATTACTCTTGCAGCATGCCAATGTGTTTTATAGCTGAGTATTTATAGGAAGTTACAAACTTCCTGACCAAGTCCTATCCATATGTATGGGGGAAGGGTTTCAGATTGCATTTCACCAGGAGGTTGCTGTTAGTGCAGCTCCTGTAAACACTGACTCAGTGTCCCATTTGTTAGTGTAGGTGTTTCCCATTCCTTTGTCTGAAAGTCATGATGGTTTTTCAGTTCTGTCCTCATTGCTTTCATTCCCCATGTGAAGGTGCCTAAAACATTTTGGCTTCTTTGTTAAACTTACCAGCAGCAGCTGCTAACTTTTCCACATTCTGTGCTGCTCATTTGTCATGTTCTAAGTCTTTTTTAAAGTCAGTGTTTTGTTGGTGAAGTGATATCCACCCATATGCACGAAGGAAGCATTAAATAATTCTGAGGAATGAAGCAACAACAGTGAATGTCAGGGGATTTTTGATCTGAAAAAAATGAAGAAGTAAATTTTGCAACCTGTAATGGTAAAGCATGTAATGGAAATAGCATAAGAGTCTAGTAGATCCCTGTAGATAGAAGTGTTGATAACTAAATTGATACTTCCAGGCTTCATTGGAAATGGTTCTGTGCTTTTCAGGACCTTTGGATCTTATTCAAGTTAAACATGTAACTGTTGCTGATAAAACTGAACTTGGAATTCAGAATCAGTGTCTACTTGTAGTCTAAATTACACCATTTTCTTCATAAAAATCTATTACAGTCTTCATTTATGAGAAAAGCTTTCCTCCCTCTGAGTATCTTAAGATGCTGCATGCATCCTAAGGAGAATTTACTGGTAACAGACCTCATCTTTGCCTTGCAGAAGGGCAAGGAGCCAGTTTTGCTTCACTGTCCTTGTGCCAGTCAAGCCTGAAGGTAACTGAGGAGGTCAGTGCTCCTTGTGACACAAGTCACCATACCAAACACAAACCTTGCCCTTGGCAGCGTGGCTAACAACTCACTGCCAAGTTTATTCCCTTTATTCCCACAGCTTCTACTCTGGCAGAGTCAGGAACCAAACTGCTCTGCTGACCCCTGATTGAATCCATTTTAAGTGTACTTTGAGTTCTAATGATATGTACTGAAGTGAACTTAAACAGCAACAATTATAAAATAGTAGTAAAATGGCATAAAGTGAGTGATCACTATAAAAAGTTGTAAAAAAACAAAATCATCTTTCACATTCTCTGCAGGGGTTTAATTGGAACACAGAAGTGTAGAAATTTTATAAAACTGTCAAACTTACTTCAAAATGTAACCTTTCATGATATGAAAAGAGCTTTTAAGTCTTGGTGAATAATTTAAGTATTTTATGTTCATTAGTTTAACTGATACTGAGTTACTAATTGATTTTTCCCCCTTTTCCTGTATATGGGGAATGTTGTCCAATAACAAATAACCAAATCAAGACTTGATGTTGAAAAAGCTGTTTTAATCTCCCGTGTCACTTCTCCACAAATGGGTGCAGAATTTGGTGAGAACTAGAAGCAATCCATGTTGCTGTTGTTGCTGACCTACAGGGCGTAGAGCTTGCAGTTGTAAAGCTTTTGGCTCTCAGTGTAAATGTCCCAAAAGCTTAAGGGACATTCAATTTTAAGCTGTCTTTGACAGCTGTGGTAAGAAAAATCATTATCAAGTGCTTCCAGCTTTTTATTTTTCTTTTTTTCATTTGAAGGAATTTACTTTTGAAAGTGAGGAAAGAATGGGCAAGTTTGTAAAGGCTCTTGCTTTCACTGAAGCGCTGTAATCCAGAAGAATGGTTCCTCTGGCCACATCTGGGGGAAGAGACTGGCTGAGACTGCTGTTGCTACCTCACAGCATCATTGTAAAGCTCTGTAGTTCTTCAGACTTCAGCTGAGAAAAATAAATGACAGCTCATAGAAAGTGGAATCAGCAACACCAAAGGAATGTTTAGGAAATTTGTAAATTGGAAGGAAACAAACTTCAGTAAAAACAGAACAGAGGGTAGAATGGGAAGGGTTGGAGAGAGACAGTTCTGACAGCAGAATTCAGGCAAAACCAGGGTAACTCAATCTGCCAGCATCTGCTCAGATAAAATGGAAGTGACAGACTATGCAAGTTTTAAAAATAAGGGCAGATGATTCATTTGTTCTGTAAAGCCCACCTTTACAGGTCTGTAGATGAATGCACTAATAGAAAAGATGGTTACTCCCATCTCATTAGCATGTCAGTATTTTCTGTAGATTTTTATGTCCTTATCTTGAAATGAGGAGCTGGGGTAAACAGAGAATTTGCAGGTAAGCAGATAAACCCTTGCCAGACTCTGCACCAGTGGCCAACACCAAGAACTTATTTTTTATTGAACACAATTCTGGTTGGAGCAGAGAACAGAGAAAGATTGACACGGATAATCCAAGTTTTATGTTGAATCAAATGACTGAATGCCCTTCAGTGGAGTATATCTGGAGAACTGCAGACAGGGAAAAAGGTCAATCCTCTGACTTGAAAGCCTGACAGGAAATGGATGGTTCTCTCAACTTTGGCATGGATATTGCTTTGGCCTGTCAGACACGTGGATGACTGCTCAGTTTAGGTACAGTTTAGCTTGAATAGGGGTAGAAATAGGTATACACAGGCTTGTTCTTCTGCTAAACAATAAAAGCATGAAACAATTTGTAAACATCAGCTTAAATGATAAAGGAGGGTAAGTTTGCTTCCATGAAACATTACATTTGAGGAGCTTTAAAATCTGAACTCTTTAATTACTGATGTAATAAAGTGCAGTAACGATACACAGTATGAACAAACTAATAAATTAATAATCCTATTCATCTGTCTTTATTGTCTAGTAGCAAGATAAAACTTTTGGGGGGAATAAAAAACACTTGTAGCATAAACCAAATTATTTGAGTAACTATACAGAATGGCTTAATTTCCTTAATAGACATTTGCATTATAATTGTCAGTAGTTAACAAAAGGGAATCCTTGATATATTGTTTTAATATTTAAAGACTTTGCTTAGCTTGAGCCATCTGATTGCAGCTATTTTGGGTGTCTTTGTTCCAGTTTTTCCCTCTGACACATTTCTTTGTCATAGTTAGAGTCCCTGACTCATCAGTAGGCATGTGTGGGGTTTGGAGTTCTGTTTTTATCTTTTCTGTGATTGAAAAGAGTCTGCCTCTGAGGAATGACCTTTTTTGGCAGCAATATATATGAAGTGTTGGCCATGAATGCTTTCTCCTTTTGCCTACATCCTGTACAGTACATGCAGTGAATTGTGTGGCATCTTGAGATTAAGAAGTTGCCTCTTTTTCTGAAACATTATTCTTGGCTGCACTTGTGTAATGTTTGGCAGCCAAAGCTGCTTATTTTAAGATGTTCATTAAAAAAAAAAAAAATTAACAGGATGAGAGACAGCTGCAGGTACTGGCAGTATACAAAATTCATAATTACTAAGAGTAACTGAAGCATATTATAGTATAATTCAACCAAAAAAACAGCTGGCACATGCTATATTTGTCATGAGAGCTTTGCAGAAAGTACTTGCTGCAGCTGGTGGATTTATCACCCGTCTGCTGAAATGCTAGGAGCTCACCTTTTGTTTCCTACTCACTTAGCAAAGACAATGTGCAGTGGGGGCTGATTTAATTGTCCAGCAGTTTGGGGTTATTGCTCAGTTCTAATATTGAGATCTCATAAGTTGTGTTTGGGGGAGGGTTAACACTCAGAATGAATCAACTGTCTAGCTCAATAGCCATCACATTTCCTTATGCTTACAAGGTTAAACTGTTTCTTTTTAAATATGTGTTCAGTGTGATCTCATTATAAAAATAACTTCTTGATCACAGCTGTGTATGAGCCTGTAAACTCTGTTTATGGTCTGTGCTGCAAAGCATGCTAATTCCACACCTCAGCACAAGCACAGCAGACAGGTTTCTTTTAGCAACTGAGGATTTTTAGGGCACCTAAAAATTGGTCTCCTATATTGAAAATGCCACATTTGGTGCTTAATACTAATTACAGAGGATAAATTACAAAAACAGTGTTACATACTAACATACTGTCTTCTTCCTGCAATCTTAATCCATCTTTAATTCTTTCTTTATATAAAAGTGTTCACATATGATAACAGGTATGATCTATATTTTTTATTTAAAATCTATGATTTTAACTGTTTAACATCATTGAAATATCTGCCTATGTACTTTCATTTCTATGAAAATTCAAAGTTGTTGAACTGTCTTTGTAATATCTACATGGGACTGGTGAAAGAAGTTAAGAAGGTGGGTTGAGAACAGGTGAGTGGAAACTCCTCACCAGATGTAGTGGTGACCTGATATTACAGATGCATTGCAACCTTGTATTTCAAGTGCCATATATCAGTTTTCAAACTTCTATGAAGTACTAAGTTTAAAAGTTTATAAAATCAAATTGCTGAGTTTACAACAGTGAATTATTGTTGAGAACTGTCATCATTAAAATGGCAGAGTTTAAGATCTGAGGTTAATCTCCTCCCTTATCTCAATTTCCTCTAAAAGAATAAAGGCTTTATAGCTTCCCTTGCAGTCCTTGCCGTTTCAGCAATAGGTAGAGCATTTAAGGTGAGGTGGTAGAGACTGCTCAGAGGTTAGAGCAGCTCACTTAGGTTTGCACCTTTCTCTGGCCAAAATTACTGGAGTTGTGTCTTTAGTCATCCCTTTCTTGTGATGGCAGGAGGCAAGGACTGTTTCCTTTGGGCACTAGCTCAGAGATTGTCTGTCATAACCCAGATGTTTTTTGTCTTCAGTACTGTGTAAATTGAGAATCACTAAAACTCATTCAGTATAAAAGTAAAAAGACTGCTTTGAAGTAGGTGGTGTTTTCCTTTTCCTTATAAAGTGTCACATTGTTGTCTGTCTCACAAGTATAGAATGATTTATTTTTAGGTACTTCAAAGCACCTTTAAAAACGCCTACATTGAGGTCTGGTTATGGAACACTAATTAGAATTTTAATCTCAATATTGAACTTACTGTGCAAAATGCAGCTTATATTTATTGTATACTAGATAGCGTGCCTTCAAAATAAGATTCAATAAACAGGAAAAAAATCCCTGTGAAATGTCAAGTGCTCTTGACAAAGTCTTGCTGATTCCAACAAATACATCTTGTTCCTCTGCCATCACAGTTTTGAATGCACAGCATGAAGAAGTGCTGTGTGCTGCTTTTGAAATGGGTGTTTTAAGAGTAACCCTGTAATTAAAACCCACCATAAGCCTCACAATTCACAGAACTATCTATGAAATTACATTCCAATGACTGAAATACTACTGTTTGCTAATCAGCATCTTTTTTTCTGATTCCCAGAAGTGAGCTGCATCAACAAAAACTCCGTAGCCAGGAGCTCATTTCCCAGCTGGAAATAGCAAATGAGAAGGTAACTGAGGTAAGATAATGACTGATGTGACAGCTACTTTCAGTTACAACCTGATGTGCATACACTAAGATCTTAGCAGAAAACTATTTAGGTGAGCTATGTCACTGGTTTAGAGAAAATTAAGGATTTTTGACAGGGATAGTCAGTAGCAATTGGGAAACCTCACTGTTTCCTGCTGACTGACATGTTCCAATGGCAATAAGACAAATGAACTTTACTCTCACATTACAAAAGTGAAAGGAGGAATCATCTTTCTGTCTTTCTAAGTGACTAATCTAGCAATTCTGGACAAATTTCAGGAAATGTTTCTGAACTTACTTCTGCCTGTGAATCCCTGCAAGCCTCTAAACAGGAGCAGTCACACTGGGATTACGGATAATGTGGCATACACAGGGACACCAAGTTCTCCATATGCTTTGTGCATGCAGAATTTACATTCTGTGTCCATATATGCATCTGGCTAAAAGCTTTATCCATTGAAGATTAAAGGCAGGGTTGTTTTGGAATGTGCATTGTTCAATAATTAATGGCCACTTTAGAAAAGGCTTTCCTGTCAGCCTTATAAATCTGGGATAACATCCAGTTCTATCCAGGATAAGTCCTTCTGTCTTGTGTTTTCTGTGGTGTTATTTAGAGGAGAAAAATGATGCAAGAACAGACTTCTGTGAGTAAAGGCTGGTTAAGAAAGGCTTTTTACAGACCGTTTGAAGGGAACAGAGGCGCTCTCTAGCAGGTTTATCATCCCATTTGTATTATCTACTGTATTCCTCTTCCTTCTGAGCATAGCTAAAACATTTACATTGTCAGGTTGTGTGGATTAAATAACCTGAATTAAAATGTCAGCCTTTTTATGCATCTTGTTTCAAGGTGGTGAAATGAGTAAAACTTCCTGTGGATTGATTGGAAAAGTCAGATGATGTCACATTTGAGCTGGAAATTCTCTGAGGTGTCAGCAGTTTGTCCTCAGGCTTTTATTGTAAGGGGAAAACGCTTCCACTTCTGGTGTTCCTCTTGTGTTAAGCTCTTTCTTGCTACAGAATGAGTGAGTTCAGTAAAAAAGAATTTGGCATTGTGATGAGAGATTCTGTTTCCACAGGATGAGACGCTGATGATGGAATATCGGGAATACATTGACAGGCTTCAGAGGCGGCTGAGCCAGGCAGAACAGAGAGCAGCCACAGCATCCCAACAGGTACCCACCTCACAAAAAGTGTTATCCAAGCACATGGAATATGCTGAAGTACTCACTTTACATCATTCCTGAGGCAGAAGTGATCATTCTGAGCATTATTACCAACACAATTTTAACAAGTTTGGATTTTGGACACGTCACCTTCCGAAAGGATGTTTATATTTGACAGCTGAGGTTTGTGGGAACCAGTTTGATATGAATTAAACCTGCATGGTTCAAAATGTGTGAATGAAGGTGTACAGGCATTTCCAGCTTTAGAAATGACAAGTTAGCAAAGACAAAAAACAAAACCCTTAAATTTAACTGCAGCTCCTGTTTGCACAGAGCAGGTCTGTTGGAGTGCACTTGCTGCAGTTACCAGTGGCTGTGTGAAACAGCTGCAGCCGGTCCTGCAGTGGTAAAAGTTGTGCAGGCAGGGTAGGAAATGCTTATTTCTTTCCTTCCAGGCCACTGGAGAGCTGAAGGAGAGAGAGTGTATCCCTCTCAGTATTCAGTTTTTCCATAGTGTTTAAGCTGCACAACTTCAAGGAAATCCCATGGGGGTTTATACACTGAGTTCATTTTTTTGCCAAGAAGTTCATTACTCAGGTTGACCTCCTATTAATTAAAGATGGTATTTCTGCCTCCTGCTTTTTTTACAGTGATTTAGGAAAACCATTTGCAAATTACAGCTTGTAAGTGTGGGTGACCCCAGTGAGCTGCAGAGGGGAAATGTTTGGCTGACCTAAATTGCTCAGTTAGGACAAATGGCATTTTTTTCCCAACAGCAGTGAATAAATGGGCATAGCTGCCAAGCTGTCATAACATAAGCTGTGGTTCCTGGCTCTAAATGCTCTCTGTCATGACAAGGTCTATTCAGCTGCTGAAGATTTGTTCTGAAAGAGGAATTTGTTTTTTTTAACCTCCTGTTTGTTATGTGGACCTGTTTAGCTTTAATGCTTCTGAGATGCTGTCTTCCCATAAAAACCGAAACATGCTTATGTCACATTTCAAGGGAATTAACTCGTGGCTTCAGTGCCTATAGAGGAAGAGGTCTTGCTGTTCCTGAAAACATTGGTAATTGGCTGTTCCTCACCAGGAACATCTTTCTCTCTCTGAAAGATAACAGAGATGTTGTTGATGTTGTGCAGCCCAAATGCTGCCCAGATCTTGTTGCCAGTCTTCAGAACTGCCTTGCCCTCGTGTCAGAGGTTACTGCAGAGGCCTGGCTGCTCTGTACTGACTTCAGAACTGCTGTGCCAAGCCCCTTCCTTTTTCTCTCCACCCCAAATAAAACACACACAGGCAGTGTCCCTGCTAAAGGTCTCCAGTGCTGCCAGAATGTCCCCTCTTCTGACTCTGGGTATTTATTCTCTTCTAGGCCCCAGAAGGTTCATGTGTGAATTCTGTCAGATTCAGGGTGACAATTCTCTCTATTCCTAATCTGCAGGCGGAGGGCTGCTTTCTGACTTGGGTGTTCTCACTGCATATTCCACCTTCACTGTAAAATTTTATCAAATATAGACTAGAGCTGGACTAGTAGGGAGCCCAGAAATTACACTTTTGTTGTGGTCACTTCAATGACTAAATCTTAGCTTATTCTGATATAATAGTGATTCAGTAAGAAACCTAAAAACTACAGGATAATGTTTGCACAAGGGTAAAACATCTATCCTGTAGGTGTCTTTTAAAGTGTATTCCTGCTACCTATCATCTTGTATTCTCTGGGATCTGAAATAAGACAAAAGCAGTAGTCATCCACAGAGTACATTGTAAATTCTGCTGTTCATCCCAAATTCACACTGCCTCTGCTTGTTCCCTCTCCTCCATGACACATTCAGTATGAAAGTTGTACTGTTACTTTGATCCTACAAAGAATTATTAAGAAGCTATCATCTGTTTGTGTTTCATTACAGCTCAGCTTGATATCTGCACAGAATAAAAAAGCTGTTTCCCTGAAGGATCTGGAAAATATTTAAACACATGTTTTTATCATTCACCACGTTGGGAGTTAGGAGGGTTGCTGGAGAAACTTCATATTGGAGCACTACAGTCAAAAGCACAGAAAAGCTTGTAAAACTTTAAACAAATTCTGGTTTGTTCCAGTAAGAAATGGAGGGGATGAAGGTCCTGTCTCTGTATGCACAATAAAGATTGGAAGAAGACTGCAAAATGTTGTCATTCAAGTCCTTTAATGTAGCAAATGAAAAACTCTGACACAGTGCTGTGGCACATTCAGGGTTTTTTGGTTTAAAATCCACTAGCTCCAACTGTGACAAGATTGTGTACAGGGAAGGGAGTAGGTAGCTCTTGAACTGAAATTGGTCTCTGCTTTGCTCACATGCAGTCAGTATCTTTAATTTTGCTTTATGCTGCAGGTAACTTGGGAACAATTTGAAGATCCTTTATGAATTGTAATTAAACTCATTATATCATGAATGTCAGAGTTGCTCTTTTGATGGTCAGTGTTTGAGCTGCATGATGCCTCCATTGCCTTCCAGTGTAAAGAATTTGGTTCAGTTTGGTTTGATGCCCCTAAGGTACAGGTAATAATGGAAATGCTGCTATGGCTACTCAGCTCATTTCTAAGCTCTGTAATCTGCCTGTAGTTGTGCTTTTTCTTCCTAATATACTATTAATTTTATAATTATTTTACACTTCCTTGCTGTTCTGTTGATCTGCTCCCCTGGTTTGGACATATCTGGGAACCTCATTCTCTTACTTCAACTTGCACAAATGTGAAGTCATCCAGCCCCTTATGCCTTTTGAAATAGCAGGTTTCAATTCTACAGCTGCCAGCATGTGGGAATCCTCACAAACATGGGGCTTTTTTGATAGTTGAGACATGTCATAGCTATCTCATTCTACAATTAGAGCCAAAAGCCATTTTTTACTTTCAGCATGTATTACAAGCATCTGATAGGTCTTTAACTGTTTCTGAAGTGCTCACATCTTGGCCTTAACTGACATAATTGCTTGTCCTTCCGCTTAAATGTGAAGAGTGTAATTCTGGTTTCTAACCTCTCATTCAGCTGCTGGGTAGTGCTTGCTGGAAATATCTCATTTGGATTAATAAACCTGTGTGTCCATGGCAGTGGATCTTCACCATATTTGCATTTTAGAGGACAGAGCAGGGCTGATCCCCCTGTGGCAGCAAGACTTTGTGCTGCCTGCTGAAATCTTGGCTGCTCAGGTAGAGCCTGCAAGATGGATACACCCTCAGAAACAATTCCTGCTTGCTGCAGGGAAAGCCACTCGTTCCTACAGAGGTTGCTTTTTCTTATTGATAGATGCCTGTATCCACTGCACTCTGTAAATCTCAATTTTAGTTAAAAGATGTCGAAGATTCTCCAAAACAACCTGGGTACATTTTTCAGAAGTTCCAAGTGTCTGTTTGGGTGAGATTTTCATCAGTCAGCAGTGTGACACAGAGGCAGGCAAGTACCAGGCACCTTGTTGCCATTTGCATAATGCACAGCTGAGATGATGACAGGCCACCTGGAAGATTTTGTGTGAGCCATTAATCCCCTTCACTCCTCAAAGGCAGGCTCTGGCTGTGAAGTGAAACCTGGCTGGAAAGGGGCAGGCAGCTCCCAGTATTTGAGTATTTGATCCTGGAGGCACAGAAGGGCACCTGCATGCCTCCCTGTTAATTATGGGTGTATTCATTTCACCTTGGGGTGCAGCTCCTACCCAGTGGCTGTTTGCCAGAACAGGAACTGCAGGCATGACACAAGCACCTCATGGAGAAGGGAAGGGGCAGGAGAGCAATTTGAGATGAAACAAGAAAGGAAAAGGTTTCTTTCTGTCCTGGTCTGCCTCATGGCACCACAAACAGGAATTTGGTCACATGGAGCTCATCATACACCCACCAGCTCCTTTGGTTTCCCTGGGGCATCCAGAGGAGGCTGCTTGCTCCCATGTTGGGAGATCTGGTTTTTTCAAGATGGATTGCTCAGTGTGTCCTTTCACAGCCTTGCCTTGCCTTTTCTTGCTCAGCACCAAGTCCATTCTGTATTTCTGCATCTGGAGTTCAGAGGAATCCTCATCTCCTGGAAATCCTGCTATAGAAGCAAATTTCCTCCCAGTACTGCATGACCCCAGCCAGTTCAGAATGTGAACAAACTTTCAGGCTAATTATCCCAAAGATCCAGGCATTCAAACCTCATGTTCCTTTTCCAGTGGAATGTACAGAGATCATGGACTTTGCAAGGACATCCTCTGCCTACAAATGGAAATGTTTTGAGGATGCCAAGGGGAAAACCACACAGTGTGCTGTTGATGGGATGGGCACAGCTGTCAGTAACAAGCAGTTTAAAAAACCTTAAAAATGTACAAAACCTTGGAGCTGTGGTGTGCATGGTGATGCCTGTGGAAGCTGTGATCCATGTGGTGATCCACGGAAGCTGTTCAGATCATTGCAGTGAAGTTTTTGTAGGAACCCAAACACAAATTACAGGGACATCTAAACCACTGCTGGCAAGGATACTGCAAAAATGTACAGCATTTATTCACATACAGACAAAAGGCACAATTCTACGGAATATTTTAACAAAAAATACAGCTGTTTCAACTAGGTCTTTAGAAATACTTCAAAAAAGGGAGAAAATAAATACAGGATTGGGCCATGTAATATAAAATAGTCATCTCTACATATACTTTTTTATTTCTGTTTCTCTTCATGCACCTTTTTTTTTTTTTATTTCAGCTGAATGGACACCAAAGCTAGGCACATAGTGAAAAATCTGTACAAGTTTTACAAATGTCATCACAATTGTCTCGAACTTCTGAAATCAAGATTTGTACACAACATGAACCCTTCATTTAGATCTGTGTGAGTTTATAACCTAACAAATGGCATTCCAGGCAACTCTACAGACGCTCAACTAGCCTACGGTTGGACAGAACACACGGATCATATCGAAGATCTCTTGGTCAGTCAGCACAAGGAAAGGTCACGCTTGGAAACAGAAATCCAGCAAACCCCAGTAAAACACGGGGGTGGGTTTGTCACTGCAGTACCTACAACACCTCCTGCTGAGGGCTGAGCACAAGGACAAAACTAACCTACAGAGCTGGTCGTACCGCAGCCTTTTTGGTTTGGGGTCAGCTCCACTGGAAACCTCACAAAGCTTTTCGCCCTCAGTGCCAGGGGACAAAGCAGCTAAGGCATTCACTCTGCACAACGTTAGTGTTCATAATAGTGCAAATTAACAAGGTACCTCTGTCCAGGGGGTGTGAGGTTAAAGGTTTACTCAGAATCCAAAGTTAGGGTATTCCATCTATGGCTTGACAATTCCTGTGTGGTCATGAGCTTATTTCTTCAGGAAAATACCAGTGCCTGTCTGGAGAATGTTGCTGGATGTTGAGTAGGACTTGCTGGCTTTTACCTTTTGTCTGTCTGCTGTTTATACTTTGAACACACCCCAAGAGTGACTATGTAACCTCAGTCACCAGTGCCCTGCCTTTCATCTCTGTAAGTCATGCCAATTACTCTGACTTTTTGGGACCAGCAAGAGGATTTTGAAAGTGTATTATCCTACATAAAATTCCCCTTCCTCAAAAGGTTAAGACTTCTGAGTTTTAAAACAGGGATGCATTCTGGTGAAATATTTAATTGATAATGTTAACTTGCATAGCAAGATAGGGTGCTAAGCTTTTTTTTTATTTTCTGATTGAATCCTCAGTCCTACTGCAGAGGAATTCTGTGTTGTCAAGTGTTCCCACCTCGGGGAGCAAGGGTCAGACATTCCAAGGTGAGTGGATGCCCTAACAGCAGGCTGGGAGTGGGAAAGGGAAGGAGAAGGAGGTTCTTTATGCCTGTCTCTCTGTTAACACAATGCTGCCAAAACTTTTTCACCAGTACATACCTCTCCTACATTTACGAAAAATTCCAAAATGTACAGGCTCCTAATGCTCCACGGTGATGCGTGCGCTCCACTCGGTACAAAACGGTATCTCACAACCTGTTCATATTATTGCTTACATCTTACTCATTATTGCCACTTGCAATTATTAAAAAAGTACACAATCAGAATATGAGTTCCCTTTTCCATCAAATCTAGTCCATAATAGAATGAAATAGCTTTTTCTTTGCTTGACTGTAAAGAGCTAATCACAATGTATTGCCTTTGCATTTTATCATATTTAAAAATATATATTCATTCCATTTAAAGCAACCTTTTAGTGTCATAAGCCTGACTCTCTCAGTACATATCATTAGTGCATCTGTGGTGGCCTTTGGGAAATCCTCCTGCCTAGTGCCATAGAAAACTTCTGTCTGGCATTGTCATCACACTCCCCAAGGCAGGTGCCTGGCTATGGGTGACAGGTTATTCCATGGAGTGCTGGCACCCCCACACCTGCCCCTTGCTCAGAATTGAGCCATTTGGGAACATCCTTTGTGACAGTCCCAATCTTTCAAGCCCTGCTCTATCCCTTCCTCCTCCTCCTCCAGTGCAACATCGTGCCTGTGCCTAGTCATCATTCACATGTAAACTCTGGAGCACAGGGAGGGTTTGAGCTGCCACCTGCGCTCAAACTGAACACAACAGAACACATTCTGCAAAGAGAGGAGAAAGCTGCCCCTGCCCAGGGACGGGGAGCATCTGTAATGGGATTCAGCAGTGCAGTGCATTGCAATATGGTCTAACAACCATCCTCCATTCAATACACACGAGTTAAATTAAGAGCTTGTGCTTTTCCAGAAGTCAGGGGAAGGGAGTAAAACTTTCAGTGCCTTTTAGCTAGAAAGGATGAACGCAGCCCGATTCCTCCTACCCACCCTAGCCCCTTTTAAAAGATTTTTGTGAATTGCGTGCATCCCAACTCCTGTTTTACTAATGATGTCACTTCTCTGCTTACTCAGGAAAGTTGCAAATAAGGGAGACTCAAACTTCTCACAGAAATGGGATGGGGAAGGGGGTGTGGATGGGGAAGAGGAGAAAAAAAGAAAAACAAAAAAAACAAAAACAAAGAGCTTAAAACAGCTTTAAGTGCGTGTAAACATATTTATACAACTCAGAAAAATATGGGCTTTCAGTTTGTCAGTCTGTAGCTCCGTCCAAGAATGCTCCTCTCTCACACCGATGGGTAAGGTGGAGTTGGCTTGTAGGCAGTGACTCTACTGACCCCGTCCCTGTGTCCAGTCAGGTCGCCAGGATGCTCCTCCGGATAATGTCCGTCCTCCTGCCGATGCTGCTGTTGGGACTGAGCCTCTGCTGCCTGCACTTCTTTTCAGCCACTTCCGTCTCCGAGTCGCTCATTTCGGCGTCGGGGACATAGCCATCGTTCTCGCTGTCAGGCTTTAACTTGCTTTTTGTCCGCTCCTTCGCTGGAACTCTGCCCACGCCCAGGTAGGGGTAGCCGGAGTTCTGGCGGCAGGCCTCCTCCAGGCTCTCCCCCTGCTGCTGCCTCTCCCCCTTCTTTGGAATTCGGAATCCGCCCCAGTTTTTCCCTGGGCTCGTGGGCGTGGTAGGCACTTTAACTACTGTCTGATTAGAGTTTACTTTGACCAGACCCCCGTTACATTTAGGCACTATATCCCTCCGAGTGCCAGGCGCTGACCTACCACCGGAGTGGTGCACAGCCCTTTTGTTTTCCAGTTGCCTCTGAGAGAGTTCCGTGGGTCTCAGCAGTTTGTGGTTGTGTTTAGAAGTCTTTTCCTTCAGCTCTGCCTTCGCCACCTCGCACTGCGGGCGATTGTCTCTTCTCTTCCTGTGCTCTGGTATGACGACGCCGTTTTTCTGCTGTGCCGATACAATCCGTGTCTCAGCAAAGGTCTTGTCAAAATTTAAAAAGCTGCCTGGATCTGCGCCTCCTTCCCTCGGGCTGGGCTGCCTCAGCAGGGATCTGCTGTCATTCCCAGACTTGTCTCTTACCCTGTCTCTCTTGTGCGGTTTTTTCAAGGAGCGGGCCAGAGATGTGCCCATCTGCTTCCTGAAGAACGCAGAGTGCCACTTCAGGTCCTCGATCTTGGGGGCGTTGGGGCCCAGCGACGGGCTGTTGAACAACACCGTGTTCTCCATGGAGGCGAAGGAGGAAGGCACACCTGCATGGAAGCATAGCTCAAGTCAAGCAATTCCATAGCTGTGTAAATACCAGTTTGCAATGCACCTCTTTGAACTCTCCTCCTCGTGCCTGACATGTTCACACCAGAAATGGGCATTTGGCTGCTTGTCCTGCACTTTTAGGTCACAGCTCTGTGGCTGTCATGGTTTCACAACATCCTGCTTGTGTGGTTTTATTTTCCTCTACCTGCACCTAATCATACTTGTAGCAAAGACAAGTCCTAGCACTACTTTTTCCACTAAGACAGACACTCCTCAGAGACAGAGGCAAAAAGCAACCAGCAAGTGGATCTCACCGATGCCATCTAAAACATTGTTTTTTAGTTACTCAACAGTTAAAGGATAATCTGGCCACTGCAGTAATTTTGAAGATATTCATCTTCCTGAGGAATGAAATGAGAACAAATGAGGCCCTGTTTGTCCTTCACAGCCTGTAAGCAAACCTTGTCCCTGTGGTCTAGCATGAGGAAGGAAACACTGAGGCATACCTGAAACTCTTTCTTGTTCCAACTGCTTTGTGTAGCTGTTAAATATCTGCTCCTGAACTTTGCAAACAGATCTCTTGATTTTCTCTCTCCGCGTCACCATGTAAGTGAGGTTTCGCACCTGGAAGACAGCAAGGGGATGTGTTTTACAGGAATTGTATTCCCAGGATATTTCCCTATATGTGCTTTGAATTAATTCAGCTGGAGAACTATACACCATTTAAACGAGTTAGTAGCGTATTTAAATTTAACCACCTTCAACACCATTCTCAGAGAACAGTCTATTTAACTGACAAATCATCTGCTGAACTGACAGGCACAATTTAATTGACAGATTATTCCTTCTGATTTGGAGAACCACAACTCAGAAGTAACTTCTACAAACACCTGAGTCACACACAAAAACTAGGGAAATGTTGGAAATCCTTGAATGTATTTAGTATTAAATAATTCCCAGATGAGGGAATCACTGAGAAGTGCAGATGGATGATTCCAAGGCTCCTCTCTCAGTACAAGGTGGTGCCCTTGTGGCCCGATCTGGAGATACCTAACAAATGTGTTTGCTTTTGCAAAGGCCCTTTTTTAAAAATCCAAACTATCTTGAATGTAACAATCAGTGGGAACAGAGTAGTAAAATGTTAAAAATACTTCAAAAATCACGTATCCTGTTTCGACATCGCATTTAGAAATGGAAAGGACACGCACAGAGTAATTTGAGATCCAGGGAACATAGTTACAAACCCTAATGATTCAGCTGATCAAAGAGAAGATGACAAGAATGCTTGAGCACATGGAGCAGGAACTAAAGATCCCAGGTAACAGCTAAGATCTGGGCCATCTGAACAGCTACAAAAGGGCCATAGGCTGGAGTTGAAACTAGGAGAAAACTCAAAAGAAAAACTACAGCAATTCATTATAAGAGTAATTAGGCATCAGGATCCTTAACAAGAGATGCAGTACATCCATGAGAACCTGCTGTCCTGATTTAAAGATTAGATAATATTATGAAAGAAAGGCTCTGGTTCACCTACAGGTTACTGAGGTAGGACCTCCTGAGCCAGCTTTCGTCCATGGCCTAAATGAGCCACATGCTGTAGGGACGTGAAAAACTAATTTCAGCCTTCTTTGTGGCTCTAAGAGCTCTTCAATTATCCCCAAAAAGAAAGGAATTCAGGATCAGATGTACTTACTAAAACATCTATCTGCTCCTACTGAACTGTTCTCCAAACATTCAAAACCTAAATGAATCAAACATCATTTACCTCCCAAACCTACACAGATAGTCCAGGGAAACATCCTACACTGGTATGCCAATGAAAAACAGATCTGCTGCAAATCAAGCTAAGTTTCATCATCCTTTTCACCGGAAGAAAGGAGCATGGAAAGCCCTTAAAGGCTGAGAAGGCTTCAGCTGGGGCCATCAGAGTTAATCAGTAAAAAAGCACAAGCGAAAACACGACAGCCCAGTCGCAGGTGATTGAATGCCACACACCAAGACCTGCTGGCCCCGTGACTGACCTCTGTGTACAAAGGGCAACTGCTGTGCTCTGGAGAAATTTAGTGTTCATGGTCTTGCCTGACAGCACAGCTCTGAGCTGAGCTCAGGGTGAGCATAGCTTGGGAACTCGGCTAACTGTGGCCAGCACAGGCAGTGCCGGGGCTTACCCGCTCCAGGTCCTGCCGGAGGTGCGTGAAGAGCTGCAGCCTCCTGAACAGAACATCCTGCTCCCGTTTAGCCAGATTGTCCTCCTCGTCCTTCTTTGGGGTAATCAAAGGCTTATTGAAATTGGATTTCCTCTTCAGTTTCCAGTACTGGTAAAGGAATTCCACCGGCTCCTCAGGCAGCCGCAGCACTTTGGCCACTTCCAAAGACTCGACGAACGTGTAGAACTCGTCCTCCAGCTGCTGGAGCTTCTGCTTGCGGAGGCTGACCCTGTGGGCCTCCTCCTGGTTTTGATCCATGCTGTGGAAAGGGTCCATGTGGGCAGGAAGAGAGGTGTCCTGAATCCCATTCCTGTTCTCCTGCCCTGGGCTGTCACTCGAAGTCTCAGCATCTGCTTTCTTGGTGGAGCTGTGCTTGGGACAGTACGACTTGAACTTCACCTCGTCGTTCTCTGCCAAGATGGTCTTCATCTCCAAGCCGCGGTCAAACGCGCAGGTGACGTGAAAGGCTGTTCTGCAGTTTTTCACTGAACACTAGAGAAAACAAACTACAATTAACCAAATAAATATAAAGTTACGAAGCCACACTGCCTAAAATTGTTGGAGAAGTCAGGGCTGCTTTGGAAGAAGAACCCGGTCACCACGCTCTAATTCTAAGCTGCACGCGCTTCCTTGCTCTCTTTAATTGGGGTTATGACTTAGCGCTTTCAGGCCAGGCAAGGATCAAGTGGCCCAGAGGGACTGGAGTGTTCCACCTCCCCCTCCAGCCCCACCACGCTATTCCATGCACAGAAAGCCACAAGAGGAACACTCCTACTGACACCAGAGCCACTTGTGTACAGCACTGTTACCCGAAGTAAAGCATTCCCCTTCGGACTGTGCCGGCATGAGGGGGAAAAAAAAAAACCATTGTGGTGGCTCCAGGCCAATCTGAGGCTTTAATTAATCTTTCCCAGCACCTGGACCCATGCTATCCAAAAGGCCTCAACCAAAGGGAATTTTTCCCCTGTTATCCTAAT
Source organism: Cyanistes caeruleus (assembly GCF_971803275.1). Classification (NCBI taxonomy): domain Eukaryota; kingdom Metazoa; phylum Chordata; class Aves; order Passeriformes; family Paridae; genus Cyanistes; species Cyanistes caeruleus. The sequence goes on from NC_141705.1 coordinate 76,298,746, forward strand.
TTTATAATGTCAAATATTAAATCACTGTCAACCATTACTTCACTGAGTACAGCCGTCACTTCACCTTGGAGAGAAGGAGAACAGGAAATTCAAATGTTGTCATTTTTCTTCCTACTCAGTGAACCCAGCCATCACAGAGTGATGGGCACTAGTTCAGCTGATTTAGCACTTCATTTCCATGATATTTAATTTCCTTTTGCAAAATGCTTTCATGCACACCACCAGCTAAAAGGTTTAAATACATAAAAATATGTCTATATAAACAAACACACATACATATGTGTTTAGACCCACTCACACCTCTGGTGAACAGGATTTAAAATGGAAAGGAGCACTGGTGCTCCTAACTAGGAAACAAAACTATGCTTAAGCCAAGCCATCGACCCTGAAAGAGCAACACAGTGCACTGGGATGTTTATACAGTGCTTTGTAAAGGAGCCAAATCTCCTCTGGGTTTTCCTGCTCAGGTTGACTCAGCAGCCAGATGGCTTATAAAGGTATGGCAGGGTTTAAACTGCAAAGGTTTCAAATGAGCAGTCTTTAATAAAAGTAACATATAAAAGGAATTAAAAAATACCAAAGCATCTTTTGCCCTTTCCTCTCCTACTAACACAAACGGGCCAGGAGCATCCCAACTGGAACACAGGGTAGTACAGAGAAGTGCTTTAGTCATAATTAGCTCTTACTGCAGTTCATGTTTTATTGGGAGAGGAGGGGAAAGCCTGTCTCACTGGGAGGAAATCTGCTGAACCTGGGGGAATACACAGTCTTTTTTTTCCCCGTTTAGTGCAGCTGCTCCCTGACCAGCCTGACACACACTTCCAGCTGCCACTTTTCCTAATTGTTGTGCACGTATCAGAAGGTGGCCTGGAGAACAGACAAAAACAGCTTCAGCTACGTAACAGCAGCCAAGAGGAAGGGGATGGCTCTGCAAGGAGGGATTATGGCTGAAAATTTATATGCTGTGGACAGATTTATTTTCTCTAGTTAACACATAACTATTTCATGCATTCCTCACATGGAATTGGACTGTGACAGGTTTCACTGGAACTACTGCTGAGTTTCTGGTTTACAGCTCTTCCTGGCAGCCTCAATCAAATAACTTGGGGCAGAGGAGAAAAGGGAAATGGATATAAACTAATTTCAAAGTAGTGCAGGACTTGAGCACTTTTTGTGTCTTAATGTTGGTCTGGCCACCGTGGATCCTGCAACGCCAGGCCAGCCCCAGAAGAAAGAGCTCTACTTCAACCTCCTTAGGAGACTGTAGTACCATCCCTCTCTGTCTCTGGGAGCTTCCTGAGGATTGTTTTGCTGCTGGAAGTAATCTGAGGATGAGGAACATCACCACAACGCTAAGCTACGTCTTACTGCCTTTTTCTACACAAGCACAACCCTGCCCCAAATGGGTCACTTGTCCTTACACTCCCTCATCATTTATGCTCAAGAAAAGGAGATCAAAATCTGGACTGATGTCCCAGTGCCTCCTCTTTCAAAATTCTGAGGTTTGGTAATATGTTTTCTGTCTTTCTAGAGTTTAAAATGATTCTGAAAAGGATTATTTAATATTTCTGAGTGGTTTTCCACTGCAAAGGATCTACAGGTGCCTTACAGCTAACAATGCAATATAAATTCTGGTTGAATGCATGTAAAACAACACTTCCCAGTCTAAAATGCTCTGCTGCAGATCAGGTCATTTAAGTCCATAGTAATAACCAGGAACACATTTTCCTACCTACTATAAACAGACAAAAGAAAGCACGTGGATATTTCTGTGGTGAAATTACCTGTATAGAAGCTCCAACCTTTTCATTACAAAGGCTGCACACCAGTGCCCACCTACTGCTGGGAATGTGGGAAACTTTTGTGATGGGCTCCATTTTTTCAGGGCTTCCGATGCTCACCTAAGAGAAAAATTGTCAAAGCATTGGAGTGACTATGACAGCGTTAACTGAAAAGAGAAACAATTTTATTAAAGAAGACAAATTCCTTGTGTGTGTATGCAACTTAGTATGTCCCAAAATTCCTCAGTTTACATAAGGATCTAAAGTTCTCTTTTAAGAAAACAATCAGTTTCTCCTTTTGTGAACAGACAAACCAGTTTCAAGGTGAAGGCCACCGATTTAGGATTATCATGCAGGATGAACACTTGACTATGATAACCCAAAGGAATTCTGTCAGACTCAAACGTTCAGTTTACAAAGTGAAATCGTATCTGGTGTCCTTGTTCAATGAGCTTTGCCAGCAGCAAAGGCCTCATTTTCCAAGGCTTAATTCTGATTGACAAAAGGGATTTAATTACTTTCCTTACAGGAGAAGCACCATCCCTGCCAGACTTTTTTCACCTAACCAAGAAGCTTTTATGCTCCATTTCTAAGTTGAACAACGCGTTAAGGAGGTTTATTTCCCAGAATCCCAGGAGCAGCACCCACCTCCGGAATCCAGAGAGCACAGCTGACGTGCACCCACTTGGTGCCGCTCCGGGTGGGCTTCATGGCGCCGCCCTTTTTGGGGCACAGCAGGCACTTGGGCTGGACGCCCAGCGCGCAGGTCCGGCACAGCCAGCTGCCCTCGGGCACCTTCAGGATCCCGTAGCACGCCTGCGTCCCCACGGGCAGCAGGGGCAAAGAGAACAAAGCAAACACCACGTTGTTTCTTGGCAGATTACACACACAGCCTCTCACAGCCCTCAAAGGGTTGTGAGGGAAAAGTGCAGGATGGAAACTAATTAGGAGCGCGTTTTTCAGAAGATTGCGTCTTTACGGAGCCCTCTATCCCAATCACTATCAGCTTTAACGCACTTAGGTTGCGGGTTTGATGCGATCAGAGAAACCCTACAGGTCTGGAAATACCAACTTTACTCTGTGTATTTTGTGGGATAGTCACTTGTATTTACAGCTGTCACAGGCCAAGTCCTTTATCATTAGTACAAAAGCAGCTAAGTAACACATGCCAGAAAATATGTTTCCTGCTCAGCAGACAAGTTTTTCCAAACACTGAGTGACAACAGAAACTTGTTAGAGCTGGGAAGGAAGGACAGGCTGGTGGGAAGGCACCTGCCAGAGTAAGAAGCATCCATGGAAACAGGCTAAAATTGTATCTCCTCTTTTATGTTAGGAAAACATCTGAACTAGCACAGAAAGGTGACACACAGTAGTGTTTCCTTAGCATGGCTAGTAGGTTCTCTGTTAAATTACCTGGAATGAACCCCACCTGTGTCCCTACCGTCTGCCCTTTTGGAAAAGTTTCTGTTAACACCCAAGATGCTGCTGCTGCCATACCTGGTGCACACAAATATTGCATTTGTCACAGAACACCATTTCATTGCCGTCCTCTCCGTCTGGAGACTGGCAGACGTCACAGACGACATCCTCATCGTATTCAATCCCCAGCCCTTCTTCCGTCTCGATGGCGTGGTTCATTTTATCGTAGCAGCGTTGCTCAAACTCCTCCATCACCCTTTCCATGGTGTACTCATCCAGCTCCAGCATCCCTGGAAAGCAGGAGTTGTCCATGTAGTTAAAGAAAAGAGAGACAACCATCACCACAAACAGCTCCACCTTCTTTCTTAACAGCTGACAAGACACAGCCAATCCCCACACAGACACATTTCATTCCTAGACAATCATGCCTGTTTCAGCATAAACCAGGGAAACTAAAAAAATGGCAAAGTTGTTTTATAACTGTATTAAACTAACAGAAGTGGAGTGTTCAAATCTTTCAAATTCTAAGAAAAATTTTCCTAGACTGATTCTGGCTTCCTGGTCTTGTTCTCATTTCTCCTTCAGGAACAGCACCAGCTATAGCTTTTGCTCCAATTCTGCCACCCAGATGTTAACTCTTTGATGAAAGATTTGAAAGTATTTTGAACCAAAAGTGATGGGGCACAGGGAGAAAATCAGTGACAAAATCTGCTGTGATACTTGGAGCAAATCTGCAGTTTCTAACAACTGTTGTTGATTTAACACAAGTTCCAACCCAAAAGGATGCAATCCCAACTGAGGTCTCCATCAGACCCTGCTACAACAATCAATTAATTTATTTTTAAAAATTAAAAACATAGCTATAATAAACGCAACATCAAAGCTGGGACAATAACTAAATGAAGTATCTCATCTGAAATTTTCTCATTTCCAATAGCATCCATCAGAAAATTATTCATGACACACAGCTACAGACCCATTATGTTGTGGTATTTTATAATTCAGATTTTTTTTGAAATAGAAAGTCCTCCCTTTTCAGGTAACTCCCCCAGTTTATATCCTGGGTATGACCTTCCATCATGTAGAATATCACTTTGGTCAGTTTGGGTCACCTCTCCTGCCTATGCCCCCTCCCTTTTGCTTACCTCCTCACTGACAGAGCATGACACAAGGAAAAAAAAGCCCTTGACTTAGGATAACCACAGACCCCAAAATACCAGCGTGTTATCAACACCTCATTCTCATTACAAATCCAAAACACAGCACTTGTAACCACTACTGAGAAGAAATTAGCTCTATCCTTGCTAAAACCAGGAGAGACAGAGAGGAGATGGCAACCTCAGGATGGGTGTTTTAACAAGTAAGCTCTCCTTTTAGCTCTCCCTGTGAAAAACTGAGCCAAAAATTCCACAAAACAAAGAATAAAAAACCTTTCTAGCTCCTCCAGATCAGAAGATAAACACTCCACAAAAGTACTTCCAGCTTCCCCTACTGACAGGTAAATCCCTGCAGCAGGGATCAATGCATCCCATGCTACCCAAACTGAGCAGCTGAAAAGTAGCAAGAGGGAACAACCAAAATCCTGCTGATGAAAGGATTTTACCCTGCAACCCAGAATTGCTGCAACAGCAAAGCAGATGATGACAGGTTTTACACCAGCTTGAAACTGAATTCTATCTGCTCTCGCTTTGTAAGCGGCCCTTAGAGATGTGACTGCCTGTGCCTTTGCAAGGGTTAGAGAAAGGGAAGCGGGGCTGCAGCTCCTGTTCAGTCATTCTTTTACAGAAGCACTGTATGTTCTCAGTACCTGAAGCAGTCCTACAGGGATCAAAGAAAACACAGGGAATTCATGGCTGCAGGGATGCAGTAAGGAAGTGCTCCAGGTACAGATCAGGAAGTAGCTCACTTTTCAAATGCCCATTTGTAATATCTGTAGTAAAATCTGTAGATTTAGAGCAAACAAACTGCAAGAAACTACACCAAAACATATAAGCCAACAAATTCTAGCTGTTCACTGTGCCATAAAGGCTATGCTGGTGTAGCAGAATGGGCTCCCTGCAGAGGTACAAATCTGCCCCTCTTGTGCTGCTCACACCCCACTGTAGGAGCCCTTGTCTGGTTTTGGAAAAAGATAGACTGGATAGAAGGATACCAAACAATAAAAAAGTATATTTTCCCCCTTGAGGAAATCCAAGGGAACTTCCTGCTGCTGTTCTCCTGAAGATAACTGGACAGCTAACCTAAACTCTGGAACCGTAAACTGAAATCCTCTAAGCCCAACACTAAACCTGAGCAGAGCTAGTGTGAGATCTGGAGAAAGGCCTGGATAAGAGACCAGGCCAAGACATCATCTGTTTCTTTCATGTGTTGGTTTAGAAAGGAGAAATAGAGTTAAATGGTCATTTTGAGGTTTACCAGTTCTTCAGCCGTGCCACCTATGGGCTACTGCCAGGTAAAACATGTTTGACTGAACTGCAACCCCAAGCAGGGAATGGCCACAGCACCAAAACAAAAACCAAAAGTGTTCACCAACCTGTCCAGACCTCTTCCATCTGGCACAGCATCTTCCCTCAGCCAAACAAAGTGGTAGAAGTTCTGTGCTGACTTACATCCTATTCAGTTCCACTGAAACCCTCTCCTGAAGCACTCATTTTACATAGAAAACATTCCAGTTCACCCCTCTCCCCCATCCTTTCCCACACACAACCCACCCTGCAGAAAAGCTCCCCTTGTGACAGCTCTTCCTCCTGCTTTGGAACTACAGCACACAGTCACAGTGAGACTTGGGAGCTCCCTCCAATAAATCAGTGCAGGAATTCCTTACTGTCCCATTCCCTGCACCACTCAGCTGGCACAGATTCTCTAAGCCTGCCAAACAACTGTCTTGCCTTCTCTGCACTGAACACCACGAGCTGATGACAGAGATCTGTGATTAATCAAAAAATAAATAAATAGGACTGCCTGGAAAAACTACTCTCTGATGTTCCCTTTGAGAACCAAGATGGCAAACTGAGAACTTTGTGAGATGGAAAGCAGAGAAAAAAACAAAACAAAACCAGATTCTGACCAAGTCTAAGCAGATACAACACAGGAGTTATGAAGGTATTTATCATAGGGCTTAATCACATCAGGTCTGCTTTCCCATGGCTACCCCAACTCATATAATTATTTATCTCCTCATACCGCTACTATTTCTTCTCACTGCTGCTCTCCCTGAAATTATTCATAAGATTGCCAGCTTTAAAAAGAAAAAAAAGAAAAAAAAAGGCAACAAATAACTCATGCTTACCCATCTCTTTGAATTCTTCATTGGCAAGTTGCAGCCATGCTACATCCACATCATTGAGGTCATAGCGGCACATGCTGTCTGCCAGGGTTCGAATGTCCACGTAGCCCAGCTCCGGAGGCTCCGCGCCCGAGGAAACGATGTATTTCCTGGGACGCGTGAAGGTGACGGCTTTTGTCTCGGACACAACTCTGAAACAGACAGGCAGGCAGGCATGAGGAGTGCCAGGCTGCCAAGAGGCTCAGCTCTTGAGAATTCAAAACGCTTTACTCACTTTTAAAAGTGACTAACAACCACCAGCAGCAGCCACCTAACCATCCCGGCAATCACCTGGCACCACTGAGATGGGAAAACAGTTTCATGCACTGACATAACTGATTGCTGGTATTGTAAGAACTTAACTGGAGTTGTCTAGAAATCCAGTTCATTGCCAGAATTCTAAATAAAATTAAATATTAGAGGACAGAGCTGTGCTTACTCTTACCTGAAACTCACCCTTGTTTAAAGCCAAAGCAGGGACGCTGTATTTACATAGCAGCTGCCACATGTTAAACTCTGGTTTAAGACTTTTTTAACTGACCACGAGGACATTCAAGGAGAAAAGAAGTATTTCCAGCTGTCTCAGTAGAGGATATTGCCCTTTCTCTTAGTTAACAGCACACACACTGAAATTGAGCTTGGACGAAACCCACTTCACAACACAACCCTGGTACTTCCACGAGCAACAGGCCATGCTGCCAAATGCCTGCCTCCTGCACTACCACTGGATATGGTTTTTTGGGGTGCTAGTGGTACAGGGGAGGAGACTGCAACACTCTGTGTTGCCACAGGTCTCTGCTGGGAACAGCCTAAGCTCCACAAAGAGCAGGACAACCTCCATGCCCCACTCTATTCTTCCTCATCTGAGGTCCAACATGTTAATTCCTAGCAGAAACCCTGATCTGCCACTGCTGTATTTGCACAAAGAGATCTCTGTAAATCCTCTACCTATTTCAGTCTTGTACATCCCTAAAGCTTCCCCTCTCCTAGCTTATTTCAGACAATGAGAAAAAGTGAGCAAGAGCCAAATGCTGAATTTGGAGCTTCTGAGGTGCTGTGAAAAATAAGAATGTGAATGACCTTGCCAGCCTATCTGTTCTACCCAAACTGATTCTGATCATACTGCACAGTGTTCAAATGTTACAGACTACTGCATCTTCACAGAGAACATATTTTAAACTGGGCACTGCTCTCCAAATCTTCTGTATCATAAATTCCTTCCAGAGTACCTCCCTGTGGAAATCATAACCTCTGGGTAGCACCTTGCCACAGTAGTGGCACAGAAGAAACTCTGACCTCAAACAACTCCCTTTCCTGGCTTTATTTCTGTGCTAGAAAGAAGTAAAAAAAAGGCAACCCTTACTACACACTGAAAGCCATTCAGCTGAATTGTCCATCACGTGTTTACAGTGAATCTCCACACAGCCTCGCTCCTTTCTCCTGCTCCTCTGCCCTCACCAGTCACCACCAGGCAACACCTTTTATTCACTCTTATGTTCCTTACTATGTTCCATACTATGTTCCAGCTCCCTGCTTATCTCCCTGCTCCCTGGCTTCTATCCTACACCAGCTATGATCTGTCTATTGCTTATTCCATGTACAGAACACGCCTCCTTCCCTCCCAAAGCGAGGCACACAACAGTTCCTGCACTCCAGCAGCACCAGGGCAGGGCTCTCCGAGTGCTTTGTGAGGGAGCAAAGAGGACAATAATCAGGCATCAATAGGCTACTCTGACCAGCAGGAGCTCAGCAGCAGGACAATACAAGATAGCTCAGCAGAAAACAAGGAGTGGCGCCTGCTGTGCCAATACCTACAACTGTGACGCCTTCCTTTTCTGTCTTTTACCACCTTAAATTTGGAGCAACATCTCTACTGGCCTTTGGCAGAGAACAGCTCTCTCCTAAGTGAGTACCTGGACCTGCTACAGCCACCAAAGCACCTCCCTGACAGACACAGGGCGGTGATCCTCTGGGAGGTTTTCCCTCTGCTCAATTCCACAGGTGTCCTGTCCCTCCCACAGCCTTGGGAGATGCTGAACAGAGGAATCAGTGCGGAGCAGGCAGTGTGAGTGCACACGTACTGTGTGTGTGTGTGTGTGCCTCTGCAGGGACTGGGAGAGGTCAGTGTGGAACAGGGAGAGGCTATGTTCCCATGTCCTAAAGAGCAGAGAGCAAAACTCAGATTGTCCTTGGAGCTCTGGGACCAATCCTTTAGAAGGAAGGATAGGGTTTACCTGATGTGCAAGTTAGCTCCTCCTTGCACAGACCTAGTGGGGCACTCTGCAGGTTGCTGCACAGAACAAAAACAACACTAACACACTTTCCTGTGGCCCCCTTAATCCAAGGCTAAAGCTGACAGATACAGACCTAATAAGAAGCAGTCAGTGTTCCAACATGACGAATTTTTTGCTATGTAATCAAGGATTGAGCTGCTGTGGTCCTGCCAGCACTGGTGGGTCATTTGGCAATGCTTTATGGGCCAGCCTGGACTGACTCAAAGAGATCTAGAATGATTAAATGGCAAAAATCCTTGCTCTTACTTTCTCCAATCCCTAGTAAGCATAAAATGGGCTGCAGCACACTCCTGCCCTCAGAATTGCAGAGTTTAATTTGAAACAGGAAATAGTATCCAAGTGTAACAAACATGGCAAGGAAAATAAGGGCATTTTGGATAAGAGCTAGAAAATCTCACATTATTTAGTTACATGAACATCTGGACAGTTCTTAAAACAGTTGAAACGTTGTACAATCAATTTCTTAGGTTAATAAAAGAAATCACAAAAAAAAAAAGTATGAAAACAAAATAAATGTTGTTTTCTCTAGCCCTTAAGCCTGGTTTGTCCAACTGCTCCTTGAAAAAAAAAAAACCTACGGCTTGGAAATAAGCAGAGGGAACACCAGACAAGGGCTCTTCCAGCAATGATAAGTGAACTCAAGTCTGGCTTAAATAGAAAACAGAAGCTATTTTTAAGGTTTTGTCATCACAATCCATGCTAGTGTATTGCCAAAAACAGTTCTCTGACATTTTTATTTCACGTGTGCAGAACAGGCCTGACTCTTGACCTCTCTGACCATTCCAAAAGGTGAAGCAGGTTGTTCTTCATCTCTGAGAATCAAGACCTTCTTAGCTGGGCACTGTGCAATAAAGCTCAGGAAGCCAAGGCAATGTAGACATAAGCTGCTAGCACAAATGTGTGTGTATTTGTTCACATTCCTCCAAATTATACCTGGCTACTGGTTCTGGGATGGTCCCTGGGCTAACTGGCACCTGAACTCCCTTTTCCCACTCCTGCCTCCAGGGATCTGCCAGCACATAGTATTCATCAGGGTTCAGCTGGAAGGAGTCATGTAACTTCATGGCAGTGATCAGGTCCGTTCTGAACACCTGCAAAGAGAGTGACCAAGAGAGAAAAATAGAGACACTGACATTTGATATTGACACTCTACGATTCACAGCTTCAGGGTAACCATGGAGCACAGTGTGGAACAAGGTCACTGTACCACCAGTGCACTAGCCCAGCCCACTGCAGAACAGGGTTTAGCTTCACAGCAGGGAAAGGGGGGGCTGAAGGCAGGAATTCTGACAGGATGACTTCCACCTAACTGCGCTACAGGTCCTGGCCCTCCTCCTGGCACTGGAGACTTGTTCTAAAAGGTGTTACCCACTTTCACCTCCATATCAGCTGCAATAAAAGCTGCAGGAGCTCTGGGTTGTAAAACAGCAGCACAAGGAAGATTCATTTTTTGCTCCCACGCTTTTTGTATTTTTTTTTAATTTTTTTTTTTTAAAATTCTTGGAGCTCTGACTCATACCAAGACATTCTAGAAATTCCCTGTGGTAGAAATCAAGGCCTGACTCCACCATGACCAGCCGCAAGAGGAAATTCTAAGGAGATGACTTTGTGCAAGTACTTAAAAAAATAACCCAAAAGATTAAAAAAAATGAGACCCAAACTGGAATTCTGGTGGCAGCTCCCCGTTCAGCACAAGTATTTATTCCATCAGCTACAGACACCTCTGTGTCACAGCTCTAATTTTCCTTTGCCTTTGCAAAGGCATCCAGCTCTAAAGCCAGCAGGATGTTTGGCAACCTGTGGGCTAGCAGCCATGAACAAGCAGCCATGCTGTCTTCAACAAGACACAGAATGAAATAAAAAGGGATTCACTCCTGTGGCAGGCCTGCTGTGGCAGTGCTGTGGCAGCTTCAGCCTGTTGGCTTTGCAGAGAGCCGAGTGCTGCTACCACAGGCATCCCAGCTACAAGCCTGCACTTGCTGACGTGAGTTCCAGCCCTTCCCACCCTGCTCCCTGCAAAAGGCAAGGCCCTCCTCACCTCCACAACACTAATTTTTAACTAATCCATGCCTCATTCAAAGGGAAGGGTTATAAAGCAACCAGGTGACAGAAAATAAGCACCACCAGGACAAGAAGATGACAGGTAGAGCTCCCTGCAGACTTCTCAGCCCATGGTGGTCCGAACCAACACCCACAGAGCCCCACGCTGCAGCTACAGAAGACTCTGGATTTTCAGGGCAGTGCTCCTAGAGTCCCTTATGAGGCTGCTAAGGGGGCAAAGTGACCCATCCTCCCAGCCCCAAAAGCAAGGGTCATGCTGTTAGCTCAGCCCCTGCCTGGTGCTGCTTGTGCTTGCAGAACCAGATGTACACAGAGAGCTACCCAGGCAGCCACTTCTGTCATCCACTACTCACACACCTGGAAACCCCAGGGAAGGATTTCAGTGTATCTGATGGCTAATTACACTTCTGAGAATATTTTCAAGTGTGATTTGCCATGCCACACTGTGCATCTTGAAACCTCTCCTCCCTCGCAACACACACATACTGTCCCACTTCTGTCTAAGTATGTTTCTGTTTCTACTCTGGTTTTGTCATTAAAATAAAATCATGACATTTTTCTTAACACTTGTCTTGACATGTTCAGAAAAACTGCCAACATTAAAAAGTAAAGAAAAAGATTGCCTTATGAAGAATGGGGTGAATGCTGGTAATGAAATATAATGAAATGTTTAAAACAATTCAATTACAAGTCCTGTGAGGCTTCAATCAAGAAATGAAAAGTAAGCCACAAAGTAAATGGGCTCACAAAACAAACAAGCACAGCTGGCCAGGGGATTCTGCACTTTTAAGAGACTTGACTTAAAGCAATCGAAAGTCAAATTAAAAGAAGACTAAAAATATAAAATGGGACACAAACCTTGTTCAATCTCAGAGCCAAAATAACTCAGGCCCTTAGATAAATTTGTCACAAAACTCCCTCAGAAGCAAAGCTAATGCAGCACCTGACAGGCAAGAAACTCTTTCCCAGGCCAGTGGCCCCATGACACCATTCTTTCTGCTCTAGCTGCTGATGCAACCAGAGTGCCTGGAGGAAAGCAGAGCTTAGAGAAGTGCTGGCTCTCAGAAGCACTGAACACTTCAAAGCTAAAGGGTGAAACCCTGGCCACGCTGAAGTCAGTGGGAATTCTGCCACCGACTTCAGCGAGCCCAGGATTTCACCCGGGGAGTTTCTGAGTGTCACTTTCCTGCCAGAGCGCTTCTGCTGCTGCGGCGCGCGGGGGCAACGCAGCGGGAGAAAGGCTATGGAGCAGAGCTAAAGGGGAAGCACAAGTTCATCCAGACTGAGGAAACATGAGAGAACAGCACAAGACTGCAAAGATTCTGGCAGCAAAAGCAAGGTAAGGGAGAGAAGAAAACAGAAGCACACAAAAAAAACAACAGCAAGACTCATAATTATCTGAGATAATTTCTTGATAGCCTTTCACGAGGTAGTTCTCAAAAGCAGGTATAAAAGGCTACTTCTAAGGGATGCACAAAAGGTAAGTAAGGAAAACAAGCCCATTGCTAACAAGAATAAATTTACCAGGGATCTCCACATTCACTAAAAAAAAAAAAAAATGTCTTTAATAGCCAACAATCAAAGGAGTTTGGAAACCACCAGTACTAGCCACAGTTCACACTGAACAATGAATGGGATTCTCCTTGTGAAAACTCTTCTCTGAGGCTTAGGAACACTGTCATTAGGGGGATTAACAAAGCAGTTTTTCCTCAACACCACTCACTAATGTGTAAGGAATACTTGCACTGGGCAAGTACAAGAAATGAGAAATACCATCTCCCAGAGCTAATCCTTTCTTTGCAGCTTCTACAAAGCCTGCAGTGTAGTATTTTGCCTGAAGACAGGAAGATTCAGCAAGAACATTTCCAAAGAAATGGATCACATTTTGTGTGTTACTAATAGCTGATCCAACCTGGAAAGTTCAAAGATTTTTATCTCCCCTGATATTATTTCTTCAAAGCAGTAGACGAGACAGAACTGTCAGGAAGCAGATTTCTAGTTTGACAAGCACTTTAGCAAAGATCACACACACCAAGCCCCAGTACAAACTATGAAATAAATGCAGCTAATGTAAATTTCCACTGTTCACAAATCAAGCTGCAAATAAACTCTGATGCCTAAAATAGCACAAGAAAGACTCTGCAGCTATGCTGAATGGGTGTCAGACTACAACAAAATTCACAGAGAGAAACTGGTGGTGGCAGTAGCTGTGCCAACAGCTGAACTCTCTAATCTTCAGGGCAGGGGGAGGGGAAGAAGGGGTGAGGGAGGGGAGGTATGTGCCAGCCAAAATGTAGCACAAAAAAACAAAATAAAAGACCAAACCAAACAAACAAACAAACAAACACCATAAAAAAATTGATCCATTACCAGAAAACATGTATGTATATATTGTGTGTACGGGTACTTTGAGAGATGTGACAAAATACAAAGTCAAATTCCAGAAATACCTCAGAAGGTTTCCGGTCTTCGTCTCTGGAACATGAAGTCCTACGACGTTGAGATCTGGAATGCTGAGACCAGGTAGACAGACCTAGGATACAGAAATGATAACTTGCAGGCTTCTGTGATAAACCTCCAGAAAGCTCTTCCAGAATGAACCAGAAAATAAAAGCCACTCAAATCTAAATTTCTGTGATCACTCTCCTGGGTCTGTTTTGTTTCTCATTTCCTAACTGAGCAAGTGTGCCTGTACTGGCTGCACTGCACTTACCTGCCTTCCACCCAGCATTTGAAAAAAGCCACTTCATAACATCCTTGCCCCTGAGCATCAATAAATGACTTCCTGCAGATTAATAACTGACCAGGAGCTCTGCCAATAGCCTGGGATGTACCCTTTGAAGTTAATGTCCTAGATAACTACACTGGTTACCTGATTTCTGCTGGCGTAAGCCTCTGCAAAATGAAGCACGCTGCCACATACACACAGCAGAGCCCACGGAACAAGCTGTTGTTTCTTCTCCCAAGCAAATCTCCCAGTGTGGTTGTACGATTTTTGTCTGCATAATTATTCACTACATTCCAAACAAATTGTATCTTTTTGCCTTGAAACCCTTTGACAGACTCTCTGTCAGCTTTCAGAAATATTGTAACAGGAGGAAAGGAAAAAGAGAAAGAATCTGCACTCCTTTGACAAGATAGTGCTTTGACACCGGAATATATTATACCTGTGCAAATCAACTAATTTCAACACAGTAAGATTTACAGGTACAGCAGGTATTTTCTACTGCCAACTACACAGCACTAATGAAAAAAAAGCCAATAAATCTTTCTGTATTGCAGAGATGAAAGAGTTGTATTAGGTCTATGTGATAGGGAGGCTAAGACCTATGTCATTAACTCAGAATTTGCAAATCTGGACATTAATTGTAGACAAATTGAAGCAGACTGATGCTAAGGCCTTCCCACACTGCTCATTCCTTCACTGTCTGTGCACAAACATGGTAGGAGTAAAAAGGGTAAGGCTACAGTCTGTAAGAGCAGCACTGCCTCACACCAGAAACCTCTCGAGGATCAGAAAGCCCTGCTCAAAAGCACAGGATGGGATAACCTCTTTATTAAAAATAAAAAAATAATTTTAGAAGTGAAGTAATTGTGCAAGGCTTTCATTGGAAAGATGTGACAGAACTCATTATGTTTTAGTTATGTTTGTCTTCTCTTTTCAGTTAGTGATACATTAAGGAACCTGCCCCAATAAAACCTCTCTGGAACACAGCAATGAATAACACAGACATTACACAGAATATGCATAATGGTCAAAACTGAAGCAGCATTCCCAGCAAATAGCTAAAAATCTTATGTCTGTAAGAATAAAAACCTTATTCTCTGAAAGAATATAGAGAGGATCATTTTAAGCAAATGTTAGTGTTCTAATATAAAAGATGGTGAAGTTATCAGCACTCTTCCTTTTTTCTATGAAGGAAAAAAAAAGAAAAAGAAAAATAGTGACTGACTGCCATTTATTAATCTGTGAGAAAAGTAGACTCTCAAGATCATTTAACTACCATTCCATTTAAATGTTACCTTAAAAACTGAAGAAGAAACACAAGCAGGAGTATGAACTTCTTGTGAGGATCCTATCAGACCATCCCCAAACCCTACTTAAGGTCAGAAGGGAATAAGTAAAATCCCTCACAAAACCTGTGAGATATAGAGCTAAAATGCATGACAAAAAATCCAGATTTATTTCCTGTAATGCAACAATGTAAACATTAACATTTTAACACTCAGACAGAGTCAACAGCCTCCCTAGAAGATACAGACCACATACATACCCACACAGATTAGTATTCAGTTCTCATGGGTTCTGATATTTTCCATTGGCAAGACATTAATATCTGACCAACTAGCTGCCACTGAGGTGTTCAGCGAGTTAAACCACTGCACCAGCCAGTCAGCACCTGGAAATTTCCAATTCATTTGTGGATCAGAGCGGTTTTGTACACTGTTGGACCTGGGAGAGATAGTCTGCATGCAAGAGAAAGAATTAAGAGCAACAAGCTGTATTGGCAAGGTGTGTGTGATTCAAGTTTCTGTGAGAGATGAGCTCGTGAGTCTGGAGGCTTGAACACAGTTGTTCCCAAGTAAGGCAAGCATCTGGCAAAATTAGTGTAGTGGCTAATGTAGTGTGATGTACTTCTGGGTCTTTAACAGTGTCCTTTAATTCAGCTCTGATGACAACTTGTCATAAATTGAATTAAAAAAAGAGTATGAGCAGCTTTTTCCAGGTCCCTCCCACACCACAAAGAAGCTATAAAGGTGAGGAGTAAGACAATCCTTGCCATATCACCCATCTCCATTTCCTCACCGCGTCATCTTACACATCAGAACAAGTGTCTTAAATACACACTTCTATGTCCATGTACACAAGGGTTTAATGGATTAATTAACTGCTCCACGTTTCACGAAAGGCTAACTCTTATCATCAAAACTACAGGAGCTTCACTTTAAATGGTTTTTAAAGTGCTGTATGAAAGCACACTACGTAAAATTTCCACGTGTAAGAGACAAGTCAAACACAGCCAGCCTCCCTCAGGATCTGTTACAATGAGAGTTTTTTCCACGCCAACTACCTCGCTACACTGAATAAGGAAAGAAAGTTTCCCAGGTAGTTCTGCACCTCCCCTGCACACAAAACTTGTGCAGGCACAGTGGAAACACTGTTGCTGAAAAGGCTGAGGGATTTTTCTGAGCAGCGTAAGCTACAAGATACTAGGAGAAAACGGTGGAAGAATTCCTCATGGGACTGAGGTTTTACTACACACTGCAGCTAACAGATGACCTTTGGCAAGGGCTTCACGTCAATAGGGAAAACATTTACTCACTGAATAAACAAAGCCAGACTATAAGCCTTGAATTCATAGATTCAAACCAGCACCACTGCTTAGACAAGAATGTAAGAAACTGAAGGAGCCAGCCAAATGACAGCAAAATATCCAGCCCGTAACAGGACAGAATCCAGCTACCTTTGAAATCCCAAACGAGAGTTTCAACTCTGCTTCCATCAAAGCCAATGGCAAAATGTCACTGTCCTCACCAGTGCCAAGCCCAAGTCACGGAATTTCCCAG
The DNA here is from genome assembly GCF_971803275.1 of Cyanistes caeruleus. Taxonomy (NCBI): domain Eukaryota; kingdom Metazoa; phylum Chordata; class Aves; order Passeriformes; family Paridae; genus Cyanistes; species Cyanistes caeruleus. Next base: position 76,315,194 of record NC_141705.1, read on the forward strand.
AGCTGCTCTCATTAATAAGCCATCCACCCACTCTGCCTACACCAATAAAAGTGCAAGAGGAAAATCAGAGGTGTAATTTGTCTATTAAGCATCCTTTCCATATTTTCATACCTAAGCCAGAAAGGGACCTCCCTGAAAGCAGAAATTCACAGCCCATTACACCTACTTCAGTGGTTAATGATCTGATTTGTACATTTGAATGCATGAAGAAAGCACCATCCCTGGATTATACAGAAGGCAGAATCTACTCTGGTCAAAACAAAACACAGGATTCAAAACAGCCCTTCTGCAGCGTAATAAGCGCATGAACCTAGTTCAGCTATTTCAGAAAGATTCCAGACACTTCACAAAAATCTTTCATTAAATATCCAAAATCACTGTGTTCATCAAGTTTTCTGAGTACTAGCCCTAGTGCCAAACTGGATTAGGATCACCAAGACTAGAAAAACAACTAAAGATTGAGACAAGAGTTAAATTTAGTTATGGTAAAATAAAATTAAAATTTTAAAAAATCGTCAGGCAAGTCTGAATCACTGGGATTTGGAAGATATAAAAGTTCTTAAGATACCGTTGTACACCTCATGGGAAGAATGAGTTTCACAGCAGATGGAAAAACAGTGAGATGTTAAGAGAGCCCATGCTACCATAAGCCATGTGAGAAACAGTAAATATGAAAAATATACAACTCCAAGGCATGAAGCCAAATAAACACATCTAAAACATGCACTCTCACCATCATTAGACATCAGAGATAAAAGGTATCTTATTAAGTGCTGCATGATTATGGCAAGTCTAGGATCAACACAGTAGCCTACTGAGCATCATCACTCTGGGAGAGAGACCAAAATAATTTGGATTCTTTTACAGTTCAAGTTCTTTCAGATGAACAAGGTGTTTGTGTGTTTTAACAAACAAACATCACTGCGAACAACAAGAGAGGGATCATACTCTTATCACATGCTCTTAGATTTCCTTTTGCATTTATCCACTTACAGACAAAAAGCAAAAAGAAATCCCAAACCACGAAAAAAGTGAAATCCTCAGCAAGGGAGGCAGAGCTCTAACGCACCACTGGTGCTGCAAAGGACTTCTCAGATTCAAATAGGAATTTTTTCTGTTCCCCAAGACTGCTATGAACACTTCACACTGTAAATACAGTGTTCTTATAATACCGCCACAGGGTGTATGTAGCACACACGCCTCCTGATAATAAAAGAAAGCAATCAAGGAGTGTGCATTCTTTTTCCCCACTTGTGAAGAACACACGCTTCCCAAAAGGAAAAACTTAATCAATTTTAACTGCATCATTTTATTAAATGATCTGTCAAGAATACGTTTTCATTCCAAAAAAAAAATCCAATCAAAACAGAAAATTGCTTGGAACCAATAAAACAATTCAAACCCCAAGGGAATTCTACCCCACAACTAATACACTGCTCAGCATGAGCAGAGAAGTCTCAGCTATTAGGTATCATGCACAAGGCTGCTGTAAAGCCACCTGTAAGGCACCCAGCTGTGTCCCTGGAGAACTACCTGCTGCTATAGCCTCTGAACAGTTCAAAGCCTCAGATCACTGCAAGCACTTCTCCCGCCGTAAATACATTCCTGCTACCCCGCTACAGCAGGCAGCACAACAGAGCAAAGCAGCCCTGACACAGATCCATGTCTGGCTGTCACTTCTGCTTAACACCAGCCTTTCCAGATGCCCGTGCTGCTCCCTCTGAGACCAGCCAGGTGCCGCTGCCAGTGCTGTCAGAATGGTCTGCAGCCCGAGGAGAACACAGAGGGGCTCAGTCTCCCCATTTAAGGCCTGGCCCACAACTCCTTAAAGCAGGGCCTCCATGCCACTTAGAAACATCTCCATGCTTGGCTCAAATTCCAGCACAAAGCAAGCAGAAGCAAACTATTCTGTGGGCAGTTTCCATTATGTCAGGTGCAGAAAGAGTTGGCTGGGCAGAAGTCTTCAGGCCTTATCACAGAGAAAGCAGCGTGCAAGCAAACACAAAGTAAGACACCATTTCACGTAGCCAAATCTCCTTTCTCACTTTTCTGTTGCTGGAGGGTTTGCCCATCTATCTTCCTTATCTTTATAGCATATTAGTACACAATAATCTCATTCAAGATCAAAACAGAAGAAGGAATAGCCTTTTATCTCTTGTCAACAGCAATGCTACTTGAAATTTACTATCAGTTGACGAGTCCCCAGTTGCAGCTGCTGAACAATGCCTCGATCCATACGATCTCTGCAGTGCTTTACAACACCACAGCACAATTGCTCAGTCTCTGACACATAATGAACCATCCCTGCAGCTCCCTGCCACAGCACTTTAACACAAGTTCCCGCCTGTCATCGCTGTCCTCAGCAGCACGTATTTGAGTTTTATCATCTCACAGAACACACACACAACCACACACAGGTACATGTCACTCTCACAATAGTCAGGAATTCCTAGACCTCATCTTTTTCAGCACAAGACCCAAGGGCCACTCGAGCTGCCCAGACCAATTCCCATGGTAGCCGTGTTTTACTATAACAGTAAACTGTTTCAACTCAAGTTTACCACAGGTTGTCAAAGTCAGTTTGGGCACTTCCCACTCACAGGCTGATAACATGATATTGTCAAGGCCTTGAAAGTCCAGTGGTGTCCAGGTGTACTCAATCTAGCAGTCTTGTAAAGAAAAATTAATACGCCTCTCCAAAAATTAATCAGGGTATCACAGAATGTACTGAGTTGAAGAGACCCATCAGGATCATGGAGTCCAACTCCTGGCCCTGCACACGACTAGCCCCAAAAGTCACACCATGTGCCTGAAAGCATTGTTCAAATGCTTCCTGAACTGTCAGGTAGGTGCTGTGACCCTGGGGAGCCTGTTCCAGTGCCCAGCCACCCTCTGGGTGAAGAACCCTTTCCTGATATCCAACCTAAACTGTTTACTTCACGCCATTTCCTTGAGTTCTGTCCCTGGTCATGAGGGTGAAGGAATCAGTGCCTGCCCCTCTGCTTCTCCTCAAAAGGATGAAGACCACAATTTCTCCCCTCAGTCTCCTCTTCTCCAGGCTGAACAGAGCAAGTGACCTCAGCCACTCCTGATATGGCTTCCCCTCAAGGCTCTTCACCATTCTTGTGGCCCTTCTTTGGATGGCTTCTAATGGTTTCATGTCTTTTTTACATTGTGGCACCCCAAACTGCCCCAGCACATGAGGTGAGGCTGCTCCAGTGCAGAGCAGAGCAGGACAATCCCCTCCCTTGCCCACCTGGCAATGCTGTCCCTGATGCCCCCCAGGACAGGGTTGGCTCTCCTGGCTCCAGGGCACTGCTGACTCACATTCAGCTTTCCCTCAACCAGGACCCCCAGGTCCCTTTGCACAGTGCTGCTCTCCAGCCTCTCACTCCCCAGTCTGTATGCACAGCCAGGGCTGCCCTGACCCAGCTGCAAAATCCTGCACTAGTCCTTTTTTGACCTTCATATGGTTGGTGATTGCCCATCTTTCTTATTTGCTGGGCCTCTTTGCCCTGAGGAGTTGACAGCACTTCCCAATTAAGTGTCCTCAGCAAGTTTACTGAGTATTCCTTCTAGTTCTGTGTCCAGGTCGTTTAGGAAGACATTGAAGAGCACAGGCCGAGGATGGAGCCCTGCAGAACCTGGACACCAGTATGTATTACCCCATTCCCTATAATCCTTTGTGCTCAACTCATGAGCCAGTTGCTCACCCATCATGTAACACAACTGTCCAGCTGTGTGCTGACATCTTGTCCAGAAGGATCTCATGAGAGACAGTACCCAAAGCTTTGCTCAAGTCCAAAAAGATTGCATCTACAGGCTTTCCTAGATCCATTAAGTAGGTCACCCTGTTGTAGAAGGATTCAACAAGCAGGACTTTCCCCTCACAAGACTCTGCTGGCTGTGACCAACACTGGTTGCATTATCCTACAGCTGTTTTTCAACACCTCCCCAAATCATCTTCTCCATGATTTTACCAGGCAATAAAGTGACACTGACAGACCTGTAGTTTCTGGCGTCCTCCTTCTCACACTTCTTGAAAATTGTAAGAACATTTGCCAGCTTCCAGTCAGCTGGGATGTCTCAGGATTCCTCAAACTGTTAAAAAATCATCAAGAGATGTTTTGCAATGGTATCAGCTAGTTCCTTGAGGATTCTGTGACGAATCCCTATAGACTTGTAGGGATCCAGCTGCAGCAACAGATCCTGCACAAGTTCAGGATTAGCTGGTAGTTGATGATTCTCACCATTATGATCCTCTAAGCTCAGGGCATTGAGACCCCTTTGGTCTACCATCAGTGTTGAAGACAGGGTAAAGAACACATTAAACACCTCTGCCTTGTCCCTGTCCCTGTTTGTGAGGCGACCATCCTCATCCTGTAACAGGCTGATGCTATTTCAATACTGCCTTTTGCCATTCAATACTTTAATAAAAGTCTTTTTATCATCCCTCACATTTCTGGCCACCTTCAAACTCCCAAGTGAGCACTGGCCACATGAATGTCTCCCTACAGTGGCAAGCAGCATCTCTGTACTCTTCCCACATCACCTGACCTCGCCTGTACTGGGCATGCACCTTCCTTTTTCGCCTAACATCCAAGAGGACACCCCTATTCGACCCAGCCAGCCGTCTGCCTCACCTGCTTGACTTGCAACATTTAGGAATTGCCTGCTCCTGTGCCCTTGGGAGGTGGTGTTTAAAAACTGACAAGCACTGATGGACCCCAGCACCTGCAAAAACATTCTCCCAGGGGACTTCCCTGAGCAGCTTTGTGGTCTGCTCTCTTCATGTCCAGAGCTGCAGTTTTCCTGGCACTTTTCCTCCTGCCAAATCCTTTTTCCTGTCAAATGACAGTGATCATTATAGGAAGTCCCTTCCTAAGATGCAATACCCCATCAGCCTTTCAAATCACTCTTCCAGATTGCTCCAGCAACTTCACCACAAGCCACTCTGCCCCACTTGGGATTAACCTTCAGGTAAGATGCTCATTCTTACCATCTGTCATCACTCAACAACCCTTTTTCAAAGGCACACTGTGACCACTACACTTGCTGCTTCGCCCAAATTCTGAGCACTGTAACTACGTTACATTTGTTGTTTAGTCACCATTCCTTACCTCCCAGCCAGTTCAAATGAAAAGACAAAAAAAAAAATGTTCCTCACTTCCTTTTCACAAAGCTCTGCACGCGCAATCACCGCATTTCAGGCCAGCAGCGGCTGCAATTCTACAGTAAATGACACACACCCCCAAGGTTATGTACTCGGTAACCTTTGTGAAGGCACCCTGGGATCCATCTCAAACACTACAGGAATCCACTGGGATTCAAAGCCCTTTCTAAATCTAAGATCCCCGTCATTCAGTCAGTGCAATGGATATTGGCAAAATTCGTTTAACTTTAAAATAACATTTGTTTAGCAATGATAGAATAAGGGTCTGCCTAAATTACAGAACTCCGTTCCATAATCCATAGGTATTAAATCTTTCATTTCTCAGAACTCACGTGAAACTCTGTAAATCTTGGAAGTATTTTTCATCTGCATGTGTCTTTGGTTCTTCTCTCGGACGCTCTGCATGTAGGAGTATGATAAACTGATAACCCCTCCAAGAATAAATGAAAAAGCATTGTGGCAGCAAGTAAAGTCAGAATAAAACCATGCCTTGAATTCCTTGCTCATGGAAAACAGCACACAAACTCTCTTTGACACCAAGGAGTGCCTGGATTTCACACTACTTCCCTTAAACAAATGTCCATGAGTTTCAGACCTTCCTCAAAAACAAGCTGTCCACCAATTTATGCTAAAAGGAACACCTTGAAGCTCTAAATGGGAACTCCTCCACTGCACAACTTGATCTCGCCAGGAAACAGCACATGGAATAGTCAGCACAAACCACCTTTGCAGATTTACCAACCAATGAGGCTAAAAAGCCAGGTGTCAAACACTGAGCAGGAAAGCTAAAACAGCTTCAGTATCTCACATTTAATTAGAGACCCCGAACCATAAACAGAAGGTTTAGCAAGACAGGAGCAAGCTGAAAGGCAGTGTAACAAAATTTGCTTAAAAGCTATCAAAATGCTCACCAGCCACCAGAAAACAGGAGAGTAATGGATGTGAGGTAAACATTACTGATTTCCTCGCTACAGGCTTTGAAGAATGCAGCATGTACATCACAAGGCTTTTATGATGGGCCTAGTTAATATGAATGCCCATTATAGTTGCTGTACTACACTATCCTGAAGGCCACAGAAACAAACAAGCTCTGCCAGGTGACCAATGTAGAAAAGCTTTCAGGAGAAAACACTCACAAGCACTTCTCCAAGCCTCTCTCAACACCATTCCTCTGTATTTAGACAAAAGTTCAGAATCCAGAGCAATGCTTGCAGTCATTTTTCATTCAATTATATTTCACGGATAAGATGTTCAAAAGTGACCTCTAATTTCAGAAAATGAAATCCCTCAGAACATGTTCGGATATCCAGGGACTACTTGCAGAACTGCCAGGCAAAACTGGCACTGACACCTCTTGCCCAGTGCTTCAAATATGCTATTTTGGCTTTGTGTTGAAATGAGGATTTAGAATTTTGATTCTAAGGGGACACAGCTTAACAATTTCCAGTACTTAGGTTGAAGTACATGAAATAAATACTTCTGGGAGCTTAGCTTTAGGAAAAGAATCAAGTCTCAGGGCAGAGAAGAAGTGATGAAGAAAGCAAGGGTGCTGACTTTAAGCTGCAAGGCTTTAAAATACTGCAATAAACACATAACCACCCACACTAAAATATCTTACATGAGTCAGTAAATACATGTATATACTCTAGGACTGCAGCCATGTTGTTAAGCTTTCTTTTTCGCTGTATTTTTCCCCTAAATGAAAGCCATTCTCCCTTCTTTCATCTCACAAAATGAGAGCACCTTTTTCTCCCTCTGAAGAACTACTGTATCTCCAGAATAATGTATTTTTAGCACTTTGGCATAAGCTTTGTTTCCTTGTGACTACCAAGGAAACTGATTCAGTTCAGTGATCCAATGAAAAACAACTTTTCTTTTTTTTTTTTTTTTAATAAATTCCATTATTAGTGGCATCGTTGCTATTACATTCCAAATATTCAGGTTCCTTAGCTCAAGAGAATACAATGTAGGTTTTTTTTAATGCCAAAATATTTCCCAGGTTGCAAAAGCCTACATGCTGGAGCCTACCCCAAAATAAGAGCATCATTCAGGTTACCCCAATGACATTTACTCAGTGACCCTCATGGTGAACCTGAGATGCCTGGTCACAGTCTAGTAAAGCACGGTGTGCAAACTCAGCTGCAGAACTGCAGCAGCTCGAGGCACAATCCTCATTTGTAGGGTGAGAGAGAAGAAGGCTGAGCCCTAAGCTCAAAGACCATAGAGCTCACAATGATGCAACAAGTCCACTGGAGGACCAAGAGGCTGAAAGGGAAGCAGGTGTTTGCAACAGGATTCCAACTAGGTGTTGATTAAAATTTCAACTTTTCAATTAGAAGATGTCAGTTTGAAACGCCCAGAATAGTCAAATGTAATTGTTGTCAGCCTCTGGAAACTCTGAGAAGGAAAAACAGCTAGTGAAAAACTTGAAGCCTTCAATACATACCACAAAAACTCAATAGAAATTTTTATATGTTTTGTGGGGAAACTTGCTTACCCTTCTAAGACTACTTAAGTACAGTGGATCAGAGATGCTACTGACAAAATAAGAATAGAGGAAGAAATATAGTGAAGAGTAATCAGCAATTCTACTAAAGGCAAGAGAGATCCTGTGAAGGTGAAACCTGTAAGGGGACACCCTTGACATTCAAACACAGTTGCAAGAAACCACTGGTATCTCCTGTAACAGGAAAAGTGGAAAGTCATTCTAAGCTAAGTCAGTCATTCTTTTCAGGGAAGTCTGAATGACAAAAAGCCTTGGAAGTGCTGATCCCACATTCAGTGTTACCTGGGCTTCTGATTAGTAACACTTGATCCTTCTGAACATGCATATAGAATGAATATGCAGGAACCTGTACATGAATTCACTCAGTAACAAGAGGCAAAAACAAAAAAAACCCACAAACCATAATCAAGAAAAAAACAAGTGTAATGCAAAGAAAGTCATATATATTTGAAATAATACTTGAAAACACTTCTAAAATTTCACTATCTTTGCCATGCAATTTATTCAGAAAAGTTATTTGCAATAACCAGGCTTTAAAATAGACAGATCATAAAAGGGCAAGAGGTTTCCTTTTCTTTTCCAAACTCATTTTCTTATATCATGATGTATGGAACAGATTTTGTGGAAAATATAATTTACTAAGTTGATAACTCTGTTCCAAATAGTCATACATCAAATAGCATTACAAACAAATGCTGTAATAGGCAACAGGTCAGGCAATTGTATCTATTTCAGAACTTCAATTCCAGGATTAACTGCTTCATATTTTATTTGGTAAAAGCTGTTACAGAAGGCACATGAAGAGATCAAAGGCTTAAAAAAAAAACAGCTAAGAGAGTGAAAATAAAGACTATTATTAATATGAAACACTATTTTATAAAGTTGCTAGGAAATGAAAAAAGGGTGAAGCTAAATTCTAATGGAAGACATGTTTGCTACTACTTGTTTATCTTACAAATAAAAACACACCTTTGTTTCTGGGAAGTATGTCTCACCTTTAAGGAAATACACTCACTTCAATTTTAATAACCTCAACTTAACTTCCAACCAATAAAAACATGTCTGATTTGTTTGGGGCTTTTTCTTCCAAAACCCCCCAGCTGCAGGTAGCTCTCCAAAACCAAGCCAAATTCCTCACCTCTAACAGATTTTGCTCAATCCTTATTTGGATTAACCTCTAATCAGCCTGCTAGTTCTTACCTTCTCTAATCCTTTCACCTTTACTACTTCATTTCAGCAACAGTTTGCCTAGGGTTGTTTAAAGAGGCAGCTTTGGCCATACCTGAGCAGATTCCCAGGCAGCACAGACACACCTAAGAAATGCATGCAGGTGAAGCAGTCACCTACGTGGAGCCAGACTGTACCACAGAGATAAGTTCTCAGAGTGAAGCTCTCAAAAGCACCTAGGAAACCACCCCAACCATTTTCAGAGTGAAATTCTACAAAAAGACCCCAGATTTGAAGATGTGCATCCAGCTAGACCAAATCAAAACCACAAAAACCTCTCTGACAACTGGCTAAGCTGCAGTATTGTCAAATGCAATCTACTTGCTCTTTTGGGCAAAGAGAACACCTTGGCACATTCCCCAAAGTGGTATTTTGTCTCTCCCCCCAACCCCTTCTTATTTCCGCTTAAATGAAAGATTATCAGTCACTAGAATCCAAACACAAGACAGAGAGATACCAACCACAGTGTGTGCTAGTTACATCAGTACAGATACAGTTAAAAACTGTAAACAGCTTCTGTACCCAAATTAGTGATTTGCTCAATTCAAATTCTTGCAAGCAATTCCTCAAAGAAAATCTTCAAATGCAGTGAGGAACAACTTTTATGCTCTGTTAATCTTTCCTCCTTAAGCTTGAAGCACTATGATTCCCCACTTCAAGAGGGTATGAGAAGACTGTAGCAAATTCAAAATCCTTATGCAAACTTCTATGGGCAATGTCAGCAGAAGTCTCCATGCTCACTCTGTCATTATAATGATAAATTATGCTGCTGGCCAAGATTTCAAAGATGACCACTGACTTTTTGCTCTTGTTTTATCTTATTCACTAAAACTGCATGTCAGTTTAAGGGTGGGGGGGGATCCTGGATCTATTCTCCACCTGTGCTCAGAATGACTTAGTTCAAAACTAGATCCTTACAACACACATTTCATTCATTACCAGTTCAACCAATATGCAAGATGCCTGTGGCACATGAAACACTGCATTAGAACACGTTTTCCAACTCATAACCTCCTGCACTCTACAACAAAGGAGCACTTACTGCCATTGTCGTCAGAGTCCTCACTGCTGCTAGGAAGCCGATGTCGTTTCATGATCTCCCCGGGAAACAGCAGGCAGCCTGGGAAGCAATGAGACAGCACTTAACCCCAGGTAATAACACAGTCATCAACTTGTGCTTCTGATGGCATGCGAGCATTTACAGCACACAAAGGAAAACAAACAACTCCAGCTGCAGCTGAAATATGAACAGTGAACCTCTCAAGGATGCTTAATTACGCTGTTATCATATGAGCAGGTGAACAACACTGGAGAGTGGCAATGACAATCCCACCAATGCTCTCCCCACACCAAAACCACCGTGTTTTGTCCTGAGAGGTGTAAAAATCACTAAATATCCGCAGCCAATGTGCTTAACTTCCCCTGCTTATTCTGACACTAGATTTGCAATACAATAACGTTTTTACTGCTTGTGTAAATATTTACTTTGGCTAATATATTTTTGGAGCAATTTTATTCCTGTTTAAAGTGCCAGATTTACGAAATCGGAGATTAAAGTCATCCAGTTAGACATAAAAAAATGAAACATCAGCAGTAGCAAGCCCAGTTTTCCCAGATTAACTAAACATGCATCATCTATGCCCTGGAAAGCACCACCCTCTGAGATGAGAGAGGTACTTCCTCCTGAAGGCACATTTCTAGCGCCATGCCTACAACCCTAACTGTTCCTTGGGAGTAAGATTATTCAGATGATTATTCAGAGGTTCCTCCAAACTGCCAGATTTCTACCAATACCAAATTCATGGACGCATGGGCTTGTGATAAAAAGGCCAAAAAATTCCAAGTCCTTTTAACTGCTATTCTCAGGGCACTGACATTTTCATGTGTATTCCCTGTGGAATGAAACCAAATTCAGAAAAAAAAAAAAAAAAAAAAGGAACTGTAAATAGCTACTCAGTACTTACATGTAAAAAGCTATTAAAAAGTGCAAGTTGAAGAGCAGAAAAAAAACATGACAAGTCCAGAAAGGCATATCCACCATAAGATAAACTGACAAGGACTCTAGATGCACATCAAAACCCCTGAGTCTTCGCTTACCACATATCAATTGTGATATCAACAAAGTCTGGGCACTCTGCTGCAAATCCCTCACACCTACCTTCTGCACACAGATTTGGAGATCAGGTGCCAAAATATTCTTTTGCTTCTAGCTAAATGCAGAAAATCTAACCTTATTTCCATGTGAGTTCGGACTTCCTCAAAACCTCTCAACAAAACTCTTTCCATTGATCCTTCGTGTAAGAATTAACTGCTTCAACTTTGTTCAGTGAGAACAGGGCTCACTGTAAGAAATTCAGTAATGCCTTCAACTCTTATAAGACTGATTCCCAAAATAAGAAAACCCAAAAAGCCTAACAAAGCCTGGCACTATTTACAAGAGAGCACAAAAATATCTGCTCTTCCCAAAGTGATTCATATATAAAGAAATTAGCATTTTTGAAAGAATTCATTTTGTCACCGCTAGCAAGTTACAAGCAACTGAACCTGAGATCTATTTTACACTTCCAGAGAACTTAATACAGTTCTAAGAGCATGAGCATTGCAGGCTTGCCTCCTTTTTCATATTATATGTGCAAACAGAGTTGGGGGGAAGCCTCCCTCCCACACAGACTGGCTTTTCAGAGCAGGATTTAATACACCCGTCACTGAAACATGTAACAGTTTTGAACTGCAAATTTTGCTCACTAAAGAGAAGCTGAATGGTTCACCTCACCAAGACCTTTTGTCACCATTCCATAGAGTAAGAGTTCACATACAGTGTCTGATACCAGAGAATAAAGAATCATCAATGGCAGCCTCTCACAGAGCCAGAAGAATTCTCTCCAAAAATTGCTTTGAAGCAGGCCAGAACTTTGTGTGTATGGGAGACAGAAATGCTGCCAGTGGATAAATACACAGACCAGCCAGGACCATCAAAACCCACTGAATACAGATCTGGTAGAAATGCAGGAGATCCAGAGCCAAGTTCCTATACAGTCACTTAGAAAGACAGAAAGCAAACATTCCGATTCAAAACAAGCTAAGACAAAACTGAAAAATCAATTTGCTCTTACAAGGCCAAACTAGGGGGATGAGTATCTATCTGTAAGGTAATTCTTCTATTAGTTCACATATTAATAATAGCAATGTAAAAGAAGATATTAATTTAGCAAAAATCTCCCATAAACAAAGTAAAGAAAATTTGGAAGGAAATACAGGAAAATTGCCCTATCTCAGAAGTGTAATTTGTATATTCCTGGTCAAAATTCTCACTTCCTGGTTTATTTCCCACATGGTCTGAAAAGCATAATACACTGTTAAGCAAAATAACAGAATGTAAGTACACTAAGACACACCTGTGAACTTGTAGCAAGCAAGAAAATTTGGAATTCTGCTCCTTCACATCTTTTCAGAAAAGCGTATTTTGAGTTGACTTTCTTCTAACATACTTTCTGCAAATGCAAAAAAATAAGGAAAGAGATGGAACCTTCTTCCTCCCACCACATGTCTTTAAAAACACAAACTGAACATCTCCTTTTTGGTTGCTGTTCAAAGGAAAGAGTGGTAATCACATGTCCCAGTTTAAGCACTCTCCAGAGGTTTTTCAGGAAATAAGCCAGAGCAGAAGCCACTGTCCTGAGTACAGGGTATAGATAAGGCACCTAATTTCCCTGTCCACTCTAGTCAGGCATCTGAAGTTGGCCACTCTGAAAAACCTGTGTTCTCAATTGTAACATTAAAAGAAATTTGATGAAGCTCCTGTGAAATTGTTTGATAGATCCATGCAGAAAAAAAAATGAAAGAGTTAAAACTCGGAGATCTCATTTTCCCATCTTTGAACCTAATCTGAGTTTACAGGGAGCTAAATACCAGATGAAAAAACAGCATTTGGCTTCTTAGAGCAAGACTCAAACCCCTTAAGATTAACCCCCTGGAATTTTTGTCATTAGAAGAACAGCTTTTTTCAACCTCTAAAATCATTTTAAACTGCTCCCAACAGATGTTCATATCCACAGCCCAGAACACATGTTCTAGAGATAACACTGGAACAGCTAATAAGGCTTAAAACCACACACATTGAAATGCTTTTGGTTTAAGGGTATCACAGTGCCTCTGCCTCAAAGGGTACTGGTTTCTGTCAGGTGGTGGGTGACTCAAAGTCACACAAGAAACACGTTAAGAAGTGCACATTAAAAATAAACTTGGGTTATGGATAGTGATAGTTTTATGCAGACTGATACTGCACGTTTTTCCCGTTCCAGCAGGCATACACTGCAACCACTGTAAGCAAAGAGACTTCACATGTAAGCATAAAAACGGTAAAACATTTGAGGCCAGTTTTAATTTAATACCAGGAGTAAAAGCTATGCACCCCAGCCTGCAACACTTGCAGGGCAGGAAGAGACACCCAGATGACTGAACTCAATTCCCAAGTGCGTGCAAACACGTAATTGCTGCCCAGCCCCGAAGTTTCCACAAAACATCCACTGCACCCACACATGCCACAGAATGACCTCCCAAACCCCTTCGCAGAACCAGCAGTGCTCTGAAGCAAGGACACAGGCAGCCAAGCAGTGCTCCTGAGTGAACCCTGGATCTCCTATCAAACATTTCTACAACTGTTTTTCCCAAATTCTTACACCAGCCCCAAAAGTGTGTTTGCCCAACATCCTGTTTGTTCACCTGAAGAGAAAGGCCAGCGCTTCAAAAGCTGCTGCAGAGTCCAACTACCCTAAGCTAACAAAGGCTGCATCACCAAGCCACACTCTCTATCAGTTTTCAGTGACTCCTGTGAATTCTTAATAACTCAGCAACCTTTGTAGATAAACTTTCAGTTTCTTTTCCTCCAAAGAGGAAAGACCATTGTTTCTTTTTGTTAAAACCATCCTTTCAGAAATCAGTCAGACCAACACACAGCATGCTGATCCTGTCTTCTCCTGAGCATGCCAGTATAACATTTAGCCATTTATTGGGAAGGAACCAAACTGGGCTGAGACTAATGCCAGCCTTCAGCCAAGCACAGCTTTCGAGAAACAGCCACAACTCTGCTGGCAATGTTACTCCAATTTCACGGGCAGCAAAGCATCCAAGAGCACTTCATGCATTCACATCACCATGATAAATGGCACAAATGGGACAGAGACCATGCCTTTTTAGTCCCCAGTCACCCTCAGATGAGCTAGCCACACCAGGGCAGCACCGGTGAAAGCAAGCACACCTTGCAACACGTGCCACTGTGCTGCTCCGGAGGCTGAAGGTGCTGCTCTGTTTTACAGCAAGACGTCACCAAGTCACTTTTCCATCCTTTTTAATTGTGCTTGTTCTGAAAGTTAAGCTCTGGGTTTTACTCACTGGTTAGATACAAACTTTAAACGTAAGAATGTGATTCTGAACTTCAGTGGTGGATTTGATGAAATTGTTTTTGAAGGCAAAATCTACACCACCTGAAACTGGCTTCTGTATTTTAGAGAGCGTGGGAAGTCTTTTCTCAAAATACTTGCAAATGCTGTGCAAATGAAATGACTAGACAAGAATCCAATATAATCAATGTCAGGCCACACAATAGCATTTGAATTTACATATCCTTGCGGAGCTGAGCAACAAACACCTAAATCTATACAAATAACTAGATGCAGGTAGGCACTGTCCACTTCCCAGTATTTGATGACAGATGCAGTGCAATGGGTTACACTCAGGAACCTGACACAGTACAGCAAATTCACTAATTTTAGCAGCATGCATTACCATGCTACTCCACCCTTACCTCTCCGAGAGATAAATTACCAAAAAAACCCAAAGACCCCACAGGACAGTGATGTCGAGACCCTTCCTTTTTTCTCCCACACTGGAGTCCCAGAAGTTGCACTGGTATGAGCATAAAAAATGCAAAGAGCAGAAATCCAGACACTACCCCGTGAAACTGGGACAACAGCATGCAAACACATGCACCCATGTGCCACACACCACGTGCACAGTTAAGGACCCCACATAGTTCTTCATGCAGTTTGACCTCAAGTAGAGAGGCAATCAAAGAGAAAGATGTAAAGTGTGTCAGTCCTTGTTATGCAAATAGCTAAACAGAACCAGATTGTAAAAAAAAAATTATACATGGAAAAATTTACATCCTCAGGTCAAAGGTTTTCCACAGCACAATTCTTACTGAAGTATTTTCAAGGGCTGCATAAACCCCTGGGTAAAAGAGTGTATAATTCAAACTCTGACAGACAATTAACTGTAACCATGTTAACGGGTGTCACTATAACAAACTGCACTGAACAGCTGCAGAGACAGAATGGGAAGAAAGCAGAGTTATGACAGATGTACACCCTGAAGACAAACTGAAAAACTGGCTTCTCCTGAAAGTAACCCACTAACTGCGATGAAACGAAGACCTAATTATCTCTAGTACACAAGAAATTGCTTCAGAACACCTATTGTACAAATGGAAGTGAAGTGTGACACAGCTTAATAAAATGGATAGAAGATGGAGACATTTGGCTTCTCCTACTGGGCTCTTTTTAAATAGCTTATTTATAACACCACCCCTTCTTCACTGACACCTGACATCTCAAGAAGCCTTTTTGATACTACTGTAGACCTAAACAAAAAAAGAAACCACATCAGAAATAAGCTGTATTACTAAAATCCACCTAAAACTTTAAAATACCATAAAAGCTTTCACAGCAACATTTTATAGTCACAAGGATAGAAGGAGAGTTCTGAAATGAAATATTCACCAAGGGAAATATAGGTTGGATATTGGGAAGAAGTTTTTTACAGAAAGGGTGATAAAGTATTGGATGGTCTGTCCAGGGAGGTGGTGGAGTCACCACCACTGGATGTGTTTCGAAAAAGACTGATGTGGTACTTGGTGCCATGGTTTAGTTCAGGTGGCAGGGCTGGGTTGGACACGATGATGTTGGAGGTCTCTTCCAACCTAGCCATTCTGTGATTACAGTATTACGTAGCACTGTCCACAGTGCAAAGAGTCACAGACCTTAAATCCTCCAAGTCTCACAAAACAAACAAGCACTTGGCCAAACAATTTGATATTTCTATTAAATTCAGCACACCTATTCAAAATTTCACTAGACAAGAGAGAAGCACAATTTGGCTGTATCAACCCAACACTTCTCAGGTGGTCATTTATGCACTTGTGCAAGGCAGCTCATAATGTTAACTTACTACCTGAGCAGTGGCAGCAAATGATTCCCAAGCTGTGGGAGTCAGTGGAACTGACCATCCAAAACCTTGGAACAGTGGGCTCCATGAATTAATGCAACCCAAGCTGCACCCACTGCAGTTCATCTCTTCTAGCTAGGAAATGGTACCAGCCTGGTCATCTCCAGCTGAAAACAGGAGCATGAAGCAGCAGTACTAACCACATGGAGAAAACATTTGGTGAAACACTGGAAGTTTCTTTTTTCACTAGGTTCTGTGAATTGGGAATGAAACCAGAGAAGCTGGAAGGGAAATCTGCAGCTGTGAGAGGAAAGAGGAGTTTATTATTATTATTTTATTTTAAACATATGTATTAAACATAGCTCAAAAGCAGGGAGCAAGTGGTATCTGAAGCCAGAGGGAAAATCCTGCCACTAAAACATACAATCCTTGCTGTTTCAACAATATCCCACTGAGTGTGAGAAACCTCTAGAAATAGAATCATAACAAGCATATTTTGGCATAACTTTTATGAAGGCTTTTGGTTTGCAAGTGTGGGCAGCTTATGACTTAGTTCAAAGACAGCACCTGTTTAAAAAGGAAATTATTCCAAATAACAGCTAAATCTTTCTCTAAAAAAAAATGGGGCTGGCATAAAAGCATCTTCAGCCTTTGACATTAAAACGTCAACTAAAATACGTTGCTAAATCCTACTGGAATTTGTAATACTCCCTCACAGCTACGTGCGCCCACTCAGACCGTGTCACCCAGGGCCTGTTTTACTTGGGCTGACAGATCTCGGGATGCCCCGGCTCTCACCTGCGGGCGAGCCTAATCAACTTCCTCAGAACAAGGCGATCAGCTGAGGAGCTGGAGAGAGCCGGGAGGAGAAGTTGGCCGGCGGCGGGCGCTGCTCGCAGGTGCGCTGAGCCCCGGCCGCCCCGCCGCGCCCACGGCTGCGGGATCCGCGCCACCTCCCCGCAGGGCGAGAGCCGAGGCCGCGGGAGTGCCTTCCAGAGCGGCATTCCCGCCGACCGCCGGCTCCAGCCCGGCCGGGTGCCGCTCCGGCCGCCTCTCCCCCTCCTCCCGCAGCGATCCCATCTCGGCTCCGGCCCCGGAGCCGCCAGGGCACGGCCAGCTGAGGTCACGGAGCGGCCTCCCGGCCCGGGCGCCGCCGGGCTCCACCGCCCCCGCGGGGGTGGCACCTTCCCGGCCAGCAGCACGGCCGCCGGCTTCCACGAGAAGCAGCCCGGCTCGCCCCCTCCTTCCCCTCCCTCCCGGCTCCCGCTCCTCCCCGCCGCCGGCCGCACCAATCCGCTCGGCCACGGCTGCAAATCAAACTTGGTGCCCCCGGCTCCGCCGCCTCTCCCTCCAAGCCCTGTCACTGCCGAAAACGGCCACGGCACCTTCCCTGCCCGCCCCCGGGGCCACGCTGCCACGGAGGGGGTGGACGGGACGGCGGATCGAGCGGCAGCTCGGAGACGAGCTCATTTTCTGTGTCCGTCTCTCCTCCCACTCCCAGACAGTTCTGGAAACTGTGTTATCACCTCTTGTCACAGGAAACCAACCAGCAGGCGGTGCAAACAAACAAACACCCTGTGCCTCCACCCTTCCCAAAATCATCCTATCGGGAACGAACGGGCGGGCGCGAACGGGAAAGGAAAAGCAAATAAATAAAAAAAAAATCCACAAATAAAACCAAAACAACAAAACAACACCCCCACCCACCCAAAAAAAAAAAAATTAAAAAAAAAAAAAAAAAAAACAACACAACACCCAAACACCACCAAAATTCTCCTGGGAGCAGGCGACTACGCGAGCCCAGGGCCGGGCAGGGTGGCTTTGTCTAGCAGGAACAAGTGGAATGATGGCTGGAGCCGCACTCACCTCCCCAGGGAGAGCGGCCCGTTACACAGAAATGCCGCAGCCCCGCTCCGTCCCGCCCGCCGGGGCAAGAGCCAAATCGCGGAGCTGCCCCGACCGCCGCCCGAGCAAGTCGGGGCGTCCGCCGCCGCTCCCCCTGTGATGTTCCGTTCGCGCCCCGACACCGCCGGCCGCCTCTCCGCTCCCTCGCCCGCAAACTCCGGCCCGGCCAGGCGGATTCGCCCCTCGGCCTGCGCCGGGCACGGGCGGCGGGAGGGGGCCCGGCCCCCCCCGCGTCCTGCCCAAGTTCGCTGCGCGCCCCCCGCTCGGCTCCCGCGTCACCTCCCGCAGCCGGGGCGGGG
The DNA here is from genome assembly GCF_971803275.1 of Cyanistes caeruleus. Taxonomy (NCBI): domain Eukaryota; kingdom Metazoa; phylum Chordata; class Aves; order Passeriformes; family Paridae; genus Cyanistes; species Cyanistes caeruleus. The sequence goes on from NC_141705.1 coordinate 76,333,525, forward strand.
GCCGGGCGCGGCGGGGTCGCCGTGCACCTGCCGGCCGCTGCCCCGAGGCCGCCCCGCGCCCCGGAGGGGCCGGGCAGCGCCGCACGCATTTCCCCGCCTTTTCCCACTCTCAAACACGTGCACTTCGGGGCTCGGGCAAGTTGTTCTCCGGCAGGAGACACCCTCCCGCCTGGGGGGACAGGGCCAGCTCTGACAGCCCGGCGCTCCGCGCCTCCAGCGGAGCACCCACCGGCGCCCATCAAGCGGGCGGCTGACCGGCTGCGGCTCTCCCGCTCCGAAAGGCAACTTCTGTTCCATTTCACCGATGAGCAGCTTGTATGCTTTCCAAGCATTTTTTTTTTTTTTTTTTCCCCCCCCAAGCCAAATCCAAGTGCGACTGGGGGGGGGGGGGGGGAGTTAAAGGTGGGGGGGAACAAAGCTGCTCCTGCACGCCGAACCTCCTCTCCCACGCACACCGCTTCTCGCCCGCGGCCAGAGGCGACGGGTCTCGTGGGCATCTGGGTAACACGGTGACACACAGTGGCCATGACTCTCCCCCACCCCCTTCCTACACATCAGTATCCGAGCAGGACTTGCGCTCTGCCATTGCCATCTGGCTACCAAGTTGCTCCAACGCTTCCTACTTTCCGCGGCGGGCGATACCCGGCGCTGCCCCCGCGGCGCAGCCTGCAGCTCCGCCTGGGGCGCAGGGCCGGCGGCACGGCACGGCACGGCACGGCACGGCACGGCACGGCACGGCACGGCACGGCACGGCACGGCACCGACACCGACACCGACACCGACACCGACACCGACACCGGCGGCTCACTTGGCCGCTGCACCCGGGGAGCTGCGCGGTCCCCGCTTGCCCGCAGCGGAACAAAAAAAGGGAGCCGGCACCGGCCGGTCTGGCCGGACGGCAGCGCTGCCTCCCCTCCCGCCTCCGCCCGCCACAGCCCCGCACAAGTTGCTTGTGGGATAGCGGAGCCGCAACTCGGCCGCCTCCCCTCGCCCCGTACCGAGCGGCGCGGCTCTTGGCGCCATGTTAATGACGTACTATCTTATTTCCACTAGGCAGCGACCTTCGGCACGAAACTGCTCTCCCGCCGCCTCCGGAGCGACGAGCAAACCCCATCAAATATGGCTGTGCTGGCGGCTCGCTGGCTGGCGCTGCGGCGGGCACGGTTACCTGCTGGCGGCGGCGAGGGCGGGCGGCGCGGCCGGGCTCCCCCTGCGCCGAGGGCTCGGGGCCGCCGCATGAGTTCGGCGCGGCGCCGGGCAGCGGGCACGGAGAGCGGCTCGCTGCGCCACACACACACACACACACACACACACACACACACACGCACTCACTCTCTCACACACACACACACACACACACAGATTCCCTCTGACTGACGTTTGTACTTGTTATGGAGGAAGGACTCCGTGAATCAAACTCGTTTCTGGGTCACTGCTGCCACAGGGGGGAGCTGCTTTAATCCCCTGCCAAAACTGGAAGGCGAGGCAAGGGGGGAGAAATAATAATAATAATAATACTAATAATGCAGCGGCGGGGTGGGGAGGCGGCGGCGCGGCCCCCGGGGTGCCGCCGTTAACTCTTGGCGGGCCCGGCCGCACCGCGCGGGGCTCCCGCCGCCCCTCGCCGCCGGAGCCCCCGGGGGAGCGCGGCCGCCCGCCCGCCTCCCGCCGCCTCCCGCTGCTGTTCCAGCGGGCTGCAAAATGCAGATGGGAGGCAACGCCGTGCGGCTGGCAGCTGGGAAATGATACGTGTCTGCGCCCGCATCCCGCCCGCGGCACTGCTGGCCTTACCCTGCAACCATTAACGCTTCTCTCCAAAAGATTTAAGGCGATTTCGCAAGCAGGAATTCTAGCGCTGCACTGGCTCCCCGTGCAGAACGCATGAGTCACTATTTGTCAAGCGGAGAAACTGAGGGTACCAAGAGTTAAACGCTGTGGCCACATGCGTAGCGCATAATTGCCGGGGCAAGAATAAAACTGCACGCTCCCTATTCTCAGCCCCCAGCGTTATCCCTCTGGCTCGTTAACTTTGATACTTCTCAAAGACTAGAAAGAGCCAACACAATCTGCGGTTCAGTTCACATCTCTCTAGCAGGAGAGGAAATTATCTTAAATTGGCACCAAATGACATACTAAACTTCCCATTACCTAAAAAGCGTGTTTGAATGCAGATTTCCTTATTTTTCCACATAAATCGCTTTACCTCGCGCCATACACCTGTGCTCCCTGAGTGAAAAACTCGCCCATTTGAGCAGAATTCCTGAGCAGATATAGTCTGAGGTAATAAACACCACAGAGAAGATTCAGCATAAGCTCAGACACAGAATTAAGGCGATCTGTGCAAAGTAATCCCCATAGTATGCAAATACAAATTAATGCAGCCTCCACAGCGATATCAGTCTGCCAAAGAATCGCACCTTAATTCTTAGTTCAGCAGAGGAATTGGGTCGTTTACTCATCTGTGCAAACCGAGTCATTCATTCTGCCGTCTCCCCCACCCACCCACCCAAAAAATGAAACGCTGTGCACATTGAATCCGCGCATCCCAAAAAGTTGTACTTTACTACAAAAACATCCTTCCCCCCGCGCCCCCCACCCCACCCCACCCCCCGGAGATATTCTTTCACTTTGAAAATCAGACAGTCGTGGTTTTATTCACAGAACACCCTGAAGCACCTTCAGGTTTTTAGAGCCTAAGACTTTGATTCCCTTGTTTTCTGCTACATGAAAATACAAAAAGGCAGACATTCCTCACTTTTTTCCCACACTTGCCTCGGCATCCAGACCTGTAAAGATACCTGTTGGCATAGCTTTCTGTACATCAGCAGCCTAATTAGGAACATCCACAATGATCCATGCAACACACCCCATCATAGTACCTGATAATTATAATAAACTTACTGACACACCCCTGTCACCTTACCCCTGAACTTCCAGGGGTGTTAATTTTCAATACTGACTGGAGACTTAGTTGTTCTGTATTTTCTAAATAGCATATACCTGTTGCTGTGCCGTGCTATAAACCCCAGAACAGAATAGGTCAGAGTTTTTCTCCTCAGTGGTCTGCAGGAGCTCAGGGATTACTTCTCACAAGTTGATAAAAAGTAATCACAGTTAGCAAAGCTACTGTCAATTGGCATTTACTACATAGAGGTAGGCACTTCTACTGGCTCAATATGATGATTTTTCTTCTAAATAATTTTAAATAATATTCTCTATTGTAAAATATGGAAGAATCGCAAGAAATGCTGTTTGTTCCACTGTCCTGAATTCTTTCCAAGAACTTCAGAACAAGCTTCTGAGAAGAGCTTAAATATGAATGGGCTCTAATTTCTCAAGAGGAATGACAGAAACTTTCCTGTCTCAAGCTCCTTGGATTTGAGGCAGTGTTTTTGTTTTCATGTGATTAGTTTTCCTTTGCATATATAGCCAAGTTTATATTACACCTTGTATTTTAGGAAACATTTCTCTTGGAAGCCATGTGAGGCCGTACATTTAAGATAACATGGTTGTTTTCACATTTAAGGTAACATTAATGTTTTCATGGTACCATGAATGACGGGCTGTGTTTTTAAAAAGTACCAACTATCTCCATTACTGTAAAAAACACCCCAAATGTGAGTCCTCTCCTTGCTTCCACAAGCAGCTGGCCCAGTCTTTACAAGAAGGTAACACAACTGGAACAAAGATGCTGTTTTGTCTCTGAGTGTAGTGTATTCACAGAGACTCATCTGGAATAATACACTTCTGTGTTTTAAAAGGAAATATTAAAAAAAGAAACAAAAGGTCTAGGAGATGGAAGAATTATTTTGGAAGTGATTGGAAAACAAAAAAGGAAAGGTCACTGCTTCAGCACTACAGGTATGAAATTGCATACTAGTATAGCTATGGTCAAACAAGAGAGAGTAGTCTTCTGCTACCTGCACTGACTAAATGTCAAGGTGATGAGGAAAATTCTGCTCTAAGTAGAGTCAGTAGAAGTTCTGACATCAGCCTTTGTCTCTAATAGGTATTTACCCCCTCAGCAAAGCAGACACTTTGTTATAATAAATAACGTCATAAGTCTCTGTGCCTCTTTCACTTCTCTTTCTATGAGTGTTATCATTTATTCCAGGAACACTCAGAGAATATGTATCAGGCTTAGAGTTAGGCTTTGTGCTAGCACACCTAACTTCTTGTTCCCTCTCCAAGTTTCATCAGATATACTCACTCATATATTAAACTTCATTTTCATTTTTTTATTGTTTGATTACTTTCTTAATGTCTCTCTCTTGGAGTGGTAATATTTTAGCACATGCACAAATTCAAGGAAAGACTATGTGGCTTTTCAGCACTCTTTTCCACCCTTTTGTGGAAATCTGTTGCTGTAGCTGTGGCTAATAAAATCAATCCCTCCCTCCCTCCCTCCCTCCCTCCCTCCCTCCCTCCCTCCCTCCCTCCCTCCCTCCCTCCCTCCCTCCCTCCCTCCCTCCCTCCCTCCCTTCCTTCCTTCCCTCCTTCCCTCCTTCCCTCCTTCCCTCCTTTTTTTATTTTGATAATACTCCTTTTACTGTTGAAATCTTTTCCACTAATTCATGAAGTCCTCACACATGAAGGTGGAGCTAACAAAGCTGAATTTCTCTTCACTGTTAAATTTAGTCCAAGAGTATCACTTAAAACTGTTCTTTTGCTCTTTTGGCTCCAGCTCTCAGGAACTTCCATTTTCTCTTTTTTATTTTGAAGATTAGAAACTTGAGGAGAAGAACAGTACAGATCCAAATCAGCACTGTCAACACTAGATTGTACTTAAAGAGTGTTATTTTCCAGAGACCTTTCATATCTCCAGTGAGAGGTATTTTATAGAGCAGAGCCATAAGATCAATGCACAGTTGGGCCAGTTCCTTTCGAGGTCCATTTTGTCTCTAGCTGGTCTAATCACACAAGGGGGAAAAAAATTGACTCATGCATATGTAAATCTATACCACTGACAAGTTGCATAAGCGCAATATTTTTAACTCCTGCAGAAATAAAACTTACTGAGCACAGCTCCTGTATGGGCCATAGAGGAACACAGTTGTCACAGTTTTGTTCTACCCAAATATATAATTTACGGCCACATGGGACCTGACCACTTCACAAAATTATGCACAGGACCCCCCACTAATTGTCACTCTGGCTTTCTTGTCCTTCTCATTATCTACCAGTACCAAAATTTGGTGTGTCTGGATTAGGCAGGTCAGAAAGACTGAGTTCGGGTAGTAAATGATTGCCTTGGACTCTGAAGCTGAGGTTTACAGCTACCAGGATTGCTTGTGAGAGTGATTTGTTTATTCATAGGCCATACACCAGAGATGTGATTTCTCCTGTGCTCACAACCCTCATTCTTCTGGTTTATAGTTCCTTTGGCTTATTGAGATGAAGTCATGAGAGATCACTAACTGGGTGTATGGGACAGTACCCCAAGAAGGAAAAGCTGTGCCAGTGAAGGATGAAGATGGAAAGGGATGAAAATGAATCCTCAGAGATTAATTTTTTATTTAGCAGGCTTTCAGACTGGGCTTGCACACACAGTCCGGTGTACTCTTTTTAATGACAAAACTTGAGAAGTAGAGATTATAACACTAATTTTATCTATGGGTAGACAGGGGCATGCAAAGGTTATATCACTCACACAAGTCACATGTTAAGTCAGCATTAAAACCAAGAATAGAAACCTGAAGTAATGCCTCTCAGTCCAAGGTTTCTAATGATTAAACCATATCCTCTCCTTTGGCCTGGTCCACAGCACAGAACACAGTACAAAGTATACCTCCATGACATTTTGCACATAGCTATCTTAAAATGTTTTTGCAAGTCAGGCACAATCATCACATGGATATGCAATACTAACACTGTGCATTCATCTGAAAAGGAAGCAGGGGCAGGCATGCCCAATAGGTAAAATTAACTACATTCAAAAATCTAAAAGTATAGGTACTGGAATCACATGTTTCCAAATTATTGTAATTGAAAAGGGGAAGCTGAAAGGAACCAGAAGAACAAGAAACTCAATGGAACAACTGGAAACAGAATTGCAGGTCTGCAAGTTAAGCTGGATGAAGATGATGCATCACCTTTAAGGGAAATAACACAATTTTGTACATGATGAGAGAAGTAATTAGCAGCCCTAAGAGGTAATGCCCTAAGGATTATGAAAACCTCAGGCAAGTGAGAGTTTAGCAGCAACAGATCAAATCTCAGCTGAAGTATCTACACGTGCCTATCTGGCAGCTCATCAAGCAACATTACAACAGCTAATCTAAATGAACTTCAACATTAAATTGTGTTTGTGCAGGCAGAAATCATGTAGTGAAAGAAAGGTGCTGTGACAAGACTTGTGGAAGAGTTCTAAAGAAACTGATTACAGATTTTCTGATTGCAGAGTGCAACCTGATAACTGGTTGCTAGAAGTGGAGTAGTGGTAGCAATTATCACAGAAGTACAAAAAAAAATCAAATTTTTTTTCAGTAACAACTTAGTGCCAAAATGACTTAGAAAAAAATTTGCAACTCTGAATCTTTAGGAATCAGAAAAATATTAACTCAAAAAAGAAAGATTAGCTGTTCCAATTGCTCAAAGCAGTTTGTGGTAACATGTCTACAAAGAGCAGAAATCCTGGAAATAACTTCCCATGTGGACCTTTTGGGTTCCCTTTGGTACTTGATGGAATCGCCACAGAGTCACTTCTGTTTGTGGTGTCTCCTAGGACAACTTCTTCCAAATGCAATGACTCTTAGTTCATTGAATTTAAAGCTGTTTGCAGTCCATGAAACTGAGGTCTGCCATAAGGGCCAAGACAACCTACACCCTCTGTGGCAAAAAGCAAACCTAAGACAATTAGCCATAAGTTATAGTGTATAAGAGGTATTCTGTTTGTCCTCAATAGATATAAGTAATCCCCTCTCCTCAGTTTCCTTGCTTGAAATCCACCTTAGGGGATGTGGCAATCATGATTTCAACAAGGACCAAATTCTGTCCTTAAATAGTCAGAGGACCGCTGATTTCAGATGCAGTTGTCCTGAAACCTACTTCAACTATTAGTAATTTAGCTCAGCAGTAGACAAAATAAAAGGGTGTAAAGAAGTGATCACTACTAGATAAAAGAAATCTTAGTCAAAAAGGCAACTGTTGTTTATTTCAGCTGTTTTACTTTACCAATTTTATGCTTTAGAAATTAAGTTATTCAGTATTTAACAAGTAGGAAAAATTATTGAGAAAGTAAACTAAATATGTTTTTCTTGTGGCAATATTGATTGCTGAGCTTTTCTACAAGTTCCACTGTGTAAATAAGCACAGAAACCACTTTGGGATGTTTTAATCAACATCAGTGTCATTAAAGTCCATATCTCATGGACTTAGATTTCACTACTATTTATGTACAGAGCTTTGACAGTATCAAATAGGACTTGGAACAAGAGGTTTGTAATATTCAGCACAAAAGAATGTTTACAGAATAGGGGAAAGCTGAGCCCTTATCTAACCCCCCTCCATCTCTCACTCCCCCACAAAGAGGTGGGGAGCTATTGGGATAAAGAGGGGAGTGTATGCCATGTATCCATGGGCCACAGAACCTTGCACAAGCTGGCCTGAGCTGACTGTGTCATTAACACATACCCAAAACAGCTCAGTTCCCACTGCTACACTTCCACTTTGCTAAGAGCTTATCAGAAATACACACCCAGTAAAAAATCCCCCAACATAACAAAAGCCGCAGTACCTTATCAGGGAGAGAATTATTATCTCTTTTGCAAATAAGATACTGAAACATAATTGTAAAGAGATACAAACAAAAACTGCCCCTGGCAAAGCAAAGATACTCAAATTCATGATTCAGCCCTAACACGTAACAGCAGACTAATCCTTCAGTGTTGTTTGAAATACACACAGTATGAGAGGGAAGCTACCCCTAACATTGCATTTGCACACTGAATGTGTCTAACCCCAAACTTCTGCTCCAGGCTCCACAAGAGTAGTGAGGGTTACAGGAGGTGGCACAGTTTTTGACCATGAGGATGTCCAGAGGCAGAACTCAAAACAGTTGCACAGAAAATTTTCAGGGCTCAGGATGCAAACAGCCCTCGAGTCATTTCACACCATTTATACCAGTAATTCTGAGGTTACTTTTTTTTTTTAATGGACAAAGGAATTTCTTGCTTATTTAGAAATTACAGCATCTTTGCTCAAAGGCGAGGCTGCCACAGTTATATTTATCCAAGCACACCGGGAGGAATGAAGAAAAATTGTAAATCAGATCATTACTCTGGTTTTTGTGAACTTTGCTTTACTAAGCAAAAAAAAAACAAAATAACCAACCCAGCAAAAAATAGTCTCTGACCTTCTAGAACAACATTTAGGAAAAAAAAAAAAGTCTGATCTGCTTATGTGGGCAGATTTTGGCACAGGGTAAACACCCATGTTTGCTCCTCAAATTGCACAAGTCAGAAAGGATTTTTTCTGTCTTTTATACAGGACATGTTTTAAAACCATTGCACATTTATGTCGCTGACAATCTGAGGCAGGTTACTTTCTTCACGTGGAAGAGTAAGAACTGGGGCAAAGTAAATATGCCAACTGCCTGTAATCTGGTGGCCATAAAGGAACATCCTATAGTGGGCACACAAATCCTTATGTAACTTCCAAAACCCCAGCTCCAGCCTACTCAGCTCCTCAAGCATTCATCCAGCCACAGCAGCATCTCTGCCCTCAGTCAAAGCTAAAGGTGAGCCCACTGCTTCAGATCTCTTCTGGGAAAGGGCCCAACTACTTAAGATAGAGTCTCAGACCCCAACACACAGAGTTTACAGAAGATAAGTTCAGGAAAGCCTGAAAGAGTATCAGCCCCAGAGCAGGCAGTCCCATGCCAGAGTACAAAGTGTACTGGCACTCTGGTGTGGTGTTTTGGATCGATAATGTGTGTAATAAAGCACATATTGACTGACAGGCTGGACAGGCCCACTGAGAGAGCAAAGGGATTTTTCCTCTCCCAGCATGTTGACAGTGGAGCCTAGAGTCTCAATTTGTCTCTTCTTTACATGTTTATCTTCTGCAAGAGCTGCTCCTGTGGGTTCTTTGGGGTCTCTCTCTTTTTAAAGAAATTAAGCATTCTTCACGCCTTCCTTCATAAAATGTTTTGAGTATGGTGCACTCAGTAGTGCCTGACACAAGGTTTAGAGATCCTAGATCACTTGTTGGCAGGAGTTTGACTTCAGTGAAGGAAATCAGGGATAGCAAAATGTCCCACACCTTGGACAAAGTAAAGGGAGCCCAAGATCCCTGATGGTTTGAGCCCCAGAAATTCAGTTGAAGGGGATGAGTAAGTATTGAAAATATTGGCCCCAGTGAGGGAGCCTCATTGACCAACAAAGCTGGTTGTCCTTCAGAATGCAAGCATCACCTGGCTAAATGTTTTAAATCCCCTTAAAGTTGCCAAAGATCTTCTAATATCCCTAATTCTATATTTTTTGCCATGAAAAATATATCAGTCCAGAAAATCAAGCTACAGCATACACTCAAAATCCTTTGCTACTCCATACACACATGCTTTGTTTTCACAAGTATCTCAAAGGCAGGATCCCACCTAAGGAAGGAAGACACTGATACTTGATTTACTTTAAAAATTATTTCCATGTAGTTAGAGTTTGTAAACAACCACTGAAACGAAAAGTATGAGTTGAAAGTCTCTTTTTTTTAAGCCCCTAACTTTTGTGGAGCTAGGCTTTTTCCCAAGCCTATGTTTTATAATTACAAATAATTCTATATAGCCATTGCTATTCAAACTGTATGATATTTCTTAATAAACTGATGTATCACACACAACACATGCTCTGATTGAAAACCACCATCTCAACGTGAAAATCCAGAGAGGAATTGGTGACAAAGGGATTAAAAGCTGCATGTCATTTCCAACATAGGCACCAAATGAAATCCCACTTTAAAAGGTGTTTGCTGATCCTAACCCTGTTCACACTTCACAGCAGAAAAATAGACACTTTCAACCCTGTGAAAAATAACACTTGTTCACATACTACATATATAGGATAACAGTTAAAATATCTTATCTTTTTTGTACTCTAATCTCTATTCATAATTCCACTATGTTCATCTTGCAGTTCTTGATTGAGAAATCATTTCATTTCATATACAGGAAAATCTCCTGCATATTTAGGGCACAGCTCACAAAAATAAACAAATAATCCATTTTCTAATAGATTTGGCAGGTGGAGCAAGTTAAAGCAACAGACAAAGACACTCAAGACTCTAGGCTCCAAAAGGTTCATCCAGCAGAGTCCCATCTAATTATTATCCTGATTTGACTCAGTGATCTTAAAGGTCTTTTCCAGCCCTACTGATTCTGTGACTACGTTCCTAAGTTTCTTATGCTGCTTGACAGTGCCAAAAAACCACAAGAATTTCCTCAAGGAAAAAAAAAAACACCTTTGCAAACAAGTGAGGTTGCAATTTTTTTTTTTTTTCTTTGCACTACATCACTTATCTCTTGGGTACAGATGACATTCATAACCATGTGCCAGGACCACAGCTAAATTATCGCTTTCCCCTAAATAGTCTGAGGGAAGAAAAACAAGAGTGCTGTACAAGGAAAAACAAGAGAAGAAAAACAAGAATGCTGAAGAGGAAATTAGGAAGAGTTGGTCTTGAGCTTAATTTTGAAAATTCTTTCAGTTGAGCTTCCAAATTTTTTTTCCTATGGCTTTTCATGGAAAAAAGATCTATCATTTGTGCAGGCATGCTCAGGAGCTGCATGTGTAACTGCCCAGCTGTACACATTGTGGGCATAGCACCTGCTGCACTAAAAGCTCTTTGCAGACAAGTAGACATGTTCCAGCTATGCAGTCCAAGCATTTAAAATGATCTCCACCCTTCAGGAGATCCCCTTTTTGCCTTTGTGGAAAATAATTATTTTATTGGACACGATTTTCCTGCCCACCTAGATTCAGGTGCTATTCACGACGAGAAATTCACAGCCAAATTCACAGCAGGTAGTACCAAAAGCATTCTAAGATTTCTGCAGCAAAATGTAATGACTTCATTTTAATAGGTAAACATGATGAGTTCTACAAATGACTGCTGAGGCATTAGACATCATTAGTCCCACAGAGAAAGCACTAACGTCCTGCAGTATCAAATTGTTTATCACTAATTTACAGAGGCTGAATCCACAAATACATTTCTATCATCTTGCAGTTGCCTAATTAATTACATATATTAAGCAAATTAAACTGAAGGATGCAGCAAGTACTCCCAGGGCAGCCAATGGCTGTGTCACCAGCAATTTGCTGCTTTTGCCTTCAGAAGCACTCACAATTTTCTTTTAGTGGCAAAGACAATCATAAAAGGATGAAAGCAGGAATCTCACTAGTGCAGCAGAAATCAAAAGAGACTTCTATTGCATTGAAATTAGTGAAATAACTCCAAGAGAAGAACTTTATAAACAAGGAATGAACACATGTTCAGTCCTTGAACTGTGCTGTGCCTATTGTGTGCACATATTGTGTGTATCACACGGACAACAGAAGCGATGAGTGAAATGTCACCACAGCCATTTATTTAAGATGCACACATTTTTTTGTTAATTTTAAAAGATATTGATTTTTCATGGTGATTCAAAATTAGCTTACAAAAATAATTTCTGATACTTGTGCAGCTCTATTAGGATTTTGAAAAAAAATATTATTGGCATTCTTTTTTTCTGTACTACCAGAGCACAGGACATTTGAGGAATACAGGACATATTTTCTATCTTCTCATACAGGAAAAAAAACAACCAACAAGTCAACCCAAAATGTACCCAAATCATAAGGAAACATACACAAGGGCAATTCAACAGCTATTTGGTGATAAATGATAAACAACAATGTGTCCCTTAGTGGCTGTGCAGAATATGTGTGATCCAGAGTTTAGAATGTCCTCATTTCCTAACATTTTTTTTCCTTTTTTTATCTGTGGAGGAACTCCTGACTTCCACATTTGACAGAGAGAAGCAAACTTATTATTTGATATTTTAAATGTGAGACTTTGGAAAAACTAATTCTTCTGTTCTAGTATTACAGTAGCTGTTCTGAAAGAAAGCTGACATAAAATGCCTCTACCAATCTTTCTTTTTTTTTACCCCGATTTTGAGACACAATTTTTAAAATATTCTCTGTGAAATCTTAAATATGCCCCGTGATACAAGGTCAAAGCCCTTCTACACTTATTGATACCAGCATTTGCACTTTGAATTAAAGGTCAAATCAACCTTCAAATCAACAACTATATCAATCAACAATAAATCAAACAACTTAAATCCTACACAACTAGAAGAACTCTTTTACTCCATATCTTCCAGACCCTTATAGTGGTTTTGCTTCAAGGTCCAAATCTGTGTCATAATTACAGTAAACCTTTCTTGAATGAACAGAAAGTCCTCTAATAAGCAGCAAAAGCAGTAAACTAAAGAATTCAATTGATACAGAGCATAACAATACCATTTTTCAGGAGAAAATTGCTTGCAAGAGATACGACGCTCCAACAAGCATCTAAGAAAACAATCTGCAATTTGGTTTCTTACTTCAAAGCAGGAGATGCCTATAAAGTTTTTCTGGAAAGTGCATGAGCTTAAACTCAAAATCTGATGAGCCATCCCCTCCTAGGAATAGGTAATTAAAGCATAACAGCATTTCACCAAAGGATTTATAATCTACATGGTTAAAGCAGTACTTTTCAAAGTATCTTTTCACCAGAAATCACAGGCTAGCTCTGTCTGCGAAAACAGCCTATATGTTCCCTTAAAGGTTATTCTGCTGCAGTCAATACAAAGTTTGCCCTTCAAAATTCTTCTATGAATTGAGGAGAACCTGTCTTGAGCCTTTTTTCCCATTTTAATACATATTTCTTCTCCTGTTCATATTGGATATCCTTTATTTTGTTTCCACTCCTAGCAGCTGTTCTTCCCAGCAACTGCCCTGGAACTTGGACTCTTTTGGCCACTCAAAAGCATCACAATCTAGGTAGTCTAGGCTTGCTTGGATAGAACAGGCTCAAGTATTCTCTCTGGCATCTTTGGTACATGTCCAGAGCATTCACTAGCTCTCTATCAGTCACTTTTTCATGCAATTTACCATAGCCCAATTGCTGCTCCAAATCAACCAACACTAACTTTCCCCAAAATAGGCTGTTTTCTACATCTGTGCCTCAGGACACTCCAATTTCCCGCTCATTTTTTTTCAGGGAGCACATGGTTACTGAAGCAAAATAATCCTTAACTCTGTGCAACGTATCACTTGTAAATCTCAATATTAGCGACCACAAACCGTGTGCAGATTTAGCCTTTAAAAGTCTCTTAAATTCTAAATACATTAATGTGTGCACCAATCTGATTCTCTAAAGAGTCTAAAAGACTAAGATTAAAGTCCTCTGAGTGCACAATTATCCCTATTCTACGCAGAGCTGCTTTCTGAAACAGAAGGCACACCAAGCATTAGCTTTTCCTCACTTCTAAGTTCGTTTGCTTTCACCATCCCAAATGCAGCTGGCGAAAGACCTGTAAATCCAGATTGCTTTTCATGGTATTACTCATCAAAGCCTTTAAGTTCCTTCGCCTGCCAGCTGAGCCATTACCTATTTACCTGGCAGAATGGTTAGGGTTTTGGTTTGACTCCTACTTCTGCCATAAATCACATTAGACTTGTGGAACCCTTCATAGAGGTAATGCTGAAGTGACCTTGTCCTTTGCATCATAAAGATGCCATTCCTCAGAGTGCATTTTCTCAGGTATTGTACACTTGGTGACAATTACAGAGAACTCACAAAGTAAATCAAGTTTGCTAATTTACCAGTAAATACTGATGTTTGTTTATACTTTAGTACAAATTCCTTCTAAAAGCCAAAAAAAAAAAGCAGACAGAGAGCAGCAGGAATCAATTTTGGTTTTTTGGTTAGTAACAAACATTCAGAGGAAAACCACAATGGCATGTTTCTTGAAGGCATCCCTGCCATGGTTTGAGCTCTGGCAGTGTCATGCTATCCATATTCTTGTTGTTTAGAAGAAAAAAACTACCATGCATAAATAAACAGGCCAAATAAACAGGAAGGATTTTCTCTGGAAAAACTCTCTGGAGTTCTATGATGCCAGTGAGCGAAATTCAGGTCTGCAAATACAGTTTCATTGAAGTCATCAGCATTAGGAGATAGTTCTCCTGCACTTCATAAATGTGTTCCTTCTATGCAGATAAGTGTCCCTTGAGGTTATTTTAGTGGTGAAAATAAGATCTACTACTCTTTTAATTCACCAAAGAATATCTGTGAAAGAACTGAATTATATTTCAGTCTGGTAACCATCAACAAAATTTCCTACTAAAATTCTGTCACATACATCTGAAAACACCAGGATTAAACAGATGCTTTAAAGACAAAGACACCAAACTTCTGTACTGATGACCTTTATTTTTCAGTAGGAAATGTTATTCTGTTGAAATCAGCACCAAAATGCAAATATTTAAGCCTATTTTTAGGACTCACACCACACTTTTAATATTTTTCTTTTAGGTGGATGAGAATACAGAATAATTTAGGCTGTATTTTCATTAGCAAGTTGTGCAGCACACTCAGAGCAAGCCTGAATAGCCAAACAGGTGTAGCTGTAAATTAAAACCTCATCCTTACAGGTGTTACTGGAGAGAAGGAGAAATGCTTTTTACTGGCTCTGCCCTGCACTGAATGACCATTAGCAGTTAAAGCATTATGAATATATGGCACTGTACCCTGCCTTTTGTTTTAGTTTAATCTAAGAGGAACTCAGTTTGTGCTTTCCAAGACAGTTTCACAGCATAAACCAACAAAAGGCAGGGAAGGACAATGAAGAGATCCCTGTCACAGAACATCCCCTCTCAGAACTAATACATTAACATATATGCACCCTGTGATGATCAGCAGAAATACTTGAGGGAGAAGCCATTTAAGAAAACCATGGAAAAACACTAGGGAAGAAAGGGATAGAGAAACAGCATGTTTTCCATGAGGGTTCTAGCCTTAAAAGCTCTCCTTGATTTAATAACCTACTAGCTTTTCAGGAATATTACAAAGCCTGGTAATTGTGGAGTAATCATTTAGAAAGAGAAAAAAAGCTAAAATGTCCATTTAAATTTAAAGCACTTTAAAGAAATTCAAATGGAACAGTGTTAGAAAAAGTAAAGTTGGAATAAAAAGTTGCATTTCTCAGACATTTTTTTCCTTGAAAGAAAAGATGTTCTCTGTAGCAGTAGGACACAGATATTTTTAAATACAAAAGAAAAGATGCTGAGGACTAAGTGACCTTCATATCCGTATATGGGTCTAGATTGTCTCAAGAAGAATGAGAAACAGATTCTGCTTCTCATTTCAGGAGTGCACCATCACTAAAGCATCAAGGAGTTCTCCAAGTTGTAATTCCTTCATCATTACATCTACATATTCATATATGTAGATATATAGACATACTCATATATATTCATATATATACATTACATCTACATATTCAACATTACATCCTCCAGTAAGTCTGACCACTCAACACTTATTTTCACTAAACTTAAGGGATAAAATGAATCAGTGTAATTAAACAGGAATTCTGACATACTGAGCCACCGCCATCTCATCTGTCTAAACTGAACCCATGGACCTAGGCATAGTAAAGATATTAATACTGTAAATTTTGATACTTATTTTGATACCAATAGGCATTGCTACTTTTTGATGTCAATACCCAATGGCATCACTACCCATTAATGCCTATTAATTTCAAAATTGTGATATTGACAGGTGTTGATATTTATACACATCATTACCTTTTGATATCAATAGACACCAATACTTTTATTTTTTTAATGCCGATTTCAACATTGATAAGTAAAGTTATCAGTACTTCCTAATTTTAAAACCAAATTTCAATTTTAGAATGCATCAAAACCTATTTCAATATGAATTTTGATACCAATAGGCATTAAAAAATTAAGGTGCCTATTTAAAGGACCTCTAATACCTCTAATATCAATGTCTGTCAAAACTAATCTCAATATTGGTAGGTACCCATAGCTATCAATTTCAATATTGATTTTTATATCATTATTTATATCATTAGGCATCAATACTTACTGATATCAAAAGATAGGATTTAATACCTAGCAATTTTTATAGTGATTTGGAAACCAATAGGCATCAACAGCTACTGATAGGCATGAAAATCTATCAATTTCAAGAGCTACTCATTTCAATAGTCATCTATACCTATTGATTTTGATATCAGTAGGCATCTATACCTATTGATATTGATACCTTTCAAAAGCAAGAGTAGTCAATATTTATAATTTTTTATACCTACTGATAGGTATTGATACAGTGATTTAGATAAGTATTGATACTCACCAATACCTATGATAGAGACCTACCTTTTGTTAGAGATACTCATTGTTATGGAAGTTATCAGTATTCATTAATACCAACTGATAAGTATCAATACCTATTAATCTGATACAAATTTACTTTTATACCAATCAATATCAATCAGTTTAAATAACTGGGTGTATTAAGGGGCATCAATTACTATGGATGTTTACACGCTGGCCAAAGAGCCGTGTGAAGCTTTGGTATGGGACTTAGAGGTTGTATTACTTGGTATGGAGCTTGTCCACTTCTGCTGTGCTTCCTGGAGCTTAAAAAAAGGCATATTAGGTGTGCAAAATCCTGCATGTCAAGGTCCAGCAAGTGTGTGCAAAAATCAAAGTCACAGATGCAGGGGTCATTTGTAAATAACTGATCCTTGATATTTAGACACAGGAGGAATATGAAACAGTCTTGCTATTTCATTATATGCAGGAATTCTGATGACTTCCACGTGGATCAAATTAATTTGGTTTTCTTGGAAGTCAGTTCTCTTTAAAACAGGTTTAGTTTCTCTTAAGTTAACATCTCTCCATATAGCTCAGTTTCAGCCCATGGGGATGTCCTTCCTTCCTTCAGGTTTTGGAGAGTTACTAGTTCTACCTAGATTTCTCTGCACAGTGCTGGATCCTCTGCCATGCCAGCAGTTTTTTCTGAAGGCTGAAAACACAGACAGTCCTACCCCTTTTTTCCCTTTCAGCCGCAAACATCCTCTCACTGTCCCACACACACCTCCAAACTCAGCAGGGCGAGACAGACACACTCCCACAGAGCTGTCTAAGAAGCTACAGTGCCACATGGAAAGACAGTTGGATTTACTGGCATTGTTTCTAACTTTAAATATTTTGTCAGCTCTGGATTTGTGGTTTAAATTTTCTAATGTGACTACAGAACAAACGATAGCTATAAAAGCTACTGCTTGCTCGTGTTATCCTAGCACAGATCAGTGCTGCAACGGGAATATCAGCATGTGTGCTGTCACTGGCACCTCCTGAAGAGGCAAGTTTTCAAAGTTCACCTCTTGCCTGCTGGAGAAGGCTAGAATGCCCAGACTAACACTCCTTGCTGGTGGTAAATGTCACCATGGTATCGCATTACCACGTCTAGTTTTAAAAAGTCTGACATTTAAAAGATACGAGCTTGGAAATCTCCTCCCAGCTACGCCATGGATGCAGTACTGAGTGGCAAGGAGAAACCACTGTCTAGCAATTCAGACCACCTTCCTTCAGCACTTTCTGGTTTTCCAGGGGCATTTTCCATGCAAATAGTGACCCTGGTCAAATCCTGTTACCTTAAAAACACTGACATGATCACAACCTTGAGAAGCACAGCTGATGGCTGGTACTGAATCAGGGAATTCAGGATGAATGTAATACACTGCAGCAACATTTGCCACACCAAACCTGAGAATGGAAATTGAGTGCCCCCCACCCTTCAGTAAAGTCTGTCAGTATAAATGGGATCCTAACATCTGTGCAGCTGCTTCATTAAGAGAACAGTCATGATGTAGGATGGAGAGTTTCAATTAAAACTGGAGCAATTTTCACAAGTCTTAAGAGATCTATTTCTGAGTATTTAGCTACAGAAACAGGGTGATGCTCTTTGGAAAAAAAAAAAAAAAAGTTAGAGGAAGAAGATTAAATGGCTCAAAAGACTGAAGGCCAGCACCTTGGCTTTTAAGTTATTTCTCATCATTTCTCAGCCTAAAGTGAGCTGTTCAGCAGCTCTACAAGGTTGGTGCTGAAACACGTCACATCTCCTTCATACTTGGTTTAGGAAGGTCACACAGGATCACAGCCTGGCCTGAGGCCAAAGCATCTTCACAAAACTGCTCAAAACATTCTGAAGGGCAGCTGTCATTCAGGGCTTCACAACCTAAACTAAGGGTCTCTCCAAGTATCCTCTGTCTTCTCACTTCTTACTTCAGCACCACATTAACCTCACTTATGAATGCAGTGAGACACATGGAAGAGAGAGGATCATTTGCAGCATATGGGTGTCCATGGGTACCACAGGATGTGCTACAGACCCCCTCAAACTGGACTCTTGTACTTGGTCTGTCTGGGATGGAGTTAACTTATGAAACTGTCTTTGTCTTGTTCCATGATTTTTATTTTTTTTTTATTTTTTTTTTCCTTTTGGTCTTCCTAATCTCTCTCTCATCCTACTGAGGGAGGAACCAAGTGCGCTGCTATGTGGGTGCTCAGCTGCTGGCTGAAGTCAACCCCCAACAGCCATAAAGCCATAACCTTTTCTCATCAAGCTACAAGAAAGGAGAGGTGAAGGAAAGCTTGACAAGAGCTGTTTAAGCAGCAGCCTTAGCACAGCAGAGGGAAAATCAGCAACAGGGAATCATGCAGCAGCCGTCTTGGGTAGGAAGAATAATACTCTTCCAGAAAAAATCCCGTCTCTTTACCCATTTTATTGAGACATGAACTTCTGTTTAACACCAGCCCCTAAGCACACACACACACTACAGACTTTGTAGCCTGTGCCATAAAGGAGGGAGGTAGAAGATCTCCTATTTCCCAAGAATAATTTATGTGATCTCAGCACAGCAGCAGCCTCTTTGCTGGGAGCCTGCTCAATCCCTGAAGACAAGGGAGATCCAAAGAACAATGTGGGCTGCCAACTCTGGCACTCCTTCTCATGCACAAGTCTGCCTACATCTGCATCCCAAACTGGTAATGCTGTGCAACTGCATGAACCTAAAACCTTGTTTGGAGTAATGGCCTGACAGCACACAGCAGCCAAAAGCCCTTTCTCTCTCTCCCACCCCAAGAGACTTAAAATTTATACTGTCGGCCAGCTCTTTGCTGAAATTAGGAACCAACTGAGCTCCCAGCCTCCTAAAAAAAGGGGGGTGACTCTGTCCTGCACAGCATTTCTGCAGGACTGTCACAATTACAGATGGTCACATCCTTGTGGCTCCCCGCCAGGGGCTGACACAGGATGGGTGACACAGCAACTCCTGATGTTGAGACATGCAGAGGAGAGAAGGGTTACTGCAATCCACCAGCACCTTAGGCAATAACTACTTTGTATGTCAAAAAAATGGTGCTTAATCTTGAGTTTGTGGGCCAAGGACAAGCTCCACGAAGTTCCTGCCCTGTGAGCAGGCTAATCCCTGGCAGTGGGTGTGAGAAAGGGGCTGCATTGGGGGCTCTCAGCACAAGAAACTCACAGAGCTGTGCTTTTGCACTGTGCATTAAGCACAGCTCCCCAACACTGGGGCTGAGCAAGGTACTCACTCAGAGTAAGGACAGGAGAAGGAATTTCTGAGATACCTGTTGCTGAGATAGCTGGAATTTTTCCACAGCTCCAGAGCTGATGGCTCTGAAGGTGTTTTAAATGTATCAGACCAGCAGTGCACAGCTATTTCATGGCTCTGAGCCTGAAGCTGTAAGCCTACCAGAAAGGTCAGGCACTGACTTCCTGCTGTTCTTAGAGCAACATAAAGCAGCTCACTTTGTGGGGCTGGGATCCAGGGCACTGGCACAAAGGGTCACTGACTCCAGGACTGCCTGGAAACATGGAAGGAGGTATTTCTTGGCCTGTCATTGCAGAAGCCTTCTATGTGGAACTGGGATCCTGGAGCAAACTCCAGAATAGCCACTCTTTGGACTCTTCTATATGGTGCCTCTGTCAGATGTTGTTCTTGAGCCCTTCGACGGCTCTACCTTTATTTTTTAGTTGGTTGAATTCCTCATTGCCTGCCAGTGTCCTCTTTCAACAGCCATCATGAGATTAATGACTTCCAGGTTAACAGCAGATGTATCTGATGGCACTAAAATCCCAATTCTTTCACAGTGCAGACTGTCAGATCTTTGGGGGCCCCAAAGCTGCAGGTTTCTGAATTTCATGAGGTAAAACAGGCATCTATAGACTTGGCAGAATGAACAAAGTAGAGAAGGCATTATACAAAGTAGAAAAAAAGAGAAGTAGGAATTCAGCAAAGGAGGGAAGAAAGAGAAAGATGAGCAGTTACAGAAAGATTGAAAGAGATTTCAATTCCAAATAGGTACAGATGAATGAAGATGGTTTCTTCAGGATGCTGTGAGAGCCATCAGCATTTGAGAGCCTCATCTTGACCCTTCTGCATTCAGTCTTCCAAGATAACCTCACAGTGGCAAACCTCAAACTAAAGGATAGAGCCTAACAAACTCCAACACTGACGCATATTTGGACCTGAACTAGAGGAATCTAGTTGCTTCTAGATCCTGTTGAGAACTGAATATACATGCAGTAAATTGGGAAAATCAAGGGCTTCACTTTAAAACCATACTCATATTTAAAATCCAGTTGCTATTATAGATACAGTTTTAGTCTTCCCATTGCTGTTCTAAACCTTGGCCAGGTATTTTCTGTCTTCTGTTTTAACTTACAAACAGGTAATTATTTTCTTGTACCTAGATCTGGAGAACCCAGTATTTGGCATTTACAGGCATTTTTATCTACCACTAAATGAACTACACCCATTGCCTAGCCAGGAAACTTCCTTCCCCCCATCACTACAGGTGTCTAAATGCTTGTTTAATCTCTTAGACTAAGGATTAAACAGACACAGAATCTGATGTAAAAATTATGGTTTCTATTGAAAATAGCTAAAGCCTAAAATTAGGGATTACACTCCCTTTTTTCCAGTCACTGGATAAATAGGGTATCCATTTCTTGGAGTTCCCATGCTTTCAGAATAAAAAAAAACATGCCTGCAATTGTTTAAGAGAGGTAGGTGGAACAAGTTAGTTTTCACTTTGTTCTTGGAGTCAGGGTTGAAAAGAATGTATTAGGCAGAGTAAGTAAACCTGTAAAATGATTGCCTGTGCTATACATATTTTAGACACAAATTAAGATTATTTCACCTTTTGTGGGGAAAAAAAAATCTTGAAGTTTCATTATAAAACAATTAAAATCAATTACTGTAAATCCTAAGGACTGCGAAGTCTAAGGTACATCCTCAGTTTTGTGGTGTTGAACAAGGAAGTGTCACGTGCAATGTTTGACCTACATAGTCACACCACATATGCATATAGAAATGCTCCAAAGCTTTTCAAGGGCACAGGGTTCTGGAAAAAAAGCAAAGAAGGACCATCCCCATAGAATTTATCTGCCAAGTACAAATCTTCCCAAAACTACATTATTGGCTATAGCTCTTGTGCATGGCACACCTGAGAAAACCTTTAATTGCAAAGCTCTACTGATCTTCTTGTGGATTTAGGAGCCTCTGGAAAATGAAAACAGAGAGTTGCAATTCAGCAGCTAACAAGAACACAGACACATGCACACACAAATATCATTCTCTTAATAAAGCTGAAAAACTCACATAAATTCCAGAGTCCTTGAGATACTGTAACTGCACCTGAGGTCAGTTCCAACTGATGTTGGTATCACAGGGAGTTTTTTAACCGCTGTTCACTAAGCTGTAGTTGTTCCTACTTTTCATGTCAATAAATCATGGTATTCATGCAATCAGCTAGAACTAGCTGTGGCCTGGTATCCCCATCTCATCATCATATGGGGGTCTAATGTAATTTACATAACCAACACACTACAGGCCAAAATATGCTAAGTGAGCCTTGCCTAATTATTTTGCCCAGAATTTAGAGTAATTTGGTAAGTTAATTTTTGATAGGATCTACTTCTAGCTACAATTAGATTCAAACCAGTATTTTCAAAGTTCTGTTGCAAGCCAAGGAGAGATTGACCATAGTTCTAGCACCTTTTCCCAACAGCTCACCTTCTCCACTGACCTAAGCAAGTCCCAGGAATCTGAAGGAAAATGAAAGAACCAATCAAATTAACCTTTCAGCCCTCCTGCACCTTTCCCATTTGCTTACCCATTCTTAATTTGGGATCTGTACATTTCATTGCAAATACATTGCTTTCAATACTACTCGGGACTTTACTGCTGTTACTGTAACTTGCCCAGTCATCTGCATCATGTTCCTAATTGTTTGTCTTTCTTGTTGAATAACTATTAAAGGGAAAATTCACATATGCAGTTCATACTTAGGAAGACTCTATCTGGCAAAATGAAGTTTTTTTCTTAAGATGCTGCATTTCTACTAAGATCCTTCTGAAAAAATGTTTAGAACACCACACAGGAAAAGGTGTGGGACTGCAGGAGAAGCACACAAGCACAAAGACAAGCCTGTATCATTTACAAACATCAGAATTGTGTAGTTTCTTCCGGTGATGAGACTACCACAAAGTCTGGTTTATTCCGCAGCCTCCTAAACTTTGGGTGCCAAATCCCACATTTTTTTACCAATTTTCCCCCTAGCAATGTAAAATAATCCTGAAATAAAAAAAATTAAATAAATTAGAAGAGAGATAAGGGAATAAAAAGCCCTACAAGGCACTTGTAGTTTCTGAAACACTGTATCTATTTAATATTAGAGTTATTTCAAATCTTGTGAGCCATCTGGAACATTATGGCTCTGTCTTGACTGCCAGAAATGGGTTTCCTTTGTTTATTCACTAGTAAAGACAGTTTCTAGTCTACAGAGAGTCTTAGTCTTATCACTAAACAAACCAGATAGTCAGTCCTGAATAAATGAGTACAGTGAACCCTGTCCTTAAATGCCCCACAGCAAGAGCCTGCCTCCCTTGGGATTTCACAGTAGGTGGTTCATCTATCACAGGTAGGCAAAGCCTGAAAACACATTACTGCTGCTGGTAGAAATGGGTTTTCCTCTATGGAAATCCTTTCTTTCTGCACATGCAGATCCCAGTACTTGAGAACTTGTAATTTCTAAAGAATTTTCTGGAGAAAATATAGACCCTGTGTAGAAGTAAAAGGCTATCTCAATGTAGATGTACTTCAATATAAAAATGGGTGATGCAACCAAGGGCTTTTGTCTTTGTTCTCAAGTGACATCTAAAACTTTATGTTAACATAATATGATGCAAATACCTTTTGTGTATGTGGTACTGGTGTAACTGAGTAACTCTGTTACTCACACTTAAAGGAAATGAAAGAGTTCTTAAACCCCAGAGCCTGAAAACTTACCACTTCTGATATTATTAGAAAACAAGCATAGAAGGAAATTCTCTTTCAAAAGGAAGACAAAAACCAACACACTTCACTTCAAAACTATTCACCCCAGAAATTTGGCAGAACCCTTGTGGTACCATTGGCCAGACACAAAATGGAGCAGCCTTGTTTCACAAAGTCATCTGACATTTGCCTAAGACAAGCCTGTCCTGCCCTGACGTGTTCTCGTGCTCTCAGCAGCATCCTCAAGGCCTGATCTGATAACTCCCAGAGCTGAGAGGAAATCTGTCTCACACCAGAACTGTAATCGTGCCATTTTGAAGCAGATGTATGTTCTTATCATTGTTTGCTTGTAAAGCAACAAAGTAATTTACTCTTGCCTAATCAATCTCAGCTGTTAAGAGTAAACACATTTGCTTTAGACGTGGTCTTTATTGTTAAGCTACTTTACTGCCTTTCTCTCTTTCACCTCCTTTAAGGATATAGTAATATTGCCTTACTTTCACACTTAAAAATCAGAACAATTCCCTTTTCTCTTTTCTTCCAGTAACATCCATGCAATAAATTTTTGCACATTTCCTTTTCTCTTTAACCCTCATAACTTTGCATGCAGAAACTTCTGCATGTATGCAGAAACTTAATAAATTACAAATGGGGAAAAATTGTGGGTTTGTATTGAATTTTAAACTTGCATCTACAAGATAGAAATGGGGCCAATGGATTTCTGCCCCAAAACAGAAACATGGTAACAGCTACAACCTAATCAGCATTTTTCTCTGCCATTGGACTGGCAGAGGTTACATCCTGCAGCTCTCAGCTAGTTTCTCCTTTGCAGGTGAATTACTATATGCCCAATTCAAAAACCACCTACAAAGTGAGGTAGCATCAGCATCCCATTTCTTCTAAAACACATTTTTGATCCTTTTTTCAGCCTCTTCTGGCCATGGCATTTAAGACACTTATTTTGTCCAATTAAATTATTAAAGTATTTAGGAAATTTGCCTTAAAAGTACTTGGGAAAAGCACGTGTCTACAAAAACCAAACCAAACAACAACTTCATTGTACCAAACCATGAGCAGCTGAGCACTAGGGCAGGAATGCAACTAAGAGGCAGATGTGCCCTCTCTGCTGTCACCCCCCCAGTTTGGGGACTTGTCCCCCACCCCCTACAAACTAGTTCTAGTTTATTGACTTTTAGGGCACACTAAAAGGCCCATTTGTCCTCCCTAGCTGTGAGAAAACTAAGAGGACCCTGGTGAGAGATCATAAGATTAGCTCCATTCTCGCTTCCAAGAACAGTGATTTGGATGTTAATAATAGGAAAACTGAGAGAGAAGACCCTCCAGAGAAGCCAGTGTGTGTAAAACTATTCTCAAAGTGGAGAAGAAGAAGAAAAGAAAAGAAAAGAAAAGAAAAGAAAAGAAAAGAAAAGAAAAGAAAAGAAAAGAAAAGAAAAGAAAAGAAAAGAAAAGAAAAGAAAAGAAAAGAAAAGAAAAGAAAAGAAAAGAAAAGAAAAGAAAAGAAAAGAAAAGAAAAGAAAAGAAAAGAAAAGAAAAGAAAAGAAAAGAAAAGAAAAGGAAAATCCATTTTGGTGCCTAAAATAAAAAAGTTCATTTATTTTCAGAGATGCATAGCACATACAAATTGCACTTGCCCAGCAGCCACTTGTACAGCAGATCCCATTTGCTCAACTTCTTGGATTTGACCAGGCAGGAAGATAAAACAGGCAGTCTAACACACAACTTGGAACCACTGGCAAATTAACACATAGGATCATGACACCTTCATGAATTACATAAAAAAAGAAGCATAAAATAAGTTTTTTTTAAAGCAACAGCATTAAGAACCTGTGTGAAGTGAATGTGTAGTGAAGGAAAGGAATATGATTAACAGTGAAATAAATTTTGAGTTTGAAAGCAAAGATATTTGGAAGTTGAATTGTACACAATAAATTTTTCCAGTCCTTGGGACTAATCATTTTAAATATGCTTATTTGCTGGCATGCACTTGACAAAATCCTGCACATACTATGCTATAAAGAAAGAAGAGAATAAAAGGTAATTGCCACAAACATTCATCCCAGATGAAGCTACAATAAAGATCTTTCCTCAAGGCGGCACATCACTGAGAGTGTGGTATAAAAGGCGTGGTACTGCAACAGCAAGAACGCTTGTTCTGCCTGAACAAATGTCTACAGCAATTTCCAAAGCTAGCTGTGCAGCCTTATTTTCCACATTTAAATTAAAAATTGCAGTGGAAAATCTTTTTTCAGTTAAATCTGAACATAAAAGTATCCAATTTAGCAATAATTCTAGTGGCTTTTGGTTTAGGTGTAAATGCAGATTCTCTGTCCTGGGCCATCACCAAACGGAAAGGAATTGTGTCACTGGAGAAGAACATGATGTACTGAATAATTAGAAATGCTCAGCTGACAGCGCTAAACTACAAGTATAGGTGGTTTATAATGATTAAAGTAGACCAGCAAAATATATTTCCATTATAAACTAAACCTTTTCAAAGAGACGAAACCATTATGATAAAGAGGCCAATGTGGAATTAATCAGAGCTACAATGGCAATACCAACATTTATCTTCAAGAGATGATGGCTGAACTTGTCAAATAACAACCAGCAGAGAGTTCCTTACTGAGGGTAGATAAGTTCTACCTCTACAAGCTGAATATTTTATAATCTGCTTATACAGCAGCTCATCCGTACAGCTGTCCCTTCATTTTAAATCCACCTGCTGTTTTAGCTGTGCAATAAAGTGCTGAATTCGGTCTTCAGGATCAAGAAGGGTGAAAAATACACAAGCCCCTGCTCTTCTGAAACTAAAGGTAAAGCAAAGTGTTTGCTTTTCTTTTAACTAAACGCTCTTCCTTTGTACCCTACTTCATAAACCTTGTGGCAGAGAAGAAGAGAGGCAAATTATTTGTAGTAGACACATGATGCAATGCACTGCGTGATGTAACTGTTATTACAGATATGATGCTGAAACCCTTTCCTCAAGCTGGCAAACATCTCCATGCTAACAGACCCCACTGGAATCCAGCTGGGCAGAAAGGTCAGGCTAAGAACATCCCATTGTAGAATCTATTGTTTTCCTGTGAACTGGGCCTTGTCTATCAAATTAGTCACTTAAAGAAACGAAACAGTTACTTGGTTAAATGACTGTTTCCCCTGGCTATTAGACAAAATGTATTACATCTCCAGGCATATGATCAGATGATTGAGAGTTTGACCTAAATTTACTTACTGTGCTAAACAGCCATAGGAAAAAAAAAAAAAAAAGAATTATGCCTCACTGCCTACTGTCAGCCACAAAGAATATCTATCAGTCTGTAACTGCAGATGAAATGCAGTTTTGTAGTTTTCTGTGCCAGCTTTTTGGAGCAATTGCAGGTCAGGTGACAAAAGACATTCAGAGAGTTTAGGGCTTTTTCTTGTTGTTTGGTGTTTTTCTTCCTGGAAGCTTTATGCTAACTGTTTTTGCACTTTAGGGACCCTGAAATGGTATGTTTCAGATGTCCTTTGACTAAGCTTTTGTGGAATTTCCACTTGAGACAGATGCAAGATGAATCCTTACAAAAATACCAATCTCAAAACAGCAGAAGTACAAACAGATCATAGTCTCACACATTTGCTACACCAGACTAAAGACATGTGCACTTTTTAGAAATAAGCTTTCAATGGGAGGAGGGGGCATTCTGAAATTTCACAGGCTCCCTTGATATCCAGAGCACCTGCTCAAAGCTATTAATATGCAGCCATCTGAAAACAGGTTGTGTTCTTTTATCATTATGTCACTTAAAAGAAATCTGGCAAAATATTACATTCAGTTAACAAGACTGAATATTTCCAATTGAAATTCAAATGTTTTGGGCATCCAACTGTCTTTAATTCTTTTATAAATAGATGTTCATATTCTGGTAACAATAGTTTTTCAGTCCATAATAGCCCTGAACACGTGCCTCATGGCCACTTTGAGAAGCTGCAGGAGATGAGAAAGAGGGCTAAGGGAGTGGTCTACACCAACAAAATAAGACTTGTGTGCAAAGCAGAACATGTAGGTGAGTGTCTCTGCAGTCTCCTTCAGGTTACAGAAGTAACCTGCAGTTTATAGGGAAAAAGAAGAAGAACTAGGGAATAAACACCAGTGTATGGCAAACTTGGATGTCACAGCTCAGAGGAGCCCAAGGACTAATACGAGTAGGGACTGCCTCTACAAAAATAGCAGGACCTGGGTCCTGCCTGGGAGATCAAAGGCTCTGGCTCAGTTTAATGGAAGCACTAGTACCAAAGCCTGCCCAGAGAAGAGGCCTCATTGCAGGACTAGAGGCTTTCCCAGGTGACACCACCAGCAGAACAGGGGAAAAAAAGAACATGAAAAGCAACTTCTTGGTTGCTCATGAACAAGCAGCCCACACAGTGACACGCTTGGATAGCTGTGTGCTTGGATGTGTGTAAAACTTGGGGGCTTAAGGGACTGTTCTTGCAAATGCCATTTTAGAATATTGTCTCTCCCTAATGTAGCTTTGCTGTTTGGTCTGTTACAACATTCAAACTGACAAGATGCATTCGGTGTCATAGGTGGTTAAATTTGACAGAAATGTAACATAAAATAAGTTTTATTCATATTCCTCTCTTCTCCATTATTCTCTTTATTCATATTCTTCTCATCTCCAACTTCCTTTTGGCACTTCTCACCAGGCTCAACAAAAGGAGTTTGTTCTTGGTTATTCCTTTAACCATTTTTCATTCAAAAAAGTTGCTATCATAGGACTTTTTTTTTTAATTTATCTTTAGGGTTTTTTTCTGTGTTCTTAAGTGAATCTACCTTTTTACAAAAGCAAATGTCTTTTATCCCAGAAGGAGAACCATGTTTATTCCCAGTCCTAGGCACAGCCCAGCTTTATTTCATAAGATCAAGCAACAGGACATTCAACAAGAGGCAGGGTGAGGGGATAGAGACACACATCCTGACACATTGAGAGCATGTTGACAAACTTCTTTAAACATCAAAAGGCTTCCTTCTTTTTGCAATTCATTTAAAGCTTTTGCTCCAAGGTTTTTGAAGAAATTCTCCACTGGCAGCCCCTCAAGGAATAGTTTTTGAAAATTATAGCTCACCAAAAAAAAGTGCTGCTCACAGATAAACCTTTGCTGCTGCGAGTCAAACCAGCTCCCCCATCCACTCCCCCATCCACAGCCACATTTTAAAGTCTGGAGAAAATGAGCATTAGAGTCAATGTTTTAAAGGCATTTTGAATAAATCTCTGGTGGCTCAAAAATGTCTCAAGCCAACCTTTTTTTCCTTTCTCTGGAGCCTGATGCAGTGACCATTTCTCTGATATTTCAGATTATTAAACCTGGATAATAATTCCTTGTTGCTGGCACAGTGAAGTTCTCTCCACCTGCCCCAGGCCCCACATCCCTCCCTCCCCCCGCCCCCAGTATTTCAAATCTCCATTCTTCATATACCAAATAAAGAACTGCAGCCAGAGACAAGGGAGTTGCAACCGAGCTGACAGAGACAAACTTCAGGTTATACAAAAGACCTTACAAGCTATGCCAAGCAGTATTACAAGCAAAGCTAGCAATCTGAACCAGCAGCCCTCTAATTCTCACTGCCTGCACTGTATTCCTACCTTCAGCAAAAAATCCTTCAGGGCAGCAAGAATAGCAGTAAACCTGTCATTAACAGCCACGGTGCTGTCACATCAGTGACTCTCCCATGTCAGCTACAGTCTTTAGCTCAGCTGTTTGCTTCTTTGGGGACAACTTGCCCTGGCTGTCAGGAAATAGAGTGTGTGTGTTGGTTCCCTCATAAGCTTACAGAGCACAAATAAACAAAACAGCCCTATTCTTTGGTGTTGATTTCTTAAAAAAAAAAGAAAGCAAAAGATGCCTCTGTGAACAGTCCTGTATATGAACCAGCAGGGTAGAACTTACATGTAAATAGATCATGTAGAATAAGCCACTGTGGCTTGTTTTCTTTCCCTGCACCAGCACTGGGAAAGAGATTGTTTTTAGCATGTGCCTGCTATAGAAATGTATTTCCAAAACACATCGCTTGAAGTCCTTGAATCACAGCCAAACAATTGGCTGAACCTCTAGAAACCTACCAATCATTACCTTGGGCACAGGCATACAAAAGCACAAAAGCACAAAAAACACAAAAAAATACCTCATTTTTCTTGTCTCATCAGCTTTTGCGCCATGTCAACACCAACTGAGAACAACCACCAAATATCGAGGAGCATATCTGTTCAACAACAAGCCTAGGTGCTACCCATTAGCTAACAGCATCAGAAGAGAGAGAAATTGTTAAAAAGCAACTTTTTAGCACAGTCCAAGCATTTACACCCCAGCTGAGTTGTTGCAGTGGCAAACTTAGGGCATTTTGATAAAGTAACACAAGTTCAGAAAAACTTGCAGCATTAAGACAAGCTTTGAAGGAAACAAAATTGTTGGAGCTTGTTAGTATCTCTGGCCACCTAAAATACAGTGGCTAAAAAGTATCACATGGGAGTGAGTTGAGAAGTAACAACAGTATCAAAATTTACTTGGTGGTACGATTAAGAGGCAGAAGAAATAAGAAGTAAAACATCTTCAAGTTACAAAGTTCCACAGTAGTCAAATTGGCAGGAAATTATTTCATAGCATATGTCAGAAAGCTCAATTACCTAAGTACACTCAGAAATCCAAATTAATCTAATAAAATACTTAAACCACTAAATCCTCTTGTAGGTACTCTCATTCAGAATTATGTTGGATTTTATGTTGCTCATCCTGAATTCTTTTCAACAATTAACCTGGAAGAATACACTTCACATCAGCTATAAGCCCCATTCTTACAATTATTTGCATAGTAAGCCCGAAAGGAGCAAAGGTGTGACTGAGACAACAACAGCACTGTGTACCTGAATATAAACTCCTGAAAAAAGAATAGATACAGACAAATGTATGTGTGCCCCCCACTTTATGCTATGACTTTCATAGCATTACAAACCAAAGAAGATAAACTAAGCTATATAAAAGTTGAGTTTCCACAATCCAACAAAAAGAGACCTTTACATATCCAGTGCTGACAAAACACAGATTTTTTTTCTGTGGAGTAAGCATCAGGATCTCTAAAACAAAGCAGCACTACCAGCCACTGCATTTAAATGTGAAATTATGTACCTCTTCTTCACTGGTGATGAATTCATAAAAGCTTTGTATACCATGTGCAAGAATAAATTACAAGTCATAAGCCACAACTAAGGTTTACATTGAACATGGCTTGTCAAATATTAAACTTTTTAAAAGGGTCTGAATTTTGTCTGTTCTTTAAATCAGAACTAATTTCAAATAGCTCTTTTAATAAAACTTTAGTAGTGATGAGTTTCTAAAGACAAAGGAAGCCAGAGAAAGTTCTAGAACAAGCTTTCCTGTTAGTACTACTCCAAGAAACAGCAAAATTTAACAAGTCTTCTTACAAGTTCTCTTCATTAGAATTGCTCAGCTTTACTTCATTTTGGTTAAATTTCTGAAAAGGCGCCTTCTCTGTTTTACATCCCAGTTCTCTGCCAACACTGTTTGCAGCAACCTCGTCTCTGGTGGTAACACAAAACCAGAACTGCAAGTCTATATATAAATATGCCATAAGATCCCCATATCTGTTGGGAAATATGAGACTCAACTCAAACATATTTGAAAGAAAGTTTAAAAATCACACATCATTTTAAACAAGGATTTCAACTCTCATTTTCATCCTATTTGGTATAGCAAACTCCTCCTAACTCACAGAGTAGCTCCTAGACATCTATCCACCTTATTCTTGAGCCATCCCACCTACATCTGGATTATTTTTGTTGCCAAGACAGACTGAGCTTCTGAGATTCTGCTAAAAACAGGAAAAAGAGTGCCTCTTCCACAACAACTTACCCTGGAATTAACTTGATGGTGTTAGCAGCAGGTGTTGTAGGAGAAGTAAAAAGCCTAGGAGGAGTTCCCCTGCTGTTCTTTGTGTTCTTGAGGTCTCACTCAAGCATATGCCTGTGACAGCTTCAAATTCTACAAGCTGAACAATATTCCATGTCATTGGTTTGCTTTGCACATATTCCAAGACTGAGGAAAACAGTTGTCACAATGGGCAGCTTCAGATAAGTGAGTTTGATAAATTTTCTTGCTTCCTCCCATGATAATACTCGAGACTATGAGCTTTGCTTAAAATTAAAACCTCTGTTTTGAATTCCCTATGGAAAAATTCTCCATTTTTTTATTCCTTTAAGAAAAAATAGTTCCAATGAAGAATTTATTCAGCACTTCTTATTTGTGGAAAGCAGTCAATGCATATCTGAAAAACAATTATTTGAGGATCTGCAAGAAAGTCTTGTCTGTTTTGGTAGGTGGAAGAATCAAACCCTGAACTTAGAGACATTCTTTCTTTGAAGACATTCACCATGTCAAAGCCCTGCATCTGGAATTCCTCAGTAACTAAATGAAAATCAGGGGTTTTTTTAATTCAAAGAGTACAGTAAAGATAATATAGGTCAAATACTCAGTTACCTACTTCCAGAAACAGTCAGCTGCTTTTCTACAGTATTAAAAGGTTTTGAAAGCTGACAAGACTGAGGGTTCTACCAATTACATTAGAAACATGACTAGCAACCAAGACAAAATTATCTAAGGATGAAAGTAAATTATTTTCTTTTAATTGTGAGGCATGAGTCTGCAATCTTTTAGAGAAAGCTCTTTCTTTAGTGGGGAAAAATTCAGATGATTGCTTGTAACTGCACACAAAGTTTTGGCCTCTTTTGGTACAACCTGGATCACTTAAAAATGCTTTCTTTTATTTGTCTGTCAACAGCTCGCCACTGCTTTTATTTTCTGTCTCTTTATTTTCATTTTGCATAGCTTGATATTAAAAAAAGAGAGAAAAAAATACTTTTTTTTTTGTTTATATTGATCCAAGATGCTCACATGTGTATCATGTGATTATTAGGATTATGCCAACATGGAAAGTATGTAGAAAATGTGGCAACAGACTAAATGCTTTCTGATACCAAGCAAAAAATATGAAAGCTGACGCATAAGGTTTTGTGATGTGAAAGTATTTTACAATGTCATTAACAGATTATTCATGATGATAAGCAATGGCAGGGACATCAACTTCGTTTCAATATATAAATCTTGGATAAAAAGAAACCTAAAAAGCCATCTGCATTCATCTGTAATGTGCAATTTCACAGACTTGCATATT
Source organism: Cyanistes caeruleus (assembly GCF_971803275.1). Lineage (NCBI taxonomy): Eukaryota > Metazoa > Chordata > Aves > Passeriformes > Paridae > Cyanistes > Cyanistes caeruleus. Next base: position 76,366,200 of record NC_141705.1, read on the forward strand.
TGCTAACTGTCTATCAAAAATTTCAGAGTCAGTTTTATGCAAAGAAACAAACTGATAGATCTGGAGGCCATGGCATGGAGAGCACACAGACACAGAATAGACATACAGCAGGAATGGAACCAGTACAGACTCTCATGTATTTTTGACTGGACCTGAAGAAAGCCCTCATGTATGTAATTATAGTTTTGATTCTCATACACCTCTATTGATTTTGTGTCCTGCCAGGAAACTGAGCAAGACTGCCCTGTCATCTATGTGATGGAAATATGTTACACCTTATGTGATGATGTTAATGTGCACCAAACAGCACATGACTTAGGTCTACATAAAGCACTGATCCAGTGCACGCCATCATTACAATTCCCCCGCTAATATTTGAAATAGTGAAGAAAATGGCACAACTGTTATTTCCCTCAACTCCTTTCAGTCAAGACAAGTCACTACAAATTATCACTGGAATTCTTACTGAGAAAAACTGTTTCTTGGAGGCACTCACCACTTAAGACAAGCTGGGAAAATTTGGGTTTAGAGATGAAAGGAATGGAGAGCTGACAGCCAGGAGATGGGATTGGCTGGAAGCAGCAATTGTAAAGAGGATTTCACAGGTGTGCTCCCTGTAAGTCACATGCTGTCAAAAAGCCAGAATCCTATGAATCATGTATGGATGAAATGTCCTGGAGGCTGTTACCTCTCCATCTAATGTGAATCACTGCATCCAGCTGTTGAAGTGAACTTAGTACAGGTCCACAGCACAGCATCCCTTTCTACAAATGAAGGGGGAACAAAGGGAAACTGGATTTCAAATAAGGTTCTGCACTATCATTTTTTGCTCACAGTTAGTCCTCAGAAACAGAAACATTAGCATTGACTGACATAATCAACTTCTAGTCAGGTTTTCCTACTGCAAGATAAATTAGGCTGTTTCTATATTCTCTTCCCACACAAAGCTGCATATATCCTTTTTGCTGGATGAAGAAATTGGAATTGGCTAACATTAGGCTCTTACATGACAATTAAGTTCAGCAGTGTTAAGAATGCCTTCATTCAGTTATTCATATTACTGAGATTGGGTTTTCTGTAGCATAATCATTGCTATTTCAGATACACTATAACTAGGAAAAAAAAAAAAGAAATGTTTTCTATTCCCTCTCTTTATTCTTAAAAATCCTATTGTAGCAAAATTTCAGCAAAAGATTAATGCAAGAGAGGGGGAGATAAGTTTCTAAGAAACAGCAAAATTTGAGTGTTAATTATCAGCATGAATTGAGACAAAGTTCCTCCTTAGGATGTTTCTATCCTGAGGTTCCAGTGTCAAAGGGAAGAACTTGCCTTTTCCTCTTATCTTACATATTACGCTAATTAATTTACTTTACACAAATCGAGAGGTATTATTTCCCTGGCTTTTCCTCTCCCTATTGTACATTTCCTTGCACTGATTTTAATTCAGATCTACAAGCTTTGGGAAGCATTTAGAAGGGCTTAGAGTTCAGAGGGTTTGGGTTTTTTTGTGATTTGGGACTGATTCAGTAGCACAGTTCAATTAAAATTCTTTGCGTATTTACTAAAAAAGTGGAAAATGCTCAAGACAAGTAAAGAAGAAGCTTCCCAAAGCAACAGGCAAGGATAAATGCCTGTGTCACATGTAGAAAAAGAAAAGCCATTTTCTTTTATGTTATGAAAAGAATGAAAGCATACAATTTTCACATCACAAGCATATCCTGATGGATGTTACAGCTTCCAGTGTATGCAAAGCAATGTACTTTAAAGGCGATCTACAGCTAAAAAAGAAAAGACCAGAACCAAAACCTAGAACAAAAAACAAAAACAAACAAACAAACAAACAAAAACACCAAAGAAAAAACAAGTCCAAAACAGGCTTAACAATTTTGAATTTCCCTTTATTATAAAAGAATGAAGAAAAACAGAATTCATTTTTAAGACTGCACTAAAAATAGTTAATCACTGATCTTCACTGCCTTATAACTTTTTATACCAAGGCTTCCTAAAGAAATGATCCTTATCTCTCCTTCTCTCTCTCTCCAGTAATTTCTGAATCAATAATTTCCTCAAAGACAGTGATTTTCATCAAGCATTATGATATTAGGTAGTTAAGCTGAGAAGAGAGAATCTCAGCACCGACAGAGAGAAAGGTTGCAACTTTTGTTCCAGCCTTACTATACAGGCAAAGATGCCCACACAGCAGCAGGGTTGGAATCATCCTATCTGCAAAAAGGCATCAGCTGGATCTCACATCTTCCAGACACCAAAACCTCCAGCTACTCAGGCATATCTGTAAGAAACTAGGATCTGTTTGTTCTGCTGCTGGTGGAGCAACTTGATTGACTATTTCCACAGTTTTTTATAAAGGCAGTTCAATTAACTTACATGCCTGAGTAGATGATCCAATCATCTCATTTAGTCAATCTAACTTCATTTTATTCCTCAGCATTTGTCTGTGCTCTGAAGACACAGGCAGCATTCATCACATCTGCAAGAAAACTTGAGATGAACAAACTCCTCCCATGGAAAACATTCTCAAAACTGTCCTCAAATCACAACATAAAAGGATATGAAAAAAAATACCATGTAATTTATGCATATGAAAATTATGATAGAGTGCATAAGGTGACAGAGATGTCCCCTTCAGGTTATCTTATGCCAAATGTCTCAGGTCTGAGGAGATCTAAATAGGAATATGTATGCAAAACCCTTATAATTACATCAGACATTTCTCCCTTCATCTGTTATTTCAATACTACTGTTGGTAAAACTAAACTAATGTGAAATATTTTTAAAATGGGAATAAAAATCTAAAATAACCCAAGTATCTTCTTGTCAACCAAACTGTTCTAGTTTTGGCAACCAGAGAAGCTGTGATGAGCAGTCACATGTGAATCATTCACCCATCTTGTACACTTTATTGAAATTGTTGCTCTTAATGTTTGTTTCTTATTTCATTGCTGTTTCCAGTTAATTGTTCTTATCTCAACTAGTGATCTTTGCTTTTCCTGCCTCCAATTCTCCTCTGCATTCCACCTCAGGGGGAGAGAAACAGGGAGTGAGTGAGGGGCACGTGGTTAGAAGTGTTTCAGTGGGAGCACTAAATTGGAGAATACCATTCCTAAACCAAAACAGCCTTATTTGGCATCCAATGCAGAACTCAAAGGGCTAAGATAGAATGAGGTCTGACCAGAGCAGGTTGGAAACAAATTTGATCTAAACATTTGTTGTATTAGCTATGGACCTTCTGGTCAAAAAGTTGCTTGGTCTGTTCATGTGGTTGTGGTATTGTTTTGTTTGACAATTAAGTTTAACAGTAGAGCTGGAGAAAAAAAAAACCACAGGTTGCTGCACAAAAGGCAGTGCGATTCCAAAAGCAGCAATAACCAGCACTGGGAGTTTTGTCAGTGCGCAGAATGTAGAACCAGAGTTATTCCTGGGGAAAATAATTCATGTTACATACTGCTTTAGTGAGCTGCATGCAACTCATTTTCCCCCATAACTGAAAGGACAGTTGAGCAAATGAATTAAAGCTTTCCATCCTGATGTGCAGTTGTGCAAGAGGACAACAATGAATTCATAATTAGGTGAATAGGTTTTCTCTCACTCCTCCCTGCTCCATATACAAGCAAGACTAAGCCATTTGTTAAGCTTCATTTGGTTTTAGAACAGCTTTGATGATTCAAGTAGTACTCAACTCAAATTAGCACCACAGTCTCTTATCCAGCTTTGTCGAACTAAAAATTGAACATAGTACTATTAGCAAACAGTAGGAATAATCAGTCTGCTAAACATCATTTCTTTTATCAAACACCAGAAAGGTTTTCCTGTGATTTGCTACTTAATTACAGCTGTAGAAGAAGTCCACTCTTTGTGGTTTTTTTCTTATATTTATTTGTGTGGATTTTTGAGAAAGTTTATCTTAGAATTAGGCCATGGATTAAAGCCACCCTACCAGATTTGACAAGGAGGAAGTATTTCTCTACAGCATACCTGAAACGTACAACACTTGTAGGCAAAGTTCAGAAGTACAGTTTATCAAAATCTGTGAAAATAACACAAACGCTGATGACAGCTTAAGGTCATCTGGACAGTCTTCAGCATTCAAGCACTTAATTTTGCAACTCTGTCTGTGCTACCAGACATACTGAATAATATCAAAGATTTTGTGAAGACTTTGGGAAACAAAGTTACCTCAATAAGCAACGTGAATGCCATGTCTTATGGATTTCTCATGCCTTTCTTTCATTTTCTGAACATTGCCATACTAAAGTGTTTGTTCTCCAGTCATGGATGTGCACCTGTAACTTCATATTCCCTTTGGGAGATCATTTGGGACAGGAGAATTAACAACGTAAAGCTATGGGACATTCTCTATTGAAGTAACAATTGTAATTTCACACTCACTAGAAAGATATTAATTGACAAAGCCCAGCATAAATTTTGGAATCCCAAAGGAAAGAACTGGAAAGACAGTCAAGACTACACTGGCCGTGGACATGTGGGCATTTAATTGTTCTAGTAATTGTTTCAACTAATGGAAGACAGCATTTACCCAGTAAATTGATTAAATCTTTTCTTCTCTTTTTCTGAATACTACTGTTGCATTTCCTTTGTGCCAGGCTAAGCAATTGCAGGTAAAGGGCACCTCAGCATTATCCTGACTATGCATATGAGGAAGAAAATGTTAAAAACTTTAATTGAATTGCAGGAAAAACCTACAACCTCTACTGACTCTAAAAAGCACCTGGAAAACATATAGAAGGAAGAAGTCTAAGTGTACGAGCCACAAGCCCTGATGCCATTCCCGTATCAAATCCTATTAAAATGGAGCTGTGCCCACAGCACCTTGATACCATGATATGTGTGTATAATGACACACATTTCACAGAGGTTCTCTCTCATTGCTTCTTCACTTTTTCCCACTCTCCTGCCCCCCAAAAAACCCAGCTCTCACAGATGTACTTGACTTTACACTCCACTCCTCAGATCACCAGCGGTCACCCTCAGAACACAAATGGATCTGACCCATGACTTGTCCTATGTAACAGATTTATGTGTTCCTGATTTTGGAAACCTTCATGCTCTTCAATTTTGCCCTTTAAAGGCAGACAAAAAATTAAACAACATATGTTACTGTGGAGTATCTACCTGAAATTCCCATGGCTGCTAATGGCTTGGGCATTAAGATCATAGATGTGAATATTTAACACAGCAGATGTTTTGATAAGCCTGGGCTTTCAGGGATTCATTTTGTTATCTTCTTCCTTACTTTACAGCAATGAACCACAACAACACAAGTGTTGCTTGTTTGGTTTAAGCACACAAAATTATAGGAGCTACTTGTTTTGAATTCTCTCTTACACAGAAAGGAGTCTTCAGCAGAGTGCAGAATAAATACCAGCCCAGATTAGAAGGAAGAAAGAGAGGAAGGTTATCATGATACCACGATTTCACAGCACTGTGAACAGAATGTCCTATTCCAAAATACAATTCAAATATCTTTTTTTTCTCTACTGATACCAAGCTTTCCTGAGGGAAGTGGTGAACCACATGCCTTCTGAAGCTACGTTTCTCTTAATCGTTGTCTTCAGTCAAGGCATCCTCTGCAGTTCCAGGAAGAGAAACAAATTTGGAAAGATCTATACACCACAGAGATATCCAATTTTCACTATTCTGATTTCCTAGTGCTTTTTTCTGTATATTTCATAATATCTCTTCCTTCCCACTGGCTTGTAGGATTTTGTCATGTTTTAGGAATGGTATTCCCCAATTTAGTACTCCCTGAACGGAACCAGGACAGATTTTAATTTTATATTCACACAATTTAAGATTACTGCACCTGATAGGAAATATTTTAGGATGTTTTCCTCCTCTCTTCCCATTAAGAAAAAGGAAAAACTCTTATTTTACACACATTTCCAGTTCCATGCACTTAATGCAAATGTTAGCTGAACTATGGTGCAGAACTGCAATCTGCTACAATGGTGTACAATTTAGTTATACAGTACAAAGACTTTCACTAAAAACCCCCAATTACTACCTGGTTTCCTACTCAATGGGATTTTGAATTTTATTTTTAAAAGGAAAGAAGGATTTTGTGATATTCCTGCAGAAGTGCTTATATGCATAAAGTGAGACGCTTCTGAGAGGACAGTCCCATTTCAATCTCCTCTCAGAGATGGTTCACAGGATTCCTACAGGAATCTCTCTCCAGACCAGCTTAAAGCAAAAGGGAAACCTGAAATGAAGCAACCAAAGTTATGTGGTGTGACCATCATGATTTGCATTTGCAGAAGTAATGTTTGTCTGAGCCCTATCTTAAAATACCAACATGGGCACAGTCAAGTACTTCAGTGTATAGTAAACTGGCTATGTCAACACAAAAATCAGGTCCAGAGGTGAACATACTCAATGGCCCTATTTTATGCTCAAAGCTTATAAATCTAAAGCCAAAGAAAAAGATTTTTAAAAGAAATTTAGCTTTCTAAGAAGACCAGAACCTTCACAGTAACTTCACTGTTTTCTAGAACAACAAAACAACAGAAGGAAAAAAAAAAAAACCAAAAACAGTACAGCTTTTTCTGAAACTACAGTTAGGGCAACACAGCTTGTCACTGTTAGAACTAAACATAAATTAGGCAAAATACATATCCAGTGTGTTGAAGCAACAGCTGAAGTTTGATATTAGCCTGGTTGAATCTCTGCCAGCATCTTAACATTTGGATACATATTTGAAACTTACTTAGACATCAAATCAAACATGTGTACCATGCAGATTTGCATGCATAACCTTCTTTTCAGCAATGAAATTTTGTCTGAATAGCCTTAGATTTTAGCAATTACTCTCTTTCAGCTTAAAAGAAGGAAAGCTCTAAAAGGCAAAACCACTTTGCTATTCAACTGTATTCAAATAGCATCTAAAGTATTTACACCCTGTAAGAGAACCCAAAAGCAAATCTGTACTGTCCCAAAGTGATTATTTCATATTATATTTACAGCCTAAGACCTGCTGTTCCCATGTGAATGGCCACACTGAGCCTGACTCTCTGTGTCCAACAGCCAGTAACAAATATCTGGATAAAGAGCACAAGATGAGGGAGAGCATGAAGCAGCACTACACCAACACCTACCCCGCTTTTTCAGGCACCTTCTGCAACAGAGAGGACATTTTTGCCTTCAAAACACCCTCATGAGATCTCATTTGCCTCATCACTTCTGAGCCCGAGCCTACCTAAAAGAATTTGTTCTACCACATGGTAACAAGTGCCCCAGGATCATTCATCATCCTGGAAAGGTTCCAGCCTGCCACTGCCACAGTATCACTTGAGGCTCCTCCAACCCTTGGGCTATGAGAAAGTATGGTTACTTGCTCCTTAGTCACCTTTTCCATGTCACCCAGGATTTTACAGTCTTCTGTCCTGTCCTCTTCCCAGCCTTGTTTCCTCCAGCCCTAAGGAGGCCACGTTAACCAGCTGGGGTTTGTGTGGGAGCCAGTCCCCATCTCTGAGGATCCCTGTGTGTGAAATGAGGAAGTGAGTATCAGAAGTGCTCTGAGTTTTGGAGGGGAGGCACAGAGGTGTTTTAGATGGCTATGAGCCCATTAACTCAGGTGGGCTTTTTTGTCAGTCAGGGTCAGAAATTTGGCAATCTCAGCCTGGAACTGGCTAATTCTAAATGAACTAGCCCAAAGTCAGGAAGCAATTCAGCAACTTCAAGCAGCATTTTGCAAGTGCTAATTAGCTCAGCTTAAATTTTTTAGGAAGCAGTCTGAGCTAAGTAAAACAAACATGTTTCATGCACATTCTTCTGGCCATCTTTTCTCCTAGTTTCCACTCTCCCAGAAAGCTGTCATAAAAGGCTCCCTCCCTGGAGTCGTGCCCTGTTTTAGCTCCACTCATTTTTCCTCCTCCAGACTACAACACACAGAGAAACAACTTCTGCAATTCCTCTTCTCCAGCTCTCATGCACCTGGCTTCTGCCCAATAATTTTATAGCAAGGAAAACCCTCACTTAACTCTTTTCTGAGCTTCCAACTTCCAGATTTTTTCCCATTTCCCTCTGTCCTACAGTTGTTTTCAAATCTTGAAAATGAGGAATATCATGGGAGAAGGAAAATAAAATTGAAGGTGGGCAGGAAAAATATTCGTATAGTTAAAGACATTAGGCAATTATTTTCATTACCTTTTCATTACCAATTATTTTATTCATTACCTTTTCATTACCAATTATTTTCATGACCTTCACAAACCAAAAAATAACTGAAAAAAAATTCAAGGTCTATATCATACGAAGACATTCTGAAAAACTTAAATAACTCCCAGATAGTGTGTAAAAATGGGAATTGTGCCTGAAACAAGGTAATGAGGTCAATACTGACCCTTCCTATGGTCAGAATTCAGGACTAGAAAAATTATCCTTACCTATCAGAGGTCAAGATTTTCCTAACCACATAGGATGCCAAAAAATTGCTTCTCAGATTGCATTCCTAACATAGAACTTATATTAATAAAAATTTCACAGTCAAATTTTCCAGTCAACATTTCATGGCACAAAGAAGGAAGATTGAAGTGCAAAGTGCACAAATCTCCATCAGCCATAATATCATCAGACACAGAATTCAGGTATGAATTCTACCAGACCAGTAGCTAAAATGCTAGTAAAAAAATATGTAGCTGGTTTTTAACTTTGTGACCTTAAAACTCACTTATGAATAGGCTTCTGAAATGGTCATCTCATTTCATTACTAAGGAAATTATTCAGCTGTCTCTCCTCTCCACAGTTCTTAAATTCACCCTGCAGTGCTCCACATGAAGACACACACACAGCTGAATCAAACACTGGGCATGTTTTTTAACTCCTCCACAGCAACTAACTGGAAACAAGCTAGCCCCAACTTTGTTCACACACTGGAATTCTCTATTAGAGGCCCTGAAGATCCATTGCTAGTTCTCTCATGTGTTTCTTGCCCTTACACATGCAGCCAGTGAGAAGTGGGGATGTTCCATATTGCATTTGCTGTAAGCTATATACTCTGGGCACTGAACAGGATGACCAGAAATCTTGTCATTTTATTTAATTTAATTTACAATCTCGCATGTTGTAAGCCCCTCAGGACAGGAAACTCTCATGGTTTTATATATCTATAAAACAACATGCATACCTATGACACTGTATAAATAACAGGATAGGATTAAAAACATCTGTAGACACTCTGGCTGATCTATTGTCTTTCTGCCTGCTGTCTCTTCATCATTTTTGAAGGCAGACAAGCCATTTCACACAACAGGAATGCTGGCGGTGCTGATGCAGCTACATGTAAATCTGTACCAACATGTTAATAAGAGACTCAATGAATAGAGAAATTAAAAAAATAATAACAGTTTGTGGTTCAGACATGACCTCCTGACAGGCTTCCACTTGATTTTTGTTTACTTTTGGCCAAGAAAATATAGGAAACATGGATAACTCAAACAAAACAGTTTCTGAAATGTGGTAGGAGGTGGTAAGGACAACATTTCTTTGATTCAGAGCTGAGACTGTTGTGATACAACTTTTCTCTGCCTGCCCAGAAGCGTCAACAAGGATTCGTCTATTGTAAATTGCTTCTGTGAAAGCAAAAATAATGTATGTCCACAACATGGTGATAGTCACAGAAGATATAAAGAGATTCACACACTGTGCAACTACTGAGTTCAGAAATAATGCGAAAAGGGAGGCAGACTGTTATTGATACCAAGCAGGGAAGGGAACAACTACACTTCCAAGAGAGAGGCAAAGAGGAATCCTAAATTTAGAACAAAATTCCGAACTGAAGCCAAGATACTGTCACCACCAGAACTGCGTGAACATCTCACAGAAAATCCTTCAACAGTTTTAAACTCAGCTCACTTAGGTTTACAAGGGGGGGGAAATCTATTCCCTTCACGTGAAACATCTCTGCGTCCTTCAAATCACCATGTAGAAATTAAAAATGAAACACTTCTCTCTCTGCCCAGCTATATGCTTTTCTAAATTGATTACAAACCTTTCCCTTTGACTCCCTAGTCCAACTTCTGGCAGCTGGTCACACGGTAGGTCTGCTGAATCGGATGAGTCTGCTCTGTTTTTGCAGTACACCTCAGGCTGCTCTCACAAAAGGCAAGCACGAATTAAATTCACTCCATCTAATAAGAAACTTCCCTTTTGCAGTGAGGAATTAAGAACAGTTTGAAAGCTAGAAGAAAATGTCATAAGTGTGAAACTGTATGACAGATGTTTTCTTCAAAAATGAGATGATCCAAAGATATTCAGTCTGATCATTTCAAATGCAATGCTTCCCTCCACCTTTCCATGTTACTCTGTCAGATCTATCCATATTTAATCTCATCCATTTTCCTACGTCCTGGCAGCAAGTAAGTAATTTACTGATGACACTTCTACAGTTTTATGTGGTGCTTCCTATTTGACTTTTACCACTAATTTTCAAACACTCTGAAGAAAAAAATGTTATGGAGAAGAACAATTCTCCCATACTCTTCTGGGTAAAGAGAGCTGGACGTATATGTACAGATGCATGAAGGAGTACATATAGAATCCACATAGTTTCCAAATGTAGAATATGTGAAGCATTTACACTGATAATGTTTTCTTGTCTTTCATGTCACAAGTCTGGATACCAGAGCCTTTTGCTCTGCAAAGACGATGGGATGCTCAGTTTGATCAGGACATTCACTTAATAAACATCATCCATAAAAACTGAGATTGTCTAAAACTGAAATTAGAGTGTGATCAAACTGTACTCCTGCCTGCTACACAACCAGAGGGTGCCAGGCCAGCTTGTTAGCAAGGGCTTAGCAGGTGTAAGGCACATCTGTTGCAGCTGGCAGCATTTTATATGCTGCTGCTGCATGACTGCAGGTACACTTAAACCCTTCTTCCTCAACCTCCTCCCTGTGCCCAGGAAGGGACTGACAAGAAAATAAGTCAGAAGCTTAGATAGTTTATTGCTTACTATGAGGGATTTTTATTAAAACACATGAACTGCAGCAATAAAACACCTTAGTGAGTAAGGACAGAATCAGGTTACTACTTGCACCAGCAAAAATAAAAGAGTCTCTGGCATGTCCTGCTGCTGCGGAAGCAATTGGAAAAGGAAAGCACTAATGAAGGCAATTGAGCAGCTTTGAAAACACAAAAATCCAGGAGAATCCTAAATTCTAATCCCTCAGCACAATACAGCCTTTCCTGCTACACACAGTGCTCCAGCATTTACTAAAATCAGATTGTGCTTTTTAAATGTGGTCTACATTTGGGAGTACTATTTATTTGGAAGAACTGCAGACCATTAACTCTGAGCCTACTAATCTCTATGGATGCATCCTAGACATGCTGTTGGTTTACCCATATAACTTTTTGTTTCTTTTTCAAGCTCTAGAGAAAAGAAAGCTCACAATTTAGAATGAAATTCTCAAGGATGCCAGAAACATCTCACAAGTCAGGAATTTAAACAAAGAGATTTTTAATTGTGCCTTTTTTTAGGGCTTTAAGATTAATTTCAACAAGAAGCACAAGCATGTGCTCATACATTCATTCAGACTGACAGGTAAGAGAGAGGTTTCAGATACTGTTATCTAGCATTTAGGGGCCTGTTTTCATTGTATGATGTTAAAAGTCTTCACAACTTATTTTGAACACACAAGGAAAAGGAGCAGCAGCTGAGAAGATCTTGGCCAAAGTCAGAAACAGCCCCTACTAGACTTGGATGGTGGTAGGGAAAACAAAATGGAACAGCACCACCCCACATACACACACATGACCTCAACAAAGCCATTTTCTGCCAAAAGACAAAGAAAAAAACTATTACACAAAATCGAGTCTTTTTTCCTAGAAGACTACTTACAAGAGAAGAAATAAATCAAAAAGGGTACGGGACACTTACAGGAGTGTTGAGCATTCATTTTGACTTTCCATAACCCTGAAGAAGAGTGATTTTTGTTCTTCCTAATATGAGCAACTGCTGAAGAAAAACATTAATTTGGCATCAGCTTTTCCCCCTCCTGTAAGAGCAGTTAAAAAGTTTTTTGGTTAGCTTCCTATTCTGAAGGGAATCAGCTCTGGAAATCTGCTCTTAAATCAAGCTTTTCAGCTAGGACTTCTTACCAGTTGCCTACAGTTATTTTCCAAATAAGAGGAGGAGGGAGAAAAATCAGAATTTTGTATACTTTTTCAAAACTATCTCCCTTATCCTTCCCCTATTATGCATTCAAAAAGATCTTCTCAACCAGCTCTTCAAATGACTCAGACCAGTTAACCCCATGCAGTTAGTTATTCATCCATTCCCCACTACTGTCCTTTGAGTCACTTAAAACAGTTGAAAAATCTGACTCCCTGTGCCTTTTGCCTTTGAAGCTCTTGATAAGGAACCTTTTTCAATACACAAAGGACTTGAGGTATGGAGTTTTAGCTAAATCACTTCCCTTTTGTCTTAGTTCTTAAGCAAACCAGCTCTGTCCCTCACTGTGTCAGTACTTTCTCTCTTGTTGCTACTCTTCATCTGACTTGAAGTGGGGAATCTCAGCTCTGACACCTGGAGCACCTCCTGCCCCTTCTTCTGCACTGACCTTGGTGTCTGCAGAGCTCTTCCTCTCACACTTTCCTCCTCCTCTGTCCAGTTGCAGTTGCTGTTTCACAGGGTTTCTTTTTACCCTTCCTTAAATCTCTTATCCTAGAGGCACTACCACTGTCACTGACAGGCTCAGCCTCAGGTCTATGTTGGCTGGAATTGGCTGTCGGACATGAGGGAAGCTTCCAGGAGCTTTCTACAGACCTTTTTAGGGCTTTGTCACAAACTCAATATACTTGGCATGTATCTTCTGCTAGCATTATTAATACAGAAATGCAAGGCAGAAATTTTTTACAGAGAAAGGTTTCTGCCTTTTTCTAGAACAGCAAAAAGGCTGTTGCATAAGCAAACAAACCAAAAATTATCCCAAGGGTGTTTCATTTCTCTCAAGGTACATAATTATCCCCATGCTACATTGGCAAAGTTTAAACATACCAAATGCCAAAAAAAAGTACAGAAAACTTTTAAGACGCTCACTATTAGCAATAAATGATTAAAAACATCTGCATGTGAGGATACATGGCAGGAAACACAAAGAGTCATATAAACAGTGCTCTATGATTTATCCTAATACTGGGAATTGCAGGATGAAGGCTTTTAATCAGGTGGACTTTAGCTACAGCCCTGCTGCTTGGGAAGCAAACACATGCATAAATGTTTTTTATAAAGGCATAATACAGCATGTGCCATAAGATGAGCTTTCATTTTGCAACAAAATAAGTTTACATTCATCACAGCTATATGCATGTAAAGTTACAAAGACTTTCATAGTTTCAGACCTGCTTGCAATGGTAATTTCTTTTTTACATTTCTGCGTTTAAATTTACGTACCAACTTCCAGAACACAGAGAAAGACAGACACCAAAAGGATTTCCCAGTGAATCATTTCTGCAGAAGGAGCATAATAAGCTCTTTGAGATACAAATCTGTCTTTATTTTCATGTGTTATATAGCATGAAGCTACCAACAATAAACCCTAAGAGAGGAAAATAAGTAAACATAGCAGTTGATTCCATCTCAGTTTTCCTGTATACTTTTAGCAAAGAGAGAATCACTGGATACAGAGTGGCAACATTTAAGGGAGACATAACTACTCCAAAGCAATGACAGAACAAATAAGAAGAAAAGCATGATGCCACACCTAGTTCCTTCACCCTTCAGAGTGAAGGAGGCTGTGACTGCTCAGCTGCAATTTGGACGTAGAGCAGAGGTTGGTGGGCTGGTACCGAGTGACAACCGCTGGGATCTTTCATGACAAGCTCCCACATAAAACAGGACAATGCAAACTGATGAATCACACAGAATAACAAGGAGGTGCTTGATGAGTAGCCCAACCCCAATTGTGAAAAATAATTGGCAAGATGAAAAGATATTCCCATGTAGTGTGCATGTGGGAAGGAGATGTGAGTGCAACTGTCAGGGTTTACAGCTTCCTATTGGAAACACAACATCCTGGAGAGCAGGACAGGAAAATTGCCTGTGACAAGTCACATGTTTTTTAACTTCTAATTCAAATCCAAATTCTGCACTTTCTAGATCCCAAAGCAGTTACAAGTAAAGAAGATGCTCTGACTTCAATGAATTCTTTTCTATTGACATTCAGATCACAGGTTCTCAGGATATCTAAGCATATTCATTTTTGTTGAATACAGTCTCACAAACATCCAGAGGCATTTTGAAGAATTTTCTTTTGTTTATCCAACTATAATCTCTAAACAAGTCCCTGTTCAGCAGTGTAAGCATCCTAGATGTGCTCTGCACATTATCAGGCCAGATACACGATCAGTGATATCAGATGAGCCCAGTGCAAGCCTTTCACTGACCAAGCTATTTTTGCCCAAAAAATAAAAATAAATTGCCATGTTTTATAATAGTGTCCCAAATTCCTATCTATACAAACCACTATCCCCTGTGTCAATCACAGTTTTATACCTCCAAACCACCACACCCCTCAGCTGCAGTTAAGAAGGTTACTCACACTGTGTGCTCTGCACAGTAACAAATTATGTAGGAAACACTTTGCAGTCTCTTCCACTTGAGAAGGTGTTTGTACATGTACCTTACATGACAAACCAGGATTACATGTGCACCATCACTAGATTTCTTTGCCTTAATGCTTAGGAATCGCAGCTAGATTCACTGCTGTACTCTAATTAATTTGTACAACAGTAAAGCTGTATTTTTAACAATAGGGTGCAGATGGATGTCATATTTACAGTAACAAAAAAACCAATTAATCAACTCCTGCAGGAGCAACTCAGACCACAATATCCATGTAGGTCAGACATGCTATTTTTGGTTTTTGAAGTAAAAGAACCAAGACTGGTACATTTGCATTGTTCCTTCACCAGACAGCTAGTGCTTGCCTAGAACTGTGACATCCTACATTCATTTTGTCAGAAAGCACCACTTCTGGATGCTGATGTTTTGGGTATATTCACTGGAGAGAGTGAAAATGAGTAGTTTGGAAGATGTGAAAATGTCATCTTTCTTTCACACACTATCAAGAGCTGAAATGGTGAACTAGGTCAGGAAGATCATCAATTCCTACAGTGGCAGCACTTGTTCTTTTATCAGAATGGGTCAGTGAAGGAGCTGTTTCCTTCCAGGTGGAACTCTGGGTAGAGACTCATGTCCACACCATGACTCAACAGCAGAGCTCTCCCTTTGTTTTACAAACAAGTGGATTCTTAAAATGGGTTATTTATTGAAAGGGTTTTAAAGCTCCAAATGGTGAAACTGTCTCAGTTAATGTGCTGTGTTGAAGAAAGTCAGGCTTGGCACATGTTTCTCATTAACTGTGCTAAAGCAGCCCAGTTTCCCTAGAAATTCCCAGATTCTCCTTTGCAATAGGGTAATCTAGAAGGCCCCTAATTTTAGCTCTCTAGTCTGAAAGGGTGGCACATACATAAGTAGTGCTGAGTGAATGCTGCTGAAATGTCTATGATTATGTGGAATGCTAAAGAAAGTGGGCTTTCTTGGCATATACAACATCATTAAAATATTCCAAATAATGTCTAAAAGCAAGGAAGTATTTTAGATATTTGTGTAATGCATTTCACATATGAAGCATTCACACTGCTACCTTACACATCTGTCAGCGCAGACAGGTGACAGAGTGAGATCCAGGATCCCAGTCACATAACCTGTTGCAAAATGGTCAGAGCTAAAAAGCTGCTTCCTCTGCAATCCAGTGTGTTGTCTGTGCCCAAAGTTTAGGACAATGTCAGCACGTTAACCCAATGTTAGCATGCAGGTTAACCCTAGAACCTGGATATCTACCATTTTTTAAATTTGTTTTTACTTCTGAATACAGAGAAGTAAAATAGGCCAAAGACGTGACATAGTTTATCTAGCACTCATTATAACAAAAGTGTTGGATGCTTTCATCTGACTTTCTCATTTTCAAGCAGATTAAATCACTTTTGAACTGATTGCTTTTTTTTTTTTTTTGAGAACAGCTTTCAAGATGAGGTAATTGAAGGAAACCTATCAATTTAGTATCTATTTTCAAGTTAATAATGTTGACATACTGTTCAAATAAACCCCCAGTTTAGCACAATCTGTTTTTAGACAAGCCCTCCATTTTAACCTCCACATGGAAGGAAAACTAAGTGACTTCCTCATCTCACTTAATAGAGAACATATGTTCAAAGATAATACTGTGGGCTTGCTCTGAGAAGCTGTTCCTCCTCTGACAGAGATGCTGGGAGCTCACAGAGTAACACTGATACATAAGGAATGGACAAGTTGCCATAAGTCTCGCTCATGGCAGAGCTCACTTCAGAAGAAAAGACTGCTGATCCAAAAAACACAAACACAAACAAAAGCATCCTGGCAACAGGTGAAAAAAGGAACTGATACAGCCGCTGGAAGGATCAGAATTAAAAGCCACCTCAACCCTAATTTCTTTGGAGAGGTCTGAGGGGTAGCATTTAAGACACAGAGAGAGGATGGAAAGAAGAAAGGGATCTCTAGCACCACAAAGCAAAAGAAGCAGCTCTAGAATAAAACTGTTTTAAATCCTTGCATTACAAACTCTCTGGAACAATTTGAGATGAAAATGCTATGGTAATATCAACAGTCATTTTCACTTATTTTATAAATATTTATGTAGTTCAGATTTACTTTCATATCTTACAGAAAGGATGTAATTGTCACTTGCTTCTCCAAGTCTCCATTTTTCAATCTACAAAAGAAAGTCAATTCACCTGCCAAGGCCATTGTGCTTGACACTAGAAAAGTCACTAATAAAACTCACATTCTTTGAATCCCAGTCAATTCACTGATTAAACAGGCTGTGCCCATAAACAAGCAAACACTTAATTTGCATCTGGAAACAAATCAAAGCCACTTCATTCTCTTTTGCTCAATGTCATGACCTTGGTCACTAAGGTAGGGGTCAAGTACAATCACTTACAACAAGTAATAGGAGAAGAACAAAGATTCATCACCAGATGTATTTAAAATTTCTTTGCAGATTTATCTGATCCTACAAAGCCATTAAACCTTTCAAGTTCACCCCCACCAAATCAACAACAAGAATCACTGACCAATTTTTCAGTATGTTTTGGCACACCCCACATTAGAGCCACTTGCCTAAAATCCAGAAAGTATAAGTTGTTTTAACAGGAAGAAGGAACAAAATACACGGGTAGAAGCTGGCCACATGAGAAACCTGAAAGCTACATTCTCTGTTCACTCTGTGCAAATCATCATTCAGCTCACAAAAACACATTCAGGGGATGTATTTTTGATCAGAGGAATGCTACCCTGGAGGACACAGCTAACATAGCCTAGACCATCCCCTCAAAGCCACCACTTAGAGCCAACCTTATCAGTTCAGTATCAGTCGTTGTACCTCCAGCTGACAGCCAGCACCAGCTGCACAGATGTCCCAAAGCCTGAACACCTGAAACAAGCAAGGGTAAGCAGATCACAACAGTCAAGGGCTGAACAATGTAACATTCATTACACATTCAGAAGGACAAAAAAACTTCAGAACGAACAAACAAACAAACACACATCACAAACAGAAGACTGTCCACAGAGATTTTGCAAATAACCCTTTAAAAGTAAAAAATGAAGCTATCCTTACATCTTGTAATTCCTGGGAAGAAATATGCTCAATAGCTCAGTAATTTGGATGTTCATATAAGTCAAAATCCTTTCTTGGCCCAAGATCTGAACTCAAAGCCAGTGTTTGTCTGTTGCTGTTGTTGCTGTGTATGTCCTACTTATTTGTCAAGACACAAAAAAACCAACAGTTTGATCATTAGGGAACCCTCAGCATCGATGCCACAAGAAAGGGATCACTTTACATGCATTAAATTGTGTTTGAAACACAGACCTGAGCCTGAGTTTTCTTCAGTATTTAGACACAATCCCTTGTTTGAGTACAGACTTGGTGCTCACTGCAGATCATGTCAAAGGGGAAAGCTTAACCTTATTATGCCAACCCCTGGCACAGCAGTAGCAAAAGCTGTCGTCTGTATGAAATGTGCCTACTCAGACCAATTCCTCAGCCACATAAATTTTGATGCTTCAAGTACCAGCATATGACAGACACGCAAACCTGAGCTTCCTCTGCATGGAACAGAGGTTTGGAAATGAAGCATGTGGAACACTTCATTTTGCATCCCTAGGTAAACTTTGTATACAAGTTTCTGAAAGGTGACAACCTCAAATGTAAATACTGGATCATAGAAATGAAAGCTTCAAGAAAAGCAGTTCACAAAAAAACCAAAAAAACACCACCAGTCTCATTTGTATATTCCGAAAGACATTTGCGTTTTCTTAAGCCTTGCAATACTTTTATGTCATGCCCCACTTTTTTCATGGTGCCATAATTACAGCTAGGACAGGGTTAATTTTTGCAGTCACCAGGAGAGGGAATGGCCAGGACACCAAGAATATTCTGTACCACCTCACATCATTGCTGGGAGCAGGGGAAAAAGACTCTCTTCAGGAAGAGGGGGCTCAATCCAGTTGAGAAATTGTGACAGAAGGAGCCATCCAATATTTCCGTTATCAGGGGGTGTCCCCATGCGAAATGTTTCTTTTCTTATACCTTTTGTTTTATTATTGTTGTTGTTACTGTTCATTTCTCATCTCACTGCTGTTTCCAGTAACTTATTCTTATCTTAGGCCATTGTCTTTGACTTTTATGCCTCCAACTGGAGGGTGAGGGGGAGCAGTGTGTGGTTTTTAGTGGGGTTACCAAATTGGAGAATACCATACCTAAACCACGACATATGTGTGTGTATATTACAAAATCATTTTAAATGTAAGGTGTTTTGGTCTGCCTTATTGCTTGGAAATCCTTGCAGATCAGTGTACAACGAGTTGCCTGGGCTTAAAAGCAAAGCTTGGAATATCAGGGTGAAGAGGAGATTAACTGTAGCATCAGAACATATGCAGGATGAGTTATTGAAGAATGAATCTATAAGCTCCAGCTGGTTTGTCACAGATGTTTCTTCAAAAATACAAAATTATCAACCATTAAGCCACAGACCAGAGTTCACCAAACGTGAAACTTTGATAAATGCACCAAATTTCATCAATGACACCAAAAAAATACAAGTCAGTTTGAAATGAATTGCCATAAAGCACACCTTAAGTTTCTATAACTCAAAAGACAAAAGATTTTTTTTTTTAACCATTTGTTAGAGATTTTTGTTTTAGCAGAAATGTTTGCAGCCTGTCCTTATAAAATAGATCAGTCTGGCACCAGTAAATATTAGTGAGCAAAGGACAAACAGAAGTTAGGAGTAAGAAACTTAGCCAGTTTCAGCTACCCCTGTATGCACACTGAAAAACTATTTATTCTATTGTTCTAGTTCTGAAGCAGCATTTTAAAGTTTGTAGAGTTAATTAAGTCCTGGGCACTCAGCAACTGATGTTTAATGTATGAGTCCTTGTCTGTATTCTACCTCTGACAAAGTGAGAAAGAGAAAACACCAAGCAAACTATAAGCAGTCATGTGTCTGCAGAAGGCATCATCTCCACTATCAGGAGGACTGGAAAGGTATCTTGCAGTCCTTATTATCCACAGAGTGGTTCCAGGTCACTCTTATTGCCAGGGCCAAAGGCTCCCAGGATCTGGGAGTTGCCCATTCTAGAGTTAAGCCTCCTTAGCAGCTGGTCATACACCAAAAGCCCAGTAGGTTTCAGAGCACTGCTAGAAACACTCTTTTAGAAAATGCTACCATGGAACTCCAGGGACTGGAGGAGTATTTTAAAGAGAACCAAGAGTACCGATGTTTCACAAAGCATCCTTTCCACTGTCGTCTGTATGTTTGAACATAACCATAATTACTGTCTGAAGTTTAAGTAAGTCCATAAATGAGCCATTAAGAATAAGCAGTAGAAATTGTGACATTTAAAAAGAAAGTCTTTGAAGACCTGGAGTCCAATGCTTAAAGATACCATCTTTTGTATCTGGTACTTCAAATGGAAATTAAGATAACCCAGAAAATAAATGGAATAAACACACAGCTGGTACTCAGATCTAGGGGTTTTTTAATACTGCTAGTATAATATGAAGCAGCACATTTTCCAAATGCTGTTTGCATCTTAATGAACTTTTAGCTGACCATTATGAAATACTCAAATGCATTAAAGTTTGCAATACCCTTTTCAAAGCTGATCCGTAATCATTATTAGGAATTATCCATATAGTTAATTCCAACATTTGCCAAAAACATTTTACAACATTTTCTTTTTAAAAACCAACATCAGGAATCAATTATAAGCTTTAGCTCAAGTGACCTTATCTCTTCTTGTTGCACAATACCAAAATGGGCCTAATTCTCTCCCCTATCTGTACAGTCTCTCCCTTCTGCACTGTCTGTTAAAGCCAAGCTGCTGGATCAGCCAGCTGCAGGCTCCTCTGATTTAGAGATCTAGGGAAAAGCTCACTTCCTTTTTGGAATGAGTCCCTCTTGCCTTTCTCATTTTTACAGTCCTGATGTAACCACAAGGCTGTTCTCCACTCTCACACCAAGATGTGGCCATTTGACATTTTGAGTCATACTAAGTAGTCCATTTATCTTTTACAAGATTACTCCTTGATTATCTCTTTGGAAGGCAATTGATCAATCAATACTAATTAATTCATTTAGACAAAGGACCCAGCATCCAAATGCATGTAGTCAAAATGGAATGTCACATTTACCTTCAAGTCCTTAAATATTTTTAGTAAGGAATCTACAGAAGTGAATATCTTATTAGGTGCCAATAGCTTCATTACAAAATATTAATCACCTTTATGGCTTCATCTTACTAGTGCCTGAAGTGAAACCTATTTGAAATATGAACAGCAGAATTAGAAAAGACTGACTTCCTACAGCTTTAGCTCTCACACTGGATTCTCCCATGCCCACAAAAGCGCTGAACTGACAGAAGCAATCAGGGCAATTCATACCATTGCTGCCACCTACAGATTATCTGGTAACAGATAAGGGCTGAGCTGACACTCACTCTCCTAATGAGAGATAACTGGCAAGGAGAGATGGATTGTATTTTCATGAAGCTCATAGAAATCAAGTAGCTTAAAGACTGATCTCCATCATCAGCTTTGGTTGAAATTGAGTGAAAGAAATTAAATAACTCAATGAAAGAATGGCTTCAGAAATTATTAGGGGAGGAACAAACACCAAGAAATTACATTCTCAGTCTCATTTCCTGAAGAAAATAGACTTATAATGTTTCGTTTATTACCATATACACACATTTCAAACAGGTTAGATCATTATAAAGTCCTACTGCCACATTTTTCACATTTTACATTTATTAGGAAAAACTGAGAACCTTGTCAAGTGGGTATGACCTAGGAACTTACTGGGCCATACTCAGAAAAAAACAGTGAACTGTTGAATTCCTCAGTCTGAGGGGTTTAACTCCCCACCATAACACTGTTCAAGACACTGCAGAATGACTGTCCTGCAAATACTTGTGGTTTCCCCCTCAGCTCACAGAAGCCTTTACCACAAAGATTACCACTTGGTTTTCATTCCAGGGGAGATTTTATTCCAGACCATTCCCTACCCTGAAGCACAAGGCCAGTGAGTCTCAGACAGCATTTTCACCAAGTTTCTCCTCCATTTTTGAAGTGTGTGACCAGACCCGTTTTAGCACATTTATGAGGACTGCTTGGGAAGTCTGACATTTACTAAAGTCCTGCTGCACTGAGATTTCAATTAGTTTATTTCCCCTCCTTCAGCTGACATCAACTGATCTGGATAACCAGCTCCAAAATCTCTGCTAAACTTCACTGAGCCCTGTCCTGAAGTAGTTACTTCATGTCTTTGACATTAAAGGAAGCTGCAGCAGACTAGGATTCCAATTTTGTCCTGCTACTGACTGTACTGTAGCCATTTGTTAGTGATATATTTAATGAGGTCAGCATAACTCAGCATAATGTACTCCTACATATATTTAGTATTGATTTCTTCCTCTTCTCTAGCAAAGTAATGTTGGATGGACTCCCAAAATATTAATTTGTTTTCCAGGCATTTTTCTCTTCCTAAGGTTGATTCCAACAGTTAGATTTAGAAAATTTAATCTATCATCTCCAAAAATGTACTCTACATCCAGGTGTCCTACTGTTTCTGCCTCCTGGTATCCTTTTCCTCACACCAGAAAGCTGGGCTCTGAGCTCCTGACAGCTATTTTCTTCAGCATTAAACTCTACATTCAGCATTTGCCTTTCCTTTCAGGTGTTGCCAGTGAAGAATCTACTTCTCCTCAGGCCAAATCAGTCCTCATCCAACTGACTGTGAGGACATTTTAAGCTCAGAATTGCTTTCCTCAAATACTCACAGAAGTATATTTTTCCCAGGAAATCTTATCATTAATTTCATAGTTTTTGGCTAAAACATGTCAGCTAGCATCTGTTCACAAGCCTGCATAAGGCACACTCCCTATTTTATACAGATGGCATTACATTATTTTTATCAGCCTTTGTATAAGATAAAACATTTTCGTCCAGCTTCAACAAAACATTGAAGTAGGTAAATTGACCGATGTATATCAGCATCCCCCAGACACATCAGCAGCTAGCTGGGAAAAATCTTCCCTTCAAAACATCTTGATCCACAGATATCTCTTACTTACAGACAGTTTAAGGTTTGCTAAGTAAGACATTATTAAAGAGTACCAAAAAAAAAAAAAACCAAACCAACAAAAAACCACAACAAAACCCAAAACCCTAAGTAACAAACCAATCCACAAGTACACCTTCTTTCTTTCAACCCACAGAACAACTCCAAAATGGGAAAGGATAATTTGAAAACAGCAATGCTAGCTTGCAGAGTTTTCTTTAAATATAATCACAAACATTATTTATTTATGAGTACAGAAGAAAAAAATCCAAGAATTCAGGAAACCCAGAGAATACCAAACCAACAGTAATTTCAGTTTTGATGCTCTCCTCACATGTAATGTTTTCTGTACCATTTGGTGTGTTAACATCAAACATAAATTAGAAATAGAGTCAGTGCAATCAAATCAGCTTTCTCAAACATTCCCTTTCACTTTCTCAAATACACATCACTAATTGCATGCTAATTTTTGTACTTTTAATATAAACTAGGAATTTTCTCTCCTTGTTTACTAATTCTAGTGTATTTAATTAGCTGCATTGATAGACATTTGCCTCCATAGGATCAATTCTTGAGACTGGAAAAAGCTTCCAAAGATCTGTGATAAGCTGTTCTGAAAGCACACTCTGCTTTTCCCAAGTGCCTCTTCCCAGCCTCTTTTAACTGCCCTCTCCTTCCATCTTGTAGCTTATTCCTAAATATTTCTAAACTGATCTAGCAAAAAAGCACAGTCTAATATTTCACAGGTGCACTTGTGCTCTTGAGGGTAAATGTATCACCCTGTCATCACCATGGTCAACACATTCCTCACAATCACATTATCAGCTGCTCGTGTTGTTTCTGTCCTTATGGAGCGGTTGGGAACGCACACAACTGCCATGTGAAAGACTTCCAGGTGCAAGGTTATAGCTTTGCATCTGTTTTGCTTCTCACGAGAGGTTTTTTCCCCTCTCCAATCTTTATAGGATTTCCATGTGGCCTTATTATGTTATCACTAGCACATGAAATATACACAGTCTTTAAAAGAAGAGAAAATATTAGGCAGAGTGAAAGCAATGCTGGATTACAAGATTAAGGTGATTTTCCCAGGGTTTCATTAATAGAAACACTTTAAATGAATCATTCCAGGCTTATACTTCAAAGTGATTATGCTACCAGCACTCTCAGCTATCCTTCATTGTTTTTTTTTCTTCCAGTTACATATCTCCAAATTTTCTTTTACCTAAAACCCAAGAGCAATCTTTCTTACAAGACAACAGTGTAAAGCGCAATCATCACTTAGGCAACTCCATATGTGAATTGCCAAATGATTTGCAACAACACTTCCAATTCTCATTTTAATTTTAAGGAAAAAAATATCATCCCTTCAGGACCTTAGTGATAGTTGGGTCCACATCTGGACTTTGCATCCTTATAAAAGATGGGAAACAAAAGCTCTTCTACATCTAAATCCAACCCTGGGAGTTGAGGAGAGTCCTCAAAGCATACTATCAACAGCAGATTCTGGATTAGATATTTTAGATTACAAATCAATAAGGGAGAATGACACTGCAAGTTCAGATGCAATCCTCAGTTAATCCTTCTGTTATTGCATTACAGGCAGTTGTCACAGAAGGTTACAAGTGAAATCTTGAAGTTTTTTTAAAAGAGGAAAAAGTCTGATTCTAAATTAAGATAAACATATTTTATTTCCAAGTCCTATGCAATTCACTTGTTGCAAATAAAACGGGTTTTTGTCTGTTTCTTCTGAACTTGCTTTTAAAGGGCTCCTTCTGATCAATTTCATTAGCACCTCAACAGTATTAGTTGCAGGTTAGGCTAAAGACATAAATGGAAATTTCATGACAAATCTTTAGGCTTTGTCATTGGGCTTTTATGGAACATCAGGTTCGCCTCTTTACTTGTCCCACCTATCACAGTTTGTTTAATGCAATTCTCTCCATTCTTCACTGTGTGAGGTAGACAAGTACAAGTATATTAACCTCTCCAAGTATCTTTATTTTCCAGAATTTATTCACATATAGAAGTTCTGAAATTACTGTATAAACAGACCAGAACTTCTACTCCATATCAGAAAAAACAATCAATTTCTTTTTATTTATCAATGTATACTTAAACCAATCCACTGAATATTGTAAACACCCCTAAAATTCATTTTTAGGTAGCAATCCTTGCATCTCTTGTCACTCAACTAAACAGCACATGCAGTTTTAGTAGCTGTTAGAAAACACAACTCTGTTAGAATGAAATTATGCCAAAATTGGAGTCCAGAAGATTTGTGCTCTGTCAGATTACATACAATACTCTTGTTACAAATAACATACAAGCCAAGTATCAATGAATATATTCTTATGAAATGATTTGAAACTCTGTAACATTAACCCTGCTTTGGATTTCAGCCTCTCTTACAGCTCTGACAAGTAGCTTGCTGTTACAATATCAACTGTGCTGCTTTTTGAGTAGACTATATAGTGACAGTTTTTAGAGGAAAACTTGTAGAAACCCATGAGAAGAAAGAGAAGAAAGAGAAAACTTGTAGAAACCCATGAGAATGCCCAGGGAGGCCAGTTTTTTTGCGGGGCTCATGCAGCTTGATCAATACTCAGTATCACTGAAGAAGCTATTTTTCCATAAGAAAAATAGTAGGATAGAATAGCCAGTAACCTCTAAAATCATTTAAATGCAATTATTTAAGTTTTTGAACTTTAACTACAAAGAAATTTTGAAAATTCCTCAATATCAAAGTCATTTGGAAAGAAAATGAAAGTGACTATATTCTTAAATATTTTTTAATAATAAAACTTGCTAATTTAGTTGAAAATTAAGAAAAATATTAAATAAAAGTATTTTAAATTTAGGAAGAATATGTTCCATGTATAAGAGAAATATTACAATAAAATAGTTGAGCATTTATACGCAAAATTGAAACTTCCTTCAGTAGGGACTTCTGAACAGCTTTATAAAGCTTGTGTTACTGGCATCAAAATCTACTTTATATCTTCTGTGGATTTAAGCCATTAAAGACCAACTCACAAACTAAATATTTTGGAAAATAATTTTGTCCATTTTGCCTACATTTCACCCTCGGTGTAACCATACTGAGATCTAGCAAGAAGCACAGGAACAGCTAGGTATAAATACTAGTTTAGCTCTCCTTTCTAAAGAGCCCAACCATGTAACATGTTCCTTGCTTACCAAGAACAATTTTACTTTCACATGTAAAATAATTTACCATCACCTGAAGAAATAAAAAAAAAAAAAAGAGCTCACATGACAACATTTTGCATTAAACTGTCCTACACTGACTTTTGACTCGTTTAGGGAAGACTCTTACCTCTGTAACCCATCCCTTGGAGATCCAATTGAGTAGATCAGGGATTCTGAAAAAACAATGGAAGACCAAGCCTATCCTCCAGAAAACATTGAGCAAAGCCAGCACTACACTAATTAGATTGGAAGGGGACAAGTTCTCCAAAGGGTGGGATAGGGGCCCAGCAGACAAGGTGGGATAGGCATCTGTTCTCCCTGGTGGAAGGTTACAAGCTTGCTCATGGAGAATGAGCTTTTGAGACCCTGCAAATTCAGCAAATCAAAATATCCATTGTAAACTTTGATCTAGTCCTCATGGAGAGCATGGTCATGAGATACTCAGGCTCTTTCTAGGTTGAAGTAAGGGGTTTGAGGATATGATGCAGTGCTGTGCTTCTGTACCTATACTTGCACTATGATCGTCTTATGGAAACTCTTCTGCTATCAGGGTCTCCTGATCCATTATGTGTTGCTCCAGATAACAGAAACTAATACACCTAGTTAATTCTGTGAGGGCTCACGTTTCATTTCACACCCCAGTGAGCTCAATAAAACTGGTTGAATAAACTATAAACAAAGGGTGGTTGAGAAAAAATGGCATTTAAATTTATTTCAATCCAGTCTGACCATAACGTTCTAAGGTTAATTGCTGTGAAGATTTCCTGCTGAGGACAAAGTTAACTACTTGCTTGGTTATACCCTTTAAAAATTACTTGCAATAGATACCACTTTATTTGCTGACACAAATCACGTGTGTCGCATACACCAGGGACAGAAGTGCGATAGAAACTGGAACATTCCCAAACATTCCTAAAGAATGGTCACTTCAAATCCCTAGTAAAGTACTTTAGTAATAGGAAATCACTGAAGTCATTTTACTTTAAATGGGAAAAGTCATATTGCTTCCAACAACAAAAGAAAATATTTCAGGACATCAAGTTTGTTATCTGCAATGCTTTTTGTCATGGAAGTTCTTATAATCTTGGAAGAAATAAAAACAAGTTGTCATTTGTAAGGTTCTTGCCGTGAAAATCAGAAAATGTTTTTAACTCCAAATATCAGATAACATTAGATAATATTAGCAGAATTATTTCATACTATGCTTGTCACTGTCAATAAATAGCATTTCTATCAATAATTTAATTTTTTCATAAACTGGCATAAATTCATAATCTCATGGGTATGTAGCCCATTAAAATTCAGTGGATAATAGGTAATTTACACAAACACCTAAAACTACATTCTCAATGTAGGAAATCTGTGCAAATCGTACCAGGATGCCTGTGACAATGGAAAAAGCAAAATGAAAGCTCATTCACATTGCAGTAAAGAGAAATATATGAAGATTTTGTGGATCCTACAAAACCCAGACCTCCAAAAGTACAATATCCTCTAATGGCAGACAACAGCAGCAACCAATCTCTGATGCTGCCGACCAGGAGTTAAAGCTAAGACCTTGAAGAAATCGCAGAGCTTCTTCATCCATGACACAATGCAAAGGGCAAAATAACAGTGTGGGTTTTAGCCATTTGTTTTCCACAGAAGGGAAAATTAATGCTCCAAGGGAAACTATTTCCTGAGGCCATAAGCATTCCTCTTTCACCTTCGGACTACATTTTATAGTTGTAAGAATACAAAATCTTATCAGAGTTTATCTCGGTTTCTTACCTGATAAATATTTGAATTATGAGGATTTATTTGTGATTTTAAACTCATTCCCATCATGTCAGATATTAAGTAATAAAATTTCTCATGGCTTTAAATTGGAAATCCATATACTTGTATAGAACTATACTACTCTGCATTACATTGAGTATTATTTATAATCAGGTTTTCATATGTAAACCCAAAGTGTTGAACTGCAATGAAAACTTGTGAAAGCTTAGATTTTTACTACAAATCCAAAGAAAACTGGAGTAAAAATGTGATACATAAACAACAAAAGGATGGATGCATAGATGATGGATAGAAGGATATTTGGACTGATAGAAAACAATATTTTGTTTTCCCGTTGAAGGTAGTTAATGATTGAGCACTGCACAAAAGAAAAGGAATAGAAAAAATGTAGCATTTATGTACATTACAGGATGGTTTGGGGATTTTTTTATTACTGTTACAATGACAGTAAATGGGATGTACTAGTAAAAACTTAAACTTAAGACATCATTCCAATGTTTGCAGAAACTGTGCTTTAAGGAGCAATTTGAATTAAAGCAGATCAGTAATTTCCTTATAAAAGGTGAGAGACCTTCAGAAATATGATGCACATGGGCTTTAAGAGCACTCCCTGATGCTGATTAATGTTTGAAATTGAACAACATAGCTCAACATAACCATCATCAAGAGGTCAACCTAAATAGAGCTTCAATAAAGTTGCTAAGAAAATTGTAAGGAGTTTGGATTGATTAATCCCTTTACAAGTGAAATGGATGGTTAAAGGGTGGATAAGGGAGATGGTTGAAAAGACAGAGCACTCAGTATTTGAAACACTGAAAGTTCCATGCCCATCCTGATCGCAGAGCAGCTGTCAGTCACACCATCACAAATTGACTGACATTACTTCTTTGGAACTTGTCAGTCCTCAGGACTGTTTCACCATTTTCCTTCTCGTAAGGGATTATATATTTCTTAATGTAGCAATTTATTTTTAAATAATTATATAGATAAATTCTCAGTAATTGTAAGGCCTTCATTTTACCTTCCTCAGAAATTCCTCGGACTACCAAGCCCTGTATTTCTAACAAGGGGACGATTTCTAAATAAAATCAAAGGAAATTCTTTCCTTACATTCTACAAAGAAGTGATTGACAGCTCTAGAAAATATATTAAATACTGTCCTTGGAAAGGCTGTTTTTGAACTGGCAGTTATGTTTATAATTACAGTAGGTAAGCAGTAAGGTTACTGTACTTTTGTGCCAAAACCCGATGCCTAATTATCTCGGCCAAACAGCCTGTCCTACAAAGCAGGTTTATGAACTATCCTAACCCCAAATAATACTTCAACTTTTGATTAATTTTGATGGAGGAAAAAAATAAATGCTTTCTTCCTCATTTTCTCACTGTTCAACAGGCAAACACCCACTTGTTGCAAAATGATCTTATAGTGAATATTTTTCACAAAGCAAAATGCTGTTGTCTGCTACCTGTAAATCTAAGTGATAAATCTAAGCCTATCCTGTGCTTAAGCACTTCAGCCAAAAGAAAATATGGCTTTTGGTGTATCTGTGTGTTTCAGAATCTGTATTTCTTAAGTACCAATGTTTTACTCTGTCTCTGAAGTTGATATGGTTAGTTGTACTATTCTGGGCTAACACAAGAATTAGGTTAGTCACCAAGAAAGGAATCTCAGTGTAGAACATCCAATTCTGAAAGTTATGATTAATACAAAAAACACAACCAAAAAGATCAGAAAATTAGCTGTTCCATCGTTTAAGAAAATCTATTTCCACTGAGATTTTACACCTTACTGAACAGATTGTTAGGAAGGATGCATCATTGGTCTTTTAGGAGCAGAGAAATTCTTTTCCTCTAGGTTCTTTTTTTAATTATTACTATAATATTTCCTATCTACCGGTTACAGGAGCTCAACATATTTAGCTGAGATTGTGGATAACTTCAATATAATCTTAAGTAGCTACCTGAGAGAAAAATCTCTCATAAAACTTAGAAAGAAAGGGTTTTGCACAAATCTGTGGGAATGGACATTTATCTTCTTAACCATAAGCCTTTTTTGTGGGTTACGAAACAAATAGCAGATTCTTTCTCCTTGGCATAATTCAGGAAAGTCAGGTTCTGCTCTTAGAATCAAACAAAATTTAATTTTATGCTGAAAACTACCTATGTGTCTAAAACAGCAATCGTTTCAGGCAGTCCATTAAAGATGTTGACAGCTATTATCTGACAGTGAAAGTAGCAGGCTTACAATTAACTAAGCATTGCAGAGTTCAGACTGTAAAAGAAAAATTGAAGACATTTTAATGCAAAAAGCTTTTCCTGAATGTTTAAAAAATCCTGTCTAATTTACCAGTTAGGTGTCTGAAAACCCACAGAGATCTTCAGTTTTTGGTGCTTCACACTAAACAGAATTATAGACATGCTAATTCTATTGAAGTTTGTGCAAACATAAGGGAGGAAGACTACTGTGTTATGAGCAAATTAACCCCAGCAATACAGAATTCCAAGTATCTGACCTGAAAATGTTGACACTTAGATGCAAATAACCACAAACACAGTAACACTTCAAGAGTGAAGGGAGAAAACAGGGGAAGCACTCACAAAACCCATCCATGATTGTCTCACAAACCATATGGCAGAGACAGCAAGATTTCCACACAAGCAAGTTCTAAATTCAGTATTCTTTTCTGGGTGCTCTGAGATTTATGTAGAACATGGAAGCCTTACTCTAGAGATCAAGGCCATCAGCAGTGGACTCTGTACCTCCAATCAATGATTGAGATGTATTTATTTGTGGGCATGGTAAGAAAACTAATCCTGTTTTAAGCTGGTTTATATTGGTTGGTAACAGAGACAACAGTAAGAGTTGTAAAAGTGTGGTAAAATTAGCTGTGATGAAGAAATGTATTAAATTGTATGTATCCCTTGGAAATTGATACCTGGCATTTTTATTGAAATAAGCCATGACACCTGTAAATTTAAACTACTTATACCAGTGGCAAAATGATGCCCTTAATGTTTGGAATAAGACCTGTTTCATTCTCATGACTTACAAGTCTTACACACAGGGCAAGCAGACAGATTCTGACACTGTATCTGAGAGTATATCTGCAGTGTTTCTCAAAGTCAGGATGAACTTCAATGGTGAGATTTCCTTGGGAATACACAATGCCAAAGCTCTAATCCCCCAAAACCCTGAAAAACATGCTTAAAATCAAATATGAGTTTTGCACAGTGGAATAAATTTATAGATGTGCTTACATTTAGGTGAGTACCTCAGTGTGTGAGTACAGGCCTAGATATTTTTGCTTACTGAGCATGCTTTTTATTTCAGCATATCACTGATAAGAACTTTATCTGAGAAGATTTTTTTATACTTTTCTATATGTGGATTATGCTTAGATAAGTAGACAGATAGACACACACATAGATAAGTATTTTCCCTTAACTATGACAGATACATGAAACATTGTCCTGAAAAGCTCTATTCTAATTTCTTCTGACTACTGTAAAATGTTAATGATGTAGAAGATGTTTCATGAGAAAAGCGTATGTGTTAAAATTCTAGATAGAAAATATCAGAAAAATTGTCACCTTTCAATTAAAAGTAATGAAATATTAATCTGTAAAGAGAATGTCAAGATTTAGTGACTCAAAGTGTATGCATTAATGAAAGCAAAACTACCTAAGAGGAATTGCTGAGCAATCACACATAAAAATGACCTGCATAAACAATTTGGTAATTATTGCAGAAAGCACAATTAAAATGGAAATCTGTAAAAATAATCTGTCTGAAGCATTTCACTGAATTTGCATATTTACTCTCTCTTAATTACCTTTGAATAACAGGTTTAATTTTCACCTAAAAATGGTTTATGTTTATCTACAAATATAATTTAATTAATATCTTTGCACTTCCCATATTAGCTACACAGAAAACCAGAAAATCACCATGGAAAATTTATGTGATTACATTAATTTCATTGTACTGGTTGTTAACACCTGTAAGCTAGTTTCTCCATGGATACAAATTGGGATAGTTCACTAATCTCAGTTGAAGCAGTTTTTTGCCAACTGAGCAGCTAGCCTTGTTCTTTTTGTTTTGTTTTGTTTCGATAACCATGTGGAGGTAACGTGATAACACAGATATGAGACTTCTTAGAGAAATTATTAACATTGTATTAAAACATAGTTGTGCTTTTAAGCCGAACTATAAAATCAGGTATGAAAATTCAGATTCTGGAGTTAACTTGCTTTGGACTCTAACACAGAATCCCCTTTCACCTGAGGCATTCAGAAATCCCCTTCATATTCCCAAGGGTTTCCTACAAGCTGTGCTGTCACAGCACATCTGAAGTAACAGCTAAAGTCTGGATAGTACTGTGGCTTCATTTTCCTAACAAGATACAAATTCTTGGATAGAGTAGAAAAGCTCAAAACTATTCTCAGTAGTGTGGGAGGAACTAATAACTCATGGAATATGACATTTTTATTAAGCACCATAGCCTAAGTTTCCTCAGGAACCAGCTTTAATAATTTGGTAGTACATTGCTCTGAAGGGATTAATATTATTTACTTATAAGAATGGCTTGAAGCAGGACTGCTAACACATCCTGTACATTTCATCAGCTCTGCATCCAATTTGGGCTACACATAATTCAGAAGAATCATCACAGAGTGATTTCCCAACTATCTATGTGCCTCCAAACACAGGCAAGGGAAAACTCTACCATAAAAAATGGCCTATAATATCACAGTAGACCTTTTAAAATACTTCCCTAAACTAATTCAGGAAACCAGATGAGCAATTCTGTCAGTTTGCTCAGGAAAATATTGCAAATTCTACACTGTCATGTACAAGAGGATCAAACTGGGGCCATCATCAGTATTAATCACTGCTCTTGATATAGATTTTACTTTGCATTCTCCATGGTTTTTTAAATGTTTTATAATTGTCCTGACTGCTCACTGTTGATAGTCAGAGAGTGGAAGACTTAAGAAAATGGCATAGCTGTAACACTTCAAAACAGAGCATTAAGATAAAAATAATATATTCAAATGTGTTCTTAATGTGTCATTGATGAAGCTAAGCTTATTTTAGTTATAATAATTTCAAAAAGTTCTTAAAAATACCTAATTTTAAAGGTATATCAAATTCTTACAGAATCTAACATGCAGGTATCAAACATTGACAGTTACAACAGCTTGTTTAATTTTTGCTTGACTAGCAGAAGGATTCATTCCTACTGGCATTCAACAATAGGTTTAAGAATCCCACTTTTAGGCTCTTTAAGACTTAGGAAATGTGTCTGATCTCCCTTTCTCATAGTGGGAATTCAGGGAGGAATTTTATGTTTAAATGACATAAGAAAAACTAAAAATATGTCTTATCCAGTGGAATGTGTTTGGCACTTTGTGTAAAATGATAAACACAAAATTTTAACATGTTCATGCTATAGCAGCACCAAAAGAAGCCAAGGCAAGCAGGCAGGAAGGAAGGATACAAAAAGGAAAGTTCCTATGAGTTAAGAATTATCTCAAGCATTAGGAGAAGCCAAGAACAAGGGAATCAGCTGTGGCTGATCAGCAAACAATTTCTTCATTTACATCACCTCAATCTACCTCAAAGAGTCACTCAGATGTTTAACTACCTTGGGTCTGTGCTGATCATAAAAATAGTTTTCCTTGACACCTCAATAAATATAGTTAAGAGATTACAAATTTCTGGGATTTTCCATAGTAGAGAGCCAGAAATTAAAGAGATCCTGTCATACTGTCAGGTCAAAAATAATGGCTGGTGACAACTGCTGCCTCTCTGTATTTAGGCTGCAGGCACACCCCTGCATACTGACAGTGGAGTAGGTACTTTTTGTAAGAAGAGGATGGCTGCTGCCTGAGAACACTAGTACCAGAGTTCAGAACACTTCATAGTGCTGCAAGTATCATATTAGTTATCATACAGTTATCATATCACCAAAACACCATGTTAATGCACAACACGTGGAAAAAAGGAAAACAGATGGGAAAATAGCATTATAGGCCTTCAGGTTTAGTACAGCCATTAATGTACCTGGTTCTATTTCATCAGTGAAACACTTTAAGATGCACAGGAAGGTGAAGGTTTGGCTTGAGTCAATATGAGAACATAATACCACCCACCAAAGGTTAAGATCCTGCTCTTCTTTCCTGCCTTTCATGCCCAGCCCCAGAACAGACCTTTAAGCCAGGTCATTTCAGTCATCCAGTTTAGTGTGCTTTCTAAATGATACTGTATTGGCAGACCTGAGGAGACAGGCAATTTAAACACAGGACACATGGAAACAAGCCACTGAGGGAAGGAGACAGAGTTATCTAAGCTGGCTTTCTTGGAGGAAACCAATGTCTGGCAGGCCTGCACATTTAGCTCACACGTATTTTCAGAGAGCACGGAGTTTAGTTACTTCACTGGTGGCATACCTTGGTGCTCATTAGTTACCTATTCTTGCAAAATAAACTTTACTAATGACTCTTCTTTTTCTTTTCTGAGCCTTCTGATGTTATGTTTAACATCATTCTGCTACCTGGAGGGGCTGTCTTGCTTCCTTCATTCGCTCCCTTCTCCTTTATACTACTTACAGCACTCATGTGAGCCCCATGAGAAGTGCTTCAGCTCCCTCCAAATCACAGAGAACAAGTCAGATTTTTTGCTGGATTTATTTTCTCTGGTTTAGTGAGTGAAACTAGGTTATAGTAGGATCAAACAGACACAGTCAGCAGCAAGGAAGGAAATTGGAATATGTGGTGAGGAGAAAGGGGAAAGTGAGTTGAACCTTTGCAAGTCACTAAACCAGTTCAACATCAGAACAAGAACAAAGCCTTTCTCTGGCTGAAGATAATAACCAATAGCTCAGTTACTGATGGCTGTAATATTTAGCCCAAACAGCTAAATTTAACAGTTTTTCAGAGGAACTCTTGTTACTATTTTTTTTTTTTCTTCCCTGGGTATAAAGGGTATAAGTGAAAAGAACTGCAGTTCTCAGTAAGATAAGCCCATCTTCTTGCAATGAAAGCAATAATCTGCACTACAATAAGCAGTAGCAGCAGAGAATATCACTGGTGTCCTTTGTAACCCCGATAGCAATCGATGAGGAGACACAGTTAAGAATGTGCTTTTTGGGCTAAGATCACTACAGAGGATTTCCTTAGATGGAGGAGTTCCTCTCCCTGCCACACTGCCCCTCACTGAACTCCTTGTCACCCAAACTGCCTTCTAGGACACACAAACCTCCACCCCCACCGAATGTGTGGTGGCTCAGTGCTCTTCCTGGCCTCTCCTTGGGAAAAGCAGCACTTCTCCTGGCCACAGGGCAGGGAGGGTGAATATTTCCATTACAGAAAGAAAACCACAGGGGTAAGGTGGACCCAGCCCTGTGAGAGGCCAAAGGAACAGGAAGAAGGCAATAGGGGTACAGTTATGCTCAGAGCCAGACTGAGCAGGCTGTGATAGAGAATAGCAAAATCGAGTGCCACAGATATAACCCTGGCACAGCAGGAACCAGCAACTGTATCGTGTACATTTAGAACTGAACTGTAACCATGTCTCACCATATGCTGAAACCACCCACTGCTAATAGCAAGCATCCTTCAGATGTTGTTTTCAAGCATGAGAAAGGGGTCCAGAATCAGCTGGGCTCTGTCTGAAGATTGTGGGAGGATAGTGGCCACAGGAAAGAATCACAGCTGTTCCCATCTTAACATCTGGCAGGTTTACTTCCATTACTGTGTCACTCCTCTAGGGCATAAAGAACCAACCTGTTTGAACGGTGCCCTGCAGATACTTTTCTAAATACAAGATGATTTTACATGAGCTGTATCCTGTGTTTTTGTTAACCAGAAGGATAAAGCAAGTCTTAATCTGGTTAGATCTTGTTATGGATCCAGACTGATGACATTAAACCATAAGCATATATGTCTGACTTTTGTGGTACAGCAACATGCCACGTGAGACTACAGCAAGAACCAGCAGCCCAGAATGCCAGAGCATCAAATGAGTATTTTTCAGACTAAATATTAAAATATTTAATTTCATGTGGTCTTGTGTAATTCTAAAAATCCAGCTGTAGCCACAAAAGGATTTATTTCCTAAGGACATCATCTTATTTGGTGTATTTGAAGCAAAGTGGCTGCTGAGCCCTTGGGAATGAGCACTGTATAGCTCTGAGGGCTCCAGACACTCAGCAGTGCAGGGTGTGCTGCCACCTCTTGGCCATTGCTTCCAAAAAATCCTTATCCATTTTTTAAAACCTCATTAGTGCATAACATTGTTTCTTTTTCCACAAAATCCTTCTGTCTTGGAAATTCTCTCCCTTCTTTTAACTTAGAGGTATCTAGATATTGGATATTTAATATCCTTTGTTATATTTGATTATTAGGCCATTTTCTTTTTTAACAATGCTAAGAAGACTTTGTGCTTTATTAATCTGAAATAAAAACATTATTGCAGTTTTATTCACACTTGCAACAACAGTGATATTTGTGTCTGCAATCTTTAGATATTGCTATCCTGAAGAGATATTAAATATGTCCTACTTTAAAATAGGTGTCACAAATAATAACAACAACCAATAACCCTGCTCTGAACCATATGACTGGAAACCAATATCCTCCAAAATCGACAGCTTTCAGTATGAGACAAAAAGCCATGAACATCCATTCAGTCCAAAAGATATTTAACACAGGGGATTGATTTTCAGCTAGGGAAAAGACCCACACCTTGCATTTTTCTGAAGTCTACAGGAATTCTGAATGAAAAGTCCCACGCTGAAACTTTTCAGATAACATTTGCTACTTCTCTGTATGAATTACTGAATTTCACTTAACTTCCTATTCATACGTAAGATTTGCACAAAGCTCATGTTCTAGGGAGAAAAGGAAAAATGCCAGTTCTGAAAATTTCCAAAGGTCCTGCTCCCTGGCAATATGAATTGAAGGAGAACAGACAACACCTTGCCCTGTTGGGCAACAGGAGAGTAAACTAGCATATTTACTTTTATAATTTTAAATCTGCATCAGTTTAAATCACACAGCGTTCACTTCTCTTCTCTGTGGCCACAGCCTTCTTAGTAGGATCTATTGCAATAGCTCAAGGATTAATTAATGATTTTGAACTAAAAGAGGGTAGATTCAGACCAGATCTAAGGAAGAAATTTTTCACAGTGATCATGATGAAACAATGGCATGGGCTTCCCAGAGAGGTGGTGGATGCCCCATCCCTGGAGATATTCAAGGTCAGGTTGGATGGAGCTCTGAGCAACCTGATCTAGTTAAGATGTCCCTGCTGTTGGACCAGATGAACACTGAAGGTCCCTTACAAACCAAACCATTCTAGAACAACACTTTTGTAGAAGGGTGGGGAAACTGGGGGTTTTCAGACAGGTTAAGAAGCAGACTTGGGCTCCTTCAATAACTGTTCTTTCTCTTCCATCTCCCTAATGATCTTATGCCCCTCCAGCCACAAAGAGAATGTTCATGTGAGAATTCCCCAGGGTATAGAATATATTTTTAGTTTAGTGACAAAAATTTTTGCAAAATTTTTCTTTTCTCTGAGGGTAAAAGGCCAGGGATTACTTTGACTGTTGCATTGGACCCTTATGGTCACACTTTCAAAGCTATGCTTGTGTTGGCAACACAAATCCTGTTATTGTTACAGGATTAATGTGCATAAATTTCCAAATGCAGCTTTGAAAATGGAGCCAAGGAATATCATTTGTGTACATTCTGGAATTAAAGTAGGCTCTGATTATTGGCCAGTCATTCAACAGCACTGTTGTATACACATCTTCTTACAGGACATCTCTAAACACTCATTCAGACTTGTCTGGCTTCCTTAAGTAGCTGTATATTATTAAATAAAAGAAATGATAAGACATCAGTTACAACCTACCTCTTCCTTTGTCAATGATAAATTCAATTTGTCCTGATTCTGCTAACACTATTCCTTGGCTTTTCCTTTTTTTAATATTTCTTAAGAATTAAGAAAAAAGTGACAATAATTAGTACCATGATCATTTTTTATTTCGTTCCACTAGAAACTTCAATCCTGTGCTGCAGTGATGGAATAAATATGGCACTGACATTGCCAATTCATCAGTTCCTTGAGTCTGATTAAACTTCTACTGTTCTGAACTAAACCAGGCTTTGTATCTTATTATACAATTGCTTCAGGTGAGAACTACAGTTTTATCCTTCTGTTACTGTGCAGCATCTATTGTAATCACAGTGGTAATTTCAAACATGCTTAAATTTTTTCTATGCCTGTTTTATAAACTTTTTAATGAGAATGGGCTTTTTAACCACTAAAATCATTCATAATGGTCTTGACATGAAAATAGAGGAAAATAAAACAATTTGTCTTATACTAGAGAGAACATCTAGTTTCTGTAGGTGGATTACATTGAGGCACAATGTGCACTGCCTCTCCAGCACTACCACTTCTCAAGCAGTTCCAGACATGCCTGGTGATGTATCACCAGACTCCTGGCACACTATGAGGAAGCCTAGAAATTGGTACCACATAAGTAGGCATTTTCAGGTTTCTAATTTTGGCCTTAAGTGGCCTTATTTTGCATGTGTCATACTAAGGCTTATACACTTATCCTGATTTGGTTTTTACTCCTGATGTCATTCTTTTTTTCTGTTTATACAATAAATTAGGAAGTTGGATGCTGTTGGTATTCTGTGCATCAGCAGGGTGAGACGACTCATTAGGAGAGTAATTCTGTTCCCTGTGAATCCTTCTTCTGAATTGCCCTCTAGGTGATAGAAATCTCTTTCTCCTAACAATTTTGGAGTGTTCTAGGAAGGCTAATCAACCAACACAGGCACTTGCCTTGAAATGCCTTGAATGAGGCTGTATGAGAAGCACCCATGTTTCTTAATAACACCACTCTTGCATGGGTCAAACAGCAATATCTGTTTTTTATACAAGAAGGGAAATTAGATGTTTCATCAGTTATTGTCCTGCTCACATCTAATACAGAGCTGACATGCAGTCAACAGAAAAAACATTTATCCCACGAACCACATTTCACCTATTTCAGGACTAAATCTTTCACTGACCTTTGCTTTCAGCTCCATCTTTTGCAAAAATTTTTTAGGATTTAAATATAATCCAACTAGAAAGAACAGAGCTTATTTCTTCAGTAAGTAATGATAATTTCTGTTGCATTGGTGTGGTATAAATAAAGACAGCATTCAAAAGTCTTACAGCCACTTGTGTAATAAAGTTCTTTTTCAGTGTGATTTAACATCAAATAGTTTTAAAGAACCCATTTATAAAATTTGAATTTCAAATGCTTATTTCACTGTCAAAAATCTTGTATTATGTTCAGACAGCTGAACTATAAATCCTCCTAATTTTCAAACTGTACTGGCCAAAGAACTATACCATTCATTAGATAAGGATAGTGACTACCTCATTTAAAATGAATCCTTGTAGATGACAGGCTGTGCATCATTACATTTAAGTGTAATGTGAGCCAGAAACAGTAACCTAAAGGAAATAGCATTGAGGGGTAGTAGATATTAAAGAGGGAAAATGCCTGCATGATGATGACTGTAGAAGGAGGCCATTCAGAGTTTCCACACAAGCAATATTTCTCACCTAGTCTTGACTATAGTCCAAGACTAGATAGATAGATAGATAGATAGATAGATAGATAGAGAGGTAGAGAGATAGAGAGAGAGAGAGAGAGAGAGAGAGAGAGAGAGAGAGAGAGAGAGAGATAGAATGCACAGATCATCCTGGACTATATAATTTAAAACATAAATTAAAAATCCTTACATATATTAATCCAACAGCTGTGGGCCACTTATTATGAGTCCACTGTTTTATGTTAGAGGAAATAATATTATTTACAATATTATTGTTTAAATACCTTTGTCTTGCAATGTATAGAAAACTGATGGTGTAAATCAGGATCTTACGTCTCATTTGGCAAGAAGCAGGCATTTTTAAAGGTTTTAATTCTCTGAGGACAAAGTAATAATTCAGTTCCAATTTTTGCACATATCTGTTGCACACAATATAAAAAAAAAAAATCAGTGGGAATGTTCACATGAATAGATTTTAGGCATAGTCATACAACTGGAAGAGCTATGGCCTTAGTATGCATGAATTTAAGTACTTTTACAACCAATTCAAGGAGAATGGTCTGTGATGACTACACATATAGGGTACACAAAGGCCTACCTGCATGTGAGGAACCACTTGAAAAAGCAACTTAATTCACAACAGCAAGATGGAGGGTGTGGTATGAGATGTTCTTCCACTGCATGGCTAAGGCAGGAATAAAAAGCTGAGTTCAAATTCAGCCTGGAAACAAGAGGAAAATGCTTTCAGTTACATTTTGGTTTTGTCAAGAACAGTTCTGCTGACATTCGGTATATACCCACAAATTTTAAGATATGGGGTACCTCCCATCAGTTGTTCAGATGTATTTCAGCCCAGAATGCAGCAATAAGGTCAAGAGAAGTTTAGAATTTATTACAGAGAAAAGATTGCTGCTGTGGGACATCTCTGGCATCAAGCCCTGAGAGCAGCCCCCTGTAACTTCTGGTCTACACAACCTCCATTGTTCTCTCAGGTTTCACAGCTGCAAAGGTTGCTTCCTCTTCCAGAAGGCAAGAGCTCTCCTCTCACAGCAGCTCCACCACAGGAAGGATTTTTCTCTTTCTGTCTCGTTTTGGGGAGGGAGGGGTGCTGGTCTTGCCTGTATCACCCGGCCCAGAACCAATTAACTTGGCCTGAAGAGCCCAGTGGGTCTCAGGTGGCCAGGGCTTGATAAGGCATTTCCTCTCCCTCTGCTTGGGCTGGATAAAAGTTATTTGAAAGACACACCTTCTAAATGATACAACCTTTATTTATTTATTCAAAAAACAACTTCTGCCTTATAGATAAGAGTCTGAAGATAGACCAAGAACATATGAATTGAATATTTTACAGTCTTGTTTAACTGAGACACTCTTGTTAGGTTCCTAAGAGGAAACCTAACAGTTTCCTTTCATGGGAGGATAAGCATGTTTCCCAAACTCTTTAGTAACTTGATCCCTTTCTACACTGGAATTCCCCTGTGTCCCCTAGCAGGAATCACCCGCAATTCCCAGCTGATGACAGCCTAGAAGGCAGGATATTTGTGAACTACAGCTTGAACAAACCTCTGGAGTTTAAAGAGGAACCTATCCATGCTTAAGCTTGGAGCTGTAGGGCTGGTGTCCTGACACCCTGTTATGCTTGTGGGCTACAGCAGCTCCTGGCAGAAAGCAAAGGAGACATGGAAGATGGAAAGGAAGATGGAGACAGAGCAGTTGTTTCAGGAAAGAAACCAAACCCCATTTCATCTGCTCTGCTCCTGATGTAGCAGAGCATTCAAAGCAACCTACAGGCATCTGATTACATAATTACCATTGCATACATTTATCCTTCAGTGCCTTGATAGTCTTTTCCAGCAACATGGATGTGAAATTGGGGTGTGACCATTCCAGAAAGCTCAGATATAAAACATGTGAAGTGTATGCCCAAAACCTGAAGTCGAATCATGAGTAGCCCTAAGTTGTTTAGGGCAGTAAAATGAAACACTTATAAAATAAAAAAAGATCGAAGAGGTTAACACAGTCCTTCCATGTAATTACTATAATCTATTTGTGCACAATTCATATTCATATTTAATGCAGTTAAAAAAAATTAGTTTACCCACAAAACATCTATGTAAACTAGGTACCAGGAAATTATTTCAGAAATTTGGTGGCCTGAGAAAGACAGTATATCGTGGTTTGTTTCTGATAAAGTGATATCCAAGTGACCCTATTCCACTCCAATGGGAAGTGAAACAATTTTGATTTATAATGATTTAAATTCACAGAGTTTCATTGGAAATATAATCTGGCATGCTTCTGAATTCTTACTCTGGCTGTGCACAGACATTATTCTGTCAGTACGGTAAGCTTTTAATTACTATATTTCCCAAAATAAATGCATCACTCATCAGCAACTAAACAACTAAAACAACACCCAATCTGAATCTAACCTTTTATAATAAAGTAATAAAATATTATCCAGATTAGGAATGACCTTGTTTTCTTAGGAAGGTCACAATTTCCTTCACTGCTTTGTTTTTTGTTTGTTTTTTGTTGTTTTGGGGGTTTTTTGTTTTGTTTTGTTTCTGACGTGACTTGGAACTCTTTTGCTAAAGGAAATGTATCTGCCTTGATCAGATGAGGATTTGGCAGCAAACTCTGCAATATTATGGTCTGTCATATCAGATCACACCAGGGCTTAAAACTTTTCACATTCCTTTAGTAACACCTTGTAGCAGAGCTCTGCACAACTTCTCACACCTGAATTCTTAAAAAGCCTTGGATTTGTTTTCTGCCTGATGCTGAACGAGCACAAAAACTGGCACTTTATTTTGTGGAACGAACTCAGTTGTTTTCAGAGTAGAAAAAAATTACCCTGGCTTACTTCCATCACTGATGCATGTGTTACAATAAAATTCACTTTCTTGAGAGGTGCCCATAGTCCCCATAAAATGCAGGAAATTCAGGCATTTAAACCAGCAAGCTTAACAGACTGACACCTAGGCTACCAGTTAGAGATGCCCAAAAAAAAAGGAGATTTAATATATCCCCCCAGCACCAGTTAGGGTCCTACCCTTATTCAGGATTCTTAGCTACTGGCTCTCCTCTAGAACAGCTATGTCCCATCAGTCCCTCCTCATAAAAACAAAACAAAACAAAACACAAAAAAACCCCCCAAACAAACAAGAAAAAACTCCCCCAAAAAACCCCAAAAAATACCCAAGACACAAAATTGACACTGCTTCCCAAACTGCAATACTTAGCAGCTTTGCTTTTGTAGGGGTAAGGGTTTGTTTGAATTCTTACTCTGGATAAATTGAAGCCTTGATTTTTTCTCTTCTAGGGTTGATGTGAGTTACCTGTTTCTCAGAATACACAATCAATGTTTTCTCCCTTTGGCTCCAAATATAGCAACTAGAGATTCAGACCCTCAGCTCCAGGAAAAAGCCCTGACTAACATGTTCTGGGGAAACACATAAAGAAACTTGAGACTTTTTGTTCCTATTGCTCTTTTGCATCAATGGATCCAGACCCAGTTGCCATTAAAAAAAACCAAAACTACACAAACAAAACAAACAAAATGCAAAAAACCCCACCCATAAACCCACAGACCTTCATGTAGTATTTCCAAGATTCCTTTATCTAGGACTATGACATAATTTCAAACTGGTTTTATGAACATTCTTTATAAATAAATTATTTCATTTCTGACAAAAATACAGGCTTGAGAAGGTTGTTTTATCTTTTTTAAGAATGGAAAGACTTGCTTGTCAGA
Organism: Cyanistes caeruleus; assembly: GCF_971803275.1. Taxonomy (NCBI): domain Eukaryota; kingdom Metazoa; phylum Chordata; class Aves; order Passeriformes; family Paridae; genus Cyanistes; species Cyanistes caeruleus. Next base: position 76,409,278 of record NC_141705.1, read on the forward strand.
CTCAGTAAGATTTTAAAATGCTAATCCACTCTTGGAACATATAGCTGACACTGACAGAATGTTTTATGATGTGATCTCTCGCGCCTACTTCCAGCTAAAATTAATAAAGTCCTCACCTCCCCTTTGGCCTCCAGATCTTATTCCAGCAGGAAATCACACCTTAAAGTAACTTATCCTGCCAAATACTTCATCACTTTCCACTAAGAGGGAAAGTGGAAGGCATGTTTCATCATAGATCTTCCCAAATGTGTTGAAGTGAAAGAGGAAAAAAATGAGATATGTTCATCTTGTTCATCTACACCTGTATGTTCTATTGTTATGATGAATACCCTTTATCTTTAGATAATACACATGTAAGAAGCTGGTCTGCTCTGAAGTTTTTAAGAGTTTCTTGTTGCATGTTCCTGTATTACTGCAGCCAAATTCCATTAAGACCTATGTTTTAAAATATCTTTCTAATATATATGATGAAATAGTTTTTACAGTTTCTGGGCCTTGCTGCTCAGTACAGTACAGTGCACAGTGAATTTCTTTGAAAAGCACCTAATTCCAGAAATATTAACATAATTATTATAGTGGGTTTTAAAAGGAATTTAGTGGAGGGGGAAAAGAAGCCCAGTTGCAGAAAGATTTTACAACAGATGAGTAAAAGTTGTTGAGGGCTCTCTTCTCATCAGACCAGACCCAGTGAGAGGACTGTGTCCAATGCCATGTGGAAATGCTAATTTCCAGCATGGTATGACAATGCAATCATGTGCTCAGTCAAAGTTTTGCATTATCTGGAAAGAGATATCAAACCTGTATTTTGTAGGGGTTTTTTTCCCCCTTTTTCAACCAGTAACATTTCCCGGATATTACTAATTTCTTCTTCTACTCTGTGAGTTATTATTCTAGATTTCCAAAGGGAAAGGAGTGGTATTTTTCTCTACAGAAACAGGGTTGCTCTAAGAAAACACCTGCATTTAGAGTAAGAAATTTTACAGAGCTACAAGATATTGCCCAGGGTGCAAGTGGAAATATTAAGAGTTATATCCCATCCGTGACTGAAATGAATGTATTTTAAATTTCTGTTTCACTTTTGCACATATGGAATATGTTAAATATAATTCCCAATGCCTGTAAACTTCCTTAAAGCCTGAGATAAATTTACTGTTAGAAGAAGGAGCTGTATAGTCACACAGAAGTCATTACTTTTAGTCTTATTCCACATTTTAGCCTGAAATCAACTAAGCATTTTTGATACCACCACAGAGTATCTGACATGAAGAAAGCATCTCCAACTGTAATCCCATAACCTCTAATTTACTTCCATGCACACCTGAAAATCACAGCTGAGTCATAGTACACAAATTTTTGCCAGGGCAATATATTTTAGTAACAATATTAGAAAATAGTTTTACAGAACTTTGTGAAGGATAGGAAAAGATGGGGGCACAGAATAATCACATCCTCCCAATGACAGTTTTCTTTAGCTAATTTTTCAGATTTGAAATCCCACATTATAGGATTTTGATAGATTACTGGGTTATTTCAAATATGTATTGGCAGATAAGATACAATTTAGCTGTGTCACAAAGGTAATTCTGCCTGGGAGGTCTTCACTGTTTCAATAGATTCCCCTCACACTGAAATGTCAGAGGTTTTGACTGGCTTTTGATCCAAGCAGACATTTGGCTTTGGTCTAGACCTTCAACCTCTCAAACAAATGACACTGTTAACATGTTTAAAGTGCCTTCAGACCGACTACAGGAAACATGCAACATCCTTCAATGTGATCACAAATGATTTCTTGGGATTAATATGAGACACAATGTGAAAAAGAAATATTTCTATAGAAATAAAGTTATTATTTGCTGTGACTGAATTTAAGCCTGATAGCTTTGGCTCATACACAGGACATGCTGTTATTTTGTCTTTTTCGTTCAGACCACAACTCTTCCTGCTGTGACTCAGAAGCAAATGCAGTTGGGCATTGTCACATTGATCCTGCCTACAGGTTTCAGAGTAATCTGCAGTGCAATTTGCAAAGTATACAATTTTTTATTACTGAAGCCTATGGATAATTCTTCAAGAACAAATTTGTTTGGTTTTTTTTCTGACTGTCATTGACTGAGATTATTCCTCCTTGGTTGTCACTGATTTGACAGAACTCTGAAATTCTTCTTTAAAATTATCTTCTGTTGCATTGCCATGAAAAAAGATTATCTTATTATTCTTTAGTATATAATATATACTCATTATCTTCCTAATTTTCCTGCTTAAATCTGTAATGTACTAACATTTGCTCTGTTTTTATACTTCAGTTTCTATACCAACAGTATTTTAAAGTCTAAGATTGTTCTTCGTAATATCCAATTACAGCAGCCTTAGAGCCAGGAACTGAAGTACTTTCTATTTAATAGGTTCAGAATCCCTGTTTGAGCTTCATCCATGAAACACAATTGAATGCATGTGTTTGTGGCCATGACAGAACAAGACATTCGGTACATTTTTAGCGATCACTTTAGTGTCTAAGTTCTCTTTTAAATACTGTTGGCTTTCTCTTGCTTTTTATAAAGGAGCCTTGCTTCACAGGGTATGGAAAAACAGCAAACCCAAGCAGGACACTGAATTCATCTCAGGTCTCTGCTGACATCAGAAACCACTCAATCTTTGCTCAAGAGACTCTTCATGTATTTATAACCCTGTCATTTACAGTTCCTTTCCATTTACTCTCTGCATGGGTGACCTACCAAATGTATGCACAGCAGCCAATGTGCATCCCTTATATGCTGACTGCGAGCTGCCTGATGTTAGTACCCACACTCCCATCAGGCTTGAAAATATCCTGGGAAAAAATATTTACCGTGGAGCAAAAATGAGAGGAACTGCCTTCTAAATACTATCCACAGAAACAAAACTATTGGAGTCTGACAAGATACAAGCAAGATTTCAATGATGAGAAGAACATTTGGAGTTTGCACAAACACTGCTGGTTTTCTTAATTCATTTATTTCCCTCACAAAAAAGAGAATAATTTTCTAATCTTATCTATAGAAGAATCCATTAGTATTCATGTTGAATAAAATCTTGGTTTTGAATGGATTTGACAGAACAGTTTCTCTTAACACTTGTTCAGAAGCAAGCTAGGCCTTAGAGCAGGAATAAATTAAATACCACTGGACCTTTTTTGTACTGTTAGGAATAAGATTTTTCTACATTGTTCACTATATTAAAACACTCTTTAGTTAAAATAATCCCACTTTCGTTTCATTGCAGTCAGCCCTTCTGCTTCAAAGCTAGTTTAGCATCTTTGGTTTCTGCTCCTACCCTCTTTGACACAAAGTTGCCCGCAAAAAGGACTATTAAAGGGTATCCAAAAGTCCTCCAGCTGTGTTAAGAGATAAATTCAAGGGAAGGCAAGGAGCCAGCAGCTGCAGGACCATACAGGAGCAAGCCTCCAAAATGAAATAATTAGGAATCAGTTTATAATTGTGTTATGCTGTCTCTTTAGTCTGTACTTCATTCATAAACAGATGGACTGAAATATTCAAGAAACAAATTTTTCAAAACTGACTTCTAACCTCATAACGAAATAGTAACTGGACAAACCTCTGTGAAAATACAATTGAAACATATCTCTGGATTTAACGTAGGGAATATGAAACATAATGTCATAAACCCTGAAAAGACATTTTAAAAATTATTTTAGAATTTGAAAAACCCAGTTTTGCAATGACATTTGACAATCCTTATTAAATTGGCCCCTGTTATGCACAGGAGAAGATTTAAAAGATTAAAACTGCTTGGTTTAGAAAAAGATGAAAAAAACATGGCCTCAGAAATATAAATATCATATTTTATTTTTATTCGTAAGGCAAGAACAAATGCACAATCATAATTATGATGGGGTAACATAAGCCAGTAAGCTTTATTCTGACCTGTAAACTCAATTCTGTGACCATTATTTTCTCTGAAAAGCTTCTAATTTTGTTTATTCCTTCCTTCTTTATTTTTCCACTTTGAAGTAAATACACATACAATAGAGAAGTCTTTCCATTCATCAAGATTAATGAGAAGTATGCCAAAAGTGAAAATTTTAGTAATTAATTTGTTCTCACTCTAGAAAAAGAGGTTGCCTACAAACCCCAGAAAACTGCTTCTCCTTGTTTGCAGTTGTTATGAAAGGGCAAAATTGAGGTAGGCAATGGATCTCATGACTTTCGGAACTGCTGGAGACTTTGAAAGAGAAACTAGAACAGTGCAGGTATTTCCATACTTATGTCTCTGTAACAATCTGAGGTCAGGATTAAGGGTGTACTACAAAACCTGCTAAATTGTAAGATAAACCCATAGGCTTAGTAAATTTTATGAAGGCTTATAGGAAGAGTTTGATATACAGGCGCTTATCAATCTTGTTTTGTGTAGCTAAAAAAATGTGGCTGACTTGAAAATCATTTTCTAAATCTGTAAATTTCACAGTTTTATTTGCAACCTCCCCACTGAAGGGGTTTATTGATCAGCCACATCACAGAACATGGTAAAATACAGGCCCTGCATTAACAGAAGAATACTGCAGTATTCTTATTGTTAATAGTATTGTTGTTCTTATACTGCAGTACTAATATTCCTCAGACAGAAAGAATGGAATTTGTCAGAGTACAAGAGTGGGCTCTGCTACAGCCTCAAGAAAAGCTGTAATACTTCTTGAGTTCTCTTCCCATCTCCAGTAAAGAGCTCAGAACAAATCAAAAATACATCATGTTTATTCCTTGTCTTCTACAGGAAAATAGTTCCCTGTATATTTAATGGAACAAATACAACCAAAACAATATACTGGACACCTCTGGAAAGATTTGTAGCTGTTGTAATGTAATGTACTAAGAAGCAGAGTATTTTTGGTTTTGGTAAATGAGATAGTTATAATTTACTGCTGAACAATAGAAACCCAACAGTGGCAAATGCCAATAAAATAAAATAACCAACTGATACTCTGGTTGTAAGAAAGGAGAGGACAAAGGCAGTATTATGACAGTTTTTGAGGCCTGAACAAGCACACAGTACTAAAATAAACACCCAGCTCTAAGGAAACCTATGTTATGCTCCAACTAAAAATATGCTGAGAGTCAGAGCTTATAGAGAAAAGAAGAAGCCCATTCAGTTGTTCTGTGCTACTCAGCCCTTTACAGAGGAAAGTGAATCCCTAAGATATCAGCCATCTATGTAAAGTAGGAACTATGCAAAATCTGCTGCAGTGGGGACCAGAGATGAGCTGAATGCTTTCTGCATTCATTTTCTGCAGACACCTTATTTTAAACTCAAAGTCCCATGGAGCCTAAATAGGACTCTGATTTCAGGTCTGGGAAGCACTTAGGTTACCAAATAAGGTATAAATTTATGGTGGCCCTAGATAAAAACAAACAAAAAATAAATCCAAACTTGAAAGCAGAGTTTCTGTAGCAGAAAAGATTGAGCTGCATTATATCCTCAAAACACTGACATTCTCTACTTCTATAGTAATCATTGCAGCAGGAAAGAATTGTGATACTCTAACTTTAAACTCTATTACTAAAACCAGACGCCTTGTTGAAGAGAAGCTGCTAGAGTTTACAACCACAGCAACTTCAGCAGTGGCAGTTTTAGAATGAAAATGATGAAGATCTGAAGTGTGCAAATCCCTGGAAAGGATTTTAAAGGCAACAACTGTTGTACCACAGCATGCAGTAGTTATTAAATGGTGATTTCACCATGCACAAAGAATCTTGGAGACACTTCTGAAACTTTCTAGGGTAAAATTTATTTATGTAGATAGAAAAAATAAAGCATCTAATTTTTTTAAAAAAGCTAGATTTAGACTGGTGTTACAAAAGTCATTCTCTATTTGTGCTCCCCCAGCCTGTGCACTAACTGAAGCAGGGCACCCCTAGGCAAATTATAGGCTATCATGTAATTGTACATTGTATCATAATGTATTCACTCTAGAAGGCAAAATTAAAGATACATTTACTTTCATGGGAAGAAAAAAGCCAGTAATGATGGTGAACATTTTAGAAGCCTATGTTTGCTAAGAACAGAGAATTAAAAGGCTTTTAGCAAATGGACTTTTTATAACTGGTAAAAGTATTCCATTGACATTCTCCGTACTTACAACCCCAACAGTGGTAGCAATAATGGAAGTGATGTTAGAATTAGGGTTTAGGGCACTGAGGCTCAAATTGCTGCCATCATCAAGGGGAAATGCTGCAGCTTATCACAGATTCTCAATCAATCAGCTGGCCTAATTTAGTCTGATGACCCATCAAGGCTGGATACTGGACTTAAGCAAGATTTTCTGGAAACAGTTTGTGTGTAAATTCTTAATATGACTTCTGGAACACACTGTTCAGATCTTGTCCTCTTTACATTCAGATTTTTAATTACTTTTTGTAGTACCTTATGCCATTTGACAAAAAAAAATATTTAATAATCAAAAGGTGTAACTTCATGGAGGTTTGCTTTAGCATAAACCCAAGCATGAGATCTGAGAGGACAACTCACAAGAGCTAGTATTCACAATGTCCTCAGCTGTCTCAGGTTCACAATGAAAATAAACAAAAACTTTTCACGCAGCAGCTTTCTGTTCCTCGTTCTAGTATGTAATTAATTTAAATAATTAACAAATAATCATGAACTTTTATATTTTTCCTGTTGCTGGAATAACAAATCAACTCCCAGTATTATTCAAAGGATAATTTACAGGCATGTATCTACCTATCAGCAAAGGCCAGGAGTATTTCAATTCTACATTTCAGTTCATGTTTATTTCCAGTAATAACATTAACTATGCTTCTTAATAAACTGAATTGTACAAAATTGACATGTACCCTTAAAAATATGCAATTCCCTTGTGCAGCCACTGGATGGACTTATGGAACCAGTGAAACCTTTTGACTGCAGAGAAGATGCACAATTAAGTGAGCAACTGGCAAGGAATTTCCTTTCCTTGAAGGCCAGGAGAAGCTTTCTGCAAAAGAGGATTTGAGCCTAAAAGGCAAGGTACAAGCAGGAATTTTAGCTTCTCCTTTTCAATCGAGTACTTGTCTTTCAAAACATTTAGTTTAAGAACAACTAAGCTCTTGAAATGAACCAGAATGATAGGAAAATTGGTTTGTAGAACATACAGATCAGTTCCAAATGTGATTGTTTGGCATTAAATTTTACAGTAAAAGCACTAAAAATTGTACTGAAAAGAAGCTGGGTTTTTTGATAGCTAAGTTTACAAACAGAAGCAGATCATAGTTATTTAAAGTAGTCCTTATTTTTTAAAAGTTATGCTACTTTAAAATGTTCATATTCTTTAAGAATAAAATAGAACAGTATTTGCTTAAGCTCCCATACCATTTTCTGGAATAGGAACCTGCTACTCTGCATAGTAAGTGTAAAACAATCCCTGCATCAAGAGTATGGTCATCCATGAATATAAAAACTTTATTTCCTTTTTTATTGCTGGTGTCAAAATTACTCCTGAGTATTTTGTATGTATTACATTTAACTATATTACAATTAATTTAATGCACTTTTCTAGACCAGTTACCATTTCAGTGCATACAACAGTGATAAAATACAAATGTGATTCCATTCACTGTGTTCTTCTGTTGTGCAGGTAAGAGCAGTAGAGGTATCAGTTGTAGCAGGAAAACAGAGTAAATTCAGCTCCAAGGCAGGAAATAGGGTTGCTGTGAGGAGAACTAAGTGAAGCTGGGGAATGAAAGTAGAGATGTATGAGCTCAGGAGATGAAGAGCTGTTACATAAATCTGCCCATACCTGCAGTTCTCAATCTGTGGACAGTGACAATGACAAGCATGGTCCTTCCACTCCCCTTCTGCAGATACACACAGTTAAAGGATGTAAAAGGGGATCATGTGGTTTTGTCATTTTGCCTGTCTGCCCTCACCCTATTCTGTCCCAAACAATTTCCAATGGCACCAAACCTAACTCCGCATGCCTGGAGTTATTTTGTCTTTGTGCTGTGAAGGTCATATGCAAAGCCTGTGTAGTGAGTGAATGTCCTCTGACTCTTTCTTTAATTGCATGGGATAGTCTTTCTGGGTACCTATTATAGCCAGGATGAATGACAGACAGTGGGAAAAAAGCATGGGCAAGGAAGGCTGGGTCAGGTTCAGTGCTGCTTTCAGTCCTCCTCTGGAAAAAGGCATGAAAGGAGACTGCAGACGTTTGTCAACTAACAACTCCTTCCCAGCCTAACTCATTTCTTCACTGTGTGTAACAGCAACTTTGTGGATAATAAAACACCTGCAGAAAAATCTCTCTGGATCTCACTGGTATGCTTTATACCATATTCTTTAAATTCCTGTTATTTTTTAGAAAAGCAAACAAAGCCACTCACAGGGCCCAAAAAACTAACTGAGCAGCCACATTTAATTTATGCATGCACTTTAACACCATTCTAAGTTAGGAGCTGATATCCACGGATTAATTGCCTACAATGATCACACAAATCATGGAACAGGATGGAATGACACCTCTCATACTTACAATAATCATGGTGCCCATCACTGGACACAAAATGCATGCAGTGTGTCCCTGGCATGCCAGGACTCCTGAATGCCATATGCTGTCCTGACCTCAGACAGGGGAATGCCATCTGGTATAAAAGCCCCACAGTTGGCACTGCAGACTGCAGGCTCCAGGCTCCTCTCTCTCCCACCCCACTTCTCACCCTATCCCTCTTGACAATTACAGAAACAGCAATCTTGCAGGAATGAAGTCAGGCTACCAGAATATTGAATGCCTGAGTCAGATACTTGGAATGGGGCTGGAAACTCCAGAGCTGCCTGATATATTTCATTGCCTAAAAGAAAAATTGTGACAAATCAGGTTCTTCTGTACCACGCAGTAGGCAATGAGATCCCTTTTCTCCCTACAACACACAGTGTCATGTCACAGGTGTGCACTTCCCTGCTAAAATCTTCCCAGGAAACATCATACCTCAGCCAGGAATGCTTTCCCCTGAGAAGCCCCTGAGCATAACTTGCTATTCTTGGCTTGTTCTGACCTCCTTTAATTTCTTGACCTTGTTCTGGAACTAGGTGCTGGTCCACTTTTAACCACACCAGACCAAACAAGCAGCAATCTTCCCATACCAGTGTTGATTTGGAAAGCCTTTGCTAAGCTACTGCCCTGGGAATCTTCCACTGTACAGAGATTAGGTCACAGACTTCCTTCCAGGGTAGGTGGCACCAGGAGCTGCCAGCTCCAAGTTAGGACAGTAAAATAGGTGGGGCAACATTCGAATATGACACAGGGAGATGTAGACAGAGCCTATGGAATTAGTGGTATCACTAATCTAACCACCTACATAAGCAAATCAAGTGAATCATCTGCCTTACTGGTCTATCAAGCCTCTGGCACACACATGATACTGGGTATATAATGGGGGACTGGCTCACATGAATTAGATTTTTAAAGTGCTTCTAAATTACATGTTGCAATTCAAGTTGCTTAGAGACACAAGCTCAGTTTGGGAGTGGTCCTCCTTCAGACAGAAAATCTCAGCAATTTCTTATTCTGTGTGAACCACTGAATACCAAACTGTTTATTCCTATGAATAGGTTATTTCTCTAAAATTCTAAAACCAAAGAATTGCAGAATAATTTCATTATTCTACTGCTATGACAATTTTTTCAATCTACTCTGGTTAAGAAATATGAAGTAAATATCTATATCTATAATGCTGCTTTTATGTGGAGTTCTGTCAGGCAATTAGCTGTTAGGTTCACAAATGACAAAGCTGATGCAAAGCTCGGAATTTTTTACTGACAGATTGTCTGGTAAATTGGTTTATTTGCGTTGGATGCACCACTAAAATTGTTCAAATTAGTACCCAATCAGTTCCTGTTACTGTACACCTGAAAGTGTAACAGCAAATCTGTCCTGTTACAGCCAAATGACAAATACCAGGAGAACTGTTGCCAAGGCTGCCTGGTTTTTCTGTGCTGAGGCCTGTGGATTCCCACCTGTTCTGTGCAATGCCACTGCGTATATTAAGTCACAGCACAGGCTAAGCACAGCTTGGAACACTGCAAGTGTGGACGACATATGACATTCAATATGAATTCCCCTTGCTTAATTAACATTGTGTACTTTCTTTGACACATCAAAGAATTTAGTAGTATATTCTTAAAATTTAGAGATTTGGCTTTGATTTCTCTTTGGCCATTCATGCATGCCATTCTGAGGAGGTAACAAGATAATAGTGCTCACAGTGCTCAACCCCGACAGTTGAAATGTCTTAACCTCATGCCAAATTATTTTTTTAAAATCCAGAGTGCTTACATACATTCATGCTGATAGGTGTTTCTTATCTCCTGACGTTTCAGATTAGCTTTTTAAAGGTACAAAGACTGCCAGGATATGTTTCCATGTGCTCTGTAACACATTTCTATACAGCTCAGACTTTTTACAGACTTTAATTTCTGATACCCCACAAACACAGAGCCTTTTCTCTTGAAAGTGACTCCTTGTCCTATGTCCCTGCCATCCATGCCTTTGATCCTCACTGCTTTACAATGAGGTATGTCTTTTTATGAATTGGTTCTTCATTTAAACTCATTAAAATCACATGTGGAAGTTTCCCCTTAGAAACGTCAGTCTTGAAGTGCATGCTAATGTGCAGGTTGCATGCCATAAATCCACCCTCATTAGCCAGCCAATCCAACCCTAATAAGGGAATGGATTCCTTGAAAAGGAGAGGACAGGACAATGCAAGGTACTAATTTCATGTACCAATATGCATTGGTATGTACCAATATGTATTCTAATTTCATGTACCAGCATGCATTTATTTTTCCACCATTCAGAGCCTCTGGGTGAGCTCAGAGCTAATGATGACTCCAAAATCAGTGGAATGGTCTTTATAGGTACATTTGAGACAAATATTGATGGAAATGGAGGCCACAATTACATAGGGAAAATGTACATTCAAGTGTACAGTAATTAAAGAGGAATAGAGTGGTTTAGCATAAATTGTAAAACTCAGTACTAAGAGAACAGAGAAGTGTACTGTGACCTTTTTTTGTAAGATGCTGTTCTTGCATTAAGTGAATTCTAAATATAGCAGCATTCTGTAGCCAGACTACTTAGATAAACTGGAGTGGCAATGCTATTTCATCTAAAAATAGAGAAACACTTCTCCCTCAAAATACCTAAAGCCTGTACCTGTGGTCTCACAGGCAGCTGAAGGCAATCTGTTTGCACAGTCATGGAAAGCAGCTGTCCTGCCCTGTCCTCCATCTCTCTTTGTAAGGATCTGCTCATGGTGATAACGCTCCAGTTTAAAAAATGGTCTTAAGCCTTGGTCAGAGGCAGGAAATTTGGCCTAATTTCTTCCTTGGCCAAGTTCAGCTAGACACAAACCTCTCTGAGGTGTGCTCTGATCATCAGGCTATCATTTTGCTCTTGGATGAGGGCTGGAGCAAAGGGAAGCAAAGGCATCGGTAGTACTTGAAGGTGTGCTACTTGAAGAATTCCAAGCTCATTGGGCAAGATGGAAAGCATGACACTAATCCTTTAATGTAAAAAGAAACAAAGAAGGAACTCATCCTCATGACATGATGCCAAACTGCAGGTATGGGAAACACAGTTCTAGAGATGAACAAGGGGGAAAAAAAAATTTAGCTTTCTCACGTGTCAGTTGCTAATTACTGTTAATTAAAATAAAAAAAAAAACTTCAACCCAAACTGAGATTTGTCCTCTAAAATTTTAAAAGTATGATTTGGGGTTTTTTCATAAATGCAGGCCGAACCTGCATATTTATTATTAATTTAATTTGCTTTATCAAGTATTATATTATTAATTTAATTTCCTTCACATTTACTTTATCAACTCTGCCGTTCCTACTGCAAGGTAGCATCAGTATAGAAGCCCCAATTTCCATCTCTGCAAAGTTATGTGAATTATGGTAACAATGACAGGTATTTCTAAAATGTAGCTTATATTGTTGTCCACACAGATTGGATTCATTACCCAGTGTGCAACAAGCCAATAATCACACTTGAAAGAGACGATTATTTATTTCAGAGTTTCACAAGCCTGGGTGCTCAGTGGTATTCCACAAATGAAGCATACCAGCTACTAAAACTTTTTTAAAATTTACTCTTTCAAGCAAACAAGGGGATTAGTGTTCATTGGCTACAAGTTACATAGTTCTTGTATTAATAAGTATTGTATCTTCAATTGGTTAATGATTCTCTCACTTCTAATGCTAACTAGTCTGCATGCTCAGTCTTCCTTTTGGGTCAGTGTGTTTCTTGGATTGGTGGTCTATGAGTTGGTGGTCACATATCTACCCCTGCCAGAACTACCTTTGACCCAGCAGGAGCTGATCAGTTGGAGCAATTTCTCAGCTGGCTTTATTAGTTGCTTCCTTATCTTGGGAGTTCTGCCAAACATCCTCATAGCCCCTAAATTCTGCATTCTTTGTGTCCTCTATGAGTGGTACATCCTTATTGCCAAGCTTGGTTAACCTCCTGCTAAGTCTGAGATCATTGAAGCATGTCCAGCTCTAAACCTTAACAAGGCAATTAATTCTACAACAGGTATTTTGTCTTTCTAACACCTGAATATCACTTAGATCTTGTTAGCTGTCACCTGCTTCACAGGTTAAACCTCCTTTCTTGCTGTTTAGGCTTGACAGTATACAAAGACCAAACATATAAGAACACTCTTAAGAAAATTTTATATGGTCCACATTTTGCAACAATCAGCTGTCAGACTTTTTGCAAAGGTACAGACATCGCCGTTCCTATTTTTGGGATCCTCTTTTCTGAATTTACAAAAGAGCGATGAGGCTACAGAGCAATTTTGACTTTTTTCCCTTTCTTTGGGCTGCAATGATTGCCTTTCACTTTCAAGATGCTTCCAATTGTTAATACCAAGGGAAAGAGGATTGCTGTTATAAAGACTGTAAACAAGGAGACTGCTTAAAACCCTGTGCCATAGGCCTTCTGACATCTTTCCAGAGATATCATGCACAGCCTCAAAAGCAGTCAAAAATTCATCCTCAGCCTCAAAAGCAGTCAAAGCCACCTGAAGACTCTTCCAAATTGGACTGCCCTGTTAAACCAGTACGGCTGCTGCTCTTCACTGGAGAGGTTTTTCATGAGTTGACATTCAGTCACCTGAATTTCCAGTTCAAAGAGCTGCCACATCCCCCCACCCCAACCACAGGAACTCTCACACCAAGGCACACCAAGGCAGAACATCTCACTTAGATGAACTCCCAAGTGCAAATCAATAGAGAGGATACAGAAGGAAAAAGGAATTATTAGCCACAAACTCTGCTGGTCTTCAGCCAGACAAGCATAAACTCCCCATTCTAGCTGAAGTCACTGAGCTTTGTTTTCTTTTTTCTGGATTATGAGGAGCAGTTGCAATATGTAATTTCTTATCCACTTTCAGGATATGGAGTAGGAAGGTATTTAAACAGGGAGACAAGGCTGTATCAGCTGCTCTTTGAAGCTGGCAATAAAAAAGGAGTTGCAGCTGCCATAATAGGGTAACACTTGTATTCCTACCTGTAAAATGTCTGGAATTCAGTCTGATTTGAACTTTGCAGGATGTCTGCATATGTGGGTCAGCTCACAAGGCGGGACACTGCAAGTTGTTTGCCGTATCTGAAAGATGTATTACTTAGATCAAAGAGGAAGAAATAGAATGTCCAGGGTGGCCAGGTAGCTGCTGGTGGCTGGGAAGTCCTGGCTGAGAGGGTATTAGTGACACTGCAGCATCTCAGAACACAAGGAAGTGTTTTCTAAAATAATCTGTTTTAGCTGGGCAGTAGGAAGGAAAGGAAACTGTTTGCTTTTCAATCCACTGCTCTCGCAAGGATCTCATTCTGCCCGTTCGCTTTTAACTGTGATCTACTTCAGAGTAGAGAAAGAGTAAATATAATCAGCTATAGATGGGACTCCTGCAGTTCAGAAACCTGCTATTGCCTGCAGCACAGCTAAAGGCATAGAAAATTTAGCTGAGATGTGAGATTTTATGATTGCATTAGCAAATGTCGAAGTGCCACTGAAGACACAAACTACATAAATGGGCTGGAATGGAACTATTCACAGCTGATTGCAAGAGCAGCAGAGGGAAGGAGCACAGGTAGAAATTACAGCAAACGCAGCTCTTCTGATGCATGGAGGGCTGTAGTCTTGCCAGGCCAGCAGGTGATTATTCCCCTTCCCCATCCCATTTTGTACAGAGGGAGAAACAGATCATAGGTACCCACGATGGTGTATCTCCAGCTGGGCTTCTTTAAATTCAAACTACATCTCATAGCACAATCAGAACTCCTGATTTTTCATAGGCAAGAAAAATTTTTAAATGTTCTTGCACTGAACAATGCTTTGTAAAAAAAAATATTTTTTTTTTAATTAAATCAAAGAAGATTATGAAAGGCTGCCATAATGAAGCATTTAATCTAAGAGCTCTACTTGTGCTTCATTTTCCAAGATTAATTATCAAAAACTTCTAGGATCCCGCTAGAAGAAACAGGACTTTTTTTTTTTTTCTAATACTAGATCAATTTTTCTTTCTTAATAATTATTTTCCTTTAAAGAAGAGTGGTTTTTTCTCTTTTTCTCATATGTGCAGCCTTTAATTAGTCTGTTAGACAAAAGCAGTATTAGCTAGACTCTGTTACAATTACCCACATTTGGTAGCTAATTACTCCTTGAATAGTCTTAAGGCTACCAGCAATTTTAGTACAATTGGCAGCCTGGGGCCCCCAGGAGCTGTTCCAGCAGCCAAGAATAGCTGGAACAAGGGGGCGGGCCAGCCGTGACCCTTTCTCCTCAGCCACAACCTAACATATCTACTGTGCCAAAGGCAAGAGTAACACAGAAATGAAAATATTCCCAAGTGGATAAATGTGCTCTCTTTATAGCCTTTTTAAACTAATGGAGTGGCATAAAGGGACTACGGGGAAATAGAAAATAGGACCTTTTAAATGCTAAAGCATTGGCAGGACTACTAATGATTTTTCAATTTTGCAATGTTCCATTAAAACAACAGTACTAAACACTTATATGGGATCAAATTCTGACATGAGACTTTTATTCTAGTGCAATTTTATTCACTGATGCCTCATATTGCAACAATTTACATCACTGCAATATGGGTGTCAAGACAATAAAAAATGCTGACTTGATTTAGTAACATTTCATATGCATTTTCCACAGGTAGAAATTACTTCACAAGGGACACAGCAATGTCTGTGATTTCAGTAAAATTATTCCTGCTGTACACTTGTGTGACATCAGTGGAAGACTAAAATTAACATAAAAATTTAAATGAAGACCTCAGTTTTAAATACACTGTTAATTCAGATTCTATTCCACAACTGCGAAGAGCAGTTTCAGCAGTGCAGATTCAGCAGCACTGTGCTTGTAAAGAGCCAGAAATTCCTTTTTAAAACACTTCACAAATTCATGAGGCATCCCTTTCCACTGCATTCTTCAAATTTAACCTTTAGCTTACCACTGTTGATGAGCAAATTGTTATGAGTAGATGGATGTGGCAGCATTGCAGAGGCTGACTGTAAGATGGACACAACAGCAAGAGCTCAGCTGAGCTGTCAGCAGCAAAATCACAAAGCTGTAGGTTTGGAGAGACATTGCCTTTAGCAGCAGGATTGAGTTAAGGTACTTCCAACAAATTCTCCTTCCTTGCTGCCTGTCCTGTTTTCTCAAGGGCTATATGACTTTTAGCAATACAACTGTCTGTAAGGCCACCCTGTGAATCAGGGCCAGGGAATTTCACAGGTATTAGAGAAAAATTCTAATAAAAAAAGCATTTTAACCTGAATCAGTCTCATGATTCAGTTCCCAAACATGAGCACATACAGCTGTGTTGGCACAGCTGAAAGGGTTTCAGGAATAAGTAGCTGGCAGTTGAGGTGGGTCCTGGCAATGCCTGGAAATGGGCTGCTGCTGGCAAAAGTGTTCATGGAACAATACATTCACCGTTGTCCATCTTGGCACCACTTACCTGCATGTGCACTGGCTGGTTACAGGGCTACGGTCCATAACTTTAAGTACTGTCAATAATCTGAGGCAGCAGTAATCCTTTACCAGTGTTTGTGAGGGACTTTGCCTGCTTTTCAGGGACCAGAGCAGGGGTTGGAGAAACAGCAGTGCTCTTAGCACCTGACTATAAATCACCAGCCTAAGGCAAAACAAAAGTAAGACATATCAAATTCAGGTTCCACCAAAGTGCAAACCTTGACCCTCCTGAATACCCTTAGCAAAAGGTGCTCCTCAGCTCAGCTGCTCAATGGGAGTTATACTAAGACCTTGTCCAAGGCACTGCACAAAATCCTCTCTTGTTTTAAAATCCAGAAGGATTCTCCAGCAAACTCTATTGTGTCCTGACTGGAGATTTCCTGCCAGTTGTGCTCCATGAACATCAAAGTCCAAGACCAGAAGAACAGACAAGTGAAGCAGATTCTGAAGAGATAAAATTACTTCCTGAAATGGTCTTATTCATAGATTGGATAGTAGGACAGATGGATTGTAGGACAGACAGAACAGCTACTGTGGAAAAAAAATATCAAAATAAAGACAGTCCAAAACTGGAAGAGGTTGTCCAAAGGTGTCTCTTGACTCTCCATCCTTCAGAACTCTGCAGGACAAAGCCCCAGTTAATCTGATCTCAAATGGCCCTGTTCTGGTCTGAGATTGACCAAGTGACCTCCAGGATCCCTTCAAATGAAATTATTCTGCAATTCTGTCACCAAGGAGTGCCATATGAATGACTGATGATGCTCTAAGGACTTCTGCTCAGGAACAATCCCAAAAAGCAGTCAAAATCTATCAGTCTATCCTTTTTTATCACTTATCCATTTCCTCAAGCTTTAAGGTCACCAAAAAAAAAAAACAAACTTATCTTTAATTCCCCAGTAAACTACGACAGCTAAGCACTTGATAACACAGGTGATCTGGAGAAGCTCAGTGTTTAGAAGCAATACCAGAAAGGTTAAGAATTCTGTTCAATTTCAGTTTTAGTAGTAGCAAAGGTTTTGATCTTGGGTCTTGAGCCTCTTTCCTGGTAGTGAAGATGACATGTCTTTTCCCACCTCTTTGTCCTGGGGTGACTTTATGATACTGGTATCCCCAGTCGTCTGGTTTATGTTATATATTAAGTTCTGCACCTTTAAGACTGACTGTGAGAGCAAGAGTGGGGGGAAGAAGAAGCGCGCAGTTTGTGTTAAAGAAAAACATCACTCCCACACATCCCGCTCCTGGACTGTGGTGTCTGCAGCACAGACAGACAGTGGGACAGAGCTTCTCTCTGGCTTTTAGTTAGTTTTAGCTAGCTGAGGCAGAGGAGTTCCCTGGACCTTTGTTTTTTCCCTTTTTTCCTGGATCTGTGCAAGCCTGCTCTGGACTGAACACGCAGCCAAACCCCGGGAGCTCAGGCCTGTGGCCCACCGGGGCCTGGGCCTCGGCACTTTCCAGCGCCGAAAGGACTGATAAGAACCTGAGCGAGCCGAGCTACACCACATGAAAAGGACTTTTCTTCCTAGACTTGCCATGCCATCCAAAAGCGAGAGGTTTTATTATTTAATATTACTCAATTTCTGTTAAATAAACAGCTTTTTCCACTTCTCTCCAAGGAAATTTTTTTTTCCTTTCCGGAACCAGATGGGGGGGAAAGGGTCATTTGAATTTTTTTTTTTCCTTCCCTGGGGAAACCCCCATTTGGAATTTTTCTCCCAAATTTGCCCTAAACTAGGACACTCTTATTTCAAATGCTTTGGAAATTAAGGGAATGCCCATAGCTCTGACACTGTTAGTAGTTGCATCGGGGCAGTGAGGGAAATATCAGCTTTTTTTGTAGCACAGGAAATGTTCTCACTCTTTCTTAGTATCTAAGAGTACAGAGCTTATGGGGAGCCTTGACATCAGGGAAGCTTAAGTGCAATTCAAGAAACACTGAGAAGGATAAGGATAGGTAAAAGGCCTTAACTTGTCTTTCCAAAACAAAAAATAAGTAAAATCGATACTTATTTATAATAACAATATTATTATTATTTTTTGTAAGGCTAGAAGACCTTAAGAGACCCACCCAGGAAATCAGAATGTGGTTTTGCCTTGTATTAGAGCTTTTCCAAGCACTTTTCATTTGGGAGAATTTCTTTTCTATCATCTGAGAGCAAAGCCTAAGTTAGGTGTGTCATTATCATTGCTGTGAAATGAGATCCAAGCACATTGGGAGTTAACAGCACAGCAATTATAATAATAGCATATAATTATAAATTGTGTAAAATGCTTCTGTGCATTTTACTTCACTAGTGCAATGTGAGAGCTGTGGGGTTTTTAGTGATTTGTAGCTAAAAAAGGCTAATTAGACCTACACAAAACCTGTACACATGACATATTAAGAGCACCAAACAAAGCAGGAATTAAAATAAATAAATATTATGTGTACACGACATCCTATTTACACCACTATCTTACAATGGTAAGAGAAATGGGCCTCAATAAATTCTTCTACAATGCAGTTTACAGCCAGAGCATTTCTTTGACAGAAGACCAGACTGCAACAGAGATGTTGGGAGGAAGGGAAACAGGAAGGTGGAAGAGCACAGGGTTACATCCATTCCTGAGAAATCAAGTTTCTGCATACCAAAAATCCCTTGGTATACTCCTCAGTCACATGCATCACTAACTATTCTCTCCCATATTGTCCATGTCCAAAATTGAAGACTAAACTGTCAGTGTCTTTTTAAAATATCCTGTATATTTTGAATTCTGATAAAGGTGTGAGTTTTCCTTTTGGATACCTTCACATCTTTTGGTCTAATGCGATGTTGCCCCAGGGCTTGTGACCAAGCTCAATGCACAAATGGCCTCAAAAAGTTTGAATTCTTGTCCTCCCTGTACTTTTGCCTTTTCTATGCAAAGAGCAAGAAGACTTAGGAGTTCAGCATAGCATTTATGGGAAGGGCACAGAAGAGTCAGAGAAAAATTCTGACTCCTAGAGTGTGATGTTACACAAATTTGCCATTATTTTACAAGAAAATGCACCAGGAAAAATCACATGCAGGGGTTTTGGTTTTTTTTCACTACTCTGAGTCCCATCTGGTTTACCCCAAATTAACAGGCCCTATCATTCAAGGGGATTGGATCCTCTTGGAGTATCTGGGTGAGCCATACTCAATTATCTTCAGCAGTTCCTTTATTTTAGGATTTGTGGTGAGTCCTGAGACTGAGCATCCACATCAGCCTGTCTGTGTGCCTCTATAAGGCCTGCTGCTCAGCAGCTGGATCCATTCCATCCCAAGTGCACTGGAATCACAAACAGCACAGCAGGTGTTTCTCTTGCAGGTAGAAGTCAAATATATAAATCACTTTTTGGGTTAAGTATCCTCATATGCAGCAAACTGCTTTGTATCATCAGACCTTAATTTGGTGTATTTCATCAACTGTCACCTGCAAGTGCTTTCTGTTGATGAGCTTTTTGTAAAATTCAACCCCAAAGGGTGTTTTAAGTTCTTGTATATCTTTAGTACTTGCATATAATGTAAAGTAATTGCAGGTAAAATAGCACTGTTGGTGTAGATTACATTGGAATGGTCTGGAGTCCAAGCCTGTGTCTGGAGTGAGTGATGTGAGCACTTTGTAGGAGTTGAATAGCAGTGCACTGCCAGGAGCCCAGGTTATTCCTCCACAGGAAACTGGGTTAAAAGTACCAATCTCCCAGTACAATCTGGTCCCATTTGGAGAACAAACACAAGAGGTAATAGCAATAGAAGTAGTAGTAATAGAAGAATGCTGAAGATGCTTCAGTTGTGCCAAGACTGATTTTGGAAAGTTCACCAAAATCTGTGCAGAGGGGTAAAATGGCTCTTCAACTTCTAAAAGGTAACTTCTGCACTCTCCCACAGTGCTATCTTAGTAGAACAACAACTCTACAAACTCAGACCTGCATAATAGGAATTCTTGTTTAATTGGCGTGTGCAATGTTTGCATTAGATGGGCATGATGTTTATTGATTACTGATTCCAATTTTTAGGGGTCTTGTACCTGTAAAATTTTTATTAGCATCACTCTCTCAGTTAGGAGGGTATTTTTATTAACACTGTTATACCACCATTGGTATAGATGTGGTCATGACAGAAGAAATCTGACGTCCAGCCCCCAGTGCATGATTTTCAAGTGTTCTTGTGTGCAAGATGAGCACATCTACTTCAGGTAATCTTTTCCTACTGGGATGGAGGTCCAGGTATTCTCTCACCTCAAGTTTGTCAGGGATAATACTCCTTCCAGTTTATTCCACGCTGCCATCATATCCTTTTGCCAGGTCTGCTCCAAGTTCCCGGATCCATTTATTTTAATAGACTGTGTAGTTTGGAGGAAAAAAAAAATCAGTGGCAGTGCCAGCTGTGATAATCCCTGCTATTCTTCAGTTAAATCAGTTCCATAGGCTGGTCTAGCAAGCACCAAAAAACTGCTGTTCCAGCCCAGTAAAAGCTGCAGTACAGGTGCAGGCAGAAATAGGCAGCCAAGGGAGCCTGAACAATGCTAAGCAGAGCTGTCATTTAATGTTGCATTGCAGTCAGTCACCATCCCTGACCAAAGACTGACACTGGTGCAGTGATAAAAGTAAGTTAATAACTGCTTAAGTAAATTAGTTAATAATCTAATGACATTTAAAGGAACATTAACAAAATGCCTACAAAAGTCTAACAGGACCTCAGTCAATTTTATATCCAAATTGGTAAAATCTGCATACACTTACTGATGGATTTGGCCCTCCAGCTTAGGAGATCTCAAAAATCATTGGGTTGACACTGTATGTTCTGGTTTGCTATCTTCACTTCCCACAACTATTGTCATGACAGTTCTGCTTAAGGATGAAATGCCACAGGATAATATGACACAGCAGCTACATATTTAAAAGACCAAACATGGTGGGACACACAAAATCAAATATCTTTTCTTTGGCAATATGGATCCAAACTTAATCAAATAATTTCCAGAATTATGTTTCTAACTATCACTATGACTCTTTTTTTCCCACCCCATTATTTACATTTACACATGAGTACACTCAAGATTTCTATACAAATCATATTCTGGAACGTTTCTGTACTTGCCTAAGGTGTAAAATATCATGTGAATTTGTGATTTTCCCCTTCTTTCCCTCTGAGGAAAAAATCGTCAGTCTATTTACAGCTAATCAGGTATAGACATGCTTTGACTTGAAACAGATTTTTCTAAAGTCTGTGCAGTATTTACAGCATATTAGGGTGGTAGGCTATCATTCTGTGTTATTCTAAATAGTTTGAAGAAATAATTTTATCCCAGGAGAGGTCCTATCAGATGAGATACTGTCTGTTTGTACCACTCTAACTTTGTGCTGGATCAGGCATAATTTATCCAGCTCAATTGACAGAAAGCTGGCATAAACCCTGAATAAACAATGTAACATATGCTGGGGCTCATTTGGTAAAAATGCAGTCGTGTGCTCACACCAATATAGATCAAATTTCAACTGCCAGGAAATCCCACATTCACAAATTTTATATGGCTTACTGCAAAACCACAGCATTACACTGCTTCATTTTCTTCTACATATTAATTGAGTTTTAATTACTTTATGATGGGCACAAATCAAGAATACAGATATTTGAAAAGATATTTGAACTTTCCCTGAAAAATACTTTGTGGAATGAGTCTACTATAGCATAATAATCCTTCTAGTAGGGAAAAACGATCTCCAGAGAGTGCCAATGTCCCTTTCATGGTGTACATTATTTTGTACCTTTATGGTCTGTAAAGAAATAACCTCACACAAGGCAAAGCAGGCTGTAACATCCCTCTGCAATGAAGAAGTTGGACTAGGAGTATATTTGCACCACTGGAGACAAACTCATGTGTACTTTTGGGCTATGTTTCACCTCTAAGCAGCCATTAACAGCACTGGAATAGAGGAAACAGGTTACTCTGACTTCCAACAGCTCATAGTCCTTCATAGGCTTTATGCTGTCTGAGCTCTCCTATGCACCTCTGCAAACCTGAATCCCTTTTCAGCACAAATTACTACAAGTACCTGGTTGATGCTACCACTGCAGGAAAAGTTTAGGCTCTGAGATTACTTCTTCAAGTCTGCATCAAACACATTTAACAGCAAAGTTCCCAAATCGTTACCTGTGTTAAAGACAACCTCTCTGACTCTCTCTAGGCTGTTTCTGGCCAATGTCCATCCAGCTTCCAAATCTAACAATCTGATTGTTAAATTATAATACTGCATTGCTTCTTTGGAACATGGATTTCTCACTTAGTTTCAGCATAGTCCTGGTCATTACTCAAAATCAAAACGAAGGCATAAGGGGTACAGGGATAACAGAAGGATATACAAACACACTAAGCCTGCTTTTCCAAGGTCTTGTGTTTTATTTAGTCACACACAGACCTGCTAGGTGAGTGCAGAACACAGGACAAGGCCTCCTATTCTAATTTCTTAGTATTATTTACTTACTTGCAAAAAGGTTTTAATAACCAATTATTTGCAAGGTCTCTAGTCTACCTCAGTTGTGAATTAGAAACTCTGAATATAGCCTCAGATATTCTCAGACTGATGTGTACAGCCAAGAAAATATAACAAAACACAAAAATTATGTTCTTCTTTCCAGTTGTCCTTCAAATCTTAAAATACTTAATGTATTCATTATATGTACAATAATTACACTCATCACAGGATCTAGATAACTCCCAAAAGGATATGGTTGTCTCTTCTCAAATAAGGCTTGTCTACATCAACTACCATAGGGAGTACTCCTCCCTAGAAAGAGTTGGGCCTAACTTTTCCTCCCAAAAGTTTTAATAGCAGAAGAAATCCCGTTCTGAATGCCTTGAGGAATTTGGTCACACCAATGTCAAAACCACTATTTTCCAGTGTCAAGCACTGAAAGGACAAACTGGAACCTTGTTCAGAACCAGTGGCATTGCTTGCAGTAGATTAGCAGTTGTTAACATACTTGGGTCAACCTCATCTGCCTTCTCCTGACATTATTTTAGAAGCAAGTCCCAGACAACATGGGACCTGCAGAGAAAAATCAGCTATTGTTCTCAGCCAATGCTGAAACAGAAGACGGGTTTGGCAGGCAGGACAACACTTCCTTTTATGCTATCAACAGTTTACACTCGTTTGTAGCCTACTTCATTTTCCACCTTCACTTGAGAAACTGAAAGTGAGGACTCTGGCAAGGTCTGGATCCTGAAAACTTTTTGCTAGGAGTTGGTTTGAGCTGACTCACATTTTGGGAAGCATCCATGCTTTTGAAAAGAAATCAGGAAGACTAAAATTAGAAAGACTACATCCATACAGATAAGGCCATTTTAGGGAGCAGTTTATTGCTGATAGATAGGGTGGTTTGGTGCTAGCAAACTAGTTTGGAACCACCATGCTTGTATGTTATGAGGCTTTATAGAGGCCTGTGGTGGTTATTCTTTAACAAGCTTTAGGTTAGGCCATAAATTTCAGCTTTATAGTGCCAGAATCATTGTAAGGTTTCCATAGGGTTGATTGCTTTTTTAGATGACATGTCAAATTAAACATAAATCTTGATGTGTGCTTTTCTGTGAGCAGAAAACAGGATGCTTTTATAGCTGATGTTACAGGCTGGTTGCTTTATTCGTCTTCAAAAATTCTGAAAATGGAAAATTGGCCATTTCTTTATGATTAAGTGAACAAAAAATATCTAAAAAACTTCATTAATATTAAAAACATATAAAAGGACATGTTTAAGAGCAAGGCCATCAAACCTTCTGCCAGCTAACAAAACCCTGGTTTTAACTACTTCATAGAGTTTGGCAGACCAAAGCTAAAGTGAAATCTGTGAAAATAAACTCTATAAATGTACTGTCATAACTTTTATGTCCTACACTATACAAGTTACTGCTCAGGGACCTTGTAATTAGTATTTACAGAATTTGTATCTGCACATAAACTTTAGATGCTAGAAACTCTTTGTTGCCCTTCTAGCAAGTGCCTTCTTCCCTCATTTTTCATCATGCCATTGTCAGTTTCTTTTCCTTTGTTCCTGTTGTACCTGCTGCAAGTTTGGATTTTGGTGTTCCTCTTGTGCATCTCCACAGCAATGTCACTGGGAATGAGATGCAGTTCCTTCCTACCTGTAGCAGTGGCTTAGCTCAGCCATTCTGAGCCCTTCCATTCTCTGAGTACCTTCAAAATTGAAGAAAGAGGATTTGTTGATGTGAGATTACAAAGAAAAATGTTGTCAGGCTTCTCTCTGATAAAGGCCTCTGTTTGCAAACTGTAACACAAAGGCTGTGCAAAAAAATGAAAAGGTGTTGTGTTCCAGTACAGGAATGTCTTCAGCCAGTGAAAAGGTTCTGTCGACTCTGGTGACAGTAGCATGTACCAGAGAATGTGAGTCTTAATAACAGAAATTACCCAGCAAAATTCACCTTATTAATCAAACCAATCAAAATTCTGGCTGTGCAGTAAGTTCATAGGTAACATTTATTAGAAAGTGGCAAAGGTTACTGATGTGAATGATCCTACCTGCTAAACAAAATCTGACTGTTATTCCTCAACTTCCTCCCTGTTCCGCATCAAAAATAGAAAAATACAAAGGGCAAACTCTGAAATAAACACGGACTTTGCCACAGAGGACTTCAGCAATTTACTCCTTGCTATGACTGCTTGCCAAAAAACAGGAGCTGCACGTGTGCAGTTTTCACACATACCTCTCCCCAAAAGGAGAAGGGAAAAAAAAATTAGGAGGACAGGCTGACTTTTGGTGACTTTGAACCCTGACACCTTTGTCTAATTATCATGACAACTCTATCTCAATCTGTTTGCCATTTTGTGTGAATGATGCAGTCCTAGACTATGACACCACGCGAAAGAAAAGGCACCTCATTGTATGAATGGTGCCTATTTAAAGTATATAGGTCACTAGTATGACACATTTACACTTGGCTGTGTAATTACCATTCTCTCTTATCGAGGGGAACTTTGGGATGGAAGAGAGGCCATAAACTGTGTAAGCTGCTCAAATGGCTTTTGCCCTTTACAGAAGCCAATCTCTCCGGGAAAAACCAACACTGTAACACATAGGGCTAAAGAAAATGCTTGTTGGCTTGAGACACGGGCTCCTTCACTTTGATCCTACAAAACAGTAGGACATAAACACAACAGAATTTTACAAGGATTATCCCAAGAGAGAGTTAAAATTAAAAGCACTATTTATAAAGACTAAGAAAAAACAGTTGATTTTTTTACCCATGAAAAATTGAGCCCCAGACCAAAAAGTCTGAAGAACATTAGCTCTCTCCTAGCCTAAACCAGGACAGTGGGCCAATACGAATTTTGTTACGTGACTGCTCTTACTGGATTTTCAAAAATTTTAATGAAATTCCTGAATAATTCAGCAGTCCATCATTATAAGACATGATAGTAAACATGTCATTCTGATTGGGAACGGCGATAAAGAACGACACTGGACTCTCAAGGGAGTCTCAACACGAGAATTCCTTAGTTTATTGCTTCAGCCCTGTCTTATAGACAGATACGTGGAAAGGTACAGAAAGGAAACTCTTATTGGTTAGCAAAGTGCTACATTACCATCATTGGTCAGTGGCACACAACCCCTCTGACTCCCTCCTGCATGGGAAAACAAGAGACTGCAAAACACCTGCAAGGCTGTTTAGTGTCCCTGAGAATTGTTTTAATTCCTTCTCATATTTTTCCCAGGATACTTTCTCAGGCAGCCTGAGGAGCTATGCGGCCTGTAATTTGTACAGGCACTGTGGTTCAGATTTAGCATCCATATAAACAATTTTTCATAGGTCTACATGTAGAACTTAATATGAAATAAATATGTGCAAAGAAATTCAGGCAGGTACTATTTTGAAATAAGACATCACTCATTGCATTGACCTCATCAGTGTTTCCAAGCTGTATCAGCTTAAAAGAAAATTGTCAGCGCATCCCATACATTAAGCCAGGTCTAAAAATACCCCAGGATCAATGGAGCTGATTGATTGTTCTGTGACTCCAAATTTACTCAGAAATCCCTACATTCCTTCACACACAGTCCACCTCCTAATCTATCCTGAACGTAGCCTCTCCTTGCGTGATAAGAGATGTCTCCTCAGCTTCAAAATCCATTGAAAATAGGCCTCAGCCGTAAGAGTGGTTGGTGTCAGAGTTCAATTTCTGTTCGGAAAGCTGTGCTCTCCTTGTGCTTTTCCCTAGGTTCTGTTCTTTCCAGAGGCTGTAATAAGCAGTGTTTGAAACCAAAAAGTGAACAGCATCACTCTGAGTCAAGACATCCACCTCCGAATGGGTAAGTTATCCAGAAGTTGAGGAAGCAGAACAATGTGAGATTGCATGTGAATAAAGCAATGAGTTATTCACTTTCTAGGTGTTCTTTCAATTTTCTCAGGGGAAAAAAAAAACCAAATCTATAAAATTAAGTAATTACTCAAGAACAACCAAAGCTATAACACCTGTAATTAGAAACTTCTTTTATACATTTTTTTCAGGGCTTTCTAAGCACTTTATGGGAATCTGTCATATGTACATATTATTACTATTTTGTTTGCTCTTCAGATCAAATCCACGTGATTGATCAAGCTGTGCACAGATTTCAGAATTTGAAACATTATGAGGGCTTTTTTCCCCACAGATAACCCACAGTGCCCAACTTTCCTCTCACTCCTTTAATCATACTGCTGCAATTACTGCCCTGACACCTGCAATTATATACATTAGCTGTACCTGGGCTTCCCAATCACGGATCACGATCTATGACAGCTGGCTGTCAATTAGATTGAAATAAGATTTGTTCACACCTAAATAACCACTGAGAAGCATAGGTAAAGAACAGCAGAAGCAGCACAGTAATGCTGAGAGACTTCTGGAGACCATTTATCAGCTGTGTAAGTCTTACACCGCGGAGGGACAGACTTTTTGTCTTGCCAAACCAGTCAGGCAAGGGAGAAATGCTGGAAAAAAATAGTGGAGAAACTGTGTTTTCTGGCATTTCTTTGGCAGGTGAAACTAATAGCACTGTAACAAAATTTGACATGTTTGGAAATGGTCCAGATTTATTTAGTATTTGTCTATTTTGTAGTGTTTAAATTCTTTCAACTACTAGTCTCCTAAACGTGGTCTTTTAAATTATTTCATGTCCTTAGGGTGGGTTCCTGAAACTCCTCTTGGTTTCCAGCTCTTATCTGGGGATCAAAATAGTCACCATGCCTCACAGAACTAAGCCAAGGTGTCCCAGCCAAACCCAGATAGCAATATAATCTCTTAAGAAGGAATCCAGAACAGAAGAAATTAAAAGGAATGGTTGGAGTTGCCACACCGATTTCTTAAAGTATTCCTGACAGGAATTTACCACACCACCACATTCATGCAGTGGGAAACCACAGGTTTTTCAAAAAAATATGTAGAACGATTTAGCCACTCTGGATGAACTTAGAAGCAAGACCTTTCTAGAAGGATGGGTAAAAGTACTTCACTTCTCTTACCACTTATTTTTGTTTTCTGAACCCATCTTTGAAATACAAAGATTCAAGATGATGCACAAAAATCTGTATTAAACTTAAGAGGGAAGGAAATCCAGAGATAAGACTGTGACTGTCTTTTTCTGATGTGCACTATAGCTGTGCCCAGACAATTTAAACATGTTATAATTCTGTAATAAAAACTGTTGTTAACCACAATCAAGCTGTGACTTGTTCAGATAAAAGGACTTTCTTAATAGTGTTTACTTAGGCATATATTAAATACAGACTGCTGGGTTAAGGAGAATAGTGATAAGTATTTAAATTGCAGGTCTTTAACTAGCAAGAACTTTATCCTGTTTCCTCACAGAGGTAGTCATTACTGAACCGGCTCAGAGGGCAGAAGATTAAACACCTAATCATTACATAGGGTGTTGAAAACTCAGGGCTTCATGAAAATGCCAAGTATCCTCAACGTTACTTCCCACTGGGTTTAGTCCCTCGCACTGTCCTCCCAGCTTTGTGAAAACATTTGAATTTTCCAAGCGAGTTACATGATTGTGAATTACTCCTCAAGCTGCCATTAGGCAGGGATGCTCCAGGATCGCGGAGTTACGTGGAGTAACAGCGTTTCTCAAGCCCGAAGTACTCCCTGTATCACATTCCAGCCGCAGGGAGAGTTGCTGAGCCAGGCTTACATTCCCTGAGCCCTGTTACACATCCATGGAGTGCCTCTTCTGTGTTATCCGATGAGATGGTCAGTGCTGCTTGGCAACACGTTCACAAAGTGAGAGATGCAAAAGGCCTTAACTCTGCTTCCAGGTCTTTGTCTTCTCTGCTCCTGCTGAGACTATCTACACGCACCATCTCCCCCCTTGGAAACAATAAAACCTTTAAGTCTTTCTCCCCACGTAACTGAGCGAATTCGGTAGTACGTAACGAGGTATACGAGAGCCATCTACGTGCTGCCAGCGATACATTTCACAGCAGCGGGGGTGATCCCAGTGCATCAGCCCTTTTGTTAGTAAGCACCCCGTTTTATGACAGCCAGAAATGGAAGCGCGCGTCCACCCTAAGCAGCGAGGTGCACCAAGCAACCCCCTGAACCGCCTCCGCCTCACAGACCGGCCCCGGGTCACCCGAGCGGGCAGCGCCGCCGCCTCAGAGCCCTGCGCAGGCAGACGTGTCGCTCACTCAGCAGCTGCCCAGCGGGCGCTGCACGACGTGGCCGCACCGCGGTGGCCAAACGCCGCCGGCCTTCGACCCCCACCCCGGTGGCGGGGACGGGCCCCTCCTGCGGCCACTCCCCCCCTCCGCCGCTCCGCGGGTCTAACGCGGCGCCCTCAGACCCTCCCGCCGCTTCCCGCCCTCCGCCGTGAGGCGGCGGCGGCGGCGCGAGCGACCCCGCACGGCACGGCCCCGGCGCCGCCCCCCGCCCGCGCGCCGCCCCCGCCGCTCCCGCCAACGCCACCTGGGCGCGCGAGGGGAGCGGGGGGGGGGAAAGGCTAGGGGGAGGGCGGAGCGCGCGCACGCGCGCTGGGGGCCGAGGCGCCTCTCGCGCGAGCGGCGCGCGCGCGCCGTTGAGCTCGGCGCGGGGCGTGCCCGCGTCCCGATTCGCCGGCGGCGTGCGAGCCGGGAGGGGGCGGGGTCGCATCGGGCCGGCGGCCAATGGGAAGCGGGAGGGGCGGTGGGAGGGGGCGTGTCCGTGGCCGGGCGTGTCCCGGGCGGGCGCGCGCTGTCCGGGCAGCGATGGCGGACGATGGGCAGGGGCGGCTCAGGACTGAGGGCGGCCGGGCGAAAGGCGCGGTCGTGGCGGGCGGCGAGATGCTGCTGAGCGTGGGGCTGCTGGCCCTGGCGCTGCTGGCGGCCTACCGGCTGTACCTGCGCTGGGGAACGCGGAGCGGGCCGGGGGGCGCGGCCCGGCAGGGCGAGGCCGCCGCGCTGCCGCGCATGAAGCGCCGGGATTTCTCCCTGGAGCAGCTGCGCGAGTTCGACGGCGCTCGCAACCCTCGCATCCTCCTGGCTGTCAACGGCAAAGTCTTCGACGTGACCAAAGGCAGCAAGTTCTACGGGCCCGGTGAGACGGCGGGGGGGATGGGGGGAGTCCCGGCCTGGGACCCAGCGGCGGTGTTAGATTGGTGATGCTCAGCGTGTCTGGGTTCTCCTCAGGCAGCCGTCGTTTTCCCAGATGCCTTGATTTGGATGTGCCATGGTTAATTCTATTTTTTTTTCCCTTCTGTCTCTTCTAGTAGGTTTCTCAAGTGCAGCTGAGCAGTGCTTTCTTCGTTCTAGCGCTTACGGCTCAGGAGAGGAAGCCAACCAGCTGGTTATTTATTTAGGTGTAAATGCAGTATTGAGTGTGACTTTTAGTAAGGATAGATAGGCAGGGAGAGCTCTGGGACTGATATGTTGCTGCTGTTGGGAAGAGTGCAGAAATCGAGCCAATCTCGTAAACAGACAGACAGCACTCCTCTTTGGAGAGGAAATGTGTATTTCAAAGGTTCAGAAAAGCGAGCTTCAAAGAAATGTTCTGGTTTTTTGTTCACCTTGTACGCTGTGAAACTGCAGCATATTTTCTCGTGATAAACAGCATTCTTAATAATGAGGTGGGTAAACTTACTGGTGAGCACTGTGTTCACGACTGATGCCAAAGGAAATGAGGTTTACGACTGCTGATAATTTTCTTCTTTAAACAATGGTGGTTTGGAAAACTTGCTGTAATCAAACTATTCAGGAGTTTTCATAGTAGGCATGGCAATCTTCCTTGTGAAAGGGGTGGAGGGGAGAGAGGATACTTCCCGCTCCCCCAGGAAACAATTCAAGTGAAGTAATCATTTATTATTATTTAATAATTGAAGTTACAAAAAGAAAAATACAAAGCTGGCCTGTTACAAGACTTTGTTTCTTGGCAGGGAAAGGACAAGCAGTTGTATGGTTGAACTGGGCTAGAATTTTGTGACTACCTTACACTCAAAGTTTGTGATACCAGTTGCAGAAAGTGAAACTGCTGTAATTGAATTGAAATGCTTTTCTGGCTGGGTGCTGTAAAAGTTCTCAGTGGAATCCAAAGTACCTTGCCATGCTTTATGTTGTTTATTAACCAGTAAAGCTGAGAAAATGCAGTCTGGTGAGCTGCAGCTTTCATGACACTTAATCAGGCTAGTTCTTTTGTCTCTTATTTTGGAGTTTTTAAACTGAGATCTGTGTGCTGACATAAAATACAGGTGATACACATGCTGCATGAAACTTTTAAAACACCAGTAAGCTGACAGAGTGCTCTGTGAAATAATACTGAACCATGATCTAAATACTCGCTTTCTCCCTTTTGTGTATCAAACTTCAGTTGAGTGTTAGGCTCTCCTCTCCAGATACCATCAGTGGTTCACACTGTCAACCTTTGGATATATATTATTGGAATAATAATTCCTATTATTGTTAGGAAGCTAAAACTTAATCTTCTAGGACATCAGTCTGCTTTTTGATAACTGGTAGCAGCTAGTTTCCTTAAAAGCAGTGCTTCAAGCTTTTCATAGAGAGGGACAAAAGCTTTTTTATTTTTTTGTCCCTGTAGTCAAAGATTGCCTTTTTCTAACAAAAGTGACATCGTTTTCATCTATCAGGCCTGTAACTTGGGATGTTGCATGTAAAGCTCAACCAGTGCATCATCAGCTGTGTGTTCTCTGCCAAACATGATGATTTTTGGATCATGCTGACGTGGTTTCCCTTTTTGGATACATATCAGGGAATTTTTTCTTGCAACTGTTTTGTGGCTGAAAAGAAAAATACTAGTAGGTAGTTTGCAGGCCTTTAAAACCAAAGAATTCAGGTGGAAAAGTCTCCTACAGCTGGTAGAGATCTTTTCAGTAAGACTTCAGCCAGAGTAGCCAGATGTCCACAGCAGTTCCCATGGAAATTTTGTCTCATAGCTGGAGCATGGCAAGGGAAGTGCAAAGCATACCAACAAAGCGTGGCCAAATTTTAACAGAAGAAAGAGCTGAGGACATTGGCTTTGCTGATATTTCAGGCTCTGACTGTGAGCCTTTAGTAGCTGGTTGAGGTACTGATGTGAAGAGAGAGTGCTTTAGTTTTGAAGGCAGTGGGAAGCAGGGGCTGAGGGCTCACTGTCAGTTTTCAGCAAGTCTGGAGGGCTGGGTTAATGTTTAATAGTGTGGCTGCCTCTGGTGGCTTCTCATGTCTTCATAGTATGGTCTGTTTTTTCTCTTTCAGTGTAGTTTGGATGCCAAGGTGTTAATTTTTTTTTTCTTCTTTCAGCAGAAAGTTTAAAATGCGCAAAATTGTCATCTAGTCCAGATTTTTGTCCAACAATTGAGATGCTTTTAAAGTTTCCACCAAACTTCTGATTTTATTCAAAGTTCTCCTGGTTTTAAGTTTCTGTCCAGCAAATCCTGTTACACTTTTGTCCATTTCATTGAAGAGCCCTTTACATACAAGCAGTTAAGGTATTTTTAAATAATGGTAGAGTGTTGAAACCATCCTTTCAAACAGCCATGATTGAAAACTTCATTTTCTTTAACATTTAATCCAAATGTTTCTTTTTTTTTTTTTTTTTTTTTTTTTGTGTGTGTGTGTTTCTCATGTTGTCTTCTTTAAGCCTTCCACAGTTCACCTCATTGGTATCCTGTTAGTGTTCAGTATTTCTTAATGTATTTTAGCTAGGAGTAAAGAAAGGCTACAGTGCACATGTAACAGTCTGTGCCTCAAAAAACCACTTTGCTTACATTGAACTCTTAATTTAAAACTTTACTTGCCAAGTTCTTTTCCAAAATGCTGCTTTGTCCTGCAAATACACTGTTTCAAGACTTTATTTAGGTGTATTAAATTCCACTTCTGCTTGTGCCCAGGTGAGTAAGTGACCTAGAATGCTTTGACTGATTATTAACTCTAATTAATTGCCTTTCCCTTTAGCATCCACAAACTCCAAAAGAAATGAAGTAAACAATTAGTGGTTCACTATTAAAAATATCACATAACCAGACTGTTAGAGAACCTCTATTGGGATGGTTTCCCATCTGTAATCACATCTCATAATTTAGGGTCTAGTCATTTATACCTTCTGTGTGTGCTGTGTTGGTTTTAGATCTTACAATGAGACATAGTTTGTTACTTTTCATTTATTGTAACGTTGAACTTTGTGTGTTTGTTTGGATCAAGATTTCTGGTTGTATATTTGTCAATAGAAGAGCATTGTAAGAGTTAGTGTACTTTATGTCAGCAAATCTTAATATTTAGAAGTTAAGTTTGCATGCCAAGGTAATGCTGTAAATAGGTTTTGATTAACATAGTAAATATTCTGTGCATTTATGAAAAATAGGCGCCTTTGAGCATGACAAAGCAAGATTATGTGCAACCCTGAGTATGCAACTGTTCACGTCATTTCTTGGTTCTTAATGTTTCATGATCTTAAAAAAATCAATTTCCTGACTTTCCTTCGCTGCAGTATGTTGTCACTGTCAACTCATTTCTCATCCCACCTGTCTTCCACGATGTCATGAAGATTTCTGATTTTCCAAGTTTGCCAAGAAGAATAGATTAGATAGTTGTAGTTCCACAAAAATATTTCATCATAATACAGTTTCCATGGAGTGAAAACTGCCTCTATTTTGTTGTAATGAACAGCTGTCATTTTTTCCAATAATTTGTATAAAAATAATCTCATGCTGTTAAGACTTCCTTTGGAATTGAGGGCCATAAATTGAACTTTGTCCCTTGACATGGAAATGGTTCTTTTCCATACATCCTTTCCAAGGGTATGGTTAGAGTGAAATGTTGCAGGAGGGACTCGACATACTTTGCATTTGGAGAATACTGTTAAGGGTGGCCTTATCTTAAGAACACAACAGTCTGAGGGGTTACAGATAAGTACAGAGGATGAGACTGGGGGAAAGAAATGTTTTCTGTAAAGTGTGAAAGGTCTTCTCAGTGGTTCTGATGTTTGTCAGCTCTTTTTGGTTGTCTATGTAGTGGAAGTGTCTCTTGCCCTGGGATTCAGCTTTTCAGAGAAATAGCATTTCTGGTTAAAGAAGTGGAGTTCCAGCCAGAAGCAGTAAAACCAAAAGGTGTATACACACATATTGGTGAGGGATTGTTTCCATATTGCTGGTTAAAGGGAGTAGTGCCTTTGCTACCAGGGTAGAGGTTGTTCTGAGCCTCCAGGCCATGTTCATGGAGAGCAGTAAAGTGCTTTTGTGCAGGAAGATCAGCACTCTGTCTCCTCTTCTGCTTCTGCTCTGTGTCCGTCATCTCTCTCGTTTTTTAAATTTCTTTTCCCCTTCTTCACAACCTCATTATATTCCTTAAAACTTGAACAACTGTATGTTTCATAATAGGTCTGTGTAAATTCCTAGTTCTTGTTTAAGCCAATCATGTTCCAGTCACAGAATTGATTAGGCTGGAAAAAACCTCTTAGTTCATTGAGTCATCTACATTTGAGGGGCCTAATCAAGCAGGTGTGCTCAAAGCAGGATACATGAAATGTGATAGTGACATCATTGTTAGTGACATGCAGATGTTAAGTCCAGTACACAGCAGCATCGTCCTCACTGAACCCAGCCAGCATTGCTTGTCTGATTAGGAAATAAACTGGTGGTCAGAGCATTTCACGCTAAACCAAGATGTGGAATCCAGGCCCTTCTCAAGAATGCAGCTATCTTCCAGAAAGCTCCTGACTGGTGGCCTACAGGCTCTTTTACCAGTGCTTGTCATGTGCCCCTTAAGTTGAAATTGGGTCATTGATTCTTGCACTTTTTTCTTTTTTTTTTTCCCCACAGAGTTAAAAAGCAAGTAATCAAAAGAGAGAGAGAGAGACTCTCTGGCTTTGTGCCTGAGGAGTCAGGTTTAGACTCCTGTTTCTGGGCAGTTCCCATCTTAGCATGTAGAGTTCACATCTGTAGAGTTCATTCCCATTTAGCATGTGGATTGGTCTCCTAAGAAGACATAATTTCCATGCAAGTTGTAAGTTAAAATTGACCCATATCTTCCTTGTCATGTAAATCTGGAGCACTAAAGTTAAAATTATGTCACCTTGAATTCCCAGTGATAAATGTTATTAGAAACCTTCTGCTTTCAAGTTACATCTCCAAATGGCTTAGTCTAACTTCCAGCTTTTTCATTCTGTCGTGAAAGATACAACACTGAACAAACATGTGTCAGGATTCAGATTAGAAAATTTGAAACTGCCAGTGAAGGTTTCACTTCATTTTGGAGTGGAAAAAGTAGGCAAAGCAATTGAATTATACAGTTAATAATTTTGTAGCCTGTCTCCCTTTACCTTAACTTACATGAAGGGGAGATTTGTCCTTCCTCTTGTCTGCAGATTAACAAGTGTTGTCCATGAGTATCTAAATTTCAGACAAAACTGGGTGTATGGAGCCCACAGATGCATATTTGGTGATTGCTTTGAAGAAACCAAAGCTGCTGGTTTAAAACTGAATGTCGTGGTTAACCTGTGCAGCTTCTTTAGAGAAATCACATGGACCTTGATCCTGTGAAAACGAATACGATTTTTAGCTCACCTATCACTTCATTAGCTATAAAGTCCACATGTGGCTATCTGTGGACTGTGCTGCCCCTTGGAGCAATCCAAAGTTCAGTGCGCAACATTCACCTTTGTTACTGGTGTTGGAGTAATGGTCTGGGATGTTCCACAAAGCTGCTACCAAACTGAAAGGGTAGCAAACTGAAAGCCTCTTAGGCAACCAGGGATATACTCTGAAGTTGGATACCAGCATAGGTTTTGCTGAGGGAACTATTGACCAACCTGGCTGAAAATTGAAACATGTGCTGTTCCAAGATCCAGTTCACCCAGTTTTGGAGGAAGTGACTAGAAGCAGTGCTTCCAAATAAAAATTTCATGGTTCAGAATTTTTAATGTGTTGCTTTAGGTTGAATAGATTTTTCTTTGTCTGAAAAGAGAAATTAAATCTTCATTAGAGAACCAAAACAGTGCTAGGAGATGCAGAAACTTTGAATTCATTTTTATGGTCCGAAGAGACTTCAACTTTACCAGTTCTCAAGGTACCCAGCTTATTGTGAATAAAGACAAATGTCAGGCTGAACAGGATGTCAAATTCATCAAGGCTACTAAATTCTTATCAGGATTCTGAAAGAAAGTGAAGCTCTGCAGGTGGTGGGTAGCAACGTTTTGCTTGTGTTGTAGCTTAGAGAAGGGTGTACTTCATACAAGGTGGAGTTGTCAGGTAGATGAGGACTTTATACAGGGGAAGTGCAGTGTATGAACATGGCACAGATGTGGAGAGAGACAGGCAAATATGTGGGCTTGATAACTAGTCTCAGGGCTAAAATAAACAAAGGTTCTGAAACAGAGTTGTTTAAATGTGAAAACCATAATGGGAAGGAAAGCATTCTTCAAGGAACGGCTTTCCTTTATGGAAGTCATACCTCCATCTAACCAAGTAACATGTAGCAGACGTGCTTCAATTGGTTTTGACATTTCTCTGACTCTTGTTGTTGTACTATACCAAGTAGAAGTGGGAGGAGAATTTTTTAAAGACATATCTGTCTGTGAAATGCCTAATTTGGGGATACAGCGAAAAAAACACCACTGAAATTTTGTGATACTGTCTCAGAAACTTGCTTTGGTTTACATACCTGTGCTACAAGCTGCTCTTCCTGCCCTCTCTTCAGAGTGTCTGTCATGTCATGCTGCAATCAATTATTTACAGCAGGAGCCAGGCTAAATAGGTGGGCAGACAAAAGGAAAGGAAAGAAGGACTGTGGGTAGGGCTTGCAGAGTAAATTGCATCAGGCCATGAAAGAGCTCCGTGGGAGTGTGTCTAGGATTGCACTGATGTCTCTGCCTCAATCATGTTCCTGAAGGATATTTTCTCCCTGGGATTTTTTGTTCTGGCACCTTCCTGGACACTTCTCCAAGTGCAATGAAATCTGATATGCAAAATAGCCTTTTCAGACTGTTGCACCAGTTTTTTATATAAAAGTGACTAATAAACTAGGACCTAGAGCAGAGCCCCAGATCTGTATGTTTTGTACTAATATAAAATACTGTAGTTAACCTCTGTGTAAAAGCACCTGAATGGAAGCTTTAAATCTTGAAGTAGATTGCTCATACTGAGATCTCTGAACTTCTGCTTTAGCAACCAAGGTGAAGCCAAGCTTGCACCATTTACTAATAATCACAATTCAATATTTACCTTTTAGTATAGGATTAAGAATAGAACACATTTCTAAGTTACATTTGCAGAGCTGAAATTTCAGATGCTGTCTGCTGAGTCCAAAGGTTGGTTTTAACAAGTTAGCATTCCACTGAGTGCTTGGACCTGACTTGGTGATTCCTCTGTGACTTCTGAATACTTCTGTAATAAACATTCTGGAATGTTAAAGTTCAAATTCAGTTTTAGGAAAGAAAAAAGATATTGGTGTAATAGCATCTGAGTACTTGCAGATATTTTGCATCAATTAATCTTAATGCAAGCTGATGTATTCTAAAAGTTTTGATGCTTTCAATTGTGTTATTGAGATTTAAGAATGTTCAGTGCTTGATACAGATAAATTAATATCATTCTCTTTTTAATATAAATAATTGGAATCAAGTTGGTGGACTAAGAGGTAGCATCTAGGCAGGTGCTGAGAAACTCTGAAAACCACTGAATGCAGGGTAGAAGGGAAGGGGAGCAGGACGCTACTCTCTGATTAGCCAGAGTTACACCTTGTGCAAATAGTAGGATTTATAGACACATTAGCTTGAAACACTTCAGAGAAAAGAAAAATTTGGAACAGAATAATACTGTTGGTGGGTCACTAAGCAACAATTTATAATTGCTTTTAAGGATTTACTAATTTGTAAGAGCTGTTTATAAGAGCTGTTTAAAGCTCCCATGTTCTTCATTGAGAACGTCAAAAGTGAGATCACTTGAGTGATTGCTGTTTTGCTTGAAGCAGGATTTTTTGCTTGAAGAAACTCTGTGTTGTGTCGCAGATGATGGTCATTGCTGCCTCTTAGCCTGTCCTGTGGAAATGACTGAGCATGTCGAGTGCATTGGTATAGGATTGATTTCAGTCTCTAAATCCTGCTTTTCAAATAAATACCTAATTCAGAATGCAGATAGGAAACGATAGCCCTCTTGACTTTGTTTCCCTGAAGTACTGTACCTTGTAGTCCCTGATCCCCTCGGTAGTTCTCATGAATGCTGTTCTTGGAGCTAAATACCTGAAGGGATGAGCACAGAGATGCAGTTCATCATTATGGTCAGACTGATACAGTGTAAACTTCCAGCTGATAGTTCATGCTCTAATATCTACTTCTTGTGAAATTGTGCTTTGAAATCAGTTGGTTTATTTCCAGAGAGACGAGGGAATTGTCTTTGGCACACAGGACAACCTTCTGTTCTCAGGTTTGACTGTAAGCAGCTTACAATGCCAAGCACTCTGGGGTGGAGAGACGACACCAGTTCTGGTGAGGACGTAGTTTCTTCTAATCCATATGGTACTCGGGTTCCCCGCTTCAGGAATTCTCCCTGCTGCATTCAGCCTGTGTCTCAGCCCTGGAGTCAATGCCCGGCAGGAGCAGATAGGTGTGGTGGCTGGAGCGAGCGGCCTGGGAGGAACCAGCCTTTCGGAATGATTCCCCATGGCTCGTCCTGGTGCAGAAGAGGTCTGAGGTGCTCCAGCAGGCAATAGAGGGGGTGAAGGACAGTGTGTTGCCACTTGCTTGTGTTCATTCTTGCCCATGGGTGCTGCCTTTTCTTCAGGCTGACGGCCACTGTTGAGAGGTAAGCCAGAGAAGGGTTCTGGCCTGTTTACCACCAAGCAGGGACCACTCTGTAGCAAGCCTTGGGTATCTCCGTGGTGCTAGGCTGCTGCAGTTAGTGCAGAAAATTTTAAAGTGTGTTTTTTGGGGGTGTATTTTTTTTTGGTTGGTTTTTTGTTTTGTTTGGGTTTTTGGGGTTTTTTTGTGTTGGTTTGGGTTTTTTAATTGATCTGAATTTAAGGTATTTGGTTTCAGATCAAAAAAATCTAAGATAACAGTATGTTTAAAGTTCTTTCAGTTAATTAAAATTTGGGAAAGCCAGTTACCAACCTTACCCTGCAAATTGTTGGTTTACAAATCATCCATTTCTCTTGATAATAATACTTATTTCACAGTCATTGCTCAAAATTTTATTGGGATATTTGTACTGCTTTGCATTGGTCAAAAAGTACAGAGGAAGCAGTTGCTGCATATTCCTAATGTGACAATTTGTGTTGTTTTCAAGAGCATTACAGGCTAAGGGTCTAGGGGATCTGCTGCCCAAAATAAGTGAGATGATTTACTCAGAAGTAAGAAATGTCACAAAGGATGCAGAAAGTTCTTGTGATTCTGCAAGTGAAGTGAAATCATTAATTAGCTCTCTTAAGTTCTATTTATTTATAATAATGGATTTCTAATAAAGATGTCTATGCAGTTTGCTTCTGTTCATACCCGACTTGTAAATATTCAGTGTGTTGCTTAATAGAAGTGTATTTCTTTTGAATTCCAGCCTCTGGTCCCTTTGGAATTTGCCTCAACTGGCTTGCATCAACTGACAGGGATTTTTCCAGATACCCCTTCAAAGCTATTTTCGTGGTTCTGCTTCTCTCAGCAGACTTTATCTCCTAGTGATATTAAAGATTGAATTGCAGTGCTGTTGAATGTCAAGCAGCCATGGCATTGAAACTGCTGCTGTTCCCATCAGGGCAGAAATTTAATGTATGGCTTTGGCAGACTACGTAAAGAACTGAGATTTGATCACTATAAGCAAAGACGTGAAGGTATCAATTTTGTCTTTTTATTTTCAGAGGGTCCATATGGAATATTTGCTGGCAGAGATGCCTCCAGGGGACTAGCAACTTTCTGTCTAGATAAAGATGCACTCAG
Organism: Cyanistes caeruleus; assembly: GCF_971803275.1. Lineage (NCBI taxonomy): Eukaryota > Metazoa > Chordata > Aves > Passeriformes > Paridae > Cyanistes > Cyanistes caeruleus. The sequence goes on from NC_141705.1 coordinate 76,448,694, forward strand.
AGATGAATATGATGACCTATCGGACTTAAATGCTGTACAGATGGAAAGTGTAAGAGAGTGGGAAATGCAATTTAAAGGTAAATTCTCAAATTATCAGCTTAAGGAAATAATTGTAATAAAAATTACTGATTTGGGCTTGGGGAAGGTTTTAAAGATGTTGACAGTAATATTATCAGAGAATATGCTGGCTTAGAAGGGACCCTGAAGGATCATCAATTTCAACTCTTAGTCTAGCACAGGACCATCCCCAAAAATCCCACCCTGTGCCTGAGAGCATTGTCCAAACACTGTTTGAACTCTGTCAGGCTTGGTGCTGTGACCCTGGGGAGCCTGTGCCAATGCCCAGCCATCCTCTGGATGAAGAGCCTTTCTCTAACAGCCAGTCTAGCCTTCCCCTGGCACAGCCTGGGGTTTGTGTCACTGGTCACCACAGTGAAGTGTCTGCCCCTCCTTGTCCCCCTCATAAGGGAGGTGCAGACTGCAGCGAGGTCCCCCCTCATGTGGGTGCAATGTAACTTTGTTAAGACCAGACCAGGGATTTTGGGCCTTTCTTCCACAGAGGCTTTCACTATATGTCACTATAGCTTTTTTAACCTTTTAATTTCATACAAGAAAACTGTTCTCTTAGCTTTTCAGCACAGAATTTCACTCCCAAATCTCATCAGCCTAGCTGGTGGAACTGCCGCTCAAGGTTGTTGGCTTTGGATGCCATGGAATTATCATTAGGACTAAGAGTTGTTTTAACTTAAAGGGTTGAACGAGTTTATCTTGAAATAATTTCTGACAAATATGGAAGTATGGCTCTGGAGGGAGGGGGAATCATTTTCACACAAACTTAAAACAGGCTGAAGCATTGAAGAGCAGTGGTTTTTAGCCCTTGGGTGATAAATCTTGCCTGATCAGCTGGAGGAGAATGGAAACCAAGTACTCACAGTTAGAGAAAGTAATGGTAGAAAGATTGCTTTAGAAGGCTGAGCTTGCTGCTAAATTACCATCAATTTCAGTGATTGAGATTTAGAACTGTAGTGTGTAGGAGAAAAAGTGAATTTGCAGTGGTATGGGCTAGCAAGCAAATGCAGCTGTATTTAATTGTTAATGGAATCATAAATCTCTTTCAGAAAAATATGACTACGTAGGTAGACTCCTAAAACCAGGGGAAGAACCATCAGAATACACAGATGAGGAAGATACCAAGGATCACACTAAACAGGAATGAACTTTGTAAACAACCAAAGTCAGGGGCCTTCGGAACTGCAACCTCTTATTCCCCATCACAGAATGTCCTGCATCTTTGGGTACAGTTCATCTGCTGCGAAAAAACATTCAACAGGTTTTGTACAAGGAAAATAATATACTCACAAATGAAGATTTGAATACTAGACATTCTTTGTGCTGCCAAATTTTTTGTTGCAGTTTATTTGTAATGTCTGGTTAGGCTTCGTTAGTGAAGAGGGGCCAGGGATTTAAAGGCAAAAATGCTATTCCTTTTTATCAGTAAGCTGAAGCCTTCAACTAGTGTACCTTACAAGCTCTCTAAAAGACGTGAGTCTTCAAGCTCAGAGGAAGGTTTGAATCTTGTTTTGTGTGTGTCTTCTCCTTCAGCATTAAAAGAAAGATATACTCATCCACATCAGCATCAGTAGGTTAGACTACTGCAGCCGGTGTTAAAAATGTGAATTTCCAGTTTTGTTTTGTATGAGGGCATTAGTAGCCCAGCAGAGTACTTAGTACAGAGTTCTCTAAGAGAAGTCCACATAGATTAGGATGGGGATAAAATTCATCCTTTTCTCAGAAGGATTGGGTAAAAAAGTTTCTTCTACAACAACTGTTATCTGAAGCCTGCCTCCCCACCTTTTTTCCATCCTCTAAATCAAATCAAATATTAATTGTGCCTTATTTCGCTTACATAGACTTGAATTGTTTTAAGGGACAGCCCCCAAATTGCGGTTTCATAGTCACTACAAGCAGCAGTGAGACTGAATTGGAATGTTCTGTTGACTGGAAAACCTTGATGTCATTCTGTGTATAGAATGTAAAAGAGGAGTACTCAGTGTTACTGCCATATGTTAATACTACATATACTTAAATTAGCATTGTGATGGCCAAATGCATACTCCCATGCTTCTTTTTAATGAAATACAAACACACAAAAAAAGTCTCCCTTCCTCCTCTTCCAGAAGCTGCCTAACTCTTGGGAGCATAGCCTTCACACCCCCGTAGAGTGAAGGGGCGTTGCGCGCGTGTGTCTGTGTGTGTGTCTGTCTGAATGCAAGACTTGGGAGGGATTGTTTCTGCAGATATTGTAAATACGAGTACCATTTTAATAAAGCATGTACAATACCACATGTGCTGTCAGACTTTGTCTAGAAGCTGTTAAGCAGACCTGGAATATGATGCAATAAAAAGGGGGAGAAATCTTGGATAGATGAAGCAGCCACTGCTATTAATACTGCTCTTTGTCCTGGTGGAGTTATTTTCCCTTTCAAGTCCCAGCTGTTGAGGAATCTCGAAGACTTACTCAGGTAAGCTGTGTTTAAGAGACTAATCCTATGCCAGTGAATTTATGGTGGTGCAGGGGAAAGTGATATAAAGAACGCATTTTAGTAACTGAGTGTAATATAGAGTATAAGGAATATGTCACATGGCATTAACAGGACAAGAACAGCAGCCTTGTGGCTTACGTTTGTACCTCTGGTTGCAGATTTCACCTGTGTTAAGTCTACAGTTACAATTTGTAACAAAGTTGAGCTAGATCTACTTTTGTTTTACATGTTGTTGAACTGTAAACTCTGAAATTCCAGGGATGACTACTTTTTTTATTCATATTTGACTGAAAGAGATTCATTTTGATGTAAATGAAACAAATAAACAAAAACTCCTCTGTGGAATCGTGTGTAACTCACGTGTCCTAGAAGGCAGAATGAATTCCCTTTCTTTCATCTCCAGCCTTGAAATAGAATTGTTTTGGCATGGAAGAAGTAATAGAAATGGAGCTGTTTCTCCACAGAAGTTGTGTTCGCAGGCGCCTGTAGAGGTTTTGACACTCCTGGGAGGTGCGAAATCAGTAAGCACTGGCTTCTGCTTGAGTCACGAGCTGAGCAGCAGTGCAGTGTCCAGGCTTGGATTGAGTGTCTGCTAATCATCTAACTGCTGAAATGCTGGGCATGCTGCTGTAACTAACCACAGAAATATGTGGTTTAGATGGAGCAGTGGGAACCAACAGGATAAATAAAAGCTTCCTTGCATAGGACAGGGGCTGGGAGTAATTAAACACCAGTTCTGTATCTGGATGCTTCACTAGGGAATTTTTTTTCTTCTAGGTAAGTTTCACTATAAAAGGTTTTATGCTGCATTTACAGTACGCCTTTCACTTTTAGCTATTGCACAGCTGTTGCACCTCGTCATGGCACCCAGCTTGTCTGGCTGTGGAACAAGAAAAGGCAGCTTGCCCAACTATCCCTTAGGATCCTCAGTCGGATTAGGTTGTTAGTCTCCAGGCTTCCACATGAAAGTGTTTGTGTTACAGCTTCTGCTATAAAGTCATAGCTGGAAGTTCTTGACACTTGCTTCTTTCTCTGCTCTTCACTCAGTACAGCTGTTGGTTTTGCTACACCATGCACAGCTGTAGCATTAGCTGCTCCTCCTCCATTAGTGCTTGTATGTGCTTGATGGACTAACTTCCTACCGGTGAAAGAAAGGTAACTTTTAAAGGAAGAGGAGTTTGGTATCTGCTGTGACTTACTACCCCAAGTGCAGCCTTTTCTTTCCCTTGCTATCAAGAAGGCAGTGAAGCTTAATTACAGTGAAGTTACGTGTAGTTCTGTTGCTGGGGTTTTAAAATTGCTTTAGGACAACGCTTAAAATTTAACTTTCAGGATTAACTGAACAACAAGATGGGTAAAGAGTGAGTTTTGCTTTAAAGCACCTTAATGGTAACTATGAAGAATACAAAACTTGTCCTATGGCAGCAGAACATTCTATAAACTTAATGTCTAGTGGATTTAAATCAACTTCATCCATCCTATGTACAAAGTCACTAGTGATCTAAAACTGACAACCTAAAAAAAGTGCTTTAAAGCACACTGTAGCTTTCATATCCATAAGAAGTTGACACACAGCATAATTTAGCATAACATCAGATCCATCCAAACTTCAGTGCAATTATTATAAAAATTTGATGGAGGTGTTCAATCTTGGAACATTTGTGTGAATCACTCGGTCAAAAATCACTGTTAGGTAAAATGACAGGCACATTGATACTGCGGTAAATTTTGTTTAAGCAACATGAGGGTCTTGATGGAAGAATGTCTCATCTTCAGAAACAAAATACATTTCTAGTGTAATATATTGCTTGTTTTCCTGGGCTAGACTTGGTGTTAAATTAGTTTTAGTCATCATTTATTTTGACACTTCTGCCTTATCTTGTACACCACTTCCCAAAAATGCTTCATTTTGGCAGGAGATGTATTTTCAAACCTCCTTGGAAAAGTACCATGCTGTTTCTTGATCTGAACATTTTGAATTTCCATTAAGGACTGCAGAATTATCTCACATGCTTTTTTACTTGTTTGTATCTTTTTATTGAGCTAGATCTACTTTTCCTTGATGAAGGCATAAATTTTCTATCGTTCAGAGTTGGACACAGCACATAAAATCATTTTGGCACTCTGCTATGTTTCACTTTAAATATCTCAGTTCTGAGCTATTTTCTAATTTTTTCTTGTTTTGCTGTAAAGTAAGTTTGATTTTACTGTCTTTGCTCTAAAGGGCAGGGAGCAGTTAAACCTTTCCTAGGCTTGCTTTGAGTCTCTGGCAACATTCTGTTTGACAATACAGTAAGAGTTTGTGGGCTTTTATTTCCTCTAGGAAGAGGTACTATTCCTCTGTATGAAATAGTACATGAAAAAGATGTGGCTATTTATTCCTTTCCCCTTTAATGTGAGTAATAATGTAACTCTGGCTTGCAGACTTGCTTGCAGATGGAAAGCAAATCCTTCTCCTTGCTTGTAATTTATAGCTAAAGGTGAATGTTTCTTAACAGGTGCTCACAGATGGGATTTAAACTTGCTTTGACAGAACCTGTGTGCCAGGGTTGGCTGAAATGCAGGTGAAGGGTTGTTTACCTCAAATCCCAAAAGCACAGAGGCTGAAGACAGCAGAGAAGAAAATACTTGAGATGACAGATCAAGCCTAGTGTAGCCCTGGGATTTGTCAGGAAGAGATCCTCAGCTAATCCTAAGTGTCCTCTCAGCCTGGAGCCGAGGGAGTGTCGTTTGTCACCTCAGCAGTGCCTGAAGCAAGGGCTGCAGCGTGGAGGCTGCCATGAATACAAACTGTTTTCCACAAATTCTAATGCTTTATCTCCCACAACAATCCAAATCCCTGTTAAAACACAGACAAGCTACTGCTGCTCAGCGCAGGAAAACATTATCTGGTTTCCAACAGGAGCAAGAGCCAGTCTGAATCTTCTGGTTTAGAAAGCTGTTAGAATCCAGTATTTTGAGCATGACAAAAATCTGGTTTGAGGTAGGGCAATGTTTTGAAGTGTTAGTACAGTTATTCATCAACAGAAGAAATAAGGACAAACCTAGAAATTCTTCAGCAAGCACACGGGAGAATTTTGCTAACTTGCAAAGTGGTCAATCCTAGACCCCTGTTAGAACACAACCAGTCTTAAGACATAGGTTAAGGTTAGAATAAATGGACCTAAAAGGCATGGGAAGGGATGCTGCATACACAGCTATGCGTGTTCAGAGTTCTGGCCCTGCACCAAGGTCCATCAATTACTCAGAGATGATGAGCCACTTGAAGCCAGACAGTGAAACCATGAGCAATGCAAGGATTGTTTTTTCCACTATCTGCAAGGGAAGAGAGGGAAGATTCAATCCCTTGGGAAGTGGAAGGGGCATTCCTGAGAGGGAGCCAGTGTTGTGGCTGGACTTGGGCGGTGTCTTTGTCCAGCTCACTCAAGGGGCACCAAGCAGCTCTAAAGGCCAGGTGAAGTATTCACTCTCCTTGCCTTGCCCCCTGTTTGTCATTCACCTGTCATATTTTTGACAAATACTCAAACACATGACAAATTTAAATTAACATTTTTCTTCTGATTCTTCTGAAGAAAGCTGGCTTGGATTCCAAGAAGCACTTCTACATTCACCAGGCTGGGTTTCCCCAACACAGTGCAGCAGAAATTCTCATGCAAATCTACAGCCTTACACGCTTTAAAGTTGTTTTTCTTCAAACTTCTGGGGGGTGGAAAGAAACTTGATATACAACACTGTTAGGGTTTTTTGTTGTTTTTATAAAATTTTTCAAGTTATCACAAAAATTACACACACTAAAAGCTTAATCTGCACATTTTCCAATTAAAAATTGAAATATCTTAAGTTTATTACTTTTATATACAATTTCAGTCCAAATTTACATTCGCATCATTTTCATGGGTAGCAAAAGGCATGGATCAAACACAGGATTGAGATGTGTCACTTCAGCATATTTATAGGATATTTACTTCAAATCTTGGTATGTGTTCATTCAAATTTATTTAGAACAGGCCACTGACAAAAGGCTGGATTTTGTGCTGAAATGGTATAAACTGTGGGGAGAGTCACTGCTACCATCCACTGCTTTCAATGCAAACATCCATCGTTTCTTTCAGTGAGATTCACAGGACAATGACTGAAAAATTAACAGATTCATTATAACCTCTGAGAGCTGTTTAGTTTAAAGCTCCATCCATGGCTGGGCAGTCAGTTTAAGGCATCTGTGCTAGACATCACAACTTTAAAAGTTAACTGAAGGAATTCTGCAGTTAACTAACAAAAGCTGGAATTCCTCTCACCTACCCCTGGAAGAGAAGTTACTCACTTGGTTCTTCTTGAGTCTTCAAAAACAAAGTAATGAAGTTAGTAAGACATGACAGGTTATAAACATCCCCCTCTTTCAGCTACAAAAATGGATTTCTATTTGAATAACTTACATTCAGTGAAATTGTCTTTAGACCTGTTTGAAATCATTTAGGCTTAGCGAGCACAATTTAAGCAAAACTTCATTCAGATATTGCAAAACAAAGCAAACAAAAATTAAAATTTACAAGGAATACTTTGGTTCCCTCCAAATTAATTATTACTTGAAATACGGAGAAAAAAAATTCAAAATTATGCCTCTCCTGCTAGACTTCATAAGAGAATTCAAATGAAGACACCTCTCAAGCCCAGAGTATGAACAGTTGGCTATTTTAACAATCTGCACAAACTGAGATACTGAATGTTAATTTAAGACACTATGAAATCAAAAGCTCAATTTTCCCCTGTAGTTTTCTGTTGCTTGAGTTATTAAAGAACCAGCACTGAAGGAAATACCTGCACAACTATCCCAGTTACGTCCACTCAAACTCCATACTTTATAAAATACTAACTATGGAGACCCTGAAAGAAATAGAAACTACATCTTTAAACAGAATCCAGAAATGCAGTTTCATATACAGCTGCATGTTCTCAAGTGTGCTTTTGCAGAAAAACATACTTTTTGATAGTTAAGCCTTGAAAGCAAACCAGTCACATAGATCCTTCCTTTCCATTTAATATTCTACATATAATGTAATCTTTTTTGCTTTGGTAAGATACAAGTAATGGGGAAATATGGGTAAGGAAAGCACAGTAGATAACATGGGTATATATCATACCTTTTTTTAAGAAATCTGAGCTGAAATGTAAGGCATCCCTCGAAGTATTTTTTGCATATGCAAGGAATGCAGTTCTTTGTAAACAAAAGCTTGAGGAAAGCAATACTGAAGCCAAAGAATCTTCCCTAGCATCCTTCCAATGATCCCATAACCAAGAGCAACTCTCCTAGGGCAAGTGTTTTGGAACTATATCCTGTGAAAAAGAGAATCCCATCCTTTGTCTTTTCTAATCACATAGTAGAGATTGCCTCGCCTTGAAGATCTCCAGATTAGGGGAGTGATGCCAAAGTTGATTCTCGAGGGCACGAGCTCATCCAAAGTCTATTTTTCTGGTACATCACCTTCTATAGATTTTGTGGCAGCATTGCTATGGCCCGCAGAGGCTTGCACGGTATTCCCACAGGAAACACTTCCCAGCACCCGGGACTGACAGGCAGCAGCAGGTTTGGTGGTGGAAAGCGTTTTAGAAGAGTTGGACTGATGTCTGCGATGACCTGAATCCTCGCCTGGTCTCCTCCTGCCAGATTCTTCACCAATAGGTGGCTGAAAATAAACGTGGGCAACCTGTTAGGTGTTTTGCCATAAAGCCAGGTATTTCTGCCTCTCCACAGACTTGCAGGACTGAAAGGATTAGGCCCTTAGAATTTATCAGGTTGCCTTTTCATGAAATCAAGTACTGCTCTCAGATTACCTTGCAGTGATTTATTTGTAGACCAAACATTATTTAAAATAGGCATTGAAACTTACATCCACCCTGAAGTCCTCCAGTCTCTTAAATTTACTCAGGTATTCTTGCAGTTTGGGGTCAACAGCTGGAGTCTTGTGTTGAGAGTATTTTAGGTAAGCCCAAAATTTTTCGAGTCCATACAGCTGACCTAGTAACAGAAAAAGATAATTTTACCGCTTTACAAAGGTCAAATTTAATTATAAACTTAATTATTCACTGTAACTATATTTTTAAGAGGAAGATAAAAAGAACATGAATAAAAGCTGTTCTTGGTTAGTTAACAAGTCAGTGCCAAGGAATTGGGATTATCTTCAACTAATGTTACCACAGTGTGAGCAGTGACAGGCCTGAGATAATTACCAGCTTCATAGTCCCTCTTTGTTTCTTGTTGGAAATCCTCAAATATTTCTTTCCTGAATTTCTTTTCCAGGCCATAGCTGTAAAATCTGAACAAGCATTCCAAGCCGTACCTGGAACAGAACAGAGAGGTACAAAAATCCACCTTGTCTCTTCGGCTCAGAAATAGAGATGGGGGAACTGGGTGGAAAGAAATTAATTTTATCCAAGAACTGCAGGGCAGCAACAATTTCCTTGGTGGTCATTTTTCTGGTATTTTTGTAAGGCAGGAACCAGTTTGAAGAAGTGAAATGAGGTTAAGAATGTCTTCACCTACAGAAGAAAGAATCTGAGGAGTGTTAGTACAGAACTCACTCATCATGGTCAACAAGTTAATGTAGAATTCAGATCTTCATTAGGTCAGGAAATGCTGTACAGTCATTCATCTGCAAAGCACAACTATTTACTGTTTTTTTCCTATTAAAATAACTTACACATGCTGCTATTTTAAAGATTTACAAAAAGTCAAAGGCAGTACTAAAAATGTTCACTGCAGATGTATGTAAACTTCACAGTCCTTAAAAGGAATGGTAAGGCCTCAGGAAAAAATACCTGTAGTGTTCTTTTGCATCCTCTAGAGCAAGCTGTTTGAATTCTTCATACATTTTCTTATTGAAGTGATCTCTCAGAAAAAAGGACCAGAAACGAAAAAGTGTGTTCATTTCTTGGGACTGGCCAATTCCCAACCGTTTCCTCTCTGGAAATAAAAAAAAAGAAAGAGAAGAACAAAACCACTATTTTAATTTTTCACCAGAATATTTTAAAGTCCATTGCCTTTAGAGAAAAACACACCAGGATCTTCTGGTAACTTCAGTTCAAATTTGAGGGTGATTTTTTTGTCAGGGAACGTAAAGTTAAATGAAAAGCAAGGTTCCTAAAACAGGCACCAAATAAATTTTGCTTGCCTTTCCCAAGAAAAAGTAAGGATGAGGAACAGTGGGAAGAAAACTGGTATCAGACAACACCTGGAAGCTTCTAAAAATTTTAGGAAGTGCATGGAGCAGCTTACCTGTTAAACACCTCCGCCGGTATTTGTGGTACACCTGCTGAGTAAAGCCATTTTCCTTTAACAGTTCGTGAGATGGGTGCTGGAATTTGGGAAGAGAATTTGGAGTACAGCCATAACCTGCCAGTGGAGCTCCTTCTGAAGGTGAGGCATTGGAACTGCTGGAGAAAAAAACCAACATATTTCTGCCCTGTAAACAGAGCTTTTCTGCTTTTCTGCCACCCTGACCTATGCAAGAGCTGAAGTACGGTCACTTGGGAACTGCTGCAGTGCATCTGGGTTTGGGTGCACCTCAAGAAAATCAAATTTTGTGCTAATATGTTGAAAATAAAACAGTTTTGGACAACAATAATTAAACATTGATGTCCTGCTTGACTTTAAATGACCACTGAAGTGAACATCATTGCCTTGAGTAACATTACTGATGCTGTATCATGGATCAAACAACACTGTGAACACCAATCTGCCTAGCTTGTTTCCAGACAGCTCTGTGTTCCATATTTTTGTCTTCCTTGATTATTCTTTTCTTGCTTCTACTGTATTTATAAATTGCCTTTTATAGCAAGCTTCTCCATTAGTAGTGAAATCTCACTATTTTATGCAAATAAATTTTGAATAACAGCAACAATTACCTCACAGAGGAAGTTCTTGGCCTGTGGTCTCTGGAATCCATCACCCAACCAACATGGCATTCTAAGGGAGGATTTGTACTGTGGCGTGTTTTTCTTTTTCTTGGAGTCTAAGAAAGTAAAAGAAGGATTTATTTCCCTAATTTGACTTCACTCATTCTCTCCCTTTTAAAACACAGATCTAAAAGTTTTCCATTCTGTTATCTAACAAGCTGTAAAGTCACAAGACCACAGTTTCATAACCTGAAGATTAGTCTTATGTAACTAATCAAAAATCTTAAGCACTACTCTTCTTTTAGAAATGACTTTCAAGGAAGAAGACTCAAAAAGTGCTCAATAGAAATAAAAAAGGGAATATGGTAAATATTTTGGAATTAAGCAATAGGAATACAAGCATTTAATTTTTTGCCTTTTAATTCTTATTAAACTATGCACAAGCATGAGTTTTATAGGCTTTTGCTGTTTTGGATTTTTTTTTAAACATTTTTAAACATTTAAACATTTTTTTTCCATTTACCTTTACATCAAAGGATCGTGTTTCTTTAACAACAGGGTAGAACCTGGGTGTTTTGTTGGGATCCTGGAGCCTGGGGGTGCGAGGTGTTCGTGGGACGAAGCCAGGGTGGAAACGGGGGGAATCTGGTACTGCTGTTGGCAGTGATCGAGCCATTCCTGCTGTTGGAGGTACTTCAGTACTTAGGAAATTACAGGTCAGCTCCTCTGCTAAATATAGAGGCAGGAAGGAGAAAGTGAGGTGGTTTTACCGAGCTACTTTAGAGATGCTATTAGCATGCAACCCAGTAAATGTTAATAGTACTGTATCAGAAATACCACAAGAGATAAGATATGGATGTTGTGACTGCTCAGTAATGGTATGGTACAAGTAGTAAATTCTTCTAATCTCATTTCCTTCCATCCCCATATCCCATAAAAAAATGCTGGTTTCTATAAAACGTTTCAGTTCAACTTTACACATTATAAATTCCAAGTCACACAAAGAGCACCTGGTGCTGGTGGAGAGTGACAACAAAGCAGAACAAGTGCCAGTTTCTTGTCATTCAGCTGAAACCACGCTACCCATGAACAGCTGACAATTTGAAAAATTAGCAAAGAAAAAGCCCCCTCAGACTGCTGACTGAACCAAAATTAAAATACTGCACAGGCAGAAAGAGTCAGAACACCTACAGAGTTGTTCTTTATCACAGAGATTCTAAAAAACAAATACTTTCATACTTACCTTTCTGTAACCCTGGAGGTCTAGGAGGAACTTCTTGGGCTGGATCAGCAGTTTCTGGTGCAAGACTAACAAATTCATCCTTATTAATGAGGTTTAGCTTCTTGAAGTTCTCAATCTCTTGCTGGATTAGAGAAAGCAAATTGTAAATGCAAAGCAGGGTAATAGATACCATCCTGAGAAACAGATGCATTTCATGAAGAGAAAATAAGCCAGAATTGACACACAAGTGACACATGCCAGGTGGGACGTGTATACTGTGCGTGAAAAATACCGTCAAATCATTATGAAGTCCAACATTTTGCTGTAACAACAACAAAAAAGAGAATATTCTCTCTTGCACTTTGCTATTTCTCACTGCCCTCTTCCTGTTTGCTGTTATTCTTGGTCCATTCTAATCCGTATTCTAAATGCTACCTTAATTTCTTGCTCTTATTCTCAACAACCGTTTCCACCTTTGTCATCTTGGTTTTGTACAAACACGCTCCATTTGTCCATGAAGCCAATTCCCCCTCTTTGTGCACAGAAACAGCCCCTTTCCCTCACCACTCAGTGTTTAGGTAACATCACTCTAATTATTGTTCTAACAAACTACAAGGCAAACAGAACCTTAATATAAAACTACTTTAAAATCACTGTATTACTTCCCTCTCATCATCTCATGTCTGACACGTACCCCCTTCCCCTCTGGGTAGGGGTTTGCATCTGTTATGAAACAAACTACTCATAGAACAAGAAAACATTGAACCATCTCCAAAACCTTACAAAAAATGTTCATTCACTGTTTTTGGTCAAGTCTGTGGCATGAAAAGCTTGGGTTTGCTTTCAGCTGTAAAGACAATTCAGCAGGCCTGCAAATTACTGTCACTTTTCTGTAGCATTTTACAACTACATAGCAGAAGGCTGAAATTAATTTGGGAACTGTTTAGACAGGCATGGTTTTCAAGTCAAAAACTGAAGAGAATTACCTTCATCATGGCATCATTTTCATTCTGATCCATCCACAAATCCTGTTCGTAGTAGTACAAGCCATCATTAATGACTTTAGCAAGTTCTGATGTCATTTTTGCACGGCACACACGGTTGCCAGCACGGTCTCCACATGGATGTTTTTTCACATACGGTGGTGTCTGTGTTACAATTAAAATCTTGTTTACATCCTGATCATCAATTTCATAATCAGAATCGCTGTCTGACCAATCAGTAAATTTATTCTTCCGACACTGATTTTGTTCCATCTCTTCATCAAACAGAAATTCAAGTTCTTCCTGTTCTTGTTCCTCCGGAGGTGGGGGTGGCTGGTGTTGATCTGGTGTTTGATCAGGTATAGGAACAGCCTCCTAAGTTGGAAAAGATTTTATATTTTAATTGGATAATGATTTTCCAAACTTCATTGCATTCTCAAGCATCACATATGTTAATATGTTTAAACCTTGGTTTACAGTGCAACCTCAAAATTGTTTTTGCATTTATTTATTTAAATGTAACATAAAGGTTTTTGGTTTTACCTTTAGCTTGACAGTGGATGCACGATGCCTCTTCTTCACTTCTATCCAAGGCTCAGAGTCCAAATCGGGCAAACTTGTAGACAGTCCTTTAGACATTGTCTGAAAATTACTTGATTCAGCATTTTCCTTTGGACTCAGTGGGCTTCCCACTCTTGGAGAACTTGGTGCAGACTCTAGCAGTAGAAAACAGTAGTTCAGCTCCTGTTGTGGATTGCTTAGGTTCTATTTTGCTTGTTTTGCAATTGTTTTCACTGCCCTTTCTTTTAACCACAGCTACCATTTTTCTACCTCTCTGGACAAGCATAACACTGATCAAAAAAATTTTTCATTTTTAAGAGACAGCTTTTCACAGTTCACTCAACATTTCAGAATAAAATTAATTCTAAGAATTTATTTCCATGGAAAGTTTCTTCATAGCCACAGTGAGACGTTACGTGTTGTTGAGGAGAAAAAAAAGAGCAGCATCATTAGGATCGTGTTTTCTCCGTGTCATTCTCTAGCTCTGTGGATGGGTGCCTAATTCCATCTTCATTCTTCCCATTTAATTTCAGCCAACATTTTACAAAAAGACTCCCTTGCCAAGGGCTGTCGGCAAACAAATGCATCTCCCTATTAAAAATGGGAATGAGTTTCCCATCCAAAACAAGGGTGCCCCAAATAAAGAGCAAACTTTCAGCTGCCTCAAAAACGAAGCAGATTTTAGGACTTGTTTAAGATTACTATTATTAATTCCACAGGACTGTAGTCCACCATTCTATATTCTAGAGAATGGTCACAGCCATAACACACAAGAGACATTTATATCTACTTCACATCAGCCACGTGATTTGACAAGTGCAAGGCTGGCAGGCAGAGCAGCTGAACAAACCATTACCAAAAGTGCAACTTCTGTTATGAAATCAGTATCAGGAGGCAAACTTCCTAAGCTAGACAGACAGCCCTAAACTAATGTTTCTGTAAAAATAAATCCTTTACCAGTATGTGAGCCAAAAGTTTGGCCTGGTATGAATTCTGGACAATTGATGAGCTGAGAAAAGTCAGTTGGAGGCAGGTTGCATGGAGGAGGACCTGGAATTGGCCACTTTTCTGGATCAACCCTTTTTCTTAGTTTCTGATCCACAGTTTCAACTTCTGTACTGTCCTTTAGGGCCTGTGTGACAAGCATATTATAACATTAAAAACTATCAAAAAAAGAAAAAAAAACTAAACAAAAAACAAAAAAACCCCACCAACTTGGCCACTTATAGCCTCTTTATAGAATCCCTGTCATTACAAACATAAATTTATTAACTCTGAAGGTATGAAGCTATGGCAGCACAGAATTAACCAAGCAACTTTTCAAATACATCCTTCTTGAATGATTGTACCTCCAAAATGAGTGCAGCATTCGTAGTCAGAGCTTGCATCCGACGGAAACTGGCGATCAGTGACACAGGCAAAAATCCTTGTTGGTCCATCTTTCTCCTCAGAAAGAAGTCTCTCTCCAAATTTTCTGTGCTGAAATAATACTCACTGCAGAATGAAACATACAAACCTGAGCTTATTCTACAGTTAAAGGAAGTCCTAAAGCAGCAACTCAGATTCCTTGTTAAAGTCTTCCATTAAAAAAAACCAAATATTTTGACATCAACAAAACCATTCTTCAGTAGAAGACCCAGAGAGCAGCAAGCATGCTCGACAGGTTAAGACAGACTTATGACTCAGTACAGCACAGAGGGGTAAAAATCAAAGCCTTGGTACATTTGCACAGGCAAAAAATACTCTCCAGTTTTCCTTCACCCACCCCCTCCCTCATTACTTACATGGACAGAAGGGAACCACATTGTCTTGGCCTCCATAGAGGTGAAGGACAAGCACTGCTTACAGTCAGAGCATAAGTTATGTCCCACACAGCAGTACCAGTTCATCCTGAACTGCATCTTTTATTGTCCCAGTTTCCAGTGCACTGGAAGGCTTAAGTACCCTATCTGAGTGTTGAGGCACAGATATATTTACCCTGAATCATCAAGCATGCTTGTGGGAAGATGAGAAAACAAAACCAGAAATGTTGTATTTGGCATGAAACTGTACCACAAAGGCACAACAGCTCATGGAGGAAAAAAGTCTGAGAGAATAGATGATGTTGAAGGACATTTCAGGAATCTGGTAATACCACAGAGACGAGGGACAAACAGCAGAAAGACAAAGTCTCAACAATGAAGCTGCTCTAGGAAACAATCCGGGTGTCAAGAGGTTTTATACTTAGTGAAGAAAAAAAATAAGGAATTCAAATCATGATCTGTCACACAGAACAAGGGAATGAGAAAGCATCCTATGAACAAGAATGGAAAACCCCCTCGATTTACATGATGGCTGAAACCTAGGCCTTTCATACAGCTTACACATCATACCATGATTTTACACAGCACATCCAAGGAACACTAACTGCTCCTCACATTCAGAAAAACGCAGGTAGGGAAAGACTTAATGGAAAGCAGTTAAAATTCTGTGACAAAAATAGAGGTAGCGCAAAAAGAAAATGAGAGGGTATTAAAATGCTGAGGAAAAAAGCTGCACATGCAAATGTAAAATAAAGATCATTCTACTTTCAACAAAGAATAAAACAACAAAGCTTCTCTCCACTGAAGCTGGGATCAAGGCCAAAGTCTCCAAGAGCAGGCCACTCTGATGCCATCACTGACTCAAGCAGCACCTTGATGCCATTTCTTTCTCTAATTTTTTTGTAGCTGAAGAAATTTGAAGCAAAAGCTCACTCTATGAATCACACACAGAATATTCTGAGCTGGAAGGGACCCACAAGGATCCTCAAGTCCAACTCCCACATGAATGGCCCATGCAACCTCTCAACCCTGAGACCTTGGCAGTATCAGCACTGTGCTGTGACCAACACTCAGCTCCAAGACAGAATGAATTTAAAGTCTCAATGCTGGACAAGACAGGACAAATGGAAACACTGCTATTAAATCAAAGCAAACAGAGAAGAGAACAAGGCTTTTGGAGAATTAAGCTCTTACTCAGAGCCAAGTATAATCAGTGAAGCAACTGGGCACAAAGAGATAGTTTCTTTCAAGAATACCCTGTCTACTGTTCTGAGCTGCTATGTTCCTTTTCCCCTCCCAGTCTAGAAGATAAGCAACCACAAATGCCATAAACCAACATTTTACTAGTGTTACCTTTACAATCGTACAGTAAAGGTAAAATCCTGTAATGATTCACCTAGTTAAAAATTCCACAAGCAGAAAGGGACAATGACTGAGCTTGACTCAAACTGCCTCACTTGATGTCCATCACTCTAGAAAAAGGAATGTGAAAGACCATTAATGATAAATGAAGACAATGCACAAGTTTGCTCCAAGTAGAGGGACAAACCTAAACACACAAACTCCCTCCAGCTTTACTCTTCTTCCTTTTCAGAGTCCATTTCCTTACTATTGAATTGATAGCTGAACTTTTATTTGTGTATTTTCTAAAGCAAAAGGACTTTTTAAACAGAGTTCTGCTGCATGTTACAGAATGAAGAGCTGCTAAGCACTGAAGCTTTTCAGGCTGACAACTTCAGCTGGTGGTTAAAAACATAGAAGATATTTTTATATGCAACACAAATATTACTCTGTTGTACATCAAGCTGGTTCTTGGAACAAGCATAAATCGCTTGATAGTAATGTGTTTCTTCCTGTAATTACACATCAACTCAGTAGAGATTTTTTTCAATTAAGCAGGTAAACTTTTAAAATTTATTCATCCAATAGGATTCAGTCTCACTTCTTTAATAAATCCTGATTTATCTTGGACTCCAACAGGAACTCTGAGACATAACGATTTTCTGTACCTTTATTCTCTATACACTTCTTTCTTTGGCATAGTCACTTTAATATTTTATAGCTAAATTATGAAAGGCAGACAATGTCACCCCAATTTAGGGCCTAATAATAGGTAACTGATGAATAAAGTCTGTTTCCCATCATTATTAGCGTGATAAAAGAAGGGAATAAACAAAAAACACCTTATTTTTTTCTTTTTTTTTTTTTTTTTTTTTTTTTTGTGTGTGTCTAGAGAGAATGAAACTAGTGAAGTTCTGTTCTAAATCTGCTCAGGAATCTCCCTCTCATGGAAAGCAAACTCCATAACCAAATGCCTTAGGAGTTCACACCAGGCAAGCAACCAATGGCTGCGGTTATCCAGCCACGCCAAGTCTTCTACCAACACCTGCCAACCTCTCGGTGCCAAAAGGGAATACAAATATACCCAGAAGTCAGATGTGACCAGTGCTGTAACTGACATTTTTCTCAGCAGAGGGGGACATCGTCATGTCCTACCTTAGGAGGTCTGGATTCTACACTGCATGCCCAGAAATCTGGCCAACAGTGGAGTGGCTGTGCTCCTCCCCCACTTGTCTGAGGACAGTGAAGGCCGATTATCCTGACATGGGGGTACATGTCCACTGTCAGGTCTCATAGGGGCCTGGCAGCAAGAGCAAAAAAAGACTGCAATAGAAGTTTTGAAGTTGATAGCCACATGTCAGATACTTTCTGCCCTTTAAAGAGGCTTTTCTCTTCCTTTTTGCGTCAACTGTAACAAAAGAAGCGAGAATAAAATAAGCAAGTTGCTGTACGGAACACGAGGGCAATCAAAAACCACCACAGAGGCATCGCAGAGAAACGCAAGTACAGAGGATGAAATATCTGCCAGTGGTGGAAACTGTCTCTTTAAAATGAACTAGTGCTTTCCAGGCCCTTTTTGACTTGTCTCCTGGTGATAATCAGTCTTCCAGATGGTTTCTCATTGCCTAATGGTATACACGAGAAAGTAAACATTTCAGATTACTGAAAAATCAAGTATCATTGCAAAACTACCCTCTCTCTCTCTCAGTTACATGTTTCAGGTGAAACACACTGAAAACATCAAACTAACGAGACTTCTCAAAGTGAAATTGAGAGCAAATAGGGGGAACGTCACCCAAGAAGAGCTTTACAGGCAAACAGACCAACAGTACTCAAAGCACAAGCTCAGAGACATCCATATCTCAATTACATGACAACATAAAGAGGGCTGTGTACCATAAATAAAGCAGTTATACGAGTTAGAGCCAGACTACAGCACAAGATGCAGAAACAGCTTCCTGAAAACTCCTCCCCATTACTCAAGTTTTTCCAGCCCACCAGTGAATAAATTCGAGCTGACACTAGAAATGGTCAAAGTTAACTCAAAAATTTAAGCTGAAATGCCTTAATCTCCAACTTGACATGGATAACAAGGATTCAACACTGTTTGAAATGAGTTATTTTGTCTGAACTAGATCTCTGAAAATATTTATACATTAAGCAATCTACTTACATTTGGTGTTTTATATATTCCTTGAGAAGTGCTTCATCCACAGAATACATCTGCACTCCTGTTCCGTCACCATAGTAATAAATCACACCAGGGTTAAGTTCAGGCTGAAATACTTGGTCAACTCCTTCACCATACAGCTCTTGATAACCAACTGAATAGTCAAAGTTCACTTCAACATAAAAGAGAACATAAAGTAACAACATTAGAAAACGCAAACAACATTATAACCATAGTTTGAAAGTTTTTTGCCACGTATCCATTTCTTTGCATACTGCTGGGGTTTCCTCTGCCTCGTCCTCTTCCTCTGCTTCTCCCCCTTCCTCTGCCTCTGGAGAACCCTCGGACGCTGCCACCCTCACTCCTCACGCTGCACACCTCGTCATGGTCGTCCCTCTTTTCTCTATCACGACGCCAATCTTGAAGAGAAAAAAAAACAAAACCACAAGATAGCTGCAATCACAATGAAACATCCCGGTTCCTCTAAGTCCCTTATGCCACCAGAGTTCCCAGCCTGAGCACAGGCAACCCACAGCCATGCCGAGGTGGCCAGAGCCAAAGCTGCAGGAGAGGAACAGGAAAGGCCTGCCAGCCCTGCCAGAGCCTGAGGGGCAGGAGGGGTCAGCAGCAAGGAGGCAATCGATGGACTGGCAGTCAATCCCAAATGCTTCTGAAGCAGCTGGACACCCTGGTGCCAGCTCAGAGGTCACAGTACCTGTGGTCAGCTCAGGGCAGGAAGGAATGATCAGGACAGTTCAGTCTCCTCCTCTGGACAACTCCCACCACTACAGGAGTGAGAGGGGAATCGCAGAATTGCAGAATGGCTTGGGTTGGAAGGACTCTTAAAGGTCATCTGGTTCCAACCACCCCTGACATGGGCAGGGACACTTTCCACTAGACCAGGTTGCTCAGAGCTTCATCCAACCTGGCCTTAAGCTCTTCCAGGGATGGGGCATCCACAGCTTCTCTGGGCACCCTGTGCCAGGCCCTCACCACCCTCACAGTTATTTTTTTTTTTATCCAATATCTAATCTAAACCTACTTGCTTTCATTTTAAAACCATTCTCCCTTGTCCTGTCATTCCATGCCCTTTTAAGTAGTCTCTCTCCACCTTACAGGCTCCCTTCAGGTACTGAAGGCCACCATTAGGTCACCCCACAGCCTTTGCTTTTTCAGGCTGAACAAACCCAGTTCTCCCAGCCTTTCCTCACAGAAGATGTTCTCCATCCCTCTGATCATTTTGCTGGTCTCCTCTGGACTCACTCCAGCAGCTCCATGTCCATCCTGTGCTGGGACCCCAGAGCTGAGGCAGTGCTCCAGGTGGGCTCTCACCAGAGCAGAGGGGCAGAATCCCCTCCCTCCCCTGCTGCCCTCGGGGCTCTGGATGAGCCCAGGACACGTTTGGCTCTCTGGGCTGTGAGGGCCATGGCCAGGGCATGTCCAGCCTCTCACCCCCCAGCAACCCAAGTCCTTCTGGGTAGGGCTGCTCTCCATCTGCTCATCCCCCAACCTGGATTGATACAGGGATTGCTCTCACCCAGGTGCAGCACCAGCACTTGGTGTTGTTAAACCTCATGAGATTCCCATGGGCCAATTCCCAAGCTTGCCCAGGTCCCTAGGGGTGGGATCCTGTCCTTCAGGCATGTCCACTGCAGCACTCAGCTCGGGGTCATCTGCAGATGGGCTGAGGGTGCTCTCAAGGCCAGCTCTTGATTACAGGATCCCGCAGCAGGGGCTCTCTGGAATCTCCTTTTGTCCCTGGCAGCAGCTGCCAAACACTCCCCTGACTCTGCCCATTGAACAGCAACTGTGCAAACCAGACCCCAGGGACCTGGGCTCCATCCACCCCAAAACTTAGGGACGGGTGAAATTCCCTCTTCACTTTTGAGAGGAATTGTGTGAGAGGAGGTTTCATTTTCTTCCTCTTTTCCTAACACTCGCAGAGACTTCTTTACTGAAAGTCACCTTTGCTGAAAGTTTCCCCAGGTTGTAAGTGGATAGTCTTTCAGATGCCAGGGAGACCACTTTGCCACAGGAAGGCCTGGGGATACAGCCCCTACTGCATCAAAGCTAAATTTAGCAAAGGACTGACTAAAGATACGTACTAAAAATTGTATTAAAAATCTTGGTTTAGCAACCATTTTTAGTGAACCCTACAACCACAGGTGTATGCTCATACACTCAAGTCCTGTCACATAAGACTGAATTCACAGAGAATATAATCTGTGTGTGTGTGGTTTTCAGTCATTTGACCATCCTAAAAAAAATCTGCCGAAGGAAGTGATAGCTGGTAAAAATCCTCCTCCCACCCCTATCCATCCTTCAGACATCCAGTTCAAACTCTTACATCCACATTCCTAAAATGACTTCATAAATTCCATGTCAGTAGCACCCAGTACTTATTATAATGAGAAAACATTCAAACTGTGCAATTTTAAAACCTAAACCAACCAACTTTCACTCAGCCTAAGATTTCTGCCGCCTAACCAGCTGTGTTCACAACACCCAAGGACCAGAAGCAGCACCAGTTGTGGTGTCAGCAGAGCTTTTTGCATAGCTGTGCTGAGAAATAGGTCAGGGATCTGAGGGACTCGGTCCAGCTCGAAGGAAAAACCAACATCAGTAGAAGTGCCAAAGCAGAGTTCAAAGTGTAGCTCCACAAGCAGCTGCTCTGGTAGCAACAAGCTGTGGGAACAGCAGCAGAGCAGGACTGAGCAGACACCTTCTGAGGCTTTTTCCAAACCTTCTGTACTGTAAAACTGTGGGACAGGATTGTGTAGGGTGCCACGAAGAGGAATACGCATGCAGCTGGTCACTGGCAAATATAAACACCAGGTTTTACCTATTGCAGGCAGAGCTAAGTTTCAGCATGAACTGCCAGCTCATGTGATAGCACACTTTATTTGCCACCAACAGCAAGAGCCAGAGACTGAGAACTACTTACTTCTTGCCTCATTCCTTCTGTTGTTATGAGGTATTAACTTGTTTGATTCCAGCACAAATCTGGAGCTCGTTCGGGAGCCTGCTCTGTCTTGACTGTCTGACCTCACATCGTCCAAGTGAAGCGGCACCCATTTCTGCTTGTTACCTTGAAAAGTTAATATATTACTCTTAATTATACTAATACTTGAAGTTTCAGCTCCTGAAAAGACTCTGCAGAATTTTCCTTGTAAGACTAGCAACACTTAATTTCAAATTTTAAAAAGCGGGAGAAATTTTAAGATATTACAAGTTACTAAATAATAAATGCAGTAAACAAGAATTTCTGAAACTGAACTGCAACCTCAGCTAAGATTCAAATGTAAGAAAT
Organism: Cyanistes caeruleus; assembly: GCF_971803275.1. Classification (NCBI taxonomy): domain Eukaryota; kingdom Metazoa; phylum Chordata; class Aves; order Passeriformes; family Paridae; genus Cyanistes; species Cyanistes caeruleus. Next base: position 76,470,516 of record NC_141705.1, read on the forward strand.
AAAGGCAAACATTTTATTTAATGGCTTTTTAGATGCTCCATGATCAAGAATTTACAGCTATGTCAATGTTAAATACAGGCAGCAAATTCCTTGCTATATAATTTTACAACTCGTATATGAAACTTTGAAGTAAAAAATAACATATAAAATTAACTACCACAATAAAGATTTCAATCACAAATCATACAAATTTTCCTGATAATTTAGCTGTGGTACTGTACTTTCATCTCAAGATATTCAAAGTTCATTCACATGCATCAAAAATTACTAGCAAAGCTTTATTTCGGTTTATTTGCAGGCTGGCCTAAAGTATCCACTAGCAATTTATTTAGCTAGAATATTGATTGGTATTGTGGGCTTTATCCTTCCTGGCTAAGAAATAGAAGTACATAAGATGTCTTCTCTGCACTGGTGGTGGAGGGAAACGAAAAAGCATGTTTTACCTGTGGAATGCTTTGCTTTAGATTTCCACTTAGACTGAAAAAACTAAAAGCATATATTACATATATGTATATAACAAGATTAATAAAGCTGAACAGCAAAGGTCTTTAGGATCTGGAAAAAACACCAGCAGGGAAGCAAGACAAAAAAGCAGCTGATCTTGAAACTCCTGCTGCTGCTTCTCCAGCCTATTCCAATCTCCTGACCAAATGAGATAGAGGTTTGCTTCCCATTTTTAGTGTAACAGATTGGATCAAAAAGAAGGAAATAACCTGGTTTAGTCTTCAAATGATCACTTCAATGTGCAAGCTAATAGTAGAGCATGAAAACTGAAGTGCTGGTGTATATGCACACACACACCCATATATGTATATTAAGTTAAATTAACACAGTGCTACCTATCCAAGGAAACAAAGATTCCAGAGACAGTAATGTCTCCAGAAATGTAAAATCTTCCAGAAATTGTCAGACCTCCAAGGACCATCAGTAGGGCACAAGCTACAAGCTGCTTTTCCCCCAGAATTCTCACTTGACTGAACAGAATGCTCCAAACCCTGAGGGAGGAAGCCTGGCTGAGGCTTCCATGCAGACAGCAATATATTCTGTATTCACCCAGCACAGGCAAAGCAGGAGAAGTTTTATCGAGTCATTCAACTGGAATCTATGCAGCTGTATCAACACTGCATTGCTGCATTATACACAGTGCCTAAACTCACCTTTTTTCCTTTGGTTATTAGTCTGAGCTTCATCTTCACTAGTGTTATCTGCTGGACCATCTGGCTTTGCCTCCGGGTTGTCCTTGATTCCATTATTGCTTTTTTGATCGGATTTCTCCTCCTTTTCTCTTCTATTTGTTGGCTTCTTACTATGACTTACAGTCTTACACTGTAGGAGACACAGGTAATTATTTCTGGCAGTACAGCTGCTGATAGCAGGAGGTGCACATTTCCTTTAGATATTAAAATTCCTTTTTTACTACCTGTTTTCAGCCTCTTCAGCAAGGTGAACTTTAAGAATTGACTTGTTTTGTCAAGTCTCTTTTAAAATACTTTTATTTTCTGCTAACATAGCAAGAGCACAAAATGAGGTTTTAGATTAAGAAAGTTTTTGGTTTTTAAGAGAAGATGTAAAATGGCAGTGTGCATCATGAGTTCAGACATGAAAATGTATTTTATAGGAAAGAAAGAAATATTCTCACTAGTATCTACTGTTCAGACTTACTATCTTTAAAAAGCTGGGCTCACAGAATACTGGGTGGGAGGGAGGGGATTCTGTCTCTCTGCCCCACCCTGGTGGGACCCCACCTGCAGTGCTGCCTCCAGCTCTGGGGCCCCCAATATGAAAATATGGATCTGCTGGAGAGAGCCCAGGGGAGGCCAAGGATGATGAGAGAGCTGAAGCCCCTCTCCAGGGAAGACAAGGTGAGAGCTGGGATTGCTCAGCCTGGCAAAAAGAAGGCCTCAGGGAGACCTCACCATGGCTTTTCAATGCTTAAAGGGGGATTATGAAAGAGGGACAGACTTTTTAGCAGGCCCCGTAGTAATAGGACAACGGAGAATGGCTTTAAAATAAAAGAGTTTCAGACAAGGTATAGGAGGAAATTTGTCATGATGAGAGAGCTGAAACAGTGGCACAGGCTGCCCAGAGAGGTGGTTGGATGTCCCTGGGACATCCTGAGAAACATTCAAGGCCGTGCTGGATGAAGCTCACTTGATCAAGTGGAAGATGTCCCTTCCACTTGGGTCAGGGGGACTGGACTAGAAGACCTTCAAAGGTCCCTTCCAACCCAAATCATTCAATCATCAGATATAATTTTTACCTGCAAAATGGGAAGTTTTGCAGACATTTCTGCTGAAGAGAAAGAATTTTCCTATATTGTGGAGACAGCTTTGAAAGTAGATACTGCAGTACTGTGCTATAATTAATTTGAACACAAAGCCTTCCCCTAGACAAACAAACTAAGTACAAACCAAATGTTATTTTGTTTTACAGACACTGCATAAATTTGGACACTTTCAGTTACAAAATGCATGCTGTTGAGCCCAAATGTTGTGGTTTCCCTGACCAAGAACACAGCAAAAGCACCACAGGGATGCTGCTGCAGATCTACAGCACATGAAATGGCACCTCACCATTTGCAGTCATCTGTGCTCTCTTCCAGTTTTAAATAGCATCAGAGAGGTCTAAAACACATTATGTACTTATCACTTGAGATAAAGAGAAAGGAAGATAATTTGACAGAATAGATGTTAACTTAAAACCCAGAAGGGGAAAAATACATCAGAGGAATAAGATAACTAAGAATAACTAAATTGTGTTCAGGCAACGGGCACAAAGCGCTCCGAGCCGCAAGAGAGGACAGCATGTTCACAACTCCAAAGGCCTTCTCATCTGTGCATAAACAGGTGAAAACAGCAGAAAAGGTAAATGAAACTTTTGAATCAGTGGAGTTAAAAAGTAAGGCACTATTTAATATGTACATCTCTGTGGCACACCACTAACAAATTCCAGTACCAGTGCAGTCAGTTAAGCACACATCAGTATCCTGAATTATTGACAAAACTTCTACTGAAACCCTACAACACCCAAAGCACATCCTTGGGGGAACAGTATTGAACAGATAAGCCAACATGGCTTAAAAAAAGAGAAAAAATCCTGAGGATGACAAAGGACACTTACTTCATTGTTTGCTATTTCGCTCGGGGTCGGCCAGCTTGCGATATCGCCCAAATCATCAGCCTGCAAAGGTGACAAACAGTTTATGTTCCTTCCTTGATTGATTTAGCCCTTATTAACACAGGGAAGATGTCAGTCATGGCTCAGAGAGCCACAGTACCCCCAGGAGCATAGCTGTTAAAAGTAGCAATTCTTAAAAAAAAACAAGAAATACAACAGAAAACAAACACGCAACTTTTGAAAGAGATTTGAGCTCACAACAGACAATTGTCAGATTGAATATTGTCTTACACATATGTGATTTAAAGCTATCTACTGCTCAAGGCTTGTACTTTTTGGAAAACTTTGGCAGCTATTAACCAACCTAAAAAGTGGTGGATGTACAAAATTTCAGGAAGTTAATGTTTCAATAAAAGGACTCTGTGTCTCCTGTTGTCATAGTGGTAATTTTATGCACATAAAGGACACTCATCGCATAAGGTGCAAGGAGGATTTCTAAAACCAATCTAACATCACTTGTGCTCAAAGTGATGCTGTTTCTTTGCAACCCCTTCACATTTTTATGCAATCCCATTGATTTTTTAAACAAAAATGCCTTTCTTTATCCCTTGTGCATATACCAATTTAGCAACTCTCGTAATTTTAATTTCCTTCTTTTTTTTTCAATTTGTCTCTGTGTTCAAAATTGCCTATTACCAAGGCATAACATAACACTTCTGGTTGGAACTCCAAAATACCTTCCATCTTTTTATTAGAGCAGTATCACCTATTTATAATGCTGAATATTTACAGGCAAAAATACAAACCTTGCTGCTTTTTCTTGTCCTGGGTTTCCCTGCTTTTATCACTTTAGTGGAATTTTGTACTTCTGAAAAGGAAAAAAAACATTTTCAGGTGAAGAATTAGGCTGCACTTTAAATGAGTAAGGCAGGTGTGTGTTAACAACTCTGCCATGCTCTATCACACTACACCAAAGTGTTTCTGAGGGCTTGATATCAAAGTCAATGAACTTTCTTTAATGAATAAAGTCACAAATAGTACATGACACTGAAAACTCACGTTCATAACAAGTGCAAATCTTCTTGCAAACCAGGTGTACAAGATGCTGCCTTGCTCTATTTGAGCATTTTTTTCAACTAAGAAGGTCAAGGCTATGTCAAAGTGCTGGTATTTTAACCTAACAAGTGACAAAGAAAACCCCTGATACACATTCAATAAGTTCTCCTATTAAAAGCTATACTTATAAGGCAGAATGTATGAAATCTATAATTATGCAAGTAAGGAAAAAAAAATAAACATAGAAACAATTATATATTCCCAAATTCCTAGTAATTTTCTTTTATAAGTAATTACTCAGATGCCAAATAGAGTTTAGCCGTATAGCTCAAAATCAAGCCAAAGTAAAAAAACCAAACCAAACCAAAACAAACAAAGGAAGATATGAAAACTACTACTTAGTCAAAGCCTAAACATTATAATAATGATCCCATCTGATCTCCTGTGCAAGAGGAAACCATCTCTTAATTTCCTCTATAAAGCCCTGGCTCTCCCAGTGCATGTGTTCCCATACAGATGGGGGGTCACAGCCATTCCTTGAAACTCCTTATTCGGTGTTTTATTGCAAGACAAGCTCGAAACACCAAACGTGTCTGAAATCACAAGTGGATTATTTTATACGGGGATAACATCACCTCCTCAGCCCTTATCTCTTTCACATCCAGTGACTAATCTCCCTTATCACGGCTCCACACTGGGAACCCCACCCTTGTGCCCCAGTGACTCTGGAAAGCCTCTCTGTCTGCTTCCTGGAATACACAGCAAACGTTACAAGCACCAAGTAATGCTTACTCCACATTCCAGCCTAAATTTTAATATCACTTATAGCCACATAAATTACGAATTTCATGTGTATGCTTTGCACAACTTGGACATCTCACCAGACACGAATCCAGTGAATCCTGACCACCATTTGCCAGCAGGTTTTTGCCTCTCCTACAGATCTGCTTTTTAAACCAAAGACAAAAGACACATCTCAATTAACTTCAGACTGAGAGCTTTAAGAAACACACCGTGTGTTTCTTAGTGACCGTGTAACCCTAATTCTCACTTGCCACTCAGTAGTAAACTAATTGCCTTTTTACAAAACAAGACAAACGACTGCAGGGGTGGAGCAGCAAACAAATTTGTAATTCTCTCCAGGAGAACTGCCAATTACCCGTGCAGGTAAACCGAGCGGCCACGGCGTGGCTGTAAACACACGTCTGTGTCCAATTACCTGACTGAAGCCCTTTTTCCATCTCACAGCACTTTTACTTAAATTGCTGCTGAAGGACTGTTCTGCCAGAACTTCTGCTCTGTGTGTCAGCAGGGCGTAGCGAGGCGCTCAGAAGCGCAAGGCTCATTGTTTGCTGCCCTATCTTAGTCATGGGATATAATTTATTCTAGGCGGCAGGAGAGGCTATCTGAATTGAGCAGAATGAGACCCAACTCGTTTTAAGGAATCCCTCTTATCTGAATGGAGTAATCCAAGACTTGGAAGATGCATTTGCAAGCTAAACAAAAAGAGAATATTAGGCAACGCACCTCCTGGTGGATGATGCCCTTTCGGAACTCAAAGGGCTCGAGACCTCATCTCATCTCACTCTCTACTTCCCTACCTGACAACGCCTCCACAAAGCTCCTTCTCCTCCCAAAAGAACCATGCTCAAAACCAAATTTAACAGGTCCTTCCTGGCCTGTTAAATTTTAACTGGTCCCCCTGGCTTTCTGGGGCTTATCACGTGGGAGCTGGACTTCAGTGTGAAGCATGAAAGGGAAGATAAAGGGGAAGGAAAAACAACAAGGAGGGTGGGTGAGTAAAAGAACATAACATGAGATGACTGAAAGGTTTTACCCAGGTCACACCTGCTCTGTTGCCATGAACAGGCCCTAGAGACACCATTCAGGCAAAAACACGTGTTCAGATAAAAGCCCTCTGCTTAACATCGCTCTGGGGTTTGGTTTAACATCCCATAACAGTGTTGGGTACCCCAAAATGGCATCTTTCATTTCAGCAGAACCCAACAAGGCCTTCCAAATAAACTATTCCCCTTGTTAATTCCAACACAACTGCATTAAAATGGTTTATTCTGTGACATGCTACAAGGAACCTGTTCATTAGTGGCATGTTGTGTCAATAAAAGAACTCACTGATCCTCAATGATTTTACTCACTGGGTTTCGGAGTCTTGAGGGTGTGGGAGAAATAAATAAATGTATGAATTACAACTGCCTCAAGGATGAGGCAGTTTGATTGCCAATGATCATCTTTAAATCACCAAACTCCATGCAGTCGAGGTGGCATTCACAGGAAAACATTTTTATTATAGTTCTTCCAAGTCTCCTGACAGATCACATCCCAGCAGGAGGCACTTCCTGCAGAAACACAAGGATGCACAAACATGCCACGTGCAGCATGTCAAGATAAACAGAACAGCACGTCTGGAAAGTGAAAGATGAATTTTGGAACCACCAAAACTGCAGCAATCCTCTGGGACAATGGCAACAGAGAAAGAAAAGCAGACTGGGTGGCTGAGGAGCAAAGTTTGTACATAAGAGCTCTCACCAAGATACCCCTGGTCACGATGACAACAGGATTACAAGACAACAGGATCACAAGTAATAGGACTTCAGAAAGGATGGTTTGAAGCGCTGCAAATAAATAGTCAGCAAGTAATTTTTCCTGATGGAAAGGGGCAGATGATATTGCCAATTTCTTCTGAAAGCAAAATCTCTAAATATAGGTGGAATGCATTCTGATTTTTGATACAAACACTGTTAATGCTGTGAGGGTTTCTAGACAATATTCAGGTTTTATTTTTACTTGGACTGCACGTGTGTTCCCTTTTGTGAAAGAACAGCATCACATAAATACCAGAAGTGCTTCAGGGAGCAGATAAAATCACCCAGCTCTTCAAAACTTAATTGGAGCCTGCGTGTTAAACTTGTACAGTATTTTCCTTTCAATGCTCAGTTGGGGACTTGACAGTATATTCCATTTTTAAAGAAGGCAAGCTATGCTTAAATCTATTTTTTTGACAGATGAAGTATTGCAAATGCAACAAAAATTATCCCTTGAAGAATATCAGCAATTTAAATCCAGAGCATGGACTTAGAGCAGAGATTCTGCAAAACAATAAAAAAAGAAATCCTAATCACTATCCTAACATTCTGCCCTACAAGAGTTCTGGCATTTTATAGCAAAAACTACGTTAGATTGTCAATGTCGACACTATTTGAACAATTAACCGAGGCAATTAACCAAGTCATGACACCTGCATCCTTCCACCTGTTTATGTTCAAAACCCATCAATTTTGCAATACAGCAAGTATTAGGGGGAGGGGGAATCCACAACAGATTACTGATTCACCATTATGCTATTTATTTTCCTTATATTTAATTTCCCAGTTCATGTTTTTCTTAGCTTCTTCATAGAAAACTGCAACGTGTGACTCAATTTCCACCAAAGTTTTCATGGTTAAATGTAGCATATGCCATAGCACAGAGAGGTGAGTTTCAGTTTCATAACAGGTCTCCAGTTTAGAAGCAAAAACCCCAGACAAAATTACACATGCTGTTATGTACAGCTAAAATACAGGCAGCAGCTTTATAAGGATAACATTTTTAATCCCTTTAGGGTTGGGGAAATTGTCAATGCTGAAGCTTCTGATAATGCTTTGAATAATTTTTAGATGCTGCTATTAAAACACTCCATAAATTCCTAAGAACTAATGAGAACACCTGCCTTAAGTACACCCTGATAAAAAAACCTGACAATCAGATCATTTATGAATTGACTCATCTAAGGTTTGCTATTCCTAGCAACATAGTGTATCATCACTAAACTGTACCTTTACGACCTGTTTGCTGTCAGACTAAAGCAAATTGATTTACACAATAGCACTACAGTGAAATGGTTCTGCTAGCAAGAGACCAAACAGATAAAATGTATTCTTTGATGCCCAGAAATAAACACAATAAGCACAAAATAAATGAATGAAGTGTGCACTTAATTTAATTAGCTACATCATTCAAGCACATGCTAGTAGGCAATCTCACTTCAACCACTTCAGCAGCACAAATATTTTGCTTCACTGAATACTTTCATGTATTTCATGAACAATTTTTGAATGATCATCTAATAAGTCATTGGAGACCCACATCAGCTATACAAATCACACAAAGATTTGAGAACTTGTCATTCAGATTCCCTTTTTGCAGCCTCACAAAAAGGGCAGTACCAAAGGCTTCATACAAAGAGGTGTGAGAAGTTTTGAAATAAAGTTATTTTAACCACTCAATTCTTGGCAAATTATTTATGTGGAGGATGGGTAACTCACAGTTTGAACCTAAAGAAGTGAGGAGTTACTGCAATACATTGGCTTGGCACTACAAGGGGAGGGAGGCACATCACTGCCCCTTTCATCACCTGGCAGCCTCTGTTAAAGCTCACTCCCCCTGGCCATGATCACCAGGATTAGACCCAAGGAATCATTAAGGTTAAAAAAGACCTCCAAGATCATCAAGACCAACCTTTAAATAAATACCACCTTGTCAACTAAAACCTGGCACTGAGTGATTTCTTGAACCTCCCCAGGGACTGACACTCCACCGGGCAGCGTGTTCCAAAGCTTAACCACTCTCTCAGGGAAACAATTCTTCCTGAACTAGAGAGAAGCCTATTAATTTCACTAGCAATTTTAAATCTGAAATGAGTCTTTCCCCACAACTTAAAAGCAGATGAGGATGTAGAAGTAGCCTCTGAAGTAATTCTGAAGTTATTCTGCTTACAAGCTAAGTTTAGTGAAAGGCTTGGTCAGAAACACTGAACTGTGGTAACAAACACAACCATGAAAAGTTCAGATATGTTTGCATTGGGTGTTAGGTTTAGTGTGATGACTAAAAACTACTAAGGTACCTGAGACAAAAATATAATCAGTTGTAGTAACAACGCTTGGACCCAATTCTTCTGCCAAATTTTAACATTTTCCTGGTAGCATCAGGCAGTTTGTTTCAGTAACAAGAGACAGGTTTGCCTCTATCACAAACCAATCCCATGATAAATTGAAAGTCCAAAGATGACAGGCTGGAGCCAATTTTCTCAAGTCTGTAACTATCACTGAACACACCATAGGTGCACGTCTCAGGAAACTTTTAACAAATTACGCCAGGATCAACAAGTCTAACAGGATCCAGTCACTGCTTTGATGTGAGATCCTTTTACACTTTATTATCCTCTTTACGGATAGTTCTACATTCCATCCCAGTAGTATTTCTGCTCATCCACTTATTATTTCACATGACTAATTTCCATACTACAACATTCATAAGGGCCTAGTGTGACAGATTTCGTCCTGCCAACGTGCAATTAGTTTCTTCAAAATGCATCCCTTGTTGCGGGTGGAGGCACATGGCAATTTCTTCCTTCAAAGAGCCAGGAAGGATCAGCTGCTTTGCCTTTTACAAGGGTAAGAATGGTGGCTTCCTCACGGTGCTTCTGCTGGTGGCCAAACCAAAACACACACCCTGCTGTGTGTTCTTCACCAGCGCCACTGCCAGCAACACTGACTCCCTTATTTGCTCAGTTATACGCCTGCCCACCGAAAATTATGCTCTAGTACAACTCCTCAGTTTAATTATTAATTCCATGAATGGTAAGCACAACTTCTTGCAGGAGAAAAACAATATAAGGCTCTCCAAAATCACGAAATCAAGCAGACAATGCGCACAGTGTGTGAACGCACGGCCTTCCTGCCTCCTCCTCCTTCCTTCAACAATTATTTGCGTGCTTTATCTTTGCTGGAAAAGCAAACTTTGCAGAGGTGAAGCACACAAGGTGCTAACGCGACAAAAGCAGCTTTCCCACTGCTTCTGATGCACCAGTGCTGTTATTCCTGCCACAGCAAGGCAAACAAGTGACAAGTGCCCTTCATGCATGAAGCGGGCCACGAGCTGCTGCCCAGCCAGGCGCATTTTGGAAGCTCGGCACAAACAGGTACTTAGGAGAGCGTCAGCACACATAAACAAAACAGTCCAGATAATAAAGATGGGGATGCACTTTGCCAAAAGCTCTGCTCTTCAGCAAAGCAGAAATTTTGCGGTCGGGAATGTGGTCTCCGTTTGTATGACCTGTATACTTGAAACTGTAAATTATATATTTCTCTTTGTCAAGGAAGTACATGTTTAATTCAAGGATAAAAGTGGCTGTGAGATCACAAAAAAGGTTTGCCAGGTGCCCTCGGGAGCGAGTGCTGAGATTGAAATTCTCTGGAAGCACTGGCTGAAGTATTTATTTTGAGGTCAGCAGTTTACTTGCAGCCAAGAACAATACTCCAAGAAGCTGCAAACTTCTAGGAACACTTTGCTAGCCTAAGCATAAAGCCTGGCAATTTCAAGTTAGGTCCTTGACGACCAGCTTTGCAAAGCCATATGAGCGTTCAGTCGGTGTGGTGCCTACAAAACAGCTTTATCTTACGTGTAGTGATTTAAGGCCAGGAAATTATCCCGTGGCTACTCTTCTCCCTGGGTAAGCGCACCAAATCCCAACAGCGAGCGAACCGCCTGCTTCTGCCGTGCTTAGAGCCTCGGCAACCCCATTCCGGGAACCAAACCCAAGTAACGGATCCTTCCGAAGGCCTTGCTACATAATTAGCCAAAAAAGAGCTGCGGCAAAGCGGCGCTTCTAAAGGAGGCTAAGTGAGACGAGTGGGCGAGCAGCCCTCTCTGCCAGCGCCAGGGGCCGGCCGGAGGTCACCGCCGGGCCCGGGTGGCCACTGGCAAGCCCCGGGACCTGCGGCCAGCCCGGCGCTGCTGTCCCCCGCCCGGAGCGCTGCCTCCTGTGCCCATGTATGTCAAACCCAGCGCGCCCGGCCCGGCGCTGCGCACGGGCCCGGCTCCGCGGCCGCCGACAAACACGCGCTTTTCCTTCCTTCCTAAAAAAGAAAAAAAAAAAAAAAACAAAACCCCAAAAAAAAAACCAAAACCAAAACCACCCCGATGCCACGGAGGCGCCGCGCACACGCTCCCGGCCCCGCACCTGGCTCCTGCGCTCCGAGCCGCCCGTCCGGCCCCGCGGGCGGGGAAGGGCTGTCCCGCCGGGCTCTGCGCCGCGTCCACGCGTTCTCCTTGGGCGCCGGGGCTTCCCTGCTCCGGCCGCGCTCCTCCGCCGCCTCCTCCCCGCGGGGCGAGCCGGGCTCGGGCTGCCGGGGCTCCTGGGCCGCCCCCCAGCCCCGCCGCTCCGACACCTGCGCCGCGGACATGCCCGGCCGTGCGCCCGCCGGAGGGGCCGCAGCCGGGGCGGCCGAGGCGAGGAGCCCGCGGCGGGGGAAGGGGAACCCGCCTCCTCTCCTCGCCGCCCCGCCCCGCAGCCGCTGCCAGTGCCCCCCGGCCGGGCCGGGCCGAGCGCTGCCGGCTCCCTGCTGCCCTGCGGCCGCTCGGAGGGACGGCGGAGCGCCGAGCCAGCGACAGCGACAGCGACCGCGACCCGCCGGGGCCGCCGCCGCCGCCTGCGGAGGGACGGGCGGCGCTCCGGGCGCGCTGCCCCGGCCCCGCCCGCGCGGGGGAGGGACCCGGGGCTCTCCCGTGCGCCGTGACCTCACGCGGCCGGGAGGCTTTCCAGGGCCTTTCGGACATTTCGGCTCTGCAGGCCTCGCCCGCACCTGCACGGCGCGGGGAGGGGCTGGCTATGGTGAGCAGGAGGGTGAGCGCGTCTCGTTGGTGAGAAGGGGACTCCCCGGGCCGCAGCCTCGAGAACGTGCTCGACAGGCGCAGGAGAGCATCCTTGAGGTCCCAGCAGCGAGGGAATCCCGTATCTTTTAAGCCTTCCAACAGACAGGTACCTCTGCCATCACACCACCTCTCCTCCGCCTTTCTACTTGCTGCCAAAACCCCCCAGGAAATCATCTCCCAGTAGAAACGTGTGCTCGTTCCACGCTCACTGGCTGTACCCGCACTCCTGCCGCCGCCTTATCCCACAAGCGCTCCGGTCACAGGATGAGGAAAGCCACGGCAGCGCGACATTATTTGCTCCTTTCCCTGTTTGCCAGCTCCTCGTGCTCCCAACAATTCTCCTTGATTACACCTTAAGACACCCGCTCCTCTCCCATTTCTTTCATTCATCCCTCAGCCGCGTCTTACTCCCTTTCTTACAGAAGGTGCTCCAAAAAAATAGTGCCAACAGTTCTTTAATGAACTCAGCAAATTCCCAAATAGGCTTCTGTAAAGTTAGTCAAATAGTTTCGAAGTAGTGTCACAAATAAACGAATTTCCTGGGTTTTGCAGCAGTAAAATATGTTCCATTCAGGGTGATGTTGTTCTCCGCTCTAATGAGATCGTGTGGAGCTTCACCTCCTCATCAGGAAAAAAATCCACCACAAATCAACCAAAAACTCAACAAATTCCCACGGCAGCTGAAACTTCAGGCACTGAAACATTTTGAGGATTATTCTGGAACTGTGTGTCCTGTAGTAGCAGATGAGATCAGCTGGTGGAAGTCTGGGCCTACCTCAAAGCAAACCCCAGGAGCCTGCTGCTTTGTTCAAGATCTTTGGAAATTAATGACCTGCTGTGGTGAAGGCTTGGAATTAAAACATCTGCTACAATTGTTACCTGGCAAGGAGCAAACCACATTAATGCGCATTCCTGTAATTGCAGATTTCAGTTCCAAACATTAGAGGAATTTTCATAGGTAGAGGAAAACGTAATTTCTGCTTCTAAGCACTTTTTGTACTGAAAGTGACATGCATTTTCTTTTAAAATTTGTATCAATAAAGACAAAAAAAATGGTAGAATGATTAAAATTACAGCAAGTCTTCAAACATAGAGGCATTTTTCTTTGATACCAATAATTTGATTTTTTTTTTATGCCATACATTTACTAATCAAGGAGGTGCTGACTGCACACATTCCTGAAAAAAGGAGAATCAGTCATACTATAACAGTTTCCATTTTCTTTTATTTGGTCTCCCAAGCTCTGAAGTTAAGCAGAAGAGTGATATGAAAGTAAAGAGGCCCTACCTAAGTCACAGGTTAGAAGAGGATTAACCTCTTGTTTCCTCTTTTTCCCATACAAGATTTAGAAGATAAGGAAGCAGAGGAGTAGGCCAGCTGGGATTTCAGGAATACTACAGCACAGGAACCTGAACAGAGCAGGAAAAAAGCAGGAAAATAATTAAAGGCTAATTACGTGGGGGGCAGAAAAGCACTGAAGTTGGCCAGTTACGTGGCGCCTGAGAAGTTTTTGTCCATATTCGCTTTGCTAACTCTGCAGGGGGAAGCTTCCTGCAGACTTTGTTGGATGGAGTGGGGCTGAAGAGGATACTAAAAGCTTTTACAGTTGCTAGGATCATCCTTCACATGTTGTCCACTTGTATCATCCTCCTTGTTACTGTCTAGCAGCGCCAGTCAGGCTCCTCAGGCAAAACTCTCCTTCCTTCGGGAACACAGTACTTAGAATGCTCACGTTTGGAAAAGCATCTTATTTACACCAAATGAAAACAAGAGAAGAACAACTCTTATTTATGCTTTAATGCTCATGTTTTATCTGGTGTGGAAGCAACCAAGCCTACCAAGGAACACTGCAAATTCCAGGACTGCACGGAATAGCAGCATTTTACTCCTATAGGGTAAAAATTCAGGAGGAATTACGTGGCTACAAAAGGCTCCTTTCCATACTGTGTAACTTATCACTACTGCCATGCTGGCAGGGAACCTGACGGTCTGAGATAAAGAAACTCCCCTGCCCAACCAATTGCAATTCAGAGTAACATTTAAAAAAAAAAAAAAAATCCAAAAAAACCCACAAGACAGAAACAATTAAGATAAACAAAAACCTGCCTCAAAGTGTTAGCAGCGATCAAGCAAAAGTAGTATTCTGAGGATCCAAGGATTTTCACTTTTCTACTGTTTACAGAGTATCTCCATTACAGGCATTTGACATTCCAGAGGTAAGAAAGAATTCAAGAAGCAAATGTAAATAATAAAATATTCAAGAAGTAAGAAAAAGCAGCAAGACTCCATTCCTTTATATAGTGTTTCCTTTCGTGCAGATTTTTTGGAGTAATAAAACACAAGTGATCTATCCTTGCTGAAGAAAAAAATATATATATATATATATATATTCCTGAGTGGTTCCTTTTGAGTTATTTGGGGAGTTTTATTTGCCTTGGAGAAAGAATTAGAAACAGCTCCATTATTAGATATGTCCTGCACTGGCAAGTGTAAAACTGGAATCGCGGTGGTATCTTAATTAGCTGATACAAGCTTATTTTCTTTACCAGGTTTCTAGGCACGTAGAAAAACATCAAAGCAGCACCAGTGTTTGTTGTGTGAAGCTTTTATCATGTCCTGAAGATTACCTGCTCTCCTCCTGCTACAGCTCTAGTAGGAACAGAAAGGATTACAGGGTAACAGTGGGATGCATTTTGAACACCTGTTAACAAGAGAGGGAAAAAACCAAACTCTCACACCTACACATTTTTAGGACTTTTATTGAAAAAATTTAAAACCAAAAAATTACCAAGGCCAGTTTTACAATAAATTTAAGACATACAGAATGGCTTACCTGTTACACAGAAGAAACCTTATTACAATATTTCTCTCATGCAACTTCTGGATTAAAACCACATTCTCATTTAACATCAAAATGGATTATTTATACTTTCTTAGGATTTAACCTTAAAATATGATTTAAAAAGTTGATTTTTCAAGGGTTAAAAACACATACACAGCAAGACTACCCCCTTCACAGACCAGCTCCCTATGTCTGATAACTGGCAGAAACAGACCACTGAGCTCATTTTTCTTTTTTTTTTTTTTTTTTGTTATTCTAACCTGAGAAATTTCTTAAATAATGCTTACTGGGCTTTCACATTTGGCAACTTCAGTTACTGAGCAAAGTGCGATTCCTTATTCTTGTCAGAAGCCAGTCTTTCGCTGCTTGTCCCAAAAGACACTCTCAGAACCAGGAGCAGCGTTTGTCCCCAAAGACACTCTCACAGCAGGAGTGCTATTAGCCTAAACATCCTTCTGTGCCCTTTTGGTAAGTCAAACCTTGTTAGTAATACCATCGGGACACCAACCTCAGGATGCAGAGTTCCCATCAGTTGTGTAATTCCCGGTATTGTGCGCTTTGAAAATATTTACTTTGGCATGTTATACTTTGTAGCATAGTTGATTTTTTTTTGTGCTTACTCCTGGCCTTTACAAAATCTGTCTTTTCTCTCTTGCATTTATTCAAGCCCTTTCCCTTGCCACCAGTTATCTCCCTTTCTCATAGCTGCAACAGAAGCAGGACACAAAGCACACAATTACATTTAAAATGTGAGAGCTACAAAAGCTGCTGAACAGCGGACAGTGCTCTGGTAAAGCACTCCTAGTTGATGAATGTGCTTGCAAACGCTGTGAATCTTTTAGTACACTAGTCAAGACTTCCATTTTAAATTTGTAAATTTAATAATATTTCATTTCAAACCCTCCAAATATTTGGTGTTTAAATGTGCTAGTCACATCACACTGGTTCCCTGTATACAAAACCAACGATGTCCAAGGAAATGATGAAAAACCGTTTGAAAGAAGCAATTTAACTTCCAACAGAATAGAACCTCTTCTGTGTTTTCAGTGAATTTGTATGTTACATCATTTGGGTTATTCAAAATTGCTGCTCTTCCATTTTATCTGAACACACCTGATTTTCAAATGAACCATGATTTCTTCAGCTACCAGTCCTGTGTACCTGACTAAAATTCAAGAGAATATGTAAACTGGGCTTTGTTTGCTCCATACACTGCCTGCTAAAAACCTTTACAGTAACCATGGAGATCAAAAGTGTTGGAAAGGTGCAGAAGTCACACATCCTGAGAAATGGCTGGATTTTTCTTTTTGTTTCAGAGTAATCTTGGTTGTGGACTTTACTAAATACTGAAGTGCTTCAGTTTTCAACTTCTCTGCAAATTGGTTTTAAAAGAATGTTATAGGAGAGTACCACAAAAAAACAAAATATGTGGAGAGATACCCACACAGTTGGTACATGACAACCTTTTATTCTACTGTAATTTGTTGGCATTTTTGATCCCAAAAGTGGAAAGAACAGACTTTGGATTTTCTTAAATGCATTCAAAATCCAAGTTTCTTTATTTTCCATCTGATTAAAAAAGACAAGTGTTGAAAAACAAGGAGCAAAACTAACTGTTTCAATAACCTTTAGTCTCACGTATCTTTTAAATTATACAGTGCAAGTGTATTTTGCATATCAGTGCTGAGTGCACTTTAGAAAGGACATCTGTTGAAGTATTTCCAACAGGTCTTTGTAGCACCATATAATCTGCTGTCAGTTTAACTGCTTAGAATCAGCCAGTGCTTAGAAAGTAAAATGATAATATTTCTATTTCATCTATCATTCCATAAAAGAAAAAGAAATCTGAAAGCTTATGTTATCCAACTGAATTAATGTAAACAATTAATTACCAGACACTTGATTTTCACTTATTCCAGTTTTGTGAACCTGGCTGATGAATGCTACATGATCCTCCTGTAATGGCACGGTTTAATTCAGTGGCAGAAAAACTTCACGGATGTATTGAATGAAAACGTCTCTCTCTCACTTTTCCTTGAATTGTCAAAGTCTCTCTTTGCAAGACGTGGTGCTGAGCCTTCTGCTAAGGCTCATTTTCAATTCATAATTGAAGAGAAAAGCAGTGACAAACACGAGAGGCTGAGTGCTGGCAAAGCCACGGTACAACACAATAGGAACAGCAAGGCCATGAGGAAGCAAGAGGTAACCGAGGTATCTGGAACGAACCAAAACTACACTAAACACAAGAGAGCAGCTTAGCCCCACAGCACATTTTACATTCTTCCAACACTTGATTGGTCTGTTTTCTACTGACACACGATTCAGAATTTATTCAGAATTGAAGGAACACACAATCTGATTGGACATGAAGTACATGAACCACTCATGCACTGACAAATGCTGCTGTTGTTTTTTCCTCAGGTAATGCTGAAGCAGCTGTGTCAGAATGGCACTGGGTTGAAATGAAAGCAATGCTGGTACTTTACCACTTCTGGTAATTGTTACCTACAACAGTCAGTGACCATCTGCTCAACACTACAAGAGGCTTGTTTTCCAAACATGAGTTCCAGTAAGCTGAATTACAAATGAGATCAGTCTGAATGCATTAGAAAGATCACATGGTGTATTTCTGGAGGAAGCGGTCAAACGCGTCGTAAATCGCTTGTCTGAAACCAGGAAAAGAGAAGAGAATTTGTGTCATTTGGAAAAGGGCAGTTGTAAGTGGCATCTTTCCATATATTTACGAATATATCTACAAAGCTATCATCACAATTTCAAAACAGAGTTCAATAAAAATGCGGTATCAGGTGGTATTTTCTCCTTCCTTTATTTCTGGGATCTCTTACTTCAATCTAGTAATATATTTACATTTCAGGAATGAGTGGGACAGTTTTCCAACTTTAATGCAAGTGAAAACAGAGATGGATTTGGAGTTTTCTACTCAAACACATCAGAGACATGAGTAGCTTGAAATTTTTGAGCAACTGTTTTAAATAGCACTGAACTACTGGTTAGCATACATTAACCTGATACAGTGCTATTCTTTTTTGTTGTTCCTTAGACTTCCTAAATGGCGTGTATAGTCTTGCTAATTCCTTGTATTTTAAAATCAACAGCACAAGTATTTAACTTTTTGAAAACTACAGAACTGCACTCATAAAACAGATTCACATAACTGTCTTTAGGAAATCAATGCCTAATATTACTAAGGCACAAATTCATGAAAGTACTACTTATTTACAGTCAAGTTTTCATTTTTATTAAATCTAAAATTTAATTTTAAACTTTTCTGTTCACCTTACCTGAAAAGTCCTTGTTTGAAGAGGTAGGCACTGACATGACCTCCATCCAGATACCTGATTTCACAGCCTGGCCAGATCTCCTGGAGGCTGCGCACGCCGGTGCGCGGAATGTACGCATCCTCCTTGGCTTGTACTACTATGATTAAACTTGGGTCAACTGGAACTAAAGGAAAACAAAGCAAAACTTCATTCATCTGTGGTAAGAAATAAAAACACAACAGCAGAGATTTCTGCTGTCAAAATGCTATTTTCACAAAAAAAAAAAAATTAAATTATTTGATGCTTTAATAAAATCACGTTTTAAAGTCTCCACCAGAATTTATCTGGTTTTTAATGTTACAATAGTGAGGCCATCATTGGAAAAACAAACTAACCCTTATCCTTCTCACCCCTAGAGCAGAAATGCCTCAAAGACTTGTGAAGTTGACAAGAGAATTCTCTGTCCTCTCATCAACAAAACTCTAGAGCATTCATGTCAGTTCTTTGAGATCCTTTTTATTGGGCAAAAAGAAGTATGAAATTCAACAAAATAGAAGTTTCATAGATTTTTTTCCCCTCAAGGAGGAAAAAAGACAACTTTTGATACAAGAGGTCAGAAAGCACAGCCTATGTTCACTTCCCTTTTTGTTTCCCACATGGTTTACTTGCAACATAAAAATCCCAACATATTGTTATACATATTTATTGCTCATAATCAGAACTGCACCAATCAGATTACTAGCAGGAATAACACCAATATGATGTTGAGAAAAATAACACCAAAATTATGTTGAACACAGAACATTTCTCCCTTCAAAAAGAAAATATGTGATATGTTAAAAAGTGACCAGCCAAGATGTCTGCCAGTGGGGTGTCACAAATAATGTAAACCCTCCCTTCTTTCATACTAAATCTTATATAGAGAATATGCAATGCCAAGATGAATTCAAGTCTTCCATTCAATTTTCCATGAAATCTGAGAATTAGGCAGATTTCCTGAAGCTCCTCTCTGGCCTCACTCCAAGGATACTCTGGGAGGGAGTGCAAAGTCCCCCAGAGAATGACAAGACCTGGGAGACTATTGACACAATGGACTCCATCACTTTGACAAGTGCATCGGGAACACAGATCCTTTTAAGTTCCATGAAAGGTCAGTACTTAGCTAAGTGATACCTGGATAAGTCTAGATAAACAAGAAAGTCTGTACATAGAATAAAACTTACAGGGCTCTTCCTGTCTACTGAAATAACTTAAAAAGCTTTAAGGAAAGCACTTCACTGGTTTTCATCACAAAGTATCTTTGGCTAGCAGTGGAAGAATCTACACTAGTGTAGTTTCCTTTTATTGAGTGTTTCCTTTATTTTTAACATTTATTTAAATTTAAAACACTTGAACCAATGGAGTACCAAATGACAGAAGTAAGACATGAGGTGGCACAGGGGCTCAGTATCAGGAAAGCTTTGACACTAAACGACAATGCTGTCTGAAGTCAAAGCATGTTGTAGGAGATGGCTTCAGCAGGTTCATGCACAGCCGAACCATGAACTGCCACAAAAGGAATTCCGAGCCCCTACTCCAGCAGAACCTTTTAAGGCGGCTCTAGGAAGCAATCACTTGTTTGCATTGCTGGAAAGGGTTTGTCCTGAACTCCAAGGAATGCTGGACTACAGCTCCCCCTATATGCTATGCCTGTCCTGGGAAACAGTATTCACCAGCCTGCACCAGCTCAGAAAGACCCCCAAAATGTTTTTACTGGCAATATCATTCAAGCCTGGTGCTCAGCTATGCAGGCTACCTTCTGTCTGAAGTCGGTATGAGATTTCTGCTTGAAAAACCTTATTAGCAGATCAATTAAGATTAATTAGACCTGGGTATTACTCACATCACACAGGCGTTTTTTTCCTTTACATAATACAAATTTGCACTAACTCATATCTGAAAAAAGACACAGCAAGGCAGAGGAGAAAAATGTGCAAAGATACAGAGAAGCAAATTTTTAATTGACTTTGTCATTAGTTGGCCATCAAGAAGGAACAGAAAAACAATTAGGAAATGGAGTAGTAAATAGACACTATGGAATAATGCTCACAATAATTCCTTATTTCAGCAAAGGTGCCAGCAACTTTACACTTGGAGAAGGAAGAAAATACCTTTCCCCCCACTGTATTTTATTCAGCTTTCCAAAGTGCTCATTGAAACAAAGAGATACATACCTGGGAAGTTAGCTACGTGGGTACATTCATCCATTACTCCCTTCATGAACATTAAGGATTCTCTCTGTAAAGTGTCACTCCTTCTCCTTGTATTTATCCTGTGTCCTTGTGGGCTGGTTAAGTTTTTATTGCTACTACTACTGGTGGAAAAGGTTTGATTTATGCACTGCATTTTAGGAGCATCTTGCATTAAGAGTCTTTCTGAAGAGGCACTTAGAGCACTTCTATTTGTGGCAAAGCTGTGAACAGATTCCTTGGATACAGAGTCATTCAAGGACTCAAAGCTGAATATTCTGGAAGTCACGTCCATGTCCGCCAGCCTGTCCACACTGTCGGGGAAGTTCTTCACAAAGTCTTGTCCCATCTTGAAAGAATCCGTCTAAGAAAAGAAAACAATTAAGGGTTCTCCCTTAAACCATTTGGCTAATTTTATTTTGAAGATGAACTCATAATTAAAATAAAAAAAGACACTACCAGCACTGCTCACTTCTATTTTCAGCTTGCAGGTCTTTCAATTAAATCCTGATCATCATAACCTCTTGAGAATTTCATTCTACGTTTCTGTCAGTTTAAAAAATTGCAGGATGTACTTACATATACAGAAGCTTGTGATATAAACAATTGCTTTTCTTTCTGTATTAAACTCTGAGTTTGTAATTACAGTCATTTAAACTTAAATGATATACTACTACTACTACTACTACTAATAATAATAATAATAGAAAAATGAACATATGTGACCAGGTCTAATGTTATGTTTAGGACTGGAAAACTGACAGTCTCTAAATACTAGGGAGACACAAGCTGAACATCTTGAAAAATGTTTCTTCTTTTCATTTTGTCTTCTCCAACAGTGTTGCTGGAGTGTTTGTGACTTAAAAATGGCAAGTGCCCAAGTAACAACTATCTGCACACCAGCTCCTCTTCTCCTGCTGTGAGGTATTAGAAAAAAAAAAAATCACAAAGAAAAGAATCTTAGAGGGGAAAGAAAAAGGCATTTATCAGAATTTTGATTGAATATGTTTCATGTTGTAGTGTGATCAAAGGAAAAACTTGTAGCAAGAGCTACACTTTAAACTCATTATGCAACCAAAATAATTACTTTTGTGTCTCAGGTTTTTCCTTCAAAGACTAAATTTATCAAAGCATAAAGAAACAATGTGGCAGTATGTTCTAGCTAACAATTGTCTACTTTTAGTGGAAGAAGTTACATTATTTGCTAGATTTGCACATGTAAATATTAGCAGACAGGTAGAATAAACCATACTTACTCCACAATATTCAAGCATTTGAATGATTTCCTCTTCATACACAGTTTGTGTAAAATACTGTTTCTCCAGCTCTCTCCAGTTCACTGCCTTACTCAGCACACCCTGAGATGATAAATTCAGTACACAAGTAAAACCCAGAGGTCATTCTAAAATAATGATACACACAGGAAATTGACCTGTTCCTCTCCTGATTTTTTCAGTGGAATTGTGTTCCTGGACAGCCTCAGAATTATTGCAATCAAAGCACAAGCACATATTATAACATAGACATGGAATCCCACCTCCCTTGTGGCCAGCCCAAATATTTTAACATATATTTTTGATTACAATCTAATATATTAACAGAAAATGTATTTTGTAATTTATTAATTACCGTAGTGAAGACTGCAGAGGCTGTCGACCAGGAAAGACATGGAATCAGTGGCAATGGTTTAGGCCAGTTTGTCACTGCCAGTGAAGCCATCTAGAAGCAAACACACTTATTACACATTTTGATACTGGATTCACAGTATGGTAAAAAGAACTCTCTCATCTTCAAATTCTTTGTTTACATGGTATTTATGAAACTTGTGGTGCTAGAGAGAGTTTAAGACTGTGGCAGCTGGATAGACTTTCACCTATTTAGAAGTTATTATCTGGTCTCCAGTGATTTCTTAAAAAATAAACATTTCTCTGGAAAGGTTGCTCATTTCAAGGTTGAATGGGATTTGGTTATAAGTGTTCCCAATAGAATATTTACTAAATATTCCATTAATTACAATTACAATTCAATTATTTATATTTGCAAATCATTAATTATTATAATAATTATAATTATAGAAACAGATACAAGCTATTCATTGTTTAAAATCATAAACTTCTATAACTTCTATAACTTTCCACCAAGCTCTTGCAAGTTTATTTCAAGGCAAAACAGAGGCAATCTATGAGAAGGACTATTTCAAATTCTATACTTTCAAAATTTGTATAAAGGAAACAAAATTTGAAGAAGTAATTTGCAATGTTAAGCACACTCTTTTTCTGTCCCTTAAGTTTGAATTATTACTTTTGCAACAGTTCTCAGAACATGTTTTTGTGACTATTCTGTCTATCCCAGAAAAAAACAGAGCAAGTAAGTTCAATGTACACAAGTTCCCTGAATGGTATGTTCTTGACAAGTTTTATTTTATTAATATGAAACACCTCATGTCTGTTCTAGATGTTCTAATAAATGGATTTATGCAACTGAACTATTGCTCTACTTTAATTATTTTTATTAATAAGTTACAAGAACACCACACGTCTATGTTCTGATTCTCTCCAGTAGAACTCTCTCCCCTTTAGTAGAACTGAATCAATGCTTACAACCTTCCATTGTAAAACACATCTATATCAACATCACATATCACTTATTTCATAGAAGTTTCTATGAAAAAACTGTGAAAGATTCAGCAGGGTGATGTTGATGTAAACCAAAGGTGCTCTGTACATTTATGACATTTACAGTTATAAAACTCTGCTTTAGGGGAATATTTTCCTTTTGGGAAACACTACCATTACCAAGATTATTTACTGAGCTCCTAACAAACAAAGGATGTTGTTTTAATAAGCTTTGCACCTGTGTCTCACAGAGCTGTGATAATCTGCAGAGACACAAGCAGTAACATTTTAACTGTATATTAGTCTTTCAAGCATCTTAGTGCTACACTGCAGGTTTAGTTTGAGTACACACAGTGTCACACAGAAAATGTTATCCACCTCACCACAGAAATCTCTGATCAGTACCAATGATCACTGACACCAAAAGCCACCTCAATTACAACATGCCTACAAAGAAGGGGTATTTCACACAATGCATTAAAACACAAAGGTTTAAGCAAGAAGAAAAGAGGAAAAGAGGGAGAATTAGCAATCGATCAGTGCAGACTTTCTTTCAGCAAACATTTCTGCCCCCCACCCTTGTGGAAAAAAAAACAATTATGTGAGAAGTTTATATTCTTATTAAGCCTGCTGGGAGATGGCTGACAAAGGGCTCTATGATTTGTCAGTACATATTAAGGATTATACTAATTCAGCACAAGAGAACATGAGAATTGCCAACAATTTGTTTCTCATGACTCTAAGTGTTTATTTTAAAGCACTTCTGAGATCAACACTGTAAAACAAATTATTTCCATATGCTATATAATCAAATGAGAAGTTAAAACAAAAATTACTGAACAGGAGATATAAAAGCTTACATGTCCTCCCATGGATATTCCAGTCATCCCTAGTGGTCCATAGCCTTCTCTCTCTAGCCAGTGCAAAAGAGCTGCCGATTCTAGAATTAGAGCTCCTCCCATCACAAACAGGTCCGAGACATTTTTTAAACATGACCGTCTTTTCTCCCCAGAAAAGGAAAATAGAGGGTTTATTTTCTAAGATTAGACTCTGACAGTTCTTATCATTCTATACATACTTTTATACACAGCTTCATCACAATCCCACAGAATTCTGGAGCTGGACTCCTGTTGATTCAACAGGAGGTAAAAGCAAGCCCAGATTTTCTGGCACTTGTAATTTTTCATACAAATGAGGACTAGAAATAGACACCTGCCTATGCTTTTAGTGTAAAATCACTGACAGCTTGGTCTTTTGGAAACAATTACCAACATTAGCAACTCATTAGTAGCGATATTCTGTCCTGTGAAGTTGTCACAGACATTTTAGAAATAGAATCAAAATGATACAGTCCTAAGCATACCCTATCTCGTTTGCAGAAACAAGTATATATTTTTTTTCTTATTTACCTGTTTTACATCATTGTAAAATTGCACACTACATTTGAAGAGCAATCAGTATGTCAGCTTTGGAAGCACTCATCAGTGTCACTGTAAGACTGAAACTGTAATGTGGGAAGTTTGTCACAGTATTGAGAAATTCAGGCGGTGTACTGCAAAGCACTAAAACACAGAAGACACACAAAAGAAGTAGAGATCTATTTGGCTGAGCCATCAGAGTGACTCTAAAAATAATATACCTCTAACCTGGAGAGGGGGACTGAGTATTTTCAGTACCACAGCCAGGTTACAAAAGGCTCCTGGCCTCTCCAGCCAGCATGCCACCATCACATTTGTGACACTCTGAAGCACAAGGACAAAGCTCACTGTGAAGTCACACAGAAATGACAGAAATGAACATAGCTGCTGCACAGCAGCATTTACAGCCTAATGTAATTCTTTCCTACAGCTTTGTGAGACTCCTCAGCCTTCTGCAGCTGCTGTATTTATTGAACACTGTCACCTGTTTCACTGGCACTGGGTAACCCTGTACTGGAGAGTGACAACAAGAGTTGGGGTATTAGACTGAGCACTGCCCTGCCTTGAAACAATCCTGACACACTGAACAACTGAGAACAGTTATTTAATTTATTCTTCTGCATCAGATTACCCATAACTGGAAATTAACCTACCAATGGATGTACTCCAGCACGTGCTTTCTCCTGTCACTTTCCTATAATCTTACAAAAAACACCTGTGTCTTCTAGTCATGTTAAATGTCCAAGTTAGGATTAAAAAGGATTAAAACTCCAACTCATATTTGGACTTTCAGAAATATTGAGAGACTAAAAGCTTTGCCTCAGACACAATATCCTGTTTAATTCTGATAATATGTCTGTGGTTTGGAAAATGCAAAAAGTAAAAATGAAGACTGCCTAATTAGGCTTCCAAATTCCAATTTAAGAAACTGACTGAAGAAACAAATCCTATAAAATACTGAATATTGCACAACGTCCTGACTAACAGCTAATCAACACTAGATCTATTTGTATGCCTGTAGATCCTTAAAAGATCTCAGAAAAGCAAAATACTAGCAATTATAATGGAAATACGCTATCTGAGGAAAGATTATTCAGAGCTGATTGAAATATAACAGCAGTACTTGTCATGCAGCTGTGAATCAGGAAAATAAAACAGTTCTGGCTTGTACTGACACAAGATGTTTGCATCTCACTTCATACTGCAAGTTCATCTTGTGCAAACTTTCCTGATCCCTGAGATCTCCTAACACAACACCCAAATCAGTTTAGCAAAGAGTAGATAATTTCACATTGGCAGGTTACTAGTGGTTTTTGAAATGTTTTTTTCCTAATAAGCTATCAAAGTTTAGACAACTTTTGGCTTGAAAGAGAAAAAAAAGAAAAGCAGTATCAAAAAAAAATTGGTATCTATAAATGTAACAGGAATACTTACAATTGATCCTTAGGTTTTCTACAGCCATGTAAAAGACTCCAGTTAAAGAAAGTTTAAAAAGATTTATCAAAACTGGCCATTTAAAAAAAAAATAGATTAAATAAATAATATGCATAAATAGCTTGAATTAATTGAAATTTAGAACTTAAACTCACAAGTTTAAACTGTCACCTAATTAAATTCAACCTATTTCAATGATGCAGTTTGCAACATTTTACTTCTGTCAGATATATGGGTAGGAAAAAAGTGTAAATTGAGATCCTATTTAATAAAACAGAATAATACTGTTATACAAGATGACAGAACAAAACTGATCCATTTTTTTAAAAACCCACCCAAATCTGAAGTGATAAGAGCAAGTTTCTCAGAAGTTACCTGAGGTACCATAGAATTGTGTTTCACATAGCAATCATACTCCCTTTGCTTCTACTGGGTACCAGAAAGCTGGTATTTTACGAGTGTGGTAACTCTTCTGCCTCCCAGAGAGGACATTAGGAACAACTATTGTGTTTCCACAAAAGGATATAGTAAGGATTTTCTAGCAACAGGGAAGCCATACAGGCTTCTTTAATCATCGGCCGCGCCATTAACGTGCGTCTTCTCCAGAAGTGCTAAAGATAGAGTGCACAGACAATATAGGTAAGACAAAATTTGATGATTGAATTTCTCCATAACAATTTTACATTTTACACACTCACATGGTCTCCAGTGCCTGCTAAATGAATGCACACAGGTCTGTGCTTGCCATTCCATCTTCTGGGTATGATGAACTGAAATCTATGAGAAATGAACACCTATTTTAGCAGAGTAAGAATATCTATTAACAAGCTGCATCAAGAGAAATTAATTAAAAAACTAAAACCAAAACAACATAACTATTTGTAACCCGTGCAGGCAAACTGCCAGCAATTCAGCAACATTATTTTTCATGAACACATTCAGCAAACAAAGGAATCTGAAAGTAGGACAGAAGAAAGGCCAAACAAGAAAAGGAGCCAAGATGAAAGATCATGTTCCTAAAAAAGACTACTACCTCATCATCACAATTTAAACTTTGCAGAGTGGAGAAATGCAACTTCAGATAAAGAGCAGCCTAAACAAGCATGTCCAGCTCTCCTAGGCATCATTGCTATTTTTTCTCCTGAAGGCACAACAGCTGAAATTGAAGATTAAGATGAGCAATAAATAAAAAAAAAATCAAAACCCCAACATACAAACCATGAAATTATTCTATACACTCAACATTATTCAATTAATGTCTTCTGCTGCTACTTATTTACAGTTTAAACTACTGAAAAAAAAATCCTTCCTGAGCCACCACAATTTTCCCCACAAGATGGAGCACTGTTACCTACGAGAGTGTTACACTTCAGCAAATGCATTCATACCATCTTGAGGGAAATTTGTACAGCTTTTCGAACCTGTTACAATACTGGCCAAAGTAACAATTATCATAACTTAGCTACAAAGCACAACAGAACATAGAAAACAGTGAGCACATTGTATTTTCCAGTATGGCACTAATTAGCTTGATAATGTTAACAGTTTCTTTCTCTAGCCAGTAGAGAGGTGGAACAGAACTAATTTCTTGACTATCAGCCTTTTTCTCACATCCCTTAATTTTACATGCTTTAGCACACATATAAAAACACCAACCAGTATTACTGACAAAATCTACAACTTCCGTATCAACTTGAGCTGACAAACTTTTGTTTATGCTATTAAACAAACAAAGTCTGGGAAAAAAATTCAGCATGACAGTTCAGCTCAAAACTAAAAGCAAACAGAAATTATGCTCCCTTTGCAAACCCACTCCTCATCTGCAAATAAATGTTAGTGTGAAACCAGCATTATTAGGGAGCCTCCAGCTTTCTGTGAGAATGCTTGCTGTTGTTGTTTTGTTGTTTGTTTTTTTCCTGTTTGCCAAGTAAGAAAAGAACCAGTTTCTCTGGCTACAATAAAATAAGCTTGCTATTTTATCACAGACACAAGATTTTTGGATTCAATGGAATGGCTCCTTCAAATACAACATAATATTCTTTGATATAAACAGCTTCTCCTGCTACATATAAAACAAAAACTACTGTTTTTTATTTCCAGCATCCCCCTCATTTGGAAAAATATAAACCAATAATTCAAAAGACTCAGGGTATTCCACAGCTTTATGCAATATGATTTCTAAGCTTAAAAAACAAAAAAAAACCAAACAAACAAACAAAAAAAAGCAACCAAAATACCCAAAAAACCCCAAAACAACCAAAACAACAACAACAACAAATAAAACACCACCCAACCAAATCAAAAAAGTAATATTTTGGTATTGGATTTTTTATTTAATACATAGATTGAACTATCACATATCACATGAATAAGATTTTACAGATTGTTTGCATTACAATCAATTAGCTGCACAATAAAACTACTTACAGACAAATACTTTACTTCTCTGCAGCACTAATTTCAGAAATACCTCTCGGTTTCTCTTACCTTGCTACAAGAGATTCAACTGGCAGGATACCTGGGACACAATGAGCCAAGGGGGAAATGAAGTGCCCCTCGAGGATTTTACAGTCTGATTGCCTCTCAACCTGCAGAAAAAATGGGACAATAGAAATAAATATTATGTCAATCTTTAACCTTTTACAGGAATCAAAGAAAGATGCAATGCTGTCCCATTTTAAATACATTCGATAACACAGACTAAGTTTTGAGTTTCAACATTTGACATCTCACTGCCCAATTACTGTACTACTGTGAAAAAAAGAAAAAAACCAGTATCTGTACAGGCACTGCTTTAGTCTCTATTTCCTTCCATTCTCTTCTAGTAGCCTATTAAAGTGGCCTGGTGTTAAGTACCAAGTTATTTCACCTCTGTATACCCATAGGAAAATAAATGCAGTTAAATCACATCATCTCTTGCTTATAAGTACCTTGTCAATGAACACTGGGTAATCTTTCGAAACAAGCGTCTGGCATTTTTCCCTGTTTCCAATAATCTTTCTGAATTCAAATATTCTGTTGAAAGGAAACAAGTAGAGAAGATTCAACTTTTAATCTAAAAAAAAGAAGAGACATATTTTTATAAAATTTCAGGAGCTAAAGTAAGCCACAAACAAAGAAAACTTATGAAGACAGATTTGCATTTACAGATCAATCAGGCCACCACAGAGTAGGTGGTAGCTTCCATAGGATGCTTCTGTTATAAAAAAAAGTCTCAGGTACCTTGCTGGGGAACAGAAGGCTAAGGGGCAAATCTGGTTGCTTTCTTCTGTTACTTAAATGGGCTGCAGAGCTACACAGAGTAACTGAAACAAAACTCTTCTCAGAGGTGTACAGTGAGAGGACAGGATTACTGAAGGACATGAACACTTAAGAGGCAATGGTCGTGTGCTGCAGTGTAAGAAATCCCTCCTGGAACAAAGTGAAAGATTGCTTTCACAGTTAAGCACATGAAAAAATAGCCCAGGGAAACTAAAAAAGACCTTCATCCTCAAGGGATGAAGTGCCTTTGAAGTGAATGAAGTGCCAAGTGACTTGAAGAAACAAAGAAGTCAGCTTTGTTTTGAACAGGGATTTTGACTTGATGCCCTCAAATTGGCCCTTTAAACCTTAAATAGTTCATAACTTGCTCATTTCTGTGCTCATAAATACAGACTTTACCTGACAAGATAGAAGAGTTTTGAGTGAAAAGTACAGAGGAATGACCTGTTCACCTCCCCAACACCACAGAAAACCCAAAGAATGGAAGAAAATCCAGTTTATCACCGCAGAATAGCTCTACTTTATAACCTTTGTTTTTCTTATAGAAAACAGCAAGTGAATTAAGTATTTCTGAGAAAGTAAGGGTAAAGATGTGAGCATGGAGGGTAAGCTAAACAGAGATGTTTTGACTATAAATCTTCTAAAAATACTACATTTATGTATTTTTTCTATAGTTAGGTGGATACTGAAGGCTAAATCTTGCCTCTACTGAGGAATTTCAACCTTTGCTAATGAGTTGAGGACAAAGAGTTAGGATATTAACATTCATCACACCAAGGGGGTACACAAAATTTCAGATTAGACAGAGTAGTCTGCCATTCAATCTCAGATAATACCTGAAGTATAAAACATTTAGTAACTTAATAATGGAGCTTCACAGCAATGATTTAACAAACAAAAATAAAAACCCTCCTCCCACAAGCCAGTGTGAGGAGTCAGGAGGAGGTAGTATTCTTCCTTCTTCATACAGGTGAAGCCAGGCTGCTGGGGAACAACTCATCTTCATCCAGTCAGGGGCAACACACAGAACAAAACTTTCTCCCCCTTTGCAGACCAGCAAGCTTGCCTCCTGCTTTCCCCACCACTTTTGATCTGGTGGGAGAGGGTTTTTTTTTCCCTGAATGAAGAAGGAGGAACTGTAGCTGGTATCTCTGTTACCACCAGCAACACAACCTTAGTGCCATTTTGTGTGGGTGTGATCACCCTCCAGAGCCCAGGCAAGCCTTGCACTGGTGAGCAGTCAGAGGCTCCCTGTATGAAGACACCACTTGCACTGGAGGGAAATGGGACACTGAAACTTCACTGTGTCTCACCAAGAACCCAAAGGTTTTTAAAAGAGAGGGTTTTGATAACATTAAAATATCACATTTTGTATATACACATGGAATAGAATACAGAAATGCTGCAATCAAAACACACCCCACCATTTTTGGCTATTCCAATCAAAGCCAACATTCTCATTTTACAGGAAAGTCTGCTACTTAAGAGAAAAAATCAACTGAAGACAGACACACAAAGCAATCCAAGTGCCATTTCCAGATCAGATCTTTCATATGGACTTAAAAACCAAATAAACAAGCTCCCATAAAACTCTACTGCTATCCAGTGCACAAAATTTTATTTCAGTAGTTTTCCAAGTTTTCTTTATTGATTTTCATATACATAAGAGTGAGCTTATTAAATGCAGGTTTATCATTTCCTATTTAAATACTGCACAATACAGAATATATATAGTCATTTCAATTTTATACTGAAGAAATCTAAGTGCTCAGCTTCCAGGTATTAATCTCAATAGTAATTAATAAAAAAATAATCAAATGCTTAAAAACAAATATATATATATATATTTTTTTTTTTTATTTTTTTTTTTTTTAATTTTCAAGACATCTAAAAAGAAAGAGTTTACTACTTTGGGCTGTGAGAGAAACTTGTGATTAAATCTTACACTTTCAAAACTAATTAGGAAGTTACAGAAAGATAGCATGTTAAACATGTTAAACAGAAACAATTCTCCAGAAATTCATCAAGTTTTGTTTTTAGAAAACACTTCCAGAGATGCTGCTTGACGTATGCCATCAAAAAAGCACAAGTAAAAATATAGTTGGAAACTCAGGCATTCTCTCAAGAAAGGCCTCTTAGAAAAAAAAATTTGAAATCCTTTTAAGACTTCTTTTAAATTCTGTTACTCCCTTGGTATAGAAACATATGATTTCTTAAATAGAACCAATTTAAACACTTTTTATATTTTAAATACAAGATAGCAATTACTGTTGCTACTTCAAGGGTTGTTTTTTTCTTTTAATGTAACATATCATTTATGCTTTTACTTTTTAACAAGTCACCTTTTCAGATCCTCAGGCTTTCCCCATCCTCTGATGAAAAGTTTAGTGAGGAGAAGCTTTCGGTACAAGACATCTAATTTACTTACACCCATTAGCAGCACACTGTCATCTAGGGAAAAAGCAGAGGTAAAAACAAGGCAGTTAAAGTCTGGGAGAGTGGCAAATTCATTGATTTTAACACAAAGTGGTTTCTTGTTCTGATTTCTGCATTAAGGAAAAGCCATCTAATGTATTCCAAGAAAATTAACCTTGCTATTCAGGTCAACTCTTCATTTTAAGCAAAATATAAAGGCAGTTGATACAACATGTAGGAATTTAAAATGCTAATTAAAACCAGATATTCATTACACCACTGATGATAAGCCAGCTGAAAGAGGCACATCAGGGCTACATCCAAACTACATCTTCAATCAGTCCTAACTGCACTTTACTTGCACTGATCAAACAAAGAGTAGTAGCGCTGATCTCTGTCCTCTCAACAGAGCTGCCATGGCAAAACTCTTCAGAGAATGTGGGCTGTCAAAAACACACCTCAGAATGGAAGCTTGAAACAATGTTTGAGTTTAAACCACTAGAAGACTTCATCTCTTCACCTTCTTAATGGAGAGAATGAGAGAGAGAAGGAGTGAGAGTGAAGGAGGAAGAAGGGAGGAAGAGGGAAAGAATGTCATCCCAGTCACTGTCACAGAGAAAGCTTATTTTTGTAATCTTGCCTTCATTGGTGTATTAAACATATATCCTAAACATAATTTTATCTGTTCCTTTCCAATTCTGCTATTTCTTACAGTTTTCAAAGTGATGCTTCTCCCACTCCTTTCTGGAAAGAAACCACACCCCCAAAATCCTTGCCAGGATCATTTCTCTTTCAACAAATACACCAGCTCAAATAGAGCTAAATCTAATGAGATTTTAGGCAAGCTGAGTATTATTTTCAAAGCAACACTTACTGAAGTGAAGAGAGAGCCACTGCTGAGCCCTTCCAATGAGGAAGAAAACAACAACCAAATACTAGAAAGGAGAATTTAGATCTGGTTTCTTGGTTAGCAGGATACAGGTTACTCAATTAAAAATATAGTCCAGGATCTGTGTATACCTAAGAAAATAACAGATTTAATTATCAAACACTTGGTTAGTAAATTTACTTCAGGCATTTTCTAGCATTTTCAATCCCTCCATACTAAATGTGCTCAATAATCTCATCATACTTCAAAATAGTGCAATTTAATTAATGGGTTTTTTTAAATTTCAATTTCATCCAAAAACACTTTTTCTGCCACACTCCAATATGGCCATTTTTAAAAAGAAACTTGTTTGACTATAACAAGTCAAAATTGTGGTCAGATTAACAAAAACATTCATGTACACTTCTAGAAAGCCAGTATTTAAGAATCAGTACACAAAAATAAAGGGGAACTCTTTAACACCTAGAATAAATTACTATCAAAACAGAAGTTATAGACACTTGAATTTTAGAACAAGCATGCTAGAAAGCCATGATGACTCTAAGATGGTTCAGCCACTACAGGGTAAAAATAAATACATTAAATGAGCAGAAAGTCATAGTGGGGATGCTTTATTTTAAAAACATGAAGATGTAGATTTTGCTTTTAGTCCAAAGTCTGGCCTGACAAGCACTCTGCTACACCAAGGGAGTGCCAAAACAACTTTCTAGGCAAGGACATTATATTTTAATGTAATATTGATTGAAGTAAAAGTGTTGTCTCATCCTCTCTTCTGCTTCATTGATGGAATAGAGACTCTGAAATAACTCGGGATATTTCAATTAATCAGAATCAAGATAAAAGCACTACTGGAAAGAGTATAGGAAACACTAAAATAAATTTTTTAAAAAACATTCCTAGTATGTGAAGCATGCTGCATAGAACTTCTCAGAAATATCACTGAGATAAAAAATTTGGGAGAATGGCCCCTACTGAATCTCTTTAACAAAACAGCAGGACATGCTTCAGTCACTGCCCATCCATGCCTACATGACAAGACAATTACAAACACTTTACTGCCAGCAAAGGCAAATCCAAGTGCTGGAGGCTGAAGTTTTATTTAGGGTTATTTATTTTTTAACAGGAGTATTTCAGCAGCGAGGATTTGAAATGCATGAAAGAATCAGGAAAGGCGGTTTCGGAATGAAACTTGATTTCCTCCACTTGACAGCATACATGCCACAATCCCTATCTCACTGTGAGACAGGTCAGCAGGAAGCAGTGACCTGATAACGATGCTGTGGAGCTGTGTGGCCCAAGAGGCAGGATCTGTGTTATGAACCCTGAATGAATACATTGTTAACACTGAAAGTTTTACATAACGGGACTTGTGAATGGAAACTGCAAGCAGATACAAAAGCACGCTAAGAAGAAACAGAATCAGATATATTAATTCATTCAAAATCCAACACATAAAAGGTCAGCGATTGCTTTTTATCCGTGCAAACAGCTTCAGTTACAAGAAAAACACCCCTGGAAAGTACACGAGACCTTCACTCAAGGTCCACAGTGTAGAGTCTATTCTATACATGGATAAGAAAAAGCTCCCACCCAGCAGCCAACCTGAAAAAAACACGGAGGCTCTGTTTTAGAAGGCGGAGTTGTCAACTTCCCTACCCTCCCTCTCTATTTAAAAACCCTCCCTTAAATTAATGCCAGTTCCTTTTCTGATAGAAGATACGGCTGCTTAGAAATCAAAGAAATCACAAAGAAGTGACGGCAAGGCAGACACAAGCCCCACAACCACTCCACAAAACGGGATGGACACGCAGGAGCCGGAGGATAAACAACGGGGCCTAAAGCAGGGCTGTGAGCAGCTCCCTGCAAACCTGACCCGACCACTCGCAGGGGGCAGGTGGGACCCCCGATCCCAAATCTCTGCCATCCCCCGCTCCAAGCCCGCCCCAGCGGGACCCGGCGCTGCCCCAGCAGGAACAGCCCCCCATGCAGGACACGGCCACCGCGGCCCCTCCGACCCCCCTCAGCTCCCCCCGGCGCCCCGAGCCCGGCCCCGGGCAATGCCGTGAGGGGGAGCAGCTCTGGCAGCGCCACCGCCGCTGCCTGAGCGGGCGCCACGGCCACCCTCGGCCCGGCCCGGCCCACGAAGGTCACCCACCGCTCACCCGAAGCGCTGCCGGTGCTGAGGCACCACATGGGAGGGCAGGAGCGGGAAGCGGAGGAAGAAGAGGAGGAGGAAGAGGAGGAGGAGGGGAGGGCGAAGGGCGGGACGGGACGGATGGGACGGGACGGGACGCGCCTCACGCGCGCGGACCTGGCGAGCGCGCGTGCGAGCGCGCGTGCGCGCGCGCGGGGCGCTCAAGCGTGGGGCGCGCTCGCGCGCGCGCGGGAAGAGATCAACCCCGCCCCCCCCCCCGCCCCGCCGCGCGCGTGACCCGCCCCGCCTTGCCCCGCCCCTCCGCGTCGCTCGCGCCGCTCCGCTCGGACCCGGCCGGCAGCGCCCCCCAGCGGCGGACGGGCGGTAGCGCGCGCGAGCGCTCGGGCGCCCCCTGGCGGCGTGCGTGAGGCGGGCGCGGGCGGGGCCCGGGGCTGCGGGGCCATGGCGGCCGCGGGCTCCGCTGCGGAGGCGCGTCCCGAAGGGCAGGAGCCCCTGCTGGGGTCCGCAGGGGCCGCGGCGGATGAGGACGAGGAGGAGGAGAGCAGGTAGGGCTGTTTCCGCTGTGAGGCGGCGCCAGGACGTGGGGTGCCGCCGCCGCGGATGACCCGAGGAGTCGCCCGTGGGTCCCCGGTCCTTCCCCGCCCCTCACGGGGAGCCCGAGCCTGAGGGCGCTGCCCGGCCGGGGTCCGGCCCCAGCCGCCTTCCCCAGTGCTCCGGAGCTCGGAGCCCTTGTCTCGGAGCGTCCCGGGCCCGGCTGCGGGAGCGGGCCGGGGGCTGCTTCCCTCTGTGGGATAACACAAACTCACTCGCCTGGGAAAGTTCCTAAGAACCGCCGAGCAAGATTAATGTGGGGCAGAAGTCTGGGTGTTAACAGCAGCCTTCGTGTGTGCCTCAAGCTGTTCGTCGCTTTTTTCCCCCCTCTGACAGCAAAACAAGTGTTTTGAATTTAAAATTGGACATGCCTAAGTCTAGGTACTTACATAAACAGCGTTTATAAACAATGCTTAGGAACCTATATATCTGTAACTTGAGTCTACATCATCTGGATAGAGATTACTTTGTAACTTAGTTTGTGACTTCTACTTTAATTTTTTTTCAGCCCTTGCAATCTAGCTGTATCTTTTAGGCACAACTCTTACGTTGTGTGTTATTTTCTCATCATAAGAACAGACTGGATGTTGCTTTTTGTCAAATCAAGAGTTGTTCAGGTTTGTGGTTCTTTTAAGATTACAGCTGTGAGGAAATGTCCAGGGTTTTATGGTTTAACACCCACTTTTTAAAGCTTTTATATGATCTGTGATGCTCCCAAGTGTCTATACAAGGAGTTTGCAGAATTGAAGACCTCCCTAGATCAAGATCTCTCTGTGTGACATTGGGTGTGTGATAGCATTTCTGTTGTTTTGTTTGATTTGTCAATCTAGTATTTTTCCAGCGAAAAATAAATTCTTTATAGTCTTTGCTGAGCGGAAATCCACTTCAGCTTAACGAGTTACACAATTGTATTGAGAGGTTGGTGAAAAATGTTTTCAATGTCATGTGGGAGCACCTAGAAGAGGATCTGATGATTTCTTTCTCTCTCTTGCTTTTTTTTTTTTTTTTTCTTAAACCAGGAATGTTGTGGAAACAAAGGAACATTATAAGAGCAGGTGGCGATCCATCTGGATCATGTACCTGACAATGTTTCTCAGTAGTGTAGGTGAGTAAATACATGTGGAATTCGATGTTACTTGTTCAATTAATATACTTCAGTTTGAAAATGACAGGGCTTTCTAAATTCCAACTACAGAGCTTCTTTAATGCTACTGTACTAACCTCAAAAGAGCTGCATTGTTTGATTATTCAAAAGAGAATGTATGAATCTAGCAAATCAAACAGAAAGGTACATCTGATGAGATAAGTAATAAAACCGGCTTGACACGAAATTATGTATTATATAAGTCTGTGGACTATGACTGCCTAATAGTTTGGTAGTGGCAAAAGGTAGTGGCAAGGTAAGGGTGTTGCTCAGAATCAAACAAAGCAAAGGTTGCACTTTTATCATCCAGAGTGAAACTTCTAGAGAATGAAAATGGAAATAATGTGGAGTTTTTAAGAGATAAGATCTTCCTGGGAATATATGATATTCCAAAATATCTATCAAAATTTGTTTTTTTCCTTCTGGACTTTACACCTTCATTGCAGGACAAATTGAAATTTTATTCCTAGGTAACTTCCCCCAGAATGCTGTTGATCTTTGATCTATGATGATTTTCTGTGGGCCTAGATATTATCTGGAAGTTGATAGGATACTTCAATAACTCTTTTTTTTTTTTTTCATCAATTAAAATCTCTTTAACCAATGAATACAGATATGTCAGTGTATCATTATTTTGGTTTTTTTACTTTGGGGACCTTGTTGTCTTTCCATTGGGAGGACAACATAGGAGGTTTTTTCTTTAGTATGTATGCACCTACAAAAATGATTTTTTAAAAATAGTTCCTCCCCGTAGGAGGAATTACCACTCCTTAGAACAGCAGAAAATGCATGGGTTTATACTGTAATACATTTAGAGGCAGAAGAATGAACTTGTAATAACTGTTTTAGGAAAGAAAAGTACTGATAAAAATGGCAACTAAAATAACTTCAGTTTTTACTGTGTTACAGGTTTCTCAATTGTAATTATGTCTGTGTGGCCGTATCTCCAAAAGGTTTGTAAATATGTTTGTTTTTTTTAATAATTAAGAACAGAACACTCCTGCTCAGAAAATAGGTAATAGAAAACCTGACATTTGATTTAGGAAAAGTAGAGGAAGGTGTGTGGCTTTAAGAGACTTTTATTCTGCCATCCACTTAGACAGCTTTTATTATTTCTGTCAGATTTTTTCCTGAATTGATAAAGGTACATCATAATCCAGAAATGTTTGGTTTTCCAATATCATGATTTCTTGGACAGCAAATCAATAGAAGTCTTGTTATTGAAACATAGGAGACATGACTTGTCTACATTTAAAAAAAAAAAAAAAAAGGAAACTGGAGGTAGAAGTTGCTCTGTAAATGTCACGTTGTTGCACATAGATCTTGATATTCCAAACAGGGATTGCCCTTGTTCCTGTGTAGTGATTTTAGTTTCTTTGGTTGTTTTCACCTCTTAGTTTCAATCTTAAAAGCAGCATAAAAGTCTGAAACTTCAGTTTAAACTGTGCTAGGATTTTAGTGTCCCTGAAACTGCAGAAGGCGGTTTCAAATGCAAATTTGGAAGAATATAACCTGGGCAAGGACCTAGAGGTGTCATTGAAGTGAGGCTGATGCTGAGTTCTTGCAGAAGACAAGAAAATGCATTTCCAGCCTTGTAAATCAGGACAGATTCAGGCATGTACTGAAACAATGGAAGTGACTCCTTGGTCCTGGCATGGAAAGTGCCTGCCATGCTGCTGAAGTTCTGTCTCTAGCCCAGAACATCAGCAGTGCTGTACAAAAACTCATGGAGTTTGGTGCAAGTGAGGCATTCCCAAGCTTGGAAGCAAAGCAGATTTTATTGGTTTGGTGCATTTGTGGAGAGAGTGAGCCAAGGTTTAGTACCCCAGACAAAGCATTACAGTACAGAGTCCTTGGTGTCCCAGGTACTAATTCTGAAAGTGTGTTACTGGTAATACAAAACACTCCAGTGCTTTACCCACAGAACTGTGTTCCTGCAGATTGATCCGACAGCAGATGCGAGTTTCTTGGGCTGGATTATCGCTTCATACAGCATTGGCCAAATGGTTGCCTCTCCCCTCTTTGGCTTGTGGTCCAACTACAGGCCCAGGAGAGAACCTCTGGTCATTTCCACTGCTATTTCAGTAGCTGCGAATTGTCTCTATGCCTACGTCCACGTGCCCCATTCCCACAACAAATACTACATGCTGACTGCCCGTGCTCTCGTGGGGTTTGGAGCAGGTAAACACAGCAGGATTTGCATTTCTGGAAATGATTACATTCTGTGTCTCATGTAAGAGGGTTAACATTGTGTTTTAATACCAGATTTACCATTATGTGAATGAATTCTGTAACTGAATATGTAACAAAGCAAAGGGTGGACCCGTAGTGGTTTGTAACAAAATTGTGTAATTGTGCTGTTGTGTAA
Organism: Cyanistes caeruleus; assembly: GCF_971803275.1. Classification (NCBI taxonomy): domain Eukaryota; kingdom Metazoa; phylum Chordata; class Aves; order Passeriformes; family Paridae; genus Cyanistes; species Cyanistes caeruleus. The sequence goes on from NC_141705.1 coordinate 76,509,040, forward strand.
AAATATTGAAGGGAGTGCTGGCTTTTATTATCTTGCAAAATAAGAAACAAACCCCTAAAATAAATGTTACTCAACAGTTTAACAATATGAACTTGATACTTACATGAACACTTGGCTTGGTCTGTGGTTTTTTTGAAGGAAATGTGGCTGTAGTTCGATCGTATATTGCGGGTGCCACTTCTCTGACGGAAAGAACGAGTGCCATGGCCAATACCAGTGCCTGCCAAGCAGTTGGCTTCATATTAGGGCCAGGTAAAGCAAAATCTTTCCTCACTTCTCTTACTAGGTTGAAATTGGGCATTAGAAGTAGGAATCCTCAGCGGCTGTATGCAGGGGATTTTAAGGCATAGTTTGTCAATGATATCACAATTGTATAAATTGAGTCCACTCACCTATACTTCTGTAAGCCAATATAAATGGAACATTCTTGTCCAATTGCTCTGCACCAATTTAAAATTTAATTTCAGCCCCCCACTACATCTTTTCTCTCTAGTTTGCCCTGAGCACAGGGATAATCCAGTCCCAGGATCAAGGTTTTCTATATAGGAGCAAGAGTTAAAAAGAGTAAATCTGTCTGCCAAGAAAATTAACCATTGCTGCACTCAAAATTCTGTTCTATAAGTGTCATGATGTTGTTTATACTGTTTATTTTATGCAATCAAGTACTTTCCTGGCTAACTGAGATCCCACTGTTATCCATTTGTTTATTTAGAGTAGAATTCTCAAAATGTAAAAGGTATAGTACTTAAATTTTACTTAGCAATTAGAACAACCTTTCTTATGTTTTCTTAATGATTCTCAAGATTTTCACAGTACATTGATATTTTTAAGTTTTTCAGACGTGTTTTACACTTATTGGAGAAGAAGGAGTAACATGGAAATTCCTTTGTCTTCAGCTGAACATGTACACGGCACCAGTTTTATTTGGAGCTCTCTTAGGGGTTATTAATATCATTCTCATCTTTGCCATATTCAGGTAATCAAGTGAAAAAAACCTTATAAATATTCTACCTTGTTTTTGTGGGTGACTTGTAGCAAATAATATGCTGCTCAGGAGGAGGAGTAATAAACCTGTAAATAAATCTGGAGTGCTAAAACTATAAGTTGTTATTTATTTTTTCAGTGTTTCTGCCTTCTTTAATACCTGTATATTTCTGATGCTAAATGAATCTTGGTGATGTTATCGTTAGAATGTAAACTGATTAAAAAAAGTTAAAGATACTAGACAATTAGGCTTGATGTACTTTTAGTGTCAGTAGTTGCTACCCATGTTTTTCCTCTAAGGAGAAATAAGGTTAGCTCATCTGTAGGGATCTCACTGTCTATGTCTTCCCTTTGAGATTCTCAGGGGGGATTTTTATTCATTATCCCATTGGTGCAGATGCATATGGATATATTATATTCTCCCACTAGAATGTTTCCTTTCTTGAATAGGTTGGTGATCGCTGCAGTCAGGTGTCAGCTTTGTAGATGAAGTTTAATGGAGCTGCAAATGATTATCATATAGATTATACCATTTACAATTATTTTAATAGGCACTTTACTCAATAGTAGATCAAATAAAAATGTGTATTAATGAAAAAAGTTCTAAATTTCTAGGGAGCATCGAGTGGATGACATGGGACGGCAGTACAAAAGTATCAATTCTGATGGAGAAGGTACCAGTGTTTCCTTGAAAATTTATTCTTTGATTATAATTTTGAAGTACTCTCTTATTACATACAAGCATTTAGAAGTATTCTAAAGTCTGATGCACTGGGAAGCTGGTGTGGAAAACAGGTTACATCCCTCCCTAGCTGGTCCAGGAATTGCTTCATTTGTCATGTTGTGTCCAAAGTGCTGTTTGGTAGCAAAAAAGGGAAAGAAAAAATAAATTGTATGGATCCTTCCATATTTTCACCCTGAGAATTCTTCTGTGTAGTTTTGGCCTTTGAAGAGAATGTTTTGGTTTCCATTGTTCAGATATTTCAAGAAGTTTGTTTATTTTGCTGTCACTCAGGACTCATTGGGAAAACAGACCGTGTAACAAGTTTTGAAATAATTTTCTTTAATTGTCAGTGGAATTGAAATTTCAACAACTCCATTTTGATGTAAAAACTTTATACTTTGACTGTCAAAGTATAACTGCCTAGCTGCCCACCAACTTGCATGCTAAATACTTAAAAGACTAAAGGAATCATTGCTGTTTGTAATTTGTGATGGTGTAACAAAAAGCTCAGTTTACAGTTCAGGTGATTCTTTTGTATTGCTGCAGGAAGTGATGTTCTGGATCAGAACACAGAAGGAAGCATTGACCATGTTGCTGTGGTAGCACTCAACATTCTCTTCTTTGTCATCCTATTTGTGTTTGCTGTCTTTGAAACGTAAGTTTGTCTATTTTCTCTCAAAATATTCAGACATGTAGAGTAATTAGGCTGGGGGTGCATGTAGAGTCTTTTCTGTTCCGCTCACCTTCCCAACTTCCCAAGCAGAAGTCCAAAACCATAGGCAATCAAGTTGATGTGTATTGATACAGAGTAATGATTTAAATAACTCAGTAATAACTAAAGATACATACAATTTGTGGTATAGAAAACATTAATGTAAAATCTTTTGAATGGAGGCAAACCCATATCTTCAACTTTTTAAATATTCAAAAAAAAAAAAGAAAAAGCTTAACTTGGGCTGCCTAAAATTTTCAGAGAAAACATGTTTTCAGTTGAGTATTTTGTTCTATAATTTTTGCCTTGGTTTTGTGTGATCTCTTAGTATGATTCTGATTATCTCCATAAGCTTAAGTGCATCTCTTAGTTCAGTGATGATTCAAACGTATTTGATAGATTTAATGCAGTTGTATTCTGAAATACACTGTTTTATATGACTGGGTTTTTTTCAGCTTAAAGAGGTATGTTATTTACTCACAAATTTTCTGTGTGTAAGAAAAAAAGCAAAATATAACATTATCTCAGGCTCAGCTGTACTTCTTTTTTAACTTGGAAAATACTTTGAGGATACAAGATTCATTCTGCAAGTTGCTGAGCTCTAATGTAGTTAAAATTTGTTTTACAATATGGCTCTGTCAAAAGTTGCAGTATTTTTATAAAACTGAGGTTTTAGAGACTGGTTGGTTGCTAAAACTTATACAGTATCAAAAGTTTATTATTTTTGCTCTCACAGGGTCTGATTTGTTTTCTGTCTCTATTTTCTATTCTGTTCTATTTTCTGTCTCCGGGCTTGGTTTTCACTCCATCATCTTTCCATGAACTATCAGAAATAGATTATATATCTATTTATATCTAAGCATATCAGAATGCTTCAGAGTATGGCTGGTGTAGTGCATTGATGTTTGGGATGATACATGTATGGACACTATGTATGGAAGAAGCTTTTTATGATTAATAGATTTTTGTTCTGTCATTTCAGTATAGCTACTCCACTGACGATGGATATGTATTCCTGGACCAGGAAAGAAGCTGTTTTTTATAATGGAATAATCCTTAGCGTGATTGGCATTGAATCAGTTGTTGTTTTCATGGTGGTTAAAATACTATCTAAAAAGTAAGTTTTGGGGATTTTGTTACTTATGTTGGCTAAACATGAAAAGCTTTATGGCAATGCCAAATCTAACTCAAGTATTTTACTTGGTGATGAGTCTGGGTTTACTATGACAACAAAATACTTCCAATTTTGGCACAGCCTTGATGTTGTGATTCTTCTTTATTCTGTTAACATAACCCTCTTACTTGACTGTCTTTTACTCTTGAATCACAAGAAAAGCTGGTTTGAAGTTACTGTGATTTTGTAACTTGCAGGTATTTTGGTCAGATAGCATTTCCACAGACTAATGGGCTATGTCATTAGCAGTTACCTAAATTTCACATTAATTAAATGATACATTTAACTAAAATGTCATTATTTGCTAGGACTGGTGAGCGTGCCATTCTCCATGCAGGCTTATTGATTGTCTTGGTTGGATTCTTTATTTTACTGCCTTGGGGGAAGAAACTACCAAATATCCAGTGGCAAGGTATAGTTCAAGTCTTATTAGACCACTTTTGTAGTGCTCTCTTGAAAGCCTTTTATTGCACTTTTGTTCTTAATGATACAAATAACTTATTTTTACAGAAATAAAGAACAGCTCCATTCCCAGAACAGCCCCCAGTGAAATGTTAGCGCCTTTCTGGAGCTTGCCAGAGCTGCAGCTGCCATGCAACCACACAGCAGAACCTGTGGGCTGCCCTGTCACACAGTCCTGGTGCCTGAACACTCCCATGATCTACCTGGCCCAGTACATCAGCTCTGATGTGCTCATAGGGTTGGGCTATCCCGTTTGCAATGTCATGTCCTACACTTTATACTCAAAAGTCCTAGGACCAAAGCCTCAGGTAAGCACCATCCCTAAATGGTTTCTTTCTTTCGCTCTTCAAGACTTGCACTCTCTTTATTAGAATGAGAGGCCCTCTATCACCAGCCAAATAATTGTGTGTTTAAGCAGGGCAGAACTTTGCAGGAGCTTCAATATTTTTTAAAATCTAAGGCAAGTCTCTAGGGGACTTAGAAAGCAAGGCTTGTGCTCTTTATGCAAATCTCACAACATGAAAATTCCATGACTGTTCTGAATGTTCAGTCCATGACTGAATCCTTTTTGTAACTACCAATTACACATGTGGAGTATCAGGATGGAATAATGTCTCTTAGTAAATTTATTATATAAAGATTACAAATGCTACTAGACCCCCAGTATGGGCATTTGTTAGTAGTGAAACACTATAGCAAACTTACATTATTGCTTAACAAAAAAATTTGTTCCCCTTTTGCCCATTTTTTTCATGTTATATTTTGGTGAAAGAGACTTCATGCTTTGAGCCAGAACACGTTTTGTTAGAAAGTGGAGTACCTATGAGTGGAGACATGGAATTAAAGCTTGGAGAGGCTGAGCAGTACTCATGGAAACAAAGCAATCAGTGTCTTAATCAGTTCAGAAAGATAAGTGGTTGTTTAAGTACTTCCAAATTGTCTAGTTAGGCTAATGGGTTGGAATTAATGGCAAGCCAAATAATGCCTGTATCACTTACATAAGCTTTTGATCTGCTGTAGGGTGTCTACATGGGATGGTTGACTGCCTCTGGAAGTGGAGCACGGATCCTTGGGCCTGTTTTTGTGAGCCAGATCTACACTCACTTGGGGCCACGGTGGGCGTTCAGCTTGATCTGTGGAGTAGTTGTGGTCTCTCTCTTACTTTTGGAGATAGTATACAAGAGACTAATTGCATTTTCTGTCAGATATGGGAGGTTGCAGGAAGAGAATTGTTAAATACATATTTAAAAAAAAAACCTGAACAGTAAAACCAAGCAGAAGTAATACTTAGTTTATTACTGTTTTTGATCAAGGAGTACCTAACCACTGACCTTGTTGGCTGTGTGCTAACAACTGTACACCTGCACTTACACATTGACAAGAACACTTAACTTGGTCATACCCCAATACCTAGTTACCCCTGCTGCAGCTGGCTTTTGCGTCCTGCTTTTCTAGCAGCAGAGGAAGGAATGTGAGGGGTTAGAGCGATACAATGGCACATTTGAAGTGTGTACAGTTTCTATGATGTACTCTTGCACTGAGTGCAGCTGTGAAGGTCACAGGTTATGTGCATCCTTTCCAGGAAGTAAAAGAAATATTATCTTGATTCTGTGAATCGGGATTCATAATTGTTTTGTAACTACAAGATTAGTTGAGCTGCATGCACTTTGTATGGAGACACCACTGCCTGAGCAAACCTTCTGATGTTGGGTTTGTTGGCTTGTAAGCACCAGTTAATACAGACTATCTGTTTCTGGAACCTGTTACATCTCCTCCAGGATTCCAAATGACAGGTGACAGAAACACAGAGGAAGGTAGGTGCCCTCCACACAGGTAGTTGGTGTGGGATTTGGGTCTTTAAGTTGACACAGAGCCATTGAAAATCAGTTTCAGCAGCTGTTACTTGAACTGCAGTGAACCAAATGTGCAATTTTTCCTCTACTGTTTTGCTGAATGCCTTTTTGTAGCAAGAAAGATAAACTGCAGCGTTGAAATATGCACAGCTTTTCTTAACTACAAGAAAAAAAAAGTCCAAGCACAATAGTTTACACTTTTGTGCTTTGTGAGAATGAATGCACTGTGCAGAGCAGTGGTGGTAATTAAGTGAAAGGAGAAACTGGCTCCTGGATGTTAACTATTATCTGCAGACTTCTATTTTTTCTAATATTAGGGTACAAGAAACAGGAATTTACACTGTTTTAGTCATTCAGACTTTAAGAAGTGAGACTGTAATTTCCCTTCATAATGGGGCCTAAGCTCATCTGTACGGGTTTGTTTAGCTGTTTTAATGTTACTGGGAAAAAAACCTCTGGAGTAACTCCAGTATGAGGGTTGTGGCTGCTGTCTAATGTCTCTACTATTTGAATTTAATAAATGTAATTATGTATTCCTATGTACTCAATTGTTCAAACACTAAGAGACTACTGAATTAAAAGATGATTTTTTCAATTCTGACTGAAGGGGATACGTAAGTTTTATTCTCATGGGCTTTCCTGCTACAGAACCACAAAAGGTTTTGAAAAAGGACTTCACTTTTATCAGCTAATTCATAACAAGTGCTACTTGTATATCATTCTTGATGTTCCTACTGCTGAATTCTTTATTTGCAAGCTATTTCCTTGATTTGGACATCCAAAGTTCTGTCTTTTAAACAGCAGGAGAACTGGCTTGAAGCAGTTCAGCTGAACTATGCTTGCACAGAGCCAGCACCAGTTCCTCTGAAACTCTTCATCCTCCCCCCTCCAACACCAAAGATTTTTAAGATCTTTTCCTGCCTGATAAGGAAGTCATAGAGTATTTAAGTACAGATACAAACACCATCAGGAGTGTTAGCACAGTTGAAGCCAAATGCTTGAGAGAAAAGCTACTGTTAATGAAACTTCAGTTGCTGTAAGTATTACTCAACGAGTAAAACAAGGTAAAACCACCTAGTTATTAACTCTCTTCCTTTAACCATTACTTGAGCATGAAACAAATAAATAGATCCAGACAATTACCACTGCATTTATTTTTTTTTTTGTATAACATGCTTGTGGCAGGGAAGATTTAAGCTGCTGCTACAAAACATAAAAACAGAGTTATAAAACATATACATATTTACATATATTACTTGTAAGACATAAAAATATAAGTTATTTACAAATACATGAACAGCACAGATGCATTTTCCTTGATTGTTGGCACTGAGTAAGCAGTGGAATAAGTAAAAAATACAACAGATTCAGATTATTTCCAAAGACTTAATACAGTCAAGAACCAAGTTCCTCAAAGTTTTGCTTGAGTGAGTTTATCCATCACTTTAATGAAAAGTATGTTTTGTATGGTACTTCACACACAATATGCTACAAATCTAGAGTAACCCTTCCCTTCCTAAATTTTTAGCAGATTTTGGAAGAATCTCTGCATAAGCTGAGTAAGATCAGTCACTTTACTGGGAAGTCAGTGAGTGAGTTTATTAAGCTCTTGTGCCGTGACATCCGGTTTCCTTTAATCAGAGAGGAGCAGCTGGATTGGTAAACATTACAAGAATAGAAGACAGACAGTGCAGCTTCTCTTTGATGTATTCTGGCAACTTATCATCTTCTCCATATCTAGAATGGCAAAGCAGCATAGAAAAATTGAGATGCTTAAATAATTTGTGTTACTTCAATACAATAAAGTATACAGATATGTAAATGTAAATAGTAAATGGATAGGTATTTCAAAACACTGTCCTCTACCTCCCTGTTTTTAATACTATGCATGAATAGTGGCTGTACTCTGGAGACCAAGTAGATGCATTCCCAACTTGTTTTATTCATTTGTTATCCAGAGTTCAGTCAGCTATGGGTGCTTATAAAAAAACCCCTTTATTTAATAAGCTTACATAAGCTAACCAGCAGCAAAGTGATGGCAACTATAAAGTTTAAAATATACAAACCAAAATCAATAGCAGCTATGAAGTTACCTGATGTACAACAGCCTTGTACTAAGTTACTTGGATGTTTTTATGGCAGGAACAGACTCACCTGGTTGTCTGGCCATCTGGAGAAGTGTAAGTGATGGAAGAGACACCTGCTTGGGCTACCAGCTGGGATCCATCATTGAACTGAACCCATACTGCTCCACTGGTCAGCTGATGAGAGAAGTTACATTGTGGTTTGAGCATATGAAATACACAATTACAAACCTACAACCTTTCTAATAATGGAAGCTGAAAGTTTTCCAAAACTGCTGAAGGGACTTAGGTATTTTGGTCAGTCTTAAAGACAAAGATTGCATGGATATTACTTTGGAGAAATATTACTTAGTTTCATGCTGACTTCCTCAGGATGCTTGGCTTTAGTTATCCTTGCCAATGCCAGATAAAGGGAATTACCTTTAGTTTAACCACTTCTAAAGAAATTTTATGAAGGGCCAAACACTAAAAGGAGGCCCATTTGTGAGAGTTCAAGCTATACACAATTTAAAGTTTATATATATCAAGAGAACTTTTCCTGTTAGGACAGGAAGCTTAATTATCTGGATTGCAAAGAATGTTTCAAACCTAAAGCATATCCAACAGAAAAGCAGAGGGAAAATGGCTTTGCAAGGAAACAGATTTTCCTGTTGTAGAGGAAGATGCTTTCTCTTGTACAGATCTGCTACATATCTATTAAAAACTTTGTCATGACACCTTTGCATCTATATTAATGAAAAGAGAAGTTAAACAGTTTCAATTTTTTACTAGTCAAATGACAAAGGACACTGAAATAGACAATAATAGCCACAGGAAAACTGTGGTAACTGAGATACTGAACTATTATTTTGGTTTCTTCTAGTTACATAAGAACCATGGTTTTTATCTAAGATACTTTAAAGTATCTTTCCACATACAAATTTTAGACAAACTAGTGAACAACTGAATGATTCCTCACAAATCAAATTTAAAGTTAATGTAAAGGTAATGACTTTGATGTGAAAGTACACATCTCAAATTAGTAGGAAAAATGAATGGACATGCCCCCTTGATTAATTTCTCACCTGAGAAGCCCAACCAACATTTTTCACAAAAACAGATTTGACAAGTTGGGCTGAATTTGGACTGCATTCCGTTAGATGAACAGAGGAGCACGTCTTTTCAACAGTGTTAGTCAGAAACGTAGGCTTTTCGTAAGACACCACCTAAAACCCAGAGATGCACAGAATTAACAGCCTTGGCATTAATCCTCCTGATGTAGTGGTCAATTGCCATCTGTTCATGTATACAGGCAGGGTTAGCCTCTATGCTTCATTTAACAGCATTACAGTGTAAAAACCCCACAGGGACACAACTTTGTTATCAGTTCAGTCAGGTAGAAATGGTCAGATTCTGTACTAGGGACACAAACTACACAAAGAGATGCAGATCCAACAAACGTAGATTGATGTATATTCAATGAAGCTCACAATACAAACTCAGTGTGCCAAGACCCCAGTAGGATTCAGTCAGGTGAGGCAGTTATATCAGGAACCAAAGCTTGGTGGGCCTTTTAAACCAGATGAAATTGCTCACAAAGCCTTATTGGCTACATGTATATCTTCACTTACACTTTCTTTATATGCACATTAACACTTGATTATTTCAGAACAACATCAACTGCCACTACCCTTTGTGACACCATTTGTTATACAGCACCAGGGCACATCAGGGCTCTCAAACTGAAGACTGTGCTAACACAAGTAAGCAGTTTTCAAACTCTGTTCCTAGGAGTCACCTGTGGTAAAGTTTTGGGGAGTTCTGATTTTTCAGGTGCTCTTAAATCCAGATATCAAAAGTTAGTTAAAATCAAAGTTAACATTTCTAGTCAGTATCCTCACAAATAGCTAATAAAAGCCTATGCCCATACAAATGTAATTCCAATAATTCAAGTAAAACAGCAATATGGGAGACTGGAATCCATGGTACATCCTTGTGTACGTACAGGAGCACAGTTTGGAGTCTGAACTGGAGTAGAACTGGCAGCTTTATTTCGATCCAATGCCACAACTTCTTTTGGGTAGTTTGTCTTGTCCAACAGTGGAGGTGCTACAGCCTGTGGTGATTCACTATTACCAGGTCTTCTGGAAAAATAATGAGAAAAACAGGGAAAAGGTCTGTCCAAAAGGGATTAAAAAAGCAAGGGAAGGAGCTCTTCCTTCATTTTACCATGGACCGTCCAAAGCACCTAAGGGCAGGAGTCTTCTGTATAACGGTTTTTCAGTTGAAATATATAAGTATTCAATAAATATTCAATAAATACATAAATGTTCAAATACATCAGTATTTTGAACTGAAAGATATTACCTTCCAACAATTATTGGAAAAAATGGAGCACTGCCACTCCTTTTCTCTTCTTCCAAAACGGCACATTCCAGTGCAAGGCATATACGATGTCCCTGAAATGAGGAGTTTATTAGTATTAATTTGAGAATTGTATAACTATTTCATACACATTTAGTGCGGCAAATTTGTGAGCCCACACAAGGAAATTTCAGTGGTGCTGAATTTTTCAAGCTGTATAAAGTAGCTTCATCTGTTGTGTTTAATTATTTCACCAGACACACAGACCTGCTTTACACACTAGTAAGAATTTCCTCTTACTATGCATGAATAGTAAGCAATTAGTCTTGCTTCTGAGGGATTGTGACCATAACCTCTACCCTGATATTTGCCCTTCAAAAAAAACACCATCCTCCCTCCTTAATAGTGCAATGAAAAACATGGAAAGCAACAGGAAGCACATTTGTGAAAGGGAAGGTGAATTTTCAGGAAGTTGTTTTGCACTGGAAAAGGTCTATGTAAAACACCTTACCTCATTTGCATGATCCATATAAACCTGGATTTCCTTCTTCAACCCTGCTTCACTTTCTCCTTTCAAAGTGAAGGATTTCCCTGACTTTTCAATCACACGAGTTACACCACCTGTCTTATGGATCTTTGCTCCTGCAAGAAAACGTGAACACTTTCAGTGTGAGCTGTATAAAATAACAATTAACCATGGAAGGCTTGAAGAAGGGTCATGCCACTTACTAAGTTAACTATCAAAAGTAGATGTAAAGAAGAGCTCACGAATAAAAAACCCAAAGTATAATTTAAATAACACTTTTGCAACATTTACTTCCTGAAAAAGATAGCAGTAAGGAATTAATCTACAAGTGCTAGAATAAAGGCAGAGTGCCCAATAAAAATGCTTATAGTGCACTATTTTCTTCAAACTGGAGTGGTGGTTGTTTAGTGTTAGGCAATATTTTAGTGCAGCCCTAAAATCATGATTTACCTATTTGCATAACTGCTAAAGTGAATACATACCATCATAAAAACAAATTTCAACATCTGCAGGGGGTGAATTTTCCATCAACATGCACTTGGCATATCTTGTATAAAACGTCACTTTGGGGGTTTTTGTTCTCACCAACTGCACAAACTTAGCTGCATATTGGTATTTTTTCCAGTACTTTTCTAAAAAAGAAAATTCAAAAAAATTTAGATATTAGCAGATTAAACATTGTGCACCAGCTTAAAGAGTAGTAATTTAAATTCTGTATTTGACAGCTTAAGGTTGTGAGTAATATTTAAGTACTCCATAAGTATGTTTAAAGAAACTAACTTATTTCCATCAACAGCTCCCAGTATGAGTGAGGAAAAGATTACAAGAGCTTTAATTTTGGTACACTACATTGTAAAGAGGAGACTCCTTAAAGCTTCCTTGTTAAAGGAATCAAAACCTGTGGGTTACACTTCCTTGTATAGTTTCAAAACCATTTTCCAGTTAAACAGTAGTTTGAATCTAATTCTGAAAGGAGTTTTACTTCAGAGTTATCTGAAAAGTAACAGATAAAAACTATAAAGGTGCAAGATTCACTTAAAATATCACATTAATCATCATAGTAGTAAAATAAATTTCAGGTTACCTGGCAAGTTGTCAAAATTATATGTGCAGATGCCTTCAGGAAGAGCAGGAGGTCTGTCATCAAGAAGGAAACCTCTTCCTTCATTTGGATGATAAACTGCAATCTACAAAAAGGGAACAAAAATTGTGTGTAGTTGCAACTTACTACAGCACTCTACACTTTTAACAGGTATGGAAATAACTTACATTTTAATTAATTACTGTGATTTACCATGAAAGCTCTATTCTTTTAAGTAATTGTTTAACAGCAGCACTTTTTCACCAATACTTGGTCAAGTCAAATTTTTCTCTGAATTGCTTGCTCCCTGTATTTATGTGGCTTTATTATGGAGGGGAAAAGTTTACAGCTGTGCATATATAAACAGTGAATTTCAAAAGCCATAATCACTTAAAAAGAAAACCACACCTCTGAATGAACTGTAAGCACTTTATACAACAGTGAAGAAATCAAAAATATACACACCACATTTCCATCACAAGATATTCTGAGAACTTCTTTCACAAGTTCCTGTGAGCGGTGTTCTTTCAGAAACTCCATACATACTTCCCCAGTATCTAGAATGCTCACCTAAAATATATTAAATATAAAATTAAACAAAAAGATCTTTACTTTCTGCAAAAGGTAAGATATCACTTTTTTCCCACAAATGCTTTAATAAATGCTTTTCTTTTTTCTTAAATGCACTTCAAACTGATAAGTGCTTCTTACAATAACTTTTGTTATAAGTGCTATTTTTTTAAAAAACAGAGCACTTCAAGATGACTGAAGGGTATCAACCTGGTAACTGAGGATGAGGCTTCTTAAGTGACAAATCAAACAGACAGGTCTGCTCTATTATGCTTTAAGTATTCTCCATACAAAAACTAATATGCATCTTATTAATATGATTCTAATTTAAATTAATCTAGATTAAGTTTCATAAAAACATGTTTCTATTTTACCAAGTGATTTTTAAGAGACAGTCACATTATATTAAGCACTTCAATTGTTCCCATTTTTAGAACACTTACCACTGCGTTTTTGGTTTTTTGCCTGATGGGTTTCAGCCTGTGAGCAGTGAGAGGTGACACAACACTTCGCAGTGTAGGTTTCTGGTGTGCTGATGGTTCTTGGCCCCAAGTTTGGTTTTGTTCTGGTGTTGACCAAAGGCCACATGTAGGAGATGGTTGAACTTTCTCATTTTTGCAGAGAACTCCAGGGATGCATTTCTTTGGGTTTCTCTGATTTAAAGAATGTGGACAGTCACCAGATGCATCATGATTCTTTATATCTTTTAAGGTGTTCCATGCATTTCTTGGTTCATCCTGCTGCATGTCCAGATGGTACCGAAAACCACCATGTGCGTTGCTTTTGCCGGTCAGGTCTGCAGGTGGTCTCAGAGGAACTGAAAGCATCACAAAGGGACATAGGAGATTCAAAGAGTCATAACCAGAAGGAAGAAAATCTAATATAGCTTTAAAATATTTTTAAGGGATTGTCTTAGAAGGCTTATTTAAGGGAAGAATGGAATTTCTTTAATCATCAGGCCTTTTGGTACCATCAATGCCAGTGCTAGCAAAATTCCAGTGTTACTTAAAATAAGCTGTTCCTATATTTCAGTTATGATGATGTGGTGGGTTTACCGCTGACTAAACCCCTGGTCTTCAGTTTTTATACACCAAATAATTTTTTAAGAATAGTTTATAAACAAAATACTAAGACTTCAAATACATTCTTACACAAGAATTAGTTTAATCTGTTGAAAAAACAGCTTATTTACCATTCAGATAATCACTAGTAGCAAAATTTCATATAAATTTATCTAACTAGTGTTTTACCATCTACCAGAAGTTTCAGTACTCAAAATGTTAAATGCATACTCTAAATCCCTAGTTTTATTTTTTAAATCGTTGCATTTATTTCTTTTAAACATCTGTTTTTATGTTTAACCTTCCTATAACTCCTTCCCTAGTTTTGATATTTAAGCTCTTGATCAACTTTCACCTCGCCCACATCACTATTGTGCTCCTTCTGCTGTGTGGCTGAGCAGTTGAGAAGGGACAAAAATTAAATAGTATTATTCAGACCATGTTCTCTTATTCTAATTCCCTGTAGACAGAAGGGGAAGGAGTCCAGTAATATCAAAAGCCAGAATGGATTTATGGTTTATTCTTATGATTAAATTACATTATTTGCAAATGATGTAATATGATGCACAGCAAAGAACACCTCCTTCCCTTCTGTGTCTTTGTCTTTTCCTCCACCCATCCTTCTGCAGCCTTATTATCTTTCTCATTCATTGAGGCCCCATCTCTTATTTAGCTGTATTTGCACAAGGAAATTATCAGGGCTTTCAAGTCACCTGCTAGTATTCTGTCATAAATTCACACTGACACGTTTACACAACTGAGTAATTACATTAGGGTCTAAAATTCTGGTTTCCTCTTTGTTTTTGTTTGGGTTTGTTTTTGGTAGAAAATAATGGGTTGTTTTAGGAAACTATGTATTCAAATTCAATGTAAAAAGAAATAAAAAAAACCCCAGAGATCCCACTAAAACTATTACAGGTCACTAACTTGAGTGCAAAAATACACAAGTGATTAGTAACACACCATTTGTTTGCATGCTTCCAAGCCACTGCTGCATTGTCTCAGCCTGGGACTTCTGCTCTAACAAACCAATCTGGGGCTTCAGTGGGCACAGAAAATTTGACCTACAAAATAAAAGTTACACACGTAATCAAGATTGCATCAAAGACACTTGCACAACAAAAGTTATAATGCTACAGCTGCAGAAACCACAACACTTAGAACATTTAGAAAACCCACAACATTAAGAACATTCAGGAAGTGCAGGTGGCATTTTGTAATTCTAGGCAGCAAAGAACCTGCTTCTTTTTCATGGGGTAAGGAACAGGAAAATAAAATAATTTCCAGATGGAATGAAAAGCTATGATAATGCTGCCAGCAGTAACTGTTCTTACATCTAGCTCTTAATTCACAGCCTTGGAGGAGACCCAGTGATGACATGATACCCTAGACCCCCATGGATCTCACAGCATTACAAACATGCAGCTGAAAAATGCCAATCCTACCACCCAAAATAATTTACATTTGTATAAAGACAGTCAATCCCAAAAATTATAAAGATCTTTTTACCAGCTTTTGAGATGATGATATATATGTAGCCACAGGTGAACTAAAGATATAAACCATGTGTTGAAGGATAAAGAATACACACCAAACCAGTTACTGCAGAGTCACTGTCTGTTGTAAATTCACACTAAGCTCCTGTGAGGTTTTTATCTCCATATCCTGAACCTGTCTGCACTTTACTGTAGTGATGATGACTACTTCACTATTGGCAAGGGCTCACTTATCACCAAAACATCAGAATATAAACCATCAAATTCAAGTCATAGGACCTTGCATTTAAGGTTGCTGTGCAAGCTAACTACAGGTGTAAGAGGCTTTCCTCTAATCAACTATGTAAAAAAATGTTGTAACTGTTAAGTTAATCCCCACACTCGCATTAATATTCTCTCATGTTTACATTCAGCACGTCTTTATGAAGTCATGGGGAACAAAAGTAAACATTACAGTAACATTTGCATAAATTTTTGATTCATCAAACATTTCTCAAACTAGAAAGAATGCACATGCCCACTGAACTTTGCTTCTGTCAAACACATGAGAACAGTCAGGAAAATCTTCTTACTCCATTTACTTTTTTGGCAAGGAAAAGTGCTAATTTGTCTTTTCCTTGAACTGATTTGCAAAGAAAAAATATAGGAAATTATGCCAGTTCTTAATGTGGAGAAAATGCAAGAACAAAGATATGGAAGTCCTTATACTAAAACAGAAAATTACTCTTTTGATATTCTGCTCATGGAAAGTCTACAGAAAGAAGCCATGATTTTCACAAAGAAGCTACAAATAAGTACAGAACTCAATTTCATATAATTATCTATTGTTGACACTTTCCTTTCTGGCACACCACCTTTACAATCCATTGCCTAATCTTCACTAAATTTTTGTTTTATTCCCTCTAAACATAAGAAAAAAAATCACCTCAAGAGATCAGAAAGTAAAAATGTTGATAATTGCACTTTGAATGCCTTCTCCCCTCATCTGTCTCTTCTACAAAGAACAATTAGCAAGGCTCTCTACTACAATTACTGTGAAGAAAGAAATAATCAAGTTGCTGCAAGTGGAAAGAAGACAATAAAGGAGCTCTAAATTTCATCTGAATAAGAAACTGATTCTTACTGTGGTTGGTCTTTTACAGGTGGAGATATCTGCTCTTCAAAAGAACCAGAAGTACTAGAAGTCTTCTCCTTAAATATTTCTCCTATATCAGTATAGCTGGTGGCAGGTGAAAAGTATTCTGTGTTCTCCCTTGTTCCTATTTTAGGCTTGGAAAGCACTTCCAAAGAGTGACATCGATCCACCATGTTGGATACGCCTTGAGTCTGGCTGTGGGATGTGCCAGACCTGTCTGAGGAGTGAGCTCTCCGGAGGTAGCGGGAATGTGGCCTCTCCTCACCAGGCTGCGTGGTTCTTCCCCTGCCACCTACACCTATTTCCCTTCCCTGAATTCCCCACCGCTGGAAAGAACCACTTCCATCTCCCGATGAATTATTACTGGAGTTCTTGTTTGTAGGAAAAAAAGTAATTTTATTTGGGAGCGGCTGTCCAACTAACAGCTTTTTCTTTTCCTTCAAGCAACCGCTGGTACTGATGCTGGAAGAGCCCGTGAAGGTTGTAGAGATGGTGGCATTTCCACTGTCCATGGAATCTTCTGAGGTTCCCAAATCTCTGCTCCGTGCAGAGCTACCTCTGGACATAAAAGGATGATCCAACACCGAGGAAAGACTCAAGCGATCTGCCGGGTTTTTGCGCAGTAACCTGTGAATGAGGTCCTGCGCCTCTCTCGACAAGAAGGCTGGCATTTCATAATCTGCCAGCACCACTTTATTCAGCGTGTTCCTCACTGTGTCCGTGTCAAAAGGCGGCTTTCCAATGAGAAGAGTGTAGAACATACAGCCCAGAGACCACACGTCAGACTCCAGCCCGTGCGGGCTCCTCGTGGCTATCTCCGGAGAAATGTAATTCGGAGTTCCACACATGGTGTAATGCTTCTCGTGAGGCATCTTCAGCTGAGTCGCCAACCCAAAATCAGCAATCTTGACATTCATGTTACTGGTGAGTAAGATATTGGAGAGGGTGAGGTCCCGGTGCAATATTCCATGGGAATGGAGGTACAGCATACCCATGATAATCTGGTGCAAGAAGTGTCGTGCTGTCAAAACAAAACCAGATGTTGCAGTCTTAGATTTTACGTAATAGCTCTGAAAATAACTCAGCTTTAAATCTGCTTTCATCTTGCTTTTATTTTTTCTTATTTATATTAAAAAGAATGTTACAAGACTGTTTAGGTGTCAGACTACTAAAATTGGAATTAACTTTCTGCTTTCTACTTTAAGCAAAATGGCACAACTTTGTTCTAAGTTCATGAAAACTTATGTAACACAGGAAAAGGGACTGGAAATATTTTTAATTGGCCCAAACTTTCTAGAATTAGATTCTTAAGAATTAAAGCTAAGTTGCTCATCACTTTTGTAAACAGATACAAGTTAAACTAATGATGCCTGTTATAGTAGTACCCCAATAATCCAGTCCTGTGGCCTGGGTCTCAAAAAATCCCTATCTATAGCAGTATCATAGAATTAAATTAGAAACTGGCAGAGAAGCGTGTAAGCTGGAAGAAGTGAGCAAGAGGTGAGCAGTGAGGTGAGTCTGGAAGCAGTAAAGGCAGAAGCTGCCAGTTTTCCTGTTCTTCTTTCCTCTTCCCAGTCTTCACCCACATTTTGACACAATTCTAAGTACAATGGTAAGCTGTACCTTCTATCTGTCTCTGCCTTCTAAGAGAACCATCTTTTTGTACTCCAAATAGCACAAACAGAAACAAATGTATATAGAAATGCAAGTGAATATATGCACAATAATAATTAATCTCTAGATTATCATTTATACAAGATTTTAAGGTATAGAAAATGTGATGGCAGCTTTAAATATTCTGGCTCTAGAATTAAATATTTATTGAGTGAGATAAAACACTAATGCAGAGGGCTCCACAGATCAAAAAACCCCAGAAATCTCACCTTCATCTTCTGAAAAGGGTTTCTTTCTGTTCTTTATGTATCTGCTCATTTCACCATTGTGACATATCTCAAGTATCAAGTAAACGTAATTGCTATCTTCAAAATAGTTATAAAGCTGGAACATAAAACAAGGAAAAAATGAAATTTCATTTTGTAGACTACGCAGAAAATCCCATATACAGCACTCTCTTGAAACCCCATGGTTCTTACCTCGAGTATAGATGGATGCTTTAGCTGACAATGTATTTTCACCTCATTCTGAACCCTCTGTACCATTCCAACCTTGTGCATGGCTTTTTTGTCTATCTGTAAGTGGATCACAGCATAACTCAGATATTCAGTGCATATCTGCCTGACACTTTTTAAGTATAAGCAAGTTTTCACATAGTTTAACTTAATATACTTTTTAAAGGAAGAAGTGTAATAGATAATTGGAGGAACACCACAACTGAAAGCAATCCGGTGTTAACATTATCAATACTAGCACTTTTATTTTTCTGAAATATTTAAGCAGAGAAACCTAAATCTGATTTTTCTTTGCAGATAGGCTAAATATAGTCAACATTTGAAATCCTTTCCATTAATTACCAAGCCTCTTTGGTTGCGGTGCAGCTTAAAAGATGGAGTCGCAACCTTAATGCCCGTTATAGATAAACATTCAACATACATAAACATCAGTGCCCAACTGCATAACCCCAACCTGTTACAACTTTGCATTTGGTCTCTAGGGAGACGGGTATTTCCTCGGCCTGCTGCCTTACCATTTTGATAGCCACTTCCAGGCCGGTTTTCAGGGATACTGCTCTGTAGACCCCTGCAAAGGAGCCCTTCCCCAGGAGGTTCCCCACCTTGAAATCCTGCAAGACGAACAAAGCAGCCTGGTTAGCCTGGGGCTTTGTCAGTCCGGCTTCGCAGCGCCTCTCCCGATGCGGACCCTCCCACCAGAGGTGGGGAGCCCACACACCCCCGAGATCCGGGCAAACCCCAAGGCGGCCCGGTGGTACCTGGAGGAAGCTCTCCGGGGCCCGACGGCGGGGCCCTGCGGGGCCGCACAGCCACCCCCGCCGCATCCTCCTGCCGGCACCGCACTGCCGCTGCCGCTGCCCGGGGCGGCGCGGCCGGGCCGCCTTCCCGCCGCCTCTCCCGCCGCGGCTCCCGGGACGCGGATACACCCGCCCCCAGCTGCCATGGCAGCGCCCCCGGAGCCGCCGCTCCCCACAAACACGTGCGGACGGGCCGAAAGCGCGGGAGGAATCGCGCTTCCACAAACACCCGCCGGGAGCGGGACGAGCCCGCGCCCGGCCCCTCCGCGCCCCGGGGCCCCGACGGCCAGGGCTGCGCGCCGCACCTCTATCCTCTCGCCGATGCAGGTCGCCATGGCGCCGGCCGCTCTCCCTCGGATCCCGCTACCGGTCTTGCCGAGGGCCTGGGCCGCGGTTGCCCATTAGGGCGCCCCGGGCCGCCCGCCCCGGCGCAGCCCCGCTCGCTCCCGGGCCCGGAGGCGGCCGCTCCGCGCCCCCCCCGCCGACATTTTGAAAAGTCGCGCCGTTACCCCCCGGCCCCGCCCCGCCCCGGGACGAGGCTGCGTCTGACGCAACCGCGTCACGCAGAGGCGCGCGCGCGGGCCTCGCGGACGAGCTGGGGGCGGAGGGAGGAGCTGCGGCGCGTGCGCGGGGCGGGGCCGGCCCGGGCAGCCGTTACAGCGCGTGCGCTCTGAGGGGTGCGCGCGGCGGCGCGGGGTGTGAGCCGCGTCTCCCGGGGTTGGGGAGTCCCTGGAATGTTGAGGGGTTGTCCTGAGGATTGTCTGGTCCTCAACCCCGGTTGTCACGGGCAGGGATACACCCCCTAGATCAATTTGCTCAGGGCATTACCCCGCCTGGCTTTGAATACTGCTCGTAATGGGGCATCCACAGCCTCCGTGGGCAGCCTATTCCAGTGTGTACTCACCCCCGCAGTGAAAAATTTCTTCCTAATATCTAACCTCAATTTCCCCCCTTTCACCACTGGGTATACCCAGTGCTTTTTGCCCCAGCACTGCAGTTCCTGATGAAGAGTCCCTCTCCGCTTCCTTATCGGCTCCCTTCAGACACTGGAAGGTTACTCTGAGGTCTCCACTCTGTCTTCTCCAGGCTGAGCAGCCCCAAGTTTCTCAGCCTGTCCTCACAGGGCAGGTGCTCCAGTCCTCACCAACCTCGTGGCCCTCGTCTGGACTTGCTCCAACAGTTCTGTGTCCTTATGTCAGGGACACCAGGACTATCAGCAGCACTCCAGGTGGGGTCTCACCAGAGCAGAGAAAGAATCACCTCATTTGAACTGCTGACCGTGCCAGTCATGGCCACCCTTTGGATGCAGCCAAGGATTTCCTTGGCTTTCTGGGCTGTGAGGGCTCGCTGCCAGCTGTTTTTTATCAATCATCACCCCAAGTCTTTCCCTGCAGGGCTGCTCTCAGTCACTTCTCTGCCCAGCCTGGGATTGCCTACAGGTGTAGGACCTGGCACTTTGTTGAACTCCTCGAGGTTTCCCTCAGCCCACCTTCAAGCCTGTGGAGGCTCCTCTGGGTGGCATTGCTTCACTCCACTGTGTCGACTGCACCACACAGCTTGGAGCTGTCAACAAATTTGCTGAGCGTGCACTTGATCCCATTGTCCATGTCACCTACCAAAACATTTAACTGTATTGACCTCAATACTGACCCGAAGGACACTGCTTTCAGCTGCAAGTAATTTTGTTTTTTTTAAAACATATTCCTCTTGGGTCATTAACGTTTTTCAAAGGTATTGCAAAATACCTGCTTCTGTTACTGTGTTCCAGATTAATAGAAGGAGTTCCAAACAGGAATTGTGCTCGTTTTGTGGTGATAGTTGCTGGAATTATTGTTTGAATACAGCAGAGCTTTTCTTTGAATTGTCTTTTCTGACAACAAAAAGGAGGTGTGCTGAGTGTCAGGAAAAACTGAGAGGCAGAGGTAGAGCAGCTGCTTTCATCCTTTTGTGGATTTAATTCCCAAGTACCTTGTTTGATTTTCTGAAAAAGCTATTTCCAACTATTTTTCTTCTGAAATAATTTCTGAGCTGTGAGTTTAAAGAAAAACCCAAGTGAAGATAACCAGGAATGAACCTCATTCCATCACCTGTGCTTAGCATGCTCTTCTTGACGCAAATCTTTCTTTAATCTGAGGTGCTCACACTTTATTGGGCAGACCTCTGAGTGATATGCCTGTATGTGACTTTAAAAGTATTGAGTATTGAGTCTTTTGTAGTGTGTTTTATCCAAAATATAGTGTAAAACAAAATCCTGGAGCCATGTATAGAGATTCTCACGTGTCCTTTGGTTCCTTCATTTAACTTTTGTTTATTTTGTCACAGCAGTGATTAGACCTGGTCTACAGCACTTCATGGCTGATGTGAAACAAAGCAGCAGAGTTGTAATGAATTAATTTTTATGGGCCAGATGCCTTTGCTGGATGCCAGGTGTCATTGATGAATTTCCTTACTGTAGTTAAGGTGAATTTAAAATGTGAGGGAACATCTTCAAGCTCCATTACCTCAGCAGTTTGATTACAATCTCATGTGCTTTTCTATCTGTAGCTGCTCTATTAAAAATTAAATTCATTTTTGGGCGAGCATGCCTTCAAGCAATATTTAGACTCAATCCCTATAGTAAGCTGGTGGCAGTCCATTGCACAGAACAATTTTTCCCCAGTTTTTAGTAATGCTTTTTTCCCCCCGTTCTTTATTTTTCAACTGGTTGTTCAGTTGTGTTTTTATTTCTTTCTTGATGTTCAGATGCAGCACTGTTTACACAAGCTGAAGCTCTGTGTCTCCTTTTGTGTGACAGTACTGTTCATGTAGCTACACAGTAAAACACATCAATTAATTGGTTTGGGCTGGGGAAAAGACTGTTATTTTTATTGGTTTTTATTTGTTTAGCCTGCCCTCTGAATTATCCCACCTCATAAACATCTTGCTGGCTCCTTCTGTTCCATGCTCCCAAAATTATTTTCGCTACAGCAGGCATCCAGGGTGCAAGGAGGAGGTGGAGTGATTTAGCACTTCACCTTCTCCAGTGTTTGCCAGCTGGTGGCTGTAAACTCGAGCAGTTCCCCCATGACCTGCCAGCTTTCATTGTCGAAATAAAATATAGAGGTGGCTTGTAATCAAGCTGCACTTTCTCCTTCATGCACTCCTTGGTGGGTGTAAAATGGATTGTGGATAAGTGTTTGTGTCAGTCACTGAGAATCCTTACAGGTAAACCAGGAGCTGTGTGAGTGATTAAGTGGACCCGGGTTGTGGAGCTGTGGAACATTCACAGTCATCACTGGCTTGTGTATCGAGGGTGGAAGATTAGTAAAAAGGAGATTTTCAATTTAATTTCAAGGCTAAATTATTTACCTGAAGAGTGATGAAGCTGCACCTCCTCTGATTGTCCAGCCTGCAACATGCAGTGAAATGGTGCTTTCCTCTGTCTCATTAAAAAGGAATTCTGTTGTTGGGTTGTATTTATGACTGCAGGGGTCAGCATTTGCTGTGAGCAGAGCTTGTGAGACAAACCAACGATGTAACAAATCCTTCGCTATCCCTTTTCATCAGAGAGCACAGATACCTATCCTTGTTCTCAAGGCCTAAGCATTGAAAAAAATGCTATCATAAAGTCTTCTTTAAAGAGTTTTAAGAGAGAAATAGGACTCCCTTTAAAGAGAGCACGCAGGCCTTCCTTCAGCTTTGTTGCATGACCAAAAAGTGAAGCTTTAGGATATACTTCATCAAGTGGAGCAGTCTGATTAGCAACAAAAGTAAAAAGGAACTGAGTAGGAAGGATGATAAAAAGCAAATGGGAGCATAAAGTTATATTTTACAAATTATAATAAGTTGCTGTTGGTTGCTCTGCAGCTTTGCTTGCATCTTGGCCACAAGGTTCATGGCACAGGTAGTTTCACATATTTCCCATAGGTATATTTCTTTCTTATTGCTACTTTTGACAGATGGAGGGGAGCTGTCTCTTGGATCTATCTGGTAGTGCCAGTCTAGACAACAGAAGCTGAATCTTACTGAAAACATTGCTGGTGTGTCCTGGGTAGATGATGAGTTGTGTGCATGTAATGATCCATCAGCCCTGGCTTCTGTTTGGCTGCTAGGAATTTTAAAAAAAATTACCCTGATTTTACACTTTTCTCCTCTCCTTTCTTCACTCAAGTGTCATGAAGAATTCACTCTTCCTGACATTTTACTTTTGTGATGGACATTGATTCCTGGTGTTATTTCCAAGTGGAAATGGACTCATTGTTTTGTTCCAGAAAATTAACCTTCCCACTAAACCATGATCACAATGGATCCTTTTTGGCAAAGAAACCAGAAGTAAGGCCTAGTTGTTGATTTTCTGAAAAATTAGGTTGTGGTATGTTGAAGGTTTGTTTTTTGCTCAAGGAGAAGAAGGAAGAGTTCAATAAGGCAACTGGTGGCTTCACAGATAAATTGCTCCCCTCTGCCCCTTCCTGTCACCATTTTGCCAAGACTTCATTTCTTTAGCTAAGCACGCTGTGTGTCATTTTTCATGTGTGCCTTTGTAATTTGAGCACCATGAAAATTATTGAATGAGAACAACGCTTCCTATTCACACTTTGTTCTGAACTGTGTTTACACTGCTCAGGTAGTTACACAGCAGAGCAATGGTCAAAGCGATGCTTTGGAACAGTCTGGTTTAACAGTGTACATGGTGCCAGTGTCTGTTTCTATAATAGCATCTTATAAACAACATTTCTGACCTCCTAAAGCCTTTATCTCACCACTATAAACAAGCCAAGCTATTTTACTCTCCTATCATGTGCTATGTTTCCTGTTCCCCAGGTCAGTCTGTAGCTTTTCTTTTCTTTTTTCCTGTATAACAAATCCATATTTTTATCAACATGAGTTGCTGGTATCAAATTAACACTTAGTGACTGATGCTACTCTTTTAGTAGAAATACTTCTCCTGGTACTTTGGAAGATCACATTTTACTTTTTCAGTCTTGTTATACTGGCAGTTTACAATAGTCTTCATGACAATGGCATTCAAATCCTTCCATTGTTACCATTTTTCAAATTTAGAAACATCTTCTTATAGCATAACTATTTTTTATTAATCCACACATGACCCTTCAATGTGTATTACTGCATTTTATTTCATCTCTGTTACTGAAATTCTGGGAGTCATCTGATTCATCATCTAGGATACCCAGCCCTCTGGTTTTATGAAGCCTTTTAATTCTGTGTTATCAATAAAGCCAATTCTTCCAGCCCTCATGTTTTTATAAGAGGGCCATCAATGGTCTTCTAAATCTTCAATATTGAACACCTTTGATAAAAAACAAATCTAAGCTTTCTCCACACTTCAAAGAATTGTATTTTTGCTGAACTGAGGCATAAAGGGGAGCTCTGTGATTATTTTTTATAAATGGGGGGCTTTTAGTTGCCATTTTGCTAGTCCAGATTCCAAGTAGTGCCACCCCTCTTTGTCTCAGTGTATCTGTGACAAGGACTATCACAGAGCTTCTTTTAAACTGCTGAACTGTTTTGTCACATTGAGACTATATTCTGTAATATTTCTTCTTCTAATCATACAAGCACACTTCTCCATATTTTAGTCTGACTCTCTCTTGTCTGGACTTTTTATCCCACCCCAGTGGAGTGTCTGAAACCCACTCGGGAATCTCCTACTTGATTTGACCCTGCTTTATTTATAGTAGCTCTGGTTTTTTTTGTCTGTCACACCATCAACATGTTCTACAATCTAAAAAACAGAATTAATTGATTCTGCAGCAATTATTAAATGATATTTGTCATTTGGGTTCCAAAGTTTTGCCTTTTGCCCCATATGTGACTAAAACATGCTCAGACTTAGAGAGAAATAAAGAAATCTTTGAGTTACTCTGCTGCAGCTGCCATGAGCAGACAGTCAGACTACATTGTTGTCTACACTGAAGAGAAGGAAGAGTACTGGTAGTGTGTTTACCTCTCTTTTTTTTTTTTTAATTTTGCATAACTACTCTCACTTATGACTACCTCAGTATGCAAGGATGCTAGAAATAACAAATTCAGCTTGAGCTCAGGTGAAGGGAAGGAAAGGAAATGAACCACATAGCGCATCATTTGCTCTCTTAAGACAAGGTGTGGTGCAGGAAGATGTTGAAAGGAGCCCTGTCTGATTCTGCTTTGATATGTTAACTTTCTATTCTAAGTATTTGAATAAATGGTGCCTTGCCTTACCCAGCATCTGCAAAGGAGATGGCTGTGACCTCAGGGATGAGCTCACCAGCAGCGTGCCTGTGCAGGCTGCGTTTCAGCGGCACTGCAGCTGGCACAGCAGGACAAGCACCCACCAGTCCTGTGAGCCTGCCAGGGTGTGTCAGCAACATGAGAGAGTCAGTGCAATTCTGTTGCCAACTCCTCCTGTCAAGAACAATTTATTTTTAAAAATTTCACTTCGTAGTTACACAGACACAAAACTTCAGTGGGGTATTTTTCATGTCTAACACCACTGAAATGTCTGTTTTGTTTTCCTATTTATCAGGGCCACCCTGTGA
Organism: Cyanistes caeruleus; assembly: GCF_971803275.1. NCBI lineage: Eukaryota > Metazoa > Chordata > Aves > Passeriformes > Paridae > Cyanistes > Cyanistes caeruleus. The sequence continues at coordinate 76,534,686 of NC_141705.1, forward strand.
AAGAGGAGCCCTTTCCAGGTAGTTACAGATTGTTTTCTTCCATATTCTTCCATATTCTTCATTCTGGATGGTAATGCTGGAAAACTTGGTCAAGGAAGGAGTGATTTACCCAAACCAAAATTGAACCAAATCCAGATTATATTTGTGATGGGTTTGTTGTGTATTTTTTGTTAGTTTTCTTTATTCAAGGGAAAGTACATGATCATGGAGACTTGGCTGCTTCTGTCTGTTTTTCACTAAATTGAATTCTACGCTTCTACAAAGAATATCAAATTTTATCAAATGAGAATTTGCTTTGATTTTGTGCCCACCCACATGAATGCTTTGGAGCTCACCTTTCAGCTTTGCTTTCAGAGATGAGAAACCTTGCTCTTGTCATTTAGAATCACCTGTCTGATAGAAACTTGAGTGGTGAAAAGCAAAATTTCTCTCAGTAACAATTCATTTCCAGGTGCTTGTTTCAGTCTGGTTTGATCATGAATTTTGGAATGCACTTGCTGGATGTTCACTGTTTGCAGTGGTCTGCAGTCTTCATACCCTGCTTCTAAAGTTAAATATAACAGATGAGCAGAAAAAAGGGTTTTCACTAACATACTTTATCTTAAAAGGCACTGGGCCAAAGTTTGTGGGAACAAAATCTCTATGTCTTGATTATGCTGAAGCTTGGAGTAAAACTCATTAAAAGTTTTGGCTATGACTGTGCTCCATTAGGAGCAAATGACCTATTCCTTATGATTATTATCCACACCTCTATTGTCTGTAAAATTTATTTTGTGCTCCATGTTACAATCTAGCCAAATAATTTAGTATTCTTCTATGACTCAGAAAATAACCTGGGAAAAAAACCAAACCAAACTAAAAAATGCTTCGTTTTTTGCTTATGCAAGGCACATTCCACCTCAGGCTTAATCTGAGCTGAATTCAGCCTGGAAAAATGAGAAGACTGCAGCATCAATTTATTGCCAATGCATTTTATTCATGTTAAGGCTTCAGTCTACTATTTCTCTCTCTTTCTGTCTTGAGCATCACAATATCCAGAGGCGATGCTGCTCTCCAATTTATCCTCAGGTGGAATTTTACCTGTTTGTCTTCTGCTCTGTAAACCTTTTCACCCGTGTTCCTTTGCCTTGTCCCTTGGCAGCTGAGTGCCACGGTCACTGGAACTGCAGCCCTGCAGATAGGCATTGGTGAAGTGTACACTCAGTGTGCTGTGCTGTCTGAGGATTCACTGGTCTGTTGTTTTTATCCTTGCCCAACGCCAGCATTGTTTCCACCTTCCTGAAAGTTTATTTAGGTGCTCGCTGGAATTTTCCTTGGCCTCCCTTGGTGAATATTCAATTGCCAGCAGTGGGTGTAGCTGCCAGTGTTGACATCTAGTCTTGCTTGCAGAGGTGGACTGCTCCCTTAGGCACAATTCCTTTGTTAATGGTGTTTCCAAGCCTTATTGAACCACGCAGCGGTAATTACTGTCTTATATTTTAATCCTTTTTCTAATTAGCATTTGTTCTTATATATGTTTTCAGAACTCGGGGATTAGCACTTATCTGTACACTGAGCTTACTGTGAGCACATGAAGCTTGCCCATGTACCACAGAATGCAAAAAGACCTCTGGAAAGAAAACAAGTGGGTTTTGAATGGCACTTTATTGTCTCCATGCAGGAAGATACAGTAAGAAACAGTTTTGATATTAAATGAATGGAGCATTCATACCTCAACAGTCTTTTAGAATTATAAATCCCACATCTTATTGAGTACAGATCTTTTAGAACATCCTGGGTAAAAAAAATTAGTTAATCTGCCTTGGTAGAACTATTAATTAATTCTTCTGAAGAGAATGAGTGGATTTACTCTGTCTTTATGCTTCACACATGCAGCGAAGGAGGAGTCATACATACCTGTCACGTGCAGCACAGTATGAGGTGTGTTTATTGGTAATGTGAATATATAGGATTATTCACTCAGCCATCAGGCATTACCTTCTGTCACATGAAGCACAGAAGCTTTGTTGTAGGAATGAACAAGCTGAAGTGACCATTGCTGTATTCCTGGGATCCCAGACAACCTGTGGCATTCACTTAGCTGCTGGGCTATAACAACCTCAGCTTCCTCTTCCTTTAAAATAAGAGGAGCTTAGGAAAAGAAAATAAGATTTCTGTCAGTTTTTGCAATAGAACCAATCACTGGCTAAATTAATGTGGTTATTTCCCATCATCTTAGCTGAAAATAAATTTGAAGTGCCTGAAGGCCATGCAACTCCTCTGAAGCAATCATAGGACAGCATTTTCCAAGGACAGAAACTGGAGTGCACTATTTTCAGCTCTAAACATAAGCAGCTGTAGTTCCATTGAAGTTAGAGGAGTTATATAGCTTTGTACAAAGGTGCAATTTGATTCCTAGGTTGGGATTTAGATTTTTCAAAAGCAGGGATGTTACATTTCTTCCGTGACACTTGCAGCTAGTTGACACTAGTGAACTAGTGAAATATTGAATAATATTCAATATAAGCCTTGCTCATACTGAATAGGAGGAACAATCAGAATAATGTTTCCCCCCACCCCAGTGAAATTAGCTTTTTTTTCCCCCTGCATGTTCAGTCTCAGAAGTACTTGGAGTTAATTACTTCACATCTGCATTGCTTCTCTTACAACCATGTGTGCCTGGTTTTACTGGAGCCTGAGGCTGGGCCTGTGCTTGAGGATTAAGTAGCCTGTGTTGAGCTGTGTGCTGCTATGGCTGCTCCAGGACTCAAACAAGGCAGTTTCAAACTGGCAGGGGTATATTTGCAATATGGCTGAAGTTTGGAGGTACATGAAGCAGTGTGTTCAAAACTTAGCTTTGAAACTCCTTTCTTAAGCAAAAGCCTATGCTCAGCTTTAATTATTGGGCTCCTAGTTCTCCTCCCTGATATTCTCTCCTACCAGGGGCACTGGACTGGTTTCCTTGGGAATTTTCCATGGCATGTTTATTGCTGAAGTCTGACTAACAGTAACATAGCTACAGTGCAGTACAGTCTCTGTTTTCACTTTCAGTAGCCCAGGTTTTGGGTGGTTTTTTTCTAAAAAACTTTCTCCACTTCAGATTCCTCATGTGGCTTCTCAGGAGAATGACATTTTTCTCTTCATCATGCTCAGAGGAAACGTGATTTCAGATGGCAGTGTCTTTGTGTTGAGACAGGCTGGGAGTTGAACAAATATCTTGAGACTTGGATCACTTGTGATGCTTTGTCTCACACAGAAAGGGGCTGTGGCTCTCATCTGTCTGTATGATGGGGAGTTCTCCAGAGGGAACATGTTTCAGACAGAAAAAAATAACTGAAAACTTCTTCATCCTGGGACTGACTGTGTCACTGCTGTGCTGATCAAGAAAAAAGATGTGGAAAAATTGCTCACCTCCCCTACTTCTTCGGTAGTGAAATTCAATTTATTTCAGAGAAGGAATTTTTTCATTTAAATCTGTATCTTTAAAAAAAACAAGTCAAACTTGTTAGCCATGTCATTTAGTTTACTCTTCTCTAAAACTGACAACATGTTCCATCCTTATTTCAGGAGTGTGGCTGGAGGGAAGTCATTTGCAATGTAAGCGAAGAAAAAAACAGTTTGTTGAAAGAATGATTGTTTCTGAGAAGCTGGTTATTAAATATAATCTGTTTTGAGTAAAATCCTTGGTGTGGCAGAAGGCTTTGTTGCAATGACTAACACATTTTTATAGACATTCCAACTTTGAACCCTCCTATGAAGTTACTGGCCCTGCAGCAGAGGCCTTAAGTCTATGCTACAAGAATATTGTGTTGCTTGTGTTAATGCTGTCAAAGACAGATGAGTATTTTGTTTTTACTGATTGTGTTGAACTAGAATGGCAGCATTTGGTAGCCCAGTGGTACTTTACCATTTATGCCAGCAGAAGCTTCCCCCCCCCCACCATCTTTTGTCCATCTTAATGAAGTTACAGAATTTGTAACTTTGTGTGGTGTAGTGGAGCCTGTCTCTGTAGATACCAAGGGTGAGCTTAGTCAGTGATTTAGCACTGGAGCCAGGCTGACATCATGCCTGTGTTATGGAAACAATGAGGTCATTGGAATGATTTGCTAATTTGGCTGGTGCCCCTGTTGTAGGTGTCTGTATTTGTTGCTGTGTGGAGCACAGCCCCACACCGTGCCCTGTTCCTGAGCAGGACACGAACCCCTGTGCAAGTTTTTCCAGATGCCTTTTCTGTGACTCTTTTGACTGTACTGCACCTGTGAGCACTAAGTGATAGTTTCGAAAAGAGAAAACTTTTGCAAGTCAAAATAAATTCCATGAAAAAGGGTGGCCTCAGTATTTGAATTTTTTATTAAGAGGACCTATCTTGGTCTGGAATTATCATTAAATCCATCACACAGTCTGCACAAGCTCACATCAGTGAGAAGAATTCCTTACCCCAAAGTGAAAATAGCATTATCACAGCACAGCTGAAGGAGTTTCAGATCAGTGCAGATACTCATGGCTTGGCACTTGCATCATGTGCCCTTATGAGTGATGTTCTGCCCTGCAAAGTGAGACAAACTGAAAACGCAAGGACAGATTTCTCAGTGTAGCAACACTGCTATTTGGATACCTAGAGCTAAAACCCAACTTAAATACAAAACTATTCATTATTTCCCCAGGCTATTCTGTTGGAAATCTTGATTGACTCCCTTTGCAGTAATTTTTTGTAAATTTTTAGCTGTAACTAGCACTTAGTTACCAAGCAAGCAGCTGGATTTGCAAAGAAGATGAATCCCTTGGGTAATCATATCTGTCAAGTTCATTCAGGTGGATTTCAAGATGGTAACAACGGATGCAGTGTGAGATTTGAAGGCTTCCTCAACAAAATATAATTTCATTGTCCTAAATCTTAACTAAAGTATTAATTATACTTTCCCCTTTTTTTTCAGTTCCTACTTCACTGTCAGGATACATGTCTGCTCCTCTGGCTTTGAAAATTGGTTTACTGATGTTATCCATGAAAACAAAACATCACCTGAGCATAAAGGTATAATTTTTGCATTTTTCCAGTTGTTTACAAAAGATCTTGATCAACAGTTTAGCATATTAAGACAAATGACATTTATAACTGCTGTTTTTTGGGGCAAGCTGGTTGTTGTGGTGTGTATTTCTGACATGATATTAAAGGAAAGCAATACAAAATATTTCTCTAATGGCTTGTTCCACCCCCAGGATGATACTGAAAAATACACTTATGTTGTCTGAGCTCAGTTAGTTTGTCTTGAAAAAGCTATCACGAGAATTTAGCACATTGGTCTATGGTTGTTTATTTTCTTGCAAGCAAAAACAAATGCAAATACTCTATTTGTGTATTTAAAAGTTTAGAGTAATTATCTTTACAATTTCCGCAGTCTTGGCAACTTAGTGAATTTAGATACATTTTATATTTCTACTAAATATAGTCAAATGAGATGAATGCGTATTTCATGCTCCTGTAATGTGAAAGAAAATTAAAGTTATCTGTGGTAGAAGCTTGCTTCTGTTTGACTCACCAAATACTCTGAATACTACTGAATGACACCTCTGTCATTCTAAGGTCCAGCCTGGTAAACTTTCTTGTTGTTTGTGAACTTGGTATTACAAGCAAAAGGGAAATGCTTTTGAAAAAGCAACAGAGAGATAAGCTGGGTTGTTTATTCTTTGTAAATTAGCACTCAAAGCCAGCAAAGGTAACACCACTGAGTTTTCTGAAATATCTGTGAGTAGGTTGTAATTTTCACTTAATGAGCTTGCAAGAGCTGGTGTGATTACTTCATCAGTGACTTTGCAAAGTACAGGTTTAGAAATGCCATCATAAACAGAGTGAGTGATCTTTGGATTCATTTTCCATCTCCACTCTCTATGTTAAAATCACCATATAAGAGTATTTTGTCCTGCCTTGATATTGTAGACAAGGCAGTGCAGGTAGATGATGGAACAGGTGGGGAATATTTATTGCAGCAGGAACATATGAAAGATGTGCAAAGAGGAAGTAAAATGGGAAAGGTTGTTTTTGGTTGAGAAAGGAAACTTCTTGGGCCACTTCATCTTCCTGTAGCACTGTCAAGACAATGTTCCCTGTTTTGTTTTGTCATTTTATTTTCCAGGGGTAGTTCTGCTGGTCGCTGCCATACTCCACAGGAGGAACTCAAAGCTCTGGCCTAAGATTTTTGTGCTGGTGTGTTGCCTTCCTGGGGGTGTTGGCTCCCTTTCCAGGAATGTAGCATTTTTTGTGCTGCCCTGTGGTAGATACTTTGTGACTTGAATGAATCATTTAATTTCACTGTCCTTCAGAGGCATAAGTAGTAACCCACATTTACTTTTGTCTGTTCAATGCTTATAAAATGTTCAGCTTTTTCCCTGGGATGTTCTCTGATGTGAGGATAAGGCTATTTTCCGAAGAAATGTGCAAGTAAAATGCTCTTGACCAGTAGTTTGTAAATGTATTTGCTGTAGAAGGTGTCATTTTCTTCTTCTATTTGCAAGTGCTTCAGCACTACTGAAAATCTAATTAGCCTCATAAAAGGAAGAGCACACTGATATTTGTAGGAAGAATGAAGAATGTAGGACAGAGTTAAGCTGAGAAAGTAAAGGATAATATTTAGTTGCAGCCATGGTAATGATCACAGAGGACACTCCCGTTTCAGAAGCTCTTTGACAAACACAGTCCCTATGAATAAATTGTTTTTTATTCTGCAAGCCGCTTGTTTCTCCCTGAAACTGCACCAAGCCAGTCCCTTGAGGCAGTGTTAGGGTATTACAGTTCAGAGAAGCTGGTTTTCAGGCAAAATTTGAAATCTAGGGCCTCACAATACATTTCAGTATTTTGATGGAAACATTAACATTAGCCTTAAATTGTGGCTATGTTTTTAATTCCTTGAGTTTTAGCTGGCTACCTTCAGCTGACAGGACCTGAGGGAATGTCTTGAAGCTGTGTCAGGGGAGGGTTAGGTTGGATGATAGGAAAAGGTTTTTCACCCAGAGGGTGTCTGGGCACTGAACAAGCTCCCCATGGAAGTGGCCACAGCACGAAGCCTGGCAGAGCTGAAGAAGCATTGTGACCATGCTCTAGGGTACACGGTGGGAATGCTGGGGTGTCCTCTTTCAGGGCAGGACTTGGACTTGGATGATCCTTGTGGCTCCCTTTCAGCTCAGGATATTCTGTGATTCTTTCAACATTCACCTTGTTTTGCTAGAACAGTCCTTTTGCTGTGTGACAATGGGATACTTTTCCTGGTGGTGAACACAGCTAAACCTGGAGCGTGAAGGGGCTGATTGAGTGGTCTGAGATGCTGAGACAGCAGAGTAGGTTAAGGGCAGGATTTCCCCCTGTACTGATAAGGTAGGTATCAAGCTGATTTCTAGTTGTACATTTTTACACATGCACTATGTATGTGCATGTATATACATGTAAATAGATAGTTTTTTCAATAGGACCTTTCCCCACCCCTAAATCCCAAACCTGGCCTGTGAAATTAATATAGCTGAAATATTTTATTATTTACTGAGATCTAAGAATGCAAAGCCTGGAATGCAGACTTGGAGGCACTTTTGAAGTGTACTGATGGATATAAAAATGTTGAATCATGTTGTTTTTGTGCACTTATATTGGTTATGCAGAATTCTACAGTCATTGCATGCTGCTGGAGGACACAGGGATTCCTGTTACACTGCCAGCACATTGAAAAATTCCTGGAGGAATCCCCTGGTTGCTGCTTTCCAGCTGCACCTCCGCATCTGCTCAGAAAATCAACTGTGCCCCAAGCCATCGATTTCCCCCAGCAGTTCAAGGCACAGGAAAACTAAATTTGTACGTTGCAGTAAGTCATTCATGAAAGACGAATTCCTGGAAACCTGGGAATTTGTGCTCATCCAAATGCAGAGACATGACAGCAGCTGTGACAATAACTGCAGCTCCCCAGAGGCAAAGCAGTGCTATGCTTGGGCTGCAGCAGCCTGGCACAGAGAAGGGTGAGAGAAGCCACAGCAGGACAGGTGAGGCACCAAAAATGCCTTCATCTTCTTACCTGTGACCTTTTGGACAGTGTCACCTTGTATCCACCCAGGACATCAGACAAAGCTGCTTTTAAGAACACTGATGCAAAAATGAGGTCTGGGGTGGTCATTTATGGTTCAAGTAGCGGTTTATATATTTATTATCATTATACACAACCTTGACAATCTATATTGCCATTCAAAAATAAATTGAAGTCTTGTCAATTTGCACATGATCTGTCACTACTAAGAATCCCATTTACATACATCGTAAACATTTTCCGTACTTAAACACCGCTTTAAATTCTGACTCTCCCATCTCTTCCCCCCCTCAACCCATGGAGATATGGTTATCGACTATGGAAAGAAACTTTTCCAACCACTGCAACATTCAGGGACTACCACCTTTTTTGATCAACCTAATTAAACTATTTCAACACTTTGCTGACCAAGTGGCCAGAGGTGGCTGGTGGGTATAGCTCAATTTTATTCTTGTTTAAAATGATTCTTGATGGATTTCATTGCAATGAATCCTGGTTTTCATTGCTTGATGTATTTCCTTCTGACCAGGAAAGAAGGAATCCAAATTTTAACAGCTGTATCAAGTAACTCACATCAAGCACCTTCCTGGTTTAGTATTCTACAGTGCCAACAGTCACAATTAGTTATTTTCACTGTTATATACAGGTGTAGTAAGTGGTTGGAGTCTTCAAATTTCATCCAGAGAGAATTAAGAATTCAGCTAGGAGTCAGCCACCACTACAGACGTTCTGTAGCTACTAAGAGCTTGTGTTTATACTCCCAACCGCTATCTTGGGAGTTGAAATTAAAATTTATGAGGCATTAACGCCTTTTGTTAAACATGTTTTTTACCACCTCTTTTGAGAGTTTCTGTCTCCTGGTGCCTGAATGATGAAAAAAACTTAAAGAGTAGCAGAAGTGTAAGAGGCAATAGAATATTTCTCCATCCAGTTAATAAACTCACAGCTAGTGGCAATTAAGAATAAGCATCCTTAGAGCAGGCAAACCTTATGCCAGCCCACAACTCAAGTTTGGGCATCTGAGCTTCACTTGAGAAGGGCTCACAGAGGCGTGGAAGTATTACAGTGTGATTGATTACACAGCAATGAGAAGTCCTATTTTAAGGAATGAGGTTCATGATGGCACCGATCTACAGGAATTGAATTTAGCTTCTACAGCAGCTGGGCAGGTGCTTTGAACCAGCAAATGCAGTGTGTTTGCAGCATGGCTTCATGTTCTGGATGCTAGCATTGGTTAACTGACAGGCATGAAAAACCAGAGCTCTGAGAAGTGCAGATCCCAAGCTTTGTTAAGGCTGTTCATTTTTTACACTGATGTCAAAAAAATAATTGGGAAGAAAAACCTCCTGCCAGCTCCTTGCTTGTTTCCTGAAATTACGCTTCCATAATCCCTACAGGAAAACCCCCACTTAAATATGGGGTATTTGAGAACTGTTATTAGCAATCCGTAGGAGAGATGGAGTTCAGCACACAGAGATGTTGGAAAATATTAAGGAACTTCCAATGCTGAAGATACAAAGAAATCTCATCAACACACAGATTGGATGCTGTACATCAGTATCTTCCACTTGTAGGTGGGAGAAGCAAAGCCTCTATCCCACAGACCACAAGGGGTCCAGGATGCTGGAGCTGCACGGCAGACACTGCACTGCCCTCCTGTGCTGCGGTGCCAGGGACAGGGCACCTTCCCCCTCACTCTGCCCCGGGGCTGTGGGAGGCAGAGCGGGAATACAGGCTGTGGGACACAGGCTGGGTGTTCCCCAACTGCCTGTGAGCATTCAGGACCCAGCTGCTCACCACTCCGTGTTTTGCAAGCCTGCCCCAAAGGCAGTATTTAAGCACTGCAAGGACACTGCCAGAAGCCAGGAAGGGAGAGGCGTCTTCATTCAAATTCAGGCAACAACAAAATCAAAACCTTCATTCAGAATCAAGGGGTATTTTGTCATGAAGCAGCAGCTTCAAGAAAGGAGAGCATAAAACCCTAACTTAAGTGTTACAAATCTGTTTATGTTACATCTGAATGAAGTTCAAAGAAACTTCTAACGTACCGCAATACAAAAAGTGTACAGGAACTCATGATTCAGCTCTAAACTAGACTTAGTTTAGTAAAGAAAATTAAATTAATTTTGAAGTCCTTTCTTGAGCAAGTTCATTAATGCTCCAGACAGGAGAGAAGTCCTCTTTAAAGTGAAGGAAACTCTTACTGGTAAAACGAAACAATGTATTTATACTGGCTTGTTATCAGATCTTTACATGAAACTTTAGAACTTGATTTACAACACTTTTGTTTTTTAAACGAACTCTACTGCCTTTACAAAGATAGTGTTGCTTCCTTTTTTCTTCTTTTTGTGGGACAGAGGGAACATTTTCAAATATCAGAAATGTATCTTGCCCTCAGCAGAAAGTTTCAAGTTTATCATTATCAACAATTCCTGCTGTTATGTAGCAAAGACTCTGGTGCTGTCAGGGTAGGCAGAGGGAACTTGCTCATTGAATCAGACACACAAAACCTCAAGTTGTGCATAGTGTGTAAGTACTTAAATCTCTGTAACAGGAACCAGATTAAATACGAGCAAGTCATCTATTAGTGTCAACTCACTGAGGAAGGATCAACTCTGCCATCCCAAATGGGATTCCTAACATGGACCTCAAAAGCCAGCCTCTGTGGGCGGTCTGTGTCAGCACTCCTCTTCAGCAGGGATCTAGAGACAGACCAGATGCACAGCAGAAAAACCCTATTCTAGTAAGAAAACTTGACTACAACTGTTTGTCTGAACCATATCTGGTTTTGAGCGTGCAAAATTATTCTAGCCTTTAACCTAAGCATTGCCTCAGACATCTGTGAGATTAAGCATCTGATGGCCATGAGCAGAGGACATTGTTCTTGCACATGACCTTTTAGCTACTGAAGAGCTGACACTGGAGATTTCTGCAGTTTGTGCTCTTCTGCCACAGGTACCAAGAAGTCTACCTAGACAAATTATTGTGTAGCTGGATTTTAAGAAGCCAGTACTTGAGAATGCTACTCATTACACTGCTGTGGTAAAAGCCATTAGGATATAAATGGTCTTAAAGCCTATGAGACCAAAGCCAGCTCAGCCTGACAAAGGACAGCTGATGCTGCAGTACCGTCACCCCCTCAGCGCCAGAGGTGTGACTACCGTGGCAGAACTCAAGACTGAGGTTGCAGAATAGCTCTCCTCAAGGTCATTCAGTTTTAGTTCAAGGGCATTAAACATGTCAACTGAGGTGTCAGACCATCCACACTGACTGCATGGAAGCGGAACAGGAACGAGAGCCAAGTACAAGCATCTCAGTCACTTGATGTCAGTCATGACGATACAATTCCAGTACTTGAACTGGTCTAGGCAGATTTATGTACAGCCATAAATGATGGTTCCTTTGTCTGTGAAGATATGTGAGAGTTGAATTCTCCTCTCCCAGGGCTCACAAATCACTTTTTGTAGCATGAAGTGGTAGAAGATGAAGGGCACAGCTGAAGATAAAACAGCTGCCAAAGCCAGAAAGATTGTAGTTCTTGTTTACAACAGCAACACCTCCTATAGGAGAACTGCTGTAGGAGTGCCTGGTTAACATCTGGACTTGTTTCTAGGACAGAGTTCAAGTCACTGAAGCAATACACTGCAACTTATTTCAGTTTTTTATGCTGGGTAAAGAAACCACTTTTCATAGTCGGAGTAGCCCATTCCCACTCTGGTAACAGAAGAGCTGTTTGGAGTCAATAGTGACAGGCTTTAGTAAGTGCTGCAGTACCCCAGTGACCGACAGAAGCATTTGGAATATATTTGGGACATACATTGGACCTTGACAACGTTTAAGAGGTATCAAAGATAACAGTGACTCTACTGTTTAATACATTGTAGACACTTTCATTAGAGAGCTAAATGACCAAAGCCAAGTGGTAAGCTATGCAAGTTCATCAAGCAGATTCCATCTTTGGGGTAAGAATATCCAGTTTTTAAGCTCTTCTGTTTTGGTCCTTGACCAAAAAATTATGTGCTGAGCATCAAGGCTTAAATAAGCTCTCAGCATTTCTTTCAAGTCTGCACCAAACAGCATTTAAGCAACCTCAAAATCAGGGTGGTGATACCCAGTTTACACAGCACTGTTTCTGCTGTTTCTCCTCCCCAGGACGAGATACGATCAAGATGTAAATTGAATTTGAAACAAAAGAAGTGGAAAGCAGTTCCACGTGCAATAAGACATTTTCAAGGGACAGCTACACAGCAGGCCTTGAATGTTCTCCCCTTTCCTCCTGTTCTCACCAGCATCACCCCGTGCTAAGCGCAGTAGGGTATGTACAGCGACGTGCAGAGACCAGGAACTCCGGCACACGGCAGAGCCACGTGCTGGAGCAGTTTGTAATGAAGACTGGTAGTGGCATGGGAACCCAAAAAACGCTTAAGCTCATATTACTCAGTTCCTATGAAAAAGACCGTACAATTCTCATGGTACATCAACAAGATGGACTGGTATGCCAACTAACCTCTATTTTAATATTTAAATTATAACAATACAATAACTAGAAAAGGTCAGTGCTTCAAGTGACAGCTTTTGCCACTTCAATTCCAATATTTTTCCAAAATAAAGATGCGATTAGATCTACACTTGAGCATCAGTAGTGCAATACAGTATCCTTTCCTGAATAAAGGAGCTGAGGTTTATCCACAATAAAAGCTTTAAATAAGGTAGATTGTTGCCATTTATATATCAATTCTGTATGTTTGATATAAAATATATTGGGAAAGCTTCAACTGACTTATACAATCTACATTTGGCTAAAGCTCCACATAAGCAGCATCAGTGGAAATGAACATCAGAGGTGTACTTAATATAAAACACTTTCAAAACTACTCAGCAACAAATGACAGAAGTTTGGCTAAGAGTAACTGAACATCTGAGGTGTGTACCAGACAAAAAGAATGGACCCTGTGGTTACTTGCACTATTTTAATGAAGTAAAAGAAATGCAAGGTCTTAGTCCACTTCCATTTCTCCGGGGGGTTTGGTCTGCTGCGGGTTGTCCTTTGCTGGTTCGGGTTTTGTTTCAGCAGCGCTCTGTCCGTTCACTGGCCCGTTGTGCTCCCCGTTAGCTTTGGGCTGCCCGTCACTGGGAGGTTCTATCTTCGGCTTGGGCTTGGATAGAATGGGATTACAGAAGCTATCCAGTTCCTAGTTGTGACACAGGTGAGACAGCAAGGTCATTTGGTGGCACAGCAACTGCATTCAACTAGAACGTCTCTGATTTGTTTCTGGTTCGTAATGGCCGGGAGTTTCATTATCAAAGACCAGACTTGTCTATTCTATCAAGCCTATAAACTTCAAAAAAGGTCTTTCACTACCTGAGGACTTCATTATTTGTTACAAACCTCTATGACAACCCATTCTGTAGAAACTTTAGAAATAGAATTTCTAGAAATAGAAATTTTAAAAAGGATTGTGCAGAGGTAACTACCGTAAACCAAGAGCCAGCAATGAAGAGTGCTGTAACTGCTGCTCCCTCTGTATAGGTCTTTTAATAGCTTTAAAACCTCTGCAGATGTAATATTCTAGTTCAGATCTAGGCTAAAGTCTGGCTCAGGAAAAACTGATTAGAATTCAACAAGTACAATTATTTTTTTTTTACCTTAGATTTTGCTAGTATTTCTGCCACTTTGACAACTGGATCCTGAGTTAGACTGAGTTTATTCTGGGCATTCATTTTGCTGTTCAACCAATTCATAGCCTCATTAATGTATTTTTCAACTTTCTCCATCTCAGCAGGATCTAGATGGTCGTATTTTTCATCCTGAGGAGAGAGACAGGTATTTGTAGCACCCACTAAAACATGCTGCTCACCCAACTGAGTTAATCTTAGAAGTTACTGATACACTGGTAACAGCTGTAAATTCAGAGATCCATTTCAAATGATGCCAGCACATCAATCTTTGATGTATGTTCTCCTCAAGAAGCTCTTTCTGCTAGCAATGCAGAACAGGTTTAAAGTTCTAGAAGTACAACAGCCCTTCTAAAGCAGTGCAAGAGGAAACTTTACAGGATTTGTTTAAACACAAAAGACTCTACAGCCAAAATCAAAACACCTATAATCACTGAATAGCTGAAATCATTTGGCTTTACCTTATTTTTGTATGCTTCTACTGCTTTCATAAGGAGCTGAATCTTCTTTCCCAGTTCATTTAGAACTTTTGGTCTCTCTTCGTGTTCCATGCATCTTTCCTGGATAGGCTGTCCAAATTTCTGGAATAGTAAGCATAAAGATCTTTACAGAACACGCATTTCCTTTAGTCTGCTCTAAGAATAAAATGCAGCATGGGAAGGAAGGCTGCCTTTAACTCCTTTTCTCACCCATTCAAAGAGCCAAGTCTTTGTATATTGCTTTAGTCCAACAACAAAAAAAAGCAGAAGTTAAAACATAGGAATAGTAACTGTTCTTTCTAGGGTTGGTATTTTGCTGTTTTCTGCAAGAAAAGCATTTGGAACAATGCATTTGTCACAGAAACCAGTTAGGCTTTAACAGATGCTTTAATTTTCAAGTAGTTCATCTGAAAACTTTTAATTTTATCCACTGTTTGCTTTTTCCTTCTCTTGAATGGTGGTATCCCGGCAGTTGCCTGGATCTACACTGCTGTTTCCATTAGTTATTCCTCCCCCTGAGGAAATGTGACTGCAGAGTAAACAGCTGGAACCCAGGGGCTAGACACCTACTTCAGCTTACTAGGAAGTGGGTAGCTATTCATCAGAACTCACATTTTCCCCATCAGATCCTTAAAATCTGAAGCATTTAGGGGGTGTTTGTCATCAATAATCAAATGATACAATGGAAGCTACTGTTAAAGCACTCCAGAGCCTTTACTGCTGGATATTAGACCCAAAAATTGGTCTTATTATGCATCTGCAGAAGATCACTGAGAACAAGAAAACAGAATATATATACTGGAACTTAATTCTCATCACCCAGGAGTGCAGTCTAACTACTCAAAAGCCTCTTTCAGACTGTAAGAAATCTGACAAAATTCCCACAGCAATTAGATCTATTGTCATTAGCGACAGTCTGCTTCAGTTCAACCATTTGCAAATTAGGAACACAACTCACATTAAACTGTACTTCTAGATCTAAACATTCTGCTCATTTCATAACTGAACATACACAACCTGAACACCCACCCCCAAAAATTCATGAATGAGTTTTCTAGAAAACAAGTTAAAATCTTACCTTTAATTCCTGAAGCTTATCCATGTATACTTGTTTTGGCTGGTCCTCTCCATCTTCATAAAGCCAGTTTTCTGTGTCCTCTAACATCAAAGTCAGCTTGTTTGAATCCTACAAAGCAAGTTATGGACACTCCAAGTCAGAATGGAACATATCAAATGAGACTTCTCTCCCTGGCAAAAACCCACCCTACTCAAAACAGGACTGCTTCATCAGCTTAAAATATTCAAAGTGAGAATGAAGAAAAACAGTAATTAACAGACTTCAAAGCCAAGATTTTACAGTGATTAAAGAGGCAGGACAGCCCTACTCATGTGATTTGCAGGTGAAGTTTACCAGTTATAAAATCAGTCCTGAGGCTATTTAAGACAGTCCATGCACCTCTGAAGAGTGTTCCACATCATCTGTTCACTTCCTTTTTACTCCTACCTACTCATGCCATTCAGAAGCTCATGGTGATCTGTCCTACTTTCCTATGCTGACCACAGGGTTTTTACTTTCTTCCTGCATCCCTGACCCTTCCTTACCACTGAGGAGCTTCTGAGGCAGTAAAGAACTCTGCAAGTCAAATGCCAGGTGTAAGCGTTAACTTGAGCTTCACTGCTGGGAAGTCAAGGCATCTCCTATTCCAAAACTAGTCCAAGAGACCCCTGCAGCCTCCACAAAACACACACAAAATTTATAAATACAAAGGAACTTTTTCCAACAGCTGAAGCATATAGGTGAGTCTTACCTCTTCAGTGATAAATTTCTCAAAGACTCCACACAGTTTGTCTCTGAATTCATACACATATTCTTCAACAGCATTCTTAGCATCATTTCGTTCTTTCTCAAGCTTGTCTTGCATCATCATCTTCCCCTAGGGTGGAGCAAGGCACACTTAAAACTGAAAGCATTTTTAAGTGTTCAGCTTAGTCACTACTCTTGAAACTGTACCAGAGAACTTGGCAGAGGCCTGGTAATTCACAATTATTGATAAAAACGTTCACCTCTGTGTAAGTCATCACTACAAGCACAACCACAATGGGCTAAGGAAAGTCCAGAGAAATTGAGTCATTTCACCAAAAACCCCAAACCACAAAACCCGTTATAATTAAGGGCAACTTCCTAAAGAATTCTAAATAAGCTATGTTGATGATTACAAGTATTTTTTAGATACTTATTTACAGTGACATTAATTTGAGTGGCCACCTCTTTATGCTGCTTACCTCATTTTCTATATAGGAATTGATCAGATCTTGTCCCAGCTGCCTATAGAGGCTCGCCTGTATAGGGAGGTCAATACTCTTAACTTTTGTTTTAGCCTTTGGCTGGGAGGGATGATCTTGCTTTTCTCCAGAAGAAGCCTATGAAAAGAGTGACACTACTGAGAAACCTCCAGGAATGAACATTTATGCTCAAAAAAGAGACAAAGAAACTAGTTAAGACAGCTACAAATTAATCTTATGTAAATTAAGGACCTAATTATTCCTCTGTATTCAAAATCACTATTACCTCAGTTTGGAACCAAGCAGGTGAAATTTAATTTCTTTAAAGAACTGTTAAAAAAACTTGTTGAAAAGCTTAAAGCGCTGCATATTATTCTTCACAACTTTTCCTAATCATCCCAAATTCCATCTTCATTGTAAAACCAAGTTAAACAGCAGAAACCTACTTCAGTTTCCAATGTAGCATGATTAAAACTTTGAAGTGCTATGGTAGGATTCTTTACTTAACCATTTCAATATAGGTGTTCTCTAAACACAGTCCCATGTTTTTCAACTAGCAAAATCAGTAAATGTGAGAAAAGAGGGCAAAAAATATGTTATATCAATACTGAATACAAACCTTTGTTTCAGTTCCAGCATTTTCACTCTCCTCATCTGCTTGGTTCTGTTGTTCAGCTTGACTTTTCTGCACACCTTCTTCTTGATCAACCTGCATTTTATCCTGCAGAGAGTTACATAACTGAATGCAAAGGTTTGCTGTAAGATTTAAGACTGGTATCAATTACAGCAAATCACAAACAACACATGAATTTCAGAATCAATCTTAAAAATTTATGCTTCACTATGCTTAAACAGGCATTTTGATGTAGTATTTATATCTTTCAAATTCAAATGAAAATTCTACTCTGTTGCTTGATTTTGCTGTCTGTCCCTGTTACATAATTATACTAAGACTTGTGAATACTCACTTTAAATTAGAAACAAATACATATAAAATGAAATCAAAGAACATTCTAGCAACACACCACCAACAAAGGAAACAACAATGGATTCTCTATGGAACAGCCAGAACTTTGACTTCCTGTCATTTTTGACCAAAACTTTAAAGTTTGCAAGCCAAAGCAGAAGTAATTTAATTACTGCAATTATTACCTGCACCTGTCTCACAAGACAGTGAAAACAATAAAAATTAGCATCTGTAGTAGCAGCCTCTTGGGAGTACATGGGCAACTATCTTCCCTCCTTGCCACCCAAAATAAAGAGAGCCTGACTTAAATTTTTCAGTAAGTTCATCACTTATGCCTTATTCTAAATTTAACAGTCTGAAAGACTGTTAAATTACTAATGCAGATCACGTGGTTTAAGTAATACAGCCCCATGTCATCACTGAAAAACACTTTTAATGACACAGTAATGGGTAAGCCTGAAGTTTCCAGGATGATTCTAATCATCAGAGATCCAGAGCATTAATAACTAACAAGCTGTAGCTAAGGTCTGAAAGGCCCAAGATTGCCTCCATTACAAGGAATTCACAAACTACATATGCATGTAGAATAATTTACTACTAGTTCTGCAAAATAATAAAAACAATTGTTTAAGGATTTCAAACTCTAGCACAGGTTGCAATTTGAAGTGGAAAACAAGAAGGCTAGTTCTACCAAATTTAAAGTTTTGTCACTTCAGACTAGAAAATAAGTGATATCTAAGTACTCATTTGCTGTTCTTACTGTTCACACAGAAAAGCCAACAACTGGAAGGAACTGCTTTGCCTACAGGAAATAGCTAGAGAGGGAATAATAGAACACATAGACACCACAAACCTCCTCCTCAGAGTCGAGGGGATCATCCTCAATACTGAAAGGTAATTGCTGACAAGCACCATCGTAAAACAGAAGATGTGTTAGATGCATGAAGTGCTACAAACAGAAAGCCTGAGCATGGAAGCAGCTACTCTCATTCTGAATTCAGCACACTCCCAGTAAGCTCCACATGCCTCTTACTCCAAATGTCAGCTCTAGCACTTCCAACCTTTGCTCACTGGATTACAGACATCATGTATGGAGCACCTGCCCACAAGGACCTGGCACCATGTTCAGCATTTCAAATATGCCCGCATTCCTGGAAAGCGGCATAGTATTCAAGAAGTTGCTTACACCAATTATATAAGGCTTCTTGTGTAACCATTTGCTCTAATTCCTATAGAATATCCAACTAAAGTGGGAGAAGCTAAGGCCAAATCTTAGGAGAAATGCTGCCAGGGCCAGCGCTGGTGCTGCTGTTTCCAGCTCCAAAGTGTTCCCTGGCACCCAGACCTCAACTCTGCACTGCAAAGGGGCACAGCTGCACCTCACAGGGAACTACTTTCAGGAGACAGTGCAGCTTTCCATGTATAAAGAAATAGCATATATTTTTTTTACTCATTGAAAACATAGTTTGTAAAGAAAAACCTTTGGAATTTGTCAACAGATCTCATTAAATATGTTGCCTTTTGCTGGTGACACTAGATAACGCTAAGACTATTAGAGGGATGACGAAAAACAATGAAAAAACGATTTCATTTTTTTAGAATCCGTTTTTTCCGTTCTTTGTTCTTTAGTGCCACGCTTCACCAGCACTTAAGCAATAAACATGAAGAAACGTGTTGCATAACCGAAGCGGTAATTTAAGGGTGGAGAAGCAGTAACTGTCAGAAGCGGAGCACGGTGATTTACCCTGCAATTATCGGCTCTGGTGTCAGAATGACAGTGTAGATGTTTACAAGCTTTACATACCAGCTCCTCATCTCTGCCTTGGTTCTTACTTGCTGACTCGGTGTCCATGGGGGTGTCGTTGTGCTCCCCCTCGATGCTCTGCTTCTCTATGATGGACGCGTTGGCCACGCTGAACAGCCCGTGGATGTTGACGCGCACTTTCACCTTCACCTTGGAGTTGTCGCCGTCGTGCTGGGGACCAACGTTCTGAATAGTGAAACGCCCTTGGAAACAACAGAGGTGGCTTTAATTGTTGTACCAAAATGCAGAGAAAGAGGGAAAAAAACCCCCAAATGCATTCCTTTAAGGGTGTTAACTTAAATAGCAACTTCACATAACTGAAACTACTTGGAAACTTTCTACGTAGTTGACAATCCTACAATGTAAGCTGCAGGTAGATTAACTAAAAGCTGGTTCCCCAGTTATTACCAGTTCACTGATAATTAATAAGATGTTTTTGCTTTATCTCTATTCCATAAAAAAACAAGACAATACTTTTCTGGGTGTTCTACTTCTCTGCTGCCTTCTGTAACCACCACACTAGAGAAACTACTCTGATTCATCTCAAATGGATTCTTTTGTCCACGTAACTCAAACTTCACACTGAAAAATAAAACGTTAGCAGAGATAAAATATTCTGTTTGAATTTGGTAACATGGCTACACTACATTTTTTGGAGAATGATCAGTGCTTAGCAAGGTTTCAAAAAGCAGTGGGGTTGATACTTGGGGATTCATGGTTTCAAATCTATTTTGAAACTTGCTGAAAATTTAAGTATAGATGATGTGCATATGTAAAGAAGAATTTTTCTTCCTCAAGACCACAGACTTCTTGCATAGACAGCCGAATATACAGCAATACATTAGTACCTGATTAATAAATCAGTGAATAAAATAATGAATTAAAGAAGCCAAGGAGTGTACTAATAACTGCAAGTAAGGTGGCATTAGCTAACAAGAAACTTATTTATGCCACCTAATTCTTCAGACTCTACTACAGATGCTTAAATTGAGGAAACACCTGTATTTTATATTCTCAGGTTAACAGAAAGAGACGTGACAGATCACATGAGACAAGTTATCTGTCCAGACAGGCAACAGCTCCTTTGATCCAATTTCTTTGAAAAATCCAGGCTGGCAGGCACATAAGATCTTTATCAGTTTTACAGAGACTGAAAGAACCAGACAACAGAGCACTGAACTCTTAGTGCCTACTTCTTTTGAAGCGTTCAGAAACTGTAAAGATAGATGGAAGGCAGAACAAAGAATTTTTTTCAGTCATGTCCAACAGAGATGTCAATATGGTTTTGCTCACTACATTTAAATCAGGAAGCCTGTGCTGAGACTTTCTAAAGAACCCAAGTTTTTCTGTAAGCTAGAAAATAGGGAAATAACACATCTTACAAAAAAGAAGAACCACTTTTTCCTGTATCAACAGGAGTTAGGGATGGGGATTTTATTCCCATGTCCTTACCTATTCTGGAATCAGGATAAGGCACTTCATGTGGATGGGTATAATAAGCTTCCAAGTCAAAAGGCTCTTTCTTGTGGAAAGTAATTACTTTTGAGAATGGAGCAGCATGGTTCTTACTGAAGACTTCACACTCCCTAAAGCAATAAACATTAGATAACATTAAACCTCTGAGCATAATTTCATGGATAATCAAAGTCAAGGTATGTTAACAATCAACTGCTAACTAAGCAACAGTGATTTAGTTTAGGTCAGTTTTTAACAAGAGTTGGAGGTTGAAAGCCTCTAGGTCTCAAAGCTGGACGCTGCATTTTGTCACACTTATTAAAAATTAGGCAAATTCACCCCAACATTTTAATTTAATTGCATTTCCCATTGTTAAGCAGTAACTGGAACCCCAAAGGTAAAATGCTAAAAAAGAAAATTAAAATTTCAAGTGTACAAGTGCACAACAGCTTCAAAGCCTGAGGCCTGTTTTTTTCCACAGCTCAACGTTTTTCTTTATATCCAAACACACTCGGTTTTGTAGGCACTGTACAACTTACCCTGTTCCTTCTTCATAAGATGATTTCCATCTCAATGTTATAGAGTAAGGAACAACATCTGTGATGGAAAACTCACGCACTTTAAAAGCTGGAGAAAGAATTGCACACTGGGGAAAAAAAACCAAAAAGACCAGAAGTTTATTATATCCATGCAGTCAAGTAAACAGCAAGTACAAGAATTAATACTTATCATATAGGCCATATGGAGGCCCTGCTTATCACAGACTTTTTTTTTAACAGAAACTTTGTAGAGTTAACTAAATTGAAAGACTTAACCAAAGTAATAGATGTTATTTCCTCAATGATTTTCAGTAAAGATACCCAGCAAAGGTTCCAGGTGATGACACAGAAATGCAACAGCAGAATTTACCAGGTCTTTTTAACAAGCCCATCCTTCTAACATGACACAGCAGCAAATTAATGAATGTAACAGAATCATTTCTGATATGGTCACAGTCACCAGTTAGTGAAAGAACGAGTAAGACTCTGCATCTTGTTTCAGCTGCAGTACATTTTGCTTGTGGTTAGCTGTATTTCATTAGTACATTATGTTAAAGAAGCAATACTAAAGTTTTATTTCAGGAACTATACCTGCAAGGCACAGCCTCTTGCAACAGCTTCGTCAGCATTTAGCGTGGTGCTTATCTCTTTACAGAAAAAGTTAGAGATCTGTTCCTTCACTGCTGGAATTCTAGTAGCCCCACCTACTATTTCTATACTGTAGATATCTTCACGCTGAAGTTCTAGAAAAGAGAGTGCATGCCCTTAAGTTATCATCAACATATCAGAAAGCTATCTTTGGACAAAAAAAGAAGAGAAAAAAAGATAAAAGTTCTCTTGTTATCTAGACACTGTGACAAGCACTGAATGTATTTCATGGCTGACAAGATCTTTAAAACTCTTTGTCTCTACTACAGGCTACAAAGTTTTCTAGCTGCATAAACCTGAGAAACCAGAAGCCAAGCATTCTTGCATGGAATGAGAACAGCTGTCCTTTAAGTGTGTTGTCCACGTGCATCCCCTTTCTGCTTTGCCTAAACTCATAAGGGTGAAATTGGGTCTTCTTCACTATTGGACAATACCTCACCTCTCCCAAAGAAAACCAACAACATTAAACCCAAATAGCTCTCATTTTATGTCTGGCTGAATTTTGCTTGCCAAAAGAGAGAAGAAAACCTTTCTAAGCCAATGTATCTAAGAAATAACATAGCGTGCTTGAAGGTTAACTTTTTAATTCTGAAATCAGGATATGTGTATGAAGTCATCTCAAACAACAGTCAGTCATTGAACAGCTTTGTTCTGCAGTTACTCAGCTTTTTAATTCCTGTATTTGCTATCTAGCCAAGTCACAAGATGACCAGAATTCTTCCCTTTCTTTTAGTTGAAGGTGATGGAATTGAGGGTAAAACCTTTCCTATTAAAAGTCTAAATTCTCTCCTCCACATTATATTAGACAAAAAAAATTAAAATAATATAAAAAAATTACTTTGTTATTGGCACATGCTTTAGGTAACTCAATTTAAGAATATACTGCCAAATGACCAGGTCAGTGAGGATATATAAGTATCACATGGAACAGGCTGGCCAGAAGGTTGCAGTAAAGAATAATACCTTTTACCATCATCGTTTTGGTTTGGTTGTTTGGTGCTTTTTAATAAATTCAGAGTGCCAACCTTTTCCATGACACAGGGTGAATGAGGGTCAATAACCAAGGTTGCAGAGTAGCATGTGCACTAAATGAGGCGGGAATGGGATCATGCATTCATGGCAAGCATATGAATGGAACTTACATTTAACTTTTCAGTATTTAGCTTTGCAATTCTAATAAATACAAAAATACATTGAAAAGATAATCATTAAAGAGATCAGGAATGACTGGATTGCTAGCAGCACCTCAAGTAACTTCTACTTACTGGCTTGATCCATGGCTGCTCTTAGAGGAGGCTCCACTCTGGCCAGAAGGGCAGCACACAACTGCTCAAACTGAGCTCTGCAGGGCAGGGAGAGTGCTTGGCGTTACCAGGCTGCTCAGAGACCACAACCCTCTGCCCCTCAGTGGGAACAACGCCCAGTACCTGTTCATCTTACTGGAGACATCCAGGTCATTCATGAAGCACTCGATATTGAGTGGAAGGTCAGATGCGTTCGCACTCATCAGCTTCTTGAGCTTTTCACATTCCTGATACAATCGCAGCAGTGCTCGGGGATTCTCTTTTACATTCAGTTTGTATTTTGTCCTAAATTCTTCGGAGAAGTAATCTACCAAAGCCTCATCAAAATTCCTACCACCTACGAAAGGGTCAAAGGTAGTGGCCAAGACCTGGCAGAAGTCAAAGAACAAGATCACAAGTTATTAGCCAAGGTTTGTTCTGTGTCATTTACTCAGTGCAGCAAGATGTGACATCATCGCCTTCCACACAGCTTCAGGTGGCACTGGCGACCAGAGACAGGCCCACAAAAGCATTAGGCTCCTAGTAGGTCACAGACAAAAAACTCTCCAAGCCAGAAAGCAAACACTGCTCAGCTTTACTTCACATCCCACTGGATTCAGACTTTGAACTGTCATGGATGGCACCAAAAAAAATTAAAAAGCCCAACATCTCAGAGTGACTCAAGGCAACTCAAGAATCTCCCATGAGTGAGTCAGCTGCACAACTACAACGCTTAGGAGGCTCCCTGAATATGCAAATACTTCAGGGATATGGTAAAACCTGTGCAGTGTCCTCAATTGTCATGCACTTCCCAAAACACACTTCAGCATACTTCACTTCTGCATTTTACAAAAACTGACTTGATGAAATAGTCAAAATCTAACACAAAGGTTTCGTATTCCACGTTTAAGAATATTTTCTATAGACACTTATTTTTTAAAAAAATCTAATCTTTCCACAGAGCAGTATTTTGAGTTTTAAATACTTCAGGCTTTTAATGTATGACTTAAAAGATTACCTTCAGTTTTCCCTTGTTAAAAGCACAGATGGAAACCTGATATGCAGAATGCCCCATATCTACAAAGACCACATTTCTTGGCTTCTCTTCCAAGGCTGGCAGATCTTGCTTGTATATTCCATAGGCTAATGCAACTGGAAAACACCAACCCATGGAATGTAAGGGGAAGCCACACACAGCTGCAGACCATGCATTAAAAGCACCAAGAGACAGACACTGCTCATGTTTACCCTTTCTGAACACCTTCATAACTCTTACTAAAAAGTCAAAACCACGTTGGAAACACATTTTACGCTGACTAGAGAGGAGATGTCACGTGAAGGTATGGCACTAATAAAGACTCACCCTGCATTTCATTTCTGCTTGCAGACAAATTAACATTGCAATTTGTGAAGCGGCACAGATTAAGACTCATGCCTACACCTCTCCCTTGAAATGCCTTACTTTCAGAATTTTTTACTTTTCAAAGCTGAAGTTCAAGCATGCCCAAGGAAATACAGAAATTGTTTTGGAAGACTAATTTACATGAGTCCAAGCTTTCACTACCAGCACTCACTTGGAAAGCTTTTTTGAGACTTTCCAAAAGCAAAGAGAATCAAGAAAAATAAAAATTACTGATTTAAGCAGCTCCAGCTTTAGTCCCCGTCAAGTGTTATGTATTTCTATGCTCTACCTTAGAACTCACCAAAACCAGAAGAGGGAATTTACTTTTATAAATTACTTTATAAAAGCAGTTGTGCCTTTGCTACAGCTGACAGGATTGCCACAGTTTTAAGCACAGATCCCAAGTTTATTTCCAAAGCTATTCCCATAGTGACCATGCTCAGGCTAGCAAACCCCAGCTCTCATGGTGCCTCCCAAGTGCTGCACACCACCCCACTGTTGTGTTTCCAGTTCCCAAACTGGATTGGGCAGTACTAGCCTGGACAGCTTTCTCCCAAACTCCCAATTTTGTAACAGCAGGGTGTCATCACCCTCACATTCAACAGCCTGTACGGCCTCAAAGAACAAGAGAAGTCCCAGCCCTTTACCTGCTGTAGTTTCATTCATCAGCTTCAGACAATTTAATCCCGCAATCTGTGCAGCTGCCATTACAGACCTTCTTTCAGCATCAGTGAAGAAACTAGGGACCTGTTTCCAAAAAATAATGTCATTGGATATTATGGGATATGGATTTTTTAATTCAGAGTAGTCAGACTTGCCCATCAAGCTATCCTATAAATGGCATGACCACAAGAAACTGTTAAAAGCCTACCTCAAATTAATAAGGCTGTCTGAAACAGCTAGCTAATTCATTTGAGTGCATATTTTAATTAGAAGTTCAAAATACAACAAAAATGAGGTGGCATCCAGGGTTGTTTTAAATAAAGCAGATTTTAACACCCACACCAAAAAAACCCCAAAAAAACAAAAAAAGCAAAAATCCTGAAAATGCTTTCTCAGATTGTTTTAATGAGTTTTTCATCTTAAAATCATCACCAGTTTCTGATTTGTTCAGGACAAAGTCAACCCAACAAATATCCACACACAGCCCTACAGTAAACCAATGGCAGAAGCACTGCAGCACTGCTGGAATCAAACTTGAACCTGTATCCATTTCTCAGCTATCACTGCCACCACAGTGCCAGCTTACAGTCACCACAGTGCCAGCTTACAGCGTGCTACAAGGTTCAGTGCCACCAAAAATAGCCACAGCATGATCAGAGCCCAGTTAGGATCTGGCTGCAACCAGCTGGCACCTCTTCAGCAAGCGTAGAGCTCCATTTTGTTGTGTGTTTTGCTGGCTACCACTGTGGGGCATTGCCAAGGATCCCTGGGTGTGTGGGAGGTATTCTCCCAGTGTCTTCCTAAGGCACAAGGAAGCAAGGAAAAAGATCAAAGCAGACTTCTAACAGCTGAAGTACACTGCTTTCCAGTTCCCATGTCTCTGCCTGACAGAGAAGGGATTAACTGCAATCCTTCATGCCCAAACTTCCCACCAGGGCCAGTAAACAAAGACCACATGAAAAGCACACACAGGGCTTCATATCCAGCAAAACAAAAACACTTTTTCAAACAAAGCCAAGTAGTTTGGGTGTGTCAAATTATCAGCATGACCCTCAGAGCCCTAAGTTCAGGTGACTCTCAACTGCACTACAACAGTGCTCACCCATGTAACAAGAAAGAAATTTAACATGCATTTAGGAAGTTTCTTTGGAAGCAAGGAGGATATGCTTACACCTACGACAGCTCTCATTTGTAACTAGAACTACAGTAATCAGAAATACTGTCTGTAGCCCTTGGAGACAGACAGACTGGATCAGTTTAAGCACTGTGTCCTTTCTGAAAATACACTCTCAATGTAACAACTTTTTAATCTCCTCACACATGCTCCTCAAGAAGTATTCTCATCTGGAGAACCTATAAAAAAGGCCTATTTTTGGGGATAAGATTTCTATCCACTACTTGTGCCTCCTAGCATTGCACCACGGTATAAATGGCCCTAGCTTGCATAAAGCTGCCTATGGATTGCCATATATATATATCACAACTTACTGAAATCACACAGTCAGCCACTGGTTTCTTCAAAGCACTTTCAGAAGTCTCCTTCAGCTTGGCCAGCAGCATTCCTGTGATCTGTTCCACTGCAAACAGCCTCTCTTCATCCAGGTACCTCACCTGAAACAGAGAATTGGATTCTTGGATCAATCACCTCAACTTTGCTCTCAAGATGGGCAGCTTGGACATTATTCCTGATGTTGAGCATTCAGACCCATTGAACACCAGGTTCTAGACTCAACTAACTCCCTGTCAATTGATCTGTGCTCCCTACAACAAATCTTCAACAGTTCAGTTTTGTTTTGGGGGTTTTTTTTGGTTTTTTTTTTTGTGGGAAGCTTAATATCTCAGTTATCTCAAGGGACTATTCACAATGATACAGTATTTCTGCTGCCTGTGTATTTTGAATTTAAAAAACAGCAGCAAAAAAGGAGTGTTATACATGTAGGATCACATTGTCCTATAACACAATCTAAAAATACAAGCTTTGGAGCAAGCCCAAGGAACATTTGCTTCCTGCAACAGTCTCTCAAGCACAGGAGGCAGGGAAGGTGTATTCCAGGCAATTCCAACAGTCCTGCCCTGCTCAGGAAATGCAGTTGAATCTTCAGCCTTCATGGCAGGTTCTGTGCCCTGAATTCCTAACAAGCCATTGTCTCTCCAGCAATCCCAAGCACTCCTGCCATTTAGTTTGGAAGCAAATTAAAAACGACTTGTTCAAATCTCATATTCAGAGCATTAGGCTGTTTTCCTGACACTCGGTCTCTGCATGTCTGATGGGAACTAAATCTCACACTGTAATTACACAGATTTGAAGGTAAATCTAGTAAGGTCAAGTGAAAAGCTAATGCGACTATGGAAAACCAGTATGATTGATAAGAAGTCTCCATGGACATCTTGGAGAAAGTACAGACTTATTTAGAGACACATGCATGTATCTGGTTTTCTTAAGGAAAACACAAGTGACCACACAGGAAGTTAAGTGACAAGGGCCCTAAGTGCTCACCTCCACCACCAGAGAGATTCCACCCAAAGCTCTCACTCACCTTTACTCCTACTGAACCATTTGGCATCTTCTGAAGTTCATAGGGAAGTTTGGCCCTCTCAGCTTGTATGTAAGGATCTTCAAATGCTCTTCCATGCAGTTTCTTAAAGCCATGTACTGCATTTTTTACGTTTGTGACAATCTGCGGCAAAGATTATTTTCATTACCCATGACATTCTGATACAGAGGACTGTGCAGAAAGGAATTTTTATGTTGGGCTTAATGCACACACTGACCTGTGTCAAGCCCCACACATTCACTGAGAAGCAAAATGTGAGGAGACAGAAAGAATCATCTACTTTTTAATCTGTGGCCTCTGTTAGAAAAATTAATATGTACTTCTCTCTGACATATCCATTAATTTGCTGCCATCAATTTTCACTGCACTTTTTATTTTAGAGAAGCTTTCTGATACAGCATGGAATATTTAAGATCCTATATTGTTGCAGTGGCTGCCTGCAGGAATTAGTGGAGTTATTACCAACATTAACCTTAAATGAACCTTCAACAAATTAACACATTTCCCTTCCTTTAAAGTTCTCCTCTAATTCAGATCCCATCTGAATGTAACACCTTCCCACACCTACTCTCTCATCAGTGTTTTAACCTAGTTGTTTTCAGGACAGGCTTTTAAACAAAGAAAGGACCAAAACAAACAAATCCCAGTGAACACAATATTTAAGCTATCAAAAGAACCTACTCCAGGACAATCTTTCCCAAGATGAACTTGTTTACTAGCCAGAAAAGTTTTTGAACCATTTACCTGGCTCTTTGCTGCATTCCCAATGGCTCGGGTCTTGGATCCTAAAGATATACATGCTCTAAGTTTAAAAAAAGAAAAAAAAAATCATCTTTAAAAGAAAACATCACAAATTATTTCCATGGTACTTTAGAACACCCACAAAAATTCAAACAACAGAACATGGATGTGTTAAACAACAGCATTACTGCATGGAGCGCCAGAACCTGAAGTGGAATTCTAGTTATTTTGTTCCTTGTAAATTAGTTTAGAAACGGCAAGCAACTGCAACTGTTGTCACTCCAACTGCATTTAAGGAATTCTGTAAAAGCCTAAATGCTCTACAGATCTTATCATGAAGGAAAGGTACCGATAGTTACTTCTGGGTCACAGGTTAAAAACCTAAAAAGCCTGTGGGATTCTAATTCAAAACCCTGATCTTTACCAGCTTCTCTTGACTCAACAACCCTTGAGCCTGAGAGGGCCACATTCACACTCTTAAGAGCCCTTAGCAACAATCCTAAAACATCAAACAACCCGGGAGCTGAACGAGCTGTGAAGTGCTTGCACAACTGAGAACTACCAGCTACAAGCAGCAAACAGGCAGAAAGGCAGAGACCCGGGAACAGCTCCCAGGCACTCAGGGCTTGCTTGGGAAGCTCCACTGTAATCCACAGCTCCCTGCAGCTTCTTGGCTGCCACTGAACACCCCCTTGTATCTGCAAACGCTGCTCAGGCCCCAGCCACCATGTGGGCCCTCACACACTGCCTTTGGAAATGTTCTCTTCTATTCTGGAAGTTACTAACACCATACCTTCACATCACAGGCCTGAAATACAACTCTTCCCCAAAAGGCAACCGATCTGGCTATGACCATTCAGCAGTAACAGAGAAACCCAGATTTCATACAGCTCTGGTGTAATTGTTTAATGAATGCATAAAGGTCACTCGATTGCTTCCTGCTTCCTCTCCATCACTGAGGGCACTGCACTCTGGTAGTATTTTCTAGCAACTTCTTCTCTCTGACACTCAAAACCTTTTCCAGATCTAACTGCTGCAAACACACGAGGCATTACCCTACATTTTCAAATACACAGTTCAGCTTTCACAACCAACTTCTACAATTTTTAACATCACAACACTACAGCTTCCAATTACGCCTTGTGATAATTAGAATTAGGGGAAGTCAGATAAACGAGACATTTGCACAGCAAGCAAATGATTTACAAACTAATGCTATCGCATTAGACCTTTTCAGTGCAGGAACCTGCCTCTGCTCACAGACAGCACTGCTTGCACAGGACCCCATCCAGAGCATGCAGCACCATCTCAGAGGCCCCAGAGCTCTTGCCATGGGTTATCTCAATTACTCACTTCCAGCACAGGGGGATGGGTGGTTTCTCCCTCCTGCTGCTGGGAAGCAGAGATGTCAAAAAAAAAAATGTGTGTCCTCCTTAGCTTCAAAAAATTCAGTTGCTTCCATGATTCCGTATTACATCATCTTAATTACAGCATGTGATCGCATTAATCACACCTGGTGTGAAATAAGTTATGAGCTATCAACAACTATCTTGTTTTTCCACAAAACCACAGTGGTGAGGCAGAGCACCTGAAAGGGCCATTTGCCATGAGTTTAACATGCCAGAATCACTGGAAATGTGTTAAACAGACCTGCTGAAATTCCCAGCTCAGGAAAAGTCAAGTGCCAGTTAACTTTCAAAAAGATACAGGGCTAAAAGCCAGGGAATATCCAAGTTCCACAGAACTGCATGGCTTATTGGCAGAATCTGTTCCACTTTGTAAAGTATTTGTGCTAAAGCTTCCAGGATGATACACGGCTGTACTAACACCGACAATCCCAAGCACTGGATTACTGAATGTAATTAACTAATAGCTAACTCAAGTACCTGCATGATGTGAGCACCTCAACAGGAACATTCAAGTAAGTTCCTTTACTGTGTTGTTATGTGCAGTAAGGAAAGTTTTCATGATTGAAGAATTAGATCTGTCTACATCACTCAAATCCCACTTGAAGTAAAGATTTAGCTACCACAATAAACTTACATAACAGTAATAAACCTGTTACATTTCTGTTTACCTTCGCTTGATTTCTCCCGAGACAATAACAGTAGAAAAGATGTTGCTCAAGGTCTCCTGTATTACTACATTTTGAGACAGAAAAGGTCAACGAAAATGTAACTTAAGGTGTGACAAGCACTATCTTTAAGTGTACGTACACTCCAGATGCTGTAATTGCTAACCTGAACCTCTTTCATAATCACTTTGCAAGTATCTTGAAAGTACAGTTAATCAGACATTAGTATAGAAAATATCAAATGCAGGTAAGCCTACCTGCAAAGAACACACCCCCAAAAGTAGAAAAAATTGGAAGTGCTCTTCATCACAATGGGGAGGGAAACTGCAGCTGCCTGAGGATTCTCTGGGCAACAATTTCTTGGGATACTTTGCATTTGAAAGGCCAGAGAATTTCAGTTCTCACTGCGTATCTAGTGCACAAGGATAATTGCTTCCTGAGAGTTAATATGAAAAACATTATTTTCTAAATATGCGAAATGAATTTTCAAGAGTATTCCCACTGAAACAGACGGCATACTTTTCGGCAATCAACTTCTCTGTACTTTTAAAAATCAACTTTTTAGAACGCAAACCTACATTACTCTGACACCAGGGCAGCAGTGCTGAAGTTACTACAGTCTCGCACAGTGGAAACAGCTTTTTCTCTGTGGGCTACAAGTCCCTTGGCAAAAAGAGAAGCACCATCCAGCCCCCGATTTTTATGAGTATTACACGAATTCCTGAATCCTCCTTCAAAATTATGCACAGATGGAGCTCTAAAAATCCTAGACGTATCCCATAGAAACAGAGGAGCAAAATCTCCACCTACTCTTGCGTCTCCCATCATCACGGACGTTGCCCAGTGTCCCCCCCTCCCCTCCCCTTTCCTTGCCAGACCTCGGTGTTCCAAGGCCACAGATGCGGTGCAAGTAGGAACAGGTTTAAAGAAAGGGAACTCATCGCGCCGCTTCCCTGCTGAATCAACCTCCACCTCCTCCTCCTCGCCAGTCTCGCCACCACTCATACAATTCTTAATGGAAGCGCTCCCAGCCCTGGCAGCCGTTCCGGAGTTGTGGGAACACACGCGCTCCGCGGGGATCTCCGGCTACCCGAGAGCAGAGCGCTGCGAGGGCAGCAATGCCCCGAGCCCGGGGAGCCGCGCAGCTCCTCCGCCAGCACAGCGCGGGATTTCAAGGACACGCCGGCACCGCCGGAGCCGGGACGCACACCCGGACACGCCAGTGTCTTCCCAGCACACGCATTCCCAGGAAGGGGCAGCGTGCCGGCTCCCGGCTCGGCCGGCCGCAGGGGCCGGGCCGTGAGGGGGATCCCGCGGGAGGACGCGCGGGGCAGCCCCCGGCGGGCGGGCGGGCCCCGGGCGCGCCGGTACTCACGGCGTGCAGCGGTCGCTGTACTCGTTGGCGATGGTCTCGATGCCGCCGCTCCGCGCCACGCCGATGTAGCAGTTGAGGAAGCCGAGGTCGATGCCGACCACAGACATGGCTGCGCCCGGTGCTCCGCTGGCGCTGGGACCGGCCGCGGCTCCGCGCCCGCCGCTCCCCCACTGCGGAGCGCCGGCACCAACCGGCAGCGGGCCCGCCGTGCGCAGGCGCCGCCGGCGGGGAGCCCGCCCGGCCCCGGCGCCGCCTCGGCTCTTTCCGGCAGGGCTCGGGCGGCGCTGCCCTTCCAGAAGGATCTGGAACGGGAGGGATGCGGGCGAGCGGGGAGGGAGCGGCACCGCCCAGAGCGACGCCCCGCGCTCGCGTCAGCGCTGCGGTGGGACCGCCCCGCCCGCCTTAAAGGGTCCGGGGAGCGCGGCTGCCCGGGCCTGGCGCTGCCGCAGGGTCCGGGTTAATGAGATTATAACAATCCGGAGCAATTAGTGCAGAGCGGCGATCGCGGCCATTAGCACGGCCGTGCTTGGAGTGAGCCGCCAGGGACCTGCCGTGCCGAGGGGGCAGGCACCTGGAGCGGGTGGAACCTGGAGAACCGCCGAGGGCCAAGGTACGGGGCGAGCCCTGTGCTGGAAGCCCAGTTAGGCCCTTGCTGTGTCCGACAGAGGTGGGGATGGCCCTTGGTGGCTCCTGGTGCCAGGAACGGGCAGAGTTTGGGCTGTCGAGCCCTTCATTCTGCCCATTGCTGGCACCCACGGAAGAGCCGTCCCTGGCTGGGGATGGGCCCTGTGTATTTCCAGGAACGGACTCGTGTGTTCCCTTTCCCTGGGGAAAAAAGTCATCTCGAACCCCAAGTAATAACTCTACTTACCCCACGTTTTGCGGGTACCGGGTATTTGTGGATTGAAACTCGACAAAACAAACCTACGGGCTGGAAAAGTTCCCTAAGTATTTATTTGCTTCTAAAAATGACACTTTCACACAGCAATGTGACGTCTTTGTGACACAGCATGTGACACTGCACTGCACAG
This sequence comes from Cyanistes caeruleus, assembly GCF_971803275.1. Taxonomy (NCBI): domain Eukaryota; kingdom Metazoa; phylum Chordata; class Aves; order Passeriformes; family Paridae; genus Cyanistes; species Cyanistes caeruleus. Next base: position 76,567,700 of record NC_141705.1, read on the forward strand.
TTCTGTTCCACTGGAGAGATTAAAAATAAGCACAAAACGACTAAACTAGTTTAATATCCCTGTCAAGAGGATTGATTCTCCCATTTGTCACGATTTCATTGATCTACTAAACAAGCAGAATTTTCCTAGTGAAAACATATTCTTTTCCTCTAAAACTTCCAGAGGCAAGAGAAACCACTGGAACACAGAATCATTTGTAACACAACTACTTTATCTGCCTCAGTTATCTCATTTTTACTTGCTAGGACTAGGATCAGAAAAGTAAACCAGGTCCAGTCCTGGTAGCCAGGCAGGCAGATCCCCCAGCTCCAATTCCTGCTCTGCTTTTTCCATCCCTGTTAGAAAAACAGTGGTTCAAAGTATGGCAGCACCACTTGAGGCTGACTCCCGACTGAATAGAAACCTCGAGGGCAAAGAGATTAAATGCAAATGTTCCTGTGTGGTTGTGCAACCCAAGCCAGCTGGTTTGAAGCAGACTTGAGCAAACATTCCTGACGGCCACCAGAAAGTGCCAGTGGGCTTTTTATTTGCTTTGTCAAGAGTTGGAGATGCGAGTACGAGCAGGGTGAGCCAAACTCTTGGAGGCATCTCCTAAAAGCCATCTCTGTGCTTCAGTGTCACGCTGATGTTCAGTCTGAGTATGAACAAAGCTCACTCCAGCCAGATAAGCCACAGACTTGCCTGTGCACAGCCCCGTTTCTCATCATCGACTGCCTCTGTAGTAATCTTGGGCCTGGGGTTGCCCCAGTCTTTCCAGTTCTTGGCCTGTGGATCACATCTGGTACTTTAGTAGCTCAAAAAGAATATTTGTCCAAACTCCATGGGCCAAGGGTTTAATGTGAAATTAATGGCTGGGGTGAAATCTTAGGAATGCTGCTGACCTTTCTTAGAAACCAGACATTTAAATGCCATCTAATTGCTTTTTTTGGATCCTAAGTTATCAATACACCACAAGGTTTGGTCCTTCCCTCTTGAAAATGATTACAGAAATAAGGGTCTTCTCATTTATGTACATGCTAAGATTTTTCCTCAGAACTGAGAAGAATCCTCAGTTATTATTAATTTTCTCAAGCAATACTGTTCTAAGTGTTCTGGGTGTCTAGGTGTCAGCTCTTTATATTTTTGGGCTGTGTTCTGGCTTAAAATGCTGCCAGCCAGGTAAGAGCCTTTTCAATGTTGTTTTAGTATGAACAAAATGGAAACATTGAGAATTCCAAACAAGTGGCAAGTAAGTATTTTCTTGGATTCATTGGTCTTTCTGTAGTAAAGAACACTAAGGAACTTTTTCTCCTAATGGATCACTCCAAAGGAGGATCTTTTGACTATTAAATATTTATCTGGTGTCACGCTCTGTTAGCTGGTACCAGTGGCTAAATTTAGAAAAGCTGGGATCCTTCTTCTGATGCCTCTTTTAAGCTCTACTGGGCAAGTAGAAGGCTTAGGAATTAAATGAGGTCACTCCTGTCCTATGGGTGGCTCTGAGTTCTTTCAATGCTATTAAAACTCGAACAGCTCATTTTTTTTTCCTTCTTTAGTATAAGTGAAATAGTTTTATACCACGTAGATTGCAGTTCATAGTGATCAATAGAGTCCTCTAAAACATGTTAAGAGCTGTTTTAGGAACCAGCACTGTTTTTTTTGTCTTCACCAGCAAAAAACATGCACAATTTTTTTTGGGAGAGACAAATCCAAATCTCTCTCATTATGTCAAATTCTAGTGGAGAGAAGGTATTTATTTATTTATTTTTTAATTAATATTGAAGATTTAACTTAGCTACATCTGAAATCAAATCCACTTGTAACATCAAGGTAAGGCTCTGGGTTCTCCAGAATGGCAGAAAGACAGTCTTGTCTACTTTAGGCCACACAGATGAAACATGATCAATACAAGTAAATGTAGTAACATAGCTAAAAAGCATTCCACGTATTTTGGTTTGGATCAACATGAATATAGGCAAATGAGAGGCTATTTGATAATGGTTGCTGATGGTACAGAGTTGCTGCTTAGCTGACAGAAACCACTTTTGCTGAAAGCAGCAACTGTAGTTTGCTTGTTGTTTCTGAAAGTTATCCCATCTGGAAAATACAGTCTTAACTGGAGAAATGTCAGGTGCTATAATTAATTCAAGGCCTCCACTTGGATCAGAATAAGCAGCATGATAAGAAGTTGTTAAAATCATCAGCCTCATTTGAACCTTTAAAACAACATGAATGAAACAAGGATCACTCACAAAATACATTTATACAGCCACAACACATATAAATCTTCTCATTCTCATATTTTGTGCTAGTAAACCCATTATCTTACTCTAAATTATTATAATTTATGTTTCTAATAATCTTGATACTCTTCTCTATCCTAGTGGTAAGTTAATGACCAGAAACAGGCAATTCTTTGGTAAAGCCTCAAGAGGCAGAGCATTTTGAAATAAAACCAGCATGGACTGCTGCTCAGATAAAGCATAAAACAGTGCAATTCACATTTAGTCTGAAAGGAAAACGTCAGTAGTGCTAATGGGGTAAGCTTCAAGGTTTGTGATATTTAGGACAGATTACCAGAGGTATGCAGGGCATTATGTAAGATTTTAAGTATCCCTGGCATTTTCTGAAATGACCTAAGCAAGTTCCATGCCAACATTTATTCAGATATTCTGTTGACTTCCTGGAATAGCAAGAGAGGAGATCTTTGAAACAAAGCTTTGGAACTAACAACTTCCCTGTTAGCGGGTGGCAAAACTTCCTTAGGGATGCGGGGAACAAAGTCCTGGTTTCTCAAGAGCATTTTTGTGTTTTGTTTATTAAATTATTTGTATAATAGGAAGAATTTGTATTATTAAATGTACTTCAAATGCTACTGAATGACCTATTAAAATTATTCTACCCACAAACTTCTCCTACCCCAGATATCTGGCTCTGAGTAGGAAAGGGAAAGCCAGTACTAGTTTTCTACTAAAAGCTTTCACCAAGCTGTGAGCTGAACATACTTTAACAAAACAGAAGTGGAAAAAGTACAAGTTCTGTAAGCTGCACATCAGATCTAGTAGACAAGTAAGACATGTAATTTTGACCAATTTCTGTAATTACAGTAATCCTACTGTGGAAAGACTTGGCTCTTCACTAATAGTCTGTCGAGCACAAATAACTGTAAGTGTAAAAGCTGTAGCTAACACCCTCATGAGTTTGTAGTAAGTGTGATGATAAAGATTTAAAAGGTGTTTGTATCTGTTTGTAAAAGCTACCTTAATGGTGTCCATAACATCCAAAACTGAAGGCCTGGTGCACCATGACTCCCTGTGTACAGAACTACCCAATCCCTGTACAGGCCAGAAAATCCATCTGTATTTGTAATTTTAATAATCCAGTCCCCGGTTCCTGGAACTGTTGCTCAGCAGCACCTAATAGGAAAGAAATTTATGCACACTGTTATGCATGCAGACACCTTGCTTTTCAGTACAGGCTGCCTGCATAACTGAAACATTTAAACAGAGGAGATCATGGCTTTGTCTCGTTTTTAACAAAGCATAGAGACATGGAGGGGTGAAGACTGTGTATTCGAACTGGTAGTGACTTGCATTTGCTAAAACACTTTCCAGGTCAAGTAACTACCATTCCAACGCTGCTGTCATTCAGCAGAATCTTACGGATCCAATTCTCTCGCCCTTTCTCTGGAAAGATTTTTTTCTATGGAACACCATGCTTTCTCTTCCTCCCCACACCTTCTTGCTCAGATGTATGAGAATCATTACTTGTTTCAGCTTTTCCTTATAGTGGAGCAAAAGTTAAAAAAATCTGTGTGACAAAAAAAGCTAAAATTATATCTGTAGATTTTTAATCTGTTTTCCAGCTCTTGGGATTCTCTACAGGTGAAAACATGGCAGGCAATAAACCAACCTTTGAAGGAAGAACTCCAAACTGTACACCTTTTTATACCAAAGGCATAGCAAAATTATGAATTCAGCTCAAGTACAAGGCATAGGGAGCAACAGGTGAAGCAAAGTAGCCAATTCCTGGGATAACCTTGCACAGACAAGAACCAGTGTTAAATTGTCCATTGCAGGCAAATCAGGAAAGCCAACAGCCCCAGAGACTTCTCTTTATACTACAAAGCCTTCCAGACACTTTCCGGGAAATTAATTTTACCTGTCTGAATGAATGAAATGGATTTAGAGACATTAACTACCCAGAAATAATCTCCAGTTGAGAAAATCTTCAGTTGATATTCTTGATACAGAACAAGGATGGTCATTAAACACCTTAAGTTAGGAAAACCCAAACTCCTCTGGTTTCTGCACCCAAAGTTGGCAAAATTCAGTTAAAACTTTTCCCTTCAGAATCTAAAAAAATGCAAAAACTGAGAGCTGTGCTACAGCACTGTTTCCAGAAAATTATCTTTCACTCTACTTCATCCTCTTCTTTAAAGAGTGTGCATTTCTTATTACTTTTATGCTTGTAATTGCACATTGGTAAATTTTTAAGTAACAGAAAGGATTCTGCTACTGTTGTGCATTGGTCTGCCTCTGGAATGAAGTAAATAAAATGCCTGAGGTACATCAGGTAAGCCTGGCACTGCCACTGCAGAGATTTCACTGCCCTTCCCTGACCAGCTGAGCTGATCTCAGTGGATCTTGCTCCTGCTGCTCTGCCAGCAGCCAGGTTTGCCAAAATATCCTTCCAAAAGGCATTTGGAACACAAAGATTGCTGGATACAGCTATGAAAACACAGCATTACAGTATCAGAATACTGACCTCTGTACTAAATTAAACTTCAAAGCACGAAGAACAAGATCTATCCAAAACACTGCTTTTACAAAATGATGAGGAAACGTGGCAGTCTCAGAGCAATTCCTACACTGAGGGTTTTTTAATATTTTCACTTGTAAAAGCTGATCACAGTAGAAGAAACATTTTACATAACTTCTTAGAGCCCTGACATAGCTGTGCTGGTTTTAACTGCACCAGGGGTACATCCTGTGTAGTAAATGCAGACCATGTGCGTGTACCCAAAATCATTTTTTATTTGCCAGTTTGGGAACAACTCCACAGCTGTAGTATTCCATTTCCTGTCCTGAACAGAACATGTAAGAAAGCATCCAAAGACCCTGAGCTTCAACAGTGGATATGCCACTTTGTTAAATATCATACTTGTAAGGAAATTAATCTTGATTGTTATTCATGGAATGTCTCTAAAATTTGAGTCACGAGCTTCTACACATGTGAGCCATCTGGAAGCACTTCCAGGAGATGGAAGGGAGATTTTAAGAACTATAAACAGTGTTATTTACATAATGCCTGTTTTACTTTTTTCCACTGTAAGGAAAGAAAGAAAACAACCTTAAACTCTTTATATACAAAATTACTGTAATTGAAAAAGGACTGCTTAAGAATTTGCATGCGATATCAGGAGATTAATCAAACTTTAGTGACTGACAGAATTCCTCCTGGTCAGCACTACCAGAAAAGCCTGTGGCAAGGAAACTTTCTGGCAGTGTAGTAAAGAACTGTCAACAAGAGAAATCACAGAACACTGGATTTTTGTTTACATTATCAAAACCTAATCGAAGAACTCCTAAAAGAGATAACTTAAGACAGAGACAAATGAAGCAGATTTTCCATCTATTTTCACATTAAACAAATCAGATAGGAATACTTTATTTTCCATTCTGCTGATATGAATGAATTTTATGCAATTTGCCAAATGCCAGTATCAACATTTCATATTCCAAGACCAAAATTTCTTGGAATTAATTCCATGGGTGTTGGCCTGGGTGCCTTTCAAAAATCCATCTGAATTGGAGAGATGTTTATGGACACCTCACAAAGTCATTAATCATTTAAGATCAAACCCCAGATTTTATTGCTGCTACAATAAGGTACACAGGAAACCTGCCTCTTTCTACCACTACTAATTACTAGCCATGCTGAGGGAAAGAAGTGCACAGCTCTTGACCAGATCTAGTTTGTTTATTAAAATTAATATGCAAAAGATTATTTTTACCTTTATCCTCTTTGGACATAAAAATAAGTTTGCATTTGTCCTTAAATGCAACCTTTAGAGTCTGTGTTGGGAAATACTGTGTAACATTTGCCAAATCACCAGTGCCAAAAATTCTACAGAGAAAGAAATGGATTTTTAAAAATAACTAGAGATTTTAAAATCTCTGAAGTTTATACTACACCAAGGATATTATACAGTATCTCTTCTGTTTGGTGTGAGTTGCAACAAATGCCACAAATCTTCCTTTTCAGGTCCCTTCTTTTTCAAGCACTTCTTTTTGGAAGTACAGATTTATTTTGAAACTTACCAACAGTGTGTGAATTTGGTGTTAACACTTGAAAATCTCAAATTATGAGTGAAACATCAGTAATATGAGAAATAGCTTAAATTTTCAACTTCCTCACTTCATCCATTTCCAGGTCTAGGGATACCTATGGAAAGTGCAGGAGAGCAGAGTATTTAGATGGCTGTGCAGACATTTCTCTCCTGAAGCAGCCTCCATAAGCATTTTGGCTGACAGAGAGGGTGCTCACACTCCATCTTAAAGCAATGCCTGACAGCTTATATAATTATCATAAACTTGGTGGCACTTTTAGAATTACATTATTCTCCTAAATTAAAGAAAGGGTTCTCCTGGACACTAAGATGAACAGCTAAAACCACTGCAGCAAAGACTGCATGCTTTCTTCCATGTTCCTTCTTCCATCTGTCAGGAAATCTAATACCCAAACCTCACGTATTTTAGACTTCTGTGAGGTGTAACAGAGTAACTCTCACATCCCCTGATTTCTAAGCGGGAAACCCAGCTAACACACTGCTGCTGTGATTTGTGTGCCTCAGACTGAAATACTGTTGCTCATCTGCTAGAAACCATAAATCCTGGAGAAAGCTTATTAACAAAGTCTTCAACCATGCACTTCAGGCCTAAGACTTCTGCTGCCTGGAACTAAAGCAGCTGTTGAGTGATGCAGACAAGCTGTGAATCACCCTGTGAGCACTGCAAGCTTTTGATTGACTGTTTCAGGACTACCCCAGACTGTGTCATTTACTAGTGAAAACAAGATCTAAAGATTTCGTCATGAGAACCCGTGAAATTGAATTTGCTTTCCTGAACTCTTAAACTTTTTGATCCCTTTGTTTAAAATGGAATTCTAGTTCTGCATTTTATGAAAAGCACTAATGAAAAACAAGTAGAAAAATAAAAAATACATTAAGTAAAAAAGAATAAAAAATTAATGTTTTACTGTTAACAAATATACATTTTTATTATAAAGTTATTAATGTAAAATAAGCCAAGTCCATGCACATCTTAAAACCACCCTCATCTTTCTTTGTGTCTTCAAAACTGCATTTTAACAAATAGAAGTATTATTTATAGTTAAAACTCACAGAGTCAAGTAAAAAATCAACCACACTATAGTCCTCGAGTGTGCAGGAGAGCAGAAATGGTAAGCCATTAGTTTTGTGAGGCTAAGTGCCAAGAATTGTCTAAAATATTTCTCTCTGTTTTGATTGATACAATGCTACTGGAAACATTCTGTATTTTTCAGGAGGTGCAAAATTTTAACTAATTGGAGAACTATTTTTTCCTCCATCACCAACTTCCATGTTCATACAGCACTTTGAGGATTAGTTTACCATTTTATGTTGCATATTGTACACTGAACAGCAGTGAACCTACAAATTATGTGGTGTTTTCATACAATAAAGTTATGACCAGGATAAAAAAAAGTGACAGTATATAAAAATAAGAACTTTGGTTCTCTGAAATATTTTTAAGTATTCAACTGATGAGCTCATTAAAAGCACCACTGAAGTTTTAACTGTGTAATACCACAAGGCATTTGATTATTTTTAAGCATTTCAAAGATACCCAATGGGTGGCACTCAAATTGAGTTCATTTCCCTTTATATGGGATGCTTTAAAGACTTAACACCACCAGGCAGGATGCCTGAGTGTACAGGAAGCTCATCTATGCAGCCAAGCCAAAGGACAGTTTAAAGGCCAGTTCCACAGCAGCTTCTGTCACTGAGTCATGGAAACACACGTAAAACTCCTGAGGTTTGGGATGGAGAATGAGTCTCCTGGGGAAAAAAAAAAAGAATAAAAAGAAGAAAATCATCACAGGTGTTATTTTTTTTTCTCCTCAAATGGCAGAGCCTGGTTGTACTGCAAGGTTTCAGTAGGATGTTAAAACAAGCTGTTGTGTAAGACAGTTGGCAAATTTCAGTGTCTGTCCCATGCTATCTTACCTCTTTCAATTAATTGGATTTTTAAATCAAGTTATTCTCTACTCAGCTTCTTTAAGGCTGTGTAGGGAAAAAAAATCTTCAGGTTTTCAGGATCTTCTGTGTTACTGGTCTGTTTGCAGCAATCCAAATTTCTGGGCTACAAGCTGCAACCAAGGTCCTTGGGAACAAGCCCCAGGATTCATAGATTTACTAATTTTTAAATGTAATGACATCTGGGTAGTTATGTTCCCACATATTAACCCAGTGAGCTCTTCTAGGAAAAGAGCTAAAATAGAGAAGCTGTTAATACCTGTGCATTGTAATAATTTTTTAAAAGATATCAACAGTAGTGTAATTTTTCTAACGTTTTAATTAAAGATTTTAATTTTTTCACATGAACTGCAGTTATGTACATTAATAATGGGAAACAATTATTTTTCTTTTTTCTCTCTAAACATTTTTCTTCCCAGTGAAAAAGCTTCTTTTATAATATAACAGTAATTATAACTGTTCACCTCATTTGTTTCTATCATTGACTCAGCAACTGTTAAAGGTGGAAATTCACATCAATGCAACTTCCCAGTCCCTTTAAATTAAAGCTCAAATCAATCAGTCAGCTCAAGTATTCCTGTGATGTGCTACACTTAAATTTATTTTTAAAGAACACAATGGCATGGTCAAAATGAAATTCTGAAGGTGAAATTTCTCTTTAAACCTACCCCACAACCCAGTAGTTCATTGTTGGTGGTGGTTTCTTCTGGTCAGTCCAGTTTTCAGGAGAGCACTCAAACAGAAGCCCGTGTTCTCTCACCAGACCTGGGTCCTCAGCTGCCTTATTAAATTCTAAAATCCCACTGCCTGCCTTTTTCTTCTTCTGTAAAACAACTGGTGAAATGTTAGTAGAGCATGAGACATTTTGACATGAACACGAGCAAATACAACCCTGTGATTTGTTCAGGACTCTCTGATGGATGATTCTGCTGTCAAAAAGCCAGGCTTAGAAGATATAACTAACTTGCTTACATGATTCTTTTATCCACAGTTTTGTTACCTTGGCATCAAAAGGCTTTTCCATTGCTACACAAGTTGGAATTAGACACATGCTCCCTTTTTTGACTTTTCCTTCTAGCTAAACACTGCTTTTCTAATAAGACATTTGAGTTACTACAGCACTTTTAAAAAGTGTGTTACAACAGCTAAAGATCTCATCTTTCTCTGTGTGCCTCCCTAATTAGGAACTGTGATAGTAGGAGTCTATTGAATAAACTTGGCCAGGCAGGAATTTCTTTTTGTAAATAAACAGCTGCTTTGCTCAGAGCATTTTCTGACTCTTACTCAGTACGAGGGCATAAAAGCATAGAAAATAAAGACATTTTTGTGTTTTCTCCAGCTTTTAGAGCTGTGTTTTGTGCAGAGCTTATGAGCAAACTTTGCAAACGTTCCAGTTCATCTCTGGGTCTGCCAGTGAAACAGTTGCTTCAAAGGTGAAAGAAAAGGTTTTTTTAGAAAACAACTTAAGGAACTTCTGTCTGCCATATGCAGATACGGAAACCACATCATTCAATCTGCCTACAATATTGAAGATGTAGGGGCTGAAGATCTAAAAAACATGATCAGAACATCCTGTTTTAGGGTTTAAGATGACAGAGCTTATTTTTGCTCAATTTAAAATTTATTCAAAATTCCTGTACACATTTTAAAAGCTAAATTGTGAATTTTCAGTTCTCAAAAATTAAGGCAAAATTGATTATTGATGAGTTTACAGTAACTTTGGCATTACTGGTACAGTTCTCTGGATCCTACACCTTAACAGTATTTAGCAGATGACAAAGAATACACAGTATAATAGTACATTTCTGTGTTTGATTTTTTTTGTCCTGCACTATGAACAGGGCAAATTGCTGTTTTTTCTTTGACAACCTCCTGGTGCTGTAATACAGCCTGCCAATTTCAGCATTAATAGCTGGAGCCAATATGCAAAAGACTACACCAAATTTCGCTGAAAGAGGTGTGTCCATCAGTTATTTCTGATTCTCAGTTCTTAAGGCTTGAACTATAAAATGTCTATTTAATGGCTGTAGCCAAAGGCAATCTGATGCTAAGAAATGCTCATTTATTCTCTCTGCTTGCTCTTGGGTTTCCTGCATCTCCCAACAGAAATGCCCAAAATACATGGCATACTGGCAAAATCCTACTCAGCAAAACCCCAGTGTCATGTGACTGATCCACCAAATTAACTATTTTTAACAGTTAAAAATTCCTAGATTTACAAGGCACATGGGTCTAGCCAGAAATGACTTCTTCAGTAACATAAAAGAAACATGAAGAAAAACTATACTGCTATTTGCAAACTTGCCTTCATTAATTTTGTACTGTTATTTCCCCTTTTCTCACTTAACTCACTTGAATTGCCACTTAAGGACCTAAAAATTTCAACTGACAGTAGTCCACTTTGGTTTAGAGTCTGCAGACATGCAAATACAGCTGCTTTTAAATTACTGAAATACTGAAGTGAAAAGAATCTTGAAATACTGAATTGAGAATGTGATTGGACAAAGAGAAATCCAAATTTCCATACCTCTTTCCTCATGGACTGCTGGAAAATGGAACGAATTGAAAGGCAGCACTGGTAGAAATTCTCAATTAACTGAGGGTGGATGGAGCCACCAAGCTGTGCTACTTCTTCGTGAGTTGGAGTAATAAAGATTCCCTGCATTGTCTCCAAAAACAGGTAGTGGAAGAGGGTATTCTCAGGACCAGATGTCAACCTTAAAAATATTGGAGAATTCATTTAATTAAAATGAAAATAATTTGCAGCTTTTGTTTCTTAAAGCAGGATTGTTTTTCTAATTACAGTAGGGTACAAACTGGATACAGGCATTCAAAAGGTTCCTGTCTCCACAACAAGAAAATCATGCTAATTTTGACTGTAATACTCAATTTAAAAAAAAAACAAATTAAAAAACTGTGGTGCTAGTTAGGCATTGCACTTGTTCTCAAAAATTGTCTCCAAAAAAAGGAAAGTGAAATAAAAGCTTTGTTCATTGTACATCTACCTAGAGATAATATGGAGGCACAAGGTAAGTACATGTGTGGTCCAGAAACTTCCGCTTGAAATTCCAAGGTCACACAGATGTGGGACAGGTGTGGACAACACTGACATATTATTCAGAAACACTTGTCTTTTATTGTATTATTTCAAATTTTTATGTTTAATTAAGCTCTCAGTTTAACAGATTCACTTCTGATAATCTTTGCCTAGCAAAGCTTTGGGGACCTCTGTGATCTGTGTATATTCAAAAAACAATCCAAGCATGCCCTAAAAAATGAAATACTCAATAAAAAATAATTTCTTACTTGATAGTATTAAGTAGTTCTGTATCTCTCTCTGAAGGGTTCTTTTTAATGTTTCCTGAATTAAATGGGTTTGGCAGGGTGTGTTTTTTCCTAGTGGCCTGAAAAACAAGCAGATAGGTGAAATAACAGAGAACACACAGCTAAAGAAAGAACATGATCCAACCAAACCAACAGAAAAAAGAGGACAATGTAGCATTTTAATAAGGCCCAGTTATATCAATTTATATAAATGTATTTTATAGCCTATTTTAGACTAAACTTGGTTAGAAGCAGTGGTAACTGTATTTGGCTCTTGTGTGTTACATTTCTACAACTGTACAGCAATTAGTTGTGATAGTTTATTTTGGGATTATTCTCCAATTATATCTGCTTTTCTCAACACAGTTGTGCCCACTTCTGTCATGTGAAATCCCCAAATATTTACAAGCAATGATAAAATAAAAAAGTGTGATGGTTCTGAGGCCGATTCAGAGATTCCCAAGGCAACAGAAGTATTTTCTACTGAATTTGAGGGACTTATTTTTTTATAGTGTGCTTTTTATAAAAGTTACCTTGAGTTTGAATGAACTGCCCTCTCTCCAAGCCCCCCAGAACCTTATCAATTCTCTCTGCCCGTGTTCTCTGACCTGCGCTGCCACAGGTTGTGGATTGGTGCTTTCCTTCTCCGCGGGCCCTTCGCTGCCCTGCTCGGCTCCCCCGCTGCTCCTCGGAGGGCTCTGCTTCCGTGTGGTGTGGGAAGTGTCCCCAAAGAGGCTCCTCCTGAGCCCTGGAACATTCACAGGTTTGCAGGAGTTCTGGAGCTTGCTTAGCATTGGCGAGGTGCTCAAGCTCTCCAGTCTGTCCCGTGCTGCAGGAAGGAACCAGTCAGCACAGGCTACAGGTGGGATGGAGGGAGAATCCAGCCTTTCCTCTATGCTGCTGTCTATTCCTTCCAGCTGGAGTATGGTTGCTTTGACCTGATCTACATAGATACAGTCTGGTCCTGGATTCCCAATAGCTCTGGATGCACAGCCCCCTGCCTCCAGCAGGACGCACAGGACAAAGTGTCTCTGTAAATACAGAGGATGCAAACATAAAAGACCGCTTACAAACATCAGCTGTTTGCTTTAAAGAAAGTTCACGTTTAGAAAACCAAAACCAGACATTTCTGACATGACCTATCTTGAAAGAGAAGATTATGAAGGTAGAAACATTTTCAACTGAAGTGAAAAGGCATAAAAATAATGAGAAGTTATATTAAACTTCACAAGCTTTGTAGATGTATAAATAATACTACTCCCTGGGAAATTCTATCCCATGGAACAGCTACAATTTGAGTATTTTGAAAAATTACCCAGTGAAATGCATAGTGAACAGACAACTCACAACAGCAGAAGAGAGCCTCAGAGAATGCAGCTTTAACTCACCAAGCCAACTATCAGTAAGAAGTATCTTGCTTCAGGTTCCCTGTATCCCGTCAAACTCGACTCTTCACACGGCTGGAGGTGATGCTGTGGGAACACCTCCCGCCATATCACCAACTGCCCAATCCTCTGCTCTGCTGCCAGGGGTAACAGACCGTAGTGCCGGCAGTAGAAACCCACATCAACAAGGTCTTCCTTTGGCAAGTGATTACCAATCAAGTAACCCTGAATTAAACACAGAAAATAAAGTGTGTTCAGTGAGAAATACACCACCACCACACAGCACTTCTGAGTACTTTCCATACAGAGATAGCCTCGCTCCACACACACTGAGATCCAAAGGTTTCTGGCCACAGACTGTCTTTTTGGTGTACAGTTGTACAATACTGAGCTTTTGGGCCACATCTAAATAACCAAAACACTAAATATAAACAAATCAACCACCAGCATATATGCAGGTTATCAAAGGTGAGCTGGGCTTTCCCAGCTTGCAAAACAGCTACAGTGTTAAGGTGCTCTCATTTAATTTTCTCTCCAAAAGTAGTGAGCTTTCACTGGAGTTAATACAATATCTGAAGAAGATCCATAGTACAGTGGTTCCAGCACTAAGGGCTTTACAGCTGAAGTGCTGTCACTGTAGATACTGTGCAGTTCCACTTCTCTCATAACACTCCCAAATGAGAATTGCCTGATAAAATCCTTAAAATGCAAGTTTTCTTAAAGGTTTTTTACCTTGCTCTTTATATTTTATACTGTTGATTACACTGTCTATATTTACCAAAGAGAAATAAATTTATGAATGAGGCCAAACTGAAAAAAGCTGTCAATACAATTTCTCAAGTCTTGGATTTAAAGACATATTCAAGGTAGAGCACCTGCTATTAAAACATGGGAATGAACAAAAGAGTTCCTATTAGAATATCCTACAGTCTCAGTTGAACTGACTCTTACTACTTTCTTATTATGCTCTCTTTCTAGTCCTTGGATTATGCACCAAGAAATTCCATTTTTAAAGAAGTATTTTTGTTCTTGCTGTTCATACAGTACATATAATTTCTAGACTCTGATTGTTTCTGTTATGGTGTTTGAACTTTAGGTCTGTCACTAAAAATACATGCTTAAATCAATCATATATTCACTTCAGATTTGTGTCTGAAAGACTAAATCAGATTTCTAGTTTAATTTTCCCAATTGTTAGATCTTAATCTGAGATTTTAGATTTTAATTAATCTATTAATTTAATTGATACTACCTTGTAAAAGAGACAAGAGCCCAGGATTACATATAATCTTCTCATGTCATAATAATCTTCCGACTGTTGGGGGAAAAAAAAATTGTATAATTTTTAATTCAGTGTTTTTATTTTATTTCTCAAATGCAAGTGAACTAATTCTGGTCAATTGTAATCAATACTTTAATACTTTCATATTTGACCACCTCTTACTAGCAATACAGCAGTTAATACTGAGCAGTTAAGGGGAATACCAAGTTTTTAGCCTCCATTATTGAATTTTGTATCATTACAATTTTCTCTAAAAATTTCAGCTCAAAATAACTAGTTTCTATTTGACTCTTACATGTTCATAAACTATTTTTGTTAGGATATGTCCATTCAGTTAACAGCAAAGTAGCTTTAGTATAACTACTGACACCAGGGGCCCTCCTAGAGTAAAACTTACAAGTCCAAGTATTTTTTCCCCGTCTTTGACATTTTCACAGTATTTGACAATTTGAATAAAAATTCAATTTTTATTGAATTCAAAATATTCCCATTCATTTATCTTTTAATGCCCAGTGCTCTCCCATTAGCAGCACTGTTTTTAGATGGATATTCTGTATTTTACGTTAAGTAGGTGGAATCAATTTCTGTGCAATAAACTGTAACTTATAAACATTGATTTCTGTAAATAATCATCCAGGTTGTTTAGTGCAGGGATTCTTTTGAATACAATTTTAGAGTAACTGTTCTGGAACATGAGCTCAAGAGAGCTCTTTCATTACAAAATAAAGCTGAAATGTCGGTATGTTTACACCTTACACAGCTAAGAGTTACTTTAGTAAATAATATTACTATTACCTTTTTTAACAGTATTAAAAGTAAGCAGAATTTGTACTTGTCTTCTTTAAACTGGAAAATTAAATTCTGATCCACAGATGTTTTCAAGTTTGCACACAATTGCTTGGGAAGGAGAAGTTATTTACACAAAGAGGAAATATAACAACAATCATCTCTGTTGAAATCAGTGGCTTTGTATACATCCCATGGGTTTAAGTTAAATTAAATAATGGATTTTCAATGACCAATCCTATAGGATTATAATATAATATTAAGCATGGTGAGGAATTCAGGATAAACTGCTTTGACTCCCACTTGATCAAAAGAAGTTAGTGGATTTTGCAAATAGTGCTTGTTTAAACCACTGAATGTGACATCAAGGCAAGGAGATAACTGCAAAACATTCAAAAATAAAATGTTTACCAGCTCTGCAAAGTCAGCTGCTTCCAGATCACTCAGTGCTGTGTCAATTTCCATCTGAAATAGAGAAAAAATACTTTTTAATAGAGATTTCCAACACATTAGTTCCCAGCAATAGCACAGCTTGCTCTGTCTTGCCCGTCTCAGACTGGGATTCACAAGTACAAAGTGAGTGGATAAAAGTTTGCACCTATTTTTTATTAGTTACATCAAATATCAAGAACACCTGGAGATAGCAGAATTAAGAAAAAATCCTTTCTAATTGCTGTCTATTTCCCTCCTCTTAGAACTGTACAATTTCTCTGCTTGTGTGCCAGCTGACCCCAGTGTCTGGTATAAAGGAGATGTCAATCTTACTTTCAGTGTGCTTTAAAACACGAGGTCTAGAGACAAACCTGGCACACTACTGCATCCAGCTGAGTTTTCAGAAAACTCTTTTATCCAATGGATTTAGGTTTTTTGTCTTTATGGAAGTCGCCAAAATGCTCTCACACATTATTTTTGTTCTATTGAAACTACTTTAAGCTTCATTATTTCTGTAACTGCAAGAGCTGCTGGTTAAATCAGGTTTTACTAAGAGTACTTTCCTTGGTCCTAGGCACTGAAACTCATGACATAAATGTGCTACTTAATGAAAAGAACCTATATCCCATAATTACAAATTTCTTGGGCTGTATTAACAGGCTGCCTCTGATTGAAATACAGCCAGTTTTCAAACAGAGAAATGTCAGCAAGCCTGTTGGCACACAACTAACCACCCTCTCAGCTTTTCTCCAGTCAAAATTTAAATGGCTTTCTGCCTGAAGAACTGACATTTTTAGTTTTATATTCCTTATAGAATAGATCTTCACCAAAACACTAACTGGAAATGTCATCTTCTGCAACAACAACACTTTTCTGGCAAATGGAAATGATCTCAGCTATGGAAAGTGATGTCTGTATTGTAAGTATAAATGATGCCGTTTTCTAAGTCCTTTTAAAACTTACTATTTTATAAGGAAAAAAGCAGCCTGCAAGCTAAACTGGAGACCAAAGTACAACATAGCCCCTCTACAGATACTTGAGAAAAAAGCATGGAAAAACCCCTGACCAACAAATTGTAAAAAAAGTAGTAAAAAATCTACAGTGCAAGATGGAAAGAACTAAGTAATTGTCAGTATGTGACTAAAGATAAAGGAGAAGACAATTCTCCTTTAGAGGAGAAAAGGGAGAAAATCCCATTAGCAAAGAGAAATCTGTTTGGAAACAATGGCACAGATTGATGCATAACTTGTGACATCCCTGACAACTCCTACTGAACCATAGCAAACCTGAAATAACTCTGCAAACCCTGTCAATAATAAATTGAAAGACTTTAACCCGTCATTCCTTCTCCTCCAAATACTCCCAAGAAAATTATACACTGATGTCTTGCTAAACATAAAAAGAGAAATGCTAAAAAGCCATAGTTAATGTTATCTTCAAATAAATAACTATAAATTACAGAATATGCCACTGCAGAAGAAAAGTCATTATGAACATCCAGACTTGGCCCTTTCCCAGAGCCATTCTGAGAAGCAATTTTAATTTTCCATTGCACAGCCTCTTTAAGTTCAGCAAGTAAAATGTGGTTTCTTTTTTTGTTGCTGATGAAATGAGTTTGGATAAGTTTATGGTCAGCTCAGCTTAGAAACATTTTCTAATAATTAGAATTAGCCTTAACTATGTTTTCTACAAGCTTACAAATATTTTGGGTCTCTCCATGAAAGACAACTCTGAATTTAAATTTTCCCAGCTGTTTTTATTTGCATTAAAATACAGCAGATACCCATTAAAAAACAAATTCTACCATGACAAGACTAACATTTTAAATTGGAGTCACAGATACTGAAATAATAAAAATAAGGTTTATGACTGGCAGCTGTAATTTTATTTACTGTGATCCACCTTAGTCTTAGCCCTGCTTAAAGCACAACTCAGTTTCTAACATGGGAGGTAACCTGGCACAGTGAAATGGTGCAGAAAAGCTGTACCTGTCTGGTGTCAACAAATGACATGTGGGTTATTTATTTTGATTCTCCAATAGCCACTGATAACTCTCCTAAATTATGAGCAATACATGGGCTTCTAGAATAGTAATTCCTGCCTGCCAAAATACTTCAGTGGTCAAAATCAAACATACAGCTACATACCAGGGGTTGCTTTCTCTACTTGTCCTAGATAACTGTAAAGTCACCAAACTACACTCACAATAGCACTGTTCCTGTGGGAACAGTGGTGCAGCTCCAAACTTGAATTTCACAGGAAAATGGTTGGTCTGGGATGGGCAAAGCACTTAGGTAAATCAGACAGGAAGAGCAGAAGACACCTGTATTGACTTTTTGGCCTGTCATGCCCAGGTTTTCCTGGAGAGATGTGAAAAGGACATGACCTTGATTTCCTGAGGCAGAGTCAGCCAGCGCAGGCCTGGGAGGCTGTCTAGGAACAGGGCACTGCAGGAATCCTGGTGCTGAGCACTGGGGCCAGACTGGAGCCTCGCAGGATGAAGGGCACGCTGGAAGAACAGGTTGAAAAAATGATCCAGGCGAGAAACATTTTCCACCTGGCAGAAAGCACTGGACAAACATGAACTCCAAGTTAGAATAACACTGAGAAATTTGCAGCTTGCTTATATAACCCTCAGTGCTACACAAGCCTCTTTACAGAACGATGCTACATTTGGATGTATTTTTAACATAAAAAAACCCACTAGGCTGATATCCAGGCAGTACCTACAAACAAAGGACAAACTAAACCAGTATGGTATTACAGTAGATGTCTTAGAGCAACTTAAGCTGAGTGAAACATTTGCCTCATCCTTTTGGAAACAGATTTATTCTTTTTTGTTCACTGTGGCATACACACATTAACCTCGAATTAAATGCAAGAATATGTGTAATCCACCTGGGTAATTTTATTTAGGTAACAGTCAGACTGAAAAATCTCCTGAGTGCTTTCCAAATGCAGAGAAAGACATTCACTCTGCCAAACGGAGTTTGGCACTCCAGACACTCACTCTGGAGAAGTCCAGAGTGTTTACTCTGTTAAAAATACAACACTGATACACACGTCTGTTGTACAGACACAGAGGATAACATCTGCAGAGTGCTGCTGACATCCACAGTGACTTGGATTTTATAGTAATGATTTAACCTAATCAGGGACAAAACTTTCTGAAGTGACAAAGACTGCTTAATCAGTGTCTTACTAGTGTTAAGACTGAAACCAAAAGGCAAGCACAACAGAATTCTTGTTTTTATACAAGTGTAAAGGAACATGCAAAGAAATTCCCTTGAAACATTAAAATTAATCCTAGTATTTGTTTTTTCAGTGAGCACCAATAAAAAATCAGACTGAAAAGAAATACTTCTGAAAGAACTCACCTGTCCAAAGAACTGTACATGAATGTCAAGGTCCTGACAACATCTTGAATCATGTTCCTCAGCTGAGAAAGGGGCACACTAACAAATAAAAATTGAAATGTACAGCTATGGTTATAACATCTTTATGATGAATAAGCAGTCCTCTTAGAATGTGTAAATATGTAATATTATTGATGTTATTCAGCAGTCTTTGTAAAGAACTTGAGTTTACTAAGCCCTACAATATTACTCTTTTCTAACTTACAAATATTTCTGGGATCTTATTCTCTTCAGAGGAAGTGAAAAAGGAACTACAACAATGGATATATGAAAGATGTGAATAAAGTCAATCAAAACAGTGAAATCACAGACATTAAAACTAGTTACAGTAAAAAGAGTACATTCAAAGCCCTTTCTTGCCTTTTTTGTTAGAAGAGTACACAAAATAAATTTGATGACACAAAATTTAAAGGAAAACAAAACCTTTCCTTTGAAACTCACTTTTCTTCAGGAAGGCCAATTACGAGCAACTTGTCAGATTCTTTCCAGTAAACAACTTGAACCAGTTTTTCACATAAGAAAAGAGAGGAACTAGAAAAATGAAGCCAGAAGTATTTCTGTTAACACTATGAAGTTATAAAGGAGTTGAAAATCATTTCACTGAACTAAAAATCCTATCACTGCTACCCACTACAACAAAATTTCCCCAAATCACTTTACATCCAGGCTGAGCACTCCAACTTCAGGCATGCTGTTGTAGTTAAAGTGTTACTGCTAAACAGGTTGAGTTGCTCTGGTTTGTCTAGAACTTGATGCAAGACCCATGTTTGCTGTATATGTATGTGTAAAATAATAAAAACAGTAATTACATTTCAAACACTTTTACCTGATAATCTCGGTACCAGTAACACTTTCCAGTATGTCAGACAGTGTGAGAAATATCCCTCTCACACTTTTCAATTTTTGGGATGCTTCAGATATGGGGTACTGATAAATAATTTCTTGCTGTGAAGAAAGTTAGGTATTAGTTAAGCAAACCAAAACCAAACCCTTCCAAAAAATCCCCACAGAAAACAAGATAATATTTTTTTTTTTTTTTGTGGTAACAGTTGGACTTTTGTTAAAACATGAAATCTTTTATCATATCCTTTCATACGACATTGAAACAAGCAGAGTGCTGCATGGGCATACTGGAAAGTTCTAAAAGGCACATGAATGTTTCTGACAGTTTTAAATCCTCTATCTTATGGAAAAGCATGACTTATTTAGAATAATTATTACATGGAGAAACGTAAAATGACAAACAGTGTGGCCACTGCATCTCACAGCTTTAAGTACACTGTTAATAGAGGAAGAAATTCTTTATTGTGAGGGTGCTGAGGCCTGGCACAGGGTGCTCAGAGAGCCTGTGGATGCCTCAGCCCTGGAAGTGTTCAAGGCTGTGGATGGGCCCTGGAACAGCCAGGTAGAGTGAAAGGTGTCCCTACTTATGGCTGCAGGGTTGAAACTGGATGATTTTTAATGCCTCTTCCAACCAAACCATTCTGTCACTCTCTGATTCAAGTATTAGTACAGTTCTTTCAATATTTAAATTTTGATTTAAACCATCATCAGACATACAGCTCTTCAAAACTAACATAAGAATATGAAAAATTAAGTCTTGCTGTATAACCCTACCTAGCTGCTTTATATGGATAGCATAAAACATAACTGCTGAATATGCTCCAATTTCAAAGTACACCATTAAGATTCCTCATGAAACATCTGACCAGATACAGAAGTCATTTGAAACTAAACCTTATAGAGATAAATATTTGAGAGATATTTTTATTTTTCTAACAATTTTAAAAAAATCGTTCTTTTATTCAAGCACTTTCAAAAATTTTGTATTATTTCATCAACTATAAAAATACACTAATAAGCGAACATGATTTCCACTCCTTTACTGCTTTCTGCCAAATCATGATGGGCCAAAAATAATGCATGTAATATTAATCTTATCCACTGCAAAGATTATAGTAAAGTATCTTTCTCCACAAACAAATGAAACACAGGCGTGATTAACTGCCCTGTTTATGTCACTAAGCACATTCAGGCAGTGCCAATACCCGTTAGAAAATCTTCCTTCAGCAAGACTAGAAGAATGCAAAATTTCATTGCAGAAGGACCTGACAAACTCTTCATTCATATCCAATTTAATTAACTCTATTTATAAATACTCATTAGTGACAAGGATCTGTTTTTTCTGGAATCAATCCCTCAACTGGAGAAGCCCTGCTGTTTTCTTATTGTAGCATTGCAAAGGGCTAGAAAGAGCCTTTTCCCCCCCTCCTCACTATGAACCGGGGCCTTTACACAAAATTTGTTTGAGAATTATCTGAGCACATTCCCAGGGAAAGAAAAGCCAACTGTAACAAACTGTTATCATGTATGGATATAGTGATTTAGCAAGGGCCAGCACATGCCACCAGATCAGCTCTCTCCAAAGCAAGCCCAAAGGTCACAGGCCAACGACAATGGAATTAATAAATACAAGTAGCTCATTTCTTAAGGTGTAAATCCTCTCTCAACCCAACCCCCAAACCTGGACAGAGTCCTCTAGTAACAGTAGGAGGAACATGAACATTATTCCTTCTAAGGCATGCTATTGCCAAAATTACAATCACTGGTAATTGTAATACCCACCTTAAAATAAAATATAAAAAAAAGGCAGGATTGACCTTACTCACTGAGAAACTGTTACCATAGGGACACCCTCCACAGGCACACACACACCCCAAATGATTCCCAATACTACCTCCCTGTGTAGCTGAGCAGACAGAGCTTACAAGTCTTAAAGCTCATTAATTCTATTTTAGGTGCCAAAAGCTCACAAGTGGGAAGAATTATTTACAAGTTCCAGTTGCCACAGTTTACATGGATGTGATCTGCATACTGTGCCTCCTCTGGATATGGGTAAAGCAGCTTCTTAAAGGATCATTTTTCTATTGTGCAGGAATGTTTAAATTTCATTTAAAGTACTGTTTAAACTAAATCTGAGACAGTCCATCTACAGGATAGAAGTTGCCTGAAGTTCAGAAAATGAAATTAAAGACAAATGCCTTAAAGAAGGCAGCATTCTTTTGCAAGGAAATGTTATAAAGAGCTTCATTATATCAGCAAAGCATCTCTCAACGTATTTGGGGCTGCATAATTGCCAAAACTTCTCAGAAAACAATTATTAGATTTTGTGAAGGGACAACAAGGGCATTACAATCCCTCTTTTACCTCTGCTCAATGTTGAGGATTAATCCCGTTTCTTGGGAGAATGTAAAGGAACAATGGAGCAAGAAACCAGTACTCAATTTACTGTGAAGTGCAGAATTGCAATCAGGCATTTACATGATGTGTAAGAGAGGAGTCAGAGGCCCTGAAATTACTTTTTTTAATATTTCATAAAGTTTATGTGGTCAAGGAAACACTGGTCTTGGACTAGTATATATTATGGTATAATGTAATTTTCTAGGTTTCTCCTTGCCAGCTCTGTTTCTAGAAAATAAAATTAAATCCTAATTTGTGTAGCTCTAACATTTTTTTTCTATTACACATCACCAACAGAACATAGACTTGTAGCAGTTGAAAAATAGTATAAAAACCAGTAAAGGTATCTCAATCTAAGGATAAATTCCAAGGAAGAGAAAGCAAAATGTTTTCTTTCTGCTCTCCACTCCATCACTGTCCTGCCATCTTAGTCCTTGGGGACTGGAAAAGCCTGTGCTTTGTTTGATGTCTCCTCAGCACAGATCAGATCACCGGGACATAATGCTGAATTTGAGAATTCACACAAAGGCAGAAGAGTCTTCTCCCAAATGTCAGCTCCTAAGAAGTCCACTTTGTCCACTTGCCATTTCAACTGGGCAAGAGGCCACCCTCAGCTCTGTGTCCCTGCGTGGAGAGCAGTATTTGTAGCTATGGCTACATCCTGAACAACTACACAAACTTAAAATGGTTTACATGCACACTGGCAAAATTTTCCTGAAGAACAGAAAAAGGAAAGAGACGTGAAAGGAAGCTTTACAGGACAGAGGAAAAGTACTTCAGTGGCTCTAAAAACGCTGCCTGAGCAAGAATCAGCAGCTGACTGCTCACAGCAGACATGCCAGAGCACTCTAAGAAAAGGCACATTAGCATTTAAAAACAGAAGGAGCCAGACAGATTATGGATGTGGACTGCCAATAGCTCCTGCTGGGGGATATTTTTTTGACTGGGCACTGGGGAATGAATGCACCTCGGCTGGGCTGTGCAGTCACCACCGCCATGCTCAGCTGAGTGCAAGGCCAGTTAGGAGTTTGTCAGCAGTGATGCTGATTCTTCCCCCCTGGAATTTCAAGCCTTATTTCTGCCAAAATGGGCATTTTACGGATGATTCACAACCCAAACCATTAAGAGGATTTTTTTATTTATCCTTTTATATCAAATGTCCTAGCAGCTGCTTGATCAGTGGTTACCTTTCACCTCAGTTTTGCTGAATCAGCCGCCTACCTCATCCTTGGATGTCTCAGAGTCCAGTTTCAGTGTGAGGAACATGACAATGTGAGGCACATCCTGCACAGCCTGCTGAAGGTCCAAACTGTCCTCTCCCCACAGGAGCCGAACCAGGTTGTTCATACTTGACTGCGTCTGTTTGTTCCCTTGCTGAGAAGTTCCTTCAGGCTCAAATACTGAGGTTTCAAATGTCAGTTTAACCTATTAAAGTAATTAATTACTGTGAGAATGAGCCTGTACTTATAATTACTTTCAGATTGTATCAGTATCAGATGGAACAGATGCATTTTGAGCCCTTTAAGAGGTTAGGTTTTCTCAGCCTCAGCTTTACTGAGGAAGATGTAAGCAAACAAAATTCCTGCTGTTTCAAGAAAACCAATTATATATTCAACATTACATAACCATCTATTACAAAGGACAAAGCCAGCTATTACATGCTCTAGGAACCATGTGAGTAAGCATGTGGTTTGCTGTGTTTTCATACTTAATTCTTACGGTTTTGAGAATGGAAAAATATACTTACTGCTCTGGCTTTGTTTGAGCACAAAAACCCATTACCGTGCCTTTGAAACACATTTCACATATTTGACTTTCAAAACGTCAGCAGTTTACTAAGAACATATCCTGAAGGCTCTTTCTTGAGCATTTCTTTATGATTTTGAGTGCACTGACACATTTGTACAGGGACAACCATTTAAATTTACACTGTACTGCAAAAGTCTGCTAAACTGTAACGGTAGCAATGCTTTAATTTTCAATGTGTTGACTTCCCTTTTTTTAACTGTAAAATCAGAAAATAAGAGTTTTGTTGCTGTATTTAACAATTTACACAACTACCAAGTAGCCTAAAAATTGTTTACATCCCTTACTGTGCTATGTCTTCAGAAGAAAAAATAACACAAACAGAACATCCTCTCTTAAACAAAACCTTAGAAGTTTAGATCAAGCTTATTTTGCCAAAAAATTATATGATGTTTACTGTCCCTTATTTCCCAAATAAGTTTAAACCCATGAGTTTTAGAATAAATGCGTACTTCCTGACAGACAAACAACACTTAATCCAAAACTTGATGTGGAAACATGTTTCAAATTTTGCTTTATAGACCTATTTTTTTAAGCCCTGACTTAAAAAAATTATGTTTGTTAGTTGTTTCAGCAGTGATGAAAGTGATTTTTTCTTTTTTGTGAATGAACACATTGTCCCAAGAATGAAAGGAGGAGATGTGAGAAACACCTATCTCTTGACTGAGCATAAAGTCGCAATTTCCAAGGAGAAAAAATTCATTTATGTTCTTGGATGAGACCTTATTTTTTATCAGTCTTCAAAGTGACTGAAGACATATTTGGACTAAGTAGGCATGCTCTTAGTTCCCTCTTTCACATGTTTTTACTCAAGGCTGTTTATCTGCCTTGAAATACCTGCAACATGCCTATTTACTGGGAAGTTCTGAACATAACACATCACACCAAATCCTGCTTCTTTGTTAAAATCAGTGACAGTTTAGCCTGAGGACTGAAGCAACAAAACCAATTTTTTATTTTCCCAAATGTGATAAATTTTGAGAAGCCCAAGCAGAGGTAATTTATACATTTAAAAACAGATCATTTTTGTAATTGTGTATGTGTGTACACATACTTTAAGAGAGGAGTGCCAGCAAGAAGTAATGATGCTTTAAAACACCCACTGCCTGTCAAACTAGCTTGGAGAGAAGTGCCATCATCAGCTCTTACAGCTACATTTATGTCACTGGTTACCACTTTCCCCTTCCACTTTACTCCCTTTCCCAACACTTTCCATTCATTTTCTCCTCTCCTATTTGGGCTGCTATCAGCCTTTTTTCTCTTCCTCTTCCCTGGTACAGCACTGCAGTCAGTCCTGCTCTCCTGTCCTGTACTACCCCTTTCTTTTCTGACTCATCCCTCGCCCTCTCCTCATCAGTTCATTTTTGATTCCTGACACTGCACATGAATAGGGCTCCAGGAGCATGAACACCCAGCTAAGAAGTGGCTGCTTTCTAAGACCCAGTATCTTGACAGCAGACAGTTTCAGAAGTGCAGGTTTTCTTCTCCAGCATTCTTAAGACTCCGTTCTGTTTCTCTGTCACGCCATCTGCATATATTTCAGAATATTTTCTTCATACCCTGTTTAACATTTTACAGATTTCCTCAAGCCTCAATAGTTATTTCTCTCAACTTCTACTGCATCTTGTCTATGGACATTTAGTCATGACACTTAGGCTACAATCGCTATACTAATGATACACAGATGTCATTCTTGCTGCAGTCTACCTTTTAGTCTCTCCATTTTTAAAAAAACAAACTTAGTCTGTCCTGTCTTAGAGACACAACCATATGATCCTCCAGGGAAGAGCTCAAAACAAACTGAACTGAACAGAACTTTAACTCTCTTTCAACCTGGAGTCATCCATGCTGCCTCCCACATCACTGTAATAGAAAAGGATCAAGAGACTGCGTTTCTACATATCCTAAAAAAATATTTTATTTTTTCGTGGAGAAGAAATGAATCTTCATCCTGAGCAGTGCATAGGATCTGATTAAATATGACTACTGAAGCCCCTTTTATAAGTACTGACTGTGAAACCTTCCACAGGTTTGATTCCATTTCTCCTGAAGAAAATCAGTTCAGTGCACAACAGAAAATGACATGAAGAATGGGTAAAGCATTAATATGCCACTCTATATATCATGCTCGCATTCTCAATACTTAGAACATTTCTCAAAAAGAATTTAATCAAATTGCAAGAAGGTGGCAGGAACAGCAAACTGTGAGGGACATGGATCATCATTTTCTGCTTAGGGAAGGTGACAAAGTAGAACATGACAGAGCTCTCCACAGCCATGGCAGGGTAAGACATGAGCAGTTACCTTTTTCTCATAACACAGAAATATGGGGTATGACATGCACTCGATTAGATGGCAGTTTGAAAGCCAGTGATAATTAACAAAATACTAATCAGTGACATAAATCACTGCTCCAGGATGCTGTGGACGTCAAAGGAATTTTAAAAAACAAAGGAAAGCACAGAAACCCTTAACTCATTTTACAAGTCCTTTACTAATAACTTCTGGAAGCTGGAAGGTAATGATTGGAAGGTCACTCTGTATTTAATCTGCTTCTTAATACTACTATACATTTCTCAGTGTTGAAAGAGAAAATGTAGCTGTTGTACCACTGGTCTGCCCCAGGAAGGCGTGATTTCATCTGCAAGAAAGCTGCATGGATTGGAAGATGGATTTTATTAGACAGAGCTAGGGGCATTGCCTGCCTTTTAAAGATTGCCTGCAGCTTCCTGTTTTCAGTATCTGTTTGCCACATGCTTATGGTCTGCACAACTGTAACTCAAAATTTCAGGCTAGAATTTCTAATTCTAGATGTCTGCCTCAGGCTGGATATCTTTAGAAAATTTTGAGTAAAATGGTTCTGCAACTTCTGAATACCAGAGTAAAGAAGAGTATATTCCTTTAGCATATCTTGCCCTTCCTATTCTGTCTTCTCTGTCTCGTGGTGCTAGGAAACAGCAATTATTTTGATTACAGAAATGAGAAACAAAGGACTAATGTAGCATTTGGACTTCTGTTGCTCAGTAAATGCACTAAAATAGCCCTTACAAGCCTGGATCTAATTGCCTAAACTGAGGTAAGAAAACCAAACCAGACCAACAAAATTTTGGAAATACAATGAGACACGTCACATGGTGCAACTGAATCTAGGTAGTGAAGTTTTTGAAATCAATTCTGGCAATTTTTAACATGAATCCAGGAAGAGCAGGGACTTCACTTAAGTAAATAACTCATATGTAAGTAAAAAGGCTTTAAAACTGCATTGTTTTTTGATATTCTGCAAAGAAAGATGAACCAGAACACAGTAACAATTTTGCTTGTATTACAAAATGTCAGCTACAGCAACCCTGTTTTTTCAGCAGCGTGACTGCAGTGTACTGCATTGCAAAAAACCCAGAAGTCAGTATTTACATCTCCACTGGTCTATTCTAGCCACCACTCGTCTGGCTTTGGCTCAAACTGCACAGTAGAAAAGGAATAATTGCACTTTAATGAAAGGATTTGGAAAGCCACCATGACAAACTGTAACACATTTCAAGTAATTGCTGCCTGCTTGACAGATTTACTGACAGTGCAAACACTGACATCGCATCACAAGGAACTGCTCTGTGAAGGGCTGCACGGCATTTTAGCAACAAGTAATACCTACACCCTAATCTAGAGAGGATGCAATTACACAAGCTGTATCATCTCTGCCTTTTTAATCATTCTGTATTTAATAACAGTTACAGCAACTCCGTATTTGGTCAAAAATGGACAAGAGAAGGTTTTTCTCCCACGGAGCTCTGCCAGTATCTGACCACAACCCCAGTAGCTCAGGCAAACTTCAGGCTGTCAGATATCTTGGAAAGCTTCCTGAACTGACATCCCCAGTACTCAATCTCACTGCAGCTGCAGATACATTTCCACAGGAACTTGCACAAAGTAAGTTGTGAACAGAACTTTTGTGTTCAAGAAAACACAAAATTTCCACTTTTAAAAATCTCTGGACTGTAAAATATTTCTATCATTATCATCACCTCGTATATTCTACCTGAAGAAAAACTACCAAGAGACACTTTAATTTTTAACCTGCTCCTACTCATACCTCTAAGTTTCAACTTTTATCTTGACTTCCTGTCCATCAGGAAGTGAATTTTAGCAGAATGACTCAAAAAATTCCATTTTATGCCAGTAACATCCTAGATACGTAACACTCTGCTGGCTTGGCTCTGAAATAGCTATCTGATTCTTCATTACTTATTTAAATCTTCATTAGAACTCCAAAACTATTCAGCTAGAAGAAAAGATATATGCAGTAGGTTTTGGGGCAAGAAACATCATTCATCAGGTCATATTTTTTGTAACTTTTTTTTGGTATCAATTTTTATTACTGACTTCTATCCGTTTCATCACTATTGAGTTTTAAAAGATCTTAAAAGTATTCAATCTAACATCTCTTAGAATCCAAATAATTATTTTTTTGTATTTAAATATTAAACCAGCATCAACTTCACCATTAAAATGCTCTTAAGTATTTTTAATAGCATTCCTTGTTAATTCAGGCTTGTTTTTACTCTCTTGTGGTTTGCGAGTCTTGTTTATGTTGATGAAGGTATAATTACTCTATTCAAGTATTTTCAGAGCAATTATTACCATTTTAAATACAGTAATTGCCAAAAAAAATCCACTACTGTTCTGCTGACATGTTTATTTTTAAGCTACACATCAGCACCTGCCTATTTTCATATGATTTTTCTGATTCTGATTTTTTATCAGAATTGAACTCTGAAATTTCTGCTCTGATTGAAATCAAACAACACATTCAGAAGATAATGGAAGAAGTTTTAAGAAAAAGGCCACCTAAATTTTGTTGCCTCAGGAAAAAAAGGTTAGAAGCAGTATTAACTTTTACAGAGGATGTTTGGAATAAATGTTCAACTGTACTGTATACTGTACCTGCATAGGACCTGGAATGCAAGACAAAACCCTCTCTATGTTTTCAGAATTCACATCGACATCATTTACTGCAACAAGAACATCTCCTGGAGGTGGAACAGACAAGAAAGGAGAAATTCAGTTCCTATCACAATACAGAGACAAACACTGTCTTATTTAAAAAATTAATGTGCCATTCAAGCTGTCATAAATGTCCATTTGTTATATTTAAGTAGATGTTTGCTACATGCAACACTTACCACTTTTATTTTTCTATTATCTCAGTGCTCTTAAGGCCTCATGGCCATGCTCATATCATTTGAACAAAAATCATAGAAATATACAGTGGTTTGGGTTGGAAGGAAGCTTGAAGACCATCTAGTTCCAACCCCTTGCCACAACTTTCATTACACCAGGTTGCTCCAAATCCCATCCAACCTGGCCTTGGACACTTCCAAGGATGGGACATCCACCATGCCCAGCCTCTCTGAGCATCCTTTTCCAGTGTCCCACCATCCTCACAGTCAAGAATTTCTTTCTCTTATCCAGCCTAAATCTACTGTCAGTTTAAAGACATTCCCCCTTGTCCTGTCACTACATGTCCTTTTAAAAAGTGTCTTCCCATCCTTCCTGTATGCTCCCTTCAGGTACTTCAAAGCCACAATTAGTTAACCATGAAGCTTCTCTTTTCCAGGCTGAACAATACCAATTCTCTCAGCCTTTTCTAAAGAGAAGTGCTCCATCCCTATGATCATCTTGGTGACACTCCTGTGTAACAATTCTCCAATTGGAGCCTCTCCCCTCCAACCAGGCTTGTATCACTCTTGTTACCTGACCAGAAAACACAGCAAATTCCTCAACTTAGTCTTTTCTCTTCCATTCCTTGTCCCCTGCTGTGGGTCCTCTTCTCCATGTTTTTATCTACCAGTTTTTCCTGCCTAATGGCATCTTGTGTTTTTTACATCTGACACCCTTACCATCACTGAAAATGGGGAAAAAAACCCTTAGGATCCCAAAGACAAAGTCATTAACTGCAAGAGGAAAAGGTTTGAAAAATTAAAGACACCACCTACAAGAGCAAACACAACCAAATTATAGTTTACAAACTTAAAATCCACACTCCAGTTTAAAGTACAAAAATCAAACTGGGATTTCTATGCGAAGTGAAGGAAAATATTCTCAAGAAGTATCCCAGTGGTGATTAATTGATAACCTATGCCACATCCCCCTCAAAAAGATGTATGTTTAAGCATGAAGTGTGCAAGACAGATATGAGACCTGTGGAAAAGAAAACTTACTTGTGAAACTAGAAAACATAGAAGTAAAATAACATCAACAGATAAAACTACATAGACTTGAATAGAAATTGGAAAGCAAAAATAAAGGGGTTTGGACCATTCACTGTTTGGCCTTTTCTTGGAATGTAGGTGAGTGATCCCATCCAGAGTATTCTTTACAGTCCTATTCACCTGTGCTCAAGAAAAAAGAAATCAAATTGGATTAGATAAACAGATGTAATACTGCAGCAACATGGGAAATTAACACCATTAATTAAACTATTAAATTAGAAAATTAGAAATTAGAACAATGGGAAATTAAGAATCTCTTGGTTAAACACAAGGTGAGCAGAGCCTAGGTGAGAAAGCAGCTAGAGTGGAAATCAGAAGGTGCTGCAGACCCTAACCAGAGAATTCTAAAAAACTTTCTCTATAAAGGTATATATAGAATATATAAAGAGCAAACTACCTAAGATGAAGCAACATAAATTTATGACAAAAACTGTAAGAAGTGACTTCCAGGATTTGGTGTTCATTAGTTCCTTTAATGAGGCAAATATTCAACTTTAGAGCAACAAAATAGGCCTTATTTTCTACTTGCTGTTATTTGGTGGCACTTTCAGTTGTCTCTGCCTTCTCTTATGAAGATTAATTAATTAGTTTCTAGCTTGTATCTTCTGTAGATAGGGAAATAAAATAAATCAGCTTCTTACTTAACACTGAAAGTGACTCAATTCCAAGGTCATTCTTATGTGTGAACTAAAAATACCAAGAGCTCCCATGAACAAGTTTTATTTTGCTTGAACTGCACAAAGACTCCCCTAGAAAGTACCTCCACATCCTCTCCGAGATGATTAACATGGTGTTCATCACTCGGGCAGTGGAAAGGGATTAGAAAAAGGATATGGATTTGCAGAAAAAGTGCACGTTTAGCATAGTTGTATTTTAAGCCTTGACTTGGCAACAAAGATGTCATCAACTGCAGAAATAAAGCACTGAACCACTGTAAGGTTCAGTGTGTATTTCAATTTTCCAGAGAGAAGATTTGCTCAGCTCAAACTGACACGGTGCTAATGACATGCACGCTATGGAAAAGCACAGCCTGAGTCTCTAAGGTCTCTCAGTTCCCTGGGAATCTATTCAAGGACACGGAATGCTCAAGAAGAAAACTGACAGTTACCATTTTTTCTATGTTCTACCTTGTTTTTAAATACCTTCAAACTTCAACTGGGCTTCTTCCCAGGTACAAGGTTGATTGCTCAGAATCAGTGCAACACAAAATCAAGGCCAACAAGAGACAGAACACTTCTTACCTAACCATCAGCAAGGAAACACTGAATACCTCCAAAATGGAAGCAGTATTCCTCTTTAATACACCAGGCAATAACCAGTTGCTCACTCTTCTTTTACATTAAAAGGAAAGTCATTACTACTCCTGAATGCAAAACCAAGACAATGTTACATTTCATTCTACATATAAAAACATTTAAAGTTTTTCTTTTTCAGGAAAGAGCTCTCTCCCCAACCTGTGTGTTTCTTGATGCACAGCACAGTTAAGTTTTAGCTTGTCAAATCTTCAACACAACAGTAATTCAAAGACAGAAAAGCTGAAAGTTAAGCAGCATTTAAAAGGAACTCAGTAAGTCCATGCCAGAGCCCCAGGACAGAAAATTAGTAATGAAAAGCAGAGCACTCAGGCTACTCTAATATAACAAGAATTATAAACAGGATTACTATGTTCCTTGTTAAGAACACTGTATTAAAGATCATTATTTGCAACTGCAAGAGAAAGCATAAATTGCTCTTGTACTCATCTTCAGCTCATCTGCTTAAACAAAAGTTGTTTGTGCTCTGTTTGTTTGACTGGATCCTTAGGAATTCTGTTGTAAAGCCATTCAGAGGAGCTGCACACACTTTGTGAAGATGTCCACACCTTAGCACTTGAGGGAATGTTTTGGAACTGCATCTCCCAGGGTGGAATAGACAAAGACACTTCGAAAGGAGAAGAGCCATCAGTATTTACATGTTACATACCCCAAGTGTTTTATTTATTCAATGCCTAATGTACACATGTAAAACTTTCATTGCAGCAGTAAATATTTATTCCATCCAATTGGTAAAAATGTAATCATGGACCATACATGGAACAGCTTTCCACAGCACACAGCCCAAGCAGTCCTGTAAGGCTGCCTTCCATCTGCCAGAAAATGCTGTATCCCTATCACAGAAGAGCAACTTGATACACTTTACTGATTAGTATGGCTTTTCCAGAATTGGGGGAGGAGGCAGTGAGGGTGGCTGTTTGCTTTTTTTCTTTTTTACTTTTTACTTTTCTTTTTGCCACACACTACAACAGTCAAAGAACAGAGACTATGAAGTAACAGAATAAATAACATCACTGGGCAAAGTATGAGCTATGTAAAATTACAAACCCCGAGTAGTCTTAAAACAGGACATGACCACAAGATCTACTCAGTGTGACAATTAACTGCACTGAAAGAGTTAATACACACAAGTTGTACTTTGTAAGAGCTTGATATCTACATTTTATTTGAGAATTGTTTCTTGCCCTTTAGCAGTGTGAAAAACTTACGGAAAGACAGAATGATTCAGGTTTTCAGACATTAATTATGTAAAAAAAATTATACAACTGTATGGAGTTTAATCTAATTTTACTTACTTAATGCTTAAACAATTCAGGTTAAGTGAAATAAGTGTAAATAGCTTTTGCAATTGTTTAAGTTGGTCTAACTCAATGGTCTGCAGAGTTAAGTCAAACCACCCCAATCTAAAACATCACTGAATTACAGGGAGAAACATCAGAATAAAGTATCACTCAGTTGCATTTTTACAGATGCAGTGAGCCACTGCAGTAGAGAAGAGGAACTTTCTTCAGGCAGCTCCAGGATATCATTCCTTAAGTCAATAAATTTATCTTTAGAAAAAAGACAGTCCTTCTGAAAGAAAGTGGTTTAGATTATGTATTAAGAAGAGATTCTTTCCTGTGAGGGTGGTGAGTCCCTGGCACAAGTTGCCCAGTACAGCTGTGGATCCCCCATCCCTGGAAGTGCTCAAGGTCAGGTTGGGTGGGTGTAGTGTGGGGTTAGGACTAGATGGCCTTTAGGGACTCTTCCATCCCAAACTGTTGTATGCCTCTATGGCTCTCTGTAAGGAATGAAGTTTAATGACTTAAATGTCATAACAATACTTGATCAAGCTTTTGTGTTCCATCACTTACTGTGGAAAGATTTTCAGTTCACAAAGAAACTGTAAGACATCCATACATGTTCTCTGCACAATGTTAAAGCAGGGCTGAGCTTTACTTGAGTGATGAAACAGAAAGAGGCGAGGCAGGAATTCTTTCTATTTTATTTGTTCTCATCAGAAGAGACTTCTCCCATCCAGTCAGCAGCAGCTAAGACCAGTGTGTGTTGATCCCAAACACCCAGTCTGCACACAGATGATAGAATTATTCCTGCTCTTTAAGGAGAAAGCTTAGGCAAGTCTTTGGCACTGGTGGCATTCCTAGAACATTTATTTCTGCATTGCCCATCTCTTTGCCACTTGAGGCACAAGACTATGACTTCTGTTAACCATCCTCTCCCTAGAGATAACCTGCAGGCACCATTTCTAAAACTAGATCCCCACTCCCCACTGCACTAAGCCAAGGGACACCTACTGGCAAGTGAGCACCACTTCCACACTGTGATGGGAAGTGCAGATTTTTTTTCTGAAATCATGAGAATCAAGTTGCTCCCTTGGGAGAGGATGGAGGACAATCTTGTCATGGAATCCTGATACTTAGTTTTCTCTGTTCCTGGTAATGACTCGGTGGGAGCACTTATAAAAGTTCCCATATGCCTCTCCAAAAAAGGCAAGCTATGGAACGCATTCCTCCTAAAGAAAGGCAGATCAATTACTTGTTTTGTAGTTAGCAGGCTGCTTTCATCCAAACCAGTGCTGCTGTGCTTCAACAGGACATTAAAAGAACAAAAGCCACATCCCAAACGCCACAGTGAGAGCACAGCAAAGCTTACACAAATGCTATTTCCATCTTGTGAGCCCAAAATCTCTACTTTGGAGAGTCTTTTCAACAAATACACCATGTATGGCAATTCCACATAAAAATCTCAATCTCTCCCAATATTTTGATCCTTTCAAGGGCTTTCTTTCCTGACAGGACTCTAAGGTTATGGACCTTTCAAGTGAAGTTAGCAACAGTACCTGTAGCTTTTGCATACATGTTCAAAATGGGATTATCATAGCCCATCTTTACTATCAGGCACAGTTAATTCTTGTCAGTGGGGAGTTTTCACAAATTTTTGACAATTGTACATACTGATCAAGTGAGAAGATTCATGCTGAGCTATTTGGCTATGGGAGCAATAAGACACCTTCAAGGAGGATAAAAACACTACGCTTTGCTAGTGACAAGAGCTTTTCTGTATTTCCAGTGTCATTGGAATTAATTTTTTATTTTTACTATGGTAAAGATGATGCTTATCAGCATTTACAAGAACTTTTTCCTAGTGTGAATCCAACAGGTTTCAATTTGAAGGTGGGATGGGAACCAAATTATAATGGCATTATCTATAACAACCCTTATTTGTCAGAACCTAAATGTGAGTATTTTGAGAAGTTTTTGCTCTTTGAAGATATGCTCAAAGTCTTCCACAGCAGACCAAGCTTTGCATAATGTTGCAAATCAACTGAAGCAAGGAAAATGTTCTGTCAAAAATATGAAAGACACTTAAAAAGCAGAAGATAGAAGCAAATGTATTTCTTCTTAACCAAAATGAAAGTGGCGACGAGTTTAAAAATTAATGAGGGCTCTCCTGTTTCAAAAATTTAAGATGGGTGCTGGCCTGCTAAATGTAAAAAGAAAAGATAAATGAACTGATAAACAACACATGGATAGAGTGCCATCTTTTTAGAGTTACAAAGCAGCAGGGTTTTTTAGCTTGCAAAATCGCTGTATTTACTTTCATATGGTCAGTGCCTGCATTCCACTTGTTTAATAAAGTACAGGAACAAGACTTACGACTTCCATATGCAATCTTAAAACCAAAAATTAAAGTGTATTGCACAAATAATAAACAGATGTTTTAAGTGTTCAAAGCTATAAGGGATACACATTTCAAAACAAATACGAGAAGCCACCTGAGGAAAGTGATTATTAAGGATGGAAAAAGAAGTTACTTCTACTAAAAATGCTGAAGCATAAACCATTCTGTGAGTGAAAAATGAGTGCTGCAAACCGGTCACAAGGAAGACAACCAGATATCATTTTAAAGCATGTATTTTTTAAAGGAAAATATAATTTGGAATTGCCTCACAAAAGACTACTGCCAAGCTGGTCTCGACCACTGAAGGCCACTGAAATATTATAAAGCGAAACAAGAAGAGGTTAATGTTTATGCACATACATGTCAATGGAGATGAACAAAGCTATAAACAGAGCAGCCAGCAGGCATTGTGCTGTGCTGATCAGGTGTTCCTCCCTTGTGATGGCCTAAGAAGCTGCTGACTTTTGTGCTAATTCTTCAGTTTTAGAATGACCACAAAAAACATCCTTTAGTGGCTGTGTCCACAATTCTCCACATGACTCCGAAAACCTACTATAATCAAGAACAACTGAAAGGCAAAGTTCTTCTGTTATTGTTCTTGAACTTTTTGTCCAACTTCAGCTCCTGTGACACTCTGAGGAGCTATCTATTGAGCTCTACTGGATTCTAAATCAGGCTTTGGGTGTACACCACAACAGTCCCACTCTGTGATGCGGAGTACAGAAGCAGTAAACCGGACAGATTTTTGACAAGAACGGAATTTTTTTTACTGCATATTCTTTATGCAGACAAGACTGAAATCTGAGCATAAAATTTATGCAGAGCATCCCTATTTCTAGACACCACATAAAAATTCCAGAGTACTCAGCTTCACTATAGATATATAATTTGAAAGTATTTTTATATGAAAATTATACATTTTCCACTGTTGGCACTGAACACAGCTCATTTTCCCAGTTAAGAGCTGAATAACCCCAGTATGCTTATTTTCAATGTGCAAAAAACAAGGCAAGTGCTGATGATAGCCTAGGTCATAATAAAGTGCAAGACTCTTCTTAGATTAAGCTAAATGTTCTGCTATTTGAAACAAACAAACAAAAAAACCCCACAGTTTTTATGCTCACTAGCTCTGGGAAGTATTAAGTGCAGCAGATGAAATACTATCTCTAGCTAGGTCAGCTTGATCTCCTGGATCTGGTATTTACCTACACTGTTCTGACTTCACACCTGCTCTCACAAAAATGTTATTTATAAATCTGTGTCCCAAAATTAACTTGCAGGTTACAAACACCCACTCTTACACTAATTAGATTAAACACCCTTAAGCAGATCGAGTTGAAACTCACTCTTTCCTCCCCCTCAGCCCACATCCCCCACACTTTTTGACTAATCAGTTCTTGCTGGTAAAATTTGAAAGTTATCCAATTTTCCCTCTGGAGTATTCTCTAGCATCTCTACTAAAAACACACGCTGGAGCAATCAGCCAGTTGAAGCACTATGTGCCTTTTTACACACACAACACTGGAATTTCAAAAGCACTCATGCTGACTTTGTGGGATTTGTGCTAATTATAGCATTAAGATTTTTAATGATCTTCTAACCAACATCACATCTTCGCTCTCCTACTCTGTGAGCAAACAGCTTCAAGAGTAATTAAGTAATCTTTCACCCTTTACAGATGTGGCCTGGTTGTCTCACATTTACTGTCTCCGAGGTTGATGTCCTGTGAGTGCCAAGTTTTGAGTGGCCTCAGTGCTGAGAGTGGGAGTATTTCTGCTCCCTCATTACCCCTCACAGCAGTTCATTCCCCTCCATCATTCACGTTTGGGTGCCTGTCAGACCTTCTGTGACCCAAGTTTAACTTACTCCACTAGGAAAATACTAGAAAGCCGATTTCTCTTCTGGGTTAGTTTCCTGCCAGGTTATTTCCTCAGCTCATGGAAGTGCCCAAGCAGCCAAACCAAAACAAAGGCTGTACTGGCTCACTGCCTTCCCAAACTGCAGCCCTGCCATGGATTTGGAGCCTCCCAAAGTCACAGCTGCAGAGGAAGCTGCTGTTGGACTTGCTAAACAGAAAAATAACCAAACAAGGCTGTGGAGAAAGTTTGTAACATTAAGAATGTATCTTACTCAGTACTTTTTCCCCTCATTTTTATGATACAAAACCCATTTAAAGCATATATAAATATAATATATATTTAAAGCGGTAAGGCTTTTTTATCTAAGGGGGATGCTGTGGAGAAGAATGAAATCTAAACACAGTATCTGGCAGATTGGAGGCTTGCTCCAGTTCCACTTATCTACTGATCAAATCCTCAGTTAAAACCCAAAGTTAAAGGTGGTAGGGGGAGGTATTTCTTGCTCCAAGCTGCTCTGAACACTAAGGGATGGTCATCTCCTAACACCTTTCAGGTTATGCCACATGTTCTTAAAAGCAGTAATACAGTAAAACTGA
Organism: Cyanistes caeruleus; assembly: GCF_971803275.1. NCBI lineage: Eukaryota > Metazoa > Chordata > Aves > Passeriformes > Paridae > Cyanistes > Cyanistes caeruleus. The sequence goes on from NC_141705.1 coordinate 76,605,364, forward strand.
CTAGATAAACCATCAGATGCAATGACACTGACTTAAAATAATCCCTTGAGAACTGATGCAGTTGCTTACATCTCAGGAATATTCAAGTCAGCTGCCTCTAACAGCAAAAACCCCATAAATCTTCATATTAAAGGAAGAGTGCAGAAGTCAGCTATTCCTTCAGTTACTTACCAATCAGGATTTGACCTGTTTTTATTGCAGAACTACCTGGCACCAAGCCATGTACCACAAGCTTCTCTTCACTGACTCCTCTGGTGGTTTTATCCCTCCTGCCTTGTTTTTCCACTCTTCTGCTGCTCCACGAAGACTGATGGACAATCCCTACTAAGGCCTCCAGCAGCCTCTGCTGCTCTTCTTCCCCAGCATTGTAGAGCTTTCTGGGATTTACATAAACAGATACATCTTTGTACTTTTGCTGAACAGTGACACCCGTTTTATGAGCAGACTGGTGTTTCAATATGGAAGTAGGACCAGAGGGTTCCTGGTTGCAGCTTCCACTGCCTTTCTTACTGGAACGCTTTGGTAAAAGACTTTTCTTTTTTAGCATTTTGGTCCATTTCTTCAGTTCATACTTTCTTTCCTTTCGCGATCCCTCTTGAATAATTTCAGCTTCATTTTCACGAAACCTGACATGATTCACTGCTGGCATTTCTGGACAGCTGTTCTGAAGCAGAACTTCTTCTTCACTTTCACTTAATTCCAAGTAAAATAATTCTCCATTTTTCTGCACGCTATCCAACCACTCAGGCTCAAGGTCACTGGAAAAGAAAGAAGAATGATCAGTGGGTTCTGATAAGGAAGATCACTATGCAAGAGAGCTCTGATTATTTTAAGTAGGGAGGAGACAGAGAGAGTGCAAGGGTTGAATAAAAAGCAGGAAAAAAAACAGTTGCCTCCTGAACATTGACAGCTCAACTGCTTGAAGTCTGCCATGAGGGTTAGAGTTTGTTTTAGATAAATGATGGATATGGCAAGGAAAGACATCCCTCTCTCCAGTAAAATAGTTTCTTCAAATGCCTGAGAGAAAACCAGCTATTGCAAAAAGCAGTATTCTCTTTTCAGAAAACAAACATTTCTTTGACATGCAAATTTTAATTAGTAATTACATTCATGTGCACAATGGGACTTTCTCTTAAGAAAAAAATGTCCATTCTATTTGTTCTTTCCCATTTTTTTTCCCTTATGCATTTGTAATATAATCATGGCATGGTTTTTTGAGGTCATCCTGTGCAGAGCCTGAGGATGGACTTGTTTTTCCTTGTGGGCTCCTTCTAACTCAGGATATTCTGTAATGCTATGGGAACACAGACTGCACTGACAGTCCTTTGGGAAGAGAAGATAAACATTTTAAAAATCACTTAGATTTAACATTAAAAAACCCCAAAACAATCCAAGATGAAATCTAGGTAACAGTTTTTAAAAGCCAAGCTCCAAACAGCAGATGCAAAAATACTAAAAATGCAAAGAGGCAGCACTGCTACAGAAACAGATCTGGCAGCTGGCATGGATCACCCGAAGCCAAGAGTAAGACACTTCTGCAAAGGAAAAGCAAAGTAGCTCTAGGATGTAACAGAAACATCATCAGCACGGTGCAAAAAAATTTTTGACCTAATTTGGCAACAGTGATGTGTCAGCCATGTCCAGTTTTGGATAGCAGATTTTAAGAAAGATGTAATAACTGGAACATACCCAGAACAAAGAGACAAATGCTAAGTAGCCTATAAACACACTTAAAGGGAAGGAGACTGGAGGAACTCATACTCTTTTTGCTGAGGAAAAAAAAAACAAAACCACCAAAAAAAATGCCTGCTGAGGGACAACAGACGAAATGAACCTCAAGGTGAACCATGGAGTGTTACTCCAGATAGATGAGAATCAACAACGGCCAAAATAAGAAGAGTACTCAGAGGTTTAATTATCTGGAATGCTCTGCATGGAAGATTTTCAGGAAAAGACAAGACCAGTTAATTCTTCCTAACCAGATGAGAAAGAGGTCTCTCTGTTTCAGAAAAATCATATAAGGAAAAACAAGACTGGAGATTTTCATCATAATTATATACAGTAGTTTAATGTTAACATTAATACATTTTACACTAGATTAGTACTGAATAAAGAGTGCAAATCAGATTTAAAGGTAATAATAAATATTCAAACGGAGCACTAATTTACAAGCACAGATAAATGATAAAGTTCCAAAGTTTAGCTGAACAGAGAACATTATAAAGACATTGCATCAGAGCACCTTTAGGGGCTCAACAAGAGGATCTGGCTGGACTAGCAATACAGAAAACATTGGCACTGCTCTCTTTCAGGAGCCCAAGCGATTGAGAAAAGTCTATGGGTCTTGCAGGATGAAACATCATCTAGCTCTTCTGCATTTATTAGCTTTTTTTGCCCAAATACACTGTTTAAAGGAAGAGCCACCACCTGTGATAATTTGGCTATGCCTGAGGGATAAATCCAAATTTGTGATTTCTGCTGAGTTTCACTCCAAATCCTGAGCTCTTATTCAACAAAGTATCAGAATGCTAAGAAAACCTAAAGGCTGTCAAGGGCACAGTCTTTCTCATTCAACGTCTCTCAGAAGATGGTAGGCAAGAAATAACAAGAGAAGAACTTTTCCTTGGTTTGCTTTTTAAGGAGTCCTCCCACATTCTGGCGTATGTAAGCAAAATTAAGCAAAACCAAACAAACAAAAAATTCCATTCCAAAACCCCAAACAAAACCCAACCAAACCAACCACCCCCCACCCCCCCCCAAAAAAAACCAAACAAAAATGAAACACTAGAAATTTACAAAGAAATAACATCTGGATTAGCAAAACTCCTGTCATGTATGATAGGATTTTTATTCCCTCTTTAAAAGAGACCGTGATCTTTGGAAAAGCTGTTTCTTCTTTGGGGTAGATGTCAAAATTTCAACCTGGCTGTCAATTCATACACTCATGTTCTCCAGGTTTATTCTCTGTTTTTATTAGAACAATATGGACCACGGGAAAAGAAAACGGTGTGGGCATATCTGGTGTTTACTCTGGGTTCACCCAAACAGAACCACTCCAGAGAGAAGTCAAGAAGGAATTGTACTGTAAAAAAACTCCCAGTTTCCCCATACAGATCCACACAGACATCTGGAAAAGCAAATCTGAAACAAGAAGCCTGCACCTAGGATGAGAGGTTTCTCCCCCAGTGCTGTAGTGTCACGATAAATTTAAACCAAGCAAGGAAAGAAAAAAGAGGAAAAAGAAATAAATCTTATTTTGATCTCTTTTCCCTCGTGTCAAAACAAGTGCTTACACAATAACCTCAACTTGCCTCTAGGACTGGAAGCTTCAGTCAGGGGAGCTAAAAAACTTGAAGGCCTGCATTTCTCTAAGAGTAGTTTCTCTGATCCCACATATGTATTTTTTCTTTGGGATAAAAGTCTGAAAAGCTGTGCTGACTGAAATGGTCCATTTAGGAAAGAAAGGATCCAAGTTCTGCTGGATAAATTGTTATATAGATAAATTATTTAAAGTATTACAGATATTAACATTAGATGTGTTATGTGCTGAAGTCTTTGGAACAGCTTTATTCCCTAAACATATATAAAGAATGACAGTAAAAAAGCATTTTAGATTAAAGAATTGAGAAACGAAAAAAAACCCAAACACACAAAATATAAAAAACCATGGCTTCAGGCTGAAATGTTACAGTTGACTTCTAGCTTATAAATATAGGAATAAAGGTAGGTGTACATACAACAGCTTTGTCTCTGAGCCAGAGGTACAGGGCAGCTATGAATTAAACTACACTTGAACACAATTCTAACTTCTCTCACTTAAATCTTTTTTTTTACCTCCACTGCACACACAGCGTGATGAAAATAACATGCTGCATGAAATGCTATTAATTACGCCCTGAAATACACATTTGAAGTGTCAGGCAGAGCTGTTTTAACACAGGGAACCCAAGTTAATGTTTTAACTTCATCCGATTAAAAAAAAAAAGTTACAAATAAATTAAAGCCCCGGAGGTTGCATTTATAACTTTAAAATATGTACTATTACAGAACTGCCTTCTTACTTAGGACACTAAAAGACTAAGACTACACCTTTCTTGCTAAAGCAAGTGCCAAAGTCCCTCCATCCCCTCTGCTTGCCCGCTGTGATGTGGGACTCGGTGCAAGGACTGCCCGAGCTGAACGCCCGCCGCTTTACAGCCAGGCTTCTGCAGAGACACTGCCACAAACCTCACACCGCTCTCTGCTCCTAGAGCCGAGCCAGGCCAGGCCAAGCCAGGCCAGGCCCGCACCGCCCTCAGCGCCGGGGGGCTCCCACCGCCTCCCGCCGGGCTCCCCTGCGCAGGGGCGGCGCGACCCCCGCACAGCCCCCGGCCACCGCCACTCGCCCTTCCCGGCCCCGCCCTTACTCGGAGCTCACAGACGACGAGGAGCCGCAGGAGCCGCTCTCGCTGCCGGTGCCCGCGGGCTCAGCGCCTTCTGCCCCGGTCGGCTCCATCCCCTCAGCAGCATCGCTCCCGCCGGACGCCATGACAGCCGCGCGCCAGGAGGGGCACGTGACGCGCGCCGCGCCCTCCCATTGGCCGGCGCCGCCGCGCGCCATGGAAACGGCGGGAAGCGCGAGGGCCCGGCCGTGGGAGGCCGCGCTGCCGTCGCTCCGCGGGGATAAATCCTCCATTGTAGTGGGAATTTCCACGGGCTCATCCCCCACAGCCCTCGAACGACTTTCCCTGGCTCAACAGAAACGCATCATGGAGAACCAGACTTTATTTAGTTGCCTGATTCCAAGGCCCCAGCACCCGTCCCATAAAGGACGCCCTTAGTGAAACTCGGGAGTCCTGGGGTGAGGCCCAGAGCGTTGTAACCAAACACTGATCAGGAGGGGCAAACACGAGGTAAAAAGTGATTCTCGGGTCAACTGGTAAGCAATGGGATGCCTCTGTGCTTTACTTTATGTGCTATTATATTAATTAAACGAGCTGTGAGAAATTAAAGTAGCATCTCCTTAGGTTTGTCAGCAGAGCAGTGCGGTTCAGGAGAAACAAGGAATGTGACAGACCCAAACAAGGTACCTTAAAATAGCCCGTGCATATTTTAAAATACCTTAAAATTTTCACGTGTAAAATCATGCACAGTCGAGAGAGACAAAGAAAAAAAAAAAAAAAACCAAACAAAAACCCTGCTCAGCTTTCAGGACTTAAATTATTCACAATCATGAAAAAGAAGATCTATGGCAGCCCTGCAGACAACTTGCCGTGTAGCTGTGTCAGTAAACCCATCAGGACACACATGGTGAGTAGGGAAAGGGATGGAGAGAAATTGTTGGAACATTTTCAATGTGCTGGATTTAATCTCTGCTCAGTGGGATATTTGCACAGCTTCAGCAGTGAGGTTTTATAGTGCTGGAACGCTACAGAGGAGTGACAGAATCCTGGTATGAAATTCCTGTACTTGAAACTGCGTTAGGGAAGCGTATATTAGTAGGTGTGATTTCAAATGAATTAGCAGATAGAAATGTTTTGGACTCGCATCCATGTAATTAAGGCTTCAATTGGAGTAAAAATACCTATATTAAGTACTGTGGCCTTTCTGAAGTCCCTGTACAAGACCTGATTTCACAGATAAATTATTCTTGTATGGTTATCGAGACTACAAACCTATCCAGAGAGGGAGACAGAAACATTCCCCAAAGAAAAAAGTTTGTTCTACTATGGTTTCATTTGAAAGTAGGTGAGATACACTGTCCCACCCTCCCTAATTGTGCTTACATTTGCAAGCACTTTTAATACACCGAGCAGCACACTGAAGTGTTTCTGTAGAGAAGTGGTAGTCAATGCCAGATGGTGCTGTGTTAGTTAAATTTCACTGAGTTCAAGAGTTGATTAATTGGTTCCAGTTGTTTGCTCACTAAGTGAGAAATACAGGCTCTCTCTCAAGGAGGCAATGGTCTTGCACCACTTGCTATTTTATAGGAATCAGTATATTATGAGTGGAGGGATGATGGAAGGGTTTGGTCCTCTGAGAGGAGTAGCTGGGAGCCACCTAAAGACTTCGCTGAAATGAATGTGGAATTTTTGCTGCTGTGGGAACAATTAAAGATTGCAGGATATGTCTCACACAGCAGGATCTTATTTTAGTGAAGACACAGATTTTCTCACACAATCCCTCATGAGAGGAAAGCCTCTCATTTCTTGGGCATAAATATTAGAACAAGACTTGAAATAATTTGTCTTCTGGCAGACACTTTACACTTAATCCGAGTAGCTGGGGCTGATGCTCCTCACTAAGGAATCCATGAGCCTTCCATGCTAAGTTACCATTTTTAACATGCAGATGGTAAAAATCTTGCAGGGGACATCACTGGCATCAATAGCACTGCTCACCCTCACTGTGAACAACTGGGTAATGAGCACTTAGGAGTGGATAATTAAAGCCTGAAGGTTGTCTGAACAGCTGATTAGCTGTTCCTGCAAAGAACTAAATCCACGTGTAGGAATTTATTTCCTGAACAAGAGTTTCTTGTTACTTTTTTTTTTCCCCTTAACCTGTTTCAGAAGCTGTTGTGCTTTAAAAATAACAGCCTGCCTTGATCTATGCCTTTATTCAGGAGGAGACTGAAGTTAAAAGAAGACAGGGTATAGGACACACTGGTTCCATGCTTCAAATTACAGCTCTTCATTAGTGATAATGAGGTAAGAAGGCCCTAAGTGACTTGCTAATGTTTCATTTTTTTCACTTTCTGCTTGGTTTCAGATCACTTAATATTTCCAGGAAGGCACTATCAACAACTGGACGGACACAAATGATACACTGATAAAATGTGATACGTTACAAGCAGATAAAACTAAGAGGAAAATTGTTTCATCTCTTTGTTTTTTCAGTTGTGTTTCTTGCTTATACCTGCTTTATTGAAAAAGAAAAAACAACCCCCACAGCCCCACACAAAAATATGAGTGACATTATATTCCAGCTATTGATTCCTGGGTTTTTTCATTCCTCCAGTGCACGGCATGAGCAAAATATGTCAGAAATAATTCCCTCTTTTGTAAAATTAATGTCAGCAATGCAACTTTCCCCTCCCCTGCCCAAGTCTTTCTTAAAGGAAAAAATATATATTTCATAGGGATCCCTTAGTAATTAAGATTTTTTGATTATAAGGTTTCCATAAAACCATGTAAGACTGCGATGACAGAATCTTCTGCTCACAACTCCTCTGACAGGACTGTGTAGAGACCACCCACAGCAAAGTGGCATGAATTGAAGAGTGACACTGGGCTGTCATTTTAGTTGTGATTTTTACATATAAACAGACTCCACGGAGAATGGAGGCGACCTCTGGCACCAAAGGAGCAGAATTTTTGTGAGCAAACCCTCTAGTACTCAATAAATGAAATAGAAAGAATATTCTGACTTCTTGAGCTTTCTGTATCAACTCTGACCACAGAAGGTATTTCAGAGGAACACAAAACCGACACGAAGACAGCCATGAAGAACAGTACAACCTGTGAATAGTAGTACAACCCATCTCATTATTTTGAAAAACACTCTTGGAGAGTTAAGAGTTCTCTCCAGAATGACAAGGAGCTGTAATTTTAATTTTTTTTTTTTCCTACTGCTTTTACTTCACCCTAAATGTTTAAAATGCTTTTTTTTTTTATTTTTTAGGATCACCTGCTATGCATAGCAAGCATGTCAGGCATAAAAGAAAACCATTATTTGCAGCCAACATGCAAATGTTGCAGGCATGAGTAGCCTTATTCCACTTAGAATATATTCACGTAAGCAATACCACGGGGCAGCACGTTTTTAATCCAGCTCTGAAACAGAACATTTTCTGTGAAGTCACTGAAAAGTTCACGGTGTCATGTTGGCATACAAGCACACTTATTGTGCATAAAGCAGCCTCAGAGTGCCGTGCCGGAGCAGGCTGATCCTCCTTGCTGTGCTCTGTGTTTGCATCCCCAGTGCTCACAGGAATGGATTTCACACGGCTGCTCCGTCTGACGCCTTGAGCTGGAGTTAATAACCGCTTGTTAGTTTCCATAGCAAGAGCTGCTTGGAGCTGGCACTGGAAGTGCCCGTGCGCTTTTTCTGTGCAGCTGGAAATAAACCAGCGTGGCTGAGAAACAGGAAACTGACGCTTAGCAGAACTGGAGATGAGCTTCTCTTGGATTCTGCTGAATGGGATGCGTTTTTCTCTGTAAAGTCTCCGCGGCTGTCAGCTAGCACATGGAAAATGCCATTTAGGGTGGCTTTCAGAGTCCTGCACGGGCCTACTGGGCAAGATCCTATTGTCGAGATGTCTTTGTCGGGGGATACCGTGGAAAATCGCGCGTTAGGGATGGTGAATGCAGGAGGAAAAGCAGCTGCTTTGCATACAGCGTGCCGCCTCCTGCACATCCACTTAGGGATTTCTTTCCCATCCCTCTCGGATTTGTGTGCGAGTTAGAATGCATTATCCCCTTCCCTTAGAGAAGGGTTCAAAACGCTTATGGCATGGATGCAACAGCATCAATCCGTACCCAGAGCATCAGCACTTTTCTCTGCACGTGTAAGAGTCCCGGGCTCCCCGTCGCTCCCCTCACCTGCACGTCCTCCCCTTCTCCAGGAAGGAGGGAGGGAAGCCCCAGGGCGCTTCGGATCCCCTCCGGCAGCCGCCCCTTCCCTCCCCCTGCCTTGCCATGCTCCCCGGGGCGGCCCCGGCTCACAGCCCCTGTCCCTTCCTGCCGCCGGGACCACAGGGGAGCTCGCCGGGGACCCGCAGGCACCCCGGTCCCTCGGCCCGGCGGGTCCTGCCCTGCCGAGGGGCAGCAGTGCCGGAGCATCCCGAGCTCGGCAAAGCCATCTCGGGCGGCATCCCCGTCCCCGGCACTGACCTGTGCAGCAGGACGCTCTGCACCGAGTCCAGGTCCTCCAGGTTCCTGGTGACGGGCCGCGGGATGCTGTACCTGCCCGTGGCGAACATCGCGGGCGGCAGCCCCGCATGGCCCTGCGGCGGCCGAGGGCAGGTGGGAGCCCCGGAGCCCCCGAGCCCGGCCGGCCCCGCCCGGGACCCAGCGGCGCCGCGCCGCGGGGCGCGGGGGAAGCGCGCCCGCTCCTGCCGGGACCGCGCTGCTGCGGCACGGGAATGCTGCTGTCTGTCACGGGGCTGAGTCCCTGAAAGCCCGGCTTGCTGGTAAACGCAACAAAGCAGTCCCTAGCTGCGGCCGTGGATTTTTTTTATTTCCTCCCCCCAGAGCATCATCCCCAGCTCCCGCTATGTGAGAAAATAACTTTTCCCCATGTATTTTCCTGTCGGTCAAAGTAGTGAATTACCCAGTCGATCCTCTTTCCATAAATAACAATATGGATAATTACCAATCCCACAAAATCCGATCCAGTCTTTGGTTCCCTCTTTCACAAAATTTTAGTTACAAGTGGTTTCAGGTGATCACAGGACTCCTTACTGGGTTCCCAAATGTAAAATTCTGATGCAGTATATTGAATGAACAGGGACGTGAATGTGTAAAACCCATCTCTTCACCGTTTTTATTCTTTCCTGTGAACTGCCATAATTTATTTTCTCTGCTCCCTTTTATGAGATCAGTTTTCTCTAATGATGAGAATTTTTCAAGATGTGGTCATCTCCTCCAGGTTTTCTCCAACAGCTGACATAAGATCAATAGCTAATAAAGTCTTGCAATCTGTTATAAAAACCATGGATTTTAGTTTCCCTCAGACATTGTGCCTGAGGTAATTACAGCAGCACAGCAATGCAGTAGTTTCCCAGAAAGACCATTAAGAGGGGGACCACTGGCATGATACACAACAGATAGCAAACTGGAAACCACTGAATATTTTGGCACCAAACTCCGTGGGATGGTGGACACCACATGGAGCAAAAGCTTCAGCTTTTTGGGAGACTTTGGCTTGAGTAGGCGGTGGCAGCAACTCAGTTTGGAGAGGGTGAATGCAGAATTTCCATGAGTCTGTGGGTGGGATTCTCACCGAGTAATATGACTCGAATATTTAGGTGTCTTAACATTTTTTCCTTTTCTTAAATTTTTATTTTCTTTTCTTTGATACCAGCATGAAATTTTAAGAGAAGTACAATCCCTTCTGAATCCTACTCCTGTCAAAGATGAGGAACCACCATCATCCATTGAGTTGAGCAACAGCAAGCAGACGTAACAATTATGACCATAAAATCTTTGGCACCAGGATGCCAGGGAAGTTGAATGTACACCAGGATTTTGTGTCTAAGTAGCAGTGACTGGAGGAGATTGCTATGCACAGGATCAAGATCAGCATAATGCTTCCACAGTTGGCACTGAGCAAAGAACTTTTTGTAATACCCACATCTTGATTTCAGAAAGCTGATCCAAAATTCATGGTGGTTGTGTCATCATTACCTTAGAAAAACATTTAGGCACCATCCATATTTCAGCCTTTGTACCTTTTCTACGCCCTGAGGGAGCAGAGATGTTCAATTTGTACACAACAAATTCACCCCAATTCACTTAGGACAACACAAGCCCCACATCCAGGTCTAGAATTTGATGGTAGAAAAGAACAAAATCCCCTAACATTACCATCAAAATCACCCTGTGTGTCCAGAAGGCCTTTCCAAGATCCTTGTCAGGTTTTCCTTTTCCCTGGGTTCCTTCTCACTGCGAGACTTTCTTTTTTTCTTTTGTGTTTCTTAAACTAGTGAAATAATGCTGAATTTAATGGTACTATCATCTGCTACTAGTATTTTACTTTTGCATGGGCTTAAATCGATTATGAACATCTTTATTAGAATTGCTTACAACTCAGCAAAACTAGAACATGTAAATACAAGTATAGAGATCCTCAAAATGTGACAAAATGAGAGAAGGTGACTTAGGTTTTGTGTAGCTTATGAAATGGAAGATCACAAAGCACCACACTGCTGATAAACAGGCCAAATTACTAATTTTAAAATCCAATAGAATGTTTTTCTAGGTGTGAATTACAACTTCTACCATATTTAGTATGCCTAGACTCAATATTTATGGATGATACAACTGGAAAATGAAAGAGGAGCAGAGAGTCAAAAGTGATACAGTGGATACTTGCAGAGTCCTATGTTTTTTCCCTGAATATATTTACATTACCTTAGTTGCACCTAAGTTTTTAAAGTTAAAAGATGGGGGTCTGAGCTAGCATTAATCCTGTAACAACTTCTGCAGATACTCTAGCCTTTGACATTTATAAGAATTTATTTTTAGTTTTATAGATTTAGTTTCACTAAAATACAAAGTGCAATTGCATTGTATTTTCTGCAAGATTTTGAGCCACCTGAAAGGAAGGTCACTATTCCATTTAAAGCTCTTGTGTTTGTACACAGATGAGAACATGGTGCTACAGCACATTTTTCTGAATCCAATAAAATAGTGCAGTTTGAGAAAGATTATAAAATCCTGCAATGCAGAGAAAACCAAGCCATTAGAGATAGGTGAAGGAGGAAATTCAACCAGTTTAAACACACAGAAATGACAACAATAGAGAATTTTATGAGACACCCTGCCTACAAAGTGACAATAGCATACCTGGGCTCCCCTTCTAACTGTGGTACTTTTGCTGCCTGCTGAACTGCCTTATGAAAACCCTTCTGCCTTGTAACAATTCTGCTGTTGCTGATGTAGAAGAAAAAAAGAAATAGCAAAATACTATGATGCTGTGTTAATGACATACTCCTCTTTCTGAAATTATACTGGTTTTTTTTCTCCAGCAGATGTTAGGCTCTAACAGGTTATGCAACTGTTTCCTATGATGACAAGGTCAGAAGTTTTTGAGTCATAATCCCCTTTTGGAAAAGACTAAAAGAGGTAGTAAAGCTACTTTTGCAAGATTCAAACACTTTTAATCTCCTTGACTTGGCTGGTGAGTTTTAGTGTGCCCAGGGATCAAAGATTAACCAGCATTCATGGGCTGCCCGAGATGGAAATCAGTTTATTACTTCGTATGTAAGATGCGTCATTTATGTCAGGAGTCATAATGATGGGGAGAGTTGAAATGTTTAGGGAAAGACTTCATTCCTTCAATTAAAGGAAAAAAGTCCCTATTTTTTTAATTTTTAAATTTTTAATTTTTTTTTTCTGTTTGATCATACCTGTAAGTAAGGGATACTGTACTTTATGTATTCAATTCCCAAAGTAAGGACCACGGCAAATGTTTGTCACGGTACAAGGTTACTTTCCTGTTCTGCCATTCTATCTAGAAACATTCCTCAAATCTACAGTGGTTTATTTCTGGTATGACTTGATCTTCTTCTGGTTAACAGTGGATAGTGATGGCAGTTCTGTGGTGTGGGTATTGCTGTACTTGGATAACAGGGTAGGCTCTCCCTCACCAGAAGATACAGGCTCAGGCTGCTACTGCCTGTCTGTTGTCATGTTTGAAAGACTGAGGAGTGGGATTGGTAGGGTATTTTTCCAAGGGGATGTTTCCAGGCTCTGCCTCTTGTCTACAAACAATTGTAAAAATTCTAAAAGACGGAGACAACACTCTAATTTTTACTTCTGACATAAGCAGATATGGACATCCACCTCTGGATTTGCCTTTATTCTAATCAGATATGGACATCTGCCTCTGGGTTTGCTTTTATTCTCATTGAGGCTAGCGGCATATGAAAAAGCCCCAAACACAGATTTTGGTGTTACTGCATCACTTAAAGAATAGCTCCTTGTTTTGTGTCTGTATGGACACAGCTGGGTTCCCCAAGCTGTTCTGTTACCTTCCTTGTGTTACATCAGCACTGCACTGCAGAGAGAAGAATGAACAGCTCTTCTACAGTGAGTTTAAAGATCTCTTCTTCTCAGGCTGCAGGGGCACCAAGCATTCTGTGCATTCCAGGCTCTGCCTTCAGTCCAGCCTTGCAGCAGCAAGAGAGAAAACCCAGTTTATTTGTCAAACAAATCTCCTGCAGTTCTGGGTTCTCTTCAAAAGCAGCCATGAAGGCAAACTGGTGAAGTCAGCAGCACAGGAACCCCTGGAAACACGAATTTACAGTCCATGGGGAAACCATTAATCCAAGGAGTAAGTGATAAGCTGAATAGCAGCATAGGATGATGTCACTCATTTCGTATCAATCTTTCAGTTCTGCAAAGAATCTTCAGTTTGCAGAACAGTGGGGATAGGTTGGCAACACGTGGCTACTTCATGGCCTTTAAAATAACTTGCTGGATTCTTATAACATCCTCTAAGACAGTTTTTGTACCAATGAGAAACCTAAACTTAATTGAAAATGCCACCCTAAAAATTATTACATGACTGATATATTGCAAAGACTGATGAAACATGATTAGACTTTGTTAAACTGAAGCTGATAAAGTTCTTGTAAACTTGTCTATAAATACAGTTTGTGGCCATGTGCTCTGGTGAGAAATATCAGATCAGAACCATAAAAAAGGGAAACTTACGTTTTATATGAACATCTGGGCAAAGTATATGTGGCAAACATGCTAAATAATAATAATAATAAAAAAATCTTTGAACTTTAACCCCAGATTTATTTTACAGTATTGGTTTTAAATGTCTCCCTCTTATCCCCAGCTTCTGGACTTGTCTGAGTTTCTGGAGGCACAGACTTTGGTGCATTGCTTTGGAACAGCCTGTCTGTGATTTAAAAATTTACAAGCAAATACCCACACTTTATATGTGCCACCTCACAAAACAGCACTTTTGGATTAACATGAATTTTCTTTTATTGTGTGAGAATCTGAGAGAAGCATATGTAGAATTTCTATGGATTAAACAGTTTATAAAACTAGTTTAATTGTGAGAGAAGTAGGATTATTTTAAAGACTTTTTTAATTTTCCTGTCAGGTGTGTTGGGAATCCTCTGCTTCTTAAATATATAAATGCATAACACCAAAAGCAGCCACAACTAATTTGCAGCATGAGAAAATAGACACTCTTCTCACTCATTTTGTTTTCATCAGAGGTGATTATTTAAAATGTAAATATTTTACCAAGCTACAAAGTTTTAAAAAAGCAAAACAGCACCACCTGGTGCTGATCAAAGTTTTTACGATCAGTTCCAAACTCTCACTTTGAGATTATTGCTTTACAGATAAATCAGTGGCTTTCACAGTATCAGTTTGAGGTCAGATAAAGAAATAACCTTATCACTATTTCTATTTATTAATGCTTTTGCTCCTTTTTCTTGTAGACCTTTCTTCCCTCTAAATTTTTATCCATTATTTACTAGGGACTTTTAGAAAAAGTTCTTCTAGCTTAAACATTCTGGATATGTGTAAGGAGTTATTGATTAAAATATGATTTCTAGGCCTTTCCTCAGCTGGTTTAGGTTTGAGGATGAGAAACTCCAGATAAAAGTGAACTTCACCACTCTTTTTCTTTGTTTCTAATTATTTCTGGGCTTCCTTGTGGTGCTCAGAAATAAAAGCATGATTGAGGTTAATCCCTGTATCCTGAAAGGACTTCAGCTGCCTGAAACCTGCCGAAATCAATGGGCAGTTAAGTGCCTGAGGATGAATCCCTGAGAATTCAATTTCTAGGCATCATGTATTTATTTCTGAAAAACTCCCCCATTCATTCCTCCTCAGTGGCTGATGGTAACATTATGATCACTTTGTCCCACAAACACCACTTTTTGTGCTACTGTTTTGCCTATGTTGCTTTTTAAAAATGAATTGTGTATCATTTCTTGTGAAGTAAAAAAAAAAATTATAAAGCTGACACATTCCTGGGATAGACATCAGCACATTCATAAAATGAAGAAACAAACAACTATTTGTGTGAGGTAAACTCTCACAAATGAGCAGTTTGCCACAACAGTGTTTTGGAACTTTTTTTTTTTCTGTTGTATTTTGATGTGTTTGAAGTATGAAAACCAACTAATAATGGATTTTTCTTCAGATTAATGAAGCAGAACTAAGAAATTGCTGACTGGGAATCTAAGAGATACCAGGGACATGTCTTCCCGATTGCACACAGCAGGAGGGTGGGGAGATCTCAGCTACCAAGCCAGAACCTTTCAGAACAGGGGTGATACTGCGTGAGAGAGTTGTTCGGACATAAAAGCACGATCAAAGCTGTTTAGCTTGGGCACAGTGCTGTAATGACACATTGCTGCTGCTGTGCTGCATGTCAAATCAAAGCACTCACTGCTCCAAAAATAATTGTTATTTCTTAGATAGTTGCTAGCTAGATGACGAAATCCTGATGTTCGTGCAGCTTTTATGATTTCTGCCGTTTTGGGAGAGAACTTTGTAAATACATTGTGTCATGTCTTGGCTTGATTGTTGTCTTCCAGCATCAGGACTGTTTCTTGCTGTGTGCACACATAAAATTTAGGGCAGCCATAGAGTGCTGGTTTAGGATGGGGTGCTCTCCCTGTCTCTGAGATAATGCAATTCTAATCAAACTTCAGTGTGACTTTAATTTCTTCTGTTCTCTGAAATCTCAGCTATTTGTCTGCCTTCAGTCTTACAGAGGATCTGTGTTTCATGCTGTGGCTGTATTTACAATGGGTTTGTTTTCAGTATCCATGGAGGGGCTTAGAAGTGTAACCAAGCTTGCTAACAAAACTTCACTTAAATTTTAATTTCCAGGCAAGAAACGCTAGAGGGCATTGAAAGTTCTGTGGTCATCCGTGTAGTAACTCCACAGTGCTCTTCTGTAACAGCAGTCTTCTCAGTTAACTAATAAATAACTCAGATTAACTAATAAAAGCTTGTTAACATGATGGGAAAATCTGCAGAGACCATTTGCAGACTGCAAAAAAAGTTCTGGCATTAAATGACAAATCCAGTGTTTGCTTGGGTCAGCAAGCACACACAGGACACACCATCAAAACCAATATAATGTGAAGCTGCACATGGATTTCTCTGAAAATGGAAGCAAAGCTATGTTAAGAACATCCATTTCTGAAGATAGAATTGTGTAACTTGTGACTGGCAGCTGGCAGGGTTATATATTCCAAACCCTCTCTGGTGTGAAAAGTAGAATATTTTTTCCTCATATGCATTGTACAAATTCTGTTCAAAATTAAAAAAAAAACAAATCAAACCTGCTGACAATTTCATGAGGGTCAGTTCAAAACTGTGTATGTGATTTTATAAGGAGAGAAGAAAAGTATAGACAGAATGTATATACACAAAGGGAGGATTTTTGGAGTAGTTTGGAAGTCAGCAATGGGAGTAGAATTTGCAAGACTGTTCTTTGATACTGCTGCCAAAAATTCAGGCTTTTCAGAAGCTTCTGTCCACTATAAAATTGATTGTTCTTCCCGGAAATAACAGTGCAGGAAGAATTCCAAGGACACAGAGAGTTCTTGAGACAGAATTGCTCATATAGGATGCACAGAGGAATGTCTTCCTTTGAGGGGACAAGTTGCTTACCCTCCCTTATCTCTTTATCTGTTTTAGATGCCTGTTTGTGTCTGCATATGTCAGACTTCAAAGAGGTTTGTGTTGTTTTTTTTTGTATGGGTTTTTTTTTTTGAGTGGTTTTTGTTTGGGTTCTTTTTTTTTGTTTGGTTTTTTGGAAAGTGCAAATGGTGCCACGGTGTCAGAGGTGAGGGAGTGATGCAAAGTGCTGCAAGGAAAGGCAGCATCCTCCAGCTTCCCTGATTCCTGACAGCTTGGCAAACCTGCACAGAGCTGTCTGCTGTCACAGACTTTAGTGGTTAACCAAAAATGATGTTTTCCCTTAGTCATTTTGCATATTGGTGAGTTACCCATCCCATGTAGCTGTTTAACAGTGTCTGTCACAACTGAACTGTTCTCAGGAAAGTTGTAGTTTTCATATCAAGGAAAAGACATTACTCATTTTTCTAACTGAGTTTTCTATTTTGGAAAAATAGCAGGAAATGGAGAGCTAGGATACATACAGACACAGATGTCATTATCAGGAATATCAGAAAGCTGACTCCAATGAAATTTGCCTCCCATGACTTTAGACCAGTCTCAGCAAAGGCATGTTCCCATTAGAGAATGAAGACATGTAGGGAGGAATCCTAGGAAGTTCTGCAGTAGGAAAACAAGCAGACAACACTTCTCTTTTGATTAAAGCTTTTGTGCAAAATCCAGTGTAGAATGTAACACGTGACTTGCAGATAAAAATAATGGATTAAAAAAAGGTTAAAGTCATGCTCTCACAAAGAGAAAGTATATTACTTGAGGACCTGAATTTTGTACTTCATCTACAATATACAACATTGCATTCAATTTTAAAAAAGTAATTTTTGTAGGGAAAACGAAAGGGAAATGAAATGGTTCCATCACTGGATTCGTGTTTCAAGTTCCCTTACAAAAAAATCTGATAATTCAAGATAAACAAGAAGAGAAATGTGATCAGCTCGGAGAACACTTGTGACAAGGTTATAGTTTATTGTATATTTATCTGCTAACAAAAGGAAAGAGCAACTTTCAGCAAGGGAGAGCATCAAATGCTCTCTCTCTACCTGTCATAAGCCCTGGGGCTTACAAAAATAACAGACATCTTATTGCATTCTTCACAAGTTGTCAATAAAAATCTGTGAGTCTTGAGGTCACACAGAAATGTTTGGAAATTACAGAAAATCTGCATTGGAAGCTTACAAAATGAGGACCAGAACTCCTGTAGTGTTTTCCAGTGGAGCAGCATCAGATTTGTGTTAGACAGTTCAGGCTTTTGTGAATTGCCTTCTTTCTTGTTACGAAAAACTGCTGGAGTGGCCACTAGCTCTAGTTTTCACTGGAGCAATTGCACTGTAAGATTTGAAAATGTTTCTGTTCAGGGTCAGATGCCATGGGTTCTGCTGTCTGGCAGCAGCTCTTAGAACAAGGGAGTTTAGGTGCTGGCAGATCAGCCCAAAGTTGATGAGATGAAAGTTACTAAACAAGAGGTCTTCAGGAAATCAAGCACAGTATCTGCACTTTCTGCACCAAAGAACCCTTATGTTTTGTCATTATATTTATCTTTAAACCTTGTCTTCTTTACCTCTCAAATATTTTATCTGTTCATAATCATCTGTAAGTTAAGAACTTGGGCAGCTCTTTGGTGCTTACTTGTCATCCATTCCAGGTAGTGGCAAATGATATAATCATTTTTTTTCTAGCTATGGCTAGTCAGAAAATTATTTTTGCTTCTTTGGTGGTGAACTTGCCACAGCAATCCTTGCATTAATCTGCAGTTTTCAGGTTCCAAACAACATAAACTTAGATATTTACTGTCTACTGTCCCTGGCACACACTGTGGCAGGGTTTCCAGCACATTCCTGGCACAGCCCAGCTAAAACATGGGACAACTGTTTGTAGTCAGGTTGAAGAGTCAGATGCACAACCAGAACTTCCCAAAATGAATTAAAGGACTTTTCATTGACTGTTGCTGCTGTCTTACCTGATTACAACAGGAAAGCATATACATTGAGTTGAACATTAAAGTCACAGTGTACTTTATGCAGATGTAATTACATCTTTAAATTAGCAAGATAAAGCCTCATTTACTCCTCAGGACAATCTCAAGTGCTTTAATCTATAAATTATGTGTACATATCTAATGTGCATAAAACAACTGTGTGACTGCCTGTTAATATTCAGTAGTTTATTGAGAAAGAAGTCTGGGATTTATCAGGAAGATTATTAAGAAGAGAAACCAGATCAGCCTATTGCCAATCAGGAAAGTGATATGAAAATTCTAGGCTGCGTTGAAGGAGACTACCATGATATATACAGGGAAAAAGAAATTATTCTGTTAATTTGGAACATAAACTTACTTAAAACTCCTTGTAATATCTGGTACCTGCTGCACAAACCACTGCAACTTATGTTGAGTTGGAACTCTCTTAAGCACAAGTGGTTTACAGGAAATAAAAATTCAACTGCAGTACAGCAGAGCACATCTCTTCAATTTAAACCAGCATGCCAAAATAATACCGATACATTCCAGAAACATCTATAAAGGCAGAGCTAATGCAACTCTGCTTTTATTAATGCCCATTTATGTCAAGATGCATAACAGACCTTCATTATTGTAATAAATCAGTGACAAGGTATGCCATAAAGTCATATTGTAGCTTAGTGTTATGTTTTCTGATTGGTAACTGATGAGGTCAGGCCGTGGATTTACTGGAGATTGCTGGAAGGGCAAGGTGCAATCATATTGTTTAGATTATGCACTAGTTTCCATTTCACAGTGAACTCTAAAATACTCCTCTTTTTTTCCTGAAGTGTTATTTGAAACATTTAGAATATTGCTGCATGTGTTACATGTAGACGTTATTTTTAAAATGCTTTTAAAAAATAATTTAATACACAAATACTTCAAAGCTCATGGATCTTAGTAGCTCTGGCACCCTTTCTTGACAAGTACCCTGTAGTGCTGCTGTGCATATCTTTGGATATTTACTGGTTCAGGCATCCAGTTTTCTTCTTTATGTCACTGAAAATGGATGCTCAGAACAGAGAGGAATAGTTAAAGAGCCCTGAAAACAGCAGCTGATCAAGTAACTAAAAACACATTCTTAAACTTGGAGAATTGGATTCTCAGCTTTAAGGCCTTTCATGAAAAAAGAAATAAAACTTTGTCATTTACATTGCATCAGTTTCATAATAAATAAAATTTTGGAATGTATGCAGATTTTTAAAGAGAAGCTCAGCATCTGACTAGAAGATAGAACTTTCCAGAAGAATCTCTCTGATTTCATGTAAATATTGAGGAATGCATTGAGAGAGCAAGTCAGGGACGTTCTTTTGCACCCCCAAAACAGAACATAAAGTTACTAGCAAGATACTTTCCAGGATTCTTTTGAGGTTGGATGTGGCCTGATTGCTGTCATCATTCTGCAGGGCAGCAGAGGCAGCTCTTTCAGTTCTGTAAAGGGAGAACACGACAAATTGCCCTCTAGCCAGTTAAGGAATTCTGTAAAGGTTAAGGAGTTACATTTCTGGAGAGAATCCCAGTTTGATCTCCTCCACAAAAGAGGCCAACAGTAACAGCAGGGTGTTACTGATTAAAGGCTGGAAAATGCAGACAATATGATTTCACAGAAGACTAAAGAAAAAAATTAATGTTGTGCAATTTTAAAATATATTCAAGCAAAGATTTAAAAACAGTACATATTTCATCAATTTTTAAGATTATTTTTAAGTTAATAAGTCATTATACCTAACAACTTATACTATAGATAACCATTAAATAATATATCTGTATTTGAAAACTTTTTTTTTGGTTTCTCAGATATAAAAATAAACATACCAGCTCATACTTTGTGCTAAATCAAAACCTGTTTTCTGAAGTACAGGATTTAAAGGAGCAAATTCTGCTTAATTTGCAAAACCACTGAAAACAGCCCCAAATAGCAACTTCCCCAGAAATCATGGGAACTTTTCTTGAGCACTGAGGCAAGGAGAGAGGCCAGGAAACAGCTGACTGCAAATTACTTTGTATGTTGTTATTTGGCCAGAATTGCTTGGAATTACTTTACACTTCATATGTCAGTAAGAAGTTCCTGATAACCCTTCTCTGTACCATGGGTCATTATCTCTTCTGTCTTACCTGATACAATCAATGCACATGAACTTTCAAAATCCTAGACATTTTCTACTGACAATTGTGGTCGTGTTTGCTGCGTCATGGAGGATTTCCTTTGGGCAAAGGTAGTTAACAACCTTGTAGGTATAATGGAAAACAAGAAGCATTTTGAAAGATTCCCTTCCCTACTTTGCTATCTCTTTAACTGCTGCCCAGCATTCTAACTTATAAAAAGGCGGTTTAAGAACTCCTAAGAAGTTAAATGAGACAATATTGTTACCTTCCTGTCCTTCTGTAGTGAAGAATAATAAACTCATTAGTATTTTGAAATAAGTTTGGTAATTGAGGCAGCTATTCCTTGAATGGTGAATGCAGTTAAAAATCTGTGCCCTATCTCCAGTTTAAATTTGTCTTCCTTCAGCTACAGCCATTGCTCTTGTTAAACAGAATTTATCTTTTTTCTTTTTCTGAAGGTGACAACTCTTCAGTTGTTGGGTTTTGGTTATTTTTTTTTAAAAAAATAAATAGGCTGAACAATGTACATTCTCTCACTCTAAGGTGATGCAAGGAGAGCAGAATGTGCCCTCATGTCTGTGGCATTACCTTCTCCAGCTCATCCCCCAGACTGGCACTCTTCTTGGATTCCACACATGCTATCAACAGCAATTTTATATGTACTTCCAGATCATTGATCAAAATACTAAATACTAGTAAACTTAGTCCTAATACCAGGAAAAACCTACCAGATGCAGTTTAATTGAATTAAGATTTCTAATGGATATACACTTTGAGATGTATATAAGCAAATTTTTTCAAGCTAGTTAATGTGCTATTTTAAAGAATAATTTTTTTGGATACAATTAAGAAATCTACACATATTGCCATTCAGTTTATAATGTGGTCCAAAGCCAAATATAAATCAAGGAAAGATTTTTTATTTTACACTTCTTTACAATGCAAAGTTTTTTTCAAATGAGTCTGATATATTTTTTCATTTATGTTTAAAATTTCTTATCAGGAACAGCTTAACCCATCTTGATTAACTAGAGGGGGAAGAAACTTAACAAAACCATGTTTGCTATTGATTTGTCTCTATAGAGTGAATCTGGAAGCAGGACATCCTGGTTTTCAAAATAACTGAAAATCCTTTTTACTTCTGAGTATTGAAAGTTTCCATCAGATTGCAGAGACAAGATGAATGACTTTCCCACCGTGGGTGATATGCTCACCATCAACAGAAGGCTGCAAAAGTCAATTCAGATGACTTACTACAGGCCAGATCTGATTTTGTGATGTTTCACATTTGTAGTGGCTGTACTTTGGGTTGTTTCAGCACGTGCACAGGCACTGAAACTGATTCTTTGAGGAACAAATAAAGCTCTCAATTTTTACATGTTCACGTGTTTATTTTCATGATGCTGTACTGAACATAATGGGTGCATTTAAAAATATGCACATCATTTGATTACTTAAGCACTTTTATCTCCTAGTGTTCCTATCAGATGTGGAGAGCTGTCAGCATGAAATGGGATCCTGTAACTTCTCAACCTTATCTAATGAAAAACAAATAATCAGAACACCAGAACATATTATGGATTTTTATTGTTTGGAGTTGCTTGTAATTGCTTTGTATAGCAAAAATACATGCCATGTTCCAACTATGCTCTCTAGAGAGCTGGATCAAGAATTCCCCTTGCTAGCTCTTAGTTGTATTTCCTTGCCTCCTGGGCCTTTTGTTTTAAATTACCCATCCAGTCATTAACTTTTGCAGATTTTTTATATTAAGCGCAACAGTTACAAATGCTTTAATTTTATATTTTATTATTTGCTAAAGCCCTCCAGCTGGCCAGATTCCTCCTGTGTCAACATTCTGACACTTTTGTTTAGAAGATATATCAGCATGCACAAGGCAATGGCCAATGAAATGTCCATTATCTCTGTTTGACAGGGAATGCTTTGAAAGGCTGTGTATTTTTAATGAATAGGAAAAATCAAAGGCAGAAGAACATCTTGGGCCTTTGCACATAACAAAGGGGGCATATTTATTGACTCATTAATACTGAAAGTCAGATGGCTGTGTTGAGAGTCGGCAGTCTCAAGTGTTCCATCACCTACAGGGAGTATTAAATATAGAATAAACAGCCCAGTATAAACTGAGGGGCCATTTTTCTATCAGAATAGCGGGTGGGTCTATTAACTTAAATTATTAACAGTGAAACTGAAGTCACAAAGCCTCAGATGAAATTCCAGGCAATAACTCATAATTTTATAGCTTTCTATCCTTGATTATTCCTTCCTCCCCAAACCTTGAACATATTTCTTTCTACAACAAAAATAAGCCACCTTCCTTTTTTAATTTTTTTTTTTATTCCCCTTCTCTTTTGACTCTTCTTTCAGTCTTGGTATTGATGCTTTTTTTTTTTTTCCTTCACTTCCCTTGCAGAGGTTTTAACAGCTCCTCTCCTTCCATTCTCTTCCCTTCTTGGCCTGTACTACTGACACATCTTCTTCATTGTTCTAACACTCAGTATTTGCTGCTCTAATTTCTCATCTTATCTTTCATTAGAGCTCAATTTTTATGATAGAACAGTCATGGAAGCGACTTCAAGAGGTATGGTTATCTTGTATGTAAAAGAAAAAACTAGTTATAGTGGTATGATTTGGGAGATGTAATGGCCATGTATTCATTTTCCCAAAATATATGTAATTTCTTTTGGCTCCACTAGGATATCAGATCTAATTCTTTATGTATATCAAAAGGCTGTTCATGCCTGAATTTAAATTATATATATATAAGCCTAATTTCCTGATAAACAAACAAGAAAAAACATTAGCTCACAAGTTTTTAGGCTCTCAGACTGTTTGGGTTGGATTGATTCTCTGGACATTCCTAAACTGACCGCAGAGTGCTATTAGATTTGTATATATAGAGGAGCAAAACCTTAAATAACTTAAAGATTCAAGTTGTTCCCAACTGGAACTGATCATACTTCCTGATTCTTGAATGTTTAGAATTGGACTGGGACAAGATAGTCTTAAGAGGAAATGTGAGCCAGAGATTTCCATGGTGAATCCCATGCACAGGTGTTTGCAGGTGTGGAGGATAAGGCATTGCATAAAAACTACTTGGAGTCTGGTTTGCTATCAGCCAGGTATCAAGATATCAAGGCCAGAACTAAAATCCTCACTGTGAAGAACCAGTGAATGAAAATCTTCAGCAATGCAGCTTTTTCCATTGGTAAATACTCTTTTGCTCCAGCAGCTTCAGCCCATAGAATTTTCCTGGATTGTGTGAGAGTTTCCTAGGACAAGAATGGGTATAAAAACGTCTCAGGACAAGAGCAATTAACAGCCCATTTGATACCCTATAGCAAAAGCTCCAGGAAAGTGTATCCTGCATTTGACCCTGTGATGTCAGCAGCCACTGCATGTGCTCAGGGGGACTCGGCTCTCACACTCATTTGATCACAGGCCAGGCCTGCTGATTGCTGAATGTCAAAGAAAACAAGAAAAACCGAGCAGATAACACGAAATTGTGTAGAGGAGGAATTGTTGCTGAGAGAGTTCAAACAGAGCATTTTGGACTCGAGTCAAGAAAAAGCTGAGATTATTTGGAAAAGAGTATAAGGTAAAAGGATATGCCAGTGAAAAGGTCAAAAAGGAAGTTTAAGGCAAAGCAACTTGTCTTAGATATTTTTGAGCTTTGAATTAACAGACTAAATCTTGAATTGTTTGCAAAGAACCAGCAGCTTTCCCAGTTAAGCCCTATTGTGGCTTAGTTAAGGCTATTGTGTTTATGACTAATGCATCTTGAAGTCCCTGCTCAGAGTAAAAGCTGTCCCAGATTGTACAAGGTAGTTCTTACATGGAAAGAGTAAGATAGATGTAACCAGTTACCAAATGTAGTATTTGCTACATCCTGTACCCTAAGGCACTGTTTACATTTATGTAAATAACATTTATGTAAATAAAGAAAGCTTACAGTAGTTATGCAGTTAATGTAAAAAAAATTAAAGGTCAGGATGACCGGCTGAGAAGGGACAAAATTTGAGATCTAATTATGCTTTCATTAGTCCTTTTTTAGAGCCTGTTCATTCCAACACAAACTTCCAACTTCTTCCTGTATTTCATAAACATGCCTGCAGACTTTGTAACCAAAAGGACAGCTCAGCTACAATTTAGCTTGGCCTGATCTGGCATTGTGGGGATCATTTCCTGTGCTCCACAAGAGTCAGCTGATCCTTGCAGAGCTGCCTATTTCAGAGAAACCAGCACATTCATTTGTTTACTATGACCTGGTTACATTTCAGTTGGCAGGGGTTGAAGTGAAAGGGATGGGAATAGAAAGTTTTCTGTAGGGCCTCTCTCTTAAGCTGTCACTAAGTGTTCAAGATACAATCACATAACCTTCAACTCATATTCCCAACAAGTATTGCAGATTAGGGAATTCTGTTGTATATAGTAGTAGACCTGGGGATTTGTAAGCTCCTGGGGAGCTTACAAATAAATTAAATGAAGTATACATAAAAAAAAATAGGAGACATTTCTTTATTTGACCCTGAAAAATCTGTCTCCCAGGATCATAACTACATGGGAGCAGGGCTGTCTTGTACCTCTGTAAAGGTACTGCTGCAGAAGCTGTGGAATCTTCTGTCAGATACTGAAATGTGCTCTGACTCAGAAGGACTGAGAGAGAACAGTTCTCTGACTTGGTGACAAGAGCTCTTAGTTTAGAAGCAAACCAGTTCCTGTTCCAGTTCCTGTTCCTTAATCTGGGACAGTTTAACTATTCCCACAGGAGACACAGGAGATCCAGAACATCTCAAAACCAGCAACTGGGATCCCTTGTGTTTTAGGGGCCACCACAGACTTCTTCATTTTGTTTGCCTACCCTTAAAACGCTTCCAGGTGAGGCGTTGAGGCAAAAATAAGAACTGGACAAATTCAGCAAGTAAAACTTCCTTTTGATAAATAATCAATTTCACATGAAGTGCCAGCTAGCTGTGAACATTGATTAATGAAGAGAGAGCAATTCATTACTAATTTCAGCATGACCTCTAAATTTCTCTACAATCATTGTTGCACCAAAAACTCCATCAAGTCTCAGCCAAAAAATATTATATGTGTTATATATGTATTAATATAAGTATTAAATCAGGATTTTACCTGTTGTTGAAAAATAAAGTAAAACTTGAGAATGTTTAACATGCAAGAGTACAAATGCAAGGCAGAAAAAATAATTATGTAACATTACATGTTCCCATTTTAAAAATGACACAAGTCTTGACTAGATAGGTTTGTGGACACATAATATAAACATTGGAGTCACAGCGTTGCTCTGTCACAATTCGCTTTACAAATGGTGTTATGCCTACCTTCACAGTCCAGAAACATCAGATTGATAAAATCTGGAGGAGAGAGTGCTAAAGTGGGACTTAAACCAGCCTCATTGTATCACTTCATGGTGATTTAAATAGGCCATCCAGAGAGAAAACATCAATAGAAATTCTGTGATAAACAAAGCTTTAAATTGATTCAATAAAATAAAATGTCTCAATTGTTATGAAAACATTGCCGAGAGCTGTGAACAGATTCCACTCCCTTGTTTTTAACATGCAGCTGAAATCTATGTGTATTCTGATATTTGTTTGTTCTGAAAACAGCAGTGTGCCTCAGGCAGATCAGTAACAGGCAAGCTGGCATAGTCGATTGTATAAGGGATCCTGAACAAGCATCTGAAAAGCAACTATTTAAAAATCAGCAATCCCATTTCAGAGAACAAAATAAGAGACTCTGAAGCATTCTCTTCACTAGGTTTTGTTACTATTTGAGTTCTAACAACAGAGGAAAAAACCCAGGCTTCTTTCTTTGAATGGTATTGTTGAATAAATTTCAAAAAGTACAGTAAAGTAGAAGTGAGTCTCTTTATGTGGAAGCCAATTTGCATCATCCTTGCACACACAAAAGTCAGAAACCATGCTACTTTTTTTAAAAATGCACTAAGTATAAGAACAACAACCCTCACTTCTCTTTTTCGAAGGAAAAGCATTATGAAGTTACACAGATAATTATTTAAAAAGCCACATTCAACAAGTTTCCATTAGAATTTGCCTTCTTAGCATAGTCATTTGTGTCATACATCAACAATTCCTCTTAGAACTCACCCTCAGTTGTGTGTCTGGAGTGATTCTGGAGGTGACAAATGGCACCTGTTGTTTTTAAACCCATATGCAGCTCTTCCAGTGTAAGAGCACAGCTGGCTCACCTCACGCTCTGCCTCCCACTCTACTGATTCCAGGGCTCCAAATCTTTCCTCTTCCCCATTTCCCTAACCTTAACCTAGTCCATTTGCTCTTACAACAAGCATGGTAATTGTTTCAGTCAATAGGGTGGGTCAAATGCATTCCTTTTTAACACCAGTGACTTTCCTGTGGCTGTTTGTAATTGAGAGGGGGAGATGGTGATTTCTCATTAGCACAGTAAGGAAAAAAAAATCTTGGAGCACAAATGTTACTTTGGATTTAATGAATATAAGTACAATTGTCTCTTTTGAGTGTCTGCTATCATGCAGCATCTTAATTTTTTTTGACTGGTGTCCTGTAAAATTTTAATTGCTCTGGTATCTAGTTTTATTGCAACAGAAGTTGAGTTAGTTACACTTGTAGTAAGAGTTAAATATGCCTCTATTACATACATAGGAATAAGTAAAAGGAAGTGCTAAACTAAAACAAAAATTCCAAAGATTTTGATAGGTGAAAAAACAATATCATAGTTTTAGTTGGCCATTTTATAGAACTATATAAGTTTTTCCTTTCACAAAGGCTGTTTTCCTTGAATTTCAGCCTTTGAGAAAATGTGGGTTTTTTTATTTTTTTTTAGTTATCTCTATAGTGAAACTATGAAAGTAATGGGGAAAATGTCCTATTTCTTATCTGGAGGTGATTTTGAGGCAGAGTTTTCATTTGGAAGGTGGAAATTAATATTTCAGTTAAGATTTCTGTGATGATTTCATCAGTAACTCAGGTACATCAAGTAAAATACACATCATGCTGTGAATGCTGGCAGATTTTACATTATTGAATGCTCTGAGGGAACATCACCAGTCACCTGGAAGGACAGGAATGAATTCACCTCAACAGGGGAGTCTGCCTTTGTCCTTGTGACTTCAAAAATTTAGGGAATATCTATCCTTAGAAGAATTGCAGAGGCATAGGAGTAAAAAAGTTCAGAAGAATGAAATGTTCTCCATTTATTTGGGAATGGTGTTCCAGGTTACACTTTTGCTATACAATGTCTTCAAAGCAGTGTCAGTGGAACTGATGAAAAGAATATCTGCTACTAAAACTGCATTGTGACATGATGGTCCGTACTGCCTTGGGGGACTAACATGCTCTTGCACATATTCCTCATTTATGAGAGTTTTTGTACCCTTGTATAATATAGTAAGAGAGTCTTTTCTGAAAACAGAAAAGCAGCTCAAGCCCTGTTCATATGTGCCCAAACCAGCAACCATATGATTAAAGAACAATAAGGACTGCACCTGATTCGGCTTGGACATTCTTTATGATTTTCTTAATAACAGGTTACAATTATTTGTGTCTTTAATTAAGTGTTTGCTGTGGATTCTACAGTACAAGGCTAAGCCTTGTGAGGTCATTGGACAAAATGGCACAAAACTGGAAGGGCAGTGGTTCTATAAAAAATTATTAGGTTTGGGAGGAGAGAAAAGGCCTGGATGGGAAAAATTCATGTTCTGTAACTTCTGTCATTTCTTGGATGTCGTTGTTTAGATTCATTGACAGCATTTTCTGTTCCACAGAGTAAAGGGATACAGGAAATTCCATGGGCTAGAAATAGATTACCCTACTGATACAAAACTGCCAGTGAGAGTCATTGCAGTACTTGGCTAAAAACACTGGAAATGGAAAAGGATTGACACTGTTTTCTCCTGGCATCTTTAGTTTGTTTCAAAGCTGGCAGGCAGGCACTGTGTGGTAGTTTTGGGATGTCTTTTGTGTTGCTTGTTGGCTGAAATACAGCTTGGGCTTTTTCGGATGGGTAACAGGTTCTTGAAGAATGGATGGGTTGTCTGAAATTATTAACAGAGCAGTCAGAGGAAGGGATGTGATTGTTTGCTTTGCTTTTGTTGTCATTCTCTGCCCATACTAATTCTTTATCCAATAATATCTTGGCTACAACATGAGCTGGACTTTAAATCCCATCCCTCTTCAATAACAGGACTAGTTACTTCCACATCTCTCTGTGTCAAACAAGGTGGTCCTATACTGGGTATTTGGGTGACAACATCCTGCCTCCCAGCTGTGATAATAAATAAGGGGTATAAGATCTGGCACTTGCAAACTCTTTTATTTTGGAAGCTTCTGTCCAACATATGGATAAAATTATTCAAAAACCTATTCCTCCAAATGAAATATTTTTATCTAAACAGTGATATGAGTGCATATAAACTAATATTATTCAGATACACTGATTAACAGCAGCAACATGAAAATGAAACAGTCTCCTCCATCTGTTCGTTTGATGTGTGTTCATGGTCTTAGCTCATAAGTTATTAAGTTATATCTAGAAGTTGTACCTCATACTGTATGTGTTTTAATCAGGCTGTGACTCCTTTATTGGTACTTCAATAAAACAGACAAAAATATAAAAATGAGGATGAGTCATCCACCTGAGGTGTAGGTATCTAGTGTTATTTTGGGTGCTTTGGCATATCCCAGCTGGTTTCCAGCTGCTGATAAGGAAGGACAGCTCTTCCAGCCCAGCTCTTCCATTTGTCAGACCCAGACAGGCAAAACTCCTGGATGCCCTGGGATATCCAACATGACAGTGGTTGCCAGTCTTCAGGAACATGGATTCTTCCAGTGGCTCTTGCTGGCACTACTGTCTAATAGGCATCTGTAAAAAAGGGCTGGAGGTGAGGATTTTTCTGTTAGCAGAACTTCCTACTATGACATAAAGTTTAATCCCAAATGCAGAGTATGGCACTGGCAGCATGTTTGATCAATAACCTGAAGCAGTTCTACATATTTTCATACATGCTATAAAGCTGGCTTGGCCCAGCTGAAATAAACTGAGAACTTTTTAAGGATCAAATCTCAGAAACACTTTAAATTAAAGTTCTGTTTATAAATAGTCTTTTAATATCTGTTACATGGTTTCCAGATGGACTCCTGTTCTTTTATAGCTAATGATCGAGTATGTTGTAATCTTTCTTATAATGTCAAATTCTCAGCAAGTGATTCCAATTGCAAAAACTATAAATAGGGTGTAATCCAAGTAAATATTTTTTTTAAATATACCTGGCTTATACCTTTTATATATCATTTGAAGTCTTTCTGTGGTATCAGGGTTTTGTATGGATTTAATAGGTCTTCACCACTGTCTTAAAGTGGCTCTGGGCCATGTTCTGACTGTGCCCTGGGCTGCATCCAAAGCCCTGTGGGCAGCAGGTCAAGGGAGGGGATTCTGCCCCTCTGCTCTGGTGAGAGCCCACCTGCAGTGCTGCATCAGCTCTGGGGTCCCAGCACAGGATGGACATGGAGCTGCTGGAGTGAGTCCAGAGGAGACCAGCAAAATGATCAGAGGGATTCCTATGAAGAAAGGCTGAGAGAATTGGGATTGTTCAGCCTAGAAAAGAGAAGGCTTTGGGGTGCCCTAACTATGTCCTTCCAGTGCCTGAAGGGAGACTGCAAGAAAGATGCAGAGAGGCTTGTACAAGAGCCTGGAGTGACAGGAGAAGGGGGAAGGATTTTAAATTGAAATATTAGCTATTAGGAGGAAATTCTTTGCTGTGAGGGTGGTGGGGCACTGAAACAGGTTACCCAGAGAAACTGTGGGACACCCCATTGCTGGGGGTGTTCAAGGCCAGGTTGGATGGGGCTCTGAGAAAACTGATCCAGTGGAAGATATCCCTGCCCATGTCAGGGGGCTGGAATTAGGTGATTTTTAAGGTCCCTTCGAACCAAAACCATTCTATGATCCTATGAAAATTGGACGAGAGTCCTAGTTCCCATACACTTTCCCCAGGAGATTTATGACAAAGTAATTTTGATCAGTTTGACTGACACTCTTTTAACAAGACCTGAATATTTCCATTTTCTTTATGGATAAGTGTAAAGATAGGATGTATGTATCTCTTCCATTGACCTCTGGTCAATGTCTAACTCTCAGATTCATGGTATGACGGAAATAATGTGTGTTACGAATTCACAGATCAGTCTTGAAGTTAGAGATTTTTATTAATAAAACCTTGGTTAAATTGGTAAAGGCACCTGCCACCTTGCCCATTTATTAATGATTTCCTTCTGAAAATCCTGTAATTTTTCATTACTGCCAGTTTATGGAAAATGACTGATTGTTATTCTAGTTAATTTGTTTTTTTAATGGAGTGTTTGAGTTCGAGTTTACTTTGGTTTTAATTAGATTTTGTTTTTTTCTCACAACAGAAAAATATTTTTTGGGAGGTAATATGAGACTTCTTTTTTCTTTTCCCTTTTATTGAACTAGCAATTAAAGCTGTGTCATCAACAAAGTCTAGATCTTCAAAATCTATGTCATATATCTGTATTTCTAATATTAATCTCAGTGGCAATACCAAACATGACAACATCATTGTTTAATATCAGTCTATGCGATTAACCATTTCTTCAAGCCTATGTTGATGTATGCAAGCCCCACTGTAATGATGGCAATAATTTTTGTTGTAACACAATAACAGTTCAAGATGTTCTGTACTGGTTTGTGATAGAAGCTCTGCATGTGCTGGGGAAACGTATGAAGTTTGTGCTGAGTGGTAAAAACAGTATTTGATGCTCTCTTTGATGTTTAAACTGAGGGTAAAAATCTGTCCAACACATGAGATGAAGCTTGTTCTAGCAGCTTGTTCTTGCTTTACTTCAGCTCTAAAAGAAATAAAAAGGAAGAAAGGTGCTTTAAAGGACTATGCACAAAGTTTTGCTCACCTCAATCACTGTTACACTAAGTCACACTCATGTGAAATACTTCTGGTATCTCAGTTTCAAGTGCTGTTATACCAAAGCATTTCTTGGCCCCATATCATTCCCCTATGTTCTTCTCTTCCACAAACTTCAGCCATTTGTAGGTCTTCTAATTAACTTTGTCATGCAACATGTGTAACGTTTAGCTCTGAGAATGTAATCTCATTGGTGAGGTGTCCTATGATGTTTGCTGAGTTAATCTTGAAAAGTGACACTTTTTGATTTTTTTTCTCTGTTAAAGGTTTTTTTCTGTTTATGATTGACATTTCCAGACAGCGTAAACTGGCTTACTGTAACTTTATTCAACTGATAAAGTGATTTACTATTCCTTCTTTCAGTAACCCCTTCAGCCTCTTTGGCAGTATTGTCCACGTACTTCCTCTTGCCTTTTACCTCCATTTTCCATTTTTGTGTGGGAGCCAGCTGCAACTTGGTCATGCCTGTGATATTGCAGTGTGAAAAAGACTGCCACATATTCATGATGCCTTCTTGTGATGGCCCTGGGTGGTATAATAGCTGAAATCTGCTCTTGACTTTAGTTTGAAATTGTTCCTCTAATGGTTCATATTTTGACTCTTTGATTGTGCTTTTTGGTGGAATGGCTTTCCCCTGGTCATGAAACCTAAAAGCAAGTGCAGTTTTGCCAGGCTTTCCACACTCCCATTTAGAGACTGGCTAAGTTTGTTTGTAGCACTCAGCCTCACTTTCCATGTCCCCAACCTTTATTCAAAAATAGGTAATAAAATACACAGAGTTTTGCAATTAGAATATAATTTATTTACTTTCTTGGTTGAAGCTATTGCTCTGAGAGGATAGCCACACTCTTTTGTTGTGCTCCCACAAAAGGCTGTGACAGATAATCTTGTGTAGAATACTGGAAGTACTTTTGTGGTCATGTTGTTTGTTTAATTGAAATTGAGATGCTTGCCGTTCAAGAGTTTGATCTACAAGCCAAGGGACAGAAAAGCCATTTCATTAAATTTTAGAGAAATAGTTTGTGTAGTACAAAATACAGAAAGGCATGGAGAAACAGGAGGCAGTCTGGTGCTCACAGTTGCTGTAGCAAGTGTTCTGTAGGGTAAAGATACTTGGATTTTCTTCTGTACTGAAATCTGAAAATGGCTACAGCCCACCAGCTACAGCTAAAGTGCTTTCATTTGGAATTTGATTTAGAAATAGAGTAAGACTTCAGGGACATGGAAAGGTGCTCACCTGCAACGTTGTTTTCCACTTTTTTTTTAAGGGCTGTGTTACTTGGCTAATAGCTACAGTCTAGCTTGCAAGGGAGATTAAAAACTCTTTTTACCTCTTTTGACTTGTCAGTCATTCTATCATACATACTTAAGTAAAACATTACTAGGCAGCATCATTATATACATGACACTTTCAGTGTATAACACTCAAGATTAAACATGTGCAGCCTAATATATCCTCCTCATAAAAATGAGTATCCTGTCTTGACACATCTTCTGAAAAATAAAAGCGAGCATTTTAAAGGGGTTCATTAAAGTTCTAATATTCACCCTCAGATATGTTTTTATGCTAAGAAATGACATGTCTTTCATTATTCATGTAGATCTACCTTAGTTCCTTAAGGTTTCTTTCTGAAGATAAAACTGGTTTAACAGTACAATATAAATCAAATATTAAAATATTTGAGGACTCATAAAGAAGAGGTGAGATTCATCAGAGGTAACCCTCCCTGTTTTCACAATGAAATTATTGAAAGAAAATTATACATGAATCATCCCAAGTTAAAACTCATAGAAAAATAGGCAAGGAAATAATCAGCTGATCTTTGCAGTTTCCTAGCAGGTAATTAAGTGACTAAAAGAACAAACATAGAATTTTCAAGATAAATCCTATTAAAGCAATCTAATTTTCATCTCTGGCAGGATTCCTTGTGTAGATTAGAAACAGCATGTCATGTGCACCTTAAAAAAGCTTTTAAGGTTGTCTCAGATGACATTCAGCTAAACAAATGAGTACAATTTGGTGTAGATTAAATTACTCCCATGTGAATCCAGATTTTGCTGGAAAGTAATATTCTATGCATCAAAGATTCCAAGCAAAATGGAAAAAACACACCAAGTTCTAATACACCAAGACTCCTGAGTTCTTCAGGAGTCTCTCCTTTGTTGATTGTTGTTCATTGCTTCATTAATAACTTGAGTGATGGAATAGAATATTTTATTCAAGTTCCTGGGGAGCAAATAATCTTAGATTTAATAATTTCATACTAGAATTAATAGATAATCTTAGAATTTTAAAGTATCTTGATCAATTGCAGCATAGTTTTGAGGTATTTAAAAGCACAATTCACTCATGATGTGTAAAACCCACTGTGTTGAGGTAGGAATAACCACTGACAGTGTTTTTATGGGATCAAATATTGAATTATTGGTATTCTGTAGCTGAGACAGATAAACACAGAGCAGGTCTCAGAGAGAACTTGTGGGACATTTTAAGAACAGGTTAGAAAAACATGTATGAGTGATGGTTTATGTGTCTTTAATGCTGCCTCCTGGCAATGGGGTGGATCAGAGAACTTCCCAAATCCCCAGTCTGCTATGGAGTCTATTATCCAATGAACCTGGTGTGCTGGCAGCAGTCAAAGCTGTGAGGTCAGATCTGATCTGATCTGGTGTCCCTCAGCTGCCTGAAGTGAGTGGTTTACATGACTGTAATTGAGATACAACTTAAGCTTTGTTTGTGGGGCTGTGAGAAAATCTCGGTATCTGTCTAATTTGCCCTGAACACAAGGTGAAAAATGCCCACTAGAGTTATCTGGCCTTGAGAAAAAAGAAACACTTTTGAAAGTTTCATCCTATTTTATTTATCAGATTAATTTCATTTATGGATCCACATCACTGAATGTATCAATACCCTGTGGTTTTTGCATCCACGACTGGATGTTGGTGCCAGCAGGGATGACCACATTATTCTGGAGGATGTTGGTTGCTATTCTTTGTTCTGAAGGCTGTTGACAGATGAATTAATTTCCCTCTATTGTTTTCTTTCTTTAATGGCATACCCAGTTAATTAATTTTTTCTCACTTCAAAGCTGCATGCTTTCTGACAGGCCAAAGATCTGCTGATGGCAACACTCTTGAAATGCTGCTGGTCTTGGTGGGAACAGAAAATGACACATTTTAATTTTTCAGGTTGCCTCAGAGCCAGCACTCTTGTACAAAGGTTCTGTTTCTGTGTTGGCAGCTCATGAAACCACAGCAAAGCAGAGAAGGAAAGCTTGGAACAGGACTCCAAGGCGCCCAGAGTATAAAGGTGGCTCTGTGATCCATTTTTCCTGTGATGAAGGTCTTCCCTCAAATATGAAAAGAGCATTGAACTACATAGTGCGCCTTTTCTGTGCTGAGAAAGTTAACCTGCTCTGAGGGGGTGACACTCCTGTCTCAGCCCAGAAAACAGCAGCCAGTACAATGGGAACAGGGAGCTTTTCTCCCAGCTGCTTGGCCTTTCAAAGCAACACAGCACACGCTAACCGTGGACAAAAATCATCCACTCCAGCACCTTTCAGGGATCCGTGTACCATCTGTAACCCCCACTGAACATTTGCCATTTAAAGTGGACCTAGAGCATCACAGCCTCTGTCCCAGATTCCTCTGAACCTGTCACTGCTCTGAAGTCACACAGCCAGCACACTGGGAGCACTGTCATAGGAATTATTTTCTCAAGCTATGAATTAAAATTTTTATGAATCTCTGGCA
This sequence comes from Cyanistes caeruleus, assembly GCF_971803275.1. Classification (NCBI taxonomy): domain Eukaryota; kingdom Metazoa; phylum Chordata; class Aves; order Passeriformes; family Paridae; genus Cyanistes; species Cyanistes caeruleus. Next base: position 76,640,591 of record NC_141705.1, read on the forward strand.
TCTTTCCTAAATTGTTTGACTTTGCACAAGCCTGACTTCTGTCATGTACGTAAGAACAATTCAGAAAAATTGCTGGACTTTGCCTTTTAGGTGGAAAAGTCTTTCTGTATTACCTATAACATTTCAGTCTTGCAGTCTCCTCCTGAAGCTGGAGATGTGATCCACATTGCTGTGAACCTGGAAATACCCGTAATGCATGCATGTGCATTCAAGTGAAAAACTGCATATTTTTGACAACTGCAGCCTTTCCTAATAAGAATTTATAAGATAAACACCTCTATATTTGGAAGCTAACCTCCCCTTCTCCCTCCTTGAAGAGGTCAGACCTTAGAACATGTGTGTGGTGAAATTTCTAATATTTACAGGAGTACTTACAGATGTTTGCATTATAACATAAGCCGTAATAATTCAATTCATACCAACAGATGATGTCAAAAGTCATATCCTATGATGGGGAAAGGGAGTATTGCACAGAAGTGCTAAAGGATCCTGGATTCCCTCTCCTACTAGACAAGCAGTACCTGCAGATGAACACCACCACCTTTGCACTTGGTTCCTTGGCACTCAGTGGTACATTAAAGGGTACGAAAAACATTCTGACATTCCCTTTCTCCTGCGTCCCACTTGCTTCCCTGGAGAATATGTGGGTGTCTGCTGATATTTTTGTGTACTGACAGCCCATGAAAATTCTTGCTGATGTGTGCTGAAACCTTTAGTTCAGTGGCACTTAGCCTGTCAGCTCAAAAGGAAAATGTTTGATAGGAAGCAGAAAAATTGGAAGGAAAAATAAGTCAGGAATATTTTAAGTTCCAAAAGTCAGTTGAATTGTCTGCACTAAATGAAACAGTTTTGGGGTTTTTTAAAACTGAAATATGCTAGAGATTTTCTAATTTGAAAAGGTGAAAGAATTTTAAAATCGAAGCTCCATCATCAATATCTATCTCTCTCTATATATCTATATTAGATATCTAATATCAGACTATAGATATTGAGTTAATCTGTTGCTTTTGAACTAATTTTGTCAAAACACTGTCACATCTATTCACATTTTACATGAGCTGTCCTATTTGGGGCACATGGGAAAAATCAGGAATAAGAGAAGCAAATTAGAATTCCCATGGTGGGAAGAAGAGTCATAACACCTGAGTTTAAAAGCCCAATCTGTTTTGATATTATTTTCACAATTTTAATGGGAAGGATCACAGGATCACACCAGGACTCTGTGTCAGAGGAAGCCACAGGGCCATGGCTGTGCCACATGGTGAGGAATTGCAGGCTACACCAGTTAGCATTGACAGCAGGCTAAAGCTTCCATTGCCCTCTTCCAAAGAACTGGTGATCAAATCAATTCCAGCATGGTATGTTCTCCTCTGAGAAAAAAAAAAGGAATTTTTCTTCTTGCAATTATATTTTTTACCCTGTCCTGTGAGAAGCTTGGAAAAAAAAAAGAAAACTAAAAAAACTTCAGACTCAAGCTGCAGTGGAACTTGGAAGTAAATGTGAGTTTTTGTCCCATGGTACTTTGCAAGCAGAAATTCTGTTTTCCATTTTCAGATGGTTGACTGCTAGCTGTGTTGTAGAGTCTAGCTGTGAACTTTGGCTTTGCTTTGGCCTAGACATGTGGCATCTAGCTTGTTCCAGCACAGAGTATGTAAAGCATTTGGCTCTATAAATCTCCAGTCTCAGAGGAGCCATCCTTCCATATCTGACATTAATGAGGCACACCTGCACAGTGTTTGACTATCTCTGTATCATTCCATGTATCATGGCTGGCTGATTCCAGCAATGCACCACAACTGAGACAAAAAAAAAAGGAGCAGTTTGCTCATTAGGAACGCAACAGTTTCAGTGTTTTGGCTTTCATTCTTCGTAACATCTGTTGAACAGCACTGGGTTTGTTCGATGTCTGAATATCCATATACATGTTTATGAAAATAATAATGCAATTTAAGCTTTGTCTTCAAATTATTTGTACAAATAATTCTTCAGTATTGTGGGAGGAGAGGGGAAGATGCATAGTTTCACATGTGGTGTGAAACCTGGTAAAAAGAGATGCTGTGTCAACTTTCTGCATTTTGTTTAAATTAAAATAACAACATATTATTATTTAAATTAATATATTATATATATTATCCCTGTTTAATTAACAAAATAAAACGCTAAGTTGTTTGACTGATTATGTGTCCATGTGAGGAAGAAATTCAGAAGGGTCAAAGACAAAAAACACAGGATGAAGAAAGGAACGCAGGATTTACAGAGCCAGCTGGGATCTATAACATCACCTGCTTTCTGTTAGGGTGAATCTTCTGTCCTAATGCCTGGCTTTAGTCTTCTATTTGGGCAGAAATGCTTTTGTACAGAGCAGAGTGATTCTGCTCTAGACCTTCTGCAGAACTGGAGACCAGATGAACATTTCCAAATTTGGGAGAATGAAAACTGGATCAAAGACCCTCAACGGTGAAGGCAAAATTGGGTTAGAGCTTCTCAACAGTGCAAGCAAAGTTCAGTTTTGTGGAGATGTGATTCTGGCAGAGGTGGTGAAAAGCTGTTGGGTGAAAAGCACTTGGATAGGATCAATGAAAACTGGAGCAGATAAAGAGGGTGCAAATGACAAGAGTGCTGAAGAAAACAGGGAAGTTGAGAACAAGAGAGAAAAGGGGTGGGAGTCAGAGAGAGAGAGAGAGAGAGAAGGATATCCAGAAAATAATCTGAATGGGTAAGAAACCAGGGATGTTTTAAGTAGTTGAGAAAATTGTGTAATTGTTTTTTTCCCCTCTCCCGCCTTTGTGAAATTATGTAGCCTTCCCTGGCCCTTGCATCCGTGCTCTTTTTTTAGGGAGTTCCAAAATCTGTTTTAATCACCAAAACTCCCTTTTCTCCACTATGCTTCATTCCTCCTACACTGCAGAGTTTTGCATGCCTGTGAGAATGAGGGAAGGCCAGAGAGCCACTGTTGCTTCTGCTAATTGAAGAAGGGGGGCAGAAGAAGAAATCAGCTCTTGCTATTCCCCCTCAGCCTAGTAATTGCTGTCCCACAGGAAACAGCTCCCTCATATTATGGCACCCATAGCAACAACTCTCTTTTCCTAGGGCTCTCATGCACATAAAATGAGGAGCAGGGCTGCAGCCTTCACCTTCTTCAGCAGCACTACCCAGGAGAACTGCAAAAATACTGCCACAAAGGACCATTTCTCTGGGGGGAAAAAAAAAAATCTTTGTCATTGGTTTTGATTTAGTCAGAAGAAGAAAAAGCTTTTAAAAGTAGGACACCATGGAATAGAGAAGCACAAATACCTGTTTGCCTTGAGAGTAAGGCCTGTTGTTGTGTGGAATGTAGCTCCTACAGGAATGATTCCATCAAGGAGTTCAATAAAACAATTGATTTACTGATGTGTGTTGGTGAACCTGAGATTTTGTTGTTTTGTATCAATGAATTCAGTGGAGTAATATCCTGTGCACTTGCAGGTTGATGAGATCACAAATTAGAAAACTATTTATCCCTTAAAACAGAGAAATGTAAAGGAATGATAACCTGGCTTTGGAATTGCTATGGAACTTACATAGTTCGGAAGAATTTAACTCTAAGAGGCTAACGCTAATAACATTTGGGTTACTTTTGCTGCTTGCTCTTTGACCTGCAAATTATATAATTACTTATCTTTAACTGTTCATGTTTGAGTAGCTTGCATACATTTATAAGAATTAGGATACGAAAAATTGTGAGGATTTTGTGGTCTGTGCTGAGACTCTTTCAAGATATACCTCCCAATGTAGATGCAGTGCATATCCTAAATATAATACAGGGAAGGCCCAAAGAATTTTTTATTTGGTTGTTGCAGAAACACATTTTAATAAATATTTCCTTGTTTTGCATACAACTGTTCAACATATCTTCTGACCTTACCATTAGCTGTGATTTTTCAGGTTTTTTTTTCATCAATGTATCAATTCATTAAAAAGATTCACCAAACAAAAGCAGGAATCCTACAACTACTATTGCTTGAGAGGCAAGGTTGACTATTTATTTTACATAAAACTCCTCTAAGTATTTCTACAGGGAAATAGAAAATAAATTACATTTCTGTAGAAAAATAGATAGCATGCTGAAGTGGAAATGTGAATGTCAATGTAGGCTGCTGCTTTTTGCTTATCAGTGTGCTCTACTTAGAGAAGGAAGTAAAGAAATCCCAGGCTGTGTGAACCATCAGGGAATTGCTGTAGCACTGATTGCTTTTGAAGAATAATTTAAGCTGACACTGGAAAGCAGCATGCTCTCCTTTTATTTCTGTATAGTTATCCTTGCCTTCCCACCTCTTTTCAACATGGTTTAAATGGTTTCTGTCAGTTACAAAAATCCTTATGTACACTTGTGCTCTAGTGATATTTATTTTCCAAAGTCAAACAGTCTCTATTCCTCTTTTAGTAAGTGCTTTAACTGTTGTGAAATTAGGGGTAGGAACTCTTTATCTCTTTAAGATTCTCATCTACCAGACAAGTCCCTTCCTGGAAGTCTCTGACTCCTTCTGCACTTAGGACCACTTGACTTGCACAAAACAAATTGGAAACACAAAGAACTGACTGAATACAACAGTGACATTCTCTTGACTTCTAAAAAATAGTACTTTGCCTCTTAGGCTGGTTATATGGAAGGCAGTCATCTTCAGGAGGTAATGAATTGAATCAATTGCTTTGAAACTCAGTACTTTTGTTTAGTCCTGTAGCTTTCTTATATCACAATGTTTCATATCAGATTAAAGAAAAAAATATAGAAATACTTCTGAAAGGTTCTTGTTCCTTTTGGGTTACACAAAATTGCTTGTCAACAGAGACAGCCATAATTTTCTTTTGGTGAACTAGAAGCCAGTGAAATGTTTGCCATGAAACAAATATCCCAGAGAGCACATGAATCCAGGAATAAAAGAGTTTCTAACCAGGCAGCAGATCATGTGGCACAAGCCATAACTGTATTCCAGTAACCATTTGCAACTTCTGCAACACTCAGGAGACTGCTGCTCTGTTATACCCCCTCTCTTCCCTGGTAATGTGAGCCACAGAATGCAAATCAGAAAATTAAAAGTTAGACAAAATTACATTGCAGCACACCTATAAAAACTCTGCTTTGGTCAAGGGTCTATGAAAGGAATTTGTCTCCAGCACTATGTGACCTGCCAGGTATTGATGAGGGATTATTTTCAGTATTCAGCTCAAAAGGCAGAGAAAATAGCTTTGGAAACTGGACATTGCCAATGAATGCAACTGGTAAAATGAAGCTACAAACCAAGAGACAGAGGTATCTACTGAGTATGATTACATCTCTCTGTCAGCAAAATTCTGAGGATTATGCAGCAAAAGGGTGCCTAGCTGCTAGATACATCTGTGGGTATGTTTTTAAATTCAATTTGCCCATTGGAACTAGAACTCTAATTTATGCAGTCTGGTTATTTTGCTTTAGGTAACATAGTGGAAATTGGTATAGCATTTATATATTTATCACACATTAACATTGTAATTAATCAAATTAACATTAATCTGTACTCTTTCTATAGCTCTTCCTATCTGTTGAACTTCAGGTGAATTAAAGTGGGTCTGCCTGTGTAGCACTGAAGATAGTGTCTGGAATTTCAAACATGATAACCCTGGTGGGAATAGCAGGATTTCTCTTTGATTTCAAATCTCCTGTTTTAAATAACAATTTTCCACAGTAATTTATGGGCAGCATTCTCTCAGCATGGTAAAAGTAGTAGTAATTAAATATTTGTAGAGGGTTCTGTTTAAGAACCAACAGAAGATCAGCAGCATGACTTTAATCTCCTCTCAAGCTTTCATAAATGTGACCTTCAGAAATTCCTTTTCCTTTTATTCACACATCATGCAGCAGATTTTATTTTGCATTCATTTTCCTTCTGAAACTTAATGACTGTGATATCACTGGGATTGAAATGGGGCTTATAATCAAGATAAATTAATTTCAAATATGTTTTAAAACAGTTTCCCTTCAGAAATTCATAATATATAAAAGAGGCATATAAAATAACAAGTTAAATACATTGGGGTAATTAACAAAGTAAAATTAAATTACATTATTTTCAGATTCATATGTCAGTAAAAGGTTTTGCCAATTCATTTCCTCACTTAAATTTAACTTTGTCATCTCAGCTCATTTATTAAATTCTGTTTTTTCTGGCATCTGTTAGCTAAGAACATAGACCTCAACAATAGCATATTCAGGAAAACCTTTGCTCTCATTTCGATGGCTGCAGAAATGCTTATGCTGTATTTGGATTTTTTTTCAGGATGGGATTTTTAACTCCCAAGACACGAAAAGGAACTCTCATGGATGCCATTTTTCAAAATGATTGAATTTGATTGAAGAAAATGAACTGTTAAAATATCCCCATGCTTTAAGTCACATAGAAGATCATCAAAAGATTTGACTTTTGCTTTATTACTTGGGAAGGAGATTTGGTAACATACTTCTATTGTTCAATTTATTTTGTAAACATTCCATTCATCTGCTTTTGACACGATGTGATAAATTGTACCCTGCCTGTTTCCTCATATTCCCTCATTTTGGGTGTTTTTTGATCTCCTAAAGTGCTTTTAAAAATGTTATCTCAGTGACCTTAGTACCAACCAAACTCTTATTTTGGCTGTGAGCTACCCAGTCCTGTCATTACTGTAGCATCACATGGCAATACCAGGAAAAAATAGTTTAGTGGTTGTTTTTTTTTTTAACTTTCACAGAATAGATAAGTGTATAATAAAATTTGTATTAAATAAAAAAAAAATAAATCATAACAAGATACCACAGTCCTCTTCAGGAAGGGTGTTGTCATTCTTTGAAATCTTTTGATCTCCTTGCACTTGAAGGAGACTTTTCACTTTTTTGTTGTGTATGAAAGCTGTTAAAAATACATCAAATCTAGAAACCTCTTAGAAATACTAAGATACATAAAAGTGTTTAGTGACAGGACAAGGGGAATGGCTTCAAACTGAAAGAGACTAGGTGTAGACCGGATATTAAGAAGAAATCCTTTTCTGTGAGGGTGGTGAGGCCCTGGCACAGGTTGCCCAGGGAAGCTGTGGATGCCCCAGCCCTGGAAGTGTTCAAGGCCAGGTTAAATGGAGCTTTGAGCAGCCTGGTCTAGTGCAAGGTGTCCCTGCCCATGGCAGGGGGATGGAATGAGATGATCTCTAAGGTCCCTTCCAAACCATGCCATTCTATGATTCTATAGCTCTGTAATATATGCTATAATAATTTATATATTTATATATATCTATTATTATATATAAATTCTTCTGTATTATACAGATAGGGATTGCACAGGGTCTGTTTAGAGCAGGAAAGGACACATGGCTCAAACAGAGGGATTTATGGAAAGTTAACATAGACAGATTTCCAGGGTGAAAAAGCACCCTGTTCTGATCCATCAGTCTTCACTCATGGATATATTTGCATTGAAGAAAATAGGGATAGTTGGTAAGACTCAGAAACATTTGAATGAATAAATGTCCTGTGATTTTACTAGAGAAATTGTAGGAATAGGCAGTGGTAATATTGGATTAGAGATTTTATTTAGTCATTATTGAGGCTGAAATTTATTGAAGAAGGTAAATTTGATTGATGAATTGGGTTACTGGAACACAGCCCATATGTGCCTCCTAAACTCTGAGTCTGACAACTGAGTATCAATGAATTTATGCTAATTTACTTAAAGTGAGAAAATGACCCTCTCCTTTGAGCTGCTAAGTTCCTACACTTGCTAAAATTTTTCTTTTTCCTTGTACCCCTTTCTTTTTCTTCCTGCCCAACAAAGCTCTTTTTGCTGTGAATGGCAGTGCCTACACATCCTGGTTTGCACCAAGGAAAAAACTTCAATATTTTGCTCCTCTAGGCATCTTAAAAGATCTGACAGTATTTTTACCTATGCAGTTCTGCAAGGAGTAATAATTCATATTTTTCCCTCAAATGTTGCCTAGAGGGTTGTTGCTTTGCACAGTTTATAAACAGAAGTAAAGCCAAAACCTCAACAAGCAAATGGTTTCTGCTTATTTGTAATTGAAAGCTTCATGTATTCTAGTATGGAAATCTTAATTTGATACTTCAGCAGACAGAAAATTTGTTATTAAGTAGACCCAAAATAACAGCCTGATGAATATGGAGTTCCTTGGGAATGTTATTTTTGCTAACTTTTGGGGAATGGTTATTTTAAGACATTGATGGAAGTTGCACTTATACAGAAGTAGAATTCAGCCCTGAAATTTCACAATTTGTCCAAAATTTAGAAATTATAGTGGTGTTGTTGAGTAAAAACAAATTCTTCTTCCAATGTGATCTGTGTGTGTAAACTTCTGAAACATGTCTGTCTTGTTTACCTTCTCTGTAATCAAACTTCCTAATACTTTAACCATTATTAGAAGTTACTCTTACTGGCTGCAGAAGCTTTTGCTCCAGAAAATCAGTTAAAAAGGGAAAATTCTTTTAGTACAGCTCAGGCTAAGAACAGCCTATATTTTCATGATGACACTGGACACTACATTTCTATTTGGCACACTTCCCTATTTACTCTTCCTGTCCTGGCCCAATAGTTGGTCTCCTTTTCACTCTGTGTAACTTTCCTTGCTTTCACAGCAGCAGGGATGTGAAACACACTTTATTTTACTGTTTAGTAAATATTTAAGTTGTTTTAGATCACAAACAGATAAGGACTTCAGAACTGATGCTCCACCTGTTGGTGAAAATATAAACTTTAAAATGCACTTTAAAGTCAATATAAAAGAATTAGGCTTTGTTTTAGAAGAGAAGTCAGATTATTATGGAAGGACAGAAAACTTTTTAAGGCTGTTGGCTCAAGTTTTACTTATATAGGAGAGGTCATCCCCCCTCTCCTCACAATGTGCATGTCTGGGCATCCTTGTTCTTCTTCAGTGCATTCAAAAGAGCTGATTTCTCTAAAGGTGTTGTTCCATGAATCTAAAAGTCTGGAAAAGTATTGGGATGAGTTTCCTGTGCTGTGCAGCCACAACAGGATGTTCAGTTCTATAAATTTGAATGGAACATCTCTATTACCCAAAAATGTGTCAAATTTCAGTGAACCAGTCAAAACTACACTGGAAGATCCCACAAGATGAAGTTGTTTTAAAGCCACCTCTGTAAATCATAGCATTTTTCCAATAGCTCAGTAATTGTCAGCAGAAATTGTGAACTGAACAGGAACCTTACTGTCCTTGAAATGCAAAAACCCAAGGGTTTGTATTTTATACCTCAGCTCTTGCCTGCAGTAGGTAAAGACTGGTGAGGTTGTTTTACCAACTAAATTCACCTTTGTGATTGGAAGCAGGACCGCTGTAAGGAAAGGAAACTTCAGTGCTACTGAGTTTTGTGACACTGCCATGTGCTGATGAATATCCATGTGCCTCACACCCAAACACAGGGCTTATTTGGGTTTGATTTACATGTATGTGTTGGTTTTATTGCTAGATTAAGCATTACCTCCTAGAGCAGATACGTTTCTAAATTCTTCTGTGTCCTAGAGGATATCTTAGCCACTTTCATGTGTTTATTCTAGATTGAAATTTTAAAAATGCTGACCCTTGGGAAAAAAGGAGATGTGTGGGCAGAAGAAAAGGAGCAAACTGCGAAATTACATCCTTGTTTACTCAGGAAATGATCTTTTATTGCCAGCTAGAGTAGACTTAAGGCTCCACTTACCCAAGTAACTCTCCTAACCAAATCAATCTCATTGATGTCTCCTATTTTTACTGATAAGAAAATTAACCCAAAGGCTACTTCAGATGCCTGTGGTTTTCATGTCAGGATAATTAAAATCTTCCATTTTCTCTGCTCACAAACAGCAATGATTTAAGTGGAACCGCTGAAAAATAAGATCTTTTGAGTAAGCATTACCAATTACAGAAAAAATGTTTGCTGCTAATAGTTTTCTGTCATGACACAAGACTTTTCCAAGAGTGGACTGCTTTTCCTTCGTTCTTTTACATTTCTCTGTACATCAGCTGCACATTTGGTATGGTGAAAGTTCTAGGTGACCTCAAGGGTGTTCATGTCACACATAAAGGTGTTTTACACTTCTTTGTATTACAATAATCTACCAGGATGACCTACTGATATTTTCTCTACTGATTCCTCAGATTTAAAGAGAGGTTTCTCTTCCCTGGCACGTAGCATTTTTAAAATAAAGGATGATTCCTTTAAATTTTCAATATTCCTTTGCAAGTTTTGCCTAATTAGATGCAGTGTGCTACATTTTGCTTTGTGGTACCATCAGAAAAGTCTTTACTTGAGGCATTGTAGGTAACAGTTATGAATACAATACTTAATGCTACATTGACCTAAGAATCCAAAATGAGTATTTTGAAATTAGCGAGCAATGGTATATTGTTACTTTGTCTGCATCTCACCCCATCCAATTTCCAGATCACAGCATCTGTTCTAACAGTAAAGGGGTTGATATTGTAGTAGTGTGAGCAGACTCAAGTTCAGCAGCAGAAACCAGTTTTTACTAAGCAAGAAAAAATTCTTATTTATTTATTTAACAAAACCACTTTTCAGAGAGGAACCACACATTTCTTCTTGTCCATTTATGTTAGTAATACATGTTTTTGCTTCAGCTGACCTTGGCAAATGGGGACAGGTTAATTGGCAAAGTTGTGCTAATCAATCACCATTAAGGTGATGATTTTCAGCTGAGGAACAGGAAATTTTGGATAATTATGATGCTGTTAATCAGCAGCAACAACAAAGAATGTAAAAACCACCATGAGGCTCTCAGGACGCAAAATGGTATTGATGTCTCTCTGTCACATATAATGGTTTGCAATATGTGCTAAACAGAGATTTTTTGACCTGATTTTTTTTTTTTCCCCCCTGAAAGCTGTGTTTATTCTTACAGCCAGAGGGAGTCAAATGGACCTTTTTTTGTGGGTGTGGCCTGTCATTGTTTTCTGTGGCTTAAAAACAAAGCAGTGAAAGACATTCCCTTATGCTAATTTTCCAGTGCGTTTCTGGAAACTCAGACCATGAAGTTTGCCTCAAGAAATTGGTTCAATGTGGCTAAGACCCTTGTTTACTTGTTCTCAATTAAGTAAGCATTAATAAGCTGTTCCATTTGCACACAGATTGCCCAGAGAGGGTATTTTCGCTCTCTCTGGGTAACTTTGGCAGTAGTACATTAAATCATTGTTTCATAGTTCAAGGCTAAAACTGTATTGGAACTAAAAGATCTGATATTTAGAAAATATGTATTCTTAATTCCAGTTCTGCCTTGCTTTACAACTAGTTTCTTAGTCTCATTGAAGAATGAGTGTTAGTTTTGTTGCTTTTGGACACATTAGAAAAAAAATTGAATGGAGTGTTTATTGGACCTTTAGTATGGAATGTTTGAGATCCCGTGGAAAGCGATCTGAAGTATTCTCAGTGAGCGTTTCTGCTGCACTGCTCTTGGGAGCGGACGTGGAGTTGGTTGCCTTTGATGTTGGTGATATCTGTCTTTGAATTAGTTCTGAAAGTTTAGATTTCCTCCTCGTACCAGCAGTGTGGCAGTGGTGACCTAGCAGCACGTGTTCTGCAGCTCAGCTCGTATCTTTTATCAGAATATTTTACCCTTCTGCCCGCAGTGGCACCTCTTACAGTGCAGATGTTGGTCCAGCCATGACTGGCAGTCATGCCGTGACTGGCATCTTGCTGGAGCCAGGCATTCAAATACCCATCTGCTTTTGATTGCTTGCAGGATGTTCTTCCTCTGAAATGGGGAATAGTCTCTCATTTTTAGTTTTAAATTGTCCATTTCTTGCTGTAGGGGAAGCTGCCATTCCTGAGCGAAAACCGGAGTTAGCCTGCGGAGTGCCGTGAAACAGATGAGGGATGGACAAACTGAAGGGCTAAATCCTTTCCTTCTCCATCCAGCACAGGGCAGAAATCCCCTGGAAACTGACTCATCCCAGTCTGTATTAGCTGTAGTGCAGCTGAGATGACAGTGAGAGGGGCCCAAACTGTGTGACAGTGACTGAAGGTCTGTGCACAACACAGCCTCATACCTGGCCCCTGGCAGGTACCACTCCGGGAGAAGGAGCTCCTGGAAGGAATTAACCCTCTGTCTTGGCTACAGCAGAATTAATTTTGGAAGTCTCTCTTCGATTTCCTTACTTCTCCTCGCTTCTGTGTCATGCCAATGTGGTTTTTATGTTATCAAGCCAAGCTAGCCACTGAGAACTTTATCTAAGCTGCGGTTTGCATTTCAGTTTGTTGTGATGTCTGGAATTGGTGGAGATAAAGCATGGGCTTTATTTTCTGGACTTCATTTTCCATGGCTGACATTTGGCAGTCTGGATCTGCATACTTAATTGTCTAGCTCTTAAAATTATCTTTGTTAAGAGAAAATTTAGGAATGTTGGCTTGATGGCTATAAGATTTCTGTGTAGAATAATCACAACCCAGCCTTTCTATTTTTTTAAATATTTTGTTTTGTTTTGTTCCTAAAATGAAGTAACAGGGATGATACAGGACCACGAGAGGGCACTCTGGCTCTTTAAGTGCTCCTTATTAAACTTTTATCACTGAGGACTGCAAAAGAAGAAAAATGCTGATTTATTTCTTATAGAAGAAATTACAAACAGGTATTTATTTTCTAGCTTATCAGTAGTCTTATGACAATCTTGATATAAATTGTGCACAAAGATGACATCACTGGTTTTGGAAGGCTTTTGTCAAATGTGTAAAATAGGAAGATGCACCATGGATCTTTCCTGACAGTTACTTTTTGGATTTGAAAGCAAATGAATTTTCCAGTTTATGTATTTTTCTTGACAATGTCAGTCTGATAATTCTACAGAGAAACAACAGTTTGTTTGTTTTTTTTTTTGTTGTTGTTTGTTTTTTCTTGTTTGAAGACATCTTCCAGTAAGCACACATGATTATTTCACTCAAAGCAGCCTGACTTAACAGAGAATGGTGTTCAGTATCTACTTTTGTGTGTATTTGACCATTATGATTTTAATAGAAGTAGTGTATTAGTTGAGAGAGCTGAAATGAACACAGAAAATTCTCATCCTGGGGGTTTTCTACCTCTGTGTCACTAGGAGTGATTTTTGACTGAGCTGGTGAACTGCAGAACACTGGACACACTTTCTCCTAGTGGAAAGGTTACAGTGATAATGAACCTTTTGTAGTCTTTCTCCCTCAGCAACTTTCACCTGTTTTTTAGACTTGGTATGGACCCTTCTGAAGAGATTCTGCCAACTGTGCTTTCCTTCTGTGAAGTTACACCTTTCCAGACACCCCAATAACAAAACTTTGACTCTTTTTCACCGTTTTGCGGCTCCAGCGCCACTTGGTCATTTCAGTGAAGGCAGCCAATGGTTTGGGCTTAACCAAACGATACAAAAATGTCCTCACTTCATGTGCCTTTGATCACTGTCACTTCAGAAGCAACTGTAATAAGAATCACCACAATCCCAGCCCCAAAAGTGGCAGGGCTGGAGGGCATTACACATTTTGTCTGTCTGCTCCTGGCTTTTGGCACAGCCCTGCCTCCATGACCAAGGAAGATGGGCTGGGTGAGAACCCCTGGTTGCTGCACGCAGACTTAGCTGCTCTTAGTGAGGCTCTGACAGGCAGAACGCTCCCAGGCAGTTCCTGACTCAGCCCCAGACCCCATCTTTTGCAGATTATAGGCTCTCTTTCTGGCCAGTCACCAAGAAATCCTTCCCTACAAGCCTGATTCCTATTACTAGCACAGGGGGGCAGAGCCCAGAGCGCTGCATTAACCCATCCCTGGCCAGAGGGTGGTTTGCATAATCTATCATCTTGCTTTATTTTCTTTCAAACCTTCTGATTAGGAGTGTGTGCCTCTCTGTCTTCATATACATCAAATGGACACAAGCAAATTACAGGAAGCTTTCTTTAAATTGGTTTGGAAACACAGAGGATCCCAGTTTTTGACAGTGGCAGAAAGTTAGAATAGCAGTTGTAGAAGAACTGGTTAAAATACATTGTCAGTGCCTCAAGTTCACAAAACACTGAGTAGGAACAGTGGGGTTGAGGGGAAGGTTTGTTTTCATGGCCTGTGGAGGGCTGGCAGTTTGAAGTTATTCCCTCTGCATAAATATGGCAACATTTGTAAGCTACTCCAGATCACTTGCTGGAATGTAAAGTCAGCAAAATTCTGCACTTCAGAAAGTGATTGTACAGCAGGACTCCTGTAGAGGAAGTATTTTGTGTCTCAATAAGACAATGTGTTCAGCTGTTTAGTTGCTTTAATGGTGCTCCTTGAGGCATGAATTGTGGTGCATTTCCTCACTTTCTGTTTCTTCCTGAAAGAAGAATCTGTGTCCTGGGCTGCTTCTCTTTATTGTCACGGCTGAGCTGTACACACTGTGGGGATGGATTTATTCCACAGGACCATTCACTGTATTTACCATTTGGGAGAAATCGTGCCTCCATCTCAAATTTCCTCTCCTCCCTAGTATTCAGTGGCAGCCAGGAGTCATGGACAAGGGTTGGTATCAAAACATAGCTGCAAATTATGAATCAGAGCCAGCCAGATGAGAGCTGGTGTGCGAAACGCCGAGCAAGACACGGGGACCCAAAGCAGCTGCTGTGCTGTGCTGAGCAGAGCTGCCCACCACTGGCAAGGGGGAAAGATAAAGACAGGCTGAATGCTGTATTTGAATTGTCATAAGGCTCAAGGAGGTTTTCCACTCACTTGAGACCTCCTCTCAGGACTGCTGCCTTTGGGGGTGAGATTTGGTACATTTTTGGTTCGTGGCACCTGGCCAGGATGTGTGGGGACTTCTGCAGTTCCTTTGTCTGCCTGTGAGGATTCAAACTTCTCACCCACATGCTTCAGTTCTTTTCCATGTCCCAGGCCTGTTCCTGTCTATTATTCAACAACTGTTTCGTGCAAAATACAGAGGACCATCTGGCAACAAAAGCACTCTCTTCTTTAGCTCTGCTAATTGTACCAGATGCCTTCCATGGATTCTCCAAACCACAGTAGTTTTAGTTCTCAAAATGTTGATGATACATAAAGATAGCAGAAAGTAATATAACGTGGTAAATTGCTTTTTGGAGTGATTTCATGGAATATAAAACACTTAAAGATATAAAATGTAACAAAAACACGTGTCAGACAAATGAGAACGCAGGAAATCTGAGGTAATTTCCCTTTGGGATACTGAAAATGTTATGGGCTACGCGGCTGCTGCACTCCCCAGGAGACTGCAGTGGCATTTGTGGAACCACTACTACCACAATTCACACTGCATTGTCTGTTTTGAAGTTGGACACCTTTGTTTTGTTTCCTTCAACACTAAGTGAAATGAGCCTGTAAAATATTTTTTTTTGAGGAGTAATGTCCTGTCCAGCATTTGAAAGGCTGGCTGTGAGGGAAGTTCCAATTGATATGTATTTGACTCACACTTGAGAACTCAGATATTCTGGTAACTAGGTCACTTTGGCATCAGTCTTGTGAAACTGTGACAGTTTTTGTGGCTTCTCCACTGAGTTTCACACTCAACAACTTATATCCTGCTTATACGTGCCAAACATCTGCGCCTCTAACTTTCCTTTGTGTCATATTGAAAATCTCCCAGTTCTTCACATTAGAATGGGTGTCTGAGAACCTGGTGAGATCAATTAGTGTTCTAACTATTGGAGAAGGACTCTTGAAAAAAAAAAAAATAAATAGCCCTGGCCACTGTTAGTTCAGGTTCATAGATATTGAAAGTCTGATATTCTGCAGAATTTTAAGAAGTGTAATCAACCTTGGGGTTATAGCTAAGCTACTGAAATAAGCAGCAAATGCTGGCTGCTGCTTTGAGGCTACTGAAGGCTGAATTTTCCCTGCTTCAGTTCCTGACTGATTGATATGGAAGACACAAAATAACCTGAGAGGAAGATTGCAATGCAGCTGAACTAAATTTGTCCATTTAGAAGATTATCCAAAATCAAAATGTTTAAATGAGACTTTCAAAGGTACCTTTTCCATGCGTCCTGAAGCTCCATCCTTTCTTTCATCACAGGAGGAAAGGAGTGCTGACGTAGTCATCTGTAGTCAGAACACAATTATGCTGAAAGTCCTGGGAGATAAATATGGCTGTGGACCTCTGCAGAAGGGGTGGAAGCCATGTATTTTCCTAAAGAAGAGAAGTATTGTCAAAGACCATCAGTGAAATGTGTAAGATACCTTCGTAAGACTTCCAAATTTCAGCAAAATTGTTATATCCTGAATAATGGTAGATTCCGGCTTTGCCAAAATGCAGCTGGGCAAATCTGTTACTTCCCATATGGGAAGCAACTGTTCAAGCAAGTTATATAATTATACATTATAACATTGCTTCTGTCCAAAACCTAGGGCTGCTGCAGACATAAGCCAAGATTTTTTTCTTTTCTTGCTATAACTAGATTTTTTTTTTTTTTTTGTGTGTGTGTGTGTATGTGTGCTATTCAATTAAAGCCATAAGGGAGTAAACAATTCCATTATTTTCTCTTTCCACCCTCACCATTCCCATATCTGATAAATTACCATTAACCACTCTGGAACATGAACTGGCAGTTTTGGCCTTGATGCTCTGTGTTGGTTTTCCTGGATGGAGGCTAATGAAACAATAAGCGTTTTTCTGCTGTAATAAGCCTGATTTTCCCACCCTGCACTTCCAAATGTGGATTCTGAAGCTGATATCATAACTTAAAGAAGTCAATGTAAATTAAAGAAAGCAATTTGGAAAACAAACAGATCTTCCCCTCATTTTGCATAAAAGCTCTAACAGTGTTCAGAACTTGGTGCTTGTCTTTTGAACCCTCTACAAATATTTGCCTTGTGCAGCAGAGGTCCACATTAAAAACTAATATCCCCCAAAATGGGGAGGCAAATGCCTGTATTTAGAAGAATATTAGCCTGATTAGCTTGGAACTCTACTAGATGTGGTAACCTGAGAAAGTAGTTAGGGCTGCAAGACCTATTCACTCTCTTGCCAAGATATCTGTGCTTCTTTTTGATGGTGTGATGGCTGAGAAACCAAAGGACATCTGGATTTCTTGTCAACAGATGACTTTCACTTTACCACAGCAGTTTTAGGCCAACTTTGATCTGGTGTAATTATGATCTGAGTTAAGCCTAACCCAGCAAAAAGCTGTGCATGTTTAGACTGGATCTCAGGTAAATATGGTATCAATCCAAGTAATTGCACCACAGCCTGAAGACTTGTGGTGGCCTGAGGGATGGAGAAGTGCAGGAGGTGACAGGGTGGCCTTCTGTGTCAGTTCCAATTTATGATGGTTTAAAATGCTTTGTTGGCCTTAAGATATACTGTGTTCCTGTATTTCCATAAGAAATAAAAGACATTGGGTACAGAGCTGACAGGCAGCAAAGTGAGAAAAATGGTTTAAGACATTGTATGGTACTGTGCTGATTTAAGGCACCAATTTTGCTGCAGGAAACTTGGAAACTGATTTTTCATCACTGGTAACAATGCCTCTTCAAGACATGGCATCCAATGCATTTGGAACATGCTAATTAAAAACAAAAAAGACATTTATTTGATAAAAAGGAGTAAAGTAAATAGAATTGCTGTTCATATGTGAATGAGTGAGGTTGTGCTCCTGTGAGTGAGAAGGAGGTAAACGTTGGGCTGTGGTGTGGATGTGTGAGCAACCTGAGGAGCTCTATCGAGGAAATGTGAGGAGGTAGACACAGCAATTGTTTTCAGCTGGAGGTAGATGTAGTTGTTTTCTCCTGACAGATGTCACTGGACACATTGGCTCTGAACACTTGTGGATAGCTGGAATTCCAAAGCCAATGCTTAGAGATTTGGTGCCTGTGCTTGTCCTGGGACTCATGGCAGGACATTACCAAAGTGCACAGACTGTTTGTGCTGTAAAATGCAGTGGTTCTCTCTGTGGAGCAGGGACTGTTTTCCTCTGCTGCTCTTCTGCTTGGCTTTTCCTGAGCTTTGACCAGCTTGGTCTATGAGAACACCACAGCTCCGGGCTGCAGGTGCTCAACCAGGTCAAATCCTCCCTCCAGATTAGGATGAGATAGGGAATCACATCCCCTTCTCCTCACCTCCTGCCTGGCTTCCCAGGACAGGAAGGAGGTACACTGAGCCTGGGCCTCTCCCTGGGAGACTGGGGACACGGGGAATGCTGCAGGACACGGCTGTGCTGCATCTGGAACATGGACACAGACCAGCCCTGCACCGCTCTGGGGTGCCCTGGTGCTACCAAGCACATTACTGTAGAAAACACCATTGAAGCATCACACAGCATTGTCTGCCCTTCTCCACCCAGGAAAACCCAGATGGGGAAGCTTGAGGAGGAATTAGTGAAGGGTTTACTTGCCTTCAGAAATAGAGAAATGGGTGCTTTTAGGATTTTTGTGAACACTCCTGTCTTCTCAAATAAGCTGTAGGTTTCAATAATATTGCTGAGTTTCTGTGAGGCACAGTTTCCCTCAATTTAAACTACTGTTTTTCATAGGAAATGTAATTAAAAAACATGTATTTCTTACTAAATGGAAGCCTGTAGTAGAAAAACAGTGGAGGTTTTCTAAAGCCAGTACTTGTCTGGTTCTGGCATTAGCAAAGGAATTGCTTTTAAAAGAGTTCTCATCTTATGAGAGCAAAATAGAACCAGGATCTAAAATCTTAAATTTGTTTTAGAACCCCATGATTATTTTCTAAGTTGAATCTTAATGGAAAAATGATGTCTCAAACTTATAACAGCCTCTGAAAATTATTTATCTTTAAGAATATTTCAGGTTTTTTTCTTACTTTTTGTTTCTTATACTGCTTCAAACTGATGCCTGATGTTGTATATGAATCTTAATCTAGTGGACACTTCCTGGAATGCTTCCCACCTTGACTTTAATGCTGGACAGCAGCTTATGGATATTATGTGGCCTTTGAACTTATCTTATGAAAAAAGATTAAAATAACCTCTATATATTTGCATTTATATATTCCCCTCAGACAACAGAACCATTTTTTAGTTTTAGAAATAAAATATATGTTCTTTTAAAGAAAATTCCATGGTTTTTGAAATAAAATATATAAACGTAGATGATTTCTCAGCTGCCTAACAGTTCTGAGGGTCAGTTATAAAAAAAAAAATATTCCAGTAGTCAAATCCATGAACAGTTTCTTTTCAAGCCTCTGAGTTATTCTCTGAGCATTAATCACTTTTAAGAAAAATAAAACCTCTTTTTAATTGTTGGAACTATATGTTTTTCAATTTTATTTGCTTAAGTAAGTGGAAGGCTCCCATGGTTCTCACCCCTGCTCCTACTTATTTTTCTTTAAAGCAAATTTAGACACTTTAAATGGGCCACTGTTTAATAAATTAGAATTTTTATTAAATGACTTCACAAAACATTAAGTTTTCATAATTTTTTAAGCCTGCTGTTGAAAAAGAGAGGTGCTAGTGGAAAACTAAGCTGGCTTAGCACAGACCATCAGTTGGTCATGCTAGTCTGGGCGGGACACTGACCAAACTGTCTCACTGCCATCACAGCCTGGTTGGTGGCTCTTGCTCCTGAAGGAATGCCCTGGAATTCCTTCTCATCCCTCAGCTCCTGTGAAAGGTTCCCATTCCTGAAACTCTGTTTAGTGAAACCTCTTTGGGTGTTCTGAGATTTCTAATTCCCAGACTTCTCTGTTGGTGTTGTCACAGTGGAGCTTAAGAGCTCACTGAACCGGTGAATTTAACAAGGACACTCTTCCCACAATCCTGCAAACTGCTGGATCACTCAACAAGTACTTAAAAAATGTCCTGACCATTATTTCCTGCTCTTCTCCTCAGACTTTGCTGAAAACTTTGATTTGATAGAGGCCACACTATTGCCCAGTGCTGCATCTTCCTGACAGTCTTGTCTCTGTGAGTTCCTGGTATATATTCCTTCAGGATTTTTCAAGTTTGAAATTAGATACATTTATAGTTCTAAATAATTCTGTTGCTTACCTGCATCTGCTATGCTAATTCATTTTCCTGTTGAAAACCTCAGGGCATAGTGCAATATGACTGGAATTGTGTTGTCTGGAAGTCAGTGCAGAGCAGAAATGACAGTGCCTTATGGAAATGAAATATTATGTGGAATCTCTCTATGCAACAGTGAAACAAGAACAAGGAAGGAGGCTAGAGGGCAAGGAGAAAGGGAACCCTGAAGAAGAGACCTTACAGAAAGAGGAATTTGGGCCTTCAAAAGGAGTGGAGTGTGACAATTTCCCATTTCCATGGCTATCTGTATCATAAACAGTTGTGTTTAAGTAACTGTTTCTCAGTTCCCCTGACATTATGCATCCTCTCCAACTATTGCTTCATATAGGTTTTGCTATTAGCAGGACAGAAATTATATAACTATTGTACAACTCTAACATCATTGGAAATCTGTGCTGTTTAATATAAATTCTTTCTGAATGTCCCAGACTGCAGTGTGTGCTGAGAGATCTGAGCTGTCTGGGGAATCCAAACCATGGGAAAAAAAAATAGGGATGCTAAAACTCCTAAAAATATGAACAGCTTTTCAAAATCATAGCTTGGGTCTGATTTTTTTTTTACCTAACTGTTTTCTTTGTGGTTTAAGTTATTTTTTTGACATTCTACTCCATGTGTGCATTTTTCCCCTTTCCTATTGCAGTCTTGCAGCTGTAGAGCTGACACTGGTTATTATGCAATTTATCCTTTCTTTAACACTTGGACCAAAAAAAAATAAAAAAGAATTTCGTAGAGTTCCAGAGTAATTTCATTTGCTAAGTAGCAACAATGATTTTGTATGTTAAAGGCTTTCTGATTTCTGAAGTTCTGTCTTTTTTATTACTAAGTTTTTCAAGGTCTGAAAAGTTGGTTTAAAAATCCTAAAAAATACATTGATGTAAACTCTCAGTTTCAGAAGCAAGGGCTATGTGCAAAACACTAAATTTTGATTACAAGTTTCACAGGAGTAGTATTTGTACAGTATTTGATAACTGAAGTCTGAGCACTTCAATGATCTTGTCCCTCAAAAAATACAGGGAATTTGAACTTTGGGGTTTTTTAGCTAGTGGTCAACTTAAAGTCTGGTAAGGAAATAGAAGAAGAGAGAAAATGAGCCACCATGCAAAGAGTATCAAGACATTATAAACTTAAATCTCCCTAATTTTTTGGATGTCAGATTCTAGTTCTAAGAGTAAAATCATTATAGATTTTACAGGTAGTTACAAAGTTTCTTAGGACTTTGTGTACTTGTTTCCAAAAGGGAAATAAAATGTTAAATTAAAACTCTGAAATGTTTTACAAAACAGACAATGACAAAACATCTATGTTCTCTTGGGGTTTTTTTTTTCTCATCTCTCCCTTTATATCACACAGTTTCCTATTGTGGTAAAAGTTTCTTCTGTATCCCTGTTTTTTTCTATGGCAGTTTATCTTCATACTATGAGATCAGCTGTCAAACATGGTTTGGAATGCCAAGATCAACAGTCTTCCTGTCCCTTTTTGATTAATTCACCACCACAACAGAAAATAGCCAATGTGCACAACATTTAATAATTAGCTTCTTCTGCTGATGAAATATAAATTAAAAGCTAGTGACAATACTAAGGAGGAGAATATTTGTGAAACAAAGCCAGGAAATTAAGAGGAAAGACACTAGCATTCCTCTCTTTAGATTTTATCCTAAAATACTCAACTGGAACAAAATTGCTTGTAATATAGCACCAGACTTTATAAATGTGTTGTTACTGAACTCTTGGGTAGCATTACTTAGTTTGATTAATAGCCAAAAACACCATGCCAGGTTAGTAGTTAAATTGCTATTATGTAGCATAAATTCTCACAATCAAAATACTTTACAGATTGCAATTGATTCCCAAAATGACCTTGGAAAAGAGATAGCAGTATTCTGTTCCTCAAGAAAATGACTGGTTTTACAGAGTAGGAAAGTTCCTCTAGGGAATGTTTTAGAGCAGAAGATTCTGGAGTGCATCAAAGACTGTAGATGTTGAACTCCAGGTACACAAGTTATCACAGACCTTCTCTGGTGTGGTGGCAACATTATCTGAGTTTTGAAATGAAGGACTGATTTTGAATTAATCCACACAGAGTATTTGTTTTGTCTGGTGCCTGCTTATCACATGAACATCTGCCATATGGTTGTGGGATAACTGTGGAATAATGCTGTCTGAATATATGAATATATGATTCTTCTCCTCCAAATATATTTCAACAAGCCATAGAGAATCTATTCATTGCTGGCTTAGTGACTGGAGGTCCTGTTCAGAAGTGCAGGAAATATTGTGGGAAATATCAGAAAAAGACAAATGGCATGCTTGGTGAAATTCTCCTATACAGGAATGGTAAGAAGATCACCTGATTTGCCTGCAGCTGGTGATAGGGCACTTTTGCAGCTTCAGTGCAAAAGTCAAACAGATGCATGACAGAGCTGCTTCTTTAATCAGTTTAAAGTTTATTTTATGCAGAGCAATCTGTGACGGACCTTTGGGATGACTCCACAAATGTCGGTGAGATTCGTTTGTATTTCTAATAGAAACCATATCAAAAGTATCCTAAAATTAGATAATCAGGAGCTGCACCAAGGGCAGCTCATCTGACCTTGTGCAGACATGGGAACACTGACCCCCTGTTCTGGAGCCCAGGGCTGTGAATATAGGGGTCACAGGGCTTCAAAATCTGAGACCACCCTTTTCCAGGCATCTGATAAATTGCAGGGAATTGCAGTACACAATGAGTTACTATGGTTTGGTGCACACACGCTGTAAGAAATCTGGGCACTCCTCCATTTCAGATCTATTTGGCTTAGAGCCTCTGGATGGAGCGCAACCTCTCTCTTCCCCTTCCTTCAAAATCAACCCAGGTCAATGCTTTCTTTGTGGAGGTTAAATTGCATGGTTTAGTTACCTCCCCAGAACTGAAGGCAGCTCTAGACATAAACAAAAGGAAAAGCTATAAAACACAATAGAGATAAAATATGAAACACATTATTTGTCTTAAAAGCATTTTTTATATGTAAACAATGCAGAAGCTGCTGTGAATAGTGGCTGCAAGTCTGCCAGTTAACCTCTGAGGTCACAGACTCTGCCCAGGTTTCCTGCTAAAACATGGACAGGTTAGAAAGGAGTTCTTCGAGATTTTAGCATATAATGGTCTATCACTTCAAGTTTCTGTATTCAGTGGGATGCTCTGGTGCTCACAGCAAGTCCTACACCTGGTGGTTTGGCTGTGCTGAAGTAGGGGAGTTGGTGATTTTTAAGGACTCTGCAACAAGGCCTCTTTTCGGTCTTAACTGCTGTGTATTTGAAGGGCTTTTGAAATTTGTCATTTTGTGTATGCAATGTTCTCCTAAAATGGCCAATGACACCTTAGGCAGCCATTCCTTCTTCTGTGAATGTCCAGGACTTCACCCTTTATGTGAAATGGTTGTGATTCCTGATCTCTTCCAAGCAGCACATGTGCTGGGAGGGAAGAGAGAGTGGAAAATGGAATAAGCCTGCTCTATAGGTAATGGTTTGTAGCAGCCTGTTTTCAGAAACTGGTGGTAGTCTTAACTCTTCAGTTGCATATGAGATAGATTTTCAGTCCTTTCTTCACATTTTTCTGTTTTGCCAGTTCCAGTTTTAACTATCTCCAGGGGTGGTGACTCCACCACTTCCTTGGGCAGCCTTTTCCAGTGCTTGATAACCCACTGATATGGACAAGGATTCAGGTGTTGAAAAAGAAGAATCAAATGTGGAAACAGATAAAAATCCTCCACTTTCCAAGCCATTTAATCAATATTAATTCTCAGTGGGCATCAGCAAAATATTTTTTTTCTGTGCTATACACCTTTTCAAACATCTGCATGACTGTTTGGGAACTTACTTTTTAGGAGAGTGACAATTACAGTGGTCTTAGGGACAACTGAATAGTCAAACAGAACTCATCATACCCTCATAAAAGTCTTACCCTCATCAAAGTCTCCCCTCACCATTCCCAGAGGAACCTGAGGGAAGACTACAACCATTCTGCTAAGCTTCTGTCATCTGGACTTCCACCACAATGAAGGAATTGATTATCCACTGGGGACATCCATCTCGTTTCTACAGAAGGAAATCGCTGGAACACAGCCCAGAATTTGGGCCAGTGTATCTATTTAGGCATAAACATTTACATAGAGATGAAAAGGCAAAACTCATTCCTCCTGTCAGACCACTGAAGCCTATGGAAATACAAAAGGATTCAACTGATCTAAGGGTTGCACTGGGGAGAGGAAAAGCTACCAAAACTGAAGATGAAAGTAAAAAGCCTCTCTGGACTTCCTTTTTATATGTTTCCTTTACTCTTTCAAGACTTCTTAAATCATTCTCTTTTGTGGCTAGATCAATCAGAAATAACTATGCTTACCAGTTTTGTTCCATCCAAAGTATTTGGAGGAGCTCCTTTAGCCATACTGTCTGGTGAATGGGTTATTTTGGGGAAAAAAATATCCTATTTTCCAGGTAAGAAATATAAGAAGCTGCTAAGAAATCACCAGCAACTAAATAGACTCCAGTTGTACTATTCTGCTGCTGGTAAATTTGTTCATAGTATCAATAGGAGTGGATGGATTTCATTTGTCAGTCAGTGGGGCAGCACTGTGAATGACTTTTTGCTGGTAAAAACAGTACAGGAGAGAAAATCCTGTGTTAGGACTTTCACATGACAGCTCTGTCTTGTATGTTTGGTCAGAAAAATATGACTGGTCTGCTCCCCCCTCTTGTCAAAAGCCTCAGAATTGGCTGAGGTTTAGCGCTGTCAAATCTGAAGATTAGAGAAGATCTTCTAAAGGTGAAAATAGGGGACAAGGCCTGAAGCCTGTTACTGCTTTGAACATTAGATGAAAGTAAGTGGCATTGTCCTAATTAGATTGGGAGGCTCTATTATACTTTATTTAATGGCAGTCAACTATGAATGCTGTTCTGGTATGTTCTGAAATCCCCAAGGGACTAGGTCATGGACTGGCATGGATGAGAGAAAGCAGAGTTATATCTTTTCTGCTCATGGCTCATAGTTTGG
The DNA here is from genome assembly GCF_971803275.1 of Cyanistes caeruleus. Lineage (NCBI taxonomy): Eukaryota > Metazoa > Chordata > Aves > Passeriformes > Paridae > Cyanistes > Cyanistes caeruleus. The sequence continues at coordinate 76,665,630 of NC_141705.1, forward strand.
AATTCCTGTTTTAAGTGCAGCTTTGTCTTCTCCTAAGTGCAGAAAATTTTGGATGATAAGTTTGAAGAATGCTGGAAATTTGGTAGTCTTTTTCATGCTTAGATACAGGAATAAACTAGGAAGAATTCATAAAGAAAATGGAATTTAATGCCTTAGAAGGAGCAGATTAAACATATGTTCCTTGGTTCATACCATGGCCTGGATGTAGTGTATATAACCTTTTAAAATCAGAGGTAAAATTGCTGGATCATAAATCCTCTTCTTGAGTATTATGTGCCTAACTCCAACTGACGTCAATGGAAGACAGAATCTGAACCACTCTAGCTGACATGTGAGAAGGAAAAATGAATAATGAAATGAAAATAACATCTCCTCATGTTGGCTGTAGATCTCTCTGTAAACCATGTGTCTCTTGAAATGATTTGTACGAGCTATTATGGTGTTTTGTGGATTACAAAACCACTAAAGAAGGAGACCAAAATAGCTAGAGGTGGTGATTCTGAGTTCATCTGCCCAAGTTGACATGTGGATTTGTTTCTCAGCTGTAGAAGAATCCACAGAAATCTATACATTGGAGGAAATCACTGCAGAAGTTCCTGCTGGATAGCTATCAGTCGAACCAGTCTAAGTCAGGGATTCTCTCCAGCCCTTCAGAGCTGGTTAACAAGACAGTCTCCTCAACTCAGTCCTTCTCAAGTTTGATCTCCCAAGCTGAGTATCAGGTTGTACCTGTGAGCCAGATTCTGTCTGTACTCCAGTGAAACAGAGGTCCCAGCTCCATTACTTTCTACTGGCACAACAAATGTCAGTTGTCAGCTATGGATATTTTTATACCTAAACCACTGTGTATGCAGCTCACACTTGAGCCTGAGAACAACTGGATCAAATGCTTTATTATGCACATATATGCTGGTGTCAAGCATTGAAAAGCCTTGTAAATTTGGATAATTAGTAGTCCACTACAAGCAGCAATTAAAATACTTTTGAATCCTTGCCATTTGGATTTTCATTCACATTTTGAATCATTCAGCTGGTTTCCTGCAAAAATTAGAAGTTCAGGAGTACGCAGTTGCACGAGTTGTCTTGGGCAATTGCCCTTGTCTTAAAGTTTCATGTCTGATCTATGTAAATGCACACAAAATCTTTTCAGAATCATTTACTGGGACATGGATATGCCAAATGGAAGGACCCTGTAACTTTGTTTTATCTGTGTTAACTGTAACTGTGTGTCATCACCTCTCAAATAATTTCTTCAGGTAATCCAGCTCTTGAAGTCAAGTTTTACATAACTGGTGTCCACTCTCTGCCTACCAGCAATCCAATATTGAAGTATTTGAGGTCAAGAGGAATTGAAAGTGTGCAATTCAATACTGCAAGCCACTGCTGAGCAAGCTTGTGCTCAATTTTCTTGTCAGAAGCCCTGTAAATTATAATAATTAAACTATAAAACTATCGTGACTGCTTTGATCCAGTTGCCTAGACAAAACTCAAAGCAAAACACGAACTGAGGGACATCTCAGCTTCTGGGAAAGGAGGTGATCTACCACAGTTCCCTGAATAGAACAGACATTCATTTAGCTATAGATTTGAAAAGATTTGAAGCTTGAGGGGTACCGGCTGCTTTACGTTTCCAACCCTTGAGACAATTTCATGCTTCTCTGCCTGCAGGATTCTGGATGCACATCTGAGCACCGTGTCTGGAAGTTCTGAGGCTCTTTATAACCCTGAGAACCTAGAGAATAAAGGAAGGAAACAACATATATTTCTCGAATGAAGTGGCTAAACAGCACTTGTGAGTCATGATATGAAAGGAAATAATTTGAATTAGGTGAGATGTGCATGGCAGCGTAACGGAAAGAGAGTCTCCTCATTTTCATCAGCTAATAATCAAAACATTTTGACACAACTTCCAAAGGAAGCCAAAAATATGGAAACGATTATTTAGAGAAGAATACAGCAAAATTATGTATATGCTTGTATTTTGCATCTGAAGGTAAACTGTATTTTTTTGTTTCTAGATGGATATCCCAGGCAAATATATTGACCCAGAAAAAAGAAAGCAAGACCTCTGAGTGATGTAAATAATCTCATATGTAGAAATATATGTATTTTTTAGTTACATACTTAAGTCACCATGTTAATTCCAGTGCTTAACAATTGTATTGTGCAATTGAAGAGCAGAAAAAATGTTCTTGTCACTTACATAAAGAAGATTTTTAAAAGTCAAAAAGTGCATGACTTCTTTGATGTAGTATTTGGCAGCCATTTTGACCTTTTTCTTTCTGCTAGGGTTTCAATGTCAATGGCAACATTGTGCAAATAACAGATTTTAAATATTAATTAGTTTTTTATTCAAAGCAGTGTCACCTGCCAAGTCTGAGGTTTAAAAAATCCCAGACATAATTTTTTATCTGAGTGAAAAGAAAGCATCTTGAACTATATTGTGATCTAGTAACTTAGAAGATTTCAGAATCCTATTTTGTCTTACTTGGCAAAGATCTCTCCAGACTCAGACCAAACAAAGGGAACTGTCCTGAAAAAACTTTTTCAAAATTATGAATTAGAATTGGATTTTTATAAACACACATAGTCTCATAAACAATGTATTATTGCTATTTTCTTATTCATAATTTTCCATCATTTTTGCTTGTTCATCATTCACTTGTTTGCAAAAACATTTTCTGAATGAATATGAACGTTGAATGGAGGAGGACAGACGAATTATGTGTTACTGCTGATTCAAAATGACACACTGCAGACAAAATACCGTCAGTGCAAAGATACATTTCATATTCCTCCAAGGAACTGAAAACAGCCCTCAAAGTTAAAGTTCAGTTGCTTTCATTTCCAGTCCATATAACATACTTAGTGATTGCTGAGTCCACACTTTTTCTCTTCCTAAACACCACAGTATTAGAAATACTTTTGTACATGTCACCTATCTACAATAAAAGGCAAACATCAAGGTACAGCAACAGCCTTGTATTAATATTGTAAATTGTGGGAACGAAGATGTCGTAAAGAAGAGCAAGGAATCTCTTCTTCTTGCAGAATATCAGATCTAATTTCCCTATGAAGATACCCAAATCAGCGAATGGAGCACCAAAGTCCTTTATCTGCAGGGCAGAAATGACGTGGCAGTCAAAATACTTGTATGGAAGTAGAAAGCAGAAGAGTCTAACAGGAGATCATATGAACATGTAAGAATGCAATCAGAAATTAGAAAGGGTGATAAAATATAGAAAGAAGAATGCCTACTTGTTACAGTGGGTAACAAGTAGGCATTCTGCAAACACTTTAAGAGGAGGACCCAGGAGAGAGCTGGTCCATTGCTCAAAGAAGAAGAAAAGCTAAAAATAGATGCCACCGAGATGGTTGAAGAATTAATGAAGTTTTGCTTCAGTCTTGACTAAAGATAAGAAAGCTAACATGGTATCAGCAGCAAAGGGAGAAGATTTTAGGTGAGAAAAGGAAGGAAGAAAGAAAAAAAGAAGATGGCTGGCAATCAAATTAGATTGATTTTCAAATCATCTGTAAGTGCCAGACTTCCTCTGTGAGCACACAGGTAGCTCAATGAGAAATGTCAGCATCAACAGTGGTTGGCTTTGAGAGCTTGCAGAAGGATGAGTGGGATCCAGAAGACTCCTGAAAGACCATGACAGTTCATAAACTCAAGAGTTGCTGCTGACTTCTCTGCTTTATTCCCAGCTGGAAAGGGCATTCCGACATCTCTCAGGGCTCTTTTTTTAGAAAGTTTCCCCCCTCTTTTGCAAGTTAAGTGGGTTTTGGTTTCCAGCCAGCCCTTCTCAACTGCCTCTGGAATAACCCAGTTGCACTTGCCCAGTTGAGCTTGATGGGAGTCAACTGCACCTCATTATCTCTGCTCAGAAAAATTCACCGAATTCTAGGCCATTGTTTGTCTTGGCAGAGGGTGTTTTTTATAAGAGCAGGGGCATGACAGCACCAGTCCTGAGGACACCAGCCCTCGTATACAGTCAGTCATGTTTCACAAGGTGCCAAAGAAAATAATTATAATTTACTTGAAATGATTGGTAGAGAGCATGCAGATTTGCTTCCCAAGAACTCTGCCATTTGGCTGTTTCCCTGCAATAAACACTACATTTATCTGGGAAAACAATACATAGGACAAAAAAACATAATAATGATTTATTTTGCTTTTTTGCACAAAGCAGGATCCCACTTACATAATGTATTCCTCCTTCACTTTAGGATATGTCCTGTGGATATATTCATTAAGAGAGAGGAGTATTTTTTAGCAGTTTGTCACTTCTTCAGTGTATCCTGATAGCTTAGAATTACAGTAGATGTATAAGACATGTTTCTTAATAGCCTTCTGGATATTCTGGTTTCCTTGGACTTGCTCTTCACCTGCTTATGGTAAAGTTGAGCTGTATTTCTTCTCCTTTTCTGGGGTGCATTAGGAAGAGCACTGTCAGCAGGCAGAGGGAGGTGACCCTGCCCCTCTGCTCAGTCCTGGTGAGGTCACATCTGGAATGCCGTGTCCAGTTCTGGGCTCCCCGGTAAAAGGGAGACATGGAGCTCCTGGAGCAGGTCCAGTGGAGGGCAAAGAGGATGATGAAGGGACTGGAGCATCTCTCTTAGGAAGAAAGGCTGAGAGAGCTAGGGCTGTTCAGCCAAGGGGATGGAACCGGCTCTGCTTGTCCAGGCAATACGACAAATGGCAAGGGGCAGAAACCGATGAAGAGGAAGTTCCACCTGAACACAAGGAAGAACTTCTTTCCTTGTGCAACTTCATTCACATGTAAGTGACTGAGTGCTGGAACAGATTGTCCAGAGAGACTGTGGAGTCTCCCATGATGGAGATACCCCAGAACTGGACACAATCTGTGTGGACACAGTCCTGTGCCATGTGCTCCAGGATGAACCTGCTTGAGCAGGGAGGTTGGATCAGATGACTCATTTGGTCCCCTCCAACCTGATTCATTCTGTGATTCTGTGAAACAAAGTGATGGCATCTGTGTGGGACTTGATGATCTTGAAGGTCTCTTCCAACCTAGTGATTCTGTGATTTTTGATACAACACATAATTAATACACTTTATCAGTGCAAGAAATGACCAGCATGGCTAACAAGTATCTGCAGCTCCACTAAATAAAATGAAGTGTGTGCACAGACTATAAAACTCATCACTGCATATCTACAAAATTAGTAATTCAGAAAAGGATTATTTGTAATCAATAGCAATATCACATAGGGTAAAAAGATGTGTTGTGCTCTGGGGCACAAGGCAGGCACTGGATGGTGGCTGGCTCTTCTAGGGATGGCTTGGATGTGGCTTGATTTAATTTCTGGTGAAAGTTTTCAGGGATAAAACTGCATCTGGGATAAAACTAAACCCTGCTCTCACTCATGAAAGCTGTTTCCTCAGCATGTCTGTGCCAGAGATTGGCTTGGAAAGGAAGATATCCCTAATGAGCTCTACACAGTAGTGCAGAATGATGGAAGAAGCTTTGTCCTATAGAGACCAGAATTTAGAAAGAGTGAAATAGACCCTTTCATTTTATCATGATCCTTCAGTATGATGAATATTCTGCCTTTTACTTTGTGCATCTGTTTAAAATGTTCTTTGGACCCTGATGTATGAGGGCATGTTTCTATCCAGACTAACATCAACACAATTCTTAAAAGAAAAATTCTACAGGCAGTCATTGCACTGATGGTCAAACCACACATGGTTTTCCTGTTTATTTTGTCCTTCTCCTTCCTGACATCTTAAAGAATTATTTTGAAAGAATTATTCTGAAAGAATTATTTGGAGTCACCTGCTTGTTGCAGTTTTTCTTCCCTGCTTGTTCTGGATGATGACTAGTCATCATCCATCCATGAATAGTCCATTAAACTATCCTTCTATTACTGCCATATGGAGATGGTTGGCTGTTGAGCAACTGCTATAGCTGAAAAGGGGAAGGGGTGGTGGAATTAGCATAGCCTTAACATTTAAAGGAGAAAAAAAGAAGAGAGTAAGGAAAGTGCCATTACAAGAGTATTTCCTGTCTATTTACACTGACTTTTTAACACACATTCTTTAAAAGGCTGATATATAGATTTGATTTTAGTATTTTTTACTTTGATCCTTAATAGTTCAAACTAAAATTATAGAAATTGCTGGTAGCTGCATGTCATTAATAAAATTTCCACCTTGCATCTGTATACAAAAACCCCCTCCAATCTACTTTAGAATAAATAATATAGAAATATTTAGAATTTCTGTTTATCACATTTTGGTGATGTGCTTAGACAACGTGACCACAATTTGCTTATAATTCCTTGAATAATTAGTTTTGATTATGTTGACTCTCTATCTCAGAATAAATTAGCTCTAAGGTGGTACTACCTGGTTTAGCCTCTACAAAGCAGTTTTAACATGTCTTTTTCTCACATGCCTTGTTTGAAGATGAGAGAATGAAAGCTTCAGTTCACGTGTCTTTTTTCAACGTATTTAGTTTGCTATAGTAGCATGTTCTGTCTGTGGTAAGTAGCCCTGGAGCAGGAGTTCTAAGTATCTGGGGGTTTGCTCTAATAGAGCATTCCAATACTTAACAAATGGATTTTAGTAGCTTGCTTTTTGATGCTGACTGTATTATGCCTCTGAGCATTTTGAATATATGTATCCTGTGAGCCTTTATGGCCATAAGCCTTGTGCAAACCAGGATGCTTTTAATATCTTCATTAATGACGTGAATGGGAAGGACTGAGTGCATCCTGAGCAATTGGGTCTGGTGGAAGGTGTCCCTGCCCACAGCAGAGAGGGTTGAAAAGAGGTGTTCTTTAAGGTTCTGTTCAACCCAAACCACTCCATGATTCTATGATTATTTGAGTCAGGCATTTGTGAGATACTATTTCTCATAATTCTGTGAGGGGAGTCTGTGTGTGGGGAGGGATAGGTGAAAAAAGTCAGTGAAGTTAAATAAAGCACATGTTTAACCAGGACATATTTAATCACCACTAAAGTTGCTTCAGGTTTTATTGGCCACCACATACCTAAACTGCACTCCAAAAACTGAACCTGTGTTGTTTGATGGCTTCTCCTGTTGTGATGGATAAAGATCTTGTTTAAAATGATCCATTTCTTCTTGTCACTTGATTTAAAGGTTGATTTTGGCTTCAGAATTAGTCCCGTGTGTTTTGAAATGTGAGCCTGAAAGCTGGTTGAAAGCCCATGTAAATTTGGTACCAGGGTGCTCACCTTTGACAAGGAGAGGCCAGAGAGTGCAGTAAACAGTGCTGAAATGTGGCTGCGTGTGACAGGGGTCACTGTACTGTAATTCTGAGACTCAGTGACAAACAATGTGGCCTACACTGAGTGTGCCTAATCTAACTTTGTTCCCCAAAACGGCTCTCTAAACTTACAACTTCACTGTTCATAAATTACATACACATTCTTAATCTAGCAGAGGCAAATCCATGATATATGTCATATGTTACATTACACATAGCTCTTTTACTGCTGCTGTTAATGTTGCCCAATAAGTATTTATAAGGCAGTCTAATAATGGGAAACATTTTTCATTAGTCTAAATGCTTGCTTTTTAAACAAATGGTGTTCCAGTCCTTAATGTTTTAGCTTCCCCTTTTCTGGTGGTTAATAGGCTCTAGCCACCTAAATGGAATTGTGTCTGTTTACTTTAGGATAAGCTTATGCTGCACTGGTAGGTGTTTTGCTTGTCATTAGAACATGAGTACTTAGGTTTTCATCTGACGTATACAATACAAGTATTATTATTATTAGTAGTAGCTTTTAATTATGAGGATTTCTTGTATTTTTGATATATAAGAAGTAATTTAGGCAACTGTTCAATGCAAATTAAGAAGAAAATTAAAGTAAGAAGAAAATGAAGAGTGACAACAACGCTTCCCTTTGTTGTAAAGTTTGTGACATCATTCTTCAGGAAAGAGTGAAAGGGTGTCACAGCACCCTGAGTTCTCTCATTTAACTGAGCAATTTAATGCCAGTGACAAGATTCAGAGAGTAACATGAAGATCCCTGGAGATTACTGGAGGACAGGTGACAGCTTATGTTATAAAATTTCCCTATAAAAGAATTTTATTAGCTTTTTAAAGACAAGCTCAAAACCTTGTTCTTCTTGATTCCTCTTTTTCCTAGGAAATTTGTAATGGTTTTGATTTGTATTCATCCAGTGGAAAAAATAATCACAAAACCAGCTCAATAGAGGGGATTGAATGCTCAGTGAGTGACAGAATTCATGATTTCCTCATCTATGTGAAATCTGAGCAGGGAAAAACCCATCTTGTTCCTGTTTCTAGAAAGAGCAATATTGAAACACTCATTTTTGTCTTTCAGACATAGATACAGCGAAATGGAAATCCCTCTGGGTTTTAGACAGGGGCTAGAGAAGCAGCATTTCCTGGACCAGGACTATTAGTACTCACATATGCTTGTAACAATTGTGACAGACAAAAAAGATATGATAAATATGATCCCAAAGAACACTGTTGTAAAGGTAAACTTGCAGCCCATCTGTCACAGAATCACATTCTAAGTGCCAACAAATAATCTTTCCTTTAGATAATAAATCTTAAATTTGTTTGGGTTAAGTTCTGTTTGATTTGGTTTTTCTTTTGCATAATTTTATATCTGAATCCATGTCTTCTCAAGCAGAGGTAATTTGGGGACACCTGTGTTTTAAAGGCCACATTTGAGGAAAAAGTTGAGATATACAACAAAGCAGACAGACTTTTTCCAAAATGGGAACAAAAGAAACTGGTTCCCTCAGTGTAGTTCTTCAAGGGTGAAATTTACCCTGACCTGAGGCCTTAAGTGGGATTTTAGTGCTGTCTGATCTTTGAACTAATATGCTAGAGAGATGAAGGGGAGGTTTTTGGGTTTTTTTTTTTCCTATTTCCTGCACAAAAAGAAAGCAAAGCAGGCAATGTGTTATAATTATTGTAAATGCCCAGAGGATTCCATGTCTTTGAAAAGGCCAAAATGAAGATGCCCTCTGCTGATATCTTTTATAACAATTGTAAAGTATCTCTATTAATAAATGTAATCGTTTAGCCAGAGAAAACTTCCAAGAAAAATTGGAATAAAATATATAGCTAGTTGGGAATGGGGTCACTGAGATACTTGCTGGGAAATATGTACCTGTATTAGGCTATGAAATCAGGACAGAGCCTGGCTGAATTTATTCCAGAAGCAAGAAGAGTGGACTGCCCCCCTGAACTATGATCTGAACAAATCAGCACAGAGGTCTCGATGCGTATTAAAACCCCACAAGTACAGTGAACAAATAATTCCCCTAAATATCATTATCTTGAATACCTTTTTATTCGAGGTGAAAGCAGAACAACAAAGTGATTGAAATAAAATAATGAACAGAATTTAAGTTCAAAGTGACATAGAAAAACAGAGGCTATCATGGACCAAAGCAGGAGTATTAATAAAATGCCAGAAGGAAATCTATTCTTAGTCCTCATTTAAAAAAAAGGACAGAAAGAGGTTCCAGTTCTGACCAGCATTGCAAATAAGATGAGAAATGTAAAATCTGTGGAAAGAAGTAATAAACCCAAATGCTGGCTTTAAATTTAGTAATGGGCTGAAGAACTCAAAACAATGAAGTGCAGTGTGCTTTGTTGCTGCTTATTTTCACTAAGTTGTGTAGGTAAAAGTCTCTGATTTCACCACACTTAATTTTCCAAGACCCCTGAGCCCCCTGTTCAATTTAGCAGACTTACAGGTTTTGAATAATATCTCATATAAAATATCTCCATGGAACTTGGCAGGAGATGCAGAAAAATGTTCAAAAACAGACGTTATTCTTCTGAAATCAATAGTTATACTCACCAACAAATTACGTTGCTCAAGATAATCTGTTTCTCAACATGGAGGAAATAAGAATCACAAGGATATTTTTTGTGGATTTACATTTAATTTAAAATGTTGGCACCTAAGGATCTTCATAAATAGATGCTGATAAATAAATCAGGGCCTGATCCAAAGACTACTGAGAGGAAGAGAAAGACTCTTGTTGTGTTTGACTGTGAGTGGATCAGTTTCTAAACCTCCTTCAGAAGTGAGATTTTTATTGTTGCATTAAGATTCAGGAAAAAAACCCAACCTGGTTTTATGTAGCCACCATTTCAGTAGACGTCTGTGTCTTTGATATATGCATACATGGAACTGTTATTAATCTGTTGATAGGTATTTCAGAAGTTGTGAGTGATGGATCAGATGTAGCCCTGTTAAACAACAGAAGTTTACCGGGTCTGATATTTTTATTGGGTCACGATGGTAGTAATGTGGAAATATTTAGCATGTAAGAGAAAATTTTAGTAAGCATTGTACTGACTCATGATTTAGGCTACAGTTATATTCAGTTTATGAGCTGGTAGAAATCATAAGTATCTGATGTACAGGGTTGCAGAAGAGGTTTTCAGTCAGCAGTGGCTCAAATTTTAAGATGGAGTTGGAGCAGCACTCCAAAGGCAGGTCTGTTCTGGGGCTGCTGTGGATGTAGGGGCATCTCCAGGCCCCCTCAAGTGCCACAGCCCTCCAAGCAGAGGAGAATGGAACACCATAAGGACAGAACTTGACTCTCTTGAAAGGCCAAGACTGGGTGCGTGGCCAGAGAACAAGAGCAGAGTGAGAAGGAGCACAGGCAGTCAGCTGAGACAGGTCTGAGGAACTGTGTCAGGGAAGTGACACAAGCCCTCAGAATGGACCAAAGTCTCTCTGAGATCTGGCAAGGAATTCTTGACAGAGGACTGCACCCAAGAGGCCCAACTTATAGGGATCTTGGGCTCTGCAGGGCAGTCCTTGCCCAGAGGCAGGAATGGTGCTCAGTTCAGGGTGGTCCTACTTGTTTTGAGGCTGCCTCAGTGCAAGAACTTGAGGCCTTTGATGTCCCCCTGACATAGAGCACACAGGGTTTGAATCCAAGCTTCCTTGGAAGGTGGAGGCAGGCGAATACTGCCCACCATCTTCTTTCCAGCTATCCTCCACACTCTTGCAAATGCTACTGGTACACTCAGGCACTACATGCTGGGGGTTGAGGAACCCCTATGCAAACCCATCAAACGCCTCTTGTGTCACCTCTTGGATGAAAAATCAAGAAAACAACACAGCACTGTGGAGAAAACGTGAACTTTATTAAAATGCCTACTCACGGAATCTACAACTGGGGAGTGACCAAAAGACTATTGGGTGCAATGTTAATGCCTTGAATACTTCAAATTTTGGAATGGAAATGCTAAGGGCAACTTGAACTTCTTGGATGACATGTGGTGGGGAATCCTACAGCTAAGAATGGGGTATCTCTAACTCCTAAGGTGGGGAATGTCTCGGTGCCCCAGCTGTCACTTGTCACACATTGCCCACCATGCTCTGCATGCAGAACGTGGCACTGGAGCAGGAGAGTCAGTGCTGAGGGGAGACTCGGAGTCTCCTTCCCTTCCAGATGGCCCCTTCTGCTGCTCTCTTGGCTCTGGGCCTCTGCTGAGAGCAGTGATGCAGGCACAGCCGCGCCATGGCACGGGTGTGCCTCAACAGCTGGATCAGTTTCTTTGGGCAACCATGTCCCCATCAGCAGCAGCAGCATGGCCCTGCACAGGCCGAGGGGCTCTGGTGTTTCTCTCACAGGGCAAAGCACAGGGATCCCCATGGAAGGGGCAGAGGGTCAAGGCTGAGCTGAGGCCTTCAGGGCTGCCATTGGCCTTGGAAGCAGAGACTCAGGCAGGGCTGGGCTGGCCCTGGGCAGAGGCTGCAGCAAGCAGAGCTCTGGCTGCCTGTGCCTGGTTCTGTCCCTGGACTCAGCCCTGGTCCTGATACCCACCCAGGAGCTCAGCCCCCTCTGCCGCAGGGCCTTGGCCAAGGGGCTGCCCGAGAGGCCCTGAGGCCTTGGGGCCTGTCCAGCTTTGTTCCTCTATGGGGGCTCCCAGGACTGGCTTTAAACCACACTGGCCCAAGGCCCTGGCATGTCTCAGCTCCCAGCACTGTCCTGCCTGCCTGATCTCCCTCCTTCCCCTCTCTCCAGCATCTCTACAGTCTTCTGCCAAACTACCATCCCAGGACAATGCCTGTGAGCAGGAGCACTGAGAGCAAGCATGTCTGGAAAGTTGGCCCCACGTCCACCAAAGGCATTGAGTCAGGGTCTATATCCAGCATGTCCAGCTCCTTGGGAAGCTGACCAGAGGTGCCTGTGTCCCTCTCAGGATGGCTGGAAGGATCAAGGAGATGGACCAGGAGCAGCAGCAGGCAAAACTGCAGGAGGCAGGAGAAGACCTTGCCGGCAATTTTGCTTTGCCTGAAGAGCTGCCACCACCGCACAAGCTCTGGACATCGCTCTGTGCCGAGGTCTGCCTGGGCTCTGGGGCATGGCGGTGGCTGGGTATAGATGATGGCAGTCACAGTGCTGTCCCCAGAGGCTGAGATGTTCCAGAATCACAGAATGCACTGGCTTGCAAGAGCCCTGGAAGATCATTGAGTCCAACCTGTGACCCATGGCCACCATGGCAAGCAGAGCCCAGAGTGCCACATACAGGCTTGCCATGAGCACCTGCCCCAATGTTGACACCACCAGCCCCCTGACAGGCCTTTCCAATATCTAATGCCCTTTTTCTGTGCACAAGTTCTTCCTAATGGCGAAACTAAACTTCCTTTGGTGCAGCTTGAAATCCTTCTTCTCATCAGCTCTCACTTGTTCTTGCCCTCCTCTCCCACAGCAGCATGGCCCTGCTCAGGCCGAGGACTGTGGTGCTTTTCCAGGATTGGAAAGCACAGGGATTCACTTTTAAGGGGCATAGGGTCAGAACTGGCTGCAGAGCCAAATTTCCCATGTCCTCCCCAGGTCTGCTTCAAGGGTCATCAGGATGGGCCAGCTTCAGCTGCACGGAAGACTGCAGCAGGCAGGAACAGACCCTAGCTGGTCTAGGGTGCTCTGTGAAAATGTTAGCATAAGGTTACATAGAAGTGTTTAATTTGCTGTAACTGTTTCCCTTGTACCTCCTCTTCACCACAATCATCTTGATCAGAATTTCATGAATTAAATTACAAATGAATGGTCTTCATTGTCACTTCTGATGTGCTGCATTTGAGCACAACTTATTTTAAGCTGCGTGGAAAAAGTTCTGTGGATGACTGCATAACCACATCAATTGTAGTTACGAGATCCTAGTAAAAATAGAGGACCAGTATCATTCACTTTGTATTCCTTTTCATTAATCAGTATTGTTTGAAGGATGGGTTTTGTTCCTGTTTTTTAAAAGATTCAAGGGAATATTCTTAATGTTCAAGTGCCCTTACCCAACATGCATATTTAATTAAATTTGCTTTTTCCTTCCCATCCTGACTCAATGAGCTTAATTGGCTAGTATTTTAATTCTTCAGGCTGCTTAGTGTAGTTACACAAGAGACGTTTTTGACCTTTATCTTATTTTCAGGTTTTTGGTCTTTCATGTTGTGTTGAAACCTTTAAAAAATTGTGAAAGAGTTTTGAAAAAAAATACATTTTTAAAATAAAACAAAATATTGTTTATAAATACAAGGAAACACAAGATTGCAAGCCTATTAGTAACCAACTTGCTCCGATATCCATCTGTCCATCCATGAAAGAGTGTTTGCACAGGTACCTCAAGCGTTGTATAACAGACATCAGAGATTCCTACTCCTGGATTAATATTTCTGGCTTTCGGAGGCATGATGCAACTATCTCCTTCTTGTCTATTAATCTCAGAAGGAGCTGGCAAACTTTCCTAACGTGATAATGGAAAGCTGTCGGGTATGATTGTGTTTCAAATTAGGTGATGCCTAACAATGAGGTAATCTCTCGAGCACTGGAATTCCAAACAGTACCAGAGCTTGTGGGAAAAGTTCCTCTTAATGAGGCAATATTTCCAGCACTCGTCTGTGTGCAGGAAGTCCATCCAGCATGTGTGCCAGCATCCAAAGGTTTCAAATACAGCTGTATGTTATAGCATCTGGTTTTAACAACAAGTAACAATTGTGTTTTAGATATTGTCTCAGACAGTGATTATGTCATATGCATCTATACTGCTGTGACTAAAAGCACATGGAGCAGCTACCAGTGCTGAATTGTTTGCCAAATATCCACATGCCTATCCATGTGATATGGCTAGCTACTCATTTGATAAATGCCAAGACAAGTGCTACCATGATAACTTTCCATTTGCAAAGCTCCTGTGGGCTTTGGAAGCCATAAGAACTAGTTGGTGTCAGAATTCGTTGCTGCCCTTGTGAAAATTCCCCTCAATATTTTCAAATTTGATGTGTTTTCAGCTGTAAATAGGGAGGTTTTCTTTCTGAATTATGGGTAAATTAAATGCTTTAAAAATGTCTTCAGCAAACTGATAAATGGGCAAAACAATATTACAGACTTATCTTTATATGTGCTCAGGAAACAGGCTATCAAAATGAATTCCCACTGCCACTGCCCTATAAAGATTCATGTTATAAAGCTAAAGGGTATAGAAATTACTCTTAAACTCACATAAGGAATGTAAATTTAATTTGTTACATCTACTGTCCCACAGGTTTACTTGTTACATTCCATCATCTTTAATCAAAACAACTGGTTAAGTTTAAATATAATCAGTCATAATCCCTGGACTTCTTTTTAAGAGCCCAAATAGTAATCCACTGAGAGGCAATGTCACTTGAATTTTAGAAAATCCTTAATTTCTTGATCCTTCTTTTGTAGTCAGGACAAAGAAACATCAGCTGTTTTCTTGGGGTTTTGGGTTTTTTTTTTTGACTACCAAAGGGATAAAAGTCTGTACATACTTATTGAAAAAATAGGAATTCTAGCTTCTTTTCATTAATTTCAGGCCAAGCACAATGCAACAACTCATGTAGGCAATTTTTTTCTTTAGAAAATGGAGTGGGTGAGTAGAGTTTAGACAGTGATCCTGTTCAGTACTGAAGGGAAGGCACACTGTAATTATGTAGAGTGCAGGTAATTTCACCTGCTTTTGTGGGCATGAAGCAATGAGGCATTTTTGCAAAGAATGAAAAATTTCTCCTAAAATAAAATAACATTTTGGATAACAAATGTTTTAGTAGGCAATTTTTATCACAGCCATGCACTGAGCCCTTCACTTGGCCTATGTCACAGCAGTCTTATTCTGTGCTAACTTGTGCAAATTCTTGAATACTCCTTGGAGATAAGGAGTCATTGGGATTTTCTGGATTGAAGGAAACTTTGGCCACTTTTACTTTCCTTTGATTGTACACTACTCCACCCTAAAACACTGATGAGCCTCTTGTGCCTGGTTATGTTGACTGTGAGACCTTTTATGTCAAGCAGTTACAAAGTTGTCATAATGTAACCCCAAATTGGGGCTATTTCACTGAGATAATCTGTGATAATTGACATAACACCTGCTTGCTCTCACTAGAGTCAACAGTTGCATAAGGTTCCAATTACTTCAGAATTTGGCCCTGAGTTTCTGGGAAAGTGGTGACTATGTATAAGCTGCTGTACATTTGTTCATGGCCCGTGTACCTGAAATATATTAAAATGTGTTTTTCTTGAAGATCACACTGGAAAATAATGGAGGCTCCTTTTTTGACTGTTGCATGCTGGAGAGACCTGCGAGGAGACTGTAGAGGAGACTGTAGAGGAGGCCAGCAGAGAGAACTACAGTGAGGTTTGCTCAAGGAATGGATGATGCATCGGCCCTGCACTTCTTGGGGGCTCAGGATTAAAAGTTGCTTGGAGAAGCTTGTTACTGTTTTAAAGTTGCCAGTTCTGTGGGTTTCCTGTGGAATTGCACTAGTTTTTAGCAGCAGCTGTAGCTAATTTTCAGGAGCCAGAGGTAGCTATCTGGGGGGCTTTTTAAAATGCTGACAGGGGGCTTTGGCTATCTGGTCGGTGCAGTGATTTCCACTGTAAATTCAGATAATGTCTCTGAGAACGGATGAGAGGAGGTGAGTCAGGACTGTACATCCGCAAGCCAGTGCTTGACTCTTCTGTCATGGGCCCAGAAAGCTCCTCAAGGACCGTGTTTCCAAGCCACTGACAAGTACAGACTGTTATCTGAAGTGCTGAGGGATTTTGTAAAGTCCTCTAGGCAGTTTAGCACAGCCCTGCTGAAATAAAGGGGGATTTTAATGCTTATCTTGCAAGTGTAAATAGCCAAAGCAGGGTACTTCAGAACCCCAGGCTCTAAAGGTATAAAAGCATTGACCACACCAGCTAAGAAGCCTAACCACTAATAAAAGAAGACAACCCTAGAAAATATTTAGATTCTTCTAGCATCTAATTCAGGATTATTAGTAATCTGAGACTGACCACAAGAACTATCATGATACCACAGTGTGTAATGGTGAATGACTAATGCAAATTTGTGGAGGTAGAGGGATACTAGACTTGTTCTTTGTTGAAATGGCAGACAGAGTAGATTCCTCCTACACCAGAGTGAAAATAATATGGCAGGACAGGATAGAGGATGCATGTCTGGGAATTCTTCTTTTCTTTGTGGCTGACAGTAGTAATTCCAAGTGTGGGCTCAGTGAGGAGACAAGAAGAGGTGGAATAACATTTAGGATTTCTTAATTGTGACTCTTGAATAGCAGCAACAACAGTAACCGCAGCTATAAATACCTGTCTCCAAACTTGCCCCATGCCAGTAATTAGATTCTGGGGAACACAGAAGCGTTTCTGCATGCTTTCTTCTCAAGTCATAAAAAGAACACTTTGCTTTCAGTGGCATTCCTCTTCCCATTGTGTTGGATTTCCCTAATTATTCATCCAGTCTAGTTCTTGCAAGGGGTGCTCATAGAAAATCTGTTTGAAAAAAGCACAAGCAAATACTTGCAGGTAAAGAACACTGTGAGTCCATTAGTACTTGCATGGTTTTCATGGCATTAATGCATCTGCGATCACAGGACTGTCAGAAAACTGCAAATCAAGAGATGCTGGAATGTTTTGTAAGGGCTGAGACACTGGCTACATGCACAAGAGATGAAATTGTTGAGGTCCCTTGGTTAAAGTTAGTGCTTTACCTGCATGATTTAATGAAGTAAAAATAAGTCTGTCTAAAGCTTGATAGAAATAATAATGATGTGGTACAAAATAACTTTCCAAAGTACAATGGAAATAAATGTAAATTGAATAAGGAAGGAAGGGAAAAGAAAATGTTTCCCCAGCAGAGATAAAGTGCACAATTCTAGGGGTTATTTTCACATAATTTTGGCTGTTAAATTTCATTTTCTTTGGCAGCTTTATCTGGTCCCTTCTGTAAAGCTTGCTAGAAGAAGTTCCTGTGCAGTGTGTATGTTTGAATTCTAGTGAGGCATCTTGAGACAGTTTGGCTGCCATGTGACAATATTCAGACTGGTCTTTGATGAATTCCAGAGTGTTATATAAATATCTGGATCCAAAATAAAGGTGTCAAGGCACTTTGGAGAGCCTGGAAAAATAAATCAGTGAGCATTTTGAGACATTCTCATCCCTGATGTCTCTTGACTTCATACCTAGCAGAAGCAAAGGTCTTCCTTTTCTCTCTGTTTCCAGTTTAAGTTTGTTTGTATATCCTAAACAGTAAAGGAAAATACTTTGATCTTCCTGAGACAAACCAGTCTCTCCTTGATTCTTTAGCTATGACCTGGGAGATAACTATGCAAATACATCTTCCCTTTGTTTTACAGTCTTTAATACTGCCTCTAGTCTCATTGTTATAATATAATTTACTCTCAGTAAAGAAGCTTCTCTCTTTCTCTCCCTGAGTTTCTCTGAATATAAGATTTTTAATGAGAGCACTGGTTATGAAGGAGAGTTTTCTAGAAAGGATTTTGTAAAACATTCAATTTGATCTTTAGTCCAAAATGCCAGGTGGAGCATTACTGACAAGAAGCTCTCCAGCTGAGGACCTGCTGTCAAATCCCTGTTACTTATATTCCATGGCTGGGCTGGGCTGGGCTTGTTACAGACCACAATAAGTGTATGTCTGGGCGTGAGGTTTGCCATCCAGAGATCTGAGGCAATTCCATCATTGTCTGGCTCACTACTAGTCTGGCTTATTTGCCCCACCCCAAAGTCGTTTTTATGTGAAAAGTTATTTCTCTGGTACAGCTGTAGTGATACTAGGATGGGGTGCTATCAACAATCAGTTGGATGATTTTCATGGAAAAGGAAGCTGATACGTTTGAAAAGGCTAAAAAATAGGAGCTGGCAGTTGACAAAGACAGTTTTGTATGCTTTAAATGCACTGAATAACTCACCTGTACCTCCATCAACCTTGTCACTGCACCTTCCTGGCATACTTAGCTTGTTGCAGGTCCTGCTTAAATCTCATGGGTGAGGCAGATCCCTTCCATACATACATACATACATACATATATATATATATATATATATATATATGTATGTATGTATGTATATATACTTACATACACACACACACACACATACGTACGTAGGTATCCTCTCTATAGATGGAGCCAATTTGGCAAGCCAGTTTGCTGCTCCCTAATCCTTAATTGCCCTGGTTGAGCTACTGCATTTTTCCTTCTGCTCTCCAAAGGATTTACCCAAGAGAGGCATGTAAGGGCCCAGTATACTGACTGATGACTGGGGACAGAGCTGGATGGAAAGATGTAATCCAGTGGGAAGATGCCCAGTTTCTTTCACACCCCACCAAATTACCAAAAGTTTCTTTCCTTCTGCCAAGCACTTCCCCCTCAGCCATTCTTTCTTTCCTACATGTGTATTTTGTTTCAGTCTGTTGACATTGTTAGCAAAGAGTCAGTCTCTGCAGGTTGGTCTGGATCCACATGAAATATATAAAAGGTATGTTCAGTTAGAGTAAAGCAGCACTGTGCCTAGTGAAAATGAATAGAGTGAAGCATCCTCTGAAAGGTTTGAAGACACAGTATGAGAATCTTTTGACATGATTATTTTAACATGTGTGTAAAAGGCAGGAAAAAGAACACCACACTAAAGCCTGATGCAAGGAATTTCTGCTAAATCAAATACCATGTTTGTATTTAAATGTCTTGCAGAAGTGGCTGAATTTTCTTATGGTTTTAAGGCGCTCAAAATAATGTAATTTTTAATTAGACAGTATAGTGGCATGAGGGGGAGGGATATTTTTAAAAGTGGGATCACTTCCATTTTCTAGCATTCTTCAATAAACATTATTCCTGAGTCTGCTGTATGGGCAGCCTGGTTTCCTCATCAAGAAAAAAAAGCTCTCCAAGATAGTTTCTTCATATCTATTTGCATCTGTATATACAAACATATATCCCTTATATCAATATACATCTCTCTTGAGCCAGATAATAATAATAATAATAATAATAATAATAATAATAATAATAATAATAATAATAATAATAATGAAAGTGATTTGCTAATCATAGGTCCTTACAAGTTTCTATGAGGCAAACAAAGAAGGAGGAATAAGATGATTTAACAGGAGTGGAAAATGATTCAGAGCTAAAGAGATCTATTGTTATTGTCTCCACAGGTATGATTTACACTAGGATTTATTATTGTAAAAACACATTAAAAGAGGTGAAATTTTTCTGGCTTCAAAAATGCTGGTCACCAATTCATTGGAATGAGGTAAATTCCAAGATTCTCCAAATGTTTTTTTTTATGAATTACTGTTTCAGTTTTTTAGGATGTTATTATTATTATCTTCAGCTCCTTGTTGTAAATATTTTGAATACAGATTCCTGTTGAGACTGTGGCACCATTATCTTTGGCCTGTAAGTGCAAAACTTTCATGAATTCATTTTTTCTGGATGCTGCTGAGCCCCTTCCATGTGTGCTGTGTAATTTTGGAATAGTTTTGATGTTTTTACATGAATGCACATGTACTGAATGCTAGCAGTCGTTGTTTCAGTCTCCTTGAAAGAGTGCTGAGCAGCTGTAGAATGCCAGTTGTGCTTCTTAAGCATCCCACCAAGCTCTGGGGAGGAGCCTGCGAATGAATTTTCATTATTGAAGTATGACTCATTAGAATGATGACTCATTCTAATGTGCTATAGGTCATAGTTGTGAAGGAATTTTTAAATTTCTACCATCGAGAGGATTTGCCGATACTTTCCTCAGTGAGGTCTAAATTCTCTTAAGATTCTCTTTAGATTCTCCTGTGAGAATTTAAAAGAGATTTTTAGGACAACTACTGTAAAATTCCATGACCTTTCTTTGACTGAGCAAGTATATCCCCTTCCTGTCATTTCTGCCTGAGTCTTAGCTGCAGATTTTGCAGTTTAGAAACCTAGTTTGGGATAGTTTATACTTTTCTGCATAACCATAAAGCTAAAGGTTGTTGAATTATGTTTTAAAGCAGGAAATGTTTTTCCTCTAATCCAGGTTTGCCAGCTTTTCACAGATTAATGACCATCATATAATCAAGACTGCTGTGATTTTATTTTCTCTTCTTTTTCTTGGTTTATCTTACTGTCTTATACTGCATTTGTAACGGCAAAACTGGGAGGGTAGCTTGGGTTCCTTGTCAAGTGATTACTTTATTTTGCATTGCTGTTAGCAGTAAAAAGTTGCCATTTTTACTGCTTTAAGTGCTCAGATGGAGCACCTCCAATAGCTGCAGTGCTTTAAACCAGAGCCATCTCCAAGTGTCTGCTGCATTTCTCTGCTTCAAGGTGCCCACCTGCATGGAGCAGGAACAGTCAGCTGCTCCTCCTCTCAGCCAGGGGAGACCTAATAATGGGACAGTAATGTGCCACCACCTCCCTTGGCAGTTTGAAGCTTAAATTTTGGCTGTGAACTACTGTAGGTGAGGAATGGTCCTTTTCTGCTCAACCTGCCATGGAAGTGGTAATGTCTGGCAGAGGGTTGGGCCAGGCAGCTGAAGCTCCTCGTGCCAAGAACAAGAAGGTTCCTATGACAGCTTCATTTAGGATGCTCTGTTTTTGCTTTGTACCACATTTTATAGAATAATCAGATGATTTGGCTATTTCATTCTCTCATAGTAGGGAGCAGGCAGTTTCTGAATGGCTTTGGTCATGTGGAATTGTTGAAATACACAGAATCTAAAGGCTAAAGAAACTGTGTGATTATATTTTGATAAAACTGAATAAAAATACTTGCCAGAGGCTTATGTTGCATATATACTCTACTTTTCTACTTCAACAACAGAGATTCATACAGCTGTAAATTTGATTTTAAGACTGTGAAGGAAATTATGTTTTAAAAATACTGTGACTATCATAAATCTTTTCTGAGCTTGTTATTAAATTAGGCTGGTATTTACATATTATTTTTTATGACTTATCTCTTTTCATCATTTAGATCTACTCAGTCACCCATCTGGTAATAAATTTTTTAGCCTCAGGAATACTGCATGTTTTTAATTCATGCACTTCTGTTTGGTGATTAGCTATCATTTACTGATTTGGACCATCAGCTTTCAAAACTTCTTCAGTAAAAATGAAAAATACATAAAGAATTCAATAATGTAATGACTTATTTGTTTTCCAGCCTTTTTTATGTTTCTGAACCAAATGTTTAAACTATTGCATCTTAGCATTCTTACCTCTAATGGCTACACTTCTTTTCTGTGATCATAAACTGAAAGTAAAAATGCCTTCCTGTATTCACAAATCTTTCCTCTTAAGAAAACAGCAGAACATTGCAAATGTTCAGAACAAATGCAATAATTTAGAAAAGAGAACAAGTTATGTTGAGCTTGAAACCCTACACCTCCTAAGTTGGGAAAATTTTCACTCACTGTGCAGGTTTTGCCACTCAGGCCCACCTTTAGACATCATAAAACTTTACTGTTGTGCACTTTTATGACACAATTATGAACGTAAAAGCAGAGTTTTGATGCTAAGTAAGGAAAATGGTTTCCCAGACTCTGTTATCAATGACAAAACACTCAGAGAAGGCAGTAATAGCAGAGAGCCAGTAGATGAAGTTGAAGTGTGATAGCATTTGGGAATATGGATCTGGCCTAACAAAGGGAATGGGAGATAGCGAGAAATGGTGCCTCTTCCTTTGTGCTGGAGTCATTGGCCTGGTTTCCTTGGAAAGACTTAAATCTATTCTCTTGTTTTTAAAGATAGACTCTCCATCGTACGGTAGGTGATGTGATCTCACTTTCCATCCCACCACAAGCAGCTCAGGGGCCCTCTGAGTAGCAGCTGTACTGAAAGCAGTCTGAGGAACAGGAAAACAGAGGAGACAAAGAAAATAGGAAGAAGTTGTTGAATGTGTACTCAGTGTAGTATGTTATACAAAGTGTTTATTATATTTATATCAGGATGTGTTTTATTACCTCATAAAATTCAGTCATATGGATAATTTGAGCAATTAAACTGACTCAGCCCTGTGTCTTTGTTAGCATTGTAATAGCTTAAAACATATTTCCACAGGTGTTTCAAAAGACCCACAGAGGTTGCATGACCGAAACATTAACATGTTATTCTAATAATATGATGCTGCTCTGTCTGACTCAAAAGCTTTTAACATGAATATTTTTCAGGTTACTGAATTGCCAAAAAGGGTTTTTGTTCATACTTCCACACTGGCGCTTTCTCTTTTAGTATGAAGTAGTGATATAACGAATAAATTATAACCAGATGAAAGCCTGGAATTTGACACTTCATCCCAGGATGGTGATGGCACCTGGCAAAGTAAACGTTTCCCAACAATGTGCCATCTGTATGAAGGACAGGGACCTAGGGGGCAGGCTGAGGCGACATTTGATACAAGCAGGAATGAAAAAGCCCTGCTGGACATGCAAATAAATTGTTACTGACGTGAGAGCTGGAGACCAGCTCAAACCTTCTGGGTGGGGACTGGTGAGGCACTCCTTATGGATCTGTGGTTTGGGTTATTTTTAGGAAAATGAGGAGTTTAGATGAAGCATTCACATGAGGCCACCTCGCTGTGTTATCAGGAGGTAATTCAAGCTGACAGTCACTCTTGGCTGCAGTGGGCATCCTCGTTCAAGACAAACACAAGGAAGGGGTTTTGTTGCTGGGTTTTTGCTGATCCCAGGCGCAGCTCCCAGTCCCCAGAGGAGATTTTTCCACAGGCACGGTGGGAGTTCTCGAAGCCGCATAACCGGCAGGGCGCTGTGTTTGATTCAGATACATCTGTAACACTTATCGTAGCTGATGAAGAATTATTCTCTCTGCCAAGATAATTTCAGCCCGTGTGATGAGGGCTGATGAAGGAGGTGTGAGCTGGGAAATCTTACTTGAGTTGGAAATCCTGCAAGGTTCTAATGACCGTGAGGTTGGGGTGCCTCACTACTTTCACACCTGGTGCCAGATATTGGTTTTGCATTTGCCAGTGAGCGAGCTGCAGCCAAGATTCTCCAAATAATTTCTTTTTATTTTTGCAAAGACCACCCATAACTTCAGCTAAGGGAGAAAAAGATTTTTGCTAGTAACAGTTTTGTCAGCATTATATTTTCCATATATTTCAAGGGTGAACCAGCTTGTCTCTTTCTTGCTATTTTGTGGTGTACTAAAGACTGCTGGTTGCTTCTACATTATTTTTGAGAAGTTCATAATAAATTCTGCTGTTTTGCCCAAAAAAGACTGGTGGATATGTGTCTATTTTGAGAACTTGTGCCTGTGAGCATAAGAAGATTTTCGGTTGCGCAGATGAGACAGCTTCATGTGCAGGTGCTTGAAAATGTCATAAACGTAAAACTTAGGAATTAGAACTCTGGAAAATCCTGTCTTCCAGTGATGCACCTAGGTTACAATAAAGCAACATGTACATTTTAGTGACAGGACAAGAGAAGATGGCTTCCAACTGGAAGAGGGTAGATTTAGATTAGATAAAAGAAGGAATTCCTTACTGTAATTGTGGTGAGACACTGGCACAGGTTGCCCAGGGAAGCTGTGGATGCCCCATCCCTGGCAGTGTTCAAAGCCAGGCTGGATGGAGCTTTGAGCAACCTGGTCTAGTGGAAGGTGTCCCTGCCCATGGCAGGGGGGTCACTAGACGGTCTTTAAGGTCCCTTTCAACCCAGGCCATTCTATTATTCTCCAAAATCTCCTGTTCCTACTGATGATAAGGTGATGCTTGCTTTTATTTTTATTTGTCTGAAAGACTGAGCAACAATGGGTATTCTATGACTACTTTTAACTTTTTAGAGACATGGAGACAGGTAGAGTTAGAACATTGCCACAAAGTCACTCTTCCCCCTATAGCTGTTTGATCCTGGTTAGAGAATTAGATTATGAATCTTAAAAGCAGTTAAAAAAATATACTGAGCCCATGTCAGTGAAAATACTCCTACTAGAATGGCAGTTTAATGTCAAGCAATTGCATTATTTGTTGATATTTTATATGGTTAGTCTGGAACCAAACAAATTCAATCTCTAAACATGCATTAGTATTTAAACTGATTGGGCATTCTCTTTGAGACAACAGATTATGACTTAAGTGAAGTTTTATTACCTGTGGTAAGTTTCATTCAAAGAAAACATTTTTTCTCACACAAATGGTCATGATTTCCTTTCAGAGGAAGGATGCTCAGATATTCTGTGATTAGTTATTAACTCATCTGGCAAGTTTTTAAGCTTAAAACACTCTGAAATTGCAGGGAGTTTTTGTTTTTTGTTTTTCAGAAAGTAAGAGGAATTTATTATATTTATATTTTTCGAGGAGTAAAATCAAGTGTGCTTCAAATGATCATTAATGAAAAATATAACTTTTGGCTATATTGTTTGGTTTTGTTTTTTTTTTTGTTCAGCAGATCCATTAATAGATTTCTGGGCTAGTTCAGATTATCTCTGTGGAATAAAATGTATGTCACAGAAGTGAGGCGTTACGGGGATAGCTGTGGTCCACAGTCAGAATAGAGGTAGATAGATACTTGATTAAATTAGAAGAATACTTGATCTAATCTAGAGGCTCACATGCCAAGGGCAGGGAAGACTATTATTGGATATTGCTATGAAGGTCACCATAAATATTAAGTTTGTATTTTGCAAATCCTCTTGTGAGGGTATGATTCTTAATATACTGATGGGAAAATGGAAATACCAAGCAGGCAGATCATGAACCTGCTTTGTGATTTCTAAATTAGCAGTGACATTTTAATAAATAGCTAGGATTCAATAGCAGACATCCTAGAAGTGACAAGATTTGCCTTTCTTATCAAAGAAAGACACTGCACTTACAAAAATGAAGGGTGATTCAAACTGAATCACAGTTTACTGTGAAGGTACCAGTGCTAGCTATAGCTGCTGTTTAGCAAACAAAATATTCTGTTGGATCCATCCTCTTACTCCTTATTTTGTTAGAAGCAGGCAGATTTAATTTTCATACACTTTCTGTTGAAGATGATTGCTCTTAATTTATTACTCAGGAAGAGAAAAGGCAAAACCAGACCCACACAAACCTCTGTACCTACCTGGACAATGAAATGTAGAGCTATTACTCAACATGTTGAATAACAAACCCCAGTTCAAGGTTTTATTGACTAATTCTATCAGAGGCTGATTAGATAATATATTCTGAAGTGAAAGAGAGTAGTAAAATTTTATCGTTTGGAGACAAATATGTGTCGTTTGTTCCTTAAGGCTACCTTGGATTTACATTGAGATGGACAGAGATGACTATGGTGTCAAGTTGTTGTTGAGGTCATAGGAGGGGATAAATCTATGAAATTTTCTGGAATTTAACTGCAGTGGCATGGCAGGAGCTCCCAAAGCCACTGCCTTCCTGAGATCTTCGTGTCTCCACTGGGAAGGGATTGCTCTGAGCACCAAGCACTCATACACCATGATGTTGTCTGAGGGTCAACGAATAAGCACGAGAGGGGTTCTTTTTATGTATTCTATGTATTCCTGTGGAGTTTATTGATCTCACCCAGAAGGGAACCAGGGACAAAGAACCCCGAAGAAAGTAAGCACTAAACTTATCCACAGGCAGGGAAGGGGGGAACATCAGAACTGAGGGCCAATGGGTTGAGGGCACAGGGGCGGTGAAAAGGTGGAGCCAAGGGATAACAGTCAACCAGGGTCTTGGAGGTGGAGTGACAGGGAATGGGAACCAATAGGGAAAACAAAACCAGGGAATATTCTAGAACCGGGGTGGAGAATAAGTGTGACATATCTCTTGGATGGGGACAAAGAACAACATAACTAGTGTGATGTAACTGGGGTACATAAAACACCGAAGAACTGCAGAAGAACGTTCTTTAAACAGGGGTTACATCCCGGGGTATATTACTAACAACTTCCCCTACCAGCTCCTGGATTGCAACATTTAACTGTATGGTAAAAAAGTGAAAGGTTCTCTTGACAGTCCTGCATATCTCCTCTCTCTCTGAGTCACTGTGTGTGCTCTTGTCACATCATGCTGGCCTTGATGCTTCTGGTTGGTTTTTGCTACTGGAGATGTAAAAATATTTTTCATTACTGGTGCTGATATGCACAAGAAAAGAAGCACCCACAGTAAAAAAAGAAGCACAGTAAGTAAATAAACAAGTTACAGTATTTGCTTTTCACAAGTGCTTGATTTGTGAGAGGATATAAAACCCTCATAGTGAGGAAACATTTGCCAGTTTACAGGCTTTGGACCAGTTCTGCCAACCATTAGACCCACACAGGTGTGCTTGTGTGAACCTGGTGTAACAGTAATCTGTATTACCTTCCCTTCAGTATCTCTTTTTTTTCTTTTTCTTCCTCTTCTAAGTCTCTTTGCATGTTGACTGGACTGGTATGATGGCATGACAAGAAGATGCAGTTAGTGTTTCTTCCAGACATTGTGACTTGCTGAGTCCTTGTGGCTGCTCTTCAAAGTGTCATCAAAGCTGTCTTGGCTGGATTGCCCAAACAGTCTGATCCTCTGAGATTAGCAAACATCAGTCATTATTTGTCATTGGTGTGTGTCACCATAAGTGGGGCTTCCTCTGTGAGGCTGGGACTCCACACTAAAAATTCACTGAGCTTCTTTCAGAGTGCTTGCTCCTGTTACCTCATTTCTGTCTTTCTGTAGTACGTGTTCCCTCAGTTTTGCTAACTGAACTTTAGTTCTCTAAGGGTAAGGTCAGTTTTTATCCAAGCTAAAAAATATTCCACTGTCCAAAGGAGTAATCTCACCATCTCTGAGGCCCTTATCTGACCTCTTCCTTTTAAGTCAGGATCAGAAAACACACTGTCTCAAACCAAAGCTCTTCAGTTGTTATTTTGGATGCTTAAGTCTGACTTTCAAAAATGCTGAGAGTGCTACAGTGCCTGTTTAAACTCGGATGCAGAAGGGCCTGGCTGTGGTGTGTAATGAGCCACCTAGAAAAAAAACCACAGACACAGCTTTGGGTTATTTAAAACTCTTTGCTTGGCTGAGCAACAGTATTGCTGGATATGCCAAGACCTGTTAATTTATATCTATCCTTCTCATCTGTTAAAGTAATAGGAATAACAGAAAAAATTAGATTTGTATGACCACCAGACATTAATTTTTCACCCTAGCTAATATGTTAACCCTGGCACTGGCCGCCTCACCCAGTGCAAGAGCAACCCAAGTGTCCTCAGATACTGAGGAGACATCAACATATCCATGTGCAAACTGTCCTTTGCTGGGACAAATTTATCTGTGATGTGTAATCCACCACTGGATATGTTTGCATTAATGATGATCTTTCATCTTGGTCTTTCTCCTACTGTCCCTCCTACTCTCCACCCTTCAGGAGATCTCTAATCTTTCAGAGACTGAAAGGGTTCTTGCTAGAAGATAGGTTGAGGTAGAAAAGAAAAATTAAGTAAAGCTGACAGAAATCTAGCTGTAAGAAAATCCTGCTTTTTGTGTCTTTGCTGCTTGGTTTTTTAAAAATCTCATGTTGGTACAGTTTACATTTCAGCATGATTCAAAATTATACTCTTACATTTCAAGAGTACAGAAATGTTAGCAAAATAAGGGCTTGTGTTTTATTTGGCCTCTATATTCAAGGATCTTGAAAAAAACAAAAAATCACAAATCTTTTTTTTTTTTAATTATATATTTTTTTAATGAAGAGAACATTCTTCGGAAGCAAACAAACCTTTAAACCTATCCTCTTTCTCTGGTGCTTTCACTAGAAACACAGAGTCTAAATATCTTCACTGGTGTGAACATCTCTATGCAGCTCCTTAACTGGCACCAGGAGAGCCAGGGCTGTGGTGCTGAAGTTTTGGCAGCCACATGAGGCTTGAAAGCCTGTGGGGTAGGAAGAACAGCATGGAATATTTTAGACTAGAGATGAGCATACAATTTTTAAATAAGATAGGGTTTTGTTTCTTGTTTACTTTCTTACTAAAAAACTCTTAATGGCTTCATTCATTGAAATTCTGATTGCTTTAATTCATTGCTTTAGGAACATTTTCCAAGCAGACTTTTCATTATGCAGCAGAGAAGGGTACATTCAGAGATTATTTTTGGGACTGAAATTGTTAAAAATATCCTGAACTGCTAGTTCTCACTGTTTTACTCCATAAATAACCCTTTCCTCCCTATCCTTGTCAAATTATGTGGTTTTTACATTATAAAATTATAACCTCATAACAATTTTGAGTATTTAAACATTAAGAAGTGTCATAGTTGAGAGACGGCAGGGCTTTAATTTGTTTCATTGCTGAGTAACCATTGTAGTGCTGTTTTTAATTATAATGTCACATATGTTGGTCATCTTATTGTTTAATTTCAGGTCCCTGTTCCAAAATGTGAGGTCAAGAGATCTTTGGAGCCAAATGCCTTGCCACGAGATCTCATTTAAAACATAAGTTGTAAAATGTCAATGTAGATAAAATGGATGTTTACAATGAGGCATCTGAAGGAACTTCATGAGAAAGCATTACCTAGCTTAGGAAGGGTGTAAGATAGGAGTAGAGCACACCTGGAAAACACAGGCTAAACTCTTTTCCTAGCAGGCAGGTGATGTTGTCATCCTGTCTTGCTAAATTCGACACTGAAGTTATACATTGGGTACATCTTTCAGGGAGGTGTCTTAACTCCAACTCCCCAGGTAAAGCAGCAATTAGTGAAAATGTTGATAATATACTAAAAAATCCATGAGGAGAAAAAAAAAAAAAATTGAAACCACCAATGTTAATGGATTCTTTATCCCCTGAAACTGGATCGTAGCAAATATTTCTGAAAAACTTCCTTGCTTGTAAGAAGTGAAAATCAGTGCAAAAAGTTCTGCAGGGCTGCAGGGTGAGGCAATTTTCATGAGCTGTTGTTTGTAAAAATGAGTGAAAAATACTTAAATTTTGTTTTAAGAGAGTAGTGTAAAATCATTTAATTTAGCAAATCTAATGCAGAGGAAATGGACAGACCTAGATAGATACCGTTTTTTTCCTTGCTTGCCTTTTCCCCCTGTATCCCTCTTTCTTTGCCCTCGTTAAAAGTACTCAGTGTACGCATGAATTTGCCTTTGTGACATCAAAGAGTCTGGTTCTGCTGCTCGGGCCATCTATAAGATTATACCGACCAGAACGTAGCAGGCTGATGCCAGACACTTGACCCTGCCTGGCAAGTCCCAGGCCAGGCTGGATTTAAACCCAGCTCACAGTATTTAAACACCGCCGTTCGCAGCCAGCGCGCGGCCGAACAAACGCGCATTGTTGTCACAATTGGAACCACATGCTGAGTAATGGAGCAGAGGTGCAACTTTGCTGAGAATGTGCGGACAGTTGGAAACGGGAATGTATTTCTTCATTTATGTCTGTGCGTCTCAGGGCTCCCTTACTTTGTTTTCTTAGTGAAACTCAGACAGATCAGACACATAGGATTAATGGAGCTGGGCACTGACAGACCAGCTCTGTTCCAGCTGCAGTGACGGTGGAAGAATTGGATCTGGACCCTCTTAACCAGTCCTCCAAGAGTGAGATTTCAGTTACCATGACTGGTCGCCAAGGACTATTTTATTTTAACCCATGTCAAATCTGAGCTTACCTATGGGGCTAAACCACAGCCTGCTGAGCCAAGTGTGTCCGAATGCAAACTCATTTCACTGGCTGTTTGTTACTGTTTGGAAAATTCAGCCACATAAGGTATGGAGCAGTCTCCAACAAATGAAACTTTTCAGGCTTCGTTGCATGTGAAATACTGCATGCTGCTTCCTCACAGCTTGCAGCCAGTGCATCAGTTCCTGTTTATTAGAAAATGAAATGAAGGCAGGATGAAAGGAGTTGAACAATGTTCTCAAGCACATGGCCTTGTCCTGTGCAGGGCCAGGAGTTGGACTCTGATGATCTTTTTGGGCTCCTTCCAACTCAGGATACTCTGTGATTGTCTGATTTTGTGATGGAAATAATAAAATTTTCTCTTTGGGATAACAAGACAAAACTATGGATTTAATGCTTTGACTGCCTTTCATTATGTAAACCAAAAGGGCTTGTGGAGGGTGTAAACTTAGGTTTACTTGGGATACTTCCAGTTGGTGACCTTAAGTCCATAGTCATCTCCTTCTTGGTTGGCATTAGTAACCAAATCAGGGTTCTTCTGAATTGAAATCACTTATTTGTATCCAGAAAAACACTTCTAAACTTCTTTTTCTTTGTGGGTAATGCAAGTACAATAATGGTGATCACAACTGTGATGGGGAATAGACAGTGAGGAGGTTCTCCTTCAATCTGTTGATGCGTGCTCTAAGTAGCAAGCAAGTCAAGCAGAAAAGAAAGCAAGAGAGGACCATTTGCAGTATTCTTGACATTAATCACGTGTGTTTGAGCTGTCCATGGTGTGGCCAAACAGCAGGTGGGGAGAGCATCCTTGGGATGCATTTTCTCCTCACAGAGGGAACCACACAAACTGTTGTAACAGCATTCTGTGTGCTTGTGGCTTCATAGAATATTTTTGTTGTTCCACTTCTATGAATAGAAATAGGTTACAGTGACAGGGTAGCTACCTTTGGCTTTTTGAAATCGTGATCACAGAGCATGGGCAACAGTACTCCTTTCTTGCATAAGCTCCATTCTAAATTCAGAGGAGAACTCTTTCATCTTGAAGGTTCAGAATAACTGTTTTTTTGGGTTTTTTTAAATACTGTTAGGAGGCCACAAAGAACACAGCACAACATCCTTCTGTGCTGCAAGGAGAAATCTGCTCCCTGAAAAAGGAATATGCACATGTACATAAATGAGATTTTGTCTGCACTTGTAAAAGCATACATGCACTGAGTGATCAGTAAAAATGGACTTGGTTCCTTGATCTTGGATCTCTTATATGTGAATCATACTTGTTTGTTTTTTTTTTTTTATTCTCCTTATTTTGATTTAATAGGTTTTTATGTGTCTGATCAGCCATTCATTTGTCATTATGTTTGATACTCTGAAATGAAAAAGTCCTATAGGAAGAAAGGCAGAAAAGCTGAAGTGCCCTGATGAAAACATGCTAAATAAACCACCACTACAGGTTTGCAGCCTACATATTCCTTCACCCTTGAGCCCACACCCATGGGTAGGAAGTGAGGCCAAGCTCAGTGGAAGGGAGGCCAAGCTACTGCACTTCTAACTTGCCAAGATGAGGAATGGAAGGAACGAAGGTTTCAGGCTGGTTAAAGTTTTTTAACTGTGGTTTTCCCCCTTCGTTTTTGTCCTTGCTTCTGGTTCCAGAAGCAGCTGAGAGAAAGATGAGCTTTTCTCAAAATGCTTCTTTGCTTTTTCCGGACTTTAGCTGGACTGAATTCCTGGGGCTCTGTTATCAAGTAGGAAGAATAATGTGTGGAGGCAGCAATTATTTGTCAAGTACTGGCAATGTACTTGGCATGCTACAAGGCATGGATAGGAAAGCTTTGCCTACTCTGGAGAGCTGCAGTTTAGATTACAGACTAAAATATGAAGACAAATGACACAGGGAGCAAATGTGGATATTTTTAAAATCCTTTAACTTGGTGTTTTCAAGGAAAAGTTAAAGTTTTCATGGAGAGAGGACAGGTCTCTGTGTATCAAGGCTGTGTGTTTCTTTGCTGGACAGGCCTGGTTGCAGCAGTTTAAAATGAAGAGAGGGCTGTTAGGAAGCATTTGGACAGTTAGGAGAACATGAGACTTGTGTAGAATTTATGCCATGGGTAAACAGCTTGGGAGTTAGAAAGCAAGGGTTAACTGTCAGACAATATAAATTTAGTTGCTGAAAATAGTTGCAGTAAGTGAGAAGATTTTGACAGGAGTTAAGAGGAAGACAGTCAGAACACTTAAGTGTTTTTTAATCAGGCGAGAATTAAATTTTCCAAAATCAACCCCCCTCTTTTCCTTTTCCTCCCACCTCCTCCCCTTCCGTCCCCTTTCATGTGCTAAATGACTCTGGTGGAACTGTGCTGTAGGTACAGCATATTGTGATTAAATGCTCTGTAATGCTCTCTGAGATACATTAGACCAAAAAGTATAAATGGAATGCCAGTTGCATAAAATAAATCTGAATTCTTGCTGCACCATGGTGAGGCAGCTCAGTTACAGCTTCGACCACCCATGAATGCTCAGCACACAGCAGGGGTACTTTTGGACTTGCATCTCACCTATTATCTTGGTAGTAGGGTATGAATCTCTTTGAATGTGAAAGCCTGGTTTTGTTTAAGCGAAGAACTTAAGAAAAGGCTCCTTCCTTATTTTGTTTTTTCCCTTGAGCAGATGAAAGGTGGATAGAAGCGACTGTAAATTTTAGGAAGGAAAGACGTGGAAAAAGGCTAATGCTTGCTGAGCAGAAATTTTATTTTCCCAGCCATGCTACCCAAATGTTAAGACTCCCCTGTACAAAACTGTCACTGCTTGGTCTATATAAATTCACTGTCAGAACAAAGGACACCCTCTGGAAGGGAAACAAGACTGTACTATACCATTCAGCAACTAACAGAAGAAAGAGAATAGCTACTTCCTGCCAACATTCATACTCCAAAGATGTATGCTCGAGGTGGTAGGTGAGCATTCAGTTCTTGCTGCAGCTGGCTCTTGGTGATGACTTATCCATCTTGTGGATAAACTGCATGAAAGACTCAGGGACACAAAAGCAGGGGGCTGGCAGGTTAGCTCAAGGAGAGTGATAATGACAATGGCTGCAGGGGTCACCTGGAAGCAACTGAGCCAGTGTGGCTGTTAGAGTGTGAGCATGCTAGGATTGCTGGGAAAATGGGAATATGTTTCAAGGACCTTTTCTAGGTCCCACTAAGCCAGCTGAGCCAGGAACCATGTGCTGGTTCACACTGACTCCATTCTCCAGTCTGTATTAGTTCCACATTCATTGATTGCTGTTACTCTGACTCCTTTGTGTTTGGCTTTTCCTTTTCTTTTAATGGAAATTAATTGAAATTAATGGAAATAATTGATTCTTTGCCTACCCCTTCTGGCCTTCTTTACCTTTCCAGCTGGGGAACTGTTCTTGCATTCAGGGCAGGGGTTTTGATTTCCCCAACACCTTGATAGCACACAGTCCATGCTATGCTCTCCTCTCTGGTCACAGCAGCCGATTGCCTGTGCAGCACTAACGCTGCTAACTGGAAGTGTGGCATAGTGATTTTATGTTCTTGCTGAGTTGCAGTGCTGCAAGTTCCTACTGTGGGTATTTCCTATGGAGAGCTTCAGGGATGGGACTGTATGTGGGATCAGTTTCACTGCTCCCTCACTTGCCCATCTGCTGATGCTGAGGTTTCTCTTATGCTCTTCCTGAAAGATTAGTGGTGAACATGTCATCATCCCCACATTTGAATGAACTGTTTCCTGAGGATTTGAAATGCCTTGGCCTAAAGTAATTTAATGAGAACAATAATTGCCTCATTTCCCACCACATAAGATCCCATTCCTCTTCTTGGCACAGGTATGGCATGTAGCAAATGTTTCTATAGAAGACTTAAACCATTCTGCTCTTTGAAGCCCTATCATTTCTGGCTGTCTATTGGTGAAATAATTAAAAAAAAAATTCTTAGTAAAATATGTTTGACCAGGGTGTAATTTGATACACTGCCTGGTCTACACTGTTGAAAAGGGATGAAGTTTTGTCCTGACAGCTAGAAGAATAAAACATACCTGACAGTCTTTAGCTGCTTTGTGGATGCTGCACAAACTGTCAGAAGGATCTGCCTGTGCTGTGAGAATTACAGGCTGTGTGACTTGGAAGGCTGCTTCTGTTCTGCTGGTTACATCCTTTCATCTCAGCCAACTGACTGTGCTCGTCAGTCCCATTCACCTCCTGGTGCTCTGATTCTTGTGATGCCAGTTTGGCCTCTTTATTATCTTCATTTTTAGCTGCCTTCCATTTTCTCATTTCTGGCCTTTAACTTCATCTGTGGTAACACAGAAAGGCTAGTTCTATTTCTGTGGACTATTTCATCTGAGAACAGCTTTTGGCAGCACCAAGGACATGGAGAGTTTTTACTTTATCCTGCAGCCCATGTCATGAATCTCTCTCCTTTTTAACCACATTGTTTCAATTTTCATTGTTATTTTATGTTCTATGAGACCCTTGGAGTAGAGAGTTGTTGCCTTGCCCAATGCCCAAGACCTCTCCTGGCCTCCACTCTTCACCCCAAAACACATTTTCCCTGGAATCTCCTTTTGCCAGAGGACTCAGGCAGAGCCTGTCACGTGCAGAGACAGAGAACCTTGTGCCTGTGTGGGAGCACGCAGGGCTTGGTGGTCACCTTGCAAATATCTAAGGCACAAATTTTCAGGGTGGCCATTCCCAAGGAAAGGAGTGTCTTAGGGCTCAACCCTCCTTGGAATAACTCCTAACAAAAATTAAGCTAAAAGTCAGTAAGTATTTGTTTACAAATCCTAAACAGATGGCACACACGCATACTTGTACGAACAGAAGGGAATGGAGAAAACCCCAACATATTCTCCAAGCAGCACTTAATTCAGATTTGGTGGTTTCCTTTACTCCATATGACTCAACTGACAAGTTGGCGAATGCCTGGCAGCATTTATAAGTGAGGCCTCTGTTTTCACTAAGTCTTTAAGTCTTCAGGTTACACTCACTGAGTGGAGCCTGAAGCAGGCGGATTTCTTTTCTGTGTTTGGTCCCTGTACACCTTTTGAATCATTTCAGTGGAAAGATTTTCCCCTGACCTGCTAATTTATCATTCATTAAGTCAAGAAAGGAGGGTTTTCCCTTTCTTCCTAACAAGCCATTGCTTACTGCCTTATGCTTTGGAGGTGCCAATTCCTCTTGTTCATAACTTGGACACTTCTTACTTGCCCAGCCAGGTAAAAATCTTTTCCATACTGATGTTATTAACTCTTCAAGGTGCAACTCTGCTCCCTGATGCACCCTAGAGCTTGGAGTATCCAAATCCCAGACAGAAGCTTTTTCACTTAATTTGATGGCCATATTTTATAGACTACTATAGTTGTAATTGATTCAAGCAAGTTGTTCCTGACTCTTTCTGAGATCAAGCCCAAAGGTAATAAATAACTTGGTAGTATTAATAGATGTGAGGTACGTTGTCTCCTTACTTCTTCTAAAATTAGGGTTTTGTGAAACACCCTAACAAACTCCCATTCACTTCCCCCTCCCATCTACTAAGAACCCTTTTTCTTTCTGGTGATGCTCTTTCCTTCCTTGCACTCACTTCTTTATTCTCTTTCTTCTTCCCTATTTCCTGTCTTACTTCTTTTTCCTAATCTGTTCCCTGCTGCCAGACTCTGATTCATGATCCCTGTGAGATGAAGCTGCATTGGCCGAGGAGATGTGGGGGAGGCCATCTCTTTAGCCCTTTAGCTCCAGCAGGGATTGTGAATCAGAGCTTGCTGCTGCCGTAGTTCAGTCTCACATAGTAATGTAAACTGGAGCTGATGGCAACTCCATTAGCGTGACAGCCTGAGCTGCCTCAGCTGAGCAGTAGATGTACCACCTGTTCTGCTGCTTCTGTGGTGGGGATTGCAGCCTCTGGAAGAGTCAAGGAATGGTGTATCATCTTTCCTCCATGAGCTGCTAGACCATGAGAGTCAGGGTCTTTGGGCTTTCCTTTCTTTCTTCCAAAAACTGATTCTACAGCCTCTTCAAAATTATCATTCCTTGCACAGTCTTATGGTCTAACACCACTAAGTAAAAAAGTCCATTCTCACCTCAAACCACCCTACCTGAGTACAGGAAAAATAAACCCATTGCCTAAAGTCTGCTGCTGTGCGCCTCCAGAGATAGAAATGAAAACCAAGCAAATTCTTCATCTGCACCTAATTAAGGACCATTGTTACATTTCTGTCTTCCCCTCATATTCCCTGTTATCATCACCCCCCAGTTCTCAGAGGGAAGAGAGATGGAAGGGAGGAGGGATGTAACTAGATGGTCTTTAAGGTCCCTTCCATCTCTGTTCGTTCTAGAGTTCTATGATTCTTTAGAGGTGGCACTACAGGGACACCAAATCAAAGCTCTCCTTTGCTACCCTGCTTCTTTCTTAAGCCAAACTAACCCCTGCCCCAATAGCAGTGGTGATACATTAAATATAACAAACTTGCATCGATTTTATTGCCCACTTCTTTATTATTTAGGCTGAGCTGTGGTTACTTGATTGCCCCCTGTCCAGTGCCTGTGAGGAGCCTTGCACCCCTCTGGCCATATCCTGACCCTGTGCCTCAGGCTGGTGTTAAAATCCACCCCTGAGGTGGGGTAGTTGAGGTTCTTATTAGCAGATGCCTTGGGATGCATTAGAGTGAAACAACACTGTGTGACCTGTGTGTACATATAGGAATATATGCCAGGTTTATTCTGGAACAACTTGGTTGCAAAGGTAAGGAGGTTTGTAGCCATTTTGGTTAATAAAATTTGAAATATGACAACTCAAAATGTACAAACATACCTCTTAAGAGATGTAAGGTTCCAAGTGGGTATTAGGAACAGCTTCTTAATCACGGGAGCAGGCAGGCAGCAGAACAGGCTGCTCAGAGAGGCTGTGCAGGCTTCCTCCTTGGGAGTGTTCAGAAATTGGCTGGACCATCCTGCTCTAACTTCAGAGCTGGCCCTGCTTTGAACAGGAGGTTGGATCACAGCACCCTGAGGCACCTTCCAGCCTGAATTTTCCTGTGGTTCTTGTGTCTCCCGGTGTTCTCCAAGACTGCTAAATTTACCTCACCATCTCAAATTAGGAGAGAAAAATAAATTAAAATAAAATGGTTTACTCTGAAGAAAGGAAGTGGCAAGAAGCAGGGATTGGATATGTCCCATTATTTGATTTTATTATTAATGGAATCTGTAATTTTCCTTTTGAATCTTCATGAATGTAGTAGAGAGGTAGGGGAAAAAATTAAAAAGAAAATGTGGAAATTTAAATTTCGTTTCTTCCTGTGTGTTCCGGTGCATTTTCCTAGGTACAATCTGTACAAGTTGGCTGCTGTTGTTTGAATTCTTTTATGAATTAAACCAGAAGTAAATGGTATCTGGGTTTGTTTTGTACCTTGTTATATGTGGAGGCAGATAGAAGGAGACTATTCAGGATATGGTTGACATTCAGCATGCTTAATTGTTTGTAATTGTTTTTTTTTTAAAAAAAATTCCCTTATTTTTGCCTATCATTATTTCTGCTACTTATGCAGAAAAATGAGACTGTTCAGCTCCCCTTTTATGTAGTCAGACACATCTATTTTATTTTCTGAAGAAGAAGAAAAAAGAGAAAGTACCAAGAATTAAGTTCAGATGACAGATGTTTATGTGGCTAAACTCTCAGTTTGGTTTAAATAACATAGCGAGGAGTAGGAAGGAATGTAACCTTTTAAGCTTTTCTTTGTTTACAGATACGAGGAGAGAGAACAGTAAATAAGTCCGAGTTACAGTATGCCTTTAAAAAATCAGATGATATATCACCACCATATGG
The DNA here is from genome assembly GCF_971803275.1 of Cyanistes caeruleus. Lineage (NCBI taxonomy): Eukaryota > Metazoa > Chordata > Aves > Passeriformes > Paridae > Cyanistes > Cyanistes caeruleus. Next base: position 76,703,367 of record NC_141705.1, read on the forward strand.
AAGCCTGCATGCCCTTTCCCATAGGGACATGCCACTAGGAGGGGATTTATAGGCTGCTAGCTCATAATGCAGAAATATTTACAATGGGTTACCAACTTTGCTGTGACTGTTCCTAAAATTCCCTCTGGAACAGCACCCATGGCAAGCCAAGGGTGACACTGCTTGATTTTCATTGAGCATCTCAGTCCTTACATGTTTTGCTGAGCCCAGCATAGGGATTGTTCAGATCCTGCAAGGAATCACAGTACTCTGAGAAATGTTTACTGTTTCTGGGAAATATGAACTATAAACAAATCTGTACTGTCAGCCCAAGAGGGACAGGTGAGGTGGGACTGCATGCAGGCCTTGGCTGTTAGATAGTGACTATAATCTAAAGGCAGGTGTTTGGAGTGTACTTCTGTAGGGAAAATAAACTTTCTAGGTCTGCTGTAGTATTTGGTTTGAGATTTAAATGCCAGTGCTCACCAGCAGCGAGGTAAAGCATTTAATGTCACTGCATTTTTGGGGAGAACTAATTTCAACAAATTGATCACTGCTTGTTTGCCAAGAAAGTTGTTAGGGATCAGCTGAGAAGCCAAGAGCAGATCTATTGTTTTCATGGTGCAAAATCCCCATGATTTAGTTATTTTTACTATATTTTTACATGGTTAAGCCATGTCTTCAATTCCAGGAAATGGTGCTTTTGCCATCAAGCCTTCAAATTGCAATTATATTTTTTAGCTAATAAAATTACCTCTGGTAAAGAACATGGGATGGTTAAAAGGAAAACCATGGATGAGAATCTGAACTGCAACAGCTGAAACTTGAAACAAAAGCATCATTGTAACATAAACAAATTGTTGGTGCAGTACACATATAGTAATTCGGCCCAGTAAAATAAATGATAATAAATTCTGTCCCAGTTTTCCCTGTGATTTGGGCTCTATATTATCTAGAAATGTGGGATATTTTCTTTTAATATATGTTATGACACCCAGATTTTTAAGATGTGGCTTCTAGGTTTTGTTTTTAGTTGTATTTGCCTGACCCTTTTAGGCATCATTCTGCATTATACTTAATTTTCTGCCTGTGATTAGACTAATTTCTATAAAACGTGTTACTTGAAACGTGTGTAAATATTCACTGTAAGATTCAAGTTTAAGTTTTATTAAAGAGATTGATAAAAGAAGAAAAACATAAGGTGTGTTACACTGCCGATTCTTCTGGGTTTAGCCACCTCCTAAGGTCATTAGTGCCTAATGCTGTAAACAAAACCTTGTTAATGTGTGAGCTTTTGTGGCTCTAATGATTTTATGTGCCATGTAGGCTGCTGCATGAAAAAAAAATTGATATAATCCTGGTTATTTATCAATGTGCAATTGTGTAAAGTATACCTAGAAGCCAGGTTTGCAAGAGAAGGTAATAGCTGGGGTGATAAAACTAGAAAAAGCAGCCAAGTGTGAGAGGTCAGAGACTTTTCATCCACAGGTGAAAATCTTTTCAGATTCACAGAGTTTGTAAAATGGTCTTGTACAATAAACACCCCTCTCTAGAGAACACGAGTTCTAGCCTTCCTAAAGAGATTTAAATTAGATTTAAAAATAATCAGGCTAAATTACATTGGACTCTTTTCATGGTAATGATGATTTCTGTCATGGTGAAAATGCTGCTGGAGCTAAGTTAATGGTTTTGTGGGTGTGGGAGCAATCCTCTTGAACCAGAGGTTTGTACCTGGCTACATTTGGGCTACCATTTTAGGACAGGATATAGAATCTTCCTTTTGGATTGCAATTTAGCAATTTCTTTTCCGAGCTAATAGTTGCTACTGTTGTTGCTTTCTATTCCACACGTGCTCTACAGACAAATACAGACAATTAACATTCTTGACTTTTAATTCTTTTTACATTTTAAGCCTGGTCATGATCTGCCACCTAAGTGGTGGTAGTACTTATGAGTGCTGGAAAAAACTCTTGCAGGTAACTACTTGAAGTGGGACAGGGAAAAGGGGGAGAGTCCTTCTGAGCTGATTCAGAAGGAAAATGGAGACAGAGATCACCTCATTCATCTGTGGGAGAAAAGCAGGGAAGGAGGACCTCAGTGCACAGCAGAAAGAGCTTTAAATGGTCATTTGAGGTAGATATGTATACAGAAGCAACTGAAAAATAATCACGTGTGTAGTATTTATTTTATACAGAGTAAGGCAAATTAATCAGCAGCAAAATGATCTATATGACTGCTGTCTTGTATATATATGCTTCAAGCCTATAACCCCTGATGAAGCTCTTTTGGCTTCATGAATAAAACTCCACGATGGACTTGGTGGCAGCTGTACAGCAAAGTGTGATGGCAGTGCTGGGAGTTGCTTTATATGGCAGAAAATAAAGCTCTAGCTGGAGAGGGGATTTTCAGAGCATCATGCCAGTGTATTTCCGTGATCCAGAGCCCTCATTTAGCCATCCAAGGGGATTCCTGATAGCATTTCTGCTATTGCTGATACCTATACTGGCCAGCAAAGGCCCAAGACACTATCATATAATTTTCCCCAATGAAGAGAAGCCTGGGAAAAGTTAGATGGAGGGATGTGATCAATGGCTGGGTTTTATTGATGGTTATAGCATATGAGCATTCAAAGAGCCAGACTGATGGCGACTTTCTGCTTTGGCAGCATTAAGGATAAATGTAAATGGTCATATAAAGATGGTCTGGGGATCTGATTAAACAATTCAGTTGATTTTAATGTAGAATTCATTAACTAAAGAGTCTGAAGTCAGTCACTTCATCACACCTTTAAAATACTAATATATTTCCTCTGTGTTGCAGAAAGATATGGGAATTTTATTCTGGGAGTAAGAAGAAAATCCTCTGGAAAAAGAAGACATCCATTCAAATTTTATTGAAAAGGAAAAAAAAAAAATATTTCATTTTCCTTGCAATAATCCTCCACTCCAATTATGTAACCTTGGTATTTCTTTTTCTCCTATATCAAGCAGATCTGATCTTCACAGTACACAGTCCCTAAACAATTTTACCATTAGATTTTATTTCCTAGGCTCATTTTATGAAAGTATTCACTAATCTTCAAAAATAAAAAACAACTCTGTGCTGTATGAAGCCACTTGTGCCTTGCTGGTTGGTTTCTTTAAGGAGAGGGTTTTTGTGGCCCCAGAAACAGCTTAATTGGACATCAGAGCAGCCTTGACTTCTGTGCAGTCTTCAGATCATTGTGAAGACAAGCTGGATGACTTGCTTTGGACCTACTATGTGTTTTCACCTTTATAGTTCAGTTCTTTAGGCCTCTGTTGCTGATGCCTTCGAAAAGAGCCAACCAAAGCGTGCTTTTTTTTTTTTTTTTTCTCTTTTGTCATGGAAACAGGCTGGTAGAGGCCAGGGCTGTAATGTAAATTTAGTCGCAGAATTGCTTGTGAGACAGAAGGTACTTTGGTCTTTGGCAAATGAAACCCTCATGCTATTGGAGATAGAGAGTTTGAAGCAAGTTAACTTTATTTCCCAGAATTTTCATAAAGTTTCAGATTATAAATTCCACAGAGAACTTCAAGGTGATTCTGAGCTACTCATTCTGTGGTTTTATAACCTAGAAGCCTTGAAGGCTCTGCAGAGAATGAAGAGGACCCTCAGCCCCTGCTATTTTCTCATCTCCTGCTACCATGGGGATTTGTAATATTGTTCTGTTCTTCTAGGCTCTAGTAGGACAAAATCTGGAAATCACTTATGTGTGTTTGGAAGGAGCCTATTTGCTTTTATTATCAGTTTGTTTAATTTAAGTGTGTTTCTCCAATGCTTTTGGGAAATTTCATTATTGCAGTTTATGTGGCTGGTTAGTCTCAAACTCAGTCTAGACAGCCAGGAGTGCATGTCTTGTCATTCTCCCTGCCAGTTCATGGTATTTGTAAAGCATTCCTCACAAGATGATATGAATAACACTTTTTTCAGATTTTCATTCTGTCTTGGACTTGACCTCTGGAGTTCTTGGTTTTATGCAGTGTTAGTCATCTCCATTTCGCTGGGATAAGCAGAGGACTCACATGAACACAGAGATGTGTGTTTTCCCTGGAACTTCTAATTCAATTTACATGGTGGAGCTTAGCTTGGATTTAGATGCTAAACTTGTATGGAAATAGAAAGGTTTTTTAAAATTTTTAACTTCACAGCTGTACTTATCATCAGAGACTGCCAGTCAAATCAGTCTGTTTTGATTTCTCTGAAGTGAGTCTTGTTTGAGTTTGTCAGTGGATTCAGTGAAATTGAGCTGGAAATCCAGGATTTGTCTGTTTGGAAGGCTGCAATTCCATGAGATAATCAATCTCTTTCTAGGACAGTCTTCTTTGTGTAGGTTTTCTTGTTTATTTTAATTTTTAAAGCCACATGATACAATGCCTCAGTGTACTAAAATTCTACCTTTCCAACTACCTTTAGGGGATAACTTTTAACTTGAGGAAACCTTTTCTGGATCAAATGCATTTCACTACCCACAGACAGCATAAACATTGACCTGAGCAATGTGAAGTGGTTGCTGAAGGAATATAAATGGGACAATACACTCATGTGCTATGTGGGTTATTAGAAATACCATCAATATGTGTACTTACAAAAATAAATTATTTTCTTTACCTTTTGAGATTCTGTGGTTCTGTGAAACTTTCCATAGGTATTTCCCAGATGTAGCTTCACGGGTCCTGTTGGAGGAAGGGGCTCCTCCCTCCTATGTAAGAAATGTAGGCAGTGGCTCACTGTGCTTGGCCTTGCACCAGAGGAAGATCTCTTCTCTCTGTTTTTTCAAACAGAACATGATCCTGATGCTGTGTGTGGTTTCAGTGCACTGTGGAAGTCTCACTACACTTCCAGAAGTACCTCTCTACTCAAGGTACAGAGTGCAGCTTCAGCGAGCAGGTAATTGCAACACAGGAGAATGTCTAAATAGACACCCTTTGAAATGTGTTTCAAAGCATGTATTTTGTTTGAGCAGGATCTTGCAGCCTTTGTATGTGGATTGCTGGATTTTCTGGGGGAGGTTCAGCATCTTTGTCTTGAGAAATGCTGCCTGTGCTTGTGGTACTATTACCTGGCACCTCTCCTACTGGATGGATCCTGTTTAAATTCAGGGAATAGCATTGTGAGCAAGTTATTGTCTGGTTAGCTGCAACATGAGCTGTTTTATACTGTGAACTGTGTAAGGTTTAGTTTAAAGATTAGCTCCTTTAAATGACTCTGCATTTTCCATGGGGTAGGAACCTGCTACACAGCACCTTATGGGTGTGTCTGCACCCCAGGACTGTGACACTCACCCTCTTCCATCTGAATTAAATTGCATACATTTTGGAAGCAGTTTTTAGAGGCATGATTAGATGGAGAAATGGAGTGGGCAGTGAAATGCCCAGTAGAAGCCTAACTGAAGTACACCAGTTAAGCACATTCTCTAACTCCAGGGTTCTGTATGTGCTGACTGAACTGAGCTACACAGCATATATGAACACAGGTAGTGCCTTGCCTTTGGGAATTTGCCAAAAGTGTGAAGTTAGCAATTCCCATCAGGACTTCTAGAATTCTCAGGGTAGCTTCAGTCATTGCTAGGTTTTTTTCTCTAAATGAGAGGCTGGGCACCACTTTTAAAATTAGTGTGTTATGAAACTGACCTGAAATCTTGGATTTGGCTTTATTGTACTCTAAATTGCCATTGGCCATAAACAGCCTTTTTACCTTGGAGAAATACCTTTGGTTCAACAGAAGCCTAATTATAGTCCTAAAGTTTTGAACGTTGCCTATATTAGCTGAGTCTTGGTAGAGGAGATTGGTCCTGATTCTACTGATGGTTGATATTTCTCTGTTTTCAGCTCAGCTTTTAAGTTTAAAAGAGTGTTAGATGATGATGACAATGAGTTTCCTGAGTAGCTATAAAGCTCTCAGTGTTTTTTTCTGTCACACACATTTTCACTGAAATCTGCTGGGGACAAGGAGCTAAAGGTCAGAAGGCCATGGAGTCTTGTCCAGCTCAGGTTGCCTTCACTGCCTTTGGCTGTTTTGAATGTGAGGTTCTAGCATCCATAAAATCTCTCTTCTCTCCTGCATTGAACTTTGAGAAACTTCTTCTGACTTACAGGTCTCCTATTTCCTCTTTTTTTCTGTGTTCTGTGTTTGGGAATGTCTCACTTCCCTAACATTTTTCTTCATTATGCTTTGCTGTAACATGGGAGAATAAGTATTGTTTTGTATATCTCTCAACCTAGATAAACTCATTAATCTTAAAAAATATTGTGTACTAAGACAATGATGAGATGAGCAGAGAGCAGCAGTGTTACTCTGCAAAATAACCTTTCACATTCATAATTATCTTGAAACCCTCCTTTGAAGGATTATTTTCTCAACTATAGGAAATTTTCTAAGCTTTTCTGGTTTTTCTTTTCCATAGGACATCTCTGTTTCCTTGGAGCTTTCCTGAAGCTCAGCCAGGTAATGACAATTTGCTTTTACTTTGACAGTCTTTTCACATTCATGTATTTCCTTCTCAGAAATGAGTGGGATTGTGGGTAAGGAATTCCAAGGAGTCATCTGTAAGGTATGGTTTGGAAAAGTCCTCTATCTTATGTTTTTCAAATGAATTGCTGGGCAATGTGGACCAGCAATGGGGCCAGGTATATTGGATTTCTTGATAACTCTTAACATTTTTCACCAAAAAAGCTGCAGTATAAATTCAATACTGTGGATAAGTACGTACATTGGATAAAAGCACTTCTTATTTCAGAATATACATAGCTTTTATGGTGTGAAAAGGGTAAAAAAGGAAGTTTTCCTTTTGCCTTGCTTCATGTGGAAGTGAAATTGGTACTTATGACCTGTACTGTAGTCCATAGGCCCCCGTGCTCTGTGACAGACTGAATATGCCTGTGGAGGTAGTCTGGAAGTAGTTTCATTTACATACATTAAAAAAGTCTTGTACTTCTGCCTCACAGGCAAACCTCCTGAATTCTAGGTGCCTAAAGGCAGGCTTTCTTACCCATGTAGGAATTAACTTTTCATTGTAGTAAATCATCTAAGCTCCAAGGAGCTCTCCAGTTAGAGCTGATGGCTCACTCATCTGTTATCTACTACAGCTAAAATCAGTGTCTTTTTTTTTTTTGGTTTGCTTTCTCCCCTCATTCCCCTGTCCCCAGTCAAGTGCCTGAACACAATGTGCACCAATTAATTGATGACAAGTTCCAATTAGAAGTCCAGAGCAGACTTCAGAGTCCAAGGCACATGAGACCAGGATCAAAATGTGAACAGAATTCAGGTACCTTGTTCATGTACTCTGGAGCTGATCTCACCTTTGAGCTTCAACCCTGAGCTGATGTGACAGCATTTAAGGAGGCAACAGCTGCAGTTCTTAGCAAGGCAGTTGCCCCACACCCCCAGTTTTTAAATTTGTGATGTTTGAAACTGATTTCAGCATCCAGTTATGAGAAGGCTGTATTGGCTGCTACTTTCATTGTACAGGTGAGAAGGCTTAAGCTTTGTGGAAGTGATATTCTGCTTTTTCACAGATGTCTTGTACAAGCCAGAGAGAAACTCCTATATCCTAACTCAAATATATGAAATATATGAGATATTAAATTGAAATATATAAAATGCATCAAATATATGAGAATCAAGAAAATCTATGTCCCAGTTGCATTTCAAAGCTATTATTTTCACCTTCCAGAAGCAGTTTTCATTTCTCAGTGGTGAGCAGCCATCTTAAGGTACAATAAAAAGTGTGATGTGGGGAAAGAGAAACTGTCTTGTTTAAGTGGCGATGAATTTCAAGCTTTTGCTTGGAAGTTTTCCTCAAAGACTATCACAGTGATGGAATACCATCAAGCCACAACAACTGCCACCTTCTGCATCAGGAAACAGCTATGTTCCCATCCTTGCTGTTGAAACTAGTGGTTAGCTATTGCCAATTGCTTTTTTTTTTCCTGTTCATACCAGGAGAACTCAAAATTTCTCTGTCAGTAAGTTGGAAATGAATCTGACATTTAAAATCCTTTCCCTGCCAAAGTCCAATCTGATAAAAAGCCCCTCTGAGCAGACACTAATTAGATGACAAATTTAGAAGCCTATAACAGAATGCACAATCTAGTAAAGACAAATTAACTCAGTCTTTGCTGCTGCCTCAGAGCAACTTTCAAATGGACAGACACCTGTGAGGTGTGACACCCTGCTTGCATTACATGCTTTTATTGGTCTAGGTGAGAAAGGAAATGTGTCATTGTACCCTAAGAAGGTACCTTTCACTGTATTCTCATTTTACAGTAAAAATGTGCAAAACACCATATACTTTTTCCCTCAGGTTGTGAATGGAAACATGTTTTATTATTGTACTTTGTAATGGTTATGTTCTTAGAGAATGAGCTAGTTCCCATGCATGGCTGTAGGAGTGAATGATGTTTGAAGAGGCAAGCTTCTGCTTTATTATTCTATTTGTAAGAGGTATCACAATGCAGTCAAGGGAGTAGAAGTCCTTTTGTGATCAGGTTTAACTGTAGATTTGCTGCACAGGCCTCTTTACTCATTCAAGACCTATGACTCCAATGAGTCATGTCTCTGTTATCCTCACTTTTTCACAATTGGCTTCTTCCTTTCTTTGTCTCTTCAGTGTGCCTTCTTCATTCCTTAATCCTTCCCCTTACTTTTTTCCTTTAAGTTTTATGTTTGATCTGCATTTTATAAGATTATTTAATTTTGATTTATCCAGATGGTTGAGTAGAAAACCTGTTATTTTCATGGGACAGATTAAGTATGCACAGAGTTAAAAAAATCACATTATGCTAATAGGACTATCTAGGGGCAGAGAGCAGCATATACAGTCTCAATAATGAGCAAATTGTCCAAAGAAATCCATTGAAATGTTGTTTTTAAAGAGAAAATAATTATGGAAAGAGTGACTTTCCGTGCAGATGTTAATCCACAAAAGTTCAGCCTAGGGTTAAAAACTGTCTCATTTGTTTAGGGCTGTGTTTGGTAATAACAATTCTGTCTGATGCTCAGTTTCTATGGAGAGATGTTTGCTTTCCTTTTTTTTTTTTTTTTTTTTTTTGATAATTCACTTCATATTTAGGTCAGATTAATTGTCTGAAAAAAGTTGGGAACTTTTGTCATGGCCAGGGATACCTGTGGTGAGCTTCACCAGTAAGGGACAAGATCTCCTCCATTAACCAGTACACCTACACTGGAGTGTGCAAACAGCTTCTCACAGTGACAGACAGGAATTTCTACTCTAATATTAACCATTAGGAGAAAAAAAAAATTAAAAAAAAATAAAAAGAAAATCAGGCATAAAGAAACATTTCATCCAAATTAATTTGTTTTCCTAGCCTTTTGAATGGATTCATGACTTAAACTGTTTAGCAGATTGACTTGCTTGAGAAATACAAGTGGTTTCTAGCTGACACACAGGATTTTATGAAGTGATTGATCACAGCTGCCAATTGCCAAGTTCAGTGGGATGCTCTGTTTTGGCAGCCCCCACAGTGTGTGCATGTGAAAAAGGGGGGGTGAGGGAAGTGACAGTGGAGGGGGTAAATGGTTTGCAATTCAGTTAATGGGATTTTAAAAGTATCCTAAATGCAAATGTGTCTGCTTTGTAAAGACAAACTTTCTGTGTTGGTCTGTATCTTGGGTTTTTTTTTTTTTTGTGTGTGTTTATTCTGTTAAGTTTTTGAAGTGAAAATCAGAAGCCTGGTCAAAGAATGGGAGAGGAAATACGGAATAACTATTGCATGCATTTTTTCCACCATTATTCCTAAGTGAAAAATAGTCATTTAACTTTTATGATTCGTCAGCTTCTATAGGGAGGCAAGAAACCAGGAATTTAATCTTGCTCTTGTTGAACTCAAAGGGAGTTTACCATTAATTTCTGTTGGAGAACAATCATGCCCTAAGTCAGCAGATGAAATAAATAATGCTTAAGTCTTCAGCTTGCTATTAATTCATGATTATTTGTCTTGTCATTCAGTAGGTGGGAGATTGACAGATCAGATGTTTTATTCCCAAGCGTTGCTGTGGACTTGAAGCAAAAAACTTGAGTGACTGCTCTGTGATCACCTTTACCCCCATAAAACAGAGGAAGTCATTTAATCTGATCTTCATACTGAGGAAAAGAGACTGCAGAAGATGCAGGTGTTTGGGAATGTTGCAAGATAGAGTGGGAATGCTTAATTTGGAAGGGTTATGTAGTGGCCTAGGCATATTTAATCATTGGAAGGGCAGAAAAATGAGGAGGATACACATATAGATAATTGAAGTATATTTGACCTGTGATTTTCAGTGATTTGAGCCACATTTGTTGTGCTCAGGGCCTCATCCAGTGCTATTTGAATCAAGAGTCCAGCAGCAGGCTTTGCTGTAAGAACAGAAAATAACATTACAAACATTATATGCTTGGTCTCAGTAACTCCTGCAGGAACCAGGATCAAAAACTTTAGGAAACTCCCTGAACACTTAGAAGAAACCCAGTATTTAACAGTTATTAAACCCCTTCGAGTTCTCAGCATTAAAACACTCCCAGAAAAATAAGTTTTATTAGAAACACAGCTATTTGTAGTTCTGGCCTTAAACTGAAGCTCTTCATGAACTGTACATAGGGCTAGGAACTGGCTAACATGAAAAAATCCCAAACATTTGAGATACCACAACTTTACACGTGCTTGGCTGTTTACACAAAAAAGTGGGATAAAGGAAAAAGAGTATCCCAGGCTCCTATGCCTGTTCTCTGGACATAATTGGGAATAGGAGGATGGTGGTTGTGCACCATTGCTAAAATAAGAGTAAAGGCATAAAGTTGAGGAAGTTTCATCTCTGTTCTGAGATGATTCAGTAACTGAAATTTTTTTTCCTCTGAGCAGTGAGTTGCTGAGTGGTTATGCCACTAAGAAAGAGACCATGCAGCTTGTGAACCCCAGAATTTTCTGTAAGCCTTCCTAGCTGTCTCTGATCATAGCTGTATGAAATTTCTCTTTGCCTAGAACTGCTTTTTATTTTTTAAAAAGCAGACAACCCTCCCTACATGGACCATACAGCTGTTCAACAGAATTTACTCTGAAGGGAGGGCAGTAGGACCCCTGGAGGAAAAGTTTTAAGTGGTCAGGATGAAAGCACATGATATATGTGGGCCTTGTTCTACAGGGACTCCATGCTGGCCTCCCAAAATTAAGCAGGAAATGGAAACAGAGAAGAAAAATTCTTGGATTCTGAGTCAGACTCGAGGGTTAAGTCATAGGCAAGACATGGATGCCCTCTAAATCATTCTAGATAAGGTCATGGAAATTGGATGTGATGGAACAGAGCTCTTGGTCAGTGGAAAGTCCTTGTCTGGAGTCATGTGTGGTTTTTATCTGAAAGACTTGTCCAGAAAACCAGTGTTTCTCTTGTCCCAAGCTGAACTGTACAAATGTTGCTTAGTTGAGGTCATTGAAACTCAGAGGGAAAGCTGCTTTAGAGACACCTTGCAGGATAATATTCTGCGATACTTTTCCTTTTGATGTCTTGATCTGAAACTCCTGCTGCTCATTAACACAAGACACAGAGTGCCCAGAGATCTGTCAAAGAGCAGATCTCTTAAGGGTCTACCTTAGCTGGAAAACAGAATCCACCAGCTGCATGTAAGGGGCTAAAAAACAAAGTAGCAAAAGAAAGCAGAAAGGCAATTTAGGTCTGTTACAGGTTTGAGAGCCACAGTATTTAAGAAAAAAACAACCAACCAAACCCAAACCAAACCAACAAACTAACAAAACAAAACAAAACAAAACAAAAAACCATATAAAACTCCCAAATTTTCCTGAAACCAGCTGTCCTGCCAGACTGACCAATGAGACATGAGAATGCTGCCTCTCAATACTACTCTTTAGGAAAAGCAAAGCAACTTTTAATTCCCAGTTGACAATCAGCATTCCCAGGAAACCTGTCAGTTGAAGAATGTGAAACTATTGCACAGAAGACCCTATATACATATAATTTATTTTTGTTAAAAATGTATTCTTTTTTTTTTTTTTTTTTTTTTTTTTAATTCCCCTGAGAGAAATGTCAACTATTAAGGGGTCTTTGTGTCGGGTCTGCAGGGTGATGTGGTACTGCTGAAGATGTCAGTCCTCTGAGCTGGAGACTTCTGACCTTGCCTGTCTTAAGAAGCCCTGCTGGAAATTTCCTTGAGTTGCCTCTGAAGAGGTTTAGTTTGACAGTCATGATTCTCATATTCAGAAACAGAATATAGGGTAATGTGAACACTGGGGAGCTGTTTCACATATAATGCTGATCTGGCATATTTTGTTTTACTGACTAGCTTAAGTATTTCTGTTTATTTTTGGGTAGCATATTCTTTCTTGGTGACATATTACAGTTTCTGGGTGGAGGGAGGAGATAAAATAGCAGAGTGTTTGAGCTGTATGGTACCAGTATCACAGAGTGTCATTTGATGTATTGCTCACTTTCAGCAGGCCTGGATAAATTGCAAGATCTGTGTAAAACTTGTAGCAATGTTCTGTCACATGCCTAGGTCAGATTCTGTTACAGAAAAAAACATAATTTGACAAATGAAAAGAGAGTAGCCATATAATATGAAACACAATTTCGGTATATGAAACCAAGTGTATAATACAAAGGCTTAAAAGGTTCACTAATTTTTCTTACTTCTTTTAGAGATTGTTTTATGCCTCATTAATCTTCTGAAGGAACCTGCCAAACGACCAATTGGTGTTCTGAAATTAGAAAAATTAGTGACTTTTGTGCTCATTAAATATTTTCTTAACATCAGTTTGGTACATTTTCAGTCTTGGAGAATTTGACCTACCAAGGACATTATAGTACCCTACCAAATAAAAGACTCCTCAAGCATTTGTACTTTGTGCAAAATAATTCTAGTGCTAAATGCACGTATTTGCTACTTCATTCTCCAGATCTAGCAGAAAAGGCTGTTCTTAACTCGTGGTTGCTGGCATAAGGTTACTTGTTAAAACCATAAAAAACTTTATGGTTTTACTACCATAGAGTAGAATCCTAGTGAAGAGAAGGGGCATTTGCAGATTGAGAGGAGAAAACATGGAACAAATTGCTTTGATTTATGTTTACAAGTTTGAATTAGAGCTGTAACTTTAGTATTCCTGAAGACAAGGCCTTGAAAATAAAGCTTACTGCCTTAAGAAAATGATCTTTTTTAGTTGGAGTAACTTGATCTAATCCTTTATAGTTTATTCACCTACTGTTTAGTGTGTAGAGTGGAAGAAAATGAGTTCTTACTACCAGATAGGTGAGAATGATCTCTCTGTCTGCTATCCTCTCAGAAGTCACAGAGTCACTCATTTGGAAAAAAGATCTTTAAGATTGCTGAGTTACAGTTAACAGCAGTTAACCCAGCACAAATCTGTCACTAAACCACGTCCCTACATGCCATATCTGCATGTCTTTCAAATACTTTTAGGGTTGGTGACTCTACCACCTCCCTGGTCAGTGATTCCAATGTTTGACAACCCTTTCAGTGAAGAAAACTTTTCCAATGCCTGATTTGAACCTCTCCTGGTGCAACTTGAGACCATTTTGTCCTGCTTGTTACCTTGGAGAAGAGACCAACCCCCACTTGGCTACAGCCTCATTTCAGGGAGCTGCAGAGAGTGATGAGGTTCCCCCTGAGCCTCTTTTTCTCCAGCCTGAGCACACCCAGCTCCCTCAGATGCTGCTCACAGAGCTTGTGTTCCAGACCCTTCCCCAGCCTTGTTGTCCTTCTCTGGACTCAGTCCAGCACCTCATTGTCCTTCCTGAGCTCAGGGGCCCAGAACAGCATGCAGCACTTGAGGTGGGGCCTCAACCACATGGTCACAGAATAAATGCATGCTCTTCCTAGTGAAGAACTCTGTGAGTTTGCTGTGCCTCAAATCAATCAGTAATTGGCTGTGACTTCCATGAATTTTAATTATGAGAATAATTAAATGGATGTTGTGTCTTTTGATGTGTTGCATAATGAGAGGACAACTCCGAAGGTGCCTGGCTTGTTCATATAATGTACTATTTTACAGCTGAAACTGTAATGTGCTTGCTTTATTTAACATCTGCTGTACTTCATGTGTGATTCATTAAACTGATGCCAGCTCTTTCAACTTGTCTCTCACCTGAAGGCACTTTAAAAGGTAAGTAAAAAAAAAGAAGTTTTTATGAACATGCCCATCCAGAAACAGAGGAAACAAAACCTCACATATTCCTCCTGTTTCTTTCCTTTGCTAAGGTGGTAATATTGTCTGCTCCCAGAACTCCTGACTGGAATAGTGAGGAGTTGATAATGCAGACTGTGAAGTGAACCCCTGGATGTGAAAGTGTGAAGGGAAATGGAGTAGCTCATGTACAATCAACTGATATAATTGCAGAAAATCTCAGAACAAGAAGGCTTGTCAGCCTTCCTTATTAGCTGCAGTTTTCTCAAATCAAAGATGTTCTTTCTTCCCACAAATCCTGCTTTTATGTTTTTCCTCTGACTTGTGGCAATGACACCACGGTGCCTACACAGTGCAATGACAAATGCATAAACTTAGTTTGATTCATTACTTGCAGAGTTACTTGTAGTGTTGTAATGCATTTCTTATTTCTTACACAAGCACCCCCCTTGCTTGCTGAAATCTGATAGTAAAAGTGAGCTAATCAGGAACTCAGCTGAGATCAGAACATGAATGAGGCATATTAATATACCTGTCTTGTGCAAAGAAAAGATTAATGCAGTGCTCTTGTTTTTCCTAAGTGAAAGGAAATGTAGCTAAATACAAGTACCTGTCACGTACAACCTTGTAGCCATTTGACAGAGCTGCTGCTTTTGCGCTCCAAGTTTTGACTGAAGTTCTCATCAGCCCCCATGCCTTGTAGATACTTCTCTAAATTTAAGGACAGAGCATCTTATAATTTGTACTTGCTGTTGAATATTTAAACATTTAAACAATATGTGCAGGTGTAAGTTTTCATTTTCATTTCTCCATATTTGAACTGCTCATAGCTAGAATTGTGATAGAAATTAATCCAGTGCATTTCAGGCATGCCAGAAAGAGGAGAAATATAGATTTCAAACTAAAAACATCCATCTTAAGCTCAGTTTTCAATTAAAAAATTTCTCCCTGATATTCAACTCACAGAATTTATCCAAGTACACAACAGTGGTAGTGAGTGACTTCTGGGTTTGCATTTTGAATGTAAAAGCTCTGATTCTCATTTACAATTATGGCAGATGTAAAAGCATCCAAGAAACACGAAGGAGATGGCAACCCCAAGCAAAGGAATTCCATCATCCTATGATGTGTCTGCTACAATCTCCTAATATTCATCTTTGAGTGCTCTGCTACTGGCTAATGGTATCATCTGAATGCATTTTTCCATGGAACATCCTTCTGTGCTTGTCCAGGAGCAAACAGGATAGGTATCCTTCCCAGACACATGCTCTGCTCCGTTTGATTTTCTTGCATTGACCTGTAGCTGGATGGTTTGTACACCCTCTGCTGAATACAGAAAGCAGCCCACAAATAATCATATGAAGGCTGATTAATGGAGTTATTACATGCTTTTCTTTAGATAGGTAGCAAATTTTGTGGTTTTATGAAATCTCTGCGAGGAAAGTAACTTCTCCTGAGGTTTGCTTCCAAGGGTAGCCATACAAAAACAACTTCTGATAGCAAATCTGGAATGGAGTCATGAAGTTCTTTATCCTTCTACAACTGCCAAAGAAAATAAAACCATGTAAACATGGTGTCTCGCAGGCAATCTTATGCTAATTTACTAAAGTTGCTTCAGAGTAAAGTGATTATGCTTGGTGAAACACATGGAGCATAAGCATCCTGGATCTGGATCTGACTTTGCCTATCCTGTAGCCTTCTTCCCCCATTCTCCCTCCAGCCCCGACACACATACCCAGAGAGCTGCTCTGTGTCAAAAAAGTGCTTTGCAAATGACTTTGAAAAATAAAAGACGACAGTTACCCATTAATAATATTTTATCTCCAGTACAGGTCAGTGGGGAATTGAGCTCTGATTATCGTATTCCATATTATTCTTCTTTGTGAGACAATCTTGCCTTTAGCAGCAGATTTTGTACTATATTCCACTAACAGACATTTAGATGATTACTGTTGCAATCTCAGTTTACCCTTCTATCCCCTCAGAAAATATATTGAATATGTTTGAACAATTAAATATTTTATCAATATAATATTTTTATCTACTTTTGACACAGCAGTCCATAATAAAGGGAACTGTGCTGTACGGAAGAAACCCAACATTTACCAGCAGCAAGAATTAGTGTTCTTAAGACTTGAGGAATCTTGAGATGCAAAGAATGTCAAGCAAAAAAGATTGTACAGATGTTGAAGAAATCTTATATGGTGTGAGGAGCCGAGAAGCTTGTGATTTCATTTGATCTACACTGGCGTTGGCTAGAGCCCTTGCAAAAATTACACGTCCGTTTAAAACTGATTTTGTCCTTGCTGGAATTCAGCTCTCGGTGGTTTTCCTTAGGTGGATTGTGGCTGGTGTGTGAAACTTTCAATAGCATGGTCTAATCAATACCGTCAGGGTCAACATACTTCCCCCATGCCTCTTGTGTTCCAACTGAGGTTTGAGATTATTAATGGGTACAGTTTTCTGGAAACAACCTGATAGTTATTTTCTGAGCTTCCATGTGATCTGGCAGCTTCTGAGCTGCATTAACATTTCCATTTCATTAATCATTGTGACCTAAGATGGGCAGGTCCTTATGCGATTTCCTAATTTTTTTCCCTTTTTTTCCCCCCCCTTCTCAAGTGCTTGATCTTGGAAAGTAGAGGCATATGAACCACTTGCATGTTAATGAAAATCAGCCTACTTTCTCAAGGGAGTGTAACAAATTCAAAATAGAGCTTGATTTTTCATCTTTTCCACTGTTGAGGACTTATATTTCTGTGACTTCTAACAATGTTTCACGCTGATACTTCGTGTACACAGTCGCTGCCTAGGGAACAAATGTTTTAATGAGTGATATCTGGAAAAAAGATGTCGCACACTCCTAATTCCAAGCATAAAAGAAATTTTCAGATGGCACAGTGGTTTCATGAAGGAAAAGAGCAGTGGTTTTACTGGGGAAAAGAACTACTCGGAAAGCATAATCCTCAGCGTGTGGGTGGAGGAGAGGAGCTGAAAATTTGATAGATGGGAAGTGATCTTGGAATGTTCTTTGGAAGCAAAATTTCCTTATATTAGTATATAAGTATATTAGGGTTGGTAGTCCCCATTAGCCACAGGAGCCCTTTCATGCCATTTCTTGTTGGAGTTCGTGTCCAGTGTACAAGAGTTAGGAATTCCCAGTTTTAGAGATGAAGTATAATCAAACAGATAAAACTGAAGTTCCAGTGCAAGCCACATATGAAGGCGGATGGCAAAACCTTTTTGAAGCACAAATGTTTTTGGGGACAATGAGAGATAACCTCACCTTTGCTGTAGGTACTTCTTTAGGGTTATTATTCTGTAGGGTTTTTTATAAATAGGGATGAATTCTTATTATTTATCATAAAAAAATTCCCCAAAACTTGCTGAAACACCTTTCAGGCTCGACTGCAACATGAAATTAATTGAGAACTTGTGAACCTGGCCCATTTTTGTGTTAAAATACCATTTTTAATTATATGATAGCACTCTATTTTTATTATCAACTGCTGCTTCAGTTAATTCACTTATGAAATACTCTTTGTGTGGTATTCTTTATATAAACTCAGTAATCTTTCTCCAGACTGTTTCTACATCTTCCCAAATTTATTTCCATGCACCTCCCTCAGTCACCCCCCAACTTTTGAGTTTTAATTATCCCAAAGCTAGAATTAACAATACATGAATGGCCCTATGCTAACTTGTGTATTAATTGTCAGTTTTGACTCTTCTGGCAGCTACTTTGCTACTTTGAGCAGATGTTTTCATTGAAGAATTCTGTAATGCCTAAACCCTTCTGTAAACCCTTTGATATCTGAGTCCTAATTTAGTTTCATTCATTTCAATGTACATTCACTCGTCTCTCTAGTCTGAATTTTGTCAGTGATAATATTAACACCAACCAATTTTGACTTTTGCAGTTTATTGAAAGGATATGAACATCACCAAGTTGTGTCTTGGGACAAGTAATTCTAAAGAGCTTGGTGCAGTATAAAGCTAACTAGTTACTGTTTCCCAAAACAAAGAATTTTGCGTGTTTTCCATGTTTCCAGGGCCTCTTGTGGTTTGCTGAGTGTTTTTACTGCATTAAGGAATAAAAGAAAGAAAATTTATCTCCCTCACACTTGGAAACTGTATGAGAGTGTTTACAAAGAGTGCAGGGAAAGCTTTTTGCTTTGCTAACTCTTTTAGTTCATGGGAGAAGATCTGAGCCTGTACAGTATAACTTTGAAGGAAATGTTATCTCAAAGGACAGGTTACCGCCAACCTGCATTCTTTTCTCAGATCCCTCTTCATATAATTGTTCTGCCTTAATATTAGAACAAGGATGTGGTCTGAACTCTTCTGTTGGACTCCTAACAGAAAATAATACTTAGAAAAGGCTTTAACCTGATTTTCCAAGCACGTGTACCAGTACCAGAAAGCACTGGGACTTCTCTGACTATAGGAAAATAGAACATAAGTGCATGAATTATGTTTGCAAGTTTACCTGAGGAAGAAAGCATTTAAGAAAACTTAATAGTGAAAAAACCTAAACAAAACAAAAACCTGAAAAAAATTTGGAGAACAAACTTTTACTGGGTCTTTATGATTTTCAGACATTTAAGGAATTATGTAAATGCAAGTTTTCATGATTGAAAGAAAGATTTTGGTACATGGGAAAGATTCAGTGAGGGGGAAATGCAGAAGAGGAGTCATGACTTCCATTGAGACAAACCCCCAGTATCGCTCACAAATGTTTTGCTTCCTTGATGGCAAGGCTGAAATAAGCCTTCATGGTGGCTTGTCCTTTTGTGGAAACATTTTCTAGTATACTTAATGAGGCTGACTTCAAAAGAAGTAGCTGTGGCCTCACCATGTAAATATTTGCTGTTTGGGTAGTTCCTCTTAAAGGAGTAATTTTCATGTCATGATTTCCAGTGCCTTATTGTTTCCCACAACTTTCTGTACTCTGAATCCTTTTGTTTAAGTGCACAAATGCCATTTACAACAGGCCATGATTGCTGATGCAGTTTTGGTTTTGACTGGGGCAGGAATGTTCTTACTCAGTTCCTACCCCTCCTAGTAGCCCTGGAACAGAAAAAAGCCACCAAGGCAAGTGACCACAAAGACCTGGTGTTTACTCTTTGTTTTAGGAATAGCATCGTGCTTGTGCCTGACCTCCTCTAGCATCCAAACAGCTGGGAATTCGAGACTGGGAATGCAGAGAGAAGCTTAGAGAACATCTCATAGTACAGTCTGCTTTCTGGGCTGTGCTCCTGCTCATGATGCAGATGAAGCCAGAGTTCTTGAGTGCTTTGCAGGGAGTAAGGAAATAAATATGTGTATATGTATATATGTATGTGTGTGTTTATGTTGACCTGAGCACAAATATGGAGTTAAATGTCTACTTCACATTGGCAGAGCAGCTTTGCCTGCCTCGTTCATCATGTTCCCTTATAACTTTGTGTGCAACAAGGATAGGAGGAGATTATACTATTACAGCCCTGGGAAGCATCCTGAGAGCTTGCCAAGCAGAAGAGCAGTTGTTTAATATTACCTCTGTTTAGAAGCAATTACATCCAGGAAAATGCAATTCAGATCAGACCCTTCTAGAGCCTCTCAAGTTCTCTGTTAACTATTTCAAAGCCAGTCAATGCCTGTGTCATCATTTGCTATTGTACTCTTGCCATCACCATGCTGGTACTGGGCAAAATACCAAAATTACAGGGGGAAGGGGGTGTCAAGGAAAAGGCCTGTAAAATGTGATGTTATTTGGGGTGCTCAAGCTTTTGGTGCCTTTGGTTTCAGGCTTTAGTGAGGAGGTTGATCTGTGGAACCAGCAGGCTGCATTGAGGAGGAGGGGTCGGATGATAAGAAGGAGGCAGGGCTCAGCTGCAGTCACCTGGGAGTGACAACACAGGAGACATCCCTTAATCCACCTGGGTGGAGGAGAAGGACTAACCAGCTGGTGATAAAAGGGAATAGAGGGCTGTTTTTGAGGGGAGGTTCAGTGCCAAGGGCTCTTCTGCTTTTCTTGAGGGGGTTGTGTAGGAGTGGCAGAAGCTGCCTGCTGGTACAGCTTGCAGCATTTTTCTTCACATTATCCACGGCCTTGGTCGTTTCCTGGTGTGCAAGAATCAAACATTTGCACCAAGAAAAATTGCTGTTCTCACCTGACACTTGCATAAGAAGGCCAATCTTGTGATATTCCCTCTTTTCTGTAGGTATCTGGGGAAGGGTGGTTCCTGCATGTGTTTTTGACAACTCACTCTGAGTTCTGTGGTTGTAAAATATGAGAATGATTGAAAAACTTACTGGTTTCAATTGCTTTGTTTTAAAAACCGAGATAATGAAATATGTGACAAGTTTCTGTAAGAATATATTTCCAGTTAATTATAAAATGAATGATAGATTTTTTTTCCAGTTTCTACAAATTTCTAAGGGGTTATTTTAAATATTGTTAAATTATTACTACTGTTGTCAAGTAACAGCAGCTCCAGTTGCCTGGTCCATCCACTGCCTTTTGAAGGAACAAAAATGCCCAAAAATGCTTCACTAGTGGGGAGCTGAAACAGCTATTTGCTGTGTGAGGGTAAAAGGAAGATAGGAGTCTCTGGGCTGTTGATTTCTAGGTCTGTTACCAGCATTACACAGGAAAAGATCAGCTCAAAATTGAAATGTAGAAGCTTGAAGTCACAGATCCTAACTGTGTACCATGTAACTGAGCAGGCAGTGTGCCTCCCACATGTGAAGCTCCAGTTAAAAGCTCCAAAGTCTTTTCTAGATATCGGTCAGTTACTTCCTTTGAAACAGAAGGGAAAAAAAAAGGGAGGAAGAAGAATCTCAGTGTTTCTGGTGCATGGATGACACAGTGATATATGAGAGCAGCCCTGCTTTTGCTATTATAAATTCCCAGCAGTGGTAGGGAACTGGAATGTGCTCTCCACAAGGCAGGCAGGCTGCCCACACTCGAGGCTGGGAAGGATTGGGACCAGAGTGGTATTTTTGCTGTAGAACTTCCACAGCTCTCTTTGGCATAAAAATATTTTCTTTATGCAGAAAAAAAAAATAAATTGTTAATAAAATGGGAGCTGAGCTGTAGTAAAAAAGTGTGCCTTTGAAGATGATCCTATGACTCCATTGCTTTAAATTTAAATTTAAGATGATGAGAAGACTTTAGGTGGGAAGATTTTCACTGATGATTCAAGGTATGCGTAAGTAGGGGTAAGTAATAAAGAATCAGAAAGAAATAAAGAAGGAAAATGTGAAAAGGAAATGAAAGGTGAGATTTGGCAGATATTTTGGGAGTGATGGAAGAAACAGACCTTGGGGATGAAGAGGATGGAAGGAGAGGAAAAATGTCTTGCAAAGACAGGAAAAATAAGCCAAACCAAAAAAATCTGAAGGATTCATAAGCTTCTCTGGAACAAGTAACAAAATTGACATCCTAACTGCATAGAAACAGTCTTAATATATATGGTATGGGGTGTGGAACTGGGATGTTGGAAGTGGAACTGGCTGTATTAAGAGCCATCCTCTATAAATGCTTCCATCCTCACTGAGAAATTTAGATATTTTTTTGTCTGTCCTGTTCTTGCTATTATTAAAGTTTTGTCTATCTTACATCACTCAAGTATTATTTTGGTTTATGTGTGGCTCATCAGATTTTTCCACTGCTTATAGAATTTACAGTTGTCACTGAAGATGGCTAGGTATAGTCTAGTAATGTTGGTGGAAAGCCTAGGAAAATACAACATGACTCTAAAATATCTATTCTCTTCTGAAATAAAAAAAAAGCTTAAAGGAAATGGTGAATAATGGAATAAATCATGATCTATTAAAAAGACTGTTTTACTGTTAAAGTCCCCATTAGACACACATACCACTAACAAGATTGGTACATTAAGAACTGTGTAAACCGAGATTCTGCTTTCCTTCAGTGGAAAATAAAGATATGCACTGAAGCCAGCTTGACATTGGCAATACACAGTGCATCATGCAATAATTATTTGTACTCAAAGCCCCACTACAGAAATCTAGCTTGGTTAATCTGTCATGTGGAGTGACTGACTGTACTTCAGCAGCCCCTGCCTTAAAAGGGAAGCATGTGGAAAGATGCTTTGCTGTTATTTCAGGCTAAGGATTCAGGGAGGGATGTGAAATGGTGCCAGGCTAGATTTTGGTAAGTCATCTTTATAAAGTAAAATGTGGGATTCGTTGTTTTGTTTTTTTTATGACTTCAGCAAGCTGTCCTTCAAGAGCCCCAGGTTCTCTGGGGTGGTAATCTTCCACAGAAGACTTTTAGGGGCCAAAGTCCTCACCTGCCTTTTGGTTTGGGAAGCCCAAATTGTTTAGTGTCAAGCCTGGAGACCACCTGTGATCCAGCAGCACCTCCCAGGGAGCAGAGTGTTCTTCCAGTGTTGTGTCCTCTCATCTTGGATGGGTTCTGTCCTCCATAAATCCCCTTCCTTCCAATGTGTGGTCTCTGAAACCTGCTTTAACAAAGAAGAAGGTTTGTAGGAGTGGAGCAAAATTTGGTTTGGTTTGAACTTTCAGAACTCCTGAAAGGACTTAAAATAATTTAATCTTTATCACTTACCTAGAGGGTATCTATCTTAAAATCTGCCATGAAGTTTAAGTGGCAAATGCTATAGATTTATATCCCAGTCTTCCACTCAACACTTTGAAAATGAAATCCTAACTTAGACTTTTGCTTTCTTTGCAGTGTTTTGGTCACATTTACTGAACATAAGACTATATACTCTAAGTGAAATGCTTTATTAACAGTTATGGCCAGTGAGTGGTGTGGAATTTTGTAGTATTTTTTGCTATGTAGGGTGATGCTTTTTCCATAGTGAAAGATCTAGTCTGTTATTCAATCCAGAATGAATTAATGATGACCACAATACCACACATATTCTCACCTGCACTTCTTTAGTTGAATGGAATTGTATTGCACAAGGGCAGAGGTTTTAAACACAAGAAAAGGAGAACCCTTTCCCAGGGGCAGGGCCAAGACCTGTGAAATTCTCCAGCTGATCCATCTCTTAGACTAGGTCTTTGCCCTAAAACAACCAAGGCAATGTGTTTGGAACAAAAAGGATTGTTTTGATCAAAGGGAGGGAATTTAAGATAGCAGGTGCTTGCCATGTTCTGCAGAGAATTGTTGGAAGATGTTCAGATACTTTGATGATGAAAGGAAGGAATGCCAGATAAAGAATACCTGGGTGATTTAAAGCTTGTTATGGGCTCAGTTTGTGAACAGTATTTTCTTGAATATAAAAATCTTGATAAATAACAAAATATTTTAGTGCAGTTTTGTGGGATGGAGTTAAAAAATGAATAGTCAGGATGCTGGCAGAAAAAATGGAAAAACTGAGCGGTATGTTGATAGAAGGTACAGTCAAATGCTCAGAACCACTATTTTTTTTCCCCCTTTTGATTTATTCAGCTTTAAAATACAAGTTTTTAGCAACCACACTTTATCTGATGAGATTCATACCTCAAATAACTTCATTTCAAGGCAAACATGTAGCTGCACAGCAGAGGTCAGGAATTTCCCACCTAAATAACTGAGAGGTCTTGCAAGTGAGATCTCCCTGCTGCACGTCTGTGCTTCCCTTGTGCACGGTGCTTTTTGGCTGAGTTCAAAAGGAGATCATCAGGCAATAGTGAAGAAGCTCAAGTAGATGAAAAATGGTCTGTTAAAACAGGGCTAAAAGAACAGAGAAATATCAAAAAGGTATGAGAGTTCTAGGAAATTTTGGAAGACCCTTAAGAGAAGTTGAGGATCATGTCTCTGAGGAATATAAAGTGGGAAGAGGATGGAGTTGCAGGAGGAACCAGTCTCTTTAAAAGGTTTTAGTCCAGAAAGTTATTTTATGTACATTGTGCTGAGTAGGCTTGTTGTTATTCTCCAGCCTGGATGGACACTGACATGGAGTCGACTGAAGGTGGGAAGATAACTGGGAATGTGGAAAGAGAGGAGAGGAATTAATGTGTGTCTGTAACTCCCCTCCATTCATACTTTGCTGATTGCTGCGTTATGATGTCCTGGTACTGACTGGGAAATGTGCACATTGTAAAATAGGCATGTCCAGAGTTTTGTACAAATAAAATAATCTGGCCTGTTTTTTAGCACATGAGATGCCGGTTTTCTCCGGTTTGTTTTGGTTTTTAATCTCACTGAATGAAGCTAAAAGATAATAAATATGCAGAGGGAGAAATGAAGTAGGAAGACCAGGAAACAGAGCAGAATAGGACAGGTTGACTTGTCTGAAGTATTTTCTTTTCATTAAAATAAAATGAATGGCTTGATCTTACTTCCCCTAAGCCAAATTCTATTTCCACTTCTGAGCAGCATGTGAGGGTGAAGCACACTGTCTGCAAAAGCACTGCTTGTCATTTACTGCAATTTGAGGATCAGAGACTGCTGCTATGCACCAGAGTGAAAGTAAATGGATTAACACTTGCTGAGCTTAAAGCTGAAATCCTTTAATCTTATTATGCCAAAATACATGTAATTTCCCCCCATAAATTCAGTTGTGGTTTTCTGTGTGCTCGTTGCAGGGGTGCATCATCATGTTAGCCATGTTATAATGACAGTTCAAAGGACAGCACTGCTTCTGGTAGCAAACTTCCCTGTAGAAGAAAGATGCAGGCCTTTTTTATAATAATATGCAGAAGTGCACTTCCTGAATTAATTAAGGAAAGTTGTAATTAGCTTCACCAACCATCAAGCATAAATTGATGAAACTCTCTAGGAAAACTGTCTAAGGTATATATTAGAAGGTAGTGACTTCACAGATTCTGTTCCAAAGGATATAAATTCTATCATCAGGTGACTGTTTGTGAGTTCCCCTCTAGCATCCCTATAGGAAAAATATATTCCCATGCTTTAAACTATTAACCTCCCTCCTATTTTTAAAGACTTTTGGTGACTGAGTTTATAAGGGAAGAAGGAGCAGTTAGGAAAACAAGCAGAGCTTATTTTTCCAATGTAACAAAAAATTAGGACTGTTGTCTGCAGTTTTACCAGAGGCTCTCATGTGTCTGTTTATGTGAGATTCTCCAAACTTCTGTGGTTTCAACAGAACAAAAAAAAAAGGACCCGAGATTTTCAGATTTCTTTCAGCCAAAGAATACGATAGGCATCCACAGGGGCAGGGGAGCAAGCCATGAAAAATAAGCTTCTGTGAGGCTTGGAAGCCTGACATAATCTTTCCCTGTCAGAACCTTTGGGTTGAATTCTGCTTTGCCTGGCACCCAGTTGAATCCCATTGATTTTTCAGTTTGGATGCTTCCGGTGTGAGCCACGTGAGAGTGTGGCTGTTTGTTTGGAAATACTCGGTACTGAAGAAACTGGGGATACTGTGGGTACAAATGTGTGTGTTACTGATACTCCAGGAAGTGATACATTTCATCAAGTCTGCTTAGGGAATAAGAAAATTAACTCCATTTTTTTATTTTTTATTTTTTTTTTTTTAGGAAAATGCCAGATGTTGGCATAATATGTCACATGCTTCTGTCACTGAAATGTTTTTTAACAACAGTGCTAATGTGTGGTATTATGCTGATGTTGTACAAATAACTAGATGTCAACCTCCATATCCTCAGCAGACTTTTATATCTGTGTGTCTGCTTAGCTATTGGAGTTACTAAAAAAAAAATAGAAGTATATACATTCTTTAAAAAAGGAAGAGGAACTTGCTGGTGAAGCACAGGTTACAGTGTTCTGGTTTGAATCAGCAGAGGGGAATTCAGAAAGCCAGAACAAGGAAGGAAATCCTTTTTATGGGGAATGGAAGGACACATGCATACCTGTTCAAAAGTTACTGCTCTGTCTGTGTATGTATACACACAGCCAATTATTACCAATATTGATTATGTAAACCATTCCCCCCATTCTCATATTGAGAGAAAACAGCCATCATCATTGCATTTTCAAATTTATGTAATTTAATCCATTGAAAGATTGCAAAACGGGCATGTGAGATGCATCCATTTTTCTTAAAGAAGAAAATTGACCATAACCTCATAAGTGGAACATAGGACATTTAAGGCTGTATGTATTGTAATGCTGCCATATAGAATAAATTAAAATACTTGGACAGAGAATTATTAGGTGATCCATTCTTGCAAAAGAGATTCCCTCCTGCCTTCTATTATTGTTGCTGCAGCCATCATGTTGAGGTTGCTCTTACCCAAATGACTTTTCTGCTCTTGAGGATTGAGGACTTGCATAGAAAAGTGGTGCTGCTTATTTAACTAGTTTGGGTGAAAACCTTAATTTCTAATGACATTTTTGGAAGGTGGTAGTTTGCTCTACTGAGAATTTTTGGTGGGGAACTTGGTATAGCCACTAGAAATGGCAAGGAGGTGTTACTGCTATGGCATCACCCAAATGAAAGACTCACATTTTGATCTGAAATCCTAGCTAGATCTGTGAAAATGTTTATATGCAATACTTCTCTTGAAATTATTGGAAACTGTCTCTTTGTTCTTTTGTGCAGCTGCTCCTAACAGAATGGTAGAAAGAAAAGAGGAACTAAGGAGGAAGCAAAAGGAAAAAATGGGAAATGAATTGGTGAATAGGCTCAAATCAGCACTTTGCCTGAAACCCTGGCAAACCTTGGCTGTCACAGAACTGTGATAACTCTGCTGTGTGCTGGACACTTCACAGTTCATCGTCTTCACTTTTGCCAGATAATGCTGGCTGTGCTGATCTAGTTCTCTTGCACTCCTTCATGTACCTTCCAACATGGTGTCATTTGTCTTAAACCTTTCCTGCAAGATCCTCAGAGCAATGACTAATCTCTTCTGCTTTTAACTTCTCACCCAGAATCTGAGGCAGTGCAGCCTTTTTTCTATTTATGCCCAAAATTCTGAGCATCACAACCAGTGAATTAAAACAAATTGGTCATTTTGCTCAGCACAAGAGATTCAAGTTTCATCTCAGATGAAAGTTAACTTTTTTTTACAAATTCCAAGGCTTGTTGTCTGTAGCTGAAGATCCAAACCCCATTTAAAGCCTAATGGTGATTTAAGTAGTCCAATCCTGCTGACATACTTGTGTGGATAGCAATCATGGTCATGGCTGCTTTCATAAGGCATTTCCCTCAAGGAAAACTCCTCGTGTGGGAATTTTGTATTGTAAATAAATTGCATAGTGTTTTCCAAAACAAATTGGTTAATCCTATCTTAGTCGAGTTACAGAAGAAATACTATTGGGGAAAACAAAATGATCTCAGAAGTGGAATCAAGGTAAACTTAAACCATGATCATATTACAAGTTGGTTTTGGCTTGAGATTTGTAATTTCACGAAAACAAAGAGAGACAGTCTTGGACTTTTGCTAGATAATTGACAAATCTCACCAAGTGATATTTTTATTTAATTGAATCCATATAATTTGAGAAATTTGCTTTGCACATATCTGCCTGGAGATGATCTCTTTACACTGCATTCCCCTTTGACCTTAATGTGAAAAACTCCATAGATTGAAGCTAAACAGACAACACTCAGGCTAGATGGGCTACTTGAATGTTTTGGGAATTACAGTGAGGTGCATCTGAGGTGCTTGGCTAGTGTTTCACTTGTGGTAAAGCCAAGCTTCCCTGTTATTGCCAAGAAAGATTTGCAGTTTTATATTTGTTTTCTTTTTTTCATTTTTTTAAGCTTTCCAGAATGCACATTCTAATCCCTTTGGTAGAGTTTCAGAGAGCTGCTAAAACATTTGAACTTCATTTTTCCCTGATTTGCCAGGCTTCACTTAAAAAAATAACGTGGTGAATTCATTGTCATTTCTGATTTTACCCATTCTATTTGTTCCTAACACTGAACTCTGATTTTGTTGGGTTTTTTTTCTTTTTTAGGGAGAAATATTTTTTTAATGTATATATATATATATGTGTATATATATACACACACACACATATATATGTATATGTATATATATATATGTATATATATGTGTGTGTGTGTGTATATATGTATATGTATATATATGTATATATATGTGTGTATATATATATATATATATATTTGAACTCAAGTTATACTAGGCTGGTTAGTTTTTAGCCCTGTTAGTTTTTGATTGTGGTTTTCTTGTTTCTGCTGTGAGGTTTGTTAAGCAATGTTTTATGAAAAACAGTAGTGTGATCATGACTCTTCATGGAGCCCTTGCTCCCTGTAAAGATGTCTGCAATGCTGTTTCTTCATGCCTAATGGGTAGGGAAAAATTCCACAATTTAAATGTTGTTTAGGTCTGGATATGTTCAGTACCTTGTATATTCAGAACAGATCTTGCCACGTTTCCTCTGGCTCTTCCTTGAGTCTGGTCACCCACATATTTTACAGACGTGGAAGATGCTGGGGGAAAGTGTGAACATGAACCTACCAAAATAGAGCTCTCCATCAGTTCTCAATCACTGGGAATTTGACCCAAGCAAGACAGTTCATTTTCCTTGGGAAGATTCTCATGTTTCTGTGTTGGCAGAGGGAAAGGTTCTGGAGCTGGGTGTGGGTATCCTGAAGCAGAACCCCCTCCAAAACCTTCAATGTTTTTGGAAACTGGAGAAATACTGCCACATCAGATTTTGTTAGAAATATTACTTCTGCCACGGAAATCTAATGTTTCCATTGTGAAAAAGTGTTTCCTGTCTCTAGGATGGCAACAGCCATAGTTCAAATTGAACTTGAGGAACTTTGCTCTCATGAAACAGTTCCACCCTTGGATCTTGTTATGATTTGCTTGTTGCTCAGCAGGAGCTCCTCTCAGAGACACCAGGCCTGTGGAAAATGGGCTGCTGCCACTGTGATTGGTTCATATAATTTCTCATATTATTGAGATGATGTTGCACTTAAGACCTTACAACCAAGAAGGGCAAAGCTGGGTTGGCTGTGTAATAGTGGAAGGCAGTGGTGTGGAGTCCTTTATAATAGGACAGTAGAATATTGCTTTGAAAAAATATCTTCTACCCTATACAGGGCTAAAATAGATAATCTAATGAATGTTTTTTATAGCAGTTCTGCTGTTACCTGCCATTTTCTTGATCTCCTCTGGGTTTCTGAGCCATTCTGACAGAGGTGGAGCAATAATGATTGCTAGTTACACTCACCATCAGACATGGGTGATCTTGACATGTCACTCCTTTTCTGTTACTTCTACAAATACTCTGTTCTTTTGTGTTTCTGTACAACAGATTTATTTTTTTATCCAGTCCTGTATGCCATCTATTTTCATGATATATCTTTCATATTTATCTTTAAAACTTTTCAAATTGCACACTTTTGCACATAAATCCAGTGATAGGGATGAAACAAGTTTACTTTGTTAAAAAAAATACAATTCCTTAAAGTTAAAAGTTTTCCATTAAAAGGTTGGTTTATTTTCTCCCTGGACTTCTAGTTGGAAAATAAACATTTTTTCTTGGACTAAGACTTGAGTTAGCGGGAACTGTTGAGTTTGAACCAATAAAAAATTGTTGGTTTGTCTGATTTGGTACATAAATTCAGTGCCTTTGCGGGACTGTAGCTTGGAATCTGCATCCACCATTTCTGTCTTCAAGTTTAGGGCCCACAGAGGGGATACAGGCATGGGCTCCTATCCTATAACTGCAGTTTGCTTATCCAGGTCAAAACAGAGCTCTCCCCAGAGCGAGAATTCAAACTGTGCCCTTTTTACAGGGACACTGAGGATTGGACAGCACGTCACCTGTGTTTCTTTTTTCCCAGCTGGTGAATTCTTCCTTTTCTCTTCCGGAATTCAATAGCTTTTGAACATTAATAGGTTTTTGGATTTTATTCAGGAGGCAGTTAGCTTCCCAAGTATTTCCTCCCCACTTTTATAGTTTATGAAAGAACCTTCTACTCCCCTTTCATCACCCTGCAGACAAATGGTTTTGTGGCTTACTTGAACAATGCCAGACCTACCAGAAAGAGGAGCTGGATTTGCCAGGGAGTCTGGCATGTGGGACACGGTTGAAGGTCCACTTTTTGGGTTCAGCCCTTTCAACCACAATCTGGCAGCATCAGTTTCAGCAGCACCAAGCCTAAAGCCTCATTTACCCTGACCAAGGGGGGCACTGTCTGGGTGTACAATCCATGCTTTCAGCTCAAAAGAGGAAGAGTGTCCAGAAGGAAAAAGGTTGAAACAGCTGGGAAAAGCAGGAAGTAGCTGTTGCAGGCTATGCTATTAGTGGCTCTTCTGAAAAGATACCATACAGGGGCCAGACCAGAAATTGGGCAGATGTGAAGAATTTTGTATGAAAAACTATGTGGCTTAACTTCCCTGTGTCTTTCCTTACCCAGGAATTTGTGTGCTGCTTGTATTGCAATTGCATTGACGGCTAGGAGACAGCGTTGGGGTTTTTTTTAACATTGTGTTTCCTCAACCATGTGCTGAATTTCCACACTGGGGTGAAAACTTCTTGTAATTTATTTTATTTTTCATATATTTATGTGTATATTTCTATTTGGTTTTAGTCCTTACCTCACTGTAGTTCGGATTTGAATGTTTACCTTCTCTTGTCTATCTTGCCATGAGCAGGGAAGCCAGGTAATCAGCATTTTTCCAAGTATTACAATGTCAGTAACAACTTGTAAGCAGTAGATGGCACAGGAGAGGTATGAATAAACTGAGAAAAGCCCCTACTTACAAGTTCCTGCCTATATCTTTAAGCAGTTTAGGAATACAAGGAACCAAATTAGGAAGGTTTGTATCTAGCCTGTCGAGTGGCTGTTATGCTTGTTAACTTGATCTTTTATCCTAGATTAACTGGAGTCTTTGAATTGTAAGTATAATACCTTTTCACAGTGGGACATTTAGAAAATGAGTTTTCTCTTTACGTTGTACCGTCTGCTAAGTGAAAACTAGACACTGTATATGCATGGAATAAAAGTTACAGGGATCATATGCTTATGCACTTTTCATCCTTCATGGCTTTCCCAATGAGTACATGCTGAATTCTTCTAGCTGTCAGGAAACAAATCTCAGGAGCATAAACCTTACACTACGTTCTGCTTTGCAGCTCCCAAGGTTGTGATCAAAAGCGTTTCTCGGTTCCTGTGCTGGGTAACGTATGTCCCAGGAAGTGAATAGGTATTTCTAAGGACACAAACACTTGTTTAATTTCCTTTGATTGGGGAGTGAAAAGTTACAGTGTAAACAAGGCTCCAGGTACTGGGCTAGTGATCACAAAAATATCTCCATCTGTTTCCTATGGCAGATTTCTTACTTTTTATTTGCCTTTTCACTTGTGTGAGGGAAAAGCTTCAGGAAGGTCCTGGAAGGGGGAAGCCACAAGGGAGCATGGTCTGTCAGTTTGTGTAGGGTGGAGAGCAGGGAGCTCATCTCACTTCTGCTATTGACTTGATGTGTGACCTTGGGCAAAGCACCATTCCCCTGTGGGCCTTGCCCCTTCTTGCCTTTCACTGGCCATTCAAAGTTTTGTCATTCAAAACTGTGTAAAATGCTGCTGCTCTGATTTGATACCCTTTTTATCTGTTCACTGTGTTGCACAGGTGTGAAGAAGAGTCAGGTCCTATTTGTTTTCTCTCATTTACATCTTGTGGAGATGATTACTTGCTGTTGTTGGTACAACCCCAGTACATTAAAAGAACACTTGTTTTTTTTTTGTCTCTCAGTGCACAAGATAAAAAGTACCCTGAGAATGCAGGAAGCTTTCTCATCTCCTCTGTGCTTTTGAGGTTAAATGAGTATAAGTTCTGATATGTTATACTAGACAAAAAGGGCCTTAAATTTCTCAGATTTTTACAGCAAAAGAGAATTTTACGTGTGTGAGGGAATAGAGAAACAAGGCACAGAATTTCATTTTTCTAGAAAAGCAAACTTAAAAAAACCTCAACCCCAAAACAACAGAGCCAAAACACCTTCTCCCCACTAGATGCTAGCAGAGGAATCATGGAAGACATAGAAAGATATTGCCAGATTTTACTGAGGTTGAAAATGAGCTCTGTTTTCTTCTGTCAGTGGAATACTCAGACTAATCTGTAAATAGCGTCTGTTTATCATTAATTGCTGTGGCTCTGCGATTCCTGCCTCCCACTAGGACTTCCATGAAAAACAAAATGGTCTTGGCCAAACAAAACTCCATGGTGGAGGAGGGGGAAAATAAACTATTAGCAACAGTGTAGGGCACCACCAGAATTAAAAAAAAAAGTAAACACCAATGGAGAAGAATGTCCTGAGATGCTGCATAAGAGCAAATCTGTTGTTGCAGCAGAAACTGATTAAAGGCTACATAGCAATTCCAGTATTGTGGATTATTTTCCAAATGCCCTTTCAAATAGCAAAGCAGATGAAAAGAGGGTGAAATTCCTCTTAGTGGCAGATGGAAAGTGCTGTCCTGTCTGAGAGAATCTGTCTGGTGGCAGAAGCAGTCATCCACCCCGTGCTGGATGAGCAGGCTGGCTTCTTTGCTCCTTACATGTTGTCCTGCTTCCATATGGCTCATGCTTTTGGGCTGTGAGCCTTGGCCATATTGCCATATTTGGTTGAAAAACAGTTGATATGGAACACAGTAGGTGCTTTGATTATGTCAAAATAGTAGTAACAATTGGTGTGCTGTGACACTGGTTTCTAGACAATTGTGTTTATAGCATCAAGTGACCAAGCATATTTTGATGAAAGGCTTTTCAGAATGAACTTTGTACACTCAGCTGACACCTTTGCATTTAGAAAAAGACTGGATGTGGCACTGGTTTAGTTGAAGTGTTAGGGCAGGGGTTGGACTTGATGATCTTAAATGTCTCTTCCAACCTTGTGATTCTGTGATTTTATTATTTTATTCCATGTCTTTTTTCTGGGTTTGTTTTGTTTTGTTTTGTTTTGTTTTGTTACCCAGGCCAGACAAAGCTAGATGAGAATAACCCTCAGATTTTTATTTTAGTCATGATGAAGTATTAAGAAAAATACAAGGAATTGAATTCCTGAATGGGATTGACTGATGATACAAGTTCTTTGGTTTTCCTTTTATGTTATTTAACCAAGACTAAGGGGAGATAATTGGCCAAGTTCAATGACTTAAAACAGTCCCAAGTGCACCAAAGTTAAAGACACAGCATGTTAAACATTTTTAGTCAAAGTGCTGTGACTGTAGCCTTTTCTTAGATGTCTATAGTCTGTCATAAATGGATTTTTCTCTTGTGTCTAGTAGCTTTAATGTTGATCCCCCATCTATGGTGCTGTTCCTGACTGGCTTTTCTGTGCAATTAAGGAATGACATAATAATTTCTGTCCCCACTCATCCTGCCTCTAACAATTTCTGCTTAGCAACTATTAAATGACTGTGTTTCATAGCTACAAACAGACCAATTGTCTGTGAATTTCTTATCTCCCCTTTGAGTCTATTTATGTATTTGGCTTTTTCCACCATCCTGTGGCAGTGAGTTCCACAGTTTGTCTTGTCTGAAAAGTGTTTTCTTCTTTTTGCTTTGAAACAGGTATGTGATAATTGCATAAATGCCCCCCATTTCTCATTTAATGAGGAGAAATTGAGTATTTGCATTGTATGAATTTCTCTACACCATTTTTACAGACCTGTGACATGATCCAGTGAAGAGCTTTCTGCATTCCATATTGAGTCCTTACCTTTTATAGCCTCTCCTCTGACAGGAAAGGATGTTTTTTATCTCTGATTCACAAGGCCACACATTTCTGTGCTTTTTGGACTACATGAAGTAACCAAAGTGACTCCAGGTTCTACTTGGTGGTCAGGAATGGATTAATTAGAGCCTCTTATTAATGGTATGTGCATTAATTTGCACTTCTCTACCCTGCAGCTCAGGATTGTGTTTTTTTTCCTGTCAGTTTTCTCAGTTAACTCTAGGTCTAGAAAATACTTTGCTTTGTTGAAATGCTTGTCTGTAATGTGCAAACATGTTTCCCCCCTCATTCTTACCAGACTGAGCAATTAAAATCCCAATTGTTCCCACAAGGGAGCTCTACAATTTTTTTTTTTATATGAAGTCTGACCATTTATACCTATTGTTTAAACTTATTGCTTTACCAAGAATCACTCTGGAAGAGTACATTCTCTCTTGTTCGATCGCCTTTGGTGTAATGTTTGTTAAGAAAAATCAAAACACCCACCCCCAAAAAATATATCTACTGTGGGATCCTTGCATATATGTTCAAGTGTCCTTGGAAAAAGTCTTATTTTGAATATCCCAGAATATATCACATTCCTTCATAATTTTTTATTCTTTATTACAGATTCCATAAATATAATATGGAAGTCAGACTTAGGAGCCTGTAAGTCATAATGTTTCTCTGATCTATTACTATAGATCAATGTCCTGGAATTCTTGACTGAGCTTGTACAGGTTTGGAACAGGAAACTCCCTCTCTGCTGGATCAATATAGCTCATCTTTGAAGTGGTGGAAAGTTTGGTATGGTTTCAAAGGTCACGTTTTCTCAGTCTTGCTGTCTTGGGTTTAGTAGCAAACTTTGTCCCGACTTTCATCAAAAGCAGCAGTATTAGAACTATTAGAACATGCTATTTCACCAAAGCCACTGATGTCAGTACTTGAAAAGTGTTGTGGTACAGAGGGACCAATGTATTCTTTTGTCAGGGCCCAAAAGTTAAGGTGGTTCTTGGACTAATTTTAAGTGAAAAGGATGCTTTTTTGCTGGAATGTTTTTTGTGTAAGGGCAGGTAAGTTAGAAAGTTACAATATTGTATCTGCTCACACTGATGTGAGAATGGAAAATACCAGGGATGATAATAGAAGTGGAACATATAAAAATAAATTATTCTTTTTTCTTTTTTTTTTTTTTTTTGTTGAAGACACAATTTGCTTTTGCTTGTCCTCCATTTGGCTGTAGATGAGAGGCATTGCTAAAAACGCTTCATTATCTGTGAGCTAGTAAAGCTTTTCTTTCATCAAATAACACTCACTTGATGGCGGAAAAAATATTTCCCTACTTTGAAGAAGATGGCAACACACTGTCATATGGCTTTGGAAAGTGACAGTGCTGACATAATGGGTTTTTCATTGTGTAACTTTCATTTAGCATGAGCAGCATTTGAAACAAATAGTTCTGGGTTTGTGTATATATATATATGGACAAATTCTGCTCTTTGGGTGCCAAATCAGAGGCAGCAGTTTAGGGGTATCAGCCAGAGGTGCTACAAATATGCAGACTATGTTGGTTTAGAGTGGTTTTGGAGGCTGGAGGAGTAAAATGACTCTGGCAAGGGTGAGTGTCATGAGGCATGGGGGAACAAGAAGTTCTGTAATGTGTATTTTGCAGTATGGCTGTTTATTACACTGGCTGTAGCCAAGACACTTCACTCAAATGCTACTCAGGCCTTTTTCTTGGCGATCCTCACTCTTTCATTCTGCCCTTGTATTCACATATAATCAGAAAGTTTTATTCCAGAAAGTATTAAGTTAGTATCAGAAAGTATTAAGTTCCTGTTCTGGAGCCTTATACCTGTCAGAAAGTTGCTCAATTAAAAATTTTTACCAAGGGTTGTGGAAATGCAGAGGCTTGTCTTACTGACTAAGAGGAAAGAGTTTTTTTTTTCCTTGAAAAACCCC
The DNA here is from genome assembly GCF_971803275.1 of Cyanistes caeruleus. NCBI lineage: Eukaryota > Metazoa > Chordata > Aves > Passeriformes > Paridae > Cyanistes > Cyanistes caeruleus. The sequence continues at coordinate 76,739,063 of NC_141705.1, forward strand.
ACCCAACCAACAACAAAACAAAACAAAAAACCCAAAAGCAAAAACAAAATCCTCAGAACCATTAAAAAATAAATTAAAAAAAATCCCTTGAGCTGTTATTACTATGACAAAAGTGCTTTTGACATTTGCTCAATAAGCAGTACAAAAGATTGATATTCACTTTGTCTTCCACTCATGTTTTCTACTTGAATTTTACAGGCACTGGAGATACATAAGGCAGTCCTGGACCATCTAATGAATTGTGGAATGCATATTTTTTGGACCACTGGATTATTTAAGAGAAACCGAGCTGTTACAATAACTAAATATCTCAGAAGAAAACTTCTGAGGTTTCTGTCTCTTCCTCAGTGCTGGAGTTTCTTAATTGGGTAACACCTAAAAAGCAGTGTATGCTTAGAACCTGTCAAGCCCAAACTTGCCTTCAAGTAACAGACTACTGTGACATCTGTACTATGAGAATATTTTGTATATGAAAGTGTGTATAGAAATGAAATAATCATACTAATTTGTTTGCCGTTGTTGCTATTTAAGAAAACTATTAATTTTCTTGTCTCATGTAGGCCTAAGTAGATCTTAAGGTTTCATCTGGATCTCGAAGGCACAGGCATTTGTATTGTCTGTGGCCAAACTGAGGAGGGATGGAAATTCTAAAATCTGTCTGCAGTGAGGTCTTGACTTTCAAGATGGAGCAAACAAAAGTCATTGTAGGGGGGTAGTTTGAATAAACAGAAGGAAAACCAAACAATCCAATAAGAACAAAAAATGTCACTAACCTTTGATTCAAAAACGAGCAGGTCCCGTTACTGCGTTACCTCTCAAAGAGTTGCCTGCCTGACTTTTCCTGCCCCGCTTCTCTTTTTAGTCTAGCCAGCTTCCTATGGAGGAACAACCTTCTCTCCTTCCTCTTGGCTGAATCCCTGCTCAAGGCTTTCAGCTGGAAATCCTGGGGTGGTTGAAATTAATATAATCAACATGGCTAGTCAGAGTACCTAATGACTTTCTGCCTGAAACCAGCATGGCCTTAGTTTTGGATCTCATCTCTTTGGGCAGGAGAGCAGTGCTCAGATCTCTGGAGGGGGCTTGCCTAGCCAAGATGAACACTTCTGCAGCTGACGGGGAAGATAAGCACATGTGTACATCAGGATGCTGGATGTACACATGGATGTGATATCTGTTGTAGCTGCTGGCGCAGAAAGTGAAGAGTAGAGAGCAGCATTCTCAGTCTTGGTCTTTCACAAAACAGATTTTCTGGGAATGAGTATAAAAAACCTCACTTTTCTAACCTGGTTTGAGGAGCTAGCAGCAGTGGACTTGCTTAATTATTATGAGTTTGGAAGCATCCCTATCCTATGTTGCTCAGTGTGAAAAAAAATTCCAAATTTTCTCACAAAGTTTAATTATATTAAAATTTCAGCTTTTAATTTAAAGAGAAGGATGGCTTATGCCTGCTTTATGCCAGCTGTTATTTGTATACAGCAATAATCTTTGATCTTTTCATCTAGGTTATGTTTGTTTTCACACAATTGTGTTCAGAATGCCCATATGAAAATCGCAGGGGGAATAATTCATGCCAATGGTTTATGCCAATATCAAGTGACAATTCTAACAATTTTGATTTTGTGCATTGGGGTGGGTAAGCTGGTGGTATAAACCTTTTTCCCCTTAAGTCTTGAGCTCAAAGGAATGAGAAGCACATAAACTACATGCAGCTTCTCTCCTCTCTGTTAAGAGTGGATATGAGCCTTTTCCCTTCCTTCTCTTGGAGAGTCAGTGCTTCTCTACTGCTCCTTTCTTTGTGACTGTGGTGGCAGGGTCTTCCTCCTGCATTTAATTTAGCTGATGGTAAAATGTGTCCTGATAAATGGTGAAGACTGCTATTGACTGTTGGTTTTGATTTCCTGAGAGGATGAGCCTACAGTTTAGATACTTAGTTCTTACTGTTTTGGTTCTCTTTTTTTTTTTTTCCACCCAGCCAATTAACATGGAAGCTGTGTGGGAACTGGAACATCCATACTGTGGAAATTTTAATGTTTCCAACTAATTTTTCTTTGCAAAACTGAGCTCAGGATGTCTGCCAAGAAGACTGCCCCCTTGGGAGCTTGCCTGTGGGTGGGCTGACTAGTCTTTTGGATCTGGCTTTCGTTGAAGGATTTTTGACAGTATCAGTTCCTGTAGAAGTTTGTTTCTACAAATCAGCATTTTTCTACTGGAATAAATAAAAAAAATTATTTCTAGAATTTCTGACTATAGTTAATGAAAAAGAAATTGAAGGGAAACTGAGGAATGGTATGACCTCACCTGAAAATGCCCTCCAACTATGGAGTAAAATAGCCTGTATCTGAATGGTCCAACTGGCAGGCTGTAAGCCTAGTGCTGCCTGAAGGCTAATTTCTTTTGAATAAGCTGCCAAGGTAGATAACTGGAGAGAATGCCTTCCTTGCCCTCACCTGGTGTAGAAGAACATGTTGCAGTAGGTAAAGAAACAAAAGAGGAAGAGTTGAAAAAGGAGACCAAGTTCCCTTTTGCTCACCAGTTGCTGTGTAGAGCATTGGTCTTGGCAAGGTTTCCTGTGTGAAATTTTGGGGAAATGGTTCCTGATGCAATTTTCTGCTCCCTACAATTTTGTGGCATGCATGTGAAAAAGCCGGTGCTGCTGGGGAGGGGAAGCTGCCTCTCAGAGGAGCTCTTTGGCCCCAGGGTGGAGGTGTGTTCCTTGGTGTCCAGTCAGACAGTTTAACAGTGGGCCTTGTGCTGTTCCCATTGTGCAACTGGGCTGTGAAATTCCCTTTCCCTCTGCCAGCTCATGGAGATGCCTTGGAACTGGCCCCACCATCAAAAAGACTGAGCCATCCTGTGGCTTCCCAGTCCTGGTAGTACTGCTGCATGGATCTCTCTTTTGTTCTGCTGGAAGGTAGAAGTTAGAAAGACAGCAAAAAGCTTTTATTTCTAAGGTTAGAAGAAATGAATGTGGGAAGAAGTGACAATTTTTAAAACCAATAGGTTGAAAGAAACTTTTGGATCTATCACAGATAGGAATACAAAGTGAAAGAATAGAAGTAGTTTGGTTGCCATTAAATCTTTCAGAAAAAACACGTTCATTTTTTGAGTTTATCTTATTTTTCAGTTTGGTTCATTTGTACTTAAGAACATCTAGCACTTGAAGAACAGTAACTGGACATAAACTCTCCCCTTTTTTTGTTAAATAAATATAAATTGCATGTTTGTTTGACTTCCATAGCTTTATAATAAATTATTGGCTTGTGAAGGATCCGATCCAATGTATCCTTCATCAATGCAATCTCCACAAGTGCCCCAAAGCATAATATATTTTCATGCTGTTGTGCTTGGACCAAGTCAAGCTGTGCTGGTAAAGCTGTATTTGGCTGCGTGCAAAGCTCATAATCCATAGGTTATGGCTCTGCCAAGTCTAATGGGACTTGGGCACAGCATGAAAACATACTGTTCCAGCATGTGCCTGGCTGCAAGAGGGGAACCCAGCTCCACAGGTCCTGCCCAGTAAACATTTGGAGCAGATTGCAGCACCCTTTTATCACTGCATTAGTGAGAATCATCAGGAGCTCTCAAGAACTCATTAATTATATTTCTCTGAGCACAGTGTTTTGGCATTTTGAGTACAGCTAATTACAAGCAGATCTTAATCTTGGAGTTTTTTTCATTGTAATTAATTATTTCTTCATTATCTTCAAACTATTTGACTAAGCACTTTACATCCTGCTCTCACTTCTTTAGCAGATGTCTTGAGAAAACAGATGTTCCAGTTTTCAAGAGAAGAAGGTTCATCCTTTTCTAAATGGAAGAAAGCTCTGCAGTTCAATTGTTAACATGGAAAATGTAGGGGAACATCAGGGTTTTTGTGCTAAGCTAAATGTCTAGCACTGATACTGTGACTATAAATACATATATAAAGTTCATATTCCAGTAACATATATTTATCTTATATATGATATATGAAATATATATGATATATTAAAATTATATGCCTTGAGGGTTTTCACCTACCCTGAGTTCTTAAATATCTTGACTTGGGTTTTAAAAAGATGCATAGGTGTTTGTTAAATCTAGTCTCACTAAAGGTGGTGGCAGGCTTGACAGTTTAACATTTCTGAATTGAGAAATTTGTTTAGAATCTTCAAGTGTTGTTTAGACAGCGTTAAACCATGTGCCTGGTGGATGTTGAAGGTGAAAGAGTTAACTTTTAAAGAAGATTTTCTTGAAAAATGTTGCTTACAAATAATTCCTGATCTTATTATTTAAAACTGCTTTTACTGACAAATTAGCTTCTGTGCCCAAAAGATAACTTAGGTTAGTCTTTAATAGATAGTTGGAGATAATCTTTGTTAATTAGGATTTATTAGCCTTCAGCCAGACTCCAGTGCTTGATTAATCTAAGGTAATTAAACTCTTAAATCTGTCTGACTGATCAAGAGGAGCAGTCCTACCTAAAGCTGCAATTCTTCATAAGTGGAATCAATGGGCGGTTAGTCTGCCGGTGGATTTCTGGATTGAATCCAATAAATTGAAATTTGTTTGTGTAGATTTTGTGGTTTTGGATAGCAAAGGCATGAGATGTGCTAAGTTCTGTTTCCATATGCCCTTTTTTTGAGGCTGTGACAATAATATAGATTAGTCCAGTCACTGACCTGACACACAATGTTAACTTTTTAATGAAAACTTTCCTATCACAGTAAGGAAGAATAGATTATCCAGTTATGAATTCCAAGCAACAATTGCCTGCAGTGTGCTGGGACACTCTGAATCAGAATGATGGGTGTTTTCTTGTATTCCTTAATGAAAAAAACTTAGGCTGCTGCCTTTTGTCAGAGCAGGATGAAATATACCCAAGCACTGACAGTATTCCCTTCTGGTCTACATGTTGTACAGACATTTTACAAGCTTGGGTGTTAGCTGTGATGCAGGTGCTCAGTGGTACACATGGTGACTCCTCCTTTGGCCCCAGACTCAGTATGAATAATGTGTTTAAATTCCTTAACAGATTTTGAGCTTACCTCTTGAATTTTAGACGAGTTTTGATTCTGCTATTCCACAGCTCGCAATTTCAGTGGGATATCTGGTGACAAATCGACTTCTTCAATTTTGTCTTCCAATTGTCAACAGACAAAAGACTTCTTGGCTTCATGTAGAATCTGTGGGAAGTTCCTCTGTACATATCACAGGAGTTGTAACTAGCAATGGCCTCATCTCTAGAAAAAAATGTTTGTTTTTTTATGTCTGGTAACCTGCAGAAAATTCACTGCTGGTTCTATGAGTGATCCTCCTGGCAGGCAGGGCATGCTCTAGCAAGGGTTGGCACTGCTCAACTCTCATTTTCTCCATTCCTTTCTCTTCTGCAGGCCTTTCAGTATGATTAAAGACTTCTTAGCTGTTCATGTTTCTCATACCATACTCATCTATGCAAATGTGTCAGAGGAGAATTTACTCAGTGCTACAATGCAGTTGCATACTCTGGTTTCATGCATTGTTTTGGTTTTGCCTGTTCCACTATGAAATGTTTTCCGGGCTTTTGATTCCAAAACCACTTTGGCAGAGGTAAAGCAGGGAGTTGGTATTTAGAAAATCTCATATTAGCTTGTGTTTACAGAATCTTGTTAAGAAATTAGTAACTTTGAGAAATTGCTTTGCTACTTTCTGAGAGCCAGGCCTTGACATAAGGTTTGCAGCCACGTGGAGAGCAGCTCCTGGCCCTCAGGGCTTCTTTAGAATGGGAAGATGCTTGCAGTCCTGTTGGATGAGGCTGTTGATAGCATGTGTGACCCCGGGTACTTTGTTGGGATGGGGTGGATCTGATGAGGCCTGCAGCTCTGAAAATGCTGCAGGAAGTATCTGTCTAAAAGGTTAGAGAGGAGAATCGCTGCCAGCACAGAGGGAGAGTGTTCCTCAGAAGGGATGTGTACGCACAGATGTTTGGCTCTCACTGAAAGTTCACTTGATTTAGTATTGAAATGTGGTGTTAATAAACTGAGCAGAGCTGTAACTGATGTGTTGGCCAAGTGGTGGCTTAATATGATCCTAATTAGCAAGGTACATCATCAGATAAATGTGGCTAGGTTTGCTCTCGTGCATCAGTTCTATCACCTAAGAACAGAGAGATCTTTTCCTCAGACTGTGGATGTGCAAAACTTCTCTGAGCTTGCCTCAAATTAAAGTTCTTTGTGTGGGTCTGTGCTGGTGGGTGCTGTCTTTAAATCCAGTGGAAAAAGACATGGCATGCTTTTATAAGGATCTTGTGCCTGGTTTTACTATGACCCCTCTCTTAAGCAATTTGAGAAAATTCCTCTGTCTTTCCAGACTTTCAGCTGGAAACGTTGCCAGCTCATTTTGTTGCTATTATCATTATCTAAAAATGAATGGAGAGGAATGAAAGAGTTGTGAAGAACATACTGGCATCATGAAATTGTGTGTGGTTTGTGTTTACAAGTAATTTAAGCAAATCTTATAAAGTATAAAGGAGGACATTTTTAAAGTGTTCTTTATTCTTAAAGGCTGACTGACTAATTAAAAAATAAATCTTGTTTTTTGCTCCACATTGTGGCTGAAGGTGTTTGACTGTATAAAATAAGCATTGAAGCCACTTGTCCTCTAGTGGTATCAAGTCCTATTGCTGATGTGTTTTCCTTATGTGCTACAGGAATGCTTCTGTTTTGAGTTGCAAACTAAATTGAGAGTTTTTTTTATAGTTTTAAATCAATTAAACATTCTCACTAGATTTTTATGGACTAGGTTGTGTTCCTTTATTGGCTCTTAACCCTGATATTTCATTGCTGAGTCCGTGGAGCCCATGGGAACATACAAGTTTTTTTCCTTAAGGAACCATTTCAGAAGGGAAAAGACTAGACTATGAGGAAAGCAAGCCCTGTATTTAGTCAGCATTGCAAATTGTCATTCCTTATAGTTTGAAAGAGTGTGACTAACACAGTATTCATTACATATTTACCTTTTGTCCTCTCCTTCCATTTTTATTGACATCTACATTGTAATATCTTTTAACATTTTGGATAAGTTTTGCAGAACTCAGACTTAAAAGTTGAAAAAAACTTCAATTTTTTCATGCCTTTTTTTATTTGGGGAAAAAAAACCAAGATAAATTGACAGGGTACTCAGCTCAAGTTCAGGAAATGGAGCAGGAGCTCTGAATCCTGGAGTTCATAGTCTCATTCTGGACAAGACTTCTACAGCTGAGGTCAGTTTTTCTAGTTAAACATCACATTCACTGAAACTCTACAGCCATACTCATTTTGCCTTCTGTTCTGCTTTGCAGATGAGCTCCACTACTGTAGTTCATGTCCCCTACATTCATGACTGAAGGAAATTGAGATATATTGGAATACCTTCACGGATGAACCTTCATGTGGTAACTTTGGAAACCACCCAGAACAGAGACAGAGTGTTGTTTTCACCTGAACCCTGGATACTGTGATACATGAAATCAAACTAATATTCACAGACAGTCAGCCTTCACTTGGTATTTAAATTTTGTATCTGACAGTTTGTCCACGGTTAAATGCAATCCAGATGATGTGAAGCTGGTCCATGGACTCATCCCTTGTTTCCTTTGATAAATTCCAGGAATTTATAGATATTTGTTGTCTGCCTCTTCTTTGTGTTAATCTTGCCAGTTGATATTTGTGTCTTCAGCACAGATACTTCCAAGGATTGAATGGGGGACCCCTCCAAGTCTAGGCTTCACATACCTGAGTAGAGCATTACTATTTATCACCCAGTGCCTGTTGTGTGGGGAAACAGAGGAAACAGAGTTGCTGCTTTTGCTCTCACATCCTTCATGAGTGAGAATCTCAATAACAGATAATCAGAAATTCCAAAGTAATACAAAATTCCAAAGAGGCGCTAGAAACAATGAGTGACTACAGTGACTCAAAGCTGGAAGTGTTTTATATCTTAAAATGTGGTTTTCCTGGAAAAAAAGGCCCACCAAGGAATCAGTTCTGAAGGATATGGGTTATGGTTAAAGTTTATGGCTTTTAATATTTTTTAGATTTTAAATATATTACCTCAGGAAAAAAACCCCAACCCCTAATCTCAAGATTCCAGGTTTCTCCTGAGATGGAAATGTAGAAACATTATTCTTATACTTAGAATCAAGATCTAAGTCCCCAATTCTTCTCCCAGAGAGAAGCTGCACATTCATTTGTTTCTGAGGAAATCAACAATTCATCAAATTACTGAATTAGAAAGCCCACTCTTTGACTTCCTGTTGCGACTAGATATTGCAGCACAAACCTGTGAAACGTAACCTGTGTTTCACAAATGTTTCTTGCTTTCCATCAGGAGATCTAGGGAAAATAGTTTAAACAAACAGAACCTCGATTGTTTTATTCAGTTATGTAAGCCATAGTTTTATTTCTGCTGAATGCAACCTTTAATGAAGTAGGAGAAGACGCTGCTTGTTGTCACCTTAGAGAATAGTAAGTTTTCATCTTCTTTTCTCACAGAGACATTTTGAAAGGCTGTGCTGCCTATCCACATGTTATATATTGATTAGAATTACTGTGATTGGGAAGAATTCTTGTCATGGTATTAAAACTGCTTGTTGCAGACAGCACTAGATGGTGCAGAGGTTATACCTTGAAGCTGACTAAAGAGGATTTTTTTTTCTTTGTTAATATTTTAGGGTGTGTTTGTTCAGTTTGTTTTTTTGTTTTTTTTGGTTTTTTCTGTTTTGTTTTTTTTTTTGGGTTGGTTCAAAATAGCTCTTGAGGTTGGCAGAATTGCTGAAGGGAAGCATTTTAAAAATATGGGGATTGATCTCTCAGATTTTGTTATTTTTGTATATATTTCCTCATTAACAGTAAACAGCCTGATTCCCTTCTGTGAAATTCTGGTGAAATTCCAGTTACACTGTTTTAATTGTGTTGGCTTCCTATATAATTAACAGCAGCTTTCATAAAGAATCAGGCCTTATAATAGCATGAAAAAAACTATCTGAAGGTATAGGTCAACATGTGACTCAAGCATGTAGTGGTAGGTTGAGGAGAAAGGAATTTCAATAAAGCTGCATTTCTGATTAAGAGTTTTTTATTTGTTTTGAAAATGTAGCAGTATTTACCCAGAGTGTCACTAAATGTTGCCTAAAAGGTACATGTGGTGTGTCTGCACTGCTGTGCAGGGGGCTCTGGGTGGGAAATTATTTTTTTGGCTGGCTGCTATTGCTCAGACCTCATGACCTGATACAAATGAGCGCTCGTCCTTCTGGTACTTAGGATGTAAATACATAGCTTAAAAATATATTCAGCCAATATTCAACCCCAGAACTAACTAAAAATAAAGAAATAAAAAATAACTAATATAAAACTAATAACTAAATATAAAAAAATTAATAAATTTTGAATAAATTCTCTGCCTGGAATTAGTTTGGGTAGCAAGGCATAAGTATCTTTAAGTCTGTTGTGACAGATGCCCAGGGAAAAGAAATTCAGCAGCAGCTTTTTTTTCTTTTTTAAAAAAAGAATTTTTAGGTTAGCTTTTTGCTAAGCCTAAACCAGGATTATTCAAGTAAGATAAGATTTTTCTCTATTAACAGCTTGATTTCCCACTTAAACCCCTATTTAAAGATTTTAGAGGATTTATGAAGATTTGGGAAAAAAACTCAAACCCCGCTAAAAATACCATCTCAAAGCCCCAAAGCCCAACCCAGACATTTTATTATTGCCCTGGAAGAGGTAATGCAACATAGCTGCACCACTAACTCCTGAGACAGCCTTGGAGGATCTGTGGCCTCAGCCTGGGAGAGAGCTGATGCTGTTGCATCTGTTCCCACAAGGTTCTGCTCAATCCATTTTCATTTACTGAAACAAAATGAGCAGAGGGCTCAGCCGCAGACAATTAACGTAGAATTAACGCACAATCCTATTAGAACATGCTTAACCTTTACTAGATCTCTTAATTTAATTTAATTCAATCCTAATCTTCATTTAGATCAAGATCATTCCTATTTGAGAGGTAATGAGGAAGAACATCTTAGCTAGGGTAAGGTACAGTAACTCCTAATGGCTTGACTGATGTAATCAAGGTCTTTCATCACCAGTAACTGTACACTAGGGTGTGTTTTTCTTTCTGTGTCTACTCTGTAAATAAGTACTTCCACAACACTTCTCCTGCCCTCTTTTTGTGTTGAATAATAGGTGCACAGTGCTTCAAGACCTTAGGAGAAGTGTACTTTCAGGACCTGAATCTGGTCGGGACCTCGTGAGGACATTTAAAGGCATCTGAATATGTCCATTTGCGTTGCTAGCCAAATGCATGTTGATCAAATTATGGTCACTTTTCAGAGAATCATAGAATCTCAAGATGATCTTACAGATTATCTAGTCACAACCCTAGTAGACCAGACTGCTCAAGGCCTTATCCAACCTGGGTTTGAACACTGCCAGGGTTGGGGCACCCACAGCCTCCCTGGGCAGCCTATTCCAGTACCTCACCACCCTCGCGGTGAAAAATTTCTTCCTAATACCTTAACCTCAATTTCCCCTCTGTCAGTTTGAATCCACTTCCTCTTGCCCCAGCACTGCAGTTCCTGATGAGGAGTCCCTCTCCGCTTCCTTATCGGCTCCCTTCAGACACTGGAAGGTTACTCTGAGGTCTCCACTCTGTCTTCTCCAGGCTGAGCAGCCCCAAGTTTCTCAGCCTGTCCTCACAGGGCAGGTGCTCCAGTCCTCACCAACCTCGTGGCCCTTGTCTGGACTTGCTCCAACAATTCTGTGTCCCTCTTATGTTGGGGACACCAGAACTGTACCGAGTGCTCCAGGTGGGCTCTCACCAGAGCATGATTTCCCCTTTGTAAAGCCATAGAAGCTGTTACCAGTCACCTCTTCATTTTCCATGTGCCTTAGCATCATTTCCAGGAGAATCTGTTCCATAATCCTGCACAGAGGTGGGACTGACTGGTCTGTAGTTCCTTGGGTCTTCTGCTTTCCCCTTTCTAAAAATAGAGGTTATATTTCCCCTTTTCCAGCTACCAGGACCTTCACCTGACAGCCATGATTTTTCAGAAATGATGGATAGTGGCTTAGCAACATTGTCTGCCAGTTCCCTTAGGATATGTGGATGAGTCTCATGAGGTCCCATGGACTTGTGCATGTTCAGATTCCTTAGATGGTCTCAGACCTGATCCTCTCCTGCAGTGGGCTCAGGGTCTTCAGTCTCCCAGTCCCTGCATTTGCCTTTCCTGACTTGGGTGGCATGGCTGAGTGCTCATCCTCCCCCAGGCAGAGTTCCATGCTCCAGCTGGTCACATATAGAGGGCTACATCCTCTCCAGGTCTTCCTAGCCTCTCTTTCCTGAGAAACCTTAATCCTTCCACTGTGATATGCTGCAGGAGCCATCCCACCTTATTTCTGTGAGGACAATGACATACCCACGCAGGCGTGTGTGTGTCTCTAGTTGCCCACTTGTTCCCCAAACTACATGTGTGTAGGCATTTGAGAATGGATTAAAGGATTTACCCAGTCTTCAGGGCAGTCATTCACTGAGCTGTGTGTGTGCATATTTACAGGGATCCTTCAGAACAACTGTGCAGAGCCCTGTATCCCATAGCATGAAGTTTGTTCACTTGGTCAAAGTAGTGTTGCTGAGTGTATTCTGGATAAAGCATCAAGCCAATTGCAGGAAAAATTATCTCTCTTAAGATAGGATAAATTTTTTTATTTATTGATTGCTGATGATCAGAAGTTTGGCCATCAAGCCCAAAAAGGTTAGCATTTCAGAATGAACAGAAGAAATTTGAGCAGATAGCCTCTTGCAATGGAGGGTGTTAGTGCTGGTTCTGCCCGCCTTGAATTTCATATGGTTACACATCTAAGGTGGCTAATTATATAAAATCCAGTGACTTTGCTGTCTTCCTGCTGTGGAGAGCTGAGGCATAGGTGGGGAGCACCCTTTTGGAGGCTCCCCAGCTTTATTATAACTGTGACTTGCCCATTTGGGCAGACTAGAGATGAGGCTAATGAGGATTTATCATGTGGTGTTAAGTTCTCCCTTCTGTGTACTTTTATGTTTCCCACAACAACAGAGCTGTCTCCTCTCACTGCCCAGAAACACTGACACATGGCAAAGAGATTCACTGTGTTTTCTCAGTTGCCCTCAGTTGTAAACATCCTTAGAAACCACATTGTGTCTTCGGATGAAAAATTATTCTAAATAAACAGACTGCTTAGGAGACAGAAAAAGACTTTTTAGACTATGATTTAGTTCCTACCAGTTCATTTTTCTGATTCAGATTGCGTCTACCCTCACATGCATGTGATCCAATATACCACAGACTTGTCTTCTACTCCACCCCATTGAACATAAACCAGACTTTTTAGAGATCAAAGTCATAAAAATTGCAAAAGGCAGTTATTTAAATCATTGAAGTAGTATGCCTTTTAAGGTAGGTTCATTCCCAAGTGTAGATTAACTGTGGGGTTTGAAACTTTTTTGCTTTTTAAATGATATTTTGGAATGAGCAAATCTTTGCATTCCAGTTTTAATAGGGGATTTTGATAGGGAATTTAACAGACATCTGCAGTAGAACAAAATTCTGGCAGAATATTGAATATTATCTGTTTTAGATATTTGCTATGTCTGAATTTCTCATCTGACTTCTTCACCTGCAGCCCTCTGTCCCTAGGAGTTAAGAGCAAAAGGCACCTGGCCAGGTTAGCTCCCATCATTCCAGAAGTTTCTTCTTTTCTCTTGTCTATCTTCATTTTTGCTGTCCAAAGGGGATCTCACAATTTGCATTTTTTTCTTGCCTTCTGGGCTTGGTGGGACATTCCTGTGTAATTTTGGATCTCTGCAGGTAGACAATGAAGACATGAGTGAGCACTGCAAACATTCAACCCCTTCATTCCTTTCGGTAACATTTTAGGAATTTTAGAAAACATACTGCATTTTAGGAATACCTTTTACAATTGAGAATGCTAAATGAATTAAGGTATAAGATCAATCTGCAAAGGCCTCTGAGGCTACAAATTGGTACTAGAGCAGGGATCATCTGCCCCAGAATACCAGTTCAAATCAGGAGAGAGCAAGATGTCTTTGTAAGGAATACCGTGGAGGAAAAGTGGGCACATCACATGTAGAACGAGGGAAGGGCAGCCTCCAAGATGTCCCAGCCTGAATCTTTTGAGATCATCTTCAACCATCATCTTACACCTGCTTTTCTAAGGCTTTCACTGTTCTCTTTCTTTAATGCAAATGCCAGCAGGCAAAGTTCAAACTGCATGAGGGTATGACTCATGTGGGGTCATAGCGAGTGAAGTGTGCACGCTGTAGCTGCAACTCCTCAAATGGCAACATCAGCCTGATGGCCACATCATAACAGTTAATAATCTGGAACTGCCCCTAGCTAGTCTTTGAAACAGAAAATGGGTTTTATATGTACATATTATATTGAAATGGAAAATGAATTATGAAAAAGTGCCGATCAAAGAAATGTAGAAATCAAATTAATTAATTGCACCGAAAAATACATTTCACACGTGAATTGGTAGCATGATGGCTCTCTTCATCTGCAGACCATTTGCTCAGTTACAACCTCATGAAGCCTGTCTATTGTACAACAACCTGCATCAGATAGATTAAATTAGTTTCAATGTGTTTTATAATGAAGAAGAACTCCTGACACTGCTTTCAGACCTTGTTGTGACAGAACTGATGGAAGAGATGGTGGTGTGGTGTAAGAGGGTAAGCAGGAGGATTCTGACACCAAGTGTACAAACCAAAAGGCGTGCAAGAATATTGCTTTGGGCTGAAAGTAGAATTTTAATTATTTTCATTCTCTTGGGTATACATTAGGCTGTATCTACTGTCCTGGCAGTCACTGTGGGACCTGGATTTAATGATGGTCATGTCTCAGCTTCCCAGGGGGAAAAGGGAAGGTTGCACGTACCAGTCGCCTATTTTCTGGTTTGTACTTGTCCATATCCTGGTTCCTATGGAATAGGATGGAGTTTTAGGGCACTTAAGTCAGGTCTCAGCCCTTATTTAAAGCCCATCAATCACTTGTAACTTTTCAGTGCACTGGTTTACATACTCAAACATATGCTCATGAAACTACCTGTAATTTGAAACTTGGCCAGACATTTTTCATGTTCTGAAATCCATCCAGAATATGTTTGCAGAAGGAATATTTCCACAGCTGTGTGTTAGAGAAACAGCTAGATGGATCTTAAAGAAAAGAAAAAAAGGTGGAATATTGAGAAGATTTGTTCTGGAAGAGAAAACTGTCTAGTATTTTCTAATTAAAAACTTACAGTTTGTATTTCATCAAAGAGCAAACACTCTTTCTTTACTTATAAAAGAAACAAAAACTTCTCACAGAAAGACTTCTTCTGCTGTCTTTTGACAAATGTTAGCCAGGGGAGAAGATTGAATCAGACAGCTTGGTGTGCAGTTTGGATAAAAAAAATTTGAGATTCTTCAGGACTAACTTTCTTTGGGACCTTGAAAGGAAGCTGCCTGTTTTCTGCTTTGTCATATTGTTTGTATGTTAGTTGATTCTTCTTTGGTTCTTTTTTCTGGCTTCCTCTTTGGTGAAGATGCTTTATTAGAAACAAGACAAAAAATGTTTGTAACTATTAAAAGTACTTCTTTACACAGTTCCTCTCCAGTACACTTATTTTAAATAGTTTTTTTTCAAGTTTACACTTTCTAATCCTTCCCTAATGTACTGGAGTAATTCTTAGTAGTTGAAGCAGAATTTTGAGTCAATCTAGGCACAGTGATAGCAATCCTGTGTGCTGCAGGATCTGTGCACTCAAAGATGACACCATGAAGTATCTCGTGGTGCAGAAAGTGTTTTGGCAGATAAGAAGGACAGGCTGAAACACATGTTAAATACTCTTCAGTATCAAGTGATAACATCTCTGTAGTGTGCTTTGGGATGTCTGGAGATGCATTACAATTAACTTAAAAATTATGAAATCACAAACCCTTTAATTCTAATACACATTTTAAATACCACTAATGTAGTTCATTAGTATTTTGAGAAAAATCAAGCAGACTTTTCAGCACTCAGCCGCAGAGTTTGAAAATATTCAAATATTTCTATGTTTAGAGGCCTCTGTGGCCACAAAGAAAAATATGCTAATTTCAACCAGATCTGTGTGTTCTCGGCTGAAGTAGTAGCTAGGATATTATAGGCATATACAAAGCTGTTCTCCTCCCAAGAGATATTATAGCTGTGAATGACTCTTGGAAAACAACATTAACTTGCTGCCACAACCGGATGAACTATAAAAATGAGTACAGATAATAGTGTGTTATGTTTTCTTGCTTCTGCAGCAGCCAGCTTGCATTTTTGCCCCTAATGTCTTACTAAAGAAAATAGCTTTCAGGGCTTTGCTTCTAGAAGTTGTGGTGGAATTGCTTTTATGATCTCTTCCATTTTCTTGCTGCCATACATCTGGCAGTCAGGCATAAGCCTCTAAGAACTCTGTGGACTGCACTCAAGCCTTTGGCTGTAACCACTACCTTTACTGTAGTTGTAATTAACCTTACTGTTCCTCATCAAGTATTTTCAATTTAATTTTTTTTTTCCCCCCTGGAAAACAAGCAAACTTATTTTTTAAATGAGTGTTTGTTTTCTTTGTGAAATGTTGTTTCAGTTACTTTAATGGTCAAGCCTTGGCCATGATTTTACTAATGGGATATACAACTACCACTACCCAAGTGTGAGCAGTTGTTCTGAGCGAGATGCTCCTGAGAGATATGGATCTGAAGTAAAGGTATGGCTCCTATTTCAAACCTAATTGCAAAAAAATTTCAGTTGAGTTTTTTGTTTGATTCCAGTAAAACTTCATTTCCCTTTAGGCTGAAAGAGGGGCTTCTAGGGAGCTCTGGAACAGACTCAGAGACTTCTACCTTCCTGAAGGAGATGGCTTGCCACTCTCCTTCAGGGACATGCCTTGGATATGTTGAAATTCCTTTGCAGTGATGCCCTACAGCAAATATTTGCTGTTTTCATTAAAGAACCTTTTCAGAAATAATTTTTGCCTGCCTCAAATTCTGGTACTGAGTTTACAAGTGCCTGGTGTAATATGCTGTGCCAGCAGCAAGTCTCAAATGTGGAGTCTCATCCCAGATTTTTATTTCAGGTGAGCAATTCAGTGTGATCTCTGTGGGCAAAGCAACTGGAGAAATTTGTTCTGTTCTTCCTTTTTTTGACTTGTCATGTTATGACCAGATTTCCTCAAGATGAGCAGTATGCTGAAAACAGGATTTAATTAACCTTGGTTAACACTTTTTGTGCAAAAGCTTATGTTTTTGATTGAACTTTCCCTTTATTTCTGTTAGCAATGAATGAACTTGGAAGGAGAGACTGTAAAACTAAGTGACAGTGGTCACCCTCAGTGATCACCAGGAGCTTGATGTCTGGCAGATTGGGAATACTCTCAGTTGTGTCTCTGCCATTAAATCTGCCCTGGCTGTGGCCTTTGCAAGCAGCTGGGAAGCCTCAAACCACAGTCAGAGCCACAGCCCTGTGCTTCAGAACTCCCTTTTGATAAAAGGAGCTGGGATTAGTGTGTGGGACCCAGAGCTGAGCAACCAGGCTGGGCCCTCTCATGATACAGACAAAAAATGGGGGCCCAAGGTGCTCCTAGTCCTTCCTCAGCCCTTGGCATGGGCTGGGGGGTGACTTATTTTTTGTCTCCCATTTTAAAAATGTGTATTTTATTTTTTTTTTGTTCTTGGACACAGGACAAAAACACAGAATTAACACCCATTAGTGTAATTATTTTATTTCTGGAGTGAAATTACATTATTACATTTTATCAATTGTGTCTTTGCCTTGTGAAAGGAAGTGTGGGAAATTCAGCAGACCTGATCACATTATGGTTTAGTCCAAGTGAGACAGATATCTGCTGTAGTCAG
Organism: Cyanistes caeruleus; assembly: GCF_971803275.1. NCBI lineage: Eukaryota > Metazoa > Chordata > Aves > Passeriformes > Paridae > Cyanistes > Cyanistes caeruleus. Next base: position 76,755,974 of record NC_141705.1, read on the forward strand.
GCTTCCTTGCTGTCTGTTCTATGGCAGGGAGTATTTCTCTTACTCCTTTTGCTCAAGAGAAGGCAGCCTGGAACCTGTGAGCATGTTTTTTTTCTTAATTTGCTGTGAGGTCATTTTACTGAAGAGATGGTGGTGGTGATGGAGACAAAGGGAAAAAAAAATAATGTCAAGTATGTTTCTTATTTTTTTTTTTTTTATTGTTACCATGCAAACTTTCAATGACTTTTCAAATCTTGGAACAACTTATGGAAAACTCTTGGTTCAACGTAGGTTTACATGGGATTTTGAAATCATTCATTCAAACCCTTGAACTTTGACAACTGACACCAAAGTTTGGCAGAAGGACATTTTCTTAAGAGCAAAATTTTGGTTTGGCTAATTTTTTTTTAAGGCATCATGTTAGGACTTCTATGGCTTAAGTCAATCTTTCCTCAGAGCAGTACTGGAGATAGATGGGAGTGGCTGCAAAGCTGTATTCCAGAGAGCAGAGTCTCCAGGGACCCACTCCTGGCATCCCTCTCTCTTCCATCAGCTCTGCCAGTTTTGTGCCACAGCCTCCAAAAGATTGGTAAAGGTTGCTTGTTCAGTGACAGTGAGATTAGTGGAGCCTGGGATGGTTCTTGAGATGTTCTTGGCAAGGAAAGCCTTACCCAATGGAAATTAACTTCTTCCACTTTGTAGGTGCTGTTAGGAATGGAATGTATGTACCTCATACATTGTTTTTCTTGCATTGTAAAAAATGGTGCTATTCCATTCAAGAAGGTAATGGAAAACCTGTCCAGATTTTGTTTTTTTCATGTCTTGTTGTTGTGCTCAGAAGAGATGTTCTGACAACTCATTTTTATTACTACGTTCATTTTTATCATTCCATTTATTTTTTATTATTCCTGTTATTTTAGGATCATTGATCTAAAAAATGAATCAAATTAACAACCTTTCCCCCAGCCCCTAAAACCCAAAAACATATTTAAAAATGAAAAACCCTGGCATTTGTGTGAGACATCCACGTACATAATTTGGAAAGACTTTTTACTCCAGAAAGTTGCAACAAGTAACTTTGCCTTGGTCACAGCAGTCAAATTCCACAAAAGTGGAATGGTTTTTGTAATTGACCACAAAGTCATTGAGTGCTTCTCCTCAGGCTTCAGACTTACCAGGCCCAGAAGATGTCCTGAAGTCTGATTGGAGCACCTTCAGTGTCTTGTGAAATTAGTGCATGCTGTGCTTGATTTTATTTCTTGCTTGTGGCACATCCAATGTCACATTGCATGACCTTTTTCTTCTTTTGCACAAAAGTGTGAAGTCTCCCTCTAGACGACCCATTGAGGTCTCTGTCATGGCTTGTGTTCATAACAATTTCTCTATTTGAAAGTCAAGGCTCCAGGCTTTCCCAGGTTTTGTCAGAGATGAAGGCAGTGACTTTAGGTTTTTCATGGAGACAAATCCTTCATGACCACGACAAAATAAAAGCTTGTAAATGTAAGCAAATTCTTCTTGTGAACTCTTTGTGAAAAAGGGAGAATACGGTTCCATGAAACATTTTTATCTGTTGGAAAGCTGCTAAACTATGGCCTTCTAAAAATGGCCATGAAAACCTATGGCCTTCTAAACATACTTTTCTTGCTGTTTCCTTATTTTTAGAGAATATGAAGACTTGTGTCTGGAAAGTTGAGTTCTGCCCTTCAGATCCAAAGCTGAGGGCAGAGAACATTACTGGCACATGTGTTGTCTGCAAGATCAATGGCTGCAACTTCTGCTTGAGATACAAATACATAGGTTCTGCTTGACAGAAGGAATAGGTAGATGGGGAATTTTGCCTCTGAAAAGACTGTTATGTAGTGGGAAGTTTACCTGGAAGCGAGACCAAGTGCTTCCTGTTTCTTTTTTCAGGGTGACACATGCATCTCTTCTTGCTAGCTTATCTCTTGCAACTTTTTTTCTCGAAAATCTGATTACTCCATAAGAAATACAAATAGAATTCAAAAGTAGGCCTCATTTTGACTAAAAGGGAATTATTTTTCCATTTTGTGGGGAAAACTGAGCCATGCATATGGATTTTCTGTTTCAAATGAACAGTAATAATAATAATAAGATAATTATTTTTTCTGACCTAACTTTTTTTTTGTGTGTGTTTTTCCTCTCAGTTCCTTGAATATTTTAGATCATCAGGATTCCAAATATAAGTATTATCTGAATAAGAATTTTGATCTATTTTCCAGTTTACTTATTCTTTCTATTCATCAACAGGCTTGAGCATTATATGAGAATACTGAGCTCTAGCACACTGTATGGAGAGAAAAAAAAAAATTAATCACACTGTATTTTCAAATTCAAATAAACAGGGTAATTTTTGATCTTTAAAAAATGCTCTTGGCACAGATTTCAGATTTCTCTCATTCATAAGCTGCTATGGCTGTGAAAGATTTGATGCTTTTGATAAGAACAAAGGTGCAACCCAGTATTATTTTACCTCTCTGGATTTCCGAGGACATGTGGCTTTTGGAAGTGGCACTGATAGTGACTTTTGAGTGAATGCTTTGGTCTGCTGAAAGCGTGTGCGATTTCCATTCCGAAATGCAGCAGAAAACAAAAGAGCACTGAAATCTTAATCAGTGGCATTTTCCCCTGTGACAACAGCTGTATTCCTTCAACTCCTCTCCTTCCGTAGGAATCTCACTAGGATGCCAGGATGCCCTGCCGGTTCACCAGAAACCGCAGACACATTGTCTGTTGCATTAAGAGGCAAGGAGTCTGTGACACTGGCTCTAGTCTAAAGCTCCTGACTGGCATTTAGAAATATCCAGTTATTTTCAAAGTTGTAATGAAGTTAGTTCAGCAGCAGTTTCTTTGCTAAGTGGATAGGAGAGCCTGAATGACTGTTACTGTGTTTATAAAGAAAGGCTTGTTTGTGTGTCCATAATTTTTTTTTTTGAGTGCTTACATCTTGCTGTGACATTTACCTTATTTTTATGTGTGTGGGAACTTAGTGATCTTTCATTAATTTACAGTTCTTTTTAAGTGTTCAAGAGCACAATTGGACCTTGGGAGAAGTCTTTAAAAAATCCAAAACCAGCCCACAAAACACCCAACAAATTTAAAATGTATTTTATTTGCACTTCAGAAGTTAAAACCAGGTCTCAGGCCTACTGTTCTAGCCGAAATGCCGCTTTGTGCTGATGGCTCTGTTACCCATGATGGATGTGGCAAACTGACTTGTCAGAATCCCCTCTCCAAAAAGCTGTGACCAGCAATAAAATTTCATATGTGCTGCATAAAAGAATCTAATTTGCAAATAGCCTGACTTTCTATGAGGAGTGTAAATTAGCTGGCTACAATCTTCATGGTGAGAGTGGCTTACAAGGCATGAAAGCACAGGAGAGCAGGGACATTTATTGTCTCAGGGGCTCTTAAAGTCATCTTATAAACTTTCCTTTTCACAAAACAAAAAGCCAAAATGGTTTTAAGTATAATATGGGGATGATATTCTGATATCTGAAGGATATTGGGTTGGGCTTTACTGGATTTGAACCTGTTATTAGAGACGAACAAAATTCAGGATGTACAGTTCATGGAAGCTTTCAAACACTTCTACAGAGGGGAAATTCTTAATTAGGGGTCAAGGGTGAGGCAGGCAATTGGGAAATGCTGCTGAATCATGTAAATGGCACTTAGATCTGGTTGAAGCTATTAATATTCTCTCTTCTAGTATATTCAGTGATTCTGCATACTACAGAAACTCAGCCAAGCCTCTTCCTTACTTGAACGTATAATAGCCACTGCCTTCAAATTTTGGCTGAGCTTCCTTGTTGTCATACAGAATGCACTGTTGTGTTTATTATTTTGTTTACATTTTTCTATCTGGAAAAACCCTGGCACACAGAGGACTACACTCCATGTCATCACACCGACATCTGAACCCTCATGCAGCAGCACCACAGTGCTCTTGAGAAACAGTTTTGCTTCCGAAGGCACAAAGGGAGAGGCAGAGATGTGTATAAAAGAAGGAAAAAAAAGTATATGGAGACAAATCCAGGATGAAAACTAAAACCACATGGTGTTAGAGAGTGAGAATTACAACAGCAGGTCTTTGACAAGAGAGTACTGGTCTGGACATGCAGGTAATTGAAGACAGATAAAAGGATGGTTTTAAGCACAGTTTTATTAGGTTAATAGAGCAGGAATATTTCCGATAAGTCCGACATGGTGTTACAGGATTCTTACCACATAACTCATAACTCAGGATCGCTGCTCTTTGGTTTACCCACAGGATTTAGCTTGTAACTGGAGCAAAAAGCCAGAGCATAAAGAATATGGCCTAAAATAGCACAAAACCCAATTTTTTTGCTTGACCAATGTTAGACTTAAGTTATGCTTTAAACTGCAGACACAGTGGAAAGTACAGGTAGTGGAAAAGTAGAGTAACAAATGAGGAAATCTCAGGTAATGGTATTTTTATTTCACCTCTGTATGGGTGTGCTTGAAGCAAAATCTGATCCTAGCTAAAAGTCGGAAGCTCATATGATTGAATAATAAAGTATGTTATGTTTGAGTAGTGATAGGCTATTTTGGTAAAATGTTTGTAAACAGTTAAGAATGTAACTCAGGTATTCCAGTGCTTTATTAACAATATAAAATGGCTAAGCAGAAGAGAGATCAGTGTGTTTTATAAACAGTGTTCTCTGAAGTCTCCTTTTTGCCATCTCAAAGGTACTTGCTGACCTTTGTATTTGTTTTAGTTGCTGCTCATTGATGAAGCAGATAATAATCCAAATGTTTGCATTATAAATCCTATAGGTTCATGTGCAGTCTTAAAAAATATTGTAGGCTGGTTCTTTAGAGTCAGAACTCATTGTTTTGGAGAGCTTTTTAAAATACGAGTGATAGATAGACAGGTTCAGTCTTTAGGGATCTTTCCACATTTATATGATAAAAGTTAGGAAACAGAGAAATTCAAGCTTTCCAGACCTTTAACTGTTTCTTTTCTAGTCTCAAAGTCACTCAGAAAAATACTCCATCTCCTTATTCTGAGAGATTTTATGTGCTTTGTTTTGTTTATTTTTTTAATCCTATGGGACGCTGGCTGATGCCAGAATAAAAAAATCAAAAAAGATAATTAGAACAGATAAATTTAGAGTAGTGGCATGAATAATTAGTAAACTTAGTCAAGTACCATATTTCTAAGTCCCTACATCTGTGAACCACCCTGCCAGTGTTTAACTGATGACATAAGAAAGTTTGTAATTTTTTTTTCTTTCTTTCTTTTTTTTTTTTTTTTCTGTTCTAATAGAAGAGGTTCTTGATCCCTAAAGCAGGAGCTGGGTTAGTTTAAGTGGTGCTAAGAAGTGGTGTTGTTATTGATGAAGGAAATAGATAAAGCCCCAAGCAAACAAATCCACCCCCCCAGATTCTTAGAGCTGGGTAGTCAAAGCCTATGTCTGCATTAGAGAACCTGGAAGTGGTTTCAAAGTCTGTAGGTCCATTTAGGTTTCTTGGGTAAGTCCCTTCTTGCTGATGCACCACCACCACCCTGATATCTGAAGGTGAAAGCCATGGAGAAGAAATCTAAATGGAAGTTTAGTGTTTAGTAAAAGATGCCCTCCCTGGAGTTCTGGGGTGCAGGACCCCCACACTCCACCCTGGGAAATGTTTTAGCTGGTGGCACGCTGACCAGACTGTCGTGTTCACTACAGAGGTGAAGATTCACCATGAGAGTTGTGGCTTTCTTTTCGCATGTACCAAGTGTTAGACGTGACTTGGTGCCTGATACCATTCTCAGGAGAACATTTGTTCTCTTTGTGCTGCTTCATTTTTATCTGTTTATGGCAGTGATTTGGCTTCTGGCTGTGACATACATTGCTCTAGTACCTGTGCTGGGATTTTGTGCTAAGCAGTTGTGCAGTGCCAGACTTGCCTTGCGGCCTTTCCTAAGATGGAATTCCTTGAGAGATCACTGCCCAAGGCAGCGGGAAGAGCTTGAACCCCTATGGAAGCTGGATAACTGTGAGATGGCTTGGTCTTCTCAAACACCCGTCATTCTGAGAGGAATAGGACAGATCTGAGAAAAGAGGATGCACCTCTTGTTTCCTAGAACTAGTTGAAGTTCTAGGAAATTATTGGTGGATAAAACGTGTCTCGATTTAAAAGACATATGGGCACGTTAAATGCAGAGGTCTGAATCTAGCAAACACCAAGCCTTTCCTTGCTAATCAGTAATTTGAAATCTTCTCTTTCCCAGAAAAAAATTGAATGTGCTGTCAAAGAATTTCCTCTTAAAAAGAATTTCTGGCCTGTCTGCCTCTGACCTGCCTATTATTTACCCTTTCCTGGGTGAACAAAGAACATTTAGTGAACATTCTGGTTTCCTTCCAAACTATAAATGAACTACCACAGGTAGAACCTGTTTAAATGTCAGTGTTCTGCTGTACTAACTGCAAGAGGTTTTAAGCATTCAATTGCTAATCTTTGCAGACTCTAAAATTTTAATTCATTACTCATAATTCCTAAACCATAAAATCTTTTGGATTCCAAAAATTCATAAAGTAGTTTCTGGTGTAAGATTATTCATTAAAACAAGATGAGAAGCGTGTCACCATGGTTGACTTTCAGTTATAGCTTAATTATTGGAAATTATTTCAGTTATACACATAAGAAAGATTAACTTTTACAGAGGGCTTGAGAATTCCTTGTTAATTTTGTGCATTGTGTGCAAAAAGAAACCTTCCCAGAAACTTTGAAGCTAACCTTACACATGGCAGCTCTGTAAAAAACTGTTGCCACTCAGTTCAACCATTTGCAGCATTGCTTTGAAGTGATGGTTTGGGCCACATTCATCCCCCCTGGAAAAGCTACTGAGGCCATTAAATGAGGAATATGGCCCCGAGTTCTTGTGCAGGTTTGCTAAGGAACACTGCCATATGGGGCAGTGTGCTACCAATATGATTTAAAAGGCAGCTGAGCCAGAGCAAGGGAAATAAAAATCCTTACATTGGCAAACCGTGATTGTGAATGTTGATCTGCATGAGTCTCTAGATTTGAAAAGAATTCACTCTATTCCCTGTTGCTTCTACGTTCTTTTAAACTTTCTAAATCCTTTTTTACCCCTTTGATCTGAAATATAATAAATCTGATCTGAGTGAAAGGTATTTGTCTATAGAATAAAAAATAATATTTTTTTTTTTTTTCTGTAGAGAAGGCTGAGGATTTAAGTGTGAAAGCTTTTGGGGTTTGGTATGGTCCATAATTTGAATTTGCAATAACTTTGCCTACCTGCCCCCACTCCCCTTCCTTTTTTTTCCTCCTTTTTCTTTTCTTGTAGAACAGTTTTTTATGCTGCTTGGGCTTCTTTCCATGCACTTTTGCAGTGTGTGTGTGTACTTAAGAAGACTATAAACTGGAAAAGAGAGAAGAGGGTTATATATAAATTTCAGTTAATTAGTGGTCTGAGGTGCTCTAAACTGGGAATATCATCCTCCACTCCAAGATGTATCCACAGTCATTAAGAAAGGAAATCTTTGGAAATGCTTTTGTCCCTAGCTGTGACATTGAGTGCAGCATAGCCTTGAATACACTCTACACTGCTGCACTGAATGTCTTTAAAGTAGTTGTCTGCCAGTTTTTGACTCTTTAGCCATAGTCCACCCAATGTGATATCCAATTGCTTGTGAATGGATGCAGTGTTTGTACCTGCAGAAATCTGCTTCTTTGGCTTTTACAACTATTCCTTATTTTTTTTATTTTTTTTTTATTTTTTTTTAGTTTTTATTTTGCATGCAACAGGGCTTCCTGACATCTGCTTCAAATAAATTTTTTTCTCATAATATTCATATATGCCCCCTTGTCCTGTCATGTGTATTAAACTGAAAATAATTCTTGAATAGACATCCATATCATGTAGGATTTTGTGTACTTTTTATAAACGCCATCTGGATTTGATCCTGCTGTAGAGAGGCAGATGCTTTGTTTCTTGACAAAGTTTTCTATCAGAAACCCTGTCAGGAAGGAATCCATGGGCCTTTCTTCCTTTCCAACCTGAGATAGCGCTGGTTCTGTCTGCAGCTTTACTTCAGTGGCTTTTTTGGAGTCAGAAATCCACAACCACAAAGGGCTTGAGGAGCCTAACTAGCTCAGGAAGGGGTTTCAGTAATGGAGCCTCAGACTTTCATTTATAGGGCCTGCAGAGCTGTGGCAGGCTGTTTGCCAGGGCAGCAAATTAACATTATTTAACATTTCTGAGACTTTTAATTAAGCTCGTTTTAGGCTTGCAGGCAAAGTGGAGCATATATTCCCATCCCCCACTGAAGAATGTTCTTGGCTTCTCGATGAGCTCTCCTAAGTAGTCCCAGTTCTTATAATAATGTCATCCTAATGAGCTGTGCAAAACACGGGGTGTTTTGTTCTGGGGGCTTCATGTGTAGCAATTTTGCTTTCAGTCCACGTGGGTCTGCACCCCATGATTTTTATTTTGAGTTTCAGGTTCATGGGGGAAGGAAAAAAATAGAAAAAAAGCACTGTTTCATAGGGGGTTTATGTGGGTTCCATAAACTGGCCCAGATTCTCTCTAAAGATGTGTGAATCTTAGTTAACCTTTTATGAAAAGTTTTTTATTTGTAAAGAAATTCAAAAGGGGCACATTGTGTAGTTTATGACTTCATTGTGAACATTTTTTACAGCTGTAATCCTTCCTTCTGAATGTTATGTTATGGCTGCTGCTCTTGCTGTATGGCTAAGGTAACAAAATGGTTCCTCTTATAAAGCCCTATTTGCAGATGGCTTGTGAAACATCCAGCTTTGCAGATGAATTGTTCTATATCTTGGATTGTGGCCACACATGCATTTTTTTTTGAAGGCTTGAGCAAAATTGGTTCAATCACTTGTATGAGAGTGGGGAGGAAAACCCAAGTCCAGCCTTTAGAGCAAGGTTGGAAAACTACTTTTACAAGGAAGTATTTTATACTCTAAAAGAAATGCCTGAATATGTTTTAGAGGGGTTATTTCTGGTTAAATTAGAAGCCAAATCCAGGCAAACCTGGAAAATGCACCTGTGGAGTGCGAGTGAGCAGAAATTCTCCAATTCTCTCTGGATATTTTCCTAATCTTTAATAAAGCTGTGACTTGGTGAAGGAGGTGCTCCTCATGTTACATCCTTCAGCAAAGTAATCCATTACTTAAGAAAGGTGCAGGGAGCAATAAACATAGGGTAGCCTTTTTCTTGGTCAAAACATGCAGGATTGTCAAAGCCAAAGCTTTTCAAATGTTTCTGAGTCAATGCAGAGTCCAACTGGAAATGTTTCAATCAAAGGAAGAATTGCATATGGAGGAAAACAGATGAGATCCCTCTCCCTCCTGCCTCATTCTGGGCATGGATTTATATTGCACAAAAGCTCCAATTCTAATCCTTTATCTAAAGAATATGTCACTGTTGTTATAACAAGTAGAGAGGCTCCGACAGAAGCAACCAAAGTTTGGTGTCAGCCTAGTGAATTCCTTGAAGCTGATCAGCTTGCTTGTGGAAGAGCAGTGGTGGCCAGAAGCCTTTCCAGGGAGCAGCCTCAGTAACAGCCTCCAGTAAGACCAGAAAGGTCTGTTCATTCCATAGGAAGGAAATACACATTTTTTTGAAGCTGGTTTTCTGGGTGGTTCAGAGGTACTGCTTAGGCTATGGTACTGCTCTTTCTTCACTTATATATCTAGAAAAAGAGTTGGTGATGGGGAGCTGATCCTGTTTTTTTCAGACTATGCTTTCATTTGTGTTTTGTTGTGGTTCTTTGCCTGATATAACTCAAGAACTATGAATGTAACAGTTAGTTTGTTGGATAGCTTAGCAACCGTCCTCGTTTCAAACAATAATGAAAACATCACTTGTCATACAAAGTACACTGGATTCTTCTGCCCAGTAAAACTCAGCTTTAGATGAAATACCAAAACTTTCAAAGTTTGATTAGTAACTTATGGCCTGATAATAGGACTTTATGTTGCCAAAATGATGCAGCCGGAAAAAACTGGCATCATTATGCATTTTCATTAGGACGGTATTTTGATAACTTTTTATATAATTTTTAAAAATGTCTCTTTTGTTTTTAAAAACAGAATTAAGAAGAAGAATTAAGGTTTAATTAAGAGAAGAGAATTAAGGTTTTGCTGCTCCAATTCATGTGAAAGTTGCTAAGTTAAGGAGCTGGTGGAGTTTGTAGTGTTTTCTGTTAGCCTTTCCAGGAAATTTTGCAAGGACACCTCATATGAAGTGATGAGGAAGCAGCCTCCTGGTCTTGTGCTGTAAAATCCTGAGCCATTAATATTCCCAGCATTGTGGTAACTAGCAATAGAAGGGTTCTGGTATTAAATCAGTTTCACTGGAGCAGTTCTTGTTTATGTTGTGGCGATGTTAGAATGTATTATATACATCTTGGTTTAAAGGATGGGATAAATGACTTCAGCTTGGCCTGCAAATATAAACCATCCTTACTTGAGAGCAGCCCTGTAAAACAGGAATGCACACCTCATTTTAGGTCAAAGCATTTGTAAGGAAAGTGTCCAAGGCACCTGCAGAAAATTAAAGCATTTACTCCCCCTGTACACAAAAATTTCAAGAGGTAATTACCTTCAGTGTGGAACATAATACAGCTCCCATTAGATGGAACACATGGAGTGAAAATTGAAGAGATGCCTTGTCGGGAGTGCTTCTGAGAATTAATAGGGCTGTTGAAAGCAGTAATAGGGGTGTTTTCTTTGCCTTTGTGTGCAGCTATCCCTATCCTTATCTTTCGGGGTTTATGATGGAGCTGTTGTCATTCGGCTCAGCAGACAGACGCGGACTTCCTCCACAGCACTGTCTGCTGCCAGCTGCTTTGTTTCTGTGGAGCTGGCTGCAGAAACAGCCTTTGGAGGCTCCCACTTCTCCTCTCAGCCCGTCCGACTCCCCTGCGCTCCGCTCTTGGTCTCCGTGCCAAGGGCTGGCGCGGAAACCTCTGCTCTGCTGTGACTGCGAGGACGAGAGTGAGAAAGTGGGGCTGCTGGGTTCAGCATCTCACTTTGTTAAGCCATCCTTTCATCCTTCAGGGAACTTCCTCTGAGGAGATGGAGCTGAAAGTTAAGATTTCATGCTTTGTTCTGGCAGCTGAGCCACAAATATCCAGTTTCCTCTCTTATTGTTTGACGTTTTGTTTATGTCTCTGTTACAGAAATAGAGCGAATGGTCTTTGTGTGCAGGTTTTCTGCTCCCTCCAGCTACTGAATGACAATCAGGTTCGAAGCTTGCACTGGTATATCCTCTTATCCTGCTAGTTCTGGGGATCCCTGCCAAGTGGAATTTGTGTGCCTGCCCTGGCTGTAGTGACTTCTTACCGCAGGTTTTGTAGCTATTCAGTCCATCTGATGGCTGTCAGGTAAACAAGGTGTGAGGTGTGCTGGCAGCCTTTGGCACTCACAGTGCCCTCTCTTGTGCTTGAAGAGGCAGATGGTGCCTTGGCTGATGGCACTCCATAACACTCCATAACTCCATGGCAGGGGTGTCCTGGCATGCAACCTTCTGGGCCACCTTGGCTCTGCTCCAGAGCTATTCACTGCAATCGCTTGGACTCCTGCTTGATTTGAATGTTAAAACCTATTTAAACATGAACGGAGATCTCTAGCCTGCAGTAGTGACCATAAGTTTGCCCCTGTGCTTCAAGTTGCAGTGCCATTGTGGAAGGGTTTATCCACTAATTGACAGATGTTTTCAGAAGCTCTGTTGTGGAGCTGTTGGTTTGCAGCCCTGTCAGGTGAGATTTGAATTGTCCCCAAGTCTGCCAGGAGGGAGCCTACAGTTTCAGATGTCACAGAAATACCTCAGGTTCTGTCCCTCAGGCTGAGGAATGAGCTCCTATAATTTAATGTGCCTTGGCATATTGTTGGTCGTGTTTGGGATGGGTGAAATTCAGGGTCCATCCAAGCCTTTGGTTACCTAAGAAGAAAAGTAACAACCCTGTGATACTTGTTTTTTCCCTTCTCTCTTTTTCCCCTGCAACATATATGATTTATCTCAAGGGATGAGGGGGGAGGAGGTGGGAGTCCTCATGTACAGTGCTTTATGCTTTTGTGGACCAGAGTTATGGCAAGCTGTGGTCTCTCCTTTTGCCAGCATTAAACATTGGAATAGTCAAAATAGTCAAAATAGTCAAAATGCCTGCTTCTGTCAGTTCTGACATAAGTCAACAAAATACATGCAGTGCTTTGCACTGTCCCAAAATGCACTGCTAGCAGTGCCACTGGGTAATTTTCAGGGTACATTTGTATTTAATAACATCTAGCTCATCTGTGGGGAAAAGACTGGTTTTGCCAAACCAGACTTACAAGCTAAGTGTGGAACTGGAAAGCTAGATGCTGGCTTTTTTTCTGGCATGTTGTTCTCACTGGTAACCCCCAGTTTATGCCTATTGTGTACATAAAGAACAATTTTGCATGTATGACAGCTCTGGTACAAATCAATTCCCAGCTAGAACAAATAGTTTTTTGATGTTTAGGTTCAGTAAATGATAATAATCCACAGTTACATTTCAGTCTGTAGTTCTTCCCTCAAAAACTTCTAAGCTACTTTGATTAATATCTTGACTTTCCTTAAAGACTTCTTCTTTCCATGTGAAATTAGAGACTCAGACATTTAATACACTTGTAATTCAGCATTTCCTTTTAAATAGTGGTTTAAAGATCAAAAGAGCTGTGAGCTTGTGTTGTCTGTATTTTTCCGGAATGGGAAACTTTCCTTACATTGCTTTAACTGTCAGCTTTTCCTGTCCTTTTCTTGCCCTCACTTTATTTCAATGTAACTGTGCTTGCATTTAATTTAGATGCTAAAGCTGCTTTTATAGTTGCCTATGTTTTTTGAGCATTTTGGGTGAAGTAAAGGTGATATATATCAAATAGAATCAAGCTGGATTCTGAAATTTTAGTACGGATTTGAATGTTCCCCAGACTATTCAGTTCTAGGAAGTTTTTAGTAAGATAAAGTCATGCAGTTTTGAGTTCTGGGTCGCTTTTCTATGTTATTGTTATTCTTCTTGTTAATCACTTTTTGTCTGAAAGTGGCAAAATAGCAATTCAGCTGCCCATCTGGTCTGTATTCTGCTCCTAATGGAATTATTAGTACTGGGGTTTTGCCTCCTGTACTTTATTCTGTGGTGTAAAATAAGTTCTGCTTAACATTTGGCATGGCAGTGACTTGCATTTGTGAGGATACTCTTCAGGATTTTAAGATTCCTGAATAGATATTTTCTGAAAAATTCGTTCAACATAAAGAAAATGGTGTTTGGACAGCTTTGGCATGCTCTCACTGCTGTAGCCATTCAGAAATGTGTTCTTGCAGTTGAAAGGCCATCTTTTGGGAATATTCAGAGCTCCCTGTACTATGGTTGAGTTTCTAATTGAACTTAAAATAAAGACCTTTTAAAGTCTAATTTATTTATTAAAATAATTATTTTATCATCATTGTGTTAAAATAAATATTTTAGACCTTTCAGGTCTAAAATAAAGACTGCAGAAAGTTTTAATAACATGGAATTTCTCCCTTGCATCAAGGATAATTATTTTATTCACACTAGATGGCGTGACTCTGGTTTTCCTCATAGTGATTTGTATATTCTGATTTGTACCTGGAGTAGCAAGGTAGGATAAAAGTGCCTGGGGCAGCTCCTGTGTCTCTTCTGACCTTCAGCAGCCCAGCAACATCTTGTTCTTGTGGACAGCAAGGCTCTTCACTGCTCATGTTACCATTTATGATAATATTTGAGCCCTGGCAATCAGGGCTCAAGCAGTTTGTTGGAGGTAGTTGAACTAGGTTGCTCCTATCCCAGCTACTCCAGAAAAACAAAGCTGCTTATCCCTTTCAGTTGTTGTTCTGGGAAATGTTCTTTCTCTGTTTGGATGAGTACACTCTGTGTTATGAAACATCTCAGGTGGTGCTGCAGTGTTTACATTTCCCACCTCGGAAGCCACTTTCAAATAACTTCCAGTTCACAGCAGAACATGAGGCTCATGTGACTAACATGGGTATGGATAGGTAATTGCTGGAAGGGGCTGCCCTCCCTGCAATGCCTCCAGAATTTTTCCTTCACCTGCAATGATTTCTCCTTCACAAACTTTAAAAAAAAGATACTGATGAAGTATCCAGCAGAATGAGACACTAACCTGGCTTTTAGAAAGACAGTCATACAAGAAATAATGAACTATAAAACATAACCTTGACAAGGAATAAATGCTGGCTAGGACAACTTTTCCTCTCTGGATCATGGACAGGTGCTATCCTAATGGAAACTCCAAAACTGGGGGGAGACCAAAGAATCATTTCAGAATCTGATGTAAGAACCAAATGGCTGAAGTTCAGTGTTACTTCCAGAGTTGGAAAGTTAAAAGTAATCCCAAAAGCTGAATTAGTGGGCAAACAAAATGCTGGTCAAAGGTGGATAGTAAAAATGAATGTTGTTACAGAGCTATACAATTTTCCATGGGAACTTGCAAGAATTTTGTGGATATGATTTGTTTTTGTGCATGCATGTGCGTGTCTTTCAGCTTTTCAATATGGTACCTTTCCAACAGAGAAGTAAAAGCATTTTGATAAATGGAGTTTTCAGGGATATGGTGTGTAAACCATCTGAGTGTAAGATTTCTTAATTACTTTTACAGGATCTATGAAAACCAAAGTATTTTGCCCAAGAATTGATTTGAATGTCATGACTGAGCACTTTCTGAGTCTGGACTGGTCATTTGTCCTAGCACAGAGAAAATGACATTCCAAACAACATGAAAATTTCAGCCAATTTTAGAATATATGGAAAGAGCTGAAGATGGAGCTTTCTAAGTTGTTTTTTACTTATGGCATGCCAGCCTTTTGGTACTGGCAACATTGTTATTCTTTTTGAGGTTATTTTGCTTTTTGAGGTTGTTTTGAACTGCTTTGAGGATAACACACAAGGTTTCTGTGTCTAAATATGTATATATAGTTGTGGTATTTGTACTTACATATGCGCCCCCACCAAAACCCAGACGTGCCCCCTATAAAACCCATTAATTTTCATACTCTTTCCCATCTTTTATTAATGTTTGTTTTGAATGGCCCCATTGTTTTTACCTGGGTGTTGTGCTGGTTGCTCTCATAATATTTTTTTTTTTTTTTTTTTTAAATAAAGACATAGGGAGAGACCTTCCAGACATCTGTTTTAAATTAAAGTTGCTTTAATTTCCCCATATGCCATCTTCTCTCCATCATCTGTGCTAATCCTCGGACAACATGTGCAGTATTTCATGCATTGCCTCATAGGCACATCTTTAGCTTGTATTTTCAACTAGTTCATAAACATGTTTGCTTTAACATATTCTTAGATCACACTTATTGGGTTTTAAATCCAAAATCAAAGACACAATGTCCTTCAAGTGTCATTTCAGTGTGTTCAGCATCTCTTAATAAAATACAAATTAAACAAGCCCAGCTGGCAGTTCACAGGATATCTTTGGCATTCTTTCTACTTCAACTAACTGGACTGACTCTTAGATGGAGTTGTAGCTGTGCAAATCCACATCAACTTGAAGCTGTCCTTCAGATGGTTTCAGCAAAAAAATGGTTGAATCTTAGTGTATCAGTGGCATTGTCTGGTCTTGATGTTCCTTAAAATTTTCTCCTCTTCCAGAACCATGCTGGCTGGATGACAGGTTAAATATTAGGCAGTATTCTGCATTAAGTAAGTAAGTTACTTTGCAATAATAATTGCAGAATAATAATATCGTAAATAAAAATAGTATTAATATAATATTAATAACAATATAAAATATTATTAATAATCTTTGTAATTCTTTGTAATTTGTAGATCTGTTCAGCACTGATTGGTTGTCTAATTCTATTTAAAGGAGAGGCTTTTCTTTCAAGTCAGCAAAAAGCTCTGAGTTGTGATTTTGTGTTCTTCTGTAGGAAAACAGTACTTTTAAAATTAAATAACTTTTTTTTTTTATCTTACTGGAGGGAAAGGTACTAAAGTTTAGAGCACACACAATAATGCCTAGGTATAAAATTGGAGCCCTTGGAGCACAATGCTCAGTTTAGTTGGGAGAGGACAAGTTTGTCCATTCACAGACCATAGGCTGGAGGTACAACTCCTTTAAGTGAGTTCCAGAAGTGATCTGGATGTTGGCATCTGTTTGGCCTCAGCAAGAACATCATGTCTGTGGGCTGAATTGAGAGATAGGTGAATCTTCTGTAGGAATTCAGAATGAAGGGTTTTGGTCAGCCAGTGTTTTATCAGAGACTGCTAAACCGGCCTTGGAAAGCAGTTAGCTACTAAAATTCAAAGATAAACCTATTGCTTGCATCCCTTCTCATAAATGTGAAGGACTGAAACATTTTGAGTGTTTGAAAGGTGACAGTGTGAGCTGAAGCATAGCCTGGAGTTTCCCCAGGAGCAGAGGCTTGCTACCCCAGCAGGCTTAGCCCCTGGAAGTTCATAGAAATGCAAATTACATGCCAAACTGCAAAATGAAAACAAAAAGAAGTGCTAAGCTACTGAAGTGGCTCAGCATGCTAATGACAGGCTTCATTAGGGTATCCTAACATGGACAATGGCTGCAACCCTGGGCAGAACAGAGATAATGACTCTTCATTCACAAGAGAGTAAGCACGGTGTAGTAGGGAATTATTCTGAGCTCTTTTCTTCAGAGTCCGTTTTGGACAGGCTTGATAGAATGAAACCTTCTTAAAGGGTATGGCTTTGAATGATATATGCAAACAAATGTCTTTTTTTACTGCTAGTTTTTTTGTAACCTGACATCCGCAATGATTTTTTATGCAAATTATTGTGGAAAGAGGTCAGCTTCAGAAAGCAAGGAAGGAGAAAAGGACCCACAAACAGTAAATATGAAACTCTTTATGTATCATCCTTAAAACAGTGACTCATGTCAGGAGGCCTGTTTGATTTGCTGTGTGGGTTACTCCAGCTTTCTGTCTTTGGAATGATCAGATAAAGTGTGAAATTTTGCAACTTACAACAAGGGAAAAAAGTTCCAGTAGCCATAAAACCTTTCCTTCAGCCCGCAAAAGTTTGATTTCATGCTAAGTATATTCACTATTACAAATGCACACTGAATTTAATACAGAAATTATTATTTAAACTAGATCTCATACACTGTAGGTCATGCATGTGGGCGTGTGCATATGGATGTTATAGTTTAATACTGACCTTTTTGATTCCTCTGTAAATGAATACAGCAGTATTCCAAGCACAGAAGGTCATCAAACATATTCCAGGCACAGCCTTGTCTAATAGAAGAGCTCCAGCACAAGCGTGTTTATGCCTCTGAAACATAAGTGTGATCTGTTTCAGATGTGCAAGAGAAAATGAAGTGTTAAACTACTTGCAAGCAATTGTCATTTTTTTCCCCCCTCTGTTGAAAAACGAAGGTGCTTTGGGTTTTGTACCATATTCTAGAGAGGCACACAAATCTATTTTGCAGAAATCTGGAGTCAAAAATTGTATAGCTCCTCATAGAAAGATAATGAACAGTAGGAGGAAAGCAGCACTTGAGGGCTAAATGGAAAATCTTTCTCCTGGAAGAACACTCACTGTGTGTGCAGTTTCTAAATCTTCAGAGTATGCAGATGCACCTGAGCCACCTTGCCACTCTCCCTTTTTTTTTTTTTTAAAAACTTAATAGGTTGCCAATAACTAGAATAAACACATCTTTAAAAAAGGTAATGCAAAATTGCATTGCAAAAGCATTTATATTTTTTTTTCCTACTGCTGAAAAAATTACTTTTTTTTCCCTAGGCCTTCACTACTGTAAGTCAAGGAGTGCATGGGGCATCTGGTATGTGTCTCCAAGTAATGTTCTCACCTTGCTCTTTGTCCTTAATGACTCAAATACAATGACAGCACTTTAAAAAATGTTTCTATTTTGGCAAATCTCAGCTTGTCTTGTTACCTATCCATACACTAACAGTCTGGTTTTTCAGAATGCTTGCTTTTTTCTCCTGGACTTCAGGGAGCATCTTTGAGTGTTTTTCAAGTGTATCCAAAAAATGGCCACTAAAATCTGAAGTCTCTTGGATAGGTTTTAAGCAAGTCATGTTAAAGGTCTGTATTTCTTTATTTGCTTTTGAGAATTGCTCGATGTCGCCCTGAAAACTCAGCTTCTGAGCTTGCTAACATAGCATAACAACAATTCCATTGATGGGATTACAGGCTGCTGTCATAGCATCACCTACCCTTTCTTTGTGTTGCTCCACAGATTTGGGATGAACTAAAGGGATGAAATCATCTGCGTTGTGATATTAGTGACCATCCTGAGTAAATGGGCTTTGGAGCAGAAAGCGGTGTCACAATTGGTATTAGAAGCACCAAGAGCCCAGGAGGGCAGTTTGATGCTATGAGGTGCGTGATTCCACAAGAACTGGCAGAGGCAGCTCTTGCAGAAAGCAGAAAACATAAAATCTGTACTGTGCAATAAAAGAAGTCACGCTCCTTATAAGTCAGTATTAGAGCAGGGCAGCAGATGGAATGAGAATCATCATAAGGAAATGAAGCCAAGATAGACACCTTGACCATCTTTTCTTCCACTTTGTTATAAAAGATCAATTGTTTCATTCTTATCTGTTTGTCTAAGCTGTGTTGTAGTAAATGCCAGCTGGAAATGAATGACCAAAACACCAGATGTGATTTAACCTGTAAAGGACCTTGCTGGGGAAGTCCCTACCTATGTTTCTGCAAACATTATCTTTTTTAGAAGTAATTAAAAATAGAATTAAAAAAGAACTGTCTCTTGATCATGAGGAATTTGTACAGTGATACCATACTTGGAGCAAGGAAAAAAGGATAAATGAAGAGAGTAGCCTTTGCATCTGGATTTGTGCTGGGTTTCCTTTTCTTACCTGCTCAACAGGTCACCTGTTCAGCATAGTTTTTGCAGTAAAAAGATAACTCCTTGAATCTCAGAAACAACCTAAAATCTCATATTTATAAATTACTTTATTATCAAGTGGGGTTGTCATTACTAAATTGGAATTTGACTCACATGATTATTGCTAAATAATCCAGTGGACTTGGAAACAAGGGTATTTACTTTGCTGTACTTTGGGAGAAGCAAAGCAAACAATAATATCTTTTAGGCAGCTGAAATTTATTTTTTAAGACTAATTTATTATTTTTACCTGAACCATTTGACTTTATGAAGATACTATTTGAAAACTTTCATTGGTATGTTGAGATAATTTTGCAGATTTTGGGTACCGTGACTGAATACAGGAAGAATATTGTGAGCCTGTCTGTTTTAATCTGATTTGTTAAATTCCAGGTGCTTATGAGGAGCTCAACATGTCAGTCAGTCCATATAATGTCTTTATAAAATTGTGAGATTCACAGGCAGGAAAATGACGTATCCTTTCCAGTCTCCAGGGCCCTTTCTGAAGTTAACTTTTGTGGAAATAATTTGTGATCATAAAGACATTAAAATAAAACCACGTAGTTTGCACCGCTGAATTCTCACAGTTTTTGTCCAGATGATAGAACTGTGCAATGGATTGGGCTAAAATAAAGGTGATGAGGGACTTTGTACCTAGGGCCTTTGCGTGCTTGACTGCTATTCATTCCTCTTTATGGCTCCTGCCTTGACAAGTGAAATGTAGCTGCCTTTGCTTTCCAGACAGCATCCCAAGTGTTCCAGATGAGATGAGGCCAACTCATGAAAAAACATGTGGGCAGAGACAGCCAGGTTTTATGGTGATCCCCACCCCACATAATCCCCTGTGGCTGACAGGCCAGTTGAAGATGTAGATCAGCACAGACTTTGGACGACAATCTCGCTCTTCTGTGCAGTTGGGTTACATTTTCTCTCAGCAGCCTTAGGTAATACAGTGTGATGAATTATGCTGGTAGTTTATTATCTTTATTGCTTCTCATTTTGCAAAGTCTGATAGCATTTTAAACTCTCCTTTATGCAGACCATGGTCTTCTCTGCTCTGTTCAGGGATGTTATTCCAGGAAGTCTTGTAGTGCTTGAGTCTCTGAACCAAGCATGTTGTGTGCCTTTTGAAGAACATGAGCTACTTCACCTGCCAAGGAGGGCAGAGAAAACCACCCCAAGGATGTCACAGCAGGGGTAAAACCTTATTGGAGGCTAGCAAGTGCTGTTATTTCTTCTTTGGGATTGATTCCTACCAGTCCCTAACAAGATGGTGTGGGATTTTTATCTAAAACAATATTGAGAGGAAAAAATTGTTGCTTCTTAGAATGGACCTTTCAGGTCATGATGATTTTATCTTTATTTCTCTCAGATTTCTGCAGTTCCAACAAAGAAAGTGCACTTCATTGGAAATTCATTTAGTACTATATTTAACCTTCACATTCTTTCCCCTGTATTAGAGCTATGTGTAAACAGCTGAGGGTAGAATATTCCATATTAAAGGACACATATTGTGGGTTTAATAAGGAGAATACTCTTAATTTTGGTAATAGTAGAGTTTGTCCACATGATCCACCTCTGGACATAAATCAGTTAGAGGAAACCTCTGTGGGAGTCTAAAACAACTGGAAAATGTGAGTGGAGTCTAAACAAGAGGGAGTGATGCACACAAAGTGTGCTTGTTCTTCCCTTCAAGCACCATCAGCTGATCCCCCCAGGGCTGATTTTCAAAGTTACAGTTTACAGTTTGGTACCCAGTGGCTCCTTACAGATTCCACCACCCACCTTTGAAAGGTTCATGTTGGAGCATCTGAAAGTGACTCTCTTCCCATCCCTCTGAAGTGTATCATGCCTCTGCTTTCCAGAATTCCAGCTTATCCTTGGATTCTCTTTTCTAAGCAAGCTTTCAGTGAGGAGGAGCTTTGCAAAGGGTTGAATGCTTTCCATTGCAGTAAAAAAGGGAAGGTAAGAAGGGAAAAGTCAGCTGAAGGTGGAGTCACAATACCTGAATTTGCACTGATACTCTGAAATCTAAATCACTTCATGTCCTAAGCTGGGCTCCAGCTAAAATTCTTCACTGATGAAGAGTTTTGAAAATAGTTCAATTTGAAAATAGAAATTTTCATTTAAGGCTAATGTTCTGAGGCAAAGTTTTTTGCAGATTTTATATTAAATGTTTACTTAAAGATAATTTTTATTGCATCTTAAGGCTCCATCAGTTACATGAATGCACACAGTAATTCTGTTACAACCTGTAACTCTGCAGTGCTTTTTAAGTCCATGAGTTCTCTTGCAAAACAGCATGATGCTAAAGAGAACAAAAATCTCGCCCCTTCTAGGAAGAAAATTTTTATGCAAAGGACATGGCTTTTAAAAATTCTTCTAATAACAATGATCAAGACACTCTCAGGACTGGGAGACATAGATGTTTTTTGATACAGGAAGAGAGTCAGAACTTTGAAGACGTGTGTGGAAGAGAGAGAAGGAAGGCGAGAGCTTCTAACTGCAATTTTTTTTTTTTCTGTCATTTTATGCCACAATATGAGATATTTTTTCTATAAAAATCTTGTTACTGTACACTTGATGTATGTCTATGAAAATGCATCAATATTCTTCCATCTCTTCCATCAATATTCTGCATTTCTGAAGTGTTTGGTGGCTGATTTCTGCATCGCAGCTTTCATGTTTTCATAACCTTGTGACCAGTCTTTGCCCCCTGCATTATGCCATATGTTACCCTTCTTACTTGTTTATTTTCTCTCATTTTTTTTTTCCATCAGCTGGGAAAGGAGGAGCATACTCCCAGCAGCTTTGATTCTGCCAGCACTGGAGAATGAAAAATTCCTCTTCTACATCCCTAGTGCTTGGAGAAGACAGACTGTAATATTGTCTGAAAGGTACAAGAGAGCTGTTCTTGCTTGTTGTTTATTTAGTAATTTAACAATTAAAATTCTGAGTAGCTGACATCTTAAGTCCTCTCAAATGCTAATAAAATACTTTTTTTTTGTTCCCTGAAAAAAGTTTAAATTTCATTACTTCAAAATATTTTGAACTTGGCCCTGTAAAACACTGTGGGACAGACTCTAAATTTTTTTTTTTTTATTTTTTTTTTTTGATATAGCAATTATAATACCTAGAGTTTAGCAGATAAAACCCCAAACCTGTTGTTAGAAAAGCTTAGTGGTGTTTAATAGTGTTTGGGCAATGAGATGCTTCCAGTGAGGCGGAGTTTGTGGTATCATTTACCTCCTTCAGCGCATCTTCAACACTCTGGAGCATTAGCAGTTTGCAGGACTTAGCACTTCGAGCTTTTATAGTGTGTGGCATTCCTCTGGCTGACTACTGAGTCGCAGTTTGCCTCGGGCAAAACATGTTGTTCTCGATGGAAAAAAAAGCGAGAATTTATCAGCGCTTTTCATCTCAAAAAAATCGTTCCAGATGAACGCACAACAGGCTTAGCCTACTTCTAAAGCAAATCATGCCCAACTGATTGTTAGTGACAAATCATAGCTCTCTGATGATGATGATGATGATGATGATGATGGTGGTCAGTTGGTTGGGAACTTTATACCTGGAGGGGGGAAAAAGTACCCCCAAACCAGAAGTAATAACAAGTCAAAATAGGCAGAAGGGTATCTGAAATAGTTTAGACTTGGCAAAACTCTGCACCAGCCCCTCAGTGTAAATAAGTGTCAGCCTCTGGTCATTTATAATGGTCATTTATAATTTATAATGGTCATTTATACCACGTCGTGCTCCTCCAAGCCACGGCTGCCAGGTCAGGTGAGATCCACTCTCCTGACCAGGTCACGGATGTCTTGATGTCTTGATGGATTGGGCACTTGCTAAAACAATTCACACTATGTTAAATTAAAGATTACTGTAGGCAAAACACGTAAATGCTCTGAGAAGACAAACTTGTGTAGTTGTAGGCTGCCTGCAGCCTGTTATCCCACAGCCTCAGCTGGGTTCTCCCCAGCTAAATGCAGAGGCCAGTGCATGAGGGCTGGAGTTGGGGATTCTTCTGCAAGTGGCTTATTTCTACAAAGCTCTCTCACTTAAACTGAATTAAATGTGATGTTTTGGTTCAGCCTTTCCCACAACAATGAATAATGAATAATAAAAACTGCTAGGCTGCTTTTTTTTCCCCCCTAAGGAATGAGGGAGAAAAATACTTTTAGGTTTTTTTTAGTATTAGGAGTTGTAGGTATCCATAAGTTTTTTGTTTCTTATGCTCATTTTTCATTATCTGTTTTCGTTATTTGATTTTGTTTTTGTGAATTATCCTAAACCCACAGCATGAAACAGCTCATCCAAAAGATACACAGATTATTAAAAAGAAATATATTGCAATACTTTTGTAAAAATGCAGAACTTGTTGTGAAATCTTTATTGTTTTTAATATTTTAATATTTGCTATTTCCTTCAATTGCTCTGCAAGAGCCATTGGAAAAGAGAAATTGGAAAATGTGAGCATGCTGGAAAAGAAGGGATGCAAAGTATTGAAAGGACATTTAAAACTAGGGTAAAATATCGCTTAATGTTTATTGAAAATGTGTGGGAAGTTGAGTATTTTTGTATATAATATGTTGATGTATTTTACAACAGCACATATAAACTATGGGAATGTCACTGAAATTATGCAGACATAGGCCAGATAAGTAGTGTGCCTATGCTTTTCTGGCTTTTTTTCTATCATGTATAGAAAAATGCAGGCTCGTATCTTTTGCTAATTTCTGGTTGGAGTTTTGGAAAGAGAGGAAATGTAGGATTGAGTCCATTTATTTAAAAAAGTCAGAATTACAGGAGAGCAAATGGCTACATTGATGCTGTAAGTATGTGTCAACACTGCATGTAGTAACTACTTTTATTATATAAAATAAATTTAACATTGCAGTCCCTCTTCAAGGCACCTCTGAGGCCTTCTAGGATTCTGATAACTGATGGAAGTCTGCCTGAGGAGCACTTTGGACGAGTTCTATAAAGGATTTGGAATTAGGGTTGTGGCTTGAGGGATTTGTGAGAGGGAGGGGAAGAGAGAGACTATTCAGTCAGAGAAAAGCAACTATTTAATAATATGTAAAAACAAAAGGTTGGCTTAGTCAGTGTATCCTGGACTTTAGAGAGAATGGCAAACATCTGTGTGTATGAATCTGCCTCCCCCCTGTGCTCTCCCCCCCCAACAATGGGCTGATAAATCATTTTGAAGTTGAGTGCCAGGTACATGACATAAGTTTTGGGAAGAATTAAACACTGCTCTTTACAGCAGGGAAGACTGAAAACCTTTCATGAACGTCTGACAAGTGCCATCTTTAGCAGTGATGTCTAACCTAATAACACTTTATGTCTTCCCTTTTTCATGTGAAAAAATAAATCCAAGCTTTGCTGTGGTACAGCAAGTAATTGCTGCTTGTCTTATGTTCTGACAAACACCCGCTGCAGACACGAGACAGAGCAGTTTAAGTTTTGGCTTTCTGAGTTGAAATTTCCTTAGTGTTGGATTACTGCTTTGCAAATGAACAGCATGTTTTCTTCATTTTTTCTTTTTTTTTCTTCATTTTTTTCTTCATTTTTCTTCATTTTTTTAAAATTTTTAATATTTTTCTTCATTTTTTTTTCTTATTTTTTCTTCTTTTATTCTTCCCTTTTCCTTTTTTTTTATTTTCTTTTCTTTTTTTTTTTTCCTTTTTTTTCTTCTTTTTTTATTTTTTTTTCTTCTTTTTTTTTTTTTTTTTTAATTTCTTTTTCTTACTGTGGTCTCCTGCTCTAACATTAATACATTTTTGAAATGGAAACTCAATGAATTAGATCATTTTTCCTCGGTCTTTATCCTTTGGGATATCTAACCTGTGTTGCTTGTTTTAATTAAATTACCACATTTTCCATATGATTAAATGCCTGAATAATGAAAACTTGTGGGACTCAGTTTTAGTACACCACGTATGGATATGAGCAACAAGGGGAAACATATGATTTTACTCAAGGTGAAATCTTTTACTAGGAAGTGTTTCTCTTCATCTCTTTTCAGATCACATGAAAGTTGTGGAACAGTGAAGTAGAAAAACGTGCTTTCAGACAGTAGTGTTCAATGGGTGGGAGCATATATATATATATATAGATATATACACACATATATACATACATATATATAATATTCTCCTAAGGAACTAGGCTGATAGGATAAAACCAAAAACTGGTGTCATGAATTCTGGGGATGTGCCAGGCAAGGATTTCCACAGTTATGGAATACTATGCTTTGGGTTTTGGGGCAAGGGCCTTCTACCATGTAGCAAGATGTCTCTTAGAGGAATTTTTCAGGACTTCCATATTTTTTCACTTAGAGTTGCCTGGGGTTTAAATTGGGCCAGGATTTTGCTTAGCATGGATAGGTGCTGGGTATCTAATCTGAAAACCATACTAGTCATTTTTAAACCTGAAATGCTAAAATGCAGGCAAGAAGTCAGGAACTTCAAGTGAGGAGAAATGCATTTGGAATTTAGAAGTCCATTTAATTTCAGTTGCAGGGAAAGATAGCACTGCAGTTTGTTTGCTTGGTAAGCATATTCTTACTTCACTGTGATAGGGAGAAAAGTGTTTTGAGTTAAGATGGAAGTGGTGCAGGCACCCATCTGCTCATGAGGGGAGCTCAGCAGCTTTCCAGAAATAGTTGGGTATCATGCAGGACCAGCTCCCTGTCCTGGCCTTCAAGCTCTTGAATATGTGGCTTTATTAAATTTTAAAGGCTGATAAGATATTGTGGCCATTAGCAAGTTTTTGGTTTCAAAACAGCTATAATTGTTGATAAATACAAAATCAGTATCTCTAACCTCGAGAAATTTAATTTCCAAATTTTGTTCAAATCAAGGTTATTTATGACATCACCATTTTAACAATTTCTTCATGTACTTTTATATTTCTGCAATCTTCCCTGTTTTTCAGCTTTGGACTTGTCCTGTGATGTGATCTCATCATTTGGAGGATTGATTAGATTTCTACAGAAAGATTTGTCTTCTCTTTCTGTTTTTGCCTTATCTTTCTGTTTCTAGTAGACCCATGTTGTAGTTGATCAAATCTTTCAACTACTTGTCTATTTTGAATGTGCACTGTTACAGTTCTTTTTATTTCTCTATTTAAATAGAGACAGGCTTGTGTGTTTATAGATTTATTCCTTCTCTGTCTTTTTTAGCTCTAATCACTCCACTGGCTGTTTACAGGTGTGATTTCACTGATCTCATGTAATTTTACTGGAATGCTGGATGTAAGATTTCCACTTCTCCAGTCTTTGAAGGAATTAAGGGCTGCAGGAAGTTTAGAGGTTGGGTAAAAAAGAAAGGGATAAAGAGATACTGCATTGTTTTTTTGAATCTGAGAACTTTTGCTTCAAAACCTCAACATTTCACATCTTCCCTGGCAAAAAAAGAAGAAAAAATTGGTGATGGCCAGGCACTTACTGACCGAAACTATTTGAATAATTTTCCCATAGGATCACCCCATATTTTTGTTCTGATTTAATTGTAATGGTTCTTTGAGATGGTCTGTTGTAGTCATCTTTCAGCAGGGGTTGAATGCCTTTTCTTTGAGTGTCAGTGATGACACAGGGCGAGTTGAATACCTTCCGTTCTGGAAATAAGGTAGCTTATTTTCTTCTTCTAGATTAATACTTGATGTTTCATTCAATTCAGTGAATGTTGTATCGTGTTCTTTTTGCTCTAAATTGACTTTCTCCCCTCTTGTGGGGAGAATTGCTGCTGTTGTAATACTTTATTGGGAATAAGTTCTATGCAGGACATCACTGTTGTGACATGGTGGGCTGGGCCATTTTTCATTTTCTACTCTCCACTTGCTATTAACAGGTTGGTTGGATTTGTCCCTCTCCTTTTCTTGTTCTTGCTCTCTTTCCATACAGCTCACATTTTCCTTCCCACAATCTGTCATCCTACTTTCCTACCAAACAGAAAAGGTCCATTTGTTATAAATTTAAAAATAAATGTTAAACAACCAGGAGTAAAGAAAATGAACAGACAGCCAAATAGTTTTCACTGATGATCTTTCCTGATCTTTGTCCCACTGCATAAATAAGGGAATAACTAAATTACCACCACATTCAGAGATGAGCAAAATGCATATGTGAATGTTTATTAGCTTTCCACTTCAGAGATTTATTTCCCTACTTGTTTAAATATTTTGAGAAACACACTGCAGCATTTAAACATGAAAAGTATACATTTCATATAGCTTTCCAGTTTCTGCTCTTCTATGGATGAAATCAAAAGTATGCTGGCCTCAAAGCATCAGCATTTCCATCCTGACCTCTGGATGCCTACTGAGCAGTAAGAAAGATTTTAGAGGAGAAAAAAGCATGTTTCATACTTGCATTTTATCAAGAGACACTGCTGTCCTCCTGCTTTCTGTATCTCCACACAACAGCACAGTGCTGATCTCAAGGCCAAATGTTAGACATTCCTTAAACAGGTAATCACTGAGTCAGAAGGTATAGTTGATTATTTTGAGTGGAGGATAGCATGAAAACTGATCATGGATGATAACTTGGGTCTAAGTCATTTCATGGTGACTCAGTTTGACTTCTGTGTAAGGATTTGCTGAAACAGATGAATGATTAGAGTAATGGAAATTGACTTCTTAAAGTCTTCTCAGCTGGTTGAAGAACCTAGGGACACAAGCTTTCAGGGAAGAGCACTAATATTAGCATTAATAACTAAATGTTTCATTAAAGGTTTCATAGGAGAGGGTAACTCAGGATTGTACGAGAAGCTATCAAAGGGATTAATGAGTTTAGAAAAGTGAAATTCTTGGGTCCTGGGTAGATTTACTAATGGTGTGGTATGAAACTACTGGCTGGTGTATGAAAGACCCAGGCAATCCTTCGGATTCTGTGACCTTCTGAAAGGGAAGGAATTACAGAAACCAGACTGTTCCATGTCCTGAGAAGGAAAATGGAATCAGTTGTAAATATAAACTACTGTTTAGCCACGTAAGTACAGCAGTATCAAGAAGAACAATAGAATATATATGAGGAGCCCATGGAACAGAGATTGGCTGAAGTATGATTAAAAATGGATATGTGGAAATATTGCTTTACTTTTTCTATTAGGGAACTTACTGTAGTTTAATGAGAAGAAGGCAACCAGCAAAGACTTTATTAGGAGGTTGCTGTCATGATGGAGATGGCAAAATGCTGAGCTTAGAGAGGTGAGAGCAGGATGATGAAGGAAATAACGGGGAAATAAAGTCTCAGGTCCAGACTGCCAGAATTTTTCACAAATCTCACAAATTCACATAACTCAACAGTTACAACTTCAGTGTCTGCCCCATAGAAAATGAAAGTGAATACCTAAGTATTGCTTTATTCTCAGCCATAAGCACTGCTGTACTCTTCCACCTCCCTTCAAACACTGATTTTGAGCAGAAAGGAAATCTTTCTAGCTTCTTCTGGGTAGCTGTGTAAAACTAGGTTTTTGTCTGTTTTTCGTGAGAAACACAAGATCTAGAATGCTGTCTATAAAATAGATTATTTGGAGTGACAGATAACAAACCAGGAAATGTTGGGCTTTGGAAAAGGAAGTGGAAGATTAGAGGGAAATAGGTTGTTAGCAATTTTCCTGCAGTCAGTTTTGGACATTTAAGGAAAAAAAAAAAATGCTTGGAGGGACTTAAAACATGAAGTGAGAACATAACAGGGGAATGATAAGTTAGGTCTTTTGACTGGAGCTTCACTTGTTTGCTGTGGCAAGCAATGGCAGAAAGCAATAATGAATTCTTGGTATTGAAGCTTAAAATATTTTTTCCTATAAGAAAACAAATTATTTTGTCCATAAATAAATTCAAACAAGAAATGAGAAGATTACAATCATCATAGAGAGATTTTTCTGTACAAACTCTTAGGTTTAGGCTAGGCTTTTTTGTGCTTAGTCGGAGTCGCGTGAGATTGTCTAGACTGAACTCTATGACCCAAGTCATAGGACAAGTTGAGGTCTTCATTGTTTGGGGATTTTTTAATGTATCTGTGGTCTGATGTTATTGGCATGTCTGCCCTTTCTCGTGATTCATTTCTGTCTTTTGCTGTGTTTACACCACTGACTCATTTGGGTTAGAATTTTTTTTTTTTGCAGTTGCTGTTGAACAGGATATTTTTCAGTGTATTGGGTGGAGGAGGTGTCTGAATTACCGAATTGTTGGGGATTACCTCCCAAGATATGAATGGACTGCCAAAAATGTAGGTACTTCAGAAGCACAGTGGTGGTTAGAATGTCTGTTTTCCCAAACAGACAGTTCGGTCCTGACCTTGCAGTGTAAACAGCCAGAAGAACTGTAATCTGTTATTTTGGAAAAAGCTCTGTCCTACAAACATTTATCCTCAATAATAAACTCTCCCAGAGATAAAATAGCAGCATAAACATGCAAGGTATATTGACATCAGGCTTCTGAAATTCCCACCAGCTAAACATTTTCAGACAAGTAAATGTCTAATATTCTTAACTTAATAGTGTTCTTCTGTTTAGTGCTTGTGGCTCAAGACTGCCAGCATAGCTGCTTACTGAGATGGAGAGGTTTTTTACTAATACTTATAGTAGAAATCTCATGATTTTGGGTTTTTTTGGGTTTTTTTTTTACCTGAAGTAGGGGATACTTGTATTTTGTCTATGAATCTGTACTGATGCAAGGTGAGACTAATTCTGCACATCTCAGTGGGGTGTTTGATAGAAGAGAGATGGCTAAATGGTTGTTTACAGGTAGAAAATATGATACCTGCTCTGTTGTCTGAAACATTCAGACCTGTGTTGCCTTCTCTGATTCTAAAGCCTGGGAATTGCTACAGGACTAGAGTAATGCTTTCAAAGAAAGCTTTTGAGGCAGAGAAAATAAACCAATTGAACAAGAAAAAACTTTATACAAACTGTCTAAACAGATCAAAATCAACCTGAAAAATGTTTCCTGGGCTGTCTACTTAACTCCTTGTACTTCACCAGTGGGATTTGTAGAACTGCAGTAATATGGGAAGAGGAACTTAAGCATGAGTTACTTTGCCTCGGGAACACCTACTTAACCTTGTCTCACTCTGCTTCCAGTTTCAAACATTCTGCCAGATGGGTGCCCTGAAATCTTGCATTCTATACCCACATGAAAACATATTTCTGCAGATTTTTAAAACATGAAAAAATGTGGGTGGTGGAGAAAAATAGAATGGTATTTCAGAACATAGGTATTCTTATGAATGTTTAAAGTATGTTGCTCATAAACATTTGTTCCAAAAGGAATCACTTATCTTAATCACCTTTTCCATGGGAAAAGAGGGAGAGCAGGACTGAAAAATATTTTGTCTGGATATTTGCTTGAAGTATTTTGAGCAAAGAGAATAATACTAGAACTTCCTGTGGCCCTGTTTCAAGTGTGACTCTTATTTATTTTGATCTAGGCTTTTCAAATCTGTGTCTCCATTGACTTTGGTCAATTGCTAAATTGTCTCTTTGCATGTCTTCAGTCTTTGCTGTAAAGTGACCTCATCTGGCAGTTACTTTATTTTGCTTGGTTTTTTTCTCCCTTTTGTGTGTGTGTGTGTGTTTCATATTCCTCTTGTTTGTGAAAGTGGTGATAGTACTTATCTTGCCCTTTCTAGGTAGCTTTGTAAAGAAAATCCAGGTACACTAAATTGGAGATGCTCTGTTTTGTAAAGTGAACTCCATTATCAATGGGTGGTATTTGCCATCTGCTTTTTCTTAGAAAGACTCTTTCCCCCCTGTGCATAGAACCAGCCACTGCACTAAACCAAATTACAGTAGCTTCACTCAGTAAAAACGTGCGTAGTTTTGCACACATAACCCTTAAATGAGTGGGCTCTTTTGGATTTGTTTGGCATCAAAAGTATATAGAATCACAGAATCAGAGAATATGCTTGGTTGGAAGGGTCCCATCACCATCATTAAGCCCAGCTCCTGGCCCTGCAGGGGACACCCCAAGAATCCCAGTTTATCCTTGAGAGCATTGTCCAAATCCTCCTTGAACTCTGTCAGTCTTGCTTCTGTGACCACTGCCTGTTCCAGTGCCCAACCACCCTGTATAAATATGTCAGCATTTAGAGTTCAGATTTAAACACCAGATGTGAGGGCTCAAAATCTAAGGGTGGAAAAAGTTAGGCTAGTGCTATGGCACCCAAAGCAAATAAAGCCACTTAAAATTATGATTCTTGAGTATGTTTGCAGTTTAGTGCTTGGGAAGAAATGTTTTAGGTATCATGAGTTAGCTCAATCCAGCAGCCTGGACATATCAATTTAGTAAAGAGTAGGAGTTGCAGGTAAATGCAGTGTTTAGCTGTTAACTCCCAGCAGAAGTCTTCTGAAATAATCTCTTGGTATGTTAGAGCTGTTGACAGTTCACTTACCTGAATTTGGTCACACTGGGGTATTTTTACCCTACCTTTGCAGTATGTTTTAGCTGAAAGGGCAGAAATTCTGTCTGGTGTTTTCAAGTGTAGAAAATTAGTGGTTCAGAGGCCTTTCTGTCACTGGTGTCTCTGAGAAGAAAGCATCTCAGTCAAGTGCTAAAATGTGATTAAATATACACATCTTGCTCTGAAAGTCACTGTCTTCTAGTGGGACTGATGGTTTTGTGTATTTTTTGGATTTATATTACTCTTCAAGCAAGGAAAGAAGAGTGTTGTCTCTCCAGGGCAAAACCAAGCTTATGGTTTAATTTCCACTTTTGCTCTATACGTTGTTGGTGTAAATTTATTAAAGGAGCAGCATGCATGGAAATCTTGGGTAGTTTTGGCATCTAATTCCCTCTAAAAATTCTGTATCCTTGGTGCCCTTGTTTTTTCACCTGTGATGGAGACACACAAGGATGCTTACAGTATAATTTCCTCCAGTGTGAATGAAGCCCTGGGATGCTGAAATGGCAGTGGTGCTGCTTGCCTCTGAAAAATGCTGCCAGAAAGCCCAGCTTTCACTAAGCTACATGTGGAAAAGGGCCAAGGAGGAAAATGTTGCTAAGTGAACACAATGCTGTATATACACACACACTCACACAAGATTTTGGCATGAAATGGGACAAGGAGAAAGCGGCTGAAGCCAAGGGGCGATATCAAAAGAGGAAAGGCATTATAATGTGACAAAGAGACAGTGGTTCAAACCCCTGGGACTCACTGCCCACCTCCCTCCTGCCACAGCTTAGCAGGGAGGGGATTTCAAGTCGTCAGAAAGATGAAAAGCAAAATACCAGCTTTGTGCAAGAGGAAGATAGACCTGGCCAGTTATTTTCTGGCTGCACAGCTATTGAAGCTACAAAGCAGCGTTGGGATTGGGCTGCCCCTTCGCGCGAGGCTGAAAGCTGTTCAGCTGCTGATAGTCGGAGGGTAGGGCCGAGGGGTGCAATATCCCAGTAGAGGTGGATGATGTCAGTCCCTGCCCAGCTAGCAGCTCAGACTTCTCCAGGGGGCTTAGGGCCTGCTTTCCCAGCTCCACAACAAGGCAGGTCTCGTTTTCTTTCTCAGCCAAGAGCCTCCAAATAGGTGTAGCGAGGTTTTTGTGTCCGGTTAGAGGCGAGGAGCTAGCATGCCAAAACCGCTCGGAGTCGAGGGTGATGGGATAGGATTGTTGCTATTTCTTACCTCTCTAAGCCTTTGGGAAAGGCAGGATGTTGTTAAACATCAGAGGGAACAGACAAAGCTCCCTATTAATGTGCTGCATGGAAGCACCCTGTTCCAGGTGAACTGGTTTGCCATTGACACGGGATCTGGGAATAACAGTGGGAAATCATCCTGGAAAGCACCATTGGAAAGCTCCACGATGGAGGAAGTTGTCTGTAGGAAAGAAGAGAGCGAGAGGCAGGAAAAAAGTTGTCAAAGAAATGCAAAAGATCAGTCAGTGAGAAAATATAAAGCTCCTGTGCAGTATTCTTCTCTTAATTCCTGATTTTTTGGTTGTTGCCGGAGAGTGGATGGATCTGTGGTAGTTCAAGGCTCTTTTTCAGTAATATTAATGGGGATTATATAATTTAAAATGCATTCCTGAATGCTGTGAATTTAATGGTTTCTAGGAATTGAGGCTGTAAGCCTGTTCCTGTGTTCACACGGAGAATGCCAAATTTAAATTTGAGTAGTTAAATGTAAGGTTAATTCCTGAAAATCTCTACATTTGTTGCATCTGTGGACAGTCACTGATTTTTTTTTTATTTTTTATTTTTTACAGTCTTCTTACAGCAGCTTTCATTAGCTATATGCAGAAGGATTTTACTGTCAATGCAGGTGGATTTAATTATACATATATTTGTTCTATTTAGATCTGTGCTCTTTTTTATTGGAAACTTGGGAGAATATTGCTATTGAAAAATAACTTTAGGGTTCATTTACAGAATTTCTGTGGTGCTGTCCCACATCACCTATCAGAGGTACAATAACATTTTTGGTGAATGCTGCATACACGAGTCCTCTTCTTTACCTGACCTCCATCTGGCTCCAGATATAATGCCCTTTGCTTGTGTATTGAGACCTTCCCACTGGAAGAATCCCAGGGCTGGTTTATCTGTGATTTCTGGGATACCAAGCTTTTTTTCTTCTCTCAGGAGACTATGGCATTTGAGAAGGGGACCTGTCTGTCACCTACTTCTAAAACAAAGGAGTAGGGAAAGGGTCTCTGCTTGGAGATGGCTTTGCCATGATTCCTATCCTTCCTCATGTCTTTAGCTTTCTCTCTTCTCTTTTCTGAGCATCAATGTGAGATTAAGAAGCCATTCATTTTTTTGTTTTCCACATTAGCTTTGCATCAAGATACCATTTTTGGCTTTTATTTAAATTCTCAAGGTGTTGAAGCATGAACATTTTTCTTGCATGTTTTACTTTGGAAGTTGATATAAACACATTTACAGGATTGCATTTGTACCTACCACGGTTCCACGAAGTCTGAAGCAATAACCAAGAATGAAAATAGGGTAACTGTTACCACTGGAAATGAGAGGGGAAAAACAAAAGGAGCATTTGGCTGACTCTTGATGATTTCCATGGTATTTTCCAACAAACTTCTTTGAGAACGATGTAAAGAATAAATATATCAGGATGAACACAGGATATTGGCATGAAACTATTCTAGGTGTTTCACTGAAGAGAACTAGATTGCCTGCCAACTCACCTGGTTTTCTGGTACATAATTTTCTCTGCTATTTGGCCCTGCACCATTCTTCCTCCATCCCACACTTTGCACATTCCTGCCCTGCAGCTGGAAGGAAGGCTGTACTACTTCCTTCTCCCATAAAAGTATTCCCCCCAGAGCTTCAGAAGATGATGGCTTTTTCTCTCATCTTGAATTCAAACAATGTTAAATCCAGACTGTTTAATCTTTATTTTTACCTATATGCGAGAGCTATGTATAATGCACATGGAGAAAAACAGATATACGATGTCTGGCAACTGTCTGAGTTGCTTTTTCATGTATTTTCCATAATTTCACTGTAAGAAATAACCTAGGAGACCTGAAAAAGTTGTGGTGTTTTCTTTTTTGTTTTGTTTTTTTTTTGTTTGTTTCTTATGAAAATTTTGTGGGTGTAGTTGTGGAAATTACCAGGGCAACATTTTTGATAATGTTCTAAATGTTCTCATTCAGCCACAGAAAAGATGCCAGAGGTAGGTATAATAATAATAACAAATGTATTTTCAAATACTCAAATACTCAAATGTATTTTCTGTATTATTATTATTATTATTATTATTATTATTAATAATAATAATAATAATAATAGTAATAGTAATAGTAATAGTAATAGTAATAATAATAAAGTCTAGAAGGATTACCTGGTGGCTCCTGGATCCCTCCACCATGCAATCCAGTCCCCTGATAGGAGGTTACCTGCGTAGCTGCATCTGCCTGATCTGGTGGCATTTCTGTAGCTGTGCAGCATCCAGGTTCCTGAACCTGACAAACCTCTCCTCTTCCCTATTACTGGTGGTTTAAACACTTTCCAGGCGTCTTGGCTGAAGCACCAAACATGATGAAAAGAACAATATGGACTTTTACATATAAGCCACCTCTGCTTCCCTCAATCTTGGAAAGGGGCTGCTTTTCAGCAGGCTAAGGGGACGTAGCTATTAAGTCCTTCTGAGTGTGGAACAGAGCTTTGAACATGACATGGGATCTTGGGAGGAGAAAAGAATCTCCTCCTGAGGTAGGAGTCTGTGTATGGAGTGAGTGTGGGTGCCATCTGTGGCTGAGACATCCCTGGGTGTCATCATGGCCAGGACTGCCAGCCCTCATTCATCAGTCACTGCAGAAAAATGCCCGAAGGCATGGGAGGCTAAATGCCACCTTCCATGCTCATAAGCTCTGGAGAGAAAAAGAAAAGGGTGTGGGAAATCTTCCTGTCACAGAAGCACCTGTGTGTGGGCTGTGTTGTGTTCCTGCCCACCCTGCAGCTCAACACTGCAGGTGCAGGGTTGGGAAGGACAGAGGGGGATGCCAGACATTCCCAAAGTAGCTTTTTGATCCACCAGGAGCAGCACATCAAATGTCTGGGCTGTTGAGTCTATCAGATATGGCCTCTGAGTAGTGCCTGGATGCTGAAGTGGAACAATGAGATAACAGAGAATGAAATATATGGAAAATATAACTAGAAAATACTGTCTAGATCACCTAATTCATCAGCCTTTCAAAGCAGGATTG
Organism: Cyanistes caeruleus; assembly: GCF_971803275.1. Classification (NCBI taxonomy): domain Eukaryota; kingdom Metazoa; phylum Chordata; class Aves; order Passeriformes; family Paridae; genus Cyanistes; species Cyanistes caeruleus. Next base: position 76,791,547 of record NC_141705.1, read on the forward strand.
TTCTCAAATGTATTTTCTGGTATGTTGTCCAGTTTTGTTTTAAAGAAACCGATTAAAGAGTTTAAACTGAATATTGTTCTTTAGCTTGGAGTGAATGTATACTGCATGATCTCTGTGACACCCCTGAATAATTTAGAATTCTTGCTGTGCTATTAATAAATCTAGACAAAGACCAGATGCAAGCAAGCTGCAGCCGAACTCAAGAATCTGCAAAAGCTGGGCTAACCTCTTTAACAGCAGAACATATGGCTGTTACATTAACAACAGCCACCTTTCTTTCTTTCTTTTTTCTTTTTTTTTTTTTTTTGCTAAAGTGAAGCATTTTATTGAAAGCATGAGGGTAAAAAAAGCTAAGAACAGAAATAAAGCATGACCTTTGATATGAAGTCATCTTCTCTGACAGTTTCACCATTTAGTATAGATTGATGGGTCTATACATTCAACCTCCTGTTACAATTTTATAGCCTACACTTCTGTTTTACTTGGTAAAACTCCTTTTTCATTCTTTTCTATGTTTAAGTCATAGAAGAATATTATATAAACCTTACATGGTTATATATTTGAAGTGTAACAAGCACGAGGTCTTTACAAATAGCAACCATCTGATTAAAAACAAGCTGTACCACAGGGTAGTTATTTGCATTTTTGGAAAAAAAAGCTGTTTGAGAAACTTCTAGTGATGGTGTGTAAACTTTCTTGTTTAATATGGGAAAAGTGATCCAACTGTTTCTTGGTGGAAACTGGTAACACATAATAACCTGTAGCAAGGCAAACTATGAAAATTTCTTTATGGCAGTACAAGAGGACGTAATTAATGACTATTTCTTTTGCATGAATGAACAAACATCATGCAAACACATGTGAAATGTTGTGCATCCTTTCTGAGAGGCTCTTGAGAGCAGCCAATTACCAGCAGTCCTTGATGCTTCTTGACTAATTGTCCTTCTCCTCCATGGAACTGCTTGTGACAAGTCCCTGGAGAGAAGACACAGAAGAATATTTTTCTTTTTTATTTTTTTTTTCTTTCAGAATCTTCTGATATAACTCTTTGTTTTCAGTACATATATATATGTCTGTGTTCTATGGGTAGTCCCACTTCCTTGGGGCTCAGCTCATGAACTTCAGGTCATCTTTTTTTTTTGTTGTTTAACACAAAAGGAAGATATTGGCATAGATTTGAAACAAACAGCAAAACCATAATTGTGGGTGTTGGCTTCCTTTAGAGAAAAACTTGGTACAGGTTTTCCTGTTAATCAGTATAATTTTGTGTATTTGATGAAGAATTGCATCAAATTGATGTGTCTTATTAGGTCTGAGTAAATTGCATTGACTTCTTAAATTTCTTTCAGAAGTTGTTGCTCAAAAGCTGCTTGAAATTCTTGTTAGCAATATCATGGAATATTTACATTGCTCTTACTCAAAGGCTGAAAAACATAACAATCTATTTTATGATTAGTTTAATAAATAGTAATAATAAATAATTACATTAATTAATTATTCTTAAATAATTAATAGTTATTTAAAAGAACCACATTATTAATAAATACTATTAATATTCATTTAAAATATTTAAATAATAGTACTGAAAATTAAGTATCAATAAAGAAAATTATTAATAGCAATGTAAATTAAGATAATAATTATATTATTAATAATTTAATAATTGAAGTAATAATTGAATTTAAGAAATAATTAATAAATGGCCTGTTTTAAGGAATTTGTGTTGGAATAATCAGATTTTTTTTAGAATCTCAGAGCCATTGCTCCAATTAATCATGTCAATGGTATTTGAAAGTAATGTATATATTAATTTAGTTTTTATTTTTATTGCTTGATGAGTTGATGTAGGAGCTTAAGCTGTCACTTTCAGTGTTGTAGTGTCTTGTGCAAAGTATAAATGAGAGAAATGATTTACCACCTGAATGCTTAGGCCAGGAGCTGAACTTTGGTGATCCTCATGATCCTTTCAACTCAGAATGGTCTGTGATGCTGTAATTTCATGGCATTGAAACAGCACAGGAGTAATGCAACTGGAGAGAGACTTTCTAATATTTTAACACAGGATTGTTAGTGCATGTCAATTACCAAAATGTAAGTACAGCGATTTAATATGATTTGGCTGGAACTTGCCAAGTTCCAATAACAATCACACAGTTTAGCATTAAGTTAATCTCAAGTTAGAATATAAAATCTGTTAGTTGGTGGTTTCCAAACTGTAGGTGTTCCATAATTTAGCTAGACTTAAATTTGCTGTCCTGTTTTCTGTCTTAGTGTACGAACATTGTCTAAGAAACATTCTTGATGCCATGATGTCTGGTCTTTTTCATGCTGAAGTCCACAGAACACCTTTGAGTCCTTGCACTTGTTTTTTGCCTGCATGCCCACTTTGGTCTGAACTCTCCATCTTTTAGTGCACAGCTAAAGAAAGGGAAGAGCTTTATTCTGTGGGAGTGGGTGCTGCAGAGAGATTTATGATTGCTGCCTGTGTTTATATAACCCTTAGGAAATCCTGTCAATTATTGGAATTAATCTTTATTGTGAGGAGAATTCCCCTCTGTCCCTCAATATTCTTCTCACCCTCTTCTGTTGAACCTTGCATTTTGTAACAGGGGGTTTAATCTCCCGTTCTTCAGCACCTTGTCCATCTCTTTCCTGCTCTTCCAGGTCTGCAAACCATGCCTTATGCTCCAGTGACACAAGTCTTGGGGCCTGGCCAAATCTTCAGATTAAGCTGGACTGCTGAAGTGATGACATGAGATTTCCAGAGTAGCCATGATATTTATCCAGGGAGTCTGTGGTCTGTCCCAAGGTGCTGTCCTTCAGTTTGGGGTGGCTATTTAACATCTCATGATGGATCACAAAGCTTCAAGTAGGATTTGGGAGAGTGATCTCGGACCTTTGAGAAGCGAGAGAGCAAACTGAGCAGAATACTTGAATGGAGTGGGTGGCTGGTATGAGTGGCACTGAGGTTTTAAGTCTGTATTTCATCTCAATATTATACTTTTATGGATTGCTGGTTAGCACATTTTGAAAGCAGAACAGCTCTTATTTTTATGACCTGGTAGGACGTAAAGACAGCAGGCGTATATTAGTGTTGAATTATATATTTTTCTTTTCTTTATTTATTTTATTAAAAAAATACATTTTAATTTCATTTCCTGTAAAAATTCCTAATTTAAAAAAAGGACTTTTTGAGATCTTACAAGGACCTCAAATAACTTGCTCAGCTGGATTTTTCCAAATGTGCCTCATGCTCAAGTATTCTAATATTTGCACAGTTTATGCACATCACTGCCTTAGAACACAGATTAATAAATGTAAGGATCTTTCTCGTCCTGGCTGTCTGGATGGCAGATGAGATTTTTGTGTTTTCATCTGCTTTCATTAGTGCACTCAGTTTTGCTATGATTGCTGTTCAATACATGTTTCAATTTGCTGTGAATAATAATTAGAAAAACCCAGTTCCCCTGTTGTATTTATGCTATAGGAATAGTAATGCCAAGAGAAGGGAATTTCCTCTGTCTGCTTCCCTGGCCTCTTTGCCATGGTTTGTGATGTTTTTAACCAGACTCAGTATCAGTAATGAGCTTTTAGGGCAGCAGAGTAAGAACATTTGGAATGAAATGGGTGACCTGTAATATCTTGGAGTGGAGAAGGCTGACTCTAAGTGAAGTAGCAAAGATTTTTCACTGAGGATGTAATGCTAGCTGCTTTCACCACCATATTGGCTGTTCCACAGAGAAATTTATTCATGCCTGACAGCTACGCTGGTTTTGGACAGAGGTGATGATTTCAGGACTCTGATTTTATGGTATCTCAAAATCTGTAAAAACCTTTTAATTCACTAGTCTTTCATGCAGTGATTCACTAAGTTCTGTGTGGCAGCTCTGTCAAAGTTAAAAGTACTATGTTGTCTTTCATAAATGAGAGCTCTTCTGACAGTGAATTTATATTTTTTTAGTGGTGGAAAATAGTAAATTCTAGTATAAAAAGTTTTAGTGGAACTTCTGAGGTTGTAATGAATGACTGGAGGCCATTAGTCTTCTGAGAATGCTTTCTAGACACTTTTAGAAAGAACTGTGATACTTAAAGCTTGAAAGCAGTTTTATTTATATTCCTGCTTGCTGTGGGTCCCTAATGAGTTTTGTTAGTGAAGGCAAATATTCTGTCATCCTCGGATCCCAAGTAACACTGATGAGCTGGTGCTAGAGCTGGGCTTCCTGAACAGTCTGGATCCATAGGCAGTTGTCTCTGCTTAAAGACAGTGCTGCTTTCCAGAATCCTTGCCTGATTTTCATACGTGGTTATGTAAGCCATGTCTGCTTTAAAGTATCTGGAAAACAGTTGGGAATGGAGGGAATTAGCTTTGCTGGGATTTGGTCAGAGTGCTGAGAGGTTGCTTCTCTCTGTGACCTCCTACGAAGCGTTCTTCATCTGAGCTGTTGGCAAAGAGTCTGTGCTTACTCGGGCCATGAGGATTTCATTGGTTTCAGCCCTTGTCTGTAAGGAGCAACCTTGATTTGGAAATCAAAATTTGAGCTATTGTGGAAGGTGATCACGGGTGCATTGAGCTTTCCAGGACATCGCAGCCATCTGTTTTCTTGCTAACATAATTCAAAGTGCTGTGTTATTCTGTGTGAACTAGAACCAAGATAATTTGTAATGAACTTTAAACCAATTCTCTGCATTTTGTGGCCTTTGTACAAAAGCCAGTCTCTTGCATGCCTTCATATTTTGCAAATATCTGTGAAATTCCTTCAGCAAACAAATTCTCAGTTGTGTATATGCACTCTTCTGCAGGTAGGGAAGCTTTGCATTTGTTTTGCATTTCTGTTAATTCCATTTTATGCTGTGGTGGGTTTCTTTGTTTTGTTTTGTTTTGTTTAATATAAAATGCCATGGCATTGACAGATTATTGAGGGCCACTACTCTCTTTGCCATCATGTCAGCTAAGGGCAGACCTAACTGAGAAAGTGCCTAAAACACCAATGATTTTATGATTTTTCTACCTGAAGGCTGCCAGTGTTGCAGTACCCTTGGATCTGAGCTACAGAAGTAGGGAGCAAGGGAAAATTGTTCTTTGTTCACTGCAGTTTTTATATCTTGACTCGTTAAAGTGAACAGCAAAATGGAGCAGAGTCATTGCAATTACACATGAAATTTGACAGTCAAAGCTATGTGTAATTAAATGTGAATTTTCAATAGCAGCAAGGTAATAAGTTTCTTTGTGGAGAATAAATATCGAAAAAATGGCCATTCTAATGAAAATCTGTTTCACACTCAACTATTTTTAATGTATACTTTGCCCAGCGTTCATTCACATTGTCTGTTTGATTCTTTTAAAGTATAAATTTCATTATGGGAGTTACAGCCCCATTGTAAGTTCATTTGAATGACCTTTGGATGGCCACCAAAATTTGCTGTGGATCTTAGTGCTCTTGTTGGAGTGAAGGTGTACAACCTTTGGGAGATCTTTTATTAATGAGAAACATAGAATTATGAAACCTGCATTCACTTAAGCATGCAACTATGTTCTTGTCTTTAAGCATGTGACTGCCTTGAAGCCTTGTCTGAAATTGTGAACCTAGTTCTGCTTAAAATAATAGGAAAAGCAGTAGGTAGAAGAATGGGACAGAGTCTATTTGGAATCTGGGATTTCTTAAATTCTCTGATTTCTTACACTTAAATCTGTAATGTGTTTATGTATATCAGACCACATTAGTACATACTCACAGAATCACAAAATGGTTTGGGTTGGAAAGAACCTTAAATACCATCTAGACACTTGGACAGAGACACCTTCCACTAGACCAGGTTGAATTCTTACTGAGCTTTTCTTCAAAAAACACTCAGTGCAAGCAGCTGAGGATGGGAGACGAACTAAGGACAAGCAGGTAAGTGGGAGGCTGGGAAGTCAGAACATGATTTTCAGTTTCTCATTTGAGCTTGCAGCACATTAGTTACAAGTCCTAGTTCTGGAATGGTCTTCCCCAGGAGAGTGAAGGTATGTAATAGACAAGAGACCAGCCTTTGCTTGTAAAGGTTCTGTGATGAAAGATATGGAGCATTTCAAGGGGCAAGAAAAACTCACCATAGGGTGGGGGAAATGTTACAGGGCTTTTTCCAATTTATTGAAAACATTAGGGTTTTGGTTGGTTTTTTTTTTTTTCTTTTGTAAAAGTTCTGTCAGCAGTTGGAATTTTTATACATTGTGCTAATCCTACCTTTATATAAAAGCCATAAATCTTATAAATTAATGCATCAGGCAGTTACCAGAACACTTCAGTCTGTTTCTTTTTATGGAGTGATCTGACACGTTTTGCAAACAGCAGACCTAGGTGCTCTGCATGAGTTCCAAACTGGATTTGTAGTGATCAGCTCATAGGAATGGACTCTGGCCCTACTTCCAGTCGGGTGAGAAAATGTGGTTTAAGTTAAATGCAATAATACTGGAAAAAAAGATAGGAATTACTGACCTTTTGACATTGGATCTTAAAGTTTAGCATAATGGTACAGGGGCCTATGAATGTTTTTATAGGTACTTCCATTAGTTCCCTAATAATCTTGACATTTCCAGCTACATAACATTTTCTGAGGTGTAGAACTCTCTTTTTTCCATCTCCCTATTCTTCAAGCATGGAGATATATTTAATGGCTAATTAGCAGAATTACTTTTTTTGCTTACACTGCTTGTGAAATTTGAGGGATATGATTCTGAACTTTCAGCTGCCATCTAAAAGTACAACTTTTTAAATGTGCAGCTATTTACAAACATCAGTCAAAACTGCTTTGTTTACTCTGTGAAGAAAATAAACCATGTAACTGCCAAGAATTGAAATATGTTATAGAGAGAAAACAGTTTTACATTTAATATCAAAAAGGCAATTTTTGATACTGTAGGGCAATAAAATAATCTACTCAGTGTCTGTCCTAAAAGAAGAAGCATTTAAGGGCAGTAGAGATGGCCAATATACATTACAGAACCAATTTTTATCAAAGTGTTTTCATTGGAGCAAATATCTTAGATTTTTTTTTGTTTTAATAGGCTTTTGTTTTACATATTTATGATAACTCTTGCTGACATCCAGCAAGTTCCGAAGTCCTGGAATTCTCTTGAGGTTTTCTGGTACAGAGACCAAAAAATAATTGTTAAATGCTTCCAGTGCTCCAGCCCTGAAGCAACATTCTGTAACCAGATGATACATATAAACTGGCTTCCCATAAGAGAGCAGTCTAGTGCTGAAGGAAAAAAATGCAGCCATGTTTTTAATATCAGATGTTCTTAACCCCAGCATCTGGTTTGAAATGTTCCTAATTCAAAAAATGTCATGTTAAAGAAAGTGCAAAGTACTTTAAAATAATTAGGAACGAATCAGGCAATTTGGAGGAATGGCAAACCACTGGGTTTTTTGGAGCACAAGTAATGCTCTGGTGAGAGCTCTGGAAGAGCAGTAGTAGCTTAAGGAATCATTGCTGCTGGTGCTGGTGGTACCTGCAGCACTGGTTGTGGTGTTTCTGTCCCAGGAAGCCAAAATCTTGAACCCCTTTAGATACTGATATAGATATAGATGTCTATTTTCTTGCCTCTAGGTAGCCAGCTTGGGCCTGGGTTGCTGAGAGAAGAGAATGGAAATGGTGTAACACAAAACACAAACAAATGCTTCTGAGTGGTTCCCCAAGAGCTACTTCTGTATTTGTCAGTGTCTGCTACAATTTTAGGAAACATGCCTTCACTGGAATCAAATCAACAAACAACAACACGTAGGTGTGGTGTCTCCCATAATTAACTGCTTCATGCAGCTCATGGTTTGATTTAAGTAAGTTAAGTCCCTTAAGCAGAGGGACTTAAGCTTGCACTGGTAACACCTAAATTTGCAATATTGCCTGGAATTTGAAGCTTGGCCATGTCACTAACACAGTGCTTCATTGTAAAAAGCCTTTCTGACCCTCCTGATAAATGGAAATAGAGCTATGAAAATAAGTGCCAGTGGATCTAAGCTTTTCAGTGCAGACCACTGGGTGGAATTTGGTGGCACTAGTGGAACACATTGTCACTCAGATACTAAAGTAAAATTATGTATTTTTCATGGAAAATATGCAAATGTGTGCATTTTTTTTTTTAAACTAAACATGCATAAGCGTAAAGTAAAACTGCATTTTCTTTTAATACTTTTAAAAGAAAATTATTTTACTTCTACTGTAGTATTCTTTCTGCTGTGATGGCCTATTTCAGCTTCTGGCAGTTCAGCTGGTACATGTTTCTGCCAGAAAAAAGAAAGCAGTTCCAGTCACTGGAAGTTTCCTAGTTTGTACCAGGAGAGAGTTTAGCTCTACTTGACCACAAAGGTTATTTCTCAAACAGATATTTTTTTTTCCCCCACTATTTTCTGTAGTGGCTCTTTGAGAAAAAGCCAGGAGAGTAATGCCAGGAATGGCTCTTGGTCCCCATGCATGCAGATTTTTCTCCTTCCAAGGGGGTTAATATTGATCAGTTGGATACCTCCTTGTGATTCTTGAACCTTAAATTTATGTGACTTGTGGTATTCCAAATAGATTCTTTATTTTAAGATCTATCTCCTTGCAGGTCTTAATTGTTCATGAACTTCTTGGGTAAAAAGCATTCTAATTGCTTTCCTTATAAAAACAGTGTAATGCACAGGATAAGCCACTTCCTTTGGCAGCCTCTTGAGAGATTGCTGATTGCAGATAAATATTCTTTCTCTTTCTTGATAGTGTTTTTTTTCTGCCTCTTTTGAGGTTTTATTCTCCCCTCTTTTCCTTTGAAATTTCCACGGGCTTAGCAATGTTTCCTAGGAAGTGATTTTGGTGTGGTAACGATGTGTCTGCTCATGTAGTAATTTTCCCACCATAATTTCTTCAATGTTTTGATAAAGTTAAGGATGGAGGTCAAAGACAAGAAGATCTTACTGGTGTTGCAGAAGCCAATGCTTGGGCAAAGGTGAAAAAAATCCATCTGAGAGCCTCCTTTTTGTCCTGGCACAAAAGTTGCTGTGGAGCTCTGCGTCTGTCTTTTCCCTGTGTGCTTTTTCTGGTCCATTGATGCAAACACACAAATCCTTGCTGGGATTGCAGTGCACCTTGGTAGCAGCCAGGCACATGCTGTCTCCTGGCCCAGCATCCGGGTGGGAGCCTGGAGAAGTCGCTGGCTGTGTCCCAGGGGATGGAAAAAGGGGAAGGAAGAGTTCCTGCAGCAGGTAGGCACAGAGCACACCAGTCTATGTGCCTGCTCTTTGCATGGAGTTTCTTCAGGCATTTTGGGATGTTTCTGCCCAACTGGAGGTCTGTCTCTTCCATTCCAGGATGTTGGTATTATTTTTATCCACCTGTCTGTGCTGCTCCCACACTGAGGGTGTGGTCCCTGAGGATGAGCCCAGCTGTGGGATGTGTGCACTGGATGGGACCTCGTGGTGCAGGGGTTCCCAACTGTGGTCTCCAGAAGGCTGCTTGTAAGCTGCTGCCTCTCTCAGCTTGTTTGCAGCTGCTAAATTGCACTGAAGGCTTCTAAAAATAGACTGTGATGCTTCTCCATTTAGTTTCCAAGCCAGGAATTCCCATAACTGCCGCTTGTCATGTGGAATATAAGTATGTGAGTGCAAATGCATGAGTGTCTGTTCCTGACAGGGAACTGTGGTGAAAGAGGGTCTCCAGAAGAAGATCCACTTTCATTGTCTCCTACTGAATTAGGAATTTTAAGGAACCCTACCCAGGAATGAGAGGAGTCTTCCTTTTAATTTCCCTTTATGCTTCATGAAAGTGAGATTGGATAATGTTGACTGGCAGGTCAGGAAAAATGCTTGAATAAAGAAATAATCCAGGTTTTGAAAATGATTTGGTTCCCATACAGCAACACTAGAGTTCTGTGAATTTTCGTTGGCACAACTCTTTACCAAGCCTAATAATTGTTTAAGTCCTGTAGGGAAAAGGGAAAGTAACTCCTCTTTGATTAATATTTTCAGATTGTCTGTAGACTCAATGCAAGGAATTTTGGGGGTTATGTCTGAAGCCATAAATGCAGCATATTTTGGAAGTGGGAGCTCAGAATTTCAATTTACCATGATTTTTTTTTAATCTCATTACCCCTCCCAAATATCTGTTCAGTCTCTTTCGGGTAATGCAGTGAAAAAATGAAAATGGTGTTAACCCCAAACAGTAACAACAACAGCACATTGTGTCTCATGCTCTGTCAAGTGTCTGGGGTATCAGTTATTCTAGATTTATACTGTTTAATTGAATGACTTCTGTACTCTTCTATCTGGAGATTTTACTGGGGAAACTTTAGCTCACTGTTTTTATGGCTTTTTTGATTATTTTCTGGCTTCCAAGCAAGCAGCCTGCCCACTGCAGGGAGCGGAGGGCTGCAGGCTGGGGCTGAAGAAGGAATCAGTGTCCTTTATTAGAGCTAGGTGGGAATCTTCTCCTCAATTCCTATAAAGTTTGTGTTTTTCCTTAAAAAGCACCAAAACAAAACCAAAAAGTAAACCACTGCCAAACAAAACCACAAACAAAAGAACCTAATTATGGTTTCATAGATGTGATTTTTTAGGAACCAGAAAAAATCAGTACAAAAAGTACAAATAAGTTTAAGTGGAGCTAAAAAATGCAGTCCAAAAATGAATCCCACCAAACTGCAAAACTTTGAGCATTTTTTTTTCTTGACCAAGACATGCAAAGACTGTGAAAATGCTCAGTAAATTCCATGTTGTCCTTTTTATTTATTTATTTATTTATTTATAAACTGTAGAGATGTTTCAATGAAAAGAATTTCAGATAATTTTGGCATTTCTCTCTGGAGTAAGCTCCAGAAGAGATGTGAGTGACAATCACTGGGAGGATCTGGCAAAGTTTCGTGTAGGGGCTTCCCTGGGGAAGGCTGAGGTGGTGTGATGGGTTGCCACTGAGCATCTTGATGCAGCCTCTGCATGAGAGGAGAAGGCTGAGCACCAAGAGAGAACAGCTGTCCCCTCAGGTTTGTGCAGGTGGCTTCTGGCCTGGGACTACAAAGCTGTAGCTGCAGGAGACAGGAGAGAAATAGAAGCGAGAGGGAGGGGAGCCAACGTGGTGCTCAGCCAGACAGTCATGGGAATTGAAATGAAGTTGTCAGGAGCAGGGATGAGTGAAACCTTAAAGTCAGGGAGCCTGCTCTAATTCGAGAGGAATGGTTCTCTCTAGCCAGTTCATGGATTTAAGTGGAGTAGCTAGAGGGGCAGGTGAAGTTGATCTCAGGCCAGATTAATCCCTAATGCAATCTTGTTGGCATCATTGTGCTGTCTTCTCTCCGTTTCGAGCTTCAGTGGAATTCCTTCAAAGATGTGTTTCGCCCTTCCAGCTCTTGTTTTACAAAATTCCACTGAATCATCACGTTTTACCAGATGCTCCTCGGAGCCTCTGCCCTGGATTACATCACTGGTGTCAGGACAGCGGGTCGGGTTACTGGGAGAGTCGGTTTCCTTATAGAGGAATTGTCATACTTGTGAAATGCTTTGCTTAATGAAGTTACGGCTGTAGCTGTAAACTTGCAAGTATTTGCAGCGCCAAAGAGCTGAACAGATCGACAGCAAACCTCCATTTATGTGTGTGTGGGAGGCTTGGCAAACTGCTTCCCTCACCCACTCCCTTGAATGTTTGAGAGACAAGTTCTCTTTCCAGCTTTGCCACCAACACACTTGGTGACGTTGGATGCTTCGTGTAGGACCCGTGTCCCCATTCCCTAATGGGGAATTGTCCATAATGTTGTCCATAATGTGGGAATGGCAGTATTCCCTGTGTGCTGTTGGGAAGCATGTAGTGTTACTAGACGGTGCTACACAGCCAGCCTTTGGTGAGCTGACACGTATTTGGTCTGATTCTAGTAATAATGATTAAATCTAACAAAATTATATGAGGAAGATGGCCTTGGGTAAAGGAAAAGAACAGGATGAGTACCAGGAGAGGTGCATATCACTGGAATCTAGCTGCATGTCAAGTAAGGAATGGATATGCCATTCTGTAGGGAACCACAAATCCTTTATCAACAGAACTGACGCATCATCCTTGAATTTTTAATCCACAGAATGGCCTTATTAATTTTAAATTTGCCTTGTACTGCGGCATGCAAGTATCAGACGCAGACCTGAACATTTTTACCACATGGAAAACATTTCAGCGAGGAGATGGAAAGCATTATTCTGTAAATGCATTTATTAGCAGCACAAACTGGAACAATTGAGCACGTCAGGTCTCAGTTTGATTGCACCGTGTCCCATGAGTTTGTGGGCGATGGTTTAAGTGTAGCTAAAAAAGTGCAACAGTTTGAGTTAAAAAAAAAACCTCTGTACCACAAGGAATACCTTTTTTTATTTTTTTGATCACGTACTACTATGTCTTGAATAATGTTGGTATTTTTTGCCAGCTGACTTTTTAAAATTTAATTTTTTACTATTAAGATGTTAAATATTACTCTATTTGGCCAGTGGTCATAGAGTTTGTAGCCAGAAGCTTGTTCAGTTTCATGTTTAATCATACTGATGCTAATAAACTTAACTTCAGAAATCCAGTTTGTGAACACCATTGGGATTATACCTGAAATGGAAACAGATTTCCAGATTTTTCATGGGAATCTTGCTAGGAATAGCCCTTCTCCTTGTTTACACAGTGGAGCTCAGCTGTTATGAGAACTGAATTCTTCCAGAACTCTTAAATAAAGTTTCTATCTTTCCCATTAACAATGCACTGAGAGGTGGGATATTTGCTTCCAGGTGGTAGAAGTGTTGTGTCAAGATGGACCCTGTGAGGGCAAATTAAGCACAGATCCACCTGCTTCTTTTGCAGCATGATCGACATTTTCTGTAATTGAAGAAGACAGCCCAAATTGACCTGAGTCTGTATGTTTCTAATAATAAAATGGAGTCAATAAACAAAAACCACATGTACAGAAACTGCACCTGATGGAGAGATCGCTTTTCATTTTGAGCAGCGTCAGATGCCTGCTTAGCAGCCTCAGACTGTTGGCATATTGACTGCCCAGAAATGTTGTGTTACACATTGAAGAAAATGTAATGAGGGTGCTAATTAAAGGATGGTAATTGAAGGCCTCCAGATGATGCAAGGTTGGCGTTAGGGTTTTTAGTATTGTGCTTGAAGAATGGATGTAAGCAGTCATCAGCTGTTTGTCTCGGTACCTTTCTATTCATTCCCAAACTCTCCTGGTCTGGCTGCCTGAGGCTCATGCTGGTTTCCCTGTTGGCTTTCCCAGATGTATTTTATTTGGTTGCTCCACGTCCCATTTGTTGAAAGAAAACCTTCCAGTTAAAAGACCGAGCAGGGGCAATGGGTGAAGGTGAGCAGAGTGCCTGGATGAAGGAACTTCTGAACAGATACATGTCTGAAGGTTCTGCTTGAACACATCATAAGCTTTGTACCTTTTTATTTAGTGCACCTTGAGTGCTGCTTGCTCTGAGACTGTCGTGAGATTTCTCAGTACCTCAGAGGAAGTCAGTTTTATAGACTGTTCTTGTAGTCTGTTTTGCATAATTTCTGTTTAGAGAATGTTCAGTGAGTGATAAATAATTTCCAAATGTATCTATCATGCATTAATGCTTCTGTTGCGTCAAAAGAAAATATTTTGGTTGAGCTTATTTCAGAGTATTGGCACAACAAAGCCTAGAAGCCAGATGACAGGCATCACCCTAAGATTAACTCGTTTTTGCTGCAGGCAGATGCAGACATGCACACATGGGCATAACACCCCCTCCACTTTGCTGGGAATGATCTGGGGTGGGCTCTGATACTGACACTGCATCACTCTGAACATGACATATTGCGTACTGAGAGCTAATCCAAACAAAAGATGAGCACAAAAAGGAAGAGACAATTATTTGTGAAACAAAGCAATCTGAGGAAAACCTCTCAAGGGCAGCACAAACATGAGAACAGTTTCCAGTTATGTGAATGACTTAAGACAGATTGTGAAGCAAAGTAAAATCAACCTGTGCCATGGACAGGGACGAGTAAGTTGGTGTTTCTCCAGAAAAAAACCCAAACCAACAACAACCAGGCTTAAGAGAAAAAGAAATATGTATTGCAGCTTTGGTATACAAGATAAAGTTTCCTTCTGTGCATACAAAAGCAAAGTATGGTCAGAAACAGAGTTTGCTCCTGCTCAGCCATGGGGAACATCACAATGTGTGTACACTAGAACCAGTGTCCTGAATGTAAGGCAAACTCAAAATATGTTTTCTCTTTCTCTTCTCCTCTTATCTCTTTTATCCTCCTCCCAGATTTGGTTAAAGTTAGGTCTTCGAAGCAGATAATAAGCTCAGACTGAAAAGTCAGTGATGCAGGTGTGCCCTGATATTGAGTACTCTGATACAGAGTGATGTTTTTCTGCACCTGCACATGCTTTGCAAGCCAGCCTGAACACAGGGGCTGCTCTGCCTGTGCAGGCTGGCACACAGACACTTCACACAGAACATCATAATTCCATGACTCATTGAGTCCTCCATGATTCAGTAAGTTATCAGTATCCTAAAGTTTCTAGGCTAGGTGCCCAACCTGTGAGAATCTTCCAGGAGGCAAGTTAAGATACTTGGGAGTTTCTTTCATTGGTTTGAGCAGGCATGTTCTCTTAATGTACACACCTTAAAAATCAGTGATGTTGTTGCTCTTCTCTAAGGAAAATAAAATAGGAAGGATTCCTAAAAATTATGCTTCTTGTCAAAGGTAGATCTGGGTCTAACTTGGCTCTGACTTTGTAGAAGAACCTGAGTGGGAAAGACTGAACCAATGTGTTCACAAAGGACTGAAATTTGAGCATTGAGATAAATAATTTTTTTTTTCTCTAAGTTAAATTTAAATATTGTGACTTGGTGTGTTACTCTGGCATCAAGCACTGGAAGGAGCACATTCATAGTTAAAACCCTAGGCTAATGGAGGTGTTACTAGATGGGCTGTTTAATGATTTTTTTCATTTACTGTATTAGTTCTTTTGTTAGAAGAAACAAATCTACTGCACATTTTTGTTCAATGAACTGAAAAATTTATGTTTTTAAATTTTTTCCTTTGTTTCACTAGCTGAGTTTAGAATCAATGACTTAGTTTTATCTTCAGGAGGTCAGCCTTCTCAATTTAATTTTCAACTTCTTTAATTTTGTATGTGAATATCCATGGTACATAACTGTGTGCTTTCTATGCAACCTTAACCCTCACAAAAGCTAAATACCAGATCTCTACTTTATTCATCTATGCCCTTCATGCTCATCCATGATTCTAGGAAGTGTTATTTGTAATAAAATTAAGTTCTGAGCCCTTGTTAGTTTAGGAAACATTTTTTTCTTTTAATTTTTTTTTTTACTTGGTCAAAGCTGAGAGTGGCTGAAGTTCTGGCTCCCTCAGAGGGCCTGCAAATAAGTGCTTAAATGTGTATACATCTAAAAAATATGCTTTTTTGGCCTCTAAAATCAGGGATGTGATGTTGCTCAGCCTTACCTAATGATACAGTATTACCCTCAATGTACTTTTATCTCAGTTAGGAGCTGTTACTACTTTTCCTGATACATTCAAAAATATGGAAGCAGCTTTGCTTCTTAAAAGCGACAATGTCAGCGAGCCACGAGAAAATCATTGATGAGATGGACTATCCCATCCTATAATTTTGATTCTTTTTATAATGGAGAAAAACTTAATGGCTTTAGTGTAGTTTATATCAAAAGATTATTTCTGAAAGCCTGGATAAACATTGCTAGGACCTATATTTCAACTTTCAAGTGTTTAACAAAGAATTATGGGATTGTCTTATAACTATGAGCTAAACTATGGGAATTTAAGTTTTCCTTTTTGCAGGACAGTTCCTCTTAAAATGATACTCTGAACAATGGCTTATTTTCTTGTGCCAGTACTTGATTCCAAATACTGTGGCTTGGCAGCAGGCAGGTCTCAGATTTCAACCACATGTACTTAAAAAAAAAAAATCAAAAGATCCTTATTTGGCACTTCACTTACATATCTGAAAAAGCTGTGTTTGTGTGTCAGATTTAAAAATAATTGAAACCAGGGGTGTAAAAACCTGAACTCTTCTTCCAGGATGTTTTGACTTCAATTGCTTCCAAGAGCATTGAAGGGAACAGAATGGAAACCGTGTGCAGCGTGAGGCACTGACAACGTGCAGAGAGACTTAACTTGAAATGGACATCCGTGATACCACAGTGGCCTTGCCAGAAATATTCATATTTGTCTTTAATTATGTACTTAAAACAAAGATATGCACACAAGTGCATGCTCTCCTGGGAAAATGCTGTGCAGATTTTTTTTGTGCTTTGCTTAAGGAAGTGGTGTGGATTTTTGTTGACTGAAGATTGGTTGTTGTATCTCTATTTGCAATAATTTAAGAGTGGGAGTGCATTCCATGTGGAATTAAAATTGGTGAGGGAATTAGAATGGTGATCTACATTAGAACAGAATGACAGGGGTCAATATCTTTATTTTTCAAAAATGTCTCTTCAGGTACTTTAATATCTATGAATTATATTTTTGGCCATTAAGGTAAGATACTACTGCATGTGCTAGATGTCACCATGTACAAAAGGAAGCCTCTATTTTTTACACAGTTTTGAGAAATGTTTGGAAAAAAATGATATAAACTCATAGGTCTAGCTGATCATATTAGCCTCTAGTAACTCATTATGGAGAAACTTGTCCTTGTTCCCTCAGAATTTTTTTTTCTTCCACAAAAAATTATGTGGAAAATTGAGTCCAAATCTTCTGCAAGTAAAACATCCACCAAGGGAATGACTTAGAACAGACATGAGGGGAGGAAGCTCCAGCTTGCTTCTCCTCATTAGTTTTAGGTGAGGCAAAATATCAGCTAAGGAAGCTATCCAAAAAGTTATCAAGTAAAGCACAAACTCACAGCCTGTTACGAATCATGCTATAGTATAATATCATGGCAAACACAAACTAAAGCTGGGACATACACATCCATTCCTTTTCCATCTTCCCATAAAAAGGTTGTTGTGTGGCTGATGATGACCCTTCCAGGCCTTATATTGCCTTGGCTCTCCTGTGCTTCCAAAGGACGGAGAGATGTAGAGAGCAGCAAAGGGTCCCAGACGAAAGAGAAGAGTCACAGGGCTGGGTCAGATACCCTCCATGACAAATATGTAATGCTGTCATGTCCACACCTCAGAATAAATGAGAAAAACTATTGGGAAATCTGGAAGAGGTAAAGAAGCAACAGTGTCATCTACTGCAACTAAAGGGATTCTTTGTTTGCACACATTTTGGGGAAAAATACCAGCAAACCAAACACCAGAAACACAAACCAGAGATGGAAAAAAGTAGTGAATTCTTACATACTCACCCATCTTTTGTAGCAGAGGTAAAGAAAAGAAAAAACCTATTTACCAGATGGTACACTGCAGTTTGATTTCATGCCAGGCTTGGGCCTTCCATGAATTCTTTCCAGTGTTTTTTTTTATGTTTGCTAAGGATTCTGCTTGCCCAGAAAACGAATGTGAACTCTTGTAATTCCAGTCACTTGCTCATCATTGGAATGAAATCTCAATGACCAAGAAAGAGGAAAACAAAAACTTTGAAATGCAAAGTCATTTCTGACTATCAGTGTTTTGGTTTTTTGTGTGCTTAGTTTTGGTGTTGTTTTCTTTTTTGGTTTTATTTTTTTTTAAATCTGAGATTTCTTGTCATTCTAATATGTAGATATATGTATAGATATAAGCAAAGTAGATTTCTATGAACAGTGTTGAGTATTTTGCAAAATACTTACATATTCTTTTCAAATAATTTTGCTACAGGCTCAATTTAGGTTCAGGCCAAGGAGGATTTGAATTTGGAATTAAATTAGATTGTAATGAATTCAAGTAAGTTTTCAAGAATTCATTATTCTTTTCCTCTTCTTGACTTCATATCCTAACTTATGGTTTCCACTGTGTTGTTTCTATTGCTTTTGTTGGCATCCTTCAGTAAAGATCTTAAATCAGAAACAAATCATGGTAAGGAGATTGTGAACTCTGAGACACCTTGGTTTAGTAGCTCAGTGGGAGCTGTATTTCTGGGACAGGGAAGATTTCACAGGGCATGAAGATTAAAACAAAAAAAAAATCCATCTTCTCCAGACTGACAAAGGGACAAATAATTCTCTTTTATCTTCCCCTTCCCCCCCACCCCACCCTAAGAATGTGTATAAACAGTATTAAAACTAAAACACCAAGGGAAAAAAAAAATCAGACGAGTTCAAGCTGGCCTGGCCTGAGGCAGTATGACTTTACATTCTTGCATATACATCTGCTCAGTTTTACTGTGCCTGACAGCATGTAAAAGGCAGAGGCATTCAATGTAAACATCAATGCAAACATGGAATATATTTTATTTCAGAAGGGATGACTCTTCTGCACTTATCTCTCTTCCTTATTGAAATGCTTTCCCCATTGTCAGCCGGCGTCTTCTATTTTTAGTTATATTTTGTTGCAGAGCTGAAATGGAGGGAGTGGATGGGATAAGGATATGATCTCTAGGGGAAGTGTGAGTTTTGATTTAATGTTTTGGTCATCTTTAGGTAGAAGTAGTGATACTGTCCTGACATATATTACCAGCAGCTAGATGTGGTTGTGAACTGCAAGCTAGCCAAGAAGTCAGTTCAAGTTTGCTTGACAAAACACCTCTGACTCCAGCTCATTTCTCCTCAAAGGGAATGTTTTCAGATACTGAATAGGTATCAGTAAGGTTCCAGTAACTTTCACAAGCAATTAACTCTTCACCTTTCTTGCAGATAAAGTAGATCAAGTGTGTGGGGCACATATGCACTTCACATATTTTGGTGCCCTTCTGGGAGCAAGAGGTTGTTTGTTTTTGTTTTTTCTTTCTAAATGTGGAGTGGTTAGTGCCATGGAGAAGGAGACAGCTCTGCAGCATTTGTAACCTAGCAAGTCATTGGGAAGCTATTCCATTCCATATTTCAGCTTTAGGAAGAAGGCTTCTGCTGCACAAAGCACTCAGCAGGTGTTGTGTCCTTGTAGCCTGTTGTAACTTGGAATGGAACATAGTCACAGTAGAATGATTTGTTATTTATTTTTTTAAAAAAGGTTGAAATTTGGTGAAAATAGATTCTGGAATTTCAAGCAGACTCTTGAAGTAGTGTCTGACTTGTTGTGCTGTATGAGGCAGCATTCCTTGTTCCTGTCCTTTCTTGGGAAGAATATTTAACTGTGAGAGAACAAAGACAAATAATGAACCTCCAAGGGCAGTTGAAGTCAATTGTGGCCTCACAACAATCACAGTCCCCTGGGCCCCTGTCCAACCTATTTTAGGGACAGTTTTATGGATCCTCTCTGGAGTACAGCTGTAACATAAATACAGATGGGCAAGGTAGGCAAGGACTGCTTAATTAAAGTAATTTGTTTTGTCACTCATCTGAATTTCTTCTGGCTGCCTGCTACTGCCACAAGACCCTTTATCCAATTCCACTTCCTAATTTGTCAAGGGACTGCTCCAGCAGTGAAAAAGAACCCACAAAGATTCTTTACAATGAAAATTATTTATTGCTATCAGTTGAAAATTAGCCCACCCATGGATATGTTGGGGGTGATAAAACTGAATTCTTTGCTCATTGTTGGAACGTCTGGTAGTGCTAAACAGGGAGATGTCAAAAATCATTAGGAAAACAATATCTTGTGAAAGACTCTGTAATTCCAAAGTCACTGTCTCCTCCTCACCCTGCATGGTGAATTCCACAGTTTACTAGCTGTCTCTTCGTGTTCTTTTTCCAGTGATCTTTGCAATTTGCTGTGGATTTGTTTACAAAATTCAGTGACATGATTAGCTCAGTGCGTTTTTGCTCCACCTTTGCTTTGCAGCACCCAGCTTCCTCTGTTGTGGAAGCAAAATTGTGGAACTCTTTTGTGATCTGATAAAAAGCCTGCTCCCTTGTAAAAATACTCCTGTAATCACTTTATTTTCCTTGTATTTTATACAATTCTAGCAATCTCACTGACACTTGTTCTGCTACTACAACTACAGGGGCAAAAGCAATCGCAATGCCTAAGAGGAGGAAGGGAGGATTTTGTAGAGAAGGAGCTGAGAGAGGTGTGTGGCTGGGCTGGCAATACTTGAATGTGATAATAGTTCCCATCTTAGCTGAAGAAAGAGCTGTGCTCTGGAGCTGATTAGCTATTACCTTGGTCATGGCAATGCAGAATTGACTGCAGAGTGCTTTGGTTTGTCTTACTTGCCTTTAAATGCAAAACACTCAAGAGTCACTTGGGCAGAAAAGGCAAATCTGTGGTACCTCCAACATGTTTGGAAATTCCTGCTTTAAGTGAATGTTTTCTTGAACTTTTCTGTTTTTCTTCATCCACTTAATCCATGTCACTAGGAATCTGTAGAAGACTTTTGCAATCCTTTTGCAAGGACCATTGCATCTTGGTGAAAAAAATTCGCATCTATTGTTGATACATTTATTACCTTTCAGTATTTTATTTCATAGCAGAAGAGGCTGTTAATTGGAAGGATGCAGTGCCAGATTTATGTATTAAAGACACATGCAAAAGTGTTTACTTGAGAAAACGAGTGCTGCTTTCCCCCTCACTTTTTTTTTTTTTTTTTTGCTAGGTTGTTTTTGGTTTTTTGTTTTTGTTTTAAGGGCTTTGGCTTCTACCATTTTACCTAGAATAATTGTGTTCTAAAGTTGGTATTCCAGGGAATGAAGTATGGTGAGCCAGACTCTTGGGTGGAATTTAATGCTGTGGCATGTGTTTGGACTGACTGAATATAAGTAATTGGAAATGCAGGTTATTTGGATGCTATTCATTTCTAGGGTTTAGCAAAGCTTCTTAGCACATTGTGCTTTAAATAGAAGTTGCAATAGCTCCTCTCAGACTGGAGTTTTTCCAGCTCCTGTCTGCTCTGAAGGTTTGTGCCAGGACACTGGATTCCTGAAACCTTGTGCTGGAAGAGTGGCCATGTTTTGACTCTGTGCTGTGATGATATCAGTGCTGACACCACCCAGCTTTCGTGCTGTGCCGCGCAGTGCTGCTGCTACACGAGCGAGCTGCGGGCCACGAGTGCAACCTTGGCTGAAGCCACCTGTACCTGTACTTAGCATTCATTATGCTGTGGCAGCACAGCTCTCCTCCTGATGCATGTCCTGGCCTTCCACAAATGAGAGCATTTCATGTCAGCGCTGAAAAGGAGATATTTATCACCTGGGAAGATACGTGTTGTGAGCATTTTAGCGCATGTGTAAATGACAAACACTTTTTTTTCTTATGAAATGGACAATAAGTGCATTGGTCAGACATAACTTAGTCCACTGCTATTTATGAAGTCTCATAAAATAGTTAGGTGTTTTAGGTGTTGTCAAATCATTTGGAAAATTTATGGATCCTTATGGTAAAACATACATCTGAAAGTCAAAGTTGAGGACTCAAGGTGAAGGAAATCTCTAGTTTGGTTTTTAAATCAACCAAGAGTCATCCTTTGTATTGGTGTCCTCTTTGTAAGGCATATATTTTTTTACCTCAAAGCAATATCATGCAATTATTTGTCTGGATGCCTGTTAAGGATCATAGTATGAGTCAGTCATTATCAGGGATGGATTGATTGATCGATTGATTGATTGACTTACTGTAGTTTAGATACAAAAAAAAAAAAAAAAGGGTAACAATTTGGGATCGTTTATGATCCACTTATTTACTGAATTTATTGACAGCAGCAATTACTCAGCTCTCTTTGCTTTATGATGTCTGATGGGGTTGGATGTAATAGCTGAGCACTGTCCTGGCTCCTGCAGGTTCCCATGCAGAAATGGGGTGAAGGTCCTTGTGCCTTTTCCCAGAGACATCTCTACCAGCTGGACTTGGAATCCCCCAGTTCTAGATGGCCAAAACAACTTCAGAAACTGAAAACATTAGGTCTAGGGTAGGGCAAAATAGAGGCAGAGAAAGGGTGAGAACAGATATCCCATCTGCCTGCTTGTCCTTGCAGGGGGATTGTGCGTGCTTTGTTCTCTGTCCACCAGTTTTTCATGGCTGTCTGTGTTATAATAAGCTCTAATCAATCCTCTCTAAGATGTTAAAATAAAAACTGGAATTTCTCTCTTCTCCAGGGCCTGGATTTTGTTCTCTGCTCCTTGCAGAAGTACCCCAGTCACCATTCATATGCTGAAGGCTATTGCCTCTTTCTTCTGACAATGCTTCCTTGCCTCTCAAGGAGTTCCAGCCTGTCATAGGTAATCTTTTTCCCTGCAGGAAAAAGAATTCCAAATAACACACAACCAGATTGAATGCACCCTTCAGAGACTGGCAGCTGCCTCGTTAGTGCCCCTAAATGTGAGAGATGGAGACTCCAGAAAGGAGTAGGTTGCTGTTTCAGTCTTTGGTGAGATGAGGTGGTGTGAGATCTCCCTGTAGACACTCTCACTCCAGCAGAGAAATGTTTTATAGTTTGTGCCCAAAGCATCTATTTCTGTGTGCAGTGGAGAGTCTTATGTAATATATTCCTCTCCACATGTTCTTTTTCCCTTTCAGCACTGCTTCTGGTGAGTTACAGTTACTGAATGCAAAAATACAAATATGACAATTCCAGATCATCCTTTTGTGGCCACTGCTTTGTGTCTCAGTCTTTCACCTTCTCAGCCCACTCAGTTTAAATCTGCTGAAGGAAACTCAGTGATACCACCTGAACACAGAAAACATCCAGCTTTTGAGGCAATTCTGTTATAAAAAATGTGTAAGAGTACTTTAGTTTTGAAAATGTTTGAGAAGACTGTACCAAAGAAACTCTGTGAAGCTGAAGTCCTCATTTTGATGTAGCTTGTGGGAGAAAAAAAATGAAAAAGCTGTAAAAATTAATGCTAAAGGAAATGTAAGGAAAGCAAGTTAGTTTAATGGGTACAGGGCAGTGGTTTCAGAGAGAACATAACTAGGTCTCAGAGGACCACATCCAGGTACATCAGCACAGAGCTTTGCTCAAGTCAAAAACTGTGTAACAATATGTCTTTTTTTTCTTTTTTTCTAAGGGAGAAATGACTTAATGTCTGTTTTCATTCAGTAGCTTATGTATCAGTAGCAAAGTCATCCCTGAATGGTCCTGAGTTGTGTTCTGAGTAAAAACACAAACATAAGGATGATGCATTTCACAGTATACAAAACAAAATTTAATTTGTCATTTTGGGGGTTTACTTTTTTTTAATTTATTGAACTTGTTAGTTCACTGAGTTTATAACTACCTTGAAGCAGATGGATTGGAAGAACCAGCTTCCTTATATTTTTTTGTGAAACAGCTGCCAACAATAGCATGTTTTTTATTCATATAGTTTATTAATTTTCTTAAAAGTGAGTGGATGATTTTGACACGTCTTAGAGAAGGTAAATTAGAAGGTTTTTGTTCATGTGATAGTGCTTATGAAAGCTGAGCTTTAGTACATTGTAAATTATGAATTTTCATTTCAATGTACTATAATTACATTATAAAGTGGGTATGTAATGAGCAGAAGCAATATTACAGTTTTATTCACACTGCATCAGTCTGTTTCTTCTACCTCAGTCTCTACTTGAAAGACCATCTCAAAATAAGTAAGAAAAGGCTTTTGTCCATGTTCACTGAAGTATTAGTTAAGGAGCATCCTTTCCTACAGGGAATTAGACTAATTTTATCCAGGTATCTGCCTGGTTGTCAGACTTACTCTTTACTTGTATAAAAGCACTTGAACTGAGGATTGTGAAAGAAGTGGCCCAGTTCTTAGGAGCAAAAGATCTTATTTCAGACAGAAGTCAGTGAATGGGAGGAGAAGTGTATGTGCATATGTGTGGGGGCAGGAAAGAGCAGGGAGAGGAAGGGTCAGGGTTACAATAATAATGATATTCAGGTCCATTTGGGTGCACTTCTTGAGTTTATTACTGCTGTATTTAAGTATCACACCGCCCCAATTTTTTCTCTGACCAGTCTCTCCTTTACTAGAGTGACTCATAGAATAAATGTGAAGCAAGTGAGGAGATGTGATTACTAAGGACTAGCATCTGTGAAGCTGGAGGGAGAAACAGCTTCATTTTGGCAACTTGAAATTTGAAACAGAGCAGGGAGGCCATGCAGGACTCGTGGAGACTGAAATAGATACATATATATATATGTGTGTATATATATATATATATGTATATATATATGTATATATATATACATATCTATGTATGAATGTATGTTTGTTTTTTGTTTTTTTATCTGTGTAAAATTAAAAAAAAAAATATTAGCAGGCTTGAATTTCAGAATGGTGTCAAGTTCAGTCCTTTTGAAACACCTTTTTAACCCATCTATGATGCATTAGGTTTAACACTGAAAAAAAGTGAGGAAACTGAGCCCATTAATTACAGTACAGTAATTTAAGCTCAGGTTTATATAATCTGGGTAGGAGGAATAAAAGAGAAGGTTAGATGAAAGCTCAAATGAGAGCTTAGCCAAGCTGAACCCTAGAAGTGCATCTCCTGCTCCTGATAGATGACCTGAATGTTGCATATACAGAATTCAATGTTGCCTGGAACTTCCTTTTTTAATAAATTGATTTCACATTTAAATTTTGTCAGCTCATAGCAGCTCCTTCTAGCGACACATGTTCCTTGCATACAGCATTAAAGGGCTTTTCTCTTAGCCTTTGGGGATTTTGGTAAGGGTCAGGGGAAGAACAAAGGGAAATAATGTAAATACTGCTTAAAAAACCCACCACCCACCACTCCAACCTCAGCAAGTAACAGCTTATTGGTCTCACCAAAAATTAGGATAGTTTATACTTGGCTGAATTTTCTATTGCTCTGTCAAAAAAAAAAAAAAAAAGTGAAGTTGGCACACAATTTTTTTAAGCAATTACACCTTCTGTATTCCATCTCACCCTCTCATTGTACAAACCATAAATCTTCAAGTTCTGCAAACATGTTCAGTTCTCCCCTGCCAACAATATGAGGGAAACAACCCCTTGTACAAAGATATTGACCAAATGCCTTTAATGCATTTTGCAAAATATTCCTCTCTTTGCTGAAATTGTTGATCCTTCTTGAACTTCTACTGCAGATGATTATTTTATCTTTTCTCTTTTTTACTTTTTAAATTTCTTCTCCACTGCCAATTGCTTGTTGTTTTTGTGACCCTCGAAGAAGATTCCCCCAACATTCAGTCAATTGTAATTATTTTCCTTAAGTTAGCAGGAACACAGCATGACTTTTTCAGAATCAAGAGTAAAATTATTCTGTATGAGAAAAGAGAGAGTGCTGAGACTTCACAAAATGGTTAAACCAGAATGGAAATAATTCTGGATTTGGTGACTGCTGGGATTCTCCAGCCTACCTTTTGGTGATAGGGTTATCTGATTTGATTTTGAAGTGTTATCTCAGTTTCCAAACAGACTGCAAGGAGATTCTGTGCTCACTGAATGTGCTAAGTAAGCTCACGATTTATTTTTACTTCTTGTAGCTCACATGCCTTATTTATTTAATACCATTCAAGTGTTGCTCTGAGAACATTTTGAGCAGTTTCCTTGTGAGGTTTTCCAGCTCCCTCATTGCCATGGTATTTCTATTCCTGTTCTATTCTCCCTGTGGGAAAATATGATGATCTCTTCTGGAGAAAGATGTGATGATTTTGGTGCCTGAAGTGTCTGACTGAAGAGCCCTGATTAGTTGCCCATACACTCCTCCCAGAACTTAGCGTTTTACAGCACCTCAGCCCAGCTTCTTTTCCTACCTGTTGCAAATGATAAAAAACTGCTCCAGCAAATCAGATGTCACCATAAGAACACTTTAAAATAATCTTATCTGGGAAAACCTTCATTTAAATGTTGGCCCAAAATCATGTACCATTTTTTTTTCGTCAACTGCAGCTCAACAAAATTTCAATTTTGTTTATTCTCTCTCTCTCTGCTTTTCTACCATTTGAAGTGTCATATAGTAGCAATTACTTAATGACCACTCATGTAAAGAATGATCCTCAAGAGAGGGATAAACCACACAGTAGGCATGAAAGCTTTTATATCTAAATATTTCAGCCTCCCGGTCACTTCTGTCCTAAGACATTCTTGCGGAGATTTCTTGGGAGGTGCCTGGATAGCATATTAAGGCTGTTTAGTTTTGCAAATTTCGTTGTAAGCTTCCCTTGCCCTTACCCTTTTTGGGCCACTTAAGAGAGCTCATCTTTAGTCCTCGTATCTGATTTATATTTGCGAATGCAGTTGCGCGGGTCTGAGAAGCGTTTGCGCTCGCGAGGCGCGTTGCACGACACCCAGCATTAATGTGTGTGTGCTCAGGCTGTGTGAATTCAGCCAGGAGAGTTGTTCGTCCCTCTGGGCGGCACACAAGGCAGACAGCTCGGAATCACACGGGACGAAGAGCTCCGTTCCCTCCTGGCCGAGAGGAAAGCATCCTGGGGACGGAGCGTCATCGTGCTGATGAGTGGCTGGCCATGCGCCGTCTTCACCGACACGTTTCGGAGGATGGGTGGTTTAATGAAGGCCAGGGCTGGGGGATAATTCATTCCGTGCCATGAGGTTAACCACAAGCCTCTCAGAAATCGCAGCCCTTGCTGCTCTGGCAGATGTGCTGGAACCCTGTGCTGTGACTGGAGGTTTTTCAGCACTCCGTTCCCCCCACCCTTCGCTCATCGTAAAGCACGCACCCGTCCCGCTGCCAAAACTTTTAATAAAAAATAGATTTGGGTCTGCAGTTTCCAGAGCCTTTATCAACCTTCCAGCCAAAGTCAGAGTAATAAACCCGGAGAACATCTAAGCGTGTGCTCTGCAGATGACTGATTTCTGCTCTCGGGATGTCTTAGAGGCAGTGGCTCCCACCATTATTTTTACATGGTGTGCTGCAGGGGACTCCTGAGAGCCCCTTTCCTTCTAGTTGCACAAAACATTTGGGATCAGTTTTTTTGCCTTTGAAGTGAGTGATTTTTCTGTAGAGAATTAGTTTGTTCATTCTGTTGAAGGTACCTTGTCATTAAGCTTTGGATGGATACTCTTTTTGTTAAAGGATTTCAAAATTTGTGTTAGATATTAGAAAGTACCATAAAAGAAAGACTTTCAGAAGACCAGCCTTGTAAAAAAAACCAAAACTGCTCAAATATTTTTTTTTTAAAAAAACCCCTTTTTTATTGCTCTTTCTTCCACACAAGACAAGATCACTGTTACATTCAGCCATTATGTTTAATATAGGTTATGTAAGGGAAAAAAAACCCCACCCCAAATCCTAAACCCACTGAGGTAACATATATTGAAGCTTAATGTTTAGTTAGTTTATCAAATGTAAACTCTTCTGTGAATACCAAAAAGATGTAGAATGAAGATAATCTGAAATGTGATCCAGCTTTTTTGTTATTGCTCCTCATCTGGGACTTGCAGCCTTCTCACTTGAGATGTTGGAATTTTGTCTGTAAACATTCCTCATTTGTTCAGTGCAGAGTAAAATGTGTTAATTTATTAATCACCTGTCAGTTTAAGGTGCTGTGTCTCACTTTTCACTGGAGCTCACAGCACTGTTCCCATCCCAGGGAGGAGGCTGCTCAGGGTGGAAATGAGGAGCGGGAGATAAAGGATTTCTAAAGCCAGCACATTAAGTACATATTTGTTCACCATGTCCTTGACCTGACCAAGCTAAAACCTGTACCAAATTGAACCAAAGCTGGTGTAAGAGCAAAAGAAGCATTTGTGCTTTTATAGCTCTAGTTTAAAGCAATGTGTTTTCTTTGTATTAATGAGCTGCTTGCAAATTTCAGGTAATGTTTAATGTACATTTTTTGTTGACCCTTCTAAGAAAATGTGTTCAGGTGGGAAAGAAATGAATAGATTCTTCAGTATTTCTTTCTGCAGGACCACAGGTTGACATGCAGGGAGTATGTTTGTGGGAATCCTTGTTACCAAACCAACAGGAGGTCTTGACATTGAGGGCAATTCTGGGAGAATGAATAATCTTGACTTCGGGATGCTTTGAGTTTCTCCAGATATTCCTTGCTCTAGCTCCACTATATTTCTGAATTCCTTTTATATTTGTTATCAGTGATACAAGTATTATGCACAATTTTTTCACTATCTTAGTGTGAAAAATTTGGATCCAAATTCTTCAGGCTTTAGCACCTCCATCTATTAGATATTGTATGTCTTCCCTCAAGCATTCAAGTTTGAATGTGCAGTCCTAAATTTTCATTTATGTGCTTAATCCTCCTTCTTGGAGCTAGCCAACTGGAATAGCATAATGTTAACATTTTTAGCAAAATGTTTATTCTTAAATTTGGATTATTTTCATTTCTCTGCAAGGAGGAGCAAGAAGAGAACATATATTGGGGTGCTGTAATACTAAACACCAATTTATTTGTAAGCATTCATTAATTTATTAATAGTAGTATTAATAGTATCTACTATCTAGATAAAGTAAAGTTGGCTGTTTTTCCCATTTGCCATAACAATTAAAATGAGGCAACTTTTTAATTTGATGGTTTTATTTAACTTTTCAAGTTATTCCTCAATATAAGAGCTTACTGTCCTCTTTGACACAATCCTATTTTCACTTTTATTTGTGTAAATTAGGAATAACTTGGTAAATTACTTCACAGCCTCGATGGCTGTACAATTGTGTAACACAGTGTAAGTCTGGATTGATGCTTCTGACTCTGCCATGAGTAAATGGCTCCATGTGGATAAAGTGGACACAGATTAGGATTGAGAAATGTGCAAAGAGAAGCTTGGAGGCACAACAACAAACCAAGGTAATTGTATGGTAAAGGCAGAGGAACTCCCAAGCCTGTTTCAGTGACATCACCATAAAACTGAACTCATTGTCATCAAGCTAAGGTTGACAGAGTTGTGCTAAGAGATAGCAGCTGTTTGAATGCCATAATAAACCCTCAAGAATGACAGTAAAGTAGCCTTAGATCTGCCTGTTCAAGCAGCTCACAAATGGGCTGCCACAAAACACACAGCCAAGTCAGCTTCTTCTGTACCTTTAATTATTTAAGTTTTCCATTCTTCTTTTACTGCAGTGTGAAGCCCTCCCTTTTTCAGACATAGCACCAAAGGCAGTGCACCCCATCAACATTTACTGTCAGCAATATTCATTGATCTGTTACCATCTAAACTGTTCCAAAATTCTCAGACTGGTACATGCTGAGGTTCTGCTACTGGGTCATCTGGAAAAAATAAAGTAAATGAAATATACTTTCATATCATCCCTGTATGTCTTCCCCAGATGTTCTCCAGAGTGCTACTTCTGCTAAAGAGCCGTGTAAGAGCACTTTCTGTGTATCAGTTCTGCAGTCACCCACAGATGTGAACGGGATACTTTCAAACTTTTTTTTTTAAAAAAAAAAAAAATGCAAATATTTTCCCCATGTGTAGATCAATACTGCTTTTCAGAAAGGGTGCAGAAGGCAAAGTGGTTTTGCACACAAATGCTTATCCTCAGTTTTAAGTGTTCTTTTTGTAAATTGCTGCTGCATCTATGGCAATACTCACCACTGAAAATTATTTGTTTTGTGTCCCAAAATATACTGAGATAAGCTCTCAAAATATATCTTTTCAAATCTAGGTCATTCTGTGCAAGAACTTTCCATGTTATGAAATACTGAATGCTTATTGAAGGAGGAAACAACCTCTCCTTTGTATTGACATGAGGCAATGGAGAAAAGGAATTTCCTTTAAAAAAAACAATAAAATTGGCTTTGTCTTCTTCATGGTTCTTAACATAAGAAGATGGGAGTGTGTGTGGACTTTTCTCATGGAGTAAGGACTAGGGAAATTGCATCTTGCTAGATCTGGAAGAGACTTTATATAGCTCAGATATGTAAGAATTGCCAAAGCATCTCTGCTTATGCAGGTGTGATGTGGATGGTCTCTGACCTCGGGAGGGACCCTTGACAAAGCTGCACTGAACAGGCACTAGTTTTGCTAATTCCTTTTGCACACAGTCAGGAGAAGTGTCAGCTACTAAGACAAAAAGGTGGGAGCTCCTATTGGGTTCTAAAGCATGTGAGAAGCATCTTCAGCTTCAAGTCCCTCTGTCTGGATTGTCTTTTCTTTTACATTTCTTTACATCAAACCCAAGCCTTTCTTATGTATTGCATGGTTCCTCTAAAAAACTTAGAGATAATTTTATTACAAGTAAAAAGGTGATTGAGCCTCTTGTTTGAATAAATAAACCTCAGGATTTGAGGTCTTTTAGGGCTTCTTCCAAAGGGATGCTAGCATTTGAAGTAGAGGCAATCACTACATTTTATGTGATTACTTCACAAGTCTCTAGGACTCTATTTCAGCACAATTAACAATGGTTGGAATCACTGGCTTTGATTTCAGTGCAGTGAAGAGAGGGTATTAAATTCATACAGGTAGGAGTGGAATTTTCTCCTGCTGAAATACACTGTTTTGTGCCAAATGAAAAACAGTGAAGGAGTTTTTATGTCACTTTTCTCATTAACTTGTCCCTGAAACAGAATACTACAAGAAAAGTCAATGGACTTGGAACTCATGAGAGGTTGAATTTTCTCTGATTTAACTCAAGGATTAATGCCATAGACCTCTGGGTGAAAGAATAATTAATTCATTTCCTTAAGACAATAAATCAAGAGAATAAATCAGACTTTTGTATCAGGTCTAAGTAGATTGCATTCAACACTAGTCTTTCCCATATGATTTTTATTATTTTTTTTTTTTTATTTTCTCAGGAGGTTCTACGAAGGCAGAAGAACTAAATTCAAGATATTTGTAGCCAAGAGATCTCAGCTGGACTGATTTTTCCAAATAAACATATCCCTCTTACCCCATATTTCTATGACTAAGTTTTTAAATTTTGGACTCTAGTATATTGTATTGTATGTATATTCTGAATACTTTACAACAGTTAAATTTACTTTAATTTCAGACATTTAATTAATTTTAAGAATTTACTTAATTTCAGCCATCTGAAAAAAAAGTGTTTTCACACTTCTTTTTTTTGCTTGTTACTTTTGCTGTGAGGAAGATCATAATTTTGGTTTTCTGTACTTTACTAAGGCACTCCAAGATCTGCATTCTGTATTATTAATATAGTAGTGACCCTGGGTTCTTGGATGGCTACTGCACTAAACCTTATGGCCAGTAGTGCAAATGAGAGGAGCTGCATAAATAATGAAATCTGAGAAGTGTAAACTAGCCAAAAGTCTAAAAGGTCTGTACTTTTCAGTTTTACAGTGCCATTCAGTTGAGTTGGAACATACTTTGGGCTAAGAGTCTGAGCATAAGAGGCTGTAGCACCTATTTTGTCGAGCATTTCCCCGTTTCCCTACTCCATTGCATTCCAGCTGTGATTTGCTGAGCTGTAGAATGTCCCTGAGTGGTATATTGCATGCAATGCTTGAAAATTTGGCTTCACATTCCTCAGTTTCTTTTCAGCAATTTCTCTGTTTCTTTTATTGCCTCAAAACAGACTTTGCTTTAGCTGGAGAACAAGGTTACAAAATACAACTCCTATGTAGTTAGAGAGGTTTTAATCTATAATAATAAATGGAATATTTTTTGCTTCTTTTTATTCTTCCTGGTGTGATGCCAAAAAGAAAAGGTAGTTGGAACAATGGCTTCTTGGGGTGGCTGTTGTCCCTGAGTCCTGAATCTGTATTAGGGATATCCGTGTTGTCCAGCCTGTCTCAGCAGGAAGAGGGAGGAGTGGAATACTAAAGTTAGGAGCTCACCCCTGTCCATGATTTATTAAAAGCAGCCTAGCTTCATGTCTTAGGCCCTGAATTAAATAACTGCAGTTTGACTGTATGGGTATGTATCTGTGTATCCCACTTCTGTGCAGTGCCTGAAGGCCAGGGAACTGCCTTTGTTACCTCTCCTGCCTGCTGGCACTGCTACAGGAGAAAGAAAGAAATCCAACTAATTTTTAATCATCTAATGCGTCCCTTTTGGATACAGAATTCATCAAGAGCCATAAATACAGTGCATGGCTTTAATAAAGAGTAAATGTGAATTTTAAACCACACCTAGCGTTGATGTTGCTTGGATTGAATGTGCTTGCACAGCCCAGTGTTCCTCCTCATCACCCCATCATTAATTTCTGCCTTTTCTCCTCTTAATTCCTGTGTGAACAAAAGCAGAGTTTGTGCCACTGAGTTGAGAGCAGCCTGCTTAGACATCAGGCAGCTGCCCTTCGCTCACCATCGCGAGTCCTTCTCTTGCTCAGAGTGGATGGTGACACCGCAGGGATTTGTGTACTGACTGAGCAGCGAGCTTTGGCTCTGGAGCAGCTGAAGGACCATAAGGCAAGGAAGGAATTTTTAAAGAAGTTCACACTAATCCCTGGATTTGGAGGAATGATGGAATAAACTGCAAACCTTTTGCTTCAGGCACTGGAGCAGATGATTTTTCTAATAAATAATGTTGTTTTGAGTGTTATTGAGCTCATTCGTGTTGTGAGGGATTTTTTCTTTAAAAAAATTGTTGATTTCTTTGTACCTTAACAGTGCAGCTTTTGAACAGCTGGGTGCTTTTGTGTTCCTTCTCCCATTTATTATGTCATTTTACTGCATATCCAAGAACAGCTTTTAATTTTTCTCATTTTTAGCTTCACTTTCTAGTTTTTACAGCTAAGTGCATTTTTTATGTTGTAGGTCACCTGTCACATTTCACTCGGGCAGTATCTGTACACTGGAAGTAATTCAACCTCTCTCTCTGTTTAATTTCATGTTAATGTCTAGGAGATGTTGTCTAGGTTAGCCAGGCAAAGGAACATCGTGCTCTTTCCTGATTTTCTTTAGCTGAGAATCTTCTGGCTATCTCACTGCCCTGGAGTGTTATGTTGGTCTGGAATTTGCAGATAGCTGAGGTGTGAGCTGGCCAGATGAATTGCTGCCCATTCTGAATTGCTCAGTTTAAATTTCTGTGCTGTGCTGGATACTGCTCAAGGTGTTGGGTCCTTAAAGAGGATCCTCTGCTACTTCTTGCTTCAGATGCTGTAAATGGGGCAATGAGAAATTCCTTCACATCACTGACTAAAGTCCTGGCCAACTATCTGTTGTTTCCCAAGGTATTTTTAGGCAGAGCTCTCCAGAGGAGATGTGTGATGAACTCCCTTTGCTGCTGTATCTGTGCCATACTTTTACCTTGTTTTGCTGATTGTTTATAACATACATAGGTATGTGTTAGAAGAAAATTTGGGAGCATGGTGTGTTCATACCTACTTGATAACATATTTTTGGTATGTATAACATGTCAATGGAAAAAGGGAAGTGCAACACAAAGAGTATGTTTTGGGTATCTCTTGCAGATGTTGAATCTGTCCACAAGAAGAGATTTCTAAGAAACAAGTTTTATTAATGAATGCTGCATCACTGCTCTTTTTATGCTTGCAGCTGCTCAGAGGGAAGGAAAGTCCCATGTCTCTCTTACACACGCTGAAATGCAGCATGATTTATTGGTGTATATAAATTTAAGCTAGTTATTTCTCAATTGACTTCATTTTGCTTTGTGCCAAGGTCCCCTGAGTAATGTGAAAGAAAATTAAAATGCCTATTCTGATGTAATGATTGAATAAAACATAAAGGGATAGTAACAGTCAAATTAGATCCTCTTGCTGCTTGTTGCCAAGAGTAGTTGGTTCATTAAACCAAAGCAGGATGGAAGTGATGAGCAATGTGCTTGCTCAAAGGATTCCTCTCTTGAGAAGGTGCTGGTGTTACTCTAGATCCTTAAGATCATCTTCTGGTGCTTGCTGACAGCCTCTGAGGAATAAGCCTTGATGTCATATTACCTGTCTGTGATCCATCTGCCTTAGTTACTTTCTCTCATGCTGCATTGGTTTGGAAAAGAAAGAAAAGTCAGGAAAATTGTGACTTCCACCTGTGTGAGTGCTTTGGAGAGAACAAGACTGAGTCTTCTTATGTAAGAAAGTGTGTCTGTCTCTTAAAAAGCCCGGTGCTTATTTTCTTTGCTAGGCGATTGCAAAGAACCAGTGGAATAGAGAGACAGTGTTGTGGTGAATATTAACTTTTAATAAGCTTACAGAGTAGAGCCTTTCATAATTGGAATTTCTTAGATCTGCATAGATAATGAAAATAAGAACAAACTTGCTACATATGCTAGCAGATGATTTCCAAACACTTAAACCCAACGGATTTAAAATTTATTATGCTAAGAAATTGCTTGGAACATACAAATCTTGGACAATAACTACATTTCATGCTAAGTAGACATCATCTGGTTCTGTTGAAATGTAAAGACTCAATTTGGGTCTTGCTGAAAGCAGTGGTAGATGTACTGTTGGCTTGGCTAAATGCAGAGCTGGGGCAGTGGGAACTATCCTGGTGTTGGGAGACAACAAGGTCTGCACTGGGGAGGGGTGGGGGTGGAAAACCACTGTTAGAGGTTATTTTAAGAGCTATAAAGGGCTTGGAACGGCTTGGGAAAGTCTGTTACAGGTAGGAATGATGGTGGGATGGGTTAGCATTTAGGAAATGCAGATTAAATGGAGGGCATGTAGGGAGTTGAGGACCTTGTGTTAAGGAACAAGAGTAGGACATACAAAGCAATGCTGTGTAGGATGGGTGCTTGGAGTGGGAGATGCATTCTGGAGGCAAAATAAGAGTGGAATTGCCTCGGCAAAGAAAAAGAGATGGGGACCGAGAAGCACCCAAAGAAGCTGGAGTTTGCATGAATGGATGGAAAACGTAGAACCAGGGTAGAGAAGAGAAGCAAATACCCCAACTTCCTTCTTTGTTTCCTTATATATCTATATATATATCTATATATATATTTATTGCTCATTCAGTAAAGACAATTGCCATGCTGGAATATCAATTTCCAGGAGGCAGAGTCCCTGTGAGCAACACTAAATCCAAAACCTTTCTAATATGCTGGGACTGAACTCTGTGTTGTATGAAATGACCTCTTTCTGAAGAATGGTATTCTCAATCCTTATCCCAAAGCACAGACTGACTAGCTTTTAGTTAAAAGGGGAATAGGATAAATGATTGTTTTACCATAACATCAGTTTAATGTCTTGTAGATATGCTGAACAGTTTGAATGAAATGTCTTTTTATTTTCCATTGTTGGAAATTCATTATAGCAGGTATTACAAATGTAAGTGAATTGAGTGCTTTACTCCCAAACAACTGCTTTTCTGTGCTGGCTAGCTGCTTCAGAATGCAGAGTAGATGGTGTCCACTGCTCAATCAGAAATGCTGAGTAGCTTAAATGACAGAAGATGATCATAAAGGTCCCCCTCCTGTTTCTCAGGGAGAGTTAACTGTTGAGTTAAATCCATACTTGTCCACCTTCGGTGTGCTTGGAAAAGAAAAAACTTAGTGATGCTAATCAGCAGGCAGAAGGGAAAACCCATTTTGAGAGATTGAGTTCTGAGACAGACTGGAGACACGAAGCTCTTTTAGATTTCCTTGAGGCTCTTTCCCCCAAATCTCCTATTTGGAGTAATGTCCCATCAATGTATTTGCCATCAAGACCAAGACCTCTGCTGGATAACCTTTCTCTTTATTCTGAACAGACTGTGAAGGCAGCCCTAGCATTGTCCTTTACAAGGCATCAAGTATGGGGAGGAAAAAAAAAACCTATTTATGTTTATCTTAATCTTGACCTTTGCTTGAGTGTGAAAGGGAAAGAGGAATGAGCCTGGCTTATTATTTTACTGTAAACTTTTTTTCAGATTCTGATTATTTTTCCTTGAATACCTTGGACACAGGCTAGAGTTTTGGCTCTGCATTTACACTCTGGTTCCATGATGTGTGTAAGACACTACGTGACCTTTTTCTTAGAGGAAAAATAGATAAATAAATATAGGAAATATAGGAAAAAAGATAAATAAATATAGCCTGATATGTAGAAGGAATCCCATAGTGCAAGGAGCCTCATCAGCATGATCATCATCTGCTTTTGCATTTAACAAGGAATCTTGTTCAGTTGCACATATTCAATCTGAAAACAATAAAGGCAGAACTGTTACGAACTAAACTATTAAAAAAAAATTAAAATCCTCCTCATTTCATTTGTTGAAAAAGAAGGAGAAGGGATAGACATATGGCCACCCACTTGGTTGTGCAAATTGAAAGAAGTGAAAATAACTTGTGACAGAATTGCCTGGAGGTTTTGTTTAGCCTGTCACACATGGCCTCAATAACGCTGTGAAACAGTTTCTTTTACCCCCTCCAACCTACTCAGCCCCTTCTGCTGCGGAATCTGCAAGGCATTTTTCAAATTAAGTGAGCACTGTTTTCCTTTTAAGTTTCAGGAGCAAGTGCCTGAAAAAGACATGCTGAGAGCTTGGAAACAATCTGCATCAGCAACAAAGGGAGATGCCTGCTGCTTTGCAGGCAACACAGAAAATATGCCAGCCATCCAGCCCTGGTTCCTGGGCTGGCTGATGATTATTTGTCCTCTGCACTAGCCTTTCTCAGAATGCTGTGGGGAGGGGGGTGGATTTAAGAGTCCTTGGAAAACTGCTGGAGCGTAGGTCATGTTTTATTAGTGTGTTGTCTGGGATTTGGAGCTGGTGTTTGCCTCCTGAGCTTAGGTAATGAGCTTTTTGGGAGTGCTGTGCCTGAATTCCCTGTGCCTGGGGAGGTGAATGGGTCTGTGTTCGGTGCTGGGGGTCTGACTGCTCAACACACCACTAGTGAAGCCATCCTTCTGTCGTACTGGAGGAAATTAAACAGAGCCATTTGTAGGTTCTGATGAAGAACTGATAGCATCAGAAATAACCTTGGCAGCCATTTTAACTGGTGGCAGAGGAGCAGCTTTTGCATCTTAAATAAGCAGGGATCACTTACCCAAGTCAAGGAGTCGCCTGATAAAAGTTTCTGAGGGTGAATACAAGGAGTCATAGAAGTGGTAGGCTTGTCATAGCTGCATCAGTCAAGGAAGAGAAGGCAGGAGCTCTGTGGCAGGGCACGAGCTTTTCTTTTCTTATGGAGACATATAAAGACTTTGAAAGAAGACAGTGAACAGTTCAGCACCTATCTGTAATCTAGGTAGGACAGGAAGGTAGAAGGGAAAGTCCAGTAGTTGCTTCTGTTTTTTTGCTGCATACATCCATTTAAACTTCTGTTTTTTCCTCATTATAAATGCACTCATGCTTGAAAGACTTTGACTACAGCCTGTGTGCTATGCAGGAGCCTCTTGCTGCTCCTGGTTCAATAATCCTCTACCTGCCCCAATGTCTCTCTCTGCAGAGTTTACCTATATTAAATCACTCAAGACAGCTGTGGGGCCAGAGGAGGTGCTGGTGAGGGAGGAGCCAGGTCTGTGCAGCAGCCCCCTGCCAATGTGTGTGTTTCTGGCTGCCCCACAAGGCAGTGGGGATTGTGGTGCTGGGCTGTGATCAGCCCACAGGCTGGGGAATGAGGGCAATGTTCCTCCCAGAGCCCTGGCCTGCTGCTCACAATGTCCCCCAGGTCGAGGATTTTGGTTTTGGTGAGCTAACGAGCAGTAGCGTTGCAGTTCTGCAGCATATTAATAGCTTGAGAGTGAGCTATAAACGCTTTCTTCCAGCCTGGAAGAGATTAAACATCTAAATGATGTAACCCCATTTGAAAAAAGGCCAGTATTCCAGGAGACACCCTGCCCTTGCTTTTATTTTCTAACCCTGTGTTTCTTTACATCGATTAACAGCCAAGCAGTGAGAGAAGGGACAACACTGAGAAATGAGTGTCAAAGAAAGCAGTGTGATGATCCAGGTCTTCACACTGATATTTAGCTGTTGTATTATGGAATAGCTGAGGTTCATGTAGTCATAAATGAGATACAACTGTTGACTTTTACCACTGGAATTAGAAAAGTTTTGTGTCAATGACAATATATTTTTAAGGTTTCATTGGCCATTAATATGATTAGATTTTTATTTTTTTTTAGTATTATATATATATAAATTTATATATAAATTTTATATCAGGGATTAATACTAGAAGTGTAAGGGGAAAAAATAAAGCCCAGGGTTGTAGTAGCTAAGTAAGCTAAGG
Organism: Cyanistes caeruleus; assembly: GCF_971803275.1. Lineage (NCBI taxonomy): Eukaryota > Metazoa > Chordata > Aves > Passeriformes > Paridae > Cyanistes > Cyanistes caeruleus. The sequence goes on from NC_141705.1 coordinate 76,829,519, forward strand.
TTGTCACCTTTAAACTTGGAACTTATATGAGAAAACAGGGAGGTTATAACTAACTATAGGTTCAAAATAATGGAAAGTAAATATAACTAATATAAGTATCTGAAATTCTCAAACATTTTCTGTCACATTAAATGGTTTAGTCTGTCCATTTGTACAGCACACTACTCAAAACCTTTCTTGGCAGAATGTGTCAACTGGAAGACATTTGCAGCCAATATGCTGATAGTAGGTATAAAATGCTTTTGCCTTACCTGGGGCCCTAGAACTTGTTTATTTGCATCTGACACAGAATTTCTTCTGGGAATAAGTGGCTCAGAGATACAGCTTAGAAAACCTGTAAGTTTTTCTGGCTTCATAGGGAAGTATACATAACATTTGTTTGTATATGCCAGTAAGCCAAGTCTGGGTGAAGAATATTCAAACATGTAGGGAGTTACAGTGTTTAACACTCTGCTTAAATTGTTTTAGCTTATGTTAATCATGCACACAACTCCTGAAGAGGAGAAATACCTGGAAGTGAAAACTGAGAAGTAAAGCAAAGTGAAAAAAATTTTTCTTCTCCTTTTCTACTTCTCTTAGGTAAACCCCTTAAATGACTGAGCTCCAACTCTTCTCCAGCTCTGTCTTTTTGCTGTTAATAACACAAAAATTCACCCACAGACCCAGCAGACCTTTTTATTATTTTTTTTTCTGGCATGGAGAACAGGTTTAGAAGGCTCTGAGGACTCAGTTTCCCCTGGAGCCTTGGCTGGTATGGGCTATGTGCAGCAGCAGTGAGGTGGGATCACAGCTATGCAGCCCCCCTGCTTCACCTATGCGTAGCAGCAGAAGTTGGCAAAGCAGCATATTGACTTTTAGGGATTAGTGTCTGTGCCAGCTGCCTTGCAGCAATGTAAAGCACAATTGCAGGAGAAAGTGGCACTGGTTAGCGGGAAGCAGGATTCCCTGGGCTGAGAGTCAGATAAACTTGGCTCCCTTGTTGCACTTAGGTTTGCAGTTCTTGTGCTACTGATGTTTATTCTGGACATCTAGTCTTTCAGAGTGCTATTTTATTGTAAACTAGTGCCAGTTTTGATTACAAAGACTTTAAAACTTTCTAATTCAAAAATCAGAAAATTACAATCCTACACATGCTCACACCTGAAACAAAAATATTTCTTTTCGTCAGGTTACACTTCAGACCTTTAAATAAAAAGTGTAGACATTTTAATGCCTTGCTCATTTTCTCTTTTTCCTTCTGGGAAAAATACTTCGTAATTTCTCCAAATTATGGAATAAACCCCAAAATTATTGAATTTAAAAAAGAAAAAAAAAAGGAAAATGAAGAATTGGAGAATGAGGAGAGGGGGAGGAGAGAGTGAGTATTATTATTTCTTCCTGTTGTGCTTAGTAACAGAATAGGAAGGATGAACGTTCTTGGAATTTATAATCTTAATGAGAAATACACGACTTTCATGAAACCTGGTTTTGAAGGCAGACCATTTTCAAATTAAGTTTCCCCCAGCTCTGGCTCTAACAGCTTTTGCCTTTACCTGTCAAAGAACAGGAGACTTTAAAAGCTTTGATTCACTCCAATCCAACAGGACTTAAAAGTATGTGACTTCAAATGTTCTCAAGTGGTCTTTTTAAAATCAGCCTAATTGATGTCGTACAGGACTGTGGGTGTAGTTAAAGTTAAGTACGTGATTAAGTGCTTCCCTGGAAGCAAGCCAGAACACTTAACACCTTCCAGAACGAACTCAGCCTGAATATGTGCAATATGCACTCATCGGGAGTTGTCTCTCTTTTCTAAGAAAAGAGAATTTTTCCTATTCCAAACCCAAGATGGCTCTTCCTTGCTTTCATCCTTTAGATGTACTCTTTCTAAGCCCCCTTCTCCTTGAACTCCCCTTCCAAACATAAAAATACCGAAACACATATGCTCTTTATTTTTGGATTGTGTGCAGGTGAATGTTTTCCTCTCTCCAGCTGTGGAGAAGCCAAATGTCCACTCAGCAATGTTACTTTTTTATTTCCTAACTGATACCTGAAAATGGCTTTTCCATAGGATTCTTTGTTAAAAGCGATTATCTGGAGATAAATAAATAATGAAAACCCAGAGACTCATGTCTTTCCTCTTTTCATCGTTTTTTCACACTAGGCCAAAGCATATTGTGCTGTTTCCCTGGGACACTGACAGTATGCTTAGGTGTTTAGAATGTGATAATGCTGGTGTGCATTTACAAGGACTAATAACAGGGATCCAGGAGGAGGTAAACATGACAGGGGATTTCCATCCTCCCTGCCAGCTATTCAAAAAGTGAAAAAACTAAACAATACAGTATTTAAAAAAATATATATATATAAATCTGGACAACAGGACTTCAGCACTGCTTGTTCTGCAAATAATTTTTGGACAGGAAAAATTCAAGCAGTTTTGGAAATCTCATCAGATGGGATTCTGGGATGAATTATTACTCAGTAATTGAGGCAGATTTTTAAAATTATATTTTATAGGAATGCTGTGAGAAGAAAGACTAATACATTGTTTTCATGGGGAAAGCTTTTGTTTGGATGACTCCATTACAGAGGTTTTACTCATGCTGTGCCAATCAGATAGTCTCTGCTTTCACCAAAATTTGCTTGTGTTCCTTGCCATGTTCCTTTGCCTCATCACCTGAGAAGGTGCAACTGCAAGTTGTTATTTTATACTTACATGACTGTGTGATAAAATTAGCTGGCACGTAGCATGAAGCCAGTAAAGCCTAAGCTTTTATATTTAAAAGCATTTTGCTTTTATTAACCTTTTTTAATTGGAACAACTGCTATGTTTCAGAGGTAGCAGGGAATTTCACCTCCAACTCTTCAATTATAATGGCTGAGATATATATATATATATAGATAGATAGATAGATAGATAGATATAGATATCTATATCTATATCTAAGTATGTAAGCAAAAGCATACTCAGCTCTGGCTGCAAGAATTTAGCAGAGAGCAGAATTTAAAGACGAGCTGCGATACCTTTATTTGCATTGTAGAAAATTTTACTGTGTGACTAGTGCCAGTAAAGTCTACCAGAACACAGTCTTTCCTCCAACTGCAAATCTGATACTCTTGCTAGATTTGGGCCTGGATTAGGAGAAAAAAGAAGTCCCTTTGCAGTTTGCTGCTTCAAGGAACATCTCTGTCTTCTCCTCAGCTGTCAGGAGCAGGTGTACTCACCATCTCCTCAGGTTTGCTATCACCAGCCTTTGTCTCTTTGCTGGACTCACTTCCATCACTCACTTTTGTGTCATCCTGATGTTTTTTTTTAGTTTTGGGCAAACTTATTTGTACCATAAAGGTTCCCTACCATCATGTTGTAGCAGTAAGAAATTAGTAGGGGAGCTTGAAGGAAGGTGGTACTGGAAGAAGAATCAGGAACTCAATGTTGATAAAACTTTTACTTGTACCTTTGCAAAATTTTCTCTCAAATTAGAAATGTGTTTTTTGTGTAGCAATTATTTCCCTTTGCAACTTGTATTTCCTGGTGACACTGTGTGGAAGCTGTGCAGATCCCAAGTGGCAGAGTGGGAAAGAGGTGCTCCTGAAAACACTGGTAGAGTTTGGATTTTTGCAGTAGATACAGATATGTTAATTTTGTAGAATAATTCTGCATCAGCCTTATCTTGGAGATTCTTCTATATTAAAAACCAGAAATCCCTTTACATTTTTATTTGACCCCTCTGTATCTTTTGAGAAACAAAATGTTTTTCTATGGTAGTAACCTTCTGATATATTACCCATTTTGTTGAAACCTCTGCTCAGTATGGGATTCTCAGAATAATATGCCTTAAGATCAGAGTCACTGTGATATGAACAGGTAAGATTTTCTGATCTGTATTTTTCATTTCAAGGATTTACTCAGTGCTTGCAAAAGTAACTAGATTTTTCCTGAATTTCTTTGCTTTCATTGTCTAACAAGTTCTTCCTGCTGATAAGAGCAAATTCAGTGTAGCAGTTGCTCCTTAAGTATTTGAAATTGAGTTCAAAACTGGATCTTTTCAATTTCTTTTTGACTTATACACATACTCCTTCTTCTACAGGATTGCCAAGTCCTTGCCCATTCATCTACTGATTGTGAATATTCTCAGAGAGGTAAGAGCAGTTTTTGTACACTATCATATTAACTCCTACACTTGTTGGTAAAATAGAAGGAAAAATGGCCTGAACTGTTTTCTAGATGATTGTTTATTAATCATTCTCTGAGATATTCTCTTCTCTGAATAATTATTTTGAGATAATGGGCATGCTTGTAAACTCCACGTGTTAAGCTGACCTTCAGTCACTTTGTAGCAAAGGCATAAAAGCACTCTTTATAGTTCTTGCATCTTTTTCCCTAAATTCTGAGTATTTTTGCAGTTGATAATGCTGAATACAGTGGGTTTTTTGTGTTTTTTTTTGGGTTATTCTGACTTTGAATTCTGTAGCTCTTTTTACCTTATTTGATTTTGCTAGACAATTTTTGATTTTTAATGGCTGAGGACCATCCCTCTTTCAAAAACCAGCTCATTATGCATGACAACTTCTGTGTGCCTTATCAAGGTCTATCTCTGTGTCATTTAATAGTGTGTACTAGAATGTTTTGATCCCAGTTGTGATGCCTGGTCTGTCACCAGAGTCAGTTTCTCTGTGCTTATCTCTGCAGGCTTACACTGGCAGCACACATTTCTGTGTTATTGCCTTACTGGACCCTGAGAAGTCTATGTCCTTTTGCCTCTCATTTTTCTTGCATGGAGTGCATTTCCCCTCAGATTCCTGTCAGCTTCCCCTGCCTGAATAAGCTAAAACCTCCCCCAAATTTCAAGTGCTTCAATAAATGCTACTGTCAGGCAGCTTCTGATAACTCCTGTGAAACTCCTTTCAGAGGAGGCCACTGACAAGAGGCTGCTGGAGGGAAAAAAGATAAACTATTCGTTCACTACTGATATGGGGCTTAAGAGTAAGTATCCATCTCATCTCTCCACTCAATATAAAAAAAAATCCCACCATGAAAAGTCATTCTGTATTTTCAACAGGACTGCATAAAAAAAAAAAAGTTGCTTGTTCATTCATTTTAATGGCAACACCCAGTAAAGGGAGGCTCTCACATGTCAGCATCCTAATAGTGTTTTTCAGGTAATTTATATTAACTTAATTGAGCTAACACATCTTAAAAAGGAATCTGTTTTGCCTGCCAAGACAGGAATATAACAGCAAGTAATTCACTGCATAGCTGGAAAATAGCAGAACATCAAATGCATTGGGAGGCAGTGAGTGTTACTTTTGCAGATGTTCTTACACATGCAGCTAAACTGAATGGGCAGGCAGATACTTTCAGAAAATTAAATTGCCACAAGGTGGTGAAGACAAGGCTGGCATTATGCACAGGTATTGAACTGTGATCAGCAAAGCTGGCCTCACCTCTCAGACTTTCTTGGCTGGAATAATTTATCATCAGCTGCTGCTGATGCAGGGAGACTTGCTTTACTAAAAAAGCAATAAATCTTTTTTGTCTGTACTAAAGTATAAAAATTGTAAAAAATTGATATTCCAGAATTAATTAATTTTAACCTGGTTTTTAAACTGGTCCATACTATTAGTACTCTTTGTGTGTTTTGTTTGCTTCAACTAATGCATGCTAATGTTGGAGATCAGAAGAAAGTTCGGAAGTGCTATTCGCAGGTTGGTAGCATAAAGGCCTTGGGGGAACAGAAGTGCTGGCACTGTCCTGACAGCCTTATGGCAATTCCTTGGCTTGGGCTATTCCCTGATTAATAAGATGGATCAGCATCTCTGGCAGGTGCCCTTTGAAAGCCAGACACAGCTGAATTTTGCACCCAGACTAGCCCACCCCCAGAGGGCTTTCCTGTTCCTCATTTTTTTATCCTGCCATGACGCTTGATGTTGGTAATTCCCATGTTTGTGTTGGCATGCTGTGGGCTCCTGTCTCTGGCTCCTGGTGTGTGGTGAGGGGGAGGAAGCCAGGAGAGGAGGTGATCAGTCTTCTCTGGGCTCTCACGTGGCTGCCTGTAGTTGAAGGTGGCTGGCGCCACGCAGGTTCTTTTTTTGATTTTATTTAAAAATACATGTATGTTTAAGAACAGTGAGATAGATGACCAAAATATGCTTCTCTGTGGAATTTAAAAAGAGATAGGTTTGTCCCATTACCTCAACCATTACCTAAGAAGCAATAGATATTGACATGTGAAGTTTGGTTTTTCTGTGAAAACAAATTTCTCAGTCCGTTGCTATAAATGTCTAAAAATGCCATGTCATAAAAGCAGTCCTTCTATATTCCTCCTGCTGTATTTATTTTCCTGGCTGCCAAAGACTAATCTGGGCAGAGGGGAGAAATGTAGAATAATTTCCTAAAAGGCTGAAGGAGCTCGGCAGAGAGAGGGAAGCAGAAAGTGGCCCCAGCTGGTGCCAGCTGGCCAGAGCTCAGCCCCACCGAGACAGCCCATGCTGCCAGTCCCCCAGAACGTGCTGGCAGCCAGCACCTTGCCCAGCCCTCCCACTGCCAGGTGGGGGAAGGCAAGCAAAGTGCTCCTTTCCTTGCTGGGATTTGCCATGTGATGTATTGGACTGGTTTAGATATATTACATTAGTGTTTCTGGCTTTAAATTGGGAAAGGCTGTGATTAAAATACTCTGGACTCCGTGGTCGCATAGTTGGTGTTGGCAATTTCTGTGGTCACATATTTGGTAGCTAATGTCTTTTATGAATTCCAGATTTTTCTCCTTTGGGTTAATTTTGCTCCTGGAGCTAGTGCTGGAAGGCTGTCCCTTGGTCATATTTGTTGCACTGTCCTTGAAGATGACTGCTTTTTCTTTTATTTCTACCACAGGTACACAGGTGGGAAAGCAACAGAACATCCCTGTAGCTACATCTAGTACCTCTCCCTGTACAAGAGAGCACAGGTTTGCCCCAGAAGACATTTCCTTGTGCTGTACTGATATGCTCTCAAGCTCTGGCTGAAGGGACTCCTGGTGAGCACTGTTGGTTTGCTCAGGAGGTGGAATAACTCATCTTTTCTGAATGAGAAGAGCTATATTCTGAAATATACAGGTGCCAATGAGCTCAAGGAAATGAAACCTTTTTGAAGAACTCCACTTTTGGTCAGATTTTATATTTTGCTGGCAACAAAATATGCATTATAATACATGTAGATGTTAATAGAGTCTGAAATTTAGCAATACACAAATTTTTGCTTCTTTAATCACCAGTATACAGTAAATGCTGTATATTTTAAGTGGATTTAAAGTGTCCTTGATAAAAATTCTTATATATGAAGTGGAGTACTGACTTTATTTCTGCTGCTACTCTTGCAGTATTGGGAAAAATCAAAGGATACCCCTTGAAAGTGTTAAACAGTCAAATTGTGCAAAAGATGCTTTTCATTTACCAGTGCCTATTTGCTGTTGGAAATCGGAGTATAAAGCCATGAAGGCCAGCTGTTTTCTCCTTCTGGCATTAGTAAAAAAAAACCCACCAAACCAATATTCTTGTTGAGTATTTCTGGGACAAATTTCCCAGAACTTTCCTATTTCTTTTTCATTTCTTTACATAAAACACCCATAACCCTTCTTCCTTGATGAGGTGGCAAAACATCCAGATACACTGGTTGATTGTTATGGGATTGATTTCTATCTCTTTTTTCCTTCATTTCCCTGAAATGCATCTTTCTGCCTACTAATTACTAAAAGGATGTGCAATCTGAGAGAATCCAACATTTCTGTTTCATTATGCTAGACTGAGGCTGCAGTGGAAAAGTAGGTGATGATGATTCTTGACTGTTCTGTTCTTTCACACAGAGGTACTTGGGGAACAAAAGGAAATCTCCTTTGCCTGAGTGTTGGTTTGAGCACAGATTTAAGCATGTGTACCTGAGTATGTAATAAACCTATTGGAGAAGTAAGGAAACCCCCAAAAGGTGCAAGACTGGCGATGATCTTGCAAAATTTGCAATGCTATGTGGCTGTGCTGGTACATCTGTCATCAGACCACGGAAAGACAGCAACATCAGCCCTGTTACGGTGGTGGTATAGTCCTGCAGCTGGAACCTGCTCTCCCACTTAATTTGTGACCTGAAACTCCCCCTTAGTCTTCATCTTTGAGATTCTATCCCCTTCAAATGACTTGGTGAATAAAGTTGAAGTGTGAATTTTCTATTCTTTGAACTCCAGTTTGAAGATGACAAACCCTCCGCCCCAACATCTTGAAAGAAAGGAGTATATTTTACAGAGCAATAGTGAAATTGGAGGATTATTGTTTTCAATCCCATTACATTTGTTGGCAGATGGGTCCAATCTGTGAATGAATTAATTTCTGTTTCGCCAGGAACTCTCATCTGGATTCAATCTTGATACAGGACCCAGTATTACAAGAGATAGATAAGAGTGAATCATGAAGGACAAACTGAGAAGCAAGGTAGAAAGAAAACCAGTGAGAGTATATTTTTATAACCAAGCAGGATGGAAAGCTGTAACGAGTGAGAAGAGCACAATAAGAGGTTTGGAAAACGCATTTTGTGGGCAGGAAGGCTTCTATTTTAAAATACTTTCTATATTACATTATGTATCTGGCAGAGCGTCTAGCTTTAATGAGAACACAAGCCAATGCCCAGAGCCTCTGTAAACTAAGAATCGATCTTTTGCAGGGTCTCCCTTCTCTGTTCTTGATCATTTTCCTTGAAATTTCAACATTTTTTTACAGTATTGCTGTTCTGACTCCTGGTTTGATGATAGCAAGGGTCTCCTACCTGTCTGTAGCTCTCAGATGCTAGCTGGTGCTTTTATGGTGCTTTTTATTTTTCTAATACTTTCCACTATTTTCTAATACACTGTGTTGAGGAGGTAAAATAATTCAATGATGTTATTTATGGATGAGAAATTAAGAGAAGGAGAGTGAAGGAAAAGGGTTACAAAGACAGCATAGTTGGGAATGGAGGCCACTGGCATGTGGACCACTGCCTGGCACTAAGGTAACTAGCGTATTTCTCATGCTCAAAAGTTATCCTCATAATTTGCTCCTAAACCTAATAATTCTTTCCCAGTTTTTAACTCTCATTTGGTTTAAAAGAAGCAGGATGGGCCTATGGCTAACTTAGCAAATTTTAGGCAACATTTTATTAAAGGCAACCTTGCTCACTAGAAGGTTTTCTGGAAATCTTCCAATTTAAAGAATTTAAAAATGTGAAAACCATTTTAAGATTGTCACAATGTAAAGGATGTTTTAATGTTTAAGTGTTTTAATTACACTGTTCATTTTGCCATGCAGTTTATATGATATTACTGTTTATTCCCCATGCCTGTCTCTTGGGGCATTACAGCAACTGTTATAAGAGCTATATCTGTCGACCCATATTTTAAGTAATCTTTATGTGCTTTAAGTAACTTTCCATAAACAGAGTTTAAAAAAGTAAAAAACAAGGTATTGTCAGAGGAATAATCTTTAATAAAAGTAATATGGTCTGCTAGTCAGGAAATAAAGTCTTTTTTAAAAAATATATTAAATAAATAAGAAGGCATCTCTGAGGAACTGTAGTTACAAAGAAAATATTCATACCCTAGCAATACATTGAAAAGTGAAATACCATCCTCAGTTTCAGTTTGCCTGGTCCTTTTAAATTAACATATTTGCCACAGATTTATCAGGTCTTAGAAGTTTGATGTGATGCTCTTTTATGTAGAATAGCTTTTGCTCTAATTAATTACCTGTCAGACCATAGAAGACCCTCAGTAAATCTGTTGTGAATTTGATTAAAATGCATATTGAGCAGATACAGTGTCCAAGGGGGGAAACCATTTTACTCATGTTCTTTCTGTACACCTAATGTTTATTTTCTCAGTGACAGAGCTTCTCTACGTACTGCTGAGGGAGAAATTATCAGTACTTTATTTTTTAAAAGCACTTCTTGTATTTAGATTTCACATATTTTAAGTTTGGGAGGGTTTTGTTTTGTTCAGTGACTTTGAAGGAACTGTGAAACCTTTCCTTTCCTCCCTCTCTCTTCCCCCACCTCCCATTTCCCCAAGGAAAAAAAACAAAAACCCAACTGATTTGATTACAAAGTCTTTTTTTAGCCCAAAATAGCCCGCCCTTCTCAGCAACCCTCTCTTTCCTCCTCATCTCACTTCTCCCTCATCCCCACTATATTTTTAAATATAGGCTTGAGTACCTTCCAGCTGCACACCCAGTCCTCAATGCACAGCCTGTGGCAGGATCATCTTTCTGCCTTCACTTGCAGCCAGTGAAGAAAAATATCCTGGAACAGTTGAGGATATTTCATATTTTGAGTTTTAATATTTAATTTAATCTTCTTGCTTACTTGGCAAGGCAGCTCATCCACCAAGAACTGCACGAGTCAGATGTTTTGTAACTCGCTGTGGTTGGAAGGAATCAATATTGTGCCCCAGGAGGCTCAAGCTGAGGATGCTTTACTCCATAAGCTTCCCTAGGTCTCCAAATAAAACAACAACAAGAATTTCGGACTTGCTTACAGTAGTTCTGCTGGATCAGTAAAGCAGTTTGGGCGTAGACAGCTGTTTTCCTTTCAGGATGTGGGGGAGTTGAATCATTGAGTGTGAGGGCAAAATAATTCCATGATAGAAGCTGTTTGGGAAAATTTATCGTAATGAAAGGAAACAGTTCCAAGCAGAATGGAGAAGTGAGTGGTTATAGCTTTAGGTGAACTATCAAAGATGAAAATTTGACAAATTTTCTTCTTTGCTCCACTTGCACAATCCCAGTGAAGAGAACATGAGTTTCATTCTGATTGATTCATTCCAGCTGTGCACTACTACGGACAGGTGAACATGATCTCAACAGTGAAATGTTTCCACCTGAGAAAATTCCATCAGGAGTAAATCAGTTCAGGTGTTCACTCTGTGGCTGGCAGTGCTGACTGGGACAGGGGAATGACTTTGGCCCAGTTTCTTCCTGCTTCTTTGTAGTGAGGAGTCATGCTTGAGCATGGAGATTTAGAAGGTCCAGGAATAATTCTTCATTTTAATTTCAGAAATGTGGAAGGAATGGGAGGAGATACTTTATGTCCTGCAGCAAGAGATAAGGTCAGATGGTCTAATGATCACTAAACTTTAACCTCCTTGGGCATTTGAAAACATGGCAATTTCTTTAAATTACACTAATGATAAGGTCAAGTACTGCACTGATAACATCATAGAAATTGATAGAAAAGGCTTGTTAAGCTGTCCTTTCTATCTGCTTGCCAGCATAAGATTATTCCCTACAGGATGTTTGCTAATGCTGGGTTCACATTGTGTAAGAGAATCATGAGTTTTATGGCTTTGGCCTCTTGACAGCACACACTTTATGGGACTTACTGATTGTTTTAGAGGTTGGAGTAAGACCCCATTTCATTGCCTGAAATTGGAACAGAAACATGTTAGCAAAAATTACTTAGAAATATGTGAGATTTTAATTAAAATTGCTAAATACACAAGGGCAAAGCTGAGCCGTTGCAGATGAAGTTTGCAGCTGAGAATACTTTAGCTGCAGACTATCACTGAGTTTTTCTAATAAACCATACGGTATTTAAAGTAAAATAATCTCTGTGGTTCTCTGTTTCTCTATCTCCCCCTCCTCTTTCTGCTTTGATATTTTCCTGTCTTTCATTTCTGCCCATCTGGAGCTGGAGCTGAATTATGGCATATGATTTGTGTAGATTTGTATCTCTCCCCCTGGATCATAACCTTCTTATTGATTCCCTCAGCTCCTGGTGCTTACTGACATGCTCTTGCTTCTTCTCCCCCCTGACTTTCTTCCATGGTTTTGCCTGTTTCCTTTTACTCTGTGGGCTCTCATTCAACTTAATTCTCTTCCTTGGTTTTAGAAAAGGCATGTATTGGGTTTCAGTTATGCATTTTTCATTTCATAATTTTGATTTTTTTTCTTTTTTTCTCTAAACACTAAAGTGCTAAAATACTGTTGTCCTGCTCCAACAGAGAAAGAATTAGAACGGCTTATCTTGCTGTGAAATGGAAAGACTCTGTTCCAAGCTGCCATCCGGAAGTTTCTGGCAGTGAGAAGAGGTGTTAACAGCTGCTGTGAAAGGGCTACTGAACTTGGTATTATTACAGAGGTTATTTATGCCTCAGCAGTGTGACTAATTTGTTAAATTAATTAAAAATGTATTTCCTTCCCTCAAGAAAGAGCAGAGTACATCCACATGGAATTTTGTTCCATGGATGAAACAAAAGAAAGCAAAGCTGAAACAGAAATTCTATAGCAGAATACAAATATGTCAAAATATTGCCATGGGCTGTAAAAATGACTCCTGAAATGGACACTTATTTTTCAAGCACAGTGTTTAATTCTTAGTTTTGGTTGCTGATCCTATCGAAGCAAAAGATTATTGTAGCCTTAAGCTGCTGTGTAACTCAGCTCAGTGCTCTACTTTTGGAATTCTCTTAAAAATATATGTATTTTGATGTTAAAAATAAAGAGTGAATTTTTTCTAGTATTAGTGATAGGTCCTTCAACATACAAAGCAGGACCAGACTTCAGCTGCTTTAGAGAGCTTCACTAAAATATCAGAATTTTAGTAAAGCTAAACTGAAGCTTCTTCTTGCACAGTGTGGATCCTAAGACATTTCTTAATTATGACCTTTAAAAATATGGCAAACTTTGTTCATCTCCAAAGTCAGAAATGTTAATTCACCCTAACCTTAAACAAAGTGTGAAAATCTGTTATGAAAGAGGAATAAAAATCTAGCATTTCTCTGAGGGTAAAATTATGTATTATTGTAATCTGTTTTGGTTATTTTTTAGGCTCTAATTAGAAAACTCCAGGTCTCACTTTTTAATTCAGGTGTGAAGCCCTGAAACTGTAGGAACACCAAGCATTGCTAATAGAATCTGGAATTTTGGGGTATATTGCCCATGTAAAAAAAAAATTAAAACAATGCCTTACATTTTGCTTTTGTTGAGGGATTACTCCATAATTTCACTCTAAAGTGTCACCAACAGATATATGTAAAAAAACTTTTAAAACAGGCTGTGGTTAGAACAATTATCCCTATTAGCTTGTTGCTCGTAGCAAAGAGACAATTGTGCTGCTGGGTTGCTACTTTTTGAAAGATGGAAAAAGCTCCATGGTTTGGCATGAGGACTCTTAATTCCTGAGCAGAAGGCAGCATGCAGAATTTTATTACCTCACAGATTAATGGGATGGAGCATGACGGATGCCACGCTGTGGTGACAGTGTAGCCCCTGCGTTTGTGAAATGGCACTTCTTTCAAGTCACAGCTCCAGCGCCGACCTTGCACTTTGGGTTTGCTAGAGATCTAAGCCAAAGTGGCTTTTAATGGGGGGAAGAGATTGCTTTGATTAAACAGAAGCCAGATATGGAATTAAAGAGAGTTCAAAGGTTGCTATTATATTTTGGCAAAGATACCTCCTTCAATTTTTAGCTTTTTGTTTAGGAGACAGCTACGCTTTTTAACACTTATTCTCTTATCTATAGTCTAGCATTTGAATTGCATCTAGGATTTATAGAAAGAAATACAGCATGCCTTTCCTTTTAGAAATATAAGAAATTTAGGACTGCCATGATGGCAGGCTAATTCCATCTAGTTCGGTATCTCATTCTTGACAGCTACCAGCCTCAACTAGTTGAAGTGCAAGAATTTGGTTTTACTCAGCTGTTTCTTTGCTTAGTTCTCTTCCTGTATGATTTTTATAACCACATTTATCCTTCTCCCACTGAGAGCTACATTGTACCTTGTGCCACTGCTCCAAAATAGGATACAGCAGGTCAAATTGTGTCAAAGAAGTGTTTCTGGGCCTGGAGAGGCATTGCCTCCCAGGACACCCATGGCTTTTCCTGTTTCTCTTTCACATGAAGTAGATTAACTTCAGTTCTGTCTTTAATAGGGCTGGCTGGAGTGTTTTAAGTATAAACTGGATTTGCTGCAAGCCTCTCCTAAAAGGATCACTGCTATTACGTTGATTTTCCCTAAAGATTTTAGGGCTTTGAGCTGTGTGACCAGGCCAGAGATTTGGAGCAATTCTTTCTTTTTTCCTTCCAGCTTTCAATTTCTAATGATTTATGACAACTCCCAAATGTCTTGCACCAGGCATTAAACCTGCAAGAAGCTCTGTAGAACATGTGAGAAGTTGTGCTTCCTTGCTCTGAGGAGAAACTTGGGATCAAAGTTCCGCAAAGAGTGTCATCCACGGGTATGGCACAAATGATCTGATGTACGGAGCAGGGGGACAAATCTAGGGCAAGTGGGAAAGGCCTCAGAGGTACAATTAAAGTTTTCAAAGAATGGTTTAGGTTGGAAGGGGCCTTCAAGGCCATTTTGTTCCAACCCCCCTGCTCTGGGCAGGGATGGCACTCAACAGACCAGGCTGCTCAGGGCCCCATCTGATCCGGCCTGGAACACTTCCAGGGATGGGGCATCCACAGCTTCTCTGAGCAACCGGGGCCAGTGCCTCATCACCCTCGTATTTAAGAATTTCTTCCTAATATTTAATCTAAACTCGCCTTCTGTCAGTTTAAAGCCATTATCTGTCATTTACCACCGATTTATCAAACACTGCCTGTGGCAACCCTTCCCGTACTTCTCAGTAAACCTAGAAGAACAGATGGCAGCGTTTTGGCAATTGAAAAACTCTTCCAATCAGCAAGTTTTGTATTCGAAATCTGTCATGTCTGTTGCAGCTCACAAGAAGCCAAATCGCTCTGTGGCATTTATTTCACTTAATGTCTTGTGCCCATTATGAATGGGCAGATTTGACATTTATTGTAAAAGCTGTGCTGGCAGATCCAGCCTGCATGGTTTGCCTCTGTACTTGTCCTAACACTTGATAAGGACAGCTTTAATAGTGATGATTATGGTGTTCCCTGGTAGCAGGCTGGGAGAGAGCAGGAACCTGCCCAGAACACGCAGTGAACACCACTAGATACCTTCCAGCATGTATTGTTTGGAGTGGAAAGAATGGACACACACCATACATATCCTGTACTCCACTGTCATGGAGTTACTTTACCTTTAAGGGAGTTGGAGTTGCTGGGAAGTGCTTGGAGTCTTTTCTCCTGACCAATTATCAGTCATTGCTGGGAATTGACAGCAGTTTAGGCCATTGAAAAGTGGGATCAACTTGTGAACCCTTCCTTAAAGTGTAAAAGCAGAGCTCTCTGGGTTCTCTTTGTTTCCTGGCTGTGAAGGGTGGCGGAGCTCCAGGCCTCCCGTCCCTGCCCAGGCCATGCGGCCGGGCGGGGATGGGGCCGGGCCTGCCCCGTCTCCCGGCCGGGAGATGGGGGGGCCTGGGGAAGGTTTTCCCCGGGCCGGGCCGAGCCGATCTCTGGCTCGGCTGCAGGTTTTGCTGTAACTAATTCACTAGAAACTGCCCAGTGAAGAAAGAGAGAGGCCCTGGACTTGCAGCGGGTTGGAGCAGCGACTACACTCTCCAGAGCAGCCATGAGGAACTTTCCATCGCAGACGGCTCCAGCTCCTGTTCAGCAGAGATCTCCGAACCATCTACAAAAGCCTGGGCAAGATTTTAACTCTTTCATTACCCAGATGAGACTTGCGGATTAATCTTTTTATCCAGAGAGAGAGAGAAAGAAAGATCAACATGAAAAGAGACTTTATAAACTACCAGTGACAGGAAAGAAAAGAAGCTCCAGGAAAGGTAGAGAATTAAGAAGATGCTTTAATTAAGCTGAAATATCTCTCTGTTAAAACTATGGAGATGGACAATGAAGTCCTGAAAAGAACTCCTTTAATTCATGATACAGGATCTAGAGAGGAATAAAGTGTTCAAAGTGTAAATTTGAGTAAAAAGTAGAGTAATTATGGTATAGTGAAGTGCTGGGAGATTTGAAGCCTTGAGAGGCAATGAGAAAACTGTTTTCTGGTGAAGCTCACAGAAACAGATGAAGAAGACTTTTTTTTTTTTTGCCTTTGAATAACTTATCCTTAAAAATGCTATCTCTAGACTCATGGCCCATACACACTTCAGAGTGATGTGAAAATGGGAGGAGTGAACTCTAATAATAGTAGCTCTGAGCAGCTAACATTAGAGCAGTAGAAAACTGTAACAAAAATAGTTTTCTTGTGAGAAACTCCATAAATTAACAGGAAAAAACTCCTGTTTCTCTATAAAGACTGGTGAAAAGACTGTAGCAAGAATTGGGACTGTTTTAACCATCAAAGTTCCAAAGTTTTTGTCTCTGTTGTCATGAGAACAAGGGAATAGTGGGTAGGTAGGGGATGAAAAGGTTTTTTCTGGAAGTTTATTCTGGTGTTCTTATTGTTGTAGTTTGTCAATAAACTTTTTTTTTCTTTTAAGTTTTATGCCCGTTTTGCTCTTGTTCTAATCCATATCTCACAGCAAGAAATAAGTAATTTTCTTAGTTACTGGTTTAAAACCACGACATCCACAAAAAGAAACTGGCTTGGATTTGAGTTCTGGTTTTACATTCTTAATCTGGAATGAGCATTGACTTTTTCTGGTGCTTTGCATAGCTGAGCTGCATAGCTGAATTTCATAAGAAAAAGCAAATACTGGATTTGTGGTCTTTTGTGTGAAGAGGCAAAATTGGAAGCTTTAACAAGGAATGAATGGGCAAGGAAACAACTTATCCACTTGTGCCTTCAAGGCAGCTCCTTCAGATAAGGACTGAGATTTATCGACAGTTGAGACAGTTTACTGCAGAACCTTCTCTGAAATACTCTTGTTGTAAAAACACATATTTTTTTTTAAAGACTGTTTTCTAGCATGCCTCAAGGAGGAGAAAATTTAGATGTTTGCAGAGAAAAGCAACAAAGACAAGGTCAAAGCGAGGTGGGGTTTGAGATCTTCAAAACTCACTCCTGTAACTTGTGTACAACAATGCAGAAGAAAGCCTGGGGACCTGTAGGCAGGGACAGTGCTGTTGCACATAACATTTTTCTACCCCATTTAGCAACAATTTCATAGATGAATGGTGCTCTCGGGATCTGTGCTGAATGTAACATGGGAGCTAGAAGGAACTTTGTAAACAAAGGAAATGGAAAGTTTGGTTAAGATATTGTTGGCTAAGAGAAAAAGGCTTATTGCCAGTCTGAGTTTGTTTTGGGTTCTTAGCTTGGAATTAAAATGTAGATTTTCTATGACTGGAAATATAATAAGAAAACACTGAATTTTTCCTCTACATAGCAGTATTGGAATTTAAAGGTCTGTGATTTTTTTTTTTTTTTTGAGTGATATAGTCTGTTGTTAAAAACACTGGCTTTTTAGAGTATACAATTCAAAGACCATAAAGGCTGGCCTTGTTTTTGTTACGTTTTTATGCCAGTGCACAAATGATCCAGTTGTCTCTAAAGCATCTGGGTCTCGGTAAATGTGCAGTCAGTGGTGAGAGGGTGAAGCATCCAAAACTTTAACCTGAAATTTTAGGTGGGGGGGAAACAGAGATGGGGAATCACCCTTAAATCATGATAAATGTGTCTGAGAGGGAATCGTCCCTAAATCATGATAAATGTGTTCCTGTCTGAAAGGTAATAGCAAACAGATATGAAGCAGCAAGGATTTTCAGAAGAAAATCAAACAAAGTACTACTGGGGAAAAACTGGAATTTTACTGGAAGCTCCAAGTTTTGGAATAAATAAGATTAGGACATTATACATTAGCATGCTATGAACAAATCTCCCTAAGTCCTATTTTACCATAGATTTGATCTAAAAATAATGCTTCAAAGAGCGCACTTCAGATTATGATGTGAGGTAAATGTTTTCATTTAAAGTTTTCCTGCCAGTTGGCTTTTGGCTGAAGTTTTGAAGGTTTTAATATGTCTACCACTGGAATGCTTTAACTAAGCTCATTTTAGATAGTCTTGGTATCTGTAGAAAGGAAATGAATTTGTTAAATGAGAAAATTGAGCTTATAAATGGCATGCTTGTATGTTCTAGAAATTAATGGGAATTCTATGAAGAATTTTACCATTGCTTAAAGCTTTACATGGCCATGTTTTGCTTGGATACTTTGACAACTCTATGGGATTAAGAGGGTAATGGAGATGTCAGTTTTTGCCTTTAATTTTTTTTTTTAATAATTAAAATACTAGGGGTGTTTTCCTAGAAAACCTTTGAGGTTTATTTCCATGATTTTGTATTTCCAACTTTTAGCTACGGTCCAGTAACCTTGACTTTGTTGGGAGGGTGGTGAGGCCCTGGCACAGTTTACTCAGAGAAACTGTGGATGCCTCATCCCTGGAAGTGTCCAAGACCAGGTTGGATAGGGCTCTGAGCATCCTAGTCTATTAAAAGGTGTCTCTTTCTGTGACAGGGGAGTTGGAACAAGATGATCTGGAAGGTCCTCCCATCCAAAACTGTTCTATGATTCTGTGATTATTGCACCCTGCTGGGGAAAGAGTAGAGGTGAAAACAGGGATTTTGCTGAGGAAAAGGAATGTGACTATCTGTCTGCTTCATGTTTCATCAGTGTAGGACCAAGCATTAATGTAAATCTCCATGTTGCATTTATCAGATTTGAATCTCAGTGTAGTTTGAGTGATGAATAACTTTGAGAGAGTTCTTCTTAATTTGGTGGCTTTATGTTAGGAGAATATTTTTTTTTTAACAAGGGTATCATTGAACCCTTCATTGATTATTTTATACAGTAAATTTTGTTGCCATGGAGTTGCCTTTCCTTGTCTTTAGCAAATATTTATTTATGGTGCTTGGCACATAATTACTCTTTCCCCACTTTGATTTCTTAAGGATATAAATGGTACTTGAATTGCTTGTGGGAAATTCCAGCTGAAGGCCTTTGTGCTATCACATAAGCTCTCAAATACTGAAATAACTTTTGAAAATATAATTTAGCAATTAAAACAGGTTACTTTTGTAAGAAGAAAAATGTTGGCTATATGATTAGAGGAAAAGAAAATAAGTTTCCACTTTCAGTGCTATATATTCTGCAAAGGACCAAGACTTGACATGGTTCATGTGGTCTGCAACTGTCATGAAGCTTCAAGACAGCCAAAGTACGTGAAAGTTAAATATATATGTACATATTTTATTTTCACTTTGCTAGGAAAGAAATGTTCCTTGCACCTTGAAACAGCCTTACTACTCCAGTGGGGATTTAGTCAATCTCTAAACTATGCTAAATCATTTCCCAAAGATGTTGTGTGAAACAGTAAGTGGGTAGAAATCAAACTTTTTCTTGTGCTTCCCATGTCCTAACTGGTCATTTCTGAGACAGAGGTATAACATTAACTTGCAACACCTAATCATGCATTCAGTTAAATTGGTACAACCATTTCCTGGTTGTTTGGTTGCTTTGTTTTCTTTTCCTTTGCTAATTCCCACTCAGCCTCTATTAAAAGCCCAAATAAACTGAGAGCAGATCTGACAACTCTTTTGCTGTTTGTGGGATCTACCATCAGAATCTAAGGAGCTTCATAGCCTCGCTGGCTCTCCACAGATATGGGTGAGTCCAGCCATGTCTGCATTAAAGTGCTCTGAGAAACAAACCAGTGGATGTGAGTGTGAATAACACAGGGATTCATTTGTAAGCCAAATTGGTAGTACAGGTGCAGGCTGGAATCTTCCCTTCTAAGTTAAAAAAAAATAAAGACATCTGATAATGTCTGTAATTTTTTTTTTTCCCTTTGTAAACATGATACATTTTCATGTGGGTAGAGGAGTGGATGAGAGTTAAGGAATTTCTGACAGTATTAGATCTGTAATTCCATTTAGCTGTACATCTGTTCTTTAAAAAAAAACCTTCCTCAATTTACAATCAATATTTTATTCCTGTTTTATAGAATTCTACAATCTGTTTGCTGAAGTTCATTTGGCTAAAGAATGGATCATGGCCATTTAGAGATTTATTAGTATTCAGAGAATATTTTGAGATTCATGACATTTGTTCACTATTGGTATCTTTTGGAAGGTATGGAAGTAAGTGATCTCAGTTGAGCATTAACTATGTTCACAAAGCAAGATTTTTATATAGTATTTAAATCCTCTGTTTTCCTTTTGAAGGCATGTTGAATATCTACTTTAGAAAACTAATATTAAATAAACTTTTGGAGCTGTCATGGGGTGAGTTTACCTTTAAGACAGTTTTGAGAGCTAAGGAAGTTGAAGCTGCTGGTGGCTGATGGGAGTCTTTTCTCCTGACCAATTACCAATCAATTCTAAGAATTGACAGCAGTTTTGACCATTGAAAAGTGAGATCAACTTGTGAACACCGCCTTAAGATGTAAAGCCAGAGGTCTCTTGTCCTCTTTGGGTTTCTGGCCTCTGACAAGGTAACAAGGCTCTGTCTCGGCCTCCTCCCCCCCTCCAGGCCGGACAAGGCCGCAGAGGGTGGCGGGGGGGAGAGAAACAGAGCTGGCCGGCCTGGCTTGGTTTGTAGTTTCTGCTTCAGGACTGAAACCTGACACCATCAACATCTGCAGCCTTTGCAAGACTTTTATTCTTTTACTACCTAGATAAAATGCACAGATTACTCCTTTTTCCCAGAGAGACAGAGACAATCAACATGAAGAAGACATCATAAAAACCATCAAAGATAGTGAAGGAAAAAGTTAAGTTTTAGATGGGGAAGAGAGAATAAGGAGATGCTTTATAAGCTGAAATATTTCTCTGTTAAAGCTATGGAGATGGACAATAATGTTCTGAAAAACATTATTGTTTTCAATGTTTTCATTATCTCCTATAATTCATGACAGAGTATATTGGGAGGAATGGAGTGTTCAAAGTGTGGATTTTGAGCAAAAGGTGGAGTAATTGTGATACAGTGAGGTGGTGGAACAGAGTGAAGCGAAGATTTGAGGCCTTGAGGGCAATGAGAAAACTGTTTTCCTGCGAAGCTCACAGAGATAGATGAAGAAGACTTTTGCCTTTGAATAACTCATTCTTAAAAAATGACATCTCTAGACTCATTACAAACCTCAGAGAGATGTGAAATGGGAGAAGTGAACTGATGACAGGATTTCCGGGCAGCTGGCATCAGAGAAATAGAAAACTAAAGCAGAAATAGCTTGCTTTCTCCATAGATTAGCAGAAGAAGACTTATGTTTCTCTACAAAGGCTGATAAAAAGACTCTAGCAGGAATTGAGACTGTTTTAAACACCAAAGTTCCAAAGTCTTTTGTCTCTATGTTGTCATGTGAACAAGGGAATGGTGGGGAGTGCGGGATAAAAGGGTTTTCTGAAAGTTTATTCTGGTGCTCTTATTCTTGTATTTTTGTTAATAAACTTTCTTTATTCCTTTTAAGTTTTAAGCCTGTTTTGCTCTTGCTCTAATCCATATCTCACAGCAAGAAATAAGTAAGTTTTCTAGTAATTCTTAGTTACTGCTTTAAAACCATGACAGGAGCTTTTACAAATTTGGAGATTTTACTAAATATCCCCCTTTTCAGAATTCTTATTTATTTGAACTAAACCAAATTAACCAAAGTTAGTGAGCTTGAGATGGGGGCTTGAAAAAAATCCAGATCTACTTGCCACATTACATGCTCTTTTCAAAGAATCTGGTATTCTTGCTGAATTGCCCTGTAACTCAGATTTAGTCTTCATGTCATCACTTATGTCTAAGGGAGTGTGAGAACACAAGTGGCAGCCAAGCAAAGGTGGCACAGGCTGGTGCTTGTTCACTTTAGCACTGATGTCATGAATGCTGGCAGAAAATGAAGATTTTTTTTTTTTTTTTTCCATGAAGAGGTGTGACTTTTTCTTTGGGACTGCATATCTTTTCAGGTGCGTTGTAATTAAGATCTATAGGTCCTCAGAAATGTGGTAGGCAGAATATTTGGGGCTTAGTTCTGCCATCTGTGTGAGTCTTCTATGTTTTTGCCTAAGAATATAATTATCACAGATACCTATTTGATGGCCACCACTGATATCCAAAGGCAAATTGTTTGTATCCCTCTAGAACAGGAAGTTCTTTTTTCCCATGTTTTTCTTTGTTCAGATATTCTCTTTCCTCTGTTCTCCTCATTTCTGTCTCTGGTAACCTCTGCTGTATCATGGCCAAGGCAAGAAAATGATGTTGGCTGGGGACTCACAGACTCCAGTGTTCTGATCCCAGCACTTTCTTGCTTCAGTCTGTTGCCTACTGCCTTTCGTGGGCCCAGATTTATATTCAGGCAGGATTCAAACTGGCTTGTGGGCACTCAAACCTTGCCTCTTTTAGTTTGTTGCTGAATGGCGTTCGGTTCATGCTGTGCTTCCTTTGTTGTTAACAAATAAAGTCTTTTGCTCTAAATGGAAGATACTTGAAACTCTTGACTACAAACAAGTGTTTATTAGACTACGTGAAAATGTTTTTCACTGGTTTGGCTGTATCACTTTAGGGCATAAATTCAAAAACTTAGCCAATAAATTCAGAAATATGCCATGATTTTCACATAAAGAGTGTCCTTCAGAGCTAGGCAGCTTGCAACCTAAGATATCAGTATTGCTGTGAGTTCACCCTAAATGGTGTTAATCCATTTGTGCTGAGTGTAAGCATCAGGGACTGCTAGAAAACAGTTACAAGTGAGTTCTAAAAATGAAGAAAAGGGGACTATAAAGACCATGGAGAGAACAAGTGCAGCAAGGAGATCATATTGCTGTTTGTATGTGTCCAAGGGGTGCAACTATCAAAGACAGCTTTCATCTCTGGCTGGTTTCTTTTAGTCATATTTCTTTTTTCTTAGTCAAGGCAACAGATGCTGCTCCTGGGAAATTGTACAACAGGTAAAGAATGGGTTGGGAAGTAGGTTTGGAAAAGTGCACTGCATGTTTGAGAGAGCTCAGAATAATAAAATTTCAGATGGTTAAGTGCTTATTCTGCTTGCATTTTTCCAAATGTGATTCACTGAGCATCTAGATCTTGATCTGACAATCCTTTTGGTGCAACTTCAGTGGCATTTTTTGGGTGTGAAAAGAATATATGGATGACTGTTACTAAGCTATGGAAAACAGATGACTAAAACAGCACGATTTGGTACTTCAAGCATCTTGAATGGTATTGTCTTTAGTGTTTCACTTGTGGTATTAAGAATTGTACCATCTTTTTCCATTTCAATTCACATGACATTCATTTACATTCTCCTACAGGCTTCTCCCCTTATCACCTGTCTGATTTTACCTTAAGCACTCTCCAAGCATAGTCTGATCTGAATTGCAGATGACTTGAGTTGTGGGGAAGGGGACACTTTGTCATGGTATTTCTGTCACTGAAATAATTCGTTAAGTTCAAGAAGAACCTTTTTTAGCAACTGACTGTCTCTTTCTAGCTTGATTTTCAGACCAGAAACCTGCTAGGCAGAATGGTGTGTCTCATTGCAGTGTGTTAATTGATGATGAGTTGTGTTGAGTTTCCTCACCTATGCAAAGCTCTTACACTGACAGCAATTCTTGCTGTCTGCTTGTTCATAGCATAATGAAAAGTTTGATCGTTTCCTCCAAATTGTGCATATTGGCAGAACGATGTGAGATGCAGATTTCACATGGCATGTGGTATAAACTGCCTTGTTCTCTCATTTTTAGAGTGCAGTTAGGAGGCTGTGTGATATTTTTAAAGCATATGTTTGATGCTCTAAACTGCTGTTAAGACTGTGGTGCCTTTGTAATTTGCTGATGTATGTTACCGGTAGCTTTTTTTTTTTTTCTTTTCAAGGAAGTGTGTAGGTTATTGGCATTTGTTTTTACTGCTGACACTTTTTTTTCAGCATTAATATGTTGCTATGCAATTTCACTAGAAAAATGTTATGGTAAGCTGACTGAAATGTCATCCTGTCTGTATTTCCCTATAGGTTTTATGGGCTTTAATAAGCACCTGAATAAGCTTTTGAAACGTGTCAGATAATGTAATTTCACAACATTATTAAGAGCTTGTTTCAGTTGGCACGTCATTCAACAAGCTGTTTGTATGGCTGTTTGCCTTGCTGGAGCATTTAAAAATTTGTTCTGAGCTAAGACATAACCCTGTTTGTAAGAGGAATAATCACTGAGTTATTTTTACCAACTTACTTTGGACCAGAGATGTGTTGATTCCAGAGTATTTTCTTGATACTGGTCTATGTTTTAGTGATTTACTGTATGAAAAAAAATTAATGGTGGAAATACTTCATATTTACTCAGTTGGGCAGACAAATGCCCTTCTTTAAAGATTTCTTATTAATAGTTCTTTAGAAAGCCTTTTTTTTTTTGTTGGCTAGGATTCATATTTCCCCTCTCCCATTGGCCATTCCTAGGGAAACTTGTTTCCAACCTCAAGAATACTAGTTACATTGAAATGACATATGCTTAGTTTTTTTTAAATCTGAAATATATCAGAGGCCAAAAGTTATTCATATAATGGTTTCATTCCCTGATGTGAGTTGTATATTTTTGACTTTTTAAAAAAAATCTATAAAATAGAAACTGCTTAAGAAAGCTGCTAGCTGCACTAACTGAAAAGAGGGAAAAATACTAATGTGATGTTCCTCTGACTGCTACCAACTAATGTCATTTGAACATGGTTATAAGACCTTGCAAACAGATTAAGATGAGAAGAGAGATGGTTTGGCAACTGATTTTTTTTAAACTTCATTGGATGCAATTTAGATTAATGGGGGAAAGTACCAGATGAAAGCTTAAGTCATTATCTGTAGTTCAGGCATATCCAGAGTTATCTCTTGTAAGCATGGGATGATAATTTAGAATAGTTTTGCCAAAATAACAATCTGTCTGCCAATGTGTCTCAATTTTTAGGAAGAGTTAGGATTGATGATTGGAGATACATAATTACAGATTTTTTTTCCTTTGTAATCTTGCTTATTTTAGGCAATTTAATTAATTTGTTTTAGCTTGAATGCTACAGCTGACCTGCCTTATGTTGTGGGGACGGGAAAAGCCAGATTTTGTGTGTGATTGTCTTTGCTCTGTAGTGGGTAGGTGAAGGAAAGGCTGGGTCTTGAACTTCTCATCTTAAAAAATTTCTGCTATTCAGATACTAAGAACATATGGTGGCCACCCTGTACACTCTAAGTGTAGATGCTGTTTGTAAAGATGGGACATGCTTCCACTCCATGTTTTTTTTGTCTTCTATTAAACTACTTTTGGATGGAAACCTTCTTGGGGTTGTGTCTGCTAAAGCAGCTCATTCTGTGCGAGTGAAAACTTCAGCATGACTTGAAGGGAGCTGAGCAAGGTCATATTTTTGTTTCCTTCATTTGTTATTTGCATCACAGTATATTTCCAAATACCTTAAATCTTGACTGTCTGTGTTATCCAATACAACAGCTGTTTCAACCTTTCTGTCAGAAGGCCCCTATCAAACCAGTACTTCTGTGCTTTTTTGGCTGTACTGCATGAGATGCTGAAAAGAAATGTGCCTGTGACAAGCTAAAGTTTTTCTTACTTAACATTGAGGTTGTCATGGGAAGAAGGGAGGCCATAAACATTTAGTTCTATTATTTGGAAGGTCTCATGCTTTGCTGTGTTGTTTAATTAAAAAAAAAAAAGGAAATTGTCTCCCCTCTGCTTATATTTGTTCCAAGCATTTACAAAATACCCTTTTAATCTTTTGTTCAAGTTCATTGTAGAGATGTTTGAATGCTAGGAGATTCTTGACACTTAGGAAAAACACGGTGTGTTGAGCCATATATATTTCATTTTTTACTGGAAATGAGTTAAATTAAACATGTTTAGTCTAATTAGATTAAAGTTATAAGGTACAAATACACATAGAAAGATTTTCCTGAAGTGTATTTGATGAGTACAGAAGGTTGGGGCTGCACAGCACAACTAAAATAAAGCTGACAGTGCTGCCAAAGATACCAGTGAGAGTGTTAAAGCTGGAACTGAGCACTGAGGTCTGGCCATGGCACATTTCTTTCTTTAACCTTGCTGGCTCTTCCTTCTGAGCACTCTTAGTCTTTCCTGTTAGCTTTAACTGGACTGTGCTCTTGCCTCTCTCTCTTTTGTCAGAAGCTCAGGCTTTCAGACCCTTTTTCTGCCTCGAGGGCTTCATTATTTCCTTCATGGTGCTCTTTGCTGTCTTTGCTCCCGGCTGTTTTTTTTGGCTTTTCAAATTTTTTCTTATTTTCCTCATCCTTAAGTTTCACACATTTCTGGGGGGACCTCCCCCCCAACTCATTAAAGCAAACTATTTCCTGCTCATCTTTCATGGTAATGAAATTGCAGTGCTTTCCAGCTCCTGTGACTTTATTTTGCTTGTACATCAAGACAAAATTCAGGCATTTCCCATCCTTTCCCCACTTAATTTCCTTTTCCACTGTGGAAGCCCATTGCAAATGACTGGTTTGGCCACTTAAAAAATCACCATCAAAGGTATTTAAAAAACTAGGATTTAATATAAGTTTTTGAAAGCAAGGCCTAACAGAGTTTGGCAAGGGTCACTCTGTTAATTAGTACACAAAAGAAACTTACAGAGGTAAATTTGATTAGAACCAATTTAGAATGATTTGCATGAAGACCAGGCATGCAAAGGGCATGAGAGACCCCTCCATTGAGTAATGAGGTTATGAGAGGACCCCTTGGCTTTCTAAATTCCTAATGGAATCCAGGTGTGGCAGGGTCTAGTCATAGTCCCAGATCTGCTCAGTGGCAACCAGGGCCCATCTGTCCTGAGATTCCTTCTTGTCAGCAAATTCCACTCAGGTTAAAGAGGGGCTGAAGTATAATAAGGAAAGGTTCAGTCCTCTGGGCCTTACCATACCTAGAAACACCTGAGAAGTGGACAGGGTAACTGTCTTTGCATAACAAGACAGGATGCTTCACTTGTGTATAGACCCAATATAACTGGACAACTAAAAATGGAACATTTTTCCACTGCCTACAAGGGGATAGATTCTGGGGCTAAGGGCTGGTGCCAAATACTTTCCTGCACTTGATGCATCAGCACAGATCTGGCTGGTTCCCGTGCAAAAACAGAGCACATGTTTGTGCACATTCAACATCCTCTCCCAGACAGTTTGCTCAAACTGCTCCTTAAGTTGTATTTGGCACCAGATGTTTTTCACAGGAAAATACAACATGTTCTTGGTGACATTCTGGGGAGGGACTCTGGAGGTCTGGAGGTTTTGATCCCTGGAAGTGCAGTAGGTAAAATGGTGAACAGGGGTTTACCGTAATGGGGAGCCTACACCTCACAGGCAACTAATACAAGGTGTGCAGTACCCATAAAATCTGGTCCAGTTGGGATGCCTTAAGAATCTGTTGATAGATGTGTATGGTATAGAACAGACATTTCACATGCTATCCTTCATAATTTAGTAGTGATCAGAGAGTTGATGGATAGCAAAACAAAACATAATGAGTTCTTTCAGTTAATCAGAATATTATCTCATATATGTCTGTCTTTCTCTAGGCCATGGAAACTTGTTAGTTTAGGCTGCAGGTTTGTCACATCACCGTTTCCCCTTCCTCTTGAGATATTAGAGATATTGAGAAAAGAGTTAAAAACAATAATTGTGCATTTGTGACTTTATTTTTAGTGCACACAGATTTAGCATATCAACAAAATATTCATATGTTCATGCCTGAGGTTGTGCCAGGGGATGTTTAGGGCAGATACTGGAAAAAGGTTCTTCACCCAGAGTGGCTGTGCACTGGAACAGGCTCCCCAGGGAAGTGTCACAGCACTAAATGAGACATAGAAGTGTTTGGACAATGCTCTCAGGCAGAAGGTGTGACTCCTAGGGATGCTGCTGTGCAGGGCTAGGATTTGTCCTTGTGGCTTCCTTCCAAGTCAGCCTATTCTGTGATTCTGTATCATCTCTAGTGATTTAGTTCAGTCTTTCTTAGCCCTGTGCTGAGAGCATTGTCAGGATCTCCTAATTTTGAGGCATGTCAGCCCCATCTACACTGTTCCAGTATTTTCATTAAGTTATTGATTTCAAGTAAGCATTGTTTCTTTCAAATGCAATTAGCAGCTGATAACCAGAAGAATCCTCAGAGTCTTTTGGAAAGTTTGGCTGCTTTGTTTGGGATTAGAGTTTGAGTTTACTGTGAATTTTCCTGAGAAAATCCCTCTGATATAAAAACCTGCCAAGTTGACAAAACTTAAAATTTGGATGGAAGCGTAGCAGTTTCAACAAATGTTACAGCTGGAAAAGTTCTTTTGGCTGCATGTAGAGTTCCTAGTCAAGTCCCGAATCTGACACAAAATCCCACTTTAGGGCTTTGGGACAGATGCAAATTTGGGTTCCTCAGCATTTACGTAGGTATGCAGGAGTGGAAGTGCAGCTGGACAAGAAGCTGCTGTAACCATCCAGAGGTGATTCTAAGCTCTCTCCTCATGCTCTCAGAACACAAATCCTGCATGCTCTAGTTAGAGCATATGCACTGCTTTTGTGTAACCACTGGAAGAGCTTGGTTGGTTGATCAGAAAACTGTTTTGAGTCTCTGAAGGTAGTGCAGATGAGAGTTTTGTGTTCCCAGTATTGAAAAGATGCAGAAACTCAAGGGCAGTCTGCATTTAATATACAGCTCCTTTTCCCATGCAATGGATAGCTTCCAATTCACATTATCCTGTTGATTGTATTTTGTTGTTTGAGGGACAGAACTCCTTATTATCATTATATTTGTCTTTCAGCTCAAGTCTGTGGTTGAAGTGTTGGAGCACATTAAAGATATATATATACAATTTTGAATATTTTTATTTTGAAGGGGAATATCCCTTGATAATAAAGCAAGAATGATTGCCTAAATTTTAAATAAGATGTATTTGGGAAAACAGGGCTGTAATGTACCTCCACAGAGTCAGCTAATTGGCAGAACAGTCTTGTAAACATCACACCAGGTTAATAAAAGGTTGTGCCAGTTTTAAGGTAGTAAAAGTACCACTACATAAAGTTTTTAAGTAGAGTTTTTCAGCAGTCTGATGTGACACTTGGCAGAAAGCATCAGAGGACTGAACCACTTTCTCAGGCTGAGAGAAGAGCTAGGCCCTGGGTACAGGTATTTCTGGCATTTTAATGCTTCTCTTTGTTCCCATGGGCTTGTGAGATTTAGCAGTTTGGTATCTAGCAGATATTTACCTTTTTTTTTTTTTTAATTTCCTGGCTTTCTATTTGTTAATAAACTGTTATTTTTTCACTTCTATCTACTTGAGTCTTGTTCCTTAGTGGTAGAAAGGGATTGGTTGGAATCAAGGGGAAGTTACCTATTTTGGAGTACCCACCTCTAAACTGTTTCAAACCAAGACAACTTGTTTGTAGCTCTGGGCAAGGCTGAAGCTCAAAAGGTGATCTGTGATTAGTAGCCACAAGTAATTGGGATAACAATGGAGTTTTGGCTTTTCCCCATGTGTGTTCATGGCTACAGTGCTGGATTCCGGAAAGATAGTTGTGTGATGGCAAGTAAGATAGTGCATCTTGGTTTGGACAGCAGATGGGAGTTACAAGAAAGCTCTTAAACCATAATGCTAGAAGAAGGATTCTTTTGTGTGCAAATGATCCAGGGGCAAATTTTTCCTTTTTTGAAAGTCACAAAACTGTTGCATTCTTTTCTGACTGAAGGGATCCCTAAAGCCCAAAATAGTGCGGTTAAAGGGTATTGAAAAGGAAAAAAAAATTCTGAGAGCATGAGGAGCAAAGTGATATGGGAACATGGCAGGATTTTAGCAGGATAGCAGTCCTGTCTAGTCTCTGAGGCAGTGGAAAATTCAGGATTGGGGTGGGAAACCATAGCAGGAATTGGAGAAGTTTGGTCCCCTTTAGGCACTGGGAGGGGCTCTGAAGTCTCCCTGGCACCTTCTCCAGGCTGAACAAGCCCAGCTCTCTCAGCCCGCCTCCATAGCAGAAGTGCTCCAGCCCTTGGATCATCACTGTGACCCTTCTCTGGAGCCACTCCAGCAGGTCCATGTTCTTCTTCTGCTGGGTACCCCAGGTCTGGGTGCAGAGTTACATCTGGGTTCAGGTAAGTGTTTATTGATCACAGTTACTCCCACAAGCCAGCCCAGATGGGAGCAGAGCTCCCTTCACCCCACCCCTCCTGTTCCCATGCCATGGTGCTTTTGCCTGCTGCTTCCCGTGAGCTGTTGGCTCTTGCCCTGCCCTGACTGCTGCACCAGCCTGAGGACACTGCCCAGATGTGTGTTGCCAGTTCTCTAGAGTTTGAAGGAAAACCCAAACAAATCTCTGAATCAAAGTAAAGGTGTCTTGCAAACTTAACCTAATCCTTTCTAAAGCTGTATTAACACTAAATTAAATTCCAGTCTGTCTGTTCATTTTCCTCTTAGACTTTTTTCCTTGTTTGTTTGAGAGAGCTAGTGAGTCTTTTAGGACTCATGGTACCTTGGTTCCTTTTTAGAATGGAGCAAACCTTAGAGTTTTGCAGCCAATTTTCTTTAGATACTATGAGTTTTCATTCCCTTTTCATTTAAAAGACTTCCACCAATTAACATTAAATGCTGGGTGACAAAACCCAGTCGCACTTCCAGTTGGAAAGAAATATGTGTAGCTCAGAGGAGGAATTGTGCATGTGAGGGGATGGCTTTGAGGTGGATCAAACAGGTGCTCAGTCAGCTGCTGGTGCTGAAGTACTTTTCTTGTGGCTTGAGTGTCTGATGGCAAGAGCCTGAGATTTTAATAGCAGAAAGAAGAAATTTCCAACTAACTTTCTCTGAGAACTGTCACTTGTAAATCTTCTCAGGCCTCCGGTTGTCTGACCTGTCCCTGCTCCAAAACATGGTTAATTTTTATTCTTTTTAAATGTCTTGTGTTTCATTTGCAGAGAGTATGAGGGCGCTGGGTATTTTTTTCAGGACATTGACAGTAGTCTGTGAGGGAGGAAGTCCAAAATTATCCCCAAAGAAACGTTTGCCTGTCAGCCCTACTGCTTCTCAGAGATGAGCTACTGGTGCATGTGTGGAGACTCAGATTCTCTGGTATTTTCAGGAGAGGTGATGGAGGGAAAGGAGTTGTTGGCCATGAGCCTCATGGTGCCAGAATCACCTCACATACAAGAGCTGAAAACCCAGAGATTTTTTCCATTATGCATGCAGTGTATTTCTAATTTAAACTCAGTTAATTCCTTCCTCATCCTGTGAGGTTCCAGAGTGGTGGCCTAGGGAGACACAAGAACAAAGATTTTAGAAGCGGCCATCCATCCCATGTCATGTTTTACACCATTCTGGTTTTTGGCTGGCTTAAGGGGGACCAGAAGCAGGTCTGGCATCTCCAGGCCAGCGCTTCATCTGACCCTGAGTGTTGGTGTGGGGCAGGCTGAGCCCTTGAGGGCACACACGCGTGCTGGAGCGCCCCAAAGAAGTGGGGCCCTATTTGGGGCTGAGCCGCAGGAGGCTGTGAGGTGACTGGAAAAAGGAATGTGGCAACTCCCAGTTCAAAGAAAGAAAAAGAAAATTTTATTTTGGGAGATGAGGGGAATGAGAGAGGGGGCTGAAGGTTGTCGGGTCCTGCTCTGGTTGTCAGGCCGACTGTAGGGTTTTTTGGCTCGCCGCTGTTGCCGCCACACGTGTCTCATGCGAGCAGGCCCAGGCTGGGAGCGGTTGTCGGTGGTGGGGCCGGGAAAGCAGAGCGATGGTGCTCTGTTTGGAGCTGTTTGTCTCCTGGATGCCTGAGTGTCCAGGGACGGCCTCCATGGCACCTGGCTGGCGTTGCTGGGGCTGCTGGTCTCGGCGCTGTGGGCTGGTACGTCGCCCATCCTGCGTCGTTTTGCCAGCGGGCCCTGGAGCGACAGTGGGTCTGCGGCTCCCTGTGGATGGCCTCGCTTCAAGCTCAGCCTTCCACAGGGGAAGCTGCTGCTGCAGCTGCTGGTGCCCAGCATTACGTCCTGGGACAGCCCTGGCACCTCCTGAGTGGCGGTGCCGGGGCTGCTGGTCTCAGCGTGCTGAGCTGCCATGTCGCCCATTGGGCAGCAATTTGCCAGCGAGCCCTGGGGTGTTTTTGGCTCTGTGTCTGCCTGTGGATGGCCTTGCTCCAAACTCTGCTCTGCGTAAGGGAAGCCCCCGTTGCTGCTGCTGCTGGTGCCCAGCTTCACGTCCTGGGACAGCCCTGGCACCTCCTGAGTGGCGGTGCAGGGGCTACTGGTCTCAGCATGCAGCAGTGGCCCGCGGTTGAGCCGTATGGGCTTCGCTGTGTGGCTGCCTGCGCCTCGTGCTCGCTGTCCCCACGAGCGGCGTCGAGCCTGGGATGGCCTGGTCTCTTGAGAGAGGCTGCTGCTGCTGGTTGGATCTGCCTCTGTCCCGTGATGCAGTGTGAAGGGAGAGAGAGAGAGAGAGGACATCATGTGTGAGCAGCTTCTCAGGGCTCAGGAAATGTCCCTGCAGGATTGTTCCCATGGCCCTGCTGTGTCCCTGTTGGGCTGGCTAAAGGGCAAGGGAGGCACAGGTGCCCACGGCCCAGCCTGGCCCCGCTGGCCCCTGAGGGGATGGCTCTAATCTGGGGTTGTTCTGTGGAGCTCCTGCTTCCCCTTTCTGCTGCTTTTGGCCACTCCCCCTGTGCCAGCCATGGGGAACTGTGGGCAGGGAGACTTGGCTCTCACCTCTCTCCTTCCCAGGAGGACACTTCTCAAGAGAGTCCTGCCGCTCCATCGAGGATATGGACGAGTGCCTGGAGGGTCTGTGCCGCAGCACTGCCGGCCTTTCTCCTCCTGACAAACGTACCAATCCTTGGCTGAGTGGCGAGAGGTGCGTATGAGCTGCCCAAGAGGCACCAGAAGTGGCCCAGTGGGCTTGGGAAGCTGCTTGTGCGCGATCCTCTCCTCGACTCTGCAAGTTGTGTTGCTGCACAACCCAGCTCTGCAGCTTAGGCCTGGGTGATGATGTCACAGGAGCCCCTGTGACCTCAGCATCAGCGCTCCGTGCGTGACCCCCAGGCCTGCTTTGGGGAGGGTGTCCTTGTGGGTGCTGACAGGGACTTTGTTTGGCACATAGGACGTAACAAAAGCCTCTGTTGCTTTATGCCTTCTAAGTGCTGTTATTAGTCAGTGGCATGGCATAAAATTTGATAGTCTGGAAAATTTGGTACACAAATGTTTGGTGAAAGCGACTGAAAGCCTGGAGAAATTGTCTGTATTTCAGAGGTTTACAGATATTCTGTTAATGATACACGTTATAGCATTCAGTGTCTGGATGGGAATTTTGATTAACTTCAAACAGATGAAATGAAATATATCAGCAATCTTCTACACAATAAGTCCTTTAAGGATTTCTTAAATTGCTGTGTCCTGCACGTGACTTTTCCTATGCATATATATATGCTTCTATGGAAGTGCATACGGCTCTTTTCCTAGAGATGTATCTATAAATATTTGTGTTGTCTTATTGCCATTGTGATTTGACTCAGATGAAACCTTGTCAGAGTTGAGTGTGTGATTTTTCTGATCTTGGCGTGAGCAGTGCCTAGGCCTGAAGAGTGGAGCAATGGAAGTGTGAGTGTAGGGTGCCTCAGCGTCAAGGATTTGGTTTTAGATGAGCAGTGTTCAAGTGAGAGGCGTGGCTTTAAGTGCCAGGAAGAGTGGATTCCAGCCCTCTGCTTCAGGGCATGTGCCCAATAAGCCCAGGAAGAGTCAGTGCAGCCCTCAGGGTGCCTGCACCAGCTGAGATGCAGGAGCTGAAAAACCAGAGTTGTTTTCCCTTGTGGCATGCAGCGTATTTCTAATTTAAATTCAGTTAATTTCTTCCTCATCATGGGAGGTGCCCGGGGGGTGCCTGAGGGGACACAAGGATCAAGTTTTTAGCAGGGCCTATTGGAAGAAGGGAAGGGTTGATGGCTTTAAACTGGAGGAACGATGATTCATACTAGCTGGAAAGTAGAAATTGTTAACAATGAGCGTGGTCAAAATGCTGTGGTCTCTGCCGCAGGTTGGCCAGAGGTGCTGTGGCTGCTCCAGGCCTGGAGACATTCCAGGTTGGATGGGGCTTGGTGCAAGGTGACTCGATGAAGGTGTCCTTGCGTATTGCAGGGGAGGTGTAAGCAAATGAGATTTAAGATGCTTCCCAAGCCAAAGCATTGTATGATTTCATGGTCATCCAAATTCCCTGCTCCAGCAGGATCTCGGTGAGCACGTTATTGAGGAGTCTGTCCAGCTGTCTTTTGAGCATCTCCAGGGCAGACACGTGCACAGCCTCCCTGGCCAGTGTGTGCCAATGGCCAGTCATGCACACAGTAAAAATGTCCTTCTTCTTGTTCAGGTGGAACATCATCCCAGAGGCACAGGACAACCAGAATCAGCCCAAAACACAAAAACGCAATCATTTAATGGAAGAAAAAAAAAAAAAAGAAATTCTTTAACATTGCTGTCCTGCAGAGATTGTGAGAATACCAGTGAGGAAGTGGAACTGACTCTGATATTCAAGAAACCCACTCCTGCTGCCCGGTGACCAGTGCCTTTTCTCAAATGTGATTGTTAAAAAGGCTTTTTTTGGTTGCACACAGCAGTGCTGGCCTCCATTAGCAAGAGAATATGTGATGCCATTTGCTCAGACCCGGGAGCAGCCCCCAAGGGTGTTCAGGCAAGCAAGGCACTTGTGGAAGTGCAGGGGCTGAGGCTGGTTGTGGGGGAAATGCATGGCAGAGAAGGGGAAATGGTAGTTGGGGTGTGAAATCAGAGGTGTCTCAATGTGCCTGTCTGGTAAAGCAGTGTTCCCATGGAGGCAGGAGTGAGGGTTGCCCCTGTGGCAGAAGCCAAGTCCTTGCCATCAAGCCTGTCCTCCATTTGTCCCCTATGCTGAGCTGGCACTTGTGTAAAATCTTGGAGAAAGGAGGAAATTCTCAGCCTGTCAGTGCAAGAGTCAGCCTCAGGCCATGTGTGCAGTGTATTTTTCTGGGGTTGGGCTGGCTTTAGTTTTGCCTTCCCAGCATCAGCTGCATTATCGCATTTACTCTCCAGGCCTGTAGGTGCAAGCGCAGTGGCAGCGCTGGTGAATGGAGCTGTGCGTGGCCTGGTGTGGGAAGGGAATAATCCTGCTGCATCCATGGTTTTCCCTGTTTCCCGGGGAGCTGCGGGAGGGCTGGCATCTCCAGGCCAGCGCTTCATCTGACCCTGAGTGTTGGTGTGGGGCAGGCTGAGCCCTTGAGGGCACACACGCGTGCTGGAGCGCCCCAAAGAAGTGGGGCCCTATTTGGGGCTGAGCCGCAGGAGGCTGTGAGGTGACTGGAAAAAGGAATGTGGCAACTCCCAGTTTAAAGAAAGAAAAAGAAAATTTTATTTTGGGAGATGAGGGGAATGAGAGAGGGGGCTGAAGGTTGTCGGGTCCTGCTCTGGTTGTCAGGCCGACTGTAGGGTTTTTTGGCTCGCCGCTGTTGCCGCCACACGTGTCTCATGCGAGCAGGCCCAGGCTGGGAGCGGTTGTCGGTGGTGGGGCCGGGAAAGCAGAGCGATGGTGGTCTGTTTGGAGCTGTTTGTCTCCTGGATGCCTGAGTGTCCAGGGACGGCCTCCATGGCACCTGGCTGGCGTTGCTGGGGCTGCTGGTCTCGGCGCTGTGGGCTGGCACGTCGCCCATCCTGCGTCGTTTTGCCAGCGGGCCCTGGAGCGACAGTGGGTCTGCGGCTCCCTGTGGATGGCCTCGCTTCAAGCTCAGCCTTCCACAGGGGAAGCTGCTGCTGCAGCTGCTGGTGCCCAGCATTACGTCCTGGGACAGCCCTGGCACCTCCTGAGTGGCGGTGCCGGGGCTGCTGGTCTCAGCGTGCTGAGCTGCCACGTCGCCCATTGGGCAGCAATTTGCCAGCGAGCCCTGGGGTGTTTTTGGCTCTGTGTCTGCCTGTGGATGGCCTTGCTCCAAACTCTGCTCTGCGTAAGGGAAGCCCCCGTTGCTGCTGCTGCTGGTGCCCAGCTTCACGTCCTGGGACAGCCCTGGCACCTCCTGAGTGGCGGTGCCAGGGCTGCTGGTCTCGGCATGCAGCAGTGGCCCGCGGTTGAGCCGTATGGGCTTCGCTGTGTGGCTGCCTGCGCCTTGTGCTCGCTGTCCCCACGAGCGGCGTCGAGCCTGGGATGGCCTGGGCTCTTGAGAGAGGCTGCTGCTGCTGGTTGGATCTGCCTCTGTCCCGTGATGCAGTGTGAAGGGAGAGAGAGAGAGAGGACATGATGTGTGAGCAGCTTCTCAGGGCTCAGGAAATGTCCCTGCAGGATTGTTCCCGTGGCCCTGCTGTGTCCCTGTTGGGCTGGCTGAAGGGCAAGGGAAGCACAGGTGCCCATGGCCCAGCCTGGCCCCACTGGCCCCTGAGGGGATGGCTCTAATCTGGGGTTGTTCTGTGGAGCTCCTGCTTCCCCTTTCTGCTGCTTTTGGCCACTCCCCCTGTGCCAGCCATGGGGAACTGTGGGCAGGGAGACTTGGCTCTCACCTCTCTCCTTCCCAGGAGGACACTTCTCAAGAGAGTCCTGCCGCTCCATCGAGGATATGGACGAGTGCCTGGAGGGTCTGTGCCACAGCACTGCCGGCCTTTCTCCTCCTGACAAACGTACCAATCCTTGGCTGGGTGGCGAGAGGTGCGTATGAGCTGCCCAAGAGGCACCAGAAGTGGCTCCGTGGGCTTGGGAAGCTGCTTGTGCGCGATCCTCTCCTCGACTCTGCAAGTTGTGTTGCTGCACAACCCAGCTCTACAGCTTAGGCCTGGGTGATGATGTCACAGGAGCCCCTGTGACCTCAGCATCAGCGCTCCGTGCGTGACCCCCAGGCCTGCTTTGGGGAGGGTGTCCTTGTGGGTGCTGACAGGGACTTTGTTTGGCACATAGGACGTAACAAAAGTCTCTGTTGCTTTATGCCTTCTAAGTGCTGTTATTAGTCAGTGGCATGGCCTAAAATTTGATAGTCTGGAAAATTTGGTACACAAACGTTTGGTGAAAGCGATTGAAAGCCTGGAGAAATTGTCTGTATTTCAGAGGTTTACAGATATTCTGTCAATGATACACGTTATAGCATTCAGTGTCTGGATGGGAATTTTGATTAACTTCAAACAGATGAAATGAAATATATCAGCAATCTTCTACACAATAAGTCCTTTAAGGATTTCTTAAATTGCTGTGTCCTGCACGTGACTTTTCCTATGCATATATGCTTCTACGGCTCTTTTCCTAGAGATGTATCTATAAATATTTTTGGTGTCTTATTGCCATTGTGATTTGACTCAGATGAAACCTTGTCAGAGTTGAGTGTGTGATTTTTCTGATCTAGGTGTGAGCAGCGCCTGAGCAGTGCCTAGGCCTGAAGAGTGGAGCAATGGAAGTGTGAGTGTAGGGTGCTGCCGCTGAAAGAGGCAAGGATTTGGTTTTAGATGAGCAGTGTTCAAGTGAGAGGCGTGGCTTTAAGTGCCAGGAAGAGTGGATTCCAGCCCCCTGCTTCAGGGCATGTGCCCATTAAGCCCAGGAAGAGTCAGTGCAGCCCTCAGGGTGCCTGCAGCAGCTGAGATGCAGGAGCTGAAAAAACAAAGTTGTTTTCCCTTGTGGCATGCAGCGTATTTCTAATTTAAATTCAGTTAATTTCTTCCTCATCATGGGAGGTGCCCAGGGGGTGCCTGAGGGGACACAAGGATCAAGTTTTTAGCAGGGCCTATTGGAAGAAGGGAAGGGTTGATGGCTTTAAACTGGAGGAACGATGATTCATACTAGCTGGAAAGTAGAAATTGTTAACAATGAGCGTGGTCAAAATGCTGTGGTCTCTGCCGCAGGTTGGCCAGAGGTGCTGTGGCTGCTCCAGGCCTGGAGACATTCCAGGTTGGATGGGGCTTGGTGCAAGGATGACTTGTTGAAGGTGTCCTTGCGTATTGCAGGGGAGGTGTAAGCAAATGAGATTTAAGATGCTTCCCAAGCCAAAGCATTGTATGATTTCGTGGTCATCCAAATTCCCTGCTCCAGCAGGATCTCGGTGAGCACGTTATTGAGGAGTCTGTCCAGCTGTCTTTTGAACATCTCCAGGGCAGACACGTGCACAGCCTCCCTGGCCAGTGTGTGCCAATGGCCAGTCATGCACACAGTAAAAATGTCCTTCTTCTTGTTCAGGTGGAACTTCATCCCAGAGGCACAGGACAACCAGAATCAGCCCAAAACACAAAAACGCAATCATTTAATGGAAGAAAAAAAAAAAAAAAGAAATTCTTTAACATTGCTGTCCTGCAGAGATTGTGAGAATACCAGTGTGGAAGTGGAACTGACTCTGATGTTCAAGAAACCCATTCCTGCTGCCCGGAGACCAGTGCCTTTTCTGAAATGTGATTGTTAAAAAGGCTTTTTTTGGTTGCACGCAGCAGTGCTGGCCTCCATTAGCAAGAGAATATGTGATGCCATTTGCTCAGCCCCGGGAGGAGCCGCCAAGGGTGTTCAGGCAAGCAAGGCACTTGTGGAAGTGCAGGGGCTGAGGCTGGTTGTGGGGGAAATGCATGGCAGAGAAGGGGAAATGGTAGCTGGGGTGTGAAATCAGAGGTGTCTCAATGTGCCTGTCTGGTAAAGCAGTGTTCCCATGGAGGCAGGAGTGAGGGTTGCCCCTGTGGCAGAAGCCAAGTCCTTGCCATCAAGCCTGTCCTCCATTTGTCCCCTAAGCTGAGCTGGCACTTGTGTAAAATCTTGGAGAAAGGAGGAAATTCTCAGCCTGTCAGTGCAAGAGTCAGCCTCAGGCCATGTGTGCAGTGTATTTTTGCGGGGTTGGGCTGGCTTTAGTTTTGCCTTCCCAGCATCAGCTGCATTATCGCATTTACTCTCCAGGCCTGTAGGTGCAAGCGCAGTGGCAGCGCTGGTGAATGGAGCTGTGCGTGGCCTGGTGTGGGAAGGGAATAATCCTGCTGCATCCATGGTTTTCCCTGTTTCCCGGGGAGCTGCGGGAGGGCTGGCATCTCCAGGCCAGCGCTTCATCTGACCCTGAGTGTTGGTGTGGGGCAGGCTGAGCCCTTGAGGGCACACACGCGTGCTGGAGCGCCCCAAAGAAGTGGGGCCCTATTTGGGGCTGAGCCGCAGGAGGCTGTGAGGTGACTGGAAAAAGGAATGTGGCAACTCCCAGTTTAAAGAAAGAAAAAGAAAATTTTATTTTGGGAGATGAGGGGAATGAGAGAGGGGGCTGAAGGTTGTCGGGTCCTGCTCTGGTTGTCAGGCCGACTGTAGGGTTTTTTGGCTCGCCGCTGTTGCCGCCACACGTGTCTCATGCGAGCAGGCCCAGGCTGGGAGCGGTTGTCGGTGGTGGGGCCGGGAAAGCAGAGCGATGGTGGTCTGTTTGGAGCTGTTTGTCTCCTGGATGCCTGAGTGTCCAGGGACGGCCTCCATGGCACCTGGCTGGCGTTGCTGGGGCTGCTGGTCTCGGCGCTGTGGGCTGGCACGTCGCCCATCCTGCGTCGTTTTGCCAGCGGGCCCTGGAGCGACAGTGGGTCTGCGGCTCCCTGTGGATGGCCTCGCTTCAAGCTCAGCCTTCCACAGGGGAAGCTGCTGCTGCAGCTGCTGGTGCCCAGCATTACGTCCTGGGACAGCCCTGGCACCTCCTGAGTGGCGGTGCCGGGGCTGCTGGTCTCAGCGTGCTGAGCTGCCACGTCGCCCATTGGGCAGCAATTTGCCAGCGAGCCCTGGGGTGTTTTTGGCTCTGTGTCTGCCTGTGGATGGCCTTGCTCCAAACTCTGCTCTGCGTAAGGGAAGCCCCCGTTGCTGCTGCTGCTGGTGCCCAGCTTCACGTCCTGGGACAGCCCTGGCACCTCCTGAGTGGCGGTGCCAGGGCTGCTGGTCTCAGCATGCAGCAGTGGCCCGCGGTTGAGCCGTATGGGCTTCGCTGTGTGGCTGCCTGCGCCTTGTGCTCGCTGTCCCCACGAGCGGCGTCGAGCCTGGGATGGCCTGGGCTCTTGAGAGAGGCTGCTGCTGCTGGTTGGATCTGCCTCTGTCCCGTGATGCAGTGTGAAGGGAGAGAGAGAGAGAGGACATGATGTGTGAGCAGCTTCTCAGGGCTCAGGAAATGTCCCTGCAGGATTGTTCCCGTGGCCCTGCTGTGTCCCTGTAGGGCTGGCTGAAGGGCAAGGGAGGCACAGGTGCCCACGGCCCAGCCTGGCCCCACTGGCCCCTGAGGGGATGGCTCTAATCTGGGGTTGTTCTGTGGAGCTCCTGCTTCCCCTTTCTGCTGCTTTTGGCCACTCCCCCTGTGCCAGCCATGGGGAACTGTGGGCAGGGAGACTTGGCTCTCACCTCTCTCCTTCCCAGGAGGACACTTCTCAAGAGAGTCCTGCCGCTCCATCGAGGATATGGACGAGTGCCTGGAGGGTCTGTGCCGCAGCACTGCCGGCCTTTCTCCTCCTGACAAACGTACCAATCCTTGGCTGGGTGGCGAGAGGTGCGTATGAGCTGCCCAAGAGGCACCAGAAGTGGCCCAGTGGGCTTGGGAAGCTGCTTGTGCGCGATCCTCTCCTCGACTCTGCAAGTTGTGTTGCTGCACAACCCAGCTCTACAGCTTAGGCCTGGGTGATGATGTCACAGGAGCCCCT
This sequence comes from Cyanistes caeruleus, assembly GCF_971803275.1. Lineage (NCBI taxonomy): Eukaryota > Metazoa > Chordata > Aves > Passeriformes > Paridae > Cyanistes > Cyanistes caeruleus. The sequence continues at coordinate 76,869,892 of NC_141705.1, forward strand.
GTGACCTCAGCATCAGCGCTCCGTGCGTGACCCCCAGGCCTGCTTTGGGGAGGGTGTCCTTGTGGGTGCTGACAGGGACTTTGTTTGGCATATAGGACGTAACAAAAGTCTCTGTTGCTTTATGCCTTCTAAGTGCTGTTATTAGTCAGTGGCATGGCCTAAAATTTGATAGTCTGGAAAATTTGGTACACAAACGTTTGGTGAAAGCGATTGAAAGCCTGGAGAAATTGTCTGTATTTCAGAGGTTTACAGATACTCTGTCAATGATACACGTTATAGCATTCAGTGTCTGGATGGGAATTTTGATTAACTTCAAACAGATGAAATGAAATATATCAGCAATCTTCTACACAATAAGTCCTTTAAGGATTTCTTAAATTGCTGTGTCCTGCACGTGACTTTTCCTATGCATATATGCTTCTACGGCTCTTTTCCTAGAGATGTATCTATAAATATTTTTGGTGTCTTATTGCCATTGTGATTTGACTCAGATGAAACCTTGTCAGAGTTGAGTGTGTGATTTTTCTGATCTAGGTGTGAGCAGTGCCTGAGCAGTGCCTAGGCCTGAAGAGTGGAGCAATGGAAGTGTGAGTGTAGGGTGCCGCCGCTGAAAGAGGCAAGGATTTGGTTTTAGATGAGCAGTGTTCAAGTGAGAGGCGTGGCTTTAAGTGCCAGGAAGAGTGGATTCCAGCCCCCTGCTTCAGGGCATGTGCCCAATAAGCCCAGGAAGAGTCAGTGCAGCCCTCAGGGTGCCTGCAGCAGCTGAGATGCAGGAGCTGAAAAAACAAAGTTGTTTTCCCTTGTGGCATGCAGCGTATTTCTAATTTAAATTCAGTTAATTTCTTCCTCATCATGGGAGGTGCCCAGGGGGTGCCTGAGGGGACACAAGGATCAAGTTTTTAGCAGGGCCTATTGGAAGAAGGGAAGGGTTGATGGCTTTAAACTGGAGGAACGATGATTCATACTAGCTGGAAAGTAGAAATTGTTAACAATGAGCGTGGTCAAAATGCTGTGGTCTCTGCCGCAGGTTGGCCAGAGGTGCTGTGGCTGCTCCAGGCCTGGAGACATTCCAGGTTGGATGGGGCTTGGTGCAAGGTGACTCGATGAAGGTGTCCTTGCGTATTGCAGGGGAGGTGTAAGCAAATGAGATTTAAGATGCTTCCCAAGCCAAAGCATTGTATGATTTCATGGTCATCCAAATTCCCTGCTCCAGCAGGATCTCGGTGAGCACGTTATTGAGGAGTCTGTCCAGCTGTCTTTTGAACATCTCCAGGGCAGACACGTGCACAGCCTCCCTGGCCAGTGTGTGCCAATGGCCAGTCATGCACACAGTAAAAATGTCCTTCTTCTTGTTCAGGTGGAACTTCATCCCAGAGGCACAGGACAACCAGAATCAGCCCAAAACACAAAAACGCAATCATTTAATGGAAGAAAAAAAAAAAAAAAGAAATTCTTTAACATTGCTGTCCTGCAGAGATTGTGAGAATACCAGTGTGGAAGTGGAACTGACTCTGATGTTCAAGAAACCCACTCCTGCTGCCCGGTGACCAGTGCCTTTTCTGAAATGTGATTGTTAAAAAGGCTTTTTTTGGTTGCACGCAGCAGTGCTGGCCTCCATTAGCAAGAGAATATGTGATGCCATTTGCTCAGCCCTGGGAGGAGCCGCCAAGGGTGTTCAGGTAAGCAAGGCACTTGTGGAAGTGCAGGGGCTGAGGCTGGCTGTGGGGGAAATGCATGGCAGAGAAGGGGAAATGGTAGCTGGGGTGTGAAATCAGAGGTGTCTCAATGTGCCTGTCTGGTAAAGCAGTGTTCCCATGGAGGCAGGAGTGAGGGTTGCCCCTGTGGCAGAAGCCAAGTCCTTGCCATCAAGCCTGTCCTCCATTTGTCCCCTAAGCTGAGCTGGTACTTGTGTAAAATCTTGGAGAAAGGAGGAAATTCTCAGCCTGTCAGTGCAAGAGTCAGCCTCAGGCCATGTGTGCAGTGTATTTTTCCGGGCTTGGGCTGGCTTTAGTTTTGCCTTCCCAGCATCAGCTGCATTATCGCATTTACTCTCCAGGCCTGTAGGTGCAAGCGCAGTGGCAGCGCTGGTGAATGGAGCTGTGCGTGGCCTGGTGTGGGAAGGGAATAATCCTGCTGCATCCATGGTTTTCCCTGTTTCCCGGGGAGCTGCGGGAGGGCTGGCATCTCCAGGCCAGCACTTCATCTGACCCTGAGTGTTGGTGTGGGGCAGGCTGAGCCCTTGAGGGCACACACGCGTGCTGGAGCGCCCCAAAGAAGTGGGGCCCTATTTGGGGCTGAGCCGCAGGAGGCTGTGAGGTGACTGGAAAAAGGAATGTGGCAACTCCCAGTTCAAAGAAAGAAAAAGAAAATTTTATTTTGGGAGATGAGGGGAATGAGAGAGGGGGCTGAAGGTTGTCGGGTCCTGCTCTGGTTGTCAGGCCGACTGTAGGGTTTTTTGGCTCGCCGCTGTTGCCACCACACGTGTCTCATGCGAGCAGGCCCAGGCTGGGAGCGGTTGTCGGTGGTGGGGCCGGGAAAGCAGAGCGATGGTGCTCTGTTTGGAGCTGTTTGTCTCCTGGATGCCTGAGTGTCCAGGGACGGCCTCCATGGCACCTGGCTGGCGTTGCTGGGGCTGCTGGTCTCAGCGCTGTGGGCTGGCACGTCGCCCATCCTGCGTCGTTTTGCCAGCGGGCCCTGGAGCGACAGTGGGTCTGCGGCTCCCTGTGGATGGCCTCGCTTCAAGCTCAGCCTTCCACAGGGGAAGCTGCTGCTGCAGCTGCTGGTGCCCAGCATTACGTCCTGGGACAGCCCTGGCACCTCCTGAGTGGCGGTGCCGGGGCTGCTGGTCTCAGCGTGCTGAGCTGCCACGTCGCCCATTGGGCAGCAATTTGCCAGCGAGCCCTGGGGTGTTTTTGGCTCTGTGTCTGCCTGTGGATGGCCTTGCTCCAAACTCTGCTCTGCGTAAGGGAAGCCCCCGTTGCTGCTGCTGCTGGTGCCCAGCTTCACGTCCTGGGACAGCCCTGGCACCTCCTGAGTGGCGGTGCCAGGGCTGCTGGTCTCAGCATGCAGCAGTGGCCCGCGGTTGAGCCGTATGGGCTTCGCTGTGTGGCTGCCTGCGCCTCGTGCTCGCTGTCCCCACGAGCGGCGTCGAGCCTGGGATGGCCTGGGCTCTTGAGAGAGGCTGCTGCTGCTGGTTGGATCTGCCTCTGTCCCGTGATGCAGTGTGAAGGGAGAGAGAGAGAGAGGACATGATGTGTGAGCAGCTTCTCAGGGCTCAGGAAATGTCCCTGCAGGATTGTTCCCGTGGCCCTGCTGTGTCCCTGTTGGGCTGGCTGAAGGGCAAGGGAAGCACAGGTGCCCACGGCCCAGCCTGGCCCCACTGGCCCCTGAGGGGATGGCTCTAATCTGGGGTTGTTCTGTGGAGCTCCTGCTTCCCCTTTCTGCTGCTTTTGGCCACTCCTCCTGTGCCAGCCATGGGGAACTGTGGGCAGGGAGACTTGGCTCTCACCTCTCTCCTTCCCAGGAGGACACTTCTCAAGAGAGTCCTGCCGCTCCATCGAGGATATGGACGAGTGCCTGGAGGGTCTGTGCCACAGCACTGCCGGCCTTTCTCCTCCTGACAAACGTACCAATCCTTGGCTGGGTGGCGAGAGGTGCGTATGAGCTGCCCAAGAGGCACCAGAAGTGGCCCAGTGGGCTTGGGAAGCTGCTTGTGCGCGATCCTCTCCTCGACTCTGCAAGTTGTGTTGCTGCACAACCCAGCTCTACAGCTTAGGCCTGGGTGATGATGTCACAGGAGCCCCTGTGACCTCAGCATCAGCGCTCCGTGCGTGACCCCCAGGCCTGCTTTGGGGAGGGTGTCCTTGTGGGTGCTGACAGGGACTTTGTTGGGCACATAGGACGTAACAAAAGTCTCTGTTGCTTTATGCCTTCTAAGTGCTGTTATTAGCCAGTGGCATGGCCTAAAATTTGATAGTCTGGAAAATTTGGTACACAAACGTTTGGTGAAAGCGATTGAAAGCCTGGAGAAATTGTCTGTATTTCAGAGGTTTACAGATATTCTGTCAATGATACACGTTATAGCATTCAGTGTCTGGATGGGAATTTTGATTAACTTCAAACAGATGAAATGAAATATATCAGCAATCTTCTACACAATAAGTCCTTTAAGGATTTCTTAAATTGCTGTGTCCTGCACGTGACTTTTCCTATGCATATATGCTTCTACGGCTCTTTTCCTAGAGATGTATCTATAAATATTTTTGGTGTCTTATTGCCATTGTGATTTGACTCAGATGAAACCTTGTCAGAGTTGAGTGTGTGATTTTTCTGATCTAGGTGTGAGCAGTGCCTGAGCAGTGCCTAGGCCTGAAGAGTGGAGCAATGGAAGTGTGAGTGTAGGGTGCCGCCGCTGAAAGAGGCAAGGATTTGGTTTTAGATGAGCAGTGTTCAAGTGAGAGGCGTGGCTTTAAGTGCCAGGAAGAGTGGATTCCAGCCCCCTGCTTCAGGGCATGTGCCCAATAAGCCCAGGAAGAGTCAGTGCAGCCCTCAGGGTGCCTGCAGCAGCTGAGATGCAGGAGCTGAAAAAACAAAGTTGTTTTCCCTTGTGGCATGCAGCGTATTTCTAATTTAAATTCAGTTAATTTCTTCCTCATCATGGGAGGTGCCCAGGGGGTGCCTGAGGGGACACAAGGATCAAGTTTTTAGCAGGGCCTATTGGAAGAAGGGAAGGGTTGATGGCTTTAAACTGGAGGAACGATGATTCATACTAGCTGGAAAGTAGAAATTGTTAACAATGAGCGTGGTCAAAATGCTGTGGTCTCTGCCGCAGGTTGGCCAGAGGTGCTGTGGCTGCTCCAGGCCTGGAGACATTCCAGGTTGGATGGGGCTTGGTGCAAGGTGACTCGATGAAGGTGTCCTTGCGTATTGCAGGGGAGGTGTAAGCAAATGAGATTTAAGATGCTTCCCAAGCCAAAGCATTGTATGATTTCATGGTCATCCAAATTCCCTGCTCCAGCAGGATCTCGGTGAGCACGTTATTGAGGAGTCTGTCCAGCTGTCTTTTGAACATCTCCAGGGCAGACACGTGCACAGCCTCCCTGGCCAGTGTGTGCCAATGGCCAGTCATGCACACAGTAAAAATGTCCTTCTTCTTGTTCAGGTGGAACTTCATCCCAGAGGCACAGGACAACCAGAATCAGCCCAAAACACAAAAACGCAATCATTTAATGGAAGAAAAAAAAAAAAAAAGAAATTCTTTAACATTGCTGTCCTGCAGAGATTGTGAGAATACCAGTGTGGAAGTGGAACTGACTCTGATGTTCAAGAAACCCACTCCTGCTGCCCGGTGACCAGTGCCTTTTCTGAAATGTGATTGTTAAAAAGGCTTTTTTTGGTTGCACGCAGCAGTGCTGGCCTCCATTAGCAAGAGAATATGTGATGCCATTTGCTCAGCCCTGGGAGGAGCCGCCAAGGGTGTTCAGGTAAGCAAGGCACTTGTGGAAGTGCAGGGGCTGAGGCTGGCTGTGGGGGAAATGCATGGCAGAGAAGGGGAAATGGTAGCTGGGGTGTGAAATCAGAGGTGTCTCAATGTGCCTGTCTGGTAAAGCAGTGTTCCCATGGAGGCAGGAGTGAGGGTTGCCCCTGTGGCAGAAGCCAAGTCCTTGCCATCAAGCCTGTCCTCCATTTGTCCCCTAAGCTGAGCTGGTACTTGTGTAAAATCTTGGAGAAAGGAGGAAATTCTCAGCCTGTCAGTGCAAGAGTCAGCCTCAGGCCATGTGTGCAGTGTATTTTTCCGGGCTTGGGCTGGCTTTAGTTTTGCCTTCCCAGCATCAGCTGCATTATCGCATTTACTCTCCAGGCCTGTAGGTGCAAGCGCAGTGGCGGCGCTGGTGAATGGAGCTGTGCGTGGCCTGGTGTGGGAAGGGAATAATCCTGCTGCATCCATGGTTTTCCCTGTTTCCCGGGGAGCTGCGGGAGGGCTGGCATCTCCAGGCCAGCGCTTCATCTGACCCTGAGTGTTGGTGTGGGGCAGGCTGAGCCCTTGAGGGCACACACGCGTGCTGGAGCGCCCCAAAGAAGTGGGGCCCTATTTGGGGCTGAGCCGCAGGAGGCTGTGAGGTGACTGGAAAAAGGAATGTGGCAACTCCCAGTTCAAAGAAAGAAAAAGAAAATTTTATTTTGGGAGATGAGGGGAATGAGAGAGGGGGCTGAAGGTTGTCGGGTCCTGCTCTGGTTGTCAGGCCGACTGTAGGGTTTTTTGGCTCGCCGCTGTTGCCACCACACGTGTCTCATGCGAGCAGGCCCAGGCTGGGAGCGGTTGTCGGTGGTGGGGCCGGGAAAGCAGAGCGATGGTGCTCTGTTTGGAGCTGTTTGTCTCCTGGATGCCTGAGTGTCCAGGGACGGCCTCCATGGCACCTGGCTGGCGTTGCTGGGGCTGCTGGTCTCGGCGCTGTGGGCTGGCACGTCGCCCATCCTGCGTCGTTTTGCCAGCGGGCCCTGGAGCGACAGTGGGTCTGCGGCTCCCTGTGGATGGCCTCGCTTCAAGCTCAGCCTTCCACAGGGGAAGCTGCTGCTGCAGCTGCTGGTGCCCAGCATTACGTCCTGGGACAGCCCTGGCACCTCCTGAGTGGCGGTGCCGGGGCTGCTGGTCTCAGCGTGCTGAGCTGCCACGTCGCCCATTGGGCAGCAATTTGCCAGCGAGCCCTGGGGTGTTTTTGGCTCTGTGTCTGCCTGTGGATGGCCTTGCTCCAAACTCTGCTCTGCGTAAGGGAAGCCCCCGTTGCTGCTGCTGCTGGTGCCCAGCTTCACGTCCTGGGACAGCCCTGGCACCTCCTGAGTGGCGGTGCCAGGGCTGCTGGTCTCAGCATGCAGCAGTGGCCCGCGGTTGAGCCGTATGGGCTTCGCTGTGTGGCTGCCTGCGCCTCGTGCTCGCTGTCCCCACGAGCGGCGTCGAGCCTGGGATGGCCTGGGCTCTTGAGAGAGGCTGCTGCTGCTGGTTGGATCTGCCTCTGTCCCGTGATGCAGTGTGAAGGGAGAGAGAGAGAGAGGACATGATGTGTGAGCAGCTTCTCAGGGCTCAGGAAATGTCCCTGCAGGATTGTTCCCGTGGCCCTGCTGTGTCCCTGTTGGGCTGGCTGAAGGGCAAGGGAAGCACAGGTGCCCACGGCCCAGCCTGGCCCCACTGGCCCCTGAGGGGATGGCTCTAATCTGGGGTTGTTCTGTGGAGCTCCTGCTTCCCCTTTCTGCTGCTTTTGGCCACTCCTCCTGTGCCAGCCATGGGGAACTGTGGGCAGGGAGACTTGGCTCTCACCTCTCTCCTTCCCAGGAGGACACTTCTCAAGAGAGTCCTGCCGCTCCATCGAGGATATGGACGAGTGCCTGGAGGGTCTGTGCCACAGCACTGCCGGCCTTTCTCCTCCTGACAAACGTACCAATCCTTGGCTGGGTGGCGAGAGGTGCGTATGAGCTGCCCAAGAGGCACCAGAAGTGGCCCAGTGGGCTTGGGAAGCTGCTTGTGCGCGATCCTCTCCTCGACTCTGCAAGTTGTGTTGCTGCACAACCCAGCTCTACAGCTTAGGCCTGGGTGATGATGTCACAGGAGCCCCTGTGACCTCAGCATCAGCGCTCCGTGCGTGACCCCCAGGCCTGCTTTGGGGAGGGTGTCCTTGTGGGTGCTGACAGGGACTTTGTTTGGCACATAGGACGTAACAAAAGTCTCTGTTGCTTTATGCCTTCTAAGTGCTGTTATTAGTCAGTGGCATGGCCTAAAATTTGATAGTCTGGAAAATTTGGTACACAAACGTTTGGTGAAAGCGATTGAAAGCCTGGAGAAATTGTCTGTATTTCAGAGGTTTACAGATACTCTGTCAATGATACATGTTATAGCATTCAGTGTCTGGATGGGAATTTTGATTAACTTCAAACAGATGAAATGAAATATATCAGCAATCTTCTACACAATAAGTCCTTTAAGGATTTCTTAAATTGCTGTGTCCTGCACGTGACTTTTCCTATGCATATATGCTTCTACGGCTCTTTTCCTAGAGATGTATCTATAAATATTTTTGGTGTCTTATTGCCATTGTGATTTGACTCAGATGAAACCTTGTCAGAGTTGAGTGTGTGATTTTTCTGATCTAGGTGTGAGCAGTGCCTGAGCAGTGCCTAGGCCTGAAGAGTGGAGCAATGGAAGTGTGAGTGTAGGGTGCTGCCGCTGAAAGAGGCAAGGATTTGGTTTTAGATGAGCAGTGTTCAAGTGAGAGGCGTGGCTTTAAGTGCCAGGAAGAGTGGATTCCAGCCCCCTGCTTCAGGGCATGTGCCCAATAAGCCCAGGAAGAGTCAGTGCAGCCCTCAGGGTGCCTGCAGCAGCTGAGATGCAGGAGCTGAAAAAACAAAGTTGTTTTCCCTTGTGGCATGCAGCGTATTTCTAATTTAAATTCAGTTAATTTCTTCCTCATCATGGGAGGTGCCCAGGGGGTGCCTGAGGGGACACAAGGATCAAGTTTTTAGCAGGGCCTATTGGAAGAAGGGAAGGGTTGATGGCTTTAAACTGGAGGAACGATGATTCATACTAGCTGGAAAGTAGAAATTGTTAACAATGAGCGTGGTCAAAATGCTGTGGTCTCTGCCGCAGGTTGGCCAGAGGTGCTGTGGCTGCTCCAGGCCTGGAGACATTCCAGGTTGGATGGGGCTTGGTGCAAGGTGACTCGATGAAGGTGTCCTTGCGTATTGCAGGGGAGGTGTAAGCAAATGAGATTTAAGATGCTTCCCAAGCCAAAGCATTGTATGATTTCATGGTCATCCAAATTCCCTGCTCCAGCAGGATCTCGGTGAGCACGTTATTGAGGAGTCTGTCCAGCTGTCTTTTGAACATCTCCAGGGCAGACACGTGCACAGCCTCCCTGGCCAGTGTGTGCCAATGGCCAGTCATGCACACAGTAAAAATGTCCTTCTTCTTGTTCAGGTGGAACTTCATCCCAGAGGCACAGGACAACCAGAATCAGCCCAAAACACAAAAACGCAATCATTTAATGGAAGAAAAAAAAAAAAAAAGAAATTCTTTAACATTGCTGTCCTGCAGAGATTGTGAGAATACCAGTGTGGAAGTGGAACTGACTCTGATGTTCAAGAAACCCACTCCTGCTGCCCGGTGACCAGTGCCTTTTCTGAAATGTGATTGTTAAAAAGGCTTTTTTTGGTTGCACGCAGCAGTGCTGGCCTCCATTAGCAAGAGAATATGTGATGCCATTTGCTCAGCCCTGGGAGGAGCCGCCAAGGGTGTTCAGGTAAGCAAGGCACTTGTGGAAGTGCAGGGGCTGAGGCTGGCTGTGGGGGAAATGCATGGCAGAGAAGGGGAAATGGTAGCTGGGGTGTGAAATCAGAGGTGTCTCAATGTGCCTGTCTGGTAAAGCAGTGTTCCCATGGAGGCAGGAGTGAGGGTTGCCCCTGTGGCAGAAGCCAAGTCCTTGCCATCAAGCCTGTCCTCCATTTGTCCCCTAAGCTGAGCTGGTACTTGTGTAAAATCTTGGAGAAAGGAGGAAATTCTCAGCCTGTCAGTGCAAGAGTCAGCCTCAGGCCATGTGTGCAGTGTATTTTTCCGGGCTTGGGCTGGCTTTAGTTTTGCCTTCCCAGCATCAGCTGCATTATCGCATTTACTCTCCAGGCCTGTAGGTGCAAGCGCAGTGGCAGCGCTGGTGAATGGAGCTGTGCGTGGCCTGGTGTGGGAAGGGAATAATCCTGCTGCATCCATGGTTTTCCCTGTTTCCCGGGGAGCTGCGGGAGGGCTGGCATCTCCAGGCCAGCACTTCATCTGACCCTGAGTGTTGGTGTGGGGCAGGCTGAGCCCTTGAGGGCACACACGCGTGCTGGAGCGCCCCAAAGAAGTGGGGCCCTATTTGGGGCTGAGCCGCAGGAGGCTGTGAGGTGACTGGAAAAAGGAATGTGGCAACTCCCAGTTCAAAGAAAGAAAAAGAAAATTTTATTTTGGGAGATGAGGGGAATGAGAGAGGGGGCTGAAGGTTGTCGGGTCCTGCTCTGGTTGTCAGGCCGACTGTAGGGTTTTTTGGCTCGCCGCTGTTGCCACCACACGTGTCTCATGCGAGCAGGCCCAGGCTGGGAGCGGTTGTCGGTGGTGGGGCCGGGAAAGCAGAGCGATGGTGCTCTGTTTGGAGCTGTTTGTCTCCTGGATGCCTGAGTGTCCAGGGACGGCCTCCATGGCACCTGGCTGGCGTTGCTGGGGCTGCTGGTCTCAGCGCTGTGGGCTGGCACGTCGCCCATCCTGCGTCGTTTTGCCAGCGGGCCCTGGAGCGACAGTGGGTCTGCGGCTCCCTGTGGATGGCCTCGCTTCAAGCTCAGCCTTCCACAGGGGAAGCTGCTGCTGCAGCTGCTGGTGCCCAGCATTACGTCCTGGGACAGCCCTGGCACCTCCTGAGTGGCGGTGCCGGGGCTGCTGGTCTCAGCGTGCTGAGCTGCCACGTCGCCCATTGGGCAGCAATTTGCCAGCGAGCCCTGGGGTGTTTTTGGCTCTGTGTCTGCCTGTGGATGGCCTTGCTCCAAACTCTGCTCTGCGTAAGGGAAGCCCCCGTTGCTGCTGCTGCTGGTGCCCAGCTTCACGTCCTGGGACAGCCCTGGCACCTCCTGAGTGGCGGTGCCAGGGCTGCTGGTCTCAGCATGCAGCAGTGGCCCGCGGTTGAGCCGTATGGGCTTCGCTGTGTGGCTGCCTGCGCCTCGTGCTCGCTGTCCCCACGAGCGGCGTCGAGCCTGGGATGGCCTGGGCTCTTGAGAGAGGCTGCTGCTGCTGGTTGGATCTGCCTCTGTCCCGTGATGCAGTGTGAAGGGAGAGAGAGAGAGAGGACATGATGTGTGAGCAGCTTCTCAGGGCTCAGGAAATGTCCCTGCAGGATTGTTCCCGTGGCCCTGCTGTGTCCCTGTTGGGCTGGCTGAAGGGCAAGGGAAGCACAGGTGCCCACGGCCCAGCCTGGCCCCACTGGCCCCTGAGGGGATGGCTCTAATCTGGGGTTGTTCTGTGGAGCTCCTGCTTCCCCTTTCTGCTGCTTTTGGCCACTCCTCCTGTGCCAGCCATGGGGAACTGTGGGCAGGGAGACTTGGCTCTCACCTCTCTCCTTCCCAGGAGGACACTTCTCAAGAGAGTCCTGCCGCTCCATCGAGGATATGGACGAGTGCCTGGAGGGTCTGTGCCACAGCACTGCCGGCCTTTCTCCTCCTGACAAACGTACCAATCCTTGGCTGGGTGGCGAGAGGTGCGTATGAGCTGCCCAAGAGGCACCAGAAGTGGCCCAGTGGGCTTGGGAAGCTGCTTGTGCGCGATCCTCTCCTCGACTCTGCAAGTTGTGTTGCTGCACAACCCAGCTCTACAGCTTAGGCCTGGGTGATGATGTCACAGGAGCCCCTGTGACCTCAGCATCAGCGCTCCGTGCGTGACCCCCAGGCCTGCTTTGGGGAGGGTGTCCTTGTGGGTGCTGACAGGGACTTTGTTTGGCACATAGGACGTAACAAAAGTCTCTGTTGCTTTATGCCTTCTAAGTGCTGTTATTAGTCAGTGGCATGGCCTAAAATTTGATAGTCTGGAAAATTTGGTACACAAACGTTTGGTGAAAGCGATTGAAAGCCTGGAGAAATTGTCTGTATTTCAGAGGTTTACAGATATTCTGTCAATGATACACGTTATAGCATTCAGTGTCTGGATGGGAATTTTGATTAACTTCAAACAGATGAAATGAAATATATCAGCAATCTTCTACACAATAAGTCCTTTAAGGATTTCTTAAATTGCTGTGTCCTGCACGTGACTTTTCCTATGCATATATGCTTCTACGGCTCTTTTCCTAGAGATGTATCTATAAATATTTTTGGTGTCTTATTGCCATTGTGATTTGACTCAGATGAAACCTTGTCAGAGTTGAGTGTGTGATTTTTCTGATCTAGGTGTGAGCAGTGCCTGAGCAGTGCCTAGGCCTGAAGAGTGGAGCAATGGAAGTGTGAGTGTAGGGTGCCGCCGCTGAAAGAGGCAAGGATTTGGTTTTAGATGAGCAGTGTTCAAGTGAGAGGCGTGGCTTTAAGTGCCAGGAAGAGTGGATTCCAGCCCCCTGCTTCAGGGCATGTGCCCAATAAGCCCAGGAAGAGTCAGTGCAGCCCTCAGGGTGCCTGCAGCAGCTGAGATGCAGGAGCTGAAAAAACAAAGTTGTTTTCCCTTGTGGCATGCAGCGTATTTCTAATTTAAATTCAGTTAATTTCTTCCTCATCATGGGAGGTGCCCAGGGGGTGCCTGAGGGGACACAAGGATCAAGTTTTTAGCAGGGCCTATTGGAAGAAGGGAAGGGTTGATGGCTTTAAACTGGAGGAACGATGATTCATACTAGCTGGAAAGTAGAAATTGTTAACAATGAGCGTGGTCAAAATGCTGTGGTCTCTGCCGCAGGTTGGCCAGAGGTGCTGTGGCTGCTCCAGGCCTGGAGACATTCCAGGTTGGATGGGGCTTGGTGCAAGGTGACTCGATGAAGGTGTCCTTGCGTATTGCAGGGGAGGTGTAAGCAAATGAGATTTAAGATGCTTCCCAAGCCAAAGCATTGTATGATTTCATGGTCATCCAAATTCCCTGCTCCAGCAGGATCTCGGTGAGCACGTTATTGAGGAGTCTGTCCAGCTGTCTTTTGAACATCTCCAGGGCAGACACGTGCACAGCCTCCCTGGCCAGTGTGTGCCAATGGCCAGTCATGCACACAGTAAAAATGTCCTTCTTCTTGTTCAGGTGGAACTTCATCCCAGAGGCACAGGACAACCAGAATCAGCCCAAAACACAAAAACGCAATCATTTAATGGAAGAAAAAAAAAAAAAAAGAAATTCTTTAACATTGCTGTCCTGCAGAGATTGTGAGAATACCAGTGTGGAAGTGGAACTGACTCTGATGTTCAAGAAACCCACTCCTGCTGCCCGGTGACCAGTGCCTTTTCTGAAATGTGATTGTTAAAAAGGCTTTTTTTGGTTGCACGCAGCAGTGCTGGCCTCCATTAGCAAGAGAATATGTGATGCCATTTGCTCAGCCCTGGGAGGAGCCGCCAAGGGTGTTCAGGTAAGCAAGGCACTTGTGGAAGTGCAGGGGCTGAGGCTGGCTGTGGGGGAAATGCATGGCAGAGAAGGGGAAATGGTAGCTGGGGTGTGAAATCAGAGGTGTCTCAATGTGCCTGTCTGGTAAAGCAGTGTTCCCATGGAGGCAGGAGTGAGGGTTGCCCCTGTGGCAGAAGCCAAGTCCTTGCCATCAAGCCTGTCCTCCATTTGTCCCCTAAGCTGAGCTGGTACTTGTGTAAAATCTTGGAGAAAGGAGGAAATTCTCAGCCTGTCAGTGCAAGAGTCAGCCTCAGGCCATGTGTGCAGTGTATTTTTCCGGGCTTGGGCTGGCTTTAGTTTTGCCTTCCCAGCATCAGCTGCATTATCGCATTTACTCTCCAGGCCTGTAGGTGCAAGCGCAGTGGCAGCGCTGGTGAATGGAGCTGTGCGTGGCCTGGTGTGGGAAGGGAATAATCCTGCTGCATCCATGGTTTTCCCTGTTTCCCGGGGAGCTGCGGGAGGGCTGGCATCTCCAGGCCAGCACTTCATCTGACCCTGAGTGTTGGTATGGGGCAGGCTGAGCCCTTGAGGGCACACACGCGTGCTGGAGCGCCCCAAAGAAGTGGGGCCCTATTTGGGGCTGAGCCGCAGGAGGCTGTGAGGTGACTGGAAAAAGGAATGTGGCAACTCCCAGTTCAAAGAAAGAAAAAGAAAATTTTATTTTGGGAGATGAGGGGAATGAGAGAGGGGGCTGAAGGTTGTCGGGTCCTGCTCTGGTTGTCAGGCCGACTGTAGGGCTTTTTGGCTCGCCGCTGTTGCCGCCACACGTGTCTCATGCGAGCAGGCCCAGGCTGGGAGCGGTTGTCGGTGGTGGGGCCGGGAAAGCAGAGCGATGGTGGTCTGTTTGGAGCTGTTTGTCTCCTGGATGCCTGAGTGTCCAGGGACGGCCTCCATGGCACCTGGCTGGCATTGCTGGGGCTGCTGGTCTCGGCACTGTGGGCTGGCACGTCGCCCATCCTGCGTCGTTTTGCCAGCGGGCCCTGGAGCGACAGTGGGTCTGCGGCTCCCTGTGGATGGCCTCGCTTCAAGCTCAGCCTTCCACAGGGGAAGCTGCTGCTGCAGCTGCTGGTGACCAGCATTACGTCCTGGGACAGCCCTGGCACCTCCTGAGTGGCGGTGCCGGGGCTGCTGGTCTCAGCGTGCTGAGCTGCCACGTCGCCCATTGGGCAGCAATTTGCCAGCGAGCCCTGGGGTGTTTTTGGCTCTGTGTCTGCCTGTGGATGGCCTTGCTCCAAACTCTGCTCTGCGTAAGGGAAGCCCCCGTTGCTGCTGCTGCTGGTGCCCAGCTTCACGTCCTGGGACAGCCCTGGCACCTCCTGAGTGGCGCTGCCGGGGCTGCTGGTCTCAGCATGCAGCAGTGGCCCGCGGTTGAGCCGTATGGGCTTCGCTGTGTGGCTGCCTGCGCCTTGTGCTCGCTGTCCCCACGAGCGGCGTCGAGCCTGGGATGGCCTGGGCTCTTGAGAGAGGCTGCTGCTGCTGGTTGGATCTGCCTCTGTCCCGATATGCAGTGTGAAGGGAGAGAGAGAGAGAGGACATGATGTGTGAGCAGCTTCTCAGGGCTCAGGAAATGTCCCTGCAGGATTGTTCCCATGGCCCTGCTGTGTCCCTGTAGGGCTGGCTGAAGGGCAAGGGAGGCACAGGTGCCCACGGCCCAGCCTGGCCCCGCTGGCCCCTGAGGGGATGGCTCTAATCTGGGGTTGTTCTGTGGAGCTCCTGCTTCCCCTTTCTGCTGCTTTTGGCCACTCCCCCTGTGCCAGCCATGGGGAACTGTGGGCAGGGAGACTTGGCTCTCACCTCTCTCCTTCCCAGGAGGACACTTCTCAAGAGAGTCCTGCCGCTCCATCGAGGATATGGACGAGTGCCTGGAGGGTCTGTGCCGCAGCACTGCCGGCCTTTCTCCTCCTGACAAACGTACCAATCCTTGGCTGGGTGGCGAGAGGTGCGTATGAGCTGCCCAAGAGGCACCAGAAGTGGCCCAGTGGGCTTGGGAAGCTGCTTGTGCGCGATCCTCTCCTCGACTCTGCAAGTTGTGTTGCTGCACAACCCAGCTCTACAGCTTAGGCCTGGGTGATGATGTCACAGGAGCCCCTGTGACCTCAGCATCAGCGCTCCGTGCGTGACCCCCAGGCCTGCTTTGGGGAGGGTGTCCTTGTGGGTGCTGACAGGGACTTTGTTGGGCACATAGGACGTAACAAAAGTCTCTGTTGCTTTATGCCTTCTAAGTGCTGTTATTAGTCAGTGGCATGGCCTAAAATTTGATAGTCTGGAAAATTTGGTACACAAACGTTTGGTGAAAGCGATTGAAAGCCTGGAGAAATTGTCTGTATTTCAGAGGTTTACAGATATTCTGTCAATGATACACGTTATAGCATTCAGTGTCTGGATGGGAATTTTGATTAACTTCAAACAGATGAAATGAAATATATCAGCAATCTTCTACACAATAAGTCCTTTAAGGATTTCTTAAATTGCTGTGTCCTGCACGTGACTTTTCCTATGCATATATGCTTCTACGGCTCTTTTCCTAGAGATGTATCTATAAATATTTTTGGTGTCTTATTGCCATTGTGATTTGACTCAGATGAAACCTTGTCAGAGTTGAGTGTGTGATTTTTCTGATCTAGGTGTGAGCAGTGCCTGAGCAGTGCCTAGGCCTGAAGAGTGGAGCAATGGAAGTGTGAGTGTAGGGTGCCGCCGCTGAAAGAGGCAAGGATTTGGTTTTAGATGAGCAGTGTTCAAGTGAGAGGCGTGGCTTTAAGTGCCAGGAAGAGTGGATTCCAGCCCCCTGCTTCAGGGCATGTGCCCAATAAGCCCAGGAAGAGTCAGTGCAGCCCTCAGGGTGCCTGCAGCAGCTGAGATGCAGGAGCTGAAAAAACAAAGTTGTTTTCCCTTGTGGCATGCAGCGTATTTCTAATTTAAATTCAGTTAATTTCTTCCTCATCATGGGAGGTGCCCAGGGGGTGCCTGAGGGGACACAAGGATCAAGTTTTTAGCAGGGCCTATTGGAAGAAGGGAAGGGTTGATGGCTTTAAACTGGAGGAACGATGATTCATACTAGCTGGAAAGTAGAAATTGTTAACAATGAGCGTGGTCAAAATGCTGTGGTCTCTGCCGCAGGTTGGCCAGAGGTGCTGTGGCTGCTCCAGGCCTGGAGACATTCCAGGTTGGATGGGGCTTGGTGCAAGGTGACTCGATGAAGGTGTCCTTGCGTATTGCAGGGGAGGTGTAAGCAAATGAGATTTAAGATGCTTCCCAAGCCAAAGCATTGTATGATTTCATGGTCATCCAAATTCCCTGCTCCAGCAGGATCTCGGTGAGCACGTTATTGAGGAGTCTGTCCAGCTGTCTTTTGAACATCTCCAGGGCAGACACGTGCACAGCCTCCCTGGCCAGTGTGTGCCAATGGCCAGTCATGCACACAGTAAAAATGTCCTTCTTCTTGTTCAGGTGGAACTTCATCCCAGAGGCACAGGACAACCAGAATCAGCCCAAAACACAAAAACGCAATCATTTAATGGAAGAAAAAAAAAAAAAAAGAAATTCTTTAACATTGCTGTCCTGCAGAGATTGTGAGAATACCAGTGTGGAAGTGGAACTGACTCTGATGTTCAAGAAACCCACTCCTGCTGCCCG
This sequence comes from Cyanistes caeruleus, assembly GCF_971803275.1. Taxonomy (NCBI): domain Eukaryota; kingdom Metazoa; phylum Chordata; class Aves; order Passeriformes; family Paridae; genus Cyanistes; species Cyanistes caeruleus. The sequence goes on from NC_141705.1 coordinate 76,886,651, forward strand.
GTGACCAGTGCCTTTTCTGAAATGTGATTGTTAAAAAGGCTTTTTTTGGTTGCACGCAGCAGTGCTGGCCTCCATTAGCAAGAGAATATGTGATGCCATTTGCTCAGCCCTGGGAGGAGCCGCCAAGGGTGTTCAGGTAAGCAAGGCACTTGTGGAAGTGCAGGGGCTGAGGCTGGCTGTGGGGGAAATGCATGGCAGAGAAGGGGAAATGGTAGCTGGGGTGTGAAATCAGAGGTGTCTCAATGTGCCTGTCTGGTAAAGCAGTGTTCCCATGGAGGCAGGAGTGAGGGTTGCCCCTGTGGCAGAAGCCAAGTCCTTGCCATCAAGCCTGTCCTCCATTTGTCCCCTAAGCTGAGCTGGTACTTGTGTAAAATCTTGGAGAAAGGAGGAAATTCTCAGCCTGTCAGTGCAAGAGTCAGCCTCAGGCCATGTGTGCAGTGTATTTTTCCGGGCTTGGGCTGGCTTTAGTTTTGCCTTCCCAGCATCAGCTGCATTATCGCATTTACTCTCCAGGCCTGTAGGTGCAAGCGCAGTGGCAGCGCTGGTGAATGGAGCTGTGCGTGGCCTGGTGTGGGAAGGGAATAATCCTGCTGCATCCATGGTTTTCCCTGTTTCCCGGGGAGCTGCGGGAGGGCTGGCATCTCCAGGCCAGCACTTCATCTGACCCTGAGTGTTGGTATGGGGCAGGCTGAGCCCTTGAGGGCACACACGCGTGCTGGAGCGCCCCAAAGAAGTGGGGCCCTATTTGGGGCTGAGCCGCAGGAGGCTGTGAGGTGACTGGAAAAAGGAATGTGGCAACTCCCAGTTCAAAGAAAGAAAAAGAAAATTTTATTTTGGGAGATGAGGGGAATGAGAGAGGGGGCTGAAGGTTGTCGGGTCCTGCTCTGGTTGTCAGGCCGACTGTAGGGCTTTTTGGCTCGCCGCTGTTGCCGCCACACGTGTCTCATGCGAGCAGGCCCAGGCTGGGAGCGGTTGTCGGTGGTGGGGCTGGGAAAGCAGAGCGATGGTGGTCTGTTTGGAGCTGTTTGTCTCCTGGATGCCTGAGTGTCCAGGGACGGCCTCCATGGCACCTGGCTGGCATTGCTGGGGCTGCTGGTCTCGGCACTGTGGGCTGGCACGTCGCCCATCCTGCGTCGTTTTGCCAGCGGGCCCTGGAGCGACAGTGGGTCTGCGGCTCCCTGTGGATGGCCTCGCTTCAAGCTCAGCCTTCCACAGGGGAAGCTGCTGCTGCAGCTGCTGGTGACCAGCATTACGTCCTGGGACAGCCCTGGCACCTCCTGAGTGGCGGTGCCGGGGCTGCTGGTCTCAGCGTGCTGAGCTGCCACGTCGCCCATTGGGCAGCAATTTGCCAGCGAGCCCTGGGGTGTTTTTGGCTCTGTGTCTGCCTGTGGATGGCCTTGCTCCAAACTCTGCTCTGCGTAAGGGAAGCCCCCGTTGCTGCTGCTGCTGGTGCCCAGCTTCACGTCCTGGGACAGCCCTGGCACCTCCTGAGTGGCGCTGCCGGGGCTGCTGGTCTCAGCATGCAGCAGTGGCCCGCGGTTGAGCCGTATGGGCTTCGCTGTGTGGCTGCCTGCGCCTTGTGCTCGCTGTCCCCACGAGCGGCGTCGAGCCTGGGATGGCCTGGGCTCTTGAGAGAGGCTGCTGCTGCTGGTTGGATCTGCCTCTGTCCCGATATGCAGTGTGAAGGGAGAGAGAGAGAGAGGACATGATGTGTGAGCAGCTTCTCAGGGCTCAGGAAATGTCCCTGCAGGATTGTTCCCATGGCCCTGCTGTGTCCCTGTTGGGCTGGCTGAAGGGCAAGGGAGGCACAGGTGCCCACGGCCCAGCCTGGCCCCGCTGGCCCCTGAGGGGATGGCTCTAATCTGGGGTTGTTCTGTGGAGCTCCTGCTTCCCCTTTCTGCTGCTTTTGGCCACTCCTCCTGTGCCAGCCATGGGGAACTGTGGGCAGGGAGACTTGGCTCTCACCTCTCTCCTTCCCAGGAGGACACTTCTCAAGAGAGTCCTGCCGCTCCATCGAGGATATGGACGAGTGCCTGGAGGGTCTGTGCCGCAGCACTGCCGGCCTTTCTCCTCCTGACAAACGTACCAATCCTTGGCTGGGTGGCGAGAGGTGCGTATGAGCTGCCTAAGAGGCACCAGAAGTGGCCCAGTGGGCTTGGGAAGCTGCTTGTGCGCGATCCTCTCCTCGACTCTGCAAGTTGTGTTGCTGCACAACCCAGCTCTACAGCTTAGGCCTGGGTGATGATGTCACAGGAGCCCCTGTGACCTCAGCATCAGCGCTCCGTGCGTGACCCCCAGGCCTGCTTTGGGGAGGGTGTCCTTGTGGGTGCTGACAGGGACTTTGTTGGGCACATAGGACGTAACAAAAGTCTCTGTTGCTTTATGCCTTCTAAGTGCTGTTATTAGTCAGTGGCATGGCCTAAAATTTGATAGTCTGGAAAATTTGGTACACAAACGTTTGGTGAAAGCGATTGAAAGCCTGGAGAAATTGTCTGTATTTCAGAGGTTTACAGATATTCTGTCAATGATACACGTTATAGCATTCAGTGTCTGGATGGGAATTTTGATTAACTTCAAACAGATGAAATGAAATATATCAGCAATCTTCTACACAATAAGTCCTTTAAGGATTTCTTAAATTGCTGTGTCCTGCACGTGACTTTTCCTATGCATATATATATGCTTCTATGGAAGTGCATACGGCTCTTTTCCTAGAGATGTATCTATAAATATTTTTGGTGTCTTATTGCCATTGTGATTTGACTCAGATGAAACCTTGTCAGAGTTGAGTGTGTGATTTTTCTGATCTAGGTGTGAGCAGTGCCTAGGCCTGAAGAGTGGAGCAATGGAAGTGTGAGTGTAGGGTGCTGCCGCTGAAAGAGGCAAGGATTTGGTTTTAGATGAGCAGTGTTCAAGTGAGAGGCGTGGCTTTAAGTGCCAGGAAGAGTGGATTCCAGCCCTCTGCTTCAGGGCATGTGCCCAATAAGCCCAGGAAGAGTCAGTGCAGCCCTCAGGGTGCCTGCAGCAGCTGAGATGCAGGAGCTGAAAAACCAGAGTTGTTTTCCCTTGTGGCATGCAGCGTATTTCTAATTTAAATTCAGTTAATTTCTTCCTCATCATGGGAGGTGCCCGGGGGGTGCCTGAGGGGACACAAGGATCAAGTTTTTAGCAGGGCCTATTGGAAGAAGGGAAGGGTTGATGGCTTTAAACTGGAGGAACGATGATTCATACTAGCTGGAAAGTAGAAATTGTTAACAATGAGCGTGGTCAAAATGCTGTGGTCTCTGCCACAGGTTGGCCAGAGGTGCTGTGGCTGCTCCAGGCCTGGAGACATTCCAGGTTGGATGGGGCTTGGTGCAAGGATGACTTGTTGAAGGTGTCCTTGCGTATTGCAGGGGAGGTGTAAGCAAATGAGATTTAAGATGCTTCCCAAGCCAAAGCATTGTATGATTTCATGGTCATCCAAATTCCCTGCTCCAGCAGGATCTCGGTGAGCACGTTATTGAGGAGTCTGTCCAGCTGTCTTTTGAACATCTCCAGGGCAGACATGTGCACAGCCTCCCTGGCCAGTGTGTGCCAATGGCCAGTCATGCACACAGTAAAAATGTCCTTCTTCTTGTTCAGGTGGAACTTCATCCCAGAGGCACAGGACAACCAGAATCAGCCCAAAACACAAAAACGCAATCATTTAATGGAAGAAAAAAAAAAAAAAAGAAATTCTTTAACATTGCTGTCCTGCAGAGATTGTGAGAATACCAGTGTGGAAGTGGAACTGACTCTGATGTTCAAGAAACCCACTCCTGCTGCCCGGTGACCAGTGCCTTTTCTGAAATGTGATTGTTAAAAAGGCTTTTTTGGGTTGCACGCAGCAGTGCTGGCCTCCATTAGCAAGAGAATATGTGATGCCATTTGCTCAGCCCCGGGAGGAGCCGCCAAGGGTGTTCAGGTAAGCAAGGCACTTGTGGAAGTGCAGTGGCTGAGGCTGGTTGTGGGGGAAATGCATGGCAGAGAAGGGGAAATGGTAGCTGGGGTGTGAAATCAGAGGTGTCTCAATGTGCCTGTCTGGTAAAGCAGTGTTCCCATGGAGGCAGGAGTGAGGGTTGCCCCTGTGGCAGAAGCCAAGTCCTTGCCATCAAGCCTTTTCCTCCATTTGTCCCCGAGGCTGAGCTGGCACTTGTGTAAAATCTTGGAGGAAGAAGGAAATTCTCAGCCTGTCAGTGCATGAGTCAGCCTCAGGCCATGTGTGCAGTGTATTTTTCCGGGCTTGGGCTGGCTTTAGTTTTGCCTTCCCAGCATCAGCTGCATTATCGCATTTACTCTCCAGGCCTGTAGGTGCAAGCACAGTGGCAGCGCTGGTGAATGGAGCTGTGCGTGGCCTGGTGTGGGAAGGGAATAATCCTGCTGCATCCATGGTTTTCCCTGTTTCCCGGGGAGCTGCGGGAGGGCTGGCATCTCCAGGCCAGCGCTTCATCTGACCCTGAGTGTTGGTGTGGGGCAGGCTGAGCCCTTGAGGGCACACACGCGTGCTGGAGCGCCCCAAAGAAGTGGGGCCTTATTTGGGGCTGAGCCGCAGGAGGCTGTGAGGTGACTGGAAAAAGGAATGTGGCAACTCCCAGTTCAAAGAAAGAAAAAGAAAATTTTATTTTGGGAGATGAGGGGAATGAGAGAGGGGGCTGAAGGTTGTCGGGTCCTGCTCTGGTTGTCAGGCCGACTGTAGGGCTTTTTGGCTCGCCGCTGTTGCCGCCACACGTGTCTCATGCGAGCAGGCCCAGGCTGGGAGCGGTTGTCGGTGGTGGGGCCGGGAAAGCAGAGCGATGGTGGTCTGTTTGGAGCTGTTTGTCTCCTGGATGCCTGAGTGTCCAGGGACGGCCTCCATGGCACCTGGCTGGCATTGCTGGGGCTGCTGGTCTCGGCACTGTGGGCTGGCACGTCGCCCATCCTGCGTCGTTTTGCCAGCGGGCCCTGGAGCGACAGTGGGTCTGCGGCTCCCTGTGGATGGCCTCGCTTCAAGCTCAGCCTTCCACAGGGGAAGCTGCTGCAGCTGCTGCTGGTGACCAGCATTACGTCCTGGGACAGCCCTGGCACCTCCTGAGTGGCGGTGCCGGGGCTGCTGGTCTCAGCATGCTGAGCTGCCACGTCGCCCATTGGGCAGCAATTTGCCAGCGAGCCCTGGGGTGTTTTTGGCTCTGTGTCTGCCTGTGGATGGCCTTGCTCCAAACTCTGCTCTGCGTAAGGGAAGCCCCCGTTGCTGCTGCTGCTGGTGCCCAGCTTCACGTCCTGGGACAGCCCTGGCACCTCCTGAGTGGCGGTGCCGGGGCTGCTGGTCTCAGCATGCAGCAGTGGCCCGCGGTTGAGCCGTATGGGCTTCCCTGTGTGGCTGCCTGCGCCTTGTGCTCGCTGTCCCCACGAGCGGCGTCGAGCCTGGGATGGCCTGGGCTCTTGAGAGAGGCTGCTGCTGCTGGTTGGATCTGCCTCTGTCCCGATATGCAGTGTGAAGGGAGAGAGAGAGAGAGGACATGATGTGTGAGCAGCTTCTCAGGGCTCAGGAAATGTCCCTGCAGGATTGTTCCCATGGCCCTGCTGTGTCCCTGTAGGGCTGGCTGAAGGGCAAGGGAGGCACAGGTGCCCACGGCCCAGCCTGGCCCCGCTGGCCCCTGAGGGGATGGCTCTAATCTGGGGTTGTTCTGTGGAGCTCCTGCTTCCCCTTTCTGCTGCTTTTGGCCACTCCCCCTGTGCCAGCCATGGGGAACTGTGGGCAGGGAGACTTGGCTCTCACCTCTCTCCTTCCCAGGAGGACACTTCTCAAGAGAGTCCTGCCGCTCCATCGAGGATATGGACGAGTGCCTGGAGGGTCTGTGCCGCAGCACTGCCGGCCTTTCTCCTCCTGACAAACGTACCAATCCTTGGCTGGGTGGCGAGAGGTGCGTATGAGCTGCCCAAGAGGCACCAGAAGTGGCCCAGTGGGCTTGGGAAGCTGCTTGTGCGCGATCCTCTCCTCGACTCTGCAAGTTGTGTTGCTGCACAACCCAGCTCTGCAGCTTAGGCCTGGGTGATGATGTCACAGGAGCCCCTGTGACCTCAGCATCAGCGCTCCGTGCGTGACCCCCAGGCCTGCTTTGGGGAGGGTGTCCTTGTGGGTGCTGACAGGGACTTTGTTGGGCACATAGGACGTAACAAAAGTCTCTGTTGCTTTATGCCTTCTAAGTGCTGTTATTAGTCAGTGGCATGGCCTAAAATTCGATAGTCTGAAAAATTTGGTACACAAAGGCTTGGGGAAAGCGATTTAAAACCTGGAGAAATTGTCTCTATTTCACTGTTTTTCAGAAATACTGTCAATGATACATGTTATAGCATGCAATGTCTGGATGGGAATTTTGAGTAGTATAAATCAAATTAATATATCAGGAATCTTCTACCTAAAATGTTTTTTATTTATTTCATTAGTAGCCGTGTTCTGCACCTGACTTTTCATGTGCGTATATGTTTATATAAGTATGCATATCCCTCTTTTTATAAGGATATATCTTTAAATATTTGATGAACATTGCCATGGTGTTTCAACTGAGATGAAGCTTTTTTCGACTTTTGTTTATGATTTTTTTTTCTAGGTCTGGACTGTGCCTGAGCACTGCCTAGGCTTGAGGAGTGGAGAAATGGAAGTCTGACTCTAGTGTGCCCCCACTGAAGAGGGAAGGATTTGGTTTTAGATCAGCAGTGTTAAAGTGAGACGTGTGTCTTTACATCCCTAGAACAATGGGGCAAGCCCTGTGTATTGTGGGACCTGTCCTATATACCTGGGAAGAGTTACTTCATCCCCTAATCCATTTTGGGTTCTGCCCAAGTTGTTCTGTCCTTCTTGTCTTGCAATTCATTGTATTTCGCTTTTCCCCCTTCTGTTGCATCCTTATTGTTTTGTGCTCCTGGGTCTTCTTTTTTGCTGTGACCAAAACCCATGACCATGCTTCAATTCGTGGTTCTCCATCTCTGGATTTATGTGAATTGGTGCCTGTGTTGGTGATGGCCTAGTAAGTGGGTTCCAGAGGTTAAGAAAGCGGGGACCCATCTTGTTGATTTCCCATGTGGGTCACCGGTAGCTGTAACCTCCCTGGACAAGACCTTGCTTATGCAATGAGGTGTAACCTCCAACCATGTCTGTACTTTGTGTGGAGCATAGTGAGTGGTTGCAAAGCTGTTTGAAGTCATTAATTTGGGGAACTAACTCTTTTTTTCACTGTATGTGAAAGTTTCAGAAAGCGAAGAAACTGTCTAACACATAAAAATTCAAAACTAGCACTATAGATTGGCGAGAAATCATACATATCACAGCTTTCAAGAGGTGAAGTTTTCTTTGGAAAAAGAGAACCAACACTAAGCTCTGCTTTTTTGTTTTTTAATTTTTCTTTTTTTTATATCTCTTTCCATGTTTGTGCACAATGTGTATTATTTAGTGGATTTTGTAGTCAAAACATTAGATATTGACCTCATTAGTCTGCAGGTTTCTCCAGATTTGTATTGTCATCTGTTGTTTTATTTTCTTTTTCTATTCCCTATTTATGGTTCACATGAAAAACCTGTCACTAGGGAGTTTAGATTGTGGTTTTTATTATCTGGAGATTGTCAGTGATGGTGCACGGGAAGCATAATGGACCTTGAATTTTGTAAACACAGGTAATTTAGCAGGAATACTGACAGTGAATTCTTGTTTTGACTTGTAAGGGATAGGTTATGAAGTTCATCATTGCAGTATCCAAAGCTTACTCCAAAATGGGGTAATTTTTCATCTAAGAAGCACTTTGAAGTGCACTCTGCATATTTTTTTAAAGTATCTCTTAACAAGAGCAATCTACAGCTGGGATGATGTTTCACTGCTTTTTTAACAGATCCTCTAAGCAAAACCGGCGTACTGTATTTGAGCTGAGTCCTGTTTTTCTTGGAAGCATTAGAGTGTCCTTTTTTCAGTGCGAAAGAGAAACCATTACTTTCTAGAGGAAAATCTGGGAAGCGACATCATTGCTGTAGTTGCTGAGCCAGCCATTGCCATAGTTTCTCTTTTCCTGCTGGCTAGTGAGTCTCTTCCAGATGGGTCTGCAGCTCGAGAAAGATGGAAGTGCTTAGGCAACTGGGTCTGGAGAAACCAAAATGGTGTGGGAGAACTTTTAAAACATTTTAGACAGAAAATGAATTAGTTCCCTTCTTCAGTAGTGGTCACCAAATGCTCTTTTATATGTGGTATTGCCTGTTTCTTTTTGTTGGCTTCAAATCACTTTATGTTAATAATAATTTGTATAATAATTAATAATAATTTCTGCCCTAAGACAATAGCTTGAGATTAATTGTAGCAAAGATTGCTGCAGCTTTTAATGGAATTATTAATAAACTGCTCAGTGACTAAATACTGTGATACATTGGTGTTAGTTTTTATCTGTGTCTCTCATACCACATGTAGTGGTTTAGATTTGCCAATTTGGGTTTGCTGGCCAATGGACTAAATAATGTGGTGGGTTCAGCACTGGCTAAAATCACCAGGGCATTTTCTCATTTCTTGCTGTGAGATATGGATTAGAAGGGTAAAAAACCAGGCTTAAAACTTAAAAGGAATAAAGAAACTTTATTAACAGGACTACAAGAATAAGAAACGTCAGAATAAGACTTCCAGAACACCTTTCCTCCCTCTTCCCAACTTTTTTCCTTTCCCAGCTGACCACATAGAGACAAAACCTGGGATGTTAAAGCTGTACCAACTATACAATAGTCTTTCATCAATTCTTCTTGGGAGAGAAGTTTTCTTGTGCCAGGCCATAGAGACTTCTCCACAAGAAACAGTTTTCTCATGGCTTTTCATTTCCATGAATAGCAGCTGCCTGGGAAAAATTCTGCATTGTGACATTCCTACCATTTTCACAGCCTTTCCAGAGGTGTGTCCATGGGCCATGAACTCATTGGGTATTATTTTAAGGATGGGTTGTTCAAAGTCAAAGGTTCTCCATCTGTCTCTGTGATCATCTCTGGGAACAGAGGTTTTCTTCCTCTCTCCCTGAGGGTAAAGGGTCTTCATCAATCTCATCTCTCTCTCTCTGTTCATGCTTCTCATGGGATCACATCTACTCCAACATCTGCTTGGCTTCATCAGTAGATGCCTCTGCTCATATCTACAGTTTGAACACTTCATGTACCCATAGTTTCTCACTAATAAAAGGGGATATTTCAGTGTATCACAGTCGATCTCCATGGCCTTACCAAAAGAGCTTCCAGCCCCAAGGATAGGGCATCTCCTCATTCTCCTTCTGAGACTTGACTCCTTCTTTACTGACCTTGGTGTCTTCCTGTTATCTTTTCTGTGCCTTCACTCTATCTTTTCTCTCCCTGGAGAGAGAATCAAAGTCTGCAGGTCTCATCTGCACAGTGAAAGGGTCAGTATCTCACCGAGGCCTGCAGAAGGTTATGGGCAGTGGTGGCAGCAGTCTCAGTGATGGATTTCAGGCCGTGCTGGGCCCCTCCCTCTGCCCGGCAGCCGCTGGGGCCACAGAGGGGGCCTGGCCCATTCAGGAGCCGCTTCCAGGGCACAGCAAAGCCCGTCTCAGCGTGGGCTGGCGGCGGGGGCAGGGCTTGGTGTCAGCAGCTGTGAACCAGCCCAGCCTCGGCCGGGGCCCCGCGGCTTCCCGTCCCTTGTCCAGCCACCGCTGGGGCCCAGCCCGGCCCTGCCTGACCGCACAGCCCGCAGCGGAGCAGGGCCGGGGATTTCCCAGCTTTGCCTGTTTTTAAAATGTGGATTCCACAGAGGCGGAGCCAGCTCCTAAAGGATTTAATAGGTTGTCAGTTCTCAGAGGCAGCCAGCTATTGGTTTTTTCCAGGCATAGGAGAAACTCTTAGCAGCTTCTCTCTGAAAAATTGTTTCCTTCTTCCCTCCTCAGCAAGTATCAATGAATGCAAAACCAGCACACAACGTTATGTATTTACCCCCACAATTTCCCACAAAGTTAAGGTGGAGAAATTGCTACTTTTTACTAAGATTTGGAAGTGACTGCAGTAGCAGAGATCATATAAACAGAAAGCTAGTTGATAAAATCAGGTGAATAGAATTTACATACAACATTCCCTGAACAGGGAATTTACATACAACATCTAGCCTCAGGGCTCTTTCTGAATGCTGATTTGAGTGTTGCTTTGTCATAATGCAGTGTGAAAGCAGAATATCTGTTTGAACTTGCAAAAGGACCAATGTTGGTTTGGGTTTTTTTTGGGTTTTTTTCGTTTTTCTTTCTATGGGCCACCAAAAGACACTAGAAAATGAAATTCTTGGACTATTTTCAGCTGAAGCAAAGTTCTGAATCAATGAAATAAGCTGCAACATTTGCATTTTATTTTCAGAAGTTCCTCTAACATCCAAGCTGTGTAGCAATCTCTGCAGATTCTCACGCTGCTTTCACAAAAATTCCATTGACAATGTTCTCCCCAGAAAGCCTTTGGCAAGATCAAAAGAAGTTGACAGGCAGCAGATTCAAAACCAACTGAATCAGGTATTTCTCTTTAAACTCTGCAGCTTATAGTTGGAAGATGATATGGATTCCAGGAGTTTACATGACTCCAATAATGCAACTGTGAAAGAAAATCTCATTTAGAGTTATTAAAATCTGACTTCAGAACTGATTCCGCTTGATTTATGAGTGGTCTAGAAGAAGACGTAAGAATTTGTTTCTTGAGCATGCAGTGGAGGGTTCTTTGTTGCAGGACTCTTTCCCATCTTTATGAATTGTCTTTATCTTCCTATCTTTCCTGTGCTTTAAGAGGTATAAAGCAGAAATCTGTGTTCTTTACTGTTCTGTATTGTCAGCGGAGTAGGAATAGAGACCAAGCCAGCAGACTCTCTTTAGCTCCTTGGAGCAATTTTTCTTTTCATTTTAAGACCAGTAGCAATTGTTTGGCCTCTCCATGGTGAGTCTCTGGAAGATTACTCTCATGCTTTGGAGGTGGTGGTAAACCAGGGGCTTCCAGAAGCTGCTGCACTCTGCCATGAAATTTTTTGCAGATGACCAGCACAGGGTAGTTGAGGGCCTTTTTCCTTAATTCTTCATAGGTCCAGTGTACAGTAAGTGATATTTATGAAAAAATTAAGAACTAAAAATCTCCCATAAATGGTGTGCAACTCCTTATTATTTAAATATTTATTATTTAAACATTTATGCTATCTGATGAAATCTTTGACTTCCTGGACCAAAGGAATTTACAAGCACTGAGTATTAGAAAACAAAATTAGAAGAACACTGGGGTTGGTGTGTTTCCTATAAAACAGTGACATTCCTAAAATAGGTATAGCCCCTCTCTTGTTCATACTTTTCTTGTTGCTGTTAAAGGACACAGAAATTTGCTTTAGGACCTGACACTTCCTTTCAAGCATTGCTTACAGTCCCAGCTAGCTGAAAAACCAGCCCATTGTCCAAAAATTTTTCTTACTCCTCCTTTCCTTCAAATTTAATCAAATCCAAGGAGTGTGAAACTTCAAAAGGAGAACAGAAAGTTGTTTTGAGAAGGAGTAGAACATTTGCCCACTCTCAGCCTTGTCCTGTGTCCAGGTTTCCCCTCAGCCAGGGCTGGCTGCCTGGTGCAGGCAGTGAAACCGTCTGTGGCTGTCCTCAGCCACCCCTTTGGCTGGCATTGTCCTGCTGGCCATGGCACAGAGATTCTCTTTGTGCCACCTGCACACATGCTGCAGGTATTGCCTTGGCTGGGGCTCAGCCTTGGAGGGCTGGCTTGCAATGGCACTTGAGTTTTCCTTTCCCAAACAGCTGCATCTGCTGCCAGCTGTGAGGTCTGGGGCTTAGTCCTTGTTGAGTTCAAGGGAGGCGGAGTGGAAAGGTGCTTTGACAGCACTTTTGTGCTTCTCCATGTTTTGGCTTGGCTGGGCTCTCCTAGATCTTGATTTGGACTAGATTCCTTGGTTTTCTTTCATTGATATTAAACAGTATGTTTTCCCAAGGGGTTATCAGAGAGGCAGGAGGCCACTGCACTCCTGAGCATTTGCAGCTTCCTGGGATGCCACTGTATCCTGAAACTGGTTGTGCATTGAGGATGGGAAGCAGAAGGGGCATACAAAGCACCTGTCCTTGCTGCTTACATACATTTTCATGGCTGTTGGTGCTCCTTGATAACTCCTTTGTTCTGACTTTTGAGTACGATGTGTTGAGAATGCAACTCTCACAGTTGACTTCTGCCTCCTTTTCTGCCACTGTTTTGTTCTTTTGCCACATCATGGGACACAGGTAAAGTGGCAATGTTGTGATCAGATGTGCTGTGTGGCTGCTCTGTGCTCAGAGGAGCTCTCCTGGATGCACAGCCTGGCATCTCCCTCTTTAAAAGGCTTGCCAGCTTCCTCCTGCCCCATCTCATGGGTCCATCGTGTGGTCTCATATTTTGGGATGAAAAAATAATCATAATATGATGAAAAGATAAGGAGATCTCTGGAATTGTGATGGGTATTTATTTTGCTTGAGATATTTTTGGAGACCTCGGGACAAATGCAAGACATTTTGTTTTCGCATGGAGGAAAGTCAATACTCATAGCTGTTTGCATTATCATGCACATAGTATCCTGAGCTGGAAGGGACCCAAAAGAATAATTGAGTCCAACTCAAGGAGGAAGTTGATCGAATGAAAGGACTGGTTGCTTTGTGCTGTTCACTAGAGAGTGCAGACTGATACCTGTCTAGTTTCCTTGGCAAGGAGATAGCAGTGTCTTCTGTGACACCTCCTTATGTGCACTACCAAAGTAGCTAAATCTGTACAAGGTGGCACACAGACATCTTTTAAAAATTCTCCTGGTTTTCTATGACCATATGGAAACTGTCAGCCTGAGCAAAATTCCAGAGTCCATCATTTCTTACAGTTTTGAAACTTCTTCTCTTTATTCCACGAATTTACTCTGTACCAAGTAGACCTGACGACAGGAAAGCCCACAACCAGCTTAGAATAATTTTAGTACCATTTGTATAATTTTAAGAGAACAGCCAGTTTTTCAGTTACAAAACCTTTGTAAACACAAACGTTTTACTTTCTATGTCTTTTTAATATTTTTTCCCTGAAAGATAAGACTCAGGTATCTGCTAAGTGTGAATGCCTTTAGAAACTGAGTGTTGCAGAAGTAACTTACATGGTCTTTCATACTTTATATATTGCTTTTGGCCTAGGAAGGTATTTCCAAAGCAGCCTCAGAGCATAACTGCAGAATTTCTGTTTCTAGAAGCCACACTGATACTCAGAACAAAACTGCTCCTGAATACCAGCTTTGGGAATCAGAAACCTCTTGACAAATCATTCCTCTTGCCTCTTGAGTGACTTTTGCTGCCTGCTACCAGAAGAAAGCTTTTAAACATCCCCTGATTGAACCTCTGAGGCATTATAGAGAGACATATGCATCAGATTTGGGTTTCGAAACTACTGATACTCACATTTAACCAAAACAGGCTTAATTCAATCCTGAAAAATGAATACAGTGCAAGATTTTTTTCTTGTGAGGTAATGTCTTTTCCAAGGTTATAGTTTGTGTGCGGACCATTGAATGCTAATGCGTCCTGCCACAACAGCGGAATGAACGTCTGTGTGCTGGAGAAACATGGTCTGTGCCAGGTGCAGTATGGCATCTGTCCTCTAAACTTTCCTGATCCCCACCCCGAGTTACGCTTCTCCCTGTCCAGATGTGGGGTAGGACTGACTGGAAGAGGAGAGGTGGTGCTTGGTAAGCAGAATGGATCTTGCTCTCTGGTGGCTGCAGCCAAAGTAAACAAACGAGAGTAATTGCCACCGCAGGCATTTTACAGTAGATCTGCCTTTTTATTGATGTCGTTATTAAACTGCTATAAATGTTGTAGGCTGCTGTTGGAGATGAAATTCTCCCTTCCCCCAGCTTCTCAGTTGCTGTCTGTCACTAAGTGCTATTAAGTTTATCATCTAGCAAAATCAGACAGTGCAGGAAGCAGTCTGAATGTTAATGTTAACCTATAATAGGTTTTAAATAGCTATAAAGAAAAAATTAGGCTGCAGTGGGACAGGAAGGCTAGTTTACCTTAACATAAAATAAAGGAGGACATGTTGACCTGATTTACTTAAATGTAGATATTATGTGCTCTTTAGGGAGGAAACTGGTGTACCGAAGCTTATACAGACAGGAAAAACGTTCTTTACCTCATGCTGTACAAATGACATACAGGCTCTTGCTTTAATTAACGAGTAAACCCATAGGTGCTGCATGTATATACTAATGCAGATGTCATGCTGGCTACTTTTTACATTAACTCCTCCTAGAATAACCATAGAGATGTGAAAAAGACTGTTTTGAAATGTGCTAGATCTTCTTTGGCTTTGAGCATGGTGCTTTTTTGCAACAAGTCCAATATGAATTATATCCACAATGGAAATGTAAGGGTAATAAAAATGGATCATCTGTCATTCGGGATTTCCCAACTGTCTAGACTAGCCTAAAATTCTTACAAAAGTGTGTGAAAAAGCCATGCATGGCCCAGTTCCCTTCCTCCAGTTCTCTCCATGTTTGTTTCCAAGCTCCTCTCAGCCTGCAGCTCCTGACATGCTCTTTATGCCAGCATTTGAAATGCATCCCCATCAGAAAGCGGCTGGGTCTCTTCACATACAGGGAAAGAGAACCAAACTCTGTCTGCAGGTCAGGAACCGGTCACTGGTAGATGGTGAGAGCCCATTGCTGAAGGAAAAATTAGTCTAGTTTCCTACAGGTGTTCTGAAATTTTGGAAGAGGCCATGTTTAGGGACATGTCTGCTCAGAATCATCATAAAGTGAAGCTGCAATTTGTAAAAGGTGTTTTTGGAAACTGGGGGCTTCAAGTGCCTCACTTCGCTCTTTGGGGAGGTCTGAATTGGGATTGTCGTGGAACCAGCAGGATTCAGGATGTGCCTTTGATCTCTTAAGGCTGGGGGCACTCGAGGCTGTGGGTGTGTGTGCTCTTGTTGTGGTCTGCATTAAAAAATACGTTTTTAAAGGCAGAATTTTAATTGCTCTTTTTCTACTTTTGGGAAACCAAAAACCTCTCAATCTAAAAAAAGGTTTAAGCACAGTTGTAAGATATTTCATTAAAATCATTAAACAATTGAACATTAAGTCATAATAACCAGTCCTAATTCATTCTTTTCCCAGCCTAAAGACTCCAGCTAATTAAATAATTTATTCTTTAAAATGAGACTTTTCTGTGGTACATTGTGCATTTTGTTTGGGTCAGCCTCCTTAAAGGAAAATCAGAATATTACCTACAGTCTCAAATGAAGCTTCTGAACCAATTTTAAGTATTCAGGATTGTGTTTGTCCTGAAGGATACAGATTTTTCATTCCCTATTTAGCTTATCAGCATCCTTCTGTTGCTGGCAGCATCTGGCACTGCAGGCACCACCACCAAGCTTCCCCATTGTTAGTAACAAGGTGCAGAATTCAGTGTTTTTCTACCTGGGTGAAAGTCAGGATCTGTGGCATAAGGAGGCTGAATGAGGGGATTGGATTGTCCCCTCTGGCCTGTGGAATAGGTGCAATGCCCTTGGATTTTGTGCTCACTCACAGTGCTCCACAAAGGGATACAGGAACTTGCTGAAGCCGTTCATCCTGGGGGCTGCACGGAATCATGGAATATCCAGAATTGGAAGGGACCTACAAGGATCATGCAGTGCAACTCCTGGCCCTGTGCAGGTCACCCCAAGAATCTCATCATGTGCCTGAGAGCATTGTCCAAATATTCCCTGAGGTCTGTGAGGCTGGTGCTGTGACCACTGCCCTGGGCAGCCTGTTGAGTGCCCAGGGGACAAACCTTTTTTTAATATCCACCTAAACCTCCCCTGACACAACTTCAGGCCAGTCCCTCAGCATGGTTTTGTTTCTGTGTTTAGGTTTGGTATGTTCTTGAGGGATCCAGATTAATGATTAGAGTCTAATTTATACTCTTAATACAAGAAAAGGATTATGCAAAGATAAAACTTGCCAGTTTCCAGTTTTGTCTGACTTCTGAACCTGATGGCATTAAAAAAAGATTTTTGTGATTCTCTCTAGGCTTACTGAATCTTCCCAGTGCTCTTTTTAGTGCTTTGCCCTCTGAGTTTTATATGAATGTTCATGCATATACACAGAAAGCAAAAAGCTACCATCAGGCTGCACTGAGAAAGACATATTTACTGTTGAATTGCAGTCTAAAATATATTTATTTGCTCTCTAACCTTTAGACAGACAGTGAGACCAGCCTTGCAGTAGTGTTGCTTTGTGAATATGTTGGTATATCATTACCTTTTGCATTAAAAGCCTCAAAATATTGGGGTTTTTTTTCCAAGTATCAGCAAAATTAAAGCAAAACAATGAAATAAAAATGAAGTAAAATGGGACTAAAGAGAGTGGTATTTATTCAAAATGAGTCCTCTTGGTATTAAGATACCTAAATAATTTTTTTTTAAATTCAACTTAAAATGTTTTAATTCAACTTAAAATAATTATTTCAAGTTGCAGGTTATATATTGTTAATTACTCATTAAGTGGCTCTTAGAGCAATAATGCCCATTTTTGTGATGGAGCACTGTTATGGGTTGAGATAATCCCTCCCAGCTCCTCAGTGGTGCTGCTCCAAGTGTCAGGAAAGCCTGGGAAATGGCAGGAGGAAATAAATGAAATGTGTGACTGAAAGAAAAGTGGATGGGCAGAATGAGATTTGACCTGAATTCCCTCATATATGGTCCGCAGTAAATGTAGTTTTGAAAAAATACAACCACGACTAACTCTGACAATAGTTTAAATTCTGTTTTATTTCCCTTTGCAGTGGAGTTGAGGAGAAGCCAAATTCCTCTGTTTATGTATCTGTATTACAATGACAGGAAGTTTTGCATATTTCATATATCCAGTAGGAAAAAAAAAAGCAGAAATAAAATGAACAATGATAAAATACTCAAGCAAGAAGCATCATCATTTCTCAGTTAATTTCCTTGGCAGGTTTTTCAGGAATGTATGAAATGTTTATGTTTTAACTGAAATAAGCAAATTAGAGTGTATAAATCAATTAGTTATAGGTTTTCTTCATTCCAAGAGCCCATTTCCAGTCTGAAATAAATTTAAATAACTATCTGTGTATAATTTTGGTCACTAACGATTTTACATGCCAGCTGTTTGCCTGTGATAATTAGAAGTGGCAATATCTTTTCGAATACCATCTCTGTGTGCAAGTGAGAATTTATGAACTTTTTTTCCACTCTGCAATTTATCAGTTTACATTACTGTATTTGATTGAATTTTCTTGAAATTACACTTGAACAAGCACACCACCAACTCATGAAACACCATTTGAACCAAAATGAAACAACCTGAACTATCTTGAAGTTAATTGTGCAGTTTATTCCAGAAGCTGGGGAGGATGAAACAAAGTCCTATTTTTATTTTTTTTTTTAATTTTTCAATATTTAGGAATCTTCCTTCTTTGTGAGACTTAAATACACATTGATGTCATAGAAAACTTTGCTACTTAGTTTAATAAGATTAGTTGATAAGACAAAAACTATTTTTACAGTTTAAATGCAATTCTAACTTCCTTGTGAACTGTAGGGAAAATGCTTGATTTGAATTGTTAATTTTATTGCAGCAGTAAAATTGCAATTAGATTATTCTTTGGGACACTTGAAAATTTTTATTATTTTGGTAGATAACTTGAAATTTTAAGAAAGAATATATCAAACCGAGATTTTGAAGGAGCAAAAAGAAATGCAGAAGTCTTCAGCTAATAGCTGTTGCACTGGCCAGACATTCAATTGGCAAAAGTCTATTTTCAAATGTTAGCAGTATTTTAAAATGCTATATCCACTGTGCTGGATTTAGGGTAGAACATGAAAAGCTTCCTGCATCCAGCATACCTCCAGCTGTAGACATTCTTCAAGTTTGCAGGGAGGTTGTTGCCCTTCAAAATTCCAAGGAAAACTGATCATGTTATAGCCCTTTCCAGAAAAATACTCTTTGAGGAGATGAAATTAGGGTGATTTAAATTTATGATTTTAGTGCATGCTGTCTTTTTCTAAGGGGGTAGAGGATAGAGCAAGCGTTAAAAAGGAAAAAGAGTTTCGGGTGTGGTGCTGAAGCTGCTTCTGCCTTGCTCAGCCTCTGCTTCCCTGTCACTGTGGCAGAAAATGTGCCTTCTCTTTCCACAGCAGAGGCTTCCCTTTTCTGTTCCCAAATTGTGGAATCCTGAACACAGGGTGGAAAGTGTGATCAAATCATGGAATAAATTAGGCTGGGAGGGGAAGTTGGCTGATCCAAGCCAATCACAGCAGAGCTTTCTTCATTGTAAATGCAACTTAGAAGTCAGTTGAGGTTTCTGGGGCCTTTCTCAGGTGATTCTTGAATAGTTCCAAGGATGGAGATTCCATACAAAGGAACTTTTTCCATAGCGTGACCACCCTTTCTGTAAGAGCTGGATTTTTTTCCCCAGTCCCTAATAGCAATCTTCAGTTTACCTCTTGTGGTGATTGTGCTCTTGTCCCTTGTCCTCTGAGAGGAGATTGGCCCTGTTTCCTCACACCTGGTGCAATCCTTTGGCTGCCATGTGACTGTGCTTGTAGTGCACTCCCTTCTGCCTGCCTGCCTTGGAAAGGATGCTGAAGGTTTAGCGAGTTAATTGTCTGCACAATGTTTCAAATGTCTGCAGTGCCTCATAAGTGCAGATTATTTAGCTGCTGTGCCGGTCGTCTTGCTGTGGAAATCTGATATTGCTCTTGAAACAGTTAATCCTCAGAAGTGAATTCCTGGGCTAACATGAGATGGGAAGGAATGTAACGCACCTTCCTGTGTAAAATGGAAAGCATGCGGCAGCAGCCACGCAAATTGCGTCAACATCGAATGGTTGCCAGCATTGTGTACACCGCCGCTCTGTAAATTATTTTACACTTCCATCCCAAATCCATGGTACCTCTCGAGCTGCTGCTGAATTTTTTCCTGTTACCCCGGACCTTGTTACTTAATATGCCCAAGTTGTAAAAAAAGGCTGTAAAATGCAGGTTTAATAAAGAATTACATAAATAAGGAGTACTGAAAGGTGCCTGAAACTTGATATTCTGGCTAGACAGTGGAAAAGATGCTGGAATTCAGTTTGGTAATGAGTTTGTGAACTGAGATTAGCAAAATCATTTCCCAGACACTCTGGGAAAGCAAACCCATTTAGCCATTACAGTGTTATGGCTGCTTTAATAAAAACATGGACGTCGGTGACTGGAAAAACAACTTTTTTTGTGGCTAATGATCTGAACATTAGAGCTTTTCAACATGCAAGATCTATGTGAAAAGGTAGAATGTTAGTTTCTCATTGCCTCTGCATTGTTAACAAGTTAATTAAGTTGCAATGCCCTTCTCCTGTGGTGTTAGCAGATATGAGAGCACTGAAAGCCTTTTGCCAGACCATAACAACTGAAACCAATAGGTACAATTCCTGTATACAGGCATTTTCCTGTGTCAGAACATTAGTTTGTGTGTATCAGAAGTTCTGTAGTGGATTCAGTCTCTTTATGTTGAATTTGTAAACAAATATCCAAAATCATGAAAGGAACTGTGACTTGCTCAAAAGCCTTGAGCTGACTTTACTGCTACAGGGTATTGAAAAATCAGAATTTTCAGTGTGTGAATAACTCTGATGTTTCAATATTGTTTTTTTTCAGGAACTGGAAGGAGAAGTCATGAGTATATTCTAATCTACTAACTTACTGAGATAATGTATTTGTGTTAGGTTTGCTTGCATGCTGACCAGAAGGAGTAAGACTTCCACCAATTCTAATAGGTGGAACTTCCAGTCTCCGAGACAGAAAAAAACCTAAAAAACCTCAGCAAGGAAAACAAACAATCTAACAAACCAGCTAGCTAGCTAACTAACTAACTAACTAACTAACTAACTAACTAACTTAAACCCCAATGAATTTATTTATGTCATGGGAGGAATCTTAACCCTCCTATCCTCATCAGCTCAGAATCTGGAAGGCTCTTTGAGCACGGTTACATCCAGGCCTTCTGCATTTCTGCCTCTGAAGCGCATGGAGGAGCTAACACAGCGTTCAGCACCCTTGCCAGGATGCACATGGCCTTCGGGATCTCGGGCTGTTTCTGACCTGAAGCCACCACCCTTAACGCAGCCTGTATGGCAAAGCCACCCTAGGCTGAGGACCCCAAATGTCCAAAACCCTTTGATTCCTGTGTCCTCGGAATGGTGGTGCTGGCTTAGAGCTGTAAAACAGAAAGAAGCTTAGGAATTCCTATTTCTGGATTACTAAAGAAACTAGCAGGAAACCAGGCGTGACACCTATTCACACACTTATTTTTTTACTTATTTATTCTTTCTTTCTTGGTAGCTGGTAAGGTGAGACCAATTCAGATGTACTTTTTTTTTTTCTCTTAGAAACACTTTGAAATCCTTCTTAATAGAAAAGTAAAGCTGGCTTGTATGATTTCTTCTATGTCAGCATGAAAGGATGTTGGCCGTGATTTCTGTATTAATCTGCAGTTAAGAGACTCTGTTTTTCTTATTAGCAGTTGGAGTCTGTGATCTGGCCATGACTCCTATTGAAGAATTAAAGGTGTGTTATGATTCATCTCCATTTCCCTTTCGTAGGAGTTTCTTGAAAGATGATACTGTATGTTCCTCTTTAGTCCCTTTATGTATTAGTTCATTGAATTCTTTGATTTATGAACAGGAGCAATCAAAATGCTAATTCCCTAATTTTTCACAAGTATAGGCAGCACATAAAATATGTCTTTCTGATAGGGAAGCATTAAACATCTTGATTTTACCTCTTGAGGATTTTATTCTAAAATTAATGTCTGGGTTTGAAAACGTGTGATCAGCAGCCAAAAAATGTGTTTTGCCGTCTGGACAAAATAATTCAAACCTGAAATATCACAGTTGAAACAGTGTACTTGTGTCTTCTCATTATCTGGAGAGTCAAATCCTGGCTTTAGTCAGGAGGAAAATGAATTTGCTCTTTTCACAAATTTGTCACATAATTTGATATGATTACCCAGTTTTTCTCAGTAGAAACCTTGCAGTGGGACTGTTCGCCTTTAGGGCTAAAATCAGAGCAGATTGATATCTATTGGCAGATTTTTAAGGTATGCCAGTTATCCCTTCCATACTGTACCTGGCTTCAGGACAGATAGATTATATTTTTTTCTGTCAAATGTAAAAGAAATACAGTGCTGAAGTCAATGGATCTGTGCCAGCCTGACAGCAGCTAAAGACCTGGCATAGATTTTACCTAGAAGTGCAAAAAATACACAAGAAGACAGGACTTGTATTCCTAGATATGGGCTGCCCTGAGAGTTCAAGGCCCAAATTTCTGTTTAGAACGTGTACCAAAAGTAGCAGAATGCAATATTTTTTAACCAAAACTATCCATTGAAATCAGTGAATCAGCTATCCACTGAAATTTGTAATGTTCAAGAAACACAGGAGCAAAGATGTTTTATTTTCTGTTCTTTTAAGATAAATGTCTTGAAAGAGGAGCACAGCTTCTAGGAGCAAGCTCTATCTATAGATATATATTAAATAAGTTGGCATGTGGAAAGAACTATGCCTCTGAGACATACTGCAGACGTTCACAAGTGTGTAAAACATTTTCAGCTTGCTCACAGATAGACATGATTTGTAAATGCCGAGGTACTGAAATAACAGAATTTTCATTATAGACAGTTTTATCGCATCCCTTTACATAAAATTGCAAAAACAAGTGCTAATGTTGAAACTGGCTATTAACCAAAATGTGTGCTGTCAAATTAAATGTTCCCATCTGAGATGATAAATGGAGACTACATGGCTATAAGCTGTGGCTTATGAAAAATAATTCTTTGACATCTGGCTCTAACATCTGGTTTTATAATTGATGCTCTAAAGCAAATGGAATATGTATTTAGAGGTTTGTTTTTAATTAGTGTTCAGCAGCCTGTATTTCTGCATTGTATCACACACCTACAAAAGGCTGAAAAAAACCCCTTCAATTCATACCAGTATGAAGATATAAAAGTTGAAGATATAAAGCTTGAAGATATAAAACTGTATAAATGCTAGTGTTTTACCATTTAACTCAGAGCAGCACCAAACAGCATCTAGGGAGAAACAGGAGTGGGTAGTTTTACCACTTGCTCAGTGCCCACTCAAACACTACTTAAGGGAATGTTCTTTTTCTGCTCAGGATTAAAGAAAAATGGGCCTAATGATTACCAATTGTTTCTGTTGCCATTTTATTTCTCTGTACTCAAGTAAAAAACAATAAGGAGACTTGTGTCAGAATGTTGTCCAGGCCCCTTAGCAGGAAGATACTCTCATTTTTGGTTTTTTCTGCCTTTCTACTGCCAGCAACTGTAAAATTGTGAGCTCCTTTAAAGATTCAAAATGGTCTTGCATCTTGACAGTACTTGCATGCAGGAACACCTTTTCTACAGTTTGTTATTGTTGCATCTGAAGGTAATTGGAAGAATAAAAATAGATCTAATTTACACATGATGTGCATCACTTCCACATGTGTTTTCTGTACAGGACACACATGATTTACCTGTTTCTTTGTCATTTGATTGCAAATGAAGGCTTGGAAGAAGTTGAAGTTGTGTTACTGTGTTCAGTCCTATGAAGTGGTGATGTTTATAACATAATTTTATTCATTTATTATCTTATTATTTATTTATTATAACATTTTATTGTCAGATCCATATGGGATCAATGAAAAGTCCATATATCTTATCAATATTGACGTCCTTTAAATAACTATTTTTCTCCTTTTAACCAGTTTTCTGTAAGCTTTCAGCAACTAAGTTTTTATACAGCTCAGGTTCAGCCTCTACTATAAATTTTACTGTTTTTGGGTATATTAAGTGGAAACTGGGAAGACCATGTCCTCCTTTCCGTGACTAAGATCTTGTTGCCAGCAAAACTCCTTGGGTAGCTGCACCTCAGCAGTGAAATAAGTCCTGTTACTACCTTTGTTTACATCTTAATGTGACTGGTGTAGCTGCTCCAGCATGTTGCATCTCCAGGAGGGAATCTCATGGCATGGATTTATAATGTTGATATACCTTGACCTAGCCTGTTCCCAGCCATAAAAATGGCCACAAGCTCAAAGTGTGTTAAAACTGCCGTGGTAACTCACACTGACAGACATGAGAATTAGAGATTAGAAAGCTTCTGTCTCTCCCTCTTTAAATTCCTCCTTCTTGAATGTTTATTTGATCATTTATTGAAAAGCTTAGTTTTTTTAAAAATAAACTGAGTTCCCAGTTATACTGAGATTTGTCTCATAAAAGTCCACATGGCTTCTAGCTGTGGATTTACAGGGAGTAGCCTGATACTGAGAAAGACCAGTAAGTTGAGTGAAAAAAAGAGAGATGGACAGGACAGAGATGAGGATTTGATTTCAGTGTAGCTGTTCAGTGTTTTTTTATTTTTCTGATAAGTCCTTCCCCAGCTCCACAAACTAACCCAACAAATCTGCAAGGTTCTCATGATTTTCACCAAATGCTGTGTTTCTCCTAAGAATGATTTATATCCTTTGAGTTTTCCAGTGATTATGCTTTCCACTTGTTGACTTTTATATTTTTGGCTTCTTCAGTGCACCTAAAAGCAGGGCTGGAAAAAAAGGGATGGTTTCAGAGAGTTTAACAAGGAAAGTGCTCTGTTGTGCTGCCAGCAGCTCTGAATAGTAGATATTGTTTCCCAGCTGTATGAAATATATACATTTTATTTTACAGTACACAAAGAGAAATTTCTCATAGCTTTGCAGACAGACCAATTAAACGCAGCTCAGACTTGCTGGGTCAAGGACTGAGGTTACATGTTACTGTCAAAGTCTTACTGGGATTGACAGAAGAACTTCCTGAAGTTTTCTTTCTACTAAGGAAAGAAAACCCTTCCCTAACCCAATTTCAGTTGATTTTCTTTGCATTTATCATGGTGATTACTTTGGATGACCTTTTAAATATACTTTGAAACACAGAAGCTGATGCCTTGTCTCAAGGCGGAGCTGGGTGTTGCAAGGTGAAGGGGAAGAGGTCCTTTAGTAGGTAATTCTATAACAACTTGCCTATAGGCAATTAGTTATTAATCTTCATTTCTCAGATGATTGGAGAATGCAGAAGAGAAAGTTTCTCTCTATATTTTTATTTTTAATTTTATTTTTATTTTTATTTTTATTTTTATTTTTATTTTTATTTTTATGAAATACGTGTGGGTTTTGTTTAAAAATTCTGTGAAAAGATTGTTTCTGAAAGATCAGCTTTGCTAGGATTACTGCAAAACATGCACCTTTAAAAACCTTTATTCTGTTTTGTGGATATATCCCAGATCATCCTAGGTAACAGGGTCTTTCCAGTAAATTTTAGCAAGAAACTTCCTAAAGAGGAATCAGGCTGCTATCAAATGAACAGTGCATCTTCTTTTAGTGGAGCATTGCCTTCAGTTGCAGGAATACAGTATAATGACCACTGAGTGGTTGTCTTCACTGCTGTGAAGAGAGAGGCTAAAGAAACAAAATGTCTTTTCCCTGATGAAGTGATTACAAATTTCAAAATCTGAAATACTAACTTAAATAAGAACAATAGGTGAAGTATATGCTGCAGGAAGAGCTGCATTCTAGGTGCATGGTAAGATCTTTCTAATCTCCATTCGCTCAATCTCTAGTTTTTGGGCATGATTTCTGTTCTCTGGTTAATGAAAAATCTCCTTTTTTCTAGTCTGATTTTCAATCCAAAGTGTAGCTGACTATGAATTTCGGGCAGTCTCATTTGCCTACAGCTCATGTAATACACAGCCAATGCAAAAGGAAATATAAATTATTCCGGTAATAATCTGACCTTCCTACCTCCTTGTTTAATCCGGTAGACCATATGTGCAGCTCTCTTTTAAGTCCATCCAAGAGTATTTCAGAGGAAGAGTAAAGGAGGTCATAAAGTATCACAAGACCTTGACTTCAAAATTATTTTCAAATAAACTAGTTCAGAACATGATGATAACCATGATAGTTTTCATCTGCCTACAGCAGGCTCTAGAACAGAGGAAAAAATATCTGAAGATTTTTTGGTGTACTTCAAACCCAATAACCCTGACTTAGCCTGTTAGCCTAGTGGAGTGTGTTTGGATAAGAATTATTCTGCCTTTAAAATTGTTTTAGGTTGACAACTAATCTATTATTTATTGCTTTTATTAAATATTGAAAGTTTATTTTACTATTGTAGTGAATAATTTGTTTAACATTCAATCTTATTTCCTCTTAGGGTAATATGCAGGAAAAGCCACGGAAGAAAAAGTTCTCTGCAACCAGGCAGTGATCCTACACCTCTTAACTACAAATTTTTCACTTAGATTGCAAAAGGATAGTTTTATCCTTCCTAAGATATGTCTGTTTTTTTCTTTATCTTTCAGATGCCCCTTTTACCCAAAGGGAAGAACTGGTTCCATCATACATGCACAAGACCTTATGGAGGTGTTTTATATACATATCCTGAATTTATAAGGATAAAATATTTTTGCTTTATGTTTGAATATGTTGAATTTCAATGATATGTGTTTTTCTGTATCAAATACAATTTAAAGTCATGTACTGAATCTTTAAGTGTATCTGATGGAATTAAAGGAATGTGCAGGGTAAGCAAGCAGAGAGTGATAGAAAGAGATTGGCATGGTGGAAAAAGACTTATGAGAAGTTTGCAAGAAGCCTGAATAAGGTGGATAAGTAACATTAAAGTGCTTTTCCATAAATAGGAGATACAGAATTGAGTTCATGTTAAGGGTTCATTTCATGTTGATCTACGTATGTTCATTTATATCTTTGGTAAGCAGGCTCAAATAATCGATTCCTGAAGTTGCTAAGTAAGATGTGTAGAATCTCAGTACTGAAATAATTTTCACTGAGCTGTTGTGTCATAACAATTTGAAATGTTTTTAAATGACTGAATGAGTCTAATAAGTAGGTGCATTATAGTTTTAAGTGTCTCAAGAAACAGTACTGCTTAGGATTTTTTCCCAATTATTCCAATTGGATGTAAAGAAACTTATAAGCCCTTAAGTGAATTTAAATTCTGATATTTTTCATTTTGATTAAAGAAAAGAAAGAAATTATTTTTGTGATGTTGAAGTTTCACACAGCACACAAATTTCAGCTGTGACATAGATTTTCTGGGCTTTGGGAATGTTTTTAATTGAACAGTAACATTTTGCAGTGTGGTCCAGATCTTTCTCTGGGTTTGTAAAAGCACCTACTAGAGCAGAACTTCAATCTCTCATTAAGAACATGGGGCACTATGACAGAGAGAAAAAAACAATAAGCCAATCTCTTTTGGCACAATGGACACATCAGATACAAGATGGATACATTGAATTTATTCCTAATTTTTCTCCATGTATTATAATATTTTTTTATAATATCTTCCTATTGAAACACCATGATTTGATTTTTCCTATCATTGCGTGCAGCACACAGAGGGAAGAAATCTTTTGGGAACTGACTACTTCTTCCTTCAAGGCTAATTAAAGCCTGAAGAATAACAGGAATTAATGAAGCTTAGAGGCACAGCACTGAAACACAATTGATTTAACATCTAAAGCTATGTCTGTATTACTCTCTTTCTGTAAATATTTTGATCACATCCCTGCAGACTTTGCCCATGAAGATGAAATGAAGGAAATGCTCAGGCTCAATGTGTGTTCAGCTCATCTCTCTGCCCTTGCTCATGTTTTACTCATCCTGGCACTGCAGGTTTGTACCAACTACTTTGGGTTGAACCAGCTGCAGCCCCATTCTCATCCTCCCTTCCATGGCACAGGCAGCAGCAGGAATTTCAGCATGGGGCCATGCATTTAGCCACCAGCAGCATAAAATCCATTCTTCTGGTTCAGCACTGTGGGAACTGATCAATGGTCAAATAGATTTTTAGGCTTCAGGCATTAGCTTGAGCCTGTGTGAAACTTGTTCTCACTCTGGCATGAGAAATCATAAGGAGGAATCCAAGCAGTCCTTAGAGAAGGAAAACCCCCTCTGTAGGTGTTGTTTGGATCCTTGTTTGCTTGCAAGAAACAGTCAAGGGGTGGTGTTCCCAATTGTCCAGTGATGGTGATGTTTTACCTTTCAGACCTTCTCGGAACTGTCTATAAAAGAAGATCTGGAAGAATAAAACTTGCTCTCTTTTGCAACCCAGCCAGAGTCTGTGTTGTACTTTCGCCATTCCTAATATAGTGCAACAAAACATTCCTCTCTCCTTCTTGCCCAACAGCAGCTGTGGCACTCGGTGGGCTCTTGTGTTTTCCTCCAACATCTGAAATGCAGTTTGTATTTGTTTTTAACCCTCTCTGCAATGTGGAGCTGGAAACTGACACTGCTCAAGCTCCTTCTAAAGAGCTGTTCAACATTTCCGGTTTGGACTCGACTGGAAAGTTACAATTTTCCCTTTTGCTCTCAATCCTGCATCTGCAGGGGCAGACTAGATGTCTCAATGAAGATCTTCTCCTTCTAAAACTTCTGTGGTTCTCATTGTGGTTTGCTAGGGCATTTTAATCTCAACTGTCTTCTAAATGAGGGATTCATTAATATGATAACTCTAAAGAGTAAACATGACAAGTCATGGCAAGACTTTGAAAAGCCTTATGCATTGTTGACCTCTAGATTTGATACAATGAAGAAATAATTTTCTTTTTTTTTTTTTTGGTTTTCAAATAAATAGCTGATTTATTTTGACCTTTGGTCCAAAAATCAGTGTTAGATTTTCAATATTTGCAGCATGCCCTGATGTTTAATAAGAGTAGACAGAGCTTGAGAGGGGAAATGCAAATCTAGAAATGAAAAATTTGCTCTTGGTTACTTTATATGGCAAAACAAAGTATCAGTTCTTTGATTTGTCAATTTATCATTGTGTTGAAAAAGCGGTAGCTAAATATTTCAGGTAGAGTCTGAGAGAGCAAGAGCTGCACACACTGAACAAGAACACATGAGTGTGGATTAGTTGTTGAATGAACAGAATTCCTAGAAGATAGAGACTAATCTGGGAGGGTATAATCTTTTCCCATCCAATGAGATGGTGTAGCATTAAGTGACTGAGAGCAGAGATGCAGTTTTTGGGTAAACCAGTTTTTTTTTGGGTAAACCTGTGTGGTGCTGCTATAGGAAAAGGCACTTACCAGAACAGTTGTGAATAATTTTTAAATTGTGCATAATTATAAAAACAATAAGGGACCTGAATAGCAATTAATCCAACAGAAAGGATATGTTTTGTTAAAAAATACTGTAATTTCCAGAAACCATTTGGTGTAGCTGGTTTCTGATTTTAGTTCCTCCATTTCTCTCTGTCATTTTTCCACTCCACCAGTGAAGAAAAGCAAGCTAAAGAAAATGAGATCTAAAGAAAAAAATAAAAAATATTTAAAATAACTTGTCTCTCTTAAAAATATTTGTTTCCAAAATAAGATGAAACATCTGAAAATGCTTCAACAACCTGTATGGGACGGTGCTATCTGGGTAATGTAATTATCTTGACTGTTGCTGATGCAGTCTTCACTCAGATAAAAATATAGTTATTTCTAGAGATCTGACTGGCTAGATTAAGCTTGAACTAAATAGTAGCACAAGGCCAACTATTGCTGTGATAACTTCAGTTTTAAAAGTAACATGCTTCAGGAGATGTGGAAAAATAAGGAAAAAGGAACTTGCAGTAAAGGCACTATGGAGCCCTTACAAGAGTTGGACTGGGCAGGAAAGAAAGAACAGATTTGGAAAAACTAGAAGCAGAGAATGGAAAGGGAGCCTCAAGAAAGATTAGATGTTAACTGATGCTCAGAAAATAATTAATTTGATTCTCTGAATTTGTAAAAATGTGCCTCTATCTATATTAAGATGATGCCGAAAGAGAATCTTTGTGTAATTTAATTTGTTTTAATTGAAAATCAAAACACAGCATAAGCTTTAAACTTTAAAGTCCCGGAGTTAGGAAAAATTGTGATGCTTTTTGCCTGTGTTTTGTAGGTTTATTTTTTTTTTTTCTCTGTTTTTGTGTGTGGTGTTGGTGTGTTTTTGCCCTGGCAATTTTCTGGCCCAGCATAAAGAGGACAGCATGCTCAGAGGAACATATGATTCTATGGCTGCTTGAATCCATATGATGGTACTAGAACTATCCAGTTGTCCTTTCAAACAGTTCTGGAGATGGAGGGCAAAAGTTTCATAATCCCTTTGCCCACAGAACAGGGCTGTGGCTGATGGAAAAGAAAGTGGAACTAAGATTCAGTAGTTTTCCTGGCTTCTCCTGTATTCCTTTGCCACAGGGAGGCACCCTTCTCTTCAGGTTGTGCCTTCTCCGCTGCTCTCTAAAATATTTATCAGCACGGTGCTTTCGTGTTCTAAAATCCATCGAGTTTGTGTCTTCATCAGTCACAGGGATATGCATTTTGCAATGAGAGACACTTAAAATGCTGATATCCTTGTGGAAATACACTTTTCTTTTAGTATCCCTGAAATCAGCAATCCCTCTCCCTCCTAAAAAAGCCCCAAAACTCCAGCGTTGCCCCCAAGAAAAACCACCTGCCATCATGAAGGAAAAAGTTTGTGTGTGCTGGATGAAATCACAGTTGATTATTTAGGGTAAAATGTAACATCTATATGCAAATAAAAAATTACTCAAGTACATAAAATGGGTTTATTTCAGTATTTTTAGTGTTTATAGTCCAGGTTGTGAATGTATTGAGAAGTATTAAGATAATCTTTAAAATATCTTTATCTTTTTTTGAAATGCAAACTGAAATTAATTATAGAGAACTTAACTTGTAGTTTAAAATATTGATAGATGTCAGAGGCTCACTTAAATGTCCTTGTTTTTTTTCTTTTAATTCTTTCTTCCTCAGAGGTATTATGAGAAAATATTCTAATGTCAGTCTCCTTATCCATGTATCCTAATGCATTAGAAATTATGCAGTTCAATTTATAGCTGGTGTAGTACTTAAACCGTGCATGGAGGCTGTTCTAGAGGCACTTTCATCAGCTATTGTACAGTCTTTGGTATTGCTTTAATGAAAAATAAAATAAGCTAAGGTTCATTATTATGTTAGCTTTTTATTGTTGCATTTTGAGTTCTATTCTTTTTTCCTCTCCTGGTGAAAAAAGCCCATAATTTTGATTGCAAAATTCTGTGTTCTGTGAGGAGATTGAAGTTGTGCATTCTGACAGGAAACTGCTGGGCTCTTACTTTTTATTACATTTTAAAATGAAAGCGATATTCTTTAAGTAGTATCAGTACTATGCTTTCAAAATCCAATACATGACATTATCACAGAAGTTGCTGCAGGGCTGGAGTATGGAAGCAGGAGAATGGATGGGAAACATCCTTGTCAGTTTAGGGGTTATTTTAACACAAGCTAAATTGAGGGCAACCTCATGATATGTAAGTGATGAGAAAAATCCTTTTTCTGTACTAACATTATGTTGCAGTGACAATTGAAGAAAATGTTAATTCTATGAGGATGGGAAATAAAGTATTTGGAAAATAAACTATAAAGTGTCAACACAGAATTGAGGTTGATGTTGATGTTGACTTTTTAAGATCAGCCTTTTGTGATCCATTACTTTTTTTTTCATTGACATCTTAATTGGAAAAATAGATGGTTTCAAAGTCATGAAATACTTATGGTGGGTATAAAAGGAGTCATAATCATACCCAGCTGAAACTTCCCAGCAGACAGCTCTCCTCTTCCCTCATTTTCCTAGAAAATAGTGGAATTTTCACTAACAAAACTGTTTAACTTAAATGGATGTTTCTGGAGCCCTGAAAGTTTGGCCCATTTTTTAGAGGGTGTCATTAATAAGTTTTAGTACATCCTTGTAATTTCTACCTTTCAGCACAAGGTCCTTGAAAAACACTAACAAATTAAATCATCTGTGGCTGGACCAAAGATGAATAATTACAAATGAAAAATGCAAAAGTGAATTTTCATGTTTGGAACCACAGCAGTCTCCACTCAGGCAGCTGTGGCTCTGGCTTTCAGTGATAGGGATTCACAGTCAGTGGGAGCTGTAGGTAAGTCAGCTTTTCAGAACCCACTGAGTGGATATTCAGGAGATGTTAGCATTCACAATTGGGACCAGATTTTCAGAACAACTCAGCTCTTGTTTAGGTGTCTGTATATATTGCTGAGTTTCCAAAGAGCTTAGTGAGCTGAGGGTGGTGAGAGCTTCCAGCTGCAGATCATTTCTGGAAATCTGACCTTTATTTCAGCGTCTAAATGTGTTCCGTTTGCTTCAAAAAGTCTGGCTTCATGCAACTCTACATAGATGATATTAAAGATAATATTTTTTAAAAATTGCCCTCACTTTTCCTGAGGAGTTATTAAAAATTATTTTTAGAAATAAAAATAGAATTTGGACCTTCTAGTGCCATATTCTAACTGTGATAACACACTTCCTGCAAAGAGCCAAAATCATGCAGCATAAGGTCCTACACTTGGAAGAGTTGCAAGGCCATGACTGAACCTCTGGAGGCTTTTCCATGTCTCCTGGAGATATCTCACCTGAGAGAAGCAAGCTTCCAGTGTTCTCACAGAGACACTGAATGGGAAAGAGAGGATCAAAAAGCAGAATGTAATGGAATACACCCACTGGAGACTACCCAGAAGTTGTTCATAAAGATGTGATCAACAAAACAGAGCACAGTGGGGTTGCACAGTGAGGCAGATGCTGACACAGAACAGGTTGCATCATCACTTACATCAGGTAGCAGCCCTATGAAATACCCTGAATATCCACAGTTTAACTGGATATCCCAGACTATTCTTTTGCAGAAATGAAACCAGTAGAATACCTTGTGTTTGATTTGACACCCCACCCCCTATTATTTTTGTTAATTTTCATCATCCTGTCATTTCCCCCCCTGCATGTCTAATGTTTTCTGTCCCCTTGCTTTATATAATTTCTTTAATTGTATCATTTCCTTCTTGCTTTAAAACAAAATACAAAGCTGATTTTCTTTTCAGGAGAAACAAACAGATTTAGTTAGAAAGAAAGTCTTAGAATTCAGTGCTCATTATTGTTCAGCCAGAAAAGACCTATTTTCACGAGAACTTACATTGTTGCAGCCTGAATTTACAAAGCTGCAATTCCCAGGAAAGCCCCTACTAAGCTCAGCACTGCCATAATTTAGAGTAGATTACTGTTTTTCCTTTAAGAATATACAGTGACATGTAAGGATGGAAGAAAATGTCAAGTATAAAATAAAACAATCTTATTATGTGGTTGTAAGAAATGTCTGCAGCAGATCAAAATATTGAAGACTGGAGAAAGGGGAGGAGGAACAAATGGAGTTCTGTGCTAAATTCTGCTGACAAAGACAATGAAATATAAATGGGAGAAATAATGTGTAACAATGTTTAATCCCACAGTCTGCTTCAGGCTTTTCTCTAGTTTCCTTCCTAGGTTCCAGCTAGAAGAATCCCCCTGAGACCTAGTCCTCAGTGCTGTATTCCCCAAAAGTGCTTTTGGATTCTTGATTAAGAGATGTCCTGTAGTTTCTGAAACTGTGCGGTAACCGCTTTTCCTTTGCTGTTCAAGTTGGATGAGATGGGAGTGAGTAAAGGGGTGTACCAGATGTTTCTGTATCTCCTTACTGATGTGTTTGCACTCCTCCATTTGTAGGTTGGTCTTTGTACACCAGCTTTTTGATTGAGTCAATTGTTTTGGTTGATTCTCTGCAACAATGTTGATTTTTCACTGCTAAAGCATCCAGGAACAAGTAACAGCAATGAAGTGCTTAGCAAAAAACCCCAACAACTCCTGCAGTTTCCTTTTCCAGGGATTTTTAGGTCAACAGTCACAGCTATCACGAGTGACCATCTGGAGCTTGGCCATAGCTGCTCGTGTATAACATCTGTATCGTGTACAGAGATGTCAGATGTCAGCTACAGTCCATTTTAAATACTATTGCCTCTATCTGCACATCTGTCTTTGAGAAAATGCTTCTGGGTTCTCTACTACTGTATTAACTTGCCTTACTCTATATTAACAATCATTTATTGTTTCCAGCTCTTATTTTAAAATTTTTCAGACTGGCTCTGTCTTTGATTTCCTTCCAGAATACTTATTTGATTTCTTTCCCAGGTCACATGTGCAAATGAATCACACCAAGTTCAGATATCTATTTCTATCATTTATTGTTGGATGATGTTCCAGAAGCCTCTGTTCTTTGATCACACCCAAAAAATGTGAAAGAATATTTTATTGGTTGTAGTTGCAGGTCCTCAATTTTTTTTCCACAAGTATGGCATGTATTATCTATTTCAGTGTGTGATATGAAAGCAGATCTCTGATTGGCACGAAGGTTAAAGGCTGGAATGTTCTGGAAGGTTACTTAGTGTTCAGTGTTACCATTCCAGTTTGTTTCATATTTTACAGATGAAGTTAAGACAGTAATACCGAAGTGTTTTAACACTCACTCAGGAGACTTGTATCTCACTTAGAACAGCTTCAAGTTGTAATATTAAACGAAAAGAATGCAGTGTTACTATGATGTGGGGAATACTTAAAAAAAAATAAATAAATCTGTGCCTGCTATAATATTTTCCTTCCTGTAATAGTTAACTGCAAAAATTAGTCTGTTCTGTAACGTCAATAAAAAATTTGCATTGGAATAAATACCCTCCCCCAAAATTTCCATTGTGTTTTGGGTACAGTGAGCAACAGGTTTTGCAGCTAGTAAAATATTTGTAAATTTTCAAGCACAGATGGCTGAAGTGTTTTCCTTTGGTCATGCTACAGCATATATCTGCTTTATCTTACCATGAGAGTAAATTCTTACCAACTAGCTGTTGAAGTCTCTTATATTATTGTCCAAACAGGGTGTGGCCCTCAACCAGAAAGGGGTGCAAGACAACCTTATGGTGTGGGCTATCTTTTCTCTATTCCTTTTTTTTTTTTTTTTAATGTTATCAAACTATTCTTTTCCTAACTCTCCCTAATATTTGCTTAATTTTGCAAACTGTGGGCATGTGCCAAAATTAATTCTGCTGTTATTCTGCGGTGCTGTTGGTGGTGTTCTCCACATGGGAAAAAGGCTTTTTTTCAGGAACTCAAACAAAGGTTTCTTTTTCTTGTTTTGTGGGTTTTTTGGTGGTTTTTTTTTAAGGCTTTTTCTGCTACATCAGGTTTTAGAGCAGAAATGGGTATCTCATTCATGTATAAATTATATTTTGCCCTGTATAAGTAAGTGTATGGTTGGACAGTAGGCTGGCAATAATTCACCAAAAGTCATTTATAAAAACTAACATGAAAATTTGATTTTTCAGCTAGCAGAGAATGTTACCTAGAGCTAAGCTTTTTAAAAGTAATTATGTTGTGGAAGACACTTCTTTTTATGCATTTCTTGTGAAATACAATGTGATCCTCTTTACGTTTTGATTGAGCAATAAGAAAATACAACAATAACAGCAAAGGCAGTGACACTCATCACCATCAGTCATACATGCTTTCTGCATGTTCATCTTTCTGAAAAAATTTTCAAATAATTGCTGGGAATATATTTTGGCTTTAACCAGACGTACTTCAGGTGCTCCCACTTTTATTTGCAGCAGAAAGGCTGTACTGGGAAACCTGGGATTCAACAGCCATGGACACCAGCCTCACAACTGTCCCTGTTGTCACCTTAGTTGTCAGTGTAGCCTCTTTTGTCTCTGGCAGATTGAGAGAGGTGGGAAAAGCAGTGACATGGGAGCAGCACGGAGAATTGTTCCCCTCCTTGGCCATAGGAGGTGATCTGAGTGAGAGTGCTGGTGAAAGAACCAGTGTTGTGGTGGCCAGGGCTCCACGGAGCCTTGTCTGGCTGTGGCTTTTCTCAGCACAAATTCTAGCTTTGGATCTTCCCAAGGGACATCAATAGCTTTGTATGGGGCTTGGTAAATGAACCACAGAGAGCAGGGAGGGAATCAAATCAAGTGAAATGATCTTGGTGACTGCTGTGAACTCCTAATAGGGACATAAACAAGAAACAGTTTGTATGAGCTGTCATGTGGAGGTGGAAATGTCTTATCTCTACATGCTACCAATGGCTGGGGCATTTAGTGTTTAAGATGAAACAATTCCTCATGATTTACATGGTCAGAAAACTGAGCTCATTTTATTTCTTCCTCTTACTTTTGTTTTCCTTTGTATTTTGGTACTTGATTGTTTCTTTGTTGTTTTTTTTTTTTTTTTTTTAAACAGGGAAATGTTTAGTGATTCACATAAAGATGTTTTAAACAGCCTCCAAAATTTGTGATGTTATGGCTTCATTCAGACAGAAATGAAGCTCTTGGTGAAAAGGCCTGGGGTATTTTCATTGCAATGATGATGTGAGGATTACAGAAAGAATATACTCAGGTCTTTCAAATAATTATCTGTATTTTTTTCCAGCTTTCCTACTGTTCCTCATCCCCTCCCTCCACCTCCCCCAGTGATGCCACTGCAGTTGTAGTGGGTTATTTGTTTATAATAAAAATAGTGCAAAGAAACCCTTGATCTTTGCATTCCAAGAGTGTCAGTCCAACTTCCTGAGGTTATTTCTCAATTCTTGCAAATATTTTTCTAGGAGGCTTTTGAGCAGTTCAATCCACTCTAGAATCTGAGGAGAGCATGATAGTGCCACATGCATAAATCTAGGAAAACTTAAATTTGTTAAAAATGGGAAAAATATGCAGCATGTTTTCTGAGTAAGGATATGGGTGATTATGTATGGGTGTACACATATTAGGTGTATCTGAATCTGTAAGATTTATTCATGGCTTCAAAAAAGATTTTATTTTTCCTGTGCCCTAACACATTAAATAAGAAACAAAGTGAGATAGCATTGGCAAACAGAAAGCATTTTTTCATGCCTTGGTTTTTTAAAGCTTTGTGTTATAGTTTTTGGCACATGGTAATGCCCTGCATTTAGAGGTTTTTAAATGTGAGAACACGTTTTTTGATAGTTTTTCCAATGTCCTAAACATAGAATTTTGCCTTCTGACACCACCTGTCAAAAGTTAGCTCTCTGCAGGTCTTGGATGAGCTGCAATGGAGAAAGGTGAGGCTGAACTTCAATGGATATGGGAGGAAATCTGGATCCCACTGCTATGTGTATTTCCCACTTCCAGCTTTGCTCTTCCATTGATTCAGTATTTAAATACATTGAGTCCATTATTGCAGGAAGGATTTGAAGGATTTCCAGGACCAAGTGGCCCAGTTGGAAATTCAAAGGGCTAGTGCATGTCTGCAAGGAGACAGTACATGCATTTTATTAGGAGGTTTATAGCAATGTAAGGATTCTTTTTCTGCCTCCCCCAGTTTTATGATCAGATGAAAAAAAAGCAGGGAAAATAATGAAATTATTTTTTTTTCCCCAGGAAATAGAAAGAAGATACATGATTTGGAATAAAATAAATAGTTGCTTTAAGGTGATTGTTTTGGCTTGGAGAGTTTCTTCCATAAAATGTGTTCTTGGCCACATTTTTGAAGGAAGTATTGGATATAAATTAATATTTCATTTTAGAAACATGGAAATTGACGAGTTTGGGCTTTTAATTCATAGCTTTTCAGCCCTTAGGCCATTATCTCGGTTCAGCTCATATTTGTGAAGCTGCCCATAACTCCAAAGAGTATTGTGGCTGGGTCTGTGCTTACTTGCCCAGCCTGAGTGAATCCTTGGCCTGCCTGTCATCCCTTATGTCAGGCAGTAGTCACTGGTTGCAGCTGGGCTACCAATGATAGCAGGGCTGGAATGGGAATGGATGGTCCTGAGTGGGTGGCCACGGCCTCTCTGTCCTGGGAGTGAGAGCTGACAAAGAACAGAACAGGCTGTGCTTTCTGTGACATAGCATGAATTACTTCTTATGGCTCCTGTAGATGTTTGGCTGCGTTGTTCCTCGGAGAATTGCTCCTGTGGCTCTTGGTTTTGTTCTCATCTTAACCTTTCCTGGCTCTTTTCTGATGCAGGGATAAACTTCTGCTTCTCTGTCTGGGTGTGTCTCTGCACTGACACTTAGAATGCCCTTTTCCTGAATCCAAATCCTGCTTCAGGCTGGCACTTTTCTTCCTGAGATATTTAGAACTAGGTATTTCTAACTAAACACCTAC
The DNA here is from genome assembly GCF_971803275.1 of Cyanistes caeruleus. Lineage (NCBI taxonomy): Eukaryota > Metazoa > Chordata > Aves > Passeriformes > Paridae > Cyanistes > Cyanistes caeruleus. The sequence goes on from NC_141705.1 coordinate 76,923,755, forward strand.
GTTCTTGAAGTTTTTATTATCTTTCAGTGCAGGGTGGCCTTCTGCCGTTCATTCAGCACTCTTTAAACATAGGAACAAGTCCTCTCTTTTCCCACATAAGATTTATTTCTTTTAATTTCCACTGAAATAAAATTTTCCTTACTCCGTATTGCAGATTCTACTTTTCCAGGGAGGAAGCTAGCACCATTTCTCAACTCTCTCATAAGGTAAGCTTGTTCATTCCTGTCAGACTGTTCTGAATTTTACATGTAAGACACGTCAGCTGGGGATAGGTAAATGTTAATTATAGAAGAGTGAATAAAAAGCTGGGATAAGTTTCAGCTTCCTCTCTCATCTGCGTGAAATGATTGAGGATCACTTCACATTAAAGAGGAGAGATGTTATTTTAAAAATGTGAATTGAAGCCTTCATCTCACATGGATCACTTCCCACTGAGAGGAAGTGGCAGCAGCAACTTTGTAATGAAGACAAGAGTTGGGCAAGGCCAATTATTCATTGTGTAATTTTGAAAGAAAAAAATAACGTTTTTACAGTAGCGGTTACATTGTGCAGCAACATTGAAAGGAGTTACAAACTCTGTGGTGTCTGCAGAGGGAAGTTGTTTTATGATTGTACTAATTGCTTGTTCTAATGTCACAGAAAGCATACTGAAATCTCTAAGATGCCTTGTCCATGATCCTTGCCTAAAAGTTCTAATGGACTCTTTTTTGATTTATGAGATTTTAGCACTAACTATTCATTCTAGGAATCTTCTCCCATTGGGCTGTGTTACTTGCTAGTAGCTTTTGTCAGAGAGTTGAATTCCCTGGAATTAACTCATAAACCAGAGAAAGCCCATTGCCATTATTTTACAAAGCATCATTGGCTGTCTCTTGATACTGACTGATTTAATTTGAAATGTTTAAAAGAAATAATTTGAAATCTCCTTTATTTTACTTTTGGATGCTTTTTTTTTTGGCCTTAGAATACGTAGCCCAGCCCTCCTGAGATCACAAATACTTCTGCAATGCCTGCAATGCTGTAAGAATGACAGCTACTGAATGCTGAAAATTTGTGGCTGTGGTAGTAATCTGGTTTATTTTTGCAGTGGTTCATTAGCACAGGATGTTAAGGGATGTTGAGAGACTCAGTAATTTGATTGATAATATAAGGACCAAGCAACTCAAACAGTTGGTTGGATATATTTCTTATAGTAGTATTTGAAGGATATTCCAAGTTTATAAAGTTTGGTGAAGGAAGAGAATGGAGGCTAATTTAGATTCCAAATTACATTATTGACAGGGGAGCAAAAAAACATTCTATGCTTTATAAAAATAGCTCAGAATTAGGAAAGATGTGTACTGAGATGAACAAAATCCAATAGGAATGAAAAAACTTGGGCCACTGTATGTGTATCTGAACCTTCTCTGCTTTGGAATATGTATCAGTTCTGAAGAGTGATTTTGTGCCAAGGCAAGTGAAATATAGCAAATTGCCTAAAATACTCAGCTATGACACTGGAATACTGTGTGGGACTTCACAGCCAGCCTTTTCCTTGTCTAATGAGTGAGATCATGGATTGGTCAAGTTGTGTAATCACACTGACTTGGCAGAAACAAGCACTGTGTGAAGCCTGTGCCACTTATTCTCATGACATTCTTACGCATACAGAAAACTCCACTGGAAGCACTCATATAGGTGGCTAAATGACAGCAGCCTGATTTTCCTTATTAAAATAGTAAAGGCTAATAAGAAAGGGTGATAAGATGGATGGAATTTTAGAGTGTGTGTGTTAAAAATGTGGAATCTGTGAAGCCCTTCCTCATGGACCAACAGTCAGATGTGTTAATTTGTCTTTCCAGCTCTCCGGATAGACGTGGTTTCCAATTTCTTAAAAGTACTCCTTGTGACAGGAGAGCTCCTGATACACAGGCATTCAAATTCTAGGATCCTTCACATTCTGCTTTGGTTTTGATTCCTGTGACTTGCTTAGCAAACAAACATGAGTGCTGGAACATTCACTGATAAGGGTGATTGAAAAGAAGCTGCATAAATTAGCAAGAAATAAAAGTTTGTAGTCAAGGGAATTAGAGTGAGAAATGCAATTTTGAATATAATCTTTCTTCAGAGGGAAAAAAAGCAGAAGCAGAGCATACAAATTCATTATTCAAAAAGAGCTTGAGTTCTGTATATTTAATGTTCCCTAAGATTTGATTGTAAATTGCCAGTATAGCAAGTAACTTTTTAAAAACCTATTTGATGAATAAATTTAAATAATGAAGGCATTAGAAAAGATCCTGATCCTTTAGATTACAGCTTCAAATGATAAAAAGGATCAGCCTTATGTTCTGAAAGAATCACTCTGGTTTGGGTTTGTTACTCTCTTGGTGATTAGTTTATGGAAATTTCAGTATTGAAAAACAAACATTGTTTTTGAAAGGGCAGATGAGCATTGTTCAACCCTAAAAACCCTGAAAAAAGTCTTTCAGTCTTTGTTCATTTGTTTTAACATGCGATGAAGATTGCAGCAATATTTTCAATGGATACCACCAATTTTTAAAATTGGCATTTGCCTTCAAAATGTGATAGTTAACTTAGTTGTTAGCTAAGCTAAGTACTGAACCAAAATAGTTGGTTTTTACTCAGTATATTTCTGTTTCTTGAGTCTGACTTACTTATGAGTCTGCAATAAAAAATAATCACTGTATATATTCAGTTCTCTGCTTATACTGTTGATATTTACAAGAAATAAAGAAAAACCTATAATATCCCCCATGTTTCTACAACCCCAACCATTTGTTATTGGCATCTAGGAAGATTAAGTTCCAACAATTATAGTGCTTTTGAATTTCTAGAAGCAGTGTGCACATCAGATGCTTACTGCTTCTACAATGATGCAAAGTAGCCATATGCCTAGTTAACCATCTAATTAGGCTTTGCATCACTGAAGCAATAGAAAAGGCCCAGAGTGTTTATTGTTCAAATCTCCAACATTAATTCACCAGATTCACTTGTCAGCCTAGGAATTAAAGAGGAGCCAAAATAAGAGGCCTGCTTTGAAAAAGTCTTGTTAACAATCTCTGATTTCCCTCAATGTTTTTATTTTATTTTATTTTATAAAACATCACAGAAGACAAGCTTCCAGGGTTCTGGTTTGAATGACGGAAGCAATGTTTACAACGTGCCTTCAAAATCTGAGTTTTTTGTTGGCAGGTAATAAGACAAATGCAAGTAATGAGCTGGTTGTTTTGCTTGTTGTTTAGAAACCCTTCCTGTGTGGAAATCCCACTGACAGTTCTTCCATTACATTGGCTGGTTCTGTTACTACCCTACCACTACTGGTATTCTTCAATCATAAAGGTATAGCCTGAATAATCATAAGATTGTATAAAACCTTGGGTGATAAACTGTGAAAAATAGCTCCTTTTTTTGTGTTACCTGTCAAAGAAATTTTGCCTGTCTAGAAAGCAAAGAGCACTATGAGTGAAAAGTACCCAGATCAATTAGAAGGTGATATTTTCTCTTTTAAACATGTCCCTAGTAGGCAAATAAATGAATACAGGAAAATGAGTTATTTTTCTATTGTCAGCTGCTTTCACTGTTTTTCCTGGTCCTTGAGTTGAATCATCAAATTCCAGCCCCATGCACAATCACTTCTGATGCAAAATGAATATTTATTTTTTTAAAATGTATAAATTAAAAAAATACTTGTTATGTACAGATGATCCCATAAAACTTGTTTGCTTAACTGTGTCCATTTCTGTTCAATCTTAAACAGTAAGTAGTAAAATGAAAGCATTTGTGCTTGGGATATTTGTGAGAAGAAATTTAATAATTAAACTGGGAAAGGTCAGGGGGACTCTGAGGAAAAGTGTGATCCAATATATTGGTTACAGATCTTTCTATGAGGAGAATCCAGATTTTTTTATAAACATAGATAACAAAGTATATTAGAGGTTATTGTGTTAGAATGAATTAGGAAGAATGATCTTCATGAGCAAAAGTGGATGCCTTGTAAGGTTTTTCTGTCTCTAACTTCTACCATCTGTGCTGCCAAAGGGACAGATTTGTGATCAGTTTTTTAAAAGTGATTTTTGCATTCAGACTGGTTTTTTATTCAGATATTGCAAAGCCCAGAATGCATATTGTAGTGTGGAATTTCTCCTTGCATCCTTCACATCCTGAATCTGTTTAGTCAAAGGCTTTGGACAATGAGGGAAGTGACCAACGTTTGTTTTGGCAGCTAAAACTACTTGCTACATCTGTCATTCATCTCTTGGAAACCCCTGAAATACAAAAATGAAGACAATGTTTAAAAGAAATTATGTGTGAAAAAGCCATTGTCCATGCAGCATTTGCAGTAGCAACCTAGGCACATTTTTCTTGGCTTTCTCCCTGGTTCTAAGGTTGATGAATCAAAGCCACTGCTCTTTATAGGCTAGAAAGCCACTAGTAAAGAAAGCACGAATGTCCACCCCATGACTGAGTATATTCACCTTATGTTGGAAATTTATTCCTGAAGCATTCAAAATCTACATTTTCTTGATCTTCAAGTTAATAATTATTACAGTAACTGGAAGAATAAATGCAGGATGGCCCATTTTTATGCCATTAGGTATGTGTTCTGGATTATTTTGGCAGGGGATCGTAGCATTAAAAATGTTAGTTTCTACATTTGCAGCCAGCATTTATGATCATTTGGATGGTGAGGGGCAAAATCCAGACTTTTGCAGGTGTTAGTCTTAGAGAAATATAAAAGAGTAGAAAAGGTTTCTTTGTTTATGATCAAGACATTGAAACCTATTGAAATGAGTGTCAGAATGTCATGGAATCACACACTCCTCAACCTGAGCTGATGTTGAGGTATATTTAAATTAATTAAATTAATGCCTGCTCTTTTGTGCAACTCGTTCTTTTTATAGGTCTCTCACTCGAATAACTTCCATTTTTTGAGTGTAAGTCTGTTGTTTGTTGAGCACTGGAGCTCTAAATGGCAGAATGAGTTATCAGCCTCAAATGGAGGCAGGTCTCTGCCATCCCCTGGCCACAGAGCAGTCCCTTTGTGTGGCTCTGCAGTGTCACAGCTGCTGCAGCCTGAAGGGCGGATGAGTAAATTTCTTCTGCTTTCAGAGCACATCAAAGTACAATGGCTGAATGGAAGATTAACTATGAAAACACGAAACGTCTTTGTTGGGACACATTGCGTTAGAGTCTGTGCCCGTGGTGTGGAGTGCTCTGCTCCTTGATGCTTTAAACAGATGGGTAGCTTGGTTACAAGAAGAATATTTGTATTGTTTGTACAATCGTCTTACTGCTAATTTTTCCTGAAGTCTTGGAAGAACATGGAGGGTGATATGCAGCAATTCTGACTTTAATTCCTGCTTGGGCAGGTATTTCTGATAGAGCACCTGAGCACAGCTTTGACTGGCTCCTATTTGTCCTGTTACAAATTTGATTTCCCCCTCCTATAAAAATGTGTTAGTATATGCTTTGGGGTCCAGCATTTTCTTTAAAAAGACTAGCAAATGAATTTAGTCTGACATGTCATGTCTCTGTCCTATTTGCGTTGTTTGGCTGCTCTGTGTCTGAATGTCTGTGGTATGCCTTTGGTTGTTGTTTATGGCAATATGCAGGTTAGGCTTCCATACTGGACCTAAAACCAGCTCCCCAAGTGTGCAGGACTTGGAAAGAGATCATTATCTACTTCCCACTGCACATTTTCCTGAAGCTTCCCTTTTTTTTTTTTTTTTTTTTATCTTCTGCTGCTGCCACACGCGCTAATGGATTTCAGTACAGGAAGCAGAGAATCTTTCAAAAGGCTGAATTCAGCAATTTTGCAAGGCCTGTAGTCCATTAAGCTGAGGGACCAGTTGAATCAAAGAGGCTGCACAGCCCCTAGTTTCAGTTTTGAAAGCAGTGGCCCCCAGGAATGAAATGTTATAAAAGACGACAGACCTAACCTTTTATTTTTCTACCTTGGACTGAGTTCTATTTAGCAGCAACAAGAAATTTCTATCAGGTTCCCTCCATACGGTCCTTTCAAGGCTCCAATAAAGGAATGAATGCCAGAGCAGAGCCTTTACCCATTCAGATTTCAGCTCTGTTAGCTTTCAATACCAGAAATGTATTTAAAAGTGGGTAAGGTTTGTTAACTCTAATATACCACTGTCACTCATCCTGCTCCAAAAGAATCAAACTATATATGTGTTGGGATTTGCAATTCAAATGAAACCATTTTACTTGTTGAAAATGGGCTACTGTGGAGGGGAAAAAAAGGCTGTATAAAGGATCACATTAACCTACAGCAATAATATTATAACAGCACTGTTTGTGATACTATAGTTAGGATTGTGCCAACTGGTTAATTTATGAGCCTTCTCCTTCCCTTTCTGAAATGCCCAGCTGCTTTTCCTCCAGCTTTACAAATTTCTGATTAAAAGTCTCAAATAAAAGGGCTCTGCTTGTCAGAAAAAAAAAAAAAATCTAGAGACTCAACTATCATCAAGTTTATTTCAAAATGGTAGTGAGGTTCTATGTCCTTTATTTATTTATTTTTAAGAGAAATACAATGCCATTTATTTTTCCAATGCATGATCACACTTCCATACTTTTTAACTGCCTAATATCCTGAGGAATTTTACTATTTAGCTTATTGTCTTCTTGTAAGGACTGAAAAGGAGCAGTAAGGGCATATTTCAGAAGTTAGTAAGCACAGACTTTGAGAAAACAGGAGGTTTTATCTCTCTTACAGACATCATCAGTGACTGAAGAGTTTATTGATAAAGCGTCTGGGTTGCATTTCGTGGGAAAGTAATTGTAGGAAAGGTTCTCTGCTGTTACTAGTCAATGATAATTAAATAAGAGGACCCTTGGAAAGGTATTGCCAGTCAGTAAAACTGTATACAACTGAGAACTAAAAATCTTGCTTATAAAATAGCAGCATGGTGGGCTCAGTAAGAATGATGCCAGAGGTATTAATTTTAATATTAATGGTTAATGCTGTCACTGATATTAATGTTAAGGCTTTCAATGCCAACATTGCTGTGAGTATGACAGATGAGTCCAGGGTGTATGAAGAGAGGAGAACAGACCTTATAGCAGTGGACCCAAATTTTTAAGCTAGACTTTTACCTGAAGGGAAGGGAATTGGTTTCAGTGTCCTCCCACAAGTGTGCTACAGGGTGCAAAACTGTGTGTGACCAAAGGAAAGGGAAGTATTTCCAATGGTAACCTAGTATCAGGGTAGGTAGTATTAAGAGATAGAAACTTCCAGAAAAGCAATATGCTCCTGAATTCATCTCTATAAAGCATGAAGTATATTGGAAATAGTATCTGGAAGTGTATTTCCAGCCTATTTGGAAATAGAAGCCTAAAGAAAAGGTCAGCTTTTAAAAATGGATACTGTCAAACAGAGCAGGGAAGTCTTGAAATAAGGTGCATTCTTTTAAATACTTTTCATTTCTGAATATGTGACTGAGGGCTGGAGAATGTGATTACCTGACTCTGTTCTACTTTTTTAGTCTGGGAAAGTTTTAATTTATAAAAATATTTATATTTATAAATAGGTATATTTATATACACAATATATTTATATTTATTATTTATCTATAAAAATATAGATAATAAAAAAAAAAAAAAATTTTTATAAAAATCCTAGAAGCATTAAAGTAGAATTCTTTGTGTTAGCTAGAGTGGTTATTGTGTCACTCACCAAAATGCGCCAAAACCTGCCAAATTTTTGCTGAAATGATTGTAAAGGTCTGCTTCTACACCAAAGATCATATTGGCTTTTGTGGGAGTTTTTGTGTGTGTACATATATATGTGTGATACAGCACAGGGAAACATGAGATCAGGCCAGCACTTGTGGACACTTTTCTAGCAGACCACTCTTCCATTTCCATCCTTCAGAGAACCTTTGCCAAAATATTTCAGGATGTATGTCATGAACTGCTCCCCAATCAGTATTTGGTATGTCTTATCTGTATTGTGTATGTGCATGTGAGTGTATGTCTAAACAAACTTATAGAAATACTCATATGTAATTAGATACTTATACTCAGCATATGTTTAAGAAATTGGGTAGATACAAGTACAGCTATTGTGTAAATCTATTAATAGATGTCTATATATGTGTATTGATATTTGTGGAAATTTTTGTGTGCATGTGTGTTTCTGTATATATATATTTTGCCAAGAGTGCAAATATGGGGAGAAAAAGATTCAAGTCCAGGGCTAAGGATATCTGACTAATTCCTGCTACTACTCCTGTCTTCCAGTTTGTGACTGAAGTCACTGAGCACTGATTTAACCCCTATGGGCAACAGAAAATGCTGTTTATGGGGCCTGTCAATTTTGTTGTCAAGTTTTTGAATCTCAGTTTTTCACAGAAGGATTGAAAAAGAAAAGGGGATTTAGCAGCCCCTGTATTATGGAAAAACATGAGGTCATTGTCCAAGAGGGATATTTTGAATGCACGTTTTACCGTGAGCACGTCAGCTCAGGATCTGGGAACACTGAGTTCCTGGAGCTGTGAATGCTGTCTGTCCTCGCAGCACTGCCGGCTCAGAGCTGCTCGTGTGGGAAGAGCCGAGGGGCTCCAGCAGTGGACAGAGCTACATCCACCCTTTGTGAACAATAAGCTGGGCCAACATTAACACATGATGTCGTCCCAGCTTCTCTGGCTACTTCTACAAGGTTTGTTTTCTGCTCCTGGGGCCAGCTGGCCCAGCCTAGCTCACATCAGTACAGCAGAGTCACCCTCACCAAAGAGAGGGACTGCATCCAAAGCACCCCTGGGAAAGTGCTCCTTGCTCAGGCTCACCCCTCTCCTCACAGCCTTGTGCTGCAGAGAGCTCTGCCCAAAGTGGGGTCACTGCTGAGATCTGAGCAGCCTGGAGGATGTGTCAGGTCCCACTCCCCAGCCCTTTTTGCTCACACAGACACTCTCTGTCTACTGGGCTGGTGGTTTCTTGAGCATGTGCTCAAAAGGGTTGCAGTGTACATGATGGGTGAATCTCAGCTTTAGAAATGTCCAGCTATTTGATTAGTTCATATTCCTCTCTTTCTCTACCCCAGCCTCATCTCCTCATCAAGCCTGGTGTCTAGAAGTCAGAATGTTTGTCCATATGTACATTTATGTGTTATTGTCCAAAATCTTCAGAATCTGCTGGTGAATTCAGTTACATTTGGCAAGAGTTCATGGTTTGGAAGTTTTAACTTGCTGGATGCATGGTGAAAAAAAGACAATATCTGGTGAGGATGTGGGCTTCCAATGAATTCTTCCACCAAGAGAAGGCGGGAAATCCTGGCTTCTCATGATGGAAGAAATCGTAAAGTAAGTATATCCTGTCTCACCAGCACAGCTACAATGATGAGCAACTGCTGCTTGCCCATCTGATAAAATACTGGGAGGACTGACTGGAAGAGGGGGGAAGCTATAGGGAACACGAGACAGGAGAAAAAGATGGAAGATGGAAATCTAAAGGAGAGCTTGCTTCCAGACCCTGGCTGCTAAAAATGTGTCTGTTTTATTTTCTGGAGGGTGAAAAATGTAGCAGACCTCTGCTACAGAGGTAAGGACATTAACCTTTGAGCAGCTGTTTGCAAATTGCAAATTCCAAAATCCAGAATCCAAATGTTGAATACCTTGGCATCTTGGAGGAGGTATGCAATGAAGGTATCACAGAAGGGGGATGTGTTGAGTGAGGAGATGCTTCAAGATAGTTAATAAAAGTTGCAGAAGACAAAAATACAGGAGATTGTGTCCAATTCTAATCATCTTCTGAGATTTAGGCACCTTGCTCAGGAGGGAGGTGACTTGAGTGGGTGCATATCCACCGAGTATTTCTGAAAATACCTTTTCTTTTAAATAACTGAACAGAAAAATTTGTGTTTTTTTGAAGGAAAAGGAATGGAAGGTATGAGGTAGTGTTCATATGTTTTATGCAATGATGGGGATTACAGGCATAGTTTTGGAACTAGAACCGAGACTGTCCTTTTCTTAGTGAGAGACATAGCTATTAGACTTTAGAAGCATAGTCTCCTGCATGCCTTTTTTTTTTTTTCTGTATCAGTGAGACTTATATTTTACAGGAAAACACAGCAGTGATTCAACTGAAAAGCTGAAGAATGCCTTTTCTGCAGTCTGGTAGCTACATCATTCTCATGGGTGGTGGCAGATGTAAAAGAGAACTTGTGTCTCCCACACGGTAAGTGCTCTGACAATTACATTCTTGCATGAAAGCACAGCTTAACCACCTAAAACAAAGCAGCTACAGCTATGTTTTGCAAGAACTTTATCCTCTTGACTAGACACATGGCTTTATATATTTACAAATTAAGTATATCTGTTAGATCTAGCCTTTGAGGAGTGACAGTTTCATTTCTATTTTGTAAATCCTGATTGATTTCATGTGAGCTAGTCTTTGACCTGCTTGACTTTGTAAAGATCATGGCTGCTGTCAGACACTGACGGTCTGTAGCTGTGCAAAAATCAGCAGAGAAGTGGTGAAGATCCTCAATTTCTGTTGGTGCAATTAAAGTGGCAGAGAGCAACAGCCAAAGGTTCCCCTTTTTTCTGTGTCCTCTGTGCCTCTGAGCACGTTAGCAGAGGATTAGCTCCGTTCTCACATCTCTGTTTCCTGAGCTGAGATGCTCATGAGGTTTTACTCTAGTTACCAAGGTATTTGCAAAGCAAAGGGAATCACACCTGAAAATGTTAATGTGCAATCTGATTGCTAAACATGTGTGCATTTTAAAAGATATTAATTTGGCTTGCTCTGCCTACCATTCCCAGGCTGTGGCTCTGCTTTTCTCCATATGGTATTTAAACTGTGCTTCCCACAGCAGATTACCCCCAGCACACCCCATGTAAAGGTACATAGGGATGAGATGTAGATGATCTAATGGAGATCCATCATTGTAGAATAATTAATTTAAATTATTAGGGGTTATACTCCATAAGTATTGAGCAACTGGTCCTGCCTGGAGTATGTTGTTACATGGTTTTTCATCAGATTTCAATTTCCAAATCTGTAAGTATTTCTTAGTGGAGTTATGGATCCCATGGAGCAAATTCAAACCTATTGACGATATCTATCTTGTGACTGAGTATTTTATAATCAGGGGGACAGCAAACCTTCGGTTTGGTCATAGAAGTGAAGAATAAAGATAAATGAACCAGAATCAAACATCTGAGTTGTCCTACCCTATTGTTCTGTGATTGTATTTGCCTTTCCTTATACAGCCTCACCCCAGCAGGTTTGTTATTTTGCACAGACAAAAATGGTTTGCTTTTCTGAGTAAAGGACTGTTACAAGAAGCACTATTGAAAGTCTGCCCAAAACCCCTTTTTTACAGAAAATGGCTCAGCTGAGCCTTTAATTCAGTGGCTGTTTTCTACAACACATCTGAGGCTTTTCTCTTCCTTAGAATATGAATATTAAATAGAGGTTGCTACCATTTGGCAATTGTCCCTGTAACTTTTAATAATTTCATGAAACATGTTTGTAAGACTAGAAATTCGTAACTGGCAAAATAACAAGCTCTGTACCTGGTAGCAATTTTGGGTGATATAATATCCATTTAAGTAAATACAACATTTCTCTGAATATGCTGGCTTTGGACCTGAATAATGTACGCAGCGCTTTTAGATTCCAGCATGATGCTGAAAAAGGTTCCCAGGGACCAAGGGTTATGTGATTGCCCCATGGCTGGTTTACATCCAGGTGTTCTTCTAAACCTGATGATAAATCCTTTATTCCACTGGAAGTTGGAAATAATTGAGTTGAGGATGACAAAGTTAGACTTGTTTCAGGAAAATGAGATGGGAATTTGGGCAACCTGGACATTGATGATGTGGGGCCCAAGTTCTGCCATGGCTCTCAGGAACACCTCCAGGACAGTGTTTTAAGTGGTATGTGGACAACACAATCATACTCCTCACTGTGCATTTCTTTATTTCTATCTATTTTATTACCTTTGTTTCTATCCTAGTTACTTTGGCTCCTTTCCTCCACAGCATAAATACTCGGGTTCATGAATGTAACACATTTCAACTTTGAACTTACACAATTGTGTAGTGAGAGCATAACTAATGCATGTTCTTCCATGAGGATATGGGAAATAAAAAGTAAGAAATAAAAAAGGCTTTTTTTTTTGCATCTTGAAATGAGAAAATAAGGTAAATTAATGTCTCTGCATAATTTCATGAGTTTTTTGTCTAAAATAATGTATGGATTATTATAAATACAGCAAAAAGTCAGACTTATACAGCTGATGCTTAACAGCTGTCGAGAAAAACCTGACAAACAAAGGCTTTGGCTGCATTTATACATGGCCAACAACATGGTAGCGTTGCCTCATTGAACCAAACAGGACTTCTCAGACCTATAAAGTTGTTTAGATTAATATATTATGTCGTAACATCCATATTTTGTTATTAATTTGTGAATACTTTTTCTTCTGTTTTTCTTTTCAAAAAAATAAGAGGTCAAACTATTGCAATAATTATGGTTAACTTAAAGCAAAAATGCTCATCAAAATATTTTCTTATTTGAAAGAAGATGAGGAGTTGTGTGGAAGGGTTTTGCTCAAGTATGCATTCAAATTCAGGACAGAAAATGAGCTTGTAAACAGGAAATTCTCTTTTGCAGATTGCAGTGCCAAACACATCTTGATACATACAGAAACAATCATAAAATGCTTTTTGTTTACAGAACTATTATTGCTCTAATAAAAAGATTAAATTTTGGAAGAGCTGACTGAAAGTTAGTGTGGAGGACATTGGGCAAGCGACATGAGCATTTTAGTGTGTTGGGAGTCTTTAGTTTGGTGGGTGCATCTCTGAAATAAAACTGTACTCTGAATGAGGTTGATGCTTTTGAAATTATACTTAAGATAATATTTGAATTAATGTCTGAAACTGAATCTGGTTCAGGTAACTCACAAGATATCTAAAAAAACAAAAGGTCTTGGAAAGAGTTATCACCTTTTACTTTCTTTAACTAGCATAATTTATTCAGCTGGGAGGTTTTCTTCTGTCATTGTTTATTCTTTCTTGACCTAAAACTTATGCCAAAGCAAGATTTTCATGCCAGATAGTGTTAATATTTACCCTGCCAAACAGCTTTTTCTTTCAAATAGGTAATTTCCATGCATGTTGCCCAGCAGGGTGTTTCAGATGCAGAATTGATATGATGTTGGATATTTAATTTGGAGGTTCATATAACAGGTTTGCTATCCTTGCAGTTTTGTTAGCATCTGGAAGAAAAGTTTTGACATCTGTAATTGTCCACCCACTGCTGAATCAGTCCGACATGCTTTATAATTATATGGAGAAACCTTATGGGCTCAGCTGCAGAATTGACTGTCCAAAGCAAATAATGGAGACTTGGCTGCAGAAAAACATTCCCCTCCTCAAATAAGACATGATCAGAGAGAGAAAAGAATAAGACTCCTGCATGAAAAAGTGCTGTAGCATTTAATAGGATATGATAATCTTTCTACATGAATTATGTACCAGCCTATAAAAATGAACAACAAAAGACATTCTTCTCCAATTCTATATGACAATTAGGAAGTTATTTAGAACAGATGCTCGCTTTCTAATTCTGTGGAATTTTACAGAAAATACTTTTGAATTCTAGTAAATTACCTATTCCTAAGGATTACTTCATAACAAATTTTAAAGGACTTATGCTTTATTCTCTCTAATGAAATTCTAAAAGGTTTTTTCCATATGAATTTAAAGGCTGTGGCTGGAAGGCTTGCTTTTCTTGAAAATCAAAGGAAAACACTGATTTCAGGAGGAGGCATTGATTCTGGTGGTCTCTGTATATGAATTTCAAGTTTCTCAGTCAGTATAGCTGCTGTTTTATAGGGGCCTCAGGGACAAACTAAGTGAGGGAGGCTTGAGTTGTCCCTTTGAACTGTGGGGCAGTGCTGTGTTAGGTTTTGTCAGTGTAGCTGCTACAAGCAGACTCAGAAATCAGTGACAGAAGGTTTTGGACCACTGCCTTTAAATTGAAACTTTGCGGATTCCTGTAATGTATAATGGGATAGGCAGGAAGTTTTAGGGCAGTCATATGATATTATAATGTAATACAGTTATAATGTGATATTATAAACGGCATTATAAATGTTTTGGTAATGTTCTAAATTGTGTGGGGTCTGAATGTATATATATATATATTTATTGATAATCATATACTTGCTGGTAAAAGATACAGGAGAACAGAAAACTTGTTTTCTCTTAGAAAGTAATATATTTTTATCTTCTTTTCTAGGGTCAAAATCTACTTTTAATTACAATTTTCTGGTAACCTGCACTGCTGCTTGCCTATATCCCTCAGCTGAGCACTGCTGTCCTGCACAACAACAATTTTCTCTTTTTCCTTTACCTAAGTTGGTGAACTAATATCTTGTGAAGGTGATTTTCCTTTCTGGCTTTGCAGATCTTGCATTTCTTGATAGTAAGAATCTAGTTTTACTCACTGTAGCACACAGTAGCTGTGCTCTGTGAAAAATTTGCTTTGGTTATTCCAGCATGTGTAGTTATGTATGGTAATTGGAGCTTGTAGAAATTTCTACAGGCGAATGTGTGTAAGTCTGTGTCTGGAGCTGAGGGTGCATTAGTCTGTGTAAAACCTCAGCTGAATAAAGACAAAGTTTCCAACTTTGTAAACTAAATAAGCACTTCTCTGAGTCCCAGCTTCCCACAGTTTTTATTGTGTGTGCATAGCAGGATGTCTCAGACAGCTTGTCACGTGGAGGGAGGTTTCATGTGATGGGTGAGTTCATCATGTGATACACATTTACATGTTCCGTTTTCCTTTTTTTTAGGCTGAGATTGAGCCGCTGTTGCAAATTGAGCTTTTGGAAGAGAGCAGCAGTGACAATATTCATATAAATTAACTCCATTAAAAAAGGGAACCTTTTTTGTGGAGGTTCACTGATTGTTGCCAAAGTCATACAGCTGGCCCTCTGCATCCTTCTAGAAAAACCTTAGCAATAGCTAAGCATCATTTCTGACAGACCAGCGAGGTTTGGGACTCCTTGCAAAACTCACAGGGATTGTTTTGATGGAGGGATTTTCCACATCAGGCTCCCTGGAGTACCTGTGCTTTCAATGATAAGGGTTTCACTTCACAGCCTGCCAGGCAGGGACATGCGCTGCGCTTCTCTCTTCGGAGGAAGGAGCACAACTTGCTCCCTGATTTTAGTGAAACCTTCCAGAACCCATCTCCTCCCTGTACTGCTTGGGCAGCATCTCTGCTGGATTCAGTGGCTTCTTGTGTCCCTGCAATGCTTCTCAATACAGGAGTCAGTGTGGGTTTCCATTAGAGGAAACATTTTTCCTTGCAGCCCCTCAAATCCACAGCTGACCTGCCTCAGGCTGCCACCATAAGTTGTTGCCTCCAAACCTATAAGCATTCTCATGAAAACTCTGTTGAATTTTGTGAAGAATCCCAAAGCCAAAATACATGGAGCACACAAAGCCAGTTTGCCTGCAGCAAAATAAACTCTGTTCTCCTCCATTCCCTCTTGTCCAGGCAGGGCGTGGGAAAGGAGGCTTGTAATCCTGAAAGATTTCAGACAGAAGTTTGCTTGGTGAAAAGTCACCATAAAGAGCTTTTATTACAATCAGAGGCAAGGATTTATGTCAGAATTAGTCCTTACAGGATAAATCCCTCTACCCTAAAATAACTGCTTGGAAAAAAGGTATCATTCTCTCTATCAGATGCTAGATGCTGAGAGCAGGGAATTGTGTTCTGGCCAAGAGGTACCTGAACAGAGGCTTCAGTCACACTTCAAGATGTGGGTGGGTTTTGGTATTTTAACTCCTAAACTTCATATTACACTGCTGGCATTAATAGAGAGCCCAGCTGATAATGTCTAAAGCAGGGGTCCCTGGAGCTCTTTTTTCCCAATGGTCTCTATCCCCTGGTTTCCAGCACAAAGGAGCCTTAGATGAAGGGTTAAGGAATGAGGTATCCTGTTCTCTACCATTCTCTCAGCCTTGGGACACAAAAACCTCTGGCCTGTGCTGTGCACCATGAAGGATAGCAGAGATGCTGCTTGCAGACAGCTGCTGCTACTGGTCACACCTGGAATCTCGACTGTTTGGAATTTCATCCCAGCTTTGTGCTTGGATTTCTGCAGGAACTCGAGGAATTCACATATGAAATATAGTGTAATGTAAAAGTAATGCTTAAATCTGATGCATAAACCTACATAATATTCCAGTGATCTGTAGCACAGAGGAAGATCTGTGAATCAGAGCAGATTGGAGGCTGAGCCACAATCACTATTGTCATGTTGTGGCAGAGGAGGAACCTTGTCCTCAGAAGAATTCGAAAAATTAACTTGTGGGCAGGCTTTGTCACAGTCATCAGCAGCAGTATTGCTTGGCAGCATCTATTAATGTGTTAATGGCCTAATTTGGGGGAACAAAAAAAAGGAAAAGAGGTAAAGGGGACAATAAGAGAGAGAACTGCGAGGATAGCAGCAGGTATAAGAGGTTTGGAAAGCATTCTCTAGGTGGAAAAACTAAAGGAAAACTTTAGCAAAGTACTTTAAGGAGTAACCTGCAGGCTGTGGGCCAGGCAAAACTTTTCTGTCAGCACTTGCCTACCCACTTTCTGAGCCATTAACTCATGGACAAGCCCCAGGTTGTGGTGCACATTTTCCCATGTTTTTTTCCAGTGTGTGCCCTGTGGAGCACTGGGGAACCTGCAAGGCAATCATTTGGTGAGCCTTGGACATGCTGGAGGAGGTTCCTGCCATGGATCCAGTTAGGTGGGGGGAATGCCAGCATGGTTTACCCTCAGGTGACTGTGTGGAGCCTTGGAGGTTGTTTTGGGACAGAGGACACTTCTGGATTAGACAAACATCTGAAATGTATTGCAGAGTGATGTTTAGCCCTCCTTTGGAGCAAGGGGAAGGAAGGTGTCATGTAATTTTCCTGAGATCCCCAGCTGATGAGATTTTCTCGTACTCTGTTTCACGTTTTAGGACACATAGCGTGAAGTGCGGGGAAAAAAAAGTGAAGCACACGGAGAGTGAAAGTGGAGAGGATATAAAGGATGTGGTCAGATTCCACAAGTGTGAAATATTATTAATAAGTTATTTTTGATAACTCCCTCTTATGAACAAATTCTGCACTGGAGTGGCCCCATCTTGAATTCTGCGTGCAGTTTTGGGCACCACAGTATAACAAAGACATTAAGCTGTTAGAGACCATCAAAGGAGAACCATGAGGATGGTGGAGGGTCTGGAAGAGAAGCCATACCAGGAGTGTTTGAGGGCACTTGGTCTCTTCAGCCTGGAGAAGAGGAGACTGAGGGGAGAAATTGTGGTTTTCAGCATCCTCATGAGAGGAAGCAGAGGGACAGGCACTGATCTCTTCACCCTCATGATCAGAGACAGGACTCAAGGAAATGGCGTGAAGCTGAGCTAGGGAGGTTTAAGTTGTGTATCAGGAAAGGGTTCTTCACCCAGAGGGTGGCTGGGCACTGGAACTGCTCCCCAGGGAAGGGTTCACAGCTCCAAAGTGACAGAGCTCAAGGAGTGTTTGGACAATGCTCTGAGGTACATGGTTTGGCTTTTGGGGATGGTCCTGTGCAGGACTAAGAGTTGGAGTCAATGATTCCATGGGTCCCTTCCAACTCTGGATATTCTGTGGTTCTATGATTCTTCCAAATGCATGGGCTTGTCAGATGCAAGCTAAATACCAATACAACTGTTCTGCTACCCACAGAAAATGTCACACATCTTGGCTGGGAGATGCATAGCCAAATGGAGTGGGAGTGAAGCCTTCTGGAAATGGAGGAATAGTTATTTCTCCTTATGCAGACCTTTTTCTATTTAGTGTATAGTTCTTTCCCTTTCCTGCCCTTTTTTCCCCCTCCAGTGCTATTTCTAAATACTGAAGAGACAGCACAGGGGCCAACAAGGATTCACTTAAAGCATTTTAAAACTCTCTAAATTAAAATATTTTTGTAGAAGTCGTGGGTCAGCTTGCTCTTATTCTAGTGAGAGGTCCTGCTAGTACCTCTGTGCAACTGTGCAGTTCAGAGATCTCTGTGTTGGTTCTTTCCTAATTAAATGGTGAGCTGCTGCCTGCTTTCTGGCTTTCGAGCCTTTTACTACCTGAATCTGGAGAACAGACTGTAAAACATTAAATATGGGAAAGCTGGGAAATGTAACACGCTATAAATGTATGAAGGTAGGAGCTCAAATATGTGTGGACATAAAGATTTTATTTCTTTACATAAGGTTTAAATGAAGAGTCTGCAATATAAATCTCAGCTTTCAAAGTGAACTATCACTTTTCAGCAAGAAAGAAGGCAAGAATGACTATTAAGAAATAAAACATTACACATCTAGGAAGCACCAAGGCAAGCTTTATAAGACCATCTATATATGCAAGTAAATGAAGACCTCCAACCTGCCTTCCAAATATATCATAGGAGTTTTTTTTTTTGGCTTTTTTTTGTTTTTTTGTTTTAATCTGCAGCTTGGAATTGTATAGTTTTGTCTTTTTTTATTTGGTGAATAAGACATGGAAAGGTCACCATTATGCAATGAAACTGTCAGGAGACAGCTGGGAGGTCTTCATTTAATGCCCATTATGCCCCATATTTGATATCTGTATCAGGCTCCTAATGGGTGGTAGGCGGGGGTGGAGGGTGATGGTAGTTTGGAGGAAACAAGCTGTAGCAGCTCCCTGGAAATCACTGGGGGAACAGGGAGGATGTGATGTTTTTACAAGCAGAATAACTGAAAAAAGTATTCCTTAAAACCTAATTATTTATATAAGCAGAATTTCTGAACGCACCGAAAAACCAGTTTTAACACTTACAGATGAAAACCGAGAAATCCTAAATATTTTAGATCTTCAGGTCAAATCCTGTTTGATTTTTCTTGAGCTTTTTGTCCAATTGGATCAATCACATTACTGACTTTTTTTAACAGAACTCTCCATTATGAGCTATGTGATTTCTGATAGTTTTTCTCAGCTGGTTATTGAAGCGGTGGGATCAGCAAGACTCACCAATGTGACTGCTCTGAATATTTGTTGTGTAGGTGGACATTAAAGGAAATCTGGTCCTTTCTAAACTTGGAACAATGGGGCACTCATCAGCTGATTATATGAGGCCTTTAGACTTTCATGCTCCACTGCTGTGCGTGGATACATTTCAAAAAGTGAGGTTGCCTTGTCTGTGTTCGGTTGTGTGGCAATATTTTTATCTTATGTACTCAAATATTATTGTCTTAAGTCCATGGAAAAGCCACCCCCATGTTATGGGAAGGGGATATAGTCAATTAGCCAATTATGTGTTTTGTTAAACTAATTTTTGATCTGCTTGCGTCCTGTGTAGTGAAGCATCAGAAATCTCTGTTTGGTCCAGGGTATGCAGAACAAAAACCATCATTGTATTACTGAAATGATGAATCCCAGGCAAGGAAGAAATAAGCATTAAGCTGAAGTGAGTTATTATTCAGAGGAAACACGATGCTATCATACTTCATATGAAAGCCTCTCATGGCTGGGGGACAGCAGCCTTTTCCTTCTCCCAGCAAGTCTGAAGTTAGTTTTGGCTTGAGGTGGAGGCAGAGGTTGAGTATCTCCCAAAGACATTTTCTAGCTTCATATTGCTCAGTCAGCAGTCTGAAATGGATGATTGCACTGAGGTGGGTTTCTGGACAGCATTGATGTTCTGGGTTGTTGGCATGGGGTGGATCTTGAAGAAGGAGCCTGCATCTCATAAAGATCCTATTGATAAAATGTGAATAAATGACCTCTGCATCTAGCTGTTATTGGTATTCTGGGGCATATTAACTGCATCTAAATTATTGCATAGGAAGACCTATGAAATTTATTTGACTTCAATGGCCTCCTTAGAGAATGGGCTGCGTAATTTGCTGAATAGCTGCTTTTTTTTTTTGCTTTTTTTTTTTTTTCCCCAATATACCTTTATGAGTTTCCCTGTTAGGAGCACTCTGATATAGGTTTACTTGATTTTGGCCCTTGCCATGGGCTTGTAAATTACTTTCAGCCACATACAGGACTGTGTGATACCTCCCAGAAGTCTAGAGCATAAAAGAAATGAAGATACAGTCTGGGCTGTGGTATTAGGCTATGGCTATTACATTTATTGCTTTTATATGTTATCTGCCCTCTTCTCCCACATCTACCTTTTACTTGTAGAGCTGACACTGAAATATCAGGGTCTCTCAAATCCTTGTTAATTCAGACCTACCCCCTCAGTTCTGGGACAGGGAGGGCTGGCAGGGCTGAGTTAGCCCAGGCACCCAGAGGAGCCAGCAGTGTCACTGGGATGGTTCGTGGGACCTCTCCTGAGCAGCTCAGACAGACTTAATCATATTGTAGCACATCTTGCCCTTGCATTTCCTAAATCACTGTCATTGCCAGAAGCTTTACAAAATTGAGTCTTCCTGGAGAGCTTATCAGAAGCAGCTGAAAGAAGCACATGACCATGATGTCTGCTCTTGTGCGTGCCATCGAAGCTCATTTATAGCAATGTCATAGGCAAATAACGAAGTCTGTGGATGGTAATTATGTTTTAATAGCACAATTGATTTTCTTCTGCATTAACTTTGCTTTCAGAGAAAAAAAAACCCTCTCTCCCTCTTTCTCTCGAAGGGCCATTCTCCTATGGGTGATTTATAGGTATAGCAATTATGCAAAGTGAATAAATGTTCCATTACTGTGATATGATCACACATATGCCACCACCATTAAGTCAAATTTATTCTTTGCTTTGAAAACCTATGCAGTGCAATAGGAGCTGTGAACTGAAACAATCTTTTAACATTCTGCTAAAGCTGAAATAAGGAGTTTAACTGGGACAGTGCTGGCACGGTGCTGCTGGAGTCCCGTTCTCAGAGACAGGTCACTAGATGGCAGCGATACACAGCAAAGCTGCCTTCTGGTTTTGCTCCTTAGTTTGCTCCTCAGAAAACTTGCAACAGTTTGAAAGGAAAAAAAAAAAACAAACAACCCCAAACTATACCAAAGCACTCATCTCTACATGCAGCTAAAATGATACATTTTAAATTCAAACTGTTGTGTTTGTTTTTTCTTCTTAATGGCTTTGACTACTGAGTGAGGACACGTTTTTACTGGAGGACACAACATAGAGAAGTCACAAGTTCCCTCTGCGAAAGGTTTGTGTTTGGAAATGTTTGGAAATGATGCAAAAAAAAACCTTTCATTTTTTTCCAGTGTGCACCCTAATTAGCTCAAACTCCTGCTGCTGAAGCAGCCATGGGTCTTGTGATGGGAAGGATGAAGTTACATGGCAGAGCACTGGACCTTAAGTGCTCTGGGTAAATTTGGGTTTGCAGGGTAACTGTCTGACAAACCCTATGGCAAAGTCTCAGAAATGTGCTCAAAGCATCTTTCTCTCTCCGACTATGCTGACTTTTGCCTGTTTCTCCATTTTCTCTGCAGTGTATTTCACTTGTTTTGGACAAGCCCTTCTTTTTTAGATTATTTACATTGTGATAGACTAAGTGCAAAAGTTTTCTTCCTCCTCTGCATTCCTCTGAAGGTCTTGGGTTCCAACACATTTCCATTGCAAATGGAGCAACTCTGTACATCTGTAATCTAAAAGAAGTTGATTTATCCCAGAAAACAGTAGGAAGAAAGCAGAAATGGTAGGTTTCCAAGAGAAATCAAAGTGGGCTTGTCTTATAAATAAAGTAATTCATGGTGAAAGTGCAGACTAAGCTGTCTGCAGGAGTTTAAGAAATTATCCCCACAGCTCTGCTTCACCTTTCTGCTGGAGACAGCCATCCCTGCAGCGGAGATAAACCTGTGTCCAGGGCTCTGCTACCTCACTGCTCCATGTTCATGTGTTAGGAAAGATCCAGTTCCAGTCCTACTAATGGCAACTGGGAGGCAGTTTCCATTTTAGTGATTCAGTTCTGGACCTGACCCACACTGAGGCACTCACTGACCTTCTGATTGTATTGTTTTTTTACCCAAGGTTTGCCGTTTATATCCGTAAGGTACCTGGAGGTCTCTTTTTTGTTTCAATATGTACATGTGAGAAGGAAGCAAAGAGTTCCATTTGTTGAAATACACATTATAGTTGAGCAGTGACTCAGCTTTCCTAGAGGTTGTCCTGTCCAGATTTTCATGAAGCTCCTCTTCCAGTTAGGTTTTTTTAATTTTCTTTTTCTTTTTTTTTTTTTTTTCCTTTTTTTTTTTACTTTCTCCCTTTGGGGTTTGATTGTCTTTTCCTTGTTTGTTTTCAAACTTTTTTTCATGTAGACTTTCCAGGACACTCTGAGGAAGATTGTAAACTGCAGAGTCATAAAACTAATATTTTTATTTTTGCCTTCTTTTCATAACAGAATTTCTTCACTCTTAGCATTTTTCCTGTATAAAAGTATGGTCTCCCAGTTAGACTAAATCAAGTTTGTGTGCCCAGGGTTAAATTTGGCTATTACTTTGTGACCAGGTAAGGATCCAGCTGAGGTTGAACTGTCTGTGATTCAGCATTGATAAGCCAGTAGCCATGCTTTGTTTGCTTGGAGAGGCATTTGAAGAATGTGCAGAGCTGGGCTGTGATTCATCCCTGCTGGGAATGGAGGTGGATGCAGCACCTTGGAGGGCGCAGGGCTGGGTGCAGCTTAGTGTGCCCTGAGTTAAAGAGGAGATAGTTCCTGCATCTGGTATCTAGATTTGGTCTTATGCCTAAATCTCTTACTATGGTATTCCGTGGGCTTCAAAAATGCAGACTGTGAAATCACTTTATGTGTCCTGGAGTAACAAAACAACTTCTAGCTGTGGGGAAGCACTGGCAGAACCAGCTGAGTCCACAGCAGCAGGCTGAGGGAAGCCAGGGGATGCTTTCTGGTGCTCTCATGGCTGCCATTTAGAGAAGGTGTCTGCTGAGGGGAATTCTGTCTCCTTTATGGGCTTTGCACCTGAGGTTCCCTTGAAACCAGGACACAGAAGACGGCTCTGGTGCATGGATGAAGCTGCCCTTGATGTAGCTGGGTTGCAATTAGGATGCAGAAGTGGAAACAAATTAATGCTGAGGGTTTTTGTAGTACAGATATAACCTAAGTGTCCATAAGATGCAGCTCTTGCACTGCTGTAGTCTTTATATTGCATGATAAAATCTTGTGACCATGAGTGAGGAATGACTTTAAATGCCTGTGGTGCTTTGCCAGAGAGGAATTAGGGCTGGCCAGCTCAGGCTGATTGTAGGAATTCTCATCCTTCTTATGTCATAATCATTCTTCTCACCATGATGAAGTTTTGCAGCCTTGTCTTTCAAGTCTGTCACTAGCCTTGCAATCTGGAGTAGCAGCAGTGAGCAGTAGTGCCTTTCATCATCTCCAGCCAGGCAGGAGCCTGGGCTCGCTCCTGCTGAGTGGGTGATGGCTCTCCATCCCTCTCATGGCAAGGTTAGGCTCCAATTAAAGCCAACCTTTGAGGAATTTACAGCTATTACAGAGCACTCCCGTCTGCAAGACAAGCTTCTGAGAGAGGATAATGCTTGTGCTGGTGTTTCTGCTCTGCTTTCCTGTCCTCATCCAGGTGCAGCTCAAGCTGTTGGTGATTATCTCTAAATCCTACCCTGTCTGGGACCCGTTATGGCCTCTCACCCCATGCTAAGATGTGGGGCATGCAACTGGCTGCTTGTTCCTCAGGTAAAGATTTCCATGGGAGGTTGTGGGGATTTCCTATTAGAAAGCTCCTCATTCCAGGAATTTGGCCCTTACCCTTCCTCCCTTCTCTCCCCTCGACAGCCTGCCAACAGGCAGGTCATGTGAATTTCCAGCAGACTGTATGGATTAGCTGTTGTCCTTTTTCCTCTCTTTTGGTACCTGTCTTTTTCTGTTTAAAATTTGTGTGGCAGTCCCTTGCTTGTGGTACTTTAGGGTTTAATAAATTATCAATAACTGGTTAATCAATGGCTTTAAAGCATTACATAATTCATCAGTCAGGTTGTGTATAGCTATCCAACCTTCCAGTTTTTAGATTTAAAGCTATTTGCAACACGTGCATTATTCACATCTACAATGTGTATTGTTCCTTTCTCACCATCCCTTTCCAAAGTATCCATAAAAGAGCATTAATAGGAAGTGTCACTACACAGGGAATCATACTGTATATTTGTGGGGGAAGAAAAAAACAATTTTCCTGTATGGAAAATCATCACTTGTTCTTAGTTTAAGAAAATGGAACATGTTTGGAATCTGATGGAAAGGCTCCTGAAACTTCTCCTTTTCTTTTGCCCTCACTTTTTTTCCCCCTTTTCTTCTCATTGGCATATATTCTTGTGACAGAGCACTGTTTCAGTGTCCTCATAAGGATTCTACAAAAAAAAATATTTCTTCTCTTGTCATCTTGAGGTTGATGGCTGCCTTCCCATTTCCTCTTCTGGAAGCTGTCTGTTCCAATACCACAACAGTAGAGATTTGGATTCATTAATACAGCACCGATTCTGGTTCCAGCAGGTTTTAATTGCAGTGAAATGGAAAGATGTTTCACTTGATTTGTCCTGGTCTATCCCAGCTGCCAAGTAATGGCTGGTATCATGTTTGTTCAGTCGGTCCTACTGGGCCATTTTGGAGCATGGACAAATCAAGAAAAATGGGTGTGGGCACCCATCCATTTTTTTTTTTTCTATAGCTGAATCCAGAACTGCTTAATTATGTTTATATTGCTGTAAAGGGAAGAATCTTTCTGTCATCATGTACAAAAGTGGATGAGGCATCCAATCACATAAACTGTTACACCTCTAGGAACTGTGAAAGGCAGTGAAGGAGACGTGAAGAGCCCTCTTTACCTGCAGAGAATTCCCTTACAAGAGGAAAACTGAACATTACCATTGCAGTTCTGCCAGCTCAGTGTTGTGTGGGAGCTTCCTTTTGCACACAGTTGGTAGGAGGAAGGCCAGAGGATGGTGCAGGGAGCTAATAAGGATTGCAGAGCTATGCAAGGATGTAGCTGATGGGTCTATAAATGGGTAGACCACCTGCCAAGCTCTTCTGAGACACTGGAGGAGATAAACAAAAGTACTTGTATCTCAAGTGATAAGTAAATTGGGTACCTCCCTTCAGCCAAGACAGATGTCTAAGTTTTCCATACTGTTTATCCCTTGTATGCAGGTTAAGGAGGAAAACTTGAAGCTATCTCACTTGGTGGAAGCTGGTTGGATTGCTGTGAAAGTGTGGATAAAGGGCCATTCAAAGCTTCACCCAGAGCAGCTTCTGTTTGCTCCTGGTTTATCCTGAAACAGCCGGTCTTGCCTCAGTTAGGCAGGACTTG
Organism: Cyanistes caeruleus; assembly: GCF_971803275.1. Lineage (NCBI taxonomy): Eukaryota > Metazoa > Chordata > Aves > Passeriformes > Paridae > Cyanistes > Cyanistes caeruleus. Next base: position 76,949,053 of record NC_141705.1, read on the forward strand.
ACAAAAACCGGAATTAACCACGATTCTTCGGCAACATCATCTCTCATATTGTTATGCTTGTAAAAAGAAGGTAAAACAGCAGTGTTAGCCACAGCTTTTGAGAGCTGTGAGCCCTGAAGTCCCTCGCTGTCAGAAAGGGAGACAGCTGCCTCTTGTGAGGCTGCACTGACTCCCCCTCTATCTGGATTTCACTTAAGGAGTTTGTACATGAGAACAGATCCTTTGTGCTGTTTTAAGCTGCCTTACAGCAGTGCTGGGCAAATAGTCGTGAAGATAGCTTTTGTCTGAAAATTGAATTACTGTCAAAAGGCATATTCCCACTTTCTAAGTGTCAGAACAAAAAAAGTCCTTACAGCTTTCAGGAGCTCTTCCTGGATCTCAAATACTCTTGAAGGTTTTACTCAGATCTTTCAGGACGGGAATTTTGACTGGGGCTATTGCTCTATGGACATTAATGGATTTGATTATTCAAGAATGTCCTCACTCTACATGTTCAAGAGCACATGACTTGTGGCTTTGTTCCCAGGGTCACAGTGAAAATTCCTTTTGCATTCTTTTCTCCACACAGCATATAGAGTGGCAAGGAGTATTTTCAGTATTTGTCATACCCAGGGGGATAAAACAAATCCATCAGAACTTTCTTATGGTTGTTGTTATCTCTAGAATAATTTCTATTCCATGAAGATAAGCTCACCAAAGATGAATATGTGATAGGGTAGATTTCTTCCATCACTAATATGCAGTTAAGGACATAAATGAATGACAGCCACAGAGGACCAAAAATGTAATCACCAAATGATTTCAGAAAAACTGCTCAGAAATGGCCTCAAGGCTTTGTGTAACTATGAAGAAGGCATCTTATGCTTTTGATTAATTCCTGAGTATTTTTACCTGACCTCTGGGTTTTCTGCATTGTCATCACCAAAACCCAAATGGAGACTCCTATAGATGTGTTCTCCCTTTCAAATTCAGGATGGCTTCAAATTCAGGGAGTGCAAGTGGGAGAAGAATTTGTCTGTCCGCAAGTGTAGTTCAAAGTTAAAGAAACAAATGCGGTGGTGTAACCCTGATTCCTAAAGGAACAAGAGAGACCCTGTGATAACTGGAAGGTTGGAAGAATTGGGGAAAGTGGCCAGGAGACTTCAGAGGTGACTGGCAGCCTCCATAAGTTCCCCTCAGCCAGCTGAGGGCGGCTGCACTGGTGGGAAGGGGCAGCTGTGCTCCTGCATTTCTGTCCTACAGCGCAGAGTCTTTATGCAGTGCTCGGGCCTCAGCACATAAAACTGGTTTTCAGGGTTCACACTTTTCACTTAGGCCAGCAACAGCTGTAGGGAGAACTAGTAAATTATGTCAGGTGGGAGTTTCTTATAATCTGAGCTGTTAGTAAGTGATAATTTACAAACTCTGTCGCATGCAGCTGCAACGAGCCATCCTCTAATTGGGAAACTGCAAATATCTCAAAACCAGCAATAAATATCTAAAAGTTTCTGTAACAACAACAGCAGCAACAGTGCTCAAGCACCACTGTGAGAGAATACTTATTGTTTTCTTAAATACTTATTAAGGCCTAGGTCTGCTTAAAATAGAGTTAAAGGGACTTGAGTAGCCTTTTTTTTTTTGAGGCTGAACTTGCCAAAGCTGATTCAGTCCTCCTGTAGCTTGAAATTGCTCAGCCAGAGGACTCCCATTCTTATGGTATGAAAGTATTGCCTTAAAATTATGTGTTTAAAATGTAACAGCCTGTAATAGTAAAAGCCCGTGGCTCCAGAACTCTGATTTACAAACCTTCTCAAAAAGTTCATTTACTAGGCCAGAAGTTTCTTACACTCTTTGGGAGAGGAAGCAGTGCTCCCATCTCACTTTATGCTTCTTATTTACAGACTGAGTTAATTCAAGGAGTGCAGCTATTGACAGCATTCTGAGAACAGCAAACAGTGGCAGGAGGCTGAGCCTGTGGGGAGAGCTTCTGATTCTGCTTTACTTCTGAAAACACATCGTGTGAGCACAGCCATAAATGTCTGAGGTTGAACTTGGAGATTACTGCCTTTCCATATTTCTTCTGCTGGGGTTAGATACATTATTTGGGATGTAGATTATTACAAGGAGATACTGGAAGAGTGGGACAGTTGAAGGTGGTGATCCATAAAAGGTTTACAGGAGGACTTCTGCTGGTGTTAAGTGTTCTTCAGGAGATCCTTCAGGGACAAGGAATTTCAGCTGCCTCTTAAACTGGGATGGCCATTAAATATTCACTTGGTTTTTAATGTGAGCATTTCATTGCAATACTCGTTTCAGCAAAATCATGATAGAGTAATGAATCAGACTAATGAGGCCTCAAAGCTTTATTTCTTTTTTCAGGAATTAGAAAAATTTCTGTGTAGCTTCTGAGATATTGTTTTATCACTGTGTATCTTTCTAATTAGAAGAGGATAAAGAGAATTGTTGGGGAGAGAATAATTTCCATTTTAAATCTGAAGGACTGAGGCACAAGAAGGCCAGACTTATTTAAATTCACCCTAAAAGAACTGGTATCCCAAATGCCCACTTGGAAGAGGATGGCATCTCTAAACACTTAATAAATAATCACGTGGATTATGCTGTGGATACAATGTGTGCTGTCTGAGAGATGAGTAAGCTGAGAAAATACAGTCTTTAGAATGCTTGTCTCCAAGGAAGTCTCAGGAAACGAATCCTCCTTCTCCAGGGAGTGTTTTGTCCTTGGTCACTTAAATGTCCTCTTAATCCTGGAATTATGAAACTGTGAATTGAAAAAGGCAGTGGTGTAAGAGCACAATTCCAAAAGGCAGTGAGCTGGTACACATGGCTGAGTCACATGTGCTAGTGTGGAGTGTGAGGGCACTAGAAAAATATAATGTGTCAGTTTAGGGTTTGGTGGGGAAATAAATCATTCTGCCTTGGATCCTTAATGGGTATGGTTTTCTGATCTGTGTTCTGAACTTTCAGAGATAGAAAAGAGTAAAAAGAAAATAGAAGAGATTTGAAATCTCAGTGAATATCAGGGGTTTAATGTTAAAAATGAAATTCATCTATATAAATTTTCAAAAAAAAAAAAGCAGAAATACATCTATACATACATATACATAGCTAGTAAAGGGCAGAAAGTGGGGGTTTTTTGTATGTTTATATTAGCATCTGCAAATATATGCTTGCATACTGAGAGCCTCAAATTATTAGTAAAGGTGTAATTTAATTGCATGTCATAAAACCTTTTCTGTTATTAATTGGGCTTTTAATACTGTTTGTGCTCAAGGGAAGCTGTAATCGTTTTTTGGGCATGGACATTAGGCAGACATTAAAGTAATGCATTAAAAGTTCCATGCAGTGGAATATTTACAAAATTGTGGAGTTTTCTTTGCATCTTAAAGTTTTTAAACCAGAGGTGGAGTGCTTTCTGAAGAATGTAACTCAGAGGGAATCTATAACCTTGAGCAAGAGCTCAGGGTGACGTTCAGTGGTCTGTCTTTTGGAGAAGGTCGTGCTGGGAGGACAAACTGGTTCCTTTCAGCTGTATGAATGAAAGAAGCTCTTGACCTTTTGTCTCATAACTTAAAATATGTCTGCAAAAGTATGTGTGGATGTGTGTTAGGAAATAGAGAAGATCTGGGATAAAAAAACCAAAAATGCAATGATGGACAGTAATCGACAGATCTCTTCTCTATTTTCCCCAAAATTTCAGGCTAGTGCAACCTAGAAGGAATCTGTTGGGAAAGTTATGTATGTTTTCATTAAGTCACTGAAGCTAGGTACAAAATCTCTTGCAGTGGAAGTACTGTGCCTGTACCAAGTATGATAAACAGAGTGAGGGGGCTCACCTCTGTGCTTGGAATCTTTTTGCAGGAGCTTGATTGAATACTTGTCTGGAGGCAAAACAAAACAAAAAAACTCTGCCATTAATAGCCAAATAAAACTAGTGGCTTGACAAGTAGCTTTTCTCAGGTAGATAAAAGACATAGGAGAAAATGGAAGACATTAAAAAATGGCCCAAACTGTGAAATAACAGGCAGATGACTTGCCCTTAGTGTTCAGGAGAAAATGGGTTAATCAGAAAGGGGAACAACCACAACATTCCACCTGTGATAGAGAATGTAAATCAGGGGTGAAAATGGTATGCAGAGCTCCAGGGCTTGCTAAAATACTTCTTTTTGTGAGAAAAATTTAAAAAAGGAAGGATTACAGTGTACATTTTATTCCTACAGTGCATTTCAAAGGATGTTTTGTGAGCAGCTCATCCCCGAAATAGATTCAAGTAGAATCTGGCCAAAACAATGTCTGTTTTGGTTGTGATGTTGTTAAGTAGTCCTTTTCTGTAATTCTGCGTGTATCCAGTTCAATGTGTTCCAGAAATAACACAGAAATACGGTGATACTGTAGAAATACCTTGGTCAAATTAACATATGAGACAGGAATGCAGTGCATATTCTAAAGACTCTATCCCAAGTTATGTGGGATTGAACATTGCCTTTGAGAGAGGGCTGTGAAAGACTCTTGCCATCAAAAGATCCAGTTTGTCAGCTGTGTGTGGAAAATGATGATGTAGAGGCTGTGGCTGAAGCCGTCATAACACAATATTTCACATTCTGGCCTGCAGAATTGTGATGGGGTATGTGAGTGCAGGAAACAGATGGGCATTTAAACACACAGATCATCTTAGGCAAGATGAGATTTACCTGCCCTAAATTAGATGGCTCTAAGTTAGTCAGCCTGAGCTCCTAATCTTTATTAAACCAACCTTTGCCATAAGAAAGCAACGGTGTAAGGAAAATGATCAACAACCCAACAATGGAAACTACTTGCTGCCAGTAGGACTTTGGTAATTGTAGCTCCAAAATGGAGTTACTGATGGGTAAAGCACCATCTGAGCATGTTTCTCTGAGCTGAAAGATGAAAAAATAATAGGAGAACACATTGTTTTCAAATATATTGGAATAAAACCACTAAGTTTTTTAGCCCTGAGAATGCTGTTGCTCCCTTGAAGTACTTTTGTTTTTTATGGCTGCATCCTGGAGCATCCTGGTGTGAGTAAAACCTTTTCTGTTTCCCGTTGTACCACAGCGATGGGGAAATGCTTTGTTTTATCATTCTACTCTTAGATTTTTTCCTTACATTCCTTTTGGAAATTTTATCACTGAGAAATGTTACTGGCACACACAAAAGACCAGCTTTGTGGGGAAAACAAATCTTACCACTCTCTGTGATAAGTAATTGTTAAATAAAAGGTGTTTGTGTTCCCCATCTCTGAATTTGCTCCTGTCTTTCTTCCCTCAGCTCTTTCTACAGACCCTGTAATAATGACTGCAGTGATGCTCCTGAGTGTTGATGATGAAATGAAGGTTTCATAGCGTTGCAGCCAGAAGATCTCTTGGCTGAGCTGCAGGCCAGGTGAAGTTATGGCAGGGGAGTTTGTGATACACTTTTCCACACCATCCTGCCAGGACAGTGCATACTTTTTCCATGCTCATTTTCCCATACAGGCTCTGGATTTTTGTTCATTGAACCCTCGGTACAAAATGGTTTAGATGAAACATTTAAGTTTTTTTTTCACAAAAGCAAAGAATATTTTGGATGCATTTCTTCCAGTAATTTTCTGGAACCATCTGTTTATCAAAAAAAACCCCAAAACCAACACAAACAAACAAAAAAAGCCGAGCAACAACAAAAGCAAACAACAAAAGCAAACAACCCCCCCCCCTAAAAAAGCCCCAAAAAACCAAAGCAAAACAAAAAACCTCAAAAAATAGAGAGCAGAGTATTTCTTTTCTCATTATTTAATATTATATTTTATATAAAACTCCAGAGGATTTATTAAACTGAATAATTTCATTGCCTTTTTTATAATGAGAAAAATTTATTAGAGAACACAGGGTCATAAAGCCTTTTCCTATAAACATCTTAATTGATCCATTTGAGTTTCAGTCTGCTCTTTCCAGCCCTTCAAACACGATCAGCTCATGCACTCCCAAGGATGAGTGAGGATACAGTATGGCCCTCCTGGACTGCTGTTAGCTAAACAACCCAAACATGACCTTCAAAATCAATCTGTGGTGAAGAACTGGAGTGCTTTGCTTCTTCTTGTTGGCTCGTGTATTCCCTGGAATTCACTTGAGCTCCAGGATTTTATCTTGACAATTAGTGAAAACCCGGCCATGGAACGGTCATCATGAATTGCGAACACAATGATTTTGCTGGAATGGTTAAGAAATTTTGTAATTTTCAGAGGAAAGGGTCTGGAGTAAAGTATTGTTTAGGTCTGTTGCCCAGGGAATCCACACATTTGTTATGTACACAGAATTCTGTCACTTGTGCTCCCCATAGGCCTGAAAGATGCGCTCACACAGTGTTTTCCTCTGTTTTATTACTGATACAGCTGTATCCATCACAAAAACGTTGGAGTACACGTGCCCTTTTGCTGCATGATTAAAAGAGAATTATATTGTTTCATGTCTCAAAACGTCCTTTGGCAACTATATCTTCTTATTAATTTATTGAAATTGGCAAGCTGACGGTGTGGGAAGAGGTTCAAGAGTTGCATCAGTTCGATCTGGATTAGTTCCTGACTGGATGTGAGATATTTCTGTTGTAGGCAGCTCACACTCAGCTTGAAATGCTACCTGCCCATGTTTGGAGCTGCCTGCCATCTGAAACTCTCAGAAGAATAGCTGCAACTGGATCTCAATTTATGGCACAGACTTGCTGTGGAGATGCAGTGTTGAATAAATCACGTGTGCTTTTTAGGGAAGATACTCGTTAATGTAATTTCCAAAAGCTCTGGTCAAGACTTAAAGGTCAGAGAGAAAAAAAAAAAAAAAAAGAAATCAAGAGAAGAGGGAGAGAGGTAAAAACAGAGAAGTGATGAAGAAAATTTGATTTTGGTTTAAAGACTACTTAAAATGGTTTTTAATTGATTATCAAGAAAGATAAAGTGTGGATAGTTAGGAATTATGGAAGATAGTTGTAACAAATCTAGAAGTTTATATGAATTGGTTTTGTGAATGTTCAGGAGACTTTGTAATGATACATTATGTATATGAACCTAAATTATGTGGTAATAAGTGGAAATCAAGTTATTCTTTTGAAAAAAAAAATTAACATAAAGGAACAAAGATAGTCCTGAAAAGAAATAAAATCTTCATAGACCTTTCTTTCCCTTTTTGTGATAGTGATGTGATATGTCATGTGATAGTGTCTGCTCTTTAGAATTGTGACAGGAAATAATTTGAATAGACTTGGGCTGTGGAATGGTTTGTAAATGTTCTGAAGTAAAATGTTAGTTGATCACTTGGACTTCTGAAAACACAGAATTAAGTAGATTGGTGGGGCTTTTGGGGTGTTTGTTTTTTGTTTGTTTTTTCTTAAGCCTGTACTCTTAATAGAGCAGCGTCATATCTGTTTGCTAACTGGATAAGGCAGCACCTGAAAAAATCAGTGGGAAGTAAATTATCTGAGGGTAAGAGTGTGTGACACACCAAAGACTAAGAGAGAGGCCTTCTGAAAGCCTTCTGAAATCTTTAGAATGTATAAAACCTTCTTCTTCTTCGGTGTTCAGTTTTGGCTATGTACCTGGACACCAGACTTAGAAATATTTGGGTTTCTTCCTGCCTGAGGAAAAGACAGAAGCCAGATTTTTTGGCTGACCTACAGGCTTTTCATTTCATTTCTTTCTGGTCACATTTCTTGAATGTGACCTGCTTTACAGACAGGGTGGTCAAAGCAGTTCCACTGCTGATTCACATTGATTTAGGTATTTACAGACACATATGCAAAAGCATTTTTTCAGGTGCTGCATTCAGAGGAGCACTTGCTTCCTCACAAAAATTGATGTACACAAAAATACTTTGCAGGAATATTCCCAGAAAAGCAAGCCAAAATTAATGCATATTTAATAATACAGGAGGGAATTCCCAAAGTGCTTAGCATTGCTTGGGTTAAGCTCCTGGATGTTTGCAAGGTCTTTCACTGCAGGCAGTGACAAAAAAAGAGTCAGAGTTGGCTTGACCCATTAGAAAAAATATTTGTATTGTTTCTTGTTTTCTTTGGAGTCAGTTGGCAATGTGTGAGAGGTAAACATTCTTCTGATGTTGGATGGAAATACCATCTTATGGCTTTCTTGGGGTTTCATTGTGAACTTGGACTCTGAGGCAGCCTCTGGGTAACTGGGGAGATGGTTAAATGGAAGCACAGATACACACTAATATTAGTGCATAAAAAGGTGGTTCATTCCAGAAGAGTTGTACTGAAGCATCTAGAAAAATAAAGCACATGACCTTAGCACTGATCTGTGACAATTTATGCAGTGCTGTTATAGATTAATGTGAGTTTTGCAACATGATTTACTCATTGACAAAGGTGGCATCCAATCATATGACTGATATATATGATATAAATTTATATGATGAGTGGTTATGTATGTCTGTACAGCTGCAGATATGCACTCTATAGATATATAAAAATATGCATGGAGCTTTGTGTATCATTCCTGTCATTTAAATACACAAAGATACATGAACTTTACAGAACCTTCCCATTCTGGGAAGTGTTTCCAAGGAATCTCATACCCACTGGGATGCACTGGCTTCCAGCACCACAGTCAGGGTGTGACACGTGCACTGGAATCAACATTTAAATATCTTTTTTATTTTTCTTTAATTGCATCTAAAGTCACTGTAGGAGTTTCATAAATCCTTTACCACACCACTGAAATAAGAGAAAGAAAGAGAATACCAGCTTTCATCACTTCTCTTAGAAGACAGCATTCCTTGAGAGCTGGAGGGAAAGTGCTGTAATGAAGTATCTTGCCATGTAAGCAATTAAAGGTCCTGTCACCTATTGAGCTGGTGATTCCAGAACCACTTTTGTGCCTGCCTGTTTATGGAACCACACAAATTTTTGTGTCTGTTCAGGTGCCAGTCTTCTTCATTTTCAGCTGGTACACATACACAGGGTGCAGAAATGTCTAGAAAGAGCCTGAAGCCTCAGAGATGATTTCTCAGTAAGCCTGAGGTGTCTTCTACTGGCTGTGCTCAGGATGGGGTTTGATGGAGGAAACTGAGTATTCTTTCCCCAGCAGAGGGGAAGATACTGTTTAATGGCTCAAGGCAGAAGCCTCCTAAGTGAGCTTGTGTCTGGATATGATTCAAACAATTTCTTGTGGGGAGAGTAAAATTTATTATCTGAAAAAGCTGTAAAATGACTGCATGTTCTGCACACCCTGGTATTTCAAATCTGTCAAAAGAGGACAGATCTAGTCTGCGATGATGTAGAAACTGAACTACTAAAATAGCTGGCTGTTGAAATAAAATAGCCATAACAGGATGAGATGACAATCAAAAATCTTTTAAAGTTCCAGAAATAGATTTGCCCCTGAACAGAATCATTTTCTTTACAAGTAGGATCAAAAGTTTACATGATTGGAGAACAGATCTGTCTTTCTTCTGATTCCTAATTTCTTATTGTTTGGGCACCTGAGAAGTGCCATAGGACGGCTTGGAACTCTGCATCCCAGGCAGATCAGTTGTTTGGTTTTACTACAGTATATGAATAAATTTTCTTTCAGCTGGGAATTTATTCTTAACAAACAAAAGCTGTTTTACAGCCAAGAAAGATCTATGATCCCAAGTGCTAAACCCCCAGCGCCGGTTCATTCAGTGCTCGAAAGACTCGAAAATTTGGAAGTGACAACAAATTGGTTGTGAAATGAAATCACTCCACCAACATTAGGGGGATTTTGCAAGTAATCCTTGGCTTAGTCACCAGGTTGTTTTAACTGTGGCCCTCTGCTTCTGATGCAGATATTTCCAGCACTGAGAGGAAACTGTGAGTGGAAGCTTTCAGATGCGGCGTGATTAAGTCAAGGGTATAAAGATATGGATCTCTGAGGAGCGAGGACATGAACCCAAGTAGGACTGATTTGCTTTCCAGCTCTTTAAGAGCTCATGCTAAAGCACACAGCTCTGTCATAGAGCTCAAGAGGTAGCTTTTACATTGCAGCTACGGTGTCTGTAATAGGGTTCAGTTATCGTGCTAACAGTAAGTGAGGGATCTGCAAAAATTTTCCAGATTTCTAGGAGAAAAAATAAAATGAATGCAGTCTGCTTCACATAACTGTCTGCAGTGAGCAATAAAATGGCTGTAACAGGGATCATTGCTTAACACATGGAAAAAAATATAGGATTTCTATATACTTGTAATGCATTTGCTTAAAATTTATTGCACATGTATTTAAAATATATATCCCCTGTATAACAGACTGCCTGTTTAAAATGGGACAACTTTGCCAATTTTCATAATATTTCAAATATGTGGTATAAAAAAATGCATTCAAAGTATCATTAAAAACTGATACTTTTGGAACATTTAAATGTGGTTATTTGTTGTCTTGAGTATCTTTAAAGAAGCATGTGTATGGAGCATTTTACAGATACATAACTGAGAAGAACAGAATGGAGATCTTCCCTCCCCTTCTGGGCAACCTGTGACAAGATTTGGTCCAAAATAATAGTGTACAGCAGGCTGAAGGTACCTTTGTGTCTTATCTCCCTGTGCTCTGTGTAGTAGCAGTATAATATTTTCTACTGGCCAGATTCAGTATACAGTCCTGGCTTTTCCATACTCCAATGATGCAAAGTATCCATGGGCTTGGCTAAACACAGATAATCCAGCTTTACAGCTGCTTTCTGCTGCCAAAGGAGTGCAAAGCAGCTGGAACTTATTGGTGAATCTGGTCTTATATCTTTTCAGTGCGTTCAGAAACCCATGTGTTTGGTTGGGTTGTTGTTTTTTTTTGTTTAAGCATACAGCAGGTTGCTGTGGGAAAGGCTGGTTTGTCTGCAGAAATGAGAAGCCAACAAGGTTCAGAACCCAGAGCTCCTGGATGTGCAGTACTTGGGCCAAGCTCTGTCTTCACAGGTTGAATATAACTAGCAGGGAGCACTGCACTTGCTTTGACAGACACATTTTATCCCTGGAAGTTGCTTGAAAGTGCTGGAGCACTAATTCCCTGATGGCAGCTTTAGCAAAAGAGAGAATAACTGAAGGTACAGAAAGTCCTATGATGGACAAATGGTGTGGGGGCGAGTGAGTTGTGCCTAAAGCTGAACAGGAAATAGATTTCCCAGCCCACAGGGGGAAAAAAAAAATAAAAATTGGGGATGTATAACTTTTCCTACTTTGTGTCTGGATAACACTAGCAGTTAAGAAAAAATAATTATGAACAGGACCATTCTGTCTTTTGGTTAAGGTTAGAGATGACTTCTGCTTTGAGTGATGCAGATTTGAGTCAAGCCAGGCCTTAAATCTGCATTCCTGAGATGAATCTCTCACCTTTAAGATATAGGAGAGATGGGTAGTAATAAAAAGTCTTGGGATTGCAACACAATTTGTGTTTTGGATATGGAACACTTAAAGTTTGAATTGATACTTTCATACAAATGGTTTTGTTTTGACAAATCTGTGCTATTTGAAGAGAAACACTATTCAATAATAATAATGATAATGAATTAAAAAATCTGAACTGTTGGGAAGGTGCCTGATGATTTCACACACTCTTTTTTTCTCTGCTGGGTGTTTAATTACTCCATATGAAATATTTATCAGAAAGGACCGAACCTATTTCTCAACAAGCTGTAGAATAATTTGGAATGTAAAAATAGCTTGCGGGTATTAGGATGCAGCAAAATTAATGACCTTCTTTAAAATCTCCCCAAGAGGTCCTGGAAGCTGGAAATGGAACAGGCACCTTTTGATTCTTCTTCCTGCGTTTCATCCATCAACTGTTCTCTGGGTCCTTGATAGTCCTGTAGGTATTTTGAACTGTGATATTTTCCCATGAACTGGACATTTTGTCTCCTCCTTTCCCCTGGATGTGACACCTAGCTTTAGATGTGTGACTGTGATCATCAATCCAGTCCCTTATTTTGCAGGAAGGAAAGACAGAAGGTGTGGAGCATTTTATGACTTGCTACATATTGGGCACAGACATTCTCCTGATTTCTGTATCCTCATGTTCCTCCCCAACTTGTCAAGATAATTAATTCTTCTACACCCCAGAAATTCTTATTTCGTACTTCCCTTTCATGCTGAAGAACTTTTTCCTTTGGGGAAGGTGATGGTTGGTAGTTTTCCCTTTTGAGATGCTTGACTTCTGTCAGTACCTTCTGGTCAAGTAGACATGGTTCTCATCTGTTTTCCTTGACAAAATCACCCAGAACCTGCCTGAAAAATACTGGCAGAATATTTCTGAGCAGAGGGGAGGCTGTGCTGAATGGATATGGGGAGCAGTTAGAGCTGGCTCAGGTTATTTTCCCTTTGGGATGCTGAGTAGTGCCTGTGGCTTCACAGCTGTTGAATTCTGGTGGGCTTCACACTCCAGAGCTCAAGTGGCAAGGGACAAACATGGCTTTGTTCTTAGTTTCCTACAAATGTACTTATTTCTAGGGGTTTACAAATCGATTGTGAACATACTTTGACATATATACCATGTTGATTTTTACATTTCCAGTCTATTCAATGGTTGGACAGTTAAAAAGCCAGCCAGGGAAATCATAATCTACTGTAACTAAATACATAAAAATCCAATAATAAAATTATTGAGAAAAACCCTGAAGACATTTATAAAGTAACGTAGAAAAATATAAATCATTTAAAGAAACACCAAAGCATGGTCTAACTCATGATTATGTTAGTCAAATAACCATGAGTTGTTTTCCATAGGAAAAAATGTGCCAAATTTTATCCTATAGACTGAGCAACTACTAGAAAACACTGTCTTCAGAGATCTCCATCATGTTCAGAAGCACTGAGAGCAGTACCCTTCATAAATTTGGTTTCCTTCTTTAGCTTTCCTTTCTTCAACAAGAGAAAGGAGCAAGCATAGGTACAGCTTTTTCTCAGGGAATAAAGTCTAGGTATGGAATTGTTATGAGGGAAGGGGTTAGATGCAGGCATTTGGACTTGGTTGACTGAAATTTCGCGTTCTTATGGAAAGTTTGTGAAAGACAACAAAAGACCTAAAAATGTATGACTCTACTGTATCAAATAGTTTTAAATGGTTTCTGAAAATGGATTTTTAGTCAGAGCCTTGTTAATACCTTCTATTGTTTTCTTCCTATTATGTACAGTGATTTTTAGGTTCACATTTTCATTTTTCTCCCTGCAATGCTAAATGGGTCATGTAGATGTTCCTTGTTATTAAATGCTGTCTAATGAAGATTCAAATTTGAGGGTTGCTTGCTATTATTTAAGCTTACCGCTAACTAACTACAGGTTCAATTAATTGGAAGTTAAAGTAATTTTTCTAACTGGCCAACAATCCATGTTCCTTGAAAACATTGCTTGAGTAACATAATGAGCAAAATATTTGAACAGAATTATAAACAATCCAATCAGTTTGAATCCTTTTCAAGCAAGTAGGATTCTAATACTTTTTGGCAAAGTTCCAATGACATGATTAACTTTCTAAGAGGAAAAAGATATGCACACCTTTACTGTATGATTATGATTAAACATAAAATTCCAGAATTATTAAGAGAGTAATCTGACAAGTATTTCTATCCACCCATCAAAATCTTGGACTGCCATAAATCAGCAGAAATCCTTTCCTCACAATAATTACTAGAAGAATTCTAAATCAGCTGTTGGCCAAAATGAGCCTCTAAAGTTTTAGAAGTTCATAAAATGATAAATACATCTTTCTTAGGCAGTTCCCAGGTGTTCTGGAGGACAGTTTATTCTGTCATCTTGTCAACATTGGTTTTGATCCTCAAGGGAATATTCTACAACATGTTGTCTTTGACATGTGATAGGACTGCAGCCCACCACAATCTCTTGCCAGATGATAGTGTGAATTATATAGAAGAATTGTTTTGCTACAAGATTTTGGTTATTTCAGGAAAAGTTAACCATTAGGCCTAGAGACTAAAACCAGTAAAATTCCTGCAGGTTGGCTAGACTAGTGAGTGCAGGGTGCTTTTATGCTGCTTGAGCTTTCAGAAAGCAAAAGCAGAAACCTGAATGGAATGCTGAAATGATTATTTGAGCTCATATGGATGAAGAGCTGCTACAAGACCCATCTCAGTTTTAACTCTATTTTGTAAAACTATATATAGATTAGGCACGGTCATGTCCATTAGTAATTTCTGTCTTCCTCTCATGTAAGCATAAAACTAGTTTAACAGAGTTTCCTGGGAAGAGCATGATGAATCCAAAACACACAAGACCTCATCCAGCTTCCTGTCTGAAGGTAATGCTGCAGTCATTTTGGATTAGCGATAAACGGTCATGAAATTGGAAACAGGTTCTCCCAGCTTTACACAAGAATCTGCAAAAACATGAATACTTGTACCCAGAAAGTATGATTCCAATCCAAACATCATAAAATAATATACAGTGCATGCTTAACTGCATGCAGGGCCATAAGAATGTATTGAATGACATTGCCAGATGCCAAAGACAAATACGGTTTCAGCATTCAGATGTACTGGAACCTGGAGGAGATGATGGCTATTCTTGCAGTATTGTCAGGGCTGTATTTCTGTAAAATTATTTTTGTCCTTAGCTTCTGGTATCATTTCCCTCTGTGACACTCTGATGGAGGCCTGAAAAAGCTCTGGTACACCCTGAGCCCAGCTCAGATGTGCAGGCTGGCTGACCCCTCCTCACCATTCCTTGAAGCCCACAAAGGGTGCAAGGCCCCCCCTGGAAGTGCACAGCGATGAAGATACTGGGGAAGTCCCACCAAATTTGGTGTGAAATGTATGGGTTTTATCCCAGGCTGTGAGAGTGAGTTGCCACCCATCTGCTTGCGCCTGAACAGGTTTCATTTTTGTAGCCAAGGTATTTATTCAAGGTCAGAGATCTAAGAGAGGAGAAGGCAGATACAGCCATCTTCAGTGCCTCATACAGCCACTGTAGTTTCTTCAGAGTACTACTGGGATCACAAAAACCATGGTTAGAAATGTTGATCTGAACACCAGCCCCATGCAATTTGAGAGAAAAATGCAGATACAGTGAGTAATTCGTACTAGTCAGTATTCTAAGGACTTGGAGGGTGAAACTTCCAAGTTTAGAATTCAAATATAGAATCCAAACGAAGGACATATATCATGATTAAATCATGCAAGTTAGAAGGCAATAATCTGAGAAAGCACTTACTCTGTGTATCTCATTAAAAAAATAAAATTGGAGTGGAGCAGGGCATTTGCCAGCACATAGTTCTAAATTTGGAGCTCAGCTGAAGCCATCAATGTGAAAAATAAACGTCTTTTTGCTCATGCTTCCTGAAATGTTCAGGCTGCAGAAGATGAAAAACAAACTCAACTTTTTCAACTATGAGATAAAGTAATAATAAAAGAAGGGTACAAGGAAGATGTGTAAAAATGACAAAACTAGCCAGGCTGCCACTTTCCAAAATGTTTTTTTTTTTTGTATGTGTGAAATGAATTAAGGATTTCCCTAAGCTTTCAAACTAACCCTGAATTATAGCATTGGTACTAGGTGATAGCATCTCTCCCAACCAGAACTGAATCAGAACAATGATGTTCAGTGGAAATAGAAGAGCTCCATACTTACCACTACAAAAATCTTACAACTTTGAAATTTATTTACTCTTTTTATCACTATGTTGTTGCCTCTCTGTGAGAATTGTGGTACAGTTTGAGACTGCCCACTTGAAGTCTCTTGCTCTTTTAAACGATCCACAATGACCATTCATCATATTTCATGCAATATCCCAAAATCACAGAATGGTTTGGCTTGGAAGGGACCTCAAACACCATTTTGTTCCAACCCTCCTGCCATGGGCAGGGCCACATTCCCAGGTTACTTAGAGCCCACATCCAGCCTGGCCTTGAACACTTCCAGGGACGGAGACTCCACCATAATATGCTTCTCCTACAAGACTAGGGCAAACATTCCAGCTGTGTAAGCAGCTGGAGCTGAAAATAAAAAGTCTTACAGTAGGAGTGCTTTCCAGGGACGTGGATAAGCAGCATTTGGATCCCTGCTCCAGCCTCGTGCCCCTCAGAATTGCAGACACCTGCCAAGCACTCTTACTGGAAGAGTGTTACTCCTGCAGCCTGGTCATTCATCAGCCTTTCCCTCAGAATCTGCAGCAAGAGTTCTTTTAGTTCTCAGCAAAACTTTGAAATTTCTTGCCAGAATCTTTCAATATGGATGGAAATCTCAGTTGCCTGGGAATAGACTCATATTTTGTCTTGGACCCTCCTCCTTTACAAATGCAATTTGTCTCCTAAAGTTGCAGTTACCAGAAAAATCTCAAAATGTTTGCGCTGCAAAGCGTGCCCCTGGTGGTTTTCTTACAAAGCATGAGAAATGATAACAAACCAAACCCTTACCACCATGCACTTGAGCACTGTGAGATGGATTTTCTGTACTGTTGGAATAATCCAGTTTCTTCTACAATATCAAATTTCACAGATAGAGGTGATAAGGGAGAAATATGAAAGACTTACAGATTTACTGGCAAAACTCCATCTCTCAAATATACCTGTAATGGCACTTGGGAGAACCATTCTACTACTGTTATGTTTTCTTTCACTTGCAGCAGCAGTGGCAGAAGTACATAATGTTATTTCACAGTTACATTTCAGATTTAATAATCTCAAAATATGCATGACTTGCTGGACAACCCTTCCCACAGATAACACCTTCCTGTCTGCCTGATCTCAGATATTTATCTTTGAAATGTTTTTTTCTCAAACAGCCATGATAAAGCTTTGTGGAGTCCACAAAAATGTCGTTTTATCCCACGTTTCTGTTTTAGGTATCTTTGTGATTTTGCCCTTTTTGCTACTTCAGACCAGTCCTTTTTAGCTAACTTGTCCCTTATCTGCAAGCAAAGCAGTTCAGTTTTGCAAGAATAACAGAGGTCTTTCTCCAGGATTTCATTACTCAGCTTTTCAGGTTCCATTCTCAGAGAAATTAGTTTGAATGAGATAACTGTTAATATAATTACCATGGCATCATAATTTCTGGTTGCAACAGCATCTGTCTATCATCTGTACACTGAATTACAGCAGTATTTTTGAGGGATTAATTTTATCTGAGGTTTCGGTTTGCTTTTTTTTTAAACCAGAAAAGTAAAATAGAAATCCAACACAACCAAAACCAAGAAAAATCCTAGCCTCCAGTTGCAGGTAAGCTCTGAGGGGGCTAGTTTGCATTAGCAAAGTTAAATAAATAAACAGAGGAACTTCTGGCTTGATTCAGTGAGCCATACTTAGACTCTCACAAAGCCACTGTTGAAGGCCTGTTTTTGCAGAACTGCCACACTCTGCAGGTCACAAGGACAAACCAGGGCCATAAGGGAAAGTATTTTAGGTTTAAAAAAAGTGGAGGGGGTGGGGAAAAAAAGTGCTGATTTGGGCATTCATAATCTCTGTGGCACTGCAAACTCAAAATGCAGTAGCTCAGGCAGCATGTTTTTTGTCAGACTGCTGGCCTGCTTTTCTTTAGGGGATCTGGAGACGTTTGGAGCAGTGTGAAAGGAATTCCTCATATCCCCAGCCAAAGTGCTTGTTTTTCACTGGTGTCACCTGGAGGCTGAATGAACGGACTAACAAATGCAAAGGGTGGAACTGGGGTGAGCTGGGAGTTGCCCTGCGGTACCAGGTGCAGTCTCTCAGCAGAAATTGCACAACTTTTATTATTATCTGTTGCAAATTCCATGCCCTTAGTGAGTGACGCCCAAGCCATCAGGAGATGGGCTCAGTCAAGGTCTTGGTCAGTGATTTGTGAGGGATCAAGAGGGCAAGGTCAGTGAATTTCCTGTGAGACTTTTGTGGGCTTTTCTCACTCTTCCTGAATCTTCAGCCACAGTAGCATTTTTCTTGAAAATCAGAGAGATGGCAGGAGGTGAGGATGAGCAAAACTGGGTCGGGGGTACCATTTCAGTTCTTCTGGTTTTGAGGTCTCTGCAGCATTCCTTCCTCACAGGAGCTGTGACTAAAAGAGGATAATAAAATACTTCAGCTGTCCAGTTTAAAAATGAGGGAAAGTTATTTTTTTATTGTGCAAATTTTTGTTCCCCCTTCCTGAGGGACTGTGTAATTAACATTGATTTCTTTTGCTTTCCATCTGTAATTGCTGGAGAAGCTCTGGTGGTGGAATTTTAACCCTTCCATCTTTCCACAGCCTTAACACTGACCTTAATGTTTCCCATGAGTAATAAGGGAATTTGCTTAATCTCTTTGTATGGGGCTAGCCATGGGTTATTGAAAATGACCTATAGCTATTGTGCCAATGAATAAAATGTCACAAGTAATTTTGGCAAACCTAAAGAGGCAACTAATTGAAGGACTTGTCAGTGAAAGTCAGAAAAAAATCATCTGTTTTTAATATCTACCAGGGCTCAAATTCAGCTTTTATTTCACATATAAAGATGTTAATTCTGAAGCATATACACCCCTTTCTAGAACTATTTATGGTACAATTTTTCAGAAAAAGATTGCATTAAACAATCTGATCAATAATCAAAGTGATCCAGATTAAAACTTAAAGCAAATTGCTTTGCTTGTTCCTGCTTTGAAAGGGATTTTGAACATTTGAAAGGAGCAGGCTTTTCTTAAAAAGATTATTTTTAGGGGATATCTAGGAAAGCAAGCTTATCAAAACCACTGTGCAACTGGTGATGTAGGATTTATTAACCCCTGGGTTACATGTGACATGGAGCTGCAGCAGTTCTGTATCCTTAAAGATGGCTGGTCAGAAATTAAGGAAGTGTAAATACAGAACATGCCCTGATTAAATACTACTGTAAGGAGCCAAGGGATCTACTTTTCTACAATGTGATTGTTGCTGGTTTTGTTTATGGTGCTTTTCAATGGACTTGAAGAACCAAAGGGCAGCAGCTCTACACAGAAATTAACTTCTTGCAATGAGAGAAATTTGCAGAGTGCATCTGTTTGCTGGTAAATGACATCATTCTACTACCTACACACTGCCCAGCACCCTTTGCTTTTTAAAGTAACTTCCTACAAGGGCCCAGCTAATGCAGAGTTGCAGATTTTCATTTGATGTGAGGTTTTCCGACAGTTTGTATCATTTATTCTTTTTATGTGTGTCATGAAAATCAAGCTGCTTCCCCCACCAAGATTTCCCGAAGAACAAAGTGTGTGAACAAATTCTTTCCAGCCTTACACCAAGGCAATGTGACTGACTTTTCAAGGCCTGTATGATGTAAATGGGAGCAGTTTGGCTCTTGTTGTATAGCATGTGCATATAAATATATGTGTGTGTGTATAATAGAGATGAATGTAAAAATGTCAGCAAGGGAATATTTTAGGCTAAGTGTCAGGAATTGTTTCTTTGCAGTGAAATCTTTTATGATAGAGGATGGTTTCTCCATCGGGAGAAATGGTGGGAGCTTCTTTACTCGATTAAAAACTGGACAGACCTCTCGGATCACAGCATGGAACAGTTTTGTGTTGGCAGAGATACGAGCTAAGCACCTACGAGCTCTGTTCCACCCCCAGTTTCCATGAAAGATAGATGGATAGTTTGATAACCCTTGAGGCAGTTTTAGCAGCATAGTGCTAATGTAGCTCTTATACTTGCCAGACCAAGTTTTCAAAAGACATTTGGAGAAACTGTGTCTGGAGTGGTTCATAAATTAGACTGCACTATATCAGCAAAACTCTCCACTTCAGGGAGGTGACTTCATCAGCAAGAAGTCAGTACATCCACTGGGATTACTGTTTATTACTCGTGGGATGTTAAACCCATGTGAAAGACTTTCCTGTGTACCAATGGAAGAGAGGTGACCAGGAACGTGTTAAACATCACCCAGATTGAGCCTGCCTGTCACCTTCCCTTGCTTTTTCTCTAAAAAGTTCCTGGCTCAGGCAGGTGAGTGTTAGAACAGTCAGTGTGCCTTGTCCCCACCATCACCACCACAGGAGAGGATTTATTTGCTTGGAGGGGAAACAGGGAAATGGCAGAATTTACAGAATTAACTGGAAAGGAGTTTACACCCCATCACAGAGGTAAGGAAACTTAGGAATTAAATAAGAACATACAGATGGAAACATTTCCTGTTGCTGGTATGGACACTTTTATAGAGAATTTAAGCCACATAATACTTACTTTCTTGTTAAGTTTTCCTTTCACAAATCCTCTAAAAGCAGTTCACAAGTAGTGATGAGAACCAGTGGATGGTGTTCACAAATGGCCATGAAGGGAAACAGGGGAGGGCCGTTGTTCTGTACAGTGGTTTCTCTCTATCAAAAGATGCCTAGGTTTGCTATCTTGTCACTTCAGGTTTTTGGAAGTGACAGCTCTAAGCTATATTTAAGCAGTATGTCTCACAGATAAATTCTGAGCAGCTTATAGATGTTTTCAGTCAGAGACATTGTCCCAGCTTGGAGGCTCCAGCAGCAGGCAAGGAGCGAGTGGAGGGTCTGCATCCCTTTCAGTAAAGATTTCTCATTGCTACAGGACAATAATTAGTCATTTATGCTGTGTTCTGGTTTTTTTTTTTAATTTTCTTATTAAGATTTTGGATACATTCTTTCAAAGACTTGTAGGGCACACTTGGATTCCAGGCTCCCTTTTGGAATCCCTGAGCACACTGTAGCTCTGCTCTTAAACCGTGTCCTTGCCACTGATTCTGAGTCCATGTCTGTGTTTTATGTGTGTAGAGCATATGGCAGGGTTATTTATGCCTGTAAGTGGAGAGGGAAATAAAAAGAGGTCACTTTAAACTGTGGGATGTTTAAAGTAGATGCCGAGGGGTGTGTGCTACACCTGTACAGTAATTATCCATCAGAGCCTCAACAGGTGTTTCTCATGGGGATTTTTGTTATCCCTTTCCATGTGGAGGATGTATTGGCTGGTGATGCCATTCTCTTACTCTTTCTCTCCCGTTCCACAGCTGATCTGGAGGTCAGGATTCCCACCCCTGCTGAAAGTGGCTAAAACAGCAGGTAAAGATGAAATATGTTTTATTATTTAAACTGTGTTTGGCCCTGGCTGTTGAGGAACTGAAAATTAGGTTATTTAGTGAAATGGTATGGTGGGATCACACTGTGGTAGAGTTACATATAGCCAGAAAGGCTCATGTAAGGTGTGAGTGTGAGGTGCAGGAGGAAACAAAATGTTTTCTGTAAGATAATTGGATGGATTAATCTTGGAGTAAGATTTTTTAATTTTTTTAAATTTA
Source organism: Cyanistes caeruleus (assembly GCF_971803275.1). Lineage (NCBI taxonomy): Eukaryota > Metazoa > Chordata > Aves > Passeriformes > Paridae > Cyanistes > Cyanistes caeruleus. Next base: position 76,970,243 of record NC_141705.1, read on the forward strand.
TTTAAGTGAGAGATATAGTTAATGGTAATTAATTTGAAATGCAATCAAGAGGAGTAAAAAAGTTGCATTGGGCCCAAGTGAAAAAGAGATATAACTACTTACAACCTTTATTAGAAATGTTCACGAGGCCTCTAATTAATCAGATGCAACTTTTAGAGCCATAATTCAGTTGTAGCAATGTTTCCAAGAAGACCATTGCTGCTCAGTGCTGTGACTCAGGTGTTTTCAGAGGAGCTGAGAGACATCTGCTCATGTGACTTCATTTAACTCATAGGAGTACTTTTTAGGTAAAAGAGAAGGAAAATTTGAAAGATGAAGAAAAGGTCTTAATTAAATAAATATTATTACATAAATACTCAGTAGTTATCGAGCATAAGATCTGACAGGACATAAACTCTGCTGAAAAATCTTGTTAAGTAACCTGCCAAAAGCTGAATATATCCTAATATGCCATTTGTCTTCTTACAGTCACTTAAATCCCATGGACAAATACAGAGGAAGAGGGAAAAATCTTTGCTCAAACTATTTTTAGCTGCCAGTGTGTGGCAAGGAGCTTTTTCCAGTGCACTGTGGTAAAGAAGTGGACAAGGAAAAGGGAAGCTTGGTATAACTCCAAAAATTCCCTTTTTTTTTGTTTGTTTTAATGGCAGAAACCACGGGCTGCGGAAGTAGTTGGGAGCAGGAATCACTCTGCTTGCAAAAAGGCCTGGAAAGGACTAGCACATGTGAGGAAGGAGGCATCCTTGGAGGGATTGGCATAGCCAGTCACAATTCTTCATGGGGTTATACTGGGAAAGCAATAAATATACACATTGGAAGGACTGCACTGTGTTAGGCCTTCTTCAAGCCTCTTTCCTGGAGCAGAAATACTTTATATTAAAGGAATTGTCTGAGGCAGCAAAACGAAGCGCTTTGAGGCTGTTTTATGAGCCATCTCTGTCTCCCTCTGGCTCTCTCTCTCCATACATATCTGTGTGTAGCCTATTTTAAGCACAGAGTGTTTGAGCTCTAACACCATCTGAGGGTGTTACACTTGGCGCGTCAGGAGTTCTAGCGCGCCAGACCCCGGGTCCTTTGGAAAGGGGGGGATGCCAGTCAATCTGGTCTGCAGCAGGGGTTATGTATCATTTGTAAGTTTTTAATCACATGTCAGAGCTATGAAATGATGCCCTTTGGTGCTCAGCCTGTTGTTTTCATCAGCTGACTGGCTCTGTTTGAGCGCTGGGAAGCCGATGATTTGGGGATCATCGCTCACTCCTTCACAGAAGGTGTTGGGAATAGGAACAGAGTTGGATGGCTTGCAAATGACTGCAGATTTCAGATGGGCTGAGAGGCTTGAGAGAGATCACAATAAGCAGGCAGCAGTGCTGGTGGGCCTGATTTCACTCACAGAAGGGCTGCAGTGAAAACTGTGAGGTTTTCATGCAGTGAGGTGCCAATTAATCAGCTAGAGAGATTGAGAATCCTCTAAATTAGGGGTTTGAAAATTATCTAAAATAAAATAAATTGAAAACACTTGGAGAGTCTTTAGGCTAATGGGCAGGGAAGAAAGCTTGCAAACAGGTCTTTTTGCTGAGTTAAAATGACTGATTGTAGCATTCACTGATTCTAACATTTATTTTTTTTTTTGTCTGAATATGTTTTGCCTTCTCTTGAAGAACATTTGCAGAGTGAATAATTAGTCAATTTTCATAATCTGGTTTTTCAATAATAGCTGCCTGAACAGTTGGGGACTGTTTTCCCCTGCATGAGGAGGGAAATGATACTGCTGCAAGGAGGAAAGGAATCCTGCACTGAAGAGAAGTGTTCTCAGCTGGAGAGCCAACCTGATCCCAGCAGGCCACAGCTTCCTCCAGACTGTGCAGCTGAGGGTATCACTGCAGTGATGGCACTGATGCCACTGACATCTCTGCTAAATTATCAACAAAACATAAATATCAAGCAGATAAGGAGATTTTTTTAAAATTTTTTTAAACAGCTGCTTTAAAGTGGAAGTTCATAGTTTGGAGTACAGGGGTTCCTGGAATATTTTCATTGATATCTTCTGACAGCTCTTTTCATTGCTGCTGATCTAGTATTCCTTCCTCTTTACTGCTGTTGAAAAGATTATTCTTAGGAAATAAAGACATACTTTGGGATTTCTGCTGGCAAAAATAAATACACAGTGTCCTCATGAAGTAATACGTGAATAGGATCCTATTGTAAATATTTTGCAAGAGGGAGATGGGGTAGGGACTGAGGCACAAGGAGGAAAACACATTTCCTGAGGTCAGCCTAATTTCATACAATAAAAAGATACCTAATTACAGATTTTTCCCATACCATAATACATTTATAAAGATACTCCTGATATTTATGAGTTTAATGTAAAGAAGAAAAATTTCTATTTTTTCCTGCCTTAGAAGATTGTGTTTTTAAGTCAGCTTTAAACTGTCTTGATCTAATTCTTAATGGCATCACTCTTCAGTAATGCTTATCACCACAAAGAAAGCTCTTAGTGTTTTATAAAGTGGTGGTTTTGTAAAAAAAAAAAAAAGCTATTTTTCCAAAATAACTGTTCAGTTTCTTGCAATATAGCTGTCTAAATTTGGGAGAAAATCAGGGACTTTGATTTACATGGGAAGTATTTTATGAAAAGTAGATTTAGGGTGCCCCCAAAGTGCCCACAAGAACTCGTGAATTCAGACCCCTTTCAGAACACAAAAAATGTGAGATTCTGGGCTTTGAATAAAATGAGAGTTATGCTTAGAAAGACAGAGGAGCTGCTGAGGTTGGCAAGGAAGGATATTAGGTGGGCAAGAGGAAGGTGCTGCTTTGGAAGGTTTTCTTTAGAGCTATTAATTGAGCTTTAATTGCAGCAGAGAGTGGAAAAAAGAAGCCAGGACAAGATGGGGTGAGGATCTCAGGAAGACACTCTTTAACTGAATAGTATTTTCAACATGTCTGAAAGGATAATATTAATTGGTTGGTGCTAATATTTTGTAAATATTTTCTGTCTCATCAAGTGCCCTGAAAAATGAGGTTGTTGCTTCAGTACAATGGTAGGGGTTTTACCCCTAAGTTTCTTCATGGGCTAAAATGTGCTAGCTTTGACTTAGTCCTGGCAGTAAGAAGGAGATAATTCTAATTTTAAAAAAAATAAAAAGAAAATTTTTACTAGATTTACCCCAAAATGACACTTGGTTTGCTCAGCTATTTCTCATGTGAAGTATCAGTATGGGGCCTGTTTTTTAATACTATTTGGCAAATAGCCAAGTTTCCCCAAGGCTGGCATCCAGCTTTTGGAGATCAAGAGATCTCAGATCACAGGAGATAAAATGCTATTCTCACCCCTGCAGAGGCTGTTGGGAGTGGAAGTGACAAGGTTACTCAGTGGGTTACAAATCAAACTGGAGGTGCTGCATAAGAGACCGTAAAATTTAGTCAGACTAAATTATCATGATTGTACCTCTGGACCTAAAATCTTTCTAGCAATGAATCTAAAAAAAAAAAAAAAATATATATATATATCCTTAGAAAATCTTTCTTAGCCTGACCCTGTTCCATTTCTTCCTGCTTTGGATTTACTGGGCTTTCATTTGTTCTTTTGCCTCTAAGGAGATGCAGCACTACTGAATTACCCTCAGTAAATCCTAAATCTGCTGTGGGAGCTGGGAGAGCCAGCAGAGCCCTGGATGAGGTGTGCTGATAATGGCTCCTGCAGAGCAAGAAAGGACAAGGATGACACAGAACAAAGCAGCATCAAGGTTTTAAGCGTGGTTGGTGCAAACCTCTTTGGGATTCTAACTCTTTATTTATTTTTTTTTTGTGTGCAGTGAATCTGTGTCAGTGTTTGATGTTTCTGGTTAGTGAGTTTCAATTCTCCTTCTGTGTCAGCAAAGGCATTTATGCCAGAAATTTCAAGAAGCCTTATTCCACTACCTGGAGCGGAGGGGGAAATCTGTAAAAGAGTAAAGCAGAGAAAGAATTCCACACATCCACCTACGTTTTTCTCATTCCTCAAGGGTCTCTCTTTTCTTTCTCTTGGTGCTGAGAATAATTTTTCTTTTTATTGTATTCTTGAGTAGCTCTTGCCTAATATATTTTATCTTGCTAATAAATTAGTTTTCTGGTAGTTTTAAGAGTTTTTGTGACACTACCTGGGTCTAAAAATTGGTAGTAAATGAGCACAGTTCATAAAACTTAATCTTAAAAATGAGAAATTGATTCTCATTTGTTTAAGTGCTCAGATACCATGGTGTGTAAAATAGATAATATTTGTGTGTTATTCTTAGTCCTGTGCTCTTACCCACCCAGGGACAAGTTCTTTAATTTTGTAATGAGTAAAACTAGAAAGCTTCAGTTTGGATCTACTTTCAGTTGTGAGAATCAGGTAAGACTACTGCAGGAACTCTACAGAGCTAAGGAATTTCAGTGATAGCTGGAAATAGCATGGGGATGGTGGTTTTGAAACCATCTCCATTGAGTGAAGCATAAACAGAAAATATTGCCACTTCTCACTGTGAAGAACTATATCAAAATTTTCACTTTCATTTGCACAAATTTTCATTTTTGTTCTGGAAAGTTTTGCAAGAAGAGTCAAATATTTCCACTTCTTGCTGAAACTGGGCAAGTTTATGCCCCCCACTGCCATGGAGTGCTTTTGCTTTGGCAGGAGAAAACACAGATAAATCAGTCTTCCTATCCCTGTGGAAGATTTTGATTCATTTCCTTTCCAGGGGGAGAGCAGCAGCTAAGAGCAGTTTAACCAGGTCAGATCACTTAGCCAGGATCCTGTCTCTGGGGCCAGAAGTAGCTTTTACAGGAAAATGTAAGAGTCTGAACAGTGACAATTATAGTGATAACAGTGATACTCACCTGTGGGTAACAATCAAGATTTCTTGTAAGATTTCGTGTAAGAAAAAGAGGATCAGCAGTGATCTGTACTCACTGGTCAATCTAGAAGGATTTTCAGGTTTTTTCAAGCATGTTTCTGAAACAGATTTTGAGGTGAAAGAGGTTGCATTTTTTTTCTCTGGATATCCCGTACCATGCTGGCTTAGTGAGGATGTTCCTTAGAATTTTATTTGTTTTGTTTTGGTGGGGTATTTCTTAAGTTCTTGAGCTCATTTTCATCACAATGTTTGTGATGACTCCAAGGTTTTAGTCCCTGACTGGTAATCACCACTTCAGAGTCCACTTTTTGTGAACAATTAAGATGGAATAATGTTAATATTTATAAATGCAGAATATAGCACACTGAGGAAAAACTGTCACCTTCCTCCCTACTAATTTAGGCTCACAAGTTGGCCCCACATAGTTGGAGCTCATCTTTGTTATCTTGGGTAGGAATCTCATATCATCATATCATTTTTCATGATAAGCTAAAAATGTATTTGGGAACAGAAAGACCTGTTTGTTCTGGAATAGGAATTTGGGTCTGTCTTCACTCAGCTGCAACTTGCCCTCATGGCAAATGTAGCCAGATTATGGGAAACGGTGGTGTCCCTGAATCTAACACCTCTGTTTGATTTTACTGGGGTCTGGTATTATCCCCCCTGTGTCAAAGTGCCAGGATTCAAAATAAATACTGGTGAGTGGGTGAAAGCGAAAAAAAATAATCCAGAAATTCTAAATTTGTTCAACGCCCGCATTGGAAAGTCAGAGCAACAAATGAAGTTAAACAACAGAGATTTCAGTACTGATGGGGAGGGCAGGAGGGGAGCTGGGTACAATTTAAGAGCTGCAGCACAGTTAAACCCTATTTTGTTAGGAGACACAAGCAAGCCTGTTATTTTATGCTGAAACATGGGATGAGAACTTGCAAAAAAATGTGCATTTTTCTTGTTTAGCTAAACGCTTCCAGGAGTAATGAACAAAGATGGACAACTATTAGAGGAATCTATGTATTTTAATGTTACAAGTGGGAACTGCAGGATTAAAACAAAGACATCAAAATGCCATATGCTGGCTTTTGTCTGTTACAGAATCAATTCAGCTGCTTGTAACTTTAGGTTCTTATTACTGCAGAGGTGAAAAATGCAGCCTTTGTGGGCCTTGTAATCAGTTCAAAAACCTTGGATCCTAAGCCACAATGCATTTAAATGCCCTGGGATCTTGCTCTTTATCTTCTTGGAGGTAAAAGTAAATCCACAAAGAAAGTGCAGTAATTCTTCCATATGTTTGGCCATGCTTATTCCCCTCCTTTCCTTAATGTTTTCCCTGCTCTGTGAGCTTTCTTTAGCCCTGTGCTTGTACCTGATGGATGATGGACATCCTGGAACCTCTGTTCTCTTGGGCTCCCAGCCTAACCTTGAAGCCTTCAGGTGTCACATATATTCAGTGCCTTGGAATTCTTTCTTTCCCCCCCTTCCATTTTAATCCTCTATCATCAATCTGTTAACAATCGCTGCATGTTTTGTTTCATCTCAGGAAACATCTGGAATAGCCATACATATTTAGTGTTTTTTTGTTGAAAGGATCTTTTTTTATTTGGTTTCATATGTCATTTTTCTTCTTTCATATACTTTGCTTAGCTACCTACTTTCACTTACATATATGTTGGGTCATGAATTTGTAAAGTGGATCCTTGTACTGCCATCAAATAATGTGTATGAGCAATTTTTTATTTATGCAGCTTTTTAAGAGTAAGTCTTCTGTAATATTTAAGAGTTGTTTGACATAACTTTTAAAAACCAGTAAATAAACAAAAAATTCGTAATGATTTAGAAATTACCAAATAACATGACTAGGTACAGGCTTAACAGTATAAATGATAAAAAAATAAGACAAAAAAAACCCCCTTGCTAGATAAATAGCTGACTGAAAGTAGAAATACAGAGCTTATCTAAGTGCATCATAGTCATACTAATTTTAATAAAAAATAATTACAGTGCTAATCTTTTCTATAACAGCATGTTGTATAGAGCTCTTTGATGGGGAAAAATAAAAAACAAGAAGTAGTTTTGGTGTTGATCTCTGTTCTCAAGTCTTCAAACCCTGTTCTGGAGGACAGTGCTTTGAGAACTGAGCTAAAATATAGTAACAAAATGGTGGTAAATGGACTGAGAGGGGGAAGGTGTTAATCTTTTCCTTGAAGTGATGCCACACACAGCCAGGAGCAGTGCAAGTATCTGAAGAAGAGCCAAAAGGGGAACAAAAATTAAATGAGCTCTGGACTAGAACATCCCTCTGAACACAAGGAATCCTCTTTCTGGCATGGTTTTCCCTGAGGGGAGGAGAGGGCTGCGTGGGCAGCATCTGGCTCTGGTGCTATCGCAGGCTTGAGAGACAGAAACACCCCTGAGCAGCACAATTAGATGGAGTCCCTGCCAGTTGAAGGCACATTATCTTAACTCTGTCACTGCCTGTGCTGCTGACATCATGGATGTACATCTACAGAAATCCTGGCCTCGTATTTAAACCTGTCTGAGAGCTCTGTTTGTTGTGTCCCCTCCATTTGGTGGGTTACACAGTTGTTTTTCCTCCATGGCTCCTTTGAGGAGAGATGATTTTGTAATTTGAACCACAGGCAAATTAGCTATCACTCTTGGCTAGTGCATTTATGGACTTTGTGTTCAACCTGGTTTTAAAACTTGCTCATCTGTCTCTCTGGCTCCTGTGTTTTAGGGGGATCTAATGTTCCTATAACCATTAAGATCTGGCCACGTTCTGTTCCAATGCAACAGCTCCTCAGAGCTGTAGGAAGTTTTATTTCTGTTGCACATCTGCAGTGAGAGCCAGGCATTTGAAATCTGAGCCCCTTAAGGGCCCATGTCTAGGAGATATTGATCATCATCTCCCACAACTTTCTGTCTGCTTCCAATTCCCACTGCAGCCCGCGGGAGCCGCGGCTCTCTGCACCTTGCAGGATCAGGCTCGCAGAGGTTGCTCTTGGAGGAGCTGCCTGCCTCTGCCTTCAGCTGGCTGGCTGATCTCTCATCAGATGGCTCCATGTGTTATTGGACATCCCAGATAGTCCTGCTGTCAGCTGAAGGTAGAACAATATCTGCATTGTCTGGGCTGGAGCTGAAAAGCTGCTAAGTGAGAGCAAGCTGGAGTCATGGGTTCCAGCTTGTTTGAAAATTTGCATGTGAGGCTTCATTTTAGAATATTGCCTGTCTTGAGAAGTGATATATTTTTCAGGAACTTTTGTGTTCTAGTAATTTTTTCTGTTCAATAATTTAATAGTTAAAGCAGGTTAATAGTTAAAGGTGGGATTCATTTCCAGGTGGGGCTTTCCTTGGCTACTTTATGGTAGTTTGGGTTTGCTTTTTTGAGGTTTTGTCCTGCTCAGACTAGCAAAGAAACAGGGATGTGGCTTGAGAACTCCAGCTCTCTGAGATGATGGAGACAGTTCAAGCGTGAAAAGATCCCCAAAGAATCTTCAAAAGTAATTGTGAACATTTATAATGACTGGAAATCAGAACTGCATCTGAGCCAGTGGGAGGTGAGGAGGAGGGAAACCTCACCTGAGCACAGCCTTTTTTTTCAGTGGAGGGATAAAGAAAAGATTTCTAGAGCCAGGGCCCCAAATTCTAGCACTTCTCAGGGTATGAACAGTCCCTTTTAGCTGCTTCTCATAGGATTTATGAATACAGAAAATTATTGACATTAGCACAGGAGCATTTTTAGAGTAGGTGACTGTGGGTAACATCATGGATGTTTTTCCTTATGTTCTGTGAATAAAAGATTTTCTGAAGGGAGACCATACTAAAGTATAAGCCAAGTTCTACTTTCTGCAGGATTCTAACACTTATATAGAGAAGAAAAGGAAAAAAAAAAAATAATTTAAAGCACAGAAAGAGCTCATTTTTAGGAATCTGAAGCACCTGTCAAGCAGAAATTGCACAGAGCCTCAAAAGAGCAAACCCGAGCTACCCTAAAGTAGCCAATAAAATTTGAAGGAATTATTAAAATGTTGAGCTTAACACTTACTGAGTAAACCCCATTTTCTCCCCTACTTGCACACAGCTATTTTGAGTACACTCAGCACTCACTTTATTCCCCAGGCCTCCATTCCCAAATGGGACAGGATGCTCTTAGTTGCCTTCCCAGTCAGAGCTTTGGTCTCGAGCTTTTCTGTTTTCACTGGAGTCAGCTTAGGCTGTATTTAAGCCAAAGTGCACAGTGCATTGGACAGGTGAAAGCTGGCAATTTGAAAGTATGATGTCTTTTCCAGAGACTGGATCTATCCTCATCCTAGGCAATTATTTTGGCAGTGCAGTTTCCGTTTTCCAAGCAGCAATGCTGCCAAAGATTTTGATCAGTCAAGGGCAAAAAACTCTGCTAAAAAAAGTTAAAGCTAAATCAGCAGCACGTTGAAATCGATAGGTGGATGTGGAACAGTAAACAGAGAAAAGCAGAAATGTATCTGCTACATCTTCCCTAAATTATGTTCTTTTGATGCAAATATCTGCTGTGCCTGTGCAGATTCAATATTGATAGTTGAAAAGGACAATAACTTGTCTGTGCAAGAGTTTCCTGCAGCCTGATGCACATATTGCCATTAAGTAGCCCTTGTAAAGATCTTTGCAGGTGACCAGCATTTTTCTGAATGAGTTAAAGAGCTGTTGCATATTTACTGAATCTTCTGATACTGAAACTTTTCAGTCAGAGCAAAAAATTATTCATTTAGAAAACCTCCTAAAGCCAATCTGAGTTTCCTTAATGTGGAAAGCAGGATGTGGGAAGAGTGGAAGGAGGAAATGGTGCATGTCAGGCTCCCAGTTTCAAAGTCAGGGCATTGCCAGAATGTGCATCTTAAGCCAAGGATGCTCCTGGATGCCATGATGTGGTTTTAGTTACAATTGACCCTGGTGTGGGGGTCATGTCCTAACTATCAGTGCTCTTTCTTGAGGAATAATTCTCACAGTGACTTTATGATTGGTTCACTCTCTAAAACAGTTATTTTAGACTCTCTGAGGAAAAAATTATTTGTGCTTTTATATAAAGAAAATATTTGAAAACCTAGGAACAGCTTGGTCTTGCTTTTCTCCAATTGGATGAAATGTTCCTGCTTTTAAACAATTTTAACAGCTGCCAGGAAGCCATGGTTGTATTTGATCTGTCAGTGAAATTAGTTTTGTTGTTAATAAAACCTGATCTCACAGACTGGGTGTTTGAGAAATCACTGTGCAGCAAATGTAACCACCAGTGTGGGAACAGGAGTCAGCATTAAACTTCTGTGTTTATCAGAGCAGATACAGAACCTAAACACGTGGAGGAAAAGATGACTTTATTGGTAGGAATGTGGGCACTTCAGGGATTAGATATGAGTTTTCTGGATATTTCTGTGATCTATTTAGCTTCCTGTCTTGTTTTAGGCTGTGTTTAACTGAACTCATGTGTCTCTCTGATGTCCCTGGGGCTATTTACTGGGTTATTCATGCCCTTAAATGTATTAAGAAGTCCTCAGGGAGATGTTTCAATAATAAAATAAAATAGATTTGAAGTAAACCTAATTAATTAAGAATTCTGATTTTCATTACATTGCATTGATGTAAATCAGGTACTGGATAGAAGTAGAAACAAAATGATAGAGGTGGTGGCATTTCCTGTAAGATTTCTTTTATGGTTCTTGTTGTCAGATAAGGAGGATCAGATTTTTAGCATGGCTATGTAGACATTTTAATATTTGAAAGACAATTCCAGAAAAACACGCAGAGGAAAAAAGAGATCACAGCTTAAATAAGGAATCTTCCCAGTGTTGGATCCAAAGAGAAAATATAGCAGAGAGTTGTATTTCAAAGGTACAAAAGCTGTTTTGACTTTGCAAAGTTATGTAGTACTTCACCTGGCATTTCCAGAAGAATAATTTGTTTAGGCAGTGGAATCCCAGCATAGCAGAATTTGGGTTTGAGTCCTGACTCTTAAAGATATGAAAATTAGGCTTAAGGATGCTCATAGCATTTTGTTCATATTCTTGGAAAAATAGGAGCCTGAAAAACAGAAAAGGCCATGTCATGTACTTATGTGTTGTGATTAATCTGTGCCAGGGGAGGAACCTCATCCCTTGCTGCACCTAAGGGCAGCTGCACACCCCCCAGCCTTCCTGGGAACGCTGGTTTTGAGGAAAGCACCTCAGTTGCATGGGAGAAAACAATGAAAAGAATTAGGAATTTGGCAGGGTCACAGCTGGGGGCAAAGAATGCAGCTGTGCTTTTGTATGTCATGGGAAGCTTTGGAGGTGCCTGCACCCTTGGTCTTGTCCCTTAACTCAGCTCCCCAGGAGACACTTGTGTTAACCTGATTTCCACCTCTCTGCCCAGCTGGTCTGACTGCAGAGGTGATGCTGGACATGGGCACAATGAGAAAGGTTTTTTGTGCCCCTGAAGGGTCACCTGCAATAAAATAAAGAGGGGAAATATCTCAGGGCAGAAAATGCCCTGTCTTGCACTGGTAAAGGTAAGAAACTGCATGTGTATGTTAATTTACTGAGGGGAACACAGCTGGAATTACTGTGTGGTTTTTTTTGGAGTTCTTAGTGATGTAATCCTCCTAGTAAAATGACATTACTTTAAAGATCATCTTTGCATTCTTTAATAAATATGTAAGTGTTAAAAAAGTAGGAGCCTATACAACATTTGTCCTCTGTTAATACTGAAATACAGATTTCCTGCAAGCCTATAAAGTTTAGGCTTGCATTATATTTTTGGGTTGTTCATGCTTGTTTTTGAAGGAAACTCTGACTGTGGCTGTTCATCACACTCACATTTTCAGTTGTTTGCAGTGTGAACTGAAGATGCTTTTATTTGTTGGAAATGCTCTATTTGTCTATTTTTCAATGATTTTATTTTTTTTAAAAACCCCACTCATTTACTTCAACTCCACTATTTAAAGGCAGAACAAGCCACAAAAAATCCCCAGCCACCCCACAAACTGCGAAAGGTTCTGATCAAAAGCTGCTTCACTCTGCTTGTACATGGATCTTATCAGGCTGGCCTTTTCCTTTCCAGGTGTCACAGTTTTATGTGGTGTAAATGATACTCTCATTACCCAGATGGTCTAAGAAGGCAACAGCTTCTGGGAGGTAAATGCTATTTAATTCTCTACATCCAGGGTCTATAAAAAGAGAAACTGGTCAGTTAAGTGTCTGAATATCGCAAAATTCATTTGGGAACTGAAGCCTTCAACCTACTGAGTGTGCACTTGACCAGATGTGGCCTCATCTGTACAGACAGCAGCCAGACCACCAATAAAATTATTCAAAATAAGACTCAAGAGTGGCAATCACAGGACTGCTATTCTCATCACAGTGAGCTCAACTGTGCACCAGCAGTGAGGGTTTAGCTCTCATTCACACTGAAATATAATGGGTTTAAAGGGAGGAGGATTTTTCTGTCTTTTCTTGTAGTTTTGTTTTGGTTGTTTGTTTGGTTTTTTTTGTGAGGGGTGTGTTGGGGTTTTTTTGGTAGGTGTTTTTGTTCCTTTGTTCATGTGTTTGTTTGTTTGTTTGTTTTTCCCCAGAGAAGTATCTGACAGTGAATTTGATCCTAATTTTCTGTACAGATATTTTTGGGAAGAAGAGAGATAATTCAGCACAGCTTAAGAGAACCAATAATTGGGCACAAAGGGCTTAATTAATTTTGTTCTTGGATAATGGTGTATAGCATAGAAATTAAGTGTATATCACTGAAATTAAAATCACATATCTGAGGGCAGAGCTGACCCATATAAAGTAAGTGTGGCCTCCCTCCTAAATGCCAGAAGCTACTGGACAGCTTTCAGAATGTCTCCTTGGAAATTACTTTAAGTCAGCAAATAGCCAGACACAGAAGTATTTCAAATTACCTTGTTTCTGTAAATGTTATGTTAGTTTTTCTGGAGAGAGATCTGCATGCAGCAAAGTTTGCTATCCAGCTGAATTAAGTTAAAAATAGACTGAGCTAAGGTAAGCAGGTGCCATCTCCCAGTGGTATTCTTGAAATAGCACCAAAGTACTCTAATTCTGGGTTTGACTGCCCCCAGTCCTGGTCCCCAGGTCTTTTGATATAAAGCTCTGCCAGGGTTTGCTGCCTCAAAGACTTACAGGTGATGGAAAAGTGCTTCTCTGCCCAGGGGAGTCCTCAGTCCCAGAAGATCCCCCAGGGCTGGGGATCTGGGGAGAAGACCCTGTACAGCTCACTGTTCTTTCCTGTTCTCATCTGGGAAAAATACAAAAGGGTCTAAGTATCAAAGAAAAGAAACAAGATTTTTGGGTTTTTTGGGTGGGGGTTTTGAATATCAAAAATTATTAAAGCTGACATTGAGGCTTTACTGATAGTCAATTCTAGAGCTTCTTCTGTCTTTGATTTTTCTAGTAATCTACCCTCCAGCTGACCTTCTAAACATCTAGCCTCTGAAATATTTTCCTGCTCACCATCTCTATTTTTTTAAGTGTAAAAGTGTGAGAAAAATTGCCAAGAGCTGAACAGCAACATGAAGTTGAAATTTTATTTGGGTTGCTAATCAGAACAAGAGACTTTAACGCTCTTAATAGAAACACTAGCAAAGTGTAACTTGATGATACCCACATTTGAAGGAAATAGTTAATGTTACAGCACAACTGAACAAAAATCCTTTAAAAGCTGTAGAAGAGGCTGTTGTTGATGCTAATATAGGTTGATAGCCAAGGTCTGAAATTAATAAGAGAGTCTAGCAAGGCAAGGCTTCTAAATTACTGAGGAGACAGAAGATGAACAGAGAGAAGAAATTACTTTTTAAACCAGCTGATCTGCTTTAAGGCCAAGCTGAGTACAGATGATAGGAACTGAAAGCAGGAAAAAGAGTGTTTGCTAAAGTGTTCTGAGCAAGGGCAGGTGAGTTTTGGTTGGGTTGGGTCACAATTGGTAGTGAAAGAAGCCTGATGAAAGGTCAGGCCATTAGCAGACAGCCCAAACTGGGCTTTGTGGTTATCCTGTGCAGAGCCAGGACTCAGAGTCAGTGATCCTTATATCCTTCCAACTCAGGATATTCCATGTTTTGTTTGGGTAAAAATGTCCATGGGTGGTGGAAGAGCTGGGAATACTTGGAGAGTGCTGGAAGGTCTGAAATTTCAGTGATAGAAGTCATTGTGACCTATCTCACTGAGCTCTGAATTACCTTCTAAGGAACAAGAGAGATGGAGGGTCATCTATGCAGCCGTAACTTGTGCAGCAGCTGTGGGCAAAGAGAAAAATGCACTGGACAGAAAAATATAAAGCTACACAGAGAGTGTCTGAAACTCAGCTAAATTCACTTCAGAAAGCTTTGTAACTTCAGATTCACTCTCGCAGTGCTCATCACTGGGTGTGTTTTGTTTTCTCCAGGTTTCCAGTGGTGCAGTGGTGTTCCCACTGTTGGCTAGGAAGATCTCTGAAGCACATCTTAGCTATTGTCTTTTCTCTGACTGTTATTAGTGTTCTCTAGTGAAGATCATATTCTAACCAAAGTGTTATCTTCCTTCTTGTAATTCAGTGACAGAATTGTAGGCTTCAAGGAAAGATATCACTTTTTCACTCCGGGAAACTAGAATATCTGCCTCAAGACCATTGTTTAACTTATTGATGGATATATTTTTTTGTATTATTTAATTTTTGTATTTGTTTTGTCTTATTGCAGTATTTAAGTATATTTCATAATTGCTCAGTATTATTTAACCACTAAAAGTAAAGTACAATGATTTTATTAACACTTTTTGTAATTGCGTAAGCTTTGGAATGGGATAGACATAATATAGGTTAAAAATTCTAAAATTAAGATTTTTATGCATTACTCTAACTTTTGACTGAATCTGCCTGTTGTAATGTTGGGAGCTGGAGATCTCATTGGAACTGATAAGCATGAGAGGTCAGTTAGCAAAATGTCAGAAGCATTTTATCTTGCTATTACTTAGGCAGCCTCTCCCTAGCCTGCAAATGCCCAGAGCACCAGGCCACATGAATGCTGGAATCTGAAGTTTTCCCTGGGGTCTGAGTACATAAAGGGAATATTTTTAATGCAGGAGTATGTGTGCACAAATAGAGGAGCCCACGTTGCAGCTGAAACCAAGCCAAAGAAATTCTCAGCATTGATTCTTCCTTCAGAGGAGAACCGATACACGTGAGAGAGACTGAGGGCATGCAGGGGCAGCGTTTGGGGTAGAAGATCTGATGGAAAGAGTCTTGGAAGTATAAGCAAGCACTCCCTATCTCTTCCTGAGGGATCTGTGCAGGGCTGAGGGAAGAGAGGGCTTTGTGCACATTTGTTGTAACTTAAGTGGGATCACATCAAAGAGGAGCCTGATGCCATGGCCAGCTTCACCTCCTAACGCAAACAGCATGAAACTCTGCAGATGTTTTGCCTTGGTCACCTGGAGCAGTTTTTCAATTTGTACAGTCCAAAATTAAATACAAGTCCTGCTCACACAAGGGATGTGTATTTTCCATAGCTGTTGGGGAACCTTGCTGTAGCTCCCTGTGTTTTGAATTCCATCCTCAAAAATCTATGTATTTTCATGCTGCAGAGCTAATATGCCTCTCTTTAGCCTAATGTTCCCTAGCTGCCTTTTCTTTTCCCTTTTTGCTTTTTTTTTTTTTTTCCCTTCCTCAACCTACTAAATATAGTGGACTTTTTTTGCTTTAGAGCTAATAGTTCTTTAAAATACTCATTCTTTAAAATACTCATTTATTTTTCTGACCATAAATGCACCACAGCACTAGAAAGTGCTAAGTCATAATAAAAAAGCATATTGCAGCTGGAACTGATATTTGGTGCATTTAGTAGATCCTCCCTCTGATCTTATGACAATGTAACTGAACCATAAAAGATGGAACACTGCATTAGCTCAGCTAAATATACATCAGCTACTCAAAAAACCTCCCATTTTCAATTCTAGGCCCCAACAGTAAAAGTAAAGGCAACAGAGAGCTTGGTGTGGTTAGATAGTGCTGTTTATTGCTGGTGGGCTCGTGCAGGGAGGGCACTGAACAAGCCTTTAAAATATTAACTTGAGCAACAGTAGAGCTCCTTCTGTCCCCAAATAAGCATTCAACAAAGCTGCTTGGGTAAGAGATAGGGGAAAGGGTTAGAGGAAGAGTTATCTCCAAATGTGGAGAGAATGAGAAACAAAAAACTCTGCCTACTGATAAATCGGAGGGATGCCGTGGAAGATAAAAATAAGTGAAAACTAACTGCAGCCAGTAAATAAAAATGCCAGAAGAGAGGTGTCGGGACAGAGGAAAAGCATTTGGGGAGTGCAAGTCTTGGTTACAACACTGTGGTGGAATCCAGCTGCATTTTGAAGGTTTGCTCATGGTCAGCACTAATCATGGCAAGTGGATGTCGATGTGCAGCTGATGAGTCTGCAGGAAAAGGCAGAAGTTGAGATTAAAACCTGCCTCCTGGTAAACACCTCCTTCAGGTGATTTGATCTGATTCAGGAGAGCTATTTCAATTTTAATAATCTATTTAAGAAGTAAATATTTTAATTTTATTACTTTGCTTTTTGGCCTAATATCTTAACATAAAACTTTGTTCCCTTTGGTTTGGTTTTCTTTGGGTTTTTTTGTTACTTTCTGTTTGTAGGTCTCCCACAAAAACAAATATGTAATAATGCTCTTCCTGCTAGACTTTTAAACCAATTATCCACTCTTGGTAGAGAATTAGGGATCTAGAGATATTATTATACAAAACAAAAGACAGCTGGGACTAAATACAGCAAAGATATTGTACTAATGTTCCCTTGAGGGGAAAAATCAGGAGCAATTCATCCAGGCATCCCAGAATGAGTGTGAAGGAATAAGCACAGAGTGAAAGCTTACCCATTATCCACAGGAAAACTCTCTGTGAGCTGTGGCCTATTAGACAACAGAGAATCCATTCTGGATTCCTTCATGTCTAAGGAACAAACTCAACTTTCCTGTGGTGCAATTGCAGGAACAGTGGATTGCAGAGCAGGCTTCCAAGGAAAAGTTGCCTAAAGCCTGCAACCTCTTAGTTACCCCTCACTGCATGCATGAACTCAGCTATGGCACATGTCCCAGTGCCCATTTTGTGTTCCTGCAGGTCAGCTCTCCAAAAGCCTCTGACCACTGAGTACTTTTAAAAATACCTCGGGTGCTTTTTCTTTCCCTAGAAAATTTAGTTGTATAACTTTCTGTTTGGGTTTCACCTCCAAGTCTTGGATTCTCCACCTGGAGATGGAAGAATTAAAGGAGAAAACTCTCTTCCCATGCAGCCATGGGGTAAGGAGCTTCCTCAGTTGAGACAGAAAAAATAAACAAGCAGGTCATCCAAGGGATTAAAGAAGAGATTGGCTCTACAACCCTTGGTTTATAAGAAGCCAGCTATTGACATGAAAGTTGCCTGTAGCTGCAGAAGTATTTTCTGTTGCTGCTGTTGGAGTGCCAAAAGAAGGTGGTATAATCAAAGCATAAGGACCTGATCCCTGAAGTAGAAGTTAAGAAAAATAGTAAAATATGCTCTATTTGTGTAAGCATGACCTGGGAGCTCTCTTCATCATTAATGTTATGCAGATGGAGACACCCTAGGAAAGAAGATCCTTGAACCATGTGTGTCCTAAAATGTCTTTTAACTCAGTAAAAGCCATCATTACTTACTCTGTGAGCCATACTTCCATATTACTGGCTGCCAAATCCCATTATGACTAATTGATTTAATGTGTACAGATGTAGTGAACTTTTTCATGTCATTGGACCAGATGTTTCTGAACCAGAGGTCAGCTGTGGGACTCGGTGTATCAGTCTGGTTTTGTGTAACAGTACAATAAATCAGCTCTGCTGAAGTGCTGGACAATGGGAATTTGAATGAACTCTCTAATGTTGGAGAGGAAGAAAAATCTCTATCAGTTGTTGTGTTTTTCCTCATAAAAGCTAAACATCAGGACCAGTTGAGGACCTTGAATTGTTCAGGTGTCTTTGAAATGGAGAAAAAGGCAAATTGAAATCTGGCATTGCCATCAGCAGCACTTCTGGTGGACTGACAGCTGAGGGAATCCTCTTGCACTGATTTCAGAGGCAAAATGTCCTCAGCCTTGTTGGAACACACTGATCTTGTGAGCAGAAAGAGAGTAGACTCAGTGTAAGTGCTCTATTTCTAATGATACTCATTTTAGCCAGAAAAAAAGAATGGAAATCAGTTGTAAGTCCACAGGGTGACATTCTGCATCTGCAAGGTTCAGTGAAAATGTGTCTTCAACTTGCCAATGAAAATTGGTTGTTGAAGTCCTCTTCAGCCTCTCTGAACTGGGAGTGTTTGTATTCTGAGAAGGTTCTGAATCCTGTCAGAATCCTGAATCAAAGGACTCAAGTCTAATAAGACTTTAAAGATTTAGGATTTAAGAGAAGAAGGCAAACTGATATAAATTGGCAGCTTCAGAAACAGGGAACTGCAAAGCTCTAAGGTGAAACTTTGTGCTGAGCATCTCGTTTCAAATCTGGTACTCACAGAAGTCAGCTGGTCCCTCTCCTACATGTGATAACTTTCAAAGTCAATATTTAATGAAATTAAGGTTGTTGTTCTATAAACCATGTGGTCTAGCTAAATCAGAGTATAAAGGCTTGATGAAGAAATCACTCGGTGAGGGTCTGTACAGGAAGCTGTGTGCTACTTATTATTCAGGAAATCAGACTAGATAATCAGAAGTGTACTTCTGGCCTCAAAATGTAAAAATCTGTCCAAAGAACATTTTTTTGGCCATGTTTGAGGTAACTGGTGGCTCCTTTGAACTCCCTTAAACTGAGAGTAGGTTTTAGTTGTGTTTAAATCAAATGGTAATCACTCTTTATATACATGACATAAACAAATTTCTGTGTTTAAGAGCAAATAAACATGTATCCATTTATTTTGAAGACAGGGTGATTTAAATTTTTCAAGGGAATATTTACAATCATTATTTTAACTTCAGTGGAGTATAGTGCTATAAGAACATATAACATTTACAGAACATAAAACTTCTCTTTTTTTTTTCCTTTGTGTGCATGTGCAGCAATATAGATCAAGCAGGGCTTAAGGATAAAAGTGACTATATTTTTTTAAAAAAAGAAGATGGCATTTCCAGATAAATGCTGCAGTGAATAACTATGCCCACTCATGTAAGTTTTGTTCAGCACCACCAGGCCACTTTTTCAAGATCATAGTCATCATAAACAAGATCAGAAGACTTCAGGTATGATTTAACTCATTTATTTCCCTTCTGGGACTGCATCCAATAATCCTTAAATAAAGCTACTCAGGAACTGGCCTGGTTTATGTATACACATGAATCAAATGGAAGCTGGAGTGCTAAGTTTTATGATCTTAAAATGGTAACTTATTGTTGGTGAACAAAAGAAGGGAAAAAAAATCAGGAGACAGTAAAGATAACACATTTCTCAAATATTTTATATTAAATATTAAAGAAGATTCTCAGGACTTGAAGCATGTTTGATCTTAGTTATTTTATTGCTGCAGATACTAATTGAAGGAAAATAATTGTCCTTTTTAAAAAGCAACATTTTTTTAATAAATATGTGCTTTTGCAGTTGATTTAAAGATATGCATATTACCTTTGCTTAAGGCTTTGAACAGAACAATAAACAATTAAATGTATAATTGACTCTTTCTTTCTGATTTATCCTAAAAAAATATAAATCTGTAGATTTCTGCCAACTTACCCAAGAGCTAGCTAAGCCATCTGAGAAATGCTGCTACTTTAGAACTGAGGAGCTCACTGGCCACCTTAATCTTTTTTGGGTGAATGTAAACTACCTAAAAAAAAGAGTATGGCTGACACAAAAATTATTAAATCCACATTCTTTTTATCTAGCTCTTTCCATTTGGGATTAGAGCTCAAAGAGCTGTGGAAATGCTTTCTAATGAGATTTTGAAATTCTCGTAGCAGGGAAATCCTTGTAGCTCCACAGGGAGCTCTTCTCTGGGAATTTGCTGGGGTAAAACACTTTCTTGACTTCAAATAATTCTTTAGAAACATTAAGAAGCCTAATATCAGTTCAAGAAATAGTATTCTCAAAGCTGACAGTAAAATGGAACAGTCATTTTATCTGACTGTGGTAGCATGCAGTTCCAAAATAAAAATTTTTTTGCAAATATCAGAATTTATTATTATGTCATTTGGAATTCCATCAGACTGAGTTGTGTTATCAACTTTAAGTTTTATGCCCAGAGATTTAATATGCTGATAAAAAATTGAGCAGTATGTCACCACTGAAGTCAGTTTTGACAGTTGTGTGTCAAATCCAATATTTGTAATAACTTGTAAAATATTTGGAAACAACCACCTGAAATACCAGCAGTTCAAGGAATTTCGAATTTGTGTGCAATTATTTTCTCAGTTTAACATGTGTGGATATCAGGTCTCCTGCAGTACTTCCAGAGCTGCTGTGATTTCTTAGAGTTTGGAGCCTCTGACATGAATTCAAGGAGGGGAGGAAGAGGAGGAGTTGTCTTTCTCCTGAGCAGAGTCCCCTCCAGCCCCAGGCTTCAGGAAACTTTTACTCTTAGCAATTCAATTAGGAAATAAATTATAAAAGTCTTTACACAGAGATGGATTAGTAATCATCTTCATACAGTGTAAGCTTATGGAAGTTTATAAGTTTGAAATGGCCACACCATGTAAGTCCTTCACATTTTAAGTGGGCATCTTTAAAGGGGAAAGCAAGAGCTGTACATTGATCATTAGTACTGTGGATTTTCCAGAGTGATAAATGATGGGTATGTGAACAATTTAGTTTACTGCTTTTACAGAAGTTGCCTCGCAATGTAATCTCATAACCAAAGGGATTTCACAACATCCTTCCCAATTTTCACCCATCCCCTTTCTCTTGCTGGCTAAGGATACAGTTTATGGATATAATAAAAGGAAAGCTTGCTCCCTTCAGACACACAGTAGGGAAGAGCACCACTCCTCTGTGACTGTGGTATCTTCATTAATGGTTCTGCTGACTTTGTCAGACCCTGTGGATGCCCACACTCTCCTTCCACAGCCCCTTTTGGGTGCTGGTAGTTTCATGTGCTCTCAGCCTGATGATCTGTCCCAGAGCTGGCTTTCTAAGGTCTCCTAAGTATCACCTGCATTTAGAGAAAAGGAAGCAGTGCTTTGGGATTTCCTGCATGGATTTGATCTTGTCACATACTGTTTGCCACAGGCACATAGGTACTACCAACTTCTCTTTGCCTTGCCTCTAAAAATCTAAGTAGAGCAATCAAGGGCAATTACTGCATCATTTGCTTGTGTTTATAACATATTAGAGCTTTCTGGGCTTAAGCACTGCAATCCATCCTGATTGCTACCAAGTAATCCTTTGCAGACTTATAAATCAAAACTGTGGCTGATTTTCAGCTGTACGTTTGCCATGTTTTGAAACTTTGCTAATTAAAACTTTATGAGCATGCAATTAAAGAGCAGAGAGCATTTTCCCTGCCTTACAACTGAAAATAACCCATAGTAGTCTCTGCAAAAATGAATTTCCTTTCTATTTACTTTTCTTAAAACCCTGACATTTGGTGGTTTCAGGCTTTCCAAACCATTTACCACATTTGTCTTTGAAGCTCTCTCTTCTGGTTGACTTAGCAACCTGAACTTAACAAATCAGACTGCTTAGCTAGACCTTCTGACTGTCCTGCAGCTTGAGGTGCAACCTTTGTCAGTGATTTTGTGTGCTTAGTGAAAATAAGGGTTCCAGATAGAAAACTCAGTGTTCTGAAGTATAAAGTACTGCTTAAAAAAGGTTTCTGGGATCAAAACACAAGCAAACATTACTCAGATTTGTGAAGGCAATGTTTCTAGAAGTCTGTAATGAAACTCAGGATAAGAACAATTACAGTGAATGGAATTAATATGGCTTGTTAACTCTTAGAATATATTCCCCTGGTGGGTTTCTTTAAGCAATATGAAAAGGAAAAAAAAGGTAAGAGTTCCTATAGAATCTCTTAGGCTGAGCTTGTATTTGGGTCACTTGATAAAGCCTACAAATAATGCCTTCTCTCAATTAACTTTCAAATCAGGTCATTTGTCAAATGCCAATAGTTACTAGTTTTTAGTGATGACAAATAATTACATTCACTTTAATTTCACACAAACCTCCAAAGCAAAAAATTAACCCACTTTGAGGTGCTCCATTCAATCTCAGTAAAGATATCAACATAATGCATACATTAAGCAGCATAGTTGCCCTTTTACTGCAATTTTCATTTAAGCAATTGTGTTTCTGAAAATAGGATCTGGAATGAGAAGAGAACAACAGGACTTATTGAAGAGGTGTGGTTCTCTGGAATGTGCAGGGTATATAAAAATCTTGTGTGCAATATGAACAGTGTTTAGTTCCTACTGTAATGGGAATCCCTGTGTATGCTGAAATACCTATTCCTCTAAAAAAATCCAAATTGAGTAAAATGAATTAATTTTTTAATGACTTTTCCAGATGAATACGTTGGTTGGTGTCATGCAGGAAATACATATATGGAAAAATATGAATTTGATCGCAAAAAAGAATGGAAATCAGAGCAGAAGGCAGGCTTTGACATTTATTAACATGCAAATTAAAGGCATCATTTCACAGAAGGGATAGTGCCAGAATGCCAAGTGGCAATTTCCCAATTTATGTTATGGGATAGAAGTAATAATTATCTGCTTGTTCAGTGGGAACCAACCAGTCTGGAACCACAGAGATTTGTAACTGTTTGGGAAATGTGTGTGCATTACTAAAAAGTGCATTACCCTAGCTAAGCCCTCTGGTAGGTATTGAAAGACAGGCTTCATTTCCTGAATTCTCTTGTTTGATTTTGCATATTTTATATCTATGTAATTTTTTCATTGTAGTTTCAAAGGTTTCTAGAAGTAAACTTTTACTTTAAAAGTAAAAATATTTTTAAAAATAAGGGAGGATGAGAGGGTAAAGCAAACAGTATGATCACCCTACATAAGTCACTGGCAGATTAGGAAGTTTAGGTGACTGTGTCACCTTGAACCCCACAGGAGTAAGATGCTAACTGATGGGTGGTTTATTTTAAGTGTACCTGCCACTAGAGGGGAATGGAAGCACATGTTTTGCCCCTTGAAAAGTGATGTTTTGATTATTGCCTTGGGTCTTGGAAGTGCCTGTTCTCTCCTCTCACTGTTCTGTCTGTCCCTTCTCTTTCCAGCCCATTTATTATCCCCGCTTTGATGTCCACTTCTGTCCCAAAATCTCTCCCATTGCTCTATTGTTCCTTCCCACAAATTGTCCTCTTGCATCATCTGCAATACCCTTCCTTTGGTGTCAATTATTTTTCCCTTCTATTTCTGCCCTTCTGTCCTCAAAGCCTGGTTCTGCACTTTTTCCTGCCTTGTGCTCCCAAAGTCATTCTGTTCTACATGATCCCTTCCCTTCCCTTCCCTTCCCTTCCCTTCCCTTCCCTTCCCTTCCCTTCCCTTCCCTTCCCTTCCCTTCCCTTCCCTTCCCTTCCCTTCCCTTCCCTTCCCTTCCCTTCCCTTCCCTTCCCTTCCCTTCCCTTCCCTTCCCTTCCCTTCCCTTCCCTTCCCTTCCCTTCCCTTCCCTTCCCTTCCCTTCCCTTCCCTTCCCTTCCCTTCCCTTCCCTTCCCTTCCCTTCCCTTCCCTTCCCTTCCCTTCCCTTCCCTTCCCTTCCCTTCCCTTCCCTTCCCTTCCCTTCCCTTCCCTTCCCTTCCCTTCCCTTCCCTTCCCTTCCCTTCCCTTCCCTTCCCTTCCCTTCCCTTCCCTTCCCCTTAAATAAGAGGTCTAAAATGGAGGGGTATAAAAAGAACCAACAACTTTCTCCAGGGTAGTATATTTATATTATTTATTATATTTCATTTTTTTAATTGATGACCTGTGTCTGATATTTCACCATGAGGCAGATGGTAACCCAAACTTTCAGCCCAGTGACTCATGTTTGCTAAACTGATAAGCAAGACCTGACTTTCTGTAGCTGTGTGACTAAGGGCTAGAATTTTCACAGCCTAATGTATGCTGTTCACTGTTTGTGGGAGAGAAGTTGCTGGATAACTAATGATGTAAGTAAGGTTCAAAAGGTATTTGTTAAAGTTTCCTTTGAGTTATGAAGTTCAACATTTGCAAAGACAGAAATGATGTTAAAGAGAGTGTCAGGATCAGCAGTTATTAATCACCTAAAGCAGGAATGGTGCCACTATTTACAAATATTTAAATGAGTTTTCAGGACACACCTGCCAGGCTGAGATTACCATCTGGTCAGATCCCACAAATTTAGGAACAGAAACAAGCTTTGTGCAGTATGTGTGTGTTTGATGATTAACCAGTGAGTGATACCGAGCTGTGTGTTACCCTGAGCATATGCCAGAAAACCCAGGGAAATCAATATTACAATCCAGCCATTCATGTTCTCTATAGAATTTCTCACAGTGATGCAGTGAGGGATGAGGAATGAAAGGCTTTTATTATAATGGCTGTCTGCAAAACACATTAATTATCTCTATCATGTATAAATATACCTGTATTTTTCATAAATTTTCTTGACCAGAGTGATTGACCTGAAACCACTTGATCCCAATTAAGAGTGATGAGAAGGAAGTGAGTAATATTTTTCTGTGGCTGACATGGTCTACTGTGCTTTATCCTGAAAAAAATGCAATACTCCAAATAAACCTTAGACATTCTCACACCACTGCTATAAAATAGTTGGTTAAGAGTGATTCATCCCACTGATACCCAGAACTGATACCCAGAACATATTTTATAGCTGCTGAGACCTTACTGAAGTAATTTCTCCAAAGAATAAAATGATGGACTGTATAGATACATTGCAGTTAAGAAGAGAAACTTTTGCCAAAATCTTAAGTGAAATGAAAGAGAATCAGAATGCTTTTGTGCATTTAAAATGTTGCAAAGTATTTCTTAGAGATTAAAACGAAAAAATGTTCTAAATGGCAAACCTGTGTAAATATCTTGAAAAATAAAAATGTGGCAAGGACTAAGCTAATCAGAGCCATCATTAAAAGTGCTCTCTAAAGTATGGCAGACATATTTATTTTTATATGATTGCTTTCTCTTTAACAAGTTAAAATATAAAGAATGATGAAGTCTTTATACTACTGTGTCCATAAAAGGTTAGGTAACACACATTAATAAGACATTGTCATCTGTTCTGTCCAAAATCTGCATTTGGAGGGCTGACATGAGCAGGGTTTTGTAACTTAACACTAATGAGAAAGGCATCAGGTATGAAATGAGGTTTCAAATGTTTTATACGTGCCTCAATAGATGGGCCATCGTTAAAGCGAACTATGTAGCGGGACAGGTTCAACACTTCCATGTGCTTTTGTCTGCAAGAAATTAAATTCTACCTGCCCTCAGAAGTGTGTAATGCTTTTAGGTGCCAAGGCTTTCTAGGAAAGTCCCAGCAGTACCTCTGTTTCTGTTCCTAGACGTGCTCTCAGCCACCTAAGCGGAATGCAGCTGCCTCTAATTCCTGCCCGAGTCGCACGGGCCTCTCTCAGTGTACAGCTTTGGTACTTCACACACCTCACCTTCAGGAGTTCATCTGGCAGGCACACACAGAGCATGGCTGGATTGCACACAGAGTTTGTATTTTGGCGTTTTGGAACAGTTGCATGGGAGGAGGAGACCCCTGTTACAGCTCCCAGCTGAAATCTGATCTCTCCCCTTCTAGGAGGGTGCTATAATCATTACAGTATGTGTGTTCTAAGATTGCACTCAATTAGAGCCCTCTACCTAAAAAAATGAATGTGCAGTGAACAGCAGCGTGAATTTGCAGTATCCTTGCTACTCTGAGCCAGCTTCCCACACAGGAATTAATTTACACATTTTGTTTTCAGTAAGGTGACTTTTACAGAGGCTCTTGCTTTGCACACTCCCCGTTACACAGAGCCTCTGCTGGCTTCTGATCTTGAGCTGTGGTTTAGTGACCAACACCTTAAACTCTGCCTCCCCTTACATCACCCCTGGAGCCAGAGGAAACCCAGCTAGCACTGATGAACTCCTGATTCCTCTGTCCTTCAGGTTCTGAAAAAATTATAAAAGTGCAGAAACACGGGTGTGGGAGCTGGTAATTAAGAAGAAGAGAGGTAGTAGTTTGTAAAGCTGCCTTTTGGTTTGAAGTGGTCACCTGTGGTTTAAGCAGTCCATTTTGATTTTTCACAGAGAAAGACTGAGAGTTTGCTGAGAGCCATTTTCCAAAGCCAGGCCTGTACAGTGGGGATGGAGTCTGTGAGCTCTTCTACCCTCTTTCTTTTACCTTCTACCAAGGTCAAGTCGGATAATCTGAGCACATTACAACACAATATTTGAGTCTTGTGAAATGGTTTTATTTTCCCTGAGTGAAACTGGAAAAATCAACATTTTACCGTGATACAGCAATTTCAATAGAAAAAAAATATATCTTATCTGATCATGTTGTGCAAAATCTAAGGCTTGGTTATTTTGAAAGCCATTGATTTATGAATGCAGCTATAAAAGCCACCTGTTAAGAATTCAGCCTTCTAATTAATATATTTTAACTTTAAAGACTTATATGCTACTGGGAGAAATTAATATGTTTTAATTATGTCTAATCATCATGCCTTCAGTGAAGCTGCTAAGAATTTTAGCATATTTTAAAAATAGGTAGGTACCAGTCTACACTTTCAATCAGGTATAATCAATAACATTAACCAATATCCTGAAATTAAAATGAAGATACAGAATATAATTGCATCATGGCAGGCAGTTTTGGCACTATTACCATGCAGCAGCTTTAATTTTGCTCTGGTATTTTGTTCACCTGTTATTCAGCCAATCACAGTTTTGCAGTCCCTTGCCTTTCCTCCCTTTCTTTTTTCATATACTAATATTTGTCTCATAAATGCATCTGAAGAAGAATGAATGTGTAGAGTCCCACCAGTCTCAGTGGGAGCCCAAAATAATTCAAGGAATTATTCAATATTCAAGGAATTGTCAGTTTAGTGCAGGAACTATGAGCAGCTCCCTGTTTTACTCAGGCCTGAACACATTAGGGCCACTATGATATGGCAGAAAACCCTGCTGATCTCAGGTTAAGTGGTTAATTAAACAAGGTTGAGTGGTCTAGTGTCTGTTTAAATCTCACCTTTTACGATACAGAGGATATGTGCTGGTTTTCTCATCTGTTTTACAGGCACTTGGCCTTGGAGGGGAGGGGTAACTCTGGAGAAATCAGAAATCTCTTTCTTAGAACCAATATTGCAGGTGCAGCCGCACCTCCAGCGCTGTGCTCAGTTTTGGGCCCCTCGCTTCACAAAGGACACTGAGCTTCTGGAGCCTGTCCCAAGGAGGGCAGTGAAGGTTGTGAAGGATCTAGAAAACATGTCAGATGAGTGTCTGAGGGAGCTGTGGGTGTTAATCTGGAGAAAAGGAACCTTGGGGAGACCTTATGGCTTTCTACCTCGAAGGCAGATATAGCCAGGTGAGGCTTGGTCTTGTTTTCCACGTCTCAAGTGAGAGCATGAGTGCTCAGAAGGAATCCAGAAAGGATCTTGTGGGGTTTGGCAGAAGGTACAGACACCACTGAGTGTTTATTTGTAAAGGCACCCTCCTGAGGAGCTGTCCTAATGTGCTTAAATTAGACTGAAGGATTTGGACATTTCCCAGTCTGGGTTACAGAGGAGGGGAAAGGAGCCCTTTATTTGTGTTATCTCATAGTCCCTGGCAAATACATGGTTAAGTAAGAACTGTGGCCTTCTGTTCACATTCAACTATTTCAGTGCCTTTGTCATCCTTTCTGCTATTGTCAGAATTAATGTGGGATGTGATGATTTAGGAAATGGCAGCAAATACTGTGGTTAAAATGCTTCTAGACTTCAGTACAGGCTCTGCAACAGATCATAAATGTCATGATCGCATATCGAGTATTCTAAAATAGCAGATTATTTTAGGAAATAATATCAGATCATGCATTTGGAGATCAGTGCTTGCCCAGAAGAAAAAAAAACCCCACAGTTATGGCTGACCCTCCAAATTCTCATATGTAAATGCCATATGAATAATGCCCTTCACATGGATAATCTCAAGAACGACTCCTCCATTGTAATTGGCTGCCACACAATAATGCCAAAATTTATTGTTTAAACTGGGAATCTTTTTGCAGTTGAGTTATTCCATAGCTCTGCATTGCCCCATCTGGCTCCTGATAGGATTTGTGCCTTGACATCCTCCAGGACTGGAGCTCTCCAGGGACCCTGGGAAGGAGGTTGGGCCCAGCAGGGTCATGTTGCCCCCACACAGGCTCCTGAAATTCTGATGAATGTGGCCAGCAAAGGCAAATTAAGGGAGAGGAGAATTTTGCCCACAGCTATGGAAGAGAAGAGTTAGGTCTGGTTGATTTAGCTCTGTGGGAAGCCACAGTGGTACATACAACATGTTAATGTTAGGGTGTTTTATTGTATCACTCTCACATGCTGTGTTCATTTGTAGGGACAACATGACTTCCATAACATTTATTTTAGGGTCATTTTATTACTTTAATAATGCAGATTTAGATTGTAATTAAAGCCTGTATGATTTGTGTTAATAGCTTGCAGCTTTGTTCAGCATATGTTTAGATATTATAAAACTCTTTCAATAGACAATGAATTCATTTGTCCCTTTCACTTATTAAGATGCATGTGCACTTCATCAGGTTTATTCTTTGTAAATTTTGAGTGTGCAATTCAATCGTAAAGTCACATAGAGACACATGCCAAATTTGGGACTTGATGGATTATGACTGCCCTTGTGAAAGAAAGAACTAAGAAAACAAGAAATCATTATGGTAGTTAATGTTAAAATAATAAATTTTTGCCTATTTAGCCACATCTTTGCAATTATCCCACTACTCACTTACATGGCATTGTTAAATATGTTTCTGACTAGAATAAATTTATATGTTATTATGGATTTCATGCTTTTCTCTTACTGGTCTAATAGATTAAATTCTTTCCTTTAAAACTGCACCTTTCAATTAAATTTGATTATTCCTTTTTCTTTCCCTTATTTGGCATTCTTTGTCCTCTGACATAATCCTTAGCGCATTTTATACAAAGGCGCAGCTCTGGTTCCCTTTTAACTCCCAGTATTTTCTGACAATGAGCTTATGTTGTCCACATCATCTGCTACAGAGATTATTTTCACTTCCAGTTCCTTTAAACTGTTTCTCTTGTAACAGGACCCAGGCCCAAGAGGTGTTGAACATTTCTGATGAGGAATCAGGTACCTTCAACATTATGTGACTGCAGAGTGCACCCTGAAGCAGCTGAAACAATATTTGGTGAGGATTTAACAGACCTTTTTTTGTGACACCTAAATGTCATACACCAACCCAAAGCCCCCTTCACTAGTATTGTTTTTCATCTGTATATTATAGGGAAGAGAACTGGAAAAACATTGAGGTTTTTCTTTTCTTCTCTATTCCTATTTCTCACCTTTTGTGTTGTTTTTAATTGGTTGGTTTTAATTGTTTGGGGTTTTTTTTGTTTGTTGGTTTGGATTGATTTTCTTTTTTTTTTTTTTTTTGCATCAGAGAAAGAATAAGGGAATTATATCTCTTTCCTGTTTTTAGCAATAATCATTCTAGCACACTCTTCTGTATTCCAGTATGGACAGCACGAAAAACATGAACAGCCACCAGCTACTTTTCTTTGTCTGGAACATCTCACATATCAAAATGCCTCATGAGATAAACAGGTAATTACCATGACCTTCAAAACTGAGAGTGTAGATATTTGGAAGGGATGCTTATTGGCTGAAAATCCTAGATCAAATTATCTGGAATTCTGGGATTGGTAAAATCAGAATCCTAATTTGAATCTTATACAGTCAGTATTTTTATCTCTTCCTTATGCTTCCCTGTAATTTTCTCTTTATAGTAAGAAAGTAAGAAACTAAAAGGCTTTCTATGGCATTTTGTTTTCATTTCATGGTAGAGAAATTGAGAAATTTTTAAATGTGTTTTTCTGAGCATAATTAAAAAAAAAAAGAAAAGCATAATTAACATAACAGTTTACTCTCCAAATGTTTCCCTGCAGTCTTCTGAAAATAATCTTCTACAAACATATTTATTCTTCAAATTGTTCTCAAAATGGTCTTAAATATACTGTCCTTGTTTACCAATCCAAGCATGTGCTGTTCTAACAACAGATATCAGCTCTGAAGAAGCTACAAAGAAAAGGGCTTATGCCTAATACAACCTTTTCCAAAATCTGAGTTATTAACCTGAGTTTCTGGGTTGGACACATTTCAGCTCTAACTGTATCACTTGTAAATGTTTCATTATCTCAAGGTGTCATATTGATGTAAAGTAAACCTGTCTGGTTTGGTTTTTGTTACATTTTTCTCCCTCCTTTTTTTCTTTGTTTCAGGAAGAAGAGTGAGAAAACAGTTTGAGCCACTGGGTATCAGGCAGCATGGTTGCTGTGCTAATGAAAATTTGGAACACCGTTGCAAACTGGAGTGTTTGGCAGAAGCAGGAATTTCTCTGTGCTGTTTACGAGGTATATAAAAAGGTCAGTGTTATTTTATAGATTTTTAGCCTTAGCAATATTTTTTTTTATGATTTACTTTTTTTGTTTTGTAACAACCATGGTTTGGGGTTTTTTTTTGGTTTTTTTTTTTTTTTTTGTTCTGGATATGGAATGTAACTTTTTTGATTGCCTGGCACGTTCTAGGAAAATAAATTGTGTTTCAAAATTCCAGACACACTTTGACTGTATTATTAAGAAAACATTGCTCCTGGAATAATAAATGGTAGGGTTATTTTAAGCAGTTGTGTTACATTTTCTAAATCTGCAAAAGAATCAGAACAATAAAAGAATGATCAAGGCTGGGTTTCTTTTGTTTTAACAGGCAGGTCATCAGTTGGCCTATTGGCAAAACTCCATTCATTGTCATGGATTTACATGAATTTCCAGAAGTTGCAGATTTGGGCAATAGCTTCTTAAGTGTTTCAGAATTATTGTCTTTCATCTGGCAGTGCCAGATGAAATTGAAAAGTACCAATTACAAGATGATTTTTGTGAGGTTAATCTTCCCCTCCATGGATAAAGGGCAATAAGTGCTCTTTTGGGCCACAGGACAAACTACATTGGCCAATATAAGCCAACATAAGATAGTGAAGTGAGACTCTGAATGTGATAAAAATACACCAGGCCCTATATCAAACACAGGTAGTTTATTTTTCAACTGAAATTCAGACGTTTTAATATTCAGTTGTGAATGGGACGATGCCTTCCATTTGATAAAAATTGAAGTCTCGGAGTTTAGATTCCTTTCTTTCTTCTTCATTTTCTTAGTGATGCTTCAGAAAAGGAAAAAAAAATAAAAAAATTTCTGAACTTCCATTTTTCCCTGCAAGGTGCTTAGATTTTTGAGAACCATTGGTACATTCAGAAATGCAGAGCCATGTATACACTGCCAAGTACAGAGAAAGAGCTGCAAAGTGTTGGTGGTTTCATAAGACTGTATTCTTTCCTACTCTGACTCCCCCAAAGAAATCTTACTATTCTCCTTTTGCTAGCAAGGCTTTTATTTTTTTTTGTCTAGGTAGAGAACTGAATGTAAAGCAACACAATTAAAACCTATTGATTTAAGCAACATCTTATTATTTCAATAGTCTAGCGACTGTGCTCCCCCTGTGTGGCCTGCAGCCCATAGGTATAACACGGTTCTAGCAGCTGTGAAAACACTCTGCCTTCCCCGTGTTTAGATACCTATCTGTGGCTAGGGAGCAACAGAGGAAGTCAAAACTCCAAGAATATAATGAGGGTAGAGAATGTATGGTCGGCGCGTTTCTCCCCAGTCTTGCTAAGTAAAGCAAGTTTGAAGACTTGTCCTTTTGTCCTGCCAAGTTTACCAAATCTGAACTTTCTCAAACACTGTGTGAGCTTAATTTCATTCTTCTAAAGACAGGCCCCTCCAGTCCTGTGAGACTCTGGCTCAGGGCTTAAATCTTCCTCCCACAGAGGCTGGTGTGATTTAGCCCATACAGAGGCATAGGTCACAGGGTTAAATACAATGAACACTGGTGGTTCCTCAAGAACTATATTGAGTTCTCAAATCTGGTTTTGAGTTCAATTCAAATGTGCAGTGGGTACAGAAAAGAGTTTTCAGACTTA
The DNA here is from genome assembly GCF_971803275.1 of Cyanistes caeruleus. Classification (NCBI taxonomy): domain Eukaryota; kingdom Metazoa; phylum Chordata; class Aves; order Passeriformes; family Paridae; genus Cyanistes; species Cyanistes caeruleus. The sequence goes on from NC_141705.1 coordinate 77,002,275, forward strand.
AATTAAGAATTAGGCTAAAGTTAGCCACCTGATTCAGTAGATGTTAAGATGTTAAGTAGGAGTTTCATAGCAGGTGAATAAGTTAATCAAGATTTGAGAAACATAAAATGTAAATCCTCTTTACCACGATAGCATGTCCTTTCCAGAAAAACTGTTTCTGCAAAAAGGCTTTCTTTTTGTTCTTCCATCAATGGTATATTTTTGGCTTTCTGAAATAAGTGATCAGTCTGGAAAAACTACAAAGCTGAGCATGACTTTGGTAACCGAGTTTAGAGGTGTATTTGAAAGGGCATCCCTCTTTCTTCCCCACGTTTGCTGCCTTTTGTAAATCAGGTATTGAAGAAATGCCTTAAAATCATTCTCTGATCCTCAGGCTAAAAAATGTGTGTCACAGAAATCCTGGTGGGATTTCATGTCATCTGATGTGGATGTCAGCACAACATGCAGCCTCCCCTTTGGAGAGGAGCTGTGCTCAGTACCTGCCTGGAGATGAGTGAACAGATCATCCAGGCATTTTGACATCTGTCAATCCCTGGAGCAATTGCAGCTTTTGCCATCCTGCCTTTGAAAGCAGCTACTGCTGCGCTGTAATTCACAGCCTATTTATTGCTGGGGGAGGTTTTTCTTTTCATTTATTTTAATTTGTTTTCTTTATGTCATTAAAAGCAGTAGAGAGGTCTATAAAACAAGCACAACCTTAGGTAAACACCACAGCAGGCTGCTGAACTCTTTTAGGGACCCCATTTTCATCTATAAATTGTAAGTAGCTACTCAAACTACAGGATTTTGCTATGATCTACATAATTTTCTCTCCCCAGCTGCAGATGGCTTCGAATCACTATCACCTTTGCAGCTGGACCTATCACATATACAGTTGATCATTGTAGGTCCTTTCCTACTGAACTGTTCTATTTTATCTCCTGTCCCCATGGAGGTCAAATTCCTTCTGTTGACTCTGACTTTTCTCCTCTCAAGTCATGGATTTGATTGTCAGCCACTTTAGTCCCTTTTAGTATCCATTTACCAAATACCTTTTAACATAATTCCAAATTCTTGTTGAAACTTTATATTTTATAATTATTATTTCACAGATTTTCAAAGCTCTGCAGGCTTTGTCTAAAAATAAACATGGCAAAACACACAAAAAATAGCCCAAGCCCTCTTGCTGCAACAAATAGACCTGTTGAGGGAAGAATTTTATGCCTATGTCAGCCAGAGAATGAATAGCCTGACATGAACAGCCATTTCTGCGTTATGTTACTGATGAATTAATTAAATTCTTTTCAAACTGTAGGGATTGGATTCTTACTATGCCAGTCTCACTTGAATTTTTTTGGTGCTTGTTCACTGAAGTTTAGAGTTTGAGTACTACTTTTCAATATCTATATATTTCTCGTGTCCTTATTGTCATAAGGGGATATGGATGTAATTTAAAGGTGGCCATCTAATATCTTGAGAACACAGTGAGGTGGTTAATCTGGTGATATTTGCATCGTGCAGTAAAAATTACAGCAGTACAGTGTCCTGGAGAACACAAGCTAAGTAACTGCAGGATGGCTTCAGTGTCTAATGAGTAGCCTGAGCTGGTATTTGGAGGGGCACAACTCAGAAATGATCATCTTAGCCTAAAATGGCAGGGTGCCTGCACCATTCTGGAAAAGATGCCAGGGGCTGGGCCAGCTATTTTGTCACTGGGTCTTAAAATCCATCTGTTTAGGGGTATGGAATTGCCTGGCTTGTTATCGACATAAATTGTGAAATTGTTTGTCTGTATAGCAGAAAAAGCTGCCTCAGCTGTGCTGAACACAGAGGTCTGCACAGGTTTGGGAGATTTCCCATCCCTTTGTCTTCCCCTCGGTGTCCACCTTGTTCCTGTCCGTGTGCGCTACCACGAGCACAGCACAAGCGTGGCACGTATCGCACACTCTCAGCAGATGAAGCAATCAGCAACATCTCTACTCCCTGCAACTCTGCTAGCCAAGGCTCCTCTTGGCTCGTTGTGTCCAAGTCAGAATTCCCTCATCCGCTTGGAATTCTTGTTTTAAAAACACAGAAGCTGATTTTAGAAACACTAAAGCCAATGAGAACTGCAAGAGCGCAGCACCTCTGGGAATCCAGCCCACATCCCTTTTGTTTTGAGTGTAGGATCGATCCTAAATGAGAAACCTTTTGTATTTTGGAAACTAAGAAGGAGCTGAAACAAACTTCTTCATACTTGGCAAAAACAGAATTGCTCTTGATGGAGACCAAGCATGGAAAATTCTGGTCTGAGAGGATTATGTTTGTCAAAGTTATGACAAGTCTGAACAGAGAGTTTTACATAGAAATCCCTCTCATTTTACTGTCTACAGTGACAGTAGAATATATTTATGCAAAAAAATAAAATATGAGAAGTTAGATTTATACTCACCAAACAATTACTAGTAAGCAAAAACCAAAACCAGATCAGCATAATGATGTTTTTGTCAAGCGTAACAATTTTGGTTTGGCCCAAATACACAGATACAGATTTGGACTTTCTGTCACAAGTTGCCAAACATTTGTTTTCATTTATATCTCTGTATTTGTGCGTGTGCATATTGACAAAGGGGATTTGACTCCAAGAAGAAGAGAGCTATTTTCCAAATCCCAGCACAAATCCCTCTATTGACTTCACTGGGAGTTGGATCAGCACCTTGGTGAGTATGTTCAAAAGAGAGTGTCCAGAGTTAAACTATCAGTTCTCCATCCAACTCTCATTGAAAACAATTAAGTCTTTCCATTAACTTCAATTACTCTTGGATCTAGGTTTAAAACACAGATTTTGTCTAATAGGACATATGGAGGCTATCCTATTAAGCGTGTTTCAATCACATGAGGGCACAAGAATTTAAGGACAGAGGGCTGAAAGCCAATATTAGCTGAATATTGGAGGTTAGAAAAATGCAAAATTAGTAACTTTTAAAAGGGCATGGTTGCTGCAGTAAATCAGAAGACTTCATTCCCTTTAAACCATTTTTAGCATTTAAAGATGACTGAACTGTGGCTGCCTTTGATTGTCCTGACTCAGAAAAGTATTCAGCAGTTAAGCAATGCAACTTAAGTGTGAGCATAACTCCTCTCTTAAGGAGGGGAGGAATTAAACACATGCTTTAGTGATTTCCTGACCTGAGGCTTTTATTTTCCTTCTGTGAATATTAGTGAAAGTACCTTTTTGTTCATAAGAACACTCATGAAAAGCACATTTTGAGCCCCTGGCTCAGATTTGCTTAATCTAATCAAGGAGGAGAAAGTCACATGATGTATATTAGGTAACCAGTTGCACAATTTGTGGGTGACCATTAAATCATTTCAGATAGTAAAAATTGTAATAACTTTCAGCATGCTCTCAGATAATTCATAAACACAATACAGAACTGTTCTCTAGCTCTGGATGTTCTCTCAGGGAGGAATATTGGAAGACATACACAAACTCCAACTTAAGATAGACTGTTTTCTTATAAGGTAAAAACCTCCATAATTCCCTCCAAATGTGGAAGGAGCTTCTATTTTCTGCATTGCTCTGAAGTTTTTCTGATTGGACACGATTGCGTCCAGGCTAAACAGACTTGCAAACAGTTGTGCTTAAACAATGCCTGTAGAAGTTACAAAAGTACCAGCAGCCCTCACAGACACCTTCAGGTACCTTTCAAACCATATTGCCTATTTTATTTATGTGAGCTCAGATGAATGAGGCATTTGTGTGAAAAAAAGTGCATATTTGTAAAACACCTTTGAGAACACACAGGAAAGAGGATTTTTTTTTTTTAATGTTTTATGTGTTTATGTGCGTATTCCATATGTTCTATTTAGGTGAACATTTAAGCAAAGATTTCTGGGTCAAATGACCTCATTTATTGTTTGTAAACTAAGCTATCTAATCTGGCTCAGTGTCTTTTCATCATATGGTGTAAGTCAAATAAACTCATCTGTTGCTCAGGCTTACAAGCACAGGGCGTTTTCAACTCAACAATTAAACACAAACTCTGGTCAGGCTGGGGCCAAAATGCAGCAGAGACCCTGCAGAGGAGTGCTCTGGGCCCCTGAACTCAGTGCCATGAGATTACTCATTTTTCATTCTTCTGGAGGAAATCCTTAGCTCACTTCACTTCAACTGGCTACAGCTGATGCCAACCTGCCATCCAGAATCCATAAACACCCTGAAAATGGGGTAACTCCAGGAGTTGCTAACTGGCCCAAGCATCTGTGTGTGTGTATCACAGAAAGGTTCTCTGTCAGTGCAGAGAAGCATCTGTAAGGTGCTTGTGTGATTATGGCAGTAGGCAGAATAGGCTGAGGACACAGAGGAGCACAAATGTACTGAATTCCTTTTCCTTTTTGCTTCTACCTAGAGATACCCAAACTGCTTCAGCCTTCTTCTACCCACTTGTGAACAGAGAAAAATGCTTTCTTATTTTCTGTTCAGCAGAAGCCACTATGGTCCAGTGTTTTGGGAAAAGGGATTTTGCAGGTTACTTGAATCAACAGGTAGGGTGCATCCTTTTATGGTGAGGCAGTCTCAAGCATACGTGACAAATTTTACCTTCTTCAGCAGTGGGATGGCAGCTCTGGGAACTGGATCAACCAGGGTTACAGAAATAATCAAGTAGGTTTATTAAAGAGCCTGGCTAGATATAAACTCCATCTTACACAGGATCTACTGAAGAGCATTCTGTAGTTTCTCTTCTGCTCAGCTGAGCATTTTTTTTTCCCAGGGTCTGTAGTTTCATGTTAGTCTGTTACAGCTACAGGGGATATTAGTCAGTATTTCTCTGAAGTTTTGTTTCAGGTCAGAAAGACTAATCTCCAATTAATCCCTGTCAAGTGTGAGGTGTTTTTTGAAGACTTACAGCCAGGCAGTGGAAAATAGCAGGCATTGGGACATAGTGGACTTCAGGTTTCTGATCCCAGGCTTTTCCTTTCAACTGCTGAGAAACCAGAGATTTACCTCCTTGCCTGTTTGGGGAACAGAATTACATATGGAGGCATACGTTTTACTTTACATTTCTCTTTGTACCTTTTAACATGTCCCCTCTTAAAGAGTGTCAATGGGTTTGATACCATAATCTATATGGAGCCTGGAATGAGACACAGTGATGTTTGGCCCTCTGCCACAGAAGTCTGGTACTGCATAAATGCATAAAAATTACATGCCTGCAAGTCTGACTCCCTCAGGAGTGAAGGAGATTGCAAATCCCAGCACACTGTGGGTACTGTGAGCATTTCTTCAGCCTTCTGCAGCATCCTTCTCCCTCTGGATGGAGCATGAACAGAGGGCCTGCACTGGAGCAGCGTTCTAGAGGGTGTAGGGAGAGACCACAAGAGACAAAATAGATAGAAAACTGTAGTGAAATGAGCCCAGTGGAGGGCAATTTCATCCACATTAATACTTGAAGGTTTAAGATAGGAGCCTGTTGCTTTAAAGTGCAAGAGAGGCAGATCATGATTTGAGACTGGAGACATGAGGAAACACGGTGTGTTGTGGTATACCTTCACCAAAGTGCCTCAATCTGACCCTAAAAATACGGAATGGTATTATCCATTAGGTAGAATAAAGACCAGGTTGAACTAACTCCTTCTAGACTTGAAAACTGAAAAAAATTCCACCCAAAAATACTCATCTGGGGCAGACACAGAAGTTATTCCTGGGTAAGACAGTTTTATGGCAAGAGTTATGTGGGGTTTTTTTTAGCTAAAGACACATTTCAGAATGGCAGTGACTTAGTGAAGGTCATCTACAGTAGACTGCATCGTCATCCTCCTAATTACAGAGGATGACTAATCGTGTATCCTCCCTTTTCAATCTGTAAGTTTGCTTTTGAGCCAGCGCGGGTTCCATGCCAGATTTCCCCGATGTCTCGGAGTTCAGTGAACCAGCATTTAGCTGTACATTTCTTTGTACATCTCTGAAGTGTTACTTCAGTACAACTTAGCAGCAATATCAGGATGCAGTTGTCTGAAAGAAACTAAAATATGGGACACCCTGTGTGTTTGGTGGAGCAGGCCATGATAGATCCGACATTCTCTCTCTTTATTTTATATTATATACAATTATAGGTAATTGCCTTTATTAAGATCATGAGGTTTTGCTAGATTCAGTATGCTAAGTGTGCAGTACTCTGTGCAGGGAAAATTCTTTTCCTTGAAGCATGAAGTGAGCATCAGAAATTGCCTCAGTTCATTTACATGCTTATGAAATAATACAAAGGAAAAGCAAGTTTTCCCTTCATTTAGGAGAGGAAGCTGCAGTTTTGACTCCATCTTCAGTCTTCTGGAGAGTTTGTCTTTTTGGGGAATGAACCATTGTGATTTATATTTCCAATTGTCATTTGTATGCATGAGTGTTGCCTTTTCTTTAGTAAAATACAGAGGGATTTGTATGTTTTATTTCAATCACACACTTGACCTTGGATTTAAGGAAATCTGAAGAAAAAGGGAAAACTTGAAAAATTCTGCAATTCCAGCTCTATTTCTATTGTTCTGTCTGTCTATATTGCAAGCAGGAAAAAGTGGAACATCAGGAGCTGAAACTATGCAAAGAAGAGAGGCCAAGGGCCTTGCAGTTATGGGACAGGTAAATCTCATGGCTTTTGTTGGGAGCCATGGATGGAAGTTATGCAATTCATTTGACATTGTCTTTTGTTGCTTTTTTTCTGTCCTCTGCATTCCATGGAGTCTAACTAGGGCTGGTATTTTCAGTGGGAAATGTGGCAATTATGTCCATGCATATTTAAAATTTGTTTTAATTCTTTTGAATGTAACTACTGTAAATACACAGATTTTCTTCCCCTGCTGATTGTATGTGATGACACCAATTTGAAATCTAAGATTCCGCCAACTCCCTAAGATCTGAATGCTGTTAAGGGAAAACACTCCCTTACAGGAGGTCAACAACTATGAGAGTTTCAGTGAAGGTGTTAATATTCAACAACAGGAAAAAAAGAGAGAGAAATAAAAATCTTTGCTTTACTTTAAAAGCAAAAAATATAAAACAAAGTTAACAAAACAGAATAAACTGAGCAAGATTCACACGTTTTCTTGAAAGCCTTCATGTAGCCACGCAGACAGACATGCATGTGACTAGTTATTGAGATTGACATAAACAGCTGATGTGGATGTGGTGATGAAAGCGATGGAGATCAATAGCAAGTCACAATCCCATTATGAAAGTAATGCATTCTGCATAATGTTCACGCACATCTGTCACCCCAAAGAATGAAAGCTGGTTTAAATCATTAGGCAGAAGCTAGCATCTTGATAATGGCAGCCCTACTTTGCTTCCCAGGATAATTACTAAACTGACCAAAGCGTTTTGTGGATTTGATGGTCTGCTGAAGATATAAACATTCAAGGGTTTCTGCAAATCATCAGTGAAGTGTTATCCAGCTTCTGCAGTGCTCAGCCACCAGCACTGCCAGGAAGGCTCATATCAAATTAATTACGAGAATTGTGAGAACACCACCAGCAGGGACCACACGAATGGCTCTCCCTGCAACATGGGACTCCAGAGTGGTGCTTCCACAGAGCTGAACTCAGAGCAACCCTGTGAACAGCACTATGAATTCTTGTGGGTTTCTCTTCTTGTTTCTTATAAAAATGTGTGCACTGATCAGTGTCAGCTCTCCATACATTTTCCATAAAGAACTTTTGTCCTTAAAGTTATTAGCTTTTAATTTTTCAAATGGTTAAGATGTGCTTGTTGTCCTTCTCCCTGAGGTCTCTCAGAGGCAGCTGATAATTTCTGGAGATGCTCCACATGACTTCTGTGTATTGCTGTGTTTTCCATCAAACACATTTTGCCGGGCAGGAAAAATACAGATCACAATGAGGGCTGTGTGCATTTCCCTTGAAGATAGTGCTTAAAAGTGTGTGGAGGACAGAGAGGCAGACAGCAAAGCTACTCTGTGATTGAGGAGAAGTGTGCTGTGAAGGCCCATCTTGCTTCCTTGGGTTGCCCTGCAATGTGAGATTGTTGGCAATGAAGCAATTTTGAAGAAATCACTGGTTATGGTCTTAATAGATTAGGTTTTGACTGCCCAAAGCAGATGCATGTTTTCTGAGGACAGGAGAGCAAAGAAGGGGGGAAAAGCTACACTTGACACTTTGTCTCACTTATTCCTTAGCCATATTTTAAATGTCTGTTCAATTCATCTCCACTTGCAGAAAGAGTCATGGCATGCATGTGTTGGAGATGCAGCTGAAGAGAGCCAGGTGATGATCCTTGAGTAATGTTGTCTATAGCGACAGATAAGAAAATGCAGTTCTCTTTCATTGTGAAATACCACAATGTAGACAGAAAGTTTGAGAAAAACAACTCTCCCTGACAATGAGGACATGGATCTTGACCTTTTTTTTCCCTTCAGTGGTCTCTGAGCCTGATTTAGTGTTATGAGTATTTTTCTCCAAAGGTGATAACCCTGTGAGGAAGAAATAACACAAACTACTAGGACTTCTAGCAGGGGGAGAAATAAACGGGCATAATGGTGTGTCCTGCATTGTGGTCTGTCACTGATGGTTTCATTGGAAGTTTTTTATTGGAAAAGCTGTGTAGGGGGAATAAAAACTCCAGCAAAAAGCTTGGCTGATACTTTGACTGTAAAGCATATAGTGAAGAAATCTCTGACTGGTAGAAAGTGTTTCTGAACACTCACAAGGTGTGTTTTGTTTGTGATCTTAGGGTCTAGAAATAACAAATCATCAAGTCTGGTACTTAACACTCTCCACGCCAAAAAAATAGACTTTTGGTCTGGGATGGATTTTTTATGAACAGTTTATAATCCATATCAAAATATGGATTTATAAAGGCAGTGCTGACACAAATTTAGAACAGGATCCAATAAAAACCTATGACTTCTGGCATGCAGAAAAGTGTAGAAGGTCACAGCCCTTGTCTAAAACCCCCCACCCCCAAAAAACAAGCACAAAATGCTGTCTTATTGGAATTTACATAGATTTTTGTGTTGCCAAAGCCAAGCAAAAGAGGGAATAATTGAATTTGGCCCCTAATAACAGCAATGCAAATGTGTTCCTCTGTGTGTTTTACAACTTTTTCTTGTATAATAAGTGACATGATATTGCATTCTGGAGTGTAAGAAGCAGCTTTTGGATACACAATATTAAGGAGAGGAATGAGATTTTATGAGTTAAGTTAGAGTGAATGACAGATGGGGGAGAAAAAACAACTTATTTAACATTATCTGCACTCGAAAAAAAACAGAAAATGGGATGTGTTTCCTCGCTGATTTTTCAACCGAACACAATCTGTAGCAATGGTGCTGTGTGGCAGGAAATTATCTGAAATAATGAACTGGTCAAGTATGCTAAAACTGATACCCTTCTCATCAGCATCCAAAATATGAAACCTGCCAAAAAATTCTAATTGCAGTTTACTCTGTCCAAATTATTTTATTACTTGCCAAGAATGGCTTTGAAATATTTGGCAGAGTCTTCTACCAGGAGACAAATGAAACAAAAGGGAATGAAGTGGAACACAATAACAAAATACCCCTGCCCCCTTGAAAAATAGCAGGTTTGGGGGTTTAGCCCTTTCTTGAAGAGCTGATAACTCTATAACCCAAACTAAGTAACAAATCAGAAATAATTTATCAAGGACAAGCAAATTGGACTCAGCTAAGAAGCCTTCCAAACTTAAAGGTGTTTCTTGTTAGAGCAGCTGCTTTAATACTGTGATAGTCACAAGGTGTGTTGATATTAAACATTAAAAAAAAGGAGAAGCTTGCCATACATTTACCTTGGTACAAAGCTATGAGCCATGAAGTAATGTACAGAAATGTCACTGACTAAGCCAAATCTGAATTAAGCAATCATGACATAACTAAAGAAGAGCTTCAAGAGAGTTCCACAAACTTGCATTGCAGCTCCAGGCAGAAAAGTCCTTGTGTCTTTGTAAGAACAGTGAGTTAAATTGTTTTTTTTTCTGGGAGTAGCCCACAAATAAATGAAATCCAATTTTTAATTTTTTTTTTTTTTTTCATTTCAAGGATTCAAGGTTCTATTTGCTGTAATTTTTCCTTTTGATATAATAAGGTATGCTGAAAATGACATTCAGGCCTGCATACCTGTTAAGCCCTTGGTGTTGTACTTAGGGGATACCTTTGACCATTGCACGACAGTTCGAAGGTGTTGTTTCAAGAAGGTGATTTTGACATCATTACTGCCCGCAATTCTCGCTCACCAAATCAAACCCGCAGCAGGTTTGAGCCGTGCAGATCCATTCCAGTTCTCCAAGGGCATCACCTGCCCGGGCTCTGCTGCCTTGGCCACAGCCCTGCTGTGCCTTCCATCTCCTCCCATGGCAGTGGGGAGCACAGAGCGTTTCTGGGTCTGGCACCTGTGTGCCAGTGAGGGCACTCCTGCAGGAGGAGCCAACAACGCTGGCCACAGCCAGCTCCCTCCACCACAGCAGCTCCCAAGGGAGGCAAGAGGGCCAGGAGCTGATTAGCCGACTCAGGTCAGAGATTTTTGAACTCTGAATTTGGCAGGCACGTGGAGGAGGAATGGGTTTTGCAGTATTGTGTTTTAAGATGCATTTATTCATAAGTATGAAAGCTGCAGACATATTGTGTTACTGCAGCAGGATCTTGAGCAGATGTTTAGATTTTACAGAGGGAAGTGTATGGAGACACTTTCAGTTTTCCTTTAATTTTAAAAAAGTTCATTGTTACCTTTGGTTTTACATACTAACACCTGCAGGAAGACAACCTGCTTCATTATGTCAGATTGCCTGAATATGAAGATTTTTTTAATTAGCTTTTTTCTCCTGAATAGGCTAAATAAATCGAGGTAAATGTGTTGTCTCCTGCCATGACACCGGAGCCAATATGTGTTGTTTGCAAGGAAGATAGAAAGGAAACAGTAGAGGAAATACTTGGAGTAAGATTTCTCAGGCTTTTCCATAATGTGATCATAACTTAACTGAAGAATTATGTAACTGATCATTTTATTTGTTTCATAGTTGCTTGGCTCTCTCTAGTTTCTATATACATTTACATAGCAGGCTTGGTGAAGCCAAACAAATTGTTATTTGGAAAACCTGTGCTGTTGAGAAGGGGTAAGGTTATCTCAGTTTTCTGTTCATATGATTTACTAGCTTTGTTTTGTTTTGTTTTTTTTTTAAATAGGAAGTCCATATCAATGATGGCATTGTCCCCAGGAAACACTGTGGGTCAGTGATCTCTGCAGGTCTCCACACTGCAAAGCACATGCACAGGGAATATCTACCTGCAATTTTGAGTCCAGCTCAGGACTTCTGAAGAGAATCTACCAGTTGTCCACACTTACCCTGTTTTGATATGCTTTGGCAAAAGGTCTTGGAGCAGGTGAAGGAGATTCCTTTCCAGTGAAACTGTGCTGGAGGATGCACAGCAGCACTGCAGCGAATGCACTCCAGCTGCCAAAGGGCTTCCAGGCCATGGAACCTTACTGGTCCAAGGTTTGACATATAACTGGCCAGACTGAAATATCTCCAAAACTCATAGCCCTACCCCTCAAGAGCTGAGTGTGTGGACTTTGGGCCCTCAACAGCAAGTTTTTACCTTGAGAAATTTTTCTGTTGGTTGTATGTGCTTATCCTTAGAAAAAGTGGCTTGTAGAGAGCTCTAGTTTCAGCTTTGAGGTTTTTTTTGAGAATATTTCTACTCAGAGTTTGTGATCTTTGTTGCCTCCTTTTCTAATGAAGTTTTGGATGATTAAGAATCTTGAGGCTGTCTTGAAGAAGAAAATCAATCTTAAGGAAAATCCTTCAGTTTTATCTAACTCTATTTTGCCACTGGTTTGCAAGACACAAGAAAGAGATCTGTAGAAAAATATAAAATCAAAGTTACTCTGTTCTCCAGTAAATATTTAAGTGATATTTTTTGGTGGAACCTGATCTGAGACATATATGTGCACCTTGATTGTTCACAGATAAAAACTCTAGACCCTGGAATAGTGCTTCCAAGTAGTGAAATAAATGAACACTCCCATTGAACTTCATGAGATGCCACACAGGAACAGGAGCCTGCACAGGCAGATCCTGCTGTAAGGTCTGGTCCTAAAATACTGAGAAGGCTGAGTCAGAGGGTGTGGGTGAGCACACAGGCAAAAATATGTGTCCTCCCCTCTTGTCCTGTGTCATAGACTGTAATCTCTGTTGCACATGTCACATGCAAAGAAAGGAATCACTTTTCTATTGTGGTAGTTGTTATCCTTTCTAAAAAAAATATATGATACCTATTTCCAAGCCTCCATGTGCCATGTTGGCCTTCTTTTGCTGGAGTCAGGTAATGAGAAAATATTCAGGATTGTAAATTAAATGGCTTGAGAACTGGGATCCCTTTAAATATTTTTTTAATTTCTCCCCATTCTGGCACAAGGCAGATGTGTTGGTGAATCCAACAAAAACATGGAATATACAAATATTATTTAACATAAGTCATATGGGTCCCAAATTCCCAACAAGATGTATCAGACATAATAGTTAGCACTTTGTATCCTTACAATGGAAAATAGCAGGAGTTCTAAAGATGAGATTGTCCTAAATTATGATTATTCAAGCTCTTTAGATCTTTATCTGCAGAGAACTTGTAGAGTCTTGTTATTCTGGAAGTACATTGTATTTTAGTAGTATAAATACAGAATTAGGCATCTCAGAGCAGGTATCTGAGACTAACAAGTTAGTTTTTTTCTTCTAAAATTTGCCAGTTACAATTTTGGAATAGTGCTATGACTTCTTTTGTTCAAATTCTGTTCAACTACATTTAAAGAATCTGCACTTCTAGTCATGGGAATAATTTGGTTTTAGCTAGCAGTTGGCTTGAGTTGTTACTGATGGAGTTTTATATATGAAAATATAAAGCATCTAGTTTATTATAAATGTAATGTCCAAATGATTTATAGCCAGTGTCTAAAACATGATTTAAGACCTTTTGATTCCTTACCAGTTCTGGGATGGTTTGGCAGGTAGCCAAGTCTCTGATTAAAATTTGAGCAATCCATGTTTTAGCCTACACCTCTTTGTCTATATCCTTGTGAGAATGGGAAGATCACTAAAGGTAAGAGAGTGTCAGTAGAGGTCCTGTCCTCAGCCCTCCTGGAGGAAGCAAATGGAATAAGAGAAGGCATCCCTGGTTGTTTTTCGCAAGGTTTTTAAGCTGTGAAGTTAGAGCACAGTCTTGACCCAGCTGTTTCTAGTGGGGTAGCTCCTGGAATTCCCTGAAACACCTTCTCTGTCCTTTTATCTGGGTTTCTTGAAGAGAGTTCATCCCAGGCGCTGTCACCTTGTGTGGGAGATCAGCTCTCCCAGACAAGAGAACTGAGATTTATGTCTCAGCAAGAACATTTGGTACACTGAGCAGGACAAAGGAAAGGGGTGTGGTGCTGAATAGTGGGTACTACAGAACCAAATATCTGGCCCATGGATTGCAGCTGTATGTATGTTCCACATAGATGTCTCTTAGTATGTATTTATGTATATACAGCTGCAGAGAAAAAAGATTTAAAAAAATATTTCTGGTGTATTACAGACACTTATCTTTGTTATCTTTGTTCTTTGTTATCTTTGTTAATTGACTTTTCTTTGCAGTGGGATAATTAATATTGGCTTAACATGAGCTTTTTTGCAATTAGTACTGGAGATTGTGAGAGACGACACCTTGACCTGGGATTTGGTCCATCGTAACATTTTGGATGGATCTGAGAAACAGAAACATTTCATGGAAACAGGTGCCACAAATATGACTGATATATTTGGGCTGATAGGGAACCACCTTCCTTCCTCTTTTCAAGCTCCCTGTACCAGGGAGAGTTTTAAATGACAGTCGCTTTGTGTGTGTGAAACCAGATATTGAGGAGAAATTTGAAGTAACTGCAGATGAATGAAAATCATCATTTGGGTCTAGAATGACAGATGAGCTTGAATCTAACTTTCTGCATAACAAAGTAATGTTTCAAGAAAGACAAAGGGAAGAGAAAGGCTACAATGGATATGCCAGTTTCTTGTGAAACCAGTAAAAAGAATTCATTCTTAGATGGCATTTAAAATACTTCTATTAAGTAAATGTGTCCTTGCCTTGATACTAGCTGTGACCAGTCTAGATAGATGTGTTTTAATATGCTATGAACCACCCAATTTTGAAAAGGCAATATTTATCCTATTTTTAGATTTTTGTTTGCATAACATCTCTGAAAAGATGATCATGTAATACTGGTTACACTGTATGCCAGAGCTGTGGAATCATTCCCAGTCCTTTCCTTACATCTTTTTCTGATGAATCTTTTGCCTAGATTCCTATTTGGGGAAAAAATGTCCCCCCATATTGTAAATATATAGCCCTGAAAAAGGTTATTGATTCTATGTAGTCTTCATTTCTATCCTGCAGGGGGTAAGTAGAAATCCTTTGGGTGTGTGTTGTGTATGTAAATATTTTGGACTATTGCTTACCACTTCAGAATAGTTCCTTGCTCATTTTCTCTAGCCAACTACTTGTAGATCTTTGCAGATTTTAGAGCTAAAAAAAGCCTGCAAAACTGTAAACATGTTCAGTCATGTGAGAATCTATCAATCTAGTACATCTTGGAAATGCAAACCATATTTTGAAGGAAAATGATAAATGAGAAGACAGTATGAAGCTAAACCTAAGATTGCACTTGAGGTTTGCTTAGTCCTTACTTGGCAAGCACTTAGATCTTTTCTTCTGCTGTTCCATATCTGTGGTGCCAGCTGTGTGACTCCTTCTTTTCCATGTTGTATTTTCCTCCTGTAGGTTGGCATTCTTTGTTGAGAAAATCAGGAGAACCCAAAGGGAGGAGGGGGAGTTATTGACTTGCCTGCTGATGGAAAGATAGAATTTTCATGCATGTCTTCCCAGCTTGAGAAATGCCTGCTTGGAAATAGAAGGTTGGATAAGAAGTGCTGAAGAAAAGTTCACTCGTCTTGGGGAACATTTTAGGCTATTTCCCCTGGAAAACATAAGTTACACCATCTATCATGTAGTGTCTCCTTCTCACTCTTTCTTTCTTCCTGAATCTCTTCACTTCACTTTAGTTTCTTTGCTCATTTTATTATTAGGCACTTTTACAGGAAACAGGATTTATGGTCTCCTTTTGCTAATAAATGTTAAGGAATATGACTTAAACTGGAGAATACACAGCAGGAGATGATGAGCTCTTAATAAACAAATATCCTGTTTTCATGCAAATATTCTTAGTAACGCAAACAAAACAAAGCAGAGGAGGAAAGGCAGCCAAAGTGTTATACAAGCTGTGTTGTAATTAAATAGGAGGTATTTCAGAACTTTCCAGAGGGCAAGAAGAGTTTCAAGTTATCCTTCAGACTTTTCCAACTCATTCCTTCAGATGGTTTCAACCTGTAATGTTGGATGAAGGGTTGGAAAAGGTGAATTGGAATTTTGAAGTTCTCAGGCTACAAAGTAATCTGAGAACTTCACAAAATTCTCAGTGCTTGTCTTGTTCCATATCTTCTCCTCAGTAAGCAACTCTGACCTTAGAACTTGGAAGACTATATTGCTTGAGGATTTTGGAGTTTTTAGAGGAGTTTCTAAGGTCATGTTATTGTCCTCCTTCTGGTTGAAAATACCATCTTCCTCCACAACCATAAACAGGACCGTATCTGCAAAAGGTATTGACTTGGGTAATTTGCCTTAACATTGTGTTTAACATTGATCCAGATTAACCTGCTGGAGTGAAACTTAAAGTCTTTACTGATGGTGTAATAGTGGCATGAAGTCTGGGGAGTGATTAATGAGAAAGGAAAATCTAGATCATCTGGTCATCTGGATGCAGCTAATAGTGTGTCTGAATATGGCCAAATACCTCTTACATCCACTAGCCAAAGGGACAGCTCTAATTACAGGAGAAAGGTCTCCAACTTGGAAAGAGTAAATAAAGAATTGGGAATCAAAATGGATAATACCTGATTGCTACCTTCTGGACTACTGCTGTGGCCAAAAATGTTGATATGATCCATACACAAATAATCAAAGAAATCCAGGGTCTTGATGCAGTGTCTGTCGGGTTTTAGTGTGCCCCAACATCATGAATTCAAGTTGGATGGTCAAAAGTTGATCAGAAAACAAATGTCAGGATCAAGGAAGGGTTAGGAAACATGTGTGTTTTATATTTATGTTTATACTGTTTTTCCTGACTATGAGAAGCTTAATGCATATTTCAGTCCGTGCTGATGCATGCTTCTAAGGTGAACAAAACTTGAAAATTTGGGTTACCAGTGTAGCAAAGAAAGCTGTCAGAAGATCCAATGACTACATGTTGACACCTGGATAAATTTAAATTAGCAAGGAAATGAAGAGTTTTAGTCACCATTGGAGAAATTTTCTAAAGGCTGTTGTGGAGCCTGCCACAAAGCTAATTTTTTACATCAGAATTTGCACTTTTACAAAAGAGAACTGGAATATTCACATTCATCCAAAGTGTATTTTCTGTTCTTTGGATTAGCTTCACCAAAGACAAAAATTAGTGTTAGTTTTTGCACACTTTGGATCCAGAGAGCTTTGACCCAGACTTAGGCCTAAATTAATTTCTGAACTTTTGTGGCTGGTCCATATCTTGCTCATGACTCAAACCAAAGCTTAGCTCATGAACATGCTTGAATTTCAGAAACAGTCATTTATATAGCCAAAATTTGAAGTTGGCTCCAAACTTTCTATTGTGTTGAAACAATATCTGGCTTCAGCTATCTTTAAATATGGGCAAAGTCTGGATTTGAACTTCACAGCTTCAAAGCTTCTGTTTTTTCTGTCTTACCCTCATGGGATTGCAGGCATATACCATGAGTACTGCTTTATAGATGCCACATAGTTACTGAGTTTGGCAAGGGGTAACGTCTTCTATTTGCTGAAATGATGCAATTTAAACATTTTAAACATTTATCAGTTCATTTCCAAAATACCTGTACCATCTTTGGAAAGAGCATAGGACAGATACAACTCACTGAGGTTTATCACAACATCATCTTCTTTCTTTTATTAGCTTTCATTTATACTCAGAGAAGGAACTATCTCTAAAAATAATAATTTCTTGAAAGTTTATGTTTGCAGCGAAACTACATTTGTTTCAGTCAATAGTGCGAAGAGAACAACACCTAGAAGAGCTTTGGTATGGTCAAGGTAGCTGTAAGATGAGCAGGAATGTTCAGAGGCCTGAAGCTGAGGTACAAACTCAACTAGTCTGGAGCATGGAGAATGGAAGAACAGCCACCCTGACAGACACATGCACAGATTCTCCTCCCTCGTTTGGGCACTCCTTCCTTTAAAATTTGTCGTATTTCTAATATTAAGAAGAAAAAAATCATTGCTTGACTAGTCTTCGTCTCAAGAAAACAGCTGAGAATAATAGAGGCTGGGCCAACAAGTCCAGGCCCCTAAAACTGAGGGGAAAATACATATGGAGATGTTTAGTTGAGGTGGCTTAAATAGCATCTACTGTGAAGGCCCCTTGGCTGCAGGTGCAGTGGCCTCAATGAGCTTTAGACATGGTAGAAGACAGAATGTCACCACTACACTCTCTCTTCTCTGGTGCCCCTTTGCCATTTAAGTGACAATGTTTGCCTGATTAACCTACTTTTAGTCATTTTAGCCTGAGTTCTTGAAGTGAAGGTTGATATTTGAAAAAGTTTCTTACACCATCAGGTGCTAATGGCTATTAAAACCTTCTTGGAAACATTATTTTGGAAGTTTTGAATTTATCAAAGTACACTGACCTCTGTAGTTTCAAGACATGGTGGCCTGGGAAAAGGTTTCTTTTTGCAATCTAGGCCATAATAATTTGACACATTTCTTTTAAATTTGGATTAAGGATCCTCAGGTTAATATATTCCTTGCTTTCACTTTTTAAAGCTATAAGATCTATTTAATTCCTCTTGTCCCATTTAATTTCTTTTCTTAAAGAAAAGAAATACAAATGCATGATATGTTTCCTTATATAGTCCTGATGATTTTATTTTCTTATGATCTGTTATTGATGTATATTGATTTGTATTTTATAATCCCACTTAAAACATCGATATTGTTTCCTCTGTGGAATGAGAAAATGCCAAATTTTGGTTGCCAGATACCACAGTATGTCCAATAGAAAAATGTTGCCATACAGCACATTCAACTTTGCACCCTTCCTTATTGGACTGGAAAATATTTTAATGACTTCATTTTTTCAAATACTGCCAGGACAACTATGGGCATTGCATGCTTTCTAAAATTCAAATAAAACACATAATTTCAAGTTAACCTAAATTTTAGTCATATAAACATTTGATTAGGAATGAGTAAAACCTTAAACAAGAATGAAAAAATGAATATAAAGCACCTGTTACACAGTTTATGTAACTCGATCTGTGGTAGATTTAAGTTCTACACTGAGGTTTATATAAAATTGCATGTCTGATTTAAAGGGACATTATGCACTTCAAAATTTCTGCATTAATAGAGCTTGTATGTGCCAGGTGGCAGGGATTGTTAATTTTTCACTTCAGTGTGTTCCCTCAGTTCTCTTCCATATTAGTATTTGACTTGGTCTTGTGGAGGAAGATCTCTGCCCATGGCTTGTATGTCCTGCTTTGCACCTTCGTAAGTCATGCCTTAAGTGCTGGCCTTTGCAGTAAAAGCATCAGCTGAAATGCTACTTCCACTTCCTTTCATCCACTTTTCTTTCTAAAAGATTTAAAATAAGTTGGTTCTTATTTTAAATTTCAGATCAGCAGCTTAAGAGGACTGAAATTTCCTTAAGCTGAACTTCATGAACCATTGGATATTTTTTC
Source organism: Cyanistes caeruleus (assembly GCF_971803275.1). NCBI lineage: Eukaryota > Metazoa > Chordata > Aves > Passeriformes > Paridae > Cyanistes > Cyanistes caeruleus. The sequence continues at coordinate 77,021,080 of NC_141705.1, forward strand.
CATGAATACTTATACCAGAAAAGATGCATTTGGTATTTGTTTTTTTATCCTTTCAAAAATGTATTTCTCTTCTGGTAACTTGGATATACACTCCAGAATACTTTGTCTGAATATGTGATGTTAAATCTGGCCCTCAGAATATGCATTCCAGCGTAATTTTTGCCTGACAGTTTTTGTCATTTGGTATAATGGCTTCCGGACCTACACTTGGAGCCCAAGACTGATCTCCATGTCAGCAGTGGAAAATGTACATAACTCTCTTGAAAACAGATGAAGATCTAAACTGGCCCTTTGGTGAAAAGCTGCCTGTTTTGGAGATCATTATTTTTTCAGGGTTGTGAGGTATTCTGCTAACATTTAATTTCTCTTTAGGGAATCTGTAATAATCTTGATGTTTTGCTTGATCTGCTTTCTCTAAGAATTGTTGTACTGACTCCCTGGAGCCCATTCAAATGCTTTTAAATCATTTAAAAGCACTACTTTTTCAGGCTTTTTCTTGTTAAGGTGATGGTCCTGTGTGATCACAAGGGTGATGTGAGGGCTGATCTTCAGGAATACAGAACAGTTTGAGTATGCTTTGATTCAACATGTCTAATACCCCCTTCTCTTCATCTTGTTTTTTGAATATGTCAAAACCTCCCCTATTATTTGAAATCTCATTGTATGATGTTGCTGTTTGCTGAATGGTTTGTTACTCTCAAGGTCACCCCAGTGTGCTCTTATCTCATGTCTTGATTGAAGCTAAATAAGTTTGGAGAAAGAGAAGGAAACACACCCACAGACACAAATTTCTTAAATTTTTGGAGTCTTATTCTATCTTTCAAGATTCGTTTTTGTGTCCTCAAATACTCCAAAGTTTTTCTACAATTCACTCCTTATTATCCTGTTAGCTCCTCTGGTCTCCCTGACTCTATTTCACTTCCAGAATGAACACAGTTGTTAATCTTTGAGTAATAGTCCTTCCTTCCTCTTTGATATTCTCTGTGGGTATTCTGGCACTAAATTAAAATTTCTTATTCTCCCCTTTGGAGGCTCCATTTGCTTGTTTGTTTCTCTTTTCAAAGCAACCTTTTCCTTTCCTCCCTCACTGTGTGGACCTGGGCAATACATTTAATATCTTCTCCTACTAGAGCTTTTCCAGAAGGATGCCTGCCTTTCCTTCCTTTAGGAATATTTCTTTTTGAAAGCTTATCTCTAATACCATTGAAATCATTGAATACTGGGCACAGATGACAACAGCCAACATTTTCTTACTTATTGAGTGTTATTCATAAAAATAGAAATCTTGGTGTCATATTTGTGCATTGTATCTGCATTCATATAATTGTTTTTTAATATTGATGTATGTTTTTATCTTTTGTATCTGTTAAAGAGGATGTGGAAGAGAAAGAAGGAAAGGCAATAAGGAGTTATTTCTTTGTATGAGAACAATCAAATCTATACAGATCTGCAGATGATCCAGGAAACAGAAGGGTAAAGGCCTATCAACTGATAAATGTGATGGAGAAGGGAGCAAAAGAGGCAAAGACTGCTTGTTGTTCTCTTCTGATATAGCAAAGAAGGCTTACAATGCAACTGGCCAGCAGCAGGCTCAAAACCACCCACAGGGAGTAGCTTCACACAAAGGAGTACTCTGACCTGGGACACTGTGGATGCTTAAAATTGACTTGGCTTTGAAAGGTACTCAAGTAAACTCATTGAAGAGAAAGAAAGGCTGCTCTGGTTGTATTTTGGTCAGGAAGATCCTGTTTCTCACCACTGGAGATTGTGAGTGCATTGGGGGAAATACCACTTCATGCCCCCCAGATATCTGCTTGTGGCTAGAGGAGAACACAGGATGCTGGGTTGGAAGGGAGAATTAGTCTCACACAAGTTATGCATTGTCCAGAGAAATTAACTTCTCTTGCTGCCTCAGTTGCTGAATTTTAAAATATTAAAGTAGCCTAAGCCAAATTTTACCAGAAAAGTCCAACTTAACATACATTATTCCTGTTGTCTAAAAGGTCTTTTACCACCTTGTGGTTTATGCTGCTTATATTGGTTGTCCCTGAAGAGATGAATTGACATGTTTTTGCCTTCCCTTCTCTGTTCCCACATATTTCCACTGGGCAATTTCTCCTGCCTTTTGTATCTGTTTCCATCCTCGCTATCTGGCCAAGCAGGCCCAGTTGCACTCCTGATTTCTCTTAAAAAATGTCTTCACTCCTTAGTTTCAAGCTGGTCTCCATCCTCACATTTCCAAACTGTGCATTCAGTCACATCTTTCCTCCTTCAGACTTAAGCCAAAGTGTCATGGAGGATAAAAACTGTCATTACAAGTTCTCTTCTTTAATTGCAGGAAATGTTTTGCTCAGCTTCATGTTCCAGTGAGCTGAGGAGTCTTCAGGGAAATTAGCAGTTCAATTCCAACTTCCAGTTCATGTTGGACTTGCTTAAATAGACTTTTTTATTTTTTTAAGGATTCTGGGTGGGCCAAGTGTAGGCGAATTTTTACAGGTATGGTTGAAAGGCAATCCTTGACACAGAACAACTTTCCTGTCTAATGCAAAGCTTTGTTTCACAACCAATTTAATAAGCAAAGCTTATTAATTATTTTTTTTTGTTTTCAGAAGGAGCAAATATCCTGTGTTTTTTTCTCTCTGTTCCTTAGAAACAGGTAAATGTTTTTTGGCTGAATCTTCCAAAATTTTGTGAACCAGGCCCTCTGCTTTGGGAATAATCAGTGCCTAAAAGTCACATTTGGCAGAGTCAAGTGAGAAATGTTGTCGTAGGAAGTTCTGAGCTTCTTTAACATTCAGCAGAATCAAGTCTCAGTAATAGTGTGTTTCCCAGAGCAATGTAATGTCTGGAGCATTTCTGAAATTCTGGGCATAGCTTTGAAATTAGATAGAGCTCTAGTAAACTTGTTCTCTAGAAAACTTTTATTTTGGTAGAGTCTACCTTGAAATGTTAATGACATGAAGGTGTCAGACACATGTATTTCTGGATAGTTTGTCAGCAGTGTGCTTGAAACCTCAGGTCCCCATAATGGTTGCATGCAGAGATTGTGTAGGAGGGTTAATCAGTAGACCAAAATAAAGTTGCTAGATTTTTTTCTTATATTCTGCTATGAATCATGTCCTTATGTCAATTAAAACCATCTGTGCATGTCCATTTTCAAATGATTTATAGACTTGCATCCTCTTCTCAAACATTCCAAGGAATCTTAACCTGGTATGTAGATGTTCTTCATTTCTCTGCATAACTGGAAAAAAATACTGAATTAACTGGGTATGGCACATTCATCCCAAGGATTTTATGTGGTAGGAGATAATGAGAGTCAGTTGTCAAATCATGTGATACTGTGGTTTAAAGTTATAGATGGAACAGAGGCAAGGCCTTTAGCTGAGGTTGCCTTAGTGTGATACAAGAGTGGTGGGAGCTTATCAGGCATTCTACAGAAAGCCCATTTTTTTCCTGAAGAACTGATACAAAGCCATTTTCTTGAACCTTAGCATTTGTGAAACAAGAAATTCCTTGGGGAAAAAAAAGAGTGCAATCCATCAATTCTTACAGTTTGTGCTGTGTAGAAGGGAGCAGATATCCTTGACACAGGGTTGGCAGTGGCTTTGAGAATGTCTCTGTTTTTAACAGGAGAATGTATGAGGTTTGCAGGTCAAGGTTTTGGGGTGGCTTCTGTGGGGAATTCCTGAAGGCTTTCCCTGTATCTGATGGAGACAGTGCCAGCTGGCTCCGAGACACACTCGCCACAGGCCAAGGCTGAGCCCACTGGCGGTGGTGGCAGCACCTCTGGGATAACAGATCCACAAATGGGGAATAAACCTCACAGCAGCAACTTCAGTCAGGGACAGGAGTGGGAATATGTGAGAGGGGCGGCTCTGCAGACACCAAGGCTGGTACAGAAGAAGGGGCAGGCGGGTTCCAGGTGTCAGAGCTGAGATTCCTGCTGCGGTGCAGGCCATGGTGACACAGCTGAGCCCCTGCAGCCCACGGAAGCCTCACAGTGGAGCAAAGATCCACCTGCAGCCTGTGAAGGACTCCATGTAGGAGCAGGTGGATGCCTGAAAGAGGCTGTGACCCCATGAGAAACCCTCCACCTGTTTTGTACAGTGGGATTTCTTTGTGATTTCTCTTTTTATGCATCCTCCATAACCTAGAGATGACCAACAATACATGGCTGGCTCATGAATCAGCAGCTGATATTTCAGTCACTGTCACTGATGTAGTCACAGCTTGTGTCAGGGATGACAAATTCTTCAGTAAATGATACGTAAATGGTAGTCAGAGCAGCAATAAAACAGGAGCTGTTTCCTTCCTTTCATCCCATGCCTTTCATTGTAGAAGAGGAAAATTCTGTGTGTCTTTCCACTTCTGATCTTTTAGTGTCTTTCTGAGGTTCTGTTGGAATCTGATAATGTAAGAATCCCTCATTTCAATTTGAAAGAGGGGAAGAGAATGTGACACTAAGCAGTGTCTCTCTTTTTTTGGTGCAAGATTTTTACATGTTTTGGTAGTTTTTTGGTTACCAGAACAGGACAATCATGTAAATCATAATGTCAAAAAATAACATAAAAAACATAGGCTCTGGAGTTTGGCCATTACAGTAATTAATAAGGTTTTCCAGCTGAACTGTGTACCTAAACTTATCAATTGATTTAAGTGGAAGCTTACATGCCTCTGGAAATCTTCCTAATTATCGTTAAAACCTTTTGTTTTTTAAAAAAAAATATATGTCCATGAATTTTTTACTTTTTGAATATTTCACTTATCTTCATTAAGCATCCCCTTGTGTGTCTTTAGTCAATATATGCATTCTGCAACAAGAACTTATTCCTAGGAATTTTTCCAGATTCACAATCACACTTAAGTCAGTGCTTTTATCCTTAATTTCTTGAGTCATGTGGTAGGGAACCTTATGTTTGACATCATGGAGCTTAGTGAAACTTGGCCATTGGAACACTGGTTCCATTGAAAAACATCTGGAGGGAAACCAATAGCCCGGTATGTCCTGTTAGACTACACTCATCATTATCCAGCCTCCTGGTCTTTCTCTTTGAGTTCTGCCTTGCAAGGACTTGGCTGTGCTCACAGAAATGTACAAACATGACAACAAAATGGATGCACTCCATGTTCCTAAAAATGTCATATCTTGGCTGTGCTGGGAGTGTGTGTATGTGTATTTGCTTGGCTGTAGCACTGACAGGTTTTTATGTTGCTCTTTATCATACTGATGCTGAAGTTAAAGACTGAAAAGCCCTACGAAAACATCTGGTTCTTTTGCCATTACCTCTGCACACTTTTTTCCATATAGTGTATTGCTCATGTTCAAATGATCAAGTTTTTTTGTAATTTCTTCTGGATCTCTCCAATAATGTGTGAAATGGCTTGCCTAGAACTAACAAATATTATCAAGTTAGAGTTTGTTTTCCGTTCACCATGTTCCAAGTTAATGGTCTGGTAATGTTTACATTCTTTATTTTAAAACAAATCAAGGAGTTGATTGTGGTTGTAAGGTTGGGTTTTTTAATTACTTTTTAAGAACAAGAAGAAAACGGGGAATTGTTCAACAGAGTTTAGATTTCAACAGTTCAACAGTGTTTAAATTTGTAGCTAGTTAAAAACATTGTTTTGTCAATGGTTCTGAGAAACATACATCCACCTTTAGAAGTACTTTGTACAGCTTCATACAGTGTCATACAATATGTAAACAGGGCAGGACACAAGCAGCAGTCCATCAGTTTTGTATCCCTGTGTGGCACATCATAACTGGAAGCTCTTTGGAGACAATTTTCTTCGCTGATTCACAAAAGCTGACAATTACTTGAAGTTCTGTTTTGGGATGGAGAAAACCCCATCCATTACATGGTTTTCTTTTTCATGTTAAGTTAATATTTATGTTAACATGGCTCTTGTTTATTTGATTACCTGTAAATACCCAACCAGGATTAAAAAGGTTTCCTTGTTCTGTGCATGGTATTTAGCCCATCTTCTCTGTCTGACAATTGTGGATTTGAGCTCGTCTGTTCTCTGTTAACAGCTCCCAGCATATTGGTATATTCCTTAGGAAAGGAAAAAAGAGAGACTTTAACAAAAGTTTTAAAACCATTGATACAGACTTCAGACATTTCCCTTAACTCTGCACAATCTACAGAAAAGTTAGCTAAATGCTCCTGATCTAGCCGTGTGGGATTCAGTCCAGATCCATCAGGTGTCTCTGACAGAAAAAAGGCTAAAACCAGACATCTTGACTTTGAAGCCAAAAGCAGCTGATGTCTTTTCACATGAGCGAGACAAACATTTCTATTCATCAGTGGCACTACAATCATGCATATGCATGTGCACGTATTTGGGATTACAGGCGCTAGTTCTCATGTAGTTAGTGTTGGTGGGGAGCTGGCAGCACCTAGCTTTCACTTTTCCTGTTTTTTGTGGTCCTGCTTCATCTGCTGCTCCTCAGGCCTCTCTCCTTTCCACGGGATACTGGGGACTTGGGAATAAATAGAGGAAAAACACCAACATGTATTTGGTTTTTTTTAACCAAGCAGCAAAGTCAAAAGCTTCATGAAGCTCTCAAGAGCAGCTGGAAACATTGGGACAAACTTAAGTGCATTGAAATACCAAAACTGAAAAATTACAGTAATGAATAGAAGTTTGAAGGGAGAATTGTTGCTCTTCCCACTGAAGCAGTGACAGTTGTGTAGGTGCACTGTGGACCAGAATTTGTCCTCTGTACTTTGTCAATTTATCAGTCACATGTGTTCACAGTCCAAATATTCAGGTTATTTACTGCTGACTGAAGATTTCGATCAGCAGTAAGTTTTGCATACAGTAACATGTTAGTATTAAATCTAACTTAATCTTTTTCATCTTTATCCATGATATTCTGTAATTGGTTGCTAATAAGCTTGAGACATGGTTAGAGCGACACACACAGAATTACATCCATTCTGTTACAAAAGCAAAGTTAGCTGAAAGTAAGGGACTCCTATCTGTGATCTGTCTTGAAAAGCCAGGAAAGACAATGCACAAAACAGAATAAAGAAAAATCTATTGGGGTGGAAATCTGTTAGTTCAATTTATCAATAATCGGAAAGAATGGAAAACGGAGAGGCAACATGATGAATGCAGCTTGCTCTACGCAAAGCGAGACTTTCATCAAAGATAGTTAAACTATTGTCTGCCCTTCACATTCCTCATCAGTATTCTGCCTTATGCAGTGGGAACATCCATTAATTACAATGGAATCATTACTAGGTAAAAATTGTAACCATGGCTATGGAAGATGCACGACAACTTGCAATGCCGCTTGCGCAGCGGAACCGCACAAAGAGGACCTACCGCCACTTGTGCATGTCATCACTACATTCAGAGCTTGATTCCTGAACTCTGTGATTAAATGCTGCAGAATGTCTTCCCCCACTACTCTCTCTCTTGCCTGCTTTTATTTCCTGTGAAGATTTGGACCTCTGTTCTTTGCATCTCCTGCCATGGCTCAAAATCCTGCTTCTTGGTTCTTTCAACCTGCCACGTCCAATAATCACGCACAGAAAATGCTTATGCAAGCCAGTTGGCTTAGATTTCTGTCTTAAGGGAAGAGTGCATCTGTTTTTTGGATTAAATCATGCTTATAAAGTCGTGCTTATTCAGTTGACGGAAAAAAAATGCATAATTTAAAGCTTTCATTTGCTCTTGTGCTAAAAGATTTCAGAGCCTCAATTCACCCTCATTTTATCCTCCTAGAGCAATACGAAATTAGAGTTCATTATGGTGATCCAATCTCTCCTTTTGTCTTGATTGCAGACACATTAAGCTCTTTGCCAGAGATGTCGACTTTCCTGAACAAGCCTTTCAAGTCTTGCAAACTATCTGTTGTTTTCCCAGTAGGCTAATTAGGGTGGATTAGCGCCCATCAGATATGCCCTAGGGATGAGCCAAAGGCTGAAGGGGAAGGTAAATTGCAATGCCGAAAAATTCCACCTTTGTAAGGCCTGAGACACAAGGTAAGAAGCTGAAGGAGGGCAGAATACAGTTGCAAAAGAGATTGTGCTCCCCGGCAGGACAACACCCTAAATGTGGAACATGATCTTGTGACTAGAGCTGTTGATTTTTTGCTTGGCTCACTCCAATAGCATTTGTTTTATGATTAAAATGCAGGCAAATTTCAAAATAAAGTGTGGGGCTTTGAATACAAAAAGTTTAGTTAGAAAAATGTCAAACTAGAAACTTTGGAGAATGTCAGAAAAAGATTTCATTTTCCTAATCAAAAGAATTAATAGAAATCATAACAGTTTCGTGACTGATTGATTGTTTGTCAACCAGAGTCTGTGATTTCTTTCAGGACAAGTTTGGCAAAAATAGGTTTTATTCAGATCTCTTCTTGTCAATGAGACTGAAAGGAAGACTTAATGGAGAAACCCTTAAACAACTCTTAGATGTCTGTGGGGATCCTGTTCTTTTAAATGTTAGATGAACCATGGTTTCTCTGTCATTTTAACAATATTCGTGGTCAGCACAGGAAAAAAGGAGCATCTAGCAAATAACTAGTCTGTGCTTAAATTAAAATAGGTCATATCTGGGAGTGTTTACTCCCCTGCTGGCTAAAGGGGCAGTTCTGATGACTGGCCCATAACAGACATGTATATAGTGACATTCGAAATGGTATAAGAGAAATTCTGCTTTTAAATCCTTTTTGTGGCTTTCTCAGTTTCAGAAAAAAAGCAAAGTTGTCAAAGGAAAGGTATAAGTTTAGATTGGTCCCACCCTCAGGAAAAGCCACTGCTGTTTTGTGGCAAAAGTGTGAGAAATCCTGGTGTTCTGTGAGGAAGTAGAGGCTGATGAGGTCTGTGCTGCATCTCTGTGTGTTAGCTCCAGCAACAAGCTTGGTACCCTGGTTCTCAGAAATAAGAGTGAAGGCTACATTGTGCCTAAGTGGAGAAAGTATTCAGGTCCTAGACTACATTTCAAATAGAATTAAATTATTCACTAATTACTAAGAATTGGCCAGAGTTACTACATTGTTTAATAAATGGCAACTAGAAAAAATAGTTGAAGCAAGTTTTCTCCACATTTCCCTCAAATGCCTGTGATGGATTGGACTACCCAAGAGAGTAAGGAATGTTTTGACAGAACAAAAGGAAAATTTTCTCAGCTCTCATAGGCATATTTGTCTTCAGCATGTAACTTCAAGATTGACAGCATCTCAGTCTGTGTATGCTTGACTGAAATATGGTGACAGGTAGGTGTTCTCTGGGATTTACAAAATGGTTGGTATAACATAATTTCATGGAGGTAAATCTTCCAGACTGTTGTAGCATCTTGCACACTGAGCCTTTGCCACTGCAGATTCCCTGAACCTTTCCTCTGACAGCCTGGCTCCCGCCCCAGTCCCGAGGTCTGTACCTGTCATGGGAAAAGATTCATTAGCCCGTGATGTGCAGTAGCTGTGGGATCCCTTTGTACGACCTCAGCATCCTGCCTTGAAGTGTGAGCACTGCAGCAGCTAAAAGTTGTAAGCTGGGCCTCTGCTATTGTGAGTGTTTTATGAAGAGAAGAGTGTCTGTTATGTTTTTCAGGTTTGTTTTGGAATCTCAAGCACCTCTTAATTTGGAAATTCCCTCAGTGGCTGTATCTTTTTTTTTTCCCCCTCTCTCCTAGTGATTTTAAATGGTGGTAGTTAAAAGGAAATAAGAAAAGTGCTCATTGTTTATAAGGTGCATAGAGCCAATCATCATGTTAATTACGTGTCACAGGGTAATGAATAACCCCTCACTTTTATCATGTGGGGAACAACCTGGGGTTCGTCAGATGGGGCTTTGTGCTTTAAATGAACACCCCCAAACAAAACTTTGCACCACTCCAATTATGTGAGGACAGACTCTGGTTCAATGCCTTCTTAAGTCTTAAAGCTTTACAGCTGTGGGAACAGCAGTTAGACACACACTGCTCTGCAAACACCAGCAGCCTAAGCTAAAATGCAAAGCATACATTTTGCAGTGCTGATTGGCTCTGTAGTACTCATACATATGCGCCGAGAGCCTAGCCATGGTGAGAAAATAAGGGGAAAAAAAATTTCTTCAGAGCCTAAAAACTGTTATGATTATAACATATTACTGTATAATTGCCTAATTTTGCAACTTTGGAGAGTGTTTATGTTCTCGAAATTAATTAGTGTGGAGTGTAACTGCTTTTAAAAACGGCATTCCTCTCAAAACTATGTGGTTAGAAATGTGTGCCTCAGTGAATGTACGCATCATTATTATTGAATATAAAAGTTTATAGTTCATTACACGGAAAATTGCAGTTGAGGCATTTCGCAGCTTCAAGAACAATTATTATCCCTGACTGAATTATGAAATGATCTTTTTGTGGGTCAATAAATTGAAATAATTTTTATTTGAAATGCAGTCAGACAAATATTTATGTAAAAGATAAGTGAAGTCAGTGATTTAGAGGGAAAAAAAATTAGATGAGAAATTATGGAAAAGCAGCACAATAAAGAGCTTGAAATTCCATTTCTGGAAAATACCTCTTACTGCAGTGGGGAAAAATGTGTCCCCCATACTCTGGACCTGTTAAAATTAGTTTTGTATCCTTTTGAGGAGTCTGATAATAGTGGAGCTTTATGTTAACCCTTTTCTATGCGAGTTAGTGATTTCAGATGCACATGGGTGGAGGGAAGTGACAGTGCTCTCACATCATCTTGGGAGCAATGATGTTTGGGATTATGTGGAGGCCTGTGACTGCTTTTCCCTCTCTCCAAATCCTGTAAGGAGTCCTTAGTGGCTGGGCTGGTCCACACAGACCTTCATGCTGCTCGCAGCCCCGAGCCAGCCGGTCTGCGTGTCCCCACAGCCAGGAGACGGGGAGAGCCTCGGACAAGGTGCTCCACGTGCAGCTGCTGTGTTTGATGTCTGCTTCCAGCTGTCTTCATGCTGCACAGGAGACATCCTTCCACTTCTGAGTGTGGCCTCGGTGATCTCTGAGCTGTTTCCTGGTCTTGCTGTGATAGCTGTTGGCAGCCAGTGGGGCTGCTGGCAGGAGAGGACATTTGCTCCTTCTTGTGATGGATGATTTGTGGGTGCCTCCATCTCGGGCTGCGCTGTTTTTCCTCTTGGAGGGCTCCTGGACCAGAGGAAGATTTTCACACTGCAGCCTGCCTCGCTCCTGAGAGATGTGAAGTGTACTGCCAGCTGGTTTAGGTGAAAATGTACTGCCTCGGTTTAGGTGAAATGGCAGCTTCAGCAAAGTACACGAGCTTTGGCACTGCAGCTCCAGATTGTCATATTGTCCCCTTTGTAGACAGAGAACCACAGAATTATTTGGGTTGGAAAACAAATCATCAGTCCAACTGTTCTGTCTCAATCTGAAGTAATGATAACTGCTGAGGCCTCAGATCAGGCTGTTGTTTCTCCTTTCTTGGCCCAGCTAGGCTTTCTATATATCTGCAAATCCCTGGTTCCTCTAATGTCAGCTCCTGATATTGAAACCATCAGTTTTCTTGCTTTCCAGTTCAATACAGGTGTCAGTAGGTGATGACCAAGGTTTCCTTGGTGCCTTACACCAGATGATGCTAAATGTATGGATTATGACCTATAGCATTTTCAGAAGGCGATGTATCATTTTGATAACATTTTGGTGATGTGGAGTAGAAATTGCTGGTCTAAACCCACTTTTGATGCAAAATGCTTGAAATCATGCTCAGTCATCTGAAGCCCATGCCATCAAATTTAAAATCCTTAGGAAGAACTGGTTTTACACAGAGGTTCATGGGGTGGGTAAAGTATTTTATACCAATCCAAATAAACTAGAATTACAGTCTGGAACTTCTGCCCAAGCAACTTCTGCCCACGTTAAGCTAATTGGCCAGCTTTGCTGCACTGACTTAACTTTTCCTGGTCCATTAATAGGACCTGGTTTGTGTTTCTGGCATAGGAAAGAAGCCTTGGCAGTTTCTCTGCTATTGCTGCTCAGTGGAGACCAAAATAAATGTTGCTTGCCCTCTCTGTCAATTTTCTTCCACACCTAAATGACCCACAGAATTTGTCTCCGGTGTTTCTCAAGCAGAGCAGTTTTCCTGAAAAAAAGGAACAAATGAGTAACTTACTCTTGTAGTTTTGTCAGTCTTTCTCCTGTTGATCACTGTGGGAAAACAAAGTAAATATCAATGGAAATTGATTTTTTATCATTAGAAGTTGAAATTTAATTATGATTTTGAATATACAGATATGGTTTTGGTTTGCCTCAGTTATCCATGGTTGTTGTACCCAGTCTCAGTTAAATATTGTATCAACCAGAAATATGTAAATGGTGAAGTCTGTTTTATATTTGCCACATAATAGAAAAATGGTGTTCACCACATAAATACAGTTTTGGACACAAATTTCAGGAGCAAACCATATAATTGAGGCTTCTTTTTTTTTGTTTTGTGTTGTGTTTTAACTTAATGTGGGTCAAAAGTGAAGGTGGCATGGCACAAAAACAGACATTATTAGCTTTTAATTTTCTGGAAATAAATTACATTTCTACTCTGACTCACAACAAGTTTCTTTAGCAAACCTATGCTACTTGGAAAGCTGGATGCCTGGGTCAGTTGGTGTAAGTTAAACTTTTCCCCATTTTCCTTCATATATAGCTATATAAAAGATGTCTTAAGACTCTTACTCAAAAAAAAAAAAAAAAAAAAAGAATTGTAAAAACCAGCCATTTCAAAAATCTTGCTTGAGCTGTGATCATCCACAGAAGCCAGCAACAAAGCTCTGCTGGTATTTCTGTGCAGCCTGTGGTAAAAGTATGAGACAATTCACTGAAGTAATCATCCTGACTCCATCCCTCTGGAAAGTAGTCCTGTAGTTGAGTCACATTTTTGCATTGTCCCATAGGATGTGGCTCTCAGGGGAGCCCCAGTGGTAAATTCAGCCTTTTTAAGGCCTCTCAGCAGTTTCTTTTCCCCTCACAAATATCCCAGTGCATTTGCTGTTATCCCACACTTGGGCTGGCACCCTCACGCTCAGTGATGCACAATTCCTTCCTGCTGTGGCCTTCCTCCTGTGCTTCTTGGATAACCACTGGCTCTGGAACATCCTAAATGGTCAAAACTTTCCAGAACAACAGCACAGGGAAGCATAATTATAACAATTTTCCTATTTATGCTGGCAAATTGGCAACTTGTCAAGGTCTGTATCACAGAAATCTGAGTGGAGATGAGCCTCATAAGTTGCATTCTATATTCCTTTTTCCAAAACTCCTTCAAACTTGATTTTATGATACACTTGTATGTTAAGCCTCATGACCTTTTGCTTGAATATGGCAGCTTTCCAAAACACGTGAGCATGTTCTAGAAATTTCTTTCAAAATTTGCTAGAGCAAAGTCAGGGTTTTGAGGGGGAAAAAGGGAAGGTCAGATTTTACTGGCACTGATACTTCCAGAGAGGAAAGGCTTTTACAATCCTAACAATGTGACAGAGGAAGATATTTCTGCTTAATTCTTGCCACGACAAATAATTAAATTAATGTTTTAAAATCTATCTTAATGTTAACTTTTAGTATGCAGGTATTTAAAACATTGGATGATTTTGTAGAAAAAGAAAAATAAATCATCTTTGCTGATGAGAGATACTTGTGACACAGCCTGAAACATTTGGAAACATCTGATAGTTAACACTGAGGAATTGGGTGCCTCCATATGGGAGTGCAGTCTGCTTTTTTTGGGATGTGAAGAACTGAAGTTTTATATGAAGCCACTGAGGAAGCCCAATTTCCCAACTTGCAGATGAAGGATAATGTAAGTAAAGTGTAAATTGGGTGAGATGAGGGGTGAGATCTTAAAAATCAATTGCATAAAATTGTCTCTGTGTTTTGGCTTTCTTTTTCTTAATAAGCTAAACAAGATGTTATTGTGAATTTCATGGAATACTTTGAGGTCAGGCTTAGGTAGGAAGCACACAGTAATTCTGGTGTGTTACCTCTTCCATGCAGGGGGAGCACATAAATGTCACTGACCCTTTTGCTGATTTTTGATGCTTGTATGTTTTACTACTCAGCTATCTTAGAAAAGCAGGACTCCTAAGAAAACTAATAATAAGAATACTAAGAAAAATGCTCTGTCAAAAGCTTCAGTGTAGATTTTTTTCTCACAGAGATTTGCACTGTGTTCTTCCCTTCTGTGACCTTCAATATCTATGAGACATCTATGAGAAGTATAGAGGAAAAAAGGGTTGGCAGCAACTCTTTCTAAATCTCATTCTCTAAGTTACAAAGGTTATTTATGCCATCTTATGGGTTTCTCAAAGCTCCACTAAAATGAGAATTTCAGTGGAAAGATGCTGGAAAAAAAGCTGAATCCCATTTGAGACTGCATTAATGCTGACCTAGATTAATGCTCTTTGGAAATCCCTGTGGAATATCTCTTTTCTAATTACAGCCTTTTGTCTGAAAAAAAAAAATTGTTTTTGCAGATATGGCCAAGCCTCAAAAGTGTTTCCTGATTCCAGCTAGTCACAAAATGACTGTTTTAGTGTTTCTGGCCAAGCACATACCTACATCAGGATAATGCACTCGTGCTGAATGTGAGAACAGTGCAATCTTGTGCACGCAGAGACAAAGCTGAGTATGTCCATGAGCATCTTGACACAAAACAAAATGCAAGTTTTTTTGGTAAGCTGCTGCAAGGATCACTTTTTTTTTAACCACCATTATAAAATCGCTCATAAAGTCTGTTGGGGAGACTCCCATCCAGTAATTTCTTTTTCCATTTATTCTTTATGGAAGAAGAGCAGGTCAAATTTTATCCCTGTGCTAGAGGTGTTGGTAAAAATATTGTGAAATTTGGACTAAAGCAAATGTTGGCATGTTTAGCACAACATTTGCATATGAAACTTAGGCCACAGACCTCTAATATTTTAATTGCACAAGTAGGTATAGGAAAGTTCTTTCTCTTTTGGATGTATTAGCCTAAGTTTTTTGGTTTTTTTAATTGCAATATTTAAGATTTATTTAGTCTGATGTTTAGGCCTAGATGAAGCAAAAGACTCCACCTACATAAGTAAAACTGAATACGAAGATGTTTATTTTCACATTATTTACCCATATGGTCTTTACTCCCTTTTAAAAGTGTTCCTGTGAAACATGAATGCTGGAATAGGGGTTGTTCTGCCATGTCCTGAATCCTTCTTGTCCTGAGTACAGCAGGGGATGAAGGAGAGACAGTGCACACATGTGAACTAAATTTTGGCTTTAGGGGCTCCATACCAGTCCAGCAAGAGCCTGCTCAGGTTGGGGCTGTCTTGAAACTGGAATTCTGTTCTTGCTGAAGATGTGGTCTCAAAGGACATTGCTCTGACTCAGAAGAAAACAGCTTCACTCATTTCCAGAAGGTTAATGTGGATGTTCTTTCTTTCTTCTCTGGTGACAGAAATATTTCTGTCTGTTTATTCAGAACAGAAATAGAGTTTGTATTTGTTTAATGTAATGAAAAGCGATAAGAGACTTGTCTATGTGGAAAACTGCTTTTCTTTGTGCAATATGGGAAGTGAAGTCTCCACCCATTTCAAAACCTAAGTGTCAGCTTGGAGCTTGGAAGAGGTTTCTAGCTTCAAAGATCCATTATCATATTCTTTAATATAGAGAGCTAGTAGAGAGAAACAAAGAGTTTTTTTCTCTGAGTTTGTTTTAGATCAGTGGCTCACAGATGAATGCATAAAAGCTTTGTTATTTGGGTCACATACTGTGTGGCACGATATATTAACTCTGCATTTTGATTTTTCAAAAAATTAAGAGTCCTGAAATGTTAACAATTTCAAATCCATCTCTACCACTATGTCTTCTTTTTATTTATTTTATTTTTTATTTTGCCAACACTTTAGCCTGCTTTACAATGTCAATAGGGTAAAGCTGTTTCATTCTGAGCATGGCTACATTAGTTATAGAGTGGACAGAATTTGGATCTTTGCTAGATGATGCAATGTTAAAACAACCAAATACTCAACTGTTGCTTGAATCCAGGTAGCACTTTTGGGGCTCTCTTGGGGATGAAATTTATTTTGCTTGTAATTGCATTGCCTTTCACAGATCAAGATGACTGCTTGTTGTGGGTTTGTAGCTTCCTATGTATCTGAGAAGCACCTTTTACATTTTTAATTTGTGTTCATAAATTTGGGTCTGAATTTAGAAATGAGGGATATGTAACGTAAAGTAGTATATTTGGGGCTTTTATATGCCATCTTTATTTATTTAGCCTTCAGACTCATAAAAGTAACAAGGTCATGGAATATTTCTACTTATAAAGTGCTTTTTGATATTAGATTACTACCTCAAATGGGTGGAGAGTAGATGCAGTTCAGAATCTCAGAAACGTCCAGCATGACTGAGTTAGACTTTATAGGTAAAGTCAATTTATGTACTTGATTTGCCTTGGGCATCAAGGCACTGTGAGAACACTTCCCTTTCTTAGTATTTTCTGTCAACCTACTGCCTGTCCTTTGTGATCACCATTCAAACACTGGTGGCCTAGGGGATGCAAATTCAAGGAGTGAAGCAAGTTTAAACAACAAAATACTTCCCCAACCCTGCATGATTAATCACTGCTCTACTTCAGGGACCATATCTATTGTCATTTTCTGCATGTCAGAACAGTTACTGCAATTGATGGCATGCTGTCTTTATAACAGAATCCAAAGGAATTTTAAGCCATTCATCTATTTGCATATGTTTTAAATTATCCCATGAAGTTTAGCAGAGGGCTGGCAATGTCTTGTTTGAGATTGTGAAGGGCTCTTTTATCGCAGTTGCACACACTGCTGTGGTGTCCCGTGGCTGAGGCACAACTGAAGGTGGATTTACCTGGTGAGAGGCACACAGAAGTGAATTTGGAGACCCCATTGACAGTGGGATCCCATTAGGTGTTTGGTCATAATGTTTTAATCAGTCAGCAGTCGAAGCAAGGACGCTTTTCTGGAGCAAGGGGGAACCAAGTCATTACCTACCAATGAGTACAGCCTGTAGCTTCCATAACTGGCTCCACACATGAAGGAGAGTGAGTAAAACCCTGCTTGTTTATTTGCCTGTTTGTGTGATAAGTATTCTGCCCACCTTTTTCACATCTGAAACAATTAATTTTCACCACGAGGGGTCAGGAAGGGTCAAAACCAAATGGATACCTCGGTTCCTTCTGCTGTGCCCTCTTGTAGGTGCCAGAGAGCTGCTGTTTTATTGCTGAGGGGTCTGGCTTTAACCTGGCACGACGTAACAGTCCTCTAATACTTAAAATTTCATATGGTAAGCAAATTACTTCTTGCCCAGCTTTTAGTTTCTAAATCCTCTCAGGCATGATGGTGGCTGCACACTGCAAATCAGCAGATACATGTCTGTTTCTGCATGTGCTGCTGCAAATAGCTACATGTTCTCAGATCTGCTGCTCTTATTCCTCTGCTATAAATCACATCATATAAAGATAAATCTGGCAGTCATCTGCATGAAAAATACATTGGCCTACTCTATCTGTAGTGTGTGTGTGTGTGTTTATTAATACACACCTGTGGGTATTTTACAACATGTAAATTCTAAATAAAAATTTATGTTTCTATTCCAGTGTGCCATCTAAAGTAATTTCTTTTTGGTATTTTTTAAGCAGAGAAACACATACTTCTTTAGATTCCTTTTTGAGTCTGCTCAGAAGGCACTGCACTTTTGATCCACTTGTCCTTTTTTATTTTTCCACTGTGTTTTGTTAAAATAAAAATTTAGATTTTTAGTTTTAGATTAAGGTAATATAGAGAAATAGCAGTTTTTAACTTTTCTGACTTTAGAAAAGTATTCTCCCTCATGCTATCCATGCTGTTGCCAAGGGGGTGGGAAACTGTTACTAATTTTCCTGGGCAGAGTATATGACCTTACCCACCACTCCTTTGGACAGCTATCCACACAGGAGACATGGTACTTGGAAAATTTCCTGGTTTTGACTTAGTTCCCAAAGTTCAAGAGGCTCATTGTTTGAGTCAAGTGTTGCATTTGAGCTTGTCAAAATCTATGTAGATTTTAAGCTCTTTTTTTATTACAGTATAGGGATTATGGTTCTATTTAACTAACAATCGTTCAATAACGTGAGATGTTAGTTGCAAACATAACTCGAGTAACATTTCAAAACCCATTGTTTTTTCTCCTTACAGAACATAAGACCAGCAGTGGTGAGAGGACTGAGGACAGTCTCACAATGTAGAAGCTCCAAGCAGAGCAGAATTGCTCACAGAGGTCTTTAAACATGATCCATTTGGATGGAGATTATAATCTGAATTTTTATGTCAGTTTTCTCAAATGTGCAAAGACAGACAGTCTTTTCTCAGTAATCCCCAATATTATTTTTTGTCTATTTTTAGATGCTCTCAGCACCTCTCCAATCCCCCAGGGGCTGTACATGCCTCATATTTTCTAACGCAGGAGCAAGAACTTCAGTGAAGTTCCTATGCCTTGCTGACCTTGAAATTTTTGTATTTTTGGATTTTGCTTTTGTAAAATACCCATTTGGAATCATTTCCTGGGAATACTGAACTTCATTTGGCAATAAGTGCCCGAGGGTGACACAGTAAAATGTTCTATGACAACTGAATGAAGATTTAGAAAAAGGACCTGTGGCAAGAGGAGAAAATAAATAGAAGTATGTTTTGGAGAAGAAAATATGTTCTCTACATGAGTAAAAAGTAACTTTTGACCTTTTTTTTGGGTTCAGACAGAGGTTGCAGTGTAGGTAGATTCCTAAATCCTTGTAAGAGCTGATTTGCCTAGTTCTGGAGATGCTTACTGCAGGGCTTCAACTCCATACTGTTTCTAGCCAGATTCCATTTATTATCAGCACATTTTGACATTTCAAGTAATACTGTGCAGGCTCTATTTCTCACTTTCTATTAGTGATTTCTGTAGAGCTATGAGCTTTTTCATTTTCGGTTCCCCAACACTTCCAACAGATGTCTTGCCAGCAGTTAAGATGATTAAAGGTTTTTGAAGAAGTAGACTGCTGCAGAAAATCTGAAATGGATCTCACTGCAGTGCCAAAAATATTTGGAAAATATATGTGTATCCCCTTCTTGAAGAAATCTTCTACAGTGTTGCTATTTCACTGAGCTTCTGTGTGTTTTTTTCCTCAACTAGACAGAATAGGTAAGAGAAATTCCTACAGGTAGGATGAAAAGAAGCTGAAAGAGTGAACTTGTGGCTTAATCTTGGCCAAGTGTTGGGTAGCATCTACAGATATGCTGAAAATATGCATCTAAACCACTGGATGGGTTTCCACAGATCTCTTTCTCTGATGAGAGTTGGTCCCCCACTAGTTTTTGTAATACTGCTCTTGAGCATTTCCATCTGGCTGTGAGTTTTCAACATTGTTTTTTTAATGCAGGCTTAATCATTATAATTCATTCCCTTGTCACCTTGAAACTAAATTAATGCAATGCACTCTGGTATATGGAGCACTGTTTGATTCATATTTGTCATCAAAGTGTCCACTGAGCTGCAATTGAAAAGTTCAAACATTACACTTGCATGAATAAGCAAAAGGGTTAGTGTATTTTCAAACAGCATGTTTTGATGACAAAATATCTGTGCTCCAGTTTATGGAAAGGAATTAGTGCAGTTTTGAAAGGGTTGTGTGATGTAGTGGCTGGCATGGTGAGGAACTGGATTTGACCCAGGGGATAGTTTCCTGTGTTGGATTTCTCTCTCAAGTGTTGGGCACTGTACAGACAAAACCCCATTTATCCAGCCTGAAATATTCAGAGATGTTCCCTTTGCCTCCTTGCTTAAGGAAACAGAAATGCCTTCAGCAGTACCCAAAAATTTTTCATGACCTCTTTCTCTTGCTTTGTACAAACTGGTTTAGAATTGTGCATTTTTAAAGCTTTTTCATATCAGTGGCAGGGCAAAGTAGCCACAATTACCCTCAATTAATTATCCAACATTATCCTCATCCTGGCATTGGGAATGTGGAGCTAGCAAAGCTGAAAAGCCAGATGATAGTTTGCTGATTTTTCCTTAATATTTTTCCCTTGAAGAGCCAATTTTAATTATTACCTAATTCTACTGAAGCTTAGAAGATGACAGGAAAAATTAAAAAAAACCCTACACTTTTTTCTTGGATTAAAGTGTGCTTTCAATGGGTGCTACCAGAGCATTGTATAAAAAATTTACGTTCTGTGTTCTTCTTTCCTTTAGGTCTGATCCTCCCCACATTGAAAATTGAAGACATTACTTGTAAATCTGAGGTGATATCTGTAATTTTTATTAATCTTGAAGTATTTTTCCTTTTAATTTTTCACTATACTTGAGAACAGTCTTTAGGAGTCAGCATATAAAAAAAAGTTTCTTGCCTTTACTCCTATGATTGTCTAACCAAATAATTCTCAAAGTGTCTTGAAATGATAAGGAGAGATGGTTCTTCTGTTATCAAGATTTCACTGGCCATCAGTCACTACGCTTTAAGGGCCTATTTTATCCAAATTTTCTATTTAATTGGCTTACAGAACTATGTTGAAATAGTTACAAGATGATGAAGAGGAGCTTAAAAATACTGCAGTGGAAGCCAGGTAAGCAGCTAAATGCTCCTTTTTCTTTCTTTTCCAGATAAGCCCAAGTTAAAGGCAGCTTTACTTTACCCCTTGGGAATGTTGTGTTTAAAGCATCTCCTGCTAATCCATAAGTCATTATGGAATAATTTGCAATATATCCTTCTCCAGGCTGCACTCATCCGTAACACAGGAACACCCCTGTGTGGGGATTAGCTGTGAGGAAGAAATTGCTTACTGTGAGGGTGGTGAGGTGTTGGAATGGGCTGCCCAGAGAAATTGTGGATGTCCCACCCCTGGGAATGCTCAAGGCCAGGTTGGAAGGAGCTCTGGGCCCATCTGAGTGGAAGGTGTCCCTGCCCATGGCAGGGGGTTTGGAATTAGGTGATCATTAAGGACTCTTCCAGCACAAACCATTCTGTGATTATAAGAGTCTATGATATTTGATTCTTTCAAATTACTATTAATCAGTCCTACAGACATAGATACAAATTAAATCTGCTGGATCACTCATGTAGTGAACAATCTTTTTAGGCTCTCTAGAGGAAAAAACTTTTAGTTATGAACGGTTTTCATCCCAACATAGTTTAGAACATCCAAACCCTGCAATTTTTGCTATAATGCTATTTAAATTGAGCCAGTGGCTGTGGAACTCACTGCTGTTGGGAACTTTTGCAATGAGAGCTATAGGTTTTTCATTGCATATTGAATCTAGTCTGCCCAGATATTTTCAAAGCTTTACTTTTTCCAAAATGCAGACATGTACATTACGGTACTTAGTGATGTTTCTGTTGGAATTGAATTTGAAGATCTCTGACTGCCACACATTAATTTTATTTAATTGGAAACAAGTTTACTTTTCCCTGGGCTGGATTGGGACTAAAACGTTTTGGCCCTTGGTGTTTGCTACCAAAACCTCTTGCAGGTAGTTTAATGGCAGCATTGTAATAGAGCCAAGCTTGTCTTCAACACTCCTTCCTGCAATTTTATAAAGCTTGGGCCAGACTTCCAATTGCAGAATTCTAGCAACTGAAGCAATTAGCACCAGCTGAAGATCTGGCCTGTCAAAAATAGATCCTAGGATTTTTGCTGCATTTTTAGGTGTCACTTTGCCTACGTTGGAGGAGATCCTCAGTATTGCTGTTGACTTGTTAGTTATTGTTATATGAGTTGCATACTAAGGGAAAAATGTACTTTTGCATTTAAGCTTTTACTTTTGGGACTGTCCCTTTGGCCTTATTAGTTTTAAACAGTGTTACTTCCATTTATGATCCTGTGCATTGTTCATCTGTCAGCATAAGATGTAGGAGCAGATGGAAGGCCATATATGTACATGAAGAGAAGCCTGTGCACATGTGTAAATTCTCTGTCATTGTGTTTGAAAACATAAAAGGAGAGTGAGGAACAACTCTGAGGAGCTTCCTCTGCTGAGGAAGCAGTTGTGCTGAACGTGCATGGACCGTGTGCATCACACGCTGTCCCTGGAACAGCGCTGGTGCTTTGTGTACGAGTGTTTGCAGCAGGGCACAGAGGGGAGAAGGCAGAGAGTTAGTGCAATGTATGACCTGCAGTCTGTGTAAGTCTTTTCTGGCTGTCCTCCCAGGTCTGTGATTGAAAGTCCTGGTCCAAGTCCCGCTGAAATAATTAAAACTTTCTTTCATTTACCTCCTCAGGGCTGGGCCCCACCTGTGCATTAATTCAGCTGCACTTTCACATAGGGCCCAAATTTACTACTGAAGTAAGTGACAAACCCTCCCTGCCTTTAGCAAAATATGCCTTGGCATGATGAATATTATGAAACATTAAATGTTTTAACAACCAAAGCACCTGTGTTGTGTTGAGCTCTGAGGTCGCATCCAAAAGGATCACAAGATACCAATCTGATTACATTCCTCGCAGTGGTATGACAATGGACACATTGTTTCCATCACTACTGCAGTCATACCACCAGAGTGTCTTAATGCTCTGTCAGTTTATATTCTTGAGAAATTTTTGTCACAAGAATAGATTTTTCCACATACTTCAGTATTTTTCCTAAGTTAATAACCCACTTTGGGCCAAATTTGGAAAATTTAGCCCAAGGGCTGTGGTTTGTTTTCTCATTTCTGTTTATTCATTTTCTAATTCATTTCCAATTTGTTCATTCAGTGAAAGATGCCAAAGGAACTGGTGAACAGGATAGTCTAAAACTGTAAATGTACGATAGCATTTTTACTTTGCATTCCCTTTGACCTTCAGGAAAGTCAACTTCTCTGCTCCAGTATTCTCTTGCCTTGTAAGATGAGAAGAGTAATGCTTTTCTATTCCCCTAACCAAAGTGTTTTTGGGATCACACTGAACTGGACCTTCCCACTGATGAGCACGAATTCCTTGGTTGTGGTCAGTGAAATTGCTCGTTTGAGCTGGGGTTCAAAGTCTCTTGCCAAGTCATCTCCAGCTTCTGTTGAGTGGTGAGGTGAGCACTTATGAGAGGAAGCAAGAGAATTTAGGCCATGTAACTCTTCCTGGTATCAGCAGAAACAAACACCTAAACCCTCACACTTCAGTGTTTGGAGTGCTTTACGCTTTGACAGCTTGACAGCTTTCTAACATTATCATGTTACAGTCCAAGTCCCCTAGACCTCTGCTCAGTCTTTACACAGGCAAATCTCTTCAGCACTTTAATAATGGCTTCTTCAGTAAGGTCTGGAAAACTACAGAAAAAGGAAAAGAAAGGATTGATTGGCAATTTACTTAATGAAAGGCAAAATTAAACATGATGCAGTACACAGCTGAGTTTTACCACAGGCAAATCAGCGTTTGTTTTCACTATGACCGTTTTAACCATAAGCAATAAAACATTGCTCCTTTATTGTGAAAATCTAGAAGTTGCTGTGTGACTGTTGTTTTCTTGTTTTGACAGGTATTGAAATTAAAGGACAGGATTATACGGGGTAGGAGGTGGGTGATTTTCTAGAACTGCTATATGACAGCCATATCTTCTGTTATTTGTTTATAGGTGGATCATTTGCTATGAAATTTACTTAAGAGACCAATTAAAGCATCAGGTTGCATTCTACAGTTCAGCAATTTCACGTTGTAAGTATCAGAAGAGCTTTCAAAGTAATGCTATCTGGATCTGCAATTTTCTACTATTCATTCATTTTTTTTTTTCCCTAGACCTTCTCTTGCTGTCTCCTCTGTTTGTGATAATTCTGGAGATATCCTCAGAGTGGGGAGCCCCAGCCTGTGTAGTTTTCCCAAGCCCTAACACACTCCTGCTCTTCATGCGTGACAGCTGAAAATCATCCTAAGTGAAAACTGCTCTGTGCTCCTCTTGCTGATTTTGGGAGATGATATGTTGACAGTCCAGAGCACTGTGCATGATAGATGTGGAGGAGTGTGGTTAAAGGGCTTGAAGGGTGTTTATTGCCTATCCCAAAATGTTTTAGTGCTTGCAGGCTGTGGCTGTCCCTCTGGCATGGCAGCACTGAAAACTGCGGCTCCTGCAGCACAGCCCGAACCGTGGTGCCAGGTGTTCCAAAGGGATGCTGTCCTGTCAGCACCACAGATGAGTAATTACACAGAAAATCTTTATTTCTGTGTGTTTAAAAATCATTTATTTTTCACCTTATGTTAATAATTTTACGTGCAGCAAACAGCATTTAATCAGTTCTTTCCATTCTATAATTAGTTGCTGTAATAGCACGTTCTGTGTTGGAGAATTTGTACTTTATTTGATGCTACTCATTCTTTACTAGTATTATTTAATTTATTTATTAAGTGCTGGCAGTGCACTCAATAGGATCAGATTGAAAAATTTTTCTTCCAGTGTCTTCTGAAAATAATGAATGTTTTTGTAGATGTGTTGCTGTGGTTGAGGTAGCTGATGACTGACAAGTTTTTTGAGTTAGACCTTTTAACTCTGGAACTGCATAATTAATTATGCATAAGTTAACAGGCACTTGGTGTAAGGAGTTGGGGGGGGAACCAGAAACCTAAAGGAATTGTTTTATTTGAATGCAGCTTAATTCCTACATTGTCACTGTGTTTTGTCTGTGTCCGTCATGTATCTGAAAGAAGCCATAAGGCAAAGGTTGTGTGTTCAGTCAGTTCTTTGGTGCTTTAGCTTCTCTCTCAGATGTGTACTATCTTTGTTAAAGATGTGGAAATGGTGAGCTTACTGCAGCCTTACAGGCATTCCTCTGGAAAACATCCATTTCTATGTGTATCCCATGCTTCTTAGGAGCAAATTGTGCAGGCGAATTCCACCCGTAATGGTGTGTAACATCATTAATGGCTTAGGCCAGAAGCATCTTAAATTGTGCTGGCCTCAGTCAGGAAAACTTAAAGCACTCATACAAGTTGTTGCTATTTGAATATGTCCCTAAAATGTATGATAAATGCATTAACAGATTTTGGACCCAAAGATTTCACATAAAAGGCGGAAGGAGAGGGGTCATGGGGCGAAAACAACAACTTCTAAACCATGAAGTGATAATGAAAAGTAGACTGGCCAACATACTGATATTTCCTTTAGGAGACTCAGGAAGCTGGCTTTTGGCTCTCGTATTTTATAAAGCTCTACCTCTAATCTCCTGGCTGGTTTTATTACTGAAATGTAATATTGCAGTTCTATTTCTCCCCACTGCTCTGGGGATCTTTATTCCTACTCCTATATGTTGTCTGAAGGAAAGACTGCTCTCTTGTTCTACAGATGAAGTCTGAACTGGCAAAAGAAATGTTTGGTTTTTTTCTTCCATGGAAGGAGACAACATCTGGAAGACAATCTTTGAATGACATTAATTGCATCCCTTGATTTTCCCTTTCATAGGAGGAATATGAAAGTTATGTGAAGCTATATTTATTGTCACTAGAACTAACAATGATTGAGGTGAGCTAGCTTGTATCAGTTTCTTTCTAGCATTTATATGCCAAATTGTTGTTCATAATTTCCAACCATTTCTTAAAAAAGCTTAAATGTCTTTTTCTTTTGTTCATATTTAAACTATGTATGAGACAGAGTAAGCAGCAGAGGAGTAACAGAATCATTCTGCCACCGATCATCTTTTTGGTTAGGATAAATTATGGAATAAATCCCAAATTATGGACTAGAGAAAAATGTAAGTGGATTCTGGATGAACCTAATGATGTTTTGTCAGTGTAACAGAGATGAACATGATCTTTAGGAAGTGTTCAAAAGCAATTTGGTTCTAGCCCCTGAAACCCAGCCTAGAAGAAAAATCTGGTTTGACTTGCACGTTTCACAGTTCTATTAAAAAAAAATAGATTATTAAGGCTTGAAAGACTCCTTAGCCTGACACATCATCATGAAAATTCTTTCACTGAAATTTTTTTTTTCTCAGAAAAGGTGTCAAAAATGTTTTAAAAACTCACAAAACCCCATTTCTTTCAGAAATGAAGCTTCAAGGCTCCAAAACATTTGAGCACTTCAATTTCTGTAGGCGCAAGGGAGTTCTACCCTATATATAAAATTACATAAGCACATGCTTAACTTTTAGCAGGTATTAAGTCCCATTCATTACATTAGGACTTAAGCATATACTCACATCTCTGAGAAGTGTGTCCTGCCTCATGTTAACTTCCAAGCTGAATGTTTCATAAGGTGTTGAAGGTGGTCCAGCACTCACTGACCAACAGGTCCAAATGCTGCCAGTGCAGCAAGCCAGAGAGAGGCTTGGTTTAATCAGATTCTGAGTTACAATAAATAAATTATAACAAACTCGACAGAAGCCTCTGGGCTAGGTCCAGCCCTGAGGCCAGACTGAAATTTCTCATGTAGCAGGTAATCAGTAAGATGAGAAACCAGCTGCAGGAGAAGGGCCTCTCTATGAAACAAGAAGGTGCTCTGAGAGCCAAGTCCTGTCCCAGTAATCTTTCCAGTAACACTACAGTGATCCATGCTCTTCATTATCTGGTCTTCAAAGGAGTTGAATTAATTGGAAAGGAAACTGATGGTATTATTAGGGCAGGCCACCCAAGTTAGTTGGTTGTATGAATGAAGAATGGGTCATTAGATTTGTCCCTTACTTTTCTAAATATTTCAGTATAAGCAAAGCTCTTAGGTAATTTCAAATGAAGGTTATTTGGTTAGGGGGAAAAGGATTGCCAGACTGGCATTATCCCCTTCAGAGCGTTTAAACTGAGCAATGTGATGACATTTCAAAACCATCTGGGACTATTTTTTGTTTTCATTATAGTCTCCAAAATGACCCATTTTACTCAAAAACAGTGAGGCTGGTGTTTCCTTGTCCTTTGTGATAATGTTCTTCTAGCAGTTGTCTCTAGGGTTTGGTGCAGGCTTTGGCTAACAGCTCAAAATACCCAGTCACTGGATTGATTGATGCACGTAGCTGATTGTGTCTGTCAGTCTGCCATTGACCCTTTATTTTATAGACTTCCTTCCAAAAATCATATTGGAAGTGCCTGAGTGCTGTAGAAGGGTTTAGAATGGATTGAGTGCAACGGGAGTGGATTTTGTGAAATACATGATGACTTGTACTGTGCATGTGGATTGATGTTTCCAATTAGTTTTCCCGGTGACAGGTCTGGTGGGATCCATTGTATCTCTGAGAGTAGCCAGCCTAAGTCAGGCAGTGAGAGAAAGATACTCCACTGGAGAGCAATTCTTCTCCCCTGCCTGCATCCCTAATGTTCTCTATCTACTGAACCAAATTACAGGGTTAGATGACTTTATGCCTAGTTTTGCATCCTCTAGAGTTTGCTGAGGTAGATTTTATTTTCACAGAATCTTCCCCAGTGGATGAATAGGAAGGTTATTTGCAGATTTATATTTTTTTTTAAGCTTTGAAGTTTGGATTTTGCAAGTGAAACACTTATTTTAATGAATATTTTCTAGAACTGAGTTCCTAGCTTTTAGGAATAACCAAATAATAACATTTAGTAATGTGTGCTTAATAATCAAAAAGCACCAACTCTCTGAAAATTAGCTGAATTCCCTTCTGTTTTGTAGATGTTTTAATGTTTGCTCTTTGTAGTAAATATGATGTTCTATAAAGTACTGCAGAGGCGAGGTTGCAGTCCAAAAATGTGGACAGAAAATGACAGCTGGGGACCAGAAATGCTGGCTTGCATTCTGGAACTAGAGGAGCACAGTGATCTCTGCAGAATCACAGAGCCTATGGAGGTCTATATGGAATCATAAAGGTTGGAAAAGACTCCAAGGTCACCGAGTCCAGCCTTTGACCCAACACCACCAGGTCAACCAACCCACAGCAGAGTGCCACGTCCAGTTTTCTCTCGGACACGTCCAGGGATGGTGACTCCACCATCTCCCTGGGTGGCCTGTTCCAGTGACTAACAACCCTTTCCATGAAGAAATTCCTCCTGATGTTCAACCAGAACCTCTCCTGGCAGCAGCTTGAGGTCACTTCCTCCTGTCCTGTCACTGTTTCCTGGGAGAAGGATATGGGGAAAATTGTACTTCTGGCTCACCAGGGGAACAGATGCCTAAAAGAAGTATGGCGGTCAAAAATCAGATTAAAAAGATGGGTTCAGTTTACAGTCCTACCATTTTCTCCTGTGCAGCCTTCCAGCTTCCTCTTTAAGAAAACTGAGCAGTTGCCATTTATCTATTTCTAGCAAAGGGGAATAAGTAGAGTTGGTTGAAATTGCTTCCTTTATAGTTGGCTGTGTGAGAGAAAATTGATTTTCTTGACCAAATGGAATTTCCACTGAAAGTCTACCTTCTGTGAAAATGTTTGATCTTTTTGCTTTAGTTGAGTTCCCCATCCCACACTCTTTCCCTTGTGTTTCTAAGTGGAAAGTCATCATTTTCTGGGCTTGCAGAACTGTAGGCAAGTAATAGTAATAGTAATAATAAAAACGCTGGTTAGATCTTTTTGTGAGAGCTTTTTTTCATAGAACTCAAAGTATAAATACTAGGAAGAGCTGGATTACAGCTCAAGGTCATCTACTCCCATTTGGATAACCTATTCTGAGATGAGAGTGAGTTGTAGAACCCTCTTCTGTTTTGTTTTAGTCGAAAGTTGTGCAGTCTAGTTCTACTCCTGTGTATTTTAGCATACTGGTGGCTGCTGGCAGCTGCAGCTTGCTCTTAGCAAATTGTCTGTGAAAAAATTGCTCATAGCTAGTCCCTAAGAAGCTCTACTGAATGTGTCTTAAGCCTGAAATGATGTATTCAGTTCAGGTGGATTGTCAGGCAGAAACCTCAGAGCACACTATGCACCTTGGTCCATAAATTCAGTTTCTTCTTCACAGCCCAATAGCACTACAGCTTTTCAAAAAGGAGTTGGGACAGGAAATAAAGATAACTCTGGAGAAGGTATGTCTCAGGAATTTCACCAGTCTGTCCTGAACATCTGAGTCTAAGCAAAATAACTGGAACGTATCAGGTTAAAACACCCGTTTTGAAAAAACTCACGAGCGACTGAAAACAGATAAAAAGAATTCTTTGGCAGCCATAACGGTAGATACAGCTACCACTTAAAGCACAAATATTTCCAAACTGCAAGTGCTTATATCACAGAGATTACCATATTACCACAGCCTGCCATTTGCCCTCTTATCGATGTAATGTGAAATCCCAGTAAACAGAGATTAATCTCGTAGATACCTGGCATACCAGCCCTGCAGTGTCCGTCTGCAGCGCTGTCAGAAACACGCTCGGCACAGCCACCACATGGTCTCACCGAGGATTTTACATGTCTGTGGGGTCAGCTCCAACGCCTGGCCTTCTCCAGTCACAAACATTTCAGCACTCGCTGAGCGCTGGATTTGTCTCCCTCATGCTTTGAGTAACTCTCCTTGCACAGGAAGCAATAATCCAGGAGTGATTTTCTACTGCTATTACTAACCTTCTAATAGGAGCTCATGCGTGATAATTAGGCCTCTCAAATATATTTTGGAGAGTGTATTTTATTTTTTTTTCCTGGACAGTTTTCTTTTTTTTTTTTTTTCGTATTCTACTTGGTAACTTCTGAAAATATCTTGCTGCTTAAAAGAACAGTTTTTAAACAAATCCTTTGTGATTAGTAATGCACAGCTAAAGACATTTGGAGCATTAAACACCCCTGTATGTAAAATCCCTGGAGTTTTGCTGAAGTATGGCTTAAAATTACAACGAAATTACAGAGCTGGAAGAAGAATCATAGCTGCATAGAAGAAAGCTAATGCAAGTCTTTACATGTCTGTTTAATGAAGAATCCTTCAGTTCTCAGTTTAAAAAATAAAAGTTCATTACATTTGGTGCCACAATACGTGCTGCATTTACTGAAGAAAAATATGAAGTCAATACCCAAGGCTGCAGTGTGTTCAGAAAGCAAAATAGTTAAGTTGATATTGTTTCTTTTTTGACAGGGTCTCCCATGGGAAGGGATATTATTTTGCTGTAGCAGTAATGGCTCTCTATCTAGTCGAAGAACTATTATGCTAAATTAAAACCTCTCTCTATTTATCAAACAGCCAAAACTAATAAACACAACTATGGCATTAAGACTAAAGTGCTACTAGAGTATTACTTCCTTCACCAGAGTATCATTTATAATTCAATTTAGACAAAGAGTCTGCTCCTCAGGGATGCGGAGATGTGGTATTGATACAAGAGGGAGGCCTTTACTATTTGGGCACAGGAATCTTATTGTTTTGTAGTTACTGTGGTTGGAAACAGTTTTGACTGGAAAAACAACCCCACAAAATCATTTAAGAAATTTTTAAGAAATAGATTATTTAAAAGAACATGCAAAGTATTGTTTATAACAAGTAATGCTTATTGGAAGGCATATCTATAGAATAAAGTAGTTTTTAAAAGAAAAAAAAAAGCAAAACATGAACCTGAGAAACTCTTGTTCTTGGGGTCTGGTTTGGGATTTTTTTTCCATTTAACTACTGATCAAAATTTTTTTTTTTTTGGTTTTTTTAGCTAGGGTTTTTAGCACTAGAAATTTGGTGTGTCCTCAGTACAGTATTTTGTTTAGTGCAGACCAGGTTCTCCAATTTTGAATTTATAAGGAAATCCCTCAAATTGATTCACTTGTATTCTATGGAGCAGAGTACAACTGTCTGCCTACTCATGGCAGGCAGATAGAAGTACAAGGTACCATTCAAAATTAATGCAACAGGTTGCATGATAGAAAGTCTTAAAAAGGCAGACCAAAATTTGAATTTGCAGCCATTTTGAAACATCAAACAGTGCATTTTTAAAAAACCCTGCCATGAAGTTAAGGCAGTTTCTTTGGGAGACTGCCAGACACCCCAGTAATGTCTATGTATAATACACCCATGCATAAGAAAAACAAGAAATAGAAAATCTGATACATCAACCACTGCCAGCCAGTAATGACCAGTGGAATGCAGCTAACGTAGACAATTTAATTTCAATGCCTAGTGGGAATTTGATTAAAGCAATTAGAGAAAATTCTGAACATAGTCCAAATCATGCGTGTCTCTATTTCATTTTATTTTCTTTAAGAGCCGTCAGCATTCTTGGCCTCTGAAAATATAGGTAGTAAGTCTCCTGAAAACTTTTAAGCAGGGTTATAACTTTGTTCACATAATGGTGACATTGAAGTGAGCGAGGCTACTTGCAAAAGGGAAATTATATATGTGTTTAAGCATTTGCAGGGTCTCATGCTAAGTGCTTGGAGGAGAAAGTTCTTCCATAGCCTGCCCAAACCCTAACCCTAAACACGTTCCTTCCCAGCAAAGCGTGGAGGCAAAGGCTGATCAGCCTTGAGGAACAGAGAAACTCAGGGGCACAGTTGCAGACCCTGGGTTCAGGGTGATGTAGATGGGGCTGGGAGACTCCAGTCAGCAGGGAAATTTAGTGATTCCTTAGGAACGGTCTGCCTTTGAATGTCTGATTGCTATTATGATATAGGTGGAAATTAAGGGGAATAAACCTCTCGTAAACATATATGGGGCTGCAGCCACGGCTATGACATCACAGGCAGCCAATGGAGTAACTAACTCCATTTTGGTCCATCAGCTTCTACAACCATTTAAAAATTTTTATTATTCTACCACATGAATCTGGACCGCAGCCACTCACCATAAGACAGACTGGACTAATAAATCTTTGGCACATATAACCACCATGTTTAATATAAAACAACCCCTACACTTTTTAAAATATGATTTATAAAACAGAACACGGAGCTACCTACACGGTCTTTTCTAGCTACAGCAGATACTGTTATTTATTGCACATTTGATTACTAACAGCAATTCAGTCATGCTACCTGACCTTAAGGCCTTTTGATTACCTGATCCAACATATTTCACATGATAAAAATGTCAGGCTCGGAGAAACCCACCAGTCTGGTTTTCTGTGAAATCTAATTATAAGCAGCAGTGTTAGAAAAAGGTTACCAGTTTAAATAGTCAAGGCAGTTATTCATTTGGTAAGAGCTTGTTTTGATTGAAATGATGGCTGAGAGGGCACCATGCAGGCTGGCAGGATGCTATGAACAGCGCAGCCTCATCTCACCCACGTTCATTTTGGCTGCTCAGCTTCTACTTGGGAAGCTCAGCTGGGCCTCTGGGAGCAGAGTGCCACGGGATAAGTACATCCATCTCCTGATACAGCCTCCATCTCCAGCCTCTGCAGAGCCAGGAGTTGATGATCCTCATGGGTGCGTTCCAATTCAGGATATTCTATGATTTTCTGATTATGGGAAAGAGGAGCCAATGAATACATTCGTGGGAATGGGCTCAGCCCTTCCCTTAACTCCTAACACAGACGATGGTGCCTTAAATGCTCTGTTAAAGTGTAGGTACAGAGATGGAAATTGGCATGAGCTGCCTCACAACAGGCCCTGGAGATGGCTGAGGAAACTGACAGGGTGAAATCCTGGCTCCTTGCAGATAAAGTTCTCATTGGTACCTGAGTTTAGGCATCAATTTGTCTCAGTCTAAGAATTTTGGAATGCTTTCCTGTGCCTTGAACCTTTGTCTTTCCCCATTTCTGTATTTCAAAGTAGAAAGGCTCACGAGCACAGCAGAAGAAAGGAAGGAACATCTGCTTTTGGGAAACTCTCTTACACTGCCAGTGACAATATTAAAACAAGAGTAATGACAATTTCTGCATTTTTTATGGTGACTAAGAGCTTTAGCAAGAAGCGTGGATGATACTGCATCTGTACAAGCCTGATCTTGAATAAACCAAATGAAATTATACAGAATCTTGGAAAAATATTTCCTGAGAGTGTTGTTTTAAGATATGTGACACCATGCCTTAGAATAAAGATGAGAGATGCATTTCAGTGTATTCATTGTATGACTTTTCATCTGAACAGAATTCGATTTTGCTGCCTGTTATGTTGTATAAAACTGGAAAGCATAATCACATAATATGATGGGTACTAATTCTGTAGTTATAAATCAATGCATTACAATTGTTCTCCTGCAAAATGAATAAACACATTTTTTATATATTATAATATGCCACAATTAAGTGTCTAAGTATGCTCTAACCTACACCAATACTTTCTGTAGTGCACTAGCTCTTCCCAGTCTTTCTTTTTTGTGGGATAGCAGATGAACCAAGATGACCTCATGCTACAGCTTTGCCTCACTAAAAAAATGAAGCTGTCAACAACATAGGAAAAGTCTTGTAACCACAGGAAACAAAATGTTCACAGGAGCTGGACTAAGGCTGTGGAACTTGCTGCCAGACAAAATAAGAATGACCAGCACATGCGCCACTCTAAACACTCAGTGCAAGAACCCAATTATTCAGAGTAGCTTTCCCTTGATAGTCCTTTCAAGCATCCTTAGACTAAGGGCTCTTTTGGTTGTAAGAGGATGAAAAGCTCAAAAATGTTCAGAGGCTAAAAAAAAAAATGGCAAGCTCACACATAAATTCCCTGGAAAATGGCTAGACATTACAGCAACAGTCTGATACAATCCTGGATAAATAGATGGTTACTAAAAAAAATAAATAAAGCAGATAATTTCTTCCTGTCTGCAGGAGCGGCAGGCAGCACTTTGAAGCATTTCTAAAGCCATATATGATCTCTCAAGCCCGTTATAATCCATTTATGCATATTATAATTGCTAATTAACTCTCCAGAAAATAGGAATCAAACGTGCATGGGGCAGTAAACAATGTGTCTGCAGCATTTTCACGTCATGTGTTTCTCCTAAAAAATGCTGTATAATGGCAAGCACAGCAATTGAGTACATACCTGCAGCTGGTGGTCTCCTACACCTTTAATTTTTCATACCTCTTGTATGGTTGTCTGCAAAACCCCACAGCTCCAATTAAGTTGGAACTATAACAACTTAATTGAATTTAATGACCAACAGGAATATTTCCATGTATTTATATTTTATGCTTCATGCCAATCTTCAGTAAAGTTCACTGAAGCACTGACTTGACATGAAGATGGTCCCTCAAAAAAAGTGTTGAAATAAACAATCAGTTTAAAAGATGCTTTTCCGTTTCCCAAAATGTCTTGTGGAAACAGCTGCTAAAAATATTCAGATAAAGATTGCTGTCATGATCACTGTGTGGTTGATATTAGAGAGTGGAAGAGGGCTAAATCTTCCCAAGAGATGCTTTTGCTTGAAATAATCTAAACACAGGAATATCTGATTTCACTCATTCCATCGAGTGTGGAGGACATATGCTGCAAGATGTGCACGGTATCTGGATGTTAGTGTGGGGTTAGCCTAGCTCTCCTTCTCCCTGAGTCACATACCAAATTCTTCATGTGACCAAAAGCCACAGAAGATGCAGAGGCGAATGGGAGGTTCTGGAGTGATTCATGGACGGTAGCTGACAAAGCTCCCAGAGGACTCATTAATTTATGGTGCAGCAGGTCTAGCTCATGCCAGCCCCGTTGCTGGATCCCTGAACAGCCCACTAATTTTGGCTTTAGCAGCTGCTGCTGGCTCTTTTCCTTCCATGGCCAGACATTTGAATTCCTCTTCCTGTTTTTGCCAGCACAGTGCTCTGACTGGCCCTGTGATTCAGCTGTTGACTTGGGCCAGTGCTTAAGCATTTGTGCAGGGCCATTCTTGGCCTGTCTGCAGTTCAAGAGGGGTGTAGGTTGCTTCTGTGCAACTGATGACCCTGTTAGATTTATAACTATTTATATTTATTACTATCATAATTTATTCTTTATTGTCTATTCCATATTCTGTATTATATAATTATTATATGTAATCCATTATAGATATCCATTTTTGTCTATTCCAAGACAAATAGGGATCCAGCCAACAGAATGGCCAAGTACTTCAGCCTGTCAGGAAAAAAATGAGTATATTCCTTTCCTAAAACAAACTAATTGGGCTTTTTGTTGTTACCAACAAGAATAAAACTAGAGCTGCACAAATCAATTTTCTCCAGAGCAGAGGAATCTGGCAGGGAACCCTGGAAAGCCACTTCTGATCTGTGCAAAGCTGAACAAACCCCAGCACCGAAGAACTTGAAGGCGAATGGTACATAATTCTGTGGTACTCTAGACCTGGAAAGAAAGAAAGAATTGAAGTTCAAAAAAATCAACTCTGACATAAAGAGTGTAAAAACATAACTTTTAAATAAGTAATGCCTCAGATTATTTGCTTATATACATTTTCTTTTATCTATTTATATTTTTTCCATATACACAGACACACACATTTATATATATATATATTTATATACAGAAAGAGAGAGCAAGAGAAAGAGAGAGACTTATCTAAAACACCTTTGAGGACTGAAAGCTTGCTCAGTGGTGGTAGAACCAGACAGGCAGTCTCCAACTGCTGGCTCTGCTTAAAATAAGAAAT
The DNA here is from genome assembly GCF_971803275.1 of Cyanistes caeruleus. Lineage (NCBI taxonomy): Eukaryota > Metazoa > Chordata > Aves > Passeriformes > Paridae > Cyanistes > Cyanistes caeruleus. Next base: position 77,056,380 of record NC_141705.1, read on the forward strand.
CTTCAAAAGATACAGCGATGTGAGGCAGTAGAAAATATCAAGGGAAAAACATGAGTAGACGTGAGATGTTTTCCAACTTGCTGGCCAGCAGACTACCAGAGGAGAGATCCCTGGTGAAGGGATCCTTAAATACCTTGGGCGCCTCCTCCTCTCAGGAGGGGAGGCGCAGGAACTGAGCAGGACTGGATTTAGCTTTTAAGATATTCACCTTCGTCCTGACCTGGTTTTTCCCTGGCTTCAGGCAATAAAGCAGAAGAGTTCAAGCGAGCCAGAGCTTGAAATCTGGAGACCCTTAGGCACTGGATAAGCTTGGGATAAACGACTGCTAATGGCACAATTATCACTCGCAGTCACAGGAGATGATCCTTGTTTAACTTCTAAAAGCCGATGCTTTGTGTTGTTCCCCACAAAAAGCAAAAAAAAAAAATTTAATAACTCATCCACTCAGGCCTGTATTGTAAAAACTCCAGTGTGGTTAAGCAATGCTTACAGAATAAAAATGGTGAACTAAAGAAAGAAGAGCTGTTTAATAGCTGGAGACAAGATTTCAGCTCCTAAGGCTCCCTGTGTTAAACCAAGCCTAGAGGAGAGAAAGTGGCTTTTGACAAGAGCAGTTCCTGAAACAGCTTGTGCAAACCAGAAACACATAAAGAGAATTTAAGATAAAGAGAATAAAGACACCACACAGCTGCACACACACACACACAAAGTGTTTCCAGCTATTTCAGATGTGGAAATTAAATGCTCTGTCTCTATAGGTGTTAAAATGCAGCGTGAATCAAAAAGGTAATGTGAGGCAAAATTAAATGAAAGGGAGAGGCTTTTCTGAGCACTGGCTATAAAATCTGAACACTAAAAATACTCTGTTATCTTTTCCAAGTTTTCCATAATTATAAGAATGCAAGCAGCTAATTTTAATGCTAACTTAATAAAGTTAATTTGACTAACCACATTTAAGGACTCAAATCTCAGTATTATCTGTCAATGTCTGAAGCACAGAATTTTTATTTTAATGGTGGTTTAGATTAATGTGCCTCTGATGAATTGAAGGGATGACAATGGCAGATCTGTAGAACTGTGGTAGATAAATGGGATTATCTGTAAGAACAAGGTGATAAAGGTTTCCAGTCCGGTTCATGCAGACAGAACTGGTGTGACAATTTAACATTAAAACTTTTCACTTTACATGTTCCAGATCTTATTCACTCTACTTTAAAAAGTGTAATAGCAGAAAAGAGACATAAAGTACTGGGTTTGCTATGGACACTGTGGGAATACTAGCAAAGCTTGTGCAGCTAATATTGGAATGTAAAGGCACACTTTACCACAAGATGGCTTTTAAATGGTCACATTTGTCCTGGTTTTACTGTTACTGGCACCCAGGCTAGCTGGGTTTAAACTCAGCTGTGTTGGTTCTGTCCACAGGTGCTGGAATGAAGCTTTTGCTGGCTGCACAGTAACATATTTGAGATGGGGACAAGCCCTTTCTCTCTGCTGTGCATGCACATACCGACAGGAATTAACGTCTCTTTCTGTAGTGCACAGCAGGTATATTTGTATATTTCTTTATCAGATATCTGTTTGTAAATAGGATTCCTAACATAACAATTTAAAACGTATTTAAAAATTCTGACCATGCAAACAAAAAAAAAAATCACCCAAAAAATCACAGCCCAAACCCAAACAAACTGCCAAGAAATAGGATTGTTATAGAAGCTGACTGAACTGATGAATGTGCTACTCACTGTTTATCTGCTTACTGTATAGTCATTGATTTTTTTGGTGAGGACAATTACTACAATGGAGCTTTATTTAAAGACTTTTTACTCAGATTTCTGGAAACTGAGTGATACATAAAGCTTGGCATCCTTCTCAATGATTTATTGTAATGTAACATTTGCTGCAATAAACTACGCCCTCAATTAGACCTGAGCAACTCCATTAACTTTAATTATATCATGGTTGTAACTGAGAGTATAATTTAGCCCTCTGGGAGCAGAATGTACAATTAAAGCTCCACAGTGCAGAGCAAGCAGAAGAAATTTGCCCTTCAGCTGGAGCTGTCAGGGAAATTGTAGGTTGTTTTGGTTGTTCTCTCCAACCTTAACAAATCCTATTAATGACATAGTTGCAGTGTGTAGTTTGCAGTGTATGGTGCTTGGTAGAAAAGTTCTGTTTGTGCTTTTTCTCCTGGCATCTTGCAGGTGAACAGAGATCAGGAATTCAAGCTCTTGGGCACTGACTTTTTGCTCAGGAAATAGGAGAACAGGAGCTGAGTGAACAGGACCAGTGCCTTTGCAGCCCTACAGAAATTGTCAGTTTTGGTTTAGGAACAAGCCCAGCCAGAGGATGTGGAGGAATGGAGGGACTAAGAAATAATATGTGCTTATTTGACATAATCCCGTAGTAACGAGCTGTTGTGTTGTGCAGAGGGGAAAGCAAACACGGAGCTGTAGGCAGATCTCTGTGATAAGAATGAACCAGTTTTTTTCATCCCTTCATTGCTTCAGTAGAAAGCAAAGAGCTGACAGTGTTATTAAACTATATTGATAGTCAGTTCAACTCCTTTCTATGTGACTGAGAAAAATTAGCTCAGATTGTAAGACTAAGAAAGGAGAATTTCTGTCTTGCATTTCTTATTTCCAAAGAAAGATGCCAGAGGGAACTGTTAGCCAATATGCAGGATTATTTTCATGTTTTCTTGTGGTTCATCTTCCCAGGATAAATGGGTTTGTTTGTCAGTATTCACATCTGATGGCTTTTGAGGGCTTGAAATCAGTGCAAGATAAACTATGAGGGCATTGGAAGTTGAAGTCCCCATGGAAAGGCTACAGGACAGTTGGGGACCATCATGAAAAGCAACCCAAAAGCACTCAGGCTATGTTAAACCCTACATGACAGTGCCCAGGAGACATCAAAGCCCATGGTGTTCCTGCAGGCTTGGCATTTGAGTCTGATAGTGCTTTCCATGGCAATCTCAGCTCAGTCTCAATCCTTGTGCCCCTAAGTCAGAAGATTCCTCATGGAAGGATCTTCGTGTCTGGTTTTTGACAACTGGCACTGGCAGCTTAGGCAGGTCCAGACAGTTGCCCCCATTGCCTAATCTACACTCTCTACACCCAGATGCCACCAAAATGCATTTACAAAGGAGTGTGATAAAGAATTTCCTTCCGTGCCCAAAAACATCGCAGCCTGGATACTTCAGGAGTGAAATGTTTTCAGTGTTGGTACCAAACTCCCGTATGGAAAATGTTTTCTACGTTTTTTGTCAAGTAAAGAACTACTTTCCACACCAGTGCAATTTGTGTGTACCTACCACCCTTGAGTTTAAGGCTTTCTTCAAATAAGTTCCAGGTTTAGCCAGAGTCCTGCTAAAATGGGTAACAAAACTCAGCTCCTTGTGCTGTCCTGTTTTCGGTCTCCTATGACTCAGGCAAATGTGCTTCACTACTTGTGTCCAAGACCCAGAAAGTCCTGAAGAGTCAGATTGGCTTATGAGTGCATTTAGATTTGAGTCTAGGACTCGAGAGGAAGCCTAAAATGATGAGAAGGCTGAGGAAAGTAACATCTAAGTTAAAGACAAACCTCACAAACCCATCTAAAATGCAAATTTCTCCACTATATAGAAAATGTATGTGGTATTGGAAGCAATAGGGAAAAAAGCTTTATGTAGGAATAGAACTTCCACCCATTGGTTTAAATTATGTGATGGAAAGGAAACAAGGGGAAAAGAGAAAATTTTGATGAGAAAAAGAAAAACTTCTTTAAATTTGTGAGTCTATGGAAACTTTTCAGTTATTATATTTAACAGAATTGGCCTGAAAATTTGTAATGAAAAAGACCATTTGTAAAATTTGAAATGAGCTGTGAAAATAGCACTGTGCTAAATAAACACTTAGGAAATCCAGGCTGAATATTTTTTTTTTTTCTGGAATAAGACACAATATCCTGTTCATCTTCCAATTTTTAAAAACTTATAATTAATGCATAAAGAAAATGTACAACAGGCATATCCAATACCCTTGCTTAATAAACTGAGTAAATAATTTCCTGCAACATATGCATTTTTTTAATATTCTTAATAGAGTATCTGAATGAGGAACTTGTGATTACTAACTTCTCTGGCTTCTTTTCATGGCACTGCATCTCTTGGTGAGTACTAACACAGAATAACTGTGCACTGGTACAGAACAAGAAAAGTGGAGAATGGTTTGAGTATGCCTTTTAATTGCAATTTATATTCTCTAGTTCATGTGTTGAAAGGGACAGAGGATTCTTTATGCTACTTGTAATACTGTAAGGATGGCTGACTACTCCAAACTGAAGTGGAAAACTGAAAGAAACCCCACAAACTTTGTAATCAGTTTAAGAATTGTTAATAGCATTTTGTGGATGGGGTTCTTCACTGACTTGTTCTTGCTGAGTGTGTGAAATGCTGTAAGAGTGGAGGGGGTTGTGTCCCCTCTGTGTAAATGGTTGTCCAAGCTGAAAGCACTGGCTGTTTGTACACTGTAACCTCACTTGCATCATGAGGTGAGCTGGAGCTGGGAGTGTTTGGGTACACAGGAGGCTTGCCCCAGCCTCACAGGAGACAGGCAAACCATGGCTAAAATGAGCAAATGCTGAATGCTTCTTGCACAGCACTCTTTGAGAAAGAGCAATGTTTAAAGACAAGGCTTGGACACAGCCTTGCAGAGTCAGGTCAAGGAATATTTGACAGAAGAAATGTCCCCAGCAGTGTTGTGTGGCTTTGTGATTCTCGTTATCTTTACTGTGGCTGATGTAGATGTTCAATAGCCACTGCTGGACTGATTACCATAGAATCAATTTTGGATTAGAAGGGACCTTAAAGATCATTTCATTCCAGCCCCTGTGACATGGACAACTTTTACAAAACCAGGTTTCTCAGAGCTCCATTCAACCCAGCTTTTACACTTCCAGGAATAGGGAAACTCATCTGGGCAACCTGTTCCAGTGCCTTACCACCCTCACAGTGAACAACTTCTGTATATCTAACCTGTATTCCCCTTTCTCAGTTTGAAGACATTCCCCCTTGTCCCAGCGCTACAGTTCCTGATGAAGAGTCCCTCTCTCACTTCCCTGTATCCCCTTCTGATACTGGAAGGTTACTCTGAGGTCTCCACTCTGTCTTCTCCAGGCTGAGCAGCCCCAAGTTTCTCAGCCTGTCCTCACAGGGCAGGTGCTCCAGTCCTCACCAACCTCGTGGCCCTCGTCTGGACTTGCTCCAACAGTTCTGTGTCCCTCTTTTTCGGGGGCAACAGAGTGCCCAGGTGGGGTCTCACCAAAGCAGTATGTAAGACCTTTAGGAAAGAGGCTCATTGCTGTAGATATACTCTAGCTATGTTTAAAAAACCAAAAAAATCCAGAAAACAAAACCCAAACCCTTCCTAAAACAAGCTGTTGAAAGCAATCCTTTCAAGCAGTAATAGAAATAATTTCTCCTTCTAAATGTTCAAACCTTTACCTATTTTAAAATATATAATAGGAGATAAGCTCCTGTGAAAGTGAAAACTGTTTCTTTTCCTTGGAAATTTGTCTTTGTTCTTTTTTCATGACATTTTGTCCAGGTTAATTGCGTCCTTGCGAGAGAGCAGTGTGCATGTTCCTCAGCATGGGTGGGGAGTCAGGTTGCCAATTATTTAAATGAAACAACGGTTGAATTAGTAGGTTAGATGAAAACCAGATTATCATAATATATAAATTACATGACCACTTCAGAGTGCGTGACGCTGAATAGCTGTTTGGATCTGCTATCAGGTTCTGAGAGGTTTTGTGTAAAATGCTGATTTGTGCTTGGCTGCTGGCTGCAATGCTCGCACACGGGGCAAGGAGAGGAACACCGAGTACTCCCCTGCTCAGAGCACTGTGCTTCTAATTCTGTGGTCTTTTCTTGGATCTGACACCTAGAATGGGGCAGATTACGTTTCCAGTTAATGATCTGCAGCATGATATGCAATGCTTTTTTGGCTAGTCTCCTTTCTGATGCCTAACAACTCTACACACAAAGCTGGGACAAGAATTTAACCTACTCTTTGCCATCCATCAAAAGAACATGAATTGCATCTATTGAGGGTAGGAAGATTGGACAGGGGAAAAAAAGGAAATTATAGAAATTGTAGACCAGCCAGGTGCGAGCTGGATGCCTAAATGAATGCAATTTATGCTGAAGTGGGCATAAGAGTTTCTCTGCAGACATATTGGGTGGTCAGACCCTCACCTGAATTATATGGCTTGGAATCAGAAATATCTCCATTTTCTTGCCTGAATTTACTCCAGATTCATGCAAGTGTGATAGATAAAATGTTAATTATAGACTTTCAGGATCTTTTTTTATTTCAGGGCACCCAGGAGCTGGGACATGGGTTTGCTCATGTTGGAAAATGAGACTGTGCTAGCAGTCTGGGCTGGTTAACAGCAATGAAAGGGCTCTGTGCTGATTTAATTAACTGGCTCATTACTAAGAGAACTTAAAGGCTCTGTCTAGGTGGAGCAGTAAATCTGATCTGTATGAAGTCTTGAGGCAAGGTTTGTTAATAGTTTTTCCCTTGGAAATCATGTTGTCTGGCAGGTGGCATGTGCTCAACCCTCATCCTGACATGGATCCTGGGAAGAGTGGAGTCAGGATACATCTGGGACCAGGAGATGGTGATTCCAGGTCCTGTACTTCAGACACACTCTTAGACCTTCAGGAACTTCATATTCTAATATCAGGCTTGTGATATTGCTTTTTGCCTCTAAAAGTCTATTTTTGTCTCTGTCAGGTTTAGCTGTTCTCCTCTGCCCTGCTCATATGCTGTATTTTGACTTGCTAATTCAGACCAGCCAATAGAGAGGAATTTGTTGAGCATAGCCTTGTCACTAGGGGTGAAAGCTACTTTTCTTGTAGTCAACTTCACCTCCAAGAATGCTCATTTGATTTTAATTCTCTTAAAACATGTAAAAAATCGAAAAGGGCCTTGTTGGGTGAGATAAGTGGAGAAAGAAATTCTGTTTAGGATGATCATGTGAGCTTCAGAAAACCATCCCTCTCCTGTCAACATTCACAGCTGTTGAACTAGGAATACTAGGGGATACATCCATTCCATCTGTGGCAGTTGTAGTGATATTCCTTCTTGTATTTGGTGGCACAAAATATTTCAATTATTGTTTGAAATTTGATTAGATGTATCACAGTAAGTGTAGGTGGTGTTCAGGATATGTCTTTTCATTCTTAAATACTATGCAAATGTCATAAATTTTGTGTTATAACTGTGTATTTCAACACTTTATTTGGACTCTGAGCACTCACCAAATATGTCATACTCAATTCTAGTCCTCTGTTAGCAAAATGCAATTGAGCTGCACTGTTGGCACTGTTGGGCAACTGTGCCTTTCTCATCTCATCTTTTTTCTCCTGTAACATGTAACATCCTTTTTCTCCATGAAACAATGCATAGGCTTTCCTTTAGCTTTATTAGCTGTGTTTCTTGTGGTGCTCTCTCTACAGAGTCAAATGTTGCCTCCACTGAAAGATTTGGGAAGAGGCAAAAGAGGTTGACAGTTTAGAGTTCCTGAAATGGTGAGATCCCAGAGCCTGTATTAATTTTCTCTCCAAGGTGTTTTCCTTGTCTATTCATGACAATTATGTCTTTCCCCATAAGTATCACCAAATGGCTGTCTGTGGTGTGTTTCATACACCAGGTTTTGTTTGTCTGTAGCACTGACATGTTGCTTCTCTTTTAAACAGAGAGGGAAACTTCAATAAGACTTATTGCCATATGTATACAGGCTGATTTTTGCAAGATTCCTGATTTTTCAACCCTGCAGCTTTCTACTCCTCTCTCTAAGCAGTGATGTGCTTGATTATTTAGTTAGTTGGGGCATTTGCTTTATTATGATTTCATCTTTTGGACCAGAGGCAGCCTAAAGCAGCAAGGCAAAACAGCTTGTTATAATTTGACTATTTTATCTCCCAGAGGAAGAAGGTATTGTCCATCATTAAAAATAACAGTACTGGACTTGTTCCAATCCAAAATATAGCTTTATTCCTGAATTAATGTTGAAAAAGAATAACAGAAACATTTTTTTGCAGGAACACATCTCATGTCACAAGGAAAACTTGGTAGCATGGACAAGGGGTGGATTAAAACCTGAAGTGTTTCAAAATAGTTTGCAGAGGCAATTAATGCAAGAGTTACTTAAGCTTATTTAATGAATAGTTCACAGGGCACACAGCATTCAAGAAAAGAAAAGAAGCACTAATGCACTAAACTGTCTCAGGAGGTAGGTCTTGATAAAGAACCTCTAGCTCAGGAATAAATGTTGAGGGATAAAAACAAAGGGGAAGGGAAGGGAAGGGAAGGGAAGGGAAGGGAAGGGAAGGGAAGGGAAGGGAAGGGAAGGGAAGGGAAGGGAAGGGAAGGGAAGGGAAGGGAAGGGAAGGGAAGGGAAGGGAAGGGAAGGGAAGGGAAGGGAAGGGAAGGGAAGGGAAGGGAAGGGAAGGGAAGGGAAGGGAAGGGAAGGGAAGGGAAGGGAAGGGAAGGGAAGGGAAGGGAAGGGAAGGGAAGGGAAGAAGGGAAGAAGGGAAGAAGGGAAGAAGGGAAGAAGGGAAGAAGGGAAGAAGGGAAGAAGGGAAGAAGGGAAGAAGGGAAGAAGGGAAGAAGGGAAGAAGGGAAGAAGGGAAGAAGGGAAGAAGGGAAGAAGGGAAGAAGGGAAGAAGGGAAGAAGGGAGCTGTCCCAGAAGAACTGTAATTCAGCAGTAAAACTGTCAGTCTGGGTCTAAAGGAGGAAAAAAGAAAGGAAAAATTATTAAGAGAGAACATTTGTGAAACAGGAATAAGAACTAGTATTGCTCTGGGAGGGTAAAGAGGATTGATAAGTATTTGAAAGTGTCTGTATGAATGCCAGATGCATCATGAAAGAATAACAAAGAGGTTAGGAATACACAAAAAACATTGGCTTCATTAATGTAACTGGAACTGAGAGGGGAAGCAAAAAATGTGCTAGGGATAATTGCTTAACATAACATATAGATTATGCAGGAGGGGAGAGATGGGAGAGAAGGTTTGGAAATAAATAAAACTGAGGATTATGGAAGAACATGTAAATTGCTTGAAAAAAATGCGTGCATGCATAGAAACTCTGCCTAGCTTTAGCTCCCACTGTCTATAAGAGTGATTTCCCAGTTTTTAATGGGTCTCTGGGACATCTAAATAGGATGGCTTGGAGAACATTTTTCTCTATAAAAGGGATATCTCAGAAATACTGCAGCTGTCCTCGCAAGTGCATGGTATTTCTGATCCAACAGCCCCATCCTTTGTGTCTGCTGAGCTTCCCAGGGAGCTGTGGCATCCCCAGTTTATCAGAGGGCAGGTGAGTGACTCATAAACAGCAGTCAGATCACTGACTGCTGAAGTTTTTGGTGAGGAACAGACAAATGGGAAAAACCTGAGGGCCATCATTTGTCATGAGAGCCAAAGTTCAGCTGAGGCCTTTAACAGGATGAAAAGGTAATGGGGGTTTCTATCATGGTGTTCTTTCAGTATCCTGATAGCATACTTCTGTGATAGTTTATCAGCATGAAAGTGGTTCTCTTCTCATATAGCTGATTTTTAGAAAATACTGAAACAAGTATTCAAAGAAACAGTGAAAATTTCTTGGAACAACACACAGATGAATCTATGAACACACAGTCATGTCCAATTGTAAGGAGCTACTTCTTTTAGGAAGGATGTTTAAAGTTGATTAAGCTTAACTGACTGCTGAGCTGTGTTTAATCCTCCCCTCCCCACTGCAAGGTGAAAAAGTAACTCAGTTTAAAAGCTTTCTTTGAATCTGATTTTAAAGCACAAATAGGTAAAAGTTGCAGACAACATTCAAAAGCTGGACCTGAATTGTCACTGGAGGATTTATTAGTTTGGATGGAGCACCATGCAAATGCACTTCTTGACATAGTTTTAAGTCTAAATTCTCTATCTAGTCCTTAGCTTCCTGTTCCAGCTGAAACCCCCATAATCCTGTCCCTTAGCTATGTCTTCAGACTTGGAGGAATTGCCCTGTCCCGTGCTCTGAGTATTTACCTTCTGAGTCATCAGTGGCACACAGACCTTCCCACTCCTTATTCCCCCTGTCTCTGCTCCCAGCTCCTGATGTGGCCTTGCCTCATCTTCCTCACACTCAGTTTTGTAACATTTGCAGTTCTGCTGTTTCTGATGGAATAAGTGAAATTTGGCTTTGTGGGTTTTTTTTTAAATTCATGCTCACCTTTCATGCCTGTGGCTTTACAAGCTCAGCTAGGCAGTGCAGTTTACTCTTTGTCTGCAGTTGCAAAGGCTTCCACCAGGTCAGAGGCTAATGAAGTACTTGCTGTTTATCTGGTACTTTTCTTAATGTACTGAGGGATAAGTAACGTGAACCTTAAAAAGATCCAGCATTCTCTGATTGCTAAGGCTGTAACAATCATTGTAATACTTGCCACTTTTTATTTTTAACAGTGAAATAGGCATGATTGTGGTAGATGCTACGTCCTTTTGCCAAGAGAAATGACAAACAATGTTCTCATCTTTCTGCCTCTAGCTCATTTTCTTTCTCTTCCGAGAAGCCATATTTAGCAAATTGTTTGAGCACTACAGCTCAAATAAGGTTTTTACCTTTTATAGGTTTTAGCTTTTCTAGTTAGACAGACTATTTTCTGGGGGATTTCAGCTGCTAGAGAATGTTTCAGGTTTGAAGCATAATAAAACAAAGACATATTTTCTATATCTTGAGAATACTGTAACTCTCCAACAATCTTAAAATAATTGTTGCACCTCATATTTTCAAGTAACTGGCAGGAACAATAATCTTCTGCAGCTTAGTATACTCTATTAAAAATGAGTAATATACATATTGATCATAATGCTTCTTCTAGCTGATGAGGCATCTCTTGGGGATGAAACCACAGCACCATATGGCTTTAATGTACTCGATATAGTTCTCCAAATAAGCACTATAAATTATACTTCAGAATTATGCTGGGCAGCAATAGATTTAGTCTTCCAAACTGTCAATAATAGATCATGACTGTAGGTAAGAAGTTCATTATGCACAGGATGCAGTATTTAAGTAATTAACAGCTAACCAATCTGTTTCGTAGCTGTGGTTTGTGACTCTTGGAATTGCACTAACTTTATCATTCCATGATAAAAATGGGTGAGTAATGCACCCAGATAATTGAAACTGATACAGGAAGCAGAATGCGTTTCTCTAGCAATGTAGCTAATGTAATGCAATACAATTTCCTCCAAAAGAATGAGATCCAACATCTTATTGCAATTCTAAATGTAAATTTTAAATGGAAACATTCTTCTGAATATGAAAGTAGTTTACTGCCCAATTCTGGCAAAGGGTGATGTAATAAATAGCTGAATTCAAATTTAAAGCAAAGCTAAAGGCGCGGTGTAGTTTGCCAGGATTATATTATACATTTTTGTCAAATGTTTATTTGTCAACAAGTTAAGTCATTAGAACAAATAAATTTAAATCCCTGTCTGGAACAAAACCCACTGCATGGAATAAGCGGTATTACCTGTTAAACCCTAAAAGCAATATTGTTGTTTCTGACATTACCAGCTGGCAGAGACCTCAGTGGCCTTTCAAAATCTAAACCCAGAGGGAATAATTACGAGGCCAAGTCATCAAATTTGGAGTACATGCCATATCTGGTCTCAAAGACCAGTTTCTGTCTCTGACTCTGCTCTTCCCCGTTCAGAAGGAAAGGATATTGGGTAAGGAGACATGTGAACATCTCCCTCATGATGAAAGATCCTACGGCATTTTCCTGGGGTAGAAGTTCAGCATTTGGATGAGCATACTGCTAGCCAAAATCTGCTCTCCTCCCACCTTTGTTACAGTCCTCTTTGTGCACATCTTCAGTATGGATAGAGCCAATACTGCAGATGCTGTGTGCCAAGTCTGGCCCAACTACAAAAATTCAGGATAGGAGGTTGTCCTGGTTTATGGTGGGATAGAGTCAATTTTATTCCTAGTGCTGTGTTTTGGATTTAGCATGAGAATGGCATTGCTGTTTTAGTTGTTGCTAAGTCAAGGACTTTTCCCACGCTCTGCCAGACAGCAGGTACACGAGGACTTGGGAGGGAGCATAGGCAGGACAGCTGACCTGAGCCAGCTGAAGGGCTGTTCTGTAGGCTACCCCACACCAGAGATCATCACACTCAGTATGTGAACTGGGGGAGTTTGTTGGAAGTTGCTGACCCATGCTTGGGGATGGGCTGGGCATCAGTCAGTGTGTGGTGAGCGATGGTATTGTGAATAGCTTGACTGCATTGGGTTTTATTCCCCTCTTTCTTTTATTTATCTACCTTTTCATTACTATTATTAAGATTGTTATTGAATTTTTTTGCAATTAGTAAACTTCACTTTTCTCTTCTTTTTTGGTGGGTTTTACTTTTTTCTGATTCTCCTCCCCTTTGCACCAGGGGAGGGGTGGGAGTGAGCAGGTGGCTGTGCGGTACTTAGCTGCTCTCTGGGCTTAAACCACTACAGGGATAAAATCAAATGAAGAAAAGAGATGAAGTTCATGCAGAAAATATGTTTTTCTTTCCAGGAATGTCACAGAGACCTTTGCAGTTTTTCACAGGAAATGCAAGAATTTTATTATAATCACTAGCCCAAATAACAAATATAATGATGCATTTGGAGCTGGATTTTCACAAGGTAGGTAGCTTCTGCAGTAGGCAGTCAGCTGTGCTCAGATTTTCTCTTCAGACTCTTTTGAAAAAAATTTATTTGGATAACTATTTGGGGGAGTCAGAGAGAGAAAGTGCAACCAGTAGAGTTATGTTTCAGTCATTACATAGGTTGTCAATCATCATTTTCTCATAGGTGTCAGATTCAGCTGTGGCTGCTGTCAGGAGCAGGAGCCTCAGAGATTTGCTGAGCTCATCCAAATAACAAGGTCTCCAAGGTCTTGGTAACTTGAATAGAAAATCTAATTGCATATAGATTTAAGTAGCAGAACAAGACACAGTCAATTTGGATTAAAGCATGCTATGGTTGTCTTGACAGGGATTTTAGTTGGAGCAGTACATGATGGATGAGAAGGACTATGAGTCTCTGCCATAAAGGCTTGAGCAGAAGATGATTGTGAGCTTTTCTCTCCTCGTAGGTCCCTCCTCTCAGTGGAATTACAAAGATGCAAGCAAACACCAAACGCAGGAATTTAAAGGTGAATGTCCCACTTCTGCCTCTCAAGAATTTCACAGCTGCAGGATACAACCCTTGCACAAGGCCTTTGTATCAGCAAGGAACTATAAAATAATATGTGACTAAACTCAGCTGTAAAGGGAAAGTTGTCTTTTTCCCTTCTCATTGCCATCCTTTTTGTACCTCTGCTTTCCTCAGACTATTCAGTGCCATAGCAGCAAAGAGTGGAAACCCTGATGGTACTGTCAGAAATCTAATTGTTTCTTTCTGAAGGCTGCCAATTTCTGCAATATTGAAACAGAGGTATTGACAACCCGTTATTATAATGTAATAAATTTTGGGATTGCACTCTGGGGTGAAGAGGAAGACATGAATTCATGTGAATCCGTGAAGGGAATATAAGTTTTCCCTATCCTCAATGAATTTTATACCTCTAACGTGATGTAAACTAAACCTGCACCTATTCATTTTCTGGCTCTTGCTTATGGCAATTTTTAAAATATAAGATAATACTTTAGAAATCCATATACACGTGTGTTGGGTGGTAGTATTGTATTAGAACAGAAATACAAAGCTAAAAATAAATTATCCTTGTTCTACACATGGTCACAATCAGTATTCTCCAACTTTGCCCCCTCTAATGTTACAGCACTTGTTGTAGCAGGGTATTTAAAGTGAGTTTATAGTGTATAAATGTCATGCATTTGATGCTATGATCTGTGCTAGCTACCCTCATGGATAGTTTACTGTCTCTCCCTCCTGATATATCAAACAGACTGTGGAAGATTTGAGGCATTCAAGACTTGCTTGGCAAAACCCTGGAAAATTGCGAGTTTTACTAGTTTAATGGTGTACAGACCTCTGTCTCCTCACCAACAAAACAATATTTTACAACATCCAGGATTCATGAGATCACACATATTTTCCCCAAAGCTGATGAATTACAGGTTACTTCTTGGAGTTGGAGACCAGAAGTGGAGAAGAGAAGCAGATCCAAATGGCACAAAAGGTAAGAAGCAGTAAGCACTGGCAGTCATCACTTGGCAGGAGTAATGGTCAGCTGTGGCTGCTGTCAGGAAGGTGTGCCTCAAAGATCTGCTGAGCTCATGCAAATAACACTTCATGGACTCAGCAAGTTGAAGTAGAGGCCTAATTACACAGATGTGAGGAAGCTGAGATAGAATCAGATATGCTCAATTTGGATTCAGGCACACTTTGGTCCCTGATGTTGGTTTGGTTATCTGTTATCTGTGTTAGTGGGTAGAGCTGGACTTGCTGAGCATCTGTGCCATGGGCTGGCTGTAATTTACTTTCAATTATTTCCATTCATTTTCCTCGTTAGGCTACATGGTCAGAAAGGCTATCAGTGCCCCGGTCCTCACAAATCTGAGTATGGGCTAGTGCTGTTTGCAGCATGCCATACCCTCCTTGTCTCACACCATCCACAGTCCTTCTGGCCTATGTTTCTCCCTTTCTTTCCATGGCAGCTGGGACAGGAATGTCAGGGAGGTGATGCACCCTAGGTTTTCCCCTAGTACAAAGTCAGGAAATGGTTCTGGCTAGGTATTAGTGATCATGCATTAGTCACAGCCAAAGGAATCATCCTTTTCTCACTCAAAGTGCTCCTAAAAAAGTTCCTTTTGTCCCATGGTAACAGCAATCTGAAGAACTATTAAGCAGCAAATGCACGCAACTGTGCACAAAACCAGTCTGAATGATCCCATCCCACAGATCCCTGGTGCGTTCTGGCTCCTCTGAGTCTGGCTGATAGAGCTCACAGCCCAGACTGTCTCTGTGCTTTTGCAGTGAGGAGAACACTTTTAGGACTAGTAAAGGATGAGCAAATGAACAATCCATATCTTGCAGCTATGTAAAGGACAAATGTACTGAATGTAAGTAATTTTGGTATACAAATCCAAAATTCTCTCCCATCTTTTTATCTTCATGTACCTTCTTTTATTTTCCTTTTTTTTTTTTTTTTTTTTGCCTGAGGTACTGCTAATTGCCTCTTCTATGCAGGAACATCTACTAATCTAATTCAATCAACTGGTAATTGGCATTACAGTTGGCACTAGAAAAATGAATGTTTTTACTTAGCATCTATGTCATGGGAATCAATTACCAGCAGTTTTCAGAAGAGTGTCAAAAACTCATTTCCTATTCTTGACAATATGACCATGTCTCAAAATTTAAGGGTATTTTCTATGTTTTCTTTATCTCTAATCCTGAATTCATCTGTATGTTTCACAGGCTCATGCCAGTGAATATTCTGAGCTGCAGGCATTAATGATAACTATCATCATTGAACTGAATTAGGCTGTGAATGCACAAAAACTTTCAAGTCTGAACAAAATGTGGCAACATTCAAATAGGAATTTGGGGAATGCTATGGCACAGGGCTTTCCCGAAACAAGTAAAGAACAAAAATTTCTCCCTAGTTATTTTTTTTTTTCAGATGACTTATGAAATTGGGAGAATATTATTTGTGCCTGTAAATTACAAAGCCCTGGGCACCCAGACCTAACTTTGGCATTGGCTCTAGTTTGAGAAGGTCATTACCTTACACGAATTCCTGAGGACCCTTCCAGATTAAACTGCTCTAAGAATCACGAGTTACTCAGTTAGCTTCATGCATTATGAAGTCCTCCAAAGAGATCTGCTTGCTATGCTCTTTGTGAGTAAGAAACAAATTACAAAGAAGTAGTAACACGGGGCTTAAAAAATAATGAATGTGATTCCAGCACAATATGCTGTAGCATTTTTAATTTAACACCAGAACATGAGTGAACTCACCTCTTGAGTAGAACTTTGCAATTCCTTACAGTAATACTTCGTGAAACTTAATAGGAAGAAAATGAAAGAAAATGCTGTATCCACTCCAAACTGCCAGGATATTTGTTGTATAATTATCTATTATGAAATTTGGCTACGTGGACATCATTAATTTTCAAAATAATGTTGAGGGGATTTTAATAAGCTGTAGGAGCTAGGGTTCAAAGATTTGAGCTTCTTCTACAGCCTCAGTCCTGTGTTGTTGGCACCATGCAAGCACCTTTGTTCAATAGTAACTCAGACAGACAAGGACTACCAGCACTGTTTCCTTCAGCACATGAACTCAGTTTTCCTTGGAGCACCTCCTATTTAAATTCACACCTGGCTCAGCACTGCTTAACTTGGGAGGTCTGACTGGCTCATGAGGCAAAATGATGAGGCTACAAGCCACTGTATTTATTTGGTTTCCATCTATTTGGAGTCACCTTCTGTTAATCACATATATTTGATTATGGTTCATTGGGCACTTCAAGAACATCATCTGGCACACAAGTCATTTGAGAGCCTTCTTTATTAATTTGTTGCCTACGAACTTTCTGTCTTCCACCTCCTCCCAAAAATCATGGGTCTTCTTGAGAGGGTCCTAAGTGAGTTCAGGGAGCCAGACTGCCTACAGAAGGGGTGGATGTACAAACATTTTTGGGACTGTGATGGAATTGTGCCTGCTGCAGTGCTCCCCAAACAATTCCTCTGGTGACACAGCTCTGTATGAATTCTGACAGGTCCAAGTGCCAGTTTCTTATATTAACCAGTGAAGCAGGCAATGTGCTATAAATTGTTGCTCATTCATGTCAAGCATACAAGTGCGTTGGCTGCTTGGAATGAGTTTTTTGCCTGGCAAGAAAGGTGTTTAAAATTTGTCATTCTGTGAGTAATTTCATGAGGATTCACTTTCTGAAAGCTCCTGCTGAGGAGATGCCTTTTAGGCCATCGAGCATGTATGCTCCATTAATGTCTGCACATGCAGAACACAAGCTAAGTAAACAAAGAATTTCCTGAGTGAGTGTCAAATAAGTCTCTAAATGTAGAGATTAGTGTGAATTTAAATTTTTCCCACTTATAAAAAGGTAATCAGAAAGATCAATTGGACATTTGGCTGTAAAACACAGAAGACAAAAGAGAGCTGGTTGATCTCTAAGATCTTTAGAAGATTGGTTTGCTGGCCTTATTTTTTTTGTGATCCTCTTTTTTCCCTAAAATCCACTTCCATTTATTACATGAAGATGACAGTGATCATCTTCATCGCTTTTGTGGCAAGCTTTAAAGAGAGGGCTTTAGGGGTTCAGGGGCAGACACAGCAGCATTTCCAGGAAGTGAAAGTTTTCTAGGAAATGCATGGGAAAGTTCACTGCCCTGAATTAAGGAAAGCTGTTCTGACATATGTTTCCTGAGCCTTTAGGAGGAGTTAGCAAGAAAATGTGATAGGAACAATCTTTCTCTTTCTGAAATGGAGCTCATGGCTGAAGACCGTGCTCACACATGTTGCATAATTTCTGGTTGGCTTTTCTTTGTGTGGTTATGTGCAAAACTGCTATGGCTGTGGGAGAAGTCTCTTGATTCTGAAAATCCACTCAGACATTAATGATGAATAGTAAAGACCGCTGTGTTGCACTTTGCACGCTAATCAGTCTTTGTGTTTCTTTATATCTTGCTCCATATGTACACTGTGACTTGGCTGGGATGGAAAACTGTAACTGGCAACACTTACCCTGATTGTTCTTAACATGATCAAACAGTAACACGGTTTGACAGAAGTTTTATAAACCATCCTGTCGTAAAACAAAACCAGCAGAAACTAGCTCGAGCAAAGAAGGTGTGTTTAAAAAGAAAAAAGTTAATGGAAAGCACGTGAAACTGCCCATCTGTGCAATTGTTGTACATTTTCATGTGTATGAAGGCAAATAAATACCATAAACCTTTTGTACAGTCAATTTGAATGTCTGAAAAGAAGTTTTTTTGAAAGGTAAGAAGAAAACTACAGCAAGTGCTCTATAATTCACACTGTGAATCCGCTGGTGGTAGGGAAGGATTTGTCAGGCAATATTTACCTTGCCCTTTCTCCTTTCATGTCTCTAAGAACTGTCTCTTACATATCCTTGCTTGTTTGGTTTTTTATGTCAGCACATGTGAGTTACAACATGAAACAGGAAGTTTTACATACTCAGGGGATCAGGCAGTGAGATGCATGTCACCATTTTGCACTAAAGAGGACAACATGTCATATTGGAAACGTTTTTATTTCCAAAATGAACACCCACCCCCATCCTTAATAAGTATTTATTCCCATCTGTAAAAAAAAAGTAAATCATCAGAATCAGACAGTTCAGGGATTCAAGAAAGCCTATTTTAGCAAGGTTAGGGTTGCAATGTATATGAAAGGAAAATAAGGAAAAGAAACCAGGAGAAAACACAAACACTCTGGCAAGCAAATCTGAGTCTCAAAAGTGACAAGAGGAGGAAGCGTCTCTAATAAATCATAGTCTGAAAATCCAGAAGGAATTATGAAAAAGTTTAAGTTCAGGGTTATAGGAATAAAATCAGACACCCTAGCATAAGTCAATTAATCAGGAAAATGTATATGAAAGGCATAAAGCAATGGTTCTGTAAATATGTCAGGAGTTAGTTGGAGGCAGTGGAAGGAGCAACAAAAAGAAGTCAGGTCTAATATTTCTTACAGATGCTTATTGAAGGGATAATATGGGGTACTGAGTAGGGTAATAAGACATTTTTCTTGACTTTATCAGCAAGGATTAGTGTGTCCCTGTGGTTAATGCAGTGATATTAATGAGGAGCAAGAGGGGAAGAGCCAAAATGTCAGCCACATGTATAGATGATAATAAATGATGCAAAGTATCTCCCACCTGGGTTTCTGTGGACAACTATGCATATAAGTAAGCTTTTGAAAAATCCTTTATGAGAGACTGTAGGATTCTACCCCTTGGAGATTTTTCAGAGGACCAGTATGTGTGAAGGATGAGCAGAATACACCTCATGGTACTCCTGAGCTAAGAAAGACCTGGTTGAGTCCTTGACATTTCTGTGAGTCCATGACAGTGAAAGATCATTTGGCACTTTTATGCTTACGTTTGCCAGATTATACATGCAGTTCATGTTGTGTCTGTGTTGATTATTTTTCCTGTTAATGACTGCAGCAAATGCAGACTGATCTGTGATCTCTGTGACTTTTTCACTGCAGGGTCTCAGGTGCAGTGGCCTACAGGTAACCACTGCCAGTGCTCTGAGCAGAACTTCCAGCTGTCATTCATCCCTGTGTCATGAATTACTGTGCCATGAAAGTCAGATAAAAGCTGCAGGAAATCTCATTTGAAAACTGAGATTATGTGAATGCTTAAAAATGAGTAGAAGATTCATTTTCTGTTTCTTTCATTTGTACTCTGTTGTTCCTGCTAATGTGTCAAAATTGTCTTTTTAATTTCTGTAGGTCAGTGGCTACATCTGGTGACATTAATTCACACTTTCTGACTCACATTTTCACTGAGTTAGAAAGCCCAAAATCAACTGTTTACATGCTTTGTTTATAAACACAAGCAAAATGAATTATCTTCCCATGTGCGGGTATTTTATTTGCGTCTTTCCACTGGGCTTGGGCACTAATTTCTTGCTTTCATTAATGTAGTGAAATCTATTCATTAACTTCAAACTTTTTGCCAAATAATTCCCTTTTTTTCCTCTCAAAGCAGTTAAGAAGCAACAAAATATTTGCCATCACTGTCTTCTGATAATTGTAATTAACTGATCTGGTCAAACTTACTGATGTTTATTTCCTCCAGGATGATTGTTAAAGTTCCTACGTTATGTGTTGTTTTTTTTTCTGGCTAAATGCATTGACTCAGCAACTCCAGAATACAGAACCCTCATGTGGAAAGCTAAGCACAAGGTATGATTTCAAAACTGTAAATGTACAGATCAGAATAATCCTTAAACAGCTTTATCTGATGTCTCCTGAGGTAGGAGAGAGTCAGTGATGCTGGAGAGGGCTGCTGGAAGAAACTTATCTGAGCCAGCCTTCAGATGTGTGTGACTGAAGTTCCTGAGCCATGAGGAGGAGCAGGTGAAAGGGGGAGGAGGGAGCAGGAAGGTCACCAAGGATGAGCAGGGAGGATTGTAGAGCAAAGAAAGATCTTATAACCTATGGTCAGTCTTTTCTTTAACTGGCATTGTTAACCTTGAATGTTAAGATTCAGTCCAGCAGTAATTCCCAGATCAGTTGGGTGGTACGTGCATGTGTGATTTAAGAGCTTGGAAAGCAATTTTTCACAGCATTTGTTTGGAATGACAGTCTGAAAAGACAAACTCAACGCTGTGTTGGCAATACAGAAGGGATTTATGGGAACAGAAATGATTTAAGGGAATGTGGATGCAAAGAGCAAGAGGAATGTCAAAACTAATAAAAGCTAACAGGGCTAGATAAAGAGAAAAGCTAAGATATTTGGATTGCTGTTATGTGTATGCATACCCCACCAGTTTTAGAAATGAACTCAAATTTGCCTTGGTGCTTCCCACCTTGAGTTTCTGCAATTTAGAATTTACAGATACAAGCACCATGCTCCTTTGCCACGCTCCTTGAAGCACATGGCATCACAAATGGCCACAGCACTCCCCCATCAGTTTTATGGCTTTTGTTTGTGGCTGCAAGTATGCAGCACATACAGGAAAAACAGGCACATCAAAATAAAACAGTGAAGGGAAAAAAAAAAAAAGGAAAAGGGTCTGTTGAAATTCATGTGAACTTTGGGGAGAAACATGATTTCAAGCTAAACCAAATGTTTCAGTTTGCTCTGCTTCAAATAAATAAAATAACCCAGTGGGACTACATCCCTGTAGTGAGACACAAACTTTACCTGCCAGTGATTTGAGGCAGATGTAGGCTCAGCTGGCTTGGCTGCAGTATGATGTGAAAGAAACACAAGCTTTTCAGGGTTTTATAGCTGGAGTTTTGCTGAGTGCAGCTGCTCCCTCAGCATATTATTAACTCAAAAACATGTTCATTTAAAAAAAAAAAAAAAAAAAAAAAAATAAAAAAGAAGAAGTAAAAGATTCCTGGCACTTCTTTATCATGCAGGGGATCTCTTGGGCTATTCTGAGGGGATGTATTTGAAAACTGCTGTGGAGGATGTGATGCACTGAGATTAGTATAAACAAAATGGAATCTAAATAATCATAGTGAGGGTGAAAAAGAAGACAAAATGGGAAATATTAGACCTGTATCCATCTGGAGGTTTCCTTAATAGGCACCCAGGAGCCTATCAGGGACTCACATCCATCACAAGAAACTTATTAAAAAAACTCATCACCCCCTCTTCTCCCTTTATTTTATTTCAGTAGTGACTGCATAGTTACTAAAGAAATGAATAATACTGTGATGGCAGTAGTTTTGTAGAATCACAGGATAATTGAATGTTAGTCTGGAAAGTGCCTGCTGAGGTCTCCCCTGCCCCAGTGGGAGAATCAAGTACGTCTGTGTCTCTTAACACATTTGTCTTCAGGGCTTTCAATCATGGAGGGCCCATGCTTTCCCTGGGCCTGCCTGATAGCTTTATTAGCCTCCCCCCAGTCCATAACTCATCCTTGCTGTTGAAACTTAATTCCATAGCTTTATTTCTCTTTACTCCTGGAAGTCCAAATGGTTTAAGACCTGTGCTCATTTCTGTTTGAACATTGCTCTCACCTTTGTCCTGATTAATTAAGAGGCTTCAGCCTTTCCTTTCTCTTTTCTCACCCTCCCCTCTCTCCTCATCTCCTTCCCCTTGTTTTATCACTTATTCTCATTCTCACCTCCCCTTTGCAGACTCTCTAAATGGTGAATGTTGCTCCCAGTCTGGTGTTTCCAGTGCAGGCGTCCAGAAGCCTCCTGGCACAGTCACAGGAAGGGCTCCATCTCCAGTCTTTCACAGGCAATATTGCAAAACACATCCCAGTGCGATGCCTGCCTCTCTCCACAGAACACAGCTTTGATTTATGTTCAGCTTGTGATCCATGGCGCTCCTCAAAACCTCTTAACAGCTGCTGCTTAATCGCTCTTCGTTCTGGCTTTGTGCATGCAAATTGTTCCTGATTTCGGCCAAGCATTTTGCACCTGACTCTATCTGATGCTAAGCAACTTGTGTAATTGTCCAGGCTGATGCTGAATTTTTATCACATCCCAACAGACTAACAGCTCCTTCCAATTTAATATTTTCTGAACGCTTAGAAAGATTTACTGGAAGCACAGGTTTCCCTCTACCGAGGTTATACTAAATGCTTTACTAGACACTGCCTGTTATGGACTGGAAAACATTTGGAAAATGCTATTTCAGGATTATTATTGGATTTAGCTCAAAAATGTACTGTCTGGGACAAATTTGTGTGGAGGAAGGTGCTGTAGTGATAATATCAGCGTGTATTGGTTTGGAATTGGCTTTACCACAAGAATCATATCCCAGACTGCTGTTACAAAGTTTTCTAGGGGCAAGAGGACATTCATATGTACTCTGTCTTAAGAGACCTGGGATGTGAAAATAAGTTTGTATGCTACCTACTTGTTCTGTGCTTATTTATTGAAAACTGAATAGAATAAGTGTTTGGCCTTATTCCACTGTAATACATGAGTGTGTGATGAGAAGAGCTGGAAAAAACGTGACTTTACTGAATAAATCTTTCTGCTGAGTGAACACTCTGAGTGTTGTGGTACGCTACAGCACATTGTAACATCAAGTGCCTTTCAAATTTAAGTAAATTAAAGTATTATATGTGGTCAGAGAGCAAGCCTGTTTTCTCTACTATTTCTACTTTTTTTTCTTAAAAAAAAATCCCAGTCTGGAATATTTTAATAATTAAAAACCCCTAAACTGTGACAAAAAAAAAAAAAATCTTAAAATATTCTAGGACAGGTATTCTGGTAGCCTTTTACATGTCCTCTTTTAATGAAGACTGTTATTTACCTATGGACTAATGAAGCACTCTTGGGATAATGTATTAAAGGCTCTTGAAGCATTTCCTGAGGTAGTTTTCTCTACATCTGCTGGTTAGCTGAATATCACTTGGAAAATGCAGTTGTCTCTGGAGTTACCTTATGCCATGCCATGGGAAGGACAGGAAAGATGAAGTTTAGGGCTTCACTTGCTTTCAAATTTTCCTAAGCATGCTGGACCTCTTTTTGTCCTGTCCATCATTTTCCTTTGAAGGCTGTTCAGTGATATATTATTCTGTCTTGAATTTGAGAAAATATCCTGAATGTGAGCACTAAACAGTCTTTGATGTTTCCTGGCAGCCCTGGACTGATCTACCTTCATAAACACTCATGAGTTTATCTGTTACTAGCATAACACATTAAAACTCCCCAAATATCACATGGGTGTTATGTTGGCACATTTTGTGCTAGCTACACGTCCAAGGGTGTTTTACTGTGCTCTTACAAGAAGGGACAGTAAAGTTTGAACAAATGTCATCCTGCTTTAGGGATTTACAGGACACAGTTCAGCTGATTTCTTCAGCCTAACATAACCCACACTGTTCTCTCACATGGATCACCTATTTCATCACTAGAATCCACACACCTGCTTTCTAAACCAGCTTCTTTCACTGTTTGATTTATTGATCCATTAAGTGGGTTTTCAGACCTAACAAATAGCCTTAGATAATAATTTCACTCCCTCTTTTCCTCCGGGACAGCAAAGGTCAGTTTCTGTTGTAAGCTCTTAACTCCAATCTGGAGTTAGCTGGAGATCATTAGTACTTGATATAAATTCAGCAGAAAGCTTGAAACGAGCTGGTAGTCCAGCTGGGTTTAAACAGGACTTCCATCCTGAAAGGGGAGGTAACTCCACCTCAGCTTATTTTAGTGTCAGAATTATCTAATGTTAGTTGTTGCTGCTGTAACTTTGAGATTTCCATATAATGTTGACACTACTGGTTGCTTTTGGGGCTCAAAAAAGCAAAAAAAAGGTACTATTGCCTCATGAGAATCACCCATGGTGTATTTTCACTTTCTTCTATGCCCATACAGACACCAGTTGTACCTGTGCTTTGGAGGGGATTGATGAAATGAGAGCTTTATTTTCATGCCCTGAGGTTTGTTAGCATGAGAAACCACTAAATCAATGAATAGAGTGGCAATTCCTCAGAAATCTACAGTTCATCTTAGTGACTCTTAAAAGGTTCATGGCTTTTCCTGGTTAGCCATCTGAATTTTTCAGATAACAGCATTCCTTTCTGGTTATTTTTTTTTCCCTGTTAACAAGTGATAGATATTAATCTAATGTTGCTTTCTAGGTATTCTGCTTATTTCAGATAGCCCTGTTCTCTAGGAAATACCCTCTTCTTATTGGTCACCAGTGCTTTAAAATGCAGTATTAAAATGCAGTGCAGATTATTTAAATATAAGAAAGAAAATAAGAAAAATGAACTCTATAGCTGAAACTAAGTTTCCAAAAAAAGAGCAGTTCTCCCAGTGTAGCATGGAGAAGGTGTCCCTGAGGAAACAGCTGTTGGGGGAACATTTGGACTAAGAGAATTTGGAAAAGTACGTGGAAAACTCTCTTGTTTCTTGATTTTACTTGTGCTCAAGGAAAGAGTACCTTATACATTTCTGTAAATAAACTAGGCAGTGTCAGAGAACACCTACCACTTTCCCTCCGGAATGGAAACAGCCTGTTTGAAAAAGTTGTTCGTTCTTTCTGTCAAGTTTTGTGTACAATACCTGGTACTTGTCCTCTCCTTCACTTTCCCTGCAGTGTAAGTGATTGCTACCATAAACTCCAGGCAGACGTTTCCTGCTGAAAGATGAAACCTTACGTTTTAGCACTGCTCTTACTTTGCTGACCCAAAAATAAGTGGCTCAGAGAATAGCTTAACCTTTTCTGATTGTAGGGAGGGGAACAGGCTGTGCTTTCAGACAAAACCTCATATTTTTCTTCAGAACTTCCAAAGACTTACAGAATTATCTATATATCATTTAAAATTCCCGGTGGAAACTAATTTTTTTTTTTAAAATTCCTGTTTCTTTGTAATGCAAGTCAGCTCCTTCAGAATCTGAAATGGCATCTGAAATGACCTGTAGCACTACTAAACAGTTATCTGTTTTTCTCCAACATAACATTACTATTTTCTGATGATTTTAAATTTTTTTTCTGGAATTTAAAAATGGCTTGGAAAAACTGGAGTGGATAGGACTGAATTTTGAACTCAGAGGTGGTCTTGGGCTGCAGTTTGTGTCAATTTAATTCCAGGATTTACCTGCAGATGGTATCTGCAGGCCTTTCCTCGAGTGTAATGAAATAAAAATCAATAAGAAAAATCTCATATTTGATTGCTCGCTCTTTCCGTGTTAATCAGTACAGAAAGCTCATTAACAAGAGCATGTTATTTTATGAAAGTGAAAATTCTGTTTAATAGGAAAATGGGAGCTATTTAAAAATAAGATTTTTTTTCCCCCCAGCATAAGAAATGTCTCTCTGTATTGTCTGTTGATTTAGAGGCAGTCCACATACTGAAAGTTTCAGCTGAAATCTCTTTTTTGGCTTCAGTTTAAGTGAGGATTCCTCAAGAGAGATGGTGCTCTGTGCTACATCTGCTGGCATAAACATACTGCCATTTTCATCTGCCACTTTTTGGCCTTCAGAGAGGAATGGTGGCCCTCTCATGAAGGTTCTCAGTAAATTCAATTTTTCAGTCTGGCTGAGAACTGAATCCTTGGGAATACAAACCAACCAACCAACTTAACTTGCATGGGACACCAGGACAGGTTCTCTGGAAAGAAAATGATGTTGGGATATTAATGGGTTTTCTTGTTTTTTAAGAAAGCCAACACTTTATGTGGAAAGAAAACGCTGAGTACTAACATTCTTCTTATGTGAAACTCCTGTTTTTATTAATAAATAACAGGAAATATAAATGCTTGGCCGTGTTGATCCTCAGAAGTAACTCCATGAAACTTCATAACCTGCCCTGGAGCATGAAGGTTAGCTGTGAATTGAGAGAGAAGTGACAATAACAGAAGGAATATAATGTCCAAACAAATAACTTTAATAGTGCATTTTTTCAAGTCCTGTGTGATGAACAGGTCACACTGAAAAGCTCCGTGAGGTGTGTCTTCAGAGGTGATGGGTAGACTTCTTCAAAGGCAGTTTCACAGATACATCCCAGTTTAGAAGTGGTGAGAGTGCTCCAGGTCAGAGCACACATCTAGTGATATAAACCAGTGATATTTATGTGTGTCTGTGACAGCCATGGGAACTGGTTAATTGGGGAGCATGCTCATACATAAAAACAATGTTTTATTCCTTCAGCAAACATGATGAATTTTCCATCTTGGTGTTCCAGTAAGAAAGAATATGAAAGGGAAATTGTTTCGCTGGCTGAGTTCCAAAATATGGACAATTTCTTTGTAAGCCTCCTTGAGAAGCAACATGGGCCCAAACCATTTATTTCATCATAGATGAACCTGAAAGAAGAGCAGTCCAAAAAGGCATAGTCCTCTAAAGTCTGTTCTCTCACAGTTTGAATGAGTGCACTGAGCTTTCATGAATCCTGACAAGCATAACTGGGATTAGAATAAAGTAAAATATAATGGGAGTTCTTTGTGTATGGGAAAGTTTCCACAACAGAGAACATAATTTGAAAGATATCCTTATAAAAATGAATGTAATTTATGTATGGTTTGCAATATTCTGTGCAAAATAGTCACACTGGGAAAAAGCCCGAGACGATGCCTGTAAGTCTTTTTGATTGAAGATATATTTTAAATCCTTTTAACTTGGTTAACTTAACTTTAATTTGTCCCTGCCATGGTCAGGGACACATTATACTCGAGCAAACCTGATCTAGAGGAAGGTGTCCCTGCCCATGGCAGGGAGCCAGAACTGGCTGATCTTTAAGGTGCCTTCCAACCCAAACCATTCTGTGATTCATTCTATGATTCAACATGAATTATAGTAAAATCATTTTCAGATATTATGACTCATTAAGAAAACTGATGTTGAAACTTAA
Source organism: Cyanistes caeruleus (assembly GCF_971803275.1). NCBI lineage: Eukaryota > Metazoa > Chordata > Aves > Passeriformes > Paridae > Cyanistes > Cyanistes caeruleus. Next base: position 77,083,401 of record NC_141705.1, read on the forward strand.
TCACTGTGAAACTTGGAAGAAGAAAATAGAGCATTGCAACTCTGAAAATGTATTTTATGTTTCATGTACATAAATATATTTCATAGGTTCTCAAATATCTCCTGAAAATGTTCAAGAGATAAGTGTAATTTTAGGAAAGTGATGTGAGAGGGCTCCTTCAGCATTAATTAGCACAACCTGTCATAATTATATGAATGAACACTTCCAAAACACTTTTTGAGAGTGTCAAAAGTCTTCCCCTTTGTCACTGCTTATTGAAGATGCCAAAATATTATCATGACACTTGAACAGTACTGCAGTCTTGCTTGGCCACACTGCTGATATATGAGAAATAACCTGAGGGGGATTTAGCGAGAGCAAACGGGCTGACTGGTGTTCCCATGCGTTTATTTGATTTACTTTTAATAACTTAGCACATAAATCATTCAGACCCAGCTACTCAGATTTAATAGTGAGCCACAGTAGCAACTCTAAAGTTGTTTTTTTTTTTTTCACTAAGAAAATGTTACTAAACACATATTCTGAGTTTACATTCTTTCTTCACTCAGGGGTCGCTCACTTCAGAAATACTTTAAATTATAAATAGAAATTAGACTACCTAGTACTATTTACTCTGCATAGTCATGATTTAAAATGTGATTGTGTTCCAAAGGGCAACCTGGTATAAATATGGAAGATCTATATTTTTTGAGCTTGTGCTTAATTTTGGTTTAGATTTTATGACTAAAAGGATTGTTTTAAGTGTTTTTTTTCCCACGTCTCAAAAAGGTCCACCTCCTTTTCTACTTCTCCCTTCCCATTTCTGTCTTTGTCCCTTCCCTTTTCCCTTCCTCTTCCTTCTCTTGCTTAACCCTGTGATTTGGGTTGCTTGGTTTGTGTGGTGGGTTGGCCCTGAGCTGGACACCAGGAGCCCACCAAATCTGCTCTGTCACAGCAGATCTCCCCTCCTCAGCAGGCCAGGGGAGAGAAAATATAAGGAAAAACTCAGAACTGAGATGAAAGAGGGAAAATTTCCTTGTTTAAATAGAAAAATTGCAAGTAGCTGATAAGGAGAAACCCAAAATATGGTATATTCCACTTTTTTAGGAAGAGCAGATCTATGCTATCTATGTTAAATAGAAGGTCTGTTATTTTTGCACTGTATCAAACTGCCCACAATCAAACCTGAAATTTTGTGAAATTTCCTTGATTTCCTGACATACCTGACAAAGAGTGGGGCAGCATAGAGAAGTATATAGGGACATGTTCATATCTGAATGTATACAAATTAAAATTGCACCAGGTTTTCTGACATCCCATAAGGGCACAGGGCAAGACTGTTTCCTAAAAGCCTTTCTTGCATCTTGAAAACATTATCATGCCTTGGAAAAATCCATTCAGTTGTATTTCTACCATTAAGCACAGGTAGAGCTTCTAGATCCAGACCAATGGAGCAGTCCCTTCTTGAATCCAGATTGCATCAGGATTAAAATTCTCCATTCCACATTTGCTTTGAAGAGAGCTGGCTGGAAGACTCCGAAGTGGAGCCAGGGAATGAGCTAAAAACTATGTGGACAACCAGAAGGTTCAGTACTCAACTGAGATTTCTGGTCCTCTTTTCCTTAGAAGTAAAGGTAAAGATAATGATTTGTTAAGCAGTAAAGGTATGCCTTTGATTCCCATCCCAAGCCGTCAAGGAAAACGTGGATCCCTCTAAATATATACCTGACACTCCCTACAAAGGGAAACTCAAGTTTGGCTTTCTCCACTTGTGTATTATTTTTAGCTTAAGTGAAATTAGTCCATCTGCTTGTTTTACTAGGAATTTTTAAGAAGAGCCTTTCTTAAAAAAAAAAGAGAAAAAAAAGTGCTGTTTTCTCTTTCATAGTGAGCACACATTCATCCAGCCCATTTTTTCTTATTTTAAACCAAAACTAATTACATACCTTTTCCATATATAAAAGAAACATATGCATTTTATTATATTTTCATATGGTTGAGGCAGTCATTCTTCACAATATACTACGGGATGAAAAAAGAGAGCAGTGGGTGCCCTTTAGAGCTGCAGCCATCTTTATGAACGCCTATTTATTAATTTCCCTTCCTTCTTTTCTCCAGGGACCCTTGAAGGTGGCCAGGGTCATCACAGCAGACTGAAAACTGATTTGAAGCCTCAGAAGAGGTAATAACACTTTCTCATTCCTCTCTTGTTTAATCCTGACAAACTAGCCGTAACTCTGCAGATTAGTGACATGCAATATGGCATGGCAGGACAGACCAGGTTTCAGTGTGTCCTTAAACTTCATTAAGGATCTTCCATTCCCATCTGATTAGAAAGATTTTTGTTTGGATCTGAGCTGCAGTAAAAATCTGGGTCACTGGGTTAATGGACAATAAGGAACAATTAATTTATAAATCCATCAAGTGATGATAATGATGTGGAATAGAGTTTTAAGCCTGTAAGGATTTAGAGGATGTTGTTTTCCCTTTTTGTCTCCTGCTAAGGTAGAACACACTTTGCTCATTCCAGTTTTGGAGATATTTTAACTCCCTCAGTAACCAGCCAAGCTTTCAGTTGCCCACATTTTGTATTTTTTTAGCTGACTGTGTAAATCCTTTGGCTGCTTGGTGAGTATTTGTGAGCATAAGCAGTAAACCTCCCTCCAAAAGTGAGTGGCCGATTTTACGAGTGTTGAATGGGTAACCAAAACAATAATGTTTCTCTTCCACTTCACAAGAGGGAACAGAGGGTTCTCATTCAAACCATTTTAATCATATCACTATCATACTGTGCCCTTTATCTAGAACTAAATATCAGCCAAAGTTTACTTGAAAACGAGCCTGGGTTTTGCTCAAATAAGCTAATGAACCTTTGTGAACTTCCAAGACTGGGCTGAATTTCAACTTTGGAACAATACTTGAAGCCAGGTGAGTTTTACTGTAAATATTTCCACTGTGGTTCCAGCAACAATCTGAACTTGTTTAACTAGTTTAACTAAATGCTTTTGTAACAGTGAGGACTGGATGACAGACTCTTTGTTATGAAAAAAACCTGAAAAGTAAAAGCAGTGATAATCTGCTACTGGTGAAACTGTGTGCTATATTCCTAAAAGCGCAGATTGAAATGTTAAATATAAATGTTCTCTTTCTTTAGCTATACATATTCATATGTAGGTACCAATAGAAAGAAAATGTCCTCAAATTTAGTTGCATGCCTACAGAAATACTGAATGTGCTCTCTGTAGCTATATAGATTTATTAAAATCTAAGACAAAATGAACACTGCTAGTTGCACCATTTCTAATCTCTATTAACCCCTTTTTAAGGGGTTTGAACTTAAATATAACTCTGTACAGAAAGGGAAGAGAATAAATGGGGGGATTCAGTGCAAGAACTGAGTATCACCTGAGAAGCAACAGCAAATTTTGCATACTTTTGGTAAACAGACAAGAGCACAGAAATCTGTGTCCATCCATAAATCCCCCTCTGTCTCTACCCTCCTACCCCTAAACATTACTTGGTTTCATAAGCAGATGGAGGTAGCATGGAGATGCCTTCACACAGCAGTGCAATTGCTTCAAGATGGACCACAGTGCTTGATAAAAATAAATAATGAATAAATAACAGTATGTGCTGGGCTCTTGACTAGCCTGAAACACAGGGATTTATGGAGTGATCACCCACCATTTTTCCTCAAAAAGCATTTGAGGTCTGTTCCAAATAGTCAAAATGCAGTAGATACACATAGCCAATTCCCTAATTTAAGGTCTTTGAGTATGGAGGCAAAAGAATGGAACATCACTGGGATAAGTCCCCTCACACTGGTGTGAAACTGGTGTGACTTGATGAAGAAACGGGTAATTATCAGAGTAACATCCACTTGGAGCTCTTACTAGGTGGTGGAGCTGTAGTATTCCAAGGGTTAATGCTTTGTAAGCTTCTCATAATTGTTGAGTAAAGATTGTGTAAAAGTTTTCTTTTTATAGCATTAATCTGTAGATTAATGTTTCCTGAGTTTTAATGACATGTTCCCCAGCCACAGATGAGTGGTATAAAAAATGTTTAATTAGAGTCAGTCGTAGCCTGCTGGCAAGCAATGACCTTACCTTCAACCCAACACTCTGGATAAAGAACTTGCACTCCTTTTTGTTCTCTAATGTAAGGTTTAAGCCTAAAAGGCATAAAGGGTATTTTTTATTTTTTGCACATTCTCCTGAATGTTGACCACAATAGCAAAACAGTAATATCTCTGTTTTCCAAGCTTTTTTTTTTGTTGTTTTTTTTTTTTTTTTCTTTTGGGTTTTTTTTGTTATTTTCTTGATGGAATTTACTAAGAGGGTCTGTGTGTTTGTGGAAAGGGAGACAGAACACAGGGGGCCGAAAGTTCAGCAGATTTTTCTGAATTTTGGACTGCAGCTTCTGTTTTGTTGTCTGTACCTACAAGCAAAATATTAGCTAGTCTAGCCTGATTTTAATGTAACCACTGCACGTAAGGCTTCAACTCACCACTAGCTATTCCCTGAGGTGTTTATTAGTTCAGGCATGTATTCCATAAATTACACAGAGGGCACGAAACTGTGTTTCAGTTTATCTTCTAGATATGTCTGCATTTTTAATCTCTGTTGGACCATGGAAGCAAGGGGTTTACTTCCCTTACCATGCACCCTCCTGTTTCCTAGTTAAAAACAAGCTGTCCTAGGAAAGCTTCTCGTGCTGCAGCGCAGAAAGGAAGAAAATCTGTCTGCCATTATATGCTGATACAATTAAATACATGAGCTGGCTTGCATTGACATGGCTTGGCTGCAAGTCAAGAAGGTACCCATAAAAAACCCTAAAATCTGTGTGTGCATTGCATTCATGTGTGCCTGTGTATAAAAAATAACTGGGACCTGCCAATTATTTTTCTCCTGGTTTTCAAATGGGTTCCGCGCTCTTATCGCTGCCAAAACAAAAGAAAATAAAGCAAGTGTTTCTTTCAGTCCCTCTTGCAGTCTTTATCAGCTTGGTAAACATACACTGGGAAACCAAAGAGAAACTATTGGTGTTCTTTAGCAGAAAGAGAGAAACAAAACCAGACTTTCTGAGAGTTTATGAGAGCATGTAAAAAGATCATTTCCTGCCAAAGTCCCTAGCTATAACTGGAAGATCAAAATGCCCTGATTGGGAGATTGTGTTAGTCACAAAATATGATATACACGGTGCATTTTGGAGCTATCATCTACTTAACACTTACTGTTGCTGGACTGGGAAAAAACAGCACATATGTTGCTACCTTATTGAGTGCAGCAGTAATAATGAAAAGGGCAGAGGAGGTGGAAGGGAGCAGAAAGTTACTGCTGGAAGTAGCCAGCATTGTGCAGAGAGGACAATGCTGGAGTGTGAGTGAAATTCCCTCCAGTTACCTCTGGATCTACTCAGCCCCACTACCTATTGAGCTGCTGGCCTGCTGACAGAAAAATAAGCCATGCACCACTCTGCTTAGGCAGAGAATAAATCCAGCTCAGCCCCCCAGTACACACTGCTTTGCTCTACTGCCCTGGTGCCTCTGATGCTTTTATTTTCCAGTTGCTAAACTCGGAAACAGGGTCTGGTGCAGCTCCTGGGTTATTTTCCAGTCTGTCAGAACTCTCCTGCAGATGCTGGAAGTGCAGCTATGTATTTCAGTGCATGTATGATTAGCCCAGGTATAATATCGTCTCCTCAGCACAAATGGAAATATTAAGTGTATAATAATGGGTAGGACAGGTTGGAAGTTATTTATCAAAGCTGTTTTTTTTTAATGGGAAAGTGTTCATTTTATGTTTTACTTGGAAATTCAATTATCTGTGAAACCCAAAAGGTGCCCCAATGAAAAAAATCTGTCTGGGAGCTTGGATATGATGACAAGCAAAAACTACACTGGATTTTTTATGCACCCCTGCTCCCCTGTGGGCTAGGGCTCAGCCACCTCTCATGAAGCACCAGGTTCAACAAGAGAAGGGATTGAAAAGCATCAAAAAAGGAGTTGTTTGATCAAGGACCCTAATCAAGGGAGGGGAATACAGGGACAAAAGACATTTTTACCGTGATCGTGCTAATATTTTTCTCAACCTGCTTGCTTTTTTTTTAACAAATATACTTTTAATTTTTAATGCAGTCAATTTTTAATGAAATTGAAAGTTTGTCTAAGAAACATGGATTAAAACATCTGACTTTTATAAAAATAATTCTCAGGAAATAAAAGTATTTCCTGACTTAATAGTAACCAAAAAAGCAGAGCTTCGTTTGTGTTAGAGTTTTAACTGGAAATACTCTTATTTCTGCTCTGGTGCATATAAATGTGATGGATTCCTACTGTGAGGAAGACAGAAACTAGAGGAAGTAAAGGAGCTGCTACATTAAATCAGCCCCATCCCTGTCCTTGTAGCTGCTGGTGTTTGGTGGTAGTCCACAAAGAAGTGTGTAATACTAAGGAAGTAAAAGAGTAATGACCCACATTGAGTGTGATGCTGATAAAAGCCAAGCATTTTTAACATTACTTTTAAATCTGTAATTTTTTTTTTTATGTTCATGTATCCTGCAATAACTTTTTATTATCAGGTTTTGTCTCCACATCTTCCCATTGCACTGATGTCTACAGATGCATCTTGATGGTAGAAACAGATTTTCGTTTGTTTCCGCTTTTTTATTTTTACTTATTTCAGTTTCTGTCTTGAATTTATCATACTTGTATTGCTGCTGATCTCTTCCATCAGTGATTTGTGTGACAATTTCTCAGGGGTCCTGTCACCTTAGTTGCCATTTTCTATATCTTTCTCTGCATGCATTTGCAAGTAGGGTGGCAAAATCCTCCCTTCTTTATGAAGGAAAGAGAGAGAGTTGGCATGTAAAGGGCAGCTTAAAAGATTGCCAGCCCTACAGCAAGATGTGGCTGGCTGGAAAAGGCTGAGGCAGCCTTCCTCAGCCAACCCACCTTGTTCTGCTTTCAGTCTGGGTTCACCTCCCATTTTGCTTGGAAGACAGAAATGTGCTAAACTACAGGAGCCTTGAAAATCATTTTGTCAGAGACTCGTGCATGCAGACTGCTCTTTTTCCTCGTAATATTGAGAGGACAATAGAAGTGCTGACGTTGTAGAATCAGAGAATCATTTAAGTTGGAAAAGACCTTTAAGACCATCAAGTCCAACTGTTGTATCTGTTTTACTGTTTTAACTATTTAACCATTTTATCCTCTTGTAATCTCAGTCTTATATTTAAGGAGGACCCCAGCATTAAGGAGCAGAACACAGGTTACAAAAGATTTGTTTCAATATAAACAACGTCTTGAGGGATGCTCTTTTTAATCTATTGGTCACTCACAGTTATTCAAAGTGCAGTTCTAAACAGCAGAGTATATCTTCTTTATTCAGTAATGTAGGTTTTCACTTTTTTCACATTAATCCAACTGAGATGCCCATTAATCTGCTATTCCTATTATCACCAAACTTTGAAACAGACCAGATTTCCACCAGAAATATATGTGTAAGTCTTCTCCCAGTTAGGAAAATAAAAAACCCAAAACACTTTGGTGCCTATAGGCCAATTGTGTGTTCTATAGAACAAGGTTTTGTGTTGAGGCAAGTGAAAAACATTTTCATTAATCATTTAAAAGATAGTGGCTTTTCTTTTTTCAACATCCTTTTGATCCAAGCCTATGACTTAATGTCTTTCTTGACATTTTAGCACTAAGGAAGACAGTATATATCTCAGTGTGAGCTAAGGAGTGGCTGCAGACTATTTCAGATCATTTGGCTTCATTGTTGAAATGTCCATCTCTGCTTTCAGTAGGGGAGGAGGGGAGAAAAAGCTACTTACAAAAAGATGCATTTTTCTGCTCCTATAGCATTTCCTCATCAAAGAAGGTACAGATTAAGAGTGTTTGTGGGGCCCTGTGAAGACACTACAGACAAAGCTCTGTGCTTCCCAGTCATCCTCCAGAGCCTGTACTGCTCCCTCTCTGCCAGCCCCTGTGGGGTCCTGGGGAGCCTGGTGGCTGTGGTGATGGCATTGCCACAGAGCACCTGTGTCTTTCCTCCTGGGAGCAAGCTGCTCCCCAGGCTCTGGAGGTGGGCTCTTGAGTGCTGGATTTGCTCGACCTGACTGCCAAAGTTGCAGGCCATGGAATAATTCAGCTTGGAAGGGACCTTTATGATCATCTCATTCCAACTTCCCTGCCTGGCCAGGGATAATTTTCACTAGACCATGTTGTTTAGATCCCCATCCAGTCTGGTCTGGAATGTTTCCAGGGATGGTACATCCACAGCTTCTTCAGGCAACCTCTTCCAGTGTCTTACCACCCTCACAGTAAAGAATTTCTTCCTAATATCTAAGCTAAGTCCTTTTTCAGCTGAAGCCATTATCTCTTGTCCAGTTACTCCAAACCCATGGAAAGAGTGTCTCTCCATCTTTCTTGTAGTCTCCCTGGGCCTAGAAGACTGCAATTAGGTCACCCCATCACTTCTCCAGATGAAAAAACCCCAATTCTCCTGGCTTTTCCTCACAGGAGAGGTGCTCCATCCCTCTAATTATCTTGGTGGCCTCTCTGGGCTTACTCCAACAGGTCAGCAAAGATGGGGTTTCATGTGCTTCGCTGTGAGTAATTTTGTAAGAGCTTTGTGATGATTTAACTATAGCAGGGATTTTTTTAAAGCTGCAAAACCAAATTCAGTGCAGGGTCTTCACACCTCTGTGTGGGAAATGGTTTTCCATGTCACACAAAAATGCTGCTGGCTGACAAAAGAAGTCTAATTCTCCACACAACCTGACACATAAATTCACAAGATGGCTTTTTGGAAGAGGAAAGGTGGCCACATCTCAGCAGGATGTTGCTGTGATATTGCAATAATGTTGGTGCCTGACAGTTGTGGCATTTTTGGTAAAGTCTGGATTTAGAATTTAGGGCCTTCAATATTGAGGTATTGTAGAAAGAATAATGTTGAGGTTCTTTGAAAAACAGCCAGCATTTTCTGAAAATTTTTTATTCCTTTATATTGTCAAATGTCAAAAGTAATTTTTAAAAGATTTCATTGTAGTCAATATTTTGGTGAGGCTTTTCCAAATAACTCTGCATTTCATTATTTTAAAATTGAGGCAGTTTGCAAAACAATTCCTAAATTTATTGAAACCTTTATTTTCATTTCCTTGCTTCTGCCCTTGTTCACTGTGTAGCTCACTGAAAATTAACATTTGGCACTGTGAAGTGTTTCCTCCCATATGATTATTGTGCTTATGTAGATAGAGAGTTATAAAGACACATTCAGTGTATTCCTACTGAAAATGTCTTCCAGGCAGTATGTGTTTCAGGTCGGCAATTCCAAAAGAAAATATGCCATCATACTAGAAGGACATTAAAATATTGTTATTCTCTCTCAGCAAAGAATGTGTTCAATCCAGATGCTTTAACTGGAGGAAAGCCTTTTCAAAAAGAAAATGTTTGAGATGGCACTGTTTCTTTTTGAGGGAAACTTCTCATTTTCCATTAGGTGATTGGAAACTAAGGGCTATTATCATTATTGCTTTTATTTTATTCCCCAGCGATGACTGGGAGTCAGGAACCACACCTGCAGCAACGTGAGTGCTGAAATGGCAAGTGATGTTTATGGCCAAAGCTTCCTTCATTAGAGCCCTTCAGCCCAAGGAGCAGCCAGTCTGGTTGGCTGACAGAATGAACATCATCAAAACTATTAAAATTCCTCTTCAGCCAGCCAAGTGGATGTGTATTCCCACTTCATCCACACCCCAAATTTCCCTGTCTTTTTCCCCCGGACATCAGAACCTGGTCTGTCAGCAGCACGGCCCAGCCACATCTGCACGTAACAACGATTCAGATTAATAATAAAGCACACCTCAGCTGAGGATTTCTTCCCTAGACCAGGATTTTCTAGCACAGTGTTTCTCTTTAGCAGCTCATTTGACACTGGACGCCTGACCTCTGCTACCATAATAGCTGTTAATGGAAACTTCACCTCATGCAACGATAAGATGGATTTTTGGCAGCTGTGAGAGATTATGAAGAGTAAGAACAATCTTAGCTGGAATCAGAAGAAAAGAAAGCATCTGTACCTTGAGAAACACTCAGCTGGTTTTCATTACACACCAAGCCTATATTTATTACACAGACTAGCCAAGAGACAGAAAATGATCGGTCTCTGTGCTCGGAGCAGGGAGACAGTGTCGGCTTGATAAATTCTTCCTTTCTTCTCACTTGTATGACTACAAGTGACCAGAGCTGTTCAAAACTACTGGCTTTCTGTCTCACAGGCCATCTTCTGAGACAGCTCTTCATCATATTTTTCTTTCAGTGTTGCTCCCTTGTCTCCAGCTGATTTTCTCTTCTAAAATGGAAAGCAAAGGAGGTGAGGAAAAACAAGGTGGGGGGAAGTTGCTTCTTTCTTTATACAGGAATTTTACTACATCAGACATCAAATAAATTAGTAATTTCATTAAAGACTTTGTCACTAGAAACATCTTTTCCTAAGCATGAGTACATGGTGAGATACATCTCAGGCCACAGAGATCAATTAAAATTCAGAATTGGAAAGCTCAATCATTAAAAGTGAAAAAGAGAAAACCTCTGTTGAAGAGAGCTTTTGCTAAAAAAAAAAAAAAAAAAAAAAGAAAAATGTCAGTGAGTATAAGAAAAAATTATATTTATTTTTCTGTCTTCTATCCAAGCCTGGAAAACACCAGAGATTGAGCTGAGCTGTCACTAAAGATTAGGAGACAACAGCTACCAACCACAAAATCTTTGGATGTGTCACTGAAGGCACTGTGGAGGGAGCCAAGTGAGTCTAGTAAACAGAATGCTGTGGCAGAAAACTTTGATTTAGTTATAACTGGGTAAACATGGGGCTTAACTTCTGTAAATAAGTGTGGAGTTTTGCCACAAACCCTTTACATTTGAAGTGAGAATTCAATTATACAAGGCAGAGGGGAAGGCCCTTCAGAATATATTTTTTTTTTAAATCTGAAATAAATTTGTAAATTACAAGGGTGGGAGACAGGAGTTGTCTTTTTAGCTCTTCCAAAAAGGATGAGAGTTAGAGGCTTCCACTACTTGTTTGATCTGTTGCAGCTGCTCCTGGAGAAGCTTGCTCCCTTGAGATGGTAGGAGATGCAGTAGTATTTTCTACATTCTTCTGCAAAAACCTGGAAAGAAAGCACAGCATGCAACATGCCTGCCACCACCACAACCCTCTGCTTTTTTTTTTTTTTTATTCTTTTCTTTTTTAACTCTCTTTTTGCACAAGGTTTTTGCACAAGGACTCTCTAATAAAATGAAATTTATACTGTGTAGAAATCAATATTGGTACTGTTGCCAGAGGTGCTGAAATTCAGAACTTCAGGGTTGATTTAAAACCAGCCTGTTCTTTAAGTGCCAGAAGACAGTGTTTTAGGTATGGAACCTCATCCATAGGAAATGATGCAATGTATGTATTAAGTAGATATAAACTGGTGGCAGGCAGGGACAGAATTTTCCCTTGTACAACTGCAATTGAGTTCCTCTCTCCTCTCTATAGGCATATTTATGTATAGGAAATATTAACTCCTGAGATGAATTAATTCTATGTGTCTCCTCCCTGCTAAATGTCATGACCAGCTACCAAAGTTGAGAAATTTAGCCTTCTGCTCATATATAAGAATTTAAACCTGAAAACTTTATTTGATTAATGGTTCCATGCAAAAAAACACTGCAAATCACCAAACTTAATTTTAATATATTGTTTTAGTCATGCTTCACAAAGATTTTTTTTTGTAACATGAGCATTGAATGAAATAAAAGGTGAGTTGAGATAGAATCAGGGGTATAGTAGTGGAAAGGACCTTAAAAGTCACCTAGTTCCAAGTCCCCTGCTCTGGGATGGCACTCACTAGATCAAGTTACTGATCCAACCTGGCTTTGAATGCTTCCAGAGATGGGGCATCCACATATTTGTCTCTGGACAAATAGACAGTTTTCAAGTCAGTGAAAATGTCTTTGATGCTTTGACAAGAAGTGGTTGCTATAAACAATAAACAATTGGACACATGTCTGCAAAAACACCCAATTTCTATTAGGATGTCTTGCTCCATCTTATCCACCTATGCAAATCTGGACCCTTGGTTGTTGAGGTTTTCTGCTGACAGCCTAGTTGGGTTTTCCAGGCAGAGATATATGGAGGAAGTTACTGGAAGTCTACTGGAACTGGAGCTACTTCAGAGAAGTAGCTGTGCAAGAGATGACTGCTGGCAATGTGCTTGAAATTGCTAAAAAGGAGGAAATTCTTCACAGACTTCAAAGATATGCATTTATTTAAAATGGAGTTCCATTTTGCTTTTTTGCACCCTTCTAAATTGTGGTTGGAACTTGAAGGGAATACTTTTTGTTGTCTGGTCTGTGAGAGCAGTGAGTGTATTTTTAAAGTACAAGATAAAAAGCTTTACTTGGGTTTTTAAAGAAGTATGTCCCACTGGGTCGGGTGTGGAGGAAAAGTGTTGCCCTGCAATTGGTCTGGAATAATTTATGGAATGGTGATTATTCTGCTGGTACAATTTATGTCAAAGTATCTCTCCATTATATAAATTCCACTGGAACTGTTGAACAGTTATTTGCATATCTCAGAATAAAGAATGGTGTGCTGTGATGTTATAGCATAAGAAAAAAATCACCCAGGAAGTCCTGAAATGTTTGTGTGCAAATGGGTTTTAAGAACTATATTTGCTTCATAAAGATGAATTTTATCCCACACCTAGAGACCCAAAGTATTGTTTTAATTTGTGATTCATTTAGTGTGTTTTTATCCACCTAAATAGCTACTTCATTTAAAGTATATATCAAATCTAACTTTAACTCAAAGGCAAGAGACAGGCACATTTTAAAGACTACATTTTCATTCAGAAACCATTTTAAAAAGGGATGAACAGCCATTGGAGGTTCCTCTTCCAATCTTGCATTCCCTTCAGCCTTCCCCAGAATTGTCTAGACCTGGAAGCACTCAGAAAGATGAACCCATCCTTAAACACAGAGGCAGGGAGGCTCGCTTCTAGGCTTTCTCGTGTGCAAGAGAATGAATGGAGCAAAATAAAAACCGCACCCATGCATTTGCATGATGAATTCTTTGCCTCTTAAGAAGCTTTTATACACATCTGAGAATCCCTTGTGGCCTATGGGTCTAATTTTTGGTCTGACTTGAATAGCTGGGGTGTGAGACCAGACATAATGAAAGCTTTGGAGTGGCCCAATATTTGTTATTTTTGGCTGCTAGTGGTGAAAATTTCACTGAGCAGGTGTGTGTCATGATATGGCAATCCATGTGTCAATGTCTCAAACAGAATCTAGGAACAAGACCAAACTCCTCTGTACCACAATTATTCCAGCATATATTGGTTTTTATTTTTAGTTTCAAATGCAGCTGCAAGTTTTTGTCCCAGCTACGATCTGGCAAAAGCGAGATATATTAAATTAAAAAAACAACAGGATACTTTCCAAGGAGCAGAAGCAGTTGGATTATACAAATGAGACAATCCACTAAATGAGAGCAGGAGAAGTTAAAAATCAAACTTTCCATTTTGGAAGAGCAGTGTAATCATAGACATGATAAAAGAAATTCATTAAGTAGCTTTGGAAATGGCTATAAACAGCTTTTGGAAGGGGGTGGTGGTGGAGGGCAGAGGACTGTCATTTGGCATGGACAATTCTATTAATAGCAGAATTTCTACAGTCTTTGTAAATTTTTCTGCTCCTGTTTTCTTCTTTCCTGTTTTGTTATATTTAATACTTGGACAGTAGAACTTGCAAGAAGAATATAATTTTTCTTGAGCTTGAAGCTTTTATTTTGCTAGAGCTGAAGCTTTTCAGTGGAAGGGAAAGGTGAAAGGAAAGGTGGAAAGTTGTGATAGGATAAATGAACTCTCAATAATTCCTTCTGTGTTTTGTGAGCACAGTGGATAAGAAACCTCTGTGTTACAGCAGTGAAGAAGCAGTGACAGCAACTCTGACATTACTTGTGGGGTTGTGCTCATGCCCTGTGTTACAGGAATGCAGGGAATTGTACTGATGTGTCTAGATCATCCTCCTTATATATCTAATCTATAGTAAATATTTGTAGCTGCAGTTTAAAGTTTACATTCTTGGAACATACAGCATGCTGCTTACTGTAAATATTAGATGCTAAGGGAAGAGCTTTGTAAACCTTGGAATATCACTTTGTATTTGAAGCCTTCTCAACTAGAAACACGCACAGCTCACCTTATGTAGGATTTCCATGATTTACTAAATGAGTTCTTTGTACTCAGGTTTTTGATGCACGCTTTTGATGTAACACAGGCCCATTGTTTAATGCTAAATAACATAAATCACCATTCACTTTGTGGGAGAGTTACATTCTAAACCAGCTGTTCAGCAGTAAAATGGACTTTAGTTGAATTTACAGAGTGGTAAGGGTTTGTTTTTTATTTTCTGATTGTTGTGGTGAGTCAAAGGGGAACTAATTGTTTGAAGAACTGGTTATCAACCAGCATAGATTTGATAAGCCAGGGATTGTAAGGATAAAACCCCTACAACCTTTATTTTTTTGTTAAGAATGCCTCTGTATTGAAACAGTAGAAGAAAACATATAGAGAATGCAAATAAAACAAACCTAGATTAGATTACTAGTTTAACAATCTTCCCTAATAAAAATACAGGATTGTAAGAAGAGTTAAGAAAGACCACAGTAACAAATGCAAGAAACCACGAGGGCATGAATTAATGATGCAGAATCAGCTGCTCACAGATAAAAAATAACTAGTTTAGGAAACAGAAAGCCACACAGATCTCTGATTACAAATGTCTTTAGTAATACCCTCCAAAATGTCCATCTGGCAGGGCTGTCTAAAGGCAAAGTAATAACTGAGCTAAATCTGGAGTAAAATTTAAATGTGCCAAGTAAAAGAACAATATCTTTTTATGAGTCTTGAAATGCTTTCACCATTTAAGTGACGGAGAACGTGTCAGGGAGTGAGGAGCCACAAAGAAGGCAGAGCTTCAGATGTGTGTGTAGACACGGCTCCCTGATGCTTCAGTAGATCTGCTTTCATTCATACCAGCTGAAAATCTGACCCCTGGCACTTCCAGACTTCCTTGCAGAGCGTTATTTGATTAGAAAACAGAATTAATGACTGTGAAGTGTTTGAAGAGAATGAGGGAAAAATTGTATTGCTAATAAATCTTGTGCATAATTGCAGGGTTAGAGCAGCCCTGTTGTGACAGTGCTGAACATCAAGGATGATTCCCCCAGCCTCAGTGGAACTGAGTTACCTCAGAGTAAAAGAAAAAAGAAATACTGGTACATTATGGATTTGAATTTTATTCAGCTATGTAAACAACACTAGTCCACAGGGCCATGGTATATTCATCCTTTTGGTTTCTATTTTCTTTCTTCTTAAACAGAAAATCATTCTCCAAGATGAGTAATTAATTGCTTTGTGGAAGACAGAGATCCCTTACTGTCATGTCCATCACACTGTTGTTGTCAAAAAGGTTTCTGAGGATTGAGAACCTGCATGCAGCTTTCAAAAATAAATACAAATAGTGATTTAGAAGAGTGGCAACCAAGTAAAAGTTTGAAGTATTACCTTTGAACATGCAATGATTATTAGGATACATGCAAGATGGAGAAAAAATATCTTTCATTGTAAAAACCAAGCAAACCTAATATACTGAGGGGTCTACTTGCAATACCTATAATTCTGCGTTTTTGAAAGAAATTATTTTTTCTGTAATGGTGAAGATGAAAATCATTTGCAACATAATGAGTGTTGACTAGTGGGAAAAGTAATCTGAGATTTTATTTACACTTTTGCTTCCACAAAAGGAGTTGTACAGTATTATTTCTAGCATAAGTCTCTATTCCAATTTCTGTGCTTTGATGGAGAGAGCGCTAGAGAGAGGGTGCTGCATGTGTGTGGCTCTGAATAAGAGTCTTTTCCTTTAAAAGGCTAGTATAGATTTAACTGAAAAATAAAGCTCTGTTTTGTCTACTTTGGGGACATAATAGTGCAATTACCTGAGCCTTGCAGCTGGCAGACTTTTCCCATGCAAATCTAGAGAACTCTTACAGGGCTTAATGAAGATTTTGTGCTCTGATCAATTATCTTCAGGAAATAGCCATGCTGTAATTGGCAGCCTAAAAGAGAGTCAATTAGCAAGATCTTTGTGGGACAGCAACCCTCCTTGGTGGGCAAAGTTAAGGCAATAGCATGTTTTCTTTGGAAAACACCATTACAGATCTGATTTAGCCTTGTACTGCTTTTATCATGAGGAAAAAAAATGTAGGTACACCAAAGAAAAGGGACAAATTACCCATAACCACATTCCTAGCCTGAAAAATGCCTAATGATTCCACCATGTGAGGAGCAGACAGACCTAACCCACGGCAGAATATGCAGAGAGCTGGATGTGACAGTGAGAGAGATTACAAAAGATAATATCAAAAAAGTGAGAGATGCGGTAGATTTCCAGTAGATTTTAATTTCATTGTAATTTATTGGCTGCTGGAGTATCTCCATGTAACTCTTCAGTGGATGTAGTGTTTTACAAGGAGTTTTGATTTGTCTCTGTATTAATAGCCACTGTTTAAAAGCTTCAGTAATCTGTCTTTGACCATTTCATAGCTTTGGATGATTGCTTGTTGCATATGTGATGAAATGAAAAAACCCACAAAAATAGTGCCAAAATGTGGCCTGTATTCAGCTTAAGCAACTTATATTGAGAAATAAATAGGATTTAGTATTAGAAGGCTGTTGTGGGTTTAATTTTCAGATTCCATGAGGGGTATGTATTTGTTCAAGTCTTTTTTCTTTTCTGGTGAAGTATCAAATTGGCAGTATTCCAGGCCACTCTCCATAACACACAAAGTTGATTGTGCTCCTAAAGCACTAATTGGTAGAAAAGTGGAGCAATAAAAGCTCCACCTAAAAGTCAAAATGGGGGTGGGTGGTGGGAAGACACTCATAATATAAATAAAATAGCAAGTTTTTTTTTTTTTCTTTTTCATTTTGGATGATGAAAGGATGCCCATTTTCTAGAAAACCACCAGGAAATGTTGAATTACTTTATTTTTATTGTTGAATTACTTTATTTTTATTTACTTTGGAGAAGTAAAGCCAAAAGAAAGATTAATTAAAAACAATAACAATGATCTTTAATAGTAAATAAATAATCATCTAAAGAGTTTGGATAGCTGCTGGTTGTTATGTTAACAAAATAATTAGGTTAAATTAATGCAACAACATCAAGTAGAAAGACGTTTAATCATTAAACCATAAATAAATTTAAAAAAAAAAATCAGAAAGCCACATGTAAAGAGCCATCCCAGGGGATCTGTAAGAGAGCTGGTCCCTGTGGGCAGCACTGTGTAAAAGCACATGTAGTACAGTAAATGAGAAACATTTTGCCTGTGATGTGAAATGCAGTTCTGACACATTCTGGGGAGCTCTGATGTGAGGTTTCTTTGAAACAAATGTTTACTGTTTTGAAAAGTAACTTGGATCTTACTGGATGGCAGAGACTACCTTATTTACTTCTCTCCCAGATGAATAACAGAGTTAGCACCTGAAGAGCAAGCAAAGGTGGCTGGGGATTTATAATCCCCACTGCAGATATCCTCCAGGCAAAGCAGCTGGCTGGGTGCCCCAGTGCAGTAATCCCAAGCTGCCTGTGCTGATGGAACCTGCAGGTTCTGAACAGAGGTGTTTGCTGTGCAGGGTCTCACTGCAGGCACAGCTCTCAGCACAGTGAACAGCAGAGCAGGGTGGGCTCTAGGGACAGCACAGCCAGATCTGAGGGCTCTGTCACTCCATCATGTTGGTGGGATGCTCCAGAATTAGGCACCAATCCCTGTGGTTTCTCCTTTGGATCACGTGAAGATATTTCCATTCACTTTTAGAAACTTCCCCTTCAGGCTCTACCTTCAGGCTAAAATTCTGCCAAAAGTTGGAACTCTGGTAAATGTTCTTTTAGGTACTGATTTAACTTTTAAAGAGTGGAATCCCTGTTGGTCCCCTTGTTTTTGTTTGCACAGAGCAGGGACTGCATCTGTGTGCAGGTGCATCCAGCGGGGATCATAGCTCTGTGTCTTGGTGGTTGTGGCATCCAGGTTGGGATGGGAAAGTTATTTCCCTGCTCTGCTGAAGCCTCTTTCTGGGTTTAGCTGGTTTTAGACAAGGTACAAAAATAGTCTTTGAGCTGATATTCCCTATGCCAGCTGTATTCTTTCCTCTTCTCAGTGATTTGCCACACTTGGGTAAATCCTGAGCAAGAGTACTCAGAGACACCTCTTTGCATCCTTCTCCTTCATCCTTCCCCTCCCTCCTTTCCATCCTGAGCTTCCCATTGCACTGAAACTGAAGCATCCACCTCCCCAGGCCCTGGCATTGCACCTCTGGAGTGGCAGCACCAGCAGGAAATTTTATTTGTGGATGTTTGTATCTTGTGGTTATACTATGAAAAATATCTTTTGGGTGCCTTGTGGATAAAGATCAGCCTACAGAGCTTGAGCAAATGTCTAGCTTTTATTTTTAGTGCTTTCTGGTCAAATGTGACTGTGAGTGGAGAGTTTAGACATTTTCAGTGCTAGATGGCAACCAAAGCTGTTTTGGTTTGGTGCTGATCTCATTGTTTACATGCAGGTGGCCCGATTTTGCTTTAATGACTTGATTATTTTGCTGAGCATAACTGTAAATAATTCAGTCCATCTTCCTGTATAAAGAGTGGAAAAAGCAAGAAATTGTTATCTCTTACTCTGGTATATAATTAAAGACAATTGAACAGCAGATGAGCAAACCCTTTTGAAAATCCTTCTTTTAGAATTCTAGAAGGTTATTTTAGATATAAACTCACTTCCAATTTGGACTGCAAGCATAAAAATATTGTTTAAAAAATCTGCTGGAACACAAAGAAGTAGTTGTCTAAAATTCCTAAAAATTTTTAGAAATCTTGGGGAAAAAAATTAATATTTCCTTTTGTCAAATGTTTTTCTTCTTCTTTCTATGCTCTTATTGAAAAGAAAAATGTGGGAAAATAACTGTATTCCATTTAAGCTCAGAAGATTCCCTTACAAAATTGCTAAAACAACTTAAAATCAAAGGCCTGTATGATTTTAATTTTTGGTAAATAGAATTTTTTTTCTATGGGAAACACAAAACCACAAAAAACCTGACTTGAAAGTTTTTGCATAACTATCCTTTTTAATGTAAGATGTGGTCTTGCCCCAAAACAGATAATTGAAAGTGACTGTTCCATCAATCACTGAATTATTTTGTTAAGAGATGCTACAACCTAAAGCAAGAGATAAGCATTTACATCCTATGGAAGTCTTGGAACCCTAAGAATTTTAAATGGGCAAGGCTGAAAGAGGAAAATGTCTTTTTCTCGGTAACCACTGCCACCAGAAAGAAGCCCATTGGCTGAAGGAGTAAAAACCAATTACAAGAAAGGCAATAATGTGTTTGTTCTATCAGCCCAAGGCCGGGTCTGTAGTAATTGATTAATAGTCTGTTGATTAATTATCTGAACAGAATTACTGACAATGTACTGGGAGCTGGGACCCACACAGTGAGTGACTATCATGTCAAAGTCTAACCAGATTTCTCTCCTCATACAATGTTAAGTCAATCTTCAGGAGCTAAAATGTTTACAAATCTCTTCATTTAAAAAAAATTTAATCCACTGATTCAGTGGCCAAAGCCACTGAATCATTTCATTTTATTCTTTTTGATCTATTCCCACCTCTTGCTTTTACAAAGCAGAATACACCCTGCAGAAAAATATACTAGAAAATATTCTGATGCACTTAGGTTCATTTCATGAGCTCTAAAGTTTAATCATACATGGAGTCATACCCTACAGCTGTGGTATAACTCTGGCGCTGCATCAAATAAGGATGAGCTAAATCAAAATGTAGACCAAAGCATGTGCAAAAATGTGGTGGTTTTTTTGTTTTTTTTTTTAGTTTGGTATTTTTTAGTTGGTGTTTTTTTATTGATTGCAAGGATGATATATGTTCTAAAGATTCAAAGGAAAAAAGAAACAGAAAGAAAGTATTTTTGCACTGGGCATAAACTGAAGGCTCAGGGAAACAAAGTTTAGGATATGATGCTGTTGGGCTCTCTTTCCTCATCTGTGTATGACCTGGTTGACAATTTCAGGAACATTTTAAAGTGGAAGAATATTCTCATTAATTTTTTAATTAATAAAGAGAACAGTCTGTGTATAGAAAGGATAAAATTTCGGGGGAAAACCTGAAAATGCTGTGGAAAAAATGAGCTGAGGTTAGGGTCAAGGGCTGAAGAATTACACACAAATGCACAGTAAATCAGGGCTCATTTTTGGATTTACTTTATTATGGAAATGTGAACTTTCATTTTACATGAAATTCCAATATTTATAGGCATGTACTTTTACAAATTAAATCGGTCACACATGCCTGTGTATTTAACACACTTAGGAATTACTCTGCTGCACAATACCAAGGAACTTTTTAAATTCCATAGTTTCTTTTCATATGCCAGCCTGACCCCAGTGAGGAGAGTGAGCTGTCAAGCCATAAAAGTAAAAGTTAGTGTGATTTTTCCTACATGTCATGCGTTGCCCTACAAGGAAAAGCCTTTTCCCTTTTCTTTGGGTCTTGCTGTCCCAGTTGATGTTTTGTGCTGCCTCTCCTCTTGTTCTCCTGGACTCTCCTCCCTCTTCCCGAGCTCCTGGCTCCCTCGTGCCTCCAGCAGCCATCAGGACTCTGTGCTGAGCCCATTTATGGACCTGTAGGTGGTGGGAGTGAAGGGGGAAGGGAAAAGGGGTGGAGGGTGGGGAAGAGGGTCCTGTGGAGAAGGCTGAGAGGGAGGGAATCTGCCACAGCTCTTGCCTGCTGCCTGGAGCCAGATGCTCTCTGCTTTGACTCACACGTTTTCTGGGGGTTATCTCCATACTGCTCCTCCAGGTTTATCCGAGGGAGGATGATATATGGAAAACTGGGTAATTCGTCTTTTATCAGTTACAAGCAGTCCAAATACTTACTGCAGAAGATCAGGCTAGAAGATAATCATACTTCAGGTCATTCCAGTGTTAAAATCTATTATGTGTTGGGTTTGGTGCCTTTTTTAGCTGTGAGATGATAATTTATAACATTTAGAAAACTCTCTTATGTTTTGCCATTTGCTGCCTGTGACCTTCAGCATATGTCAAGCATATGGTGAGTTTCTGAATGCTTAAATTGTATCAGCAAGGTGCTGTATTCCTATGTAATTGTTTTTAACTGCCAGCTGTGGCATGAGAAGGCTTTAGATTGGTTACTCTCTACTCATTTAGCTTATTAAGAAAAATAAATCTTCCCTTGCTGTTTTGTTGATGTGTTCACTTTGTTTCTGGAGCAGCAGCACTAGATCTGGTGATAGTGAAATAGTTGAAAACAGGAAAAATTGCTTTCTACTCTAACAAACCCCTCCACATTTCTAAGTAATCTAGGTAATCTGATATAACAATGCTTATAAAATACTTAGTTTACATGAAGTAGGATTTTGTCAAGGTAAAAGTCTCAGATTTATTTGTTTTTTCCACACAGTGTTCTGTACTTAGACTCTTACTTCCCAGTGATTCCTCTAATGTTGGGTAACAGGCCTTGGGTGACTGCTCGAGGTGCATGAAACCTGGCTGTGACACAGCACTTGCTTTGGAACTGTAAATATTCAGTTCTGAGAGCAGGCTCTGGAAGACCCAAGGCAAGCATTCAGTGATGAGATGTAGGAAAGAAAAAAAGTAAAACTAAAAGAAAAAAGAATCGACTCAATAGTTTCACGAGGATCAAACAAACAGTGTCTCTTTTGTCTTTTTTTTTTCATATATACTTTTCCATTGATTCACCTAACCTAACTACTCCTCATTAACTTTCTCCTTATGTTCTGTGCTATGCAATGAAGTTGATGACCTGCTAATTTATTCCTTGTGTTCTTTATGAATTTCGTAGCTTGCCAAAAATTGCCCTCAAATGAGGGCAGTCAAACGAAGAGTTTTCACATCTCTCTTAAGCACCCTGCATGTGTTCTGCTCAAAAAAAAAAAAAAAATATGAAAGAAAGCTTTTATTTTATGAGGGTTTTCTCCTAAATCCACGGAGCAATGAAGCTTACCATAATTTGCAGAAAGCTTTATGACTGGGGGTGGGTGGGAGGAGAAAAAAGGGGAAAAAAATAAGCCAAGGGAAGGTGAGGAGGTCTTTGAATGAAATAAATAAAATGAGACTACGCCAATTCTTCCCTGATAATGCTAGGAAAAGGAGACAGAGAAATGCTAACAACAGATTTCTGAGGTTTTACCAAAGTAAAACTAGAAACAATCTTGGCAATGCATAACCAGCGAAATTGCCGTGTCGGTTCCCTTAAATTTGAATATTCATCTCTATAAATGGAATTCACACCTTTCTTTTAATTAAGACATGAAAGTAAAAAATAAGGGGTTTTTTTTTCACACATTTTTGATAAAATCTTGGAAGAAAAGGAAAAAATTGAAGGGATGCTAATTAGACCAAGAAATGTGTCTGGCGCAGAGAAATATGTGAAGTTTTTCTCAAACTTCACATAAATAAAGAAGTGTGAAAAAATGGTGGCCTTTATTTTGAACTGGCTGTGTCATGAGTTATATGATTGTGCTTAGTTTGTGACAGTAGCATACCAGACTAGGATATAGTTATAATTTTAATGCTAATATGACTGCAAGAGAATGTAACCTGGCAGCTATCCTCTCAAATAAATGCAGCAATTACTTTTAAAAGTAGTGGAAAGCCTAATAATCAGTACTAATCAATCTGTAAACACAGATTTACAGAAAAGACACTTTTTCTCTAAGGAAAATTTTAAGGATTTTTGGAAAAAAAAAATTTGAAGTAATATTTGTCGCACTGCACTTATAAATGTGAATTGCCCTCATCGCTATGGGACCCAATGCAATGACTGAGAGGGAAGGAAAAAATGTGAGTTACTTCCAGTAGATTTTCATTTGTAATTAAGTTTTGCATCAATATTGATCACCATATGCCTACAAGCAATAGTAAAATCTTCAGCGACCTTGTACCTTTGCAATTTGCCAACGAGGCATCTAAAGATGAAATTGTCTGAGTTTCAGTGGAGTGAAATAAGGATCTACAGCAACTCCAAAAGCTGCTGCCCTGCTCTAGAAGTCTAAGGTAAGGGGCACGGGTTTGCATGTTGTAGCCAAAAAGTAGGAGAATTCCTACCACCCTTTCTGGTGGCTAACAGGTTTGGGAGTAATTGCAGCCTTTTCCTCTGGAGGCACGAGAGGGATTTTTAGTGACTCCAGTGGAATCATTCCAGACGTGGTGGAAATGAGATCACGAACTGTGCCTCCTTTTATAGCTCTGGTGAGATACAAGATTGCTAAACTTACTCAAGAGATCATGCCAGCTCAAAAAATCTGCCTTTTTTTTGCTTGGTTGTTTTTGTTTATTTGTCCTGTTTTGTTGGTTTTTTATTTCTTTGGTTGGTTTTTGGTTTGGTTTTATTTCAACAAGAAGTTGTCCACTTAGGGTTTGCTCATTCCAGGCCACAGAACTTCATCGCAATGGGTGACCCAACACGCTCAGAGGTCAGATGTGGCTCTTTTGGCTGTAGGCACAGCAGGGTCTGTGTGCTAGGGACACAAAGAATGAAAGGAAAAGTCAAGGATTTCTTTGGAGGAACCAAGAGTAGCTTGATCGACTCCCTGCTGGTTCACCACCAGTCTGTGAAGAGCCAGGTCTGTTTTCTTTCCCAACATGACACAATTTCTGCACATCGTCCGTGGAGTGTGCTTTTTATGATTAGTTGAACATACTTAAAATTAATTTTGCACATTTTTGGACTGAAATGACATTTTAAATGTATGTAATAAAATTGCTGTTGGCTAGAGCTTTAGTTTATGGGGAAAGGAATTGCTCTCTGGGATGAAAATGGGGAAAACCTATTGGTATTAAGTTCTGAAGCCACAAGCAAAGACATTATTATTCATTGGGGGTCATTTTTTCAACCCAGAAAGCACTAGTATTCTTTATGAGCTGAAAACGAGGGCGCATGGAATTTTACTGTTTTTTAAAAGCGGATTTTCAGAAAAATGCAGCCCTCTACACATCCATTGTGAGAACTTCTCTGTTAGATCAAAAGGGCCTGAGTCTGTCCCATTGGAAGGGTAGGGAATGAAATTGGTGGGACTCCTCATGGGGTGAGTTACTCATGGCATAGAGACAGACCTGGTCTATGAGGTATGTGGCCACCAATAGGAGCAGTCATGGGGCAGTTCCAGGAATAATAGTGGGAGCCATTTAAATAAGTGGAAAATTGTCCTCCATTTTTACAATTTCTGTCCCTCAGATGTCTGCATTTAATAATCACGTTCTAGTATTCTCATTATTACTCATGAAAACAGCACAACTTTCTGGTCTGCTGAGAATGCAAGTGGGGCAATTACTAAGGTAAAGACATCTTGACATTTTCGCTGGGACAAACTGCCTTTTGAGGGAACAGAAAATGCAGGAAATTCTCACTTCTGAAAAACCCAAGAACCACCTCTCCCAAATTATATATATATATATATATATATATATATATATGCACATATATATATATATATATTTTTTTTCTTTAGCTCTGCTGTAATTGACACCAAATGTTCCTGGCAGTGACTGCCTTCCAATTGCTTCCTGCATTTTTACCATGCAAATTGAACAGTACACCTCTCTCAAACTCTGCTTTAGTACGAGGGAAGCACTTTTGAAAACTTTTATTCTTAAAGGCTCTTGATGCATATCATTCTTATTTGCAGTCGCTTTATGAAGGCAAGATATGGTTACAAAACAAAATACATTTTTCAAAGATGACTGAGGAAGAAAATCTCCTATTTTTAATAAATTATGCATTACTAGATCTCTTAACAGTTCCTATTACATGAAAGAGTAACCTGCAATGGAAAACATTATAAATACATAATCCCACCTTAAAAATACAATTGCCCCTGGGAATTAAAATCTTGACCTCTGCAATGAAACCACAAGGAATGTACCTCAGTGAAAATTTAAGGACCTTGACATTTGCCTGGTGTATAACCACATAATCTCCCAGAAATACTGAGCAGGCATGCCAGTGTCAGATCACATATATCATAGTAGCACACTTTAGCATGGCTGGTTTAGGCCTTGGAAAGAATTAAATAAATCGGTTAAAGATGAAAAAATTTCAGTTATGCGTTTTTTTTCTTTGTTTTCGTTCATTACAGTTCTTTTTAAAGGTTGGGATAACATACTTTAAAAGCAAAGTATTTCTCTAAGCTGATTAGCACCTCAGTTTAGTGTAAAAAAGCAAGTAATTCACACTGAGGGAAAAGTTGATGCTTTATCTACTGTGTAAATTGGTGAAAGCTAAGTGCACTATTTTGTCTGCACTTAGCAATCACTGATGGGTGGCTTTGGATATTTCTGTTATTTTGTTTTCTTCTCTTCATGTAAGAAGAATTGATACAATAGTCATAAACTGAAAAAAAAAATAAACCCAAACTTTCTGTCTTATGATTGATTGCTCTATACTTAGCTGGAAATTAAGGATATGTTACCTGAGATTCCTGTGTCTGCTTCTTATCTTAACATATACCTGTCCATACCTTCATTTTTATCAGCTGAAAACTGCTGGAAACCAAGAGCTGGTAGCTGTATGTGTGCTTTTCTATGTCTTTTCAGTCTTTCTCTCATCTCCTTTTTCTTCTCTCAATTTCCTTTTCTCAAAATTTTTGAGGAACGCAAAATTGAACAGGCTTAGAGTTTGTTGAGTTGAATGGGCTAAACCAATGCTTTCAGAAGCATTTTACGTTGATAGAATGTTGCTCTAAACCTTTTGACAAAGCTCTGATTTTCTAAATATGCCACTAAAGACTTTTGTTTGTTTGTTTGTTTTGACCTCAAAGGAATATCTTGTCGGTATTTCTCCTTTGCATCTAACTCAGAGTGCATGAACAAAAAAGAACCCACAAAACCTTTTAAAAGCCTCATTGAGTGAGTTTTTGGGGGCCTTATAGTCCTCCTTAGCTATATCTGAACTGTGGGACTGGGTAGTTATCACAGAATCATAGAACAGTTTGGCTTGGAAGGGACCTTGAGGAACCATCTTCATGAAGACCATGTTCCAGCCCCCTGCCATGGGCAGGGTCACCTTTCACTATCCCAGGTTGTGCAGAGCCCCATCCAACCTGGCCTTGGACACTTCCAGGGATGGGGCTGCCACAGCTTCTCTGTGCATCCTGTGCCAGGGCCTCACCACCCTCACAGTAAAGAATTTTTTCAAATACCAATCTAAACCTACCTCTTTTCAGTTTAAAGCCATTGCGCCATGTCCTTTACTATGACACCATATTGTCCCCTTATGACCACAGAAGGAAACAAAGCAATGTTTGCTTTCTTCTTATTTCTCCATGCAAAGCAGAACACTCCTCAAAGCAGCAGAGGCCTGGGGCATGTCGGAAATTTGCAAGATCGGGACCTTAATACCCTTTGTGCGCAGTTTAGACAGATTAGGCATAGCCTTGTCACATTTTCCTTAGGAGGCAAGAATATATATCCTTTCTGATGGTTCTTGCTGTTCATCATCTGACAATATTTGGCATTAGCAGATGTCCTCAGCAGCATGGTACTTTCAAGGATACAGAAGTGCTGTGATTGACAGAACACAGCTGGAAGACATTTGGGATAACAAGGAATCCTGTGATCTGGATTTTCTTAAATTTGCTTAGCCCACATGCGGAATTCCTTGCCAGTGAGAGCTCCTCTGCTGATTGCCAAGGCTCCCTGTACCAGGTTGAGGAGCTATTTTGGAGGATGCGCCCAGCAAATGGGCACGAGGCACACACAGCAAATCCACTCTTCCCTGAAGGAATCATTAGAGCCAAGTGTCCCCAGTATCTTTCCCATTACCTGCTGCACCAAGTACTGAGCAGTAGGTAAAAGCATCTCAGGAGTCTTTAACTCCTGAAAAAAATTCTCTTTCCCTGTGAACATTCTGTGAAACAACTCTGGACTTTTTCTCACTGCTGGTTTGATTGAAACAGATACCTAACATCCTGCAGGAATTTTAGAGCTATGGGATTAGTGGTTAGACCATGTGTTGGTTAATTTTCTGCTTGGCTGAGTCCATTATTGAACTAGATGCATCCCAGATTTTATTCATGTCCTGTGATACCATAGGAAGTTGTTTTCCACAAGGAGCTCTATAGAAATTGTGGATAACGTGACCTAGTTTTTGGATATTAATGTCACTGCTGAACGAGGCTGGCTTTTGTAGCTTGACTAATTCATAGTTAAACTAATTAGGAATAGTTTCTCCTGTTGCTAACTAGATGGTGATGAGCAAAAATATAGGAAAAACACTAAAAGAAGTCCTCAACATAGATTTTGAAGGCACCATGTTTCCTGATCTCCATCTTTACTCCCACTGGCGAAGCACTCAAGCCCAGTTCAGTCTTCTACGACATCACAAAAAGCTCCTGGCTATGGATATGGATGTTACAGTCACTTCTTGTAGTGTGGTATTGAATTCTAAAGTGTCATTGCAACAAGAAGAGTGAAAGCATTACTTGTATCAAATCAGATAGTCAAGTATATATTTTGCTTTATTTTTTTTTTTTCCTTTAAACCTTGAAGCTTCAATTAGTTTTTCAACCAAATGCATAACGGATGTATGCTATTTGCACATATTACTTTAACTTCCTTTGGAAAATTGTAATCCTTCTTTATCCCAGCACCTCTGGGCAAAAACCACAGCAGCTTTTTAAAATGGTCTTCTGAAACAAAAAAACTAGTTTTTTTCCTTCTAATTCAGTATCTCAGTTATGTCAAGTAAAAGGTGAAACACCAAATAGAAGTCTTGAGGTCCTCGGGCACTTGTTTAGATTTCAAAACCTGCATTTATAAATTTTATCTGCAGTTTTATAGTTTGTGCAGTGCAGGATCAAAGAAAATTTATGGCTACCTATTCATCATAAATGTTAAGATATTCTTTCTACCCCACCCCAGTGAAGATACCTGCAGCAAAGTGTTTAACAAGCACTAGCAATGTCATGTCTGAAGAGTTAATACAAGTACTGAGTTCAGTTATGTAACTTTCCCATAGTCACTGATGATTTTATTCATTCAAGAAGTATCTCTGATCTTCATAACTCTGAAAAAATTACAGTGACCTTTCCCCACCCCCCATGCATAAAATTGTCTTTATCAGGTTTCCTCAAAAACCTGAGGGGATGTGGAGCTGTCCCATTTATCATGTTTCCTGAACCTTTCTGTGTTTCATTCTTAACAGCTCTTTTGAACATTGTGAGCTTCTCCAACAATTAAAGCTTCTCAAAACCATCTCTTCAACATTTACCCATTTCTTTTTCCACAATAGCTATAAAAAACCAAGTAAGTAAATAGCAACAGTTTTATGGCTGCAATTACTACCTACCAGGCTGTTTATAATAATTTTGTTGCTTTTATTGCTCCCTTCTTCTGCTTATTGAAGCCACCTTTTCTCCTGCTGTAAGTTCACTTTCTGGCAGATGACAGGAGCTTTCCTGGCACACATTCAGAAGGCCAGAACTTTTTGTTTGTTTCAATGGAAAAACCAAATATTTTTAGGGTTTTCTGTTAGCACAGAAGTTTAATTTTGTTGGTTTTTTTTTGTTGTTGTTGTTTTTTTTTTCCTGTGGAAGAAAGGTGTTCTAGGGTCTTGGTGGATTTTAGGATTTTTTCTATCAGGAAGCAGATGTCCCATCCCTAAAAACATTCAAGATCAGCTTAGACAGGACTCTAAGCGACCTGATCTAGGTGAAGATGTCCCTGCTTATGGCAGAGGGTTAGACTAGATGGCTTTTAAAAGCCCCTTCCAACCCAAATCTTTCTTCTATGATTTCTCTTTCTAACTAGTTCTGCCCTATGGCATTTCAGTTGGTGTTGAGGCCTCAACCTGGTTGCTTAAAATTCAGTATACATTGAAGTGTTTTGTTGGATTAGAACCCTCAGTTAACCACTAGAAATAAATTTTTTTGGCTTTGTTAGAAAAATTAGCAGAACACATGAGCCCATGAATTTATTAGGATGAAAATCATGTAAGTAGGTTAACAAGCACAGTTGGTTCATTCCTTTCTGTTGTAATATTGTTATGGGCAGAAGAGGAGGTATAGTCAAGTTTGCAATCTGGACAATAATGTGTTTTAAATACAATAACTGAATCCTCCAAACTCCAGGCTGATTTTATTAAAGGACTGTTGCAGGATGTAAAAATCAACACATTAAACTTTTCTAGTTTCTGGTGGAAAAAATTATATTTTGTGGATAGACAGCCAGAGTTTTATTCTGGTTTGCATTATCCTATTTTACTGAAAGCAAGAGCATATCATTACATCCAGGTAACACTTTCTTATTTAATCCATAGGCAGAGCTCTCCCTTGTTTTCTCCCTACCCATAAAAAACTCAGTGCAGCCTTTCAGTAATGTGTATTTTGTGGTAAGTACACACCATCAAACTCTCCCAGCTGCAAGGAGAGTCTCCTGAACAGGCTACATATAAAAGCCTCTTATGCTCTTCAGAGTTGCACAGACCAGAAAAAGAGACCAAGAAAGTTCAAGAATGCAGAGATATTCCAGCATATTTGTTCCCACTGTATATTATTTTTGTTAGGTTGTTTTTGGGTTGGTTTTTTTTTTTTTTTTGGTCGCTTTAACTGTTACGGTGATCAAAGTCAATTCACCTACTAAATGGTTCAAGTACAAATTAAGTGTTGGCATGTCTTGTCAGGGCTGGTATTTCCAAACATAAAACAGCAGTGGTCCTTCAAGGGCAACTTTCATTGCCAATTGTTGCAAGCATACCAGTTCTCTAGTCAGAGCACAGT
Organism: Cyanistes caeruleus; assembly: GCF_971803275.1. Taxonomy (NCBI): domain Eukaryota; kingdom Metazoa; phylum Chordata; class Aves; order Passeriformes; family Paridae; genus Cyanistes; species Cyanistes caeruleus. The sequence goes on from NC_141705.1 coordinate 77,113,308, forward strand.
GTTAGACATAGAGAACAAGTACAAAACTATAGCGAGTGGGACTAAGGAAGAAGGAATTCCAGAAAGAAGAAAACCTGAGGTTCACATCCTAAGCACTGAAGAAGTTGATTATGCACAAACTGGATGGAAAAAGCTGGAAGGAGAAGTCAGAAGAGTGAGTTAGTAAGCCAGGAGAATAAACGTGTTGGTTGGAGTTTCCCATTCTCAGCCAAGTCCTTGCTAAGTGAGAGTTGCTGGTCCATGGAACTGGCAGCACAATTCCTCTCCATCCAACAGAAAGCCCAGGGATGATGCTGGACATCACATACTGGGTGTTTTTTGTTTTTGTTGTAGAGGAAGCTGAGGTAAATTGATGTAGCTGCATACAAGACAGGGTGATCTGAAAGCCTTACTTAAAAAAAAAAATCACTTTGGTCTCAAACTGGTGCCATCCATCTAAAAATAGCTATTACAGCTCCCCTTGTTCATCATGTGTTTAAGACAGACTGTTTAAAAATGCAGCATCCTTTTACACTGTGGTTTTGTAGGGTTGGACCCACTGAACATTTTTGAAACAAGTTTTGGGAGCTGGAGAGATAGACAAGCAGCAGAGCTTGTTTTCCTGGTGGTTTGTTCTACAAACTGAACTCAAAAATTAATGTGAACTTTCATGTTTCATGGCTTGCACACTAGTTAGAGTTTCAAGGATTCAGTAAAAGGAGCTCAGTGAATAAGTACACAACCCTTATGCTGGTTCTGACTGACAAATGACACTGCTAAGGTGAAATTAAAGGTAGGTAAGTGAAATTCACCCATCCCTGCTTTTTGACTCTTTTTGCAATATCAAGGAGAAGGAAATCTTTCCAGTTTTGTTAGTAGAACTGTAAATTCAAAGCCTTTGTTTCACAAAGGTAATTCTTCTTGAATGAAAAATTTCATGCTGTTTTAAATTTTCACCTTAAGAATCTGATCTGACTTTTTCCACAGTTCCTCTGGAATAGATGTAATATGTAATTTTTAGAGAAAACTGAAAACTCACATCTCAAAGCATTTAAAAATATTTTAGCGATGGATCCACACTTGGTGTGCTTAAACAGAATATTTATTGGACAATGAGAATAACTTTATTCAGAATATCTTTATTCAGATGCAGTTTTCTTTTACCATGTTGTGTCTCAGGGAAATTATGTGTAAAAGTATGAAGATCTGTTCATGACTAATATTAAAAGTCAATTTTAATAGAAACATATCTGAATACACACTCAGTGGAGCCTATTCAGCTAAAAATGTTACAGAAAACTTTAGGGAAAACCCCAAGCTGACTGTTTCTGACCTGCATGTGAGATCATCCAAAGATATGTCTTTGGGGAAATCTGTTTTTGGGGCAAATGAAACTGAAATCCTGCAAAATGTGTGGATTGGCCACAAACATTTCTTGAGAAGTACAATCCAGGAATATTGTCTATTTACAGATGTTACATGAAGGGGTTTGAGAATTCAGAGACACATTTTAAAGTTCCAGGCAGGAGGAATGGGAATGTTTTGTGCTGGAACATTTGGCTAGGGATTGTAATTGGGAATTTGGCAACACTGTGTTACACCTATGTGAGCAAACCACAGCCTAGGTGCCGGAGTGAATCAGTTCTCACATGAAATAGCAACTCATTTTAGCTTCCAACAAAATGGGCCTTTTTCTATCCTTAATGGTATATAAAACTGGTTTTAGCTTAGTTTTGTTTTGTTTTGTTTTTCCTTCTGGGGTCTGTTTCTATAAAAAAAACAGATCAGAAATCCAAACGCTACTGTAGCACCAGAGAGGAAAAATTTTGGACATACTTCTAAGGAATAGACACACAGATAAAGGATTCAGTGGAAAGCTCATAAGGAAGGTTCCTCCTGAGATTCAGTCCAGTTCTTCATTCTCAGGGTGATTACGTATTTTGGACAAGGTTAACATAAACATCCACTCACTGGAGTTGTTATTCAAGGCGAAACTCTGAACGTTGGTGTTTTTTTCATCAGCAGATCTGTTCTTCTTGAAGTTTCCAGCCCCATTAATTACAGCCAGACATGGTTTTTGCATAGCACTTGATATAATGAGATATAATCCCCATCTGGGCACTTGCAAAGAGTAATTGCACCATTTGCAAGATACTGCAAGATTTATAGTAGCATCTCCTAATATCTCGCAACACGAATAACTCTATCTTGCTGTGAGAGGTAAATTGGCACAATCACCCAATACAGCAAAGTTTTGCAAAATATCATATGTTATCTCACATGAAAACTATGAAATTATTACCTGTCACGCTTGTATGTTTATTACTGATTATTCTGCAGGGCTGTATTTCAAATCTATTGCTTGTGAACATGAACAAATCCAGAGTTAACAGAGTGCAGTTAGGAATGAAATATTGTGTTTGCTGAGATATCAGCATAGAGACCTCAGCAATTTTTTAAATGGGGAAATTGAATTATAGGTGCCAAGGGTTGAGAAGCCAGAAGTAAAAGCAGTAATATAATCTACATCTTAAGAGGAAAAAGTGGTCTCACTGAAGATAATGATGCCTCAGAATGTGAAAACTATGCACCTTTCAGCAAATATGAGAAGGGTTTTCCTGTCCTGCTGAGGCTTCATGTAGCTTCCAGGAATCCAATATGTCCATAAATGTCTTTCAGTTGGTTGCAGAAGACTGCTACCATCTGTGTCCCATGAGAAAACCCTGTTCATTGACCCCTCAGCCCTGTGAGGCACCCGGTGAGCCCAGAAAAACCAATGCAAGAGCATCTGGGTACAGCACCAACACCACTGGGTACAGCACCACAGCAGCCCGTAGCAAGGTTGAACTGTGTGATATATATGCTGCTCTGGTTTACAGGGACAAGAGAGCCTGTCTGGTTATCCACAGTACATTCAGGAAACTCACATCTAGCCCATGCAGAAGAGGGCTATATTACTTTATCTTCCATGAGCTTGCTGTTTTACACACCATCTTCATGTTCAGTAACTGGGACCAGTCTCTTATCTTTACTTAAGGCAGCATTTGTCCCATTTTCTTCACAAAATTTAGTACAAGGAAAGGCTGGTCTCACTGCACATCTCATTCCATCCCATGTGTGGGCCACAGCTCCTCCAGCACCTCTTGTCTCCTGGCTGGCAACATGCATTGAGGATTCAGCCCACACACTACAGACATGGCTTTAGGAGGATCTGCTGCCCTTTCCCCACCACTTCCCCCCAGAGATGCCACTCTACTTGAGAAGGATTTTGAAGCTATCACAGCTTACTTATTAGGGAAATCATCTGGCAGAATGAGAAAACTCATGCTCTCAGTGGTATGACTCTAAATAACCACAATGAAAATGAAATCAAAGACTGTATCCTGGGACAAGTGTGCCAGCTTCCAGAAGAAGATGGAATTTTTTTCATGGCAGACTTATCACTGGTTTCCTAAATGAACCAAGATAAACAGAATAAACCCTTTCATGTGGTTGCTGTGATTAAAGCAAGGTCCTCAGGCTGGCAGCCTATCATGGGTGGGTTCAAAGTGGAAATGGGAGCTGGCTTTTTTCTTTCTTTCAGAGGATCCCGCTGCTGTTTGTACATAGTCCATCTTGGTGACTGGCATCGGCTGGAACACATGCCTCTGTGGGCTTGGAAATCTCATGGCAGCAATCAGGAGCGCTCTGGTCCTTATGGCAGGCATCAAATGGGCTACTGCCAGGTCTTTGAACTACAAAAATAAATAGAGAATAGAACTGCATTGTTTTGGCGAGGCCCGGTCGTCTGTCTTGGAGCATGCTCTGGTGAGAGTGTTTAACTTGGATTTTGTCCATCACATGTGGTAGCTGCAAGAGTGGAAGAATGGAGCAATGTTAGACGGTACACATTTAATGGTGTGCTGGCCTAGAGGTCCTCAGGAAACTGGTGCTCCCATTTTCTCTCCTGGGTCTTGGAGCTCTTCCCTCTCTGCTGAGCTTCCGTGTCAGCGGATGGGTGGTGAAGCAACACCGCAACTTCTTTTTATGGCTATCTTATTTCTTCTGTAAAAGTTTGGATTTTTAATTTTTTTATTTTTATTTTTTGTGTATATTAGTTATTTGATGCATAGACATGAGATGAGTAATTAAAAAAGGATGCATTCCCTGGTACAACCGATCCGTTTTCTGCCACTTTGGGAATGTAAAGCACGATGAACTCAGTTCCTGACTATTCTAAGTTATCAGAATGGCACAAAACACTGAAAGAGCTGCTTTGCACTCTGAATCTTTGGAAAGTTATTCAAAGTAACTGTTCAAATTTGAGGTACATTTCCCACATTTTTTTAAATGATCATTTTTTTTAAATTCTGAAATGGAAAGATTGGTGTGAAAATTGAGTTCTCAAGCAAACCCTTGACCATATTAAAGCTATTTTATTTAGCTTTGAAGCAGTGAAATTTCATTTGTGGTGAAATTTCGTTTGTCATGAACATTCCTCTGTTGAGAACTTGCTGTCTCTGCTACTGCCCAGAAGCAGCGTAGGAAATACACCGTGTAGGACGTGAACGTCAGACAAAGCTCTTCCCTTTGCCCTGGCTGGAGAGGTGGCCAAGCCAGTGGCCAGCCATGGAAAAAGGGCTGAGGCAATGGCTGCTGCTGCCAGGGTACTCTCCAGCCTCCTCCCAAGGCAGGACCCAGCAGTGTGTACATCATTTTTGACTGTTAATTACAAAATAAAAAGGAGGATACAGTGGGCTTTGTTGAAACAAATTAGGGAGGAGGGGGGTAGCTCAAGCACTGTGCTTGGCATAGTGTCTGGCTCCTCTGAACAATAAGTTGTCTATATTTTTATAAGAAAAGCAATTAATTTAGCAAGATGCAGGTTAATGCCAGGGATTATGCCATTTAGTTATTTGTATCAGAGAGCTTTAAGTAGAAGCTGTAACTCTGTCTTTACTCAGCTCCATGGCAATAAAAAGAGCTTCTGACAAGCTGATGCTATTTCCCATTTGCAATAACAGTTCACTGGGCTGGGTTTTTGCATTTAGCATTAAAAAAAAAAAGAGCATGTTGATCTCATCTGATTAAAGTTACATTTACATAAATACTCATTGAAATGGAAGAAGTAACTTACCCTTGTTTATGGTCCAGATGCTTATTATACTGCTGTGCTCTGTTCCTCTGCTATGGTTTACTTCTAAGGTACAATGGCAAGAGAAATACATGGGAAAATACATTTTAAAAAGTTTTTGGGATTTCTCTCCTAACTGAAACCAGGAAATACTAAAAATATCACATGTATGAGGTGATGTTGGAAAGCCTGATTCCTAGAAGAAATCATTGCAGATGTATATGTCTGTACAGAGTAACTTTTGGGATTTCGTCTTCAATTACTCACCCTTTGTACATCAGTCAGAATTACATGGCTACAGTGAAACTCCAAGGGCTGGGAGGCAGAATGCTCATCCTCTGAACTTCTGTTACTTTTTCCTTGTTTTTTTGGTATGTAATGTTACAAAAGTCATCTCCCTGTTTGAGTACATAAGGTGAAGGAGTAGAATACTTGACATGAGCTCTCAGGCTCATAAACAGTTCTTGAATGACAAAACTCTTTAAATCCTTCCTCAAGGAGGTAGATTTATGTGGCTGGTATGAAGCATAGCTCTGTTTCTGGCAGTTTTCTATGATATTTAAAAGATAAAAAGCAGTCTGTTGGTATCAGACTGGGGCTTTGTTGATGAAATGCTCTGGCTCACTTCCTTCTTTTTCCTCTCAAGCTGCCTCAAATAAGTCGGTTTCTTCTAAAATCCAGAATATGACTTCTGAACTGAATTTTTTTTACCTCCTTCTAGAGTTTATAGTGTGCAGATGCAACATCCATTTCCATTGCTTTGACTTGCACACTATCTTCTCTTAAAAATAGTTTACCCTCAAGACCTGGTTGGTGCTTCTTGATACCCAAAGAATCTTTTTATGTATCTGAGTGTTTTGTTTTGGCTTGTAGCTATTGCAGTAAACAAGATATATTTTTTTCTACCTGTATATTTCTTTTTCTGGTAATTCCATTGTGTCAGCTAGTCCAGAGATTTCCTCAGATCTTTGAGTTTCCAAGTAACTTGGTTAATTAATATTGCTCAGCTGCACAGAAGAAGTAATTCTAGAGTAATCACTTTGCCCAGCTAGAGGAAAATTGTGTGGCACAAGATTTACATTTGCTCATGAGAGCACAACATCAATGCATAGCATCTTTGGCAAATACAAATAAACTGCATAAGTTTAAAAATCTTTATTCCATGTAAGAAAGGTTGAGGTGCTATGATTTTATTTTAAACAGTAGGCTGCTGTGTGTTATCACAAGATGACCTGAGTCCTTAATATTTGATATTTAATTCCCCTCAATGCAAAGGATTGTAGTGAAGAAAGAGACTGGACTGGAATGGTAGTATCTACTCTGTTCCTACCTCAGATAAAAAGCATCTTTAGAATAAATTTGAAGAGAAAATGTAATTAAAATCTTCAACAACTTACCTATTTTTTTATAAAAACTCAAATATAGACATAAATGCTTGCAGCAAATCACAAATCCACCCCTCATAGACTTTGCCTGTATTTTACTAGGAGCCCATGTACTGTATTATTAAATAACCCAAAATATACCTCTTGGAACTCATAGGAGGTTTGTTAGTTCAAAGACCACTGCAGAGCCAACATGCACACTTCGTTGTTTCATGTTTTTCAATCTTAAGAAATAAAAATTAATAACTGAGAATAAATTAAGTTACTAATAAATCTTCAAAGCATCTCCACTCTTCTGATTTTAATTATGTAATTGATAATTGCGCAGATCAAAGATTCCCCTGGTACTGATCTAGTTTCTACAAACTAGTGCTAGGACGAGATATGCATTTATATGCATTTATATATATAGAAGAAGGAAGGATTTATTTTAAAATGGATGCAAAAAATATTTACATTACATTTTTAATCTATTAAATCATGTTATTGACAGTGGAGTGGAAATATTTGTAATTAAACATAATTTATTCTGCCAGCTACCTGCTGATGTTTTAATTCTTGAAGGGAGTGATTTGTCATTTTGTAATACTCTGTAATTAGACAATTTGCGTGAAGAATTTTGTTCCATGACCTCAGTTTGGGATTAAGAAATGTCCTTTATGTAAGGCACACCTATAAAACTTTACCAGGTCACTGAAACTCGGAGCTAACTGAAAAAGCAGGAGAAATGGGTAGTGAGGTTGAAAGAATTGTTTGCTGGTGTTTGGAAGATCAAAGAAAAGAGACATTTAAAAGTCCTGTTTGGCTTCAGGTTTGCAGAAGCAGAGACTGAGAGGGTTGTGTCCCATACAAATCCTTTTTAACAGCACTTGCAAGCCGTAAACCATGCTGCTGTTTGAACATTTAACTTAATGTGCTCCAAAAGAGAGCCCTTAGACGTGTCAGATAAGTCCCCTATCTTAGGTCTTCCTTCACTTGGTTTTCATTGTTGTTTAAAGAATTTAATGGTTCTAGATGGCCCTCTCTCCAAATTAGAGAACTTAGGCATTGAGATTCATAGCTCTCTCTGTTTTTGGGGGGCTCTGAGATTGATGTGGGGTTCTGGGAGATCCCATTAAAAGAGTGCCCTTCACGGCGTAATGCCTTGCAGCCAAAAAATATTGTTTGGAAACTGGGAGCAGAAATTATGTAACACTGAGCATACAAACCCCTGAAGATCAGCTTACTTAGGATTGTTCATGGTGTATCTAAAGGGAGGGGAAAGCAAATTTAAGAGATAGGAAGGAGAATGATGTGAATTGCTCAAGCACAAACCAGACTTGGAACATGAAAGAGCGAAACGCTCTGCCAAAGTAATTAGATGATATAAGCATAAGGCAGGAAAGTCAGCCAGCACTTATCTGCATTTATAAATAACGCTTCTGGACACTTCTTCTCATCCCTTTTGGAGATGAATATTCTGCTGTAAACCAGACCTGCTCTAAACATCAGAGTCTCACTTAGCCTGGATTAACCTGGTGGTTCTCAGCAGGATGGGATGAGGTCAGGGCAGCACAGTATGTCTCCCTGTTCCAAATACATCAGGTGTCAGTACTCTGGGGTTACACTTTTTGATAAAGTTTGAACAGAGAACAATAGGAAGACATGAATCCTGGTTAGTCCCCTCTCATGAAGGAAACTAATCCTGCTGCAGCGAACACAAAATCTGTTTTTACTCAACTGTAGCAGAAGAGACCCTCCAAAAATGGAACTGGAATTTAAACAAATACCCCTCATCAGCTCTGAAATTTTCAAAGCTAACGTGGGGCCTGGATGCCTTAAAGCTCAGTAATGGGAAGGGGTTATCTATGGTCCTTATGAGGCTTTGGAAATGTCTCCTGCAGTGTTTAACTTGACAGAAATCTCTTGTATTTGATGCAACTTTTCAGCATGGCTCAATACTTCACTTTGCAGGCAAAGTAGCCCTTTTTTTCCTAAAAGGATTAATACCACAGACATGATTCTTTATTTTGCAGACAAAATAGGTGTTGTTTTTTTTTTTTTTCTTCTCCAAAAGAATTGATACCATAGACATGATTTGGTTCAGATATCCCCACATTGTGTTGAGATGACTGCTGGGGACTTAGCCTGATAACCCATGGAGAAATTGTCTGGACCAGCAGGTTTTTCCAGGATTCCATTTAGATTGCAATGACACAAACTGCTGAAGTGACTTTACCTGTTCTTTATCTGCTGACATCTTCCCCTTGCATTTACGTTTGATTAGAATTTCCATGGAAGACATAAATAATCTTCTTTTTGAAGTATTATTTAATGCTATATGCCTTTCATTCACTTTAATTCATTTAATATGCCTTTCTATTACTTTAAACTGGCAATAGGAAGGAATCCCATGATCTAGAAAAATTTCTTTCGAATGGAATGCAGGTATGCAAGTGTGAGGCCTCTTCAGTTTTTTGTTTAATAAAGAAATTAATGGCTAAATAAGAAAAAATACAGTCTTTCAATTTGACACCCATTTTGTAGGCATGAAAATGTGTGCATAATATTATTTTATTTTACCTGTAATAATATTTCTAGCTTCCCTCAGAGCTATAAAGAGACTTGCAAAAAGCAATGTTCTTAAAGTCTTCCACTGTCACCAAGTCACATATATATATATATATATATATGCTTAATGTTCACTATTATGTTAGAAAACACACTTCCGTGTCCAGGCATTTTGATTTTTGGTTTTTTTTTTATTTCAACCTGGGAATATTTATTTATTCAGAATATTCACAAAGTACTGTAGCAGGGCATTTAATTTCTTATAATGAAGGAAGAAATTCACAGAAATTCATTGTTACTTGTATCTTGTTTTCAAGATCTTCAAATTCACTCCAAATCCTGTGAAGCACTCAAAATTCAAGCAGGCCATTTTCCCCAGTGAACTGAATTTCACAGAAAATGCAGGCTGATAAGATGGCTAGTAATAAATTCCTGCCTAAAAGCTTGTTGACTGAAAGGCATAGTTTTAAACCACTAAAGAAATTATCCCAATAATTAATTCTGCTAGCTAGAGAAGACTTTTCATCTCAGTTAAGAAGGGGGATGAGAGAGAGAAAGAATTTCAATATTAGGCTACTTTTTAAATAAATAGAAAACTCTTTTTGGTGCCAGCTCTTTGGCCTGTTTAATTCCATCTGATTTTATAGCCAGACCATTCACTTAGGATGTAACAGCTTGAAGCCCATGAATTGGAAAGATGCAGAAGTTTTTAAAAGGCCTTGAAATACAAGCTGTCTGAATTACCATAAGAAGGTGCTTGGAGTGGCTTGCCTTCCAATGCAGGTGCCTAATCTGAGGTGGGAAGAAGGAGGGAAAAAGTCTGCGCAAACCTTGTCTGATATTTCATAGAAATGTTGCCATGAGATCTCAAATGATTTATTGTCATGGGATTACCAAAGTGTGTTATCCTGCAGATGCATAGAAAGAGTTGAAACAATAACTGCAATATATGACAAATATGACAAAATATCAGCTTCTTGCAAAAGTCCTGGTCAACCTTTAGTTCCTTCATTCAGAAATTAAAGACTATTTTGAGAAGCTGAGAGAATTTCAATTTAAACTAATATTGATCTTTAAACCACGATGAACTCTGCTCATAACCAAATAATTAGAAAATCACACTGAGAATCTCAGCAGAATTTCATTAAGAAAGTCTAATGCAAAGGCTTGGGGTTTTAGAATGGCTGTGACAAAACGTATTATATGCTCAAACTTGGCTTGATTTCAGGAGTGGAAAGAAGCCAATAGTGTTTCATGATAGTAGTATTTATTTAGAATGAGACTTTTTATGGAGACTCCACTAAAAGTCTTCGTTGCAAATATTATCTTTTTATTTTCTGGAGAAGACATCCTAGAAATTGCTGTTTTCATTTTGACCTCCAGATGTTACCTTAATTGTAATAATTTCACGAGTTATTTAAAAGGAAGAGTAATTTCTAATGGTAAAGAAATTGAATTTATTCTGTATCTATTTTTAAAGGAAACATAGAATTTGAATTGTCTACCTCATGGATTTTCCCCTTACTTTTCTTCTCTACCAGTGTTCTTTTTGATTGCTTGGATGCCATATGGTATTACAGCCCTTTTATCTTTTATATGACTATCACCTGCAGGCAGTTGCATCTGAGCCCCTGATCCCTGACCACAGCTTCTCCTAAACCTCTGTGAAGCATCAAAAAGATTTAACAAAAGGCCAGAGAAATGAGTGATTTTTTTTGTTGTTGTTAAAGGATCTTAGTTGACTGTCCAGGTTATCACCATGCTCATAAATGAAAAATGCATTTATTGAGTTTTGTCTAGTCTCTTGGACTTGTGCTCCTTATACAGTAATAAATGTCCTCTGGATCAGACCACCGTGGTAGGCTTTCAGTTGGATATCATTGATTCCAGCAACTCTCTCAGGTTCGATAATCTCAGTTTAGCTGCAGTCATTTTCTTTATTTTGTTATATCCAGCAGCACTTACTGTACCATGGTGCTTTGCAGGTTGAACTTGATGTGAACTCAGCAGTGATATCCTGCTTCTTCGTGGTAGAATTCTATTTGAAACAGTGAAATTCTAGTAAATATGAGTCATTAGCTATGTTGGGACTTCCAAAGCTAATTAATGTTCAGTAATTCTCCTGTGTTCTTCAGTCAGTAATGAAAGAGGATGCAAGAGCTGTCAATGGAACAATTTTTTATGACTGTAACATTCACCATTTTTGGTTGACCACCTGACACCTTTGTGCCACTGAGCAAGTCTGAGTTGAAGTGGTATCTTAACAATGCTTGTTTTACCAAAAAATTTCTAGGAACAGAGCAAGAACCACGTTGTTTAATTGTGTCATGCCAGTTGGATCCAGTCCCAAGCTCAGAACTCTTGATGCCTAACTGAGCTTCAGGGGCAGTTCAGCAAGGGCTGGGTGTGATCAGAATTGTCTCTCACCTCCCTGGGGAGGTTCCCTGCCATCCCTGCTCTGCTGGCTGAGTGGTCAGAGGATCAAAGCCCATAAAACTGCAATTTCTGTAAATCTGGGATATGGACCCAGATATATGGGTCCATCACTTTTTCCAGGAGGGTGGTTTAGAAATTAATTTAGACTAAGAAATATTGACAATTTGGGATGACTGATGAAAGCATTAGTTAGACCTGCCTATCCTGCACATGAGTTAGACCTGTTTGAGCTGCTTGTCTATTCCAGTCATAAGATACAGTGTGTAACTGCATCCAGTTTGTTTTGCCTCCAAATATTTGTCCTCAAACACGCTATGGACTGCAACAATCTTGGAATCTGCGTGACTGGCAGCTTAGACCAGTGTGATGAGGTCATGAATTAATCCTTGTTAGTTGGGTCCCCACCTGGGTGATTGGTCCTACTAGTGCTGCTTTTCATCCTCAACACCTAAGACTACCTTGAGAATTATCATTTTAAGTGATAAATTTAAGTGCAACCCCAGAGATGGTTGTGCTGAAGGGAAAATTTTATGTTAATGAAAAATATGCTTCTAAAATACTTTCCCATTGGATTTAATGTTGGAACATTCAGCACTGGGGAAAAATGAAAATAGATGTATTATTCTTACCCTAATCCTTCCATATATTGCAAGGAATCTGTTGCTTTTTCCACTTGTTCTTGGACTATATTTATAAAACTATCATAGCAAGGTACCACAATAAAACACTCTCCAGCTGACAGCAATATCTTTCTCAGTATTATTGGAGGTTTTCTCTGATATGTTGAACTTTGACAAGACTGTAACTGAATAATACTGGTAATATTTCATTCTTCATCTACTGAAAGAAACAGAAGAAAGAGGAGGCCAAGTAATTATTTTATCTTGTGAATTGAAACAATACATATTTTTATATGAGAGGCTCTCTCGAGTGACTTTCTGCTTTGTATTATCAGGAGCACTGAATCATTTCCCTGGCTTTCCCTCTGCAAAGCATTCTTGTTTTCTTGTTTAGACCATTCTCAGAAGAGTCTCTCAGACTGGAGGTTCATCTTGGCTGGTATCAGTCCAGTTTTAACACTGTGTCAAGGCAAGTGTCCTGGCTTGTATGATATAAACCCCTGAGCATGTCCTTGGCAAAGCAGGTATTTCAAGAAACCTAAACCCTTTCACGTTGCAAAGTTCTGTTTAGTTAACGACAATCCTCTCTTTGCTTCCTCTTCTGAACCTTCACCAGACATAAATAAAGCTCTTAACTGAAGTTTATAATGTGGTGGTGGCCAAAGATAAGAGAGGCAGCTTTGAGTCCATCCCGCGTGTGCCTGGTTATCTGAATCCAATGTGGAATGCATGCTGAAATGGAGTAGACTTGACAAAGCTTATGTTACTTGTCCCACAAAAGGATGGGAAAAAGTCCCCAAGTTTTTTCTTCATCTGATTTAATGGGATAGTATCATGTTTATTTATTTGGTATTTCTAATACTGTACTTTTCCCTGAGAAACACATGCCTAGACATTTCCACTGGCATTTTCTTTTTCAAATCAGCCCTACTCCAGTGGATAAAAACCTGCTCCCTATTGAAGTTCCTAACATTAAGTAGTTTAATTCCAAATATTATGGGGAAGAACCTTTTTCCAACCTAAAATTTGATTTTGTGAAATGGCTGAAGTCTTCATTTTAATGTCTGTAATAAACAGTCTTCACATACTTCAGGCCACAGTAATTCTTCCAGAAAACAAAAGGAAATGCAGAACAAAACATATTATACTGTAATTGTCTACAATCATTAAAGAAAATAAAATTAAAATTGAACTTCACCTTTTGAAGGAGGCTCACTGAAGTAAAGCTAATGCTGGAAAGTAATCACATAGACACGACAGTGTTAATGTGTCTGTGTAGGCAATACTGTACATCTATCTGTCTGGATATATGATCATGAGCTGGAGATTGTTTATTGTCAGAGGCTGAGTGGCTAATAAATGCTGGCAATGGCTTGGATTCACTGGAATGCTGCACAGCTGCAGCATTAGTCAGACTTTCCCTTTTCTGAATTCCGTAATCCCTTCAATATTGCATTAAATATGTTTTCAATATTTATCTGGATAAAAATGTGCTGAATATTGCAACTGTTTAATTCTGATGTTTGTCACGTAGAAAATCTATGTAAGGCAGGAGGTAACAACGTTTTTATTGCTAAAACCTAATGCAGCTGCTTCTTGTGTTGTTTGCTCACCCAGAGCTTTGTGCTTGGGGTATTTACAGTGCTCGGTAAACCTTTGCAGTTCCTTGGAGGTGGAGGCATGTCAGAATTCCTGAAGCCAAATTCAGACCTTAGCGCTTGGCTGAACTCACTGAACTGACCCGTCACCCTCCACAAGAACCAAGAGCTCCTATAGATCTCAGTGTCGGTAGAATTTAGCAGATGGATTTTGGATTTGCTGTAGTTTATATACAAAATACTTGATGAGCCTGGAGTCTGAATGGTTTATTAATATGTCACTATTATTTTATTAGTTTTCCTAAATGATTAGCCAGTCTATTGTTAGCTGATCTATTGTCTTTCTTCCAACGTTTTTTTTTGAAACAGTTTTTATCTATGAACCAGATTATTTGGATAACAGTGATTGCACATAATGATGTGGGAGCAGGGAAATATGCTCCCCTTATGTTGTGGGTTCCGAATTAAGACAGGGAATCCAAGCGCATGCAGTTCAAGTTAACCACATGGCCTAACGCAGTCCTGGCGGTGCTGAAGCTCTCTGTGTCCATGTGTTTCCACCAGCAATCGCTTTCCCAGCTGCTGTTGGAAAAAAGAGGGAAGCTCACCATGTGGAACGGTTTGTAGGTACTGAAGATAACCCATTGCTGCTTGGGATGATTGCTTTAGACATCAGTCTGACCTGGAAGAAAGTGGGCTGAAGGCTTCAGGAATAGAGAAGGTCATTAAAAGATCATATTCATATTCAAACGATTTTTTTGGTACTTTTTTTGGCCCAGCTGTGCTAGTAATAGCCTGGTCAGGCTTAAGCAGAAAGCCCATTGGATCCATTAGCTGTAGGTCAGTGGTTCAGGCAGATTACCAGCAGCAGGAATGCGTGCCGAGCGCGAGGTGAGTTCCTGGTGTCTGTCTGTCTGCTCCTGGCCTTTGCCTGGCACTGAAAGCTGACATCAGTCACTTCTTGGCAGTCACAGTGGCACCACCGGGTGAGGGGGTCATGGAGACTAAACCATCCGTTCATCCCAAAGTGCTCCCTTAAGGCAAAGTTGGAAGTATGTCGGGGGAGCTTGAAAGAAAGTTACTCCCCTTCTATGGAAACGTAGGAAGCTTCAGGAAAAAGAACTGCTAACATCATTTGAGACATAGAAAAAGCCCATGTTTGACTGAATGATTGTAAGCAGACATTGAAAACCAGTCCTAGTATTTTGAAATTCCTGCATAATAATCTGCAACATAAACTGGCATTGCTTTGTTGCATTATCTCTTGATGATTAAGGTTTTTCATCTAAGTCTCTTGACAGTGACTCATTGGGGGAACATTTTATGTGATTCAAAGAACCAGAAAAATTGAATACTAGTTTCTTTATTCAAGGAGAAACCCACAGAAAAGACAGAAAGAACATGAACCTTGTTATCTGTGTTTGAATTTTGGCCTTCCAATATTTTCAAGTAAAAAAAATCAGTTTTTCATTGCACGCTGTTTTACAAAATATTGATATACAATGTGTCTTACCCACCCAGTCTTCGACCAGTGTGCCAATATCTGGTCTTTTTAGACAAAACAGTGATTTTTTTTCTTTTAATAGTACTTCAAAAAGCAGTGAAGCCCATTCCATTGCAGGCACTGCATATTCCTGCAGAGGAGAAGAATGGTGGCTGTAGATCTGCTTTTGATAGTAAAAATGTATAGATATTTAATCATATTCTTGCAGATTTGAAAATCACAGCACAGTCAGTCTAATACTTCTCTGCAGAATAAATTCTGTATCAGTGTTTTGGTTTTTTTTTTTAGTTATGTGGTTTGTTTGTTTGTTTGATTGATTGATTGATTATTTTCAAGATTGATGTAAAGAAGAGCAATAAGAAATCCAAGGAATGGAGACTTTTAGGTAAATGTCAGGCAAGCATGGCTACAAGTGTTGCTAACTTACCCTCACCATAGCTTGAGATGTGTCTGGTCAACTGGAAATCTGAGAGATTGAATGAATAATTATTGAAATAATAATTATAAAATGAAGATACATAGAAACTGAGGAATAGACATATTTCTCTGGCAGGTCCCCCTGTGCTGTCGTCACAGTTACAGCTCAGTGAGACTGTTCTACACCACTGTCCCCTCCAGTAACGTCACAGACCCAAATCCACACGGACTCTTTTGCTGCCATGTCACATTTATTTAATTGGCTTTTTGACTGTCACACCACAGCTGCTTTTGATATTGGCCAACCAACTTTTTTCTCACTCAGCAAACATGTTTCACATTATGTTTGCTCCAGATCAACAGGCATTCATTTTTTCTATCAGATGGAACTTTCAGCCCCTAGTCTCGAGTGCTGTAGGCTCCTTTCTCTCAGCTCTTGCTTTCTGGCTGCACAGTATTTTTCCAATCAAACTTTGCTTCCGGCCTTTATTCAGAAGCTAAGTGCAAATCACTGTGAGATATGTGAAATGAAGTTTTAAGTTATTACCGAGCATCATAGCTTTCCTTAAGGCATCTCATCCCTTCCCCATACAAATTTACGTGTTGATATTAGTCATTATCCTCTGTTTACGGTCAAGGAGCCACTGACCTCCACTGGGATTTACAGTTCTTGTCTCAAACAGCCTGTTTTGATTGGCAAGAGTTGCTGTTTTTCCTATCTGTGCTGCTATTGTGCGGCTCTGTCAGCACATAGCAGGGGCTGGGAGGGGGCTCCTTCTATCCCAGGATGGTCCATGGACCTTGGAAGGAGCAGCCTGCACTCTCTGCCTTCCCAGCCTGGCCGTGAGGTGCCCTGTGGAGGCTCTGCTTAGGCAGATACTCTTGGTTTGACCTCAGCTGAGGAGCCCACCAATGATTTAGTTATGGAAAAATGTTGCGCGAGAATAACGCGGAGGAATGGTGTGTCGCAGAAATGCTGTTATTCAAAGATAGGTATCTGCAATGTTTTTGTTCACTTTGAGGTCTCTTTCACAGATACACAAAGCAGCTGGTCTGCACCTGGTTTGCATCTAAAAAAACCCTTTGCTCATGAATAACTACACGGCTAAAAATAACATTGCAGGTCTAATCTACTTACACTCATAAAACCTCAGCTTTGCTATAGGTGCCCTGGAGTAAGTGGTGAAGCAATTTTGTCAAGTTTTAATGCAGAATAATTTTATATTTACATTATTAAAAGCAGAGTATAAGGCCAAGAATGTGTATAGCCTGTGTTTGAGGAGTTGGAAACGCAATTTCATGTTTATTTTTCTGTCTGGAAGGTGGTTGATAATCCTGACAATCACCACACAGTCTGGCTGTTGGTTTTGCAGCAGTAGCTGTTCTTATTGCCAAACTGGATCTTCATTAGCTCAAGATTCAAGTTACAATTAAGAAAAAAACAGAAGATGTCTAATAGCAGAAAAAGGGTTCCAGAAAAATAAATCCATTAGGGTTAGATACCTTCTCACAGAGCTGTTTTTGTAGTGTCTTATTTTTGGGTTTGTGTGTCTTCTGCTCTTCCTGAAAGACAGAAACAACAACTTTACAGTCACTCTACTCAGTAATGTAATCCTTCAACAATTCTATTTGCTGTGACAGCAGTCAGAAATTAAATGCCTTTTTATTGGAGTCTTTCTGCTTTATCTAAAATGCTGATAGCGATTTTGTTCTTTTTGGTTTTTTGCACAATCCTCAAAAACCTCTTCCATCCTGGGTGTGAGAAGGAAATTGTGGACTTAAGCAGAAGTCTTTACTGGGAAAACTACGTATTACTTGGGAGAGTAACATCATGTGGCAGGGCTATGGCAACAATAACACCTCTACTGCCAGAAAACACTTAACCTGGGTGGCTCAGATGGCCCCAAATATTTAAGAGCTTTTTTCTTATACTGTAAATTCCCTGTGGTGCATTATTTTCTACTGAGAGCTAATAACTACCCTGTCTGTAAAGCAACTGGTCTTAAGTTTATTAGCTTGCAAGACAGAAAAATAACAGACACATATCACTGACATTTAACAAAGATATCTTTCATGGGTTTCTGTATTTTTTCATATGCTCCACACGTTTCTCTTTAGTTAGAAAAACACATTTTGAACCACATTCTGAGTAACTTCTTACGAAGCAAAGCGCATTTTCCAAAGAGCCCTTAATGCTTCACCAAATACCCAGTCCCTTTTCAAAAAGTCCTGAGGGTTTTTGCAAAGAAATAACATGTCAGCTTCCCCTGGGAAAGCTGTTTCGCCCTTGTCACAGCAGCCATACCCTTCCTTGGCATCATGGGAGGGAGGACAACACCCCATTCCTGAACTGAAGTGGAAATGGTTGAAGAAACAACTTCAGTCTGAAAGGGACTTCTCCAGACAACATAAATCCCCCTCCACACTTCTTTAAATGTGTCTTCTCGTAATGCCTGAACTTGCCAAGCTCACAGTAAAGCACAGGTACCATGGCATAAATGCAGGAAAAAGCATGGCACACTTGGCAAAATTTCATCTATTTTAAACTGGCCTCTACAGTTTTGGAATGTGCATTTCAGCGTGCAAAGGATTAAAAAAATTGCTCCTGCCCAGTGACTCAGCTTTTGGGTTGAGCCATGTGGAACTTCAAAAGCTGAAGCTGAATGTTGAAAAAGTTCTCCTTGAGGGCCTGCCACTCTACCAAAGTCATGGCAAATGTTTTGTTAGTTTGAATGGGAATGAGAATAAGCCTGGGATTATTCTTTTTTTAAAGTCCATGCAGAAGTCCAAATATAAGTTGCCCTTGCTAGTAAAAAGAGAAATTCAGAGAACAATAGTTGTACATACAACTGGAATGTCAAGATTAACAGCATGGACTGCACTCTCAAGCCCTCAATAAGATAAAAAGCAGAAGATTTAATTTTCTTTTTATGTGACCCAAACACACACAAGGTTGCCCAAAAGCCTACCTGGATGGTGCCTTAGAGGACAAGGAACTGGGTTAAAAAAAATCCAGAAATTATCCAAGCTTCACACTAAATGGAATGTTTGACATGTCAAAACGTTAAATTTATTTTTCTGGATGAGTGGCTGTTGCTGATTTGCAGTGGAATTATTTGGCTGCCATACTTGTGGAAAAAAGCATAGAACATTGAGAAATGTTTGCAAAATGTGGATGGTACAAGCTTGGGTTTTATTTGGAGAGTTTCCCAGGCATTGCAGAAATAAAAGCTTTTATATCTTGAATTTGAAATAAGATGGCTTTTAATGAGCTGTTTCAAAGTGCCACATCTAGAGTTTAGCATTCAGGGTGCTTAGAAAAATTTTCTTGTCCCTTAAAATATGCCTCTAGACCAAAGTTTCCAAACAGCAAAAAAAGATTTCCTAAGATGTTGTGAATATTCATGCAAGAAATGCAAAGTAGGATTAACCCACAGAAGGTGTTCCAGACAACCCTATAGGATATATCTGCCATTCCACATTCTTTAATTGCTGCCAGATAACACAGTAGATCTGTTTTTTCCCTTGTTTTTGGTTATTTTATGACTACACCAATTTTAGTGTGTCTTGCATCATTTTAGAGTGCCTTGTGTGGTAGATTCTGTTTTATCTTAAAACCATCAAGGACTGTGGTGATGTAAACTGTTGTAATGAATAAACAGGGTTGATATTTGCAGCATTCTATCTCTGAATATGACCCTTAAACTAAGAATTACTGTCTGAGTGAACCCAAGGACAAACATGTACATATTTATGAATTTCATATAAGGGCATGCTGGACACTGAAAGCCTTTGCACTGTTTTTCAACAGAGAAAAATAACAGCAACAAAACAGTGGTGCTTGCAAAACAGCGTGGAGATGTGTTTCCAGGTTCCTGTGCATCTTGTCCCCATCCACCTTGTAGCAGTTACTTCAATCAGTGGATGGTTTCTTTCTCTAGCACTGCAGACTCCATCCAGCTCCTGACCATGCAGCAGATTATGACAAGAAGAGAAAAAGGATATTTGGGTGTATAACTTAAAAAGCTTCTGCCCACCTTTTTTTTTTTTCCATTTTCTGGAGAATTTCTCTTTTCTGTGGTTTTTCATGGGCTTTCAGCAATAATTTGGAAGGTCTGCTGATTTAGAATCAAATGTAACTGGTACTTTTTCCAGAGTGCTTTGAGGTTATGGTGCCAGGTTTCTTCTGCTTTATGCAGTCACTAAATGAACACGGAAAACTTTGCGTCCTTTGGCCCACTGAGGCAGCAGCAAGATCAACACAGCTGGGAAGGAGAAGGCAGCAAAAATAGCTTAAAAATCTGGGGAGCTGGTTCTTTAGTACTGAGAGCTGATCTGCCCCTTCCATCTCTTTGTGCTTAGAGGGAGCACTTGTGTGGTTGACTGGAGGAAATTTAGGGATGGTGGAGGTAAACTTGGGGCTCCAGTCCCAGGCTCAGCCCAGTGATTGATGTGTGCTCCAGTGCTTGTGGGGAAACAGCCCTGTGTGTGTGGTTCACCAGACAGCTCTGCTTCAACCAGTACACATCCCAGGCCAATAAAAAAAATAACTTAATGCTGCCACCAAGCACAGTGGTTTCCTCTAGAAGCTAGAGAATGCAGTTTGTAATTTGAAGCTGTTGTGCAAATTGCAGGCGTGTATTTGTTGAAGGGTTTTCCCTTACCATCTGAAGGGGAAGAAAAACACATATTTTTGGATGTTTTCCTGTTTGTTTTTTAAAGTCATGTCGTAGCCATACAGTCAAAACTCTGAACTTTAATAAAAATACAATTCAGAGTTCATAAATATATTTGTCCTTTCATTTTTTTTTTTATTTGATTCATTTATCCCTTTTCAAATGTAAATTGATCTTTGATAAAATGTCACTTATGCTACATTTACTGTATAAACATAAGGAATATGGGCTTTGAGTTTCAAAATTCTGAAGTTTTAAATATTTATTCAGATGAGTCTCTTTAGCAGAACATATTTTTAATTAACATTTTGAAATGTTAACATATGGCAAAACCTACCTGTTGAAGTTCAGCAATCTACTTCTAATCCTTTTTCACTCTCTGAGAAAATGAAAAGACATTTAAAAGACATTTATACTATTATTCAGATATATTTATGCCATCTCTGGCCTCTGAGATGGGCCAAAATTCATGCAGTGCTGAGTGAGTAACATATACGGAAAAAGCCATAGAAAAAATCATTATATTTGAGAAAGGCAGAAAAAAAAAGCCTAAAAATTTTAACATTTCTCTTTTGGTACCATTGAGAGGTAAGAATTTACATATAAAACCTTTCTGTGAGGAATTTATTTTCAGCTTTTAGCAGGATAAAGAAAAATGGTGTGGGCTATAGTAAAGTAATATTTACTTTACAGTCTGTATTTGATGGCATTTAAAACATATTTGACTGGTTCTAAAAGAGCAGTCTGGGTTCCCTCAATTATATCATTAGAGGAAAATAATTATTTCCTAAAACTGTAAAAGGCTCACTATCCAAAGACTCCTGTCTTGACTCTACTTGCAGTACAAAGATTTATAAAAATATGTGTCATAACATTTTTCTTTTCCCACAGAATTTCCCAATAAATGACATTATCACCATACTTGGAACTGCAATTTGCACATTATATCAGCCTAAAACAATTTGGGACATTAATTTTCCCTCACTATTATAGTCTGTAAATGGAGTGGCACCATGAATGAGAGAGTCTATAAATGACTACTAATTATGTGAGCAGACTGAGTCAAAAGAGATGAGTTCTCCTTTTACTTTAATTGATAACTTCACTTCTTAGCCAACAGGACCAAATAATTAATGATGACAGCAACAATTAATAGCCTGGAAATACACATTTCAAATGATACTTCCAGGGTTTATATATGTGATACAAATTTACAGTGTGATAAATTATTTCTAGGAGAAATGATTTCTTTTTGCTCCATTTTTGTTTCACAGAACTCAGGAACAGCAAAAATAAGTGCATTATAGGAAAAATGCTGTTGACAATGAGATAAATAATTTACAAATAAATTCTTTAGTCTCTAACTCTAGTTAAATTGTACTGGGTTTGAATTTAATAGTACTTATAATGGAATATTAATATACATTTAAATTATAAATAGAATAAACACATCATAAGCTGTACTTAAGGTGGAAAGTCATCTATATACTTTACTCAATACAGTTCAGTTTGTTACTGACGTAAAACTCAAGTTGTTAATTTGAAAAGAATAAAAAACACTGTATTTTTTTGGGTTTAATATGGTTTAAGGAGCTGCAAGCTTCTTTACGATTTGTTTTCATCTGATAAAAAAAAAAAATAAAAGTTTTAAATAGGATAAAACTTTTCCATATAAAAGATTTCATTTAGAGGTCTTGTGCAGGCTGTACAAGATGAACTTATAACTGAGCTTTTTCTGATGATCAGGAAGATGCAATATTTTAAATGCTTGCCACAAAAACAGAAGATGAGCAAAACAAACCTAATAAACCCTTCAACTTCTAAGTTCCTTGTCTCCTGCATCACCAGATCTGTCTGTCCTCATTTAGCTGGGCTTCATCCCAGGAAAATAAGTCTCTCTCACCAGGGATTTTAAGACTAAGATGCTTATGAGTGCTATCATCAGATGTACAAGCAAGCAACACAAAATAACTGAGATAAGAGCAATAACTTTCAAAAACTGACAGTAATTTTTATTCCAGTAATAACGTTACTTATTTTTAGGAGCCGCTTAATACACATATTTACAGTATAAAGATATTATAAATTGCAATGAATTACTGGTAAAAGCTGTTTATATGTTTTCTCAAGGAAAGGGTTCTCACTGTAAATAGTTATAAATATGTGTATGCAAAGACATTTCAGGGGAATTGTAAACTGGATAAAGTCTGTACTAGAGAAATTAGACTCTTCTTCCTGTCTGGGAATAATAGAGCAAATCCCTTAAGGCTTTGTTTGAACAAATTCATCTCGTGTAATGACTCTGAAAGTGAAATCTCATGAAGTATAGGAAAAGCACCACAGACACCACTGAGCTCTTTAGTCCCTTCACTGTTAGCCCTTTCCTGATTTACTGCTGGACTCAACTCATTAACTACTGGCTCTGTAATAGTCCCCAGACCAAATTTTACAACTTCCATTTCAACTTCCGTTCTTTGACCCACTGTCCTTTTTTAAACCCTTACGTGAGTGCTGGCTTCATTTCAGGGGGAATATTGGGGCTTTTGGTCTGGGGGAGATGGGGGTCAGTTTTGCATTATTTTATGAGCCTTACATCATCCACAAATACTAAAGCAAAATCTTAGAAGCAACAGATTTCTGGGAAAACAAGAGTAATACTCTTCTGTCAAAAATCTAATCCATACCCAGCATTTAAATAGCCCAGTTTCTGACACTGGACTCCCCTGATTTAAAACACTGTAGTGCCAGATTCCTTGGAAATCAGCCTTTCTTCTACAAACCAGTTTCTTTCACACTTGCCTCCACCTACGCTGCCACACCAGTGCAAATTATCATGATGATAGTCTGAAAATTACATCTGTAGCTTAGGAAATGAAAACCTAATGAGAAAATATTTATGGCATGTTTATATGAAAATGGTCTGCAAAAATAACTATAAGCAAAATTGAATGTGGGTGACAGAATGATTTATACTCAATTAAATTATTTTATTTTTTTGGTAAATAGATATATTGATATTTCCAGACAACTGAAAATATGTTATTTTGCAAATTATGTGAAAGTTAGGGGCAAGTTTGTCTAACAAGTCCAGCTTTAGCACTAAAATGTAAACATGCTTTGTTATTTGCATTTAAAAGTTCATTGTTAGCATTGAATAACAGGACTTTGATGAGGGATTCGGCTTGTAGAAAATGATTGTAACTTTTGCTACAGAAACCATGAAACAAGATTACTTTGAGCTGAATTGTTCCTCAAGGCCTCATCCCTACTCCTTGTTTGGAAATAAAGACATGGTGTTTTATATCATTAAGTTGGCTGCATAATAGAACTCCATGATAAAAAACTTATATCTTAAAGCTATCTTCACAGATTGTGACCAGAAGTTTCTTTTTTTACTGGTGGAAGCATTGTACAGAAAGGATGAAAGTAAGGGGTGAGTAAAATACTTTTTTTTATACATTAATACATGCCAGTATTAGCCATTTGTAGGTAGATCTGATGACTATAGTTGAAAAATTGTCAGAAAGAGTGAGAATAAAAAGCAAAAACTGTATTTGTAACCTGTGTGACTATCTGGGTGAAGATAACTATTAACATTAAGTAACATTAAACCTCATATTTCCTTGCAGGAACGGCACAGGCTTACACCCAGCCCCCCTGCACGTGTACAGAAATAATTTGTATTAGAAAGCACTTTTCTCCCCCTGGGAGCAGTCAGGGTCTAATCACAGTTTCATTACAGATTGCAGGGTTTATGTCCATTCAGTCCTAGTCCTAAGTATTTTGTGCAGCTGGTACCAAGAGAACTATTAGACTAGTAATTGTTACTGTTTTATAAGGTTTTTTTCTCCCACAAATGGATAAAACCAATTCCACATAATTTATTAAATATTAAATAAGTGGTAAATAAGCTGATAATTTGCAATGATATTTATACTTAATGATTTGCTTAATGATACCTAAATCTCTCCTATCTAAAGAATTATAATTATTAAGAAAAAAATGAGAACAATTTTTTTACATATAAAAACATTTTTACCAACCTCAATTTGACTGTTCAGAAGGAACTTCGAAGCAGAGTTCGGTTTATCAAGTAATAATCCTCAGCAATATATTTTTTTTTGCTTAGCAAGGCCTCTGGGGTTCTACTACAGAAGTGAGGGTATTATACTGCATTTCACTGCATCTCTGTATCTGTTTGTGTCATTAGACTTCTTGTATCTTGACTGGTTTGTGACTCAACAGATTTGAACTTTTGAGGACTCCAACTGGGGTTTTCTCCCTAAAAAGTTCTCACCAGAATACACAACTTGGCTGATTTACACCTTTGGTTGCTTTGGTAGGGATACAAGTACAAGAAAAGGAGATCACCAAAAGAAGTGCACCAGCTGAAAAATAGCCTCCAATTCTTTCAAAGCTCCTTCTTTTGAGAAGTAGGAAAAAGATCTGGGAGTGAAAGATCAAATTGTTGTGTTTTTATATCTGTCTGCTCACTGGCAGTGACTTAAGCAAGACAGAGTCCTGTAATACTTTCCAAACATCACTTTGTATGTTGTCCACCCCACTCTTTCTCAAATAGATGGCGGGGAAGTGTGTTATATAGTAAATTTATATGAAGATCATTAAGAAATACATCTGTTATCATATTTTCAAGAAACCAAAGCATGTCTGTCCAAAGGCATATGTAGACTATTTCATACGAAACCTGACCAAGAAAATATTATTCCTAAGTTATGAACTGCAAAATGGAACAATGAACATTGGATGAAAGAAGATCTTGTCCAAGGTAGAAAATTTTACAGAGCTGGATATGGATATAATTTTTTTACTCCAGTTCTATACTATCTCCATACAAACCACATCTCTCCTACCTATCTTTCAGTGGGATGCATTTATTTTATACCCTTGACTTGGGTGGTTGTTTGAACTAACCCTCCCCCGCCCCCCCCAATAATTCCTCAAGAAATTTATGCTCCCAATGAAGCCACCATAGGACATGAAAATAGCAAACAAATGGGAGGTTAGGAAATTAAGTACAGGAGGTAAAGTAAATAAAAAATATAGAGCCAGAACTCCAGCTGCTGGAAATTAACATAGTCCAATTGAAGCCTATGAAATTACACTAACTGAGCAATTGCTTCATTATTTCTACTTATTTTACCCTTTGTTCCCTCCCTTCTTTTGAGCTTTGAGTCAACTGAGTTGAATTAACATCAGCTGAAGAGAAATCCTAATGTGCATCCTGTTATGGGTCTGTGGGGAGAGGGAAGGGGCAGGATGGGGAGCTTCTGAGGAAGGCTTTCAGAGAGAACAGGCAGTGTGTACCAAGACTGTAACTGTGCATTCTCTCCTGTTTGGTTTGTCTTTGTCTCCTTTTCACCTTTCCCCACCCCTGCACAAGTTCCCTGAGAGGGAAGACTCATTGTTGGTGTGGGTAAGAGGGTGCACCAGGGCACCACACCTTCAGGGATGTCAAGCAAGCCATCAAATAAAGTATTAGCAGAGATGGTGGGGTCATAGCCACAGTCCATAAAAACACAAAAATCAAGTGGTTTTTCTTTCCCTGTGGGTTTCTCAACCCTGCCTACAGTGAACCTTAGAGCAGGACTCGAAAGTGCATCACTGTGCAGGGTGGGTAGTTGGTGGACCAGAGCTGAACGGTGCCATCAGGACATCAACAAGAGGAAAAGGGAGATTAACCCAGAGGGAATGCACAGTGTGGTGTGGCAGCTGTGTAAATTATCACAATAGTGGGGAAATAATGATGACTGCAAAGTTACAGTTTGTAATAAATGAAGTTTTTGACTGAGTTGGTTAAAATGGGTTTAAGGTAATGGTGAGGTTTTTTGGGTTTTTTTTTTTGTAATGACTTTTCTAATTTTAACTTGGAAAGTAAAATTTATCCTTTTCATTAGAGCTCCATGAATAAATTGATGACTGTTTTGAAATTAATTTCCAGTACAAATGACATTTCTTATCCAGATTTTATTTCCTGCAGTTGTTACACAGTAAAATCTCTCCTGCGTCAGATTTGATCCATTGCTCATTCAATGCTTAAATATATATAGGTTTGTACATCATTGCTCATAAATACATTAAAAGGACATTAATCTGTGAAGTTCTGTGAAGCAAAGAGTGTTAACACTAAGTGGATTTGCAGTTCTAATTCATCTGCCTTTTGCATTAAGGTGCAGTCTTTAATTACATGTTCACACGTACTCCAGACAGTCTCCTACTTTTGCCCTTCTTTTCATTATTCACTGTGGAGTCCTTTCTGTCTTTAAGGCTGGAATTAAATGTGGAATTGTACATTTACTTTCAGCCTCGTTTAGGACATCCATCAATGCACCAGCAAAGTACCTGGAGAATATTAAGGCATTTATCTCCTCTTGACGCACAGGGCTGCTATTTCCATCTTACAGAGGAAAACTTTAAGAGAGGACAAGAGGTGTTTAATGATATCAAGGTGGATTTAACCTGACTGGAAAAAAAAAAAAAAAAAAAAAAAGAAAAAAAAAAGAGAGAGAGAGAAGAAGCTTAGAGGACAGAGTATCTTAAGTTCAGGACTGATCCTCATTTCCTGGGATGAAACAGCATCTCTTTAAAGGTGTGTGTTTTTGAGTAGAAAAAAAAAACCAACTGAGGCTGGACAGAATGCCATCATCTGCAATGTAACAATCTCACTGTACAACACTGTGGGGGATTTGGCTGTGGAGAATTTTTACATAGATGTTAACCAGCTGATCTGTAAGGCTGCCCTTTCTAAAGCTCAGTCTCAAGGGATGTGCTTGTTGCTGAGGCTGGCTGTGAGACCAAGGAGCCCATTGCCCTCCTGGTGATGAACACTAGAAATTGTGGATTTCCTGGCTGAGGTCACAGCCCCATGAGCTCAGGGCTTTTTTCAAACCCAAATGAAATCTTGCAGCAGAGGGGAAAGACACTTTTGTGACCTGTTGACTCTATGCCAAAAATTGAAAGGACTACTGCAAACAATGAAGGTGTTGAACTTGAAATAATTTTGTATGACGTAAAGTGTAGGACAACCCAGATATTAAGGTGTATTTTAACTACTAAAACACTTTTTCATCCAGTATGTCTCCAGCTATGTGTAGTGTAATAGCCTTTACTTGATATCAGATGCCCAATTCAAAACACATTTTGTTATCAGGACAAAACCAGTAAAATTAAGTATAATAAAGAATTCTAGGAAGTAAAGCAAGATAATATTCATCAGTAGTTTTTCTATATGACCTAATGGTGTTTTTTGACCCTTCAGATATTTGATTAGGTAGGTAATTAACAGGCATTTGTTTTAAGCATCAAACATTTAAATTTGAAAGGAAAAACTGGATATGCTGCTATAGTATTTACTATAGCAAAATACTTTAGTTTTTGCTATAGCTACTTGGTGAATTTTCTATACATGTTGAAATATGAATTGTAAACATCACTCTTTAAACATATTTTCTCAAGGTTTTGTATTCCTAATAGAATCCCTTGTGCTACTCAACCCACCAGGTTTCTGTAAAGAGGTTGGTATTGCAAATCATGTCACTGGTAGAGGGTTCAGATTTTTCATTATACATTCTCAGTTTGTATTACAGGTGGAATTGTAGTCAGATATTTTTATTGCCTCCATGAAAATGGGGAGATTTTTAATAAATATTCTTTTCCTGCGATATCTCTTGCAGAGAAAACTGCCAACTTGATTGCACGTGTGATAATTTAATAGAAAATACAACAAATAGTAGCTATCATGCATGATGATTATCAATACAACCTGCAGGCAGCTGAGAAAAGATTGCCTTAATTCATGAAACACATAAACAAAACATTGAACTTCATTTTACATATGGATCCCATTCACATTATTTTCCCATTCTGTTGAAAACCATGATTATATCTGATGTGTACTAATGAGAAAGAAATGCATAATCTAACTGTAAAGCAGGTGGAGACATGAGTTTTTCACATGTGTGGCATAAAGTAGAGAGGAAAGCAGTGCAGTGGTAAAAATCATAGAATCACAAAATTGTAAAGTTTGGAAAAAAACCTTTAAGGTCATCTAGTCCAACCATAAGTCAGAGGCTTTGGTGAGGAATGGAGTGAGGGAAAGAGAAAAAAGGTTAGGGAAAGGGCCCAGGAGGGAACTCAGGAAGGGAAAGATGTTATCAGGTTGTTATTGGTATATGTGTCCCTTTAGTTCAAAGCCCTTTTTGAAGCTGGCAGTGATTTTTCACGCACCAGTGACTGCGGTCAGTGACAGCCTCGTGCTTCTGCAGAGGATTTTCTTTCCGATGACAAAACACCCAGTGGGAAATGGCACTGGAGAGAGCCGGGTGTCAGCTACAGCAGCACTCTGCTTTCATCCCAGCTGGAGATCTGCAGCTCCCACTCCTCGCAGCCAGCCCATGGGCTGCCCAAATTGCCAACACATTGTTCCGGTAGCTGCGCGCGGCGTGCCAGGAGTGGTACCCGGCCTGGCATCTCAGAGAGATAAACTGCAAGGGAGAAGATGCATCAAGTGAAGCTTCAGGAATTCTGGTAAAGCCAGGTGAAAACCAAGAAAAGATGAAGCAAGGACTAAAGTGAAATTGTGCCTAAACCTGAAACGTTGAGGCATGTGAAAATGTATTTTTTCTCTCTCAAAAGCTGAGGTATACGGAAGAATACTTTGTGTCCCCCTTCTTATTAGCTCTGTTATTTTCCAGACAGAGTTACAAGTGGTAGTCTTCCTGATTCAGCCTGGGAATTCGGAGAGTTAAACTTTGGTTCTTTGTGCAGAGTTATTTTTAAATCCCTTGAGGAATATGCAGCAAATCTGATGAGCAGGATTCATGGAGCAGCTGCAGAAAAGCATCCTGCAGCTTGCTGGGCCTGGTATCCCCAATACATACAAATGCAGCCCTCATTTTACAGTCCAAACAGTGATGTGAGTGCCTGGTGCATCAGTCTGGCCAGGATCAAATCCTGCCCACTGACTTGTATCAGTTGGAAAAGAAATACTGCATAAAAGTCAATATTATCTCTCATGTGAGGCTGAGAGTTCCTTAATTTCCTGATGTGGTCCAGGTTGGACCATGTTCTGAGACTTATGGTTTCTTTCATAGCCCTAGCCAAATTTGTTTTTACTCATTCATTATGGAGGTGACTCTTGGTATCTTTTAACTCTCCAGTCTTTTCTGGAATGCTCTTAAATTCTTAGTTTTGATGCTATCTGGCTGCAAATAAAGACTGGTTGTGCACTGCTTTGAGAAGTGTTTGCTTTTTTCAGTAAAGCTGTATGGGCAGTCTAATAAAGTTCTGTCTCCAAAACAGTTTGATTTGGAAAAGAAAAAAAAAAATAAAAAAATAAGTAGTTATTGGGTTTTTGGTTGATTTTGCTCTTTTACGATCTGTAGGAAAACAGCTAAGAAAAAGGTTATGGAAGCACATAGGGGAATTGCTTAGGAAATTCTATACTATGGATCGTATTTTTAATGTATCAACCTCAAAGCACAGAAGAAAACCAGATTTATTGGTAGGTGTTGATATTTGCATCTCTACTTCCAGTTTGCTTCTTTGCTTGCCTCCTCCTTGTGCTCATGGTGGCCCAGAACACCATTTGTGAACCTTGTAGCTTCCCTGGGAAGGAATTAGAAGACCAGAAGTTTGATTACCTCACTCCTGCTTATTGGGGAAAATCTAGTTAAAATTTTTGTATTTCATCTCAGAGCAGTATGGAAAGAAAATCTGCTTTCCTTGGCCCCTCTACCACCAGCATAGTGAAACATTGCATTTACATAGGGTTAACATAATAGTTATGTAGGAAAGGGACATGGCCTTTGTACATAAAATAAAGTTCAAATTAGTGAAATCGTGTTTTTTCTTGCAAAAAAAAGTGAATGCATTGTTAAATGCATATAAATAGCTCTCATATATTTTAAGGAATTTAACATGTCATAATTTTCCTCAAGAATATTAAGCTGGAGCATTATTTTTATAATTAAATGGGAAAACCCACTTTTAATATAATTTTTATGAACTTTTTTAACTTAAAGCTTTGATAGTCCTACGTGTACTTGCCTAGGTCACAGTTAGGTTAATGCAAATGATAAATGTACATTACTTTTAAAGCAAAAAGTTAAAATTATTTTTCATTTAGTAATGAAGAAGAATTGTATGGCTTTTTCCATCTGATACAGCTGGAGAGAGAAATTTTTGAGAAGAAAAGAAAGAAGAGCACACTTCCTGATACCTTACCTGTACTGTGTTCTAAATTCCCATAAATGCTCAGTTGCCAGAGATAACTTTGTAAGGCAGGCAGCTTTCATATTCACTAATATGATTGTAACCATCATCATTTTAATGAGATAGCTTCAGAATGTGTTCCTGAAGGAACACATTCCTGAGGGAAACTTACCTGTGTGACGGATATCCGTTCTTTCCATGGTGCAGAGGTAGTTGTGTATTAAAATATAGTATGTCTCTCAAGAAAGGCTTCTGCTAGTGTAGCTGGTTGCATGAAACAAGAAAAAGTTTGGGCAATTTTCGAGCTGTATTTTTTGTATTAATGACACTGGAAAACAGTACATGCTCCAGAAAATTTTATATAAGGTAAAGTTTGGCTGGTGAGTTCTGCCTTTCTGTCTGATGTAAGCATATTTATCCTATGGATCAATTATTTATGGTCTGGCCTTTCTATAAAACTACTGTTGTATTTCTATTTACTGGTTTTAAAGTGCTGTCTGTGTGGGTGGGCAAAGTGATACTGCAGTGCTTACCTCCTGTGCCAGCTGGCCACCTAAATGTCTGACTGTGTGTGTTCAACTTTGCTCAGTTGTCACACGACATGAAGCAGGGCTGTGACCCCGCTGATACTCCTGCTTGTAAATGTAAGCCCAGCCATAAAAATTGCTGTGATTCCGTCAGCAGTGGGCTCCTCTGTGATGTTTTCTGAGCTCCTTTGTTTGCTGAGACCAGTGGAAATAAAGTTTTTTTGCATCTAGAAAAGTAAAATGTGCTTGGAACGGGACCAAAAATTGCCATGGTTAGACCTGAATGTGAAATTTTTTGTGTCTCGCTTACAGTCTACCTAAAGGCATAACAGCTATTGTAAAGACACATTATTTTTCAAAACCCCACATCTCCCTCCCTCCACATTTCAAATACTTTGGTTAGAGGTGCACAGAAACGCAGAGTTTTGGGGGTTCTTCTTGTTTGGTGTGACAATCTGTGCGAGGCTTCTGCTGAAGTTCTGCCAGCTGAGGAGAAAGTCCACTGCAAAGGGTGTCATAGTACCCAGCGCCAACCCTGTGTTCCAAAGAACTATTTTCTCCTCGTGTTGCATCCTCTATATTGCCTAAAAATGTTTGGAGGTCACCATCTAGAGTTACAGCTTGTCTTCAGCTGGGTCATTACTCTCTGCAGAGTACAGCAGATGAAGGACTAGAGGGCAAGAATGGAATGGGCTTTCTGAAGAACTGCCTCTGCACACTTGGCTTGTTTATATACTTTCTTAAGCATTTGGTGTTGGGCTTTTCATACAACCCTGAACAAATATATTTTATGAAGAGTGAAATAATATCAACTAGTGTGGAAGGCAACATTTTGTGAC
The DNA here is from genome assembly GCF_971803275.1 of Cyanistes caeruleus. Lineage (NCBI taxonomy): Eukaryota > Metazoa > Chordata > Aves > Passeriformes > Paridae > Cyanistes > Cyanistes caeruleus. The sequence goes on from NC_141705.1 coordinate 77,145,182, forward strand.
AGGATATTAAAAAGAACTGTGGAGAAAGAGAGAGAACAACACATTGGCAAGTGTTTTCGACTACTGATATTCAGATGTACTGACAGAAACAGATAAGGTACTAATAACTCTAAGGAATAGATTTTCAGGAATGTACTTTTTTTGGCCAGGTAACCTAATGCTATCAACTCATAAGAGGTCTCAGGGTGGTTCCCCACAGCAGGGAATGTGGGAACCTCAGTGCTGTTATCCTTGCTCCCACTGCTTCAGCCTCCTGGGGTAGGTCTCCAGCAGAAACATAGAACAGCAGAAGGCAGAAACAGGAGGAGACAGAGAAAGCACAGGATAAAATTAGCAGAACTACCAGCAGCAAAATTTCTCTGTGCCTCTGCCGGCACTTGCACAGGATGAGCCTTCCTAAGGACTTCATGATACCCTGAGTTCACCTGATGGGCTTTTAAAAGTTTAACTTAATCTGACTAGAGGCTATGAGAATTGCTTCACAAAAGTACTTCTTCTTTTCCTTTTCCTCTTTTCCCTTTTTCCCTTTCTCTTTCCCTACCCTTCCCTTATTTCTTTCCCTCCTTTCAAATCACCACAAGGACGGATGAGGTGCCTTGCTGTAAAGTTCACCTTCAACTTAAACTCTGCTTTCTGATGCAGGGTGCTCTTGATGAACTCACTTCACGCCAGGTCCTGGCCTCTTCTGTGGGCAGTGGAATCTCAGGATGGCTGCTTTGGAAACACTAAAGTGGATTACAAAACCTCCTGCTTATCTCTCCTGCTCCTTGGAGTCAGTTTCACTTAAATGGGTCTGACTGGTTACACCAGCAGCAAAATGTTTCTGACTGCTTGAGTCCAAATAAAACAGACAGCAGGAATAAGGCATTTTTTTTCCCCTGAAAATAATGCACATTTAAAAGGAAGAAAAAAAAGAAGCTGAATAATCTAGAAACGATATCTCAGTTTTGAAGTGTGATGAAGATTGACAAAATAATCTGGAAATAATTCAGGAAGGATATGCTCAAGATAAAAATAAAACATTATGCACTATTTTAAGACTAACATCGGGGTTCCTTGAGTAAAAAGTAACAGTGTTTATTGTGGGGAGATATCACTTTATTTTCGATGTGCATTTGATTCTCTGGCTTGGCTGTAAAACGTTAAAGTCATCTTTTTGTTTCAATCACAAAGGCCAAGAGGTGTGGAGGCAATATCTTACTGATTTCAGGGGATTGAGTTAAGGGATTTAATCCACTCCTTAAAGGTGTTCAGGAATAGTTTATGCCAGCTGAGGCTGTGCTTGTTCCCAGTTGGTGCAAGTCACATATATGCATAGAATTACTGATCCTTCTCATAAAATGTAGTTTTTACTTACATCACTAGAGAATTCCTATTCTTGTTATCAATGTGTTCTCGTTCCTAGAATCAGCAGAGGACCTTCTGTACTGATTTCTAATTGTCAGGGATGGACAGTGAGCTGCATAACAGGTATTCCTATTTATGCTTTTATACTTTTACACGTATATTTATACTTTTAAAATGTGGGGAAATCATCAGTGGTAAAAAAAATATTTCTGGAAAAACCTTCGTATTGTGGTGCCACTCTATCTCCTCTTTCTCCTCTGAATCTTCTTGTTGCTGTATAAACATGTCAAGAGCATTAACTGAGGCATCTGTGCACTGATTTCCATGTATGCTTGCATACAAATTCTACTAAGGCATATAAAAATGTGTACAATATTTGAAAGAAACAAAATCCACATCCTGAGGAGGCCCATTACTCTTTCCTGTTCCCAGGAGAAACAGTAGAGAAAACCCCATGTCTTTAGGTAGTAATCAGTGTCTCAGAGTCAAGAAGGAAACATTTTGAAGTACAATCAGGGAGATTTTCCTTTCTTTTCTGTATCTTCTGGTGTTTGCTTTATTTTACTTGTGTTTTCTGTTTCTCTTTGTTGGGAAGAAGACCAGACCCATCCTGCCTAGGCAAGATGACTCCTCATCCCTACTTCACACCCTCCATCTCTCTTCCCTGCCCTTCCCAGCTCTCCTTGCATCCCAGGACAGGCTGCCACGCTTTTGTGCCACGGGCAGTGTGGTTTATATCAGCCCTGTGTCAGATTTGGGCAATCAGTGTGTGACATTCCAGCGGCACTCATGGATCGAAGTAACGAGTTCCTCACCTGTCTGTCCCTTCAGACCCTTCCTCAGAGTTCAGGTCCTGATCCCAATTAGTCTCAGCAATCCTAAACATTTGGGGCTGGCTGATGATCGCTGCGGTACCAGAGATAGGGGCAGCTCCCGGGTGAGTGCTGGGGTTCTGTGGCACTGCTCTGCACATCTTTACTCTCCTGTGGGGCATTGGACGTGGAACAGAGGGTGACTGCAGCACAGCCAAGAAAAAGCTAAAGCTCTATCTTATTTCAGTGGGTTTAGAGTCTCCTCCACAACTTTTAAATGCTGCTTGACATTAGGAGATACATCCTGTACCACTTCGGATCCACGGCTCTTTTCCCTGCCTGAATTCTGCCTGAATTCAGTTGCTCAGAGTTTTATGTGAATTAATCCCTATTATCTAAGTATTGAGAAATTTAAATGCAGACAAAAGCTGCATTGTTTCCCAGTGTTGTCACTGGGGTGTTACTCCACTTTTGATTTCTGGTGCGCAAAGAGGCAACTGCCCAATCAGACTGCTGAGGAAACAAAATTATCCTAATTAAACATAGATTTCAGGAAAGCTTCTACTTGTATTTCTTGACATGAGTCTCCTCAGTGTTTAGCTTTACTGCACTCTGCTGCTGAGCAATGATCAATCTTTTGTGGCTGTTAAAATTAATTTTTCCTACATGAGGTTTGAAAATGCCTTTGAAATCTTTTGAGAGAAAAAACCAGCAAGTAAGGGTGAATATATTCAGGCACTGGAAATTGACATAAAGTGGAGTTTCACCAAGGGTTCACAAGAATAAAATGGCTAAATTGGAAAGTATTAAAGATGAATATAGCAGAAATGATAATGAAAGAAAAAGGGATAGTTAAGTTCTTCTTAGATTATTAATGTGGCACTTGGTGTGAGCTGAAGGAGGCATGTTCTTAAAGAGATTATGGGAAATGTATGTCCCACCAGAGATTGCAGAGAATTCAGCATTTCATTCTGGACCTCACAAGTTTCGTAAAATTACAGATTTAATAAACAAACCATTTTATGTCTCTGTAAGGAACTTAGAGGGGATTTCGAAAGTCAAACACTGAAGACCCTTGCTTTGACTGTGGTGGTAAAAGTAACATCTGCCTCAGACATTTTAACAGCAGGCTGTTCAGATCATTCTTTTCAGCTCTGTTAGGAGACTTGACAGACATAAGCCATCCTACCCCTCTTTTCTACACTTCTATCTCTCAACTAAACTAAACATTACATCAAAGCACTCCTATAAAGGACACTCAGATTTAATTTCACCTTTCTCTTTCAGATGTTCAGTTAATTACAATAACTTTTCTAGTGTCCTAATTAAAACAATAATACAGAAATAAAAGAAAAACAATATTTTTTTCTTTTCAGTAGCATCCCTGGGATGCCACCAAATCTTTTTTGTTCTCCAGATCTGAGACAAAAGTCCTGTCAGAAATTTGTGCCACAGTCATGCACATGTATCAGTACTGACCCAGGAACCTGTGAGATTTAATTCTGAATGTACCCACAAGTAAATTATCCCAGTGGCTCCTTCTTCTCCCTTTGCTCTATTTCTTTGTCTCTTTTTGAGCATACAGCTCTGTCCAGTGTTAACCCAACACCAGAGACCTGCCAATTCTTCCAGGTTTGCTGATGCCCTTGGTGCCAGGCATATTTGACTGTAGGGTTCTTATGAGTCACCAATGTTCTGGGAGCATTAGCTTCTTGTCATGCTTTCAGTTTAAAATTGTGTTAAAGATTTCAAGTTCACAGTTGCAAGAGTTTTGTGAAAGGTCTACTCTGCAAGATTTCCTGAGGAAAGTTAAAAGGCAAGTCTCAGACAAGGCACTCAAAAAACAAAGACAAACAAGGAAAAGACAGAAACGGCTTGAGGAGCATTGAAAACTATGTTTTAGTATGAAGAGATAGTAAACAATAGTTTTCATGATACATTGTCTCTGTTTCAAAACATGGTCTTTGTAAAGTGGACAAAACTGGTTTAATTGAAACATCAGTGACAATAAATAATGCATTTCCCCAAATAATTTCTTCCCCTTGTCAGAATTCATTGTGGCTGGCAGGAGTAGCCCATTTACTGCAACAAAAGGTGAGAGGTTTCGTGTTGTGATCACAGAATTTTGGGGAGATAGAACTCAGCTGAACACTCTTACTCTGTGAAAGTCTGAGAAAGCTTTCCTTGCAATCTGCTTCCCAGATTTCTTACTGCATCCACAGCTTTATTGACCATTTTGGTGGCTCATGACCCTGTTTCATGTGGAAAATATCTACTCCACCACAAAGAGGTGAAGTGAAGAGTTTTTTTGGTGACTATGGGGTCCCTTGAAGTTTCAATCATGGGAGTATTTGTTTACTAACTTTTAAGCCTCATGTTTGATGCAGAGATACAGATGCCTATGTTATGTCCATTTTAGTTTATTAGAGAGACAGGCGTGTACTCTGAAAATGTCTCTAATATTTGATGTGGCTGATGAAATATTTATCTTGGTACCCAAAGTCATTGATATTTTTTCCACGTTCCAGGGTATATTTAGTGAAGCATCAAGAATTTGGTCCAAGAAAACAATTAATTACTGTCTTAAAGTAGTGCATAAAAGCCACCATAGGAGTTAATTTAAACTGGGTTCACAAAACCCCTTAAATGATCAGCAAGAGATTGCCTACAGATAAAGAGAAAAGTAAGAATATTAAGAGGGTGATGCTCTTAATATGATTCCACTCTGGATCTTAGGTTCCCTAAACAGGATCCCAGAAACATCTTCTGATGTTAAACTCCTCATTAAAACCTCAGCAGCTTATATACTCTTCCTCCTTAGGCACATGAACTGGGTGATGCTGTGCTGGATGAATGGTTAGTGCATCCACCTGTCTTGTCCTTCTGAATTGCTACTCCCCACAGAAGGGCTTCACACTTCCCTTCTTCCCTGACCCACTGGCACTGTGACAGCTGTGCTTTCCCTGTCCTTCTCCTCTTCTTCTTCTTCTTCCCATCTCTTAGTCTGAATTTCAGGTACAGGTAGCTGCAGTATTTAATTTCTATTCCTCCATACTAGTTCAGCTCCCGTAACCACTCCCCAGTATTGTCTCCCCAGTTCTTGGAATGACGTGTTTTGCAGCCATCCACACTCAGGACATCGGAACTGATCCCATTGTTTTCTCATCAGGCTTATGTCCTGCCCTGATAAAAAAAAAAGGCAGGTGATCTGTGTGTCAGTTTTTTACCTTATTCCTGACTCTTCCTGCAGTCCAGAGAGGAGTGAAAAGCATTCATACAGTGATTCATAGTTTACTTTTCCTCAGAGTCACTGACTCTGGGGAAAGCTAGGTATTATTTCAGACATCTACCAGGTCATTTTCTACAAGTGATGCAAAGCCACAAAGAAAAGGGTTTTTTTTAGTGACTCAGGAAGGTTTGATGGTGACATAAGCCTGCTGACCATCCTGACAGTGGTTTCACTTGATACCACAGTTCCTCACATATATTCTTACTGCTGGAGGGGAAGTCAGGACCAAATGACTCACACAGCAGAGAGGGAAAGGCTAAGGGCCTTTCTCTGCTGATGTGGCATTTTAAGATTCATCCCATAGTTAGTTCTTTTAGTCCTTTATTTTATGCTTTCACACTCTTTTATTTCTGGCATATCCAGTGATCTTGGGAAAATATTTTCTTTATGCAAATTTCCTTCTGTACAGAATATTAATCTCTGCCATTGGCACTGATGGACAAGAGTTAAAGTTTCATTTTAAATATAAAGCTCTGGCAGAGCACACCTAATTCTCTGCTGTGTTTATAAGATAGTTTTACTTAATGGCATTTAAGGGTAAAAGTCACAAACTCAAGTCATGCTGGCCTTTTCCATGGTGTTTGCCTAAGAACAACCATGTAGATTGTAGGTGAAGTATTCTTCCTAAGATAATTTAGTAGCAGATATTTTGCTGCAAAGTTGTTTTACCTAATTGGAAATCAACTTGAAACTAGAGTTTGTTATTAACTCTAAAGGAAGTAGCTATATGTTACCATAACCAAAATAAATCTCTTACAAACAGGAGCTGCCAGCTGGGGTAAGGTTTTAAAACTCTTATAAATTGAGATTTCCAATTATTTTGGCAAAAGCTCAGGAGAGTCTTATTTTTTTTATATGCTACTCTGCCTGTGGGAATTCACAGGGATGCATTCCACCCCCAGTAGAATTTTACATTAGGTCACAGGTGTACAGCAGACACAACCAATAAAATAAAAATCAAAGCTTCACAGCTTTCAGGCATTGTCCATTTTTCATAGCTTTCAGTGCTGGCAGGGAGGGTGTGTTTTAAACCAGCATTGGGCAAGACATCCCATTCACCTTCTCAGGGAGAAGTGGCCAGTTTGGGCTGGTAAGCACAGATTATCTTTTCTCCAATTGCCTTGGAGGGAGGTGCTGCATCCCTGCACAGGTCAAAAGGGCAGTGGGAATCAACCCAACAGGCTCATCTCCAGCACCATCCAGCCAAGTCCCACGGAGAAATAAATCTCTGCACAAGAAGCAGATACAGGCTTGGCGTTTCCTAAGAGGCTGAAGCCATGATTCCAGCTTGCCTCGCCCCTGGAGAGGTCTGAGCACAATTTTTGCTAAAGGTTATGGCTATCTGAATACTTCCTAGCTCCAGAGTCCAGATAGTGAAAAGGGCTCTTCACTCCCACATCGTTGCCTTGAGAGGAAGGGTGTTGCCTTAGTAAATTTTTACTTTCTGTCCTCCTTTAGCTGCTCTTTCCTCCTCTCATCTTCCCCACCAAATACCAAAAGAGGGGCAGGCATTAGCTTTCAACAGCTGTATAAAAACAGGTCAGCATATATTATTTATAAATTGTTCAGTGAGAAACTGTAAATTACCCAGAATTTTAAAAAAGGAGACTGACAGGGTACCTAGATTTAGTGTTTGACTAAGTGCACAAAATTGGAATTAAAATTGCCCGTGAGTAGAAAAGAACCAACATTCACTTGACTGCCAGCTATTCAATGTTTGCTTTTTCCAAATTTCTTGTTTTCTTTGGGTTTCCATTAATTGCTTCATTAGCATGAGCCACTTCCAATGAAATAATTGGCCAAGAATGCCCCAAGAAGGGCTTTTCAGGTATTTGCAGGGTTTTGGGTTTTAATGCAGTTCATACTGTTTAGCAAATCACAGGAGAGAGAAGCATGGCTGCTTTCTCCCAGGAAATGTCACACCAGTAAATTTAGCAGGGCTCAAAAAGGAGCTGTGTTCTGTAAAAGGGTATTTCTATCACCCTTCATGGAAACCCCAGGCCACAGTCTATGAGTCATGGGGAGCTGCAAGGAGATTTTCATGTTGAAAATGCTCTCTCTCTAAGAAAAGTGTCCATCCATCTCAGCAGGGTGGAGCCTGGGAACTGATAAGAGCAGAAAGGGAAAAACAGCCTCCGGAGTCTGGGGAGGAAAAGGGAAAGGAGGGGCAGGATTGGTGACTTTCACCTTTTAAAAAACAACATATTGAGTTTGCATTGGGCCTCTCTTTCTTTTCCCTCCTGTTGCAAATCCACACACAAGAGATTTTTCCCTGCTTCAAAGTTTTCCCTCCTCCATTAGTATGGCCAGGTGATCATTGTTCAATCTGGCAGGGACACAGAGCCAAATCTAAAACATTTGATAGCAGTCCTCTTGTAAAATACGTGATTTACCAACAGCTGCTGTGATTCTACAGCAAACATGTTAGTGTATCAGAGGACAGGGACACAAGTTTGTTTAAACAAATCCAATAAAGTTATCATGGGAAACTGAAGGAAGGGGATCACCATTTTTCTTACAATAGTTGCAATCCATAGATAAGAGGACTGGAAAGAAGACCCCTCTTTCATCTGTAGTTTATCACATGGTTAATGCAGAAAGAAAAATTGTTGCAGGACAAACCCTGATGTGATGCAGGATAAACTCTGGTGTGATACACTAGTTCTGTCATTCAGACTGTGTGTGCTACAACATGCACAATGGTGTGGAATTTGGGGAAAACACATGGTGCTTAAGATTCTGAAGGAAAGAAGCGAGGAGAATGATACATTTATGTGACATGTTTTCTGAAGGCTGAAGGTAACCTGTGAACAAAGAACTTTGTGCTCTCAGACCCAAGAATTATTTGAAGTAGTTCCCGTGGCTCAAATGTGCAGAAGCATCAGGCAACTGAATTCAAGGTCTGGAACAAAGACTGCCCTGATGGCTCTGGACTTTGAAATGCTGTACTTTACTGTGCACACAAGTGGTGTAGATGCCTGCAGCAGAAAAATGTTAACTTTGAGGAGAAGCAGTTCTGGTGCCAAATATTAATTTTAAAAAGCAGTGTTTCTGGTGCCAATAGCAATAGGGGTTGACATTAACAGTGGTGGTTTTCTCTTCCTTTTCATATGTGGAGCCTTGTGCGGAAGCGTTGGGCCATGAGCGAGCAGCATACACGCCCCATTATGCACCACACAGAATCTGGGAAGCCTGGGAACAGTTTCAATGAAATAATAGTTTCCAAGCTCCTAAAGACACAAATTTTTGCTTCCCCAATGGAAATGAGCTATGGGCTGGGAAGTGGATGGCTCCAATTCTTCCTGGCTTCCGGTTTCTTCCATGTTTCCATGGAAAGATGGCACAAAGTGTGCACATACCTTATTTTGGATTAGCAAAGTGAACAGGCACAGTTACTGCTCAGCTTCAGTGGGACTGTCTTACAAAGACAATCTCAGAAGTGTCTAATTTAATGATAGCAAAGGTTAATTAGGGGATAGAAAGACCCTGCTGGAATTTGATCTACCTATTATTCTGCGTTTAAATAATGCAAATTTAGTCAGCTGGAGGTAGAGAGATGGTATAATGAGCAGTGCCCCATGGTGAGGGTACAGGGATTTGAACTACAAATGCAATTTTTTTGGTCTCCAAGCCTAGGGAGACTAGGGGTGGTCTTTCTGTGGGGAAGAACGCTGGGTCATTTGTAAAGAATAGACAGAGAAAAAGTAGGACACAAACCTCGTGCAGATTTCATCCTTGTTAACCCTTGTCTGCTGTATGCTTTCATGAGCCTCCACATGCCTTTGATTTCAGATCTTCAAAATATATTTTGAATTCCTTCCCTGGCCTCCTTTGCAAGACTTTGTTATGCAAAACAGAAAATATTTCCTGAGCCTATGTCTCTGTCAGTAGCTTGAAGTGAGGAAAGTCCTTTACAAGAAGCTTGGCACTCATAGGAAGAGCAGCCCATTTCTGATTATTTTACATGACAGGGTGTCTCTTCCCTCTGCTTGTGGCCCAGAAAGTCTTACACTTTTGTCTCTGTTAATTCTTTGCCTTCATTGCTCTATTTCTTTGCTTTAACCTTTAACTAGTGCTGAAGTTGCATTTCACTAGCAGTGGCCTTGTGTAGCTCATGACAAAAGGCTTTGTGCACACCTGGGTTGGCAGTGTCACGCACCTCAGGGATGAGGAAGACCTGCTCCCAAGACTTCTGCTGACCACTGGAAACCACCTGGCCACAAAGAAGAGCAGTGCCTGCCCTGCCCAGAAGAAAATTTTCCTGACAGAGGAAAATTGTGTCATGAAACCAATGTTATTTCTCTCGCCCTTCTCAGCCCATGCGTGGCGGAGCAGGGAATGTAGTGGGAAACCAGAAATCTCCTAGGGCTTCTCCATATGAGCTGTTCTTGGCTCTCAGAGATGTCCCTGTGGCTGCCCCTGGTCAAGCTGAGGGATAAAGTAGTTCTTGAGTCATCCAGGGTTTGAGAAACAACAAGGTTTGTGTAAAGCCCACCATTTCCCCTCCACACTGAAAGTAGATGGACCAGAAACCAGGTTGTCTTTCGGTGTGTCTCCATTAGATCTCCAAGTGAGCTAAATATTGCTAAGTAAGACACAGAAAATTTATTGCTTAGCACTCCTACGTGACAATTCATTTGGGGTAATTTGCAGCCCCATTTCAGTGTTGAAGAAAACCTGGAGGAGGCTACGGTAATCTGAAAACTGCCCACGGGTGTGCTGCAGGGAGGAGAGGGGAAGCTAAGGTTTGGAAGAGAAAAAAAAAAATGATGAAAGCAAGCATGAGCCAAGACATAAAGCCTCATTTTGCTCCCATGTGCTAGTGCTTGAGCAGACTATTGTTCTGGACTCAGAGATTGGTTCTTAATTATGTTGAGCAGTGGATGGTTTAAATTACAGGCGCATAGTTTGGTGAGCACAGAGCTGTTAAGAATTTTGGCTGGAGAGCAGCTGCAGGGCTGCTCTGAGATCTCAGGAGGTGGCTGTAGCTGGAGGTGTTCTTCAGAGTTAGGCCTGCACGCTGCCACCTGAAGTCCCATGCTTGAATGCTTTATCTAAATCTGCCCTTGTCTTTATTCTGCTATTTCAATCTAAAATAAAACATCTTGTATTTATTGTATCATCACATTTAGACACTACCATTTTGGAATCTCCCGTGGACATCATCAGATCCAGATGTTTGCAAATGTCATCATCCATACACTAAAATGATTACAAATGGAGATATATTTCTGTAAGCTGTTGCTACTCAGTGAAGATTGCCAGTTTCCACTGGCTTGGAGGAGACTTTTCTTTTTAATGGGGTAGGGATGGCCCCAAGTTCAATATTGCAGATTTTTAAATTACACATATTGTTGCATGAAGCACAAGTGGTTACAGTCTCTGTTCACTCATAAATTTGGACTGATTTCCTAAGAGGTAACTAATTTTAGCATGTGGAGGATGATTTTAATATTGGGATTACAAAATCTGATTACCTGTTTTAATCTGTAAAGTGTGTGACTTGAATTCATTATGCTCTCTGATCAAGGTATTAAAAATACAATTAATTTCTAGAGAAGAGCTGTTTTTCCTTCAACACACTGCCTTCACCTAAATTGTCTGACAACTGCAGTGGTATTTATATGTACTGTACAGAGCTCTGTCTGTCTTGTGAATGAATACTACTGCCCTCTACTGCAATGAATATACTTTCCAGTCCAAATGTACACAAAGTGTGAGGAAATTATCTGTATGGATGCCCAGACACAAGCAGAGACACACCCAACACCTCAGAAGGGGCAAGGGTTTGTGCTGACCTCTTTGGTATTGCTCTGGATGTCAGGGCAGGATTGAAGTCTCTACAGCAGGGTTAAGAAATCACATGCCATAACTTGCTCTTATTGTGCCCTAATTAGTAAAGTCAGGTTACAGTTTAGATTTTCCTCTCCGTTTACTGATTTGGAAACAATACTAACAAGTCAGAGATTTAAAGTTCGTAGCTTTGACCATGAGAAAGATATCACAAAGCTAAAATTTTAGGTACTCTCTTTTGAAAATGACAACTCTGTGTTAGGTAGCACAACTTTCAGACACATTTAAAAAGTTAGTTATGCACTTGAGAGTGAGACTCTTAATCCAGGATTTTGGGGGAAGGATTTCCTGGTTTGACTCTTGGGAACATGAATGTTATGATAGGAGAACTCTCTATTTCCTAAATGTGCCATGTGCACATTGCATTGTGGGAAAACCCTTATTTTTGCTAGGGAATTATAATCCTGTAGTTTCATTGGGGGGAATATGTTTTGCTCTTTCTCCATTAAAAATAAAGAAAAGAAAAAGTAACTTTTTTCAGGAAATAGAATAAGAAATGGTAATGTACATTAGATTTTATTTTGGAATTGGAAGAAGTGGTGTTTCAATTCTATTGAGTGAAATGGAAGTTTGATTTGGTAGTCTGGCTGATGTTAATAATTTCAGTACTTCAACACATGAAATTTTTTCAGTGGCTGAAAATTGAAAGTCAAAATAGATCCAGATAAAGCTAATATGTAGTTAGATTTATTTTTTTTTTATGAGCACATATTATGTACTATTTCCAGTATATTTTCTCACAGAACTTGTGATAAATCTATGGCAAACTTGTGCACCTCCAACAACTAAAAACTCAGGAACAGGAGGAGCTGCCAGATAACAAAAGCAACTGATCCTTCTAAATTGGAAGAAATTGGAAATGAGGTGCAATTGTTATCACAATTATATGTGCCATAAAGATATTGTTTTCATGAGTAGTTACTGCCAGGTCGGCTAAACCATGCTCAATAAACTCTGGGCCCAGGGGACTCATGAAACTATTCTTCATGAGTGGTCTTCATGTTGTTATTGGACAAGGTATCAAAACTCTTGGGGAGGAATGGCTGTTGATACTGAGAAAAATATTTCATTCAGCATCATGTGTATGCATCCTACAGCCCTGTGAGAAAAGAGTTTGTGTTATTATTATAACACAGTTATAGAATTTTCAAATTTCATAAATTATATAATATTTCTTATTGAAGTAGTGCTGCAGAGATACTGAAAATCATATTCAAGGTTAATTGAAATGAAGAGGTTAAGAAACATTCCTTGCTGAATTACACCTGAAGTAAGACAAACAGAGGTGTTCTCTAGAATAATTATAAGTCATCTTTTGGGTAGTATTCATCATGTGACAGAATGAAATTACCCATCATGTCTTTGCTGGAGATTTGATTTCCTTCATTTGGTTGTAGGTAGCAATGAAGAATAAAACCCCAAAAACCAACAACAAAAAGTTTGCTGAATCTCTTTGTAAACTCTTAGGCTTAAAGACTCAAGCTAAAACCTGACTTGGGTTTTCTGTTAATCCAGCTCATGATTTATTTACTATAAACAAGCCTGAAGCATGGGAAATGGTTTCCAGAGAACAGAACATAAGTTTTCTGGACAACTTGAAAAATCATTTTGTAATGAAATCCGTGGACTGAAATTGTTAAAGGATATTTTGTTTCCAATTTAGGTATCTGGCTTGATGGGATCAGTCAGTCTTCTCTATCCAGTCCAAAAACACGAACCATGGAGCATACATACATTAATCAAAGCTTATGTGTTTAGTAGTTCATAAGGCTGTAAAGGGAACATTTCTTTCCTTTTTGGACACTGAAGCACAAAAAGTAGGAGAACTGTGGTTTCCTCTCACCAGCCATGAGCTTCCTGTGTTCAAGCAATAGTGATGGTGAATTGGGTATTGCAAAACTTAGCAGCATCATTCTGGCTATACAGGTCAGGAAAGCTGTAGAATTTGGTAGGTGACTAAGGAAAAAGGAAATTCAAATACCTTTGATTCTCCTGCTTTCTTTGAAAAATGTCATCTGAACAAAGGACATGAAGAAAGCTCTAAAAAAAGACTAGGATAACTTTCTTTTGTAGTTGTGCATTCAAGTTTTAACTGGAGAAGTAATTAATTTGACCAGCAGGCTTAATGACTAACAAAGAAACGGACATAGACATTTAAAAAATTATCTTCTCAGTGACAATTAGATTGAGACATCACTTCCTGTGGCATTGAAAATTGTAGTAAAAGCTTTGTTCTGCAAGACACGCTAGGATTGCACTCCAGGAGATGGTACACATAGGTTGTAAACATTGCTTATAAGAGTGAAACACTCAGTATATACTGATCAAAGTAAGATATAAAATGTAGAGTTTATTCATTTTTTTTAGTGAAAATTTCTTAATTGAATGAGACTTTAAGATCTAGAGCTCTGCTAGGCAGTCTAAATAACCATCATAACAAGGCAGCTTCTGTGGTTTCTGAAACAGATGATAACATTTTTTAACATCTCTTCTGTTGATATAATAGTATTGTTTCTCTGCTGCAGTATTACAACTGAAATTTTGCCAGATATATTTACACCTGAATCAGTGGTTTATTTTCATTGGGCAATGTGGAATTTTCAGTCTTCTCATTTCTCTCTCCTTCACACGCTGCCCTCCCAGTTATTTTGGACCATTTCTTGCACACAAATGCATGATTAGAAAAAAACATGCCAGGCTGTGTATTATTGCATAATCTGTTCAGTAGAATCATAATTCTGTTCCTTCCATTTCTTGTCCTGCATTGCTACATTCCTTCCTGGAAGTTCACTGCCTAGCTCTGAAGAGAGTGGTTGGGAATGGAGCTATAAAGCAGGTTTGACACTTGGACCTTTTCTTCTTTAAGCGATTACTAGAATTTTGAAAAGATTGCAGCTTATCTGGCTAATGAATGTGTGAAACTGAGCTGGGAGCAAAGCACCAGAATTCAGCAGTGATGTACTCACCTGTGTGAGCCAGTAAATGTGACACGAAACAGAACGTTGTGTGTCACGTACAAGGCATTTGGTACCTCAGGTGGCTTCTAGACAACTAGGAAATATCTGTAAATTTTATACTGGCACATGTATGTGACTCTAAATAATTACCCACACCTAAGATAGAAGAACTTGGGCTGTTCTGACAGTGTCATGGAGCAGAGACATCCTGGAAGTGCCACTACTTTGGACCTGCCCAAGCCATGTTGATGCTCACAGAGGATCAGTTCTGACTTCAGCTCCTTTTGTGATGCCAGCTGTTGCACAAATGCTAAAACCCCATGTAAGCACAGGACATAAAAGTGATAGATTCAGTTTGGAATTAAGGCTGTAGGGGGATTTCAGCTCAATATTTAAGATGAAGTCAAGTATTTGTACAGGAAGCTGGCCATTTACCTTCCTATGTTTATCCCTCGTTATTGCCTGGTTGTATGCAGCAGACATCCAGTTGGCAAACCACAGTTTTTCAGAATTTTTCAGTGAACTTACTTTGGCACTAAAATGCTATATTGCTTCATTTTGCATGCTTGAATTGTACAATTCCTGGCAGTAAAAATTGCACTTTGGTTTTTTTTTGTTTTTTTTTTTATTCATTCTACTTAAGAAACTGAAATCATAAGTGGTTATGTCTCGCCTGAAAAACTGTAAGCCAAATTCCTGATTTCCTTCTTTTCATACACCACCACAAGGTCTCCACTGACCTCCAATTAATAGGATTCTGTTGATGTAAAAGTGGTGCAAGGATGGATTGGATCTCAAATGTATCAGGAGTTTCATTGACTTGAGTCTGATGAACTAAAACAATTATGTGTATGTTTGGCAACATTTCTCTCCTAATTAATATTTTTATGTTCAGGTGTTAGATTGCTTACGGATGCTTTATTTATGCTTATCTAGCAGATTTGAATTTTTAAGTGATTTTGTGTAATTTTGCAAATATTTACTACACTGTGATACTAAAATGGCTCACTTAAGTTAAAATCTTACTGCACTGTAAAGTACATTCCTCCTCATTGTTTTTAATTAGCATCATGTCCTTCAATTTAATGCATTTATGTATTGCAGATAAATTTTACAAAAAAAACCACTGCTAAGTTCTTTGCCTCCATTATAGTTTGCAAGATTATTCCTAATGCCATAGGGTAAATATTTTAACTTTGTGTTCAGAAATAAATGAAATAATAATCATCAGTATATCTTATACAAATATTTGGATTTGTCCATTGTAATGTACTAAGAAGTTTTATTCATGTCAGTGTATAAATGCAGGTTGTTAATTTATTAAGAGCTGTGGCAGCCTGATTGTTTAGCTGGTGGTTTTGCTAAGACATATTATGTGTATTTAAGTGATTAAACCAGCACTAAAATCACATCTCTCTCTGTCGAGACTTTCAGGTTGAGAGCATTTGGGATTCATTCCCAACTCCACCATGTTTTTTTCACTTGAGAATTAACATGTCAGATAGGAAGAAAATAATTCACAGCTGTCTTGGGGCTTGATTCACCCGTCCCTGACATCAAATTTATGCCTGTGTAACTCTGTTGAAAACCATGATATTACTCTGGTGCTATGCCGGTTTAATAGAGTTGCAAATCGGGCCTTAGGGGGGTTTCTTGGTTACTTCTAATTTTCTGATTAAAGCAGAGTTATTGAAACTCATAAAATCCAAAGAACATTGTTGCTCCACTGTGGGCTATCTGCAGCAGAAACCTCACTTCATTCTGGGCCTTAAGCAAATTCCCAGCTGGCCTCAGCTCAGTGAAGGTACATTCAGTCAAATGTTTCAGCAGGATTTTTATTTTTCAATTTGCATATTATTTTAACCACATTCCAGAGCCTTACAACCACAGAGGTTCAAAATATTCCATAGATTTTGGATTCTTAGGCAAATGTGAGGCACCATCTCAAAATTCATGCCTCTCTTCCCTACCTCATCATTTCTCTTCATACAGCTAATGAAACAGCAGATTGCTACCCAAAAATATTTTCAGGATCAACACTTTGGGCAGGAGAATTTCTTGTTCACTCACTGTCTGTGGTCTGTATGGCTCAGCTTCACAGCACAGCATCCAAACCTGCACTACAGCAAGGAGAGAAAGGAATGGAGAGAAAGAGGAGAAACACCGAGGGGAACGACCTCATGGCATCATTTTGTGTCTCAGAGAAGGTGCAGTCAGGTCTGCTCTGTCTCTCTGCTATGGTTTGTAGCCCTGTCTGTGCCATTTGTCAGAGAGAAGGAGTCTGAGGGCTTGGTTCTGCTTGCAGGCAGTCTGAGAGATGCTGATGGCCTCGAGTTCTGTAGATTAGTGTAGTGACAGGACCCAAGGGAACGGCAGGAAGCTGAGTCAGGGGAGGTTTAGGTTGGTTACCAGGGAAAGATTTTCACCCAGAGGCTGGTTGGGCACTGAACAGGCTCCCCAGGGAAATGGTCACAGCACCAAGCCTGACAGAGCTCAAGAAGCCCCATTGTCCAAACAATGCTCTCAGGTACAGGGTGTGACTCCTGGGGATGATCCTGTGGAGGACTAAGAGCTGGACTCGATGGCTCACTTCCCACTCAGGATATTCCATGAGAACAGAAATTGTCCTTCTACCTTTGCTGCAGGGGTATAGGGGTTGTCTGCTTCAGGAAAGTCAGTCTAAAAGAGCCCTTGAAGCGTGCAGTGCTTTCAGGAACAATATCATTCAAAACTAAATTTCTTATTTTTTTTTTTTGATTACGCTTTACTCAATACAATCCAATGGCAATCAGAGAGGTCTTTTATTTACTAAGAGGTTAAAATTTATCAGTGCAGAGACCTAGGAAATACAGAAAAAAACCAAAAAAACCCTCCAAACAAAACATTTAAGGGAGAAAGAAAAAGAAGAAAGAAAAAAGCTTATTTAATTTCAGAATAGTTCTTGGTATTCTTTAAGGCCTGAACGAAGATTTATGTTGGTCTTTCTTGATCCAAACGGGTTACCTCTCTTTAATAACAAAGCTTTCTTTGAGAATGTTTAATGCTTATTGCTGCTGCCAGATACAACCTCCTACTTTTTCAAGGTTTTGAAATATACTGGGCAGTTCCTAAGCTTTCTTTGGCATGTGAGGATAATTCATGTGTTGGACTACAAACCAACTGCTCACCCAAAAGCACAGGAGGCCCAGATGATGTAGATTAGGAATAAACAAAAGGAGCTGGAAAATTCTGTAGAGGTAACACTTTAATAACCATGTTTCTACATCATACGGTTGAAAATACCTCGTGAAAAGTGAATGTTCTGCAGAGCACCCTCTGCATTTTACTATAAAAAGGTTGGCTCTCTTGTCCCCTTACATGTGTGCTCAACAGATAACACGGAAAATGCTAATCCCAGTGGTAGGCTGGTGAGAGGGGAAGAAAAGGAGCGAGATTAAAGTAATAAATCTGGATCACATACTCAAAGAGCATTGGCACAGTGACGGCAGCAGATGCCCAGGAGAGAGGGTGCTCAGTCTGTATTGCGTCGCACAGAAAATAGCACACATGGTGGGGTTTTTTCCCAAAACTTAGCATTCCTTCTGCAGAGCCAGGGGCTGCAGTGCCCCAGAAATACCCTTTAAAAGCACCAGGCATAACTGCTGCCCTTGAAGCATCGTGCCAGTGCTGATGTGAATGGAGAGGACTCCAGCAATATGCCCTTTTTCGTGGAGTATGTCAAAGAACAATGGAGCAGAAGACAAAACTTGGATGAAGCTAACCCCAGCAAGAAAGCTTTGGTTTAGTTTGAAGACTGAGACAAAGTCTACATAAATGAACAAACTGAAACCTCTGTAAATAGCCTATGAAAACATGCTACAATAAAATAGTTTAGAGCTCTTCTTCATTATCCCACTTCACATTCAAGGGGATGACTAGAAAAGAAGATCCTCTATTTTTTTAAGAAATCCACAGGCCTTACAGCAAATGAGAGTGTTTTCCAGTTCAAATATTATGAATATTCTTTAATGTTTGCACAGGCTTGGGATTTCTGAGCCCATGTAATAATCTGCAAAAAGATCCCACTTTTTTTTGCTTTGCTGAGACTCCCACATGGCACGGAGTGGAAAGCACTTTGCTGTGGCATGTTTAATAGGTTGCAGAGTAGGCAGTGTGTGGTTCCTCAGAGCAACTGGGATGAGAGAAGATAAAATATGTCCTGCTTTCCCCAAGCAGATTGTATGGCTCTGTGGCTACCTGAAAGGAAAGACCACTTCCAGTTTAGCCACACAGACGTAATCCTTGTGTATTCTTAGATTTATGAGTGGCTGCATTACCGTGCAATTAGTCTGGGTTACCCAAATGTGGGATAAGAAGGGGGAAAAAAGGGTTTGCTTCTCATTATTTTTTCCTCTGAGCATTCATCTGCTTTACTCAGAGTTTCCTATACCTGATTCTTTGGTGTCTGTGGCCACCAACAGAGTTTCCCCCAGCCCTAGCAGTCTGGTTTAAATGTGTGTGCTGTACATTCTCCTGTCCGGAGGGTTCTGGTAAAGGCATTTATCTGTTGAATGACGTGCAGACTGCCAGATTCAACAGATGACAGCTTAAGCACAGCACTAGTGGCCACCAATGGTGTGGTATTTATTCTGGGATCCTGCTTTTTCTTTAAAAAAAAAAAATGAAAAAGTTGACATTTTTGACTTTTTAATTTTTTTTTTAAAGCTGTTTCTTTTGTTTTGGTGTATTCTTCTGCTCTGTCTCATATTCAGGACTGATCTTGATTTCATGTGCCCTAATTTCATGCTGCCCCTCTTCTAGCCTTCAGCAGTTGCTTGTGGTTTGTGCAGGAGTTTGGGAACAGATGTGACCAAACAGGCACAGACACAAACAGATGATGCTGACTCCCTCCTTCCCTCTCTCTCACCTGCTGGCCATTTGCTGTCCTCTGGAAGATTTAAGACATAAGGCAGTTCAGAAAACACAAAGGTCACGACTCCTTTTTTGTTTTTCTTGCCCTTTTTTTCAGGTGGAGGTCTGTACAAAGGCAGGACAGGGGTAATACAGGGACATAGAGCAGGCGGATGGAAAGCACAGTCCTGAATCCTGCAGCTTTAGTTAACTTTGCTATCAGCAGCAACCTTATCATGTGGGTCCTGCTCATGGGTGCACAGACCTGGGAAGTGCTTGGCAGAGTTGTTTTGGGATGAATACTGTCCTTTACTGACAAAATATGCAGTTCAAGGTAATCTCTTTGGGGTTGTCACACCATTCCCCTAGGAAGAGTTTAGAGACCCAGGAAATTAAGAAGTCAGATGGATGCCAATGGGTAGAGGGCAAAGGCATCCTAACACAATTCTGTACATCACCACAATGGTACTTAACGGAGATTTTCTTAGGAAACAACATATGCAAAGATAATAACCTCCCTGCTGGTGCTGGCAGATATCTGCCTTTCTGGCGGACTCAGATTCATTCATACACACAACAGGGGGGAAAGGATTATTTTAGCCTACTTATTTTCTTTCCTAGTTCACATCATTCACTGGGTATGTACAAATAGGAAGGATGCCAAGTTGTTTACAAGAAGATCAACCATGATTTGAGCCAAAACTATCAGTCCAAGTGCCCTCAAACTGTAGGGATTTTCTGATGTGGCTGTGACTCCAAAAGCTGTGACTCAGCTCCGTCACTGCGCTGGAGTGAATGTCAAAATGAATATTCAAGCAAAAGCCCCACTCTAAGTTGTACTGAGAGCTCCCACCGAGTGCCAGACATGAGAAATCACCCTGGCTCTGTCAGCATAAAACTTCCAAGACACAGGTAATGTACATCATAAATTTGAGCTGAGAAATTGTCTTTTAAGTGTTTTTCCTTTGAAAATCCTACTGAGCTCGTATCTCCTTCCCCTTCCAGACCACCCGCAGATACCACCCACAGACTGATCACCTCGTGGTCTTTAGAGGTCATCTGTCATTCTCACTATCTTAATCCTGAGAGCATAGGTGCTCACTCAGAAAAATAACTTTAAACAGGTGCTTAATGTCAACAACACAATCCATAGCATTAGAATATTACTAGAAAGAATATTGGCATCTAAGTCTTTACTTCCTGCTAAGTGTTTGGATGTTGTTGGAATATGTGTGTAATAACAAAAGGATGACTCCAGAGAGATATGGAGATTGGACATTTGAGAGGAGGAGTTCTTGCTGTAAAGAAATCAACGGGAGGTACAGGATCAGCTCTGAAACACCAGCATGGTACCAGGAATGTTTATATAAAGCAGTCAGACCAGTATCATCCTCCAAAATGATGCTGTGAGTCAGGGTATATTGTAACAACATTTTCAGTTCTTGTTTCTTTTTCTTTTTTTTAAAATCTTCCCTTCAAATATTTTATTATATGTTGATTGAAACTGCAAAGTAAGTGAGTGGCAAGGAAGAATTTTCCCATCAATTAAAATGAAAGAAAATATTTTGGCGATTTCTTATCGTACTCATCCTCAGTCTTTTGTTGCTGTGTTTGTTTTGAAGTACTCTTGAGTATGATACTTGTGTGCTGAGAGAGCTGAGATGTTCACCCATGCCCTCATTGTCTCTGGCTTTGGTAATGGTCACCTCTGCCTTCTCCAATGCTCATTCAGATGCCATAGGTGGCGTTCCTTCCTCACCACTGTGGTTAAGGTCACCTCTCCACCGAATCCGCACCTTGGCCCATCGTTTGCGGCACTACAGCAGTTTCCTGCTTGTCCTCTTTCAAAAGACAAATTCAAATTCACCTCTTCTTGATTGCTTGGTCATCTTTCACACAGTTGCTCTGTACTTTCATAACACCTTTGCTATGGAGCTGATAAAATTTTGAATTGTTATTTGTGTATTTTGTAGCGAGCATGATTTTGAAGGGCTATTTTTCAACAACCTTTCTAAAAACCTGCTTTCTCCTCATTTGACTCCATCCTTATGGCTTAGCCACTGTGCCTTTAGGTATCCCCCTCTAAGAAGAGAAAATGATTTTTGATTTGGAGCACAGTGTTATTTTAATTTTTTAAAATATGAAATACGGTGTAATGATGGTCATGATGCACGTGTGTCTGAGGTTGACTACACTATATTATTGCTGTTTATTGCTCCTGTCATCTTTGATTTCCCTTTCTGTTGCAGCTTTCACTTCTTGAAGCTTGTCCTAATTTCAGACCAGGATCCCACATCTGCTTACCTTTAGTCATCTGCGTATTCCCATTGATTCCACTGAGAATACACACACACTTTAAATTAAGCACATGTGCGAGATTTTTGGAATTAAATCATGGGAAATGTAGTCAACTTGTTGTTATTTTTCCCAGCTTCAACAGCTAGTGGCTTCTGCAGGTGGTCAGACATGCAGAGATTTAAACACTATTGTTGGTAAGGAAAAGGCAGTTGGCTGGAAATGGGTAAGATTTGAGAAAAGGTCTTGACAATATTAAGAATTTTTTTCTCAGCAGTAATAATGGTGTGAGCTTTCATAGTGAGGGTTGCTCCAAGACAGTAAAGCTGGAAAAGACCCAACATTTTGCTCTTATTTCTTGAGGAGATGCTCAGATGAGTGGCAGTTTTCCTCAGATGCAATTTTCCTCCTTTCCTTAAGCAAATCAGTGTCATCACAAACATGGGGCAGGAGGGATAGGGGAAGTATTAATTTGTAATTTTTATTGTGGAAACACCCCCAGTACAACTGATGCTGTGTTGTTTGGCAGCTGAGAACGACAGCAAGAAGAAACCAAACATCAGAAGGACTATAGAAGTTTCTGGGAAAAACTAAGGAGGACTGAAGGGCAATCTGTACTGTCAAGATTGACTACATTATTATAATTTGGTTTTCTTATTTTGTTTATTTTCTTCATATTTAAACTATTGCAACAAGAGCTGAAAATAACATATTTCAGTTTACATTAAGTAGTACTGTAACTGCAATTTGATTTAAAAAAAAAAAGAAGCTGTTATGAAGAAATTATGGTGTTCTAAATCACATGCCACATGATACCTGAAATTATTTGAATTAATTTAAACCATTAAAATAATTATTTGAAAAAACAAGTACTTTTATTCCCATTGATGATACAGACAAGCTGTGGCAGAGTAAAAAATGAGAGGAAATGAAAACTGTAGGAAGACAATAAAATGACAGCTTAATTTTGATTTAACAATTCATTCCTCTAGAAATGCACCTTTCAGCACGTGATTGAAGACGTATGGAAGTTCAACATGATGTTTAATTCCAGCACACCTTAAGCACAGGTCTAAAAATAGCATAATTCCCAAAAGGCAGAAATGCTGAGCTGCCACCATCTCTGCAGCTCTGTTGCCAAGATCCACATTGCTTATTTATCCTGGGAAACCTCTGTGAAAGGGGCAGGATCTCAGGGCAGCTCAGATGGGGCCAGATGGGAGGAGGTGGGAGGTCGAGCTTTGCCTCCAGCTCATCCTTCCTGGCTTTCCTCAGGATGCTGCTCTTATGATGGAAAAGCCCCTGCAGCTCTGGGTCCCTGTTGGGAATAGGACCCCAAAAGAGAGAGAAAAAGTGAGACAGAGAGAAAGGCAGGGCAAAGAGTGCTTCCTGGCACTGCCTCCTGAAGAGCCCTTCGAGTCTCAATCTTCTGCGGCACAGAAGGGCATGAGGTGATCTCAGCTTTGGAAATCAGATAAATTAAATAAGCTAATTCATTTTTCTGCTAATTTAGAATAATTTTTGCTTATGTTTGATTTGCCAGTTTTATTCCTATAATCTGTTGGTAGCCTCATACCTTTACGTTTTGGAAAAAATGATAAATTCCTCCCTTTCTACATTTCAGCTGTTAAATAAAAAAGCAGCAATTCCTAAAAATCCCACAGGGGAGAATGCACTGGAGATCTGGAGCCAAATTTTTTCACAGTCACATTTTTGCCCTCTTCCCTGCTATCTTGCAGGCAGGGCAGTAGTGATTAGGATGATTTGTTCTTTCTTCAGAGTATATTTATGTTTCCTCTGCAACAATACACATCTTTTCATTAATCTTTGGATACGACATATCTGCAAACCATCATTGTCCTTTCTGATACATGCTAAATATTGACAAAGAAACAAGGAAAATATGAGTGTTGAAACAAGCTGACCTCTGGTACAAGAAGAGCAAACAAGTGAATGCCCTGGGATGTGTCTTTTATTACTGCTAACTGTTTTTTAAACACCACGAGTCCCCTCTCAGGTTGGGAGACAAAGACCCTTCCAGTGCTGCATTAGACCGGGGGCAGGACCAACAGCCATGTGCTTGTCCAGACTAATAAATCCATAAAGAGATGAGTCAGGCTAGCTGTGTTGATAGCAGCTCAGGTTTTACTGGAGCTGATGGCTTTGGGAGGGTTTTCTCCTACCCTGCATCACTCATGTCTTTCATGTGTCAGGGAGAGCTGGCTGCATACTCAGATATTAGGTAGTACCTGAAAGTATTCAGCTGTTTTGGATGGTGTCTGGAACCCACCCCTTCCTCATAAAACTCATCCTCAACAAGGCCAAAGAATCTTCCTGATTCTTTTATCCAGAAACTGTCCATGAGCCAAGAAGTTCAGAACAACCAACTGCATGAAAATGTAATTAAAAATGCACATGAATGCTGTACAGAAAGAGGTCTCAGGAATTGTGAGGTTTGACAGGAGAAAAAGCATCTTGCCCCAAGTTAAGTGTATTTGAGAGGCTTGTTTAACCTTCATTCTGGCTATTTGCACACAATTCCATGTTATTATTTACAATACCATCGAGTCAAAACATGAATT
The DNA here is from genome assembly GCF_971803275.1 of Cyanistes caeruleus. Lineage (NCBI taxonomy): Eukaryota > Metazoa > Chordata > Aves > Passeriformes > Paridae > Cyanistes > Cyanistes caeruleus. The sequence goes on from NC_141705.1 coordinate 77,169,207, forward strand.
TGCCATAGCAACCCAGGCTTCAAATGGGGCCTGCCTACACTGCTTCCCCAAATTACAACACCTCCTTAAAAAGGAGTAAAGAAAAGCACACTGTGTAATCTGAACTCCTGCAAAGTGCTGTAAGCAAAACATGGCTTTAATAAACAACACATTTTCTCCAATTCTTAAGAATACATTTTATAAGAAAAGATTGCAATTACAAAAAAAATCAAACCCAAACAACAAAAATATCATATTATATAAATAGTATATATAATATATAAATATTAAAAATATTATATAAACAGTATATGTAAAATGGGCTATTTCAGCCTAACCAATTTTTCAGGAAAATGTTAACACTGGGGATATACTGGCAACAGTGAGACCAATGTAGGACATTGACTTGATGTGGCTGAGGATTTCTGAGCCACTGCCTTGTTTTCTCACTGTAAGGAAAACAAAACAGTGACAAGTCATACATTCATTCATGCATTTTACTCTTTCCATTTATTTGCCCCTTCTGCCAGAAAAAAATAACGAAGCGTCCAGCAGATGACATAGTTGTACATAAATAAATATTTATCCAAATCCCCTGCTTGCAGTCACTACCCACTAACAAAATACCAGAATCAGCTGGATTTCTGGAAAGCAGAATGCATCCAGGAACTTTGCTTAAGTTATGCAAAATAACGCTTGTTTAACTGCAGCTTTGAATGTCTCACATGGTAGCTGTGTGCCTGTTAATGTCATGTGATATAGAGCTTTTGGGCTTTTCACATCCATTTCAGTTTTCTTCCTGTTATTCTCAGGTATTTATTACTGACAAGATTTGTCCTAAGCACACATGAGATTTTCTGTTGTAGATATCAGTTTTATAGGACTGATGCACATCCTTTTTTTTCCTAATCAGAGTCTGAAGAGGTTCAGCCACATGTGTCCGGAATGAGAAAATAACTGTATTAAGAGGCATAATCTTCTCACATTCTTTACATGTTATTTCCTATGACTCAAATGACAATGAAAATAAGGGAAAAAACCAGTTATTTGTTACCATTTCTTTAAAGCAAGTCAAAAAACCAAACCCTGTAGCTAAAAAGTAGTGTAACAGCTGAGATAATCCCTGCCTCTCCACACATTTCTACGGATGTTTAGGAGTTTTCCTTAGGGGATAAATGGGAGCATCTTCTGCACCTTACAGAAGAAGCAGCCCCAAATCTCTATTTTTTTTTTAGTTGCTGTACAACTTTCACAACACAGGCACCATTATCCTATGGTGGACGCTGCAGCCCTGCTGGATATCCAGAGACTCTGGCTGATACAACTCACTTTCAAAATTTTTGTCTCTTTGTGAGCAGATTCCTGGAAATCTGGACACAGTATTCTTGCAGATAATTCCTGTCTTTTCCACTTTATTGCTGGTTGTCTCTTTCGGGACCTTTCAGCCTCAAATATCAGCTTTCCATTCGCAATTCATGGTACTAGCTGGAAATTTCACAGGACAAAAGCAGATCCTACGGATTGGCTTAATTCCACTATCCTTATTTCAGATTCTTGAGAGTTAAGGAAAACCACAGCAGGTTTGAATTTTGTTTTGCTTTTTAATCTAAAGATATTGTTTGTTTTGGCTTGAAGGGAATTGTGAGAAATACCAATATATTTAAAGGGAGCACATGTAAGTGTTTTCTGAAGACAGCAAGTGAACTTAGCAGTGAAATCCTGCTGTATGTGAGGTTCTAAAATTGTAATCTAAAAATGCTCTACTGGGATGTAAGAATGTCCACATGTGTGTAGTCCAGAATGATATCCAGTCAAAAATGGTTAATGCATAAGGAAAAAGTTATTCTCGAAATTTAAAGGAATCAGTTTGTACTCACATCCAAAATTTCTAGTGACATCACACACCACGAAACAATGAAATCTAATAAAGCTGTTCACTTCAACAGAAGTTTTAAAACGTTCACAAAGACTTTACTTCACCTCTGCTGCCTGACTTCAGCCTTGAAATCTTAAATCTGACAGTCAGCCACTTCTCTTTTACTTCTTTTTTCTACCACAGAGCAGCATCTTGGCTTTTCCTTCCCAGCCTGCCTCAGCCATACCAATGCTCTGAAATGCTTCATAAAGAGCATCCTCTGTATTTGCTGGGAAATACTAAAAGTCCTGATGTAATTTCTCAATCAAATAATGAAATCAGATCCTAGTGGGCTGGGAACAGTGGACATTTGATTTCAGAGCTCCACACTGCCATGGCTGCAGGCAGTATAATTTCACAGTTCTCAGAATATGTGTAACTCAGGAGTTACTCAGAAACATAAACTGCAATTCCTGGAGGTAAAGTGAAATATCCATTAGTTGCATATATATCAAGATTTGTCTACTCTAAAAGAATATACATTACAGACAGATACCCCTGATACCTGACATTTGGTTTTCTTTTGGGGAATCAGTGCTGTGTAAGCATTAAAAAACCAGTTCCATTCTCAGCTTTATGCAAAGACTGAGTCTATTACTGGCCTTGGTCTTCACAGAGTAAATTCATTAGTTTGAATTGTGTTTTTATTAATGCTAAAAGTCAGGGGAAAAAAATAAAAACACTAATAATAAAAAAAAGCTAGGACTGAACTCCATAATGTCTTGCACCACTTGGAAAAATTTTCTGTTCCATACTTTAAGCTCCCTGTGACAAAGTCTGTCCTTCCAGCAGTTTCGGACTGTGCACAAGACAATAGAAACAATGCAGAATATAACAAATTCCTAGTGATATTAACAGTGCCAGTGGATGCAGTTCCAGTCCATGGAATTGCAAAGTGTGTCCAGATGCTGCAAGGATGCATATCTTGTAAATGCTTATAATGATAAACAGATAATAATGTCTGAATAAAACAAGTCAATGGTTTTGGCCTGGCTGACTGCAAGTTCTGGAGTGTACATGAAATAAACCATCTCCACAATTAGCACTGGTTGGCTCTCTACCAGCTCCAAGGACATTCAGGATATTGACTCTCACTTCTGGGAATAGTCTCTCTGGGGCTGCCTTTCAAAGCACTGACAGGCTGGTGCAAGTTTTAATGTGTAGTGCCCAAACCTTACATGATTTGACAATTTCACCTTTGGGTGGCCAGTTCCAACACAAACACCAGGGACAGCTCTACAAGGTACCTAACAGGAGATATAGACCATCCTCCTAATTTATCATCAATGTGTTTATTTATCATATGATGTCCCACACCTCAGGCACTGCACAGACCAGCCTCTAAGACATCAACCCTGGAGAAAGCTTTTAAACTCTATTCAATTAAGATTCATTTATAAAAACCAGTTTAGCATTAAGGAAAGTAATGCAAAGTAGACGGCACGGTAGGAATTATCTTGGCTGTGCCAAAGGATTTCCTGTCTGTTTCTTAACTCTCCATATTTCGAGTTTCTTCTGAGAGAAAATTTGTCTGTTATTCTGAAACTATAGAGGGCAGGATTTCCACTGAGGTGTATCAGTACTTACATGTTAAAGATGACCATCAGTGTTTTGTGAGCATGTGATGCACCTCATCAAAAACTTTACTGACATTCCTAATGAGGTCCAAAGATCCTGTGATGGAAGGTGTAATGACATTTCAAGGTATGAGCCATAGTCCCTTGGCAGTATTCCCAGTTTTCCTGGTATCTTTGAATTACAGCAAATAAAGGTCTACTGGAAGTTAAATTTTGATACAGAAATGTGTCTTCCTACTAAGGCTGGGCATTGATGGTCAGGAGTCTGTTACCATAAAGGGAGCTAGCAGGCAGCTGAATGAACCATTAGACAAAAAGGAAGGTTTTTTTTTTGTGCTAAATGATGAAAACTAAGGCATTTTGCCAAGGAGTGAGTGCATCATACCCCACTACTTATTTTGGTGAAGAAATGCCCCAGCGTTTCCACTTCCAGCACACTGACAGCTCAGCCCTGAGCCATCAATTATCCACAGCAACATGCCCAGGACTGGTTCTGTGCCACTCACAGCAAAGCCTGCTGCCCACAGAGGCCCAGTTTTGGATCTGGATGCTGGTTCCTCCTAGAATTATGTATTTGAACGTGTGTAGCACAACAAAGTGCACGGCAATGACTGCAAGGTTCATAAATTGGCACCGATGCCTGCTCTTTTTCCAAAGTCAAGCGTAAAGTCTTAGAGCCCGATTAATGAAAAATCCATCTCATGGTTGGATCACAGAAACAGGAGGGCCCCAAATTATGAGCAGGATCTGTTCTAAAAGCCATGTGCTCGTGTAAAAATGCGACGGAATATGGGCATGGAAATCCACTGCGTGGATCTCACTAGATGCATAGGGATTCCTGGTATGCACATAAATTTATATGTTGTACTTAGAGACATGATGCAAAAGGGTCAGGAGGCTGTAAATATGTTTCCTTGCTGCATAAAGTAGGGTGATAAACAGCGACATGTCAAGAGCCCTGAAAGAAAAAGGTTGGAGTCAGACATGATAATCCAACAAGTCTTAGTTTTCCTTGCCCTGCCTACATGTTTTTATTTCTACAGTGTGAAAACCAATAACTCCTGTTTGACGTATCAGCCATGCCCCATGGACAACCTGGGAAACTGTTAATGGCTATACCTGTCCAAGTGTTTGACACAAGCTGCAGGAGTAGTCAGCACCTCTTATTTATAGAAAAGGCAGTCCTAAAACACAGGACTATAAAAGCACACTAGGAGTATGTTATAGTTCTCAGAAAAAATTTAATTGTTTTCAAATTACCTAAGTGAGTTGACATACTCACTTTTATTTCTTTTTACTGTTGTGATCAAAATGTTCAGGAAAAGGTAAAACTGAAGAAATTTCCATCAGAAAATGTCTCTGTATTATTATTATCTCCATCCTTAGCCAAATTGTGCAAAGCAGACTATTCCTTTTTGCAATATGTTTAATTTCCCATAGACCTGGATTACAATAATGGTTTTTAAATTTTGTGAGGTTTTTGATTGTTGGTTTGGTTTTTATTAATAAAAATGCAGGCTGCACTCATGCTGCTCACTTTCTGCGATTTGTACTTGTAGTTTAACCAGTTTAGTTCCCTTTCTCTCACAGCTGCTTGTGTCAAAGGCTTTGCTCACCATTAATCCCAAATGTGATGGGCTTCGTGAAAGTGGCAATGCAGAAGCCTTGAGAGGAAAGGCACAGAGCAGAGTGAGGCCAGGTCCTTTGTCAGTTCTGGATTAAAGCTTTAATCTTTGGATGTGCCATAATTTATGCCATACCAAAGCTCCTAAATTATGTCTAAAATAGCTCTATCCTCTCATTAAAAACGATGAAACATGAACCACTGTTACTGAATACTCATCTTTCTCACCAGCAGGAAAACTTCAACTGTTCTGTACATGAAACACTTGATATGATGGCAAGTTCTGGCTTTTTCCAGTTCTAATTCAAGCTGATTCAAGGAAGGACATCCAGAATCCACACAGATCTCCATCATTGCTGATGCTACTTAGATATTACATGTGATTATGAGGACAAATTTCGGAAGCAGAGCTTCACATTATGTCATGGCAGCTCTGCAGTCAGACGCTGCTGGTAAAAGTCAATTTAATGCTATGGAATTACTTGTGTCCAACTATAAAGGTTTTCAACAAAGGAAAATGGTAAATAAAGCACCTTTGCTCTGATTTTGCTTCCATATTCCCAGGGTCTTTAAAGACCATGTGTGAAGGAATAATCTTGGGAGCTGAGAAATGCAGGGCAGTAGAAACAGTTGTCATAGTAATTGTCATCCATATATACAGAGCTCATTAAGTGACTATTAATTGCTGGTGCCAGTATAACACAGGCAAGAGAGTGAAAAACTGTCAGTCTGTCTGAAAGGGCAATCAAAGAGAAGAAAAAAAAAATACCTCCAAAGCATCTCACAATGTTCAGATAAGGTATGTTTCTAGGGGAGGAGAAGGTTTCAATAAAATTATGACTTTAGCTCAGGAAAATAATTTGGTTAGAGCACAAGTGGTTGTCATAAAAATTGTGTATATTAGGAAAAATCACTGTTGTCTGTTTCAAAATAGGAATAATACTTTCTAAGCATCTCAAATGTCAGGTTTTATTTAATAAATTTGGGTAAAAAAATATGCTGTGTAACCACATGATGTTTGGGAATGTTACTGTACATGTAAAAAATGCTGTAAACATAAGGGGTTTTGTGTGTGTATTTCTCTGTGAGAAACCCACTCCATACTCTGAGAAAGTTTATAGTTGAAAAGACAAGATAGGTTACAATAGATTGACAAAAAGTCCAGTTCTGCAAGATGTCACAAAGCATTCTGTCTAGCTATCACATGAACTGCAAATTCCCTGAAACAGCCACTTAAGCACTTCACAGGAGATAAGTGTTCCTTGCATCCTTTACATTTTTAGAAATGAGAAATGAGTGCATATTTCTGTGAAAAATGGCTCAGACATCATAGCTAATGGTGTTTGGGGTTTATGTAGGACAGCAGGATAGATGAGTTCCCTTTATAGGAAAGCTAGGGAAAATGTAAAATTACGGAAGGGCTCACCTTGCATAGGAGATGCAAGGGAAATAAGAGTGAGCAGTCGATGACGTTTGGGCTTTCCTCTAAATGCAGCTGCAGGCAGGCTGGGAAACTGCTGCTCTTGCACGTGCAGTGAGGAACACACATCTGTACACTTCTGTCTCAGTTACTAGGTAGGTGCTAACAAGGCAGCTGAAGCGTGTACAGAACTGGTTTTTGTCTGGTTTTAGTTCTCCCTTGCACAGGGTCTGCACATTCTGTTCCGTGCGCTGACCACGTTCCAGTTTCAGCTGTGGCTCTTGGTACAACTCACACTTGTGTTCTGAAAGCTGCTCCAGTATTGTGCCACTGCTGCCAGGAGGTCCTAAATGGGAAACAAAACAAAACAAAACCAATAAATCAACTGTGTTAAAAAGCAACAACAAAAACAAGGCAAGCAAGAACACTCTTCTCACTCTGTCTTGCAAAACAAAATCCTTCAGGCATGATTTATTAGTAAAGACAACTATGGACAGTTAATAATGTACATCTGGATCTAATGAACAAATGCACAGCCAAAATATCCTCTTTTTAATTTTTTTTTTCTAGGGTTTAAGTAAAGTAATTCATCTGTACATTAACAAAAGCTTTTATTTCCACATGAAGAGGTGGGCAGCCATTCAATCAGACGTGACTGAGATTGTTTCAGTTCGTTAAATTGCCAAATATTTTCATATTACCTTGAAAAAAAAATATAGAGAAGGACATGTGTGTACCACTTTGACCTGAGAAAGTGCAAGTCTCTACCTACAAGGTGTCTAACATAGATAAATTTCTGTACAAATATTTATGGTTCTATTATACACAGAGAAAGGAATACCTTTGCATTAACATGAAACATCACAATGAGTTAGGATCATAAATAATAGGAAGTGCATGTGGAACAAAAAGTCTGGGAAATTCTTTATGCATCTCTGTAGCCTTCTGGGCAGAAAAGCTCATTTTGAAAGCAGATGCTCCTGTCTACTGTAACAGAATTGAAGTTTTGCAGTGGGTGTTCACTGCTTTCAGCTGGCAGTGAGGGTTTTCAGCAATGCCCCCAGTCCTGAATTGCCCAGATTTTGATCCACGAATGAGTGTACAAATGGGTGGACACATTCCTGAGGAAAAATCTCAGTAGGATTTTCTGTCAAGCATGTGTACAACATTTCAGTACCTCTAAGTGATGTGAGTCAATAGAACTAGTGGCACATTTAAAGTAAACACCTGTGTGATTGCCTGGAAAACTGGAGTCTGTGATTTTAATTCTGTTTAACAGTGGTTTAACTCTTTGTGCCATACAGCTACCAGGCTGCTTTTCTTTTTTTCCTGTGTTTTTTTACGTTGGAAGCATGTCTTGATCCTTTTAAAGGAGCTTTTGAGTTAGTTTAACATCATTGCTAAGCAGCACAGCAGAAAAACAAGCACCGTTGTGGAGTTTTTCCAATTAATTTGGGATTTGCAGTTTAACAGGTGTTCCAATTTAACATATGAATAATTCATAAACCATCAAAATATTTCAGTGGAGGGGTTTCTTAAAAAAAGAAAAGTCTTAGAAAAAGAGTCAAGCATATGCCAAACATTTACCAGGATTGTCAGCAGCAAATGGCTGAAGGAAAGCTGAAAAACTGCAAATAAAGCAACTTAGCTGATGGGTTGTTTGAATTCTCAAATAGCAGCTGATGACTTCTTCCCATTCAGGGAGAGTTTACTGACTTAGTTACAGCTTCACATTCATTTTTGTTTCTGAAATTCCTTTACAACAGGAGAGCAGTGATCCTTGAAGGAGATGGACTGAATCAATAATATTTTTTTCTTGTTCTGTAACTTAAACTGACATAGTTTTTCAAGTAAGAAAATCTGTTAGAGCATACAACTATATGGGAAAAATAAGACATAGCTGTGTTGATAATTGGCAAGACCCTTCTTGCATGCTATTAATTTTCTGTAAAGAATAAATCTTTAGGTTAATAAAAGTTAGTTAAAAGTCCTTTCATCCTTTTAGTTTAGCTTCCACATATTGAGAAGTGACCAGATATGACAACAACTGAAATGAGGTGGCAATATAATGAGATATTTGTATCCATCTGCATAAAAAGAAAAATGGGTTAAACACTGACTTCATTGTCTTTATTCTGTCTAAATCTTCCCCTGAGTTGACACACAGGACCAAGAATGATTCAGTGGTCTGATAAGGGGAATTCTTCATGCCTCCAGCCAGTCTTCCTTTGTGAGCCAGTAACTAAAATGGATTGCATTTGGGCACTATATTTAGTTTTGTGCATCATTTATTATCTGATCTTGGCTGGCACCCCAAATCTATTTTATTTTTTAACACCCAGTTTTTATGCTATATTGAAAAAGCCTGCAATCTAGCTTTCCCTGCTGCCCAAAATGAAACTAAACCCATTTTTAAGAGGAGCTACTACCACTCAAATGACTGTGGCTGGAGAAGTCTTCCTTGTTCCCAGACTGACATTCTACAGAATTTCCTTAGGTTATATTTTATTTCCTTTATCATATAGCTCAGTACCCTGGATCTGAATACCTCAGGTATCTGAAATATCAGATCCACATCTCATTTGAAGCACATGAAGGTGCTGCAATAGACAGGATGTGGTAACTGCTTCTAGCCACTGCTCAGGCATCTGGTGATCCTGAAATCATCCAATGCTCTCATGGAGGTTCATTTATAATGAAGCCCCAAAAAATATGTAACATACAATTTCAACACTTTACATTACTCTTTATTTAATAACCAAAAGGAGAAAGTCAATGATTTTACTGATGAATGGACTCTTTTTTTTTCCCTCTCCTTTTTATTTAAAAAAAAAAAAGAATCTTTTGCATCATTTTCAGTTTTGATTGGTTGAAGGACTAAATTAAGAATGGCAGGTATTTTAGTGGGGGCTCAGCTAATGGTAGATCTGGAGATGTAATGAAGCACTGAAGTATTCTTTCCCCTGGGAGGTGAGAATTCTGGCTGTTACAATTCCTTACTTCTCTCATGCTTGACAGCTGAATGGCTTTTTTAATAATGGCAGGAAGTCCAGAGCTTTTCTACATTCTCCTTTCCTTTTAGTGTGCCGGATGCCCTGGCACCAGAGAGCCTTTGAAACCTTCTCCTGTTTCTTCAGCACCTGATGGTGATTGTTTGAGTGGAGATTTATGGCTGGCCTGAAACTCAAAGCTTCCCAGGAGCTGAAGTTACAGAAGCTTGCAGTGATGCCGGATCCCCCAGAGCGGTGGTGCTATCATCATCTGATGGCTGCTGAGCAGTAAAATGAGATGGTCATTTCTGCATTCCAGTGGTCAAGAACTTCTGCCACCAAAAACACCAGCAGGACTCCAAGGAAAAGCTGTTCACAGACCTTATCTTCTGGACATGTTCTGTGTATGTTTGGGCTCTAACCGCATCAGTGGCATTGCTGGCATTAGTGGAATATCTCCTCTGATGCTTTATCACAGGCATAAGAACTTCTAGGCTGCAGATGCAGTTACTTATCTCTGGGGGGAAGCCACCAAGGAACCATGATCAGGGAAGAAAAGCCACTTCCACACCTGCTCCCTTCCCATCAGCACTGAGAACTAATAAAGCCAATAGGTTCATGGGGGCATTTCTAAAAAAAAAAAATTTTTGTGGCCTAGGTAGTGTTTTCTTCCCCAGAATGTCAGAATCACAGAGTAGCTGAGGTTGTCTGGTCCAGCCTCTTGCTCAAGCAGAGCCAGCTAGAGCAGATTGCTGAGGAGCTTGTCCACTTGGGTTTTGAATATCTCCAAGGATGGAAAGCCTACCACCTCACTGGAAAATCTGTGCCACTGTTTGATCACCCTCACAGCAGGACAGACTTTTCTTATGTTCAGAAGGAACCTTCTGTGTTTCAGTTTGTGCCCATTGCCCCTTGGCCTGTCACTGGGCACCAGAGTGGAGAGTCTGGGTCTGTCTTCTTTGCTCCATTAGGTACTGATACCATCCCTTGGGCCTCCTCTCCTCCAGGCTGATCAGTTCCAGCTCTCTCAGCATCTCATGGGAAAGATACTCCTTCATCAGCTCTGTCCTTTTGGAGGCTGTGGTTGCTCCAGCAGGTCTTAAATTTTAAGACTTATGAAGGTCTTAAATCACACATAAAACTCTAAAACACCCCCTTTTCTCTCCCCTTGTTGCCTCCTCGTCCACTGCTCTTAAGAAACGAGCAGTATGGGACAGCCAAGGAAAAAAATGCAAGTTCTCTATAGAAATGACTTTGTATCAAATGCTCAGAAATGGAAGGTTTCATTCCTGCTTGCTCCTTTAGAACCTTTTAAACATTTAAAGTGACACTGTAAAAATACAAAACAAGTGTTCCTGCCAATGTAAATAAAAGTGGAGATAAAGTTGGAGATGATTGATGGCTGTGGGAAGGAGAAGCTACTATAGATACCTGAAAGGAGAGCCATCAAGCTTTATTAACCAAGACATTAAAATATCTCGTATGGGATAAAGCTCCCTGATGTAATAACAGTGGAAAAGAAAATTTATTCCAAAGATTGAATTAGTTCAACATCTGAACAATATTTTCAAACTGTGAAATACTCTCTCAGTAGTGATTTTTCCTCTCATTAGCCTTTTACTCATTATTCTTTCTGTTACTATCATCATCAGTGTCCCTGTTCAGAGGTAAACCTGTACTGATAATAATTCTCAGACAAGTAAAGAAAGGATTTATGTGGAAAAGGGAGGAATTAAGAAAATCTTTTGGCAGCAAATGTATGTTGTTTTTTTTCTTAAAAATAGAAAAAAAGGAGAACACTGGAATTACACTGTCAAACAACCACCCCAAATCTGGGCAAACATAGAGTATAATTTATTTTGTGAAATGCTAATAAGTAATAAGCTAGGAAAAAAAGAGATTAGGAATGTCTTTGACAATATTAAATTATGTTATTAGGTCTTGGATTATCTCCTTGAAATTGTTAGGAGCAGTACACATGCAGTGTTCCTTAGCTTTTGTGTGCCTTACATTCTGGAAACATTGAATGTTCTAGAATAGTCTTATGCATAAAAGTTGTCTTGTTTGGTTTGTTGTTTTTGTTTTTTTTCACTAAGACACCCAACCCAAACCTTAAAAATTATTTTCTCTTTAAAGCTTTTAGCAGTTTAGCAGGTTATACTGAGAGGAACGTTTTTACTGTTATTTTATGAGTCCCTAAAAGAGTTTTATACGACAATTTTGAACTAAAGCATCTTCAACAAAGCGTAAAATAATGACTTTGTAGGATCAAAACTCTGTAAATAACAACTACTTCTACAATGGCTGTGAACAGGTTCAATGTATCAATCGTGAGCATAATTGTAATACCGACCAGTCAATAAAAGAGGGAGACTTTTACTATTTCATGCTCAAAAAGTGTGAATGTTGCTTTTTCATAGCTTTTGACTCTTGCTTTCTGGCTTCACTCCTGTCTAAGGGGATAGAAACTGCTTTATTAATTGCTCTTAGAGGAGCAGAGAAGGGCTGGCATAATGACTCACTCAAAGATCTATTGAAGCAATAATTTGTGACTAATATATCCAATTATTTGCTCAGCTATAGCCATGGCAGTTCCAACCTCTTGTGTTGATTAAAATTTATGACTTTAATAGTGCTGCAGATTAAATTTAAATATTCATTTTGATTCCAATTCTATATATTCTAGCAAAAAGTGTCATTAGTTCATAGCAGTGGAGAATTAAAAAGCAGATATATATTTGTAAGAAAGTCCTACATAATTCCTTAAAATATTTTAAAAATTTAAAAAGAAATGTAAAAAAATATTTTAAAAATTAACAAAGCAACAAATTACTTCTTTTATCTTCTTTTGGTGACCTTCTTATAAATTGTAATAAGTTGCTCAATGTCTGTGGTAAGAATGGAAAGAATGATTTTTTTTAAAAAAACACAAAAAAAAATATCCACCACTATTACTATTTGCACATTTTACAAGGATATCTATGAAACTCTAAAGACTTTTTCTCCATTCTATGGAAACTTCTTGATGATGGATATTGGATTTGATATATGTATTTATATGTGTTTGTTCATATACATATTTTTGTGCTTATGTGTATTTATGCATTGCCTTGTGGATTTACACTGGAACTTATTTGGTTTAAGAGATTAAATACTTATACAATAGTCATGAAAGCCTTATCATGGGCTCACTGGCCATCTGTTCAGTGCAACTGACTTCCAAGAGAAAGCAGAGGGTAGCACGGAAAAGGTTTATTGTAAAGAAATATTGCATTTCATTAATCACATGAGCAGTATTCCTTTGTTTAGAGCCTTAGTGTGGCGCACAATATAAAAGATTAGTTGAGTATAGAACCTATTACTGAGCTACAAGATAAAACAGCTGGTATTCTCATTTTGTCCTCTGTAGACAATTGCATTTTTTCATATTATTTACTCAAAGAGGTGCATTTTTCTCTGGCATCCTGACATGCTAGAAACTTCCTTCAAGCATGTGGAATCTTGTTTCTCCATTTCATCTCTCTGCTGAAGGAAAAAAGAGTAATCTTTCATTCCAAGGAAAGCTTTTCTGTGGAGAAGGAAGTTTTCAGTCTGCTCATCTGAGCAGATAGAAAACTCATGATGCGAGAGATTTGTATGATAAACCGTATTCGGAATGAAAAATTTAATGAGCACAGATATTATCAGAGTTGTTCTTTAGCCCCAAGTGAAGATTAATGGCATGTGTTTTGTATTTCATGATACACTTTTCGAGAACTCCTAATTAATGGAAAATACTTCCATTCTCAGAAACACACAGTCCTTGCTATTGACTGAGGTTTTGTGTAAAACTAATGAGATTTGAATAATTATTTCTTGGCTGTCACTTTGAAGTTATTTAGATGACCTCAGCTGGTTATTTTGTGTGTTCAGTACTTACTGTTTTGAAGCCTTTGCCATCTTCAGGCAGCCCTCCATATCTAAGGACACCTTAAAAACGAGGTGAAAAGCAAGAAACATAAATGATCAGCAATGTTCTGCTGTCAGTACCTAATAACCCTACATTTGTCGAGGGGCAGTGGCCATTGGGTGTTGAGCTCACAACAGCCTGTAGCACCCTGCTTGCTAAGCCCAAGAACATCAGATGGTCCTCTCAGTCATGCATTCCTTTAGGGACAGTTTGCTTTTGTTCACTGCTAGGTTGTTTTCCCCTTACAACCAGAGTCATGTTTTTTTAGATCATATCTATTTTCTGAATAAGCACAACATTACCAAATGTGCCTCTTTATTAATGGGTTCTGAGAATGCGTAGATTGCAATAACAAATAAGAGGGTTTTTTTTTAAATACAACAACAGAGAGTGATGAAGTGATGGGATGAGTTAGAACAAATCTGTGCCACTGACAACACAAGAAAGGATGTGGGACCTCAATTCAGGCAGACACTGTGAGAACATGAGAGAACAAAGCTGTTATAAAAGCCTGCTCCTAATCAATGTGTCACTTTTCTTTTGAATAAAATCTAAGAAAGAAGTGGGGGGAAAGCCCACAAGTCACCAACCAGAAATATATTTTATGCCGAAGCAACAGGGTAAGAGTCCATTTTTTCTTTCATGTTTGAAGAACAAGTTTTCCCTTAATTACTTTCAACTGAGCTCTTAAAATCTCTACTCTCATTTTTAATACAATAGCTTCTATTGCTTTAATGCTACAAATCCATCTAGGATTAATCAGAGTGGTTACTTATTTGCCATTGGTGGTGAAGAAGTTCAGAAAAGTTACTCTAAAACATTCTTGCCTATTTCTAGATTTTCCAAACTAATTTGGCAGAGCATCACCTGAAGATATCAAAGCCAAAGTGACTCATATTAAGCAGAACTTTTTTCACGGTGCCTGACTCATTTTGAAAAGTCCTTCAACCACGAGGAAATCCATGGAAGGGAAGTGCTTTGTCAGGAATTATGTCTGCTTAAGATAGCTGCAACCCTGACTTTTGATAACATGGGCACAGTATCAGTCACTACCTGGATACCAGATAACTGGAATTGTCCACAAATCCAAACACAGCAAATTAAATTGGTGTGTGCATGAACATGTGAACACACAAAAATGGGCAATAGTTAATCCAGCCTGTTCAAAAATTAACAATTTTCCCCCTGGTTTAGTTTCCATTCAAAATGTGCTCCTTTGCTAAAATCCCTCAGTTAAATCACTTATCTGTGGCTCCTGAATTTGGGCGAGTCATGCTCTGCAAGCTGCCCAAATAAAATTAGAAAATGCTAAACCTTTACAACATATTCCTTTACTTATTCTGTACAATATTCTTCTATGCATGCACCAAACCCAGGCTGCAGGGAGAAAAGATGGTGTGAGTGAGCACTATAGCTGTGGGGCATGCAAAGTTTTCAGGCAGATTGTATGGTGACAGACTGTCATACCCCATAGAGGAAATTCCACATAAATAAAGTATGAAAGACAAGTTGCTAGTGTATATGTGCAGGAGAACCATGCTAAGTTTAATCCTCTCTCCTACTATATTCTATTCCTAAGCCATTGTCTGTAAAATAGCAGCAGAAGCGCAGGGAACCATTAAACTACAGTAGTGTAACAAGAATTTCTTTCATGAACGTGAAAGGGTGATGTTATCCACATCATTCATCAAACAGGAGCTTTCTGTAAATAATTAGAATAGATACTCCCAGACTAGTAGAAGAAACAGATGGTTAGAGAGCAAGATAGGCTTGAAATGCCTTTGTCCTCACATTTTCAGAAGGAAAATTTGGACATCTGTCAATCCTCAAATAGAAGGAAATCGATGCTTGAAGAACAGCGTTTTCTTGTTATGGAAGAAGTTCTCAGTTTCCTGACAAGGTACCTATTGGAAACTAAAACTGGAAAAGGCCTCCTGTATGTCAGCCTCCTCTCTGGTGCAAAAAGAGAGGCAGCTTAGCTGTGGCCATGCACTGCCCCCTGACAACCTGCTGGCTGGCTTTTTTGGCTGTACTTTTGGAACTGCAGTATGACAGCAGGAGCAGAGGAAGCTTGGAAAGCTGAGGAGCTGCCCCTCTGAGACCCAAAAACACCTTTATAATAACCCTGGTTTGCCATCACACCTCTGCTGTGCGGGCTAATAGAGGCTGCTCAAACAAACAAAGAAATATTTTTATGGACTGTGAAGTTAGACTTGTGCTACAAGGAGGCAAGATAGGGAACATTCCAGAAACGGGGAGGTTTCAAGAAGCTGCAGTTGATTATCTGTTCATTATCAGTTTTCCAGTGGCTTCTCTTGATAAGGGTGAGAATGTCTGAAGTGTTGTGGCCCTTCCAGCTCCTAGATACTGAATTCCATGATAAACTGTGTGGCGTCTCCCTCACTTTCCCAGACTTCCTCTCCACATTTACACTAGCCAATTCAAGGGCCATTCCTTGTTTGCAGCAAAGACACTAAAGCTCCAGGTTATGTTTATGGAGTGCAGCCAGGAATAGAGAGGAAGAAAAGACAACATCCATGCCTGGGAGTTCCTGGCATTGGAAGTGTTACACAGGCACGCAAATTAAAGTACTGATAAATATTTTTCATTTTTTTTAAAAAAAAAAGATGCAATGACCATACCAATGGAATTTTACCATCAAAACAAAAAGATATATGTTTCAGCAGTGATAGAAAAATGCTGATATGTGTGCAACCAATGTAAGAAGTCCTTTACCATTTGAACCAATCCAAAAATCAAAACTTTGTAGCCTTCTTTATGTTGGTACTTTGAGCAGTTGAAATTCAGCTTGAGGTTGAGTCAGTTGAAAGGTTGAAATTCAGTAGAGGTTCAATCACAGAAGTGAAAATGCTGTGTGGCTTCTCTTATACAATTTAAAAACTGATTATTGGAAGATAACTTAGCTTCAAAGGACAGAATGTCTGAGCAGTTGGAGTACATAACACAGGGTATATATATAATCTTTGGCTATATCACTACAGCTTTTTGCAGTTTGAGATGACAGAAGGAAAAGACTGTAAAGCAACCATTGATGCAAAGTCCACATTAACATTACTCGAAGCACACACACAAAAAATGAATTTTTAAAAGTGATATGAAGGAGAAGTTAATGCACAATTTTTTCCAAGCTAATGAATTTTTTTTCCCCCTAAATAGAACTCTGTGGGGTGTCTTTGCTATTCAAAGTTCCTTCTCACTGTTCTCACCCACAAAATTCCACTCCTGTAATCCTTAATTTGGGCCAGATTGACGTTTAGATGAGTGCAGAATTATCATTTGAATTTACTGAGAGACAGCAGAATTTGCTGATGGGTTGAATTATCTCCACGCAGTCTCGCACTTCCGCGCAGCAGATACTGCTGCAAACTTGGAAATGTTTCTCAGGGTGTCTCTTGTGCAAGATCCTGTGCTAAAGGAGCAAAGGAATTAACACAGTGTGTGTCAGGCAGTATGTAGTTTGTGTGGCACACATTTTTTCAGACTTTCAGTACTTTTCCCTGTGAGCCTCATGCCGCATTTCTTGCCTGCTCCTGCTGAGACAGACAGGCTATGGGATTTTTCCCTCCTCCACCCCCTACCTGTCAAGATATTCTTTGTTGAGCTTTGTGTCATGAGGCATTAGGAAAGCTTTGTTCTCAGAGCTTAATTCTCTTTCTCCAAGTCTGCAACAGTGTGACATTTACAAACTAATGCACTTGCCCTTTAGGTAGCCCCTCACAGAAATCTCGTGTCCAGTAGGAATTTACAGATCATTTTGCTTTGACAAGGAGTTTCAGCTGAGCTCAAGAAAATTCAGAAATAAACATGTACTACAAGACATAGTCCCTTTTTCAGCAACAGCTTTCCTCAGGTATGCAACAGTTCACTTCTTCCTACGAATGTTATCTTCAACGTTATGTCTATGGTTTAGCTGAGGAGTAAAGGCTTTTTTCATTCTTTTAATTACAGATTGTGTTAAAAAAGTTTTATAATAAAATTGATAATATATTTCTGTATGTCAAGGCCAACATCAGCCCCATCCAAGCAACAGCTTTTCCCTTTTTTCAAAAATATTTTAATTTATCTACTAACAACTACTCACTTTCCTCACCTGAGCTCTTTTGTACTTCTCTGAACAACATGGTTAAAACTTGCTACTGGTATTTATTACCTTTGTACCAGTATAACTTCCTATTTAAAACAAGAGCCCTCAAATAGTAGTAATTAGTGAAAAAATTTATCACACAAACTTTCAGTTGGTTATTCTGACCATATTACTTACATGTATGACATAATGCTTTGTGTCATTAGAAATTAAGACATGAAAGGGTGAAACATGTACAGCACCACAGCCAGAGAGAAATTCCTGACACTGCTCCCTTCCACATAATGTCATTCCCATAACTAGAAAAACAAAAGTGTTTTATTTTAAAAATATACAGAAATAGGATAGAGGAGTGAATCATTGTACAAACAAATGGAAATGCTTCTTGGGAAGTTAAACACTCCGGCTGTGTTTGAAACCTGATTGTTTGAAAGAAGAAGCAAACTGTGTTTAAAAAATGTTTATGCACAAAGCCATGGTGAGTCTCCTCAAACATGATATTAAATAGCAGGACAGCTATTAAAAATTGATAAATTGCTGTAAGGCCATTTTTTTCATTTGAGAGTTTGGATTTATCCCTCCTTGTAAATGTCCCCTAGAAAGATCACTGTAGAATAAGTAGTTTATATCTGATTCTTATAACCCACAATGAAGAATGATGACTTGTGATTCAACTTCCAAGAAACCTCCATATGGAAATCTTCCTTTGATGTTTTCCACTGATTTTTTGCTGAAAAACAATTGGCAACTTTTTTCCTCATTTCTGCTGTTACAATAGAAACTTGACAGTAGGTAACTACTGAGATTTTTCCCCACTCTGGAAAATGCTCAGCTTCAAAAGAAAGTAACAAAGGTCTTGTAACAATGGTCTGTTCAAATAAAACAATAGATTAACACCCCCACAGCATTTCTAGGTCATTTGTGAATAGCAATGTTAATCAAGCAATATTAAAAAAAAAATAAATAAAAAATCATTCAATTTAAAGGGAGCTTCCCCAAAGCCATCATCAGGCTTGGAAGCACTGGCTCAGGATGCTCTCCTGCCTCAACTGTGCTTCCCCACCCCATCCTGTGCAGCCACACCACCAGCAGAAAAGGCCTGCTACTTGCAGAGTTGTTATGACATTAAAATCCCCTTCTGTGATTTGTTGTAGCCACCTATGAGTGGAGTCAAACTGCTGAGGCACAGAGCTGAGCCCTCAGCCGTGACGGCTCACCAGCAGAGAGAGGCCGCGCAGCCACGGACGGCAGCTCACAGCCAGTCTCAGGTTTCATGAGCTCAAGTGGACAGCTCAGACAGAGACACAGCTACTGTGGGAGGAGGACAGGGCTCAGCTGAGCAGCTGGTTAGGATTTAAACACCTCAAAGTTAGACCAGCACGTGTTTCAGGTGCCACATCAGCCTGAGTCCTCCTGAGGTTGGAGTTGCTGTCGCCAGGCCTAGGAGTGAAGCTCTGGTTTCCTGGGACCAGGCTCCTGTGAGCAGAGAGGGAGGCAGTGAAGTGGGGATCCAGGACTGCCCAGTTTGGTTTATTTTTGTTGGTTCCTTGACCTTCCAAAAGTTCTCCTTGAATCTGTTGTTGCTGCTGCATTTATTGGTGCATCTAATGTCACAGACTAACGTCAGGAGTAGGCTGCCCAGGGAAATGGTGAAATTACCATCCGTGGATGTGTTGGTGTGGATGTGACACTTTGAGACAGCGTTAGTGGTGAGCACACTGGTGATGGGTAAATGGTTGCAGTCAATGATCATAGAGGTCTTTTCCAACCTTAGCAATTCAACGATTCTGTATTTGTGCATGCTTGGTTTTATAAAGCTGCACTTTTCAATGAAGGTAAGAACTTTTAGTGATGACACAGAGAGTGCCAAAAGTAGTATTAAAGATCTGCTCCATGTTTACCTCCCAATTCCGTTGCCTTTGCTAAACTTGTAAATATTTTTCTTTACTGCTGTGTCCAATTCTTTTTTTCTGATAAAGTCCTGGTGACCCCAATGGGAAAGAGAACAGGGACAACGTGACAAAAACTTGTACCATGACAGGATTTTTTGATTTATGCTCTCTGAAAATGACTAAGGGATGCAGAACCCTCGAAGGGTGTCATGATGCTTTTGGTGCGACTTTTGGAGAGAGAGAGGAGACATAAACCACAGCACAGACGCAGGTATTGTTTAATGTTGCAAGTATGAGTTTTTGATCAGTTTTATTTATTTCTATAAAGACAAAAACCCCAATAACTTCTTAATAATCAGCATTCACTAATTATTTCCTCCACATAAATATACTGTCCTTCAGAAAGTCTCTCTCCCACGCTTCAGATGAAGATTATTTTCCGCTCTGATAAGGCTGTTTCCATTCTCTCATTCATTCATATGCACATGCCATTTGGTATCAGTTTTCCTTTTGATGGCACAATAAAAGTCACCTAATTAGGTAACAACAACTTAATGTATTAACTACATCCTTGTAAAACCACAAGAAATTTGTGGGACAGGTTTACTGCTGATGTTTTACTACCGTTTGCTTCCATTTCCTTCAGTTGTGTTTTGACCCTGAGCACTATTAAAGGTGAAACTCTGATCCACTGTGGAAATCAGTAGCGAACCTGAAATGGCTTTAAGAGCCTTGGGATTTCTCATCCAGATCTCCACACGGCCATAAGAGGAGTTGTTCTCACGAGAAAGCCCGGCTGAACCAGCCCTCTGTGGGCAGTAATATTTTATACACAGGACGTGTGGATACGCTCCTCTTTTAAACAAATTCGGAAGAACAATAGCAGCCTAACTCAAGCACTCAGAATATGGGAAATGCCAGAAAGGAGATTCTCCATATAACTTTGTTTTAGGCCCCCTTGTGTGCTTTGGTAGTCAAAAAAAAAAAAAAGCTTGTTGGTTCCTGGGATATTTTTGTTTTCCTTCAGACCTCAGTGAATCACAGGAACTCTGAGAGCATGGCAAGTTGTTTAGTATATCACTGTGTGGACTCCAATGTCCCTCCCATCTCTAAGTCTATTTAAACACATTTGAGAGAACTATTTATTTCCTCAGACTTTATATCATGGCACCAGTCATTTTTTCAGTGTATTTATTCTCACAGGACCCATTATTCTCAATTTGCTCTCAGAAGCTGGATGTGCAGAGTTAAGAATGTCAGGGGTGATAATTTAGGGCGTAAGCTCTGAAATAATATAATACCTAAAAATACCTAAAAAATACCTGTTCCAAGATATCAAGACCCTGGTTATTAGAGTTCAACACCACGTGGCAAAAAAAACCCCCACACAATAAAAACCAAAACAACAACAACAACAAAACCCAACAAAAACAAAAAAATAAACACCCTCTCAATTATCAGGTTCAGTGACTTCTGATATGAAGGTCCCTGATAGTGTACATTGTAAAGCTGAGCTCAGTTGAAATAATTAATATCATTCTAGAAGCAAGTTAGTTAAAGTAGGATAGAGTTCAGCAGCTTCTGTGTTAGTTAATTTT
Organism: Cyanistes caeruleus; assembly: GCF_971803275.1. Classification (NCBI taxonomy): domain Eukaryota; kingdom Metazoa; phylum Chordata; class Aves; order Passeriformes; family Paridae; genus Cyanistes; species Cyanistes caeruleus. Next base: position 77,190,256 of record NC_141705.1, read on the forward strand.
ACAATCTGTCTTCTGAATGAAGTGGCAGAAATGTAAGTTTTGTGCAAGCAGATCTGCAGAAACAGACACAGTAATTCTTTAAGAAAAATGAAGCACCAGTACTACAGAAAAACCCCCTTAAGAGTTCTCAGTAATTCCTGTGACTCATTATGCCTTCTTGTGGGAATGTTTTGACTCTCTAGAGTGCCTCTCTAGCAGAATGTGTTTCCCTTACCCATCCGTTTGTCAGGATTTTCTGCTTGATAAACATCAAACATGGCATTGGCTGGATATGTGATGGATATCTATGTGTTGGCAGTTCCTCCTCCAGCAAACTGGGGTATGGAGGTGGCAACAAAAGTGTTCCATTTGCCTCGGGAGAGGTCAGAGAGGGCAGCCAGGATGCTGATGGGGAAGGACAGTTCTGCATGAGCTCAATGTCCTGAGGATGTTCAGCATTAGATATGCCATTTGTGAAGATCCAAGAGCATCCCAGACACCTGCAATGGATACTCTCAGGTCCTAATGTAGGACCACAAAGAAAAGACGGATTTCTTAAGGGGTATTACATATAAATATCTCTGGTGTTTCATGTGTAATGACATATTTAAAATTTAAATGTAGAGCTGTGGGATTTTTTTTTTATTTTCTATAAACTTTTCAGGGAAGTTTTAGAATGAAATATCTACAGCAGGAACAGAAAATAAAACAAAGTTAACTTTACTAAAGTACTTTCCTGAATATTAAAGCCAAGTGAATTACAGAGAGTAAACATGTCATAAGTAGCATGAAGTAAATTAGATTATAATAGGATTACTGATATCGTTTATGAACAAGAAAAGTTGGGGTTTTTTTTATGTTTACCAGAAGTGCAAGGGAAAGGAATGCAAGAATGAAGACCAGAACTCACTATACAAATACAGTTTAGCATGCATTTAACTCTCACACTACTGGATGGTCCCTTGGTTTGCCATTTGGGTTTAGATCTTCAGGACATCTGAATGCTATTTAGCTGAGTGCTGTGTTAGGGTGGGAAGGAGGAGGATTTAAAGGCACTTGTAATGAACATGATGTTCATGTTAAAGGAGCTCACTTGAGGGTAGGTTGAGTGGGAACCTGAGTCCATTCCCACAGAAATGTCAGCCTACATCCCTCTGACGTTAGTAGGAGCAGAGAAGTGACCTGGTAGCCATCCTGCAGAAGTCAAACATAGACATACAGCTTGGATCCTGTTTATCATAATCTCTTTTTATTTTTGGTTCCCAGCTCTCCATTTTCTCAAATCTGTCATTCTCAGCCTGAAAGATGGCATCATAAAGCCTGAAGAGGCTGAAGATAGAGCAGCCTCCCTAAAACGTAGTTTAACATGGAAGCCTTCAACATGTCACCCCTTCAATTGACAAATTCCTACTGAGTTTTCCCTGAACCTTGAGTGTAGTCTGGACACTCATTTCAGGCATCTGGGTAAAATAAATCTTAAATTGAAAGTTGACCTCATCAGCAAATGTCATTTATTTACATTGGATTCCATCCGTTCGAGTGGCCTCTCTGTACGTATTAGAGGATGAACAATTAAAGCCTTTGGTTCAGAGAAAGGAAGGGCATTGGAGGTCGCCAGCACTGTGTATCAGATTTTAGCCAAGAAAACTTCTTTAAGCATGTTATTAAATCACAAAAATTACAGATTAATGCTTCACTAAGAAGGCAAAAAAAAAATATGCTGATCTTGCTTCTGGACTGTTCTCTGATGCAGGGGAAGTAAGGCTGGAGACTGGAGACAATTAATCTTGGGACGGAAATTTAAGGGAAAATATTTATGTGAAGGACCCTTAAGACACATTTTTCTAGGTCTTTTTTTTAACTTCTCCAGAAGTTCTTGTAATACTCAGAAAAGTCTTTTAAATCATATTTCTTGTCTCATACAGCTGTAAAATTATTTTTTCGTCTTGGATTGCATAGAGGAAAAGTGTCTTCAGCATCAATACGAATTTGACTACAGGGCTATTATATAAAATAGCCCTTCCCAAACTCTTTTCCACTCAGTGAATTTTCTAGTCTTTGGGGAGAAAATAATGATAATCTTACAAGGTACTATTTCTGCTCAGTGGATGAGCTGCAGGACTGGGGGGGATGAATGACCGATGCATTTGACAATAACGCTGAACATTTTCTCAAACTGTCACGAGTGAAGTTCCAAAAACCTTGGATAAGCCTTGAAGCCATTAGGAACTGGCTCCCAACTAAGCCTACAGGTACTCAAACCACTGGGTGGGAATAAATGTGTGCTTGCAGCATTTGGACTCTTATTTGCTGCTGACCGCTGCTGAGCAGGCCACCTGTGGAGCTCCTGGAACACGCTGGTGTGGGAAGAATATGTTAACTGAGCGTGATGGTGAGCATGGTTTCACAGTTCACTAGCATTCTGCATTATAAAAATGAAACAAATTAACATCACACCAGTTAGAAGTCAAACTTCCCAGGGAGCAAGTGGGCATGCTGCCTCAGGACACGAGAGACCCTGCCATGAGGACATGTGTAATGTCTCTTGAGAACTAGAAAATGACCTTTATACATCAATGAGTTATGCAAAGAAGACATGTCCTAGGGGTAGGGCTTGTTAGCAAGGAATTGAACCCAAGTCTGATTTGTCTTGCTCTTGAGAACTTACTACCTGCAGAAAAACAACAGATAAAGAAAGCTTGGAAAATTTAGCTGATTTTCACCCACATGGACGTGTTCTTCAGCACTGTAATCATGGTAAATCTGGCCTCATGTGAGCAGATTAAAACAACAAAGTACTCACCTCTGAGCTACCATAAATTCTGTTGCTTCTGAGCCTCCTTCTCTTTGTCACATATAAGTCAGAGAGGTTGTAATACCGCAGCAACTGGAAACCTACAGGTAAATTAGCCATATTGGGATAATCCAATCAAATAATATTGATAACAACATTTTTCCTGAAGGCCCTTCTGGTACTGGAATACTTTTGAAAGACAATATATTAGTGTATTGTGTAGCTCTGTTAGCCCTTTTAGGCTCTGTGGCAGCAAACCAGCTTACTTTCAAACTTGAAAAAATATGTTGAAAAATGTAATACTCAGTGAAAAAGATCACTCAGAACCTGAGTGCAGAGGCTGTGCCCTCAGCTTATATAAGTCACTAGCTAGTAAACCACTCTCTTCCCTGTCCAAATGTGTCTTCAATGAATAATAACAGCTTGCTCTTTGCTCTCCTTAGACTGCTAAAATAAGTGGAAAAAAAATATCTTCCAGTCTCTATAAAATAGGAAGGTTGCTGGCAGAAATCCTGACTGTTTCTTATGCTGAACTCTGCTCCAAGAACTAACCTTAAGATGATAAAAAAATAGGAGAAAAAAAGATTTAAAGTTTACTTTATATCAACTCAAAACAAAAAAACAAATCCTCATAACTGACTTCTAGAGGAATATGTAAAGGACTCTCATGCATGTCAACTAGACACAAAATTGCTGTCAGTGCTAGAAAATCTCTTGGAATTTATTCATGCTGATGTAGATGTCTATGAAAGCCACTTGAAAATCAAAAGAGTTTGAGAACCGTACAGTTTGTCCATATAAATATAGCTGATGTGAAGCTAAAGCTGAGAATGTACTTTTGGACTGAATCTGTGTTCAAGCTTTCGAAGAAAGCAAAAGAGCAGTGAAGAGCTTCAGGGAATTTTTGTAGTTGTTCAAGGCTTGAAGCCAACTCATCTTTAAAGTGGCCTAAAACCTGTTCAGCCTCTCATGAGATAAGAGTTTTCAGAACTCTTCTGTGGCTTTCAGATGACACAAAGTCAACCTTTTCGGCAGTTGAAGGAATTACCAGGAAGGTGTGCACATGTATCGGGCTAATTACGTCTCTAATTAGGACACAGCACATGCAGGTACCACATGGGATCTCTATCACAGCACAAACAATTTCATGCACTTAACTGAGCCCCAGTGTGTACCAAACCAGAATGGAACACTGAATTTAGTGGCTGCAGATTGTCTGTCCAGGTTGTTTATATAATAGGCAGAATTAAGCAGCAAGTAACTACGGCATTATGTGCATTAAGGCTGCCACAGGCAGATCCTGTTTCAGTTTAAGCACTGCTCACATCTCACATGAGCAGGGCTGAGTGTTCTGTGGAAGACTGAAGGTGTGGAGTCCTGGCCCCACAGACACACTGGGAAATTTGCCATTGGTTTAGTGGAGCCTTTATCTCACCCCCAGATCTTGAAAACTTTTGCTAGACACCGTATTTCCCAATGTGTTCTTTGGGGCCAGGCAGCACACTAAGCATTCCACAGCTTCAGCAGGAATAGGTCTTGTGCTGCTCCTTCAGACTCCCTGGAACAGCCTGAAACTCCACCAGAATGGAGCTACAGATTGCTGCTCTGGTAATGGGCATAAAGATCCATTTTTACCAGGCAGAGGAATGGCCATACTTCTCATGTTTTTACTGTTGTGAAGAGAACATTCATAATGATGATCCAGCTCTGTGGACGAGTGAGGAATGCCACTTTCTCCTTTGTAGAATCACAGGATGGTTTGGGTTAGAAGGGACCTTAAAGATCATGTAGTTCCAAGCCCCCTGCCATGGGCAGAAACACCTCATACATCTCTGTTGGTATAAAGGCAGGCATTAATTTGTTTTTTCTCCTTTTCCTCTAAATATAGAGATCTATAAATCACAGTCCTTAGCTGAATAACCTCTTTTCCTGCATTCTTGTAGAAAATAACGTATAAATTGATATGAACAGATAAGTAAATGAAAAGGAGAACACAACCCTTACTTCCTCCTTGGCAATTTAGATTTTAAAGGTATTTTTAAGTTAACTCTGTGAAGTTCCCTATTTTAACACTGACTGGCATATCTCATTCAGAATCATCAGGATTTTATTACAGACAACACAGGTGTCCCTGGATACCTGTGAAAATGTGTGATTTGTTTGTTCCTACTCCAGCATGAGCAAAAATATGCCAAACTCCTTTAATGCTCATGGCACTGAGTCTTAGAGCAGCTGTCAAATAGCACTTAATTAAAATAAAACACTAACTCTACTCATCCTCCAGTACCTCCATGACCCTTTCCCCCCTTAGAAAAAACTCAGTTAACAGGACAATAGAGACATGGCAAAACAGCCATGCAGAAGCAGCTCCAGCTACAGAAGGGAATTTAAGTGTACCTTGCCTGTCAGTCCTGCACAGTCTCAAACTCGATTTATGCACTGACCCTCAGAGTATTACCCAAGCTTCCACCAGAAAATCCTATTTTTTCAGGCATCCAGACTTGATTTCACTTGATTGGCAGAATATAGATTTCTGAGATATTCTTGGATGCATAGAGGATCTGTGGCTGCAGCCTGTGCAGCGGGAGTGGGATGTGGGAGGTAATTAGAGACAGGGAAAGCCACTTTCTCCTTTGTCATGCGAGTGATGGGATCAGTGAGATGTTTCTTGTTTCTCACAATGCTTCAGCTTTCTCCCCCTGGTGCATGGGTGTGCACCAGGATTTATGGGTGTCCATAGAGATCTGCTCCTCTAGAGGAAAATGAATTCACTATTTTTCTGTCTGCTCAGTGTGCACATTTGGGAAGCTTGAGTTTTCTGAGCTGGCAGCTAAGAACGGAAGTGCAGACCCAGGAAATAATGTTAGGAATTAGGAGTGGATTTAAGGAAAGACAGATTTCATTTGCTGTGTTCCCAAGTACCAGTAGTGTGAGAGAGAGAAATGTGAGAATTATTTGTTGAAAGGAAAAGAGCGGTTCCTAGCTATAATTTATTCATTTAAGTCTAATAGTTCTCTGGGTCAAGACTTGTATCTTGAGGAAAGTGGGCAAGTCTACACGTCTCATGGAGCAATATTCCAAAGTGCTGGGCAATTCACTTCTGGAGATTTCTGCAGGACAAATGTGGGGTGGCTATCAAATCCCTACCTGGAGACATTTTGAGTCAGGGCATCTCAAGACAAACTCCTTGTTCTTCAGGTGAGCACACAGTATCAGTGAATTCACTGCTGGAATCACAGATCTCATCACAGGCCTGAAGGGTTTGTTCAACACTCACTCAAGATAACAAATGACTCCTCTGGCAGGGGAATACTTATGGCAGAATGAAACTCACAGTGTTGAATGCCAGATTTACTGATCAGTGCTGATTCTGCTCTCTCAAGTGCAGAGGAAAAAGTCTGTTTATAGCCAATATAAAATATATATACATATATATTATATATGGGAAAGGCAAGAGATACCACAAGGAAAGCACTTGATAACGAGATTCGTTCTGATCATGGGATTGCAAATTCAATATATACTTTCTTAATTCTTACTTCATTCCAAAGGAGTCAACTGACCATTCAGAGTTAAAACAACAAACTGGGGAAAAAAACATCCCATGATTTTTCATTCAGCATGGCTTAAGTTTATTGTTTGAGTTAAAGATTTGTGATTTGGGATGGATTTTCGTTTCTTAATTTCCAACAGAAGTCTGAAAACAACCTCACCCCAATATTGTTACTTTGACTATGTAACAAACAAGGGATTTGAATTGCTCCACCATGGTGCTAAAAAATGGGTGTAGGCTCTGATGTTACCACAGGCACCATTTTCAATACTTGAAAAGAAAATAGATCTGGATTTTAGTTGAAACTTGGGTCAATCTGACAAAAGACAGGTAATCTTTGTGGCTTTAATACATACCTTTGGCCTACATTTCAAACAAATATGAGGCAGCTCAAGCTTTGGATTTAAGTGGTTTCAGATGTCTCTCAAGTGCAGGTCATTTTCCTTAAATTTCAGTTGAGAGTCTGAGTTTTCTCAATTCTGAAAGTCAAAGTTAAATTTAGGGGTGTGAACCCATCTGGACTAAAACCGAAGGAAATACTGGCACAAACCTCAGCAAAATGAAACTGCCAAAACTTGAAACAGCTCTGATATATTTATATATATCTACTCAGAAAGAGAAAGGGTTTAAAAAAAGTCAGTGGTCTGTCAGAATAATAATCAATTTAATCTGGTTTATTTAAATTTTAAGGGAAAGGAAGTAAATTTAGGTTGCTTGTGGCTTTAGGAATACCTTGACGAATTTAAGGAAAGCAGAAATTTAAAAAATTTAAAATTTTGCTAAGGTTTCCTACATGCTAATCAACCTCAGATGAGGTCAGGAAAAAATAAGATGCATTTGTGCATGGAATAGAACACAGGGAGAGAGGAGAGGAGAGGAGAGGAGAGGAGAGGAGAGGAGAGGAGAGGAGAGGAGAGGAGAGGAGAGGAGAGGAGAGGAGAGGAGAGGAGAGGAGAGGAGAGGAGAGGAGAGGAGAGGAGAGGAGAGGAGAGGAGAGGAGAGGAGAGGAGAGGAGAGGAGAGGAGAGGAGAGGAGAGGAGAGGAGAGGAGAGGAGAGGAGAGGAGAGGAGAGGAGAGGAGAGGAGAGGAGAGGAGAGGAGAGGAGAGGAGAGGAGAGGAGAGGAGAGGAGAGGAGAGGAGAGGAGAGGAGAGGAGAGGAGAGGAGAGGAGAGGAGAGGAGAGGAGAGGAGAGGAGAGGAGAGGAGAGGAGAGGAGAGGAGAGGAGAGGAGAGGAGAGGAGAGGAGAGGAGAGGAGAGGAGAGGAGAGGAGAGGAGAGGAGAGGAGAGGAGAGGAGAGGAGAGGAGAGGAGAGGAGAGGAGAGGAGAGGAGAGGAGAGGAGAGGAGAGGAGAGGAGAGGAGAGGAGAGGAGAGGAGAGGAGAGGAGAGGAGAGGAGCCTAACATTGAACAGACTTTGAAATCTATTAAAATACAAGCGATGAATGTCTGAACTGGAAGAATTTTGATGGGCATTGTTAAGTTTGAAGGAATTTTATGGCTTGTGTAGGTTAATTTGGTCATCATTTGAGCTGTGAGCCCAACCCATGGTAAAACATGAGACTGAACTGGGTTATTAATGTCATGAATTCTTTCTATTTCAAATTTATTTGTAAGGGTTAGGGAGCATTACCCAGATTATAACAGAACATAAAACAATACTATTTATCCGCCACACAGAATTTCCAAGTGCTCTAAATAACTGTTTAAAATTAAAGTGAGACTGATTAAAAAGGACGAACAGGCTGTCTGATAAAGCAGTGTATGCAACAAACAGCTCTAAATGAGCTTTTTTTTTTTTAACCCAAAAAAACCCCACCACCCCTCTTACAAAAATGTCTGTGTTATAATGTGATCATTGTTTCTCTGGCTAATTACTGCTGTCTATGCCAGTGGGAAGCCTTGCTGTAAAGCAGCAGGAGCGTGCTCCTCCCATCTGCATGGACTTTTTGGGGATTGTATAAGACATAAAAAAAAAAAAAAGAGAAGAGGGAAAAAAAACTAAACCAACAAATGAAAAAAAAGGTCTGAGTTTATTTTTCTAGGAACAAAATCAGTGGAGGACATAATACACTCTCTGTATCTGCTGAGTTTGTGCTGATACACGAGGTACTAATCACGGGTAGCAGAGTCAGTGAGAGAACCAGGCTCATGTGCCTGGTGCCACTCAAAATAGCCCCTCTGAATCTTGGACCATTTCCAGACTGTCAAAGACAAATATTTTTTTAAGTTAGGCCTTTTTCATTTTCTGCTTTAGAATTTTGTATTGTTCCATTTCATAGCTGAGCCAGTCACGTGGACAGAAATTTACAGATAATTAGGGGATAAAATGAGCAAAACCTGAATGAACTACAAGGGAAAAATACATCTGGAGAAAAATTAAATTCACACCACTGGAAACAGAAATATTTTGTATTTTTAGATGTGTTTGTTAGAACATGGAGAGATATACCTACACAGTAACAGAAAGATCACTCCTTGTTCTTCAAGCATCAGCAGAGCTCTCCAGTTTTACCTTTGATATATTTATGGTGTTTGCTCTGTGCTGTAGCTCTACAATAGCACTGGCAAAATGGCAAAAAAACTCCTCAGAATGAGCATTTCCCTGAATAGTCTTCATTGCAGTTGGAATTTGAGAGAAACTTTCCATGGAAAAATAGGGGGTGAGACAGAATCCTTTTAAAACGTAAATCCCACAGTAGTGAAATAAAACAAGCTTTAAAGGCTTTAAAATGAAAATGACAGAAAAGCCTGATCATTGAAATATAAACCCTGTTTTTATGTTTCTTGTATTCATTAAATTATATATAAAATATAATTTTGAGGGGAAAAATAAGAAGTTAATAATATTACAAGACCATAGATTTTAAAAGCTGCCAATTAAAGGAGACACAAATCATCAGCTTTACCAATTTGTTTTGATCCCTTCCTGCTGACATCAACATAAATGTTGACATTAACTCTGCTGGGAGAAGGAATAAGACACACATAGAAGTACAGAAGTTTAGCAAAATTCCTGACGACCACAGAAGATATTTGTTTTAGAATTTAGCACATTTTTCTTGAGCATTCATTAAAAACATATTTTATAGTTCATTATTAATTCAATCATCTCAATATTTATTTTCTCAATGGAATCTTCTGCAATGTTCTTTGTCATAAACTCTACAATTTTGCTGCTGTTTGATCCACAAGCAAAATTTTACTTTTGAAAAAATATTGCAAGTTAATAATAAGTGAAAAGTCCCTTCAAAGTTTAAAAGTGCTACTTCTAATCTGCTAAAACTTTAAGGAAATCAAGTTAAGCAATCTGGATTATGTTGATAAGAGAAGATACAACAAAGGGGTGATTGATTTGATCCTCAGAGGACTATCTTTGAAATTCTTTTGTAAGTAAAGGTAGAAAAAAATACCCCATTTTTTTCATTGCAGTCCTCTAGCTAAAAGCCTAACATAAATTTTAATGAAATAATTTGAAAAGGCACAGACAAAGAGAAAATTGTCCAATATACTTCGCAATTTGGACCTTTGTATATTTTTTCCCCCTAAAAGTAGCCTATCCTTATTTTTTCCCAAGCAGTAGGAAGAAATATCCCTCACATGCTATTTTTTATGATTATCACAGCTGTGAAGAGTTGTCATGAGTATATATCCTCTTATAAAAAATTCACTTACCAAAAGATTAGCAGCATTTTATTGAATTCAATGCCTGGTCACTCTGCAGTGGCAGCATTTTTCAAGGCCAGAATATTCATCCAGAAATAAAGGATAGTATCTATAACATACAAGATGACTTGTATGATGAATATAAGTTCACTGTTTAAGGGATGAACAGATATGTAATCAACAAATCAGTTTCTTGGTGAGGTTGGGTTAACAGAAGAGAATTTTGAGAGGGCTGTAGTCCAACTCTTGGTGCAGAAAGGAGTTTCTAAAGAATAGCAGAATAAAAATGAGAATAAAAAGGATGGAGAGAAGATGAAATACGTACTCATAGCAAAGTGACAAAGGAGAAATGAGATAATTACCAAAGAAGAGAGGAACTTGAGAGCCTTGAGAGGCCAGAACAACAACAGGGAACTTCGAAAACTATATGAAAGAAAGAAGTGAAATATTCAGAGACCCACAAGGAGCAAATTGGGGTTTTTTTCACTGAAATGTACAGTGAAAATTGCAGTCCATTTAAATAGAAGAGTCCTAAACGTGGCAGTAATTCTGATAACAATGAATAAATACTACAGTCACAAGTGTAATTGTGTGTCATAACACTGCTACTCTGCTCAGCCTAGATTAGATGTCTCAGAAACCTCTTTAAAACCATGCAAACATCTATTTGCAGGTAATACACTGATATAGATGTATGTTTATTTTAAACTGACCAAAAATGCACTTAAAAATAAAAGTATCTTTTTAACCTCAATGACTGGTTGGCATTGGCACTCTTATAGCACGTGGTGATATCTGCTGGTTACTTTCTGTCCAGTACCAGCAGAAATTATTTGAAGAGGAAGGACTCTGATAGAGATCATGCAGTTTACAGCTTTTCTCCTCTGGCATAGCCCAGAGTAATCTAAAAGCTCTAATCCAAACAGCCTGACCACAAAGCAAGTGTGGATTTCAGATCACACTCAAGGAATAGTATAAATCTATCCATTTACTTCAGGAGGCTTTCAAACACTTTTGAGTATCCCCCTAGCGATTCTGTAAATAAGCCTTTGAGCTATGTTTGACATGGAGAATATTATGGAGACTTGCTTTTCACAAAAAAAGGACTGAAGTTTGGCTTTATGGGGTCCTGTGGCAGTTGAATTCTACTGGAACACACACATGAATGAAGGTATGAAGTCTTTAACAAGTCTGATACAATTAAAACCTACATTTTCCTGCCCCCGTATTTTACTTTCTGCACATCTTCACAATGGGAAGAAATTATCTCATCCCTAAAACTCTTGCTTGCTTCTGTATAAAAATATTAGATATTTTAGGCCTATTCCAACAGTATCTCAGCATATTAAACTGCAAATAAAATAATGTATGCCATTTAAATTTGATCAAAAGTGAGAAGAGTGTGCTTGATGATGTGCTGAAAAGCTAAATCAAAGTAACTCATCAGGCTTTGGCATGTTTCTTCTCATTCTTTTCAACCATTCTGCCCATTTTCCATTTATGATTTTATAATCCCTCCCTATAAACCATTGGCTCAGGTATATTATCAATTATGGAATTAATCCCAAATCCACTGATGTGGCTTGGCAAAATTGTGCAGATTTGATTTAATTTTCAGTGGTATTGTAACTCAGTGAGGGTGTAACTAATGTTTGTGTCAATTTCTTTGGCCACTGGTAATGTAAGCCTTGTCATCTTTGTTGGTGGATTATTCTGTTACATATACAAAAGGAATGGAAAATAAAAATTTTCCCCAAGGACCACAAGCAAATCCCCCTGTGTTTTGTCTTTCAAGGTGTTTCTTCAGATGAAAAACAAGTTCATTTTCTCAAACCACAATAAGAAAACTGTGAAAAAAATTTTAAAATATATGTATATGTATATGTATATGTATATGTATATGTACATGTACATGTATATGTAAATAGACATAACTGATTTTTAAGCAAGGTATCAAGTATTTATGGCTGACATTCATAGATCAAGGTAAAAAAAACCCACAATAACAGCAAAATCAACCCAGACCAGTGACAGATCTCAAATAAGCATTGCATATAAAGATTATCATGTATTTCTGGGTAAATTCTCTTGTTTCACTGTGTTTTGTCACACATCTTTTAACCATTCAGAGAATCTAATACCAAGCTTTTTAGCCACCATATTGTTGGCATAATCAGATGAAATTATGCTCAAAAATATTAGTGACCTTTCCTGTTTTGATAGAAAGAAGATGCTTTTAACAGTGGCCTAGGAAAGTGGAATAGCTGACTAATAACTGCTTAAAAATTAAATTGAAGAAATACAGAGTTTACAAATCTCCTGCTGAGCTCTCTCTGGGCACCCCAGGGTAGCCCCTATAGTCACTCTCTTAACCATACTATTTAATGATATGTAGGAATTTTTGTTGACTTAACCAAGGTAGCTCATCCCATTTTATTTTCTCTTCTAATGTTGCTTTGGTATGTCACATACAGTGTGTATTTTTATTCTCCTCCAGCATTTGATATTCTAGTTAACTTAAAAAGAAATTAATTCCCACTGTGCCTAATTTTCAAAATGAAACTGAAGAAAAGTGCTCCCCATTCACACCCCTATTACACTAATGGTGGCTTTGGGGAATCACCAGAGCAAAAGTTGGGAAGTTTGTGTGCAAAACAACAAATCCCTTGCCAAGAGTGTGGGGTAGGCAAAAAAAACCCCTCCAAATGAGAATAGCTGAGCAGAGCTAACAATTTATCACTGAAGGGATTCTTTCTGCTCCTTCAGCAGGAAAGGATGATCAGCTCAGGTATGGGAAAGCAGGGAGTGGTAAAACACCTTCATATAGCATTTAAACCTAGACATTTCCTCTTCTTCGCCATCTGTTCTTTTCCACAAAAGGATTTAATTCTCAATTGTGAAAAACAGCTAATATCCAGAAACTCAGCATCCTAATGGCACTCATTAATGTACAGACTTCTATCACACACCCCTGCTTTGTTTCTTGTCTCTCAGCAGAATTCCATTTCAACTGCTTCCTCTGGATTTCATTTATTGTAATTAGAACCTAGTTACCTTACAAGAATTTCTCTTGTGGAAGATAATTTTGGGCATTGGTAATCTTTTTGTCATCTTCTTTATGCCTTCATAGCTTTACTGGAGCATTTTTGACATAGGAATCCAGAGCCTGAATTTCAAGGCTTAAATTAATTCAGAATTTTTCTTCTTTTTTTTTATCATTTTCATCATTTAAAAAATAGTTAATTCCTCATAGCTTCCTTTCAGAAAACAAAAAGAGCATAAAGGATTTATTTGAGCATTTGAGAACCTCTAGAAAGTCAGCTTTTATAGTGAGGTGGCATCCAAGCAAGCTTTATCCCTTCTATGTCTTCTTCTCTCATTCTTGCATTTACTGGCTACAATGAGCCAGTTTATTTCTGCTACCATGACCAGGGAAATATTTAGATATAAAGTCTCTTCCTTAGTTAAAACAATTCTTCAGGTGGGTCTGTTTTTCTGGAGACTCAGGTAAGTGGCATGGAGGTAGCAGATTTTCTTCCTAATTTGTAGTGTAATTCCATTTTAAGGAAGTTATACAGGAAATTTCAGTTTACATCTACTTTATCAATACAACAAAATAGTTTCAGCTCCAGCACTTTCTGGCTTCATCCCTATCAGGATTAATTTAAGGAGGAGCTTTCCAAGTAATTTCATTGGCTCCTCTATCTAGATACAGCTGAAAAGAAACAGAAGAAAAGCATTCATTTTTCCAAATTTTAAATGGAAGCTTTTTACTGCTGTGACTCTTAGCCACTGATCTGGCAGCTGCTGATAATCAATGAAGTCTGTCAATAAAGCATACAAAAGTTCAAGTTGATTCTGATCTGAACCACAAAATCATGGAATGGGTCAGGCTGGAAGGGAGCCCGGAGTGCCACTGGCCTTTCTGGCCACAAGGACACTGCTGGCTCAGACCTGCTGACCTCACCTAGGCCACACACCTAAAAATTATTTACTAAACAACATATATGTTGAAAAAAGTAGCAACCTAACAGCAAGGAAGTAACCCGTAGTTTATAGCATTTTTTGGCTGGATTTGAATTTGGAATCCAGATCAGGGCATAATTCAATCTGAGTTTTGCTTCATTGGAACAGAAGATTCAAGAGCTGGAGACAAGATAAACAGCTTATGGCTTCTGATCATCCCTGTGTAGTAAAAGATACCAAATTAAAAAAAACAACCCTAACACAACACAGAATACCCAGATTCCCCTTTTAGTTGTCAGGTTTCACATTCCAGAATTGTTGGCCCTGTCTGAATTGGTCCAGTTGCTTTTTAATGCATCATATACAAAAGAGAGAAAAATGGATCTCCTTGCCTTGATAGAAATAAAGTCTCAAAGTCAGAGGCCATTTGTATCACTGAAAACTAGTGAAGTATATCTCATCAGGTTTAAATTCTTCTTTTTTTAATCTCCCCAGCTCAGCTTCACAAATTAATCTCTACTTCTTTTATTCTAAAGAAGGAATAAAGGAAAATAAAGAATAGGGTGAAAAAAACCCCAACAACAAAGAATCTCACCAATTCATCCCATATGGTTTTGTCAAAGCTTCTTTATGCTGTAAACTTATGTAAGAATGGTACACAGTAATCAATTCATGGCCCAAAAACATTAAAAAAATTATAAAACCTTGGGAAGCTTTGGAAAAAGGCATAATAAACTTAGGAAAAAGGGGAAAAAAACACCTCATGCTAAGTTAAGGGCATTAAAAACCTTTTACTTGATATCATAACTAAGTCATGTTATAATTACCATCAGTTAAAGCCTCACATGACATTTTATCCTCCATGGAGAAAAGTATTCTTTCATTTTATGCTCCTTTTTTTTTTTTTTCACTCTCCAAACCATGATCAAAAGCTGTGTATCTGTCAACTTCAAACCATATCTATGAATTAGAGTAAGAGAATAAAAGTCATCACCCCTGGGAGCTTTTCAATGAGAAAGAGCAGATCAGAGAAGTAAGATGGAAATACATACACATACTTTCCAGGATCTCTGGCTTTAAATCTGCATGATAATTTAAGTTATTAAACGCACAGTGAGTATTAAATCATGGTGGTTTACTTAGAAGTGTTTTTAACTTTGAATTCATGGGAATTCATGGGAATACAAGGCCTGATACCTTTGTTTATCTGCAGAGGCTGATAATTCTTAAGATGTGCACGGAAAATGGAATAATTGCTTGATTTTAAATGCGCCTTTAGCAGTCCATCCTAGTAAATCAATTCTATGCAGTGAGGACAGCACTTGAATTTACTTCCCAAAAATTACATTCCAGCTTGGTATCACAGAAGGGAGGATATTTCAGTGTGGCTTTGCAGATGTAAGTTACTCACATTTTTCATGTGTACTTTCTTTGGGGTTAGAAGATTTCTTTCCCTAGGAATGGCTAGAAAATTCCATAAAGAGTTTTCACTGGAGGCTGGACACCCCTAAGGTAAGTCTGTGGCTACAAAGAGGACAGAACTTTTTTCTTCACAAGCTGCCACAAGCTGTAGATGAAACGATTTTATGGTAGGTTTTGTTCTTTGGAAAGGTGTGATTGATCTTTTAACCTTCCCTTAGGAGGTTGAGCACTGAGATTCAACACCCCTGGTTGATTCCCTGAGCAGATTAATTGTTCTGAGGTAAAAACTACCTCTAAAAAGGTTTCCCTCTTCCTTAAACCTAAATCCCAGTTACACGTTAATTCTAATATATTTTCCTATTTATTATAAGTTAAATTTACAAGATAAAGAAAATAACAGAGAATTCAGTCTTTTTTCCTCACAATTTACCCCTAATAGAAGCTAAAACCTCCTGAATTTTCACATCTTCTGAAGGAGCTTGAGTCAACAGACAGATTACCCTAAAATTATTTGAAAACAGTAATTTCTTCGAGTAACAGAAGTGATCTTTGTATCATTTTGGGTGGAAAGCTTGAGAGGCTTGACCACAGATGCAGTGAAGCTGATAGATGATTTTATCATGAAATGATATAAAATAAAATGCATAAGGAGCAGTTCTGAAATACTCCAACATCAACTGATCCTACTGATACTACTTTGAAAAAACACCAAGAGTATTCACAAGCATGTGGTAAAGATATGTGGATTTTTATAATTTTTTTTTTAAAAAAGAAATCAAGTTAAAATACTCCAACATTTAAAAAAAATAATAATTAAACCAGTGCATATCTTTACAGATAGCTGAACCAAACCATGCCTGCCTAATGTAAAAATGCAAAATATGGATTCATATTTCAGCAAATTCGTCTCTACACTTGCATGCACTCTCTGTAGCAGATGTTGCCCGTGTGACTGACCATGCTGTTCATGTTTGGCTGGAGAGAACAGTCACAAAAGCCTCTTTGTGCCATGTCAGAAATGCCATACACGCACAGAGATGCACATTTTGAGCCACTCAGAGCAGACAGTCGGGGCAGGAGGCAGAGAAAAACCCACCAGTAGTGGCTGGGAGAGAAACATGGGGAATTAATATGTGGTTATCACTGCAGAGGCCAAATGTGGTTGGATGAGGGCTTAGAACTTGCATTTGGGTTCATGTTTGCCACCTTCCTTGGGTTGGTAGCTCATTCAGATCCCTGCCTCTTACAACAAGTGCGTAACTCCTCTTAAAATGATGCCTCATTTAGTGACAACAGGCTGTGGGCTTAGTAAAAAGCCAAGTGATAACAAGATTCTCCTCAAAACAGTGTCAGGGCAGAACCAAACTCTGGGTGATATCTGGACCAAATATCACTGACTTTGTGAAATAAAATAGCAGACAAGAAACCAAGTGTGTTGTTCTGAAGCGTTGCAGTTGCCTGTAAAATAGTTACAAGTTTTTCATTATCACACAGTCATCATCAAAATATGTGCTTTGGCTTGGAAAAGCAGCCCACCAGCAAAACAAAAACAAAACAAAAAATTAAAAGGGAAGGGGAGGAAAAAAAGCTCTTTCCATTCCTCAAATTCAGTGTCTTTGTGGTTGTGTCCCTGGCTGACAACACTTTCCTTCCCTATTGAAAGGCCATTAGAAAAACAGTGTTCTGCCAGTGCCAGTGGCCTCAAGAGCCTTGGTAAGGATAACGATAGTCCCAGGGTGAACAGAAAACCTAAGCACAGGGTGACCATTGAGTCCTTCATAGACAGGGTATGCACACATGCTCCAGCCATGTTTACCAGCAGATGAAGCTCATGTAGCAGCACACAGGCAAAATTAAGAAAAGAATGAGAAATTTGGCAGCTCTAATGGGTTTCTCTATGAAAACAAAGCCAGGCGCAGGCAGCGGAGAGGATCCAGACCCAAACCCACTCCCTGTATTCCCTTTTCTTCTGGAGTTTTGTCTTCTGGAGCTGGAAATTGAGACCCATGAGAGGTGAAAATAGGGGATGAGGATGGACTCATTGGAAGCTTTCCTCATGAGATAATGAAAGGTCTTGTGGTCATATCTTAACTCCCATCCCTTTGGAGAAAAAAGCTTAGAATGCTTTTATGGTTTTTTACTCTTGGACTAAAAGCCTACAGCTGTTTTGAAGCTTGACATAGTTCTAGCATATAATTAATACCATTTCCATTTAACTCACCAGCTAAATCTTAAACAGAATGCGCAAGCTGTGACATATTAATGAGAAGGAGCAATGCATATTGGACAATTGACTTGGTGGTGGCCTTTAATGCTGTGCCCCGTTGGTGGGGTGTCTGTGGTTATCATTTTTCATTGGAGAAATGTCAAACAGTTCGTGGGCCTGGCAAACATAACTATCCCAGGCAGCCCTGCTCCTGCTGGCTTTCATCTTGTGAAGCAGTTGCATTTCCTGGCGGAGTGTCCATGGATTTATAGGCGTACATGCAACTTACACTCTGCATACATCCATATCTATTTTTATAGAAATGAACATTGGGATAGAGACAAGGTCTGGGCTTTCACAGAATCATGGAATTGTTGGGGTTGGAAGGGACCTTAAGGAGGATCTCTTTCCAACTCCTCTGCCACAGGCAAGGACACCTTCCCCTACACCAGGTTGCTCAGAGCCCCATCCAACCCAGCCTCGGACACTTCCAAGGATTTGTGGTTTATCTCTACTAGACAGCCAGGAAAAAGGTAAATTAGTGTGCTCCAAAACCAGTTAATTTTAACTTACCTTGGCCACCTGCATTACTGGAAGTCACTCCTGTCACTCTGCAAGTGATAGATTCTTTGTGAGCACTGGTCCGCAAATGTGCAACTTATGTCTTATATGAATTCATCTCTAGTTGGCAGAATTGCTTCTGTGATCATTTCTGTCTCTCAGTTTTTTCTTCAGTGTATTAATGGGAAACAGCCACGAGAAGAAAAACAAGCGTAAGCAAAATATTGAGTAAATAGTGCAACTTTTTGGGTTCGTTGTTTTCACAGCTCTAGGCAACCAAATTTACTGTAAATTGCCTTATGTATTTGAATCACAATTAAGGTTTCTCCAGTGAAAGCTGCTCCTAGCAGAATTCCTGGTTGGAGCAGGTTAGAAATACCACTTAATATCATTAATCAGTTCTCACTAACAGCAACCAAAGCTCTGGCACAGCCTTACATCACTGGTAGGCAAATTTGTAACTCCATTGCTGAAAGCAGCAGCAAACCAGAACCTCCCAGTCAAAACAGGAGGGATGAAAAATACATCAGCAGTACCCTCCACCACAGGGAAACTTTAAGAAACATACAGAGGAAAGTTTGTTGATTCCCACTGTTTCTTTTGGCATTTTCTATTGTGAGTGTACCGTTTGAGAGAAGTTTTCCTCTTTCCAAACCTTTGATGGGGGTATGTCAGGGGTTGGGTCTTGCCCAGAACGCAATCAGTGTGCAAGTACTGCTCTGAGCTATTGTAACCACATTATGCGCCCCTGATGTTCTTTCCATCAGCCTGCTACAGTGTGGCTGCTTGGCTTTCAATTGGGATTATTAGTTTTGAAAGCCTTGAAGGTGTTGGGCCTGGCTGGATTTTAGACAGGGTGTAACACAATACCTGCTCTTTCAAGAATCTGCTATCACTTCTGAAATTGGCAGGTGATAGTATTTTTAACTGCGGGGGGCACTACAATCCCCCTAAAAACTGATTTCACTTATTCCCTTCTAACTTTTTAAAACCTACTTCTACATCTTGTCTTTAATTTCCAAAGGTGTTCTCAGATTGACTACTGTTGGCTCTGTATTATTACTCCCCTCTCCAGTAGTTTTTTATTATTTTTCTTACTGGATCTCTTACACTGTTTTTCATGTTTCTGTCCTGAGAACCTGGCATTATATTTTTCTTTTACTGTTTATATATTTATACAATTTTTGTTCTGTTGTACACTATCACAAAGACCAAGCAAATGTGGTATGCTGGAAATAACCTTTGGATCAGGTAATTAGGGATTTTCCAATATTACCTTCTCTGTTGGGTTCCAGTATAAATCCATGTATTATTTCAAGCATGAACTATTGAACATATCCAGACACAGATCCATACGTAGGGCTTGAGAATTGACCGTCTTTACTTCTGTGCTGCCACAGTGGGAAAATGCCTCCCAGAACAACCCAGCCCACATAACTGCATTGTTTTAAATGTTTATTGGTCTTTAGTGTGAGGCCAATACTGAAACAATGACAAATGTCCTTCAGACTGCTTATGCATGCCTGCTGCACACAACAGAGCTGGCACTGCTGACTTCATTTCTTGACTGGTCCAACTCCTGAGCTCCCAATGGATGTTTTTGGTTGGTTCTGGGTGCAAGCTGGGCTAGGATTTGAAACAAAGGGTTTCCCACAAAGAAATGAATTGAGAAAGACAGTGTTTGTCAAGGAAGCCCCAATATCTGGGAAAATACGCACTGGTTAGCTAGTTTTACTTGAAATGGGGAATACATAGCTTTTGGGGTATTTTCTCCCTGTGGCAGGAGGTCCAATTGCAATTTTTGTGTTGAGAAGTTTCTTATCACATGATGATTTTTTTTGAATTCAGCACAAAATTAATGAATTACAGGAATATTGCTTGGAAGGAACTTCTGGCCACCATCTATTCCAGCCTCCTGTCCTAAACAGGACTAAAACTAACCTGAAAGTGAGTCAGTGGTGGCTCTGCTGTAACAAGCCTTGTAACCTCAGAGGAAGGGGGTGTGTGTGAGCAGCCACAAGTGGGGAACAGTAGGTATCACTCACAAAATTAAAAAGAAAAAAAAAAAAAGAAAAAAAACCCCCAAAGCAAGAATACCCAACAACTTATAGAACACCCTCAGGAAACCAGCCCTTTGCTGAAACATTGTTCTCTCCACCCCCCTAGCCTTTGGGAAATGGTTTTTCTACTGAAAACCACAGATTTTTTTCTTCTGGTGTGCCACCATTTTGCCGCCAAGAAAAGAATGCAGCAGCAGCAGCACAAAGTGGTTACTACTGTTTTATTAAATAGAGGTCTTCATAAATTCCAGCTGCTGACCATGTGTTCCATCTTTTTATGTCCAAACTCACACTCATTTTAAGAAATTCTGAGCACTCATGTGAGTAAATGGTCTTGCAAGGCCCCAGGCTTTATATATGCATTGCACATAAACCCTCAACGTGTGACTTTAGCCTGAAAGATCTGTTTGGATCTGTTGAACATGCCCCTTCCACTTCATCGCTGCTCTATTTTTATTTTTTTTTCTCTAAAGATGGATCTGACTTTAGAAACTGATCAGACTATCATTAGACTATTTTACTCCAGCTTTATCTAGCATGGATAATCTGTGGAGATAAAACCAGGAGCTAGAGATTTCAGCCTGTAATCATAGCAATTTGAAGGGGAAAGGATTTTTGCCCTGACATCTGTGGCAGTGCAGGATTGGAATTCGGAGAGAATGGTGGAGGGAAAGTAGGGCTTTGTTAAGAAAAGCCATCAAGCTTTTCACAGGGCTTTTGGAGCGATGGTTAAAACCCAGCAGGCAAGACATTAAACCTAATATCTAGTTAGTATTGCTGTGAATGCTAACAACTGTTATCCCTCAGGAGTCACATGGGAATTTTTTTTTCCTGGTTAACTTCAGTGGAATTTGGAGGAGATATTTTGTAAGGGGATTTGATCCATTTATTTAGTTTAACATTTCTAAATCCACCTGAAGTCACAAAATCCTGTATTTGGATATTGCCTCCCCAAGGAGAATAGGGAGAGAACTTTGGAAGTTGTGTTGTTTTGACTTTTATATTAGTATTAGGCTGTAGACAACTGTGATATCTTAAAGGCAACCTCGAGGATGTGGCAATGAACGACTGAGGTAGGAGACCCTCAGCCTGAGGAGCTGGACTGCAATTCACCAGAGAGAGCAGCAGTCACAATCAGACAAACTATCCATTTAATTCCTCCATCTATTGCTTGAAAAGGAGAGCCTATTTCAACCTTATCCTTACACACCCTCAATGAAGTCATGTGTGCTGGAGCACGTCAAGGAAAGAGGCGAGACACTGAGATAGAAACTCATCTGCAGGCCTCCATGGCTGGGGCAAACACAGCTACAAACAACTCCAATGCCAAAATAAACTGCTGCTTTTAATACCCCAAAGGACACAGAAGGAATATGAATGTGTATAAGGAAGGGAAAACACGTGGTGTAACACTTGTGTAATCCATTAAATTATTGCCTGCCAGCTCTCTAATGCAGTATCAAACAACCCGTATGATCTGACCATGATTAAACCAGACACTCAGTACTAGCAGGGCTTCTAAAAAAAGGGAGATAAAAGTAGATTTCTCCTGGGAGTAGACAAAAAAAAAACCCCGAGAAAGAAGGCTACATTCATACAAGTGACAACCAGACAGAGAGAATTTGCTGTTTCTCTCACAAAAATTATTTAAAAGTAAGGGCAGTATTCTTCTTTCAAGTTGCCATACTGGCTTTGAGAAAGGATTGGTTTGTAAAAAGCAGCAAATTTCCTCAGAAAGCTATTGAAAGATCTGTTTCTGTACTACTGGTACCTCGTTTATATACCAAAGACCGAGGCACTATGGTTAAATTGACCACTACAAAAGATATATTGAAATACTTCATAGTGCATAATTTTCAACAGGATTTATTTAAAGTGGAGTGGTGGTTCTTACAAGGAAAATATATTTCAAGAAGAAAAAGAGGGAGAGACACCCCTCTGATTAATACTAGTAGAACTGAAACTAGGCCAAAGTTCTGTCACTCTTTGATAGTAGCAGGGTTAGAGAGGATTGAAATACAATATTTTCTGAGGAGAAAAGCAGAACATTTACACAAATGGCTGGTTTTGGTTTTCAGTCTTCGGGTGAGGTTTCAAGCAAGGGTGCTGTATTTCTGCTGCAGCATGACCCTGTTGATTGCTGGACCCCCAATGGACAATGACAATGTTGTTGGACACAGGATATTTCTCATTTCTTGTGGAAAGGTGTATCCACCAGCCCTTTTCTGACTCCTAACTGTGGTGGGACAAGGTCACAAGCACACAGGGAGTAGGAGAGCAGCACAAAAGCCTGAAGGGAGCGGGGTCAGGGCACATCCCAGCTGTCCATGGGGACAAGCTCCACTGGGGGCTCACCAGTCCTGCTCAGTGTAGACCAAAGTTCCAAGCAAACTTAGGCCTGAACACCTCTGGAGTATAAATTATTATTTGAAGGAACAGCTAAGGTCCCAAATACTGACCAGCCTAGGTGAGGTCAGCTTTGGATAAGGGCTAATGAAGTCCAGCCATTTAAAACAGCTCCTTCTGCTCCATCCTGAATTATTGCTCTGTTCTGGAAAGGGAGGCAATTTTCTGGCTCTTCAGAGTGGCAAGGTCAGAAGTACACAGAGAAGAAATAATATCTAAATGCAGTATAAACTTTTGGCATGGAAACCAGAACTGAAATAATTTAATGCGGATGCAGAGCGAGGACTTTTCTTCTTCTCATTATTTGCCAGAGAGATTTGTAAAATACGTGACTATTTGTCTGCCAAAACCATATGCATCTGTGACAGAAATCACATTGTGTTGTGTCTTTTTTTTTCACGTGGACTTACAAATACAACCTTCCTCGTTGCTTTTTCTGAAACAAAAATTTTAAGTTGGTCAGTATTTTTTTAAAACTTGTGACAGCTCCATACCTGTTTTCATAATTAAAGAACAAATTTGCAGACAGATTTTTTTTTACAAATTTATTTTTTTCCTTCTCACCAATTATGTGCTATTTCACTAATTAGCTTTTATTTTTAAGAGAAGTGCAATGGAAGCCTCAGTAACTTCTACACCTTTTCTGACTTTTAAGTGTGGTTATTTCTGTCCTTGAATTTAACTTATAAGCTGAGGTAAATATTTTTGTTTAGAAAGAGGAGATTGTTATTACTTTCTAAAATTATTTATTACTTTCTAAAATTTTAAGTATCAATTTCCTAGAGAAATCTAGGTCTGAAAAACATGTGACTCAATCAAATACATATGTGTTTTTCTTTTAAAAAAAAAAAACAAACAACAAAGAAGCAAAGAAACAAAACTAATTTGGTGGGGAATTCCTTTTTCCATATCTTCTCCTTTCAAATATGGTTGGACAACAAAACATTACTGTCCTACTTGGCTCATGTTAAACCAAATCAGATTTCAGACTTCTTTTCTGTTTGCTTTTATTTCTCTTAAAAACATGAAGGATTTCCACAACTTACTTTTGAGACTGACATTTCTTTTGCATTAACTTTTCAATCTTGAGGCATTGTAAGCATGAGCACCACTGGCATTTTTTTTTTGTCACACTGAGCTCCCCTTGTACATTTGTGCAAACTGGTTTAGCCTTGAGACAAGACTGAGGAGTGTTAATTCCTTCTGTTTTCCTGACCCGCCCTGAAGAGGAGCCTGATTCATGAACAATTCCTTAGGTCTCTAGAAGGGAAATCCCTCTAAAACAGAAGATATCAGAAAACACAGAACTGCTGTTAACCCCCAGCAAATTCCCTGAGACTTGGCTGACATCCTCACATTCCAAAAATCCTTAAGAAATTTGTTCTCTCTTCCCCTGCAGAGTAATAACTTGTTTAGGAGACCCCTCATATGAACCAGATTAATAAAAACAATAGACAGACCTTTATGTATTGGAAAAACTGAAAAACACAGGAAAAGAGGTGCCAATATAAAAGAAAGCTTAGAAAATATGAAAAAATTGAAAGAAATGTGCATCCTGTTAACCCTTCCTCATTCTAGAATAATGTGATTTCCCTTTTTAGGAATTTTGCCGAGAAAGAAAAGGTTGAAACAGCACAACTGGGAACTGCATAGGGATGTGAAGGCTCAGGACACAGCATTTTTTTAGCTGAACTTAGTGCAGGTAATTTCTAAACAGTGATCAATAAATAATATTAATAAAAACATAGCTTGCATGTGTGTGTTGTGACCAAGTCAGCTTTTAAAATTTTGGGGTAGTCACAGCACAGCATGTTTGTCTCTTTCAGGTATGCAGTGAGCATATTCTGATTACTAAAGCAAACCCATCCAGTCCATAGATCTTTCTGCAAGAAATGACATCTCTGTAGAGGGGTTGTTTTTCATCAAAGCTGCACTTTTGTATTGCCATCAATAATGGTAGAATTGGCTTCAGAATTTTCAGGAGACTTTGAAGTGAGGGTTCCTATCTTGTCTCAGAATGCAAATCACACTCCAATTAGTGTGATTTGGTTTAAGGTTTTGAGAAGAACAGCTAGGCATCTGAAAGATGCAACAAAATGTGGCTTGACAAGAAAGAGGGAAAGTATAAAAACACACACATGTGCGATTTATACTGGGAGAGGAAATATTCCTGTAGTGCACGTAAGACATCAGATTGCATCTTTCAAACTTATTTCATCCTCTTAATTTCCAAGATTCTAGCTTGAAAAAACTGTGAGAGGTATCATCATCTTTTTTATTTATTACTTCTTTAATTTGGAATCACTTCTCTGTTCCTTTTTTTAAAGTGATTTAGTGCTCAAACGACAGCAGAGACTAAGTACAGTCTTGAAGAGAAGAGCACTGACAATCAGTTGTTGTTGGCATCATTCTTCCTGCTGTACAGGAGTTTAACTAATGAATCCAGTTCTCCTGCTCTTGGAATAACAAATTCAACATGAGAAAATTGCTGGGGGAACTTACGAGCCAGAGTTACAAAGTACAAGGCAGAAGACTAAGAGGAATCTAAATGAAGATGGTAATCATTAAATGATCCCTTCTTTGAGGGTTTACCTTGGAAAGCCTTAACTGGCTCAGATATTTGAGCCAAGCCCCTTCAGCATAAAACTCTCTGGTGACTGTGAGGAAGCTGCTGTTTTACCCTGGAGTCCCGAGAGAGAAAGAAAAATGTAAAGGAAAGTGGGTTATTTTTTCAAATATTCCTGAAGTAAGTTTCATAACAGACTGGAAGAGGTAGCAAAGTTATTGTTCCCACTTGGCAGATTTGGAACCTAAACCACTAAGCAATGAGATCATTTCTGTGAGATCAGGCTGCAAGCAATAGCCCTTGCCATCTTAATGCGGAGCCCCAGCAAACAACTTCATCCCCACGATTATTCTTCAAGGCGAGATGATATCATCCCCCCTTTTACAGCCGGAGAACCGATGCCCAAAAGACTTAGCAGCTTGTTGGAGATAGTACAAAAGTTCTTTGACAGGTTTGGAAACTGAAACCAGATCTGCCAAGCCTCAGTCTGATACCTTAAACACCTGCCCATCCTAGTTCCTGTCCCTTTGTCTGTTACTTGAGCCAGTTTTGCCCGGTTTGACTTTAAAATATTGACATACAGAACACAGTCTGCTCCTTGCATTCGTTTTGAGGTAAGGAGCAGTAAGTAATGTGGATAGCAGCAGGAAAGGCTGTGACAGCCCAGGGCACAGGTGTGCATGAAGAAGGAGAATTTTGGAAGAGGCATGTCCTCCACCATGCGATTCCACCAAAGCTGCATGCCAGAGGTGTATGCTGTACACGGGATCTCTGATCAGACAGGCCTGATTGCTGCTGGAAAAATGAAAAGGACATTAGATGTCAAGGCAAACCTCTGTAACACACCTTGTAGATCTCATCCTACAAGCAAACAAACAGCAAAATCCAACAAACAAACAAAAAACAACTCAGAAAGAGGTTTTGGGGTTTGGTTTGTGTCTATCACAATAAAACCAACATGATGGAGGAAACAATCTCTTTCCCTCTGCCCACCCTGTCCTCCCCCCAGCATCTCAAAGTTCTCTGTGAACTTGCCTTCATAGCCCAGTCAAAAAATGTAGAAAATCATAAAGATGTCTTAATTGAAAAAATAAATTACTCACAGCCAGTCTGGGCCATTTCAATCCAAACAACAAAGCAGCTCAGTTTATTTAGGGAAGATGGATTAGTGGAGAAAATTGTTATCAAACCACAAAATGACTAACCAGGGACATCCCTGCTAAGAGATTTACTTTCCTAACACAATGGCCAGCATTGTTTCTTCTGGTCTTTATGCTCAGAGACCAGAGTGAGAGAGGGTGTGCAAAGTTAGGATAAGGCACTTGAATTCCTTTGTAATTCTGGTGCCAGTCGAGGCATCCTTTATGTACTGCCAGGGAACTCTCTGCATATTCCCTGAGCCACTGCAGCACCCAGGCTGACTGAGGAGCTGGAATTCTCTGGGCACACTACCTTCTTTCCTGGTCACATTCCTGATACTGTAGCAGTGATGGAAAACAGATGCTGAGGTTGTTTCCCTAAGACCAGAAAAGACCCATTGAACCGTGGCTGAGCTGGATGAATAAACCTTGTTTGTGCAATTGTTTTATAAACTTTCAAAAGCAGTGAAGGAATTTTTTTGTCATCTTGCTTAAAAACTGGCAAAACCAAAAGAAAACAAAACAAAAGGAACAAAAAGTGGGTACAAGTGGATGTAATCAGAAATCCCTCTGACTTTTTGATGTGCACCTTTTCATGCTTTCTGAGATCAGTGGATAGCTATTCTTCTGGAAAAAAAAAAAAAATACAATCCCTGGAGGGATGATTTTGGAACTCTCTCTATTCTTTTAGGGTTTGACATCTGGAACTTGGTGGCCAGCATTTCTTACCAATAAATGAGATGCAACTAATTTTATGAAATGCTGCGGAATTATCATTCCTATTTACTGAATAGTCTCAGTAAGATACTATGAGTAACAAAATAAAATCTGGGGAAAATTATGTAATTTGAATAGAGCCTATATTGCAATCTGTGGTAAATTCACATCAAGCCTTAATCTAACTTGCAGATTCATTACCAGTTCATCATGCAAAAATACCCCCAAACCCTACAAAGATGTGCTGTCCTGTTACTGCACTTCACAAAACACGTGATGAAAAGCACAGGGTAAAAAATATGTTTGTGAAACTGTTCCACATAACCCACATGAGCAACTAATACAAGTATCCATAAAAATGAAGGTCAGAAGAGAATTGTTTCCCAGAGTAATTTGTCTGGCATGAACTGACCCAGAACAACAGATGACTATTCAGTGTGCTGCCTCATGTAGAATTCAACTATTTCCCAAAACATAGGAGGAAAAAAAATAAATAAAAACAATATGAGGAAGCAATTGATATTATCATTCCCCCATTGTTCTCTACCCTGCAAACCAAAATAACTCCAAGGACAGTATGAAATTGCCTGATAAAATATCAAGAAGACACAAGCCTCCGAGAAGCATTTTGCTACAAAAAAGAGAAAAACTCGAAAACATCCAGGGCACCACACAGTTTATTTTCCCAGAAACAAATTCTGGCACTTAGAAGATTGCCTTTGGTGGCAAACTTCATACACTGGCCATTTCAAAAACCTACAGGCTAGAAGGATTTCTATTAACCCCAGCTGGGCTCTGAACTTACATCAGCGTGAGATTTGTCCACAAATATTTTTTCTTTGCCTGTGTCTTACCTTCCCTGGGAAGGAAACACAGGCATGCAGGAGGAAAGTGTGGAGCTGGACCTCCAGCAGAAGGCAGGAGCTCGGGACATCAAGGGACAGGTACCCACCACGTGCTCCAAGTTTGGCATCAGCTTCCCAAAAACATTCACAAAAACGGGCTTAGACCATTAGCAGCTCCTTTGGCCGCCAGTTTGCCCCTGGAAAAATGAACTTTTTGGTCTCTAAAGGGAAAGTTAGGCAGGTTCTGGGGCAGCTGGGGGAGAGCCAAACCTGAACCTTAAATAGGCACGTGTGATGCCCTGGGTGCAGTGAAGGGCGCGGACGCGCTGTAGCCAAAACCACAGAGCCTGCATGCTGCCAGGGCAAGCAGGATTTCTGACAAGATTTATCATTTCTCTTGTTATGATCTAGTCCTGCAGGCATTTCATTTTAATACAAAGTAAGCACTTGTGATGATTAAGGGAAACGTAGAGTTGGATCGCTCTGTTGTTCGGTGGCCAGTCATAACACAAAATCTGCTGGTTAGTGCAGAAATTCGGTGTTCCAGGCTATGTGTGGTTACTGTCTGCTCCAGCATCTGGGCTGATGCAGGGAGCTCTTCGACACACACCAGCAGAGCTGTCCTCTGCCTTCATCAGCTCCCTTCTTGCTGCTGCCACCAGCGCTGCGCCTCTCTCTCACAGGAAGGGTTCTTGTGCTTGAAGGAAACGTGAGAATTTATCGAGAAAATTCACATGGGCCACTCCTGTCTGTTCGGGGCACAAACCCCTTCAGATGCTGCAGTGGGATTTCACACCTGAGCTCTCTCCAATCTGCCCATAAAAATCCTCGCTCCTGCTGTCACTTCCTTCCTAATTCCTGCCCTTTTGAGGCTGGTATCCACACGTGAACAGCTCCGTGCTGTTTGCTTAGCCCTCCTCCTACAGCCCAGGCAAGCTGCAGGACCTACAGTGCAGACATCTGATTTAAATAAGTGTCCAGAGGGGAGGCTGGAAAACTGGCACAGCCATGCACACAACAGCGAGCTCCTAGGCAGGAGACAGGCAGTGCCAGTGGGTTTCAGCCTGTGCTGCCTAATCAAAACCAGGGAGCAGGGAATGTGAGCAAGCTCTGCACACTGTCCTCTGCACATCCTCTGAGCTGGTTCCAATGGCATGCCCAAACCCACTTAACCATTAATACTGCCCCAAGCAGTGACATCCCAGTGACTTTTTGAGAGAACAAGGCACTTGGCAGACTTGTTTCACAACCTCACAAGGACAAGTAAATGGCTCCTCTGGCTGTTTCCATTTGTGATGCAGCTGGCAAGGAAAGCCCAGTGCAGCACTTGAACTGGGGAAGGGGATGATGAAAGCAAACATTTCCCCTTAGCAGTGTAATTAATGCCTAATTATCAGGGCTGTCATTTACATTTGTATAGATGCGAATAAATAAATAAATACATATATACATAAATATAATATTTGGGAGCATATAGGTGGAAAGAGGGGAAAAAGAAAGATTTGAGGGGTACTTAAAAAGTAACTTTTAACACTTGTGAGAATTCAAGCTGAAAAAACAATAGGAGGGATTCCTACAGCTCACAGTTGACAAATGGATTTTTTTAGACTGAATTAATGCTCTGCTTTCCTATTCACTGTGTCTGCAGCCTCCAGGAAAAATACAAGAAGGACAGAGCTCCAAATTCTGCTATGATAACCCTGACATGATTCTTCTGCTTTCCTCCTGCTTTCCCTTTTCTATTTTTTTAGGTGCTTTTTTTCATTACTATTGCTCTGATCTTCCTGGTCTTGGTTTGGATCCCACTCTGCAGTTCTTCCTCTTACTTCCTTTCCTGGCATTTTCAATGAAAAACACGCTCGTTTCTCTGCTGCCACTTTGAGATCAGGAGAACTGGATTGGGTTAGCCTGAAATACAGGTGCTCCTGTAAATACAGAATGAATTCCCCCTGAGATGTTTCAGTCCTCAATTGTGCTCCTACCTCCTGCTATCTTCTCCTAACAGGTATTGGAGGGTATGACAAAAAAACTCCTGTGACAGCTGGTAGTGGTGTAATGTGAAAAGACAGCCCATTACTGGGCTGCTCTGGGCTGGGTGAAGGTGTCAGGAGCTACCCACGTGTAATAAATGTGAAGTAGTTTGGATAGATCAAATATACACCATCTGATTTTCCTCTCTGTGGCTGGTGAAGTGATTTAAGCCTCATGTTAAGCCTTGTTGCATTGAAACAGAAGCTAACACTTTGAGATGGTGATAGATGATAACCTTTTACATGTAAATGTATACTTAATAAAAAAAAACCCAAACCGTGCGTTTTTATGCCATTTTCCCCATGGGAAGAGTTTTCTCTCCTTAAAATCTTTTCTTATTGAAAAAAAACCCAAAAAACCAAAAAATAAAATAAAGGTATTTGGAAAACATTGTCTAAGTACTCATTTTTCCTTTAGAAATAACTGGCCAGTGTAGGTGTTGATGATGCCCAGGAGTTAAGAAGTATGTGTTAATATCACTGAACTTGCAAGACCCTGCAAATTACTTTTGTGAGTAGGAGAGGAGTTCAGATTTAGGAAGCAGCCAGCCCCGTGTGGGCAGCACAGGAGGCATTCCAAATAAACTGTAGGGCTTCAGTTTTGCTCTGACACTGTTAGGGACAGGTTTATTCTTTCTTCTTGCTCTTAGAAGCCGAGCTAACACAGACAGGCTGAATAGATTTCCAGGTTCACTAATGACCTCACAGGAATTGAATAATGAAATCATATCTGCCTCTTTGCTGAAGAGAGAGACAGCCCAAGCTTACACAGATCTAATTATTGTATTTCTTGAAGATAAATTGCAGCCTTGAAGGCGTCTTGCAATCAGTTATCAGGCAGAGCTCCATGGGCACCAACTTTCATTTTTCTCCAGCACAGTGATGTCCTGCCAATATTTAACAAGGGGCTCCCACTAAAATTTCCCTATTAATCTGTTCTATACCCCCGTGTCCCTGAGGCACACATTCTTGAAGGGAAAGAAAATAGTAATGAAGAAAATCTATTCATTTATTTTTACATTACTGTTTAAACATTTTCTGAGAGTCACAGCCAAGGAGGAAAATAAAACCACTTGGCAAACAAACCTCTATTATATGTACTTTTGCAGGAAATGTTTATACTTCACTTCATTCCTGTTTAAAAAAAAAAAAAAAAAAAAAAAGAAGGAAAACAGGGAAAAAAAAAAGCTGGAGCACTTATAAAGTGGTGTTTGACTTGTGATATCAGAGTTGCTAGCAGCAAAGATGTGGAGTTACCTTTCTGTGAAAAACTGGAGAACTCAGGATAAAGCACCCTTTAAAAAAGTCTGAAAAGCAACAAAACTGGTATTCTCAAGTATGGCAAGAACAGGAATTGACTGGGTGGAGGGGAAGAGGTTCTTCAAGTGATCACCACCTGACTGCACTGAGCTATTCCATCCATTCCTGTTGAGTGGAGGAACCAACAACTGAGAAACAATAAAAGACGCTGGACCAGTCTGTCTTTTTAAAAGGAAATAATTCTGCTCTTGATTTTGTACAAGGGCTGGTCACTAGATGATAGAGTTAACAAGAGGATAAAAAGAAATAACCTGATTTAACAGGTACCTAAGGGGTGCCACAGCTCCAGTAGTGTTAGAAAACTGTCCCAACATTCCTTTCAGTTCGGCTGCAAAACCTTAACAAGGCTCTCAAGGAACACCAGAGATTTGCTCCAGTGATGTTCACTTTTCTCCTTTGACTTTTGAACCAAATCTCACTGTGTTTTCAAACTGGCTAATCTTTTACTTGTATTTGCCTTAACAAGTGACCAGAGATATGTTTTCAGGTTTAAATAGATTGATTCCAAATGTGAAACAATTGCTACTTTATTTTTATTGTTGGTGTAGCTGGTAGAAGTGTTAATGTCCTTATACAGATTATACAGGAAGAAGAAATTTTAATTATTTTGAAATTAAAATACAAAGATTTTTTCTCGCTCCGAAGTGAAAAAAATAGTTAATTCACTTCAAAGTTCAGAGCTTGCATGAACTTTCTTGTTATTGTTCACGTCTTTCTTGACTTTTTCAAAGAACTGATGTGAAAAATATTGGGATGACATGCCTACTCATCCCAATAATGAGCCCAGCTTCCCCACCCCAATAATTAACAAGTAGCCACCCGTTATTAAGCAGACCAAATATTTCAATAAAAGGTCCTGCTGAGTTGTGTCTGTTCTGAAACAGATTTCACTTGAAAATTGAAATAATGAGGTTCCCCATAACTGATAAGCAGCCCAATCAAGCCCACTGCACTGGGTTCATAAATCTTAAGCAGAATTTAATTGCGAGCAGAGTTTTCCTGACAGGGCCAATAATGGGGCCTTTTCCTCTCGCCTGCTGACTAGTTGTGGTTCCCATGATTCCAGTAAATCTCTAGACCTGCCTGCAAGGAAAACAGTTTGAAGTTCAGTCATCACTTGAAAGGGAATTTGAGGGAGCTGCGAAAACAATGCCCCAATGATGATGATGGTTGTTGAACACTGGGGACAGACAGCTGAAAACAAAACACCCGAGCAAGTAATTAGCAAGACCAAATCACTTCCAATTAGGCAGCTCAACACCAATTTCCTGTGGTCTCAGGGGGCCATTCCCTTTGAAAGAAGAAGATCACCTCTAAAAATGTACCTTTCCTCTTACCTAGATGGAAATTTGAGCAAGTGGAAGGATGTAGGAAGAGTAGACCGTGATAAGGTGGGACCACATGCAGCTTCTGCAGTGGGCAATGTACCTCTCCTAGCGCTATGGGAGCATTCACAAACCCTTTGAACACATATATTATTCCAAAAACATGCAGATGTGGCCTCTGGGCACATGGTTTAGCGGTGAACATAGTGCTGGGTTACAGCTTGGACTTGACAGTCTCAAAGGTCTTTTCCAACCTTAACCATTCTATGATTTTCTGTTCTCCTGATCCCATCTGGGGATACTAACAGCAAGATTTAGTATGTGAGAGAAAAAATCATGCTGAAATAAATGGGATTAGTCAGTATTTCTTCTTAGCAAAATCGTTAACTCTGACTGAGTTGGCACTTCCGTATGGCTGCTCAAACACAGCAGTGAATTGGCTTTAAAGTTTTTGGACTGCAGAGACTGGTAACTGAAGCACTTTCTGGATCAGAGGAAAGTCAGAACTCTAGAAATTCAAGTCAGTCAACCACTCAGTGCTGAGGTCTTCTCTGTTAAGTAGGAAATAATGTTGGATGTT
The DNA here is from genome assembly GCF_971803275.1 of Cyanistes caeruleus. Classification (NCBI taxonomy): domain Eukaryota; kingdom Metazoa; phylum Chordata; class Aves; order Passeriformes; family Paridae; genus Cyanistes; species Cyanistes caeruleus. Next base: position 77,223,387 of record NC_141705.1, read on the forward strand.
GCTGAAATAAAGGTATCTAACTAAAAAATCTTACACATACTATCATTGCCAAACCACTAAGTTGTCCCATGCTCTTCAAAGGGAAAAAAAACCCCAAAAAGACAAGTCCTTCTAAAGGAATTCAGACCTAACAAACCCTTCAAGTGCTGTTCACAGACAGATACAGCAGAGGTTTTGCTCTTTTCCATACTATCACCCTGGTTTTGGAACTACCAGAGCCTGGAAGACAAAGCTCAATGAAAACAATACAGCTAAAGATATCGGAAGACTTTTGTAAGTTTTGCTGTGTTTTAGGCTGAAGACTTAAGATTAATGTGTACCTCTTACACAGAAAAAGAAAAATACGGCACATTCCATCTTAGCAGACAGTGTATTGGATTTTAGCTGATTTATTGTTGTGCTGTGTGGATTTGAGGGAAATCACTGTGCTGCGGTGTTTCGCAGATTACGCAGGGTGCAAGCCAAAATATTTGTTATGAAAGCAACCGTTTGCTAAATTTGCAAATCTTTACGGGCCCTTTGTTGGCAAAAAGCAAATTCAGTCCTACTGGAAGCATTCCTGCAGTCCACCGAGGGGCTGGAACACAAAGGTGCACGCTCTGAACGATGAGCCTTGCACCACAGACCTTCAGCACTCCAAGCTGCTGCACGTCTGACACACACCAAACTCATTTAGGGAACTTAGGCTTTACTGGGTGGGATTCCAGTGAGCTTAAATGAGCCATGAAAAAAAAAAAAAGCAAACATTATGGAAAGGCTTCCAGTTTCACTAGGAATGTAAATTGTTTACATCTTCCCTTTCAGATCTCCTGACTATCCTATTTGTTTAATAACCAAGCCCCAAATTTCAGCCTCTGTTTGTAGTCTCAGAATATTTGAGGATCTTCCTTCTTGAAATTATTACTACTCTTGTCAGAAATTTGGGTATGAATCAGAACAGTGATGATGATGGAAAGAACAACTTCATGTCATTTGTGTGCTTGGTCTCCACTTTGTGAATTTTTCGAAGTGTTTTAGTTTGCACAAGCCATTTCTAGTTTTTTTGCTGAATGCGAGGAAAAAGTTATTTTGTGTGTCCGTTTCAGTCTTTCAAAATGTCCCTCAAGCACATATCAAGGTGTGGTATGTCCTTGTGCAACCTTCCTACCTTTCATTTTCGTTTTGAAAGGAATTCAAATTCCTAGTCACAGACCCTCCCCCCACACCCCCAAATCTCTTTAAGATTTTCATACAGACTAAACATGAAGTATAGAAAACAGGGTTCCTCTTTAATGGTTCTTGACAGCTGGCTAAAGGGGCAGCATATGTTTAATCCATGCACTTATAAACCTTTCATCTCCAATGAGCCAAATAGACATTTTTCTAGCAATACTGAACCTTATTAAGATTTCTTCAGACCTTTCGTTGATGGCATAATTAAAAAAAAACATACATTGGAGTTTAGTCTGAGTGTCCTCTCAGCAGTGGAAAAGTGCTTCTGTCAGTGCTTTTTGTGGTGGCTGTGAATCTGCAGGAATATCTTTTGTGTTTCCTGAAGACTAAATCTGCCTTTGGTTTGAGGCTTGTACTCAAGCCTGAAGCTCTCTGACTTTTGGGGGAAGATGGACGTGTAAAGAAGTGGAACAGAGCATGAAGGACCCTGCTTTTGGAAAGAGGGGAAGAAAGGGTTGTGTTGGGCATGTGAAGAGAACATCCACAGTAAAACTCTCCCGACTTCATATCGAAATCCTCCCCTATGCCTAGGAATGAAAGCATTAACCGGTCTGCCTTGTGCTATGTTTAATACAAAATTTAACTGCAAAAATGGACCCAAACTCATTGGTGATTGCCATTTTAGATCACAAGCCAGACCATGAAGCAGCAGGATCGTATTCCAGCAGCCCAGAATGACATCTCTGGCTCTGCCTTCCCCAGAAATAAGCCACCACAGCTCCACCCAGTCCAGTGCCTGACGGGGCCGGTGTTTGCACACACACGCACTGCTGCCCCTCTGAGCATGATGGCAAAAGACAGACTTGGCTGGTTAATGCCATCAGATAATTTAGCTGCTCTCATTATCTTGAGGTAGTGTTCCAGGTTGTGAAAAGCTCATGACCAGTCATTACATCAGAAAGAAATTTATGAAGTCAAATGAATTTCAGCACCTGAGCCAAGAAATCAAGATATTAAGAGTCTGCATTAAGCAAAGATTTTTTTTCTTTTCTTTTCCCCCAAACAAAAGTATTTTTAGCCTAGCTATAGGTATCACAAAAATAACTGAAAAGCACATGAAATAAATCTGGCATGTCATTTTCCAGTTTCTTCTAATTTTGACTGCACAATTAAAAAAAATTCTTCTGTCACTTGCTCCATTGCATTTGCATGATATCAGAGCCACCTTAAATCACATCTAACACCTGAATTTCCCATAAAGTATAACACTTATGTATATATGCAAAGGATTTCCTCATCTTTACTTAATTCTGGCCAGCTAGCCATGTTTTCTTCCAGGATGAAAACATTTAATCTGTCACAGAGTCATCCAGTTGCATTATAAATGTTTTCTTAAATGGCAGTTCTGTCTTTTTCTTGCTGCTTTGCAAACCACAAATATTTGTAATATGTTTCAGAAGCTTTATTTTTTTTTTTCTTAGTCAGCTTCTGCTACAATATTTAACTTTTTACATTTGCTTTTCGAACATTGTGCCATTATCAGCAGGTATTGGTATGTAAAGTCTCACTGCTGTCCTGGCATAAGAGAGAGTAAAGATAAAGAATAGACAATCTGATGAGTCCAGGCTAAATTCTATGCAGATTGCAGAAAAGAGTGGTGCAGTTGCTGCCACAACTGGACATCAGTCTCAGAAGAGAATCTCTCCAAAATTTGGTGCATCACTCAACACGAGGGAATCGGAGACTCAGATGTCAGGGAAAGTTTATACCAGCACCTTCCTGACCCCTGAGCAGATGAAGGAAGACCTTGAGATGTTCACAGCACTGCTTGAGTTCACCTTATAAAGCCAGCTCCTCAGGAACTGAGCCTGGAAACCAACACCCTCCTTCACAGGAGCTTTCCCAGAGCACAGAAAAGCGGTAATAAATTAAAGATGTAACATTGTTTTGAAGGAGAGAGGGAGTTTTAGCTGACAAAGCACACAGTGTTTTGGCCATACGTTTTGCCTACAGTCACTTGGCACGCCGCTTGAGTGGGGCAGCACAACATTTAATTTAAAAAAAAAAAAAAAAGCAAGGAGAGAGAGCCACAGCCACAATTCTCCGTGTCTGGATGATGCAAAATATTTATATATTCTTTTGTGGAACCTGACATCCTCAGCCTGCAAAGAGAACACTTAACTGACTTGATTTGTTGAAACAGTGTAGTGTTAGTAGAGCATTACATAAATATGAAGTAAGTAGCTCTCCTAAACTTAGTATGTCTTGAAAGAGAATATTAAACTGTGGATTGCCAATTCCCAGCTGAACTGCAAACCATTTCTCACTTCAGCTGATGAAGTTCAGTTCCATTCCTTACTGTTTCAACCCAGCAGGAAAGAAATGTAATTTCAGACAACAGGGACAAATTCGCAGTTGAGGAAAATAAGTATGCAGCATCATGGATGCCTGGATCAGCTTTTCTAAGTATCCACTAAGATTTGCAGTTCCCAATACAGTGGAACAAATAAAGAGCCCTTCTTTCTTTCTTTCTGCCTTCTGAACAGTGGAAGGTCTGGCTTCCACACGTTCCTGTATCACAGTCAGCTGGAAAAATTGTGGGTTGCTTGTGTTTGGGGTTTTTTGGTGGGACAAAAACTTCATTCCAGAAAGAGTGTCTTAGAAACACTTATCATTTATGTCAGTCTCAAAAAGGTCCAAAAGATGAAATAAAGTTTCCACGAGGTGCCTTGGAGGTGATCAAGAACACCTTGTTTTTTTGTTGTCCCTGGCAAATTGTCTCTTCCAACCTGACTTTCTCTTTCAAGCATGGGTGCTGCAGAGCCTCCCTGAGCTGTGAGCCCTCCCAGCCTGTGTTCCCTGCAGCTCCCTGGAAAGGTGGAGTCCATGTAGTCCAGAGGAAAAGGCTGTGCATGCTCAGACAGGCATTTCTCAGGATGTTTAATCCTTCTTTTCCCACTCTCCTCCTCTGACTATACCTGTACTGACCTGTAACCTTTGTCCAACCTCAAGCTTGTCTTCGTAACTAGAAAAAAAATAAAATTTCTCTGATTCTCAACAAGCTCTGTCATTACCAAATCAATCTCCCTAATTCAAAATAGTTTTCCCAAGCTCATTTTTTGTGCCCACAGAATGCACCCTGATCTCTGCAGAGAGCTGATTTGAAGAGCACAGAAAAAAGCCATTTTTTCAGGAGAAAATTTAGTCCATACTTCAAAACCTAAGAAATTTGTTGCCTGACCTTTACCAATGTCTCTTCCATCACTCACACAGGTATAGATTAGTTTAACAATCCTCAGCACTCACCGTGACTTTCTCAGTCAAGAGTATTTGATTTTGTCCCAGCTGATCACAAGGAGGCCTTTGATGTTTAGTATCATAGCTTTTGGACTTTTCTAGGCTACCTCAGTGTCATTAGCAACTCTGAAGAAATCTACCATCCCATACCTTTTTAAACAGAAATTTTCTTTGCACTGTTTCTTAATTTTCTTTATTTGCACCTCTGGTAACTTTATTTCAATTTCTGGACAATGACTTGTGCCACTATAACTTACTTGAGCATTAGAACTCAACCCTAAATGAAATAAAAATAGAAACATTCCAAAGAAAGTAATAGTAATGCTGTACATGCTTGTGTCCTTATTTAAAAAAAAAAAAAAATATTACAAGAAATATTAATTCTTCAAATAGTATTTTGGAAGTCTTATAAGAGCATATAAGAAGTGCAGTGTTCTAAACTCCAGGAAGAATAATTTCAGTTTTATCTCTCCATTCTTTCTAAAGAAAATTAAATTACTACTGAATTTTAAAGCATGGGATGCTGCCAAGCATTGGTGCCCATTCATTTTGCTGAACTTCCTTTTCTGCAGTGTATTCTTTCAGCGGTGGCTATGTCAACAGATTTCTGTTGTCCCTATTTTATCCTGCTGAACAGGAAAGAGTCTTTTTTTTTCTTTTGTATTGTATTATGAAGGTTTCAGCATTGTAAGCACAGCTTTAATATTCAATGCATTGAACCAGTAACAAAGGAGAGATGTTAAAATTTTAAATACTGCAGGTAGGGTACAGGAAGATAAAGAGGCTATCAGAGTTTGCAGTGCCTGGTGGACTAAGAGTAATGACTACAACTACAAAAGATAAATTGAGTTCTGTTGCAAATGGCCTTGAGATCTGGGGCTGTGCACAACTGGTCAAAAGTAATTTCAGGGGGTTGGTGGTTTAAATGCATTAACAGAATATTCAGTGCTGGTTATTTTCTTTATAATATTTACTATTCAGTACGGCTAATGCAAAACACTGCTTGAGTCATAGTGGGGGGATTTGGCAGCCAGGGAAACTTGGAGAGTTTAGCAATTACAGTTTAGGAATGTGCCATGCACACAAAAAGAAAAGAAATGCTCTCCTGTATGCACATATAGGAGCATGAACCCAATCAAGAATTACTATTCCATCACCCCCATCTACTCTGAGTCAATGTGTTAGTTTTCCAGCACTTATCGGATAAGTTGAATAGTCTGATAATATTTCTAGTTTTTGACCAATACTAAACTGAACTCTATTCCCTAAATTTCTCAGATGAATTTATTTTCCATACACCAACCTCTGCCATTCACACAGACTTCATTTTCCATGCCAGTTGAAGGCCATCCACGTGCAGAATTTGTCTGGCTATCGGTACAGGTAATGTTTCATCAGAGTTTTAGGGATTTCCAAGCTAAGTTATGCCTGGCTAGCAAGGCTTGGGCACAAGGTACTTCTGATATTTAGCATCTTTATAAGTGTGTGAAAGAAGAAGGTGAAAAATTAAATAAATCCCACATATTTTGCCTATCATTTGAAGGGTATCAAATCTGAATGTGTGTCACAGTTTCTTGAGACCAGAGTTTCTTTCAGCAACAGATACTTCACAAGGGAAATAACAACAAAATTCAAAAAGTCATTTTCCCAGCAGGGAGTGGAAGAACACGATCCAGGAAAGATATTAGCTGTTGAATGATGGCAAGGACAGTGATGATGAAAGCCCTGGATATTGGTACCAGCCCAGAAAAGCATGTGGCACTCATGGTGCATTTTGAAAAGAAAACAAAAGAGAAATAAATCCAGACAGCAGTGCTGTGAGGACATGGCCACTTGAAGGATTACCTGTTTGCTATTAACTTCACAAGCTCAGTGACATTTGCAGATATGATTTGGGAGTAGGCTCTGCTGCTCTGTCCCACATTTCATCACATCAGTGATGAGAATTTGCTGATATCACCAGTTATTCACCAGTTCTGAGGTAACACCAAAAAAGACATGAGCAATTCAGGATGACCAAGGACAGTGGTAACAGTTGGGTTGGTGAGACCTGGAAAGGCCATGACTCCCAAAGCTTTAACCTCTAACCTTTTTTTATTTTGTATATCTATTCCATCTAGTTGGGTGTAAGCACAGCTTGGAACTACACAGACATCTTTTTGGGTAGTGGAGAAGCCAGAAAGAGGGAAAAGAGCCTAAAAGCAATTTTAACTTTTACTGGCATCACACTTTTAAAAAAAAATGTCTGAGTCAATAAAATACATGGATAACCCATGGAAAGCAAATAGTTTCCCTCTGGAAGGAACTATCCCTCTTGCCTTCATTGGCAAGATCATTCATCTGTGAAAATGCACTAAGAAAAAAATTAATTAAGACACAAAATCTCAACTGGATTACATTAGATGAGAGCATAATTTACCATTTGCCAGCTGGTAACTGCATGTAAGGAAGATTTGAAGGTTGGTTTCTTATTTGGGAAGTCAGGGCTGCAGAGAATCCATATATTTATTCAATGCAGAGCCCTTCTCTTTATCTGAGCTGCAAGACATGAGATTGCTCAAAACCAGTGTCCTCCCACAAAACAAAAAAAACAAAAGCACAAAAAAAAAAACACACAAAAAAAAAAAAACCCAAAAATTAAAATAAAATCTTCTATGAAATGACACTGAGAACCCAGGTTTTTTTTAAAAAATCACTCATCCATGCGTGGTGGGGGGTGCTGTGAACCCCATTCTGTGTCACAGACAAAGTCCACACAGATAAGGGAAAGAGTGTTAATATGTGGAATACTTTGTCTAAATAGCCTGAAAAGTTCCTTTTCCCTTTCTCATGCACAGCTTTGTCCCCAGAGCATAAGTGCTGATGATTCAATGGATTGTGCATGGTAACTTTGCCACACTCAGAGTTGTAAGAAGTGGTAAGAAACACAAGATCAATTTCAATTCTTACTGGAAATGCACACTTCACACATTCATTGATTGAAGGATCATAAAGTCTTACAAAGGAAAAAAAAAACACCAAACAAAACCAGACTTCTTCTTGTTTTTGCTGTTTGTTTTTTTTAAAAAATTATGTTCAGAAAGCCATCCTTTATTGCAAGTTTCAGCTGTATCTTGAGTATTTTGGCCAAGTTTTGTGCCCACAAAGTGGAGCATGGACCACGCCTTTAACTACAGGAGGGAAGGCCTGTTGTATAACCAAATAAATAAGTTGTGTCTTCTCCTCAGGGAAAAGGGTGGATGAGCCTATTCTTGCTGCTCATAAAGTAAGCACTGATCTATCTGTGAACAGCTGATTTGGCTGAGAAGGACAGAGGGGATCAAGTGATGTTTTAGATCAGGCTTTCAAGCACTTTGAAAAGGTAACAGGAGGGTTTATTCACTCAGAGAAATCTGTGGTTATTCAAGTAACTGAAAGCATTTAAGGCAGGAATGCCACACAAAAGAGAAACATTAATTAGGCCGATCATAGCACTGTAGATCTATTTTTACAAAGCCCAAACACATTTATACATAGCTGTTCCTTTGAAGCATTTGAAGGCACCATTTCTTTCTTCCTTATCAGTTTAATTGACATCTTCATTCAACCCCAGCCAGCTGTTGTGCGAATTTTTAATCATTTGATTTCTTTCGGGGAGAGGCTTAGTCTTTTGAACTCTAGGAATAATTATTATTGCAAAGCAGTTTTCCCTTTCCAAAGGGACTGCTTTGGGGTCACCACTGCTTCCAGGCTCTCTGGGCAGGAGAACAATGAGGCTTTGTTGGTGCTGGAACGCTGTCCCTTCCAAAGGGGCTGGCGCTCTTTCTTTCTGCGCTCGCCTCCGCGTGTTGAAGCGAATTGTGCCAAATCAAAAGGCTTTAAATTAGCACTTCACTGCTGGCAAGTGCCTGGAAGTTAATGCTAGATCCTAGGGGGATAAGAACCCTTTTCTACACCCTTATGCCCAGGTATACCCTTCAGAGTGTAAGGTGGCTTAGGAACCTAAACTGCGCACTTATGGTTATTTTCTCTTCTCATTAAACAAAATTTTTAGAAGGAATAGTTTGCAACTTTCAGCTAATCACCAAAGAGAATATGTATGATTGCACTTTGTGAGGAAAGAGCAGCTATATTTCTATTTGGGATAAGGCTAATTTTCAGTGACAAGAGCAAGGATAATTATGGAAGAGGGATGGAAGCTGCAGAAAAAAAGGGAAGCGCTGCTGCCTGTAGTAATCTTGCCAGTAAATGATCCCACTGACTATCAGACATACAAGTGGATTTGGGAAATCCAAATAATTCTATATATATAGAATATTATATATATATTCTATATATAAGCCTGATAATTAGTATAAAAAGTAGATTGTTAATTTTGTATCTTCATTGCAGGTTCAAAAGCTTGTCATGTAATCTTGGGCCATACAGGACCTCTCTTTATCCAATCTCTTAATAAAAATAATAATTAATTAAAACTTAGAGTTTAAAATTCCCTTCTTGACTTTGTAAATAAGGAAATTTTATTTTAAAAGTTAGAGGAATAATGTCTTCATGCTTTAGCTTCACAAGAAAATTGTTTTTACATGACACATTTGTAAAAAGCCAGGCAGAATCTGTTTGCAAGAGACCAGAATTGACACCTGCTCTGCTGCACACTGGAGGTCAGATACAGGTTTTGCAGCCTTGAGGCTCACCCCTAATCTCCACCCTGGCTCTGATGACCAGAATTGCCTCACCCAGTGACTGCAGCAGGGCATTTCAGAACAGAGCTTACAGGATGTGTGACACCCTCTGATCTGCCAATGCCCAGGTCACAACCTGTCCCACAGGGCTCTGTGCGAGGAGTGAGTGCTGCTCACATCTCTGAAGGGGTTTCCACGCCATGGACAGCACCAGCTGAGTCCCAGGCAGCACCACTGGAAAGGAGCCTTATGCTTTTCTTACTGGTGTACAGCAGAAGACCTTGTGCAGCACATAAATCACGTTTGCATCCCGAGCTGTGTCTTTAAAGGATGTGAATAACGCACGTGATAACACGGCGGGGTGGAAGGAATGGCTGAGAGGCAGCATCAGAGAAAACACTGCAAGGAGCAGCAAAAGGTCACAGAAACCACACGGCTCCTTGTGCTCCACAGCTGTATGGAGAACACATAAATAGGCTCCTAAAAACTAATTAAATTCAGAAGTGTAGTTTGAAGAACATGGTGTCGGGCCAGAGGCAGAGACACCGCTCTCGTTCGCTAGCGCCCAGCACAGCCCAGTAAACGTGACTTCCAGTGGGTTTGCAGGCCAGGGGAGCTCTGCCATTCCCAGATGTCTCTATTTTCCCCTTGCTCTGTTTACCTGACAGTCACAGCTGCTGAAAGGAAGCCCAGTTAGATGCTAATTCCAGTCAGGCCCCAGGGAATATGAAATTGGTGGGATTGCTGGATTGTTGGATCCTCCACTCTCTTCTGCATAGAGGGTAGTTACCATTCTCGGGATTCCTCTTCCATCTTGTAGCACTTTTTTTGCTGTTGTTTGTTTTTTCTAAATAAGCCTGACCCGGTCTTGTCCTCGACAGCTTCTTGGAGAATGTTATAAAGCCCCAGTTGCACATCTCCCCTGCGCAGGAATGATAATAACTGCTGTTAAATTTTGCTACCCCCCCTGCACAAAACATACCAGCCCTGATGAACTGCAGACATAAAACTCTCACAATCCCAGAGCCCCACATAAGCAAAAGAACAAAATGGGGTTTTAAAGAGTGCAAGCACTCCCTTGCCTAGAAACTGTGGATTTGTGGAAGGTGGAAGCCCAGGCAAAGCTGAGCGGCAGGAGCTGCTCCAAGGTGCCTCAGCTGTGGGAGCAGAATGTGTCCTTGCTTGTGCTCCTGAACAAGGTTTTTGTGGCCAGACTGACAATTCATTACATATTCCTAATTAAAGCTACATATAAATTGCCAAAACACAATTTTATTTGTAAGATAAGTATTTTCCAATGTCTGCTTTACCAAGGCGAGATGGTTGGCCCTAAAATACAATTGAGACCTAAAATTCGGTTCAGAATCTTCTGTAATTCTAAGAGTATTCAAGACCAGAGTGTAAAGTTAGAATGAATATCTCTTTTTACTCTTTTCTGACAAGAACAAAGGGGAAAAAATTGTGCTTTGAGCACCCTGGCCAAGTGGAAGGTATGCCTGCACATGGCAGGAGAGTTGGAAAGATATGATCTTTAAGGTTCCTTCCAGCTTAAACCATTCCATGATTCTACGACAGAAAAGTCAACTATGAGTGAGATTTGCTATAAAGAGAGACCCAATACTTCTTCCATGTAAAAACAGCAGCATATGGAGGAATATGGATTTCTCTGCACACAGGTGGAAATGATTATATTAAACATTATAGTTATTTTGAGTCAAATAAGGTCCAGATTTGAGAGACATAAAACTAGTGTGACACTAGTTTATCTCTTAGGCAAGTCTTCCTGACTGCTCTCCCTGTACTGACAAGTCTTTCTGGCTCTCAGATGGTTTCTAGGTGTTTTCACAGTAGGAGGTTGGAATGGGAACATCCAGGTTTTCTTACCCGTTCACCAATGACTGATGCTCAAAATAAGCCGTAGGTGCATGGCACAGAACTGTGGTGTTTGGGGATGGTTTGTATCCTAGTGCAGGAGTCACTTGCCTCTCAACTAGGCCCTCAGTCTCCACCCTTGAAAGTGGGAACAGCCTGTACAATCCAAATCTTTGACAAAGGTCCTAATTTTAAGTAGGTAGGTGAAAAGTGGAAAGGAAATGCTAAATGTAAGTGAAATCCAATAGCCCACAAACCGTCTAGAGTAGCACTGATGTATATATGGCATGTTCTGAGGAAAAAAAAATAAAGAAGAGCAAAGAGGGTCACCCACTAAGGTTCATTTTTATGACCATTGTATAAGATTTCTGTTTGAGACTGAAAGTACATTAAACAGTCATGGTCTGTCAGTGACCTTATATTTAAGAGCAGAGAGGTAATATGGGATTATTGGTAACACATTATTTTACAGGGCATCAATAACCATGTGTAAGAAATTACCATAGAATTACAATGTTATTACATGGTTATTTGTGGCTTTGCCAAATGCAATGTTACTTGATCATCCTTGGATTAATGGGGTGTTGATCGGGTTTGGCCATTTACCTCCATCCTGGGTCATAAACCTGATGTTAGCTGAACTACGTTCCCAGTCTAGCAGTCATAGCATTTAACATTTCTTTTGCTCTGCAAAAAAAAAAAAAAAATCTGCTGTTGGGAGGTCAAATCACAAAAGACTCTGGTTCTAAATTGCAGAGGCTTTCAAAAAGACTTCATCAAGACCTTCTCAATAAACACATGTTATTTTATATTCCCCACAGTCTGTTAGCAGATTCTCAAAGTTTGGAGATTCATATTTTTCCAAACTATTTGGATTTTTCCATCAAGAAAACACTGCTTGCCACCACCTTCCTCTGTACTGTGAATGGTTCACAGACTCAGAGAACAATATTGGAGAGGTTTGAAGCAGTCCTGAAGATCATCGAGTCAAACTAACCCAGCACTGCCAAACCCAGCACTAAAGCATGATGAACACTTCCAGGGATGGCCACTCCACCGTTCCTCTGTTCCATCGCCTGACCACCCTTTTGCTGAAGAATTTTTTCCTGATATCCAATCTAAACCTCTCCAGCACAACTTGCAGTTGTTTCCTCTCGCCCTGTCTCTTGTTTCCTGGGAGAAGAGACCAAACCTCCTTGCAGATGGTTGCAGAGAGTGAGAGCTTCCCCCGAGACTCCTCCAGCCTAAGCAGCCCCAGATCCCTCAGCTGCTCCTCCCCAGACTTGTGCTCCAGACCCTCCATTTGCTGATGGATGCTACAAGAAAGCGTGGGTGACCCAGAAATTTAGACCAATGCACCCCCTTTGTCTTTTTAGACATTTTTAAAAGAAACAACAAGCTGTGGACGTGAGGTTTTGGCAGAGAGGCTGGCTATAACCTCTGCACTTCAAACACTGACAGCAACAGGCTTTTCCCCTCACTGCATTTCTGTTTTCCTAGTCTTTCTCCTAAGGTTAAGTCACCTTGAACCCAGCTCTGACACAAGCTATTTTCTTTTCTTTATATGCAGAGACCAGCTGCAGGGCTCCTTGCTGACCAGGCTTGAGGGAAGCCTAATAGTACCCTACATCAGCCTAGAAAGTTCCCCACAGTGTGGGCTTTCTGTTCCTTATGAGAGAGAGTTTCAAGGAAATTTAAATATTTTAGGGTAGAGGCAGAGCTGAAATTCCTATGTGCTTAGACTGGCTTTATTGGTATCCCTCACAGCAGCAATAAAAAATAAAACAATTTCTAGAAAAATGACTGCAATTCTAAGAGCTTGACCTTTTCTTCCACCTCTTTGAGTAATAAGAGAACATATTGTGGTCACAGTGCCTTATGCTTAGTTTGTACTCACAGTTCAATGTTGTAAATTGAATATATTGCACAGTCATGGTCATACACAGCCCTTGTCTGCTGGTCAGCAAGGGTCACCCCATGACTCACATGACCCTCACTGCAGTCTGACATGTGAGAAAGTGGTTTTTTTTAATCAGAAACGTGCTGTGAAAGACTAGGAATGCCTAAGAATAAGCTGCAAGGGTTCAGCAACACTCGCACAGTCCTCACGGCTTTCTCCTGCTCTGCCACTGATTCCCCCTGCCATCCTGAACAAACTAACTCCTAGGTATCTCAATCTTCCCCAAATCCCAAATGCAATAATAGTGCTTCCTGTCTCCATAAGTGACAGAGGGAATTTGTTAATATCTTCGAGCCGCTTCAGCCTCTCAGCTGAAAAGTGCTATTCACGCTCAGATTATTATATTTGGAGCTGGGGATAATGGGGATATTCAGCTCTATGGGCTGTCTTTAACTCAGGTGCCTCTTTATTCCTTGCCTGAAATGTAAAGCTCTGAGCTAACTGAACACCTTCCATCAAAGTGACTGTCACTTTTCGTATTGATGCAGCTGCAATTTGTAATTTCTTTTCCATAATCCTATGAGGAACCAGAAGTGGTAGAGGAATGCCCACAGCCTCTTTCCCTGCAAGCTGCTGTCTGCTCAGCCAGGAGGCTGCTGTGGAGGGCAGGAGCTCTGGTAGGACTGGCAGTGAAAGCTCTCATCACCAGCTTTTAATCAAACCCACCAGCCCTCCTGTAAGGGGAACTGTCTGTCAGCAGCTCTGGCAATTCAGCGCCGAAAGTGCTCCTTGCTCTGTAGCCTAATTCAGGAAAAACTCTTCTTTAGGAGTGTTAACATTGGCATCCACTACCTCATTCCAGCTTATACTTTAGCAAATAATTTCTCTTTCCTTTCACCAAATTCATCCTCAGTGGAAATTAGAAATATATGTTGCCATACTCTTGAAAATTCCTGAATAAATCAAGGGCTGGGTGATTTGAATTTATAACAGAACTATCCATCACTCCTTGAGCTGCACAACACTTTTATATATAAATGTTCTGTCTTCCATCTGAAAGTAACCTTGGGGATTAAGTACTACTGGGTGTAAAATTGCCTCCCCTTTCTTACCAAAAATATTCACAACCTGACAATTTCACCTACATAAGTTTGTCATTCCAGACATGGAATATTTCTACCCATTATTTGCATTGTACAGGTTTTGAGACTGTGACACAAAAGAACATAGGCAGCTTCCACAACCTCCCACTCCTCCCAGAATTCCCTGTTTAATGATTTTGATTTTGAAATTGCACACCTCAAAATGTTAAGGCACTGATTACTAGAGTCACCTGAGTAGAAGGCAGGGGATTTGAAGGTGGCCCGAGAAGATTTTAACCTCAAATGCAGAAAGTGTTTTTGTATCCCAATTTAAAAAATAAAAAAAGTAATTAAATTTAAAAAGTAAAGAATAATTTTGTAGTAGAATTCTAGTTTGACAATTAACTGTCAAACACAGGAATTTAAAAAAAAAAGATGCAAAAGAAGAAAAAAAGACTAACAACTTTTTGTTTTTTGAGATCAAGTTAAGTAAAAATTTTTAAAAGTTAAACCTTAAATTGTTAGAGATTAACAAAGCTGCTTAAAAACAAATGTGCCCATAAACAGCAAAAAAATCCTGTTACTGTCCCAGACCTCCTGTGAGGGAAGGATCACCTGCTTGTGCTCTTTGCCATGGTGTAAACTCTAAAATGGCCTCAAAATGGCTCAGCAGACCCTAATTTATATTCAATGATAGACATGTATTGAGTGTAAAATTCTCCAATATTAATTTCAGTAAAGGTATAGCCAGAATTTTATGCAGAGTAAGGGCTCCAGCTTGGATGAAATCTGTTGTAGTCTCTGCTTATGTTATTTTCTTTTCTGGGGGAAAATCTTCATCTGGAAAAGGAATTAAAAACTGCATGTCTTGTAATGTAAAAATGGAATAAACATCAGAAGACACAAGGAAATTAAGCAAGAGAAATGCACAGAACATTGAGTACAATTTTTCATGGAATTCCCTGTAACTTCATATAACAATAATTATACTTCATAATTTTGTATAGTGATAAACAAATATTTTCCCCAGAAAAAGTAAATGTTATTTCTTGAACTCTATGCAAAAGAAAGAGGGAACCATCTAAAGGGAAAGCCAGACATATTTTATGTTGATTGCAGTAATAAAATCTCAACCTCTGCAACCATCAGAATCAATGTTACTGTAGGGGTCTGACCCAGAATTCACTGGAGTCTAGGGAGAGATTTGTCCTGACTTCAATGGGCTTTGGATTAGGTTCTGCAAGAACAGCCAAACCCTGAAAAAAATTTGTCCTGCCAAGTTCAAAACCAGATCTTTGAATACAAATAAAACTGAACCTCAATATCATCTCTTCTTGCAATAAATTCTTCTAAGTTCATTGGGTAGAAGGAGCTGAGATTTCACAATACCTAAAAGCTCGGTTTCCCACATTCCAACAGAAATAAAGAAACCTGCTGGGGCTTTACTGGTTCCATCTTTTCTGCTCCCCAAGGAATACTGAAGACAAGGCTCCCCACTCGTTGGTGGAACTCGCTCTCCGTTCCCACGTGAAAGTGGGCAGGGACCTCTACCACAATTGCAGTTCTCAGGGTGGGAGAGGGATGAAAAATGCATCCTTCTCTTATTTGGTTTCCTCAGAGATTATGGACGTAAACCCCATGCCCAGATGAATGGGATGCTATTTTATTATTTTGTTTTTCCCCTCCCCACAACTTCTTGGCTCCCATCTCAGACTTGGAAGTCAGTTTTATTTATTTGGGGGAAGGTGTAGGCTGGACAGTTGCAGTCATATATTCATGGCTGTAATTGCTCCAGGTTTTTTTTTTCCACTCATCATTCCCTTTCTGCATCCACTCGTCACTGCAAAGCCAATAAATCCCAAGATTAATCCCTTGTCTCTGCAGCATATTGAATGCAGTTAGAGTCCTCCAGGAGAGGACTGGCCAGCCATCACACCTCCACGACTGCTTGCTGTCTGCTTCACTCCCGTCTGGCATTTGCAACCCTCGCGCTGCACTGACACAGCCACGGAGATGGGCTCTGGCCTGGCTGGCAGGTCATCAAAAGCAGCTTTATTTCAATATTACAGCCCTGATTAATAATGTGGGCCAGGGGATTCTGTGAGGATGGCTGGTCTCTCTGTTGCTGCTGGTGTGAGGTTTAGGGTTGGGTTGGAATAGGAGTGATCTTCAGCTTTTAATGGTTTTTTCATTAGCTGAAGAGTAATATATGTCATTGCACCAGGCAGCTGCTTCTGAACAGCTCTTCCTGTGGCATTCCACCACCAATAATACTTTAAATTAAATAACATCATCAGAACTCAGTCACCTCGCTCACCATGATGCACAAGCAGTTTAATTTAACAAAAACAGGGACTTCTGCTTCTGTTCCATGTGTCACAGTTAAGTCTGAGCATCATCTTTCCTCCTATCACAGGTGAAAAAAAAAGAAAAGTAGCAAATTGCAAGGAAACCTTCAACAAACCTTTGTGTTTTCAGGAGAACCCAATACTGACTTTTCTACACCTATATCTAGCAAGACAATGTTTTGATTTTCTCTAAAAATTTAAATATATGAAGAAATTATGGAAAAGCAACGCTTGGTTTCTTTCCCCTCCATTCATTAGCCATAACTAAAACTCACAGCTCACATTCATTGAGAATAAATTATTTTTGGGGGAAAAAATGAAATGGGAACAGGAGAAGATTTGGATAAGACTTGTGCATCATTTGGTAACAGAAATATACCAGGAGTATGACAAATCAGTTTTTGTGAGAAAACACACTGTCATGACTATTATTTTAGTTGACTTCAGAAACATGTATAAAAGAAAAATCCCACACAAGCTCTCCTAAATGTATGTACTACTGCAGGTCCATAAACCAATATAATACCTGGATTTAGCAGCCATAATCCCTACCTTTTTTTCAATATAATATATGCATATAAATACATTCACATGTATAGTTTTGCTGTTATAAACACAGGCCATATTTAAGCTTCCTTTCTGTGTGTCAAGACAGAAAGACAGATGGATTGAAGTCACAGCAACACTAAATATAATGTTTCTGTCTGGTTAACATGAACAAATATCTCTGCATGCAACATTCATGAGTTGGCTTCAATTCACTCAGCAGAGCAGCTCAACAATTTTACCAGCTCTGATGTAACACAAATTTAAAATATATGGTCACTTGCTAAGGAGCCACAGAACAGATGACTCTCCCCAGCTAATGTATTCACTGTCAACTTCCTCCAGTTTAGTTGCCAGCTAGTTTCTCCTATCCATCAAAGACTTTTTCATTAAAACTGATTAGCTGCTGAAAACAGAGTGAAAGGGGACACCCACGATTTTTATCCTAAAATTAGGTGCTTTTATTATTTCCACTAATGTGTCACATGTGCCATTTCACTCAAAAATCTTTACTTCCATTTCAAAAGCAGAACCCAACCATTACATATAAGCCAAAAAAGGTGGAAAGAGTGGGAGAAGAATTCTGATTATCAGCATAGTGCCTCACTTTCCCAATACATCTGTAGCAAATTTCTGTTACTTCCAAATTCTAACTAAGAGCTTTTTCTCCGGGGACATACCTATCTGTATTAGCAAGCATAAAAAAGTACTGGAGACTTTTATTTTTTCCCCTTACTCAGAAGGAGATATAACCACCAGTTTGAAGGCACTTTTCAGAAAGCCCCAGCAGAAGACTGAGATACCCAGGGCTGCTCCCTGCTAATGCTGCCAGTGTTCACTGCCTGACAGATCCCCTTGTTCTTCCTTCATTTACTTGAAGACAATCCCTGAAATAGAAAGATCATTCCTACAGGAAAAGCCATTTATTTGGTTGAATTATGCTGTTTGGTGGTGAGTAAGAGGGAGGAAAGTATTGCACTTTTCAGAAACTCAAGCTCTTTTGTGCAAACAGCCAGAGAAGAGGATCCTCTTGACAGCAGCTTGCTCCTTCCCTGGCTACATCAGGCTGGTGCAGTATTGGTGTGTCCTGGCTGCAGCTGCTGCTCAGCACTGGCTCTGGCACACTCCATGCAGTAATTTCCTCAAAATTAGAAAGGGGAAACTCAAAAAGATTCAGCAGAGATGATGTCCAAATGTTTGAAGAAAGAGAGCTTCTTACAGGGATTGAACTTTCTGTAACTTGGTTTGCTGTGATGATTGCTGATTCACTGACTTTTATTTTTTTAATATGTCTCTGTAAAGCTAACAATTTATTAGGAGCCAAATCCGCAGCTGGAATAAATTGTCCGATTTATCAGCCTACCTTCACAACACCCTTTTTGCTCTGGCCTTTAGTGTTAAATCCCACTTCAGCCTCACCAGTAAAAGCCTTTCCCAAGTTTAAGTGCTGGAGGTACAGAGAGGAAAAGCTTTTTCCTGTTGTTGCTAATACTGCTCAGAGGCTTAGCGTGGATTTTTCAGGCTAAGGATTTAATTGCAACGTCTAATCTGAGTTGTCTTTAAGTCTTGGATGCTGTTCATTAGACTGATATTTTCTGCTTCTTTTCTCCAAAACTTAAGCATGACAAAAACAAGACTGTATAAGTCTGGAGCCTCGAAAACCTGCTCTAGGCAGCTCAGGGGGACAAGGTGTTCCTAGAGGGGATCTTTAAAACCTGAAAACAGTGCTTCTAGAAGCCTTTGCCAAAGCACTTTGGAACTTCTTTCTACGTGACAAACAGGAGGATGTGACTGAAAGAGACTGAGAAACAAAAGGTCCAGGACATGAGATGCTTTTACCCCAGACAGCCTGACCAACTAGCAAAGTAAGTGTAAGGTATCTGTTTTCTGTAGTGGCCACAGCGTTGGAGGTGCTTTTCCAAGGCAGCTCCTGCTCAGAGACCCACTGTACCTGCCTCAGAGGATTTCACCACCCTCAGCTTGGTGGGAAAACTTCTCTCTAGCACAAACCTCTGCAAAGCAGTCTGGTTACAACAGCTTTGTCACTATTTCACTCCTTTTTATACTTCAAATACGTATAAGAAATGGGACCAAAACACACACGTGAAAAAATGTTGCCTGATACATAAGTGGGCAATTGCTTTTTTCTGCATTAGGGTGTATCCAGAATTTCCTCCATTTACTTTAATTATGATTTTATATAACAAAATGCAATAAAACATCTGCTTATTTTTAATTCTATTTTTAATAACAAGTAAAAATTAACTCGACAAACTTATTTCTCTATCTGGACCGTGGAGCTGCATATATTCAAGAATTTTTTGGCAGCCAGTCAAATCACTAGCAGAAAATCCCTTATTTTTCTAATTTGCTTCAAAAATATGATATCTAATTCATTCAATAGTTTTTTTCATGCACTGGAACACATCACTAATTCCAGATGAGGCTCACAGGTATTTGGGGTACACTGAGCGTACTTTTAAGCAATGGGTATAAACTGAGGTATTTGACATTTCAAATCAGCCAACACACACTCTTTATTTCTCAACTTTTTTTCCTACATAAAGCCCTTTACATCTCTTTTTTGGTGCCCTTTCTTTGACATTTTTCCTCCCACAGCTTCATAGTTTCTTAAAGATGGTGTCTCCTTGCGTTTGAGAGAAAATCACAATTCCTGTGGATTTGCTGTGGTATGTATGGTGGGAATATCAGGCTTAGAACATCACCATCTCTTCTCAAGCTACTGTCCTTCATCCTCCCTAATACTTTGGAAATTATACTATTTTCTGTGGTTAAGTCTTATCCATGTTCCCATTTGAGGCAGAAACAAACAAAACCTGGTTATCTCTGGTGAAGCCTCGCAAATTACAACCTTCCAGCCCAAAATGATAGCTTAATCTTCCAGGAAACAGCACAGACAGACAGTATTTGAGCTTTGGGGGAATAGTAGCTCACTGTGGCATGTGAAGCCAGAACTCCATCCCTTCACATGTCCTGGACCAAAAGATATCAAGGGCCGAATAATTTTGCTTCCGATTTTCACGTTGATTCGCACAGAAGGGTCTCAATGCATCTGGCCTCAGATTTTCAGCCTTAAAGATCTCTCTGACACAAAGGTGAGGTTATTTTTCCACTTTCAGTGCAAGAAGAATGTTGGATTGTAACGCTAGTGAAGCAGGTGTTGGTACCAGCTCGAAGGGGCTGCAGTGGGATCTGTTTGTCCCGCACCTCAGCAGCAGCTCCTACGCCGTGTATTTCTGCTCCTGTTACTCTGGCTGCTCAAAAATAATGCATCCCAGAGCTGAGGGAGGGAAATTGCAGGCATTCAGCTGGCCCTTCCTGGTGTACAATGGCAGGAAGGGACTGCTATGGTTTCTCTGGGGCCTGCATGACCTGATAGAGTTCTGCCAAAGAAATACAGTGAGCGCACGAGGCAAATCCACGTATGATACATGAGCTCGGTGTTAAAGGACAACTAATGCTGGATTCGTTAGCAGCTGTGCTATGAAAATGTCTGATCTGCTGCTTTTCATGCATGAAAGCCATTTACCTTTAGCAAATGACCATTAGTCTTAGGTATTCATGGCTTTTTCTTCCATCATGTGTCATCATACTGAACGACTCTGCCTGCTTCTGAGAGAGCACACACCATGGCTGAGAGAGCTGGGGAGAAGAGAAGGCTCCAGAGAAACCTTAGTCCCTTCCAGTACCTGAAGTGTTGGAGAGGGGCTTATTACAAGGGTCTGAAGTGGCAGGACATAGGGGAATGGCTTTAAACTGTCAGACAGCAGGTTTAGATTGGATATCAGGAAGAAATTATTCACTGTGAAGGTGGTGAAGCACTGGCACAGGTCGCCCAGAGAAGATGCCCCATCCCTGGGAATGCTCAAGAGCAGCTTAGACAGGGCGCTGAGCAACCTGGCATAGTGGAAGGTATCCCTATCCATGGCAGGGGGCTGGAACTAAACAATCCCTAATGTCCCTTCCAACCCAAATCACCCCATGGTTCTTGCTGTCCATTTGGCAGCTTATCTGTTCAGATCTTCAGATCACAGATGCCAGTGATTTTGTTGGGAGTCAAAAAACATCGCTGAAACACCCAGAACAAGGCAAATTATTCCAAATCCTTTCAAGTCTCAGCCCCCTGCTCTTTCTGACACTAGTGACAAATAGTATGTGGTCCTGTAATTAAAATTACTACAGAGACAAAGCAAACAAACCCCGCAGCAGATTAGAAACATCTAATCATGACAGAAAAATTGCACCACAGAAGTATGCTAAACAAAACACTTATTATGAATACCTTAAAAAACAATGACAAATGCAAGACTGCAAAGATCAACAGTAAAAATGAAACGTAAAAAACCCCTCAAAACAAATGTCTCCTAAATTAATGACAATATTTATAGAACAGATCTAAGCGCAGACCTAATATTTAGCTTTATTTAAAATTTGGCTCCCAGGAGAATTAATAAAACAGCTGGTATTGTTGATCTAATAGCGCCATGTCGTCCCAAGCAGACGGTGTAAGGACTGTGTGAGGTTCAATGTCAACAAGCCATAGGCTCAGAAAGACTGAGTTTACTATTTTATTTTATGTTTAAATGTTGTGCTGCAAGGAGAGTGGAATTAGATGAAATTCAAGAGCAAATATACAGTTTGAACCCTAATTCATTTAGTCAGTTTAAGAAAAGGGAGAAATAAATATCAGCCCACTCACTACAGCAGGCTGAACTGGACAGTTCAACATCCACAGGGAGCATCAGCTGGCTGGGGAACTTGTCCTTTGGAGTTCACTTTGGTTTTCAGAAGGGACCTAAAAAATTAAATTAAAAGCAACACAGAAATCCCAATTCAGTTCTTCATTAGTCACCTCTAGAGATGAAGCAGTTTATCGTTTGGTTTTTGAAAACCTGACAAAAATTGGGCTGTCTAGGTGTTTGTTTGTGGATTATAAGGTCTAACGTGTGGCAATGGAAATACCACTTAGGATCCTTTCTCTTCTAAATAAACATAATTCAAATCATCAACAAAAAACAAACTCAGGAAGGCATTTTGACCTGCTGCTGTTGGCCAAAATGATGATTATCTCCAGTGTGACAGTGTGTTCTATGAAACAGGCTGCTCAGTCACAGCTTTCCACTACCTTTGCCATACATTTATTCAGTGGTCCTGAGAAAATATCTGGGGGGTGTCCAGCATCAAAGACCTGTGTGAGAGCAAATCTGGTCTAGCTGAAGATGTCCCTGCTCATTTCAGTGAGTCTGGACTGCATTACCTCCAGTGGTTCCTTCCAACCCAAACCATTCTGTGATCAGTGAGAACAAACGAGGACTTTGCAGTCGCTGAGACAGCTTCATAAACTGCCAGTACATGCTTCTATTTCCAAATTTACACATATATACGTATATTAATATGCTGCTGCTGACAAACTAAAACCTATTTGTTGCTGCCAAAGCTGATTCCATACTGCACATACAGAGTTATACAAACCACTCACACGTCTAGGGCTTGTGGAATGTGTAGGAGGGCAGGAGAGCAGCCAGCTCCCCCACCCAGCACAGCACACATGTGAAAAACACCCAAGGGACTCTTTGATTTGCACATTACCCGGGCAAAAAATATTGAATTAGGGTGACAAATGGGATGAGTGTGTCTGAGCTGTTCCCCCTCCTTCTCATGTTAAGGGAACAAAGCAAAGCACAGGGAGGGCAGCCTCTACAATGCCCCAAATGCCTCTTGCCTGGAAGGATGTTTCCTCCCTCCAGCTTTTCCAGCCTGGCCCTTTTCCATCCCATGTGGAACAAATGTCAGAATAATCCTGACACGGAAACCTCTTAACCGTGCTCTAAAATCATGTCTGCACATGGAGGGGAAAAACCCCCAGATATCTGATATATGGATCAATATGGGTGTTCCCTAATGGAGAGAAATCTGTGGATCAGTGCTCTGCCCTGCCAGGAGTGCCTGCCCAGGTACACGCCCAACCCTTTGCTACCAATGTGACACACTGCCTGCTATCAAAATCTATCTAACATGCCCCTTTTTCCTCTTCACATTTATTCATACTCAGAGCCCATAATCTTTTACTAAGAGGAATTTTTGTAAGAAATAACAAAAAAGTGCTTCCTAAGCCCATTTTATAGGGAAACTTACTTTTTTGTTTCCAATCGTTGCATATCTTTATCCCCTCCGGAATGATTTCTCGGTGATGTATGGTGCTAGATGCTCTTTACCATCAGTTTCTTGGCATAGAATTCCACTCACTTTACTTTCTGACACATCCGGTTGAACAATAAAGTTTTTGGAAAAATTTGAGCCCTGACACACAGGAGCTGTACATAAATTTCCTTTAATGTTCCTGACGGCATCTTTTGCATTCAGGAGACCATTTAATATCAACAGACTTTTTTTTGTTGTTGTTTTTTTGACTCTTCTGCCTTCTCCTTTTTTGTACCAGGTCCACAAGAGGAGCAGAAACCATGGTAAATCTCTGGGTTACATTTCCTATAATACCCTTGCAAACTAAAAAATTTAAAATGTTGTTATCTGAATAGGGAAATGGCCTCAAATATAGCTTAGAAAGCTGTGTTTAATCTTCATCTTTTGGTTTAAAAGTCATAGATTAAGTCCTGTTTTAGGAACAATTGCTGACTCATGTAACCTTGGGAACGACCTGAAATTTCACTCAAAGTAATTTTTTCAGGTCTGATTACAATTTCAATGTATCTCAATCTAGAACCTGCCATATTTGATGAATTTTGACTGAGAAATTAATTAGGGTAACCCTAGTTCAGCCCAAGCACTTGACCTAACAGCACAGGGCAAGCCTCTGAGCCAGATCCAGCTCCCACCTGGAAGATGTTCCATCATGGAAGATGTTCTTCCCACATGTCATTTTGCTCTTCTCTGGACAGCTGGCACCATGCCTGCCCCCTGCACACTGAATATTTTTAATATCAAAGGTCCCCTCCTCCTTGTGAGATGTTGAATCACGCAAAAGCCTACATTTGCTACACACACTTCTCATGCATAATTTAAAAAGGATAAGCTAGCATGTTGCCCGTGAGCTGTAATTAAATCAGTAATTCCTTGTGGAGTTCTCATTAACCAGTAACAGTAGGAACAGCCATAGCCCGAGGTAGTCCTTCCTGCATGCAGTTTTATTTTGTTTCTCTGCACATCTGCTTCCTATTGTGCCTTTTAGTGCTAACACCTTGAGCATGAATGCCTCCCCTAGGCTTTCTGGCTGGCCACCTTGTGATTGCTTTTCTCCTTTAAAAAATAATAGTGAAAATAAAAATAAAAATTTAAAAAATAAAATAAAATCCCCTGACCTAAGTGATTCAGTTCTCCACAGAGCAGTACTGTCTTCACTGAATCTCTTTGATAGGTCATATTTACATAGTTAATCCTTAATGATGGCAGCTCAGCGTTTCCTCATGAGCATTGCTGCACATCATACAAGAAATACAACCCAAGATTTTATTTTTTTTTAATGTATAAACTAAATTTTCTCATCTGAGATCCTCTGTGTGTGTAAAGGTAGGAATGTCCAGCAATATAAGCTGATTCCCAGAGATCTGGGCTCAGTTCTCTGCCCCAACACAGATCTTACTGGAAGGAAGAATGGCAGAATTTGCCTTTTTCCACATGTTTAGGTCTGTATTCCCTGGGAAGGGCTAAGTTGAATTTTGGCACTGGTGGCTCAGCAATGAGAAGATGGAGGCTTTGGTACTTCCCAGGGCATGCACAGGACCCAGCCCTCAGGGATGGCCAAAAAAGGATGAGCAAGGACACATCTGAGCAGCTTCCTCCAACACTGGTGTCCAGACTGGACTGTAGGGAGGTGTTCAATGTATTAAATCGATTTCTACCAGAGATTCCCAACCCATCTGACCATCCACACTCTTCAGCAGTGGATAAGAAGGCAGTTCTGCATGAAGGTGGGTACGTTGCATGGCAAAGCTCTCAGCAATTGCCCAGCATGTTGAAGATCCTCTGGCTGATGCTGTCCAAGCTCATATCAAATGTCCAGATGTTTTTGTTAACACCAAGAAATCAGCTACTGGGCTTTCTTCACCTTACTATTGAGCAGTTTTTCATGATAAGAAAGGTTTGTACCCAGAAAAGAGAGTAAGACTTGATAGTAAGTCTTGTGCCTCAAAGCACACTCACTAGAGAGACCGGACTCATGAACAGTAGTTGTTACCCTAAGAAATGTTTACATTTTAACTGAGAATTTAATGGAAAAATACATTGACCTGGTTTAAGTGCTTCTGCACCCGTGTGTTAGATAAAAATAAGGCAACTTTGTATCCCCTTTCCCTTTTGTAGACAATTCTGGATTGCTTGTTAATTAAAAAAAAAATTATCTCAAGTCACTCTTCACATTTTTAATTTTGGCAGAGTTTGCACTACAGAGAGAGAACTTTCAGAATCTGCATATAGCATTTCATATCAACAACCAAAGCCAAAAAGGCTTTGGACTGTTCAGAAACTATTTATATTTTACAGATATGGTTTTCACACACTTACTACTTAATTGCATTATAAAAGGATTCCTCTTCTGTCAGGGCTGGTTGAAAAGCAGGCAGTACCCAGATGTTCTGCTCTCTGCCAGACTGTGATGCTTATGTGAGTGAAGCAGAGAAGCGCTTCACTTCCAGACAGGCACAAATTGCATCTGTCTTGTCTTTGTTTTTATGAGGTCTACTATATCAAACAGGATATGTCGGGGGCCCCAATTCAAGTACACAACTCATTTTATGCAAATGTTTATGAGCATGACTGAGTAGGAATGGCTTTGCCATATTAGGAGCTAGGAAAAGGGAATAGTTCGAAAAGTATATGTCCAAAATAATGAAGATTTAACTACAGATGTCTCAGCAAAACTCTTGAAAGGAAAACAAAAGTCCAGATAGGAGCAACGTTGTTTATCGATAAAGTTCATGAACTCATTTGTGCCTTAAAGGGAGGCAAAAATAAAAAGGGTCAAAATATATTTAAAGGGGAAAATCTTTTACTTTAAGATCACAGTTGTCAGATTATGTGAAGTTTAGTAAGCGAGGCCCACACAAAGATGTTTTTCATAAAAGGATGGAGTCTTTCTGACAAAGTGTCTCCTATAGCAGCTGGTTTCTTTTTCTGTCATAAATTCCTGGTGAATTTAAGCAGGCAAGATCTTATAGACAGTGTGGCTACCCAACACCAAGGCTTTCAAAATGGTGCCAGCAGTGCATGGCTTTCCAGGCTCCATTTCCCCATTGTTTTCCACTTCCTTCCCCACTGTCCTCTTCGATCCCCATCAGGTGCCAGAGCTTTGTGCATTCCACACCAGCAATGCTGTGAGGAGATGGATAAAGCACAAACCCATGAAAGCAGCTCTCAGCTGCTTTATAACATTTTCTTGTGAAACATTTCTTGCTCAAGAAAGAGCTTTTCCTTGGCTAAACAGAGAAAGAAGTCAGGCTGTAAAACAGAATTCAAAATACACCTCACTTTCTAAAAGAATATCTTGTGCTCGTCCCTCCCTCTGTCAAAGTAAGAGACAAAGTGCCAAGGTTATGAAACCTTTGTTCAGAACACCTTGAGTCTGGCTGGTTTCCATTTGCAAATCACAATAATACAAACCTTGCAAGAAAGAAAGTGCCAACAAGCTCAAAAATTAGAGCTGGAAGCTGCTAGGCAGTGAGTTCTGGCCCCAGTGGTTTTTGAGCACTAATCCAATAATTCTTCCTTTTCTTTCCACCCCATTCCCAATTGCTTACTGCTTCCTCCCATCTGCTTAGTTTTGAAAACTAAACATCACCCACCATCTCTACCAATTTAGACCTCAACACTTTCTGCCTAACAGGCCATTCCTCTAATTCTCCATATTATGCAAGTTCTCCAAAGTTCTTTATCTGACCGACAATTCCACATTCTTACAAAATATCTTCTAAGAGATATTTGGCCTCTTCAATGCTGCCAACTCTTGTTTCTCTGAAGCTATTTTATTTAGTTTTATTTCCAATGCACTTTTCGAAATCTTTTAGTTACAGAAACTTCAGAGTTTTTCCCATTATGTTTGGTATTCAACCCCCCAGGCCTACAAGTAAAACAATACATGAAGACATATTCAGATGTTTCCAGACTTAAATTCTTGTACAATTTCCTTCAGTTTAGAGCAAAAAAATTATTTTACATACTTTCCTTCATTAATTTCTTGAATCAGCAGCTTT
The DNA here is from genome assembly GCF_971803275.1 of Cyanistes caeruleus. NCBI lineage: Eukaryota > Metazoa > Chordata > Aves > Passeriformes > Paridae > Cyanistes > Cyanistes caeruleus. The sequence continues at coordinate 77,250,468 of NC_141705.1, forward strand.
GGCTACTCTGTGTTTCCCAGCAGTCTTATTTGTTTTATCACTTAAACTTGGTGAGTCACTATAGAATTCTCTGTGAAATAAAGTAAAAGAAACCTACTCTGTAAATATGGCCCATAATGTGTACCTTGTTCTTCAGGAATCTCACAAACATTAATTATTCTGCATCGACCATACCACACTGGAGAAATAAAAACATTGTTCCAAGATTTTATTCCCAAGGCTTTCTGATTTTTTTCTGCATCCACAAATCATGTGACAGCTCTGAAGTCCTTCAAAGTCTCTCAAGAAGACATGTCAAAAGAACTGTAAAAAGTGAGGCTTCAGAAAACATCTCATTCGATGTCTTTTCACTTCACTCCTTATTCTTCAACTGGCCAAGACATCCTTAAAGGATGAAAACTGAAGATCAACCCCTTTTTCTTCCTCTGACTCTTTTCTAAAAACAGCATTGTAGTGTAAGCAATTTGGGGATGTTACACATGCTTGCCTTAAACTTTCTGCCAGAAAATAAATTTAGAAGTTATAAATAGCACATGTGTATATCAAAAGGAGCTTACACTATAGGATATGCTATGTACAATTTAAGTTTTTTTCTGTGTTCTGTGTGCAGCAGAAAGCAAGTTCCATGCAGCGTGTGGCTGATATCCTCAGCTCTGATAATGTATGAGGAAACAGCACGAAATCATTTTTATCCGCTGAAATATCAAAAAGCTGACACAACATCAGGGAGGAAAGGCTGTGACTCTCAGCGAGTTAAAAGGTACCATTCTCATGGAAGGATGGCAGAGATGAGAAGCTCTTTGCCTCCCTCACACTGCTTTCATTTTCCTCAGCTGCCTGACAAGGCACTTTTGTTCAGCTGGATGTGGACGGGGAAAGCTTGCAGGCTCGCAGAAAGACTCGCAGACTTGCAAGCTTTCAGTGGGGATCAAGCAGCAGCGAGTGCTCAGCAGCACACACGCCTGGATGCTGACCTCAATCACACTGCCTCCTCGCAGGCAGCCCCCAGAATTTGGCAAGCCCTGCTTCCAGGCGCTAATTAAAGAGGAGCCCAGCCAAATGTGTTTGCACAAGTGTCACGGTCACACTTCTGTCTTCATGCTCGTTATGTGATCAGCATCAGAACTGCTCATTAGGAAGGCTGCTCGAAATGCTCCAGGAACCCAGTTCTGGCAGTCTGGGAGACAGCTACTTCAGCTGCGTGTGCAATTAGGGGATGCACAAATGAGTAGGCGGCTGATTAATTTTCTGCATGCCCGTGAAAGCAACGCTAACCAAGCACATGATGGATGCTGAGGGAAAGTGACACCCACTGTTTATGTATTTCTGTCAGGATGAAAGATAACACTTCACAACTGCCATGACAGGTCTCGTCTTGAAAATCAGTCCTTAATTACATTCCTGATGCTACAAACAACCGCAGATAGGCAGAGTCAATGTGCTGTACAAGAAGAGACCTTCAAAGAAGTGTTGTTCCAATAACTATCCCATGAAGACTTTGCAGGGGCTGAGGCTCAGCAAGAAGGGTCTTGGCTATGCTAGATGTTCAATACCAGTAAGAGAAAATGACTCTGCATCCAGTTTAGTAGCAGAAGAGTGGAGGTCCAGGTTGTAAGAAAGGTTTATTGGAGCCTCCTGCCTGCCCCAGGTAATTTCACCTAGCAGATGAAGTGTGAAATAAATGCCTAAATGATAAAGGGCATTATAAAATGTCACATCATTCTTATTTTCAGAAGTATTATGACTGGCTTGGGATTTTAGTTGCAGATATCGTGAATTTCACTTACATTTCTGCACTAGTGTCTGTAACTGGTGCCTCTGTGCAGGGCACTTTGGGCAATTTCATTTTAAAGAAAGGCATTTCTGTGAATTACAAAAATCAAACCTTCATCTTTGTGACAGGCTTCTAAAGAGCTGACAGCTAGCTGTGTGAGGAGGCTTGAAAGAAGCTCACTTCTTGCCACTGGAAAATGTGGAAAGGTGGATGGGTCACTGGTGGTCCAGTGCCATCTGACACCTCTTACATTAAAGCATATTGCAAGTAGAAACTGCATTTGGTACCAAGATTTAAAAGCTGCAGATAAATGTATTGAAAAAGAAATCTACATGATAAATGCCTATTTTTGCTGCACTAAGAGTGCAGACAGTTTCCTGATGGTCCTTACAAAGGTGAAAATTAAACTTCTACAACTCATCAGTTCTAATGAAGAAAACAGTTAGGACACTGACCACCAGACAGCTTTGGGAAGAACAAACACACCTTCCATCCATCCATCCATCCATCCATCCATCCATCCATCCATCCATCCATCCTTAACTTTAGAACTGCTAATTATTACACCACTGGAGACGGATAACTCTGACAATTGGAAATAATGGGGGAGAGTAAAAGGAAATGAGCGATCGAAAGACAAAACAGCTCAAGGTTTTGTATTCCTTGCAGTGAATTTTGTGATTCTGTGGATCTCACGGCCAAAAAAAAAGATTTACTGTGATCTTCACCTGAACCCCATACTTTTGAATAGCCAGATTTATGAAAAGCTTTCCAGTAAGTACTTCTGTTGTCTCAAAATAACCTTGGAATGGGCACTTTACGCACTGTGGAATGGGAGAGCAGCTTAAAAATACTTTTTAGTAGAATCTGTGAAGTTGCTCTGAAGAGTAGACATCCATGAGGAGTTTGTACAAACTGGCTAAAACAACTGCCAGTAAAACTGAAAGCAAATGAGATCACTCTGCCTTCTGTATATGGCACTTATTTTATAGAACCCTTATTTTGGATGTTCCTTAGAGAACTCAAAATACATTTTATAGGCTCCTGCTCTCCATCCTCCTTTTGTGAAGTCCTGCACCAGAAAACCATGTGAACAGACTTCAGAAAAACACACAGAGCTGACGTGAACAAGCCCCCTTTCCAAGAAGTACTTAGTAATTAGGAGCACCACTGCACGGATCATTAGAACAATGATTGAGATTGCAAAGAACGATCATGGAAAGACCCAAACTATGTGGATGAGAACCAGGTCAGGATGTAACACATTCCTAGCACTGAAAGCAATGGCTTGTTGGATCCGAAACCTGTAATAAACCCAGCGCCAACTGTTGCAGCAGAATCCAATCTGGAGCAATACATTTATCTTAAATAAATACCTTGTGTGGGAGGGGGCAACGCATGTGTTTTGGTTATTTTTCCAAGGCAGCTGTTGTTAGACAGAGTCTCTGAGTGTCCTGAGGAGTATCCTGGTGCAAAAATATTTTGTAGGTGAAGAGGTCAAAAGTGGGGTGCCCTTTAACAGAGGAGGGCTCAGTTTATCAAGTGACCCTGCAATTTGTCACAGTGACTTCGCTACCCCACTACATCTGCTTCAAACCCTGACATACTGTATATAACACATCTACATGCAGTGCTTTTTCCTCCCCCCAGTATTTTGGACTGTATGTTCATGTTTATAAACTTAAAGACAGACTCGCAAGGAGGAGTCTGCTCATTCTCTCTTTCATTCACCAGAATCACTCGCATCAAGCAGACAACTGGCACTGGCAATGTTTGTGTATAGATCCAGTTGGGACACCAAGAAATTAAGTAAATTGATTGTCATTTCACAGTATTCTTAGATTGCCTGAGGCCATGCACGTTTCTCCTGGTTTGTATTGAAGCATCCGTGTCCACAAGCATAACTGGAACTGAGATTCTCCTTTTGGCTCTTTGTCTCAGGCGTCTAAGACTGAGAAGCCAATTTTCCCCATAAAATATCTCAGATCATCACAGAATCACAGAATTCCCTGGGCTGAAAAGGACCTTAAAGATCACCTACTTCCAACTCCCTGCCATGTGCAGGGACACCTTCTGCTGGACCAGGTTTCTCAGAGCTCCATCCAATTTGGCCTTAAACACTTCCAGGGATGTGTAATTGTGGATCAATAATACCTGCTTACCGCAGGACGTTCCAAGAGAGGGGACTTTGAAAGGAAAATGGCTCTTTCAGCTCTTGGTCACTTTGCCGACTTGCTGAATGTGCTTTTCTTTTATGAAGCAATTGGACAATAATGATAAGAAATTACCAGATGCCACCGAGTCACAGAAAACCCACTAACCCAAAGAAACACTGGAAGACGTTATTTTCATTTCATTTGATTACAGGGTGAACTTTAAAATGTGATCTGCACAGAGAAAAGTCGTCGCTAGCCAGACGATCACGGACGAGTGAGAATGTTTGCTTCAGAAATCTGAACCCAGCAGAGCCCTCTGAGAGGACATTTTGGCCTTTAAATAAATGTAATTTGTGGATCGATGATAACTAGGCACAGCACTGACATGAGCTCCCAGACACTGCTAGACAATAGGAAAGTACAGGAAATCCATAAGTCAGATCTTTCTCCTTAGGGGCTACACTTTGTCTGACCTGGAAACCACACACTCAGCCCTGTCCAAAAAGGAAAATATTAGTCACTGGTAGGTGGGCTCTCAACCCTACCTTGCAGGAGCCTGATGACAGCCTGTCAAGGATGGGTCCTTGTCTAGAGGGACTTGGCTTCAAAACAAAATACTACAGTGGGAACATTACCATTTGAGCTCCTTCATGCTTTCAATCTAAAAGCAAGACCACATACTCAGGCAGGATGAAGAATTGGCATCAGTGGAAGCAACATTCCCCACTTTAGCCGTTAGTATGTGACTGCAAATTTGATGATCTTAGTAATCTATACCTCATCACATTCTCATTAACACTGAATCTGAGAAATGGGGAAATAATAACTGGCCACAAAATTGCTGTGAACTCCTAAGTGCTATGCATTTGTAGTGTCTACTTTGTCTCTTCCAAGTTTCCTGTTAATGGAGAAGAAAATCCATCAATGCATTAACTGGGTTAGCTCAGTCCCCAGATTTTTCCACTTTGGCTGTGTTTGTGTAAAGTCGTTTGGAGTTAATAAAAGTAGTTATTCTCTGAATTTCTGTTCATCTCTGTGTGCTGGGTACATACCACTGGCCTCAAAAACTTCCAGTACAACTGCTTCAGCTTCATTGCAGGAGGGAAGCATCCACACACTTTGGGAAGATCAAACCATTTTTGGGGTTTTTTTTGCTACACAAGGCTTCTCTGCTCCTCACCTATATTTCCCAGCTATTCCCTCTGCTCATACACATTCTCCATCCCACAGCACAGTAGTCCCAACTCTGCATTGCCAAGCAAAGAGGCATTTGGGGGTCAGAGTACTGTGCAAGAGAATCCAGTGCACTGCAGTGACAGCAGTGAAAGCTCCAGCACAAAGGAGCCCTGACAAGCAGTGCTCTCCCGTGACACCCCTCGTTCTGAGGTCACTCACCCACGACCCTGTGCCAGAGGGGCATCCAAAGGCATGGGGTGTTAATAAAGTTAATTACCAGCCCATGTCCCGGTGCAAGTGGCTCCTTATCCAAAATTCTCTCATCGAGCAGGGTTAAGACAACTACTGAGACTTAAAATGGCAACTTGGATTTCTCCTCTGAGATGTTCATGGATTTTATAGCAGTTTTCAACCACCACTTCTCCTTTACTGGAGTTTTCCTGTTTCTCACTGCTGGCTTTCACACTTTCTCCTGTGCTTTGGCCCATGAGCTCTTTTAAAGGGACTGAATAACGTTTCCCACATGACGAATTGGCAGCACTGGATCATTATTATTCTTTAGGTTAAACAAACATTTTGGGTAGGGAACAGGTCTAGGTTAACTGAGGTAACAAGAGGAAGGAACAGAGCTGCTGCTGAGACCAAACACTTGGTGGGTGGCATTTGCTTGCTTCAGTATTGCCGCTCCGAATTGCATGGAATTGGCAAACCAAGTGTTTTGCAATCAGGAATCAGGACCAAAATTCTGTGCAGTTTTGGCACTGAGGCCACAAGTTAGAGTTTGGGTTGGGTTTTATTTTTTTATTGCTTTCCTCCTTAGATAGGAGATCTAGCAACTTATTTCTGCTTTTTGTTTTTCTTTCTGAAGCGGATCTGCTTTTCTGACAAACCTTTGGCTTTGCAAGTCAGAGCTTGTACAGAAACACCCACTACAGACGACCTGTGATGCCACCAAATGTCTCAATCTGCTCTGAAGGGGACTTTCCACTTGGCAACTTGGATAGATCTCCATGGAAGGATGAGGCATTGCCTTGTTTTCAGGACTGCTCTGATCTCACCATCTGCTTATTTGGGGGAATCTCACAGGATTCATCCCAGTTACTGCTTTGCACAGGGGCCAGTTAATAAAAGGTACAGCTTTCATATTAAGCAAATCTTGGTGTGTGGTATGAGACCTGCTGCAGTGTCTGGACTGGAAGGCAAAATTTCATCTTAGTCAGGCTTTTCCAAGAGACAGGTAAATCCCTTGGTAACTGCAAGGGGGAATGGTTGGATTTCATTGTTTGTGCAGAAGCCCATACCCACACTTTTAAAGTAAACCAACCAAGATCCCCACAGGGTCCCTCAGACTGTTTACCTTTAAACTCCTGGAAAATTTGGGATGGCAGTTTAATTGACTTGTTACCTTACTCTCCTGGCAGCTCCCTCAGTACCTTTACTCACTATAGTGCTGCAAAAAGGAAAACAGGAAAGAAAAGGAGGAAAAAAAAAAAAGGGGGGGGAAGAAAAAAAAGAAAAATTCAATCCCATAAAGATAACACCATAAATGTTGCATCAGCAGTTTTCTAAAAGGATTTTGTTTTTACCAAAACTGGCAGACATTAAACAGACAGTCTCAGAATAATTGATATGGGCAAGGGGGTAAGCATTTAGTCTCCCGGTAGGCCAGCCACCTGTGCAAACAGCACTTCCAACTTCTATTTCGTCTCCTGGCTCCTGAACAGTCAATTATTTAGGGCTTTCCAGAGATTTCAGTGGTAGAGCAAAAAAAAATATGCAGGCTTGTGTTTGAAAGGTAGCTTTATCAGCACAGCTCGGTTGTGCAATTACAGCCTGTCTTTGTTCCTCTGTAGGTGACCGCAGGTTCCAGCCAGACCACTTTCTTTTGTTTAACTTTTGGGGAGCAGTGACAGCACCATCCATAACGTTCCCATGTTCCTCAAACCCTGCACAGTCCTGTCTACCTGCAGCCTCCCTGCACATACTGCAGGAGAACAGGATGGATTCGGTGAGACACAAAGCGTTTTAGCGCTTCCTTTCCTCCCAAGAAGAGATAAAAAGTCCTGAATAACTTCTGGGTGGTTTCGGTAATGACTAAATACCACAGAAAACAAACTCCTTGGAAAGATCTTTTCCTGTAGTTGAAGCTTTCCTGAGACATCCTTCAACAATGCACAATTAAAAAGTGAAAAAAGATGAATAGGTTTATCTCACTCATCTGGATTAGACATTGGTGTACATTATACATATCCTAAGGTAGGGATAATAATAATAACAATAACAATAACAACAACAATAATAACAACAACAACAACAACAATAATAATAATAATAATAATTATAATTATTAATAATCTAAAAGGGGCTAAATTTCCTCCTGTTTTGGGGAGAAGTAGAACCTCTGACTGCTAAATTATACATTTGTTAACCTGGTTTATGATTTCCTAAGTGTCTGTTGTAAGGTTTCTTGTACACATGGCAAGGGAGGATATTTGATTTCAGAAACCTTTGATGATCTACATCATGCCTTGTTCTGCACTCCCATGGGGATTTTGGAAGAAACTGTGCTACTTTTATTTAATGAAATGAACCCTTTTACACAAACATAAAATAATACATGTGGGAAAAACACATTCCTAAAGTGATGTATAAAATGTTTGGCTCTGATCTGCTCATTAACACCCAGGAACAAGGTTTAGCAGTCAGTGCTGACAGCTCAGTTTTCAGTAGTGGTCAGGAGATGAAATACCAAATCATCATATATGCTCATGCAGGCAAATATTTTCCCCTTGTATTCTTCCCCTTCAAGTGTTTACAAGCCATGTATTTGTAATTCTACCTTCAGCTTTTTATTTGCTGTCTCTCAGAATGAATGGCTCCAAATTCTTCAAGTGGTTTATACACTGATGCCCAGGACCCAGCATTGCTTGCTTCCTTCCTGTTTTATTTGCCCAGTAAGGTACATGCACAGCCCCTTTATGTCCTACAAAGTTAATATTTTCTTGCCAAGCTTTTGACTGCAATCACAAAGTTTCCTTAATGAGTATTTTGGGATCAAAACTGATGGCAGTTTTGACCAGCCAGCATCCTATTACCCTTCCACTATATTCCTTAGCAGGTTATTCACAGCTGACTTAACAAAACAGATTTATCATTTTGTCTTCCTATTAGGCCCCATATCCTATTCCTTATTTCATCCTGTTATTCCCAGTAACATTTCTGTCAAATGGCTATGTGCCATGTTCTTCTGGCAACATGGCATTTGCAATTTTGGTCTTAAGGCATCTCCTGTTATCACCAATGAAAGAGAACACACGCATTGTGTTATGCAAGCAAAGTTTACACAATAATGAGAAGTTTAAACGTCTTTTAGCGACCTGAAATTCGCTTGGTTTTTTTTAATTGAAGTATTTTTCCCTTGAAACACTGAATGCCTCCCAGCCTAGGGATGTTTCTGCACCCTGGATGTATTTCCAGTCTCCAGGGGTCCTACCCAAAATTCTGCTGGGATGTCCTCCTCTCTCCTGGAGGTCTCACCAATTCCTTCTGCTCCGTGCCCCATCTGTGTAAGCAGTGCACACAAAGGACCTGTGGTTCTCCAGCTTCCCAAACAGTTCCCTCTCCACAGGGGTCTCAAGAGGTCTGTGTAGCCACCGTGGCTGCTCTTCTGGGGGCTGTCAGCCCCAGGTGAAGTGCTGATGGACACACAGCCACAACAACAGGCAAGAAGCTGCGAAACACCACGAGGGAGTTAAACTCCGACTTTCTGCTTAAACTCAGCACAGTTGTTTTCAATAAGCAAGGAAAGCATCAGCTGAAATATCTGTTTTCTGCTAAGAGAGTAAACTAAGATAAAGCCTTTCCAGCCAAACTAACCATTATCCACAAAAGTAAAGGGAGGCCAAAGTGCATCGGCTTTGTTTGCTTCATATGTCTTTTTTTTTTGGGGGGGTGGTGGGTTTGGAACATCAGGCAAATGCTAATATATTCACAAAGCCCAGTGTTAATAGACATTTGGCATCCATCCCATATCAGCTGGACTTGTAATCACCGAAGAGATTTACATGGGCCAATCTGCCTGACTTTGATTGGTCAACATCAATCTTAATGCAGGGTGCTGGTTTCTACAAAGTGTCACTCATCCCTAAAGCACACGGTTCTGGGGCAGATATGCTAGGAAAAATCACAGTAAGATGAAGATTGGAAATTCTGTTTAAAAAAGAAATAAAAAATCACCAGTGCAATGAGATTCAGTCTCATTTAGATTCTTCATCTCATCACTGCTATTGCCCCTCGTAAAATGACAGATATTTTAATCACTTTATTGATAACATTTCTGTGGTGCTTTGCATTTGTCTGGTGGGTAAAGAAGTAGTCCCCTATTCACTCCCTGATGTTTTTGTAAGGGCCTTTGTATGCGTTGATGTTGTAAACTTAGCCAGCCTGGTCCATTTTAAGCTGTATAGTGAAAACACCATGGGTTCATTTCAGAGGCTACCAAATGGAAAATACAGCTTTACAACAGATTTTATCTTACACCCTACCTTTTTTTTACCCCCTCTTAAAATTTTATTTTAATTTCTAGACTTCGTGTCCCTTTGTTGATTTTAAAGACAGGGTGTGTCAGCACCTTCCTCTTACTCAAAACTCACTTTCATGAAGATCCAAAATAATATTTGCCATCATACAATTTGTTTTCCTTTCTACCACCAAAACAATTGCAAAAAAAAATTAAAGCCTGATGAAGATGAACCAGTTTTGCATCTGTCTTGCCAATGGCAAAACTGAGAAATTCACATTAGTGATGCGTACAGTTTTCCAATTACTGGAAAATAAAATGGCAAAAAGCATGGGAAAGAAGGTTCATATGTGGAAGGATTAATTTCTATATTTGCCAAAGTATTTGATTATACAAAATTGCTGATATGCTACTCCATATAATGCTGGCAGATGATAAAAGCCCTGTGTTTCTCGTAGTAAATGGGACCCTTTGTGTCAGGTGTACAAGACTTCCAGCCCTTCTTCCAAAAAATGGAATGGAGGACCTTAAAAGACCTTTCAGGATGTTTTCTCTCAAGCTTTTCGTGTCTTATGTGAACACTGACTGGGAACTGATGTTCCCAATTCAATCAAAAAGTCCTCCTCAGAGGACTCCAAGTGCATATGCAGAAGCCTTTGTGTCCCCAGTAATTACACAGTGAGACCAGGCATTCAAATTAGACTCTGAGAATTAGACTTCATGGAAATCCTTAGCTCCCAGATAAATATTACAAAATAAACAGATTTCTACCCCCCCCTCCCCCCCCCCACCCCATGCCCCAGCTGCAAAATTTATTAATTCATCTTCTTCCATTTGGGAGGCAAGACTCACTCTTTCAGCTTTATACACATTCCTCTGCCACATCAGGAGAAAAAGACATTAGAATCACCGTTCTGTCATGATTTCCTGTGAGAGATATTTTAATTGGATTTAATTGTCATAGTATATTCACTGTGCCCCCAATCTGAAATGGGGGGCTTAGCCCCTCCCCCAGGTAGCTAGAGTTAATAAAATAAGCAATCCTTTTCTGCATCCTTATCTGCCATCTGGGCATTGCTAAGGTCAGTAATTCCCTGTACCAGTGGAAGCACAGATGGATTTGGGGAATTAGAGCTTCACACAGATTGTGATGTAGATTCCCTCAAAATGGGAGCTTTTGTTTTTAAACAAATTAAGAACCTCCTTTTCTGCTTGGTTACAAAGGCTCTTTTCCAATATCCAATCACAGATCCCTGTAATCCTTTTGTTATTGCAGCCTCAGTAACTACCTCACAGGGAGAAATTAAAGCAAACCTCTGTCTAGAAATGGTGGGCAGCTTCACCAGCTCACTGAAACACCAGGCTGGGAGCCTTTTGTGCAGTACCTGACTTGGCATACAACTCCCAAAAGGACAACAGATGTAGTATTTGCACTATTTCTACCTTTCTGCCATTATTTCTTCATCATTTTTCCCGCTTTGCCTCCTTCCCTGAGTCTCTGGAAAGTGGTTGAACCTGGGAAGGGCTTTTGGAGCAAGATGACCATGACAGAAAATTAATCCTTTGCCAGTCCTTTGGCTGGCAGCTGTTTGCCATCAGTTCATCTTGCACACCTTTCAGTGGCCTTTTCCTTCGTGTTCCTTTACCACGGAGCTCCCGAGTCCAGGGAATGTCACTGGGAACGTTGTGTTCCTAAGGGGCTGAATCCAGCCAGTGTGTGATGTTTGCATGGTTTCCAGAAAACACATGGAACAGAAAGTTAGCCATCTTTTCCCTGATGATTTAGAGCTGCTATTAAATTCCACTTCCATTTCTAATGAATGCTGAAAAAAATCAGCCTTTTTTAATTTTTTTTTTTTTATTTTTAAATTGTTATTTATGACATCGATGGAGCAGAATGTAAGCCCACCAGACCAGAAACAATCTCATAGTCTTCATTCAGGTTACAAGTTTAATAGCCAAAATGTACTCAAGTCATTAGAAAGCTCAGTAAACTGTTTTTACAGTAAGCTAAAAAAGGTTACAGTCCCCAAAGTTTGCCTTGTTTAAACTACATTCATCACCAGTTTGGAGACAAACATGCATTTAGACACTTTGTCTGGCTGCAGAAGTATTTTCCAGCATCTATTATTTTCTGTCAGCTGACAGCACTGAATCTTCTCCAAGTATTGAATTTAATGCTGGAAGTAGAAGCACTATTCCTGCTTTCCTTTTGCTGTCCCAGTGCACCCTCCAGCTCCAGCCATGCTGCTAATCCTGGGCTGGGATTCCAGTTGGTGTTCTGGGCAGTGCTGGAGCCCCACGGAAGGGAAGGTGGTCACTCAGATGCTTGTGTTTCTAAATAATGTTGGTCTCCTGCCCCAGATGGTTCCTCCATTGGTATGACAGCAAATTTAATTTTCACCAGGCCACAATGAGGCAAGGAAGTGAGCAAAGAGGTCATCTGTGATGTTCTGGCCTTGAACTCTGCAGACATTCAGATCTGGGTGAGCATTACTGTGGTGATCCAATTGCAACTGGTAAAGTCAAATGCTGCAAATTATTTAGCCCTACTGTCTGATCTATTGCTAGAAATCTTATTCAGTATTCTGGGAAGCAGGGTTTGGGGTTTTATTTGCCTTTTTTTATGCTTTTCCATTACCTGCTGAGTAAGGAAAGGATTACAGTAATGTCAGATTCCTCACATTTATTTCTATTGCAGAAGGCTGAGAAAGAAAACTCACCATAGGTTTTTCAGAAAAAAATCCTGAAAGATACCTGTGAAGCAGAAGTCCAGGCTTCAGCCATGGGATATGATAATTTTTTTTTGTTGTTGCTGCTATATTTGAAACATTTCTTTGTATAATTGAATCCCCTTGATTGAGAATGCAAGGCTGAAATTTAGATTACCCTGATAGTCATTCACTCTAAGAGGTGGGGAAGCAAACCTGTACATTCTCTAAGAGGGATTCTTTAGGTGGTGGCAAACTGGAAATTTAAAGGATGGTTCCTCTCTGTACATGTCTGTGCAACAACTGTGACTGAATCTTGTTCATGAGAGCTCCCTGCTGAGGCTGAGAATTAGTTTTGCTTGGGGAATGAGCCTGCTTTGTCCATCCTTCCCCAGCATCAGCAGCAGACAGCAGTAGGGGACGAGGTGCTGGGCCCAGGGGACAGGGTGCCCTGCCATCACAGAGAAATCCCCTCATTCCACTGGACATTCCATGCCTCTCTCTGGACCCCACCTGTCTGGGGACAGAACGAACTTTCCTACCAGAGATGAGGAAAGATTTCTGGCTTTCAGGTTTCCCTACAGCATGGTGGGTGGAAGAGAACCCTGCAGAGGAGCCCTGCAGCCATCCAGTCATCCTCCCAGCGGGGTCTTTGCCTGCAGAGTCATGCTTTATGCTTTGGACACCAACACACAGGCAGACTGAAGCCTTTGGTCTCGACACAGAATACTTGACAGATGCCTAATGGTGTGTTTTACAAGTCTGTGCAAGGCAATCTTTTGATCTCTCCTTGGCCCAAGGAGCAAATATTTAGGTATGAAAACCCAGTGACTCCCCAGCACATACCTCCTCCAGCGGCCTACGTGCTGTGAGCAGAAATACCCCAGGCTCTTACTCTTTATGAGCCTTCCAGCGATTTGCAAACATCACCTACACGCTTTTTCCGATCTTTACAAAGAGTTTGAACCCAAAAAAAGAGGCGAGGGGATCGTTACTGGAAAATAAAGCAGGCGGTGCTTTATGGAACCGCAAGGTACGCGGTACCGCTGCTCTTCAGCCGCGCGGTGATTGCCGACTGCTCACGCTCATGGAAAACGTTTGGAGCCAAGCTGCACGAGCATCTCGTGTTTTTGAGAGGCATACATGCCAGCGCTGTCACTTGCTCTACAGCAGCATGGGTGTTTCAGCATGGTCTCCCCTGCCCCAGTGGCAGCCCCGGCGGAGAAGCACTGCACGTTTGAAAACATGTGGAATGTTAAACGTGGAAGGCTGGCACACGAGCACGTTCACGTGGAATCTGTTTCAAACACTGAAATAGGATGCCCTTTCCACTTAATTGTCTGTAAGAAGTTTGGATCCTAAGGGATTAGGGCGCAGCAAATATATTCATCAACTCAGCCATTTGATTGGGCTCCTCACACGACCACCAAGTGTGCTTTCTCTACGAATAATGAGAGAAAATCACTTTTAAAGTGAGCGTGAGTGTATCTAGTATAGACCTCAAAAAATGAAGTCTGTTTCCCCAGTCTTAACATGCAATGAATTTCCCTTTTCTTTTTGAAAATGCTTTAATTATTTGTCTTTCCCTCCCCACCCCCTCCCTAAAATTAAAACCTTGTAACTTGATTTGAAAACTCCTAATATCCTCTCCTTTTTCACAAAGATGCCCATGAAATTACAGAGTTATTTCTACCTACTCGGTGCCCTCAAATGATTTCTGTTTGATTCCTGTGAGCAGTTTCAGCTGCTAGCTCTAGTGTGTAAATATCCACCCTTTCAGTCAGAGCAGAAGGAAAGCAATGCAAAGTAGAAATGATGTTTGAGGTCTGTATGATTTTCTCTACTACCTAAGGAGCAGTGAGAAACAAGAATGATACTTTCATGGCCATTAATTACTCAAATGCTTCAATATTTTCATTCAGACTAGGTTCACTACATGCTGATGCAGTCTAATAATATCAACCGGAAAAGGAAGACTTGTTAATCATATGCCTTTTTTCAGCTTAAAAAACTACTTCATTTAATATGAAAAACCTACAGAGGGCCATGCTTTCAAAAACAGCATCTTAGATTTACATGGGTATAATTTAACAGATTTTAGCCAGGAATTGTAGCATACAAATGCAGAGTCACAATTCAGTTACCTACTCTATGCCCACAAACGCTCTTTGTCTGCTACAAACACTTAGTTTTTAATGTAAGTGTACAGATAGAATGGTGTTTGGAAGGTGAACTGATATTTCTTTCCAGTTTTTTCACCCAGCTGACATGGGTGACACTTCAAGATGATACAGATGACCTCTTCAGTGAACTGCAGGAAGGTTTTTTTCAGGTTAGGTTTCAGATACTGTGTGAAATGCTGGTCTGGGGCCATTTTCTTTATCTGACACGGCTCAAGCCCATGCAGAAAGGTCAAGTAACTTGCCCTAAGTGACAGAGTGACTGAGTGGCTCCTAGACCTCTGCTCCCAGCTCCTAGACCTCCCACACTCCTCAGCCACGCCACACAGAAGTTCAACAGCCTGTGCCTAAAGTGTTTCTGCCTCAAGTCATGCCTTGCTGAAACCGTGTCTGGAGGGGGAAGTCAGTGTCTAAAGGTGTAGAAAAGCATGACTTTTGCCCTCATCAACAAGCCTGCAAATGCCTTTTTTCCCCCCTGTTTTCCCCCTGTCCCACCTGGTCCAACAGCCATCAGTGCATCTCCCCTCTCCTCCCCTGCATCAGCACCTTTCCGAAGAGGGCAGATTGCAGAACACACTCCTGCTGAGGGGCTTATTTCTCCTCAGTCATAACCTCCTGACTTATTTAATAGACTAAGTATCTGGGATGGAGCCCAAAACTTTGTAGCTGGATTCTGTTCTCTGTCCCTTAGGGCAATTCAGTCCTCCAAGCAGTGTGAGCTTGAGACCCCTCTGTAGTGTTGCTTGCTTGATCCAGGCAAGGACACTGAAAATGAAAGAATAAACCCAGTCTGTTGAACCCAGCTTATGTTCCCGGCAAAATACTGTTGCTTTGTTTTAAGAAATGCTCTTAAAAGACCTGCACATATGAAATAAAGCAGTCAGCCATCCAGCCCCAGACTTGAAGTGTGTCATACAGACAGGTTGGCCACAGAGCTCCCATTGACTTTAATGGGAGTTTTGATACAAGATCTGTTTGCTGGGTATTGGTAATCTGTACATTCACTGCCACTGGAGAAGGTTTTAGAGAAGTAAAATGTCTTGGGTGGCTCAAGCTAATGGAAAAACTCTGTGATGTCATGACAGCATGGCTCAGATCTTATTTTACTCTTGAGTGTCTGAGTGGACTGGTGATGCCATGATTCCAGAGCTCTGGTATGAGGTTTTACATGCTGTCTTATTTCCACATGTCTGAAGAGCCCTGAAGTTTCCCCTGCAGTATATCACAAGTCTTTGTAAATACAAGGATACAGGAGAAAAAATTCCTTCTTCTCTCTGAAGTTAAAATGCTACTTTTTGAATTAAAGCTTTCATTGAGGGGATTTTAACTTTTAATATTACTAACTTCTAATAAGTTTATATGTTTGCCACATATAGATAGAGGCTGTTATTTTTCTAAACCCCCTGAATATTTAGTATTCCACCAGAGGTATTTTTTTTATTGGCTTGTGCCATAAATCTCAGTGTCATGGGTCTTTTGTGCATACTAAAATTTAAAGGGGTTCACCAGCTCAGCAAAACCACGCATAACTGCAAAGCTACAAAAACAGATTGTTCCTGAGATTTTAGGCAGGGAAAAAAAAAAAAAAAAAAAAAAAAAAAGCCCAGAATTATGGCTTGATGGGATAAATCTACAAGGAAACAACTGCATTAGCAGTGAATATAAGGTATGCCTGTTAGAATGATCCTATGGAAGCCAAACATATTGCAGTGCACCTCTTTTTCTCTCAAAGGATTTGTATCTTAATTTTGGACCTGACACTTTGAGTGGATCAGCTCAAAGAGCACATAACTTTTCTCACTGAGAACATTTTAGCAGCAACACTGTTCTTCCTATTGCCCTCATTCCCTCTGATTTTGGAGATACTAAAAAAGCAGTAAGCTTTTCTGTCAGTGCTCTTAAAAGAGAGGGGAATCAGTGAGTGAACTGAATTTAGAAACCATTTCAAGCAGTCTGTCACCCTCAGACGATTATGAAGAGGTTACTGTACAAGAAAGGCAGTCAGCTATACCATGTCAGTCTAGATTGCATAAGAGACAAGAGAGGTAGCTGAAATTTGATAGTGTGCGAAAAAAGAGCTCGTAGATTTCTTCAAAATGTGGAGCAAAGTGTCTACACAAAAGTAGGGAGAATAATTTTAACAGATGGTTCTTCAGGAAGGCTCAAAAAAGAGAAGGTCACAAATATCAGAGTGGGAGATGCCCAGGAGATAAATAGATTAAGTGGAAAGAGAATATGGATTTTGCTGCTCTGTAAAAAAAGCAATGAAAAAATACTCTGTGTCATGTAGGAGCGGTGAGCAAAAAAAGCAGATGTCAAATGGGATCATCTGAGAAGAGTGGAGTCCGTTCTAAACACTTGGGAGTAAATAAAAAATATATATATATGGTTTATATGTCTGTGTCTAAACAACTGATATAAGGAGCAGACTTCCCCAAGATTCTGTTCACTGATTATCTGGACAGGAGACCTGGCCAAAATGTACTGTACTGAGTACAATACTTTTTGGCCAGTATTTCTGCACTTACTTCCATGGAAACTGTGGAACAGACAGGTAGGAGGAAAAGACCTCAAGTGCACATCCAGATCCCATCCCAGCACAGATCTGGGATGTGTCCAGGACCTGCACTTGGACCCAGAAGCCAGCAAGCACTGCCAAATCCCCCAGTATTCGCATTGTCTGAGCAGAGCACGGGAGGATCGTGAAAGCATCAGTGTGATGCAGCTGGGAAAGAGGCAAAGCACCCTCCAGGGATGGAGCAGGGCAGGGATTTCCAGCGGAGATAAGGAAGCATTAATGCCTTAGAAGGCCCTTGTCTGGCACAGTGTACTCAGTGTCCTCCACTTTGGAGGAAAACCGACTTGCGCAGGAAGATGTGGAGTCAGGAGCTGCTTGGGGAAAAGAGAGACTGACACTGAATAAATCAGTGAAAGACAGAGCTGGGTGGTTTATTTTCCTGGCAAAGGAGAAATAATCACTATATTTTGACACTTGGGGACATAAGTGCCAGCTAATTCCCATCCACTTACTCCTCAGAGCTTTCCAGCATCGCCTGCTTTGCCCATCTGGAGGGTGACAGCCTCACCACCGGTGACAGCTGTAGCTTGCTGCTGCTCTCCCCTCCATGCCACAGCTGCTGCTAAGGAGAAACAGAACTTTAAGTTCTCCCCAGGTGGAAGCATTGCTGTTTGTCCAAAATAGCTGTGTTTTTCAGGCCCATATTGCTTGCTCTCTCCATAAATTCAGCTACTTGACCGTGGGTTTGGTTTTAATTTTTTTTTTTTTCTGGCACATGGCATTTGGTCCCACAACACACCCAGTGGCTCGGGCCAAGAATGACACTTAATTTTCGAGCAGCCTTATTGATGGTATTATAGCTAATATAAATTATACTGAAATATTTAAAATAGCAGCAAGTTCATTTCGTTGCCCAAAAATAGTATATGAAGGGCTTTGTGTTTTCTTTTAATCATTTTTGTTCAACAGATAAACACTTTGCAAGCAATTGTTTCTAATGCAAAGCCAAGTCAGGTATTAGATAGCAGGGGTTATTAAATGTTTGAGTTTGGGAACACTGAAACACTGAGAAATGCTATGTTTTCACTCAAAAAAAGAGGCAAACCGGCCAAAACCACCCCTCTCTAATGAGCCTGACAAGAGGTAGACAGTTTTTAGGAGGAGGCACATCTGGGGCAAGATCACTCATTTGGGCACCCAGCCCAGACTCACTCGGGGGCCTCCAAATTTGCCCATCTGTGCACACTCTCTGTGAAGCATTTGCCCTGCACAGAGAGCCTTCAGCACAGAAACCACCATCCAAATTCCACTTAAATCCTCAAAACACAGCCCAGAAACAGACTTAAGTGACACAGATCCATGTGCAAACCCTTTGTGGAGGAGTAAACTGGGTCATTTTTCAGGCATTGACACCTGGGTGCACAGCTGATAGATTCTCACACCTGGCTAAACAGATGATTGGATTTGCACCTGGAAAATCCATTTTAGAAATGATTTTTGCATGTATAAACTGTATGATGTTACAGCCTCTATAGGAGCTTATGCATGGAAAAGACCATGGGTAAGGGCTGGTGATTTGAGGTAAAGGTTGCCTCTCAATGCAGAGAACAAAAGAGAAAAAAATGGGGATAAGAAGCAGAATTCTTATCCTGTGCTCCTCAACTGTTATTAAAAAAAAAAGTCTGAAAGCATGTTTTCCCTCCTTAATTCCATCAATACTTGAAAACCACTTAAGGCTACAGCCCAGCACAGGAATGCATTAACCTCTCTGTCTCTTCCAGGCTTTGCCAAAGTTTTTAAAGTCTTTGCACCCTCCAGTTTTGTATCTCAGATTTCTCAGTCTGAGTGGAGCAGACAAAATTACAAGCACTCTGGTCCCTTGCATCCTTCCCCTGACTGAGCAGCCCCAACTCTTCCCCCCAGATCAATGAGCAAAAGTCAAATGGGCAGCAGTCCTGTGTCCTGCCTTCCCTGCTGCTGCTGGCAGCAGAGAGCTGTGATGGGATGCACAGGCGCATCCCCAGAGTGGCTGAGCTGCTGGGATGGAAAATTAATCTCACAAACACCAATCCCAAAGGTACTAACTTAATAATCATCATCCATGTGCTGTGCCCATGGGACACAGGAGAGGAACCATGCCTACTCCCAACTTGGATCAGAGCACCCAGAACATCCTTCTTTACATCCATCTTACTTTGGAGCCATTCTTTTCCTCATCTTCACCACAGAAGATGAGGAAATTTATATTTCCATCTGTCAACAATGCAGTGCAGATAATACCAGATGCCTGCAGGATTTGCACTGAGTAACTTTGATCTTGAAAACACTATCCAAAACATGCTGCTGGCAGCAACGCCTGGAAATAGCCCATGCAGGAGGTCCAAATAAAGCTGGTGACATGTCAGAAGAAGGAATCGATGTGTTTCTGCCATCACTGTTGCTATAAGAACAGTAGGAATTAAACAGAAATGGAACAGAGCAATCAAAGGCTGTGGCAGACAAGGGGCTGCCTGGAAAGGCAGCGAGCAGTGCCTCCAAGAATAATTGGTAAGTGAGACAACTATGCCACACTGGAGAGCTGTCACCATCCAGGACCTTGCTCAGCAAGCTAGGAAATGCCTGGGTTCAAGCATCAGTTTGGAAATGCCGACGGAATTTTGCTCAAGCAAGACAAAATAGGACTGACCCGTTAGGTGTGAGAATTGGCAGCCCAGCTGCACGGAAAATGTGGAGCTGGTGGAGGCTGCGGATGAAACAGAAGTTTCTCTGCTGTGCCAATCAATCATTTAACACCTTTGTCAGTTTGTGCTGCCCACATAACTTTGGTGGGATATTCAAGCACAGGGGCTAAATATACATTTACAGGAAAATGTGATGCCACGTTCAGCGATGTGTCACTTGGGTCTGGATAGGTCCCTCATTTCCAAAGCTCTTCCATCTAGTTACTTCCCAAAATAACTGTGATCATGACAAAGGGTGAAATAGCAGAGAAGCTGGAAGAAATGGAAGAACACAGAAGAAGGAAAAGAAAAATCCTTTGTCATTTGTTGGTTGCAACCACAGGAAACCACAGGAAACCACAGGAAAACAGACAGAGCTCCTTTGTCTACCTGTGAGCCTCATGCCCAGATTCCTAAAGACAGCAAAAAGTACAGTGAAAGACTGCAAGAAAGAGACAGAAAGGAGTTTGCTTCCTTTTATTTCACTACACAAAATGATTGTACAGATCTGTGGTTTGAGGAGAAAGCAGGAAAACAAAAGAACCACCATATCCAGGCTTGATGCAAAACCAAAATACGTATTACTCTGAAAAGTGACTGCAAATGGAGTGCCTTGTGAGTAAGCATTACACTCAAAACTGTTCCTATCTGCCATTCATTGCTGTGTCAAAATTGCTGATTTCTGGAGCAATACCTCCTGTCAGTCCTGAGATGCATCCAGAAGTTTCAAAGCAAAGCTGAGTTTATTTTCTCTAGTGAGTGCAGCAGACTAAATTAAGTCTCCAGTGGATTTGCAGAAGGATAGCTTACTCAACATCTGTAAGTGGCTTTATTGGTATTCAGAAGAATTAGAATCATCTCCCCTGCTTTTCAGCAAAATCCGCAAGGCTGTAGGGGAATAAATGTCACACCTCCCTCCCCAAAAGCCAGCAGCTGATTTTGAACAAAACCCAGGAACAATTCTGCTGACAAAAGTCTCAGTGAAGCTCGGGGTGTTTACATTTGCAACTAGATTTGTGTCTGAAAACAGTAGTTACACTTCACTGAGGTGCACTCTCCGTGCCCTGCCCCTTAGACACTGAGCCTTCCCCACGAGATCTGCACCACATCTGCATCGACTCACACCTTGACCCCTCTCTGGGGCAGGAGAGATCATCACAGTCTTTCCCAAACAGCCCATCAAACCTGAGTCCTCTACAACCTCACAGCACTCCAACCAGAGGGATCCTGTGACTCCACAGTTTCAGTGTTTATCTAAAGACGGGAACGTCCCTGGCTTTGCCAATGACAGTGGAGGCAAGAGGCTGGGAACATTCTTCTCCCACCCCTTTATTACCCTTCCCCCAGCACCTCGCTCAGTTTTGGCATCCGAGAATCTGACTGCATCATCAGCTTATTACACTTGACCCCTTGATTTTTAAAAGTCCAAAAACATGAAGGGCTGCTGAAGTTTTTCCAGCTTAGCATCTGTGCCCATCAGCTCCTGTGTTTCTTTGTAATAAAGTTATTAAAACTGTGTGTTTTTGTTCTGTGGATTTATTACTTGGATGTTTTTCAAAGTCTTAATCTTGGGGGTTTTTGAGACCTTAAAATGTTCGAGAGTTTGGGTTAATCTTTTTGCCTTTTATATTCTCATCATTTTGGTGCACTAAAAACAAAGTATAAATAACTGGCTTTACTCCTATCTGCTCTGCTTAAAGTTTTGATAACTTAAATGCAGGCAAATTCTTCTTTGAAGACAATTAAACTGAAGATTTTTTTAAAGAACAGGATGTGAAGTGGAAAAAAACAGATATCATATATAAAATAATGCAGGATTCCATTCCTTTTACCACAATAATAACCTTGAAGGGTTTGCTTTCACAAATAATTCAGCTCCAGTGAAAGTGATATAAGTCAGCTGAAAACAGAGGAGCAGCCCTGAACTTTGATTCACTGTTTTGCTCAAATAGTTTAAACTTTCAGCGACGTGTGATTTAATAAAGACAAAATGGAACTGTCTACCCTAGCTGCTACCAAGTAATTTAATACACCCTCTTCTCAGCTGTAGATAAACAGAAAATACCATGACAGGGCTACATCAGCTATGGAAATATTCACTTGGGAAGGAGACTGATCTTGGAAGTCCTTCTGAAATAAAGTGAGTGCTGTTGCTCCCATGAGCTCATCCTGGCCAGCTGCAGGGCCAGGAGGAGGTGTAGGATCAGCTGTGGGGACCGGAGGGGACTCCCAGGACACAGGGACATGCCAGCCAGGAGTGCGCCATTAGCTCTGTTGGAAGAGTCTGTGGCTAAGTATGTGGCTCAAAATATAGGAGGAGAATAAATAAAACAATACAAGAACTGAAGGAGCTGAAATATTAATATTTAGATATCTCTGAATTATTGATATGCGGTTTATCCCTCTGTGTTTATCTGAAGCTCAGCAGACAGCTAGAGCAAACTGACATGCCTTATTCCCAGGTTTTATACCCAAGGCTGACTTACTTGGGAATGGTGATGCCTCTCAGTCCTTCTGCTCAGTCAGTTCCAGGCTGGTGCAGAAAAACCTGGAATAAATACAATATTTTCTTTCCTCAGTGCTGGTTTGGTTTTCAGAGTTGTGCAACAGTTATTTCTGTGCCTTTTCCATTTCAGAGAGTAACTGATGCAAGCAAAGGGCTGGTTATAAGTTTATATTTGATATTCTAGGTATAAAACACTGGTTTCTCACATGCCCACTGTTAGAAATCAGACCTTAGGTGTTAATAATGAAAGAGCCAACACCTTGGGGCAAACCAGACATTACCAGGAATAAGACGTGAACTTTCTAGGAATTTTCAATTTGAAAATGCCAGCAGTAACAGAGGGACTATTAAATACACCACACTTTCTCCCTTGCTGCTGCCTTTACTCAAAGAGAAATTCTAGAGGTATTTGGAGAAATTAAATTTAGTTTTGGGTTTTGAATATTAAATTTGCATGTTAGTTATAAGAATGTGCATACACAGGCATTCTGGTCAGAAACTCCAATAACCAGTCATTTTACATTTCATTCAAAGGCATACCATTCATATCAGAAAAATTAAAACCAAGAAATAAGTTATTCTTTTTATTCTGGGCTCTGTCAGCAAAATTAATTGATTGATTTTGATGGACTTACGGTTGGCACAGGAAACATCAGAATCAACCCTTAATTCATTTTGTTTTTCAGCATGTGCCTTTATTGGTTATTTATAGCTGGCAAAACTACATATCTATAGTCATTTATTAAACTAGTGTCAGAACTCGTATGAGGCAACTCCTAGGAAATGGCACAGGGGAGAGAGGAGTTCTTCAAAGGGCAGATAAAAATAACCAGTAGGCAATCCCAACTGTGATAATAAAATTGTGCAGAAGATTATTAAAGGTTTCTCCTAAATGACCAGAAGCAAGACCTGGCCTTTAAGACTGCAATTATTGCTGAGATAATTAGCTCCTAGAAAGCTTCTTGGAGTGCATGTAACTTCCTTTCTTCTAAGGAGAAATTATTTCCTCTCAGAAATTAACTTTATTTGCCTCCTTTACATTAGGGCCAAAGTAAATATATAAGAAACCTTGGGGCCAAATAATATTTTGTATTACAAAAGAATACAAAGGAAAAAAAGACCCCATTACTTTAATGGACTTTTTTTACATTTAACACCATACAATTCACCATGTTCTACTCATGGACAAAGAGGTTCTAACTAAGCAGAGGGGGTAGAAGTTGCAGAACCGTATTTTCTTCTACTGCTTTTAGAAGACATATTCAAAGACCTTCTTCAGCCCTCAAGTTCATTAAAGGGCTGAGTCAAGTAAGAGAGAAATGAAGTTTTACTTAGATATTAGGACAGTACCTGGGAGAGAGGAATTCCTCCTCAGCCCCAATCCCTATTTTAAATTCAATTTGTCCCTTTTACCCACTAAATGTGGAAGCCATGTAGGTACATATTTGCACACTCACTCAGGCACGGTAATTTAAGGAAGGGAGGTTTCAAATACTTGCAAGGTGAAATCACAACAGGAGCTTCTAAAACCAAAGTACATCTGGATTGCAGAGGTTTAAAGGGCTGTTAAGCAGTCAAGTCTCTTTTTGGAAGGCTGCAATTTCAGGTTTGGCTACTAGGTCATGCTTTTATCTGGATGCACACATCTTCTCTCTACCTGGAAATGTTACTTCGGTGCCTGGGTGTTAAACTGGCACTCAAGCCTTAAGAGAGACATTCTATTTCAGAGCCCTTTATTTAATTTTCCTTGTCTTGTGTGAGGATATTTCTCCATTTCAGTCCCTCTAGGGCTGGTTCACCCAGGGTTATTTGCTCTCCAAACTCTCTGCTTGGAGAAGATTGTCCAAATCCCTGTCTCTGGCACGCTCCTCCTCAACCACCTCCCAGCTGTTGAGGAAGCTGAAATCAAGGAGAAGCTTTTGCCTGAATGTCACCAGAGGAAGAGTGAAAAATTATGTAGGTGTCAGGGGTGAGGAAAGGCAAAAATACTGGGGAAGAGGGGCTAAGTCAAACTGCAGGGAAATGAACAAGACAGCCACCTCTGACCACTCAGCTTTTCCTGTGGTGAGCCACAGGCAATGCTTGAGGCTCTTCAGAGCAAGAACAAGCCTCAGATTGCCCTTAATTTTCATTTCTCACCTCTCTCATATTTTTTTTAAATCTATATTTATAATGTTTTTGTAAGGGGTGTGATCAAGGAACAGGCAATCAATTGATAATTAATCTCCCATCCTAGTGTCAGGAAGGAAAAACAATCTTTCGGCAGTTAATTTAATTATTTTCATGGGAGATTTAAATATCATTAAGAGCATTATTTAGTAACAGTGAATCCCCAGGAGTGGAGGCACTGGAAGGCAAAACTAAGACTATTTTCACATGAGGATTCTCGACCTTTCTCTGAGCAGGACTTGCCCAGCCACTGCCACTTGCAGGGACAAAAATCACACCAGATGAAGGAAAAGAGAACGGGGTGCTTGAAAATGAAGCAGCAGAAAGTGGATGTAATTTAACAGCCATGTTACAAGCTTGTCTGCCTGATATCAACTTAATTTGCTTTGTCTGGATGAATCCATGGGCTCCCTTGTATGGGTTTTCCAGGTGCTACAACCCTGTCTAAAAGCCCAAGTGCCTGTTGAGGTCGGCGTACGTGCAGAAGACAACAAAGAATCTGCAAGTTCTGGGCTGCTGGGAGTGCTGGAAACACAGAAGTGGTGACATCCTCCAGTCTGCCAAGAGAGTCCTGACATGGACACCCATATCTGCATCCTCTGAACATTTGCACTGAGAGGATGAAGAGCGTGGGGAAGGCACGAGGGCAGTGGGGAAGCATGGCTGCATCCTGTAAGGATCTGGTGGCCAAGCGCTGAAAAGCAGAGACATAAAACAAGGAGTAATGTGCACGAACAAACCAAACCCTTCTGGAGGAACAAAGGAACCTCTGCCTGGAATCTGGCCCTTATAACAAATCTTTAATCCATAATGCTTGCCTCAGCCGTGTTCCAGAGCTGGGTTTATTGACCTAAAACTCTAGGCACATGCGAGAGCGTTTAGGAGAGGCATGTGCTTCATGTCACACTTATCTTTCAGAACAGGAAAAGGAGGACAATTGGTTTTCCTCCATGTTTCAGTTTCAGCCAAAACCTGAAAGGAATAATAGGCTAGTACAGAGGTCTGCGCCTTTAGGCAGTTTTTATGCTAGATAAAATTCAAACCAGAAACTGTCCTACCATAAAAACAAATGCAGAAAGATAAAAACTTTGTAGCAGAAAGTGGAAAATGAGGGTAATACACTGGATTTTCCTGTAGCTGTTTGAGTATCGGTAGGAAAGTCATGAGCAGAAAGAAATTGAGCTGTAACATTTGGATCTGGATCGACTGCACTGAAAGTTTAGATTTGGGCCCCGAAATTCTGGGTAGCTAATAAAGGATATTTTGAGACTGAGAAAATCTCACACTGAAAGAATGTGTGATCAGGTCAGTGAGGGAACATTTCCTCACATGGCACGAAAGGTTGAATCTGGAGGCATTAACCAATTCAAACACAGAGATGAAGTGGGGCTAACATCAAAGCCAAACATGTCCTCTTCAAAACCAGTTGCCATGCTGAAGCTTTCTGTTCACTATTTTTAATATGAAGAAACTAAGCTGAAATCCAGAGCTATGATGTTTGGTTTATCAATTTACTCTGCTTTACTCAGCCTCATATGTCAGGAATCCCAGAGCATCACCAGGAGTACAGATGTCAGCAGTTGGCAGCCAGTGATTTCTGGCTGCTCAGAGGTAATTTTTCTCTTGGATTCCCCCCGTGAAAGGTTTCAAATTCACCATTAAACAATATCACATTTCATGCCTGCTTGCTACTTCGGGTCCAGGAACCAAATTTCTTCTGAACAGTGTAACAGTAAAAGCCAGAGAGGCTGTTCTCTTTTTGATGTTGGATGTTTGTAGGTATGACTGCAGTGCCATAAACTGTTTGTACCTGTGATCAGATCACACATTGTAAAATAGCCAACACACACTTCTATCCACAAATGCATCAGAAAAAGGGGAAAAAATAAAAAATTGAACAACACAGTTAATTTTTTTATCAAAATAGGAGAATAATTAAAAAATATTTACTGATTTTAGAATTCATTTCTCAACAGTGTTTTGTGGTGATTTTATTTTTGATAGCAAACACAGGGTTACTGGATATTCCCAACGAAATCTTTTTCATCCCTGTATTATCACTTCATTACATTTATGTACTTGGAGCTTAGCTTGAATGGGCAGGATTGAACAGCAGTAATGGTACTCTCTGCTTCACATTTCAGCTTAGCTATAAAGTTAGGACATTCTGGATTTGAAGGGAGTGAATCTGGCTTATGAGAAAAAAGGAAAGTTGGACAGAAAAAATATCCTGCTACACGTTGAATAATTTGCAAAAGATGAGCAGTTCATGCCACAGACATGGAAAGTTGAAAGGTCTTGCTTGTGCTGCTTTAATAGCAAGCAGTGATAAGGCAAGAACATGCACAAAAATTGTTAAACTTTGTTTTACAAAGGAAAAGGAAGATTGTGCTTTTAGCAGGAGACGTAATGCCTTTCCTGAAGTGCTGCTACTGGAAAACCCAGCCTTTTGAGAAGATCCCACTGCATGTCAGTGCCACAAAACCAAGAAATATAAAATAAAATGTTATACATTAAGTAGGCCTGTGTGTCCAAATATCAGGAATGACCCTCAGCTCCTGATATAAAGCTCTTTTCACTCTGAAAATCTGCGAGCAGACGTGCATTGAGTGCACCAGAGGTCTGTGATGTCACACAGACAGAAATGCAATGGTCACTTTTCATCTGTTCTGGAGACATGTAAAAGAGCAACATTATAATTATGAAATTTTTTCATGAATTTTTTTATTATTTTTTTTTTTCCCAAAGGGTGGGATAATCCACAGTCACTTTTCTGACATTTAACCAATGAGTTCATTGTGCAGATGAGCTGAATAGTATGGGGCTATGAGCTGGTCATCTGAGTTATTATTGCTGATGAGCACATTCTACGATCAACAGTAATTAATCAGTTTCATTAAAAGAGTTGGTGTACAGTTAGTCAGTATACAGTGGGTTTCACCTCCAATAAATCAAGCTGTATGGAAGCATAAACACACAAGAGAATGTTTACAGACGGAAAGTCTGACCCAAGGCTTTAAACAGGCTCAGACCACCGGAGTTTTGTCCTCTTAGGGGTTCATGTGCCCCATGCAAAGAGCTGCCTGCATGGCACTTGGGAAGCCTTGGAGCAAATCCCAAGCAAAGCCCTCTGTGTCAGGAATCTTCAGCAAGGAGAGTGGCATCCAACGTGGCAGTGATCAGCCTCGTGTCAGCCAGGGAAATTTTGGACTCCAAAGGGCAGTGCTGCTCAGTGGGTGCCAGAGGTAAGTGCTTGTGGGTGGTTGCACAGGCAAATGCCCACAGCTGATCTCTCAGCAGCAGCACTCATTCCAGCAGATGTTTTTTTTAACTGAAAGAAAAACAACAATAAAATAATAAAAAAAAAGCAATGGAGCATTTTTCCTACTGCTATTTGTTGGGTCGTTATTAGGGATGAATGGAGGAGGAATATTAGGGTAAGGCCTGTAGCAATCAACTAAACTGAGCTGCTGAAGTCAGAGTAGGCATTATTGCAGGGGGGAAAAAGCTTCCATCCAAGCAACACAAAACCGGTTTGCAATTTAAGTAACCCAAAATGCACAGAAGAGCAGCAAAATGTGATGATTTCCTCAACTTCCTTTGCAGAAGGACAATTAATCCCCCTGAAGGAGAGGACAAGCTCAGCATACCCAAACTTAAGCATTGCATTAATGGGAAGAGAAGGGGAAGGAGAGGTGAGGCAAAGCTGATGAGTCCATCTACTATTTCAAAATGCCATCATTGCATTTTAAGAAGGTGTAAGTTTGCATTTCTCAATGGAGAATAGCTTATACAGCAAGTTTCAAGACAAACTTCCATCAAGGCAAAGTAAATATAAAAATATTTATAAAATCTGAAATAAAATAATATATATAAAATATATTATTTCTATATTTCGATATTTTTATCTTTTATAAAAATATATTTAATAATATTATTTTTATATTTTAATAATATTATTTTAATAATATTATAAATATATTATTTATATTTATAATATTATAATTGAAAGTATAAATTCATAAATTTATAAATATTATTTATATTTACTACTATAATATATAATTATATTATAATTATATATAATTATAATATGATAAAATATAATTATATATTATTATATATAATTATATAATATTATTATATTTTAATTATAAATCTATATATAGATTTATAATTAAAATTTATAAAATTATAAATTTTATAGATATTATAATATTTATAATATTTTTATAATATTATAAATATTTATAATACTATAAAATAAGTATTAAATAAAAAATAAAATAAGAATTAAAATAAAAAATGAAATGAAATGAAATGAAATAAGATAAAAATAAAATAAAATAAAATAAAATAAAATAAAATAAAATAAAATAAAATAAAATAAAATAAAATAAAATAAAATAAAATAAAATAAAATAAAATAAAATATATAAGTATATTTAAAATACTATTAAAAAGAAAAGGAATGGTAATTCCACAGATGACAAGCTACCTCAGTGCAAAGTGAAAGTATTCTATATTCATTCATTCATTATGTAACAAGTGATTCTATATGATCTTATGTTTTCTCAGTGGGCCTTCTAACACAATCTATATTACATGGGCTTTCTAATAATAATCTATATTATCATATACTCTAATAATAATAAGGTATGGGATTTCTAATAATAATCACCTATATTACTAATTCCTTGTAGAATCATTCCATGATTCTATAATATGTTTTCTCAATGGGCCTGTCAGCCTGTTAATGCAAATTTTTACATCAAGTGTCTCGCTGTGACACTGAGTCCACAAAAATCCATTCCCACCAGGTTTGGCTTAGAGTGGACTGGTTAGGTGGGCAGCACTCCAGGGGAGGATGGCTGCATCCAGGGGACCCTCCATGGGCTCTTGGAGCAGGGTGAGCCAGCCATCATCTCGCTGCTGATGGTAGAGGCAGTGGCACAGGCACCTGCCCACGCACACCTGGCTGCAGTGCCAGACACGGTACAAATCACCAGCTAATTCTTTTCCCCTCTGGTCCATTTATAGAAACATAGATAGGTGATTACAGGCCCAGTAAAAGCTGTTTACATGGCTTTCATGACTTCGGTTTTTAGTGGAAGTGGTATATTCTGTCATTTTGGCCAAAAAAGCTCAAACATTTACTTTGGAAAGAAATCATAAAGAGCCAGAGCTGCCACTGAAATGCAACAAAGATAAACATTATATTATGGTAATTAATTGATAAGACAGATTTAAAAAGTTTAAAACAAAACAAAAAAAAAGTCTTGCAAGCCTGAGGTAATTTTTACTTATTTCTCTGCCATGAATTACCTCTTTATCCTTCACACAGAGAGAGAATAAGTGGATTCTTTTTTGGTCTCTGGCACAACACACATGTTATAAACACTACTTTTTTACAGTCTTTTTAGCTCATTAAGGTATCAAAAGTCTCCCTCAGCTTCCTTCAGTGTAGGATGCTGGGCACTGTTGGACATGGGATGCTTGGCAGAGCCTTCAAGTGTTTTACTTGCCAAACCTCTAATGCCAAGTTTGCCTTTGAAGTCTTTGCCTGCTTGCCCGAGGACCACTCTGTCCTGTGGTAATCCCATTTCCAACCAAAAAGCTTAACCATGAAAAGGTTCTCTGACCCATTTAATTCTTGGAGGCAGAGATTTTGTAGCCATATGTCAAGGAAAAATAGTCCCCAGTAAGCCTTTGATTAATCTGATACCTGTGCTGGGGAATGGGTGGGTTGCTGCTCTTCCAGCAGCTGTGGAAAACAGTTCTAAACCAGTAGCTGAAGTGAATTTTCTTTGTTCCTTCTGATCTGAAAAAGGAGCAAGTGAGAGATCCAGCTTCATAGCTACACCCTAGAAAAATCTAGCAAGACTTTCATTACAGGGAGGCACCTTCATTCAGTCATGACAGAGCACTGAAATGAGGATCTTGGAATCATGCTCAATGGACAAATATGGATGACAACTTGGAAATTATTTTTTTACATTTTTCAAGGAAAATCTTTTCATTAGGCTATTAACAACTAAGTTTCAAATATTCATGGCCTAGAAATGAGTAGTGGTATTTCATACTTTGCCAAAAGCTGGGGGAAAGCAGCTGGTCTTTGCACGTGCAGCGAAGACATCCAGGAAGGTTTTTGGTAAAGGTTTGTGCTTGAGACCCAACAGGAAACCCTTTGGTCATCCAGACTAGGGGCTAAAACAGCATGATGTTGCCTGAACAAAACTCACATGCCAGCCCATTTCAAGGAAGTTCATGTCAGGTGTGTCTACTGACTATGTTAAGAACAATTGCCCTGCTGGTTTGTGTTGGAGATCTGGGCCACTGCTCATGTCAGACCTCGGGAGCTGCAGCCTAGGAAGAGTGGACTGCAGTTATCCAAGAAAAAGAAAGAAATGTGCTATCCTGTGGCACCATCTGAAAGCCTTTAACTAGCATAATTGAACTTTTAACTAAAACCTGTTAAATTGAATTTATGAACTGATTATTCCTTCTCAATTCTGGTTGGCCTTACACATAAATTTTACCTGTTCTCCTCTAATCATCTCTACTTATTTCTTCTGTTGACCTCCTTTCAGTTCATTATAAAGCCATTTCATCTTTTTTTTTTTTTTTTCTCAACACTTTAGATCCCATTCTTTCTGCAACATACAAACCTGGTTTCATTTACTAAATATGAATATCCACTTATTTTTATGCTTCTGGATAATCTCATGTTGATGGAGATCCATCCTGTTGCTGTGTGAAATTGTTTCATCTGTGTTTATGATTTTTACTTTCACAGTATTTGAAGGCTCTAGCAAAAAATTCATATTTGTAACAAATAGGAGTTATTCAGAATTACTGAAAATTGGAAGGTAAAGACTCCACTGTTTTAAACTGGGAGATTTCCCTTGAATTAGCAAAAGATTTTGTGCACTGCACCTTGAGGGACTTTGCCATGATCTTTTTTCCCAAGGTGTTGAGTATTGTTTGCCAAAAAATTACCATTTTACCAAAAATTAAAATTTTACCATTTACCAAAATGCCTTTGGGTATTTTCTTTTTGAAAGAACACTCTGCATCTGAGGCCTCTAAAGAATTTATTTTTTAAAGACTTCAGGCTTCTGCTGTCCTGATCCCTGTCTTTCAGAACACAGCAAGCATTAGCAAACTTCTCTTTAAAGCTTTATGTCAGTGAAACCTGAAGAAATTGATTTAAATCATATTCATGGGAACGACGTATTTCAAATGGAATTTCACCAAATTAAAGACCAAACGTTAATAAAAGTCACATGAAGCTGCAGAAACGAGAACATTTTGCTCTCCTATTCATAGAGGGGATAACAGAAAAATAAAAATAGAAGAATAAAGGTTAAAATAAAAAAGCCAAAGGTTTTGTTTGCTCTCAAATTAGTGCACAGATTGATGCACAAATTTGTATGAAATCATGAAAATATATATATATATATATATATATATATATATATATATATACATACATACATATCTATATATAGTGTCCTCAAAGGCTATGGGAAAGCTGTACTATAATAATTATGCTTCTCATGTAGCAGTTAACCTTTTTCTGTTTCACAGACAGTTAAACATGCAGTTACTTCTCAGTCATCACATTAACATTACTGTTCCTTCAGAGCTTTTTCTCTGGCTCCATACACTTCATGCTCCAGATACTGCAGCTCCCAGTACTTACAAATGATTTACACAGATTACACAATGCTTCATTTATGTATAAAAATTATACAAATGCACTGGAGTATGAATTGGCAAAACAGAGTCAGCTTTATGCAGTACATTTTCCAGTTTCCATCGTGTTTTCCTAATTCTGTCAAGTTAATTCATGTACTGCGAGACACTTGACTTTAAAACAGACTCTGATTGTTGGTTCCAGAGCATCATAATGAATGTTATTTGTTCCCCTTCATTATTATGCATTTGTAAATGCCAGTAATTATATTCCAGCAAAGGAAAAGAGTTTCCTACCGTATGAGAACCCTGACTCTTTCCCTCAAATCAATTAATTTCCTTCATGAAGACAAGCCCCATAAAACTTAACCATAAGATGACACCAAGACATACCATGGAATTTCTTACACTGACCCTGATGCTATTGCTGATACACATTTTTATTCTTCTGTCATATCTTTTTTACAAATCCTTTCCTACTCTTCCATTTCACCTCCTACCAGAGAGGGTTTTATATTGCTGCCAGATGGTATTTCAGTTTAAATCACTGAACTAGCCAAAGATTTGACCATCCAGGTCATGCTGAAAAATACCAGAGGCTGTGGTTCACTGGGATAAATAATCACTGAGAGCTGCACCCCAGAATGCAAAGTAACAACCAGCAAAGGTCTTGGCAGCTGCCAGCCCTGAAAAGAAAAAAGAATTGGAAGCATATCCAAACTATTGTTAACAGAATCTGAGTATTTTCCAGTTTTTCTTGAGCGATTGTTACAAAGCTGAATATTTTTCTGAGTGATTATTATAAAACTTACACGTCCCTGGGTATTTCTGCCCCCTCTTCCTCCCCTGGTACACCAGGAGCAGCAAGATGCTCACCTGGCCACCAAAGCACCACACCCTGAACAGCATCAGGACCAGAATATTCCTCTTTCTCCAAAGGTTTGGCATTCCCTGTTTGCTAAAGGCAGCTGAAGATCAGGGCTGGTGGTTTCACCACAGCTTTTACCCCAGCTTCTCATTAGCTGCCCTCTCCATTGGTCCTTAGCTATGTTCCATCTGTGGAAAGCACCCTGGGTGCATTTTAAAGCATTAAAGGAGTATTTGGATGAAAATATTAGCAGTGACTTTTTTTTTTTTTTTTTTTTTCCCCCTCTCTAATGGGTGCTATATGCTATTTGCACTTTTAAAGCAAAGGCTATTTCAACTTTTTTCCATTATATAATTCTCCCCCCCCAAATGGTTTATAACTGTGCAATAAAAATTCACTCAGTTTGAATCTTGGCAAACAAGGTTTTAAGTCGGAAAAAATGTCACTAAAGCCAAGTTGGAGTTTAAAGAGTGGAGGGGACTGAATTTTCTTAGATACATTTTTGTGCTTACACAAATGAAAAACAGATTAATTTTTTTATGTTTATTGAATTGATTGCCATACACAAAGTAAGTTCACTGTTGAGGGTGTTTTTCTTGGTCCAAAAATGCAGGCATGTTAGGTACATTATTTATTGACAGACTATGAAAAGGAGAAAGGTGGTACCTAGAAAAGAAAAATAATCATATGTATAATTAACTTAAGCTCGAAAAAAAGCTCGTAATATGAGGTTTTCCCAAGGTTGTCCACTTAAGTAATGAGGCAAAACATTCATTTAAATGCAATGCAAACTATGTACCAGTCTCAAAAACTCTGGGGCCCATTTTAACTCACCATGGACAATGTGTCATATTTTTATCTGATTTTTATTCATCACTAGGATTCCTTCAAGGAATCTACTGGAAGAAAATACTCTGATACATCTCTTGGTTTCATTAGAAAGACTTTTGAGATTGGTGACACAGACTGAAAACATCCAACAGCTCTGGATGAGTGCAACAATTCTGTTAGAACAGCACTGTAACTAAAAGGAAACCTGAAATACTTCATGCTGTTCACAAAACCTTACTTTGTTGTGACTAAACGAACCCCTTATCGATGCCATGAAAGGCAGGTTAATTATTTTATCATTTATTTTATTTATTTAATTTGTTATTATTTTATAATTATTTTGATCTCAGTGAGGGAAGGTGCTGTTACCAGAAAAGCATCACAAAGTGCCCAGAACCTTGTCACTCAGCTGTGTGGAACAGGTGAGTGATGTTTTCAAAGCCAAGTAGATAAAAAGGCGTCTCAGTTTGAAAACACATGAAAGGAGTCTCATTTGATATCCTTCCACAGTGATTTTTCTTGTTTAAGCACAAGGAGCTATGAGCTCTGGAATAACACCTGAAAGGATTTTATTTGCAGTCATTGTAAAAAAGTGCCAGACCATGGGTTTAATTAGAATGAAAACAGATGAAATAATTTTAGAGCATTTAGTTCTAATAATAACCTTCCTATACGAAAATAAAAGTGCCTGAGAAGGAAGATGAGGATAAACAGGAGCAGAAAGCCAAGATCCTAAGTGAATCCAATACAGGTCCCATACTGAACTCCAGAAGTATTTCTCTTGTGAAGGATGCTCTGACCTCTCCTCTGAGTGCAGCAAGTTCCCCTCTGCCCAGTCAAATGCCAAAGACATAAAAGATTCCCCACCCATTCATTTGCTCACCTTTATCAATTAGCTATATATGTATCTGGTGATTATATGGTTCTTTCAATCAAAATTCCTCAGACTTGGGAAGCAGGAAAAGACTTCCTTAATGCAGTTTGATTATGTATTTCCTCCCCAGAAAAATGCCCATGTAGAATTGAAAACTAGCACTTAATGATTGGAATAAAGGTCCAAGAGTCACAGTTTCTGATTTTTATTGCTAATGTTTCCACCCAGTTTTTCTCTGGCTTCGGCAAGTCATTTGCTTAGTTTCTCCTGATTTCTAACATTACATTGATGCAAGATGTATAACATATCTAATAGATATTATGCAGCAGATATTATATACTTTAAAAGAATAGAATAAAT
Organism: Cyanistes caeruleus; assembly: GCF_971803275.1. Lineage (NCBI taxonomy): Eukaryota > Metazoa > Chordata > Aves > Passeriformes > Paridae > Cyanistes > Cyanistes caeruleus. The sequence continues at coordinate 77,285,528 of NC_141705.1, forward strand.
GAACACACAAGGCAGACATTGTCAAGAGCTCTGAAGACCCTCAGCAGAGGTACATAAATGACATATTTAACAACTACAATTTCAATAGCTCATCAATGTATTTCAATGCATTGTGTGCCATGGATAAAGGAGAATTAAAGGACTGCAGTAAAATTTCTCAGGAGCTGCAATCTCATATAGAGATCTCATAGGTTTGGTTTAGCGCTTCACCAAGGATAAGCTGGTGGAATATAGTCTGTACTTCTCTTCTGAGATTAGTATTCATAAGAAACTAAGAAATGTATTCCATTTTGTGCTGTTTCCCACAACAGTCTGACACAAAATATATTAGGAGAACTTTGGCAAGCGTCTGATATAATAAAATATTCAGTTTACAAAGCAGAAAGTGTGCCCCGCGCTCTTCCATAAATCTACTATAATAGGCACTTGTGGCAAAAAATACATTTCTGAACACATAGCAAACACAGATTACCGCATAATCATGATGTAATTGGTTGAAAGCCACCACGGCTGTTTTCTGCTGCAAGCCATATAAAAGCTTTTTTGACTATTTTAAGTTCAGGGCGGAATGAAGTGAGAGGAAGCCTCTGCAGATTTGACTTTGCTGGAAGTCACATGAGCAGATGAAATGAGATCAACTTGTAAAGAGGAGGCAAGCTGTGGCTGGAAAGGTTTCCTCATGGCTGCTGCGTTCCTAAGCTCAGAGGAGAGCTAAAGCCATGGGGACCATTACTGTGTAGTCAGTGGGCACATCATCCTCATTTCCTACCGTGCTGCACTCTTACACCAAGTTAATGAGGTATGGATGGGGCTCCTCTGCTGATCAGCACAGCAAAGGTAAGCCTGAAATGTCCAACATGCCCCTGCACCAGTTCCCAACGAGTCCTGTACATCTGGCTCTTTCTGTGAGCAAACAAGGGGATTTTCTTCCAGGAAGAAGTATTGGAAATCACTCACAAATGTGCTGCATCGATCCAAAACATTTATAATCATTTGACTTTGGGTTTTGGGCACATGATTTACATTTGCACTTGAACACAGGCAGACAGATCCTCCCTGTCTCCCTCCCTCTCTCATGCTTTCCTATAAAAGCAGTTGCTATTTCCTGACTGGCTTCCTTCCAAATTTGTGAACTAATTTAATTTGGCACCTTTTAGCTCACTCTATTATGCCCACCACAAACCTTGACTAGGGAAAAAAAAAAAAAATACAAGAAAAGAAAAAAGGGAAAACCCCATGGGATCAAAGAAATGAAGAGGACAGAGAAGAACACTGGATGACCAGGTAGCCAAGTGTGTCAAGGCTGGTGCAGAAAACATATGGGACTACCAAAATTGTGCACCCTTTGTGCCAGGTGCTTTTCAGAGCCCAAGGTGTGAGGTAGGAATGAGAAACTCTGCAAGCTTCCCAGTCTGAGCCCAACGTGGCACCTGTGTGAGATTACTGATTTAGATGCCAAGTCAGCATCTGCAGACAACCCTCTCCAGGACTGACTCCAACCTCTCCAAGCATGGTTTTGTGGGGCGGATAAATCCCCCGCCAGGAGACTGTCCACACCGCTACGGGACACTGCCACGCTCCTGCGTGAATGGGTGGGAAATCCTGTCACTTTCTGGAGGTTTCCAGGTGCTGTGGGGAGGCAGAGGCACACACACACCTCTCTGCCAGGTGACGGCATCCCCCTGAGAGCGGTGAGGAAACGACAAGCAAAGTGTGGCTGTCACAGCTGGGCTCCGGCGCCGGTGCACAGCTGTGCGCTCCCCCCTCCCCACGGCCCAGCTGTGTGAGTGAAGTGTCCCAGCATCACCATCGAGGAAATGTGTGTGTGGCTGCACTGAACACACATTGTGCTTCTTCCCCAAGAGCTCTCAGAGCACTCCTCCAAAAGGTGTAAGGCATTTGGTAACTGCTATGAATAGCGCAAATTTTTCTCATACTACCAGGGAGAAAATAACTCAGCTTCTAACTGTGTAAAATCACCTCAAGAGAAAGATTCAAAATACTTTAATCAACTCAACTGCATCCTCTCCAGCTAGTGAAGGGTCAGGATCCCTCATGCAGCAGATGCACATCCACAGATATTTTATTCACCTCCAGGGTTGCTGATGCCAGCTCCTTCCCTGGGCAGCCTATTCCAGTGCTCAGCAATCCTTTCAGTGAAGAGATTTTTCCTAATATCCGATCCAAACCTTCCTGGTGAAGTCTGAGGCTGTTTCCTCTTGTCCTATCACTTGTTACTTGAAAGAAGAGACTTCTCCCCTCTCAGGGAAGTCTGGGACTCAATTAGGTGGATAGTATTTGGTTTCCTCAGAGCTACTACAGCTCTGCACTGAGTTTTCTACACAGTTAATGACTTTGGGGTCAGGAGTGGAGTCACTTAGTGTGCCACATGACAAATTCAGGATTTGCAGCTGAAGTGGCAAAAATTACTGGTCCACCCAGCAGAAAGTGAGGCTCACACGAAATTGGCCACAAGCCCCCACCAGGATGAGGCCAGGAAAGTGTGCAAGGCTGCAGAGGGGGTAACAAGAGTTCTGATGTCCTGCAACGAGATTATCTTGTATAAACAGTCACTTGAGATTCATCTCTGCATGTTATCACTGTCAGTCTTGTCAGAAGCGGTGTCTGAACACTACAGTGATGTTATACAGGACTTGCACATTTTCACAGTTCCAAGAATCCCCCTCTCCCACAAGGACAGCTCCTAAAGGAACGAAGATTGTTGTCACAGTAAACCAATAAAAAAACCTAAACAAAAATCCCCAAATTACCTCTGCCTTGCAACCAGAATTTCCCAGCATTACCTATCAACGTAGGGGATGGAAAACATGGAAGATTTTTTTCTTCTCCATATGGTGCTCAAGAAAGGTGGGAATGGTCCCACCTCACCTGCTGAGCATACAGCCATCCCACCTCCTGGTGCATCAGCCTGACAAGAGTGTTTATCCTTCTTAAAATGAGGTCCTCTTTCTGTTTCCATGAATTATTTTTATTAATTTTTATTTTTATGAATTCAGACTAACAGAGTGGACAGGCAAAATGCCTCAGGAAAGACAGTGCAGCCTCTCTGAGAACACATTTTCCTGCTTAGAATATTGAGAGAGTTGGAGAATGTTGGTGAGGGTAGGAGTGTAGGGAAATGGTTTTCCACCCACTCAGGAGAAAAAGAATGCACCATTAAGCCAAATACAGTACTGACACCACTATAACTAAAAGGAAAAGCTCAACAATTGTTGACTATATTTTTTCAAAATCTTGATTAAGCTCTACTGTCAGATCATCATTCATTGAATCCTAAGCCTGTGTAGGTTATCTAAGAAGGGAATTTCATACCCACTTGCAGGAAAACAAAAACAAGTGGAAAGCTCATGATGCCTTACTAGCAAAGATAAACAAATTTTTTTGTTTTTTCATTGTCTATCTGTAAATCTTAAACTCGCTTAAAAGACATCCTCTTTAGGGAAGTAATCTGAAGCTTACAGAATTTTCTGATTTGCTTTCATCTGGAATGCCTCTCTGAAAAACAGACTAAATAGAAGCTCAATAGAATCTCTAAATAATGTGTTGGTTAGAAAAACTTGTTGGATAATTTTGCTAACTAACCACACTAACACTTTCGTGAGAAGAGTTATCTCTTTCTTACCTACACTGACATCTCTCTGCTTTAGCAACACACCATTCTTAAACTTGGAAAAGAAATCCCAATTCTAAAATGTCTCTTCAGTAAAGCAAAATCCACCATATGTCTTAGGCATCTCTTCCAGTCACCAGCTCACAGTTGTCTGAGTCCACTGTAACCAACTCCTTTCATTAACCCAGTGGTCCTGGTTTAAATGTTATCATCAGGAAAACTTTGATTTTTATCCTCAGAAGGCAAATTTTAGAAACAAAAGAATTACAAAAAAATATACTGTTAAAGTAATATGTTACTACAGTGCTATCATCTATCAGTTTTAAATTGTATCATGTATGACTGTGATATACAGAGGTACCTGCTGATAAATTTGTTAGAGGTAATTAATAATCATAAAAGAATGCCCATCTCTACATAAGTACACAAACCAGACAGCCTTCTCCTTTTCCTCCACTTTCCAATCCTTGTCTTCAAAGGAAAACCTCTATACTCAGTATCTTCATATGACTTATAAACCTTTTCTGCCAATGTTGACATGCAAATAAATTTAAACTGGATTTCACACATGCATGTCTCTCTTTGAAATGAAAACTGAAATTTATTCCTCTCCACTTTATGTTGAAACTGGATATTTTTTTTATTATTATTATTTTTACTGTGTCTAGAAACAATTCTACTTGAAACATACAAAGCACAAGGCTGTTTTCAATAGATTGCTTTGGGGGGAATTCTCTGCCTTTACTGAAGCCTGGTAGGGCTGGCAAAAGAAATTAGGAGCAGCTGCATAAACTACTAATGCAAAAAAGAGGCAATGCACCCTAGAACAGGAAGGCAAATACCCCCTCAACTTGCCAAAGTTGAGAGGAGGCGTCAGTTCAGCCACACCTCCTCCAGACCAGCTCTGAGAGAGGTGCGAGGGCATCACACGGACACGAGGGAGATGGGAGACATGAGGTTATAAAAGGGAGCCATGATCACTTTTCTCTCTAGTCTGAGTAAAGTCTCAAGGTGTTTGGTTACAGCAAAGAACGTGCCAAATCATCAGAGGGAACAGACTATGATGAGAGCCATAAATCTATTTAGATTAACTGAAATTTTCACCATTTGGCTTCAAGTAGAAGAACTAAATATTTTTTTCTTGCAACTAATCTGTTTTGACTCTATGAAAAACATTTTCATTGCAATGAAGTTATTAAAGTCTTAGCACTTACTGTTTTGTATTTAATATAGGAACTTTTTTCTCCCTGCCTGCTAGTTCCTCTGCAATAAATTTCTTTGCACAGGTCGGCTCTTCACTCTACTTCTCTTATTACTTCATTTAAGAGAATGATTTATTTTAAACCCCAAACCAAACATAGGACTGAAGAGTAGAGGTTAAGAAATGAAATAAAAAGAAAACAGACCTTCACCTTTCATTACGCTCGTCTTAAGTATCCGCTTTATTAAACTTACTCAGTGTTTAAGTCTGGTTTATTAAAAACCATCACTGTTTAGCTTATGCTATTTTTGAATCAGTCTGCACTGAGTAGTGTTTAACAGGCTGTCCAAAAACAGATTTTTGCTGTTGTTGTTTGAAAAGCAAACAAATTTAGAATGCTCCGAGATATCCATTTGTATAATGCAGTTAGCAGTCACAAAAGCTTGACCAATATCAAATAAGTTAATTTTATAAACCTAAATCTGAAGTGTGTTTATTGCATCTTGTAGGGCTACTCATTAAAGATATAATCTGATTCCATTGTGGAAATCTCAGCACAGATTCACACACAAGTGTTTATCCAGGCTCTTTACCCATATGAAAATCTCTTTACACTCTCAAGAACATGCAAAAAATCACCTGTCAGTAGGAACCTGATTTTTCTGTCTCACCCCTAAAATCTCAGCTGATGCATCAAGAATTACTTAGAATCAGCTGCATTTTACTATTTATAATACATATAAAATATAATTATATATATATTGCACATGGTGCAATCAGCAGGAACTCCATTCAGGACCCAGATGAGAGGAGGGTTGATGTACAGTGAATTTAGATGCAGGATCCAGTTCCAGACAATACATTTAAGATGTTACCTCTGAGCCACAGCTCCCAAGATGTCCACAGGGAATTTTGCCAAAATAAGGGACAAGATCAGACTGCTTAAAACATGGCAAGAGCAGCTCTGTATGATACAAGCAGTGTCAACCACAGCTGAAACCTGTATCCACAGGAGCCAGACAGCTCCTCCTGCCCTGGACACGCGTCCCTCCTCAGCCTCTTTGGCCTCTCAAGAGACAGCCAACAGTGTCACCAAGGACACCATGGTCCACTGACCCTTCCTGTAAGGAATGAAGCACAGCTCACTGAAAGGCCCCTTCCCGTACCCAGCAGAAATATATCGGCGTTTTGCAAAAGGAAACGAAAAGCCCCAAACTTTGCTCAGTGTCAGAATGAAAAGTGGACATTTTTTAATTCCCAGTAGATAAGGCTGTGTTTGAGCAAACCCAAATTGCTGGACCTCACAAGTTGCCACACAGCAGAGCTGTTGTTGCCCTTCAGTCAGCTCTAATTATGAACTTAATTGAATGAGCTTTTGCCTCAGACATTTCTGCGAACAGCCTCGAACTACAGAGTCACAGCCAAACATCTTCATTTAAAAGGCTGCTCCTGCCTCTAAACTCAGATGTATTGCACACCCCTTTGGAATGCTCTGGAAAGCAGGTAAATAACTCAAAATTTGTGGCTCTCCAGATTAGCCCAAATCTAATGTCCAGCACCTTATGGAAATAACAGTGAAAGAAAATAAATGCAACAGAGAGAGAAGACATAAAAACAAAGCTCTAGGAGGTTCCCATGTAAGGTCATCAGAAGAGCTGAGGGGGTTGTTTTTCTTCTCCCTAATAGAGGAGCCTAAATTTAATTTCTCTTCTAATTTTCTACTTTACTCTCCTCTTTTCCTCTCAATCTCTGTCCTACTCCTCCTCCTTTCTTCTCCTCCAGTCTGAAATTCCATTCCCAGCCATATGTTTCTCATTGTGATCCACCTTCCATTTTTGGTCATACAGCAGAATGTGGTTTGAAGATCCAACAAAGTCAGAGCGTGTTGACACAAGGACTCTGGATTCTAGGTTTTGTCAACACTGAGCTGAAGAGCTTTGGGCCTTGAATCAATTTTAGCCTCCTTGACCAAGGAAACCCTGCAGAGAGTCAGACTAAGATCAACGAGAACAGATTTCCAAGTGAACAGAGCCATATAAGTATATCTTGCACTACAGGGGAAGGGATTTTTATTTTCCCTATGATCTGCCCTTGCTCCAATATTAAATTCAAACACTACTCAATTTTTCTTGGCGTGCAGCTCCTTGCAATGAGACACTAAAGTTTTCTTGCAGGTAATATACAGTAATGAGAACCCTAAGACAAACGTGAACTTTGATCATCAGATGGATTTCTTCTAGAAACTGAGATACATAATAAACCCAAAACTACTCCGAGGTCTCACTGTGATCTATTCCAAAAGCGAGTGATGGAGAGTCCCACTCTTTTCCCAGATGACCTGGGGGATTTCCTGCTAAGTTCCTGTGCTCCCAGACGTCTGGGCATGTGAAGTGGGTCCACCAGCTAAAAGGCCATCCCCGACCTTGGGCCTTGACTAAAAACATGTGTACAGGCCTGGGTAATGGAAGAGAGTGTAAGGGAAGGAGAATTAAACTGATGTTGACATTATTTGAAATGCGCTTTAATTCATGCTCTGCCAGATAGCTGAAGATTAATCTCTAACTGTTTATTTTAATGTATCGTATTTCTGACTTGCAGCTAGCTATCAGCTGGTGTAATATAAGCTTTAATTTTGGCACCAACGAGTCATCATTGTGTTTACATTTTCACTCACACTTTCTTTGGTTTTATCATAAGCAATTTCATGATTTAATGGCACTTACTTTCCTGAATAAAAGCTGGTGTAGTTAATTTTTGGTGATGGGAGAGAGATTTTTCATAAACTACTAATTTTCCTTGGGTAGCTGCTTGTAACAACAAGGTCTTGAAAGATCCCTTAGTTACACAGCCATTTCTGAGGGAAAATGAAAGCGAAACAGAGGATAACCTGTTTTTAAATTCTGGATTAAGGCTCGGGCTGATCTGAATAAATCGAAAAAGTTTTAGTCATTTTTCTAGCTAACACTCCAAACTCCACATTGAAAATACCACGGTTTCATTGAGCCCAAACAGAGCTATATTATAACCCAGAAATAACCAGGAAAATGCCATCTGTATAAAATCATAGCAACTAGAAAAAACAACTAGGTATTTTGCTGAACAGAGTTACACTCGCACAACCCAGTCTGGGAAAGAACTTGCATTAATTTATTTGATCCAAATATTTTTAACCACTTAAAAATGTTGCTTCTTTAAACTAATGTAAGCTTGGACAGACAGACACTTGCAGATCCTGATGGCCATGGACGGGAAAATGCTCACTGGATGTGTAGTCAAGAGTCGCATTCCCATCTTCCCTAGGACAGGACTGGGTTCTTGTTCCCTTCCTCCTACCAAAGGACAACCCAACTCCACACTAAATTTACAATGGGTGGTCTGGTTTTAGGATCTTTGGCAGGTTTACAGGATGACATAGTGGGGTGCTCAGATGCCTCCAATGAGCGGCAGTGACGCTTCTGAGAGGAATTTTTATAAAACACATGGATATGAAGCTCAAGGATTCATGCTTTACATGAGGCAGCGCAGTCTGAAGAGTCAGCCTTTATAACCGAGAAATGCCGAATAGTCCCAAGCTATGCTCCAAGTATTACAACTTGCAAAACACTGCAAGACCTCACAAGTGTGGAGAAACACAAGCAGGAGGCAAAATACATCATGACTTGTAGCCAGATTTCTTGGCTTGAGAAAATTTCCCAGAGAGAGAAAGTTCCTCTGATTCTGGTGCACGCTAGAGAAATTCAAACAGGAACCGTACATCTTGAAGATGCATAAAACTGTGAAAGCAAAGACAAGATTTTTGTACCTGTATCTGCAGATTTTGTCCTCTTGGGACAGAATCTGCATATAGCCTCTCTGGGAGAAAATGGACTGTGGAGGGGTAGCAAGAACAGAGAATGAGAAATTATAAAGAAGGCAATAAAAAGAAAAGAATAGGAGACGACTCTTAGACCTCACACAGCCTCTGTTAAACAATGGGGAGAAAATCTTCCAGGAATTCAGTAAGACCTGAGAAGAAATAGAGGGACTGCTGGAACAAATGGCTGCTGGCTCCAGTTCCACTGAATGACCTTGACTGTGCACATTAGAGCTAGCTGTTACATCAGGCACTGAAATAGAGAACAGACCATAAAAAACTCTGAACATTTCCTCCCATAAGATTCCTTTGTTATAGGACTCTTTTGTAGCATTTAGTAATAATTTCCTCTCTGACAAATGTTCTTGTGCAAATTATAATGCCATTATGCTCTGATGCGAGCTTTTCCCTCGTTTCTTAGTTAATTCATCTTTATGGAAGTTCTTCAGCTGCCAGCCAGTACTGGAAAGTTATTAATTCCAAGTGACTTTAATAATGCATGGGAGCTGAGGAGAAGTTTAGCAAACTCTCAAAATATTTCTTTACCAACATTTAACTGAATATTATATTTGCCCTCAAATTTCTTTTTCTTTGCTGGAAGACCTTCAACTGGATCTCTGCCACGGTTCATGGTTTTTCCAGCTCTGACAAGGTGGGTTGCCAGTAGGAAGAGCAGGAAAGATGGGAAGCGAATCACCTCTTTATTCCCCGTTTAGGTGGTAGGTTGATCATAGAGTTCCTGTAAAACCTCTCTTCTGTTCCTTTCTGCACAGAATGTGAATTTTGCTACACACAGAGCAGAGCCAGGGAAGTCAGACAGAGCACGTGAGAAACAGAGCTACTCAGACTATTCCTTCCTGTGTGGCTGGCCACAGACAGCCATCAAGGCAAAGGTGTTTCAAGACAGCATGGACTTATTGCTCAACCATTAATCCTCTTCTGATTGTCCTCATTTTCTTCCTCTATACTCAATTATGTCCAGAAGCCCTAATGAGCCCCCTAATTTGCTCTTCAGTGGCGCCAAAACCTTCACAAATTATTATTCTCTCTGCTTCACTAGCAGGTAACCTATGCTCAGTCTGATTAAAAACTTGGCAAAAGATGTAAAATGACTGATGCACCAGAAAGATTGACCTTGGGAATTCATCTAAAGCTCACACAAAAAGGTGGTAAAAAGACATTTATAAAATAATTTGCAGGAAACTCAGATTGCAGGAGGTACCACTGTTTTGCTTTAGTGACATTCAGTACCTGGCAGCCACTCAGCTGATCAAGGAGAAAGATACTCCCTTGTTCTGAGCAACCTCAGAGAAACCCCACAAATGGGAGCTTACTCATCCTAAAGAATTTTTTTGGGGGAAGGGAATATTTCACCCTTTTGTAAGTTTCCAGAAGGATTCTTCTGACTGGCTGTGAAAATCAGCATGATCTCTCTTTTCTTCTGTTTAGCTTTGTTCAAGTTTAACACAAACAGCTTAAATTCTGTGTGGTTACTGGAACAAAATATACTGCCAAGGACTGAAACTATTAAATCTTTTCTTTTATCTGTTCCTCATGGATATCACATGCCCAGACAAATTAGACTGTTCATAACAGACTGAGCTTAATAATATTTTCCCCATTAAAAGGGAAGTCCTTGTGATAATATATGCAGAGATGAACTTCTCCACAGTGATTTCATTGCATTTTTTTCTCAATGAGGCTAATGAAACAGATTCATAAAGCTGAGTACTTTCAGTGTTGCAAGACAGAGGCATTTACAGTCATGCTGTGTTTAGAAGCTTGCTCAAAGTCTTCACATCATAAAATTATGTACCTTCTTTTTAAGAAGCACCATGGGACAGTTTTGGTAAAATTCAGGTAAAAATATAGTATCTAAATGACCAGTTTTGATGAGGAAACCAGGAAGGGAGAGGGAGGAAACTGAAACGAGAAAGCTTGAAATAAAATAGGTGCAAGCCACTGAAAAACATTATGGGTAGTTCACATGGAATACCAAAAGCTCAAAGTTTGCCTCTTGGTTGAATTATAGTTCAGTCTGACTGACTAAAGCCACCTTCTGCATACAATTACTCCTTGACTACTATTTGTAAGACATTATCATGATCTTGAAAACCTAAAGGAAAAATAATTGCCTTTAACATTTTCTCTATTAAAAAGCTAATTACTCAGATTCTTTTTAATACTTGTCACTCCAGCCAACCGACTTGCTTTTGCTGTGTTATTTGTGCAGACATGAAAGCCATCACAGCCTCACAAAAAGCTGTAGCCCTTGATCATCAGTCAAACCACAGCTGAGTTGTAGTCTGACACACTGATCTCCTCTTTCCTCGCTCCAAACTGTGATAAGAAAGGACCATCTTGCTGTTTCTTGCTGTTTCTCTTTCTGTGCCAGAAGAAAAAAAAATCCTGCCATCTAACCTGCTCTCTGCTGGCAGTCCAAGGGTGGAACAGACCTCTTCCTAGCAGGACAGCTGTCGTTTTTAACAAGGAGAAAATCAAAGTGCAAATCTGACTGCTCTGAAGCCACAGCCAAACAGAAAGTCTGTTTATGGTATTTTCCGTGATACGTAAGCGAATTCAGGCAATCCTCAAATGTATTTGCAAGTACCCTGAAACCTTGTGTCACCCAAGGTTCGACTTGGTGGCATAATAATGGTGTCATCTCCTGTGCCTGGATTCCTCTGAATTTTATCATGCCATTGTAGTGACAGAAAAATCATTGCAGCATGCTGAGCCATCCCTCCAAGAGGTCAAGGCAAAAAAATATTGGGGTGTGGCCACCCAGAGGAGGGAGGGAGCAAATCTGCTGCTGAAGGAGAGACTAAACTGCCCCCTCTTAACCCAAATTACACCAACATCTGGAGCCCTGCTAGTCACCCCTGTGCTAAGCAGGACATATTTTGAAAACCTGAGCTCTGCCTTTCAATGGTGAAGTTGCTGACTTGGATCATTTTAGGCTGAGCTTTGTGGAGCAGAGAGAATATCTGCTGTCCTTGTTTAATTTTGTAGCATTTGGGTTTTTTGTATTAAAAAAATAACTTTTAACTGCTTTAACTTTACAGATCTTAACATGTATAATCTGATATTTATAGGGTGTTTCATTAACATTTCTTAAAGGCCACTGACATTTGCATGCACAAATTAGTATGAAATTCATTTAATTCATTTTAATTCTTTACTAAAATGGTGACAAAAAATCAGAGTTAAATTACATGAAATAACAGTGAAGTTACTACCTATCCCCAGAATTACACTTTCCTAAAGAAAAGGGTGTTTACCAGAGCAAACACTAACTCCTTTTGAGAAAAACTAGTAAGAACAACAAAAGAGATTGATGTAAATATTTTAATAGCAGCAGTATTGTTGCAGCTGTAACAGTCTAAAGGCATAGGAATCACTAGTATGAAGATTCAATATTTTTTTATTAGAATGACTGACACAGCAGTAAAACACTGGGAAATAATGGACAAAGCTGAGAAGAAAAAGAAAGCCCAGAAGTACAGTAAATCAAACATAGATGTCCCATGCCTCATAAAGGACATCTTCAGACAAGAGCTCCATTGAGGCTTCCAGCACCGTAAGGTTTCATTCCTGCTGGGGTTCAGACATTGCACAGAAAATGTGACAGCAGGGACCTAACCAAATACAGCTGTACCTGGGCATGCTTATCAGCTTAAAAGGAACATACTGATATGTCTGTTAGAGAAGGTTATACATCACCAGAGGCAGGACAATGAACTCCAGGGAACAGGCTAAGAGATGTCACTCAACGTGATTTGTTCTCCTGGAATTTTATTTATGACTTCTGCACTTAAAAACACACTGAAGTGCTGGCCAAAGAAAGACTTAAATTTAAATCTGGATTAACCCTGACTAAAGTTTATCCTGAAGAGGATGAATTTATATTTATATCCAAGGCTCAAGTAAACTGTTTTCTCTCTCATCCTATCACTGCACTTGAGCTACATGGAAAAGAAAATGAAGTTTGCTCCTCTACTAAGGAAGGAAAAGATTTGCAGTGATTTACAATCAGACAGTCCTGTTAACTTGTAATGAAATGTAGGTGCTTATTACTGACATAAAATTTAAAACCTGAAACTGGGATTAAAAAAACGCTGTGGGCACATCCAACAGCTCAAGCAGCTTGTACACTAAATCAAGATGGCACGCTACAAAACAGTGGCCAAAATCAGGATTCACTGTGGAAGAAAAATGTGGTGAGGGATCTCTAGTCCATCAATTCTGTCTAACATTACAAAAAGTCTATCTTTGAGTTCCATTGGCCTCTCCTTCCTACACATGACTCCAGCAGGACTCAGCTTGCAGCTCCCAGGAGTTCTCCAGTCAGTTTGACATACATAAACCAAAACACTCACAGTATAAAATCAGATGTGTCTAAACATAAAAACCCCAACTTTCAGTCAGTCACATATTCACAGCAATTTGTTAATTTTGCTATCTCTACATACATAGACTCAAAAACCCTGCCCCACTTCACTGAATTATACGGGCCCAGATGCTCTGGTGCTTCTACATTTCTGCCTTTAATTCTGGGAAAGATGACAGAAGAAACAAAAGAAGATGAAAGAGTATTCTCCTTTCGAAGAGCCAAATGAAAGGAATGCCTCTGAATACCAGGATTAATTTAACCCTAATTGTTTGAAATGCTCTTCCCAAGCATCACGTTGTCCCCAAAGAAACAAACGGAATTGGGATGCTGCCCTGAAGCACTTTATTTTCCAGCTTACAAAACCAGAAGTTACTGAATGCAATTGAATGTGTAACTGGTCACCAGGAAGACAATGGAAACCTAAAACCAGGCTAGAAATGGAGAATTCAGCTGGGGAATTCCCCAACCACCCATTTCCATACAAGAAGGGAGGCTTCAGAAAGGTTTTTGTTAAAATATAGGCTAGATTTGGCCTCAGAGTAAAGAATTCTTTTAAAAACATATTCCTACATTTCTTGTTGAATCCGTGAAGACTGTGTTGAATAAGAACAGTGCCCAGGAATTTACCATACCTCTAGGAATACCAGGTGCTAATAGGTATTGAGATCAAGGCATCTTTTCAGACTGCTTTACACCATGAGCGCTGAGAAATGGCAGAATATTAAGTTTATGATTTTTTTTTATAGTCTTGGGTTTTGCTTGTTTTTTTTTTTTTCCAAGCTGAACAGAGAATAGAAAAAAAAATATTGTTAGAGATGAAAATAAAGCATTTCCCTCTGTCTGTGAATTTTCAAGCAGTGTATCTGACTGAAGCCTTTATATTCACGCTTTTTTGTGTGTTGCAGTGGCCATTCCGTGGAAGATAAATGAGTTTTTCGCTTTGTCAAATCATCAAAATTTGGAAGTTTTTCTCAAAAAGGAGTGTATCACAATAAGGAACTTTGTTCTTTTCTCTCCCTTGCCTTAAACAAGTTGAAGTAAATCACAAATTTTCTTGTTTTATTATAGCCTCCTGTATCAAGGAGGGAAAACAACAGTGGATAAACAAAAAAAAAATCTCATTTTTGTATTCACAGGTGGGTTTATGTTTCAGCTGCAATATACATTAATGTAGTTTCTGTGGAGCAACATATTAACAGAACTTTTCTAACAGTCTTTTCTGTCAAAGAACTACAGCTGTAGCAACTTTAGGTTTTATTGTTCGTGACTATGCAAAATATGACTGACCATCCGATAAATCTTCCTTTCTAAACCTCTGAGTTGCAAAAGAAATTGTTTAACTTTGTTACCTTCCTCTTTCCTACTGAATGTGTTATAAAATGCTTAAAAATGAATTACTGTGTAAATTCTCAGGCTGAAGTTTTTATGTAAATAGTCCACGCACAATTTATAGCATTCTTGTTTGTGTAACATTCTTGCTTATTGGCATTTGTCCTATGAATATACTGTTTTGGAAATTAGGCACAAGGGTTATAAAACATTGTTTTCCCAATACACCATTTTAAGAAAAAAGAAATAATGAAAATCAGCCTTGAAAGCCTTGTCTGGTAAAATATTTTAAATTTAAAGATCAGGGTGAATACGTACTTTCATGAGGCAAGGAAAGAGTAGCTCATTATTAGAGTAATGGCCTCTGCAATTGTTCACATGGCTTTGGGACAGGACTGGGTATTATTTATAACACAGAGACCTTGGAAGTGCTGACCAGCTCATACTGACAGCAAGAACAGCCATGCCCTGAATAAACAGGTTCCAAGGCAGAAAAAAAATGGGTGGTATTGAAGGAACCATCCTCAGGGTGCTCTCTGTGAAAAGCAGAAAACTTCTTCATTCATATAATGATAATTTTTTTTCTTTAATCCCTCAATCATTCTTTCTTTGTATTCCCTCAAGTGCATCCCAGGTCCCAGAAAGATGAAAAATACCAGCAGACAGCCACACCTTCCCTCAGGAGCAGGAGGTTGAAAGGGAAAAAAAGGAGAAGCCCCTATACTAACTCAAACCTGTACAAAAAGTGATAAGAATGAAATTATTCCATATACACAGAATAACAGGGACCCATTTTTGCTCCATAAGGTTGAGATTTGGCCACAGACTCCAACTGGACTGACAAGAGGTAATGTTTTATCTTCCCAGTATATTAAAAACACATGTATCAGACTTAAAAGCACACAAATCAACTCCAAAAAAACAAGCTAAACAGTGGATGAAAAAGAAGTAAATGAGGGAGAACAGCAAAATAAAGGCTCAACTAAACTTTACAGTAATTATAAAGGCCATTGCTATATAAAAATAATTTGTCAAAGTCGTATCAACCTCATGATTATTAATATAAAGTTTAAAAATATCAGTGATGTGGTGTCTGTAATTTCCATTTGTTGGTTGTTTATTATTTTGCATTTGACTCCTGCTCTAAGTGCTCAGTATGTTCTTGATTCTGCAACAACAGCAAAATAAACAGAGAGACTTTCTCATTCTTTGCTGATTCCCTCCCACCTCTGCACTCCACTGGAGATGGAAGATGTCAATTTGGATAAGGTGTTTTCCCCCAGAAAACATAAATTTCATCTGGACACCGGAGAACCCTATAAAACAACAAAACTATTGAAACATGTCGTGCTCCAGATCCTCACTAATGCCACAGAACTTAGACAACTCAGGCAGAATCTGAGTGGTGCTACAAGTCATGTGCTGAACAGAGGCTTCTTAAGCCCCCTTGGCTTCAGTGACACTCCTCCATCTGCACCAGGCTGGATTTAATTAGGAGTGCAGCACACATCGAGCCGGCATCACAAAAGCATTCGGGCCCCAGGCTCCCTTCGATCACCTTTTCCCCCCCCCCAAATCTAAGCCTTATGTCTTGAACTTCCCAAGTACTGACACTGCATTTTCCACATCCCATAGCCTGTTGTGGTCTCTTCACACAATTGTTTACCTGAGGTTCATAAGGGAGAGCTGCCAACGGGATGTTGAGTGAATGGAAGAGAATTCCATGATCATGTAATGAAGGAATTATGACAGACAGGCATAGGAGGGAGAGTGTGCTTTAGATCATTAGCCCAAAACAGTAATTTGTGTTTCCTACCAGGTTTCGTGCTGCAGTTGAGAAAGAAAACCTTGATAACACCAACAGACTACATGTAAACAAGTAAGACTTGGAAAATCAAGTAGACTTTTCTTTACAGAATAACAGACTGCTTCTGATCTCAATAGTGAGGGAAAAGTGTTTTGTCTTGTACCCCAAATCAGAATTTCTTTGGGATTAGGTCTGCAGTTTAGGTAAGAACCTTCAGTTTTAATCTAGCCTAGCTTGCTGCATCCATTTGCATTCAAAATGGATGGTACTTGGTGCTCTTAAAAATTTCCTCAAACTTCTCCAGTTTCTATTGACCAACTACTTATTGCTTCAGTACTGGCTGGGATTTCACATCCATCTGATATTCTGAGTGGTGAAACATTAACTCTACTTTCTGAGCAAACCAGAGCCATCAAAGTACTAAATTACTCTAGGAAGTAAATTTAAAGTGTCACCATCAGAACCCTTTTAGCAGCCTACCATATCCATAAATTCTCATTCCTCCCTGGATCTCTGGGATATTCTCCTACGCTGTGACCATCACCTCCCATCACTTTCAGTGTGGCTCTGTGCCTGTAGCATGGAGCAACTGGCTGTCAGCTCTGGAAAGAAATTATCTTAGATAATTTCTCTGAGATAATCCTCACCTTGAGCTAAGCCTGACCTACTGTGGCCTGACTTGTGTCTGCCTTCACTTTCCTGGGTAAAACACATTCTTCAGCTCATACTCTTCACAAATAGCAAGAAACACAAGAATGGTTTGGGTTGGAAGGGACCTTAAAGATCATCTCATTCCACCCCCCTGCCATGGACAGGGACACCTTCTTCTAGGCTGAGTTCCTCAGGGCCCCATCCAGCCTGGCCTTGGATACTCCCAGGGATGGGGCATCCACAGCTTCTCTGGGCATCCTTTCAAAGGTGAACTTCGAAGGAGTGGCTTGAAAAACCCTTCCCCAGCAGGCAGGGGATTAGGCACGGGAGGAAGGCAGGCAGACAGCGGCACGCCAGGCATGGCACAGCACAGCTCTGATCAGCAGGCGTGTTACAGACATCTGCTCAAAGGCTTCTGCCTGAAAAGAGAGCCACAAACCGGGTTTTAGTCTCTTTCAAAGTCAGCTGTTCCTACTGAATCCAGACTTCATGGCCTTATGCTCTTTGTGAGTTTTCTGACTGATGTGATGAGGCAATGTGGTGCCTTCTCTGTTCACCTCTCAGAGCTTAACGTCTGAATAATCAAATTGAAGAAGTCATCATTCTTCCCAGACATCAGACAAAATGATATCACCTCCAGCCCATGTATAAACAGATTTCTTAAATCTTTTCAGAAATTAATCAGCGTCAGCAAACACTTAATTTCCTTTCTCTAGGAAAGCCCCCTATCTCAGACTGTGCTATTTGCAATGGGAAAGGCAGCCAAACATTTTCTTGGGTTTAGCTTTTGTACTATTTTTTCTACCCAAAGGCTATCTGGAGAGTTTGCTCTCTCTCCCAGCTCAGGAACAGCAGCTCTGGCAACCACCACAGCCCTCAGCAGCAGATTAGAGACAGCCAGTGCTCCTGCTACAGCAGCACATTGCTGCCTCCATGGCCTGATCCCTCAGACACAAGGTGAAGGCTTTGAGGCAAGTGTCTGCTGTGTTTGTGAGCTCCTGCTCCAGAGATTCAAGTGCAGGGCCTCATCAGCACCTTTGCTTGAATTGATAAAGGCACACCGACCTTGGTAGCTAAGATTAAAAACAAGCTTAGCTTGAGTCAGGCACTGTGAAAGACTATATCCCCTTCAAATACCCCCTTGTCCAAGTTACAGAGGTAAAAATCCTTTTATTTTAACCTGTTACTTAAAAAAAAAAAACCAAAAACAAAAGGAATTCTGGAAGGGAAGAAATGAGGAGGAAAGGTGCTGGAGCTCAAGAAAATTCCTAAAGTGGAGATAAGCAAGAGATACATACATGTAAAGAAGAAATGATAACAATAATAATTTAATAATGATAATAACAACAATAAAGCCTCCTTCTTTATAAAAGCTTAAGCATGAGCCTCTCCCTGACTCCTCCTGACTCAGCTTCAGAATCTCCATGGAGGAGCAGCTTTTTGACTCTTCTCAGAAGAGCCACCTTCCTTCATCACCCCTTCCCTCTCATGCTGATGGGCTGCGGGTGGCTCTCCTCCCTGCAACAAAACAGGCAGCTGTTGCAAGGGGAATTTTCCTGGGAAGTGCTCATTTCTTAACCCTGCCAGATCCTGCTGTAAAGGAATTTGACCCACCACTTCCTTAGAAGCCATGTAGAGCACTTAAAGGGGAGGCAGGAGCTGCAGTCAAGTACCTTTCAGTGTTTGTGCTGCTCTCCTCAGTGGCAAGGCCATAAAATGACAAAAAATTACCCCAAAAAATGGCTTTCAACTGAAAGGGGGTGGGTTTAGATTAGATATTAGGAGAAATTCTTTACTGTGAGGTGCCAGAACAGTTTGTCCTGAGAAGCTGGGGATGTCCCATCCCTGGAAGTGCTCAAGGCCAAGGTTGGGCAGGGCTTGGAACAACATGGTCTGCTCCCTTGGGACACTCAGGGACAGCAGGGTCCAGCTGGCTGGAGGTGTCAGCAGGATTTACTTCTGTCCACCCCTAACTTTATGGATTGGTTTTAAATTTGGCCATGCCACGTACCATCACTTGGGCATATCTGACCAGGACTCTTTATTCACTAAGGTGAAAAGCTGTTTCCATCCTGTTACAATTCCTAGGTTTGGGCTGGCTCCTACGGGGGTGAATAAAGCCAAGGTATTTTTAATTTAGAGAAATAAGGCAGCTGTGCCCACTTTCCCTTTCCTCAATTAACTGAGGAGCTCCCATCCAGCTTATGAAACACCTAGACAAATTTAGTCTTCTCCTTTCCTGATTCTGAAAAGAGACTTTTTGTTAACACCCAGCACTTCAAATCTGGTTCCTCACAGTCAGCAGTGATGGCAGAATTGATGAGGAATAGTCAGGAATCAGCTGAACATGTACATCACCAGGCATCTCAATTCTTGCCTCCCAATATTCTTCCCACAGTCCCATAAACTCAGCAGCAAAAGCTTATCTGACAGCAGTGCTTTCACACGGAGCCACTGGAAATCAGAATAGAACAAGGCCCTTCCACTTGACATGAAATTAATTGTACCACCAGAGGATGGAGTGCAGGTGTCATGCCTGGAGGGTAGATCAAGGCAATTCAATCCCTTAATCCAGCAATTATCATTATTTTTATTGTATTCAAAATTCACAGGGAGAGCTATGCTGGAACAGGAGCTCCTGACTGGACATAAGAGGAAATCAGTGTGTGTTATCAGGACTGCAGTGACTGGTCATGCTTGCAAGCATCATTTCAAGTATATTGGGAATTTAAGCCTCTGAAAATCAAATTAAATTTTCAAAACTCTACTCAAGGTGGGTTAAAAATCCACTTTTTTTTTTTTTTTATAAAGCAAGTGATTTTACAAAACTGGGCTCTTGGCAATGGTATTTCTCTGCAGGTTTGGCATATGTTTGGTCTGAAGTAATTTGGAGGATCATGCAGCCCACAGCAAAGTCCATGCTACTTGTTTGCACCATTGCTGTACAGGTGCTCCAGGGCAAGTGGAGAAGGAGTCTCATTCCTGAAAATCAGTATTGCCTCGAGGGGTCTGCTCAGGCTGTGGAAGTCATTCCTAATATAAACCCCAGTGCCTTTGGAATTGCAGGGAATGGGACCAAACTCTGGGAACCTTGGCTAGAGCTGATTGCTCACGTAGGTTCCTCCCACTCTCATCCAAACCAGGAGAGTGGAGAGTGGGAGAAACATCTGAAATATAAGCATAGAAATTTCCATACTGATTCAGAGGAGTGATCCACTTTATCCTTTCTCTCAGAAGAGAGATTGCAAGAGGAGAATAAAAGTGGAAAAAAGGTCCCCATGGACTAAACTAAACTAGTTGGTTTATCTCACAAAGCATGAAGATCTCTTATTCTTTTTCTCTTCTCATTCCCACAGTACTGTTTAATCCTGCACATTACTGATGGGAATTTAAATAAATGTCTCAATTCCTGTTAGATCCTTTAATATCGGGAAATGACTTCTGAGAATGACATTCACACATTTCTCACACCCTGCCAATACACATAAGAGTGTGTTTGTGTGTGCATATTTTCTAAGTCTTTTAAGTGCTGTCATTGTGTTCTGTAGGTTCTGTTAAATAAGCCAAGAGAAACAGAGATAGCAGCAACCAGCTATTTAAGGACAGAACAGGAAAAAACACCATCAATATATAAATTTGGAAAACAAGGGGAAAGGATTTATGGTTTTATGCTGCTATTTACAGAGCCATACACCTTGGAGGGAATATAAATATTAATACCATTCTTTCAGCAGTAAAGTATCTCTCCCTTTACCATTCCTCTGGTGACTGATCAGCCATCTCTTCTCCCTGCACTCTTTTAAAACTTGAGTAGAGTGGACATAGCCAGAACTACAGAAAATTACCTGCATTTACTTTTCACCTCTCGAATTCTGAGGAAGAAAAGCAGGAATTTAGCTGGGCTCTTTCTCAACACCCCTAAGGGAGCACAACACCCAGATCTCTGTTTCTGAATAGGTGTCCCTGGCTGGAGAGAATTCCTGCCTGCCATTCCTGAGCAGTGGCTGAAGCCTGGCACATCAGCATATTATCAGTTTAAAAGTATTTCAAGGCTTACTTTCTCTAAGGCTTTAGGGGGATTGTTACTGGAAAATCCTTTGCCAGGTTAAATATTTGTGTTTGGCTTTGTGAGGCCAGAGACCAAACTTGCTAATGTTTTATACTGATCCAACTCCCATAACCTATCAGAGATTAGATTGGGACACTCTCACAGAAATATCACTAAAAATTTTCTGGTTTCTCTTTTCTTCTGTTATCTTTGAGGATAACTTTTCCCATACAAATGAAGGCTAAAAAAAAAAAAAAAACACCAAAAAAAAAACCCCCAAAAAAACCCCAAACCCACCCACTTGAATTTGCTCTGCTTGAATAATTCCTATAGAATGAGCATCCATCAGAGAGCTCCGACAGGACTGGCAACAGCCACTGCTCTCCTCCCACTGGGAAGTTAATGCCAGATGAAAACTTCTCTTTATCCAAAACTCAGATGTTCAGCTAAATCATTACATATGTACTTTATATTACCTATTACACACGACACAAAATATTTGCCTGATTTTAATTAGACCTATGTTATTTGACCATCAGGGGGAAACCAGAATGAGATCAGAGGATAAAAAAAGAACAGGTAGCATTTAAGCAATATCAGAGTGTGGCTGTGCTGTGGCTGAAGTGTCACAGTGGCAGTGCAAAGGTCCACCCTTATTATCTTCCAGCAATTTTTACATTAAGTTTCCTGGCTCTAAAGAAGCAACAGCTAAAAAAGAAGCTACCAAACTGCTTTTAAAATGGACCTGGATGTGCTCAAGAAAGATACACTGATAACTCAACCTTATGACAGACCATCCCTCAGCTTGAGGAGGTCTCATAGCCTGGCTTGGCCAAAATCAATGGGCTAGCTAAAGTCACAGCAGGAAAAAAATTGCCACATCCTTTCTCTAATTGCCAGGTGTTCAAACCGTCCAGCAGCATCTCCGTTTCTGGAATCAAGCACTGATTATTGAAATTTTATTAATATATATTCATGTTGTGAATTAATTACTTATTCAGTACCTTCCATGAGGGAAGCACCTTTCTTTTTGTTTGTACTGCTCTGGTGCCTTGTCTTCCAAATCAGGAAGACACAGCTAGGATGAATTTACTTAACAGTAAGCAATTCTCAGTGGAATTTCAGCCCATTCTGAAGCTGACAAGCACAGAGACTTTCATTCAATGATTGCCGAATTTATCTCATCCAACAACTGCAAAATTCTGATTTGCAATTACCAGAAAAATATGTTCCCGGACCTTCCTGCGTTCTTCAGTGATTCCTCCTGGATTGGATGTAGGATGTGGCTTTCCTTTTCGCCTACAGGTTACAGTGGCTTTTATTCTGTTTAGAATTGAAGCAGTGACCCGCAGTTAAGTGCTAAACAATAAAGGATTATTTTTGTTAGGCTTGAGATTCACAGATAATTGTTTTACACTGATCTGTGGAAAGCCATAATGGAAGATGAGCTGACTGGGAAGGAAGTGCATCAGCATGAGGAGCGTTTGGACTGTTGAAAGCTTTTGTCTCTTCTCTCCTACTTTCTCACTCTTTTTCCACTTGCTTTAAAGCTCCTTCTGCAGATGATCAAAGCACCAGCAGCTGAAATTATGTTAATGGGTTGGGCCACAATTTAAAAAAAAAAAACAACTGAAAGCTTTACTTTGTTTGTTTGTTTGTTTTTTCCCCTCAGAAGAGAGCCCAGATGAAAATGTATTTGACAGTATTAGCAGAAATTCCATCTGCTTTCCTAGCAAACCCACTTTAATATTTGTCAAATGTCCACCAAACACCTCATTACACAATATCCTTGAAACTATTGCAAAGTGGGTAGTCCAAAACTGGGACTTTCCACAGGATTAAAGTAACATTGGAGACATAAGGAGCTGGTGCCCAAATCCATCTGTAACCCTCCATCCCCAGAGCCCCTCCACCAGGAACAGCCAGGCCAACCCCCAGCTCCCATTTCCTGCTCTTTTTCCTTCATTCATTAGGCTATAAGCCATCAGGTGATGTTTCTCATGTCTGATCCTGATGGACAAAGCCCAGCCTGGAGAGAGAAGCCGGGCTGAGCGGAGCAGGGAAGGCGCTGGGGGTCAGGAGGCGTACGAGGAACAGCTGGATCGCACAAGCGGGACAGGCTGAGACCGAGCTCAGGCAGCTGAGCCCGGGGCTGGGCAGCTCTGAGGCTGCCCAAAATGCCACTGCAAACAAACCCTCTCCAGTCCCAGCTGGATCACAGCTGTGTGCGTGGGGAATGTGGGAGAAATGCAAGGGACTGCACCAAAATGAGCGACTTGGGTCATGAAATCGCTGCAGCATCTCTGGATTCCCCCATCCAGGGCAGAGCACCTCGGCCCTGCATCCAGATCTATTGCACATGCAGTGGGGTAAACCTTCAAGTGATTTGTCAAAGGTTTAGGGTTTACATTTGTTTATAGAAATGGGTAAATCCTGGAAAGTTGGGAAATTCTTTCCAGTCTTATCTGAAACATCATAAACTTCCTTAAAAGGTAAGTTTGGGACTACACTTTCATGACAGATTCCTGGGACTTTGAAGATCTTATTCTGCTTGGAAAGGTCCAACAGCTTCAAGCCTTACTGAAACATGGCTTTTCTCACTGTATTTTCAAGTATTTTCAGCAAGTTCAAGTAATTTCAAGTAATGCTGTCATGCCAGAACCTTAAATCACTGCAAATGTTAAAGAAGCAAACCCATGCTTGTTCAGAGTGCATATATACACAGGTAAATGTACAGATATTTGGTTTGACAACATATCTGCCTATTGAGCAAAAGCAGATTTTCAAAATAAAATAACTTTTGGTATTCTGGTTTTAAAACATTTATAACTTGTTATTCCCTTCAAATTACCCGTTTTCTTCCCACAACATTGAATGAGCACAAACTGAATAAGCAAAACAGCACAAATTTTACCTGTAGCCTAACTAAAGGTTTTTGAATTACATTCATAGCTGCACTAGTGTAACTATTTTTATTTCACTCTTAATTTTTAAATCAGATGCTGCTCCTGGTTACCTCTGAGCATGTCTGAGATAGCACAGCCTGACACAGAACTATAGAGGGACAGATTTAAGCAAAGCTCACACTGTGAAAATTTGGCTGCCAGCTGAGAGGTTTTGGAGCTGCCACGGAGTTGCCTGTCTTGCTGTGACATGCTGGCTCTATCAGGTTTCATTTCTTCTGACTCCTCAGACTCTGCTGTTTTTCTCTCTGATTAAAATGCAATCAGTGTAACTGAGGTATCAGAAAAAAAAACAAGAAAAAAAAAACCAACAGAAAATAAGGAATGGCAAAACCTCAGTAGTGTTTGGTCATGTTTAACTGGTACTGACTGAGAGGAGTCAGTGAATCTCTGCAGAGTAAATGCTGTAGTGAAAAAAACGTTGGAGGGAGAAACTGAGCCTCTGTCACTTCAAATGTTATTAATTATGAGCAGAAGCTTGGCTGCTGAGTGGAGATGCCATTTGGAGAAACAGGGCTTGCAGGAGCAGCAGTGCAGCTTGTGCAGAGCAGAGAGACTGAAACAAGTACAAATAGCCACGGCCTTCAGCACCTTCATCACAAACTATTCATCAGCAAACTGCATTTAGGTGAAAGAGCAGTTTCTCTTGTGGGTAGAAGACCTCCCAAAGCACAGATTAATTCTGCTGATGGACCTTCCTCACCTCTGTGAAAAAGGCATCGTGTGCTTGATGGTGATGCCCAGCAAACCAAGGGATGATGTAAAATCACGTGTGAGTGCTTCACCTCTCTCTTATGGGCAGGGTACCATGCTGGTGCTGGACAGTGCTGCCAGGCAGCCCAGCAAAGCACAGCATCCTCCAGGCTGTTTTCACAGATGTCACACAACTGAACACACACACAAAAAAAGTTTCAATACATCTTGCATCTGATTCTGATCTCAGTTATCTGGGTATCAATCAGAAATAACTCCTGTGAAGCCAATACAATTTAAAACTAATGAGAACGGAGACTCGAGCTGAGCTCTCACTCTGCCTTATTTTTTGCCAATTACTGTCTTCCACTGGGGCATAGTTTTCCATAGGAGGCTACACTGAGGTGGATTTCATCCACCAGCAGTGCTTCATCACTGAGAGCACCAGCGTGGCTCTGCAGCCATGACCCCATCGCTCCTGCCCACTGCACCAAGGTGCTCTCAGCCAGAGGACACCTGGAAATGGATGCTCTCAGCCAGGAGACACCTGGAAATGGATGTTCTCAGCCAGGGGACACCTGGAAATGGATGCTTTCAGCTGGGAAGCATCTAGAAATCCATACCACCTCACACCATCCAGATAACTCAGCCCAAGAAGAAAACCTGCAAGCACATTTTCCAAAGCACTGGGGTCTGGGTAGGTAGTAGATTGTTCCCTTCACTCAGCGCCAGTATCAGTTTGTCTTTCTGAAAAGGATTTTTTCACTTCTGTTTGCATTTCAAGACTATAGAAATGCAAGGCAATTTGGGATGATTTTAGCTTGATTATCTCCCTCCCTCCTAAAAAATGCAACCAAGTGTTCTGTGGCCTGACATGATGCCAACAGATGCAACATGGGTTAAGAAAAATAAAGGAAAGGACATGGGAGAGGAGAAAGTCACAAAAAACAAGGGAAAATGGAAAAGAAAGGGACCATCTGAACAAACTCACTGCAGCTTGGTAGTTCCTCGAGAGACAAAAACAACTTCAGCAAATACTGTTTTGGATGGTTCAGTGCTGTTTTCTCTCAGCAGCATTTTGTGGAATGGCTCTAGCAGAGTTTTGCTGGTCAGACTGTCAATATATACAATGCTAATACAATAATAAACATCCAGAGTCATGACTCCAGAGCCAGGCTGTTGATAGAGGAAAGCTTTGGAAACACAATGCTTTACTGAGGGTAGTCCCCCTTCCTCCCCAATCCCAGCAAGCTTATTTATTTTTTCAGGGTCTTCTTATCATGGAATATTAAAAACAACCCTTCCCCTCCAAATAAAAGAGCCACCCAGCAACACAAAGAGGAGTGTTCTTGTAAAGACAATGTGCAGATAGCAAGAATAATATTGCTATTTTTTTCTGCTTTAAGGTCGAGTGTTTGCTCCCACTTAATCCACAATAAGTCTATCTTTATTTCAATGAACTCATTCACCATATAAATGCCAGCAGACTCTTCCAACAGTATTTACGGAAATGAGCCACTCTGACAATGCTCTGCTACACTTCCTGTTATTATGAAAGCAAACTGAAGTAATGAGATCTTGATAACTCCATACTCTGGAATCACTGGATGCTGAGCTAGGCTTTTTTTTTTTGATTTTATAGAAGAAAGTTCAGCCAGGAATGGTATAACCAGTAGGACAGGGAAGGGCACTGCTGTATGCACAAAGCTGTGGATGCCCCATTCCTGGAAGTGTTCAAGGTCAGGCTGGATGGGGCTCTGAGCAACCTGGTCAACTGAAAGGTGTCCCTGCCCAAGGGGGTTGGGATGAAATGGTCTTTAAGGTCCTTTCCAACCCAAACCATTCTGTGGTTCTCTACGGGGTCCATGTGGACAGAGCACAGGCTTCACGTGGGGCTGCACTGAGAGGGTCACATTTTAGTTTGGCCATCCCTCCATCAGCACTTTGGCGAGTGCTGATGTTCTCTGAAGCTTTCCCT
Organism: Cyanistes caeruleus; assembly: GCF_971803275.1. Lineage (NCBI taxonomy): Eukaryota > Metazoa > Chordata > Aves > Passeriformes > Paridae > Cyanistes > Cyanistes caeruleus. The sequence continues at coordinate 77,312,075 of NC_141705.1, forward strand.
GGATTTACAGCTTCTGGTTATAACTGATCATCCTTATATAGGGCACATAAACTGCTAAAAGAAATGTGATATTAGCACAGGGGAAAAGTTGTGCCAGGCCAGGAAAGACTGAACAACAAAATGTAGATCAATTACCCCAGTTGTGTGCAGACTGTGGAACTAGCTACCCACACATCACTGCTTATACCCATGATCTGGAGGATAATTCTTCAGGAGAAACCAGAAGGATATCCCAAAAGAGCACCATAGCCTGAGTTCTTCTAGATGAAACTTGCTTTGGCAAAGGCTGCTACATCCTCCTGATGCATTACTAAGATGAGACTCAAGCAAAGAAGCTTTGGTAGCTTTTTAAGCATCAGGAACTAGTGATTCCCTTTGCTTTGGGAATGGAGTTTTCAGCAAGAATGTAGCACTTTTAAGTAGGGAGAGGAGAGGAGGAGATGAAAAACCACAGCTGGTGTCCTCAGAGGAAAAAAAAAAAAACAGAGTGGCAAGTCTGCAGTGGGGAACTCCTCAAAAGGGTCTTTCATGTGGTTCTGCATCAGACAAACTCATTTACTGAGCTATTTCAGCATTTTTGGTTAGTGGGTGACCAGGTCATTAGGGTGTAAAACATTGCTTATATGTTTGTTTCTCTTTGTTCTTTATTCTTGACCCCAAATCCCCACGGGCCCTGAAGAAAGCGAATTAGATATACTGGTGAAGGTTAGTGCAGTATTTTTGTGTACAACTTAAAGAAGAGAAAGTTTCAGTGCTATAAGCTGCAACCTACTGCTTAACTCAATATCACTTCTTGTGTGCTTCCAATTCAGCCTAAGAACTTCTGTAGGTTCTCTTGTCCCAGGGAGGATGTCTCAGCACTTTTAGTCACCTATCAACACTACCATGGGAATGCATCTCTGTTTTCTGTGCCCAAGAAACCTCACAGGATTTGTGATGGGGATTAGAGCTGCTGCCCACAGCAAAGACCCCCAGCCACTGCAGCAGACCCCAGAGAGGCAGACCTTGGTAGAGCAGGCACTGGTTTGTGCAATAATCAGAATTTCCATTAAGGTAAAAGGCAATGGCATCTGGATTATTTTTAATAAACAAAGCACAGGTTCACCTCTGCCTGTTTTGCACGTGCATGCTGTCTTCATGCACATAAACCTGGAGCACAGCATTCGACTGAGCTCTTTTCATTGCAGCTGCTCATGGAGGAATAGCACCAAATGAAAAGCAGCACTCAAAGCCACCCATCAGCCTGTTCTGCAAGGCTGAGTGTCCAAAAGAGACATTTGCTAAGCGTGGTGTGTCTTTCAGCACAAGCCTGGTGGAAACATTAAAGCCAGGATCAGCAGCTGCCATAAACACACATTCCTTAAAGCATCCCAAGACCAGCAGAGTGTGTGCTGTCACTCCCAATGCTGGAAGGCCTTCCACAGACACCACTTTTGGGATAGCAGACAACCCATAACTTCAGGAACCTCGTGTGGTGTCTTGTCCTGAATGAGATCCCCGTGGAGGCTGACTGTGTGTGCATCTCCCTTAGGTGGTTTCAGTGCCTTATCACGCTCCAGCCTCACCTCTGCTTTATTTCTCACCTTGTTCTGCTCTGGTTGCACCCAGCAGCGATGCCCCTGCTGTGCTGTGGCTCTCCCATCAATACAGCCTGCCTCTTCCCACCAGCCTGGCACCCCTGGCACTGCTCTGAGGTCGGATATGGCTCTGGGCAGCTCGGCTCTGGGAATGAGGAGCCCTGCTGGTTCTAGTCTGTGAGCTCCACTAGACACCCAGGGTCATACAAGAAGCCAGGTCTGAGTCTCTTCTGCTTGATTTGATCCTGGGAAGCCAGCTGGGAAATGGGGATGCGGTCATGTAAATCAGCTCCAAGTGGGCTGCAAACACAAAAGTCCTGCCCTGGCTCCAAAGCATCACAGAGGCTCTAGCTAGCCGGGCTCAAAATGTCAGGGATAGCCTCAAACACCTGACTGCCTCATGGAAGTTCTAAACATTTGGGATCAATGTCGTTTGGAAATGACCAGATTTTATAAGAACAACAGAACATCCTCAAAACACAGCGTGGCCTTACCAGATCCTCAGCAGCAGGAGACCTCACAACTTGGCTTGTGCTTATTGTATTATTACTTTTATTATTACTCCTATTAATCGCACTGCCATTACCTTTATTATTATTACCTTTATGATTATTCCCTTTAATTCTGTGGTGAGCAAGCAGGTTTGGAGTGCTAGCTTAAAATGTCCAGCTGAAGAGCTGCAAGGTGATCCCTGAGCCCCAGGAGCACCCAGTCACACTCTGAAGGGCCATTTCCTCACTATAAATGCCAGAAAACAGGAATAAAGAGGAAGGAATTTGTCCTACCGCAGCCGCTCCCAGGGCAGCAATCCTCAGTGATGTATGGAGTGGAAAATATGTCAGAGCAGTTTAGCAGGAACGAAAAAAAAAACCGTGATGAAGAGAAGGGCGGCTGAGTGACAAAAGAGTCATGAAACAAACATCCAACCACAAATAATTTGTTGGTTTTATTTGTTCACATTATCCTGCTGACACGGCATGTTTTCCCCCGCTGACTGTGCTTGCCATATCGGCACTGAGGCCTGGCAAGCTTGGAGGCTGCTTGCTCCAGAACAAAAATGATCCTAATCCATAGGCAACTCCTTGTGTGTCACTCATGTCTACACATCAGATCAGCATAACCAAGGAAAAGGGACCCCAGGATGAAGTAAAAAGAAGAAACAGAAGAGATCTGTGTGACGGTGGATTATTTCAGCAGCAAATTTGGCCTAGAAGAAAGGAAAACAAAAGGAAAGGCTCATGCTAGAAGCTGCACCCTTGTGCCTTCTCAAAGGTGGACAAGGACTTCTCTCCTCCATGTGGGTTATGTCAGTGTGGAAGGTCATCTGCAAGTCATGAGCAAAGAGCCCACTAGAACCAAAAGAAAGTAAAGCACAACCGAGCAGTTAAGACCATAAAGGGCCACTTAGAAGGAACCTTAAAAGTTTTGTTCCACAGAACCCTTAAGAGTTTAGGAAAGTGTAAAGGACCCCGTGAAAACATTAGGTTGCCTGCTGCTTTTTGTTTAGCCATCTCCATCCAGCCGTCACAGGAAAGATACACAGGCTCTTGGACGTTTCCCTAACAGTTCTCATTTTAGGTAATGTAAATAACATTTTTTACATTAACATCTTATTTATGTAGGAACTTCTGTCTCAGCAGATGTCCTACAGCTGTAGGTGCATAAAATAGAAAGCAGGGCTGGGGATGGCAGGGGAGGATTAATCTCTTCCTTGTACACAGGCAGCTGAGGAGGCAATCCAGTGGTGCCATGGAAGTGTTGCCAGCTAATAGCACACAAGTTGGATATCAAGCCACAGCTGACTAAAACACAGTTTGTCTCATCCCTTCATGTCCCACATACTATCTTTTTAAGTCAAAGATATAGAAGAAGAGTAATTCTTTCCAGAGAAGAAATTTCTATCCTTAGGTAGAAGAGAGTAGGTAGAATAGAATCACAGAATCACAGAACAGTTTGGGTTGGAAGGGACCTTGAAGACTGTCTCGTTCCAACCTCCCTGCCATGGGCAGGGACACCTCCCACTATCCCAGTCTGCTCAGAGCCCCATCCAACCCAGCCTTGAACACTTCCAGGGGTGGGACAGCCACAGCTGCTCTGGGCAACCTGTGCCAGGCCCTCACCTCTTTCAGAGGAAAGAATTTTTTCTATTAATGCAGATTTCCCCTACTGCAACTACTCACAGATGTCTGTGGACCTGTGCTGCTGTTCTTAACTAACCAGAAAGAACCAGCTCTTCAGCTGCTATTAACCAGCCAAATGCCCCTGTTTTCAGCAAAAGGATGCTAGTTTTGCACCAGGACTAAAAACCCTTCAGAGCAAAAAACACCATGAGTAGGCTAGACCCAGGACTCTGCACTACTTAATCCCATTAAAACCATTTATCAAAGGCAGATTTTAGCTTCACAACCTGTTGCCTGTTGTTCAGGAACCCCGTGTTTCTGCCCATTGCCTTTGTCTTCCAGGCACTAGAAAGTCTGCAGATTTGTTTTCCACCAAGGAAATGTCTCCTGCCAAAGGGCAGGGAAGTGCTGATCAGACAAATTGGAAAAGGTTCTCTTAGTTGTCTATACCACAGCTTTTCTTTTGTCACTGACATTTTCCAGATTAAAAACTCTCAGGGCTCTACAAGATTCATTTCCAAGTGTAAAAAAAAAATATTAAAAAAAATTAAATAATTTCAAAACCAGCTACAGAGAAACCCTATTAAAAACCCAGGACATGGTGTACTGCATGAGCAGAACAGTTAGATATGTACATGCCTGGCTATTTCATGGATGGAAAAAGAAAAATTGACCCAATTACAGACTTGTCATACTCCACTTCTCTCTTCAGAGTATTGAATGTCACTTAAACCAAAGCAAACAGCCAAGCTCATTTCCCGTGACAAACATCCAGGGACATCTTAAAGTCAAAACAGAAGCAACCAAAATGAGAAGGCAGAGGAAACTTTGACAAAGCTTCAGAACCTCGTCAGATGCAATTATTCAGTGAGTGCACTCAAATCAATGAAAAAGAAGGGCCCCCTCTGCCACAGAAATCATTGAAAAGTTTCAGGGGGATGCTATTTGCAGCATTAGCTTCCTAAAAAGCTGCTGTCGGTTCTAAGGCTGAGAACAGGTGAATTAAACCAGCACTGAGAAAACCAAATGGGGTACAGGACAGCAAGCTACAACAGAATTTCTGGTAACAGCAGGAAAAGGGTCAAAGTGAACAGAATTTAATATAACATCCCTCATAATAAACTCCCACCTTACTGTAATTAAAAAACTTCAATCAAAAATCAGTTCTGTCAAAGTAACAACAACACTTCCCACCTCTTTCATACTACTCGAGCTGCAAACTACTTTAGAGAAAAAAATTGATCAAATCCCTAAACATAACAGGATTAGAAAAGCTCCAAGTGATACCCATACCTAGTGCATGATTTGCCCCAGCTGGAACGGAATTTCCTAATAAAATGAAGGCTACAATTTTCAAGCATCACTGGCACTTACCAGGAATGACCTCCCTCAGGAGTACTAGGGAGCAATTGTCATCCTCAGGGACCTATTTGTTCCATCAGGATCTCTTTTCTGCTTGTGCTTTGAGTAATTGCATGGTGCTGTAAATGCAGGCAGGGCACTGGAGACTCTGTGGGTAATTTTAACAGGAGTGTATTTGACATGGATAAAATAATCTGGTTATTTGGATTTTCTGTGGCATTTCTGGGAAGCCAGAGTTTTACGCAATTCCATAAAACAATTGTTGAAGGGGTGCTCCATTAGATTAGATACACTAATTTTTGGCTTTCAATGGATTGCATTCTTATTTCTTGCTGTTACTTTTGAGTGCTTTCAGCTTTGATAAAATAACAAAAAGCCTGCCCCCCTCCTCCCCAGTTTCCAGTCTATGCTGCCTACATGGGCTCTAATTCAAAACCAGAACAGGAGTTTGATGAAACCATACAGGGGTGATATTGTGGATGTCCCAGCCCTGGAAGCCAGGTTGGATTGGGCTAGGAGCAACCTGGTCTACTGGGAAATGTCCCTGCCCACGGCAGGGGGGTTGGAACTGGATGATTCTTCAGGCCCCTCCTAAACTAAAGCTTTTGCCTGTCCTTTTTCCTGGTGACAGTAATGGGCTCAGACTGAAATACCAATCAATTTCCCCTCACAAAAGCATTTCGTCCATTTCAAAAGAGCATTTAGGCAGAAATTCACAGGCAGTCAGGAATGTTGTCCTGGCAATATCAAAAGCCATGGCTGCCTTGGGACACCAGCATGGCCCAAGCATTCCGAGGCTGAGGGTGGGTTTTCTTTATCAGAACTCACTGCTCTCTCTCAAAACTAGCAGGCTGCCTCTGGCAGGAGTTCAGAATAACATGTCATGTTGATTACAGCCCCTCCTGCAAAGCAGGGAGGTGTTGCCTTCACAGAAAAGGCATTCCTTGCCACATGGGGTTACACAGATCTACAAAGTCCAGCCTGTTCTGATGATTGTGATAAATTCTACAGGTGTAAAAAAAAATTAAAACATTATACATTTTCCTTTTTAATATGCTTAACATCAGTTGTTTTAAGGGAGACAAACCATTCCAACTCTCACTTAGCTTTCTATGAACTACAAGGAATTCTTGTAAAACGATGCTGTCACATAGTTTCTTTGCCAAGGTTTAACAAATTGTTTTAATAAAGACTTGCATTATTGAATGAGAGTTGTATTTTAAAGGAAATTACAATGCTTATTTGTAAGGATTCTAGATTATTGCACCAAAATGTGCTTTTTGAATGATTCATCAATCCCCATTTCTCATCCCCTATGTTCTTCTGTATTAATGTTTGTTTTCTATATTAATGTTTATTTCTTATTCCCTAATTTGCTGTTATAGCTAATTGCACAAGATATGCAAGGAGAAACACTAATTACTAAATCAGACTCTGGCTTTTAAAAGGCTCAGGGGAAATAAACCAACAAATGGGAAGACAGGGACCTGTTTATTTTCCCTCCTCCTTGTCTGACAGGCTGCACAAGGAGTCACTGGGCTTTAAGGGAGCACACGGAACAGTGGCTTGGGCTTTTTTATCTGGGGTGGGGGAGCAGGTTGCTAATCTGTTGTCCAAACCTGGAGTCCTGACAGGGAATTTGCAGGGTACTAATTGCCACGTGGAATGAACATCCACAGGTGTATGCTGCCACACACTCATGTCACAGAATCATTTAACCTGGAAAAGATTTCCAAGATCATTGAGCCCAACCATTAACTCAGCACTGCCAAGTCCACCACTAAACCACCTCCCCAAGTGACACATCCTCTTTTGAACATCTCCAGGGATGATGGTTCCACCACTTCCCTCCAAAGCCTGTTCCAATGTCTGCTCCACTTTGTTCTCCTGGCTGATGACACAACGTGTGAGCTATCTGAGATACCACCCGTCATCCTTGGAACTCTAGAAAGACTGGAATTTTTTTAACCTCTTTGCTGTCAATTTGTCCTGACATGCGAATTTTCTGATGTGGGGTTTCATCCTTATTTTCTTCCAGCTGACACTGCTTGGTGACTCCTGAAAATGCTCCCTCTGAGAGGATGTAAATTAAACAGACATATTTTAGCATTCCTGCTTCCCAGAGGAGAGGAGGAGCCATTTCCACTCATTCTCCATCTCTGGCCAGGTGTGCTTGCCAGCTGTAAGGGAGGAAGGAAAGCAAGACCTTGCTGGACCCTCGTTTTGCCTCTCACTGGAAGCAGAGGAGTGGGAAGCTTGTGGAAGATGGGGATGAAGCCAAGCTCCAAGCAGGCACAGTGTGATCCCTACGATGTCAATGGAATGCTGCCATTTGGCTGCCTCAAGGCACCATGCAGGGTCTTCCCTCTGAGGGTTCTCATCAGAAATTTGGCTTGGTGGAAGCCACTTCTGAAAATTCCAAAAAACTGCTTAACATTTCTGAAAATACCTCCTTAGAATGACAGATGGAGAGTCTTCTTCTTCCTCACCAGTAAATGACAACTTAGAAGAATAGATACTGGTCATCCATGTGGGGAATTACTATTTTGGGCTTTTTCTTTTGTACATGTTCATAAGTTAAATATATGTGGCCCTAAAACAGAAGAGCGAGTCTCTTGAGGATTTGCTTTGTGAAGCCCAGAGATAAAAGTGATTTTAAACTCAAAATGCAACTCAAGAAAGACTCTATTCACAGCTGATCATCTCAGTACAGGATGATGAAACCTGAAAGCCACTGGAAAAAGGCTGTAAAAATTACTAAGAATCCAACCATATTTTACTGCTGGAAAAAGCTCATGTAAGATTGCTGAATGGAAGATAAAGTCCATACAAAATGTAGGAAAGGCCAGTTGAGTGAAAATATCTAAATTTTTTAAAAAGACAGGCTGTGGTGCTGACAACCTAAACACAAGCTGTCAGTCATCCTCATTAAGTGCTCTTTGGAAAACCAAAGTGAGCCCATTGGGATGAACAGAGCACTAGTTTCACAGAGCAGAGGAAAGGATAGTGGAATTAATATATAGATGGTCATAGAAAAGGATAAAATGGTGAACAGTAAAATTCTGGGATGATAAGGCAGAGAGATCAACATTTTTGCTTTTTTTTCCTCAGTCCTACTTCACAAAATACTGACTTTTTCTCTTAATCATCTTCTTCCTCTAATTGTCCTTCCCAATTTCAAAGGACCCATAATTCCAAGTCTCTTCTAGAATTCAGTTAATAAAATACCATTTACACATCCTAACACTGAAGGCAACTTGAATTACTTGAATTTTGTGCTTCAAAAACACAGTCTACAAGAAAAACACGAAGAGTCCTCTCAAAGAGCTTCCACCAGGTGTAATTTACCTTATGAACACTGGCAGCTCGAGTCCTTTGGCTGGCTCCATCTCTTGCTTTTGAAGACATCAGTGAGATACCACACCCCCTTCCAGCCCCAAGCCTTCCCATTCCCAGACTGGAGTAATGTGGCTCCAGCTGGATTTTGCACTGCTAACCGATATTCCCAGACACAGGTTGTGGTCTGCAGCACAGACTCTCAGTCTGATCCTTGATGGGGGATGTTTTCACCAAAATGTGGGTCTTTTCGTTACTTTTCAATGTAATGCGTTTTACTATTAATTCTGTGGTTTTAAAGTTAGAAAACTCTGATGAAAAGTACTGAAAAAGTCTGAAGTCAGATAAATCTAGATTCCTCTCCTTTTATTCATTTGTCCATCTACCACAAATCACAGTATTCTTATATTTTCCTTTTCATGTTTTCGGTCTCTAAGCAAGAGAATGCCAAGTAAATCTGCCATTTCTCTGTCCATTTTCATCTAATTAATAACATCATCAGGAGAAAACATCTCCACCTGAGCTGGCAAAGACCTCTCAGCCCTCCACCAGCAGCAAGACAGGTCAGAGACAAATAGCTGACATGAGATGTGTTTGGAGGCTCCTGTGCACCGCAGTGAGCGGTGCAGGCTGTTTTCCTTTCCACATATTTATGACTCATAATACGTCCCAGATCTTGAAACAGGACCGTGTGGTTCTGATGATGAACCAGGGGAGCTATGCAGCTCACTCCCTCACAACTGGTAACTCTGGATGATTGCTCGACTTGGAACCCTTTAGCTGATCCTCATCATGAAAGAATTACAAAAAAAAGGGCAGGAATGGATCGTATGTTTAAGTGTCAGAAACATCTCCACGCCTTTCAGAAACAGGGAAACAAGGAAACCAGTAAAATATACATTTGTCTGCCATAAAGTGTCAAAATTTAGAGGAACGCACTACCACTCGATAAATTGTAAACTGTGCTAAAGTTATGACATGTATTTTGTGTATTTTTTGCATATTATTCCCCTTCAGCAAAACTTCTTGATAATTTCAAAATGCTTAACTGGCATAACACAGCCCTCAATATGTTTGGTGTTACATTTAAAAGCTTTCATTTGTTAAAGTTTTCATGTATTATTAAAATCACTGCTTGGATGTGGTACAGTTTGTATTAAAGGATAATATTCAAACTAAACATACAGCTTTTTAACAGATGTTTAATTACAGCAGCTCCTCAAAGGCTGAAATCACTTGTGGAACTCATGTTATTTCAGATGAAACTACTTACATACCAATAAGGGCTACTCTGGCCCGTTTTCTTTTCACTTTTGAGGGGCATGATGAAGTTGGGAGCACTTTTAGCCAAAAAGAACTGGTTCCTAATGGCCAGTTTTGAGACAACCTCTAAACCAAACAAGGAACACATAAACCCCCCTTGAACTGTTGTCCTTTTTCTAAGTTCTTTACACTTAGCACTAATTCTAACCTCAGAACTCACCTCTTGCCTGCAGCCTTAACTTTTTCACTCTCTGCATTCTCCAAGAAGTTGTCTAAGCGTGATTTATCCCTTTGTAAGTATAAAAGAATGCAGTTATTTATTGTTCAACTGCTGCTTTATGACAGAAAGCTCTTGTTCTCACACTCCTCACTGTCTGTGTACTGGAAAGCTCCAGCTTTCAGCCAAGATGGAAATCGTGGTTAACAAACGTGAAACCAGGTGCTGCTGATAAAACCCTATGGACTAAAATACAGTTTTTATTGTTTTATTAGAAATATGAAAGTAGATTTGGCACTTTTTGACATTATCTTTTGGCACAACAATCTCATGATACTCTTCTCCATCTTCCTGAGATATGTACTTGCTTCTTAAAGCCTGTTTTTTGATTAAAAAGTTTATGTAGCTTAAAAACCTTACAACTTAAACCCCGAAAGTGAAGATCAAGGAGTGTAAATTAGAGAGAAAAGACAAAAGGTTTCCAATAACACACACTAAAGATTTTAAATAAATATTTTAATTCTATTATTGGCATTTACAGGTAGAAAGCATACAGTATGTTACAATTTTATCAAAACGTGAAAAATATGGATGTTACATAAGTAACAAATGTAAAAAAAGTATTTTTCTTACCTTCCCTGAAAGTAAGAAAACTATTCAGCATAGGAAAATATTGATATAAAAACACAGCTTAGGTAAAAAAAAAAAAAAAAAAAGAATTGAAGTTTTTACACAGTACAATAGGTTCATCAGATCTGCATGAAGATGTAAGGAGTTTGTGAGATTCTATTTTACCTACAACTTTAGGGAATTGGGAACAACTGGTAAGCTACGTTAATGAATCTACAAGTAGTTTTCCCTCATATCTGCTCCAAAATGCTAGAGTGCAGTAATTTTCTATACAATAAATAATTCTTCAAAGTTTCCATCATAGAAAATCATAGAATGCAGAAAATGCCACTCCAAGGTCACAGAGGCTAGGCAGTGCTTTAATAACAATTATGATAATACTTATTATAGTGCTTTATAATGTTGAAGCACTTCAGGCGAGTTTAACTAATTAGCCCTCACAACACCCCTGTGAGGCAGGGAACCAAGTGTTTTTCCTACCTTTCCACGGTACAGATGGGAAAATGGAAGCAGGGGAGAAGCACAGGCTGCAGCAGCAGCAGCACAGCCAAGCTGAGAGGCCACGAGATGTGGGGATGGACACGTTTGTCCCTTGCTGCTGTGTGCCAGGGGGCTGGGCTGGGCTGGAAAAATGACCAGGAATCACAGGGGGGGTAGGGAGGGACCAGGATAAAGTAAGCATCCCCAAAAACGTTTCCTAGAGATTCAGAAGCTCTCACACAGCTTTGTCAAAAAAACCCAAACCAAACAAACAAAACAAAACAAAAAATGAAAGAAGAGATAAAGAAACCTGAAACAAAGAAATAAACAAACTGAAAAGAAAAAAAAAACCAAAAAACAAAAAACCCAGAAATCTCCTAAAGTGCTGACTGGCTTGAGCTGCTTCTAGCACCTCTTGTATGGAATAAGACTTACAGCAAGCACTGTTGCCAGCAATTATTCAAGCTGATTTCATCCATAAAGTCACATGAGAGCAACCGTAGGATATGGTAACTACATTTTCTGAGACACCTCACTACTGTACTTCCTTCATTCACCACCTTAGTTCCACACTCTTCTTAAGGAAAATGGAATCCTCAGTACTCTTGCATTGTAAAACACGTTAGTAGCTGGAGACAATACGCACATCCTTCACAATTGAAACAAAAAATTAGTTCATTTTCAGAACAAAGCATTATTAATTTAAGAATCACGAACCAAACAATGGTAAATAGGAAAACCCTTTCCAAAGGCTGCATGCCGAATATCTGGTTTGCAAATACAATGCATGCAGGAGAAATAAATTCATCCAAGCATAATTAAATTAAAAATGTCTTAAGTCTCTTTCAGCAGCATAATGGTTATTATTTTTAAAGTCTCCTCCAACCAGACTGGCCTGGGGATCAGATGCTGACCTTGGCTTTTCTACAACCATATAATGGTTTGAGCAGTCCCCGTGGCTTTGCACTGCGGCAATACCAGGAGACAAAGCCTATACATACTGTTCTGCTTCCCCCTCCTTGGACACAGCCTTCGCTGTACCACCTTTGCTCTCTTCACTCGCTGCTGCTGCTGCTGCTGCTGCTGCTGCTGTTTTTTCAGGAAGCGATGCCAAATCTTTGAAAACATCCACGTAATGCCCAAATCCCGGGCCCCAGTTCAAGAGGTTGTCCCAGTTGAAGCTTCCCGCTTGCTGCCCCAGCTTCCCGGGCAGGGAGCTGTCCCCGGCCGCGGTGCCAGCCGCCTGCGCCCCCACGGGCCCGCCCTCGCCGCGCCGCCCCGGGTACCGCCGGGGCTTCAGCCTGGAGCCGTAGTTGTCCTCGTCATCCGCGTCCGACTCGTTCACCTGGGATAACTTGGGCATCCTGGAGGTGTACGCCACGGGCTTATCCCGGTCGTACTCCATCTCGGAGCAGGTGAAGGACTCGTGCGAGTCGCTGTCGGAGGAGGACTCGGGCGCGGGAATGCCGTCGGCCGGGTTCCTCGTCCGGGACAGGGGCCTCCTGCAGTCCTCCTCCGACGAGGAGCGGCCGTGGTCTGCGCTGCAGATGCTGGGGTTCCTGGGGCGAGGGGTGTTGAGTCTCTCCACCTCTTCGATGGACAGCCCCACCGGAGGAGACGTCTCCAGCGGGATCTGTCCGATGGGCTGCTTCAGGCGGCTTCCCGGGCGGGAGCTGTGGCTCGCCATGGTCTGTGGGCTCTTGCTTCTCCTCCCCAGCCGGGCGGCGTAGTTAAAGATGCCGGGGTGGCAGACGTCGCCGTGCATCTCCAGCGGGCTGCCTTCCCTGATGGCGAGGTGCAGCTCCCTGGCCGGGCTGTGCCTGTAGAACGTCGAGGATTTGGAGAAGGGCGCGGGGCTGTGCCGGGACAGGGGGTTGGGAGTGGGGCACGCCGAGTGGCTCAGGGACGCCGTCCTCAAGGCCTGCCCGTAGGCGGGCTGGTAGGTGAGGCTGCTGGCTCCCAGGGGCATGGGCGACTGCCGCGCGAAGCCCAGCGGGCTGTGCCTCTGGATGGAGAACTTGGGAGCGTGGCTCCGGAACTGCTTGTAGTGCTGGATGATGTCGGCGTCGGAGGGGGCGATGCTGCTGGCGTTGTCGATGTCGTAGTGCTCGATCTCGGGCTCGGGGGATGCCAGCGGGGCGCTGGGGATCGTCTCCGTGGCGTGCGGGATGTCCGTCTCGTCGTAGATGAGGTACGGGTTTTCCCTTTCGATGATGTCGGGTTTCGGGTTCCCTTCGGGCTGCTTCCTGACGGTCATGTCATCGCCGTAGGGCGGGATGTTGTCAGGGTCATCGAACGCCACGTTCTCGCTCCCTTTTTTCTTCTTCTGCTTCGTCTTCTTCTCCGCTTTCGGCCCCTTGGACTTCTTCCCTCGGCACTGGTTGCAGAGGATGAGGCTGAGGACCAGCAGCGCCAGGAGCGTGGCGCAGCTGCCCACGATGGCCGGCACGGCCCAGAGCGGCAGGGCCAGCTCTGTGGGCTGCGGGGACGGCAGGCACGCGTGGCCGCCGCCGGGGCCCGCCCTGCACTCGTGCCCGGGGGCACACAGCACCCCCAGGCAGGCCACCACGGTCTCACACGTCCGTCCCGCGTAGGCCTCGGGGCAGCTGCAGGTGAAGCCGGCCTGGGGCCCCGGCTCGCAGCTGCCCCCGTTGCGGCAGGGGCCGGAGGCGCAGGCCCCCGGCGGCACGCACTGGTAGGCGAACCAGCGGTTGATGCACATCAGCTCGCCCCAGCAGGGATTGCTGGCGCACACGTCCGGGCCGCGGCAGCCGATCTTCACCGAGGGCTCTGTTCTGGAGAGCGTGGCGAGGCTGTGCTTGCCGGCGAAGGGAAGGCTGTCCCCGCCGTACTTGATGTAGGAAATGCAGCCGTTGAAGCCTGAGACAGGGAAGAAAAGGGACAGAGGTGTCGGGGGCTGGAGGCCGAGTACGCGCTGTCAACAGCGCGCTGCGGGCTCCACTGTTCATTAAATAAGCCGTGGTTACCATAGGGAAACGTCTATTCCAACAGTGCTTAATGGCTTTAAATTGAATTTGAATAAATACGCCTTCTAATGTCTTCATTCAGTTTACTGAAATGCTTTTGTCTCCTGATTTTCCCGTATTTCTTAAACTTCTTATCGTTTCCCACAGAGGATCCTGTGGACGGCTGGCTTGGCTGTGCTAGCACCAAACATTATTTGAGTTTGCCTACTGTGCTTCAGCTAAGTCTCCTATCCCCATAATTCACGGCAATGCTTTTGTATCTCTGAATCTCGAGAGGCCTTTTCCCAAACCCCCCACACCTTGGTTGCAGCGCTACCCTACAAGAAGTTTTACTGCTGTGAGAGCCCAGGGAGATGGAGTTACCCCCAGGCTCTGCACAGTGGCTGAGTGAGGTCACAGGAAAATCCAGTCTTTTGCCTGCCTAATAATTCTCTGTGTTCCCCCGACTAAATCTGATGCCTAATGGACAAGGCTTTTCTGGAAGGGTTTTGAGCAAGTGCAACCTTATGGTGGTCTCTGCTTGGAGCCATGGCAAAATGGTACACAGAGGTGGATACCGCTCTGTCATGAAACAGCAAATATACCTGAGTTGCATGAGATGGTATTAAAGGTTTATAATCCTCAGGGTTAAAGATTTAGGTTCAGTTGGGAGCCCAAGCAAAAGTGATCATCACTTTTGTACTTACAGTACTGATGCCATGTGATGTGATGTGACAAACAGCAACGGGCAATTTGTCACATCTACCTGGCTTTGGAAATTTTATCGGACACGGCCACTTCACAGCCCTGTCACCTCATGCATTGTCTGCCTTTAACAGCACTGAAGACATTTTTAACTCTGAGTTCATGAAGAGTTTTATACCAGCACCATGTAAATCTTTGGTATGTCGTACCCTGCGTGATCCAATATTAAAATAAAATAAAATTGTGTGAAAAAGGGATTTTGAACTGTCTGTGCTTAATGGAAGCCAGACATTCCTAATTTGTCTGCCACAGCATTGGGCAGTGGTGAGAGGTTAGTGTCCTCAATTTTCCTTGTTCCAGCTTTCCTACAAGCCTTTGCTTTTTCCATGCACATGCTGCTCATAAAACATGCATGTAAAAAGGATAAAGGTCAGCACAGCATCCACACGATTTCGTACCACATTTCATACATATTCGCAATACACAAGTGTAAAGTGTGGATTTACTCCACTCGAAAATACTTTATCTGGTCACAATTCATGAAGCCAGGAAGATTTTTCAATATAGAAATATGTGAAAAATACATCTGTATTGTCTGGAGTATCTCCTGTTTTGCAGCTAAAAATCACTTCCATCTTTGCCTAGTGCTTGGGAAATGATATCAAATACATGCTATCTACTTCTTTTGCCAGGGTTTGACACAGATACTTTAACTCTTAAGGGAGACTGATTTGCTCCTTAACAGCTAGACATCAGTCACAGGATGGTTCTTTATTGTCCTTGCTCAGAAGTAAATCCCATTCTTCATTTGACAGCAGGATAAAGCAGGAGGACCTTGGAGTTGCAGAAAATATTTAAATCATATTAATAAGAGGGTAAATCCTGCAGTACTTACCAAATCCCTACAAAGTTTTTGTTCAGCATTTCTGCCCACATGAAAGATTTGCCTTGATTTTCCAGATTATGACTCAGGTAAAGAATACATCCTTTCTTCACCATTGGGGTAATAAAAATACAGCAACTGATATACAGATAAGCAGCCCCCTTGTCTCAAAAAAACCCTGCAGAGGGAGTGCTTGATTTTGGAAACAAGAAGCCTGCAGGGGTGTACTAAAGAAACAAAGTCTGTAATCCTTACTCACTCGATTTTCATTTTTTCTGGCAAAGGATGGACGTACACTAATTACTGATAAAGAATTACAGCACTTGGGGAAAAAAATAAAAAAAAAATAAAATAAAATACCTGCAACTGTGCTCTTGAAGGGTTGGCTGGATGGAATTCCTCCCAGAGAAATGGTGAGGACGTTCAGCCCACCGAAGTCTTGGGTGGCATGGAGAATGTCCCGGCTGTGAGTCCTGTCCACCGACAGGATGGTGGCAGAGCCATTCTTCTCCAGGAGGACTGAGTGCCACTGGCCATCTGCAGCATACACCTCAGGGATGTTCCTTTCCACTTTCCCAGCAACTCCAGCATCAGATATGTAGTGCACCTTCCCACCTTTTATCTGGTCAGAAGAACACATGATGTGAAATTTTAAAATGGTGTCACGTAACTCCCACCCACACATAACTGGTATGATGCCTACTCAGTACAGCTACAGTAACATGTAGCTTTGGTGTAACAGAAAGCTGGGGTGGGTATTTTCTTTCCCCCAAATAATTGCTTTGTACTAAAAAGGCATTAATTATTTAGTACGAAACAACTGTCCAGAACTAAATGCATCACATGGCAGAAACTTAAGCAGGAAATTTGCATCTCAGAGCTGCCACCCATTCAATCCCTGGCTAATCCTACTCAGAAATCAGCTATAGGTCATGCACATGACAATGCATTTTAACCAGAGAAAGAGAAATTCTTCCTCTTTCTTCAAGGCAAGAGTGGAAAATGTTTTGGAGAGTGAACAGATGTTGTCCTTGCCCAAGCAAATTGCATCCAGTTTTTATTATGACACAGTAGGAATGCATAAGGCATGGCAGGGCTTGAGCAAGAGCCCCATTTCATATCTGCTTTTTCTGCTAATTGGTATTTTGCAAAAAACTTTTGTTGTATTTCAGAAAACTTTCTGAAGAGTTGAAAAGCGTATGATTTTGTGAGAATTTTCAAATAGTGCTTTCTTGAGCAAACTCCTTTAAAACTTGTGAACAGCTAGGAAAAAAAGGAAGAATATTTTGGCTTTTCCTCTTAAGAATGATGCCTTACAATTCTACTGAATCATGAGATGCGGGATTTCAAACTCTTATTATGATCCCAAAATGAGATCAGTGCAAATTCTGCACTTAAGGTGTAGGAGCTTAAAAAGAATCCCCAACATCCAACTTCGCCAAATATTGCTTAAATTTGGGTATTGTTGGCTGACCTCCTGGGGGTGTACAGAACTGCATAAACTCATGTAGGATGGCTCTGAAACTTGCTGCAGGTTTCCTTTGGTGCTCTGCATGTTTGGTCACACGTATTAAATGGAACAAGAGCTCTCCATCCCGCGTTCCCCACTGCGGCTCGGTCGGTCCAAGGTCCGTACCCGGAGCGTGCGGGACGTGCACAGGCAGAGTCCAGGAAAGGTCATAGCCCCAGGTTTGCTGAAAGCTCTCAAAGCCTTACTTCCTTTGTTACAGGAAAAATAAAGTTCACCTGGGAAGAACTGTGAGGTGACACACCGGCTACAAGAATGCTGCGCTCGTTTCCAGAAACTGTTAAAATGTTCTGGATTTGCTTCTCCAGTGATGCAAGCTGAGGACTTTGTTCAGACACTCCAGCTTTAATAAGGCTGTAAGACCACGCTCATGTCTTGGCAGCTGCCTGAATGAATGCATCTAGCACGTATTCCGTTTGGATGGAGGACACAGCGGTTAATATGTGCATCCACTTCCTTTATGAAGGCAGTAATTCAGATTATTTGAAAATGCATTGTTTGATAAAGCTCGCCTCGTAGGCAGGATGCTTTTGTTACTGATAAAAACACAAGTAGCATGTGTCTAAACTATCACAGAGCCCAAGGAAAATCCCATCTTTACAAATGCAGCCCACAGACTATTAAAACATATTAAACACCATTTCCCACTATCACTCATAAAAAGGTTGACTGAGCTGAATATGTACATATATTTATGTCTGCAACCTGTAATTGGTTTGTTATGTCTTACTCTGTCTTTTATGCCCCATAAAAATACTGCCTTGTATTTTAGTCTTTATGTAAACAGAAAGGAATACACCATGCCAGACAATACCCTCCAAGCTTAAGGGAAGACTAAGCACAGAAGCAAAATTTTTAATTTCACCTTAGAAAAGATCTGTGGAATTATTTACCTGTCAGCAACTGATATTTTCCATAGTAATTCATGATTCTTTAACCCTATTTCTGTATCTTAAAAATTGCACATGAGTAATGCTAACAGATTCATAAATAACGCACTAGGGGCATTTGGAAAAGAAGATTTCCAGAGACAAGAGTGGCCCATGGCTACCTCAACCAGGAAAAGATATGGAATGATCCTCTTGTTGCCTTGAGGCAGAACATGTTTCTAAATTTGAAACAAAGGCTGAAGTCGACAGTATTGAGTAAAACAAATTTCTGGGTTTTATTTAAATGGCTGAGCAACTGACAAGTAGAATATAATGAAAAGAATGAACCACTAAAAACAAACATGTTCCTAACTACAGGGCTGATTCAACTTTACCAATTTTTCAAGTCTCATTTGCTGAACAAATTGGGTTTTATTTGTCTTAAAACTAGCCATGGAATGGGATGTCATTTGAAAGGGTTATGTTCTGATTAATTCCTACAGCTTGATATATGCACAGAATCATGGAATGGTTTGCCTAGGAAGTGACCTTAAAGATCATCCAGTTCCAACCCCTCTGCCATGGGCAGGGGCACCTTTCTCATCCAGCCTGGCCTTGAGCACTTCCAGGGATGGGGTATCTACAACTTCTTTGGGCAGCCTGTGTCAGGGCCCAACTCCCCCTCACACAGGAGTATGTTAGCCAATAGAGGTAAAATGTAATCCACATCCTTGAGCTCCTTGAGCTCCATTTATGCTAATTTAATCTGACTGCAGATGAGATTTCTAGATAAAGCAAGACAAGACAGGCAATTTCACCTTTAACCCTCAATGTTTATCCCATTGCTTCTAACTGAATTACTTGCAATGTGCATTTGCAGGAAAATAGGCTACGATAAAGACCCCTAGTAATAAGCAATCCCCCAGCCTCTTTGTTGTAGTGGATTTTGGAGGAAGCATTTTCCATCTGAATTTGACAATTATTTAATGTAATCTGTAAAAGTTTGCATCTTTCCTGGGTTAAGGATCCCTTTATGTCATAAAGCCCCCTCTTGGGTTCTTTGGAGGGAGTTTGCATCCATCATTTAGTGAATCAACTGCTCACAATCTCAGTGGGTCTGATTTATTGCCACTTCTCTAGTTTTACCCCAATCCCAGCCACACCAAAACCGATGAGCTGCAAGAGGAAAAATGTGAAAGCATGGAAGTAGCCATAGGACTCATAGCTTTTCCCTAGCATGGTTTAATATTAAAAACACATGGCAGGTTTTTTCTGAATGCTAATACTTTGGATAACAGGCATATTAAAATACCCAAAAATCAAGTTATAAAATTGTCTGATTTGAACACTGACAAGAACTGGGGACTGGCAGGTCCCTAAAGCCCAACTTCTGCACGGCAAGTGGATGGAGTGACATGGAGGCCTTTGCTGGGTTGGCTTCACTGGCATCTCGGGCCACCACTGAGGGGATTACTCATCATGATACCTATTCTGGGAATGAGGAGCAGTGCAGAGCCTGTACTGCACTAGCTACAGTTAAATTACTACAGTTTTACTAACTAGCATCACCTGGGAACTGCTTGGCAACAACCAGCTCGGCTCTCCTTCCTCAAACTTCTGCATCTGGTACTAGGCAAACCTCTGCTCTCTTCCCTTGCACAGCTGGGGCTGGGACTTGACACCCTCTGCTTGCTTGTATAAATTCACCAATATTAACAATAACAAGAGTGTTTGCATAAACACAGCACCAGTGCTTTTAGCCAGGAAAGGCAACTCTCTCTCTCTTTTTTTTTTTAAGCAATGCTTGGAGAGCTCACCTAGCAAATTCTACTAGGGGGCAGAAAAAGGATTTTTCTCTCCAGAAGTCAAAGTAATGAGATCTTATCTGCTAATATGAGCGAGGCAGAAACTTCCTATGAAATTATGTGGTAAAAGCACATGCCAGGGAAGTAGTGCAGACTTGCTTCCTAAATGCAGCCGGTGTGTCAGGAAAGCTTCGTAACTCTGACCAGGCAGGTGGAGGATATCCATGGGGCTGAAGCTTAGAAAGTGTGAATTTCTGTATGAATTTCTCTAAAAGTCAGGGAAGAAAAACTTGGAAAACCTTGCAGCAGTCAAGGAAACTTGGAGCTTACACCAACCCAATAAAGGGGCTTGCCAACATCACTGCTGTACTCATTTAGAGTTATGAGTAAATGGACTGAGTCATCGCCAGGAACCAAACCATGGCTTTCTCTTGAGAAAGGTAACTCCTGCAGCAATAAGCTCTTCGAGGAAAGAAAAAAACAACAAAAAACCCCCAAACAGTGTGGCATTTGAAGCATTAATTCAGCTATGTATGCCAAAATAATTTGATATTGACACTGGTCTGCGAGTAACCTCATGAATTTGAGTTATCCCTCACTTCCTAGTTTGATAAGCCTGAGCCATGTTGGTAGGAATTAATGAAAACTTTTTGGCAATCGTTTCCTAGCTTAAGGAGGGTCTGGGTTCAAGGCTCAAAAAATCAGAGGATAAAAGGCCAATAACACAATGATTTGTTCTGTAAAGTGTAATGATGATAATAACCATGGCAATGAGCACCGTTCTTGTCGCCTTAGAACAGTCACTATTTGGAGTCTAGACAAAACTGATTAGATATAAAACCATCAAGATCTTCTGATACCTTGGCCAATAGGAAGGGAATTGTTGAGAAGATGAATGACACTGGAGCAGTGCCTAGTCTCAGTTAAAGACCCAATGCTTTATAAAGGAAACAGAAAGAGTAATGGAAAAACGCGATTTTGATCACTGCACACGAGGCAGTCCAATCAAATCAAACTCGGCATTAGCTGTAATCTTACCTTCACGGTAGTGAAGTTGCTGCTTTCTTGGACGTGGAGTAAAACGCCGTTCTCGCTCCTCGTCATGAACTTCACCTCCAAGCGCTCCACGCCCGGGCGGCCCGCGCCAGCGCCCCGAGCCCCAAGTCTCATCAGGTAGTCCCGCTTCTTGTTGGGGCTCATGTGGTAGTCGAGCCGCCCCTTGCCCTCCAGCGACAAGGCCGTGTCAGCGGTAATATCTGGGACAAGGACAGGGAAGGGTTGAGCACGCGGCTCGTTACCGCTCCAGCCATCATCTGCCTCACCGCGACCGCCTTTCCCTCAGAGCAGAGATCAAGTTCAGAGCAGGTCAAGGGAGGGGAGCAGGAGTGAGTGGCAAATGCAGCCCCCCTATTCTTTGGCTTCCACCAGAATGTGTGTTTGAGAGTGGGAGTGTGCGAGTAATTTACTGCTGCTATCAGTCACTAGTAAATTAAAACTCGCTAGGGAACAAGTGAGGGAGTAGGGAAAAAAAAATTGTCTCTCAGAACTGTAATTCCTTCCCAAGGATGTTACTGTTTCCATTACTGCAAGCAGGGTTTCATGATATATTGAACTCTAAGCTCTTCAGGGCAGAGATAATGACTTTCTATTTGTTATGGCATTAAAAAAAAAAGTGAATAAAAAAAGGCAGAACACTGACTACCAAATGCTGTTAAAATTATGGCTAAATTCTTTTGTAAACCGGTGCAATAAAAGCATATAAATCAGCTAAACAATAATGGGACACGTAAAAAAACAAAGCCCAGTCATTATACTACAGCTACACGGAAATAAATCACTTGGCCCTCCTGGACAATCCTATATTGATTTACAGGGCTACTCCTATGAGAGTGAATCACCCCCCAGCGTAAATGCCTTGTTTTCATTTACATTTACAATACTTTCTTGCATATAATCCACAGTCAATTTGATGAAAAGGACTTTAGTTTGGAGAATTAGGCACATGAACTCAATGTTTATGGGAAGGGGTTTTCATCTACCCTCTTACCTCCCCATAGCAGACAAATCCCTCCTATGGGATACTTTTATTTTAGTTACGGATTAAATGTTATCAGGAAGCAGGACTTTAAATGAGTGTGAGTTACCTGAAATGCAATATACAGACCAGAAGAAATTATGGATTCAGTTGTTGCCATTTTTAGCTCATGAAAGGACAAGAGTCCATTGTCCTTTCATGTGTGGACTTCTAAAGTACTTAAGAGGCAACACGCCGCTTGTTTTCATTATTCTATAAAATTCATTATCCCTCTAACTAAAATCTTAACAGCCTTTGGTTGAGCCACAGTTAGGTGTCTATTAAAGACAGTAAAACCTCCTCCTCACATTTTTCACAGTGCTTTCCCGTCAGTCCATCCTTGCAGTGACACTGCTGCCACGACCACTGATCGACACAAGTGCCACCATTCTGGCAGGGGCTGGTTGTGCAAGCACCTTCCAGTCTGGGACACCTGAAAGAAATCAGAAAAGTGGAGGCTGAATAAAGTGCACACGAATAAACAGAGCAAATGTGCCGGGAAGCGTCCTCTCTTTCAATGGTATTCCCTTTCCTCCCCTCAGAGATGCAAAAATGGCTCTTTTTCCCCATCCTTGGAAGTGTCCAAGGTGGATGGGAGCAACCTGGTCTAATGGAACGTGTCCCTGCCCATGGCAGGGGGGTTGAAACAGGATGATCTTTAAGGTCCCTTCCAACCCAAACCATTCTGTAGTTCTAAGAATCTCTGTAGACAGCTCAAGTTTCTAAGCAGATCCAAATTTTCAGCATCAGTTTATAGCAGTCTTACAAAAGAGGAAGGAACTCAGAGACAACCAAACTCCTACTATATGTTATGCAAGAGAGAAAAAACCCTTTTTGGCATTTTTTTATGCTGCAGACTGCCAGAGCCTTTGCATTACAATGACCAGCACAAACATGGGGGTTGGGAGAGGAAGTGAGAATGAGGAAATCTGGATAGAAGACTGACATTATTGCTACAACTGTGACTTCAAACAGTGAGATGGAAAAAACAATAGAATCGGATAGCTCATCATTTCTGAAAGGCCACTTGGAGGATACGAGGGAAATTCAGTGATACTTGAGAGGCAAAGTGAGAGAACAGACATGGTGGATTAAGAGGAAACAAAAGGGAGTCAAGGGTTAGCAAACACTATGAGCACAGTCAAAACCAGGTGGAATTTATAAAGAAACCCAAGAACAGGGGCTACTCAGTTTCAGCCTGCAAAGCAACTTGAATAACCACTGACAATAGAAATGTAATGATGCTGCTTTTTTTTTTAAGACTCTGTAATCTTTAGTGAGCCTTTAATCCAAATTCACTTTCTTCCCACATTTTTCACATTTTACAGCAGGTTCTACAGTAGTTTTTTTCTGACATGAAATATCTGTTGGTGTCTGAATGGAACGGCATTCATAAGAGTTTCCTTTATCGCATAATAAATATATAATATAATATAAAATATATAATATATAATATATAATATATAATATATAATATATAATATATAATATAAAATATATAATATATAATATATAATATATAATATATAATATATAATATATAATATATAATATATAATATATAATATGTAATATGTAATATAATATAAAATATAAAATATATTGTATATTATATATAATATGTATAATATAATAATTATAATATAATGTATTATATATTATATTATTATATATTATATGTATGTATTGCATACATATAAATAGCAGACGTACTGATCTAAGATTCCTTGGGCTGCCAGAGCCTGGCTGGGCTCCAGGGGACGTCCATTGACAGCAAACTCCATTATGCAGCCCACAAAGTCATGGCTTTCCACCTGTCCTCTTCTCTGAAGGATGGGCTCTATGGACCTGATGCCACCAACAGTAACTCGATTTGGTTGTACATCCAGAGTCCTGTAAAAGAGAAGAAATAACCTATTGGTACCAGACACCAGGATAGTGACAACAGCACAGGAACTGCCACCACCAGCTACAGCCTGCAGGTAAAATTCTTCTTCCCAAATTGGTATTTTAGTTTTAAAGGGGAGACAGAAAGATCAGTAGCACTTGAACCAACAGTTACAGTAAGTATAATTCTAAATTCACACTCAGTTGGCATGTCAAAATTTCTGTTCAGTTGACTGAGCAGTGTGCTTGAGATCACAAGTAAGGTTTTTCACCCAAGTATATAATTGAGATTGTAGATGGTACTTAAATAGCGGGAAGATGGGCTCATTGTTTTACAAAGATGTAACACCTCTGCTAGCAGAGGAAACCCTGTGTGGCAGGAAACATGACTGTGATTATTGTAAGAAATAAGCCAAAGGGATTTGGATTAAAGTTACTGTTATCTCCAAAGATGTGACCCAAAGACTCCTGAGTTAGTTACAGTAAACATCAGAAATGAAGTTTGCTTTCTTTACTGGACACTGTTTATGAACTCAGAACTGTAACAGAAAACACCTGAAAACAATGTCAAAGATTGTCTGACAAATTATAAATACTGTTAATAGTTTTTTTTAACAACAGCACTAATCAGATGATTTTATTTCCTATGTCTTTATGAGTAAGAAGAGGTGCAGTTTAAATAAATACCTGACCCCAAATCATTAGGCAATAGCTATGACCCTCATTTATACCACAGTGTAGACTACTTATGGCCATGCATTTCCTGACTGCCACCAGAGGTAGGGGACAAAGATGGTGTCAAGAGCTGGGGATTTCTGAGAAAACTCCTTGTTATGATCTAGTTCTATGCAGAAATTAAGCCTGACCTAGCAAGCAGCAGCACACTCAGAAAATTTGATTTGCTTCTGCAAAGATGGAAGAAACTGACACTTGGGAGCCTTATCATTATTCCAACTTTCTCTAGTTTTACAGGGAGATTTCTTCTTAACTTTACTTTTAATTTTACTCCAAAAAAAATCCCACATAAACCCCAAAACAACCCCACAGAAAGAAGAAATATTTACCAGTCAGTTGAAACAGCAACATTGCTGACAGTGCAGTAGCCTGGCTCCTGGTCCTCAGAGCAGGAATCCACCGTCAGGGATGCTGCCTGCAAAAGGCACGCACACAAATATGCTGAATATTACAAGGCTTTAGTCCCCAGCCACATTCACTATTTATGCTTAAGTGTATTATTATCAAGGACTTGGCTAGAAAGGAGCACTTGTGTTTATCATGGTGTCTGAAGCAGGGTGCTTTAGAGCCACTGCTCAACTCCACCCTCGGCCAGCACTGCATGGACACCACCAAGGCATGGATACAAACAGAGAAGGAGCCAATTGCTTCACACAGAGAAGCAGTTAAACACCAGTTTTTCACATTTGGGCAGGGTTTCTTTCGTATTTGTCTGCTTTACTCCTTGAAACTGAAGTTATTTTGGCTCATACCATATCCTATTCCTGATATGGTTCAGATAATCTGAGCGAAAAGCTCAGCCCCCTCCATTCACAAAGGGCGTTCCTTCAGGGGCTTTACCGTGACATTAAACATATTGAACTTGATAAAAAGCATGTTACAAAATCTGGGAGTACAAACTCTGAGATTCCTAGTTAAAAATAATGACCCTGGGAGTAGAAACACTGAGATTACTAGTTAAAAATAATAACCAACCGCTCCATAAAACTCAAAAGGTAACCAAGTGGACCCAGCTTAAGGTATCTCCTTGACTAAGAGGTCATGAAGGATCTCAACTTTGATAATGGAGAAGCATCTGGACACCTAGGGTGGGACCAAGCTGATGTCTGGGGAAGTACCAGGCATTACCAGTTCTCAGAGCAGTCTTACTCTTTATTATTATTATTATTATTATTATTATTATTATTATTATTGTTGTTGTTGTTGTTGTTATTGTTATTATTGTTATTATTGTTATTACTACTACTACTACTATTACTATTATTACTATTATTACTGTTACTATTTTTATCCCCAAACCATCAAGTCCCAGACAACAAGGTTGCCTCAGCCTGGTCTAGTGGAAGGTGTCCTTGCCCATGACAGGGGGGTTGGAACCAGATGATTTTTAAAGTTCTTTCCAATCCAAACCATTCTGTGATTCTGAGACTACCCATACAACTTATTTACACTAAAGCTACTCATGGCACTTCTACTTGTGATCTATAAAAGTCCAACCAAAGCTGTCACTAAAATCATGAAATAACTCCTGCTGGTTTAAAAATGAGTTTTTATTTTATTCCTTATTTAGCAAAGAATTGTCCCCACAGTGATTTATTAATAACAGATGCGCTGAAAAAAAAAAAAAAAAAAACAAACCCAACCAACCCTGAAGGTTAGTTATTCCTCAAAACAAATTTTCAGAAAAATAAACATAATCTCCACATTGTACATTTCCTCATGTTTCAGCTAGATGTGTGGTACAGTTTTACAGCAAATTTAAATCAAACGCCACCTTCAAAAATGCCTGGGTTTATATTTTGATTTGGATTGCTCTGTGGGAGCTGAGCAAGCAGCACTGGCTATCAGTACATCATTACTCTGCAGAGGTTTTTTCTACTGCCTGCAAGTAAGTTTGGTAACAACAGCCTGTTGAAATCCCCACAGATTGTCCATGCTAGTTCCAAATACACGCTGCACGCTGACACACTGTATTGACCAAATAAATTCAGAGCTCTAGGCCCTAAATCATGCCCTACAGTACGATTAAATTGTTCAATCTGCTATTTTTAATGGAAGCTTATCTTGAATTTCTTTCCATACAAATGAGCAAAGTGCTTCTCCCAAGAAATGTCAGTCTGCAGTTCCAAAGCAGATTATAGCCCTGCATAAATGAAACAATTCAGAGAAAGAATAATAAGCTGGCTGCTCTGTATGCCACCACATGCATACATATTTTTCTTCAGAACATCAACAACAAAAACTGAAATGAGTTTTTTGTTCTTAGCTCAATCAGCATAATCTCCCTAACTTACATCGCTATGTGCTCTGCAAGCCAAGCTCCAGCCCCAGCTGAAGGGCTGGATATTTGAGAATATATTTTACTTGGACCAGAGTTCATACAATTTATTTTCTAATGTTAGTCAAATGTTCCTGCTTGTTACTTAAGCATTACTCTACAGTTACCTTGCCACATTATGAGCCTTTCTATCCTGTCACTTTGCAATAGCTCAGGACTGACAACTTAATGATTTTACCAGTTTCCGATAAAATCCCACTGTGCTGTAGGAAATGACAGATTTGGAATCCTGAAGGGGGCCTATTTTATACAGTTTTGGACACCTGGGAGACATTTTTCCTGCAGCAGAAATATCTAAGACAAAGGCAATTCTCTTCACATACTGTTTGTAAACAGCTGACTTTACTGAATAGGTTTAAACATTAAAAACAAACCAACAAAAAAACCCCACACAAAGGTGTAGGTTGTCTTAAATATTTGCTTTTAGCCTGAAGCAGTCGTAGCTGAAAATATTTCTATAAATAGCCCTTTTTATGTTCTCTCTTCTTCTATAGTCCTCTGGCACACTGACAAGTAAAACATTTTCTTTCTCTGTTTTTTTTCCTTCAGTGTATTCATTTATTTGTTGCAACTTTTACTCTGTGCCCCTATACTTAGCCATTTACATCTTATTTATAGAAGTAACATTCTACTTTAGCTACTAAAATGGGAACCTTGTGCATGTCAAGATTAAAGTGCACATTTGGGCTTTACCATTAGGAAGCTGTGATGTAAATTATTAAATTTGCAAGATGCAAATTGATATCTGGTATCAGAGCACATTAAACCAAAGCCATTGCTCAACATCACAATAATCCTTCATCTTGTTTGGATATGTAAGTCCTAAAAACACACTCAAATTGGATTTGCAAATCCAGCTGAAGACTGGATTTCACAGAACCATGGAATCCTTAATGTTGAAAAATATCTGCAAGAGTCCAACCACTAAGCCAGCACTGTCAAGGCCAGCACCAATCCATGTCCCCAGGTGCCACATCTACACATCTTTTTAATACCTCCAGGGATAGTGACTCAACCACATCCCTGGGCAGCCTCTGCCAGGCATTGACAGCCCTTTTGTGGAAGAGCCCTTTAGTGCTATTCAAGCTAAACCTCTTCTGCTGCAACTTGAGGCCGTTTCCTCTTGTCTGTTGCTTGTAACCTGGGAGAAGAGACCAACACCCAAAATAAATGAGATACCAGGTCTTGCACTGTGAACTGAAATGGAGTTTCAAGACTCTGCAAGGGCTAGAAGGGAGCCACAGTGGGTAGAAGAGTTTATCACTTTTATTCCCTTCATCTCTTCTAGCTCGAAATACACAAAACAAAATTGGGAACCCCACCATATATTACTGTTCTGTGACTTTAATTTCAAACATGGGAAGAATACGGAATTCCACGTACGCCATTTCTGCCCGAGAAGGGAACTGTTGGGCAATAGTTACTGATTATGGATGGTAAATAGACTTGGTTTCATTTCTAACTCAAACACTGTGGAGTCAGAAAACTTGGCTGAGATTCAAAGACCATTTGGTTTATGTTCTGCTTTGGAAGTAGTATTAAAAAATGAGAGAAAAGGAATAGAAAACGTTTTCTGGAGAAAAAAATAAAGGCAGGAAAGGGGTCAAGAGTGCCAGGCACATTGGCAATCATTTGTCCCAGTTTTTAGCAGAGTTCCTCACCTCATATGCATTCTGGGGAACAAAAAGAGAAATAACTTCCCACTTTCCCCTCAAAATATTTTCTTAATGTAGCACCTTTTAACTCTTCACATGTGTACTAGAGAGGAAAACCAGGCTCTTACAAGATTGCTAAAATCTCTGAATTAGCTCAAGGAGGTCATGGATGCTTAGAATTTTAAGTTTGTCCACTTCTATTTTCCAAATGTTGAGAAAAACTATTTTGAGGCTTTTTGCAATTATTGTGGTTAATTAGCATTCCCCGATAGTCATCCCCGTAATCTACACCAGTTAATTAGCCTCGTGCGTAGTCATCTATGTCATTAATTATTCCTGGCTCTCATTTTTCACGTTGAGAGTATGGGGGCACTTTGCACATGCCTTTTCCATTATCCTTTATCATCATCATCCTAAACAAACCACCACAGGGCTTTGAGTCAGTCGGAACAAGGCAGAAACGAAGGAGATTTTTCCCAAAGTTGGAGTTTCTGCTAGCAAACGCAATGCCACTGATTTTACTTTCCTCTGTGTCCGCCTGGAAGCCAACTCAAAAATCCTCATCTTAGCGTTGCTTACCATTCCAGCCCGGCGGGCAATGACGGTGTGGAACTGTCCGTCAGACACCTTTTTAGCTGTGGTGAGCTTGTAGGTGCCAGTGCCCAGGTTGTAGGAGAACCTCAGCCTCCCTTCCGCTATCTCCAGCGCCAGGAATTCCGCCCGCTCTCCCGTTTGGTTGTCGTAGTTATACAGCAGCAAGGCGTTACTCTTGATGGTGGCAAACTTGATGTAGATGTAGTTGTTGTTGGGATCCATACTGGGGAACTCCATGTAGGACAGCTCTTCAAATCCGTAGCTGTTGAGCTCGCAGTGATTCCCAAAAACACCTGAAAAACGAAAAGCGATGCCCGGAATTGGGGATTTTTTTCCTCACCGCGCGTTCTCACACCGCAAAGTGTGGATGTGGTCTCGACACAGCGGTGGAACCTCTAATGTACAATTAAATTAATGCACAATTAAAATCACACAACCAACAGAAGAATGCTATTACCCACAGCTGGGTGCTGAGGTACATTATATTCAAGCTTAAAAAATCGAGTTACAAAGGACAAGGATCTATTGGAAAGCATTTCGTCGAGCTCCGTGGCTTCTTTGGAAAACACCAAACCAAGCCAGTTTGACAGCTCTGTCAAGACATGGCTGCTAATTATCATCAGGCATTTATTAATCCAGCTGTGGAAATCAATGTGCAAGTTGAGTTAATTTTTCGTTCTGCGGCTGTTATCCCAACTGTTTCTCACTGGGTGGTTCACTTGTCATACTTATGAAATAATGATATGTGTGATTAAAATATTATGTCTTCTCATGTTTTTACTGATATGAATATTCTGGTGCATTCTACATACTACTTTTCAGATCTCTGTCCCATAATTTCCCTTGATTTTTCTTTTACTTCAGCAACAATGGGAAAAAAACCCTGATTTAATTTATGAAGATTAGTTAAATTTACAATGGGAAATTAATAAACCCTGAGGAAAAGTACAATGAAGGAAAGAAATGGGAATAGAGAAATTATTCCACATGTTAACAGAAAAACTTAATTCAGCATTACAAATGTATATTGAGAACTATACTTTTGTGAGAGGGTTTTCAGCAACCTTAAAACACTGTAGATGATTTCTGCACATTTCTGGTTTTTTTTATTAATCTGTAACATTTACATTCATACTTTTCCATATGAAGAATGGCAGTTCTGGATTAATCTGCATTCAGAATCAATCTTGCTGCAATTGTGTCATGATGCCTTAAAATATCCATGTTGTTCTATGTTTTTATTGGGTTCATTCCACAAACCAAATCTGGGATAATTAAATTCTAAAAATTATGAAACTATTTTGGCACTACTATATGCTTCTCTGATGTAAAATACTGATGTTATTTACAGTGGTCTTACTCTTCAGCTCCACTAAAAGTGCCTGTTATTCATCAGGAGAGCCTTGTTATCATCATACCTCCTCCTTCAGACTGAACTTTGGATATTCTTGGTTGTGAAGGTACTTTAGCCTTGATCCAGCTGTGGTTGAACTAAGTTTCTTCTTTAGGAAGCCAATGGTCTTGATTTAAGTATTTCAAGCATCCATTCTTACTTTTGGACAGTTATATCTATCTATCTATCTATCTATCTATCTATCTATCTATCTATCTATCTACTGTCTATCTGTCTATCTGTCTGTCTATCTATCTATCTATCTTATCAGAAATATTCTTTCTGATTTTTAAGCACTGAGTTGTTTGGCTGGGTCTTATGTTTTTGCGTGAGAGAGAAAGGACCTGCTACTAGGAATGACAAATACGTATTTGTAGTGACCACATCACTTTTTCATTTTCTTTTAAAGAAAAATTAGTTAGATGAACCTCTAAATACAGGCAGTTTTTCCAAACCTTGAAACATTTTCAAACCAGAAATCATTTATGCAGATAAAAATAAATAGAAATATGAATAGGGAAAGGGGAGATGAAGAGGAGGGTACTTACCGAAGGGACAGTGGCAGAAATACCCCTCCAGCCCACTTTGGCAGGACCCACCATTGAAACAGGGGTTGCACTCACAGTAGTTGACAGTGGAGTCACACGTTTTCCCTGTGATAAGCAAACAAAAGCAATTTCCAGGTCAGACTGTTCAGGGAAATAGGAAAGTCAGGCTGGTGCTGTAGGTAATGAGGTTATGAACCAATGCTGAACTCATGGCCAGGAGACAGGGTGCCAGGGACCAGCTCTGGGATGGAGAGAGGAATCACAGACAGGATGCTGGGCTGCTCCCAGCCCTGTCATAGGCATAATGTGTGGCCCAGAGAAGGTAACCTTGTTTCTCAAGTGAATCATTGTGATTATAGGTAGTAGTGGACTGTTGTTTTAACTGAATTGAATTTTATTATTTATTTTATTAACTGGTCTATGAATGGTCTATGAATGAAAGATAGCACAATTAAAGGCAATGCTGAACTGAAGAACTGCAAAAAAAGCATCTTTTTTTCTCCCCATTGAGTGCCATATGCTCATGAGTGCAAAGGAGATACAGACAGCCCTTGGTGGACCCTGCACAAGCAGGTCATGCTGAAGAGAGGCTGCTATTGTACATTATATGACATCTATTAATTTTCCTCATCAATTACAACCTCCTTCCTGACTTAGAGAGACCAGAGTCCTCTGGAGCTAAAAAAAGCTACCCTGGATACAGTCCTTTCCTAAGCAGACATTGTCACATGTGGTAAATATTATTCCCCTGAGAACAAACTAGAATCACATAATTCATTTTAGCAAGGAAGGGAACCAAGAGAAAAGTGAAGATTTTAACAGACACCAAATACGGACACACGTCTTCTTTGTACGAAACTAAAATTTTCTTTGTACAAAACTTTCTTTGTATGGAAACATTAACTACAAAAATATTCATTTCTAAGGTTTTTCATTGTTTGGCTTTGATGAGTACAGCAACACTTCCACTACATCCCGCTCCTGGAACCTTTCACCCCTCTGCCAGCAGTGCCAGCCTTCACTGCCTGTGCTCAGCAAAAACTTAAAAGTATTGTTATGTTTGTCCTCCCTGCTTCACTGCAAGAATTCACAAAACCAGTCACAGTCCTCCAAACTTCTGAACTTCATCTCAGCCAGTCTATATGCACAAAGCAAGGGCTAAGATTGTCTTAAAGCTTCTTTTTTTGCGTTGATAATTAATTACTTTATTTCTTACATCATATGTATACGTTTAAGTTAGAAGTACAACATGAGCTTGCACAGAGGGTGTCCGTTCTTGTATGTCACATATGTCTTGTAATTTTACATCTCCCATGACAGGAATGCACTACAGGCAGTCCTTAGAGGTTGCTGGTGCTTAAAACTGTAGAAAAGCAGGAGTGTGCTTTAGGAACTCTGCTACCTTTTTCAGGGTTTAACAGCTTGAGTCACCTAATGAAGAAAACCTCTTGTTTTTCCCCCCCTCTTCTAGTTTTCTGTTTAACCTACAGTTTGCAAGCAGCTCTTCCATGTGAGCAGCAGCCCTCCATGTGTGACTGCAAGTGGGATGGAAATGGAGCGCTGGAGGATTCCTGCGGTTAATACGTCACTTGTAGATGCACCATAAATCCAGGAAACTTTTCCAGTGTCTGAATCTGATTATGCTTTGGGGGCATTTATTT
This sequence comes from Cyanistes caeruleus, assembly GCF_971803275.1. Classification (NCBI taxonomy): domain Eukaryota; kingdom Metazoa; phylum Chordata; class Aves; order Passeriformes; family Paridae; genus Cyanistes; species Cyanistes caeruleus. Next base: position 77,344,701 of record NC_141705.1, read on the forward strand.
ATGTTTTATTCTCTAATGGGCATGACTGAAGGATGAGCTAACTTTTTATGTGAGATTTTGCTGTTTTCTTTGTTTTCAATTTATGGTCCGTAGTAGAGATCCTTGACTTACGAAGGAGAGCACATAGCAAGAGTGAGACAGACATGCTTAAAATAGCTCAGCATTGCTGCTTAGTTTTCCCAAAAGTCAAGTGTAGCTAATAAGGCTTACTCAGATTTTTGCAGTTCAGTCTAACTAAACACTCCTCATTTTCTCAGCTAGCAGTAAAGCTGGCACACTTGCTGAGTCAGCAAGAGAATATGGATATTTATTTCAGCTGCACTTTTACCAGCGTTATAACAGCATCTTCTTTATGCTTAACTATTGTTTGAAGAGTTCTTGAAACCAATAGAAGTGTGCTTAGAAAAACAGAATTATGGAATCATAGAATGGTTTGGGTTGTAAAGGGCCTTAAATACCACCTTGTTCCAACCCCCTGCCATGGGCAGGGACATCTTCTGTAAGACCAAGTTGCTCAAAATCCCATCCAAATTGGCCTAGATGAAAATTGAAGTTAACTGAGTTTATAGATCAATTCTCAGCTGAAATTCTGCAAGATGCAAGGTACTCATTTCTGCATCAGAAAGATCTTTTTCTAAAGACCATGAAAATTAGGAGAATGCTGGATAATTGGTAACAGACAGCATTCAACATTTATCATTCATCACCTCCAGCTGATGCTATCACAGGCAGGGGCTTATGCAAAAATCTAGAGTTCCTCAGACTTTTTTTTTAAGTGAAAAATGTAACAGGAACAGATACCAGCTGCATGCTCTTGAGTTAAGATTTCAGCTGATTTGAGAGTTACCGTTTTTGTGGTTCTCTGTGTCCATCTTTTAAAGTGGTTGTTCTAATATTCTAATTGTTTTTGCATTTGAAACAACTTCACAAACCTACATTCCTTCATCTTAATGAATCCTGGAAAACAGGAAATGAAGGGTTCAAAGGAAGGGCAGACAACTACTGTAAATCACCAAGCATATTCCCTCCAGAAAGTGATTGTTTTAAAAACAAAACCTGTTCATCATTAAGAGATATAATTATAACAGATTGTTCAAACCCTAATGATGTTGCTCTGAGGTAATCAGTCTTTATAATCCTATCCAGCACAAAGAATGTCATTACCTTTTGCAGCATGATGAAGTGAAATGCAGCTGACAAAACACAGTAAATCAAGGAAAAGTAAGACTCTCAGTTTTCAGGTATGCCATTATAAAGGTCTACAGCTCATGTACTCTAATTTACAGTGAACAGAGAGTCTGTCCCAGAAAATACTAATTTCTACTTGCACTACCATGTAAATGATTTTTTTTTTTTTTTTACCAAGCATGCAAATTCAATTATGAGACTGTATTTTCATTCCAGCAGAAGCAGCAAAGCTATGTCTATGTGGAACTGAATTAGAAATCCACTAGTTTGGATGAGTGTTTTTTGTTGCTGTTGAGGCACTCAAAGCTTATATTCATGAAGAAAGAGTTTGAGGCTTTATTTTTACATCCACTGTGGCTATCTTTAATCACATATGAATGGAAATTAAGAGCCCAAGCAGCTGTGTTCTCTTTGTGTTGGCAGTATTATAATGACTTAATAGCCTCTATGTCAAGCATTCTCAAACAATCAGTACACTGATATTTGTTTGCAGAACCTATTGAATATTTAATTTGCAGAATTTCAAATATGCTTTTGCAGACATAAAATGTCTAAATATACTGTGTGTTAATTTTGATCTTATCTAAGAAGCTCTGTTCATATTAAACTCCAAAGATATTTTGTCTTTTAATTACACTGGTGCCATTTGTTTTCTGTCTTGATCAATTAATCTCAGGACACTGTAATAACTCTTGATTCTGCAATGGCCAACTGATTAAACAACATCTGACTCCCAAACAGAAATGTCTGCCTCAGTGGCAGTCTTTTTTAAGGTTATTTGTGTTGACAAGGAGTTTAAGAAAGCTTCTATCAGATGCCAAATTTAATTCATGGCATGAAAGAAATCCAACACTTCAAACTCTAAGAGTCTCTCATCACATTCTCTTAGTAAAAATACTCATCTTTTTTTTGAACTTGTCACATGCAGAGCTTGATTTTTAGCTGACATAAGGGTTGAGCATTAAGGTGCGAGCTTGAATACCAGAAGAAATCAGCTGGATGCTTCATAAATGTTTCAAATTACAGTCCAGAGGCAGACACTGTAGTTTGCTGCTAGAGTTAATGAAGTGTTTTGCTTCACTGCAACAGCAAACACATGCCTGTGTACTCTCTGGTGCTAATGACTTCAAGAGTTACAGGGCATAGGTGCCCTAGAATTATTTTGCCATGCTCCTGGCAAAATAATTTGATGTGCTAATACAACATGAAATAAACTCCTGGATTGGTAACTTAATTAGAACTGCTTGTCAATTAACAACAGTTGCTCCTGACCTGAGGCTCACAAGCGTATTTGTGAGGTTCATGCTGAAGATCTCATCAGCATCCTTGATGTTGCACTCAGTATGCAACCACTGCTGCAGCTGTGGTTTAAATTTACTGGTTAAACCTTTACTTTTAAATTAATTGACTTTCTCCTCCATTCTCTCTAGCACATATCTGCTTTAAGTAAAAAACCCAGAAGAACAGCAGATCCCCTGATCCCTCCATGGATTACAGGTGAGTTGTGGTGGTGGCAAGTCCCACAACAGAATGGACAACAGCTGCGCTGAGCTGGGCTGCCCTGGGGCTTCTGCAATACAGAAATACTCCTTAGAAAAGGCACTGAAAGCCTTACCTAATCTCCTCCAGTTAGAAATTTTTTTTTTCTGATTTCTATAAAAAGTGGCTATAAGCACTGGTTACAATTGCTCTGACCTTCCTTAAATATCCTACTCATGGCAGAAGCAAAGGCCAGCTCTCTTTTCTAGCATTACAGTGCTGTTGTGTTTGAATGTGTAATAAATATCAGAGAAGAAACACACAGAAGGGGTAGGAATGCTGCAGACATTTCTGTGCTTAATGAAAAAAATAAATGACAAAGGGACAAAATACAAAACAGAGAGGTTGACCATTTTGCCCAAATTCTTGTTTTTCCCATATCCTTCATCTGTTTTCTGTCCTGCAAGTAATTTGGGGCAGAGGCTGATTTTCTTGCTTGGCACACTTCTAGCAGACTTGAAATGCTCCCACAATATGCATAACAATAACATGTACAGAAAAATCATACTTAAGCACTGGAAATGGTTTCCACACATTTAAAAAATGTAAATAGCTCTCGCAAAAAACTTTCTGTTCTAATGCAAATCAGGTAAGTGAGACTTGCCTTGAGAGAGAGCTAAAATAAAATAATACTGCAGGCACCCAGTCTTCTGAGTTTTCACACTATTTACACCTCATTTTGCATGACCTCTTCATCTACTGGGGATGCTTGGGTTCAGACAATCTTGGGTGAAGAAGGCACATCTCCACACTCACCATCTTTTCTGGACTGTAAGGCATAGAGGAGTAAAAGCATACCTGTGTACCCCGTTTTACAAACGCAGTTGAAGCTTCCTGGGAAGTTCTGGCAGGCAGCACCATTTTTGCAGGGGTTGGAAAGGCACTCGTTGATGTCCCTCTCGCAAGCCATGCCGGTGAAGCCCTCGGGGCAGCTGCAGGAGAAGCCCCCCACCAGGTTGTGGCAAGTGCCGTCGTTGTGGCAGGGCGACGGGAGGCACTCGTCGATGTCAGTCTCGCACAGGCTCCCGTCGTAGCCCGGCAGGCACCTGCACACGAAGGGCCGCAGCGGCTCGTTGGCCACGATGATGACGGGGACGCTCTCGTGTGTCCTCAGGGCCGGGCTCACCGCCAGCCTCCTCAGGCAGCTCCCTCCGTTCTGGCAGGGGTTCTGCAGGCACCAGTCGTAGTCCACAGCCTCGACCCGCACCCCGCTCTGGCGGAAGAGGACGTCCTTGATGCTCTCGAAGAAGGTGGCCACCCCGCTGGGGTTCACGTACTGGTTGTTGCCACGCTTGACGGCCGCCATCAGGAAGGTGTGGTTGCTGTCCTCATACAGCCCGTAGAGCTGGATGGCCGTGCCCAGCCCCGTCAGCTGGGAGCTGGCGATGCGCAGGAAGTGCAGGTAGTGGTTGTTCAGGAAGTCCCGCACGCTGTGGGCGCTCAGGCGAAGGAGGACGCTGTTGTCGATGGTGGCGTTGCTGAAGCCCGCAAAGAAAATCCGGACGCTGCTGGTGACGGCCCCGTGTAGCCCATCATTGCTGAGGACGGCCAGGTCAAACGTGCCATCCGTGGACCTCGCCTGCGAGTGCAGCTCACAGGTGCCCCTGGGAATGCTGAAAAGGCTGGTGACTCCTGAGGTGAGGGAGCACTGGAAGCTGTCTAGCACATCTGGATCCTGCGGCTTTACGTTGCCTAAAATTCCACCTGGGAAGAGGTTGCCATAATAATGAACAAAGATTTCCACTGTTCTGGGCTGAGACGGGTTGTCGTTTTGGTCTATTACCTTGATCTGCACAGTTCCTGTGGACGACATCTGAGGAACGCCAGAGTCTCTCGTAATCACTGAGAGGTAGAAATCGCTGATTTGCTCCCTGTCAATCTCCCTCGTCGTTGTCAGGACTCCAGCAGTGCTGAGGCTGAAGTAGCTGGTGGCAGGGCCAGTGCTAAGCAGGTAATATGTAAAAGGACCTTGGTTGGGAGGGAGGTCGGGATCTGACGACTGAAGCGTCATCACCAGAGTTCCTGCGCGGTTGTTCTCCAGGACTTCTCCTTGGCTGGTGGACAAGGTAGGGCCATTGTCGTTGATATCTTCCAAAGTTACCAGCAGAGAGGCACTTCCTGTCGCAGACGGCGTTCCCGAATCGATGGCCAGCACGGACAGGTTGTAGACAGGCAGCGTTTCTCGATCCAGCTCTGCAGTGACTGTCACCTGTCCCGTCTGTGGGTTGATGGAAAAGGCGCTGTTCTCGTTGCCAGACCCGATGAAATAGGAAAACCTGCTCCAGCTGGGGACAGAATCTGAATCAAAGGCACTGACGAACGTGACATGGGTGCCTGGAGGAACGCCCTCGCTGATCCGTATATTGTAGGTTCCCAAGGTAAAGACAGGAGGATCGTTGGCATCCAGGACTGTGATATTAACAGTTACTTCATCTATATCTGCACCACGAATGCTCCCCAAATTTTTTGCAAGGACTTTCAAAGAGATTCGTTCTTCCTTTTCTCTGTCAAGAGGTCCTGAAACGTAGATCTGGCCACTTTTCTCATCTATCTGGAAGCCCTTCTTTCTGCTGTTGCCAAAGATGAGGTAGTGGACTTCTCCATCAATTCCCATATCACGATCACTTGCAAAAACTTCACCTACAACAGTACCTTTGGAGGCTGCCTCTGAAACCTCAAAATAATAAAGCTTGGACACAAAACGGGGCACATACTCATTTGTCCCTTCTAACTGGATGTTGACAGTAGCAAAGCTGCACCTCTCTTCATCTGGAACATTAAAAGCCTTTACCGTTAAATGGTAACTCTGCTTTGTTTCATAATCTAGGAATCCCTGGGTGGTGATGGTTCCCGTGTTGGGGTCAATGACAAAGAGGTCGCTGTCTGAGGACTGGATGGCATACGCAATAACGGCGTTAGACCCAGAGTCAGCATCAGTGGCGTTCAAACAAATTACAGTTGTCCCACTGGGGGCGTTTTCTAACACGGTGGGAAAGTACTCCTCAGGGCTGAATGCTGGGGAGTTATCATTGACATCAATGACATTAACAGTGACGCTGCAGTAGCCTGTTCGGGACACCCATCCTCCATCCGTGGCGGTAACAACCAGCTCGTGCTTTTGGTGTAACTCAAAATCCAGTGGTTTGGCTAGTGTCAATGTACCGGTGGTTGTATTAATAGCAAAGATTCCAGCTTCATTTCCAGAGGAAATATTGTAGCTGATTAATCCGTTCATGGCAGTGTCTCTGTCTCGTGCTGAAACCGTCCTGACCACTGTTCCAACAGAGTAGCTCTCCGGGATAGTAACGCTCATGCGGCTCTGGGAAAACTCAGGTGTGTGGTAATTTTCTTCTGTCACCACTATTTCAACAGCTACCTCGGATGAGAGTGGGGGATTACCCTTGTCCTTGGCTTTCACTTTAAACAGGAAGTTTTTGTTCAAATCAGCCATTAGTGAAGATGACACAGAAATCCAGCCTGTACTCCTGTCCAGTCTGAATTTATTAGTTTTGCCTTCATCAGAAATGAAGTACTCCACTTCAGAATTCAAGCCAAAGTCCTTGTCATCCACAGCAGTAACTTTAATTAAATTAGTGCCAACCCTCACGTTCTTAGTAACAGGAGTGAAATATTTAGGAGCGAGGAAGAGCGGAGCATTGTCATTGCTGTCTACTATGTTTATGGTGACGGTGGTCTCACTCACTAACGGGGGACTGCCCCGGTCTGACGACGTCACGATGAAGCTGTGCCTGTTGATGTTGACATTGCTGGAACCGCTGGAGTTTTGGTACCTCAAGTACTGCTTGTTGAAAATCTCTCCAGTGGTGGCGTTAATGCGGAAGAACTCGGACTGGGATTTTATGAAGTAGAAGACTTGACCATTGGACCCTTCATCTGGATCGGTGGCTGACACCTGGGTGACCTTTAGCCCAATGCCGGGTAGCTCAGGACACTCCAGGTAATAGGATGGCTTTGTAAACCGTGGGGCATTGTCATTGACATCTGTGACAAATATGGTGACATCTGTGCTCACCGTCCAGCCTGAGTCATGTGCAGAGACCCTGATTCTGTAGCGGTCGGTGTCCTCCCTGTTCAGTGGTCTGCTGATGGTGATGTCCCCGGTGCTGGGGTTGATGGTAAACGGGAGACTCGTATCCCTTATGGAGTACCTGCTGACGGCGTTCACCCCAATGTCCTCATCTGATGTTGTGACTCGTGTCACTGTAAAACCCAGAGGTGCATTTTCAGGCACAGAAGCACTGAATATCTGTGAAAACCTCGGAGCATTGTCATTTTCATCTAAAATGTTAATGATAACTTTGACAGTCGTGCTCTGGAGCGGAGTGCCTTTATCCGAAGCTTTTATGGTTAGTGTGTACTGAGACAGTTTCTCCCTGTCCAAGGGCCGGACACTTCTGATCTCACCAGTGGCTCGATTGATACTGAAACTGTTCTCGGTATTGCCCTCAATTATTTCATAATTCAGCTGTCCATTTAGACCACTGTCTCTGTCGACAGCAGCCACCGTCAGTATCTTCCGTGGGGACAGGTTCTCCGCTATTTCCGCAATGAAAGGATCTTGCTCAAACTCTGGCACGTTATCGTTGACGTCAATCACCGATACTTCCAATTTCTTGTATGAGGAAAAGGGGGGGAAGCCCGTGTCTCTGGCCTCAATCCACACCACGTATTTCTGTACGGCTTCGAAATCTAAAGCCCGCCCGACAGAAAGCTGTCCTGTCACCTGGTCCACCAGGAAGGTGCTGCCCAGGTTACCGCTGGCGATGTAATAGGACAAGGAGCCTCCTCTGGCTGAAGATCCAGAGACGGTGGTGACAAGTGTCCCAACAGCTTGGTTTTCAGGGAACGTGAAGGTCTCCTGCTCCGCCTGAACACGAGGAAATTTGGCTTTGTCCACAAACCTCACGGTGACGGTGGTAGAGTCTGTCTTGGGGTACCGGCCGCCATCCCTCACGTGAACGGAAATGGTGACTTCGGACTCTCCCGCCAGTGGTTTTGCAGCCAGGATTGCCCCCCTTGCTGGATCAATGTGGAATTTCTCAGAGTTCTTCCCCACGAGGGAATAATGGAGCTCGGCATTGGAGCCGGCATCTGCGTCGGTGACAGTCACGGCAAACACGAATGAGCCTGAAATGGAGAAGAAAGCTAGGTCAGTCCCTTCATGAATGCACTCCCTGTGAGAAACATGATCCCAGCCCTTCACTAGGAAGCACATGCGGGAGCAGCACGCTCTTCCTCAGACTGCCCTGAAAACAAACTGCCTTTTTCACAAAAAAAGTGAGTTCAGCAAGGGGCAGGCGAGTCTGTGAGTGCACAAGACATGCACACAGCCAAAAACTGTTGAGTTGAAAAATAGGGCACTGCAGTCAGAGAGATGGACGTACAGATCTCAGTAACTGGGAAACAGACCTGCAGCTTTTTGGAGGCCTAGCATCCTGCTTCTAGAACATTCACACAATAAAAACCATAAACATAAAGTAAGATTGAATGCTATTTTGATTTTTAAAATTACTCTTAGCCTATTTATCCATGAATAAACTTCACCCTGGAATTCAAGGACTAACGTAAGTGAACAGACAGTATTCACAGACATTTACCCTACACCACCATCCCTTGCAATCCCTTCTCTTCCTATTCCCCAGATGCTGCTCCTTTCTCCCCACTGGCCCCTTACTTCTAATCTTCTAAGAGTACTCCAAGGACAGTAACTAAGAGGACTACATTTTTAAAAACACACCGTTAAAACAGAAATACAAAACTATTGCACACTAGTTCAATAACACGATTACACTCAGACTTTTCAGTCTTTTCAGAACATAAATCTTTTGAATTTGTGCTTCACAACAAGCTTGACTGTATGGGCACCATTTGCACTATCCTCTACATTTGCCCACTTTCAAGGAGAACCCAGGATATTCTTCTTCATCAGACTTTACAGATGTAATGTCTTTCAAATTTGACACTGTCCAACCAATTTGCAGAACACTTTTGATGTTTTACTGTTAGAAAAATTTAGAAAATGCCCAGTTTTGTATAAAAATCATGCTGTTTTCAACCTCTTAAGGGAAAATCATTTACAGGCAGGAATGATTTTGACAGCATCCCTTAAAACTATACTTCATGTCACTATTTGTCATGTGCAGCGATTTGTACTCCAGGGGCAAGAATATTTAGACATGAACAGTATTCAAACCCCTGTGAGAAATGGGACAGGAAGAAATGAAGATTTTGTGCTTCAGTTACTCAAATTATAATATTATTACTGATTCCCCTCTTTAAAATCGATTAAAAAATGCCAAAAATAAATGAAAGTTGTAAATAAGAAAAGTGGATACATCCCTAGATTTTTGCTAAGTTAAAAACAGAATAAACATAGCTTAGGTTTCTGGTTATAAGGGATTTCATACAAAAAGCACCCAAAAAGATACTGCCAGAAAACATCAAGTCTACTCCTCGTGAAAAGAATTTAAAGAAACACCCCAAAAACAACCAAACAAAGGCACTGGTCAGATTACATGAAGTTTCACCAATGCAATAATAGAACAATTTCATAATGTTATTCTGGAAACAGAGGAGAACTGTAAACATATTCATTCTTCCATAAAAAGAAGAAGTATTTGCAATTGTTTAAAATTAAGAGACAAAATCCAAGTCATGGAAATAAGCTTTTTTTTTCTGTTAAATGAAAATTTATTTTGTAAACCATTCATCATGGAATCCTCTCCGTAGGCATCACATATCCATGTACGTGTATGTATGTAAAAACATGGAACATAAATTGAACCAGAAATTACCTCCTGTGCTGAGTGAAGTAACTTTAATTTGGGCGTAGGCTCCACAAAAGGAAGATTGCTGCTTGATTACTTTTATTTTATTTTACTTCACCACTTGGCTCAAGGAAAGGCAACATAATTAACATCTGACACAGACACGGCATTTTTGGAAGAGGTTGTCAAAATCCTCTTTAGGAATTGCTCAGAGGAGACTTTCAGAAATAAAACAGGCCATTGTCCTCCTAACCCTGGCAAAATAATAACTTTTTGAGTGGGTGATCATTTACAGTATGTCTACTTTACGTAACTACAGGAACATAATTGAATTTGGATGGGAGGAACACGATAGAAAAAAACCTAGCTTTGTTATTCCTAATTCCCAGTGCAGATAATACCAGGAAAACTGCTGCAGAGGAACATCTCAGGAACACTTCTGGTGGCACAGCTTTGCATTTCTTTAAGATGCTGCCCAGAGAAGCTGTGAATGCCCACCCCTGGAAGCGTTTGAAGGCCAGGTTGACACGGGACTTTGAGCAATCAGATTTAGTGGAAGACGTCCCTGCCCATGGCAGGTGGGTTTCTACTAGACAATCTTTAAGGTCCCTTCCAACCTAAACCATTCCATGAGTCTCTGTTTATGGAAGTGCTTTTATCCCAAGCAGTGCTGGTGATCAGGTTACCTGAAGGGGTGGGCGATGGGACGTGCGTGACGTAGGGGTGGTGCTGGAATTTGGGCGGGTTGTCGTTCACATCGGCCACGGACACGAGCACGCTGGTGGAGCTGGAGAGAGCCCTGGGGAAGCCTCCATCGCTGGCCACCACCACCAGGGTGTAGTTCTCCCTGGCCTCTCGGTCGAGGAGAGCGCTGGTGATGATCTGTCCCGTAGAAGGGTTGATGGTGAACTGTGAATTACCGCCCATAAGCCTGTAGCTGTTTGAGAGGAAAAGCAAGGAAGAAAAATTGGATTAGTATTTCCAAAGGTAGCCTTATTATTAAGATAATAACCATTTCCTGTACTCTTCAGACCACCATGCTGATGGGTATCAATACAGACAGATTTTCTTCCAACTCTCCATCTGTCTTCACTGCTTTACTTTTTCAAATTTCAAGGCCTGTCATAAATGACATTTCTGGGGATTTCCAAGCATAGCTGTTTAACACAGATTTCTAATACGTGAGCTGACTGAGCCTTTGGATATCTGAAGATACCAATGGACATATTCTCAAAACTGCCTACTGGAGGCATCCTCTAGTGCTGATTTCCCTGGGCTAGTGCATTAACTGTTACTCCAAAACACTGATGTACCTCTTAACTGAACCTGCAGAATATAATTTAGAAGAAGTTCTGTTTTTTGAAATAAAACAATGACAGTTTTACCAAATAAAATGAACGTTTAATATCCACATTGTTTCCTGATGCTAAGTTTTGCTATTCAGGATTTCAATGTTAATTTATAGCAGCTCATAGCAAATTAGTAAGCACAGAGCTCTGTTAACAGAGACTAGCTGGGGCCAGAGTTTGACCCTTGGTGGGTGTACAAATGTGTGGACACATCCCTCTGTGATCTGGTAAGAACTGTGTGTTCACTGCAGGCGCCTCGTAGGGGCCACCTCTGGCTTCCTACCACCCTGGAAGCCTGTCCCTTCCTCTTGGAATGCCTATCCAGCTTGTGTTCATACAGAATGAATCTCAAAGATGCATTTTTAAAGGTACTTGGCTAATAATACCTTTGTTAAGAATTCAGATAATGGATTTTTGAGAAAACAGTGGAAACAGAAACTGGCTCAGATGCACAATTCTCATATTCAGTACCATAGCCCAACACAGCTGTGGTTAGCATTGCTCCTCTGCTAGAGCACAGCAGCAGCTTTTCTGAGGTATGTTTCTATGAAAGATTCAGAATAAAGTGGCTTTAATGAAAGAGATTAATATTCCTATCTTCACCTCTTTAAGACCAAAACAGGTTATGACAGCAGTAATAGCACAGCCCAGAAGCTGCACTGAGAGGGTTGAGAGCCAGCCTGTGTAATAAGCTGTGGCAACTTCTCCTGCTCAGTCATTAATCTCTACACAATGCCACAAGCATACTTTAATTGGTTAATTATGATATAATGTGATGGCCATATGCAATTATTCTCCAGCCATGAGAGTGTGCACCTAGAATAGAAAGAATGTGCACAAAGCCTAAAGCACCACTTAAATCTCCCTAAACAGCAGCACCAGGCACATTTCATCTGTGATTTGCAGTGTTTTAACCATGAGTGGGATATTGCAGAGACAGAAACTTTCTCTTGTGTGCTTCCACATATACGTGGCTCAAATGTTAGCACTGGAAAGATAACATTGAATTTTTATTTTTTTTAAAAAAAGACATGTTACATTTGTCATAAGATATTCTGAATTGTATCTGCAGGCAAACCAACTGGACAGCATACATGTGTTTCAACCTAACTGTGAAAAATCCAAATGCAACCAAAAAAAAAGCTAAACAAAACCAAAACAAAAAAAAACTTGAAACTCTAATGGTGGCAAATGGTGTAAAAGGAATTTGATCCAAACACTTAAAATCTGGCCTTTTGACTCTTATATCTGCTGTCTTTAACGGGACAGATCAAGTGTGCATTGCCATTTACAACCCCATTGCCCTCCTTTAATGACTTCACAGGTTATCACCAGAAACAAGAGAGCAAGAGTTGGCATGTATGGACAGGTGACAGTTTTGCAGAGGATTAAACACTTCTTTCAAAACACAGCACATTTTTTCACTTTACGTGAAAATGTCAGCCAAGGATTTTAAATGCCCCTTTTGGAAAGCAAAGGTTTAATTTTGAACAGACTCTTACAAGACTGAAAAGGAGTTCTGAGTGCTCAGCACCTCTGACAAGACAACCCTACATGTTCTGGTCCTTCTGGCTTTCACCAGTTTTGTAATACCAGTCATACTTTAAGATCTACTTTAAATGCTGAATCTGGACAAGTTCAGTCCAAGAAAAACAAAGCCTGTTCCTGAGCCTAAAGAGTGTAAAACAAAACCTGAAAACAATGCTTTAATAACTACTTATGAAGGAAAAAAATATTTTTATCAACCAATTCCATGATGCAGTACTGAGTGAATGACAAAGACTAATGGCAGAGATATTAAGGCAATTTAACCACACTAGAGAAATCCAAGAGCACTCTGATAATTTCTGATTACGGGACACAATTATTACAGTCATTCCTGCTTTGCATGGAATTCTTTTTTTAATAAAGGAGCTTGCCAGAAATAGTTTCTTAGATTATGAGTGAACAGAATTAAAACCTTCATTGTTTCACAATTTAATAAATGGCAATTTTGGATTATTTTCAAATATCTAAAGATGTGTAAATGTCAAGCTTCTATTTTTGGCTTGTAGCTAGGTGGAAAGAAAATATTTCAATATTTTATAGACATTGCTTTGCCATAACATAGTTCTGTTTTATTTTACTTCCTTTAAAAAAAAGTGACACAGTGGTATTCTTAAGCTCCTTGAAGAAGGAACTGAGGTGAACTAACAAAGGTAAATAAGGAAGCTGCTTTTCTATCCTGCCTTATGAGTTTGGAAACAGTGATGTTTCCAGCCACAACAGTGAAATGTGGTAAGATTAGGAACTAATGGAAATTTGCTTCGCATTCCATTTGCAATGTATCTGTCCTCAGTGCATAATCTTCAGCTTGTCACGGCCACTCAGCATCTTCATCCCTCTTGTCTGTGGAACTGGGAATGGCCCATGTTCCATCAACTGAGCCCTGCAAACCCTTTGGCATGGAGTGCAAAAATGCCAAATTCCAACTTTTTACTGGTTTTCTGAATGGAATAAGCTTTTCCTTGGAGTATGCATTTCCTTGGGTAGTTTTCATGCCAAACTGAGGACTTTAACTGACCAAAGCTTTACTCAAGGAGCACATTTGCTTTCAGTGAAAATTGCTCACTGCATGGGAAGGTGTGAATGCAGCAGCAAGGCAGGTAGTGGGTGCAGGTGCAAATTAAACTGGTTTGCTTTTCACTCAGTAAAAAAATAACTCCACAACTCTATTTGTCCTCAAAGCCTATAAACAACAAAAGGACAGATTGGCCCAAGTAATTTAGTTACACACACAAAGCTGTTCTATTCTGTCTTACAGCTTTGAGGCATGCTGGTGATGGACACTGGGGAAAAAGAAACCTTCAGGCAAGACATGAGGCAGTATTACATGGAGCAACAGTAATCGACCTACCTAATGACAGCATTTGTAGAGGCATCAGCATCCGAGGAGTTTACGAGCAAAATATCTGTCCCCGTGGGAGCATCCTCCGGAACAGTGGCAAAATACATGTTAAAGGCGAACGTGGGGACATTGTCATTGACATCATCCACTGTGACAGCAATGGTTCCAGTGCCAGTGAGGGCAGGAGATCCTGTGGGAAAGGGGGGGATACGAAGTGCTAGAGGTTACAAACACCAGCACGCTAATCGGAGTTCTGCCAGCCCCGATTTAGAGCCGAGCGCTTGAGCATGTCACAGTTCACAGAGCAAGAAAGCCAGCTCAACAGAGAGGACAGGGTCAGGTTTGTTTCAAAGTCATCTTGACATAAAGTACAAGTTGTGAAACACAAAAAAAAAAAAAAAACAAGTTATTATTTTTCTTGCTTCATCTAATTCCAGAAATATTTGGTAACACAAGCTCAGTGGAAAAAGACGGTCTTGGAACTGCTCAGAAAGCCTTCCTGTAACAATTAGGACCAATTTGAAGATGTGGTTGACTTTCCTATGTCTCTGTGAGAAGACCTTCAAAGGTGGCACGCTGACAGACGTGAAGACTCCAGCCCTCAATTTATTCATCCGCAGAACAAATAGAGTGGAAACAGCGGCAAAACCCAAGCTTTCCGTGTGGCTTTTCCACTGCCGGTCACACCCCTGACCTGGGGAGACCTTCTGGGAGCGGGTGAGAAGGTTGCAATGAGTCTCCAGCCCTGTTCAGACTCATTCTCTCTGCAGAAGCAACCATCTATAGCAGAAAATAATGCTTGCTCCAACGGGATACTGGCTTACGGGAAATCAGACTGAACTTATTTAACCCAGGGCTTTAATCCTTCTTCTTATTCTAAACTTAACTCTGATGAGTAGCAACAAGCATGAAATAGCATGTTTATTCATGTGCAATCTCTCAGTATTTGTCCTCTTAAGCTTTTCCTTTGTCAAATCCAAAAAAAAAAAAACAATGAAGACTTTTACAAGTTCATGTTAGTTTTGTCAGTCCATTCATTACACTTCTTTTCAGCCAAGAATCAGCAAGACATCTTCTGCTGACCAAATTCTCCCCCTGGAAAAAAGGGATCATTCCCTTCTTTGAAGAGATAAGAAGGAGAAGGAAAAAGTGATAGCAGAGAATAAAACACTTAATGTATGGTCCCTTTTACTCCAAAGACAGATGATAACCATGCCTGTTTTACCCAAGATTGCATGGCTTTCCCCTTCCATCTCAGGTACAACAATTCAGTGTTTGCTGGACTGGAAAAGAGCGAGGATAATGAAATGCTTTGGGCCAGAGGCTGGTGGAGTCCTTGCCGCGAGGCAGGCATATTACACGGAGCTGTCGCTTGATGGAACGCAGGCCGCCCCGCGTGACCGCCCCAGTCCTTCCAGCCCGGCAGATGATTGGGTCACTGCTATCCAAGGTTACTGCTGGAGCTCAACCCCAGGGCTGGGAAGGAGGCAGGCTCTGCTCTTGGGTCTCATCTGCTCCTGGCAAGGGCTCCAAACACAAAGTTCTTATATAAAAGGAGAAATAACAACCCGTTTTCCCACGTTAACCCTTGAAGGCTGAAGAAGCAAGGTGGGAAGAAGCTGGGAGCAGCCTCAGCAAGGGAAGGAAGATTTTTCACCACAAAGCGCTTTGCAGTAACGTGGTTAATGCCCAAATGGGCTGAATGACAGAGCTTCCAATTGAAAGGTGTTATAAATCTCTCAAGGCTGGGCTTGGAGGCTGCTGATCAGAGGGGAAGGATCACTACGCCAAGGAAAGAACGTGCAAGCCAAAGGAGTATAGGTTTCACACCACACAATAGAGGCCTTTCTCTGCTCTGCTCTGAGGTAATTCACCCTGCCAATTAATACGCTTTCAGCCAGGAAGGTTACATTAAAGCAATAAGTCTGACTCATTTTTTAGCCTTTTTCTTTTTTTTTTTTAACTCATGTTTTTGTCATTTAGCCAAACGCATATAGATAGAAAAGCCTGCAAAAGTGTTCTTGATTGCTGAAATATTGCCTGTGAAGTGTTTATTATTACTGCATTAAACGAAAGAGAGTCCTCAGCGGCGTTTGCCGCGTGTGTCATCAAGCTCTGGCCTTCCAAACGCATTTTATTGACATTCATCTCGCAGCTAATGAAATGAAAGGTTGAAAGTTGTAAAGTTTCGCAGCTGATTAAACAATTTATATATAATTCAGAAATTAATCTTGGGTAAGTCACATTCAAAGAGCATCAGTAATGCAATTCAGCTTGGAAAAGAAAGCTAACTCACAGCTAAAAACTGAAACTCGCTGTTTCAAATGTATTCGCTAAGACAAAGCCAAGGCCAGAAGATTCACACCGTGGGTTTAGACACAAAAATGGACAGCGGTGGCAACGCCTTTAGATCCCAACCTTTGCCTCATGCCCCAATCCCTTACTCTCCAATTCCCCTTCCTCCATGGAAGTGTCTATGAGGCACCACGCAGCGCAGCGTGGGCTCATTTGTGTCAGCCTCAGGGAAGGGACTGTACCAGCCAAGGCTGAGCACCACACCAACAAAATTAGCTGGGGTAACATAAGTAACCCAGACCTCGTCAGCGTTAGCTTGTGGCTGCAGAGTGCTCACAGAGACATCCCAGAAGTCCCATATTAATTCAGCTGTTTGTAACATCCCAAGTCACTGCTCCTCGGTTCAAAACCCCAAACCTTTCTCATCTTACTTGGATGGAAAAACTCACGTATTTACATTGGTTTCCTGTCTGTGTAGCTATCCAGATATGTTTTTCTTCCTCTAAGTAAAATATCACGTCCACAAATTTACTCCTTTCTTCTATTACACCGAAAGACAAAGTTGCAATTTCACAGAGAGTCCTCAAAGCTTTTACTCAGTTGAAATTAAATGACTAGCTCACATTTCTGCAGTTACTGAGAAATATAAGAAGAGGAAATTACAAATGAAGTAATTTCATATGGAAAAGAAATAGCTCTGGGCCAAATTCTACCGTCCTCAGTGAACTTCCAGTGAAAGCTGTGCTTGCATAAGGACCACAGAATTTGGCCCTTGGTAATAAGCAGGTTTCATAAAATGTACATGTCATATTTGTGGTGAGAGAAGTAGTTTCCATGGTCAGGCTGAGTTCCCAGATTTCTTACTTTTGCTTCAATAGCAAATCTTCCCCAAGTCAGTTAATGCTTATTACAGTAGAGCATCACCCCTATTTTATTCAAACTGCTCTTAATATTTTGCATCAATAAGTGCAATAAATTTAGTGTAAATTCTGCAATATTAGCCAAACACACAAGATGACCCCAAACCATTCTTAAAAAACCATACATGTTACAACCTATGTAAAATTGCTGTACACAGCCACACAAGCCTCTGAGTACTTTTAAAAACAGCTCTGAGGGCTAAAGCCACAAAAAAACATACACTTCTCCCTTAGTGAACTTGCATTAAAAATTTCTATGATTTTTCACAATAAATAAATTTTTCACAATATTTTTCAGCAGAAGCAGCAAGTATTTATTTGTCACTCCTCACTTAGAACATTTCTCTAGTGTTATACAACTAGTAAGGTTTTTTTCCAAATCCCAAAATGCTATGTCTCACAGAGACAGTTTTCTAGGAGGATGGAGGAGTGGAGGAACCAAATGATGAATAACGAGAGAACATAAAATTGACTGTGTGAGCTAAATGGGAGAGATTGAATTGTCTGTTCCCGTTCAGTGAGTATCAAATCTTTCAAATTTATAAGATGGTGCCATTCATATATTATTGTCATTATAACTGTGAATTTCCCATCTCTGTGTGCTGAGGTCTGTTTCTATGAGCTGCACAGTTTACTTTCTAGGTGGCAGCTGTACATATACACTAAGCAGACAGTCCCAGAAACGTCCACACACGTCATTGTTGAAACAGAGATTAACCTGGGATAGTGTCAAAATAGTAACGCTGGGTTCAGGGGGGGAAATTGCTTCCCACGGATGTTCTTCCAAAAATTTCAGCTTTTTTGCTTACATCTGCAAGTAAACATGTGTCTGGGGATGAAGAGAAGGAGCAGACCTTGGGAGCCTGCTCCTCGGAGGCCAGTGGTGAGGGATGAGTTACAGAGAGGTTGTGAGAGGCCACCTTGGGCTGGGCCAGCCCTGGGCTGTGGCTCCCCTTTCTGCACGGGACACTGGGGGAAGCAACGTGAAGGAACAGCAGTGGAGAATGTGGGGCAGGCAGGCAGCTGCAAGGTGGGTCTGGAAAAGAACTACCAGCAGATTTTCTGCTCCATTCACCCACCCATGCTTGCTTGAGGCTGATCACCACAAAAAAAAATATGATGATGTTTGCAATTTTTTACCTTTAAAGTTGCAACGGGCGCTCTCAATTTTTTTACTCTACCTGTCCAGGAGAGGTGGGATGAGAAATATTGGCTCAGTGCAGTAATGCAAGAAAGATGAAAGGAAATTAAATGCAGCACGGTGGCAGTGGGGAGAATACTATTTAACCTGACAATCTCTACTTTTCAATTGCTGGATAACCAGCAAAGAGAGATCAACACACCTTTCTGGATGAACTCATCGTAAACCACTCACTGCCCTAACCTGTGCTGATGTTTCAAAGACACAAAGTCACCCACCAGGGATGCACCTGAAGACTGCTTTCCCTTTTGCCTTGCTCTATCCATGCACCCTTGGAAGAAGGGAGTGCCATGTGCTTGTCCCTTGTTCTGGGAATGGGGCAGGTGAGCTGTTTGGGCTCCCTGGAATCTCCCAACACATGGCAGCATCTGCTCTGGTATGCGTTCATCTCTCCGCACCACATCTGGGTGACTGGGGAATGATCAGAGCACTTGGTGCACTGGAGCAGCATGAAAAAGCCATGAAAGGAAAGTTGCAAAGCCATTTAGGTTCTTCATGAAAGCTCAGGAAAAGATTGTGCTGTTGGAAATTATCTCGGCTGTGTGGTGCTGTTTGGCTCACAGCAAAAATTAGAAATAGGAGAATGTGTCCAGCACACCATCCACATATTGTTTGAAGCCTTAATGGTTTCTAGGTCCTGTCTGCACCATGCTTAGCACAGCAGATAGTAAAACCATCATTCCTTTCAGAAACCAGGAACTCAGAAGTTTTTGCCAGCATTGAAACATCAAAATCACGTTTTAGAAAACAAACAATAAACTTAAGCAAAAACCCCGCATATACATTTCACTAAAAAAATAAAAAAAGGGATTAAAATGAAATAAAATGAATCTAAAAGACTAATCAAGACTCATCCTGCAGGCAGTTTACCATGTTTTATGGTAAATTAAACACATCATTATCCTGAAAATTGGAAAGCGATTTAACAGAAATGGAATTTTTGCCTCAGTGAAACGTGTTGCTTTGCAACAAAGCGGATTTCACTTCTCCAGTCAAACACTCAGTGAATGAGTCCCAGGGCCAGGACTTGTACGTGTTATCACAAAGAATTAACTTTTTAACTCAAGTAAACAAGCCCTTTCTCACAATAAAGTGGCCAATCTTTCTAAATTAATTTAAATGCAGACGGAGTGTGCTGAGCCTCACTCAACTGGTGAGTTTTAAAATAAATACAGAGCTAGATTAAGTGAAAATGCAACTAGCCTGCATTACACTTTGAATTTCCAGTGCACACGAAACTTGATTTGGAACATGGATGACTTTAACTAATTTTCCAAGAACACAGAAGAAACTGCATCTGTGAAATGAGAAAAAGTGGTCCTTTTAATGAGATTGCACCACAAATATTTGTCCTGGCTGGGTATGTTGACTGTGCTTTGTTTTCTTCTTACTCAATTTCTTACCACAGGCTGTCATTCTGGTAAAAAAAAACCTGGCAAACCTAGATTATTTTGAGACAAAAGCTGAAATAAGTGTCTAATAAAAGATATTTAAAAGTTTGAAGCAATCCATACTCTCAATCAGTTCAGCAGGTGACTGAATGAGACCATGCAGGAAATTCAGATTTTCAAATTTCCAAATTTGAGTTTATCTCATAGTTAGGTACAAAGTAGTAGCTGATCCCAAAGCTGATTTAACAGAACTTGAACTTCAAAAACCAAGGATTTTGTTGATGGGTGGGACAGATCTGTACTTTTGCAAGGATTATATAACAAGGGAAAAACTCAGGGATTTTCTGTGCTACATCAGGTATTAGAAAAGTCAGTATCATCCCACATCTAGCATCCTAAGTAAGCTGGGAGCAAACAGAATTAAATTTGAGAACATAAAAAGTCAAAACAAAATAATAAATTAATCACTAGACCAGAGTCCAACCTTGTTCAAGCAACAACATGTCCAGCCACACTTAGGCTGGTGCATGAGCACAGACACAGATAACTCACACCTGTTTTGAGAGTGAAAAAGAAAACTCTGTCCCAAAACAGTGATGCACGATGGGATCTCTCATCTGGTTTTATCCACATGGGTTTTAAATTTGGATAACAAAATTCCTGTCTGACTGCATCCTATGAATTCATTAAGCTTTGGAGCTTCAGGACAGGGGCAACATGACATTGCAATAGATTTAATATGCTGTTGAAAGAACAGGACTTGCAGGCACACAGAGAGGCAATTTTAAGGCCTCTGGTGTATATACATATTTCCCCATCCCGGCTCTCTTCCTCTGATCAGGAGCAGTTTCCTGCAGCTGTTAACCCAGAGAGGTAAAAAAAAAAAGCTGTTGCAGCACTGTTAGAGACATACAGGAACACAGACACGGACTGAGAACAAAACACGTGCAACAAAGAAAAAAGGTAATATATATTTAGCACAGCTTCAAGATGCTCAACAGTCTCACAAATATATACTGCATGTTTCTTAGCCAGAAATGCATTCATATCCAGAGCAAGAAGTTGCCTTCTACCAGTTAAGGAAAATGCCAAATTTAATGTTCATAAAAATGGTGGCATATGACAGGCTGTAAGGGTGCAAGGAGGAAATTGTCCTCTGTGAGGGTGGCAGTGCCATGGCACAGGTTGCCCATGGAAGCTGTGGCTGCCCCATCCCTGGAAGTGTCCCAGGCCAGTTTGGATGGGACTTGGAGTGACCTGGTCTAATGGAAGGTGCCTCTGACTGTGGCAGCAGGTTGGAATTTGATGAGATTTAAGTTCCCTTCCATCCCAAACCATTTCATCATCTCCCCGTAGTGCTGGAGGAGTGGGCATGGCCATGTGCCCCACCCAAGGCCTCTGGTGACAGAAGTGAGATGGGAAGAAAGTAGAACTGCAGCTCAGAAGAAAAGCAGAAACATTGAAATAATTATTTTCTTAAAACCACCAAACTACTCCTCCTTGTTATAAGTTATTGCTGTAAACAGAAAAAACAGAGAAGCTGGCTCCTGCAGGGACTGCTGACTATGGCAATTTTTGACAGCTTGGGACTGACTCCTGAATATCCCACTGCGAAATTCCTGTAACACACAATACTGAACTGCACTTTAAAAAAACCCTGTATAAATAGAGAAGATTAACTAGCAGGCTAAGTGTTCAGGCCATATGTGCATGTCATACCTGTTTTATCCTTGCAATTAAGGCTTCCTGAAATTGTAGCTTTGTATTTGAAGATTGAGCTAGCAGACTTACAATTTATATGGTGTAATGTTTAATTTAAAAAATGGTTTAAGATCACCAAGGCTGGAAAAATCTTATTATTTCTCAAAGGCTGATAAACTGCTTAACAACTACTCTAAGTATTCTTCTGCAAAACAGATTACATTCAGAGATCTCCTCAGCAGACATGAAATAGAATTTCACAGGTTAGTGATGTAAGCAGAGGAACAATTTAAAATTAATTTTGATGTAGAAGTCCCAAACTAATCAGAGCAAGATGGATGAACGAAGAGGTGAAGGAGGAAGTGTAACAGCTCAAAAACTGAAAAACACATAATTCTTTGTAACTTGAAATTTTTTTAATATTAAGCATTATATTCTAGTTTGTTTTCAGTTTAAATCAATGAACCTGATTTTTTCTTTTTTAAGAGATATACCTTTTTTTTTTTCCCCGAAACTAGTTTGAGCTGGTTTGAAAATGAAGTGTTACGCATTATTTTAATCTGAGTGAAAATCTTTCATTGTTTTCACAGATACTTCAGCTTGAGCCAGCCAGCCTGAGCCCTTTGCCAACCTGAATATAAGCTTCCCCTGCACCCCACCCCAGAGGAACTTAGATGCCTGGATTTAGCCCACAGACTCTCGCTGGACTATTTAGAAAATAGTGATCTAATAATGAAACTTTAAGTCCAAAAAGAGGACTAAATGCCTCAAATGGCATTCAGGGGCTGTACTGTGAATCTCGTGGGGCAGTTCTCTGAGGGGATGGCCTGAAGCCCTCATCTCCTTTGGGGAGGAAGCGTGTCACATCCTATAGACACTGACACGCTCTCTTCCTTGACAGTAACTCCTCAGGGGACATCGGACTGACTGCCACGAGTGCTCTTCCTAAACAGCTTCTGGAGCCTTTGTCTTCTAGGGAAAAATGTCAAAGTGCTAACAGCTTCTAGGTTCTGTGAAGGCGAGACTCTGCTATTTGAGTCCCACAGCCACAAAATGCTGCTCTCAAATTCTCTTGTCCCCTGATTTTACATGATGGTGGTAAGACAATATGAACACTGTGAACTCATTGATGAGTGTCACCATCTCAGTTCTCCCCAGGTGCCACTTAGAAACAAATTTAAAAATGAGGCAGAACTACTGCATCAATAGTTTCAGTACCAGTAATAAAAGAGCAAAAATAATAAAGCCAGTGGATTAGAAAACTGCTAAAACTAGTCTAGAGCAGACAGCATTTACCCAAGGAACAGGTTCCATGAATACAAGGAAATAAATGGAGCTGGACAGAACCCAGTATTCATTTTGAAACCCATTTTGAACCCAGCTGGGACAGAACCCAGTATTCATTTTGAAACAGCAGTGCCATAAAACAAGACTACAGAAGAGAGCAATCCTTCTGTCAACTGCTAAGCACCAAGGTGAGCAGACATCAGCTTCATTTAGCTCACCAAAGCCTCAGCAATGGGTGTTATTTAGACATTTCACAGAAAACCTGGCAAGCAGGACATCTCTAGCTGAAAAAAGTGAGTATCTTGTTCGTTTTGACAGCACAAAAATTTAAAAATAGCTAAATTTGTTCTAAAAATAATATTAGTTTTTTTCAGGCAACATCTTTTCACACTGCAGACTCCATGTTAGATGGAAATACACTGTCTGCTAAGGAAACAAGATGAGTACAAATGTCTTTAAGCCTAGCCACTTAAATGTCACACAGTGCTGAGTCTTAAGACTTTCTCAACATTACTAGAAAATACAGCTGTCCTTTTGTTGTTGGGAAATATCTTGAAATGTGTTATAAAGCCAACACAACTGCACTGTCATCTTTCATTTGATTTTAGGATTGAAGAGAACCAAAAGCCTAGCTCAGAAGAGAGTTCCTGAGAAGGATATAACCTCTCTGCCTGGTTGCCCTCCTACATTCTTGAAGGAAAGAATGCAAAAGTCGGGGAACAACATTTTCTAAAGAAAAAACATATGGTTGTTTTTCATCCAGGCCAGGCATGTATACAGAGAACAGCTAACTAAATATAATAACCAGTTCACTCATTCATTTCTTTCAGGACTATTTATCTAAATCAGTAAATAGATTATTTAAGAAAATAAAATTTTAAAAACCCCAAAACACAGGAACACAGCTTCTAATTAGAAACATCACAATTTGATTTTGGCTTTATTGTGGCAATGTGCCATTCTGACCAACCCAATCAAGAGATGGTGGCTGCAGTTTATTTAAACAGTAGTCCTGGGCGGTGAGCAGGTTTCCAGATGTGCTACTCCACATCCCTGCAATCAATAAATAAAATGAGGAGGACTGTTGGAATGCTAACATTTGTCCAGAAAACTGCTCAAAGAGTTAAAGACACGGATGATAAAAGCAGCTGCACCAGCTCTTGTCATGCTGCCAGAGTTGAATGTTTACCTAGTGCTGCATCCCCACCAGATGGGGTGAAAACAAAACGTAGAAAGTCTCTTTTCCCAACCATTTTGCCATGAAGAAAGGTACAGGAAAGCAGAACAGATTTATGTGGTAGAAGCAGACCCGTGAAGACACATTCAAATAGTTGTGTGTAGGTTTCTTGGCGTTTCTGTTAGCAGACATTCTGGGGCAGCATCTGCAATCTAAACACTATCCTGTTATTCCACAGTCCATCACTTTGCCTGTCTCTGGATTTATAATTCATGCCCTCTGGTCTTACAGCTTGCGCTGCAAGAGGGTCTCTAAATTGGGATGGCTAAGCTTGGGGGTTGAATTATGTTTTATTTCTCAAACCAAAGCCACAGGTGTACAGCTCTGGAAGATGCTGAATGTTCCCAGTGATGGATGCTTTGTGTGTCCTCATAAATCCCCGCTGCCTAGAGTGGCGGCGCAGAACGCAGGACCCAGCCACAGCGAGAGCACGGTGGAAGCGCAAAAGTGAGGGAAGAGTGATGATAAACCAAGGTAGGAATCAAAACCCTTTGTGCAGCCTGCCTTGTGGAAACTGGGCATGAGGCAGGCTGCATGGACACAAATCACTGAGCCGAGCGCCAGAAGTAGTTTTGTCTGTCTTTTCCCTCCCCCAGCACGAAGACTCTCCACCGACCCATGATCCACCCTGAGGACCGGGCGGAGGATTAGCAGCCAAGGCCAAGGAATAGTTGGGCCAGAGCCAGGACAGTGCATATATCATGACTGACTTCTCTGGGCCTGAGGGGAGCTCTTGCTTGGGAAAGCATTTCTTCAACAACCGCCCGGATTTCCATTGCTGGCACACGTGGTCACACCAGCGGTCCCTCACCTGACCTGTCCCCAGTGCTTATGAGCAGCTCAGCTCTTCCTAACTCACAAGGCTTCTCCCACACCCAGCACTAAGATCTTGGCTCTGGGACAGCACTCCTGTGTGCAGTGAAAGAGTGCACAGATCCCTGAGGGCACAGGCACTGTATCCTATGCAACGCTGCTGGCTCCACACTTTACCACGTCCTAATCCTTCCCTTGCTGCTGTACTCAGTGTACCTGCTGCCAAAACATGCTGTAAATCTATAAAGGTGCATTTGATGGACACCTGGAGATGAAGATAATGAAAAATTACAAGTCATCCTTCTTCCAGAAACTTCCCTTACACAGGCTAAGGTAACAGAGCAAGAATCGGGTCACAACTTGATGAAGTGAAAATAAACGTAAGAAAAGCAAGAAATCCTTGATTATGGATAAGGAGACCAGGAAGACAGCCAAAACTAAGTTGGGAATCCATTAGTTCTTATGTCTAATGGAGCTTCTAAGTGTATGGTGTCTGCTTCCTGGAAAGAACAGGAAGAGTTGGCATAGTCTTTTATAGGAGCAGGATATCATCTCTGAATGTTTTAAACCAGTCAGTGCAGCCCATAAAAATGGAGATGCAGACCCTAAGAAAAATGGGAAGAGGGCTGGACAGACAGAATTTTGCTCTTGATGGACTTTTCCAGAGTTAACTGCATCTGGATGTGTACCATGATTTTTATCTGTTAAAAAAAAACCCCAAACCTTAAATCAGATGCACCATATATGGTAAGACTGTTCTTTGGGCTGCAAAAGACTACTTGAAAGACTGTTTATTACAGCTAATAAATGCCAACCTTAAAGTGCAAAGGATAGTACCTTTTCCTTGATGCATTTTCAAATATAACATGGATGTGGACAATTTCAGACAAGTCTGCTTTTTTCAACACTTTGTCAGGCCCAGCTTCCCCACCTGTTTTGCGTGTGTATTTCTGGATGAATGGTCCAAATGCAAAACCCTTCTTACTAAGAGTTACCAAACAAACACAAACTAAGAGACTCAAAAGAAATGGTTATGTTAGGCAAAGAGCTGGACATGCCTGCGAGAGTTTGTTTTATAAACATTTAGCAGCTGCTCAAGGACATAAATACTTCCAAACACTTTTATGATCCATTTCAAGATTGTGTCATTCCTATCTTTTTTTGCTAGTATGGCAGGACATAGATCATTTGATGAAGCAAGCAGCAGCCAGTGTGGTACCACCTGGATGTCTACTGCCCATGGTTCCCATCCCACTTGCAATTTTTGCCACTGACTTCTACTGAAAACTTCTTTCCTGTGATGTTTTAGATAAATCATGACTAGCATAGTTTTCAATGTATTCTTTGCTGGCATGAATTCAGAACAAGTCTTTAGTGCAACCAGAAGACTTTAGCCAATGCTGCTCACCAGCCTGGTTGAAAACTATCCCAAATCACACCAGCTGTGGATTAGTCAGGTTGTAAAGGGAAGCACGGTAGAGCAGTTGCATTTAGCTTAAAGTTACTCTTGAACACGCTTGCTAGTGCATTTTAACACTGGCAGGAGGGCATGGGAACTTGTGAGTTAGCTTTACAAGAACATAGCAAATTTTAAAAGGAAGTTTCAAACAGTGTTTAATCAGTGTGATATCTACATTTTTAAACACAGGAACCCATAAAACATGCTGCTGTTCTTGTCAGCCACTTGTGGCAAAGGTCCCATGCTCACTTCATGTATTAACGTCTCCCTGGATTACCTGAAACTCAGAGATCTCCCAACACAAGTAAATATTTTCATTTTGGACTGCTGCATTAAACTGTTGATTAAATCTCCTGGATTTTGTGGGGTTTTTATGAACAGGAGTCCAGGTAAAGCCTGTTCTCTGATCGAATTCTTGACTTACACACAGCGCTAGGTGTGGGGTACAGCTGAGTTCTGCTCCCCTCCCTCTTACAAGAAAGACAATAATTGCTGGCTGCATGACACTGTTTTTATCAGTTCAGTCTTTGGGTGTTTTGTTCTGAACAGCCCTCACTGACTTCTGGCAGCTTGGACTGAGAGTCCGAAGAGACATCAAGACAAATCCGGCCTCGGCTTCTGATGGAGCGTAAGGATGTTCAAGCCCAAGCGAGTCCAAGTCACAAGTGAGCAGTCTGAGGCTACAGAGTAATAGATTTTGGTTTTTTACAGTGCAAAAACCATAAAACACACAGCTATCTCCAGACAAAGCACAAGACAAATTATACCTCAAGCCTTAAAATTGTGTTTTCCAGCTTTGGCTGTGCTCAGACTGTGGAATACCTGAGCACTGCTGCAATAGGAAAATGTAAGCCATAGCTGTTGTCACTGGCACAAGACACTGCACACAGCATGGCAGAAAACAAAACTGTATTCACTTGTCAACAAGTCAGCTTTAGTTCTATTTTTACTGCTAAAAAGCAGGAACAAGTTCTGCAGTAAATTAAATCCATCAAACCATGGGAGACCGAAGATCAGTCCAAAGCATGATGCAGGATGTCTCTGTTAATAATACTCACACCAAAATCTGAAACCAAAATTTTGGGCTTGGACACCTCAAGTGAAAGTGCAATTAATCTTCATAACAAGACTTCATGTCCTGTTTTAAATGAAAGAACTTGGAATACATTTGGTATTGTGGAACAAGCATATGACTGGATGCTGAGCAAAGCAGAATATTGAAATATTGAAATGCAAATTCTTATTTCCTTTCAGGGCTAAGATTTCAGTAAGATTAACTGGGGAGTCCATAGCTGTTTTCTGGCCACTGATGCAACCTCTGCACATTTGTGATGACAACATTATAAAGGGTTTTATTGCCATTTAAATTGGTCTTTTGGTAGTCACACATGAAATTCTTATGACTTA
Source organism: Cyanistes caeruleus (assembly GCF_971803275.1). Lineage (NCBI taxonomy): Eukaryota > Metazoa > Chordata > Aves > Passeriformes > Paridae > Cyanistes > Cyanistes caeruleus. Next base: position 77,372,163 of record NC_141705.1, read on the forward strand.
GGTAGGGCCACTTATTACCGCAGGGCAAAAATCCACCTACCTAAATCTGTAGTGAGTACTACCAACAGCAGACAACTGGATAAAGGAATAAAATCCTGATTTCCAGAAACCAAATTCCCTTTGACATCAGGTAAGCCCAGCTCTCCCTGCAGAGATCTCCATTCAGCATGGCTACCCAATCTCCATCCACTAACATTTGGGACCACCACCAGAACATTTATTTTCTGTCCCAAATGCGACATTCTCCGCACGACCACAGCAGAGGAGATGTTCTGGCTGCCTCACCTGCATCAGCAGCTGTGACCAGCAGCAGGTACTGCTCCTTGGCCTCCCGGTCCAGGCTCCGCACCAGGCGCAGCTCTCCGCTGCCCGAGAGGGTGAAGGCTCCCTCCTCATTGCCAGCCACCAGCACGTAGGTCAGCTTGCTGTTCAGCCCTTGGTCATCATCCCTTGCTACCACCTACACAAGCAACGCAAGCAGAACAGGTATCAAGGACTGTAAAATTACATCGGGTTGGAGGAGGCATTCTCTGTGATAATAATCCAAATTAACGGGTTGAACTAATGCAAATGCCGCAGGTATAAATTAGCTGTAATTGAAAAATGAATACTTAACACGGTGGTGGTGGATTTAAAAAGCGCAGATTGAAAATACTAAGTAGCTGATTATTTATTTTAATCAAGTGTAAATACAGTAAGACTGTGTTGGGGCTCAGTGAACACCACAAACGACCCGGTATAGGCTAAGCTCTGTATGAGAACAAGCACTGCACGTCCTGCTGTCGGAATCCATTTAGTTCTCTCTCAATATTTGGCACACAGCCTCATCCCATGCAGGCAACAACCAGATTGAGGGATTTGTTGCATGGAAGTTGAGAATGAGATGAGAGGATAGAGCAGACACCTGAAGTCCCAGTGGAGGTGTGAGGATAGGTAGGGAAAATACAAGCAGAACTCCAAAGCATAATATTACCTTTTGGTAAAAAAAAATTCACTTTTTTTTGGTAAAAAAAAACAAAAAGAAAAACAGGACAACAAAGACTGCAAATTCAGTTAAAGCCAAGAGGCAACATTTCCACTGTTTTGCCCCTTTTTAATTTTGGAGGAAGGACACTGTGCCTTAATACCACATAGGCATGCTACCGATTGTCAGAGGCACATATTTATTGCTGAATGTACCCACCTGAAGAATAACTTTTGGCAGTGTCTCCAAATTCTCAGGGACGTTCACAGAGTAGGGCGAAAGCTCAAAGGTGGGAATGAAATCATTAACATCCTTCAGAACAATACTGACTGTCGTGGTGTCGGTCCTGGGGCTGCTCCCGCGGTCAGATGACTGAACAGTCAGTGTGTAGGAGGGCTTCTTCTCTCTATCCAAAGGCTTGGCCACAGTTATCACCCCCGTCACAGAGTCGATCCGAAACTCACTGCTGGCATCCCCGCTCACGATGGCGTAGCGGACCTGCCCATTTGTCCCTTCATCTCCGTCAGCAGCCAACACCTGGACTAAATCCGTCCCTGTCAAAGTATTTTCCGCCACCTCCACTTGGTAAAGCTTTTGGGCAAAGAGCGGGTTGTTGTCGTTAATGTCCAGGACAACGACCACCACATCCGCCGACGAAGAGAGGGACGGCTGGCCCTTGTCTGTGGCTACCACAGTCAAGGTGTAGTTGGCCACGGCTTCTCTGTCGAGCTCCCCGGTGAGCCTCACTTCTCCATCAATGGTTCCGATGCTGAACTTGTTTCCCAGAGGCCGGAGCAGGCTGTACTCGATGTAGCTGTTGGGACCGCTGTCGGGATCAGTCGCCTGGGCTTTGAACACCACCGTGTCTATGGGCGTGTTCTCCGGCACGTAGGTCAGCCTCGGGGAGATAAAGCTGGGGGGGCTGTCGTTCACGTCCAGCAGGATGATGGAAACTTGTGCTGTGCTGGTGTACCTGGAGGCTGGGACTGGGGCCATGTCGTGGACTTGCACCACCAGGCTGTAGAAGGACTGGCTTTCCCGATCCAGGGGCTGCCGGATGCTCAGCACCCCGCTGTTGTCGATGCCGAACTGCCCCGCGCTGTCCCCGGACGCGATGCTGAAGGACAGCTGAGAGTTGGGGCCTGGGTGGGGCGGGAGAAGAAAGGTAGATAAACGTGACTTCATCCCACTGACCTAGGTACCAGTATTTCTGGCCTCGTTTCTACAGGAATTTTTTCTTAATTTTCCTACAGAAATGAGGATTGTATAACCACGCTGAGTGTTCAGCCTCCTCACCACCATTTTTGAATCCATCTGCTAATTTCGGCCAAGCTTCACAGTGGAGCAGAAGCCTTTGAAGTTATTATTTTCTGAGAAGGTAATATTCATGAAAGAGAGAGGGAGAATGCTAATTGGAGAGGCCACAGAGGGAACGACTGGCAGGGTTCATCTCGGCTTTTCATTCAGCGGGAGCTGCACCGTGGCACCAAAAGTAATTTTTCCCCACCTACAAAGGTTAGGAAAAAGGGCTTGAAGGGTTTTCCATCAGAAACCAAGACTCAGTAGCTCTGCTGCTCACTGAACATCTGGTTTCCTCCCTTCTTCCCAGTTCAACTAAGCAACGTTATTATTAATGTAATTATTTCATGAATTTTTCCACTCAATTAGAAAAAGCCACAAGCAGAAACTCCCAAGCCTAGATGCAGCAAGCCAAGAGTGAACACTGGGGAAAGGTATGCTTCCCATATATGGCATGGTATTCCAAAATATCAGATGAACAGCCCTCACTCATCTCATGATCAAAACATAACTAGCAATTATGGTCAGGGGAGAGATTTATCATTCTGCTAAGGGAAATGCATCCTGAACCTGGACAGGGCTGTGAAATGTACTTAAATATTCCTTGTAGGAAACAATGTGTGTTACTGCTTTTGATTCCACACTTCACTCTAAACAACTAATTATTGGGAGCTTCCAAATGTGAAAAAAGTTTTATCTCCTCCCTCTATCTTACTGTTTTAATTAATTTCAAAAATTGTCCTTTCAAAATCTGTTAATTTCAAAAATTGTTTTGCATATTCAAGAATGTGCTCAGGATTAGTAAATTAACCAACCATTAGCTACTACTTTACCCCTGAAACTAGCTTGTTCATGCAAATAAAGCTGCCCACTTCACTGACTGCTGTGTACTTTGTCATTTTTACTCAGAAGCTCTTTTCTCTCCGAGTGAATTGCTTTGATAATAAAATTATCCTTGCATTAGAATTATTAATCTCTGCTTTTTATTATGCTCAGACTTGAGAAATCTTGTCTAATGTGTCTTTCCCCCCAGTGGCTACTGTAATTGGCATTTTTCCCTCTCTCTCTTTCCTTCTGTAGGAGTTAAATTATAAAATGAATAGAACCAAACATGAAAGACAAAATATCTGAATTACAGAAATTAATACATTTATCTACCAGATATTAGTGTTTCTCCATCACTTTGATCAAGTGAAGGACAGTAAAAGTTTAATGCTAATCTGCTTTTTGTTCAGTCGTATTTTCAAATGACTAATTATATGGATGAAAGACTTTATTTCAGTAAAGTACTTTCTGTAAATTCAAGATTTTTAGAGATGGGTAGGATTTGGGTCCTGCAAAAGAAAATTACTTCAAAAAATACTCTATTCCTCTCACCCTCCCTCCCAACCCTGCTTCTCCCCAGTGTTTTCTATGGTGTTTATTCCTAAGAAAAATTAGCTTGTTATTCCTTATCTTACTTCCATGAACCTTTCATTCTTTTTCCTGTATTCTCATTGGTTTTCATGCTGCTAAATCTTATATAAATTAAACTATGAAACAGAAGAGTTGCCTAAATATCGGTGGAGCCAGGAAGGGTAAATAATGAACCATTCTCTTTTTCAAACACAGCATGCCAAGCTGGCATTGTGCAGCTCGTCCATCCCCCCCCTTCCAAGATTTGGAGCTGGGCTTTTCTTAGGGAGAATGTAGAGACATCCTCTTTGCTGAACCTTAGGTTTATTTAATTGGAAGGTTCATCTGATAAAACACTGAAAAGACAGACATGGAGTCACCAATTTCATGATAACACTCTTCTAAAGGGTTTTGTTTCTATTTTTATTTATTTACTAATAAGCCTAAAAAAAAAAAAAATTAAACAAAACAACGAAACTTCTTTCCCCCTGCCATTCTATAAATACCTGCAGAGTTTAACTGGGAAATAACACCAGCTTTGCCTGGAGGAATACCTAACTAAAATTTTAACAAACTGACAAACACGCATGTGCTTTCCTCTCAGATTTTTCCTGTTAATTCTTTGTTGGAAAAATAAAATCTGAAATTCAAAATGAATGTGTTTAAGTCTTTAGTATATATTATTAAATATCCAAGAGCTGTAGCTGATATTTGCTATGGGCCTGTATATGAAACAGTCCAAGCTGAGATAAACAGCTGCTGTTTCCCAAGGGGTGTGCTGAACAAGAAAAATTAAAATTGGAGCAGCTTCACTATCACCATGTTTCTTTCTTTTATCAGTGTTTATCCTAAAACAACAGCCATACCTCATTATAAAACAATGTCTTTTACAGAGCTCTTTCAAACTGTAGGATCATGTAACATAAATAATCAACGAAATTGTATTTGTATTGAGTGCATTATCTGTGAGCACATGGAGAAGAGTATAATACTAGACTAGCTATTTTTGTGCTCTAGATAAATATAAAATGACACAAGATAAGAAGTTTGGGCTTGAAACAGAAACAACAATAGATCATAACATTTGCTCAAGTTACAGTCCTATGGGAGAACTCAACCTGGCATGCTCTTGGAATGATATTTCTGCCCTATTAATTTTAAATCCAGCCTGCTAGAAAAGCAAGTGTGCCAGAAAATATAAAAGGCAAGATATCTGACTTCTAGTTGCATTGCTCCTCAAATACTCATTTGCCTCCTTGATAACTGAGTGTGTGATGAATGTGAGTTGATATGTCAGTGCTATGACAGAGTTCCCATCCTGTGCACAGATGGAAATTAATGTATGAGGTGCAAGAGAAAAGGAAAACAGACTCATAATGGCGAAGTGAAATTAACTTCCAAAAAGGTTTGAAACCAAGTGCTGTAGTCCTGACAGGAAAATAAGAAATAGAAGAGGAGATAGACACAAACCCATTTATGTACAAGTCTGGAAGAGCAATCCCTTCCCCAGGTATGCATGATACAAGCACAAGCTCCTCTTCAAACTTATATTTAGTTTACATAAAATAGAAGCCTTAACAAGTGTGGTGAAAGAGAGATTCATACAAGTACAGCCAGTATCACAAAGTTATGACTTCTGACTTGTTGGCTTATCTCATGGAATCTCTTCTCCCTTCCTCAGTTTGATCTCAAAACCAGTTACACAATTTTTACCATGGAAAATTCCATCCATCAGCACAAAATTTATCTCCCCACAAAAATGCTGGAGTCCAACAACTCAGCATTTCCTGAGGAAAAACTGCTTTGCTGAGCAATCCTGATAGGTTCAGTCAATTTATGTGGACAAACAGGGATTCCTGGAAGCATGCAGGTGCTTTGTCCTTGAAGCACATCTGAGTGTGAGACACTTCCACGAGCTCCTCTGAGCCCCTGTCAGGTTGAGAGGAGGCAAGGTTGCTCAACATGTCACAAAAATAACCTTCACCTGTAAAGTCACTGTGGGTGTTGTGAAGAGCTTTGCATAAAGTCACAGTGGGTAATGTCTGTGGACACCAGAAAATGCGGTACGTGATGGAATGCTGTTTATGTATTTTATGGTCATATTCTATAATTATTCTTGCTCGGGCACAAGCTGTGTGGCAAAACGGTTAAGCAAGCTATAAAAAATTGTATCTTTTACACTCAACACATTAACACCCTCTAGATGCCATAAATAATCCCAATATTAAAGCTTATTTCAATGGGAAATTTTCCTAAGATCTCTTTCAATACGCTTTTTAACCTCCACTATCAGCACCTTGAAGATGACAACTGTCTTCACGACAGACTTAAAACTTAGAGTATATTTAGGATGACTGCAGATAACATCTGATATTACCACAACCCTCTTTAGAACTTATAATAAACTTTCAGAAAAAAACCTTGGCAGACTTAGGTTTAAATTAAACATGAACTTAAGCATATGAGAGCAGCAACTTCTGGGTAGCCCTAATTTCCCCTTTTTTTAAGTCCTCTAATAGGTTGCGAAGGCGAAACGCAGATTTACGATCAGGGGATGTCAGGGAGCTCCTACCGTCATCGGCATCGGTGACGCTGAAGTTGAGGATGGCGGATCCTGGGGGCAGGTTCTCCATCACGGAAGTGCTGTAGGAGGCCATGCCGAAGAGGGGCGGGTTGTCGTTGACGTCCAGGATGTTGAAGTACACCCTGATGGCCGTGGCCTGGCCTCCCCCGTCCTCAGCGCGGACGGTGAGGATGTAATACTGCTGCGCTTCGTAGTCCAGGCCCCGCGTCAGGTTGAAGACCCCGGTGACGGGATTCAGGAAGAAGATTCCCTCCTCATCATCCTCGCTGATGGTGTACGTCACCTCCCCATTGACGCCCGAGTCGTCGTCGGTGGCCAGGATGGCTGCCACCAAGGAACCTGCGTGGCACAACGGCAGGGCACCGTCAGGCACTCGCAACAGGCAGCTGCCCGCGGCCAGCACAGCAGCAAGCACACCCACAGAGGAGAGATGCCCTCCCTGAGAAACCCAAGTGTAATTTCTCTCTCCTTGCCTCCTCCTCTGTATTCCAGACTCCAACACCCAAGAGCCCCCAGGCTGTCTGAGCAACTACTGCAAAAGGTTTTGTAAAGCATAAAGGGACATCATATTCTTGCTTTTACTCAAACACCGTAAGAAAGGGTCAAGAATGTTTTTTTATCTTCATGCAGATTAGGTATCAGCAGGGGCAAAAACACCTTTTCTCCTGCTAGGTATTGTCTTCCTATGACTCAGACGACCCTCCCTTTGCCGCAGACAATCACAAGTTCTGGATATTTCTTTCCAAATGCAGGAACCGGTATGTGAGTACAAACCGCACAGCCCAGCTCTGCTTTTTGAAGCGGTGCCTTTGCAGGGTAACTGCGGTTAGAAAACTGGAAACCTTATAGGGGTCTGTTCTCCGCCGCTTTCTGAAATTCAACGCCCTGTGAATTTGTGCCAGTGTTTTCATTTCTGCATAGCTGCCCTCGCATGACTGACCTATCTGACTAGAGTTTGGAAATCAAGTGTCGCTTTTTAGTATTTTGAACATTAATTATAATTAAGATCAGCTCAATTCCAAGAAAATAAATCATTAAGTTTCCTTTCCCTGGAACCAGATGAACTACGTGCAGCACAGTTGGCTACTTTCAAGCAATGTGATAATGAAAACTGCTTGTATCATCAGAACAAAGAAGAGTGCTGTAACCCCCTTTAATCCAGCTGGATGTGCTGGTATCTTTCACACCCATTTAATGATCTCAAGCTTTAACGTTTCTTTAACTGCAAGGGGAACAGGGATTACTCTCTGGGATAGAAAGTGGAACCTTGAAGGGGAAACCCCACGGTCCTTCCCCTCTGGGTGAGCCTGCCAGCTGCTCCTGCACTGCTGGAGAACAGAGCAGGAGAAGATGCAGTAATTTAACACAAAATCAGCCAATTTGTTCCTTCAGCATCCATCACTGCTAAGGTGGGTATAAAGCACCAATGTACACCCTATAAATGATTAACGAGAGAAGTCTCATTTTAATGTGGAGGGAATTAGGCTTGCCTTTTTTCCAGGGTTATTCCTGCTGAAACAGACTGAGACTCAAAGCTCTGAGAGAAAAGGGCATGGCTGGGGATCAGCAACCAAAGCACTCTGTGTTATACAGACATCTCAATTACTTCCAGATCAAATTCCTGAGGCACAGCTGATTGCACTGTAATCCTTTAATGCAAAACAACACCAAATTTTGGGACAGGGACTGTGGGGCAGAGTGCAAAAGTTGGAGGCACGGGGGTAACCTTAGTTCTCCCAAACTGAGACTCCTATGCTTATGAAAACCCTAATGAAAGCTTGAAAGCTATCACCTTGTCATTTGCATCTCCTTGGATTATTCATGTTTTGGAATAAGCTTCTAAGATGCTACAGGCAGATACTGCTTTTGTAATAGCAAACTGTATAAAATCTTGGAAGCAATATTCATTTCTTACCTGGAGACATGTAGTAGAGCATGGTATTTGAATACTTTTTTTGATCTAAGTACTTTTTAGTTTACAGCCCCCCTCTGAAGCAACAGAACACTCCTGCATATGAAACCAGCCTTAAACGAAGAAAACAACCACTTGAGAGGCCAGTGGTCGTATTTCCAAGTCCTGTTTACCTGGAGTGGCATCTTCTGGGATGTCAAAGGAGTACACTGGCTTGGAGAACTTGGGGATGTGGTCATTGACGTCGCTGACAGTGATGTTTATTCTCATGTCCGAGGACTGCAGGCCGTCGTCGGCGCGGACCAGCAGGGAGTACTTGGAGCGGCGCTCGCGGTCCAGGCGCTTGGTGGCTATCAGCTCCCCCGACTCGGGGTCGATGTGGAAGCTGTCGTCTGCACCACTGATAATGGTGTATGTCACCAGGGCATTGGCTCCCTAAGTCAAACCAGAAGTGGTCAAATCACGTCATTTGCCAGGAAAACCACATCACAGCTCGCAGTAAGACAAGGCTCGTTCCAGTAACTGCGCTTGGAGATTGTCTTTCAGAACAGCTTCCTTTAATAAACAGCTTTCCTGCCCAGTCCCTGCTTCAGTCCCACAGTAAGGACACATACCCACACAGTTTTCGTTTATGAGATGTGAAACCATGAGATTACCCAGATGCTTTGTGCTCCACTCCTCATAAAAGGATTTCATCCAATCAATACCAAAAAACTCTGTTACCTGTTTTTGTTTCAAACCAGCATCACCGAGCAGTGCGACATCTTAATAAAGATCAATGTTTACTCTTGTTTTATCTTTAAAGGTTAAATTGAATCCCTGCCAGTGGGATCAGCTCTGCCTTTCTTGCTCTCTGGAGAGGGGATGGAAGGAGCAGGAGAGGAAGGGAGGGAGGCATGGAAGCAGGGGGGACCTGGGGCAGCTATGTGGCAGTGCTTCCAGCCACCACCCACAGCAAGAGCCTCAGCTCATGGTCAGGAGAAACTCATGGGTGCTGCAAGCACCCCCTCAAAGGTCAGTTTCTGCATGGAAATATATTTACCCATGTAAATAAAAAACCCCGAAGTGACAAATCACACATCATTAAAATCACAGTTCTGATCTCTTGGGCTGTGCTGCAAGTCAAAAGCATTTGCTTTCGGGTCAAAAAACTTCATTTATTCTTGGGGGGGGAAAAAAAGCATTCATGTGGACTTTGATCATTTTGGTTGAAAGGAAAATTAAGGAAAAGTAATATTACATAGGAAAATGTCCCATACTTCTTTCTCCAAGACAGGCTTAAGGATGCTGAAGGTTTGGTAGCCTTTAACATCAGACAGAGAACCTAAACCCTGCGTATTGATGGTGCCTGGAAATGCAAGCAGGTATTTACTGTGCCCTCCTCTGGTGCCAGGCCAGAGCTCAGATTTGACAGCTGAAACCTGCAGCTGACATGCCAGTGGCACTTCTGCAATGAACAGAAGATCAAAGAGATGAGGCAGAAAGGAATTCTCCGGCTTTTTCAAATACTCCAGCTTAAAAAAGCAAATTAATAGAGATAAACACCTCCTTGTATTTGTGAGAGGAGAGACAAGCATTCGTTACCTGACCTTACCAGAGTGCCCATGCCAAACTTCCTCTCTGGGGTGTTGCTTCAAAGAGTCAGACTGAGCTGACTGATAAAAGGATATTTGGAAAGAAAACAGGCTTCTGCAGGTGCCCAGCCCTGCAGAGCTGCGTGCGGCGCTTCGTCTGTGTGCTCAGGTGTGCCATGGGCACGTCACACGCTTTCCTACAGTTGTCTGGCTTGCCCATCACATCTCATGAGAATTTTCAGAGGTGACCACATTCTTCACCCTGTGTTTGACCAGCCAGAATCCTTCTAACAGAGTGCAGCTAAAACCACAGCCACGTGTGATACTGGTTTATACTGTGTCCTCAGCTGCAAAAGGCAGGGGGGAATAAAGAGTATCTTGACCCTAAGCTGCACATTGCTAGGAAAACTTGCAAAAACTTGGGTTCTTTGTAAAGAGACTGAGTTACAAATGTTCTGGTGGGGAAATTGAAATCATTCCTTTTGATAAAAAGGCTGATTTCTCTCTAAGGTAATAAATCACCTCCCACTGGACGGAGTGCTTCAGAATGGGTAACAGATTAGGTGCAGTTCAGGAATGGTTAAAAAGGAGCATAAGATATTGCTGTGATCTTAGATACATTTTCCATACCACACCTCAGAGTGGTAGTTCAGTATTTACTGCTTCCTAAAAGAAAGACAAGCAGCTAGAATTTTTGTTACAGAAGAGCACCTTTCCAAAATCCTGGCTTTTGCCTGCGTATCAGGCTACTACTGGAAAATAAAGGGAAACCAAAATATTTACAGTCACATTTGCACCATTCCCGGGGGTGTTCCCGTGGTTCCCTCTGTAGTGGCGAGATTAAGTACACCAGTGAACAATCACAGGAAGACTAACCAAGCTAACACAAAAAAGGCCAGGAATAAAATTCTCTTGAGGAGCTTGAACTGCCCCATTATTTGAAAGCAAGAACTGCTTATTACTGTCAAGTCTGCTATCTGCACTTTAATGACAACACAAACTTTTTGTGTTAATCTGTTGACTTTTTAGTCATTTTCTTCACGGAAAGAAGCAGTTCAAGTAAGCAAAAATAACATGATTAACATTTTTATAACTTAAGTTTCTAAAACAAATGAATGCATCAATAGCATGGTAGTTTCTTCACAGCACCTTAGTTGCAGCATTCTCATCGTAATGAATCTAAGAGGGCAAAATTATTTTGCAAACAGATTAATGCAGAGTACACGTTTCATCATTATTTCTTTTCCCCTCTTTTTGGTAAAATAAAACCTTCTTTTGGAAGGGTTAATATTGATCTTTGTTAGGTCTAGTCAAAGTGAAAACAGGCATTATCAGAATTTTTCTTGTTCTCCAAGGTTTGTCTCAAATTAATTTTATTGCACACCTCGGAACTGGGCTCAGCTACAAGACCTTGGTTTCAAAGTTAGTTTAGACCTCCACAATACTGGACAGAACTTTGTGAATGACTGCCATGATTCCTAAGGCCAAGCTCACACAAAGGGATGAAGAAAACAGGAAAAAAAACCATGTCCAGAATGGCACTTCTGCTACCAACATTCAAAACTGAAATTATGCTCCTACCTCATCAGCATCCATGGCTGTCAGCTGCAGTATTTTAGATCCATCTCCTATGTTCTCCTCTACAGTCAGATCGAGCATGTCCGTGGGGAAGACTGGCGGGTTGTCATTTATATCTTGAAGTGTTATTTCTACCTGTAAAAAGGAGGAATAGGAAAAAAATTGAGTGAGCACCTGGACACTGATTGGACCTGAATGTTACTAATAACATAATTCTGAAAGAAATCAGGTAAATTGCTCTTAATCACACGAATTAGCACATTCCCAAATCACACCAGCATTAGGAAAAGCCTGTCCGGATATTAAAATTCCACGTTGTTATAAAATACTCCTAGGAAAACCTCTAACACAAATAAAGTTAATTTGACTTGTTGATAGCGACTGATTTTAAATGGTCCTAGTCTGGTTTATATTGGAAAAGATCCACTGATAGACTGTCATTGTAATCCTCAAAGTCAGCCCCTGGAGAGTAACTGCCAAGTGCTGGGGCAGGAGATCGTTCAACCATTAAATGCTGCCTGACATAAAGATGAGGTGGTGTAAAATTCTCTCTGAAATGTTTATATATTGGCAACTCTCCGTTCCGAGAGGGGGAAAAAAACACCCTTGCACTTAATATATTTTATATCAAATAATCTGCTTTTCTCTCTCCCTCAAAACTCTCCTCTAAGTGGAGAGTAACAAACGTTACTTTAGGAGCACCCACCAGCATCTACTCTCCCTGCCTATCCGAAACTCAACAAATGCTCTTTTCACATGCCATATTTGTATGCCTTTCCAAGAATGATAGCTCCTGAAAGGTTTGTTTTGTGATCTTTATCTCTAGTTTTTCATAGGCAAGACTGCTGCCCTGCTGATGCTAATTCAAGAAGATGCAGAGCTACGCTTTCCCTTGTTGCTGGGTCTGGAATGTAATATTCCAAAATAGAAAAAGAAGACACAGCTGTTTTATTTTTATCATGGAAAAAAAATGTATGGTGTTGGACCCAAAATACTGAACAGTCACCAAACTTTGAAGACCCACTAAAGAGAAAAGGAGTAGCTGAAAGAGCCAAGGAACAGAGAAAGGTAAAAGGCAAAGGTATGGATGACTTAAAGAAGGTGCCTGGATTGACAGACAAAGTATCATTTACACTACAGCATCTGCTATGCCTGTACCCACAAGGACTGTCCATGCACTCAGCTGAAAATATATGGATTGGGCTGCTCTGGATATAACCAACACAGACATTTCTGGTGATCCAAAGTCTACAATTCCCACTGTTTCTAGTCCCCTGTCGTAACATGTTCTTCTCTGTTCTGTTTTCATAGGGACCTCCAACTGCCAAGTTCTGTCTTGATCACCACGATGATCCCAAACACAGAGGAAATATATTAATATTAGTGTAATATTAATGTAATAGCTATGTGTGCTGGAAGTGGAGGCAAAACCAGGGGTCTTTTATAGCGGGCCACTATTTATTTATCTATCCCCTATTTCATCCCTTTGGTCATTCAGAAATGGTACACAAAACAATTCACAGCCTGAGACAGATCAGCCCAGAAGGTTTTATTGTTAAATTTATATCCCTGGCAGCAGAAGCACGAGGAGTGCTGAGCAGAGCACCACGAGCAGTGACTGACAACCACCTGACCAGACACAAACTTTGGGAGAATAACCCATCCTAGGCTGGTTTGCAAGGAGACTGGGTGACAATTAATCACAGAAACAGGAGGGACGCGGTAGAAATGACAGATAAAGGACTTTGCCAGCCCTCCTTGCCTGTGAACTGGCACAGCACACTCTTCCTGCTTTCCTCCCCGAAGGGCAGCACTTCCCCAGCCAGGGTTTCAAGGTAAAGCAGCTGCACAGCTCTGCAGTTCATTTTTCCCTAGCATACGTGTCATTCACAGCTAATGTTTCAGCTGCGGCTGACGCCTCACCACCAGAACCCATTTTCATGATGAGAGATTACCCTGTGTACAAATCCTATGAAAAATACCTGACAGCTTCTGGGGGGTTTGGGATAGGAGCTGTGCCTCGCCTACAGCTTGAATAATGTGAAATAGTGAGGATACCCATGAATACTCATGGCTAAGGATCGGGGGACAAATGAGTCAATTACAAAGTCAGATTCCGGAGAAGTGAAAAAAGGAAGAATGAAAGAGGTGATTTTATTCTGAAAAATCTGTTCAAATGTAAACAAAGGAACTGTATTTTATACATGCTTTAGATGGTGGAAAAATAAGAAATCCTCAAATAAGGATAAGAATTTTTTTGAAAAGAACACAACATCTTTAAAGAGCGTTTACACCATGATGTATTACTCACCCACAGGGCTTAGATAATGTGTATTGCTTCTTAATTCACCATTGGCTAAGTCTAATTAGCATCTGTGTCTAAAGCTATCTTTTTACTTCTGCTAGAATTCACTACTTCAGCTTACAAACAGAACTGGGAGTAAGATCTTTAGATGCACTCTTTTGCAGAAATTTCACTGCAAGAATCATAGAATCACAGAATGGTGTGGGCTGGAAGGGACCTAAAAGATGATGTAGAACCACCCACCCTACCAGGGACAGGGATGCCACTCACTACAACAGGTTGCTCAGGGCCCATCCAGCCTGGTCTAAGACATCTGTGAGAAAGATTTGAGAAAGAACATCACGTTTTTCCCAAACAAGAGTCTGCTACATTTCATTTAAGAGAGGATGTCATACATCCTCTGAATGAGATCGGATGTAAATTGAAAGTCCAGGAGCTCACAAATTAATTTCACTTTGAAATCATCCCATAAATTTTGACATGAAGCAGAAGCCCACAGGAGAACCACAACCACAAAGTCTTCCATTGCCACAGGGCGCTGGAAGATTGTATCTTATCACACAAAAGAAAAAAAAAATCCACAAAGCTTTAATCAAAGATCTAAACGAAACCTTTTCCCAACCCACTGCTTCTATCTTTCTAATCCCACTTCACATTTGCATAAAGAAATCAATGTGTGCCACTTTAGGAAATACATGGTTTGATTACTATCATATGCTACCAGTTAAAAATTAAGTGTAATTCTGCCCTGGACTTAAGGAAGGCAAGACAAGGTGGTCATGGTGGTGTCACCAGCTGTTGGCACCACAGGAGTCACATTCAAAAGGGTCTAGAGATCATCTGCTGTTCTCCCTGCTCACACTGGTGGCAAACCACCCACCAGCAACAGCAACATGTACAAGAATAAATATCTAGGAAACCGAAGGCCTGGAAATCTCAAATACACCACAGGGAGCTGAAGGGATTTATCCAAACCTTGGAAGCAAGGAACCATTACATGCCAATGCCTGTAGAGCTGTAGGAAGCAACACGCCCAGGCTACATGGAAAGTGATAAATGCCACCAAAATCTGGCCAGTTTTGTCTCCAAATCTATCCAAAATGAGGAATATTCTTCCCTGACCTCAAACTCGTCATTCATTGCAAATCTAGGATGCAGAGGCAACACAAACCAAGCACCTCACAGCACTCACAGTACTGCACTTTGCAACAAAAGGTTCTGCAACTTTCCATCTGACAAAGCCTCAATTCCTATTTGTATCAAAAGCAACTTTAATACAGGTCCCAAAAGTTGTTGCTGCCACTCAGAGGACTCAAATATAATAAAACACAGAAACAGCAAAGATAGTTAAGCATCTTTCCACCTTTTTTATTCTCCAACTTGCCCTCTCCAGTGGTCCAGGCACTGATGGGGGCTTTGCTCCTCTGAACAGCCTTGAATTTCTGCAGAAGCCATGAGAACACAAATAGTTACAGACTCTCCTAAATCTGTTAAGACTGTGATGGAAAAGTGATTAATAGATTCATAATATTGTCTTGCTTTTGTTTTGTTGTTCAAGGGAAAATGAAAGAAAAAAAATCAGAAAGCTTTGGTTAATCCACACGCATGTAAATCTCCACAAAATCACTCTACTTTTGTACCAAGTCTAGTACAGGGCTTTTCCTTCACACATTTAATACATCTAGAAAAAAAGAAAAAGAAAAAAAAAAAAATTCAAAGCTTTCCCTCAGAGCTTATTCTTCAGACAAATAAACATTGTTTATTTACCAACCCTCGTAAAATAAACACAGTAATTTCACATATCAGTTTCAATACAAACCATCTTTGCCTGGGTTGGTTTTTTTTATTAGTTTTGTTTGTGTGCTTGTTTTATGTTTGACTCAAGCTAAGATGCAAAAACAGAGGCATACAACAAACCACAGAGCCCAGCAATATAGAAAGCCAAACAATACCACAAATTTCCCTGTGCATGAATCAAATTTCTCCTTCACAGGCTTAATAACATTCTCACAATAATGCCCTGCCCCTGCCACAGTTACAGATGGCCAGCCCATCCTCATCTGTGACAATCTGATTGCTGCAGCCTGTTGTCACAAACATTTTCAAAGCAGGGGAAGTATTAATTGCCTTGATCTTGTTAGGATTCCTATTTGCTGCTCAAATTAGCCTCTTGTGGTTTTTTGTTGGTTTGTTGTTTTGTTTTTTTCTCCCTCAACAAATTCATAACAGATTGAGGCAGGGCAGAACTCACCTCAAACAGTCCTGCTTCAATTTACTCTGAATGTAGATGTTAGAAAAATAGTTCTTGCCCATTCAGATAAACCTCAGCTGTTAACAGATAACAGGAATCGTATCAAGACCTCAAGTTTTAAAGCACACAGCTCTATTAAAGCGTCTAGGACATGAACTATTCCTAAGCTTATTCAAACTAATTTGTTGAATTAAGAAACAGCTGCTAAAAGACGAAGTTTCACTTCTTAGAGCAAAAACACCAATTCCACTTCAAAAATACTGGTACCCCAGGTAACTATTACTGAACAGGCTAGACAAGTTCCATGCTCAACATAAAAATCTTAAAATGAGAGTTTTATTCTGGAAAAAGGAATTATTTTAGTGACTGGGTTTATGAGCTACAAAGGTACGTAAAATAAAACATCACCCTGCAAGGCAATGTGCCAAATTCTAACCAATCATAACACCTTCCATAAACCAATGGGCTCACTTGGCCAGACCCTATCCTTCTGTTTTACTACGGTTATTAACATTTAGTTTTTCTTTTAGTCCAAAGTCAGGAGGGTTTACAGACAGAACAGTTTTCTGAAGTTCTTCCACCTATCAAATGGCAACGAGAGGAGGAAAAAAAGATGACACAGGAAATGTGAATGAGCTCTCGTGGCAGCAGCAAGTTTCCCTGGGAGTCCCAAAAGAGTAATTCTTGCTTGGAGCCACGCTATCCATGGCACACACTGGATGAGAGATCTATAGATAGAACACGATCTGAGAAGGGAGGAACTCCCAGATGCCTCACGCGTTCAATACCTCTTCAAACGCTGCAGCTATTCGATTAAAGATCAAACAGAGTGCAGAGGCAACAGCTTTTCTTTCCATTTATATGGTGTTGAGTCATCCCTTTGCCTGCTGCCGTGACGTTCACTGCCTCACTCAGGAGATAACATCTAATAATCTACGAGCAGCGTCGCCGCAAATCACCCCGAAGACTTTTGTTTATGCCCAAGTCATTAGATGATCCTTCATCTTAAAACAAAATTAAGGAGCTTTTTCTTCTTTGCTGGAGACCATGGCAGCACATTATCAATTTGAACTGAATGAAATTGAAGGGGTTTTATTTCCCCCTCCCTTGGTAAATATTCTAAATAATATCATTTGAGATGATAAAAGCAAAGAATACAACTATTAATTCACCCCGTCCATGTCACTGGCTGAAGAACCCGGCCAACAACAGTCACTTTATTTTCTTGCCTTCATCACTTCAGCCTTCTTCCTCGTGCAGCAAGCAATCATTCCCTAATCCTGGAAAACACGCATGCATGTGCAGATTCCTTTTTTTTTAATTGACCTGGGTGATCAGATTGGCCACTCACACCAGCAAAGTTGTGCTTGAGGACCAGGGCATGGGTGCTTCCTCCAAACTGGAGAGGCAAGGGAATGGGGAGATAAAGGATCAGAGTACAGCACTGTTCTGGAAGTACATTTTCAGGGGGGAAAAAAAAGAAGAAAGATCCTATTTAAAAGAAATAAAATTGTATATTAATAAATTAATCAATATTAAAATCCCCATAAGCCCATCTTGAACCGGTTTCCCACCTTGCTCTAAATCACTGGGAAACAGTAAGTCTGAGGGTGAAAAATAAACACTTATGCTTTGAAATTACTTGAATACCCAATAATAGCAGAGCTCAGGAAGGTGAAAAACCTGAACTACTGATCATGCACATTTACAATTCTCACAACAAGATGGAAAGCCCATTTATAAAGAAAATACCTTGGGACAAGGCAATAGCTGAGGCTGAATGAGGCATCTGAATATCCCATTTTCCAGGAGGCAAACAATCCCAGCGCACGCTAGCACAATAAAAATCACATTAGTCTATTGTGCTGCAGGCCAGCAAACCTGCTAAATAGAAATGTAATGTTGCTAAGAATCCCACTATTAACAGGGGGAAGATTGCAGCTGGGGAGAAAATGTGGGGAGAAAGTGCTAAAAAGGCACTGTTTGGGAAAAAAATTTTAAAAAGCCAGGTTTCAAAGACTCAATTCCGATGTCTGAGGTCAAGCTTAATGAAAGACAGCGTGTGAAAGCTGTCCTGGGCCCCACCACTGCCCACTCCAGTTGCCCCAAAGCAAATAGAAGATCAACCCTGTACAAGACAACAGTAATTTAGAATAGGGATTATAGAAATATTCCCTTTTACCTCACAGAATCAGGAATTACTAGTGATTATGAGCCTTGAAATTGATTGGAAACCAAGGGCTCAATGCATTTTTGAAGTATGTTTTGCTTTGTCCATGAGACCAACGTGTGTGGATCCTTATAAATGGTATTATGATTAATCTGAAGTGCTGGAATTTCCCAGGTAGTTTTAATCTGTGTGCTCCAACTCTGGCATTTTAACACTGCAGAACCTTCCTGGAGTTATTATATAAAGTTTAGTAGGGTGATTTGATGTTTTCCAACCAAGACCCTTTTATAAAGCATGGCTATAAAATGCTGGGAGACCAGAGTGATCAAAGGCACTGTGATTTAATTGACATTATCAGAAAAATCCTAGAACCATAGAAAAACTTGGGTTAGAAAGGACCCTTAAAGACCATCTAGCCCAGGCTCTCTGCAATGAGCAAAGGACATTTTCACCTTGCTCAGAGCCCCATCCAACCTGGCACTGAATGTTCCCAGGGATGGGACATCCACCACCTGTCTTGGCAACGTGTGCCAGCATTTCACCACCCTCCTCGTGGAAAATTTATTCCTTACACCTAGTGTAAATCAGGTGTAAATCTGCTTTCATCATCACTTAAAATTAAAGTTCAAAAAGAAGCTACTTCCTTCTGTGGTCTCTAAGAAATATTGATCCTAGTGCTGGAAAGAAAAGGTGCCATAATTGTTTCGTTTTCTCTCAATTTTTTTTTTTCTTCCTATCTGTTAAGGTGACCACTGGGAGTTGCACTGCCTGGAGTCTTGATTAAATGTTTCACTGCATCCAGAACACTTCATCATGCAGCATAGCCAAAATCTATTATGGCTTGCAAGTGACTCATGCTTTAGCTATGAGAAAAGCATAATAAAGAGCATTTTACATAAAAATGCCCAAAAGGTTGGTAATTTAATCTTGATTCTAAGTAGTATGCAAGGTCTCTGCATCCAGGCTGTGCAGACAATAAGGCATTGTCTGGAAATGCATTACCTACTGTAGTTACATCTAACTTTTTTTGCCAAAATCCAGATGAAAGACACTGAGAAGAAACAATCTTGTCCCAGCTAAAGGCCACCAGCCAGGACAGGACACTGACATTTCTAAGCCAGAAGATTAAAAAAAAAACTTTTCCTAAAGGCAAAGCAAGCAATGCTAAAATTCTCATTCTTTCTGAGATTGGTATTTTAGGGCAATTTAAGCACGACATCATTTTCTGCTCCCTCGAAAGAGACACATGCAGCAGAGGGAATTAAAACTGGATTAGGGAAAGCACTACTCAAACCTTGGCTAATTTAACCAAGTAACAGCACGCTGACTTTAAAACACACATCAAAACAGAATCATAAACATGGGAACCCAGTATGATCCAACTTCACAGCAAATGAGAGATACACATCAAATTGGTACAAGGGATAAAACTGATAAGAAATGCCACAAGCAGTTCTTTTTCCCTTTCCTTGACCACCAGAGCCATAACAATCTGCAGGTTATTTTGTCAGTACTGGTTGAAGAGTAATAGACCTAGATCAGTCAACATTCATAGTTTCAAAAACAGACTGATTGTAGGAATGAGTTCTTTTGAACTCCACTTCAACAAGACTAATTAACACACTCATACATCCTGAATGATGACCTCTCCCAGGTCTGCCCAGAAACTGCAATCCACTGGCACCAAGACAGAGCTGGGCTGGCACTAAGGACTGTGAAAAATTTCTCCAGACGCCCATCCTTTCCACAGATGCTGGATATGCACACACACATGGCCCTTCTGCATTTCCCCAGATAAAAGGGGTGACTTTCTCTTAAAGGCATTACTTGTTCTGCATCTAGTCCTACCTCTGGTTACAAACTCAATTCCAAATACCTGCCAAACCAACACAAACACTTGGCAAACACTTGCTAGTGAGTTTTTTTGGGTTTTTTTTCTTTTTAGATTTTTTTTTTTCTTAAATCAGTATACATTTGGGAACCATTTGGCTTATAACTCTGTATTTAATTAAATGAGGTCTACTGCCATGTAATAAGAAATGGATTGAATCGGTAAGAACATTTCAGTCCGTGCCAGAAAGAAAAAAAAAAAAAAAAAAAAAGATAAAGTTAGAAAATTCAAGTATTAGAAGTTCAAGAGTGGGAATGTCACACCTCTAAATTAAATAAATCACCTAATTAAACTTACAGGTGTGACATTTAAGACACATGCAGCCATTAGGACAATGTGATAAATCCATCCCATCACTGAAAGCTGCCCAAACAGCAGAAAAAATCCCTCTTTACCCAGAGCCATGGCAGAAACATGCTGTAGACACTAAAGAAAGCACAGACTTTTTCTGAGAGTGCAAGGGAATTAAAGATACAGGACTGAATGCTGACTGATGCTTTGCAGTTACGAGGGTTTCATATGTGGCACCTTTCCGAGAAGAATCTCTCTAAGAATCTAAATAGACTTTAGCCAATAAAACACACAAGACCAACACACTGCTTTGCTGTTCCACGTTTAGAAGTACAAGCCCATTTTATAGAAATGCCTAAAGGTTTTTTTCCCCCCACCAGCATCAACAGGCAGCTAGCAGGGAATGGTCAGGGCTAGAAATTCCAAGTATTTCTGCATCCTCCTACAGATTTCAGGGAGATGCCTTCCTCACCATATTCCTCTTTTGCAGGCTGCAGGCTTGTGCAGCAGCTTCACATCTGGTGTCAGGGAGGGCCCCTTCCCGGTGGCCACAGGCCACTTGAGGCCAGAAAGGCTTTTTTCTGTGGCCACAGATGGACCTTTTCATGTGGCTGCCCTCAGCAGAGCCAGCTGACAGTCGAGGCTACGGTGGCAGGGTCAAGAACTTCAACTCGCTGGGCACACCAGCTCTCCTTTATTCTGCTTTCCTCACACGTATCAGGATTTCTATTTAGGCAGCTGGATCTTCAGGCATTTCTTTCCCCAGTTATCTTTTTGGTCCACCATGGCTATGGAACCTTGAGTGCAATTATTAAGAAAGTCCTACATGATAACCATAGGCTGATGCACTAACTATTACACCAGCTCCTATACCTGGACAAAAAACAAAGTCCTACATGCCTCCAAAACCTAGTTTTTCTGCCCAACTAGATTATCCTTTCCTGAAAAAATTGCTGTTTCTGGTGATGAGGTTTTGAAATAAAGCCCTTCTTGAAGCTGAATAAAAACCTCTATTTTAGTCCTTTACCAAACCATGAAGATTCAAATTTGCATATAGCTACAAACTTTCATCTCCAAAAATATTCTAAATAGCTGAATAACACATTCCCTTTGGCCTAGGAATGTGAAAGGTGGCTGAAACTCCATTTATAGAATTCTTCATGTCAGCCAACAATTTTAGTTTCCCTCACTTACCTTTTGAATTTTCTTACTCAGCTGTTGGACTTTGGATTTGACACAGCAAATTTAGAAAATCAAGCATTAAAGACTAATTAAAAAATCTTTGAAAAGATCTTCCCCTTTTGCAGCATATCATTTCACCATATCTGTAAATACACACATGACCTTGTGCACTGAAGAAAAATCAAGTAAAAAAAACCCAGACCTTCACAGAAATAGCTGGACCAGTGGTGCTTATGTGGGATTCTTACAGTCATCTTCCTTAATAAAGAATATGGAGTGTTTTATTTGAGCATAAATTCAGAGATTTGACTTTTATTGGTTCCTAAATATCCACTACATCTTCCCTAGATGCAGAACCTACATCAAACTATGAAGTTAAGCTCTCTGGCCGCTACAATCAATAATGAGATATTTTAATAGCCCAGATCCTGACATATTCCTATATTACATCTCTCTCCCCCAACACCCAGACTTTGCAGCACAGCCAATCTCTCACTGACTGGGTTTTATTGTGGATAGTCCTAAGCAAGCCCTGATTACTGGGTCAGAAATATCACCAGCAGCTGGCAATTGTGACAAACCAAAGCCTCCCTTCAATCGAGGAAAAACTTTGAGTTCTGATAATCTTAGTAGACTTTTAAAGGGGGGAAAAAAGAGAGGAGAAAGAAATACACTGGCACTTCTGCATATCTTAATTTCAGTGTGGTAGGAAGCAGATATACCACAAGAGAATGGTTCCCATGGTATTTCAAGCATAGGAGAAACCAAAGAACCTTTTCATGCTCGGGTCCCTGTCTGATGTCCCGACTGAAGTGACTCAGCTATTCCTTGTTTTACAGTACTTGGGTTTTCCAGTTATTATCCTGATTGTGCCAGATCTTTGATCCTTTGGGAAGTTCACCACCACTGGTCATTACTACAAGTCTCTGGATATTTAAAATGTATGGGAGGAATTTTAGAAGAGCTGAGAATCACCAGTTCCCTTCTGAGGAACACAGAAAAAAAAAAAACCAAAAAAAAACAACAAACCAAACCAAACCAAATCAGAATAAATGTTCAAGTGTAACCATAAAAGATTCAGAAATTCTTCACAGGGTTCAAGAACCCCTAAATACACAACTAAAAGATATAATTCTGTCTTTTGAAGACTGAACCTAAGCTCAATTTCTTTGTGTTTTCGCCTTGTTTTACTTCCTTTGATTTGTGTCTTCAATAGGGTGTCTATGATGTGGCATGGGAATTTTTTTCTTTTTAAAAAGTACATTTTTTCTAAAGATCTTTTAGGTTACAACAGTCTCAGTCTTTCTGGTTTTAACTGAATTAAGGAGTGCTGTGTACTGAATGTACAAACTGGCCCACCATCCATGTGGAACAGATTAGAGGATGATCATTCATTGTATGCTCACAATTGAAGCATTTCAATAGTTTTATAGACAATTGAGAAAAAAGAAAAAGTATTTTGAGGACAAAATCTGAATGGCTTACAGTTAAATGGTTATATTATATTAAAGGGCAGGAAAACAAAAACAGAGTAGGCAAAATTTAATACCAAACACCAAAGAAAATTGGACATTAACTCTTAGTAAGGAAATTACAGCAACAAACCTGGGCATCATGGAGAGGTCTAAAAAACAGTGCTGAGGGGTTTTGTTTCCTCTTTTTTTTGTATCATTCCCTTTTGTACCCTATCCCCCTCAAGACTCCTAAATCTCAGCCTGGTTTGATCCTTCCATAAGGTGCAACACATTTTATTTTCCTAAGTATAACACAGAAGAATGGCAGAGCAAAACTTTTCTGTAAAAGAAGTACTTTCTAGGTACAAGTGTAATAAATCTGAGAGCTTTCTGAGAAAGTCATCAAGCAGTTGAAAGAAGGAAAATAAGTCAGGCAAAGACTTCTGAATAATTAAAAAAATGGCAACAGCTCAAATGCCTCCTCTAGCTCATCATGTTAATGGTGACAACAACATAATTAGCAACATAATTTCATAATGAACAGCTGGTGATAGAGCAACAGGGACAGCATTATGGCCCAAAGACATCATGGTATGCTTCACAGGGATTTGTTTCTCTTATGGCATAGGAAGTAGAGATGCAGATGTTCTCTTTAAAAGCATTCTATAGATGAAAATACCCACACCCCTCTAGAAACATACTAAACATACCTCTAGAAATACTGCTTGAAATATCAGCATTTGTGAGAAATTAATAATGTCAGTTTCTGCATTTATCAATAGCTGCCTCTTACAAATTTCCAGCAGACTTCCCCCAACATGATTAAAGGCATCTTCGTAGTGATAAAGTATTATGGTATCTGTCTTCCAGAGGGGAAAAACAAGGGACAGAGGTATAAAGTGATGTGATTGGTACAGTGCAGCCCACAGCAGATCTGGCTGCCAGCCTAAGCCCTCATCACTCCTCACTTCCAGTCAGAATGTGACATTATCCAAAAGCTATATGGTCACTAACAACAAAGGGGAGGAACAAAACCTCTTGCAAGAAACCTCAGCCCCCAAAAAGCACGTGTGAACTGAAGTCACCCCTTTGGCCTTTCCTATGACCAAACCATAGTACAGGAAAGCAGAAGCTGTTATTCACCTTTCCTTCATGGTTTATGAATCACTGACACACTCCCTTGCTGTCTGCCATATGCTGACATGTCATAGTTTGTCTTAAAAGAAGACATTGTTCAAAATGGTGAATTGCTGGTGCATTTAACTATTAATTGTGCATTTTTCCACATGTATTTCTTACATAGGCATCACCAAACGACACCCAGCAGAGTTTTCTTACTTCTTGAAGCCAAATAAGTCACAGGTGCCCTCCAAAAAGGCCATGGCCATTCCCTGACATGAGATGGTATGCAAAATGCTGTATGTATTTGCAACGTGCTCCAGGGAGAAAGTTACAGGTTATGAGTGCAGTAATTCGGGTTAAAATAACAACAGTAAAAAGAAATGAAGGGGGAGTGTTTGTGACAATGCTACCTGATGGCTGGACTCACATTTTGTTTTCAGTTACCCCAAAACAAATCCCCAGAGGCTCCAGCAAGGTTAATGCCTTCATTTGCACATATATACAGCATGGACTAAGGTACTTGGCACACACTGCTGTGTGAATTAGAATGAGCCTACGATACAAGCAAGTTAGAAGGGTTAATTGAAATCTCTTTGTGCAGCAATGCAAACCCCTCAAATCTGTCAAAATTAATGAGAAAAAACAGAAGAAACATTATGGTTCTGTCTAGACTGCCAGAACCTCCAGTCTGCCTTGTATTAATACATGCTATAGAAAAGAAACTCTGCTGTGAGGGTGGTGAGAATCTGTGGGTGCCTCACCCCTGAAAGTGTTCAAGGCCAGGTTGGACAAGGCTTGGGGCAACCTTGTCTAGTGGAAGGTGTCCCTGCCCATAATTTTTATGGTCCCTTCCAACCCAAACCATTCTGTGATTCCCTTTATATCCAGCTCTGTCATCCTGTCTACAGGGCAACAAAAGCCCAGGGAACCCTTCTGTTTCCCTGGGCTTGATATCAGTGTTATGTTTGGATGGCAGAGCAGCTCCAAATGGCCTTGTGATGATGTCTGAGACACAGAGCCACCTCTCCTCCCCAAACCCACCCTGCCCACAAAGCCCTCGCTGCAAACTGGGTCTGACCCACAGCTGGAGGGAAGCAGGCTGAGCCAAACCCCCTTTCATTTCCCCCACAGCCTGCTGACTTCAGAGAGCAATACAACTGAGGCCTTTGATAATTACACCCTGTGTCAGCTCCACCGCTTCTCCCATCTTAGCCCTTAGAGAAAAACAAGCAAAAGCAAAATAAAAAATGAAAAAAAAAAAACAAAAACAAAAACCACCTTACAAAGAAAAACCTCACAAAGCAGAATGAGCCTCCCCATATGGCTTTGCAAGCCCAGACAGACAGCACAGCTTGGAGGGGATAAACCAAGCAGAGGTGACCTGGAATGTGCCAGAGGGGCCCAAATGCTCTGACATTCCTTCAGTGTTTCGGGGTCCTCAGGTCTCCTGGACATTCCCATACCCAGGACACATGAGCACCTGTTGGCATCTCTGGTAAACCCCCACCTGCTGCCTCAATCCATTTCTTATTTTTCAGGCTGATGAATGTATGCCTAATAAGCAGCAGAAATGCAAACAGGACTCCCAAAACAACTTTCTAGTGACCTAAAGTGGTTTGACACTTAGGAAAAAAATCCTTCTTCCATTTATGTTAGACAAAAGTCTTTTCCTGTGTTTCCAGCAGCCCCTGGTAAAACACCACAGACATCAGAACAGCATTAAAAAGCAGCATATGAAGCACACTATCACTACTTTCTTGGCACAGAAGGACATTAAAAATATGCAAGTAGCCTCAAAATCATATTTATTCACTGCATTTCAGTACAAGCACGATCAACATCAAACTCTCAGTTCCTGGGCTTAGTATATGTTGTTTTTTTATTAACTTCGTACTTTGCAGGTTTAGAAAGTGTGCTGCAAATCATGATCACCAGTATTTGTGGCTCTTTAATTTAATATAAAGCTACAACATTATAAATATGTTGCTGAACTAATAAAATCATCACAAAACAACAAAGAACATGAAATTCTGCGCTAATTTTTATCCTGTTCAGTCACTGACCTCACCAGTAGTTTCTAATCAAGCTTCCTGTACCACACTTGTATCATTGCAGCTCATCCAATTTTCTCATTTATGTACAAGGACAGCTCAGCTCCTCTGGTTTTTGGGTACATTCATGTATGCATCTTATTAAGACTAAGTCAATTAACACCACATATTTGCTAATCAGTTTGACAAATAATAGCATCAGACTACACAGAAACAGAGCAGCACTTTAATTTTATTTTTTTTTTTATAATTCTTCTAAACTTGAGCTTATTTCCTGGTATTGAATTCATAATTAACTTACATCAAAAATCCTGCTGCTGTAAATCCTACTGGCTTGAGTAACTATGCCATAACGTGGTCCATTATGTGAGTCATCTGCTACAGAACACAAACCAGCAACCATGCAACAGAATAATGCCTGAAAAGATTTATGCTACTCTCACCACACACCCCCCTGAGTTGTGTAACTCTGCACAATGGCTATGATACCATCTTGTTCCTCTCAAATGTGACCAAGGAAAGGTGACTGACCATTTCAATTGATGTGTTTTTCTTCCCTAAAAAGCTGCTTATTTGTACAACTCAGGCACCACAGCAACGAAAGTTGTGTCTTACTTGGCACAGGGCCAGGTAATGCTTGCTGAGTGCCAAATGCTCCAGTAACCCAGATAACTTATACAGAGCTGATGCACAGAAGAAAAAAAAAAAAAAAAAATCAGGTTATTACTGCGTTTACTACCAGATACAGCCTTAAATTTCATTGTATACAGGGCTGTGCTTGAGAGTGAGCCATCCTCAGCAGACACTCTTGGAAAATACACTTGGCACTTACAGAAAACCATTTAAAAAGAGGGAGGAAAAAAAAAAAAAAAAAAGGGAAGAGGTGAATTTAAAAACAAGAATTAATGAGTACATCTGTAATTCTGTAATTACAGCATCTGCTCTTAAGCCTTTGCATCTGCTTGTGTACAGCTGCCCAGAAATGTCAACAATAACCTTAAACCCATGACCACATATCAGCTCACAACTGCAAGCCAAGCAAAAAAAAAAACCAAAAAAAACCCCCACCAAACTAACAAACAAAAAAACAAAAGCATTAAATTCACATAGTGGATATGAACACACTGATGTGACGAAGCTAATGATCCACTGGACAACAGCTCAGTTTTAAAAGGGTGTGTGTGTGTGTAGGGTTTTATGTTTTCAAATACAAAAATGTCTGTGTGAAACTGAAGAGCTGCCTTCCAGGAATTAGCAAGAGGAATAATCTCCATGGGAGATGCTTCATCATTAGAATTCATTGTCTAGCAATTGTGTTTGACAAACCAGGACTTTAATAAAAATGTTCTGTTAAATGTATTTTAGCAAAAAACTCAAGACAAAACGGTCAGGACAAACAAAGCACCACATTTTAACACAAAGAGAGCTGCCAGCATCAACCCTCCCTGATATTTTAGGAAGAAGGTTTCTGAAGGTATCACACCAATACTTAGCTCAGAGGAAGCCTTGACCAGTTCCTGGGGGATTCCAGTAGGAGGGATGGACAAACGAGTAATTTTAGGGGGAATTCAAAATGGGACATACCTCAAAGCTACTGAATATCCTCAAAGCCTACAAAAAGTCTCAGAAAGGTGATTTCAAATACAAGGTAAAAAAAAATTCAATATTTAATAGAGACCACCTCTTTATTTTCTGCTGCTAGCACTGTGCAGAGCTGCACCTTCTGGGAATGGCTGCTCCCTCTCCCAAGTGTCCACTGAGATTATTCCAGGCCTGGCAAACAAGGTTTTTATCTCAGTGTCAGTCTCAGTTCTGCCAAGCACATGAGAACCAAGTGGAAGAGGCCCAAATATTCTCGTAGATGTGCAATTTGGTCTGTGCTTTCCTGTCCTACTGAAGCAGCAGTGACACCCATGTTTGGGGTGCAACTTCCAAGTGCTAATACATGCCAACAAGAACACTTGTTGGGTCTCTTCCATGGTTTGTGGCTGCACAGTTATACATGGGTTGAGTTACCATCATTATGGGTGTATTAACATAAAAGTATGAATTAAGTATGATTAATTTATGAAGAGCCTAAAATTGCTTTCCTTGGCAGAATATTTGCCTGGTGGTGCTGTGGGATTTGAAAGATCTGTCACTTCCTGAGGAGAAGAAGAGCAGGTCACTTGAATTATCATTCCCAACATCACCCACAGTTCATCCCCTCCTGTATGAGTTACTGGGACAGTGGTGGTGCCACAGAAGGCACAGGTTTCCAAAACCCTGCCTGTTTTCCTTTCCTTGCCACGTGTGTGGCACAGGGAAAAAGCCTTTTGTTCTGCTGCTCACAGGCTCACCCTAGCTCCAGCCCCTGGACCAAATTCCAGTGCAGGAATCCAGTAACTGTGTGGAACCAAGGGAAAACACTCAGGAAAGAGGAGCAATGATGACTACAGCCATTGTACATGACCCACTGATACTGAAAGAGATGAGATTCAGTCTCGAAGATGAAGATGGGGAGAAATTATATTATAGTAGCCTTAAAGCACAAAAAGAAAGGTAATAAGCTGTCTAAAAACCAAAGGACTTACACAGTAATAGAACCAAATTAGGTTAGCACCTGGGAGGAAATGCTGCAGCTCTGTGAGGAAGGAGAGTCTAGGAAGAAGCAGAAGTCACTGCCAGGAGCACTGAAGGCACATGAGGCCCCCACCTCTCTGCTGGAAAATGTGTGGGTTCCTCCCAACTTCTCTCTGTCGATACCACAACAGTTTGGGAAGCAGTTTAGGCGAACAGTGACTGCCAGTGGTTGGTAAGGCCTGGCAGAGACCTCAGTGAGAAAAGAGGATAACCAAAGTGAAGCTTGAGACTGCAGCTCAGCACCATCCATGACGTGCAGGACACGTCCCTGCAACCCCTTTTAAATGATCCCCAGTGCAAGCCTTTATTCAGGGATAGGAGAGCATCAACACCACCTTGAGCACTATCACCAACAAAAGTCAGGCCTTCATACAGGAACCATCTGCATTTGATTTGCTCTTCCTGCTGCTCTGCACATCACCACCACAATTACAAACAGGAGTATCTGGCTCCCCGCCTTGCCCTTTTATTGCTTTACTATGCTTCACTGCCAATCCTTATGGCAACAGAACTTGCAAAGTCATGGACTCTTATAAAAATCTTATAATGCTAAAACCCTGTACAGAGATATTTCTCCTGCTCTTGGACACCGTGGAGTTTCCAGGTATTGTTTTTTGCTCTCATCTCATTTTATATTTAATATAATAGCCAGAAATATGACTCAACAATAATAAGTTTAAGATTTTTCTTTTTTTTTTTTTTTTTCCCCCCCAATCTTAGGTATTTCCTTTCTGCTTTCCTCAGTGCACTCTGCTCTGATTTTATTTGTACTGCAAACTCCTTGGGGCAGAAGCAGTCTGTACAGTACATTCTGAGTTTACAGAAGGTAGAATACTGAACTGTGATCCCTGCTAGCAAATACTGAATGTTTCCTCATCATTTGACCTAACTGTTGTCCAGTAAACTGAGCCCACTGGAGTAAAATGTGTTCCTACAACCACAGTCTGAGAATAAGATTATTGTATTTATCAAGAGGCAACAGAGTTTGCATTAGTCCCTGTTCCTGCAGTCATTCCTTAAATCAAAGAAACAACACAGAATCAGCAAGATAGGAAATACATGGATCAGCTTTTTCCTCTCAAGCCAACATGCCAGTTACAACACTTGGTTTGGAACCTGAAAGTGAAAAGGTGTTCCCCCAGGTGTGTGCACAAGCAATACA
Organism: Cyanistes caeruleus; assembly: GCF_971803275.1. NCBI lineage: Eukaryota > Metazoa > Chordata > Aves > Passeriformes > Paridae > Cyanistes > Cyanistes caeruleus. The sequence continues at coordinate 77,401,970 of NC_141705.1, forward strand.
GCAAAAGTGTGAACTGGTGTAAAATTAAACAATCTGTTTAATTAAACAATGCTGTTCCACAAGGTGGAAATAATCAAGGCAGCTCCACAAACTAACTGGCCACCAGGTTTACAGTGGTGGAGCACACAGGGATCAAGTGGATCTCTGCAGCACTGGGATGCTGTTTCTGATGGCTTGTCATTATGGGATCCTGGGAGAAGGAGAGAGACCTGTTAATTTTCAGTAAGCTTTCCACGAGATCACAAGTTTGGAGTGTTTCTCACAGCATTAGACATGGTTGCTTAGTGCAACATGATGGAACTAATAATAATAATAATAATAATAATAATAATAATAATAATTCAACAGGTTATAAGCACACTCAGAGTGGGGGGATAGACTGTGTCAAAAGAAAAGTGCAATAATAAAATTTGAAAATTCTCCTTCACTTTACCCAGTGCTGCAGAATGAAAAAGGCTGCCTTGTGCCATGCAGTGTTTACTTTCCAAAAAAATGTATCTTAATTGTTGAAAAGCTGGACTTCATGGCAAGAGAGATTTTTTTGTTTGTTTCTTTGTTTTTTGGGAAATCTAATCCTTATGCGCGCAATTACTTAAAAGATTTTAAATAAATAAGGAAAAATCTACACATACAAGAGACATGTAAGAATTTATCTATTCCTCACATTTTTTTTACTCAAGTTAAAGTTGAATAATGAGGAAGCAGCCATTTAATAAAAAAAAAAAAAAAAAGGCAAACCTCAAATAAGCAAAAACAGTTTGGAGGGCTCTCATACAGATTTTTCACTGTGAAAAACAATGAGATTCAGATGGCACCCCAACAAATAGGAATGCAGCTTCTGGGAAAGGAAAATCACCATTTCCAGTGTGATGGCCAAGAGGCAGGGTCCAAGGGCAATGCTCCTCATCAGGACCCACCAACACCCAGAACTGCCCTTTTTTAGCCCAAATAGCCAACTTTCTTTTCTGAAAGACTGTTTTGTGCAGCGCTGAGCACCGATCATCCCCATCACCTGAAGGCTCTGGAGAGGAAAGCACGGTAGGTAAATGCTGCCATCTACACATGGCCAACTGAAGGTGGCTGTGCCAGCCTTGGGAGGGAAAATGCAGGGAAACACTGCTCTGCTGCCCGCCACAAACCGTGTCACAGGGTTTAACCAGGCTCTTGCTCCAGCTCAAACCAGCACTACAGGCAGGAGGCACGTCCTGGACAACTTAAGCCCCTTAAGAAAAGCTAAATATTACCTAAATCTGTGAGCAAGAAGCACACAGAAAGTTAGGATTTGTGACTACTGTGTCAAAAAAGGCTCGTCATTGAATTATTGCTTTCTTCTCCTGACCCACATGCACAGATTACATTCTGCAATATCTCAGCTGTCGATTAGACGTTTATATGACACTCACAATATATTTTAAAATAACATTTCATACAGCAGCTGTGTTTACAGAAGGAAATATTTTTATAGGGCTCTTAATAACAAATGTCTCCCCTTTCTGCAAGGCTGTCCTTCATTCTAATTACCCCTTTCACTCTCTTGATGAAATCTGTCTCTGGTAGACATATTATCATCTGTAAAGTTCAGAGAACATTAATCATCTATTTTGGCATGCCACCTGTAAAGGACATTAGGATTTCAAGCTTCAGTTACATCACGTGACAAAACATTCACAAAAATACAAATCATTACCTAAGACTGAAGTTATTAACCCTATTTAGGTGACAAAGTACATGATGGAAAACAGCTTCTTCAACTTCTAATCAAAGAAACACACCAAAATACAATTTAAAAAGAGTAACTTTTTAAATTTTAACAAGAACAACCTGATATGAATCATAGTAATATCTCAGGTTTGGTTGGGCTTTTTCCTTTATGAGGTTTAAATCTATTTGCTGTCTTTCCCTAATGTATGTATACATACTTGAAGCTATTTTCAAAATACGTGCTTTAAAAGCAATATTGACACTGAGATCTACACACTGCTCTAATACTCTTACACCAAAAAAGACAGCAAAAGATGAAAGCTGTCCCACCTTAGACTTGACAGATATGACAAGAAACTTCACACTACCTAAATAAAACCTATGGCTCACTCAGCCTTTACTTAATGCCCACGGCTTCTGCATGTGAATTATTTATTCATTTCACCCCACTCTGACCTTCTTTGGGTGACATCTCCTCCTCCCTAGTGTTACAGTGGCACGTGAATATTTCAAGAACCCTTGGTGTCCTTTACACTGAAGAAGATGCTCTGAGAAAGGCAGCCAGCTAACCAGCCTCTGCCCGGGTTTTTGAAATGATGGCTTTCTGTTGGGCATCCCACAATGCTGTAAAAGTCAACCTCTTCCACCCATGGCAGCAGCTGAAGAACTGCAAACTCAAATCAAAAGAAGTATTTTTGAGAAGCTGTCATTATTAACAGAAGCGATGGCCAAAAAAGAAAAGATTCAGAAATGAGCCCAGGGGTCGGAAAAACACGGCCTTTCCTGAGACTGAGACACACCCTCTTGACTGAAAAAGGGATGCACATCAAGAAAGCAGCAGTGGATAAGGAATGAAGCTGAAACCTCAGCTCAGTATTGGTTTTTGCAGCCCCTGTTCTTGCCAGAACAATGCAATGCCCTGGGCTGCGTGTGCCTTAACAGAGCACCAGAATATCCCAGGTAAGTGTTTTCTGGCACAAGTGGTTTGAAGCAAGCCATTCCTTCTTTTTCAGTCTACTGGAAAAGAGGGGGGGGAAGAAAACATCTTGTCTTTATTTGTTTTAAACCTACCCAGAAGGTTTATAGGAGTCACAGTTATTAACAGGGAGAAAGGTAACCCACTACAAAAAAAACCTCCTGCAATTGACAGCAATTCATTTGTAAACACCTCAATTGATTTTCCAGCTTAGAACACATTTGTTCCTATTTTAGGGCACTGCAGCTTGAATTGCAGTTTATTAATTGTACTATATCATGGCTTGGCCTAAAATTTGAGTCTGTCTGAGTTATCCAACCCTGCTAGGATTAGCAGTCCTCAAAGCAATGCCAAGGCCTTCTGTCCTGCATTACAAACACAAAAGAAGTAAGGCTGGAAAAATCTGGAAATCAGCTAGCTGGTTCATCCCCATGCCCAAAGAGAGGATCAAGTGTACCTGTGGTATCCCAGCCAGGCACTTCTGTAAGCACTCTGAGAAATGTATATGCTAAGAGCTGCTTTACAATCTCCCTGGACATGTCTTTACAAAGCATCAGTAGCTCTGCCATTTAAAAGTTGTCCAACTGACTAAGCAATCCCTCCCTTGATGCTCCAAGCCCGAAATAACATTTACTTTAGCTGTCCAATAAAGAGATGGAGCTGCAGAAGCCATCCTTTCATTGCTTTTACTGCTGTGCAGCAGCATGAGGATGCTCATATTTAGTCAGAGCAAAGGTTCACCTGTGCAGGCCTTCACTAGTGCAGTAAGAAGAGCCCAACTTCCATTCCATACAGCTGTCATGTTGTGGAAGAATTTATGAAAAGCATGCACAGAAGAATTCTTTAAGCAAAATGTATCATATTGCTGGGGTTTGGGTTTGTTTGGACATGGCAGTGCTGGGTTAATGGCTGGGCTCTGTGATCTTGGAGGTCTCTTTCAGCTGAAATGATTTTGTGACTCTGTAATTCTGAGTGAAAAGGCAAGTGTAAAACCGTGGAAATAAAAAAAGCACTGGGACACATATAAGAATAAATCCCCCCACACTCCCCAGCTCCCAGCCATTTTCAGTTCAAGGATTTCTTGAGCAGGATGTGGTTTCTATACATTGTCCAATGTTCCCTTGAACCCATCTTAACTTCCAGCACATACAATGCTTTTTGGCAGGGAGCTCTACTGTGCAGCTCCATCAATTGTGCAGAGAACCACCTCCTTCCAGCTCCTCTGGAGACAAAAGGGGTTTCTAGCTTCTTGTATCACTTGTTTCTCTTTAAAATGACATGGTATGTGCAGTTTCAAGCACTGCTCTGATAGATCAAGTAGTCCTACTCTCATCTTGGATTTCCCTCAAGACCCGGGAAAATGATTTTGGAAACAGGATCAATGCCTCACAGCAGAATTTACTAACTGAACACTGGATTAGGGTAAAGTAAACTCTCCCTGGATCTAAGGAAATGAACAAATGGATCTGCCAGGTGTACAACTGCTCGACTCCTCGCTGTTCCTGGTCCCCTCCCTGCATCCACAGCCTCAACAGAGAGGCCAACCTAGGAGCACTTCACACCGGTGAGCAGCACCAGGAGGGACACTGCCAAACACTGCCCATGGGCACAGCCCCAGAGGCCAAACCCTGCCCCTCAGGGCAAAAAAAGGAAAATGAAAAGAAATGAGAAGTGCCAAACCCAGTTGTCATGGCCTCATTATTTAGGGATAGGGCTTTCAATTGCAAAAACGTCTGCTTGAATCCAGTCACAAGGCTAAGAGTTTGTTGGGTTTTTTTTAACAGCTGCACAGGTGGGTATGCTCATATAATGCTTTTAGCGCTGTCAACCTCAACAAATAACTTAAGGCACAAATTACAGTGGTTTTCTATTGCAAATGTCCATTTTTCTCTCCCCACACAGGATATTGGTAAGACAGAAGCGCATATGAAGAGAACTGCCTTCACAGCTCACTCACACAAAAATGCCACAGATTAATCTCCAGCTTCTATATTAAGCAAACAGGAAAGGTTAGAAGCAAAACCAGCCAGTGCTGGAAGCTTATAGATGATGCTAGAATTTCGGTCTTTGGGTGCTACTTCTCTCACTTCTGAGCCCTCCTGCTGGTGAAACAAGATCAGCTTTTCAATAAAAAACAGCTGGCTAAAGCTAAACCGAGTCATGGCAAATCATATTCACACTACCAACATCATTATAAAGGAGAAAAATAAAATCTATCTCTCCAATATCAACATCTGGAGATTTTCCTTAAAACAACTGTGTTTAAGAGTATTATGGGTAAAGTACCAACACTGGATAAAGTCACCTTTCTACCAATGGAGGGCAACAGCAAAGGCCACGGTGATGTCAATTTGTGGCTTCTGACCTTCAGTTTCCTGCTTCTGGAAAATGAAAGGGAGTCACGTAGAAACACAGACTATAACAGGCCACCGTGTTTTGTAGCAGATATTCAATGCCAGAGGTCTTGCACTAGACTTTCAATGTTTTTATAAGTAGGTGCTTCACACAAACGAGCCTGGTAACTGGATCTCACCATGTTCTAACCTATTATGAGACTGCCCATAAGGAAAACAACTGACATGAATAAAACCAGGCAAGGTTTTCCTACTTGTGTTGGAGGTAATCAGCCTTTTAGAAAAGATGAGCTATCTCAGGGACACATTTTAATAAGCAGAGGAGCCCTGTGGCCTGCGGAAGCCAGGGATCAGGCTGGACATCACAAGGTGGTTTCCTTGGCCTTTCAGCCTGATGCCATTCCCTGACCAATCCCCTCCTCATGGCCGTGGGAGATGGGCTCCTGGGCAGCTGTAGACCACAGAAAACCCTAGATAAATTTGGGAAGAGCAGCTTACATGCTCAGAACCCAGCTGATCATTGTGGAAATCCATGGCAGAGCTGTGAACGAGATACACCAGGCAAACTTCCCCGAAACCCTAAAATCAATACTTGGGAGAACAAACAGCTACTTCCAGAAGATACTTAAAAGTAGCCATCAAGGAAATTACACATTAAAAATCTATGAAGCTGGTAATTAATTTCACAGGTAACAAATACTGTAAAGGCCACCATCTGTGCATCCAGCTCCTGAGCATTGTGCAGCTGGGTGTTGGACGAGTGTTCCTGGAAAACAATGTCCTTGCTGCCTGACCTGCTCAGATAACCTGTGCACTCTTAGCAGCCCCTGCCTATCTGCAGAGTACACTCAGCAGTGCCCTCAGAAACAAAGCAGACTGCTGAATAAAACAGCAAGGCACAAAGGGTGAATTTGTCCAAGCACACCGCTGCTTTTATTTTATCTGCACAAAGACAATTCTGTTCTCTGAGAGCAAGAATGGCTCCTGCCCCCAGTGCTGCCAGGGCCTTTTGAAGTTATTGCTCTGGGTCTCCAGCCATCTATCTGTGCACGTTTCAGTAACCTTTACTTCTGCTGAATAATTCAACAAAGCAAAGATTTGCTATTGGCAATTTCTAATCTAAAGGAAAAAAAAACCTAAAGCTTGCATTTGGTTTATTAAAACTCCCAGAGGGAGAAAAAATAATAATATATCTCTCCTCTTTGACCTTATTTGGGACTTTGCTTTGGGAACTGGCAGGAGTAAACCCAATGCTGTCCAAAGTTTTGATTATGGGGAAAACAACTGACAAAATTGCACGCCTAAGGGTTAAGACAACAGTGAAAAATAAGAGTTGGTGACATTGCTGATGACAATCCACTCTGAAAGCCCTGGAAGGATGGCAAGGACTGCATGGACAAAGAGAGCCCAGGTCTGAAAGGACACCACGGACTTCAAGGAAAAGATAATTAAATTTTGTGCATGACTGTAAACTCAACCAAAATGGAGCTCTGCTTTCAGTCCTGCCTGGAGGCCAGGCCAGGCTTCAGTGTGCTGAAAGAACCTGAGCAGCTCATGGCTCTGATCTCACCCACCAAAGAAAACTTGGCCAGTTGTTTTCCTTTTCAATATATAAAACTATGAATCCGCTTCTTCAGGTCTATCAGGAGAACACCCCGAGGCAGGATGGCACCACAGCCCTCCAAAACCACACAGCATCGATCTTCCCTCGGCTGCAGCCTGGCATGAAACTGCACTGACATCGTGCAACCTGGAGCTTCACAGAGAGAATAAAATTTAAAACAGAAGCCGTAATAGGATACGTTTCCATTTGCTGTATCCCTCTGCATTTAATATAGGGGATATTATCTTCCTATCCTACGGCAAACTCGCTAGGCTGGGGCTTTTTTTTCATTCTTGATCTTCATCCATCGAGCAAAATGCCATCAGTGATGACAGTACAGCTCCTGGTAAAGGAATGATGTGTTAGCTTGTGCTCCCTCTGCTGCTCCTGCTGCAGCACAGCAAAGCACAGCTGGATCCCTCCTAAAGATCCCTGGAGCTTCTGCCCATCGATCGCTTCAGTCCATCCCACGATTTTTTTCTGCATGTTTCTTTATTCAAAAGGGGGAGATTTTAAATCAGAGCACTGAAGTACACCAACGTGTAGGGTTTTAAACAAAGTGATCTCTGAGATGACAGATCCAGGTAGGACTCGAAGCCCTTTGGGATCCCAAAATCCTTGTGGCCCTGCTGCACAGGCTCCAGGTATCTCCTCCCAGGAGGATGCAGAGCCAAGGGTGCATGAAGGACCAGCAGTGACAAAAGCCTTCACCCTCCCCAGGCTGTGCCCTGCCAGTGTGGCACATTCCTAACGTGGCAGGGCAGCCCAACTCTCTGCCTTTGCCAAGGACTTGGTCCCTGCAGGGCCACAGCACCTTAGGGACAGCGGGGAGGGGAAGAACGAGCATGAAGCTTCAGACAAAGGGAACCATAAAACTGACTATGGCCGTCCATTAAAATATGAAGATTGGCTACAAAAGTGTAAGAAGAGAAAAATTTCTCCAGAATTACAGCTCTTTGAACCCAGGTACAAAGAAAGCCTTTGAGGAGATGGTTTAGTCATTGATGGTTAAGCACGTCCTTGGTTTTTACAGCTTGAACACCACCAATTAAAACAAGTGGTACTAACTAATCACCACCAGCATCACTCAGACTCACAGGAAGACTAAGATCAGTAACTTTTTTTCCCCTTCACTGGTAGGATTTTCTCTAAAAGTAGCCAATTGTGTCAACTGTCATAAAGAAATTAATTTTAGGAGAAACACTGAGAAGGAAACAGGAAGCATGTCCCCGATGCAGAAAGGCTGTGCAAGCATACATACACACATTCATTTGCTTGAAAACTCACATCCTGACTGTCTTGGCAACTTCAACAATATAAATAGCATAACTCTAGTATTTCTATACATATATTTTTTCTTGGTGTAGGGAAAATACTTCCCTCAGTAGCTAGAATTTTAGGATTGCAGATTGGATAACCTTCATTTTTTCCGTGTTTGCTTGGATTTTTTTTTTAAAAAGTAACTCTAACTCACAATTCTGACTCATAACTCATGAGGTACTGTGATGATGGAGAACGCAGGAGAAGACCTGTTCATGCTGCAACGGAGTGGAGCGTGACAACCAATCCTACTGCCACTGTCACACCATGAGCCTTACTCAAGTAGAAGCAGCCAAAAAGCCATAAAAATGGTCAAAGTTACAGAGCTAAGCCAGCCAACAGCAAGGAGCATCCTCTGCAATAATTGCAGAGTTAAAATAGGCAGGAAGAAACTGATACGCAAACTATCCACAATGAAATGTGAAATTCGCTTTATCCATCTTCCCTTCCTGGAGAGAAATTGTGCTGACAGGAAAGGCAGGAGGTTGTGCTTGAAGTTTCCTAATCTCCCACTTTAAACTGGATGCTGAGCCCTTGCACTGACCCGGTGATGCTTCATATTTTTAAAATGGAAGTGCATATAAATAATTTCGTTAGAAATCTATTTGGCGGACAAAAACAAGGGAAGGAAGCCTATCATTTACTGGACATAACTTTAAAAAAGAGAGGGTGTGTGAATATATGCTTCTTTGATAAATCTTCCTCCCAAGTATACACCCATATCAGCATTTCCTCCTCCTGCCGATTTCAGAACAAAAATGTGCAGTCTAAGTGAACTTCTATTTTATGCCACAAAAACCTATCATTGAGTGGTTAACAAAGACCACTCGGAATCTGTTTTTCTAAAAGACAGCTAACCAATCCCTGTAATTCAAAGAGACTTTTTCTCATCAAAGCACCACAGGAACACCGAGGAAACATTTCAGAGCTCAGCATCCAACATGTGGGCATTATGTGCGACACAAAAGTATTCTGGAGGACTCGAGGCTCTGGTATGACACTGTATGATTCAACTTCTTGGCACACTCCCCTTCTGCCATCATCTGAAAACCATCTGAGATAACCTCTAAAGAAGATCTGGGCAACGGTCTCCCCTTCCTTTCTCCCTAGAGAGAACTGTAATCTGCTCTTTGATTTCTTTTATAAAGCAGGACTACAAAGGAGCAGCAAGGGAAAAAAAAAAAAAAAAAAGGGCTGTTTGAAAACAAGGCAGCCAGACATCCAGCGAGAGCTTCTCATCCAGGCTTGAGGGAATCTCACAGCTGGCTGCTGCCACATCTCCCTGCGGATAGCCGTGGCTTCCGTCTGCTTTTGCCATCACCTCCATCTCCTGGCCTGGACAATAGCAACAGGTGCAACAACACCAACACACGAACGGGACAGCCCAGGGGATGGACGTGTTTTCTGCTGCAAGGGTTCAAGTGATAGCACAGAAGTTAAGTGCCTGATGGATATTGCAGCCACAGGATGACGTGTGGCCTCCCCACACAACAATCCATGCAGATTTTTGACCATTTTGGTAAATGCAGCCAAAATATCACACTCGGGGCTTGACAGTGAGGAAAAATAGTTGGGGTGTAGGAGCAGGCTGTTCCAGGCTGCCAAACACAAACACAGACTTCAGCTGTTCTGTTTTCCCACCTCAGGGTAACCACCCACCTCTGAGTAAAATGTCACCTGTTGTCCCCACTCTTCCCCACAGAAGCATCTCTGACAGAAAGACCAGACAGAACAACAGCTGGGGAGGACCCACAGCCTTTCACCTTAAGGTTACCACCTGGAGACACCAAACATCAGTATCAGACCACTGGAAACCACCCCCTCTGACACATGGAGACAGGGGTCAGCCACAGCACGCCAGTCCTTAAATTCTGGGAGGCATCACAGCTTACAAGGAGCTCTTTTGTACTTGTGAGAAGAGCAGAAGATAATGTGTGTTTGCATATTTTCCATAATTCAGCTGGCTAGTTTCTGTAGGTCGTTTGTTGCCTCTTTCCATCATCCCTGATGTGGACACAGCAGGAACATCTGCAACCCAGGCGGTGAGGGCTGAGAGTCGAGAGAAGGGCTGGAAACACAAATATGAACTCATGCTTTGCAATTAAAAAGACAGATGATACCAACTTTACTCCTATATGAAAAGAGCTGGTTATTACCAAAAAAATTTTTCCTGCCAATCTGAATTTATTACTTCATATTTACTTTTGAACTATCGTATTTCCAAAGGATATCTCACAAAAAAACCTTGCCAAATATTTTCTGTCTTGAATTCTTGAAAGAACACATTTCTGTGCTTTCCAAACTATGGCCCCTCCTTAAAAAAAGCGGCCCAGGCAGAAGGAGCAGATGTGCCAAAAGCACAGAGTGGCCTAAAGAGAGGAAATGTCCTTAAAAATGAAGACACAAGACTCTGGGATCGAGAGGGGGACAAGACTGGCACAACCACGAAAAGGACAGTAATTTATCATATTTTTGATAATGGAGCATCAGATGGAATAGTGCTGCAGGGCCCTGACCTCTCATTCCAAGCATACATCTTAACTTGGCGAGAGGAGTTTGTGTCCGGTTGTACTGTCCTGCTGACGGAGCTCAGCTTTACACAGGCGCTCTCCGCCTTTCTGGCAGCCGCCAGCAAGTCATCCTGATTTGTCATTTTCCTTAAGTGTGCTGTCAGCAAACAAAAACTAGCCAAAAGCCCAAGTGTCAGACTCTGTGGAGTAACGTGGAGGAGCGCTGGGAAGCTGGCTCTGCTCGGACCACCACACCTCACTCCAACCTTCCAGGACTTAAAGGGGACTTCAGCTGGAAACAGGGACAGACTTTCAGCAGGGCCCATTGTGACAGGACAAGGGGCACTGGGTTTAAACTAAATTAGGGTAGATTTAGATGAGGCATAAGGAAGAAGTTTCTCATGATGAGGAGGGTGAGGCACTGGTACGGGTTGCCCAGAGAGGTGGAAATATTCCATCCCTGGGAATATTCAAGGCCAGGTTGTAGAGGGCTTTGAGGAACCTGATGCCCCTGTTCATCATGAGTTGGCAAGATGATCTTCAAAAGGTCTTTCAAATTCAAACCATTCTGTGATTTTCTATGAGCTCATTTTGTGGGAATGACTGAACTCCTCTTTAACCCCACCAGGCTCACTTTACACTTAAGAGTATCTATAACTCTCCCAGGAGCCCATTTATACCTGTTATTGACTTTATAACCCAAGCTTTGTTGTCTTTTGTTAGTTTTTTGTTTCTTTGTTTGTTTTTTCTTGTTGAAGAAGAAGTAGCAGTTCTGGCAGGCCTTTAGCTGCCTTTCCCTGCAGTTCTCCTCAATTACCTGCTTCCAGTAAAGCCACGTTTCTGGCTGGGCACAGCTCACCCAGGCATCCAGCTGTCAGCAGCTAACTAGGAGGATCCTCGGTGATGCCAGGGTGACAGGGGTTAACTCCTGTGGCCAGACCTCTTTTTGTGAACGATCTGTCACAAGACTGCCTCTTCCCCACTGAGCTGCTTAAAATAACTTTTCTCAATTTATATGGGGAGGCCCAGCAAAGATTAAATGACTTCAAAAGAAACTAATACTGGCAGATGAAAGGAAATAATCTTATGGATACGTGAAGGAACTAGCTGTTTCTTTGATTACTGCAGGGAAGGAGGTCCCTAGCTCCATCACTTCATTAACATCTGAGATTTAACAGTGTCTAAAGGCCTCCAAAGCCTATTCACACCCATCCCACAACAAACCCAGTGGTAAATGACAACCCCTCCAGGAGGAAGGCACATGCCTTTCAGAACCCAGGATGCAAACAATATCCACAGGATCCAAACCCTCCGTCTTCTACCATTTATATTTTATTTATCATGCTTCCAAATCCCAGCTGCAAAGCTGAAGAGAGAGAGATGTGGTTTCTCATTAGAGGAAGCAGTAAAACCTGCAAGAAGGAGAAAATAATGCCCTACATACCTGTGTGGAAAACCCCAGGGATACCACATAAACTAGGACTGGTTGGTACTTTTCATTTAGTTAAATATGAGTTTTCCTGATCAATCTTAGTTGTACCCTTTTGTTTTACCATCCCAAATTCATTCCTGCCTCCAAATTCTTTCCCCCTGGGGAAAGGTTATAAACTTAATCCTGGAGTTTGCTTCACACATCATTTGCAGCTTGTCAATGGGCTTTTGAATGTCACTGTGTGCAGAATAACATTAGCTGGGGGAAGGGTCTAGAGAGTTTATTTTGTTAATGGAAAGAAGAATGATATGACTAAAAACAAGTTTTGTGTTTTGCTTTGTTTTGTTTTGTTATTTTTAATCAAGTTAATAAACTTTTTAGTATTTTTTTCCCCCTACAATATAAGCGAGTGTAAGTTTTTTTTGGTCCACTCTTAGTCAATTCTTCTGTTACTACTTTCTACCTGGGGGACAGAATGGAAAGCCATTTGTTAAATTCTAGATTTTTGTCCATTTCTGACTCAGTTACAGGGTAGGTTTTACTTCAGAAAAAACTACCTCACGGCTCAGTTCAAAACTGACACTTTTGCAATTCGGTCTACAAACACAATCTGCTATGGTAGGGAAAAAAAACCTTCCTCAGAGCTTTAGCTCTCAGGATGTTTCCACCTGGTAGCAGTTGACTGATATCCCTGACTACAGGCAAATTACTAGCTGGGCTTAAAAAACAAATTCTTACCTAAATTGCCTGCTAGTTACATGATTTGGGGATTTTTGTTTTTAATTTGTCATGTCTGAGAGCATTTGTGTGCCTTAACTGTTTGCACTGTTAAGAAACCTCCTCAGGAGCAAACTTTTCTCCACAAACATTGACTGCTTAAAGCTGTAATTTCTCCTAACATCACACACACTTCCTATCAAACAAACGGGAATTTTTCTGGCACTCTCTCAGGAAACACCTTCCTTTAGGGGGAGTTAAAAAAATAAAAACAAACAGACATTATCTTAATGCCCTTGCTCCATGTAATAATTTAAGGAAGCGCACAATCACATCACACAGACCAAAACCAGAGCAAGTGGCATTTGATAAAGCTTGAGGGGCTGGATTACAGTGACTTGCTAAACATCAGGCTTGCTTGAGCTTGCTTGAGGCTGACTCCTGCTCTTGGGACCACAAGGAGCTGCTCAATTTACGGGAATTCTTCAGTGGGATTTGCCCAATCCTCTCTGCCCTCTGTGCTCCCAGGCTGGGTACCAGCCTGAGGGATACAGGGACACCACTGGGGGCCACCTCCAAGGCTGATGGGCAGGGGGAACAGGGCATCCCTCGCCCCCAGACAGCCCTGCCCTGCACCAGGAAGGAGCTGTAAGCCACACAAAGAACGCAAGCTTGATCTGAAACCCCATTAAAACAGATCCTCTGGCTATCATCGTTCCCTCCCCCAAAGCTGTGGCATTGCTAAAGATTACACATGCAAGTTCTTGTCTTTTATTCCCCCAAGCAAGGCCAAATTACCCAGTAATTGGTATTTTCAGTTCATTGCTGGATAAGGGAAGATCCAAGTTATGGGGAGGAGAGGGTATGGAAGCAGTACCACTGTGCGTGTCGGCAGCAGCACCCACCTCATCTCCCAAATAATTCAAGGACAGAGACACTGACTAGGAGGCTTTTTATCCACTTGGGGAATGCAGCACCCACCAAGCAGAGTGTGTGAGACACACCACAGAGCAAAAACACTGCAGAGTGCAAGCAGCCAGGCTTGCTCCTCTCCGGATGCGGCCGCGTCAATCACAGGAAGCAGCTGCGACGCAGGCAGCTCTTTGACAAAGCAGCCCCACTCTTGCCTGCTGGCCTGTGCCAATTTTAGACTGGTTTACCTTCACAGGAATAATGAGACATGAGGATTGTGCTGGGCAAGACCTAAAAGCCACTTTGATTTGTAAGGAAAGCCGCAGTGGGCCATCGCTCACAAAGCACAGCCGGGCCCGCCATCCCCAGCGCCTTTGGCACTGCCATGGCCAGACCTGCAGCACCCACCCAAAACACACAATACTGCAGACTGCTCTGCACTACTGCGTGCCTTCTGAAAGGCAATTTACCCATCTAAGCCTGTCTGCAAAGGAAATTGGAGCAAGACACGGTTTGTTAGCTTTCCCTTGTCCATTTTTGAGAAAATATATTTCCCACGGAATAAGTGCGTGTGTGGTTAAAGACGAGCTCTGCAACCACTGCATTAGGACCAAACATGGAATTATGTACAAGCCTGACAGTGATTCATTTCAGTCCTGAAAATGAACTGTATGCAATTAGAGCAACATTGTAGAACAACGAGGTGGCTTTTGCAGCTTGAACAGAAATTCCCCTGCCCATATTGGACCACACTCCGCTGGTCCACAAACGCTGTCAGTAAAAAAGTCAGTAGGAATTTAAATACAAACCTAGGGGCCAGCACTGGAGTGAGACTCAGAAGACTCATTTTGGTGTGCCTATGTCTTCCCATGCAGCTGCCCATCTTGTCTTGTGAATTATAGGGATTTCTGGACCATAACCTGTGCTGTTTTTCACAGGTGCAAAGATCTATCCCTGCTGGCAAGCCAGCACTGCAAGTTTGCTTCCCAACGATTCCAACAAAGCACAGCCACTCTGTACACAAACAGGCTGTCCCATGCTAAGTGACACTGCCAGGGAGAGTTTGTCTCTTCTTCTTGAAGAGATAACACTAACAACTTAATCCAATTAACACAGCACAAAGCAAGAGTCTGTAATTCCAGGCTGGATGCGCTCTAATGCCTCCTATGGCTTTAGCGAAAGTTTGCACCGGATTAAAGAAAACACTCAACGTTCATTTTCGCTTATCGTGGAGCAAAGCAGCATATAGGAATGCATGAGCCAGCAGAGGCCAAAAGCAGGGATGGTGTCTATCCCTCGTGCATAACATCTTTGCCTGCTTTGAAAGAATGTTATGTTTCTCAATGATATCACTAAATTACTGCCTTGTTTTCCATTTGAAAGATACTGCGGAGCTGCGGTCCTTAAGCAATCACTCTGACCAGCTGCCAAGCCACTTAATCACTTACATGCATTCGAAATAAAAGCTGTCTAACTTACAAGAACTGCATCAGCTCATCCAAATTGCCTATCCCAAACTGCAAGGAGCAATGTGTGCCTTTATTCTAATAATGCACAGAGGAAAAAGGTTGAGAAACTACGAGGAGAGAATCGGCTTGTTCATCACGATCGTGAAATCCTAATTGCAACCAACAGAAATGGGATTTTTACTGACTTCGGAAAAATTACAGTTCTGCAATATCCAACCACACAACCACCAAAAACAAAGTGCCAAGAAACTTGGGAGAACTATTAGTAATAAAAGCTGGAGATAGAGAATAGATATACTGGAGGTCTAGCACAATACAAACAATGGGAGTGATAAATCAGAGATTCCACCCTTTCAGTGTGCAAGAGATTAGAAAAGGGTAGAAATACAAAATACCCAGGATTTCCAAAAAGTCAGAAAGCATGGGGTGGAGAAAGGCCAGCAGTGAGGTCTGGAGCCTGGGGGCTGGCAATGAAAACACCTTCACTTTTTGCAGTGGGATAAAAATGAAGGTGTGACAAATATTTGTAAGTCATGTTAACTAGGAATGTCTAGGAATGACTTTCCACCCCAACTCTCCTGTTGGAATAATTTCACTAAATATGCACAGTGGGTTGGATTAGAAATTTTTTCATTCCACTTCAGACAAAAGGGCTACAGCTTAAGAAACACACTGGGTAGCAGCCACAATGTTATGAAACATCTTGTTATGAAAAAGGCAGTTGCCTGCAGAAATACAAAATCTTCAAGAATTAATTTTTCGCTTTTTGTGCCTTCAGTTCTTTTCAGCTATTACTGTATGTTATGCAGCATCACTGCATCACATTTGTCTATCTACAGCATGGAGCACCACGATTTGTCATCTTAATACATTAGCTCTGGATTCAACGAAAGCAGATTTTCTTCCTGCTTTTTTGCTTGAATGAGTAGCAATAATACACAGCTTTCTCTGCACACTCAAACATCATCTTTTCCTGACCTGATGTTCCTTTTTCAGCCAATTCTTCTCACGACTTTAGAGAGGCACTGAACTGCCAGAAAGGAAGGAGGCAGCTATAGGGGCAGTGCAGGCAGGGGGAGTGACCTGATAGCACGGGTTTGCCAGGACGTGCAGGTTGCTGGCCCTCAAATCAGCTAAAAATGGATAATCTGCCGGACGAGGTGACAGAGATTACAGATCAGACCCATTACAGCTGGAAGCTGCTTCCCAGGACTAATTGATTAAGACACCTCAGGTCTAAGCTGAGGACAGCATTTGATCTGGTGGGTGCTACAGAGCCTGTGGGATTCACAGAGCTTTCCTTATGGGATCCAGGTTTGCTCATGGATCTTCCTGCTGGAAGATCCCCAGTAAAGAGGTACCTCCATCAGGCAGAAGACACTTGCTGTCAGAGCCCTCTTCCTGTGGTACCCACGCAGTTGCCTTGAGCTTTCAGTGCATCAGGGCTTCCTGACACCTGATCCTTCTCCTTCCTTTGCATCCTTTCATCCCCACCACATCCCAAGCGCAAAGAGATCCCCGCTCCCACCCAGACCGAGGAGCTCGCAAGGCACAGCAATGTTCCAGCACTCACAACAGCCACTTTGTGAAACACAGAACAGTCATTAAAGCTCAGAAGCCCACATTCCTGCTTGATTTTGATGAAGCCATGTATGCCTATTAAATTACCCATAAAGCTCTTTAATTTAGCCAAAGCAATTCCCTACCCTCTGCTGCTTGCCTTTTTTTTTGCCGTTGCTGTTTTTTTTTGTTTTGTTCTGTTTTTTAACCACCATTAAAACCAAGACAATCTGAAATAAATGTTTTTCCACAGCACCATCCTCAAAGCAATTATTCTGCTGCAGAGATGCAGTCAGGAAGAATAACCTCCCCGCGGTCTCTTTGGGAAGGCAGGAACTGAGCGAGGCCCTCGGAAAGCCAATCTTTCAGCTCCCATTCTTCCCACACACATCTCAAATCATCTACTGCATTTCTTCTGCTCATTTGACTTCTAAAGCTCAAGCAAAGCGGGGATTCAGATAAAAGACAGCGCTAGGAAAGAAAAGAGAAACAACCCAGCCACTTCCTATAGTGATCTTTGTGCAGCGCTAACCCCGGGGTTTTTTGGATGCTGGGCAGTGTGGGTCGCTTTGCTTTCAGCCAGCATCAAAAACCATGGACTTTGCCTTGGATTGCTCTTCTGTGCCTTTGCAGAGAACAGCTCCAATTCAGAGCAACTCTGTAAATTAAGGGCTGCATGTGCAAAAGGAACCCCAGCTCTCTAAAAAGGGAAATTCAGCTGATGGGCCTCCCAAGAGTTTAAAAAAATTAAAAAAAAAAATTAAAAATACTTTCACAAGACCAGCTGAGCAATTAATGACAAAAATTATTTTAAAAAAAGACAAAAATAAACAGAGGGAGGTATTGCTTATTAAAGGAGGTAGCACTCCTCAGAGGAACATCAGATACACATCTAAATAAAACAAACAGCTTTTATATGTTTGCACATCTCAATACATATTCACAAGCCCACTACAGGCAATTCAGAAGAATTAATGAAGCTTTGGCTGTAAGATAAGACTATGAAGATGCATCTAACTTTATTATCATCATCATACTCAGGGAAACCGTGTTAAATTGTCTGAAAAATATTGAGAAATATGAAAAAAACCCCACAGTTATTTTTTTGCGAGTCAGAAAAAAAGTTACTATAAGACAGCTCCTGCCTCCTTGCCTTTCCTTTGGCTTCAGAGACTGGAAGGAAAAACCTAGCCATCACCTCTTGTCACCGTGCTCTCCAGGAGCACACAACTAGCAGATCTCATTTCCTCGCCGTTTCTTCATTATTTTTGGGTAAGGAAACTATTATTTCTCATTTTTTTTTCCAGCTTCCAATCAGTTTCCCAGCTCTAAGTGACCTGCATTTACTGAATGAAGAAACTTCTGACACAGCTGACAGGGCTTTTGCTGCCAAAACTTGGTTAAGTGCTGAAAACCAAAAAAAAAAAAAATAAAGAAAAAGAAAAGAAAAAAACAAAACGGGAAACGGTTCTGAGATTTTAGGTGGTGGTTTTTTTGTGTGCAGTGGTGAAACCTTCACAACTGGGTCACACAGCCAGCTGTGGGACCCTGAGCAAGGAGAGGCGTTTGCTCAGCTGTTCCAAAGGGTATGAACATTTTGGAGCCCAACAGAAAGCCTGGGTGCCAAGGAAAAAGCCTAAAGGAGGGCAGAGAGTCCTGTCTTAGGAAGCAATTAAGGGCCAAACTTTGGGCTCTTTCCATGCTTCCTTTACCTGCACAACCACAAACAAATTTAGTTTGCCTTGAAGTTTTTTAATAGACTATGAGGTTAGGCTTTAATGAATTGCAACTTCACCTGAAGTGTGGACTTCTTAAGGGGGGGGAAAAAAAAATATTTACTTTCAATAACAACCTTGTATCCCACACGTGATGCTCAAAACTGACCAAAACCTTCCTGAGGAAAAATCGGAAAAAACACTCCAGAGAGGGAAACTTGGCTGGGTATAGAGCTGCTGGCACCCAGTGAGGGTGGGAAATAATGGCAGAGGTAGAGGGAGGGACGAGAAAGACACAGGATTAATGGGATAAAAGGAGACAAATGACGACTCGAGGTCTTGCGGGCTGTGACCGTTTTGGGAATGAGCATGCACAAGTGAAGGGAGGAGGAGGAGGAGGAGGAGGAGGAGGAGGGAAGAGTCTGGGACATGCTGGCAGAGGCAAGAGGGTCACAACGAGCAGAGGACAGGGCGTGCATTTTCCCCTCTGAGGAGAGGGGGTGAGCAGGCTGGATGAATATCCAGGATCCAGGAAGAGGGAATAGACAGACCGGTGTATTTATGCCAGCACACCTCAGCATCCAGATTACTTCTAATCACAGAGTATGAGCAAACCGGGTGTCAGACGAAAGAAATATTGAAAATAATAATCAAAAAAACACCTTTAGTTATTGTCCTTAGCCTGTAGAACTTACTAGGAAACCTTGGCAAAACACACCTGGATTCCCAGATTTCTTTGGCGTGAGCTGCTCCTCGGCAGTGAGAAGGTCAGAAAGGGCTGACTGAGCACCACAGCACGCATGGGGGGACATGGCACAACTTCTCCAGCCTCTTCTACAGCAGGCTGTCCCCCACTTCAGGGCAGCCCCTCTCATTCCACTGATACTTCTCTACCACAGCTCACTGAGTCCAAGCACAACACGCATCCACCACCAAGGAGCGGCGGCCCCTCAGCCCGGGACACTGCAGCTACTGTTCCCTCTCTCTGGGCTTTGTTTTCCATCTTCCCTTGTTTTTCCCCAACAAGCCATGGCACAATCCCTGCTCCTGCAGGCCCCCCTCCCCAGACCCCAGCTGTCAATACCCCCTCGCTCCGCTCCTGGATATGCGAGCGCTCCGGAGTCAATCTTCCCATGAAAATCAAGTCAATGACCTGCCCTTCCCTGTTCCTTAAGAACCAGAAAGAAGAAAAAAAAAAGAGCAAAAAAAGCCATAATTTTTCTTCCCCTCAGTTCTCACGTGTTGTTAGTGTTCACTCAAGTTGTTAGGCAATACAAAACGCATTAATTCCTCCAAAGTGAGTTCCCCATGAAAGATTTAATTGTTGCTGATTAGGCATAGTTTTCTCCTTTGCCACCCCCCTTTTTTGGGGGGGGTTGGTGAAAAAAGAAGAGCAGAATGCAAAGATATTTTTCACTCAAAGACCACGTTAGCCTTATTATCTAATCAAGTGGAAAGGCCTTCGTCTGTCCTGGCCCTGCCAAAAAAACAAGTGAGGCAATAAAAACCTTTAAGATTTTTCTCTATCCTTTGTTATCCCAAAAGACCCAAGTTTAGTCAATTGCTGTCACATCACTAGAAAGAAAGAGAGGAGGAGAACAGAAAAGAAAGAGGAAAGACACTGCTGTAGCTGTTTTAAAAATAGGGGGGCTTTCTGTAAGCCATGAAGAAGCTTGGTACACAAAATTGCACAGTAACTTTCAAAAGATTTGCATTTAAAAGATTGAATACAGGTCGCTTCCCTGTGACCATAGAAACATTAGAAAAGGTGGAAAATTCAGTCTACTGAACTTCAAATGACTTTATTAAAGTGTCACTAATCAGAACCCAAGGACACAAGGTTTTAGTGTTTGGGCTAACAACGTGAATAACCCTCAAAAGTCAAATGACCTTCTAAGAGCATTATGTTTAAAAAAGCCACTTGTCGGCAGCAAGTTAAGTAAGAAAAACTTGATTGCCTTTAAGAAATGAGTAATCCCATGCAGCTCACAACACAACTGAACTATGTCTCTAAAGGCAGGCTCAAGTAAGGCAAAAATCTCCAAAGCTCTTAAAAATTATACTTTGGGGACAACCAAGTATTTGCATCCATTGGGACAGTATAAGACAAATTTTGAATGAAATATATAAATTATTAATTTGAAGTTAATATCCACATGCAATGAAACAGGGATAAGGACAAATTTCTAACAAGCTGTGTTAGGAGATCTTTATCTATACCAACAGCGCCAAGAACTTAAAATAACACTGAAAATAAGTTACATCAACTTAACATCTTCTGTAATTAATCAGAAGGCTACCTATATCACAGCTCAGTTAACATATTCATTCACCTGAGGCACCATCACCTCTATCCAACAGGCATCACCTCCAGCTTGGTTCTGTCTCCAGAGTTACACCAAGTGTTCTGTGCCTGAAACTTGTTGTTCCTCCCACTGCAACACCCTGCAGCTCTGGGCAGCTCTCCTGATTCATGGAGCAAGAATTCCTCTCAGGCATCTTATTTTTGAATCTTAACACCTGCATCTTTATTCCTTTTTGCTTATTCAAGTATTTGCTGTGTCTTTTACTTGACCAGTTTAAAAATCCTTTGGGGTGTAGGAACCACCTGCTAGAAAAAAACCACTAATAATAGGAAAGCATCCTGTAATAGAGATTGAACAGTTTTAGAAGTTAACATTATGCTTCAAAGCCAAGCAGGCAGCTTTCAGAACTGAGTAAGATCATCTAGAAGGCAGCAAAAATTTAGTTTGCTTATTCTGCTGTCTTCATTATGCTTCCAAACAGCGCAGTACAAACATTACCCACACGGACGGTTCTTCTTCAGTAGCAAGGTTATAGTCTTGTTTTGTGTGCTCTTTTAACTACACTGAGCAGAAATCAGCACAATATTTAACTGATAGAGACACAAGCTTTAGCAATCCTTTAGTTAAAAGTAGTTATTTCAAAGTCAAATGGACAACAAAACTTCCTTTAGACATGACCATGAGCAGCAAACCCTGGGGCTCTCTGACCTTCAGTGACCAGGTCCCAGCAAATAGGGCAGATGCAGGGGTTTCAAGCGCTGGTATGGATGAATTCCCCACAGGGTGTGCTCCTAGGTGACTTACCTCTCAAACTACAGGGAAAAAACTGGCAGCACCTATTCCAGACCTGCCAAACACAAGTGTGTAAAGCTGATTAATCTGAGCTCACAGGTGACTAATATTTCCGACACAATTTGGGTGAGCTGTCACGGCACAGGCTGAGTAATCCCCTTAGCGTGACAGAGCCCGGCTGGGACTCATGCCCAGCACTGTGGACCTGCACCAGACATTTATCCTTCCCTACCCTGGCCTTTCCCTGCTTCCTTGTTGATTTTCCTGGGCTGTGACACAATGCTGTGAGGAACACATCATCAGGAACACTCAGGAGTTATCCATATGTTATCCTTAGGGAGATACACCATCTTTTCCAGCAGCAACACAAGCTCCAGTGGCAGCCATAAAAATATTTCAAAGATATTTCAGAGGTGATGATACAATGATGATACACATTTCTACCCGTGCCTACAGTCTTCCACACTTGATACACCATTTGGATTGAGATGTTGATCCACATAAAAATGATGTCTCAGAAAGTAATCTGCCAACATGAAAACTTCTGTAAGCCTGTAAGGAGAGGTGAAATTCCTTCTCTTTGACACATATTTTTAGCTGACACAGGGACACTCATACATGACAGACCCAAATGCAATGCTCTCATAAAGGGTCAGCTCTCACAAATGCAAGGAACAGCTTTTTAGTTTCTTCTTCTGCCCAACATGCATGTTCTTACCCTGGCAGGAATGTCCATCAAACCCCAGTGAAGGGAGCAGTTTAATTAAAAAAATAAAATAAGACTCTTAATACATTAATCCAAATGCAGACAATTCCATGCTCTCTGTCTTGCATTATATTTGAGTGGCTGGATTCAGTGTCCATTGCCTTAGAGGCAAAACTTGGGAGGTGCACAAACTTTTAATAAGGTATTATGCCACACTAATAAAGGGAATTGATGCAGTTTTATTATTACTAATTATTGGCACAGCAACTCCTTTTAAAATTTCATTGTCAGTAATCCTCTACCCTAGCAATTAAGGAAGTCTTAAATATCAAATTAGCTATCATACACAACTTCTCCAGAATTAATCCTCTGAATTACACACAAAACAACTGGTAGTTAAACAAGTGTTAAGTAGCTACAACATAACGAGTAGCTCCAAGCTATTTATTTCTTAAATGTCAGAGAACAAGGGTGAATTTTTTTCAACTGACTCATGCAAGTAATCTCACTGGAGATGAAAGCTCTTTAAACATCATTTTTTTTATTAGATCACTTCTTTCATGGGTTTACTTAATGAATACCCTTAATTTGAAGTATTTGGCAATTAGCCTGGACAAGGACAGTGATTATTACTACCCCTTACCCAACAAGACCTATTTTTAGTATAAAAAGCCTAGATTAAACAAATGAATAAATAAATATTTTCTCTGAAAGGGTGGTGTTTATCCCATAAAGTCTCCAAGTAGAACAAATAGATACTACAGCAGTTTAATGCTACAAGTGCTAATTCTAAATTCAGTCCAAAGTAGGATGCCAGTTATGGGATTAAATTACAGGAATGAAACGACAAAAATACAACATTATCACTGGAAAAACAATGTACTTGTTATTGCAACTTGTATCTGCCTTTGATTAATGTAGAGAAGCTCCACAGCTCCAAACCCTTGATTTTGTAAGATTTACAGTGTAGGAACAAACCCTTATTCCTGCCACTGAAAGATCAGGCAGGACTTCCAGGAGCAACAAACTATTTCCCTGCTTGCAGTGGAGGCCAGATGTGACACCAAAGGTGGGAGATGTCTGGCCAAGACCAGAAAATGTACAAGAATAAAACAAAAGCTGAACTGATTTGGATATTCAGCCGGGCTGAATGGGGCTCTGAGCACCCTGGTCTAGTGGAAGGTGGGAGCTGGAACTAGATGGTCTTTAGGATCCCTTGTGAACCCAAACCATTCTGTGGTTCCAACCCATAAAAACCTTTGGTTGAATACTTGCCTTTGCAGCAGCCAAACACTCGGCTCTATTTTTTTTCATTTTATTTTATTTTTTTTATTTTATTTTTTTTCCATGTCAGCAGGACAGTCCCACCGTGGTCACTCCAGGCCCTGAGCAGCAGAGTTATGAATGTAGCACACAAAGGGATAGCAGCTAATGCACATAATCCCTTGGGTAAGAGAATGGGCCCACTAAAGGAGACCTTTCTGCTCCGCCTGTAAGAAACCGCAGGGATGCCCTGCGCCGCTCGCTTACCAAAGAGATGCCAGGCAAGTTTTGCTGAGAAAAGAACCCTGGTTCTTAAAAAATTGCACTGCTTCAGCAGTAAACTCACAATGAAAAGAGAATTCTCATTTGCATCAGCTTTAAACATCCGTGTTCTGGCGCTACAAAGCCTATGGCTGATAAAGTACTCTTTCTCCTTAGCAATAATTGTAGTGAAAATGCAAAGATCTGGCAAGATATTTGCTTCTGAAATACTTCTCTATTACCATGGAGAATTTGGAATATCCACCACTGCACTGGAACAAAATGAAGATAAAGGAGGTTGAATGCTACTATTATTGTTAGGATTTCTTTCTTCTTTTTTTAAAGGCTCTGTGGATTTCAAAGGGGCAAGAATTAATCACAGAAATAAATCAAATACCGCTGCCAGTAACAGAGCAGGAAGAAGTGTTAAACAAAAACAATAAATACAAATGATTACTCAGTCAAACAAATACACACATAGATAATAGTAGTTAATTTGGAAATTAACAGTGGGGTTTAAATCCCATGGGTGCCACAAATGACAGGGAAAACTAGAATAAAATTTCAAGAGAAAAAGAACAGTACCTGTCTTCTACAGTAAAGGTATTTAAATGGATCAGGGCCAGGAGCCCTCCATGCCTGGGGAAAATACCTTTGAAATCAGCCAAGTACTCATCCTCAATGACCACTGTGACTGTGGACAACCCTGACTTGTCCTGGAGCTCTGGGATGCAGCTACATTCCTTCAATCCCCTCGTTCCTGGAATCCATTATCCACCCAGGCAGCTCTGTAATGAGGGAACTGTTGCACCCCTAACTAAATCTTCAGAAATCCTTCCTATTTTTGGGCAGGTTTGTTGCAAGGCACAGGTAAAACCCAGCCACTGCAACATTTCTGGCTTCAAAAGAATAGCTACTAAACGAAGAAGTTATGTTATTAAAAATTAAAAGCATGAGTTTGATTAAAAGTTAACTATGAGAAAAGATATAGGGACAGATTGCAGAATTTCATAGACAGAACAAGAATAGATGAAGGCTCAGTATAGAGAAAATTCTAAAGAAAATGGGTAATTCTGTGGCTCCAGTTCCATCAAGGATACAGTATGGTGGCCCTTCCCACTGAGGGCAAGGTCCACCCTTCCCACCCCAGAAGAGGCACACAGGAAAGGAACCAAGTCCCAGGAGACTGTCCAGATGCTCCAAACCTGTTGAATGCTTTTATACCAATGTCCAGTGCAGGCCACTTTCAGAAAATAGAGCCATTGTCATCATAAAAAACTAATGAAAACCAGCCTGGAGTAGAATTTACATTCCTCAAAAGACAGTAAATCCTCAAGACAAGAGACCACCAGACCATCCTGCCAGCGTGTCACCATCCCACCAATGTTTTCAAAACCCAGGGGAGCCAGACAAAACCTATCAGCCTGTAACACAAACAATCCCTCAGAAGTATATGTTAGGCTCGGACTTGAAGCCATAAATCTTTCTGACGAGATATTCACACACTGTAAGAGACCTGATTCCATCCTCTGTCGTGACAGAACTAAATTTGAAATACATAGGTGTGCACAAGCTGGAAATTGGGAAACTACCACTGACTGGGCTTAATATCTTAGAGGGAAAATGACTTTTAGGGGACTTATTAGATGAGAACGTTGATCTGGAAGCTGCTGACGGGCATTGACTGTGTAAACCTACAATGGCATATTTATAAAGTAGTTCAACATAGGATATATTTTTCAAAACATATAAATGAAAGTCAGCCCATTGAAGCTGGTGTAACTTTCACCTAAATCTATGCATAACATCTGTTAAATGGATTCAAGACTGCCACTACATTACATAAACTTTGGTACTTGTAAAGCTGTGGTGAATCACACAGCTATATCCTACTATTCTCCTTCACACAACTGGGGGGGAAAGAAAGAAAGGACAAAACCACAGCAATTTACAAAGTGCTATCAGCTAACACAAGGACAGCTCTCCCCCAAAGGAGCAAATTTTCCCAAAAATAACTTCTCTCGAGACCCCTGGTTTAAGAGCAGAGAACTGCAATTGATGTTATTGAACAGGAACAGAAAACTGTGGTGTCCCACACACATGCTGGTGTCTCCAAACCCCTGGGTATGGGGCAGGATTCATTCAGGAGGCACATAACTGCACTTTTCAGCAAGATGCAATCATTGCTGGTGGTAACCAACAACGTGGAATTACAAGTGGAATATGATAACCATTGTCAGTTGTGTTGGACAAGGTCACAATTCCCTTACAGGACAAAGCCCTCATCTCCCCAGATGACAAAAACATTTCACATTCCAAAGGGCACGTCTCAAGCCTCCTTACTTTTCACCAAGCACTTAGAAATGTCAAGCCAGAGCAATGTCATTTGGCTTAGAACTGGTAAAAACTTCTCAAATCCCTGGTTTGCAATTCCAGCAGAACAAAACACAAAAAGAAGTGTTGGTAAATTGTTCAATGTAGGTGTTCCTTAACCTAAAATCCACAGATTGTGACAGCTTTTCTCTCCCAAAACCATCAAATGACCTGGAGCATGAATGATTATATTAAGATCTTGATAGCTATCACATGGAAATTAACGTTTCTGGCTACATTTAGTATATTGTGAAATATTTGCCTGTGTTTTTATTGTGCAGAACAACAACAACTCCAACTGTGCCTCTTCTACATTCTTTTATAACCATTTTATATGCTCAGTGGGGGAACAGAAAAAGAATTTTGTTAATCATTAAGCTTTTTCTTTCTAAAAGCAAGCCATGCTGACTGTCCCAATTAATCAATGTCTCTGGAAGTTGCAAAGGAAATTTAATGCACTGTTTCTGTTTCAGAATCCTTTCTTCTAAACACCAGCCCTCTGTTTCTTAAATGAAAAAATACACAGACAGACAGATATTTGCTATAATCATAATAAAATTGATTTTGTAGTGGTGGTGAAAGTTATATTTCAGCCCACTAAAAGCAATTCTTTCATTCCAATACAACTTTCTGAAATGAAAATTAAAAAAGAAAAAACAAACAAACTATGAGTAAACTGAATTTCTTATCAGCAGATTGCCACCTAAACTTGATTAAGTATTTATGAACCACTGAATTTCACACAGTCTATTTCGTACCCCTCCATCTGCAGGTGAAGTTGGAGCCTCAGAAAAGTGGACCTGTCACCACCAACCTGCTCTCAAGCATTCCTGAAGGATTTGTGGGTTGGTATTCCCAGCATAAACAGAAACCTGCATCTACTTTGGGATCTGCTACTGAAATTTCGCCAAATCCCAAATATAGTGGCTTGCTTTAAGCAAGGCATGCAGGTCCCAGTGTGGCCATCAAGCACCTACCCCAACATAAGTCAGACAGCACAGCCAATTTAGTCTTTTTGAGACTATGCCACAACAGAGAACCTCTAAATTAATACTCAATTATTTTTAACTATACGAGGAGGGAGCAGTGTGTTTGTTTACAAATTATATTCTAGAGTTTGACTTCTCAACCCAGGCTCCCACAAAACTGGTCCCCATTAAGCTGCCCTGTTGCCCACTTCACAGCAGAATTTATCCCTGGTTCTTTTCCGTGGAGTACTGTGCTAACACCATTGTCTTCTGTTCCTTTTTACAGAGCTCCAGCCATGTAAAGTGCCTAATTATAGACTCCAGAACGTCTTGATTTCCTTATTTCCTTGGCAAGGGCCAAGCTTTTTGTTAGATGTTTAGTGTTTACCCCGTGTCACTTTCAATATAGATTGGAATTTACACAAATAGAAGGTCCTTCTCATGTACTCAGGGCCTTATTTTCTGCTTGGTTATACCAATGTAAATTAAGAGCAATTTAACTAAATAAAATAGAGTTACAGTGAAGGAAAATTAGCATCACTCAGAGGAAAGCCAGTCCACTCTTTAGTAATAATTTCTTTCATTTACTCCAGATTCTCATGCTCATACATCCTTTAGAGAGCCAAAGCTGTAATAACAATGTTATATTTTCACAGAAAAAAAAAAAAAAAGTAGCATTTTCTTACACAAAAGGGGTTTTTTGGTGTTTTTTTTTTTTTTTTTAAGAAAAGGGAATATAGCTGGGCTGCATTTATTTTTCTGTTTGTATAGTGGTAGCCACAATTAATAATCATAATATTGTGGTGTATTTTTGAAAGAGACTGTTTTGCACATGTGAGACCTCATGGCATCAGAAAAACACATTCAATTTTATGGCACTCAATCTCAGAAGGAAAAACTGTCTCACTCCATCAGCTTTGGGCAGCTTAAGTGTTGTAAACTGTATTTCCACAGGTGTTTTAAAAACAGATACATGTGGGATGATCAAGGAAGGATGAAGAGTATCTAGATGACAACAGACCAAAGCAGCCCTGATTTGGATGAAGCTTAGTTACACCATTAGGAGCATGACTTTGCAAATAGGTGTTTAATATCTTAGTTTCTACACAAAACAAGGGTGATATTTCAACTTAATGACTGCAAATTGAGAAAAGACTTTCAAAATGAAATTTACTTGCCCTAGGGTGAGGTCTCATGCACCATTTTTCTTCCATGCTCACCGGGAAGAACATCTTGCAGATTTCCAGCAACACTACCGCCATCATTTCCAAGACAAGAATCTTAAGGCCCTCTAAAGAAATTGCCTCTTTAAGATTTTGCTTTGAATAGATGGAGGAGGAAAAAGGTCTCGCTCCTACCCCCTTCTCCTCAGCCTCGCCCTGATGGATGGTGCTGCTCATGGGTGGAACAGCTCTGACAGACTTGGAACAGCCACCGTGTCTTGTGGCAGTGATTTATTCCTGCAAGCAGCTTTAAAGTTCAGACACGACATTTCCAGATAGCAGTGACCAGTTAATTTCTCAAACAATAAATAACAAATGCTAAGAAGAACTGGGCTTTGCTCAGATTAAGAGTCTGTGGGATTTAAGCTATTCCTTAACACATTCCTGTCCTGCAGTGGGCTGGCTTCCTCCTCCAAGCAACCTGGAGGCAGAGCTGGGCACCACCTTCTTGGAGGACAGGACATTATTCACACCTGTGTGTCTTTTGTATACACACATATGTACCTGATGTTTATACACAGACACCATAAAGCATGGCAATAAATAAATAACCACAGTGATAAATCAGCCAGGGCTCCAGGAGATACGAGGGGGCCACGTAAGAGGAGAGCTGGTTATGAGCAGAGGCAGCCACGTGCTTCCAAGGCTTCTCAGTCCAATTTTTAGGAGCTACTTTCAGCAGTGGATGGGGATTTTTCTATTAGCAGATAAGAACTGAAGGTTGGACAGCATGACATAAATCCCTGAAGATCCATTATTGTTCATTTGTTACAGAAACCTAAAAGGAGGGCTTAGCTCCAGCCCTTGGCGTCCTACCGAGAAGGAGTATTGAATTTACACAACTCCTTTCCTACCCTGTAAAATGTATCAAAATAAACACATCATACAATGCAGTTGCCTTCCTCCCCTCTTACCCGTCCCTCACACACAAACTCAAAACAGTGCTGAGGAGAAAGAAAAGAAAAAAAAAAAAAAAAAAAAAAAAAAGAAAAACCAACACAATAAGAGACACCTTTATCAGCCTCAGCCATCTGTGTTCCTCCAGTCTGATCCAAGCATTTTGGCAGGCGTGTGTGCAGCTTGCTCCTACTCCACATCATCCTGCCCTGCAAGAAGAAGTCCCCTCCCTCTTCCTCCCCTCTCTGCTGGCGCAGGTCAGGCAGCATTCTGAGCCTGCCCATTCCAGGACTTGAAACAACAAGGTATTGGTGCATATGTTTAATTAATTACTGTCTCAACACAATCACCTGATCTCATTCAGAGGAGCTTCAACCCCACTTGGTAGCTTGGCCCGAAAAACAAAGAGACGCCAAAAAAACTGCACAACTTTCAGTGCTGACCACAAGAATCATCTGGAGTTTAGAAATTCATAGGTAAAGATAAAATAAAACAGGGTAATTCCTCAGAAGTTTGAAGTGCAGGAGTTAAGGGCATTGCCAAAGAAAGAAAACAGTGGAAAGAAAAATCACCACACCATAAATTAGTTTCCAGACAAACTGACATGACCCTACAGGGGTTAAAAATCTGGATTTCCATTAATTTGTTTGCTGAAATCATAAAGGTTCAGATTCTTTCCTCAAAACAAGTGGGCATAAGGCAACTTTCAAAGGGAATAGAATCAAGCTAAGGAAGACAAAAAAAGCCATTTAAATACACTCAGAAATGCAGGTCTCAAAAGAATAAGAGTACAATAAACTACTGAGTTGGCCTTCTGCTTCTGAACAGCCTTGTAACAGCAATGTGTCTTCAATACTTTGGAAAGCATGACATTTTGATAGATTAAAAAGAAATGTTGTATTAAAAAGAATAAAGAATGAAAATGGGGAAAGCACCAGGAACCCTGAAGTGTAACATTATAGAAGAAAACCCCTATGGAAAAGTCAAGCTTTAAACACATATACTACAGATGTGCAGCGCAGCTCTGGCATCTTATTTATTCCTCTGAAGTGTTTCAGGAGAATTCTCTTAATTTATCAAAAATGATCCAGAAAGGAGCTGACAAGAAAAGCACTCAGCTCAGCTCTCTCTCCTGCTCTCCGAGGAACAATTTATCTCCTAGTACACTCCGGGGGAAATAAAATCACGTATTTCCCCATACATAGTGCCCATGGCAAACACACCCCTCCAGCTTAAAGAAGTGCTTTTCCTCTCTTAAAATGCATACATGCCCTGTGGTGTGGACTTGGTTTTTCTGCCTCCCCAAAGGCTTCAGGGTGCTGCACATCAAGTTCTTGTTTTGAAAGCCAATTAGCATGGCTCTATGTAGTTCAGCGCTATCTAGTGTTGGATGCTACTTAAATTAATTTGGTACAAGTAGGACATAAATTCTGTTCATTGCTTAGAAAGAGGACTACACATCTGGGTGGATGAAACATCATATACATGTTCTTAGAACTGACAGTCTTCTCCTGGATTATACTGCACCTACCAAAAGTAAAATGTTTGCCTTAAAACCCAGAGGTCTAGGTATGAAGCACTTATTTAAAACCTTAAATTAATGGACTTCTCATTTACATTTTAGACAAAAAAGATCTGAAAAAGGCTTGAGAAGGATTAAAATTCAAACAAACTATCTCCAAAGAAATCCTCGAGGAAAAAAGCTACAATTATTTTATAACCATAACACTCATTAGTGTAACTCATAAGGTTGAAAGTTGTCTTTTATTATTTTCTGCTTCAATAGCAGATGATAAACTTGCATCAGCAGCAGTATCAGAGCAGAGTTATGACCCAGCCCAGAGCAGCTCCACACGTGGCACCTGGCAGAAAGCCCCTGGCAGGACTGCAGACCCTGCTCCCAAAGACAGGACACACACATGGGTGCTGCTGGTCCAGCTCTGCTCTCCAGGAGAGAGCACAGGCATGAGTCATGATGCTCCATCTGGTGATGGAGACCTCCAAAAGCAGCTGCTGTCCTAACCCAGCCCATAAATCCTCTCCTTGTTCCCATCAGCGACAGTCATGCTCCGTACTCTTAAGATGCCCCATAAAAGAGAGATCCAACTAACAGCCTGGAAAGGAGTCAAGAGTTAGTTGTAAAACACAAAGCCTCCAGCTCATCACTTTTATCAGTGCCATTCATACAGAATTTAATAAGAAGTAGATGACATGAGGGCTGGAGCACCTCTTCTGTCAAGACAGGCTGACAGAGCTGGGGCTGTTCAGCCTGGAGAAGAGTGCAGGGAGACTTCAGAGCAGCTTCCAATGTCTAAAGCGGCTAGGAGAGAGCTGGAGAGGGATTGTTTACAAGGGTCAATATGCAAAATACTTATTCCCATTCCTTTCAGTCAAAGATCTGTGAGAAAAAAAAAAACTGTCTTCATGTTTCAGCTCTATTAGAGAATCTGAATCAGCTTCACAGGACTCTTAGGAGTCATATTCCCTCATATGGCCACTGCAGGGAACCCAGACTTGGCCATGGGAAGATGCCACCTTTGGGTCAGAGCGTGGAGGGCTGGAAGGTGACGAACTGCAAAGAAGATGCTCTTCTCCAAAATGAGCCCCCAGAGTTCCTTCCACCTGTCTGAGCCTCAGAGCTGCTGAATGCCTTTCTGTCTGTAGGTCTGGATGTCTGCATTAACTGCAGCAGAACCCTTACACACTTTATTTAAGACCAAAATCACTTAATAAGACTGTGTCAATACAAGCCACAGCCTACCTACCATCAGCATGCATGTGTGATGGCTGCAGGACGTGAAATGCTGAAGCAAACTCTTATTTTCATTACTTTCTGCTTAGCTGTTGGCACATAAATTACCACTTCCTAACAGGCCCTCTGGAATTCTTTTGCATTAACTAATGCAACTCGATGTATTTTTACAGTGCGATCATGGCTATCAGTTTCCATCTGTTCTACTGTCCTTTTGGAATGTTTTCGCTGTGAGGAAGTAAACAAAAATAGATCACTGTAAAAACAAACCTGCCTGACAGTCTAGACTGAGGGTCTAATTAAAAATAAGATTTATTAGAATAGAGAGAAATGTCCCAGTAAAACAAAGACACAGTTTCTCTGTCATATCTGGTATTATTTTTGGCAAAGCCGAGCCAGGCTATAAATTCACTGAAACAAACCAGTATGGCACCGATGCACCATTCTGATCTAGCATCTCTTCTCCAGACTTGGGGAACGTGTGAGGAAAACTCTTTGTTTCACTTCAATTTTAGTCACCATAAATTCCTTTTTTTTGACTTGGAACACGAGCGTGCTAGGGCTTGTCTCCACACAAGGTCTCGCACAGAGAAAGAAACCAAGCTGAGCTAAGAGTAATGCTACCCCCTAGCCTAGACACAGTTAAAACAAACTGTACCAGCAGAACTATGCCATGCCAAGGGCTTGCTTTGATATAAATTAAATGGACACCTTGCTCCTGGAAGGGTGGGAAGTGGCAATTCAAGCTCGGAAAGACTCAGAACACGGAAACCTCTGCCAGTCCAAAGAGAAGGAGCAGCCTTTGGTGAGGGGCAGTCTCACAGAAGCTGCACGAGAAACAGGACAGGACAAGAGCAAAGATCTCAGACACCACCACCAACACAGTCTCACCCCAGTAAAGATACAGGTGAGGGCTGGGGACACCAAGAGGGGCAGCAGCCTTCGGTCACCAGCTTCTGGAGCAAATGGGCAGCCACTCATTGCTTCACCTAACACGTGGAAAGAGCCCCACACTCCCTCAGCCCTGGGGGTATCATTTTACACAGAAAAGGACTCCCTCATTAACATTGATAGGACCCAATAACCATTTGGAGATTCGTATGCAGAATTTAACACTTAGCAAAAATAAGCAGATGAAAATTTTGTCCCGTTTTTTTGGCCATTATTTCTAGTGTTTGCACTAGAGACGGATGAAAAATAATATTTTCCGTAATAAAGAATGTTGTTTTTAGAAGTCTAGTGATTTTTGAGATAAAAATTATTAGGTGACCTCACATGCAAAAATGCCCAAAGGCTGCTAAAATTGCAAAGAAATGAGAAATTCTAGATATTAAGAACATGTAGCAAGGCGGAATCATTAAAGAAATTAGAGAGGATGAAAAAAGAGCCAACTTTGAACCAAAACACACAAATTGGTTTCGAATCGTTTTCCACATAAGGAACATTCATCTCCCACTCTAGTTCAAGATCCTTTTTCAGATTGTGCAAATGACAGCAGCAACTTAAATAATTACACATTCCTTAGAATGGGCAATATCAGCTTTAGGAAGAAAAAGAAAGGTGTCTTTGGAGCTGGGACAAGGCAGCAGATTTTCATTGTTTACTCCAGCATTTCATAAGCAGTTTCCTTTGTCAGGCAACAATTGATGTGCCATGCATCATTAAAGAATGAACCGATTTATAAATAGCATGAATACAAGGAGAACCCCATTGTTCTTCTTTGTGCTGGTAAATACGAGACATGCCAGATAAGACTTCTCTGAAGTGGGTTTCAAATTCCCCTACTAAATTTAAGGCCTTCCATCAGCCAGCTTGGCTGGAGAAATGGCACCTTCAGTGTCTGGCCCCACCAGGCCACCCTTTTTCCTCTCCAATGGGATGATGAGTGACACCACATCCCTGCAGCAGCACCCAGCCCAAGGGATGCAGCCCAAGGGATGCAGCCCAAGGGATGCAGGAGTGACACACAGCTAGCTCAGCCACAGGACACAGCCTGGGCCGAGACAAACAGCTCCACCTCAGCTATTTACACCAGGCAATCCCAGGTTTATGGCCATGGCTGAAGTTCCTAATGACTCAAGGCAAAATGTCCTGTGATTGTCTTTCCAGGAGGCCAGAGCCATTCACTCTGCCTTTCTTCATTAACTTCCACATCTTTACTAAGCACTGTCTGAAATCCCCACATCTTGCCCAAATAAAGAACACTTCCCCAGCTCAGAAGGCCAAGATTCCCAACAGTGTCAATCATGAAATACTCACAAGATGAAGCTACAAGTGCACAAGCACAAAAGAAAACCCAGTGTCTCATTTCTCCCCTGCCTGCAAATGAAGATAATCCCTTCTCTTTTAAGAGGATATTAACATTGCCAAGCAAAAATCTCTAGCAGGACCACAGATCTGCCTCTCCAAGTATTTCCATTTTTAAATCAATAAATCTTTCATCTGAGTACCCTTTCCTCATTTACACCCTTCTCCTCCCTTCCTTGGGAGCTATGAACCTATTTAAAGTGTATTAAAGATGCTGAACTGAACAAGGAGTTCCCCTCCCAAGGTGTTACCCCCTCTCAGTGGGTGGAGATGATATATACATCACCATAAATGATACACACAGGGACGAGTAGTTCCTAGCAAACCCCTCAAGGAAGCCACCCACTGAAGGGTTAAACATGCAAACTGGAGATCCCGTCTAATTCCTCTTAATCCCTGGTAACACAGCACAGAAGATGAGGTATTGTTCCTGTTGTTGCTGCCAGACACAAACCAGGGTGCAGCACACAGCCACCCAAAATATCCCTCAGCACAGGGTCGTTGTGTGGGGATTGGTCCTGTGAGGTGTGCAAGTGATGCCAGCAGGCATTAGTCATTCCATATTAAATATAAAATCATATTAAATATAAATCCATATAAAAGCGTGGTGGTGAAACCCTCAGCCCTGCCCAAAAGGTTGAGAGAGAATTTGTGTTGGAAAGCCAAGAGAAAGGAGTTTAGCTGAGGGGTTTTTTCCTAAGAGAAACATTTAAAAGGTATAAAATGGCAAACTGAAGGGACCCCTTTAGGAGGACACCTACATTGTTCTTTTTCACATGAGATCAACAGTGATGATGCTACTAACTTCATGATTAATACAGCAGGGGGAAAAGCCAAGACTGATCACAAAACACATTAACACAATGTCAAATTACCTGGTTTGTGAATGTAGATTACAAACAGGATAAAAATCCAAAATTAAATTACAAAACAAGCTTTCAGATTCAACGACTACCATCCAAAATTACACCATCTAACTGTAAAATATACTGGAACAAGCACTTGCATTTTCTTGACAAATCTCAAATACCTGGTACTTGAAGAAAGCTTCACTTCACCACTTGCACTTTCCTGATACACACCCCACCACCACCACCTTTTTCTCCATATAGTAATAACAAACACAGAAACACACACAAGGTAAAAGCTAGTGCTAAGAAAAAAGCCACAGATTGTAAACAAACCCCTTTGTTTCCTAAAATTTTGTTGTTACTTTACTGAAAATAGCTCTTCAATGTCAAGGCATGTCAGCTGTGTTGGGTTCAGCAAGGGATCCCTCACAGTCCTGTGCAAAGTTCTGCCCTTGGACACTCTGTTCATAAAGCACCTACATAGAACCCTGGCAGCTGTGCAGTCAGTGGGTCTTTAGTCTGATCCCGTAGGGCAAACCCCAGGAATGGGTGAGAAATATTGGAAAGATACTTTCTTCTTCAGTTAGGGCACTAGGTGGATCTTTTCCATATTTTTGCTATTATTTTAAAAGATAAATAGAATAAATTAGTGACAGAATTTAGGGGGGGGGAGGGGTGTGAAATCACACCACTTCCCAAGGACAAGGGTTAATTCACTTCTAGAGCAAGTGGTTTCACGCAAGCCTGCTCCTCTTTTATGCTGTCTGCTGGCAAGACAAAGCCGGGTCACTGTTTGGAAACTGTAAATATCTCTGTTTCACACCAGGTATCTGTCACCCTGGAGTCTGTATGAGACAAAAGATCTATTAACTTCCTTACTCCCGCTGCTCTCCTCGCCAGGCTCAGACAGCAAGTTTAGCACCGGGCAGCTCCCCATGCTCAGTGGCTCACTCCCATGCCAAGGTGCAATTAAGATGATTTCTGGCATCAGGGCAGAGAGCGTAGCTGGCAATGAAGAATAATCATGTAGATATTGTTAAGAATATCCCATTACCATTTTTCCCTTTGCTTCAACCATAACGAGACACAAAACCCAATCTTCATAAAAGAAGGAAAAAAGAATATACGATAGTCACGCTTTTCCCCCACCAAAAAAAACCACCCAAGAAAATCCAAACTAAAACCAACAAAAACAAATAGAAAAAAATATACAAATATGTGGGAAAAAAGCTGTGTGGCTTATTCAGCACCCACTGACAGCTTGCACACAGAATGTCACTGCAGTAGTTCTTGTGTTGGACAGCAAAAGCCTTCCAGAGAAATCCCATCAGTTAACAGGAAGACTGCATATGGTTATGTTTTTGAAAGTTGAAAGCTGATTATAATTTATAATACATTTATAAAGAAGCACAGTAAGCTAATTACATTTGGGAGAAGACACATTTTAGAGGCTATAAAGATATAACCAGTAATAGGCAATTCTAACTCACAATTATGCCTCTCAGTGTTCTTTACAGAATAAAACATTTGCTTGTGATTTCAGACATGGTTTGCATTCAACAATGTAAAAGTTGTTTGAAGTTTCAATGGTTGTTCTCTTCCCTGCTCAGCAAATACTCATGTATTTTACAACATGTAAGAATATTACAGCCATAGGGTTGGGTCTCCTATGAGTCCTTCTTCCCCAGACAAGAAACTCTTTGCTCTAACTCAGAGCTGAAGGGTCATGATCCAAGTGCCCAATGACAAAGGCCTGACCCTCAAAACAACTTTCTGTCAAGAAAATAAATGACACAATAGTAAGGATAAAGCTGTAAAGGTGTGTCTTTTACAAATTGTTAGCAGGGGTACAAAGACCTGCACAACAGGAATATTCTCACAGAAACAGCATTATTTAAACCAGCAGTACTACTAAAACAGCTCTTTTTCCAATATGCTACTGTTGGTCAAAACGTGGCCATCAGCAGCACACTGCACACACACCGGGACGGGATCACATCCCTGAGATGGAGCAGTGCTCAAATTCCCTGACAACCACTTCAGAGAGGATCTGTCACAGCCAGCATAGGAGAGCAAAGTTACACACCTACACAGATCATCCTTAACCTGCAGAAGAAATAACAAAAGCAGCTGTGAAGAGGAAAAAATCCACAGCTGTCAAGTAAGAACTGGCGATACCACTTTTGCTAAAATCAAACAAAAAAGCTCCCCAAAGCTGCAAGGCACCACAATATCAAAACTAGGACTTAATTCCCAGAAGGAAGCATGGCTGTGGGATCTGTAGGGCCACGCAGTACTGAGTATGCTCAGCCAGAGAGGGAAATGGTTGAACCACTCACTACACACTACCACCATCCTCTGCTGGCTGACCCACTCAGCAGTGCCAGCCCCAAATTTCCAGGAATGGCAAGTCAAAGGCTCATGAAGGCAGCTCCAGGAGCGGCTGCAACTTCAAGCAAACACAAGACTCCTTTTCACACCTGGCTTCTCGGTATTACCGCAGAAGACAGCAGGAAGAGCGTGAATGATCAGCTCTGTGACTGAAGGCAGAGCAAGTAAACCACTCCTACTTCACAGACAATGCTCCAAACCTGGTTTCCACCCTTTGCTTTTCAAGCTAGTCAGGCAGAAAACCTTTAAAGACCCTTCAGTCAAGGCAAATGGCTTTGTGATAATGGATGTTTCCAGATAAAATGTTACACTTTTACCAGCTGTCACATCCAAGAAGAGAAACAAAGCCCTTTTCATACTCATGGGTGAGTTAGGTAAAAAAGTAACCTAAATTGGAGGTGTGTGAGGAGACCTGTCATCCCAGGGACCTAGCCAGACAGGGATGGCAAGAACTTGCAGGAGCTGTTCAGAGCCAATTCTCCTGTCCAAGACTGACACCACGACTTCAGTGAAAAACCAGTCACAGTCCTGGAATTACACAGGAGTACAAGGACAAAGAAACAACGACCGAATAAAACCTTACCTCTGCTCGCTGCGTGCGGGGCAAAACGGACGACTTTTCAATGGCATAAACATCCACCAGGTAGAGCCGTGCTCCCTGCTCCCTGTCCAGGATGGCAGCGGTCTGGATGACCCCGGTGTGGCGCCCGATGGTGAAGAGGCGCCCGAGGCTCCGGTCGTCGCACCGAACGGACACAATGTAATATTCCACCTGCGCCTCGGAGCCCCGCGGGCTCGCCGCCTCCAGGGATATCACGTTCGTCCCGATGGGCTCGCCCTCCTTCAGGATGGTGATGTATTTGGGCTGAGTGAAAACAGGCCCATCGACCCCTTGCAGAATTATAGTCATCTCAGTGGTGGATCTTCTCCTCTCGGGGCCCAGGTCGGTGGCGGAAACTATGAGGTTGTAGATGAGCTGAGAAGGCACCAACGCTGAGGCTACTCTTAAATCTCCGCTGTAGCGATCCACGATGAAGGTTTCGGTGTCTCCATTGACTATCTCATACTCCACCTCTCCATTGGCACCCTCGTCAGGATCCGCAGCCATGATGGTGGTTAGGACTGAACCGATCACAACCGAGGGGTCGGCCGCCAGGGCGTTCTGCGATATGAACACGGGGACGTTGTCGTTTTGATCCGTCACCAGGACGGTCACGTTCTTGAGAGCAAACCGCCTGGACTCCACGGGAACGGCCTGGTCGGTGGCTTTGACTGTTAACTCAAAGAGATTGGCAAACTCCCGATCGATCTCAGCATTGGTAAATATTGTCCCCCTCACCTCATCTATACGGAAGTGATTCCCCCTTGGCATCTGCTGGATGATCGCATAGGTTAGCTGCCCGTTAATATCCGCGTCCGGATCGTGAGCAGTCACGGAAATGACAGAGCTACCCACGGGAACGTTCTCAACAATTGACTTAAAGATGTCTCCCGGAGGAAAATGAGGAGGGTTATCATTGAAATCCCTAACGTGTATCACCACTGACATCGTAGAGGACCGCGGGGGCCTTCCTTGGTCTTTTGCTGTTATATTTAGCTTGTACAGAGACTGTGTCTCAAAGTCCAGTTTCTTGGCGAGAAAAATACTCCCGGTGTTGGGACTGATGCTGAAGGTCCCGTGATTGTTTGTCCCTGTAATGCTGTAGTGGAGGTCGGCGTTGTCACCTGAATCAGAATCAGTG
The DNA here is from genome assembly GCF_971803275.1 of Cyanistes caeruleus. Classification (NCBI taxonomy): domain Eukaryota; kingdom Metazoa; phylum Chordata; class Aves; order Passeriformes; family Paridae; genus Cyanistes; species Cyanistes caeruleus. The sequence goes on from NC_141705.1 coordinate 77,441,071, forward strand.
GCAGTGACAGATGACACAAGTTCACCAACCCTCATATTTTCTAAGACATCCACTAACAAGGTTGATTTCGGGAAGGAAGGGCTGTTGTCATTTTCATCCAATACATCAATGCTCAACATGCAAGTTGAACTTAGGGAAACAGCTCCAGAGTCCACTGCTTGGATGACAAGGGAATACGAGGCAGTAGTCTCATGATCTAGTCTGCCTACTAAGGTCACCTGGCCTGTGCTGCTGTCTATTGCAAACTGATTTTCTTCATTTCCCTTGATTACAGAGTAGTGAATCAACCCGTTAACCCCTTCATCAACATCTGAGGCAGAAACTCTTAGGACCTGTGTCAGATTCACTGCCAATTCTGATATAGTAGCTTGGTAAAGATCTTTCAAAAATTTGGGGGCATTATCATTGATGTCTTTCATATAGATCTGTACAGTTGCCTGATCCTTCAGAGGCTTTGGCAACCCCTGATCTGTTGCTATGACTGTCAGACTAAACACTGCAGCTCCCCTCTGTCTCATGAGAGCTTCTCTGTCAAACTGATGAGTGCTTCTGATTTCCCCAGTTACTGTGTTCAGCTCAAAATCCGGCTGCATGTGCTCAAATGAATACCTGACCTCACCGTTCGGCCCGAAGTCCTTATCTACAGCATTTATTTTACCCACATACGACCCGCCTCTCTGCTCCTCTTCAAAGTAGAACACATAGTTGGTGCTGTTGAACAGGGGCCTGTTGTCATTCACATCCTCCAGAATCACGGTAACGTTCACAGTGGCATTGAGTGGTTCTACTGCTCTATCAGAAGCAACAACCAGTAAAACATATCTTTCCTGAAGTTCACGGTCCAGTTCACTCTTTATATACAGCTGACCATCTGGGAATATGCCAAAGGCATCCCCAGCATTTCCTTCAATTATACTGTAAGCAATTTCACCGTTCACTCCCGAGTCTTTGTCAGAAGCCTGTACCTTAAAGAACCTGGAATTCACGGGCTCTGACTCCAAGATAGTAATCTCATAGGAAAGCTGGTCAAACACCGGCGGGTTATCATTCACATCATGGACAGAGACAGTCAGGATAAAATTGGAGGACAGCTGAGGCACCCCCATATCCGAGGCCAGGATTTCAACCTGGTAAGACCCAGTGTTTATGTCAAGCGGCCCCGTTAAGCTTATAGCACCGGTTTCTTCATTGATTGAGAACAAGCCCTTTGGGTTTTGCTTAAGGCTGTAAAGGACCACGCCATTAACACCTTCGTCGGGATCAAGAGCTTTGGCCTGGAATATGGTATGCCCAGCCTTCCAGTTCTCAACAACATTTACACTTTCCACCACGTGAACGAAGTGTGGGGAATTGTCATTTAAATCTTTGACAGTTATATTGACCACAGCATCCCCAGTTATCGCCCCACCTCTAGCAACCACCTTCAGCTGGTAAAATGCTTGCTCCTCCCTGTCAATAATACTGGCTGTGGTGATCCGCCCCGTCGCCCTGTTGATGGCAAACACGCCCCTCTGGTCACCCGTCGTAATGAGGTAACTGATGTTGGTGTTGAGGTCCATGGTGGAAGCAAAAACGGTGCCTACGTGGTAACCCATGGCAACGTTCTCAAAAACGACAAAACTGTACGTGCCCTGGCTGAAAACAGGGGGGTTGTCCTGTGTGTCCAACACAGTGATGGTGACAATGGCTTGGTTCTGCGACTGAAGGTGGCCACCGTCAGTGGCCACGATCTGCAACTGGTAAGCAGTTTTCTCCTCCCTGTCGAGGGCTATTTTTGTTGTGATGACCCCTGTCTGCCCGTGGACCTGAAACCTGGAGGTATCTCCAGCTGAGATGCTGTACTTGACCGTCCCATTGGGTCCCAGGTCGGGGTCCGTGGCAGACACGGTGGTCACGTAGGTTCCGGCTGGCTCGTTCTCTTGGATGTGGGCAAAATACTGAACGGGGTAAAACACGGGGCTATTGTCATTCACATCCAGGATGGTCACGTTAACTCGGGCTAGCGACGAAAGGGGAGGAGAGCCCAAATCAGTGGCCAAGACCTGCAAGGAGAAGTGAGACTGCTCCTCCCGGTCCAGCTGCGAGACGGTGCTGAGCTTGCCTGAAACCGGGTCCAGGCGAAACATCTGGCGAGGGGTCACCGAGGAGGAGGGGCCGACCGCCGCCAGCGCCGGCTCGGCTTCCTGCAGGGAGAAGCGGACGGTCCCGTTGTCCCCCAGGTCCCCATCGGTGGCACTTAGGACGAGCAGCTCGGTTCCCGATGGCGAGTTTTCAGCCAGGGACACCTGGTAACCCTCAGGCTGACCGAAGCGAGGCTTGTTGTCGTTGACGTCCAGGACGGTCACCACCAGCTGCGCGTAGGAGAATTTGGGCTGCACCCCCTGGTCACGGGCGCTGACATTGAGCACCACCTGAGAAGCAGTCTCCCGGTCCAGCCCGCCGGAGCTGGACGTGCCTGCAGCGTGCCCGGCCGTGCCACCCTCGGGGACGGCCGTGGTGACCAGCCCGCTGTGCTGGCTGATGCGGAACCAGCCCAGCTCGTTGCCCGAGACGATGCTGTACTTGAGGTTGGCGTTGAGGCCCGAGTCGCGGTCCGTGGCGCTGAGGCCCCGCACGTAGCTGCCCAGGGGCACGTCCTCGCTGATGTTCACCCTGTACACCGACTGCCCGAAGACGGGCGGGTGGTCATTGATGTCGTTCACGAAGATCACCAGGCTGGCTACCGAGGAGCGGCTCACGGGAGCTGCCACCGCCCCGTCGGGGGAGAAGACGGAGGTGGGGGAGCCTGGGGGCGGCGGCGGGGCCCCGTAGTTATCCGCCACCGCCACGGTAAGGTTATAAGCCGGGATGCGCTCCCGGTCCAGCGCGGCCGCTACCTTGATGAGGCTGAGGTTGGGTACCTTACTGCTGTGCACCTCGAAGTGCCGCTGCTCGTTTCCCGCCAGGATGGACACGGAGATGTTCCCGTTGGCCGCGGGAGAGTCGGCATCGCTCACCGTCAGCAGGGCCACCACCGTGCCGGGGGCCGCGTTCTCATCCACGGAGGCAAAGCGGGAGGTGGCCGGGAAGTAGCGGAACTTCACCCGGGGCTCGTTGTCGTTGACGTCGAGCAGGCGGATGAGGGCCTCGGCCCGGCCGCTCAGCGCCGGCACCCCGCGGTCCGTGGCCTGGACCGTCAGCGAGTACTGCTGCCGCGTCTCGTAGTCCAAGCGCTCACGGATGCGGATCACCCCGCTCTCGGGGTCCACCTCAAAGGGGAGGCTGCCGGCCCCGTCCCCGCCGCCGCTGCCGCCGTCGCCTCCCTCCAGGCGGTAGCGGATGTCGGCATTGGTGCCCTCGTCGGCGTCGGCCGCGGTGACCTGGAGAACGCTGGCCCCGACGGGCGCGTCCTCGGGCACTCGCGCCTGGTAAAGCGTCTGGCTGAAGACGGGCGGGTTGTCATTGATATCCTGGACGGTGACGTTGACCTGGAGGTACCCTCGGCGACGGGGCTCGCCCTTGTCCTCCACCTGCACCAACAGCTGGTAGGCGGGGGTGGCCTCCCGGTCCAGCCCCCCGCGGGAAACCAGGTGCAAGAAAGCTCCCTCACCGCTGGGGTTGAGGGTGATGTTGAGGCGGAAGCGGCCCTCCTCGTTGCCGGCCACGATCCGATAGGAGCCGTGGTCCACGCCATTGGTGCCACTGTCGGCGTCGGTGGCAGTGTCCAGGATAAGCTGGCGCCCGCTGCCCGTGTCCTCCTTGAAGGTCACCACGATGGAGGGCTCGGGGAAGACGGGCGCGTTGTCGTTGAGGTCGAGCACCAGGACGCGCACCTCGCTGGGGTAGGTGGGCTGGCTGGAGAGCACCACCAGGTCCACCACGTCGCTGGCCAGGCTCTCGCGGTCGATGGTGGCGCGGGTGCGCAGGGCGCCCGAGGTGGCGTTGATGGCGAAGAGCTCGTGGTGCTCGCTCAGGCGGTAGGTGAAGCCGGGCCGGGTGGCGATGGTGCCCACCCAAGTGCCGGGCGGCTGCTCCTCCAGCACCCGGAACACCTGGCGCGGCTCCGCGGCGGCGCTGCCCAGCGGCGGCAGCAGCGGCAGCAGCAGCGACAGCAGCAGCGGCGGCCCGCGGGGGGCGGGGGGGCGGCCCATGGCGAGCCGGGGGCGCAGCGCCCCGAGGGGGCGGCCCGGCGCCGCCGCTTGCCCCGCTCCCGCTGCCGCTGCCCTGCCCTGCCCGCCGCCTCTCTCGGCACCCGCCGACGCTGCGCTCCGGTAGGCGGACGGGAGCGGAGCCGGCGGCTCTCCGCGCTCACGGGACGCTCCGGCTCTGCCTCTGCCGCCGCTCCGGGGCTGGGGGGCGGCCGGGGGCTCCGCGCCGCATCGCCGCTCAGCAGCCGCCGCCGCCGCCGCCGCTACCGCCGGGGCCCCCGCGGCCCGCCGCTCCCGCGCGGTGCCCGCCGCCCCGCCGGCATGCCCGGGCCGGTCGGTGATCGGCGGCCGCCCGGACCCAACTTTGCCCGGCGCTCATGGATCCCGGCCCTCTTGACGGCCGGGCCGGCTCCCCCCACGGCCGCCCATTGGCCTCCCGGCCGCGCCGCCCCGCCCCGGCCCGCCCCCCGCACCTGAGGGGCCGCCCCGGCGGGAGCGGGACGGGCGGGGAGCGCGGGGGGAGCCCCGGGAGCGGGGCCGGGGGCCCCCGGGGCGCTCCCGGCTGGAGAGGGGAGGCAGCCGGGAGCCCGGCGGGCCGGGAGGAGCGGGCCGGGCTGCCCCGCGCAGCGGGGGACGCGGCGGCGGCGGCGGCCCCGCTTACTTTGGATGCAGTTGAGGAGGGAAGTGGCGGGACCCGCTATCCCGGGAAATGCGGCGCTGGCAGCGCCTCCCGCGGGCCGGCAGCGCCCTCTGCCGCCACCGCCCGGCCCTCGGCAGCGGGAGTGCCGGAGCATCCCGCCGGAACCCTGGCCTCCTCGGCCCGCCCGGCAGAAAGCCCCCTCCTGCCCCAAAAAAAAACCCTGACGAAGCTCCTGCTGGCAGCAAAAGTTTTAGTTTTGTACGAGTTGATCTTTAAATACGAGCAGAGTCGTAAACGCAAATCTATAGATAGCAATTAAGGTGGCAATGTAAATCTAGCAATTGAAGTGGCAAGGTGAATCCAGCATTGCCGCGTAGCGGATCAGCAAATTTCAGAGTTTATTTATCCCTGTGACAGAGTTAATGAACCTGGCAGTGTGTTTTCCAGCACGGAAAAGTCGGAAAAGTGAGAAAAGAAGTGGGAAAAACAGTAGGGGAGCGTAGAAGGATAGGGTGTCAAAAGCAGTTTGTTCCCTGCTGGTACCCTGGATATAATCAAAGAAAGGGAGATCAAATAAACATGGACAGCAATCTTGGCTGGAAGCAGCAAGGAGGAAGAGGTGGTTCCTGTTCCCATATTGCCATCTAACACAAAGGGATACCTCGAGCCAGTAATTTCTGCAAATCCCTGTTTCCTGTAGGGATGGATCCTGGCACCCGCGAGCATCCCCGGCCCCGAGGTCGAGCTGCGAGGGACGCTGAGCCCGGCACCTCTCCCTGCACCGCAGCGCTGTTGCCGCAGTTCATCTTTCCTCCGGCACACCGCTGCCCTCAGCCCGTGATTACTTATTCATTCTCCAGCTGCCGACCTGGAGGAGAAGGGCTTTTCCGCCTCCAGGCGCTCTGCTTCTCCTAGCTGCACTAGTTCGCTAGGAGATAAGTCACCCTCAAGCTATTGTGGGTGTAAAGACCTCCTCCTCCTCCTCCTCCTCCTCCTCCCCTCTTGCGAGAGGGATAAAGGAGTGGGACAGCTGAGAAGGGATGCCCGGCGCTGCAGCAGTTCTTTGCTATTTAACTCCACCTACAGGCGTGCATCGAGCCTTGCCTGCGGCTCGCTGGATGCTCCCGAAAGCTGTTCTCTTGACTTCTGCTACAAAAGTGTAATAAAGTCACTTTGGATGAGCCGGCAAAACCCAGCACTGATAGGCTATGTACGAAGAAATAAGATTATATGGGTTGGAGGGGGAGGATTACCAACATAACTTATCGTCAGCCTTCACTGGAACAGCTCTCGAAGCATTCACATCTTAATCACTGGAGTTTTTTCCTCACCACATGGGGTTTTTCGCATCTGGCAGGTAAATTTGACCTCCAAGTCCAAAACACAGCACGGAGAAGCATTCTTCCCCTGAAAGGAACTTCGGTTCTTTCCCTAATTAATAGGTCATATTGAATCACTAACCAGCTATTTTTCACGTGGAGCAGGCACAATCTCGTTCTGACATTGTTCAGGCTCTTCTGTGCCCATAGTTTGTGCTTCCCTCTGGGCTCTTCTCTCAAATGTCAGAATAAGAAATGCTGCTGCAAAGGTATGGAAATTCAAATGTATGAAAGCAAAACATCAGCCTTTTAAATACTGTACATCAGAGATAAGCAAAATGGCTAAAATTCTGAGCAGGAAAGAATATCCAGAAAACAGGAGAATATCTAGACAGGAGGTTTTAAAGCACCATTTTATTGCTACTCTAGAAAATCATAACTAATGTTTGTAAATATTAGATCCCAGCATGTGCCCCTTGCATTCTATTAACAGAAAATGATACATTGCAAAGCTTTGCAACACATAAGAATGAATCAAACAAAATCTATTTGCCAGTTTACAGGCCATGTGATTTAATACTTTCAATTATATCAATGACCTGATATAATAAATGTAAATATCTCAGAGTTTTTTCAAAAACACAATTTGCTTGAGCCTTTTGTACTTTTTGTAGATGTAAAAATGTTTTTCTAGATGACTCCTTCACAAGAGAAACAGGGACATCCTTTAAATTCCATTCCTGAAGTGTTTCAATATATCAAAGTTCCATTTTGTAGGATCCAGGAAGTTGCTTTTTTAAATCCAAATCTTTACAAAAAGGTAAATAAAACTTTACAGACAATCTCCAGCTACAAAAATAATGACAGGGAATTTTTTCAAAATAATTTTCTCATTGCAACTGGTTTTTCGTTTGTTTGTTTGTTTTTTTTTTTGCTGTGAGCTGTTTCCAATGTAGCCAAACTTAGAAGATGTTTTAAAACCAACTGTACTTTTTTACAAGTTATTCTAATGGCTGAGAAAATGCCCATTGAAGTTGGAGCAGCTTTGTAAGTATAAAGCAATATCTTTATTATAAAGTCTGTGCATGTCAGTGGAATTACTCTGGTGCTTCACCAGCATAAGTGTGGGTTGAGTTTTTGACCCCTTTTAGATTAACACAAATACGTTTAGACAGAGTTAAGACTGTGCTAAGAAGCACTGCACCACTCATAACTTGCAGGAATAGAAATAGAGCGAAGAATAGGTCATTTTTGCACTTTCTGTCTTGCCTCCAGCTCTGTTGATAACACCTCCCAACACTTCATCAGGCTTTCACCTCCAGATATGGAAGAAGCGATCTAATCCCAACGCTGTCCAGCTGACACTCCACTGCAAAATCTGAATAACAACCTCAGTGTCCATTGTCAGCAGATCAGCACATCTGGCTGTCACGTTTAATGTGCTTCCAACGCTGTTTTTGCCTGAAGTGGGCCATGATGCTGCTGAAATGTTGTGCTGGAAGGCACAGACAGTACAGAAGCAGAGAGCTGATGAATGAAGTGAAAAGCGTTATAGGGGAGAAAGAATTTCTAAGCAATTTTTTTCCTTGTGTAAGTGTAAGGAAAATTGAATACATACCTATTATCTCACACAGCCCTCAGAAGTCTTAGGGTTGCAATTGGATATCACAACAGGGAGAGAATTTCATTCTGCAGCCAGAACAGGAACTGGTTATGAATTCAGCAGATCTGGCAGGTAGGTTTCTGTGTTTTATATTTGATGAGCTAAAGGTAAGAGCACAAAAGCTCTGTTTGATGCACCGTGCTCCTGAGTGATGCAAGACTTGGCACTGGGCATCCTCATTATCCCTTGAAGGCAGCTGGAATCCTGCCCACACTTGCATCATTACAGTTTAGTCAATGATCTTAAAGGTCTTTTCCAACCTAAATCATTCTGTGATCATCTACAGACCCCAGCTTCATTGAAGTCTTCATTGATGTGAGACATTTCTTTCTTAAGAGGGTGCAGCATGTGTTTGATGAATGAGTAAATCTATTTTTCTTTGGTTCTCTTACTGAACTTTTTCACTCTTGGTCCCTTTTACTAACTGCATTTGATTTTTTAACACCACTTTATGTTTCAATTAGGGGCAGATAGAGTGGAAAACACCTTTGCTCCACCACTTTCTCCTTTGATGCTCCAGGAATAAAATATTACTGTAGCGTTTTCCTCAGGATGCAGTTTAGCAGTCACTGAGGCAGAATAACGCTGATTTAAATCAATATCTATTGAACCCTACCTTTTCATTATTAGGTGGATAATACCCCATGAGTCCTGCTCTTGTTATGAGGACTGAACATGGCATATCATTCAAGTTTCACTTGCTGTGACACTAAATAATTCAGGCTGGGGTAGTCATAATGTGTCACTGAGAATGACATCCTCCCAGACAGGGACAGCAGCATCTGACTTTAAGAGCCTGGTTCAATTCTCAGTTCACATAATGAGAGCTGAATTGGCCTTTTGATATTTATTACTTAATAGACTCGCTCAGCTTGGAAAAAGAGCATTAAAGTGTTTTTCCAGCCATGTTTTATAGCCCAGAAATATACTGGTCTGAACTCAGTAGTTTAATTTTTCAACACCTGCTCTGCAACACCATGTTTTCTTTTCCCTTTAACAGCTAGGGCACCCCACAGTGCCCTTAACTGTATATTGTGGCTGTGGGTTTTGGGATTTTTTTTTTTTAATTAAAGTTTGGGGGTGTTTTTTTAATAGCTCATGGCCTGGCTGCTGGCAAAACCCTGCTGAAGTCAGGCACTGCCACATTTTTAAAGGTTTTGAAAAATATCCTCTACAATTCGAGTGTTAAATTCAGCATTATTTCCACTCAAAGTCAGATTCCCATCAAATCAATGGAAGAATCCCATCACACCTGAACAGAAAAAGAAAGTTAAAAGTTACAGTAAAAAAACCCTAGCACATAAAAAGTGGAAATCTTGCAGTTTAAAGCCAAAACTGTACTGATCTCTGACACTTAAGGATGACTTAATGACCAGGAGAAAGAAAGAAGAATCCCAAAGCAAGCGCTTATTTTCGGTTCACTTTTGTTTTAAGTGCTCTGATTCCTTTGTCACAGGGTGCAAAAGCCTAAATTGCAACCAAGGGCTTGTATAATTCTCTTTTCTATTGTCACAGTAAAACTTCCATGGATCAAATCAGGAGTTTGTAAAGTAACTGGGAAATATTGAAATACGTGGAATGCATACATGTTGTCATGGCTTGGAAAGCCACAAATTGAAAGAGTAAATTTCAAAAAAAAAAGAAAAAGCTTTAATTTTGTCCATAATATGTTGCTTAGTCATTAAAAAAAACCAAACAAAAGCAGTGCTGTCAGCTGTTTTAGGTGGAGAAACTTATTAAGCTGATTTTAAGACTGAAATTGTAATTTCCTGGGAACCCACAAGATGGTAGAGTTCAGCTGAGGAGAGAAACTAGGCTGCATCTTTTGCCTGGACCATGAGCACATAGTTACTAACCAGTTAAAAGTACTAATTTTGCTATGTCCAAGATACTCAAACAATTCTGACCTTTTCCTTTTTTTTTTTTTTTTTCATAAACTGTTTAAACATTTGGAGAGCTTTTATTTTCTGGCTTAGTCTTTGTTTTCTATTTGAAGGAATGCACCTCATTACTCCTTCAAGCATCTGTAGTCCATACTCTTGATGGAGTTTAGTAATGGGATGCAATTATTGACAGTGAGACACTGGGAAAATAAACTGTTTGTCTGGAATCCAGAAAATCTGGAACACATCATCGTGCAACTGTACACAGTCACTGTGAGGCTGCTGGGCACTTACTCAGTCTTCATTAAACAAAGCAACCTAAAATCTCTAAAACCTAAATCTCCTAAAGTCTCTAAATCAGAAATACCACCTATTATCCAGTAAAAGAGCTCAGCAAATGTACAAATCTGGGAGTTAAATCTGCTCACTGGAGCCCAACAGCTTCACTGGTAGTCACCCTGATGCTAAGTGGGGCTTCACTGACTCTCTTGTCATGATGCCAGCTGCTCAAGGAAGAGAAATAAAGTACCTCTAGCATCTCAAATGCAGTTTTTGGAGAAGAAAGACCATGAATGTCCAAACCACTTGGCGCTCAGAAGAATAAAAATTCGGTATGAACTTGGTTACAATGGCAGTTTAATTCAGCATGGATAGATGAGAGGATAAAGCAAGCAAAGCTAGGGAAAAGTGTATTTTGAAAGAATTTAATAGTATCTGCATAATATTCAGAAATATGTACTCTCTATAGGGGAAAAAAAAAAGCCCAACAACCTCCCTCAAGATTTTTAAGAAATATCAAGAAGAACTATGAAGCATTCAAGGACAAACAGCACACAGACTCTGTCCTGAGTAGTGTAAGTAGGCCTTATATTACATAACCTTAAAGTAAATTATTATATTTCATGCTTGATAATAAAATTAAAATCCCATATTTAAATCAGTCCCAGAAAAACACAGAACAAGTTTATTATGTCTTTATTTTAGTAGCATATGGTGATTTATTAGGGAGCCTTTTTGATACGCTGAGGAAAAATCTTGGAGCCTTTAGGCTGTGCAGAAGGTGAAATACATCATGTTTTATGTTAATTAAACATTTAGTCTTTCACTGATTAAGGAACTAAAGGTAGAACTTTATTTTTACAAAAATTTGCAAGTAATGTTAAAACTCCAACACATTATGAAGGGACCCTAAGGGTAAGTCACAGTCACTTTATATCACTACTTAATGTCATCCTGAAAAGTACTTTCATTACTCTATGGTGAAATATAGCGCACTAAGTGCTGAATGGGAATTGTCAGAGAAAGCTGGGACTCACATCAGGTGACAATAAATGAGGAATGATTTCTTGTGGCTGGAGAGGCAGCTGTAGTGCCCTGTGAAGGGGAGATTAAGCCCTGAGCAAAGGAATTTGAAAATACCAAAATGACGGGTTAACCCAGAGCTGGGCCAGATAAGGACTTTCTCTTGAAATTTATCCAGAATGTTGATCTTGAAGGTGGTTAGAGGGCTGGAGCAACCTGGGTCAAACACAGAAAGAGTCAAACCCTCTCCTGAAGAGAGAGCAAAGTCCCTCCAAAGCTCTTTGATGTCCTGGGTTTCAGGTTGTTGGAAACTTTAATAATAAACCTCTTTGGTATGCATAATTTCACATAGATATTTATGTGTGTCCGTCTGGGAATGAAATAGCAATAGGAACAGACTGATCACAATCACAGTGATCGTGAAAGAAAAGGGAGAATGACCCCAGAAGGTGTTTTTTGTACACCTCTTCAGTATTTGAAATGGTCTTTGACTGGGAATCACTAAAATTTCTGCCATGATTTTCCTTAGGGAATGCCTCATTTACAGTCTGCAGTGTATGCTCTGCATTATTCCAGAATAGAATCCTAAAACATGCTGAGTTGAGAGGGTCCATCAGGATCACTGGGGCCAATAAATTCTGTCTGGAAGTATTTGCTGTAGTACAGATCACTTATATTAGCAAGGGGTGGTGGGGGAGTGTATTTATTTATTTTTATGCAAGCTTCATTTGAGGCTAAGCTGCTTCACTTTCTTGAGGAGTCATTATCCATATGGAAAAGCCACTGCCCATTCCATTTGACCCATTCCTCTGTTTTACAGCTGACTGCTTCCATTCAATTTTGAGGTAACAAGCATTTTTACCACCCTCCCTCCCCACTTAAATGGTGCTTCTGTCAATGTTTCTGGTTTTGTGATCCTAATGAGAAACTGAAAGCCGTCCACTAGTCACCATTCCAGAGCATGTCAGGAAAGAGGCAGAACAGGTTTCAGCCCCTTGATGAAAACAAACATAACCAATATAACTATTCAAACTAATGTAACTAATTCCTTCACACATAGTGCACTGAGTGCAGAGAACCCCAGAGCAGGGAGAGCACCTGCTTGGCCATGGGGAGGCACTGCAGGTTTCTAAAAGTGGCTATTTCTGCTTTGGCAGGAGTGTTCTTTCCCTTTTAGAGCATTTATTAGACGAACTCTCATAACCACCTGTTCTATAAATCCTGTTATGAAGTTAATCCAGTGTGCAACCTTAACTAAACAATTATTTGCTCTTAAAATAATATAATCCAAGCCACATTTTGAAACAAATATTTGAAGACACATTAAATATTAGGAAGCCCAGTATTTTCACACTGAAATAAGCATTTCCATCACTCCAGTTTTGGTGTCTCTTGAAACCATCGCAGTGTTATTGTGAACCAGATTGGTTTGAAGGTATATGTTTAAATAAGAAGCAAAATCATGCTTTCAGAAAGGCAGGTTTATCTGTGTGTTTACAAACAAACCTTTCTTCCTATCTGGACTTCTGTTCTGCCAGCCCAGCTCAGGTTTGCAGACAACAGGGTTGGTACCCCAGCGAGGTTGGTACCCCAGGTGACCGTGCAGGTGACATGGGGGCAAACATTATTTGCCTTAAATTCTACCTACAATTATCCTTTATAATTTCCCTGACAGAGCACTGACCTTAAAATAGGAGGCAGTGCCTGGAAGGGATGAGAAGACCTGTGAAGGCAGAAAGCTTTTGGTCTAGTGCAGCTTCCTTGCCAAGGAAGAGCACACTGGTGACCTGGTGACCTTGCTGCAGCGTGACCCAGGCCTTGACCAGGGAACAGCCCAGCTTCTTCCCCCAGATTTCTCTACATGGGAATGTGGATGCTGGGGAGAGGAGTGGAAGTCTGCTGGGGCAGAGAACCAGGAGCAGAGCCATAGTAATGAGATAATTCCCTTCCTTGTCCCGCAGTTTCTCAGCATTGAATTCTTCCTGCTGCAGGTCATGTTTCCTTAAAATTCACAAAAACTAACTCGACTTCTCCCACTGTCTGTCGGTTTTCATATTCCACTGGGAGTGTGCAGCAGTAATTGTGTTTGGTTGGTGTTAGAGGGAGCTGCTGTGTTTGTGTTTAGGGTGTCTCAGGGCAAATGGCTTTGGCAAGTCACTGCTCGGGGCGCGGGAGGCAGATTGTTCGTAGGTGCAGTCTGTGCCCACGGACTTTCTCGGGCTGTTGCAAACCTGGACTTGTATGTAGAGACTTGTACTGGGTTTGACAGCTTAGAAATGTTGTAAAATCATTTCCTAATATCGTGCCATTAATATATGGCGCTTTTTTTGTTGCTTTTTTTAAAGTATACGCCAAGGGGTTAAATCTTGGCAGGTCAGATTTTCTGTGTGGCAGGAAGTGTCGCATGCCAACATCTCTGACTGAAGATGGTACATGTTTCCCACACCACACTTCTCCCTAGCGTTGCCTCCACTCATCACAGCGATCCAAAGCACTGCCAAAATCCCTGTGTGCAAAAGCACCCACCTGTTCTTCAGCCCTCCCTCCTGCAGCACAAGGGCAAGGCACAGGCAGGCACGATGGGTGCGGGGAAGGAGAGCCACAGCTAACCTGCCTGTTTGCCTGGAAACCTGAAATTGTTGGTGGGCATCTTCCAAGAGGAAAAAAAAAAAAAAAAGTCATTTAATAGATGTATGGACTTCTGTTTCTGCTGTTTCTGTGGAATAATGTGTGCACTAGGAAGCATATACAGCAATTAGCACTAAGAGCTGTTAATACACAGCCCTGGGTCAGAATAATTTCAACAGAAAGATTTATTTATACTTTTTTTTTAAGCAGAAAGTTCTTACAAAAAGGTGTCTGCAATTGAATATTTTTATTTCTTCCTCCTTTTTCTGTCCTCTCTCTCTGCTTACCTTGTTCATTGAGATTTTAAACCACAAAGAGCAGGGACTGAACTCACTCCACCTTTGAACCACCCATACCACAGTGGTATCCCTCCTTGTTGGGAGTCCTTCTCTTAAGTACAATCCTAGGTAAAAAACCACTTTAATTAGTGAAAATACCTTGCAAAAATATTCTGCCCCACTTGCCCAACTCTAGCTAAGCAACAGAAAAAGAAGAAGAAAGCAGAATGCTGTATAATGAGCTCTTGGGGTAATATCATTGTGAATCAAGTTTTATAAATCATTTCCTGTGAATTTTGAAGAATAAAACCCAAGGACTTATTCAGCTTCTTATTCTGTTGTCTTAGATCTGGCTTCCTACCAAAAGAGGTTTACAACAAAAATGTTAGTGCTGTATTTCAGAACCAAGTGCCAATATCAGTATTTTTCAGAAAATAAAACTGCATTGTTAACCAAATTTATTTAAAAACAAATCAGCAGGACCTCTTTGTAATTATGTATGTGCCTAGCTATTTGCAAAATCTTTTCTTTATCTGTAATCCTTCAGAGGATGTAGTAGAAAGGGGCCAGTTCCTCTGAGTTTCCCCCCTGCTCAGAGTCTAAAAGGGTTTAATTGTCTGCACAGATGTTGGTCTCAGCAGGGTACAGTAGCTCTCTGTTATTTTTTAAAAGGGGGAAGAAAAAAGTTAAAGATTTTGCGAAAACTAATACTCTAAGTATTTTCTTGGAGCATCTATGTATATCCCCTTTTGGCTGTCTCTGAGCATATGAAAAGATGGACTATATTTCCAAGCAGCTCTGGACACAAAGCCAGCTTTCTGTGTCCCCCATGTCCCCCCATCCTGCCTGCCCTGCCCAGCCCAGCCCCAGTGGCTGCCCCTGACCCCCAGCCCCACCAGCCTGCCCATGTCTGCCCAGTGCCTGGGGATGCTGAAAACAGCTCTGGGATGCTTTGCCTTGGTGCAGGTGTAGTCTCCCTGCCCTAAGAGGGGCTGTGTTATGTGGATTTGCATGATATTTGCATCCCTTTCCTAAGAGAAGCTGTGGCTGCCCCATCCCTGGAAGTGGCCAAGGCCAGACTGGAGAGGGCTCTGAGCAACCTGGTCCGGTGGAAGGTGTCCCTGCCCAAGGGGTTTGGAGCTAGAAGGCCTTTAGGTCCCTTCCAAACCAAGCTGTTCTATGACTGTGATCATTTTAGAAAGTGCAAATGGTACTGTAAGGAAGTATCTTATTTCTGTTGCACATGTATGAAGGAACCTTGAACAAAGTGAGAATGACCACCTTGCAAATGAGTAGGAATGAAAACTGCTAATGAAATGATTCTCTGAATTTGTCCTAACACAGTTTTTATAGTTTAATTTTCAACATTTTATAAACGTAATTTTGCTTTCATGCTTTCTCTTAAATTTAATACATATCATGACTGGAAGTCATCTGCTATTATATTTTGATAGCATCAGAACTGAACAGTCTTGTTAGTTCTACCACAGTTATCTGAACCTCATTTACCACAATCTCCTTGTTTTTCAAAATAATTGTATCCCCAGAAAGCTATTAATTGTATTTAAAAGCACTACCATTAGCCAAGGCCTTAATTATGCAAACATATTCAGTGTCCCTACGATGTTTGGCTAATCAAGGTGGCACTGTCTAAACAGCAGCTCTGTGCTTAGGTCTTTCTGCCCTTGGATGAATAATCTTCCCTGCACCTGTTGTGCATCACAAAAATAATTGGATGTCTTATGAAACAATAAAAAAAAAAACCTAAATGATGACTCCGACTTCAGTTCACTCCCTGAAATAATATTCAGTTTTTTCCATCGGCAAAGGACATGATCCAAGATATCGAACGATTATTAGCAGACTTTTTAACAGCAGAATTTTGAAAGATGAAAGCTCTCTTTGCCTAGTCTGTTTTCTTTCAAATGCCTGTTTATAGATCAATTATTTAAAAAAAAAAAAAAAGAAAAGAAAAAGGTCCTCCAGTTATATGGATCAATATCCAACAAATCAATGACAGAAGGGAATCCCCATAAGGCACAATTAAATCCTGCAGCCGGCAAATTCCGTGCACACCGGCTTTCTGACCTCTGTCAGATGGGATATTCTGGAGGATATGCTGACTAAATGTAGGAAAACAATAATTCATAACTGATTCCCAGAACAATAGCTCCAATCCTTGATTAGGAGCCTCCCACTATCTTTGGATTATAGCAGTTTGCTGTAGAGCAAACTGCCTCCTTTTTCACAAGGAATTGCTGCCTTAGTCCACATGCATTGCTAGATCAACAAATAAACTTGTGGCATAAACATGAAATGCTGGTATTTTGCACTGGGCTGGTTGCTGAAGGTGGATCTGTGTGTGTGAGGTGGACAAGGCACCCTGCACTGAAGCAGGCGCCCATGTTTTTGGGAATGCCGCCGAGGCTTACCCTGCCCTGCTCCGCTGGGGACTGCTGGGACCCCATGCTGCCTGGCTGGTCCTGCATCCCTTTGTTGCTGAACAAAGGAGCCTCAAGGTAAAAACAGCACAGATCCTTGCTCTGCTATCAGCACTGATTACAAAATCAGTTCATGCTACTGAGCAAATGCTCCATAAATTGCTTTCACTGAGGTGCCTCCTGTTTATCGTCCACCTGCGCTATTCTCTCGTTTCCTACGGCATTTGTAAAGGCTGTGCTCAGCACCCCAATACATCTCCATTGATTTCAGTTTCCCAGGCTGGTGTATTTCCTTTACAGCCTTGCTGATGCCAGCTGATAAGCCTGTTCTTTAATAAAAACAGACATCAGTGATCACTACATGTCCTGTGGACTGTATGTTGGATCTGAGGAGCAGCACCCTGCTCATGTGCCTCCTCCTTTCCAGCTTGTGTGCCAGCAGCACTGCCACACTTTCATTCTTTTACAGAGCTCTCTTCTCCCTGTTTCTGCTAAGTGGACATCACTGCATTGCTTTCCCATTCAAGGTCAACCCCACTGAGCCAAATTTCCTCTTGGATTCTGTTATTCTCTGGAATTCTGCACCACAGAAATGAAACACCCTGTTATATTCACTGCTAGCTCAGTGTTACCCAGTATTTTAGAGCAGAGCTTTGTCATCATTCCTCCTAGAGCCTAAAATGATGTCTGAAAGCTTGGTGTATGTCCACTTCAGACAACACTTTTCTCATCATAGCCTGAAGAGCATCTCTCTATCCTTCTTCATTGGATACCTGGAAAAACTGAATTTCTTTCTACCCTTTAAAAAACATCATCTTTTACCTTCCTATTAAAAAATGTGTGATTCAGGTGATGAGGGAAAGATCTCACCATTGTTTATACTGACAGTTTTTTCTCCCTCCTTGGGCAAACCCGACTTTCCTGATTAACAAGATGTTGTCAGTGCTGCATGGAGACATGGGAATCTGTGAAAAATTTAATAGAATTGGCTGTTACACACTTAGGAATATCAAGTGCTTTTCAAGATAATAGCATCTGGTACCAGAACCTGGAACACAAATTATACTTGGTAATAGAGGAGGTAAGGATAAAATAAAATCAGTGTCTGTACTGTGAACAAAGAGAAATCGAAGCGTTCCATTTTTTAAATTTAGTAGAATACCAGAGACTATTTGAGCATGAAATTCCCTGGCATATTTACTACCACTTTTTAGGTAGAGAAAATCCGATCTTGTGCAAATTCATCTGTTTCCAAGCTTTCCATGTATCCAGTAATTGTAAACTAGAAAAAAAATATATAGATAAGATTAATCAAGCCAGGAGTTTACCATAAAAAGCTGCATGTGTTCATATGTGAAATATACATGCAAGAGTTTCAAAATACTGAAAGATGCTCAAGGAGATAAAATGTTCATCTCACTTCTATTGGATCAAAGTCAATCTTGGCTTGATTTGAATTATTGGAAAAATTCCCAGGGTTTCACCTTGCAAGTGTGTCCAGCAGGCTCTTGTAATGGTCAAAATATATTTGTAAGCCAATAAATCAGCTAGTATTAAACTTCCATGCTAATTAATTGGCAAGAAGGATCCTTTACCCTATTTCATGCAAACACTGGATGAAATTTGCAGTATTTTAGTTCATAAGCCATAGGTAGGAATGAGATGTAGCCTGGATTGTGTCTTGCCCCACCTCCTCAGTAGGGGCACTGAAGGACAGAACTATCTTTGGATGGGATGAAGCACTTGTAATCAGAGTTGCCCTGATCCTTTGAGCTGTCCATATCATCTGAAACCTTCAGTAATATTCATTCTGTGATGATTTTCACACGGTCCATGATGAGTTAGTGAGAGACAATGATAAAATTAAGCCAGTTTTATCAGTCTTGCAGAAACTGATGCATTAAATTTATTTATGGCCAGTGAAGACAGGCAAAAGCCTGTCATTAAAGATCACAGAATCATAGAGCCATTAAGGTTGGGAAAGACCTCTAAGATCTTTGAGTTCAATCATTAGCACCATGCACGCCACTAAATCCAAGTGCCACATCCACATTCCATCTGAAAAATTCCAGGGATGGTGAATTCACCACCTCCCTGGGCAGCCTGTTCCAATGCCTGGCCACCCTTTCAGGGAAGAAATTGCTCCTATTATCTAATCTAAACCTCCCCTGGTCATTTGAGAAACTCTAAGCCTGACAAAAGCCTCTCATCATTCTTCAGGGTGCATTCTCTGGGTCCAGTGATGGTGAAGGCACATTTTGGATTCGGGCAGGAGCTGGAAGAGGAAACGAAAGGAGTTGGCTGCTGTCACAGCAGTTTCAGCTGGGTAATGTGTCTCCTACAGCCAGAGACTGCAGCAGCATGTGTTTACCCAGAGAACTCTTCAATAATGTATGGTCGGCTGAGGAGCACATCATAATTCTGTCAGGATGGAAAGAGCAGCAGAGAGGGGCTGCTTTAACATCCAAATTGGCTCAGGAACCTCTGCTGTGAGGGCTTCCCAGTGTGGCATTACTGTCACAGCAACCCTTCCATTTTGTACCCATTAACGCTCCCCGAGAAGGAATAAAAGATGATAAAAGCTGAATTTTCATAGAAAAGGAGCACAATTCAACTGCAGCAGTTCATAAAACGCCATAAAAATAGAATAGAAGCTGCAAGAATGAAAAAAAAAAAAAAAAAAGCTTTTTTTCCAGCCATAGCTGTAGCTATCCCTGGATGCAGTTTGGCTGCTCTGGCTGGCTTGGCAAAGCAGGGACACAGGGTGTGCTCTGTCACTGCAGAGGAAAATGCCCACCCTGGTCAGCACAGGCACTGCCCCTTGCCAACCAGGAACTGAAAAGTTCCATCTCAGTTACAAACTTCATCTTTAAATAACCATTTCTGTGTCCCAGGGATCGGATTGTAAGTAAAAGATGCGATTAAAGGATTTCCTCTCTGTTTTCTCTTTTTGCTGTTTCTCAGTGCAGAAACTGCCATTGAAAAAATCCCTCAGGGACAGAGAGGAAAGAAATGTCTAAATGTTATAATACCTGTTCTCCTTGACTTATTTTTGTGGTCATAAAACCATGGCAACATGTAACTCACTTCTATCTCTCTGTTTGTCAAGTGCCAAACATACTGGAGCTACTGAGGTGCAACTGGTGGCTAGCAAAGAATTTTTTCACAGCTATAAATTTATTATTTTATTTATTTATGACAAGGAAACATATGCATGCCTGACAATTTTATAATTTTAAAACTGAAAATTATGTTGGGTTCCACAGAGGCAATGAACTGTCTTCATTCTGCAATTTGAAACTTGAAGGCTCTTCCCGTGACTTCTTTCACTTCTGTCTTCTCATTTTTGTCCATAATGTGTGTCCATGGGTGCGTGTTACAGAGAGGGAAGGATTTAGGGAGGGGGCAGGGGAGAGAAAGAAGTGGGGGAAAGGAGTTAGAACAAATATGGACATAACACTAGATATTAGGCACGTGCAGGATATGGCCCAAAGAACATGGGTGCAGTCTCCCCTGTAGCACTTAATAAATGTTAGCACTAATATTGAAAAAACTGAAGAATATGAGATATTTCAGCTTGGTCTGCAGGTCTTTCAGACTCTGCTTTTAAGATTCAAAATAAAGAGCTCTAGGGTAGAGACTGAATATCTATGTGTTTGTATATTGGAGATACTTGTCTGAACAACACTTTTAATTCAGTTGTAGGTTGGTTTTTTTGTTTTTTTAATGGCTTTATTTTGTGCTTGTAAATTTTAAAGAACTTGAGTTGTATAGGGTGATTTGGCGAAAGGGATGTTTGCGTTTAAACCTAAATATAAGTATTTTAAAGTGAAAGTGCACCACAGTATTCTGCATTACAGCTGTCGCTGAAAAATATTCCTACGGCTCTGCTCCCATGAGTGCTGGTATTTGCCAGGATAGCCTGATCACTCATCTTCCAGAGGAGAGGAGACACCTCAAAGGGAGCCTCTGGCACTCATATAAACACCTTCAGATACATGACCCTGTTCTACCTACAGACACAGGGAGATTTGCTGTATCTCTTGACTCTTTTTGGAGCAGAAGGATAAGAGATTCCTGATTTGGTTTGGTTTTTTTTTTTCCCCCCCTTAGACCGTAACAGTGAGTTAAATAGATTTTTGTTTGCCGATGCCAATGACTTCTAAACAACGCCACCATTGTGGAGGCCTGCCCTCCACACTGCAGTGCCTGGAGTGGCTCCCCTTTCGAGGAAACCGCTCCCAATTATCTGTCCCCCTAATGAGCATTCCTCATTTCTGAGAAGCTGTAACCTAGAGGCTGAGGCGGTATTGTTATGACAGCACAACTGTGTATTGATGTCAAGCTTGTAGGTCCCTTATCACTTGTCTGCCCCAGCGCATTCAGTCCAGGACAAACAGCGCTGAGGCGGCTCCATTTACAAGGAGTCCCTGCAGCGCTCAGAAACCCCAGATGCTATCAGGGAGTATCGATAGACGGGGTATAGCGTGACAAAGTGAAACCTCATAGCCCCCTGTGACTCCCTGAGGCCGGGCCTGGAGCTCCCCGCGGCTGGAAGCGCTGGGCCGAGCACGGCGCTAAAACTTCCCCGTCATTCCCCACCTAAATCAACTCTCCTCACGAGTCTCCAGCTCTAAACTGTGCTCACCTACCATGGCAGAGATGGGTTCTTTGGGATCTTTGAGGTCCCTGACAGCCCCAAAACATCCTGTGATGCTGTGGCCAAGCCCCGTTCGCCCAGGCCTCGTTGGTAACCATCCTGTATCCAGTGCGCCGATGTAACTCTACAAATATGGCTGTGTTGAATACCAAAAGTATATTTTTGCATTTCCCCAGAATATCTTCTCAACAGTGGGAAAAACAGGTTAAAGCTCCTAGGCATTTTGTGAAATAATGCTGCAAAATTGTATTTGTTTGGTCCCCTTTTTTGAATTTTTTTTTTACTTAAAGGGGTTTATAGTATAAATCCCTTTAAATATGGCACAAAAGTACATTTCAAAATGAAAAGTGACTTTGAAAGAGCATTTCAGAATCATCTGAAGCCATCTGAAAAAAATGACTTGTGACATCTCGAAAAGAAGGTGTTTCTATTTTTTTACTCTAAATATAGGACTGTTGTAGCTAATAATTTCAGGTAGGAAAAAACCTTGGAGGTACCCTCTGTTCCTGACAGAGGACTGAAATATTTATTCCTCACTGCCTTTAGGTGCATGAATTTACATACATCATATGTTGTACTAGGCTGGGTTTATAAGGCTGATAAAAATGATGTATGAGGGTCACATTACATTTTGAAAAGGCTGCGTGTGGAAAAACAAAAAGCTCACAGAAGGAGAAGGGGACAAAAAGGAAGTCATTATCTGTGAATACAGGCCCAGATTTGGCAAACAAAGCTCTGCCCAGAAAAAAACATGTACTGCTGCCTATACAGAAGCATGTGGCTTAATGGGGCTCATGTGGGCATTAGGCTGGCTTGGCAAGGAACGCCGCCAGAAGATTGAAACTGGAGCAAAACAGGAGGCAGATATAAATCAACTTCAAAAGTGGAGTTGAAAGAAATACTAAAGAAAGAAGTGTTTGTTATAGGCAGAATTAAAACCTAGCGCCGGGGAAGTGGTCCCTTTTATCGCTGGTACATGTCACTCTACACTCACGAGTGTTTCAGAGGGCTCGAAAAACCCCAGAATCGCACGTGAAAAGTCAAATATTCCATCCCAAGTGAGGAGCAAAGAATTAACTTAGTTTGCTACCAGATATTCATTCTTTATTACACAGGTTTTCCTCACGGTGGCCGCTGGGCTGGGATGTGCCACCTGAACTCACATCCAGTGGGGATGTCCGTCCATTCCCACCCATCCGAGCGGTCCCCACGAGTTCCCCGTGGGGACAGGCTGGAGTCAGGGGCTCTCTTTGAGAGCTGTCTCAGCAGGATCCTGGAGCTGTCTGTTTCCATCTGTGCCTGTGTGGGTGTGAGACGGAACACGCGGGGCTCCCGGTGCTGCGGGATGCTGTCCAGCGCTCCCCTGGCCATTTCTGGGCTGGGAACAATAGCGCTTTATGCACACAGGACACGGGGAGAGGCAGCCAGGAGCGGAGCAGCTGCAGCTCCTGCTGTCCAGCCCAATTCCATCCTCTCTGGCAGGCAAATGGAGCCCCCAAGCCACCCCTAGAGCTTCCCTCTTTCTAAAATAGCAATTAATGCGAAACCAGCACGGTGGGCTTTGCTTGTGCCCCTCACCAGCAGCATGTGAGGGACAGGCTGCTGTGCTCCATGTGCTGGCATTCCCCGCATCCCATTTTCCCCCTGGTTGGGATGGCAGCAGAGGGAGGTGATTTGCGAGCACACGGGACTCCTGCTTCAGTGTTTTAGCGCTGCTTTGCCGGCTATTAGCGGCGAGCAACAGCTGCATTTAAATGCAAGTCAATAGGGCTTTTCTTTAAGATAGTCACAGTCACAGTTTTTCTCCTCTAGGCTTTTCCCAGCGTTAAATATTTATTAATTAATTAATTAATTAATTTAAAAAAAAATAAAAGTGTCACTACCTAAGAACTAATAAGTGTCTGCGGTCCCGTCTTTCCAGGAGGAAGAGGATGTGCTAAAGGGACACAACATCCCAGCAAAACCCTCTTGAGGGTCTCGTTTTCCTTCCATACGCACCACCCCAGTGGAAATCCGCGCTCCGCATGAAGATTCAGCTTCTCTCTCTCTTTTACGTAAATGGCGTGTTTTGGCTGCTCTGAAAACCTCAGGAACTGCAATAAGAGGCGTTGCAGGATCTGTCTGTGCCTCAGTGGGAGCGTGCAAGAAGGAACTTGAGTCCTTCACCTCCAGCGCTGCCTGGCAGGTGGAGACTTGTGGCCTCACCTCCATCTCCCGGGATCTTGTGTCGCTCCAGCTCAGGCTCCAGACGTTTCTCCTCCTCCTCTGACAAGTGTAACAGCTACCACAGGAGCTGGGGAAAGCTGCTGGTGTGGAAAGACGCTGGTGACTCATTTTTGGGGATTTTACCTAGCTAGCCTGCCTTTCACAGCCCTGAGTGTCTCTGGAATTGACTCCTCTGGCCATGCTGCCCAAAGGTCCCTCTGAGGCTGATCTGGCTGGACTCTGAGGTGGGGCATGGCTGAACCTGTCTCTCTGGTTTGAAACAAGGGATGGCAGGACAAGGTACAGGAAACACAGCAAGCTCAGGCATAGATGGCAAAGAATAAATGAACAGGGAGGTGTGAAATCTGTCTCCATCTGAAAAAAAATCCCAGAGAGTAGCCCTCATAAACGTGGTGGCAAGCCCACATTTACTCAGGTGTCACTTAACTGTCACCATTTCACTCCTTCTTACGTAAAATCCTTCTTTTTTCCTTCTTTCTTTCTCCTATATATATATCCAGCATATCAGCAGCTCTCAGCTGCAATTCCCTGAAGTCGGTGTGGGCTGCCAGGGGCAGGTCTTGGGATGGAGGGAATTGAGCACCACTGATTCAATTAGCCTCCTGTGACTCATGGCTCAGAGAAGTGCCAGGAATTGATGGGCTTGGGAAAGTACTTATTTTTTTTTTCATTTTTTTTTTCCTAATCAGGAAGAAGCAAATCCCAGGAAGTCCAGCAGAGCATGTGAACATCAAAGAATCCAAGAGAGCCGGGCCAGCCAAATCCCAGTACTGTGGAGGTGAGGCCAAGCTGCCTAGCAGGACACAGTGGAACCAAGTAAACCTCATGTTATTTTCAACATCTGCATAATCCAGTGAGACAATAAATTATCTGTCACCTAGCTGCAGAGAGATGATTTGAAGGTTGAGGTCTGCGAAGTTGCTGGCAAGCTTACAGCTTTCCAATTTGCTTTTTGTTTTTAAGGATGTGGCTTCAAATATTGAAGGAACATGTGAAAAACAAAAGCATCTGAATAAATACAGCTCTTATTTTTCTTATTTTAATACAACTGTTCTATTTTGAAAGTCATAGGCAAAGCATCAATTATTATTTGTCTGCTGTCAGTGTAATGTTTAGCTGAATTGCAGTAAATTTTATTATTTCCAGGCTAAGGATATTCTTTTGTTTGCCTCTCAACAAACACCTCTTTAACTGCAACAGAAGCTATGAGTCTTGTATTCATGCTGCAGAAGACAAGATAATGAAGAAGTCATTATCAGAAATTACCATTTTTGTAGCTACAGCTATTCTCTCATAATTAGCTTCACCACTTTCTGTAGTTCCCCCAGAGAAGCAAAATCAACTCTTGCAGGCCTGAGAAAGAAGGAAGGGAAAAAAAAAAAAATCATAGTAAGACTGATTTATAAAGATGAGTAGCATAGAAAAATAAATACTGCCAGAGTATATAGAATACAGAGCCAGAAGTTTTGATGTGGTGGTGATAATGATTTTTTTTCTTACTAAGTGTTTTAGCTGAGGTCAAAGGTAGGACAGAAGATATTAAGTCAGCACAAAAAAAAGTGAGTTCCCAAGTGGTCTGCCCCACTCTTTGGGTTCGTTGTGTGCATTTGTTGGTGTAGAAGGTGACAGATGGAGAGAAGTCAAAATCTATGACTATAGTAAGAGTCAAAATAGTAAAGACACCACCAGCAACAATTTCATCAGCAGCACTGTAATTTCAGAGCATTCATTTTCCCCAGGTATTCTAGCAACTTGTTTAGAGATCATTAAGAGGTAAAGCTGAGGTTATCTGTGGTAATGAATGAATCTGAGGAAAAAAGTAAATACAATAAACCCAACAGACTGGAACAGCAAAGCTGTCTCGCTGAGAAAGAGGGCAGCAGCTGTGAAGGTAAGAAGTGTTCATTTCCCTTTGGTTTAAATTGACTTTTTTCCCTGTTAAGAAGTCGAATATGATCCCGTTTTTCTGTGTCCTCATAAAGATTCCAGAATAATCAGGACTGTGAAAAGGAGACTTGTCAATCAATTCCTGCTTCAAATAACTACCATATTAAATTGATGAGCATAAAACACAATGGCAGCCACCCAGAATGGAGGTGAGAGCAATTCTGTTCAGCTTGGTGCTCTTCAATAGCACTGGTGTAAAAGTGACACCCAGGGCGAGCCATGCAGGTGCTTCCTCCTCATCTTCCCCTCTCCATCAGATCCAGAAACATCCACCTGCATTCCTGCTTTTACAACTGCTCATTTCCCCAACAGACACTCTCCTTGTCCCTCTTGCTGACAGACCTCACTTGTGGGTTTTTTCATTAACATCGGGGAAAACATAGGTCGAGTATCTGTCAGTCCAAAACCAGCTTTAAGGTTGATTTTTGCTGAGGCAGTTGCATCTATTCAATTATTCTTGCGCACTTCCCAAAGATTAGCAGTACATCTTGGTGTCTGCAGCTGTATTTTTAGCTGTCATGCAGACCAGGGGGTTTATGAATGGAAAACATTAATAAAACAGGTTGGGTTGACCTCATTTGGAAGGCAGGATGGGCCCTCACCGTCTCTGCTGCTTGATTTGTTGCAGGCTCAGTCGTGAGCTCAAGTCCGAGTCCTTGGATGACTCCAAAGGCAGCGGCTGGCGTTTGACAGATTTGGATATATCAAACGTGGCACGAGGAAATGAGACAATGAGACAGCTGCATCTGCAGGGCTGCAGAGCTCTGGTGGTGCTCAGGCTGAAGGGCACGTGGGGGATCAGCGCACAGAGGGTTTAGCACCGCCTGCGCTTCGGGGCTGCCACAGCCACACCAGAGAGGGGACACACAGCTTTGATGGGCTGCCAGAGGGGCATTCTCCATCCAGCAGACATGGGAGCTGGCATCTCACATCATCCTGGGGCCAGAGCAGGTTCTGACTGCTGGCCTGCTGCTGCCTAGCCCTACTGTTTGTTATGTGGGACAAACAGAAGCCAGGAGTGTAAACCCAAGAGTGTGGCGTAAGGACGAGACATGAGTGGGAGCAAATATTCTTCAAAAGGCTCATGTCAAAAGACAACACTAAATTTATTAACTTACTCCTTAAGTTTTCCTTCCAGAATAATATTTGGTTAAAAAGGATTGTCCTTTAAGTTACTGAATGAATGCAGCATGGCAATATCAGTTTTGAAAAGGCTTTTGAAGAGCAGCCCACTACTTTTTCAGTTGTGCTGCCATGGCTTTCTTGTTTAATTTCTGCCACCAGGCTGCTCTTGATCTGTTTGTTTTGGGTCATTCGACCTCATGCCATAATAATTAGCATTGCTTGCTAACAAAACACATCATTAGGAGGAAGTGGGATCAAAAGGATGATATGGAATTAGCAGGCTGGAGAACAGCATCATCTTCCTTGCAGAGATGATAGCAGAGCCTGATCACATCCCCTGTATTGACCACTGTGCCCACAGCTGATTTCTCTGATTAAATTTTCACAGAAGACACCTCAGAGAGAGAGTCAGCAATACCTGAAGTGGACCCCAGCTTCAGATGGAGTTTTCTGAATGTCTCTACCCTTAATGCAACCCTGAGCACATCCTTGTCCCAATTTTTGGTGGACAGCAGAGTCACGGCTCGGAAGTCACGCAGAGGCAGGACTAAAAGTTCTGAAGTACAAATAATAACCAGTTAAATTATATGACTGCTTGGCCCAGAAGCTGCTAATTAAGACAAGGCTGTGCAGACTGTTTAGCAAATTTAGGTATGTGGGAAATAAATCAAATGGAACAGGATGATTAAGGCTGAAGGAGCTCAGCAATCCAGAAGAGTAGAGGAAATAATCAGACCTGTACTGAAGGTATGTGCTCTTGAAGGTAAAGGGAAATAACAAAAAGGCTCTTCTGGTGATCCTTAAAAATGTTTTTTTAAGATTTCAATTAAACAATCTAAAAAAAAAAAAAGAAGAAAAAAAAAAGCCACAAACAACAAGAAAAACCATTGTAGCCTTAAAAAAAAAAAGAAGGAAGCCCGTAGAATTGCTGGAATTCAAGTAAAAAAGCTGTGACAGGAGCCTTAAATTCTCTAGAAACCACTAAAATTCTTTCAGTATGATCTAGGAAGGAGAAAATTTCCTTTACAAGTGGAACAAAGATTCATTTCCTGAAGGAAGGAGACCTTATAACACACAAGGAGAATTAGAGTGGATTTAAGGAAGAGAAATCATGCATTTCTGCTTCTGATAACAAAGTTGAGCAGAATACTGAGTAGCAGCCAAAGCTTTGCATGAGGTTAAAGCATTTTTGCAATGTCATTCTGTCTCAGAAGTAATTTGGAAGCAACACATTATTTGCACTATTGTTCAGTTTTTCAAAGTATTATTAAAATTGTGGAGAAAAAAATTGTCATTTTTTTTGTTATATATATATATATATATATATATATATATATATATATATGAACAAAAGAACGAGATGGAAAGAAAGGTAACATTTTAACTTGTGCCAAGTACTGCCAGCAAAAATAGAGGATCCTTGAGAGGCTAATTATCCTTGTTCTTCTAAATTGCAAATCATTTCGATACAGATGCAGAATGGTGAATGCTACATTTGAAAAGAAAGTCTAACAAAAATAAACCAGCAGAGCCAGATAAACCTCAGGTCACCCGAAGGAGTGATGGAGGTTGCAAAATTTTACCTGCCCAGGCTGGCAGCTGTAGGTTTCCTCCCTCCAGGCTGTTCCTCCAGGTCCTGTGTGGGCTGTAGTCGGTGGGAGTCTCACACATGGCAGTGCCATGGACATCTGTGCTTACATGATGGGGTTTTATGATTGAAAACATGGATGTTTCAGCATTTACTCAGATGTCATCACCTAACCATAACAGCACAAATTTAATGCCTCGATATTTTAATTTTTTTGTTTGTTTGTTTGTTTTAAATAATACATCATTAGGTGGTTTCCTCAAATTTTCCTTCCAGTCTCCTTTTTGGACATATTTAACCCCTGTTTTGCCATCCACTGACTAGTGTAGTATGTATAATAGGAGCTGGCAGATCTTTGACTGACATTTTCCAACTGAATTCAGTCTTTCACAGCAGGAAGAGTGTTGGTACTTTTGGAACAGGCAAGGGACAGCAGGTAAGGTGCAGGGACTGCCAGCAGAAGGGTTTCCTGCCAAACAGGGCAGAGAACAGGAGGGAAATGGAGAGAATCATGTTTGCTAGCAGTGATCCTTCTATTTCCAGCAGTGGATAAACTGGGCCACTGTCTTCAGACCTTTACAAGGTCAATGCCAGAGGTCAGCAGGGTAGCCAAGAGACTGATTTCCTTCACCCTCATCCCACCAGCATCCGTTTTCCTCATCATCTGCTACCATTAAGGTCCAAAAAGCCCTCTAAGACCATCTAAGACCATGTTGTTTGCCCACAAATTCTGCAAGGGCAGAGCACAGGCAGAGAATCTGAGAGCTTGGAGCTCTCCCTGTTTACTACAGTGAGTATCCATGGATGGCATGGGTTGGTTTTTATACTCCTTGGGTATAATACAGTGAGATATTATTCACTTTTTGGATATGGTCTGGGGCTACAGTAAAATCTGTCACTTGTAGATTCACATGCTTGCAAGGTGACTGGTTTGCTTCCCTCCTGGAGACTGCTGCTTCATCCAAGGTTACTGCAGCTCCCTCAAAACATCTCTTTTGGCTACTTAATTATACCATTTTTATACCCTCTTTTCAGAAAGGAGTTGCTTCATTGTGGTTCTTTGGCTTAGCAGGGAAATGACACTTCAGTAATGGATGAGTCCCAAGAGAAAAAGCACAGAGAGTTTTTATTTCTGACCATAAATTCAGGCAGATAGGCAAATCTCAACTCAGAGGAACATTTAGCATTTTTCCATGGTTCTGGCAGAAGAATTCCTCAGATGTGAAAAGCTGCCTAGTAACAATAACTTTCTGTTATTACTTTCCTTAATGGAAAGCTGTAGCAATGGGCTATTCTAACCTCTAGATATCTGTACCTATATATTTAGAGCTTAACTCTAAATAGAAGAGAAGCTGCAAATCAGGAACAAACTCATGTGAGATATTAAGCCATACATACACTACTCGACTGAATGAAGACAAATATTTAATTTGAAAATGATTCCTTCTTAAAATTGGTGCATCGGCAGATAGAAATTCGAACACTCTGCCTTTGCTGCCCAGAATCCAGGTTGTGTAATGAGCACCAAAGTGTCTTCACTGACAGCCCTCCTGAAAAGTTTTTACACTGTCAGAGAATTGGGATCGTTTTCCCAGGGTTCTCCAGAGACCTGATGGCATGTGAAAAACAAAGGCAGCAGGTAAAGAAAGGCCCTTGAGGTATCATGAAGTTTGTGTGGTGTTTTCTTCGGAAAGTATCTCTGCAAACAAAGGGAGTGAAATAAACATGCAACTTCCAGGCAGTGGAGATTGCTTTGTGGAGCCTAAAAAGCCTTGCTTGAGGGAAGCACCTTCTGCTGCAGACAAAAGAGTTAATTCATCAAAGCTATGGGAAGAACTCTCTCTCTCCCAAAGAAAAGATCTAATGACCCCTATAAAGAGAGCCATATTGTGACTGCTGTAACCTGATTAGAGGGAAAGAGGGTCTTTGTGTCTTTTAGCCTCACAGGAAAACAAGGTGCTCTGCAATAAATAGGAAACCTTTTTTTTTCCTAAAGCTTTATGGTCTTCCGTGCTATGTCACAAAGTACCCTATATGCTACTCACCTCAAAAATCCACAATTAAAGCGAAGTGATTCTCCTCTTTTCAGAAGTCAGGCTGGCTGGGAGAGAGTGGCTAGGAAGGAGAAAGCCAAGAGGCTGCTGCTTTGAAGCAAGCAAATGCGATACTGTCATTTTAGAATAATTGCTGTATGTTTGGGGCACAAGGAGATGGGAATGTACCTTGCAGCAGGGTGAGTGCCTTCAGGTCAGCCCACAAAAAGCCCTTTTGTCAGCGCACAGGGGCAGGGATGACTGCTCTGAGTGACTGAGGTGGGTCCCTTACTTTATGCAGGAGATGGCTGAAAGTAAACATGCAACCAAGCAGAATAAAGGAGGAAATAAAGGAGGTGAGCTAGCCTTGCCACTCTTTTAAACACAAAAAATAATAATAGAATGGGTTTGGGTTGGAAAGAACCTTGAAGATCATTTACTTCCAACCCCTCTGCTCTGGTCAGGGACGCCCTTACCAGACCAGGTTTCTCAGAGCTCCATCCAACCCGGCATTGAACACTTCCAGGGATAGGGCAGCCCAAACTTCTCTGGGCAACCTGTGCCAGGGCCTCACCACCCTCACAGTAAAGAATTTTCCCCTGGTATCTAATCTAAACCTACTCACTTTCAGAAAAGGCAAGGGCCACCCAGTGGACAGGGGGTTTCTGTTTGCCGTGTTTTAAGGAAGACACGTGTTCACTTAGTGAATGCTGGAGCTTGCCCTGAGGCATTCTTAGAAGTTTAGCACGACTTAAAAAATAGCAATTTTATTTTTTTTATCTAAAAAAACCCCAAAACATTAGGGAAAAAACCAACCAAACAAACATCTCTCTACCTAAGCAAATAGGTACAGAAGGGAGCTGTTGCATTTAAGAGTGCATACCTAGGAAAAAAAAATGTCTTTTGGGAGAGCAGTTCAAGCAAACAGCCTCTGTAATGCACGATTCCTAACTTCCTGCTCTAATGCAGTTCCTACCAACCACTTTTAAAGAAAATTAGAGCTGATGGACTATTATGTTTAGTCTGTATGACTCCTGGGAGCCAATTTGTGTTACACTATCCGAGCTGCTTTACAATTACGGACGGCAGCAGTGCTGTACCTGGTGGCTGCCTGTTGTTTAAATGGAGGCGGCTGAGATCTGTTAGAGACCTGGTTTGGTTTCATGAACCAAAGAGGTGGTGTGCTTGCCAGAAATAAAAGAATTCCATATATACCACCTTTTTCAATTTGCTTTAGGGTTGAAAGGGAAATTAGGAGGCTGTAAGGCAAGAGCTGTAAACCTGGGACAACGCTCAGCTAAGCTGTGGTTTGCAGGGACTTACACAGCAGCAGCTCCGAGTTTCCCTGTGGAGAGCCTTCCTATATGAGCATTTGAACACCAGTGCTGGGCTGAGCAGGTGCCTTGAGAGGGCACAGAAAGAGCAGGAGCCAGGGCCAGGTGCTGATGCTCTTCCTTTGTAGGTGACTTTAAGAGTAAGAAACCTTGGAGGACACCTTGAGCTTGTGGGGCATGTTCTTAAAAATGCAATTAATCCCCATAAATGCTTTTTCTCCAAGCACTGCCTAAGGGTGGCACGTGAACCAGGGTAAAGAGGGGAAGGTTTATAAACACTGTGAATCCCTGTTCCTTGCTGCCAGAGCCCAGCTCTGTGCACAGAGGCAGGTCAGGGAGCCCTGGGACGAGAAAGGCTGACTGATGTGCAACTCCTCGTGGAGGCTTCCATTTGGAAACTCACTTTGGAATTTGGCAGAAGAAGAATCTCCTTTCTTTCAGTTAGGCTTTCCCTTAGTGATGGGCAAAGCAGAAATGCAATAAGTTCCTTTTCTGGTGACATTTCTAGCAGTAAAGTGGTCATTCAGAGGGCTGCTTGTCCTGGTATGACAGGATGACCCTGCCTGCACTTGCAGAGGTGGGTGTTTTTCTAACACCTCGATATTTAAGCTAGAAATCCACCTATTTCCAACTGGTGAGAGGGAAGTGGAAAGAAAAAGGTCTGGGAGACAGGTTCTGCTAGTTTTTGAGTTCTTGAAATGGTGCAATAACTGTGATTCATGGGGGTGATTAAAGGGGTTTAGGTTAAAGGAGATGCCTGCCATGAATATTTGTCTCTGATAATCCTTTCTAACAGACCCCACTAAGCCTCTGGATATGACTATAAACACAGATACTAAAGTTATGTATTATTTACTTATGCTGCATGAGATTTCTCAAATATTCCAGCGTGTTCATATGCATGTTAAAAATAAATAATATGAAAAAAAGCCCAAACTCATGCCATCCTCATTCAATCCCTCCAAAGCACGTTCAGAGGAAGCAGATAGTAAGCAGTAAGGGAATTTGGGGTAATACCAGAAGGGAATAGCTTGAAGAAAATGAGGTCATTGAACAGTACCTAGCAAAATGCATGTTGATTGTTTTGTGAGTGTTCTCTACAGATAATGAACAAAGAAATTTTGACACAAAGTTAATTACAAAAACAGGACTGCACTCTAATGGCTAATTACTACCCGTGTAGGCTGACAAATGGCAAAGCCTCCCAGTTTCACTATTAATAAGCAGCATCCAAGATCCTGAGTTATGATAGCTGCTTGAGAATGAAGCACATGCAAATACCTTATCACTTTGAGAAACCCTCTCTGCACCCAGATTTAGCTGGTTAGTTTTGCCCTTGTGCCTAAGCTACCCACTCATCCCCACATCAGCAGGCAGCTCATTAATCACACCTCCCGCTTTGTTTTCTTCTCCTTTGATATCACAGCAGGGTATTTTTCTCAGCAAAATAATCTGAGTGAACAAGAATATTTCCAGGGCTGGAAATGTCTGCCCTTGGAAGGAGCTTCTGTCAAGCACATCAGATGTAAAGCAAACCCAAAAAAGGGGGGGTGGGAATGGATGAGCATGGCACCTCCTGCTCACGTGGAAGTGCCCTTGCTTGGGAATGCAAGAGTTGCAAAATGCTCACCGTAAATACCCATAAATATTTATTCCAGAGCTAAGGTAAGGATCACCTTCCAAAAATATATTGTTGGGTGTGTGAATGTAAAACCAATAAAGCACTTACTCTCAAGGGAAGATAGTGTTAGCCATTTTAGGCTCTGCATCTCTTCTCAGCAGTCAAAGGGGTAGGAAGATCAGCTGCCCTTACTGTTGTGTTGCCTTAGGAAATCCTTGATAATACTACAAATGTATGAACTATAGCAAAAAGCACAAATTGCTGCCAGTGCCATCAGGATCGTCTCTTTCCCTCTGTGAATATTGCTCCTTATTTGCTCTCTCATCTGTTCCTTCTGCTTACCAGACACAATCAACAAATACACATTATCCTCAGTGAATCTGAGGGGGATGAATCACGAGGTGTAAACCCACCCATATTAATAATCCCTTCTGCTTCAGTCTCACAGGTGCCTCGACCAAAAAGTAAAAATCCCCCCCACAGCTGGCTCACTGAAGGTCATTGCCACATCCTTCAAGGGCTGAGCCTGGCATATCAGAGACTTGATACCTCTGGAATCTGTCAGCAGGCAGAAAGGGCAGCTCCTGTCAGGCACCCCTGACGTGCAGCAGCAATCCCAATCGAACAGATCACGGCTGCATTTCGGATTAAATCATGAGAAACGCTTCTCCCCCTGCTCAGGCAATTGTAGCTGGCCTTTAAAGCTCTGCAAATGGGCATCACAGCCCTTCCCAGTGGTAGAAACCAACATTTTCCACCCCAGTTTAGGAATTCCCTGTGGCCAGTATAGCTTTTAGACCGAGGGAGTTTTCTGGGGGTTTTTTTTTGCTCTGAGCAGCATTAGCTGCTTTAAATCCCACTCTTGCTCTGGCTTGCAAAAACTTGATTTTGTTAAATAGAAGGGAAATGCTGGGCAATGAAAGGAGGAGAAGGAGAAAGACTGCACTAATAATTTCTGGGTAATTAAACTGGCATGGTGGAGAACTGAAGCACAAGGCAGGTGAGGGATAATTCTGAACCATTACCAAAACCTATTTTCCACAGCGGCAGGAAGTCAATGATGTAAGTGGAATTTCCTACAGCCTAAGAAACAGGATAATGTGGATTGGCATGTGAATACCTGGAATTGCCTCAACAGCAAACAAGAACTTTCTTAGGTTTAGCCATGGATTTATAAGGAGGATTCTCATCCTTTCTTTTAAATGTTTTTCCTATTATAAGTAGAGCTATTATGTTATCTTGGAAGCAATAAAGCTTTTTATATCTCATTTTGGTTTATAATAACTATTGATGTTGCTATTTGATCTGGTTGGAACTCAGCATGCTGATTTTGTAAAGCCTTTTGTGAACTGAGAGACTGAAGCAGCAAGGCAAAAAGAAGCCATAGAATTTCTAGTTATTAAGTACAACACATTCTACATCTCTTTCAGCATCTAAAAGTAGCCTGTCCAGCTTCCATCAGAGTAGTCTGACAGCCTGAATTTTTTACCCTGTATTTCCATCTTGCACAGTACACACACATCTTAAAATATCAGAGTTTTCTGTGGTGACTGAGGGCATTAAGCCCCACGATATTCGGAATGGGTATCACAGGCCAAGTGTTTTATGTATAGGCTTTAACACTACCAGACATCTCTCCTTGGGAATGGCTATGACATATGGAGGCAAATTCATTTTGGAAGATGCAGTAAAACATTCAGAAAGGATGTTAGAAACAGGAGGAGGGTGGGCTTTTTTAAACACCACAATTTAAAACCTCTTCTCCAGCCACATTAAAAAAACAAAACAAAACAAAACAAAAAAGTCACAAGCTTAATTGCCATGGCTCCATTTTGCACAGACTGCATTTATATATAACTGTTGTGATTGCTGCCTGGTGATGAATTAGGCTCTAAAGCTCTGCTTCTTTCTTTTTTTTTCATTTTTTTAAGCCTTGCAGCTGCCTCTGCATGTTCTCCTCATGCTGGCCTGCCTTGCTCTGTGCCTGTAGCCCATCAGCCAGTGAAACCCTGATGCTGGGTGAAGTCTCTGAAAAATGAAGCAAACAAATCCACTTTTCCACAGAGGTTTTATACCTTCAGGTTTTCGTCACTAAAGCGCTCTGGACTTGCACTCCAGAGGAAACGATGACTTCCAAGGGCTGGGACTGGTCATTTGTATTTAGAGGAAGAGAAGCTCCCTTCAACTCCAAAAACATCCCCTGACCCCCAAGTGCCAAGAAGAAAGATGAGTTTTGTGAGATGTTCTGTAGCCCTCTGGGAAGTGGTGCAGCTGATCCTCATCACAGAGAGGTGCTGATGGAGTGCAGGGAATGCACTGGACAGCTTGTAGTCCAACAGGAGATATTCTATCAAATCCAGCGTGCATCTGCTAAAGGAGAACACTGCAAACACCATCCTGCTTGGGGTTCACGTATCAGGAGGAAATGAGTGTGAAATCAGTGTTTACCTGACTTTGACATTTCACGTTTTTCAGTAGTACAGCTGTTCTTCCAAATGGGGAAAACAATATTTGGCCTGTAACTACTTCTATTTCTCTTGCTGCCAGTTTCCCTCAACCACAACCAGCTAGAACCTCTTGCTGTTCCCCACATTTATATCTTAGAGATACCACCAACACAAGTTATTAGACTCCTTATGCCAATGACTTTTCCCCAGCTATTTTTTTTAATCCATCCCTGCTTGCACACAGTGCTCTAGGATGCATTCCCAGAGAGAGCCATCAGATGCATCTTGCAAGAACCTTTAAGTGCATCAAAACAAGAGCTTGCAGCAAGTACCACTTATCTGAGCTCAGGAGCATGCTTTGAATATGCACACAAAATTACTTTGAAAACATGATACAAGAGCTAGGCTTTGAAGTTTCAGCTTGTGGTATAAAGGGTTGGCAAGAACCAATATACCAAGCTGCATTCTGCAAATTATTCTTCTGGATGCTGTTCCCTGTTTCATTCAGGATCACTAAGAAGCAGTGGCCATAGCCCACATTTACTATGCCTGACCTATCATATATAAGAATATACATAAGAATATAGTGCTGTGCTGATGCATTTCAAAGACCTTACAACTTTTACAAGAAATTGTTGAGGAAATCTGACTGCCCCCAGTATAATTGTTCTCCTCTACTTTTAAGGAACAAAACTTCCCTATAGTGTATCCTAGAATGACAGAAAATAAAGACATGAGTCAACAGATCACCATTTTCCTTTTCCTCAGAAACATAACACCCATAAAGCATAATTCTCTTTAGCACCATGCTGGGGCATTGTCTGGAGATTAGTACAGAAACGGAAGTTCCACCTCTTAAATCACCAAAGTCACTCATTTTAGCACTTACATAACTTTGCTTTGGATGTTTCCCAAATGCAGACCAGCCCTGAAAGCCTCATTCCTTTAAGATGTGGCAAGATCACAGCCTGAGACAGGATAGCTGCAACTCTACAACCCTCCTTAGGTGACACACACACACAGACACACACACTATAACAAGTAGGAGGGCAGAGGGCCATTCTCTGAACGTTTTTCCTTTTGCTTCAGCCAGGTTTAAATCAAAAACTGATTTTTGACTGCAGATTCTTTCTCCAATCTGAATGCCATGAAGCTCCAAGTTGTTTCCTGTGATGCTTTTTGCATAGGGCTAATGTAGGAAACACTGCACCAACTAATCTTAAAGCAAGGGGAGCTGTGAGGGATGAAACTTTACAAGTTCTGGTCAAACTGAGATCTTAGTAGAGTTAATGCTCTGTGCTTGACCAGCTTTTGGGGGACTTTTAAATTAAAGTGAGCAAAGAAACCAAAATTCCAAGTGCAAGACAGGAAACCAGAAAGGGCAGTGTAAATGGAGAAGTTCGTGCTCAGAGCAGAACAGGCTAGGACAAAATTTTTCCGTGGGATAAAGTACAGACATGCCAGCAATGTCATCATAATGCAAAACAAAGCTCTGGAAGTTTATTGCACTGAAAACAAACAAACCAGCAAACACAATGTGCTTCATTTCATAATCTCTGCTATCCTCCTCCTCCAGGGACCAAATCCACATCTGGTGTAAGATATAATTTGATTATCACAACTGAGCTACACTAATTCATTGAAATTTTGCATCTGTCCTTTTATGCTCAGGAATGTTTTCAGGGTACAGGCTACCCCAGATCTGCTGCAATCCTCACTGGCACCCACACCTGGATCACCACAGGCTGTATGGATTCAGAGCAACGCAGCAAACAACAAAAACATTTTCTCTGTCTTCCAGTGCTTGGCCTTTTTAAGAGACTTTCATAGCACAGCTCCTCTGTTTGGGGTCTGGCAGGAAAAGAGCTCTGGGCAGGTGTAAAGGAAGCTTGGACTGGGTCAGGAGAAATATGGCCAAGAAAGGAAATGAGTTCAGTCTGGAAAAGAAATTAGGACAAGGACATAGGGATCAGTAGGCCCAGAAGTGGGGCTGAAGCTGAAAACAAATGGAAGGGGAAACCCAGAAAGGATGCAGCAGAGATGATGGGGGGGTGAAGAGGAAACACACATGTACAGGGAGTAATTAGGTGACCGTGGTAATGAAAAGGAAACAAAAAGAAACCAAAACAACATGAGAAAGATGTAAAACTTTTTTTTTTTTTTCTTTTTCCCCTCTCAGGCCTAAGCTGAAAGCTCTTTTTCCAAAGAAAAGGAATAAAATGCATCTGAGCCAGACTATCTGAAACTTCCTGCGCGCATGAAATTTTAATAAAATTGTCCTCATTTGCTGCCTCTGGTCTGAGGCATTTCATCTTTAGTGGCACAAATGTGAGAATCCTTTAAATGATCTCTAAAATCACAGAATATTCTGAGCTGCAAAGGACCCACGAGGATCATCAAGTCCAGCTCTTTAGGGAATGGCCCATATGGGGATCAAACCCAAAACCTTGGTGCTGCCAGCACCATGCCCCAGCTGAGCTCATCACACAGGATTTAGACTTATAATCTACTGTTCATAGTAAACCAGTTTATATATAATAATATAATATAAAAGCAGATAGATGCTGCTCTCCTGGGTGAAGAACTGAAACACTGCTCCCCAAGCACCTAGGGAAAGGCTTGTTTTTAACTTGAAAATAAGCTTCTTCACCAGAGTATTCTTCATGCTTCTGAGTGGTACATTTGACAGTGAAACATCTCCCTGCAAGCACCATTAGAATCTACTAAAAGTGATCACCTCACAAGCTTTTGTTCATAAAAATGAGGAGGCACTGGGGGGAAAAAAATGTCAATTTAAGAAAGAAAAGACCA
This sequence comes from Cyanistes caeruleus, assembly GCF_971803275.1. Classification (NCBI taxonomy): domain Eukaryota; kingdom Metazoa; phylum Chordata; class Aves; order Passeriformes; family Paridae; genus Cyanistes; species Cyanistes caeruleus. The sequence continues at coordinate 77,479,144 of NC_141705.1, forward strand.
GAATTTAAATTCAATTCACAGTTTTATAAAGCGACTCTTAGTTTCTCAAGAGCAAAGACTGTCTCGAGTTTCCAATTTCAGCTCAAAATGAGCTTCAAAATGAAGTTAATACAGTCATCCTCTTGCTTCTGATCAATTGTTCCCTGGCTCTGATGTGAGACAGAGGTGTAGGAAAATCTAAAAAAGGCAATTACAAAATGCCTTCAAGGCAGCCTCTGGTTTAGAGGGAGTTCCTGAAGCAAAATACTCGTACATTGAAACTCTGCTTTTATATATATATATTTAATCCTTGATATTGTTGCACTGTTAAGAAACTGCACAGGGAAGAAGGGGGCTGAAAATCTAAGGCTGAAATGGAGAAAGTCATGTTTGAAGCTGTGCCTTTCAGCAAGAAGTTATTTCCAATTTATGATGCTCACATGCCATGTTTCCTGGTGTCTCTTTGTCCAGAAGAGGATGAAACAGGAAAAGAGAATCAGAATGGAAATGAAGTAATATTTATTTTTGTGCCATTTATTGTGTCATGACACAAGACAAAAGTTTACCATGCTGGGAACACTCTTACTGAGATAATTCCCTTCCCAAATATAAATGTTCTGCCTCAAAATGAGAACAGTTAGGGAAAAACACCCAACAAACAAACAAACAAACAAACAACATAAAAGACACATACTAAGACAACATACTAAGAGGATTGCCAGAATTATTTAATAAGGAAAAATACTCTTTTTTTCTCCTGTTGAGAATTAATAAACTGTTTCTGGAATAAGCAGTAAATAAAGCCCACCACAAAGCTGGCTTCCAACAAGGAAAATTTCAGCTTGTTATTTATGTTTGGTATTTGCAGAAGAAATGAAAACCACAAGCACAGAGGCACATGGCAAGAGCAAGAAGAGTTGGTCCAGACAGCAGCCATCATTTTCGGGGCTACACCCATTTTTACATATAGCAGATGGATGTTCATTTAATTTTAGTGATATTGGGAATGCAGCTATTTATTTGGGAGCAAAAGCTACAGCTGATTTCTGATGCAGGTTGTTTTATCTCCCTGATGATTACCTGCCTCAAAAGGTGCTGTTTTATCCAGGTATTTTCCCTGAACAAGGCTGCCATTATTCCCAGAGAGCACTCATAGGAAGTCTGCAGATGATTATCTTGTACATAGAAGTATTTTGACATTTTATCAGATTAACTGGATATGTCTACTTGAGGTTTGTTGTTTTGTTGTGGTTTTTTTTTTAAACAGGGCTGTGAGACATAACCATAAATAGGGCAACCTGAGCACTGTGTGGCTTAACCCAGGGTGCAGGGGCTGCAATTTTAAAACAAGCTCCCTCAGCTCAGTCCAGTGACCAACTCTGATAAACAAACCCATTATACAGATGTGTATAATCTATATACACGTGTATAATACATAATTTTGCATCCCTAACTCTGCAGTTAGGGATATCTCTATCCCTAACTTTGTAGTTATCCAGCACCATCCTGTCTGAAGTAAGAGCAGTACCAGCAGCAAAGTACCTGAGTAAGGGCAATGCTCAACCTCCTTTGTCCCAGTGAGGTGTCTGACCTGAGCACTGCACAGCGCCTCTGGGAACAGCAGAAACATACAGGTTAGGCATCTCATTTTTGCATTTTTGATGAGAGTAGAGGGTCCCCAGGGATCCCTTGCAAAGCTGATGGAAGCAGCAAGCTGGAAAGAGAGATAAAAGCAAAGGGTATCACCTGGAAAGAGCACCTGGGCGACCTGACAGCACCAAGATCTGAGGTGGCAGTGGCAGCAGCACTGACCCCAGCACAACCCAGGCTTCTCCTGGGGTAAACTGCAACTTTCAAGAGAAAACTGCAGTCTCTTAAAAAGAACTTGATGCCAGCTATCTCAGAAAGCAGGCCCTTGCACTGGGCAGGTTAAATCCTACTTGAGTTTTCTGTGTGCTTGAGAAAGGAATTTGATGCATCTTCATTGTACATAAATACACGAAAGGCATAAATAGAAGGCTTGGTTAGTGATGGTGCTTAAGCAGAAATAGCAAACAGTCTTTGGAAACACAAGGCTTTTGGATGGAGCTACATCCACAGATATTTCTGAAGCCGGGGACTGAGAAGCTGCCACAGCAGAGCTGGCTGCAGCGGTTCACCCAGGGGTGGGCAGATGCTCTGGGGAAGGGATGTCAGACAGATCCAAATCTACATGTTAGCTGTCACACACAGACCTAGCTAAGAACAAACCACGTTGCTGAAGCTGTCAGAGTCACACACACATCCAGGAACACACAAAAAAAGATGTCAGGGCCGAGCTGCCTGACTGCTCAAACACCACACGGCGCAAGGTGGTGGGGCTGCAAGAGCAAACGTGCACCAGAGCAGAAAAGGGTCCCACAGAAACCCCCTGCATGGCAGCAAGGTGGGCCTCTTGGCAGGGTTTTAGAGGCTGCCTTTGAGGGCAAAGTTCCTTTGTGTTAGTGCAGAACAATTATCTGGGGAAGGCTGGCTGGGAGGCAGGAGGTGACAGCTGCTGTGGCAGCCCAGGGGCAGGAGGCACAGCCACAAAGTGGCCTGGCTGCATCCCTGCAGCTCGCCTCAGGGCTTTCAAGGAGGGTTTTGTCTCTTCAGTGCCTCGTACAGAACACTGACATAAAGCCAATTATTAGATGGGGTCTTTTGTCAGTTTTCCTGTATGCTTTCAGGGAAAGAAAGGCAAGGAAAAAAGACCCAGTTATTAAAACGGTACCATTTTCTGCAGCTTTACTTAGCACAGACCAAATGGTTTTGTTTTCACTTCCCTTGTGTGGCTTCCCTTGTTAGAGAAACCAATTGGAAATCATTAGTGGAAATATTAGCAGGAAGAGCTAATGGGTTTAGTCATTCATATGCATCAGTCACTGGCTATTTCACAAACTGCTACCTGGAGCACTGTTAATGCAATTTCCAATACTTTATTTGATGTTGTCAGCCCCCTCGGATTTGCACAAGATGGTGAACAGCAGCAGCTCCAAGTGCACCAGCTGGTGAGGGCTGAGCCTCCAGCTCTGCCCTCCTGCCCAGACTGCCCTTCTCCTGTCCCACTAAGCACTGCCAGAGAGAGGACAGGGACCACGGGGGAGTGAAAGGCTCCCTTTGGGCACACTGGTGCCTAACACCATTTCCAAAGCAATTCCCCCATCGGGACTAACCAGTGCAAGCAGAGTGCAGCAGGATCTACAGCAGCAGACCAGCAAGCCCAAGGCCAGAGCTTTCTCCAACAGCACTTGGAGACCCACTGGAGCAGCATCCTCCCTCCAATGCCTCTGGGCATGTTGTCACGATTTGCTCTGCTGACTTAAGGCATTCTGGAATGCAAAGGATCCCTGGGCAGGAGAGCAAAGTCTGTGCTGGAATCAGTGCCAGGGATGCAATCCCAGAGTGGTTTGCTCCCCTGATAAACAGCACCCTTGCTATGCATACAGATGTTCAGAGAAAGCCTGTCACAACAACAAAGTGCTGCAGCCTTTCCTAACATGTTTCCTTAATCCCATGATTAATCTAATCAGATGGGATAAAAGTCAGAAGGACTTCAAATGTGTGCACCTCAATGCCCCATCACTGTTTATCAGGGCTGGGGATGAACATCTGTGGAGGCAGTTTGCTTGCTCTTGGTTTAATTTCAATCCTCTGGGGATTACACCTGGATCTTACCTTCAGTGAGATGTTCACATGAGAAGAAACAGCTTTGCCAGAAATAAAAATAGACAAACATTTTTCCTGGGTATATTTTTTCAGGGAATCTAAAAGTTAATCCCAAGCAATTAACTCCTGAGAATTTTAATTCCCCTCGCTGACACACCACCCCACAAAGTGCCTGGTTCCTTCTGAAACCACGAAGGGATAATTTCTCTGAAATGATAGTGACTGATCTGCTTTCATGCATATTATTTAATCCATTGCTTTAAATCACGAGATTTAAAGTGCAATTTTTTTGCTCTGAAATACAGAATCTATGATGCAGATGTAATTTTCTTTCTTTGTGTGATGCTCTAAAACGCCACTTCCATGTAAAGAAAATATAATGTATTTTTCTCTACCTCACTAGAGACTTCCACTCCAGCATGAATTGACTGCACAATTAAAATTAATTTAGAAAAGCCAAAAAATTTTTTCAGCAAAACAAATGTATATGAGGCATGCTTTTCAAAGAACACTTTTCCTGTTTCATCCTGTGTACTCTGTGCATAATCTGTATTCAAGATGTAGGATATTTTTCAGTGCCTCGGGATGCATTTGAAGTATTTTTAAAGTAATTATGCATTATTATGGGATAGGAAATGGCAGTTTCCTCTCTCAGAGCTGTCTGGAATTCAGGATTGAAACATTACAGTATCTTTAAGTCGCTGCTAGTCTGATCTGAAAGATCATCTGTTTCCCCTCAATAGTACAGGCTCCAATACTACCCCAACAATGTGCTTTTTATTTTCTAAACTCATCACCACTGGCATTTTTTCCTTCCAAGTCGTCTTCATTGATTTAAGAGGGTAGGTCACTGCCTGCAGCAGCTCATCACTGCTTTGTTAAAGGCAAAATTCATTCACTGATGCACAAGCTGTTGAAGGATGTCGCTGTTGCCTGACAGCAAAAATTTTGGAGTGGAGCACTGTACAAGAGACTGCAGGTCGAGTGAACAGCCAGCCCTGCTCACAGTGAGTCCCACACTCACTGTGTGCCCTGGAGCTGGCCAGAACTCGAGGGGTTACGGTCCCAGACAGGTGAGAGCCAGCTCCCCCCTCAGCTACGCAGTTCAGAGGGCAGGTGAGGAAATAAGGGAATACCTTTGCAGCATCGTTTTGGGACTGTGATCTGCATGGTCTCTCTGTGGCAGGGCAGACAGGAAGGTTGCTTTGCTGTCTGAGCATTTGAAATCCAGACTGTTATCCCAATTACATGCATTTTTAAAAGTCCATAGGCTTCTCACAGGCAATTTCATGGAGAGGGGAAATAAAAGGGGAAAAAAAAGCAGGCTAATAAAATACATTAATTGTGACTCTTTTACCAAGCATCACTAATTAATCCACTCAACAACCCCATGGGACAGATCACTGTAATATCCCATGGGTAATTTGTCAGTACATCTCTGCTTTTCTCCAGTTGTCTGCCCAATCCACAGAAACAATTGGACTTGAGCTTGGACATCGTGCCTCTCCAAAGTGATTATTGATAATTGACCCATCCCCGTAGAATGATAATGACATAAAGGACTAAAGAGTTCCACTTCAGGAACATCTCTATTCCTTCAATTTCGCAGCCCTAAAACACTTCCCTCATTACACTGAGGAGAAAAATGGCCTTGGAATTCTGTATTTGAAAGAAGCTTTTCAGTTAAAAGCACAGGAAGACAGAGGTCTTGTGGCATTACGAAATACAAGAACAAAATCAGACCTTAAAAATGTCTTGTTCCATTAAGACAACCCTGACCTCACCAAGATTTCTCTCATGATTAGGGACTTGCAGGAGTGAGGTCAAAGCAAGCCTGAGCTACATTTCAGGCTCTATGCTGACATGGGCTCCTGCATCAAGCCTGCCCTGTGGATTCCACGCCATGCAGGGCACCAAGGAGAAGAACTGCAGCTCATTTAAACAGTTGCACCAAGCTTGGTAAGTCAGCCAGTGCTATTTTGCCATGGAGCAGCAATGTGGGATTTTACCCAGTTCCTTCAATGCAGGCTTTTCCTGGGTAAAACTCCACATTATTTGGCAGAGACTGATAACAGTGCCCCAGCTAATTAGCTTTAAGCAAATGAGCTACAGTTATCTTGATCAAGTATGATTGAAACAGCAGATGCTTTCACGTAAGGTTCTGAGCACTAAGTAAGCTTTTTTGATATACCCTTTATTGATTCAAAAGCAATATGCTCACTCTGATCTGGGTGAGACTGGAGATCAGAGTGACATTCAGCACTGAGAGGAGCCCAGTTTGCATCTCCCAGGTTCAGGGCACCTGTTTCCAGCAGGAGCCTGATTTTACAAAAAAACATCACTTCAATGTGGTGCCTCTAGCTCAATTCCCAGGAGGTTTCAGCATGCACATTGAAGCTTCATTGAAATATCCTTATAATTCATATTTGGAGGGTTAGCTTGAAGCTCTGAGGATGCCAAAAGAAAGACTGGGTTATTCATCAGCATCTCTTGGTACTGCTCTCTCCAGCAGATGCAGGAGCTCTGTATGGAAATGCTGGAAGGGGGGAGGAATGAGGGGGGAAACCACTGCAGCACAACCTTGCTCTGGAGGAGGATCAATGCCGGAGCTGGAAAGCAGTTTACATCCAAGTATGACCTTCCAACCTTTTGCTGCTCTGGCTACATCAAAGAAAGATGCCGTATCTATGATGATTTACACAAATAATCAAATCCCTAAATTTACTGGGGTGTTTTTTATTCCCTTTCATGTCTTGCCTTTGATGTTGCAGCCTCCCTATGCAGGTGCACTAACAGCCTTGGTCAAAGGGCTGCTGCGAGAGCGCTGCATTACAGCTGAATGTCCCAGCTCTGGTTGGCCCCTGCAGGGAGGCATGACAGGAAGAGCCACATGAAAACCTACCCAGGGCATGGAGAACGCTTTTTAGACCTACCCAGGAGGCCAGGTAGTTTTTTAATCCTTGATATTGTCTGCTCCTTGCTCTTTTTTTTGGCACAGCTGAAAAACACAAGCTCATGGCTGCAGTACAGCTCAGAAGAATGTCCCTTGCCAATTCTCTGCCCCTGACCTCCAGTTCCACTTTTACCTAACTGCTGATAATTTTCACTACACGATCTGACAATGCTGAATATCACACACAAAACCAGACAGTTGCTGTGTTTCAAAACTATCACAATGGATATCTGAGCTCTAGCTCAGAGAGCTATTGCAAGGCAAGTCCTGAACAATAGGAAGCACCACAGCAGGCAGGAACCTGGTCCAGATGCCCCAATGAAAATTCTAAGAGCTAAGCTATTAAAACATTTATATATATTTTATGTTAAATTTCTATCTGCCAGAAGTCCCCTGGGAGTTTGTCTTTGTTCTGGGGGTTTCAGGGACTAGCTGGGATATACATTATTTATTAGACATGCAAATCATGCATGATAATCTCAATGAACTAAGTATAATTGTTCCAGACAAACAATAAATTGGTTTAAAAACTGGTCTAATATAGCCATATTTCATCCTGAAGAAAGACATTAAGTTTTCTTATTCTTTATGTAAAATGCAAAGAAGGGTTTAGAACAGCCAGCTCAGTGGCTTGGTGGGGTGCTTTTTAAATCATCTTAAGAATAATAAACAGCCTGTGACCTATGTTTAAGAATTGGTAAAAATGCAAATCTAGGTTTGTTGCAGCAAAAGAAAGATCAATGAGCATTACTCATACTGCTAGTCCTAGGAGATGATATTTATTCCATCAAATTAGGATCATTTAGGTGCAAGAAAATCATCACTTAGGAGTATTTCTCAATGCATAAGCAACACCACATACAATTAATAAAAACAGCCTACCAGGAGCACACCCCCTGATGCCAGCACTCTACTCTACAGGAAGCAGGAAGCAATCAATAACTTTTACATTCCTTTTAACCACTTAGATTTTGTCTACATAACATATTTTGATTATTAAAAAGAAAGATCTTTACCTAGCATTTTCAATGCAACTGCATTTTTAAACTTTTTCTGTAGGGCACGAGTGGTGGTTTTGTTTTACAGAAGCAGTCTCTCCTTAGGATGAGGAGCTCCACACCTCTCTGGCCACAGCTAATCACAGTCCTCAGCTAATACAGAAATATTATAATATAATAACATTAAAACAGGAATCCCCTCAGAATTTCTAATTATCAGTAGTGTCCTGCCAAAACTAGAATAGAAAAGAATCTCCATCAATGGATTTTACAGACCTGCAGTATTTATGGCAATTTTCTTGCTGTAGTGGGATTCTACTCATGACTGATTTCACTCAGTGTACTCCAAAATTTACTGGAAGTTGGCTAATGTTTCATTAATTTCAACTCAAAACTTATGCAAAAATAAATCCTGCAAAAGATGCAGTCTCTGTAGCTTGGAGACTCAGTCACCTCAGACTGCTGGGCACAGCTTTGGGGTTACATTTCTGGATTTAACCATAGTCCCCCACATCAATGCATAATATACAGGGATACCTGATGCAGCATCAGTTCTGCACCAGCTCCCAGTGGTGGTTGGTTGTTTATCATTTTACATAATACTCATATGTAAAACATGTTGTCTAAAGCCCTCTTCATTCCTGCTTTTCTTTTTCCTCGAAAAAGCTTTTATCTTTCTCAAAACCATTGAAACCAATTTAAAAAAAAACAAAAAAAACCCAAAACAAACTGTCCTTGCCCCTTCCTCCCTGCTTTTAATTCTTCCCCTTGTTTAAGCCTGCAAGAGCGTGAAGTGGCAAATCCAGTCCTAAATGTGCTCAGATTTTCAGGAATCAGAGCTAAAGTAGAGAGTAGTTCATGTCACAGTCCAGGAAAACACCAGCTCACCACAATACACAAAAAGTTTTGTTCCCTATGCCTCAGTCAGCAAAGCAGCAACATTTTCCTACATCTGTTCTTAACCAGAAAATGCACAAGGGAGAAATGGCATGGAACCCACAGAGTGCCAGCTCAGTTTGCACTTCAGATTCAACAGCGTGCCCAGCTGCCCTGCCTCCTTAAATGACTTCTCGGAATATTCAAGCCATTCCTCGCTGCTTCTGTTCATTCCCTTCAGAGAGTGCTCCTGTTTAATTTCTCCTCCCTCTCTACCAGAGCTCCTAATGGCCCTGTTGTTTGCCTGCCCCCCGCACCATCCTGCTTGGACCAGCCTGAGATCCTGCTGAAAGCCATCAGCTGTGGAAATCGCAGCAGGATCGAGCCGGAGGCTCCTGTACAGCATTGCCTGGCAACATGCTGCTGGAGCCCCATCCCATCCCATCCCATCCCATCCCATCCCATCCCATCCCATCCCATCCCATCCCATCCCATCCCAGCCCATCCCATCCCATCCCATCCCATCCCATCCCATCCCATCCCCTCCCATCCCAGCCCATCCCATCCCATCCCATCCCATCCCATCCCAGCCCAGCCCAGCCCAGCCCAGCCCAGCCCAGCCCAGCCCATCCCACCCCATCCCCTCCCATCCCCTCCCATCCCAGCCCTCCATCCAGGCTCCCAGGCAGAGCTGGGGAGGGAAAGGTGCTCTTTGCTGATAGCAGGCAGGCAGCAAAGCGCAGAAAGCTTCTCCACCTCCTGGGAGGTTTTACAGCCCATTAGTGACAACTGCAGGGCAGCAGGTCCTTGGTGCCACCTGCTGCCCTGCAGGAGCCCTTAATACAGGTGTGGAAAGGCTGGGGAGCAGGGGGCTTGGGCTCATTCCTGGTGGGAAAATGTCACTTTTCTCCATCCCAGAAGGCAGGCAGCAGGAGGAGAGTGTCTGCAGCACACACACCACAGCCTCCAGACATCCACTCACAGTCCCACTGATCCTCAGCCTTGGGGCCGGGAGCAACAAACGCATTCCTGGGTGCTGCTTTTAATCAACAATTACATCAAACCAAGCAAGAATTTTTCAGGAGCTGAAAAATACCTGTTGGCTTAGCAGCTCAGCTCCTTTCCTGGTGAGTTTCTCATGGCTTTCTCTCAAGGGCAAAGAAACCCCACCAGCAATATTAGAGATAACCCCGTGTCTCCACCAGAGTTCTAAATCAAATTCAGCTGCTACCCTTTCACATATTTGCTGCTAGCACTAGCACAATCCAGCAAGAGCTTCTCCTGCAAGTTCATTTCTATTCCTTTGACTATGAACTTGGAGAAAGCACACACAAGATAAAACATATTAGGTTCAGCTTTTGCAAAGCCTTGGAAGCAATTATGGAGGCATGGAAGTGTAACACCAGTAAGTTAGACAAGGCCAAGGGAAATGCTCTACTAATAACAAATGTTGAAGGGACTGGAAAATAGGAAGAGCTTCAGTAGATTTTATTTGACTACACCATACAAAACTCATCATCAATATTCCCTGTGTAGCACTACGACTCACACTGCAGTGCAGATGGTTCACATATTTTAAATTGTAATTTAATTACACTTTTCATGATCATACTGTATTTGAACTCAACAGAATTACTATCATGTTTCTGCAGATGCTCTATTGCAGAAATATTACTTTAACCGCCAAGCCCCTTCTCATAATTATCTTTTATTTTTATACATCTTTTACATCATTAGAAAAACACAAATTAAGGGCTGAACATAGGCTTTGGAAATTTATATTTGCAATAAGCCTCTGTTGCATTTTTTTTAATTCTATAGGCTGGTTTACTAAAACTGTTCCATGGCTTATCATCATTAAGTCGAGACCCCGTAATCAGTAGCAAGACAACAAAGCAGCTGTACACTTTCCCTTTGTCTGTGAAACCCTGGATTTAATCTTTTCACATTTTAACTGCAACCTTAAAAATTATTAGTCGGTCTGAGAACCATTATGGTGGGTTAAGAGACATTGAAGGGGTTGGCACCGCCCCCACCTCTTCCCACACCTCTGAATGAAACCTTGGGAAGTTGCATAAATTATCTCTCATGCCTCTTCTACCATCACTGTGCCTTTTATCTTCTTTCTTTTCCCTCATATGCAGTCACAAGAGACATTTCTCAAGGATATAAACCAGCCTTCAGTCTCACTAAACACTCATTCCTATATTGCATCAAGAAATATAAAATCCCTCTTCTTCTAGGACTACAACTCACTCCTACAAGAAAAAGTAGGTTACAAGAAATAACTTTACATATTCCCTATTTTTGCTTGCTTTCTAACTAAAGGAAAATAGACTCACCTTCTCCCTTCCAACCAGTCCAACAAGCATCATTAGATATTGGCTCTTCCCTGCTAAGAGCTCACCCCTAGACATAAAAACTGCCTTTTAAACTCTTTGCCCAAGGTTTATATTGATATAAATTTATCCATCACTGCACCAGAGGCTTGCCTGCTGAACCTATGTCCTTCACCTGGGACGGTGGGTGCAGCTCAGGGGAGTTAAAGTCCTCAAAAGGAGAATTCAAGGCAGAAAAGGCTTTTAGTTTGGGCTTGTGGTTTTTTTTGGTTGGTTTGGGGGGTTTGGGAGAGCATGGTGCGGGTGGGTTCATTTGTGGTTTTGGTATTTGGGGGTTTTTTTCCTTATTAGTGACTGCGGAGGAACCTTTCACATTGTGGGGCTGTACTGATCCTTAACATTTGGAAGTCTTGTTTCTGAGAAAATTTATCTCCTTTAGTTGCTTATGCTTAATAATTTCCTGGATACTTAAGAACAAAAAAAACAGCAACAGGCAAAATCAAAACAGGGCTGTTGTAGAGGGCTCTACTTGGGCTTTGTGGCTGCAGAACAGCATTTTGTGTTTCAGCTGCAGCTGAGCTCTGGGGCAGTGTACCTGCAGGAAAGGGCAGTGGAGACCTGGAGCATCCCCTGGTACCTGCAGGCAGTCAGTGGGATGCTGTGATTAGAGCATCCTTCACCAGAAACACGGGTTCCAGTCTCTCTCCAAATTTTCTCTACACCTCCAGGCTGATGTAAAGGAGGACATTGGGAGAAAGCTTGAAAAACTTCAGAGTTAGTCCTCTTGTCAAAGCAGCTCTCATAAACAGAACACCCTAATAGCAACAGCAAGCCCTTCCCTTGCTCGATTCCCAGGACATCTGGAAAGGAAGCAAATAGGAAAATGATTTTGTATGTTACTATCTAGGTCCCAGCCCTCAGAGGGGATAATCTGTCCTTCATAGGATTTTTCACTCACATTCCAAGAAATCATCATTAAATAAAACATCTGAAAGCTTGTGGAAGACGGTCTGGGAGCCTCATTTTCAAACTGATAAGGGAATATCCTGTCATATGCTGTGGTTGTGCTTCTCCTGTTGCAACAGATATCTGAAAGCAGCACTTATTTTCAAGGTGCCAGTAAGCTCATTGACCTAACCTAAAACCTTTACAGGATTTTTATTCAGGCCTCTATTATTTACCTATAAACCCTTAGTTCAGGTTTACTTTAAAATAATATTTCTTATCAGAGCACATCAGGTTTTAAAGTTTTCCTGAGTAAAGCAGACTTTTAAAAACAATTTTTCCCATGATTATTATGTTGCTGGCTTAAAAGGAGGTCAAAACATAAAATAGTGTGTTTAATTGGTTTGTTTTGGTTTGCCTTTCCTATGCCCTCATTAATGCTGTTGTTTTAACACCACCTTCAGAGCAGGGGAGTTCTCTCATCTCTGGAGTGGGTTCACTCCTCTGCAGGATTGACTTCTCCACAGAGAATGTTTTGTTCATTTCTGCTTTCTGAATATGCTTCCCACTGTTTACACTTGCAAAGGCTGGTGATGACTCAGGTCTCCAGGAGTTAGAGTCCCGTTTCCTTTTTCCTGTAGCAGTGCACACCAAAGGGTTCCAGGACTACTGCATACGAGTGGCCATGGAGCTGGTATTTGTTTTGTGACAGCTACATAGGAAACAGGGAACTGAAGGTTAAAAGTTAATTTGGGAGTCACAGAGGAGCTGGTTATACTTCTGGCTGTTATGGTTTATGAGACACACTCCGAAACTCTGAACAGAATTACAGATCACCACAGAGAAAAACAAATACACGAGCAGAGCAACTGCATTTGCCATTGACGGGAAAACAATGGAACATTTATTGTACAAAAGGGCTGTGTGCATTAGAGATGTGTAAATACTTCTGCCATAATGCTCTGTTCTTAATAGAATATAATATGCCATTATGCAGGTGGAACAATGAACATGTCCCAAAGATGAATGTGCTTGTCTTGGATGCTGAGTCACTCGGACTCCATTTCTGTGCTCACAGCACCCCTGAGGCGTATCACGCCTGCCTCCACGAACAAGCACAAGGGTTTTGCTTACCCCAATTTCTCCTGTTATCCCCTTACTGATTTTTTTAATGCAGTGACTGCACAATATTATTTTCTGCTGTAAACTTCCACCTTCCCCACTTGGAAGTCATGGAGAACTCTGTTGCCGTCAAAGACTCCTGTTGATTTAAACAGTTCAGGACTGTGAGTTTCTTGGGAGCTCTGGGACATGCTGGTTATGAATGGCATTAACTAAAACTGTCTGAAATGACTTACTTTCATAAATAGTCCATGGAAAACCGGTATAATTGAAAGCCAGTCTTTATTTCCATGAGTAGATTGAATCCCCCTGCCGAAGCTGCAGAGTTGCATCCAAAGGGCAGTCGGTGACCCTGTGCCCACTGATTTCAGCAGGACAGGGGATATATCCTGTTCTTGGGGCTCATTGATGTGCCTGCTTTGCCTCCTTGGATTTTCTTCTATCAAAATGCACACCTCACTGTCCTTCTGAGGCTAAGCAAAGAAAACGTGTCCAGCCTGGCACTCCTGAAACCTTTTCTTGTGAATTAAGATATCTCCCAAGGAGCTGATCCTGCTTATCCCTGCTGTTGGACAATCTTAAGGTTGAAACATTGGGCAACAAAAGTGGTGAAGGGTCTGAAGCAGAAATTCCCAGAGGAGTGGCTGGGGAAGGTGGAAGTGTTTAGCCTGGAGAAAAGAAGTCTCAAGGGAAACCTCATGACTCTCTAAAACCGCCTAAAAAAGGAGGCTGTAGCAAGTGGGGGTCTGCCTCTCCTCCAGACAACCAGTGACAGATTGAGGAAATGGCCTCAGGTTGTGCCAGAGGAGGTTCAGATTGAATATTAGAAAAAATTTCTTCACCAAAAGCTTGATTAAGTGCTGGAACAGGCTTCCCAGTGGAGCAGCTCAGTCACCATCCTTGCAGACATTTAAAAGACATGTAGGCATGGCACTGAGGGACGTGATTTAGCTGTGGCCTTGACAGTGTTGGGCTGATGGTTGAGCTCAATGATCTTTGAGGTCTTTTCCAACTAAATGACTCTATGATTTTTATCTATAGAAACTACTGGGAGTTTGGAGAGTGGGAGGGTTTGAGGAACAGCCATCCACATAGGAAACCTTCACTGGCACAGTACAAATCCCTCCAGAAAGATTTCTTGGGCTGTTCCTGAAACCTTCCATTTCCAGAGTCCAGCACACAGCCCTGACTCACACACATCATCGCCATCAACAATTTCTGCACGCTTCCCGTTTGGCTTGCACACTTCTGTCCTGCATTTTCATCTGTTACTTGAGACAAACTCTTCCATTTTCTCATGTAGTTCACTTTTGCATTGCATGATTACTCAGTAGTAGGTTTTGAGGTTGGTTTGTCTGAAAAGTGACAGCTTTCAGACTGCAAATCCAGTGCAGGAGGGCAGAGGTAATTACCAGGCAAGCAGCGCTCTTGCTGAACTGAAACTGAGCTCATGATCCCTTTTTTGTGTTGTTTGTCATATCAAATACATCTGTGGCCTCTCCCATTTTTATTTTTTCCTCTCTTATGTTACATATTTATTTTGCTGCAATATTTGTCCTTTGGGGACAGCAGCCAAGAGATTTCTGTGGGCGGCACAGGAGCAAACCAGAGGAAGTAAACAAAACGCAATCCAAATAAACAGTTCAAATACACACAGCACCAAGGGCTGCATAAAGATAGACAAGTGATGGCAGGCAGGCATTTCTGAGGGTTTTCAAACACTCAGAATCTATGAACTGTCTCTCCTGAGCAAACCTACTCAGCAAAGCTACTTAGTGCACAATGATTGGCTCTGTTAACTCCTTGTATTCCTTCCCTTCCCAGTTTTTGCAGTGATGTTTGGATCTGATTCCAAGCCTGCACACGTGTGTGTGTGTGTGTCTGACTTTATTAATACAAAAACAGTAAAGCCACCTGCTCCTGTTCTCCCTGGGTGCTTCTTTTCTTTGCTGCCATCCATTGCATCCCACATCAACCCGCTACCTTTGATCTCTGCATCTGATGACGGCTGGCAAAACCAGCAGTGGATACAGAATAAAGGACATCCACAGTCAGGAAGAGGTACCACTTGAAAGCCTAATGCACTGACTCTTTGCACTGCAGCATCAATGTTTTTAGTATGTTTTCTTTCCTTATCTGGTAAACACATTCCCCACCCCCTTCCCACTTTCCT
Organism: Cyanistes caeruleus; assembly: GCF_971803275.1. NCBI lineage: Eukaryota > Metazoa > Chordata > Aves > Passeriformes > Paridae > Cyanistes > Cyanistes caeruleus. Next base: position 77,494,216 of record NC_141705.1, read on the forward strand.
GCTCTTTTCTAAAGATGTGCTGTCTTTTTCACAAGGGGAGTGCTAATTGCTCTTCTCCTCTGCTTGGGCTAATTAACTTTTCCTTACTGTTTCATTGCTATGAAATAAGTCATGGAATTCATAGAAATTAAAAACATAAACACAGATATTTTTGTGCAAAACTGCAAATGAGTTTGTTCTCAGGAAGCCGAAATGGTGGCCACAGTTTGACAGAGGAGTGCAGTCGTGGATTTTGATAGCACTGATATTCAGACATCTGCTTTGTAACAAAATATGGCTGCTCTAGATTTTATTTGGGTTTTTTGCAGCTGGGAGAAGAGAAGAATGCCATTTTCTCAGTTTACACTGTTTAGGATTCTTTCTTGGCAGTGGATTATAGGTTTTACAACCTCAGTAGAGATCATCCAATCCAAGACTAAAGAAACCCAGTTGAGTTTTAAAGAGTTTCTGTGTATATAACACGCTTGTGTACCAATTTTATTGTACTTTCTTCCTTTCAGGCCTTTCTGAATTACAATTTAGGGAACAAAAAAGTTAATAAGTGAGAAATAAAAAATGGGGAAAAAATAAATTATCGTATAGTTTTCTTAATTGAATGTCAAATGAATGATTTTCCCAGCTTGTATTCTAATACACAGTTCTGGTTTCTTCTGTTACTCATGAACCCCATTTAGCTATTCTTTTATCATCCCTAATTTTTTTTTTTTTCCATTAAAAAGTCTTACAGAAACAAAAGAGAGATCACTTGGCACTCAATCATGTAAGAAACAGAGAAAATTTCTTTGACAAGTAACATCTCACAAATTAAAATTTGTGACAGTAGCATTTTTTGAATCAGTTAGTCCTTGGTGGAGCTACATTTTGATTAAGGAGAAATGATCCAAAAGCGTGCTAGTGCACAAGCCAAACCAATCTTCATCAAACACACAGGCTGTGTCCAATTCCTCTGGGATGCAACAGGTGTTTGAAATTCCCAGTGAAAACATAACATTAAGGTTGCCTTTACTGATTGCACATTTGTGTACGGCAGTATAGAGGTGTCTGAAAATTGCTCATCTCTCCCCAGAGAGCACTCCAAAATGTCATTTGCTACCCTCAGCTCATCGGTATTTCATTGCTGTTATGCCTGCACCTCAAGTCAGGACCTCAGAGTGGCTGCAGCAGAGCTCAGCACGATCACTGAACGCCTTCTGAGTGTTATTTCATGTCAGCCCTGGCTGCCAAACCAGACAGGGCTGGGAGAAGGGAATATTGACTTTCCTTGGCTTCAGCCATGCAGCTTGGAGGGTAAACTGAGGCCACAACAATGACTCATCTGGTCTCATCTGGGGAATGAGGTGTCCCTGCCCATGGCAGCTGGATTGGAACCAGATGATCTCCACGGTCCCTTCCAACCCAAACCATTCTGTGATTCTATGATTTTTGCCCCAGAGAAGGAAAGCAGATACCAGGTTACCTCATAGCATTTCTCTTCCTGCCCCAGGCAATTATGTCCCCCATCTTTGGGATAACTAAGTATTTCCACACTATATATCATAGATGACGTGAAATTATCGATATCACTGTGTGTTACCAATGACAACTTCAGCTTGCTCTCATAGATTCCTCTCTGCCACTGACAACTAATTCAATCTTTAATACAAGGCAAAATAACTGCAGAGACACACAATGGTCTTGTACACAAACCTTACAAGGGAATTTTGTGGGATTACTTCCACACAGAGAAGTTCCTCCCCTCTTCATCCAGTGCGGAGTTTGTGCTGGATTTCAACCTCATTGTACTCTTGATACTCTATTTCTCTGCTGTGTACATTATAGAATTCTCTTAATTTCATGCATGGATGGCTGTAGAAAGAAGAGATAAAGTTTCAAGTCTCTTTGTTTAACCCGTATGAAATAATTAAAACACATTTTTCATCTCAGCATTCCCCTTAGGGCTTAACATATTGTGAGAAACACATCCTAATGTGAAATGAGCTTTAAGACAAATGGTCCTGGCTTTGGTTTGAAAGTCACCTCTGGAAAGAATGCATTTGTTCCCTTATTCATGCCACTCATTTCTTTTTAAATTCTGACACGTGAAGATAAAATTGTCACAAAAAAAGCGCTACTCTATAAATACAAAGCTGTACACTTTTATACAGGTATAAAAACCCTTCGGGGCTGGTTTGCTTTAGGCTTTGGCAGCTGTTGAATGCTCCCTTCATCCAACTTGCTGTCAGAGCTGCAGTCCTCCAGGGCAAGGACAAATTCTTCTCCCCAGCCCCATGCCCCTCTCTTGGCACACACCTGATGGTGAACACAGAGCTGTTACGGTCTCACCCAGCTCTCCCAGGAGTCACAGCCACCTTGGGCTTGCCTGAGCTTGTCCAGGGAGCCACTGGAGCAATTTGTCATTTCTGCACTACCTGGCATCATTGCATTCACCCAGCACTTACAAAGAAAGCAGCTATTGGGAAATAAAACACAGCTGGTAATCAGAAATCTCTTTAACACCCTAAAACATGACTAAAGGACACAGGCTTGACTTTCTAGCACATAACTATACCTTATCTATATATCTATAGGTATATATACATACATACACATTTTTCATGAGTTATTATTTGTTTTGTTAAGCATTATTTAATGAAAGCCAAAGCATTGGCTCCTAGCCCTGAGAATCAAATATATGTTCCCCCAAGTTGGGAAAATCGAGGCGTTTCCAACCCAAAGTGTTACAGCTACCTAATGAAGCAGCATGACCACGAAGGCCCACAGGAAAGAGGTTTAATTTGGGTTATGTTCCCACGTCTCCAAGAAATATGGGTTCACAACAAAGTGTTCTTTGCTCTTACAGCACTGTAAAAGGCTGTAAAGGCAGCACTGAATAGGGCTACCCTTCCCAACAAACCCAGGAAAGGCCTGTGGTGTCTCTTTCAGCCAGGCAGACGAGAGTCTATTATTGAAAATAGATCTCTCTCTCTCCCTCTCTGACTTACTTCTCCCATGTGCCTGCTTATAAATTCCCCCAGCCCAAATCCTTTCATCAGATACATACATATGAGCCCCAGTCATGGAACACTTACATTCATGGAAATGCATCGAGCTCCCCAGTTCCCACAAAGCCTTATAAGGCTTCTTATACAGCTATGAGCAGAGAAAATCACTCTAATGAGGAAACTACTTAAACTTAATTGTCTAGTTTAATTGGACTGTTTAAATTGCTAATCATTTTGTAAGTATTACTTTCTAAGTTGTTTTTAGCGGGTAGTTTGCCCTTTTTGCTGTTGCTGGAAAAATTCAGTAATAATTAACTGACCCAGAGTGTAATTATACCACTGAAAATAAGCTATGAGACATTTAATAAAAAGAGACTATTAACAGGATTTGAATTTATGACCTTCAAAATATGAAGCAAACACTTTATCCATGAGGTCACACAAGCTTTCACTTCTGTCTGAGAATTTATGGTCAGCAGATTAGCCACAGAAAGACTTTGCTCACTCTTTGGATCTACTGAGAGCACACTGGGAAACTGATTAAAATAATATTAGAAGAAATAGAGCAGTGGAAAATTGCTTGAGAAATTTTCCTCCTCTTAAACGTCTTAAACCATGGCCTGTGGAATGGGGACTTGATGTGGTAAGGCAGCAGATATGATGATGAGCACAAATTTTTTGGGGTCTGAGGATTTCCCTCCCCGTGGGGTTCCTTATGCAGCACCAGTCCATAATGCCCTTTCCTCAGCTAAAAGAAATGGTGGTGGTATTTTAATCTGCAGACTCTGCTGACCTCTGAGTCCTTTCTGTACCCAATTTACAGGACACAGTTTGAGATAAGAAAATTATCGAACGTCTTGGCTCTCAGACAGCCTGGCAATTTGTGCCATGTTTAGCTTCTAGGACATAATGTATTTTACCAAGGCTCTCACACAGAGCTGCGACAGCTTTGCTGTATTTCCTTTGAGATCTCTGGCTATGTGAAGGACTGCATTACAGACAGAAGCATGACTTTTTCAGAAGTTGCTGCCCCAGCAGCATCAGTGCAAGGAAAGTGAGGCTGTTGTGGTTTCTGGTCACCAGGAATCTGGGCAGTTTCCTCGGAAGCTATCAGGAGAGCGGAGCAAAGCGCATCCTGTGAAAACCTCGCAGGACTTGAGGAAGAATTTCCACACTTGCTTGTGAAATCCCACAGATCTTCCCCCAAACTCATACAGGATGGTTTCTGTCTCTTCAGGACTCTGAATATTTTGATACCTCATGCATTTCAACAAGAGACCATGTACTTACAGATATGTGGCACAAGAAAATAATCTTGCAGCAGATGCCAAGATAGCTGTGAAAACATTCAAAAGCCAAGGGCTGCTTGGAAAGACCCCAGCTTCTTTTGCTGGCCAGAAAATTCGGCACAGAGAGTTTGTGAAACCCAGGCTGGGGCCTGAAATTTAGGTAGAAAATTCAGAAAGCAGAGGTGGAATAAAGCAAAGGTGAATTGGAGCACATTGCAATTGGCCATAACCAATTTCAGTGCTTCTCAGTCTTGTTCCCATCCTTCACCCTGTGTATGTAAGCACTTTAAAACTGAGTGTATTGAAACAAAAAAAATAATAATTTGGACCAGAGGAATAGTTGAATTATTTCTTCCCTACAAACCAAACAGTGTCATTGAGACAGATAAAGTGAAGAGCCATGTCCCCTAATCCCTTTTGCATCATCAGTTATGTGCATGGCATGGTGGTGTGGCTGTGAACTGCTAAAGTCTGGGTTGTCTGTCCCTCACAGGCACGTGGCTCTGGGTGCTGTGAGCATCATGAGTTTTCAGGAAAAAAAAACCTGATTTGTGGGCTGGGATAGAAAATAAATATTCCCTAAGTAGTTTTGGTTACCAAGAATAGAGACCACGTAATCAGAGTTTTACAGTATACCTGAGTACTAACATTTCTTGGTTGTTTGCTGATTTACAGGAAAGAAAACAGATTTTGGGTGCAAACAGATTTGCAAGCTCTGATTTCTAAGACAAGCAAACCCACTTTTCAGCTGTAAGAGGAAGGAATGGTCTGTGTTATCAAATACAGGTCCAGTTCAGGCAAGGTTGATGACCTCAGCCAAATATTTATTAAAGGGGAAAGAAGTATTTGTAGTGACTTGTTTATTCTAGCTCTTGCTCACACTGATAGGATTTCCTCTTCAGTGTTATCGTGCCGAAACCTTCCTTGTGACTAAGTCTTTTGGAAATTTTTCCCTTCCAAACCTGACTTTTCCTGCTTTTCTTCACTAGAAAAACAAGCAGGCCAATTCAGTGGTGGGTTATGTGGCTTTCCCAGACCTCAGAGTGGGACAGGTGATGGTGATGATGGTGACAATGGTGATGGTGGTGGGACAGCTCAGAGCTCAAGGATGACTTCTCCAGGCAAGGTGCAGCTCACCAGCAGCTCATGGCCAGCCTGCAATCCCAGAGGATAGCTGGGAATTCAGTTTGGTAATGTTTGAACCTTCATGCATGCTTCAGATGAAACAGCTAAATACTTTTATCAGTCTCATATGTCTTCTCAGCTATACTGTGGAACTAATTGCAAAATTACATCAAATAAAAAAAAAAAATTAAAAAAAAAGGCATGTGTGAAAGCTTCATGACAGATATATTATTGCCTGTGTAATACAAAAAGGATGCAATAAAAATTAGTTTCAGGTCTGGCAACATTTTCTCCATGCAAGATTTGAAGTAATTTTTAATATACTTGTCGCCAGTAAGATAACACTTAATGCTTTTATAGTATATTCCCCCCTGGATCTGAAAGTACTGTGCAAATGAGGGTATGTGCAATTATTTCTGCAATTATAAGAAGAGATTAAGAAGCAGACAACCTGCAAAACATGCCCAGGATGATGATAGAATTCAGTCACAAGCTTGGTAGAGATAGTCACCTTTTCTGGTTTTTAAAAACTAAAAATGATCAGATTATTTGTTAAAGCGATGATAAAAAATGGAATTGAAAGTGTTTTAAAATTATTCTATCTGCATAAATTAAGCATCATTTTCATGGAAAAAAATGGCTTTTGTGAAACAAAATTTCTCTGTAGACACAGGTGTATCCTGAGAAGAACTACTCCTTTTAAAAAATTATTTTAAAATAACTTTTAAAGTTTTTCAAAATTATTGTGTTCTCCTCAGTAAGCAATGACAGGAAAAGTTCCCTGTTCAAGGAGGAGAATAATGTTGATGGGCTCTACGTACAGTTTATGTATAGCATGTTTTTACCATATTTCATACTGTAATTGTAATTTCTATTTTAATAATTGAAAGGTTATCCATTCTAAGTTAAGGCATGCAATCTTGTCTTTACTGGTTCCAAAAGTATGAATGTAATTAATATACATTTATGTATATTAATGCATTAGTTACATTTTTGTAATTAATATTATGTATTATTATAGAATTATATGTAATATGTAATTTTATATATTATGTATTAATATACATTTATAACTAATAATAAATAGCTGAAATTAATTTCAAATAAAAATAGCATTTTCTTCCTCATGGCTTTCTTCATCCTAAGCAGAGCTCAGAGGCCAATTCATTGTAATTTTCTTGATAAACACTGTTTTACTCTCTGCTTATTACTACCAATCCAATTTGCTTATTATTTATTCACTTTAATGGCATAAAAAGCAGTGGGATGAAAGGAAGCCATGCATGACCTGTGTTCTATCAAGGAATTATTCAGACTAGGCTACTAGTGGGCTGGAAAACTCTGGGCTCCAGGAGCTACAGGATGGAGAGCCAAGGCTATTAAATTTCAGGGGCTCTCTTTCTGAACTGAAGCACATTCTGCACAGACCACACCTTACAACGAAAACTGAACTTTTCACATAGCAAGCTATTTTTAAAATGCATATCAAAAACTATCAAATAACGCCAGCAGATGAGAGGGAGATATCATGCTCCAAAATCAATTTTCCCACGCTCCTTCGTTCTAGCTTTCACACAAATCCCTGTCCTCACCTGACACCGTAGAGGCAAAATTTCTGCATGCCAAAGCATCCTGAAGCATCCTCACAGAAGAATTGCATGCCAGGTGACCTCTTAGGCTGCAGTCCCTCTCCCTGTGCTGCCCCTGAGGTCCTCACCAGGCATCCAGCACTCATCACTCCTGGGCTGGATTCATTTCTCACACCTAGCTTCACCATCAGCAGCTTTCAGGGAAAAAAAGTGACAATTTGTTTTCCTCACAGGCAGCTTACAGGCTCAAGTATTTTATTTTTATATATATATATGTACTGTGAAGAGAAAATCTGGAATATTTGTGGCTAGTCAAATATTTAGACTTGATGCCAGGATTTATTTCAGTAATCTGTGAAGGATGTAAACCCTTTATAAATAAGAATGTAGTGGACAAAAGTGGTTTAAATTTTGTAACTTGGAGGTGCAGCTGTCAGTTTTAAGACATAATAAAAAAAAAAAAAAAGGAGAAAATAGAAAATGCAGAAGGTCATTGAGTGCATCACACAGATTGACCAACATTCACGTGTGCTGCTTCCTCTGTGCTGGTTTGCTGGGGTTGGAACAGATGCCCCTTCCAGCAAATAAACAGGGAACGGGGGTGCTGTCCTCAGCTGCTCCCCAGGGATGGAGACCTGATGGGGCTCGAGGCCGTGGGAGTCCCAGCCAGGGCTGCTCCGGCTTCTTGGCAACATTTTCCACTTAATCCCACTGACTTCAGCTTCAATCCTGAGGTATCATTCCCACTTCAACATTGTTTACAGCTAAGAGGGACAGGAGGATTCTGGAGCTGATTTAATCTGAACACAGAGAGCTCAAGGCTGTCCAGACCTATAAAGGAAATAAATAAACTCCTTTGAAGATGGGAATTGTGACAAGAACGCTTTTGTTTGGTCTTTATTTAGCTTCAAGGAAATTAAATTCCTGTTGTAGGAGCTAGTTGTGCTGTGTTTGTTCTTAATTAACTAGACAAACTTTGCATGTGCAGTGCAAAAAAGAAAACCTTGGCACTATTCAGGCTGCATTCCTTATGTAATTTGTTTTGATTTGTTTCTCAGTAGCATTTGTAAGGTTGTGTTCGGGAAACAAAGCACCAGAACAACTTTTCTAAAAAATTAATGAAAACAAAAGACATCTGAAAATATAAATTATCATATGGTTATGTAAATATCCATGCAGATATATAAAGGATATGAGAAGTATGAAGGACATGTAAATCTAGTGTAAGACAGGGAACAAGCTCAGGGATAGGCCTTTGAATCGAAGATGATGTATCCATGAGAAGGTGGTAGGTTAGGAATGGAAATACAGTTTTTTGTTTACAGTGTTTAAGGGGGAAAAAAAAGATAAAAGCCACATTTCCCATGGTCAACCAAACTAGTGCAGGGAATCCCCTGGGATTCAACGTGGGATGATAATTTTTCTCATCACACCTCTAAAGCAGTCCTATCAGCTGAGCATCTTCCTCACTGGGCAGACATAAATAGTAAAAATCACGCCTGAACTTTCTGTATTTTTATTTTTCCAACTATTGACTTAGGAAGAAGGAAAACACTGAGTTTTCGCTTTCGTAGCTGGAGCGGTGGAACAGCGTCCGTAATTTTCCTCTACAGGAAGCGTGCCCTGCAAGGCAGGTGATCAAAGCATCTCTGATTTTTTGTTTTTGGCCATCTCTGCCAGCAGTGGCTGGGAATTTCTGTGGCAGCGGAGGAATGGCTGCAGCAGGAGACGTGAGGAATGCCAGAGTCACAGGTCAAGCTTTAATGGCTCGTGGAGCCCAGAGCGAGATTCCTGCGATTCCTCCTCCACGATGACTTTGTCTGATAAAAAAGAGGTGGAGTGGGCATGCCCAGGGATGTGCTAGGCAGCCTTTCTGGTCTCAAAGCTTAAACAGAGGAGGCCAGCTTGGAAATCAGTGTAAGTTAGTCAAGGAAGGCAAGGTATGGTCAAATCAGAGCATAAAAAAATGCCACACAGAGGATCTGTGGAAAGCCTTGCTTTTGATATTGATACAGTAACTAAAATAAATAAATAACCCAAAACTGAAGCTATTAAAAAAAAAAAAAAGAAAAAAAAGAAACTTATGTTTTGGGTTTTGTTTTGCAATTTTTACTAATTGCTTTACTAGTACAATAATTTCATTATATAAACCCCATTGGTGTTAAAATATACATTATGTTGCAGCCTCTCCTGAATAATAATAATAACAATAACTGACTGATCATTACTTATTTAAATTGTCTTTCCAGGCCATTTTCTTTTGAAGTAGCAAGCCTGAATTTCAAAACAGAGCATTAAACATTAAATTAGATTCAGGTGGTCAGATCAAAATACAATACTGGGAACAGGTGCATCTCAAAGTCCAAGCTGTTTTGCACAAACTTTTGTTACAAATTAAAAAGGTAACTATCTACTTATGTGAAGAACAGCTTGTTAGCCTGATAAGTGTTTTACCAAACTAACCAATTTCTTACTTGTCCAGTCAAAATGCTAGGCCAGCACAACACAGGTGGCCACTGAATAACAGTGGCAAAACTTTGTGTTTTGGACTCCAAATGCCAAGAGACATCCCTAAGAGATATGATTTACAGCTTTTGGTCCTTTAAAACCAATTTTTTTTTTACTTTTTTTTCCTTTCAGGAAATCTTATTTCATTTTTGACAAAAAAAAAAAAAAAAAAAAGAAAATTCTTTAGTGGTTTAATTTATAAATTATGGCTAAGAAAATATTCTGAAAACTTTGGAGTAACTGTATCCCCACATCCCTGCACCACAGACAGATAAAGGAGTTGGTAAAATGAAAGGTGACATTGGATCTCGAGTTCCCAGCTTATCAGATAGTTGGATACAGACAGATCTTATCGAAGCATTAGTCTCCAAAGAAAATAACTCTTCTTTCTAGTGTGGAACAGGCAGAGAGACTGAATTAAAAAGGACCTTCTCCATTTCACCACTTAAAATGATACCGTAATTTGTAGTGGGCTTGAAGGTTAAAACAAAACAAAACAAAACAAACCTCCATTTATTAACTTACCAGAAGGATTCCCAAGGAGTATACACCTTTATATTACCTTGGGAAAAATGGCCTAAAGCACATAATGAAGTAGTGATACTGTGGTGCTTGGGATGGTTATTTTATAATAGGCGTTCTTCAGTATATGATAAACATATTTCTGTTAATAGAATTTATGTTTTGCTGAGAGATCTAGTATTCTGCTTGATTATTCTCCTCTATGATAAAACTGGATGGTGCTTTGAGGATCCTGGTCTAGTGGAACATGTCTCTGCCCAAAATAGGAGGGACAGAACTATATGTTCTTTAAGGTCTCATCCAACCCAAACTCTTTTGATATCATGGAAAAAGTCTTCAATATGACACTGAATAAAATCCTGAGTAACATTCTGGAATCTGAAGGAATCTCTAAGTGAGATGCTAAACCTCCTGATGTGTGAAATCACAGCTGGGTCCATGATGGGCAGCAGTCACGGCGCATGGTCCTTCAGTATTGACGGAAACCTGCTGGGAAACAGTGAGGGTGTCCTTTACAAATCTGGAAGAAAAGAAGGCTAGTTTTGTCAGCTATAAAGTTTTTATAAAAAGATGAAACTGAAGAAAATTTATTCCTCTTGCCTATTTATGTATGTGGACCCACAGAAGGCCCTAAGTGGGAAATTGTATTTTGCTATCATACTTGTGATGGATGAGATGAGCTGAATATGGCTCAGTGGCTACTTTTATTGAGCAACTGGAATGTTCATACTTCCCAGAAATAAAATTCCTAATGAGAAGATGCAGCCACTTTGCCTTGTTTTCCCCAGTTGCCTTTGGGAAGAATAGTGCTACATGGCAGATGGCAATACTTCAATAAACCTCAATAAAACTGTTTAGAATTCACGGCGTGTCACACACTGAGGTAGGTACTGTCAGCAGCTCAGAAGTGACAAACTTCACGCATGACTCTAACCCATTTGACAGTATTCAATGGCATCAAAAGCAGCTGTGGTGGAGAGAAAAGTGGACTCTGTTGTTCTTTATTTAAATACCTGCTTGCTAAAGTCTTACTCATTAGAAAATGTTGGTTTTCAGTGATTTTCAAGTCGACGCTTCAGTGACGGCCAAAAAACCCATAGACAAATCCAGTCAAGCAGCAAGGGAATTGCACTTTTAAGACCATTTTCTAACAGATTCTATTGGGTTATGAACACTGCCAATGCCAGTGGAAACAAAAGCAGGGGGAAAAAAACATGATTCAGAGCCCAGTGGTTACATGTCTCCCCGCTTATGTGGCCCTTAGATCCCCCCTTTTATCTTTTACCAATGGGAGCATTGAGATGCAGAGTACTAGACCAGAACAGCAAAAAAAAATTGAGTAAAATAATTTCAAAAACCCTGTACAGCAAATAAATGGACCTAGTGGGTGATTTTTACAGTGCTCTGAAAGGTTTTAGGAATGTAAGATTAATTTTATGGTCAGTTGTGCGAAAAACTGATGGGATAGAAACACAGCAGCTTCCCAACACCAACAGGATTATGGAAACATCTCCCCCACCCCAAACATGCCAAAAACTAAGGACAGCAGCAAACAGAAGGAAATTAGGATTCAGTCCCAGAATGAAAATATCTAAATTTGAGAAGGGGAGAAGAAAATAATTGTGTAGAAGGTTTTGACACAGCCAGCTTTAGGATGTAAATTTGGCAGCGAGCGTATGGAGAGCATGACATGCGAAGAATGGGACTGACTCAGATGAAATCAAGCTAACTTCAGGGACAACAAAAAAGGAACAGGAGCTTTCTCCTAACAATCTGGTCACATGCAGCCTTCAGAAAGAGTATAGCTTTTGATAGTACAACCATGCAGATGTCAAAGGCAGGTTTTAATCTTTCAGTCAGTGACTTGGTAAAATCATAGAATCGTAGAATGAAAAAATGGGTTGGGTTGGAAGGGATCTTGCAGAATATCTTGTTCAACCCCAGGGCAGGGACACCTTCCGCTAGACCAGGTTGCTCAAATCCCCATCCAAGCTGGCCTGGAATATTTCTGGGGATGCAGCATCCCCTGCCTCTCTCAAGGCAGCCTGTGTCAGTGTCTCACCACCCTCATCACAAAAATTTTCCTCCTTCCTACCTAAATCTGCCCTCTTATTCCCTGCGCTGCCTTGAATTGCCGTGCTCAGTAAATGTGCCTTGTCAATGGCTATTTTTACAAGCTGAAGCAGAAAGCTCTCCATCCTTCCTGCCTTGCACACAAGGCTCTACCAGAGCTGGCTCAGCAGCTGCTGAGGCTGGGCAAGGGTGGAAAAATGTGACCCCTGAAGTGGCATGTGAAATGATAACCCTAAATGCTAAAAACCCTGCTCCCACCTCCTCTGCTGCTGCCATCGCAGCCCATTTACCAAACTGCTCAGCAGAAAGCAAACCAAACCCCTGGCAGGTCAACCTAAGGACTGTCTGAGCCCTGTGGGGTTTGTCCATGGGGGCTCAGATACATGGAGATACGGGAGCAAAGCCAGGGATTTAAGTGGCATGCACCAATGGAACACGGAAAAAAAAAAATTTTCCAGCCCCTATCAACAACTTTCATCTTCTGCAACTGTTAGAGGAAATAGCTGGCTTCAAAACAAGTTAGTAGAGGTTTAGATGGCTGCATTTCAATCTCAGGAGGAAATGGGAGGATGGGAGGAGTGACCCCTCTCATTAGAATTTGGACAAGAAAAAAAAAAATAAATCTGAGAACTTGGTCTATTCCGAGGGTCACAAAGATGCAGATGGAATGTAAAGGTTGAGCCCATGATGATTTGAAATGCTACCTATTGTGAAGTGGGGATTTTTGTGCTAAGAGACTGCTGGCAGATGAGAAAAAAGGAGGGATGGGATTTGTTCATGATACTCAGTTAGCAATAAAGATAATATAAATAAGTAAACTGAAGCAAATGTACAGAAAGATGAAAAGTGAGCTGCTAGAGGAAAAAAGAAAATAATTAAATCACAGACATGGTGTTTATTTGTGCAGAGCAAAAGCCACATACCTCAGAAATGCAAATGATATTGCTTTAATTAGACAACTGAAACTAGGCACTGGAGGGGGAGCAGAGCTGCTTCTTTAAGATATGTTTTGAATCAATTGATCAAGCGATGCAAGCATCGTGTTTTTATTTGCAGAGGGGACTGGGCATCAGACTACAAAACAAATGAAAGGCAAACTCTCCTACAACTCATTACCCTTGCTGGAGAATTTACAGCCAACATGGTCGCTTTTTAGAGCAGTATGAAAATGTTATAATCCATGGAATTTGTCACAGCGGGAAACCCTTTTAAGTGGTCTGTCTTTCCTCTTGTTTTTTAATTATCGGGTGGCGTATGAACCCTGCCATCCTATTAACTGAGTGTCATCTCTTGCTCTAAAGACAAGTGATGTTATTTACAAGTTTGTGCTCTGTTTGAAGGCTAGACATCTCCATGGCTTAAAAAGAATGCATCCAGAGCATTTCCAAAATGCAGATTTATATTAAATAAAGCCCCACAGCTGTGCTGGGACAGCCGGTGCCGAGTGGCTGAATGCCATGAGGGGCAAAGACTGGATCTGCCTTCAGACAGATTTCAAACAAACCAAGGGAAGAAATGAGGCTGAAATCAGCTGTTTAAAGCAGAGCTGGCACTGAACCAAAGGTCTCCACCTGAATGAGCTGGGAGGACAGGCAGGAGTGGCACTAGCAGGGCACTGGGCCTTAAAAATGGACCTCAGCTCTTGGATGGATGGACCTTGCCACTCAACCAGAGCATTGTTCTGGGCCTGCTGCTCTTTGGAAACAGCTGTAGTCATGCTGGATCATCTTGCCAACTAGATTTGCTGTCTTCTAAGGTGTCCTTAGTGTCTTGCTGAAGGCCAAGAGCACCAATGGAGCCATGGGAGATGCTTTCCAGGCTGCTGCCTCTTCCAACCACTCCAATTTTAGTGGCCACTGGGTCCTTTTGTATGACAGCAGACAATATTCACATTGATAACCCTTTCATGCCTTCAGGAAGATTTTTTTTTTTTTTTGTCTTTTAACATTTATTGCTTTAAAACTTTTAGTGCAAATCCATTCAAATCTGAGAAGCAGGAGTGATAATAATTGGGTTCCACAGCAGAAGAAATTATATTGCTAAGAGACAGAAAGAAACTTTTGGAGTGAGTGAGCACCAGCTGTCTGGTACAGACACAGTACCACAGAATCACTGAATGGTTTGTGTTGAAAGGAACCTTAAAGATCATCTAAGAGGCGTTGGGTTGCTTGATTTCCCTTTAATTCCAAATCAAGAAAAATGAAAGAGAAACTAAAAATCAACTTGCAGGCACCTGTGGCAGTTATTTGAAGCCTCATCACCCTTTTGCTTCTACTTGTACTGTCAGAGGTAGCAGTAAAAGTAGCTGTTCCCTGTTATATTTCAGCCATCAAACAGGAAACCTGAGAGGATGGCGTGTAGGACAAGGAAAGAGGATGGAAAGGATAAGATTAATGAACCAAACTAAGGGGGGAAAAAAAGCAAAGTAAAGCCAAACCAAGAAGGAAAAAAATGACCTGTAATAATCTGACTGTCCTGAAAATCAAGTGCAATGAATTTTTTTGTCAGTGTGCACTTGTCAGAGAGGTGCAACATTCTGGAGATAAATTAATCTGCTCCAAGCTTTCATACAAGTGGAGCACACAAAGGCAAAGCACAGCTTTCTCACATACAAATCTGTATCAAATCAACAATTACAGGGCACTAGAAGCACCATCTAATCACCAACATAAAACAAGAGACTCTTTCCTGAACTTTTGAAACTGGAAAAATGATTGAGTCAAAGGAGAGTTAGATTGGGAATAAAGTGTTTGTATTTTCATCTTTTATCTCTGAGCCTTTAAGAACAGCTCTTTGGAGCAAAAACCATGCGGTTCTGCATTTCTGGTCCTTGAATTTCACAGATTTACAGAATGGTTTGAGTTGGAAGGGGCCTTAAAGATGCATGCTCTCCCTGCCATGCATAGGGACACCTTCCACTAAACCAGCTTGGTCACATCTCCCCAGGGGAAGTTTTTCTCCTGTTTTATTTCTTCTCTTTTTCTCCCCAGCAACAAAAATCTGGAGCCTTCAAAGGGGCTTCAAGTGTCTGTGCCCTGTGTGATGAGAGGCACTGCAAACTTAGAAACAGGGGGTCTATCTCATTGTAAGGAGGAGACTGACTAAGGAGGTCTAGGAAATGGATCTCCCAAAATGACTCAGCCCTCTTTGCTTTTAGGAGAATAATATCCCTGTGGATAAAGACATGTGGGATTTTCATTGAGCTAAAAGGTCAAATTCACACAGTCAAGAGCAAGTCTGGGCTGAAGAGCAGGTGACAGCAAGCCTGTACCAGGGTGACATCGTGGAGAGGCACCATTCAGCCAGCCAGGGTCTCAGACTGCCTTTTGGACAGCTGGACAAGGGAAAAAGAGTCTGTCCCAATGCCTCAGTTCCCAGAGAGATGGAGCAGGGTTGCAAGGAAATGTGTCTTTACTCAGATCTCTCTCCCTCCTCTTCCACAGGTACAACAGGGAAACTGGGGTAGAAATCGCCTGTAAGAGAGAAACAGTGACAGGAGATCCAAACATGTTGTGTTTGAAGCCTAATTATCGTGCATGTCAAGGGACAATAAATACATGGAGGTTCCCAAAGTCCTCGTGAACTTTGTGTTGGCAATGGGCTGAGTTGAACAGACACATGTAAACATCTCAAAGCTGTGTAGGAGCTGCACATCCTGGTTATTCTCTAGGAAACAAAAACCACAAACTTTCCCAGGCAGTTCTAAATGCCCCTAGCAATCTTTGGTGACAGACCTCAAAATACCTTTGTGAGGGCAAGCACTGTTGCCTCTGTTTACATGGAGAAAGCAGGGCACACAGGGACACAACGACTCCCTCCGGTCTCCGGCAGAAATCTTGCCAGAAATGAGAATATAAGGTAGCTCTTGTCATTCCAGAGCTCTGTCTGCTGATTCTTGTCTCTCTCTATTAAGATCTGAGGTCAGGCATAACATTATTATGCCAACAATTTTTTTCCTTCTTGGAGGAAACTCAGATGGAGATTATGGATTGGGGTCAGGAGCTTCAGCACAGATGTAATTTCTACCTGTGTATGAAAGGCACCGTTGTGAAACACTTCGCAGCCAATGTACACCTTCTGTCCCTGGTATCAGTGCCCTCAAGTGAGGGACTGAATGACCAAGCAGCACCTTGGCATCATTCCATGGCCACGTACCACAGCCACATTCCTTCTGTCCCTACAAGCTGTGCCTGGAATGGGAATAGAATCATCACAGAATCATCACAGAATCACCACAGAATCACAGACTGGTTTGAAAGAATGCTTAATATCATCCCGTTCTCATCCCCTGCCACTGTCAGGGACAACTTCCACCAGGCCAGGCTGTTCAGAGCCCCATCCAACCTGGCCTTCAACTCGTCCAAGGACGGGGCATCCATAGCTCCTCCAGCCAACCTGCTCCAGCATGCTTCACCACCCTCACAGCAAAGAATTTCCTCCTAAGATCTAATCTAAATCTATCATCCTTCAGCTTAAGTGATTTAATATGGGTTTCAAGTAGGATTTCAAAGGCAGAAGGAAAAAGTGCCTTCAGAGAAACCAGATGATTGGGGCTTTGAAACGCCATATCTTGCCTTCCTCAAAGGAAGTGGCGTATGGGGCTTGCTGATTTTGGCTCACTCTGTTTTGGCTTGTAGGAGTTCCTGAAACAACATCATAATTTTCTGTGGGAAAAGTGCAATTATTCAAAATGAAGAAGTAATTTTATGACATTTCTGTACCTTGCTCCAAGCCCTACTTACCAGCTGCCCACTTCAAACAGCCCCTTGACAGAATTAGGTCTTCAAGGAGGATCCCAGCCTTAGTTTTTCCCCAGATTTCCTTCTTTGACATGGATTTTCCTTGCCCTAGTTGTCTGTAGTTTGGACAGCAGTTTGTACCCCACCACCACCTTACAGTTCAGCTTTCATGTGCTTATGTCTGCAAATTTTTGCCATTTCCTTGGAAAATCTTTGCTGTTCCACTTTCCAACCTCCCCCATCTCCAAGTAATACTTGACAGCAAATGAAAGTAAATGGACTAATTTGTCACAATTTGCACAATTCTGTTGCTTGTCCACCATGTACGGACAATTTGCATGGAACAAATTCCAGACTGAATGTCTCAAGGAGTGAAGTGAGCGAGCTGAGAACACCTAGAATGTAAAACATACCATATTCCTGTAGATGTGGAATAGAGGCTTCAGTAGCTCTAGGAAAAAGTGCTTTATTCTTTTCAGGGCAATGTGTAATTCTGGCTGGCATTTTCCTCCAGGTTTTTACTAAGATCAGTGTTTGCAGTTCCATTTATGTGATATTTTCCAGGTCAATTTTTTTTTCATTCTGCCTCTCTGCATTGAATTTTTTCATCTGTTTACTTGAGCTTAAAAAACCCCTCAGCTCATACAGTATCCTGAAAAAGTCACCCAACCCAACGTGCTACTAAAAGAACCTGTGTTTTGTGACTGCCTTGCTTAAGGTTATGCAGCTGTAGTCCTTAAATGCACCGAGACAAGTGGAAAATAGCTTATTCTCAATGTGTGAGGTTTGCTTTTTTTCAAAGGCAGGGCTTGTCTTTCAGGTGCTTTGCACTTCTCAGCATTGGAGCTCTGCAGATAATGGCCCTGATTAAAAAGTTTCTCGTGCTCTGATGCATTATCACTTATTAGCTAATATCCCTGAGAAATATGGTACTTTGTTCATCCTATAATGTTTTGACTTGAAGAAGAGAAAAGAAAAATCGATTTGCAGCCTCTCTCTTTCCCAGGGTAGCTGATTAGAAGAGGAAGGATCCAGCAGTAGGGGTACAGCAACGCTTTTGAAAGCTCAGGAGTACAAAACCTATGAAGTGTGGTGATAAGGGCCATCCAGAAAGTCAATCTCTCCCAGATCAATATGAAATCCAAGCAGGCATCACCAATGCAGAGCAGAGAAAGCGCCATAGGTACTGCTAGAAAATTATAAAGGTTTTTGTTTCCTAGGAAATCTCATTTCCATTAAAATCAATTTACAGCCTGGTTTATCTACTGGATGTGTGCACACTTCCCTTCCCTGCCAATACAATCAGCATCTCCTGGGACGTTGCCTCCTATATGTTGTTTCCTCAGTTGTAAAGCCGAGGCTGTTCCAAACAGGAGCGTCACGATTCAATGGATGGTAATTACACAGCACTGGAGGATAATCAGCAAGCAGGCTTTCTTCTGCAGGGCATTTAGTTATTGTTTGGTAGAAATCCTGTTTAGCATTCCTCAGTATTTATTCAGACCTGACTTCCTTTCATCTCATGGATGACGTTTAAAGCAGAGCACCAGAAGCTTGAGCTTTATCTTGAACTGGAAAGATCCTATTTTGTTATGACTCAAGCCTCTTCTTGAAACCCAGACCAAGTTGGGTTGCTTTTTGTTTGTGTTTTAGGTTTGCTTTGCTTTGCTTTGTTTTCACATCAGGAGCAAAAAGAGGCTTTGGAAAGGAGCAGAAACTGCTGTCAGTTTTCTCCTGTGACAGCCCCCCGCCGGCCCAGCAATTCTGTATTTACTTTATTATGGAGTCATTAGTGGGCTGTAAATCTCACTGATGAGCCAGCAACCTTTCTGTGGGCAACTCGCTTACCTTCAGAGTCCCATAAATTCTCAAAAATTAAGGCAGTCTCGAGGATGGTTGGGAAAATACCATCCATAACTGAGACTTCCAGTTATAATGAGCAGGAAGTACGAATTGAGAGCTGGCTTATTAGATTTGCACCCTGCAATGTGCCAGGAAAGGCTGGAGATGTTTTAAGTGATGGAGCCAAAGAGGAATTTGGAGGGAAATGGGGGCCAGGACACACCCTGAAATGAGAGAAGGGGTGTTGCAAGACAAAGGGACAGAAAACTGAGGGTGGGATGGCAGTTTCTAATACACAGAGGGCAAAGGGAATAGGATTTATTGTGGATTAAGCACAAACTAATATACCCAGCAAAGTTACGGCAAGGAAGATTTCTTTTAGCCACTTGAAAAACACCTAAGAACAAAAGATAATAATGCTCTAAAGCAAATATTTTGGGAGAGGATTCCAAACCTTTATGAAGAAGCCAGAATGTCACCCGTCAGGTCTGCCCCAGGCATGGCTGATTTCTGCCTTGGGTCAGGGGAAAGGATGGCTCCTTGGATCACCTTCCACCCCTGTGAGCCCTTGCTCAGCTCCAGGTCACACTTCCAATTAGTCTGGCCCTCCCAGGCTCCATCACAATTGATTGTATCTCTGCTTTCTTCCCTTTTCAAACAATTTTCCTCTGTTAAAAACACGGTCAATATTTCTGCTATATCAAAAGTACCATGATGGAATAAACAATAATGTTATTCCCAGGATACTCATGTTGTTCAAAACTCACAACTGTAATTCCAGAAAAGTAGAAAAGAATGTTGATATCACTGCTTGCTTTTTCTGTTGTTGTTGTTGCTGTTGGGCTTTTTTAATTAAATTTGAGCATTTCTCCCTTACAAACACCTTGCACAGATTGTTTTCAGTGTGTTTCTGACATGGTTGGTACAATTTGAGCTTGTTTTCCTATTGCAGTCATATATTAAAGTCTAAACAAATACCATTTCCTTCATGTCCTTCTAGCATCGTTATGCAACAGTGTCATCCACAATTTTAATGATGACATCTCATTTCAGGAGGGCATGAGCAGAATCCCAATGAATAAATTCATGAAGTTTAACCTCTCCATGACCCCATTTCCAGTGTTGTTTTTTTTCCCATCCCACCCCAGCTCATTAGCTGTCCTGACAAAAGCAGCTGAGATGGGATGTGAGTCTCATAGCTGTGCTTTAAACAAAAAGAAACAGTAGGAGGAAGGAGAAAGGTGGAGGGAAGCATCATGCTAGGTCTGGACATAATCTGCTGTCTATTTGTAAGCAAGCTAATTTTTGCTCACTATGACACGGTTCCTAGCCAGAAGGATGGATCTCAGACTGGAAACTACCCTGACATTATAATTATGTTCAACCCTAACTAATTTCTTTCTAATGTACTGTGTGTAGCACCCAGCTCATTGAGATGCAGACTCTGTTCCAAGGACATCCCGTGGCTATCGAAAAAAACCTCTGTCTCACACTCAATTTCAGCAGCGTTTCCACTGTCAACTGTCACCATTAACACAATGTTTAGGTTGCCTTGAAAATAAATCAGCCCATTTTGTTGCCCTCTTATTGCTCTGCCAGCAGCCTTGAATAGTTTTAATGCAGTGCCAGTTTGGTGCCCAAGTTGCTGTTGACGTTTGCCTCTGAGCATTTACTTAGTTTGTGCATTTACCCCTTAATGAGACTACTTAGAAACCAAAAAACCAGGTTTCTGAGAGCATTTATCTCAAAACAATAGCTTATGAATAAAGAGTATATTTTAACCTACACTTGGTAAGTGGCCAGTAAGACTCATTGCAATGTCCCAACCTCATACAGCTTCGAATCCATTGAGTGAGGATTCTTTTACTGTTTTTATTGCTTTCTTACCGTGTTGTTACCCATATCCTTCATCATTATAAAATAGCAGGTAGGAATTTCAGCCTGTGTAGGATTAGAATTTCCACCTTGATTTGTTTTTCCTTTCTAACAGAGTGGCGGGGTGAATTTTAGGTTATTTAAATAGTTATTTAAATAATGTGCTAAAAGCCTGTCTTATCTATAGTTTGTTAGTCCATTTCAGTAAACAGAGCTTCTGAGAAATTGCTTTGTATCTCAGGTATTAAATGTCTAATAACCTATCTCCATTTCAGTTTTCTGAAACACCTACGAACTACTTTTGCTGAATCCAATTGGTTCCAGTAATAATTCCATTTACAACTTTCCATTTGCAATGAAAAGGAATGCAGTTGACTCCCAGAGTATCACCATTATTGGTGGTGTCTTCAGCTTTATTTAAATACCTCAGTCCGGGGACAAATAGCAGCAATCTTCTCCCGTTGTTCTACAACACGAAGAAGAAGTTAGAGAAGCACAAAGGAAAACAGGAGTCTGTTGATGTTAGCTGAATTTATAGTAAATTGTTACTGGATGAAATCTGTTTAGAGCAAACATATCCTGTTTACTGCAGGATTTTATGGGAAGCTCGCAAATTTGCATGCTGATTACACGAAATGTAGGAAGTCCCTCCCAGCCGTACAATGGGAAAAGAGGATTGTTAAAATGTGAAAACCTCTGTGTGATTTGCTCTGGGAGAGGCAGCGAGGGACATGGTGGGTGTTTACAGCAGGAGAGCAATCCCCATGACTAGGAATAAACCTGTCCAACCTGTGCAGAGGTTCCATTATATATGGGAAGTTTCCAAATCTGTATTTCACAGATACAGCGTCACATAAAGATTATTCTTGTCTGAGATTTCTGGGCTGTTTGTCTTCAAGCCAGCACATTCTGAGCATGATCAATAAACACAGCAGAGTGGTAGAGTACATTTATCTCCTGTTCACCCTACAGTGAGCACTTCACTTCTACCTCAGGCAGCCTCAAGCAGCAAAGCAGGGCAGACAGGTTCTCTACCAGCCCTCTAAAACCCCCTTGAGGAGCCATGTGCCCAGGGGTTTTCCAGTAAGACCACAGCAGACACACTAGCAGGGAAAAAAAATGGCATCTTGGGAGATTTGTTTTTACTTGTAGGTTCCATATCTAGACCTTAAATCATAAAAACCATTGGCCAGTTTAGGCTGGAAAAGATGTCTAAGGTCACCAAGTCCAACTGTTAACACAGCACTGCCAAGCCCACCACTAAAACACCTGGTGTGGCACCATCTTGCACAAAAAGTCACTATTTCCTCCAAGTGGGCACCAAAGGCAAAGGATTCTCTGAAGGTGACAGTGTAAGGAGCAAATGGGGCTTTTTCCTATTCACTGACATGAAATGATCTAAGAGTGAGCCAGAGAGAAGTGGAAAATGTGGCAAAAAAGGGAATCAAAGAGGAAAACTGAGGAGAAAGGAAGAGGCAGCGGAAAAGGTACAGGCAAGGGGAAAATGGTGTATGGGTGTGGAGGTAGCCAACACACAGGAAGGATATGGGAGCAACAGCTAGCTCAGATATTTAACTTCTAAATACACTGTGCCTTCCTGATAAGTTCAACAACAGCAGGAGTAATGACCAGGCTAACCAGCAGAATACAACCCTCATCTAAAATAAAGGTAATTAGAGGGAGGAAAAAAACAGAAACAATGAATGTGAGACACTAAAGAGCCTTTACAATATCTCTACAAAGCAAAAATATTTCTCTTCATACAGGATCACACAGAATCACTAGGTTGGAAGACATCTTCAAGATCATCTAGCCCAACCCATCCCCTAACACCTGAACTAAACATGGTACCAAGTGCCACATCCAGTCTTTTTTTAAACACCATACCCTGTCTCCCCAGTACCTATTTGCATTTATTCTGCCATTTACCAGCACCTTGAGGACCATCTTTTCTTCTGAACTGATCCTGAAATTTCTGTCCACACTCTGTTGTCATTTCACTGGTGAAGTGCCTTTAATTCCCCTGCTAAGAATGGACTCTGATATATTTGGCTCCTGGACCAGTGTCATAGGTGATGTCCCTCAGGTACCAAGGAGCTTTACAGCTCATCTTCTAGAGGTGCCACTGTGTGAACTGTAAGCTGATGTCAGGCACAGGTGACTGATACAACTGGTACTATAAAATCCAGATCCTCAAATGTGTCCTTGCTGTTCCAAGCGCCCAAAGAGGCAGAACACTGATAGAAAAACAACAGATAAGTGTCCTTTTTTAGAGATTTAGAAGTGTTAAATACTTTAAAGAGTGAGACCAGAGAAAGTAACAACTCAGAAGAAGTCCTGAAGACCCCCATCAGTCAAAGGATTAAATGGTGACTTAACAAAGCGGTGCTTTAACAAGGACAAGAACCCAAACAGCAAGTCTAAATTTAGCCACTGTGGAATGCTTTGCTGATCCCCTTTTCTCTGTTAAATTGACCTCCTTGCCCACAGAGGCTGAGAAGTCAACTCGTTACCAGTTACTGCTGCGCTCTGTTCCCCTGCTCAGTCTGCAGCCGCAAACAACAGACAACACTGAGCCCACTGAGAGGGGACGCAATTCCCAAACCTCTCCTTGGTGCCATCAGCAGCGTGCATAGACACGGGTTCAAAGGAATGTGAGAACAAGCCCTGCTCCCCAAGGATGTAGGTCAGTCTGAAGGGCTGCTGTATAACTACAGGCACAATTTTCCCAGATAAATTGTGGCTCCTGGTGTCAGGCACAGACTCTAATTGAGTAAAACGTACTGATCCTCTTACTCAACGGGGCTTTGTTTTCAGTTAGAACACGGCTCCCCTTGGCCTTGAATTTTTCAGGGATGATTTCTGGATGAGAAGGAGAAAGGCTGGGGTCTGAGAAGGCAAAGGGCAAAAGAAGCCCAAGGACATTCATTAATGCTGATCTCAGCTCTCCGTGTGGATGTGGGCGCATCACTGTCCCTCCCTGTTAAGACATTACCAGATAATCTTAATCACAGATTTTGCTACACAAAGCTGTCACAGCGCTGCACAAACTGCCTGGTAAGTCTGAGAATATTTAAATGTTTTATTTTAGTATTAGAAAGGACCATGATGACCACCAAAGGTTCCCAGCTATGTAACGTGGGCTGTTTTCACACCCAATTTCTGCAACAAGCCCTTTTCCTTAAAAGAAGGTTTATCTATAGAAGTAAACATTAGGAATGGAGAAACCTTCACAGATATTTAGGCAATCTTCAAAAAAAATCAGAATTTTTCTTGCTCCTTTTGCAGTAAGGTAGAGACCATACTTACTTCAAGCCATTCGTTGACTCTCTCCTGACCTTTCTTTTTTTCTTTAAACCTGATATTTGCATTTCTATTGTCTTATTAGTTTTAGCCCTCTGCTCACAGTCAGAGATTTTAGTTACATTTTACTATTAGTAGGCAGGTCTATAACCTAATATGTGCAATTCTAGATATTATGGAAGCTGGGAAATGAATTTGCAACTGCTTCCAGCATACAGCACATTCCAGCAGCAGCCTGAGCTGATGAGACTTGGTGAATAATGTCTCTTCCCTGACTTCCCTTAATAATGATCATAGAAAGAAAAGACATACCATTTTTCATGGGCATGAAATGATGATGAATGACACCAATACAGAATGAAATGGTATTTCCACTAGTTGCAAGCAATTTTCTGTATCTTTCTCATTCTGGGTGTTTTTGAATGTTCCATAACCAACAAATGACAGGAGAACATTGCAAAGGCATCATATTAAATGACAAACATAATCGTGTGGCCTGATTGAAAAAGACAGTTATTGTTCAAATTAAGGGTTTCATTTCTTTGTAAGCACAAAAACCCAAATCCACAGCATGGATCCAGACACTGGGCTCTCACAATTTGTGCTGCTGCTTCTGCATGTGGGATTTGTACCAGAACATCCACAAAAATCGCAATGGGAACGACAGTGTCTGAAATAAGACTTGGAAACATATTGATACAACTCACTGATGACAATGGTTTACTGCAGCAGCTTTACTCCTGACTGAAATAACATTATACTAGACAAATAGCAGCAGAATGGGAAATAGTTTTTGGGCATAGACTCGTTCAGCACTATGTAGATCATATAAAAATTAATAGTATGGAACTTTATTACTTAGTAAAACATTAAGATCTTTAGAACATAAAAAATGATGAGGAAAATTTACATTTCTTCCCTCTGAAAACTCACATTTTGCATCTTGCTGCTTTTCTGACAAGTCTGCCTAGTGCCAAGGGAACTGGATGCTGAAAACTCAAATAGACCCTGCAAAGGTAAACTAATAAAGTCTGGCATGCAACATGCAAACAGTTTTCCCCCTTTGTAAATATATCATTATTTATACACCATCAGAGAGGGCAAGAGAGACAGAGAGGACTTACAGTGGCATGAAGGGATAGGACATGGGGTAATGGCCTTAGACTGAGGGTAGGTTTAGATTAGATATTAAGAACTCTGGGGGTGGTGAGGCCCTGGCACAGGGTGCCCAGAGAAGCTGTGGCTGCCCCATCCCTGGAAGTGTCCCAGGCCAGGCTAGATGAGGTTCTGAGCAGCCTGGTCTAGTGGAAGGTGTCCCTAATCATGGCAGGGGTTTGGAATGAGATGATCTTTAAGGTCCTTTCCCGAACCATTCCATGATATGATGTTTTCCCCACACAGGAAACTCTTTGGAAACACCAGCAGGAGAAAGATGTTTGTGGCACTAAGCTGTGGTCAAAGCCAAGCTGGAGGTGACAATACGAGCTAGGGAACTTGCAGGCTGCCTCATGGATCTGTTTGTGTTTCTTTGGGGACAGCTGTGACCCAGTCAACACCTTTGGAAGAAGAAGATTGCTCGGAGGAAACCTCTGGTTTTTGGGATCATTTTTCTGTTTGAAGTGGGCAAACAGGATGCTTGGAGAGGAGGGGACAAATTATTCAATGACAGAGTTTTGCTGCAGGAAGAAGTGAATAGTAAATACACTTAAAAGTGTATTTTCTGTGATGTTTCCTTTTTGGTGCAGCAATTGGGAGATGATGTTAACCTTGAATTCTTATTTTAGGACATAAACATTTAATGACAGAGAAATATTATCTTCGTAATTTATGCTTTTGGGAAATGGTACACAATTCTGTGAATATTAAACAAGAATTTATATATAGCATTTAGGGAAAGATATACACAGTATGTTGAGCCAAGATTGTGTCAAAAATATTCCAGTGAACATATGTCACACATTTATGCATTTGTAGGATATTTTATACTGTCAGGTCAGCAGCTGCTTTACTTTGTTCCAGGGATCTCTGCCCAAGTGCTTTGTTTCACCCCTAAATTTAGTGGCACTGAAAATTTGTCCTGGTAATAATAAATTCTCTAATTCAGACTGATTTCCTTAAAAAAGGAGGGGATAAATTCAAGTAAATTCTCTAAAGCTACATTACATCAATTCCTCTCATTGGGAAAAAGTCAGTGAAATCAAAAATTAGAAGTGTACATAAGCATTTGTAACTATATACCTATTATAAATCAGTTTGCTGGTGACTAAACAACTTTGGATTTAAAGTATTTTCTCATAAACAAACCTTGTAAAGTTAAAATCATTTCACCTGAAATATGGAAATACTCCATGGACCAATCCATATGAGGATATTTTAATTGGTGACAAGTTCTAGCCTTAAAATCCCTTAGTTTCATATTTTGGGGGTTGCTAAGGACTGTTTTCACCTGCTGTGTGACCCTTTCTGTACCTACACTCCATAAAAATAATTCTAGCATAGCTGGGTCTACACAGCCATGCCATCAAAAACTTCTGATTGTATTTGTAGTTATTCCATCTACACTCTTCCCACAGAAGCCTGTAGTGCCTTGTAGGTGGAAGTGGGATTGAATTAAAATGATATATGTTCATAGTGATAGTGTAACTCCATCTAGGCTGGGCTCTTCAGCTGGTGTAAATCACAGGCCACAGCTTTGCGTGCTCGTAATGGACACAGATTTGATGGCAGAGGTTTACACAGAGGCCCTGCCTTACGTGGGGTCAGTATTGATAGCTCCAGTACAGCTCTTTAATTACAAATGGGGTCTCATCGCTGGTGGCAGCGTTTCCTGTGGATCTTTGCAGCGAGCAGCCAGGCCAGAAATATTGGCTGTGTGATGCCTAGCAGTGCCCTGGCCAGCAAGCCCTACAATCATGGCAAAGCTGGTTCCCAGGTGTCCTGAGGGCTGACAAAGCAGTGGGTAATGAAGAGGTGGTGTCTGTCCCTCTGGTGGCATCTGGACTGCAGCACGGAGCAGGTGCAGATGGTAGATTTTGGGTGCAGAGGGTAGTTTTTTGGGTGCTGACAGTAGGTTTTGAGTGTAGCCAGAATGATGCAGTGCTGGGGTCTGCAGTGAGGGTACAGCAGTGTGTTTTCCCATTCTCTGGAAGATGTCCCCTCGCTTTTCCTCCAGCCAGATCATACATCCCAAAATACCCAGCCACACTGTCAACCCCTCCTTCTCCAAAACTTGGGTAGACAGATGGCTCATACTTGTCATTTGCACAAGTTAGGCTGGCTCCTTCCCAATGAGTCATATTTATCCCTCAGTGCATTACTTCTGTTTATAATGATCCTTTCACTAGTTTTCACCTCGTTCCCATGAACAGTTTTGACATTTTAAAAGGGAAGAAATATTGTTTTCCATATTATGGTATTTTTACCTTTTTACACTATCTCTTGTACAAAATGCAGACCTCTAGTCCCTGTCCATGACAGGGATATTGGACACAGCTGGTCTTTAAGGTCCCTTCCAACCCAAACCAGTCTGTGATTCTTTGACACTCTTCTGGCATAAAGTTTTTTGATACCACTCCTTATCCTATTGTCAGATCCCCTTCCCTAGTCACCCACAGAAGATCTCAGATTCTCTTCTGTGACCTTCACAGTGACACAAAGAGAAGTTCTGGTGAGTTGTGGAGACCTTCTTGCTGAGGTCTCTCCCTCCTGGTGGACCTCCTCTCCACAGAAAACCTGGAAAAGGCAGTCAGTGGCATAGAGGGGAGAAAGGAACAGAGATTTTCACTCAGGGAAAGTCTTCTCTGCTGATCAGCAAACACTGGGGAAATGAGACAAGCTGGGAACAGGAGGAATAACCCAAAACTCTTTAGAAAAGCCCATTGGAAGAGGTAAGAGGCTTTAGTTTCTGTGTCCCTTCTGTTTTAGTGTGATTTCAAGCAGATTTACTCAAACAGAAATGCTCAGGACCTCTGTGCAGCTCCCTGCTTGCCAGCTTGGATGTTCTCACTGGAATGGAGACCACATGCCATCATCCTAAAAGCCAGGAAGGAATAAATCAGGATGATGATGGCAATGTTTGCACATACCAGGACAAGTTGATTTAATGCTATCTTTTTTCCTTCTAACTTGCATTTTATTCCAAGCTTGTTTAGTGTGAAGAGAATATGAAACTGTTCCAGAATCATCCAAAATGGAAATCGTGACAGATGGCAATAAAAAAAAAAATATCCATAATGGGTCCCATTTTGTTTTATACTCTTAGGGCAAGGTTATTGCTACAGTTATGGTCTTAAACTCTGTTTTATTTTTATAGCTATGATAGTAGTTAACGTTGCCTTTGCCTAGCCAGCTGCCTCTACTGAATAAAACGTCTCTAACAGCTTTGTGTAGCCAACTGGGGGAGCAAACAGTGTGGGAACTGCTCCAAAGTGCTGGTTTAAAATCCAAAAGGGAAATAAACGGGAGCTCTCATAATACCAGGGAAAAGCACCTGCAGAATAAGTGGCAAAGAGGAGGAAACCCAGCTTGGAAGAGAATATTTAATGGATTTATGCCTCAGCACTGGAGGGGCAGGTGAGAGGGAGAGCAGCATTGGGGCCTGGGGGGAAGCAGCACCAGAATGTCTCTGTCAAAAAAGTCTGCGGAACACAGTGATTTTGGAGCTTTATCAGAACATTTACTCCATGAATAAAATTATTATTTTTTATTGAAAAGCAGCTTTGGTACATTTATCAGTATTATCAATGGTGTTTATACATTCAGAGTGAATTCTCCTAGGTTTAATTATCTGTCTTGTTTTTCAGATACATTGGGAGTTTTTCCGTTCATTGATAAAATAAATTTAAAACGTAGATGCAATATATGGGCCAGAAAAAATTACACATTCTTAAATACTTCTAATTTAAGTTGAAAGTGTCCAGTGTTGTATTTACAAATATTTTCTGTGCAGCTATTTCTTAGCTCAGATTTTAATTTCTTTTCAGCAACTCCTAATCACCAAATTGGGAGCAGAATTATCTTTCTGAGACAGGCAGCGACCCCATAAACTAACAATATGCTTTCAAGAACATACTAATGTTCAAACATTCAATATTTATAGTGGCAATTGCTTTGCTTTCCTGTAGCTATGGGAAATTAAATCAAATTTCAGCACGTCGCCTCAAAAATCTTTTAGTTGTTTCCATCTGCAGTTTAATAAAATGCTTAGTACCTATCTGATACAAGCCACATGTGATTATATGGAAAACAAAACACTGAAAGTAATGAAATAGGTAAGTCTAAGTGCAAATCTCCACATACAGAAGAGGGGAAAGCAGAACCATCGTGCCAGCCATATCACCTTTTACACTATCTCAGAATAAATGAACATATGGTGAATAAGGATGTGACTCCTCGCCTTCCTCTAGCACTAAAAACACTAAAAAAATAAACATTTAATCCAAGTCAGCTATCTGGGCTCTCTGTCACCAGTGTCCCAGCTTTCTCTGGGATCATGGACAGAGGTAAGCACCTTGGATGTCTCATTTATGGACATATTTTATACACACTGTTGGCCTTTAGAGACGTCTGCCTCTTTCACTTGATTACAAATAAGTCTCACAGAGGTGTCTACACTGCACCAATCTGAATTTTGTGTGGCTGAAGATGGTTTTCAGACATATGTGGGCACAGAACCCTGAATTGCACACCACTTCAGAAAGCAGGTCATCCATAGACATGACTGGTTCTAAAATACCCACAAATACTCATCCAACCCCGAAAAATCTGCAGAAAAGGGGGGGTTCATTTCAATGTGCTACTGTACATGGTTCACTCACTCCCATTTCTCTCCTGCTGAGAAATGTAAGAGTCTGAAAGAACTCAGATATTTCCATGGAACAGCACATTTCTGTCGTTCATTAGCACTTCAGCTGTCATATTCTGTCACAAAAATCTGTACTCATGCTACTACATGTAGCATATGTTGCACAGCTCTGAGTAACCACATTTCAATAATATATTTACTACGAGATATAGAGGAACTCCTCTTCCAGATCTGTGATTAATCATAAAATCCCCAATGTGAAGTGTTGCACAAGCATGATGCAAGTGGGGTATGTTTGGTGGTGAATCTAAGTTTAATTTAGAAGATTCAAGTATAATCTTTTAGTTGATTAGCTACTCAAAACACAACCAAGATTATCCCAAGTGTGTCTGAATAGTATAATGTCTGGAATTTAAAGCATGACTAAGGAATACCTTGAATTGGAGAGATTTTTTGTTAACTACACTTAAAGATTGTTATTTAAGGTTTTTTTCCTGATAAATACAGGCAGCTGAAATTATTTAAAGTACTGTATGTCTCTCTCTGTTTCTTGAAGTACTTCATGGCTGAACAGTGGTGATATAATGTGACACTAAATGAAGGAATTCAGAGATGGAGAGGATCACCCTGTCTTCTGAGGTTTCCACATACATGTATCACAGAATCAGAGTATCCCTCTGCATGACCCAGCATGGAGATTTGATTTTAAACAGCTATATTGAAATGTTTAAAATGTGACCATTTGACTTTGTCTTGTGGTCTAGCACTGTATTATAACAGATTCACTCTTTTTAACCAAAAAATAAATAAATAAAGAAATAAAATAAATAAATAAATAAAAATAAATAAATAAAAACACCAAAAGAAATGTGACTTTGGTTTTCCAGCAGTCATAAATTAGAGATAAGACAGACTTGAAAGAAAGCTCTGACTTTGGGAATGTGATGGGATATAACCTTCCTGTGGCTTCTTTTCCTGCTGTTGCTACTCACTGATATTTGATGGTGAAAGATTCACGTCCTATCAAATCCTAGAGGGTCACAGGAGCTCTGTATCTCGAGGATCAGTGTGATCTTTTTGCAGGCTGTGACTCTTTTCTAGCTGTTGCTAAAGCTGTGCTCTGCATTCAGCCTGGCTGCCAGTGCCATTTGTGTGTTATTTATAACGGGATCTGCTGCGCTGCGGAACACACTTTGCATACAACAGGCATTCTTAACCAAATCAATAAACCCTCAGCCCTTTAGAAGATAACATTCCCCTTAGTCTGCATTTGTCCCTTGAAAAGATTTTGGGCCATTCCAGACCCTACTGCATTACAAGTAGTAAATAATAACTATTTCAAAGAGAACACAGGGCTGACCAAGCCCAGGCTGCTCAGCCATCCTCGTGCTGCCACTTCTCTGCCTCTCACCAAGCAAACCACGAGAACCAGGAGGAACTGAAAGGAGGAAACATTAAAAACCACAGGCTTAATACACAGGTCTGAGCACTGCTCCTGTGGCTTTTGCCTTCCCCTGAACCCTCCCCTCTTCGCTCTGCTGTACAAAGCAAACAGCAGTGACATTCGGCAGGCGCTTCAACAGCAGAGCAGACTGCAGCTGCAGATATTTAGTAGACAATTTGTATTCCTAGGCACCAGCTAAAAAGAAGGGTTGCTCAGCACCATTCAAACCAAACTGTGTGGCAGATTTCATGTCTCTAAAACTGATACGCTTTTATGCCTCTCCTGGAGTTATTTCCCTCACCAGTGTGCTTCCAGAAACAAAAGAAAAATATTATGTTTTCCATATTTTGATTTTTTTTCAGGCACTTGTTTATTTTCAGCATCATGGGTACCACATTAATAGACTGATTCTTCCCATTGCCTTGATTGCTTAGATCCACCACAATGGAAAGAGCATTTCATATTCAAGGCAGGGCAGTGGCAGCAAGCACAGCAGGTAACATTGAAGAATTCTGTGTATTTAGTCAGATTTAACTGACTTTTTCTTTACCAGTTAAAGCCAAAATATGGCTCTAGTAATTTTCAGAAGTTGAGTATGATTTAGTCTTGCTGCAAACATTAGCAACTGTATTTTGTTTAGAGGTTTTTTTGCATTGTTGATGAAAATATGACCAGCCTTAAGGAGATAGAAAATTTTTTCAGCAAGACTGGAAGCACAACTTCTTGCTGGCTCAGGAGCTGGTTTAAGCACGATGTGCTTCTCCAAATAGACCTTTTAAACCCCCTTGCTTCAGCCCCCCATGGGGTGAGATAACCAGGTAGTTACCCCTGGAGAGCCAGGTGAGGTGTTGGCTGCCTGCTGCACAGCACAATGCTCCCACTGACCCTCAGAGTTACGAGTGGATTTTGAACTCAAGGTTTTCAAAGGCGGGGGTGGATTTTGCCTGTTCAGGTCACAAAAGGGCACAGAGACAAAACCCCACACCTCACATAGATCCTTTTGGGACTGCTACTGAGGTCCAGCTCTAGCAAAACCACCTCAACAACATCCTGCAGGGCAGTAATGTTGCACTGGGATTCAGTATCTTGTCCCATCAGGGACTTGGTGGCCTTTATGCGAAGGGAAAGGAGTGATTCTGCCATCCAAAGTGGTGTCTTTTACCAGCACCAGCATTAAAAAGTATCATGAAATTCAGGGAACTGTTAGAATGACAAAAGGAATCCATTTTTGGTTTCTTTTACTTACAATGTTGCTCTAGCACAAACCCTGGTGTGCAAAACAAGACGCGCCTACTCAAAAAATCTTTCACTGAATGGTTGATATCTGTCTAACAAAAGGGAAGAAACACAAAAGATGTGAAACTTCTATTTCTGAATCTGATTTTTGCATCCAGCAAGGAAATGTCATGAATTAGCAGCCAAAACAGCCCTGGAAGAACACACCTGCAACAAGTGGCTGTCTGCCTGCTGGCAAGCCGGTGTTCCAAACATTCCAAAGGCTGACTGCAGTCAAGGGACCCCTTATCTGGAGGATGAGCATGGGAAAGGGAAGGAACTTTATTTATTGAATGCGTTACTTGCCCGGAGTTATTTTCTCAGGTCTGTTCCAGACACAGAAATCAATTGTCCTGTGAAATAAACTTCCACCAGATCATCTTGACACACTCAGAGTTAGTGTAGAAAGAGAATACACTTGGTTGCAAGCAGTAATGAACCACTTTGTTAATTAGCTGGCTTGAGCTGCTTGAGTTCTGAGCATTGAGCACCAGATTTTGTTTTCAGTGTTCCTCTGGCAGGGATGGATAAGAAGGCTGATTTTGGGTAGAAAAGTGTGTGCACACGGGAGGACAAGTGAGAATGACTTTGATGCACTATCTCTATTTGTTGGTCCTTGCTGCCCATTAAAATAAATGTCTCATTTCTCTGTGCCTTCACATCGATTGTGAACATATTATTTCTCCTCTACCATCTTCCTTAAGAGATTAAATGATCTTTTTCTCCATCTACTGAGGACAAGAATGTTTTATGAACCTTAAAAAATCACTGCTGCTCAAGCAGCTATTGCTCCTGGGTGGACCCTACCTATTGCAGCCTCTCTGTGAGCAGCATTACAGCATGACCTTCCTGACTTTCTGCTCCATCTCCTCTGACACCATTTTGTTGTGACCATTCAGACCCAGAGAGAAGTACGGATTTTCTTCCAAACTTTGGGAAAATGCTGATCACCTCCTTCAGGCTGCTTTCTACCAGAAAAGCATCAATGTGGGTAAGCACCCTGCTGGCTCCTGCTGCTATGGAGGGTGAAGTCTCCTGCTGGTGTTGGTACAAGAAGCAGAGAACATACAACCACCAATGATTTCAGAGGAGGTTTTCAGATGAAAACCTTCATATTTTCCAGGCACTCAACCAGGTTGTTTCCAGCCATCCTTAACCATGGCATTTTCATGCCCTATCAACTTTTGTGATTCCCGCAGAACAATGTAATCAGTTTGACACAGTGACCAAAGACTAAAATGTGCTTTAAACTGCAGAAGTTCTCCCCTTGCAGAGGTGATGGTGACAAGGGGAGAGCAACACAAGGCACTCCAGCAGCCATCCTGGAATTTGCAAGGAAGGAGAGTCAAGCTCTGCCACTGATTGGCAATGATGCCAAGCAGGGCCAACTCCCATCACCATTTAATCAAAGCAGCTTACTCCCCTAAGCAGGTACTTTATTCAGGGAAGAGCTGTTGCTCTGATTTATAGGACAACTGGAAGCTGATATTAATTTCCAGCAGCTTTCTCGTGTGCCTTGAAGTTTCAAAGTGATGAAATATTTGCATATATATTAGGGAGGATACAGCAATGGCTCTTTTACGAGTACATCCTTGCATTTTATTGCATATTGCAGGTGATCGTTTTGAAAGGGAAAAATGAGCTTGCTGCCACTTTTCTTATGATCTCTCCCAGAATACATTACAGATCCTAATTGACAACATTTTATCAAAATGCCCACAGTCTTGGGTTGTTTTATGGGCCCATAAAACCAAATCATTATTCTCTGCTGATGAATTTAAGAAAATTTTATTTTTATCTGAAAAACTGGTTTACAGCTACATCTTGGAAAGGCAAACAAAGGACTGACAGTGTTCAGAGGAAAGAATATTTATGAGAAAATGAAGATATACCTGGATTCTGCATGCTATCTCATTTTTCTTTTTCTTTTATTTCCCCAGGTTTGATGAATGCCTGTAGAAGTTTAAGAATTTTAGAAACATCAACAGCATAAAGAAAAGAACAGAACTGCTCACTCTTTGTTTCTGATTGTTCCATTGGACCATGCAGCAACAGAATTTGTCATTTTTATTATTAGCTATTATATTTTTATTATTAGCTATTTTTAATAGCTAAGA
Source organism: Cyanistes caeruleus (assembly GCF_971803275.1). Lineage (NCBI taxonomy): Eukaryota > Metazoa > Chordata > Aves > Passeriformes > Paridae > Cyanistes > Cyanistes caeruleus. The sequence goes on from NC_141705.1 coordinate 77,528,701, forward strand.
TTCTTTATGATTCCAAAATATGAGATTTCATGTGGTACAGTCCTAAATTTGACCCTGAGGGTCATGTGCTGTGATGAATTCTTGTGTTTTGATAACTTTTTTTTATTTCTTGACCAAAAAAATACCCTCTAAAAAGTTAAAACAGAAAATGCTATAGAGATACAACTACAAATCCCCCTTCTACCTCAAGCTGGCTCCTAAAAGCTTTTTTTCCCAATATGAGCATAGTTTCCTTTTTCTCAGCACACCACGGTAATGGAATTTTGCCTGTGCCCTGCTAACAACAAACACATTTAAACATGACAGATTGCTGTAGTTTAGCAAAGCTCTGTCTGTGCTCCAAATCCATACGTGCCAATTTTGCATAGCAAAGAGTCTGCACTTTTTCCAGCTGTTGAGAGCACTTAAACCCATTGGTCTGAGGAAATGCTTTGGTTGTTATTTGATTTATCCTTGCAATTCTGCGAGTACATTGAATTTTCAAATTTAGCATGCCTGCCCAGAAATACTCTCAAAACTACATGTTAATATATTTAATGTAACAGTCCAAACCTCTCTCAGCCCTTTAAAATTAATACTGAAGAAGGAATATAAATCATTAACAAATGTTTTAGGAAAATCAGCCTTAACAAGTCAGAGTCTGTGCTGGAACTGTAACGCCAATAACAAAGAAAATAACGGAGTAGGCCCCATTTCCACCACATCCTCAGACATTGCTCTGTAGTTGCAGCTTGCACTTTCTACTCCTACATTGGCAGGCTGAAGCAAAATATGGAAAAATCCTCTCCAGCTGGAGATAACCATGGAGCAGCCAACCTTTGGATAAGAAGGAAAAGGTTATGGCTGATCCATAAGTAAGTGGGACATGGGAATTCTCATTGGAGTCTTGGCTGCTGCGGAGACGAGCGGTCAGGGCTCACGGCTCAGTTCAGCAGCTGGCATTGAAAGCTCCAAGAGCTGTGCCATTCTCCTCAGAAATTCCAGGAGAAGGGAGCTGTTAATGCAGGGGCTTCATGGAGAGCAGAAGCCAGTGTCCATCTCCTGGGCTTTGTCCCTCGGTGCACGTGAGGAGTGTGACAGTGCACCATGCTTTGGAATGGAAGAGCTTCTCTCCTGGCCATCCATGCAGCTGCATCCCATGAGCCTGAGTCATCCCATCCTTTTTCTTAGGAATTTCACATTGTGTAAGACACTGAAGATGCATGCATATCATGCTGGGTAAGGTTGCATGTGCTGAAATGTGAGCGGTGGAGCTGGAAAACACCACCAAAAGCTATGAAACGCCACACATCTGAGACCTTTACAAAACACTTTTGTCTCATGTTTCAACTATTTCTCACAAAAAATAAAACTTCCTTTCCTCCCCTGGAGAGGGGAAATTATTTCTGAGAAAATATTTCTTTCTTACTAATTGTCATCAAATGTTTGCCAGCACTAAATATTTGTAAAAATCTGTACTGGCCTCCAAAAAGGAGCTCCTACATAACAGTAAATAAAAGCAAAATCACTTTATCTGGATTAGGCTCTGGACTGGCTCCTTCAAAATCTCAGAAATCTTGCATCAAAGTGACACTATTTAAAAAAACAGAAGGCTGAAGTTTAGCCCTATTTTCACTTGTACTGATCAATTATTATTACTATTTCTTCCTGAGTGGAAATGTCTACATTTCTGTTCAAAGCCAAATGAAAACTAGGTTTAGATTAAAAACTAGAATTGGCCTAGTCAAAATGAGCTAGAAAATTAAGTATTTCATCTGTTTAAAGATGAAGAGGAGTCTAATATTGACACTGTACCAAAACCCAGTCCTTATGTTACCAGGAAAGTCCACCCAAGTTCTTTAAATAATACTCGACTTTACAAAGAAAGATAAATTAGGTTATTTTTATTCACAGCATGTCAGTCAAATTTAATGATGTTCCACAATTTTTAATGGAACTGTTAATTATATTGAAACCCCTCATAGGTCTTCTGCTGTTATACAGAATGTTGTATATGGATATATACTGTGGGTATTTCAGTCTAATATCCTATCCCACAAGTTTTATGCTGGCTATTGTTGCTGGTATAAAAGCCCTGAAATGTTCCATAAGTCACTTCTTATAAGAAGCTGCTGGATACAAAGCAGCTAGAAAATAATAGCTTGGGTTTGGCAGGTCTTAAATTTAACAAATAAGTCCTTAAACTAGTCAGGGACTCAGGGAATACTGCATTTCTCTCTCTCTGTTTTCAAAGGAGAACTTGGGTCAGTCAGAAGTCCTTTCTAATCCTTCCAAGGCAGAATAATTAATAGTTCAAGGGCATAAAAACGTTCAGTTGTTTGCAGTTGCTCGCTGCTAGAGCAGCTTTAGTTTCTGTCAGCATTTCTGTTAGCTGTTCTTTAAGCTGGAGGCTTGTAATTTTGAATAACACTCGCTCTGGCCTGAAACTCCGGGATATATGTATATTTATCAGGGAACTTCAGCTATTTGTCTGCTTCTTTGACACAGAGCTAGAGTTATGACCCCTTAGTTCCACTAAAGAAAAAGCTGGCTATCTTAAGGGAAAAATGTATGTATAGCTCCGGAGAAAGCAGAAAGCGATTTGCAAAAAGAGAACAACCAGAGACCTCATGAAAATCTATAATGCATCAGATTTATTTCTTGAGGCCAAAACAATCTGCAACCTCTTCTTGTTCTTTCCCTTCCACAGAGGAGATATAGGAAAAACTGCTCTCAGTGATCAGAAACTCGGTGTTTTGTGAATTTGGGATTTATTTTCTTCCCCTACATTTAAGTTCAGTGGTTTGGGGAGCTTCAGGCAGTTCTGGCTTGGAGGCAGTGGGGTGATCTCAGAAGAAGTTGCCTGACAAAAGCAGGGTGAACCACCAAAAGAAACTGAAAGAGGGCAGGCATAGATAGTCATTAGGTTGGCTGCCCAATCCCTGGAAATGTTCAAGGCCAGGTTGGATGGGGCTTGGAGCAATCTGGTCTAGTGGGAAGTGTCCCTGCCCATGGCAGGGGCTTGGAAGGAAGTGATCTTCAAGGTCCCTTCCTACGTTCTTCTATGGTCCTGTTGTACTTTTTCTCTCTGCGTTATTGTACAGCTCCCAAGATAAAAGATATTTCAGAACAGCCCAGAAAAGAAAGGCAAATTATTACTGTAATAGTTTTGTAGTCTTTCTCTGTAAAACATTTCTACCAGCTGTGTTAAATGCCATTTATCATTTTGCTTTCATATCCCAGACATACAGTTAGATCAAAGCAACTTTCTGAGCACAGGGTGACAACACTTAGTCTTTAATTAATAAAACAGTGAAGTTAATACTCAGATATTCAACTATTTCTAACTTTCATGCAGCTCATCTACAGGACATATATTTTATTACTGCTAAAATGTATTCTGGATCCTCATCAATCGTAACTGAGTGTAGCTGCAGATTCCGGTTGTTTTTACTGTATCCCAGGTCTATAACTCCCAGTGTTGTTTCCTTTTGGATACATGAACCTGCCATCTCTTTTTTCTTTTCTTGTTGAAACCAGCTTTATGATAAATGAACTCTCCCAAACCAGCACATTATAACGGTGAGAAATTATTGGACGTAATTCCCATGACAGACCAGAAGTAGTTTGAGAGAAGGTCCAGATGGAGAGAGTTTTTGAAAGAGGAAAGATGAATTATTGTTAAGGCACATTGGACAGCCAAAGAGTGGGGAGAGAACAGAAACTTGAAGAGGCACATATACAGACTATAAAGAAGAAAAAAAAAAAGAAAATAAAGAAAAAAAAAAGTTTACCTTAATAAAACCGCCCCAAACTAATCTTGTCTGTAAAAAAACTTTGGATAATTAAAATTCCTTTTTAGATAATTAAAATTCCACTTTTCTACCATGTGAGGAAAAGCAAAGCTGTCCCTGTTAGCTGGTACCCTGTTAGCCCTACCTTTTCCTATGTTTGCTCCTTGTAGCATGTCAAATGCCTGTCACTGAAAGCACTGCCATTTCTATGGGAGAGGCAGCGTACCATGACTAAGGTTATAAACTGCTGAGCAAACAGAAAAGGCATAAAATGGATAAGAGGGGGGAAAAAAAGAGAGAACCTGCTGTTAAATAATCCTTCGAGCACTGTTCTGAACAACTTGACAAGATTAATAAGCTTTTCTCATAATAATCCCTTATAAAATGGGATGTGTAGGAACTGGGAACATCTGTTTGTCCTGTTTCAAGCAAAGGACAGAGGCAGGTGATCAGGAGGAACTGATTTTGGATCTGCTGACTTAGAAATATGTGGACTTACACCCAACCAGCCTTGAGGAAAGACTTAATTTCCTACCTTGGAACTGTAGGCTCCGTCACCAAAAAACCCCCACGGGGACAAATAGACACACAGACTCCCATTGGACCCTGTCTTTGTAGTTCTTTTTGCCATTGTTTTCTGTGTTTCTAAAAGAGTTTACCAGGACCTGAAAACATTCAGCAAAGTTTTATATTAAGTTTCATTCTCATGTCTCTCTCTTTTTTTCCTTTGAAGAGATACATTTGAAGGCACAGATGCATTTCTTGGATATAAACTCGGTCTACGTTTCACATCTAAATCATGTTTTCCAAGATGCCAGGTGAAAGCACTTGTACTTGCAGCCACCCACTGATTAGCAAGAGCATCCCTCAAGTGGAATATTGCACCCTGCAAGAATGCAGGGCACAGGCACTCAAATCATACTGGAAGCATGGAGGAACCATTTCCTCACTGAATTGGAGGGCAATTGTCGCTTCTGTCATGCACGAAGTTTTCTGTCGGGAAATTGAAACCGTTGTAGTTGCTCAAGGACAAACAGCTTATGCTGACTTTATTTTTACCCCACTCCCCCTTGAAAGCAGGGGTCCCTCTGAGCCCTCACATTGAGAATTAAGCCCTGGAAAGATCTCAGCTTACAGACGGCTCTTGTGATCGACAGTAACAGAAAACCTGCTTTAAAACACCAGCACAGGAAGCCACTGTGCTGTTCCCTGAGTCACCTACAGAGCTGCAAAGCAAGCCATAAATCTGCTAACGGGTCCAGCACAGATCCAGCTTTCTTAGCAAGAGTGTGCACAGCCATATAACACGAGGGGCAAGCACACACATCTCTCCTTTCACCACCTGAAACCCTGATAGCTGTTCCGCTCATAAAGCCCCTGCTGTTGTGGTGGATTTGAAGCTGCAGCAAGTGCTGAGGACTCACTGTGGAAATACTTGTCTGCTCATGACCTTAAACCTCTCAACACTACAGCAAGCAGGAGTGACAGCATTTGAAAAATTTCAAACCTGCTATTTGAGAGCTGAAGAAAGTGTCCTGTAATTGCCTGAGGATTTGGGGGAGACTTGACAAAGATTGTACCCATTACCAGAGTGGGAATGAGATACACAACCTCTTTTCCTTACCCCACAAGAAAAGGAGAGGTAGAGGCTGAGAAGGCTGACAAGCTGTAGGCTGGTGTCTTTGGTCCATTTTCACAGAAAGCCGGAGCTTGTCTTGCACTGCTGCTAACAGCAGCTTTAATTGGAAATGTGTTTGGAAGGTTCCAAGTGACAGAAGCTGTTGGTGCTCAGCAGCTTCCAGGTCACAGAAACAGCTATTTTTAAACATGTTTAGGATTGCTGTTAGGCATGTGATTATCTTCTGAAGTTCACAGATTTTCACTTCTCGACACCTAATTCCTTGCAACTTGTCTGCCCATGCTGTGTGAAACCAGCTCTTTAAGTGTATCTGCTCTGCCAGGCACTTCTGGGACATGTGCAGGGCCACCTCTGATCCCTGACGGACACTCTCCATCTTCTCTGCTGAACTAGTAGAGTATTTTGTTCAGATAAGGAAGTGCTGAACCCTGAAATAAGAATCCAGACCCTTATTTTGAGTTGTTGGAAAAATTCAAGTGATAAATGTGAGTAATTAATGCTGCAGAGCATCACAGAATGGTTTGGGTTGGAAGGAACCTTAAGACCATCTTGTTTCAACCCCCTGCTGTGGGCAGGAACACCTTCCACAAGAGCAGATTGTTCAAAGCCCCATCCAGCCTGGCCTTGAACTGTTCCAAACGCAGCTTGATTCATGTAGGACAGCAAACAAGGTCTGCATCTTTTTTATTTCTCTTTATTTTCCCAGTTCTCCTATTATTATTTTTGGTTGCCCTGTAATAGAGCTTGTAGCTTCTTTCTCTACTTGTATTTTGATACAAACAGCATGAGTGTTGCCTCTATAAAATATTTTGTCTTTCATTAAATCAAACTCAGGAAGGAAAAAAAAATCAATTTTATCTTCACCTGGGCACAGAGATATCAAAACCATTACAGTGAGAGCACAAGGTAATTTTCATGGGGGCAGTGAATAACTTCACTCCCTGCTGAGCAGCAGAATGATGCTATTTCTGAAGCTTTCACATTTCTAGTCCTTGTTTTGATTTTCTTTGGAAGAAACCTGCAGCAGTCAGCTCCCACTCAGGCCTTGCTTCTTCCAGAAGATGGACACCTTCTGTTCCTGCATATTGCCTTCGTCTGTGCTGCACATGTTTGCTGGAGCTGAACAGGAGTATGAGGGGAAGCCTTGCTCCACCAGACTGTTCTTCCTGGAGAAGATCCATTTCACATGGACACACGACGGTGAGATGTCCCAGTTTATTGAAGCTGGGGATTGATTCAAATGCACTTCCAGACACTGACATGCCCTGAGGTGTGAGTTATCCTGACAGGAGTCAAGGTCAAGCACGGGCTGCCGCGTGCCAGCAAAACAGATGCTTAATCAAAGCCATATAAAATATTTACAGGGAAGCTGCAGCTGCTGGTGAAGTGCAGCACATGACACGTCATCTGATATGAAAGGTTTAAGGAAAATCCTGAGATGTGGCCTGGCAATGGCTTAAAATAAATAATCTGTCATGAACCTAGTTTTTCTCCTTCTTAAAGCCAGGTTGGATCCAGTCTGTCTAAATTAAGGTTCACTTTGCCAGGCTGCTCAATGCTTCTGCCACAAACAGGAATGATGACAGTTCCCACAAAGCCTCTTTAGGTCCACATTTCACAGCTCATCTGAAGCTGAAGGCATTACATTTCTGGCAGTTTCCAGCAAAGCACGACAGGATGGCACTGGTTTCCAGTTCTGGCTTTTAATGCAGCATGTGCTTAAGTCAATAACCACTCTTATTTTCTGACATGGTGCGTAATGATAAAGATGTGGGCGGAAATGTAACTTGGACTTCATGCAAAGAAAGCAGACGGCTTGTGATTTCCCCTCTTGACTCTGAAAACTATTTATTACCTGCTTATTAAAAATTCCTCTTCCAGTGTAAAGTGGAAAAACCTTCACGGTATCCTCTTCCTATTTCTCTTAACGTTTCAAGCTAGAAGCTTGCTCAGAGTTTCACACCAGCAGACTGCTCCTTCAGCTCTGTGCTGGCAACAGCTGGGGATCCACAGCCAAGAAGAGCCTGCTCTGCTCCTTCCAAAGATCAGAGTGTCTGCAAAGGATGTTCAGCATTTTGCTTGGTTGAACCCCTTTTTTAAGACGAGTGGTGCTCACATTATTGCCTGCCCAGCTGGCACAGTGATTCATGCACGGACAAATTACCAAGACAATAAAATTGACACTTGGAAATAATTACTCTTTAATTTAGGAGGGAATTAAAAACATGGACACAAACCTTTGCAAGTAGTTTTACTTGCAGAGTAGCTGATTAAACACAGTCCTTCTCATTTAATCTGACTGTTCACAGGGAGAAACAGTGACCTTGTTTGAGCTGAGGGCAGAAATCCCACTGATTTTTGTTGAGCTGGGATCTTACTTTCCACATATAAATGCAGGTGCAGGTATTTGCAGACTTAGACTCTTGAGCTGGGTTTTTGATGAATTTATATTGCATTTTTCCCCCCAGGAGCCTTATAAGCAGGGCAAAACCCACTTTCACAGCCAAGTCTTTATTGTTTGTGTAGGATTAACTTCTGGTTAACAGGGGATATGTTTAAAGTTACCTTGAAAACTGGTGAATAAGGAAACTTTTTCACTTGAAAAGCCAAACAAATTTTCGAAATGGGGTTTTTTAATCAATACTGTGGCTTTTGAGAAACACTGAATGGTCTTGGATTCCTAGACTTGTCTATTTTACTTTTAATTCAAGTAGAGTTTGCTCTTGCTTGCCCATAGCAGGGAGGGTGAAACTAGATGGCCTTTAAGGTCCCTTAAAACACAAACCCATGACTCTTCTACAGTCAATTTCAAAGACTATTTGTATGAGGAAACCTCCATCTTTTCAATGAAGAGTGACACAATTAATATATACGAGCAGACACACACAGTTCTCTATTTTGATTACAAAAAACTAGAAAGTTTGACATTGTTTAACATTAAAAAGAGTCTTTCCACCCCTGGGCACCCTTTAAAACTGTACGAGCAAGAAGGTAGAAGAACAGATAAAAGGTTCTTATTAAAGAGGTGCAGAAACTTAATTTCTATTGAAATATTTGTTCCTCTTGAGGGTCTAGTATTGAGTTTGTCATGGTGGCAGCAGAGATCCGCAGGTTAGTTTTACTAAGGTATAAAATCTCAGTACAGCTAGCCTGGGTTAATACCTGGGCAAGGTCAGGTATGTGCCAAGGTGTCCCTCTGCCTCAGATTGAGACAAAAAGCCAACAATTTTAACAGTGTGGATCTTACCAGGATACACTGTGCTAACCCATGTACCCTCCACAGAAGCATCTTTATTCTCTTCAGGGAAATTAATGTGATATATAAGCCTAGTAAGCCATGTCACGATTAAATCTGATCTTTTGTCTTTGGATGCCTATCAACACACATTGGTTCAGAGGATTCCCCAGAGATATTTTTGCATCAGGGTTGCCAAACACTGGAGTGGGCAGCCCAGGGAAGTGGTGGACTCACCACCCCTGGAACGACTGGACATGGCATTTAATGCTCTGGTTTAGTTGGCAAGGGTTGGACTTGAGGGTCTTGGAGGTCTTTTCCAGCCATATCAATTCCATGATTCTATGCTTATGGACAGCAATCCATACTTTTATTAAGATTTCATATCATACAGCCTTACAGCAGTATGATATTTAGCAAATGTTAATTTCACTAAATCAGTCTGTTTATCTATCAAACCTGCCAACCTTCCCAGAGCAAACAGATTCCTCTTTAGTCTTGAAGAATTATGTATGGATAGCAGAAAGAGAGTGAGCAGGACAAGGGATAGAGGAAGGAGAGCACAAATAACACCTGGTGTCATCTTGCACTTCCCTGGGAGAAAGGAAATATTTGCACTGTGTAGCCCACACCTATTTAATTAAAGTTCAAAGCTTGAAAACTATGCCTTGCTTTTACATACCTCCCTAGGGAGAGCCAAAAGAGAGGCAATGGCTCAGGAGAGTGCGGGAATGGGATGTGGGAGACAGGCAGAACCCAGCAAAGCTACCATTTACACAGCCAAACTGAACCAAAACAAAACCAAATGGTGCCTAATTTTCCAGGAAATAGAGCTCACCCACAGTAACTTATCTCTTAGCTGAGGTTATGTACTTTAGAATTTAAGAGGAAGGATGTTGGATGAATTCTCACTTTCTCTTCAATTGAGTAAAACACTTTCTCAGGAAAAGCAAAATGAAACCAAACCTAGCCTGCACTTTACGAGCCAAAAAAATCAACTTATTCACTAATGAAGAGCCTAGATCCTCTTCCAGGAAAGGAAGATTGGAAAAGGGAGAAAAATACTCAGCAGATGAAAAAAGGGAAGAAAATAGTGGTGTCCATTTCAGATATGGATCCAAAAAATGATCAACGCAGTTTTGAACAAGTTTTAGCTTGCAAGAGTAGATTGCATGGATTTCTAAGAAGATCTGCAATTTAATTAGGTTTCTCATATGTCCTATTTCTGCATTTTCTCAGTGGTAATGGAGCAAGCTGAACACCAGGGACCAGAAAAACAGAAGAGTGTAAAAGCAAAAAGTCATTGCATTAAGACAACATAATCATACATTTTAAAAGATTATATGAATTCAAGTCCTGGGCAACAATCAATTGTATTTTGAAGCTTTCACCATTTCTAGGAGAAACTAAATGAAAATTGCATTAAACCTTGAACTGCTATGCTTTCTCTTTATTTTGTACTCTCTTTTCACACTGTTCTGGCCTTTTTACTACTAGTCTCCTCTCAAAAAACAATAGCTCTATCCAGACTCTTAGCACTCTTCAGAGAACACAGGTAGTGCTTCCATTTTTAGGGCTTTTTTTGGCAAGTTGTCCAGCTACAAGCAGGAGAATAATTTATATCCATGTTTGAATTAACATATTTTCAAGGTGATATAAAAGTGCCTTTGTAGACCCCCCAGAAATAAGAAAATAGCTTAGGTGGTCTGGGATATATTATAGTATTTCTCTCTCCAAGTAAATATCATTATTTCCTTTGTCAGTGCAGAGAGGTGCATAATAAAGCTTTATTAGCTCAAAGCCACAGTTGAAGGAATAATAAATAAATTAAATCCATCAATATAGCAATCTACAGCTCATTTGGCCGCTTTGCATGTATCTTAATATATTCTTGCCTGAGCTGTGATGTGGATGATGCCTTGTTTGCATGACTTGTTGTAGAAAAATTTATATTCTTCTACATGCTATTGTTTGCACCTGAATGTGGCATTTGCAAGCAAATGTGAAGTTGTTAGCAAAAAATAACAAAACCTCTATCTCCTAGAGGATGAGAAACTCCGGTTAGTTAAACCTGGGCATCATGACCTCAGCTCTCACAGTCGGGAAGACAAGGTGATGAAGCCAGAGGTTCCCTGAGCGTGGAAGAATGTAAATGCAAATTCCTTTGTGTGAATGTGAAAAGGCACTTTTCATAGAAAAATCTTCCACATGCATTTATTGAAAGACTAGAAAATTTATTTTAACTCTCCTCGCCACCCGCACGCTACAAGGAGCTTAGTCCTTGTGAAAAAAAGAAATGTGGAATGCAATTTTCTCCCATTAAGTAGGGAAGGGAGAACAGAAATTCACCCAGTACCTACTTCTTTGCCTAGAAAAACCCCTCCTAAAAGCTTTAAAAGTGTTGAATTTGGACCGATTTTCAGCTGGTTTGTACAGAAGTCTTAAAGTGAATTCTGCTTTTACATGGGTATAAATGCCTGTGGAGAAGAGGGTTCAACAAGAAAAGAACTGTGGGGTAGGGGGATCCTTTCACAAGCCAGCAATCCACAGCTCTAGTGGTAATGAGTAAGACTTTTTTTAAAAAAAAAATTGGGTTTCAGCCAAAGTTGTGGGCTTGATTCAGGAGCTGGATGGTGAAATTCCCAGGTGTATTTCTGCAGCACATCTGTTCTGGCCTGAAGCACCTGTTGGGCCCAAAATGGGTAGCACAATCTGAGTTCCTGTCAAGGTAATTTAGCTTTTGCTGACCTCATGCTCTCCATTCTTCTCCACCTGCACTCTGCCACCTTCAGCTGCACCTCCACACTGGATATTTTGTGTTCTGTCAGATGGCTGTGCACTGAGCATAGTCCGAATGTTGATCCTGCTAAAATCCACTCTTCTCCTACAGGCCTGAGCTTGGACCCAGGTGAGAGGTTTTAGAGTCAGGGAACCATTTAGGCTGGAAAAGATCTCCAAAATAACCAAGTCTGGCACTGCCAAGTCCACCACTAAACCAAGTCCCCAAGTGTCTTTTAAATCCCTCCAGGGACAGCGACTCCATCACTTCTCTGGGCAGTCTGTTCCAGTACCTGACAACCATCTCTGAGAAGAATTTTTTTCCTAATATCCAATCTAAATCTAATCTATGTGTCAGTGCATCCATCACTGGGTGACTTTTGGTGGATGCTGGCTGTGATGTGCTCATGGTAAGCACCATTCCCACTTGTATTTACTTTTCCACGTTTAAGTGGCTTGACAACGATGTAGGTTAACTGTAAAAATAATACAGCTTGTACAGACACTTTCTGCGTGTGCATTAGATTTCTTGACCTGTCTTAAAATGTTTCAGGCCTGTAGTATTTTAAAGAGAGATTGTGGGAGCCCGGAGAGCCTGGCCTGAGCTGGAGGGGTTGTTAAAGAAACAAAGGAAGGCTGGAGTGGGTAGATCATTACCAAATAGCCCAGCTACACGGCTCCTGCTTCCCTAATGAGCCTGACAGCATGCAGTGCCACCTCTCTCTTCTTATGTAAAGCTAATCCCTTGCCCTCTCTGACAGCCACTATTTACATTTGCAAATGAATCCATCTTCCCACACATCCCCCCTTCCTCTTAGAGGGGGACAGGACCAGCAGCGCAGTCCTCCCAGGACAGCACCTTGCCGAGGTGTCCTACACCCAGACAGCGGGAGGAATAAATGACTCAGGGGCAAGAATACCTGTGTGCGATGCCAAATGAAAAGTTAGGCTAAACGCCCTCTCTAACCCTGGGGACATCGCTTTTCTTCCAGCATCCCTCACTGCCACATTGCCGCCACGCTGAGGCCAGGGACAAGGCGGGGACGCTCCTGCTCTCCTCTGCCCCTCGGCCCTGCATCCCTTCAGCTCCCACGGCCAGCTTCGAGACAGGTTAGGGAGCCACACGAGCCAAAACCTGATCTTTTCCAAGGAAAGACACGGGTGACTCGCGCTGTCTGAGCTGCCCGTGGCATGATGATTATTTCTCATTTCTCGTGAGGCAGGGAAGGGAGGCTCTGTGGGGTGGGGGGGATTGGGGCCGGTGTGAGGCACCAGCAGCCCTCACCCTCCTGGACCATTCCCATCGAGCAGTTGTGCTTTCTGAGGGCTGAGACAACGTGAAAAGCAGTCAGATTTCGTGTTATGTTCTCATCTAATGACAACTGCGTCACTGATTTGACTAATTGCCTGGGAATGATCCTGCAAACCCGTATTTTATTTTTTTTTTAATAAGAGAATGAAGGCCAGAAGTCATCGCCCCCCCTCACCCCACCCCCCAGCGTGGGATCTCACGGTAATCCCTAAATACTCCGAGGCAGGGCAGAAAAAGGTGGGGACACGTGTGCTGTGCTCCTTTGTTGCCAGGAATGAGCAGCAATTCCCCGGCGGAGGCGGGGAGGGAGCGGCGGCCCTTCCTGCAGGCCGCAGCGGGGAGCCCGCGCCTGCCGCCCGCCCATTGTGAGCCCCCCAAAGAGGGGCTTGTTCTGCCGAAATGCCAGGCGTTTCTGGAGCCGAGGTGATCCTCGGAGCCGAATACATAAATACGAGATTACTGGCGGGCCCTGCAGCCGGGCTGGGGCTGTAGGAAGTGTTTGTTTTCCTTTCTGTCACTAGGCAGCGGGGAACCCGTCGCCTTTATTCTGCGGGTCATACTGCTGGGGATGGCAAATATTGACATACATGGAGGTGGTTTTCATTTTCACGTGTTTCTTGTTACCTCTTACAGATGTGTGGTTTGGCTTTTCTCTTGTCTTCCAACATTTTTTTTTTTCCTTTGTGTTTTTGGGTTTGTTTTTGTCTTTTTTTTTGTCTACCCTCCTTGAATGTTTTCCAGTCCCGGATTGCGGATTACAGCCTCCTAATCTCTGGCACGGCTTGTCCAAATGGCCTGGGAGCTTCAGCTCCTGCCCAGTGCCACGGGGACATTCATTAACAGGGATGACAGGGAATCTCCTGGAGAAATTGCACTTCCCTGCTGGTCCTTTTGCAGTTGTCATTTCAGCTCGAGGTTCAGAATTGCTGCCGGGAGCTGCGTACTTCATCCTGTTCCTGCTCGGTCTGTACCTGGCTGGTGCTTAGAGGCAGAAACAAATTTTTCAGGGTTGTCAGACATGAAGAGGAAAGGAGGGACACACAGACACAAGCATCTTGCCCAATTTACCCTTTTCTTCTCTCCAGCTTTGTTGCTTCAGCTAATTTTCTTTGGTGCATTTTTAGTGCACATTATTTCTACCTATTACTGGTCATGGAAAATACTTGTTCGTGTTGCTGATCAGATCCTAGATTCAGGATACTGTCATACAACTCCATGCACTGAAGTAGAGGTGTTTTCCAGGAAGAAAAATAGGCATGGTAGAAAATTCTGGGAATGACCACACAAAACCTGCAATACATAAAAAAAAAAAAAAAGGAAATGCAGGCAGAGACAACAAAAATAATCCTGGTACCATGACAACAATGTTGTAAAATTGATGTGCATTTTCCCTTCATCACTGTGGAAAACCAGGAAATTATAATTTACTACTGAAATAAATATTTGCAGTATTCTCAACATACCACATACAATGGGATCCGCTTAAACATTTGACGTTCTACAAAAGAAACAGCCAACTTTTTGAGTCAAAAATGCATTCATAAATAAAGGGCTGAGAGAAAAGCCGTGTAATCTTTGGAGTAATTGCTCAGTCTTCTTAGTAACTTGTGTGTTCAAGAGGGTCTGCTAAGTCCTGTGGCAACAGAATGGCCCCAAAGTTCATACTGATGATAATGGCAGAGGTAACTTCCAGTTCCATGTGTCTCTTGTCACTTGTTTCTTCTCCATAATTTAGCTTTCCTAATGCTGTGCATGGACAAATACTCCTTAAACTGGCACAACCTGTACAGATAATCTTTTTTTTTCACTGTCTCTGAAGCAGCTCAGTAACTGTGATGCCTTTTCAGAAAATAAAAGGCATTTTTGGAAATGATTGCCTTTGCAACAGTCACCTCAAGTTTGCTGTGAACAAAAGACAGAGCGTTCTGCTGCTGTGTGGAGTGATTTAGCTGCTCAGCCTATTCCTGCATGAATATCCAATTACCCCTTGGAGCTCCTGTAGTGGCGAGGGAGGGGAAGGTGGGAGGTATTCTCATCATGTTGCAATTATGATTCTTCTACTGTCCTTTCCCCTTCTTCTGAAAATTATCCAGACTGGAAGGGAGTCATTACCGAGCTGATCATGATAGCATGTATTCTTTAATAAATATGCTCGGAACGGTTTGGATGAATAACGCTCGAGTGACAAAGGATTGCCTCAGAGGTGGCTCTGTGATTAGCCATTGACCTCTTGTGTGGTTTCTGTCCCACCTGGGTGATTGAAGCATCTGAAGAAGGAACAGAGAGCTCTGATTGTAAATTACAATTTCTGATCGGAACCGTTGGACTGATAATAACTCATCGTGCAATCCGTGAAACATTCAGGTTTCACAAACCCCTTGTGATTAGAGTCCTCACAGAGAAATGGCAACATGCCTGAATCACTCAAAATTTTAATTTGTGAACATAATCATAAATCAAGGTTCCCTTCATAGGAGGACCTTGCCCTTTCTCTGCTTTTTCGGATGCAGTTTTGTTCAGTGAGAACTAAAGCCAAGCACTAGATTTGGGACAGATCTAAAAGGAGGGGATGTTGCTTTTCATGGACTCAATATCAAAGCTCTTCATCAAAAGGTCAACATCCTCCATCTGCAAACAGCACCTAGGGTCAGGTCTCTGATGTCAAAACATGCCTGGTCCAACACTATCTGTTTCAGGCAGTTCTTTGAAGGCTGGGTGTTTACAGGCCTGACTAAATTCTGGCACAAAATCTCTGACTGCCGCCACTCGAAATCTGGCATGTCTAGGACAAGAGGTAAATCTCTTTGTGCCAGGGGGAGAGCAGAGCTATTACATGTCCTTAAAAGTCTTCTGGAACCTGCCCTGGTTTATGTAACCCTCCTTCTGAGCAAGACACTTCAATAAACAGCGATCCCCATCCTCAGAAAGCCGCTTTCCAATAAACCTCTCCATTGAAAGAGGACTGTAGCTCAATTGGGTTTAAAAACGTAGGCTGATATTGACAGTGCCCTCATCCTCTAATCTGATTATTTATTTCCTCAGTAGAACGAGCTCTCCCACAAGCAAAAAGATGTCTGATGAAGGACATAAAGCCTGATTTGCATCATGATTACTCTTGCCCTGCCCCAAACCATTAGAAGAAAAATTCAATTTTGCCTTTGTCACCAGAACGGTTTGTGTTGGAAGGGGCCTTAAAAAATCATCTCACTGCAACCCCTCTGCAATGGGCAGGGACACTTTCTATGCGACCAGGATGCTCAAGGTCCCATCCAACCTGAACTTGCCCTTCAGTTTTCCTTATTTAAAAAAATGAAAATTAAAATAAAAATAAAAATAAAAAAGAAAGATGGCTTGCTGTGTACAGAGACATAAAGGTGTATACAATATACAGTGCACTACCAAATCCATGCTTAGTGCCCTGTTTTTTTTTTCAACAGCATTATAGCACTGAAATATTTATCAAACAGATTAACAGTGTGTACATGTATATTTAATGTAGAAATTATCATCCATTTACAGAAGGGTTTTAAATTAACACATGGGAAAGGCTCCTTCTTTGGGTGTTTGCCCTCCTTTATAGCAGCTGTGCTTCCTCACCCTCTGAAACCTGTCCTATTTTTGGAAACAGTTCTCCAGGTTTTAACACTGTTGAGCAGGGTTCATTACCAGTTAGCCAGAGCTGGCTTGATCCCACTACCTAAAAATCTTCTGGAGGGAAAATCCACTCGCTGTATGACATGGCAACTCCAGAAACCAAGCTGTTGCTTAGCCACCCTCCCAAGCAATCCAGCTCTCCCAAGTTTTCCAGCACCAACATCTCCTCAGCTAAACTCCTAGTGCACCACAGGGGTCTGCCCTGGCACACACTGCAGAGTCATTTCACTGAAGTATGGGTGCAGACATTTTAAAAATATTGATCTGGACTGCAGAGTTCTTAAAATGAGGCTCTTTTTGGTGTATAATTTGCAGTTTGAGAAAGGTCAGACCTTTGCAAGGTTTAATTTACTCACTTCCCAAAGCTGAAAAGTGTGTGTTTTCTCATGTCTACAACCTACAGCTTGATTTTCAGAGCCTGGCTTCCTCATCCACTCAGCATAAATGTTGCAGTATTCCTCTTAGGTAGTGGAACAAGCATTTCTTCGCAAAGGCTTGCTTTGAGTTATTCTGGGCAGCTCTCAAGAGAGGGGAAATACAATAACAAAAGATTTAACTACAGTTTGCAGCGCTGTAGCCAGGGAAAGAATCGCAGTGTTACAACTAAATATTTATAGCAGAACACTAGCTGAAAAGCTCTGTGCAGTAAATAATTACCATATTGCTTCAGTCAGGACTTCTCTGATGCAAGCCAAGCAAAGCCCGTTCCTGCCACCACTTCAGGGTGGGAAGAAGCCATCCCACACATCCCAGTTGTGTGCCCCAGAGTTACTGCAGCTCCAGCAACCTGCAGACGCCTGCCCCATCCCTGACATCGCCACCACCGCCTGTATTAGAGTGAGGCACTGCCTCTGGTGTTAATCAGGACATCCCCCTGCCTCATCTTCTGTTCTCTTGGAGGACAAATCTCTTTTGATTCTTCAGATATCCAAAACAATCTACTTATCTCAGCCTGCAAAACTTTCATCTGAGGATCAAAAATATCCTGGTGCATTAGGAATATGAATTTACCCTGTAGGATAATGTGTTTTAATCCTTTAGTGAGCCAGCTCTCCTCCCAGTTTTAAACCAGGGAGGCCTCTCAGCAATCTAAAAGACTTGAAAGACTTGATTCTCTCCTGCATTAATGCACACACATATTATCGCTAATTGTTTAGTCTCTCTTTAATCTATTTAAATGCATAATACAGACTTCAAACATATTATTCTATTTCCATTTCAAATTGCATATGAGTCATTAAGCAGAGAGATTTGTTCATTGCTAGTTTTTAAATGTTGATATGAGGGCTGGATTCTACCATAGTGTTAGGTGGAGATAATCACCTTTTCACCTGAGTGCTGGTGGTGGATGCCTCTCACAAGGAAAATGTTCAGGTTGGGTGTTCTGTTTTTATTTCTCCCCTTCTTTTCTCCTTTTCCTCATATTAGAGAGATTGAATTTGTTAAACCTGGGTATTTGTATTTGACACATGAATTTATTATTCCTGTAAAAACGCTTCAAGACTTATGAAACTTATGAAGTACAGACCTGAGGCAGCTCTTAGGTAAAGGTTTAAATGACAAGGAGAGAAAAACAGGCATTAAATGGTGTCAAAATCTTACGTAATGATAACAAACTTAGAGTTTTTTTCTCTTATAAAGTCCCAGGGCATATAGACAAAGTAATTCAAAATGTTTGACGGCTCAGGACTGGTGGATGGAGCAAGTGATAGATGGATTCCAGAGCAATTAAAAGCTTTCCTCAAATGGGAGAGCTTTATTTTTAAGCAGTTTGAGAAGTTATAGCATGAGGTTGCCTCTGATTGTGTTTGTTTGTATCTACAATGCACATCAGCACAGTGAAACACAATGTCCAGAGGAGGCAGGACAAATAACACACCATATTTCAACCACCAGTTGTCCCGAGGGCATTTACCTCATTAATGAGGATGACGGCTTCAATTTTTCTCTTGAGAGTCTTTGAAAGGAGGTGATTGATACAGTTGCATAACAGTGACATATAACTTCTGTGATTCAAGCAATAAACTCTGTTTCACCTCTTAAAAGCTCTGGGGACTATGGTAAAACTGGTGAGAATTCTCTGGGTTGTCCTGTGAAACAATGCCCTTAGATTAACTGGTAAAAATAGGGAAAAAGGAAAAAATACTGAATATATCATGCAGAGACCCTTGTGCTCATGGTCTCCCACAGCAGCACGAGGTATCCCCACAAGGCATCTCCCCCCAGGAGAAAGGCAGGTCACACCTCAGAGACCAGAGAGCAAAAAAAATAAAAATATAAACCCCTTTCTTGATTTTTTTTTCCTCATAGAACTGGACTTTTAAAAAAAAATATTTTCTTTTGTCTCCTTTATACAGCCAATGATTTGCCATTACAGCCTGGGCTCACAAGCTCTGTGTATCTTCAGGAGATCTGGACAACATTTTTTATACAGGTGGAGCAGTCAGACATTACCTGAGCAGTCAGAGTTGCCACAGATGATTGTTTTTTATTGTCAGCTAATGGGAGACATTTCCAAATTGCTTATAAAGACGCTTGCATGGGAAAAAGTGTTGTGGAGGAACAAGGCCATGCTGGTTATAGGGTGAACCTGCTGAAACAGTTCTTTCTGTGATAAAAGCTCTTAGAGAAAATCAGCTGAATCTACAACAGCATCTCGTTTGGAAGATGGAGCATTTGGTCAATTCTGCATGTAGACACGGTAGAATATCACTGGAGATCACACATCATCAGTGCCATGATGCAGCTTGGTCTTCAGAGTGGATCTCGTGGATCTTCTAGGTAACAGCTGCTATTGGACTGAAGGATAAAACAGTTATTTTATATATATGTGTGTAATGAAATGATTTGACACAAGTTAGAGATTATGTGCAAAACAATCCTTGTGCTTTGATATCAGCTCTATGCTGGCTTCAACACAGCTTCCCATTCAATAAATTTCAAAGATCCTCACGAGTTAACGTCCACAGATTAGTTTTGGTTATAAAATCTCAATGTTCTGCTGTCTTGCCATGCGCCAGATTTTCTGCGGCAAGTCTTTCACCTCCTAATGGAGTGTGAGGAAGAAAAGCTGAGCACAAACAGTGTTGATTCAATGAATTTGCAGCCTGCTTAAAGAACTCGGCTCTGCCCTAACAGGATTTTATGGGAAACAAAAGAAGAAAGGAAAATGGGTTCTCTGACAGAATAGAAATCCCCTGGTTTTGCTGACGCCAAACTTATCTCAGTGCCACATGATGAGATGTCCCAGCAACACATAAGTAAGCCCTGAGATCAGATTGGTTCCACATTCATGAAAAAAAACCCATTGAGCACCATTAAATCCCTGCAATGACCTCCAAATGAAAAGATTTTGTGTGGGCGTGAATGGAGAAAAATCCTGTAACTAGTTTTATCTTGGCAATGCTAAGCTTGTTGGAAATGTCTTTTAAATAGAAACACTGGGCAGAAGCAGTTCCTGGGACATCTGGAGTGGGGAGCGTCCAGGGTTGGGCTTGGGCACGTCCTTCCCTCTGCAGGGGTGGGGAAGCCACTGGACCCCAAATCACGTCCCTGCCCATCTCCTAACAGCAGCAGAGAGCCTCTGAGAGGGCAGGCACCTGGCAGAACCAGACTTCCCAGCTTCTTCTTTGTTCCCTCAAGTCAGGGAATGACCAGGGTGAGGTCAGGAGGTGAGGGTGCATCTCCACATCCACCTCTTCAAGCGTGTCCAGCAGCCCTGAAGGTGCCAAGCACTTATCCCATTATTCCCTCTTGGCAAGAACACACCCATGATTACTAATAGACTGACATTTTAATTTTGAGACATGCCTCGTAGAAAACAGAGGGAAAAACATTCAGGATCACACTCCCTGGGTCATCTCTGTGTTTGGTTTGAGGCAAGGCTTGAGAAATGTCAGCCTTAGAGTCAGAAATGAAACGACAGTTCTGGGTTACCTATATATGGTACTTTGACTGGAAAAACCTCAGCAATCCACTCCTCACCTGAGTCAACTCCCAGGAGAGCCCACTGGAATTTCTTTTTCATGAAGTAATACTGTTTTGAAGCAGGAAGCACAACAAAACCATAACCATGGTGGATATTAAATATTTTATTGTATAAATATTGTGTTGTTTTGCATTGCATGATGGGAGCAAGGACACAAAAGAAAAACTCTGTTGGTATGATTTTTTGTGAGGGGTTGGTTTTTTTTGTTTTTCTGGGGGGTGTTGTTGGGTTTTTGTTGGTTTTTGGGGTTTTGGTGTGTTAGTGGGATACATCTCAATCAAGAGCAATTAGATACCTGAGCTGCAGCATCCCTGTCTCTGGAGAGGGATCTTGTCATCCAGCAGGAATCCAGCACTGGTGGCAGTGATAGAAAGCACCCAGTGAAACATTTCAGAGGGGAAAGCACATCACAGCTGAGTAATGAACAACTCAGTGCAGGGTTTACAATAGTATTAAACATTGGTTTAGTATGCATTCTGCCAAAATCTGTGTTAAATACATGGCAACAGCGTTAGTTTTTTTTCTTGGGCAGCCCAGTTTTGGACTGTTTTGTGCATTAAATCCTTGCTGGAGGAGAAACAAGTAATCTGAGCCTCAGCATGATCTCTCCTAGCTTAGCCCTCTCTCTTATTACTGTTGTTCACCCAGACTAGTGCTTGGAATGTAGATGAACTTGGAAAAACTACTGAAGCCGGCAGAAAAAGGTAGAGGTGTCAAACATTGTGACGGATTTCCGAGCAGGGAGCGCCAGCTCTTCCCCTTCCTGCTGGGTCTCCTTGCATCCCAACCTCTCTGAAAGTAAATTACCAGAGAGAACACTTACAATTTTCTTTTATATTAATCAACATCCCTTTGTCTTCATGGGTGATAATTGCTCCTGACTTTCACTGAGTGAAAACCAGCGAGCCAAATCCACTGCTGGCATTCGCAGCGGGAGCATCGCTGGGATCGGAAGGGATGTGACAGGGACACTTTCTGGGCTTTCCTCCTGTGCCCAACACCTCCACAGCACTACACAGGGCTACTGGGACACAATTACTTCCACTTTTCAATGGGAAGGCTCAGACACGGTGTTTTCTTGTCATTTTTATTAATTATGATCTACACTTAAAAAGGACCATTTTAAGCTGTCAGCACAGGAGGATTGGTGGCAGAGCTCTTCAGTCCTTTCTCCAGGGACATGATGGTATTAATAATATCATCATTTTCTATTTTTTTTTCAATCTATTATAAAATCCGTGAAGCATAAGAACAAGCCTTTGAAGCACCTTCTCCTCACCCCTGTCTCTGACAGGAGCTGGTAGCAGTTGCTGAGGGAAGGGGCTAATTACGTACTCTCAGATAGTCAACTGCTCCATCAGCCAATTATTTGCTGGATTTTTTTATTTTTCTTATTTTTTTATTTTTTTAAATGAGGGGTTTAAATACTGAATGCAATCCATAATTACCGAGGTGAATTCTGAAACGCTGAAGGCAAAATGACACATTGCATCTCAGCGGGATAAATCTGCTAAGATTTCGGAACTTATTTATTTATCCATTCATTTATTTATTATTAATTATTTCTTAAAGCTCATTTTCCCTGCTTGTTTTTTTCTATCTAAGAATTGCAGCCCTTTTTCATCTCGACCAGGGGAGGCTCACCTTTAATGGGCTCGTTCATACTTGAAGCATTTTTGAAATTTTGCTGTAAAATTTTAGCATGTTTCTCCCTTTCTCATCCCTCCTTGTTTGTTTTTTTTCTGATGCCTTTTAATTTTTAAAAAAACATGGCATTTTAAATGTATAAAGATTACATTTTGTATATTCTGCCCACAATAAAAATGCTAGAGAGCTTAGAAGAAAATACATTTCCAAACTTCAGCTTAGTTTTGCAGGGCTTATTTTTGTTTTATGAATTCAGAAATATCTGTGCAGATCCTGTGCTGTGATAAATTAAAACTCTGCAGCTAAGAGAACTAATATAAGGTGAAAATGTACCCTCCATAAACTAGAAGGTTATTTACATAGCCCTATTGTTTGTTCTTCAAAGGCTATATATCAAAATAAATCTAATAGTTTGAATTATTAATAAAGAAAATACCTGTTTTATTCCAAAGAGCTGCTCCTTTGGTTCTGCAGCTTTTACAAATGAAAGTGGCAAAAAACCTCCAGTAAAACAAGAGCTATTCCTAAACTGTGGATCTCCTGTTCATAAATAAGCAGAGTTACATCACTGAAAGGATTGATTAATAAGACATCACAAAAGGGGAACTACATTACAGTAACATTATAATGCTGCATTACTGCAGATGCCCTGCAATGTTGCACATTTCCAAAGTATACAGTGCACTAGGGGCACTGATCTTCCTGAGGAGTCCATAACCAAATAAATGTGTTCCAGCCCAATGTACAGCCCTCATAAATCAGCTCATTATTTCTTAGGCATCAGTGTATGCAGTTGAAATTGGTGTCATGTTTATAACCCCTGCTCACAGAGCATGTGTGTGGAAATGGGCTAAAAACTGCTGAATAGATATTTCGACCTTAGGTGACCTTCATTTAATCATCTTTCATATGACAGAGAAGAAAATAACAGTGTTAAATTAAGAAATTAATAGAATTTCAGGGAGTTTTCTCCAGCGGTCTCACAAGGCCATTTATGAACTCCAGTAGTCATGGTGGATGGCCTTCTCATATGTGCTGATCGAGAGGTCAAAACTGGGATATTTCTACTTGTTTTTAGAGCTTCACAATGATTTGCTGAGAAATATTTTTTTTAAAAAAATAAAAATAAAAAAGTGCTTCACTAGAGTGTGGCATAGCAGAATATGAGAAATGGAAATTTATGTCAGGAACACAGGACAGGACTGAGCATCTCTATTACACAGACTGGGAGATTTTGCATGCAGCCCCACATCACAGAAAGTATGTAGAGAATGGAAATGCAGCGCCTTGGAGCATCTTTCCGACTGGGGACTCTCCTGTTGATTCAGACCAGCTCCCAATTCATCCAGGAGACAAAGGAATGCCTGGAGATGAAAGTCCAAACCCACTGTCACCCTGTCACAGCAGGAGGAAGTTGCCAGACAACACCTAGGTGTTGTATAGCTCCGTATTGAGCCCAGAGCCTTTTGAAATGAGCAAACAGACTTTGATGTGGCAGCGAGGGATCTGCTCTCCATCGCCACAGGGGGATCCTTCAGGGGCAGGTGACCCCCTGGCAGCTCCATCGAGAGGCTCAGGGAAGGCTGGAGGATGGATGGATGGAGTAGCTCCTACCTTGACCTCATACTCACAATATTTTCCCCTCCATTGCCTCTGGCAGAGGGAATGCAGAGGCAGACATGGGGTGGGAAGAGCTCCATCAGCCTGAGGAGGGGGAAGAGCCAAGCATTAACTTAGCCGCTCCTGATAATCCCTGTGTCTCCTGAAGCTCCGTACTTACCACTCATGGTGTTTAACTTTCTCAGTAGGGAAAAGTGCTGGGAGCCTTTCCAAGGTAAATAAACCACAGCCACCTTGCACTATGGGCATATGTATTACCCAAAGCCTGTGGCTTCCTCCCCCATGGCTTTTTCCTGGTTCTCAGCCTTTTCCTTCTGCTCAAAACACACAAATCCTCTACAACCATCCCCTTACGGCCCAAAGGCTGCTGCAACTTCCCTGGAAACTTTACAAAGATGCCCACTTCCCACTGAGGTCCCTTCCACCAACACCCAACAGTGCTCACTCCTCCCCACCCTTCTGAGTGTTTGGCTCTTCCAGAGTCTCAGCTAACATTGCAGTCCACTTCCAAGGTTCCCATTCTTGTCACTCTTGGACTCAAGGGAGACCCTCCTCAAATCCACCAGCCAGAGCCACTCTTCCCACCAGCTCCATTCCTGCTTTCCTCTGCTGCCTTTATCATCACTTCATGTCTCTGTCGTCTCACTTAAAATAATAATAATAATCCCAGTTCTGGGATGAGTTAAAAA
This sequence comes from Cyanistes caeruleus, assembly GCF_971803275.1. NCBI lineage: Eukaryota > Metazoa > Chordata > Aves > Passeriformes > Paridae > Cyanistes > Cyanistes caeruleus. Next base: position 77,553,036 of record NC_141705.1, read on the forward strand.
AAGGAAAAAAATTAAATCCTTGATATTCAGCAAAATAATTACATTCTGGGCATTTTAAGCAAAAATTGTGCCTTGTATGTGGGGTGACCAGACCTTGCCCCTGCCTGCTCCAGCCTCAGTACTGCAAGCACAGGGAGAGAGGGAGGCAGACAGGGAACACAACACATTCTGTGTCTCACTGCAGAAAAAGGTCTTCATACCCTGGGGTCCAGGTGATGATGGCAAACAAACACCTTCCTGAAGTCCTCCCAAGCTTGGACTTGTTAACACAGATCAATTACTTATAAACCAGGCTACCTTTCTAAAATGAGAGAAGCTGTTGGGTGTCTCTGTCAGGCTTGTCACTTAAAAATGAGAGACAGAAAATTTCCAATATTCTCCTTAGGTAATTTGTTTAACAAACATTTTGCTTTTTGCATGGATTTAATAATTTCTATGCCAAGGCTGCTGCAGAAATTTCAGTTTGAAGGAAGAAAATTATTGGCACCTTTCACAGGGCTTACTCAGAGTCTCTCACTGGCTCCGAGCTGTGATCTATGCCATAGCTACAACCATTTCTGCTGAGTGTGCAGCACAGGCCACTGCCCAAGATCATGTACATATCTTTTACAACAACTTTTTGTCTCCAGTGAAAAAAACTGACAAAAAAAAATCCAGATGGACTGAAACCCATGGCTGAAATTCCACTTACAGCAGGTAGCGTTAAAAAAATTCCCCCCAGGTTTGCACAATGCATAAGAAGGAATTTTCCAAGCTGGCAAAAATATGATTTTTCACATCTTGTATTTAAACCCTCAAATAAGGACCTGTGACTGTATTCATGCAGCCATATACACTAATCTCTAGCTACCTTATTTTATGTGAATTGCTACTCAGATATTGTATGTCAGCCTGCACTGCAGTTGCCAAACCCCTCGCAGTTAATAATATTTTACCTCTGTCAAACAAGGGAGAAAATCTGCAAGTATTTGAGTGCAGATTAGATGCAGCTTTGTAGAAGCTGATAAAAGGACTTGGCCAGGACAGCTGTGAGCCATGGAAAGTCGGGTGGCTGGTCCAGCAGTGAGCACATGCAGAGAAAACGTGGAGTAGAGCTGGAAACAGGATCCAGATCCATGAAGTCCTGCTGGCTTCACAGCCAGACACCTCTTCTCTACCTGATGGAGATGGTCTTGGCCATCCACTGCTTTGAAAATGTGCACACATGAGTAGGAATTTCCATAGCAGTAGCTCATTCCCCCTGTGTGTCACAACAATCTTGCAGATTCCCTGGAAGTGTTCAAGGCCAGGTTTGATGAGGTTTGGAACAATCTTGTCTAGTGGAAAGCATCCCTGCCCAGGGCAGAGGGTTTGTAGCTAGAGGATCTGTAAGGTTCCTTTCAACCCAAACCATTCTGTGGTTCAGACCTTTCTTTCTCCAAGGATTTTCCTTATAAATCAGTCACTGCCTCCATTTCTTGCAAAAATCGACAGCACTGAAATTCCAATTAACACCGAAATTTAGAAGAACTCTGTGTCCCATTCTGATCTCCTTCACCTCAGCCTCAAGCCAAGGGGGACCCAAAAATGTCATAGTTGCATTCTGGTCAGGAAAAGCCACCTTAAAAATTCAGCATTATATGTGTGACGTAATGACAGAGCAGGAAAATGCAAAGAACCCCAAGAACCATTTTTTTTAACCTTTGACTCGTGGCAGTGGAGCAGGGGTTGTCATCAAAGACTCCCTATAAAGAGACATCAAAGGGGAGAATGTGATAATCTCAGTGGAATGGGAAATTACACCCAAATCTCAGGAAGACAATGCCTGTGGTTCTCCTGCAAGAAGTTTTCCTGTAAGAGTGCTCAGTGAGGGAATCTGAGTTAATCCCTGGGAGCTGGGTTTTCCAGCAGGAGCCTGGGAGGTGAGGCAGGCAAGCACTTTACCGAGGGTGACCAGCCTCTAATAAGCCACTGTGCTAATAAGGAGAAAGCTCATTTCATCCACCATTAAATATCCATTAAGGACTTTAATTCTTGCCAGCTCCTTTGCACAAAGCAGAGTCAATGGAGAGTAGTGTTTATTAAGCTTCACTATCCATTTTGCCCAAAACGACCTCGTACCATAAAGGGGAAGAGAAAAGCCAGGGATCCAATAGATGAGTGCTGTGAAAAATATTCCAGCTGGTTTCCCTACCAATAATTTAAGTGTTAATGGAAATAGGCTTCCACTTAGGTTCCTTGGTCACCTTAAGGAACCAAAATACTTCCCAGGTTTGTTTTAAAAAGCATGAATGACTGAGTTTTCAATGTTCCCTATGAAATGCAGCACCCATTGATTTCCTCAAGGTGCTCCTAAGTAGAGCTAGTGGTAAATAAATAAAGAATGATGGGTTGAAGCCCTCCCAAAGACATTAAGTACTGATTATATCTTTAGTATTTTCTAATAAAAAAAAAAAAGAGCTAAGTATTTTCTTTTTTAAAAGAGAGTTAGGAACTGAAAATGTCTACACCCTGTGAATTTTTAAAAGCCTCTTTACCTGCAATGTAAAAGATCTCTGTCAAACCTAGGGAGGAATGGCTGGCCCCTGTGCCCCTGGAAGGAGACACCCACCTTCCAGTCAAGAAGCAGTTTTTGCCATTTTGTTATGCAGTTCTGTGTCTTATTTTTTGGAGAGAAAGAAACCTCTTTGCACACTTGTGTGTGATCTGTCCTTAGGCTGTTTCTGCTCACATTCAAGAGGAAGACAAAGCATCTGGGACATGCAGTCCTGTTCCTTAGTAAGCAGGTTTAAGGGTGTTGTGGTTGACATCAGATAATTCAGGGATCTTATGGAAAAAGAAACCTTTCAGACATTTCAGATTTGTCTCCTGCTGATTTTGGAAAAGATTCTTTACTCAGAGTTAGATCCTGTATCTTTAATTCATGTTTTCTGCCTTTACATCAGACCCAACTAATAGGGTTTCTGAAAACGTTTGAAAGTATTGGTTCTGCTACACTTTCTTCTTCTTTTGATCAAAAAGCATGATAAACAAATCATCTAGAATAGCTTTCATTTACCTACTGACTCTACATATCAAAATACTTCACTGCTTCCAGCAGTTACCAGTTTCACAAACTATTTTTTTTTTCCTCTAGGGGAGAAAGTCTTGCCAACCTCAACTAAATATTTGGACTTACAGGTTGTTAAGAGTACTGTATCAGATTTACTTTTATAGCTCTAGAAGAGATCATGGCTACTTCTCAGAACAAACTCAGCATTAGAGCCCCAGCTCTCGAGTGTCTGGAATGCAAAGCATGGAGGTTGGAAAGAAAACAGGTTTCTGTGGTGGATGAGAAATCCTACAGACCACTACATGACTCCTGAGGGTGTGATAGGGATATTTGCCACATGGAATAATTTCTTTTGTGACAAAACTGATCAAAACTTTTCTAGTTTATCTTCCTTAAAACAGCCAACAACAACAACAAAACCAACCAAAGGAAAAAAAATAAAAAAAGAAACAAGCAACTTAAAATATTCTGAATCATGATAAAAAACAACTTGGAAACACAGAATCGTCCCAAATTCCACCGTATCAAATTCCACCATATCAATATTGTGGTCCCCCATGGACATCCAGTGTTTTTTTTATAGTGCAAAAAATTATGTTTCTGAATACAGATGCTAAAATGAAAATGCCATTTAGCTTTTCATGCAAGGCCAAACACCTCCTAAACATTAAACCTTTGGATTTTTCAGGGGAAAAAAAAAAATAAATCTACTTTTCTGAAAACACTTCTAAAAGAGACAAAAAGGTGAGGGGAGCTATTTTTCCTGCTTTTAAAAAGCATTATGCAGGAACCTAAACTGATTACAGATTTAATTTTAAAAAAAAGGAAGGAGAAAAAGGGCTATTTTTACAAGGTCTCTGCATTGATTAGCTTCAGAGAAGGAGGCTGGTGCACTCCAGCTCTAGCAAAGGTGTGTAAAATGAAGCAGGAGAAAACAAGAGAAGCTCCATAAAACAGAGGCTGTGTTTGGTCTGTTTGCCTGCTTCTCACTGTTCTAAAGCCTCACAGAAGACGTCAAAGGCTTTTGAGTTGTGCTGATTCCATGGGAGCAGAGGATCCTCAGCTCCCAGAGGAAAGGCTCTGTAATTACCATCACTGCTGTGATCAGGGTATTGATCTGCAGTGAAACAGCAAAACATCAGCATATGGGAGTGCTTCTTTTATCCCCAGGATGGAGGCTTGGGGAGTTTATCTTCCTGTGAGAGTAGCTCTTTTATTTTTTCCTGCAAACCATTAAGAGTATTGACAAACTCGTGAGATTTTATCAGAAAGGGGGTTTTTTAAGAAAAAAAAAATTAAATATCTCAGGGATGCATTGATTTTTATTTATCAGGGAAAAAGATTCTTCTAACAAAAACGATAATCAAGCGATCAATTCCAATTACCTTATTAAAAAAAAAATAAAACTTATAAGCATGAGAATGCCAAATAATCTAGTTTTGTGCAACCTTTTGGCTACATTTTAATATTTAACACAGGCTCCTTCCAAGATAGGTCTAATGTTTGCTGTGAAATTAAACTGCAAGGGCTAAATTCTCCTTTCATTGATATGCCAACCCCAACAGATGCAAGAATAGGCTGTGTTGTTCCCTTCTTTTAGGCACAGGGGTCTGAATCCTACAACTAGTGTTGCTCCTTTATATTCTGCATCCATTTGCTTTTTGCTCCTGGCAGATAAGCTGAGTGCTATTAATATGAATTTCCTGGCATAAATATGTTAATATGCTATGGCTAAATGCAGACAAGTAAGAAGCTGGAATGAAAAAATGTCCTCTCCCCATCCAGATGTTCAGCCATGCTCTGATATTTTTTGCTGTTTCTTTTCCAAAGCACTTTAAGATTTCGACTTTCCAGAAAGACAAAAAAAAATGACCCCTGAAGAAAAGCCAAAAAGAACACAAAAGGAAAACCCCCACCTGCACCAGAACTGGTGCCAGTATCATCTGTGCAGTGCAGCCACCACAGACTTCCTTTGTGAAGCAGGATTGAGCCCAGGTGTTATTACTCCACTGGGTGCTGCCTGCATTTATGTAACTCTTTGTCCTTTGAAACCCCATTTTTCAGCAGTGTCACTTCACTATTGCTCTTCTGTGAGTTGCACGCTGTGATTTTTTTTTCATGCATTGAGTTATTTTATTCATGCATTCATAGTTATATACATGATTACCCAGGAAAATTCAAAGAGAAACAGACGCAGTTCTAGATTCCTAAAGAAAACAAAACAAAATAAAACAAAACAAAAAAACCCAAACAAATCCAAAACTAAAGCTTAAAAAAAAATAGGGCTTATTTTACTTTTTTTCAGGGAAATGTGCTCAATATCTGAATCCTAGTTACTGTTACCTGAGTAGAATATTGTGGGTTTTTTGAAGTAAATTCCCTTAATCTACCTCCATTTCCTAGAAAATGTCAGATGTACCTATATAGAGGATCAGACACTTTAACATTCTAACAGGCATTTGAAACAACCTTTGAATCAGTTAATTAGATTGCATGCAATGCAGTAATGAGGTCACAGAAACTAATTTGATGACCTTTGTTATAAATAGCTATTAATTAATGTATAATTAATCTTCATATCCATAGGAGACATTGCAGGCGACTTGTACATGGAAACAAAATTAGAAAACATCGTATTCATGTTATGTATGATTGTTGATTAAATGGTGATCATATTTAAATTATTCCCAAATTATCATGCAGATAAGCAATGAAGGTAATCAGATAACAACGATTTGCTCAGCGCTAAGAGTTTGTTCAGTGTGTGACGACAAGCTAAATCATTAGGCAGCTGTTTGAACATGAGGCAGACTCACCAACACTTCCTAAAATAACATCCCTTGCTTACAAAACCAGGATCCTACTTCTGATAAAGCTTGGATTTCATCAAGGAGAAAAGAAGAAATAAACATAAGGACAATACCGGGATTATCAGAGATGATGTGTAATGTGTTCTTTCCCTCCACTTTTTTTGGCTGAAGTGGAGGGAAAAAAGCTTCATTTTGCAATTAATTTATCTGGAAAGCCTTTCTCCAAGCTTTGGTGGCAATACTGAAAACAGATTGCGCTGTACTCATCCCCATGCCCTCAATCGCTCCTGCCCTGGCACAGTGGGAAGAACAAACGTTAGCAGAGCTTAATGGCCAGGTCAGCTGCAAGCTCTGAAAGTGTGGATTTAAAATGTGGGATGAATTCAGCAAAATGACTTTAAAAGTGTTACATCTTTTCCAGTGTTATTAATGAAGGAAATTACCTACTTTCTTGCTCCATAGATGAGGGGACGACTCATTAATGGGCAATAATACATTAGGACTTAATATGTGGAGCTACCAAGCTAAATTCTGTGGGTCTGTTGGTGCTCCTATGTAAGGTTTACCTTAGACCTTAGCAAATCCTGTCCTAAAAAGTTCCCATGCAGTATTGCTGCACTGTCCAGTCTTTCATTTCTAATACCTCTGGCTTAAGCTCCAGAAAAAATCATTCCCAGATCACCATAACTCAAGTAACCATTTCTCCATGGTCATAAGAAATTATTTTTAAAAATTCTAAACACTGGGACTTGATTATTTCTAGGAAATGGCTGTGAAAATAGCACTTTATTGTTTCCAAATGATTTCCAGATCAAAACTGTTCAATTTTCAGATTTAAAGCTTCAATCTGCAAGCATTTATAAGTAGCAGTTTTCTTCTTGTCAATAGGTGTGTTGAACTCATGTCCTGAGTTCAGAAAATGAAACCACGTCCCCTCAGCGTCGCAAACTCTCAGGCTGGGACTCGGATTGTTCCCTGTCTCACATTACACCAATTACAGAGCTGGACTTTCATTAGCACTAGGAATAATTAAAAGACATGGGATCCAAAGTGTTCTGACAGAACATTGGCTACGTGACAAAATTAATATTTTTGTGAGAAGGCTTTCCAGAAAGTCAACTTCTTTGTGCAAAAGAAGTGCTCCCCTTTCGTTTTCCCTCACACAATTTTTTGGACACACACAGGCACACGCCCCATAACTTGGAGGCAGAGATGCCACCACATATTTCTTGTCCCATTTGCATTGAAATCCCTGTGCCACTTCCCATTTTATGCATTGAAATGTCTACCAAATGAGAGGGGAGATGAGGATGCTTCACAGGAAACAACATCCAGGCAGAAATCCAGGGATTAAAAACGAAATAAATTAAGAATTAGCAGACTCCTGTTCTTCATTTTCCATAAAATACTGACACAGCTTTCCTAGTCTATTTTTGAGATAACTGAAAGCATTTGGGTTTCTGAGAAGTTAAATATTGCTTTTTTAAATGCCCCTCTGTTTGTGATTAGATATCTTGCAATATTTTACTGTAATTGGTAAATAAGATGAAAAAGAACTTACTGAAGCATAACTATTGCCCTGGAAAGTAGAAATACAAAATTGCTTTTAAATAGTGTTGGGTTGTCTGATCACCTACAGAAAAAAACTGAAAACAGAGTAAAAATTTAAAATACTGAGCTTGCAGTCAAGATTAACATTCAACAATGTCCCTTCAACTTACATTGAAAATTTATTTTTTAAAAAAAATCCCTTAACATTCATTGCAATATAAAATTCCTTTGGATTTGAGTAGAAATAACAATGAGACTGATCAGTCCAGGTCTATTGGTATTCCACCTGCCAACACAGTTAAAACATATATTTGAAGAGAGACATTAAACTTGGATGTGGGCTAGGATTTTCTCTCTTTGAGCTTCCTGGATGAAAGGCACTGTATAGTTAATAAGTGTTGGGGCTGTGATGTATTCTTAATAGTCCTGGAAGAGCAGACATGTTTGGAAAGTCCATTGCTGTTTTTAATAAGAGGGAATCCAAAAGTTCCCACTAAGGCCACGCTGCTGGCTGGTGAAGGCAAGGTTGCCCACAGATTGGTACAGCTGGCATGTTAAATTCAGCCTATGATTTCTTTCAGAGCTCCCTGTGAAGTAGGAGGATAAAAAAGGGCAATGATGGGAAATCCTGGTTCATTCCCCTCTCCTTGGTAACAGCCTGAGTGTGAAGATTATGGGAATGAGAGGAAAAGTGGAGCATTCTGCCAGTAATTCTCTTATTTACACAGGGAGTCTCAAGTCCAATGTCTCATCTCTATCACTCATCCCTTACCTGTTCTTTATTTATTCAGTTCCTGAAGTTAATTTTCTTATTAATATGAAAAGATACAATTTAGAAAGTGTAATTTAATCTGCATCTATCCCTCCTCACAGTCCCCAGTGCTGGAGAGAGAAACAAAGCCCTACCTGAATACACTGTTGATTCTGTTTTAAATAGCCTGTTGTATGACCCTAGTGCTAAAACTTTGCTTTTCTGCTGTAGATTATTAATGTTTAATAACCAAGTGTCACTTTGGAGGATAGCACTGACTCACAAATGGAGGGACACATGAATATAAACCATTATAATAAAGCAGTTATAATAACCTGCAGCCATCCTGAAGGATAAGAAGGATAAGAGGGGGGAGAGGATGATTTTCCTTTGGTGGGTGTATACAAGGAAGACAGGCACACGTTGTCAATAATCCCTGAAATACTGTGAAGATGCTTTCCTGAAAGCAGTCCTCTGGCTCCAGTGACCAGGCACCCAAAGGTTGCAGGGTAAGTGGCACTTTGGGACAATGCTCTGAACCACCATCAAATTGGAGATAAGCCTGGTTTGCTCCAGGATGCAATTGCTGAAGTCAAATTCTTTCAAGAAAAATTAACCCCCCAAAATGCAAACTGCTGTTGCAAGTTTACTGAATTTTAAAAATGAGAAAGCATGGATGCTCAGCCAGGCTTGGCATTGGCCCTTCTCCAAGCAAGAAACAAAACCAAAAAAAAACCAAACCAGAAACCAAACCTTCATTAAAGTGTTGGCATAAAGCAGATGCAGAACCACTTAAAAAACCTTCCTATATATTGATTTCATGCTCTGGATACCTTTCTTTCATTCTGAATTTCTTGCAGGGGGAGTCCCAAGCCTGCATTTTTTCCCCATCCACATTGTGGTGTCTGGGATGCAGCCAGGGGATGCCAGAGCTGGACAATCAAGGGAGCAGTGTCTGAGGATGCCACATAGATAAAGCAGACCAGAATTCAGCTTCTATTCTAACACAGATATCTCCTTCCTTAAAAGAAAGGGAAAAAAAGTGAATATCACCAAACAATGCAGGTACAAACAGAAGAAAAGCTTCCCTGCTCTTCTCTCACAGTTTGTGTACTCAGCTTTCTTGAAAGTGTCTCCACAGTGTGGCATTTTTCACTGTTAGATATGTTGGTGTTACCATTTAATTCATTACCCAAGGGCCTGTAGTGTAAAATACAATTTTCCTACTTGGATTCCAACCATACCTGCCATGCATAACAAAAGCCACACATTCATTTCACAAAAATAAATCGAATTCCTTTCGGGGGCATGCTTTTTATAGATGGCTGAATCTGCAGTGCTTCGGATTAGACTAGAATAAAAAAGGAAGAGGGAAAAAGGCAGGAAAGGAAATTTCTCCCTGTGGATATTTGCTCACAGTGTTACAACTGCTTCTGGGAAGGAGGATTGCCTGCTTCTTTAAATAGTGTTAGTTGTTGGCCATGTGTAGTGCACAGCGAAGTGTGAGACAATCGCTCCGCTGTTACAGACCAGGGAGAAATGTCTGCATGGAGATACCTTCTGGCTTGTTAACGTGCTCCAAAAGCAGCTTTCTGCAGCTGCCACGAGGTTTCCCTCCTCTTGGCTGGCTGATTTCAAGAGCTGCCCCAACCTGGTGGGCTTGGGAAGGACAAGGCCATGAGCCCAGCACTGCAGCGCCTCTCCGAGCACCACCGATCCTGGCCCTGCCACCAATACTGACGTGAGTGAATAGCTCAGTGTGACCTGCCAGCTGGGGTGTTCATCCTGGAAAAAACTGCTCAGGGTGTCCTGGCTGGCAACCTCACTTCAAGCTCCTCCAGATGGGTTTGACAGCACGAGTTCCTCACAAGCGCTGTCGTTGCCTAGTGAGTTATTAATGTATGTTAGTGATTAATGGCCAATGGTTTTACTTTATGCTCTTAGAGGTCTTTTCCAACCTTAATGACTCCATGACTGTATCATTCATTATATCACTATTTGTTTATTTTGCCCTGAAAGTGGCACTCTGCACCGCTGTTGTGACAGGCACACGGAGGAACCGCGCAGCTCTGCGCTTAATTTCCACGGAATTAAATGGGATCTGTGGTTGCCCAGCAGTTCAGAGGAACAGGCACTAATTGCCAAGCAGTGAATGGAGCACTGAGAGCAGGAAAGTTAGCTATGATGCCACCCAGAAGATTAAGAAGCTGTCATGCTTGCTCACAGTAAATCATTAGCCAATGTTTTATAAAACAATAACAACATGCATTGCTCCCTGCAGTCTGTGCTTGCTTCTGCATGAAATGTAGCACATGTCTGTAACAGGGAACAGAAATGAGAAGCACAAAGTGAGGGATGGGAACACTGCAGTCCCTGTGTCCTTGGCCTGCCCAGTACAGCAGCTTGAGAGCACAGAAAATCAGCAGCTTCCATATGAAGCTTCATATGCATGACTCGAGGCCAAGAGAAATCCCATTTCTATCTCCAATGTCTTCTAAATGCTGCCATTCCCTCTCCCAGGACTTAATGGCAACCTCTCTGGAGTCAAGCAGAGCGTGACTTGCATTCCCTGAGTTTTAGGCACGTCCCAAAATCATCTGACTGCAGAAAGGCTTTACCCCACTGCAAAGGTTCCAGCAAAGGGCTCACATTCCTTATCATATCTGCTGTTTTTTCATATCACTGGGCTGGTGCAGGCATAACATATCAGCAAATGTTCATTTTGAACTCACTCACTAGTTGTCCTTCATACCACGTGGGGTTCACTGTGGCTGTTTAACTCCAGTCAAATTAGAGCCACGGCACGTAAGAAACACCAATTTGCACAAGCGTGCGATTCGGCAAGAGAAATAACTCCCAGGGCTCCTACTGTCTTACCAAGTGATTTTGAGATTATAGTGGCACGGTTAATTTTGGATACCAAGCTCCTGATAGGTGAATAAATAGCTCAGTAAATAAGGACAGAATCTCATCAGTCATTCATCCTGATCCACAGTTGGGTTCAGCATGCGATTTAAGATCTGAGTTCTGATCCATTGTGTAGGGAAGGAAAACATTTGTGCAGAACACATTCATATATTCCATTAAGGCCCCCCCAAGATGGTTCAGCCAGAATCCAGACTTCTGGGTGCACTTACACCTTGTTCCCACAAACAAAACTGAAACACAAACCTTACATGGTAACTTCACTTAAAAAAACCAAAAATAACAAGGAAAGTTGTCAATGGTCAACTTTTTCTCTTGCCCTCTGTTCCTGATTAACTTTGCTGGAACATCTACAGGATCATGTGTGCATTTTGCAGCTGTCCCACCAGCATTAAAGGAAGTTTTGCATGTGCAATAAAGCAAGCAGCAATAGACCTCACAGGTTTCATTCTCATTCCCAGGCACTTCTGAATGTGATCTGACGCTGGTGGAATTTCACAGGGGTACGGACACTCCCACAGGGGGGATGACCACAGCCTATCTGAAGAACCTTGGGGAAAAAGAGTTTAGGCTCAGATGAGGCTTATCTCCATTCTCTCTCTCTCTTCCTTCAAGGAAAGGTGCCACAAAGCAGATGGAGCAGAGGGAACACTTCCCACAAACTCCTGCAGTCTCCTTTCTCAGCCTTTCTCTACCTTGCCCCATCAGCTTGTCATTAAAACACACATGTATAATGAGAGAACATTTAGTTAAGTTTGCTGGCTCTTGAATTAACAGAGTCCCTTCACAACACCAAATCAGACAACATTTCCAGGGTGATATATTGGAAATCTTGTGAGAACACAGGCAGAAGCACTAATTGTGTGTATATCATTAACTCCAAGCTGATAAAACATTAGCTGCTTAACTCCTGCCAAATGCACCAGGCACCTCTTCCAACAGTGTGTTACTGTTTGAATGTTACCTGTCAGAAAGTGAGAGTACTGTAGCTTTGCTTAAATCACTTCAGAATTTGTGGAGCTGGGACTTCAGAACTTCTGTAGTCATTACATGACTTAAAATGAAGAAGGAATCCTTTCAAACAAAATGCAACATTTTAGAAGTTGGGTTATTTTTTATCTTCCTAAATTATTAGTAATTCACCACTTTTTTCTTTTTTTTTTTTATCAAACATTTTTTGCCTTACTGCATTTCAGAAAGGCTGAGGAAGGGGAGCAGATGCTCCAATGCATGGTCTGGAGTGCCTGGAGTTTGACAACAAAAGTTGGGGTACATCTAAGGAGATGTGAAATCCCACATGCAGTGCTTTGTCTTAAACTTCTCTCAGCTCTGTGCCACAGCAGCATTTCACCCTTGATTGTGCTACTGCTGCTGATTTGATCACAGTATGATAGAAATTATTACATGCACCTTTATACCATAATTTATTATAAATTAAATATATATAAAATATTAAATAAATTGTAAATTATATATCCATGTATATTTCCAATATACTATGTATATGTATAGCATATTTCCAATATACCATTGGATAAATGCATTCTCCCTCCCTGTGCACCTAAGCCATCCCCTTCTGAATACACAAATGCCTTGGTTTTAGACTAAAGAAATCAAATTCCACCCAGTGGACATTGCAGGCACCTTGTCCCCTCTTGGATGCTCACACCAGATTCTTTGTATCAGGAATTTCACTGAAAATATTTCAGTTTTTAATTTCCCGAAGTTAAGCTTGTGTTTGGATTCGGTAAGAGTCTGATGAGCAATCATACTGGCCCCACAGATGAGTAACATATACAGTTCAATTCAAGCATGTAATTAATAGTCAGTGCTTAAGGGCTGTATTTAATTTGATTTATAGCACATAACCTTATTTTTCAGCCTCACTTGTTATTTAGCCCTATCAGTAACTCTTTCTTCCTCTGTCTTTCATTTGCTGCATACAAGAGGATGCTGATTTTTGGGCCAAGTGGGGTTACTCCGTGCCACCCCTGACCTGCTCTGCTGTGGCTCTCCCTGGCATGATGGATACACCCCAACTGCCTATGTGGAGTGAAAAATACCCGTTAGCTGCAAAAAAATAGATTGAGTTGTAGTGAAAAACCAAAAATAAGTAACTGGGAGTGGACTCCTGAGTCAGATCTTTCCCTCCCCTTCTCCAGCCAGCCTCAAAGTCTGGACTTCTGCCAGCTGCTTCCTCCTTAAAACCCAACAAAAATGAGTCTGATGCTGGATAATGTTCTAAAAGCCTCTCTGCAGGACACACTTGCCCTGCTTGCAAGTGGCTGGGCAAGGCTTGGAGGCCCTCTAATTGTCATGGATAGATCAGCAAACCCCTTTGAAAGCCATGTCAGCCCCATTTAATTATTTTGCTTCACACTTGGGTGCCTTTAACACAACAGTGCCTGCAAGGTGTTCTCCGTGCCGGCGGCTGCCTGGGAGAAGAGCAGCTGATTTAAAGGTTGGAAGGGAATAAAAAAAAAAAACCTCAACAAGGGTCCATTACGGTTTCCAAGGAAAGTAAAATGAAACAAAATGAGAGCTAAAAACAATTGCCCCGGTAATCAGCATCATGATTAAGGAAATGGACCAAAGAGAGACCAAAAGATGCATCATAAATCTTGAGGATCAGCTCCCCACATGCTGCTCTATTACAGCTGGCTGCTCAGCACCTCATTAATGCCGTGCAGTTCAGATGCTGGAAAATGCCTGCTCATGATAGCACTGGTAAGCCATTATTCCTGTGTAGAAGAGTCTCACTCTTCATCTGGGCAGCATTTTTGAAAATATTTCTCAAAGCCCCACATAAAGCCTCACTTTGCCAAGTCTGCCCAGGCAACATGCATGACTCTCAGACAGGGTAAAACCAGAACACCTGAGAGCTCTTTCCTGAGGCCACATCCACCACTGCTTTTTCAAGAGAAATGGGGCCAAGCAGTTTCCCAAAGAAGGGTATCAATGCATACCCATTGGCCAGGCCCACTAGGATGGTGTTGGTTCACCAGGAATGTACTTGATGCTTGTGCAGTTCAGTTTTTTGGTCCTAAATTATTTTTTCTGATATATAGGCAAATATTAGAGTTTTTAATATATATATCAGGAATTATATATAATATTATAATTGTATTTATAATATTATTGTTATATTTATATTTTTTATAATTAATTATATTAAAAAACAGTCCACACTAAGTGACCAGTTATACTATTTTTCTCCCCTTCTTGGCCATTAACTTGTTGTCACATGACTTCTTCCTCCTTTTTAAGTACTTGTCTCAAAACATTATTTTAAGTGAAAACATGCTGGTGTTGCTGGTCTAGACATTGGCGCAGAAGAGTTGGTACACTGGGTTCTATTTTCACTTTCTCCAGAGCTCTCCTGAGTTCCTGTGCACATTATTCATCACAGAGTTATACTGATGAAGAAGTGACTTTTTTTATATAACTACATAATATGCTTCCCTTTTTTTTTTTTTTTTTTCTCCCCAGGATGGTGAAGAGCCAAAACACATAAAATGATATTAGCATTGATCAGCATTAATTTTGCCAGCAGTTACATTTTCCAAATTCTGTTCTCCACCTTATAATAACATTCTCAAATTATAAGGCATAAGACTCAAATTGCTACCTACACTGACATCAAAATGTAGCAATTACTCTTGTTATAAGTGTATGGGAAAAGAAGCAGGTTTATGTCTTTTCTAGGGCTGTTTCCATATAAATCATTCTTTCCACTATCAGAGATATTTCTTCACAAGAGAAAGGAAAGAGAGTTTGGTCTCCTCATGAGAAAATGGACCCAAACACCACAACTGCTTGTCCTAGGCTTACTTCTGTATGAACAATGAGTTTCTCTGGAAAATGGTCATGCAGGAGGCATGATTGAAAAAACAACAAAAAAAAATTATCAGAGCAATAAGAAGATTTTGTTTATTATTATTTTATGCTCTCTTTCACCTAACTGCATTGGTAATTTTTCCATCCCATATTAGCATTACCATTTTTCAGAGTTAACATCTTAAAGGATTCTTCTCTTCCTATATGTGATGTTTGAAAAATCCATTTCATCCTTAAAATACGCATTTTAGCAGTGAATGGTAGCTACTGATTACTAGTGAATTTAATGGAATTATTATACACTATAATTATTACCTGGTTATAAAAACGTATTTCTTTTAGTTCCTAGCTCATGGAGACCATAAATGTTACTGTGGTTATAAATGAAATATAACAATGCACTTTGAAGAGTAACCTTCCTTACTGGTGAGTTCATTTCTTAGTTGGTTTATTGCAAGTGAAAAGAGGGCAAAAAAATGGGTAAAGAGCATCCAGAAGAGCTGATGGATACAAAGTAAGGAGATCATGATTCCAGGTGAGATAAAACCCAGACGTAAACTCGATGCAGAAATATTTTCACGGCTGAAATTTCATGCTCCGGATCCTAGAAATAGCAAAGACGTGGAAAAGCTGGAGTGTGTCTAGAAAACATGCTTCCCCCTCTTCCATCTGTCATCCCAGCCACCTCCACCAGAGAATCCTTAGCCTGACTCCACAACAACTGCTTCTTTAGATCCGGCTTCATCCTGCCTGCTCAACAGCAGTGGGGCGGCAGCAGAGGATGGCACATGCCTGGAATTCAATAGGCACTTGGCACGGCCTCCTCATCCCTCCTGGGAAGAGATCCATGTGCTCCCAGGCTTTTCTGGGTGTTCTCTGCCATTTGAGTCAGCAGCACATACGGTCAGCCTCAAGGAATTCTTGGCAGGAGCAAAGCCTGGATCGCAGGCTGTGAGCTGTGCCTGTGTCCAGGAGCAGCTGGGCCTGGCTGGTCCCTGAGCTGGGGACTGGGCTCCCAGTGGATGTGGGTGTGGGGGGGAAAGAGGCAGCCCAGGGGAAAACCAAACAAAACAGCCTAGAAAAGTCTTGTCTGGAACATCCATAGGCAGAGTTTTATTGATTGCATGTGATAATAACTGGATTTCTTCTGTACAGAAAATGTTTTCCATGGTGCCGGCTCATCACACGGCTCCATCTGTGAGTTCACATTAGACCACAGAAGTGGGCATGAAGGAAAAAAAAAATGATGGGCTATTTTCACAGTGTGTCCCCCCAGATCTTCCCCTCAACATTCCTCCTCAGTTTCATATTCCCACCGCCTGTAGAGCCTTCTCGTGAATTGTCTCTTATTTTTGGTTTATTTACCCAAAGACGCCTTTACATTCCCACAGGCCTGAACTGCATCGACTGCAATTTCTGTTCCTTGTTACACAGCACTAGAAAATCCGTGGAAGACTCTTCAGCATGGCAAGAAGCAGATGAAAAATGACTGTGTGAGAGAGAGGGGGAAAGGTCAAAGTGCTGAACATTATCCTGAAAAAACACTGTTTTGTTAATAAATATGTTGTTTGCCAAGGGTGGCAGACCCTGGAATATCCACTCTGTGGGAAATCTTTCTGCTGTCAAAAGCACTATGATGCTTTGCCACGTGGACAAAAAATACCCACCCAAGGATCATCTCAGGGCCAAATCCTTTCCCACTAAGTCAATAACAAGTGAGAGCTTTTAAGGATATTTTTTTAGGCTGAGAGCAGCTCTTGGATGGACTCGCAGGAATGCTGGTCACATTGTTATCCATTTATTCAGAGAAGAATGTCTGTCTTATGGGGAAGTTATTTAAAGCAGGAAATAAAATGCTGCAGGAAAAGTTCCCTTGCATTGAAAGGAGATCACGACTCAGCAGATGGACATCATCCATTCCTGCTGCTGTGGCACCAATACCACAAATAGGTTTGCAGTATCACAGGGAGAAAGAGATGATAGCAGAGTGTTGATTACCCAGCAGACATTTCCTTTATAACAAGAAACAATAGTCCCAAAAAATCATTGCACTACAGTGATTATTCAATGTGATGCTGACTGAAAATGAAAAAGGGATTTTTCATTATAAACCGAGTTTTACATTCCCAGTTGTCACAGCCTCAGCACCAAAGCCCTTAATGATTTGTAGGGACCAAGATTAAAAGAAGCTGTTCACTGTGTGTCAGCACCTATGCAAAGTCTCTCCTTACACAGTGGGAATTCTTTCCAAACTGTCAAGGAAGTGCCAAAAAGCCAAAACTAATAGAGCTCCATAAATACTAATATAATAAAGAGAGCTGCAAATTGGCACCTTTATCTCCCAAGTCACAACTCCCTGGCCATTACAAAATTAGTGCTTTGGGAAATTCTGTGTTTTAATGAAGGTCCATCTCATCACCTATGCAGAGAAGGGATGCACTTTCCATTTCCACTGCTCCATCAAGCAAATACTGATATCCTGATGTCAGGGATGAGGGAAATGCAGGACTCTGAGCTATGATGTGGCACTCACCAGGCACAGCAACCTTGCACAGATGAAATGGGGTCACGGTGAGAGTAACACCAACATCTCAGCTTTGTCGTTTTACTCCCACCTCTGCTGAGGCACCAGAAGCAAAACCAGTCCTGGCTGGTGGCTCCAAAAAACAAGCAGTAATTGCTGTTCGTGAGAATTGTTGCTCAACTCCTTTAACATATGCACCAGACAGTACAAGCAGGCTTGGAAAGAGATTGGAAACTATAGCCTTTAGACTTTTGGGAAAAGATTCATTGCGTTTTGACAGCACGGAGAGATAATACAAACAGCCCAGAGGTCTGACTTATGGCCAAAATTAAATGAATACGATGTTTGTCTGGTCTGCACCTGAGAACCAGTCTGGCCTGATCCCAGGTGAGTCAGAGCCAGTGAGAACAGGGGATGTTCCCTCAGGTCTCAGGCTGAGATGCTCCCTTGACCATCTGTGGCCAGCTCTGCAGTGCCATGACACGGGCTGCCTGGTTGGCATCAGGGCCAACTCAAGCCCTGGGCCATCCTGAACCAGTCTGACCCCAGGGAAAGCAAGGAGAACTTGGGTTTCACCCTCCTATCCACCCCATCCTTTTTGCATTAGGGTCATGTTTTGATTTTGATATACCACAAGGCTAGAAGGGTGCAGGCAGTGTTAAGATGGTGAAATGCAGCGCTACTTCTGTAAAAGCATGCAGGGCACAGATGACCCCTTCCACGCTTTTCTGTCAAAAAATGATAATATTATTTCTTCCCATTAAAATTCTCAGCTGAGTGTTGTAATATTTTTGATCAGCTCTCCTGAAAAAAGTTATTCTGTGTGCTCTCTGCAAAGCTGCATATGTGACCCCTGTTAAGAAAACAGAGAAGTAGCACTGACACCTCATCACATGGCCTTCTTCCACTATGAACAAAGGGCCAACAAGTACAAGGTGTTCTTATCTCCTCTATATTGAGATGCCACTGAAGTAGGATATATCCAAAATAAATGTCAGGCCCAAAACTTAAAAAAAAAGACACGACTGAAGGAGCTTGTGATTGCAAGCAGAATTTCTGAAGAATAAAAATGCCTCCTGGGGATGCTGCACCAGCCTCCCCCACTGCATGAGACAGATTTCTTCACCTGCCCTGAGCTGGAAATGTCTCACCCAGGCTTCCACCAATCCTCAACCCTTGCAGTACTGAGCACTTAAGAGAGAATATCAACTACTCTTAGCCCATTTGCTCTTGTTATCAGGATCTCTGGACCAGTCAGAAAGAGTCTAGGCAGCTTGTGTTGGTCTTAGGCAGCTCTTCTGCTGAGAAAATGACCTTTTAGGGGCCTTTAAGGGCTGGTTGGGCATAAGAATTCATATTTGGTAAAGAAAAATCTCAGGAAAATATGGAAATATCTTCCTTTTTTTTAAAAAATGTAGAATTAGGTGCATTATAACTGGAAAACTCACCAGACCAACTACTTCCAACTAATTTTAATGAGCAGCACTACAGAGACCAAAATATCTCCTCTGCTTTCCAGTAGGAAGAAAAGTTTGTAAAAGCTTCTTTTTCTGCTGCTGAACCACCCACCCATCAGTTTTATTTACCTCTAAAACCCAGTAACCATATAATTCTTCACAGCCTGTTCCTATATTACAGAAACAATGGTCCAGAACCAAATAACGGAGCAGTAATTTAACCCCAGCTCTTGGATCCTGCCCACGAGCAGCACAAAGAGCTGCAATCTCTGTCGTGAGCAAGCTGCATCTGAGCTGGGGCTCTGCCCTGTCCTGCTCACAGAGACACTGATCAGGCAATCAGGAACTCATCTGGGGTTTTTTTCAGCCTTCTTGTCCTTGTTCCCCACTGAATATTGCACAGGAAAGAATGGGAGGGTGGCCAAGCGCTGGCAGAGGCTGCCCAGGGAAGGGGTGGAGTCACCAGCCCTGGAGGCATTAAAAAGATGAGCAGATGTGGCTCTTGGGGACATGGTTTGGTGGTGGGCTTGGCAGTGCAGGGTTAGT
This sequence comes from Cyanistes caeruleus, assembly GCF_971803275.1. NCBI lineage: Eukaryota > Metazoa > Chordata > Aves > Passeriformes > Paridae > Cyanistes > Cyanistes caeruleus. Next base: position 77,572,468 of record NC_141705.1, read on the forward strand.
GATTGGAATCAATGATCTTAGAGGTCTTTCCCAACTTAAAAGATTCCATGGTTCTTCGCTTTAGTGACAAGGAGAGTCCATGGGGTTAGGAGAAAAAGCGCATGATCCACGAAAGAAGCAAACCCTGACCAGAGCAATTCCATACCAAACACATCAAAGTTCCAAGAGCTGAAGAGCCAGAATGTGTCATTAATGCCATTTTAATGCATTTGTAATGGTACTAAAATACATTGACTTAAAAATAGAGCTTATATCCACAGATAAAATCAGCGGAACACAGGCACTTGTTAGAAGTATGGGATTGCTTTTATAAGCTATGGAGGAAATATCCTAATTAGCTCTGTGAGACTTAGGACAGCAATAATTCAGGATGAATGGGGTTACAGGTGATGTTACAAAGGATAGAGGCAGGAGTTGATGTTCTTAGAGCAGTCTGGTGCCAGAGCTTTAAATTTGGAGCAGTTGTGGGAAAATTATGGCAAATGATGAAAACTGATGAAAAATGTTGCTCTATAAAACCAGCTTGGACACCAAAAAAAGGCAAAATTTCACAATTAAAAAATAAAAATAAAAAAAAAGAGCAACACTAAATGATATACATGTACCCACATGCTGTGAATAAACACACAAAAACATATAGTCACTGTTTGTTACATACACTGCTTTCTTAGGGAAAACTCCTTGGAGAACCATCTGTTGCCTGAATTCCGATGGTGATCGGGCTGAGATCTCATCAGTGGCAATAAATCCACCCTCATGCACATCCAATATTGTCACTGAGCAGAGGATTATGGTGACTAATGGCTCTCAGGTTAGCATCCAGCTCCAAGTAGACAGGTAGTTTATATTCTGCATCAGATCTGTGGCTCGCTAGAAAAACAGTTTTCAAGCACACATTTTCCATGCAACAAAGATAATTTGACATTTTTTGTTCTGAAATATTCCAAAAAATTTCGCAGATTTTATAAACTCCATGCACTGAATGTGGTTAAGTTGCACTGTAGCAAATCCACAGTTACTCCATTGATTTTGGTAAAATTAAACACATCTGCAGCATGTACACATACTCTGCAGCTTTTATGCTTTTCACTGCAGTGATATGTGAGGGGCTTGCACATTATTTCTTTAAGGGAATTCCTAAGCATGCCGTAAATCTTTCTCATAAACGTGTTTTCGGTGGACCAAGTCCACAGCTAATTGATATACATACCAACATCCATGCTAAATTTTTCTAAGAAATATGTACAGAAGTTTTATTAGCAAAATATTACAGGAACGACTCAGGTACTTGGGAATTTACTAAGATCACATAAAATGTATTTTGTTTCCTTCAAACATACAAGACCTGATGTGTGGCCAGTTATGTCCATAGGATTTTTTTCCCTAGGCTGTCTCCCAGTACAAGAAGCTGCACAAGACTTTGACCTCAGCAGTAAAACTGGCTCAAGGTCCTTTTCTCCCTCTGAATCTCTTTTTCATTTCTATTTACTCCCATCTTCACACTTCCACTCGTGACCCCATCACTTATGGGTAAATGTCTGTGGCTTGGGAGCAATTCCCTCTGAAGAGGTTTTGGCTGCTGGAGCTGTCACAGGGAGGGAGCATGGCTGGAATTTCAGCCTTGTGAGATGGTTATTGAAACCTCTGCACAGCACCTGCCCAGCAAAGCTCACACCTGAGCAGCCTGGTGCCCTTCCCCTGGTAGGAGCCAGCAAAAAAGAGAGGCAGGAAAAGAAGGGTCTGTCCAAAAGGAATTGCTGGTGGTCCCTGGGTGGGAAAGGGAGCCTGCCAGTCACGGTCTCCTGGCTGAGGACACCAGATGCACGACCGCCAGGAACCTATTAAATATTGAAGAGCCAGCATTCAGCAGGCAGGGGGAAAAGCAACATATCGACTCGTTTAGTCGCTCCCGGGCGAAAGGTTTTGTGATATGGCTCACAAAAGACAATGTGCTGTTCCCTGCTCCTGTTTCCAGCCCAGGAGAGTCTCAGAAGGAGTCTCTACCATGAGCCTGGAGCCACCAGAGCCCAGGTATCCATCCTCCCGTGCTGGGTGTCACTGGCATCCCCAGCTCCTCGCAGATTGGTTTTGGCAGCTCCGCTGAAGCCGGGCGCTCGCTGCATGCAAACAAAAGCTCTGACATTCACTTGGGGGCTGTAAGTGACCTGTGAGTGCTGCAGCATCTGCACAGCAAACCAGGCCTGTGGGCATCTCCCAGGTTTGCTTCTTCTCCGCAGGAGGAAGAGAAGGAGGGTATCGCACAACTGCGTCCCACGATTCCGCTTTCTCCCCTTGGATTTCTGAGGAAATCTCTGCTGTGATTAGACCTTGGGAAGGTTCACGACCTATTGAGGGAGGAATGTTTCATTCCAAGCCATTCATCCAAGCTTTTGGTTTTTCTACTAAAAACATACTTCATTGCTGGCTGGGCAGTAAGTGAATTATAAAATATAACTGTAATATGCTGGTAACAAAGGGTGAAGCTGTTATCGAATTTCACCACCTAACAGTAATCAGTTTTACAGAAGTGCAATAAATAATAAGTGCTGTTTTACTGGATATGTTTTATTCTTTAACACCAGCAGAGTAACATATTTTTTAACATAAACCAGAATTTTAATTGAAACCATACTCCAGCTTATACTTGTTACACAGGTTAATGTGGTATTTCCCTGCTTCCAAACCTAAAGTTTACAAAATGCTTCCTTCTTTTCACTTGCAGGGGTTGCTGCTTTCTGTGCACCTAAATTTTAGACTTTTCTTTTTTTCAACAAACCTGTGTGCACTACCTTGTACCCTTCAAGTGAAAATCAATGTTTTGTATCCTCCTGAGGTTTTTTTTTTTTCTTCTGTCCATGAGTAACAAAACTCAACAACCTCTATTCCTGGGTCAGGCCACTTTGAAACTGCAGCTCAAAACCTCCCCTTTCTCCTTCAATGCCCTTTTGTCCTTTTTAAATGATTCTCAAATTTTAATTTTTTTCTTTTTCTTTCTGCAGAAAGGAAAAACCTGAACTTCTTCACTTAACTCTGCCAGAAGTATTTCCATTATGGATAGATAACCTCTGTGGCAGCAAAGTCTGATTACTTCTCATAACCATTTTCATTTCTGAGAAGGTTAGACCTAAGACCCAGCTAATCTAGCCAGGATCCAGGTGATAAGGGGAGCTCATCACTAAGTTCAAGGCCAGGCTGGATGGGGCTCTGAGCAACCTGCTCTAGTGGGAGGTGTTCTCACCCATGGCAGGGTGTAGGAATAAGACGGTCTTCAAGGTCCCTCCCAACCCAAACCTTCCTATGTTTCTGGTACCCCCACCTTTGTCTCCTGCTCTACTCTGTCCAGGGTTGAGGTGACACACACCCACCAGTCTTCAAAGAGGGGAGAAATCATTTCTGCATTGACTAGAGCAAACATCCTGCTGCAAAGACCGCATTTGCCAGCTGACCTGCCTCCCCTCTATTCCCTTTATGACGATCCTTTTACAGTGGGTCAGAAACCAATTCTCTCCAATTCTGGCTTCAAACAGCCAGCATGTCTCTGTGCAGGAGACTCCCTGCAGGGACCCACCAGGGAGGAATTTCTGTGCCCTGTTCACACCAGCCAGCAGCAGGGACATCAGCAACCAGCCCGCAGCCTACACGCTTGATTGAAAGCTGTGACCTCTCTGCTGAGGCCACAGCAATTACAATTTTAATTAACCTCTGCACTTTCAGCAACCAACAGGTAACTTATTTCACTTATTGACAGAATTAACCAGCTCTCACTCCCATCATAAACCCCAACAACAACCCCCTTCCCACCACCTGATTTAGAGGCAGGACACATACAGAGGGTAGGAAATGGGTACCTTAATCACTTCTCCCTCACAAGCTTGTAGCTCCTGGTTTTACATGCTAACAACTTCCAGACTGGTCCCTTTCCTTTACTGAATGAAGACTGAGTGTTATAAATCTTTCATCATCTCTCAAATCCGTGCCACATTCATGTACTTTCAGCCATCAAAATGCAAAAGGGCATCAGAGACATTTTGCGGGCACCCAGTCCAGCCCACACTAAAATAAATCAGAATTTTCCAGTCAGTTCTAATGGAGGTAGGATCAGACCTCCCAGAGCGTAAAAATTACAGTTTTCATGCTCAGATGGTTCCAAAATAGAAGATTTGCTTCAGCTTTGGAAAGCGATACAGCCACAGACTGGAAATATGAAATTGTTATGTAGATAGTCAGATATGGGACTCTGTTGAATCAAAGTCCTCTATGAATTTTTGTACATCTTTCAGTGAAAATAGCTAAATAAGCCACTAAGGTAATACCTGCAGGCACATATCAGGGAAAATAACTTTTTGTGGCGGTCATAGTTAGTAAACAACCCAAAGCACTGTTATGGCTTTTTTCTGTCATGATCTGGATCGCTTTTTGTCTTCCCTCTGAATGGATCTCAATATTTCTGCCCTGATGTCTGCAAATCAGAGTTGTATCCTGGAGAGAGACTGGTTCTGGCTGTCCATCCCTCTCAGGAGGGGTGAGTTGCCAGAGATAACACATTATCTTGTCCTCCACAGGTGGGAAAGGGTTCTGGGTTGGGCTTGCCCACACAAAGAGGGATGAAGGAGATGCTGGGAACTCCAGAACTGGTGCCCAGCACACCAGGAGCTTTTACTGGCTGTTCCTATTGATGTTTTCTCTTCCCAGGGCCACCCAGCTATTCCCTCTTAGGGCTGGTTCACTTTCCCAAATATTTAAGCTGTCTGGGGGGGGCTCTTTCATCACCAGAGAGCGCGCGTGGCCCTTGGAGCCAGCTGCACTGCAGCGAGGCTTGGAAGGAGCTGTGACCTAGGAAAGGCTAAGGGGGATGGCGTGAGGAAGAGAACATCAAGCGTTCCATTACAAGGCTGATTAGAGTTTCCTAACAAAAGCAAAAGTTCCTTAATCATTCTTCAAGGTTAAGAGGTTGGCGCTGTATTCCCGTGTGCCCTGACCTTCTCTAGTTAGCATGCTGTCGGTATTCCACTTCTGAAATATGAATAAGCTATTCATTATCATCACAGCCATTATTCTTCTGCAAGCCACCACAAAGGAAAAAAGTTGCTTCTTTTCACAGGAGACAAGGTCAATCTACTCTATCAGTAGACTAAGCCTGAATAATGCATAAACTGTTTTTCACAGGAGGCTCTCACAGCTGAGCAGGAGATAAGGAACGCATATCCATAAGGATGGACAGGCAGGAAAGATAATCTCTTGTTTGGAAATATTTTTACCGTGAGGTATTTGCTACATCTGCTGCAGCATCATCTAAATGAGTGGGCTTCTGCAGATAGAAACTCGAGCCTGTTCTCTTTTTACTACAGCCCCCTCTCTTTAATAAGGTGGGAGTTGTGGTGCAGCTCGTACCTGACGGCGAAGATAGAGGAAGGGGGATTTCAGAGCAGGAAATATTTATTTTATTGTTCTTGTGTATCAGCAATATCTGTTGTGCCCAGGTGTAGTCAGGTGAATCTTTCAGGAAAGGTAAAAACTTTCATCAGGCCAGCTACAGCAGCTTTTAAAAAACCCAGAAGAACTTCTGGGCACAGGAGCCTTTCTGGAGGTTAGAAAAAATGGACCAATTTCGCTGATGTATCTCCTCAGTCCTGAGGAAGGGTGCCAAAAAAGCTTCCCTGGTTTTTGCAGCTGTATCACTTCACTCAAAATATTCTCTCACCTCTCCTTTCAAACTGCCTCCATATATCCTTAGGGTATCATGACACAACAACATTACTGTTAATTACATTAACTCGTCTCACATAATGAGAATTAATGAGAGTTCTGCCATTGTGAAAACAGTCAAGAGTGCAGCACAGCACTAAAGACATTCTTAGCATTTTTCTACTTGTTTGATGCTATTTCTATTACATTTATTAACTTAATTGTGGGTCACACAGATGGAGCACGCACACACATACACACAGAGATACCACTTTGCCTCTGGTGATGAAGTTACAACTTCATACAATATGAATATGTGAAGCACAAGGTTTGCAGTTTCCAGGGGTTCATTTTCCTCCTGTTTTCTCTGTTTGTCTGCCTAAAACCCTAACACCAACTTAAACTACTTTTTGATTCTGACAGACATATATTGCCATAAAGCCTCAATCCATTACCAATGGAAATCAAGGACAAGGATGAATTGACTGAATTACTTAATCCCTCAGTGATTAGCAATGAGTGTACTTGTAAAAGTCTGATGCCACCAGAACTGATGATGTCCTGACATCTCTGCAGTTTGGGATGATGAGTTTGAGGTCAGCAGAAGGTAAAATCCTCGAAGGCCACAGAACTGTAAGCCCACATGAAGGGTTTGTTTAAATCTTCCCCGAAATTCCGCTGTTATCCATATCCTTATCCCACAGCTTACACTCTGCCTAAGTGCTACCCTAAAACCATTAGGAGTGATCTCACGGGCATTTGTGTAAATGATGAAAAATTGCAATTACTGCCCTGCTGGACGACAATAATAAATCAATTTTTTTTCTTTGAGTGTTTTAGGTCAGATTTGCTAACTCCATTTAACAACTATTTCATGATAAGGCTGCTCAGACTCCAGGAGAGGGAGGGCTGTGGGACACATGTGTGTGAAAACAACAAGAGCAGCCTGTTTCCACAGTCTTACTCATTTCTGGTTATTCCTGCCCTAATAATGAAACTGCTGGGGGGAGGGAAAAAAAAAAAGTCTAAAAAGCAAAGTGATTATGGAATTTCTGTGGTGGAGGAGACAGGACAACCAGATTGGTGCAGTCAAAAAAGGGGTAGAACCAGTTCTTTAAGGCTTGCCTAAGAAGTTGCTTCAAAAGGAATGCTCCTTTCTGCAGTGCCAATACCTGAGATTACAAATTCCAGATTTACCTTGAGGGAGGAAATGAAGCAGCAAAATCAAGGGATTTAACCTTGACATAGCCTATGTGAAGTAAAATATTATTTTATATCCACTCATATATTACATCCATCACTTTTCATACTGATACATTTCTTACTAATTGTATTAGAAACTTAAGACAATAACTTAATCTAATTTTTGGGAGTTGAGTAAAACAAATTTATTTTTTCAGGCCCACAAGAAACCATGAAAAATATTTTTTTAGTTCAGCTGAACTATGTTTAAAAAAAAGATTTTTAACTTTGTACACAGAAGAACAAGTTCTTCAGACAGTTTTATAAGGATGTGCTTAAGAGCATTTACAGGAAATATGTTGTGTTATATTATCAGCCATGTCTATGTGGGCTGCAATGGATAAGTCAAGAGTTGTGTTCCACGGTCTGGGTGTTCAAACACCCTGATCAAGAAGCTTGCTAAATGTCCTTGTGCTCTTGTAATCCTGAAGGTCTTTTCCACAGAAAACAAGTATCCTCATCTGGAGGAGAATAGAGCTGGGTGGTGAGTCTGGACAGAGTCAGAAGTCAGAGTCAGAACCATTGCAGTTTTACTGTATGACTTGGAAATAGTTATTTTCTGTTTCCCTTATCTTTTTTTTTTTTTCCCCTTATCAACCCTGCCTGTTTGGATAATTATATTCTAAATGAAAAAGAGGATTAGTGCTTTGATCAGCTGTCATTTTATCCCCACCTACAGCATCACAAGCACTATTTTCTCCTAAATCTCACAGGAGTTTTCAGTGACTTGAAGTGACTCAATAAATTCTTGAGGAGGTGTCAGGCCATGCAGGAGGTTTCAATACACTGATTTTTATTTATTATATGCTCGAATGGTTCGTGAACAGAGAGAAAGCCTTGCATGGTTACATAAGAACTGAAGCACACGATAAGGAGAGCAGATGTTTCTGTGACCAGGGCTCAGAGCCTAATTGCCAGCTGGCATGTTTTTTCCTTAATCTGTTGGAGATATCGACTTGCCAGGCTGAAATGTACGAGTTCCTCAGAACCCTGGGAATATTGGGTGTGTTGCTCATCACTTCCTGTGGAGTGAAATGCTAATTATAAATGGCATTCCTCGTTATCCCTGAAACACGGCTGGTTTAAATACTCACTAATCTGAGACCTCAAATCCAGACTCAGGGATGACAATATTCAGGTTTTCCTCCACTGCTGCTACCTGGAGATAGATTCCAGAGGTTGAAGCACTATTTTTTTTCTGGTCAGGAAAGAAATGCTGTGGCATTGTTGTGGCAGGTCCTTTTTGCTTAACCAGATTTATATATGCCAGCATCCCCAGCAGTTTGCTATGGATGCAAAAACAGCATTACTGCTTTGGGTATAAATTCCTCTGGGTTTCAATGTTATAGAAACTTGAGAATGGCGTCTGTACACATCTTGGCCACAGAAAACTCGGCTGAAAAGGTTTAAATGCATATTAGCCTGACTAGGACAAAGAAAATATTATCCAGCATCTAGCAGCTGAGATAGGCGCAGAAATTGTGAGAGCCACTGCTGAGGGTGAAATCCTGGACAAAATAACTAAGGTTTTTAGTGCAGGATTAGCAAGCCAGCTTCTTCCCAGCATCTATTATAAATGCATGTCTGAGTGTTTGTTGCTACAAATTATATGCTTAGAGACACTAGACAGCAGTCTGTAATCTGGAACAAAACATAATGTGGAAAAGGACATGCAGAAATGCTGTAAATAGCTGCATGCCAATTTATAGATGTTTATAAGCCTAAAAAATTGCAGCCCGATGCATCATGCTATACACAGGTGTATTGGAATAATTTACTCTCCAAAAAGCTGCAGAAATCCAGTCATGCCATTCCCCCTCCCCTTATATTTATATCATAACAAAATATTAGTAAAGAATTCACAAAGGTTAATTGAAGATGCCCTGTACATCTTCAGGGAAGGTGGGCAACAGCAATTTCAATTATTTTTGCATAAACAGACAGATTTCTCATGCCCAGCAGGGAATTTCTGTACAAGGAGAACACCAGACCTGACCAGGTATCTATCAGGACCTGCAGGCTGCCCTAAATCAGGCAGAGAAGTGCTTTGGGCACTCACTTGATTAGCAGAGAAGGAAGGGGATTTTTGTGGGGGCTCTCTTGCTTAGAGAATTCCAGGCAGGGCTGGAACCCAGTCAGCTCTCAAAGTCTGTGTTTTTGTAAAAAGCCAGGGGAAAACACATGCTCACTTCCTTACCCTTCCAGCCCTGATCCTTTCCCCATCTCTCCCATGACTACCTGGCTGGTCAGGCTGTGGGCTGTCTCCTTTACAGCTATTGAATATTTAACCATTTTAGCAAAGCCCCAGCAGGGCTCAAAGCGGGCAGGCAAGTGACTGGCCCCGAGGGCCAGCAATTAGAGCACTCGTCTGGCATGGCAGAAAGGAGATCGTTGTTCCTAGCCCAGGGAATGTCTAATAATAGTTTATAAAGCAGAGCATTGATCCCAGCTTGGACTGTGAGGGTCAGTGATCCAGATGTGAGAATTCACCATCCAATAGATACAGCGTTCTTATTTCTAAAACTGGAGCAGAGCACAAGCTCCGCTTTATTTCCTGTCAGTCTCTTTATCCTCTCGCACGACGGGTTCCGTAGGAGGTGATTGAACAGCCAGCCGTGGCATCATAAAAAAACATGGAAATCCACACACCCACCAGCTTCACAAGGCTCAGCCCTTCTCTAGAGGACATTCGTCATACTTAACTGGGAGAGATAAATTTTATTATTTCTGTCAGTTCTTTTGCCGAAACCGGGATGTTATTTAAACAGTAGTCTGGGTTTATAATCCTCAGGAAATGGCCAGTTAGGCAATTATGGATGATCATCCTGGCATGCCACATTTCTACATGAAGTAGCCTGGTTATCACTTGCACCTCATACCGCTCCATCCTTTCTCTGCTATATCTTTTAACCCAACGAAAAATAAATTTCTATTGATTGAGAAGACTTAGCTGATGCTCTAACATGAAATTCAACATCCTGTACAAGCATTTCATTGATCTGAAAACTCATTTTACAGCTTTTTTTTTATTTTTATTTTATCACTTGGTACTCTTATTCTTGTTTCACTGCATGTGTGTTTCCTTCCTGAGTGTTGTGCTCTTTATTTCCATACAGCTCATGTTATTCAAGTAATACAGGAAAGGGAGTAACAATTAAAATTTACAGAAAAAAGTAATAGAAATGGATTGGTCCTAACAGAGAAATCCTGACAGTCCCAATAACTCTCAGGTTTCCTGCAGGGTACACTGCAGGAAAAGTAAAATGCTCAGTGAAGGGGAATAAACGAGTTTGTCTTGGCACAGCACAACTCCATGAGTCACCTTTTCGAAGAAAAAGAAGCGAAACTTTTAGCGCATTTAACAACGCAAGTGACTGATTCTTGTACTGGATATAGAAACGAATTTGGGACATTAAAATAGCATTTCCTCTTTCATTTCCTTCACCTTCTGCTCCCTGGGAAGCCTTGTCAAGGCAGCCAGTGACTTTCTTCATTTCAAGGAACATGTGATTCCAATCTCTGAGTGTGCTTATGGAATACTTTCATTTTTGGAGCACCTTTCTGAGAGAAAAGATGCTTTCTCTGGACAGAATCTAAACTTTGGTCCTTCTGTGACTTTTCATTTCTGCAGTAATAGAATAGAGCCATAGATGCACAGAACAATTTGGGTTGGAAAGGACCTTAAGACCATCTTGTTCCAACCCACCTGCCAAGGGCAGGGACACCTTCCACTAGACCAGTTGCTCCAAGCACGTCCAACCTGGCCTTGAACACTTCCAAAAGTGGGACATCCTCAGTTTTTCTTGGCAACCTGTGCTCACCATCCTCACAGGAAATATTTTCTTCCACCCCTCACCCTATCACTGTATGACCTTGTGAACAGTCCCTCCACCCGTGGTACCCTTCACACCCATTACAGAGGTGCTGAGTCTCGTCCTTGGTCTTCACCTTTGTTGCTTTCTCCTCAAAAACAGCTTTACTCTGGGTTTTAAACAGGAATGTGGTGTCAGTGTGGACAGACTGTACATCTCCCTCACACTCATCTACCAGCCTGCCTCAGTTCTTTCACCTGTAAAATCCTTGAGACTTCCCACTCTTTTGTATTCCAGTGATGAAATCACCCAGCTGAGTGAAAACACAAATGTCTGCAAGTCCTGGCCTGAGTTCTGTTTTGGGACACTCCTCCTCAGCTCTTTAACTTTAGTTGGAAGACAGGATTCTCCATAAATCTGGCAGGTCCTGGCCTTTTCACAAGGAGGTGTTTCAGAAGTGGGAAGATTTGCCAGGCACAGACAAAAACTGAGGGTGTGATGGTACTGAGTGTGCTGCTAGATCCACTCAAAGGAGAAGTGCAAGGACTGATCAGACCTCCTGAGCCCTGAAACACTGCTGGGAGGGATACAGGAATCAATGGATCACAAAGCTGGTCATTGCCTAGAAAAAAGTTTTAAACAAGGTAAGTTAGAAACCAAGGAAAGGAAAGAAAACAACATGAGTAACCTTCAATCAGACTATGTCTGGCTCTTCTGAAACCATTGTTGACTTTCATTTCATTTTCTGGAAAACCCCACAAAATGAGGCTGATCAGCAAAAGTAGAACTTTGAAGTTCTTCTGGAAGAGTATTTGAAATCATAAGCAATTTCAAAAAGGAGGGTTAAAGTCCACTTTCATTTCAGTTTGCCATTGAAGAATATGGTTTAAATCTGAGCTTGTCGTGCCCATCAGGTTTAAAGCCTGCAATTTAGGTGCACCAAGCTGAATTTGGCATTCCTGGAACGACTAGTGTCAAACTAAATGCTTTCATGTTATGTTTGCAGTGTAATTAAAAAAAAAAAAAAAAAAAACCAAAAACAAACAAAAACCAACAAACAACCCAAACCCAACAGTCAGAATGTTCCCAACCCCATTTGCTGGAGAAACACAAACACAAAAAGGGCACAGAAACATGCAGATCAAAGAAAATACATGCATTCATGTATTTCCCATCAGCTGCATGCTCTCATCCTTGAGTATTGGGGTGGAAACATAGTGTTTGGGGGGTATTAATTTTCTTAATTTCACATTTTGCTTTATTTTGTATTTATTTACTTCCAAAAGCATCCTATGAAGAAATGAGAGTGGCAGAAGGAGAGCCTGAAAGTCAGTGAGCCACTCCCCTTTTGATTAATGCAAGGATTTGCCTTAAGATACAGGAAGCCAAATTTGAAGTGCACCTTCCAAGCTGGGCAGAGCATGGATGGGAAGCTGTCTGGAGTGGGGAGACAGGTGCAATTCCATGAGATTGCTTATCAGATTTTCTTCCCAATGTGTTGGTCATTTCTCTGTCTCTCCCACTGCTATCACAACCCCGAGATGAGCATTTCAGCAGAGCCCTACATGGACTGAGGGAAAAGGGACTCGGCTCTTCACACCAACAGGGAATGGGATTACAGGGGCAGGCCCAGGGTCTGCTGTGAACAGCTGCCATCAAGGATGTGGGCAGTGAAGAGAAATGCTATGGGAGCCTCTGCAAGCTCAGGAATAGCAAAAATGTAAAGACCTACTTGGGTTTGCCAAGTGAGATTCTCATGTTCTGGTACGCATAAGACAGTGGTGAATCCCCTGACCCATCATTTCTCTGGCTACTTTCACTCTGACACTAATGGGACCGTGATCCCATTCCTAGACTTTACAGCGAGGGGGAAGCAACAAAAAGGATGGCTGTTCCCCATCTGCAGACACTCATCTCTTTATAATAGCTTCATTCATCTTTCTACAGAGGTCATCTGCTTTGTGCATTTCTTAATATTCCCAGGATTTGGGGGAGGAAGGGACTGAGGGGAAAAAGATTCCATAAGAGAATTCATATTCCATAACGAACAAGCCTTGTGAGAAGCTGTTGGATGGTTTGACCTTTCAGCCTGTTAACATCTTTAGTTCAAGCCCTGTGCTAGATTTAGATGGTGGTGCTTCCACAGCCCAAGCCTGCCCAATTTGCTCTGTTTCAGTTTAAATTAGCATTTATTATGTCTTCCCTGAGCTATCATATAATGTGCATGTTACTGTTCGTGTTTTACAACAGCTTAGCAAAAAAATGTAAAAAAAAAATAAAAATAAAAATCAGTGTTTACAGTAGGTTAAGAAGCTGTTATTTCCAGTCTATAAATGGTTTAATGCGTGACTGCTCTCTGATTGTTAACTTGCTCTTGAAAATAATTGCATAATCCCCATGTTATTTCACTGCTATTGACAGACCAGGCCATAGATTTTCGTGTTGCCTCCTGTCATACCCATGTCACTTGGGTGACCTTAATCCCATTAAGAACACATTCTGAAGTGTGCTGTAAACACTGTTAAAGTCCCTTTGTGGAGCCAGGTCCCCTCACAGCGCTGCGGTCACGGTCCAGTCTGTCGCTGTCGTGTCACCTGGCAGGATTCACTCATCTGGGGCGCTCCCAGGACCCTGTCTGCGTTTTTATTGGGCTAGCACAAGGTCCAGCAATATGTTTGGAGAAGTAATGATGCCTCCAGCCCCTGGGCATGGCCACAGCCCAGCCCACGGGTTTGGGAGCTGCGGCTGGGAGCGGTGTTGACGCTGCTGACCGCTATGATGGACTATTCCCATCAGAGGCCACTGCAGCTGGATGCAATTTAAAGAAGCCCTGGAGGGTGCTCTAAACTCACAGTTCCTGCAATTCTGGGGGATAAGGAAAGCACAAAATCGTGGTTTGAAGCCATATGTTTCTCAGCTGTCCCCCAGCACCCCCCAGCATGCCAGGCACATCCTCCCCAAGCCACGAGCCAAGCTCTTACACGGAAAACTATTTGGCTAAGCATGGGAAAAGAGCAGTGTACTTGAACTTAGTATACGCTGAGTGTAATGTCCAAATCCCCTCCAGCCGTGTCTCTTGACAGTAAAGCAGAGCATGCAGAGGCCACGTGGTCCCTCGTGGGTCCAGGGAAACACAGCTGTACAGAACAAACTTTTATTAATACTGGGTGCCAGGCACTAAGCAGAAGGAAAGTGAGCGTTAAAACAGACTGTGTTTATTCAGTTTAGCATAAAAGCAGAGCAGCATTAGGCATGGCAAAAGCTAAACTTTTCAAAGCTCCAGAGCCTCCATGAAGGGGACAAGGCTCCTATTAAAGGCCCCAACTAGCTAGAAGTTAAATGCATGAAAACCAAATTTTTGGCTTTTGGAGATGAAACTTGCTGCTGGCATGAACTGATGAAAAGCAGCTCTTAAATCCCTTGCTGGTACAGAGCAGGTCCCTATCCCAGCGTGCCTGTTCTCCTCTCTGCTGCTCTCCTTTCAAAGGTTTCTGGCTTCTTTATAAAAACAGCTGACAAAGATGCTGCTGCCTGCTTGCACTTTGTATTATTTCTGTAATTATTTGCATTATTAAATTCTGTGGGTGAATGGTTAGCAGCAGCAAGTTTTTCCTCATCAACTTGGGCTGTCATTTAAAGCTTTCAAAATTAACAGCCTCATTTTCTTCAGCTGAAGCAACAAACAAAAACCCCAGGGCAGAGGAATACTTCCCCTGATAAAAACAGTCTCCACACACACATATTAAAAGCATGTTTCCACACCTTACATTCTAGATTAAAGCTTCACATTAATTTTATAACCCCACCTGCAAAATTCTTGACCTGTCTTTGATGCTAGATCTGGGGGGAAAAAGGAAGATGGGAAGGAAAAGGTTAATAATAGGTTGAATAGATTTATAGATTTGCAACACACTGAATGACCAATACAGTGGAATCCTCCAAATATCCAGGGATGTTGATCTGCCATTGCATTTCTTCATGTTACGCATTTCATGATGGGTATGATATTTCATGTTGAGACAAATAGTCCAAGAGGAATCAAGAATGCAAACTCCTCAGGTACTTTCCAGCTGCTTCACTTCCCTTTTTTTAAATGGGCACATTTTTCTTTCTTTTTGTCAAATGTTCTTGTCCTGTGGAGCTCTGAAGTCTCATGTATAGCTTACTGACATTATTTCTGTAATACTCTAAGTGATTGAACCTTTTTCATTGGGAAAAAAAAAAATTACAAAAGGCAAAAGCTGCTTGCTAAGCATCTGCTGACCTGTATTTGGTCAATAAACACTCCTGGAACATAGGCACAATGTTCTTGTGTCTTAAAATGCAGATCAATACCACAGTCTGACAAAATGCAAATGAAAATTGGCTTAATGAATTTATTTTATCTTAGACACATCAGATTTGGCTTGTTGCAGACCTACCATTAGGAAGTAATGGAAATGATGAGGACATGTGTCACCCAGCACTCATCATTTTGAAAATTCACAAATATATGCTAAGCTGATGTCAAGCTTTGACCAAGTTTCAGCTGAACCAATGCCAATTAATGGGTTTGAGTGGGAGCCATGTAAAACTCAGTGGTTTAGGCTGAATTTGGAGGGTCTCCAAAAACATAACAATGTCTAAACCAGTAATAATTTAAGGTAAGCCGATGGAGTCCCACCCTTGGGAGGCGGAGCATGGAAATCTGACCGAAGGGCGATAAATGCCTACGGGCCAAAAAGCAGAAGGAGACGCCACCCTTCTGCTCCCACAGCCCAAACCTGGGTTTTTCCTCTGTAAGTACCTCTGCTAGGTACTTACTGCTTCCATCTGTCAGCAGACTCCTTACTTATCACTCTCATTCACCTTCACTTCCCCAACAGGAGCTCTGGAAAAGTTTTGGGAAGCGTCAGGATAAGATGTGTTCTCACAGGATAAGAGGCGTTCCTGCAGAAATGATGGCATCATCTCCACGTTTCCTGAGAAATATTTTTAACAGAAGAATATCTCCTGGCCCATTCCAGAGCTCTCTGTGCCTTTTGCCTGTCTCCTGGAAGACAGGGATGATTGCAAAGGAGCTTTTGCCTCCAGCTCACAGCATCCATCTCAGCAGAGCTCAGTAGTAACTAAACATTTGGTAGGGCTCTGACAGCCTGTGTCAAACAAGTTATCAGCCTGCATAAATCTTCTGCATGGAAAGCAGCCACTTTTGGGAAATCATTTCATGACAGGCACTTTCCAGGGAAATACATTGTTTTTGGGGAGTCACAATTGAGTGTATCTAGAGGTACAATCTCTCAATATACAGAACACAAATATAAGCACGTTGAGACGACATCTAATACTGGAGGAACAATTTTAACACAGAATTTTAAAGTACAAACCATTGCTTCAAGCAATGTTCTTTGAACCTAGTAAAGCAAAGACTGAACACACACAAAAAAAAGTCTGAAACAACACTGAAAAGGCACACAACAAAATTTATACAGACCAACTTTTTAAAGCCATGATAGATGAGTTTCAGCATTTCAGGTTTTGAATCTAAGTAAAATTCAGAGTTCTTAATTCATTTCATTTAGTATACATGGGTATTTAATTTCATTCAGTTTAATTTCTGTCCAAGGTCTATCTGTTTTGTGGTATCAGGACTTAAGTCTTTGAAGAACTGAAAACCCATGCAGGGTTTGGAGGTTTTCCCCCCTGAATTTGGAAACACCCTGTAAAAGTAAATCTGCAAGGTATAAACTATCCTACCTATTTTTCTTTTCCCTTTCTCCTTTATTTTAAGGAGAAAAGACCTTAAAGATGACAACTTTATTGCTGACTAAAACTGGAATTCTGGTGACCTTTTCCATCTTCAGATTTTCCTTGACCGCTTTGATTATTCAGTTGTACATTCCTTGTGAAAATAAACACACAGCTGGCACCCAGGAGTTCATGGCTAGCAACTGGGCTCAGGTTGCTGTGCAGTGCACAAAACTGAGCTGCAGCTAATCATCTCAGAAATATTACAGGATCAGACAATTCCAAACTGCTATAGGTGTCAAATATATATGACCATGTCTGCATTTGGCATAATGTAATTGCACTCCAGGAATGTATCTTTTACTGTGTTTTGATTGTTTAATTCTGTTATTCTAAGCTAAAACTTTTCCCACCTCTCATACCAATCCAGCTTTGCATTTTTTATTGGGTGCTATCTGAATAACTGGCTAGGGGAAAAAAAATTTGAAAGATTATGTGATTCTTTTTCAGAGCCCTGTGAGCCAGAGATTTTTTTTTAAATTTTTTATTTTTTGGAAGTATTCATTTAATTTATTAGTCATGAAAATTCTGAGCTAGATACAGAAGGAAATAAATCCTTCATTGCCTCCCTGGAACATGTGAGGCTGCCCTCTGGACCACCCTCAGCTGCAGCTTTCCAGTAGCAAGGGCGAAGCCTGTGCTCCCTCCGCCTCATCAAAGGCATCTCCCCAAAAGCAAGGAGGGGTGGCAGCTCAGCTGGAGCGGGTTTCTGGTGCTGGTGGGACTGGGGAGAGCTGAGGGGGCAACCAGGCACTGAGTGTCCTACCTCTCTGCCAGCTGCAGTGCTGAGGGGAGAGCCCTGGCACAGGGTGGGAGGCGCTCTCAAAGCAAGCCCAGGTGCTGTTTCTGCTCCCATTCCCCCTCACAAGCCTTTCCTCCCTGTAAAAGGACATGTGTGGCTCGGGAAAAGCATTCCCCACACCAGCTGTAAGGAAGGGAACCTCCTGTTGTGTCACAGCCTGAGGACACGTGGGTGTATTTGTGTTTCCTGGGCAGCACTCACGAGAGACTGGGACCAGAACACTTTGGGCACTCCTAGGCACAAGAAAATGCTCTGACAGAGCCCACAGATGCTGTTCCTCCCGTGCAAATGACTGAGGCTTTGCCCAAGCTCAAAACACAGTAAGATTACATCTATGCCTGGTATTTATCCTCCAGAACTTTTCCATAACATCCTCCAAAGCAGGCACCTCCCATGTGGCCATCTTTTCTGTGAGCAACAGAAAGCGAGGGAGGAAGATGGACTAGTGACAGCCGGGGAAAAAGGAAGACAAATCAGCTTTTCACAGATTTCCAGCCTGATCTGTTTGCTGTATTAAATTTCCCTCCTCTGCTGTGAGTTGTGAATAATCCAACCTCTGTTTAAAGGGCATCTGGATCCCCATGGAAGCTGATAAGAGTTCCAGCTGGTGCGTGGCTCCACACAGCCTGGGAGCTGGGAGGAGAAGGAAAATGGGAGGAGAAAAATGAACCAAACGTTTTTAGGTACCTGTGGAAAAGAATAGTCGCTTTTCCCATTGAGTCATGTATCAATACAGACTCCTTTCCTCAGGGAATGAAATGCTGGAGGAGGAAGAAGTGAGGAATCCTTTTAATCAGCTATTTTATGCCAACAGCACTCGATCTGAGATGAACATTAGTAAGGGCTTGGCACCCTTTGCAGGTACCCGAGGCACAAGACTGCGCGACATGCCCGAACCATGGAACAGCAGCCTCCTGGCACTCTCCTCTTTGTTATTCCTGATGAGATAATCCCAGAGAGAAGAGAGAGGCAAAGGAGAATTTCCACACCAGGCAGAACCACCCCAGCTCATTCTCCTGGAGCTTAGAGGAGGAATCAGAGCCTGGCTGAGCAGGCTCCCCTGGTTTATGGAGGGGACCTGGAGATCTCCTTCCCAGTGTGTGGGGTAGGAGCTCCTCAGAACCATGCCCAGCACTCCTCTGGCATGCACAGACTTTCCCACTGGTTGTGGAAACCTGTCTTCATAAGAAGAGCAGATCTTGTAAGGAGTACCAGGGTGATAGATGTGAGCCAAGTTTCCCTGATGGCTTTTAGGTGAGGTTAAAGACGTAAAGGTGGCCCTGCAACTCAGCCTAAACAATGAAACTAAACAAAACACTGTTTTAATATATCCACAAAATACATCTGTGGTTACTTTATTAGTATTATTATTATTATTATTATTATTATTATTATTATCATCATCATCATCATCATCATCATCATGCAATACTTTATTCAAAACCTGCTGAAGCATCAGGTTTCAGCCTTCATATTTAAGCAGAAGAAACAGCTCAGGCTATGGGGAAGGAAAAAGCATGTTGTGGACTTGGAAGTGATGGTTTAAGAATTGCAGTCAATGATCTTAGAAGTCTTTTCTGACCTCAACAATTCTGTGATTCCAAGAGGGGACTGGACTTGCAACAAGAGGCACCAGAATCTGTTGCTGGGAATGACTTAAGGATGGTCCCTGTACTCTCTTCTCAGCGACCTAAACACTTCCTGCTGTAACCTGGTCAAGTAAATAAAAACCTCTGGCACTCAAGGAAAGCATGGATCAGGGATGGGCTTTGGCTGTGAAACCTTGTGTGCTATTAGCCCATGAGGAGCAGTATGGAGAAAAACAGCCTATACCTAAGCTACATTACCAGGAAATTCAAAGTCAAAAGCTGTTGGGTCTTAGCGATGGATTAATGGATCAAACACCAAGAGAAAATCTCGGTGATAAATCTAAGCTACAACAGCAGTTGCAGTTCCATATCTGAAGATTTAGTTTGCTATAAAAAACCACCATAAAAGCAGTATATCTCCTTGTGTTTAGGCAATAGGTAGTACAGACCAAAGTATAAATATGTCTCAAAAGGTCTAAACGCAGGAAAAAAAGAGGGAAAATGATTTGCTATCAGAGCCACACCTTCTAAATATAGTTCAGTGTGCAGAAGAGAGTTTAAACATCTGCCAAACTCTAAATTTAGGAGAGTGCCAGGGCATGTCCCTGCCTGTGCCTCTTGCATATGTGCACTGTGATGGGATAAGGAGTGCATGGCCAAACAGGAGCTTACAGGGAGCTCCGCAGAGCTGCACTGCAGCGTTATCCCGAGACAGAACCATGCCCTGCTCCTCTGCACTTCCTTACCCAGACAGATACTTCTTCAGCCCAAAACCTTTCCTGGATGGTCTCCAAAGTAAAACTGAGTGCAGTGTGTAAATACCCTACTGACCTGGCTGGGTATTAATGGCTTTTTTACATCCCTGTAAGCACATTCATTTCGCTGCAGTGAATTCAAAGCTGCACCGGAGCCTCAGCAACCAGGGGCAAGGTTACAGAAATATTAGCACTCCAACTCATACACAGGGGAGAAGATGAAGGCTCGGGGAGCCTCTGACAGGAATTGTCTCATTAAGCAAGCTTTTAAAATTTCATTCAGCTCTTTTTTATTACTATTATTTTAGTTCAGATGTGCTTTGAGTCAAAGAGGAAAAAAGCCACAATTGAACTGTTTCAAACTACACAGAACACTACACGTGCCATTGGAGATGAAAAGGCAATCCTGTTTAACCAGAATTCATCCATCATTCTCATTCTGTGCAACCAAAGCATTAAAATTATTTCCTTGCCATACAGTCACACTGCTGTGTTAGCCTTTCCTAGTTCTTTGTCTGGGGTGGGGAGATGGATCACACAAATCATGGTCCTCCTCAAAAATAACTCACCAGTGTGTACATTGCTGGGTTATCCTGATCTTCTGCAGGTTTAGATGAGAGAAAGCCCCACAGAGCTCAGCACATCACATCAAAATGCAATCAGCATGCAATGTACAGTCTATCAAGTGACAGCCAGGATGTTGCAGAAGCCACACAGCATCCTGGTCAATGGTGTATTTTAAACCCCTCTCCTCCATGAGCAGAGTTGGTGCCCATGAGATCAGGGTATCCTAGGTGTGATCACACTTCATGGTTTCACAAGGCATGTGCTGTTTTTAGCTTGGTTCTTCCTTCATTCCTCTTGTACACACTGCCTGTTGCTCTGCTGCTCCACATCTTCCAGGTGACTTTGAGGCTGAAATGTCCCATGACAGCTGGGCTGGCTTTAAACCCACCTTGTCCCACCTCACCTGAGCTACAACAGACACTGACAGCCCGTGGTCATGGGCAGAAATGGGAATGGTTCAAAACCACTTCTCCCCTAAAGCATAAAAGAAAGGCTAGGAAAGGCTAGGAGGGAAAAGAGCTCATTAAGATGAAACACCACATTGAGAGCAATGTAAGTTAAATGTGGCATTGATGTGGGCAAGCAGAAAGGCAGACTGCTGCTGCAGGAACATTTATTGTCTTGAAAGGAGGCAGAAAGGTGCAGCAGCAGTGTGATAGCTGCATGGAAGGTGTTGTCTCCTTGGTTCACTGTCTTTCTCCCCCAGCCCCTGGTAGGTGCAGGTGTGTAGGAGTTACCCCATCTAGCACAGACAGCTGGGCATGACCTGGAAAAAGCAAGGGACCTGTGGCATCACAGTGTTAACAAACCCAAATTATCAAACAGCTTCTAGAACACCTGTCTGGCGCTTTTTTCTTTTCCTCACATCCTTTACCAGGCCTAGTCCACCACACCGGAGGGGCTGTGCCCAGGCTGCTACTGAGCATTCCAGAGGGATCAGTCCTTTTCCCTGCACAACCAAGGAGCCAGACTAGGAGTAGTCTCCTCCATCCATCCATCCATCCATCCATCCATCCATCCATCCATCCATCCATCCATCCATCCATCCACAGGAGATCCAGACTGAAGGAGTAATGCTAATTATGGCCCAAAAAAAAAAGCATTTAGGCATAAACTTTGCTGTTAAAGTTCTCACTTGTCATCTGCTCTTGAAAAGGGGACTCATCAGACACAAGTGCACTTTTTTAGAAATGCACAAAAGTGAAACCTTCAAAGACTTTTGATGTAGCATCATTTCTTTGCTGTAAATCACCTCTTATGAAAATGAGCTACTAATTGCATTTGCAACTTTACAAAATGACAAACATCTTGCCAATTTTGCATAACCTATCTTTTGGCAAATATGCTTCTTTTTTTTGAACAGAGCTTCTGGGGAAACTGGGAATGAGAACACCTCCCCAAGCCCCATTGTCTCATCCCCCAGCATCAATATCTCAGGATGCAGAGACAGGAGCAGGCTGTGAGCTGGCTTAGCACTTTATTGCCCTTCAAAATATAGCTGGGCTGCCTTAAATTGTGCCAAAAACACCGATTCCCGGAGAAAAAAATATGACCAAGGCTTATGGGGCTACACAGAAGCTTCATCTACGTCCTTTGCCTCTGCACCTTTCCATGAAGAAGGGAGGATGGACGCAGAGGCTGGCTCAGAGCCTCCCGTGGGTTCATCCCCTTGTCAGAGAGAGACTCAGCTGGCCCTGGCAGAGCTCCTGCAGCGTCTTGGTGCTGCCCAGGTGTGCAGAGCAGGCTCCATGGGGCTGCAGGTGGGGCTGGCTACGAGCTCACACAGACCTGATCCCTTGCTGTTGGTAGAACATAATTTCTGTGACTCTGTGCTTGCTTGGGGTTTATTTTGTGTGCAGTAACAAGGGCTCTTCTGGAGTTCAAGGCATAAGAATTTATAGCAGTGCATTAAAACATCGATGATCAAGCAGTCAGAGCTGCCCTTGCTGAAGGGCTCCCAGCTCTGTAATACACAGATTGCCCAAATGGTGGTTCCTCAGCCCTCCCCTGTGCCCCCACCCCTCCCAGCTATACCATGATGCAAGAAAGGTTTGGAGTGCCTTGGTGGAACGCTAACAGCTCTATTCCTAGCTGCTCTGTGGCTTTACTACATGTATTCATTGTTAACTTTCAACATCGGCTTATTATAGAGAAAGTGGATGTCTTGAGGGCTAAATTTGGAATTGCTGAAGCAAGAAAATTCTAAAATTGCAATTGCAGCCTACTGAAACATTGGATTTGCTGTCTAATTAAAATTTCTCATATAAACTTGAGCTACTTCAGCACGCAGAGCATTTTCCCTCTCTCTGCTTAATGTTTATACATTCAGCCTCTGCAGAAGATTAATAAAGTTTCCCTTTAGGAGACCACCCCATTTTAATTGCAGCATGGTCTTTTTCAGCTGCTGTCTGTGTCGCCAGAAGGGTTTGGGTGTTTCCATCTCCAAGTGACATAAATTTTCTGTAGTGCATAGGATTAGGAGGTTTATATATATTAAGGAGTTTATATATATTAAGGAGTTTATACACATTAAGGAATTTATACAATGTAAATGTGTGTGTTGTATGAGTTTATATATATATATATTTGCATTTATAGCTGTATACACACATACAGATGTATGCAGTATTCATATGATTTATAACTAATATGAAGACCACACCTGGACAATAGAGAAACAGCTTTTTTCTTTTTTTTTTTTTTTTCTTTTCCTGTCCAGAAGGGGGTTTGTACCTACTATGAATTGACTCCATGTGTGCAGATGGATCTTCTTCTGCAACAACAACAAAAAAATGGCACACTTCTCTCTCTGACAGTAATGCCACAACTGTGGTTCACATCTATTTATATTCGATCTTGTCTTCTGTCACCGGTGTCAGACCTTAGCTTGCCCTTCCCCCTCCCCTTTCAGGTTGCCTCAGTGCTGATTATTGCCATTAAAAATGGCAGTGTGAGGCTGTGTGAGGCAGCACGAGAGCAGGCAGAATTAAAGGGCTTAATGAACTGCCCGTGCCACCGAGGGCTGCCTTCGCTGCGGCGGGAAGCGAGGGCTCCAGGAGATCAATTAAAACATTCTCGCTGCAGAAAAATCATAGGAAGGGTGTTTTAAGTGAGGAAGGGAAATATCTGAGGGGAATATTCGGCTCCAGGCTTTGGTCTGGAGGAGCAAAATGAAACAGACAAGTAGTTTTGCAGATATCTGCAGCTGTCGATTAGGGATGCGCACCAAGGCCATCCGGTATCGGCTGAAGCAGCGGAATGAAGTCGACGTCGTTTCTAAATATATTATCTTCCTTCAGTAATGCATAGCCACAAAAAAAAAAAAAAAATGATGAGGTTTTAGAAATAGGAACTGCAGAAGGACTCCAAGGGCATTGTGCAAATTGGAATAGTGAATCCTCTGGCTATTATTTGAGCCGCTCTGGAGTTCAAGCAGCCGAAAGTTGATGAACTGCACCGGTCCTGTCACAATACAGCTCTGTCCATAGCTGATACATGCCCTCCTTCCCAAAAACTCCTGGAGAGTGGCATTTTATAGCTAGGCCTGCAACAGTGACTTCAGCATTTCATTTCTGTATTCAGAAACACATTATGGAACCATGGAATGGTTTGGGTTGGAAGGGATCTTAAAGACCATCTCATTCCACCCCCCTGCCATGGGCAGGGACACCTTCCACTGGACCAGGCTGCTCAAAGCCCCATCCAGCCTGGCCTTGAACACTTCCAGGGATGGAGCATCCTGAGCTTCTCTGGGCAGCCTGTTCCAGTGCCTCACACCCCTCATTCACATGTATCTCATACATTCTCTGGGGACACTGCTAGTATTCTGTGAACTGTAAGGCTTGTGAGGCAGAGTCTTGCTGTCAATTTGTTTATGTGTCACTAACTAGCACCTTGGCAGTTATGGAAGTGTTCCTGGAGGTGACTCAGAGAAATGTTGAACTCTGACTGCTCAGGAGAAGCTGTGGAATTTTATGTTGGTTCCCAACCCGTGACAGGGGATGACATCTTTTTCGGGTCCTAATCCCAGTCTGGACAGGAGGACATTTCTGACACATCCTATGCTCAGTCTGAGATCTAGAAATGCTTGTGTAGATAGTCTGGGACATCATTCTCTGGCCACTAGAAAATCTCCCCTGCCCAGATTTCCTAACAAAGCAAAGGAGACTTGCTCTGCCTCAACCTCAATTTACTAAAGCTTATTCTGAACTTGTAAGTACAAAATTGCCCTTTTACCAGAGAGAAGACAGTGAAAAACACCAGCATGATTGTTTTCATAAATAATGAAAGCAAAATCTCCACCACGCACTCAGCAGTGAACTGTTTTTATCTGAAAGAGAGGAAGATTTGGTTGGTGAATTCATCGCTATAGGAGACCTATACAGCCTGTCAGAGACACAAATAAAAATGCAGCCAGAACACACAGGAGGCAAGGCAGAGGAAACAGAGAAAAAAAATAAAAACAGAGCCAGTTATTTTTAACTGCCATTAATATTACAAGAGGGACTGTGACAAAGGGAGCAGCTTCAGAATTCAGAGTAGTGTTCTCTTTAATGCCAGTAAAATAATATCTAATGAGAGATGTCATATCAAGAATAACACAAAATGAAGGCTAGGACAGATATCTTACTAAGAAAACCACAGCAGCAATTATATATAAAAGAATATTATTGTGAGACTATGAATAAAATCTTGATTTAATACAAATAACAGAAATTCCTGTACTTCACATTTCAGTCTCTTAGTTACAGAACTCTTAGAACAGAACTCTTCAGTTCAGTTCTACAAGAGCATAAACATTTCCAAGAAGAAGAGGTGGTTTACTAAGAAAGACAAGCCACAGAGCATTTATTTCTCAGCTCCAAAACAGACTCATTTGCTTCATACCGCTGATTGGGATGACAACTCACAGAATCAAAGATGCTTTACAAAATGTTTGCAGAGAATAAAAAGAGAACACGACTCCCCACATCTTCAAACTCTGATAAAGAGGCTGTTCAAAAATTCAGATGCTAATTTGAATAAGTGGCATCAAAACCACCTGCTTATGTTTACTTTCTGTGTGTGTGGAGAGACGAAAAACGTAACCAGGATCATGTCATCTGAACATAATTTCAAAGCCCCAGATGTCCCTGGAAAATGCTACCAACTGGAGTCTGGCAAGCAATTCACCCAGAGAAGTTAAGACATAAATGGTGTCCCTTTCCCTGCTTTGTGTGCTTTCTATCATGCAATTTAACAACTTTCTTGTGGAAAGGAGTAAGACAGAGGAGAATCCAAAACTTACTGGTGGTGTAAGCGTTTCCTAAAAATTTCCACTAGAAGCTGTGTATTTCTCTGAGTTCAATCAAAGTTGATCCATCAACCTATTCATCCATCTTCCTATCTGCCATAAAACAGCTTTTGATAACAGAAACATCTGCTATTCCTTTCTTTCCAGCTACCGTTCCCTAGAGATTATCCTCCCAACGGGCTTTTCTTCCCAAACGCTTATGATAAAAAAAATTAATTAATATCCAGACTAGACCACGGGAAAAAGTCTAACTTTAGATTATCACAATTACATAACTCAAGTATTAGCCAGGCTGTAAAGAAGCAAATACTCACAGTAGATTTGTTCACGAGCCATCTATTGATGAAAAGATCGTGATAGACAACTGCGAATATTAATTTACAGGTTATCTGTTAACACACAGACAAGACTAATTAAAGATGCTTATCTCCTGAATTACTTGCTCATCTCTGGTAATTCCCGTTCTTACTGTCAAACAAAACAGTTGTACAGACAACTTCCTAATTTCAGGCCACTCCACGGTAAAAATTACCAACCAGTGGTGTACGGCATGAAAACCACAATGCCTTATAAATACAGCACTTTTAAAATAAGAGCAAAACAAATGCTTCTGAATGAAGTAGTTCCCTCCCCCTGGCTCTCATTTCTGAGGTGAATTAGCATTTATTAGCACAGGCATTTGTGGTGGCCACTCAGTTGGATGAGGAAACTGGTCTGGATTAAAACAGACCTTGACAAGAAAAACAAAGTTTCAGCGTGGATTTTAAGGATTATCTCCATTTCTCCTGGATGAGGCACTTCAGTCTCTTGAAGAGCACAAGCAATTGTGCTATCTACTACCTATCTACTTGAAAGGAAGAAAATTTCTAATTTTTATTAAATAAAAGAAAGGAAACTACTTAAATCTCTTGCAGAGAAAAGTTATTATTTTTCAGCTAAAGTATGCTCAGGTTTCAATAGCTGATATTTTTTTTTCCTTCCATAGCTTTGTAAACCTGAAACTCCAGCAGACTCCAGTTTCCTAAGGAAATGACCAACAAGGAGGAATCCCCTGGACAGATGAGCCTTTCCTACATTATCTCAGCTCTGCTCCAGTGGAGGGAAGCAGCCAGAGAGAAGGGGTTACAGCTCAACCTCTACCATTACTACTCTTAAAATAAGTCCAGAATTATCCCAGAGGCCATCCCAGACTCCAGACACTCCTGATGTGAGAAAAGCAAGTAGATGGCCATCAGACACCCTTTTTGCTCAGGAGGATTTAATTATTCCTATGGAAGCACTCTAAGTTCTGAAGCAATGATCCCATAAATGGGAAACACTGAAGTGAAAATAAACCATAATTGTGTTTTTGTTTAAAATCCTGATTCCTAACAAGGCTATGAATAACATCAAAGAAATCAGTATGGACAGAGCACTAATTTCTAAGCAACAAACCATTTCTATGTAGTATTAGTTTCTGTGAATTTCTTCATCTGGACAGACTTAAGGGTGACTTGTCTTTTCTAATTTTTTCTCATGTGGGATCTAGATTTAATATGCTTTGAAATATAAATAGTAATGAGGTCATAAAAGATGCAGAAATGAATGGGAGTCAGAAAAGGAAGAGGATTCAGGGGGATGAAAAAGTTGGTCATTTCAAAATGACATGGAGTAATAGACCCCTAAAAAGAAGAAACCCCATGACAATCCCAGTAGTTTGTAGTTAAAAATTCCTGTCATAGAAGGCAGTTGATGAAAATGGAGCTCAGCACAAGGCAAAAGCCAGGCAAAAAACACAGCAGAGAATAATTCAAGGCAATGTGAGGCAGAACAGAACTTTTAGCTTGTGGACTCCGTGCCCCAGCACTGGAGGGTTGTGCCTGTTGCTCTCTCAGTGCCTTTTTATTTTCTGTTTGTGCCCATTTTAAGCCTCTCCAAGGCACAATCCCTTCTGGGCACTTTCTGTGTTCTACTAAAGTTTCCCAATAGGAAATGCTTGTTTCTGCACAGATAAATTGGGGAAAATTCAGTTTGCTAGTCCTAAATATATTCCACTGCACTATCTGGAGTATTCCACTCCCTAAGTTTTGCATGGCCTATATGCAACTATAAAGACACTCCTTAGAGACGTTGCTGCAAAATAAATTCAGTTTCTGCATTTGGTTTTTAGAATCAAGGGGAAGAAAATCTTATTTTATTATGGAACATGTCATTGAGCTAGTTTTCCTACAAATGGCATGCCAGTGCGTTTTCTAACCCAACACCTAAACTGGCTAAAAAAGAAAATGCCCATTCACCTTCTCTGGCTTTCCCTGTGACCATGGCTGGCAGCTGCCAACAAGAGGCAATATATGGGGGTTATTTTGTATTTTACACACAGTTCCCAACTGGGTCTTACTCCTTTCCCTTATGCCCAGGTAAAACTCCCATTTGTCTCATCCTGGTCAGAACTGGTTCCCTAGAATGCAGGTTTCACTGCAAGGTTAAGGCACTGAAATGAATACACCAATTTTTCTCTTCCACCTGGAATATACTATATATCCCAATATATCCCAAGCCATAAAAAATAGAAGAACTTTGCAAGGAGGGAGTTAGGAGGTGTTTGCTGGCCTTTTTTATCATTGCCTTATTTTTGTTTCTGGTGGTTTGTATTTTATTTATTTTTTTTTTTTACTTTGGAAAACAATCTCTGTGTGTGAAAGATGGTGATTGGTGACTTGAGGAATATTTTTTTAACCCAGCTAATGTAAAAACAACATTCATTCTGCATCAAATCAAAGATAATTCATTTAACTCTGCTAGGATATTTACATACATTGGAGTGATATGCTACAGTCTGAAAACCTAAAAAGAAATACTTCCCATATCTCTTCTAAATTAATTCTTAAATTTAATTGTTTTCTATTAAGCAAAATAGGAGTTCATGACTCACTTTTTTGATATCATCCTTTGGTTTATATTTCTTCTCTTCTCCAAATGTAATTAATATTAATATTTTAAATTACTTCTAACATAGAAGACCCCTGTGTCTTTAATCATGCTCATTTCTGGATCTGTTTAAATTCTTCTCTGGTTTTTTTTTTCAGTGACAGGACATGACTGAAATTTTAATGCTGTCTGCAAGATTGTGTGCCACTGCTTCATCACATGCAATGACATTCTGCTATCATTTGGCCTTGCTGTATGTTATTATGCATCCAGAAAAGGTGTCTCTGTGTATTCACAATGGCATAATAAATTTTTTAAAAATAAAAAAATCCACCCAGAATGGATAATGTTAATAAGGGACATTTCCAGGGGAGAAAGAAAGCGGTGGCACCAAGCAGTTTTGTCACCCTGAAGATGCCTGTCTGTTCAGGGCTGAAGCTCAGAGCTGAAGGAATTGCTCAGCCTGTACAAATTTTTATAAAGCCATACAGATTAAATTTTACCAGCCTGGCACCTTCCACAAAGACCAGATACAGCAGAGGATGTTCCAGATGCTGCTCCAACACACTGAAAGAGCATTAGCTCTCCTACCAAAGCCCTTTGCCTCTGGGTTCTTTGCCTCTGTGCTAAAACAAGCCTTACCACAAATTATTTTGCTAAACATCTGCTTCTTTGTGAGCAGGATGAATTGCTGGCTGCTGCACCAGGGGTTCCTCAGAGCATCAGGCTGGGGAAGATCTCACTCAGCAATTGGTCTGGGCAGGTTTATCCATTGCCAGTCCACAGGAGGAAGCTGCTCCACAGGCACCACTCCCTTTGATTTGACGCCAAGGACAATCCTCGTACTAAAGAGGGATTTTGAAAATGAACATGTCTTTTGGCCCCTGCTGAAATCAATAGATGGCTTCTGTTTTGGCATTAGGGATTGTGGAAGAGGCAAGACCCACCTCCTGGATGGACAAATGCTCGAGCAAGATGTGATTCAATGAGTCCAAATTAATTTCTGTGCCCCAGGAGTTCGGGAATTGCCGTGCTCTCTTTCCTGTCAGGAGGTGTTGCAGGGCATCTGGCAGCACAGCAACCACTGCACATCAGTGCAGAAAACATCAGGGAACACTGGGGGGACACTGGGGGGAGGATGCTCTTGTCTTTGCCTGATATGGCATCACGGAACCATTTAGGCTGGAGAAGAGCTCTAGGGTGGAGTCCAGCTGATAACCCAGCAGTGCCAAGCCCAGCGCTGAGCCACGTCCCCAGGCACCACATCCACACCAATCCAGCACATCCCTGGGGCTGCCCTCATTTCAGGCTGCTGCTCAGGAATTAGAGACAGGGAAGCCTAAACCTTCTCTGCCAGATGATTTCTGTTTCTGCTCGATTCAATTATGAGAGTCTGCCCCATAACCTCATAAAGTAACGACTCCTATTTGGTTTTAAAGTCAAGGGCATTTTTTAGCTTCTAAAATATGAAAAGGCAAAGCTCCCAGTAGTGTTTTTTCTAATTCCTGACAGAGTTTGGACTGCTGGAAAATATGCTTTTCATTAGCTTTATCTTTTTGAGAAACTAATGAAACCATGGAGGCTTCAAATTTCACCAGATGCCAGCCAAAATTATGGTTTCCATGTCCAGCTGAATAAAATGAAGTGGTACCAGTGAGTTCACCTCAAGGCAAACTGTTTTAAAACTAATTTGTGTGGGAAGAAACTGCAGCAGTGACTGTACAATTACAGTTGTTCAATTAACAGCACAACAATTAATAGCACCATTGATTCACCAACAGCAAGAAAATGATACAGTTTTCTGTAATTCCAACAGAATGAGCAACTTTTATTGGTGTGGGAACTCTTGCCTTGTTTTGAGCTAATTATTTGCTGTCTTGAGATTCTCCCATCAGCCTCTTTTTTGGCACTCCATTTCAGGCAATTATGATGTCTGCAGCAGAAACAGGCTGCCAAAAATGGGAATTGGAAAAAAAAAAAATCCCTACCCCCTTTAGAGAAAATGACTCAGCAAATTCTGTTCTTTTGAGTATTAAAAATCCTCATTTTTCAGAAACCCACTACCCCACAGTAACTTTAAACTACCTGAGAATAATTTTTTACAAGCTTGGTGTTTGGGAACGGGCCAAAGCATGATATTTCATGTGGCAGGGCTCAATATTTTTGCCTGTGAATGAGGGAATTTTGTCTCATTTGTCATCTAAATTTTGATATGAGCACCAAAAATAGCAGTCATTGCCAAAAATCGCAGTTTCATGTTGGGCATCCATACCTTGGCTTTCCATGATGTGCAGGTGGTTGCCTTTACCACATACCAAGTTTCACAGTCACTTAACAATAGAGGATTAGAATATAGAATAGACAATGCAGAATCCATTATTTAGATGTATTTTTTTTAATATTATTTTTTTCTGTATTTGATGGGAAACAGTAAGCATGGCAAAGTTTCATTTATTCAGAGCAGCAAGACATTTAAGCAAAGGGGAAATATCACTGGCTACACTGGAGCGATGAGTGAGATGCAGTTCACTGCCTGGCTCAGGAAATAAAAGTCAGATTATTCTAGGAGCTTGCTGAAGTAAGAGCTCTTACATAAGAGCTGGGAATAAGCCACATATTAACCTCTTCATCAGTGTCATTCAGACCTACCTTGTGCTCCCTGGGATTCAAACTGCTCAGCAAATTTTCTGCAATGCATAAAACCCTTCAGCCACAGCAGCAATGAAGGGTGCTGTGAAAAGGCTGCTGCTGTACAGAAGCACTCAGTTATTCAACAATTCCCCAAAAAGACTCCCAGTCACCTGCATTATGCAGCCTGTCTGCCATTTGATAGATTACACGCTACAGTGAAATATAGACTTGTCCGTGTAATTTTATAACTTGAACAATGATTATGATATGCAGTGCATTTCCAATTATCTTCCATTATGTTTCATGTGCTGTACAGATTTCAATTGGCGTTTGCAAGGCAGCCAGAAAATTACAGCAATTATTGAAAATGATTGTGATATAAAAGCAATGCTTCCCCCTCCTTCTATCAATTTTCTTTGTATTGGTATATAAAACAGACTGCTGCTTCAGCACCTGTGAAGACAAACTATATTTTGCCTTCTTAACTATACAGAATGAATTCTACTCTGGTTTGGGGGTTTTCATAGCATAGGTATACGGTCAATATTAATTCTGAACTTTCTTCAGCGTTACACTTTTTATTATATAGTCATTTACTTGACTTAGGTTAGAATTAAATCTATAGTTATATGTGCACTCACATATATTTCCATCAGTATAATAATCAATTCTTTATTCTTCTTTAAAAACATAATCTATTTTTAATTTCATTCCCGCTTCTTTCATTTGGATTGAGGAGATTTTAACAAGAACTTCTTTGACCAACCTTTTTTTATTACTTAATTTATCTTAATGGCAAGGACCTGTCCTATAAACTCATCCACCCATGGTTATTTTTACATTCATGAGTAGTTTCTTCAGACCCTATGGGTATGCTCATGTACACCAAGCTAAACATTCATGAATTTATATGAACAAGGTCTTATTTTTGCCTGGGCTGTCTTAAATACAGAGCACTAAGACTTCATTGTGTCCCTTTAAGGGGAGAAACAATTCCAAAGTGTTTGAAAAAGAGGATTACTGTTTTTCATAGCATATATAAACAACAGTAATAATTTTTGTCGTGTGTGCTTGACTATAAAGCAAAATTTGTAATGCAAATGTCTATGCTATAGCATAACAAAGTTGTACTTTCTGTGTTCCTCTGAGTTTAATTGAAGCTGACATTGGAAATGGCAGGAATTTTAATTACTTAAAATAATATCTGTATTATGACCTAACATGCTAGTTAAAGAGGATGCTGTTTGATTATAATTCAGTTCTACACGTTTCTTTCCTCTTTTATTTTTATGCTTTGAAAAGAAAATGCATCCAATGTCTTTGCTGTGACAAGAAGGTGTCTCGTGCTATTTGCTGGAAAAACAAAGCAGAAAACAATATAAGTAGGAAAACAGTGTTAAAATCAAAAGAGATTTCAAAACAAAACCACAAAAAAGAAGAAATAATTCCTGTTTAAAACCTTCCTTTGGCTCCATGTTATATTCACTGCAGCAGCTACCCCAGAAAAGGTCCATAAAAAGCTCTCTGATGTGGAATACTGGGTGTGCTATGTCAAAATAATAAAAAGTCAGGGCCTTAAATTAAGCAGAACTATTATTTATTTACCTTTTCCTTCTATTGTGGTTTTCTCTCTGAACTCCCTTCCTTTATTTTTTTCTTCTTGAGTTTTGACTGTCAAAAAAAAAAAAAAAAAAAAAAGAAAGAACCAAGAACACCAAGAACACAAACGCAGCACAGCTTATCCATAAAGTTAATTTGAAAAAGCCAAGCACCTCTGTTGTTTGCTTCCTATCAGTAAAGGGAACTCTGCTCAGTATCCTTACCTGGAAACAAGGATGCTGTGACAGCAGGAAGGAATGCCATGAGCTGGAGGATAGCTGGAAGCTACAATCAAGTCATATCTCACATTACTGAACATTTCTGCCTCCCCTAATTCTAGATGACTGCTTTGACACCATTTCTGGCACTAACTACTCTGGTTGAATTACTGGGCTTCCTCTCACACACATTTCAAGGTTTCTGGAGTTTACTTTCCTTTTATTCTCCACTTCTTCCACAGTTAAACATGGTTAGACCTCTATCCTGCACAACACAGCATCAATTGTTGCCTGCCACAGTGACTGCTGGCCACTGACAAAGCAAATTTTAGCATTACACTCCACTTTCTCACTGCTTCTGAAAAATGTTGTTGGCCCAGGAGGATAAAGCTCCCAGAGCAATGGGTTTAATCACTCTCTTCTCTTTCCTTCATCCCTCCTCACCATGCAAAAAAAAAAAAAAGCAAGCACCCCAAACTCATATTTTGGTGCAGTTCAAAATGGTTATTTTTCCAGGAGCTCAGTGGTGTCCTAAGCATTGGATGGAGCATGTTGACCTAAAAGCAGCAAAGAAACCAAGCACTGGCTCTGAGGCACCACTCCAAGCAGTGAATGTAACGAAGGACTTGTGCTCACAGCATCTTCCCTCTCGTGGATCACCTCTAAACCCCCCTTTTTCAGTGCTTTTATTTAACATTTCGATGGAGCAGGTGCAGCTCCCTCTCCTGCTGTCCCTCTCATTTCTACAGCCTCATGGGGAAACTGTACACCCCCTCATGGATTATTTGGCTAAGGAGGAGTTAAAGGACAGTTGCAATGCCTGGATGGTTATTACTGTGTCCAAGCAGATGAGCATATGTTGCAGAGCTGCATAGTATTGTGATTTAAAAATAGACATATATTTATGCCAGCTTCAGTTGCCATGGGTAAGTCTAAACTGTGTTTTGTTTCCTTTTTTTTTTTTCCCAAACAGTGCTTTGAGTTATGTGAACTCAAAAACCCTAAAAAAAAGCAGAATCCAGCCACGTTGCACTAAAATATTTGGTTTTTAAATGTGAAGTACTGCTGACAGAAACACACAGTGTGACACATGCACAGCCAGGCGCTGTGACAAAGGCTAAGCTACCAGTGTCCTGCATCTGTCACCCACAAAGGAAACCATCCACACTTTTTTTTTATATCAATATAGGTTACTATAGCAACACAGGGCTTTTATTTTTCCTCAGGTTTATTATGTAGGAGCCAAGGAGCATGTTCAGACACTGCATGCATTCATAACCCCATAGAAGTGTCTGTCGACTGCACTCTCCAAGGCACCTCTAATGGACTTGTTAACTGCTAACAACTGCAGAACAGCTCCAGGAACAAAAAGCAAACCCCCCTCGCAACAAGGACGTGCATCCATCACCTCAGGCTTGTATCCCCAGCTCAGCAAAAATCAAACCTCTTCTTAAACAGTTACTATTAATTATTAAAATAATTTTTAATAGTTATTATTTTATCAAATTGATTTAATGTTTTCCGTTGAAATATTTCGATTAAGTAAAAGTGATAATAATGAAATAAAATCCCTGGTTTTGTTTTTACAGGGTAAACTCAAGGGACAAGCTCCTTTTGCCAGGACCTTTTCATATTTCTTTACTTCCTTTCCACTGGAAGCAGCAGAACAATCCTGAGAAGATGTGAAATGTGGAACACCCTCACTTTACTTCACGGAGAGTTCTGATCCTGCTCCTTGGTTTCACAGCTCTGTGCCCCAGCTTCAGTGCAAAAGTCATTAACAGATTTTTGTCAGCTCTGTCCTGCAGAACTCCCCAGTCCAATGGATACTGGGGAGCCACTCCACAGAAATGATTAAATACTCTGGAAAGACTCTTTTTCTACAGACACATCCATCCTTTTATGAGTCATGTCTTTTCACATCACTTTAAGCACCATTTAATTTCAAAACTGAAAACTTTATAGGTAGCTCCAGGGCACCACAGACAAGACAAACAGAAAGCAATGATGCCCTGAGATTCTGTTTGCTCTTACCAGGAGAGAACCCATCCCTAAAAATGCAAGCACACCCTATTTAAAGCATCCCCACATTTTCTCACTCTTTGGTTTCCACTATGCTGTGGCCGAGTTGAGAAGGAACTCTTCAGTCCTGTGGCTCCGTGGTGACAGGACAAAAGCAGCCAAGGGTCAAATTTAAGTTTTATGCAGCTGTGTAGCAACACTTTGGGCACTCTGGAATAAAAAAAGGGGGAAAGAACTGAACTTGGCTTTGATTTCCTGCAGTGAACTGCTTTATGGTGGGCAGGAAGGACAGTCCATGGTTAAGGAACTGGCTGCACGCTTAGGGGATGAAGGCTCAGCTCAGATGAACATCGCAAGGGGGTTTGTGCTCCATGAGAAAATTACCCAGGGCAAGGCTATCCCAAGCAAGAAATCATTTCAGCTTCCTCAAGAGGAGCTTGTTCAGTCAGAGACAATTTAATGGGTGTTGATTTTCTGGGAAACGTGGGGAATCAGCATCCCCAAATATAAGGTCCCTTTGTCTCCAGTCAGGGCAGTGCAGATTTCCCCCTCACATTCCTTCGTGCTTTCTGAAAATCATGGCAAATCTTCCTTGGGGTCAATTGCTTCTCTGTATTGGGAGAAATCTCCCATTCTTTTCCCCATCTTTTCATCTTTCTTTCATTTTTATTTTTTGCCTGCTTAGCTGTAACTCCCATTTGACAAGCCTGAATATACTGCTTGCTACCAAGCTCTCAAATCCCACCCAAGAGATTTGCAGTGTCACCAAAGTGTCCCAGCATCAAAATCATCCATTTTGCTTGTCTTTTTAGTGATTTTACTCTGAAAAATACTGTGCACCTGAGCCCAGAGTGGGTATGGGATGGGTGATTTAAAGAAAAGAACAAGAACACCTTGGATTTTTCTCAGTGTGACAGGCAGAAACAAGCTCTGTGGTCACTCAAGAAGAAGAGCATTTCAGAAGGTGTTGGGAGAGTCTCTTATAACTCACCCAGTTCAAGCTTTAGCAGAAATAAAGCCATTTTCTTAGGGGTAATTAATTGCAATCATTAATATTAGTTCTAATTCAGAAGGACAGCAGATCTCCCTGCCCATTTCAATCTGTTATCCATGATTTAGTTTCTTGGACTCTGGTAAAAAAAAAATCCTCTGTCTAAACACTCCACAGCCTTTACTGCAGAGCGCCAAAACCCCAAAGGTCTTCATCTCCTAACTTTTGATTTCTGTTCTGAAACGCAGGGCTTTAGAGCAGCTTTGTTTAAATTAAATATCTGAGTGTAGAGAGCACTCAAACTCAGCCTTGAACTGACCTTGCTGGACAAACTGCAATATTTTTTGACACCAAAGCCTCAGGCTGCAGCCTGGTCCTCATTGTGTGCCGCATTCCGTCTTTCCAAACGCACCCCCTGAATGCATCCCATCAGATGTCCTCAGCCAAAGACTGAGAATTTACAGATCAAGTGCAGATGCTTGGCCAAAAATTCCCTCTGAAGGGAACCATTGCAATGGCTTACTTGGGAGTCAATCCCCTGTCTCAAGAGGAATAGCAACTATGAAATAATCTACAGGATAAATAATCTGTGGGATACTCAAGGCCAGGCTTCGATGGGGGTTTGAGCAAGCTGATCTAGTGGAAGGTTTTCCCCCATGGCAGGAGGATTGGAGGAAGATGGTCTTTAAGGTCCTTTCCAATCCAAGCCATTCCATGATTTTATGATCCTGTATTAAACTGGGAGCTCTTGGAGCTCTGAATGTGTGAAATTCAGCCCTGGAAACAGGAGAAAAATATGACTTTCTAATCACCACATGATCACACCATGCGTGCCTGCAGACATCTGCTTGACCACATCTATCTGCTTCCTGTGTAAAAAGGGTGAAATTAAAACTTGTTAGCCTCAGGAAATTTTAATATTTCAATGTTTCATTTGTCCTGAAGAACAAGGCAGCTGAAACAATGATCTCTCTTCTTTCATTCAGCACTGAGGGCACTCAAAGTGAGTATCCAGTTTCTATCTGGCAGTATTTCTGAGAATAAAATAGTAGTTTGATAAAAATAATGGAAATTTCAAATGGAAATATCATTTTCCACTAGGGAAAAAAAATGTGAAAAATTGTAACCCGTTCATTCAGGAATTGCTTTTAATGTTTGGACTGCCTTGCACAGAGTGTATCTTTATCACAGAAGCACAGGATGGTTTGGGGTGGAAGGGACATCAAAGATCATTTAGTTCCACCCCTCTGCCATGGGCAGGGACACCTTTCACTATCCCAGGTTCCTCAGAGCCACATCCAGCCTTGAACATTCCCAGGGATGGGATAGCCATAGCTTTTCTTTAGGCACACTTCTGCAGCCTTGGGTGGTTTTTCACCGTGCTTTCCATGCACATACTATTCTTGTCTATTTTTTCTTTATTTTTAAACACACACTGCCTAGTGTGTGTTTAAAATCTAGATTCCTCATAGGCTTGCACTCTAACTATCCCCTTTCGGGTCTTCTGGGC
Organism: Cyanistes caeruleus; assembly: GCF_971803275.1. Lineage (NCBI taxonomy): Eukaryota > Metazoa > Chordata > Aves > Passeriformes > Paridae > Cyanistes > Cyanistes caeruleus. The sequence continues at coordinate 77,609,878 of NC_141705.1, forward strand.
TCCTGATGTCACTCAGAGTCCTCTGGGAGCTTCAAAAGGCACCCAGGGAGCCCTGAGGTGCACAGAGAGCCACAAAACCACAATACTTCTGGGCTGAAAGTGTCATCAGGAGCTCGCTGAGGAAATGGCACTGCTACTCCTCTCTTCAAATCTGACCCCAGCCAGGACCAGGAGGTTCCTCAGTCACCCCACACCCCACAGCCTGCAATGAAGCAGGAGGAGAAAAGAGATAAAAACAGCTTCAGCTCTTTGAAACTCTGGCACTGAATACAAGAAATCTTGGGGGGAGAAAAATCAACCACGTGTCTTTAGTGAATGGGGAAAAAATTCTTGCTTTGTTGCTAATGTACAAAACAATGCACAGGGCACAGTTGTGTTTGTGTTGTGATCTTATAACCACCCTCTGTTTAAAAAAAAAATGTCTCTAAACAGAAAGACTTTCTCAAACTGAGCATCTAGCACTACTAAGATGAGCCAAAATATGTGCTGTTTGACAGGGACTTTTTGTCCTTTTCTTCTTCTTGAAGAATAAAATCTTTCTCCCAGAAACATTCAAAGCTAAAATTTTCATTTCTACTTCAAGGATAAAAAACCACACATTAGCTCTCAGAAAAAAAAACAAACAAAAACCACTATTAAAGAAATGGAGATGTACAAATGTATAAAATATGTTCCTCCCCTTATTTTCTCTTTTTCTTTACATATGTGCCTGTTCATAGATCCGATAATGAATATTTCTAAAATTTAGATTTTAATAATGCACATATTATCAGATTACAGAATAAAGCCCAGTTTAGCAGCTGTGACTGCCTGGCTGGGGTAAGAAAAATTTGAACTGCAAGGTTTCCAGAAGCCTTCCAAGAACTACTGACATGGTGGCACCTTGCCAGGCTGATTTATAGACAAGGCTCATTTTTATTTTCCCAAGCTGTCTCCTGCTATCACTCTGGATACCCAGATGTCATACATTCATGACTCCTGAAGGAGTTCAGAAACAAAAATGGTGAGCTGCTTGCAAAGATACGTGATCTCTCATTAAAAACAACCCCAGGTTTGGAGGACTTGTGGACAGCTGATGTTTAAAACAGCGATTGAGAGGTCGGCAAAAGAATTAGCATGGGACACCTGATACCCTGACCTCTCTACGTTTGAAAATCTGGTCAAAATGTTACTTATAATCAGAATATGAAGTTGTCTGGTATTGTAGCAGAAGTGAGTTAACACAATGGCCTTTGCAAGGAAAAAGTCAGCTCACTTTTTATCAGAAGATTCAAACTGGAAAAAATCAAGTCATTCACAAAACAAAACCTGGATGACTCTATAGGCACGAGCTTACCAAGGAATTCTTGTCCTGGAGCATTTACCACATTAAAGTCAGAACATTCTGATGAATCAGAAGCAAGGTAGGAAATTGAGTAGTGGTTTAGGTTTACTTTTTAAAAGTACTACAAGGCTCTGTGTTAGATTAAATGCTTAATGTATTTCCTAATCACCTGAAAGGAAAGTGAGCAGCAGAGCAAGGCTGCTCACTGATGATGGAAAGTTATGACATGAGAAGTGACAAAGTTCAGTGCCAGAGGGAACTGTTTACTTGCTGAGGTCCAAAAGCCTCAGTTTAAGAAAGGGACCTGGCAATAACCCTGCAGCTGTGTTTAATGATGCAGTAGTATCCCTTTCTTCCTCTATACCATCCAAAAGTGAATTAATTTAACAAGTGGATCAGATGACAAAGTACACAGGGAAAAATAGTATCAGAATTCAGGGTACTGCTTCAGCTACAAAAAATGGGCAGAATATTCATTAGTTTGTTTCAGAAAAGATATTGCAGATGAAAGATGCTGAGAGAGGGGTAATAAGAATGGTCAATGGGATGGAAAAACCTCTCATTTTAAATTACTTTAAAATATTGGGGCTATTTCCCTCAAAAAGTTTCACAGCACTGGATACAATAATAGAAATATTTGAAGCAAGGAGTCATAAGTAAAGAAGCATATGAGAAACTTCTACTTTTTTTTTTTCCTGTGATTATTCAAAGTTATGATGATTTATGAAAATGGAAAGCAGAGAATTCAGATTTCATTAAAAAATACATTGGAAAGTCGAATCTGGCAAGGTGGATTCATAGGGACATAAGTTAAACAAATATTGGAATATTTGATACCAGAGTTATTTTGGGAGGTTTGTTGGGTTTTTTTAAACAGCATTGTAAAAAAAGGTAAGTACTTCAAAGTTTATGGCTATCTCCAATAGCAAAATGACTAAGACAAGAGCCTCTCAGACACTCATGATCCCTCTGAGATGTTTTCTCCACATTCTCAAGTATCTGGCTGCAGTTTGATGTGCTGATTCTGCATGGCAGCCTCTCTGTTCCTAAATTATCTATTGCCATTAGTGAATGAAAACAATAAAAAAAAAAGCTTCTTCCAAGACACTAAGTGTCAAATTTAAACCCAACTACTAAAATAAGATGACATCAGCTTCACTCAAGGGACATGGTGAGGCATCTTCTAATATATTCAGCCAGTTTCTTAACCTTGATAAAGATGCTTTCATAAATGTATAATATATATTTAGTTATGGGCATTTATTTTTTGGCTCTGCCAGGTGAGAACAGGATTGGAAATCAGAAGCCAACATGAAATATTTATGGCAGGCATCCAGAAATGTGCAGCATAATTGATAGGGAGAGCAGGAAATGTTGCTCATTTGGTTTCTTTTGTATGAATCCTTGTCCTATATTTAGATCTGTTAGGAATTTTAGGGCTGGGATGAGTGATCTCATCAAATCACTGGTTCCCTGATTGCTCTTTGGATCATGGTCATAAAGGATCGATGGATGCAAAGGTATAGATGGAGGTACAGAGTGTTAATGTAACTCAAGGAGCAGGGCTCTTCTGGAATTCAGGCCAGGAACATAATAAAAATAATATATGCAATGCAGGGGTATTATAGAACAAAGCCTATGCTTGGCAGTATTTTTGAACCTATTTTTCTGTTAATGCATTTAAATATCTGTCAGCCTGAGTTCTTGTATACAGTGTCCCGAGGCATTAATCTCCCCAATAAAATGCTATACTTTCCCACAGAAGCCAGCAACATAAAAAGAAAAGGGAACCTGTGCTCATATTTCACTAGAGAAGTGATCCTAAAGAATTGCTGAGTGCAAGGTTTAAACTGTGTAAGCCTGCCTGCTAACCCCCTCTTTGGAGATAAGAGCTGTACTGCGGATATCCCGTGAAAATAAAGAGGTGGAAAGAGCATGTGAGCTGAAAACACGACTAGAAGAGTTAATACATGATTTTTGGAGTAGACACTTGGCTATTGCAAGTTCCCATGTCTCGCTGCCATCCATAGAGCCACCATAGTCAAAACTATCTCTGGCTGAGCAGAGCAGAAAGAGTTCTGAGGGTTCTATGAGCAATTCTGAATGTGTAAAAAATTGTATAAGCTCATGATGGAAAGGCTGTGCCTACAGTGTCATGGAGTAAACTCCCAGTGTGGCAGGAGAGTTCAAGAAGTAGGTGCAATGCTCAGTTGAGGGTCAACAGCTTTACCCTTTGAAGCTTCTTCCCTAAAGAACTCTTTTCTTCCTCCTCTCTTTCTGCCCATCACTCTGCTGTATGGCTTAGCCACTTCCAGGCTCCATCCTGGAAATCCCTGCTGGCACACAGGGAATTATCTCAGACACTGCAGGGAGCAAGGAGAGGACTGGTGCTGTGCACAGGCTTTCTGTCAGCTGGGGTCTGTCCTGCTCAGCACCAAGAGCAATCCTGACACCTCTGCCTGATCCCTGATCCTTTTGAATGCTATGATGAAGCACAGAAAAGTACAAATGATGATAAATTATTCATTTCTGAGGTGGATGAATTTGTCAATACCATACGTGAGATGCTATAAGGCACAGCAGATTTGTTGCCCTTAATTTTATCATGCCACGTGATCACATTCTGCTAGAGATGCTCAGAGACCCAGTAAAATGTATAAAAATGGAATGGGATTGACCTGAACAAGACAAAAAACCACATTTGAGTCATAATTTATATTAAATGATAGATTCTATGGTAGTCTTCCATCAAATAAGTCATTCTTATGCTCCCTGAGAGAATGCTTGTTTATAGTAGCCTGTCTGTTCTTCCCATCTCTTTTATTGATGTAGCAGGAAACAGGAGGAGGTTTGCTTGTGACCAGTGTATCTGCTGCATATGCAACATGTGCAGGTCATACACAGTGCACAATGTATGGCAAAGCATTATTCTGTAGAATTTAGCAATGTGAAATTGCTTTTCAAGTTTCTTGCTTCCAACTGCCTCTGGTAGAGATTCATGTGTTATTTTCCCCAAGATTATTTCTGGGCAGAGATAATGATGCTATAAGCATTTGAAAGCTGTCATTTCTGGTTAAATCTCCATGCTGAAAAGGATTATTGCATATCGGTATCTAGGCAGCTTTTGTCAGTATAATTCAGCTGATCAGGGACTGGATATTCTAATTCTGCAAATTGCCACAGTCCCTGGACAAGTCACCCTGACTTTGCAGCAGGGTGTTCATAGCTAGGGATGCGTGGGCTTAGCAAATTTTTCCCTTTCTTTTCTCCTTTTTTTTTTTTTTACCCCTTATTTATTTTTTCCATCACAGGACCGCTGCACAAGCAACCATTACCTCCAAATTTCAGGGAGTAATTTCACAGGTATTTTCACAGCCAGACCCATTGTGACCAAGGTGACAGTGATCTCCAAAGCTATCATGAGCAGCCTTTAGCTATGAAAGAAAAAAAAAAAAAAAAAGTGAAATATCTTTGCCAGTCTCCTTCTCCCAGGAGAAATGGCAGCTCATTCCCAGTCTGTAGATTTAAGTAAGAAGTCTCTGAGCTGCAGATTTGTTTGACCCACAAAGCTACCCTGCTGTGTAGTGAAGCGTAGTCAAATGCAACAGCAAAATCAGGATCACTCCATAAGAACTGGTCTCCAAGATATTTTCAGACAGGTATTTGGTGTGACTCTTCACTTTGAAAACTCAACAAATATTCATTGATTTGAATATTTAAGACTTGCCTTTTTATAACATCAGAATGACCAAAGCTACTGACATTTTTTGCAGCCCACTATTTTTTCCTTTAAACATACCAAAGCACTCATATTTCTACACCAAGCAGAAATGGCATAATTCCCCAAATGGGTAAAAATTCTGCACAGTTATTGCTAAAATTTCTTACATAAAAATGAAATTATGTTTCCAAGTGCCTGGGGATTGAACACAATTTTCCAGAGTCATTCAGACAGTCCCACTTCCCTCTAAAGCCATGCTTCTGGAATCAGCCACACAGCATGCTACGCGACAGTATCCTGGATCTAATTATTCTCCCATTTATCAGAAGGTGTGAAACAAACCTACAATCTCTTTCATTGCTCTTACACTTCTAATTATATCTCCAGCTTGTTATCAAAAACACAATTAGGTGAGGTGCAGCAGGTCACGGAGCTGGGTGGGTGTTTTGCGGCAGGCTCCCGCTCCACCTCGGAGCTGTTTTGGGAAACCCACCCCACCCAGGGATGGCTGCTGCTTCCACAGCAGTCTATCTATCCTTTGTTTGCTTTACTCCACATAATTCACCACTCCCCTTTGGGAGAGAATTCAGCAGATTTCAGTAGTAGTTACCCTTACTGTAGCCTCCACAGTTTATTAACTAAGAAAAGACCCCAAATCTCACTTTCTAACAAGCGGGGAGCTTTAGCAAGTTTGGGGTTAGCTGGTTGGATGAGTTGTCTCTCTGGAATAGAGAAGTGGACACAGTGCTTGGGTGGAAATTCAGGCACATTTTAATTAGTTTCAACTCATTAATCACCTGCATGTATTGTGTGTGTGCTTTCTGGCCATGGGAGGAATACCAAAAGGGAAGTTAGGGAGCCGGCCTTATTCTCTGCATGCACACTCTGCAGCAGTACTCCTGCTCAACCCACTGGGATTTCTGCCTGAACACTGGGCTTCACACCTAGATTCCTTTCCAGTTCACTTTGCAGCTGGAGCTTACCAACTCATGTCAGAAATCACCTGGCCTTTCCTTGAATTTTCGCTTTGAACTGAACTCAAAGGTGCCTTCAACCACACGTATTTTGGCTAATTCCAAACTTTCCAGTTGAGGACTCATATTTCATGGGTAAATTCAAAGCAACATGTACCTTTGATCAGCTCATGAGAGTGAGTAGAACAGAGAACCTCAAATGCAAACTAACTCAAGCGAGTTTTAACCAACTTAATAGACATTTTCTCTTTTAATACTGAAATTGCTTTTACTACCGAGATTGCTGATGGTCAGGCCAGAATTTAGAGCTACCTAAATTCAGACCCTTACATGGAAAATCCCATCTTTCTCACAGGTGACACCTGTCCTAATATGTCTGAATATCTTTAAACCATGGTGCAAATCTGGATTCAGCTCTGGAGATAAACATTACAGGTAGAAAACAACTCCATTTGAGTTGTTTGAGTGAGAGGTGTTTCTCAGGCCACTCTGTTCCTCTGAGGAAGCTTAATTAGGTTCACATTCATTACACTGGATGTTTATGCAACCTCATCTTCAAGACACTGAGTGGCAGGAACTACATCTCTCCCCAGACCACCTATTTCAGTGCTTACAAAACTTTATTGTTGGTAAGCTTTTCTTACTCACTGCTCTGACTCATTCTTTCTCTAGCTTCATCCAATTATTTCTTGCCATAGTGAGCCAACCTAAAATCCTGGGACTTTCTGATTTGGTACCATGTGTTCAGAAGTCATTAAGTACTGATGACACTGTTCCACTGTTTCTGCCTTTATAATTATCAATTGGTAACTGTATCCAATATTTTTCTAGGAACTAGCCCTACCACCACTAAATTGTCCTCTGAAGCTTTCTGTGAGAATTTTGCATCCTTAAATTACTGTGTGTAAACATAAGTACTGCAATTATGCTAGCAAATGGAAGTCCCTTAGTATTGGACTCATTATTATCATCATCATCATCATCATTATTGCTATTGTTTTATTAAAAACTTTTGTTTATGCATAAAGCTATGCTTCTAATATTGATTCAGGAATATCCAAACAATGCTTTTCTATATTTATTCAAAATTACAACTTTCACCATAAAACACTGTTTCTGATCCCCAATTGGATTGATAGAATTTACTCCAGTCTTCTTCTATGCAGAAGTTCAAGTTATGCTAAGCTTTTTAATTATTTGAATCATCTGAGTATACTCAAGAAAAATGAGATTCAGAGTGGACTTCTAATAGATAATGCCGCCAGTGTGAAGACATTGTTTCTAAATTGCATTTCTCATCACAATATTTTTTGCATAACCTCAGCTGAAAATAACCTTGCTTACCCAAACGTGAACAGACAAATGAGCCACGAGAAAACATATTTTTATACAGAATATCATTATCTAGGCCAGGCTGCAAATCCAGCTGAGATGTGTCAGCCTCTTCTGAGTGTAGCAGGAACCTGCTGAAGATCAGCGTACATTCCATAAAAGATGTCATGCTGCTAGGAAATTGCTTTGAAATACATCTTGAGAGGCAGGGAAATTGATAAAAGAAAGGAAAGTGAGAACTTCTAAAAGGGAAGTGCAGAGGAATAGCTGAGATTCCATCAGTCCCCAGAGAGGTGACCCATCAGATGGCACTGAAATCCCGACTGACGTCTCGCTTTTCCGAGCTCAAAACAGCAAACAAAAAGCCATGCAGGGGGATGTGCCTCCAAAGGATTTTCTTCACATGCAAAGATAATTGTCTATCCTCAGTGAAATGCATGTCCCCTGGACATTTCTCTTTACATAGGGACTTCAAACAGCTTTAGACAGGTCCTAAATGACGGCTTGGCTGAGGGACCTGCCTTTCAAGGGGATGAAGATCCAGGGGAACAAATATCATTCTCAATGACAGACTATAAGGATGAAATAGCTGTGAGATAGGATATCTAGCTGTCTTATCTATCCAAAAATATGTATCCCTCTAAGCAAAGGGATTTTATTTTTATTTTATTTTTTAATGTAAAAGGCATATTGGAAGCAGAGACCAGACTCCAGCCTTTTTCTCTTCCTGATGTGTGTGTGCCTTCAGCCTTCGTTGCCCCATCGTCTGTCCCACTATTTTCTTCTTCCTCCAGGCTGAAGAATAAAGAATGTTCCTCACCTCACACTCTAAGCTGTGTCTGAGTGACTGTGGTGGATATCTACAAAACATAAAATATATTTAACGCAGAATGTCCAGTGAAAAGAAAACAGATTTGCCTCAGAAAGCAGAAGCAATGAGCTCCTTTACCAGGAAAGTTTTTCCTGTATTATAAATACAGCAAAGCATCCTCAGAGGACCTTGAGACGAAATGAAAGGTTCCAGGTGTCCTCAAGACGTTTGAGAACACTGAGAAACTTGAAATATTTCACACTGTAGACCCAACAAAGGGACAAAACTGTCCCTTTCTGCTCTCTAGCATCTGCCCACAAACACACCTAAGGGGATGGAAGATCCCGATGATGGGATTATTTGTAATAGAATACCGGATTCAATAACTCACATCGCCTTTTCCAGCTGCAGGCTATTTTATCCTGTGGTCCTCTGAAGCCAGAAAGGAAATTGGGCTATGGAAATAAATTAACCTAAAAAAGAATATGCCTTCCACTAGCAAGTAAGAAAATTATAAGATGAAACTGCCAAGTTTCCTAATTAAAGTATCCCTTAAGATTTGTCTGACAACATATCATGAGTTAAATTTTAAGGCCTGTATTTTTTTTCTTCTGTGGGAAGTTTATCTGAAAACAAAACACTAATAAATGTGGTGGGAAGTTCCTGAACTTCCAGAGCTGCAGCAGGAAATATTTGACCTTAAGGGCCCCCTAACTGTGATGTTTTCATCAGGGAGAAATATCACTAAGCAGTGTCTACAGTAAAACTGTCTTACAACAGCAGTGTGGAATTTTAAACAAAATATGTCAGGAGTAATTAAAATCAGAAGAATGATCAAGTGTCTGTTAGCGTTGCTACATAAACAGCCACTACCAAAACAAGAAGCAAAAAACCCCCCAAAGATTATAGAGACAGCAAGCATCTTGTTTAAGAAAATGTACAAGTTTGGAGGTTTTGTGTGAATACATCCATCATTTAATCCACTTAAATTCAAGCTTGCCATTTTTTGGTATCTTTCATGGAGTTTAATTACAATACAGTAAACAGATAGAGAATGAGAGCATTTCTGCTGTGCAATAAAATTCAATTACTGACAATTTTAAGAGGGATACTTAGACCTGTGGCAAGTTTGAAAGGGAATTTCCTTACATTTTGCCAAAGGCAAAGAGTACCTCCACTCAAGCCATGGCACCACACAGAGGCTTTTCTAGAGACTGGTGATAAATAAACAAATAACAATAAATAAAGTAATCTCTTCCATGTTGAACTGCCTTACACCTTTCAAGATCACAGAACACCTTTGCTATGGGTCAAGCCACTCTCTGGAAGCAAACAGTCAGAAAAGTCCAGAATCATTTTGAAGAGGCAAAAAAAAAGAATGTATGGGACTGTCTTGGAGAAACTGTGTGGCACAAAAAAGGCTGGGGACACCCAATCCATATTACAGGTGCAGCTTTTTGCCCTCCTTTCTGTGGCTCCCCACACACCTGGGGCTGATGAGCAGCTCAGTGGAAATTTGGTTTGTTTCTCAGGTTTTCCTCCTGGATAGGCCAGAGCAGATACACAGGAGAGAGCAAAAAACAATAATAGCACAAGGAAAACCAGGTTGAAATTGGCTGGGGAAGTGGTGGTACTTTGTGTTTGGATTGAAGACCTGATATTCCATAAATCCAGGCAAACTCCAGGTCCTGATGTACTCCCACTGTAATACTGAGAGGTATTTCAGAAGGGCAACACATCTGAAGCACACAGAATTCCTTTTCCTTTCTTCTACTTGCACACAATCAGCTTGCAAGGCTTCACAGGTTAAGGATTCCAGAAAGGATTGTTGAAGATATGACAAAATTAAACGTTATGTAGATAGCAGAGGAGTCCTACACGCTGACTGTGTAAGTTGCTGTCTCTGAATAGTTTTAATATGGCTTTGCTTGTTCCATACACAATTTCAGCTCAAAGAGTATTTGGTTTTATGAGGATCTCATGCCTGACTTCCTAAATTAGGGTAGCTTCTTAAAAAAGACCTTTTAAACAAGCTCCTATCAAAGTTCCCCTGATGTTCAAGGAGATAAATCCTAGTCCAACCTTTCCACTTGGAACCCTACAGGTCTTCTAAGGGAACAGCCATTTGCCACTTGCTTCTCTGGAAAAAATTCCATTTTTTTACTGGCATGAGGGAGAGACTTCTGGAATCCATACACTGCATGAACTCTGAAGTTCCTTGTAGTGACTCTTTGCAACGTGGAGTGTGCTGAAGGCAAATTCAAACCACATAAAGACTAATGTTGACTAGTACATTATCAAATTGTTGTTGATATCATTACTTTTCTCACTCCAAAGCATCAAAGGAAAAGTTATGGCTTTGTTTATTATTTTTAAAGGCAAGACTGACTAATGAGAAAAATAATCACAGCATAGGAAATATTGGTTTTTGTGTTCTACGGGACAAAAGCCTCTTTAGATGTTTTCTTGTTTTTTTTTTTCCCAAGGTCAGGTTAAAGGCTTTACTTTATATGAAAGGGAGAAATAGCAGCCCAAATCGTGCAGTCTCTGGTGCTTGAATTAAATCAAGATTCCACTGGAGATCTTCCCATCTTCTATCTGGAAAACATGTAGCTTTAAGATCTTTTTCATTCTGTGTGTGTTTTGTTTTCCTTTGACTCGTGTTTGCTAATGGAGAACATCTTATTGCCATAAATTGCTTTATGAAGTAATGATCTACGGATGTCATGAACTGGTGAATCAAACCAAGAATTATTTAAAACCTTATGTAGGTAAAATGCTTTGCTAGGTCTCCTAGAAAAGAAGCAAGATTCAGAGGTGAATGTCATCATTTGCTCATCTGAATAGACCATAAGACATGAAAAAAGAATTTGAGAGAGAAAATATCTAGATTGTGGGTGCAGATGGTTGATTAGTACAAAGACAAATGCATGCAGAAAGTCTATGGCAAATTCTGTTTTCTTTCAAGATGTTCCTAACACGAAACACAATCAATGGGACATCATCAGGAACACTTTCTGAAAAGGAGCCACAAAGATTTAGAAATTAAAATATTTTGTGGTTTTGAAAGCACGAGTATTAAAGATGGATCTCATAAAATTTTGGGACACTGTTTCTGTAAACAGAGGCTGAACTCTTTCATGCAGGGGAGCTGATTCAGTGCTGTACAGGGGTAAGAGAGGGTGTGTATGTGATCAAAAAGAACTTTAGAGGCTGGGTTGCTGTGCTGCACACTCACTGCTGCAGCAGTCCTGCTGCTCAACACTCAGCATTTCTTGGGGTTCTACGCTTGAGTGAAAGCACCTTTTTAACCCTCCTGGCAATGTTTGTCCCCTCTGAAGTGGAGAAATGAAGAGCAGTTTTGGATTTGGATTTGGATTCGTTGGAGGGGGTCCAGAGCAGATCCTGAAGGTGACAGGGCGTGCAGCACCTCCTGTGTGAGGACAGGCTGGGAGAGATGGCAGTGTTCACCTGGACAGGAGATGGCTTTCAGGTGACCTTAGGGCACCTTCCCGTACCTGAAGGGGCTACAAGAGAGCAAGAAAGGGACTTCCTACCAGGGTATGGATTGATAGGACTAGAGGGAATGGCCTTAAGATGAAGAGGGTAAGGTTAGTTTAGAGATTAGGGAGAAATTCTTCCCTGTGAGGGTGTGAGGGCCTGGCACAGAGAAGCTGTGGCTGCCCCATTCCTGGAAGTGTTCAAGGCCAGGTTGGATGGGACTCTGAGCAACCTGGTCTAGTGCAAGGTGTCCCTGCCCATGGCAGGGGTTTGGAATGAGATGGGCTTCAGGGTGCCTTCCAACCCAAACCATGATTCTATAATCATGTCACACGGACTAAAGGGCACATAGGGGATGCTCAGTACTTAAAACAAGACTTTGAAAGCTGCCCTATTGCTTGCTGTAAATGGTGAAGCAGGGTGACAAGTGATCATTTGTCACTGACCTGGATTTTCTAGTAAGTGGAATGTCAAAACTGTGTATTCCTGCCATAAAACTTTCAGTCATGGCTTGGCTTGTTCCCTGCTCCTCAGGAGGTGAACCAGTGGACACCAATTTTATTTGCTTTCTAGTGCGCCCATGCCTGTGGTAAATCATTGTGTTTCAATAGATGGTAAAACTAAAGGAAAAAATATGTAATTAGTGTCTCCCTCTGCATCCTTCAGGGAGAAGTATTTTGGTTGTGTGACTCTAGGAAGAAAAAGCTGCCAAAAGAGCTTGGACTAGAAAGCGCTGAGGTTTGAAACAGGCTTTAATTCTTCTGTAAATGAACTTCCCGCTCTTTGGAGTACCTTCCAAGAGGACTGCAGCTTGAGATCAATGCCTTCTGCTGGCTGCACTTCTGTTGAAATCCAGCGGGGAGTGGGAGGAATAGCCCATATTACCTCATTCCTCACATGTTTTGGATAGAATGACTGCACTTTGCCACCAGTCCTTACCCGGGAAGATCTTCCCTCCTGCCTGGTATGCCAGAACGCTGCTTCCAATTTGAATCCAAGGAAAGCAAATCAAAGGAATCTGGAAGCGCAGAGAGTACGCAGGAGGTGACTCCTGTGATGCAGGCACAGTTATGGAGCCAGCTGTGCCTCCCACCAGCACCCAGGCACCCAAAAGCTGCCCCTGCACCCAAAAAAAACACCAAAAAACACTGCAGGAACATAGGGGAGACCAGGGGAAGGGGGGAAACTGGGAGAGCGAGAAACGAGCGCTGAGATGCCTGAACACAGAGGACCTACCGAACCAGCCTGTCTTCATCTGATGGCATGGCTTCCTGCTGGGAATATTCCTGTCAGGAAAGAGGGGACTCGATGCTTTCAGGGAAGGGCTGCCTCTCCTTTGAGCAGGAGGAGCTGCAGCAGCCCAAGGGCTCCTTGTCCTTCCCAGCATCTGGCAGGGCACACCGGGGGTTTTAAGGACCCTTCAACCTTCCAAAGAAGGCTTTTGAAAAATTACTGTGGCAATTTTTCATGAGGGTTTTGGGGATTTAGTTTTGGTGTTTTTGTTTTGCTTTGTTTTGTTTTGTTTTTTGGAGGTGCATGAGCAAATTTTTTTAAATCAAAAGGTAGTAATTTCAGTGAGGAATAGTCCTTGTGTCCCGAAGACAGTAACTTTGCTACAGAGCAAATATTTGCTTAAAAAGAGCCTAATCATTGATATTTCAGCCAGGCAGTTCTGAAAATGGAAGAGCACAAAGTATCTGCTGGAACTCACAGAAACACCAGACCAAGCAGGTAATTAAAAAGTAAAGGAAATTTTGCCAGTTGTACTCCAGATTCAGTCATATCTTTTAAATTCTATTTAATGTTTAGAAAATGTTAGATAAGGTGAAAAACCCAATTCTTTTGAAATAAGTCAGTAATATACCTGCATCTGGTTTATATCATGTACAGGATACAACTTCTATGGATTAACCCTTCTAACCCTTCTAGGGATTATTTGAAAATGGATTGGGAATGTGATTTGTCAGGCAGTTTCTCAACAGGATGCAAAAATGCAAACCATTTAGCTCCTTCTGGATTTTTTCTTTTTTTGGCATGCCTTTGGTTTTTGGGGTTTTTTGGGGGAGATTTTGGGTTTTGGTTTTTTTGGGGTTTTTTTTTTCCTTGTACTGTTGTTTCAAAAGAAATGTTCAAGTATCTTCACTGCACTTTTGATGTGCTCCTGCAGATTACCACAGCACAGCTTGAAATATTGCGTCGCTCTTAATTTATTATTGACACCAAAATTTCAACTTGTAAAATAAGAACTTCTTTAAAATTCTGAGTTTAGAAATATGAACATTTTGTTTGGCATATTAACTGACCAAATGTGACAAGTATATTGTAACAGATGTTTAATTTGGTCCTTTCACGTGAGCCATCCACACTGGTACATCTGAATTTTTGTTATATTAATTATTATTATATATGTGTCAGTGAAAAAAACAAACTTTTTGGTTACTTTTGTTTTTCTTGTGACCCTTCAAATTCTCATATTTAATATCCTTTTTCTCCATTAACTCTTAAGTTTGAGGTAGGGATAAGGCCTAATGACTCATTCTTACAACTGACTATAAAATACTTACTGCACTTTAATGGAACCACCTGTAGAATATAATGCAATTTATTGCCAGAAAGATTATTAAAAATCAAACTTTAAGTGCCTTAGTCATGTTCCAGACTTGTTTTTTGTAGATAGAGAAGGAAATCCATTCTCTGGGGGGTTTTTTGAATCCCAAAACACTTTCCCTGAATTACTTTTCCAGTGGACCTTCTAGTATGCCACAGGAAGTTATAAAAGCACTCCAGTACTGAAAATACCAAATTCTTAAAGCATTTATCGGTGTGCAATACTAATTAATTTCTTGCATGTTCATAGGTATTCTCAGAGATGCTTTTGAAAAATGAAACTTTATCTTGTTGCAGGGACAGACAGGACAAATGGAAAGGAAGAAGGGAATTTTCCATTATTCTCTGGGGATTCCTTTCATCCTGGAAAAGGGATTTGTACCATATAATAGCATTAAATCACCTGTCCCTGCACGTTAACTCATAAAACCCAGGCTGTTAGAAATGAAGGTTGTAGACATTAAAATAAATGGAAAGAAAAGGCATTTAAAATTATTCAGTTAAATGTAACAAAACTTCTGCAAAATACTCTTTTGTCCCATGTTACTTGAGGGTAAAGGCAGACAGGTGTAATTGTTTCTATGAATTCCTACTCACTTAGGGATTTTCCTTAGGAAGAAAGGAGCTTTTCCTTGGCAGAAATTAGTCTTTACCCATCCTTTACACCTTAAAAACTGCTGGGTATGGCCACACCAGTAAAGCCTGACATATTTATGGCAGCTGACATATTTAAAATGATTTAGCAAGCTCATCTCACCACTGCATTTCACATAATGACACACTTCTTAGAATTAAAGTTTTGCAATTTTATTTGAAAAAAAAAAATCTGCCATGTCTAATGATGGGTTTAGAAATGTAATAGTTATAAGAGAGGCTTAATTCACATGCTGCACCATAGCAAGGGGATTCAGTTCCTCTGGAGGAGAAAAGTAATCAGAAGATTTAAGTATGGTCTTCAAATCTTGGAAAGGTCAAGATCTAAGGATATTTATCTTAGGAACCCCTGATAAGGCAGTAAGTCACATTAGCACATTATTTCATAGTAGATGGGTTATCTAGCATTTTCATTTTCAAATGGAGAAAACGAAGCAATTCCTGAACGAATGTTCTTTTAAATATTTCTACTGGTCTTCTATGGATGATGGTCTGATATTCCAGAATTCTGTGTCTTTAGTTTTAGCTTCAGTTACTTTATTTAGTCAAACTGGGAAGTATGTTTTGCTTTTTATTTACATTGGGACTGGAGACCGCCCATGTTTGCTAGTTGTCTTGAAAAGAACTGTGTTTAGAAAAGTATTTAAACTCCACATTTGCTAAAGACAAGTAGGTCTGTGCTTCTTCAGAGCAACCAAACACACCCCAGCTACAGCTCAAAGCCAGAGGTGGTGTCTTTGCATTCCAGCTCTGTTCCCTACAGTGAAAACAGGCTTGAAAGAGAATACTTCATCCAAGAGAATGGAAAATGTTTGTGGCAGAGAATATCTGTGCCATCAGATGAGTAGAAATGCAGAGCTGGCAGATCTGTCATTGTAACTGAGATGTGATGTTATCTGGGGCTGTCTCCAGTCGTGGGGGATTCCTCAGCGTGGGCTCCTCTCACTGCTGGGGCAGGCCAAAGCAACTGGGACAAATTAAATGCACGAGGTTTTGATGACTGCAAGAGGGAAACTCATCCTGAGGTTTCGTTTTTCTCCCCTGCCTTCCATCCTGACTACGCATTTTGCTTCAAAGCTGCAGGAATGTTGTCAGTGATTTGTTTCCAGATGTTTGACTCAAGGTCTTTTCCCTCAGTAAAAAGACTTTAGCATGTCCTAGAAGTAGCTGACTGGTTTCCCATATATTTTTTTTCCTCCATTAAATGGGTTGTAGAATGCTTTGTTGGAAAATGTGGAGTCTTCCAAACCTAGATCTATGTCCAGTCAGATAATTCCTTCTTTCCAGAAACAAAATATGCACATCAACACTGAGCAGCCAACCAGACACACGAGCCACCAAAGAAATTGTGAGCAAATATTGCCATACAACTATCCCATGTCAGATTGTACATAGAAAACCCTAAATATAGAAGATACCTTCTTACCTATGGATAAAAATTTAATTTTTCTCTTTTTTTTCTTGGACACAGCTACTTGCATGGGATGGGACTCATGTCAGTGAGAAACAAAAGGCTCATTTTACTACAAACAGATCAATTTTTTAAAAATGTGTCTGAGCACTTTACATGCTTAGAGTACTTCATGTTCACAAATGACCATAAATTTGCGCAGAGCTGGCAAGATTTTAAATGGACACATTTTTGTAACCTTTCCTGACTGAAATAGGGATGTGGATAAATAACAGTTTTGTCCCTCTGATTTCCTCTGATCTGTTCAGAAAGCAGCAGTCAGCTTTAATGCCAGAGGGACAGAGAGAGCTGTCTGAGAAAACTCATGCTGCAAGTGTTCACAGGTGAAGCTGCTCCTTCACAAGACCTAGAAGGAGGTACAAAGATTGTCTTCCTGTCACAGTGGATTTGAAATCTTGCACGTTTTTGGCCTACTTCTGTTGGATTCACTGAAGGTCAGTGTCATTCTCATTTCTACAGCCTCTCACAAATCCTAAATCTAAGAGCTGTGTGGCTATCTCACAGGATCCGTCCAGTCTCCTGCTGTCATCAGCAGAACTATTTTGTCATGTCTCAGTCTCATCTGCCTCCCCACCCAAAGCCTGTTCCTGTCACGGTTGGTGTCCTCAAGTTCCGGGCCGCTGGCTACTTCTGATTGTGGTGTTGTCACATTATGCTAGGACAAGGTTCCTGCAAGCATTGACTGGAAATGTAACTTCAAAAGACAGGGAGATGCAAAAGCCTTGACTGGCAAGTAAAAAGCCTTCATGGTGCTCCCCTTCCCACCATTTAAATGACAGGCATTTACAGATGTCATGGCCGAGAACCTGCTGTCTCAGAGTTTAAAAATAAAAATAAATGCTTGCTGTCAGCTCTCTTGCAAAGCCCCGGTGCTGGTTGATCACCAGGAACTCTGCTCAGACATGATTCTTGCATAAGGATGGTGAGCAGACTTTCTCATCCTCTGGCAGATTGGTATTCCAGACCACTTCCCTCTATAGGCACTGGACTAAGGTCCTTGCCTGAAGTCCAGGAAGCATGTTACTGCTCATGTTTATGGATGTTGGCATGGTTGAACCGTATCAAGAGTGTTTTAATTGTGGTTAAGTGTGCAAGATGACCAAGAGAATCAGTCTTTGAGGAATTCAGAATGGTTTCCTCTCCATGCAAAGTGATGTCTTCAATTTTACCTGAATCAGACTTATCAGTCTGTTTTCTTTCCAATACCTCGAAACCTGGGGCAAAAATAAACTCCAAGCCTTACACATCAAGATTTCTTTTACACTTTCCTTGGATGCCATGAAGTAATTTTAATTTTTTTGTTGCCTTTGGGTTCAGCATAAGGAGAAGTAGTCCCACTCGGCATCTGTCAGAGCATTTTCCTCTGAGAAATCTGCAGGGCTGTTACCCAAAATTCTCTTCACACGTTTACACTGCTCTGCACTTGTCCTTACCTCCAAGAAATAATGATTGATTTAGAGGGCCAGCTCTGTGCTCTGTGTTTAATTAAAGCCTACACTGCCCTCCTTTTTGCCATACTGTCTTCCACCTCCCAGAACTCTACAGAGCGTACAGTTGGCATTGTAATTAAATTCTCCCATTCTGAGACTTGGTTTTTTACTACTAACCACTGGGTTTTTACCTTTAGAGCAAAGTTTTCCTATTCAGCTCATGTCCTAGAGCATAGACTTCACCTTTCCCTATCAAGGCTTCCTAACTTTTCTACCCTGACAATTTTCTGACTCTGAAGAGCCTCAATACATCTGTAGCCTTGGTACACTGCTCTTGGCTGGACATGTGTGACATGCAATAAACCCCATTTTTCCAGATGTTGCTGCACTTCTGGGTCTCTGTAACTCCTCAAAACACTTCTCTAGACCCTCAACAGCAGTCACAGCATTTCTAGTCTCGTGTTTCTTGCAGAAGTCCTTGTTTTTAACGCTGCACTGCCATGTCCTGCCTTGCTGCAGGGCATACCCATAGCATTTTCCACAGATAAGTGCATTTATCAGCACCTGTTTAACAAAGGTGCGCTGCTGAGTGCTGCTGCAGAAACGTTTCTCAATTTCAAAAAGCTGATGTGGGTATATGAAGGGGTGCTCATTCTTATCCAAAGATTTGCTGGTTAGTAATCTTTTTTTCTTTACCAAGCAGTTTATAAAGTTCGCCTATTTGTGTTATAAATAGACCATGACAAAACAAATTTGATATTAAGTGATGCTTTAAAGAGCTCTACATTTCAATGAAGACTTAAAGTGGGTTTTCCACATGAATATATTTATTATGTATAAATCTGAATGGTTGCATGCACTGAATACCTAAAGGAAAGCAATTCAGCTTTAAAGATCAAATTTTTAATAGGTGTCCAAGTAATCCATGATATTCTTCCTTGAATAACTTGGGTTCTCAGAGGCAGACAGACCTCTGTGGGGTAGATAAGCATGTGCTAAATGTCTGTATTTAGATGCCTTCCTCTGGCACAAAGGTACATCTAAAATACATCAGTAGAAGTTTGAGACTTAGGTGAAGGTTACCTCAGGCTAATGCTGCTGTTCTTCCAAGCCACCTCCATAAAGAGGTCTGAAAAAAACCAATTTTAATATGAAACCTTTATTAAAAAATAGCATTTATGGCATTTATATATTACCAGGTTCCCCTCACTGAGTGCAATATGTGTAGTTTAATCCATTTTTCATCCACTTTTATCTTTGTCCTCTGTAATTGGCTCATTTCTTCAGTGTGGGGAAAAATACAGGGAGTCAGCCTCCTTCACCTTCTCCTCTAAATATAGAATCTGTTTAATGCAGCAAAAAGAGCAAAGCCAATAATGGATGTAAATATTGACACATTTGAAATGCATCAGAAATCCTTCCTCTCAAGGTATCCCATAATTTTGAAAAACTAACTCTAAAAAATTATACTATGTGGAAGACTATTTGGATTTTTCTCCCTTGACTTGCTAAATGGGACTTTTCCTAATTGCAATGAGCACAGTTCAAATAATCTGAGAAAAAACACTTGATTAAAACAAAAAATTGGTTTCATTTCACTAATTTAAATGAAATATTTGAAGTACCAAAAGCCTAAATAGGAGAATGCAGATTTAAATTAGCATGGATGCTATTAGTAATAGAATATAAATTTGCAAATCACTGACAATGAGGATCATGCCTAATTATTACCTCAGCAGGATTTAGTCCAAAGTTGAACAACATTATCTAATGTGTGTGCTCAACACACTGACAACTTCAAGGTGTGATCTGAACAAACTGAACAGTCATAACATTTTTTAAAGGAAATTGTGTTTATAATTCTATTTTTTTAAGGCTGGCAGAAGAATCTTCAGTGACTCCTTCAGTTTTTCTATATTAATGATGACTGTTTCTCAGCAGAAATGACTGAATCTTTTTTCTTTTTTTTCTTCCTGAATAAAGTAATCCAAAAATACCTGGCAACTGTGAAGAATGATATGACTAAGATCCCACTTTCCCTGGGATTTTGCTTCTGTAGTGACAGTAATTAATAATTAAGAAGTCATTAGGATTAAATGGAAATGTCACATTGATGTTATTATTAATGAAGTAGGTTTTCCTAGAGGTGACAATGTGCCTTGCTTACAAACCAGCATGATGACAGCCACTACATATTTTTGTGGCAACTGGTGTGGTCCAAATTTTCTGTGCTCCCAGGAACAGCAGCAACACGTGTTGGAGTCATCTGGCTCCATAATCAGAACATGAATTTAATTATATACACACACACACAGCTCTGACTCCGTACCCACGAGGGCTGCTGCCGCTGCGCTCTCCCTGCGGCGCCTGGAGCCAGCTCCCGCTTCATGCCGCATCCTGGACAGGGAATGAGTTTATACTGGGGTTTTGTCCCATCTTGGAGCTGGAAACACTTCCTGTTCGGCCATAAGCTAAGGAAAAGTCTGGGTTTCTGAAACACTTGTGTTGCATTTTCCTAACTCTGCTTGTGCTCGTCATCCCTGCTGCCGCCCAAAAGCTGTGTATAAAAGCAGGCATTGGATTCCGAGTATTTAGGAATCTGATTTCCTGAGTTGATTGTAATTCTAATAGAGTTAATAATGTTCCTCACAAAGCCAAATTACCCAACTAATTATTATATATTTATAGTGAGATAACATTGAAGCTGTCAGTCAGCAGCCAGTGACGTGTATTTATTAAAAATGAACACTGTTTCTGCACTCCACTGCTTGGCTTAAAGTGGTGGCTCGTTTAGTTTTGTTTTAACTCCACAGCTTCTACTAATCTACTTCTCATTAACAGCACCAAGGCAAATCCTTTCTTTCTGCTTTGGCTGACAGTTTCAGAACTGTCTGCACATATAGTGCAAACAAATTTTGCCTTACTAATACCAACCGCCTACCTCCCGCGCATCTGATTAATCCGCCTAATCTATAGCGCTCAAGAAATACCTATTGCCGTGGCATAATTAAATTTCCAGATTAAATATAATTTGATTTCACTGGGAGGGGATTAGTTTTCGTGGCGTGGGTGGATCTCAAGGAAGGTTCGGAAGAATCACGCAAGCTCCTTAACGAGCTGCTCGGGGATTTAATGGTGGTAACCTCTGCTGGGAAGGCAAAACACTGATGAACATAACCAGCCCAGGCTCAAACAAGGAGAAAAATGCAAGTGTGAAACTAGTGAAAGAAAATATTGATGGGAGGATGGAGCCTTGCTTGGACAACTTCCATCCCTGTGTACCGCTCACATCTGACTTTGGTTTATGTCAATAGGATTATAAAGCTGTTGATACACATGAATGCTATTACCTCCAGTAATAAGATGCTGAATTAGTAGTAAAATACTTAATCCTCTTCCACTGAATTTAATGCTGTGAATACAGTGCAAGAGAAAACACAGACAAGTCTAAAATTCCTTGGAAACAGACATTCAGCTATTGACTCTCCTTAAAGGCATCTACTTGACTTTCAGGGATTTCTGAGATCTGGAACACTTGTCAAAGGAGGGAAATTATTATTTTCTTATTATGGCAATGGCATCAATGAGTGTCTTAACGTGGATAGTTAATATAGTGGCTTCATATAGGACCATAATTTATCATTCTTAATTAGGAAATCACTGAGTTTATTTTCTATTTTTCTGACAAAACCTGATGGAACTTCTGATAAACCTGACTTGAATCAGTTTGGTTTGATTTACTGTAAGAGTAATAGTGATTAGGGGTGAAAGGGGAAGAGAATAAATAGCTGCTAAAAGCTGCAGAAAAACACAGCAGATATGATAGCGGAGTCCCAGGCACCAAATGGATTCTTACCCCTTGAGAAACACAAATTAACCAGGAAACAGAGGCAAAAGTATTTTAAAATGAGGCTCTCTGCAATAAGATTGAAAAGCTGTTGATGTCATGGATACACACTGATTTCTAGTGCATGTCTATCTGCTGTACAGGCAGCTTCCTCAGTTATTTTCAGACTACTTTCAATCCTCTCCTTTATAGTGAGATTGTCTTTTCCATGGTGACTAATGACTTTTTCCTACGTTTGTCAAGGTTGATTTTTGTGCTGCCCTTCTGTCTCACTTCACTGAGTCTCTAGTGAGACACTAAAGGTTCCTTCTCACACTGAGAATTATTCCCCAGGCCTTGGATAATATGAGACACAGCTTCAAGCATTTCCACCACTGACTGTGTCACCTGAAGGGAAACTTAACCTGCACCAGCAAACACAAAAATCCATTTAGTCCTTGCACTTCTCCAGCAATTCACACCTGACTCCCACCCAGATAATTTAATCTGTGGAGGCTTCAGAACTTCATTTATCATCTCTGCCTCTTCTCATTTACAAGGCAGCTAAAGTTATCTCCACCTCCTTCTGCCTGGGTTCCATTACCCCCTTAATCCATTTAAATCCTTCCTTTTTTTTTTTTTTTTTCCCCTCTGCTAAATCCTCAGCTTCAAGGTCCTGTGTGCCACCTCTTAATGTTTCCAAGCGTATTCAGCACTAAAATACTGGAGTGATTTTTGCCAAGACTGAGTAGAGCCTTGCTGACAATTTATCTTTGGCTTTTTTTCTGCTGCTTATGACTATGCAGCAAAATGGACTTTGGGCTTTTTTTCCAGTCTTCTTGCAGGTTCAGGATCTCACCTATAAGGAAGTGAGTAATGATTGGACTCCATGATCTTAAAGGCCTTTTCCAACCTAAATGAATAAATCTGTGAATGGGTCTAACTGGTAAATTTGTTTAGCTGAATACAGCATTTCAACAATAGATTATGTTTTTTTCCAGAGGAACAGTACCATCAAATTCATGATTTGTACTCTTTTAACCTCAACTCCATTTGTATTTTTTAGACATTTTTATGACACTTGTTTCCAAGTGAAAGCTAAAATAAGAAGATGTGTATTGCTCTACATCTAAATATCCTTTAATCCTTTTGGGCAGTGTACTCCGTAAAACAATCTCATAAACTCACTGCTGCCTCAGCCAGGCCTTTACCTCCTCTCCCAGGTTCCATTTCAATCCTCTGCATCATAAGAGCGTTAACAGGATTTTATGAAGATGACACACGCATGGAAACAGCCAGTACCCAAACCCTTTGATCTTGTGTCCTAGATTTTGGCTTCAGTTTGGATTTCCAGCGTGCGCTAACGCCATACAGAAAAGGCAGAGAAGGGTGCTGGGTAATGCAAGTTGAGTGGAAGGAGATCAGGAATGCACCATCACACTCAGTGCTGATGAAGAGCCCTTTCAAAGCAATCATCATGTTTGTTTTCCAGGTTCCCTGAAAATGACTGGGCCAAACTAAATGCTACTGAAATCCAAGCTCCTTTGGAAAAGTCTGCATCTGTCAGTTCAGGGCAATTTTTGGTCAATTACTGAAAAACAGGAACTTAGTGGAAGCTGTTGCTGTTCTTGGTATTGCTACTACTATTTTGAGTTGTAGTGGCTTATGACATTTCACAGGAACAGCCAACAAATATCCAAACTTTGTATCTGCCCTGAATCAATTTTATGTACTCTCTGAATCTTTCTTGAGCTACCTTTACCTTCTGAAGTGTCAGTAAATCACACGGCTTATGTGTTTGGTAAGTGTAGAAATAACTGGTTTTCCTATTATGGCACACCAACTTCAATTTTACTCCATAAACCTCTGATTTTTCTTTTTCATGTGGGAAAATAGCAAGTGGAAAAGGTAGTTGCATTGGTGCAAGTATGTGTCTAAAGTTTTGAGTTATTTTGCTGTGTTGCATGAGGAAACATAATTTGATTCTTTCCTTTTCATTCCCTTCAAAAGGAATTTTTTTTTTGGATTCCTAAAATCCATTAGAACAAACAGTCTGGATGATGAAAAACAGAGCAAGTTTCTTATTTAGGGGAAGGGAATGAAATTCTGCTTATCAAACGACACTAATGACCAAACTAAATTCACTTCCACACAAAATGCACATGCTGTTTTTCAATCAACATTAATTTGTCTTTCGCATTCTATTTTCAAAGTCTAATGGGACATTTCTAAGGATATATTTTAGCTGCCTCTTCTAGATTCAGAAGATCTGCAATTAATCTAAGCAAACTTATCCAAAATATGCTCCAAAAATTTCTCATCTCACTGTGTCTCATCTGTGTTTAGAAATGTGTTAGAAGGGGACTAATCAAGTGGTTTCATAGATGCAGTGAAACAGATTAAGAAATCTTTTATATTTATCCCTGTTGATTACAATTTGTCACGAATAATTTTATTTTCTGAGTGTCTACAAGAGTTTAGTGGCCTCAGCCTGGAAAAAAAAAAATATTCCAAATTTATTTTTAGGACTATGCTGATTACTTGTATTTACTAACTTTGTGAGCACAAAAATAATTCTGCAGGCAATGGGTATGACTATTCAACTAGACCTTGGTGGAGCAGTGGAAGGTGATGAAACAGTTTTGAAGGGGCAAAGGCCAGAGCTGTTCCCTGAGGAATTTTGCCAGCAAGGGACACCAGGACAGCTCTGAACCTGCTCTTTCTGCTCCTGGCTCCTCCAGTGCTCCCACTGAGCAAATGCAGGTGCTCTGTGTTCCTTAAGTCTCTTTGTAAGAAAGGAGGATGTATATTTGCTATTTTGAGCACACCCCACGCTAAGGAACAAAGATGGGCATGATTGCATTCCATATTATTTTCCAAAGTGCTGCTAAGTCTGGAAGCTGAGCTTATAGATAACCCCAAATTTGCATTTGACAGATGTAGCACCCTTACAGGTAAAGCGATGGGAGGTAGAACGCTGCCCTGGCTTCACAGGAAACAGGCTGTGTGGGTGAAGTTTGTTTAAAAGGACGGATGAAATTAAATCCTGCAGTTTTCTCACTTCTGAAGAGATGATTTGCAGAGTCCCCACAAACTGAGAAGAAGGACAGCAGTCAGTGCTAACCAACCTGGGCAGCCTGCCTGCCAAAGGATTGCAGTGTAATGTTTAAAACGCACGAATTCACAAATAACGTGGAACTCTTGAGCCAGGGTAAACTAGATGGAGAGAAAATGCCTTAAAATGACTCATTATAGTATCACAGTGTGCCTTCTCACATAAGAGCTTTTGAGCTACTAGAGGCTTAGGGCAGAAGTTTGTAAGAGCTTATACAGCAAAAAGTATTTTGGTTATTTATTACTTCTGGTTTAGCCTGAAGAGTTTATGCTGATTCAATAACACATCAGTCAACCTCAGCTGGTTGGAGCAAGT
The DNA here is from genome assembly GCF_971803275.1 of Cyanistes caeruleus. Taxonomy (NCBI): domain Eukaryota; kingdom Metazoa; phylum Chordata; class Aves; order Passeriformes; family Paridae; genus Cyanistes; species Cyanistes caeruleus. Next base: position 77,634,959 of record NC_141705.1, read on the forward strand.
TTATGCCTTTCTTGTGTTACTGAAGTGGTACAAAATATTTTGGCAAACCTTACTTTAGCTTGCCATTTGACCAGGCATAAGAAAGGAGATAGGAAAGATTTACTATTTTTATTGTACTGATGGAGAAATAGAAACAGGTAAGGTGACATGAGTTGCTCAAGATCACAGAGCAGGTCAGGACAAGTGCTCAGACATTGCCTGCAACACAGACTGACAAAAACACTTTGATTATTTGAGAAATACATATATATATAAATGTATTTACTTATGTTATTTGTACACAAATTTTCCCAAAGTTCACAGCTTATTCATGTGTCGTATAAAGCAAATATTTTGTTAGGTTTGTCTAGGTTTATACAGAATCTTGTGCCAGCATAACAACTTTAGTTATTGTAGTTGTTTTGAATATTCACATAAGAATCACATGCCTAAGAATGTAACGATTTCTTTCATGCCTGGTCTGAGAATGTTACTGAATATACTTCTGGAACAATTTGTATAAAAAGTCACTTTCATGATTTAGTTTTCTCTTTTGACTTACTGCTATGGAATTTTTTCTTTCTACTCCACAAACATTTACATGCCAGCACGTTAACAGCATCTAAATTCTTCCCTTCCCAAGGAACAGACAATTATATTTTCATCCAACAGGACAACTTATCAACTGCAGCACCTGTTTTCAAGAATATCATTGCTTTAGTGTTAATTTTGGCTGGCCTTGTGCATTGTCAACTGTTATTAAGTGGAACGGTGACGTTATACCACAATTCATATTGCACAAATATTGGGTAACATGTTACTTCAAGGTAGGAGGAAACTGAAGCAGATTCATATTCCTATACACACAGAAATATTTGAAATTAGAATGACACAGGCTGGACAGACTGCAGTCTTCCAGAGCACTACACCAATGTGCATTTCTTGGATACTAAAACAAGTTGCTTGGGATTTTTTGGGTTTTTTGTAGTTGGCTAAAAGTTGTGATGCATTTTGCAGACAGCCAGCTAAACCCTTGCCCAGTAAGTATCAGAGACTGAGCATCAACTATTAATCAGAAGATTCATATCTTCCAAGTTCTGTGAAGATGCATATTTGTGTGTGTATAAATATTACACATATATATATATAAAAGATGCTGCATCAAATCTTTACAGCCAATGCCTGGGTTTTGCTCGAGGCATGAAAAGTGCCTCCAAGCCTATCGATTAAATTTAGTGTGCAATCCCAGCACTACATTGGGAGGACGGTGCTCTCACATCAGCACTGAGCAAGAAAAAGAGCTGCTCCTGAAGGAATTCAGAGCATTTAGCCTGATCCTCTATTTTAAACAGTCATCTGACAGAGTGTTTTCCTTGACACCGTAGCAGCGAGGAGCAATTGTACCAACAGGATGATAGTAACACACAGTAGTAGATATAAGCAGAGTTAAAATTACATGTGATACAAATTATATTTTCTAGGCATGGACAGCAGGTCTTTTGAGTGTATCTTAACTCCCTTATTAAGCTGCAAAACTAACATCCACCGCTGCTGGGTATTCACACATGTATTTGTACAGAAGATGAGGGTATGTGTGTGCAAACCTCCTGCTTCCTCTTTTCTGTGGCTACAGGACAGACCCTGGCCCTTGTGTATCAAGGAACTGAGAATTGCCTTTTCTAACCCAAAGCACAATAGCCATTTCTCTACCAAAATGCAACTAGATTATGTTGTGGTGGCGGCTCTGTAATGACCTAGAAATGAATGCTATCAGACTGGAAGTGGGAACTATTTCCCTTTCAGGGAGAATTCGAATAGAGCTCCCTCCTCTCCTGGCCAAGTGTTCCAGCCACCACATGATCCTATCCCAGATCTTTTGTTTAATTTTGCTTCAACTTAATCATTCTTGCATCCTTTGTTCACAGAGCTCCAGTTTCAATAGATGGGATAGATAGTACTCCTACCCAAATTACCTGGTAATGAGGAAGGGCAAGGAAAGAGCTGAAAGGAGCTATTATGCTTCCCGGCTATATTCTTATGTAAAAGAACACTACTGCCTGCATCTATTGAAAATCGAAATTGTGAGTGCAAGTCCCTGATAAGTAGAGAAAGAAGAAGAAAAAAAAAAAAACACAACAAAACCAACCTGCATTATGTTCCTCTTTAAAAAACACAAGAAGGAACAAGATGGTTAGCCTCGACTCAGTTCCTGAGGAGCTCAGGAAGCACATCCTCCTGGAGTCCATTCCCAAGTACAGTGACTAAGTGACCAGCTGACTGTGAAGGATCTAATAATTGTGAATAAGAACTAACCAGCCCTTTCTGAGACCTCTGACATCCATCCCCTGTAGCACCATTTAGGAGCTGAGGGATCCTGACCTGGGGCAATGGATGATCAGAGTGGATCAGAGACTGGCTGTGGGTCCTAGGCCTGACACTGGCCACTCACAAACAGGACTTCTAGGTTGGTTTTGTGGAGGCATCTTATATGATACTGAGAGTCCCAAGATTAAGGTGCATCTCAGCCTAGACAGATTTTAGGACTAAGACCTGAAACATCAGTATCAGAGGAATGCTTTTGCCTGAATACTTCATGTGATAAGATTTCCACTACTAGCTTGGGAAAGTGTAATTTTTTCTTAATGTTTATATTCTTATGTTATCCTAAGTCTGCACTATCTTTATTTACCATCAGCCTCAATAATTTTACCTGTCAGAGAATGAAAGTATCTGAATTAAAAGACAATGATGCGTGAAAATCAGTAACTCCAAAGTTACAAAAGTTGTTAAAATGACTACTCCGTGTTTAAGCAGATAATCACGCCTCAGGCCCACCCTTGCAAAACATTTATTTCGGGATGTGAATCACTGCCTGCCCATGTCTCTACCCAAGACATGACGAGCTCACAAGGATTTGCAGCCCCGCTCCCTATGAGGCTCCGAGCTGGCTGGGACGTGCGTGCACCCCAACCACGGACCCGCAAGGGCTGAGTCATGCACCAAGCACCCCAGAGGCAAAGTGGAAACAGCAGCTCCCTCCAAACCACACACAAAGCAAACCCAGGTTTGTGTACATACAGGATGGCTCAGATTTTGATGACTTCAAGGATCTGCCTCACGCTGCCTTTCTCGTTGAGATCCATTATGTTCTCTCTCGTCCGTCAGGGCTGCCTGCTTTCACATCCAAATAGCATCATACTGAAACTGTTGAAATAATTGAAAAGTACATAGCAGTCTTTCCCAATACTCGGTAAAAGATGTGGCAAATCATTTGGAAAGCATAAAATATTTCTGCTTAACCCACCCCCACAGGTTTTTCCAGTGTTACTGCAGACTTCTGGATGTTACAACTTTTTGTGCAGTCTTTTCACTAGAAGTTTCTCCGTTCTTTAGCCTTAACTGGCTAAACACAAAACCCTACCTAAAATCATGCACAATACAAATATTCTATCATTTAAAATCGGGTGCCTTGGTGTGGCTCAGATTAACTAGGAAGGTTCCCACAGCTTCAGACCATTGAAACAAAAAGTATAGAGCCTTTTTGAGGTGTGGGGTTTTTTTTTTTCAGATAGGAAATTTTGCTCCATTTCATCTTCTTTTAGGCGTTATCTGTCAACCTTGTAGCCTGCAAGGTTGCAGCCAATTAAATCATGCCTTGTTTGCTATCTGTGTCAAACTGAGTTATACAAAACCACAAAAATAAGGTTTGGTTCTTATCCTGATACTGTCTCATTAACTACAACATTGCACAATTGTATCAGAAATATCTGACCCTTAGCTATAATAATTCACTAGGATGATGTCATCTGAGCTGTCACGTTCGCTATAGGGAGGTACTATGCAAATAATCTTGATAACAAAATGCCTCCCTTGCTTTTGAAGGTTGACTTTAGGGTCTTAGCTTCTTGTGTACAGATGAAAGATCGCAGCTGCGCCTCTTCGTGACAACCTTGGGTTTTTAACCCTTAAAACTTATTTTTAGGATCTTTTCTTTTTTTCCAAAAAAAAAAAAAGGATTTACCACTGAAAGTGTTTATATGTCGTTGCTTCTTAGAAGTAATTTGAGGGGGAGGTCAGTGCAAGGCCATTCACCTTTAGCTTAAAAAGTTTTTGAAAGGTCATGCTTTGGACTTCGCAAGATTTTGCCTAATTATACTTTAGGCCTGCCTGCCACATTTTTTTCTAACTCCTGTTCCCCTCTCCTTCTTTCCTTTGTAATTCCAGCAAGTGTTTCATACTCCTGGTGTCAGCTGTAGGAGTGATATCCTGAAGGGAAACTTAGCTCAGATGCAGTTCCCACCAGGTAGTTTCAAGGGACTAATAATTTTATGTCAAATTATTGTCATCTGTTTTAGGATTTATGCATTAGCATGGAAAGGTTAAGTATTTTCACAGTTATTATCTATAACTCCATCATACATACACTTAAATATCTGATTTTAGCAAACCATGCTGTTATTCCACCTGCTTCACTATATTCACATTGGATGCTGTGAAATCTGACAGCACCTTTTAATCAAAACTGGGTTTTCATTTGTGTCTTGGTCATCAGAAAAGCAGAAGTTGAACTTTCCCCTGCATCTCATCATTATCCAATTTCACTTTTTTCCTCCCCTTGGGTCACCTACCAGTCTAATGCTTGTGCCAGGATCTCAAGATCTGCTTCTTAAGGTGTTAAATCTGCAATTCTTTCTTGTGGATTTTTTAACTTATTTTTCTCTCTGTCAGCTTCTGTTTTTCCTCTAGCCTGTACAACAGACTAGAGCTGCAATCCCATCACTCCAACCATTGTCTGTCTCTATTCCTTTACTGTTAAAAGGAAAAAAAAAAAAAAAGAAAAAATGAAAGTATTTTACAGTTCAAAGTCTCTTGAACGTGTATTAGCATTAGTTTTGGAAGTCTTGAGTTTCCACAACATTTCGAAATAGAAGGGTGGTGCAGCTGGGAAATAAAAAATAAAAAAAAAAAAACCAACAAACCTAAGAGAAGATTACTTGTCTAAAGTGTAGGGTTAAAAAAACCCAACCAAGTCAGAAAGCTTAAAAACACCCAAAACAAAACAACCACACAATATTTTCTTACAACTAATCTTATTTCTGTTTCTCTCCCACTCCCAATTGCTCTGTGAATTTGTAATTCACTGCTTCCAAAGGTTCTTCAAACTTGTTCTACTGGTTTTCTGAAGCAGACAGACTTGTTTTTCTAAGCTCCTCAGTACACCAACCGAATTTATTTAATTTTTCATTTTGCTCCTGCAGAGAACCCCGGGACGCTCCTTGAAGGGCCCTAAATCACTCTGCTGTATCCTATGGATATATTCAGTGTGTACACCACAATGCTGTAATTACCTGGCGTACAAAACCATACAGAGACGCGCTAAAATGAAGGAATTATTTAGCAGCCATAAAGACCTTGATCCTTGGTGGAAAAGTCCCTTATCATAACTAATGCAGCCAGCTGCAAGGGGAGCAAATTTCAATGAAAATCCTTCCCTTGCTCTGTCACAGATAAAATAAAGGAGGAGAGAGGCTGCTGTGTCGTCATGGGTGGAAGGGACTTGACAAGGCCCTCGTAAAGGTGTCCTAGAGCAAGATCCACCTTGTTTTCTTCCATATCCAAGTTTTCCTGGAGGAAGTTCCACCCTCGTTTCTTCCATATTAAAAGGTGCCTGGTTCCAAGGGTTTGTAGGCATCCACAAACTGTAAAGCTCAAGGGTCACTTTAACGTGGTCTAAGGGGAGGGATGTGGGACGCCCCTTGGAGCTCTCACGGTTCTGCAAACATTATTTTCGGATCTGTGTATCCCCAGTATGCAAGGTGGGGAAGGTGGAAAAGGTTCAGAATTTGGGCTCCGTTCTGGGGAAGCTGTCGGGGCAGTCAGTAGGAGTTCTGTCTGAAACGGGCCAGTTCGGGGCACAAGGACAAAAGGCAACGAAAAAATCAAGCTCGGAGCTCTGTGCTTGGTTCAGAAAGACGACTCAAGTAAGGTGTTAAGGCGAGGGCCCGTGTCAGCCCCGCGGGAGGAAGGGCTCGCCTCCAGCCAGGACCTTTCCCCCTCAAGTTTGGCGGCCGCGGAGCGGGGCCGGGACGGCGCCTCAGGCCCGCGGCGGGAGGCGCGGCCGCCCCCTGCAGGGCCGCGCCGGGAGGCGCCGCGGGAGCGGGCGGGACGGAGGGCGGCCCCGGGGCCGGGACAAAGCCCGGGGCGGCGGCGAGGGGCACCGCCCGTCTCCCTCCGCCCCGCACTACTTCGCCCCAGATGTCCCCGCCGCCGGAGGGGAAGGGGGGCGGGCCGAGGCGGGGCCGGGGCGGGCGGAGCGGGGAGCGAGGGAGGCGCCGAGCAGGGAGAGCACCGGGCGGGCTGAGGCAGCCGCGGAGCGGGGTGGCCGCGGCCCTGGCACGGCGGCGCCCGGGGGCGGGAGCCCAGGGGCCGGGCGGAGGAAGAGGAGGGGCGCGGGCAGCGGCGAGAGGAGCCGTCTGGAGCAGCCGCCGCGCCGAGGCGGCGACGGAGGTGAGCGAGCGGCGGGAGGAGGCCCCTGCCCGGGCGGGGCTGACACCGGCCCCGGGGCTGGAGCGTCCCCGCCGGGCGCGGAGCGGGTGCCCGGCTCCCCGTGCGGAGCCGGCTGTGTGCGCGGCGGCGGGCACAGGGCGTGTGGCGCCGCGCCGGGGGGCCAGAGGCAGAGCGAAGGGCTGGAGCGCTCCCCAGCTGCTCGGGGCTTTCCCCGGAGGGAGGTGGTCGCGCTGCCGAGCCGCTCCCGAGCCGTGCCTGCGCGGCGCTGCCCGGGCTGGCGGGGCGCGGGGCTGGAGCCCAGGCGGTGGCTCGGGGGTGCCGCGGAGGGCACGGGGCGGGGGCGCGGGGTGTCACGCCGTGACCCCGGGGCTGCCGGGCGCCGCTGCCGCGAACAAAGAAGCGTGCGGGGAGCAGCGCTGCCCTGCCACACAAACTCCCGAAAACGCCCGCAGCCGGCAGGAGGAAAATGGGGTGAGGAGAGGGTTCGGTGATGAAGCCTCGCTAGGAGGAATGTTTCTGGGATGAAAGGATGTATTCAGTTCTCCTCGGGAGAAAATGCAAGACTTGCTGTGGTTTTGAAGCCGCTGTCATATCTGCTCATTGTTTATTGTTGGGTTTTTTGCGTGTGGCTGATCGCACCTCGTAACGGCAAATTTCCTTTAAAACGGCTCTCTCGATTAATTTCACAGTGTTAGCAAAAATACAAGCCCTTGACTTTGGTCTTTGTTGTCTGTGTTTGCAGCTGACTGAATTGTGACTTGCATGTAGGGTTAAAAGTGCTGTCTCCTTTATTTCAGAGCTCTAGGGGAAGATGTTGTCTCTTCTGACATCTTGCGATTGAGATACCTGAGAACAGGTTCAGTAAGATGCAAGTCCCTGAAGAAGACACTACGAATGTATTGAAATAAGAACCCGTAAACATTTTTTTTTTTTACCCCCATCGCCTGCATAAGAAACCGTAACATGAAGCACTTCTCGGACGCTCTCCCAGATGTATGAAGTCTGCAAAACTCACTGTCCAGACTGGCTGCTTTAGTCGGTGGTACTTGCCACGTTTGTGGTGTGTGTATATAGTACTCTGAAGAGAAATCACTTTTTTAATGAAATTCCCAGAAGGAACATTTTATTATGGACAGCTTTTTCTGTATGTATATCCAGAGAGATTAATGCCTAGAGTTGAAAGGCATTCAGTATACACTGCAAAGTTGGCTTTCCCTCAGCTTTTCCAGATGTATTGTCTCCCCTGTACACTGGGAACACACACAGCTGCCTGAACCACAGATGCAGCCATGGAGCTGCATGAACTTGTGAGCCACACCAGAGGTCTTGCCGAGGGCTGGTCCCAGCCACCGCTGCACGATGTCAGCTGAGCTGTGATTGTGCCATGCTGGTCCCAGCACAGCGCCCAGATGGAGTGACACCCTTCCTGCAGAGGAGAGGCTGCTGAGTTTTACGAGGAAGGGTGACTGGTTGCTGTCGCCTCTTGTCAAGTTTTGCGCACGAGATCGTCCTGTGCCGGATGAACGCGTGTCTCCCTGCTCCTGGGATGTCGAAGATGTGCCGCAGCTTATGACACATCCGAGAGAAGAAGCTTTATAAAATGGCTCAAACCAGCTTGCTGCAGGGAAAACAGTTTTACTGTAGGGAGTGGGTTTTCCACAAGCTTCAGCACTGCCTCCAGGAGAAAGCAAGCTGCAGCGGCAGTGCTGCCAACAAACCATCTCTTGTAGCGAATCCTGGGAATAACACCGGTGGTGTCTCTGGGAAAGGAGCTGCCTGGGGTGTATTGTTGGTAGGAGGGCCCGGTAGTGGGAAGACAGCCCTCTGCACTGAGTTACTGTGGCCAAGCTCACCTGCAAACCTACAAAGAGGCTTACATCGGCAGGCCCTGGCCTTCCATTTCTGCAGGGCCCAGGACTCCGACACGCTCTGTGTTGGAGGCTTTATCAGAGGTTTAGTCACACAGATATGCCGCAGTGGACTGATCCAGGGATATGAGGACAAACTAAGAGATCCTGCTATTCAAAGTCTCTTGCAGCCCGGGGAATGTGAGAGGAACCCTGCTGAAGCGTTTAAAAGGTAAAAACAAATTAAAAACAACCCAACCCTATTGAAAACAAACCCAAAATAAAACAAACAAGAAAAAAAATCTGCCATTTAGGTCTTCCTTCCAGTGAGCCTAAGATGCAGATAGTTTAAAACATGTTTGTTTAATGGCTTGTTGTCTCTGTCAGAGCGTGCAGACTTACCATGGAAAAATCTAACTTTGTCGTTATAGCTGACATAAATAAATATTTACTTTTAAAACAAAGTTTATTATTAATAGTGAATTTATTTACATTTGTATATTAGTACCCTCAGATGTAACTGAGTATTTTGGAAAGACTTGAAAGTAATTGACTTCAGAGCGGAAAATATCTAGTCCATGGTCTCCCACGTGCCATAAAGGTAGGGCAGTTGTGCTTCACAGACCCAAAACAGACCTTACAGGACCCTTGGAAAAGCTTCCAATAACATGCTCTGTCTAAGAGGAAACTGGGCTAATGGACCTCTGGGTCTGATCCAGCACATCAGTTTTATGTTTGTCTAAAAATATGTGGTAGGAAAATGTCAATTAACTCCTTATGTTACTTCTCACAGTATCCACAGATTGTGTCAAATCTTTATGGCTACTTCTTCTGTAAGTATTTCGAAGTGTTGAGGGGATCAGAAATTGATCAAGACGGCCCCTTAAGAGCTATCTAAACTGAATGGAAAACAAACAGATTTTTTTTATTGGTGTTCCCTAACAAACCACAGTCTCCTGAGTATGTCACTGATAATTCTGTTTCCATGAGGATAAGGATATTTGAAAGGATATATTAAATGTATATGGCAGTGTATATCCATGGATATACTTGGAACAATGTACAGTCTTAGCACAGCCTGTGTGTCTATTGGGCTTTATTCCTTTGGGTCACAATGAAGGAAAATTCATTAGGGATAAGGCTTCATCAAGAGAGCTTTAATGTGTTGCCAGTATAAAACTTCTCTGGAATATTGGTTAAGCTGAAGGTTTTTGGTACTTTGTAACAGTGTAATTTTTTGTGGTACTTGAGGGTTTATTGTCTGTTTCCAGTATAAAATGACTCTCCTCTATTTTATTTTTTTTTCTTTCCTGAGTACTAAGATTGTGGAGACAAGTACTGAGGTTGAACCGTAGTGCTTGCTCTCATTGTCATGGTGGTGTAAAAGAGCCTTCTAGTTCTGATGGCTTTATGTCCTTGCCTGCTGAATAAACAGGATGCCTGTCTACATTGTTCTCGGTGTAGTGTCTTAAAACAAACAGTCTAAACCGAGACTGGCTCTGGATTTTTTTGTTTGCTGCTAAGGGAATATGCAACTTCTCACAGCTATTAGGGTCCTAATTTCAGAGGTATTAAGCCCTCTTAAATTCTAATGAATAAAAACTGGGTGCAATTAAGTGTCTATAAACGGAATAGCAGACTGGCCATCTAGCTTCAGGCAGTCTTTTAAAATCATGAAAGTGGATTAATCTGGTAAGAGCTTGTTTATGTTTAAAAGTCTATTACAGGGAAATCTTTCTAATTTAGTACAGGCAAGTTCTCAGTAAGAGCTGGAATCCTTCCTCTGTTCTAAAAGTAAGTGTCTTACTGCACAGAACAGGAAATAGGTAAATGTCTTTGGACAAAAATGCAACCTAGAAATATAAAATGTAAAAGATAATTTGTTTAGACTGATTTTTATGAAGATAGGGTTTAATGATGGGCTGTTTTGAGTAGGTCAATATACAGGTTCTTGGTTTTGTACTGGAAATATAAAATAGACACAACATCTGGCAATAGTATTTTCCTTCTCAAATTTTGCAGCAGTGATTGTGAACTCCTAATATTACACTAAAAATACTTAAGGGGTGGTGCAACAGCTTCAGTCAAAATTTTTCTTTTCGCCCTTCATGTATTCCCTTGCTCCTGCTTATGCTGATCTCCTGCTCTCAAAAGCAGCTGTGGTGGATGGTCTTCATTCTCCTGTTTCAGATTTAAGGGAGATGAGGTGTTGGAGACAAGGTGCTGTGCTGGGAATATAAGTTTTCAGCACTGTGGCAGGGGACCAGGAGGTGGCTGTTGACAGCGGCACCACGAGCTTGTTCTGCTGAGTGATACAATCTCTGTCCACAAACAAGAGGCACTTGGCAACCCCCTGCCCACCATCAGACTCCTCAATCTTTTGTTTGTTTAATTGAGCCTTTGCTAGTGTGTAAACCGTGCAAGGAATTTTAGCAAAATTATAATTTAGGATGTTCCGTGGTTTCAAAGACTTGCCACTGAGCACTTCAATCCTCTGCTCCGGTGTGTTTATGGTTTATGTCAAGTGAAAGTTGTTGTAATGTGAAATGAGTTCTAGGAAGACTTACCAGTCAGATGATTGCATCTCTCGTTGTGTAAAGGCACTGAAGAAGCACAAAGTGCTTGTCTCAGTGCTCCATCGATTTTTGCCTTATTTTAGTTTATTCACTAGACGAGGAGAAACATTTTTCTTTAAAGGCATTGTCAAATTTTTGCTCTGCTTTTCACAGCTGCTCCAGACCCAGCCATGTATTCATGGCCTAAAATGGAAAGACTTCTCTTCATAAGTGTTAAACAAGATGATATCACTCTATTTTTGTGCTAATTGTCCTGGAAATACTGAGAAAGAAAATCTTCCTAAAGTGTTGTAACATGCCAGTTTATAAACAATATGAAGTTTGTTAGTTAAAATAGTGACATGTTTTCCTGAAGGATGTTTCTTAAATAGATTTCCAACAGTCCTGATGGTCACAGTGATACATATGCAAGTAATGGCCCCAGAGTTAAGACATTTCTCTTGCTGTTTAATGTCTCATCTTCAGAACTTCTTACGCATTTATAAACTTTAAATGCCCTAAAAATTCTTTAAGTGTCAGATCTTGCAGTTTTGAAGAACCGGAAGGGCTGAATTATACAAATCTATTTAGCATTTGTTGGTGCACTGACAGCTGAGAGAAAGAACAGCTACTTACAGCACTTTTCTTATCAGGCACTCAGTGCTGGAGCAGAAAGCAGCTTAAAATGTGAGGGAGAGTGTGGATTCCTTGCACTCAAATTTTCAGTGAAAGTAAAGCAGAAGCCAAGGAAAAGATGTTACAGACACCAGAAGTTAGGAAATGATGTGATAAACAAAGAACTTAATTCAAAATGTCTATTAGGCTCTTCCTCCCTATTGATACAGAAAAGTTAAATGCTCAGTAACCCAAATTTTTCAATGCTATCTCTAAGTCTGTTTTTTTTTGTTTTGCTGCAGCAAGTTTATTCTTCCAGTGATTTAATAGAAATACAGGCAGATACCACTTATCCAAGGCCATGAGGGCATAGAGGAACTCTGACATAAACTGTGGATAATGCTGAAATTTGTGTAAACTAGGCTGTAGAAAGGCATTTCCCTTATGGTCCTGGTTTATGTTTTTCAGACAGAGGAGATGACATTAAACACCTTCCGACAGTAGGGAAAGGCATGTAATTCCCATGTGTTGTACTGAAGTTGGGATTTCTGGTGGGAGGCAGAGCTTGTTTCATTCACAGCCCAGAAAATGTCTGTCACTAGAAGTGTGGGCATAGTTTACCCTGCAGAGTTGATTTGTTTTGCAGCAGTTGCTCTTGAGTTTGAAAGATACTCAAGGCCAAAGCTTCTGGGACAGAGAATTCAGAGGTGGAACATGTCAAATAACACCATGTTTTTAAACTTCCACCGAACTCACCTTTAGTGTGTGTTGGTCTGGCACAAACTTAAACCGAATTTTGAATTTTGCTTGGGTGTGTTACTGCAATTAATAAATCACAAAAAAATGGTGAATTTCCACGTCTCCCAGCAGGCTGGTGCAGGTAGAGCTGCTTCGCTCTCACTCAGAGGTGGAGTTTATTTCCAGCTTCTGAGTATCTTTGCAGGGAACTTCAAATCTTGTGACACTTTTCACATCCTTATCTCTCACATACTGAATTTGGGTCAATGATGTCCAAGTGTTTTTTCCTTGTGAAGTATCCTAACATTTTATTACTAAAGTATTTCTCATACAATTACTTTGATGTAAGAAGATCTAAGTGATTTTTATCAGGAAAATTAAGGAAGCTGTGAATTCAGATTTCCACTTACTGCACTGCTAAAGTTGCATTCCCATGCAAGTAGATGTCACTTATCAGTAGAGACCCAAAACCCCCAGAAATTTAAAAGAAATAAAGCCACAAAACTAAACCAGAAAGAGCTGCTGAACAAATCTATTACTCTTTGAGTTTCACAGAAGTTATCTCAAGCTGATGTTACCTCCTCTACCAAAAATGAATAGGGAAGCTGTACCCCAGAGCTTAAGTATTTTTTGTATTTTTTTTTTCCAGAAAGTACACCAGATTCTATGCATTCTGTGCATTAGCTGGTGCTAAATTCAGTGGCTCCTTTTGCAGATTCCCTGACTATCACAACCTTTCTTGTGTTTCTAACTCCTGATCTCTGTGTGCACAACACGCTTGCCGTGTAGTTCAACGTGACCAATAATGCTGAGTGATGTAAAAAGCCAAACAGTCTTATAGTTCTCTAGAATATGCAAATACCTGTAGACTTGAGTATAAGAGGTGTGAGAGGTCATGTGAGGTTCTCTGCTGACTGCAAGTTTGAAGCAGGGGTTTATGTTGATTAAATTTGAAGTCCTTGTATGAGTTGTGTGAGTCACACCCTTGGACAGCGTTAAAGTGCAGCAGGTTGTGCCAATTGCTGTTATATATGTAAAGTTCCTTCTGCCTGCTTGGAGAACTCCAGAGGATTGAGCCTCTGGTGTTTTGTCTTTGGCAATGTATTGGAAACCTCATAAAGGGCAGAATTTGGAGGAAAAACCTCTGAGTGTCAGCCAGTACTAACAAGCATTTCCTTCCCCCAGCCTTTCACCTGTATTGCCTTTCTGTGTTCCTAAGTTATTTACCTTTTTCTTCCCTCCCATGTATCATCAGAAAGTTGCAAATTGTAGGTCATAGAGTTTTTAGTACTATCTAAATGATACAGGGCAACAAGTTTTATTTCAAGTTCTGGCTTCTTTGTCTGACAGTGTAGAAAAACAGTGGTTTGTTCAGCAAACTTCCTGTGACATTTGTCCAGGGACTTTCAATCTGCAGTACTGAAATGCATTTTCCCTGCTTAGATGAAGGAAAAGATTTAGACATTGAGTTGTAAACGATAACAGATGAAGTGTGAAGCTGTTCATTTTTAGAACTCCTTGTACCATCTTTGAAGTCAGTAATATAATTAAAATTATAATGGAATGTGTAGGCTTTATTGAACAATTAGCTAGTGAGCTTTTTGCTGGCTTGGTGTAGCTTATTCTTAATTGCAAAAATTTGAGTTCATTTTGGTGTGAATTTGAGATGAATTAGGAGTATCCTGACTATAATGGATTTTGATATTGCACCCTACAAACTTGGGAGTTTTCCTTGCTAGTGAATTAACCACTGTGTGTGTTTCCACTGCAGCTTGCATCACCCAGGTTCTGAGACTGCTGTGATAAGCTGAGAGGCAGCACACTGGAGACAGTTAAAATACCTGAGCGTGGGCTACTGGAAACCCAAAAGCTGCAGGCATTTGTATCAATTTTCTCCAGAAGACATTAGTAATTCAGTATTAATCTTCCATAGATGATAAACGACTTGGATTTTCTCACCCAGGTCTCAGACTGTCTGGGAGTGATCTACCTCTTTTTCTCTAATCTACTTTATTCTGGAAAGGGCTGCTACAGAGCCTTCCCCTCTGCTTCCAGAGCTTCAGTACAATCTTGGGAGCTGTAGCTCTCCAGTGGTTGCAAGAACGGTGTGAATATATAGATTTTGTCCAACTCTCTTAATTTCATAGAGCTGTAAGTGGTAGAAACAGAGGCAAGGATTAACTGTATCCTTTTTCATGCAAAGAAGGATCTGAATGCATCATAAATTAATTTACAAGACCTTTTAAAGAGGAAAGTTGTTAAATCTCCAGTATGTTTGTTACACATTTACCACATGCAAGTTCAAATGTGCAGTTGACTGATTTGAACCTTGAGAAGGTTGGAAGGGGAGCTCAGAAAAATCAAGTCCAGCATCTCCTTCACCAGACAGAAGTAATTGAAGATTCTGGCTTCATCTGCTTTTATGCTTCACAGTTCTTCCAGAAAAAAAAAAGCCATATGTTACCCTGAGTTGATTTTTTTCTTGCTGTAATCTAAGTTTTTTACTACTTAGGGTGTTCTCCAGAGACATGGAGAAAAAAATCTCTTATTCCTTTTTGGGACAGCCTTTTACATCTTTGAATACAGCTTTATTCTCTGTCATCTCAACCTGAAATTAAATAATTCATTTTGTTAGTATGTCCTCACAGGTCACACCTTAGAATGTGGCATTAAAAAATCCCTTACCTAAATAAAAGGGTTCAGTTTCTAAAGGGAATTTTTCTTACCAATGTTGTAGATGTGTAAATAGGCAACATTCTGCTTTGTACTTTCCCAGATTTTTGTCCATTCCTACATCTTTCACTTATGCTTGACTAGAATCCTGAAGCTAGTTGGACACTAGCCCAGAAGAGCTTGATCTGATAAAAGATTAAATTCTCCTTTTCGTTTAAGTTTTCAGCTAAAAATGATCTCATTAGAGTTAAAATCAAGTTGTTTTGTTTATCTGTGATTTATTTAATATTCAAAAATGATGGAGCCAAGATACCAGCTGAAAATCATACCAGTTGATGAGTGAGATGAGAAACGATTTCTGTAAGAGCATGCCACAAGAGGTTAAAAAGAATCTGCCAACTCAGCCTGTTGCAGAGGGTAAATTTGCTTTTGTGAGAGCATCTTGAATTTGCTCTTGTGAGAGCATCTTGACTCTGCTGGAGCTTCTCAGTATTTATATGTAACTAGGCCTTTAGAGTTTTAACTGATGCTGAGTTTCATAAGAAACTCTGTGTTCTGCTGTTCTCCAGACCATTAGAAGTGTTGAGCATTGCCTGAAGCTTAAGTACTTTGTGGCATGTTTCTCTTTAGGCTTTTCCCTTAAATCTGTGGAGTTAACGGGTCACATAGCAGCAGTCAGTGTTTCTGCAAGAGCAAGCTGTATGTTCCTCTTTCATTGTATGGAAGCACAGCCTACAGACTGAACATAATACCGTTTAAGGTTTTAACCTTTTCAGATTAAATTACCATAAGAAAGTTTCCCCGAGGCATTTTAATAATGACAACTTACATAGACCTTTTTGTCTTCTACTTCTATAGGCATTAACATTTTGGCTTTAATCAATGTGGCTCAGACTTAAACCTTACAGGTTTTCCTATAAGCTGTTTAGTTAGATGGACCTTCATAGCAATTCTTACTTGTTAATTATTTCCCTTCCCTTCAGTTTTCTATGCACATGCTCATAGCTTGTGCCAGGGTTTAGGTTTCTTTTCCTTTCTTCTTTTTCTTCAGTGAAAAAATGAAAAGGATTTGGTGGATTGTGAAGTAGAAGGGATGTAGTGTGTCATATATACTGGGTGAAGATAGTATTGAAATACTGCCTTCTGAAAGCAATGACTTGAAGAGATTTCAGCTTCTTGCATGTGGTATACACAATACACTGGGAATGGTGAGAAATCTTCTGTCTTTGTCCAGGAGCTGCAGTGTTTTCAATGGTTAATGCAAAGACACTTTGTGATTGAAGAATGACTGCTGAAAAATAAATAATCAGGCAAAAAGGCAAGAAAATAATTACATTAACCCAAGGGTGGAGTTGTACAGAGGTGTTCAAAGGTACTGCAGAGGAGGTGCCAGAAAGAACGGAGGTGGGTAGGTTCCTGGTCTGCTTATTGACATCAAAATGTAATAAGATAGCAAGAAAAAAGAACTGAAAATGAGATCATGAATAGAAGGCAATTCACTTAATGGGGAAATTTATATAAGTAAAAGGGACAAACAAATTCCTTCTCTGTCAAATGTTTGCAGACACCTTCACACAAAGTGAGGACCATGCAGGTAGAAGGACATCAGACTTTTGGGCTCAGTTGCGGATGCTGCTGCTTAAATTGATGGGAGTGAAAGGAAGGATGGAATAAAGGATCATATGTGAGTGGACTTTAAGTCCACAGACCACCAGCAGTGTCTTTTCCTTGGGTTTTTTCCTTTGTCAGGTCCTAATAAGAGCTGGTAGTGCTTGTGTGAAGGAGGAGAGGTGGACACCTGGCTGTGCAAGATGCAAGTTGTGTGCTACAGATCTGTGGTGTCTTAGAACATGGGAGATGGAAGGGGCCCTGGCAGCAACTTATTTAAGATTATTTGCAGCATCATGGAGTTGTCCTGGAAGAGAGAAGAGCACTGTTCAGAAGTTCTAGGTCAGTTAAGGAAAGTACCAGCAGTGTAGAGATGACAATAACAGGCAGAACCTCAGAACCTCAGAAGAAAAAACTGTTAAAAATGGGGTTACAGCATGATCTCTGTCTTAGAGCAGTTAATTAACAAGTCTTGGTTTAAGTACATCAGCTCTCCTGCATGATACACTAAGCTGTCCATCCTTTTTCCACGCTTTCCTGGAGCAGAGTTCATTAGGACGTTAGAAAAAAGCTCTTGTTTGTAGGTAAAGTGAGGCTGATCCATGAAAAGAGAAGTTCTGTCCTATAGGTCTTTGGATTACCCTAAATGTTCAAAATCTAAATGATGAAAACTTCAGCAGCCAACAGCACAACACCAAATCATTCTGTGTTTCTATAATTTTTTTTGCTTGTATTTTCTTTTATTTTAAATTGTGGGTTTCATTCACATCAAACAATTTGTACACAAATAATTGGAGGGGAGGAAGATGTAGTTTATGTCACTTGTTCTGCTGTAGCAAAGGCTAATAAATATGAGGCTACAAAATCAGTTCCAAAGCTAAATGCATCAGTGCTGTAAGATTATAGATTCAGGCCCAAACAGTGCTAACCTGAAAGTGTTTTTTGAGACTTGTTTTTGAGAAATATTACTCCAAATCATGCTCTATACAAAGAGGCAACATCTTAGTGTAACCTAAATCTCAACATTTTGAGAGTTAATTATGGCAACAATGCGGAAAGCATCAATTGGAGATTTACAGGCAAAACAGAGAAACTGTATCTGCTTGGGGCTGGGGATGAAAAAACCCAAACCACAAGGTAACTGGTAAGGCCCCAAAGTGATACATGAGGAACATATGCTGTGAATTGTACCTTGGGGAGTAGGGGAGAGTAATTTTGAATGGGACACAGGAAGGCTGTTCCATCTGTTGCCTCTTCAGCTGAGACACTGAAGTAAACATTAGGATAGTCCATTTTACTAAGTTGGAAAATAAGATGGATAAAGGTATGTGGTAACACAAACAGAGTAGCAAAGTGGTCTTGAGTGTGCTTGACTAGGAAGGTAAATTCTCAACAGCTTTTCATCTGGTATTTGTACAGAGGATTTTCACAAAATGAGGTTGGACAAATAGTCCTGCAATCAGTTCTGCAGTAGAAGTGTGGGGTGCTTTATGACAGTGTGCAAGACA
Source organism: Cyanistes caeruleus (assembly GCF_971803275.1). Lineage (NCBI taxonomy): Eukaryota > Metazoa > Chordata > Aves > Passeriformes > Paridae > Cyanistes > Cyanistes caeruleus. The sequence continues at coordinate 77,652,989 of NC_141705.1, forward strand.
TGACACAGGCAAGTGTGGAACAACGTGATGAAGGAATGATCAAGATTTTAAAATGTCTGTTGTTGTTTAGCCTGGTTCTTCCAGGCTGGCACAGTTCAAGAGCCCCCTGTTCTGAAGGAGTAGCTTACTGCTGAAACATCCACTGCAGCTCTTCTTCCTACTTTCCAATCAGTAATGTTGGTTTTTTCCCCTCTGGAATGCGTAGGGAAAATCTAATTAATTTGGGGATTGTCAGACTGAACTGCAGTAAGGTTAGTGGCTCTTTTATTGTATGTATTAATCTACTGAATTCTGTTTTATGGTCATGGAATAATAGAACATAGTAAACTAGCATATAGCCTGATGACAGCCACACAATTGAATTTATTCAGTGCAGTTTTCTACCTGTCTCATCTGGGAGTTTTTAGGTTTCTTTTTGTGCTTAGCATTTCTCTCATGCCAGCAAATACAATCATATAGCTGGAAAGAAATATCTGTTCCTTCAGTTGTGTTTATACACTGCATAAATAGAAACAGAAAAAAGAAAGGGACTTTTGTCTATCTCCAAAATGTAGAATAATACCTACAAATTCAAATGCATGTAAAGCTACAAGAATTTCAACTCTGTTGTGCACTAATGGGTCCACATAGCACAGCTTATAGAAGTTACATTTTTGTTTAACAAAGAAATGTTAGTTTTGCTATGACTAGGGTATCAGGTGATACTGAAGATACTGAATGTATGTGTGTGTATGTGTATGTATATTTCACTTCCTGTACCTTTGATTTCATAAATGATTGAAAAATAACCTTGTGATTTTAATACATTCTGTTGCATATATAATCTTGTTCATTTTCTTATTTTGGTGCCCCACTCTTACACATTGCATTCCAGCCACAGGCTTTTGAATATTTGCAAAGTAAGTTGTTATCCTGACTTTACATATATGGAAAATAAGGTCCAGTGTAGGCAATTTTCTAATTTCTGCTAATGATAGTTTTCAGTGAGTCTAATTTGATGCTTTCATCTCATGCATTTGATGTAAAGGGTATGTTCTTTGACACCTACTATTTTTTAAAAAAGAGAGAGATGGATTTGCAGAAAAAAATACCATTGAGAACTTAACTGATGCTTCATAGAAAGAAAAACATTGATTTTTGACCCTAAGAGGTTTAAAGCAAAACCTGGTAGATTACAAATTCCAGGAATAAATCTAAATAGCAGCAACTTAGACAACAGCTCAAAAACTGGGGATAGAGGAGGAGGGGAAGTAGCATTAGTCATGTAGGTCATGGGACAGACAAGTAGATAAGTCAGGGAGTAATCAAATGCCTTAGGTGTCTTTGTAGTAATGGAAAAAAGGTAAGGGGTGAACAAGCAAAACTGGAAATTTTAGTGTACAGTCAAGATTGAGTTCAGTGCTCTAAAAGATCTATCAGGATAACTTGTATAACAGGTATGTGTTTAAAAAAAGCAGCTTGTTTTGTACATAATGTGCTTGCTTGTAGTTCCAGAATGAAGTAAAGAAATTTAAGCCACTGGAAAATCTGAATAAAATGCATACATCATGTGTGGTGATAGCCCTACATGTGAGATTTCTATTTCAAGGTTTGTTGGTGAGCCTGATCTTTCATGGACTGTAAATCAAACTACCTACCAAGTACCTATCAGCCCATCTTGTGTGTCTGAGCGTACCTGCTTTGTCCAAGTAGAGTTCTTGGTAACTAAGAAACCTCAAAAAACACCTCAAAACTGTGTCTTTTGTAAAATTACATGTGCTTTTCCCTACCAAAGCAGCAAGCTAAAGTAAACAAAGCTTCTTTAAGATAACAAGTGGCATTATCCATGGCATAGAACTTGGATGATAATGTCTGCACGGTTAAAAATTTGAATAACAAATGGGAGATAAACATCAGCTGGGAGGCATGATAGAAGCAGGAGTCTACTTCTACTGCTGCCAATCTACTTCTGATGTCACAGAGGACAGAATAGCTAGTGGGGAGACATAAATTAGCTTCAGTCACATTGGAAGAAATCAGCTGAGGAAATGAAAGAAATCTTTTGGATATAGTGATTATGAAGTGATCTTAAATGCATGTGGTGGGTTAATGGTTGGACTCAAAAGTCTCTTCCACCCTGAATGATTCTATGATTCTTTGCTCAGAAGGGGAGGAGGAAGAAAGACAGACTAAAAGATGGGGATGTTCACCATCTCAGAGGATTTGCGAGTAAGATCTGATGAAGACAAGTATAATGAAAGACAGGAATTGGCTGGGAAGAGTACTGAGGTCTCAGAGCACTGTATTAAATGTCTAGTTCAGTGAAACTGAGCTCCTTGTTGGTCACATATTAAACTCTAGCAGGAAGGTGTCAGAAAGAAAGTAGAGCAGCTCTAAATGTGAAAGTGAAAGAGTAATGTAAAATTGAGGGCAAGACTGCAAGTTCAAGGTGCGTTGATCACGTTTCCTGAGGTGTATTTTACAACTCCACGTACGTTAGCAGAAAAAAGACAATATCCACCAAGTGTTGGTCTGCTATTCCTTGGGATGAAAAAACTCATAGCAGTAGGAAAGCTAAAATTTCAGTGCTCATGTACATTGTCCTCTCTTTAAAAACAGTCATTTTGCAGTCAGCTAGCACAATTAAAAGTAGCAAGAAATAGGTAAGATCAAAAAAAAAGCATAGCTCAGGCCAAAAAACTCAAAGAGATACCAAACATAGAGTACAACTGTTACTGATTGTCTTCAAAGGGCAAGTTATCTTTATCAGGATTGCTGAAAATTCAGAGCTGAGAGAAAAATTGTGTATTTAGTGCCTTGATTTAAGAAGGGAAATAAAAGGCATGGGGAATTAGAAATGTGTCAGTCAAGATGAAAAGTGCCAGAAGAAATAGTCAGACAAACTATTTGCAAGCATCTGGGAGATAACAAAGAGGTGAGAAGCAACTTACATGGTATGACATGGTTTAGTTTTGATAAATTTAATCTAATGTCTGTTTGGAAGAGTCACAGGACATGTGGATAAGGGATAACCGTAAATGCCATCTCGACTGCAGGAAGGCTTTTCTTGCATGAGACTGGTGCAAACAGGCCATGTGCAAGGTAGAACTATATTTGGCTACATGGAATGAGAGTTTAGTAACTGTACTTAATTATCAGTATTCCACTTTCAAACTGAGACAGCACAACATGTTTTTTTTCATAGGGGCCTGTTCTGTGGTTTTTTTCTTTTCAGCCTGTTCCTTAATTCTATCAGCTGACTGGAGAAAAATGGTTATAAATTTTGGGTACTACTGGCTTCCTTGTAATGACCCTAGTGTCATCTGTGGGGCAGAAATTATAGGAGTTTCTATTTTTTTACTAGGGAGTATGAGGTTTGAATAGCAGGAAAGCAAGACAGGTTAGACACACGAAGGGAAGGAAAAAACTTCCCAGTTTCAAGAACATGGAAGCACTGGAATGGATTGCTTAGGGAGACAGTACTGATTGGTGGAAATCTTCAGGAATGCCTAGGCTTGTATCTCAGGGATGACAGATACAGAGTTAATCCTGCTGTAGGTGGGAAAGTGGATTGGGTGACCTCTCCATGACTATAAAACAGAACTGTGAGAGTTTGTGTAGAATACGTTGCCTTTGTTTTTATGTTACATGTTTGGGGAAAATCTTTTCATTGGCTTGTGTACCCTCTTTATCTTTGTGGATGCAGATTTTTTTATATACATATAAACACATAGATTTTATATGTTAGCATATACGGTGAGTATATTCCATTTAAAATACAGCCAGCCAGCTCCTGGTAGCAGTTGTGAATGATTTCCAGCCACAGTTGTCTGTCCTTTATAATAGCCAAGTTGTTTGCAAACTGTTCTGGGTAGTCCACCACTACACCAAAATATTTGTTCTTAAGGCTTCTCTTTTCCGAGGTTTCAAGTAAATCCACAAGTAGATCCACTGGGGGTGCTTTGTAGCCAGAAATCACCTCTGTATTTGTGTGAGACGGTAGGAGGGCTCTAATCAATACCCAGGGTCCAGCATGGCCTGTTTCTGCGGGACCAGTGGCGCTGGTTCCACCATAAACTCTGCTTTTGTCTGGCCTGATGCCCTAGAGCTGGCTTTTGTGCTCTCCTGGTGGGGCTGCAAGTCTGCCTTACAATTGCAGATAAAATCCAGGTTGCTACAAGACATTGCAAAATCAGGTATTGAGTTGCACAAGACTTGCCTGCTGTTTCTAATTCACCACTTCTGAAAAGGCCAGACCCTTGATTTACATCTGTGTACTTCACCTAAAGCTTTCCCAATAGGTAATTCTCAGGGTGGGTTTTGTTTTGTTTTGTTTCTCTTCTGTTTTCTGCCCCATCTTTCATAAGATTAACCATGGTTGGGTAGAATTGTTAGAGCCACTTTGTCTTCCTGTGCAGCCTGCAAATAAGTAATTTACTAGAAACAATAATCTGTATTATACTGTAGCCCAGGATTGTGCCTTAATTCCAGTATAACTTAGTCAGAAAGTCATAATCAGCTGCAGTGCACTTTTATCTTGTTGAGAAAGTACAGAACAAGTACCTCGATAACCAGATCTGATCCATCAGTGTGTACACAGGTGTGCACACATCCAACTGGGTCACTTCACTTTTGCCTTATAGGTTATATTTTGCAGCTTTTTTCAAGTGTGGAATCGTTCTGTGCTTCACAGCTCTCGTATTTCATAAATATTCTCAGTTACTTAAGGCTCCCATGTGTCTGTTTTTCTGGATGTTATTACCAGTATGAGCAGCTGGGCAATTAGTAAGAAGGAAAGGCCTGTTATTCCACATGTATATAGTGCCGAGAATTGGAGTGGTGATATACAGAAAGCAGCTATTGATTTGATCATTAATTTCCCTTTTAAACATTAGCCAGAATGCATTATAAGGCAGGTAAATAAACTGTTTACTGTAAGTCATCCATAAGATGTAAATGCCTTGTCACAGGACAAAATAAAATTCACTCCTCTACAAACAGTGCTACAAGCAATTTGTTAAGATGCTCTGGTTTTTCTTTCTGTGTGACTACAGCTGCTAAAAGTTCTTGGAAAGAGGGTAATATTTCATCAGCTGAACAGCAGGAATTGTCAATTTTATTGGAAGTTAAATTCACCTATTCTTTTTTTATTGCGACCTGTGCCCCAAATGCAGTTTGGAAAACAAAAGAGAAAAATGCAGCTATTGGTGTAAGTGTGTCTTTGCCGAAGCTTGTAACAGTCTTTAACAGCTTTATCTTCGCTGGCTCCATGCTTTTAAATGCAAATTGAGAACTGGGGGTGGTGGGGACAGACAGCTTTAATGGATTATGCTCCCTACTAACCAACCCCTGCATTACTACAATATACAAATGAACATGTGTCTGGAAGCATATGAGAAGCAAGCTCTGGTGTTTGCTGTCACTTGTGAGAATTTTTCAAGAAGAGATGATTAAAAAATACCTGAAGTTTAGCATTTTGCTTTCTGTTCTTAAGCATGTAGAGGCTCTTGATGTTTACTCCATGAGCAGTAGAAGTAGTGAAAATAGATTTGTGCCCTTGGTATGGTACCTCTGTCCTGCAATGGCCTGAGCTCCCCTCTGTAGTTTCTGTCCAACATAATTTATTCCTCTTTCCCTGGCATTCAGCTCTTCCAGCCCTTAACTGTCCCACAGAGCCTTCTCCTTCTCTGCATGTTCCCCAGCAGTGGGCTGGGGACAGCAGAGCTTCTGCTACATCTGATTCAGAGCTGCAAGAGGCAGCAGCATCAGGTTTCCCCCTTAGTGGTTAGGATTTTTCTTAGGTCTCAGCGCGTGATTTTTAGGCAAAAATCCCACTGCTTCTTATGTTGCTGGCAAAAATTACTACAACATTATGTAAATATAGTTGGCTTCTTTACAGTCTCACTGTGCACTTCATTTTCTGTATTTGCCAATACAACATAAAGGGAAATAAGTGTCTTAAAAATCACATTGTAAAGGGCTGTGATATGTCATGTTGTAAACCACTTACAAGAAGGAAGATGCTTGTTTGCTTTTCTGAAGATTGAGATGAGTGCTTTGAGAATTACTTTGTTGCACACTAGGTATTGTTAAACTCTTTATATATAAATACATATACACAAAGACACCAATCCAATATATATACAGGTGTATTCCTGATAATATGCAGGGTTTAGGAATATGACAAATATTCCTGAACATCCTCAAGGAATCTGGTGTAGAAACGTGGGGGAAAGCAGGAGGAGACATTATGTGGAATAGGGACGTTGTCAGCTTCTTTCTAACTTTATTTGGAAAGAACAGGGTTTGTGAAATCCTGATGCAGATCTCTGGGATGGTGCTTGTCGGGAATACAAATTGGAAATACTGAGATATAATCTCAGCAGTTTATTAATGCATTGTTACACAGTGTGGATGAAGAAAGGTAAGAGCTCTGTAGTAGCAGAACAGCAGATTTCCAAATATGCCATTTCCGTCATGAAATTTGAAGTGTGTGATGCTTTGCTAAAAGCAGCAGCACTTGGAGTCTGACAAATCAGGGGTAGTGGTTCTGTTTTCCCTTGGGTTTTTTTGGTTTTTTTCCCTGCTGCTTCTGGCTGCTTAGGAGATGATTTTTGTACTCTTGTTCTGTGTGTTTGTCAGTAGTGAATGCTGGCAGCTGGGTAGAGAAATTGGAGCTCATTTTAGGACACTACACTCCCCAATTTAAGTGTGACATAGCTGAATTTTGAATACACCAGAGACAGTCAAATATGAGAAACACATTATGATTTATTTTGCCCCTAATTAATTGCTATTTGGCAATGTGTTTGCTTTATTCCTTTTTTTTTATTTTTTTTTAATAAGTGCACTCCACTGTGACTCTTTCCAGCCTTTGTGGAAAATGCTCCCATCTTTCTACTCTGTTCTGTTGTGCCCTTGTGTTTTTGAGGATCTGATCTAAAAATCTCAAGGCCAGCCATAAGCAGAACTTCAGCATAGCCTGTATGTATTCCTTCCATGTGTGGAAGATCATGTTTGCATGGGTTCAGTCAACTCAGTAGCAATCCTGAAGAATTCTGTGGGATGGCTCATTGTTCTGAGGAATTCTTATTTGCTGCAGAGCATGTAAAACATCTTTGCTCTGCGTAAGTAAGTCATTAGATTGCCATTAAAATGAATTCCATCATTTAAAATACCTAATTGTGCTGTTTTCTCTAGAGATTTTGTATTTTTACTGACTAGTTAACTTGGTTGTTGTTAATGATAAGCACTTTTATATCTGTATTAAATATAAAAGTTGTAAAGATAAAGCTGTTACCCTTTCAGAAGGTAAAGAGAATCAATTTCCAATCTTTTGAGAGGCACTCTGCAATTAAGCAATCTGTTACAACAATCTGTAGATGAATCACCCTTGAGGGAAGTGCTTTAAAAGACATTGTTAATTCCGTGTTGATTTATGTTATTTTCCTGTGTAATCAAGAAATGGTAGGGGAGTGGAATTACTAAGTCATGTTATGGAGGCAAACACAGACTCACTGGATGGTGTAGGTTGGAAAAGACCTTCGAGATCATCGACCCAGCACTGCCAAGTCCACCACTAAACCGTGTCTTGGGAGAAGAGACTGACTTAGTGAGGATTCCCTCGGTGCCCCCGTTCAGATCAGCAATGAAGATACGAAACAGAGCCAGCCCAGATACTGAGTCCAGGCAATACCACTTGTGATCTGCCCCCAGCTGGGTTTAACTCCCTTCCCCACCTCTCTTCAGACTCCACCTTCCAGCCAGTTTGGCCAGGAGGATGATGTGGGAGACACTGGCACAGAAGCTTTACTGAAGCCTAGGTAAACAACATCCACAGCCTTCCCCTCATCCCCTGAGGAGGTCACCCTGTGATAGAAGGAGATCAGGTTGGTCAGGTAGGACCTGCCTTTCATAACCCCATGCTGTCTGGGGCTGGTCCCCTGGCTGTCACATAATGTGACTTCTGGCAAATTAGCTCAGCACTTCCAGAAAAGTTTCACTATTATGTTCCTTGGCATTGGCTCTGAACTCGTGATGTAAAGTGTCTCGGAAGAACAGAATTTTATCAAATGGTTTCAAAGGGCACTTAAAGAGAAAGCATGATCAATATCTTGTTAATGCCACACTTTCATTAATATTGCTGTAGGCTGGGAGAAGTCATTGTGCCTCATTTCTTATGTGCATATATTTTTCCTAGTGGAATTTAAATTATGTTAGTATTCAGAAATACAAGTATTGTGAAGTGGAAAGAAGCAGAGCACAGGGAGACAGACAATGGGCTGTGGAACAGCAGTTTGTGGAGCAGCTTCAATGTGCTAGGACTAGTCTGCCTGGGAAAAAAGCTCAGAGAGGCTGTGGTACAAATGGCATAGGTAGTGGGAATATGACATTACCACTCGCTGCCCCTTGCAGTCAGAAGTTGAAGGCTGTCATATGGAACAAGGACATTTTGGTTTTTAAACTACAAAAGGCAGGGTTATTTCATGCAGTGTGTAGCTCAGCTGCAGACAGCCTCGCTCTTGTGGATGCCAGAGCACTCATGTGGTTTAACCGGTTCATACAAGACTTGGACAAACCTGTGGAAATGTGGTCAGTTAAGGGATGCTAACTGCAAAGACTGAATCTCAGAAAATCCCTGGAAGCTGTGACTGCTGAGAATACTGGTAAAATTTGGTCTTCTAGTGCTTGGCCAGTGCTTACATTATTCCTTAGCCATCTGCTTCCAGCCCTGTTTGGAGGCAGAGTGATTTGGGAATCGTTCCCAGACATGACTGCTCGCTTTTCTTGGTGGTGTTCCCAACAGGTAAAAACTGACACGAGAATGCTTCTGGATGCTCCTGAAGTATTTTGTTAGGGTCACATAGATTATAAGGGAGATTTTTAATTTAAGATAACCATTACCATTTCTTCATATCTCATAGTAACATTCATTCTCAAAAAGTAATTTCATACATAGAACTATGTGAGAAGAAAATTAGTTTTGATAGGGTAAGAAATGTTGCAGGAAAAATGCCTTGACACAAATAGCTGAGGGGGCAAGGCAGCATTGTGGTGGGGGAAGGGATGGAAAATGTGGTCATTTCCAACCGCCTCCTTTCATTGTGGGATTGGCATCACTTGGGAAAGTAATTTTAACCTCATGGCTACTTTAATTTCCTGTTCTGTAAATTGGTAGCTGCTTAACTTCCCAGCTTAGTGAGCAGTGATTCCAGTTGTACGTCAGGCATCCTCTGAAGGAGTACCTAGCTGAGGAACTGCCAAAGAGTTCCAGAAGTCTTGTGCTTCTGGAAAAAAAAGGGTGAAGGCCATGTTTTAAAATCCATGTCATACTGAATACTTTCAGATCACAAGTATTCTGTACTTCCTTTTTTATACCTCTGAAGAAATTTCACCCTAGTCTGTTTTTCTAAGTTCTGCTATTACTGTCAGACATCAAAAGTGCACCACTTATTCCATTTTGCTTTTTTTCCTCACTCAAAAAATCAAAAAATAACGAACCTCCCCCTAACAAGGCTTATGAATCCTTTCTGAAGTGGGTTAAATTCTTGCATTAACAGGCACGATTTTCCTATATTCCCATTTGAATGCTTGGTAGGTGATAATGTGTTGACCAAAGTCTTCTGAAGGTAAATTTGTTCAGTAAAATAAATGAAAAAAAGTTATTATGGTCTTGAGTAAAACAAAAAATAATTACAATGGGCATGCCTTCTGGACCTGTGCAAACAGCAAATTTACAAGAGAGTAAACTGTCAGATATGTATTTTTCTCACCTCGTTTCATTTTCCTGTAAAGTCAAAGTTTACTTGCCAAGTGTATTTAAAGATAATTTAGTCAGTGAAACTTAGAGGCCTAAGTCACTATGAAGTTTCCCAAAAACCAGTAGTGTAATGTGGAAATACTGAATAGATGCATGATGGTTATGCAGTGCTATTTAAAGATGCATGTAGATGCAGTTAGGTATATTTTTAAGAACCACCTGCTAAAAAGAGCAAGAATAGATGCAAATTTGAAATTTTTAGCCACACAATCAGATGTGGTGTTAGAGCTGCATCCCAAGGATGCAGATGATCCTTTCCCAGTAACAGGAGCTTGGCAACTTCAACATAAATAAAAGCTAATACATCAAAGTCACTACCGAATGCCTCAGTCTGCTACTAATTTGCATTTTATTTGTGAAGGTATGGCAGAAATTCTGTTCTTTGTAATAGTGTTATTCATTCAGACTTGAACTCTTTGAGCTTTGATATTTCATATGTCTTTTAGATCCTTCTTTCACCACCAGCTGTTGTTCACTATTAGTTTCTGGTAAGCGATAGCAACAGCTTTGGCAGAGACAACAGTAGTGAAGTTCTTAAACTTTAGGCCAAGTAGTTTCTTAGTGGAGCAACGTTTTTCCCAAGTCTTCTAACTAGCCTTGAACACTGTTACATAATTTAAATTGTTATAAATTAGAAGTTCATGGAAAAGTAATGGTGCCTAAACAGGAACCACACCACTACCTGCTCAAAGTGTTTCTTTTAGTTTAGTCTACTTCAATATTTTCCATGGTAACTATTTTTAAAAAGTAACTTTGTGTTTTAAGTTGATCCTAGCTTCATCCTATGACAGTCAGTGTATTGTTGAATGCATTTAAAATACTGATTTTGTGTCATGTTCCTTCCCAGGTGCATTCTGCTCCCTCTCTTGGGAATGAAGCCCCCTCAGCAGAGCCTCTTCATGCTGGTGGATTCAGTGGACGAGGGCTGTAATGTTTCTGAGGGTGAACAGACTTCCACAAGTTTATCTGGGACAATAGCAGAGATTTTAGCCAGCCACTTCGAGTTCTTCCCTCCCTGGCTGCTCCTGCTGTGTTCTGCCCGCAAGCAGAGTAAAGCTGTTACAAAAATGTTTACAGGTGAGCACAGAATACGGGAATTGTTTGGGACCTGTACCTAGGATGTTGTATGTGCCAGGCCCTGGGGATGGTGGAAAGCACTCCTGCATGCTTAGTTCTGAAAAATGACAATAGCAAAAGTAGTAATTCTAAAAAACACCCTGTTTCCCAAGGACTATGGAAAGCTTAAATCAGCCAAGCATTTTAGGGTTAAATTTTATCTTTGCAAAGCATCTGTGTTCTCTTCAGTGTTTTCAGTTTTCCTCTTGCTTTGCTCATTTTATAAAGCTTCAAACAGCATAGGTGATGTGTAAGTGCAGAAGTATTTCAGCTGCATACACCCATTCCTTACAACCTCAGAAGGCTTTCCTTTCATCTCCCAATAAAATCTCTCCCCATGTTTGCAGAAAGTGGGTAATAATCTCTGAAGGTGAAATTGGAGAGAGGAACAATGTAGATGTGGATTCTTGGACTCTGCTTTTGGCAAAGTTTGCACAGTAAAAAAAAAAAATTTTACAGCTTCTTCATCCAGGCTTTACTGTGTCATGAGAACATTTCTTCACTGTAATGACATTGTTACTGGAAGTTCTCTGAAATTCAATAAAAGGCAATATGTGGACTGGATTCCAGGCCTGTGTATAAAGCCTGTGTGTATTAAGGACACAATTAGGACAAAAATGTGATTATAGAACTTAGACCCATAGGCTTGCTCGTTTCCACAGTGGCAGAAGGTCAATGGGATAATTGCATTTTGGAATGAAGCACTGTATTAATCAGTGGCAGACATGAAGACTGGTATTTGAGAGTATGTGGCAACTAAAAGAAACTTCAGGGTAGCTTCACTAAAAGAAACTTTGTAGGTTCCTTCAGGCATTCATATGGGAATAGTTTTGTCAAAATTTGGCTGATTAGATATGTTATTATTGCCAAAAAAACAGACAAGACTTTCTCACAACAGTCCTATTTCCTTTCCATTGAATCATACAGTGTTTCAGACTAGCCCTAAAAAATTGCTGTTGTCTTCTAAGTATATTTCCAGATGGGATTCCTGACAGGGAAAATCAGCAGAAGTAATGGATATGCCTTTAAAATAAATTTAATTCCAGTGAGTTAATTTTTCATTTCCAGAGAGTATGACTTGATGAATAGCATAAAGGAAATTGATGTGTGATACTATAATCTCATCTTTATTGTGGAAAAGGTAGAGCAAAGAAAGAATTGGATACAAATTGAGGGGAAATTTTAGGGTCTGTTCGGAGGAAGTTGTGGTTTAGCCACTATGAAAGGAAAATGTGACATTACAGCCAATGTGATGGCTGCCCATTTAATACACTGTTGGAGGATGTTCCAGCCAATATTCAGGGTTGCAGAAGGTGTAGTGAGGATAGGAGGAGCATGGCTGAAGCTTCTGTTAACTTCAGAAACTATGCAACTTGGTGTTGTAAAACCTCAAATAATATGTATTTCTTTTTGGGTTCTGGCCTGCAAAGGACTGACTGACATTAAGTCTTCTACTGGGGCAAACTATTCTCCTCCTTTGTGGTATTTGAATGTTTATTTTTAGCTGAGTCAATTTTTTTTTTTTTTAATGTAGTTGGTGGGCAGGCAGAATTGAAAATCAACAAGTATTTGGGCCAAATAAAAATCAGTTGCACTGTAACTGCATAAGAGAGATTGGGATCCCTTTAGGATTGATTAAGAAAATGTATCCCATCTGTAGTTTTTTCTGGTAAAAAAGTTTTGGAGTATGGTATGAAATACACATTAACCAATATTCATTTGTTCCCAGTAACTTTGTATCTGTTTTCACTTAAAATTTTCATGCAGTGAAAACTTCCTCCAGATCTGTCTGACAAATAGGTTTAGCTCTCATTTCAGCAGAGTGTACCCAATGACTGGAAGCAGGCTTGCTGCAGTGGCCTTGTCCTGATGATGCTCTTTTTTGGGTGTGCAGTACAGATGGGAGTGGTGCAAGCAGCTCCTGAGCCGAAAATAGTGATGACATGGAAGAGAGAGTCCAGTCTTTCTCACCCACTGTCATCCTGATGCTGCCAGTGGTGAATAATCATCCCTAGCACTCTTAAGAATGAGAAAAGGAGGAGGGGTGTTTGTTCTGATCCTCTTTGTTCTTTCACTTCTGGTGTCAACTTATTTATGAAAACTGAATAGCTGTGCCTGCATCTGCTGCAGCTTGTGCTCTGGGCCCTTCTGTATTCCCAGATCCTGTAGTAGCACAATGTGCTACAGATTTTTTCCCCTTACTGAGATTCTCAGCTTTCATTAATTTAAAAAAAAAGAGAAGAAAAAAAAAAAAGTTTTGCCTCTTGTGGCTACAGAGACAACCTCAAAAATATGAACCAAATGTGAGATGATGCCTGGCTGAGTCTGCGGTCACCCTCCACAGTGAGCAAATGCCAAATGAGTTACAAAAGGAGAGGGACAGATAACTGCCTTCTCTTCATGTGCTCTCTCACCAACTGCCACATTGATGCCTGCTTGCTTTTCCTAATCCTCTTCCCCTAAATTTAACAGTTCTCTCTTGCACCCATGGTTATCCACGTTGTCTCCCACATCATCATTTGTTATCATTTGGCTCCAAGTATGGGCACTCAAGCAGCTACATCAACACAGCCTTTCCAGCATGAAAGTGGCACAGAACATAGTTTTATATTTTTTTTCACTTTTAGCTAATGGGCTAATTCTAATGCTTCTTCTAAAATGAGACTAAATCTTGAAAGCACAGGAGTCGTGCTTACAAAACTAATTCCCTGTCTTGAAAAATCCCTCATATTAATTGGAAAACTTGAGGTATTTTAAAATCAGGCAATTTTACATAGATAAATTGGAGTGAGCAGCAGCTAATTTCTTATTAGCAGCATAAAGGTAAATAGGCAAAAGTGCATAAGTACAAATGGTTTTAAAAGGCTTTTTTTAATAGGCATTTACCTAATTTCTTCTTTTGCTAGACACATAAATCAAGTATCTGTGACATCTGGCTTGATTATACCCCTCAGTTAAACACTGACATTTTTCTGAGGAATTCCTTCTCAAGCATGAGTGCAGCAGTGCAGCACAACTGTGCAGATGTCACATCTCAGGGAGCCGGAGTTCTCATGAGGTTAATGGCAAATACCAGAAAAATACTGCAAAATTCAATAAAATATCAGAAGTGGAGGTGAAAGGGTTCCCTTCAGCCTCAGAGGCAGCTCAAGTTCCATTCACCCACTTGAATGTGACAATGTCTTCCATTTCTCACATATCCTTTTATTTGTCATTCAGTCCCAGACAGACAGGAACTTTTGGGAGTTGATATTTATGGGAATTCGTTCTTGATTGGAAATCTCGGGAACATGTCTTTCTCATGTTTCTACTGTTTACTGGTCTGAATAGATGTGGAGGGTTGTTTACCTTACAGCTTTTCAAAAAAAATTTAAAAATAAGCAAAAATGCAAAAATCTTAGAGGAATACACTAAAAAGTCACAATGCAGCTTCTCTCAGAAGCCTCAGTTTGTTGGTTGGAGCTACCCAAGTAGTTCTATTCCCCAAATGAAATCAGTTGCCAGATTTGGAGCTGAACCTTTCTGCCATTCCAGAAAATAAATTACATGAGACTACTTCAGGAGAGATTGCTTCCAAAATTAAAAATAAAAGTTGCCCTCTAATTTTTCATAGTAGGTTTGAATTTATTTGGGTAATTTCATGTTTCTTTGAAGTCTTCATGGGAGTTGGATGCTTACTATAAAAGATAAACTCTATATTTATGTGGCTGTAAAATTTACTGTTATAATATTGAAGATTTGAAAAAGCTTATTTCTTGCTTAGGTTTGGGGTTTGGAAAGAAAAATTATTTAGAATGCTTGGGAAATATATAGAGAGCTCTTAATTACTGTGTCCTTTCTTTTCATTACCACTTTGAAATCATTGCACTAGGGAATTTCATATTTCCTTGTAAAAAGTTGTGTGTGAATTTGGAATTTAATTGCCTTGTAATTAAAGAGGAAAGACTAAATTGTTTTAAATGGACTATTACCTGTAGATGTAATTAAATCAACTTCTGTGCAGTGACACGGACCAGCGAGAGCAGCCTCAGTGTCTCGTAGCACCTGCAAAAGAGGCAGATAAATTTGTAATGCACAATATACTGCAAATGCACTAAAAGCTAAGTGTGCTGCCTGGGTCTCCAGGTGCCCTTTACTCTGCTGGATAAGTTATTCTTTTTGAGCAGGTGTGCATAAATGCCCACAGAAGTGCCTAATTCAATACGTGTTTAGATCAGCAGCATAAATTAATAATGCCAAATTACTGCCATCTTTGTAATAATTTGGATTACTCTAAACCTAACAATTCAGTTAAATACATTAAAATGTACTTGAAATTTCTGTTATGTGCTTATGTAAATCCATTTAAAGATATAAAAGTGGAAGGATATTTTTAAGTATTGAAACTTGCTAGTTAATAGCTTTTTTACTATTAAAAGTATGAAAAAGTTGACATGCTATAAAAGTATTTATAACCAAGATACTTTTTTTTTCCCCTTTTGAATGACCCTAGGTCTTGCCAAGGAATACATTTGGAACAGATTTGTTTACAGAACTGCCAGAATGTAATAAATTAGAACAATCCATATTGGAGCTCCCATTGGGTTGGAAGTGATGTGTTGTAAGAAAAATTTTAACAATGCAAGAAGCAGGGTCGTGGGACTGCAAGTTCTGTCTACTGTAACTTCTGTTTTGCTGAGCTTAAGTAGTTCATGGGAATACATCTGAAACAAAATGAGCTTTCTCTTAGTATTTTGGTGCTTCTTGTCCATGAAAGTGACTTATTGTATGGGGCAGGGTTGAAAAACAAGTTTGCAGGAGCTTTGTTTGGAAATGTAAAATGACTTCATTTAAGCAGATATTTGGAGGAAAAAAAACATAGCTTTGTTTTCCTTCTTCAAACTAGCAACAAAAAATTCAGACTTTAAAAAATTCATTTCTATCTATCAGGCTTCTTTTGAATTATTTGCTTATTATAGTATGGCCTGATGCTGTGGTTAAAATTAACATCCTGTTTATGTCCAAAATTCTGTTACAATGGCAGTTTGTTAATCCCAGCCCTTAAAGGATGTTTCATCCCTGGGATGTGTGAAGGTCTGTATGAGTGTTGTGTTCTTCTTGCTATTCAAGCTTATTTTCAGACACAATATACAGGATCTCATTAACAAGGAATGTATGGAAATACTGCAAAAAAAGAAAAAAAAGCAATTTTTGGCTTCCATAAACATGTAGCCAATCAAATGGTTTAAAACTGCTCTGAAGCCCTCTCAAATTTACTTACTTTTCTGAAGAGCTTAGATATTTGGTGTATCTCAGGTAAGAGCAGATCAGGGTAATATTTGCAGCTCTAGTATGGAACAACATAATCTGAGCATCTTAGTATGTTTTGTGTTGGAAGAGAGCTTAAATACCATCTAATTCCAACCCCCTGCCATGGGCAGGGACAGCTTCTACTGTCCCAGGTTATTTAAAGTCCCATCCAACCTGGCCTTGAACACTTCCAGGAATGGAGCATCCACAGCTTCTCTGGGTGCTGATACCTCATTTAATCAGGAAAAAAAATGCCTAACACACAAAACCTTCCTTTTTTACTTTTTTATTTGGAGTGCTTGTTTGGGGTTTTTTGTTATCACATCCAAAATGATCATGTTCACTTTCCCACCCATTTTGAGAAGCAAAAATGAAAATGTTTTTTCGAAGTACTCTTGCAAGACAAGCAAGAGTTTTCTGTTTTTGAAGCCTCGAGACTGAGACAGAGGCGCTTAAACAGCTATCACTGCAAGTTTTCCTGTGAAGGCTGGGAGTCAGGGGAGGTGAAGTGTAATCATTAGTCAGGCAACACTGAGCATCAGCTGAAATCTCAGGATTGGTGTTGTGCCAGTCCGTCGGGGGTTTTCTCGTGGCAGGGAAATTAAATCCACTGCTGAAAAAACACTTGAGCGATGTAAAAATAAAAACGGCTTACATTTGCAGGTATATATCGGAAGGAAGGATGTGGGATTAATGGGAGAGGTTGGGGATTTTATGAGCAGGGTCATTTAGGTCTAAAGATGTAGAGAATGAGTTTGCAGAGCTCCCTGCCTGTTCTCGTTCAGCCAAGGGACGAGGACAGATCTGTGTGAGGCGAAGCAGGGCAGTTCAAAGGAAGGTGAGTGAGCAGGGTGGTTGTATTTGCTCCAGACTGAGCAAAGCAGAGCTGTTCCCTCTGCAGACATGAGCCAGGCAAAGGGACACTTGTCTCTAATTACAGCTCCTTGTATGCGTGTGACTCTGGGTCCATGCACCAAGCAATGACCTGGCTTTGCTGTTATTTTTTCATTTCTGTATCTTCTGAAGGATCCTGACCTAGAAACAGCTTTTCACTTCAAGTGGGAGCTTGGGATCTGCAGAATCACAGGGCATTATCTGCTCTTACTCAGCAAAGTTTTTTATTTGGGTTATATGCAAGAATTAAGGGCTTCTCAGAGTTACATACAGAATATTTTAATAAAGTACATAGTAAAGCAATAAGTTATGCCATCCAACAGGTCAGGTTAGGACATCACTTGAATTTGTGGCACATTATGGTGGATAAAGCTATTCCTGTGTTTCTTTTTACAGAAAAAAAAAAAAAAAAAGGCCTCTGGAATGGAGAAAGATTATTTTCTTCCTCCTGGCCTTCTCTGTCAAAAATCTTCAAGTAGTAGTCAGTCTTGCTTTTGTAGTCTTATCCTCTGAACTGACTGAGCAAAAGTGTCCTCTCCCATTATCTCATTTTGTGGAGAAGCATGATTTTGTTTTAGGTGTTCTATTGGTTCAGTCCTGTTTGTAGTGCTTCCATAACTACTAAGGAAAGCAAAGTATTTTCGTAACACTTCCAAAGTTGGCCTCTCTGTTCTCATCTGTCCTGTTTGAATAGTGTTCATGTAGACTAAACAATTAACTGAATGACTTAATGGGACATTCAGAACCTCTGCTGAAGCCACCAGGGAGCAAAAACCACAGCTCTGTTACCAGCCTGAATTTGTTGTCAGAACAACCTCACAGACTGAGCAGTTTGATCCACAGAGTATTGTTTAAATACAATAAAAACACAGATCTAGAAGCAACATCCTTCAGAGGCTCATTTAAAATGATTTTTTTTCCATGGAGATGGGGCCAGAATTGAATTGAACACGTAGATCTATGGTTGCTTTTCCTTCAGTGTAATTTAGAGTTTTGTTACTTAGCTTTGAAGAGCAGACTAGCTGACCTGGCTATAAGGGAGGGATCACAACCTGTCCCTGGAGAAGTGAGGTGCAGTTCTGGCCTGAAACAGAGTCACTGAAGCTGCTGCCTCCGTGACCTCTGTGGTTTTCCTGTAACTTCCGCAAGAGCAGCGTTCAAACAATGCAATGTGTGTCATTAATCAGAGAGGGTAGGTCCTCATCAAGTGCTTACCTTGGCCCTACCAGAGCAAATGTTTGAAATGGCAGAGGCAGCTGTGTATCCACACGGCTGTGCCGTGGTTCAGCCCCATTCCTGAGACTCTTACGGCCGCTAAGGCGGCGCAGGGAACTTCCTCGCATGTGCTGCTGGGAACGGTGTCCCTTTCCTTGAGTGGGGAGGGGATGGACGCAGTCTGCGTGTATGAAATAATGTCCCTTTCTCCTCTGAAGAGCAAACAAGCTGGAAAAACAGTGAGATCATGTGAGAGAATTTAAGTCTTTATACAATGAGTCACCTACCAGAGAACCAGGGTGTTAAGCTAGAACACAGTCCTCATTTGCAAAAAGTAGGTAATTTTCGAGGCACAGAGGTCTAAAGATGTTTAAAACTAATTTTTGAGTGTCTCTGCTGTGTCATAAAAGCTTTTGGAAGAAACTGTGGTTGTCAAGTTAGTGATTTATATACATTTAATCATGCATATGCAGCAGGTGCAAATACCCTCTTCTGTAATTAAATAAGCATTATAATTGTCTTAATCTAAGTAGCTGAAAATTACTTAGAATTCCATTGTTAACCACATTGGAGAAGGGATTATTCCTTTAATAATATAATAATACTTAATAATCTTATTTTGGTTGCAGTTTTGATGTTTTGCTTAGGTGTTTAGTATGGTCCAAGGCAGATGCACAATGTCAAATTCAGAGCGATTTTCAATAATTTTTGTTAATAGCACATATTTTTTCTTATAGTAGATGATGGTAATAGTGCATCTAATTATCAAAGGTTTCTGCTATTATAATTAATTTCTATTCACTGTGTTTACAGGGCAAAATATTTCATTGTAGGTGTTCCCCACCCAAAAATGTCTTGGCTTTCATTGACTCTTCTCTCAACACTGAGTTAAGCAGAACTGGATCAGAAGTAATTACAACTTTCTCCCCTCTCAACAGGTTTTCGAAAAATAAGTCTGGACGACCTCCGAAAGGCTTACATTGTGAAAGACGTGCAGCAATATATTCTGCATCGTTTGGACCAGGAAGAAGCCCTGAGACAACACCTCACAAAAGAAACGGCAGAAATGCTGAATCAGCTTCACATCAAAAGCAGCGGTTGCTTTTTGTATCTGGAACGTGTCCTAGATGGAGTTGTGGAGAATTTCATCATGTTACGGGAGATCCGTGATATTCCAGGAACATTAAATGGCCTCTACCTTTGGCTCTGTCAGAGACTTTTTGTGAGAAAACAGTTTGCAAAGGTCCAGCCCATCCTTAATGTAATTCTTGCAGCCTGCAGGCCCTTGACCACCACAGAATTGTATCACGCGGTGTGGACCAAAAACATGACGCTGTCGATGGAAGACTTCCAACGCAAATTGGATGTCCTGTCCAAAGTCCTTATCGATGGCCTTGGAAATACAAAAATCTTGTTTCATTACAGTTTTGCAGAGTGGCTGCTGGATGTAAAGCACTGTACACAGAAATACTTGTGTAACGCCGCAGAGGGACACAGAATGCTGGCCATGAGTTACACCTGCCGGGCAAAGGACTTAACGCCGTTAGAAGCTCAAGAGTTTGCATTGCATCTCATTAATTCTAATTTACAGTTGGAGACTTCAGAGCTGGCTTTGTGGATGATATGGAACGGCACACCTGTCAAAGACTCCCTGTCAACCTTAATTCCTAAAGAGCAAGAGGTGTTACAGCTGCTGGTAAAGGCCGGTGCTCACGTCAACAGCGAAGATGACCGCACGTCTTGCATCGTCCGGCAGGCCCTGGAGAGGGAGGACTCCATCCGCACCTTGTTGGACAACGGGGCATCCGTAAACCAGTGCGATTCCAACGGGAGAACGCTCCTGGCCAACGCGGCGTACAGCGGCAACCTCGACGTGGTCAACCTGCTGGTGTCGAGGGGGGCGGATCTGGAGATCGAAGACACCCACGGGCAAACAGCGCTGACCTTGGCTTCTCGGCAGGGGCACACCAAGGTGGTCAACTGCCTCATCGGCTGCGGGGCCAACGTCAACCACACGGACCACGACGGCTGGACGGCGCTGCGGTCGGCGGCGTGGGGGGGGCACACGGAGGTGGTGTCCACGCTCCTCTACGCCGGCGTCAAAGTGGACTGCGCGGACGCTGACAGCCGGACGGCGCTGAGAGCGGCGGCGTGGGGAGGGCATGAAGATATTGTGCTGAATCTGCTCCAGCACGGGGCTGAAGTTAACAAAGCTGACAACGAGGGCAGGACGGCTCTGATCGCGGCTGCGTACATGGGGCACAAAGAGATCGTGGAGCACCTGCTGGACCACGGTGCAGAGGTGAACCACGAGGACGTGGACGGGAGGACGGCGCTGTCCGTGGCTGCGCTCTGTGTGCCGGCCAGTAAGGGACACGCCTCGGTGGTCAGCCTCCTGATCGACCGCGGGGCTGAAGTCGACCACTGTGACAAGGATGGCATGACTCCACTGCTGGTAGCCGCCTATGAAGGACACGTGGACGTGGTTGATCTGCTTCTGGAAGGGGGAGCTGATGTTGACCACACGGACAACAACGGCCGGACGCCGCTTCTGGCAGCAGCCTCCATGGGCCATGCTTCAGTCGTGAATACTCTCTTGTTTTGGGGTGCAGCTGTTGACAGCATCGACAGCGAAGGTAGAACAGTCCTGAGCATTGCATCTGCACAGGGCAACGTTGAAGTAGTACGGACTCTGCTGGACAGGGGGCTAGATGAAAATCACAGAGATGATGCAGGCTGGACACCTTTGCACATGGCAGCTTTTGAAGGTCACAGGTTGATCTGCGAAGCTCTTATAGAACAAGGTGCTAGAACGAATGAAATCGATAACGATGGACGGATACCTTTCATATTAGCCGCGCAGGAAGGTCACTATGATTGTGTGCAGATGTTACTGGAAAATAAATCCAACATTGATCAGAGAGGCTACGATGGGAGAAATGCTCTCCGGGTTGCTGCCTTAGAAGGTCACAGAGATATAGTTGAGCTACTGCTCAGCCACGGAGCAGATGTGAACTACAAAGACGCTGATGGGCGGCCGACGCTTTACATCCTAGCATTAGAAAACCAGCTTACAATGGCTGAGTATTTTTTAGAAAACGGTGCAAACGTCGAAGCAAGCGATGCTGAAGGAAGAACAGCACTCCATGTTTCCTGCTGGCAGGGCCACTTGGAGATGGTGCAGGTGCTGATAACGTACCACGCTGATGTGAACGCTGCAGATAACGAGAAGAGATCCGCTTTGCAGTCTGCTGCATGGCAAGGCCACGTGAAGGTCGTGCAGCTTCTCATCGAGCATGGTGCTCTGGTTGACCACACTTGTAATCAAGGTGCTACTGGACTCTGCATTGCAGCCCAAGAGGGGCACATTGACGTTGTCCAGATATTACTGGAGCATGGTGCTGATCCAAATCACGCTGACCAATTTGGGCGCACTGCTATGCGGGTTGCAGCCAAAAATGGACACTCCCAGATTATTAAATTACTGGAAAAATACGGTGCGTCGACTCTGAATGGTTGCACTCCGTCTCCAGTCCACACAATGGAGCAGAAACCCTTACAATCAGTCTCCTCTAAAATGCAGTCCTTAACCATGAAGTCCAATAGTTCAGGGAGTACTGGAGGAGACATGCAGCCTGGAATGCGGGGATTATCCAATGGGCCTGCACACGCCTTCAGTTCTCCTTCGGAGTCTCCGGATTCCACGGTTGACCGTCAGAAGTCATCTTTGTCAAATAACTCCCTGAAAAGCTCCAAGAATTCTTCTCTCCGCACCACGTCCTCGACAGCCACCGCTCAGACGGTGCCCATTGATAGTTTCCACAGCCTGTCGTTCACGGAGCAAATCCAGCAGCATTCCCTGCCACGCAGCAGAAGCAGGCAGTCCATTGTTTCCCCTTCTTCCACAACTCATTCCCTAAGTCAAAATCATAATTCACCGAGTAGCGAGTTTGAATGGAGCCAAGTAAAACCTAGTTTGAAATCAACGAAAGCGAACAAAGGGGGCAAAACAGACAACTCCAGCAAGTCTGGGTCAGCTGGGAAAAAAATAAAGCAGAGTAGTTCCTCCCAACCCAAAGTGCTAGAGTATGAAATGACTCAGTTTGATAAACGAGTGCCCATTGCCAAATCTGGCACGAGCATGCCACTCAAATCAATGCCACCGGAGCCACAGTGCAAAATTTTGGTCCCTCCAGCTCAGCAAGAAGTTGGTCGATCTCAGCAGCAGTTCCTGATTCACCAACAGAGTGGGGAGCAGAAGAAGAGAAATGGCATTATGACAAATCCAAATTACCATCTTCAGAGCAATCAGGTTTTTCTCGGCAGGGTTTCTGTCCCACGAACAGTGCAGGACAGAGGGCATCAGGATGTGTTGGAAGGCTATCCCCCCGCAGAGACGGAACTCAGCCTTAAGCAAGCCTTAAAACTTCAGATTGAAGGTAGCGACCCAAGCTTCAACTACAAGAAGGAAACACCATTGTAAAAGGTAACTTACCCAGTCACAAAGCAACCAAACACCTGCATTGCATTTAAAATGTGCTAAAATTAGATTTTGTTATTGCTTACCATCATAATTGCTTATGTGATGGATGTTAAAGTCTTAACCTGGCAAGTATTTCCTTTGCTGTCGGCTCAAAGCACCGACCTTAGAGGAGCTAGATTACTGTCATGTTGTCTGTTGAATTCAGTTGCTCAAATTGTGCCCCACTGTCTTTGATCAATTAGTTTCACGTAGCACTGATGTGGAATTCCATTTTCAAACATAAGGACAGATGAGAATTTCTGTTCATGGCATTTTCAGATATAGTCTGTATTTCATTATTTACAAAGGTGCTCCTCAGAAAGTTTCTGAGGGTTCTTATAAATTATAGGCAATCGCTTTTCTGAATGTGGATTTCAAGGATGAAGCATAAGTATAAAATACTATTCTAAAGCTTCAATTTTATGTTTTTGTTGCTGTAGAGGTAATCCTCCTATAAAAGAGGTGGCTTTTCTCAGTGCAAGATTATAATCTATATAGTGGTACCAACTTTCTGACCATTCTGTTGTTCTTAATCAGTGGAGGTCATTTAGTGATCTCACCTCCTCTTCAATACTGAATTTTAAGCTGGAAAAGTAATTACAGGTCTCTTTTTCAGACATGAATTTTCAGTGAGTCAGCTAAAATAGTTCTATTTTTCTCCCTCTTCCTGTTGAGGTGTATGTTTTTTAGGGTATTTGGAATGTGTTAGTATGTTTCCTATTGGAATTTCAGAGAAGCAGCATCTTTATGAAAAGTGTGCCCACCTCTTACTGCTTGCTTGCTTATTTTTGAAAACATTTTTTTGTGCATGAATGCGGCATTTCGGAGAGCTCAGGCTGCTGCTCCTTAGAACAAGAATGTTCTTGCCAGTTCTGACTCAGTTTTGCTGCAGGTCATCAAAGACACAGTGTTTCTAGGACAGTTGCAGGTGGTGCAGAATCCACACATGGAAGGTTTTCAGCTGTCAGAAACACATAAACATTTCCCAAAATGTCCTGGAAATCAATTTTAACGGAATACATCTGTAGATGTAGCTGAGGTCTCTGGAGAATTGCAGAGCGATAGAACATTGTGCAGGACCCTGTTAGGTTGGCATTTTGGTTAAATTAAAATGTTTGAAACAATAAAGTGTTTCAAAAATATCTGCACTAGAGCCTGCACCTTTGTAAAATGCAAATTTTACCAAAGGGTCAGATGAGTTGTGGGGCAGGACAGCAGGAGCAGGCATAGAGAGGAATGTCAGCTGAGAGAGAAAAGTCCTTAAATGTTCGTAAAATGTTACAAGGACTTCAGATTCCCACAGTAGTGCATCATGCCCAAACAGGATTAGAATTTATTTGTAATTTTTTCCTGCTTCCATAAAACTTTAAAACGTATAATTAAAGATTGTATTTCCTAACTCTTATGTGCCTGCACCTGATGTTCATCACTTTGCTTTCATGTTATACTTTATTACAAATCCATTGCATGGTTCTGACGTAGCATGTGTTCATTTGACCTGACCTGTCATCAAAAGACTGGGTTTGGTGAATTTTTCCATCTTCCTTGATTTTTAAAACAGCATATAAAGAAATCTGAACATTCCACATCTAATACTAAATTTTGGCTTTGCTAAATCTGGAACAAATGGTGTGTTACTGAAAATTCAGGGTTTCTCTCAGTGAAGTTCTTGGTTTTGCAAATGGCTAAAAAAATGAGGTGTGGGTAACCAAATGGTTCCTTCTGCTTTCCTCTTAACACTTCCAGAGCGTCACTTTAAAGATGGGAGTTTAGAACAGTTGTGTGTGGATTATGAATTGCTTGGCACAGGCTGTAATTTACCTCCTCTTTTGCTAAATCTCAAGCAGAAAAAATGGTAATTTCCCTGACTGGTGGAGAAATGAGTCACCTGTGGGGGGTCACATCAGAAATACTCCATGGGAGCACCACAGGAATGGCTTTGCTTCCTGGCTGCTGCTTCCCAGCCTGTCCAGGAAGCTCTCCTGTTGTGGGGACCTTGTAGCTGCTTGGGATGGCAGAGAGCACAGGGAATCAATCACAGGACTGGGCTTAGCCAGGAAACGCTTTTCCTCATCAGGTTGGTGTTGTGTGCTTTTGACTTTGATTAGGGATGATGCAGCTCCATTTCTGACAGTCCTGTTTGTGTTACAGACTATTTCAAAGCTTAATGTTTTTGTTTTATACTTCCAGGCCAATTCCATGATGCTGTGAACAGAAGCGCTTCTGCTCCCGATGATTTATCAGCTGGCTGGGATGAAAGCAAACAATGCTTGTTTAGTCCACCTAGAAATTCAAGAATGTGATTCCTACAGTACAGTTACCTTAATTACTGTAACGTGCCTACATTTTCAGGCTGCCTTCTCAGTATAACCCTCTGTGCTTCGAAATTTTATTTTGTGTACTTTGTATTTAATACACAGAATGAGCACTTTTTTTAATTGCAGAAAGATACATGCTGTATTTCCCTGACCACAGCTGAAAATGGTAAGAACCAGGAATTCTGATTTCCTATTCCAGATCGCTTGGTAGAGGTGCATGTGCCACAGTGAACTGTGTTATGGAAAAGGCAGTGCTTTTTGTATTTATTTTTCTGTGGCTAAAGAAACTAAGCAACGAGTTTGTCACATTTGCATTGTTGTCATGTATTGTCAGTTCCCCGTGTACTTCAAAAGGTTCCCTCCAGAATTACGAGTCTTGTATAACAGTATTTTATAAATACTGTGCTTGTCTGTTCTGTCTGTGTAATTGCTGTTCAGTGGTGGCAAAGAAGTCGGACTGCAACCACCTGCAGTGTCTTTTGGATTTTTTAAGAGGCAAAAATGTACTCTCTGGTACTACAGCACCAAATCTGGATGTCAGACTGGGACCACTGAGAGCAATAGGCAAATTTTGGACACTTGGTCTTCAATAGCCTCTGTTACTGCTACGGTAATGAGGTAACTAATATGGGTATGTCTGAGGTGCTAAAAGGTCTGATCCTGCTTTCTTGTATATCTCTATACATTAGAAACAGCTCTTTCTCTTTTCCAAGGTAAAGGACTATGTTTGGGAATGTCAGTAGAGCAAACCGTGGAAAATGCAGACCCTTTGTGAGCGAGGCTGAGAGAATATGCAGCGAGAATGCAGTGGAAAAGCACAGCAACAGCGTTGCCTGGGGAGTACAGAGATTACAGAGTTAGTCCTGTCCTGAGACAGTAACTCCTTAAAGCACAAACTTGTATGAATGTGGTTACTGCTTCACGGGGATTAGGTAGAGCCAGCGTGTCTCTGTACCTGGAGCACGGTTAATCAGCAGTCGGGAGAGTGGGTAATGGAAAGCTGGCTTCCCGCTCCTACAGCAGAAATATTTCACTTGTGTGAAAGAGAGCAAAGTCAAGGCCATTGTTGTGAAAGTGAGCAGTGTGAGTTTTTCCTTTGAATGTGCACATCTTACTTGCACAGTTCTGCAAGTGAAAAAATGAAACGAGTGGGTTCATTTTCTCCTACAAATGCGAGCTGTATTCTACTCTTCACCATTACACAGCCTTGCTCTTTAGAAAATAAGCCTATTTTTGTATGCAAGTATTTCTTCTAAAGGCTTGGATTTCATCTTTTTCATACTCCAATTCTGATCATTCCAGAAATAAGATGATAGAGAGCTGAGGTTATTTTTCATAGATGATTAAGTAGATCCTTAAACTTTGATGAACGGCCCCTGGATGTAGATGTAGTGCATATTCTGAGGCACTGAAGGCTCTATGTCTGGTTATTATGATCAACTGTCATCAGAATACTTTTTTTTTTTTTTTTTGGGGGGG
The DNA here is from genome assembly GCF_971803275.1 of Cyanistes caeruleus. Classification (NCBI taxonomy): domain Eukaryota; kingdom Metazoa; phylum Chordata; class Aves; order Passeriformes; family Paridae; genus Cyanistes; species Cyanistes caeruleus. Next base: position 77,679,621 of record NC_141705.1, read on the forward strand.
GAAATCTTGCACCTCCATTCTTACTTGCTTTTTCCTAAATGTAAAAAAAAGAATCTTTTCTAGTCAGGCATTCAGCATATAGTAAAATTAGATGTTAGAAGCTGACACACGGCAGTATGGATTATTCTGGATGTTTCATGTATTGAATTTCTTGTCCCCGTGGGACAATTATAAAATAAACATAGCAGGAATCTGGCAGAATGGGCTTAAGAGGGTTAGTGGTTTAGAAAAAAAAAAGTACCAAAATGTTCTCAGCAAACTTATTCCAAACCTCAAGTATAGTACATTTGCAATACTGTGCAAGAATATGGCTTTTCTTAGTTATTAGGTGTATGTTTTGTTCTGTGGAAAGGGATCCCTGAATGCCAACATTTTTTCTACTGACCTTGACTGTCATTGGGATTATATTTATTTAATTTTATTGTGTTGTTATTAATTGCACCTTGTGGACAGAGGACGTAAAAATATGGCAAATTTCACAAGGGGCCGCAACTTACAGATAGTCTGGTGGGTTTTGTGTGAATAATATTTACATTTGAAACAGTCACTGGGGAAACCCTCTCTCCAAATCAGCAGACAGTAGACCTGTAAGAAATGTTTTCAGAGTGACAATTCTGAAACTTTTGAATATTTTGAATATCCCTTTGGAATAGGGCATGAATTGCTTTAAATCATCTATTTTCTCAGAAGGTCTGTGTAATTCCAACACTGCTGTTGCGTGTGATTTTTAGCATCACCATTTGTGAGGGGTTTTTGTGCCAAGCAAAGTTGCTGTTCCCTGGTTGTTCCCTCTGCTCTGCCCTTTCCCATCTGTAAATGGAGTGGTGTGAGCAGAGGGGGTGTAGCTGTGACTCAGCACAGCTCCTTCTGCCAGGGCAGCAGTTCTCACCACCCAAAAAGCCCAGATAAAACAGGAATCCTGTTTCTCTTCATCCCATTTTGCTGGTCCTTCCAAGGTCATCTCCACAAGACATCCAAAATTCTTGATGGGAGAGCTGGGGAAAAAGACTGTTTTGTGGACACAGATATCAATACTGTGTGCATGTGGAAAAACTCATCTGGAGAGAAATGCATTAGGAGATACCGAGGCACAATTGATGCATTTTTGTCTTCTCTGTGATCAGTATTGAAAACATTACCGTTTCTTTAAAACTAGAAAGGTGTTTTCCCTCCTCAGTTCCTCTGCTATGCAAATGTCTGTTATGCTTAATATTCCCCATCTGAACTCCTCAGTTAACTTGGTTTGCAGATAGACTGCTTTTTCCTGGAGTGGGTTGTAAATAGCCTTTAATGTACATTGAATGAATTTCACATTGTAAAATTTTTATTTTATTCCTTGTATTATATTAAGCGAAAATCCCTGTGTATATTAAAGTGCATAATAAATATATTTGCTTTTCAGCAGACATCTAACTGTTTTAATTTTTCTACCTCATTTCCTGGAACATTTCAGGAAAAGGTTATTAAACTTGATTAACTTTCATGTAGTACTAAATGAAGCGTTATGTGTGTTCCCAGTAAGCAGCCCAGTCTAGCAAACCTCAGACCCTGGCATTGTTTCCTGTGGCTTTGAGCATTTGCAGGATAAGATTTGCTGCATGTCCTTCTGTTTAAAATGACCATTATATACTGTAAATACCATGAGGGCAAATAAATTCACTATTTCGGTTGCTGTAAGTTCTTTACAAGTTCAAATGGATTTTGTTAATTACTGTCTTGGTGAGTGTTTCTCTGTAGTATTTTCAGCTTAAGCAAAAGCTCTCTTAATGATGGTGGCTACTCATTTTTTCTTGAATGTGTTATTAGGAAAGGTAGGGGAGAAAAGTTTTCTGGCAATAATACCCTTTTGCCCTGTGATCTTTTCTCACTCCTTCAGATCATAGAGCCACCATCATTTCCCTGCAGAGGGTTTTTGAGTGTGAAGGAGGAGTTTGTGCCTTCTGCAAATGATGTTTCAGGTATTCTGGTCCACACAGACTCCAGCAGCTGGCACACGTGGCTCGACTGGTTCCTAAAATTAGGTTAATGGCAAAATTGTCATTATCTGCTGACTTGTTTTCTGTGGATTTCTGTTGTCTCTCACAGCAACTATTGACCCTCTTTTGTTAAGTTCTCCGTCTGAAATAACAAAGTATGAGATGCATTAATTCAGTGGCTATTTTTCATTGAAGCAAAGAATTTTCACTGAATTCATCTTTGAATAAGTTCTATTACGTTCCAGAGACGGACATTTTCTTCAGATAAGCACTGTAATAAAATCTAAATAAAATTATACAACACCCGTTTTAAATCTCTCATTCTATGGAGTATGCACAATGACATTAAATAATGCTTCACATCTTCTGTGAGATGTGAGATCTCTGCAACAATTTGGCTTGTGCATTAGATGTATTTTCCAAAAGAAAGCTGAGATGGGTTGGCACAGTAAACTACAGCCTTTCGGTTGGAGGCCCTTGGAGAGACAGCAGTGAGAGTTTGGCCTTGATCTAAATCCTAATCCTTTTGTGCCACAAAGAGTCACAGAAACAGGGTATGGGACTTAGAAATCTAGTTGGCATTTTGATAAAGAAGTCCCCAAATGTATATGTAGATAATATAAACAGGTTGACCTTTAGAATTAAAATGTAATTTGCTGGTTGCAGGGACAGAATAAGGCACTGGGGTCTGGTTGTTGGTTTTGGTTTTTTACTTCCCCCAAAATCTTTTTTGATGTAACAGCTTTTAAGCCTGCATCTCCTAGGGAAAAAAGTTGTTTTGAAATATCAAGATAAGTAATAAAGTTTTCTTCTCTTAAGAGTTAAGGCTGTGAGCAGAGCTATTGTGGTCTTGTTGTGTCGTGGTGAACATTAGGCAATCTCGTAGAGAGACTTTATCCATAAATGACAAGAGTGGGCCTTTATTATGATTTATTCTGTCATTTTCTATGATGCTGGCTATCCAGTTCACCATTGTGTTTTCCCCAAGAACAAAACATTCCCATCTTGCTCCAGCTTTAACAATATTGTGATAGTTCTGTTGCTGTTTTTTCGTGCTGCTCTCACGAAAGGTGTTACTATTCACCAGTAAATCCCAAAGCACTTCACAGAAAACTCAGGAGAAATACAGGAGATGAAGATACATTTGCTCTGTCAGTTGCTGAACAGGCTCAAAACAACGTCAGGAAAAGCCCCTGGGCCTCTCCCAGCACTAGGCAATTCTGCCTCCTTGAATAACCTGTTGTCTGCCATTAACTCATCTCCTGTTGGTTTTTTTTTTGTTTTTTTCAGTTGCTTTTTTTAGTTGCTTTTTGTGCATTTGCAGTGCAGCTCTCTGGGGGCTGTCCATGCAGCTGGGAGCTGCCAGCTCCTGGCTGGCTGCTGGAGCTGTGGGAGAGGAGTCAGCTCCGCTCTGGAGGCTGCTCCGCCAGCAGATTCCTGCAGAGTTGGGCCAGGGACCACCTCATGGCACAGGGGAGAGCTTGCCAAGCTCTCTCTGGAGTTATGCTCATTTTTCCTCCTGCAATCAGAGCTTTCAAAAAAAAAAAAAAAATAGAAAAAAAATTAGAAAAGAAAAATAGAAAAAGCCCAGGCTTATCCAGGAGCCTCATTGACAGGTGAGAGCTTTGTGAGAGGCAGTACTGAGCATGCATCCAAGCCTTTGTGTCCCAGTGCCAGTTTTCTGCTAATGTAACGCTCTGGACTGAGCGGGAGATAAAGCAATCTGAATGTTTGTGTCTCTGCTAACATCTCACGTCTCCCCTGTGCCTTGGTTAGCTGTCAGCCTGCTGACGAATTAATGGGGATGCCTGTTTCTGAAGGCTGTCATTTGAGGGTATTCATGGAGAGATAAGATCCTTTTACAGGCACAGTGCTGAAAGCAGAGAAGTGTTTCAGAAGCTGGATAGGACCAAGTTGCATGCTTTCCCTTCCAGCTGGCCTTCTCCAAACAAGCAGAAGCAAAAAAGCACCTGGACCGGTGATGTACGAGGTTTAGCCGCATGAGAAGAAAGCAGGGAGGAAAGGTTTATGTCATCTCTGAAGTCTTCAAAATGCAGCTCACTCTTTGCCACGTCTAAAAACTTTACTGCTAAAGCGAATCTTGAGATGATTAGAGGGTGCATAATTAAGAGTCCTCATTTGGCTGCCGGAGCTGTTCACTGCAGACCGGGAATGAGGCATAAGCGCATTCGCTCCGACTCTGTTGCAGTGTTGGCCCTGGTGACACCGTGGTTAATTCACTCTACTTGTGCTCTGCTGAGATTTCCCACAAGAGCACTGGATGGGGTTGGTTTTGAAATGCTTCTGCTAATTACTTTTTTTAACATGTGAAATTAATGAACAGAATTATTCAGGGACATTGTCATTTACATGGGGTCGTGACTTCAGCATTTACGTTCCGCTTCCACAGTAATATTTGAAGAGTGTGGTTCCCTTCACCTGAGAGGTAGCAAAATCTGTGCCTAAATTGATACTAAAGTGCTTTTTGGCTCACACTGCTGGCTCATTTACATGCAGCCTATTTTCTAAAAAGGGTAAGTCTTTCCTCTTTGCCAGGATGGGATGATGGATTTAAGAACAGCCATTTCAGGACACACCAGAAATTCATCCAGCCCTGCAATCTGTCATTAGCAATGACCAATATCAGATAGGAATAGAAAAGTACAACAGCAGGGTAAATTTTCAGTGATTTTTCCCCAGAATGTTCTCTAGCTGTTTGTGGTTCAGGGATTTCCAAACCCGGAGTATTGATCATTAATATTTTCTATGTCAGTCAGTGTTAACTAAGCCAGGAACAAGTGGCTGAGATAGAAAAAGTGCACTGTAGTTTATAAATAATACTTGTTCTTTAAGGGTAAAACCACTGGACAATCAGCTACTGAACACAAGTTTAAAGCAGTGAGTGGATTTATACCACTAAATGTCCAAAAGAATTTGGTCTGGAATAAATGTGGAGCAGTTCATATGAGCATTATACAATGCAGAAAGTGAAGATACTATTTGAAGCATAAGGATTTCCTCACATCTGCTGAAAACCTGTTTTGCAACAAACTGGAAGGAGCATTTCTGTGCCCCAGAACCATGTGGGGAAGTTGGTTGACCTTTTTTGCATAGAGACAAGACAATCCCAGGAACATCAGAGTTACTCTTCCCTTATTAGCAGCAGGAACAAACTTGAATATTGATTCACCGCCTCTCCAGCTCTTAGCCAAAGCCAAAGATGCTGGTAATAGGGAATGCACGCTCTCAAAAACGAGTGTTTTCCAGATGAACAGCGGGCACAAAGGGGAGCACAGGTGCAGGAGCGTATTTCCATGGCGCTGCTCGGCAGTGCCGCTGTGCAGCACGGCGGGAACCAGGTGAAAAGGAAAATTACTCTAGCAGATGTACTCCCTCCTGTATTTCCTAAGCTCCCAGTTTGCCAAGCCGTATCCCCAGGATAAAGCACTTTCCCTGCAGAAATAATGACTGTGTTTGCCTTTTCAATCTGTTTTCATTTAACTCTGGGATTTTCACAGATCACAGGGACAGTGACTAGAAGTTGCCAAGTAGCGTCAGTTGCTTTAAACTTGATATTCCCCACACTCCTAATCTGCTTCTTCAGAAACAAAACAGGTTTCCACAACCAAGGTAGCACCATGGTGGAAATATTCCTTGGCTCCTCCAGTTTTCCCACTCTGGCAGGACCGCTAGGTTTGTGGGCACCGTGCCTCACATGGAAAATCCAGGCTCAGTTAAATCTGCTCTGTCCTCATTTAGGCATCCTAATTATTAGGGGGCAGGGTGGTGCTGAGCGTGGAGATGGACAGACAGATGTGGAAAAGAGGCTTGGTCTGTACACGTGTGTTTGTTCCATCCCAGGGGGAAGAGTGGAATGCCTTGTTTGAGCCCCCGGCTGCATGGCGAGCAGCACGGGCTAGCCAGAGAGCTGCCCCTCAGTAACACATGAGAGACTGGGAATCAAAACCTTCAGAAACACACCGGGGAATCATTTTTTGGCTGTCAGTGCAGAGCACGGGGGCATGGCAAGAGCCACAGCAGCACGGCAGTCCTCGGGGTGGATATAGCATGGGATGTGAGGTATGGGAGCTCATCGGCCCAAGAGGGTGCTGAGACTGACAGAAGGGGCCCTGGAAAGTTAGGTGTGATCTGAAGACCGAGTTAGCGACAAAATGTCTTCATCCTCCTCCTAATGTAGCCTGGGCTGTCCCCTGCTTGGGAACAGCTGGTGGGAGGGCTTTGTTTGGCTATCAGGGCGCTGCCGTAGCCTTCGGAGGAGGACTTTAATCCGTGCATTCATCAGCCTGAAATTACATAAGGCTATTTCAGCGTGTTTCTTCCATTCCGGGGACGTTTGCCTAAGCGTGTTGTGCAATTAAGACCAGCGATAGCCGGCTGTGTGCAGCCCTGCTGGGGCTGCGGTGTGGTCGCTGCATGCAGGGCTGGAGCACGGCGGCTTCCATGGGGATGAATTCCAGGCACCACCCGGACTGGCGGCTGCCAGCAGGCTTGGCTCCCCCGGGAACAAGCCGAGGGCTGTTCAGAGAGCTTCAATCCCTCTCCAAACATGAAATGCCGCCAGTTTATGACACAGCTCACCCTCTGTTAGCTGAGATTAATCAGGGAGTCTCCAGGTACACTCCCTCAAACGCTAGCGCTGCGGGATGTGCGTGGGAGCATCCACACGGCAGGTTTGCTGGCCCCAAGGCAGAGCTGGCTTTTCCTGACCCGTGCCTGCTCCTGCGGGGTGCACTGAGCACTGAGCGGGCAGGAGAAGGGGCTTGAAGCCGGCAGAGCATCCCCAGAGACAGGACCCAGAGGAGAGACCCCGCCTGTCTCTGCCCAGCCCCGGCGCTGCGATCAGCAAGGTGCCCATCCCCGCTTCCTTCCCTCCTTGGCTGGGTTTCCCCACCAGCACCAGGTTCAAAACAACGTCTCTGCTCGTTTTCCACAACCACTTTAATCCCCAAATAACCATTCAGACTGAAGTTTGCTGTATAGTGAGAATTGCTTGAGTTTAAGGTAATCCAAACGGAGCATGATGGAATAAATGCTGCTTCACTCGCTGTTACTATTTCATCTGGCAGTGGGCGAAGGATCTTTAGGAACGGCTGACTAAAAAGGGAAAGCTACTTCACACAGCAAGAATTTCCATACTGCTTTTAAAAATTAGTTAAATAAAACGAAAGAAAAGCAACCCTGAGTCCCTTTCCTCCCAGCAGACTGCAGCGTCTCAGAAAGAACAATGCAATATCGTGTGTGAAAATGCAGGCTTAACTCCCAAATGTTTTCCCTATCTCTGTTTTTATTGCTTCAATAGCAGCTTATGAAACATTAGTGTAAAAAGACTCAAGGCGTGAGTCTGAAAAGGCACAGAAAATAAAGTAAATCCCACGGGAACAACAGTCACTGTCCTTCAGCATTCCATTGTTCAGTGGGTAGGAGCAGAATGTCAGTCATTTATCACTTATTGATCACTTTATTGCTAGGCGTTAGTGTAGGAGCTCTGTAGCTGAAATTCCACTGAGAGAGCAGCGTTTTATTGCCGAGTTCAAAACCCTTGAAAAAATACTTCCAGAAACGTCTGTGATTGCATTTAATCTGTGACAAATCACAGCGGAATACGCTTTGGCCAGTCCCTGGCATTAACCAGACGCAGAGGGATTCAAGCTTTGCCATTGTACAAGAAAATGACTCACATATTCCTCTTTCATCCTAGGGGACAGATGAAAAACTGATTGCAGGCTTTCTTGCCACTATCCTTTTTTTTTTGCCCTTGGACCAGTCCTGTGCTCAAGCTGGGTTCAAGGAGAATAAAAGATGTTTATGTCTAAGAGATTAAATATGCTTTGGCTGTAGCCATGAGTTAGTCCCAGCTGTGGCACTGTGCTAAACTTGTGCTGTATCCCAATCCTGTGGCATGGTGACAGGGAAAAACCTTGAGTATTTGCCCCGTGCCATATTTATGCCATTCTTCCTCCACTGGCTTCGCAGACTTTCATAACCACAAGACACTGGAGACTGTGCTGGCAAATTGCAATGTAGATTTAAAACATATCCATATACACACTCTCTTTTCAAGGACCTTACATGCTGTGGAAGTTTGGCCCCGTGAAATGATGTTTATAGTACGGTATTTTGATAACTATAAATGCTGTTGAGACTCGGAGCCCAATACAAATGCAGTCATTACAGACCCAGAGAAATTGTTTTCAGGCTCGTGCCAACAAATTGTGATTAATTTCTTTGTTGTGGTGCAAGCTGGTTTCTGAACATGTTCCCCATTAGCTCTGTGAGCAGCCAGTGCAGTGGCTGGCGCTCTCCACAGGACTCATCCATCCTCCCTTCCACATCATTGCCTGCAAAATGCAGAGTGCAAAGCTCTGCGTGGCTTCCTTCCCTCTATCTTTACCTCCAAACTACAAAATGCTCCTCTTTTAGCTGCTCTGAGGAGGCATTTGGGACAAGCAAAGATGAGGGTACTGCTGTCTTTTATAGCAATTACATACATAATTATATACATAATATATACATTTATTTTTTATTATACATTGCTATCTATATGAAAATAGCAGCAATTCACCTAAATTGAAACTCTGCTGTGGAAAGAAGACTCAGAATCAGCTCTTTTCTGCGAAGTTTGAAATCACTGAAGCGTTTTCTTCTGTGATTTTGTTACTTCAAATTTTTAAAGTAAAACTTGCGGAAGGCAGGCATAAAAATGGGGGGCTTGAGATGAGCAGGCAGCATTTTTTAGCTGATTCGAATGTAGTTTCCTCCCCTTAAGATCTCTGGGTCAAGGTGGCTTTCAGATGTTGAGCCTGAAGTCTTTAAACACAAAAAGTTTAATTTTCACCCAGCTTTAATTTAGCCTCTTCACTGTATGAGCTTGTAAATCTACCATGCACCAGGTTTTCCAAAGTGTAGGTTTTTTGCCTGCTTTTGGCTTGTTCTATTTGACAAAATCCCTAGGAAGTGTGAGCAAGCATATTCCAGCCTCTCGTTGTTTCCTGGCTTTCCTCTGGCTGCCGTCCATCAGGGCCATGGCAAGAGGCACAGACACCACTTGGCTTTGTGGGGAGCAGTGGTGAGGCTTAAAAGCAGGTGAGATGGCACCAGAGAGCGTGGGGGAGGAAACTCCTTTCCTCCTCTGGTGTATTTTTGCCTTGATTTAATCATTCCAAGCGCCCTGTGGGCCTAAAACCTGAGCACGGGTGTCGTATCTGCCGGGGTGTCACTTTTCAGAGCTTCTGCTGAGAATAAACAAAATGAGGCATGTGTGCTTTTGCAGAACACATTAGTTCCTATTTTTGGAGTACTTTTGGTCAGGCTGAGGGGAGTCGGGTTCATGGTCATAAAAACACGTAGAACCTGGTGTGTCCAACAATCCCAACAGGGATTACAAAGCCCGAGGCCCCGTCCAGGAGCAAAGCTACAAGGGGGAGGTCATACATACATGAGGGAGAGTTTCTTGGCATGAGGATGGTGAAAACAGGTTGCCCAAAGGGGTGGTGGAGGCCTCATCCCTGGAAAAATTCAAAGTCTGGTTAGATACGGCCCTGAGCAAGCTGACCTAACTGGGGATGTTCCTGCCCCTTGCAGGGGGGTTGGCCCTTTCCAACCCACACCATCCTGTGGTTCTTTTCACCTCAAATTGCCCAGAAAACACATCAGGTTTATGATCCTCAAGTATAACCAGATTTCCTTTACACCTAGAGTAGCTTCACTAGAGTTGACTTTAGATTGGTGCAGTTGGAGCCATCAGTGGTGAGGAAAAGAAAGGTAATGTCTGTTTGTAGGAAAATATTATGGTGAACTGCGCTGACTTGATTTATAAGGACAGAAATCATGCCTTTGTTCCCCTATAAGAATGGATAATTATGTTTATTTTAATCACAGCAAACTGTTTGCAGCTGACTACAGGAGATGAAGTAGCTGCTGTGTGATCTCAATCTCCATGGTTCAGGAGTTACATTCTTTTGTTTTAAAACCTCCATCAGTACCAGCCTCCGAACAGTTAATGAGTGTGGTAGAAGATCATATAAATTTGGCATCTAAGGCAGCTTTAATCAGACTGAAAGTCATGTTGTACAGAGCTTCTGGTGCTGTCATTTACTGCACTACAATAATTTCTCTCTTTCTTAGAGCCACAACTCTGCCTAAAGTCGTATCACCTACTGCTGAGATCAGATTTCACAAGTTAAGCAGAGTCACACCAGATCTGTGCATGACGGGAGCCCTTAAAAATACATCTAATTCTGCAGGCAAAGGCATCTGAGTCTCAGCTGGATGCCTGTGCTGCTTCTTGGGGGTCTCTCTCAGTGGATTAGAAGATATTTTTGGCATACAGCATGACTGCAATGCTGTATGAAGGAATGAAGGGTGCAGGAAATGCTCCTTTTCTGTCTCTTTAATCCCTTTTTACGTTTGTCCTCCTGTTCTCCCCCTGCCTTGTGAGTGAAAGCTTTCTCCTGAGATGCTCTGTAGCCTCATCCTGAGATGCTCTGTAGCCTCATCCTGGGGGCAGGGGGTTGCTGTGCTGCCTTCCCAGAACTGATAAGGTGCCTCTCTATCTCCCTGCTGGTGCTTCTTCATTCCTCACCTCCAGCTTTTGGGCAGACAGACAGACACAAATGTCACTGCTAGACCAAACCCGGTTGCTAATGATATTATGGTTGCTATTATTGTTGTTATTATTTTAGTTAGAGGCACAAAAGTGTTTTTCTTCCTAGCAGAGGGAACCTAGCAGAGGTTCCTTGAGTACTTAAGACCTGCAGAAAATGATGGTTCACATTCTCCTGTATCCTTCTTTTATTAAAGCAAGTGTTAAAGCTAATTATATAGACCCTGGGGCAATTGCTGGCTCCATTCAGACACAATGAGTGTTAATGAGAACAATGCCTTTTTTTTTTAATTCACCATAAAACAAGGCCTGTTGCCTCCAGCTCTCTGCTGCATAAACCCTGGGATGTATTTTTATATCTTTCCATTTGGTTTAGCATTGTCTTGCAGAGTGTTTGACAATAACCTTTAATTTGAAGAGATGCTGCTACAGACTGTAATTAAGGCAGCCAGTTTGATGTTGTTTTTTGGGGGCTTTTTTGTTTAGTTTTTTGTTTGTTTGTTTGTTTGTTTTTGTTTGGTGTTTTGTTTTTGTTTGATTTTGGGGGGGGTTGGGTTTTTTTCTTTTTTTTGTTGTGGTATTTTTTTTTTTAAAAAAAAGGCAATCAACCTTCAGCAGAGTATTTTTAAAATCCAGGCGACCTCCTCCTTGTTAAGTTGTTTAGAAGCCTGTAAAAGCCTCCTAGGGTTTTGTTGGGTTTTTTTTTCCTTGAGAAAATAACCTTCTTTTTAAATATATTAAATATATCAAGGTATTCTCTAGATTGTCTCCTTAAAGGTGACTTCTTAAGGTTGTGCTGATGTAACAAAAACAAAACTGGGAAGTGTTTTGATTGTAGCTGGGCTCAAATTTCAGTTTGAAGGAGAAAAAGCCTTTTAATTATTTCTGAAATAATTGCTTGTGATAATACAATCTCCTCTGTGATGTTTAGACAGAAATAGTTTCTATATAAATAGAGACATTTAATATAATAGTAACCTAATCTTTGTTTTGAACACTGTGATACTTCAAGCCCTTTTATAGGATCAAAAGGTTTTCATATCAGCAGATAGCTGTTAAAAAAACAATTTTAATGATAATTGAAGGCCTAATTAGTTAGTTTGTAATACTTAACTAATATCTTTACTACTTCAAGACTTGCTAAGAAAGAGAGACAATAGCTCTGCCAATGTAAGCTAAAGGAGCTCATAAAATATGAATTTGAAAGGGCTGCTTAAAAACAAAAAGTAAAGGTTCTTTTATTAATAAAAAAAAAAAAAAAAAAAACCACTTTTCAAATTGAGCTAAATTAGAATGTACTTCCAGCTTTAAAGAGGTTCTGAGAGCGGCGGGAACAGCATCGGTGGATTTCCACACAAACCACAGAGGAGGGCAGTAATTGTGGCTCTTGTCTTACAGGGAGGAAAGTTAAAGAGTGGAAGACGAGGAGGAGGAGGATCTGCAGAGGGCATCCCGTCCAGATGCCAAGGAATGGACAAGTTCTCACCCAGCCAGTGTGAAAAAGAGGATATCAAAGCGATATTTCCATTTCTGTCGCAACCACGGGCTTGTTCCGTCCGTGAGGATTATCAGTGATTCTGACAAGAGCAGGAGATTTCACAGCAATCAAATAAAAGGGATTACATTTGCTGTCACTAGGTTTCTGGGTGGAGAACAAGGTAAGACGTGAGATTTATGGTGTGGAAACCAAAATCCAGGCAAGGCTTTCAGCTTTATCAATGCTGTTCAACATTACACTCTCTAATGTGCACACAGTATTCCTTGGATGGAGAGAGAAGGGATAATATCACAATGCTTTCTCCAAAACAAGCTCATCCTCATCATGGAGATACAGACTTGTGGAAAACCACACTCTTTTTCTGAGAACATTTTTATTTGTAGGGTTCTAAAACAGAACCATAGAATGTTTTGGGTTAGAAAGGACCTTAAACATCATCCAGTTCCACACACACACCCCTCCTTCTCTCCCCCCTGCCCTGGGCAGGGAATGTGAGCTGCATAAGTGCCAGATGAAAAAATAAAACATTTATAAACATGCTTCAAGGGGGCTTTCTGGCCTGCTAGGAAACTGGTTTAAATCCTTAAAGCTTCAGCTATCTTCAGGATTATACAAATCGAGCATCTCTGATGGGACTCCTGGTCAGTGGCTTAATGGTTACAGTGTACTGTGTCAGGCTAAATTGCTAAATTGCTTGTGCCTTGGTTTAGCAGACGGAAAAAGCTCTGACACTGCAGCCTCTGCTTTTGATAGAGTCATAACAGTTCATGCCAGCCAGCTCAGAGCCATTGTGCAGGAAAAATGGAAAATGGGATGGTTTCAGATGGGACAGCAGAGCGCTGAAGAGAACTAGGCACAGCAATTATGATATATGTATTTTTAATTAAATTTCATAGATTTTAAATGTCGTTCCAAGCGGGGAGAATTCCCAAGGCTACCAATCATTTTGCACCACTTATAATATCCATAAAGTGCTGCTACCTTTCATCAAGTCACTGGGGGAAAAAAAAAAAAAAAAGCAAAAAAGAAAATCCTTGAGCAAAATGTGGAAGATTTATAGCTCTGGAAAAGTTTGCAAGAATGACAATGTTGATATCCAAACTTCAATTTTGGCACTGTTTGCTGTTCATTTAATCTTTCTGCTTTAATCTCAGCAAATGAAATCGACTTAAAACCTCTGATTTTTGTTACTCTCCAAGCTAATTCTAGGGCCAAAAAAAAAAAAAATCTGTGATGAATATGCCTGAAGGATAATGGAAATTGCTGTGCTTGGCGTTTGCATTAGTGTAGGCTGTGCTTTGTACTATATATGCAAAAGTGCTACTGCTTTATCATCATATGTGATCTTCTGCTATAATACTTCCCTAGTGTTTCTGTTTGTACTTAATTTCTCCTTGATAGCTGTAAAATACAACTTTCCAGTGGCAATATCCTGGTAAAGAAAAGCCCAGGGATATATTTCCACCGAGAAAAAAACCTCTGAGAAGAAAGGGAAAAGAGATAAAGTACCCCCACAAGAAACAGCTCCTCTAGAAGATTCTGCTATTGGAGATACATAATTACCTAATCGCTCCCATCCTGGTATGAAGCATATAATTAGCTGACATCCTCCCTCCTCTTGAAAGGGAACAAATGCTGCATGGCTTCGATTAGAAGATGATTAAATAAAGTATTGCTGGAGCTCAGTGTGAGGAGGAACCTGAAGGACTCGGGTGCTTCCTCTCGGTATCTAAGGCAATCCCATCCATTGTGTCTTCTGTGCTGATCAAAGTGAGGGCTCCAGCAATCCAGGGAGGCAAAGCATGAATCAGGAAAAACTGTTGTGTAAATAAGCTGGCAGACAATGCCAATGAGGATACATTTTAAATAATAAAGGTAGGAATGACTCTTGTTCACCTCTGAACCTGAGCTTTTCCTGAGTAGTGGCCAAGAAAAACTACCTGAGCAAGTTCCATGGCCTCTTTCACAACAGTCATTAGACAGTATTGTTTGTATCCCTTTGAATGGAATTATGAGAGCGTTGTGGGAAGGCTACAATAATTGTTAGAAGCTAATAATACATGTGGTTTTTGACGATTTGTTAAATTACTGAATCATTATGTATCTCAGATAGGCAGTAACTGTGACTCTGGCAAGTATCAATTTATAACTTAACTGTAGCAAGACTGAACTTAATGGAAAAGCTATTAAAGTAAGAATGTGAAATCTTCCAGAAAACAATACTACCATGTGCAGAGAAGACTGCAGAGCCTCCAGCTTCTAATCTCTTCCCTGGCTTCCCCATATATGAAGCAGATATTTCGTTAAGTCAATTAATAAAATTAAATTGTAAGTTAAAGAGAACTGCAGGAGAAAATATTCTTTATAAGTCATTTATATACGTGATAGATAAAAAGATGAAAAAACTCGAGCAATTATAATTCCATGCACTTTGCTAAAGAGTTGCAGCTGTAGGGAGCTTTCATTCACTTGTGGAGGTACAACTAGTTAAAAAGCCAGCTCCACACTTCATTTCCATAAATGAGCAATCCCAGAGCTGGGGGTTTGTGCACAGCAAATCCATATCTGTAATCTGGAGTCAGCCATGGAGCCTGCAAGAGTAGTTTTTCCACAATCACAGTTATTTTTTCCAGCACATGAGCCCTGAATCTGGTTCCAATCTTCCTGGCTGTGTGCACCGAGTATTATTCCTGACAAATGCTGTCTCTCTGAATGGTTTGGGGCTTGCCATGTGTCAGCAGCACCCCTGTGGCCAACTGCAGGCTCCATCCCTGGCCCAGTGGAGTACAGCCCTTGGCACAGCCTCGGTGGAAAATGCCAATTATTTCTACTCCAAACAGCACAGATATGGAGCTTCGCAGAGATACGTGCATACACACCTACGGGTTAGGTCTGTGTGGTGCACAGTGAGAAAAGAAACTGGGAAAGAATTTGAGAATTCGGCTTTTCCTCCAAACTCAGGGAGGCACTAGCTTGGCAGCACGCTGTGACACGTGTTTATGGTGACAACTGTGGGGTTTCTGCTGGCATTATGCTGCTTTGCTAGGAATAAAACTGCTCACAGCTTTTAAGATGTGCTTGTATTAACCCCAAACTTCAAAGAACTTGTTTCTAAGTTGGTAAACAGAGTTTATTGGGTTAGGTCATGTGGTTTCTGTAAATACCATCCCATGCTGGAACAATGCTATCTGTTCTGCTGTGGGTTTAAAATGGACTTTGTCCTGCCGTAATTCCTGATTTTTCTTTGCTAGCATCCAGATTTTTTGCTTATGGCAATACACATAGGAGAGCTAGAGGAATATTAGCAGGAATGGAGTTTTATGACAGCTGTAAAAATAGTTGATTCCATATACCTTTGTGCCTTGCAAAGCATTAGTAACTGGATCCTGGCTACAGCATGTAATTACATTGCTTGATGCATTGTTGGGCATTAGTAGGATTCCTTCCATCTGTCTAATATTTCCCATCCAAGAATACTATCACATTTTATTACAGCCTTTTAAAAATTCCTGATCCTTTTCCAGGCTCACTCTGGGTGTGATGATACAGAATTTCACCCAAAATATTTTAAAGGCAAACTAAGCATTAAAAAGCAGGCGTGGACAGTATTTTTTATTACCAATGTCTCAAATGTATGCTTTTGCTGGAGTAAAATAATTTTGGGCTCATTAAATATGTCCAGTCCTCTTATTTTTATTTTCACAAAATCATCAGTCAGATACAAAAATGCTTTTTAGAGACCAAGGACTTCACAAAATAAAAAATTAATTAATCCATATTCTCTCATGTTAATTATCTATTATATTAGCTTGCTCCATAGGCAAATGATGTAAAATCAGATCTGAAGAGGTGTCAGTTGTATCTAAGTATGAATTAATCTGACAGGGGAAGGCAAAAGCGCAGCCCCAGATCTCTCACCCTCTCTCACCCTTTGTTCCTCGGGCAGCAGCTGGAGGTACCACATGTACACGAGATAAAAAGGAGACATCCAGCCTTTGCTGCTGGTGTTTGAGACATCACTGTACTTTTCAGGGGAAATGCAAATGATCTGAGATGTTCTGTAAAACATTTTTTTGTAAAAAAGCTGAAGGTGTGGGTTTTTTGCCAGTGTTCTTGTTTTAAATGTAATTATCGACTGTAAAGAAAAGAAACCTCACAGACTCAGTTTTCTGTTGATCTGCAGGAGATATGGTTCCTTAAAAAAACCCCATATGTAGGCTCTTTAACTCCTCACTTTTTGGATAAACCATTTTAAAATTAGACATGACATCCCAATGCAAATTAATTTCAGGGTCAAATTCCTTTTTTTTTTCATAATACATCCCCCCACTTTTAAAGTGATGGCCCAGTTGAGAGAAATAGGTAAAAAAACCAAACATTCCCTGTGTATTTTTGCCCTACCTGGACAAAAAAATGGCAAATATTCACAAACTGAAGGATTAGTCAGAATAGTAAATTCTCTAATTACAATAGGCTGAAAAGACCCTCAGGAAACAGCAAGGCAGAATCTGCTTGTGGTCTGCAGTTGGTTTTCATGTAATGGGATGAAGATTTCAGTAACATATTGGAGTGGCACCTTTCTGTCCCAGATCAGGGAAGGTTGGAGTAAGAATATCTGTTGCCGTCTTTATGGACAGATTAGCCTGAAAAATTTCTTGTTAATCAGGAGAAGAGGACATTGCATGTGTGTGGTGGTTTAGGGAGAGGAGGGTGCTAAATTTCCTGCACACCATCTTTTTTATGGGCACACACCTAGAAGCATCATTGTGTGGCTCCATTGAAATCTGAGCAGGAATACTATTTCCTGCCCTTCTCCTCAGAACTTATCCTATTGTTTCAGCTGTCTCCAGCATCTTGCTTTGAATCGTTGATTATAAATGACCTAAATTCTTGAATTACCATTTCTGTATTTTCTTCAGGAAGCTTCTGTCAGATTCCAGGACATAATATTTTTGGATGAAGAGCTTAAAATAGACACATATGATTTTGATAAATAAAAGAAAAACACTGCAGTCTGCAAAGCCATCTGAATATAAAAGTGGTTTGTCTTTTGCCCACTCTAATTAGGCTATCAAAAATAGAAATATTGAGCCAGGCACATCCAATTAAGTTTGCCATTCACCAAGCTTGAGGCTTTCTTAGGGAGATTTCTACCATAATGATAAGGAGATGGAAAAAGAAAGCAGTCATTAGCAACGCTCAGGGAATTTGGTTTTCTTGATGTGAACCGCGGCCGTGGTAGATCTGGGAGGCGGCAGGACTTTGCGGCTTTTTCTTAGACAGTTCTCCTGGTGATGCAGAGTATAATGATGGTCTTCTAGTGGCATCAAAGTGTGCTGGTGCTGCTTCTGAAATGGGTTTGCAGACTTGAGCAATCACCATCCTCACTGGGCTGTGTAAGACTACGGGGCTGGGAGGGAATGCTTTGTTTTGATGGCTCCCAAAGAGGAGGGGTGTGGGGTCCTGGGGCAGCTCAGAAGCCTTCCAAGGGCTTGGATTTTGTGTTTATATGGAGATGAGGGAGGGAGGGTTGGCCAAATTCACTCTAAGACTAAATTTTTCTATGGTATTTCTGTAAGATCTTGAGTTGATAAAGATCACTTGGGCTTCATAATCATCCTCTCATTCCCATAACATCTTTTTTGCCCAGTGGAACTCATTCAGCACCACTTTAAGTGAGCAAGGATCGCTTTCTGAATGGTGCTGGCTCGTGCCAGAAAGCTGTCATTCCCTGGGGGAACCACGGCTTTCTGAACAGGATGGCTTTTGTAGTCACAATCTTGGAAGAAAGAAAACCAGTGCGACCCACATGTGAGTGAATAGAATGTTGTCACCTGCAAGGCAGGCCGAGATTCGTTTTCTAGCAAGTGTCAGGAGGTTTTGGAAGACAACACAGCACCGAGAGGTTAATTATTACACAGAGAAAGAAACAAAAAAAAACCAAACAAAAAAAAGGAAACTGGGAAGAAATTGGGAGGCCACATTCTGGTGAAAACTCACCTGAAGTAACCTTGATAAGCTCTAAGACTAAGCAATTCATCAGTGCTCATTTGCTGAAGGGAATCTGTGAATTGGCAAATTATTGGGGTAATTTCTATCTACAGAAGTAGTTCACCAGTTCACAAAGAAGAATTTATATCATACTAAGGGCTGGCTCGCGTTTCCAGCTGTGGATTAATAACAACTGAGTGCATGCTGGCACATAATTTAGATTCCAGCCATGAAGTCTCTGAATTGTGGGCTGGAAGCGACAATAATGTATTTCATAAATACAGCTATTGTTTTTGCTGGCATGGTGTTGCACGTAGCAGTTAAGAGAGCACAGTGCAACATTTAGCAAACTTAAGGGCCAGGGAACTGTCTGAAAATCAAGTTTGCATTATTTGGGGGATTGAAAAGCTGATCCAAATTGAACTAAAATCCACAGATCAAGTTGCTAAAATGGAAAGTGTGCGTCCATGAGTTTGTAGCTTTTCCTAATTTGAAACTTTTACTTATAAGGGAATATTTTATTTTAGAAGTTATTCTTAAGAATTGAATATTTATATAAATATCAGGCTGTAGTTCCTCCCCACCCCCAAAAGAAACATTTGCAGATCCTGAATATTTGTGTCAAGGACAAATTCAAAAGGAATCAAAACATACCACTGAAGTGAGCAATTGCTGAACCCAGGCAACTTCATTTCCATCCTCCGATGGCATTATCGTGCACCTCCTTACCAAAACACAGTTTTCAGAAATTAAATAAATTTACATTAGTTTGGGTTAGGTTTTTTTTTTTTAAGATCTGGGAACAAAATCACTGCCACTGAGCCTTAAAGCAAATTTTAATCTAAACACCATAAATTCCCTTCTAAATGTAGGTTTTGTAAGTGCAATTCTCCATTCAGACTAATGCAATTTCATTTTAGGTATGAGATATATCTGAATACTTAGATAAACAAGTGCTCCTCTTTTGTAAGAAATTTTTGAAGTTGTTCTTAGATTTTAAATCACATAAAATAATGAGGAGATTGAGATTCACTTTTTTCACAGCATGATTCCCTATGGTTAAGCTTTTGCTTATTTATGTGAATCTGAAATGGGGTTTAAAAAATGTATGTTTTGGTTTTACTCATCCATATTCTAAAGCTGATGAAGGAGCTTAGGAGTGAATCAGATGTGCTTAATTCAGGCCAAACAGAGACAAGAAGGAGCAGCAGTTCTGTCCCCTGAGTAGAGATTAAATCAAGATTAGCTGGGTAGGTGTTGTCCATCCTACTCAGAAAGTTTATATTGATTTCTGAGGGATCTCACGCTGAGTTTTTTCCAAAAGAAAACAACACATGCTGCAGGAATAGTGCCTTGACACCCATGAAGGGTATTAGGAGCTTAGTGACTCAAATAAAACACGGAAACTTTGAGCAGCCGCACTCCGGGCCCAGATTCACACAGCATTTATGTTACCACTGGTGGTTTTACCAAGAAACTTTGACACAAGTTTTGATTCACACACAAAAAAGGGGGTTCGATTCACACACACAAAAAAAAGAAGCTTTTAAATTCACGTGGTCTATAAATCAGGCTCAGGGATGCAACATATCAGGAACACATAGAAGGGCCCATCCCTGGGGTAGGTAAGTCCCCACATGCGGCCTACCACACGTGGGAAGAGTCAGCTAGCTGAGAGGGAAATTGAGAGAAGATTGATCAGGAAAGGCCAAGATGAAAGTTTTTGCTTGCAGTCCATCTTTCAAAGACACTTGGAAACCTCATTCCAGACTGAAGAGATGCATTTAACCCTGAAATGAAATGACAGCTGTGAATCCTTCTCCGCAGTTGGTCACTGTGACGGAGATGGCCTCTCTCAGCATCCACTTCAATATTCCAGGAGGGAGGGAGGAAGGAATCCTGTCTGGCAGGGTTTTCCCTTGGGTTTAGATGCTGACTGATGAGAACACAAAAGCAAAATTAAAACAATTTTGTGTATCCATTTGGACATTCAACATAAGCAGATGCAATCTCCCATGGCCATTCCAAAACTGTTAAAGTTCCTTCGTTTGCCAGGGGCATTCCTGGCACAAGTCAGACGTGCAACTTAAAGCAAGTTAGTTATTTATGCTTGAATACTCAAGTGAACAACTGATAAACACATCTGGATATATTTATCTTTCAGTAACCACTGATCTGCTCCTCCCAAGTATAAAACAATATTTGTTGTGCTCTTGTTTATTGAGGTTCCTTACCAAATTCACATCACTGAGTCATGGGAGTAAAGTACTGAAGTATAAACTTCATTGCCTGTGAAAAGCCACACTTAATTCACTGATCTTCCCAATTGCTGTGTCCAGGGCAGGATTAATGGAGCAGTGCTTAGGAACTTCTCAAAAGCACTTTGAGATTGTTTTCCCTTTGTTTCAGTTAAAAATAGGTGTATTAACTTTCTCAATAGGAGTATTGATTTCCAGATAATTTACAGGTGGAAGCTGCATCATTATGATTGCATCTATAATGAAACATGAGAACCATTCAGAGAAACTGTCTGGAATTAACAGCCAATACACTGCTGGGAATCCAGCCACTTCAGCTCAAATCTGGGAAGTTTGAAGTCTTTTATAACTGATATAATCTCTCTCATGAGGCACACTCCTCCCACAGGATGTTGTGGCAGCGGGGCTCCCTACCTGCTGCTTCTCCTCTCTGATTTCCACAGAGAAAGCTACTTCTGTACATGCTCTCCCCATCTGCTCTCCAGACCATATACATGCATTTCATCCACAAGAAATAATTCATGAAGCAGAGTGTTTGCATCTCTTGAAGTCAGGGGACTGAGTTGTCTGGTGTGTTCTTGTTTAGTCTTGTTTGTGTAAACACATCATCACACAGCTACGGCTTAAACATTGATTCTTCACGGGCCAGGGAGCACTCCCAGCCCTTCTGTGACATTTGGACAAAGCCAGAGTGGTTGAAATTTATGGTGTCAGGCTGCAGATCTGCAATTGATCAAATAGCATCAATCTACCCAAGCGCAGGGAGAGAAAGAAGGACACATAATAAATAATAGACATTGCCTATGTTGTAAAGCATGCTGGGAATTGAGCTGTAAATGTAAATCCCTTTCTCCCTCTGTATGGAACTCCAAAAGCAACCAGTAATTGGAATTATCTGTTAAGTGTTATTAAAGTGAAGAAATATTACAGTTTTTAGTGCTGAAGTCCCTCAGAACACATTCTCTGTGGGCTTACTCAGCCCTAGAGAGGTCAATAACCTTTAATGCAATCCACTGGAGAAATAGAAATGTCAGAACTATAAAGTAGCCTGTATCAATTTCCAAATAACTGGTTTGACCTATGGATCTAAATACTGGAAATAAATAGGAGTCTCAGGCCATGGACATACCAGCAACCTCCACACTGCTTGGACTGCAGCAGAAATGGTCATTTTGGTAAGGATGCCAGTTACCATTCAATAGTGATGAGTGACCATTTTTCATTATTATTGCTTTTTCAACATTGCAGGACTGCTGTGCTGCCCTCAGAGTCAGTGACACATAAGTCACTTGGCTGACATTTTAATAAACATCTGTTTTTTTCAGAGCTAGACAAAATGGTCATCTTTGTTAGGGTTTCCAGGCATTCTGATGTTGTCTCCATGGATATTTGCAGTCTGTTCCTGCAGAAACAAAACAAATATAAAACCAACCAGCCCCTTCAGAGCTCGCAAGGGGATGGAAAGTCCTGGGGAGCTTTCTTCTCTCTCCATCCATGCTTCTTACCCACAGCTCTGCTGCAGTAAGAGCTCACAAGAGGTTAGCACTTGCTTCCTCAAGTGCTGATGTCTTCCTGATGCAGAGCAGGGTTTCTGGACTCTCCAGGGTGAAAAAACTTGGGAAGAGTGGCATTATTCCTCACGATCTTTGATGAGTTCCCAATGGCCTGAGGGGCTTAAAGGGGGTGCCTCAGGAAAAAGGGCTTAGTTTCAGTGCAGTTATATTATGATGTCCATATCAACTTGTGTTTAGGGTTTTAAATGGGTACAGTTCTCCTGCCCTAAAAATGCACGAATTTTTCATAGTGTGGGATGGTGGGAGTAACACTGTTTGAGGCGGTGTAAGTGAGAGAGAGAGGGAGACTTCTTTCTCATAAATTGCCAGCTTAAGCAAATAGTGAAAGTGCCAGACAACCAAACCTGTAAAAATAGGTTTTTTTCACTGCTTCTTAATCCCTCCTGGCCAGGAAATATTGAGAGAGTTCAGTAGTGGGAACTGTGTTGTGCTGTGGAAATATGCTGTTATGACTTAGGGTTCCTGTCAGAGAAACTGAAGTGTTTTCTGAGGTCACAAGGTGAGAAACTTTAGAAAGTCAGAAACTCTCTTATTTCTGAAAGGATATGGGCTCACATTAAATGCATTCATCTGATTACAGGTATCATTAAAAAACTGGGCTTGGAAACTTCAGCATATTCTTTTTGTGTTAAAGGGCAAAAATGCACACTGAAAAGCCTAAGCAGACTATGTGATCAACGAGCACATGTGAATTTACGTTGTGTTTGCTTTTATCAGAAGTTATAGAGGACAGGGGTAACAGCAGCGAGAGTGTCTGGACTAAGCAACCTCAAAATATAATGCAGTCAACAGTGTGCCTTGAGAATTGTAAATAACCTCCTACATGCGCACGCAGAGCAGAAACTAACCACAATTTGTCGTATGGAAATTAATTTTACTCCAGCACTAACCCTGATCATCACAGAAGGTCCTGCAGATTTTTGCCTGAAGCAGAAAATCAGACAAGACACTGAACCCATTCTTCAAGGTTCAACTGGATTCCTAAAGGAGGTCTAAAGTGGGTTTTTTTTTTGTTTTGTTGTGTTGGGGGATTTTTTTAATGTTCATTTTTAGGATATACCACTTGGCAGCTGCCTCGTAGAGCTGGGTCTACCTGAGTGCCTTGGAGCTGTGCTGGATTTTATGGCAGATTCAGGAAGGAATAGAAATAGGCCAAAACACTTAAGGCAGCTGGAGGGTTACAATCTTCAAGGAAAGGGGAATCATTAAAAAAAGTCAGAAAGGAGGCAGGGCCTCAGGTTATCCTGAGAGTAATTAAAAAATAATAGAGCATAGGACTTACAGGTAACTCCTTGGCAGAGGATCGAAATGCGCCTGAGGAAGAGGCCCAAGACTTTATCTGCGTTTTTTTCGGATGGAATGGCTGGCACGGTGAGTGGCAGGGGATTTGCACCACCCGTGGGCAGTCACTGTGCCTGTGCAGCCTCACAGGCACTCTCTGGGTGGTGTTACAAATGCTGCCCCTCACTTGTGGGGCAGCTCCAGACACAGGTGAGCGCGGCTCAGGGCCAGTAAAACACAGACGCCTCCGCCAATGGCACTGCCGAGCTTAGAGGAGAATGAATGGCGGTGCGTTAATTGCTACTTTGGCAAGGGTTTAATCTGGAGCTCTCCTCCAGCTCCCCTCAGTGCTCTGGGCAAGCTTTCCCTGTCTCCTCACATCATTTCTGTGCTGAGCCCTTGAGCTGTGCTTCGCACGTTGCCGTAGCCAAATCCAAGACTCCTGTCCATCCCCTAGGAATGCCATTGCTCATCCCTGTCTCCTCATGTGGCAAACTGTGAGGTCACTGTGAAAGCTGCCATGTTTTCTGCTCCCCTCAGGCTCTCCATCCTCTCAGCAGTTTTCCATATGTCCACCAGGATCCAAGAAAAGGCAGATGTGTGGCAGTAGTAACGCAGCTCCATCTAAAACCCCTCAGCCAGCCTGATGTACAGAGCTCTGCCTCTCAAGCACTTCCCTTTCTCACTGGGTCCTCTTCCAGGGAGGAGAAATTGAAGGCAGGGGGTTTGCATTTAGGTGATCTTGAAGGTTCTTTGCAACCCAAACCATCCAGTGGTGATTCTATGATTTTTGTGCATTGTACCACAGTAAAGATTTCAAAGATTTCAAAAGATTTCAAAGATGTTCAAATTTCAGAGATCATCTTTGAACGTCAGTGTCAGCAGGCACAGACTGTGCCCCTGCTCCTGGAGGAGAGGTATGGAGAAAAAACACAGGGCAGCTCTTTCCACGTGTGCTGATGGGGCAGAAAACAGAAATACTGCCGGTCTAACCTCCGGCTCATCAAAGAAACAAAAAACTCTCGCTGTCAAGAGCTGGCTTAAAAAGAGTTTAGTACAGAGGAAGGGTACTAATGGGGTAAAAATAGCTGGATGAGTTAGCAATACCTGACACTCTTTCCTCAGCTATAATTTCTGCCTTACAGTGCAAGTACACCTAACAGCTTAGAGCCAGTCAATTACTGCAAAAGCAGGTATTCCTGGTCCCTCGTCTCAGCCCAAGGAGAGGTTCAGCTCCACCACATGCCTGCTGCTAGGAATGCCTACACCACTGGAGTTTTGGAAGAGAAATAACTGGCAGCAATACCATCCACCATTTGTTGAGCTGTTATTCTGCATTCAGCCAGGAAGCACAAAAATACTGCCCAACATCAGTGTCCACGTGGCATGAAGGGAGAATATCTGGAGCAAACAGCTTGGGAACTGACTATGCACTGAAAAAAATATTTTCCTATGCTGTGCAGCAAGGGTTTGTGAATAACAAACAGATTTTCCTTCATCTGAGCAGCCTGAAATTACTTTCTGATGCAGAAATAGCATGCACATTTCAGATAATTTACATGAAATAAATTAACCAATAGTCTGCTTTTTTATGTTTAAGGAGTAGCAGACCCCTTACAGATCCAGAGTAACAGCAGGGAGTGATAATTTCAGATAAACTACTTATATTGTACTTATTATAACCAGAATATGGTCATAATATAATAAGTCTGAAGCAGAGAGACAGAAGTTTGGGAAGATACAGGTCTGAAGTAATTTTTCAATCAGGAGAAACCTGTCCTTCTGCCCACCAACCACCTAAAACCACTGAATTTTATTGTCAGAATTAAAGCCACTTTCTCCTCTTAGGAGCACCCCGTTTGGCCAGGCATGCACTTTTGTCAAGTGGAAAACAGAGCAGCACAGAGCAAACAGGACCATTCATTGCTTAATTTCTCAGTGTGCTGGTGATTCCACCCACACCTGCTCAGATGGGTCTGAACATGATCCAGGCTCCAGCCAACCCCCGGCAGGAGATTGTTAGATCAGGCTCCACGTATAGCTGGTTCCCAAGACAGAAAGAGCATTTGTGACTTCTGCTCTTAAAGGTGTTAATGTGACGTAATTGCAGCTGAGACAGAGCCTAAGAAGGTGAAAAAAGTCTTATTCCATGGCTCAATTCCAAACTGAACTGCAACAAACCCGGTGTTATATTGAGATGTGAACGCTGCAGAGTGAATCTCCTCTGCTGCATTAAAACCAGCTGCAGGACCTTGTGAAAATGGTTGGTCAACATAATGACAAAAATTTGAGTGTTCTCACTAAAATGTTTGAACATTGTTGACATTTTTTTTCAGAGATCTTCATTTCTATTGTACTTAGATATCCCCATTAACATGTTTTAACGTGGTACCCCTTATCCCTGATAGATCAGGGGTGAACTTAACATTTAGTGATGAGTCTGGCAAAATGACTGCATTCCTGGAAGACAAATGACTTCTGGTTGGGTTTTTTTTGTTGCAAAACCTCACAACAAATAGCTGCATTACCCTCTGTAGTCTCAATATAGGCAAAATGGACATCTGAGAATTCAGAGTAAAAGAGAATTTGGCCTGGTCTCCAGCTGAGCTTTGAATTTTGCCAATTATTCTCTCAGGCAGAATTCAAAGTTTACAGAGTAATCTGGAAATTATCAAAGCAACAAACATGCTGTATTCTTGGGACTGGACAAAACACACTTAGGTTTCATTTTTATTTTAAAAAATCCTGTATTTTCATCAAAAACAAAATTGTACATTTACATAATATATATATGTTATGTACAAAAAAATTTAATGCACATAAAATTGTACCATTAACTTTTTTTTTTTTTCAGTGCCATTGTTGGAATTCTATATTTCTTAATCATTCCTCAGC
Organism: Cyanistes caeruleus; assembly: GCF_971803275.1. Taxonomy (NCBI): domain Eukaryota; kingdom Metazoa; phylum Chordata; class Aves; order Passeriformes; family Paridae; genus Cyanistes; species Cyanistes caeruleus. Next base: position 77,705,717 of record NC_141705.1, read on the forward strand.
ATTAAGAATGTTACTTCTTTGGAACCACAATGTGTTTAACATTTTCCCTTTTCAGTGCCTGGAGTCTGGCAGGTTTCACACTGTGGCTTTCCCTCCTTGGTGCTGTTTTTTGGGGTGTGCCTTCCACGGGGCAAGGCAGAAATGCAGAAGGAATCTTCTGAATGGAAAAACTGGGCGGGCAAGTCTGACATTTCTGTGGTTTATATTACCTGTTAGTCAAAACAAATAAGCAAACCCCAGCCACCTGATGGAGAGAAAGAGAATAACTTATGCACAAATTTTCAGTCTCTCAGCATTTTTAATTACCCAGGTTTAGTTCTTCACTTCTCATTTTCCTAGACTGAAAAATCACACGCTAATGATCTCTACTAAAGACAACTATAAACCCCTCTAATGGCTTTGCATTTGTTGTAATGACATCCATTATTTATGGATTGTTATTCCTGAGTGGAAATGAGGAAACCTTTCATCATGCTTTTGTATCAATCCCCTTCTGATAGGTGTTTCAGTATACCCTTGCAGCCTGTGCAGTAGGAGGAAGGCTTTAGCACTCATTGCTCACATCCTGGTTGTATTGATCTGAAGGCTGAACTCCTGGAATGAAGTGGATCCTTGTTTTTTGGAAGAGGGAACATTGCCAACTGATTAATAAGGGTCTGACTGTAATACCTCAGCAATGGTAGCTTTTCTTCAGGAGCTCAAAGTCAACATTTGAAAGGCAAACACTGCAATACACAACCTGCAGCTCAGAAAACATGTTCACAGCAAATATCCTGCTAACTCACACTGAATTATACCCAGTAAGTACTCTCACTTTGTGATCTTGGCAGCTTTAAGACTTCAGAAATTATGGTTTATTATGGGAAATGACAAATGTTTTCATATATGAAAGCCAAATTAGACACGGTGCCATTTCATACATGGGGTCTTTCAGATATGGGAGATGTTTTTTCCCCTTTTTGAGATCAGTGAAGTACAAATGCATTCTGTATTTATTTATGTATTTCACATTTATTTACAGTACCTTATATTTTTCATTTGTAGTTTGTTTCTACCTGTCTAGCTCTAAAATGTCCTTCAAATACACTCGTTTAGGTGTTCCTTTGAAAAATAAATGAGGGCAGGACTTCAAACCTTTATGCAAAAAAATTAAAAAAATTTATGGAGTGTACAAGCAGAAAATAGAAAGGGTTTCTGTGATGTAGAAAGTCTGGCCAAGATCCTTTCCCTGGGTGGAGGAGCCTGTCACTCCTGCCAGTGACAGTAGGGCTGTGTGGCGAGGCCCAGGGCCACTGTCACTGGTGCAGACAGAGGGAATAGAAATTAAGCGGGTTTTTTGGAGTGTCAGCAGCAGAACTGCATCACCATGGCAAATAACAAACGTTTCTCCAGATGTGTCAGGTTCAGTGCCTCACCCCAGCCAAGTGCGGAGCCTTCTGCAGCCGAGGAAACGCCACGTAAAGCCGGTGCCACACGCAGCAGCCGCCCTTGGAGAAGGCGCCTGCGGGCTCCATCCAGGGCCCCCCAGGGAGGGACAGGGCAAGGAGAGCTGGCAGCTCCAGGCTGCTTTTCCTAGGGACAGCAGGGAGCTCTTCCAGGACCAATCCTCCACCCCTTCGAGGAGGATGGCCACACTTGGGACAGGTTCCATGCCAAGGGAGAGAGAAGTAATAGCGACGCTGCTAATTCCTAAGCTTATATCCCGTTTTTTCCCATTAAAATTGCCTTGTAGTTGTACAAAATATCTGCTGCCAGTGCAATGGAAGCAGTTCCACCTCGGAGAAGGGATAATTCATTTTCCCAGACTCTGGGAGCTGGATTTGTTGTTTGTTCTGGCTTCAGGAGGAACCTGACCCGTCTGCTGCTTTGCTGAGCAGAGAAGATAATTTCTTCTGAAAACTGCCCTTATCACGAAACCCGCCTCCAAAGTTGATTCAGTCTGTGTCAGGCAATTCTTATAGTGCAGAAGTAAAACTGGAAAGTTATCTACAGAGCTCCATCATTTGGAGAAACTGCCATGACCTTCTTTTTGCAGAAATATTTGTTCCACTGGACAAGAATTTTAGGCTGCAGCCCACCACGTCCTCCAATTCTTGTATAAATCATAGGGATAATTAGGGTATTTTCACTTTGTCAGAATATTGCAAGTACATCTCTCAGCTTTAATTTCTGTGATAACCTTTGTTTTCAACCCAAAAGCAAACTAAAGAGGTCAGGTTTGCATTTGTCATAGCCCAGGATCAGGTGGCAGGGATAGATTGCAAAGGTGGCATGGCTTCTTCCCTGGTGGATGCAGACCATGAACATGAAAGGATGCCACTAAACTGGTGAACCTTAGTGACAGCACAGAGTTCCTTGGCACAGGAGAGCTGTCTCCTGGTGATGCTGCCAGCAGGAAATGTGCATACCAGCAAGAAGGATGCCTCTGAGCCCTGCTTGCCAGTACAGAGGTGGAAGCTGAGCATAAAGCACCTGAGGCAACTTCTTGGAGGGTTACCTTAGGGAGGGAAGGGGTCTTTTGGGGGGAAAGGCATGGAAAAAGCAAATTACTGATGGCCTAATACCCTATTCATGAAAACAGTGACATTCTCATGGGCCTAAAACACAGGACATAGGTCCTCATCCACAATTTACTTCATATCCAGCCCTGGAGGAATTTCTATCCAGGGCTTTAGTTTGGTTCCCATATGCAGATCTGCCTCCAATTTGTCAATCTTAACCTGGATTCACTGTGTGGGCAGCACATTTCTCCACATCACACTAGTATCTTCAGTTTGAACTGTTCCTTGCATTTACATCTTAATTCTGATTCTACAGTCAAGGACAGGGATTTGTTCAGTTTCAGTTTTCAGTGACAAAATGGACTGCAAAAGTAAAAACGTTTGGTTTTCATCATTTGGAGAAAGGACATGGCAGGTTCCAATGCTGCTGCTACTCCTAAAGCTGGAGTGGAGCTCTACCCTTTTTTCCTGTGGCTACCTTTTCCCTACTGCTCTACCTTTCTCCCTCTTGCATCCTGCAGGTCTCATTAAGCTGGCTGTGAGCCTGAGATTTCTAAGAAGCAGGTCTGGCTGACTCCTTCAGTGCCAGGAGAAGCTGTTGCATAATTGAGTCTCGCTCTGTTGGTGCATATCTGTGTAAGGAATCCGTGGCTATCGTGGATGGGCATGTGCTGTCATGCACTTCTTGCATGGCTCTGGGCATTTGAGGGCTCCATTTTGCAGTTTCTTTTATTTAAAAAAAAAATAAAATTTAAAGCCCCAAAAAAGTCCTTCCTTCCTTGACACAAATTATGAACAATAGCTCTGTCTAATTTAAAAGGGATGCTAAAGAGAAGATATTATAATGAGAAAAAAAAAAGTACTAAAAGAAGAGAATTTCACATTTACTTCTGCATGCAATAAAGTCATAACTGTTTCCTGAGAACTGAATTTTCTCTTCTGAAAAGAACTCTCAAGAATGTTTGAGTATAGATGTCTTTAAATGTGCTTCCTTTATTATTTTATAAAACTCTTCTAAAAATGGGGACAGTAGCTATGACTGTACAGCACCTTTTTCTATATTATTTCAGTACTTCCTACCTTAGGATTTGAAAAAAAAAAATAAAATAAATTCATCCCTGTCATAATGTGATCTCCTGACAGCATTGGCAGTGGCAAACTTTAGAAATGCACAAAAACTGTGTCTTCATATTGTGGATGGTGCAGAAGGTGATAAGAAGCTTAGAGGATAAAATAGCTTGGGGGAAAGGAGTATTAACCTCTCTTACTGAGAGTGGAACAGATACCAAGAAATTTTATTTTGCCTGAATTGCATTCCTAGTTTGAATGCATTCAGATTTGTGGGAGGATGTTCTGGGGGAGGGTATGTGGGAATGAACTGTAGTTCTTGAATTTTGCGCTCTGGCTGCATTGGCAGGGCAGACTCAGGAGCTGATATGGAGCTCTTTTGCTTAAGTAATGTGTTTTTCTTACTGGGAAGGGTAATTTATTTAAAAAAAGAAGAAAGAAGAAAAAAAAAAAAAAAAAAGGTTAAAAAGGCACCTTCATTCCTGGCCTGTCTTTCTTGGGGCTGTCCCTCAGAATCAGCTCTCGGCCCGGGTGAATCCACCAGCGAACGTCCCAGGCAACCACGGCTGACTCCCAGCTGTTGATCTTGGATGGAACCAGGAAACACAATCCTCTTTTGTGGGGGATTTCGAGTCTGATCATTTTGGTGCTGCTCCAACCCAAACCAAAACTCAAACATTTTGGAATTCTGCATGAAAGGCAGCAGGGCCTTAGGGGAAGGGAGTTTTGCTGCCTGTCCTGGAGCTGTGGGTCTTCAAAGTGTACAAGTATTTGAAGGGAGGAGGTCAAGAGGATGGAGCCAGGCTCTTCTTGGTGCTGCTGAGCAACAGGATGAGAGGCAAGGGGCAGAAACTGATGCATGGGAAGTTCCAGCCGAGCATGAGGAAGCATTTCTTTGGTGCGCAGGTGGCCGAGCACTGGAGCAGGTTGGCCAGAATGTGGAGTCTCCTTGTCTGGACATATCCCAGAGGCAGCTGGACACAGTCCTGAGTGACAGGGGTGCTCTAGGGGATCCTGCTCGAGTAGGTAGCTTGGACTAGATGATCTCCAGTGGCTCCTGCCAGCTTTCCCCTTCCTGTGATCCTGTGATTTTGAGCCCTCCAAGCCTATATGAAGCAGGCAGGGAGCCAAGCAGATCCTTAACACACCTGTAATTTCCATGGAATCTGCAGTGGGAGATTCATAATGCTGAGAGCGTCTCTGCCAGGGTTGGTCTGATAGATAAAACCACTGAAACAAATCAGAGGCTCTGGACTGACACCTGGAGTTAGGATACCAACACAAAGGGGGGATTTCAGGCTTTTTAGCTGGAGCTCCCCAAACACCTGCCCCCAGCACTCCTCCAGCTGGGCAGGAGGCCAGGCTCTCCACATGGGTGACTGGGAAATCACACCACCCCTCAGGCTCAGAGAGACCAGCCTTGTCCTTGCTCAAGATGGTCAGCATTCTCCTCTTGCTTCTACTCAGCACTTTTTACCCCACTCGTGGCACAGCTCCGGTTGCCCTACTGAGTGTTTTAGAAAACATCACTTCAAATGAAATCTCCAAGGCTTAACTTAGACAAGAGTATTTAAACTTTTCCATAGACGTGAAGTCACCGGTTGGCACCAATCTGTGTTTATAGAAATAAAACCTGCTGGTTATTATTTGCCCTTCTGTTGGTTAAGCTGCTTTAACCCGTGCTGCTTCCACTCCAGCCCCTGTTCAGAGGTAGCCTGACAGGTGGTGAACTTCTAAAAGGGTTGGTATTTCAGAGGTTGAATTAATTCCACTGCTAAATAGCTTAAAATTTGTCAAAGTCGGAACTGAATGATACTTAATGAGCTTGGCTTTTAGATTAGACATCTCTGGCTATGCCCGAATCCCTCTCCTGTAGGAATCCCTTTCCTTGGCACCTCAGTTTAAGGAGATAAATGGCTGAATTTCAAAGCAAATACTGCATAATAATTGTGTGAAACAAAGATTGGGTTCATAATAATTTATTGTATCAAGAAAAAATTTTGGGAGTGGCATTTAATCAGTCAGCAAAGAGAATTATATCTTGGGGCCCTCTTACCTATTAGTACAAGTTATATTTCAGAGGCTTGAGCAGAAGAAATGATCTATTAATGGAGGAACTCTGGTTCAAGAGTTGAAAATGGAAAATATTTGGAAGATATTGTGAGAACTGACAATCAATTTGTGGTAGAGAAGCAGAAATCTGGAGAAAAATTAAGATTACAATGCAAATTATTTTGCATTTTTCACCTGCTTGTAATAGATTTCTAGATATTGAGACAATGAAACTGGGAGAGGTAATTAAAAGGAAAATATTATAGAAAGATGATCAAAAGCCAATGTTCCAAACTGCTGCTCCAAAAGAAGATGATAATCATGAAAACTGACCCCTCAAAAAAATCATTGAATAGAAAGACCAATCTTGAATGGGTGTCTTAAATTGCATATTATTTCTGTCACTTTCAGGAACACCAAAATGGTCCTGGTTTTTTTTCTTAACGATGTCCAAAGGCGAGTGAAAGGACTTCATTGTTAATGTTTGTGGTGTAAATGTTTCTAAGCATTAAATGGCAGCCTGTGTTGTTTATTTTGGATTTAGATCCAAAGCAGCTCTTGAAGCTGTTTTGTCAGGTGTTAAACTGCACAGAAAGACACCACATTACTGACTATTGCAATTGTACCATAAATTATCAGATTATAAGGAGAGGACAGTACCCTATTATTGTAGGAATCTTCTACAGTTACCAATGACAGTCACAAAATAAAAGACTGAGTATTTTCAGGTTGTCTGGCCCCAGAATGCAAGTTTACCTTAAATGTATTTTCTGCCCTGTGAGCTGTTGGGATGTGCAAGTATTTACAGTCAAACGGATCTGAGGCAAAAACCTGCCCTGACCCAAGACCTTGGAGGTCAAAGAAAAAGCCATCATTTTCTTTCAGTTTACCACTAGTTTTGAGGATGTAGATATTCATAGATGTAAGGGAGAATAATATTTTTCCGCTATAAACTTGTAATTTTCTAGAGGTAAACAGTGGTTGTTTACTTTCAGACGTAAACCAGAAGGCATAAAACAATTAGGATTCTAACTGATAGGTTCAGTAAGAGACCAAGCACCCAGGATGGCTGTTTCAAAGCAGACAAAAACTTTTGATCCATATTTAGCTGCAGTTTATTTGGGAACTGCAGATGAATTGGTTAACAGCTGATGCAAATAGCTGTGAGTGGGCAAAGGGCCCTGACTTCTCATAACTCTCCTGAAACACAAAAAAACCCTCTTAGAAAATACTGCTTCATATTTTCAATAAACCATCCTGTGGCCTTTGCTTACTTTTTGTTTTAATCTGGTTTATGTCCCTAACCCTTAAAGGCAAATAAAGTTAAGCGATTGGGAATGTTCATCATTTTCCTCTGTGACTGTTACATGGTATTTTTGGTTGTGTTGGCCTGGAAACCTAAGTCATGGCTTACATTCCTAATATCATACAAGAGCCTCTTTGGATGATTGCATTTTTACTGGCTCAAAGTGCACAGATATTTTGAAGTGGCAGCGTCCAGCTGCAATCTCTGTAACCAGCCAGGAGTACACATCCCAAAGGAACGATGTCCAGAATGAAAACACATTGTTAAATAATAGATAATATTACTGAACCTTCCACATGTCATTCTAGTCTCCTGGGAAACATTTAAATTTAGCTTAGCACTCAACCCAGTCTGCACAACTGGCCTTGCCTACCCCAGGCTCTGGTGGCAGAACTTTGGATCTGTAAATTATATTTCTTGTAGCTCTGATCTCTCATTTTTCTGCAGCAGGTATGATGCAGATATATACTACACAAGCCTATGGAGCAATTAGGAAAGTTTCCTTGTTTGTTGTTTTTTTCTTGCCAGAGGCTGTAGTATCATTGATCTTATCTCCATAGTACTGAATGGTCAAAAATGAGAGGAACCTGTGTTTTTATGTTGAGACCAAGAGAAGATATCCAAGTCTGACTAACAGAAGCACATAGTTCTTATAGTTGTTCCCTCACCACTACTGGGCTGTTGTCTTTGTTTGCAAGATAGGGATTTTCTCCCAGGATTTCACAAAGTCAGGGACTTGCAATTTCAGGTATTCTGCTTCTCGTCCTGACTTGGGCATGAAACCTGTGTTTTCATGGTCAAATGGATGTCCTGAATTTTGAGCACACTCACTGCACTGTTACAAGGCTTCATTTGTCAGCTCCAAACCAGGAATTGCCATCTCCAGAGGGCACAAATGTGAGTAACCAGCTGGACAGTCCAAGTGACACCTTCCACTGATACCTAATGCACCTGGGAGTGAAAATGGCCCACTGCTGACCCACCTAATGAAAACTTGTGTAGGTGATGCTGCTCTGAGCATGTTGGCAAACAAACAAGGAGATCTACCCTCCAGGCAGGCTACAGCCTGGGAATGAGGCATCATTATGCGTGTGTAGGCAGAGAAGATGTTTGCAGTGGAATCGTGGCCCCATTGGAGCGAGTGGCAGAGTTCCCAATGCCTTCAGTTTGTCCTTCTCTTGGTACTGACCCACAGCCCTTGACTGAGCTCAGTGGAGAATAAGCAGCATAAAATTCAGTGCTGCAGTGCCATGGCACTGCAAAACGAGCTCTGAAACCACTTAATATCTATAGGGTTTGCAACAGTTTTCACCCAGCTTTGTTTCAGCCCAAATATGTGGAGATTATCTCTAAGTTCTCTGCAGGCATTCACAGTTGTCTTGCTAGACAGTTCTCTGAGAAATAAGTTTAAATGATGGAACTGTGTTATCAGGCTGGATAAAGTCCAGCAATGTGGCAAAGACCATAAGCTTCCAGAACAAGATGAGCTACAGACGCAGGATGGACTAAGGCATTTTTAAAGCCTCTCACTTCTATGTGTGTTTCCCATTGAATATGATTGATAGAAAGAGGAAAGCCTCATTTTCTGTTCTGAGCATCAACACCCGTGCATTTTGTGAAGGCAGAACCTGGCTCCATGTTTTTGTGTTGATCTGAATGTGCTGAGACACTGCAGGGCTCAATTTCAGGCGAGGAAACACTCTCACATGAAGTCTATGAATTATTATGACTTTATAACTGTGGGGCATAAAAATCCTGGGTATTTCTGTAATTTTTAAGAATTGCATGTTTTCCAGCAGCGTGTAGGACTGGGTGAATCTGTTTTGTGAGGGCACATAATCTCTGGAAAAAGGACCATGTAATTATCATCCTTAAAACTGTTCAGTAATGCTGTCCCTGCCATGACATATCCATCCCAGATTGTAAGATGTATAACTGTGCTTTATCATCAAAATCTGTTTCAACTGGTACGGCTTGGATCACCCTGTTTTCTCATTTGTCTCTGGTATTTCCTGGTCTTTAAATCTCCAGACCACCTGGGGCTCTTAACCCCCTTTAATAAATAGGTCCATCACATTTTCCCTGTGTTCAAAAATGTCACAGCTGCTTCCAATATGTTATGCAGGGATCATAAAAATAAGTACAGTATAAAACATTGTTATGGCCCTATTTCTAAGTTTCTCCAGCACAGCTCGGTTGAAGACATCAGTTCTTCTGCAAACTCTGTGATGTGATTATCCCTTCTAATCACTCTGCTTTAAGGCATCCTGAAGGGATGCTGGTACCTTACAAAAGAACTCTGCATGTTTTAAAAAGGCAGGCAGCATCCTGGTGACAGGACAAGGGGGAATGTCTTTAAGCTGAAAGAGAGCAGGTTTAGATTGGGGGTATTAAGAAATTCTTTACTGTGGGGGCAGTGGAAGTGTCCGTGGGGACTGGAGCAACCTGGACTAGCAGAAGGTGTCGGTATTTGTCGGGAAGGGGGTTTGGAACTCGAGGATTCTTAAGGTTCCTTCCAAGCCAGCCCGTTCTGTGATTCTGTCCCCAGGGTTTCCCAGAGCACAGAGCAAGCTGCTGCTGTTCCTGCCCGGGAGGAGGGCACAGAGCAGGGTCTGAGCACGGCCAGGGTCACCGGCTGCACCTTGGCTGGCCGGGGGCTCTGTCTCCGTGTCTGGGAGTCTCTGCCACTAATGGGTCTGGACAGAAGGGAGCCATGGCTTTCCAGCAGCATTCCTTTGAAATACTGCCTGAGCCAGGGCTGCATGTGTGACCTGAGCTAACAGAGGAGCTGTCAAACACTGATGCATGTTGTTTGGGTTCGCTACTACTAGTCCTGTCATCCTTCTCACATCGACTGAGGTGATATAAATGTCTCTGCAGAGCGCAGGGTTTTATTCAAACACATTTCAGGCTGCTTTCATGAATTAACAGGATCTGGGTGATGAACATCTATTGAGGTTCAGCAGCCATGCTTGCAGGGGTCTGGATTTTACACAGCACAGTTGTACTGTACATTATTTACAAATTGCAAACAGCTTGAACGCAAGGAGTAAACAGTTAGGATGTCCCAAATTTGTATTTAACCTGCATTACAAGCAGACATCTGCAGATCATTACACAGAAAGAAGTGCATCACGTATTGGATGTACTAAGTGTAATTCTCATCTATAATTTGTTGTGGTCTGGTTTCTTTGGAGTTTTTCTAATCACTCCAAAGGTGCCAATACGTGCACTCAAATCAACATTATGTGCTAGTCAACAATGGCATTTTAGTCTGTTGTATTGATAGTTCCTCCTCCTGGAGAGAAAGGTTGTATATAGGATTTAGGAATGAGAAAGTGCAACAACTTGGTTGGCTCCCTCTAAGGTCCCTTCCAACCCAAACCATTCTGTGATTCCATGAATTTTCCCCCCTACACGTGCTGTTGTCCAGGCAGTTTGGAAGTTCTGGAAATAAAACACATGTTTCCAAGAAGGAGACGGATACCTTCCGTCACCGTAAAAGCACGAACTACATGCAAAAGCCCTATTAATAACAAATTAGCAACAGCCTTTTCTGCTGAGGTAAACTTTGAAGTACATACTTGTGCAGGTAATTCCATCTTCTTTTCACAGCTCGTTTTTCTTTCTTGCTACGCTTTCTATTTTTCAGTACCATCATTGATTAAATAACCCCCACAGCCATCCTTGCAGGGGCATCACATGGGATACCTGGATATGGTTTAGTCACAGGCAGCATGGAAAACAAGACCTGAAAATTATATTTTATCTCCTACAGATAATTTTCTTTCCAGTTTGCTTCTCTGTATGGCAAACTTAAAATATTTTCAAAAACTGAAAATTTGTTCTTAATCCAATCCATTTAGGCTTAAGGATTAAGCCTTAAAAAAGGAAGATCAAGGAAGGAAGATAGGAAACGAAGATCATAACAAACGTGCAAGAAAATGATCCTCCCTCCAGAAGTACTTCTGAAAGTTTACCTCAGGAATGAAAGGGATTTCAAATTAACTTTGTCATCTTTAACCAAACCTTCATCATCATTTCAATGTTTTGCTTTCCTTCACTGGTTGCAGATCTAATCACAGATCAGATAATTCAGCAATATCTCCACTGAGAAAAAATATCAGTTCCTTGAGCTAAAATAAAAGTTACAAGTTTGGCTCTCAAAACGATGACCCATAAATTGGCAAATGGGTGAGGTGTTTTAAGAACCCTTAACAACGACAGAGCCAGATGACGTGAATGGATTTATTTTAGATACAGAGAGCATCCACAGCCCTAATCTGGCCAAAATTTTCTCTGGTTTTAGCTTTTTTAATAAGATTTCTGTGAGCTGTCTGAAGTTTGTTTGCAGGATACATTCTCAGTAAAGAAGGGTCTATTCTGTTCTATTTTCCACTTCAGTCTTGTTTTCTAGGCTTGTGTTAAGCCTGGCTATAAAAGCCCCACAAGAGGTGAGATTATACTGTCAAACATCCTTGGTCTCTCAGAGTTAAAATGGTACCAAAGTATTTCCACCCATTTTCCAGAGCACATTTTCACCCTTCCATATGAGAAGTGCAGCTCATGAGCTCATTGCAACGACCTCACGCATCCATCCTGCAAACCTGGCCCCTTTCCATGGGCATGAATCATTCACAGCTAGGCTTGGATCTCTGTGAATGTGTACAAGCCACTTATTTTTAGCAAAAAATAGTCAAGAAAGCATTGACTTCTGTCCCTTGGGTTCTCCTGCTCTCGAGTGCCGGCAGAGCTCCGGTGCCACCGGTGCTGCTGTGATGCCTTTCCTATTAGCAAAGGTTCTGTTCAGGGGCTTCAACACCAAAAAATCCTAAACCAAATCAGCTGTAAAACCTGAGACTTCTTGTTGTTCAGGCCAGGGATCTCTGGATTGTCTGGAGCTCATCTGCATCACTAGAAATGAAATTTTCTCTCTCTTCCAAACATGGTAGCAAAGCTAGAAAAGAGGATGGGTTTGCTCTGACGGGATGATAAAAGCGAGAGGTTTGCTATGTTTGCACATCATGCTTCTATTCTTGAAACGACTGCTTTATGACCAGTAACTGTAAGGAAATTAAACAGGATTTGGATTTGCCCTTCAGGTTATAAACAGCTCTATTATTTACAAGGCACTTTGCACTTGACTCAGTTGTAGCAGGATTGTTAACAGCAGCTAAATTAAAGTTCTCTAAAGATTTCCATCAGCACAGGCAAGAGAGATTTGCAACTATGTGTGTATATGATCTTTGACTCGGATGAAAAAGTCAAATAGTTTTTTGCTGTAATTTTTTCCATACCCATTTTCAGATACCTTAAAAAGAAGCTCAAACTTTTCAGTGCAGGTCAGCTTTTGGCTTCAGCCTTCTACATTTTTTCCTCTTTTTGTCTGTTTTTTTTTTTTTGAGATTGGGGATTTTAAGAAATCTCTGGTGTAAGGTTTAAGCTTTGAACAGCCACCGTTATATGTGGGATTGCAGATGGATCAGCACAGGGCACTGGGAGAAGCCCATTCTAATCACGAAAGTGAACATTTGTAGAGGCCACTGGTTTTTCTTTGATTTTTTTTTTTTTTCCCCTTGAAAAAAGCTCTCAAAATAATTTTGAGGTTGGCTAAATTTTTGACAGTGGAGGTGCCAATCAGGTCAGGCCCCTGACTCCTAACCATCCTTTTTCTCTTGCAGCTGTACACCTAAATTTTCTCTAAAGTGCCTGCTATTTTGTAATATCCCATTTTAAAATCGACTGAGCAGTCATACTCACACACCATGGCAGATACCAATGTATTGATTCAATGCTAGAATGTCCCCCCACAATAGTTTATCCTCCATTAATTACATGAATTCTCTTTGGCCCACTATTTCTGAATGAGACACGGGTCATGTATGTATTTTTTTCCCCCCTGTAGTTTACACTACCCCAGCATTTGCCATGGTAGCAGCAGACACTTGGCATGTTCAATTAACATTATGTGCCAAAAAATGTGGGTTTTTGACAAAATCAGGTTTGTCCAGGGGAGGTTATTAGGTGTATTAACTGTGGTGCCATTCCTCAGAGTGGTGGCACGGAGTGGGAATTTATTCATGAACCACTGATGGACTGGGAGGAAATGCTGCATTTCCTTTGTTCTTTACATGTCCTATAAACACTTGATGTGTTTGTTAAATCTCTGTTATTTCTGGAAGCCTACCTACTCTCTTGTTTAATTTTTTCTGAATCCTTCAAGGCTGCAGATAGCTTGGGATACACAGAGGCTTAGCATTCCATATTTATGCTAAGCTAATAGGCACCACATGAAGATTAGGAATGTAAACGGGTTGTGAGGGATAGAGAGGGAAGTGTTTAGCATGTCTAAAAAAGGACTAGGCTTAGACTTCCATTACTCATACTTGTGACTTTCCACCCTTCTGACAGAAAAATAAAAAGAATGGGAAAGGTCATCAGAGCATCCTAAATTTGATCAGATATTGGAATGGTCCTGCTAACCATCATTTGTCACAGCCAGTGTTTGTCTCCAGCTTGTCTTGATCATAACCAGCTCCTTCCCCTTGGGAGAAAGTATTGCTAAATATAAAAAGGTTCTCCCTTTACCTCTGGAAGTAAATGCGATCTTTTTCTTGCCACAATACTCCTATCATGCCCCCCAAAAAAATGAATAACTGGAAAGTTCTGTCTATGGCAGCATGTGGAACAAAGGTGTTCTTTAAATATCAGTGATATATGAAACTTGGTGTCTGTAAATATACTTAGATCACTGAGTGAAAAAGTTGAAGTGCTTTCAGAAATGATTCAGTGCTTTTACCATCCATTTAAAAACACAGGTCAACTGATGAAAATTTGTTTGAGTCACAAGCCTGAAATTGCTGAAGATGGTTTTCAGTGCAGTCGCAATGTATAAATCACTTTTTAAAGCAGAGCGTAGTTCCTTAGGACCTAGGTTCCTTAGGTCCTTATGAAAATGTTACTCATTATGTTTCTATTTTTCATGCTTTTCTACTATTTGGTTTTGTTTTTTTAATATATATACTTGGAAGTCAGTGAAAAATGAATCATGGATAACAGTTCTTTGATCAGTCAAAATACAGCAATAATGCTGTTTTGAAAGGAGTCATCCCAACAAATGCACTCCTCGAGCACCCTCATTTTATTTCAGGGCCTCATATCTTTGCCTGGAAATTCAGCAGTGATGCTGGTTTGGTAATGTCTATTGGGAGCTGCTAGAAAAACACAGAAAACTTGGGCATGAACAGATTTTCCAGTGCAACTGGAAAAAGAATGATTTCACCTTATGCTGTATAATGAGGTGAAGCTGTCTAAATCTGTCCTGAAGCTTCAGAATCATAGGGCTTCAGAAAATGTTTTATTACTGGCATCTTTGAGCTTATAATGCACAGGATGTTTCAAATGGCAGTAGATTAGGAAGGGTGAGATTGCATGGCACCGCACATCCTGAAAAACGCCTTTCTGCATGAGGAATTCCACTTACAGCAAAGAAATTCCTCACAGCTGAAAATGCTGAGCAGTGCTATAGGGTTGCCAGAGCGTGGTTTCTTCTGGTTTGAACTCCTCCTCCTCCTACCAGGTAGTTAGGAAAGGTCAGGTGTACATTGAGAAAACGGGAGGCTGGTCGGTCAAGCAAATCGCAAGGCGCTCTTTTCCGACTCCAGGAAACAGAGCTGGAATCCCATGCACACCACAGAAAATAAAAAGTCCCTGAAAATAGAGACCAGAACCTTCTGATCTCCCTGGGGATTCAACACTTTTATTTGTAGTGATGATATCTCTGAGAAAGTAAGGCAGCTGCTGATTCACCGACCATAATGGGAGTTTCAAGGGTATTTGCTCAAGTGAGTGAAATCCTGAGATCATGACTACAAATCTTGGCAATTGCTCAATTGCTTTTATTGCTGTTCTGAAGCTCATCTCTGCTATTTCCCATGTGAAAAACAAAGCCCACGCAGGTTCCTTGTGCTGCATTAGCATTCTCCCACTTGAAGTTCCAACTTCATCTTGATGTCCCGCACATCAAGATGGAAACTCCAAAGAAAAATCAGAATTCCCTGTTTTTTTCTAAGGCTCTCTCTCTCTATATATATATATAGTGATTGAAACTGAATTTTAAAAAAGCTCTTGAAGCAATCCAAAGCTCTGACCTCCTCAGCCACAGGAAACTATTCAGAGTAGAGACACCTTTTAGAGTCAACAAGAGGTTCTGCTGCCAACAGAGGGTGGAGGAGGATCAAGCCATAAAAGAGGGAAAACAAATTTCCTCGCACCAAGCCTTGCTGGCAGTCACCGTGCTGGAGTTAGGGCCCGTTTCTCTCCTGTCACAGGTAAATGAGACAGATGTTTAAGGTGTCAACAGTACCAACACAGCTGTAACCTTCCTGGAGATCACCTTGACTGGTGCAGAACATCCCACAGGAGCACAGGTCCTTTCTGTGCCATTCCCTGAGGGATTTCCTTCAATAAATTGTCTGGATACAGTAACTCTGGGGCTTTATATAATTTCTTTGGGCTGTCTTCATGAGGGTGAATATTTCTTGTGTTTTAACAATTCTTCATTCATGTTATCTTAGTGTATTTTGGTCTAAGGATACCGCTATTTTTTGTAATTTGTTCAAGGGATTGAATAGAGAACTGCTTGAATTAAATAGTCTTTTCTCATTCACTTTCAGAGAGACTTTCCATCAAGTTCAAAACATTCTAATCAATGCTAAGTGTATTCAGGTTTTTTTAAAAAGTGATTTAATTATTTATTTTTTTTTAATTAATCACCTTAAAAGGCTGAAAAAATTACATCATTTCAGGCTCTGCCCACTCCTTTTAATTCCCACTGGGCTTTCAGACTGGCTTTGGAAATTTGAGACAATTTTCTTTCTCTTTCTACAAAATCTTGGGCCTTTGCAATCATTTGCATCGTTGTTTGATCTGCAAAATCTTGATTTGGACTTCCTGGCAGATTTGTACTGAACAGCATCTCTAATCCCTTTTAGGACACAGTTTCATAGGCTGAAAGAAAGGGATTTTTTTAATATAGGCAAAATTTTAAAAAGGGCTTTACCCAAAAGATTTTCCCCTAACCCAATCCTCTTTAAAACATGAAACCCAACACCAAGTAGACACTAATTCCAATTTGTAACAAAACCAGGGAAAAGGGGGAGTGCCAGTGGTTATGCATAATTCTCCATATGAGCCAGACAACTTAATAACACCACTTATTAGAGAAGCCTTAAAGGTAATCCCATTAAAGCTATTCAGCAGAACACTGATATTTTTCTGAAATCTTCTTGGAAGCAGACAGGATTACTCGAATGAAATGTGAGCAGCTTTCCAGCAAACCTCATCCCCCCACCTCTTTCTTTCCTGCCTCTCTGTAGGTGTAATTTGGGTAAAATGGTCACACCACGGGGCAATTAATTTCCAGCAGATAATTGGCCAAATGTATGGGTACAGAAACAAATGTTAGGGAGAACACGACTTACTGCCCAAACGACCTGGCATGGATATTCTTCCCCCTTTTCTTCAACTCTACCTACCTCCCCATCCAGGGAAATGCTGCAGCTTGAAAGTGTGAGGTGTTCTGTGATGGTTGGTGGTGAATCCTCACTGCTGGGAACAAGCAGTGGTGGTTTGACAGAGGTACAGAGAAGTTTGGAATGACAGGAAGCCACGATCTTGTTTGAACCTGAGAAACAGTGAATTTCTTTTTTAAAGTACCTTATCTAAACAGTATTTAAGGAAGGAAACCTTGTGAACTCTTGTTAGAAACTTATAGCTGTAATTTAGAAATTCCTTTCATCTAGCATGAAGGGGTTTTTTGCCTGGAAGAAACAAGGATGCAGTGTTCTCATTTGCATGGACTGTGCCAACAAAACAGGGATACTTTTGGCAATGCTGCTTTCACTTCTTAGTTCCACTCTTTTAAATGTCTGCATTTCTCTTGGATGTTCGGAACCCTTGAAGATCCACATGTAAATAGTCCTTGAAAATGGGTAGGTTTTTCTGATTTTTATGTTAGCAATGTCTACTTTCTTTGTGTTTAACAACAGGAGAAGATAACTGCAGTCTGTGTAAACATTCTGCAAGTAGTTGAATCCAAACTTACAAGGATATCTGGTTTCCTTAAAGGTGTCCATAATTATATAGCAGAGTTCTGAAGAATGTAATTCATCATTTTAGAAACTGGGCTGGAATACTACATGACTCTGGTTTAGGTTTGGAAAAGGGGATGTTGTGAATCCAGAGAACTCTTTTTTTAGTTCAATCTAGCCTGCTTTGGTTTGGGGTGGTGTACTGGAGAGACAGCTGCGAGGAAGTTTGTGCATCAGTGAAATCAGCAGTTCAGGAACTTCCTCTAGACATCATTCAGCCCTCTCTGCCTTTTCTGCAAGGCTCTAGAAATGGAATTTTTACCTGGCATTTGGTTAGGTGCTGGGGCTTGTTTTTTCCATAATTAAAAGCAACTCTCTGCTTCTAGCAGGATGATGGCTGGATGGTTCTTTCCTTTCATGGCCTTGCTGAAGTTGGCAAGGTACTGGAAGACTGGAAAATGTTGTTAAGCCTTTACAGAATGGTTTGTCTGCTGGCTAAAACAGATCAGAAGCTGTTCATTTACTGGTCTGTGATTAAAAAATAAGGAAGAAATGCTGCTGTATTCCTGAATGGTACCTTTTAGTCATGAGTTTAATGTTCTTTAAAAGTCAGAGTTTTAGTGTATTTGTTTTGACTGACTGGATTTTCCCCACCTGGATTTGTCCTCACACCAAGACCCCTGTGACTGGTGGCTTACTAGGTGCTTCTGTAAAAGAGTCCTAATGCACATGGGTCACTCAGAGCTGCTTTCAATGTTGTAACAGTGGCTCAGTTTTGATAAATATGAGAGAGTGATCTGCTGATCATTTTCCTTTTTTTTTTTTTTTTTTTTTTTTTGCATAAAAACACTGACTTTCCGTGCACTTCTGTTAATTCTGACCTGGACCCTGTGTATTTGGGTAACCTGAGACCACACTTACTGATCTGTACCTCCTTCTGCTTGCTGTCTCTTCCTCGGTTGAACTTTGATTTCCTTTTGGCCTGAGGGAATTGAAGTAAAAGCAAGGAACAAAAGATAGCTTTGCCAATATTATGGTGAGCAGAAAGGAAGGAGGGTGTTACTTGCCTTGAAAATAAATCAGCTGTGTCCGTCTATGTGCTCTGCCTGGCTAAAGACAGCAGGGTTCCTCTGTTGAGTCCATCCATGCTGATCATCTGTGCCATACTGGAAATATTCCCATTTTGGTGGCTTTAGTGTGATTCCCCAGTTCATTGCAGACCATGTCTTTTCCTGTCAGCATAAAGACTTTACTTCCAATTTGCCCAGAAGTTGTGGATGCTTATTTGTATTTATGGCAACTTTTCCTTTACAGTGGGCATTTCATTTTGCCTCAGTTTGGCCGTCAGATTTCTTACAGCTGGAAGTCAAGTGGTTCTATCCATACAGAACTAGGAGTGAATTAGAGTGAAACTGATTCTTGGTACTGATTAATACTTGATTCAGGACCAGGTTGGATGGGGTCCTGAGCAACCTGGTCTAGGGGAAGGTGTCCCTGCCCACAGCTGGGGTTGGCACTAAATGATCTTTAAGGTGCCTTCCAAACCAAACCATTCTCTGATTCTCCCTTTCTGTTGTAGATAGAGGTGAACCTGGCCCCAGATTCAGCACATTGTTTCTTTTTTTCCTAGCTGTCAAGCAGCTGGATGACCTGGAAGTGATATAAATTGATATGTAAAATATCATATAAATTGATATCTAAATTCCTGTTTCCCGAAGCAAAACAAGAATGTACCAGGGTTTCTGGGAAAGTTCATTTCATACATAGGTCACACATGGTTCCTTTCAAAAGCATAATAGATAAAGTGCTGCTTAAGGATGTTTTTCTCTACTTGACTTCATGCTATGCACTTTTGATTAGAGGTGATTGAATAATTTATTGCAAATTGCTTATTGGAACAGGTTTGCTCCATTTCCTATCATCCAGGATAAAGCATTTTCAAAATATTATTAGAACTATTGTACAAGTGATCATCTGAATAGTTTCAGTGAAAAATTCCTGGTCTAAAACTTGCTTGGAAAAGAGGTTTGTCACAAAAGAGGTACAACCACCAAAAGAGCACATTTTGATATTCAAGACTGTAGGCTGGTTTGGAGTGGATGAACAGGTCTCTTATTTTCTTCCACGCCTTGACTGCCTGTTAACCAGTCTGTTATTGGTTTTCTAGTGTAAACACACTTGTGTTTTACAACATTCACTTTGTAAGTATTCTCCACAAGTCATTGAAAGTGTGCTATTTCTATAAACATCCCTGCTACTGAATTCATTTGAAGTGATATTCACTGGTAAATAAATGTAGACCGTGCAAGAAGACATGAAAGAAAAATCCCTTGGGGAAGGAGTGGAGGTAAATTGAAGAGATAACATATCTTTTGGAAGCTTTTATATAAATAGATTTCCACATATTTATCATTGGAGGAGATTAAAACGTTTGATGTGCAGTTACCATTTCACATGAAAGCAAAAGGTAGTTTTTCAATTGCATTTGGTCCTTATAATTCAAGTGCTGACAATCGCTGGAAACCTAATTTAATGAACATTTTATAAGATCTTCAAGTGCTCTGTGGAAATTCCCCCCTCCCTTTGTCTGGCTGTGGTTTCATGTCCGTGGGCCCATTCCTAGCAAGCCCTTCACATGCCAGTGGCTCTCCTCTCCCCTGTTTACCCTCTGGAGCTGCTCCCATCAGCACAGGCACTCGACATGCCTACAGCTGCTCCAGCAGGCTGTTTGTTTCATCAACACCATTACCTGTGGCTTGGACAGCCCAACAAGGGCAGCAGGCTGCCAGTCTCAGGGCTTGGCTCCTCGTCATCCTGTCCCTGCGGACATGCCCCTGGCACAGCATGAACATCGGTGCCTTTCCAAACCTTTGCCAGCTCCCACTCCCTCAAAGGCCAGCCACAGATCTGTGCTGTCCCCTCCCTGACAGATCCTGATGCCTGCTGCCCCTGACACCCCCTGGCCCCTTTTCACCCCCTTTGTTTCACAGCAGCCTTTAGAAGGACAGATAGCCTCTGCAGCCTTCTCTGTAATGCCCTGATTCTGGGTGTTCTTAGCAGGTTTTGCTTTGTTTTGGAAAGGTGAGCCATGATGTCCTGGTGAGCTGTCACTGATCAGTCTCCATCCAGCCACAGAATCACAGGATGGTTTGGGTTGGAAAGGACCAAAGGGATCTTCTTGTTCCACCCCCTGCCATGGGCAGGGACACTTTTAACTATCCCAGCTTGCTCAGAGCCCCATCCAACCTGGCCTTGAACACTTCCAGGGATGGGGCAGCCACAGCTTCTCTGTGCCAGGGCCTCACCACCCTCACAGGGAACGATTTCTTCCTAATATCTGATCTAACCCCACCCTTTTTCAGATTAAAGCATCTTCCTCTTGTCTCTTCTGTGCAAAGACTCACGATAGATGGGAAAGGCAGGTGGTGGGAGATCACAAAAGCCGTGGATCCTTTTTCCTGCTGTTAGACAGCAAGTTTCCTTCTTACCTGCTTGCCCCTCTTCTTCCCTGGACTCAGAGAGACACAAAGGTGCAATTGTGGGTGTAGCAGAAAGGTTCCTAGGGAACAAATTCCTGAGAGCATTGCTATCCCATCAGGGTCAAGCAAGAAGTTCCTGGCCCCGAGCACAGGAGGAGTTTGGCTGTGGTCAGGAAGCATGCTGCTTTCAAGGGGTTAGGGGGAAGCTTCAGGAAAAGTTTTAATTTCTTAGGGATTCTGTGCAGCAGGAGCTTCTGAGCAGCTCACTTCCCCAAGGCTGAAATCAGGCCAGTGCGTTAGGAAGAGCACAGGAATGACAGGAAGCTGGTGAGAGGGTCAGGAGGAAAGGGAGGCTGTTGGTTTCCTGGATGACCTTAGAACAATATGATTGCTTATATTAACTTGAGCATTTGCCAAAGAAACAGTTGCAGCAGTCCACAAACACGGCATGATATTGCAGAGAGGATGATTTAATGAGAATAACAACCTTTCCTGTGACAGCAGTCAGGAATTTTACCCCACCTCCTCCACAGGACAAAATCTGCTCTTGGGTTTTTCCATTTCATCAGTATGACACTGAGAAAGCAGCAGGCCTACAGCAGAAAAAAAAAAATAAAAAAAATCACGTTATAGCAGTTCTTTAAATGGAAAAGGGAAGGTTTGCTTTGCCCACCTCATCTCACCACATTTGTCAGCTGTGCTGGGCCAGAGCTGAGGGCAGGGTGAGAGCACAGCATTGCCACCAGGGAGGGTCATCTCACATCCCCTCTCCCTCTTCCAGTTAAAGGAATGATGCCATAAATTCAATTAACAAGGATTTTTTTTCTATTTCCTAATTATTTTTTTTTTCAGATCTGGAGAGAAAAAAATGTAGAGAAGTCCCCCTATGAGTATTTCACAAAAGCTTCTTGGGACAAGTGCATTAATTAAAAAAACCAGAAGTTTTTCACATCTCTGCACTTTTAATGAGTGCAAGATCCAGGACACTGAAAGCAGATTTTATGTGGAGATTTCAGTAATTCCTTTCAGTCGTTTCAGTAGCAATTTCACAGTGTAAATTCCAGGTACAGAGGGAGGAGGAAAGGACTTTAAGGACAATCACTGCTTTCCAGCATATTACAGCATCTTGTTTTTTTTTAGAGTTTTTTCTTTTTTTAATGCACTATCCCTGTTCAGGTTTCCTTCTTTTGTTCTCTTCCTCACTCCACCCTTACCTCCAAAAATAATGTGCTTCTGTGCCTCTGTTAGAGTGATATGAGACACAGAGACCAGGCTACACTCAGGGTGTGATAGCTGATGGTCATCTGGGGTGTGGTAGTCAGGCTGTGTACAGCGTGTTTCCAAGTTTAGACCTGCTGCTAAACAGAGTGGCACCTCTTCACTCAGTTTAAAAGGTGAACATGGACTTAGGCTGGAGAAAGTAATCCCAAATTTTTCAGCTTCTCTTCTAAGAACATACTTTACTTTCCTTAATGCAGGAAATTGATCCATATTCCTGTTTGGTTCAGTAGCTTCAGGGATACGTACAACCTTATTCATGTTTGTTTTTCAATCTGGAGCTTCCCAGCTTGTACTCAATTCACTCAAGTTTAGTAAATTTATTTCCTGCACTGCCCCATCATTCCATTTTGTCTCAAGACTAAGAGAAGGCAATGAGACAAGAGCAGCTGTGGGGACAGATCCCTTTTCTGGTGCCTGTTCCACCACTAGCTCTTTACTCATGTGCACTTTTTAAAGGTACACCTGATGTGGGATGGGGCCCTGAGAAACCTGGTCTAGGGGAAAGTGTCCCTGCCAATGGCAGGGGGTTGAAACAAGATGGTCTTTAAGGTGCTTTCCAACCCAAACCAACCTTTTATTCTATGAATGCACAGGTTGCACGTTTTCCCTGGCAGATCCTTGTTTTATTTCAAGTCCAGAAAAGGCACTAGATCTACATGAAAGAATTGCTCAAGCCAGCTGTCAAACTTAATTCCTTTTTATTTTCCTTTTGGCCTCGCAAAATATATGCAACTATGTATGACTGCTTTTTCATAAAATCATTTGTAAAGTTATTTTAAACAGCTGAAAGTACTTTGCTTTTTCTTCCAAGAATATTACTCCAGCCAGAGATCAAGCACAGACATTTTAAGCCGAAAAGATAAATATTTGGAAAAAGAGCCCTACATTTTGCAGAGGGGTCAGTGAACTTCACAGTCTTGGTACTTGATGACACTTGGTGACTCAAATTGGGCTGCTTTAAAAGAAAAGCAAAGATCCTGATGAACCATTACAGGGTGAGCATCTCTCATCCCCCCTCTGCTAGTGTTCTGCTGGCTCCTTGGTTAGCTGGGGAGCAAAGTGAGCAGTGGAGTTTTCCTCCCAGTGCTTTGATTCCAGCAATGCCAAGCTGCTCTTTCAAAGGAGTGAACATCCCTTGGTTCTGAATGAGAACCACAGGCAATCCTGGCTGTCAGCTCACTTTAAAGGCTTAAATATAGTTTTAGTTCATGCTTCTGCAGCTTCACATGTAGCTGTGAAGCTTTTAATTGCTATTAAAAAAAAAAAAACAAAAGCAAAAAACAAAGAGAGAAAGCACAAATAAATATATAAACAAACAGCCCCAAAGCAGGGAGTGTTCCCATGTTGGCCTAAACATGATGCTTTAACCAGCTTGGTAATATTTAAAACTGAAAATAGTTTTTCATGGTGATGTTGCTTCTTGTGCTGGGTAAGACTGGGAGCCTTTCTTTCAGGCTGGAGGATGGCTCAAACTGGGCTGGTTCTGGCTGTACACCAAAATTATGAGCTGGTGGAGAGGAAGGCATCCTCCTGACTCAGGCCAGTGGTCATCACCTGGGGTTAATTACCCTGTCAACTTCATTTCTGGCCAGCCAGTCAAGCCACTGCTTTTCCCAGTGCTTGGGCTGTACCCTCTGTGGATGCAGCAGGTGATGCTTAGTGGAAATTTGGGCTTTTTTGTCTCCACTGTTACACTTTGCCTAATTAAGCATCAGCAGCAAGGTAGGACCAGGGGTCGTATTTATGGCATATTTCTGAGTCAAGGAATAATGACACTTGAAAGAGGTGTCATTTTGTAAAGATGTTTGCTAACAAATACCTTCCTTACATTCCTTCTGGAAGCTCAGGGGGGAACTTCCAGCTCCTGATGGCTCTGGATAGCCCACCCCTTCTCCACACCCCTGAAGAATTTTGGCATTAGGGTGAGTGGTGTTGTGGCTGGTGTGTGTATGTTCTGTGTCCAGTCCCAGAAAGCAGGCAGCTCCTCAGCTCCTGCTACAGCCTCTCTGGGTTTTGGGAAACTGGCAGCTACTTCACACCCCACAGGCTTCTGTCCTGCTGTCCAGTTTGGCTGAAACTGGGCAACAGTGCATTTTTATGGAGGCAGTGATAAGCAGACAGACAGACAGACAGCACAGTCCAACATGCAGGGTTTCCTTTGGAAACCAGGCTAAAAATAGCACAGTGATGAATGGAGCTTAACTGGGAGGCACCTCACAGGAGGGAACTGGTGGAGAGGGGAACGAGTGTGACCATCCAGTTGTTATTTCACATGCCTGGATATCGGCAACAGAATATTTCTAGTGATGTGCTCACTTGAAACAGAGCATACAGATGTACCTCCTTATCCAGAGCTCAGTGCAAATTAACATCCTGGTAATTTCAAACCCTAAAATCCCCATAGGATTTCAGCTGGGCTCAGATGGTGTCCAGGAGCATCCTAATATTTTCTTTTTTTTTTTACTCCTTGCAGCTATACCAAAGATAATAATTATATGTTCTATTTAAATAAACTGAAGTATTGCTCTCAGTGCTTCTGACTGCTATCAAAGCATTCATGTGAGTTTGTGATTTTTAGGCTACCTAACTGGACAGGTATTCAAGAGGTCTAACAGCAAGAAAACTGAAACACACAAAGGAAATTGGCAGCATAAATGATACTATTCAAAAATATAAATTAACAAGCCTCCCCCCCAAAAAAAATTAAAAAAATGGGAAAAGGAAAAAAAAAAAAAAGAAAAAAAAAAAAAGAAAAATTAAGGGTAGACCTCAAAAAAGAATCACTTTTACATTGATAGCTTAGCAGAAAATTTTGGAAAGAAAATGAAGGTATGTTGAAAGGAAACAGCAAACAAAACTCTGCCCAAATTGCTCTATCATTACAAGTCAGCTTAAAATGTTCTAGCTTCCCTAGTGGGCTATTCAGTCCTCTTGTTTAAATTTGAAAGAAAATAAAAGGTGGCTGTAGATATATTTTTTCCAATGCTAAATTTATTTGCAAGCCTTTTCCCCTTGAGTATTGATGACAAATTAAGAGTAATCAAAATTGTTTCCCAGACTTTATATTTAGAAGTTTGATAGCAAAAATCTAAGTTTTATGTTCTTAGAGTCCTCTAGGATTTTGTCAAAGTACATAAACTTTGATTTACTTAATGAGCTAACATGAAATCTAATTCTGATTTAGTTTGATTTTTAATTTAATAAGCATACAGAGGCAAAAGTATTAGAGACAGATTCCCAAACAGAAGAGTGTATTTGCAGACATGTATTGATAAGACAACAAGTAGTAATTGCCTCCTATCAGAAATTAATTACACTGGAATAAGACAGAGATAGCAGACAGTGTGTGATGAAAAGAGAGAAAATGGGATGATGTCATATTAGGCAAGAGTGGTTTATCCCTAAAATTTAGCTTCCCCATGAAGTTTTCAACCATAGAAAGAAACTGATTTTTGGAACTGACCATATATCCTTTAGATCTGGCTAATGCTGATGAAACCATGGCAAAACAAACACAAGCAGCAATGAGTTTTGCAGTAAATGTTCCCAGCACACAGATTTCTCTCTCAGCCTAAACAGGAACCACAAAGCTGTGTTCAAATGGAAGCAGCTGAGAGATGGAAGCAAATACACCTCCAAGAAGACCTGTTCATAGGGATGTTTTGCACTTCAGTGAATCCCATCCAGAGGCTGAAAAAGAATGTACAGATTCTGGAGAGCTAAGCTGCACAGTCCTTCCCTGAGCAAATTAAATTACACTGGCTGCATTGGACAAAAGGAGAATGTAAGATCCTCTACCACAAGAAACATTCACAGAATAGGCTGCTTATTGTTTGTTGATGATTCATTCAGAATGTACAGATTTGTGGAATGAATTATGGCTAAAAATAGGAAACCTCCAGTCTCCAGAAAGCTGCTCTCCTTTCCTCTGCCCCACCACCTCTGTCAGTCAGCCCAAGTCCATTGCCTGTACTGTCCTGGTACAAAATAAAGCCACTAACTCCATAACATTCCCTCTGTGCTGAAAGCCACAGGTCAGACACCCTTTTTATAGTCTGAAGGGGACCTGGCAGGGTGACACCATCTAAACCTATTTAATGCCAATTGGGAGGAAGGTACCTGACTTGATTTTGCTTCCCAGAAAGCTCTCACTCATGAGCTCTTACTTGCATAAACTGTTCACCTTTCCAGGTGCTAAACTGCCCCTGCAAACTGTGCTCATTGAGGCAGAAATTGGGTCTTTTGGATATGCTGGTTCTACTTATCAATGCAGACAGTGGATGGCATTCTCTGGGGCAAAGAGCTCACCTGGGGAACCCTGAAGGTGCTGGGTTGGAGCAGCGTGGACAGCACTCATTTCTGGCTCCAACACTTGCATTCACACAGAGCCATACGTGACTGGCTCTCACACAAACAGATTCTGAAAATCCCTTCTCGCTGTCTCCCAACTCAGGCACGTTTATCCAAGGAGAACTCCCTCTCTTCCCCTGCAGGCAGCTATTCCATATAGGAGTGTTTGTGTGCTCTGCCCAGCTGTATGTGTTTGAATAGGTTGCCAGACAGAGCCATTCCAGTGAAATCATTGGACTGTTATTTGGAGGGCTGAAATTTCACCCACTTCATAATTTATTTTACTCTCTCCAGAGCCAGTCCATCACTTACCCACTGGAATGTGTTGCCAGCTGTCACAGCACACTAATACTCCTTGGCTAAAAAACTTCAAAGTCTGGTAAGCTTCTCCCAGTGGGGAGGGGGAAAAAGTTGGCTGATGAGTTTGGTGTTTCTCCACAACAGCTCACTCAGTTGCTTACCAGGCATGCACAAATCCCTGTTTCCCATACTCTGCAAGAGCCAAACAAGAGCAGAAAACCGGCCTGCTGTCCCTCATCTCTGCCAGACAGCACCCATGAGTCTCTGACAGGACTTGACATCTGTGGGAATGGGGGCCACTTCCAGCTTTTGTGTCCTTGTGCTGAGGCAGGATTTTTCTTCCCATTAAATATAATATCCCATCTCATCTGGAGAGAGACTTAATCTGAATCAGAAGAAGCGGGGAATCACAAACGGGAAAGACAAGGAAAGAAACCACCCCTAAGTCAGCCAAAAGGATCATTTTGGTGGCGGGCACTTCAGTTTTTCAATCAGTTTAGGCTCTGTTTGACCCCTTGGACTGTTCCTTCCATTGTAGAGGTTGTCCTCACATCCTTGTTTTACGGAGCTTGATAGTTTGCAGTGATTGTTGTGATGATGGGGCAGAGAGGCTTTTGTGTGTCTGAGTGTATTTTCCTCCCGCTATCGTGGGAGCAGAGTTTACGAGCAGCCAAAGGGTTTGGGAATGAATGCCACCGATGTGAAGGAATGCAGAGTTTGCAGCAAAGTTATTGCCAAAGCCAAGAGGGACGTGGAAGGCTTTTGTTGCAGCCTTTATGTCTGCAGGGAAGGAAGGGCAGGCTCTGGAATATCTTTGTGGATGGCCCACTGCAGCCCGGGCACTGAACTTGGTGAGAAGGGGGAAGGGAAGGAGGGCAGAGGAGGAGGTTTTTGGAAAAGGGACAGTGTCCTCTCAGGAGCAGGAGCCGTGGGTGTGCCTACAATTCCGGGTACACTGATAGACGTGCTTCAATCCAGTCCTGTTGGATTTTCATCCCTCATTCTCCTGCTGTTCTGGAGAGATTTGGTCAAAATCAGGCATTCCTGCTGTAACCCCAGAGCTTTGATCTTAGCTCGACTGTATTTTCATGACGAGGTTGATAGAAAACTGTTGGCCTTCATTTGTGATTTTCAGAAGATTAATGGTAACTGGTCACCACCTCATTTATTTGCAAGTGTAGCATAAAGGGAGCAATGGTTTCATCAAAGGAATTGGCAACAGGTTATATGTTACACATAATCTCCACCAGCTGCAAGTGCAGCTATCTGATATCTTATACTTCAGTTACACGATGATATCTCTCTTCTTCCTTTACTGTTTTTCTTAGATATTAATATTTCTAAGTACTTTTCAAAAAAAAAAAAAGAAAAGAAAAGAAAAAGAAGAGGAGAGGAGAGAGAAAGCAAACCCATTTCCTCCCCCACTGCCATTTCTCTCGGTGTATGAGGGTCTGTTCTTTTCCCCTTTGACCAACACTTTCTGTTTCCTTCATGCAATCCTCCCACTCAGCCCCTTCTGCAATTTGATAAAAAAGACTCATTTCCCAGCTGCAGCTTTCTAAATGCTGTTCTTTAGTGGTTAAGCATAAATCTCTGAGCTTGCTTTGCTCTTTTTCTATGAAATATGAAATACACCTACTCTTGTCTGAGCCATCAAAGGGTGTCATCAAAACATCAAAATATTACATCAGTTGGCTGAATTTCTTCATCTTTTATTAATTTTGATATATTTGCTTTCCTTTTTATGTGTTATCAAAAGCTGTGTTTGCCTTTTTGTCTCTTTAAAGAGGAAGGAAGGAAGGAAGGAAGGAAGGAAGGAAGGAAGGAAGGAAGGAAGGAAGGAAGGAAGGAAGGAAGGAAGGAAGGAAGGAAGGAAGGAAGGAAGGAAGGAAGGAAGGAAGGAAGGAAGGAAGGAAGGAAGGAAGGAAGGAAGGAAGGAAGGAAGGAAGGAAGGAAGGAAGGAAGGAAGGAAGGAAGGAAGGAAGGAAGGAAGGAAGGAAGGAAGGAAGGAAGGAAGGAAGGAAGGAAGGAAGGAAGGAAGGAAGGAAGGAAGGAAGGAAGGAAGGAAGGAAGGAAGGAAGGAAGGAAGGAAGGAAGGAAGGAAGGAAGGAAGGAAGGAAGGAAGGAAGGAAGGAAGGAAGGAAGGAAGGAAGGAAGGAAGGAAGGAAGGAAGGAAGGAAGGAAGGAAGGAAGGAAGGAAGGAAGGAAGGAAGGAAGGAAGGAAGGAAAGGAAAGGAAAGGAAAGGAAGTGGCGGAAGTGGCGGAAGTGGCGGAAGTGGCGGAAGGAAGGAAGGAAGGAAGGAAGGAAGGAAGGAAGGAAGGAAGGATGGTTTCTAGTGCATTTCAAAACACAATGCTCAATATATTTTTTTCTGGCTCAGCAGTGCCTTGGCCAGTGAAGGACACAGGACAGAGATGTTGACTCCAGAGCTGTTCCTGCCCACCATTGTCTCCTTGCTAACAAGAGGTAGGAGAAACTGGAAGTTGTAGGCACTGATGATCATTTCATTCCCTTCCTAGTGCCACCCTATGCTTTAAACTCTGGCAAATAAGTCACGCCCTCCAACCCCAAAACATTGTGCCAATAAAAAGAGAGTAAATTTTAGAACACCTAGTTTTTTGATTTTATTAATTTCAACAACCTTTGGTAAAGGTTAGGGGATCTCATGCTGTGCAAAAAGGCTGTTTGATGAAGGCAGGACAACTCTTTGTTTGGGCATGACAATCCAAACTGTTGTATCTGCTCTGACAGTAGGAATTTGCATTGTTGTGCTTGCTGGAATATCACTCGCCCATTGGATTGCATGCAAAATAGTGTTTTTCCAAAATATTTGACAAATGCAATAATTTATTCTTACTGTGCCCCAGAAGGCATAATTACATTCCAGTCTTACAGAAGAATATGCTCTATATCCTTCTGACTCTCCCAAACATAATCTGTTCAGTATCAGGCTTTTAATTCTGCATTGGGAGATAGCCATTTGGCTGATTCAGCCCTGAGAATGTCTGGATAAATGTCTGGATAATTTCAGTTGGAAATTGCTCTGAAAGCCATTTCCAGCCCAGTCAGAGAGATTTCAGCCTGTGCCCGGATACTTTGGATGCTCAGAACACAACCAGAGCAAATGGGCCCCAGTGTCTGACAGAACATTCAGTCATGGGGCAGCAGTCATGTGGGTGATCTTTTTGTGGAAACCTGTTTAATGCTGCATCAGAGCTATGCCATCACTGAGCTGACCCTTTTACTGTCTCCTCAGGGTCTGTCAGAGAGCAGCTTCAGGAGTTCATTAGTTCAGGAAAAACCGAGGGACTTAATATCAAGCGTACCTATCACTTCTGTCATTCTCACATCCTCCTCAAAGGGCTGACGTACAATTTGAGTATTTGCCTTATGTGGGGTACCTCTTGGAGGATGAATACCACAGGGATATTGAATGTTTTCCATGCTTTTTTTCCTTTTCCTTTCAATTTTGGGACTAAGCCTTATGCACACACAATATTTCAGGTCTCATTGATTAGCAGCCGGCAGACGATTAGCTACGTGACAGTGAATGGCTAATCAATCAGCACCACTGGAGGAAATGCATCTCATCTTGCAGATCCAAAATGTCATTTCTCTTGACATTTACAGATCACCTTCTAAAACTCATGCACAACCACAGCCTTGGGAGGCCTTTCTCGGCAGGCTTTTTCCTTCAGTTCCGGGGTTTAGCAGGAAAATTTGCTATTTGGGGGGGCTTTACCGTAGCGTGATGGTCATTTCGGAAGCTCACCTGCAAAAGATGGACTGCCTGCCCCCTTCTCCATTAGTCTGGTCTGAGGGCTGGGCCTGCATTCCCACCAGAGGGAAAATGTCCCATTGCCCAGACCCACTCCTGTCCCAGCCTTGTGTCTGTGGTTCTCCCTGTTCCGCCTAGGAACAGGAGGAGTGCTTGGTGTGCCCCTGGATTAAGGATTGCTTTGTTTTTATAAGTTTCCAAGAAGTACCAGCACAGTCCAGTGAGAACTCCTCAACCCCCACATCCCTCCTCTCTGAAGAGCTGATAGCAATGATCAATTGACGATTTTTGGTTATTATAATTCATTCTCAGTGCACGTAGAAGTATTCTGCTGGCTTTCTTCTCTTCCCTTCCTATTGATTGAAACCAGCACATGATTTACTTTAGTGTGAAGTTTTCATTTGTTCTTGGCTGGAAACACTTGGAAGGAAACAAAGAAGAAAGTGAGAGAAGAGTGTTAATTAATGAAACAATGGGAAGAGGGGCACAATAGGGAAAAGGGCCTGCAAGAAATCTTACGTAATTTAAACATGGTTAACAATGCCCTCGGGGGTCAGTCAGGAGACCATGAATAACGTGGGTTTAGCCATTTACATATCTCCTGTATGGACCATTTACATCATTTGCCACTACAGTTTTCCCTTCTCTCCCAACATATTTTGCAGTTGCTGGTGAATTTTGTGCCTGGTTTCCATGTCGCATTAGGCAATGTGAATATTCCCTCCATTTTACCTACTGCTGATGTATAAACTGTTAACTGCTGGTATTTATAGCTGAATTCATGAATCTCTGTAGTTTTTTTCTTTTCAACAGCATCTCTTGGTCCAAACCACAAAGAGGAAGGCTCTAGGAGTATTAAGCTCATCAAAGAATGAAACGATTCGTAATTGTTAAAACCTTACGAGTGCCACAGCTTGATTATCTTATCTGCACAACACAAAGTTCACTTCAGTGGCTTTCCTCAGAAAGAACACGAAAGATAGTAATAAGGGAAAGTTTGCTTCGAGATGATGAGATGGAACAAAATTACAGAGAATGTAAGACAACAGAAATGTTCAAAAATGTGTTTTAAAAAGCCAGCCTATTGAAAATGAGTTCCAGCTATCCAGTAGAGGATATATATGTCAAAAAAAAAAAGAACAATAAAGAGCATGAAAAATGTGTCCCTGCACACTTCCTTCCCTTTGCCTTCTAAAGGAGGGAGGTGAAGAGAGCAGAGTGAGGAGGAAGGAAACCTGAAGCGGAAACTTGACATTTTTTCACTTCCATACTGAAACAACCTTTTAAGGAGTTGTTTTGGTTTTCTTTCTTCTTTTTAATACTGATAACTACTATGTTTTGCTTTTTTTAGTTCAAATACTCATTTGAACCAAAATCTTGATACTGAGCTTTGAAAGGGAAAGTTTACAGACACCTTTAATACATTCCAGGCAGAGTTTTGAATTTTTAAATGCATTGTGACTTGAAAATCTCCACATTGGATATGCTCAGTGCTGTGCTTGTGTTATATATATATATATATATACACATATATATATATACCCCTAATTATACACAATAGTGGCAATGAATGGAGCTCATGCTCCAGCAGAGCTGTTCCTGTGTCAGCAATGCTCTGACCAAGAGGAGTCCAGACAACTTTGGGGGAAATGTGTACACTACTATGTTTCACTATTTGGGTTGTGGTATGAGAGCAGGTAATTAACACCCCACTCTCTCAAAGATTTCTGTGAATGCTTAGCTCTATGCTGTGAGTAATCCCATTAACACCATATTGTTCTGCTGCATGGAGGAAACCTTCCCAGAAAGGCTGACTCGCTGTGAGTGCAGAAATGGAAATGTCACTTCAAAGGGAATTATGCCAGCAATAAAAAAACAAAAAAAAATTACAGTGAAAGAATACCAGAGAAAAGTTCCCTTAGAACCTGAACCACTAGAATTTCATCCCCATTGATCAGGTGAACTTCAGCTTATCCCAGAAATTTCATAAATAATGTGTTGCTTGAAGTGCTTTGTGGGCAGGTGGCCATCTGCTAAAACTTTCTATTTGAGGACTAGGTCCTGGACACGGATTATTCCTTCACAATTATAGAATCAAAGAATGGTTTGGGTTGGAAGGGACCTTTAAATTTGTTTAAATTTGTTTACATTTGTTTACATTTGTTTACATTTGTTCCAACCCCCCTGCCATGGGCAGGGACACATTCTAGTAGACCATGTTTCTCCAAGCCCCATAAACTCGGTCTTGAGAACTTCCAGGGATGGAATTTGCACAACTTTTCTGGGCAACCTCTGCCAGCGTCTCACCACTGACTAATGTGAATATTCCACAGGTGCAACATGGAAAAATGTTACAAAAGTTTTACATCTTTCAATCTATTCTTCCTTCGGTCCATTACTACTACTACTACTACTATTATTATTATTATTATTATTATTATTATTATTATCCACCTCCCAGTCTTTTTTTCACCCTCCATTTCAGCAGCTTGGTCATCCAAAACTGTAGGAAACACCAAACTCTTCATATCAAGTGAAAGTTAGAAATATCAGCACATCCAGTCTGTATGTGCTTTAGGGAGGGAATGAGGTGGGGAAACGAGGTGCTGTTAAAGAAGATGGGAACATCTTTTGCACTTCTTTTTTTGACTTGTTTTTATGGTCAATTGTTAAAGAAATACAAAGAAATATAAATTATATCTGAAAACATAAAACTGTGGTCTGGACCTCCACAATGAGCAGGCAAGCTTGTGAAGTCCATTTTGACCCTGGACAGAGGAAAGCTCCACCCTGGTTCCTGCAGCCCCAAGAGCTGCTGGGTTTGCTGCTGCTCCCTCGTTTTCTGGGCAACCTCGGTGCCTTTTGTCCAGAATCTGTAACAAGAACAGATGCAGAGGCCGGGCAGTCTCTCAAAGTCTCTCTCAAAGGCATGCTTCTGTTGCCTTTGCCACATCCTGGAGGATCCGGGCATTCACAGCAGCGTGTTAAAAGTAGTGAGGGCATCCTGATCTCTCCCCCTGCTCTTGTGTCCCTCCTGCTCAGCAGTGACAGTGAGGCAGGTGATCTTTCTGTAAGGTAATTTCTGTTCTGAGCCTCTGGCTGCTTCCACCGAGCCCTTTCATGTTATTAAAATGCAATTGAACAGGAGCAAGTCTCGTGTTGTTGGCGATTTTTCATCCACCCATCCAAGTGGGCAGCCCAGCCCCTCATGGCCATTAACATCTCCCTGCTCACAGCTCAGCTCTGCAGCAGCATTCACTGCTCAGTGCAAAACAGAACCCTTTTTTATCCCTTTCTCATCTTTCCCCCATCAGCATGACTGGCATTTTCTTTTCTTTACAATGCTTGGCAGAAAAAAATTACTGTCCCTCCCTCTGCCCTTTTAATTTTCCAGCCTTTCCCTTTCCTATGCCTTCCTTCACCAGGATGAGCACTTAAACAAGCTCTGGATTCTTCACTGTTATTTTGCCTCTGTGCATCCTGAATTATCAGGAGCTGATTTACTACATATTTACTGCAGTCTGACTGGGAAGTTTTTCTTCAATTCACTTGGTTCCTTTTCTTTACAGTAGATTTACTGTGACCCTCCCAATTTGTGTGAATTCAAATATCTAATTGCTTTCTGATTCTAGTGCAAAGCCTTGAATTAACTGCTGAGGATTACGGTGTGCCTGGTTTCACTGTAACATTTCACATTACATTTTGTGTCACTGAAAAAAGCAAGACAGTTTTGAAATAATTAATGCCATTAGCAGTGACACTACCTGGGATTTTAAGGTTTATGAATGGTTCTTCATGTTGACTTTGCTTACTACATCCATTTGCTTCCCCATCTCAGCCTTTTTTGTCACAAAGAACAAAACAATCCAGGGAGAATGAGAAGTATTGTAAATAGGAATTGCCTGGATGGATATTTCCCACTTTAAATCTGAACAATGGCTTGTTAAAAGTGGAAACTTATATCACTCTTTATCAATCTAAATCAAATGGCACTGAAGGTTACTGGAGAAAAAACAATGGCAAGAAAGCAATTCTTGTAACCTGGGAAGGAAACCTAGAGCTGTGAAATAACAGCCTGGTTGGTGTTTACAGTAAAATATAAGGATGCAACAAAGATCTTTAAAAAGATAGACTTCAGGAAAGTTAGGGAAGCAACCGACTAAGAAAGGAATTTGAACAAATTGCTGAGGGCAGGGTTGGCCTCAGCCTGAGAGTTTGTGTCATTGTCTCTTGGTAATGCCTGCAGTTTAGCAATTTGACTAACTCTGTGACTTTTCAGCTGTCCTCCTTCTGAGAAACTCACTTGCACCGGGTTTATGGATAGGGATATGAAGGCAGCTGCAGAAAAGTATACCACAAGGCTAAATGTTAGACTTCTAAGTGAATTGATACTGAAAACAAGCAAATTAAAAGGAGTGAGACTGTTCTCTGGCCTCTGGCAAATTGGTGTTTTTACTGTTTCAAGCAAAGTGACATGTCAGTCAAATATCAACAAAGAAAAAGCAAAGGGAAGCAGAGAAAGTCAGGGCTCTCCTTAGGCAGATTAATCACTGGCAATAGTGAAAAGTAACTGCCTATTTGCATTGCTGATCTATTTGGGAGGTGAAGTCAAGGACATTTTACCCCCTAACTCCCCAATCCTTACAAAAATAAATAATTCTGCAGCTTTTAACTGCACACTCTGCAGTCTCCCTGACTCCAGTGGGACTGTGGACACATGCAAGCCTGTGGATCAGATTTAAATGTATTACAGTCTTGTTTCCAAGGGGTCAGTAATGTCCCAGCCAGCAAAGGAGCCTGTGCCCTCCTGTACAGCACACATTTTTTCCATGCTGTTTGCATTATCACTTGCTAAATTTATCACACTTCTTCCCTAGCATTGCATGTCTTTCCTGCCTGGGAATTTCA
This sequence comes from Cyanistes caeruleus, assembly GCF_971803275.1. Classification (NCBI taxonomy): domain Eukaryota; kingdom Metazoa; phylum Chordata; class Aves; order Passeriformes; family Paridae; genus Cyanistes; species Cyanistes caeruleus. The sequence goes on from NC_141705.1 coordinate 77,740,832, forward strand.
GATATAACAGAGTGCATGCTCTGGTCACATTTTCAGAGAGTCTACCACCCTCTACAGCCACAATCTACCATTGAGGGTTCTAGGAGGCAGCTTTTGGGGAAATACCTGCAGATTTGGAGAGTGTGGTTGCTTCGAGACAGCTGTATGAAGGGACCCACACAGATTAGATGTAGATGTTAGAGACAGAGATATTAGATGTAGAATAGACATTAGATCTAGGATAGATAAAGTTATAAATTAGATAAAAGCAATGAGTTTTTTTACTATGAGGCCATGGCACAAGTTGCCCAGAGAAGTTGAGGATGCCCCATCACTGAGGACGTCCAGGATCGAGTTGGGCTTGGAGCAATCTGGTCCAGTTGAAGATGCTCATTGTTAAAGGGGTGGGCTAGGAGAACTTTAAAGGTCTCTTCCAACTCAAACTATTCTGTGATTCAGCGATCCACAACAATAAATCACATTGTATCCTTCCTGCTGTGCGGCTCAGATCATCGGCATCTCTTTCTACTTGTCCTGTTTTAGCTGGGAATGAGGAAGGAAGGAGGATGTTTAACAGGAAAAGGACACTCTCAGGAGTAAATTATACCCTCTTGAGTTGCCATAAGCTTTGAAAAGTACAGTAAAGAGCTGCAGATGAGGCCAGGACTGCATTCAAAACACAGGCATGAGGACAAATTTATTTGGAATATGACAGGAAGCCACTTGAGAGCATCCAGATACGAGCATGTACAGCTCAGCTTAAGCAATGCTCTTTCTTTACAAAAGTATTTAATTTTTACATCTGTGTACAAAGGATCCTTGGGGTTTGGTTCAGGTGAGATTTGAACCCTAGAGAGGAAAATGGGAGGCTGTTTCCTGATCCTGAGCAGTCATTAGCATGCCTCAGTCTCAGAACAGTGGGACGAACCATTGCAGAGATACAATTAAAGGTGGATTTATCTCCTGTGTATATGCTAATGTACACCTCTTGGGCCAACAAGGTTGGGGCACAGCAGCTGCTAATTAATATATTAATTATATTTGAAGGATGGAGGTCATTGTGTATTTTCAGGGCCTCTTACTATTTCCATTCTTTAACAAGGAAAAGGAAACCGATATGAAAATGTCCAGAATTTAATTAACTTTCAAACTGAAGGCAGTAGCTGTAGCTTTCTGTTTGATGCATCTTCCTCTTCTCATCCCCTTCTTTCTGTCTTTACCCATTAAAAGTAAATTAAAACACCACACTTATCAAGACTGTAGCTTTCCAACATAAATCTTTCTGTATGTGTGGCTCACAATACCCTAAGAGGGAAAATGACTCATCCTAATATTTTTTTCATTTTAGAAGTGGCTTCAATGCCTACCCCAATACAGACAGAAGGCACTGGGGAAGCTGTTTCAGGCCAGCTGCAATTATTATTCTCATTTCACAACAGAAACAGATAGAGCCTATCCAGCTCTCTTGTTTGCATCCTGCTTCCTTCGCTGTCATTAAGGATAAAAGCAAACTCAGAATGACACTGGCAGCCAGAGATCAGAGATGTGATGTTGTGAAAGCCTCAGCCACCAGACACGTACGTGCATTACGCAGAACTGTGATGTGGAGGCAGAGGTTGGGGTGAAGTTATTAAAGCTGTCTCAGCACCTCCTGCGCTGTCTGGGAAATGCCACACCAGAAATTATCTTTTGCGTCGTGACAGTTAAAGTTAGGGACAAAAAAAGGTAAAAAAAAAAAAAAAGTGTACTACATTACATGCTTCTTATACTGTCTGTGACTGGTAAGGCTCCTCTTGCTGCAAAAATATTATACCTATTGACTGCAAATAATGTGTGATTCACTGTGGGCAGAGAATTAAAGGCAATTTGGATCCTTAAAATTCTCTTTCAGAGGAAAGGAGAATATAAAAATGAAAGTGGTAAGTCTTCCCTGCATGCATCTTTTCTCTCTGCTTTCTTATAATTAATGTTATTTTCACCTGGTCTAAGCTTTCTTTATGCTCTGTCATCTGCACAGCACCAATATCTCTACATTGCCAGCCATCATGCAAGGTAAGAGCAAGAAAGACAAGAAAAATGGTGAATGCATTAATAAACATTTATTACTGATTTAGTTCAACCTGGAGCTGTGATTGTTTGAAATGGCAGCATCAGAAGTACATCCAGTCACTCATATATGCAATTCTTTCCTTCAGAATGTAGTCTTATTGTGGGGGAGTTTTTTGTCCCCTGGAAGACTTCACATACACTCACATTTAATCACACAACACAAATCCAAAAATGAAATTACCTCTGTGACTTTTACAGAAGCTTCATGTATACTGAAAAGGGAGAATAAGTGGCAAACCAGCATGAATTACAGTAAGATACTTCCATTAGGGCTTTCTGGTGATATTATAAACAAAATTATCCTCAAGCCACCAGAAACCTGAGCCAAAATTATAGGCCCTGTGCTTCAAATAAAACCTTGTGAAAAATTAATGGGTGAATGTAAAGTTAACAGTGTTCATTCCGAAAATTCTGACGCAAAGGCGCATATCCTTAAAATGTGCCTGCCTGCTTTCTCCTTTCCTCAGTGTTCAGAAGGCTTTTTTGGTCAAAGGAATGTGCCCTGGTTTTCCTCTTGTAAAATAAAGCTGGCTGAGTGCTCCCTGATTTGGAGACACTTTTGTAAATCCTTTGAGCAGTTTCAAATTTGGTCGGGTGTCTGGCCCTCTAATCCGTGCTCTCCACATTATTTTAGGCCACTCTGAGTTCAAGACTGTAATCATGGGGCACCAACTACCCCTGTGGTTGTAACACAAGTGGAAAAGGAGACTGCACATACCCATCAGATGATACGTAGGAAAATGCATCCATTAAAACCCCAGGGGCAAACGAGGTTTTCAGATCTTTTCAGCTTTCCTTGGAAACAGTCAAGCCAAGGGGCATGAGAGTGGAGCAAGAGGGATGTGCAGCATCAAGAGAGGTGGCTGGGGGTGTGCCAAGATTTCCACCAAGATATTTCTGAGCTTCTGCTGCAGCCTGACCCTGCCTGAGCCTGCTGCCTTACCCACAAAAGTGGTGCAGTGTCCCTGAGAGGCCACGTTAAGGTTGACTCGTGTGCTTTCCCCTTTGGCTGCTCACTCATGCAACAGCCACATGCAAAGTGTGTGCCTGTCCTCAAGTAGCCTCCAAGCGCTCTTTAAACACTAATCCAGTCCAAACTGTTGAATGGGGCTGTGCTTCTACCTCTGCAGGATAAAAAACAATGGGGAAAGAAAGAAAGAAACAATTTGCCACTTTGAAGCCTATAAAAAAAAAAAAAAGAAAAGAAAGCCTTTCATCCTGTAGCATGATGTATCGTAAGTGACATGGGTTCCTTGCATTAGCATCTGCAGACTATAATTATCCATGTAATATAACAGCTGGGGAGTGTTACTGTGATGCTTGGGGTTGATGGATGCTCTGGGAGGTTAAGCAGAGCTTGCTAATAATAGGATCTCTGAGATGCTGCATGGATCTCTGTAAAATGGTCCCTTTTCTGCCCTGGAAGGAGCACAGGGCATGGAGAAACCAGTCCTCTGCTCCCATCCTGCCCTCTGCTCTCTCCACCTCCCGTCCCTGGAAATCCTGCTGTCCCACAGTTAATTGAGCCACTGCTTTCTGCTGTCTCAGAGGGGCCTTTTCCTCTTCACACTGAGAAGGGAAGCCTGCCCTGTCCTTGAGTCATTTCCAGTCCTTTCCCTGGGACTGCAGAGGGGACTGGGCAGCAGGGAGGAGGGAAGGAAGGAAAGCTGTGCCTCCAACAGCTGACAGAATGGCAGCTGCATAAGAGAAAATCTGGGGTGCAGAGAGTTGTCATCCCCTAAATCACCCTCTCTAGCTGCATGTTTACAGACAGACCACGCTGCTATTAACACAGGGATCACACTGAATTCAAGGCTTTGCTCTCTGTGTGAAATACGAAAAAGAAGAGGAATTTAGAAGCCCCTGCTGCCCCGAGTGCTTGCCATACTGAGCAGCTATTCATCACCTCCACATTCGAAGGGCTTAACCTTTGTAAAACCTCAGCAGCACAAACTTGCCAGGATTAAACTATTTAAAGCTGAGCTTGCCAGAGCATCTGCAATTTGCACCTCTTGTCACATCCATGGGCTGCATGACAGGTTGGAGAAGGTGTAAGGAGAAGTTGCAGTGACATGGCCAGACTCAGAGCAAGATTAATATCAAGTGTCAGAGATGCCTGTCACCACTGAGGCCAGTGGAGGAACACCCCACATGTCTGGCCACTGACCCAGAGCACTTCCAGCATTTCCATTTCCCTGAGATTTACCCCTCACCTCTCTTTTCCCTGGAACAGCCCATGCAGAAGGAGTCATTTGTGTAGATGTGGGAGGAATGAGGTGGGTTGTGATTGATGCTGTCACGACAAACACCAGACCTGGCCACTTGCTCTGGAGATGTCTGATGTCTGCCATTTGTGCCCTCTGGATCAGAGGAGTGAGGGTAGAAAGGTCTGTCTGATGACAGAGCTGTGCAATGAGTGTGATGGAGGGAGGACATCTCCACCCTGGCTGACTTGGTATGGACTCTGCTTCCGTGTCACGATTCACGTGAGTTATGGCTAAATCGGTTCCAGGGGAGTGACCTCAGCCTCAAAATCAGCTCCAAGGGCTGGTTTTGGTGAGTGACATGGAAAATTCCTCAGCTTTCCCTGGAACTGAACATCCATTCATTGTGTCTGCTGCTGGGCCACAAATGTCCTTTGCTCAGGAACAAGCAGGACAGGCGAGGACACCGATTCGAGCACAGTTTTCCCTCCTTGGAACATCCATAGGGTGCCTGTACTATTCTGGGACAAGAGTGACTCTCTGTCCTCAACTCTGCACGCCACAGCACAAGCAGAGAAGGAGGCTGGTCTCTCAGAGCTGAGGAGGGAGTCAAGGACAGGCCCTGGGAGTCACACATCCCAGTTTCCTTACGTAGTATCCCTGAGAATTTTGAAGTCAGGGGCGCAACTTGAAACCCTGGGAAAACCAATAAGCAATTTCTGTAATGGCCAATTTTTACAGTACTGGAATTGCAAACCGAGACCTCAAAAGGCAAGAGGATCCCAACTGAGCAGGATATCAGTCAAATTAACTTCTCCCCTCAGCTCTACACTTGCCAAGTTCCTAGATATTTTACCAAGAAAACAAAAATCGGAGCGCACAAGTGTTTTCCTTCTAGATTTTGTCTAAGCTAAAGACACTAAGCAAACCTTTAGGGAAAGTTTAGAGAAAAGGAAAATTGGCTCACCCTTCCCACTTATTGCCTTAATAGAAGGGTTGCAAGGAAATGAAACTTCAGGATACAGCATTTATTCCCAAAGCCCACAGCAAGCTGTCACTCTGTTTTCCCATGGAACTGAGTAAACAGAATACCACTTGGCCTCTAATAAATGTGAAAACAAGCTCACAAAGGAGCACTTGATCAGAAGTGACAAGGCCAAGAGTAGAACAATCCAGAGGAATAAATGAAACTTGAAATTTAGTAATAATATTCCCTAAAGATATTGCAAATTCTGTTCTGACTATTGCAGAGGTCCCCTGAATACCTTGTTCTAGTGCTTGAATTCCCTTCCATCGAAATTCCCACCGCCCCTACTGCTTCAACTTGCTCAGAATGAGGAAACCATCCTGAAATACAACAGGAAGGTCCATAAAGTAGCTGTTCTCTCCCATTTTCCTCCAAGGTGAGGGCAAATTTGTGCTTTGGGAAGCTTAATTGAAGCTAGCCACATATGGAGAAATGATGGGCTTGCTTGTTTCTGCTCTCCCTGGGGGGATGCCCTTCCCAGCTGAATTAAGTTGCCACTGTGTTTCACTAATGTGCATCTGATGCCTAATGAATTGGGGTGTTATTCCCATTGCACAGAGGTGGATTAAAATCGAGTCCAAAGCCTTTTCATTCATTTTGCTAATTATTCTCTGCATTCATTGCACGCAGATGAAATGATGAAAGCCCCCCCTGTTGTGCGGGATTTGGACATTTCACACTTGGAACATAAATTGGGCTGATTATCCTTGCAGCATTATTGTCACATTTGGGAGTGTGAGTGCCAGGAAGCAATAAGCTGTGCACTCCCACATTCCCGGTCTTTTAGCCCCTTGGAATGTGAGAGAAATCCCTTTCTTTGTATGTCGTGTTTCAGTTTCATATCTAGATCATTTTGGTGCACAAGACCTAGAGACAGATCTCCTTCAGATCACGTTTTTAAAAGTTATCTTCCATTCCCCTGTTCCCATACTCACAGAAGTTTCAAACAGAAGGCAAGATGCTGAAATTCTGCAAGTGTCTTCTTTTGGCAGTATCTGCTGGGGAAACAGATGCAGAAATTCTCTTGAAATAGAGAGTTTCTCATACAAATTACAGGCTGTTAAGTGACTTCCAGAGATTCCAGTTCATGGTCGATTTGCAGTTAGGGAGAAAGTTGTGAGAGTCTTGGATCTCCTGTTATTTGAGCTAACTGGGTTTAGTGATAGTGTAGGGAAAGTCTTCACTGTTGGAGTGCTGATCCAGTCATACTACAAGTGCATTGCTTCCCATTTGTCTGGCACAGCTAAAAGTCCTTTCTCCATAAGGACAGGACCTCAGGAATATCCAGCAGGGCTCCAAAATGCCAGATATGAACTTAACATTAAATTATTCAGCCTTTTTCCATTTTTTTTCTGTGTGTCTGCATACAGGCTGGAGACTTATAATCTCTACCTGCACTTCCATTTTATGGGTGATACAGTCAAGCTGCCTAGGGACTTTGAATTTTGGCATCACAAGAGAACAAATCAAAAAGAAATTTGCGGCTGCCATAAAGCACCAGATATCTGCGTGAAATATTTCCATTTTTGGGAAAAAGTTTTGGTATTTTCACAATAAAAGTTATGCTTTCAAGAATCTCCCAGCTGCAACAAAAGGGAAAGTAATGAGTGAGAGCAAGTCCAGCATAAAATCAAACAAACAAATCTCATACAACAACTTGGAATCTGACTTTATGCATCTCCCGTGGATGTGTGAAATACATTGACAGTTTGCTTAGTCAAGTGTCTTGTCTGGATGATGGCTGCAGCAACAGCACATGAAAGAGACTATGTAAAACAGGGGACTAAAATTACTCTTCAGCTGTGCTCCACTAACGAAGGCAATGTTGAAAGCAACAACATCTGTGCTGTGTGGCAGAGACAGGACAAAAAAATTGCTGTTAACTTTACACTGTGAAAAACTGGGGTGTGTTAAACAATTGCATCCTCACTTTGTGATAATGTGGCTGGGACTACGTTCTTGACAGGAATAGGCTATAATTCCAGCAACAGGAAATAAGAAGCTTAAATAAGCCAAATTCCATGGCCTTCTGGAATCTCATAACCGTTACCAGGATTGCACAAGACACTGGCTTCAGGGCAATTGCTCTTGAAAAATGTGGGGATGTCCTAAGCAAAAATAAATAAATAAATAAATAAATATACAAATTATCTAAAAATAGCAGCTTCTAATGCTAGAGTTGAGGGGCTTGCTCAAGTCTCTACCATCCAACACATTAAGGCTGAGTCTTAGGGATAAGTCTAATGTTGTTCTGTCCAACTGGCAGAATTGCAGCCTGAATTTTCCCTCCTACTCACCTCATACAATGTCTCTTAAAAGAGGCAAAGCCACTTTTCCTCATAAGGGCTTTAAACAAGTTTGGGAGGTAACTGGGAGAAAAAAGCCATAATGCATAACCATAAACATACTCTTAACACAAGCAGAAGTGTGTTCCTACCAGCACATGGCTGGTCCCTGACAGCCACGGGCATGTACCAGACGTGTTCATTCTATTTTAGGAGTGAAGTAGCACCATCATTTGTGAGAACACAGGTTAACCATGGAAATTATTTCATAAAGCCCATTCTCTTTTTTCTGTGAGGGCAGCAAGGTTTTGTGGCCTGACTGGGTATAAACAGGCTGACATGGGATGTAAATGTTCCAATTGTTGTATTAAATATATTTGACTGGAGCTGGACATGTGGCCACAGCCCTGGTGTTATTTTCCCAATTAGAATGTCTTGAGGGCCATTCTTGACACACGGTGTGTAGATGCTGCTCATGGCATTACTTGGGCAGGGAAAGGCTCAGTGCTCCTGGGACAAGGCCCTGCACATGGGATCCCACAGCTATCCCAGCACTCCTGGGAGGAACGCGGAATTTAACGGATGTGCGCTGGTTCGTTCACCCTTAATTAGTTTGTATCCTCTGAAGCCATGATGCACTGTAACTCATTGACCCAACATGAAAGGAGACAAATTGGTTAATTGAGAGAGAGCAGTGCAGTGCCTGCTCTGTCCTCAGGCACCAGGGCCTCTGCTTCCCCGAGCAGGATTGCACCCAAAGGCTGCTGGGTGGGCATCCAGCTGATCCCGGGCAACAAGGGCAGGAAACAGATGTTCTGGTGCCATCACCAGTACCCTTCCTCCCCCAGTACCCCCTTTTGCCCCCCCATTCTTCATCCCTCCCTCATACCTAAGATGTGGGAAGTGGAAAAGGGGGCTGAGCAAAGGGATTGCTTCACAGCTTGCATGAGGCTGGAGCAGCTTCTCTTTTATCTCCCAGGCTTGTAGGATTCCTCCTGATGCCCTGCTTGGAGCTGCTGAGCTGTCATTTCTGCTCAGCTTGGCCCTCACCGCTGTGAACTTCGGTGGAAAAACCTCTTTCCTCAATTTGCTTTTCCCTAACAACACACACAGCCCTCAGCTCAGGAGGGTCTGGGGAGATTTCTTGTCTCCCCTTGGTGCTGACCCTGCACACAGTCAAGGCAGAGCCTTTGCTTTAGCTTTAAAGTAAAAGCTCCTTTTTAAAATTGCCACAAATTGAAAACATATATTGCAAAAAAAAAGAGAAATATACATCTAATAAAATAAAAAGTAAAAAAAAAAAAATTAAAAATTAAAAAAAAATGAAAACCTTTCCTTCCTTTCAGCCTTTTTCACGGTAAGAACATTGCTAGTTCTGTTTTATTTCATATTAGAGATCTAAGAATTTTAATACCCGTGGCAAACTCCAGCTTGTCTTTGACTCAAAAAAGACTGGAATAGCAGCAATGACACTCAGCTGGAAATCCAGTTACTCAGAAAGTGACACCACCAAACCCCAGCCAAGCCTGCCCTATAGCTCCTCTCCAACAAAGTGCAGCTGAAAGTATTTGAAGAACAGAACAACCCTATGATATTTCTCTTTGGTGTTGCTGCTGGAAATATCAGCTGCCTTCCAAATACCTTCAAGCATTCCTCAGGACCCTCTGATGCTGAAATGCCCAGGGATTTTCCAGCAAAGCCTTGAGAAATTGAGGCTAAGGCTTAATTTACATTTGTGCCCACCTCAAAGGCCCTTCATCTTTTAATAAGGAAGAATGTTACCTTGGCCTGTTAAAATGTTCAAATTATGAGATCCCTCACTTTCATTTTGATTGATATCATATACAAAATTTCACATCATATTCTCTAGGTGACTCTTCCTTGGCAGGAGGGTTGGACTGGATGATTACAGAGGTCCCTTCCAATCCTAACAATTCTGTGATTCTGTGATATAAATTTCTTCAGGTTAGGTAAAATGGAGAGAGTGAAAGACACATTTTTTCCCATAAGAAAGACAAGGCTTGAAGATTCCTTCTTAGTATGATGATGACAGAGTGAAGGTTAAAATCAACCTGTGCTTTCTTACCAACTTACAGCAGTGCACACCATTATCCTTCACTAATGCCCCAAATAATGAAAAATGGTTCATATTTTAGAACTTTTCTTTTGCAACATCACAGATGTTAATAAAAGGCAGTGAGTGGGGCAGTGTGTTGGTCTGAGAACAGGCACACACAGATTTAGAGCGCAGCTGAAATTTGAGTGGCACAATCCCACTCTGGTGCGTGCAAAGTACATTTTAACAGCTTTTGTGCTGGTTACCACGTATGCCTGGCAGCTGGATGCTGAGAGAGTGGCAAATGCAAACTGCACAGCAAAGCCATGAGGGAGTTCTCAATGAGTGTTTTCTAAGTGAACAGCACAAATAAAATTACAAAAAGAAACTGCTGTTGCTCTGACACAAACCCCCATCACAAACCGCACAGAGCCCCCATTAGCCATCCTCTCTCCTTCTTTTTTCTTCCATCCCCCCCCATTTTTAATAACTATAAGAGATGAGATGCTGTGTGCTGATCCATCTCTCCGTGATTGTAATATAGACTAGATTCCAAAGGGACTTGATAAACACATATTATATTAAAATATTCTACCCAGTACAGCTTTGTTTATTCTGTTTCTTTTCCAGTGGAAATACACCTTATGTAAAGATGATGTCTATCTATTTGCATCTTGTTCCCAGGCCTTAGATTAGATGATGCACCCACAGGCAAATATGGTCTAAAGCTGTCAGAGGTAGAGCTCCAAAGACCCATAATGTTCACGTGTATGTTGTGAAAGGAAGAGATGACATTAAAAAGAGAAGACTAATTCAGTGTAACTTCAGGTATTAGACTGCACAGAGAACTCCCAATCCCAGACTGCATGTGCTGTGACCTCAAAGTGCTCCACCACAAGAGTCAAATCTGTGGGACAAGTGTCCACATTAATTCCATCAAACACTTGGACAGGCAAAATCAGAAACAACATGGAGCTGAAATGTATCATAGAAATCTTCCCTGGAAAGTTGGTGCTGTGTTTATCCTACTGTTTGTTTCCTATGGGAAAAGATATATGCATGCAACATAAGTTAGCAATAAACCCAAAAATTCTACATGCATTTAACTCCCAGTGGAGTGGTAGAATGAGGCAGTAAAAGGGCTAAAATAATTTTCCATTTTCATTGCACACCATCCACAGAACTGCTCATTAAGATGGTGAGACTTTCAAAGAAGAAGCCTCATGCAAGGCAGAGTATTTATGAAAGCTGTAATCATACAGGGGATACCTAATCATACAAGATTGTCTAGCCTGGGCTGGGAATTGAGTGAGGTCAGGGAAGAACAACCTAGTTGTCACCATAGGAATTAACTTTAGATCAAGCCATGATATGTTGTTCAGTCTAAATTAAACTGAGCTAAATCATAACAGGTTTGGGAGTTTAGACAGAAACCAAGGTCAAGGGTCAGTAAAAACACCTGGACAGGAAAACTCATTTAATTATATCACTGCTTGGAAAACTATCAGGATATTTGGGGACAGGGGTGGGAAATCAAAGCAGGATTTCAAGATAAATCACCTGCATAAAAAGAAAAATGGAAATCTGTAAAGCCTTGTAGAAATATAAACTCCAGAATTCTGTCTTGAAATGTATGGATCTATTGCTTGTTTTCACACCCATTAAAAAGAAAGGAGGCTCTTTGGCTTTTGGGTGGAAGATGGAGCATATGAGGTTTTTTGCATGGATGTTCTCTTTTTTGCTTCTAACCTTCCTCAAAGATAAGCTCTAGCAGCTGAGGGTTTCTATGCTGGCCTTTTTCAGACTTGGTTAGGACATCTGAATGTTTGTGAGATGTGTAGAATAATGTGCAGGAAGGCTTGAGCAGAGTAAAAATAACACTAAAAGCAGTAGCAGTAAATTTAGGAAAAAACCCTTTAATCTAAACTCACAGTGAATGTGATTAGTTTTCAGGCTTTGCTCTGCCAGCTTGGATTTATGTTTGCTTGATAAATATATTCCTCCTTCTGGAGCATTCTGTAAATGCTTGTTTCCTTAAAGTTTTCTTCATCTGAGAACTGTAGTGGTTTGAACAAGGCTGACATGAACTGAACTGTGTAAAGTGATTTGTGAGCAACAACTGAAGTCTCCATTAGACAGCTGAAAATAATTTCTTAAAGTGTAAAAGTAAAAACATAAAAACGTTGATGCCCTTCAAGATCTTTCTAAGGCACTTTGCAAAACAACTCAGCTCTCCTCTGTGTAAATCTGGATTATTTTAATAGCTAACCCTGTGGCTCTTGCGGAGGTAAAACCGTGGCTTTGTTTTCATCCAAAGCTCGGTTCCAGCTGCTCTTGGTACACACTTCTCTGCTCAAGCAGCATCCTAGCTGATGTTGCCTGGGTGGAATGGCTGTGATAAGATGGACAGATATGGAATTCCTGAATTGCAGTTATGGAGAGGAATTTTATCAGTCCCCCCCTGAAGCATGTCAGCTTGTAGCACTGTGCATACAAGGTTATCTGGTGGAAATGCTGATACCCCTGTGAAGTGCATTGCTGTGTGGAGGGGTGTGGGTTTTTTCTGCACTGCAGCCCATCCCGTGGGCCAGCTCAGGCTGCCGTGGCCACCAGCCACCTCTGGCCCTGCTTTCTTGGGGACAGCTGGAGTCTGGGGGCAGAGGAAGGGAAATCCTGACTGATATCCTGTGTCTTGTGCACTGCAGTGTATTCACCTCTCCAGGGAAAGCCACAGCTCAGTGAAAGGCCTTGGCTCTGCAATTAAATCCCTGAGAGGGGACAGGGCGATGCTGAAAATGCAGAATTTTTCTCACAGTCTGTAAATCATAAAAAGGACATAATGGCAAAAGCCTAATGAGGTTCAAAAGACACAAGACTCTGACTTCAACTAAAAATAAAATAGATCTGAGAATGGGGAGAGATTCATGATAGTGGTAACCCCCCCTCATAAAGATACTCATAACTGTACATTTCAGAAGGGTAAAGGGGAGGTACTAAGCTGTAGTGCCCAATTGGTGAGTTGCAAATACAAGAAGCCAGGGAGAAAAAAAAATCTTGGTGAGAATCAAAGAGCACCTGCCACGCTGCAGGTACTTGTACATCACACAGACACCTTCTGCCAAGGCAGGTGGAAAGGAAAGCCCAAAAGTAAACTGGAATTTGTTTCATACACTTCCCCATGAGGATCAAGGAGAAATCCAGCTCCTCAGTTTGGAGCCCTGTGTAGCTAGGCTAGTCATGACTGGCTAGTCATACTCTCTGCATAGCAGAAATGTGCTGACAGATGGATCAAGAGAAATGGAATATATTAGAGCGCTGAATAAGCTCATGGGCTGAGCACTGGGTTTGATCTGATGAATGCAAGATCAGCTCTTAATGCAGATGAGAATACTGATTATGCTGTGATTACCATGCTTCAGTGTTTCAGAGCACATATATATCTGCATCCAGCTGAAGTCTGAAATAAATAATGAAACTCAAAGGGCTTTTTGGCCTTTTGTAAGAGATGTCCATGTTTTATTTTTCAGGGCTAGAATCCTTCTATAAAAGGAGGGAAAAGTCAAGATATAAATGCCTTGATTCAGTTAAAAGCCATTTGCTTGCTTCCATCTCTGTTAAGTCTTCCTGGACTAATGTTTCCTTCCCTCCAACAGTGAAGCACTCCAAATGTGTTCTGCTTTTTGTATGTTAATGGCTGGAGTTTAAGTTGGAAATTGCTCCACTATCAATTATGTGAGCTGACTTGATCGAGGAGACAAAGGCTCTGAATACCAAACAGCTGCCTGGCTGGAAAGGGGGAGGAGGGGGGGAAGCAGCCTTTGGGAGGCAGGGACCACTTATGGAAGTGCACCGTAAGTTTTGGTTTTGGGAGCACTTATGGAAGTGCTCCCTCAGTTTTGGTTTTGGGAGCACTTATGGAAGTGCTTCCTAAGTTTTGGTTTTGCATTGTTGGGTGAGCCAGGCTGGTTTTGGTGAGCAGGAGGGCTCCTGAGCCATGCCAGGGGCACTGCCAGGAGCTGAGAGAGGGATGCTGCAGATCCAGGTGCTTTGTCCCTGGATCCCAACAAAACCTGGAAAGCCGCTTGCTTCAGTAATTTGTGCTTTGTGAAGAGGTTGCTTCACCCTGAAACACTCTCAGGCACCGGGATCAGGAGGCCTGGCACAAATTGCCTTCCCCCAGTACAGAAATCTGTGCACAGAGGCTGTGGTTTAAACACTCTGCATCGCTAGGGTGACAGGAGTGATGTGCTGACGTGTGTCTTTAAGCTGTTCTGGTGTCTGGAAGGCACGGACCATTAGCCAGGTGACACTTCGTGCCCAGGCACTGCTGTGATTGATGCTCTAATAAAAATACCTGAGAGGGAAGGGTGGGAGAGAGGGAGGGGATGGCATCATGGAAATGACCTTATCCCAAGAGTGGCCAAATACCCATGGAGGCCATGAAAAGCAAGGACAGTGAGGGGAAAAAAAATTAATTTGTATTCAGCTGAGGATTCACGGCTGTAAAAAAAGGAATTAATAAAGTAGAAGCTCCCTATTTTCCATTTTAACATCAATATATTAAGCAGCTGATAAAATCCAGTATAGAAGGAGAAATGCTTTCCTTTTGCATATGGAGTGCCTTCAGAATATAAAGAGGAAAGCCTGTCTGGAGTTTAAGGTGTTAGCATGGGACTCTGGATGCAATTCACTTCTGCCTGTGGACTTTCTATGTCACCCTGGTAGAGTGACATATCCCCTCTCTTCCCCTTCCTAAAGGTAATTTACCCATTATGGAGGGAGTGGGAGCAGAAATGCCATTATTAACGCTCGAAGTGCATTGGCCACCATAATGAACTCAGATACTGTACTAGGAGAAGACACTTGAGTTACTCAGAGAAGAGGACAAAACAGTGTTTGTCTGTGTCCTGCTGGTTCCGTGCAAGGAATTCGATGTTAATTGCCACCAGGCACCCCAAAAAATGTAATTTATTACCAGGAATGCAAGGACAGGGCTTCTGCTGACTTCCTCTGTGCTGCTGTGTCCTTGCTGTGAGGAAACAGCCAGGGACTGAGGGGATTTCAACAGCTTCTCCTTAAAAAAAACCAAAACTGTTTGACTCCTCTTTTCTCCCTCAGCCTGGGAAAGGAAACTTTAGAAATGGGTTTGCAAGGAAACAGCAGGGTGTTGCTCAGCACACATGGTTAGTCTCAGCTGGAGAATGGAAGATTTGGCCTGTCTGAACTCTAAATAATGACATGGAATTGAGGGGCACACTGGGGCTGTCTGCTGCAGGCACCTAAATTGAATGTCATGGCTCCTCTTCTGCCGCACTCCAGAGAAACGAGAGACTGAGGCCAGGTTTGGCCAGGCCAGGTTGCCTTTAGTGGTAAGTGGTCATGAATTCAGTGTTTATTCTTCTTCACCCTGCCCTTTCCATCTGTCCAATGAGGAAAAAAATACTTTTCTTGAATAAAAAGCGCTGCAAAGCTTTTAGTGATTGATAAAGCCAGGTATCGTCAGCACATTGTGTCACAGGAACTTCGTGGATCCAAGGGGAATGTGGTGCTGTTTACCAAGTAAAAAAAAATAAAAAAAAATTAGGTTCACTGTTGTGATATCCTTGCCAAAATATGCCATTTTAAGGATGGCTTGCTGCCACTGAACAGCTGGGAATACCGGGGAGACAAATCACCTGTTCCACTCTTGGCTGCTGTGTTACATGTTGTTGTTACCAGACATGTGTGCTCAGAAGTGACCTGAATTGTTTCAGGTGTCATTTGTGGGAAAGAGGAATGCAGAAGGCCTCATGTTTCTAAAATTGTTACTTTATAATAGATAAAGTATATATATTATATATTTATAATTAATATACATATACATATATATGTATATATGTATATATATATGAATTATAAATATATAATTCAAAACACTGCTTTGGGACTTGTCTTTTAAGCATGCATGTGTGTCCTGACTATTGGATTTTTTTTAAATGCTGCGTGTTTCTGTGAAAATAATTCATGTTCTGCATTTTGTGACAAGTGCCTTTCATCAAGCTTTGTGCTTCTATTCTGATCAATTCTACCATAAGTGCACAAGTGGCTTTCTTTACCATGTCCACATGACAGTCTCAATTGTAAAATAGAATTTTGGGGTTATTTTTCTCCTCCAGATTGGGTAAATAAGACTAAAGGAAAGAATGTTGTAACTGCAAGATACTTTTTTTTTTTCTCTCCAGGCAGATGTATTCATTTTATGGTTTAGTAAGGAACAAAGTAGTTTTGATGTGGATTGTAATCTAGATGGTTTTATCTGGTCTTGAAGACATCTGTTTGACTTTGTCAGCTGTATATCACAATTACTTGCTGTTTTATTTCTGTCAGCTGTTTTAAGATATAGATATTGCTCAGATGCTGTCTCTGACTGAACCTTGAACTTGTGCTTTTTTCTCTTTCTGTGCTGATTATTTCCTCTTCCACTGCCAAATTGTCTTAATTTAGTTAAGTTATTATCAGCTAAAAAGCTTCCCTAAATTTATTAACAGCCATTTTTCCAGGTAATCTGTTTTTCAGGTTAGTAGTTAGGGAACTTGTATCCCACTGTGTCCCAGCAGCCTCTGCCAGTTTTTAAAATGGAATATTTCTATCTCAGCTTTGGCCAAGGTCGGTATTTCACGCAACATGAGTCATCTTGATGCTACCACAGGTCACCTAGAATTTACTAATCTGAGACCAGCAGCACTCCAAAGGGTCTGTGAGAGGAGCTTTGAGCACTGGATTATGGTCTAAGGGGATAGAGAGCTAATCCTGCCATAAACAAGAAGACAATCTGTGTGTGATGTCCCGCAATTAGTTGGCATGATTAGTCATAAAAACAGTTCACAGAGGGCTCACACGGCTCCTGTGATAGACGTGCACATTCTCTGTAATACAGAGAGGAGATATAATGTACATCCATGGCTGCTGCACAGAGTCAGCTCAAGGACAGCTTTGCAACAACTTCTGCAGGCTCCTCGTGTGTGTCACGGCCCCACTGCAGCTGCAGCCTGGCCAGGCTAGAGAGATCCAGGGGGTTTTTGCCGTGCATGGGATGCAGATGGGATACCCCCACCGGGCAAGCCCTCAGGCTCACATTAGCACAGATGCAGCCAAAGTTGTCTGTTTTTAAGGAAGAGATCCCTGAAAATACAAGAGAGTCCTGTGAATGGTCAGGCTGGGGAGTTCCCCTAATGTGTGAAATAAGAGATATGGAATCCCCAGTTATACAGCTTAAAAATCCAGAGGAGGCTAAATGGTGAGGAAACCCTATTTAATTTCACATTTAATTTTAGCTGAGTATTGGCTTCTTTCCTCACCAACTTGCCAGAAAAACTGCAGGGTAATTTTCTGTTTATCTCAAAGGCACCAGCCAAACCCAGACTGAACTTTTCTCGTGCAAAGGAGAAACGCTGCTGATCAAAGGCCAAATTTGAATATGATTATTTTCCTCTTTTGCTTGAGTGGTACTAATCATGTAGACTGTAGTTATGGGGAAGGGAAAAAAAAAAAACCCAGAGAGACCTAAATTTGTTCTTAGTAGATTATTTTACAATCCAAGGGTTTCTCTTTGCTTTATAGTGACAATAAGACATGGCACAGCGGAAAGAGGGAGCTGACCACAAAGGGACTACTGATGTGTCAGGTCTCCCAACCCAACTTTCCTGCACTCCCTGCTTAGCCAACAGAATTTAGATTCTTACCTGGGCTGGTGGAGATGGTGGTTTAGGGAACCCAAATGCAAAATAAGATTTTTGCCATGAAATAGCCTGCATTTCTCTCAGTCTTGCAGCAGCCTGAGATTTTTCATGTGTATAATCCATGGTCAAGGCCATGGCTGCAATCAGTTTCATCACTTCATAAATGTTGTCAAATAACTTGTCATGGGCTACTAAAATTTTAATTAACCTATCGCTTAATTTATACACGTGGCTTCTAAGAAAGTGCCAGGTTTTTAAAGGTAATTAAGGAAATATTACTTCTGCTCTAAAAATGTGTTTCTAACTGAATCTCATGACTAGGAACTAAAGTAGTAGGGATGTGAATGGGGGTTTTTTTTATGTTTTGTTAGGTTTTTTTTTTTATTTTTTCTTGGTTTGTGCGAAGTTTTTTTTGTATTTTCCAGTTGTTTAGTAACCTGTTGCAATTGTGCCCCATTTAGTGCACTACAGACCATGGTTAATGGGCTTTAGCTCCAGATTTAAGTTTCTCTAAAGGCAGCTTTAGTTCCTTTAAAAGTTTAGAGACTACCAGTAGCCAGTACAGAGTGTGGCGGTCCTAAACAAAGATTAAATGCATGTTTTTTCTTCTTCTGGTGCTGCCAATTGAGTAAAACTGAATCACTGTATATTCTTGTGCAGATGGAGAGGAAACAAATGTGTTTTCTGTTGTTTTGTGTGCCCAGTGCTGCTTTATAGCTCAGAAAAGATAGCTTAATTGAGACTGTCTGTGCATGGCACTCCCCCTGTTTAGTGTTTTGCCAGCTTGCAGGAAGGAACCGTGGTTTCTTGCCAGATCAAACATCACAGCAGAATATATGCTTCCCTAAACACAGACTGCATCATGTTTGCTTGGCCTCCACCACCAAAAAAAAAGAGCGTGCACTCCCTACCACTTTGAATGTTGGCACCGCTGTCGCTCGCCTTGCTGGTGGGGACTGGCTTTTATATAGGTCTAGCTGGTGAGTTGTGTTTCCTGAGAAAGGCTGTAAAATCTCTGCCAGCCACAAGTCCTGCTGGTGCTGCCTGCAGCCCACTGGCTCCCCGTGTGATGTGTGACCAAATCCCAAAATCACTGCGGGCTCCCCGTGGCAGCCCAGCGTCACCTGGGTGCACTGGGCAGGCCAGCTGTGCTCGGCTGATCCGTGTTGGCAGCTGGGGTGTGGAAGGAGAAAGCACCAGGAGGGTCCCCAGGAATCCTGCAGCAGCAGGAACAGCACCTTCAGTCAGCAAGGGGACATCTGGTAGCATGGCACTAGGAGGAAAGTAACACCTATCCAAATTAAGCGTTTTAAACCCTTTATTTAATCACAAGCTGCTGCTGTTCAGCGGGACGGAGGAGTCTGTTCTCTCTCCACTGATGCTGGCAACAGAAACACCAACACACTCACTGCAGTGTGCAGGCCAAACTTTGCTGCCATGGCGTTATTTGCAGTGAGGGCATTGCACAGGCTGTGCACAGGCTGCAGATGCTGCGGTGCTGTTCTGTCTCCGTCCCAGCACCGCACACACCTGCTGGGGACCCGGCCTGTGGGACCCCTGGGGACACCATAACCTCAGTGGGTGGTTTTATGTGTCCACAGGATGCACAGTGCTCTGAATCCTGCTCCTCAAGGTGCTTTAAGCAGCTGTCAACTGTGAATGTGATGACACAGCTATGGACCAGCACGTGAGGTAAACTTTAGATGGAGAATTTTGGCTGGGCTTGCATGCTGGTGGGCTGGCAGGTCTGGATTGGATCTCTCTGCCTACAGAGGATATTTTGACTTCACTCACAGCTGCAGGACACAGCCACTGAAACCCGTTTCCAGAGCATAAAGCAGCATGAGGTAGCACAAAATATTCCATGCCAGATCTTTTCTCACCGGTTGAGCCCTCTCTATTAATGGACTTCTTGGGGGTTGATGGATATGTCTAAAACTTGGGATTTAAAACTTTGGTATTCCCAAATTGCATTCCAGTGCTGTTGGGCTGTCTCCTCAACAGCACTGGCTTTTTTTCCCCCTTTCCTCATGGAGTCTATCTGCCCTGCAGCCTGAATATATCCCCTGCTGCAAGTGGATCTCCAAAGGGCTGTTACTGGTGTGAGTAAATACGGCAGAATAACCCCTCTTTATTTTTGCATACTCCATCTCTCAAATCTTTAAAGTTGGAATCTGCAATTTCCAACCCAGCTGGCTCTCATGCTTTTCTTGAAGAGAGTTTTGCCAAAATACCAACAATGGCCTCAACTGTTTGTTGGTTTGGCACAGCTGTGTTCACAGTGGTCTTCACAAAACAACTGCAATATTTAGAGAAATGCACAAGAAATCTGAGACTGTCAATTGTTAAGTATTTTTGCACAATGCATGACATTAAAAAGATTTTCCTCTGTTTTTTCTGTTTAGCAACTGTGGGAATTTCCAGTCTTAAGTGACAGTCTCTCTTATTACCATGTGGAAAAAAAATATAATTTTGTTAGTCAGCAAAGCCAGTTAAAACTCCTATTTTAGTTGTTTTAACAATAGAAAAATTATTTTGGTCAGCCCTGCAGTTTCATAGAAACTAAAGAGGACTTTCTTATTGCAAAACTGCAAGGTCATTCGAGTGGAAAGCAGCCTGATCCCGTGTAGCCAAGCTGGACTTGCAACTAAAGGAAAAAAAGAAGAAATCGTACATAGCAGGGGTGCTCACACCCAGCCAAAACATGTTTGCCCCAAAACTTCCTCTTCTTGACCCTATTGCTGTCCTCCTGCAAGCCTCAGGCCTCTCTCATCTCGTTTGTATTTCAGCATCCCTGGGACCAAGTGCGGACCGATCCCTTCCGAGCCCTGCGGGCCGGGAGCTTTCCCTTCCAGAGGGTCTGGCTCCCTTTGTGCAGAACGAAGCCTGGCTGGATTGCTCCTACCAAGAGAGATTCTGCACCCAGCTGGGACAGTTCCCCCTCCTAAAGGCCCTTTTCGCTGAACATCGTGCTCCCACTCTGCCCTGCAGGTACTTATCCTGCTTTTGACAGCCCCCTCAAGCCGTGCCAAGCTGCCCTGACTGGGCATCCTCGCCTGTGCAAACAGGGGAAAAGTCATTAGCTTCCTAGGCACTCCTCAGTCTGGCTAATTAGGCTCGTTCCACAGACTGGAGGACTGTTAATTGGTCATTTCTAATCAGCCTCTGCCAGGGGAGGACTTAGTAACGATACGACATAAAATCAGAACCTTATCCTAGGTTTGGGGTGTTTGCAGCTGTAACTGCTGCAACAAGCTGGAACAGAATGGCAAGTTATTTAAAAGAAATATTTTAAATACGTGGAAAGGTCACTTGAAGGAATTTGACTGAACTGTAAGCTGCCACTCCAGGGAATAGAAGGAAAATGACCTCCTTTGCTATGGAGACTGAAATATTGCCAAGCCCTGAAATATTCAGATGATTGGTCAGCTGCCAAAAACTTGCTATTCATGAAATGCCTGGTGTATACAAGCTTGTAGGGCTATTACAGATCTTAATGAGCTACAATGGAGACTTCTGCTTTACAAAAGGCAGAGGCAGCAGCTTGTCCTACCAGATCCTCTGTTTCTGGCCTGTTCCACAAGCATGGGACCAGAGAGCCGAGTGCCTTCCTCTGGTGGGAGCGATGGGCTGGCTCAAAGCGAGGTGCTTGCCATGCAGGGAAGCTGTTTGCCACGAAGCTCCTTAGATGACTTCATTAGATTTTTGCCTGAGCCCCCACAGCCCTGGAGTCATCCTTGTTCAAAGCCATTCTTTGGCCTCTCAGTTTGGAATTGGTGATCAATGCAGCCCCAGCGTCTGTCGATCCCCAACCCCAGCTCTCCTGCTTCTGCACGTCTGAAAGAGGCTGCAAAGCACTTGATGAGATGGGGACTCATGCCCTGCTGCTCTTTCTCTCTCCACCTCCGTGCTCTACCAGCAATAACTGCGAGGCAGGCACTGCTAATCAGCCACTCGCTTTCCAGAAACCAGGCTCTGCTCCATGAATTCCCACTCACACGCTCTGTCATCACCCAGAGCTGAAAAACTGCTTTTGTTTTTGGCT
The DNA here is from genome assembly GCF_971803275.1 of Cyanistes caeruleus. Taxonomy (NCBI): domain Eukaryota; kingdom Metazoa; phylum Chordata; class Aves; order Passeriformes; family Paridae; genus Cyanistes; species Cyanistes caeruleus. Next base: position 77,762,255 of record NC_141705.1, read on the forward strand.
TTTCATACAAGTTTGAGCTGTTTCTCTTTAAGAATTCAAATTTTAAAACTTCAGTTTTCCGGCATGAAATTGAGAAATGCAGGTGAGTCCCTATCAGATGTTCAGACCATTCCAGTCTCACTATTGAGAAGTCCTTGCCTGAATTTTTGCTGTTTTCTGATCAATAAACTAATTCTGAAAAAGCCAGAAAGCTATCTGATAGTTATATTAGGAAGTTTGGTGATTCTTTTTTATTATTATTATTTGAGAAGGAAACCAAATGGCAGCTTGAGGCTTTCAGGGACTGAAGGCTGTCTTTACCAAAAGGGCTACTGATTTTTTTGTTCTTCATTTCTAGTTTTCACAAGAATTAGATGTTGTTCTCAGCAGGCTGCATGAATTTGCAGAGCTCCCAGCAAAATCAAATAAAGAAAGAAAAAGTTATTCTTCATACAACTTAGTAGTTTCTAGCATAATCCTTGCCAAAAAGTTGGAAAACAATATAAAATTTAATCAGAATTTATTGAACTGTGTAGGAGGAATGAAGTACCTCCAGAATTATATTATATCAGACTGTTTCACCAAAGGAACATCAATTTGTAAGCATAAAATTCATAGAAAAAAACCCCTTAGCTTGCTGAAAATGCTCTGAAAATGTTTCAGTGAATTTTCCCATGAGTCCTGTGTGCTGCACATCTGCTTTGTAATGTCCATTCTAGGGGCTAAAATCTGCTTTCTTCTATTGTTTTAAATACATCTTTGTATATTATTGGCCACTAACAGAGCAATTGGCTGCTCTGGTTTGCTGCAAGGGAGTAAAACTTGTGGGGGAGTGTAATTCCAGTTTTCCAAGCAGGGATGACTTTGCAGGGCTTTGAGCCACCTGGTTTGGTGGGAGGTGTCCCTGCCCATGGCAGAGGGTTGGAACCAGGTGATCTTTAAGGCCCCTTCCGACCCAAAGTGCTCTGTGATTTTATGAAATAATTGTCAATATTTATTTAGAGTAGGTCTCAAGCCACTAGGGCTTCATCCTGGATTTTTATGGGTGGATTATTAGTTCAATCTGCTGAAAAAGGTGCTGTGTATTTGTGATTAAATTCTGCCCAAACAGCATATTCAGGTATCTGAATTTGTGCTGTAAAGCCGCAGCAGAAAGTCCCTCAGAGATACCACAGGGTTCACTTGTTGCCTTCACCTCACTGCATTTCTTTTCCCGGTTCTGTGACAATTTTCCTTTGAAGGCAGCAACTCAAATTAAGCTGTTTTGAAGGCTGGCTTTCACAGCTGCCTGGCCTGATGCTAATTTTGGAACAGAGCAGGCCGAGAGGTCAGAACCGCCCCTCCATCCCTGCATCCCTCCCTGCATCCCTCGCTGCTCAGAGGGATGCGCCGGGCTCCGGCTGACCCCTAGTGGTAATGGGGGATGCCGGAGCCAGCCCTGGAGGCTGCCCGCAGCCTGGAGGGGCAGCTCCATCCTTCCCGAGCATTGCAGCGTGCCTTGCTGCTAAGAAACCCTCCAAGAGGGGAGGAAAAAGGTGCCTGTGTTCAGGTTTTATATGAACAGGATACAGGTTATGCCGTGGGAGACTCCAAGCATCTCTCCTGAGGTGTTATGGGGCAGCACTGGAAGTGAAACAGGATGTATGGGATGTGGGGTGAGAGTGTGAAATGGTGTGGTTTTCCTCTGGGCAGGGAAAACCCATGGTCAGCAGGTGTAAGGAGGATAGGTTTCCTGTAGGTTGCTCCTCCCCCCAGAAAGCCACTGCAGATAATTAATGAGCACAAGGAAACAGTGCTGAGCTGGTGATGAGATGAACCTGCCGATGGTTTAAAGCTAGAAGAGAAGAGATTGAGATCAGATGTCAAGAAGAAACTCTTCCCTGTGAGGGTGGTGAGGCCCTGGCACAGGTTGCCCAGAGAAGCTGTGGCTGCCCCATCCCTGGAAATGTTCAAGGCCAGGTTGGATGGAGCAACCTGGTTGAGTGGAAAAGGTCCATGGCAGAGGATGGGAATGAGACAATATTAAATGTTCCTTCCAACCCAAAGTATTCTGTGAGCTACAGCCCTCGGTGTGCTGCTGTTCTTTAAGGTTTATATCCTACCTAAATGTATTCTCTTTCAGTTTAGGGCCATTCCCCCTTTTCCTATGGCCAATTAGGGGTCTTCTCCAACCCAAATGATTCTGTGAAAAATAGGACTTGCACATTCCCACTGGCCCAGCTCCTGGTGGCTTCATGCCCTCAGAAGGGCACAAGGAGAAAAAGGCTGTGTCTCTGCATCCACAGGCACAAAGGGAAAAGCACCACAAGAAAGGCAGCTTGGAAATGTGAACGTTGTCTCTGAAGCTGTGGAAACATTTTGCTTTCTGCTGGAAGCATCTGAACAGCTCAAAGTCAACCCCAGCCCCGAAATGAGCTGTGAATTTGGGCATGAACCAACCTGAGTAAATGTAGTTCCTCATCGTCCCAAATATGGGAAATCTGCCCCTTTGTTGCTTTCACAAAGAGCCTCTGGGTTTAAGAGGGAAAAAAAATATTTGGGAGATGCACTCAGGGGCCAGGAAGAAAAGAAGTGAAGGGAGAGTGGAAAATAAAAATCCCCCATCTGTAACTTTTGTCTTTGACAAGTACAGTCAGCAAATACCCTCTAGCAAATCTTTGAAATGCAACTTTTTATCATCAAGATAATTACTCTGTTCTGAAAATCTCCTCTCTTTCTGAGGATATGTCTATTTAAAGTGATGATGTTGAGAGAAAATGAGTTCAAAACCTTTAATGTAACTACAATTAATAGGTGCATGTGAAGACTGCGCAGCCATTAAAAGAGCAGTGTAAAGTTTCTGTTTGGATACTTTGGGATTTGTATAAAATGATGAAGCTATGTTTCAGATTTGAGGAAAAATGAAAATTTAGAACTTCTCTCTTGGTGCTTGGTTCTATTTAATTGCACAACAAAGTTGTTTTCAACTGGGACAGCCAACCACAGCAATAATAAACAGCTCCACTTGGGACTTTTGGGGCCAATTAAGATTTTAACATAAGTCATAAGAGGTTCAGTGGGGGGAAAGTCAGACCTCAGAAGCTGCCACCTTCTGCTGTCGGGGGAGAACTGGCAAAAGCTCACGTTTCTCATTTGGAGAGATTAGTTCATTCTGCCACACACAGGGCTCCTGAGGACTTCAGCTGCAGCTACCTGCACATAAAAGAGAGTGACTAATGTGGAGAAGGATTTAAATATCTAAGTCTCTTTAACATAATCTCCATTAATTTTTATGGATTAAGGAATTCTCTGTGTTAAAGCAGTCACGGAGGCTTTTGAACTCCCGCTCTGCTAATTGGTGGAGAGAAAATAATTCCTTTGTATGTCCAGATAACTGTGGACTGCTAGAAAATTAAGAAATTACAGTAAAACCTCTGCCTGAGGTATTATTTACTGGCCTCTTTTGACAGATGTGTACTAAGCACTGAAGAATAAAGGGGGAAAATTACCTGGGAATTGTTGACAGGCATTTAACGTACAAATTATTTGATCGTGCCAGTGTGCCTGTTTGACGTGCTCAAAGGGAAATGAAACGCTGCTCAGTAACATCTCGGGGTACTGCAGGGGCTGGAAGTGTCCACAGACCCCTCTCCCTCTTCCCTAATTCCATTAAGTTCTTAAATGGTGAATTGGGAGATGTTATCTGAGTTTGCTTTGCCTTATCATGGCTGTGCTGCCGCTGCTGCCAACAGCGGCATGAAACAAATGCCGAGCCAGCAGCTGGCAGTCTCTCAGATCCATATGTTTTTATCTGTTTAAAAATAGCCACTCAGAATTCATGCTTTTCAGGAGCAGGAAGGTCCTCTTTCTGGGATTTGTTTAAGATACAGTGTATTTTTGTGGTAACCACACATTCTTTGTGCTGCTCTGCCTCTCCACTTGGAGCCTTCTGGCCCCTGTCTCTTGTCTACTGATGCGAATTTCACAGACATCTTATGGAGACACATCCTGCTTTTTTCTTAATGCTTTCACTTGGGATGAAATCCATTCCCACACAGAAGCTCTGCTGTCTAATTGATGCTTAAAGATCCCCTTAACAGGGGGAGTCCAACCATGCCTTGGCATGGAATAAATCCTCTGTCTCCACGGTTTTGCAGTGGACCTGGCAGTTCTGGGTTAATGATTGGGCTCAGGCTTAGAGGCCTTTTCCAACCTTAATTACTGATTCTGTGAATAGCACTGATCCTACTGCTCAGCCTTGGGAGATGCCACATGGACTCTGCAGCCCCTTCCTTCTAAACAGGACATTTTAAATTGATATTTTTGCACAGTGAAAGCTGTGCTTTCCCTGGAGGTCAAAAGTCAGAGTTGTTCCCATGAGTTGGTGCAGTGGTAGCAGAAAAGCATAGGAAAAATCCTTAATGCTTCTCCTCTAGTGCCTAGGGAACTTCAGGGGACAGGGGGTAGTCAGGTTCAGCACAACAAATCAGAATAAATTGTTGCTGTCTGAAACTACTGATGGCAAGCTGGACCCAGAAACTGGATATTTATCTCACAGTCACGTATGGATTATTAACACCATGTTTGAGTTTAATTAGTGGCTTTTTCTGTCAACTCTCTAATGAAGAACCATGATTTCTGCTTCCAGTTTTCTGGCACAGGCTGCTGCAGGGAAATAAGCAAAATAACAATGTGCTGTGACTCAACCTAGCAAGAAATGGCACAACTGACTACCACAAACATCTGTACCAAGGCTGTTACCTCTGTCTACTCTCAGCAACTACACTAATACCAGCATCATTTCCCATTTTCTGTGATTAAGTTTTCAAGACTTAAGCAAAATAAAGAAAACATAATTATTTATAAGAGCAGAAAATACCTTAAAAAAAAAAGAAACAACAAACCATGTTGTTCATGTTGACTAAATTACAGTCATCAGTTAAGCAGAATATTTTAACTATGTTAAATTATCTGTTGATTTTGGTTGCAGATGATGTAGTTGCAGGCATTTCTGAATTTCCTGGGGTGAGAAAAGTTCAAATTAAGGGTCCCATAATGCCTCCCCTTTGCCATGCTTTGACTTTTTTCTCCCTGGCTTTTTGGGAAATGGTTTTTCTCCATTCATCCTTAGAACCCTTTTCAGAAATTCCCTTGTGGTCAAGTCAATACTTAAACTCTAAACAACACAATAGCCAGGCATGCATCTGCTTTATTAAATTAAAGCAGCTTTAATTTTGTCATAACATTTTTTCAAATGCAACTGTAGCCTCAAGCTCCACTCAATGAAGTCAGCCAAAATATTTTAATAGGGTTAGCAGCTTTGCTTCCATTGTCTTTAGCTGGCTTTGCACGAGCCTTGGGGTGGACAAGAGGTTAATAATGCATCAGCAGGGAGCTGGTACAACCTCCTAATGCAGTGCTCTTCTCCTGTATCTCACCCATGTTCAGTCTAAAACATTTTGAGGTTGATATTTCTGATGGACTCTTTCCCCAAAGCACAGAATGTGAAAAGCTGTTAATGTTCATCCAAGGAACAATCGAGAGCTTTCCCCTGAACTGCTGTAATGGCACCTCCAGGAGAACAAATTTTTGCACAGATAAACCAGACAACCTGAATGGAATTTGGAAAAAAAAGCCATAGGGAACATCAGGGAAGCTGGAAAGACTTACCAAGGCAGATTGTGATGGTTCAGAGGAGCAATAACTAAGGGAGGACACAATTACTCCATGAAGTGTAGAAGGAGATAAAGGCTGAGGAGGTAGAGCTTGTTGTAGGGGAACCAAGTCAAGGAAACAACACCCACCCTTGGGTTGTACCAGGGGTCACTTTTTTGGCACGAAGACTGAAAGGTGAGGTGAAAATATTTATGTGGAATTTGAACAGTTTACTGTGATCCAGAGGTTTAGGAGTTCACACAGAGAGTGTAAAGTTACATCAGAGCTATGCAAGGCACCGTAGCATTTGTCATCCTCTGTGACAAAGACTTTATGGGGGAAAATTTTATTCAAAACATGATGGCTTAGTCTGTGGGAAACATTATCTCTTATCTGTGAATTCACTGTTTCCTTCAGATGTTCTCTGGACTCTGCCATTTCATGGGGAAAAACCTCATTTCTGGTCACAAGAGAAGGTCTGGAGTTGGGGCCATGGGTCTGTTATGAAACAGCAGCCAGGTTCCTCTGATTTTCTTTTTTCCCCTGAAACTTTAGGCTTAGGATAAGAAATCAGTTTTTGATTTATGTGTTTATACCAAGCCTACACTTGCTGCTCAGTGGTGTTGAACTGCTGCGAGATGCAAAAATCTTTCAGTAATTTTAAGAAAATGCTGCAAGCCTGTGCTTTCTTTAAAAGCTATTTTTCTTCAGATTATAATTTTCTGCTTGACTTACTGAGAATCTGTAGTGAACAAGCTTTTTTTTCCCCTTCTAACTTCCTTAAAGGCTTAACTTTGAAAAATGCACGAAACTAGCTAGTGCCCCAGCTTCAATTTCCCTGGTTTACCTCAAAAATTACTGTAAATCTCTTCTAGTATTGTTCTGCATAAAAGATAAGTGCACATTAATAATGCAAGCTTAGAAACTTCCTGGATGTTGTAAAGAATAAGAACCTATTAAGGAAACAATGGCATTGTTTTCCTTTCATATTTCTTCCCCTTTCAATATCAACTATCATAAGCCGTAAGAGACTCAAATAACAATTTTCACTCTCAATATACCTAGAGCAGCCGTGTTGAAGACCAAAAAACATAACATTAACATCATTTTTTAACAGAAACAAGCCAGCTTGCAAACTGTGGTTGAAAATGCAAGTAGGAGCCCGCACCTGATGCTTAACCAGGTAGGTTTATACACAGAATTCCTGCTTTTCAGGTACAATTTCAGTGAACTGTGAACCACTGGCAATATGTTGGGTAGTTATATCAGTTTGGTTACTTTCTCATAACTGTTGAATTCATTTAAAATGAGAATTCCTGACCCAGCTTCCCCCACTGCTGGGGGAAGCTTATCTCCCCCCAAGTAAGTTGATAAAAACAGCAGGCTACTGAAAGGAAACTCTTTTCCTCATGGTTCAACCCTGCAGTTGAGGGGGGGAATTCTTGGTTTATGGCAAATTTGGGAAATAAAATCAATCAATAATTAAAAATCCACCATCTAAATGCACACAGGAAGCTTGAAATGCTCTTGTTTCCCTTGGTGGAACTCTCTCTGTACCTCTAGGACAATTTTGCACAGTTTGTGTGTGTATCAAAGCTAATTTCAAATTAAAAAGCCCAAGTGGACAGTCTTAAAATTAATGTCATTTTGTATTTGGCTTCAAGTACTAGAGAAGAGTGGGTGCTTAGGAAAAGAAAAATCAGCACAATAATAATTGGGAAGGGAAAAACACTTGGGAAGGGATGTGTTAATCATGAATTTTTTTCCTATCTAGAGTTAAGATGCACTTTTGTCCCTGAGGATTAAAATAAAAGTGTTTAAGAAGGGAAGCAAAAATGAATACAAAATGCAAGTAGAGGGAAGCCTGCCCATGGGAATGGATTCTGCAGGAAGAAATGCAGGGAGCCTGGTGGTGGGATGGAGCCATGCACAGGCAAAGCTCAGAGCAAACATCCAGGAGCTGAAGCTCTCTGAGGTTTTTGAACAGCTCCCAAAAGGAAGGAAAATGCTTGAGCCACTGAACTGGGAGGGCTGGGGTAAGGAAGGGCTGGGAAGCAGTGACTGGGGTTGTAAATGAGCAGTTTTCAATAAAAAGGTGTGCCTATGGGATAGAAACAATCTGCTTAATCCAGGCCTTAAAAATTCCACTTATGGGTGGCTCTAAGAAGGTGACACCTGAGGTACCACTAGGGCAGGCAGTACCTGAGTATATTGTTACTGCTGTAGGAAGATAATTCACGTGTGCTGCAGCAACCATTTTTCTTTTAAACACAACACCTGGGTTCTCCCTGTGGAATTGCCATTATTTAGGTGCCAGGTGCTTATCTGTGGTCTGCCCACAGATGCACACAGACATGTAAGGAGTTATGCAAACACAGCTAATCAATTTACATTAAACAGCTGATCAATTTACATTAAACAGCTGATCAATTTACATTAAACAGTTGATCAATTTATATTAAACAGTTTTTCTTTTTATCTCCACAGCAAATAACTTAGGCATGTTTTTCACACATCAGATCTACTCTCATCTGTGGTTTTTCCCAATACTGACCTATTTCCCCCCCCCCAAAGAATAAGATCCAGTGGTCATTACCACTTTAAGCTTCTATTTCAAAACTATTTCTCTTCCCAGCATATGGGAAGCAGAGCATCCAAATGTTTGTTACACTGGAAGGCAAAACCCCACAGTTAGCACTCGTGGACTTGGAGTATTTCCATGAATCCTGCCTTCTGTGTTGCTCAAATACAGGTTTGGAAGCCCATCCTTTTAGAGATTAATAGTTTCAAGGATCTGACCAAGCAAACTGATTTTTGGCAGCGACACTGATAGGAGTTGTCCCTATAAATACTCAGGTTTAAAAGTGAGTGAAATTAGTCACCAAAGAGAAAAGCCCTGTTGAGGTGACATCCACGTCTTCCTCCAAATGTGACTCTGGGACCAGCAGTGGCTCAAGCTGTTCGCCAGCTCTCACTCAGTACAGCCCCTGCAGGGTTCAATGTTACAGCTTCACCCAGTGCAGTGACACTCAGGGATGAAGACAGATTAGGGATGCGTGTCTGGCCTTTCCATTTATTGGCTGTTCCTTCCAGGAGCCACAGCTCAAACACAAAACCTCTGCTTGTATCTGAAACCCGGCAAATGAATCCCGAATCCCAGGGAAATTAGTTAATGTAAACTACTAAGAGCAGAATTATTTGGCAGTTTCTAACCCTCTGGCCATCTATTAAATATGCATAAACAAAAGCTAAAGCACAGCAGTTCCAGATGTTTGTTTGTACTCAGCTGGGGGGAGAAGGATTTTCTGTTTGAAAAGAAATTAGAGGAAATTTTTGCTTTTGGAAGTCAGAAGCGAGTTTACTGTAACTATTCATTTTCATTCAAACGGAACTTACTTGTGTTTGAACATTTGTTTCAGCAGGATGGAGCTGCAGCAACGCTGGTTTAAATGCAGTTTCGCTTGTGCTGGATTCAGGATAGGACTGGAGCAGAGCTGAATTTGCTTGGCTCTGAGTGCCACAGAATCACAGAACAGTTTGGGAGGGAAGGGACCTTAAAGCTCACCCGGTTCCAACCCCCCTGCCCTGGGCAGGAACATCTTCCACTATCCCAGTCTGCTCAGAACCCCATCCAACCTGGCCTTGAGCACTTCCAGGGATGGGGAATCCACGGCTTCTCTGGAGAACCTGTGCCAGTGCTGGGGAGAAGGTGCTGGAGAGCACCAGCAAAGCTGGAGGGGAACTTGTGAGGGATTAAAATACTGGAGTGTGCATTGGAATGTATTTCTATCCAGGGAGCTGGTGAATATGAGGTTTTATATAAACTAAATTTATATAAACTCCACCTGCAGTTTAAATCTTTATATGACCTTTGACTATCACAAACACCCCAGTCTCTCTTTCTGCCTCTATAAATCCCGTGATGCAGTGCAGCTGTTTCATTCTGCTTTCCATGAACAGATAATTTCTGTGGATGGCCCTCATTAATTTGCAGAACCCCTGTTTAATTTGCAGAACCCCTGTTTAATGATGTCTGCACAGAAGTCAAAGCCTTTACATTCAGTAGAAACAGTGCTTTACAATCAAATCTTTGCAAAGCAAATAACAATAAAGCAATTTTTCAGCTATAAACTGAGAAGCAGAGGATGGACTAAAAACAATTCCTCTATAGCTTTAATGCAGAAGAATTTAATTATTATATGAAGTTTTGTAAATAGATATAGATATATAGATATAGATATAGATATAGATATAGATATAGATAGATATAGATATAGATATAGATATATACAGATGATATAGATGATATAGATGATATAGAAGATATAGATGATATAGATATAGATATAGATATAGATAGATATAGATATAGATATAGATATAGATATAGATATAGATATAGATAGATAGATATGACTTCTGTTGCTGAAAACTGAAAGTTTAGGACTTTTTCAGAGGAAAAAATATCCTTTTGGCTTAAGTGTTTGCTTAACATCACATGAAATGTCTTTTTGGAATTAGGGCAGAGGTGGATAGGATAAAGGTTTTTCTTAGCAGTGAGAAACCAGGGGTTTGACTAGTGTTGAAACAGTCAAAGTTACTTTCTGTGATGTATCTATTGATGTTTGACTAATTCCCTCTTCTGTAGGCCTGAAGCCAACTTATTACAGGCCATAAATTACAAAATGTTTGCATTACCAATGCTGCCTGGATTCAAAATACCCAGGGGTTTTATTTATTCTGTAAAGCAGTGTATTATACCAGAAAATTTTAAGCCCTACTTAAGCATTACACTACAAAAAGAGCAGCTGATTTAAAAAAAGAAAATCAATTACTACATATTTAAAAAGGCAAACTATTAGGGAGGAGAGAAAAAGGAAATTAAAAAAAAAGAAAGATACTTGTATGAAGAACCTGGGCCTCTTAATTTTTAAGCCAGGCAAGGAATACCACTTCCAGAGCAGCAGAGGAGCTGCAGGGACAGAGCCAAGGCTTGGATTGCCATCTAGTGGGGTCTGGTCACTGGGGACAGGCACAGGAGTTTCACATTTCAGGGGGATGCTGAAACGATCCTTTATACTTTGCACAGTCCCAAATTAGCTTCTTTTCAGCTCTCCTTTAAGCTGCCATCTGGCTTAAAGGCTGTGGTTTTCCTTGTGCAGGAGTAAAACTACATCACATTTTGGCTGGGTGTTGTAAGGCTGCTGTAGCACTGGAGGAGGAAACCTCGAGTCATTGCAAAGTCTGGCTGGCAGGGCTTCCACAGCAATCACCAAACCCTGCCATGTAAGGGAGAGTTCACTGCTCTGGTTACAAGCAAGTGAATGCAGGTTTCGAGTGGAATACAGCATTTATTCATTTGGAGTCGTTTTCCACGGCAGACCTTTAAAAAGACCCAGCAGTGCATGCTTGAGAGGGCTCCTGCTAGAATGTGAGTAGTATTTGGACTGGTTTATTTACCCTTCCCTTGGGCAGGCTCTCCAAAGACCAGGACGGCATCTTCTGGTTGCAGAGTATTCCAGAACACTCGATAAAAGCTTTTTATCACCTGGCTGATATTCCTGTCCTGGGCACTAAACACAAATGTGTGATAAGAAAACACCTTGGACAGCATTTGAACTTGGTGGTTTGGTAATGCAATGGTAATTATGTCACTAACTGTGACTCCACTAGGTGGCACAGAAGTACTTTTTTAAAGTATTTTTAAAGTTTTAAAGGATAAATTTAAGCATTGCCAGTGCAAGAAAATTTCCTTGAGGAAATCCAGCACGAGCTGCCTTTTCCATTCCTTTGGAGTCTTCTCAGAGCATGAATATTGGGGGACTTTTGTATTGGGTATTAATAAAAACTCAATCACTGGATTTGGGATTTTTATACCAGAGGGATCTTAAAAATACTGTGATGGCCTTGCCCAAAGGGCAAAAAGCAGAAAATAAGCTTACAGGATGAAATATTGGACAAAAATGAGGGAGCAAATTGTGGAGCCCTCTACCTTGATAGGGCAGGATAATGTGAAATTTCCTAGATGAGCTCCATCAATGCCTCATCCCAGCAGTGTGAACCTGCCCTCAGCTCATTGCAGGTTAGCCTTGGCACATCCCCAGGGCTTTTACTCCACTCCTGATGCTGCAATGAAATGCGCCAGTGGTGGCTGAGCCAAAGAACAGGAATGCTTTTATGGAGCTGTATGGGCACTCTGCTAAGATTGCTCTTTTTTCCCATGCAGCTGCACAACAAAAATGTCCATCAAGTCCCTCTGCACTGGAACAAAGTTTTTTCACACTTTTTGAAAGTCTGGGGGGTTTTTTATTTCAATTTTTTTTCACTGAAAATCACTAACCTCAGAAACCAGATTTGTGGGGATGTTTGGTTTAAAATGGAAAAGCCTTCAAATTCTGTGCTCTGAGCAGAACAGGAATTTTGAGTTGGATGACAACAAACCTCAGCCAGCTCTGTGCAGCCCCCTAAGCTCTTTAATCAAGTGACAGGCCATCCCGGACTTTGGGGTAGAGTTTCCTATGGCAGACTAAGCACTCAATTAATTTTGTCATTTCCCTCTTCTCTTGAATTTCCCTTCTTCATACCCAAATTTTCATGGTCTCTGCATCCCTCTCACTTCCCTGTGGCTCCAGCTTTTGCTTAGTAGGGGTCATGGGCTCCAGCTGCCAAATGCCACACGAGGTTGCTAACTAGTAATTATTTGTGTTGGTTCTCATACTTTGGCAAAGCTACTTGGCAGGTCCCAGTAACCCAATCCTCCCCTTGGTTTATGGCTGGGAGAGAGTGGAAGCTGCCCACAGCTACATTTGCCATAAATACAACATCTATTAAGTCCTACTGAAGGACTTGGGCTGAAACCAGTGACTTTTTCTTCAATTACACTCTTCTGGTCAAGAGGTGTAAAGGGGTGGAAGTTATAAACTTAGAAAGGGATGTCTGTCAGTCCCAGTGGTTGCCCGTGGTCATCTTCAAATAATGTTACTATTTTAATTCCTGTCTTGATGTATTGGATATTGAGTGATCCAAAGACTTGAATGTGGCCAGCTTTTCTCCAAAGAGTTAGGGTTACTTAACAAAGAGTTAGCTTGTTACTCAAAATGCTGCCTCTACCTATTAAAAAAAGAAAAAAATAATTTAAAAAAAAATAAAAATAAAAATAAAAATAAAAATAAAAATAAAAATAAAAATAAAAATAAAAATAAAAATAAAAATAAAAATAAAAATAAAAATAAAAATAAAAATAAAAATAAAAATAAAAATAAAAATGTAGAGGTATATATTTCAGTAAAACTTTTATGTTCAGCCTGCATCTCCAAGGACTTTACTGCTCTGTAAAGCAGACTCTGTGATGTTGCAGAGTAATATTGCATGAGTTATCACAGTTAAAGGAGCTGAGCTGTGGGGTCTGAAGAGATGAACACCATAAAGTGAAGCACAGCTAGATGCTCAGACCCAAACTGTGGCTGCAACATGGTTGGTATCTGCTGTGAATAAGATGCTTCTTACAGTTATGAAAGAAATGATTCCTGTGAAGTACCTCTGAAGATGCAGAGAGATGCTTAATTTCCTGAGTCTGGGGTTTAGGTGCTCCTTTTCCCTTGCCCCAGGAATTTGGGACAGTTCTGGTGCCCCACTTTAACTGGGATCTGCAGCTGCAGCCCCTTCCTGCCTGTCTGGAAGTGTCCTCCCCTCAGTGCTGTATCCATCAGTCACATGCACATGATGCCCATGGAGCAGGCTTGTCTTCTCCTTTTTTATGTTGTTATCTGAGAGATAAGCAGCTATGAATATCTGAGCACACTAAAACCAGTTCCAAGAAACACATGATTAATAACATTGGTGTTTTAATTAAGCAGCCACCTTAAGTTTTACGGCACCCGTGTGTCCTTGTGCGCGTTTGGGTATTTAGCAACACCTCTCTGTTATGTAATGCATCTTCTTTTGAAGGTGACATTTAAGAAATAACAAAATCATAAATATTAGAGTGACTTCAGATGGAAAAAATGTTCACCTCATTCCTTTGGCACAGTTTGTCCTCTCTCATGCTCCTCAAGCTTTATTGTATTTTATTGTTATGCCTGCCTTTTGCATCATATAGCTTCAGCTGTTTCAGAGGCTGCTTTTTCCCCAGATAAAAAGCAGCAGCTGTCTGATGGCAAGCACAGTGGTGGTACACACAAACCAAGAACATTTTATTCAGATAATAACACATTTTTTGGTTAAACTCTTTTTGAAACCCTTGAAAACATCCTGTTACATGTTGGGATAAAAGGCATAGCTGTGCCCTGGTGCAGAGCAGGAGGGGTCCTGCTGGTGGCTTGGGAGGTGGTGGATCTGGGTCAGATTCTCCTCTTTGTGTTTTGCTGCTGGGGAAAAAGCTTTTCCCAAGTTCAGTGCGGCAGCAGTGCAACAGGACAAACCCCTGACCCCATCCCATGAATTTGGGGGTGTTCAGGTACATCCCACAGGTGACAGGTGAGTGGCTTTTGCCTCCCTGAGGGTGTTTCTTGGTGGCAGATTTAAGGCAGACTGGTTGCCAGTGGGAGGTAGTTGATGGCAGGGCATCTAATTACAGGCTTTCCACTTTCCAGGGTAACCTGGAGTCACTCATAAACCTGTCAAAATTCCTCATGGACAGAAAACATGATGGAAAGCCAAGCTGACCCCTGTTTAGGGTTTGCAGGTAAATTTCTACCTGCCTTTCTCTGCTTTTGCTTGGCTTTAACCACCTTGAAATATATGTTTGGCAGAAAATTGTGCACTGCTGTAAGTACCAACAGGGAAAAGGGCATGTCAAGCAGGCTTCCAGCATAAGGGAAATATTTCATGCTGTTCTGGTGGTGCCAATAACTCCCCATATACAACAAGGCTAGAAAGCAGTTTTCAGCTCATGCCATGCCCTGATTCAAAACTGAGCATCTCAACTCCAAAACACTGAAGGCTTCCTAGATTTCACTCCTTTGGAACACTTTCATTTCTCCCTGGAGTCAGATTGAGAGGCTAATGTAATCAGGAGTTATTTAAGGAGGCAGGAGCAGGTAAGATCCCCCAGGTTTTTGAGACCTGCAGTGCAGGGTTGAGCCAGTGAGATGCCTTAGCAAGCACAGGAAACCATAAATAGGCTCCTGTGGGGAAAGAGCATTAGAAATTAGGTTAAAGCAGCAACAATTAGAGATGGAAACCTGAGGAAACACTGCAGCACCACAGTCCTAGACAGGGAGGGTGGATTTTTTTCCCCATATCTCCATAAAGGACAACCCAAATGGGCAGCTACCCCAAGATGATGCTAAATACCAATCTCCCTGCCCAATGGCCATGAATACATCCTCAAAAGACAACAAGTGCTCCTCAAATCCAGCTACCACACATCCAGACCAGGGCTGCAAAACTGTGAAAGCAGAGGGGGATGATAATTTTCACAGAAATCTCTCACAGGTGTATCTCAGTACTGATACTGGGATTTTTCTGATGGTGTCACAAGAGCAGCATAGAACTGACTGATGTGTTTTCTCCCAGAAGAGCACAGCTTTAAGTGCAAACTAGGAATTCCTCATTCATTACAAAACTTGCTCCAGGACATGGGATACCATCTCCTCTGCGTAGGTGTGAGAATAGAAAGGGATCAGGAAGGAACTAATGAAATGCAGGGGCTAAAAATAACCATATGGCTTTTCTCACACCAGACTTTAAAGCTTTCATCTCTTTTTGCCTTTGTTTCAGCAGAAGGGAGATCTCCAGCACAGCTCTTGATAGTTAGCTATAGGCCTGACATGAATGAGGCTTTCTAAGTTTGTGTGTGTTAGCAATAAATAAAAAAGGATACAAATTTTAGCATCCTATAGCTCATGTGCCTTCTTGTGGTTTTCAACAGAGCAAAATATTCCTCCCTTTGGGAAATCTAACAAGAGATTTTAAACACTTCCTTGCATTAGTTACTCTGATACAACAGCTTCTCACTCAGTATTGTGCGATTGCGACACCTGATCCTGACCTAAAGCAGAAATAGGAATAATGAAAAAGAAAATATTCACTTGGCCACAGCATTAGAATCAAAATCAACCTCTTTGTGGGTCAATTCTTCATTTTGAGGGGGAGCTGTGCTTGAACCCTCACCTCGACAATGAAGGGTGAAGTCATCCTGATACTGTCAAAAGGAAAATAACCTTTATCCAATGTCTCTGTGATTTGTTTTAGTCCCCAGGAAGTTGTTTAAACTATTTCCTCCCAGCTTCATTAATTAATCATGTAGAGAACTTTTGAAGGATATGTAAATGTGCTAAGTTCATGAATGACTTGAATTTATGGTGTAGGATTTGGGAAATTATCTTCAGTTGAAATAACATTGCACGGTCCCATATCAAGCAAATTAATATATTGTGTTTGCAAAACAAAATTTGTAAAAACTTGCTGTTTTCATCATGTTATGCATCTCACATTCTGAGCAGAAGCTATCATTTATTAAACCTACCTAGGCAGGTACCCAGAGTGGAGAAAGTAATTACTCACAAAATAATTGGTCAGTCGAGTTTCTACACATTACAAATGGCTAGAATTTGGTTAATGGCAGCGTGGTGGCAACCACTTCATTTCTTTTGATGCCATTCTGCAGGTGCTGAGGGTTCTTTTCTGGCAAAATGAAAACCCTTTGATGTTAAAAATGGTGTTAAGACATTCACCTTTTACCCCCACCCCATTTTTGGTAATTTAATCATCCACTGAAGCAGATCATTTCACTGAGGGGCTCCAGCCTGCTCACAGCACTTTGGAGATTTTTCTTACTTAACACTTTGTTCTGATTTATTGGTTCAGCACTGTTTTTCATGTCCCTGTCGGTTTATAATCATAGTTCCCATTAACTTCAGCATGGCAGGTAGTAGTGAAACTACCTGTGTGCTGTGTTTTAGCCATTGTGTAAGAAAGCTGCCAGGGTAATGCAGAATGGTGCAGTTCCCTCCCTCACTTGGAGTCACAAACCAACACAAGCAGCGTCAAAATCTGCTCTGAGGCACACAAATCAGTGGCCTTGTTTTGAGAGGGTGAGCACTGGAGGAGTTAGTCAAGATTTAATTCTTAAAGGTGCCAAAATCTGCTCCGAAGCACAGTAGTAAGCGGCCTGCTTTTGAGAGGATCAAGTCAAGATTTAATTCTTAAAAGCAGCTCTGTGAGGCCCCATGATTTGGACCTTTCAGGCATAAATCTGAAATCACAGTCTGACCTGGTGGCTGGGGTGGGTTCTCTCTTAGATGTGGTCCCAAGCATGAGGGAGGGCCGGGGCCTGCAGGTGGGTGCCGAGGAGCATGGTGGTGACCTCTGGTTCACACGGCGGCGGCGCGGCCTCGCCTTCCCCGCACGTCCCGAGTGATTTATGGGATCTGATTTGCTGCTGTCACTTACCTCTGATTTGTGTACAAGCTGGAATGAGCCTCGGGGAGAGGGCGGGAAGAGGACAGGGGGACGCTTGGAAGGAAGGTTTCATGCCTCCCCCTGCTCTGAGGGGCTGAACGCGCAATCTGCCGGCGCAGTTCTGTAACTCCTGCCTTACCCGGTCATCTGGGAGGAAGAAAAACTGCAAACTGATGGCAGCCTTGGAACAAGCACTTGAGGAGTTTTAGGGTTGTTGAGGTTTTTTTAACTATCTGCAGGTAAAAATCCTAGGGGTGGGGAGGGTGTGAGGAAGGAGCAGTTTGTGTCTCTGGCAGAGCGGGGTTTGAAACATTACGAGAAGGGAGCTCTTCGTGATAGAAACAATACAGGAGCTTTTCTTTTTAGATAAATTCGAAAATAAGCTTGAAAATAATTGATTTTCTTCTTCCTGGTAACTTATTTGAAGTTTTCAGGCTCTGCATTTGGATGGGCCATTGCTCTATCAAATTTCTGAGGTGGGGCCCTGCTTTCTTCTCCATGGAAAACCCTTGGGATGCCCCAAGGATTCCCAGGCGCTTCTCCACATCTTTGTTCCTCTAAGAGCGAGCCTTGCCACCATCCCTTGGAGCACCCAAAAACCCTTCAGGTGTCTGTGCCACCTCCCCTGGAAGCTGTGGAGAATTCAGCTGCTCCTCCTGTGCCTGTGGATCAAAATGTGGGTATCTCCACTCGAGGGAACCCTGGGCAGATTGAGTCAGTGCTTGCAGCAGGATACGAGGTTCTGGCATTTATTGGAGCCGGATACGCGGCTGTGCTTCATTAGTGAGGAGCCAAAGGGATGTGCTGAGTGATGTGCTATCTTTCCAATCATGTTAGTCCACATGAGACCTGCATAGAGCTGTTTATTCCCCATCCTGTTTTCATAACTGAGGTCCCCAGCTCAAGCTGAGGGACAGGAGATGCCAAGCTCCTCTCTTGGTTTCTCCATTTCCTTCCAACTTTGGCTTGAAGAAGCTGCTAATAAGACTCAAAAAATCAGTATTACTCCTCAAAAATTTACACCATGCTGGCAGTTTCTGTAAAACATACAAAATTATTCATTTTTCCTGGGATCAGGACTGGGAGGCTGGGAGCATGTTGAAATGGAGATCTCTGCTGTCTATCTTGCAGCTACCAACATTGCCAACACACAATTTATTTTCTAATACTTCCTTGCAACTTGAAAATAAGATTGTTTACAAAAAATTTGTAGAGATCTTTTTCATACTCACCTCACAGTATGATTTCTGAGCTGAAACTCTGAGGAATCTCATCACAAACTTTTGGGGAAATTTGGAAAGAAAATTATGAAGGAAAATGTCAGCGCTAGTGCTGCTCCCACAAGCTTCATCACACGTGCGGCCAAATAATGCAAATAATAAAATACACTTTAATTTATCTACAGTTATTTGTGACTCAGGAAAGCTCTGGCAATTCCATGTGTGCAGGATTTGATGGAAAATCTGGCACAACTGTGGCGGCAGCAAACATCTCACTGTGCTTAGGTGAACAAAACCCCACCTTAGCGTGGCATTATCAGAGGTAGGGTGTGTAAACAAGGGATCAAAGTCCAGCCAGCATTCCCAGCCTGTGGAATAGGAAATGCCTGCTCTCTTCCATTTCAAATGAACTCCTCTAGACTAAAAAGTTGCAATTATCCAGGCAGCTCTGAGGGGATGAGTGAGCAGCTACTTTAGAAACAGTGCGGGTGTTAAGCATACACAGTTCAGGTGTTGCCTGCTGGCAGTTTTTGCGTGTTCTTTAATATTAATCTTTGTAATTTAATAGGCATAAATAGAGATCATAATTACCTTAAACAAAAATGCTTTTAAAGTTTTGTCTGGCACATTATTTTGGACTGTTTTTTTCCCCCTCTTCAGACTGCAAGCCATCCAGGCAGGATGGGAAATACAATACTTGGTGTCTTATATTGGGCAGCAGTAAGTTTCCCTGCTGAGGCGATGTCCAAAACTTGGAGAACTTCCACAAAACTCGGTTATTTTGGTTATTTTAGGGATAGCCAGAGTTCAGACTGTTTGGAAACCATTTCTGACAGTCAGTGGCATCTGCAAGTGTTTTATGGAGCGGTCCACTGGGATCTGGGGGGAACTTAGGAGGTGCTGTGTGCCTTAAAGCCAGCTTGCTAATTCATAAATAACCACCTGAGCAAATGGGAATGAGGGGAAACTTTTGCCCAATGCTGGAAGCAAAACACCTCTACTCCACCTGATGCTAACATGCCCAGGCTGCCCTTGGACAGACCAGCCCGTCTTGAGAATACTTTCCAAGACAATTTAAGACCCAGCCTCTCTCTGGAGGGAGTTAGAGTTTTCATGTGCTCCTGGAATCCTCTATTTTTTCCCTCTGCTGCTGCTGTTTCTAAGAGCTGAGGACTGGGGGGTGTGGAGGAAGCTCCAGGAGGCATCATAAACAGAACAAAGCACCCAAAATGGGGCCAAGTCCCTTTCTCCTTTCCTTTTCTTTTCCATCCTGACAGTGATGGCAACACTTCAGAAGGAAAAAACCTGCATCCAAATTGTCCCTTCCCACTTTTGGGATTTCCTTTTCGCAGCCAGCCAAGGCCTGGGGTTTATTTTTCCTCTGTTGCACCCCATTTGTGAGGAGGAAAATGCATCGCAAAGCTTGAGAGCCCAGGGCAGGGTTGGTACTTCCCCCTCTCACCTTCCTGCATCTCTGAACCTTCCCTCTTCCTTAGATGTTTGGGGAGCAGCTCAGGCCAAAAGGAAGAAAGGAGAAGCGTGGGTTTAATTTGGCTTATTGTTTATGGTAGATTGCCTAATTTTAGGTGAATGGCCATTTGTTATATTACCTGATGTGTATTTTGATACTGTAATTTGAATTAGGGGAGTCCTCCAGCGCCAAGATTAGCATCATAAAACGAAATAAAATAAATAAAAAAGGGTTAAAAAAACAATCAGCCAGTCCAATTAAAATTGTGGCTGTCTGGAGCCATGGAAAAAATGTAGCATAAACAGAGCTGCAAGATTTGCAGGGTGGAGCTGGCATCGGCAGCAAAGAGTGCAGGTATATACCTGTCTGCCTGATTTGGCCCAAACAACTGCCAGCGTGCTCTTTTTGGGGATCAGAGAACAAAAGTGAGGCAAACACCTCCGAGCTGCGGGAGAAGCCAATTCCAAGAGGAAAAGTACCTGTTCAAACACCCCCCCCCCTTTCCTGGAACATCTCTCATCTGAAGGACTCTCAGCTCCCGTGCTTATCGGTTTATTGTCCTGCTCTCTGGCAATTAGTGATCCACTTCACCCCTCGAAAGCTCACATCACTGCTGAGCCAAACTGACAAGATAAACTCGGTGCTTAAAATTCCATTTCCAGTAATAGAAATGTACCCCATCCTGTCATTTTTTTTTTTAACTTTTTTTTTTTTTCTTGAAGTTATACAAAACACCACCATATTAGATTAAGCCTGGAAGGCACAAATTTAAAGGGTGAAACCTGTGTATCTAAAGAGAATGACAGCCTCTAGTTTTCACACTGTAGAATTTTCTTTTGACTTTGGCTCTCAGATTTCTTCTTTCTTTACAAGTTTTCCTTTTTTTTTTCCTTTGTCTGCTATTTTGTGTAATCAAGCCTTGAATTAGTAAATCACTTAAACATGTATTGTGCTGTAAGCTTATACTGGGGTTCTTTTGAAATCAGTGGGTATTAGGGTTTTCTCCAGGCGCTTCATTAAATCAAAATCTTTGTCCTTCTGTCTTATTTTGGTGGGGTTTTGCACCTAGCTCAGTTCCTAGATTTCGTGTCAGCATGGTGATGCCAAGTTTGCTCACTGGCAGTGATTTCTCCTGGGATACTTTCAGAAAACAAAAGTAAAAAGGACATGATCCTCGGACAAGGAGGAATTCCATCAGCATTCGGATTCCCAGATGGCCACATTGGCTCAGCTGGACACGAAGCTGATTTATAAATTGGTGGAGCACCCCAGGCTCTGCACTGTGTGAGGAGCAGCTGCTGTGAGATGTCCCTCCTGTCCAGGTGGGATGGCAGCAAGACAACTCTTTGCACAAAATTTGTTGTGTGCTGTTCCTTATCAGCTTGCAGAGCTCAGTGGTGTGTTTTGGGCCAAACATGCCAAAATTAGCAAAGATCTGGAGATCCCCCGTGTCTGGAGCAGTGTTGGAGGCTTGTGGAGAGCGCAAACTGGGGCTCGACTGCATGATCCAGCAAAATTTTGGATCTAATTGAGTGACAGAGCATCATCAAAGCTCAGCATTTTTCACTCCCTTTCCAAAATGCCTTCCTCATGCTCCCCTTTATCACTCTTCTCTGCATTGCCCTGAAAAAAAATGAGTGCTTATAAAAGAAAGACATAATCCTCTTTCTTCTCATTTGAATTCTTTGTATGAACCAAGTCAGCAAACACACAAACCCTCCTAGAAAAAGTCTTTCATGTAGGTAACAGTGGACTATTTTTTTATTTTATTTTTTTTTTAAGAGGGCAGTCTGCCAGAGGGTGTCCAATATAAGCTTTTGTAGACAGCAGTTTTTCTACACAGAGCTGAGTTGACAGCTTTCCTCCTGGGATAATCACAATCTTCATTCTTCTGGGACAAAATTGCTTCTGACAGTATAAAACCCAGGACATCTTTGATGTAAAATCTGACTCGAACACATGAATGGCGAGACTACAGAGCCATCCCATTCAAGAGAAAATGTTAGTAGTGGAGGCAAGATCAGAGGTGCCAGCCGAATTAATCAAACTAGTAAAACGTGAGGAAGTATCAGTCCATAAAGCTGCCTAATAAATCCGAGTGCACGGCGCTGGAAGGGAAGTGCCTTTGGACACTAAGCTGGGTGTCAGGCTGGGGCTGGGCACCCTCTGTGTGTGTGTAGCCCTGCCCTGCTGTGCTACATTAAACATTCTGAACGTGCGTTTTTAACAAAAGTCTGCATCTCCAGCGTTTGTTGGCGCGGCGCAATGGGCAGTGCTGCGGCGTTCTCCCTCCCTCTTCCTTCTTTCTCCTCCTTTGGGATGGGGAGCTGCTGTCTCAAGGTGTGGGGCTGAACCTGGCAGGGTTGGCTCTGTTCCCTTGGCCTGACCTGGGGATGACAAAGAGGTTGTTGGGCACCACCACGTGCCCCTAAAAATCATCCAGTTTAAGTTTGTAAAGGTAATTAGGGTAATTTTTTTTTTCCAGGAGAAGACAGAGCACCAAGATGAGCAGCCAGTTTTCTGCAGAGGTAAAAATTAACCAACATTGCCATGTTCTTTCCTTAGATTTTAAAAACCAGGAGGGGGTTGTTTTCTCAAAGCTCAGGATGTTTTGGGATAAACAAAGGTGCAGTTAAAAAAAATACTAATTGTGGCATGTAGCCCAGGAGTATCAATACACCAAGCCTGGCTTCCAGCATCGTTTCCTTGCAAAGATGTGGAGATCGAGTACTGGAAACCAGAAAAGGCAAAAGGAGATGTTTCTGCTCCTGGAGACTTTAGGCAAGCAGAAGGAGGGAGGTGATGAGAGGGCAGGGAATGCTGCGATTGAGGGACCCATGTGTCCAAGAGGGAAGAGCTGGGTCAGCAGGTGGCACCAGCGCCCCATCCATTCATCCACCCATCCATCCATGCATCTATCTCCCGGCAGCAGCGCTCCACAGCCCGCCGCGTTTGGAAAATACCCTGTTTGCTTTCCTTTTTAGCTCGTGTGCAGTGTCACACGAATGCCAGACACTTTATCCGAGAGCTAAACTCAAGCAACTGCTTCCAGTTTGGGCTGTGTCCGTACACCTGAAGCGAGGAACAGTAAGGTCTCTCCTTTCTGCACCCCTTAAAGCAATAATGCGACATCTAACAGCCTTCAGCCTCCTAAAAAAAATAAAAAATAAAGTTTTAGATTATTTTTCATCTTGTTTTTTTGTCACATTCGCTTTTCCTGAGCACTCCTGCAAGAGTCCTCTAGAGAGGAAATAGAATTTAGCCTGGGGAAGACTGGAGAGGACCTCACCAGTGTATCCAAGAATCTGAAGGGAAGGTGCCAGGAGGATGGACCAGGCTCTGCTCGGTGGTGCAGGGCAGTAGGACAAGGGGAAGAAACCGATGCAGAGGAAGTTCCACATGAACATGAAGAAGAGCTTTACTGAGCAGTGACTGAGTGCTGGAACAGATTGCCCAGAGAGGGTGTGGAATCTCCTTCCCCAAAGATATCCAAAAGCCACCTGGACACAATCCTAAGTGGCACGCTCCAGGGGCTCTGCTTGGGCAGCGATTTGGACTAGATGACCTCCTAACCAGACCAACCTGTGAGATGGAGGAAGAGCCAGATAGGGAAAAAGCCTGCAGAATTAGCACAGACTGAGCAGGCACACACAAATTTCCCTACTCCTGCCAAAATTCCTGTAGCAGGTCTCAAAGTCCTGCTGATTTCCCTGTGAATCATCCGCTCCTCAAGCTCATCCAGTGCCTTGCTGACTTCTTCGCCCTTGGGTCTTCTGCAGAGGCTCCCTGCTCTCTCCACTCAGCCAGTACAAAGCAGGCCCTGTCTCTGTGGCTCAGCCCAGAGCAATTCCATCCCCATTCGGCAGAACACTTAGCCACATGCTTACCTTTAATTATGTACTTAAACCAGAGACGTGTGAACTTGTGCTCTGGTCTCACGCTGGACAGCACAGAACTTAATGAGATGCTTAAAGTTAAATAAGTCCTCGGTGATTTCCTGGATCAGGACCTACCTAAATAGAAGATTACCCCACCTGATATTTAAAATTAGATTATGTTTAATTTGGAAATGAGGGCACTTCCTTGAAGTCACATCGATTTGCCATAAACAGTTCTTGGAGGCAATGCCCCTGGGGTCTAATCCAGGCCCCTTTCATCAGGCTCCTGTTGATGTCAGTGGATTTGCATTAGGTCCTGGGTCCCTGCAGAGGACAGGGAAGGAAGGAAGGAGACAGCTGGGATCACACCCTGTCAATTTACCCCCCTGGATGAAGGCTCAGCAGCCTCTTTTCCCAGAGCTGGGACAAGATTGCTGGGTGGGAGCCAGGATGCTGCAGACTATGCACACCCTCATCTCCCCTCTTTCACCCCCATAGCCCAAAATAAAGTCATGGAGCTCAGAAGATTAATTAAAATATGCCCATTTTGCTCATGCAGACCAAGTTTGTGGGTCTGCTGTGTGATGCTTTTGCTGTTGGGATGAGGCAGGGCTGACTTATTGCCCACAAACTTAAAAACAGGATGGTGACTCCATCACCACACAGCTTTTGAAGAGCTTTTAGCTCTCTGTTTTCTTTAAAGAGGTGAAATGGATAAATCAACAAATAAACTTAATTAGAACAGGGTAATAAATTTGTACAGATTTACATGCCTCTGGATAGTAATATATCTTCTCACTTCAGTGGGGGGAAAAATGAGGGAAAAAATATGAGTTTGTTTTGGACACAAGTATCTGAATGGGATACTGGAACCATCTTAAAACACACTTCAGTGCAGCTAAGAGAGGAATTCGCACATAATCTTGTGCCCAGATGTTAGGGTTTTCTTCTTCACACAAGACATCTATCATCAGAAAGGGGAAGCTGTCTCATTTAATTTGCATTCCAGGTTACTAAGGAATTTAGTTTGTTGCAGTAAGTCTGGGCAGTGTTTTGCTTAGCTACAGAAGCCAGAGGCAGATTGTATAATTTCCATTTCCTGATTATATGACAATCATAAGTGAAAGGGCAACACTTGGACTGTTTACTACTGGATGAGGAGTTTAAAGGGCTGTTTACAAAATTAGGGTTGTGAAGAGAGCGAGCTCCCTAAAACCAGCCTGCTCCCACCTCCTGTCCTGATATTATCCAGAAAGATCCCTTCATTTAAATCTCCGGTTTGTCATATAGCAAGCTTGAAACTTTGTAGCTTTATTTTATTAACATGAATATGCTTTGCAGCGTGTTTTAGGTTGCAGCTGGTGCCTGATGTGATTTGGTTCTTATCTTCACCTTGCAGTTCTGATAGATGAGAGTAGAGCCGAAGCTTTTCTCTGGGCCTAATCCCTGGAATGTCTCAGGAATAAATCTGCTGGGATCTCTCTTGTGACACATCTGGTGCGCTCTCTGACATTTGTGGCAGTGCCAGCTACAGAACACCCTTTTCCTTGCCTTTTTCCCCACTGTCCATTCTTTAGCTTTCCTGCCTTTTTTTCAGCTTTGGCTCTCCTTTCCTCCATCCATTTCCAAGGGATTTTGCAAAACCCAAAACATGGCTGGCAGCACCCAAGGTGAGGCATGGTGGGAGAGAGGGCTGAGCCAGATGGCCGCATCCAAAAGCTCTGAAAATGCTCAGTGCAGGGGCTGGATCCCAACGCCGTGGCTCGGGCCCACGTCCATAAAGAAGGAGAGAGAGGAATTAAACACCCTGTTCCTTCAGCTGACCAAGATATGATGATATTTCGTAATCATAACAGAGAGGGAGCGGTGGGGCCGAGCTAGGTCTTGGCTGCTGTGTGTCCCTGTGAGGAGAACAGGACAGGGCTCAGATGGGATGAGCACATCCTGGGCTGTAAGGCAAGCGCAGATGTCCCCTCCTGAGAGGAACTCCTGGCAGCTGGAGGCTGCATGCTGTTCACCAGGGAGCTGCACCAGCTCCAGCAGAGAGCAGGGGGTCCTGATGCTCCTCAGCACCCCTCAGCAGCACGGCGGAGCAAGGCAGCCCTGCTCTCCCCACGCTCCCCTTTTTGCAGAGCTGATGGGTGAGTGCTGGCTTTTGGGGTGGCTCCCACCAGGTGCCAGCATCAGGGCTGTGCCAGCATGGCAGTGGGAAGAGACATTGTCCCAGAGCTTGCCCCAGTCAGTCCTGGCTCGTGCCTGGCTGCCCACACTCCTGCTGCCACTGCGGCTCTGCCGGTGACGCTCCTGAGCTGGCGCTGGCTCCTTCCCTCCCTTCCCCTCCTGGGTTTTCCACTGTGACTCCTGTGCTGTGTATAGAGGAAGGTTCTGTTTCTTGTTCTTTTGCAATACTAGTAGCACTCGGTTTAAATTTAATTTTCTTCTTTTCAACAAGCATTTTTTTGGCAGTGCCTTCTTTGCCCTTCAGCTGTTTTAAATGTTTATTTCTCATTTTGCACATGTTTGACAAAGACAGCACTTACACAATTCCTCTCTGAATAATTCCCTTTCTCCCTAGAGCCAATAAAGTGAAGAGATTATAAAAGGAGACACTGCACTCCTGTGTTAGGCAGCCAGGTCGCCCATCTTGCCTCTCTGCTCCAGCAGGCAGTGCTGGGATATGAATCCTCAAACCCCTCAAACGCTGCTCCAGATCATCCCAAATGCTCTTCCTTGCACACCACCATTTTTCCAGAGGTACAAACTCTTTTTTGGGGGGGAAAGAAACCGAAGCACATGACCTGAACTGTCATTTTAAAGTCCATACCCACCTTTCTTCCTGTTCTGTAGGGCTTTGAGGTGTGATTAAATAGTATGTGCCCACCAAAAGTGGGGCACCTCCTGAGGCAGTCACACTTGCCAGCACGGTGAGGAGGGTGGACATTAGTGAGAATGATTTATCGGGGAGATAAATCATTTCAAGCCTTCATTGCTTTCAGACAGCACAAGCTACTCTGCACATGGGCAAACTGAGAAAAGTGTCAGCCTTCCAGTTTGTTATCTCATCCCAGTCACCAGTGACTAAATAACCAAGTATTTTCTTCAAGTCCTGCATTATTTACATTTATTTAGTACACTGTTTACACAAAAAAAATGGTCTGGATAAAAGAAAACAATGATGTACAGTAACAGGGGTTTTAACAGTGAAAATCTGTGTCAGTATTTAGGGTAAAATAATCTCAAAATTTGCTCTAAGCTTAACCCAAGGTTAAAACTGATCTAGAAGGAGAAAATGGTAGAGAAATAGAACGGTTTGGAACAGATTTAATTCACTCAAATTCTTTGCAAATTTGGCAAAAATGTTCTGGTTTGGAATTTTAGCCTGAGCCAATAGCTCACACTACGATAAACAACTACTGCTTTTTTCCTGTCTGCAATTTGAGTTGGATGCATCCACCATTTGACTGCTTTAATTTCTTTGGAAGGGAAAATCTTGTCACCAGCCATGAATACTTGAAAATTGCAGCTGCCCTGTTTGCCACATTACAAATACAGGCTGCAATCCTGCATTGGCAAAACTCTCCTGAATTTCACCAGGCCCAGGTTTTCCCTCACGGGATACTTTGGTTCTTCCACCATCTATCTGGCTAATATAGCTAATTGCTATAATGAGATTTGCAAAGAGCAAGCTTGAAAGTCAGCTGTAAAGTCCAAAGTGAGCTATTGCCTCAAATTCACTTTCCATGAGCGTTCTCACAGAGATGGCCGGAGTGCTGAAACGTACGGGGAAAATGAACTAAACAGACCTGCAAACATCATTAAGTCCAAACTCCGTTTAGGGATCAAATTCCTTTGCAAAGAAGGAGCTTTTTCTTTTATTGCTTCAGCTCTGTGAATTTCATACCTCAAAACTGCCCATGAAAAAAATGAAAAACTGAAAACAGAGAAATAGGAAAAGGAATGGGTGATGAGACAGAGTTTGATCCACACATGTGAAAAAATGAGTTGTGGGCACCTCCCTCTCCAGATTTGCTGCTGGACAGAGATGGGCAGCACCCCTCGAGCCCTCCCTGGGGCTGTTCTCCTCCATGCCCTGCATCCATGGGCACTGCACACCCTGCTTGGCTCCTGGTTCCTTGGGGGGATTCTGCTGCAATGCCTGTAGCTGCATGGAAACAAGTAATGAAGATTTTTGCAAACCAATCTTGGTTTTTAGGGCAGATACTCAGGATATCATCTGCTTCTCTTGCTTCAAAGCGCTTTGACACCATCTCTCTTCTCTTACCCCGCTCTTTTCCCAATTTTTTTTCCAACATGGCTTAAATTGGGCATTGGGATTCCTCCTTCAAAATCTGTGGAAATGGTATGAAATGTTATGAAGAAATGAATGTAGGTAACGTGGCTGGGCTTCTGGGGGCAACCTTCAGATGCTGAAAATGAAGAAGCTTTGGAATAACATGCTAAGGAGAGCAAGTAGAAAATGCTGCCACTTGGGCCCCTGATAAATCAGTTGGACAAACCATGTGGTAGGAAACACTCCCACCCTGGCCCGCCCTCAGGCTGTGAAAACATCTGATTGTCTGTCTAGCAAAATACTTCCTGATGGTGCAGTATTCACCTTATTTTTATACCCAGACTTTCCTCTTCCTCTTCAAAATGTGTAAGAATATTAATGCCTAATGCCCACTCAAATCCAGTAAGTATATGTATGTTCTATGTAATTTAAGTAGATTTACATTTTGCAGTGCATCACAAATATCAGCTCAGACAATATTCCTAGTGAAAAGTGGGAAGTCTCTGTTTTGAAACTGCCCAGGTTTCTTCTTCACCTGAAACAAGTGATGAGCTAGACAGGGACTTGCACAGAGACATTGTCCAAGAAGTCTTTGCCACCAAAGAGTTCAATATGAAAATATTTTGCTACCTATGCACAGCAGTTTCTACATTTCTGAAATCAAACCATGCATTTGTGTAAGAATTTACAGCTGAAAAATAAGTGCTGTGTGAATTCAGCTTCCTCGGTCTTATTTGTCAGAAAAATCTTACAGCTCTGAAAGTGTAGGATTTGTGACACTTGTCATTTTCTCTTGGCAACTTTCTGCAGTTGTTTGTGATAAACTGTCCTGAAACCATTGCTTCCTTTAAGGTTAATGAGGCTGGTGAGCAGCCTTGTTTTCTTTGCATTTGCACACCAGCTACGTTCTTGACTATTACATGGATTTTCCATCTGCCCTCAGAGGTTTAGGTTATGGTTTCCATATTCCTCTTTCTTTTTTTTTTTTTTTTCTTTTTTGCACAAGCCATTATTCTGTGTAGGCATGGCAGGTGCAAGATGGTTATTCAATTGAAATTCTAGAATATATATTTATATATTCTTAATTTTTGAGTTCTCCATCATCCTCTTTCCACTGCCTCAGTGTAGCTCTGTAATTGATTTTCCTGTCAGGTGCATCGCTGCCTTGGACTTCCAGAAGTGACATTTGCTCCTGACTCTGTTATGCACAGCTATCAACTTTATCATTAAATACAGCACCCCACTTTGTCTTATCTGGTGGTAGGTGCTGGAACAGCTCTGTGGTGTTTATCCAGGGATGTAAGGAATTGTTTTGGCAATCATGGCTTGGCAAAGAGCAAACCAGAAAAGGGTGCCCAGATCAGAATGAGTCTGTCAGGCTCATTTTCCCCTTGCTTTTAATGCTGGGTTTATTT
Source organism: Cyanistes caeruleus (assembly GCF_971803275.1). NCBI lineage: Eukaryota > Metazoa > Chordata > Aves > Passeriformes > Paridae > Cyanistes > Cyanistes caeruleus. The sequence goes on from NC_141705.1 coordinate 77,791,546, forward strand.
TGTCAGCTTCTCGAGGAAGTGGAACGTACAGATGTTTGATACTTGGCTGGAAACAAAGTCATTTACATTCCTGAGGTGAAAAGAATATCAAACAAAGTCTGCTTTACTTCTTACCTTCTGTTGACCAAACCTGAGGCTGATCAGGGAAGCACGGTACCCTGTGGTCCTGACAGAGCTGCCTAAGGCCTGATTTGAAGGCTACAAGGAAAGCCTGGATATTTAATTGGAATAAATTATCATATCAAAATATCATAGCTGTGGCACTGAATGGCTCTGACTTTGAATAGACTGCAGAGCTGAGCAGGAGTCACTGTGCTTGCAGCAGGACACTTGCTGGGAAGGCAGGTGGGGCTTCTGGGTGTCTGCTGGGCCTCTGCAAAATCCTGTGGGTTGTAGGTACAGCTGAGCTGCCATTCTGTGCCAAATCCCAAATAAAGTGCTCAGTATTTCTTTGCTTATTTATAACCTGAGTCCTGTGTCAGGGTATGAAAGTGGAGCTGGTTCCCAGGCAGAAATGGTCCTGAGGGAGGCAGGAAAGTGAAAAAGATGCTCCTACAGGAAGGAGGTCTTGCTCAGGGTCGAGCTCCTCCAAACTGCTAGTGAAATGTTCAATCCCATTAATTCCTGCTCACAGTTCTAAAGTAAAATATTTCTTTGTTTGCTTCCTACTCCAGGGCCAAGTTATATGTTAAAATTGATAGCAGTAAATCATAACATTAGGAAAAATATCTTGTTTCATACATACTTCTCTTTAATGGCATATGATTAGGAACCAAATAGGAAAAAAATTATCAGATTTCCTATCCCTTATCTGCAAAGGTCTTCACTCAGTAAAAATGGCCAGCATTTCCATATGGACTCCAGCTGCTGAATGCATAACTGAAATAGAGCTATAGGGCATAAATAACCAGCGAGATCGTTTCACAAAATACAGACCATTAATATCTAAAACTGGTCGTGGGATAAACCCTGCAAAGAGAAAAGAAGAAGAAGAAAAAAAAAGATAGCATAGGAAGTTTCAAAAACAGATAAAACAGATTTAAGTAACAGGTTCTCCTAATATCTGTCAGCTAGTGATTTTCCAGATAGGTGATGCCTCAAGGGTCTCCACGCAGCAGAGAGAACTCTCTGCTGCTGTGCCTTTGACAGGACGGTGGAGAACCCACCACATACCAAAAAAATAGAGGAAACTGAGAGTCTGAGCCTGCTCCACTCTCCCAAAGCCTTGCTTGGAGAGCTCAGCAGCTTGAAACATACTGTTCAGAAATTCCAGTGGAGTAGGGGCACGGAGGCTTTGTCAGGAATGTTTGATCATATCCTTTTGTGAAACCTAAATACTTTCCAGATTCAGAGAGTTCTGCCCTCAGAAGAGGACAACTAAGTAAATTCAGCATTTTTAACCAGTAACTCTTCCCAGAATTAGCCACACAAACACAACTCCAATTGGACTTAGAAGAACGTGTGGAGATGCATTGATTTTATCAATATTTTATTCTAAACCCTTTTCAGTTAGAGAGCCCACCTTTTGCCATATTTTATCATTGCAGGTTTGCAATGATAAATGCTGAATGGTGTAAAATCTTTTGATTTAAAGCTCTGTCATGATAAGGCTATACCATCACAGATATATCTTTCCAGCAGAACTTCTCCATAACTTATAAAGCAATAAACCAGATTTTCTCTCTCAGAGGGGACGAATGGAAAAATTCATCCTTTCCTCTGTCCTTTTTAAAAATTGAATATCTCAGATCAGCTTCATTCTTTCCCAACTGCAAGCATGGTTGGCCTTTTTCAGAAAAGTTGTTATTTAATTTTTCAGCTCCCATTTTTGCCAGTTTATGAAAGTGAAAGGTTGATTCTACTCCCTCTGCTGTCACTGATGCTGGAATTGTAACCATTACATGAAGCACTCAGGATCTTCAGATCCTGAAGAGCAGAAGCATTTCTTTAGAAGGAAATGGAAGATGTAATATTTCTTAGTACTACAAGGTGCTTTTCAAGTGATAAGTTACTTCAGACAAGAGTGGTGATGCTGTAGAAGAGAATATATTTCCGGTAGTGAGATAGAGTTGCATTTCCAAGGTCAGTATTTTCCCTCGTGCTCTGGACAGAACCTGAAGGAATCTTTGGTGTACACACTGTAATTTAAAATTTGGAAGAAGCATAGTCAGGAAGAAACACGTTTCTGCTGCCTGGCATGCAGGGTTTGCATGCCTGCAAAGCTCTTTTAGCAATACAAAGTGTTTGAGGTGAGTGTCAATGGTTTAGGCCCTTCCTTCCACCTTCAGTTAAGGAACTCCCCACACTTTGTTTTAGGCTTGCCTGGATTTATTAATTTACTAATTTGGTCACTTGCTTGGAAACAAAATCAATACTTTTAAGGAACCAGCTGACACACACAATTGACAAGTGCCAAAAAGTAGCTTTCTCACTGCTTTAAGGGCATACATCTCTGTTGGAAGAAGGGATGTGTACATCTTGGCTTTACGATGTCTTCTCCTGAGCACGTTTTGATCCATAAGGAATAAACATTACTCCCTAACTGGCAGATCCATGTCATAGCTATCTTTAAGAAATTACCTCTCCAGTCTGGCCAAAGAAGAAGGTCAGCTGGGCAGATGGAAAGCTGTGGGAGCCATGGATTAGAGGCCAAAAGATGCCTATCCTTGCTGGATATTCGAGCATCACATGGACAGACCTGAGGAACCTTCACTGCTGCAGGAAAGGCAGCTCTGTTTTGCTCCCGGAGAAGAAAGACTGAAGAGGGTATAACAAGCTGAATTCTGCCACATTCTGAGCAAGGCCTTCCTTCCCTGATGAGTAATTGAGGGAACGTGTAAGGAACGTGTTTTCCTGGCTGAGATTAAGGGATCAGACTTCCCTGGACAGGCCATCGGCCGGAGTCCATCTCGCAAAGCCACAAACCCAGTCACGTCTACCCAATGCTCAGCACCATCCATCCCTCCAGCAGTGAGCCCCCTCAGGCTGGGGACTGGCTTTGGTTGCAAAATAGTCACAGACCTCTCCCTGAGAGACTTCTGTCCCTGTTCCTCCCAGGCACGCTCTGTGCACTGTCAGTCCCGGTGCAATGACAGACCACAAAAGCTGCTCTGAGGCTTGAAGAGAGATTGTCCTCAAGAGAATTTATTGCCAGCTGAATCGGGGCACTGTGCATCACCAGCAGGGACCAGGGGGCATGTGTGACATTCACAAACATATATATGCACACATGCATGCATATAAATATGTTATTTGTGGTTATTTAGCTGCTAATGGAGTGATTAGCAAAGGACAATGCATTAAATAAATCCCTTGTGCAAGCACATTGTTTTATGCAGAGTTACACCAGCAATAATTAGGGACACCGCTCCTATCTCCCTGCTTCTTCCATATCTGATTAGGGAAAGAAAAGAAGTCCCCAGCCCAGTTAAGCCTCCCAGCTGGGAAAAGTGTGAATTTTTGAGGCCATTCCTTTCTCCAGCTTGGCTGTCTCCTCATTAATTATTATAAACATATTAGTTACAGTAGTTTGTTTTGGAAGGTAAACAGAAATAAAACATTATGAAAAGTGATACAGTAGCAGAGACCACAACTATGCCCAGCTCTGTCTGTGGATTCCCATAAATGTCAATATTTTCATTTGATGACTGGTGCTCCTACTGAAGTGGCCAGCGCTGTTCCAGTAATTCATTATTTTCTTTCCCTTCCTTTGAATATGAGCTCCCTCCTGCTGTTGGAGCATCCAGGCCTACATGGTGGAGTGCTCACAGCATCTGAAGCACCCTCACCACTGAGATCACAAAACAAGTGAAATATTTCCCCCCAACCACAAGAAGCGGGGCTAGGAAAGGATTTCCAAACAGAGCTTGTTTGTGCCACCTGGAAAGCAGCCTTTTCTCTAGCTCTGATTGATAGTGACAGCTTAAATCCTCCAGGATCCCACCCATCCATCCCATCTGGCGGGCAGTAGGGCCGCCCGTGCTGCGGGCATGGCAAATGCAGCGAGGCTGGATGTGTCTGGCTGCAGGGAGAGCCCCAGGCAGGGCTCAGAGATCAGTGGGAAGCTGCTTCTGGAGTCCCAGGAGTGCTGCCTTCAGCTCCTCCAGGGAAGGTGCATCGCCAAAATTTGTGGAACTTCCCATGGAACTTTCCTGGGTGACTCCCCGGCTCCAGCTGCTGCAGCAGGAATTGTTCATGCGTTTTTGTTTTGTTTTTTTTAATTAAATAGTTTCACATCCATCTATCTATGGACTTGGTATCTAAGGGTTACAAGGCAGAAGCTTTCTTATGAATGTAAGAGTTTAAAAATACATTCCCATGGTTAAGAAAGTTGCACTCTGAAAAAGCAAATTTTCTTTCCTTTTGAGCTGTAATCAGTTATAAACTCAGGAGTTCCACTACCAGTTCTGTACGGTGTTAATAGTTCTAGGAACTTGTAGACACAAGTAACACCCCAAAAAAAGCATAACAGCCCAACTAAAATGTCCTTGGGATGGGGATACAAGTCTAGGAAAAATCTGTTCATTTGTACAGGAGCTGGGAATTTTGAAAATCATCCTTGTGATGATACAGGAATGGAGCAAATAGCAGAGAAACTTTATATTAATTAGGACCAGTGTCATATGTGCATGACATAATCCATCTTGGCTCGTCAGGAGATAGCTGGGTAGATAATCAGGTGGGTCATAGAAGAGTCTGACAGATCCTGACCAGCATTCCCAAGTTTTGGCCAGAGCAAGCAGCACTGTCACATCCATCCTCATGCTCTCTCCTGCACCCTCAGAGCATTTTTGCTGGAACCCTTCAGTCAGCCATTCCCCTGCCTACCCTGGGCCATCCCTGCTGGGGCAGATGTGAGCCTTCATCCTTTGCCACGTGTCCCAAATGCCCCCTTTTCTTTTTAGCCAGGGGTACGAAGTTACTGAGCTCCTCCACAGCTCCTGACATTTGTTACAAACCCATTCCACTTCACATATTGGCTCCAGTTTGTTCCCAAAGCTTTAAGCTGCCTGCCTGTGCGCCTCCGGGGAGCGTCCAGGTTTCATATCCATATGCTCAGATGGAAATAACATTTGAGTTGAAGATTCATAGTTTGGTCTGTGAGTCGCTGATTTGGCCTTTAAGATGTAGATTTTCAACAACTGAATCTTGTTTAAACTGGTAAGTGCAGCTGCTGCCCTGCCAGTTTGTGACCTTATTTCCTTCTGGATGTCCCCACTGGCTTGCATGCTGCTGCCAAGGTATGTAAACTGACCTATAGGTATTCCCTTGCCCTCTAAAGTAATTCTTCAGCTGGGAGTTGCTGGGGCTTTCATTAGACTGACTTTAGAAAACTGATTATGAATCACATCTGCTTGTGATTAAAAACAATTTGTTGTGATTACGGGGGGGAAATGTTATTTCTGTGCCGCGTAGCTGCCGCCTCGTTGCAGTTGGTTTTGAAGAAGGTTCCTACCTGTTGGGTGCCTCTGTGTGCTCCCAGCTCTCCTCTGTTTTCAGCATCATGGGACAGCACGTAGTGTTTGCATATCAGCCTGAATTTGTCACCTCTGAGCATCCAATACAAATGTTTTGGTGCCTTTTGTCGGCAAAATAGCCTTTAGCCCACATCAGTGGGAAAAATACCAGCTTCTAGGCATGATCATACCTGTGACAGGAGAGGCACACAAAAAACCCAAAAAAAGACCCCATTTTCCAGAAGCAAAATGTTCACAAGCTCTTTTGAGGTTTGTTGAGTTTTAAATAAATATTTCACTAAAAAGGCTCTGGAAAGGGATTTACTTGGCCTGAAGGTCCTTTCTGACTTTGCCTATATGCTCAGCTTGGGCAATAGAGTTTGTTTCCTGGCCAGAGTTTTGATTCAGAAAGTGTAGCAACTACATGGTGTTTCTAAAACACCGTGATCTGACACAGTGCTGCAGCAGCAAGTGCAAGGGTTGCATGTGGCAAGGGATTATGCACCCAAAATTCATATGTGTGTGTTTTTCTTTTATTTTCAGGTCTTCTTCTTGTCTATTTGCACAAAGAGATGAATAAGCGCCCTAGGTTCATTATTATTCCATTCTCACCAGCCTTGTTTCATATATTTTATTATGTTTCCCATTACTCATTCCCTTCACTGAATACATAAAATATTTTCCTTGCTTGTCATCTTAATACAAACTTTCCCAGGAGCTTTTATCGCTTTTCTTGCTCTTTTCTAGCAACTTGCAGTTGCTATGGAACTGAGATAAGACAATAAAAATCAGCCCATCTATTCAGAATACTTATGCCTAGAAGCATAAGATGTATCTATTATAGAGTGAGATATAAAAGTTATATATCCTACACTTTTGTCAGCGTGCACAGCTTATTTTACACAGGCTGTGCAGCTCAGTGTTTTGAAAACAGCCATCATCTGATGTCCCTGAGCGTGCCCAAAAGCAGTCAGTGACTACTCCAGCCTCACACCACTGCCACCTCAGCCAGAATTAACTCCTTAATGGCCATTTTATACACACTCTGTGCACCTGAGAAGTAGAAACTGCGCTTTTCACATGTGATTTACTTTGTGATATCTCATATTAGGCTTGTGGTGTTGCAGTGGAGCTTGCTCTGAGCCAATACCCTCGTGTTAAAGACAGTAAATTGTGTTTTTTCTCAATTACTGCAGGGAAAAAAAGTGCAGTGGGAATGGCAGGTGCTGGTGGACACCCTTGGGTGCCCTTGGGCTCCCCAGGGATCTGCAGGGCTCTGGGACAGGGCTCCTGCCCTGCACGGCTCGTCAGTGGCAGTGACTCATTAAAACATGAGCCTGTGTTATGTGGTTGCCAAGGGAACGAGATAATTGAAGTAATTGTTTTTGCAAATTCTCCAGTTGGCATCCAGCGTGTAAGGCTGCCTGTCACTGGGCAAACAGAGCCATGTGGGCTGTAGCCAGCTTTTCTGGGAACCAGAAATGCCTTTTCAGTATGGACAGTGCATATTCCCTGCAAGGGTTTTAAGTTGGGATTTTGCATTGGGTTGGTTTTTTTCTTTTCTTTTCCATCTCACAGGATGCAGTGCTTTTTTTTCCAAGCCAGTTTTTGCCCCTCTGAGACTCGTTGCAGATCCAGCAGCTGCAGATCTGGTTCTCTCCTTACATTTGAATAAACATTCCTGTCCTGACTGGCAAAAGCCCTGTCTCTGGTTTCCTCGGTACCTGCATAGGCAGGGCTGCTAATGCTGCTGCCGAGCAGATGCTGATGCTATCAGCAACCCTGTTCCGAGAGCAAACGCGCTCAAAACCCCTCCTCCATCGATAAGAGCAAGCCTGCAGATGCTTCCAAAGTGTCCAGATTGGCTGTCGGTAGCCGGGATCGCTTCGGCAAGCAGCTGGATCTCATCTCCGGGCACGTTTCTGCTCGTGTAGGCTTGGCAGAGCTTGCTCTTCTGCACCAGGAGAAAATCCAGCAGCTCCAGCCAGAGAGGTGGGACATCCCTGTGCCTCCCCCCTGCCCTGCAGGTCCTGGTCCCTCCAGAGGGCCACCACCCCTGCAGACAGCGCGGGGAAGCTTCTGCTTTCAGTACAAATTCATGGATCTGTGCTTGGCATCTTGCTGGAAGTAGGAGCATTCATTTCACTCGTGACCCGAGGCAAATTTAAATGTAGGCTTCCAGAAGTGTTAAAACAGTATAGACAGAGTTTAATGGGCCAGACTCCAAGCTCTATAAATTTAACTATTCCCATATACCCAGTGTAACTTACAAGTTGATTAAAACACGTGTGAATTGATTCCTGTAGACTGACACTTCACGGGTGGCTTTAGACTGGGAAATTATCTGGTTTTGCTTTATAAAGTGCCCTATATCTGGTACATATGGCTTGGAAGTCGTTTGAGAAAACCTCTGAGGCTCTTGGGCTGCTGGACTGGCTGGGCTGACAGCTTGGCAGGGAGACAACAGACAATTATATTCCTTTTATCGCCTGAAGGTTGCGGAAAACACAAACAATATGGTCATGGGGAGAGAGCAAGAACCACCCATCCCTGCTGCTTTGAATGGAAAGTAGCCCCAGCCTCAGACTTAAATGAGTGCAGTCATTTCAGAAGGTTAGGTGCTCCAGAATGAAGCATCCATCCTATAACCCCAGCATGGAGTAGTTGGAGACACTACCATGGCTCCTCACCAGTGGTGGTATGCACATACTGACCACCCCAAACAAACCCTTCTGCCCCACATCAAACCCACTCCTTCACCTCCAGAGGGAGAGCCCAAGCTTCAGGGGAGATTTGTGCCCATGCAAATCCAATGAGGATGTGCCTATGCACATCTGCTGAGGCAGGAGTGTGACCTCCTGTGACTCGAGAGGCTGCAGAGGAGGATTATAGCACTCCTGGCAAGACATCCTGGAGCCAATCTTGACTGGGTTTGGGCCACCATTAGAAAAGCTTCATAAACTGATCCCATGTCCCATGCCAGTAAAGATGTCAGTCAGAGCTACCACCTTCTCCCTATTTCCACTTGCCTCCTTCCTGCTCTGTTTAATAGCAGTTTCTAATGTTACAAGCAAAGATAGCTGATACACTCCTAGATAAAATGCCTTTAAATTCAGTTTTGATAGCAGGAGAATAAGGAAGGGTATCCAGTTTAAGAAGAGGCTTGTGCCTTTGGTTACCCTTGCAGGAAGACTGTTTCCACCCCGCTCCATGCAAATGCCCCAGAGACATAGAGACAACTTAATTTAGCTGTTGTGTCTCCAGCAGTGCCCAGGTTGTTTCCAAGAGAAAGCAGCCAATGCTGCCCTGACTCTGTGGGATTATAAGGTTTAGGATTAAACTCAGCCTGAAACTGATGGTTTGGGATTTTATTAGAGGAATCATATTAATCTGGCTTTGTCACCCTGGCTGATCCAGATACCCATCTGGCTGATGGATAAACCAACTCTGCTGGTTGTTTTCAGCCTTTCCTTGTGTTCTGCTATTTGAAGGGTGAGCAAGAATAAGACTGATGAAATGCAAAGGCTGTGATGAAAGGATGGTTTTGCAATGTGGCGTGACAAGGTTGTCTACAAAACTAGGCCAAAGCAGTAAAATCAGTTTTGGAAAAGGAGTGTAGTGATCTTTGGTATTCTGTTTCCCTAAGAAGAAATACAAGGAGTGTTCTGGGGGCTTTACGATTGCTCTGTGAAATTCCAAACAATTGCATTCCTGGGATTTAGCCGGGAAACCAGAGGAGTGTGTGTTGACCATTTGTAAATCATATTATTTAAATTCCCCATTAACACATATAACTCACTATTTCTCTGGATAATCCAGCATGCTGGACTACTTCCAGATAACCCAAATCAGAAGGGCTGGGCATTACTTCAATTACTGAGACAAGTGAAGTGGAAACCTAATTCCACACCCTTTCTGTATTGCAGGGGGGTGTAAGTCTTAAAATCTGGGTTTTTAATCTTGACTCTGGAAGGTGGTGGGATCTATGCCCAGCCCCAACCCCAGCAGAAGTTCACAACTTGGGAAATGTCATGGATGAACTGTGCATGCTTTGTGGGAGAAAAAGGAGGTCATGACACCCCTCACTTTGAAGGCTGAGTCTCTGGTATCCACCCACTTATATCTTCCACCACTGTTTCTCATCCCAGAAATACTACTTCTTTTATTCTGTCTCAATAACCTCTGGAGATAACATGATAATTTTATGAATTCTACACAAGGGGCACAAAGGCAGCTACAAGCCAACCTCCATGCTTAAAGTGACCCAGAAAGCAAATCTCTATTGAAGTGATTTGAAACAAAAAGTTGGTTTTGATTACTCTCTTTTTTTTCCCCCCAGGACCTAATGGAAAAAACATTCAAGCTCTCTTCAGGGCTGTATGGTTTTAAGTTAGTCTATTAATCTTTATTATCTAAATTAATGGAATTTTTTGTACTACATAGATGTTTATATATTATAATCCTTGCCAATGCTGGAGGTAATGGGTGTTGCCACTACGATATTTTGCATTCTTTGATATTTACGTTATTTTTTAACAGATTGGCCAAAATTCCAAACAAGTGCATAGTCACACTGTTTGCAAACCCAGCTTTGGAGTTTCTTCCTCCTCAGCCAGGTGAAAAAGCAGAAAGGTGAGAGTGAGCAGGATCAGTTTTCCTGCAGGCACTGAGGTCAGGGGTTCTTCCCATTGCATCTGTAAGAACTGCAGAGCACAGCACTGGTGCCTGTATCATAACTGGTCCAGACCAGTGCATGACACTTCACTTCTGATGGTCCTTTTTTCTTTAATTCTTGCCCAGAATGGGAATTTTGTATTTTCTGCTGTGCTCTGCCTCAAGGCAAGGGTTTCTTGGGGAAAACACAGCTGAACCTCAGACGTTTTCTTTCCTTCTCATGGAAAAAGGTTTTGCTTTGAGTGAACCCCCAAAGCATCACAGATGCTCATTTTTACTTCATACACTTCAGCCTGAGGAATATAACAGGGCTCTGTGTGTCTAAAGAACAAGATTTCTCCTAGACTGCCCTCCTGAAAGGATGTGGGTTTCCCACTATTTAATTCATAGCTCATTTAAGCCACTTTTCTTCTTGTCCCAGCTGGAAACAGAAACTGCCAGAGGTTCACGAAAATGAAAAACAGCGAGTGAAATATATTGTAAATCCAAACTTTCAAGCCCCAATAAGGCTTAATTATGATTTCATCCAAAGTGGCTCACGTAATTACTTATCCCATATTTTAATGCTGTAAACCTGTCTTCTGCAGCACACATCCACGCTCCCATTGGCCGTGCCAGGAACTCACCTCCAGATTTATCACTTGAGCAGGAGAACATACAATGATCCTTTAAAACTTGCCAGTTGCTGGAGAGCTTAATATCACTGCTTTAGATTAGGAGCACTCTCGAAAGTAAGTAGGAGGAAGTTCAAGGAGCACTGAAGAAACTCTATCTGTTTATCCAAGGCAAAACGGGCACATTTTTAAGGTTGTCTCCTCCAGGTACTGTCAAATAGCACTTGAGGTCCCTACATAATTTGGACCAGGAGTGATATGTCATTAAAGAAAGCAAAGGGCCTGTCAGAGAGAATTTCCTCTTTTTGCCATGTTGTCACTTTGCTCCCAGCGTGATTCGTGTCATCACCAATAATTCCTGCACCCCACAGCTGGTCTTTTTTCCCCTTAATCCAGCAGTTAGATGGACTGGCCAAGCTATACAGGGCTGTGGGTTCCATTGGGCATGGGGCTGACATATTTAAGAGGTTGATTTCAAATGTACACATATGATGAAATGCACGAGGTGATGGTCCAAAGGAATGCTTTTGTCATAGTCCTCCAGCCTAGTGATGATCATTTTAAGTGCTATTAATAAATTAACATCCTTCATTTGTAGGGGCTAGAAGTCTGGTTACTTTCCAGGCCTTATATTCTCTTCATCTGAGACCTCTGGATCATTAAGTGCCACCAACAGAAATACATTTCCATCTAGACGTGTATTTCCTTGCTCAGTGGTTTGCACAAAAAAACTAATCCCCTTCCCAAAGCTTTTTTTCCTCAGTTCTGTGTTCCTCATGACTAAACTCAGCATCATTCACGGTTTTACTTTTCGTGCTGCTTGGAAAAGCACCTGTCCCTTCAGAAACCGAGGGGATCCGTGTGTGTGTGATAACATTTGAATGCTGCAACAAGAAAGAAAAAGAAAAAAAGAAATAAAGAAAAATCCTCTCCTCTTGCACACCATAAGGTAAGCTTAAAACTTGGTGTCCACCAAAGGGTTTTGTGTTACCTCTTATGCTGTGGAGCTCATTAATGTGCAGTTATGTATCATGGAATGGTTTGGACTGGAAGTGATAATATCAGGGATGCAAATCCCTAAAGCCAGCCCCAGACCTCTGTGCACAAAGCTCTTCCTTGCCCAGGTGCCGCAATTCTGACAAACCGCATCCTTCCCTGGGCCAGGCAGCTTTCTGAAAAAAAAAACCCCGACCATCATCATCAACACAACTTCCTGCACTAACTCCCCTATAAACAGCCACTCTATTTATGCTTCCCAGCAATCTTTCCTGTTAGGAGCAGAATTGCTAATTGCTGGTTTACAGCTCCTTCCTCCCTGTAGCTTTCAGACCAGTGGAGCCTGGCCACACTCCAGGTTTTTGGCTGCAGAGGGGATGAGCATTTCCAGCCCTCTGGTTTGATTTTTCCCCTCCAGAGACACAGGTCTGGGTTTGCACAGCCTGGTGGTTGATGCTCGTGCAGGGGTGGGAGTTCAGGATATGACCTGGCTCCTCACCTCCTGGTTTCTGTTTATCCCAGAGCAGAAGGGAGGGTTCCCATGGAGCAGCCCTTAATTTGGGGAAATAATGTGCGGTTTCCACTTGGAAAGTCTTAATTAAATAACCTCTGTAGGCTTGGAAATGAGTCTGTGTTTATCTGAATGCCAATTTTGTTTTCCTGGGCATAGGCAAATGGCAGGGTAAATTAGGGGACAGAAGTGTTCCCTCCAGAATTAAAACATCCAACGGCAGCTCCACCAGCCCTAGAGAAAAGGAAAAGCAGAAACACAGAGATCCTGCCCAGTTCTCAATTTTCCTGTTTCTGAGATGAGCATCTAATTTCTAGATTAATTAGTTGTTTATCTAGGCCACATGCTTTCCTTCATCTATGGGAGTCAAACTGAAGCTGAAACAGTCCTGTTGTGTTCACCATGGGCAAGAGAGGAGGGGTTTTGTCTGAAGATGGAGTTTATCAAACGGGGTTTGCTCTCACATCCCGCTGTCTTCATGTTTTTGTTGTAGCTGTCTTTTTCCCTCGGGGTTTTCCATTGACTGAATTGTCTAAACCCTTTGACCACGATTGCCAAATTATACTTTCCTTCAGAGATCATAGCCCAGATAAAGGAGCTGAGTGGCTGCCTGCAGAGAGGAGGGATACGCAGCACACCGAGATCCTAGCGCTTTCATTTATCAGCGAGAGTATCTTAATTATTAACCCCTGTGACAAAGAGGGGTTTCTCCCATGGCCCTGGGGACAGATGTAGGGAATTGCAGGAGGGAGGCTGCACCCTCCCTTTGTCACAGCACAGGCAGGGCCAGGGTGGCTTTGACAGCTGAGGGTGCACATGGCACATCCCTGGATTTGGGGGCAGCTTCCCAGCAGCCAGGCACCTTGTAAGGGGAGGAAAGGGCGAGGAAGCGTGGCTGCTTGGCCTTTCCTTCTCTCACTCTGCTTTCAGTGCCAAAGAACTGTTTCCACCTACGTCTCTAAAGGTGACTTTCATCAAAAGAGAAAAAAAAAAAAAAAAAAAATAAGTGGCAGCTTTACAGGTATGTAAACACCTTGTTTTACAAACAGCAGTATAAAAGCCTGACTTGACCTGACAGCTTTTCTTTAACAAAAATATTCCCTGCCTGTAATGAATCTCCTGTCACTGATTCCTGATTCCAGAAACAAACCGTGCTGTTCCAAGAATGTGTTGCACAAGTGAATTCATAACAAAGTAATCACGGAGAAAGCAGGTTCCTTATAGCAAAGCTGTTATAAAGCATCGCAGACACGGGTATTTTAATCTCCCAAAGTGTCTCTGTCAGTACTTCCCTTCCTCAGAGCAATTTGGACCAGAATGACAGCAACAATAATTGGAGGATGAGTCACTGGCTGTATTGTAGGTGAGACGTCATTGTGGAGGGAAGGCCAAGAGACAAACCTTTAAAAACAGACTTGTTTTTATGCTGCTGCTGTCTCTCAGCCTGGCAGTCCTGGGAAGGGCACCACAGGTGCCCCCAGACTCAGGGCTCATCACAGCTGTCACTTCATTCTGAAGTTACCAGTTTCACCTCCAGACTGTCACTGATCCCTGTCGCACAAGATCTTGGTCTGAATATAGAAATGTCCACCAGAAAATTCAGTCCCTGAAAGCCAGATTTGCTCTGTGTTTGAACCAGCAGAAGGGAGGCAGTGAGGAAACCCAAATTCCTAAATTTGCTCTTGAGATCAGGATCCAGCTATAGACAAAAATGACCATCAGGGTTTAGAGGAGCAGGAGTGTGACACCAAGTTTAGAGCTTGAATCAGGGAAGCTGGTTTAAGTTTCGTTCTTTGCAGATTTCGGCACTGACAGAGCAAGATCTGAAGTGGGAAATCTTTGAAATGAGATTCAGGGAGAAAATGAGAAAGGCAAAGATGCAAAAGAAAGGACAACAGGAAGAAAGGCAGAGGAAGGGCAAAACTGCCTTTTGCAGCTGCTGCTCGGGCTTGGGTGACAACTGTGGGTTCAGAAGTCCTGGCAAAATTACTTTTGCTATCCATGACATTTCATCTGCTTATTTTGGCACACTGGGGCAGGAGAAGGAGTGGGGGTCCTGCCTTCCCTGCTGAACCATGCCTGAAGGTGGCCCTGGGGATGGAGGACGAGCATGGTGTCACTCAGACCAGCCTGTCCTCTAAACCAAGCACGTGTCACTGCTCTGATTTATTAGCCCACGTTTATTAAGAGATTTGCTGATTAAAGCAGAGAGGAAGACAACCTGTGTTTCCTACCACTCGTCCCTGTGCAGAAAGATAACATCACTTACTTTTTGGTCTCGGAAAAAAAAACCAAAAACCTTGAAATTCACATTTTTCCCAGGGTGGGAATGTGGAAAGGGAATGTTATCCTTCAGAGGAGGCGCAGGGAGCTGCATGTACCTGGCACGTTTAGGGATGCTGCGGGGGCTGGGGCCCGGGAGGCAGCAAGTGAAGGGCAACATGATCCATCTTTTGTGCGAGGTGAAGGAGCTGCGGAGCCGGGCAGAGGCACGGGAGGGCTGAGCCAGCCAGGAGCGTGCACCGACTAGCACCGAGGCAGGGAAAACAGCTCTTGGAACCGCTTCCATAAATTTTCTTTTCCTTGAAGCATCCGACAGAGAAAGAGAGAGGAGAAGAGAGGGAAAGGGGGAGGGAGGCAGATGGAAGTGTGAACCGTAAAACCCTTCGGAGCGAGGCGGACACCGAATTCCCGGCCCTGGGCACGGCTTTGTCCCCTCTCCGGGACTCTGAGCATCCCCCCAAGGGTCCAGCAACACACATCCAGCTCCCATCAGTGCCAGGCGTGTTCTGAGCAGCCGTACAGGGGGCTGAGAAATGATTCCTTTCCCGTGCTCGGGTCCTGAAATTTGCTAAACTGCTCTCTGCAAAAGAGACTTCTGTCCTCTGACACCTTCCCCTTAATACCAGGTTTCTGCGCTGAGGAAGTATTTCTTAGTGCTAGGGAAAGCGTGAATGGGAAGAAAGTCAATATAAACACAGCCTCAATCATCAGCTATTTCCTTTTTTAGTTCTCAGCCCCTTAAACAACAATGAAATACAAGCAGAAGTTACTCCTTTCCAACCTCTCTTAGTAATGGCTGGACCATTAACTGTTTCCCTCTCCATCACCGTGACAACTTGTGGTTAGTCCCCTGGCAGCTCCCAGGCCAGTTCAAACACAGGTTGCCTGTTTCAGAAGAGTGTGTGCTGAGCACAGGGGGCAAAGTGACTTCCCCAGCATCACAAGAAAAAAAAAATAAAAAAAGCCTGATCAAAACCCCTTTTGAAGCAACGAAACAGTTGCACTGACTTCATCTGGGGATTTGGAGAAGACCCTGAGCCAGAGTGTGCAGCAGCAAAACCACAGCTGGTGATGCCCTCAGCATGTCTCCTGGATTAAATCATCCTTTTCTTTCACTTTGGAGGGGGAAAGGGACAGCAGGAGTCATGAAGGCAAAGAATAAGACTGGCTAAACATAGAAAAGTGTTAAAGTGCTCTATAATGTTTCTGAGAAGTGCTCAGTGAAAATATTTCCTATCTAATAAATGTATGACTAAGAATAATATTGAGACAGCCGTAACTCCTTCCAGCAAAGGCTTTGAATGCAAAACAGATCAGAATGCTCCTGGACAGGGAAAAGCAATTGGTTCTTACTGTAGTCACCAGGGTGACTTCTCAGCTCACTCCTTGCTGTCATTCCAGATGGGAAAGTGGGACAGCAGGACATGTTATTACTGCTACCACAGCTAAGACTTACCTGTGCTTGCTTTCAGAGCCTTCCAGAGCAACCCATTCCTTTATTTTCTACACTGACTCTGGTGGCTGTTAGGAAACCACAGAGATCCCTGCAATGGGAATTGTCACCAAAAGCCAAAGATACCTTGATAGGTATCCAAAATATAACATATATAACATTTTACGGGATGAATGTCTCTAGAAACTCAAAGGTGTGGACAGAACTGAACGAGGCAGTGACTCTGTGACATAATGGGGAGAGGTTTTGGTAGGATCCTGGCAGCTGGGACTCCAGACCAGTTGTACTGTTGGGTGACCCTGGGAAAGTCACTTTCCTCAAGTCTGTGCAAAACAGGAACCGTCTCCTGCTTTTCAGACCGAAACAGCAGGATGAATTATTATGGTTGCTCTTCTGGTCCTCTCCAGTTATTTTTCTCAGTCAGCTCAGCTCTTTCATCAGGGTAGCAGTCCTCTGACATCTGAGAGGCTGGACAAGCTTAATCAGGGGTCATTTATGAAATAGGATTAAATTTTACTTGTAGTTTAACAAGAATCCAACTGTGTTATCCCCTGAATCGTTGAAATGTCAGTCTCTTAAAAACTTACATGGCCAAAACAAACCTTAGGCTGTTGCTAAGGAAAATAATACAATATTATAATAATTCTTACAGCCATGTGTTGTAACAATTCTCTGATGGAGACATTGTTTGCTTTTCAGATTTTTCTCAGGTTTGTATGGATGGTATTTGATTTGATTGCTTGTCATCACATATCATAACACCATTCTTTCCTTAATTTTCAAAAACACAGGGAAGGATATTTTTCTGAGGCTGCAGAAAATCCTAGAAGTGAGGTGTGCCCATAGAACAGGGACATCTAAGAACTTACCAAGACCTTTGGGAAAAGTTTGAATTCCTTCACTCCTACAGCTCTCTCACACTCTCACCCTGTAAGACAGGAAACCTGTAGGATAAATAGACTGCTTCTGCATATAACTGGAGGACCACTTTTAGCAAAGGCTTAAAAAATATGGGCATTTGATATTACACTGTGGCTCTGTAGGAAATGCAGAGAATTTGTTGACTTCTGTTGCTTCTCCATCTCTGGAGATGAGCAGGAGATGCAGTTTCTCATCAGCTGGGGAAGTTCCTATCTTTAATTACATTTCTGTTTGGACTATATAGTTCTAATTTTGTACTCCTTCTTGAAAGTTTTGGCATGTGGGTTAGACAGTTCTTGAGATTTTTGTCAGATGTTATTACCTTCTCTGTGAAGTATGTATATGGCTTTGTGCTCTGCATAACCCAGGCTTGTGTAAAGATAAAATATTTAAAAATACACAGTTGGGTTCTCTTTACCTTGGCCTTCTTGAGTGTAGAAAATAACCACTCGTGCTTGTGTCAAGGGAAAGTGTTTCTTTATGGGTTAGTGAAATAAGCTATTCAAAACCACTAAATCCTTCCAAAATACCCTTTCAGAGCTGTCAGAGTGAGAGACCTCGAACCACAGCGTCAACAGCACGCTGTTCATGCTGCCAGAGTTGGAGGGAAGCAGGAGTTTGACACTGAGCCCATTTAGAAATGACACAACATTCTATTAGTCAATTAATGGATACCATTAATTGATGGATCGTCTCAGGAGGGAACCTTCTTTTTCTTGTCCTTTCCCAAGTGCTCACCCTTCCAGCAGCAGGTCAGCACGCCTTGTGAGCCTTTAGCCCAAAGCAAATATTATGCAAATACAAATGGAAAAACGCTTGAATTTTATTTCCTGCGTTTTGCTGCTGGTTGAAAGACAGCAGAGCGGGTTCTGGGGGCTCTGACACAAAGCCAAAAATATCTATTTGCAAACATAAGAATTGCAAGTAATTCCCCTTATATTTCAAATACTGATATTTAGCTTTCAGGTGATATTGTCCTTAAACAAAACTGATTTCTACACCAAAGTTGAATTGCCTTTGCCACTTAACACGTTGAAACCCACCTCTTGTGCTGCCCAGCACTGCATATGGCAGTGTTAGAAATCAAACAGCAAGAGTTTCCTCAAAGACAGAAAATATCTCAGACTGACATCTCAGAACAAAGCCTTGAGCTTTGGCTGTGATGGGAACGTGATAGTTTATTTTTAAACAGAGACACATATACACACGCCTAAGAAGGTCTTTAAGTTGGAAATCACTCATATTTGTGCACTTCAAGAACTCCAGAAGAAGTTCCACCAAAGCATTGAAAACCCCACCTTGCTCCTGCCTGTGACCAGATTTTTTTCTAGGTGTGCAACAAGGGAGGTTTTCAGGCTTTATTTCCTTGCTTATGTAACTCAGTCTTACAAATTTAAAGTTTACACTGCCTTTTTTTTTATTCTTTGCTAGATTTAGGTTCTGAAGAAAAGCTTGAAAAGTAATGATTATATATTCTATTATTGACCTTTTGATTACCTGAGCAATATATATAGTTCTTTTTAAAATACACAGCTCATTGCATCTATTTGGCATACAATAGCCCATTTCACAAAATAGTTCAGCACCTTGGGTAAGCAGGAGCTTTTTCCAATTAGTAATTTCAGAATTGCAACATTAATTAAAGGCAAAGGCAGAAGCCTGGTTTGGTTCTGTGCAACCATGCAGATTTGCAGCTTACATTGCAGGATTTCAGTCATGGAAACCCCCAGAAAAGGGAGGTGGTTGGGGTGGGGAGGAGAGCAATATTTGTGTCATCAGTGGCTTTTCTCTGTGCTTTCAGAGGAAAAATTATTTTTATCCATGTCAGTACCTATTTTCTTTATTAATTTTCCCTATGCTTTAAGTCTCTCTGAAAATCTTTGGTATGTTATTGTGGGAAGGCATGAAGTGGATGCTTTCAAAATTCTAAGAACTATGTGGTACATGTAGGGGTTACATGGAACCACAATGCACTGACTTCTGCATCCAAGGCTGGGCTTGATGATCTCTTTTCCAACCTTAATGATTCTATGATTCTACGACTTTCTGTAATCCATGGCATAGAAAATTGGAATTGAAAAGACACACTCAGTTCTTCCCAGTGCTGCTGATTTTTTAGTGTCACTACTGCATGAGGCACATTGCTGCCAAAAGAAACATTTTCCCATGGATAATTTTCATTCTCTTGACTTCAGCGTAATCCAAAGGGATCGGTGTAATAGTTTTTTGTTATTTATTGGTGCCACAAACATGAAATG
Organism: Cyanistes caeruleus; assembly: GCF_971803275.1. Lineage (NCBI taxonomy): Eukaryota > Metazoa > Chordata > Aves > Passeriformes > Paridae > Cyanistes > Cyanistes caeruleus. The sequence goes on from NC_141705.1 coordinate 77,810,712, forward strand.
TGCCACTACAGAAGAGAACAAACCGAACTGAACAGATGACTGCCTGCACACAAGCAAAATGAGCTTCCCCTAAGTCTATAAAATCCATAACAGACTTTTGAGACTTAATAGTTAAGTTGATGGAGGACAGCCAAGACTACCAGTGCCGTGAATTAGGGAAAAAGCTGCAAGTAGAGCTCGAGGCCTATGAAATCCCTGTACCATTTAGAAGGCAGAAGTAAAGGCTGTGAAGAAAGCTATGCTGCCAGCAAAACAGGCCCCTGTTTAGTGCACAGCCTTTAGAAAGCAGCTTGGTGCAGGTAGATAAAATCCCACCTCTATTCCTAGCCTAGAAAGTGACACAGAAAAATGACACTGCCTTGAACCTTGTGGCCTTCTGTCAGAGGGTGAAAAGAATTTCTATCTGCCACTTTTCAGAATTTCCATCCTCTTCCTAGCAGAACATCTCTTTCATGCTTGTTCAACTTGGCTTATCCAATAGCTCCTTTTCATGCTGAGGAGCATGTGTTAAGGTCCCCAGAGGATTTCTGCCTGTTTTTTTAGCCTGAGCCTGTAACTTTTCTTCCCATTAATATTCCTTGGATGTACCTGTTGTGCCCCTGCTTCAGATGTGTCAGTGAGCACTGCTGGGCTTAAAACCACACTGGTTTCAACACACACTGGTGATTTGAGCCTCAGCAAAGAGTGTTCCCTTAGGTGGAAATATTTAGGTGAAAAATCATTCTGAAGAGAAGCATTAAGATTTCCCTGTGCCAAATGGTGATTGTGAGAGACTCAGGAGATGCAATGATGACAGCAACTTCAGTGCTCTGCACTGATTTCCTGGAGACCCTAGAAAGGGTGTGTGAAATCTCCCATCTGCCACTGCTGGTGGTGAAATAAGCAGCCAGAAGAGAGGGAAGAATGTGGAAGAAATCTGAGCTCTGATGTGGGCTCGGGACAAAGCAGCAGAGCCAGGCCAGCGTGGGCAACCTGTGCCCGTGGTTCTCGCTCACAGCAGCTCCTTGTTGTGATTAACAGGGAATGGCTCTGTTGCAGAGTGGTCTGTGAGGACTGGGGAAGCAACATGAGACAGCTTGGTTTCTGCAGAGCAGCCTGATATATTCCATATGCTGCAGGAGCAGTTTTTTACTTCATCCCTCTTTATCTAGGCAGCTTGGGATGGAGAAACATCGCAAGCGAGGAAACAGGAGGCAGAGAGAAAAGTCAGCAACCATCGTCTGGTTTCTACCGGGGCTGAACACTATTTGCTTTGGCTTCCAGACGTGGCAATTTAGCAACAGGAAATGTCAGCTCATTAGAGCCATCGCATGGCATGGCATGATGATAGCAGCGGTTCCCGCTGGCGGGGCTCCAGCCGTCACACTCCGCGGGGAAACGGCACGGTTTGATGGGAAGGGCTCGATTTCGCTCTCAAGGCAGGACAGTTTAGTGGGCTAGTTGACTTGGCAGGCTGTTAACAGAATTAATTTGATTGCCTTGGCAGCGGTAGGAGGATGCATGAAGGAAACCTTCAGGCTCCGTTGCCAGTATTTAATACCAAATGATTATCATATACCATTGAACTGGTGCTGGATGAAGTGGGTGTGAGGGCTTGCAACAACTTTACCAAAAATAGTAAGTGCCATTTGAAGTTGGCAAACGCCTGCTCGAGAGAAAACAAGCTTTCCAGTTAAAGCCAGTCAGAACTTCACCCCGCAGGCCTGTTACTTGTCATGTTCCTGGGCTGTGCCATTTTTCATCCGCGCTCCGGCTGTGAAAGTACTGCTTTGTATTATCCGCCACTGAATTATATTAAAAGCCACAGCTGTCTGCTGTTGATGGAGGCTGTTTCCACTGGAGGATGGATACCTGCAGTAATGACAGCTGGATTTGCTGTTGGACAACTTGTAGTCTTGGCATCCAGCTTGTTATTTTGCCTGAAAATGCACTGGGAAGGGTGTTGCACGCGGAGCTGTGCTTTTTACGTACGTAAACCTCTCATATTTTTTTGGGATGAAAGAAAAAACCGCTTGGCACATGGTTCATTTGTATAAATACCTTTTCTTTAGGTACTTAATGCAATGCAAAGGGTGATTGAGAAGAAGCTGTAGGATTTAGCTGGCCCTTCAGAGCCAGGTCTCTCACTCCAAGTGACTAATGGTAAAACGAGCATTCTTCATCCAAAGGGCTGAAAGCGTTTAAAAGCATTCAGGAGAAACCATGTTCCCTCTCCACATTTAAAGCTGGAACTCAGTTTCCACAATCAGGCCGATATTGGCTCCACATCCAAACTCAACACAAAATGGAATATCTATCTGGAAGCTGGCACAAGACCCATGTCTGAGGAAGGGGTTTTCTGGTAGATTTGGGATGGAGTGGGATAAAAGGTTCCTGATTTTGGACACTGAAAGGGAGCCCATTGCTCCTCCCTCTTCCTTTCTCTCACTGTGTGACACACATCCATAGCTGCTAGATTGTCTGTTGCAGGTGATGGCAAAAAAAAAACAAAGAGGGAGAAAGGGAGTGGGGGGGAAAAAAAAAGTATTTAAAACAACAATATTTATTTTATGAAATTATTAATAAAAATTTTTAATTAAAGCACTGATCTTCTAGAGAATCTGTTAACAACTTTATTAGAGGTATAGCAAAGACAAAAGCCTGGAAGAGAAATTTCAAAAACTTTTGCTTCTATGGAAAGCAATTTAACTGGAGTCATAGACAAGTTTACAACAGACTTTAAAACTTCCTTGTTGCTTATTGGTTGTTGATTGGGTTTTCTTCAACAATAATTAATTCCATGATTTCCTACCTTTTATGATCTCCACTGGACCTGAACTGTTGCATTTATATTTCAGTGTTCACATTTTCTTCCTGCAGTGTATGCAGGTGTAGGTACATATATCTCTACACACACAGGAGCATGGAAAACTCAGAAATTCCTAATGGAAAATACCACCAAGCTAATATTTTAGTGGAAATTTCTGCAGACTAAATAGATTTTTCAAACAGATAGATCAGCTGTCCTGAACAACAGAGAAGACAGTTCTTTACCCAGGACCAGTTTATGACTGCTGCAGCCCATAACAGGTGGCTTGTCTGCATGAGATCATACACCAGGGACATCCAAAAGTTTCTTGGTACCTCACACTCAGTCCAAGTGATCTGCTTTTATAATTCATTATGTGATTGAAGGAGCAGTAGAATGAGCAGCACTTTGCTCACCTGCTCTTCCTTCTGCAGGGGTCAGTGGGATGGGGAAATAGATGGAAAATGAGAATATCTGGATTTTGGGGAGGTGTGCCCTGCCAGCCCCCCCCAGCAGCCACCAGGCAGCCTTGATGTCCACTGTGTCCTCAGATGAACAGGGCAGAGTTCCCTGTTGGTGCAAAAGGAATGGGAAGAGAAATCTGATCTCTCCAGCAGTGGCTTTTTGTGCTGGTTTCCAGTGGCTCTGAGAGAAAGGGACCATGACCTGATCAAACAGCTGTGACCCTGAATGCCTGGGGAGGTGGGAAGAAAGGAGGGATAACAGCTCTGGCAGCTGGACCAAAATGGGAGGGAGGGGGGCATGAAGGGACTGAGGGTTGCTGCTGGCAGCTGCTCTGGGTGGTTGGGCACAGATTCCCCCCCGAGTTCAAGCAGGGCACTGAAGCCTGTCCCAGAGCTCAGCTCCCCAGGGAGCAGCTGGCATGGTCCTCATCCTGACAGCTTTGGGCTGGAGACCTTCAGGTGGGATGGGATGGGATGGGATGGGATGGGATGGGATGGGATGGGATGGGATGGGATGGGATGGGATGGGATGGGATGGGACGGGATGGGAGATAGGAAAGGCCTGGTATGAAATAGAATGTACCCTGTGAGGAAGGTCAGTCAGAGGAGGGGGATGGGCAGCAAGCTCTGAAGAGAAAAAACATCACAGAGAAGGAGGCAGAAGGAATTAAACCTAAAAGCGGGCCAGTTTTTCTGCAGTTTAATGAGGACACATTGAGGGTAACTGTGCACCAATAACTATGTCAGCAGTATGTAACAGTGAATAATGCCATTCTCATGATTCTGCTTAAAGAACTTAAGATTTCATTTAAAATTATCTATCTATCTATCTATCTATCTATCTATCTATCTATCTATCCATTTTATTTATTAATAAGCAGTATTCTGGTTCCCAATGGAATTTCACAGCCAGATGTTTTCTTCTGAATATCTTTGGTAGGTGGAACTTGAATCTCTTAGGATGTGCCCAAAGCTCAGAGCACAACAAGCCTGGTAACCCAACAATGACAGTATTAACCACGAGATGATCCTAAGATGGCTTGGAAGCATCCAGTTTCAGAGCCTGCACCTGGCCTTGGTGATGCCTGCAGTTCCTTTGTGGTTTTGCATTCATATTTCCCCTGGTTTCTTTGTGCTGTTTTCTCACACTCACATGAGAACCCCACATGAGCAGGGGAGCAGGCTGAATAATTAATGGTGTAAAGGAAACAGTGACTGTGAAGGAAGCTCTCTCAGCAGCACAAAGTGGGGAAAAACTGAGTTGTAATCAAAGAAATTACAGTTAATGTAAAGAGGTGGAAATGTTCAGAAAAATACAACTGGTTTAGGACTGTCTTTTACATTCTTGTTTCATCTGTTGGCTATGGTGTGGCTCTGTGACTTTAAATTAAATTAGGTGTTTCAGAGAAACACTGGATTTACTGAGATGGGCACAGTTCATGGAGTATCACTGGCTGTTAAGGCTGTCTTCTACAACTTTAAAATGTATAGACCAGGAGTATGTAATTTTATCCTCATTAACACATTAGGTCTGACAAGAATTACTGGGTTTGCTCATTATTGATATTCAACATGTTGATTCTACACAAGTGCATTGCTATCTTTCCCAATCTAACAAGAAGTTAAATATCCATCAGTTTGGAAAATAAGTACCAGGTTTGTTGGAAAGTCCACATTCACTTGGAACTCACACACTTTCACTCTTCGGTGTTCTCAGCAGGGACTTGATGTACTTGTAACCTGAGTTCTGACCACTGTCAGTGTGAAAAGCCAACAGGGACACGTTGTTCCAAGTATTTTCAAATGTATTCCAAAGGCGAGCAGTGTTGCCAGGGAAATACACATTTTTCACTGTGGCCACAACTGCCCTAAGGTGTGCCCTTGTGTTCAGCCTGGTGGAATCTTCTCAGGAGGATTTTTTGGATATGTGATGGCAAAAAAGTGGTAGAGTGTTTCCTCAGAGGTAATGGGACTGCTTGGAAAACAGGAGAACAGTGAGAGGTTTGAGGCAACAGGAACATACCCTTTCCAAGAGCATCCCTGAAACCACTGAAACCTCTCCGACATTAAACCGCAGTCCTTAATGGCCTGAGCATAATAACAACAACAGCAACAATAATAACAATAATAATGATTCAGGGGAGCTGCAATAATAATAATTTTGCAGCTGATCTGTGCTTGTTTCCTTTTGTGGTGCTGGCTGGAGGCAGCACACAGCTGGTGTGCCCTGCACAGTGCAGGGTCTTTCCGGCCTGCACCATTATTTCCAGATCAGCAGTTTTCTTTTGACTTGCCCTAAACTCTGCCCTATTCAGAGGAATAATGCCTGCAGGGGAGATACCTCCAGTCGAGCTCTTAGTCCCTTTGTGATGGTTTTCCCAGATCCTTTTTCATTACTTCTTTTGTTTGTTTGTTTGGGTTGTTGGGTTGGATTTTTTTTTTTTTTTTTTGGGGGGGGGGGTGGTATTTTTTGGTTTTGTTTTTTTTTTTTTGTTGGGGGGGAGTTTGTTTGGGGTTTTTTTTGGCTTTTTGGTGGTTTGTTTTTTTTTTAGGACCATAAGGGTAGCAGAGAGATTTGTGTGAGAGTCTTGATTAAAGCCCAGCTGCTCCATACAATCTGGATACCAAAACATAAGGACATTTTTGGGTAAGCTCTGCTATCTTAAGCAGTGATGCAGCATTATTCTTCTTCCCAGGTGTTACAAAGCTGCCAGCACTGACAGCTTCTCACAGCACAGGAGTATCACCCTTTGCCACATGGAGGCCTTAAAAGTTCATTACAAAATGTGGATGTTGCTGGTGTCACAAAGGCACTGCCACAGTACAGCATTTCATGTAGTTTTGCCTTGTTTCACCCAAAACAGGGCTAAAGTGAACATAGAAAATTAGGTTTTCTTTTCTGAGGTTATTTGGGTTGATTTTGGTAGTCTCTCTTAGGGTCTTTACCAGGCTTGTGAGGACAAATGATTGAATTGCCTTGTTTTGCCTTGTTAGCTGCCCCACAATGAAGGGACTGACCCTGTGGAGACACCTGGAGAGGGAGGAATGGGGTTCCTTTTCCGTTTTCTTTGGATTTTTTAGATAAAGGGTTTTTCCCAAAAGAGAAATTTGCATTCTAGAGGAAATTCTGTGCTTTTTCTAAGCTTATCTTCTATGCCACTTTGGGCATGACAGCTACTGAATGACTCACCAGCCAAACCAACCACCAGCAGCAAATCCATCATGGGGCTTCCCGGGAGTCGCCTCATTACCACTCATTACCACTGAGAGCCAATATTTTTATGTTTTCCTGACACTTTTTCAGCCACATCTAAGCCGGTTTTACACACAAAGCTTTAGGTCGAGACATTTTTTTCCCCACCGAATTTGTTTAAAAAGCAGGGAAAGGAATCTTTAAGCTCCACCTCTCAAGGGTTTTCTCCACAGACAGAAGATCACGTTGCAAAGCATCCAAAGGAACACGGTGTACTTCAACAGATTACGTTGTGTTCACTGCCATTAAGAGCTCTCTGGCTCCCCAGCTGTCCCAGACACGTTACCAAATTTTGAGTTGCAGTGAAATCATTGCGTTTGTGGGATTATCTGCTGGAGCAAATAACCGGAGAACCCACAAACTCTGCTCAGGAGTCATCCTGTAACCTGAGGCGAGTTCCTTACCACCTCTTTGCCTCCAACTCCACAGATAAACTGAAGAAAAATCAAAGAAAATCAATATCCTTCCCCGCCCTTCCCTTTTGCCAAATCCTTTCAAATATTCAGGCAAAAGGTGGGAGGCAAGTGAAAACTGCCCTGCATTGGGAAATATTTTCATTTCTGGTTTGCAGAGGAAAGCAACAATTTTACCCCCTCACTTTGAAGAGCGGGAGAAAAGTGATGATGCTTGAACTAAAAAGAGATTTGTTTTATTTTGTTAATTGCAGTTCTTTTGAAAAATGATCCTCAGCCTGCCGGTGAGGAGCTAATTAGTGTGAGGATGTGGTGTACCATATAATAAAGGCTGCTGTTGAGGAATGTGAATGAAGTAGGGATTTTTCCTGAGGTGCTGATGTGTAAACAAGATTGCTGCAGAGGTGGGCCACAGGTAAGCTTGACTTTGCGTTTTTTGCAAGCTGCTGCCTTGCTCTTTGTGTTCATTTGTAGACATTTTCCACAGTGGGAAGGTGAGGAAGAGAAAAATCCCTCCCTTGTAACCACCACTCTTGAGCTGTCAGACGCAGCAGTCATTAGGATAAGGAGATGCACAGGGCAACAGAGCTAAAAAATCACTATGTCATGAACAATCAACATTTTAAAAGGCTAATTAAGATTCTCTAATTTTATTTGACACTCTGACTGTCTGATTGTACGTGGTAGTGGGAAACTTTGGCCCCAGGTTGACAAAAACTTCTTCAGACAGTAGACACCCACTGGCATTTTAGTTCTGCATCTTACATTTCTGCAGATTTCATCTTGATCATTTTTGTTTTTCAGACAGAAACAGGGAGAAGAATGGATTATCTCTCTGATCCACAAGTATTTAAGATTTTCTTAGTCTATTACAGAGGCTTCTGGCTTCACATTTAAGACTTTTCCCGACTTATGGAGGGGAACTTTGCTGCCATATATTGATAATATTGATGATAACATTGATAATAGGGTGGCACCTGTGGCCTACCCCCTCAATGACTCTCTCCTGCAGCCAGTCTTGACCTACAATTCAGTGGGAAAACATGCTGGTGACATGCTTAAGAAATCCTGGAAGAAAATGCATCCCTTTTTCCCAAACTGTGCAGTGTTTGATATGTACTGTCTGGAGTACAATACTCACAGATGGACTGGGGAGGGTGAATCTGAGGCAGAGTATGCAAACAGCAGTGACTTGCTTGCAGACAAGTTCAGCCATATTCTCCTGGGGAATTCAGTGCTCACTAAAGAATTTTTCTGCCTTTTCTTTTGTATTATACAAGAGGACAAGCCCCAGGCGTGTCGGGTTTGTGGATCCAGCGTAGGAACCTGCTCTTCAGCAGGTGTGTTTTGTTCAGATGCTGGAAAGGGAATCCTCCAGGTGTGAGGAGGTTTCTGTCCCAAGTTACCTGAGAAGTATTGAGTATTCCATGAACCTTTCCCAGTGCATGAGCTCAGGCTCACCAACTCCCCACCAGATGTGTCTACTTCTTTAGAAGACAAATCTGACAATGAGCAGTGAAAGAGGAATATCTTCTCTACTAGAAGAAAACTAGGCAAAAAATATATTGGAATGGCTGGGATTGCTTACACACATTACTCAGAGCCAGAGGAAGGAGCTGAGGGTCAAAGGAAGGACAATGGGTCCAATCCAGGGTGTGTGGAGGCAACTTTGGGTTGTCAGCTGGCCAAGGTTAGTGTCACCATGCTGTCAGCACTCCTCTTCCAGTCCACTGGGAAGCGTCCAGCGGAGCACAGCTGGGTGAGGAACATTCCAGAGCCCCAGCAAACAGCAGTGCTCCTGCAGCTGGGGTCACTGGGAGAGGCCCTGCAGCTTCCGTGCAGGTGCCTTACGGTCCCCAGCTGTTGTGGGGACACCCCCTGGCCCCCTGAGGAACATCTGGCTGGGAATACCGAGCTGGAGCTGACCAGTTTGATGCCATTTGGGGCTTTCTGACCTAGAATACAAGGTAGTCAGAGGTTTTTCCAGCAGAGAGGAGATGCTTTTCCAGTGTGATATACCAGCAGATGAGGGAAAAGGGAGATGATCGACCAAGCCTCTTGAGAGAAGAATATTTCACCTGGAAAAAGCAGTTGTGAAAAATGTATCATTGCATTGTGACCAAAAATGTTTTCTCAGGGAAAAACATTGTGCTTTCTTCTTTGAAAGGAGGAAAAGGAAGAATGTAATTTTGACATACTGAGGTGTTCTGCAGTGGCTTGTGTCTTCTGGAGGTTGCTTTTTTCCTTTCTGGAAATATTTCTGAATTCCTGTGCCATTGCATTTTTAACTCCATGATCCAAAGGGAGAATAACTGGGAATTCCTATGTATATGTAAAAACCACAAAACATGCTAGATAGCAATATTATTTACTGATTTCTCTATATCTCTCTATATAAATTTTCTATAACCCTACTGGCTAAAAGTTTCATAAGGTAATAATTTTTTCAACTGCACTGTTTATATGGTGTGGAGATATGCTTTTTTGGCAGTCCCAATATTCCAGGCTTGTCATATATTTCATGTGGAAGAGCAGAACTTTCCCAGATGAGGAATAGTGGAATTTTGTGATTTTATTTTTATATTTACCTTGATAGGGCCAAAGCAAAATCTTATTGATTATAAACCACTGGGGAGCCATTTGATCAGCATTGAGTAGAGAGAGAAATATTGAGTAGAGAAATACTTTTTTTTCCCCCAGTCTTCAAAGAATCATTAGCTATTTTAGAAAATTAAAGTCTTCAAAAGAGACCTTGGGTAAGAGAGCCTTTTGTTTCCAAAGTTTTTCTCCACTTCCCACCCACATTCAGCCCACTTCTGGATCTATATTTAAGGCAGAGAGAGCTCCAGGCTGTTTGTACAATGAAACTGGCGGGAGGCAATCTTTCATTCACTCACACAATTGTGCCCTTAGAATATAAGCTATGAACACAACTAATATGATAATTAAATAATTTGAAAAGATACCAAATAAAATAAACAGTTCCACATCAGCTCAGCAGTAAGAGCAATCTGACTTTCACAAAGTGCATCCTATCTCGAAGGCTCCCAGAGCTGCCATCACTTTGCACATGTCCAGCCATGGATCAGAGCCTGGTGAGAGGTGACAGGGAGCACAGTCAGCATGCCATGCACTGAAACCTGCTCAGGAAGGGGAGCTGAAGGCCAGATTTGGAGTAGGAAGTGCATGACTGTGGTTATACATGGAAAAAGTTGCCCAGAGAAGCTGTGGATGAGAGATTTCATAAGAAAACTCTGTTGGGATCAGCCAACACAACATCCACACATCACCTCTCCAGAGGCTCAGGTTGTAGCAGCCCAGGAGTTCTGAGAAGCAGCACTGATAATCAGAGAACCAGAGACTGGGTTGGGTTGGAACTTTGAAAAATCATGTAATTCCACCGCCCTGCCATGGGGGTCCTCCCCTAGATCGGGTTGATCAAAAACTCATCCAAGTGTCTTTTGAACACCTTCTGTGGGAAGCTTGCACCAGTGCCTCACCACCCTCACAGGGAAGCATTCCAGAAACTTCCCAGAACCAGCTCTGGCAAACACCATACTATTCCTGCTCCCTCAGCTGGGGTTTTTCTGGATCTCCCAGGTACCAGATATGCACGCAAAGCCACATTTCCACTGGTGTGGGTTTTTTCTAAAGTAACTCTGGTGGAGAACAAATCACTTCTGCCTGTTGCATCCACAACAGTGTGGGTGAAGATGAGCACAGCAGCGCAACTGAGAGTCTCCTCATTACCCTGCTGTAACTGTATCTCAGAGGTAGACAATAGCCCCAGGCTTAGATTTTCTAAAAATTTATGTGTATCAAAAGGGATCTTGCACAGGCAGAAAGCAGCAAGTTGATTTTTCCAAGAGTAGCTTTGCCATTTTAAGCAGTTGTTGGCTTAATAAGTGAAATAGCTCAGGGCTGTGTGCATGCCACAATGATTGCATTCTGTAAGAAAAGACTGTGCCTGTGGGTCTCCAAGGTTCAGAGCCAAGACTAGTCATACTTGTGGTCTTTAAGTCACAACCCCAAGCTATTCTCACCACCGTAGATAAGGGATAGCTGATCATAAGAATAACACCGATTCCAAAATAACTAACCACAGCAAAATTAAAATGACCTAGTAGAGCAATACAAAGAGCGTGTGATTGACAAGATAGTTGTTCTTTGAAATGTACTGCAGGCAGCAAATAGCATCTTATGCCCATAAGGTATTTTCTATCTTAAAGTCAAGAATAATGATCTGGCATCTGTCCTTCCTGAGTGAAGATTCAGCTCTCAAGGCTCCGGTAGCTCCCTCCCAAAAGCCTCTGGAAATGATTGCAGGGGTGTGCTCATGGCTCGTAATTATACCATGGGATGCTTCTCCTCGTTTTCCAAGAGGGCTTCTCTAATATAAGCAGCTGTGCAGGGAAGTTCTGTCTCTTACACTTGTGCTTAGATGGATTTAAGTCACATTTGTATACCCTTGGAGTGGGCAGCCAGGCAAGGAAATGCAACATCAGCAGGGCCAATTCCTAGTTTATCTTTGCCCCAAGAGCAAAAAAAATTTTAATTTTTATTAAAATCCAAGTGGTACTTCTGCTCATTTCTCCCAAAGCAGCTGCAGGGCACTGTTATCACTGCCTTGTAATCACTCTAATATTTCCATTTCCTCTGTTTGTGGCATGTTGCAAATATAATCATGTAGGACTGTGGACTCTGACGTTCCATGAACATGATACCAGCAGGGAAGAGTTCCCCAGGTCTGCAGCAGCAAGATTTGCCCATAGCACTTTGGCAGCCCATCCCAGCACCTGAACTGCTCGACCATTCTCACCTCACTGGAGCAACAAGAATCAAGAAATACTAATAAGCCAACAGATATTTGCCTCTTTTCTTTTCTTTTCTTTTCTTTTTTTTTTTTATTCCCAGTACAGACTGGAATGCAGTCTGGTGAACAGAAAGCTCTTGGAACATATCAGATGGCTTTGAGGGAAGGAAAATGCTCCTTCTTTCAAAACTGGTATGTTTTCTGATGTTGTCATGGAACTTTTTGTTGGTTTGTTTTGTTGTGTTTTTAAAGTGAAAAGGAGAATTGTAACTTCCTTTACACCAGTACATTAGCATAATACGTTCCTGCCTTCAGGTACTGTATGTCATTGTTGTGAGTACATTTTGACATCTCTCACACTTCCAGCACTCCAAAGATCCATGACAGAGCTGAATGAAAACTTTTTTTTTTTTTTTTTTTTTTTTGGACTTGGCAGGAGCATTAAGAACACATAAAACCTGCCAGCTGTCAAGGATGTAAATGGTGATTTTGTTTCACTTTTTTAATGAATTAAAGCAGGATTGAAATCTGTCCAAAGACAGCATGTTGGGCCTTGCAAGGAAAGAAAAAAAATGAAAGGGAGGGATTTTTTTTTTTTTCTCTTTTGGCACTTATGCTCATGGAGTGTTTATTCTTGGTAGCACAGTATAGGACAGAGCTGGAAGAGCCTTGTCTGTGGCAGGAACTGGTTTTAAGAGAGAAAGCATCTGAGGGATTGAAAAAAAATCTTAATTCTGCCTTATATCAATAGAGGCACCCCAAAATTGCAGCACTCGTCACTGCTTTGGAGAAGGGCGGCAGCAAATCAGTGGCAGAAGTCATTTTGTGTTCCATTTACAGGACAAAGCCAAATTAAAATCTGATGTATTTTTCTTATAAATCATGGTTTTGCTGCCATCTTTTTAGGGTGGGGACAGGTGTGTCTTTAATCTGTCAGGCTGGCATTTGAAGCAACATGTACTTCTGTGGGGACTGTGGTTACTCCCTCTGGTCCCTCCTATCCATGCACGAGTGTTTTACTCTTCCGAGGTGAAAATACGGTGAAGAATTTTACAGGTGCTTTGCTTTTTATGCCCTAATTTCTGCTTTTCAGGTGATCTCCCATTCCAGAACCAGCCAATTTCAGGTCATGTTTCCAAGCTGTGAAGGGGTTATCAGTTATGAAAGCTATCTCAGCACCTTGAAAATTGAATTGCAGATGTCTTAAATAGCACTGGCAGAGGGAAATGAAGCCTGTTCTTTAGGAAAATGGAGTGCCTCACTTCAAAACAAGCTCGTGTTGACTGATGTTCCTGGACCAAAGACCATCCTGGAAGCACAGCTCAGCTCTGGATTTGGGTCAAGCCAGGCACAAGCTCATCTCCAGTAACGTGGGCTGAGCTGGTCCTGTGTACAGCATGGAAGAGATTCCATGTGCCTGGCAAGAGGTGCATGGAGAACATTGGGTCTTGCAGGGATTTACAAACAGGATTCAACTTGGGCTTTGTGAACAGACCCATTAATCCAATGTGGCTTCTCAGGGAAGCCAGGCTCGGGCTGTGCTTCAGCCAGGTGATTTAGACAAAATAGAAGGGAAGATATTTGTTCAGACAAAACAAAAGCGAGTACTAGCTTCTTCCAAAAAAAAGTCAAGATGGACCCAAATTTCTGAAGAAAATGTATAACTCCTTTTTCCTCCCCTCGCCTCCCCTCCAGCCTCCTAAACCTCTGGCACCTACCCACTTCAGCTGGAACAGAATGACTCTTCTCAGGTTTCCAGCCTCTCTTCAAGTAGGAAGTATAGAAAATCTCACAGGAAAGCCTTTTCTTATGAGCTTTCCAGGCAGATTTTTCTGAATAAAGACAGTCTGACACATTTCAGCTATTTATTAAGTCTTCCATTCCCCAGCTTGAATATAAGTATTGAGGCACAACATGTAATTACAGGATGACAATCTGCTAAACCCTACAACCACTTCAGTAAACTTTGTAGGATTGTAGGAAATATAGTGACCGTTTGGACCCTTCTGTCCTCTTTTTATCAAGAGAAATCATCATTTACAGCAGCATACCAGGTAATTCCAGCACTTACTTATCAGAGTGGGAAAGGGTGATGAAATGGGGCAGCTCAGTATTAAACATTACATTGCAAAATTTCCCTCACTTTGGGGCAGTTGTGCATGTTCTGCAAAGACACAGAGCAGGTTCCCTCCCCCACCTCTGGATCCTGCTGTTACTCAGCATCTTCTTCCTCTGTCTCTGAAATGGGGAAAGCCTAATCAAAGAAATTCCCAACTTCCTCTTCCTTGCTGGAAATGAAAGCACAGGAGATGAAAAGAAAGGAATCCCTGCTGCCTTTCCAGGTCACGCTTTGCTCCCCCTCATGTGGGTCTGGGCTCTCTTCCCCACACTGTGAGACCTCCCCTAGCAGGCTCATCTACCTCCACCAGTGGCCCCAAAGCCAAGGGAGTTTGGTCACCAACATGAACAGCCATTGATAAAGGGATGAACAAGGCAATTTAGCCACTTAAATCTCGCTATGGGTGGACACAGGGGGAAAGAGAGGAATGGCTGAGGCGGGAGAAGAGCCAACTGACCACCCCTGACCCTCCTGCCCCCCAAGGCTCAGCACATTTCATGCCACCAACACACAACCCTGAGGTAAATCTTGTGCAGGAGAGAAGTCAACAGCGATTATTTACTCTCTTGCTGAAGCGGTAATTTGTGCTGTATTATGAAAAGTTTTAGGTTTCCTGATGTATGGGAGGCCAAGAGCCCCCAAATTAGGATGCTTGGGTTGGCACCTTCAATGGAAGAAAGGTGCCTGGTGTTTAGCCTCACTTTCTTTGATGGAGCCGCAGCGCTTAACCACGCTTAATCCTTTTTAATGAACACTTTGCTGATGCAAATCAGCCCACAGATGTCTATTTAAAGGAAAACACTGAAAAATCTGCTGGGAGACTGTCTCTGTAATACAGACTTGGCCAAACTAAAGAGTGCCACATAAAGGTGAGTGAAAAATAATGCAAGTTAAAAACGCGCTTCGGGGAAGATGGTTCAGAGGAGAATGTTTTCCCAAGTGGTGAATTTTTCATTTCATAGTCATGAAAAGAAAAATAATTCAATTCTACTCTTGTCTCCAGAAATAGTTCAGAAGAGAGAAATAGAAGCACTGTTTTCAAACAGGACTTTCCTGTCCTTTAAACCTATTTTTTTTCGAAAGGCAGGAAGGAGCACAAAGTAACAGTGGCTGTTTTGCCAGTTGGAAAACATTTAGAAAGTGTGAGAATGTGAAGGGGGGGAGAAAAATCACATCCTTAAGCTTTGTCACTGTTTCTCAGCTGGAATAATATTGGAAAGCAGAAAAATGTTTCTTTTTTCATACATCCTTAGTTTGGAGAATGGTTCCATAGGAAAGCCATTGTCTGTCTCCCAGGAAAGATATTCCACTGAGAAAAATCAAGAGGTTTTCAGCACTTTCTAACCACATGCCTTGTTTTCATTTCTACCCACTGACTGATAAACAGGGCATTTGTCAGGCTGGATATTTACTCCTCCAATGTGTTATTACAAAGCATGTGGCCAGGAAGATCCTTCTGAGCATTATCATTTTCCATTCTTTTCTCTAAGTGGATTTTTAAAAAGAACTCTAAATATGCACTCACATGCAGGAGGTGATCAACTCTTTCTTAGGACCCTGTTCATTCAGGAAACATTTCAAACATTTTCAAGAGCAGGATAATGAGGAGCACATACAAATTTACAGCTTGAGTCATTACTCAATTACTTTTCAAGTTCAATTTGCCATATCTAATTATTCTTATTTTACTATTTTTAATACAGTTTTTGGAGGGCATAATCAATCAAAAGTGTCACATTGCATAAAAATTTGACGTCTCTGAACTGGTGACCTTCCAGCTTCGCTTGATCACCCTTCCCACCCTCACTGGTAGTTGTTTTAATCAAACAGCATTTGGGGTAGTCAGGACAGTCAAGTGATCCAAATGCACCCCTTTGCCCAAGCCATCATTTGCAAATCACTGCACAAGGTGCATGCTTTCCCCTCTTACTCTACTAGAGGCTATTGCTTAAAAGATCCAGTTCCTGTAAAAACAATCACAGGTCAACGCTGAGAGAGTGATGGAAAGGCCCATTTCAGTCATGTGTTTTTTGGCACGGAACCACGGCGAGTGCATAATCTGTATAAATGTTAGCTTTCTAAATAAACAGAACCTCTGGTTGCACAAAGGCACAGAATAAAGTTGAAACTTGTTTCTTTCATTAAGCAGCCTTTCAAAACCGGGGCTTGTTTTGTTCTAGACACCCATCAATCCTGACAGGTCACAATAAACAAACAGCAACAATGGCAACGGAGCCAACCGAGCTGCCCTGCACACTTTACTTTGTTTCCTTTCCTCAAGTATGGAAGCATTTTGTCCACTATCCAAATATAGAGATGTTGGAATGGAAATGGGAAAGTTTTTGGGGCTTGTATCATGCAGTGGTGGGTATCAGTAGAGCGGTGCCACCAAGCAGCCCCATGGGCAAAGCTTGAATTCCATCCACGATTCCTGGGGGATGGTGGTGGGGTAAACTTCCCACTCTGGATCTGTGAGAGTTTCATGGGAAAACTCAGCTGCTGGCAGCAGTCACACCTCAATACCCTGTCCAGACTTGACCCATTTCCAAGCTGCAATATTCTAAGCAGGAATTCTTTTGCTTAGTGTTGCTATTGTAATTTCACCATGCTGTCACAGATATAAACAAGAATTTGGTGCTTTTTTCAGTCTAAAAAGGGCAGCAGGGGCGATCTGTTCATGTACTTTAAATAGCCTGGAAAGTAAAGAGGAAAAAATAATTTTGATCCATCTCAAGCAATTACATATATTAATAAAAAGGTCTCTAAATATTTAGTGCACTGAAGTATTTTTGAAAGAGATTGAAAAGTAGTGTTTTGAATACACTCTGCTATAAATGCCTTAAAAATCCATCATTCCCCAGCCATCTGTTTAGGAAGGCAAAGCTCTGCAGATGAAAAGGCACAGAGGTAGACATCATTTGTCCATGTTAATATGCTGTTTGCCTGTGGGCTCTGTTCCACCTCCTCCCACTGTCTTCTGGATGCTCGTCTGTGCCCTTGTGCCAGGCAGGCCAACATCTGTAGGACTAAGTTTTGCATCTTACTTTCTAAAATTTAAATCAGCATAAATTTAAACAGCATATCCTTTCACTGGACAATATGTAACATGCTACCTTTCTGGGAAAACAGAATGTGGAAAACAAGTACATATTTTATCTGAGAATGAACACTTCACATCACAGATAATGCAGGGATTACAGAAGATATTATTTCTGTGCACTGACAGTACAGACATGCTGTTTCTGGAGAAGGAGGAATTTGGGGTTTACTGTAGGTGGGGTTTAAGTCACTCAGCAGTTTGTCTGAGGCAAAAGTACAATACATGGCTTTTATTTAAAAAAAAAAAAAAAGAAGGCACTAAGATGATTTACTGCCTGTCACACTAAAAAAACACATGGTTACACAGGTAATTTTAAAATGAGGTTCTTCTTTGACTGGTCTGCACAGTGGTGGCAGGACTGTGAATCTTGTCTCAGGAGTTTATATTCATTTTCTTCCCACTGAGTAAAGGCATCAGGTAAAAAAAACAAAACAAAACAAAACAAAACAAAAAAGCAAAAAAAAAAAAAAAACTAAAAAAAAACTAATAAAAAAACCAGAGCCAAACACCAAAAACTCAAACAAACCAAACAAAATTAGCCCACCTTGTTAATTCAAAAATCTTTCAAAATGGCTACAGTAAATTTCCCAGCACTTCAGCATGATTGACATGTGGGAGTCATGTTCTGGCACAAATATATCCTGATGAAGTTATCCCTTCAGTGGTCACAGAAGGTCATCCTTTATGTCTTTGCTCCTTTGTAAATAAGGTCTTAGGTAGCTCCCCTCCCACTTCATGTCTACACAAGATTTCATCCTTTATTAACAATTTGGTGGCTTTCATTGTGTGGTGGCTTTTTTGTTGTTGTTATTGACTGCCACCTCAGCTTTGCCAAAGTGTTTCTTGATTTGCAACTGTGAAAGGAGGCTGGGGCAGAGTGTGACCCATCACCTCTCCCTGTCACACCCAAGATGTGCAGAAAGGAAGGGAACGGGATTAGCAGATCCAGCTCCCATTCAGAGCTCAGAGACAGCAGATCTGTGACGTGCACTGATCACTGATTTTAGCACCACCAAACCCAAAATCCCCTCTCAGTTCTCCCTGATAGAAGCAGCACTCAAAGAGCTCCCCTGTCTCACCCAGTAAAGAGGACCTTTCCTACAAAATGGGAGTCTTGCCTCCTTCCAGAGGTAGAGAAATGCAACACTGGGTTCCCACAAAGTGCCTTAAGCCTGCTAAGAAAAGTAAAACAAAGCACAGTGAACTACACCTTTGCTGAGCAGCTAAGACAGTGGAGTTGAGCGTTTTATAGCTCAAGTCTGTGTCATTCACTTGGCAAACAAAGCTTTCATGTATTAATTAAAATCCCTGAAAACTGTATTGTATGCAAGATCTCACTGGTTGAGTGTCTTTTTAGTGGCCACCTGATCTTGGTATCAATTAGACTGCTGAATAACCTAGTGTCTTGATAGTGTGTCTTCACTCTTCCTCATTTTGAAAAAAAAAATCTTCTGAAATGCCAAAAATCTCTAAAGGCATTTCTGACATTTCAGAAAATATGCTGAGGCTCTTGTCAGCATGGAAAAATGCCTGAATACCATCAATAAAACATTATTAAACATAATTTTCTCTGAATTATGTAATATTTTCCATTTTTTGAAGTACAAAAGATATGTAGATGAAAACACCCGATTCTATAGATGACTTGAAAGTTCAGAATTGCCCTGGAGACCTTTGTGTCAGCCAAAGCAGATGCTGTAATAAAATTACACATACAAATACTTTAACAGGTTGTTCCTAAAACTAGAATCCTGTTTATTGGAAACTCCCTACCTTTGGCAATTCTCTTTAGTTGCTGTAATAAATACTCTCCTTTCTGCAGAGCATAAGAGAAGTTCTGAAAATGTTTGTGAGCTTTTTGCATTGTCTTCCAACAGCCCCTAAACCAAACAGTGCTCATAAATCCGTCCTTTATCCTTGTTTAGTTATTAAATGTTTCTGTTGGATCTGCTTCCCAGACATTTGAACTTTTCAGCTGGCACTTTAGCGATTTGTGACAACTCATAAGTGAGCTACATCCACTTTGTTAAGGGGTTTCAACAACCTCTAAACTCTCATGATCTGTTGGCGTTGCAACTCTCTGGAAACCCCCAAAATCTGACTTTAAACAGCCAAACTTTTCTTATGCAACACATTAGCATTTTCCAGCCTTTTGGATGCCTTGACTCTGCCTTGATCTTGTTTAGAAGCTGAATTATATATAGAAGCTATATTATATATAGAGAATATGTGTTATGTTTCATCTATGGACCTTAGAGACAAACATATAGGAGATACAGTCATTGCATACAATATGAAATACACTCAAAGTATATGCACATACACTGGAAGGGGGGGAAAGTCTAGAATAAAAATGGCAAGACAAGTGGCCAAGCACACTTGTGAAACCACAACTTAAAACTGATTTGAAATGTGTTCTTTCATTTTCTTGGGCTTTTGTAGGTCACACTGATATTTACACCAATTTGAAAGAGGAGCTGTGTGGTGTTTTCAGGTTAAAATCTCCGCTTGTCTATAATGTTTTCCTTCATGCCATTATTCCTCCCTGACAGGTGAGGGGAGGTTTTGACACTGTTAATATAACACAGGGTGTTAATCTTATAATCGCCCTGTCAGCACTTCGTGTCAGGGTGTTAATGGCCACCTTTCAGCCACTCAGGCTCTCCTGCCAATAAAAACACTGCCGGTTCCCATCCAACCAGCAGCTCTGCAGCTACTCTGCCCTTTCCCCTAAGAATAAATACAACATTTCACTAGCCATGTGGCTGTAGAAGATGCTCCTCTCTGTTTATTTCCTCTTCCTTCTCTGCACCCGTTGGCACACAAAGCAACTTTGACACTGAGGACTTTTAATGCGCTTTGCAGGTTTCATGTTATTTTAAAATATGCCAATTAGGTTTTTTTTTAAATAAACATAACACCTTGGACAGAATGAAATGAGTTGTTTTGGTTTTTTTTTTTAACACTGAGAAGCACAATTATTTGTCACAGCACTTCACTATGTAAATGTAACCCAATGCTGTATTTCTGTAATTTCTCAGTGGCTGTGACGAGTCCGTATTTTTCTCTCTGCACAGGAGAGAGGCTTTTCCAGCTTCCTGGCAGAAGGAGTTGCACAATTCCAGATGACTTACTTTATATGCCTAGAGGAGCTTTATTACACAAAGGGAGACAAAGAGAGGAAGAGGGAGAGAGCACACACTCAGAATAATAAACAAAGAAGAATAAACATTCCATAGGGATTCCAGATGCTGCTCCATCCCTCTGCAAGGCCTGCCTGCCTCCCCACACCTTAATGAATATTAAATACAAGTTAACATTCAGCAAGGCATGGGGAGGCCAGAGCTGTGGTGAAACATCACAGTGCAGCCAGTTTGCTGCTCTCACTATCTGGTGTTTGGATTTTTACTTAATTTCTTATAGATTTCCTTTAATCAACATGACGTGGCTGATTGGCCAGGGCTAGTTCCAGCATCGTGTGCTGTCCATCTGGATTTTATACTCCTTGTGTTTTCCCAGCTGAAAAGAAACAGACATACTTCCCAACTCATTAGAACCCAGTCCCCAAAAAAGTAATAGTTTGTTCCTAGACAAAAAATTTGCCTCTCATGTGGGATTTTAATGCAGACCAAAAAAAAAAAAAAAAAAAAAAGAAGCAAAACATAAACAATCACATTAGTAATTATTAGTTTCCATGTCATACCCAGCCAAAGATGCAGTCAAAATTATTTCTGTATTAAAAAATCAGGATTTACTTTGTCTTTGCTTGTTGTAATTTGTAGTAAGCACAAATGCTGGAATTCCTATTATCTGGGATGCACAGAGACGTTCATTATATCACTACATAAAAAATTGTGGGTTTTTTCCACAGTATTTCCATAGCATTTCACATGCTTTGCAACAGCAAAACAAATGTGAAAGGTCAGACACTTAGAACAGAAAAATATACTCTGTATCTTGTTGTGATCAGGCATTAATATAGGAAATATATATCATTTTTGCAAAGAAAATTGTATTGAATTGGATGATTGGATTATTTAGAATTGGATTCTAAATGTAAGAGAGTGTAAGAGGATCTATCATTGACTCCAAGAAAAGTCCAATCAGCCAAGCAGCCTTCACCTCATCCAAGCCAACACAGCCCTTGCCAGTCCTTTTAACAACTTATTTAACATTTGGTAATTAATGCAGTCTGGTTGTCCCAAAACCTGTCCTGGTTCTGCAAAGTTACTCATTCCTCATTCCTGATATTCTAAATCACTGTGGAATTGCAGCTAAATCAAAGAGAAGGTTTAAAGAGCACTTTATTATGCATTTTATACTTCAAAATACATGCACTACCCGGGGGATATAGAAAGTATTTAAAAGAGGCCGTCTGTCTCTAATAAAAGTGATTGACTAGTTTATGCCACACTGCTTCCCTTTGTATTTTACCTGTTACCAGAGACTCAAAAATACCTGTCCTCGGTGGAAGGGGGGAATGTCACCACCAGCAACCAGATCACTGGTTCAGCAGTTTGGCTGGTGGACAGAGATTCAGACCTGCACGTGGATGGAATGGTGTGTGAGAGCAATGTGAGTGAGGGGAAAGAAAGGGAAAGAAAAGCCCTTCCACCTGCAAATCCCAGAGGATCTTAAACTGGTCACTGCCTGCCAAGCAATTTCACATCCCAGTCATTAGCTGTGCAGGAATTTCAGAGTTTCATGTGCTGGTGAGGCTGAGTGGGTCACTGTAGTTCAAAACAAAGAGGTCCAAGATTCCTGTCCAAACAGCTGTGCTTCATATTTGAATTTTTGCCTTGTGCACTGTAAAAAACCTCAGGCCCAGTGCTCCCTGAGGAAGTCTTGCTTAAGTTTTGCTCTCACTTGGTGGAGCACAGAGAAAGCAAAAGGTCCAGACTTCAGCTGACCTTGGAACACTGAGAGTAGATGGTCAAGTCCCCCTTATATATCTGTGTATATTTAACTGCTGTGAACAGTAATGGGACAAACATCTGCAGAGTGAGGAGCAGCTACAACCCTAAAGAAAGCAAATTAGAAGGAGCCAAGAACAAACAAACTGGGCTACATATTAGAATTTTGCCAATGCAATAGCTGTTCCAGAATTACTTTATAGGTTAAGCCAACTTCTC
The DNA here is from genome assembly GCF_971803275.1 of Cyanistes caeruleus. Lineage (NCBI taxonomy): Eukaryota > Metazoa > Chordata > Aves > Passeriformes > Paridae > Cyanistes > Cyanistes caeruleus. The sequence goes on from NC_141705.1 coordinate 77,832,794, forward strand.
CATCTGCAGTGGGATTTCATCTTCCCACCAGAACTTAGCTACCTACCAGCTTTTTGGTGCTTTAGCTTCAATAACCAAAGCAAGAACTCCAAGAACTCTTAACACAAAATAGAAGCAGCTGCAGGATGGTAAAGGAAACCTCTTGGGAATGTTGTGACAGGCACAGTGCTTACAGACTGCAGAGATGTGAGAAGGAGGGAATGCTCTTCAGATTTGTGATTTCTTCTGCCTGGTGGGAAAGTGGTTTCGGAAGAGCGAGAAATTCATATGAACTTGATTTGATATTTCTGAGGACAGAAGCTCTTTATTGACAGCCAGGGTGGTGCTAACATCAATGTTCCCCCTTGCATTTCATTGCTGGTGTACACAGAATGCTTCTTGGGAAGAAACAACTTCCCTTCTTGTCTTTAAAACATTGGCTGTTCCTGAGCTTTTGACTAGGAGTTATTTTGGATTAATTTTTTTGAGATGCTAAGATTCTGTCAGTAAAATTTGGACTGAGACCACTGAAGCAATTTTCACAAGCTTGGATATAGACTGGATATAGACTGGATAAGACTGGATATAGCAGTCACCTGGTCTTACTTTTTAGTTGCCACCAGCCTGCCTTTGCTAAATGGAGGGCTGGAGCCTTCAGCATCAGCTGAGAGATTCAGCCACAGGATGATTAATAGAGAGTGCACAGTCAATTCCCTCATGACTCTACAAAAACTGTAGGCAGACCTTCAGCAGCCCATCAATAATATTTTGAGCCATCCAGGCTCCTCAGATTCCCCACACTGATTGTCAGATCAGTGTGAGAAACACAGGGGTCAGAGCGGAATACGTGCACTTGACTGAGTTACTGCTGTGAGTCCTGTGAGCTGCAGGAATTTATTCCATGAAAGACTTTCCAGGAAGGTAGGAGAAAGCTGTCTTCTGTTTCTCTGACAGAAAGGTGATTGTAAAGAGGAAGATATTCAACCCAATAGAGACCTACAGAAATAAAAATAAACAAAAGGAAAACTGGCTGTTTCTTAGAGACTCTGTGGCTGGTCACATACTTCCAAAACCATATGAAAGCTGCCCCATTTATGTATGAGCTTAGCAGAGAGGAAAAACCCACCATAAAAGAGGAAACAGAGCAACTGTGTGACCTCAATAAAGCCAGCCAAGTGCCTGTTTTATCTCCAATAATGTGGCAGGAGACATGAGCAGGTTTACAGGCTATGTATTGTCTCTCTGGGAAAATGGGGATCCTAACTACTGTTATATTTGGAAAAGACACTGCAGATGCTTCTTAGTCACTTAAATTTCCCTGATTTTATCAAGTTATCTTCTCCAGACCTTAGGTGGAAATGCTGGTCACAGCTAATTCTGTTTCAGTATCTAGGTAGCCATAGGAAGCAAATCAAAGAGCAAGCACCAGAAGTGTGGTCTCCGTATTTCAGGCAGGTGCTGGCTGGCATTGCTTGTGATACAGCCTCCCTCTGGTAGGAAACACGTATAAAAGTAAATTATCTGATTGCAAAAAACCTTTGTGGAGATAATTTAAAACAAAGAAGTACCCAGCATCCAGGATGCTGAAACTCCTCAAAGGAACAGCAGTTCAGTAGGCATAAATGGACACACACAGTCCTTGGTGCTGTTCCTAAAGGCTTTTAAAATTAATTTGCTTCTTTAAGAGAATATTGTCTTCTGAGCTACTATAACTTGGAGAAGGGGGAACTAGTTCCAACTTTGTCAAGCTCTGTAAAAATGAAAAGGTCAGCCATTCCCTCTTCTTCCCACTCGTCTTCCCACTCTTCTTCCTGACATTCTGTCATTCTTCTGTTGTACTGGTTTGGTCATGCTCATGAAACAAATCATAACAAGGTAATACTCATAATTTTTGAGCTATTTGGAATGATTTCTGCTGTTTGGTTTCCCCACATAAACACTTTGTTATGTGGAACTGATCATTTTAAGTCATGCTGAAGTTTGAGGCTTGTTGAATGCATGGTTGTGATGATGCTGTTAATTCCAACATTAATAAATGTGTGTACATGTAGGGAAGCAGAAATGTCTTTGTTTATCCACTGTCAATGAGAACAGAACTTAACTCACCTGAATTTTTGTGAATTCTCATATTTAATCCATTCAATTACATGATCACACAGCTTTTAAAAAATATTCACTCTCTTCTGGCTCTGGCTCTCACCATCTGTTATTCCTCTAAAATTGGCTTTTATATGCTGAATAAATGACCTTCTGTTTTCCTTATTCATATGCCATGTTATGAAAAATCTATAAACACAAGGCTTCTCACTAATTATTAAATTGCCACCATTTATTATATGGAAATATTTATTTTATTTATTCAAACAGCTTTTTTTCCCCTCTTAATTCAAGATAGTCCACACCTTTGAACAGCAGCTGCCTGGACAGATAATGTAATAGATTAAACTTCCTTTTGGTAGAGCAGGAAGAATATCTTTAAATTATTTAAAGTGCTGTCACTTCAGAGAAAAGGATTTTCCCATTATGAGCTTGCTCAGTGTCTCAAACAATGTTTCAAGCAATTTTGATCAGAACAACTGCATGATTAAAATAATAAAACAGAACTCACACAGAGTGCAATATCACAGCAGTTACTAGAACATCCTTTCAAAGTCATTGATGCATCCTGAATTGTATCAGTGATAAACTGGTATTTTGAAGGAGTCCAAAACTTTACCCAATGCAGAGAAGCTGGTCAGTGTGGAGAAAAGAGTGGCCATGGGAAAACTGAAGGCCTCTGCAGAGAAATAGGTTCCTGGTGGTTTCCTTCCATCTTTATGAATAAGACTAGTTTCCAAACAGAGCTGAACTGAGATTTCAGGCCTGCTTTTACTCTGTGTGACTAACAGAGGGGAAACTCTCTCAGCACTGGAAAAATAATGATGGTCCTGTTATTCTAAAGGATATAACCACTGGCCTGGGAAGAGTAGCAGTTTCAGAGTGACCAGCAGCATGTGCATACTGGCACTTTGCTTTTCCTGTTTATTTACATAAATATTCACTGAGTGTTGATTTGTAAAACTTCAGCTGGCACTTCCTCTTCACCCTAAAATTTTATCAGCTTCAGTGAGTGCATTACAGGATGCCAGCTCAGGCTTAAGGTCCTGAATCATGCATTGCGTATTTCTTTCTATCTGAATGAAAGCCTGCTAGCACACTTTCCGATCCAACACCAGGCCTCTGGTGAATATTTATACTGGAAGTCAAAATCTAAAAAGACAAGGCTGTTTTGGAAATTCTGGTCTTAGTGACACAACGATTCATCACTTCTGTGCAGTTTTGGAGCTCTCAAAACAAACATCGCACAATGAAGTCTGAATCAAAGCAAGTAGCCAAAGTTAGTGGTGGTGTTTTCCTTCCTACAGTTTCTGCCAGTCTCAGTGAAGGATGTTTATTACAGACTTTTACAAATTATATGTTAACATAAACCCAAGTTAAGTCCTTGTCTGGAACAAACTCTTGTACTACTAGTATGAAGTTGTCTAAAAATACAGCTTGGAAAGGGTATGACTTGAAATAAATAGAGTAATTTCAAGGGTAATTTGGGTTGCTATGCCTTCAACACACAACTGAGAAATCTGTGATTGCTGAGAAGATTGGGTTTCTGGCTATTCTTTAATGTGTTTATATTTGCTGAAACAGCCCTTGGAAATACTGTTAGGACTGTGTTGAGGATTAAGTTTATTAGTGCTGCTTGTTTCTTGGTAGGAGATGGATAAGGCCATTATGAGTCCATCATTTTATAACGCTTACAAATCACATGCCCAAAAAAGTGCCTCTAGTACCAGATAAACAGAAGACCAGTCCCACCCTCTGGAACAGCTTCCATATTTACTGTTGCTTGAAAGTCTTCCTGAAGCATCTTCTCTGACCTTTCAGTCACCCTAAGGAAAACCATGAGCATGTGAATGCAAAACGTGATATATCCCTGACAATTTCCATGCTCTGTCTCTCCTCACAGCTAAGACATTGAAGAAATTTTGAAAAATAAAAACAAAGTAATTTACATTTTACTGAAGGGAATAGGTTATGGAACTATGTCAAACAGAACACTGCAGCAGAATAAAGCCTGCCAGTAAATTTAACTATTTCTAGAGTTTTATTGCTCATTGTAATTAGTAACATCTTTAGTTAGAACACCATTTGGATATCATTAAAATAAATGAAAACGATCTTGGCCCATCCTTAAGGATCTTTTTCAGACAAACTGTTTTTGTCACTCAGCTCACTAATGCATCATTTTTATCATAGAGTATCACATTACATGCATTCAACGGCTTAGCAACATCCAATGTCCTGTGGAGGTGAAAATAAAACTGCACAGATTCATCACTGCTCTGAAAATTACTCAAATGCCTGTGAACTGTACCTTCACTTAGCAAAGACTTACCAGCCAGTATTTTCTCAACAGCCAGTCTCCAAGCTCATGCTGTGAACCTGAACCTTCTGGAACCCAAGGCATCCTCAGATGGAGCTTTGTCTTCACTTGGGTACTTGGGTTGCAACATCTCTATGTTTTTATTGCTGTGGAGCAACAAGAGGGACTCAAATTAAGTCTGACCCTGAATAATTTAAAGTATTAATTCAAATTAATCTATTTTGTCACTGAAATGGGCTACAAGCATTCAGCAGGGTGAACACCTTCTCAAATTGCCCCTCTAGACCCACCAATGGACATCCGACTGCATGTTCATTAAGGCTCTTCCATATTGGCTAATTACCTCTTCCAAAGCCAAGAACTTCAGCTGTTGGGTTCTTTTCATATCACTTCTCCAGAAGTTCAAATTCACCTTAAATTAATTTCATCCTTAATGCAGCCAAAAAACTAAATTACTTCCTTTCACAGACATTGCCAAATGATCTTCCAAAGCACACAAATACTCTCTGAATTATAGTTAAGGTCACTTAGCAAACAATACATTTCAGCATGTTACAAATGCATACCCAAAGGATCATTTCTGTTATTGAACACACCAGTTCAATTTTTGATTAAAAAATTGTATGTTTATTAAACAGTTTTGAAGATAACAACAAGTGAGCAAAACAAAATGTTGACAAAAGACAGTATTTTTTCCCCCTGTTTACATGGAGAAAGGAATTTGAGTAAAGAATTTTTGCTTCTTCCTCCATAGAATAACACCAGGAAATCTCAGTGGCAGGATCTTTGTGATCTTTTTCAGTTTGTTTCCTCCATAAATATTTCCTCCCATAGAAGGTAAGTGGGAGAAAGAACAAGTTAGAATAACTCCCTCAAGCATCCTCTGAGCAGGACTGTTACTTGTTTTTAGGGGTTGGACTTCTTGTTTTGTTTTGACTTTTTAAGTTCAATGCATAAGTGAGAAGCCCAAGCAGATTTACTGAGCAGTCTGTGCCCTCGGGAAACACGGATCTGCATGAACTTCTCAGTCACTTCCAGGTTTTGTCAGTAGGGCTGAAAAGTCATGGTTCCACCATCACTGTCTTAAAAATTTTAAACTGGGTAAAGTGAAGATCTACTTACAAAAATAAGTCCTGAAATGGCAGAAATATTTGATGTTTTGCCCTATATACTGAGACAGTTTACTTCATGGTATGCATGAAGAAATATATTTGTAGGTCTCTGGGTGGATATTCTGTCTCTATATGTATGTGGCTGTGTTTGAATACTTATGGCACTGATTTACTGGGTTGCCACAGAAATCCTGGCAGTTTCTCAGGTACCAACATTCTCAGGTCCACACTCAGGTGAATGCTTTGAATTCTGCTGAGAATGCCTGAGATTTCCTTTAGCCAGTTTAGAGATGTTTAATTCACAGCAGAGAAACCTAGAGTTAAATGCTTCACTCTCAGGAATACAGCTGACATCTTGCTGGTTTTCCCTGGAAGACTTCAGCCTGCTGCTCTCCAGTGACTCTAATCTGATTTAGCTCTTCCCCTCCATTCATTAAGGAAGAGATTTTTGCTTGCAGCAAAAATCCCTGCTAGCTGGCTGGATGCCTCTAAGTGAGGGGTGGTGCTAGCCAGAAATGTGCTCTCTGCAGATTTAGCCCTGCACTACTTCCATATTGAGCTGACCTCCTCAAATACCAACTGATGACATTGTAGTTAATTAAAATTGGCTTTCACTTAACATTCTTTAAGGTCATTTTAAGTTATGAGGATGCAGGTACAAATAACAACCAGCTCAGTTCAGGAAAGAGGTGGTTTCCACTGAAAAGAAAGTTAAATAACTATTATCCACACCAAACACATTTTCTTCTTTCTGTGCAGTAAATATTCTACTTGTTTACTTCTGCATGTTTGTTCTGTCACTCTAGCAAAAGAATACTGTTGTTATTTTGATATTTTTGTGTACAATATATTATTTTAAGAGAACAGAAACGACTTGTTATATAGGACAAAACTCAAAGTTTTATTTGAAAATGGCTGTATTTGAAGTGGCTTAAAGTCTAGAATGTGTTTTGGATATGCAAATGTTTTATGTTTAACTTCATAATTTCCAGCTGAAAGAAACACTTTTATTGTGCAAAGATTAAACACAATCAGTGCCACACTTAAATTTCTTCAAATAACTTGGAAAATTGTGTGCATCAGCATCACATCTGTACTTCGAATTGCCTTTCAGATGATGCACTTGAAAATTATTTTAACTTGTGAATAGCTTGAATTTTTCTGATCTTAAAATTCCTAGACTCTGATAATGTACTCATGTGTATCCATCACAATCTTATCCATTAAGTGAAATAAAAAAATTAGCTTGTGTTCTTTGGAGCTTATCTTTCTTTTAATAAAGGATCTTTTGAGGGTGCAAAGACATTCAATAGGGTCCCTTGAAACAGGCAGTAAAAGCCCAAGGTCTAAATATTTACTCCTTTTACTTTTCTTCATGTAAGAAAAAATATGCCAGGGTGATGCTTTGCTTATGTTTGACAAGCTCTCTGATGGCAGAATTAGCTTCCAGAAGCCAAATACCTTCTTGAAATATTTCTTGGCATTTTTCTCTGATCAGTAATTACATACCTGCCGATAACAGGAGGAAATGTTTTGTGCCTGAAGATAGCTGAGGTCTCAGATTCTTACAGTTTCCATAATAATTTCCTTCCTGTACTTGACTCTATTCTGTTCCAAACCAAGGTTTTTAGCAATGAAAGGATATGTCAGCTTCTGGACAAATGCCACCTGATCGTGTATGGCATAATCTTATGAATAGAACAGAACGATGAGTATTTGGGCAGTCATTGAAGCATTGATTATGCAATGCAAAATATGAGATTTTCAGCTCTTTTTAATTCCTCAGAAACAACCCAGATAAAAAGCAGCCCAGTATAAAAACTTCTTCCCAGATTGTGTTTCTAATTTTTAAAAATAATAGTAATTCAGACTATTTGGGGTTTTTTTCCACAGCATTAAAGACAGGATATAATATTCAGTCTAATATTTAGTATAGATAACTCTGAGATTTCTTATGTTCTTTTTCCTGCACTTTTCCTAGAATGTAATAAAAGTTTGGGGCCATTGCTTAGTGTGTAATTTGGACTCCTAAAAACTGCTTAGTTTTCCATAAATACCAACCCTCTGAAGGTTCTTAGTGTACTCCTGAGCATCAGCTTTCTCTGCCAGGTCCTCTGTGTCTCTCTTTTCCAGGAATGTAACTTTTCAAGCATTTGTGTTTTCATATCTTCACTTTAATCTCCTGTGCTTTAGTTGTAAAAGTACAACAACATTGCCACTTCCACCAAACACTTTTAGAATCACAGGCAAAGAAAATACGAGTGGAAAGGATGAATCCGCAGCTGGTGATCTTTTCTTTCTGCCTTCTGGCAAGAAATCCTCTTACTCAAACTGAGAAAGTGCCTGCTTACACAACAGGGCTCATGAGCAGACTACTTAAAAACACTACTGTATGCCAAATGTGTCAAAAATAATTTTGTTTTCATCTAATTTCCACTTGATATTTTTTTTCTAGATGGCCTACCAAAAAAAACAATCCCCAAACAATCAAATAAAAATCCACAAACTAGCCTCTTGTATTCTGTTTTGGGGCTGAGGGGCAGAAATTTCAGGGATTTTTTCCAGCATTGGAAAGAAGGCACTTAAGAAGGTTGGCACTTAAGAAGGCTGGTGTTAAGGGTGGGATTCCAGAAGCAGTCAGTACTGGCCTAATGTATCTGTGTGTATAAAAAAATATTTATTGACAAAAAAAATAAGGTCTTTCCTGGAAATCTCTGGGTTTTTATTCATATTCCATTACTTTTTTTCTTTCAGCCATGAGGGACATGACCTGGTACTCTTAGCCACCCCAATACACCCCTCTTAGGGAGGCAGCAGGCCCTCAGATGAGTTTAACAGAGTGGTTTTCTGGCCATGAAACACAGGTGTTTAAATAACATCCTTAGATGAATCCTCAGCACAGTTAGGTTCTTGTATTTCTGGATATTGATGATAAATAGGATGGACACAGGCCCACCCCACACACATCTGGCCTCTGGGAGAGACAGCTTTAAACTGTCAGATTAATTGGCCAGAGAATAAAGTTGGTGTAAATATCTACCTATTTTCTCATCTGAGCTACATCACATTAACCAGCAGCAGAAAAGATGTAGCCTTCAATTTCTGAGCTTCTGCCACAGACAGCGCAGCAGTCAGAAGGGTAAGGGTAAAACTGACTGGCTGGAATAACACCAGAGTGTCACTACAATAAAATATTCACTCACCCCCACTGTCTCCTTATCCCTCCTTCCTCTCCATGCCATGCCTACAAATAACAAATTGGTGGGATTTCAGAGAAAATAATAACACTTGCATTTCCAGAGCAGACAGGGGGAAATCTTTAGAGTGTAGTAGACAAAATGCTTGATGAATGCTGACCTCGGTGAACAATCTAGGAGTTCAACAAGGGATGTTACCCGCAGCTGCTGCCAAAATGTATCAAGAAAGGGTCTACAATTTGCTGAGATGCATCTGTTATGCAAAATAGAGAATTTATGTAAATACCAAAATGCAATATTAAGCCAGGCATATATTAAAACTTAAGGGCAGCATGAAAGTTTAAAAGTTTCCATTCTGAACTTTGGAAAACATTCTTTTGAATATCTACCCCAGATGTCAGTTTATCTCAAGAGTATCCATAATACTACAAAGTGTGAGCACAATTTCTGAACAAAATTCTCAATTTGCTTCAGATAGTGGCATCCTTGGAGGAAAGAAAGAATTTAATTAAATCCTATACAACATTTCTATTCATAAACTTGTCCAAGCAAAACAAGCCATAAATCAATTATGGTTTATTTATTAACTCTTGCGATATGGGTGGTAAACACATATAAAAAAAAAAAATTAACTTGCAAACCAAAGCATTATAGCTGGAGATTAATGAAATTTCTTGATGAATACTAAATTGACTGAAAAATGAAACCTTGGACTTACTAAATCCCTTTGCAAACTCTGATCAGCTTCAGTGAGTAGCTTTGTTCCCAAAACGGGTGAGCAAACTACTTTGCTTTGAAGTGGAAATAAGTGAATAAATAAAAGTTTTAATTTCTTAAACCAGCATTACTTTTTTGAAAGTGAATTTCAATTTTTAAAAGGGGAGACCTCTTGAAGCCAAAATGGAAATGCAACACTCTTGACACAAGGACAAAAAAAAAAGCATTTCATGTTTCTCTGAAGGAAAACATCTTTATCCATGCTGCTCCAGCTCTGCTGTACTCTCCAGGAGCACTCATAACATCAGCTACATCGTTAAACAAACAATTATTCAAGAACTTACACACACAGATGTGTTTTCTCCCTTACTTACAATTTTTGGCTCCTAAACATGTACGGATGTAGTCTTGATTCTCATTGAACTTTGGAAAAGAAATCCATTCCATGTGAAAATCCATTTAGTGCAAATCATCCTAGTGAATTGCCATGGATGCAATATGGAGATGGTTTATGATTTTCTTTTTATTTTTTTCTTTTTTTTTATGATTCAACTCATTATCATAAGTTGGAAAAAATGAAATTTCCACACCAGCTGGGTCATTATTTTGAACATCTGGATGACAATAAACAGAAAATTAAATCCCTAAGAATTTTAATCTAATCACTATCTACATTTATCTATCCTTTACTAGAATCTAAAGGCAATCTCTCTTGACCTGCAATAAATAGCACATTTTATTTCCCATTTTCCATTTTATTTCCTATTTGACAATCACTTTAGAAATTTCAGCTGCCAATGTTCCTGCAATTATTAAGCACACCCTAATAAAAAATGTAATTCTGGGAAGAATATGTGATAATAATATTTAATAATTTCATTTGGTTCTTGTTTTAAGTGCAAACAGGTCCCAGTATTAAGCACAGATCACTTGACAAACTTCCATAATGCAGACATCATTATATCACAATGCACTTTGGAAAACCGCCAGGCAGTGATGCATTTAGGACCTCAAAATTAAAAAGTCAATTAATTCAGAAAATGTGACTGCAGAATAAATCTTCTGTGTGTGACATTAGGACCCCTCTAGAGCAAAGAGACTTTAGATTTCAGCTGCTCACATCCAAAAGTCCATGCACCTCTCTTTTGGAGACAGATGCTTTTTAGTCCTTCCAGTTCTTTAATGTATGCATCTATGCAACTAAAACATGCAAAGAATGTTTTCAAATTATGAATTAGATAAGGGGAAGACGTTAATATTTAACTGGGATTTAATTTCAATGGTTTCTTAAGCAATTAAATCTCATTAGGAAAACTGTAATTGCTAACAGGTGAAGTAAATTTAGAAAATATAGAAACTGGCTTGATTTTTATTAAAGACAAAGATGGAATGCTATTATTTCTTTAGCAAGCATGATCTTAATCTGTGAAAATGATTCTTTCAAAGTCAAAGCCCTTTAGTTAGTGCTTCATGCTGGAAGACAATCACACATCAACATGAACATGGCCAAAATGTCAAGGTTCTATTCAAATAAAGTTTATAAACAAATAATTCTCAAACAACATCTACATGTTAACACTGGACTGGTAATAGGATATGGATATTTTACCATCAAAAACAGTCCTTGAACTCAACACTGGGCAACATATTAAGCGCTGTAATTGTGCTGGAGAGAACAGAAAATAAGGAGTGATGAGATTTTTTGATAGAGACAGAATGTAGAATGATTATTATACTGCATTTTTGAAGTACAGGACAATGGAAATTAAAAAAAAAAAAAAGAAAAAAGAAAAAATTGAGTCCTGCTACAGTCAGTCAAATATAAGACAAAGAAAAATGCTTTGGAAAGTCTTCAGCTGCAGAAAAACAACCTATCTCCATGGGAATTGCATGAATGTCCTGTCTTTTATAAGATAAATTAGTTCTTAGGAGACGGAGGGAGGAAAAGCATTTAGATATTTATGACAGAGATAGAGTATAAAAGAGAGCTCAAGAACACAAGAGCCACTGAGGCAGAGTAAAGACACCTGAAAAATGAACCACCACAAAGAGGTGTTCAGAGCACTCCAAGCTTCAACATCAAGTTGAGACCAAAAAGATAAGAAAGGAGTTCAGTATTATGGGAACTCACAAGTCACTCTTCAAATCTGGGGCAAATTCCCAGACATCTGGAGCATGAGGGCCACTTGTGCATAGCTGAATGTCAAAATAGAGCCAAAGGCCATGTCCTGGCAGCTCAGAAGCAAGGAGTGCCACTGGGAGCAATGTGCTTGAGAATCCTGTTCCTGAGGGTTAGATGGAGGGAAATCTGGGGGCTGTGGAAGGAACAGATGAGGAATGTGGCCTGGAGGAGCACTGGGCTTGAGGGTCACAGAGGTCTGTCACAAGAAGAGAGCTGAGAACCAGACACATCACATAAGGTAATGCAAGTGGCTGGGATTTAGTCCACAGGTAAGAAATACTAAGGTGACCAAACCAGATACTTGTGAGATCTCTGAGAGATGGGAAGTCTGTCATCATCCTCACTAAGTGCTGTTTCCATGAACATCTCAGAACAGGCTCCTTCCGAGGGCCCTGTGCCTGCATTTTTCTGTCGCCGGTGCCTCCGAAGAGGGAAGCCTGCGGATGTAGATCCGACTCTCCTCACGTGCACGTGAGCAGCCAGCTGGGTAAGTGAGGGGTGTTTGCTCACACATGTCACAGAGATGCACGTAATTTTCAAAGTGTACAGCATGCTCTGACAACCCAGGCTTTCACATAGAGTGGTTTAGTGAGGCTTCTCACACCCTCCCACTCCGTGCCCCCAGCCTTCCATGAAAGCAAAGGCAACATTCGGAACTAAGCTCACTAAAAACGATTTGGTTCATTGCTGCACTTCAAGAATGTGTAAAAAAACTCATGCTGCTGCCTTGTGACACAACACAGCACGTCCCAGAGGTTGGTTTTAATGTATTTACTCTTCCAGAGCACCACGACTTTTAGTAAATGGGCAACATCTGATGTAGTTCTGGTCTCATCACAACATGTTTAACATCTGGGAGAGCTGCCACTTGTGAAGCCAACCAGCGTTCCACTGACAGACAAAGTGAGCATTATACTGAAATGCCATTCCTCAGCTGTTTGCAGAATTAATTTCCCTGTAGAATTTTCTAATTAGTTGGCTCTTTCCAGCCTGTTCTCCACAGAGGAAGCAGAAAGGAAGCAAAATGCTAGCACCTGCTCCCAAAGCTCTGGCTGGAAAAAAAAAAAATAAAAAAAAAAAAAAAATCAAGGATGACATATACAGTAAGTATTTAGGCACTAGAAAGCCTTCTATCCATGCAGCTGTGGGGATGAAGTAACTCTGTTTGAAAGCTTAATGGAGATTCTTCTGTGGGGAAGAATTTCCAGTGGCTCACATTCCAGACAGTTAACCACATTACCGAAGGGAAGAAAAAGAGATTTGTTCAAGCATTAAAAACTGTCTTAAAAAAAAAATACCAAAAATTAAAAAAAAATCCCCAATCTGTAGAAAAGCAGACAGATGAATTGAGATCTGAGGATGATTCTACAGTCACTCACTCCATTACCTCTGGGTTATTTTCAATCATCCTTTTTTTTCCTATGATTTTGAATTAAAAGCTATTATTATGTTGGAATGCAGTGTATATTATCTTAGAAGGAACAACTAACACAACAGAGTTTGTTCCTAACTGAAGTGAGTCATTGGAACAAAAGAAATAACGTGGTTCTTGCTTTGAATTTACCTGTAGTGGGTCAATGTAACAAAGAAAACATAAAAAGGTATTTCATGAAAAATAAAAATTAGAAAAAAACAGTCCAAGAATGATAATTTGCATTTTTGACTACTCAGCCACTTTGCCAAAACAATTTTTCAGCACTGAACATTAAAGAAGATGATGGTCAACAAAAGTTGGAATGCATGAAGGAAAAAAGCTCCCTTATGGAAATTAGGATAAGCCATTAGCACTTCATTAAACAGTTCTCACTGTGTTTCCACAGTGACTTTACAAAAAGGTAGACCTTGCAAAGAACTAGGGTTTTAACATAAGATCACAGATAAAATCCATTTAAATTAATTAGGTGTGTGTTTGGATCAGCACAACGTGTGATGTTGGCCCAGAGATGAGCAAGTTACCCATTAATAAAGCAGATGGTGTATTAAATGTACTGTTTTGTCTAATTTTTGTATAATTCCAAAGTTCTTGAAAGTTGTTTTTTAATAAATTCAACATATGTGTCTCAGTGCATGTATATATTTGGAGTAGGGGTACGTGGGATTGAAAGACTTCTTAATTAATAATTCATTAATTTCATAGAATCAAGACACATTACATTTTCATAAACTCATAATTTTCCAGGACAATTTTAGATAAACAAATGCAACAGGGAGTGTAGGTAGGAGGAAAGGTTTTGCTGAAACCAAAGGAAGAGAAGACATAAAGTTGTCAGCAAGAGACAAATGCCCAGACCTTGTTCCCCACTCAGAGAGACGATTTTGAAAAAGTAACAAATAAAGAGTGGAATCATAAGGCAAAGCTATTCCTGCTTTTCACTGGCAATGCTTGGCAATAGTCTCTGGTGTTCTGGTTGTCTATGGAAAATCCGTGTATGAATGAATGGCATTCGTCCCTGTCATATGAGGTGGTGTTGACATGTCAATTCCAAATGTCTACAATTATTTCAAGTGGACTTTCCCCCAAAGACTACATTGGAGAGGATAATTTCAAACTGCAGAAAACCCAAGTAAACAACACTCCTTTATTTTCCTCGGAAGAGGTGCAGCTAAATTCATCCGCGGCTTTGAAAATCACCCATGATACTTTAGTCTGGCCCATTAACTGCACCTGTTCTCTTTTCTCTTCTTTTCTGGGGTGGAACGGGACTGGGTGGGAATTATTTCCCTCTCAATAGCAAGTGTCTGGCTTCTAAAGGATGCATAAAGTATTTTATTTCATTACTGTCAAAGCATTTCAAATTAAATAATAAACCAAAACCCTTCATCTCATTATTTTCTCCCTTCAAAATTAAAAGTAAATAATGGGAGGGAAAGCATGTGCTTGGAAAGACAAATGGGTGATAACTCACAGAGAAACGTAATGTGAAAGAATACATCTACTTTCCACAAATAATGATCTAAATTAATCCATTTTATAGGCTTCTCTATATTACTCACTTTGATAAAAGTGAAATTTTTCAAAAGGAAAGCATATCACTGAAACAACTTTGACTTATTTCTGTTAAGAGTAGACTTTCCATAAATATAAGCATATATAAGCTGCTACAGGCAGCTTCTCTCCAAAACCTTAATCATAAAATTGACTCAAATTTAATTTACCTGTGGCTCACTGAAACAGGCTTTATTTTTTCCCTTAACAAGTAAAGTGACAGTGAATAGCAATTTGAGTATAAACAAGACTTTTGTTCTCAGACTACTACAGGTCATAATATTTGACTTTAGCTAAATCTGAAGTCAAAAAAACATGCTAAGAAAACCTTGGTTTGCTGGCGGAAATAACCCCTGCTTATTTCCCACACTCTGAAATTAAAAAAATATTAAAACTAAATATAGTTGAGTCAGTGACCTTTAAAAAATCTGTTGGGGGATTTTATATTGGTCGTGCTCTGTTTTGCTTTTGATTAGTTTTGACTAGTTTATCTGCAAATCTAAAACACATGAAGAACCGAAGTCTGCAGAGCGGAAAGGAGCTGTTTTCTCTGGGAAGCCTCTAACCTGTTGTAAAGAAGAATTCTGTATTGTGGTGCAGCTGACTCAACCCTTATTTCTCTCAGCTACCAAGAAAAGAAAAAAAAAAATACATTTTTTTGTACCTTTCCAAAAATTTAGAAAAACATTGGATAAATGGATGAAGAGGAATGTTTGACTCACACCCCAGAACACTGATTCAGGAATCACCTTTTTACTGGCTGCCTTGTGAATGCCAACATTGGTTGGTGTTACCTGCTTTTTTAGGACACTGAAACCACACCAATGCTGAGAGGCAAAGGCAGAAAATGTTGGTTTGCCTTTAGCTGTGACAAATATCTAACAGTGGCATGCATGGGGCGAGAATCCATAAGTAGTTTACACGGTGTGATGGCAGCTGGGTGACATCTTTCATAAATTTGGGCTTACAGCTCTCTGTCCCTCTTACCCCTTTCAGCTCCCAGACACATAGTGAGTCCCACTCTTCCTTGCTTGCTCCCTCTTTTGCCAGTTGTTTCCCCACCCAGGTGGCTCACACTGCTTTCCTTGACTGTGTCCATCTGGGCTAGGGCTGCCAAACAACCAGAGTGTGGCCAGATCCCAAATCCCAGTGCAGACTCACTGACCACCTCTATTTCCAGCGCCAGGCGCGGCAGCCCCAGAGCGGCTCGCAGGTTGCAACATGTGTATTAATATGGCTTTGCTTTCTCGTATCCTTATCTCTAACAGCAAATCTGTGTAGCTCAGGATATGAACTGCAAATGAGAGATGAGGAACTGGTTAGTGCTTATCGGGAACGATGGAATTTGAGATTCGGAGATGAAGGGGGGTTGTTAGCTGTGTTTTTTTAATGAGAGGACTGGCTGATGTTTATCAGTTGACCCTTGTTTCAGGTAACGGAGCAGTTGGCAGGGAGCTATTCATACTGATTAGATTGAGTGAGTTGGTATTCAGATTAACTTCTGATTTCCCTCATATTATTTGTACAAGCTCTTTATTGCTCTGGATAATTCTCCCCTTCCTGGTTTAGGAAGTGGAACTGACATCCTCCTGGAGCACTGCTACCAGCTCACCCGATTTTATTATGTGGGACGACATGATGGTCATAGATTAACTCAACCTCTTACTATTTTCCTGTATTAAAATTAGACCTCTGTGACATTTGCTTTGCTCTAACCAAACAGGAGTAATGCACAGCTTTATCATCTAGGAAAGATTTATGGTACTGAGACCAATCAGGATATTACTTTTAATCAACATTTCTGTGGCTAAGGCAACTGCTGTCTTCTTTCAGGATTGAATATTTGTGTAACCTGAGTGGCTTTCAGCCCTTGCTTTTTCTGAGAGTCCCTAAAACTCTTCTGCTGTGGCTGGAAGGAATTATAATGTCCTCCCCTTCCCTCTCCCCTGCTAAGCTCATTGCAGTATCTTTGGGTTTCCTTCCTCTCTTGTAACCTCTTATTTGTCACAACCCTGCCACAACAGATCCTTGAAATGATCCATCAGAGATGCAGATTCATGACCAGTTTTTCATAAGTTCCCTTATTGGATTTAAAAGCCTGACCCCAACAGACCTTGCAATCACAGGTGAGACTTCCAGGTAGAACAAGTAATAACTTCACACATATGTACGTGAAGATTTCCACTACACTGGCAAACACAATTTTATTGACATTTCCTTTTCCAACCTGGCTATCAAACCTCATATTTCACATATCTGTAGAGAAAACCAGGTTTGTTTTCCATGAATGGGCCACATTATGGGGTTTCTTTATGTTATTCCATCGCCTACAGGCTTTTATCCAAACCAAGCAACTAAAATAAAACATGGCTTCCTTCCCTGAGATGGTTTCATAGCCCAGCTCTCCAGCTTTCTCCCGTACCACAAACATGCAACACAATTGTGCAACAGCCGAGGAAGGAATGGTGAGATCAGAGCCGTGACTGCAGACATCCTGACATGGGGATCTGGCAGTTATTCAAGACAAACACAATTAGAGGACTTACCCTTGCGTGAAGTATTTGCTTTCTTGATAGTCACCAGCCTTAACCTCTAGGAATGCTTACGAATCAGATAACGTTCCTTGAGGAGGGCGAGCCTTTTCAAGCTCCTCTGTCCTGCTTTAGCCAGCACAGACACAAAGAAGAAAGACATTCCGCCGCGTCCTACAGCTTCTCCCAGGGAAAGGCTTTTAAGAAGCAGAGAAGAGTTGTGGTCTCAAAATCCCTGCCAAGGATTTGAGAACACAGTATCACACAGAGCTTTCTCCTCTTTCTACTATCGGCAGGAAAAAATGATACCACAAGAGACAAACTTTGAAATTCTCACCAAACATGAAATTAAGGGGGATTTCCTGAGTCCTGCTCCTTGGCTTTGCATTGCAGTTGACTTGTCTGGCAGTGGTGATACCACAGAAGGACAGCAGAGAACTACATGTCTTGGAAGGCTCATATGTGTGTATCTGCATAGATATTTGTGAGATGGACACAGAAAAAAAGTTCATTATTTTAGAAACTATAACCTAGTGTACATGGGTGTTACACAACTTACAAATTCTTAAGTGTGACAACAGAAATATTTCAGTAGTATAATTCCAATCAGTGTAAGTCCTGGGCTTTTCACAGAGGAGCAGCATCTTTAAAATGGCAAAAGGAGCTGACCTCTAACAAAACATCTGCTCAAAAATTTTCAAATGTCAGTCTGACACAGCAGTTACAAGGGAAAGTCTTGTTCCAAAATGCCCAGTAATTTAAATTATTCTCATCTCACACTGCACCAGTGACACACGAGAACTGGACCAAAGAAGGGTGCAACACAGCAGTGCAGAGGGGAAGACCAGTGGGATTTCCAGATGATGCAATGGGACGTGACACGACTACCACAGCTATGCAAGATACACAGAGGCTTAATGGGTATAACATAAAACAAAATAATAATAAGAGAAAGTGGTAAAGATAACTCCAACCCAGAAACACTGAAGTGAGAGGCTCTGACCTGTGTGACCTGCCTGAGCAAACCCAGCACCTCCCTGCAGGACCACTTATCCAACACCAGCTTTGAAACTGCATCCTGGAGCAGCAACCCCAGCAGCTATAGGAGGAACAATTGTGCAGTGTTGCGCCTTCCCAAGTGACCAGATCCACTTTTCCATTGTTGGCAGCTTCCACAAATATCAACAACCTGAAAAACAGTGGAGACCACCAAAATACCAGATATCTGAATAAAGTCAGAATGAGACACTCCCAAAAATATTTCTAACACTCTGAAATTCACACACACACACACACACCTTCCCAAATATCCAGGGGAAAAATTTTGCACGGGACTAAAGGAAAAATAACAATAATGCTTCAGACAGATATCAAGGGTCACAGAGTTCCAAGCTAAGGAGCTGGTTTAGGCTATTTTGGTGCACACAAAACAACCTGGCCATGCTCAAGGGGCAGAATACCTGAGCATGGTATTAAACTACTGATAGTAAAGCAGTTGCATCAAGAGAGCAAATAAAGCAACTAAAACACATTTCTGGAGTAGCACTGTTGACATCTGCAGACCCACCCAAGCCAGGCACTCATCCCAAAATAAAAAATTGGCAACCAGCTATGAATGGTTGCTGGTCTTGACTTTTTGTAACTCCACTAAAGAAGCACAATATAAATCTGCAACTCTGTATCCGGACAATAATTGGAATACATCAAGAAAATGCTTGCAGTCTTTCCAGATGAAAAAAAAAACAAAAGAAACAAAAGGGGGGAAGAAAGGAGAGATTTCAAAATCTAACAGGGCTTATAAACAAGGATGTTACTTTCCCCTTTCTTATCCAGAACCTCCCTTAATTGAAAGGATCAGTATCTAAAGCAACTGGTGCTGCCCTGCACATGAATCCCCTTTGCACCTCTTCCTTCTTATTTCTTCAGTGCTTTTATTAACATTAGTGACTTATCTAAGTATTAGAATGCTTGGCTGCTTGGAAGCTTATCAACAGCAAATTTTATGGGCTGTTTAGTGATGGAAACAGGAGGAGATGGAGCTCTCCCCCCCCAGCTACCTCGATATGGAAGTCTTCAAGAAGCCATGGAATGTGCTCTCTGGTATTTTTGGTATCTTTAAAGTGTCAAGAGTGCAGAATTTCTCTTGTCAGTTGTCACAGTGTGACTCACAATTAGAGACATCTGCTCTGCATTCGCCTCCCCAGGGGCACCGCTCGTTTTTCACCAGCTTCCTGTTGTTGACAGCACAGTTCCTCCCTGTATCACTCTCCACCAGCACCCATACTCCTCACAGACATTGCAGCAGGCTTAAGCAGATTTCCCTTGGGAAAGCCTTTCCCCTTGTTTTGCTAGTGATTGGAAAAAATATAGAACGTTGAGAATGCTCTGAAGGCAGAGGCTGTGTTTCTAAAGGAACAGAACAAATTCCATTCTTTCTTCTTTTTTTTTTTCAGAAGGACCCCATTGTTTTTAGATATCTTTCAAAAAATCTCCACATTTTTGCATTTTTGCTACATCCACTTTTTATTTCAAGCGAGAGAGCAGCTTAAAAAATGAGACATTTTTTGTTCTGAGTCCTTGTCAATAATTGGTATAAATGGGTGAATAATACTAACAAAATATTATTCAATTAATTTTTCAAATACTAGAAATAATTTCAAATATTAAATTTCAGATGAGGAACACACTGCCTTCCCTTCCTATTCCACCCAATTAACAAAACAGTTGTGCTGCTGGTTTTTCACACCAAATCCTTAAGCTGAGGTAGACTAACTATACCAAGCACAGATTTGTGCTTTGTGCCTGGCTGATGTCTGGACAATGCAGAAATACCAAATACCACCTGGGCTGGGTATGTGCCTGAAGCACAGATCTGTTGTGTGTTCTACCTATTTTGCCCCTGTGGACTGGAAATTTTATTTCTTAGGCTCTGACCAGTAGTAACAGATTTGAAATTCTACTTTCCCCAGGAACCCA
Source organism: Cyanistes caeruleus (assembly GCF_971803275.1). NCBI lineage: Eukaryota > Metazoa > Chordata > Aves > Passeriformes > Paridae > Cyanistes > Cyanistes caeruleus. The sequence goes on from NC_141705.1 coordinate 77,852,891, forward strand.
GCTTTCTTGAAAGAATCTCCAGTCCTGCAGGAGCATAAGATCTTAGATATTGTCAGTTACTGTAGTCTTTCTTCCCTTGTCTTGGAAATTTCCATTCTGTTGAATTCTGTCAAATTCTGTTGGTCCAATGCTTTCCTGTTATGTCCCCTGCACAAGGAGCAGCCCAACAGAAAATTCAAATATTCAACAAAATATAAAGGCATCTTCCACAAAGATTATTCATTTTATGCACATAACACTTTTTTTCTGAGCCTTTAGGGCAGCTCCTGGGCCCAGTTCCTGACCTGACATGGGTGAGAACCACTAATGTCCATGGTGCTCCCATGGACACTCCAAAGAAACTGGTAAATCATCTGGTTTTTTCCACATCCTACCAATAAATGTTGCATAACATTTTTTTTTTTGTGTGTGATTCGCTGGGGTCTTTCCAGAATTTGTGTTTGACTTCTCCCAGGAACAGACTCTTATATATTCACAGTCCACCAAGCACAAGTTTAGCAGAGTCCAGATCATGATGCATCTGCACTCATTCAGTCACAACACGTCAGTGAGTATGCACAGAAGCCCTTCATTTGCCTTCTAAATCAGGACAGTGTAACAGCTGAAATATTTCTCACTGACCCTGGTCTTCAACACAAAACTAAACTTCTCTATGCTATTTCAACATTCACTCCACCAGGATTATATTTAAGGTCAACACAATTTGGGCTCTGGACCCAGACTGCTTAAATTATTCAAAAAAATATGAATCCACGCCAGTTAAATCAAGAAAATATGTTCTAGAAAAGATAAAACACATCCTCTGTTTAAAAACACATTTCCAAAAAGCAACTCTAAACTCATAAAGCTGTTATGAAATCCACAGTTCCTCCAAGCATGAGGTGAACTCTCTGCAAGCTAGAATATTAACTCAAATTTGTTGGGTAATCTAGCAAACCTAGATGGGGAGAAACTGGAAAGGGAAAAATGGATTCTTTCAGTGTTGCCTCAGATTGTTCATCCATTATACAGCCCAGGCACGTATCTGCATTGAAGGCTTTTAATGTTCCACAGCTGAATTCTCACTTAAAACCTGCATTTGCTGAAGCCATGAAAACCTGAATTTAAAACAGTCTCTATTGGATCCATTGTGGAGCTGCCACTAAAAGGCCTTAAAATGCATTTGCCACTCAATAATTATTGTTCCAATAGACTGTAGCAAATTATTTTTACAGATTACAAACCCACTGGTTTGGCCACCTACTAAACACAATCTTCTGGGACTGAAGGGCTCTTTCTGATAACTGTTAAGTTGTTCTAAAAAGCTGATGCAAGTCAAGGTTGGGTATTTTCCACTTACGAGGTTTGGAGAACTGGATGTGACAGCCTGCTCATCACACTTCATCCCTCTGACCTGTGTTTCTGTTTCCTGCTCATTCTATCTGTAGCTTCAGTCCATTTTTTTACAGTAGTGTCCCAGCATTTTAATGATGGAACCATCAGCAAAGCTACACAGCTCAATAACTTATTCTTAGCAAATAAAGCTATGTGTTTGCACCCAGGTCATACCTGCCAGGAATTGCATGATTTAAAAAGGTATATCCAGCCATAAGATTAATACCCACTTTGAAATTAAATTTAAATGAAATTTAATGGAAATGTACTCAATGCTTTGCAGAAGAGAAAACTGGTGGCAAGGTGGACTGAAAAATCAAAATTATACTGAGGCACAGTATAATTCTTTTCAAGCAAAACTGTTTAATGTAAAAAAATTATTGTGACTGGGGGAATCTGGTTTTACACTGAAAACCTCAAACGTTACATCACAGATAGACCTGAGGCCTTGCCTTTTAATTATTAATTTCATAAAAGATCCCAAGAGCAATAGAAAGGTCATGAGAGCTGCTCCAATCCATGGGCAGTTAAGTGGGAGAATGTTCTGCTGCCCTTTAGCCTTTGAGTGTGCTGCAGGACAGGGGGGTTTGGTGCTAAACGACAAATTGAGTTAGAAATATTTAAGTCATAAACCATAGTAAATCTTTTAGCACTTGAAACACCATGAGACACTCCAAGCTGAGAGCAAATGAAGTGTTAGTCTATGCATGTTTAAAAATGCACAGGGGCTGTGTTTACTGAATTATCCATTTCTTAGCTGTGTCTCCTTTAGGAAGCTGACATCCAACATTTTCCCACCAAAAGAAACCATTTATGAAAAGTGCCTCTATCATGGTTTAAGAAAAGAAAATAATATGTATCTCTCTGAAAGCAAAATTATGTAGGTTGCAAAGTCAAGGACAGCTAAATTAGGAAGTGGCAGATTTATGTGTGCCTGCATAACCTCTACTTGGCCCTCTTGTAGGTCTTGTGCCCCGAGTGAGACAGAGGTCCTGTGGAAAAAATAGTATGTGATTATGCAATTAAAGACTATATCTTAACACAAAAAGCATCTGATTTAAGCTTCTGCTGGCAGCTGTGAATAAAACATTTCCTAACTTTTAAATTCTGGGCTTTGCAACCTTAGCACAGGATTTGCGTCAGGTGATATCTTCACATGGCTTTTATACATAGGTACAAATTAATTCTAGCCAAATTACCAAGATTTTACTGCCACACAACAGTTTTTTCTTTACTTGAGTTGAAGAAAGAAGAATATCAGGAGGATCCTGTAAAGGAATACTCTTCCTGGAAGGGGAAGAATAGCTGTGGCCTTCAAGTGGAGCCAGCAGAAACTTTATATAAAATGGGCTCATCTTCCCTTGCTTACTGATCAGCGTTGTGATCAATATCAGGGGCACACTGAAATAAAGATTATTGCTGCCCAGATCTGCATCTCACCACAGGCTTTGCTTTTGTTATCAGAGTCCTCTAAAATGAGAGCCAGACAAATGGTTTCTTCCTAACCGGTTTCGAAAGTCTGCTCAGAATTCCCAAGGAAGACTCATATGGACAGGAACCTTCCTACCAAAAGCCTTCTGACCAACAGGACTGCACACTCCTGGGAAGAAGAAGTCTGAATGAATTGCCACCACTTCTTCATGCCAAGTCCCTCAGGGCCTGTCCTATTCTGACACGACCCTTTCACAAGAGGGGAGAGCAAACTTTTTGCTTCCCCGCTAAAAGCATACAGCAGAATCCAGCATAAACTTTGAGCTGAGCTTGAGTCAATGTAGTTCTTGTTATTTTAATCTTTCCTTTCTTTGCTTTATGGATTTAGTCAGGGAAATCAAATATTGAAAAAGCATGTTAAGTGCAATGCAAGCTGAGACTGTAAAAGTGCCAAACTGATTAATGAAGTTACTATAAAATTTGCCACACTCTTTAAGTAAATGATGGTATAAAGTCATCACCCTACAGAAGAACAGAAAATGTCATGTATTTCTGAGTCATCATAGTTGCAGAAAGTCATCACCTTTCACTACCTGACTTTTAACCTTCTAGAACTTTAGACCTCCTTCAGCACATATGACATTTTTGGATTAAAAGTTAGTACAAAACCTGTGTATTCTGAGAGTCATATAAAAAAAAAAACAAAAAACTCTTGAATCCGGATCTTAAATGTCTAGCCAGGAATAAATATTTCCTTACAGATTTTTAAATACTTGAGAAAAAAAAATAAAAAGGGAAAAAGAAAGGCTGCTCAGGTTTGGAAATATTTCTATAACAAAAGCTGCTCCAAAACATCGTGTGCTCCAAAACACTGTGGCAAACAGTATAGGTGCAATTAGGACACTGTTGTCTTGACAACATCATGCAAGAAATGAAAGAAGCATTACTGTTTCTTGAAAGAAAGCTGCAGTGTTATTCCTTTAACTCAGAATATTCCACTCAAGGATCTCAAAAGCATCGCTCAAAATGAATGAGCCAAATAGCTATCAAGGGGAGCCAGACTTCATTTTGAGACTACAGCATAAAATCCAAAGTGAAGCTTCCTTCTCTGAAAGAACAATATCAAGCAATACTACATCAGAACAAACCACTAAAGGTTGCAGGAGTTGTGCTGGATGTTTTGGGGTTAGCCCTCCTGCAGTGCTCATTTTCATGGATAACTATCACTATGGAAAATGTGGATGCTGGGGTCTCTCACCCTCACCCAGGGTGCCAATCAACCTTTCTGATGGATTCCAGCAGGCCTCACTTTTGCTCATATCCTCTTGTGCTGCTAAAATTGAGAAGGGATTTAAGAAAAGTACAGGAGTAACAGCTGGACTTCCCAGAACAGCAGATCCAGTGTCAGGGCTGTTACCAAAGTGATCCTTTACAGGACAGGAAAATGTCCCATCCATGAGGAACAGATGGAAGAGAAGCAGTGAGGGCTGGATCTCATTGGAGTTTATCACAAAATATTCCACAGTGCCTGGTGAAAGCTGGAAGCCCTGGAAGCCTTTGGGCCCAGATGTAGAAGCTACAAGGAGCCCAGGGGCCACTTCTGGGTGCAGAGTGGAAGGTGGAACACGGTGCCAAGAGTGGTCCCACCTGAGAAGCCATTTAGCTGTGTCACTGAGGGGCTGCACCATAGAGAACAGACCTGCTGAGAAGGAAACACCACCCAAAGAGCAAGAACTTTTCTCTGCTAGGGAACAACTTGGGAAAAGGTAGAGCCATCAGCTCCAGGGTGTGCATCGTGCCCCTCAGGCAGCTTGACAGAGAAGTCCTCGACTTGGAGAATGCCTTCACTTCAAAAGATCCCACTTGAATGTGAGGATACGCACTGGCAGCAGCGGGCTCCTTTGAGGTACATTTCCCCTCCCAGCAATATTTACCTAAGAAATTTCATGCACAGAAAAGAACGAGTGAAAGGGAATATTCAGATGCATGACAGGAACAGTCTTTATTGCGATTGCTTTTTCAGCCAGCACTTTGTTTTCTTTTAGTGGAAGCCTGACAGTCATAAAAAGCCATTGTAAGTGCAGCCCACTGAGAAGCAAACCACAGGCCTGCCTGCAGTGTCGAGGGTCGGGATCATTATGTTGTTAGTGTGCCACCCGGAATCCAGGCAATGCATCCGCTTACTCTATTAAATTAAAGCATTTCCTGCAGCAATTGAGGAAGGATAAAGAAAATAGGTGCTATTGTAAGAGAGTTGTGGGGTTAGCCTTTTTCTCAGCAAGCCATTAGGGCATGGCAGCTTCTAGCTTGGAATCGCAGGATCTCTCATCTCCCAACCATTACCACCAGGTCATAAACGTGAAGGGCTGGAGCCAGCAGTATTGCTGTCAATATACAAGCTGCAAATGGGACAAAGATGGGTCTCTAGTGGTTTTCACTGTTTCAGCTTCCCCAAGTGATGCATCCCCTGCACTGCAGGTTCCCATCCCCCTGGTTAGTCACTCTGTTTTTAAGCCGCTGCTCTTCCTGTGGGACCCTGCTTCTCTCTGCATTTGATAAGGAGATTACTTGGAATGGAAGTGGACAGGCACAGGTGGTGGGACCACCTGCTACAATCTCTTCAGTGCTTTTGGACAGTATAATAGTGTTTGGATTTAACCTTCATATTTCCTTTCTTCTTTTTTTTTTTTTTTTTCAACCTGAAGTTAGCTTTCAATTCATTTATTCAGTGGTCTGAAAGGAGGAATTATGATGAAAGACACTATTCCCTTGGACCTGGAAAAGCAATTTGCTAGAATATTGTTCCCGGGACAACAAGCTCATCCTTTGTGTTATTTCAAAACCTCTGGCAGGAACAACAAAATTGCAACCCAAAAGCTCTTTTTAAGGTATTTCTCTTTCCCTTCACTGCCTAACAATTTCATGTGCCTTGTTGCCTGACTGCTCCTGCCAGCTCCCAAATTTTATGTGGCCATGCACAGCGTTAAGAGAGTATCTCACTCCCTCATTTGGCTGCGTTACAGCCTCAAAGGGTATCTACAACAGTGATTTATTACGACAGAGGGTTTCTTCTCTGTATAAAATAGAAGGCTCAGTTTGGTCAGGCTCTTGTTTACACAAATAATAATTAAAAAAACAACTAGTGTTGATTCTAAAGAAGCCACATTTTCCATGAACTTGCTATTTTGGGACTGAAAGTCAGATAGTCTCAGCCTAGCCCAAGAGGGAAGAAGAAATCCATTAATTGCGTGGCAATCTAAGAAAGACAGCTGAACACTGAATTTAAATGGAGCTTCATACAGTTGGAGTCCCAATTAGAATCAGTAAGAAAGACCTGAACCCCCAGAACTACACTGACAATGAATATTTAGCAGACAAATAGGTTTGAGACAGATACTACAGTTTGCAGCCAGGGGAAAGAAATATTTTATCAACTTATTTCATATTTAGCCTTTTTTAATCAGAGAAACACTTTTTCTATTTCTGACAGAAACATTTATTCTAGATTTTAACAACAAACAAAAAAAAAATCTACCTAGTTCACTTGCTCAAGGTAAGGTTAGGTTTTTCTTGCACATTGTAGAAAGCGTGAGCAAACTGTGAGGTCATTTCATGGCATGTATCTCTGGGAGCACAACCAGAAGCATCAAACAGAAAACAAGCCTCTCAGGTGCACTTGTCCTGAGTGCTCTTTGGGGCTCAGCACTTAACAAAAAGGAACAGTTTTATAATGTCACTTGAGAATCTGGAGATGGAGACGTTATTCCTGAGCTGATATGCGATGTTAGGCAACTTGGTTTTCATCTGAGTGATTGTTTCTGTCTGCAAAAACTTGGGATAATTTTTATTTCCTTCTGTCAGCTTTAAAAGAAAAATGCCTAGGCACACTATTATTCATCCCTGAGTGCTGCTTCATTTGAATTTAGGTAGGATGCCTGTGGAGATTATATTTTGTAGCATCTTTAGTCAGACACATGCAGTGTTTCTTTTGTGATGTGCATGTTGTCTTTCACTGGGATCCCATAATTTTCCCCCGGAATTTACTCAATCCTCAGCTCTTAAGTTGACAGAAAACTGGACTGAGCAAGCCAGCAGTGACAGATCTAATTGAAAGCACTTACATCTTTAGAGTACACGAATGATGCAAAGATTTACCTGTGGTTATGAAGGGAATGTGTGCAGACTCTGTTTCACAAAGAAACGCTGTGTATGCCCTTCTCCTCAAGAGTCTGTCTTTTGTGCCTTCAGTACCTACAGGAGTGATCAGGAATGCACAGAGTTTGCATTCCTGCAGATACATTATCTGAAAGTGTGGCGCTTTGTTTGCTTTCCTCCTGTTTTGTTCTGTTAGTCCTTCATTGTAAGAGAGACCTGTTTATACATTCCATTTTTCTCAGTCTTCTTGGCACCTTACGGTCAAACACTACTCCAGATTGATCCCTGGCTTTACAATCCACTGGGAGTACAGTCCATAGAAGAACAGACAAAAGAGTGCTCTCACCATCTGATGATTTCATTTCTAGCTCTCCAGCACCTTTTGTTATTTCAGGGTATTTTTTCCTGGTGGGAACGGGCACATTCAGCTGTTGTTTTCATGCTGAAAGCCTGTGTGGAAGCACTTCCCTGTTGTTTTGGTTTTTTTTTTTTCCAGACATGTCTTTCAGCATGTTTCCAAAGGCTTGGAATCAGCACATTGTGTTGTGACATGTGCATACTTGACATTGCTTTGTTCTCTGACTTCCTTTTGCTTTGCAATCTTTAGGAAGTTATCTTACAATTAGCAAGGAATTTTGAGTCAGTGTTATTGCAGACCCAGCATATTGTCCTCTGCCATCTGCAAAGAGGAAAGCCTGCAGGAGCAGGAGGGAAGAAAGACATTTTGGTATTTTTAACTGCCTGAACCACGTAGGATTCAGTTCACTGCATAAACAGTGACTGCAGCTCTGACTGCTGCCTGAAAAAAAAGTTGCATTACACACTAGAAACAACTTATTTATTAAATGAATTAAAGGCAAAGCAAGGGCATTACAGTAACTGTATGCAATTTGATACACACATCCTTTTTCTGTGTTTTGCCCTTGTTAGTGATTCTCTTATCATACAGCAAAAGCAACAAGCTATCTTTTTCCTGAGAAGTTTACACAGAATTCTTTTTTTCTCTTTTCAAATGTGCACCTTTATGTAAAGGAACTCAGTTCATTTCTCCTGTAAATGTAGCTGATGAAAACAAACAATTTTCGTACGATCTCAGAGCTAAATACATTCATTTTCAGCTGACTAAAAAGCAAAATTTTTTCACATTTTATGTTGTTCTCCTTTTTCTTCTTGTATTTTAGACCATCAGCCTCCTAGAGCACAGACAAGAAGCCTGGTTTTGAACTGCTTCCCTGTACAGGCAACACAGCTCAAGAAAGGGAGAAATGGCAGCACATTTGGGGCAGGAGGAGAAACCTTGAGAGCTGTCTCAGAAAAACTTCCATAGCCCAGTCAGGCACCACCTGGGAATACTGAGAACACCTTTAAAATGGTAAACACACTGAAATGCCTACCATTGTGCCAGAAAGAAAAAAAAAAGAGAGTAGGAGTAGGAATAAGAGACTGTGCCAGGAAGAAAGCAGCCATACCCATGTTGATGTAACACAGAGACCTTCTCCATGGGAATGATGTCTGCAGTCAGCTCCTTATTTCTGGACAGGAGTGAGGGACATACCATGCAGTCAGACAAGACTTCTTGTACATCACAGTGTCAGGCACGTGTGCTACACCTCTCTGAGCATCAGCTTACTCTGGATCTAAACACTCAGGTTTTAACTTTTTTTGCATTATTTCTTAATAGATGTATGATTTATAACAGGACTGTATAGGCAAGTGTTTGTCCATTATGGGAAAAGCACCTCCCTAAGTAATATTCTGAGTAGCTCCTTCTTTATATGCCATAGAACACACATTGTAATGTTTGGAACAAAGATTTTGGTGTCAGGAGGCCTCATCTTCCTGCTCAAGTGGAGAGATTTTTTTTTCCTTAGAGCCAATAAAAGTGTAACAAAACATCTGTTTCAGGCTTCAAGACCAGACCTGAGGAAACAGAGTTTTTTTTCAGACACGCAGAGGACCTCTAAGCATCAGTAAGGAGTCTCTGCTTTTCACTGTGCTGATTTCTCTCCACCAAATCCCCTAAAATACACCACTCAAGTGCATCCACACAGTGGAGGGTAATACAGTGACACCCAAACAAACAGCAGCTGGATTAATTTCCCAGCTGGATTCTGCAGGGGCATGTGGGTGCAGGGCTCTGCTCGAGTTGTGAGAGCAGCTCTACAATTTCCAGACAGCACTGCACAGACAATCCAGGATTTCCCAGAGACAGATCGGATATCTGAACACCACAGTCCTTGGCTCTGGATAGACAGGCTGGGTCCATCACAGGAAGTCCGGAATATTGAGCAATTATTCAACCACTGAGCAAGACAGGGCTGTTTAGATCCCAAATGGTAAAGCCTTGCTTAATTTTTTTCATTATGAGCTCTCGCTCTGAAATCTGTTTTTCAGATGACTGCATAACAGGGAGAGTGTATGTCAAAGTCTGTGCAAGACTGAGAGCTTGCAACATAACAATGAATAAAGTCTAAAATATATATTTGCCAAAAATACAGGAATCATCATTCATATGGACATACCAGAAAGAAAGAAAACCATGCTGGAAATTCTAACATAAGAAAATCAACAAGAAGGAAATTGCTAATCCTTGGGGAGGGAAAAAAAAGGCTTTTCCTAATGTTAGAAGTTTAGTGTTTCCCTTGTTTATGGCAAAAAAATTCCCCACAATTCAATTTGCTAACTTCAGAATCTAAGGATTAAAATGTTTGGAACATAAAACCAACAAGAGCAAAGAGAAAATTATTCTTCCCTCACAAATTTGTTTTTAGTCACTCAGTAAATGCTTTCTATTACTACAATATAAATGGCATTGTGAGTGCTCACTTATGACAACCACAAAAATTGGAAGTTTGTATTATGTCCTGTCCTGCATGGGGCACATCAGATGATTCCTCATATATTAAATAATTCCTTCTGTAATATATTTTCCATACATAGGCATACAACTTGATATAGTAAATAATCATACATGGGCACAGATAGATTCAGGATATTCTTCTAAAAACCGCTTGTTTTATTTATTTCTTTTTTTTTTAACAGAACACCTCAGAATAATCTATCATTTTTTGGCACCACTGTCATTTATTAGTGTTATCTAAGTTGTACTACTTTCCTTGTCACATCATAAGTTAACCTTCCCTAATCACCACCCTGGACATTAACCAGGCCCTCCCTGGGGAGGTGTTTAACCAGAGCCACGATTTTCCTGTTATTATGTACTCCAGGGTTCTGAAAGCTCTTGTGGATTTCACTCAGAGACTGAGAATAAATCCATGTGAGTCTAATGCTAGGAATTTAACACAATAAACGGATACATGTCTACTTTAAACGAACTCCATAGCTGGTGGCATGGAGAGATCCTCAAAGAATCCCATTTTTTGCTCTACATCCTGCTTTTTTGGAAACCTAATAGGAATGGTTTAAAGTCCTCCTCCTTTCTCAAGCATCCAGCAGTTTTTTCCCCTGGACATCCACGGGAAGCAACAGAATGGCAGAGGTCCAGGGAAAAGGTAAACTCCTTCTGAAAGCACTGCAAGGAAGCACTTAGGCTGCAGACACATTACTCATGAAAGACCATTAGTCCAATCCAAGAGCTCAAACAAGACCTTGAAGACCAAATGAATTGGTCAAAAAAGCCAACCAAACAAAACTCACAGTAATCCCTGGTTTTCACCGGGAGGGATACAGACCAAGCAGAGAGCTGACAACTCAACATCTACTCTCTTGAGGAATATTTTTCAGCCTTAGAAGGGAAAGTTGTTGCCAATACATCCAAACCCAAAAATTTCTCAGGCTAGGAGAGGAATCCAACAAGAGACCAGCTGTGCTGAGTTAAAGCACTCCACTTAAAACATCCCATCAATCACAGAGCAGGAGAGTGCTGACGTTATTTGTATGAAATGTAAGAGTGCTATTACTCACCTGCAATTAAAAAGAATAGTTTGATTTGGTTTCTTGCCGAGAGAATTATGTGAGTATTTTCCTTTTTGCCAGGTTATGAATTTTGCCAGCTTCCATAATCTGAAGGTAGCATTCCAGGTTCTGACTAAATTGTGAATGACACAAGTCAGATCATTTTGGAGGGGAAATAATTCTTTTTCTGAAACCTAAATTATAAACTTTTATATTTTTCATCCACATTCTCTGCAAGAGGCTGGCTTGCAGTGTCATGAAAGCACAGTTTTAATTGGTACACTTTTTGGCACAGTTTGAGAAGAGTCCAAGATCTGCATGGAGACTTGATTACCCTATCCTCTCTGGATTTGGGCCCCCAAGGCATGGATTAAGATGAGACACTAATGGGGCAGCATGCAAAAGCTTGTATTACTGAGATAGATCTCCTTCATGGATAAAAAGAAATAGGAACTTTCCAACTTTCAATTCTAAGTGAGAACAAAGCTAGAGATAAGGAAAAGTGTCAGACAAGGACCTGGGCAAAGACTGGTAATGCAGTGAAAGCATCAGAGCCATCTAGAGGGGATTTTGGCTGGGTTGCATCTTCCAATGTTAGGAAGCAGCAGTTCACAAGGCTCTGAGTGCAGGTTTATACCATGTCTGGCAAAGGGACAATTCAATGTGCATTAAATGCATGCATGCAATTAAAAAAACAAACAAAAAAAGACAGAAGACAAGCAAGGGCAAGTAACAACAGTTATAGTAAAGAGAGTTATTCTAGAGAGAGAAACTCTTTGGATAAATGACCTTGGTTCTGTTGTTTGGGGTTTTTTCCCCCATGTTCAAATCTACCATTTTATCTGTATTTTTTTCAGCTGATATTGAGATTCCCCATAACAAATTGCCTCAGTTTTCATCAGAGTGAGCACACATAAAAACCTTGAGGTATTAAAAAAAGTTCTTCTCACTCCCAGAAACCTTTGCTTGAGGACTTCTCTTCTAAAAAATAAAATTAATAAAAAACAAAATTGGAATACTCACATCATAGAAAACAATTAGTAAGAGGAGTATCCATGCAGCTATCTTAAAGCTATTTTTTTATTCATGTCATGAGAACCATAAAGTTAGTTAACCAGGGCTGGGTGTAAGCTTCAGCTCTATCTTGATGCTGTATTAGACAGGTTCCAAAGCATCCATATGTCCACCCCTTCACTTTGGTTTCTGAAAAAAAAAAAATAAAAATTCAACTTCGTGAGCCTGAAGGGTCCCTGTTTGTTCTCTGGTGCTTCAGGAGATGCCACACAGCATTTATCTTACACAAGTAAATAAAGCCAAGAAACATAACTTATGAGTTGAAAAAAAACCCAGCCTTTTTAGTATCCAGTAGAGGAAAAGTAACGTCTCACTCTTCCCTGAGGTATTCTCACTCCTAATTTCAAGAAACCATCTAAATGTTTCACCCAAGGGGTTGATACTGCAAAGCAACAACTGAACACAGCCTTAGGAGAGACAAGTATTTTGTCACGTAAAACTTTCCCTGCCAGTTCCCTCCCATGTGGCTTTTTCCTTCTTCTCAAACCTCCTGAGGATGTTTGAGGGCATAGATAACACAGAGTAACCTGTCTTCTTGTAGTGGAGAGACAGAATGATTTGAAACCGGCTTATCTCAGGGTCATATCCTGCCATTGATTTTTTTCAGCACTCCCCATTGATTGCAGAGGTGAGTTCCACATACAGATCAATAACAGGATATGGCCTTTATTTATTAGTACACTTCTGGTCCTTCCACTCTACCCTAATGCCTCAAAACACGTGGAATTAACTACAGCATTCAACATTACATTGGCCTTGTTGTCTTTAGAGGAGAGCTAAGCCTTCATTTGGTCAACAGAATAATTTGAAAGGATTGTTTGGTGACATCTGCCATTGATCCAGAAATAGATCATGTGACACATTCTTTAGGGGCAGGGCTGAAGGAAAGCAGAAGAGATAAGTGGATAATAAGCACGTCCTTTGGCTTACCAGCACTTTCCACTTGCAGCAGCACTAAATTCCTAGAAGTTTCAGGCAGTGCCTTGACAATGAAAAATTCTCTGCATTGAGTCAATGGTCTGATTTTCCTGACCTAGCCTGATCTTAAAGACATCACGTTCTAAAGAAATATGTGGTGGGCACTCAGCTGAAAGTTCCCCTACTATTTATTTCTGAACTTCATCAATATCTTTTACTTATCACATCAGGCATACAGAAACTGGAATTTTCAAGGAGTTCATCAAATATGCATTTTTTACTTCCTGGGGCTTGGAAGAGGAAGTTGACCTGGAAAAAATAGTATATATTCTCCAACTGCCAAGAGGAGGACTAATTAGCATACATTCTCCATCAGCTGCCAAGAGCAGGACTAATTTTAGTTTTTAGTGGTTCTGACTCAGGGTCTTGGCCCAGTGCTGCAACTGGGCCCTACAGCTTTACCAGCTGTCTGCAGGGCTCAGGTTTGATACAGATTTCAAACTGCAAAGGAACTGAAAGGTAAAGTGTCTTTAAAGAGAAAGTGCCTTTTCATTTCTCCCTCTTACCACAAGATTTCTTCACAGGTGCAGGTAAAAACCAGCTGTGGGACTAAACTGAATGTTCTGCCTCCTGAGAAATCAGATCTTCTACTCAGTTATCACATTTAACAGCCAAAAAGCAATGCTATATTTAAAAGCAGGGTAAATAAAACACTTCCTTTCTAGGTGCTATGCCTACATTACCTTTCTGCAAAATAGCAGCAGGGTAACCATTTTCTGTGTTCAGAAGACTTTTTCTTTAAAACCAAAACCAACTAATCTTGTCAGTACTTCTAGAATTAGAGGCAGAGCAGAAGATGAACAGCCACAGATTTTTCATCTCTCCTGGTACTGGGATGCAATAAGCCAACAGCTATTTCTACAAGTACTGCCTGTACCTGGGTATATTTGATTTAACCCAAGTGGGCAAAGGAACAAAGGAGCAAGGAAAAGAAAGGGCAGAGGGAAAACGGAGTTTCAGCATTTCAGCATTTGTTGTACTGCCTTGGAGCCTTAGGAAAACATCAGTGTTTTCCTAAATACTTGCTTCTCTTGCTCTCCTTTACATCACTGAAGGGTCTGGCCTGTGCTTTAAGAAAATACTGCTCCTTTTCAATTGTATAATAGTGACAAAGTCCAGGTGACCCTAACACAGAGTCTGAGTGGTTTATGTCAAGCCTGGAGACAGTGACTCACAGAGTCACAGATGATCAGTTGATAAATGCCACCGGTATCAGAAACTTGGCCATTAACATGAGTGATGTGAGAACCAAGAGGTTAAGTAAAAGCTACCTCCATAATGAGTATGTGATACAGAAAAGCAACATTTTGACCCAGGCTTGGATTTTTGGTTTGGTTTCTCTTTTCCCCTTAAGGTGGATTTGAGTTTGTAACTTTTGCTTGCTTTGTAAGCTCTTTTTTTGAATGCAATGTACATTTTTTCATGGGTGGGAAAAGGCTACAAGAAATGTTAGAAAAAGGTTCAGATGAACCACCAGGAGGTCCAGGTAGGATTTTTTTTTTTTCTCCCCCAACATTCTGCTGCAACAATGCAATGTGTTTGCCACAGACTGCTGGGTTTTGAAATTGCCTTTGCTTCAAAGTGACTCAGGAGCTGTTTTTAACGTGTTTCTAGGAAAGAGCAAACTGCATTATTACACGTCTTACAAGCAGTAAGTTCCCTTATCTACAGTCAAACATAAGACCAAGGACTTTGCTGAAGCAGAGTCCTCATGGAATCTTCCCAAGTTTTATTGCTTAAATGCATAAGCAGGCAGCACCTTAGATAACCACTCAGAGCAGTCTTCTTAGCTGCAATTTAAGAATTCAATGTCATTCAAGTCATTGTGTCCCCTTTTTTTCTAATCTTCAGTGATTTAATGCAAAAAAACCTACAATTTAGAACAACTGTGGGCTGCCAACATGCAAAATCATATGAATTATCAAAGTAGAGGCTAGTATTTCATAGTGGGGATAACTAGTTCTGAAGCATTTGTATGTAAAGCATGTATGCTGTGTTTTTAGTGTGCCATGTATTCATTTACAGTCATATTTCTTTTCTTCATCATATTATTTTAATAAGAAAGAAGAAAAAGCAGTTTAGGCTGCTAAAATTACAGATGGATTTATGAGAATGCAGTCCATTCACCAGAGGATTTAAATAAATATAGGGAAGGGGGTAAGAAGCCTTCCTGGCCTGTGGAGGCTTCAGCCATAACAGAGAATGCACTTTGCAAGTCTGAGTATTTAATATATTTCACTCTAGTAAACATATTCCATCCTCTCTCAAGAGGAGAGGCTAAAGTACAATTGTTCACATATTCATCAACAATAATATGAACCATTAACAGAAATCCATTTTTCAGTAATAAATATTTTTCTGTTACATTTCAGTTTGAAATTGTTGTTTACCTACAAATAAAGGGTAGAGAAGGGTCTCCTTTTCTCTTTCTCTGTTCAAAATTATTTTCATTTATTCATACAGTGGGAAACACAAAAGATATCAAAATCAGAATGAAACATCACACGTGATTACTTTCTCAACCTCTTCAATAAAAACTTATTTTGGTGGAATTAATAGTCAGTTCAGGATTTTGAGGATTTTGTTTCTCTCTGGTGTGTGAATAAGCATGGAAAGCTTTAAATATCTGCTTAGAGATAATTTTTATTCTGTGAACCCCATCTTAATCCTTGAATGCAGATTTATCAATTCATCCTTTCCCATCAGGAGCAAGACCACACCCCAGGAGTGCACCTGGGAGTTCCCCAGATTTGCAGTCCTATCCTTATGCTCTCCACACTCTGTCTTGCTGGCCACACAACACACATCAGGGTTCTGGCAAGGTGTGATTTCCCCTACGTGATCCTCCCTTTCACCTCTCCCATGCCAGCTTTGCTCTGCTATCAAAACTGCTGAAAGCTGGAAGTTATTAACCCATCTGTTGGAAGAGATGCTCCAAACTTTACTGAACCAGCCCTGAACAACATGGTCTACCTGGACCAAGTCTGAGCAGAGGCATAATTATGGCATAATTAAAGGAATTATATATTGTGCTTGGCCTTCTAAACCAGAGAGAAGCAAAATTTTTATCACAAATTGTAAAACTGAGGACTGAAATAAATTTTTACATTACAAAGTAGGAATTGTTAAGAATGAAAACTACATTTTGCTTCATATTAGGCCATGATAAGGTGAAAAATGCTGACATTTTTTTTCTTTTTTATAGTATTGATATTCATATCAGCCAAAGCTTCCAGACCTGACAGCAAAGTCATGGATTTACATCTTACATTTCTTGAACTTTCTGGGCCTGGAAAACTTGGGTAACATGCTGAACTCAGAAATGATTTGACACTGTTCATTTGAAATGAAGAAGTAATATTTGGCTAGAAGTAAGGGGAGGCTCATTCTGTGGCTTAGGAATTCAACGTCTGGTTGCAGAAAACAGCCAACAAGCAAATCTTGCAACATTTGCGAGCAAGATGCAAGACTGTAAGATGATTACATCCTGGAATCTGTAGCATCCATCCAGTTTAGATAATCTACCAACATAGCACTCCTGAAAAGCAGGCAGCATGTATTGCAGTTGTTAGTAAAAATTCAAATGGCTTAGCACACTCAAGGGAAATCAGAATTGTCTCCTATGTGTCACATAAAAAAAGCATAGCAGCAGAGGAGAGGCTCCTTATGAGGACCACAGCAAAGGACAGAATTTGAAAAAAGTTTGAAAGGAGATGTTGGATCTGTTAGAGTGGCAGATTGGAGGTTATTTTGAAATGATGGGGTTATTATAGCTGTGTGAAATCCCCCTTCTTCACAAGGAAACAAACAAAATTAGAAGGAAGAAACCAACGAACACAAAAGTACAATTGTCATTTGTGCTGACTCTTTGGCTCCTAATAAATGACTCAAGCTGTGGACAACACCAGAGCACTCACCAGTTTGAAAGTCATGAAACTTTTCCAGAGGCTGTTTCGTTTATTTCTGTTGTAGTCAAATCCACTTAACAGAGCACTGTGATAAACACCACTCTCCCTTGAGTTGTCCTGATGGCCAAGAGACTGAGTGCCAGGTGCTCTCAAAATGTTGTAAATAATTGCCTGTCTCATCCACTTAAGAAGCAGAGCTGCCATTCTCTGCAAGACTTCTACGTTTTCCTGATATACCTGCTGGCTGCTGCTCTTACTTTGTCATTTTCTTTAGCCAGGTATTAAATGCAATCAGTGGGTGAATAAAATTTTAAGCATTTTGTATGATGTTCAGTCTGGCAGAAATGACTCAAAGTCCCAGAACAGTGTCTTAAGAAGGACCACAAGGGCTTGAAATTTTAAAGGTTGGATCTCAACAGGACCGTCTCTCTGGAGTTAAGGTTAGGTATGGGTTTAATGGGCCAGGGTAGACCAGGCATGATATAAACTGTGGTTTCTGACCTGCATACATGGCAGTGTTTATCATTTTTTTCTCTCTTGGAGTGAGAGAGATATAGTGGAAAACATACTCAGTGTTGTGGCATTTGTGGATAATAAAAACAATCTGCTTATATGCTTTTACTGGGATTTGTCACAGAGCAAAAGGTGAAAAAAACAGATCCAGAAGGAGTCTCTAAGACAGCTTTAAGGTCACAGTTGGTGTCCATATGGAACAGATGTGTGTTCTACTCTGCGAGTTCTTGGTGTTCCTGGACTAAACTGAAATGTTTGGGTTTTTGCTGAGGCTTCCTGGGGAATGAGGGGCCGCTCTGCTGAGGCATTGTCATGTCTGTGGAGAGCAGCACTGACAGGCTCCTGCTCTGGCTTAGGCTCTGCACAGCACCAGATTTCTGTCACCCTGCACCAGATCCACAGCCCCTGGCCTTGGTTTAGAACTGGTGCTTGCCTGTGATGGCTGCCTGTATGTTTTCCTTTTCTTTTCAACACAGCAGGTATGTGAGAGCTCCTGCAACGGAGGCTGCTTGATGCGCACATCCCTTCTTAATCAAAGATTGCTGCGGGAAGGCAAAGTTTGCTTCATCCAAATACTCTATCTGAAGAAACAGTTGGATACAATCAATAAAGAATTGATCTAAAGCTTGAGGCTTTAGTTATTAGTTATTAGAGCATGAGGCTCAAACACTGTCAGAAATCTGGGTTTGAAAGCGTTGATTTGCCAGTGTCCTTAGGTTTGTTTTTATTTATTAATCCATCTCATGAATTTAAAGATGAGCTTCCAGCCCAAATGAGGACTCACATGTTGCAAACATTCAGTTTGACAGAAAATGCGTATTACAAAACCTCCTGCTTCTCAGTGAGCAGATAATGACCCGGTCAGAGAAAATACTGGCAGCAATTTTCAAAGGACTCTAAAAGACACTTAGGTTATGTCTAAGTGACCTTCAGTGTTTCAGAGGACTCTGTGACCTCAGAGTGACTTTGACAAACACTTTTGCAAGCTGGAATGAGAGTTTCTGTGCATCTCTTCAGAAAAAGCATCTAAACAGGAATAAATGAGTAAACCCAGCACCGTGGGCCTGCCAGGCTTTTTTCAGGAGCCCCATGCCATGGGGGAGACTTGATGGGTAGGGACACAGCTGGCAGGAGCAGTCCTTTACCATGGGCAGTGCTGACACCAGGGCTGGGCACAAACAGGCCAGGACATCAGACAGGGACGGTGGCCTTTTGCTGAGACTGCTCTCTGTCCCAGTCCAGTATGATTGCCCACCCAAATGGAAGCTTGACTCCAAGAGATCTGGGATTCCCACATATCCAGCTCCCACACCCACCCACAGAGGTGGCTGTCTCCTGGGAGCAAGCCACCATAGCTCTCTGCTACCTGGGACATCATTCAGATCCTCGTGGGAGGGCTCCTGACATGGGCTCTCCCTACACCCACCTTGTCCCCCAGGGAAGTGGACATCACTAATTTTTACCATCTGGACAATGCTAATCCATAACATAGAGAATGGAGTAAGTGTTTTAACTTTTTTGTATGTTAAGTGGAGCTACTGTAGTTGTGAGTTACTGATCAACCTCTGTAGTTAACTCTATATTTTCCCTTGCAGCCATTTAGCACAAAGTGAGCTCTTGCTTTTTAAAAGGCATGAGATGGCTGCCCATCAAAAATAACATCCAGTATGGGAAAAGAATGGCAGTCCCCTTTTGGTTAAAGACAAACTTCACTTCAAGTGGACAAAAAGAAAAAAAAAAAGACAGTCACAGTTTAATAGTTTTAGTGCCATAATAAACTAAAGTTATATTGCAGCGCTGTCTGCAGTGCCTGGCAAAAGCAAGCAACCCATCCACCAGGGTAGACCCCTGTCTCCATATAAATGCTTACTAAAAAGCTAAATCACCTTAGAGGAAGGATTTTACTGTCCTCCTGCTAAAGGAGCTTTATGAGCCATTTGTTCAGTTCAACCCTGTGTCTTGTCAAGAGCACCGGCTGTATACTGCACTTGTCAGCGTTTGTTCTCACATCCTATTCACTTGTATATTTTTATACATTGACAGCTTCTATCATCAGATTTAATGACCTCTTTTAGACAAAGAAGTAACTGACTACTGAGATCTTCCTTTATTTGCAGTAACCCTAACAAACCAATTCCTCAGCAACCCTTTAGACAATTAAAAAGCATATTCATTTTGTGTAGAACAGACGTGATGCAGAAACCATCTACATGGCACCAGGACAGGTGCATAAGACACAGGGGCTACTCGCTTTTTTAAAAAAAATAATAAGTATTTTTATCTTAGACCCATTCATGTCTCTGCCTTCAATGAAAATTTGTGTTCTGCAAAAGATTTCATACTGAACAAATTCCTCCATGAGCCTGAATTACACCTGATGCTTAATCAGTTCCTTTGAAACATTTTATTCCATTTCATCCACAAAGAAATCATCTGAGGCTTGGTAAGAGTTGTTTCCAATATTCCTTGTCTTCCTGTTATTGTTTTCCTCTTGAAATTCACACAGGGCATTGCAGACTCTGGGAATATCAATGTCTTTGCATCAGGACAAAGTCACCTTTGGATATGAAAGTCTCAGGAGTCAACGATACCCCATAAAATAAATGTACAGGGTGTAGGTAAGATTACTGGTTCTGAAAGGGAAGATGCAGCTTCCATCACTAGCAGAGAATCCAGCACCTGAAGGAATGGAAACTCTTATACCAGATGTAATTAAGCAGCATGTACCTCACAGAAGTGACTTGGTATTTTGGAACCATTAAAAGCAGAACAGTCCATGCTCCTTTATAAATGTATTCCCATGGTGGCACAAATGAGTAGCATTGAAGTGTCACAGATTATGACAGAAGATTTAGGAGAAATCTCTTTGCACACTTAGATGTATGGGCCATTTCCTCAAATGTGGATTTTGAAGGAGAATTTCCCAAGGGGAATGCAAACAGGTCTGCTTGTTTTCAACAAAATCTTTTTCTTTGCAGGGCGGGGAGCAGATAAAATGCTTGCAGAGACTGTTTTGCAAGAAAAGCATTTCTGCTGCCTATGCCGGTTCCCAGCCGGTGGAACACATCTTGGAACAGGTCTCTACTAGACACAAGGGTGGAACGAAGTTTGGCAAAACAAAGACATCGTTCCAGAAACAAAGAGCGTCCTGTGAATAACTGATCCACTACAAAAGAAAAGGAAATCGAAGGGGAGGGAGTTTCTTCAGGCTGTGTTGTAATGCTAATTCACGAGATTAACTCACCAAAAGAGGTACGGAGTCTGCTCCGTGGTACAGCTACTGTACAGTGAAGAATTGAACATACATTTAAAATACAGCAGCTTCACAGATTGGTGTGCAATGTTCTTTGGTACGTCACTCGTGGGGTCATGAAAAAAAACCACATTGAAAAACTCTATAATGCCAGAAATCAGTTTAATACCGCTGTAGATTGGATATTTAAGCTGATCATATAATGCCACCTAAGATGGACACAGATCTGGTGTGCACCAGGTTATTTTTTACCCTTTATACAGGCAGTGATTCAGATCTCAATTGTCTCACCTGTATTACATGTCCATGGAAACAAGGCAAGGGCTAAACCCCTCCAGGCAGTCTGCAAACAGCTGGTTCTCAGGAAAGCAGGACGACCTGCACCTAATCTGACCATCACCCTTCCTCCCAGTCCCTGGGCTTTAACCAACACCGAGAAGAAGGAGCCAGGATGTGATAATGATTTGCTTCCACAGCCCGATGCTGCACACAGGCAAAATAGGCCACAATCCCTTTCAGCAAAGAAGGAAACATATTAATTGTTAGTTAATAAACCAACCTGACTTTATTCCTTTCTACTTAACCCGAACAGACCAGCTGAGCTCCCTAAAGAGCTTCTGCAAGTTTCAAGACAATAAAATGCACTGCTTTGTCTTTTAAAATACCTGAGACTTGAATTCAGCCCAAACTCTTACAAAGTAATACAGAAGCCTGAAGATTGCCCTGGGTAATAGGTGATCAACATGTGTTTCCTAAAACTCATGGCTATTAAGCACAATATACGAAAATCTTTTTAATTTTCTGGTTTGGTCTGGTTTTATGTAGTTTTTTTGAGAATTGTCTGGGGCTTGTTTTCATTGGGACACTGCATGTATTTTTATTAAAAAGCTTCTGGCTGCACAATTGTCTCCAGGATACCATAAAACATCATCAGACACCTGTTCAGAGAGAGTGCAGTTATTCCATCTGTGCCTCTCCTCCTGTACACAGCTCCTTCATACCATGCCAGTGCATTACATAAGCTCCCCAGGTCTCCAGGTACTTGAGTCTATTTGACCTAAATAAATAACCAATTCTGCCACCTCTAAGCAGACCACAACATTTTTCCATGCACTTCTTCTGCAGTATAATTCTCCATTCGGTGAGGGTGGCAGAACCCAGCCTGAGGAGGCTCAGCTGTGCAGAAATGACTGGGAAATCCAAGCCTTTCCATCTGCTCTCTGCTCTGAGCACCAGTTTGGTGGCTGGATAGAGAACTTCAGCAAGTGATATTTGTCCACCCCACTAATATCTTGAAGCCCTAATTTAAACTCCATAAAACAAGCCAGGCTTCATGGAGCAGCAAAATGTTCTTTACTCGCTTGTATAACAAGACAGACGCACGATTAATTATATCAATTATAATCAAAATCCTATGCACTATTAATTTAAGATAGGAAATACAGCAATAAAAAAAGATAATATCTGCTACTATAATTTCTTTCCCTGAGGACTTTGCTACTGTAGGCCCAAAGAAATAAATGACAGGCAAGGCAGTTACACCCTTTTTTATATTGCTACCTAGCATTCATTGTGGAAATGTATAGTTTTTATCTTATCCCTGATAATTCTGATTTTTTTTCTGCCAGAAATATTAACAAGATTTTATCACTAGTAAGTACAGTCTGTTGCATATGTGGTGGTATTGGTATGGTATAGAAAGCACATAGTTAAGAAAGTTCACAGATTAATCTACTCTGATGCCACATCTTCCATCAAAAAGCCTTCCTTTCCTCTGTCTGCTCATGTGCTTGTAAGAGCATCCTGGATTTGCTCCATGACTTTTTTCCAGGCTTATTTTTGCCACTGCTTCACCAAATAGACTTGCCACTGCAACATTTTTTTCAACATAAAGCGCTTAGGATATCTTGTGAAACAGTCTAAGGGCTTCCTCGTGCAAAGCATCATGAAAATTCTGGAGAAATCCTAATCCTATTAAGATCAATGATATTTTTGCCATGCACTTCAAGATTGCCAGGATTAAGATCCATGTTGATTTACGATGATGAGATGATGTTTGGATGATAAGTATTCCTGAGAGGAGGTTTGGGTAAGCAGCCAATCAAAATTATTTGTTAGTCAAGCCTCAGTCATGGTTTTTCCCTAATTTGCATAAAACAACTCAAAATTTGAGTTTCTGTGGAAAAAATAAATCAGGTAAGCTTAGCTTAGTTTTTGGTTTCACTGAAAAAGTTACACTGAACTTTGGTATTTCACTGTTTGCTTAAAAAACATTCTTTCTGAATTCCTCCACACTTTTTTTTTTTTATTCCTCTGAAGAGTTTTAGGTCATTCTTACTGGAGATGAGTGGATTTCATCAAGCTGTAGAATTACTTTGATGGTCTGGAGTGTATTTTACTGGGTCATGGATTTGCTGCCTATAATATTTGCTTAAGGAGCATGTCATCACATCTCAAACAAAAACAGTTCTGTCATTTGAGTGCTTTTATCAGGCTTTGCTGTCCTGGTATGCAATGAACCACAAAACATGTTACGTACCCCTTTAAATTATTACTTTACTGGGACAAATGAATGAAGTTAAATTTGTATTTGGGGCCGTTCTGCTGGTTTTTTGGCCAGTGAAACCATGAAGTTTTTGTCTGTGGTGGCTGGTGGGTAGAGCTTGCTTGTCAGTTTTCTTTTGCCTTATGTGTGTTTGAGTGTGTGGTTTGGTGTTTGTGTAGTAGGAGTTTTTAAAGTTTGCATGTTTGGCTTTTGCACTGCGAGCTGTTGGGTCTTTATTCAGTCTGGCTTCTGCCATCACAAGTAGATGTCAGACCCACAGCATCATGGGTGGGGTAAAGGTGACAAGTAAAAAGGTGGCAAATAAAAAAATGAGAGTATATCGTTTCCTACAGTGTCCACTCTACTGAGATTCTTTAGATTATGTCCAAACTCATAAGAGTCTCTAAAAACTCAGATATCATCTATCCAGACCACTATGCCACTCCATTCCAAAGCTGCTCATAATTTTCAAAATACCTTCTAGTCTCTTTGCCTGAGAATATTCTGAGAAACCAGAAGGACAAATAATCAGGGTTAATTCTGACTATAACAACATCAACTTTTATTTATGCCAAAGTTACAGGGAGGGCATCTCCCCTTTTAGTGCAGATGAATTATTTAAAAGGGAGGAGGGGAGAGATAGGATCATAACCAAAGTACGTGCCTTATCAAAATTGTCAGGGCTTTTACATTCCATTTCCTCGTGATAAGGCTCTTGTGCTGAGCTGGTATTCGGAAGTGAGCCCAAAGGGCTGACTGATAAGTTTACATAAGGAAGGAAATAATCAATTTAGGGCTGTTACTGAATGAGCTCTTATCATGTTCATTTCCTCACTATTGCTTCTCAAGCTAAATATTACATGTTTAGGAGCAACTTCAAAAGATTTAACATTCTAGCCTCTGTATTTTGTTAAGGAAAACTCTTCCAATAGCACAAAGCATTTGCTTGCAGCACAATAAGAGCACAATTCATGCACTGACAAACTTGCATTTTAAGACACTGATATTTATGTTGAAGGAAGAAATACATTCTTGAAGGAAGATTGCACTTTTTTTCCAGGTTGCTATCTTATATTTGAAGCACAGAAGAGGGATCCTAAAAGGTACTAATAGGTAGTACACTAAATTTTCTTCTGTAGATTTGCTTCTCCTTCTCCTGTAATGTACTTTAACTGCATTAGTCTACTTTTTCCCCAAAAAAAGATGTCTTTTTTAAGACCCTAATGACAGCAGTGTGATTTCTGGGTGCATATGACTTGTTATGCTAAAATTTAAAAACGTGGCTCTTATTTTGAGCCTGCATGAACCCATTAAAACACACATTGTGTCTGGTAAGTGACTGACTGTAGCCCCTTTGTCCACAGCAGCTTTGCAGTGCTTCTGAGAGCTGCATCCAGGGCAGAACCTTTTCCACAATATCAAATGGAATCAAAATGGAATTACTGGGAAAGACTGGGGAGGGAGAGTCCCAGCTTAAATAGAATTATGGTAGCATTTAAGTTGGTTGTATCATGTATTGGTACTCCAATGTAAAACAACTACAGATTTTAAACACTACAGCTATTATATGATGTCAATATTTATTTCTCTTTACTTGACCTGATTTCTACCTTGTTCACAGTCAGCACTGAGGAAGGTTTGCTCAGGTCTTAGCTGGGATGTTTGGCTTTTCACAAACCCAGATTACATTTCTATCCTCCTAACATGTTTTTGACTGGACTATGTCCAATCATTAAGGAAAACCACAGAGATCCTCTAACACTGCCATGGCTGTAAAGCATTTTCCATTGGCGTGCAACTGTTACAGAAAGTGCACTTGGGCACTTTCCCAATGGTCTATTCTCTCTGCCAACAAATTTAACAACAATACCATGATCAAGCTTCAATTGAGAGAAAATCTGGGAAGGAATGTACTTCCTCCCCTGATCCAGCAAAGCCTGAAGTTTCAGACCATCAGGACACTTCACAAGATTCATCCACTCCACTGTGAGCAGCCTCCTTCCAAAGCTGCCTTTACAATTGCCTTGCTCGTGTTTCAGCACTGTTGGATCCAGGTATTTCATTCTAGCACATCTTTACATAACTAGATTTATTTATGGAGCAGACCATTTCCTTTCTGGAAATGTTATACACCTTTCATCACCTGTAATGAGTACACAGCTTAATGAATTCATCAGGAACCTGATCAAAAGACCTTGAAATGAAGTGAAATCTGTTCTACAGTTTGCTGCCTGAAGAAAGTACAGAACACTCAGCTTGGAATTTATGTAACACAAAGGATGGTGCATTTGCATTTAACAGCCAATATTAAACAAGAAATTCAGCGCTTCTCTCCCTGGGCCCCATGATGTGTGCAGCCTCAGCTAGGCTTTGATCCAAAACCCTTGACCTAACTCTTCGAGGTACAAACACTGTAGCGCAGGAATTGTTTGATATGGATGCTCCCTAAACTGTTTCCCAGAGAACATTCAAATAAAACAGGCATTGTACTTCAGTAGGCAGCCCTGTCCTTCTGTAGGAAAGCTGACATTCATTTACAGAGAGGGCAGCAAAGTTGTCCAAGGATCATCAGGTGCTAAAGAGATGGCTAGGGCCTTCCTGCTGTCCAGCACATCCAGGAAGATGAGGAGACCACCGAAACCACGCAGCAATGAGTAACCAATTGTTCTCAGTGAGACTTTCTATGGTACCGTGTCTGCACACTTTATAAATCATTGACAGGTTTGTTATGCAAGTGGTCACTGGTACCTTGTAAACAGAGCTTCTCCATGCTCTGTTGATCTTTCCACTGCAATTTGTTGCAGGCCTAATAGCTGTTTAAATAATTTCTGACATGGAAAAGCACAGGCCGGATCCAAAAGTGTAAACCAGAACCCTTAGGCTTAGCTGCTAAATCCAGGCAGCTGCCACTGAGCTCAGAGCATCGGCATTAGAGTGCTTGGCGTTGTCAGTGCAGCATGCTCGGAGCCTCCACAGCAAGTTTGGCTTCCAATGCTTCTCTTTAGGGGATCAGAACTGAAAAATCTGGGACACTCAAAAGGGAGGTGAAACTTCTGAGTGGAATTGCTAGACAGGCTGTTTCACCTCTTGGATTCTGTCTGCCTGCACATATGGGACAGAAATACTCCCTTCAGGAGGTCAATTTCACGTTATTTTAATTATTGTTATTGTTGCTGCTGCCATTGGTCATAATTACTAGACTTACTAGACCAGATATTTGTCACATCAGTAACATGAGTTTATGTCACCTGGTTACTTATAAAGTATGTTGGTTGCTTTTCCTTGCTTTCTATGATGTTGAGAAAATCTAAATATACCTGGGCTGATGTACACACCAAATGCTGTGTACACTGGCAGCCCCTGAAAACAAAGTTTAGTCAGATGGCAATAGATTTCAGTAAAATACCCTAGATTTACACCAAAAGGAGTGAGACCAGACTGAATTTTTATTAAATTCACCTGTGTTTGTAATCACAGGCTTACTAGGCTACTACCAAAATTTCATCTAAAAGGCATCAGTACTAGTGGCAGAAATGGCATTCTGGCCAGAACAAATATTTTACTTTCTGTAAATAAATTTTCACCTTCCTGCCTAAGAATAATGTTGTTGAATTACAGCTGAAAAGCTCAGAAGCCCTTTAGCTTAGCCCTAAGCTACTAATGAATGTAAGGGACACTCACTGCTGCTCCAGATCCAGTAGGATCTTCCAGTGAGAGGCTAGGAACTCCACAGAAGCATGATCTAATGGAAAAAATATGATGGAGTACAACCCCCAGTAGAAAAGTTCCTTATATCTCTCTTTTTCAAGGGACATTTTTACTGGTATAACATTAGCTAATTCTGGGAAATGTCAAGTCTGCCCACAAAAGGATTAAGAAAAGGGGTTTAGAAAAATATGACACATAAATCAAGGCTCTCCATAAAAGCGCAGATGATAGGCTTTTTAAAAATTATTATTCTTTTTTTGGAAAAACAAGGGCACTCCATTTTCATCAAGTGTCTGCTCTTTACCATAACTTAATAAGTAAAAACACAGGAAGAGAAAAGGCAGCAAAATGCAGATATGGATGGGAAGGTTTTAACTTTGCCATGAAACTGATATCCCCACAGAAAATGCATACTGAAACCTCAGCCTGAACACCTTCCAGCCCTGCCAGACCTATTTTCCTGCATTTTCATTTTTCAGTGTGCAGGAAGACATTGCAGCCTGGAGGACTAAATGAGGCATCTGTGATCTCAGTGCCAGCAGCGCAATTCCAGAGGTCGCTCCAGCCACACTCAGGTCCTCATTCAGGCTCCCTCCATCCCAGAGCATCATTCCAGCTGCAGGAGGCTGTTGTGTGCATCACTCCTGGTGTGGCAGGAAATTGGTCCTGGCATGGTGTACATTTCTCCTTGTTGTTATCGTTATTTTCATTCACAGAAACAATTTAATAACCGGCAAAGGAAGAAACTGCCATAAGCATTAGGATGTTTTGTCTAGGATCCTGGCTCCAAGCCTGGAATTTTTGTCATTAGGTGATATGATAACATTAGCAAATAATAATGATAATACCAATATGATAAACAATATCAGAAGATAAAAGTAACACAGTGTAAGCACTCTTTTACTATTTTGTCTTTTTCTCACTTGCATTATGGCACAGCACTGATTATCTGCTTTCCTGTATGAGTCACATCAAGTTATATCATTTATCCTTCCAGAGGGTTCAGAGGATATCATAAACCATGGAGAGCAAGGCTTGTTCTGCACCCTAATGTAATCTAAAGTGCCTGGTGCTATTACTGTCTGCCTGTTGACTGCTCTGCTTATGGGGTATTTAAAGCAAAGGGAAACAATGCCTGGCTGCAATGTTTTTCCTCCATTCATACTCCCCTCTAGACCTGATGCTTTCTCTCATTTTCTCTTGTCTATCTTTCCATTGCTCCCTTGTCCTTCCATTTCCCAGCCTCCTTCCTTTCTCCTCAGTCTCCAGGGTGAAACGAATCCTTTCTTTTTCCTAAGCCTGAGACTGAACTCACATCCACAGAACCCTCTAGAAATTTGGGCTCCTTTAGGGAGGTGGAATATTCCACAGATCTTAACCAACTGCCATAAAATCAAGTGAACCTAAGAATGCTCTGGGCATAGAGTCCAAGTGACTGTGGGGCCATGCAGCAGATCCCAACAACACACACAACCAAACAAAACAGAAACCACAGAAAATGTGCAAGAATGTATTGAAATATCAGCTACGTGCTCCTCCATCCCTCCCATCTCCTCCCCAGATTTGTGTCACAAAAATCTTTGGTAAACATCATATAACCATCAATTGAATGTGTTCATAAATCAAGTTTTTATTCCATCTGCTTCCTGAATACAGTTAATAAATTATATATGCTTATGTCAAATGATTTGGAAACGTTAATAATTTAAAAGCTTCCAGTTTCCTCTTTTTTTCTGTAAAAGTTTTGTGTTGCTAAGGCAGAAGATAGAACAGATTTCGGTGTATCATCCTGGTCTAACAGGATGAATTTGTTCTAAGGAAGCCAGGCTAGAAAAAGAACTTTTTCACAACTACACATACAGTGTCTGTGCATTACATTTCCAGCTTGCACCACATGGGGGGTTTTTATTTCTATTTGCACAAAATTTGCGTATGCAAACTGCCACTGCATGTCTTAGGCACACAATTCTTTGCACACTTTTCTCTGAAAAAAATTGCATTTTGCAAGTGTTGCAAAATTATCAAATATCATTCCATTGTACATCAAAATGGGTGAAAACCTTTTTCCAGTGTTGGCTAAATTTACATTGTTCAGTTCTGGTATACAATAGGACAAAAGGAATAAAAATAATCCAATAATAATTTCGTTTAACAAGACTCTACTATGATCAGTTGATACCAAAAAACAGGTGTTTAAATATTTTTTAAATTAAGTCAGTGTTAATTCATTGTTGTGTTGTCTGATCCATGAAATTCAATTTGAAATTCAGTGTCTGCCCATGTTGTATTTTAGAAACACTTTCCCACAATTTCTGAATGATGAAAAATGCAGCCACATAAAAAAATGCTCTTCTCTAGCACTTCATGCTGCAGGTTATGACATGATCTTTACTTCCACTATTCACTCTTTATTCTGTAAATAATAGATAATTATACATTATGTAAAATTATAATTATTGTTAATTTCATCATTTTTAAAGACCTACCTGCAGAGCTACATGTGAAATGCATTTGTCACTACAGAACTTCTTTTTCCAAATACCATCTTTACAATTAAAAATAAAGGAAAAAAATAATTTTTCTGTTTAAAAATCTGCAAAACCATAGAGTTTGTTCAGGGATTGTGACACACAGAAGTCTTCAGCCTGTGGGTTACCTTAGGGATGGCCCAAGCAGCTCACACCTGATTTAACTGTGGTGGCTGGGAAAAACAGGAGTGAAGTGAAGCTCATCTCATGACCAAGGGATTTTGTTGCTCGCAGCTCCCAGCTTGTGCTGTAAGAAACAAACGTTCAAGTCTGTACTTGAAACAATGCTAAAGGTGAAGGGCTCCAAACTCTGCAAGGCACTAAGAGCCAAGCATCCCTTGCAAGTTTTAATGAGAAAAATGGATTTTAATGCTTTCTAATTTTTGATGGAAAAGTTAGAAAGCAGGGCCATCATTTTTCAAGCATTTGGAGGCCTGAGTAATATTAACACGAGTGCAGAACAGAAATGTTTTTCTTTTAATCAGATTCTGAAGCAACACCAGCACCATCCCAGCATCATGGCACAGGGTAGAGTTCAGAAAACAGAAAATACCAAAATGCTGATCTGTGGTACCACCCAGTGCCTGCTGTAAGTCACAGAGCACACATTACACATTACAGACCCTGTACAGTTGCACTGGAATAATGGTGGCCTGGCTTTTCTTTCCAAAAGTAAAAGGTGCAATTCTACTATTTTTCTGTGAACATTTTTGAAGCAATGACCATGGGTTCCAGTCCTATCTGGAGGAACAATCTGACTTGCCTGCATTTCCACTATTTATGGTTTACATTCAGCTCTCAAAAGCAGTTCCAAACTACCAAACCCACAACAGCTGTTTTCAGAAACAAGCACTTCTTATCATTCGGTATCAAGCATCAGAGCCCATTAGAGTGTGGAAGGAATGCCACAAATGAACAGGGTTTCTAGAGTCCTAGGAGATTTGTTTCAGTTTCTAATCAAACTGGTTCCCAGACTTAATTCAATCAGCCTTTATTTTTCCTACACTTGGCAGGAGAAGGACTTTTTTTTTCCAGAAGCAATTACTGTAAATATAAATGGCTAAGCACTCAAGCAGTATATTAACAATTCTAAATCCTTTTCTTCTGCTCTTGATCATAAAAACCCTTCCATGCAAGCAACAGTAATTCCCCTTTTTATAGCATAAAAAGTATAAAGAAAGACCATCTGGACTGGCATGTCTGGCTTTCTCACACAGATTCAAGGTGACCCCTTCCAATGGTTCAGATTCCCTGATCCCTTTCAAAATAACTGGAAACTTCTTCCAGCTTATCTTATTGCCAGGATCTTTTAAAGGACATGAAATATATTAGAGATGATGGAAGAAGAGGAAGGAGTGGGAATGATATGAACTGATACAATTGCTATGATCTGTGTGCATTTCAAGCTCATTTTGAAACAAATTTGTCCAGTTAGAGGATAGTGACTTCCCATATTAAGATCAACAAGGGGGAAAAGTATGTAAGTGAGGCTGACTTTCACTGCTAAAGCAGCTTTAAATGTTAATCATGTGGTGACACAACATGCTTAAGTGTTGAAAAGACAAGACCCTGGCATAATCAAAGTGACACTGCATGAAAAACCTACTTTCAGCAGGGAAAAGCTTTAGGTTTGTACAATGGGCTTCCCAGATAAAACAGTGCAGGCAATTGCAGTTGGACAAATGTATACATACACTCATAAAGAAGGGGATAGGAAAATAAAGAGACATAGGGTTAATTTCCAGGAGTGAAGCAGGGAAGCTGGTTTACAATTCTTGAGCTGCAAATAAACACTGAATGAGTAACTATCATCAGACTCCATACCATCAAATATCTGTTCACTTCTGGTGGCAGACTAGCAAGTGGTTTAGTATTTTCACACTGTTTCAATCACCAGATCACTTAATCCCAATTACTTCCAAGAAACACTATCGATTACCTAAAATGTAGGAAAAAGTCCTTTTCTTGTACTTCAGGTTTGCCAGGCTAAAGGGCTGGGAGCGTCAGAAGTCCCTGGCAGAGAAAAGGAAGAAGGTTATTGAAAGGTGGATGCTTTCAGGTAGCAGCACCTCTTCAGAGGTGCACCACATAACAAACAACTATCCAGACACAGTGTGAGGAAAGTTCTTTTTACAGGAAATTCCTCAATTATCCTAGTTAAATGGTGCTGTTTTAAAATAAGGCAAGGTCTCTTCTTTATAATCCACATTAAAAGAATATTGACATCTTAATGCATAACCACACAGGCAAAGAATTATAAAGACTGTACCAGAAAGGACAGGCATGAGACGATGCCAGCTGGTGTTGAAGAGGTACCAGAAGCAGACCTCTGCATTTCTTCCCTTTCCTAAATTCATAGCACTGCCCTCACATCCTTCCGCACTGGTTTAACCAAGAATAGTCCCATGCAATTTTCATACCCAATGAAAATTTCGAATTTTAAGTGTAACTAAAAGAACGGATCAGGACCATGTCACCTCAGTAGAAAACTTACACAGATGATGTTTATTTTTATGGTTTTCATTTCAACCACTTGGTTTCATTACATTTTACAAAAAGAGCCTTTTAAGAATTTTTTGTTCATCATTTAACACCATTGTTTTTCTTTTATTACATGAAAAAAGCTGTGATGCTTACCTTATTTCATTTAATAAAGAGTCTCTTATGCTGTAGCACAAAGCATTAGGAAGTTACCTAGTTCCTAAAGAAAAGATCTTTAATGCTGACATTGTTGAACTTACTCATGTTTCCTTCTTATTTATTCAAGTCAACTTCTGTAACATTTCCTTATCCCGGATTTTCATTCTCTTTTACCAACATAAAGGCAATCCTTCACAATCTAAGATGAACATTTTATATTTGCATGGGGTTTTTTTTAAGGTTTAATTAGACACTTTAACAATGTCAAGTTGTTAGGCAACAATTCACAGTCAGGATGGATTACAAAGGAAGCTCCCAGATCACAAAGGTCCCAGAGCTTTTGAATGGTTTCTCCACTTTTTTTGTCCGTGCACGCTGCTGTGTGCTTAAAGAGTGACATCACTCATCTGCATTATTGTGCTGTACATTCATCAAAGTACTGATTAGAATCTAAAAGTTCTCAAATAGCAGTAGGATTTAGTAATTTGTAATCAGATACATAAGAGTGAACAAAAGGAAGTATCAGTGCTTTCAAAGGGAGTTTGTGACCTTCTGGTGCAGGTTCTGGAATTACTTTCTCTGCTGATTTTAAATTGTACCTGAATGGCAATATTAACAAAGCTTCTGGATGTGTATTCCAGGTGAGGGAAAGTCAAGAATCTACTCTGTAATTACATTTTGATATTTTATTTATTTAGGAGTATTACTACATGAGAAGTTAGAAAGACATGAGCAGCTTAGACAGAAAGACATGAGGTGAGAATCTCAGATTTTTAATTTGCAGTGGCTAACACTTGTAGTGGTGATGTTCTGGTTTCCCAGGGGCATGCTGCTGCATTGCTGCTGCTGCTTTTTGATCAGTTTGAGGCTGTGGAAGCTTTGCCTTGATCACAGATTCAAAATGTGCGTGTGCTGGAAACTATGTGAAAAATTTAATGACAGCTGACATTATATACCTATGGTGGATATGAGCCCTCTCTCTCTCTCTCCGAGGCCATGGGGAAGATTTCAATCTGCATCATGATATGAAACAAGCCAAGCATTTTATTTTTATTTCCATCACAAAGAAACCCATTTCAATAGCAAATTTGTCACCCTTTAGAACAGCTCTCCTATCTGCATAAAATGCCAATAAATCACTCCATACTTGACTACTGCAGTGCACAGCACATCCCGAAGAACATTTAGGGTTTCAAGTCAAGACACCTTTGTTGATGACCTCAAGGCTCTCGCGGATCCCAGGTGGAACCCAGCTCGTGACTTCCCTTCTCATTTTCAGCCTCCCAGGCAATATCTGCTGCTTCCAGTGTTTCATTAGGTTATTGCCTTGCTTACAAAATGCAGATGTGTTTAGCTGACAGGCAAGGCCCATGTCTCTCTTTTGAAGGTGTATTTCAGTGCAGATTCTAGCTCACCACCACCCACAGCAAGACAAGGATCCGCAAGAATCTCCGGACCTTCCATCCCAAGGAGAGGCCTGCAGGGACCCCACTCAGCAGCTCGGAGCTGCTTCAGACTGTTCAAAATTGTCTTCAGCTGCAACATCCTCCCAAGGGCTGCTGCAGCAGCTGGGGCTTGACAGAGTTCACAGACGGTTTAAGCCTCCCTCCTGGCCGGCCTCAGCCACGTCCCAGGCGTGCTTCCCCATGGAAGGCACAGAAAGAGGGTGCTGCAGAGGCCAGGCTCCTGAGGCTCAGGGATACTGAGGAATTCCCTGGTGCAAGGGAATGGATGCAAGCCAGGGATCTGGCTCAGCACTGCTTCTTTTGGATAGGGATTCTCCCCCTACACACATTGCTCTCATTAAAGGAAAGTTGCCATGTGTTAGATAACCCTAAACTATCAGTGAGAAGGAACAGCGGGAAGCATTTCCTTCAAATGACTGGATACTGTGAACTTTACTTAGGTTTTAAAAATTCCATGTCAAGCAGCTTCCCTCAAAATACACAGATGTCCATTTGTGCAGCTCAGGGGGTGAAAAGTTCCTGCATATTCCGGGAATACAGCTACTTGTCTGCACATCCATGGATTTTGGAAACCCTACTGGCTTCATCTATTTCCAGAGGTTGAGTTCACACTGTATTGTAACAGATCATTTCAGTAGGTCAGAGGAAACACAAACTCAGGGTCTGGAAGGAAGCTCCCTAATGGGGGCTCTCAGAATCTGCTGTTGTTTTCAGCTGCAGCCTTGTTTTTCAGAGCTCTGCCAGCACCAGCAGCTCCTGCTCACAGAAGGGTCAGCAATTTGATTTTTGGCCATTTTTACAAAGCACACGGTTCCCACTCTGCACCCATGTTCTGCCTTTGTTCGTTGTCATTAAAACTTCACTAACAACAGGCAGGGGTGTAAATGAATGGAGACTCTGCTCCCCTCTTCTGTTTCCTGAACTCCAGCCAAAATCATACATCCTGAATAAAATCATAAATCCTTCCCCATGGGGAACAGGGTGTTCCCCTTGGAAGCTGGCCTGTGGTTCCAAACCACTTCAGAAATATAGGCCAGGTTTCTAAAACCAAAACAGAGGCATGTCCGACTTTTTTGTAATACATAACTTTTGCTTCCTTTTCTCTGAAAATAATGCTTTGCATGCTTTAAAATAATATTCCCTTCTGAATCTATACACTTTAAATGTGCATAGCTGAGCTGCCAGATGCTATAAATTGTCCCAGCTGACTGGATATGAGGAATCTATTCCGCCTTATGCAGGGGGAGGATGTGCAGAATTTCAAATCCATTTTTATATGCAGCCTTACTTCTGCTAAGATGTTGTTGGAGATTTGCTGGGTTTGACCTTTATGATACATTAAAATACTTCTGTTTTTTCTCATAATTATCGTTATTAATCTTCTCCTGG
This sequence comes from Cyanistes caeruleus, assembly GCF_971803275.1. Classification (NCBI taxonomy): domain Eukaryota; kingdom Metazoa; phylum Chordata; class Aves; order Passeriformes; family Paridae; genus Cyanistes; species Cyanistes caeruleus. The sequence continues at coordinate 77,887,768 of NC_141705.1, forward strand.
ATGGTATAGCTCACGGTACATTCATTTATTAGTGAAATTAAATTTCAAGAGGGAGAACACTTGGGTAAAACATCCTCAGGCTTTTGGGTATTTTAAGGGAAATCATGTGTATAAATGAGCTTTGCTTTTCTGTATATACATGAACTTTTCCCAGGAAATAGAGGCAGCTACTTCACTGAAATTCTGGTAATTATCCTCATATATAACATGAAAGTAATGATCTATCATGACCCATAAAATAAGTGAAGTCCAGTAAATAAGCAGTTCTTGCCAGAAGTCAGCATGTTTTTAAAACCTTTACTTGCTGGGTTTTGACTGATTCAATACATCAGGTTCATTAAGTCATTAAATCCCTTCTGTGCATTAAAGATCTTCTGCTGTTCCTGGCACACACTGGCACTATGTGCACATTGGGAAATTCCCATCTCCCTGTTCAGGAATATCTGTTTCCTTTTCAGCTTGCACTGCAAACTCAGCACATCGTTCTGCATTCATGCCCATCAGTGATTTGTGCCAGCCATCTCATTCAGGAACAGAATTGTTTTTAACTAGAGAAAATTTCTCCATCATATTTTACCTTCTTTTTCTTTTTTTTCCCCATAAACTGAATGTGAAGGGAAACGCTAAAGCACTTTAGAATCTATCTTATTCTAACTCAAAAATAGAAACCTAGTAGAAGCTATCTTACACAGCAGGGCTTGGACTTTGTGTTTCACTATTGCACAAGAATAGATTCAGCATGATTAGGATCAGGAAATTGAAAAAGCAGTTTAAAATCACTGTGCACCAAACCCTAAAGCTCCACCAGATGCAGGAGGGTCAGACCCAAATTATTTGACCTATTTCAGGATTCATACGTGCCCTGAATGACAATGCTCCCTTCTGAGGATTTTCCAGCTTCTGCCATGGGACTCAATTAAACAAACATCAACCAACCTCTGACCCCAGCATGCCTCTTTAATGCTCACATTATTTGCCCATCCATAAGGCAGACTACTCCAAGGCCACAGTTGCCACAGTAACTTGGGTAAGGTGCCACAGAGAAAACTGCAAAACTTACTTGTGGTAATGCAAGTACCAAACAATTTTTCTAACCAGCAAAAGGCTGAAAGCAACACAACCTGAAGAACACTTCCACCTGGTCTCAAAAAGAAATTGCAATTACTTGCTATGTCACAGTATCCCAAAATCACCTGCAGCCACTAAAATCTGTAGGACAACACATTGAAATTTTAGTAGCATTGCTGGGAAACGTGGGATAGACTTAGGAAAGCTGTTTCTAGAGTAGTGACCAGTGGCTGTCTGCAACAAGTTAATTCAAACAAATCTCATCTCTGATTAAGCTGTATAACAGGGTCAGTAGCATTTGAAGGACTGAGGCGTAATTCTCATGACTATGACATATATCCCTTGTGCTCTGTGAAGGAAGGGAAAATGAGGTTATCCACCATTACAGAGAAATGTGATGTTTTAAAAGTATTTTACATTCACTCTTTTCCTGGCTCTCTCTACTTGCAACATCTCTGTGGTGAATTTCTGAATTGAGCTGTGGGGGTGGTTTTATTGCTTCCTGGCCATAAATGAGAAAGCAAAGTAATTTTTAAAAATCAATTACCTGTAAAATGCAGTGTCAGAGATTAATATTTTTTTCCCCTCTTTATTTACCAAGGGGAGTTAAAATAATTGGTCTAAATATAGTTTCTGTGGAAACATCAGCTGCCTGTGAGGTTCATTGTCAGTGACAGGAACTCTGCAGAACGAAAGCAAAGGTTATTTGGTTTTGGTGTATTTTGGCAAAACTGCCAATAGTATAAAATCACCTTAACACTGGTATGCACATCTGATGATGCCCACAAGGTTGCCTCCAGGGAGAAAATTCACTGCCTGCTCCCTGGCTGAGGTCCAGCAGGTGGTACAAACTCTTTGCATATCATTTACATATCTTTACATACATCTATATAGATATCTTTGGATATCCTGGTAAAGGAGATGGATTCACTCTTCACATGCCAAAAGCCCTCCTCATTTTAGAAACTCATGTTGCAGTCTGCAGGAAAGAAAATACTGTAGCAGAATGTAGAAATCAACCTCGAGGACCCCAGTCAAACTAAAATCAAACCATAAAGGTCTGTGTCAAATAAACATCACAGAAGTCTCCAGAGATGAAAGAACCTCTTCATTCCCATCTCAGAGAAAAGGGGTAGAAGAAGGAGGAGGATACTAAAAAGATGCAAGCCTGTGCTCTTCCAGAAGGAATGTGAGCCAGCATTGCCTCCTGTTAGGGTCTGTGGATTATTTACCACAGTTTAGCTAGCCCTTACACAACACAAGAGCCTTGCAGTAGACACATGATGGATTTTCTCTCTTGAGTAGGCTACTTGAGCTATACTCTTGTGGTTTTAGAAACAAGGGAAAACACTCCAGGAAAGAACAGTGTACACCATATCTCAAATTAAAATCTTTTTATTTTCTATATCTTGCACTTGAAATTCAGGCTGCATATAAACCACAGATTTTGGAGAGAAATTAGGTAGTTATAGTTTGGAAATCACAGAATTTAATGAACATTGAAGAGCTGTTTCATATTATTTAATCTCATCTTTAAAAGAAAAACTGCATGACACTGACTGACAGAGATTATAATGCTTAGGCTTAAGGGGAAAGAAGATGATAGGGCTCTTATATTTACTCTTAAGCGAATCTGCAGCCAAGTGCTCTAAGGAAAAACACCCTAAGTCAACTCAGCATCTGCAAGATCAATATAATTTTTTAAGAGGAAAAAGTTCTCCATTTAAATTATTTTTCTCCCCACAGGGGACTGTGTCAGACTCTTGCAGGAAGCAGTAAATTGCAGAATTTGTGGACTCTGCTCAGGCACAACAAGAAATCATTGTAATTCAAGTGACGAAATCAAAAATACAGGAATCCAGTAGAAAGTAGTTTTCATGTTGTGAATTGCAGCTAAAGTTGTGGCCTCAAACTGTGTAAATAATCCACACTGCTTGAGACTCAGACCTGCGTAGCCTGAAATACCAAGCTGAACATCCAGTCCTTATAGCCTGTAATGAGCTGAAGAGCAAAAAACACTTTACTTGTTTCCATAGAATGTTTCAGGATCCCAGGAAAGCTTCCTGATAGGAGACCCCTAATCCTGAGCTGGGCCTGAATTCACATTCAGTTGGTGTGGATATGGCAAATACCACTTAACTTACTCTTAACTCACTCCCAACTTATGCATAGGAAGAGGAGCTGTGGGAGAAAAGCAATATCTGGACAGAGAAAAGAACCAAAGAAAAGGTGAAACCATCCTGAAGACACATGCACATCGTCAGCCTTCCCCAGCAGAGGGACTGGTAACACATGAATGAAGAGGAGTTTGAAGGACAGCATTGAAGAAGAATATGGGATTGCCATTCCCCTGGATAGTTGAGATGAGCTTGCTGGAAAAGGGGAGATTGTCAATAGGGATTGATTGACTGGATGGAGACATCATGAGATTGACCAGCAGAGGGGGAAGGAAGGGCCTTCTGACTGAGGACAAGATGGACATTGAGGGAAGGAGAGGTACTCAAAGTTATGTTCTAGGAGTGCAATCTTGGCAACCACGCTCTGGGGGAGCTGCTCAAGGGAGGACTGTAGTTGTCACGCACAAGACACGAGGAAAAGCCGAGTCAAATATTTTAGCTGGATAAAAACTGCCCTATCATTGAGTTAATGTGAAACAGAACGAGCAAAAGGTACAACACAGGGATAGGTCAAGCTGAAGACAGAAATCAGATTATGGTTGACAGGTTAGACCATAGCAATATGTAGTCTGATTAAGAAAGGAAATACTCTTCAGCATGGAATTGAGAGAATGCATCATTTGGCCTTTTTTTTTTTTTTTTTACTTGATAGCTGCTGTGAAAATTTCCTGGCATGAACTTCAGTTGCATGATGAATGTCTAAGCTTAACTAAAAAATCTTCAGAGAAAAATCAGAGATAATGGTCAAATCCCTGAGGAATTAGTTTATTTGATAACTTTCTGTACAGTGTCATGATTCTAATGTCTGATATCTCAGGGCTACAGGAGGTCAAATGACTGAAAGCAGCTGCTGACTGCTTCCCTGTGCATGTGAAAATCCTCCCTTTGCCATAGACAACTTCCCAGTTCTTGCTCTGAAGCTAACTGAGCTGGCCAGAAGACAAGAATTCCTCACGAAAAACACTGAGGTTTTGGCATTTGCCATTCAGAGGAAAAAAGAAGGGATTTCAAAATATTTCACCACAAGGAGAAGAATGTCTGTGAATTACTCCAGAGCAGCACTGAAAGCACTTGTCCAGTGGTGATTCAAGTCTGCTCCCCTCAATTTCTGTAGCTGACTCTTCAAAGAAAGAGAGGAAAACATCCAAATCTTCCTTTTGGATTCAGCTGTTCCTCCAAATAAAATTAAAATAGGAGGCTGAATGTTTCCTTCTCTTTTAATGAGAGGTCATTATCTACGCATTCCAGAGATAAACTATGGGAAACATACAGCGGGGTGATTTCCAACTGAATCAATGAGAATGAAAGACGATGAGAAAAGTTTTTGTGTCTATCTGGTGTACAGAGCATAACATCAGCTAAAGGCTGCACAAACTGCCAAGTGACTTAATACCAGACATAGAATCATTTAGGCTGGAAAAGACCTCTCAGACCATCAAGTCCAACTGTTAACCCAGCGCTGCCAAGTCCAGCACTAAGCTGTGTCCCCAAGTGCCACATCTTGAGGCACAAGTGGTCACTGAATGCAACCATGCCATGTACAGCTGCCAGAGAAGCAGTACATGACGTGCTGCTGGGAGCAGAGAGAGGACATGACATGTCCTGCAGGAGCAGGACGCCCAAACGCCACACAGTCACCAAGTCAGCAGCTAACACTGTGCTGGCACCCTCTATAACTTGGTATTTAGCTCATGCTGCTGGGTAGGGCCTGAAACCAATCATGTTCTAGTTAATTTGCCTTGAGTAACTACAGCTGGTGGTCCAGAAGAAAATGACTCTAAAATTAATCTGCAGCATCTCATGATAAAGGTTACCGTTACCCAGCAAGGAGTGTCCCGGGGCTAGCCCTGCCCAGTGTTCTGAGAGACTCTCAGGAATGCGCGGGAGGAGGAGAAACTTTCCATTTAAATACCTTCCGAATGTTTTCATGCTTCTCATCCTCTTCCTTTCCTTTTCCCAGCCTCTCTGTTCTCACAGCATTTGAGACTCTCCAGTGAAACTTGTTTAGTTGCCTGGATATTTTTCTGCATAAAGTTGCCTCATGGTTATATGGATAAGATATTTTCTTGTTCAATTCTGTCTTTGGAGAGATCTGCAGTAAAAATGAGGTTGCTTTTTTTCACTATACACCTAACTGGCTAATTTCTGCATGCTGTTTAAGTCCAGGACATAGAATAATATATGTGGTTTTATAAGGTTACATAAAAGTTATAAATGCCTTGTGTAAGTATTTGACTTTTTCATAGTCAATGAGAACTGTTTGTACACGTAAGGCAAGCAAGATTTATCCTGTAATGGGTAATCCTTTCTTCATTTAATAAATAATCCTTTATTTACTTTTCCTCAGTTCTCAAAGTCAGTCTTCAGAACCTAAAAAAAACAACCCATGACCTCATTACCTTCTCCCCTCATGGTGCTGGAAGCCTAGGGATGACTGAGCTTATGTTAACATGCTTGCAAGCAACCATTCAGCCTTTTTTTCCCTCTCCTTTGAAACAGCCTTTCCTATGAAGGACGTTCTGAGAACTGCCATGATGTTCCAGAACACAGAAACCTCATGGGTCAGGATTGGAGGGAGAAAAAATTAATTCCAAAACCGAGCATGAATTCTAGGATTGCCAGGACTGCCACTTGGCAATTGTGTTTCACCAGTCTTTGGTTTAGTGTGACTTAAAGTCTTTCTGATTTCAAATTTTGAAACCTCCCTGCTGCATGTCAGCACCATTTCCTAATCAGCTCCCTCAGCTTTAAGAAGTCTGCTGTAAAGCGAAGGAAATTCTGCCTGCACTAAAAGATTTCCTATCCAGATGAAAGCCCCAAAAACAAAGCAACAGCACTTTGCAATATGTCATCATAAATACTGACATAATTTATTTCAAAGTGCTTACCAAAATTAGGCTTCTAATCCCACACTGAAGCATGTAAATCAATGTCAACCTTTTCCAAAACGGCAAGTATTCAACCAGGATCCCCTGAAATATATGGTGGTTTTGGTGACCAGCCCTTTTGGATGTCAGGCTAATAATTTATGCAGCTATCTTTCAGCATCCAATTTTGCTTGACCCGTATTTCAAAGATGTCTTATAAAAGATGGAGAAGGAAGAATTTTAAATCCTGGCAACACTACAGTGGTTACTACCAATGGAGCCTTGATTTAGTAATAATGTTGTGAAACAGATCATAAGATGATGTTTAAAATGGGACAAAATAACTCGTAAGGCCCCTTTTCTTTTTGGTAAGCTATGTACAGTGCTGCCTGTATTCCAGTTCCTGTAGCATGCTTCCTACCATCTGTTTTCCATTTTTCTTTAATTTCCACTCATGCCCTTTGGCCTATTCCCTGTGCTCAGAAGAAAACAGTAATTAAAGCTGACATTATCTCTTGTGCCTTTTCCAGACTACATAAATTGAAGACATTTAATTTTTTTTTTTAATGTCCCTATAAGTTGTCTTGTATCTTTTACTCCAAGATCAATCTCACTGTTATTTTTTGAAGATCTTAAGAGCTGTCAGGTAGTGACCAGTTACAGACTCTTGTTGACTACAGTAATGAAGAGGTTTGATTTTTCAATGCATCTGATTTCCATCATTTTATTAGAACAGGTTCCACTGAGTATCCTTCTCCTTGCTAGGCTGCAAAAATTATCTATAAGAATACAGAGCAATACGAGACTTGCACTGTGTTTACAGCAAGCTCCTCACACTGCCAATGCTCACATGAGGTGAAATTCAGTATGAAATTCAGTATGAAATTCATTTTTGTCCCACAACTCAGAATAACTTTGTTTCCCCTCACACTTACAGACAAAAAAAAAAGTCTCATTGCTCAGAATAAATGATGCATTAAAAAAAAAGCTGTTGGGCTTTTAAACTGTTGTACACTGAAAAGCGCAATCGTCTTAAGTAATCCTGGACCTGCTCTTACCAAAATCAAGCCATATTTCATGACAATGGCATCAAAGCCCTAAAATACAGCCTTTCTTTGACACTGGAGTTGTGTTATGACCACAGTTTTCTGTTCTGTGGCTGCCTTTGTGGGAGTCGTATATTTGAAATTTGACATTTATATATAAATCACCTCTCGGGAAAGGGAAATTGGGCTTTTAAAATCATATATATGAACTCTTAAATGATTTCTTCAGTAAATACTGTCTTTCAATAGCTCCAGATAATGCACAGACAATACTCAGCACTCATGACATGTGTTTGCTGTACACCAAATAGTTAAGTGAAAACACCTGGAAGATGATGCCCCCATACCAGCCTTAATAAAAGATAAATTTAGAATCCAGATGCTAGTGCCTCAAACACATGAAAGATTTGTCTCTTAATTCAAGCATTTCTGTGTGCCACAAAATACTTCAGAACTCATAAAGCACCATAGGAAAAAAAAGTAAAATAAGAAATGGTGACATAAAAAGGAGGTACAAATATTATATAAAAGTTACATCAAAGAGAAAATGCTGTGCTCTGTAATACTCCTGTCATTTATGGAGTCATCCTTTGGACAGAGAATTATACACATTATATATGCACGAATATGTGTCTCCTTATTGATTTTGTACATTTGCTTTGTATTTTACATACATTACCACAGTATACGGTAATGGACTTGGTGCCTTCCTCAATCTCACTTTCCTTTAGCAAAATAAATTCCAGGTTTGTTTGACACTTACAAAGAAAACCCAGAAAACAAATAAAACCAACAAACCTCACAAAACAGGCTGAACAAATCAAGCTGTAATGCCATTTGTTTAATCCTCTGCACTGATTTCAGACAGCTGGATAGAAAAATTAGTGCATTTTAAAACACAGAGATTTGCTGTACTTCAGTTCAGCACAGTGTAACTGTTGTTGGCAGGAACAAGAGGCAGCTTGGTGGAAAACATAAGGATAAAAACCAGCACTGGGCTTGGGACTGGAGTCTTGACATGTCTGACAGAAATACTGACTTCAGTGGAAATGCTACAACACTCAAAGCACCATACACCAGTGAGTGCTGTGCCAAAGATATAATTACCAAAATCAGTGTAATCAAATATTCTAAAAGAAGTAAAATTTTAAAAAGTAAATTTGACATAAAGCTACTATGTCCAGTTTCCCAGCACAGAGGTAAGGATATCGTTTTGTAGTCTTCTATGTTACAGCTGGTCCTAAAGTCACTTGATACTCATTATTTGCTATTTCTGAAACATCATGAAAACCTGTCAATATAAATCTTTCCTTATGAAAAAGCTTCATACGTATTTTAAAAGGTTTTTTTTCTAGTTTCTGGATAGTGAACTCTGAAACAAAATTAATTTTCAGTGTAGGCATGAGGAGTTTTTTAGCTTGCTAAAAAATCAGGGTTGGCCATCAGCTTTTCTTTGGTCCATCTCACAAAATCCTTTTCAGAAGCCTAAAGAGAAATATTTAGCTACTGGAACCAAGTTCCTTATTTCCACATTCATCCTGTTGCCCAATATCATATCCTCTGCATATTTCATCTTTCCTCCCACTTATTCAAGGATATAGTGAACAACATTGATATATCCACTCTGATTAAAGAAGAGAGTGAATTCCCTTCAAACATGAATTAGTGCTACACAGAAAGAGGATGTATTTAACTTCCTAGAAATGCATCTTGTTTCTGCAATATTCATTGCATCCAGATCAATAAATCATTCAAATCCTGTGGGACTTCAACTTCCCAAGGTGCAGAGGTCAGGCTACAGTGGAACTAGCAAATATCAGTTTCACACAGATGTTCAATTAGAACATCTGTTTGTGTCTTCTCTGCCTATTAAGATGTTTGTTCTGTTAATTGTAGGCAAAACATAAGTAGCCATTGTGTTTTTGTTTTTGTTCTGACATGTGCAACTTTGCATCCTATATTCAACTTAAACAAGCTGTCAGCACAGCTCTTAGTCACTGCTGTATTTTTCACAGGGTGTGTCAAGCTTGGTAAAATTTTCGGCTCACAGATGCTCATTACCCTGAAAATGCTTTGCTACAAAGAAAAGTGGAGACCTGCCAGTTCCCTGAATCACCTTCTTTCTATTTTTATTTTTTTTTTTTTTTTTGGTAAGTTTAAATCCACTAAGTTCCTGTTCTTTAGCAGCAAAGGGAAAGTTGGTGGGATTTTATGCAGGAGTTGATTTCATACGAGTGAAGCTAAACAGCAGAATCTGACCTGTCTCAGCCGCCAGCCTCACAAACACTGACATCTGTGCTCAGCTCTGAGCTTGGGAGAAGTTTGCACATTTTCATCAGAACTTTTGCACCCTGCCAGCATTTGCATCACACAGAGTGGACACCTCTGTACATGAAACACTATCCAGGGTGGTAGGAGCCTGGTGAGCGGAGCCAAGGCCTCTTAATCTACTCATGCAGCACAAATATTTGCAGGACGGAGGTATTACAAGGCAGAGGAAGCAACACAAGAGGAACACCAGGCCAAGAGTCCAGAGTCTTCTCCAAACTGCTGTTTACTTATGACAGGATCTTGGCATGCTCTTTAAGTTGCCTTTGTCTCAGTCCCCCTGTCCATCTCTGCAAAACCAGTTAAGATCCAGAGATGAGAACCAGTTTTTCTAAGTGCTAAGTTCATTATTATTACTCCTTTGGGGGCAAAACTCCCTTACTAAAGAGGATTAGGATGCCAATTGTCACTTATTAGAGCTAACAACACGCAAACCTCACAAATTCATGTGCTTTTGCTACCTCTGTTGTTGACAAATAACAGCAGTCTCTTAGAAGGATGCACAGTCCAGCTCTTTGAATCGAAAAGCAGAACTTCCATGGGCTTTCTTGCATTAATGCTGACCTCAGGCACCCAAGACAACAACAGATCCTCTGGTATCACTATCCACTTGGGAAGGTACCAGACTGACAGAATCTTTGTTTGCCAAGAGCAGACCTATAAATTATCTTCTCCTTCACCTGCCCTCTTAAAAGTATAAGTATTATTTTTCAACCAATTATTTCTCAAACGCATAATCATTAGAAATGTCAGTAAAATAATAACTCGAGGGTACTTCCTGTTAAATTTCTTAATAACCACATCCTCTGCTAATAAACACCTAGGCCTTTGGCCTCAAGTTTATTTAGCCCAGGATATGGGTATTATTACCTCATTAAGAGGAAACACCCTCAAGATATTATTTAAGTACCTCCAGAAGGAAAAACAGCTGAATGAAAAGGATGTATAGGCCAGCTGTTTAAAATTCACTGGGTAAGGCAATTTTACATGTAAGTCACCAAAAATTAGGTTTACATTGGATAAAGAGATACTTATTTCTACCATGATATCATGCAGTCACCCATGTGTTTGCAGGAAGAAGCTGAAGGTATGGGAGAGTTAAGGAAAGGCCCTGATTTAAATTTCCTGGGCAATTACAATTACTGGCTTTGATATATTCCATTTCTGCTGGTATGTTAGAAAATGCTGATGACACTTAGCTTGACTTTTCCACTTCAGAAAAGGAAACTTTCAAATGAAATGTATTGAAACTGTTCCTACAGCACCATCTCTTCAGCTCATGTACTTAAATCTCAGCAGGTGGGCAAATTTTCATAGCCTTCACATCTGGGAAATTAAGCATTATCATGTCCTTTTGACTAGAAACCAATTGAAAATAAATCCTTAGCTATGTTTACAGGAACAATTTATACCTTTAAATAGTGCAGGATGTCTTCATGTATTACTAGACAGGCATGCTTTTTCAAAACAGAAGTGTAAATATATATATATATATATAATTTTTTTTTAAATTTTAATGATGAAACAACAATGATGTTTGTCAATTATTAAGGAGGATGAGAATAATGGAGGTTCCACTATGGGGAAAGGAGCTGGCAAACCCTGAAAGCTCTGAGCTTTTCCTGACCTTACCCATCAGTGTTTATGGAGTTAGGGCCTTAACTTTCACAGGCCACATCCTCATCTTCCTCAGTGTTCTCCTCTAGAGCCACACAGCCAGGTTTGGTAAACAGTGACTCTTTTATCTGTGGACAGAATATGATCTCAGGCAAAGAGTATTCAGGAAAAACCCACTTTAAACCACAGGTCCTCCAATAATGCAAGTGGTGAGCAGAGTACAAATTTCATTTTTGAAAAGAGTACAGAAATGTGGTGTGGAGAATGTCTGTATCCATCAAAACAAAATCTTTTTAATAGCACCTGCCTCTCCAGCACCTGCCTTCATTTCTCCCCTAACGCCCCAAAGGGAGATTTCTGTGAATGAAACTGTTTCATTTCAATCTGCATATATAGCACTGTGGATTATGATTATTGAAGTAGTTTACAAAGTCAGACAATGCAAGGGAATCCCAAATAATCCTCTTTATTGACTGGCAGCCTTCGATCAGAGGATGTTGCAGGCTACCTTTGACGTAATTACTCCACAGAAATATCACAGAAATATTTTATATATGCTCATATACAAATTAAAACACAGTAAACAGGCATCATCTGGAAAGAAAAGGTTGGAAAAGCCACAAGAAATAGTCAAAAGTAGAAGAAGGAAAACCCACCTGAATGCACTGAAACTCTGAACTGAGGAATTCATAAGACTGACCTAAGTGAGCCCAGAGGACAAGCCCGCCCACAGAATCATATCGTGGCCTGGGTTGGAAGGGACCTTAAAGCCCATCTCATTCCAGCCCCTGCCATGGGCAGGGACACCTTCCACTGTCCCAGGCTGACCCACTTCCAGGGATGGGACATCCACTACTTCTCTGGGCAACCCACATCAGTGTGTCACCACCCTCAATGTGGAAGAATTTCTTCCTAACATCTAATATAAACCTACTCTTTTTCAGTTTGAAGCCTTTGTTCTGTCACTACATGCCCTTGTAATCATTGACATGCTCAAAATTCATTGTCAGCCACTCCTCTCTCTTCAGAGTTTTTTATTGTTTCCTGCATTTGAGTCAAACAATAAACGTCTTTCTTATTTTTTTCCTTTATTTCAATATAGAACTGGCAAAATACAGAAAGAGTCACATCTTGGCTCTCCCTCTGTACCTTTATCATTGCTCACTGGACTACCAGTCTTCAAACTGCAGAACAAGGAATGAGCCAGCACAAGTGTTAGTGGAATCAAACCCTGAAATTAGGCTTTTAGATAATGAGCTGATATTTTCTGTCTCAAAAAACCTGCAAAACAGAAAAACCACTCCTCCCTTCTGTCTCCCTGCCTGTCCATTTTGTACAATAAACTATTTCAGCTTTTCTTGCAACAGTCGGAACACTGACCTCCCAGCAGAGCAGTGGTGATGGACCTAAATAAAGCATGTCCAGGAGCCAGATGAAGCTGGGTTTCCTACCTGAGCTTTTCCTTGTCTGAGCAGCACCCACCTCTGGCAGCCTCCTGGCCAGCATGCCAGAGCCCTGAAGGAATGGCACGTTTGTAAACTAAACAGGAAAGAGGAATAAGCCAGACACTTACATCACCTGACAGATGTCTTTCTCAAGCGTGCAAGTTCATTTAAGGATTTTCCATGGCATGTTGTTGACTCAAATCAATAAATAAATGGAAAAGTAAATAAAGGAAGCAGGGAGGAAGGAAGGAAGGGAGAAAAGAAGGAGAGAAAAGGAGAGAACGGGTGTCATGCTCAACATGTTTTGCACCCTGTAAAAAGGAATTAAGTGACTCGGGCTCCCGGCCCCCCTTCTCCCTTTATGTCTGGAAGTGAGTCCTTCTGAAACACTATCGCTACTGGCAGCACAGCAACACATAATAACATGGTAGCGACACATAAAACTGTCAGTCTTCAATGGAAATGGATGGTTAGGCTGAGGGGGTAAACAGACTAAATCAATTTGAACATGCATGTTAAGGACTGTGAAAGGGCAGAGTTTAGTGCTGCTAAGCTGGAAAACATTTGTCTCTGTCTCGTTGTATTTCCCTGCCATTCAGCGGCATCCACCCACAGGCCTCTCGCTTGGCTCCAGTCAGACTCCACGGCTGATTAATGGCAGCTGGAGGTGTCCAGTAATTTCCTCACCTAATAATAAACTACAACCCAAAACAGGGGTTCCCCTCAGGCCCACATTTAACACAGCTCTACTCACTACCAGGAGAAAGCCAATTACCCCGTGTCTGCTCTCGTCTTTGAGACAGTGCACATTTAAGTGGCTTTGAGATGTTACGTGGTTGGCTCTGGGCACATCATCTTTGTCTGTGGCAGGGGAAACAAAGCTCAGAGAAGACCTGCATCACTCTTATCCAGGGATCATTAAGGAGGGAAGAAATAAGTGTGGGGGGGGAATATCATTTTTGCAATGGAAAAAGAGTCTCTCCTCCAACAAATCTTAACACCAACATGACCTTAAAAACAGAGGGACTTTCTTTGTCTTATCCTAATCCCAGGGTCACCAACACACACAATTATGATTTCAGTGGCTGAGGCTTAAGCAATCAGTCTGGCTCACCACTTCCTACCCAAGGGTGCCCAATAAAATATTTTATATGAAGACACATCCTCAACAAGAACTTTTCCAGATTTTGTTAGCAATTAAAGCAAAGCCTTGTTACTGAAAGAGTTGCATGGATTTGTGTACTCAGTATTAAGGCTACAAAGACAGTATTGTCTAAGTGGGATATCAGATTAATTACATAGTATCACCCTTACATCAGTAATTTACTGGTTTAGTAATCATTTATACAGCATGAGGGGGAAAAAATTAATGTTATTTAGGTGGGCAACCTCTCAACTCCCCTACAGTTACCTGAGCAAATAAGGGATACAAATTTAGCTGTAGATAATTGATAGTAGTATTGAGACCATGAAATACCTTGTCAATCCTTTAGTTGACAGCAATTTAATACATAAATATGCATGCAAGACTCAGGATTATTCCTTGTGCACCTAGAATACCCCCTTAAATCTCAGTCCTCCACATTACAGTGCTATGGATACAAAAACTACTGGAATAACATTCAGATTCTACTCTCCTGCAACAAGAAGATGGGAAAGCTGAGTATCCCAGTTTCTTGGTGAATGGAAAACTGCAAGCAATGCAGATGCCAATATTTTTCCAGTAGATCTTCCTCCCTATAGGAACAGGATACACTGGGTGCCAAAAAGGAAGTAAATCGTGTCCCATGCTGTTTGACAGGTTCTATTAATACCTGCAATTCATGATGTCTGTCAAACTTTGAAAAACAAAAAATGCATATGCCCTATGTTCACATGAATGTGCCTCTCCACGGGAACAAATCTAATTAACATGTAGCCACTAAGAGAAGACTGACAGACACACAGAGACCTTTGCTGGCAGTGTCTGGTCACACAGGCAACTGCTGGCACAAGGGGATTAAAAGGTAATATAATGATTTCTTCAAAAGTCTTGAGACAGCTTGGGAGGAAACTGATTTTCCAGACATCTGTGCAAATGGATTTTCCATTCTCTTCAAAGGTTTTTTCCTATCCCTCCCCTATCTTCCCTCCCCAAGGCACAGATCATCAGGAAGAAATTTAAAACAGTTCTGGACATTGTTTTTATGCTATCCCTTCTACAAAGAGATAACGTCATTTCTGTCACAGATGTCACTACCTAGAAATTTGCATTATACTAGAAACAGTGTTAAGAAAAACAGTGAATATTAAAAAAATGTAGATATGAAAGAAAATACAACTAGGAACTGGTGTTTTTAATCATGTTAAAGCAACTCCACTGGAGGTGCTGGTAATAACCAGTAAATTATAAGCAAGGCCAACTTCAAGAAAAGCTTTTTAAAGTGGGAGAGGAGAAATTATGCTTACATTTGTCTTAAGAAAAAGCAACCACAACTCACATCACACAGTTAAGTGGCCTCCTAATACAAATTGCAATAGCCCCATTTTAAATTCCAGAAGGACTCATATCTAATTAGCAAATGAGCTGTATAATTAGCATCAGCCATATGATAACAGCCTAATAAATGTTCTAACATTGTCAACAATACAAAATTGTGGTGACTTGTTATAAGCACTTACAATATTATGTTTTATGTTAAAGAGCAATAAATATTGTTCTCTATATATTCATTATACGTCTGACATTTTTCTGTGTCACCTTTGCAATGGTGGTTGCCTCAGTTGTGTTCTCAGGACTCAGACTAGTTTTCCACCTGAGTTTCATAAGGGACTATTGCACATATATCAATCAGATCACATTCTGTTCATTTCATTGAAAAATTTTGTTTGGAAATGCAGAAGTTCTTCCTCCTAACAATTATTAGAAGTTATCACCACAGACTTGCATTTTTTTTTCAGTATGCACTATCTTAAGAAATGGCAGGCTTGTGGTGTGTTTCTGGGTCAACAGCAGTCAGGCAATTAGAAAGGCTTAAAATGACAGAGAAAATGAGTTTAGTAAAGAGTTTCTGTCCATTCAACTGCCTGTAAGGCAACAAAGCACAAATAAGACAGAGCTCTAGAATTGTCCTTCGTAGTGGCTATGAATCTGAGATATTATCACTGATACTTCCTGCAGTTTCTTTAAAAAAGGCGAAAAAAAAAATTAATAACCCCCAACTTTTTCCCACAAAGATTCCAGTTATTTTCTTTACTGCCAGTAGTATTTATATGACTAAAATACTCCCAAATGCAAAGCTTGCAGTAAAAGTTCTGGCCTGTTAATTTTACGTACACTGAGACTTACTCTCAACTCTTACTCTGTAAGAGCTGAACAACTGCACATAAAATTCAAGCCTGATTTACTTTCCTCTCCAACTTCGCCATTTCCTGGATTTATAAAATATCACATTCTTATGAAATTACTTAATTAAATCAGATCACTACTGCCATGTGACTGTGTACCACAGAGAACACGCATCCAACTACCACCACCCCCATCTGTTTTGGAGAACAAGAACATGCAGTTATTACTTCTAATCAGACAACATTACTGCTCAGTGCATAAGTGAGCCAAAAATTAAGCACAATTATATCTGTAGCTGATTTGATAGGCTATACAAGTTCTTCCTAAAAGCAAGAAACAGTTTATGGGAAAAGTAACGTCATCCATTACACCAATTGTTGTTTTGGAAAAAAAAAAAAGACATGAAAGTCCTTAAGACCTTGTGAGGGATTTTCTCACAAAAAAAATTCTCCAAATTAATAAAATTTGCTTCTCCCTTCTAATCTTTCCCCCCCAATATCCTTTAAACACCATTTAAACACATCCTTTAAACACATTTAAACACACATTTAAACATCCTTTAAACACAACACTGTGCTTTTCTATACATCTTCTGTCTCCTTCTTCTCTATGAAATGAAATATAAGCTTCAAGTCTGCAAAAAGATGCTTGTAAAGCTACTCCTGCACCCACATTCAAATCCCTTCTGAAAAATCTCTTTTTGCCACGAGGACTGCTAAAAACAAAGATTGCTGATGTGCTGTGACAGCTGCTCTGCCTCTCCCTGTATTTCAACTGCTGGTTACAAAAAGCCTGAAGAAATTGTTGTTTCATTATTCTTTCTTCTGGTTTTACATCTGGCCCAACAGGCCTCTCTTTCATGACCTATGTTCCTCAGCAAAATAATTAAACAAAGAAATGGTATTAATAAAGGTAGTCTGTGTGTGAGCTGTGGAGTCCTGGCATGGACTATGTCTTATATGATTTGAATCTTTTCTAAGGACAGAAAAAAATCAGTTTCAATTAAAGAGCTCTTTTATCTGAATCCTGGATGCCTCCAAAAAGAGGAAAAAACTTAAAAAGACAATGATAAAAAATAAAATTGATTTTCTTTAGGGAGGTTGTATGAGTCTCACAGCACAGTCCTTTCTTCAGGTTGCACATACGACTGTTTAGGAAAATTATCTTCACCTACAGCAGAAAAGCACATGCACTGCTCTTGAGATTTCTCACAAGAGAGCCTCTTCAAACTTGATCTAAGGTCAACCAGAATTTTTAATCAACTTTAATAAGTATGGGACAATTTTAATGGAATTACAGAGGAAGTGAACTTCAGTTTTAAATAGTGTTTTCTCCTCACTCGGGAGAGCTGAGAGGTGACAAAACCTTGGCATTGGGTTGAATCTGCCCCGAAGAGGGATGCAGGCTCACATTTGTTACTTTTTGTGTGGTGAGGCTCCAGTTTACAAGCCAGCCTTCGAAGGCAGGGACCTCTCGAAGCCCTCGCAAGGGGCTGAGCTCTTTAATGACCTCCTCGAGTCCCCCAAATTTCCCAAGGCCACCGCACCGCTCCCTCTGTGCCAAGGTTACGGGTTCCCAGAGCACAGGGAGGGCCAACAAAGTCCAGGAGGAAAAGGAAAGCTGCTCTCCTGTCAGAGCCTCGGCTTATCTCAGCAGCTCCCTATTTTTAACTCAATTGCAAACGATATCTGTGATCAAAGGGCCAGAACCCCTGGAGGAGCTTAGGAGAACAGCGTGGTGGCCGCAATTCTTCCTGATGATTTGTAAGCAGGAAAGGACTTTTGACATGAAAGACAGTTTAAACAGCACAAGAATAGCAATAAACCAGCTGTAAAATGCTTAACATTGCCCTTGAACTAATGCAAATTGTTCCAAACAATTTTCTTTTTCTTTTTCTTTCTTCTTTCTTTCTTCTTTTTTTTCTTTTTCCTTTTTGCAGCCTCTGGGTGCCCCGCTGGGACATTTAAACAGTCACATGCTCCCCGTACAAAAGCCTATATAAGTGGGGAAATACAGTGTACTAATGTGTTTAGAATAAGGGAACCAAACAACAGCCACAATTCAGATCTGCTGCCTTCCTCTCTTTTGTTTGAGAAAGTGTTCATTAATGACAAGCTTGTTTTGGATACTGACTGAGCGTCCAGACAGAAATGTTGAAGGGTAATTTATTGGCTTAAAATACTCAATTAAGCTATTGAAGAGATAGTTAAAATAAGTGAGTAAAAGCCTGAATGGTCTGAAAGTAAATTAGTTGGGTCACTGAATATTTTAGATGTTTAGAAAATGGCAGTATTTACTGGCTGAGCTTCAGCAATATTAAAGAAGTGTTTACAGAAATGATGTTTCAAGGCCATGATCTCTCCTACAGAAATTATACTACAAGAGATTTACAGAGCCCTTTAATGTAATCTTTAAAAGCATTCTTTTCAAAGCTTTCAAATTTCAAGCAATGACACCTATCTTTATCTCCAGCAATTAGTTACAATCATTTAATAAGTTGCAATATGGAATAAAATAAAATAATCTTGTAGTAATTAGAGATAGAAAAGATCAATGAGACCATCAGTTCCATTTCCAACATTTTTGAGTACTGGGATATCTCTGTAAGGCAGATTACATCAGGTTTTAGAAGAAAACACCACTTATTAGAAATTAAGTTTTTGGTGTGTATGTATGTGTGTTTAATAAATTAAAATTCTCCACTACATCTATTCACTTATTTCTACTTCTTCCTAGCAATGCTTGTCCCCTTAAAACAACATTTTCTATTTCCTGCCTCAAAAACATTTCATTCCTCACCACTGTTTTGCAGGTTGTTGTAAAAAAAAACTTATCATGAAATTAAGTGTATTGATCAAACATTGTATATTTGAAAGAACTCTAAGGTACACAATTAACTCCACTGGAAGAAAGTGGAATATAACTAGAAGTTTAAAAGTTACATCTTAATCAACAGCCCTGACTGGGGGGAGTAGATGGAGGGCAAAGGCTGTGCTGCCACATGAAAAAGAGACATACTAAATAAAATAATTAAAAACAGACAAACAAATATTTTATGTAGTTTTATCTGCACTTAAAAGGTCTTCAAATTGAAGAATTTAAATTCAGGAAAGTTTGCCAATCCACCACTGAATTCATAACTTTATGCTGTATTTTAAATCACAGGACAACTGGGCTCATAAAAATCCACAGTATAAGCAATTTTACAACCTCTGTATGTCAGTCTTCAATTTCCCTCATTTACATTATTCATCAAATTAACTTCAGTATGGTAACAAACAGCATCATTTAAACTATTGGTTTAAAGTATATGTGAGGAGCAGGAGAAGAGTCCTGTACATCCATGGCCAGAAATAGATGAGGTTTCTGAGCAGCCTAGGAAGTGCTCTCAGAAATCCGTATCTCACGTATTTCTTCATCCTCTGATGATTTCTCTGAGGATGTCAGGGTATCACTCCTGTTAAATCTGAACAGCATGGGAACCTCTTCAGCTCTTATTTCTGGTGATGCTGTAGCCATTCACTGACCAAACCAAGCACTCAGGTCTCAGAATTGTTTAAACTAACATTGTTTGAGGTCCTGTGTGCAGCCACAAAGCAAAGCATCTAAAATGTTTTCAGGTCCCAGAAATGATGTCAATGAAATATAGTTGGTGAATATTTTCTGTTGAGGCTCACATTAGTGTTTCTTTAATTCAAGCAACCTCATACTCAGTAAAAATCTGCTATTGTTCTATTTTATGTAAATTTTCAATTACTTAAGAAAAGCTGCAAGCATTTTACTGACTTTTGTTTTCTTATTTTGCTTCCCTTCAATTTTACTTCATGGATATGATGAAATAACTATTAAATCTGCAAAGTTTTATAGCACCTCAACCAACAACCAAGCAAAAAGAACTGCCTGGCTTTGTCTCTGTTTTCCTTAAGACTAATTTCTGCAAGTGTTAGAGGTTAATAACACTTATTTCATCCATTGCTTGAATCTAATAAAAGCAGTGGGGCATAACATTCTGTAAAACCAGGCAATAGAGGAAATAACACTAATGTTAACCTCTAACATAAATGTAGTGGTAATTGCCCTGGTCTACTTTTAAAATGAATGCCTTTTGTAGTCTCCCAAGTGGCACTGAAAAAAAAATTCCTATGTTCTAGGCAGCCACCGATTTCCCAGATGGAGAGCACTCTGTGTTGTCCATCCCTTGTTGTGCCATACTCCACAGAGATGTCACACAAAGGATTATTAATGCATTGTTACAGACACAGGAAGAGCAATCCCTGGTAGCTGCACTAAATGTACATCTTTAAAAGGCAGAGACAACTTTCTGCCAGAAAAAAAGCATCTTGCCCACTCTTCTTCTGCCCAAAATTTAAGCAGAATACGTCAGAAGGCAAATGAGGTATTTTTTGTTAATTTTTAATGGCATAACCATTCTGTTTTATCCCAATACTATTTTGGTTTTAAATAAACTGTTTTTAAAATTGTCTTTTATAGTTTTCAGGATAAACCTGTGTGTGTATAAATACTGTCATTATCTCATGTTTATTTATAAATACTGTCACCTCAAAGTCTCCACTGACCTGAAGGGGACAATTCCAGTCTGTGTGTGCTGATACTTCATGTCAAAACTAGAATTTCACAAATATTCACAGAATTATTCTCAGCAGTAGTTTTAATTTCCAGTTGTCTTCAAACAGGGTAGGAAAGAATGTGACACTCACAGGTCAGGGCCATTGCTTAGTGCTTTCTCACCAACAAATGTCCTCAGCTAATCCTGAGAATTATATTCCATTCTGTTGTACAAACACAACCTTTTAGAGCCACTTGATATCCCCTCCTGGCTTCCAGCTTCCTCTCCATAAGAGCACAGAACTCCCATATCCCAATCCAATAGGAATATCTGGGAGGCAAAAAGTCTCATGCAACACCACTCGGGAACTGGGTAGAGCCCAAAATAGATCACTGCAAAATTTTGTACACTTCTTTAGTTTATTGTCCTTTTCACCACTGGAGTGCCCTGAACACTCAGGAGATAATACTTGGTTGCAATGATGCTGTTGAAACGTTCTGAGCCTCACCTACAGCTCTGAAGAAATGCTCTCTTATCCCTCCCTTGGGCTCTGAATAATTAAATAATGCTCCAATTCAGTTAAATGCAAAAGTATCACATATTGAAATTCTCCAGAACAGTTACTGCACTTCACTTTCTTCCAAATCCTTCTTGCTACCTGTCAGGACCATCAGACAGACAAGAATTCTGAATTTCCAAGTATTTACTTGGTGGATACGACCTAATGACTGATGATCAGGGATATTCTTACCAGGAACTGGTATCTTGTCACTATGGATATGAATTATTAGAAAAAGTGGAGTGCAGGAGGGTGGTGATTCTAATCATGTTGGAAAGGAGTTCTGGAGATGATCTTTTGAGGATTTAAAGAAAATTAAAGAAAAAAACATACTATAATGAGAGAAAACAAAAATAGCAGGTAACTTCTGCAGAAGGGCTAAAATTTGAAACGAAAAATGAGAATTAAAGAGATTCTGAGTTACATACCCAACTTCTCTGAGTGACTTTGGAGACACAGCATAAAGTCAAAATGGACAAATGTGTCTATCCATCCATTCCTCCATGGGCTACCTGATATGGAAGGAGACTCAGACTGTTTGCTGTGCTGCCACACTAATACTCTTCAGACACATTACATTCACTAAATTCCTTTCTAATAAGGCAAGACAGCAGAGTTCTTTTCTCTTGACATTTATGAAGCCTGCAAAGTGGAAACAATCAGTACTTTGTCAACACCTGACATTTAGCCTGACCTTTTTTTCATAATTGTATTAGAAGGCTAAACTAGACCCCAGAACATTTGGAAGCCAGCTGGATTTATAAACAGCAAAATATACTTCAGTCTACTATGCTCAACTGAGCCAGTTCAGAGTGGATTCCTCAAAATTCAGCTGTGATTTTCACAAAAGAGCACCATTGTAAGGTAGCTTTTTAAGGAAATGAACCCCAAGGTCTGTGCATAAAATAGAGGTACAAATGTAACCTTTCCATCACAGACTTACTTTTCTATCTGAAACACAATTTTCTGAAATTTTCTGTAGAAAATCCTCAAGACCTTTTCAGGATGGCATATCTCTCCCACCTGAGAGAAAAAAAGAGCGAAAAAAAATCCTTTGGAATGACTGATTTTATCATATTCATCTATGTATTTTAGTTATTTCATGACTTCATCGTATCTGGAGGTCTTCTGCAAGACAGATTCAAGAGGAAATGTGACATCCAATAGCTACATTATATACAGAGAGTGATTAAATCTGTCTGCAGAGGAACAGCTACTCTCATCTTCATTGTTCTCATGATCCAGGGCATGTTTGGGCACAAGGCAAGTCAACAATTCCTCTCTACCCCACAGACTTTTCACTGTCTTCCAAAAGAAAAACTGTAGCCTGATTAACTCAGTTCTTGACATCATTCCCATTTACTTTATGGAACCACGGCTTTCCAGAGCTTTCTTGTTAATGTGGAAGGTTCTCCAACAGGGAAGGGAAGGGAAGGGAAGGGAAGGGAAGGGAAGGGAAGGGAAGGGAAGGGAAGGGAAGGGAAGGGAAGGGAAGGGAAGGGAAGGGAAGGGAAGGGAAGGGAAGGGAAGGGAAGGGAAGGGAAGGGAAGGGAAGGGAAGGGAAGGGAAGGGAAGGGAAGGGAAGGGAAGGGAAGGGAAGGGAAGGGAAGGGAAGGGAAGGGAAGGGAAGGGAAGGGAAGGGAAGGGAAGGGAAGGGAAGGGAAGGGAAGGGAAGGGAAGGGAAGGGAAGGGAAGGGAAGGGAAGGGAAGGGAAGGGAAGGGACTGGGATCATGGGGTTCTCTACAAAGTGTAGGAAGAGCTATGCCCCAGAGAAGCATGGGAACAAAGTAATCATTCTGGTGCAAGAAAAACAGTTTTATTGTAGTGGAGCAGCTATGAAAGAAGGTATTCTGCTGTACCTGCTGTGAACAAGGCCCCTGCTTTAATTATGTCTGAAGCTTGGTGGCAAATATCCAACCCCCAAGTGAAGGGGAAAAAAGGAAGCAGTATTTTTTTTCCCATTCATTTAGTTGGCTGATTATTCTGAGTCTTTGACTCTTTGACCTTTTGTTCTTTATGAATGTGCCCTGCATATACCTATAGGGTCAGCTTAGACTGACAGAGAGCAGCTAAATCTGGCTTTGTACAGTGCTTTAAACACTCTCCACAATGCCCAGCAGCTTCCTCCTGCCCTCACTTTACTCCAGGGCTGAGAAACCTCACTCCTAGGAACAGGTAAGAGCTGGGAACCGGTGGGCATGTTACAAAAGCAAAGGTTTTTCTTCAACACGAAACACAGTTGCCAGCATTGCCAGCTGCTGCATTACAGGACAACAGTGGTGGCTCATGACTGATCCAGAGATAAACATTGGCAATAAAATAACTTCAACAATAAAAACTCAGAGGACTCACACAGGTAACAGTGTGACATTGCTGGTTGTGCACAAACAGCACTGACTTCTGCCTCTAAGAAAGCCCACGGCCCAAAAGGATCCTACAGCTGGCTTTTGGGGCAGAGATCTCATAAATGACTTCAGGAAGCATGACAGAGAGAGTAAAGTAAAAGGAAATTTCAGAGCAAGATGCTTCAGAATATATTATTTTGAAAGCCTAATTGCACTGAAAGATTTTGGTCCTAAAGATCAACTGCACATTATGTTTGATATACTGTGTAAAAACTCTCCTAATTGAAGCTGGAAGGAGAAACTGGCAAAAAGATGGAAAGATATGAATGCAGGAAAGTATGGGCCATTTTTGTTAGTGATGTTAGCCTCTTTCTTTCTGTTGGATAGCCAGGAAGCCTGGAAAATGAAGGTTCTAAACCAGCATCTGACTTGGATTATTGAAATTAGGCCGTGCAAAGAACCTGTGGACTCTTCCCTTGAAGCTGTAGCATGCGTGATTTTTTTGGTAGGAGTTCCAGTCATTATTATCTGTGTCCATGAAAGAAAATTGCATGACTCTGAATGTCTAAGCAGCAGAAGTGCCAAGCATAAGCCTTTCAGAAGGCTTGTTTTCCAGACTTCTCTGTGAACCACTGCATTTTCTGTGATCCCCAATCTAAAACCAGAAAGCTTTGTGTGTTTCTACTATTATTGGAAAACAACTTATGAACATTCTGATTATTTCTCTTTCTATTTCTGCTCCTTTCATTTGTGTTTTCTCTTCTGCCTGCTACAATCTCCAGGTATTTCAGCCTCCTTTAAGTCCATAATACTCAGTGTATTCAGAGAACCTGGACACTTCCACTCACCAGTGCATTCCAAACCAAGCTGAGCAGCTGCAGCAACCCCAGTGTTGTTGATTCGGTGTGATTTAGCTTTACAGTGTAATTAAGCACCTAACCCTTACTCTGATAAGAACCCCACAAACAAATAAATACTTTAGTACCCTAGGTTATGTGCCAATATGCTCCCAAATTCAACTGTTTGGTGGGAGGGACTCATTACTTTACAAGTTTGTGACCCACAGATACAGTAGTAGACACCAAAATGGGAGCCACATGACGCAGTTTCTCAGTCTCTCTGATAAAAGAGTTAGACTCTTCAAAGATTCCCAGGGAAGCCAAGATCAAAGTCCACAAACTATCCCATGGCTGGTTAGTGACATGAGCAGCCACTGTTGGGTAGTGGGAAAAAGAAGGGAATGCTCAGTTTGATTCATAAGCGTGGTGAACAACAGCTCTATAATTCACCATGAAGGGCAGATCCCTGAGAGGCACCAAAACTTTCTCTCCACTGTAAATGCAGGAGTATGAACTGGTTAAACCAAAAAACAAAGCTGGAAAAGCCCTGAAAAATGGTACTTAGTATAGAGATCTTGATTTAGATTAAAACAAGTGGAAAGGATAAATGTGATCCTGGATAGTGCTGTATGGAAAAACACTGAAATCAAGTAAACAGACAAGTAACAGTGACCCAGGCTCTGCCATGCACCCTGCCCAGAGAAGGCCACATCTATGAAAAGTCTAGTCAGGAAGGAGATCTGGATCATTCTCTACTTCAGCTTTGAATAAGGATGACATTTGGTACTCAGCAATTCAGGAAAATAATCTTCATTTAAAACAGTTTATTATTTAAAAATGGGTTATTTGAAATTAAATTGTTGGCATTCGGTCTGTGGAAAAACGTCTCAGTGCTGGGTTTTCAGCTCTCCTGTAAATCTATCTTTGTCTATCCTGCAGTAAAACCATGCAATTAAAGATGTCACTCATTCAGGAAGGTGGTACAGATTTATTACCAGATTCCCTCCTCAGAGGCCACAGCATATTGCCTCCTCTTCCAAACTGCTGTGGGGTTTTCCAGTGCCTGTTCTATGGGTGGATGTTCCCAGGGAAATACTGCATTTATTTAAAGAAACTGCAATATACATATACATATATATCTGTATATAAAAAAAAAAAATCTGTTTCAGCAAGGAATGATGGCCAAAAAAGAAAAAAAAAAAAAAAAAGCCACAAGTTTTTCTGCATCTGTTTTTGTTACACGTGGTAACCAGGGAGATGAAAATATCCGCAGTCCTTGGTTCTGCTACTCATAACAAAGTGCTTCTGCTTTATACACTGAATGGTTTCATTTGATTTTTTTAAGAGACTGAAAATAAACACAATCTCTATGCATAGTTTCCTCTGTTTTCAGGAACTATGACCTTTGACTCCTGTAAATCTATTTAAAGCTAATGTCTAAAGATCTGTTGTTCCAAGGATGTACAAAATATACCTAAGATTTATGTAACAATAAATCTTTCCCGGCCTTTCCTTTGTCAATTTTATTTCATTCACCAAAGCCAGTAACCAAAATGAGCTGCACATCCTCTGGAAGCTATCTAATGGGTTATTTATTTTTATTACAAACAATCATTTGTTTGCATCTCATATTAATGTTGAAGGCAGGTGAAGACATAAGGATTTACTGTCACCCACAGACAGGCAGTAGCACTACAAACAAGAGTTACTATTATTATAAAAAACTCATTAATGCCATGACAGGCACTCATCTCCAAAAACAACCCCACTAAAATAAGCCAGATACAAAATGCGGGCACATTGTACACATGTGCTGCACAAAGCACTCTTGAAAACAATATTTTCTGCCTTTTGAAAGTAATGGAAAATGTTAAAATAATACCATTCTGAGATTACTTTTGAAAATTTATTGGTCCTCTTATTTCATTCATGCTTAAACCGCTATCCCCACTTCCACCAGCCCCAGATTAACACTGACTTAACCTTTTTAAAAATAGACGCAATTTCTCCTCAGCAAGTACTGTCACCACTCCAATGGTCTGAATAAGTTTAAAACTGGTGAAAAAAAGCTTGTTTAGAGTGACACACTTGCTTTTGCAGACATACTGCTTCAAACCATCTCCTTTCCCAGAGGAAAAAACTAAGCTAAAGTGTTTGGAAAGAAAAACTATAAAGCAAAAAGTGAATGAATCAAACTAGTCGGGAAGATGTTGAGAAAAGACCACAAAACCATATCTAAACACAGTAACTTCATTAAACAGTCAGCTGGGTCAAAATTAAGATAACAAATGAAGAGAAACATTGCAATACACAACTCCTGGGAAAATATTAGGCTGTGATCCAGAAAAATCCATGCTGGATGAAGTTTATGGTCAAGGAAGGCGCTAATTGGCATCAGCTAGCTAGAAACACTTTAAAAACAACTGGCTAAGGTAAGAAGCACAGATTCCTAGAAGAGCTGCTGAATATATATCCAGCCTGATGAGGTGTATTTCTAATAAATCTTTTCATAATGAGGAAATTCAAGAAGATTGGAAGAATGCAAATAATTTGCCAATGCCCACAAAGGGAAAGATGGATGACGCAGGTAATTGCAGGCTGGTTAGTGACATCTATTTTTGGTAAAACCCTGGAACACCAAAAGGGGATTGAACTGATAAACAACTCAGAGACAGGAAGATACTTACTGCCAGTTAGCATGTTTTTGTGGAGAGCAGATCTTGTCAGATATCCCATTCAACCTTTTGAGATCATACATTTCACTAATGGAAGCAACTGCACAGATGCAACAATCTGAGACCTCTGTAAGACATGCACTTCTGATTTGTTTACCACTATCCAGTATCAGTGAGATACATCTCAGTGGAGTGACATCGACCTTAAAATGAGGAATAATCACTGAATGGAAATTCAGTAGCAGGGGCCCTGACAAATTAACTCTAATGCAATTCAGCATTTTCCTGGGTCGTCTGTGATTATTAATTTCCACTGACTGCACTCTGGGGCTTGCACAGACACACATACAGCTATCACTGTAGACCAATACAGTTAGAGATTGGGCCTTAGAAAGCAGCAATAGGAAGGGATTTGTGTGTCAGAGTGTGTAGGTAAATTAACTGGAGTTTCATCTCCATCTTTCATTTCTCTTAAGAAACCTAAAATACATAAAGACAGGAGACTTGAGCAGAAATGTGTTTTAAACTTTAGACTGAAGCTGATTAAACCTCTAAGGAACATTTCTTCATAGATCTGATGTTCACTTTCTAAGAAGACTGGAACACTGAAATATCTAAGGCGAAAGAAGCTATACAAATGAGAGCTTGCAAAAATCCTTATTATGAGATACAATTGAAGATCTCTTTTCGTTCCTTTTAAGTGAGAATACTGGAGAAGGATCATGGTGTGCAAATACCTTCATGAAGAGAAAATACAGACACTAAACAATACTTAGATTTAGCAAAGAACTGGATTTCAAGATCCAACAGCTATGTAATGTTTATATTCAACTTTCCCTTACCTCACACTGGGCAGGCACCAAATACCTAAAAGCCATATATCAGTTAATTTTTTTTCATAAAATCTTTTTTTTTTTTAAAAAAAAAAAAGAGCCTTGTAATAGGGGTTCATTATCTCTGATTCAGGTCTGGCCTCTTTTCTTCCAAGAGATCCCTTTTTAAGGCAGTTTCTGTGTTCTCTTCTGTAAAGGGAATTTCTTACTTAGGCAAATGGCTGTGCTAGTTCCCACCACAGACCATAGCACTTCCCAGAGGACCTGCAGGACACACTGGAATAGGTTAGTAACACAGGAATATCCAAACACCACCTTCACAAGAGGGCTAGATGCACGAGTGTCTTCAATGACTAAATAAGGATAAAAGAGCTTTGAATTTAAAAATTCTTAAGAACATTTCAGTACCACCTCACAATTAATTTAGGAGGATATTTCCAGCCTTTTCTTCTTATCACCATGAATATATTTTCCCTATCATTGTCAGGTGACAGATGTTTTTTTTAATTTTCAGGGAGGCACCATTCCCACCTTATGGGCCTATCTTTTACAGGTGAGATGGACAAAATGGAACAAAAGAAAGAGAAGGTTATTTTAAAGTGCAAATGAAACAGAAACCTCGAAAAGCTCAAGTATAAACATATAAAGCAAGAGTCTTACAAACAAACTCAGGCAGCCTGCTCTCTTCAGCAGAGACAGCATTTTAAAAAAATGCTGATAATATGAGAAGCAGATGGATTTGGGAATACTGGTGGAGCAGATGGGGAGGACTGGGAACAGGAAGTCTGCTGTGGGAGGACAGCTAAGAGGGCAAGCTGTTCTTACACTCAAGGCTGTGGGAGTGGTGGCAATCTGCTCACACCTGATACAGCACCAGGTGAGGAGCCTGTAGGGACACATGAAAGAGTGAGAGGACGTGATTGAGCTGATCAGGCAGGAAAGAGTTCAGCAGATGCATTTCATGTTCACTGGGAAGGGTTCTGCTTATTTTGGGAATGCTAAAATAGTGGATGTCCCAACACTCAGGGTCACACAAAAGTAGACCCCACAGTTCTGTATGGATTTAAAAAAAAAATCAGCTGGCTCACACCAGAAATATTGCTCATTGTTAGGTTTGGGAACAGATGTTTAATTGATGAAAAGCAGAGGAGCTATATGAATTTCAGTGGAGATATGGCAGCTTATGATTACTGGCAGCTTTAGGCCTGTTTGTCATTAACTAACAACTTATCCACAACAAATACTTTGTATATTTACAGCACTAAAGATTTTTAGACTGAAAAAGTTATTTCCCTGTCAAAATGAGCTAAGTTAGCTGATGTTTACTGCCCTTCTCAGTTCTGTTGCTGCCACTGACACTGATTTTCACTGGCTTTAGCTTGGTAAATATTTGGTATTTTATCAAGTATTATGTCATTCTCAGTATATGGTTCACAATCTTGCTGCTTAAGTTTCTATGGCATGCATTAGTCAATTGGACATTGACATATGAGTTTGATTTAGGTTAAAAAACATGAACCAGAGCAGAGGATGAAGAATTCAATTTATAACCACCAAAATTACAGGGAAACTACAACCGAGAACAATGTTGGCATTCCTCAAAATAGCAGATATATGTGTGATTGTGGTTGGGAATGGGAGGGCAAAGGGGAGGATTTTCCAAAGGAATGGAATAGAAATTTTACAGTGGTTTGTCTGGCCCTTCTATTCATAGAGTTTGTTAACTCCCTAAATCAAGTCAGTACAGAAGATCATTTGCATTTTAAATAATGGGTTTTGCCTAAGACTCTTAACTCATTTTATTAAACAAATGAGTAAATAATTAGGTACAAAAGACAACTAATGGATAAAAATTCGTATTAGCAAAACATCTCCAAATTGTAAGGCTACACCATGTGATCCTCTGGGAGGCATTGCAAAAGTATTTTAAAATCTGGCCATTTTCTCATTTCCTTAATCTTTGATTCTTTCTTCTAGTCTCTGCATTAACAGGGTGAATTTCACTTTAAATAAAGTTTTTTTTCTGAAGAGAAGCCTTCCCTAAACACTACTAATTGAAATTTCTCCCAAACTGGCCTTGCTCAAGTCTTCATTCACACACACAAAAGCACAGACAATACAAGAGAATATATTATCACCTGTGTTCAGCAGTAACTTCTAAAAACAAGAGACTGGGGTAAGGAGACAGCTGCCTAATAAAAGGGCTTCATTTTGTTTCTCTCTTTACCTATGGCACAGGCAGCCTTGTTCTTTCCTCATATTTCCTCTACTTTCCCTCACTGTCAATATCTCACTCTATATCTGTGCATTGTACAAACATTCCATTCAGAAAATAAGTAAAAAAAACCCTAGAGATTGGGATTTGCCTTCCTTATCCTCACCCTTGACTGTTTAACAGACACCATGAATTTTTTTCTTCCTTTTCCTGGTATTTTTTTATTCCATCTCCTTTTCTAAATTTCTTATCCAGTTGGGTTTTTTTGCCTCACAGTTCAGCTACAGCCCCACTGCTAAACCCACAATGACTTCTTCAACCTGGCAAGAACCCATAGTTCATTTATTGATAATTTCTTCTGTTAGATGACCTGGTGAGACTTCCTGACATTGAATTTCACTCCAAAATCCTCCATCGAGCTCTCTGGAGGCCATACACTGTTCCACAGGTCTTAAATCAGGGAGACATCAATACACCACCATTTCCTTAGGCTCCTGGAGTGGCAGAGAATTGATTAGATGTGCCCAGGTTACTCTCTCAGGCAATGTGTTCTGGAGAGGCCATTCTTTCTCCATTTGTACTGATGAAAGTCTTTCCCGAAGCTCTTCAGCTTGTGAGGAAGAAATGCTGAACAAATTTAGAGAGACCAGACAGGCATGAGAATTGGAGACAAGTTGTATTTTTCTCTACAGGAACTCCTCTCTGCTTCTCATCTCCCTGCTAAATCACCAGACTTAGTTTCTCCTCCGCTTTTGAACAAACTGAGCAACAGGAGATAAGTAATTTAAAATTTTTAAATCTCATACTCTCATCATTTTTATTTAGGTCTAAAACTAAAGTGAATGAATGCATTCGCTCTCAAAACCTTATTATGGGTAACTATCCAAATATATGTGGTTACACAGTCAAACAGAAAGGCTAAGAAGGTTTTTTTTTAAAAATACAGTTAATTTTGAAAGAGAAACAAGCTGTTTGTTACATGGATGAGGATCACTGCTCATTTTGAAAATGTGCAATAAACAAAGGGTACTGGCAGGCAACAGTAGTACATTTCTGCTCAGGAAATGTCTTAAAATATTAATAACTGTGTACACTGAGATGGAAAAACAGCAACACGTCTGCTCAAGCCATTATAAAGTCATAGAAATGCATTTGTATCAGACATTTAAAGCTTCCTGCTTGTCTTCTTCCTGTTCCACATTGATTCCATAATGCATTGGCATTGCTGAGTAAGCTCTTAGGAAGTACAACCATATATAGTTTCAGAATCTAAAGAGATCAAATAGAGTCTGATCTAGTTTGTAATAATGGCAATAAACAAAATAAAGAGAAATGCCTCTTGAAAGAATTGTTTTTCTATGGAAATCCTAGGCATACTCTTTTTTTGATTCTAGGGAAGAATGTCAATATTGAAGTAGCTTAACTTAGTGGAAACATTTAATTCTCAAGAGTGTAGCTTTATAAGAGGTCTAGAATGTCCTGGCTAATAAATGTCTCAGGTCAGATTAAATAAATCAGAGTGACAGTGTTGTAATGGTTTAATTTTATAATCTGCATATAAACTTAGAGCACTGTAGTAGACTTCTTCTGATTTATTTATGCCTGTACCAAGATCCATACATTTAGCATCTCACAATTTAATCAAGCTAGGAAAACACAATTCTGCATGCTACATTAGTATTCATTATACAGCTTAGGAGTAGGTTCAGCCAGAGTTTCTAAATACTTCCCTTTCCAGGGTACTTGAACAGATATGAAGCATTCTCTAGGCCTCCACTCTTAACTCACAAGGGAAAAAAAGAACCAAAAAATAATTGGACATAATGGAACAGGATACAAATGTGAAGAGAAAGTCTTAATATTCTTAGTGTCTGGGAGGTAGGATAGCACTCCAAATATGAAAGATGTGACTGGGTTATAAAATTAAGAAGCAGAGCCACAAGGCAGTTTAAGAAAAGAAGAGTTTGGGTCATGTGTAGGCCCAACAGAAAGGGATTCATGCTAATTGCTATGTAGTCTCTTCAGCTTCCATTTCCAAGTTCTAGATGTCCCATCAGACAAGACCTGTCCTGGAATATAACCATATCCCACCATACCCCTCCATTTCTCACCTTTTACAAACAATTCAGCCACAATAAGAAATTCCCACAAATTCCTTTCCTGTGAAACCCACAAAGGCTCTAGATTGTGCTGGGAAACCATAGCCACTGATACCAAGAGCCTTCTTCAAATAAATTACATCAGATCTGTTTCATGCATATTCAGAGTTGGCAACACACCTCCTCCCAGCCTCTCTTCCAACCCCATGAACTTCCAACCCCAGGAATTACTTCTGACTTTATGCTTACTTGCAATTTTGGCATCTTGGTAGATGGATCACAGAAATTTTTCTGTTCTCATTGTTTGTTGACTCATATTGCCTACATTTTTGCTGCAACAATTACATTTCCAGAATAGCCATAACCTAAGAATCTCTGCAGAAGTCACCTTTTCCTATGTCTTCCCAGAGGCTTGGTCTAGAACTGCCAGTAACTCAGTCCCTCCTCTTTCCTCCAGATTGTTTGATATCCTATAATATTTCTTGTTAGTAAGAGTTCTTCCTCAGAAGCATCCCTGGGAAGCAGTATTCCTGCATAATAGAAATGCTAAATACATAGTCTGAAAATAATCTATTAGCTTTTTGTACTATCACCTGCCCATTTTTTGAAGATTTTCTGAGAAAAATGGGGGTACAGTTTTGCATGTCCTAAATGCCAAGATAAACTGAAAGATAATGGTAGGGCCATTAAGATAAAATCATGTCTAGAATGCCATTATCTTGAAAAGTGCAATTTTAATTTCTTGATCACTTTCCTCACTCCCATGCAATACACAGTGGCCAGTTGTCCAGAGCTTGACTAGATATAGCCCATCAGGACATCCTCTGCATGTATTAATTCCTACATTGTGGTCTACCCTATTACAGTAAATTAATTCACCACTATCATCATCCAACACTGGCAGGGTTTGAAACATTTTCTACAGCAGCTCATTGCAAAGAGCATTCAAGCATTAACATCCTCCTGGAGCTTATACAAGGAAAAAGCCTGTGTGAAATTGTGGTGGATGTATTTGTAATAATTTGTACCTGATGCATAAGACTTTCCCATAAGGTTTCCCTGTAAGACTGAAAAGCTAATGACAGTTTGAGTACTGTGATAGGGCAGATTATAGCTATTCCAGACACGCTTTCACATATAATGGAGGTTATCAGACTTGTATTTCTGCTTTGCTTTGCCTTTATCTCTTTTAAGATGTATTTTTTTTCAGGTATGTAACTGCCATCGGATGTCACCCAAAGAAATCTCACAGGAACAAAATCTTCAGGACATCATAAGCTATGAACCATGAAAAGACCTAGCAGAAGGGAGAAGAGGGATTAAGGAAGAAGCTGGCATTGTCCAGCTGTGGGACAAACTCTCTGTGTCTTGCACCTCAGCGATTGTGCAGCTAGATAGTTAATGTTCATTCACATTCACTCTGCTCAAAAAAGTGCGTGCTTTTGGGGATGAGAACATTGACTGCTGGAAAAATGCATGCTTTGGAGGGTGAGGACATCAACTTCCTTTTTATATTTGCTATTCTAATTATACTGTCCTGATTTCAAATTAAAGTCACAATGGCTTTTGCTTTTCCATTATATAATTATAGATTTCTGTAAATATTCTTTCCTTTGTTGGTTTGCTCTGCACACAGATTTTTTATTTTTTTTTTTTAAAAATGCACAAAGCAATCAAAATAAATTCTGAAATCAAAACAAAGAGAAAACAAATGGCGTCTCAGATATTCCCCTAAAAATTAGCTCTGTGCATCATCCTCAGGCACTTTTGTCATCTGTTGCTATAATAACAGCTCTGATTACACGAACAGTCACCAAACTGCACTTGGCTGACTACAGGGCACTTCCCAGCAGCTAAATGAGTATCTCTGAAGTGCTGCTCGCTTCCAGCTCAGTACCAGATTCTGTCCTATCACATCAACAGCCACAGAGCCGAGAAGCGGAGCTTTCTTGCACATGGTCTCCATGGTGTTGATGTGTTTCTTCCCCAAACAGACAGATGCAGATTAAGCAATGCATGTCAATCTCATTAGGAGACTGTGAAATGTGCAGAAAGTTTGTTACACACTCATGCAATCATACACATTGTGAACATCCTGTTTATTTGGCCTCTTCTCTGATGATTGGCTGTGGTGTTTCAGCACATTACTGACAGCTGGGAATTGCTCCAATGGAACATGCTTTTCCTATGACAAAGATCCAGAGAGCAGCAGCAGTAACATGTGTCTGCCCATTATTTCAGCCGTACAGAAAGAAAAAAAATAAAAAAACAACTAAAAAAAATCCCCAGCACGGTCCCTCCAAATGAATAGCGCATTGGTTGTCTGAGGCGGGCCGCAGCACCGCTAGACGGGCCCTCGACGACCTTTAGAGGCCATCTGAGATAATAAATCCTCGGACCCCCAGTTCCGGAATGCTTTGGGCAAGGTCAGGATGGCAAATTTCCCACTTCCACAATATCAGATGTTACGGTAATTCCTTTTAGCTAATGTGTAAGAGCAAAGGAATGTCTTCAAACCTCATCTAGGCCCTGTGGAATCTGTTGAAAATGCATGACAGCTGCGGGCTTTGGCTGGGGTCTGCCTGTGAATATATGAGATTTGGAAGCCTTTCAGACAGGGAAAGGAGGGAATGAGTGTACATTCGATGTGTACCGTCAGTCTCTGCCCTCCCTTCCCAGCCCCATTTCACACCACACAGCCGTGTCACAGCTCCACGGTCACGGCTGTCACGCATTCTTTACGACTGAGTGTCGCGGCCAGCGCGCAGAAATACAGATGTGCAGGAGTGTGCACCTCCACACAGGCACGCAAATGAAAAGAGGGATAAAAAGATGGATTTCCATAAGGTCTGAGAACAGGAAATTGAGTAGCTCCCACATATTTTAATAAAATTGATAGGGAGCAAAGGAGTGAGAAACTAAGCAATGGATTGCTGCTTGATACGTCTGGATGCCCAAGAAGGGAAGAAATCCCACATGAATTCTCTTGTTACCTGTCTCCAGAATTCAGGTCACGCAAAAGACTGCAGTCCCCCACCCTATATCCTTATTTTCAAGCAAATGATCGTGGCCTCCTACACATCTGTTTTCTTAAGCAAAATAGTTCAACAACAGCT
Source organism: Cyanistes caeruleus (assembly GCF_971803275.1). Lineage (NCBI taxonomy): Eukaryota > Metazoa > Chordata > Aves > Passeriformes > Paridae > Cyanistes > Cyanistes caeruleus. The sequence continues at coordinate 77,922,893 of NC_141705.1, forward strand.
AGCCTATTTATCCTCTTCTCAGTCTTGTGTCTTCCAAGGACTTTATAGTCTCCTCTGATCTGGTCCTCAGATCCAAGGTCTGCAGCGTGTGTGGGAAACTCCGCTTGCCATGTGCATAAATTAGCAAGATACAAGGCATGGAAGGATCAAAACAACAGTCTTGGAGAGATATCTCCTCTATACATTGCTTTTCCAATCTGGAGTTGACAACCCAGACTAACACAAGCTTGCAGCTATTCTTGAATCCCTTCAACAGTGTGAAAAAGCTCCCAGCACAAGGGGCTTCTTCCAATAACCTCAGTATTGCACAGAGTGTTTCATAAACTTTTATTATATCACACACACTGCCATGGAGCCACCTGCATATAGACTGTGTCCCTGAAAATAGCAACAACCTGCTTTATGTGCAATAATAGCCGTTACAAAATGTTATTACCACCAGTATAAAATGAAATGAAAGAACAGATTCAGCAATATCTGGATACAGTGCACCTGATGGTGAGAGACTTGGAGCAAGAACTTCTCCCTGATTCCAAAAAAGGTCTTTTGTTTCCAAAAGAAGCAAAGGACGGGTTAGAGAGCTTGAAAACAGGACTAGAAATATGTGTGGGGCTGTCACACACGAGCTGCAGCACAGAGGGAAGAGGAATTGGGAGATTAGAAGTATATTAGTTATAAAAATTAAAGACAGCACACTCATGGCTTCTTACAAGCAGTTGAAAAGCACAAGAAGGCTAAACCTATTAGCCAAAGTCTGGCCAAGAGAGATAATGGTCTTCGGTAAAATCAAAATACATTGAAAACTTTTTCCATTTTTTGCCAAAGGGAGAAGGGCTGGAAAGGTTATAATTTGTCCCAGATTTTCATAGGACTGTGAGGAAAAACAATTTCATGGCTGGTTTCAAGTAAAGACAGTTGAAAGGACTTATTTAAACAAAAAGATTTCTGAAAAATAGAGTTTTATCTACTTCAGAATGCAGATGCTGCATTAGTGAGCTGCAGCTGCTTTGTTCTGCCACATGTCTAACAAGCATCCTCTTACACACATCTACACAAGATGCATTTTGAATGAAGGAAAGTAGAATTTCCACTCACTGTAAAACATCATTGTATTTGATTCTGCAAAATATTTCAATCCTTCTATTTAGGGGCTCGTAACCAACACCTACAAATTTAATCTGTTCACACTTCATGGATGTCTGGATTCTGTAATTATCCTTATTTTGTACTGCTCACGATGTCAAATATCACCTCAAAGAACTCAAAGAACAGTATAGTACTATACTGGGCTTGTGCTCAGTATGGGTGGAAGGAGACTCTGCTGGATTTTCCATTATTTATTAATCTGCCTTCCTCAAGTGGAGGCATCTGTTCTCTACCCCAGGCCACCTTGGCCAATCCCTGAGCTTCATACCAAAGTGTCTTAACACCTTTTAGCTTTAATTCAGCATCATTATGCAAAATGCAGTGCTGCTAAACACAGACAGGTTATTCTATCCAAGCATGCAAAACATTAACGTGGTACAATGCTGTTTGGCCCACTGGCATTGCTATAAACTGTGTGCTGCTTTACAGTAGATAAACCTTCCTTCTAGATTTTGTAATTCCTAGGTGTAGACTGCAGTTTCTATTGTTAGTTTCAATTTCTTGTACAAGAAGATATTTTCATGTACAAATTGCTTACATATTGATTTTTTTTTTCCCAGCAAATGCTTAGTCATAGAGCCACAGACATACAGCATTTTTTAGTTTATTCACAGATATTCTTCTTTGCCCTGTGCACAGAAAATGGACTAGACCATCAAGAGGCAAGGACCCTACCACCCAAACAGATGAGATTCTCTCTGGAAAGAAAGAAGAATGAGTGGCTCTGAAGTCATACAAAAGATATAACAATCATAGGTCACTGAATAAAATAACTCCCTTCATTCAGTGATCAAAAGGTCTAACTCTCCTCTGCCAGGGGAACATCAGGGATAGGGATTCATTTTGCAGTTGCTATAATTGACGTGAATTGACCACACTGATCTGATTCTCCAGAGCAATGATGTTTCAGAGCTGATGTAATCTTAAAACCCAAAGACTAATTGTTCATTTCTTATGCCTGTGGACACGGAAAGCTTCCAATCATTACCACAGGAGAAAGAAACTCAGAGAGATATGTGCTGAACTGGTACAGCACCAGTCATTTGAAGTTCCATTCACTTTTCCCAGTTTTCCTGGAAATATGTATGAACAGACCTGTCTTTGCCTAACCAAGGCCAGGTTTTGCCCAACCAAGAGGGAGCCCTTTATACAGAATCCTTATAAAATATTTAAAAAGCTGAAGAAATGAACCATTCCAGTAACACTCCTGTAGTGGTTGGTGACATTAATGCAGGCTATGGTACCACTCTGTTTTTAAGAAAAAAGTAATGACAGTACATAAAACCAAATACAACTCTCATTTCACTGTGGAAAACTAACCACACCTGATTAATAGACAAATTCTCCACAGGTAATATTAGTCTGTCTACTGCATTTGACATGGTTTGTAATCCTGACTCTGCTTAATTGGGAGTTTTACCCGTGATTTCAGAGGGATTTTTCCTACTGCCCTGCTTTTATGCAAACATCCTGACCCCTGGTAAAGTGCACAAAGAGCCTAAAGCAAGGGAAGAGCTCCATTCAGAACATACTATCAAACTTCAAAACCAGCTTATTTTCAAAATTACAGCTACTGGAGAATTTTATTTTTTTTTTTTCCCCAGAAGTCTACAGATATGTTGGGTTTTTTCTTACTAAATTATTAGCCAATCCCTCCCACAGTCACAGCTGATTTTCTTTCATACTCAAAAATTTTCAACAGAGCTTAATCAATTCAGCAAAAAAGAACTTGCATTAAAAATACATGGAATTCATGAGGATAAACTTTCTTTGTGGAACCTTATCAAATAGCAGGGGATTTTTTTGTGTGATCAGTGGCTGTTTCAATTATGTCACTGGGGCAGATTCAGCACTTTAGAACAACAGTAGAAATGTAGAGGAAATCCATGTATTTAACTTGGTCTCAGGGGATTTCACCTAGATTTACACTGCTGTTAATAAGATGAGAATTTTGCTCATTGTTTAGATTAGGTCATTTTGCAGTGTGATAATAGCACTATTTCAGAGCACTCACTCCCAAGAAATGTCAAATAATAGATGCTACTACCATCAGCTTTTTTAAATAAATTGAGCCTGCACATCATTACATAATAAAGACAAAAAAAAAAAAAACCCACACCAGAAAACAGCTATTTATTTAAAATTCTATAAGTCCCATAAGGAAATACAGTTTTAACCCTAATGCCAGAGAAGTTGTAAAGTGTTTTGACCATGGCAGCCATTCGCCTTTCAAAAATATTATTTTCCAGGCATGGTCTAAACAGGTTTTTAAAAGCAAAAAAATTATTGAATATTCAGCTGAGAAATGGTTATTGAAATTCAGGCAATACCAATATCTGAAATACTTCATCTGCCTTCCAATCTGTTTTTGATATTCAACTTCTAGCTTGCATTTAGACATGAAGAAAAAAAATCCTCTTTAATGACTAAGTAGAAAGAATTTGTAGAAGCCTTTCCAAACTTCTAATTATACAAATAGTCATGATTCCAAACTTCACCTAATAATTAAGGTAGGATGTTCCACCTCAAGAAAATCCATTTTTCATGCTGGACATCACCTTTGGTTGCACAGAGTGGAAGAACATTTCTGTTTTGTTACATATGCTTTCCATTTGGTATCTAAAAGTGATACTGCCATATGATATATAAACAAAACAGCAAGCTGGTGGAAAAAGTGCTTAGAAGAGTGACATATAAATCTTTGAGTTCTTCTCCCAGCATGACAGGTATCACTTTTAACCAGTTTCTCCAAACCTCTACTTGTTCTCTCAGGTCATGGGATGGTCACATACCTGAGAACAGCTCTGAGAGCAGCCTGCCAGCACAGGCATTCCCACTTCCCTTTATTTCCTTCTCACAGCCCCAGAACTGCATCCTCTGATTAATTCTTTCACCTCCCTGCACTGAGCAGGCGAGGCTCTGTAAGGGATTTGAAACTGACTGTTGAGTTGACTCCAAAGAGAAATCCTCCGTCAGCCCCACTCAGACACATAATGGAGTTAAGTGTGAGCAGTCTCCCCAAAATCCTGGAAATACCTCATCATATGCTTCTCTTCACACTCACTTCCACAGGACAGCCAGAATCACACTGCAGGATTTTTCCCATTAGGCACATTTAACTAAAATAAAGGAGTCAAATGTAAGGGTCTCTCTGCTCCCACATCACCTGGCTGAGTTAGTGCCAAGGGATTAGCTGAATAGTTTAAAACATTTTAAATAGTCCTTCATTTCATTGTTCCAAATTTGCCTTGCTTGATAAGCCTTGATACAGAACCAAAACAAGATGTGTACTGCTGCTCTATAAGCAAAATACATCAAGCCTATATCTCAGGTCACCTGTGGGATGGCACAGAAAGAGTAAGATTGGTGCCAGGCCAAGAGGCACAGCCTGAGCAGGATCTCCTCACACAGAATCCAGCTTCTCTTGGTGCCAGGTTTCCAAAGGAGCAAACTCTGAAATTTTCATTTGTGAAGTGAGTGAAGACTGAGGTAAATTCTAGTAATGGGTTTGCCATTGGGGTTTGTCTCACTGAACTGGGTTTTCCTCAAAACTAGGCAGGCCCAATAGCATATGCACTTTCTCGTCTCCCCTGACCTAGCTGTACACCTGACTTGTCCATTTTCTCCACATGATCTATTTTTTCAGGAGAAAAATATTTTTATATTTTTCCTATTATTTCCTATAATTTCCTATTTTTATTGGAGATATAGAAAGTGAGTAAAATTTGAATGACATTGCATTCATTGCATGCATTCCTATTAACAAACACAATAACCAGGGATGAAAACGATTGGAGTATCACTTAAATTGGAGACTATTTAGAAGATGTGGCCTGGAAAACACAAAAATCCACAATAGCCACAATAGAACAGCCACTGCAATCCCAAAATAAGCACAGCAGCAAGGTCTGCAAATTGCCTGCAATTTGCAAAAGGCGAACTTCCTTAGGTAAAAGTAGTTACTATTCAGCATGGCTTGGGTTTCCAGTAAGTTGCTCTCTTGAGATCTGCTTTTATAATCATTCCTGCCTCAGAAAGAAATATAATATTTCCAACAAATCTGGATCAGCAAAATCACGTTGTCCACAAAGTTTGATTGGCTGGCTGGAATTCTTATATGCACTGTTTTCAATTCAATTGTGTCTTTTGGGCCTCCTCCACTTGCAGGGGAGATAAACAAGAACAATTTTGATGTATACTAATTTATGTCCCTCTGAGCACCGTGAAGCAATAAACCCCAGGAGCCACAGAAGCTTTAACAAGGCCAAGACAAGTGATAAACCAAAGTTTTCAGTGGATTAGTGCAAATCTACGCCCCACCAAAACTGACATAAAATTTTTCATCTTACCATAGTGATTATATATGCACAGCATAAGTAATGTTCCCTATTAACCCTCTATAAGCAGTCCTTCATCCTGTCCCAGGAACTGCTGCACTGAGCCCAAATCAGAAGTCTCTCTAAGGCTGGGGTGTATTTCACAGCTATTTTAGTTTGTACTAGCTAGGAACCTACCAAGCTCTTTGGGCTTGTTCCTAGGAACTAATGCGGAATATGAAGGAAAAATCATCCTCCCAAGATCAGGCTGGGTGAACTCTTCTTATACTCTTGATGGCATAATAGAAAGTCACTAGCATACATGATGCATCTTTTCTTATCAGAGCTACTGAAATCTCAACTGAAATTTAGTTTATTCATTTCCTTCTCTCCCTTGTGGCACATTGAAAGCTCAGATCAAATATTGTGAAAACAGAGACACAAACGTGGAAACCCTAGCTAACAAAAATCTTCCTAAGGTTCCTTTTTTTTTCTGCAATGTTGCAGAATTCTTTAATCATAAACCCCTCATAATTTCAAGACTAGAAATGCTAACTCCAGGTATTCATGCAGTCTAGCAACAGGTGAAATAAACTATTAAACTCCTCTTAAGAGGGACTGAGCAGGATCAGACCTCAACAAAGCCAGATGTGTCCAGTTTGAGTCTGGGAGACATTTAACATCTCAGAATCACATGATGAAATTCTAAAGGACTTCAGCTAGGCCCAAGTAGAAACAGGAATAAAAATCATCTTTTTTCCTCAGGATCCTCCAGTATGCTCTACCTAAAGTTTCCCAGAAAAGCAAACCATCACACAATGCTTGAAAAGATTCTACCTACAGCTGCTTCAATTATCCAAGACAGTTCCATGTTAGAAGGGCAAGGATGCTGAAAAAAGCACATCATATGGAACATCACGTCTGGGCTGGAGTTCTTTCTTGAGCAAACTCACTGCTGTCTTTTGATATCCTTTGCTTTTCAGTCTTAATTCAAAACAAAAAAATCCACAACAACAATCACCACCCCTAGAACAGCACTTCTGTCTGATCTTTACTTTTTTGGGTCTTTTAAGGAGAGCAGCAAAAGTTATGACCAGATTATATAAATTAACTATACCACATTTTGACCCTGTATATTTGGTGATGTTTTATTTTAATAACAGCAAGGCTTTCACTAGACTCCCTTCTCTGAGACTCAAGAAGAGCTGTTAATCTAGAAGTTTGGAGAACTGATAAATAATGCTTTATTTAAAAGGTGGAGAAGATCTGCTGGGCTGTTCACTGCTACCAGTATCCCCACTCTGTATGCTGGCATGTTCTCTCCTTAGTGGTTTCCATAAATGGTACAAAAGTCCAAGTTCTGTCATTTCCTTGGGCATTTGCTCTTTAACAAGAGACCAGCCCAGTATTCATATCTGTACAACTGCCTTTTCAAATTGATTAGGATTAAAACCAACATGCCACAAAAAAAAAAAAAAAAAGTTAAGAGTTTCTATATAAATTGACCTATTAAATGTAGCCAAAATAACTGTAAACATTTTACCAGGTTTTAAAATTAGATTCCCAAGCAGGAACCCAACAAGGGGCAAATAACAGTGCCTTTCTCCTCACAGAACCCTTCAGCTCCTGGAGCTGGACCTCACAGTCCCAGAGACTCCCAACACCACCACAGAGGCATTTTGGAGTTCAGAGGGTACTGAAACAAGCAAAAATGTGAAAACAGTGTGTCCATGCAAGCTCAGCTCTTGTCACAGGGATGTCATCCCAGATCCCAACATATATCATCGCTGCAGCTGGCACTTGGAGAGGCTGCTCGTTGTTGATACCCTAGATCACAAGTAACTCTGTATTTAATTGTACATGGGGAAAAAAAAAAACTAAAAAAAATCCTTTTTTTTTTTTCCTAGATAATAACAAAAATGCTGAACAAAGAGCAATTGAAATGCATTTCAATCAGCAAAATAGCATTAGGGAAAAAAAACCAAGGAAAAAACCATAACCACATACTACTGTAGAGAACTGGAGGGCACAGCTGACCTCAAGCACTCATACCCTGCTATGCTCCCAGCTAGAGAAGTTATAAACCATTCAAATGCCCAGACAATGAACTCCATAGGCAGAGCTCAAACTCTGGGTTTTCCTCCACCATCACGAGGCCTCCAGACCCCAGAACAAGAAGTAACAGGTTCAGATGTGAGAAGCCACAGGCTGTAACCACAGAGGACCAGCTGCTGCAACAATCACATTCACAACAACTCTAATCCTAAAATGTAGTCTTAGATAAGTGAACAAAATTAATTCTGTCCTTATATTCACTACAAAAAGCATATACTAAAAATAAATTCTACCTCCCAGAATAATGAGAGGTGAGGTCTAAGGGGTTCAGATTTATTTCTTACTTGTCCTGTATTACACTTACATTTCATATCTGCACTGCACAGCGATCTTTCTAGGCAAAATCCACTGAGACTCAAAGAATTGACACTGCATGTTAATCAAACCAAGGATATGGATCAGTGCTGACAGGATGCAGGAATCCTTTACTCAGTGATATATCTCTTTCGCCCTCTCAAATTTAGCAGTATCAGGTCAACACAAATTCTTGAGGTAAGAGTTGAAAGAGGAACTGAATAATACAACTTTCATCAGAGCAGTTTCCCTTCCCAAGTACACTGCACCAGAATCCAACCTCCAACTACCACATCAGCCAGATGACAGCTTCTCTGTGAAAGGCATCACTCAAAATTTAATGATTCCACAGAGCTATGGAATTAGGGAATGCAACTTTTCAAAAGTCAGTTTCTCTTTTCCATCCATAAAATTATGCGCAAATGTGATGTAATAGGAAAGCCTGACTTTATAACATTCATTTCAGATTCTGTTACATAGCTTTATGTGAACAGCCATACACAAAATTACTTACTGTAAATCCAAATCCTTATTTACAATGAGATTTTTTTTTTTAATGGACATGGGAAAAGAAAAATCTGGAGTTCTTTGATTTTATGAATTGTCAATGGGCAGGATATTATTTTGAAAACATAAAATTTGGAAATTCCTTGGAGCTTAGATTCTACTCCTGCTGATTTGTGTTTACATTGTAGGATTGTATTAGGATATTTTTTTTTTGTTTAGTGACAGATATACTTCTCTATATCTGCAGAGATGCCACACTGCAAAAAGAAGGGAGGAAATGCATCCTCCTGCTGCATCCTACCTATGTATTCAAATACCCAGGAGAGTCTAAAATCATTTCATACCAAGAAATGTAGAGGCCAAGTACTGCAATGGAACTACAGAAGCTGAGAAAGCCAGAAGGCTTTGCTGACTCTCCCTTACAATATCAGTCATACAGCTACACAGACTTCTTAAGCAGGACTGTCGTGCAAGAAACAGCCTGTCAATTAAATTACACAGTCACACCATTGAAGGTTTTGGGGATTACCCCAAAACCAGCACAGCTTTGAACTAAAATCTTGGCTTTGTGTAAACTACATGGTGACAGCACTACCAGAGTAATGCATACAGGTCTTTGGTGCTTCTTTTTTATTCCAATAGGATGGAAATTGGAAGAAGAACAGAAAAATAGCCAAGACATCGTGTTTACCCACTAACCAACTTGCATTACTGCAAGTGACCCACAGGAATCAAATACCTCATCAAAACCTGCCCACAGAGAAAAAATGCAAGACAAGAAAAACTAAGAGGACAGTTTCTTAGGTAAGTCTCTTTTATGTTTACTTTTTATTAGACATTATTGTTCACATGGCTAGAGATTCTATGCTATCCATTCTTCACTTAATTTCCATGGCAGAAATCATCCCATCAGTTTTAACAAAAGTTTGGGGACAATAACATTGAAAGCCAAAATGGAACCACTTCAAACTGGGGGCACTTTTGGCCATTAGCTACCAGCAAACAAACACCTTTCCTGATGTCCCCCTTATTAATAAGCTGGACTTTAGTCAGAGGACTTCGGGATTGCTCAGAGTTACTAAAGTTAAATAGCAATAAAATTGTTAATAGATGTATTGACTTCTTTTTTCCATAAAACACACAAAACTAAAGCATAAAGATCCCAGAGAATGATAAAAGAGAGTGCTTCAATAAAGACAGCTTTTTTCCTTATGAAGGATTGAAGGAGAAACCTCAACCTTCAAAATAATTGAGCTGCAATGTATACACTCAATTTTCATCTTTGTTTGGGTTCCTTTGACTCTGAGCCACCCCACTGCAAGATCCTTTTGTTTTTTAAAACTTTCAGTAATAAAAGAACGATCCATCATCTGTCAGGAGAGCCAGGTTCTAATCCCCATTCACGTATTGCAGGCATTTTCTGGAACACCTGCACTGACAATCTCAGGAAAAATTCTTGGGCAAAGACACAACACTCTGGGGGAGGCACAGACCAAACCATGCAGAGAGCAGCATTGGCAAAGCCACAGGAATTTTTGTGTGTGTGTGTGTGTTGTGCACATGTGTGTGTGTGTATGTGTGTGTGTGCTTGAGGACTCCAGACAAATTTGTTCAGGGATCAATATGGTTTGTGGATACAGCCTTTTTGCCACACTACCCCGCTGTTTTCCTGGCTTTGGGGAACAGATGATAATTGGATACACTGCCCTTGAGTAGGAAGCACATAATAGGAGAAAGCTGCTGTTAATTCAACACACAGGTCTTTGCCTGAGCTGGGAGACCACTGGTTATGAGCCTCACTGCAGATAACCAGAGGTTCCAATTAGGCACCAGCCTCGAGGATTTTATCAGCTGACACTCACAGGAACAGCACTAAAACCTTCTGAAAGCTTGTACAAAATCCAGACTTGGAAAAATATTTGTTTCTTTTTCTTTTGTTTTTTCTGTTTGCGTGAACCTTTGCTTTTTCATTAAGAAATTGAGGGACAAATTTTACCTATGGCCAAGGATATGAGAGGCTTTGACTCTGCTCAAATCAAAGCCAAAATTTCCATCAACATCACCTTTGTTAAGAGAAGACATTTGACTGTCTCAGGACAGCTACCAACACACCTCAACGTACCAGCAAATCTGCTTAAGTAGTTTCAAATTCTAGAAAAAAAAAAATCTAGAAAAAAAATTCCTCATTAAAAAATCTGAATGAGAAAACATTAAGTAAGACCCTCCACATCATGAAACACTGGAGAAGGAGTGCCAAAATTTATTCTCCTCATACATATATCAGGAGAAAAAAATATTACTCAATTTCAGGAAAACAAGAAAACTGAACATTTTGATTCTTTAGCTGTAATATAAATACTACAAATATATTATCTAAATCTAGGCACAGTGTTGGGCTCCAGCTCTTTTGGGAGTCAATTACAGAAACTGAGTCTTCTAAAGGAATGGGTATTTGCTCTCTCCCTACTTCTCAGTTAACTCTAGAGTTGCTATTCCCTATAAAAGTATGAGTGTAAGTTGAGCTGACACATTCTATTGCTCTTATCAGTGCTTCTGGTTGCTGTTTAGCACTTCAGAAAGTGAAGGAACATCCAGACACCAAGAGAGAAAGTGAAAATAAATGAGCAAAAGTTATAACAACTAAAGAAAATAGGAGCTGAGATTGAAGGCAAGGATTTGCTTTTTGCCATTTGCAGAGTGACACCGTATTCCAACACATGAAAAGTCGTCACTCAACCAGCTGATGTCCTGCCTGATATTGAGAAACACAGCTGTTCTACATCAACTTTCCAAAAAGATGACTCTGCCATGACATTTTTCATATGCCAGGGGTGTTTTTGTTGGTATTTTAAAATCAAGAGCGCTTTTTCCTGGACTATTCTTTTGTATAATTGAAAAAAGTTTTTGACTGAGGACATTTTGTGTTTGTGTGAACATGTGCTGCCACTTAAGAGTCTGCACTGCAAGCTGGTTTTTTTTTTACCAGTCCAGGTGGGGCTTTTGGGTCCATCAGAGAGGTGCACCACATTGCCAACTCTGCCTTGCACAGTATTCCCAGCAGAAGGATAAAAAACCCATGTGCTCCACAGTTCAGAGAAGCTAAATGTTTTAACAGTAAATCAGGTAGCAGCTTGCAGCTTTCAAGGATCCAGCAACCACCCATAGGATTCCCCAAGTTATCCTCAGAGCAAAGAGAAATAGGGCTTCCAATACTAAATGCAATTGGACTTTGGAAGAAGCAGGTGATCGTGGTTTGCATGAAGATTGGAGTGGGGCTCTGGTTCTGCAGAAGACAACTGGACTTCACCAGATGAATTATGGAAAATCCATCCTAAAAAAATTCTCAGAATGAACAGTGCTGCTGGAAAATATTACTAGAACCTTTCGTTTTTCAGCCACAGGGGAAAAATAACAAACAAACAAACAAACAAAAACCCCAGAAATGTAAGATTTAGAGCAGATGCAAGAGAGAAAATCAGAGACACAATTTCCTACACTGCAGTAAACTTAACTTCTGCTTGGAGATTAGGATCTCTTTATCAAAGTGTTTCAGAGTAAAATTTCCAGATTCATTTTCTCATATGTAAGAGAAATAGAAAATCAGCAAAGTTTGATGTGTAAATAAATGTCATGATTTTTCTAGGACCCACTTATCAATGTGAATTAGGGTTCAAAATTCTCCTGCGTTTAGAAAGAGAGCAAAAGCAGGTACAGAAATTGGTTTTGATGATTTGTTATTGTCTACATTAGAACAATAACCAGACTGTGTCATTACTCAGTAGAGACAAACTGATTAAAAGAAGGAGTGACTGTACCATTAAAACCAGATGAATTCATCAGCTATTTTGGCACTGTACCCCCAGGGCTGCATGCTCTATCTTGCATCCTTTTTGTTGTAATTTACTTCCTCAATTTCAGTATCATTATGTGGAAAGTCAAGAGATGCCATTGTATGTTACTTTACATCTTCTTTTATTTAGCTGGCAAGCCCTGCTCAATCTTTCGAGAAAAGCTAGTATTTTTAGTCATAAGTTTGTTTTACTGGTGGGAGGTGGAACAAGTAAACAAGACAATTTGTCCTCTGCTTTAGTACCTCTAATGAGAATTAGTTCTTGAAATAAAGTCATTCCCTTGGCATTGCTGTGCTAGCAGTCTAGGAAAGAAAACAAGGATGAGGGAGAACATCTTACACGCTCTTTGACCATCCCTGCCACACAACTGGTGAGTGCAGTCTTAAGTAAACTCAGAACATACCCAGACTCCACATCACCGATTTCTCATCCAGTGGGAAACCCAGATTGCATGACCAGGAACATCTGCTGCCACTCAGCCCCAGGATGATAAAACTTACGTAAATGCTGTCAACAATTCTGTTTATCTTCCATTGCTCAGGTACTGACTATTGCTAAATAATTATGACTGGATTTGCACAAAGGGCAGGAATATAACCCTCTTGCTGATATAGATTCCAGCACATCCTCCCCTCTATGACAACTGATTCCTTGAGTAAAAATGCATTTTATTCACATTAAGATGTAAGAAATCATCCCTCCCTGGCTGCTGCTTCCACAGTTGCACTGAGACTGGATTCTCAGGAGCTGGAATGTTGCTTTGGAGAGTTAAAGGCTGCACAGGCACTTTCAGCATTTCACCCTGTGTTACTTAATGCTTTCACACCGCATTAGAGGCCAGCAGAAGAACACAGTGTTCAGCCCTTAGCACAGCCAAGTTTAAAACCCATCAAATCTGGTTTGAACTAAATACTTTCATAACTAGGATGTAACCCTTCTTTGCAATGGCTGCAGGACTGAGTTCATCTTTTCAATGCTACAAGAAGACTTTTTGCAATATAGTTAATCTTGCACCTAGACACTTGCTATTACTACTGTTATTATTATTATTATTCTACTTAAAACATCTGTGAGAGAGAAGGGATCTGCCCCATTTTAGTTTGGACTCTTTGAGGGACACCACAGGCATTTCACACAGCCCGTGTCTGCCCCCAAAGTAGTTCTATACACAAATGGCCCCATCACACATGATTAAACAAGACACAGGAGCATACAGATTTTGCAGCTAATGGTGAATAGCATAAGCCAAATAGAGGGCACTCTCTGTTGTTCCCTCAGTACACTTCCTGGGTGTATTGTCTAAATAGGAAAAAAAAAATTTGGCTTATGTACATGACTTTAGCTAGAAAGCCAAAGTCACAGCATCATCATAGTGCTTCGTTCTCCCCTCTGGAAGAAAATACAATTCCTTGCTTGTATTTCTACAGCTGCCCTTTCTACATAGATGCTCTCCATCTTCCACCTAACAACACCTCCTTTAGGAGTTCTAAGAGCTTAAAAACACTTCATTGAACCTCCCAGCACCATTTTTCTTTGTTGATGTGTAGATTCACATCACAAAATTATTTCATTTCAAAAAGACGTCCAAAATCATCAAGTCCAACCTCTGATCGCCATCTTGTGAACTAAACCATGGCACTGAGTGCACATCCACCCATTTCCTGGACACCTCCAGGGATGGGCACTCCACCACTTGCCTGGGAAGTTCATTCCAATGCTTAATGACTCTTTCCATTAAGAAATTCTTCCTGATGTCCAACCTGAACCTCCTTTGACACAAGCTGATGCCACGTCCTCTCGTCCTGTCACTAGCTGCCTGGGAGAACTCTGATTAAGAGTTTGAGTAGTGCACTCATCCATCCCCCTGGCATCTTGCTGAATGTCATCCTGCCACTGCAAGCCCTGCTCTAAAATAAAGAGAAACTGCAACAATAGGATATTCTGCTTCCGACCTTTTCAGCACACGACAGAGAGCAGACGGTCCAAAAATAAGCAGAAAGACATTCTGGATCAGTTTCCACTCTTTATCTTTGCCTCCACTTTTTAAGATACTTGTAGTGAGTTACATGGCTGGCTTTTCCTTCTATTCAGCTCCCAGGGATTGATGACAAGCAAGGAACACCCTGCATCTCAGAGCACCAGAGCCTGCCCTGACATTTATTTCCCCTTCCCTGCTGCTCTCAGCTGTTTTCCCTCCTAGGCTCCAGTCTCTGGTTTCAACTTCCATGGCATGCTTTATTTTTTAACAGAGCAGTAATTGTACATTTTGAGCATTAGAAACACCAGCCCACTACCAATATAAAACAAATCTGAGAGTGAAAATGGCTCCAAGGTGGCCAAACCAAACATAGCAGCCTGGTAAGACCATCCTAGTCTTTTCTAGAAAGAGGTAATGGATGAGTTTCCAGTGAGGTAGTATTTCTATCAGAAATTTGCCAAAACTTTCTGGAACTTATTTCAACAAAAAACTTTAGTTGGGATGGAATAAATTAGATGCCCAGCATGGAGTGGCTTCCATAGTGCGGAGTGCTTTGGCAGGAAAGAGGAGCAATCTAGGAAACCCTCAGCTCAGTATTCCAAGCATGCTCCTGAGATGGTACGTGTCATCTCCACATTCTCCAGTACAAAACGAGCTTCTTTGGAGCAAGGCTCTCCTTCAGGCTAGTGCCCCAGCCAGAGGGCTGACTAACTACTCAGGAAAGTCTTACTCTTCCCTCAGAACTAACAAAAAATGCTTTTTAAATAAATCTTGGTTTCACACTGATGTGGATGTCTTCATGATAGGAAAATAAAATATTTGTTTGGCTAGATCACTGTTTCTGTGCCTTCCCTCTTTTACTGACAGCTGAAGGTGTCAGTGAATTTGAGTAATGTGAAGGCATCAGGCCCAACTTCTTCATGAAGTGTGAATGGCCAGGCCAACATCAGCACGTAAGTGAGCTTTATCACAGTTTGCTTTATCCTTTCCTCCCCTGTGAGGTGGCACTGATCTATGCAATTCTCATGCAGCAGGGAGCCCGGCTGTTGTGCAGACAGTGAGACATTCCAGCTGGTACATCCTGTGGCTGAGTGTCCTCTCCACTGTCTGCTTTAAATCCTGCCACTGAACACCACTTCTGGTGTCAGTTTAATGCATTGATCTTCTTTGAAAACAAAAACTAATCAAGCCCCAAATCTCTGAAAGACTAAGAATTAGGACAGACTCCTCTGGACTTCAGAGACCTTAAAGCCCAAGGAGTTAGAGAGCTGAGAAGAACTCAGCTTGTACTAAGACTCATGGAAAATCTATCTAACCTTAGAAAAGCTGTCAAGAAAAATTATTAAGATTAACCAGTATGGTCATCTTAAAAAAGAATGTATCATTCATTCAGAATCATGAAACAAAAAGATACAGATCCATCCCAGAATATATTAGTATATCTTTGTCCTGTTTGGAAACTCCTGGAAGCAACATTCTGGGCTACAATGACCTGAGACCTAAACAGCTCCAGCAATTATTCTGTTAAATCCTATTTCAAACAGCAATATCTTCAATAGCTGGACACTCAGGTTATTCCATTAAATCAATTCCAAGTAAGCAAACAGCAAGAGCCATAGCTGAAAAAAAAATCTTTGGAGATTTTAGCCCTGAAAATACAGATGTTTTAGAGAGCAATATGCATTGATTGAGAAAAGTCTTTGTCATTGTCATTGAATATACTCAAGACTCCAATTCAACAGGATGCCTTGCAGGGTAAAATAAATGGAATATATAATAGAACATGTTACAGAACACAGTGTCGAGTGAAATTCTTCCATCTTTGTAGATGCTTTCCACAATTTTTCTTTTTTTAAGCCTCTCCTGGGATTTCTTATCTTTTCATCTGCAAGTTCCTAGTCTTACATTTTTATGTTTTCTGTTTGACACTTCCTCCTTGTTACAGAAAACATAAAGCACATGAATTTCACCCATCTCAGCCACTGCACAGATTCTTGAATCACTGCTGCAATCACTGAAAAGAAAAAAATCCAAGCAAAAATCCCTAAACACCCCAAAAAAGAGAAAACTGAAACTAAACAAAACAACAAAAAACCCACACACAGGAAAAAAAAAACCCCACACTGATTGTCTATGACTCTTTTGCAAAATTTAACGATATCATCAGTCCACAATAGTATGAAATCAAATGCTAAATTAAATTTTTCTTGTTAACTTGAAGCAGAATTACCTCCTACATAATCAGAGAGCTTCGCAGGATCATTTTGAACATGCACATGGACTAAATTCCTACTTTATTTACTAACAAACATGGCACATATGAAATAAAGACCTCACTGTCATACAGTATCTCACTCTATTAACACATAGAACTGAGCAGAATTATTTTATTTATTTATATATATATGTGTGTATGAATATATACAGCTTTTTAAAACCTGGGGAAATTTGCAGAATGAAGTTAATCACTTAAGATCTGTAAAATTACCTTCTTGTTTTTACTTTTAGACAAGACAATGCAAATATTACTGTTTCAACTCGTGACAAAAATCAGTTCTCTGCCTTTCTTCTCCAAGCTTGCCTGGAATAAGGAGTGTTGTCTAAAATAAATTCAATTCAAGGAGACAAACAGGCAAATCAACTTTAAAAAAACAAACAAAGGTAAGTGATTGATGGATTGATCGCTGACCAGTCAATACACAGCGTGCACCACGTGACTATTTCGAAAAACTATTTCAAAATTTCATTTTAACACGTACTCCGCTAGTAATGAAAAATGTGCTGTCACTGATAAGTGGCCTTACCAGAAGACTTTGTGGTGAGAAGGCTTTGAAAGAAGGAAATGGAAAGGGTATGGCCTTTCATTACATTAGGTAAATCTATTTGACCACGGAGAGGTTGAGACTCAGCTGCTGAGGTTACAAGCTAAACAGGCCATCAACTTAATTAATGCATGACTTTTCAACCGAGGGCGCATTTTCGCTGCACCCAACGATCAATGTAATTCTTTACAGGGTTCTCCCCCCTGCCACCGGCGCCGCTCTTGGCAGCGCGCCCCGGCTGCGGGAGCACCTTGGGCAGCGGGCGGTTCTCAGGCTGCCGCCCGCCAGCTGTGGCCAGCTGTGGCCAGCTGTGCGCCGGGGAAAGGCGGCCCGAGCCCCGGCTGCCAGCGACGTGCCAGATGATTCCCCTTCCCTCAGAAACCCGCTGCAAACAACTGGCACGCCGCTGCCTCGGACTTCCTCCACTCCCCGGCCCGAGAGGAAAAGGCGGCCAAGTCTGCGTGTTTCCCACAGGCTCCAGTAAGCGCATCCTGTGCGCATCCTGTTCCTCAGTGCTGCCCGAAATCCCATTCTTCTGCCTGTGCACACACCAGGGATTTTGGATTCCCGATGTTGTCGAGGGGCTCTTGAAGCTGGGAGCTGTTACTCATGCAAAAGTTTTTGTCCTGAAACTTGAAACCAGGTGAAACCTCCTCGTTGCCTCCTTACCTCCCTTCCTCCAGGCAGCCTTGCAGAAGCCTTTGCCAAGTTTCGGGAGCATCTGAGCACACCTGGGTTGAGCCTCAAAAGCTGAGGAAGGATGTGAAGACATTGATGGAAATCATGCAAAGCAACACCAAACCCCCCCCCAAGAGATTTCACGCAGCCTCTGATGTGTTCCTAGGCTACTAAAGCAAATATAAGTGATATAACTTCCCAGGTTGTACAAATGTTGCTCTCAAAACTGCATTTTGGGCCACTTCTGCTGCTAGCTAGAAACGCATCCAAAACACACCTGTATTCCTCTATTTGCAAATTGTGTCATTAAACTGTAATTTGTTGTATTAAGCACAAGATCAGGTCATAATATCTTTTTCTGGGAACCCCTGCACTTGAGGCCCACAGCAGAGTCCACGTGCCCTGGGCCTAATCCTTTAATTTTCTGTCTGATTCCATCCCAGAATACTGACTGCATCCTCTAACTCTTGCCTGAAACCTATAGATCCTGCTTAACCTAGAGTATTTTTTCTTTCACCTTTTTTTAAATTATTATTCTTTTGTTTTGTAGTCATTAAGTGATAAGAGGTACAAACCCACATTAAAAAGGGAATTATCTAAACAGAAATTATACCCTCAATCATAACCATGGCCAAGGTGTGGGTGGTCAGCTCATTTCTCGCTCTTTCAGAACAAACCACATGTCCTGAGAAGGGCAAAGGAGCTACACAAGTCTAAATAAGAGAGGAAACTCTGTGTAGTGAACAGAATTTCCTCAGGTTATTAGTCATTTATTGAATAATTAGCATTATATATATGCTATTTCTATAACATTGAACACAAGCACAGGGATTAATTCTTGTCTGTCTTTATTACAGGATATTTAACCAGAAAAGAAAAAAGTATAAGAAATTTGAAAACTTGTTTTTCAGCACTAAAAATCCCACCTGCCTAGTTCATTGCCAGCTGAGCTACAGCAATCCAAGTCAAGCCAGATTCCTTCTCTAAGAGTAAAGCTGGGATTTTTCACAGTCCACTTTCTTCTTTTTTTTGTTTTCTTTTTTTTACACCAGTAATTGATTTTACAGAAGGAAAGAGTTGACCATCATCAATCACCGCTTCACACTTTGGGCAGGGAGAGCAGTTCAGACCCATCACTTCCTTTACCTTTGTCTGTTTGTGGCCTTCCTTCAACATCACACATCTTCACTCACCCTCCTGACAGCATCAGCGCTCATCTTTCTCCCTCAGGATCGGTGCCTACATGTTCTGTGACACCAAGGGGGGACACTTTTTTCACTCCAGAGTCCCATAGTGCCACAGCACAGAGGTTCAGCCAACCAAAGAAGCTGCTATGGGGCAGATCCCCAGGGAAAGTCCCATAGAGAAAACGTGGAATTTTAATCCATCTCTGACTCATATCCATACTGTAACTCCAAGTCCCTCAGTCTCCTTGCACTGCTAAATCTGCTTTAGCTTGCTGTCTCTGAAAAAACAGGGATGGGACACACTTGTGCTCAAAAAGTGATGCTCACTTAGACAACAGCACAGCTGATGACAACTGACCCAGAGCCGCAGAGATCTGCTGTGAATTGTAGTTTTTGAGGGTTTCCTGGCATAATCTCAACTCCATTACAAGCACATGTGTGCATCTCTTCCCGTGTCACTAAGAGTGGCTCGGTCTGGGAAAGCCAGGTTGTAAATGGCATCCCACTGGGAGCCAGAGCTCGCTTGCTTGCTTTCCAACACAATAAGAATGGGTCAGACAAAGCATCCTGATTTACTCAGGTGGAAGGACTTTTTCAGAGAGGAATGGAAAAGGAGTGGGTGCGGTGGCTTATGCTAATTATCATCTATTTATTTTGGGAGATAAGCTACTTATACATGGTATGTTTGGTTTGGATTAACTTGGGCAGACACAGAATGACTGTCCACAATTTGACCTTGACATGAGTAACTGGCCTTTGGCAGAAAGGGGGGACATTGACAGATACTGCCTGAAGAAAGGGATCAGTCACAACCCAAGTGCTGCACAAGTTGCTCCGGGCAACAACTCAGAGCTGGGAAACACTGGCTGGAAATGGCAAAGGGAGGAGGGGGAAAAAATATGAACTGTGGTCGGAAAAATCGGAAAGCAGAGGAGCGAGGTTGACCAGGGGTACAGACACCTCCTGTTAATGTAATTTGTTTTGGAATGACAATGTTTGTACCGAGCTGAACTCGAGGACAGGAAAAGGCAGACAATAGCACAAAGCTGCTGCATTGTTCGCCCCATGTGCTCTTTTCTTTCCCCTTGGCTTACCCAGCTGATCATTATGTAACCAATCAACTGGGCTAATTTTCAACCTGTCCAGGATATTCTCAATTATGTATTCTTCATAGAATGTCATGGTTTATTTTTAAAAGGCCCAGAATATTTCCTGTGATTAATGTCTGGATTAGTCGTTGTTTTACAGGGTATATAGACTTGGGTAACAAATCTTAATCCTGACTGAAAGAGCAGTTCAACACGAGCAAGCTTTTAATTTAAGTATCTTAACAAAGGGATTATATATTCTTCCCCTTCCTTACAAGTCTTCAGAGGAAAAATACAGCAATGGCAGATGAAGTGGGGCATGAAGCACATTGTTTTCTGTTCTGGGAAGGTTTGCTTAAAACCAAGCAGATTTCAAAATGACAAAACAATTTTTCCTGGCAAGTTTGGTATCAGGCTTTGTTTTGCTAAACCTGATTATGTACTTTGGCTGCTCAGCACAGGCATACGTTCCAAACCAATTTAGTCCCTGCTCAGAATGAGTCTCCTTATTTGTCCAACAGCTTCGGAAATAATTTTTTCATGCTGACATTGAGTGACTGTTTAGCACACACTGCAAAGGTATTCCAGGGACAACAGACCTCTGCAGCAACTGAAGGTCCAATTCAAAACTTTTATTGTTTTTCTTCCTTTTTTTTTTTTTTTTTTTGTTTTACTCTTCTGTTCAAGCTGCATTAATAAAGCTCATCTCTTTGTTTTTAAACCTGCTGGCCACATTGCACACGTTCCAAGGGAAGAAATGTCAATCAGAGGTTGCAAAATAGCACAAAGGCGGACAAAAGGGTTAAAATTATTTGAAAAAAAATACAACCCTCATTTCCATGAATTAGTACAACATAAAAGTCTTCATATGTGCAAAACTCACAATTTAAGGCGGGAAAGATGCCCAGATCCACATAAAGTCTTCCACATCCTCTTATAAGAATTTGATTGTTCTGTTTAGACACTTTTAGTGGTCTGTCCAGTTTCTAATCCTGAATGGGAATATTTCTAATGTTGACTTCACACATGCTGGACTGGTGGGGAAGAATGATGCATAGGTCTCAATAGCCAGAACCTCCTCTTCATATTTAGCAGAAAACTTTCTCAGACTCAGGACATTCTCATGTTGGCAAAACTACCAAAATCTTGACAGACAGCACTGTATCTTTTACAAACACCCCTCCACTAGCACTAAATACTCCCCCTCACTGGCATTCATACAATTCCCTTACAGTAAATATTTAGTGGACATCCTCTTCCATTCCTCCTGAGAGAAATCTGCAAGAACACAACACAATTGTATCTGACATGAGAGCAATGCATCTAAACATGGAGGAAATGAAAAACAAACAAGAAAAAATAATAGCCACCAAAACTATAGCCTGGTTTGAACTAGAGGTAAGGAAACCAGTTTCTCTGGGGCCAGTGAACTGGCGCTAGAGGAGCTGGGTCTCCCCATGATGAGGAAATTACGGGTTGCCAAACTGCTCAGCTCTCCACCTCTGCTGTGCTCCCCAGCCACAGAGAACACATTTATTAGCCTAGGAAAAGCTAGGCTGGGCACATTTCTAGACACCAAAGACTCAGCTCAACTAACGACCCCTTCCCTGGCAATTTCATTGTCACAGCAGTCACCATCGGGCCTTATCAATGGGTTGGACAGGCCACCCAAGATAACCCATAATAGGTAGGCAGAAGCAGTGCATACCAATGCTTTTAGCTATGCACAGTGACAGTGAGCAAACAAACTCTATTGAACATTTTGGCCAGTGCTAATATGACTCGGCTAATGTGACAGGTTAACCTCTCTCTGCACAGAATCACCCTTCCTTGTAAATGAAAATAAGTACACCAACCTGCATGCCTCAAGGAAAAACTTTAGCCAATAATGATTGTTGACAGATTGGCACTAGAAAGTAGCACACTCTGCTTTTCCTCACTCAGTGGGAATGATAGATATTTCAGAGGTTCTGATTGTTTTTCACCCTCATGAAGCAGAGAGGACAGGCAGCCCCAGCACAAATAAAATTGCTCCCTTTGCTTTCAGACACCTTAGATCTGTTTCTAAATGGGAAGTTAGGTTTCTAATTTCTTTGATTTCCATGACAAGTGGACTGAAAGTTCTCTTAAAAGTGAAATGAACACAAATCTTTCCCAGGATACTGGGAAGTCCCCCCACAACAGAAGGGTGGGGAGTCAGACATCTGCTATGAAGAGCAATAAGAAAACTTCCCTCCTTAACTTGTACCAAACTATCTGTTGCTGAAGGATGAAGACAGTGCAAAAGACGTCCTACTATCCTTAGCTCTACAAACTGGTCTCTTAAAGAGCAACCTCCAGAGATTTACAGCAAAGCTGTGCAGTTTTACATGGGTCTTCTGCAATAGGAAAATCACTCTCAGCCTATTTTCATGAAAGCCATTTACTAAACTGTGTCACATTTACATTCCTCTCTTCTCTCCAGAGCCATAGAGGGCAGAGTAAAGAGATCAGAATAAAAGGTGTCTAAAACAACAATCTTCAGCAGCAGTGCCTACACATGTCTTTGTAGGAGATTACAGGTTTGATTAATATTTGAGGCCTCCCCTCATTAACCACGGTGCCTTCTGCCTCCAGGTACTGAGCTGAGGGGAGCAGGCCAGTCACACTGACACACAGTTTCTCAGATGTGACAGGTTTCTGCTGCTCATGTGTGAACTCACTCCAGGATCTTGTAACGCAATCAGGCTGAAATAAACTCCTTCCATCCGAAGTAATGGATTGTGTTTCTGCAGGCTTAGGAAGGAGAAACCTGGAACAGATAATCTTCTGTTGCTATCACAGCAATCCCACCCTGGGCACCCTCAGGGGATATGACAGGGCTTCACTCTCCATCAGCTCCTGGTTTACAAAGGCTGGGTGGTCAGCCACAGCACCTGCTGCCCAATGCTCAGCATTTCCTCTGCTCCAGGGAAGATCATCCCCAGGCTATGTCTTCTTCTCCCAAAAGACAGCACTTGACCAGGCCAAGTCCAAACTGATGTCTTGAGGGCAGCTATCCAAGGACAGAGGACTGACAAACTTAACTTTTAACTCTTAACTTTTCATTACATCAATAGCTCCTTGACATCTTCCAGGATGAGTTGGAAATTGCAGTGAACTACAGATAACACCTTGTGTTACATCCAAGTGCTCCAGAACAACTGTTGTCACCCAGGATACCTGCTACAGTGCAGTACATTTATCTTAGTTTATCTTCAATGTGATGTAGGGAGGGACATTTCACTAGCAAGTGATGAAATTCGTCAAGCCTTTGTGTAAAAGCCTTTCAACCACATGCCCTACAAACTTGAGAGAGATTTTACTTTCTGCTTGCTTTAATGATTTTGCCGTGTTGCTAATAGTTATCAGTAAATTGCTTCCTCAAAAACAATTGGGTTCAGCCAGCAGGAATTGAAAATGCTGCTGTAAGGTGCAAGATGCTGCCTGTCTGAATACAAGCAGCCAAACTGTGAGAAGACATTCAGCAGGACTGGAAATTTTTGCTTAAGCAGGACCATACACAAGAAACTCACCAAACTGCAAGGGCTGCTTGTGAAGATGAACAGGATGGGCTTGCACAACCTTGCAATAATTTTCCATTTTCTCCTGGTGCAGCACTTGGGCTCAAGGCTGCCTTGTTAATTAAACACAATTCCACTCCACACCAAACACATATTTTCTTCTAAGTATTTGTTTTTAAGCAACTCCAGAGCTTGGGGCCTGGGGAGGCGAGCCTTGCAGAGACCTTTTGTTGATCCCCAGGTAGGATGTTTAGCTCTCCATCCATGCAGCCTGAATTCCTTTCTCACCACACCCAAGGTCATTTTAATGAAAATTCCTAAACCCATGCCAGGGGGATAGAATTGCTCCTAATCCTTCAGCAACACGTCATTTGATCCCCGGGCCCACTGGGGTTATTATTGTGTGTCTGCAGAGCACAGCAAAGCAGACAGGAGTAGAAAAATGGCAACCACTGCAGGAGATCCCCTTCCCTTCCCCAACCTTTCTTTCAGATCCCCTATTTTTTTCTTTTCTTCCACCAGAGCACATTCACTGCCTGCCAGTTTTCAAGGGATAATGCCATGTTTTAAGTCACCCTCTGCCATTCCCTAGAAGCTGCACGCGTTTTTAATGAAATTAATGAGGAAGTTTAATTTTAAAGGCAGATTGTTTCCTCTGGTTTGCATTTTGAAAGGAACTGCATGTCTGTGTGGTCCATGCCTTAAAGTATTGTACTGATGGTTTACATCTGTGTTCAAGCAATGTTTCAGCATCATGAAAAACAACAAAACCAAAATTAAAGTAAAATTGCATTTTTGGCAGGATGCAGAGGAGGGGAAGAGAGCTAGTGAATCCAGTACAACTTCATCCGTTTTTCCGGACTTTTTTCCATGATGCCACAGAGGCCTGTATTCTATAGAGGAAGCTTTTGGTGGGTAAGGTTTATTTTTTCTCATGTAGTTGCCTCCTCATAGCCTATCTGGGCATTGATTCCCTTTCCCTATCATGGTGAGATCTGGAAATCCACTGTGTCCTTGCCTTAGTACGCCCCAGGCCTCACACAAATCTGCCTGCCTTTTCCTGTTAGCATTCCTTGCTTTCCTGGCACAGACATTTCAGAGCTTTCCAGCCCAGCCAAGTAAGATGAACACTTAGAAATTAGCAAATTTCCTCCCCAGTATTTAAGTATGTGTAGGACTGGGCTCACAAGCTATTTCCTTACTCTCTCATCTCTTCCCCAAACATGATAATTTCTGCCTGGTTCCTGTCTACCACCTTTTCACTAGCAGAACTCAGAGTGGGGCATAGCAGAGAAGAGCATTCCTATCTCCAAGGAGAAATTTGGCTGAGCTCACTGGGCATACAACAGCTGAGACAGCAACAGAAAGGAAAATCTTCGGTCCAGGCCAGGAATACATCCCAGCTTGCTCTAGATCTGATCTGGACAACAAAGGACCAGGGCCACAGAGCATCTCCACTCTTCCAAAGAGCTGCCTAACTCACACTACTATGGGGTGAGAGTATTGACAGCATTTAGAGTATTTTCCAAGATACAAAAGTGTTGCCAAAAAAATACTTTAAAAATTGTTGGTACAAATTACAGGGAAGCAAGACAGTGCAGCAAAAAAAAGTATATATATGTATATATATATATATATATATATAGTCTATGCACACACAAACCTGCAAATTTTATATTGATAAAAAAATTGAAATGTACTCATTTCTGCCTAAATTGGTGGGGTGGGAATGTGCAGCAGTTAGGAACCAGGTGAATACCCAAGAACTACCAGCCCCATGTGTATTACCATGCCCTCTCTCTAATTTAGCTGCAGTCACTCTGAACAATTATTATCCTGTAAATCATTCTTCATTTATATGATATACTTCATCACTAGCTACAAAGATAAGTAAATAGGACCAAATCTACTGATAAATCAAGCTAGAGCCAGGGATGATGTAAACACACTTGCTGTGCCAATCCACCTTCTTCCATCCTGATCTGCCATACTTTTGTTATTCTAGGCCTGGGCCTGATCAAAGATGCTTCCTTGTGCCAAAAGATTAGGTAATAACACACAGATACATATAAAATTTTGGGGGGAAAAAAGAATCATAGTCAAAAACATTAATCAGAATTATGTTTAGGAAAAAAAAAAAAAAAAAATATCAGAAAAGTGTTGGGGATATCACTTTGGACAATATATAAAAAATAGATTTATATATTTTTAAGGCCATTTTATTTAACTTTTTTCAGGGGGTGGGTTGCATTTGTTTTTTTAGGATGGGGCAGTCTAGCTTGTATTATCCTGCAGCCATTGTGCAGCATGATAGGAGACTGATTGATTGATCACAACTCAGCTTGTCAATGACCAGCATCATAAAGGCAGAGGTATCCCCTGCAGAGGAACTGTGCAGGCAGACTTGACTGATGGATTGAGTACAACAGAGTCCCACACTGGTCTGAATTGTAAAAGTTAATGCCACACCATGCAGGGGTCCTGCTGATTGATAGGATGTTTGACTGGCTGCAGCCCAATCCCACAAGGATCACAATTCTGGGGGTTTATGGAGCACTGAATTCCCCAACCTGACAGAAAGCTGGGCTGCAGCTCATGTGCCTCCCTCACACCCAAATCCCAAACATCAATTTGTGGCAGGTGAGCATTGGCCAGCTTTCTACTGGAGAAGTAAAATGAAGAGATGTCTTCATGTGGCACCTGTCTGGGGGGTGGTTGTACAGCCTTGGGGACAATGTCCTGCTAATATCACATGTGCAATGTCACTGCTTTGTTCACAAAGGTGCGTTAGAGAAGAACTCAGAACTTTGAGATGCCACCCTTTTCCTCTCTGTTGAGTGAGTCCTTAGCCTTCAGACCACATTTGCCTCAGTATAAAGACTTTTATTGTGGTAGAATTAGGGTAGCCTTGAGCCTTCCTGCCCTGCTGCATTCATACCAAAATAAAACATGAAACTGCAGTGGGCAGGAAATACCTGTGTGTACACACTGACCAAGATCTGGTACGGTTTTAGTCTGAGGAAATTCTACATCATCCAGTGACAATGCAGAGGAAATTTCCAAAATTATCTGAAGCATGGGCTCTACAGCAAGGAGACATGTTTTGAAGCACAAGGTGCTTTCAGGTTTGATTTGGGATCCAAAAAATCTTGGGTCCATTAAATCTCATAGTTTATTGCTGCTACTATGCTGTTATTGTGAAAAGTGATTATTTCAATCTTATTGGGATCTTTTCAATCTCTTTCAGTTTTAATGTTAACTTTCTATGTATGCAGTCAAGAAACATCTAGACCTTTGCTCCTTTTCAGTAATTCCCTTATCAATTAGTGGTAGCTTAATAAAAAATTATGCAACCAATTTATTCACTCAAATTTGGGACAGGTAAACTTACCTGCTAATAAGAAAATAGTCTGTACTATTTATAGTCTTAGACTTATTTATAAGTCTACAGACTAATAAGTAAGTCTGTCATCTTCCTTTGGTACTTGTTTTGCATGGAGAAAGGAAAGTTCTCAGGTGTGATATGTGGGAGCCTTTAAATATTTGGAAGTGGAAGTACAGGGCCCAGAAGACTTTCACTTTTCTACTCACAGCTAATATCAACTCAAGTCTCACAAAGTCTCTGCACTAAATTTGCTGATGTGCCAGATGTACTTTATAGTCATACCTTCCAAAAACCCAAAAAGCAGAAAAATTACATGTGTCAGTTCTGCTCATTTTTGGCAAGGAAGTGGTGCAGGACAAAAACAGATATTGCATATGTATAGTGCAAGTACAGCAATACATGGCTGGAAACCCTTCAAAGTAAGAAAGAAATAAATGAAAGAGGCAAATGCAGGCTGAAATTAGAGCTAAACCCTACGAAGCCTCTGAGATTGCCTGAAGTCACAGAGATCATGCTGCTGGTGGGGCCACTGGAGAAGGAACATGAGGAAATCCCCAGCTGGATTTTTTGGGCCATTCCATTACATCCCCAAAAAGCCAGGCAAAATCCCGAAGAATGGCAAGTTGGAAGCCACAACCATTCATTCCCCCACGGGGTAACATGCTCCACTTGGCAAAGGAACAACAGCTGCACAAGCAGCAGAGGGAATGGCTCTGCTCCAAAAGAGCAAAGCACCTCAGGCCATTTTGAAGAACTGGGATGAGCGAGATCCTCAGAAGATCTCACAAGGAAGCCATGACAACACGCCCCTGTCACCAGGTAAACAAAGACAAGCTGCAGTTGGAAAGGTTACAGGAGTTAGATGGAAACAAGAAAAGTCAAAAGGACCAGACCAACAGGCAGCCTCCCTTCCTCTGGGATAGGAGGTCATGGCCAGGACCATGGAAAAGCAGCAGCTGGTGGAAGGAGGAGAGGTCTTCATGGAAGGCAGCAAGAAGGAAAACCATGCCTACAGTAAGAGCTCCTGGTGGGGTAGAAACACCCATATCCAGTTCTGGCTTAGTGCTGGGACAGGAACAAAGCGCTGCTATGGCACTGCCCAACTCCTGCTACATGAGAGAGCACTGCCCACCTTAACCAGCCCACAGGATGCTCCCCATGCCAACACTTTTTGCACAGATCTCTTAAATTTGGCAGAAGCAGCCCTTTACCACATGTAAGGATTTTCTGTTCTGGGGAAATTCCTCCCTGGACACAGGAGAGGTCTCCACCTGGCTGTTTGCTGCTTGCAGAGACACATTTTAATGATGAATTAGGATTAGTGGGATCGCTACAGATATTTTCAGATATTTACCTCAGAGTTATCTAGTATTGACACTTTTTAATTTAATATGCAAAAGACATAGCATAGCTCTGGCTGGCATCCTCTAGGATCCCACTTGTAGGAAAAAATTATTAGTTGCCTTTCAGAGACAAACAACAGCACAACCACTGTTGTTCCTCAGCATGCTGCAGTGGCACACAGGCAGCCAGACAGGCACAGCACATTGCTTTCCCACCCATTCCAAACACGGGAGGATAGGAGTTTTTGTCGGAGGGATTACAGTTTAAACATCTGGAAGTTAAACATTTCCTTACTCAGTTAAATCTATCCTTTTTGTTTAGTTACATCCCCTCCTCAGCAGCCTCATCCAGTTGACTGCTACATCACGAGTTCCAGCTGTTGCCTGAGCTCATGATTCCTGTACTGCTCATCACCCACAGGAAAAAAATCACCCCACCTCCAAAAAGACACTACAGCCTCTGGGTACTGCAAGTCTGACACAACTTAAATGGGGAGACAACATGTTCAGTTGGAGCCAGCAGGTCTCAGCTGGCAAAAGTACCTCCACAAAAGTAATAAGGAACCACACATTTGCTGCAGGACAAGCAGTCAGTGGTAACCTACTAGTAGAGTATACAGGTGCCATGGCAGCCTCTGAGTTGCAATAAGTTTGTGAGTTCCACCTATAATACCAGTAAACCCTGATGATATCCTAGAACTCCATGTCTTTCATCATTTTAATAGCTGGAGGGGGAATTCACTTTCATTTGTCTGGAGCAGAGGTTGGACCACATGCACCTGTTTTCAGGGTTAAGAAACTCAGCTAGGATCTCTTACTATACAGATACATGTTTCTGTTCTATTAAAAGTTCACACAAATTCTAATAACACATGGTGCATGGAAAACTCCTTAGGGCAATTTTCCAACTTATTTATTTCCACTGACCCTTGCCTGTGAAACACAAAACAGCAAAGACTGTATGGAGGGGAATGAATCAGGGTGCTAAAATACTTGCTATTGTCATGGAAAGATGCACATATTTCAAGCTCTGATGCCTGGAAAAATAACCGTTCATTTTGAAGTCATCGCCCTTCAAACCCTTCAATTACTGTCACTGACAATCATGATTTATGTAACCTCACTGAAGTGGTTTAGATGCCTGCATGTTTAGGAACTTGCATGGTTTAAAGAGAGAAAAATACATACTTAAGTATTAGAGCCTTTACAGCAAAAGCAAAACTTAGACTTTAATTTTTCAGGCAATTTTTCTGGAAACATTTTTGCCTTTACAACCAAAAGGTACCAAAACAACCTTACTTCAAAGTCCATGTTCCAACACGTGTCATGCAGAATCACTTTTTTGGACATGGAGAAAACTGTGGGCAGTTTTACATTATTGCACTGAACATTCACAAAGGAAATGTGACAGAATCTACCCAGCTGATGGGCAACTTCTTTGGCATGAGTCAGATGCACTCTTACCTCCATGCTTGTATTCCATTCCTCCCACTGGCAAGAGAAAAAAAAAAACTTTCTCCATTTGTGTATGGACACACACATTGGTTCCACCCTTGACTCATGCATTGCTCTCGACTCCTCCCAGCCCAGCTGTCCAAAGGTGCACACAACAAAGCCCAACTAATTGCAAAGATTCGTTTTGCCAGAGTAGCTCAGCCCAACACTTAACCAACACACTTTGCATCATTCCCTTGTTACAGATACTGCTGTTCTCTCCTACACAATAATGTTTCCCACCAAGCTTTGGTTTTGTAGCTGTTATTTTCCTCAGTGGAAGATCTGAGATAGCATGGCAAGCTCTTGTTTCACATACTACTAGATGGTCCTGAAACAACCAGAGGCTTTTGGCTTTCAACAAGAAGCTTACAAACCCTTTTCTTCCCCAGTAAATCAGGTTTCTCATGCAAACCCTAGCAGTTGCAGGGCTAAATATATATTCTTCCTCTCAGCTAACATGCCACATAGTCTAGGAAAACTGCATTCCCCAAATTGGGAGTTAAATATAATCAATTATTCTGGCTACCCATGACAGTTGGAAAAGCTTGTTTCTGTATCTCTTACCCAGTTCTGAGCCAGGACTTCAATCTACACCCCTAGATGATTGATCATGTCTGCCTGGTTCTAAAATCTGTTTCTTCTCCTCTGATGGTTCTGCACTGTACAAATATCCCAGCATTCCATGGACACCCAGATACCACATGAATACCTTCATGGTGTCTCCCTTACTCCCTCCCTTTGGCCTAAGCCCATGTCTTTATCCTGGACATCTCCAACTACCTCTTTTGTCAGCAAGTTATTTTCCTTGTAGCTGGATCCATCCGAACCCCAGCCTCAAGGTGATTAGAAGCCTGGATATCTTATTTAGAGACACAGACTCCTTGGGTAGCAGGACACCCAAAAACTGGGCTATTTAACCTCTTCTGTCTGTCTGTTCTGTAGCTTCATTTCCTTCCAGCCCTGCTCCCTTTCTAGCAGAGAAAGGAAGACCTATGATAAAAGTCCAGGAAGAAAATCGATGAAATTAACGATTGAAACCTGCTTTCTTGTTAACTGCAGGCCCATAAAAGCAAAAGAGGTATTTCAGCAACTAATATATTGTTGGAGCACCCAACACTTCCTTTCACAAATGCCAGACAAAAAAAATAAAAAAGCTTTCAATCTTGCTGAAAAGAAAATAAAACCAATATTATTAAAATGAAATCAAGAATGCTTTACCACATCTTCTGACACTGTTTAGTGAAGAGCTTTATGCTGGCTATGTAGAGCAAAGGGGGCTTCCCTGAATGGCATTCAGAAAGAATGTCACCAACACCTGGGTGGGGCATGGGTGGCCTCCCCTGAAGATATTTTCCTTCTCTATTCACGTAGCTCCTCTGTGTTCTTCATTCCTGTAATTTAATCATTAAACAAACATCAGAGACTTCCTACTCTACCCCAATGCATCACAAGGCTGACCCTTCCAAGAGATGTTACTAGCCAAATTACGTTTTTCCTCATCAGGTTCATTTCCAGTACAATCATGGGGGTGGGGAGATCAGCACTTAAAAGCAACTGGTAAAGTCAGACTTTTAGCCAAGATGTGCTGCCAGCAGGTGCCATTGGCAACTTCCACATCAGTGGAACTTGCAGTTGTTTCATTTTTTCCAAAGGAAGTACTTGAGAGAAGGAAAGGAAGGAAGGGTGACATTCTGTTAACCAAATAAACACTGAAGGACAATGACAGAGCTTGAGAGACAGAAAAAGGGAAGTGATTCAAGGATATGACACTCCTACCTTTTTTCCCACACCTTTGGCTTGCATTTGACAAAAGCTAATTTAATGGAGATCACAAGTTCTGATTTTGATAACTGACACAAAATAAGGTAAGTGATGGATTGCAGTCACATTTGGATGCTTCTACATAACCAAAAATCACCACTTTAATTGCACAAACAGCAACATCATCAACAGTGTTACTAGAAGGATCAAGTGCCAGCCAGCCTTCAACACTATACAGTAAATTCTCAGAACAACAGATGTCAGGTAAAAAAAAATTAAATGCATTTTTCTGAAGATCTTGAGGTTCAACTTCTTTCTAATTTAGGAAGGAAAAAATCCATAAAAATAGATTTGAAGACAAAAGTTTAACTCAATACATATGAGCTTTCTTTTTCCAACTGCCTAAACACCACAAGGATTCCACACTTCAAAAATATTCTGAAATTATTTTGCTTCCTAGTGATAAAAAGGCACTTCCTCTGTGTCTGCTGAACACTTCAGTGGAAACAGTTTCATAACCCTCCCCTGTTTCACCAAAATGGAATTTTCTGCAAGAATGATCCTAAGGGAAAACAAGTGAAAAAGAGCATGTAAACTGTATTTCTAAGTTGCAATGCCATCTGTCAGTAACAGCAGGATCTGAGGGAAATTGTTTGCTGAATATTCTGGCAAGCTTGCTCCTGCCCATTCTGGGAACACAGTCCTTTATAGCTGCTGTGCATGTAATGAATCTCTGTGGTCATTCTGTAGGCATCAGCTAAACAAGAGCACCAGTGGGAAGGGAAAAGATGGAAAATGCTTGGGGCAAAGACCAAATGATCTCGACACAACCACTTTCCACAATTGCTTTAGCAAATGAGTTTATTCAAAGGCATGGTAGTAGGAAAGGAAACTTTTATACAAGTATTTTTTTATATGTTAGCTAAAATTGAACTAAATCATTCACCTCAAAGACAGGACTTCAATCATTCAGTTACACTCAGATAATCAACACAAGGATATGATACCACAGAGTCATAAATTTCATAGCCTCAAAAACTTGGAACAGCTTGGAACAGATATTTCAGCCTGAGAAGACATTGAAGATTTCTTGAACAACATACATCATAAAAAATATTCTCCTAGATAATTTTCTAAATAACTTCAAAAAAAAAAAAAAAGAACTGTAATTCTTAATAGCTCATATTCTGAATCATAATTGTCCTCTTCTGAACTACTTGTTCACCAAACATTACTTTCAATACCTAAGAGAACATCAATGAGAAGGGCAATAAAGAAGGAGAGGAACATAACACAAATATTCTCAAATTAGAAGATGCCAAATTATACCCAAGGCAACAGTGCAAGGTACTGAACTATCTTTATGAGTAATTCCACCCACTCAACTCCCTCACTGGCAGGCTCCCTATTTCTGAAGGAAGTCTGTGTTTTCTGTATTTTCCTAGAAGTGATAAGAAGTAAGAGCAGGATTTGCTGTAATCAGAGGTAAACTGCACATGTTCCACATCAATACTCTCTAAGACAGAAAAACACCACCATTGTTAGATGCATCTTTCAAGTGACAAGAGCTCATTTATTCCCTTTTCAGTGCAGGTTTTCTCTGAGGAGAGAAAACCCAAAACAAAGGCACAGCTCTTATGCAGAGCTGTTATTGGGAATGCTCATCTGAGAGAAAGTCACACAGTCCCATGGAGGATAATTCTGCACAGTCCCAGACCATTTCTATCTACCAGGGAGAATCACTGCACCTTCTCTTCATATGACAACAACACACAAGGAACTAGACCCAAGAGTAGGAGCAGATTCTGTCACTAGGCTGACATACAGCAATACTGTCACAATAATTTCACCCCCCTGCATGATTGTTTTCCCCGTAATCAATAGCTGAATTCTCTGTGCTCAAATAGCCTTTTCAGAAGCCTTCTACTGTAAGCTCCTCTCCTCAGAAAGTGTCCTGAACTTTCAGGAGTCATTTGGCCAGCAGAAAAAGAAAACTGGGTTCAAAGCTGTAAAACAGCAAGTGCCATGTCAAGAACAAGAATCTGTAGCAGGTACTGTGACCTGACTGGTTTACTTATCAGTATCAAGTGCAACTACTAGTCCCAGAGATAACATTATTGAAATTCCAGCAGTGAATGAACAACATGCTGAAACTTGTTTCCTCACACAGTTTATCACTAAGTAATTCTTACAAGAAATTCAACATGCTTCTGTTCAGAATTGGAGTGTTTTTACTTCGTAGGCTAAGAATTTATTGTTCCAGAAGCAAAGTGCAAGCCAGCATCTGCAGGGAAAATAAGCTTCTCCAGTTTTGCAGGACAGAAAATCCCCATGAGTGGAACCTCTGTATTTCCAGTTTCACAAGTGGCTGGAGCAAAAAGAAACAGTACAGATTTTCAATTGATTTGAGAGAAACACTTCTGATGATAGCCATTCATTTTTACCTTCCATATAATGAGCCGTAATTTGCCTTGAATTCACAATTGGAACTTTAAAACAAAACACCCAGAGTTCAAACATCTTTACTTTCTCTGCCAAGAGATGGTTTAGACCATTACAGATGGTCCCAAGAAGGAGCATGTCTGCAACAGTATTTCCCCTGTCAATAACTGCATCTCTTAAAGGAATTCAATAAAAAGCAAAGGAGAATGAAAATTAAAACTGGGGAAAGCGAGTCTCCTGGGAGGGGAAGTGAGAACAAAACCATGCAGGCTTATGCAGCCAGCCATCTGCAAAGCTGAAGGTTTCACAAAGAAAAAAAGCCTCTACTGTTCCTGGATCAATGACTTCCCATTTACAAGCGAGCTCACTCTGAAAGACATTCAAAATGGCTCTCAAGGAATCCATGCCAACTGTGGGGTCTGTTTTCTCGGCTCTGTCCCCCTCCCCTCTTTCTTTCCCAGTCTCAAGGATGTAAGCATTTATCAGTCCTGTACCCCTGCCAGCATACACTGGAACGAGTCAAAGGGACCTGGCACTGAATCACAGGGATTTGTGTTGCTAATAAATACAGCAGGCCCCATCCATTGTTGATTAATTTTGACTGAAATCTAAACAGCAAACAACAAACACTCTTCTGAACTGCTTTGGTACCCATTAGTTTGATGTGTTTATTAGACAAGACTGTATTCTTTCAAGTTTATTAACAACAGATTAGAGTATCTGCAAACAAATATAGGAGTTTTATTATTTAAAGGTGTGGGCAGTGTATCATCTTTAGGATTTGACAATAAATATGCTTTTTGTTTCTGTCCTAAATTTGATTTTACTTGTTCTTCTTCAAACATTCACAGGCCTTTGAGTTAAGATGACAATAAATTAAAACGCATCATTATTACTTAGATGGATGACAACGCTAAATTTAAAACAATCAAGGTTCAAACCAAGGGCAGTTCAAAAGGAATAAAACAAAACCTTCCTTGTTTGGTGCACTGAAGTTAAATAATAATTTCTGCCTCAAGGGAAATATGATTCATAACCAGTAGCTGACAATATCACGAAAACCCATACTATTAGATTTTGCATCTTAAAGTTTTCCAACCCAACAAAATTCCAGCCTACTAATAACTATGCACTCCCAAGAGATTGGGATGCAAAGATACAACTTCAGTTGCTGAGATTTTAGCGTGGAAGGTCAGTGTGAGGTGCCAGAGCAACTGCAGGAGCCAACAGTTCAGACTCAGCCCCGACTTAGACTTTGGGAATAGAATTCTGCATCAAAACCCTCCATATTTGAGGAGAAATTAATACTGAAGTAGTGCTAAGCTCACCAGTATTTTCCATAACACATTATTATTATTCATAATAATAATAGTAATAATAATAATAATAATAACAACAACAACAACAATATTCTTTATCCTTTTTTTTACCAAGGCCAACATTTTTCTTTTCTACTGATTGCTACCGTACATCAGTCAGATGTGTGCAGTGAGGGGGCTCTCATACCTAAGTCTTATGTTACTCCAGTTAATTCAAAACTCAGTAATAAATAAGACTAAATAACTAAGAAAAATAGTCAGTGTTTTCCAATAGAAGCAATCTTATGCTTCTAACAGAAAATTTAGTTTCTCATCATGCTGTTCTGTTACTAGTTTTATTAGAAATTTCTGACTCCCCAATAAATAATCCTCAGTGATAAACAGTGATGAAAAGTTTGCTCCACAGATCAAAAAGTCAAGTACCCAAATAGCTTTTCAATTTAACGGGCTCTTTCAAGCATTATTTCAATGTGCTGTGTTGTCATAACAATATTACCAGTGCCTGTTACTTGACCATAAACTCATTCAAGAGGAAAAGTCATGCTGATCTTACCAGGGCTTAGTAGCCTGCATTGTAGATTCAAATTTCAGAATTTATTCATCTAAAGAAGAATACCTAATAGAAACTTTATGGGACTGAGGAGTTGTCTATTCTATGTTGTCCAAAATGTTTGGAATTTTTTTGGCAGAAAAATCTTTCTATATTTTGGAAAAACCTATCTTCACAAGCAGATGTGAATGTCATTACAGACAAGAGCTCATAGGAGGGCTTTACATTACAGGATTATTTAGTAGGGAATTTTGCCACCATCTCCACTCTGGCTTTTATTTCATACAAATCATTTCATGTGTTCCCATTTAAGAAAGTTGAAAACAAGCATTCATCCAACTTTTCTTTAGCTCCTTTCTATGCTCTACTACCAAAGCCTATAATTGCCATAAATCTGGTTGAATTGCACTGGAAAATAATCTTTTCACATTTTGACTGGCACACAAAGACAAACTACCAACCAAAGCTCACCAAATATTTGTTAGATGTATCCAAACAGCTGTAAATCTAATTTTAATGTTTTATATCTCTCCCTGATCTCAAATGAAATATTTTCACTGCTTTTTCCCATATTATTTTAACATATTTATGTCCTATGAGCCAGGCCACTCAGAATCATTGGTCAATGTCAGTTTTTCCATGAGTTGGTAGAACTCGAGCCTATAGGAAAGCTCTCCAGACAGATTTCAGAAATCCTGCAGACTACATCAGTCCTACTGATTTGAAGGACTGCATCTTAAAAAATACATCTTCTGAAGTTCTTTTGTTCAGCTGTGTTCCAGGACCTGCTGCAAGGTCCAAGAGAAAGCAATATATTAAAAGCCAAGCACCTCACTGGGTTTTTCAAGGAATTTCCAAACCAGATATCTTGTCTTTAACTTGCCTTCTTCCTAAAGCCAATACAGTCACAGAAGAAAGGAGGATCAATAATCAAGTCATGAGATATTGATTGGTTAATTACAACAAAATACCTGGAAGATGATAGTCACATATCGACAGTTTCATGGTGGGGAGGGGGGACAGGTTCACATGAAGGATTTTGATTGCTCAAGGAACCCAACTGCCTTGATAATAGCAACAGCTTGGTTTAACATTATCTCTGGTTCTGTATTACATCTCCTTTCCTAAATCCTCACCCAGCCTCCTGACTTCTTCATGCACTGCTTTGATTTTCTTCGTAATAAATCAGCGAAGACCTCAGACTAACCTTGAACAGAAGGTGTCTAATAGTCTCCTCTCAAATGGATCAGAAAGATATTAACAGGTTAAGCCTAAGATAGTGCCATGAAGCAGAAGAATTCCCACTCCTTTTAGCTTTAAAGAGGGAATTTTATGGGGTTTTTTCATGTGTAGGTCAATTTGGTGTGCACAGCATTAATTTTGAAGGAAGCTAACACTGCTAATGAAGGATTTTCCAAATAGCACAAAGGAAGCATTTAATTACTTTTGGGCCTGTTGAGCCCAAAGCCTAGTAAAACAAGTCAAAAGTGAGTTGAGAATACTAAAACAGCATCTGTGTTTCACTCTGATACCCTTAGTGAGATGGGGAATTTGCATAACATTTTAATGTAGAGTAAAACTGCAACTCTTGAGGTTAAGTTCTTTCAGCAACACACTGAGACAAACACCTTACAGTTAACCCTACTAATGATCCTACGTAAAAATTTAAATAGGGATAGGATTAGACAGGAAATTCCTCTTTTGCATGGTGAATTAGGAAGATCTAAAAAGATCTGCAGTGCCTGCAGAGGCATTGAAATTACAGCTCAGATACAAGAAATACTGAGCTCATTATGTCCCTGAGATGGTTACTGTGGTGCTTCATTCAATGCCTGGGTTCTAAATGTCCATTTTTACACTCTTGTTTGCAGGGATAATTCACATGCCACTTGTTTCATATGGCTGTATTTCCACGTGTTCTGTTCTCAGACTAATATATCAATGCCTGCAACTTTATATCCTTTTATTCCTCTGTTTACTAAACCCAGAAAAAAAAAAAACCTCCAATATGTCCCATAAAGTCTTATGTTGGTTTCTAAGCCACTTGACAGAAATTTGTAGTTATAGAAAAGGCATTTACATCATCCAGCATTCTCATGGTAACTAGTGAGAAATAATTGACTTAACCTGGTTATTTGGGGGTCTGTTCACAAAATTATCCCAGTTTTTGTTTGTTTGCTGAGATCAACATTTGGTAGGAACCAGTTCTAAAACTAACATGCAATTTTTTTACTTGCTCTCAGATCAAAAATATACTGTTAATTTTAATTACTACCTTTATAAATATTTTCCTGAATCAGAAACTGTGGCACAGCTGAATAACGTCAAGCTCATTTTATCTGGCACTTCTTTGCTCAAAATGGGATTTGAGCAAATCTCAAATCTGTCTTGGTGTACCCCTAACCAAAGAATTTGAGGATTTGGTATGTTTAAAACCTATCATGGGTACTTTTACCCTGAAAATGTGATTTAATAGGCAATAATGAACAACCAGACATTTACAGGGCAACTGTATGACAACCTATTTTATACTTTAATTCAGGAGCTTGCATTTCCTGTACAGTCAGTGGAGAAAAAAATTCTTCAAAAAAAGGGACTGAATGCCTTTTTCTTTGTTTAAAGATAGACTACCATTCCCCATTACTTCACAAACCCTCTTCCTGAGAACAAATTTTTACCTTTTTGTGTTCCAGCTGACCACTGGGTTTTTTGTTTTGGTTTTTTAGTGCTGATTACGTTATTTCATAAAGAGTATTTCATTTAAGTATCAGCATCCTCAGCTTCAAATTAATAAATGTCTCTTTTGCTATCTGTGCAACCCTCTTCATATTATCCTACGGTGTTGTTCCCATGAGGAATTCCTTGGGGCTAATAGCTGGGTTGTCAAACCTCTTCTCCTGTACACGTTCTACAAATTCTTGCAATATAATATTGATGTTCACTTATCTTTTTCTCCAAATATCAGGCAT
This sequence comes from Cyanistes caeruleus, assembly GCF_971803275.1. Classification (NCBI taxonomy): domain Eukaryota; kingdom Metazoa; phylum Chordata; class Aves; order Passeriformes; family Paridae; genus Cyanistes; species Cyanistes caeruleus. The sequence goes on from NC_141705.1 coordinate 77,961,683, forward strand.
TGTCTTGCATAGATTATCAGAGCTGGCACTGTTCCATGGGCTATCCTACAAGCTGCAGTTTTACAAGGTATCTGTCCTTTTGTATCCCTACTTTTAGTATCAGGGATTTTTCTGTCAAGCCCTGGCACATTTATCTTTCTCTAGGTTTAAAGCCCTTAGTGTTTATCAGCAACTTGAGGGAAGTTCTTAATGGCTCTGCCCATCCAGTTGCTTTCAGACAACCCTTTCCATCTTCTCTGATCTTTAAAAAGAATAGTTAGGTTCAGTATTCACATTAAGCCTGACTAGTTGCCTGCAGTGGTACAGAAAAGGAATAAAAGTATCCATTAGATTTTCATACACAGGGGAGATCTATAACACCTGCAATAATTGCAATGGTACAAAAGGGGCCTCAGATTGGCTTAAAAGCAGCAGCAAAATCAGTTTCAAGACTTCAGTTGCAGGTCCCAAATATCTTATTTCTATCTTATTGAAGATAATTTCAGGATTTGGGAATGACTGTTCTAGGTTCTGTACAAACCACAATTATGGATACTGCTCCCACTGCAGATTACATAAGGCAATAAAAAAATTTAAAAATAAAGAAAAAACCAGACACCTTACCAGACCGAAAAATCCCATACTCTCATTATAGGCTTATTTGGAAGTAGGGTTAATCAAGGTTTAATCAAATTCTGAATCTCTCCCACCGAACTGTGCAGAACCTGAGAGGAAAAGGACTTGAAGTTGGTTCCTGGTCACCAAGCACCTCCCTCTACAGAACATTCCCACCATGGTGTCACAGACCTGACTGCAGGGGGATGGACTCAATAGCCAAAAGCACGGAACAAAACCAGAAACCCCTCACAGGGACTGAAGTACATGTACCTATGAAATAATTTCAGCCACAACTTACATACTGCTTACATGTGCTACCCAGGCAAGCCCACAAAGGAACGATACAGCAAAGACTTTATTATGGAAGCACAGATTTTATTTTAAATCAAAAATTTTTTCCACTGCTTCTGTCTGCCTGTAAAAACAGGCAAGGTAGCAGTACAATCTGCTACCTCATTCTGGAAGGAAGAAAGGAAAACTTAGAATTTCGTTCAGCAGTGATCTGTCATTTATATGGTCTCCCTCTGGGTGTAATACTCTAATGACAATCAGAAAGACAGTTCAATAAAGAAATGGAAGCTGAGGCTGTATCACAAACTGTACTTCATAAGCTATCAAACTTCAGACCTCTATATTTCAATTAATCACCATCCATCATATCATATGTACATTGGAAAAGGCATTTTAGACTTCATATCAGTCACCATAATTAATTTAAAGAATTAGAGTCATGACATGCAATATAATTAAAAGAAGCAGGCTTAAAAAGAGTTGAAGGGGAAGGTTGTTGGGTTTGAGTTTAGGGGGTTTTGTTGGGTTTTTTTTTAACAATGTCATATTCCAGTAACTTTCCTGTTTCATCCTATTCCATCTCAGCCTTGGAGGTTACAGACTTTGCTTCAAAGAATTTCTTGGCACTCTCATAGTCATAAAACAAATATTCTATAACTTCCAAGATCAAACACACTTTGGCGGGATGCAAAATAGCTACCTCTGCTCCAGTTTGGGCAGACACGCTAGTAAAGGATTGAATTTTTGCCTCTGCACCTGAGCAGCACATGATGTATCATGAAATATGCAGGTCTTCATTATGCCTGCCTCTCAGACAGACTGCGTGTCCTTTCCTAGAACTGGAGTTAACATCTATTGGAATGTGTTTTTTCCAAGAAGACTCAAACTTGTCACAGGATCCATAAGAACCACTTGTACTGCTGGAACTCACAGAATGCTCCATTTTAATATTGTAAACTTTGATTTTAATGAGTTCCACTCTCACAAGCAGAGAGTGTCTGCTAAGGATTATGTGCCAAAATGCTGTAATTTTTTGAAGGAAGAACTTCTTATCTGGAAAACTCTTTTAGATTTAGGAAAGAACAATAGTTGTGGATTTGTGGCCAGAGTCAAGGGGACTGAAGTGATACCAGCAGAAAAAAAAAAAAAAAAGCAGATATGAATAAAGCTTGTATATCTTCAAGTACAAATGTCTCCTATCCTCACTCTTCTTCACTGTTTCCTCAGTAAAAGTGGACAGACAAGAGTGTTAGGATGAAAGACAGTTAGAAACCTTAATATAATAAAATAATGTAATATAGTAGAGCACAGCATAATATATTATAGTATAATATAACGTGTGTGTATAAACACATAGAAACACATCTCTTCTAGTGCTTCCAAAATACAAATTCAGAATTTTGTTCTATATAAAATGGCGACAGGAACAGAAGCAGTTTTTAAGTTTCCAAACTGAAAATTCAAATACTGGTTCCCAGCACAGTTCCTGCAGGAGTGAGTGCCATGGGGAAAAAAAAAAAAAAAAAACCAAAAAAATTCACAAGTTAGTATTCAAAGCAGGGCTTGAAAAACACACAGCAAATGAGTCACAGGCCATGTTAAGGACAAAACAATAGCAAACAATATAGAATTCAGTAAGCACTGATATTCTTAATGATGTTGGAATTAAGTAATTTCTAGGGGGAAAGCGTGGGCTAACAGTTTTGGCATTCTGCAAATTGTTGCAAAATAAAGCAGTCAAATGTTCTTAAATACTGTTTTGGAGCAAGAACACAGAAAGAGAAAACAGATTGATGCTCTACTGACCAGTTTATTCTCTGACTTCTATCACTTTCCAACATAATTTAAAACAATGCAACTACAACATGACTTCCTCTCTATATTATCAAGACAACCAAGTACAGTTTGATATAGATTATTAACCTGTCTTTACAGAAAAATTGCTATAAAGAGGTAAAGCAAGCTGCCTAATAAGGCTCAGAGAAACTGAGCAAGCAAGAGCAGAAAATATCCAGTTTTCCTGAAAGCAGAGATCCTTAATGAGATTTAGTGCTTTGCCACTTATTAGTCACATAAATATACAAATTCTGGTTTTCCCCCATGGTTACTGCTTCACTTATCCATACACCATGCTAATAAATAGGTTTTACATGTCAGGAGGAGCTCTAGGATTGCCAAAGGGAATGATAACTTTAATGATAACTAGACACCATTAGGTGAGGAGACAGGATGAGACAGGGCTGGATGAGAGGTGTCAGTGCTCAGGTGAACTTGCTCTCCTACATAACTTCCAGGCTTTCTTTAGAGTTCACTTTCTTTAGAGGGAAAATCATAAGGTGATTTTAAAAAGAACCCAAACCCCAACAAAACCAGCCTACTCTCTATGAGCAAATATTATCATCTTTCTTTATTACAGTAACCATTAACAAAGACCATGGTGGATCTGTTTTACTGAGTATCCAGTAAGAAAGGTGGTCTTTTCCCCAAAAAACTTTATAACCCACATAGACCAGAGACATCTGGACAGGCAGGGCAGGTTCAGAACATTTTTCATCCTATCAACAGCTCTCAGCATCTGAGGGCCACAATCTCACCTTTTCTGCTGAAAGCAAGCATCTTCTTTAACACTTTACTTATTTTATGGAACCACACTGTTCTGCACAGATGTTCAAAAGACCACAGGTAGAGAGCTGCTGACCCTCAGCCCACCCTCATTGCAATTTCTCTGAGACCTTTTATCAGAATGATATCCTTCATATCTTGTGATGTAGAACAATGGATCTTGCTCCTGTTTCTCCTCAGCACTCTACACTTCCCCACAGCCTTACTCTTTGCAGAAGCTCTTAAGAGGTGACTGGCATTTAGATGGCAGAAAAGGTCAGGGCTGTACCACACAATGCAGCCATGCACGGGGCACACCAGCTATTGAAACATCATTGCCATAAATCAAACACCAGCACAGCTTGTTCCAGGAGGCCGTGGAAACTCTGTGCTTGAAGGAGTTTGAGGTCTGACTGAGCAAGGCTGGGCTGGACATCCCCCTAAAATGCCAGGTTATGAATCCATGATACCTGCTACTTTCCAGCTTTCAGCAGTATCCTGATCCTGAATGCTTCACAAGCAACAGCCCTGATTTTACAAGATCACATCAAAGTCAATGTGGTCCCTGGATGGTGATTTACTCATACTGAGCCAATAGAATTGAGACAAGATCTAGAAATAATAAGAGCTTACATAGAGATCATTCCACCTGCATTGAATATTACTATCTCTGGGGTTCTGAAAAATAAGATTAATATTTTCCAATTGAAATTTACAATGGGAGCTTAGCAAGCCATCAGCCTTGGATTTAAGCAGGTTATATGACAAGATAGTTATTCACATGAGTTCTGTCACTATCTTTGTTGTACACTTTGTACGTTTTTTCTTCAATCTCTTACAAAATGGACTGAATAAACATACTTCTATAGACAAACAAACTCCAAGGAACACAAAACATACTCCCCATTCATCTCTTCTCACTCTTTAACCAGTCCTTTTTCTTCACTGATTAACAGCAGTCATGCACATGCATCTTCCACCACCCCTTCCCCTCACTCTTTGCCTTTTCTCACCTCTCTTGGTCTATTTTCTGCCCAACTGTCAGGGATAAAATTATCTCTATAATTCTCTCTGCCTTAACCATTTTCCAGTTGTTTTCCAGCAATAGTTTCTTCCCTTGCCTGTCCCTTTTGAGTTCTCTTGCCATATGGTACTCATCTGGAATGTCTTCAGAATTTTTTTTCATTATATATAGTCTCCTTTTTTCCGCTATTTTGGAATTTAGACCACGTAACACTGGCAGTTATTTAACTCTTGCAAAGCATATACAGCAAATACAGGGCTTGTAAAAGACAGTAAACATGACAAAGTAGTATTTTACTTTTAATCACAACATTGCTACTCTGTGGGTACATATAATACCATTTGCAGCTGTCAGATTTGCAAGCTGAGGCAGGTGAGGCAGAGGTAAAAGGTCAGTGCTCCTTATTTTGATAGAAGCAGAGGGAGCCTGACTTCTTTTATAGATTTTATGGGACTGTCATTCGTAATTCCATTGAACATGACATTTATCTGTCTGTTTCCCCATTTCACATCCTCACTGTGCTGGCTTTGTAAAACAGACCTGTCAAATTCTCTCCTCACCTTCAACCTTCCTCCAGTTGTAAACTGTGCAGCTGTACTGCACAAAACCCTTCTAAATAAAGCTAGAGCTTATTCAGTAGAAAGAGCCATGACCAATTGGAACACTTTGCATTTCCCTTAGCTTACATGAGTAGCAAAATGAGAAAAACAAACAGAAAAGATAACTGTGCTCTGTTAAAAGATAATCCCTAAGTATAATAATTGTCTAGCAAGTTGGAGTGCCATGGCAAGCAGAAACCCAATCAGCATTTAGTAATTATGTCCCCATTTATCTATGAGAATTATGTTCTGCCATCGCTTCAGGGCCTTTAGAAACACTCTTATTCCCCAAGGCTTCAGCTATATTTATAATGCAGTATCCCCTACTATTTTCCCAGTGTTATGGCAACAAAGAATACAATATTCAGAGTGATCTCAAGTTCTGACCAGGCCAGGCAGCAGGCTTTGAGTGGCCCTGTTGCACTCGGAGGGCGCAGGCCGGGTGTGCGCGTGTCTCTCGTTGTGCATGGGCACACGTCGCCCAGCCGGCAGGAATAGCCTGCACAGAAAAGGCTCCACAGGATGGAGGAAGGGAACTAACAAAACTGTGTTTGTTTCTTCTCTAAACCTCCTGGCTAGAGGCACTTAATCATAGTATAGATTAGACTGTGCTGACTCATTCAAAAAAGAACCTGAAATTCAGGAAAGCTCACTTCCTTCCTACTTTTTTTTTTTTTTAAATAATAGAGTGAAGCTTGACTCACAAGGTCATTGAAAGCTACAGAAATATTTCTTTCCACCTCAATAACCAAGAGACTCCTATGCAAGCTTCCACATTTTTTAATGATTTTTTTGCACATCAGTAAACACAGCAAGGTTGGGACCCACCAGAGCAGGCTCCATGTTCCTAACAAATATGTTTTTATCTAAATGGACATTCAGCTCTTGCAGTGACTGCAGTTTTCCATCACATTCACTTTGCACCAGCCAGCAGAGCAGAGCCCTTTCTCACATTGCCATAGTCCTGGTCAGGAGACTGCAAGGTTTTGTTTTCTCACTCAAGATAACTTCTGGAAGTAATTACTAATAGATGAAACCAAAGTTCAGCTGAGCTGTTAAGTGCTCCACTGAAAGTTTTCCAAAATTAGCAACTGTCATGAGTCCTAAGACTTAATAAGGATTCTCTGAGATTGTGCTTCCACAACCGTGCTGCTCAGCTACTGTCTTGTCAGCAGTACCACAAATGTGTTGCCACCTTGTCATTTCTAAAACCTACTAGAAGTGGGTGAGGGAGGAATTTATCTTCCTTTTTGTGTGTTGCACATATATGCACATGTCAAAAAGTCATTGGGCCATACCAGCACTTACTATAGACAAGGAGGGAAACAGACCAGCAGCATCAGGGCCATTCTGTGTTCACATCCCACCTCTCCTTTAAATGTTCACACTGCCTCCATCTCTGGCAAAAATAAGCTGTTCCACCTTCATAGGCAAAGGAAATTCACATAATTTAGTCAGAATATAAACTTCTACTCTTGCCCAGCAACGTATCTCGTTGTGTTTACCTCTATTCATCCAATACAGCGCACATAAAGAAAGGGAAAATATTACTTTGGTAGGGAGTATTGAAATACAAAATGTCTGTACACTTCTTGAATAATTTTTCCTGGATAATCATAAACCAAATTTCAGAATCTACATTTCAAACCATTTCAAAACACTTTGTTCACACCTTAAAAGGAAAGGGGAAAAAAAGGGAGGGGAAGGAAAGAAGGAGGAGAAGAAGAGGGATATATCAATGGAATTGTGCAGCTAGGTAAGTAGTTCTCATCTGGATCTGAGTACATCCAGATACACTCCAAGTGCCAATTATGCAGTAAGCTTGATAGTAAATCTTGCACAGGAGTGTAAGAGCCACATACAAGAACTAAGACTTCTTCCCTTAAGAAGTGGACTATAAGCATAAACAAGTTTCCTAAAACCACCAAGCAAATAACAAGCACACAGCTCTATGAGCAAGACCTGAGCATGGCTCTTGCAGGTTATATCTCTCTGCTTTCACCCAACTGGCTTTTTTTAAATTACTTTCTACCATTGTCTGAGGGACTTAGCTGAATTATCTGGAGCCGGGGCGGCGGGGGGGTTGTTACATCCCGCTTGTATAAAAGACCCATTGCCCTCTTGTGGCTCCCCCACATGGGAGTAGACTGTGTCCACAAGGAAACTGAGAACAGCCCAACACAGTCTTTTTGTACCTTTTGAGATTTGCCTCACGGAAGGAAACGTTGGCTTACATCCAGGCCCATGATTTACTGTAACCTTCCAAAGGAACATCCAGTTGACTGGAGCGATTTATTAGCCCTGCCAAAAAAACAAAGGCAGGCAATATTTCTGGCATGTTCTGTTTCCAAAGGCCCAAGCATAATAGAAGGGATTACGTCTCTGTTTGCTATTTCTACATTCAGAACCTTAGATATGTTGTTCAGTTCTCTTAAGCTTATTTGTAGTTCAACATTTTTGATGTGACTCGCTGATGTGTCAGAAATTGAAACCCCATCATTGGAAGGAAATTGTTGTTATCCTCCCAAGTAAGAAATGCAACTACGTTTGGTCATACAAGCCTTATTATACACACCTTCTCAAATACAGAAATCATACTATACTTCTGTAGAACCAAACATGAAGCCTCCAAAGACTGAGAAAGTTACCTCTTAAAACCAAATCAGAATACGTTAAAATACTCACTAATTCAGTATACAGGCACATGTGTAAGTGGCATGAAATGGGCAGCATCATGAGACACTGGAATCTCCCTTTTAAGTAACTCAGTGTGATTTTCAGTTCTGTGGGCTCTGATCAGCACAAAGATTTGTGTCAACAGGTGTGAAAAGTTGTTTCTGTTTATCTCTTCCCTCCTCATATCTCATCAAGGAACTCTTGATACTTCTCTTGGCACACCTAGCTTCTCTGCAGCTGTCCCTCACACAGAATCATCCACCTTGCAAAAGTGTTTTCCAAGTGATAGCCATAAAACAGCAAGATAAAGTGAAAAACAGCAACATGAAGACAATCAAACATTTTTTTCCATACCAATGCTGAATTCACACAGTAGACACATATAACTAAGAATTACTTTATGTTATCTCCATAGTAAAATTTCACAAAATATTGTCACACCAAACACATTGTTCATCAGATTTCATGTCATCTTATTCAGCTGCAAGTTGGTCACACTTAATCACCATGACCTTCCGGAGGATCAGAACTTACTCATCTCAGTTGCTTCACTTCCATTAGCTGACCATATTAACAATATGTACAAAAGCACCATTGAAATGCCTGGATTAATCTGTGGGGCCAAGCTAAAAACATTTCAAGTCCACCCTCTTACATCAACTGAAAAGTCTGATCTGAAAAATAAAAAAGCTTGGAGTTTACAATGTGTCAAAAGAATCAACAATTAATTTTTGCTTCTTAAATTTCTACTCATCACTGCCCCAAAACTTTAGACACAGAACTCTGTAAGATGAAAGAAAGATTGTATTTAGACATACTGAGTTCAAAAATGCAAAAAACAAGCACAAAGTAAGAAACAAAAATAACAACAAAACAAAACCAAAAAACCCACCAAACAACAATTAAAAAATTTTGAAAAGAGATAGACAGTTGATGAGCATACAAGTCAGGCTTGGTTAGCAAGGTACTTAGGATACAGCATGCTGCTGGTCAATCTCACTGTGATTACAAACCTCAACATCTGACTCTCAGAGTAGATGCAAATTTGGTGGCAGATGTTTGCAAGAATTACAGAGGATTGTTTCTGTAGTTAAAAGTGATTAAGGCAAGTTGTTCATTTTGCCACATTTCTGTCACCCTTCCATTTTGAACCATCACCTTTCTACCTCTTATCTGTCAGTCTTGGACAAGACAAGCCATTTGGCAATGGCTTACCCAGTTAAACCTACTTCAAATGTGCCCTCATCATCCCAAATTCCTGATCCTTCTATCCATTCTCCACTTCCAATTCAGAGGTCACAGAGTTTAGCCAAGGCTGCCTCACGTATTTTGCTTGTCTAGGCTCAACCCAGATATGACCATGGAGACTGAACCTCCACATGGCGTTTTGCCTTCCTATTTTGCCCTGGTGGCTGCCTCCAGCCCTGCAGAGTGATCCCAAACGAGCATTGCACCTCTCCAGCACACCTTAATACCATCCAGAGCCCACAAAATGGGAACCTGCTAAAGCTTAGTTGAGAAGAAGGGTATCAATAATGCCTTCTCTATTCCTATCCCAATGAATCCACACCCAGGATATAAACCACTCACAGTGACATTTCCTATGCCGTTCTGTCGGTGTTAATGTTACCTCCTTCCTTGTTCTGGGAACACAGCCTTTGGAGAGAGAGTCTCTGCAATCAAAAGTCAGTTGCTAACACCACAACTTTCTTCCAGCCTCAACACTCCTTTCATTTATGAATATTCATCTGTTTCTAGACAGGAAAAAGTTTAATTTTGCACAGTATAAAATAGACCAAGGCAAGGTTGGATGGGGCATTAAACAACCTGGTCTAGCAGAAGGTGTCCCTGCCCATGGCAGAGGACTGGAAACAGATTCTTAAGGCCCATCCCAACCCAAACCATTCCGTGATTCATTCTATGACCAAGAGCTTGTCTCAATTTTAAGAGCCTGATTACATCCATTCCCACATTCCAGCCTTAAAGAAGAGAAAGAGCACACTTTGTGCTAAAAATGTCTCAGCTCATACATTTCACTCTTGAATGAAGCTTTTGACAAAGGAATCAAGGATGCTAGGCGCTAGTTGGTGCTAGTAAATCGAGACAACCTCTTTCCCCATCCTTTATTATTCTTCTTTTTTTTTTTGTTTTTGCTTGTTTTTGTACGAGAGTCCACCTTCATTCCCTAAACAAACAAACCAATTTGCAAAACACTCTGTACCAAAGGGGCTGCAGACAACCATGAATTTAAGCCAGCTTAACATCCTGAGCCACACTTGAATTCATAACCTACAGGCAGATGACTTCATACGCTTTACCAACCCCGCACGCCATCTGGTCCCCGCTTGGCACTGCCTTCTAGGAGCTCCCTGCCCTGTGGCTCTCGCACAGCTGTTGTGTTTCACAGCCTCAGAACTAAACAGAATTTCTGCTGTGATTACCCCTAACTTTCTGTTGCTACTCAATACGCCTCCTGACATTTCCAGGCACCATGACTCAGTCGGTTTCAACAATGTCCTATAGACATATGGCAATAAATAGCAAATTTTTCCAGAAAGTAACAAAGAGCACCCAGATTCCCGAATGCCCTTTTCAGCTGCAACTAGAAATGAGCACTGTTCAAAAGACTCTTAATTTTGTGGAAACATGCATTGAAGTTCTCTGGATTTCAGATCTGGCCAAGCTGTCTCTAAAGTGCTCACCACTGAGCTTCGCAGGAGCATCTCCCAGGCTAAAATCAAAAGACCCTTTTCCTTTAGCAGGACGCTGACACAGCTCTTGTTCCCCCCCATAAAATGGCCTGAGGCACATCTTGGAGCAGTACCTGTTCCATGCAGGAGAGGGCAGCGATATACACGTGTGCACGCTTGGCAAATAAGTTGACAGGCATTTGGACACACTTCCTTTGAGTGTCTGACTCCCCTGGAGGTTCATGATCACACCGTTAAGACAAGGAAAAATTCCATTATGCCATAGGACAACCCCAAAATGAATGCAGGTTGATTGATGCTAAATTAAAGGAATCAAAAGTGTGAGATGGAAAAACAATTGTAAAAGGCACAGGATACGCTGGTGGAAGAAACAGGTTGAGGTTGGGAGAAAGCTGAGATCCACAGCAATTAATCCCTCCTTTAAGAGCTGACAGTACAAAATTATTTAAATATAAGCACCCACAAACGTTAGATAGGAGAAGGGGGAAAAAAAAGGAGGTTCCAAAAGCATCTAAAGCTGAAATCTGCCAGCCACTCTGTCATTGAACTCTGTAGCACTTTGACATCTAAACACCAGCATGTGTTCAGATCTGGAGTATGTTTCAATAGGAAGTTAGTGACACTCGGAAAACCTGAAAAGATTTCCTCCTAAAGCTCTGTTTACTAAACTTTTGTGAACACCTTTACTTCTACTTTTGGAAAATATCCCAACTTCTTCCCATAGCAGAATCATTTCCTGGAGACATTCATGTGGATTATGGATTTTTTTAACTTTTTGCATGGAATTCACAGAGAAAACTTGAAGACAAAAATAATACTCTTCAATATAAACCACCAGAAATTTAACAAGCATGATTTCAAGTGGACTACTTCACAAATTGAAAGGAGCCAAGATGAACTAAAACCAAGGAAACACTCTCCAGGCACCTCTGGTGTGCCCAGTGCAAGCACCACCAAGATATATTTAATACACAACTTACAGAAAATTTAATAACAAATTGATTTAATAACAAATTTCTACTCAGACAGTTTATAGGGGAACCTTCACAGGTGCACCAGGAAACCCTGCACATCCCACAAAACCTTCTTAAAGGTGAATTTTAACAGCTGAGGGAGGCAGGAAAACCCAGAATCCAGGAGTGCTGGCCTCACTGCTAGGACAAATGCAGCCCTTGAGGCAAATGTGTTCTGCACAACTCCAAAAATTGTCACTCAGAAGTAAAGGAAGGAAAACTGGAGCTGTCTTGATGTTCACCTGCCTTGTACATGGGCATGAAGCTGAATGGCACAAAGCTAAGTGAATGTTTAAGCTAATGTTAACAGCCTACCCATTTAAAACAAAAATACAGTAAAACAAAAGCCAAAAACAACCACCAGCAAAAGGATACAGTGAAAGAGCAGCTGAAATATGCAAAGAGTATACAAAAAGATCTCTATTTCAGCAACTAAACTGTGGTAACTAGAGCTGTATCAACAGTACCTCTTAGTGGCCACAGTAATCTGCAACCAAAAAGAGGGAGGGAAGGGAGGAAGGAAAAAAAAAAAAAGCAAGTCATGAGTAGAAACATAAAGGAGATCAAGAAAAAAATAGAAGGAACTGGTACCCTATCCTGGAGTAATGCTGCAGACATTGATCCAAAGATAGTGGATTTTCCCTTCATCTTTCAAAGAGGATATCACTCAGCCTGTGTTCTGTGTGCCACATGCCTGCACTTTCCTGAAGCCCTGCTAGCAAAACTCACCCTGGCCTTGAAAACTCATATTTAATATGCTTAAAAGTGTAAAATCCACTGGAAACATTTCAGATATGTAAAGTGAGATCCAAACTAAGGTAAATAAACTTCATGTTTCCTTCCATGTGGGCTAGGGAAGGGGAAAATGGGGAATGGGATAAATCTATCCATTTACAGTGTACTTAGACACTTAAAAATAACAAAGCATATTTTTGACATCCCTCGTGCTTCACTTCTGCAAGCTGTGAAGGATTGCCAGAGAGCTGGAGCAATGACTTGTGGCCAGAAAAAGATGGAATCTGAAGATGACAGAGGCAGGGGTAAGGGAACACTTTTCCTTGTCCTGCCTGGGCCATCAGTACATGGATCAAGAAGCAGGAGGCACGGCCTCCAGAGCACGCTGCTAAGGCAGAGCCTGTAGGCACGGGAGATAAAGAATACAGTGGCTATTTTGGGAAGATCACAAGTGTACACTACATTACAATTAAAGTAATGAAGAGGGGGAACAGTGAGAACCCTAAGTAAAATCTTCCCAGCAGATGTAGCCACATAATTAGTGAAAGATATGGAATTAAAATCAAGCCTGCTTCCACTCTTCACCTCAACAAGACAACCCAGGATACCCTTTCCCAAGGTCAATGTTATCGTGTAACATCTTCCTAACTTGATAAGTTTGGAATTTAAATTGAACAAATTTGGATTTCCTCAGTTTAATACAGAAATAAACAAGCTGACCACTAGCAAAGTTTAAATTAGTATTTCTTTGGAAAATAGGAGAATTTGAATGTCCTCTACCTATCATTTAACTGCAGGCTAGAGTGCTAAATTTCCTCTGACTCTACCTCATGCCTGTAAATCTTCCAGCCAGTCATTAACTGCCTGGTAAAGGACTGGCACCTCATATATTGTCACTTAATTATGCTATGCTACATTGGGCTTCCTAGGAGGCACTCATTTAGCACAAAAACACCTCTAAAGAAAACGATGTAGACAGACTGCCCGAGCCAGAGACGATGAAGAATGCTGCTGACAGGGGAATAGAAATGACAACTAAAACAGCCTTTGGAACGGAAGGAGAAACCGTAGCGACAGGGAAAAAGAAACCAAGCATGGACATTTGAACCATCAGATAAACAGCAGCTGACAGGACATTTTAGATCTGGAAGGAGGGGGCAGAGGAGAAGGAGGAGAAGTGCACCAAAGTGGAAATAGAAAATTACCCTCCTGAATGAACGAGATGTGTTTGGAATGAGTCACAGGGGAAGGCGAGTGCAAGCATCAGCAAGTTGAGAAGCTGACTGCGCGGTACCTTGCTCCTGAACCCGGTCCTGAGAAACGAGAGACGGCTGAATAAACACAATGAGAAAAACAGCCTGTTCTCACTTCCTACCTTTGCCACGCTGAAATGAAAATGTTCTCTGGGCACAGCCCAGAGCACAAGGAAGGCACCACCACCGCTGACTTCAACACTGGACATTCAGCACCTCAGAATTGCCCTTCCTTCTTCTCACTCCAAAGGGATGCCTGGGTCCTTCCTGCTGTGGAAGGAAAACTAGCCCTGCTCTTGCACCATACACATTGGCTTCAGGACCTATTGCCAAAAAAACCCGGACCAGAACTGAACATAAAGGAGCCAGATCGGCCAAGGATGTGAAACAATACCAATGCTGCCACGTGGCAGTAACACACACACACAACTTCCCTTAGCCACTAGAACCACTGTGGATGCTGCCATGGATGGGGCATTTACAAAGAAGTCTGTGGGAAGGCAGAATTGTATCTTTGGCTGCTCCACAGCCGAGAAGGATTTGGAGTATTTATGTTAACAAATGGCTGCAGCAGAAGCTTTCCTCCCCTCCCACCTGGCTGAAGTTTATTTCCCCTCCCCTTGGTAAGCATCAGAATTTCTCAGTCCCAGTGACATCTACCAAACTGGAAACCACCACCCTTCAAAGCACAGTTGCAACTGCTGTGCTTGGCAGCTTTACACTTAACTCTGGCGTCACTCAGCTACATCAAGCCATGGGACACAGTCAGGAATTACGTGGAAATTGCCAGTGATGGCTAACATTGAAGTAAGATCTTTTTCCCCCACAAAACCAAGTTTTCATATGATATTACCAAATTTAGGGTGGTGCAAATCAAGGTGGAAATTCAGGTTCAGAACCTAAGGTGCATATACTCATAGCCCTAATTGGACTGAAGAAATGGTCTCATTTTTTTCCCCCCTATTTGTTATTGATTGATAGTTTCTACTTAGGAAGAAATCCCACTGCCTAAGAAAAACACAAATAATGTGGCAAGCAGTGAGAAACTTGGTTTGGTCCACATCTTTGATTCATCTCTTGAAGACTGATCAGGAAAAGCCTGCCTTGAATCCATGGATAGTAAGGAATTAGGGATGCAGCCTGTCTGCATAAAACTGTATGTTTGCTACCATCACTGCAGACGAGGAGCCTCCTCAGTGCTGAAGGTGTTTGCTGAATGACTTTGTGTTGGTACCTGTGCAATGAGGCAGGCACTGTTAGACAAGCAATTGCCTTGCCTTATGTGCTACTGAAATAATTGCTACAAATGGCGCTTAAAGGATTTCTAAAGCAAGAGGCAGCACTGGTGTGCGTTCCTCTGAGCTGAAGAAGTGACTTGAAATCTATCCTTTCCCTTTCCTTATCTCCACATCACTTTGCCAGCAAAGGTCAATTACATGCTCACAAACAACCAGCTCATAGAATTTGCACTATTAGCGAAACCTTAGTCACCAGTTCCTGCTGCCTGCAAGTATAAAAAGCAGCAGCACTGCAAGGCTGTGTTAGAGCTGGTCAGGAAATTATACCCCCACTTCCCAACCCACACAAAAGCATTTTAGGAAAATGAACAATTTCCAATTTAATCGAAGTTTCCAGTTTACATGCAGAGTTAAATTTTGCTTGGTTTTGGCAAATAAGCCCTTTCCTCAGTTCAGTAAGTTTTAGTGTTTTTTGAAGACAGCCTAGAAATTCAACCCAAGTGGAAAGTTTTCATTTAGGTTTTTCATTTCATCAGAAAGTTTTGTTTCTCCCATTCCACAGACTTTTGACCAAATTAACCAACCAGCCTCACAGGAAGTCTCTTTCAATACACAGGACTTCTACCTTCTTATTTATTATGACACACTCGGTTCACACTGTACTGCTCACAATCAAGAATCAACATCCTAAATATTTATCCTGGGCTTTTTTTCACAGTATTACTTGTAAAGGTTGATATCAACTTGTAAAGCTTATTCTAAAACACTGCAAATAGGCTTTGAAACTTTCATTGTACATGTCATGGAACAATGCTGATACCAACATTTTGGACAGCTTTTTACATGTACTAACAGTACACAAAATCTGAAGAGATTAGCATCTCGCTGCAAAACTAAAGGCAGATGACAAGGCTTCAAATAAATTACAGCAGCATAAATCTGTTCTGTTTTCAGGTCACTGAGATCTCTGGACACACCCAAGGGCTGTCTTTGTTTTTTTTTATTATAGGGAAAGAGAAGAAAAATTCACACAAAGGTGCTGCATACAAGGAGTTTCCAGATCTTAGAGTAGTTCCACTTTTAAAGAAGGTGAATATATATATATACTTTTTTTTACATACATACATATATATATATAGGATGCAAACACAGTAATTGCCAGTCAGACTTTGTGTCTATCAGAAGATATTTGTGTTACTTCAGGGGACAGAAATGTCCTTTAGTACCTGGTAGTTTTCAAACATAACTGTCAGAAAATGTGCAAATCAGAATCTACAAGTTTTAGCAATTCAGAATTAGATTTGTCTGATCTCCTCAGTGCAACTTTTACCTCCATTTTGCTTGTAACCCCAGTCCACAAACCTCTGTCAAAACTACCAAACTGAAAATGGAGTAAGATAACAAAAATCAGAGCAATAAACTGTTCTGTGTCTACTCCCTAACATGGATCCTAATGTCATGGATCCCTATCCTTTTTCCATAAATTAATGTCCAAGACACCCCAAACTGCAGCTGAGTGTTGGAGGTAGGCAAATGTGTTGGCCCAGCAACTTCACAGCAGGATGGGATCTTCAGAGCAAACACATGCTGGGCTGGAACTTACTGTTAATGGGACAAATTCTCAGTGGGAAAATCCCACCAGCTCTAATGGAGCTACATCACATGGGGATTTGGCCACATTGTTTTTATGTTCTTTCCTCTGCTGCTTCCTTAACCACAGTTTAAGTCTCAACTTTTACTAGAAAATTTCCACTTGGAGAAAATCCAGGCCCTGTTTCTAAGGAAAGATAAGGACTGTGGCATTAAATGGTGTGAAAATAAATCATCTTCCACAGTACTTCCCTCAAAGTCTCACTGTGCCCATTAGAAGACCAAATGATACCTGTGGTAAATATCTGAACTTAACTATTGCCTGTGATGGATACACATAAAGCAGTTTCTGCAGTTTTTATAGAAGGCAAAAAAATATATATTTAAAAGAGATTTAACAGTTGCATGCCAAGTTATATGTTCTGTAAAATACTGTTTTATGGAATATGCTCAGGTCATCCCAATAGGGGAGAAAAATCATAACTATTTTTCCTTGCTTTGTTTTGAAACAGTAAATATTGTCACCCTGAAGGCCATTAAAGTGCTCACTATATAGAGACTACTTATTTCAGCAGCCATAGTTAAGCTGCACATATATACTGTGCTTTCTCCTTGTATTTATCAATATCCTACAGAAAGCTGCATGTTCCTATGTAAGAGCACATTTTATTAATCTATGCTGAAAAATACACACCTCATGTTTGGCAAAAAATTAGCCAGGTAATCATTTAACAAACTGCACCATATTTCAGAATGGTCCACAGATACAAAAAATACACTTTATCCCTAAACATGGTTTAGCCCAAGTCTCCTCGTCTCAGCAATAAGAGATTTATTAGGTATTTCCAAAAAGGTTTCTCTATCACAATTCCTAGTCAAACACACCAGGAGGATAACACATTTAATGTTATCACTCAGGAAATATCATGCCTTATACCAATAAACCAGGACTTTCAGGGACAAAAGGAAGGGGGGAAGATAGACCTTTTTAAGCCTTTAAAGATTTGTCAAATAAATCTCATTATTATAAGAAACTTGACATTATAAATGAGCTTTTGATAGAATATCTCACTGGGTACTTGCAAACTCTGTAATAAAAATCAATTTAGACTTTCCAAAAGACTACTATAAAGTGGATATGAATGAGAATTAAGGACAAAAGACAATTAAATCCTGTCTCTAATACATTCTAAAGAGCAGAGTGCTGTAAATTGAGTGTAAAGCAAGTTGATAATGGATTTATCATGCTTACCTACTCATAACATCAAACTGGTTGAAGAAGAAGTCCTCTTGGAACCCAGATCAACCAAGAAAACTGCACAAGTAGGAGTATTTTAGTGAAATGACAGAGTAATTACACTGCATTTTTCCAGAAATCAAAGTGGCACTTGGGCAACAGAGATTTTTACAGCATATATTCAGTGGTCTCAGAATAGACATGCTAACCCAGGTTCTTTATTCGGTTTGAGGAGTCTTTGTTTTGTCATCAAAATAAAAATAGTAGTAATAAGCCATTGTTTTGTGGCAATATTCCTATTTGTTCATAGCTGAGGATGTTTTTATCTGGTAAAAAAACTAAAATAACCTCACAGTGAGTAGAATGTATAGGCTTGTACAAAAGTATCACCTCACAAAAGCAGAGATGTCTCTGTGCTCAGGTTCAAACTGAACCTCTGTGGGAGTTCAAGTGCAAATTATGTAAAACTCGTTGGTTAAAGTCTGCATTCCCACATTACTACACAAAGCACAAGCGAAAACAAACTTGCACTACAATTCAGCACCACAATATTCCGAGACTGGCCAGTCCTGGGGTCCTCCTCACTCTTTGCATCAGGAACTATAGGAAACAACAAGGTACTGTGGGTTATGGAACCATTCTCCTAGAACAGTCTGATTGGAAAATACTGTGCTTCAGCTAAGCTCTTGCCAAACCCCAGACTGACACATGCCCCAGGGGCTAGATCAGTAGCACAGACTTAGCAAACCACCTGGAGACATCTTCATGACTATGGATTTTTTTCTTCAGAAACCACCAAGGCCACATTTGAAAGATCCCTACCGTGATTAAACTCCATGGTGCAACCCAGACCAACAGAATTTGAACATGTGCAAGCAGATATTTCTGCTCTGGTTTTCCCTTACCCATTCCTCTGGTATCAAGTATCATGCCTTGCTTTGTGCCTCAAGGCTTCAGGTAAAGTTAAAAATCTAGCCTGAGGATCAGTCTTTCCACTGATAAGAGAAATTTCAGAGCCTGTATTTGCATACCACCTGGAAGAATACAGTCCAGACCAGGGTATCCTCACAGCATCCCCTTCTACAAGATGTATGCTAGACCTTCCCTGAGACCAAGAGCCAGGAGATAACCTTGGAAAATATTTCGGAAGGAATTTGGTACCCGAGTCCCTTTTGGGGAAGGAGCAACCCAGGGGACTTGCTGCAGATCAAAGCTTCCAGCCATGATTGCTCTAAGTCCAGGATATGCAACAAAGAGCACAAAAAAAGTGCTCTCATATGAAGTTTGTAGAAAGAGGGGTGTTTGAAAAGCTCAGGTCAAAATCAAAACCAAGCTGAACTTATCTAGTTTAAAGCTCTTCTCCACAGTCAAATAGAAATATAAGCCTATCATGTGTGAATGAATTCTGAATTATTTAAGCTGCCTAACAAATTTAAAATGAAAATCAAGCACCCCTGCGAAAAAACTAAGAATAGTGTCTGAAGTTTCACAGGAGAAAAAACTTTACTTCCGAAACTTGGAAACAGCCTTCGGTATTTTTGGTTCTTTTTATCACCTCACAACAAACAAATCCCTTTGATTTTTAATAAACCCAGTTGTATTTTCTACAATTTGCATGACTGACAATTCTTAAAGCAAACAACACCAAAAAAACAAAAAAAAAAAATCATCAACTTCAAATACACCAAGCTCAAAATAGAATTTTGGAGAAGATCATTTTTATATGGAAGTCATCAAATCACAGAGAAGACTGTTTTTGCAGCCTGTTGTTCTCCAGGGCTTGTTCTTTGAGCAACTTTTCCAAGAACAACATTGGTTCTGTTTGCAATTCATCTCTCCAGTGAGCATTTTTAAACTTGAAGAAGTGGCAGTGGGGAAAAAAAAAATAAAAAAAAAAGGAGAGGCCAAAAGACAAAAATGTGGACATATTTAAAGCAGGGGTCCTACAGGAACGAGAGGGTTCAGCTTTGCGTGCATGTGAATGTATTTTAGATTTGAAGGAAGTCTCGCTTACAAGGCAAAACCGCTGGCGGTGTGAATTATATGAGTCCAACTTCCTCCAGTTTGGCAGGGTGGTGAGAGCCCTGCGGAAGGCAGCCACTGTGGTTTGACTCTCACTGATAATAGCCGACCCTCCCCTCCACCCCCTGAAAACTCAGCTCTCTAAAAATAAGAAGGAAGCAAAAGGAGAGCATTTCCTTGCCAACGCCAGTAGCTGGGAGGCCTGGAATGATGCCATTAGATACCCTGCTATTTATTGCCCATTTCCACCCCATAGGAAGCTTGGGGAAGTAGTTGCCAAATGAAAAAAAGAAGGGAGAAAAATAAACCTTCCTGTTTGGCTTAACATTTGACAGGACAAAGATAATTCTAGCTCTACATTTTGCACGTTCTTGCCCACAGTTGTCTTCCTCCAGAGGTTCCTTCTGAAAACAAACAAGGATTTTTATACATCACTGCTTTCAAAGCAAATACAGGAAGTATCTTCTCCAGTCTCCTTTGCTGCTTCACTCCCTCTTCTCTGGGCACTTTCATTCTGGACAGCATAAAACCAGAAGCATTAAAATATATATGCTCATTAGTTCAGTTTCCTTGAGAAATTACTTTTTCATCAATACCAAAAGTTTTGCAAGTTAGTTGTAGTTTTAACAAGTTGTCTTAAATCAAAGACACATCTCTGGGGGAAGCAGTGGGAAAAGAGCAATTAAATGAAGATAACATTATTTGTTATGTCCTCTCTGTCCAGACCAGAGAGGATTCAAATTGGTTTCCTGTCTGTCCAAGGAAGGCCATACCCGCGAGGTTAAAAAGGTACTTCAACACCTTCTCCTGAAGCTGTTCCACTTTATTTTAATTGAGGATTAATTAAAAGGATCAAGACAAACTATCACCTGGTGGAGCTAAGCTAGTCACCTAACCCAGGCTCTCCAAAGCCTGCTCCTTTGAGGAGTTACAACTTACATCAGAAATGACAATAAAACAGAAAAACTTTCAAAGCTGAGATTAGCTGAGTGTCTGGAGACCTATTTTAAGTGTCTGGTCCGAACTGAAGCTGGCTAAGAAATGGTCCTGGTAGAACTTAATTCCAGTGCAGAAGCAGTCCAAGCATTGATGTGGAAGAGTAACCACCCACCTACTCCAGCCAGGCCACCAGTCTGAGCGATCAGGACTGGGCAGATTGAATCCTGCCTGATCCACAGCCTACAAACATGCCACAGGACAATAGAAACTGCATATGGTGGGAAACATGTGAAAATGCAGCACCCCAGGACAGGGTGGGAAGCTTGTTTCTTGTCCTGCTAACATTTTTAGGATTACGACAACAAATTCTTCTGCACCAGGACACAAAAGAGGAGACAGAGTGGGAGATGTACCCTCCAACCCCTCCTCTGAAAAAGAGGCATCCACACAGGACAGCCAAAAAGCCCAGTAGTCAGAGCTTGTAACACTGAAGGAACAGGAACCTGAGAATCAAGACCTCATGTTTGGCAGGCACATCTCCTGCATTCCCAGGAAAAGCTTTACCCTCCAGGGTATTGGCTATTCTGAGCTCTCTGCTCTGGCTTTCTGCAGGAACTCAGTGCCAGATCACAGAAATTTTTCCACGCAAAAGTTTCATCCAAAGTGACAAGTTTCCATGAAAAGTTTTGATGAAAAAAATGTTTTCTTGGAAAATTCCTAGCAAGCTCTAATCTTCATGTTAAATCATGGCCATGGATTTACAGCAGTGTGCTGCACACATGCTGACTGCAGCCTAGTAAAACTGCACTGAGTTCTGGTTCCTCCTCCACCCCTCCTTTGGGACATGTAAAATCTTGCAGCCTCTGGGTCCTATATAACCTCCTGGTCAAAAATGTAATAAGTTTTTTTTTTTCTTTATTGTTATTAATCAAACTCCTGTTATTTCTCAGGAGCAAAGCATCAAGACCTGCGTTTTGTAACTTTCCCTCTTGTTTTCACCTAGTCACACCAAGACATTCCCCCAGCAGGGATCATCTCAGATATCTTCCCTGAATGGTGTGGCACAGATTTTACAGGCACAGAAGGCTTTCTGTTACTTGCAAAGGATTACAAGCAGCTGAAAATTCTTCCCTTGCTCCCTGCTGTTTTGGAAGCACAGTGCCATCTTTCAAAATACGCAGGGACAGTTGAAAACAGTGATGAATTTCCCTCCAATGCAGTGCACAATATCATGGAAGCTGCTTCTGTAAATACAAGTGTTTGAATTGCAATTCTCAGCTTTAATAGGATTTCTGCTTGCATAGAAATTAAATTATACTCTCTTGGCAGCTTTCCATTTCAAGGGGAAATGACATCTTTCTTTCACAAGCAATAAAGATCAGGAGGCTGTTTAGCCCCCCACACTTCAGGTTTTTAGATGGATGGTTTCCAGTTTTTTCCAAAAAGTCCAAAACCTTGCCACTCGCGTTCCCATTATTTCCTCCTTTCAAAGGACAGCACTGAAGACTCAGCACAAAGCTACCTCTGATTGCGTGTTATACATACTAGAAACTCCAGATCCATGTTAAATTTGGGCTGAAGCACAACACAGTTGTCATACTGACAACTAAAAACTTATGAAACTCATACATTTCTACATGCAACAGACAAAGAACAGACACTGATGGCTAATCTGTCTTGAATTATCTCATATTTGATGTAGGCCAAGTGCAAGCACGTGGACAGTTCCCCTGGAGCAAGTGTTGTGCAGTAATGTTGTTTCACAGCAACTCATCTGCATGCTAAACCTTTTCACTTGGAGCTATGGCTCAGTCAAGGCACAGTGTCGACCTGACCTTGACAAGAAGGAGATGAAGGAATCGTGAGCCCTCAGCCTCTGAGCAGAGATTTCTTCCTGGACAGGTATTAAACCCAGGAATGTTTATTTTTAAATATACCTCTGAACAGTCAGTGTGCATGTGAAACAAACCTAGGAGGGGAATATATATGGGAGCTGTTCAAGTTCCACATACAACCAACACCACTGATTCTACACAGTTTTCTCTCACTTGAAGATAATCAAGTCTTGTGATGCCAAAGCTTCAAACACCATTCTCTCCCAGCACTAAATCCTGAGAAATCAGTGTCAGTAGAGAGCTACTACAATACGCATGCTGCAGATGGTGCAGCATGGATTGGTGATTGCCAATGGACTGCAGCACCTCCC
Source organism: Cyanistes caeruleus (assembly GCF_971803275.1). Lineage (NCBI taxonomy): Eukaryota > Metazoa > Chordata > Aves > Passeriformes > Paridae > Cyanistes > Cyanistes caeruleus. The sequence continues at coordinate 77,984,415 of NC_141705.1, forward strand.
AGTTTCTGGGCAGTACAACAGAATATGGAAAAGAAAATAATTTTTTCCTCCAAGTCTCTTTTCCTTGTGCTGTCAAAACATCAACTACTCTGCCGTCTCACCCTCCCTAGCTGATAGCGCCCTGCACTTTTACACTGTTTGTACTTGCTCTGCTTAGAATTCAATTTCCTCTGGTGATCTGCATGCAGGCAAATATTGCCCAGGGCACTAATGTATATTTGTTCTTCTTGAATTGCACACAGAAATATTGTTGCTATGCGGCCAGCACAAAACAATCCAGAAGTCACCTGACATCCTCCATCAAACATTTAGGAGTCATCAAACTTAATTTCCCCTTTGTGCCATAAAACACCGAGAGGAAGCTTTAATAGATTGTATTATGTAACGGTTCTATAAAAATAGCAGGCCAGCACTGGAGCACTTCCTTCCTGAGGCCCAATAACCTATGCTGAAAGGATACACACTGGTTTCCCTGGCAACCATGAGAGATGACACTAGGGGAAAAACAGCAACAAAAGGACCATTTTTTGCTTAGTAAAATAAGGTCTGGCTTCAAGCTTGTGATACAGTGAATACAGAGTGCCTGACAGAGAGAGAACTGGTTAATAATTCTGCTCAGGTCCCAGTGACCTTGCAAGGCTGTTAATGCTTTTCATTTCTTCTTCTACTGCCTATGAAAAAAAAAAATACCACAACCACAACAGCAAACTCACTTCAGCAACTATTAAAGTTTTAAATCTTTTTAAATTACAAAAAAAAAAAAAAAAAAAAAAAAAAAAAAAAAGAGAAAAAAAGACATTTGATGCAGGACTGTATCAGAGATTGATCTGACCTCCTAGCATTTCCACATTTCTCCCATCCACTTGCATAGAGATCAGGATTTTCACATTTTGGTTCCAAAGACTCCTTTCTATTTCCAAGCCTGCCATGCTGAGTACTCCATTGTCCAGCAGACAGCTGTTTTCAAGACAAGGCCTTTAAGGCCAAAAAAAGAAACTCCCTCCCCAAAAAAATCTCATGGTGATACAACACCACGCTAAAGGAACAGCCCAATGAGCTAGAACACTTAACAAAATCATCTCTCTAGCCTTATGCAGCCCTTCCACAGCCCCACACTCCCACAGGGAGCCAGAGAGAAAAGTGACAAAAATGATTTTTGTTTCAGTCCAACCATAAGGGCTGGAAGTTTCCTTATGGCATAACCACGTGAGATTATTCTTGTTGCCTTCAGCTTTCCCTGGGCAATTTTTAACCCTTGCTTGTTGCTGCTGAGGCAGCTCCCACACCAACAAGTTGCTTTCTTCCCTTGCCCCTCAGAAACCTCTGGCACATTAGAGTATTACACTGTGCAGTGGCAGTGGGTAAATGCATGTTTTTGAGAAGATTTTAAAAAAAAAAATAAGAAAAAAAAAAATCACTTGTTTTCTCTACAATCTGGAAAGCAGCTGTCTAAGGCTCATTTCCCGCCTTTCTGAAAAAAAATTCCCTTCCTCCTCCTTGTCAGTCAATAACGGGAGGAAATGCATTTGAACAGGAAATGTAGTAGTACATAACTCTCCTGCTGAGCAACTCCACCATCTTGAAGTGATCCCAGGCTCTTCACGCAAGCAAGAGAAATGTAACATGGCCTGCTGAGGAGGAAACCCAGGAATAGAGACACTACAGCAGCAGGTATCCTGGCTGGAATGCTATTTCTGTCATTATAGCTCCCTTGCTAAAAGCGTGTCTTCAGTCTTCAAGTGGATATTTGGATATTCCTCTTCATTTCCTCTTGGAAGTGAAAAGGTGTTTGCTGTGGCTGTATTTCAGCAGGGGATTAAGTCACCCCTATGTGTTACCTACTTCACAGGATCACACACGTTCCTTTAGACCTGTCCACACTGGGTGAAATTCTCCCACATGCACGAGGCCAAGGCATTACATAACTGTTTAGGAGGTTAAATAGGATTTGAGGGGTGTGTAAGGCACTGGAGCTGGATAAATCTCCCTCAAGATGATTTAATTCTGACACATTAACCCTTTCAAACACATATATATGAGGCCTTTATGAAGTGTCCAGTTTAGATGGAAATTGGTGAGAGAAATTCTTCTGCCACCTTCAAGGCAGTTTCATGCAGACTCATGCACAAATTCAGCCCAGTTCTGACTGGGAGCTGCTCACCAGGGCACTGGGACAATGCTCTGTGGCTCCCAGCCCTAAAGTTAGCAATGACACAAGACTCCACAGCAAGGTAGCAACAGACCACAAGGACAACTGTCACAGTGAAGTTCAGCTCCATTAAATCAAATTGCCTAATGGGATATTCTCTAATCTAAGATGGAACAGAGCCTCTGAATGGTGCAGCAGCAGCAGCGAGGGCACCTGGCACAGAGCCCCAAGAAGTGAAGAGCCCAGCACCAGCACAGTGCCTGTGTGTCCCCATGCTCGTCCAGTGGCACACAGCTGTGTTAGGGAGGCAGATGGAAATTCCCTCAGGTGTCCTACAGCTCCTGCTCCTACCTGGGGGCTGCCAGCCCAGCAGCCACATTTGCTGACTTCGTTTCAGCCTTCATTAACTTGGAGAGAAAACCCTCTCTCTATCAGAAACGCCTCGCTCGCTGCCCATCGAGCAGCAGCCAACAGTGCCTGCTCCTACCCCTGACAGGATGCCAGCTCAGGCACACTTTACTTGCAACCCAGTTACTTAGTTACTATGCTAATTAAGCACCTAAGCAAGTAGTGCATTAATGTGTCAGGATTTCAAAAGTTAATATGAGCTCACTGGGCATTTCCACTTCCGAGTCACAGCAACCAGCACAGGAATAATTAAACCAGCTGCAAGCGCCTCCAAAATGTAAGGCTCATGCAAGACAGACTGTTCATCTGAATTTTAAGGACAAAAGCAAACAACATATCTCCCTCAGAATGCTTTAAAACACTAACAGAGGGCGCACAGTCAGAGAGAGTTAAGCCTACAAAATTACACCCGATATACTTAAGACAACAAAAACACAGGGAACATGCAGCAGTCCTGAAGCAAGCTGTAACGAGGTGAAACAGACACCTGAGAGCATGCCAAGGCAGGTTAGTGTTGCCAATTAGAGCATGCTGAACTTGCAGCCACTAGTACCTGCTCGCTGCCCCAGACACACTGCTGGCAGCGGGCTGTTAACATTTAACCAGGGCCCTGGGGCCGCTGCGCTATCTTGGTGAGCCTGTGGAGACCTACACAAGCTCCTTGGCTTCAGGCTGCACCTATGGGGTCAACACACACAACCATGGAACTCCTGGAAGATGACACTAGCAACTTCCTACAGGATCTGTCCAGCCAGGAGCTAGGCCTGGAATGCAACAATTAGGCTTGTACTGATCCTGGTAATGACAAAAGACAAATATTTTTTACTCTCATATTAGCCATTTTCCCAATTCCCCTATGTAAATTTTAGCTTTTCACCACACCTGAGAGAATAGAAGCCCCAAAGGCAGGTGGAGCTTTTGACACCTTTAGGTTTGAGAGAGGGCAAGCCTCCAAAATAAAGTGCATGTCAGGATCAGGTCATTCAGATTTATATTTTAATCCTTCCAGTAACAAGGTCACAGCTGTTTAAAACAGGTGCCCATGCTGTAATATTTTCTCCTGTGGAGAAGGAGGTTATGTATGAAAAACTAAGAGCTTCCACGCTGTGTCAGAACAAATCACCCATCCCAAGAGCCTGTCCCCCAGTAGTGGTAGAGAGCAGATCTCTCACAAGGAGCAGAAGAACTGGGTGAGCACACACGATACCTCCTGGCAGTCTCCCAGCAGCCAACCATTTGTGGATCAGAGACTTCCTGTGCCAGACTCCTTTTTATCTATTTAGTCACCCTCAATTAATTTCTCTTTCATGAACCTGTCCAGTTGACCTTTGTACCCATAAAGCACACTATCTGGTTGCTCTAAGTGGATAGACAGGTATCCGTGGTATGTGAGACAGCAGCATTTTACTGCTACTGAAGAGAGGAAACTACAAACCAAGAGCTTTTGCAAGGCTGCCTGCTTAATGCAGCTCGTGATTTCCTCAGCACTGCCCCCCCACCACGCAGGCTACGTGATGGAATCAATGAGGAGAGATAAAGCTGGACATCTCAATGCTACCAGATTTGTAGGGACACAGCCATTAGAAGCCTAGAAACAATTCAGGATTCCAGGGGGTTTTCTGAGGGCTGAACTCAGCCTCTGAAGTATCTTAAAGGAAGCAGGAGTTTGCAGGAGCATCCCTATTTAAAGTGCAATAAAGGTGCCTCTGCAAGATGCATCAGAGGATGACATGAAGAAATCAATTTCTCCAAATCCACAGGGAAGAAACCAGTGACTGAAATCATCAAATAGCAATCTTTAATTAGTGCCTCACTGAAAGCTTGTTGTGATGACACATTAAATGAAGACAGGGAAAGAAATGAAGCAGCATAGAAACAGTTCAGACACGCTACCATGGCTTTGAAGCCAAAGTTCCATCAATTCGCATCACAGCAACATCTCATAAGACAAAAATAAACCCACCAGAACCATCAAAGCAAGTTACTGTCTCTTGGCACTACTGAACTATTCACCCATAACCCTCCTCACTGGTGTGCCAGCAAGAACTCCAGTACTTAAGTCCTACTTGAGCACTGAGAACAGCCTTTAAGTGGCACTGAAGTGAAAAGCAAAGCAACCGTGCAGACCCCTTGGACAGGAGGGAATTCTGCCCTCTCTGCTCAGCATCTGCACCTCTCAGTGGATCACCTTCTGTTACTGTGTGCAGCAGCTAAGAAAAGCACCTTTCCCTCTGGAGGTTTTTTCCATGGTGAAACTGAGGCATCACCCAAGCTAGTCCTCTGATCACAGAGTTGCTATCCCTGTTAAACAGATTCAAAATTAAGGCAAGAAGAAAGTAGAACTTGAAGACTCTAAAAAAAAAAAGCCTGGAAGATCTCTGAAGGGAAGCCCACAGGAAGACAGATTCTTGAAGACCTCTATTTTATTCAGTCTGCATTGAGCAACTTTGAGTGTAAACCAGAAATGTACAAACATTATTAAAAATAAAATTAAGAAAAAAAAACACAACAAAAAAAACCACATCAGAGACACTTAACAAGACTCTTCTGAGAATAAAACCATGGAAAATCACCCTGGCATCTTCAGTCTCTTGCCTAGAACACAGGCAGAGAATGCTTTTGCTGCCTGCAAAAGGACAGAGAGGGGGAAAGGTCACAATGTCACCCTTGCTCTGCACCAGTGCACACACTTCATTCTTGATAGGGACGCTTGTGCTGTCTCTCTGATTTACACTCTCCAGAGACTCCTGGAAGGAGTGGAGTCTCTGGAATCCTGTCTGAGCCAGCCCAAGCACTGTAATGATTCCTAGAGTATGTAATCCAGGAATTCCATTCCTTACCATGCCTGCAAAAGCCATGGACAAGCCATGCAGATATTCACACTCTCTAAAAATAGAAATCCTTATGCCTGCAAGCACATCTCACCACCACATATTAGTTTCTATCACTGGAAGTGTTGAGGAGCACTATGAATCAAACCTGAAATAGGCAGAGAAAATAATGGGGTTTTTTTAAAATGCAAAATGAGATCTTATATGTCCAGCACTGAGAGCTGAGTATACCTAAATCACAAAAAAGCTCCATGTTCCCTACTGCTCCCAAGTATAAGCTCCAAGCAGATCCTGTGCTGTGAGCTGTTACTTCCTTCAGGCAACTCCTGCAGGGAAGTTAATTCTGTTTCCAAGTCACATCTTCAGGGCTCTTTTTGCATGTTTGCTGTCAGGCATCCAGCACATCAAGGCAAACATTTGGAATAAAGCCTTGGGTGCAAGCCACATTTGTTGCTAAATAAACAAAGCCAATGCTACAAGAAACAACCATGCTTCAAGGTATAAAGCAACTGGGTTTTTTGGCCAAAGAAACACACAGCCCCTCATTGTACCCCCTATTTGAGAAGATACCTGGGCAAGTGATCCCACTGGTGCCTGAGGCACTGATAAAGGCCAAAGGCTGGGAGCGGCCAGGAGAAGAGATAAGCCATTGGTCTGACCTAGCAAATCACACCCTTTGTTCAGCTCGTTTCCTGGGGATTTGAAACAGCTCTTCCCATTCTCTCTAAACCCAGATAAATAAAGAGTGATGGCTTTAGAGCTTTTCAAGTGACAAGAGCAGGAGGAAAGACAGGCCTATGGTAACAGGCTTTAACGGGGGTGCTATCAGCTGACATAGGGACCCGTGTATCGGCTTATTGAGCAGATTCCTCCCACAAACAGTGACAATAGCTTGTTCCCTCACATGCAACTCCAGTAAAGCTCTAGTATTTCCTATATCCATGTAATTAAAACAAAACCAACCCTACCACAACCAAAAAAAGCCAACATCATCCTGAAAAGGCCAACCTACAGCACAGGACTGGAGGGGAAGAGATTAATTTTCAGTGCTGTAACCCCCTCATGAGTCTTATCTGGTCTCAAGTATCTGATAAGTATCTGACACCCCATTACAATATCCAAGTACTGAAATTTCAGTACAACCCTGAAAAAAAAGGCAATAATAATAATGTTGCAGGCTGCATGGGACAAACACTGTGCAATTAGAGAAGAGCAAAGAGCTGGCTGCAACACAGCACTACAACCCTCTCCATGGCACCTCTTCTTACTGGTGCTACACCACCAGAAAAACAGTGGTGCTACTTGAGCATTCTGAAGGAGTGTAGATGGCATAACTGAGCTGCTACATAGTCACAGAAATATTATTTGCACTTTTCCTTCCAGATGTTCCCACACTCTCCATCTAAGCTGAACAGAACACCCACAAAAAGGTTTGTGGTTACGGCAAAAGTAAACCCATTATCAAATTTCTCTGACATTGTCCTGGAAGTTTACATTGTAAGAGGAAAATCAAATTTTATGCATCTGATTATGAACACCACACATCTCAAAGTAAACATGACCAGCCTGACTTGGGACTGTCTGGAACAGAAAATGTTCAACAACTGTAGGAAGACACAGGGAGTATTGTAAATAAACTCTAAATTCTATCAGCGAATTTTCACAGTTCTTACTCACTGGAAACAGCACTTGTCTTTAGTTTGGTTCCTTCAAGTTTAGCACTTGTCTGAATAAATGTTTTGTGCACAAATATAGCTGTACTGACAAAAATGGGTGCAATAGTCCATAATTCTCTACAGATGGATAAGGAATTCTCTCTATAATGCTTCTGGACAGTCCCTCTGTGCTATTCAACAGGTGTATCAAATATTCCCAGTTACTCTCTCACAGTCATAATAGCAGAAAAGAAAATTAATGGCAAAAATTTAAATACTACAGTATTTAGTACAGATGAAGTTATTAATAGAATTTGGACAAAAAAATAAAATGTGTTCTGTAAAATTGTGGAAGAAATGAAGTCCACATGTGGACTTCAGACCAAAAGATGTGCGTTTTGCGATTTGATGGTTTTTTTCCTTCTAGGGCTCAAAAATGTCTTTTCACTGTAAAAGTGGTTTCACAACTTTAGGGCAGATCAGTCAAGCAGACAAATACATACATGATGGCCACTAGAATTCCTGGTGGTTTCTACCAGAATATGTATCAGCAAATGGACTCCAAGATTTCAAGACAAATGGATTTGAGTCCCAACAGTGAATGACTGGTCTGCTCCCAATAAAACACAAAATCCACCTCCTTTCAGAGTTTGACCAGGAACACATTTGAATGAGATCAGTGAAGAAAAGGCATCCCAGTCAGTGTATTTGCCTACTCTGAAAGGCCTGAAACCAACTAGGATCCCAGATTATTCTAGGAAATAGGTATTTTCTCAAAGCACTTTTGTTGATTTAAACAAAATTGTTAATTTTGCTCAACTTTGAGATTCAAGTAAACTAAAAAACTCAGAATTATTCTCAGGTCAAACCCATGAGATCCAAAGAAAAAGAGCTAATTTCACGTAGTTTTGGTACTGAATCATGTGGTAAAGCTGGACTTACAGACTAGTTTTTAGGATAACACGTTTACCCAAAAACTGGATAAACAAAATCTGTGAGGACTTTTTCCACAAGTGCATTTTTAAAGAGTTCATTCCCCAGATGGGGACAACTCCCATCAGCTTGAATAGAAAACTCACCTGCTTATGTTAGGACTGACTTTGTTCTCCAGCACCTGCAAACACAAGGCAGAGGACCAACATCCTCACAGTGAGCTGAAGGTTCATACCTTTGTGGGGTCACTCTTTTTGATGAGGTAGACAGCAGTGGCCAACCAGGATGTGGGCTGGTGTGTTTTCTGAGATATTCAGCAGACACTGAGCCATATTTAAGCAGAAAAAAAGAGCACTCTTTCTGTCCATCTGAAGGACTTGTTTGGAATTACAAAGACATACGGTATTTTTAGAGGCTGAAACAAACTGACTCACACTCACCACTGCCAGTTGAGAATAAGGCACATTTACTGATGTAACCAATGTTCCACTTCAATCTGCTTTCCCATCAAACCTCAACATTTTATTTTAGCTGCAAAAAGGTTTATTAAAACCCAGTAGCCACATGATAATTCTCTCAACTGAGAAATGCAATGCAAGACCCAAAAAAGCCCAAACCTATGCAGCTGTACTCATTTTAAAAATCATTCTAAGCTGCATAGCATTCCACAGAGTTCATCTTTTATTGTGCTGTTTAAATGAAAAAAAAAAACAGTTGTTCCTCTGATTTTTTTGTTTTTTTTACTCACCCAAAATCAAGGAAGTACGGGGTAATATCTCCAACTACGTCACCAAATTCACATTGTGGATTCCTTTTGCTGTCCTTAACTGTCAGAAAATAATGATTTGTATTTGTCCTACAAATACACCTTCTCCCTCTTCCCCACAAGCTCGGGTTTTCTGTTATATGAGTTAGACACAGCTGACAAGCACATAGCTGCTTACCCACCCATTTCAGCAAGAACTGGAAGTCTAAATCCTGGAGCCTGAGCTGCATGGGGGGGTTAAAACTTGTTAGATGGAAGATGACAAACATGTTGTATTTATCAGTTGGTTGCAAAGATACTTCTTGCACACAAAGCAAGAATATCTTTGCAAGAAGATACCCAAGATAGGGTATTTTAATTTTCTCTATGTTCTGCTCCCAGCAAAGCAGCTGAGTGAATGACACACCACTTTTCTCCTAGATGACAGCAAACAAAAAGCACAGGAAAAATTTATACTGTAGTGAATCACATGCATATTTTGACTGGTGGAAGCACTGCCAGAGAATGGAAAGAAAGATTAATTTAGTTGGTTTATCCCTTCCTTCGACTTCCACGCAGACTAACACAGTGCCTCCTCACAAAGGCTGCCCACACTCTGGCGTGGCTCCAGGCAGGCACTGGTGTGTGCCGGCTGTGGATCAGACAGCACTTTGTCCTGGCCAGGATGTGGTCTGCCTTTGTAACGAGGCCCATGCAAACGGGCGCCCATCGGCCCCTGCAGCCGGCTCTGGCAAACACCACTTGCCCCTTCACTAGACATAAATGAACTGTAACTACCTCAAAGGAGAACAAACAATACAAGAAAAGAAGGGAAAACATCCAGATTTAACCAGATTAACGATAACGGCTCTCCCGAGGGAAGGCTCCCTGAAGAGGAGAATTCAGGGACTTATTAGCAGCCATTAACCACGTTTCTGGTTTGTGATGTGCCATGCAGTGAAAAGTACAAATCTATGACTTCCCCTGTAGAAGAATTTGGGAGGATTATTAGCTTCACAGCAGACAGACTAGTCACAGCATAAAATGCTGCCCCTAAAAGTTTCATGTTTGTTTTGCATCCCCAGCATCCTGCTAAAAAAAAAAGTGACAGGAAAAAATATCTGTGCTGGGCTTAGAAGCAAATGCACAGCACCACCACGACCATCACCATTCCTCTGCTGCACTAAATGCTTATTATTCATCTTGAGCCCTTGTTTTTGTCATTTTGCTTAAGCCTGGAACACATGGACTTCAGAAAAACTGTTTCTTATCAGAAATTGCTATAGTAATGTTTGTATTAAGAGAAGGAGAACAATGAACAGCAAGGAACTTGGAGTTTTTCCTCACACTTACTTACCTTAGTCCTGCCAGAATGCTGTTAATGCATGATCTTAGGAAGAAAGATCAACAGAGTTTCCGCTGTGTCTCATTTTCAGGGATGCAGGACTCCATTTCTGAAAGCAGAGAGATTAGGGTGACTGAAATCTGAAGTACTGATACTGTGCTGGGAGAATGGGTGCTGACAGCAAGCTCTTAACTCATCAGCAGATGCAGGTCTTGTTGACTGTACTTAAACTCAGTCACAGAAGCAAAAACCCCATGAAAGCAGCAAGAAACAAGGAGCAGCCGGACTGGCCTCTCTCATGATTAACACAAGATAACCACCTCTATCCATCTACAGACTCCATCACTTTGACTAGAGAAAACACAATTTCAAGGGACTATTGGACCCAGATATATCATGTTTGGGTAGTGGTGCACTTACACCAAATTAAAGCAGAGATGTGTCTCAGCAGGTGCAGATGACACGGAAATAAAAGTCCTCTCAGAACTCTGAGCTGTTCAGAAACTTAAATATCAGTACCCAGGTGTGAAAGACCACAGCTCCTCCACTTTCTTCACAGGTCTCAGGCCCAACATAAAGTATGCAGATAATAAAAAGGAGAATATCTAAGTATGTTGGACCTACCATATTTGCAGCATCCTCAGGCAAACTGATTCCTATTCCATCCTGACCTCAATCACAGAAGACATTTGAGATCACTTCCAGTAAGCCTCTTCACAAAACTTCAAATCAGCAAGGTAATACAACCACCTTTTATGTGCCAAGCAATAAAACAGAAAATAATACACTTTGGGCTATTCCAGAAAAAGAACCCCTGCTGTTTCCAACTGTATTCTTACGGAATACCATCAGTAAGAGCTCCCAACATTAAGCAGAGGTAAGTTAGCAAATCTTGTGCCAATAATTTAATCTAATTTCAACCTATGGTCAGGTATTCCTTCTTTGGGAAAACTGAGGACCCTGCATCTTCCCCAGTTTTTTAAATGGAGATTCCCCAGCTGCCAGGCAGAGACTGACTGTAAACTGCATCCAAACTACACTGACAACATCCATCAACAGGTGCTTGGCACAACCTCTCTGCTCCTGGTTTGGGATAGAGCTTCTCCAACCAGGAATGGGGTCTAGGACACAGCAAAGAGAGGCCCTTCCCTCCAGGTTGCTCAGAATGGGCTCAGTAGTGCTTCTCTTACTGCTCAGTCAATGAATTGGGGTCTCTTCGTGTACCCTTTGCCTCATTGCTTGCACTGCTGCTACAGCTGAGGGTCAAGTCAGAAGCAGATCCAGCAAAGTCTAACATTATTCAAGGGCGCTCTGAATTGGTGCACTAAGAACCGTCGTGACAGAACATCCAGCCAAACCTCTTTTTCTTTTTAATCTCAGTTATATCAACACCGGGGTCACACAATATACTAAAATAGTGTTCCAGAAAAAAAATTATCTTTGGGGTTTATAAATCTTACTTACACACTCACAAATCAGCCGTGCCTTTCTACAAAGACTCCAATTTGGCAATAACACTTGACTGTGTTATTGCACAGTCTCCAGCAACTTCTTACTTCTCATTCTCTTTCAAATGTTTTTGTCTCCCTGGAGCACCACCCCCTTCCCCAGCCAGTTCCACTCTGCTCCTAATGGAGATAGGGTTAAATTTACAAAGTGTTTTTATCCTAATTACAAGCCATTCAGCTAGTACCTTGGTCACAGCCTCAGCAGGAAATGATATGCAAAGTATACTTTCATGCATCTGACAGCCCCCAAAACTACCGGTCATATAAATTCTGCCAATTTACTCTAATTAAAGCTAAGCAGTGTCGTGTGTGCTTAAACGGTCAATCTGTCTTGAAGTAATTACACCTGAAAGCAGGAATACATCAGTTTCCTTCTCCTGGAATTAAACTCAGATGGGGCAGCTGAGAAACAGTCAAGGGACATTTGCTAATGATTAAATCCAAATCACATCTCCTTGCAGTGCTCTTACCAAGTACAAGCTGTTGCATGGATGCTGATGGATTTGTGGAGGAAGGAAGCAGATGGTACAAGGCACTTGTCAACACAGCACTGCCTACACAAGACTCTCTCTCACACCCAGTGCTGCAGAGGCTCGTGCTCCGAAGCAGTGCAGTAGGGAGCAAAATGAGATTCTGGGAGAATGTAAAAAACATACTATGCTTGCAATCACAAGAGCCAGCAGGCAGAGCTCCTGGTGTGCTGGAGAACTCCCACCTTCCACATTGCCATGTCAAAGATGTCTCTCGTCTCTTGATGGTCCTTTAGAGAAGACCAAAGATGACTTTCTAGAAATAGCAACAATATTGACTCAGTTAGGAAAAGATGAAGAGGCTGCATTGCTCCATCCAAATCCTCCCTCCTGCTCTCGTGTACAGAGCAAGGAGCACAGAAGGCAGAGAAGGAAAGACAAAAAAAGAAATCATTAACCACTAACCACACTTACACAACCATATTTTGCCATGCCACTCAACAGCAGCACATAACTCCAAATTCCCATAACTCCTGACACAGTACTCAAAGACTGTTAGTCAGAGGGATGCTTACTTTGGCCCCCTAGGAGCTGACAAATTCCGCTTTATCTCCCTGGGATCTGATGAGCCCATCCTGTCACACGGGAAGACGAGTATGAATGACAACGCAATGAGTAACTTCTTAAACAGGCAAAAAAAAAATCTGAGTTGAATATTCTGCTTGGATTCTCATCCTTTGCTGGTTCACTGACATGTGCTAAGTTTCCCAAAAGGAGAAGGACATACCACTAAGAAGACAAGCAGGAACCAAGTTTACCACTGTTCAGGAGATAATGTCATCAACATATAAAAGCTTACATAGATGCATCACTAAAAGATTAACCTAAATCCATGTTCAGCCTCCAAAACCATAGTTTGAAAAATGCAATAAACTATGAAAGGACAAGCCAAGGACCTGTGCAGTTCTTTAAGCTATCTATGATTTGTCCATCCTCAAAACAAACTAAAACAGCAATTTTTTGTCAAGTTTATACTTGCACTCCTTTTACAAGAAGTGAAACTATGTCCCCTCCCATTATCCCATTAATCACCTCCCTTATTTAAACACAATGGTTTTATTCGGGTTAGATTAAAATATTCTGAAGGATACCTATTAGGAATCAGAATTCTTTATTCCTTAATTACAATACAATCCAGACATACTCATCAGAACAGGACAGTTCTTTCTATCCCTCTGAACTGGGACCTTTCCAAAATACCAGAAACAGATCTCTTCTGGTGTACCTAAAACAATCTACCAGTACTTACCTAGAAATATTCTGGGTTTTCAAAATGCAAGCATAAACATGGCAGAAATCACTCTCTGACTGAATGTCATCATTTGTGTTTTGTTAAAATATTCCAGAAGATTAACCTGCTAAAACACCTGGGGTGGAGGGGTTGTCTTTAAAAGCTGCTTTGGCATTAAAAAGCGTACAGTATTGGGCACAGAAGAGAAAGGAAAAGACAAAAACAAAGAACACAGTTTTCCATTATCAGAACAAGGCAAAGCAGGATCAGCTGCTTTTTGAAGATAATTTGTTGTTGTGAGAGACCTCACATAGTCCCCAAGGCTGCATTTCCCATTCCAGTCTCGCTGTGGAGTATTGGTTGCAGCAGGACTGTTAATCACAGCTAATTGTGAGGACAGCACTGTGGCAGGAACAACTGTCCCCAACGAAGCCAGCTGAACCAGTAACTTCATTTTAGCTTCCTTAAGGGCTTTGGATGTTATTGATTTCAGGTCACTGGCAGGGGTGGGTAGATAAGTGCCTGCCCCAGTACTGCAGAATGTTAGGACAGTAAACTTATTGTCTTGCTTTAGCCCAGCTAACAACAGAATAAACTAACTTTTACCATTAAACTTGTACCAGATAGCCTAATCCAAGTGTAAGGCTTCTCAGCCACAGCTGTCTTGCCCTTTAAAAAAAGGAAAGGAAAAAAAGCCAAGTAAATATTCTCTATGGAGACATTTAAGATTCCCTTCCTTCCCCCCAGGAGCAGTAATGTATGTATCTTCATCTTTTGGACTTTTTCCAAAGTGCTTAACTTTGGAATTTACATATTATGCTTGCCACAGCAAGTGTCTCTTTAGACTAACGCTCCTCTCCCATACAGGTCTAAATTCTGTCACTCCTTTTCCCCAGAGCTTGCAGTAATGAGTGGACAGCTTCTCTGCAGAAATTGTGGTCTGTCAGAAAAAACAAAGCAGAGGAAGTATGTATCATTTGGCTGTCTCCTTAATTTTAGTGTAACAATTCCATTTTTAGGTACAGAGAGTCCATAATAGAATGGGCATATCCGAGTTTAGCACACAAAGCTCTAAATAAGACTGCTGCTTTACAAAACCACAGCGCAGAATGGCAATTGTTTCTAGCGTGGTAACCGCAGTGATTGAGAGATGCCCAAAGTAACTTGTTTTTTAAAGGGGAAAACTTCAGTGTGTGGTGGCAAGCTCTGAAACCACCGATATAAATGGATTAGGCCGTGAGCACAGCAAACAATAGTCCCATTACTTTGGCTTAGGTCTGTTTTCACAGAGCTAGAGAGTACTTAAAAAAAAATCTCCTTGGTCTTTCCAATATCACTGGAGGGCTGGGCTGGGACAGAGACGCTTTCTGCAGGCGCAGCACCAGGATGTGCTAATATTATCAAGCCTTTTGCTTTGTTGTCGTGCTATTCTTACTTAGCTACTAATGCTCCATGAATGCATGACTGCTCTTTCCAGTCCACATAACAGCTATATTACTGGAGGTTCCAGCCTGTTGTTTTTCTTCGAAGCTAGGCTTCAGCCTTGGTTAATGTTTGCCCAGAAATATGTAATTGCGGACTTCCTCCTCATAAACCGTTCCAGAGCACAGGCTGCCATCCTTCCATGTTATTATTATCTGTGTGCCTGCAGGCTAGAGCAGGGTGTGCTCTCACATTTGAGAGGAGAGATAACCCTTTCCTTGCAGGAAAGGCACTCAATGCCTTGGACTGAGGCAGATCCTACTAAAAAGAGGTGATCTGAAAGCTTTACTGGTGTTATTTTCTGCCCTCGGATTACAGAATAAAAATACTTTTAGCACAGGTCTAGTAGGTCACAAATAAGTGTAAGGAAAGCTGAGTATCGAGTCATAGAATAATCTGGGTTGGAACTGGCCTTAATGGTCATTTAGTTCCAACCCCTCAGCCAGGGGCAAGGACAACTTCACTATCCCAGGCTGCTCCATACCCCATCCAGCCTGGCCTTGGCCTGGGAAACCTGTGCCAGTGCCTCACCACCCTCACAATAAATGGGCCTTTTAAGCCATTTAATTCACAGCACTGTATATACTTATTTGTGCTTCTTATTTTTTTATTTCTGATTATCCATGCATTTTTTTAAAAAATCCAAGTTAAAAAATACATCCTTATTTTCTATATTTTCCCCCTATCATTAAATACTGTCACCAACAGAAGGAAATAAAGAAGCCTAGAGTAATTTTTGTATAAAACTCGGATTTCAAACAGACAGTGGGATATTAGCATAAGCCTTTTCTGGAGAAACAATCAGCAAACTGAACACACTTCTCTTAATTTTGGGCACAGGTCTTCAGTGCCAGAAATGCAGCATCAGCAAGGACAGCAAAGCCCCAAGAACTAGCAGAAGGTAGGTAATGTTCAGGATTTACAGTGGTAAACATGCCCCTGTAAAGAAAGCTGCCTGATTCTTGAGCTACTGAAATAGGTTCAGGAATCTCTCTTCTCCTAGGAATTGCCTACATCTTCCATGGATACCATGAAGAATCAAGAAACTCAACTCAAGAAACATGAGAAATTAAACAGCTGAAATCTCTTCAGATGCTCTGTAGGCAACAGGTCTTCTAAGGTCTTGCCCAGATCCTTGCTGGAGATAGCCTGGCGTGCTTTCCAATCTCAGCATTCCCTCTCTGCCCTCAAACCACCCAGATTCGGGACCTGTCAGAGTATGTTAAAGCTCACATCCAGTCTGTTCGCCTGAATTGCCTCTAAGGAGAAACAAGGGTAAAGTGGAAGCCAATTTAAGCCCAGAATCTCACCCTGATATAGATTCAGGGTATGTCTGGCACATGTACCTAGTCCAGGAATTGGGAAGACCTCCTGGGTCAAGTAATCAGGCGTAGTCTAAGGAGTTCACTGTCCTTGAGTACACAGATCACAGGAAACAGGGTGGATCAGGCAGAACCTGCACACTAAACTAAACAAACCCATGTCCAGCTCCTCTGCTCAGAAAGATTAGTGAATATCTGGAGTGCAGTGAACTAAAGCAGTACCTCAGGTGGAGGAGTAATACAGTGAAAAGCCCTCACTTCCTCCCAGATTTAAATTCTTTGACAAGAGCAACAGCTGGAAAAAGTTTAGCCATCACTTAAACCAAGAGGTATCTTTATTTCTGACAACTGCTGGGTTTGAAACATGATGTTTTTAGTAGCTTTCAGATGCCTCTTCTTCCTGAGCTCACTACAAACTGTGTGACAGTTTAGAGAAGGGCTGTGTTCCACATAAAAATGAGATACAGCAGAAAGATATTTTAAAACAGAACAGAGAAGTAGTGACAGCATAGAGAACAGACTTACAGCTACTAGGTTATTTTTGGAAGGAAAGGGCTAAGCAAGTCTCAGGATAACAAGACATAGCTCCAAAGACACTGAGGATGGCCTCTCACAGAGACATTACTGAAGGGCCACGAGTTTACTCTCAAGCCAATTGCAATTTGCCATGCAAGGGCAACCTAGTCAGGCTGAAAGAACACATAGAGTGGAAATTATCTTCTGAATCACCAGTAGCTTTCCATGACTGACAGACCCACTATCAGCTCAGACTGACCCACATGACAGTCATCCACACGTCCTCGTTACAGCCTGCCCTAAGACATCCCCCTATAAACAGGAGTACATGGTTTAGCAAAATACTCAAAAAAGGTCAATAGGAGTTTGCTTCAGTAAGAAGCCATTCAAAACTGGAAGATGAGATACAGGACTGGGCCCTGGCAATCACAACATTAAAAAGCAACTAGAGTGGGATAATTTTTGAGCATGAATTCCAACAAAGCCAGCTTGTTGCTAGAAGGTTGTTCAGCTACTGAAGATTTGTCCTTGGATTCCTGCTGAAATCAATCCATAAAAATCATATTAAAGGATTAGGCATCAAGCATTTGTGTGTTGATGTGCATAAGAAATTCTTCACTCACAGACTGCTGACCTCACATTCTTAAGAGGATCTTTTGCCCCATAATAAAGTGTTCACTGTCAACAGTAATTCTTGCGCTTCATGCATCTGTTGACAAAGCCTGAACAGAAAGCTTTTCTGCAGGTAAAAAGTTTAAATGCTGTGCTTCCACAGGGCCTTTGTCCAAAGCATGATGTAGGATTTTGACATTTTGGCAAATGGCAGTGGTGGTATTTATGCTGCAAGTGAACTCTGAAACAAAGAGATGCCACACATTTACTTCAAAAGTTTGATGGCTCAGGAATTAAACAGCTCTCCTTGAATATCTGTCCTTCTGTTATCATCTGTATTCTTTAGGCACAGACACACTTCTAATAAAATTATGCAGAATAACTCATAAGCACTCAAGAGTGCTTATATTATGTCAACAATCCTCGCTTGTTGAATTAATAAATTTAGCTTGCACACGTTTTTATAAAGATGCACCATTTCAGGTCTCTGCAACACGGCACAAAGCATTGAAATCATCACCTTGCATAATCCATGCACAGCACTGAAGGGCCAAAATTACATGCCCAACATAAGCCACCTGTGTTAGTAGGGAGCTCCAAGCAAAGAGATTAAATAGAGGACCAGAAAAAACATGTTCTACAATTGCCTGACCAATTCCCAACTGCGTAAACCCAGGGAAGAACCGGGCACAGAGCTGACCCACAACTGCCTTGTAGGCTGCAGCTACTTGGCCAAAGGAGGAACGAATCAAATTCTCTCACTGCAGACAGGACTGCACTCTCTGCCTTCTTTCTCTCTCTCTCTCTCTCTCTCTCTCTCCAGGAGTACTGGTGGTCTGGCAGGATTGAAATCCCTGCAGATACACATGAGGCAGGCAAGGTCTGCCATGGTCCCTCGCTCTCCCACTGTCTTCCATGGGGACAAGGTATCTGATGTATTTTATCTTCCCTGTCCCCGGCTGTCTGCTTAAAAAATAAATCTCTACTCTGATTTCTTATTGCTGGCACCTCCAGATGTGTCTTTGCTCAGGAAAGTTGCATCAGTTCACGCTAAAGCTCTCTGCAGATGTGCATCGTTTTGCATGCCAAAGATCTGCTTTCTGCCTGCACTTAAACTAAACTTAAACTCAGCTACAGAAGTTACATCCATTGAATTGGAACTGGTGTTAGGAAAGGCCAACTTAACACAACTTGCCAGCTAGAAATTCTATCTCCAGCCCTCTGCAGATAATTTCCTAGCCAGCCCCTTGTGAAAAAGTTCTGCTCAATGGTAATTGAATTTACTGCAAGAAGATGGAAACAACAAATACAGGAATATAACAGTGCTTCATATATTTGGGTAAAATGGAGTGCTTGTGGCTTCCCCAGCTCCACAGCTTGCCCTGTTATACCTCATCTATCAGTCCCAGAAGTATCTTTTACTATTCACAGAATAGTTTACATTGGAAAGGACTCCTGGGAGGTCATCTAATCCAACTCCCAGCTCTGAGCAGGTCCAGTTGGATCAGGTTGCTCAGGGACTTGTCCAGGAAATAAGAGATTCAGTATTAAAGCACTGGGGAAACCATGAAACTTTTCAAGGAAATCACATAGAAAAGTAATTAAAGTTAACATATGGAGCCTAAAGAGAGAGGCCCCAAGTTAGACTCCAGTTCCTAGATCCCACTCCTACCTGAACCACAGGTGATGAAACCAAGAGCTTTCTGTTCTGCACATAGAGTTAAGAGATTGAGGAAAGATAACAATCACAACTACCTCTGCATGGCACAGCGTGGTCTCACCAACAACTGCTTTTGCCTTTTGGGAAATGTGTTTTTAGGACAGCTGTCCTATAAGTAGAGAGATCAGGTCCTAGCCTGATGCAAAACAGCACTTACCAGCTGACACCAACTGGGAAACTGCCTCACTATTTAATTCTGTCAAGAAAATTCTCCATAAGGAAACCTTGCATCTTCTGTTGAAATGCAAGCAACAAGCAGATTCTACCAGACACCCCTTGGTTCGTTTTGAAGCACTGCTAGCCCATACATTGGAGTCTTATTCAAAAACAAAGGACAAAATACAGGGTAACAAGCGATCAGTCACGTCTGACACGCACACTGTTTCCACAGAATTACTCATCTCTGTGAGGTCTGATACATGTTAAAGGATTTTTCCTAATTCACACACAGATGCCTTGTAAATAAATGGCAACTATTTATATGACTAAATAGTTACTTCGTAGGTATTTTGACAGAGGTGCTCATGGAGTTTCCAATAATGCCATCCTCAAAACATAAACTGCGCACTTCCCCTCCTTTCACTTGTTTTTCAGGAAATCATATTTTCAGACTTCCTGTGGCTGACACAGCCTGTGTAGGTCAGGCTGTGCTGTATCACATCCCACAGCATGTGGCAGAGTGTGAGCTTCCCACGGTGATGCTCCACAATGCAGCAGGTGAGAGAGTCAGACTGGGAAATGCAGACCAGCTTTGATTTGTTTCAGTTTTTTCATTCCTGGCATGACCTACAGTTAAACAAACTGGCTGCCAAGGGAAATAGGAAAGGGATGCTCTGAGCTTAACTGTGTGGTTAGCACATTACATCTTTCTAGGAGTTAACCTACAAAGTTAAATCCAAATGATGGATTTGGGCATCTCTGGTAGCACCATCTGCTTTCACACCCTGACCTAGCTAATCCTAATCCTGCAGGGCTTCTAGATTTTCATCAGCAGATAAATTCAGAATTTGATTCCTAGGACATTGCTTTTCCCAGCTCCTTTTTTTTTTTTTTTTTTTTTTTTTTTTAAATTTTGATGGGATTTTCAGGCTAACTTTTCTGCCTACTGCAGTTGCAAGCCTCACTCCAAGAAAATGCACTGGCTGTGATCACAGAATAAGATCTAGCCCGAGAAATCTTTCAGAAAGGCTTCTTGGCAGCAGGTAGGGAATGCAGGCATCCCCAGCATAGCCAACAGCTGTTTTCCTACAGTTCCCATATCCCCAAAGACTGGCGATAGGGGAAGAAAAGTGCATGCAGCAGGACAAGAGAAGAAAGATGAGGTGAGAAAATAATACTCCAAATGTTCACTGGAGCAAGGAGCTGGTGTCCCCCTCCAGACAGCTCAGTGTCCTAGACACCACATCACTCTATTATCTCTTTAGTTTCCCTAATGCTTCACTATGAACAGTACAACAATCTCCAAAAGAACAAACTATAAGCCAACACCACCCCACGTTTCTGACTCTGTAAGCAACCCTGCAATCTGATCTGTTCATCCTCCTTTAACAGTCAAAGCCGATCCATTACCATGCAAATGCAAAACTAAGCAGTCCTTTTATTGCAAATAATTTTAGCAGAACCATACAGCTGATAGATTCATTCCATTATTAGCAACAACTTGGGATTGTGAACTAATCAATATCCCAGGGCGCTGAGGGGGGAGACAGCAAATCTAATCAAGACCCCGCAGAACTTACACCTAGAATCCTAATTTACAGCTAAAAGCCTTGAGAATAGCAATTTGCAATTAAAAGCTGTGATTTCTGACAGCCATTTTTCTACCTTTCAGTCAACAACAATATATCACATTATACACATAATCAAATTATGTTCTTACTGCTCTACAGATCTATACATTCATCAGCACCATTTTCTCCCTGGAAGGGTGAACAAATGAGAGGCAATTCAATATACTTTGATGTCCACACCTTTGTGTGTTAGACAGTAAAGGGGGTTGTGACAAAGGGATTACAGCCAGATATCAGTAAGTTAGCCTCCATTTATCTGCATATCCCGTTCCTATTAATTACTCTGCTGTAAAAGCCAGCGTGCCCAAGGTCACTGCTGTTCCAATACTCACATCCGGCACCTGGAACGGATGCTCTCCACCTGGTCATTAATTGCCCTCCCAACAGGCTACTAACACTACTTATCTGGACCTCGTCTTCCAACACACTGGGAGAGTTGTTCCATGTCTTTCTTGCCCTGTATTTGCCAAAAAGGCATGCATGCCAGTGGAAGCTGTCACTACACCCATGAACCGTGCAGCTCTACATCGGGCTACACCCAGCGCTCTGCATTTTTCATCCATGTGCGCGCTGCAGAACAAATAATCTGCTCCTTCACTTAGGAATCCTTTGGTTCAACACACAAAAAAAATGGCATTCCTTGTGAAATCTAGAGCATAAAGGGCAAAAGCAATGCAAGGAAAACCAAGCTTTCCATCTGTTTAATATAGCTATCTGCTGAGCAAAGGCAGAATGCCCGGCCGGAGCTGGAGGGACACACGACTGTGGCACACGAAGCAACCCACCTTCCCGACTAGTTCGGTCCTGCTTGCTTCTACCCAGTTGTGCTTGTGGATTCCTGCAAAGGGAAAAGCTCAAAGCTCCTCTGTGCAGACACTCAGGCTGGACTTGCACAGTGAAAGAGAGGTAAGTGATCTCCTCTTTCCCTTTCTCACCTTGCTCCCCTTCTCCACATATTTCTCCCAAGTAACTGCTGGGATCCAGCAGAGTTTTGTTTAAACCTTCCTAACACCATGACTATGATTTAGGCAGCAAAAGGATTAAGCCTACATGCCTTAGGAGGAGGCAGAAGGAATTATTGCTCAACCATATGATTTAGTTGAACAGTAGCAGACCTGGAAAAAAGATTTTAAAAGGTAACATGGCACAAGACCTTATACACAAAGGCACTTCAAAAAACTAATAGTGCAATATTAAACAAACATGGCAAAGGACACATTTGCCTTCTTATAAGGATTCTGTCCTGTATCTCTGCACCCACATCTCACTGGCCTCAAACTGATCACCACTGGCACAACCATGGGCATTACAGTTTGCCACGCAGGATGTGCTTCAAAATCCCAGAGTTAGCTGGAAACACTGCAGCTCCATTTCTCCCAGCACATGAAATATTAGCAGTCAAGCTGCTCTTAGCACTGAATAAAATGCACAAGGCACTTGGCTTTTGTTAACAATGCTTATTTTGGATGTGCAACTCAAGCAATGGTTTAGGTCTAAATTCACAGTAATCCTCAGTACAAAACTAGGCTTAAAAAAAGTTACTCAAGTCCAGATGCTTAAAATAAAGCCTTAAGGAACAGCCCTGATTAGCTGGTGGGGTGTAAGTGCTCTACCCTTGGAATAGCTTGGCAAGGAATTGTCGGAATTCCTCCCTCCTCTTTCCTGGGGGGAGCGGATGCAGTAACAGCTCCCAAGGGGATGACACTCCCTTCCTTTCGCCTGGGCTCCCTGCGGGGAATGGGTCTGGATTTGTTAGGCAGGACTGTGAGGAGAAGGGGGGGATGTAATCCTCACTCCTCACCGGATATGGACACAATCCGAGCTCAAGTTATTGACTTGTAACCTCACCACAAAAGGAACCATTTGAATTTTTGTTGCACTGCAAGGCTTTTGCAAAGGGCTGTTGCTGAATTGTCAGTGCCCCATGAGGCCACGATCTGAGAGGAGTCTCAAACACATCCCCACTTCCCACTACAAAATCGCTTTTTAAGGGCAAAAATCCACGTAGGCAAATAACCCAAAGACATTGTGAAAAAAAAAAACCCAAAATATACATTTATGGATTGCAGGGTTTTGGGCAGGGGGAGGTGCAATAATTTTTTGTTGAACACGTTTTAGGAACTTCTCCCCTCATTCCCCAGCACGACACAATCTTTCATCACCCCACCAGGGCTGGTATAATCCTTTTCTTTTGGCACCCACTGCTTCAGGTCCTGGAGCCTCAAGTGTGGCTCACCCAAATCCTTGGCATCACAGCTGTAACTTCAGAAGGGAGATGATGAACTTAAGGCAGGTAACAAGGAGCACTTGTACACCTTTATCTTGTTCTGACACCGCACAGACAAAGCCTGACAGCGCCGGTCTTCCCAGGCTAATCAGGGCAACCTTTGGCTCAAGTCCACAGGCATTTTGCTCATCCAAGCACCCTCACCAGGTTACTCATTATGGCCCTTTGATTACAGTGCTGCATTCACCTCCACACCATCTCATAGAGCACACAGAGAAACCAGGAAAGGCGGGGGGAAAAGGCACCGTGGAAAGTAACAAGTAAAGGACAAAATCAGGACAAGTAGAAACTAAATAAATCAGAGCATGCCAGCTAGCTAAGAGAGGACAGAATCGACATCTGAAAAATGATGTGGTAAAAAAAGGGAATTATTTACTGTATGTAATAAAGAAAGTCAGGAAGCCTGGTTTAAACTGGCAGCAATTTAGAAACAAAAGGAAATGCCTTTTCATAAAACAATTACAGTGTGGAACTCAGTGCCCACAGGGGCTGGTCGAGGCAAAGCAGCACACAGGTTCAAACTGAGATCAGAGGAATGAACATCCAGGAGAAGCTACCAAGCTTCCAAGTCAGTCTCAGAAGCTGCTACACAACTCTTTGATAGAAGCTGAAAAGATAGAGATAGGGAAAGATGATTCCAAATGTATTTCTATTTTCTGAGGCCCCTTCCCCATCCCACTCTCACCGGCCTCTGCTGGAGGCAGGATACTTGGTCACAATAATCTTTGATCTAATCTAATGTGACAGCTGCTGTGTTCTCATAAATTTCACTGAGCTTCACAGATCATTGAATCATTTTCCATGTTTATTGTTACAGTGAACAACAGGACATGTTCCTTCCTTCACGACTTCTTGTTTTGCACAGATGATCTCAAAGGACGAACCCAACTCCCTCGGAACAATTCACATTCGAGCAAATATTACGGAAACCAAACACAGCCTCTTGAATATTATTCTGGTTTCACATATCAACAATGAAGACACAAGGGACTACATAGAAAATTTCCTGTGGGATCCAGTGAGCCCTGCATCTTCCTCAACAGAGTTAGACTGCAGTTTCAGTGTAGTAACCCTTTACAGTTATGCAGTGTAACATCTCTGGTGCTTCTCTTGAAGCCACTTCTCAAGAAACCACAAAGTTCACCACAATCCTCCAGGTTTACGAGGAGTTATTTCATTTGAACACAGCCTGCTCCATTTGTTTACCTGCTGTTTGGTCTCATGATGCAACCCAACATTCTTCAATCAGTTCAGAGTGCTTGTAACACAGCCAGAGGCTTTGTCAGCCATAGGAGACTCTGGGCTTAACAAACCTACGCAGCCAGACAGCCGTGAGTTATTCTTGAACAAGACCACAAAAAAATAATTAATAAAACAAAACCCCCAACACATGGACCAGGTTGCAGCCTTCTCCCTTCCACATCTTTCTGGCTAAAAAAAAAAATGCACAGAGGCGGAGGCCAGGGCCCCGCAGCTGGTCATGGAGGAGGGCTGAGCATCCGGCAAGGCAGCACAGCTGCCGGCCACATGACACACGCCCTGGTACCAGCGGCGCACGGCGCTCGTGGGCAAATCGGCTCCCACCACAGAGCATCTTGTGATTATTTGCTGCTCCGTGCTTTCTCCCACTGCCCCCCCAGCGGATTTTGGACTTAAGATCGGAAAAAAAGGCACTAGTCACGAATAATGCAGTTCCAATTACAGTGCTTGAAACGTTCAGCTCAAAAATATGTTCTCACTGTTTCCTTGTACTTGCTGTTTAGGCAGTCCCGTGGATGTCATCGCATGGACACACTGGAGTGGATGTGATCAGCACAAGTATAAAGATCAGAATTAACTCCAAATTCCTCTGCTTTCAAGGAACTGTTTAGTTTAATGATTAAAACTTCATGAGTGCTTCGATTGTGTGAACACCTGTCAGTGCTCTCTGGAAGAAAAGGTATTTGCTTGCTTATTTATTTGAAAACTCAAGCTACATACTAGTCGAAGGAATTTTATTTGTTTTTTAAAACAGAATTGAGATGACAGTTTCAGCTGAAAAGTGAAGCTTCAGTGCAAAGCCAGCACACACAGTTTCAACACCCAGCTTTTGTTCCTGTGAGCACTGACTTTGCTGCAGGGGGGGCAGTCAGAACTGAACTCTGCACTTTTAAATTTCTTACTGCTCTGCTTTTGCGGGTAGCTGTACTAGGACCCCCATGCTCTTGCAGACTTAGGAAGACTGCACACTTAAGTTGTAAAAAAAGAGAATTAGGATTTTAAGCATCGAAGCCTGCCCTCCCAGCCTCACCTCTGCCCTTAAACAGCCCATTTGCATTACCTTTTGCACAAATGTGGATTATTCACTAATTAAAATAGCACTCCCCAAGAGCTCATCAACAGTCACATCCTTTCTACCTGAAGCTCATTTGGACTCTGGATCTAACTTTCAAAAAAGTCAAGAGCTCTGTTCAAATGGGCAAGAAAAGTCCATTTCCTCAGCTCTCTCCAACATTTGCATCCCTGCTTGGAAAATAAATAATTAAGCTGTGACATGGCAAAGAACAAGCCAGGAAAACATCAGCCCAAAAGAGGCAAGTTTTGGAGAGCTGGAAACAAAGGATTACAATAGGAATGCTTATATAATCTTAATTACAGAGGATGCTTCTTCCATAACCACAATGGCATACACATGGCCTACAACTGCATATGCTGGAGAGAACAGTAGTTATTCCACTGGCTTCTCCCTGTGCTTACCTCCCTCCTACCACAGTTAACGGGGCAAAGGAAATTCATTTCCATGTCCTTCCCCCAAAATGGAAAGGTTAACCATAATTCTGAGGGGAGATGAAAGCGTTATCACTACTCCAGAAGGATATCAATCTAAATAACCCTCACACTCAGTAAATCAATAGGATTCTTCTGGTTGCATCAGACCAGCCACACAGTGTTTGCATAGGGAAACAATCAATATGAATGTCATCCAAATACGGAACTGACAACAGCAGGGAATGTGAGCTAAGGGAGGAGATGGGGGGAGGGAAAGGGGCTGCACAAGAGGAGAAAAGGAAAGCATCGAAGGTGTCGGAGTCAGGAAAACCCTTCTGAGTTTTAGTGCCTCAGCAACCTCCATTCATATCTTGAGAAATGTCAGAAATCAGGAAATATTACTTCGGGTTGCATGCTTCTGTCCTGGCCTATCAAACACGCGGAGTAGTAACAGCAAATTACTGGAAACTGCACTTTGAACTTAGCCACTGGCAAGGATCCCAGTCAAACAGAAATGTAAAAGTTCCTTTCCTCCATGGGGCCTCTTGTGTGGGGGTGTCCCCATAGACGTTCAATAGCTGGTTGCAACAGGTTGGAATGAGGCCCTGAGCCAGAAAAACAAGCCCTGACCAGTATTATTTCCTACTGCCTACGTTGTTTATTAAAAGATATTTTGACGCATCACTCTCAGCTTTGTTGGGCTGCATTGGAGGCTCGAGGCCCATCGAGGAAAAACTGGCACCATTTTCACAAAGTGTTCACGCCTCCTTTTCTTCCAGCATTCTGCCTCATGTCTGAGTGTGCACGGCTATAGGTGCAGCACAAAGATACATTTAAAGAATTGAAAACAGGCAGGCTGGTTGCTAAGCAAAGGCTCTGTATTTCCTGCAAATAGAGAAGTAATTAGATTCTAAACCCTATCAATATTTCTAGCATAGACAAAAGAAACAACATTTTTCTACACACCAGACTTTCATAACACGGTTTGGAAAAAAAAATAAATAAAAAAAAAATCCAGCCACAGAATGTTCAGGAACAGTAACTTAATGTTATTAACAACCCAGGGAGTGCCCAGTGAGTGCAGAAAGGCATTGTAGCCTTCCCCCTTCCGGAGGTGAAATGATCAAAAGATTGGCCTCTTTACAGTCTGTTATACTTCTGTCTAAGAAAACCCAATTTGCACAAGCAAATAAACTAGCTCATTATAAAACTGAGGGGTCAGCCTGAGTCAGATAAACTCCGAAGTCAGACAGCTGAAGAAACAAACTTTTATTTAAGCCACAGCACAGGTGATCCTAAGAGGAAACAGTAAATCCCCATAGAGCCACAACTTCCACATTGGGCAACAGAGAGCACGAGGAATGGAGGGGCAGGGAGTGCAATTCTCTAACGCCACATGGCTCAGCACACATTTAATCAGGAACAACAGATCCCAGCCTTGCATTCAAAGGGGGGGAAAGGCAAATAGAAAAATCAAACACTGTCGTCACAATGCAGCGAGTCAAACATTATTGAAATCATAAGGACTAATCAGTTTCTTGCCTTTTCTTTCCGTTTTTAAGAGACCGGAATTTCTTCTTATTCTCTCCCCTCCAGGAAAGAAAAACCAAACAGCCCCCTCCCTAAAAGAATCCCAACCAATCCTGTTCTTCTTTTGGACATTGCCTAGTTACCAATATCAAGCACAGGTTCCATTTTTCCCTTCCTGATGAAAGGAATAAAGCCTGACTGCATCAGGACTAGTCAAGAGGAATGACTTCAAAAAATAAAAAAATCAGGATACCTTACCAGGCATCTTGAAATTTTTTTTTTTTTTTTTTTTTCTTGGTAAGTTTATATATAACCTCCCTGGTGTCAAATCAATAACATTTTGTCCATTTTATAAGCTTGATAGGCATTTCATTTTCAAAAAGAAACAAATTTTTATAAGAAAATAACACACTTAACCTCACAGGCGTTTCTAAGAGATTCCAGATCGATAAATCCTGATTTGAATGAAACTTGCAAAGACACACACCCATACCTTAGGGAAATAAAGAGTGTTTATGACAGCTTCAGCCTGTTATTGTATGTCCTAAGGATTGTTCTGTTCATGCTGGATTCTAGGCCACTTTCTTGTTTCCTTGTTGAGTCCCCCTGCCAAGCAGAGTTACAATTTAGATTGCTGTACTTTTTTCTATGGAAACCTAATAATCACTGTTTAACTTAAAATTTGCCACAATTTCTGTGGGAAAAGGTATTTTACTGTGTATTGCCATATAGTTCAATTTTGGTCTAAAAATACATCTCTTTCTTCTGCACTGACTCAACATGTGGAAAAAGTGCAACATTTGAACTACCACAGGTGTAGGTAAAAAAATATTAGGTACCCCGTCTATGACACTTAATGTTATTATTCCATGACACCTGCTCCAAGAAACAGTGTCACGTATCAAAATAAAGGTAAATATTTTGTAATGCCTGTACAATAGAGAACAGACACATTTAGACATTTCATAAATAAACAGACAGAAAGATAAATAAACAAATACGTTGAGACATTTGCTGGTGTTAGTGAATGCAAGAGACATGCCACAGCTGGCAGGAACGTGCCTTGTCTCAGGTGTTAGCCATGTTTTCCCAATTTTCTGCATCCACTTGCTTCAGTGGAGCACGATTTTGTAACTCTGTAATCCAGAATCTTTGTACAGAATGCCATTATGACAAGTAATAGGCTTTTAATTTCCCCAAATGCTTTCTCATGCATAAAGTTTCGCCAGTAATTTTCACATTACACACCAGCAAATTGTATTTCATGCTGTATTCTGCAGAAGGGCTCCAAGTAGCTAATGCCAGTTTGAGGTGTGCTTGGTTTTAAACCATCCTAGTGCTAAATGATGTGGATTTATTGACAATAAACAGAAAGCAAAAGATGAACACTGAGCTATTCCTACAGTGACGAATGAGGTGTCCACGCATCAGACCTGGAGCTGCGGGTGAGCAGGTAAAGTAGAAGGAGCAGACAGGAATTTAGTGAACTACAGTTTTACTAAAAGAAGTTTTGAAGTGTTACCCACCTCCTGCACTCCTTGGGCTTCGTGAATCGCTCAATTTATCCTGGAGAGCAACATTTGATGTCACCACAAATTCCACTGCTTAGCTCATTGCAACACGCAGTAGTTGAGAAG
The DNA here is from genome assembly GCF_971803275.1 of Cyanistes caeruleus. Classification (NCBI taxonomy): domain Eukaryota; kingdom Metazoa; phylum Chordata; class Aves; order Passeriformes; family Paridae; genus Cyanistes; species Cyanistes caeruleus. The sequence goes on from NC_141705.1 coordinate 78,013,394, forward strand.
TCACAGCTGGCACATTGTCAAACAAGGAAATCCACTGAAATCAGGAGCAAGAATTGTTCTAGTGAATGAAAGAAGAAAAAGATCACCACAGAAAAAATAGAGGGGGTTGGGGCACTATCTGAAACTGTGTTACTAAACATTTTTCATTATTAATAGAACCATGGTACTGATCTAGCACTTTCATCACGGAGACTGTGCTGTGTGCATCATGCAAGGACATACTGGTTTTGTGGGGTTTTCCTCACTTTTCCCCCTTCAAAAAAACCCAAAAGCTCATGCTGAGATCAAATGGACAGAGGAGAGTGGGGTGAGCAATATTAAATCAAGGGCTTGATAGAAGTTGCTCTGTCTTGTTTTATTCTCCCCACCACCAGGTTCAGACTTAAGAGGAATCATTGGTTAATCCCACCTTAGCTCTCTCCTTTTTAAATTTATAGTATTATTTTTTTCTAATGTTATATTTTAGAAGATTTACCAGATTAATGTTCCCTGTCCACCACAACATTTTGGTTACTACCATCAAAATTAGGTCTGACTCCATGTGAAAACATTCCTATTGCATGGGTAATTTTTCTTTTTTTTTTTTTTTTTTTTTCATTCTGTTTAAGCACTAGGTATATATCTCACTTGTTCCCTAATTTCCTGGATATGATATATATTTCCTCACTGAAGTCACATGATGACACAGGCCTGCACTACAGCTTTGCTCTATCCTGTCAGAGGCATCAAGTTACTAGGAATGTCAATGGACTTCTAAGTAGAAATGGGTTAGGAGAGAAAGACAAATATATTTAGTAAGATTTTTCCAGAGAACACATGTTGCCCTGAAGCAAACAGTTTAGTATGCAGCTGATTGTGTCTGTATTAAAAATAAAAGAAAAAAAAAAAAGGGGAGAATTATTGTTGTCTAAAAATTTCCATTCTTTGAACACAATCTAGAGCAGTAAAGTCAAAAATCTTCCCAAAGCAAACATGGAAGAGCCATCTTAAATGCTGGAAAACTAATGTCAACAGTATGGAGCATGCCACAGAACTTTCCAATTATTTCACTTTTCATGCAAGGGCAAGGGATCAAACTCTGTTCTTAGTGGCACACTGCAAATGAGGTAATGGGCCCCTGAGCTGGCTAGGGCTAATCTCAGATCTGAAGGGGACAGGAGAGGCAGATTCCCTTCCAAAAGGAAACATTCTCTTCTCCAGCAGCTGGAGCAGGTCCTGTATGGTATGCAACATGCCAACAGGAATGGAAGGACAATACAGTCAAAAGGAAAAACAACTGAGGAGGGGGGGTGGGGATGGAGAATGTATAAAAATCACAGCTGATACCATTTCTCCCATACACTAATACCTTGAGGAGTTCAAAGGTTTTCCATGCCTATGGCATTTGGCAATTATAATCGCACAGTAAAATACCTAAGGTTAATGAGTAACCTCTAAAGGAAGTTACTTCACATAATGACAGCAATTTCTCTGAACTAAATGTTAATAATCAGGCCTGTAATACGGTGAGAAGGAAATAGTGGGCAATTGGCAAATGGAACTCTGTTACCTAGTAACAAGTCCTTGAGGTATGAGCCGAAAAAATTTGAGCAGGCAAAACATTTCCAGGCAGGCAGAGCAGCTTGACAAACACAAAACATTTTGCAAAGCCGGCAACTGTCCATGACATGGAAAGTGGAAGCAGATGCGGCAAATTACCTCGTTAACAGGCGGTCTGAGGGACAATTAGCTAATGGCACAGCAAAGGGAACGCTGTCAGGTAACCAGCAGCAAGGACAGGGCAGCAGAGTTCAGGTTACTCTGCAGATAAAAGGGAATCCTGCTCCTTACACTGGCATCGCTCATTCCCAGCTCTGCGGCTCCTGTGCCCTTCCCCTGCCCACCGGGAGATAAGGGGAGCGCTGCCGTGATTCCAGGCAGGGTGCGAGAAGCAGCCCCGCTGCTGACTCAGCAGATCCACCCCGGGCACCGCGGTAGAGCCGCGGAGGGTTTCGACACCTGTGTTATGAATGGGGCAATGCCATGCGTGCTCTGCTCCCAGCCAGGGTTACCTGCAGTTTGCCAGGAGGGAGAGCATGACGGTGATTTGCCTCAATCAAACACACCAAGCAGGATTTCCCAAATGTTCCCTCAGAACAACAAATGCACCGTCAAAATCATCTTTAAAAATCCATCTCCTTTCAGGCACAGCGCAGGAAACCACGTACCCACCTCTCTCTCCATCCTGTAAAATCTCTTTGACAGGTACAGGAACTGCACAGAAAATAAATAAATAAATAAATAAAGGTTTTGCCAATCTCCTTCGTGCATTTTTTTGCCACAATCAAATGGCATGTTTTATCTGTAAAGCTGGACAAACCAGCTCTTTCCAGAACATTGGTAAATCCTGTGTAAGCCACAACTGAAAAACATTTCCTACAGCAGCCTTACCCTCCCAAAGCCAGCCTGGCCCCTACCGTGCTCAAAAGTGTGTCCAGAACCATGCAAAGTCTTGGATTTGTGCACTCCATCATGACTGCTCATCAATATCACCAGCTGAAGCACCACAAAGGACATGAATGACGCCTCATTCCATCCTACATCATCCCACGCACAACTTCTGCTTCCTGGCTGAAGCTGTTCATCAATTTACAAATAACAAGTATGGCTAATGTGTGTCCTGTTCCTGACTTTTTCCCCTTATCTTAAAAGCAAACAAGGAAATTTGTGTTTCAGATGTGATGTTAATGCAAAAGTAAATTTTGTTTTTAAAATGCACAGAGCCCAGGAAATGCATATTTAAGCTCAGTTCTAAGCCATGAGCAAAACCAGCATTTTCATTCCATGACTATGATTCTGGACAACACAAGACACTTCAGTGCTCCCATATTTGCATAAATTTAGATCCAAACTAATTCCTGCAGGAGATGACTCCAGAAAAAGATGCCCCAGCAAAGCAAACACATCAGCAGGGAGCAAGGGAAAGATGGGACCACTCTTGCTTGGGTGATATACCACAGACCAAAGCATCCCTTGGCTCCCCTCCATTTAATTTCTCTCCTTGCAGAACTCCTTGAAAAAGACAGATCATACCCTACAGCCTAAAGACAGCAATAAGCAGAGCATAATATTTAAACAATCCTGATACTGAAAACCTGGAACTGATTGGAATTCCAAGTCCCTAGGTAAGAATATTTCTCAGGAGGAAACAGCTGGTTGGCCTTCAAGCACTGTGCTTGCCACACATGCCCTTAATCAATTTGGTCTAATTTCACTAACTTGAGGTACTTAAATCAGCTATGTGGTTTCCTCATCTTATTTGGACTCAGAAGAGAGCACAGACAGAAGTGACTGAAGAAAACTATTCCAGCAAGAGTCACATGAAAGCCTTTTAAAACTATCAGATCTTGCTTTAGACATACAAAAAAAATATAAGATCAAATTTGGCAGAACTCTGTGTTCTAACTAGTTTCCACTATCAGACAGAGAATACATGTGCTTACTTAGACAGCAAAGCTTATCCCTAAATCCTGAAGGACAGGCACAGTTGCAAGGATTGCTAAAAACCACGGGCCAAGTCTGATGGTAGTGCTGCAATGTTGCTTCTAACACTTGAGCAGGTTCACTTTGTGACTTTATCCTATGTCAACAAGCCCAACTTTATCCTATGTCAACACATATGGGCAGGATGTTATTGGTGAACAAAAGCCACCAGTGACCAACAGTACACAGGTGAAGCATTGGCTATAAAACCAGGATTGATAGAGAAATAATTAGAGATTTGGCACTTGCCATTGCTCAGATACCTGACTCCAGGAACAGGGGAGCTGACTGCTTTCCAGGAACAGCCAAGCACCCACTGGGGACCCCTTCACAGCACCCAAAAGCAGGAGCAATCAGAGCCACAAAGCACGTTCTTACCTGCCCTGATAGAAACCAATATTGATCATGGCACATTCTGGATATTTCAAGGAAGGCGAGAGGGTGGCCAAGGAAGCCCCAGATGGCCCATGAGCAAGCAGTGTACTCCATGTGCCAGGGCTACACTGAGGCGTCTGGCAGCGGGGCTGGATTGGCTCTGGAGCCACAGGGCAATCGGAGCCCGTGCCTGCGAAAGGCAGCAAGGCAGCAGAGCTGCCGGAGCCAACGCCACCAGGTCATCCTGGGACACAGCCACATCCGGGGTTTTGTTCCTTTCCATAATGGCCCAAGCCACGAGGCTCCTGTGGAGCTGCTGGCAGCACCACCTGCGAGTCATTCCTGGGACGAGTGCTCTGAGGTGCGAGGTTTGTAGCCCGAGGCATCTGGCAACATCTCGGCTTTGGCAGGCGGCTGCAAAGTCAGGGAAGCTGGCTGCCCCTCACCCAGAGCTTCACCCGGGCAGGCTGGAGCAGCTGGGGGGCCCTGGCTGCAGACAGTGTCTCTTTGCACAGCCGAATTCACGAGATGCACGGCCGTTCGGAAAAAATAAACGAGGTCACGGATTTTTATTTATTTATTTATCTTCACAACAACCAAAGGCTGCTGCTAAAAAAACCTTTCCTCCCTCTAGTACGTGCCCTAAGAAAGCTTCACCCTGGAGGCTGGCCATAAAGACGTTTGAAACAAACTCGACACTGGACTCATCATCTGCACCTCGGCCTGATCCTCCTGCCTTTGCCTACCCCACTTGTACAGTAGAAGAACTCTTATCGCCAACCAATCTCAAGTGACTCATTCTACACTTGTGCTAGGGAGATCAGAAGGAAGCCTCGTGACTTATAATCCATAGTTAAAACTGCAAGAGCATAAAGACAAGTTATCTGGCAAAATGAAAGTTAAATAAATACAGGTGCCTTGTGGTTGCTACTTGCTGATCTGGCAGCAGTTGTTAGTCATTTCATCAGAAGGCCCATCTGCGAGGATCTAAGAGTCAAAAGCTTTGATTGCCTGCCCTTTATGTTGTCTGGCTCCTCTTCACTCATTCTCGAGAGCCAATGAAGGCTCGGAGTAGTAACAGAAACCTATCCAAGCCATGCTGTTCTGCAGATGTTAAAAAGATAAATGCACAAACTGTGAAGGAGCTCACACAATACATGGCAAACGTTTTGATTAACTGCCCTAACTAGAAGTCACAGACTCCAGGCTCTCCTAGCGTGTGTTTTGGCTTTTGAGAAAGGAAGTCTGTAAAGGGGTTTTCTGTGAGTTTCTGTCATCCTGAGGTTGCTCAGAGCCAGGCTCAGCCCACTGCTCTGCAAGTGGGAGAAGGCTGCACTGTAGAGGAACTGGTATGGTTGCACTGCAGGGAGCAGCAGGAATCAGATCCCTTTCAGGGAGGCAGCGACAGGAGCATGGGACACTGCACCCACCACTGGGGAGCAGCTCCACAACTTCAAAGGAATTCCTCCTCCTTCCTTCAGTCTGCCCAGTGGCCTGGATACCGGAGTCAGGCACACAGCCCTGTGTTTGGCCCTTTGGGAATCACAAGCGGAAAGAACCACAGGGAGCAAGCAGAGCATGAGGCGGTACTTGGGACTTTCTTCAAGCCCACCAGGGGTTGGAGCTTTGCAGGAAGCCAAGTGACATTTCTCAGGCTTAAAAACCAGAACAGCACCTGCCATGAAATATTTTGTGCCAAAAGAGAGAAACCAACATCACATTCACAAAATACCTCACGTGTCCAGCAGTGAAACCGGCCCGTACGCCAGGGAAAACATTGCATCCACACATGGAACTTCGGCACTCGCTGCTGAACTTGCGTCTCTCAAATTTCCAGTCCTGAACAATATAGGACAGCCCCAGAGACTCTGTGCATTGCAAGGGGTGTTGGCACAAGCTGACTGAAACCAAAAGAAATTCAAATTCAAGGCTGAATCGCTTTCCTTACCTCATCCCATTGTACTTAGTTATTTCAGCACATAATTGCTAACATCCTTCATTGATCTGAAATTCCTGTGGATACAATAAGGCCAGCCACGGATGGATGCTAGCCTTCACTCTGAGTATACAGGCTTTTGTCACAGCCCCTGGGCTCAAAAAGTATAAAGCTTTCAGAGTGTCAGTGACCTAAATACATCTCTGAAAGCCCCAAGTGCATCTGTGGGCGCCCCTCATGATGCATTCAGCCCATTTCCTGCAACCACGCCAAAAGCCTGAGGCTGCCCTGCACAGGCAGCTCCTCTTCCCAGCCCTGTTGACTTGTCCTTTTTTCCACTTACAGTCATAAAATCATTTCCTCCTCCTCCTGGGCTCTGCATTAGCTATGATTAACTGCCACAGGGCATCCTACTTTTAAATTCCCTGTGCAGCCCCATCTGAGGAGTTTGGTGTTGGTGCTTGGAGAGGAAGATTCACTGGCGCATAAAGGTTTTATTATTCCGAGAGCAGGGACAGATGTGCAGGTGATTTTTTTTTTCTCTCCAAAGGTGAAAGGGACAAATTACTGTAACACATGAGAATATAACCTAGAATTATTGTAATGCAAGTAAGAGGAACAAATTGGGAGATGTGTATGAAATTGATACACTTTGATATTAACATCAGTTTTACATATAGATATGGGGACTACATACATATATATATATATATTTAAATATATACTAAGGGGAAACATCACCTAATAGATATTTTTTCACACCTAAAAAACTATGAGCATCATTCTTTTAAAAAAAACTATTGAAATTATTTAAATTATTTGAAAATCATTTGAACTCACATACAAAATACACTCCGAGAAAGCCTTTACGATTATTTCTCATGGTTCAGTAGAAGTAAATGCTCTATTGAGCCTGTGTTTGAAAATATTCAGTCCCAATACATATATGGGAAACATACCACCCTGGAGGTGAGAAATATATATTCCTGTCACTTTCCAAAAACAGCTTAGAAGACAGTGGTGAAATCAGCACAAAAGTGACCATCTGGGGTTTGTCTGAGGGAGCAATAAGATGTAGAAGTGAAAGAGAAAAAAAAATACATGGAAATTACAGGTCCTCCTTCCTGTATGCAGCAGTAATACATTTTGTTGAGACAGAAGTCCTCAACACATAAATATATCTAATAAATATGATATAATATCCAAACCTCCAGCAAATCTACGATCAAGAAAAGGGAAAGTTAAAACAAGCCAAACCTCTGATTTTCACAGACACTGCAAGAGGCTCATTTTAAATAGCTGCTCACTCCCTCCCTCCAGTAGGATCAGTCTTGGATATTTTTAAAATGTCCATCTAAAATTAGATTTACCTAAACTGTGATGGCCTCTACAGCGAGGGAAAAAATACTGGGGATGTACGCGTTCATTCCAGAATTAGATTTCGATTTTCCCTGCGACTTTTTAACAACCCATCTCAGCCTCCCTTTGGTTTTCAAATACTACTGGCCGGGACTCGAGGTTCCCCTGCTAAAAACACTTATTTTCTCTTCACACATCGCCACTTTTTGCGGGGAGAGCCACAGCTCGAAGCCCCGGGGCTGCCTCAAGGCTGAGCGCGCTTGGCAGCAGCTGGAAAAGTGGGTCAGTGGCTGGCAGCTGAATGACCCCGTTCCAGGCGCGATTCAGGATGTGTCCCAACCTTTGGGGAACGGCAGGGTTTGTTTGCTCTCGGGGAGGTGCGGGTTATCAGCTCGGCGGGGAGCGGAAACAACCCAGCGGGGCAACTTTTGTGAGGATAAGCAAAGCTCCGGCTGCCCCGGGGCGGCCTCTCCCCTTTCCATGGGAGGCTGTCTCGGCGCAGGTATAAAACCTTATTAACCTGCCGCAAAACAGTGACCAATCCTTCTGGCACATCTGGAAATAGATCAGTGAAGTCTGGGGCGCCATCTTCCCCACAGTGACAACCGCGATGGCTCCGCACATCACCTCAGCCCCGTGCAGCCGGCTGGGCACCGTGACACCTCAATGGCACGGCAGACAAAGCTGCAACACGCCGCCCGCTGTGGTCTCGGGGAAGAAGGCTGCTGGAAAACGCCCAGTTCCAGCCATTTTCACGGCGGGTTCAGCACCGCCAGGCCCTCCGCGGGTCGCCTCAGGCTGCGCGGGCTCGTGAGGGGGAGCTGGGTGGCGGGAACAACGCCGCCATTTCCTGTCGCCCCTCAGAGCCCTGAGACGGGCGGGAGACGTGAGGGGGCACCTGGGGCAGCGCCCGGCGAGGTGGGAATGGCGCCAGCGCCCGGCACCATCGTCCTCCGTCCCCCTCAGCGCCTGCGGCCGCCTCCACACCCCGTGCCCTGAGAGGGGAGGCATGAGGGAGAGAACGCTGTGTCCCCTCCGCGTCCCCTCGGACACCTTCGCGGTGAGGTGGGCTCAGCCCTGCAGACAGAAAGCGGACAAAGAATCCCCCGAGTGCAGCCACTGACTCCGATTTCTATTATCTCAACACCCACTTTGTTCCCTATGGTCATCACTTTCTAAAAACTGGGACAAAAACATCTCTCCAAGAGGCTGGCGGGTGCTTTTGGCACATCTAGGCAGTGCCAGGACTCTATTCCAGCCTAGCAAAGCATCAGCCACATAGAAGCGTACTTCCTGCAGATTTCAGAGCACTTAAAATCACCTCAGACCACTTAACTTCACAGAGATAAAATCTTCTCACTGCAGTGGCACTATGTGCCACATTAGACCTTATTGCTAGGAAAGGGAACTTTAACATGAAAACAAACCCCTTAATGTTATCCTTAAAAAAAAAAACAAACAAAACATTAAAATCTTAGAAGAGCCCAAAATGCAATTCAAGCACCCAGAGATCACCAATGGCCACACGTGTGCACGCTGTGCTGCAGCCTGTGATACTGCATTGTGTCCTCAGTGACTCGCAGCATCATTTCAAACCCATCAGCATGCCAGGAGCTGCTTTAAGGGAGATGCCAACAATTTTCACCATTGCTCTTTCCTCTTTTTCCCTTCCCCACCCTCCCCCAAAGAGCCAGCTTTCACACAAAACCCGTTTTTCTTCAGGTCGCTCTGAAGAAGATGCTGTTTTGACAGACTCGTGCATTTTCCCTCTCGCGAGTTCATGGAAGCCCTGCCAAAGAAAGTGATATATGGCCAGAAAGAGACCCTCAACCTCACCCTAATTAGAAGCCTTCACTATTCAGCAGGGTTTCAAGAGGACAGAAGCCCGAGGCAGCTGGATGGGAATACGAACCATACCATGCTCCAGCAGCTTTCTCATATTCATCCAGTGACCGAGATCCATCTGTTTATCATCAGCTGCATTACAGTCGGAGACAAAGTGTATTGTTAATAGGGTGTGTTTGAGAGAAAAGTCACAAGGAAGTGCCCTAAACTAAGTGATTTCTGAAAGTAATGGCTACGGAGCACATACCACACAGTAGCACAGTGCTAATGGATATTTTTCTTCAGTCATGGCCATTAACTGTGTGGTTCTGCCAGAAAGATCCAAAAATAAAATAGAAGGGGTGGCAAAGCACCTTATCTAGATAAGATATTTCAGTTTCTAATTAGTTCTATCTTTGATTCCTTTTTCTTGTGAGGAAGACAGGATTGGTCATACATTATCAGTAGAACAGCTCCTTTTGGCCACAAGCTTGTCCCTGACACTAACATTGGACAATGCTTCAGAGCATGCTGAACGTTCTCCAAGAAACATGATTACATAAACCAGTTCCAAAGCATTAATTAGTTTGCTTCATCACCCTCACTCAAGTTCCTGTCTCTAAAATAACAAGTCATGAATTATCACATATGACTGTTAAAATATATGAGTAGCTATTATCACATACTGCATGTTGTCTAGAAGCTGGGGGTTGTGCTTTTAGGGCCATAATCCTGTTCTGTTCAGCACTGTATGGAAAGGAGAAGCAACCAGGACACACCACCACATTTTCACTAAGGCACTGTGAAAATGCAGCTGACCTGATGCCACCGAGAGACATCCCACACAGAGTTTGGAGACTGGATCAGTGGAGAGCAACAGATTCCCTGCTGCTGAAAAAGCACTCAGTGGCCATCAAAAGTAAGTAATTTTTTTATTTTTTTTTAATTTTAATTTATGACAATGTAAGGAGATGTCAGAGTTCTTCCTAGTCTAGGCCTTCCTAGAGCTACTTGGACTTATATTGATTTAAGTGTGGTGCCCCTTGGAGATGGGATAAAAAGCTGGACACTATGGAACACACAAAATGCAACCAGATCAGCAGAAGGCTTTCAGTCCTTGAAGCCTCTAAAAATCAGAAATAGAGACACCTTGCAAGCAACACACCCAGGGTTATTTTAAAATCAAAGGTTATAGGGTGGATTTCTTTTTTTTTTCCTGTTGCCCTTGTTTCAGCTTTCAGAAATTTAATGTCGTTCCACACTATCAAAGCATTCATTCATCATCTTGATTTCTTGCCCCTCCCATTGTAAACTCTATTCTACCACCTTTTGCTCACTTCCATGCAGCCACTGTTCTCAGCAGGCTCCCAGAGAAGACTGTCTGGAGGCAAATAGGCACTCGGGTAACTCGAGCAGATTAGCTCATCTGGTACCAGGATTTATAAGGATGCTTGTTTTTACAAAAGTTTGTGTGCTTATTTCGTAAAAGATAACTATCGTAAAAATTAGCAGTTTTCTTTCCTATACAAATAAAGATGGTTTTGTTTGCTAATAGAAGTTTGAGTGTCTGAGTTTGAAGTCAGGGTAGAAATAAAAGCTTGAGCTGGACCTTTTCCAACAGGACCTAAACCCGGAAGAATTACAGTAGTCTCGTGATCCAGCGAGGAGTTATATAACACTTGCCAGTGCCATGTGGAGTTATTTCTAAGGATGATGTCACACTTTGATCTGTGGCCCTGTTCTGTGAGGTGATTTTCACAGCAGGTCCAGGCTGCCATCTACTATTGGAATGGGCTGCACTCACAATCCTGTACAAGAGGTCGTTTAATCACAGTTACCTCTCTGCTCATCCCAGCAGCTTATGCTTGGCTTGAGCACCACTTCCAAGTAGGGCTGCAGCCCTGACCTGAATAAATCAGGAGCTGGGGAATTTATCACTTTCTTTGGTGGTTTATATACTGGTTATTAAACATCCCTGCTAAAGATACATGCCTTTGCTCTGAGTTTTCTGGTTTCAAGTTCAGTCTTGTGACTTAGCCAGCTAAATTGCAGAGCCCTTTAGTACGTATTTCCTCTCCACAAAGGTGTTTAAAGTGCTGTAATCAAGTCACTCCTCAGCCTTTCTTTGTGATAAGCTTAAATATAAGGAATTCTTGATCTCCTTCTCTCCATGCAAAACACGAGCCTTTAAAACAGCTCCCAAGATTTCTGCACTCTCCCATCTTTCAGCATCCTCTTAAAAGCACAAGCAACGAGAGGGAATGCCATACTCCAGTGCATTAAGTGCACTTGTGTCCCCTCTGAACTCGAAATCCTTTCCCAGATGTTTTATGGGGCATAGGTCCCCTTTAGGAGGCATGAATCTCATACCAGCCTGTCCATCCCTTAAATTTGTGTCTCTTGTTTTCTAACAACCAAGGAGTCTCCTTCACACCCCTTCCAACAGTGCAGCACTGCACAGATGTGGCATGGCCCAAAAAGGGCCTTTGAGCTCTCTCCCGTTGCTTTGACACTTTTCCCTTCAGCTTCCACTGGAATTGCCACCGAAACCACCATTAAATGGCAGCGCACTTCAGATTAAAGGAAATAATCTCTGATTTAGTTTGTGTTGCAGATGAGTTTGGGAGGAAAAGCACATTCTGACAGCTACTTCCATTCCATTGTGCTTTTTTGTTTTTGAAAGAGAGAAGGCCATTTGTTTTCAATTTGTCTATAAATAATAGAGGAAAACACAGCTGAGGGGCCCAGTGTGATTTTTATAGAACGTTCATTTTTAGAAATCTGATAAGCTTAACCACATATGTTTGAAATCACAGCAATATAAAATAGAGAAATCTAACAAAAAAAAACCCCACTTGTCATGCAATCTATTATTTATTTTATCTAGAACTTAGCAGCATTTGTCAAATATTGTGTGTTGGGGGCAACTTTGGACCTAAATTCTGAACACATGGAGAAGTATCTTACAGACAGAATTAACAGATTAGGACTTAAATTTTTATGAGGTCAGAACTGGGGAGTTTTTCCCTGGATTGAGAGCGACCTCATAAGCCAGCATGACAATTAATTAGCTCCTGTTTATCCAAGTGAGCCAGGAAGGCAATGGACTACACCTGAATTCCTCTCCAGCTGTGTTGGTACAGGTCAGATCTCAGAGATTACCAGTGGTGATATCTGTTCCTCAGCCAGGGTACAACAGCAAATCCTTTATTTCTAGTCCCCTTATTTCCTCAGAAAGATCATATTTGAAAACAAATATATACATGAAGGAGGTGAATTATGCCACTCGTGTACCAAGAGAAAAATCCCCCAACCTGGAGTATTTAGTATGTTACCTGACCAATCAGAGGATTGCTGATTTACAGTGCTGATCTATGGTACACCAATCTCAGGAGACCAGAGAAAAGATACGCAGCTCAAATGGAATATTATGCCTTAGAATGTTAAATTCTCTCTTCCCACTCCTAGCACTATAAAAATTGTTTATGACCCTATTTGTCTGCTGCTTTCCTGAAGTACAATCACGTCGTGTCACACCCATGCCATTTAACTCCTATATCATGAAGTGTTTGTTACTAATGCAGCACTGAAGAATATTTCTGATCTGACTTGAATTTTTAGTGCACGTGGGTGAAGCTGCTGGAAATGGTGTTGTTGGAGAAGGGCTGTTTTCAGCTGGATCGTAGCATGTGAAAGCTGCAGGAAGCCATTAATAAGCAGAAGGGTTTTATTACAGAGGCTCTGGCCACTACCTTGTAAGGTCTCCACAACATCAGAAACCCAGCCTGTTTGTATCAGCACAGTGCCTGGAAGAGATACAGCAGCCTGGAGAGGCTCCTAAATCTTCACAGGAGTTGCACTTCTAAGTGCAACTTCCTATATAAGGAAGCAGGCTGTGTGTTAAAGGAAAAGCGAGACTTACGGGAAGATTTGAGGACGTGAGAACACTTCCCATGACACCAGTTGGCTGGAGCCATCTGTCCAACATGGGGAGTAATCATAAGAGCTCATAGGAAAGAGCAGGCAGCAAAAAGACAAGCTTGCCAAGGGGCACGGGGCACTACAGCAATCATCCCTGTCCTTTCATCCCTGCCGGATTCCTCCTGAAGGATCAGTGTGGGGTAACAGAGGTGGCTATGAGGGAGTCCAAGGGGAAGAGAATGGGACTGCAGCCATTCCCATTGCTGGCTGTGAAGGGTAAGCTCAGCTTTCAAGCCTTTAAGAATTCCTTTCTCCTCTGTTCCACAGAAAGGCCTGACAAACTAACAGTGATATACAAAGATTCCTGCTTTAAAAAAAATGTATTTCCTACAGTTTTAAGAGCTGGTGTTTGCCCAGTACACTCAGCTATGGTGTGTGCTGGCCTGCCTAGCTGATGGCACACACTGCAGATATATCACATCCAGACTTTCAGAGAGACAGAAGGGGAATTGCTGTGTCCACAGTCTTCTCAGACTTCCCTCCAGGTGCTGTGCTGGCAGCAGGCCCTGCTGCTCCCTAGAGAGGCAAGCAGCGCTCTTGACTCAGAAAATGTTAGCAGACAATAACTAGTCATTTCAAGAATATGTTCTGTTTTCAGATAAACACACACAGAACATGATGGAACAAGACTTTTTTCACAAAGGAAGCTGCCCTGTCTCACTGGACTCAGTCCTGATTGCGCTTGCTTAGACATCCAGCCATTACTGGAACCTAAAGGGAGTGTTCAGCCAAGTGCATTAGGGCAGGAGGTTGCTTAAAGACCTTGGCTTTAGCCCCCAGTGATTTTGGAGCACTGAGTTTAAAACCACCCACCATGGTGTCTGTGTTTGTAGTATATTGATTCACATTGCCCATGTACACGCCCTGGGAGGACATGACAGATTTGTTCCTGTCATCTTTTACCACTCCTTAAGGAAAATATGTAACCAGCATCCCACCTGTCACATACTGAGTCACCTCCCAGTTAAATACATTTCTTACTTGTATTTTTTTCTATTCAGCAGATAAACATGCTTCATTTGTCAGCACAGTCACTTCCTCAGGAAAAGCACTGAAGGTTATTCTGTATCAGAATGCAGATCACCCAGCAAAACACTTGCTCTAAGACTTTAAATGCTCAGACTTTAGGAGCAATAAAGGTGCTGGGACCGATTTCAATCAGGTGCTGCAGGAAGGGGATCCTCTTAGGCTGGAAAGGGAATAGCTGAGTTGGCATGGTGGCCGGTTTGGTCACCCAGAGTGAACATCCTGCTGTCACGCAGTCATTGAAGCGTGGTGGTTTTACACACAGCAGTGCTGTGAGAGCTGTGCACGGAAAGCTGTCTGTGAGTCATGGGAACAGGTGGGCTCCCTGTGGATCTAAGCAGCTCTCAGCATCCCACGGGCACCAGGTCCCCACCCAGGCCAGGAGGGCCAAACCTGGAGCAAGAGTGGGCTGCACGAGTTCCCAGCAGTATTACACAAGCTACTATTGGATCTTGTTTACAAAGTTAATTTTTTTCCCCCTCTAAGAATATCTATTCTCCAAGCCTCCTCCACACATTACAGGGAATTATTGTCAATTCATAGAGGGGCGTAAAGTTTAGGGATTATAAATGGGTTGTTTGCTCCAGCTCATGGGGCAGTCTGGCAGCAGGATTAGGAGCAAGTTTGGCATTCCCACTATCTTGGCTTTGTGCTTTAATCAAACTTTATGTAAGATGAAGGAGGCCCAGGAACTCGCCGTACTATCTCTAATGTCAGGAACTGATTACAAAGGCACCAGTGCTTCTTGTTCTTGCCAATACAGCTCCAGTCTGGTAGAAAATTATTTGACTGAGGGCTGGTTCAGAAAGGAGCCATAAACAGATAATACCCACATGACTACAGGAACCAAGAACTTAATCTCTGATGGTTATTTCCCAAAGTAAATATTTAAATAAACTAACATCTAAAAAATAATAAAATGTAATTAGAGATAAGCAAGGTTATAAAAGTTATTTTCGTGTAGGCTGCAGGAAATTTTACTTCCAAATCCCCTCAGCATACAATGGGATTAAAAAGTCACTTTGACTTATAATAGACATTATAACCCAAGAGCAGATTTCCTCTGAATATCAAAAGGCACTTCCTATAATGGGAAATTGTCAACAGACCCACGCAGTGGCAAAGCAAGGGTTAGTTTATCACATGTGGATATCCTGTCAATATATTTGCACCTGCTTACAGCCTCCAGATTGATTTACGGCCAAAAGGGAAGGCTTCCAACTCCCTCATCCTGAAAGGTGCATCTCTTATCCATTATGAACCCCCCATACATCTTTACTCTCGCCTTTTTTTCTCTTAATGTGAAAAAAAAAGTCTTCTTTTTCTGCCCTAAAATTTCCAAATCACCATTCCTGTATTTCTAAAGTCACCATTAATCTGTCTGCCACATCTTTCCTTTATGTTCTTAAACCCCTCCAAAAACAACATGCCGAGAAAGGTGAAAAAAAAAGAAGAAAGAAATTCGTAACAACGCATTTTATCCCCATGACTGGGGAGCAGAGATGGTGGTAAACCGCAGCCAGGCCAAGCATCAGCCCGGCTCTGCGGGCTGCCAGCTCCGTCATCTGAGCTCAGGGAGGAAGAGGAGGAGCGGAGGCTGCAGCAGGTGCTGTGCTTGAATTCACAAGCGCAGTGACCCTCCCTAGGAGCATGGCAGGAATTTCAAATGGGATTAGCCACCCGGACAAGGGAAAGGTCATACTTGACATTTCCACTGGAAATTCTAATGCAAATAGACCTCTGATACTCATGACATTTTTTCACACACGTCTAGCAGCCATACATATGTAAAAAGGAAAATTATAAAATGTGATGACTAATTTATGTAAATCTCATAAAGGCAGTAAGACTGAGGGCTGAGCACATAGAAACATTAGTCAGGCGAAGGAGCACATGACTGTATTCCTCTTTTATTTGCTACCATTTAAAATTGGTTTATTTTGATAGGGTTGCTATCTGTGTAGCTTTCAAAAAGTGCTCAGTGCCTGTCCAAGGAGTATAGGACAGAGAGCCCTTGCTTGTAGTAAGGAGCACAGTGATCCCTTGGTTTCATTTGGAATGATTTTGGTTATTGACACGAAGGTGGGAGCTGAGCGAGGCAGAGAGGCTGTCTAGGAAGCCAGGGATTTTTACAGCCCACCTCAGGCCTGAATATTTACACACTGAAAAATCCTGTCTGAACACCCAAGGAAAACGTAAATTTTTGGAATTAGATCCCAATGCAATTCAAGTGGGATACTTAGAGCATGAGGATTACATGGAAAATAGTTCTACAGCAAAGCTTTTCTCACCTCAAGGAGCCTTAACAAGAACATGAGCATTGCAACATATCTCACACGGCTATTTCCATCATATATCTTGATAAGCAAATTTCCTTATCAGTTGTGTTCTTTGGTCGCCAAATTAGATAGAAAAAGAGTGTTTTGGTTCATCTACCCAAAGAAGAAAATTAGAGCTATCGGGCTGAACCACAGCAGAGTGGCTGGAAATTTTGGTTGTCGAGCTTTTGTTGTTGCTTTACACAGCAGACTACACTGCTCACCAAACCTGTGGTCAGCAGAGCTCTGAGGTATCTGCAGGTCTAAGTCAAAGCTACATATAAACTAAGTAGAGAAAAGCCAGTTCTCTCAGCATCTTATTCAAAGTTCTGCTTTCAACACAACCAGGAGCGGTTTTACCCCGCTTCCCACCATCGCCCACTTTATTTCAATATGTCTATTTCTGCACTTTTGTATTATTCCAATGGACAGTGCCTCGTTTTCCTCAGTTGGGGGATTGAGGAAAACATTTATTAAACTCCTTAAAGCTTGTTTATTTTTCTTAAGCCTAATTACCTGCCCGCAACGACTTAATTTTGTTTATTACAAGTTTTAAAATGACAAGTTCATCTGCCACCGGAAAGCAGCGCTGCTTTAGCGACAATGAAAGGCCGCAGCCCTGCAAGCACTTATGCATATGCTTCACGTTTTGCATGTAAATAGTCCCATTGACTAAATCCCCCTTCTTTGAAAGGGAAGAAAAGGCTGAAAGGCAATCATTGTTTTCCCAGGCAAACAGTGCTGGAGAAGAAAGGAACAAGTTAGGAATATAGAAAATTAACTCATTTCCCTTCGCCCACCACATGCATGCATATCCTGAAACTCCTAAATTTACTTCAAGGATCTAAAGTCTCTTCTGTATGAAGCCCAGTTTTTCAGTGTCTCAATGCTTTGTTAGTTTTCCAAGGCAATTTATTTAGGCAGATCTAACATGGTGCAAAAAAACTTTTAAAAGATAATTCAAGAGAAAACATTATGAGCAAGCCAAGACCAGCTCTGATATTCAAACTCCTTCTGTAAGTGTGAAAATAAAAGGAGTCAGGGGAACTCAAACAACTATCTAGGAAGGAAAAATGCATTCAAACACGGTAGAAATTAAAAAATTCAAGACAATCTTCCCCTGAGCTTCCCAGATAGCTCCATCCCCATTTCATCTGAGCTGGATAATAGCAGGTGTATTGCTTCAAGTTAAAGTCACCTTAGGATAGACGTGGCAGCACTGATCACAGAGTCACAGAATGGCTTGTTTTGGAAAGGACCATGTAATTCCAGCCCCCTGCCATGGGCAGGGACACCTTGCACTATCCCAGGTTGCTCAGAGCCCCACCCAACCTGCCCTTGGACACTTCCAGGGCTGGGGCATTCACAGCTTCTCTGGCCAACCTGTGCCAGGGCCTCACCACTCACACAGAGCAGAATTTCTTCTTTGTGTCCAAGCTAAACCCACCCTCTTTCAGTTTACAGCCGTTCCCCCTTGTCCTATCATGTATTGTCAGCAAAAAGTGGTCTCAGACCTGGCAGTGTCCTAGAGGATAAGAAATCTCCTGGCTTCCCTCTCTAAGCAAGAGGAGGAGCAGCTCACAGCCTTGACCTGAAGCTTCCCCCCACTACAAAAGAGAATGGAAAAGACGAAGCTTTTTTTTTTTTTTTGCCTGTCTCTGCCCTACAGCAGCCCTGCCAGAAGCACTGACGTCCATTTAGGGCCCTGATGCTCGGGCACAGCCTGAGAGCCCCGTGCTGCAGCCCAGCCCAGCGTCCCACCAGGTGCAGTCTGCGGGCAAAGAGGTGTGGAACAAATCTGAAAACAACATTACTGAGGGCTGTGGGCAGCTCATTAACAGCAGCACTGACATCAGCAAGTGGAAATAGTCCCCTGTTACTCACACACACACACACACACACACACACACACACACACATCACACGTGGGTTCCTACGCCAAAAACCAGATCTGCTGCTTTGCCTCAGACTGGCTCATGTTTTTTTCCGCTTGATAAAGTCTCATGAGTTACTCTGAAGTTTCTTCCATCACTGACTTCTTTCAAACCTGACTATTGTACCACCATTACTGAACCCACATGAGAGATTTGGCAAGTGGAAAGAATTAAAATAAATTTGCTAGTATGAATTTTCCTATAGCTGTTCTTCATCAATTCTCATTTTAGAAAAGCATCCCTAACTTGCACAAGTTAAGACCTATATAAAAGCAGATTGGGCTGGAACTACTGCTTTGAGGTTCCTTCCAGCCTAAAATATTCTAAGATGTAAATTGCTTATCACAGCAATAACTTTGGCACAAGGGAGAAGACAGAGCAGCAGTCATTGCTGTGATTACAACGAACAGATATGGGTTCAATTAACACAGCCTTTGTTAATTGAAGAGTTCTTGTAGCCTGGAGAGCTACAGCTGATACAACCTCTGCTTCTCAGGTGCCCTCAAGTTACCACCTGACAAATCTTCCAAGCAGTGGAACTGAATCTATACAAATATTTCAGTGTTTCTTACTGTCCAGAGATTACACTTAAATTGATAAAATAGGACCATGAGTGAAAAAAATACATGGAATTAATTAAGAATCATAAGTAAACTCTTTCTGACAGAGAAGTCCTGTGACATCTAGCAGTGGTGAAACCAACAGGCTTGTGGAACAGATTGCTTGGAGAGCCAGGAGGACCCAGGTGAACGTACCTGCTGTGGTGGCACTTTGGCTGGACACCATTCCTCACTGGGCCCAGGGTCCCAGCAGCTGGAGCCCAGACAGGCGGGGAACAGAGCTCCCAAGCTGCCTTCGTGACACGGAACGTGTCCAATTCACACCACAGCCGTTCGTGTGATTTGCCAGATGAAGGGGTGGCCTTGACAGAATTAAAAGCTGCTGATGGATCAGTGAGGCCAAGAGAGCTGATGCATATTTTTTTTTAAAGGTTACTATTCAAGGAAGCAGTGTAGTGCACAGCAGTAACAAAAGGATTGTGGTAACCAACAAATTATTCCCTGAAGAAAATTCCTCCAAAATTGGGTAGTGACAGAATCCAATCAGGGGGGAAAAAGAAAAAAAAAACCAGACCAAAAAACCCACCAGACCCAAACACAAAGAATAAAATCCTTGCAGAACAAGGATCTTTCTCTTTTAATTTCTACAAGACTGGAAACCAGATGTACTTACTTTTTTTCTTTTTTTTTTAATTTATCAATTTTTTATTTTACCAGACTGCCTAAGACTAAGCTGTCTTGAACACTGAAAACCTTCCTCCAAAAAAATACCTAAAAAACAGTTTTCTTGATTTTAGCTTACAGATTACTGAATAACCCACAGGCCACCAGCTTCTCTCCTGCTATTTCTAAGTCAGTCCAGATCAAGCTGGATGGGGAGGGGAAAGGCAGGTTTGGGCTTTGTTTGATTTGGTTTTAGGCTAAAGCTCAAGGTCCGTTTATTTAGGAAAGAGATTCCCACCCCCCACATGCAGTGTATTTTAAGTTCAATGGAAAATAAGAATAGAAAATAATACAGGAGTATATAATCCACATGCCAAGTGAGGTCTAATGCACACTCAGTTCTAGGTTTTGGGGTTAGAATTTTTCAAGAAAGAATTTTCTTTTCCTCTTTTACTACATTTTACATAATTTCCATAACTTTCCTTAAATGCTGACTTTTTTTGTCAGCAGGTGAGTGCTAAGGTTCCCCTTTCTAAAGCTATCAAAGCTGCTTTTTGGAGAAGGATCACTTATTTCCTCCAGGGCCTGAGACCGTCTCCCTGAAATAACTCCTCCAGCCACCCCATGAGTAAAACACTGAGCTTGACTCCAGCTGGAGGCTTTGGAGGCAGGTTTCAGCTCACCTGCCTGAGCAGCCAGGCACAAAAATCCCCATAGGAGAGGAACAAGGGGCACTTTTGCCCCTTTGCTTCCAACAGGGATCCAAGGGCTTGGAAAGGAGCGCGCAGCGGTTCGCATCAGTGCGCGAGATGAATATAAAACCCAAACCAAACCACGATTTGTTTTTCAGTTTATTAAAGGAAATGTTTTCATATAATTAATCATGGTCCGTGAGGCTGCTTTATCCAACGCCGTTCCTCCCTACCCCCGCCATCCCACATGGAGCCTTAGCCGGACTAAAATTTTGCAAAGCCTTGCATTGTTCTCCCTGACACCGGATCAGCGGACACAAAAAAGCAACTGCCAGCTCAAAAGCAATCCGGCGATAGAGCCTGGTGCTATCTAATCAAGGGCAAAAGGTCACTTCCGAACAACTGGGCAATAAAAGATTATTTCCAGCCGCAGAACAGAAAGGCCCAGTGGTGGATGCTTGAAAGAGGGGGGTGGAAGGAGGGCAAAAGGGCTCCCGTCTGTGGGAGGAAGTGCATTGAATAAAGCCAGCAGACGGGAACCATCTGGCTTTGTGCGTGGTCTGTTCTTCAGAGGAGAGAGAAAGCCCCCTCAGCGGGGCCAGTGACTCCGTGCAATGATTCAAACTTTTCTTCTTCTTCCTTTTTTTTTTTTTTTTTTTCCTTTCTCTCCCCCATCAATTTTAAAGCAGCTTTCCCAGGCACCAAAAAATTGGAAACCGGAACTCTCCTAACGGGCGGATGGATGCGCCTCATCAAGTGCAAGCTGCAAGATGGAGCCCGTGTTTTATCTTGGTCATGAGATGGCTCTTATCAGGGAGAGAGGCCGGTGGATGAGCAGACAGGGCTTTTTTAGTTTGTTTTGTTTTTAAGGATGGCTTCAGAAGAAGCCTCCCAGGGACCCAGCAGAGTCAAATTCCCAACCCACCCAGTACACTGAGTTTTGGTTGCATTTTTAAGCAGCAAACGGCATTTCCAGCAGCATCACCTTTATTATGTATACCTCATGCATTTTCCCCCTTCCTCTCTCTCTCCCCACTTGTTATATGGCCTCGCTTGAATGAAAGCAAGAAAATAAAAGGGCCAGATTACATTCAGTCCAGTTGCCATGGCCTGTGGGAGGGCAGAATTGCAAACACTTCAGTACAAATGGTACAATCCCTCCTCCCTCCCCTCGGCCCCGCAGTTGTCCTCCATGTCCTCACTTTCCCTCGCTCCCTGGTTCGCACCGGAGGCCTTTGGCACTCGGCGGCGAGGAGCTGAATCTATTCAAGCGCCCAGACACCTCCTCCGTTCACCAGTGAATTAACTTTAAGCATGCAAATCACACTAATCCAGAATTCACAGGAGAGGAAGTCAGGAGGGTTCCCAGTGGTCTGGGAAATATTTTTCCTTTCGAGAAGGGAAGGGGAGGGGGGGTCATTGCACTCTTCTTTAGAGCTCGCTGCAGGTCACTCTGGCTCATCTCAAAGAAAGTTTAGTTCAGAGGCTCAGCTTGACATTCATTGGTTTCTAAATCGGAACCTCTTGAGCGATTGTCCCCCAGCAGTCCCAGGGATTGGGGCCTGAGCAAATACCCCCGACTAATTCTGCTGTAGTGGAGGGGAAACGAAGCAGTTAAATGTCCAGTTTATCAACAGAAAACAACAACTGAGCCTTTGTCCTAACAGGGTGCAGGAGGAAACCGTTTTGCAGGGCTCATCTGCATGAGAAACCCGGGCAGCTGGGAAACACCAACATACGGCTTGGGGGAAGATCCACGAAGACATTGGAGGAGAAAAATATTCCATGCGTCGGCTCTCTGTACCTCCACCTTCAAGAACAAAGTAAAAACTCTGGAATTCAAAGTTGGGCACAGCTTGATAGCTGAGGGGCTTTGTTTTAAAGGAGAAAAAAACCCAACCAACACCAAAAAATCCCACAAAGTAAAAGTTTAAATTGAGAATTTACACAGCAGCTCCTCTGCCACAGCCTATTTGTTAGAGAATGAAGAAAAAAAAAAAAAAACACTACCAAAAGCAAGGTGACCAAATGGCCAAGCCAACAGCTCTGGTATTTATTCTCTACAGCTCTGCAAGCTGAGGCGGTGCAAAGACACCAGAGTTTCTGCTATGGTCTCACCAAACAGACACGGAAAGGCAGGACATGCAAAGTTTGGAGATGCAAAGCCAAAGAGGAAAACCACAGAGTTGAAATGGACCTACTATAAAGTAGGTTAAAAAACCCCAATGTCACTCCTCCTGCCCCTCTTTTTTTGTTTGGTTTTTTTTTTTTTTTTTTTTGCCACTCAGCACTGAGCTATTCTCAGTTTCACTTAGCTAAGGGTTTGTTGGCAGTCACAGGCATTTTTCTCTAAGGATTTTTAGACACCCAGAAGTGGTTGGAAAA
This sequence comes from Cyanistes caeruleus, assembly GCF_971803275.1. Classification (NCBI taxonomy): domain Eukaryota; kingdom Metazoa; phylum Chordata; class Aves; order Passeriformes; family Paridae; genus Cyanistes; species Cyanistes caeruleus. The sequence continues at coordinate 78,035,969 of NC_141705.1, forward strand.
GCACAGGCAAAGGACATTGCCCACCACATTCCCTGTCTATCTGAGAGCTGAGCAAAAAGGCTTGCCCTGTTATTGCCCAGGGTGAGGTCTATAACCCATATAGCAGACATGGAAACCGCATTCCACTTGCTCATCAAACCCAGTGGGAAAACAGCTTGAAGGTGGGAGGGAAAAAATCCGAAATGTAAAGCAGGTGAGCCTCAGGTTAAGGCAGCTGCTGCTTTAACAGCCACTTTCAGCACTTCAGAAAGTGAAACCACTTACTGGAACAACAAGTCTGTGTGCAAGGAGGGGATGGCTGAGAAAATGTGTCCCTGGAACAGACCCTTTAGGGACAGGCCAAGGCGAGATGATGAGGTTATCACCAGGAAGATCACAGCCCCAAACTTCAAGGTCACAACCTGCAGGAAATTAGACAAAGCCTTTAAAGAGAAGCAAATCCAGCCTTTTCTGGAGTGCCCCACAAGAGAAAACCACCCAAAGGGCCGCTGCCATGGCCCAGCAGGACAATATCCACATTCCAGCCACAACGGAGCCAAACAGCTTCACTGCAGTGGGGGCAGCTCCTACTCCCACGTACCATGATTAAAAACCTGGAGACTCAACAGTTGTTTCAGAGCTCCACTGGCATTCTTTGAGGCCAGAGCGTGCCCTACGCTGGGCAGCCACCCTGCTTTCCACTCCACTTAGCATTAATTACAAGCCTCTTTCTTGGATAGCTTGGCAGCTTTGTGGTTCAAGGGGGGAAGGAGCAGAGGGGGGAGAAAAAAAATAAATCTCATCCTATTAAGTGTAGCCCAGCGACCAAAAGACTCTGAAAGATAGGAAACCCTTCTCAGCGTGAACAAGCAGCGGAACTGCACTTTAAAATACAGGTTTTAATTGCAAGTGGCATTTCCAAGCTACCCTGCTCCTGGGGCCACCTCGATGAGGGCCAGGCATGCTATCAGACAGTTAATACCCTCCAACAAACAGCTTCCCACTCCCAGCCACAAACAGGGTTTTAAACATGCCCCATTTGTATCACAAAAGGCAGTCAAAGCCCCTGTCCTTGCAGGAGGCTCAGCTCTAGTTAGGCACCCAACAAAGGCTAAATTGGTAAGAACCTCCATTTGGTCTCTCTGGCTGACTCAAACCCAGCATTTTGCTGGGAGCAGATTCTGTAGTTCTCGTAACAAGCCCCTGTAGCTTGATCACAGATCACAGACCAGTTTTAGCTGATACCCTTAGCGCAGACTCACCAAATCCAGTGGAGCTCCAGAAGGGATGCAGGAGAACAGCACAGCTCTCCTGTCATAAACCCTTGGGTTTAAGGCTGCAGTCTTAGGGCAAGCCTGAAGGAAATCAAGACCATACCATGACCTGCCCCAAGAAGAGCAGGTCTGCTTAATATCCCTCTATATAACCAAAGCCTCTTGTTCTGGGTGTTCCCTCAGCTGTGGGAAGTTAGGGACTTCTAATTCTGTGGAGCATCCTAAGTGTTCTCAAGGGGCAGAAAGGAGTTTGCCACCAGCTGAGTTGCTCAGAGCTTTCCAGGCAGATTTTTTAATTTTGCCTTGAATTTACAGACTCTGGAGCATCTGTCTGCCATGTTCTCAGCATCCTAACTGGTTTAGCCAGCAACACACACTGCCATCTCTTGCCGATGTGAGATCCTTTAGGTTTGTAACCTAAGGGAAATACATGCCAGTAATCTACTGTGCAGATGAGGCAAGCAGTCCCTATTCCTTACATCCAGTTGTAAATCAAATGGTTTCCTGCCTAAGTCTAGATAAGAATACAGCCCCCAGGCTATGGACCATCTGACAGCACTGAGCCCTTTTGTTAGGGAAATGACAGCAAGTGACTCAGTGCTTTCACCTGTTCTCCTTTGCCAGGTATCATCTCCTCTGGATGTCTGGACTGAGCTGAGGCTTCAGCAGAAACTTGAAGCTGAGACTCTTTAGACAAGAAATTCCATCTGGGGTCTGGCTTCACAGGCCACCCCTGCATTTCCAGCACAGGAGGGCAACGGAGACAGAGCCACTTCCCCAAAAAACATTCCCTTTGCAACCATATCCTGGTGAGACCTGGCTCCTGCACTTGGGAAAGTGCTTAATTCCAGGATTTGCTGAACCTGACAGCCTTTAACCTCCAGCCCTTGCCACAGCCTGTGGCAGCCCTGTCGTGAGAGATTGCTTTGAAAGCAAGCTGATGGCAGAAGAAGGATGTAGGGAGTTTTAAAAAGGATTTTCCTTTCTGACTCTGGTGCATTTATGTACAGCCTTTTCCAACTCCTCCTTTCCTTCGTGGCTGTTGTCACTCATGCTTTTCCTGTCTCACTGCTGCCCTTTCTACCCAGCGAGTGGGTTTGCTCTGTGGCATGCTTCCCACCATCGCTGCAGGCACAAAACCGAAAACTCTGATGTCACATCTTGTAACCCATCACAAAGCGCCTTGGTTGAAACAGGGAGATGGGATGAGGTCATCAAGAGTTGTAACCATTCTCTGGTTTTGGCACAACACCTCCTTATCTGGGAGGCATCACGGGGAGGGCATTGAAAAGGTTACATAAAATCAAAACAGAATTGTCAGGCGTTCCTCTCCCCAGCATTTGTTTTGGCAAATTTACATCCTCTGAAAAACACGAGTGAGGCGTCATTTTCCTCAGGAGAACATCTCCTATGAGCAGGGCTGACACAAAGAACAGTCTGCTAAGGGTGCTGGGGAGGCCTTAGAGGCAGGAGGGGAAAACCTTTGGTGTGCAGATATCCCCACGTGTCTCTGTGCCCACGGAACCCAGGAGGAGGAAATGATTATCCATCATACAGCTCCTATCATGGGAAATATTGTCATTATTGTTTTATTGGATGATATAAATGCGCTGTCCATGAGCACAGAAGAGCCAGAAAAAACCTTTGCATTGGCATCTCATGGAAGCACTGCCGCAGGCTCACAGGCAGGAAGAGTGATGGGCACGTACCTTGTTCATTCACATCTCCTCCATCTTCCTAAATTATCTGCAAGGAACTGGAGAAAGGGGGGAATAATCAGAATCCCCTAACAAACCTACCAGTGAGGCAGCTGTACAGCTTGGCTCCAAGCCTCTGCTCAGAATCTCTTTCTCCTCTTTTTCAGAGCCCAGTGAAGATGAGCAACAGAGGACAAGGACATCCTTCCATCTGCTCCCGCTCTGGAGCAGAGGTACATCCAAAATGCTGCAGCTCTGCAATCCTTCTCTCCTTCTGGGACAGTTTCTGTGGTAAGATTTACAGCCTAAAAGGTATCACTGAAGTCATAACTACAAAGATGGGCAGCTACAACAGGAAGGAGGAGAAACAAAAGTATTTTACTGGGTTCAAGCTTTGCAGATGGTGAGAACAAGAAGCATGCTCACAGTTAAAGCTAATGAAATTCTGCAATCCCCATGGGAAGCTCAGAAACACAGGCATGGAACGCAGAACTGCTTCTTGATTTCATTTATTTTGTGATACTTTGGTTACATGTTCAAATGCAACAAATGGATGGAGTGCAGGGACTGACTTTCCTCAGATGCTGCTGGAAACATCCCATTTTTGGTTCATAGCACCTGCAGTGGTGTGTCTTAAGGCAGAGAGGTAAGGAAGGAGAGCACCTCTAACACAGAGAGAGGCATGAGCATCCCAATTTAGACACTGTCCATCTGCCCCAATCCAGTTTTTGATAATTGTTAATAACATTGCAAGAGCATCTCTTTGTATCTTCTTCATAGGCATCCATAGCCCTCCATTAGCAAGATAAGATTAAACAACAGCCACTTCTATCTTTATGTGGTAAAACAAGCTTCTGTATTTAAGATAAACTTTACAGGACAGGTGGTTTCCTAGAATGGAATATCCCCAAGAAAACATTTAACTATCCTACATAAATGTCAACAAGGTATGAGAAGAGTGCACCTAATAAAGGAGATAGAGGCTACAATAAAAAGGGGCCCTAAATCAAAGAGCAGGTTCACACCAGCAAACACTCACTCACACACTGGGCTGATTGGAACAGGGCCCTCAGCATTGCTGCCAGCCCAGCAGCTCTCCTGGTGTGGCTTTCCCTGCCTTTGCTTGGAGGTTTGACCCACACCATCACCTTGCTGGGGTTGTGGCCGGGACTGCATCCACAAAACTGCCCATGCGGGTTCTGGATTGGGAGCTCGGTGTGCACTCCTACCTTTATCGGCCCTTAAAAAAAAAAAAACAAAACGGAAAAAAAAAGGAGGGGGGGGGGGGGAACGCAGAGCAAACATTATCTATTGTTAATTACCTGTAAAGTAGGGCTTTTGCCACTTCCCCAGTTTCTAAGAGCTCTGAAGTGAAACCTGAAAGAAGCCACCCATTGTTTCCAATTGTGCAAGAGCCAGGAGCAAATAGGGCTCAAATTGCAGCTCTGAAAGGCAGCAGGAAATTGGCAGCCCGGTAATCTGCTCCCCACCATTCAGGGGAACAAAGGCGACATTCCTCCTCAAGTAGTCACCATTAGAAACCCAAGGCTGATCTATTTAGTAAGGCCCACAGAATAAATCTGTGGAAATAAAGAGTTTTAATTAGAAGGCCATAGGATATGGCTCTGGTTTCCAGCCCTGCAAGTAACATGTATTATTTAGGCTCTTACCTCGTTTCCCACATATCCAGACGCTGACACCCAGACATCAGCACCGCTGCCATTGAAAAAAAAAACCTCCAAAAACTAATAAATGTGTAAACTGTTCATTACAGGTGGATCATACCATACAGTGTGCTGTACCAAGAACGTTTCCAATTGGTCCCTGTCTTGGGATTATATATTTTCCCCCTAGAGTATTAACAATCCTTCTAACCCACCACACCCTCCCCATCTATGGCATGTTTTAAATATTCTCCAGAAAATGCTAGTTTCCAGAAGGATGGGGTTTCTCCCTCCCTCCCATCCATCCATCCATCCATCCATCCATCCATCCATCCATCCATCCATCCATCCCTCTGCACAGAATGACTCAGTAATTAAACACTGCTGGTCAAAGGCTCCTGGTTGTGCCAGTGCCTCAGAGTGTGGCTCCAGCCCTCCAGCCCAAGTTTTCCCAGCAGCCAAAGAGAAGCGTTTCCTTCGGAGCTGTTCTGTCAGGCACAGTTCATTTAAGAGAATTTAAGTCCAAGTGCAAAATGCTCTGAGACACCTCGCAATTTTTGCCACCTGAACAGGTAAAGTTGTCCCAACCCCAGTGTGTTAGAACTGCCAGGAGGGAGAGCAGATGAGGTTAACTTTTCCAGGGGATTTACCTGCACCTGGCAGCAGTGCTGGATAACTCTGGGACTACCATGGCAAGTGCTTCTGCTCCAGTACAGGGCAAGGGATGGAAAGTGAGGATACAAGAACACAGGCCCGGATTAGAACTCCGGGTTTGAAAGCCCATACAAAAATCTCTGTGGAGACTCCAGAATGGCACCTTCCATTGCTACCCCTTGCTCCAGAGAGACCCCTTGGCTATTCAACACAGCAGAACAGGTGCATTTTCAATTCTAATAGTGTTTCCTCACATACTCTTGGCAGATCAGTAAATTCAAGCCCAAGTACAGCCAAAGTTTGGCAAAGTTCATACCTAGAGTTGAATTTCAGAACAGAACAAATTCATGACATCCAGCTATCCTGTATTTCCTGCCCTGACTAACTGGGTTTATCCTCACCTTGAATTGGATGAGATACAGCACATGTAAAAATGTATTAAATCAAAAAGTGTCTTAGTGACAGCACAGGTGCTCCTGTAGTCATAGCACATTTCATCCAGAAAAGCTTTGCATGCCATCTAGAAAAATGGACAGTTATTCCCTAAAAGGAAGGGGTCAGGTAAATGAGATTGGATTTAGGTAAGACTTCGGTATAAAAAGAAGGTACTGTGCAATCTCCCAGTACCCAGGTTAGAGAAAAGCTCCAGCACTTCCCCTTCCTTTCAGGCAATTAGTTTATAAATTTTTATCTGCAAGTGTGCTACTCATAAAGTGCACAGATCCAAAAACAACAAATCAGACATCACACAAGAAACAAAGCTTTGGAGAGAACCTTCACCAGGTCACGTAAATTCATCTCTTCCTCCTGCTTGGAGTATGGAAGAGGAATCCTCACAGCACTGCAAGAACTCTCAGGCAGTTTGGAAATTGAAGTGTGTGCCAGAGAACAGGAGGTTTCATTTAAAACAGCCATGGAGTGGTTAATCAGTTATGTAATACCAGCCTATTTAGGGAGCTCCAGCTCCTTCTCACAGTCACTTTATTCCACAAACTAAGGACATCCTAACATTTATGAGCACTGGCCATTCCTGTCACCCAGCCAGCTCATTCACTGGTGTAAATCCATCAGCTCCATTCAGAAGAAATATTCCATGGAATAAACCCGCTCATACTCCGGCAGCGACCCTGCGGGGTCAGGCAGGATGTCCCATTGTGCTCCTTCTTGCACAAACACAATGGGGTTCAGCCCCTGGGGGCAGAGCCTCTGTCAGGCTGTTTGTGCCTCCTGACATCGTGTTCTGCAGGATGTTTGTTTTCAGGTCGGGGCACCGAAGGTGTAGACAAAGCTTCACAAAACAGGGCTGTGCTTACAAGGCCAGAGCCACGGCTATCAGGCACACCTTTCTCCAAGGACTGTACCAAAAGGATGTTTCTCTGCTCCAATAAAGAGCTACCACACTTTCAAGCTAATTTTGGAATATGTACTTCTCCTGGAAGCACACTCTGTCTCTTATAATGCTGCCCCATGCATGTATCAGGAATACTGAGAAATCCTGGTGAATTTCTGGTTCTTTTCTGATGCTAAAATCAAATGTTATTTATTAAGACTCTTGTCTCATCCATACATACTTAAACTGAAAAGCCAAGCCATGTGTGGTTTGCAGGGAAACTTTCCCCAATTTGTATTTATTGGTCAGTAAATGAGGCAGTATCTCAAGACACCTTCAGTAAGGAGGGGTGGGAATGGCAGCTCCTGGGAAAACCAACTGCACTGCATCCATTTATCACAAATACAAACTGAGGGGTAAATGCCACTCTGGAGATCACACAGTTTTTGAGCAGATCCTTCCAGTGAGCAGAAAGCTCCTTACCACGGGCTCCCCATGGCTGGGTACCTAATGCCAAGGGGAGAAGCCATGCCTTGGCTCCTCCCACTAGCCAGAGGAAGGCGAAACACAGCCACAGGGAAGAACTACAAATGATGAAGAACTGCCCCAAAAGCAAACCGCCCTCCAAATGCAGGGTCATCAGAACAAGAGCTGTGCAGCCCCATGTGCTGTGTAAGAAGGCTGGTAAATCCAGCTGTGTGAGAGCAGAACAGAATTTTATTCCAGGTTTTTTGAAGCACTACCATATGACTGACACAAATGCTGCAGCTGGAAGAAAGCCAACAATTAATCAGGATTCCTTAGAATTTGGAGGCAATTTTAGCAGAACAAGAAATGCAGAAGTATCAGTGAATCCTGAAGAAGATTTTTCCTCCAGGACAAAAATCTATTACTTCATATAAGTCCATTAAAACACTTCATCTAGCCCCTTTAATCCCTTTTAACAGATTTGCTTTATCACAGACAGAGGAGCTAATCCTCTCCTACCTGTCTTTATGATATGGAACCATAAACAAGAGCAAGTACTTTTCATTTGTTAGGCATTATCCCCCCTTGGAAAACACCCTCACCCACCCCAGCAGTGGTGTAATGGAGCCGTCTTTGGAGAAACACCCTGAATCTGAGGGCAAATTCTCGCCCTGGCCATGGATTCCTCCAGCATGGAACATGGAAACTTTATCTACCCATTGGTTTTATTGCTAAATTACTGTTTCCTAAACTCTTATCACGAGTTTCGAGACATTAAGCAAAGCAAGAATTCCAACTTTCTGGACTTCTCTTTTTCCTTCAACCCAGACCTTACAGGCCTGAGGCCTCTGCTGTTGGAACCAGATGGCAGCCTCAGCCAAATCCATCACCCACCCATGCAATTAGGTCAGTAGGTCAGCTGAACTTACTGCCTAATTACACCATCATTTCACACAGAGTTCTCTTGGCTTCTCAAAAGAAGATCTCAGAAATATCAGGGAAAAAAAGTCACTTTTTATGTTGCAACAGGCTCTGACAGTCTGTCGCTCTGCAGATATGGAGGTGTAACCCTGATAAATTTGGGGCTGAAGGACTGAAATGTGCATTCAGTGCCCTAATTGCTGGAAATCCCCTCAGCAAACCCCCTTCCAACAGAACACAGCATCCTTGGATGGATGGAAAGTGGAACAGACACAGTGGCAGACCACTTGGGCCATACTTAAAGTAACCTGTGTCTCTTCAGGCTGTGGAGGCTTCACAGCTTCACTTCACCCAGCTGTCAGCTTGCTCCGTTCTCTTTCAGCTGGAAAGACAGACATGTGCTCTCATGTGACCCTCCATGGTTCTACACCACAAAATCCAGCTGCCTGATGAATCCCCAGTCTTTTCCATGGCATAGTGGCAATGACGTTCCAGAGTACCCGGAAGTGAGCTCAGATATATTTGGATGTTAAATACAAAGCATACAGCATCTAACCCAAGAGAAAAATACATTATCCTCATTTTTCTAACACTGCCTGCTCTACCTGGCAATTAGAAAACCATGTAAGACCTGCAAGGAACTGTTTTCTTCTCCTTGCTGTGTAGGTCCAAATCAATTTTTTCTCCAGAGGAGCTGCAACCTCAGGTTATTCCCAAAATCTGGTTAGTAAAGGGAGCACTAGTATGATTAACTAGAGCGTAGCTTTTGTTTTAAAGAAGAGATCTGAAACAGTGCCACGACACAGCTCCTGATAGAGGACAATCACTAAAGGATGGAGAACACGTGGGTCCTTTGGGATTTCTCCTCTTCTGCTAGGAACCAACCCAAGCCCCCAGATAAGTCACCTGGCTGGAATAAAAAAGAGACAGCGGTACAGAGGGCAACGTTTTCCTTGAGGAGGCACAAGCAGCGCCCCTGGAGCAAAGGCCCCAAGCAGGGAGCTGGCTGTGATCCAGCTGTGAGGAGGCAGTTGGCTCCGTGTTCCCGGGTGTCAGCGCACAGTTACCAGTGGACATCTCTGGCCAGCGCCGGACAAGGCCTCCATTGTGTCCGCGGGGCCACTTGCAGCTGTCGCTCTTCGAGACGCGCGGTGATAGCGAAGGAGTGCAAGTCCCTGCTCCTCGGGAACATTCCTCTCCTGGCTTTGCTTCCTCTCGGGAAATCTTGGACAGCAGAATCCGTGTGCATCCAGTGCTGCCCCACAAGCCCCCCAGCCCGTCACTTGTGTCACACAGAGGAGCAGCACCAGCCGCATCCTGCAAAGCGTCTAGCACTCAGATGATGATTTCTCTTTGTGCCTCTCAGGGGTCATCTGTGCTGCTAAATAAAAGAGCAGCTTTTCAGTCAGCTCTGTTCGGTGACACTGCATCAGCTGGCATGGAATTAACTACAAATCATCACCGTGCTGGGAGTCAGAGCAGCTTGAATATGGCAACTCAAAGCAGCAGGACTTAAAAAAAGAGCAAGATATGACACATTTGTCAAGTCATCGCTCTGTTCTGAAGTGGAGCTTCTCTAGAACCACTTACTCTGAACACCATGTGAAACTGCATCCATTTAAAACTTTCAAAGTTCAGGAGAATTGTGATGTAACCTTGACCCACATAAGGAAAAGAATGAGGTCTCCCCTTTCACTCTTAATGAAAAGCTTTTTCTGTGGAATGTGTGTTAAATGGCCACAAGTAGCTGTGACACTTAGGTCACCCTTAAGAGCCTTTAATTTAAAGACAGAAGATTCAGTTGACATTGGAAAACGTATGGGAAAACAACCGAATAAGTCACAGACGTGGGCCCAGGCGCGCACACACGTTCCCAGATTTCAAAGCTACCAAACTACAGCAACACAATCACTGTTTTTCATCCTGCCTCCAAGTTTTTTATTTAAAATCCAGCTGGGAAGATTCATTTCTTCAGCTGCTGCACAATTTAACCAGACAGGAAGTTCTATATAGGAAAATTTTAAATGGCTTTGCATGTTAATGCGGTATTCCTTAAGAAAAAACAAAAAATAATAAAAAAAAAAACCAAACCAACAAAGAAACGACTTGGAAGTTGTGGTTTCCTCCTCCACAACTGTATTTCCAAATTCTTTGGTAAATAAATAGAGCCTCCATTTCTTGGCACTGTTAAGCACAACACAGATTCAATTGTATTAAATATCCCTTATTTGATATATAGTTGGCTTAAATTTAAGATTAGGTAAACTAAACTAGAGCACAGACTAGTGGCTTTGAAGTACCAACAGGAGGTTGTTTGCCACCTGACAGACCTGAAGGAGGAACAGCCCAGCAATGCACACACATAGCTCACAACCTGTCATTGTAACAAAAGAACTCCAGAGGCGTTTTCATTAATTAATATATTTTCTGCATTATAGTTAACATATGTACTTTCTTCGTGTCATCCTTATTTCGTTAAGTATTGATATTTTGTTATATTCAGACATGAGTACATTTTCGAAGTCTTTTGCAATAAATATCATAAAATAATAGAGATTCACATAATAAATATTCTTTACAATAAAAAAAGTTTTAACAGACTTTTGTCTTAAAAATAGTTGGGATTCAACTTTGTGTTTTATACATAAAATATACAAAAAAGGACCACAATTTGTGGCTAAGGCAATAAAACAGGGACAGAATAAAATTATAAAGTACAGAGCAGAGCTAAACTCACTAAGCCAAAGGATCACAAGAGACTTGAAGGATTCAAGAACGTTTAGGTGACTCAATGACACCTGAAGGCTGTTTGGATATATGAACACCACCAACTTTAATATCAACTGATACTGACAGACTATAAAAACGGGATTAGGAGGGTGGAGTGAGCAATATCCTTCAAAGACTGGACAGCAAAAGAAACATATGAGTATGCTGCAGCCACAATGTCTCCAATGTGAAGATCTGCACAGTGTAGCAAAAACTGAAGTTACATTGAAAATGTAAAATAGAAAAAATGAAGAAAAAAAGGGCAGGGCAATTCTCAGACCTGAGAATGCTCCAAAAGTTAAGACAAAAAGAGAGGGGAGTGGAAACAAAAAAAAGATGCAAAAAGAAGCAGGCTGCTTATAGAAGAGTCAGGCCTTTCATTTGGTGAAGCCTTTATTTTACATCCCTCTCCAGAAAGAACACACACAAAAAGTTATTTCACAATCCAGCTCACTCAGGGAAGTTATTCTTCCTTGGCACCCGGGAGGTTAAGGAGAAAAAAAACATAACTTGCTGAGAACAAAAAAAAAAAAAACCAAAAACAACAAACAAAAAAGACATCTTTGGGAAGATATTCACAGAGCAAGAAGCTTCAAGAGCCCAGTGAGCCCTCACTGTCTCTTTCAGGAGTGGTTCAGTTGCAAACTCAAAGACCCTGCCCGAGCGAGCGGCAGGTGCAGATCCCAGGTCCACACTTACCAAAGAGCAGCAGTGACTGCGTGAAACGCTCCACACTCAGCCAAGTCAGTAGGAGGAGGAGAGCAAAGATGCAAGGGGACGAACTCATGTGTCTGAAGTTGGGCAGACAGAAAGGAAAGGAACAGTCCTCCCAAATTGGGAGAGGAAGGGGGGGAAGAAGAAAAGATGGGGGGAGGGGAAAAAAAACCCATCAGCTACAACCTGAAAAACTGAAGTTGGAGGAAGTAAACCTCCCTCCCAAAATCATGAGGGCTTGCCCTGACCCCGGGAGGGGCAGCTCTCCAGTTTACAATAGACCGTGTTGGAGTTCTTGCACCGGCACCCCGGACGATTGACGCGGTCGTAGCACCCCCGGCAGAGTTTTAGGCATCCTTTGGCCGGAGGGTAGCAGAGCAAGCAAGGCAGGAACAAGGACATGGCTCCCATGCACAGGTACCTAGAACAGCAGTGTGACTGGGAGCAGGAGCAGGGATTATCCGCGTACGAGTCCCCTTCATCGTCGTTGGAACAGTGGTAGAAGATCCCTTTGACCAGGCACATGCAGGTGCCGTACTCCACCATGCTCTCGGCCGAGCACAGGCACTGCCGGTTGCAGGCCAGGCAGGAGGGCAGGGCCCGCGGCGCCGTGCACTCCCCGCACTTGCACTTCCCGCACTGCTCGCAGATGAACTTGTGCTGCGTCAAGTCCTCTTTCAAAGGCCCCTTCAGATCGTCCACGATCAGGGCCGACTGCTTGGGCTGCGCCCGGATTGTCCGGTCGGATCTGTGGCCGGAGCCCGGCCGGGAGGGCGGCGAGCGCCCCAGCAGCCCTTGCTCCGAGGAGGCGCTGCTGTTGCTGCCGGAGCTGGCCGCGCTGCCCGTGCTGGTGGATCGGCTCAGGACGGGAGCCCTGGCGTTATGCTGATGCGCCACGTGCCCCGCGTGGCCGGGCCTGTGCTCGTAGTTGTTATTCACATTAATCGGTATAATCTCGTGAGTCCTCTCATGCTTCTCCTGCCTCGGCGCCGTCCGCGGACCCGACTTTTTCACCACCGACGGCCCCTCGGTGTATTCGTTGCTGCCCCTGATGGCCTTGATCTGGTCCAGTGACAAGATGGTGGTGGGCTGGCTGTCCCTGTCATAGTCCAAGCGCTGCCGGCTGTCCAGGGAGGGCTGCTGAATCACCACCAGGGAGCCGCCGCTGCCATGCTGACTTTGGGGCTCCATCTGTAGGGATCTCTGCTGCTGGCATTCAGCGGGAACCTGGCATGCATCTGAAATCCTGAAACGAGGAAGGAGACAGAAGGTGTAAATAAACACCGCCTGCGTACATATACACACACAGGAGATCAAGGGCAGCGGAGAGATGGAGCGCGGGGTACTTTCTGAAAACAGAAATGATCTGGCAAAGCCCAAACTGCCCCAGCCACCTGGTACTGATCACTTTCAGCAGGGGATTACAGCAGTGCTGAGGATCTGGCCAAAGTCCAGTAATGGGGGAGAGTCTGGGTATGGCATCATAGACGAGGAATGCAAAGGAGACCCCATGCCATTTTAAAAAAAAAATTTACAAAACTTAAAAATCCAGTATTAACTTGTATGCTGACTTGGCAAGCCATGGGAAGTGCCTCTCCCATGCTACTGAACTCAACATCTGTCTCTAGCAACAGCAGTTCCGAATGCCCCCGACACTGAGCTGGAAAGAGCCAAGAACACCACCACGTTCATGTTTCGTATGGCAGAGTGAGGAACCAGCAGAGTTCTCACTCTGCTGCCTGAATCTGCAGCATCAGAAAGCTCCACAGATTTGCTTCCTAGTGCATTTGGAAAGTCTCCCTCTTAAAGTGACGTATGTGCATTACAGAGTCCTGAACTAAGTGCTGTCAAGTGGCCAAGACATTTTCTGTGAGAAAGCAACTCAGCCTACACATCTAATATGCTCCTTTATAAAATTAAAACAAGGGTGCAAACAACCTGCTTTCAAATATTTCCTGACCACAGGCTGGAGTGTGAAAGAAAAATGGGGTAGAAAAGGCTTAGATGAACTAGGTGTCAAACAAAAAGCACCTGAGGATTCATGAGAATAAGAGCAGATAAAAACCCCTCAACAACAACCTCAAAACACAAAGAACAAATCCATTTTCACAAGACAGACCAAAAGCTTCTCAAATAAACAGAATATCTGCTCATCTATCTTTTATAAATAGTAAGGGAATAGCAGGGATGTTAAACATTTCCATCCCTCCTAGCTTGAGACATGAAGATTGCAACACTGACTGAGAAAACTGCAGTGACAGTTCTGCACCTACACGAAAATGTAGCCAAGTGCCTCATTTATGCAGGGAAACAGGACAACAATCTGCTTTGCTTTACTGTCAAGCCAAAGCAAAAGTACCTTTTCACTCCCCCCCAAGTGTTTACCTGAGAGCAGGGAAAGGTAAGAGCTACCATGCGTTTCAAAAACTCATCCAATATTCCTAAGAAAGTGTCTTGCCTACCCAGAGCACGGCCAGCACGGAGCTGTTCTCCACTCCAGAGAGAAAAAGGTGCAGTGGTGTGGAAGCACAGAAAGAACAAGAAGAGGAAAGGTTTCCTCTGGCAGGCAGTCACCATGGGCAGAAAGTGACAGCTTCTGCCGTGACACAAAGTCTTTGTCCTCATCCAGTAACCAAAGATTTCATTTTACATCTAACATCACCTGTGTGGGCTTTGTGGTCACCAGATTAAACAGAAAACCAAACACTCTCATTGCTAATTCACAGAACAGAATCAGGGCTCGGTTGGAAGGGACCTAAGAGACTTGTGCAGTCCCAAAGCCCCTGGCCATGGGCAGGGACACCTTTCACTAGACCAGGTGGTTCAGAGCTTCATCCGACCTGGCCTTGGACACTTCCAGGGATGGGGCGTTCACGTTTTCCTGTGCCAGTGCCTCACCACCCTCCAGCAGAGAATTTGCTCCTACCCCACACACAACAAGCCGCCTTCTTCACGAGCACTGAATACAAATCCACAACAGACCAAGGGTGAATGAATGCGAAAAGGGGAAGATTTACAGCTGTACCAGCCAGGAGCTGGGCTCCCTAGGGGATAAAAAACAATATCCCAAGAAAATGCGAAAGACATCCAGTGCCATCTTTGGGGGGAAAGCGCAACATCAACGCGGCGCAGACTGACAAGCCCAGCTGCAGACCGGGGCGAGAGCTGACCCAGCCACCTCCACCCCCGAGCAGATCGCTCGTAAACTGCTTCCCCCGCCCCGGACAGTAAAATAAAAATGAGTAAAACAAAATAATAAAATAACGCACGGCGCAGGCGGCGAGAGAGAGAACCTCGCGGTTCTGCACCCGGGGCTGCGCTCCCTCCCCGCACCTCGGGGGTGGGATCCCGCTTCCCTCCCCTTCTCCACACTCGCTCGGACACGCCGCCAGCCCCCCCGTCCCGCCCGCTCCCCGCAGCCCCGGGCGGGCGGCGGCGGCGCGGCGCCCTCTGCGCCCCGAGCGGAGCGGAGCGGATCACGGGGAGGAAGGAAGAGGAGGGGAAAAGGGGAAGAAAAAAAAGTTATGAATGAAAACATAGGCTTTTTTTTTTTTTTTTTCCTTTTCCCTCCTTCTCTCTCTCTCTCTCTTCCACAGGGGAAGGCAGATCTTAGCCCGGCGCTGCCTCGGGAGGGCGGATTACCTGGCGCTTAAAGCGGCAGCCGAGCGGCCGCTCAGCGCCGGGGGTTCCCCGCGGTGCGGCTCGGCACCCTCCGCCTCAGCCCCTCCGGCCCCCACCTGCGGGGAGCGTTCGGGGGGCGTTTCTGACGTTCTGCTCGTTCGCAGCCGGCCCCTGTTCCCGGCAAGCCTTCCCGCAGCAGCTCGGTGCCTCCGTTCCGGGAGGGGGACGGTGGGAGGGTGGTCGGGGCCGCCCCTCGCCGGGCGGGCGCCGCAGCGCCCCGCGGCACCTGCTCGCTGCGGCAGCGCCGGCCCCGGTGTGAGCGCACGGCGGGTCCCAACTTCGTGATGTGCAGGGAGCCACCGGGAACGGCAAATCCAGCGGGCGGGGGGCGGCGGGGCCCCGGCTCCTCGCTCTGCCGGCCCCCGGAGCGGGGAAGGCCGGCGGGCTGCGCTCCTCGTCCCCGCACAGCCCTCGCTCGCCGATCTCCACGTCCTACTGGGCCAGCGGAGAAAAGCCCCGCTCTGCTGCCCACCGCAGCTCCCCTCTCCCGGGGGTCAGCATGCAGCGGCCCGGGCCGCCCGGGGAAGGGGCTCTCTCATTCGGCCGCAGCTCTCTCGGTCCGGAGGCAACGGGGAGCAAATCCAGCCCTTCCTGCAAAGCGGAGCGTCTGGATCGAGCCTCGGGCGGCTGCAGGCTGCGGCAGGCAGCGGGGCTGTTGCGATGCAGGTCTCGGGGAAGAGGCGGCGGGTGCGCGGCTCCTGCTCCGGCTGTTTATTTATTTCCCTTTGCGATCGCAGAGTGCAGGGCTGCGGTCCCGCTCCGGCGCTCGGCTTCACCGCATGGTCCTTGCCGCAAGTCCCGTCTGGCAAAGTGCAACCACCACCTCTGGTGCGAAAGATTTGGTTGGCTTTTTTTTTTGGATTGCTTTTTCGCTTCGATTTTTTATTTTCTTTCTAAAGCGGTCACGAAGCGGCTCTGGCTCTCCAGGCAGAGCTCAGCGAACTGCGAACGAAGCCAGAGGCAGCGCAATGCAATGGCCCCGCGAGCTCCCCGCACACAGCCATGTGCTGGCTGTCGCTGCCGGGGGCCGAGTGACAGGCTCGGGGCAGGGGCAGGACGCGGCGGGGAGAGGCGGCCCCGCACGCCGCAGTCTGGCACCGAGGTCTCCGCAGGCTCGACAGGGTCGCGCAAAGCTCCGACGCGCCGGAGACCCCGCGTCGGGCGGGGACGGGCGAGCACCGGCCCGGAGCTCCTCGGTGAGCAGCGAATCGCGCCCAGCTCAGCGCTGCCGGCCCGGGGAGCCGAGCCCCGGCTCTCCCGCCCGCTGCACCGCGGAGCAGCGAGCGCGGCTCGCCCGCACCTCCCGCACGCCTCGCAGCGCGGCCGCCCCCAGCGCGGCGCGGGGAGCCCCGGCCGCCCGCCCGCACCTGACCCGGCGGGAGGGGGGTGTGCGGAGCGGCGAGCGCCGCCCGGGCTTACCTAGGGCCGGGGTGAGCGCCCGCCTCCCGCGGCACATTGGCGGCGCGGATCCAGCCCGGGCAGTGCCGGCAGCCGCTCCGCGCTGCCCCGCCGCCGTTCCGGAGTGACTCGGGCCGCGCCTCGCCGCCTTTCAGCGCGCAGCCCCCGCCCGCCGCCGGCCGCGCCCCCCTGATGTCAGTGTGCCTCCGAAATCCCGGCGTGGATTCCCCGCCCTCCCGCCGGGAGCCGCTCCCGCGCGGGCACCGCCGCTCCCGCGGGCCGCCAGGGAAGGAAGGAGGGAGGGAGGGAGGAAAGAAGGGAGGCAGGACCTGCCCCTCTCCGGCCCCGCGCTGTCCCGGAGCTGCGGCTCCTCCCGGCCCCGCGGCCCCGCCGGCAGAGGGAGCGCCCGGGGGGCTCGGCCCGGTGGAGCTCGGAGCTGGCCGGTCCCACACGCTGCCCCCGACCGCCGGGCACTGGGCTCTGCTGCAGGGCTGAAGTTCTGCCACGCTCCTCCGACAGCGTTACAGAGAGATTCTTGTCTGTGTTTTACCGTCAGCGCCCTTCAAGCCAGGTGGAACAGCCCTTCGTTTATATTCACGAGGTATCTTCTGCTTCTTTCAATCTATTGCAGAGGCAGCTGAGGACCCGAGAGAAGAATTCCCTCTTGTCATCCTGCCATGAGATAGGAAGATAGGAAGCTTCTTCCCACCGTTTTACGGCTGGCACTGCAGCACCAGAGATGATCCGGGTTATTGACCCGGCTGACTCCCTCCTGCCTTTCCAGCCCTGCCTCGGCAAGGTCCCATCCAAAGCTCATCACTGCATCTCTGCCATGGTGCCAGAGATGCAGGGGTGCTTTCCAAGCCTGTAGTTTTATGGCCAGATATTATCTCTGATGTAAGATTTTTGGGGGTTTGGTTTTTCTGTGAGTGGAATATTTTAACAGGCCACCAAAAGAACATGGGAAAGTGATGTAAAACACATCCAAATTCTGAGAATTATTTCATAACAACAAGTATTGGAATAGTTGAGATTTGGCTAAACACCACTCAGCTTTAAGTTTATCTGAAGCATACTATCTATCATACTAACAATCTTTCACAAAACAAACCAAAACAACATTCTCCTACCTTTTACCCCAAAGAAAAGAAGTATGTGCTAAGGATATGTGGGGCTGCTTAGCAGGAACATTCATCCAAAAGTAAACAATCCCTCCAAACAGGATTGTACCACAGAGGTGGTACTTGGTGACAGTCTGTGCACCCAGCTCACCCTCATGGATGTAGCACCATTGTTTTTCATTAAACTTCACTAAGCTCAGAAAGAAATCACCTAAACTGCATTTTTGAAATTTTCATCATTATGCACAACCTTTACCTGAACCACCTGTTTCTCTGTGAAATCAAATGTGTGCTCATTAGAGGTTCTACACTGAATACTAGAACCAAGTACCAGTGGTAGTATGACTTGTGGTACTTCTGAGTTTGTAAAGAACAGATTGCTGATACCGACCATTAATACCATTCTCCAGTGACAGAGGCTCAAAGGACAAACAATGGCACAGAAATCCTTGGTGTGGAATAAAAGCATTCCAAATCAGCATTAATACTGCTGTGGGGTTTAGAAAATGTGGTTGTTCACCAAAAGCAGGCACACCTCGAGCACAAAGTACAAGACCGTTTTCAGTGAAATCCATCTGGAAACTTTGGAACCTATAAAGAGTTCAAACAAACAAAAAACCCAACTGTAGAACCAAAATGGCAAAGAAAATGAAAAAAAAAAAACCAAAAAACAATTACTCCTACAGAGCAGTCTTAGTGGTGGTGCAAGTTAATCTTAGAGCCTTTGGAGGTAGCAGGGCTCTCTTCTCACAGAAGTCCATATGCATTTTTCCTAGGATACTACCATAAAAACACCTCAACACCTCTCTTTTCACATCTCTAAAGCCAGCATCACCTTAAAAAACCAAAACTATGCCAAGTGTAAGAGCTTGATTTTAGAAACATAATACTGGGCTTAAATGGGTCAGTCAAATAACCAAGAGTACTGGCAGGTGTTCACTATCACCTGGCACCTGAATTAATACTTCACTGAAAGAAGGGAAAACCCTCCAGCGATATCCAAAGGCTCTCCACAGGCTCAAGCAAACATTCCTGCACCTCACACAAGTCCATCTCACTGGATTATCCCTGGAAATTATAGCAGTGAGAAGTTCTGATTAGAAAAATGAGAGCTACATTCTGGAGAATGAACTGGCATTTTATGGCTACATCCTGGCACAGCCTTAATTTGAAGATTGATGCACAGGCAGGAATCTGATGCAACCAAGTTATTTTCTATCTCCAAACCATCCTCTAGAGGTGGCCCAGCTGACATCGAGTCAGTAGAGACCAGCCCTCTATGCCTGATGTAAATCCTTCAGAAAAACCTGCCAGAATGGGGTTCAAGAGACTGAGTGATGGCCAAGAGCAGTGACCCAATCCCTGTTTCCACTTTCACTTTGAGGATCTGAGATTACTGGAGATAATCCATCCCCACCTTCTGCAGATGCTACTTCTCCCTCATGGCAGCCTGAGTACCAAAAGATGTGTTGGACAGAATGAAAGCACAATCCATCCTCAGCTTTTTGTTTGGTTTTCTTTCTAATCCACACCTAAAAGTAACTTTTATCTCTAGGTGGCTCAACTGACCTTTGTAAAGACGCACTGGATAAACTGTGATCCTCCCACTGTCAGTAACAGCTATTTCCACGGTGCATCCCACCTGGGAATATTATTCTATCTCTCCCTAAGCAGCATCTCTTAGCCGTGGCTAAGACACATGTCCCAGTCCAGAAGGAAGACACACACTCAGGCCCAGCCATAAAGCCAACAGGGCTTTGAGGAGACTCAGCAGAGAAAGTTTTTCCCTCTTTGCAAGTTCCTTGTCACTTCATAACCAATCATCACAGCTGCAATAACCTATCTAAGGTTACAGAGGAATTCAAAGGCAACCAAACCCCCCGTCCCATCAGCATTTATAACGAAATTATGAACCAAATTGTTGTGCCAGTCTTACCTGTAGCATTTGTAAGTCAGGTACTTCCCCCACCAGCGATGATCTTGCAGAGGTGGTGTCGGGAGAACCAACTGGAACCTGCAGCTCCCCAAAGCTTTTTGTGTCAGCAACTTTGAGTTTGTGTCAGGTGGAACTTTGTAGCTGTCAGTGCTTGAACAGTCTCAGAAACTCCCAGCGCTTGTTGGGACAAGACCAGCATAACTAACTTTTTAACACACCACTAGGCCTATATATACTACAAGGCAAGAGGAAATGGCCTCAAGTTCCACCAGTGGAGATTTAGATTGGGTACCAGGAAAAATTTCTTCACTGAAGGCACTGGAACAGGCTGCCCAGGGAGCTGGCTGAATCACCAGCCCTGGAGGGATTTAAAAGATGTGTGTGTAGATGTGGCACTTAGGGACTGGTCTAAAGGTGACTTGGCAATGCTGGACTCAATGACCTTAAAGGTTTTTTCCCAATCTAAATCACTCTATAATTCAAAAAGTCTCCAACAAACCATCAAAATCCAACAATAGCTATGGAACACTGCTGTAATAACAAGTGCCATGGGCAGTTTCTCAGCAGCTCTCATGAAACCTTGCTGGCCCTGGCTTTAGCTGGTGCATGAGATGAATAAAGCTGCTCCCAAGAGCCAAACACCACGGGTGCTGCGGTGAAGGCGTACCCTGACACGTACAGTGAATAACTTCAGGGTAAGGAAGAGAAAGCGAAGGCTGATGTGGTAGCGTTTCCCATCACACTTTCTACCAGACAGGTTGACCTTTATCTGAGATCAAAGGCACGGGTGGCTGGGGATTTCTTCAGCTCCAGTGTAGGGGCTGCTCTCAAAGCTCTCTGAAGACGCGCAGCCCGTGCGCCGCTGCCTCTTGCCGTCACTTCGAGCTGGGGAAAGGCACACAGGAAATCCTCAGTTACAAATAGAACCTGGAGTTTTCACTTCAGGAGATAACATCAGTTTTTCTTAGAGGCAGAGGAGACAGTAAAAGGCGGCAGCCAGGCAAACCTCCAAGAACAAAGGGACGAACCTCGAAGTGAACCTGCCTCATGAACATTTGAATGTGGAATCAAAGCACCGGGGGAAACGCTGCAGAGAGAGGGGTTTGGTCTGTGCCCAAATTCAGCACAAATTATACAGAAAGAAAATGCCAATGTCTGTAAAATAGGCTGAGAGTCTGACAACACTCTTTCCCTTCCCCATCTCCTGCATTGTGTCAAAGAAACCAGTATTTTCCTTGGGTAACCACAGGCAAAACTTCACCCTCCTAAGGGTAGGCCACAGCAAGTCTCTTCATTTTCCACCACCCCTTTGACATGCAGGCAATTCATACCTTTACACCTCTCCTTCAAGTATCCAGAGTTACTGTTTGCTGATCAAGTTTTATCTTCCTTGGAAAACTGCCTCTGTAGCCTTCATGTGTAGCTGCTACACAGGTTGCCGGCATGTGCACAAGATATTCTGCTAAGTGACCAGCCATATCTTCCTTATTTTGTATTAACTGTTAACTATTTTAGCTAATATGACTTCTTGTCTGCTTGTATAAACAGCTTTGTGAAAAAGGAAAATGGTCATTATTGCTGAACACCAATAATAACTTACTGTCATCCACCACAAATTATCTGCAAGTCCTTGTCTCATGTCCTAGCACTGAGCAAACTGCCTTTTCCAATCCACTGAGCCACAATTCCTTGCACAGACACAAACCTTTCCCATTTCTGCTGGAGAAGCGGCCGCTCCCCAGGAGCGGAGGAAGAGGAGAAAAGCTTTCTGCTAATTTAAATACATGGCTCTGTGCATGTTTTTATTATCTAAACACTTGTGGTGACTCGGGTGTTCGTGCAGCTCCAGGAATGCCTCCTGTTTATCAGGTTGTGCAATCCGTCACTGTCAGCTGAAGGAGGTCTCGGGAGCAGCGTTTCTAATTTGATTTGAAAATATACATGGAAACCTGAGCCTGCTTTTAGCAAGAATGATGGGGTTGGCCTAATGAACACAATCTCTCTTGTCGCTCTCGAGAGCAGTGTGTCAACAGCCAAAGTTTAGGCTCCCTCCGTGGTTGCAGCAGCTTCTGTGGGGAAGCAGCAGCTCCACGTCCGTGTCACGTTCCTGGTTCTGCTTTACCATTGAAAGGCATTTCAGTGGGATTTTAACAGGCAAATGCAAACAGGGGCAAAGTTTTTCCATGGATCTCTTGAAGAGAAGTTTGCAACAGACAGTTTCTTTTTCATGGCAGCTTCTTCCTCTGAGGCTTCATACACTTGTGTGGCACCAAATGTTGCTAAGAAAGCGTTCATCTAAAGCCAGTTCTCAGATAACTCAGAAGTTGTCACTGCTTTCCCCCCAGAAACTGGCTACAGGAAAAGGAACGTGCCACAGGAGTCCCATGGATTTCTGGCTGCAGCATCATCCACTTCAATATTTACACATTTTAACTTCTCAGGGGAAAAACCAAACCAACAGCCCCACACCTTTCTTTCACTCTTTTATGGCTGAAAAGGTAAGTCTCTTACCACAAATCTACAAGAGAGCAGTGATGTCACTTTGCCACATCCCAACGAAAAAATGATAAAATACAATTTGCTATTCACCTCTATTTTTTCATCCTTTTCCCATTTTCTGGGATTTACTTCTCTGACAGATGCTGCAGTTGGCAATTCAAGTATAAAGTGCCAAGACACCCCCTCCTGCATGTTTGACCTGCTTTGTTGTACTCTAGAAGAGCTTGTCAGGCACATCTTGGAATTTAGCTCCGTAGTAACAATGACCTGCCAAGGAACATTCAGTGTTAAGGGCCAGATTCTGTTCCTGAGGAAATCAAAGTTAACCTCGGTTCCCTCTGAGATTGAGGAAGTCAGGAGACTTTGGTATTTTGGAGACAGTGTAAAAAATATTATCCCTCAGGAGCCTTTGGGTTGAAAAGGTCAGATTTCTCCCACCAAAAAGGACTGGGAAAACCCTTGACAGTGAAGAACAGAAAACACACATGCCCCTGCACATACTGTCACGTTGCTGATGAAAACCCACCTCATTTCCATCGGGGTGGGAGACAGGCTGCTCCAGTTCCACACAAGCCATGGGGAAAGCTTGCACTGCCTCTCCTGCTGGCTCCCACCCAGGAGGACATGTACAGACACACACTCAACACAGGGAGGTTGTGACACCAGAAACTGTGTGTTTGTGTGTGCTGGGGGGTGGTCCCTCTTTTAGACTCCCTCCATGACTCTCTGCTTTGAAACCACTCCTGTGATTCTTGTTTCTTTCCCTGATCAATTAAACATGCTGTCCTTGAGGAGCCAAAGAATTCCCATGTACAAAGAGCACATCTATTGTGAAACACACCTTGCTCAAAGTATCTCAAAGCCTGCTCAGGATCCTGTCTCTATTGCCTCCCAAGTTCAGTAGTTTTGAAATTTATGCAGAAAATGGAATTTCCTCCTAAATTAGCCTGCCCATTGACTTTCCAGAACACTGCAGTGATGCTGCTTCAAGGTGACATTTCTTGGAGCAGCAGCATTCCCAAGGGAAGGATTGCACTTTTGCCTACAGTAATTGTTCCATAGATTTTCAGCAGTATAATCCAGCATAAAAGAAGCACCTGAATAAAGAATGCCACATGTGCCCAGTTGAAAAACAGAAAACACATTTTATATTAGCTTAGAACTGTGGTCATCATTGCCTCAGTGTTTGCACCAATTCCCCATCCTGTTTATTAAATAAAAGAAAAAAAAAAAAAAAAATACTTGACAACAATTCGCTAGTGGCTTCTAGTCTTTTCTACATGGAAGACCAGACAGAGACCTCAGAGCATTCAAGAAAGATCATCTTCAGCTCCAGCAGATATTGAGGTCAACTGCTCAGGTATTATTTATGTCCACACCTCTCACAGTAGTGAAATAGCTGTCACCACCTGGCTGGATTTCAGCTCTGCAGAGGGCAATTATCAAAACCTAAACATCAATCTGTTAGAACTTACACACCACTCTGTTCTCTCAGCAAACCAACATGACTTCTCTATTTCTCCTCAAAATGTCCCATTTCCAGAAAACTTAAACCTTTATGCATCCAAGATCCAGATATATTTTACCATATTCAGAGTCTTTGCTGCAGGTATAGTACAGGGGAAAAAACAAACAAACCAACACCACACCTTCTTTTTACTCTTTTATGGTTGAAAAGACATGGAAAAGATCTCTCACCACAAGCCTGCAAGAGCTCAGCAGTAGCACTACTCATATTTCATCACACACCAACAGTGTGAAACATGGGAAGTAAATGGAAAACAACATTTTTGGAGCTGGACTGATGTCAAGAATTACCTTTCAAAACCATCTGCTGTTTTTTTTTTAAAAACTTGCCACATGAAAAAACAACAACTTTGAGTCAATTACAAACACTCCTGTAGACTCATTAGCTCCTGCAGACTTAATTTTCCAAGGTGCCAATTGTTATAGAGTAAAAGTGCTCAGCTTCTTAGGAAGACAGAGAAAGTTATCATTTGCTCAGAGTTTTTTCTAAAGCAGGAAGGGACAATTCCTACTGTCAGACCTCCCTGGGCAAAGAAAAGAGAGGTTGGAAAGAAGAACCACCACAGGAAAACCAAGCTGAGATGCTGAGAACTTCCAAGAAATGCATTTTCTAAATCACATCCTGCTTTCTGCATGCTGTTAGGTATTAGGATACCCATATGTATCCTAATTTGTGTTTATAAAGATGCAAAG
This sequence comes from Cyanistes caeruleus, assembly GCF_971803275.1. Taxonomy (NCBI): domain Eukaryota; kingdom Metazoa; phylum Chordata; class Aves; order Passeriformes; family Paridae; genus Cyanistes; species Cyanistes caeruleus. Next base: position 78,060,294 of record NC_141705.1, read on the forward strand.
TTAGCATCAGAGTTGTAGTAAAAGTGGAATTATTCCCTGTTTGCTCCTTGAGGAGCAGCTAAACCAGCTCTACTGTTCCTGTTAAAAGTAGCTTAGACAGGAGACAGCTGGTCCGTCGGCTCTGTTTTAAACTTAGGTTTCAGACTAAAATTAAAAAAGCCTGAAAAAACACCATTTTCTCAGTGTATTTCATGGCAGGACAGCTCAGCCAAAGCCCACGGATGTAACGGCATTACTTGTTTGTTTGAGGAAACTTGCCATGCTCCAAAGCACCTCCACATCATCAACATTTTCAGCGCCAGTGGCTGCTCTGCTGAATTGTGTAGGGGAAAACAATCCTTCCTGGCAGGGAATGGGAAGGAAGCAGCACAACAACGCCTGTGTTAAGAGAGATGACTTCCAAAGGTGTGACAAGAAGAGCTGAACAGGATAGCAGATCCAGGGAAGGAGGAAGGTGGAAAGAAGTTGACAAGAGCTCAGCAGGAGTAAATCGATACAGTCAGACTGATGTTCTGTCAGAAAAGCATAAAAATCTCCTTTCACATTTCACAAGAGGATTTATCACTATAATTCCTCTGTTCCCAGCAGCTTTCCCCCTAGATCCAAAGACCATGCTTGACAGCACTTTGCTCCGAGTTTTTCTCTGCTGGGAGGCAAGTGAACACCATCTATGGTGAGACAGGCAGCGACCGAGCTCTTGGAAAACAAACAGCCCTGTGGCATTGCCCGTATCTTATCATACACATTAATTATTAGCAGTCATTAAATTAATTGCTGTATCTGTAAGCAACTAACAGAGGCTGACAGCAGCGGTGCTGAGGGGGTGCCTTGGTGGGAAGGCCCAGGAAGGAGCAAACCTCGCTCCGTCCCTGCTCCGAATGCGCCGCTGCAGAAAGGCTTTGGCCAGGCTACATTCTGTTCTAACTTTGTGTTTCTCTGTTTCCCCACCCAACTTCACAGAAATTCTTACAAAGGTTATGTACAGACTTGTACAAAATGGAGACTGACACTGGCTCTTGGAGGGTTTCCCAGAGCAAGTTTAACAGAGATTATATAATACGTTACATCTGTGTTGGTTGGTTGGGGTTTTTTTTTATTTTTAATATAGATGTTATTACACTAACACTTAGTCCTTCCTAGCTTAACCCTCCAATCACCCTTTCAAAATAGTTCATTATGTTCTGCAGAGATTAAAAACCTGAGGTTATGATGGGAGTTTTGTTTCCAGCCCTCACTTAAGACAAGTGTGTTACAACTGGGAGGGCTCAGCAAGTGACAACCACCATTATTTTCCTTCCACACACACTCCACTATCAAAGTCATGACGGGGGGGTCCTTCACGGATGGAACAGTGGAATTTTGGAGCTAACACAGAACTTTACTTCTATATCCTATTTTTAAATCAGAAGTCTCTAAGTAGTCTGCACAGCTTGGGCTCACCTTGTGTGGCTGTGACCCTTCCTCCCAAGATAATCCAGCAGGACAAATCCAGCTTAAAAAGGGCACTTATAATAGAGGGCACTTACTAAGGATATTGTGTATTCGCAGAAAATCGGGCTAAGTCACATCCTAATAGAACTGACTTTGTGCAAATCCATCTCCAAGATGCTCTTCCTGTTATTGTCACTGTGGGTTTTCCTTCTTCTCCATCTCATTGTTTTTCTTGTGGAGTTTAGAAATAAACAATGAGCAGACAGAAGAAAGGAGGAAATTTTTCACACATGCTTTCTACCAATTTATTTTCCTCCCCACTTTTCAGATATTTATTCCCCCAACTTTTCCTCTTCTCATTGAGAAAAGAGGCAGAATTCTCCTCCTTTCTCTTGATACCATTACTTGACCCTAAATTTCTGAAAAAATCTGAAGAGGAAGTTCTATTTCTTACCTTTTTTTGGTATTGAAGTAATCTCTGCTGCTTTATACGTGCCTCAAGTGTCTGAAAGTCAAGCTCCAGAAACACACTTGCTACTCCAGTGCTGATGGGGTTAATGAGTTCAAAGCCAGACTCCACTTTGTGCTTAGCAATGAGACACTTCCTAGCACAGGGCCAGGGTGACTGCAGCCCTCCTTCAGCTCACCTAAGTCAGCATCAAAATAACACAAATCAGCCCCTGTTCTCATAAGAATCAGTATTCCCATTTCCTGTCTCCTTCCAACTCCATCAACCCCCACACATTTCCACAAAAATCATTCAGTGATGAATTCTGGGGTAATTTTTCTAATTCACATGCTTGTTTTCAAGCATTCTCTCCATCCACCCCCTCTCCCAGCTGCCCCTCACTGTCCTTAACCAGGAAGGGCTTCATGTGCCCCTAAGCCAGCTCTTACCTCCTCACCCAGCAGACAAAGTGATCCCAAAATTCAGCTCCCCAACAGGCAAGTAGGTAAAGAACAGCTCTTCCAACATCTTCTCTTAAAGTCTCCCCAGCCAGCCAGTGCAGGAAGAGGCCTAACAAAGCTGTATGCAGCCAATTGTGTTATCAGGGCACTTGGCACTACCAGCTGATCCTTGATTACTATTCATCCCTCGGGAAAATAAAACACCCCTTTGTAGTAAAAGTGTAACCGGTTACTATGAGGCATTACACATTAACAAAAGCAGCTTTTTACCAAAATCCCAGATGATGAAAGCCTGGAAGTGGAATCAGACCAAGGTAACTGGTTGTTTCTGCGTGTTTCAGATAGAAAGCTGACAGTTTAACCAGGATTTTCACAGTGTTAGGAAGAAAGTGAGTTGTGTCACGTATTTGTACAAAAAGTCATAGTGAGTTCTGTAAAACAAATTTTAAGGATAAAATTGTAGCAACCTTTGTGGTGTAGCATCCTACATATGCTACTGCCTGCACTGCAGCAAACTCAGTTTTCACAGGGTCTTGAACATTTTTAACAGCTCTTTTTACCATTTTTGTGCTTTTCTTGAAATCCTCACCAACACTTTCAATATGCTTTCACATTTTCCTTTTTTTTTTTTTTTTTCTTTTTTTTTGCGTAAGACTACAAATCATTAAAGAGCACAGCTATCTGAAAGGCAGAATTTTCAGTCAGGCAGAAGGGTAGAATTTGCTGGCTTGGTGGAATAATCCCTACTTAGGTGGTGAGGAAGCATTCCAGAATATTAAAGGATTTGTTTGTTTGCTAATCTACTTAAGCACCCATAGGCTTTAACACCCACAGCTTGTGTGCTTTAGGGATCTTTCATGTCCATGGCCACTCTCACTGCCACAGCTCTGCATTAAAGCTGCAGATTCAGACTGCAAGCTGCTGGTGGGACACCTGGAAAGAGCTGCATGGCTCTGGTCCACCCACCCACAAATCCTGCTCCACACATTCCTGTATTTTAGGTGCGGTAGCCACACACAGGTCACGCTGCTTCTCACATCCTGTGCTCCCGCATCCCACCCACCCAACTCTGGGATAGGACAGCAATCCAAGCACCAGGAAGCCCCTCAGAGGCACTGCAAAGGAGGCTGTGTGAGCACGTTTCACACCCTCAGCTTGGGGAGAACTCGCTGACAGGGAAGCAGGGTAGCTTTAAAGGCATTAAGTAGAGCAGGCTTGGTGTAAGCAGCTGCCCCGTGTGAAATCCGAAGCTCTTGCCAGCGGTGTGGAGCAAAGACATGACCTCATTATTCCACAGCCCAGATAATCCGCTCCTGGATAAAGTGAGAGCTGACAAGTGTTTCACCTTGAACGTTATCAAAGCCCTTTCCACACTTGGCTGATGGCAGAGCCATTTTACCAAACAGGGATGTGAAAACTCCTCAGTGTTAGCAAAAGAGATAAAAAATTCCCTGGGGTGCATGGTTAATGCCACACACACACAGGTATGAGAGGAAGAGATCAGCAGCATTTCCAGAACCATTTAGGCAAACAGGATATATTTCCACAGGTTAATAAAATATTTTTTCTCAATATATTGAGGGTTGCTGCTCTTAATTCCTTCTCTCTACCTCAAGGCACTTTCTCTAGATCAATGTTGAGGGCCTCTCCTGACATCAGCTGCCCCATCAGCACCTCCAGAAAGGTAGTTCACCTCTCAGCTGGGATAAATCACTGTCTGGACTATCTTCTAGTCTCTTCCCAGCAGTTGCCAAGAGTGATTCCACCCCCCTAATCTAGTTGGAGGAACCTAAGCTTTAATGTCATGGATTTTACACAGGCACACGCAGACAACACGCTAGCCTCCAGTTTTCTTGGAAGGGTATCACAGAATCATTTAGGTTGGAAATGAACCATTAAGATGATCCAGTCCAAGTGCTGGACCCACAATCAGTTTGAGCAATGGCTCCACGCTAGTCCAAGGGGAAGGAATGTCATCTGGTTGCCATTGCCTCCTCTCGCAACACCTGCGCTCTCGCTGGAGTCCTGCCACGCAAACACAGAGAGGGGCTCTCTCCCCCCTCATCCCTCCTGTCCTTGGCAGGCCAGTTAACAGAGAAAACACACATCTCCTTCTCTGTCAGGGCTCTGGAGCTGTTGGATTTAAGTCTGCATGGAAGAATGACACCATTTAAAACGTTTAACACAGCACACATAAAGCCCTGGTGAAAACGTGCAGTTAAGTTTCCAGCAGAGGAGGTGAATAAATGAACAGGTAGCACTTCCAGAAGGAGCTGACACAAACCCCGAGATCAGGAGGAGGTTTCAGCTGAAATATTTCTCTTCCAGATGTTGTTGACCTGCCAAATGGGGAAAACATTGCACAGCAACAACAGCAATTCTGCCTCTTGCACCTACTACCTCAGAAAAGCTCTTTATCAAATTGCGCACATTAATATCACCTGTGGTGTTGTCATCTATGTCAAACATAAAAAACCATCAGCAAAAGCTTTTGGGGTTCCTAGGAGATAAAAATTCACTACAACCGTAGCAACAATATTAAATACAAATACAAAGAGGTCCCAATGTAAAACTGATTTTCCAAATGTAACTCTGCTCCCACTGCAAACCGCCTCCTATGCCCCAGATGGCATCAGCACAGGAGTAATCCCAAGGCTCGGGAGCGTGAATGGAAGCACAGCTGGTTTTATCCCGGCTTTGGGATCACAGGAAGCAAGGCAAGTTCTTTGTGCCTCTTTTTACTCATTCTTTCAGGGCCTTTCACCAAGGTTATGATGCCTTCAGTGGGTGACTCTTCTTCTTCAAGGTCAAATCCCTCCCAAATTCCAGCACTACATACTAGGATACCACAAGCCCTGGACAGTAGGATTTCTAGAGATGGCAGTTCTGTTTTACCCACACATCAGCTGCTTTCTGTGGCAGAGCCAGAAACAACCAAAACCTTTCAGGGTCAGGCTCCTCACAGCCCTGACTGCAATAAGCAGAGACAGTTCTCCTGCCCACCAACCTGTGTCCACCACTGAACTTCATCCTCAGGACAAAACACCACATCTGGCTTCCACTTTTCCCCTCTCCACACCCCATCAGCTGAATCAGACTCCTGCTTCACCAGGAAACATCACTTCCAGCCTTCCATGGCTGCTCAGTTCCTGGAGCATTGTTTGGCATGTGTCCAGCTTCCAGAGGGGAATCACCACACTTTGGCATTCAAAATGAGTAAAGAAGCTGAAAGAGCCAGGATACAGAGCCCACAAAAATCAGATTTAAAGACATAATATTTAAAAGGGCTGACAAGTCTAAATTCAATGATTTTGAATAACCAACTTTGAAATAAATGGTCTTTATTCTGTCTCTGATGTTTGCCCTTGCCACCTGAGCTTGGTAAAACTTATGTTCCACTCTCATTTAGAGGCTGCAGGAAAACTATCCACAATAAACCTCATTCTTTCTTCTAGGATTAAGAATTGTATATCATACTTGCAGTGAAAATCTGTTTTATGCATTAGGTAGAACACAGGAGTGAACATTTTTTCAAGTTAAGTGAAGACAATTTTGCATTTTGATCATAAATATTCTCCTGGTCATTTCTGGCCAAACTGTCAAAAGACATTTTATGCCATTTTGCAAGAGGTTGTTATTGGAGGAAAAAGGTAGATTTTTTATTTAAACAAAGTGTGCCTGAAACACTGAAAAGCTGATTTAATGTTAACAATTCTGCGACTCAAGCAGTATTTGGGCCAAAAACCAGCTCCAAAAGATAACAGCAGGCAGGAAAAAGACTGTGTTTCTAAAAAACTTAAAGAAGCCTAGGAAGTCTAGGCAGTTAAAGAGAAGATGGGACAGAGATGTTCTTCTCAGCTACCTTCTCTGCTGTGATTCACTGATCCTCAATCCTTTTATTAAAATTAAATCTCGTGGAAACACAACAACAAAACCCAGCAGAAGAGAGAGTGCCTCTATCTTTGAGTTGCTCTGCAGCACAGAGGTATTCAGGCTTTTATGGGCTCACACTGCAAGAGATCTGAGTGGGTGCCAAGGCACGAGGTGTTCAGCAGAACACGTTTTCAGGAGTCAGCTCTGAATCAAAACTGTAAATGACAGGAGATGCTCCTGGAGTGCTCTGTCCTACAGTGCCCTCATCAGTAAGTTCCAACCAGAGGCTCAGGGTGCAACAGCTCTCACCAAGCTGGATCATGAAAGGACTGCACTGTGTTTTAATCAAAACCAAATTTTTGGTCATTTTCCAGAATTCTGATACCTGGGTTTCAATTTGCTCAGCCACTGCAGCAGTGATCAGTCTTTAGGAAAGATACAGGGAATCATCATAGCTTCCTTTAAATCTCAGTTTAGGACTGGCTTGGGATGGAGTAAGATCCTGACTGGCATCAGACTGGCAAAGTTTACCAAACAAATTTTTTTGGAAGCAACAGACACCTCCTGGGGACTTCACAAATTTGTCACTGCTTATTTTTTTTTTTTAAGAACATCTTACTTTTTAAAAAAATCAAATTCCACAAACCCAAGGATAAAAAGGGGAGCTTCCTACATTTAAAATCACTTCAGGCATATACAGGTGTATATCAAGAGATTTGGTGCCCACGTGGCACCATACAGGTAAAAGGATAAATGTTTGCAGGGATGGGATTTTTCCCAAGGCACAAACAGCAGACATGGGCCAGCATTCCCTCCTACTGTCCTCAAATTTGATGTGCAGAATTTCCCTCTGATGGCAGCAGGATTCCACAATGGGACAGAGCAGCCAGCTCCCACCTGCCCCTCTTGTAGTTTCTCAGTTCACATTCACTCCTTGGTGCATGTTCCAAATAAACCTGAACACTTCCCAAGGAATGGCCATCTAGTTTTAACACTCATCTGGAGCACCACACAGTGTTATTTTTAGGCTACAAAATCACAAACAGAATTCATTATTGGCAGTGAAAACTGCAGTCTCTCTTTTCTCCCTTCAGGAGCAGACACTGGAGTGAAGTGCCAGGGGATAAAGGTATGGCATTTAATTTCTGGAAACCTCAAAATTTAATGGTTATGATGAATGGTTCACATCCTGAGCTCCAAGCTGGAGTATGTAGAATTTAGAAAAGAAGGATAAAGTAGTTTCAGATGCAGTCTTGATCCCCAAGGCAACTTTTCCAGTTTATAATTTTCTTAATTCCCTCTGTCTGTTTGACTATGTAAAAGTAGAGTAAAACAATGAAAAAAAGAAAAATAAACTCATACACATCAGCTGAACTAAGTAAAGGACCCCCTTTTCCTCATCCTATAATCCTTCACAGCAACAGTAAAATGAAATGCTAATTACAGCAACAGTAGGTTAGAACGAGAGTAATAAAAAAGCTGTCATTTAAAAATAGCAGATTTCTGTTTAAAAGCTATGAAATGTGTACAGTGTGGAAGTAAAGAGAGCAAAACCATAATCTAGGTGAAGAAATTACCTTTCTGTTGAAATTTGCGTTGGCTTTGGTTTACCTTTTCCTCAACTTTTTATGTCTGGACTAGAAAAGCCTTTCTTTTGTGGGGAAAAAAGCTGAATATTGGTTTGCTTAACTGCATTTCATCCTGAGTGCAAGAGCAGAGAGCCCACAAGGACCTGTCATCATTTCAACAGACGATATAACAAAGAAACAACTTGAGGAGATTTTATCTGTCCCTGAAGTATTTTGTGGCCATTTATAACAGTTTTTGCAAGAAAGTTTTCTCATCCATTAATTAGGGTTCATTATAGATTTTCAGTGGACAGCTTTAAATTACATATTTTATCAACATTCCCATTTATTTTGATGGAAACAAACATGAACAACAAGAATCTTTTGCTGACACCTGGTAATGGCTTCAGGTTAGTGAAGGGCTGGACAGTTTTTTAAGGTGCCTACCTGCCAGCATGTCTAAAAGGAAGTTGGTGAAGACCAAAGATAAATGTTTGTCTGTAAGCAATCAGGATGCCTCAGCTTTATCTCAGAAAGCCTGTTCAGCAGCTTTGCTGGAGATCATAAATCAAAAAATTCACAGTAATTTTAAGCATTTTTCTTAATGAGGCCATTCACTGGGATGGTCCCTGGGATGAAACTGTGGTTGAGGCAGGAGCAAATGAAGGCAGTAATAGCATTTGTTGCTTCTCTCTTTAGGGCCAAGAATCCACTAAAATTCAGAATTTGATCTTTTTTTTTTTTTTTTTTTTTTTGGATACAACTGAGATAAACTGACTTAAACTGGAAATCTCTTAAACCAGACTACCTCCTCTAAAAGGCAGGTTATACCACTGAAATGGTAAAATCTAAAATTGAGGACAATGTCTATGACACTCACAACTTCCACAGGGACTTTTATTACGGCAATTCTGCATTCAGTTAACTCCAGACACTCCACTCGCTCACAGGACAAAACTCTTTGGCTTCTGACAGCTTCACAAAGGAAATCTGCCATTCACACAGTGAATGGGGTATGTATTAATTTGCCTTTCAGAGCGCGTGCAGTCCACTTTGCTGCTGGTAATCTGCATAAAACTGGATTAACGAGTCGGGAATCCTCGGGCTCACGACCGTCAGCGCGCTCTGGAAGTGCCGGCCCATGATAGATTTGGCATGGATGTCTTCCTGAAGAGCTAGGAGGGCTGCTTCCCTGCAAACTGCTGTTATCTGCAAAGAAATATCAAAAAACCCCACATTATTATTATTATTATTATTATTATTATTATTATTATTAACATTACTTGAAGAAAGAGAACACAAGAACATCAAACCACTCCAAATGCCAAATAATCACAAGTAGAGTTTTCCTAACTTTTTTAAATATATGAGGTTGTGGGCGATTAGGACATCCAAAAAACAGGATGTAGGTCGAAACTCAAACCACAGTTACATTACATTTCACATTACAGCATGCTGCAAATTAACTCACTAATCATATTACCTTGTGTTAAACTCCCCATAACACCTGATAAATTCAAATCCCAACCACCAGCAATACATTTTTCCATCCCCAAAGTGCAAGAGCAGATATTCCCAGGCTCTGTAGGCACTTTTCTTTCCCAGCCTTGCACTGGGAAAGAAATAAAAACAATTAATTCCGAAAGGAGGCTCGGAGGAGAGGGGTGTGTGGAAGGGGAGGAGGGTTAAGGTCTCATACCATGCAATGTGTTTTTAAGCTCTCTGGACTTCAGACAGCGGAAACAGACTGATGCCAGTGTCACTCTAAAGACACATTACTGTGGTGAAAGGAGCTTGTGGAATGAAAAGAGATATTGTGATTTCCAGTGCAACAGGGAAAACAGTGATTGATATTGACTGCTCCCTTATATCTGTAAATGAAAGAGCCAACTGAAACGCATTTGTCCGGCTATTCAGCATATTTTCTCTGTTTGTTCACTTACTGAAAGGAGTTCCCCCCGCTTATGCTCTGCTAATGGTTGCCAAAGCCGTTTAGTAGCTTTTTAGGGGATTTAGCAGCATGTTTAGGAAGCTTTCACAAGAAAACATGCATGGATTTAGATGGCTTTGTCAAGTTACAACAATATTACTATTAGTTCTGTGCTGCTCTAATGAGCACCAAAGCTAAACACTGCTGTTACGCATTTTAATGCTTTTCAGGACTTCAGAGACAGCTGAACGTGGAAGTGCAGCTGAGATTTAGTGCACCAGCTTCTCGTGGAGATCAGCAATGCATCACCCAGAAAGTTAACAGAGAGGCCCCCTGCTCTTTCTGTGCAGGTTTTGCTCTAAGCAAACATTGTGGCTGTGTCCCCATCTCAAACTAATATTAAGCTACCTAAAGACAAAAACCTGCACCAGATCAAACAACCCTTGCACTCCCTGCCTATCACTAAACCCAGAATTCTCTCACAAGGGAGAAGACTGGTGATGGAAAAACAGATCCCAAGCGTTCTGGACTCTGAACCGTGCTGGCCTTTGAAGGACAGGTTGATTTCCCCTTGATAAATACTGCAGTAAGGCCACAAAATGAAGAGACTCCCTGCAAGTTTTCACAGGCATTATTAAAACAATCCCCAAATGCAGTCACAGCAGGTTCTGACTGCCCCGTTCTCGTGGAGACCATCACCCACCCACAGCATGAAACGCTGTCACTGCCAAGGTGTTCACTTGTCAGCAGCTGTTTTAGTGAAGGAGAAGCTGAAGGAGACACTGTCAAATTGTCACATCCAAAACCAAAGGAACACCTCTGCCAATCCTATTTCTTCCCATTTTAGTTGTACACCAATACACTCAGGAGAAATTCATCCATGGCTGATAGTCCTGATGGTGCTTTCATCTGCTCTCTATACTCTGCCAACACCATCAGTAACAGTGATGATGACTAACCTCCAAAGGAGTTTCTTTTAAAAAAATTTTACTCTTAAACACTGAACCATAAGATCTGTGATAAATGAAAATCACTAGACATGAGGAAGCACCAGAAAACTGATTATTTTTGGCTTCTTAAAAGCATTTCAGCTACTTTTAAGGGACAAGGAAAGACTTTTATGGCATAAATTATTGTTCTACCTTTTTCTGGCTACACTCAGAATTTTTGTGGACTGAATCTTTTCTATATTGTTGAGTAACAAACGGCAGGCATTACAGCACAGTGTTGAAAATTTTGTGTCTGGTCACAGAGTCACACGGAGTTGTTTCCATTCCTTGGCTTACCCAGGGGATCAGGTTTCTGAGGTAAGAGATTCAACAAGGCAAGTCTGACTATTTTTCTTTGTTCAAGTATGCAAACTTTAAAAAACAAAGTCCTCACAATCATTCTCACTAGCTGGTAAAGCTAACTCACTTGTGGAAAGCAAACACAGGTATTAATGCAGCCACAGTGACAGGAGGGTGAATTCATCTGGTGAATTAGGCCTCACTGGCCTAAGGTCACTGGTCTGTCATGGAGACTCCTTGTCACAGCCATGTTAGGACATTTCTTACCAGATGGAGCAACAGCAGGACTTTTAAATGTCATTTCTGTGGATTGAGGAAAAAAGGGAAGGCCACAGAAGAGGCTGTAACTGACAGCAGAGGAAGGACACCCTTTGCAGCAAGATGTGGATCTTTCCCAAGCTTAGCAGCACTCCAAACCCAGAAGCTGCATCCACATCATCAGCTTCAAAACCCTGCAACAGGTCCCAATGAACTTCTCCTGTGACTTTCTTAAATCACTTCTTTTGGCCTCTACAAGATCACCCTGTATCAAGTGCCACGGTCCAATCATGCCTCATATAATAAAAGCACTTCTGTTTGTATTAAACCTGGCAATTTCAGCAAGTCCTCCTGTTCCCTGTGTTATGAGAATGATGATTCATCTTCTCTTCTCTGTTCACCTTCCCTGTACCATCAATGATTTTACAGAGTTTTATCTCATCCTCTCTCAGTCAAGTCTTTGCAAGCTGAAGAGTCCCCAGTGACTCAGACTTTGCTCCTGCCCAACCTGTCCATTCTTCCTCCCATCTGCCATCGCTGCCTTGGCCAGTTCTGCCCTGAGCTCTCCCTGCTGAGTGCCTGAAGCTGTGCAGGGCACAGAGGGAGCTGTACCAGGCCACAGCCCTGTCCCTGGGCTGCCTGCAGTTCCTTTCTTATCCTTGTATTTGTGCTGAGAGGATTTTTCTCAGAAAATTATTCACGCTGCCTCCAGCATCTTTTCCCAAGTGACAGTATTTAATTTAGGCCAAATTATTTGTGATTTTGAAGCTTGGGCAATATTCTTCTTTCTCCACTGCATTTAGTAGGATGAACAGCCTCTACCTACCTCTATAAATGACTGCTAAGAGCCAACACTACCTACCTGCAAGGCAATTCTTAACGAGTTCCAGACAAAAATACAAGGGATCCTAATTTTTACCTTTTCAGTACACAAAAAAAAGACAAATGAGAGCACAGTCTTTTGGAAATACATCTCACTGTATGGAGGGACAAAATAGATATTTTGTGACTGTATCTGAATGCAGAGTGGCTTTCAGCACCCCCTCTAAGGCAGTAACGAAGTGATTGTCAGAGACAGCAGTGATTAAACAGCAACACACCAAGGCAGCAGGTAATTAAGCTGTAACTACTGTAACTACATGGGGTGCTACTGCAGCAGTAAAGAGCCAGCCAGGTGGGGTAAAAAGCTTCTGAATCTAAGAGTACCAGAATATTCCATAGTTTGGTTACTATGGATATAATTATAAAAGGAAGTTTATGAAACAGAATTCTCATTTTCAATAGAGTCAGAGCATTTTACTGACCAATGCATTCATCCGCTGTCTGCAGTCGTCTCTTAGCATGGGAATAGTTTTGAATTCATGTATAAAAACCAGTACATTGTTTTCTTAAAGGACTGATTTATCATCTCAGAAAGTGCTTTAAGATCAGAAAATAAACAATTAATTTAGAATTCTGCTTCAAAAAGGCAAAGTCAAAAAGGCACCGGAGTCAAGCTTTCCTGGCAGGAAAGGAGAATTAAAATTTGCTGTCTGAACCACACACCAGCTCAGAGCTATGCTGCAAACAACGATGAGCCCCCCCAGCAGAAAAGGATTTACACCTAGTCGTTCCCTCCTGCCCCATTCCACTCCCAGCAACAATAAAATGCCCTGTGCAAGTTACTTTTCTCTGAATAAACAGCACTGAGCACAACCCATCTTCCCTCGAAACCAATGGTTACACTGGCTGCTTCAGCTGGGCTGATTCTCCCCCATTCTGGCATTAAGCAACAACTTTTTCCAGCGAATTCAAAGTCCTTTTCAGCTTCTTTGTATTTAAAGCGCTCTAAATAGCTTTAAAGAACCTTTAAAAAAAAAAAAAAAAAAAAAAAAAAGGAAAAAAAAAAAGAGAGAGAGATTCTGTGTTAAAGCCTTAGGTATTTTCAAGAAAGTGGTTTTGTTAGGGCCGAGTGTGCTGGGAACACCTGTGAATGTCGGGTTTAATTGGGCTGCAGCTGGTGTCGATTGTGTGCGCCGTAACTGGCAGCCACTGCCTGGCCCTACATTGTGTTTCATTTTCCTTTTTCCTTCCTTTTTAATTCGCTCCTCCACCCCGCCAGTTAAAGTTGTAAGGGATTGTGTGTGAGAGAGGGATTAGGAGCCTGGAAACAAGAATAGTGCCCTGCGGCTTGTGAATAGCGCAAATTGGGGCGCTTCCTGGCGGAGCGCTACCTGCGAGGCTCAGCGCCCGCCGGGCACCTCAAAGGGAGCCGGGACCAGCTCTGGGGACTCGCCTTTCCCACTTCCCCCTCAGCCAGCGAGGGATAAAAGCTTCACAAACGTGAAAAAGACGCGAATAACCCCCGGGTCTCGACATCTGTGTCTCACTCGGGCGAATTCCTGCCCTACCCCTGTGCCAGGAGCTGCTCTTGAGAGCAAAACTTATCCCCATAAAATAGGGATAGCTGGAAAGCTCCCAGGACCCACCTGAGAATAAGAGAAAAGGTGGGCACGGATGCCTTCCCAAAGCGAGAAGCTGCTCCACAGACACGGAGTAGCTGGAAGAGGTTGCGACTTCACTCTTAAAAATACATAATAACTAACATAAACAATTCAATGCAGCTCCAGCAGCGCACAACTTCCCACAAGGGATTTGTAGGGGGCTCAGAAAAGCAGAACCGGGCAGAGACGTAAAAACAGCTCGGTGTTTGTGCCACCCCCAGCAGGTCACTCCTGCTCAGAGCTCCGCTTTCCCCCCTCTCCTTTGTGCAGGCACCACCCGCTGCCGGCTGCCCGCCTCTTGTGCTGGCTCCGGCGCTAAGCTGGCCCTTTCATTCACCGATTCAATGCACCAGACCATCAGAAAACTAATCCAGAAATAAAATAAAAAAAGCCTTAGCTTGCTGCTGAGGTATTGAGATGGGCTCAGGGGGGATTCGACAAGTCGGCATGGGAGGAGTGGGAGCGCAGCAAGTGGGATGTGTTATGCTCCAGGAGCTGCTGGGGAGACCTGCCCTAGATAAAAATGCTATTTTAAGATGTCATAAATATCATTTTTTCTTTAAAATGGTCTAAACTGAGAGGGTCTTAGCTGCTGAGAGGTGAGGTTTTTGATGTGTTTCAAAAAGGCTTAAATGCAGTACTTCTCTTGTGTTTCAACTTCCCCATTTCAAGCATAAAACAAGGAAAGACAAGAAAACAGCTTTTTTTTCTTGTCTGCAGAAAGAAATTGTTACAGATTGCTACAAATCTTGTCCTGTATAGAGGAAAAAGTTTCCAATACTATGGAATTATTGATCAACTTGTGATAAATGTTGACCAATGTTTGAAAGACAAAGAATCACCCCGTATGTGCATCTCTAGAACCCTGCTCAGTTCTATGATCTGAGTAGATTTAAATGGGATAGATCGTAGAATCAAAGAATGGTTTGGGGTGAAGGGACCTTAAAGATTACCTAGTTCTAACTCTTCCATGGGCAGGGAACCTTCCACTAAACCAGGTTGCTCAGAAACTTGGCTTTGAACACTTCCATGGATGGGGCATCTACAAAATTATACAATTATTCACTTGGGCATATTGCAAAGAGAGAATAATCAGTTCTAATCAGAAAATTATGAAGTGTATTAGCATCACGCTTTTAGACAGTATCCATTCACTCCTCAGATTCATGTACTGAACCATGGGAGCTATGGACTGGATTTGTTTAGGATATGATTATTGCTCCATAAAATTTTCCCAGCTGAAGTGTGCAAGGCCCTCACAGGCCACACAAGTGCCTCAGTGAGACAGAGGCTTCTTTGATCTGTACACAGCTATGCTGAAAAAAGTTATTAGCTTTCCTCAGGTTAAAGCACTTAGATCTCTACTGTATTTAGGAATTGTATTTAGGAACACTGCCTTGGAGCAGATGAGTTCCTACCCTTGGCAATGAGAGTCTATAATTAGATACTATTTTTCATAAAAATATAGACTTTTTCTCTCTTGTTTATTAAAGAGACATTCAGTATGAGCAGACATTGGACTGCCTACTTTAAAACAGATCTGTACTGATGAGGCAGCATCTTTGCAATTCTTAAATGGAAAGGACAGGTATTACTTTTAGAGCAGCCCAGTCTAGTGGAAGGTGTCACTGGCCATGGCAGGGGGGTGGAATGAGATTATCTTTAAGGTACCTTCCATCCCAAACCATAAACCCAGGATTATGTGTATCCTATGTCTCTGAGAGCAAATGATCTCTGCTCTTCCTGACCCCTTTCATGAGAAAGTGTTAAGCACATGTAACTGAATAAAACCATAAAAATAATGATGTGTGTAAGTGACCTCAGTTCAGAGCAGTCTTCCCCAAACCTACAAAACTTAATGTACCATTTGCTTATTTGTGTAATTTTGTGGCTTGATGTACAGGTGACCACGTGTGTGGGTGTCCACAGCTTACCCAAGGTGCTGCACAGGACACAAAGCTGTCCTGCTGCCTGAATCCATCCGATTTGACCAGGATGGGGGTTCCCCCTCACCCTTTCCATGGTGGCCCACACCAAGTCCTCCTTCTGCCCTCTCCTCCTGGTCTCAGCCAGGCTTCAGAATCAGCTGAAGGTGAGCCAAGAGCAGAGCCAGACAGCTGGCCAGCTGCACATGTGGGACAATCATGGCAACAATTAATGAGGCAGAGTGACCCCCAAATGCTGCCTTCAATTGCTCTTCCAGTACCAGAAAGTGAGCAGGGGCTGTGCCCAGGCAGCAGACAGCATCACATGTATCAGTAGCTCCTGCTATTCTATAAAGCTCACACACGCCCAGGGAAGGGAAAGATGAGGTATGTAGCCAAAATTAGGTGTATGTATCATAACTCCAGCACATGATGACAGCTAAGGAGAATAAAGCAGAGCTCGCAGTGGTACATGCTAAGTGTCATCACACATACCTCTGCTCATCCCGACATGTTCTAACAGAGCAAAGCCTCGGCTCCATCTGCAAGCTTTCTTTTTTTTTCTTCCTTCCACTCTCTTAAAAAATATTCCTAGATGTGGTATCTTTCCAAGCAATGTACAAAACATGTAAATTCCGATTTCAATTTTGTAACTACAAGCCCAAAACGCAGCTATTTTCCAAGAGGCGCTCAGCCGATATGGCTCCCATCACTTTGGCAGAGACATGGCATAGCTACACCTCTCACAAAGGAATTCCGTAACAAAACGAGTTTTTACATGCTGGGACTGAATATTTTTAAACAGCACTCTCTGCCAACTTCAAGTTTCAGCTATATTTGTGCAACTAAAAAAAATCCCAAAATACCCAACCCCCCCCCAAAAAAAATCACATGTATGTTTCTATACAAGATTAAGCTGCATTTCTGGTTAACCTCAGAATTATTTCATTTTTATATAAACATTTAATGGGAAAGTTTAACTTCTTCCCTTCAATGAGGAAAAGGAAGCCAAGCCACTAGAAAAACAGTCTTTCTGTGTGTGTGTGTGTGTGTGTGTGCATGCACTCATTTTAATTAAAAGTAATTAAGAGAATCCTGTGTTCTCACTCACAGTCTGCTGGTGCTGCAGAGGGCCTGGACACAGAGCCAAGGGTATTCTGCCGAACGCCGCTGGCAAGAGAGATTGGATTATGCAACTAAAAATTTAAAACTAGAAGACTTCATCATTAGCTGTGGCTGTCATGAGTTTCTCCCTAGGAAAAAAAAAAACCCTGTATAAAACAGATTTGGCAGCTCCTACCTTATGAAACCTATCAGGGTGGAGGTGTTAAATGGTTGCTGTGTTTGCTTGCTTGCTTTTCAGATTTCGAGGCACTTACGAGGTTGGGTGATATACTCAGTGTATTCCCTGTTTCTTACACTGGAAGATAATTCTTGCCCTTCTTTTCTCAAGTTTAACCTGAGCAGAGGCTTCAGTCTCCTATCAAAACAAAGCAAATTAAAGCAATTCTGCAAAAAGAACTGGAGGAAGTGCTCTCCCTTCCCTAAATTTTTTCTTTTGTCAATAGAGCACAGCCAGTCTAGAACTGTCTTTCATCTCCTTTCAGCTCCAGCCTCATTTCTATTACATTATATCATCATTTCAAGGTAGCTACAACCCTAAACTTTTGAATCCAAGTAGCAAAGAAGGAAAGCAAAAAAAATTCTTTTTTCATGGGTTCATTTAAACTCTGCCTTTCGTCCTGTCTTTGGAGCCATGGCAAATATTGTCCTGATTTGGATCTTACACAACAGGTTAAAAATAGCAACTGTAGTTACCTACATATGAGCTATCATAATACAATACAGTAAAAGCAAACTCAGTTAAAAATAATGATAAATCTTCTAGAGACTTAGTTTTTCTGTCAGTTTGGAGAGAAAACACACAAATCCAACAATAATAAGAGTTATACTTTCTGGGTGACACCTGCATACACATCTAGGTTGAGGCAGGAGGTGAGAAAAGACATTTGGGGAGAACACACATAGGCCTTTGGACTGCAAAATGAATAATGTCCTTAATGGAAGCTCTCTAGCTTTTATTTATTGGGTTCTCAGTTCCTGGAAGGTGCAAGATGTCTCCTGTGGAGTCTCTATTTCCTCAGCAGAAAGCCAGAGGAAATTTCAAGCTGTTTCTAAGATTACCTCTTGGAGCTTCCTATGGCACCAGCTGCTCATGCTTCCCAGGAAAATCAGGGAGGAGGACTACTGCATGTCTGTATTCCAGGGAGGCAGTGTGGCTGGGAGGACAGGCAGATCGAGAAAGCAATGCCAATAAGCCCCAGCAAAATGCCTTTGCGTACGATTATTACTCCTAAAGGAGGAAGCAAAAAATGCTGGAAAAGAATTTATACAAGTTTTAATGCAGGTTCTGCTTGTGCAAGAAATGAAATAATTACAGCAAGAAAAGAAACCACGAATGATGCAAATATATGGAACAAGAAAAGTGGGGTACCAACAATTACCTTGAGTTAAGGATTGATGGAAGGGTTATATTTTAATGGAAGAGAAAGTCAATTAAGGTGTCTGCTTTGCCACTGTTAACATTACAGCTTGTAATTTGGGTGCCCTCCTCCAGCTGAGGAAACTGAATCCACATAGTGTCTGAAAGTCATCCAGATCTGCTTAGCCCATGGATAACAGATCTAATTTAACAAGTTCTTCTCTTTCATATACCTAAACTCCTTCTCCATTTGTGCCATGTTATTGCAAAAACCTCCTTGGTCTCTTGGGTTTTCTCCTACTCCTTCCTCGTCTAGGCAAGACAGTGTAATGCACATTTCCAACACTATGAAGGCTTAGAAAACAGGTCACTTGAGTTTCTCTTCACAAAGATGCTTTACATTCAAAATTTACCCTCAGCATTTCGGCAAATATGCACAGGGGGAAGCAAAGGAGTCTCCCTTCCCCTTCCTCCATGTTGTATACAGTTTTTCTTTCTAATGCTAACAGCATTTCAACTTCTTAGAAGTTGCATTCTAGCATGATACTCAAACAATTGAGGCTGGAAAATAATGAAATTTATCCTTAATAGTGTTCAAGGGTGGTGGGGATGATGCCCAAAGGGGGATGCCACAAGAGCAAGCTCAGAAACTCTAACAGAACTAAGGACCCTAAGACCCTAAAAAGCCACTAAGAAACATACAACCAGTGACAGGACAGTCCTGAAGTGATCCTGAGGGACACTTTGAGGGACACTTACAAATTGAAGTCACCATCAGGTTTCTTGCCTCCTGCTGTAGGGCTGGTTTGCCTACCAGAATTTGAGTATATATATAATATATAAGTATATAATACACAGGAAAAGACCATCTGCTCCTCTTACCTGCGGTGCTGTGAGTGCCCTCCTCTTGCTACAGCCTGCAGCATACATACACCTTCTCCTGAACTTCCATAAATATTTTACTGTGCTGAATTGTGTGGCCAAGTTATCTAATGACACAGTAAAGCACAATTGCTCTCTCTGGAGCAATTCCATCCTAACAGGTTCAGGAATCACCCAGCAACCCACTTTGCATGGCACAGAGGAGGATTTTAAGGCAGACAGCATCCAACAGCACGTGCCAAGTGGCCATGAGTCGATGAGGTGGAAAAAAAGAAGACACCTTAATTGTAACATTGACTTTGCCCTTAGCAGATGCTGCTCTGTCTGCCTTGTGTGGGTATCTACAGCTGGTATTGTTTCCAGACCCTTGTCAAGAGCTGAGTTCAGGAGATTTGCTCAGGAATTGCCTGTGTGCATGAGAAAGTGTGAACTTCCCACTTCCCCGTGCATTGTATTTACTCATTTCATGTTAGATGTACAGATAGTAGGACTCAGACAGAAAGTCTTAACACATCTGCAAAAACAATAAAAGGTGACCAAAAGAATGAAGACACCACATCCAGGATGCTGCCACAGAAGCGCAGTTTTCCATACTGAACCAAAAACCAAATGCTATTTTCTCTCAGTTTTGTAATTATTCAGTACGGCAAAAGAGCAGATGTTCTCAACATTTCCTACTTGGTATCATATTTATTACTTTTCGTGCTATCTGGGAGATTTTGATATCAATCATTTGTTTTCTATGGGGTGAGCAAGTTTTACATGCATGAAATGTCACAGGGAAGCTGGGCTTTATTCCTTCCTTTTGTTTTGTGAGACACCACACGACTGGTACTTCCCTCAGCAGCCCACACTTGGTGAAGGTGCTTGTTTTAGCTCAAAGGGCTGTGACTGAGAAAGCCTCTCTTGTGCTGCAGTGTGCACCTCCTATTTATCAAGTGACTTCCATATCAAATGGATAACTCTGAGACTTGGAATGGCCACAGCATCACAGTGACACTCTGGCACTGAAGCTCTTTTTCCCCCCATGTAACCATGCTGGGAACAGCAGCCGTAGCACCAGGGAGCCTGAAACAATATGGGACTCTCACTCTGCCTCATTAAATGCTATTTTGCTAAATTAAAGGCCACAAGTCATATTGTATCCATAAGCACATGCATGCCACAGGCCTTTCCCCTTCCTACATTTCCCTCAGCTGTGGATCATGCAAAATCCCATGGAAAACATATTTCAGCTTTTGGGTTGGGTTTTTTTGGTGTTTTTTTTTTGGTGAGAACAGGACTTTCTACCCCTCAGTGGACACAGCACTCAAACCACACTGCCAAATATTATATGATGTCCTTTCCAGAGTTAATTTTTAATTTCCTGACTCCACTGCACGAGAAATTTTCAAACTGTCTTGGCGGTCACTTAGAGGCATGTGCAGACCTAACTGCAGGTGTGAATGTGGTGTCAGCCCAAATGCAAACCTCCAGACTGAGTGATGAATTTCTGTAGAATTAGTTCCTTGGTTGAATCAAGTTCCAGAGAGACCCGTAGCCCAAGGATCGACTGCAAAATGTAACGCAAAGGGTGTGAGCCTTTCTTGCCCCAGCCTGCAGCCAGGCCAGGCAGTTGTTTTCAATGTGTCACTCAAAAACCCGGTGATTTTCTATTTTCATTTTTTAATGCCACAATTCATAACCCACAGATGTTGTGCACGGCTAAAAATCCTGGCACCCTCTCCTCTAAGAGTCTCTCCTGGTATTCAATTTTCTTTGCTTTACCTTAAGTCACCCTAATCATGCTGACATCTACTATCGATGATTATATTAGTCCTAAAAGATCCTTAAACAAATGAAAAGGACTGACTTCCACTCCTAAAGTTCTGCTTCCAATTTTCTAAAGGAAATTAAATAATGTATAAATCAAATGCTGGGCGCAGGCCCAGGCAGCTGAACATCGCTTTGTCCTTTCAAAGTGAAGACGAAGTGTCTGCTAGGGAAGGGACAAGCCAAGAGAAATAAAGCTTAACCTCAGCTCCATGTGAAAGTGATTTGGGATAATCGGGGGAATCTGCAAAGAGGTTAAAGTGGGGACCACATACTAACAGGGGAACTTCACACAATGATCAAAAATATATCAAGAGCTGACCTTCACCTGGAGGAGCTGCAGAGCCCTGACAGCTTTGTTACACCAGAGCAGAGTGTGAAGGGCAGGAGGAAGAAGAGATGAGCAGGAAGTAAAGAAATCTATTTATGGCTGACGTTTGTCATGTCTTGGCAATCTTATCAGGATGAGTTTTTTTTGGTTTTGCAAGATTTATAACTAAGTACTGCCTGACAACCTTGCAGTAAGTGTGCACACTACTTCCCAGTTCTCCTTTAGCTAGTACACATTACTTAGATTATTAAATCAACCACCAAGGGACTTCCTAATTTATGTACTACTGATGGACTGCTGATCTTTCTCTTTAACACAGTATATGTATCTAGAACGGGAAAAAAAAACCAGTAAAATGTGCTGGATTTCTTCCTGGTATTATTTTCTGAGCAAGTGATTGCTTTAATTGCCACAAGGCATTTCTTTAAGCTGTTGGGAGCAGATGTACTTTGTAATATGATTTCTTGATTAAAAGAAGATCTTAATCAAGTCTATACTGCTTAAACATGAGTTCACGCTGACATTTTTGCACACAGAAGGGTAGGTTTGAAATCTCTGCTCAGCACTAGACTTCGTGGTTAGGGTCAGCTTAACCCTGTTCACATAAACCAAACTTTGGTGGAGAGAAAAAGATGTGACAGGCAACTATCAGTGTCCCAACTACGTACACTCATATTTCCAAAATATTCCTCTCCTCATCTTTACAAAGTACAGAATATTTCAGACGTGATGCACGTGGCCCTTAAGCTTAGATGGTGGAGAATTCTCATCTTTACACTTTCTTGAGAAACCTGTGAAATTGTTTTCAGCACTGCCACTCTGCAGTCGTTTGGTCTGTCACCACATGAACTGAGCAGCTGGCAAAGCAGGGACAGCCACGTAACACATGTGAACGTGAATTCAACACACATCTTGCTTAGCTGTTGCAAACCCGTCAGGGAATGCTTCACTGTTTAAAAAAACCCAAAACATAGAACCACAAATTAAATTCTTATAAATTTATTTCCCTTTTAAAAAGAAGAGGCTGTATACACACTCTTTTATTGTAGAGTTGAAGTACACAATGAGTGCCATTTAATGGGATGCAAATTCATCTGAGCAAATTCATCAAACACCCTTGATTCAGAAGAACCAATGGGTTTAGTGGGTTCACAGACTTGTAATTTACCCACGGGTATCCACGTCTTTCACAAAAGCTATAAAATGTTAGAACACGCTTCGGGAATGTTATTACCGTAAAAGAGGCAATTCAACCAGCCTGTGAGCAGGGAGATTCTCCCATCCATCTCCCTGTCTTCTGACAGACTCACTGCAAATGAAGCACCAGCCCAGGCTATGGCTGTGTTTGAAAAAGCAAAGCGAGCAGTGGAACTGAGGGGGATTTCATGGCACACACAAACACTGCCAGAATTAACTCCTCTGTCAGACCTCCAAGTTTCACATCACTTTGTCTCTGCAGGTCCCCAAACATCAATAGCAAGAATTAAAAAAAACAAACCAGAACGAAGGATGGGAAGAAGTAGGACGTTTTCACAGAGTGTGGTTGTTTGCCATCCTTGGATTTAAACAAAACCAGGCGCACAGTGTGCTACTCACACATGAAAAGAGAAGAGCCAAGAAAGGAAGGAGAGGCTTCTCTCTTTTCCTCTCCCCCTGTTTCAAGAAAGCATCCCTGAAAGCATACAGGCATCTGTTTTGGGTTCCTCTGACGTCAGCAAACACCACTGAAGTAAAGCACATGCTTAAGTATGCTCCAAGTCCCTTATCTGATTTTAATAATTGGAAGCCAAATGGAAGCTATAAGTCATTGAGCAGGACAATGAACAAACAAGACCTTTTTTGCCTTTAAGGTGATGGTACCTAGTGGCTCTGCAAAGCTTTGGACTCAATAATATTCACTATCAGAAGTAGAGATGGATTTTTAATGCAGGATTCAGTCAAATTACGAACGCTAAAATTCATGCTCTGGTCACAGAGAGAGGTTGTGACTAATGACAGTGTGTCACATTCCTTTGGTGCTTGATATTTCTACCTATTTTTTATATATTGATGTCTCCAGTGAAAGGAAAATAGGAAGAAACTCTGGTCCAATGCTACTCATCCCTGGCAGGTCATTTTGTTGTGGTCAGCAGCTCAGGCAGTGTGTGGTTGGTGCTCTTGGAGAGTTTGGGAGAGGGATGAGAAATGTAGGAGAGGAGTATGAAATATGGTCTTTTCCACAAGCCTCTGTGAAGCATTACCTGCCAAGGATCCTGGCAGAGTTAGGCAAAAGTCACTCCTGACTGAATGTAGGATTGCAGTCTTGGCTCTGTCACAAATGTCATTTGTCACCACCTAGCAAGCTCTGCTGATCCCTGGGGTGAGCTGCCTCTCTCAGGTCAGAGCTCATTCATGTCCCAGACCTCAGGGACCATCAGCAGTGGAGGGGTCACAGCAGCCACTGCAGTCCCTGGCATGCCATGGGAGTTACTGCAGTGGGATATAATTCCTCAGTAACAGGCAGGATCAAGTCCTAAATTAGCAATTCCTGGAGTTCATTAAGTTTATTCATCCTTAGGCCAATTAACCTGCTGGCCTAACTCCCCTGGGGATTGTGCCAGCAAAGATTTTGGCCTAATAATTTCAGATTAATTTCTGTATCATCATCTTTGTGTGGCTTTGGGAAGACTATTTGTATATCCTGCTACAGACCTTGTGGAAGCAAACACTAATTATGAAGGAAAATCTTTGACTCCACAACTACTCTTCCAAAATTAAAAAGAGTAGTCTAGACCACGGACATTCAAATCCCAGGTGGAAATATGTTTAACAAATATGGAAAGTGAATACTTTCCTGTATATTGCTTTGTGAGTTATTAGCACCTAAATAGTCTCCATGGTCAAAAGTGTATTAATGAGCTGGAAGACAAAGTGATGTAATCAGGAGGGATCAGCAGTAATTTCTCCTGCAGAAGATTTACATGCAGCAGCCATGTGTGTTTGTTTATGGTCTCTACATCTGGTAATGAGCTCTCGACACGATGGAAAGCTGCGGTGGAATAATGCGCCCTGTTCCTCACACGCGCTAATTAATGCTCTATTTAATCTGGGAAAAGGCACTTTAAAAATAAACACTCATTTCCAGCAGACCATAAAGGATAGGTAACAACTGAATCACTCCACACAGGCCTGGTGTGTAGCAACCTCTCAAGCATTAAAAAAGTTGAGTTTTAAGGCCCAGGGTACCACAGGAAGAGTGTGTGCACACACAAATCTCTCCAGCATTACAAACATACACTAATAGGCCCTAGATACCCTAGAGACAATCAAAGCTAGAGTGATAATCTGTAGGAATGACAAAAGCCACTAAGAGATGGCAGAGCTAAAACATTCCCCATGACACCAGGTTTTAAACTATGTTTTGTGTTCACAAAACACCTACAGTGATGCTGCTGGCCATCACCTCATCCACCCCATTCTCACAATTGATAACATGAGCAATAAATCATCATTTCCACAATGACAGGAAAAGCAGCCTGTGCAAAGATGGTTGGACCTTGTATTCCAACTGACAAAAAAGGCCTGGGAGATGGTGTCCAGCCTGTCTTCTGCCCACAGGGTTGCCTGCTGAGGGGGGAATGCAGTGTCCTAAGCTTCTGCTGGAGTCATTCCACTGCTTTTAGTCACTTCAGCAAGGCCTTGTCTCCACAGGATGTTGTGCTGGAACAGCTACTGCATTTACATTCACACCCTATCTCATTCCAGGATAACTTCCTCACATTGACATGCCCTCAGAAGTACAAGAGCATTCGTCTGTGGCTGCATTTAGCCCTAGGCTGGAGTCTCACGAGGTAGCAGAGAATAGAGATTTGGCTTTATCTTATAAACTCTGCTAATATATCTCACCGCCCTTTGGATTGGAGCCAGCTTCTCTCCAATCTCCCAACCATTTCCCACAGAAAACTTGTACTTTCTTTAGCTCGTGAAAGAAGACAAAAATCAGGAAAATCAGAGGGATTGCACAGAATGAAAAGCCTGTGTGAGCTGTATGCAAGAGCAAATTTCCCAGCCTGAGATACCAGAGCTATGAAATGGCCCCTTTTAGTGACAGAGAAATTGCCCTGGCAGCTAAAAGAAAACCTGCTTAGGCTACAAGTATGGAGGAACAGCACTTAAGAGATCTGGGATGGTTCTAAAGATAAATTAGGTAAAACAGAGCAAATGTACAAGTATAGAGTGAAACTTTTCATGGTTATTGAAGTGGCAGTGTGAAAACAGTGTTTCTCCTGCCAGGCACAATTCCTACCCTCGCACTTACACATCCAGTGTAGGGAGTTTGCAGCTCAGGACTTCTTGTATGCTCCTCAGCTGCAATAAAAAAAGGCATTTTTGCAGTGCTCCCAGCTCAGGCCCCCATCCACACCCACTGAGACCATCTGACACATCCCTGCCTCCCTGGTTTGGATTCCCCAGAGCAAGGAGAGAGGATCAAGGGGCAACCACATGTCCAATATGAATGGTGAATTGTCAAAATGGAACCAGCAACTCCCCAAAACTAGTTTGGTTTCAGGAACAGAATGTGCAGGCTGCAGTCTGGAGATGCGTGCCGGGCTCCGCCACAACAGTAAGTGTAGGTGAACAAGTGGCAAATCATTTCTAGAGGTGGCCAGTCCACTCTGCACTTCCACCTAGGCTTTTCTGACAAAAAAAAAATATGGTTTTTAGTCAGTGCCTGAATCTCCATGGGTTCCAAGGTCTGCAGAGCATGTTCTGCTTAGACTTGCTCTTTTTTTTTTTTGTTCAGAGACAAAACAAGCCAGGGCTTCAAACCATGCAGGGTTTTAATGCTGCAGAATCCCCACATACCCACTTCCTCTCTTTCCTCAGCTCTTCTCTATCTGATTTACTGTTTACTTACAGACCATATGGGAAACATGTCGGGAAAGCACGCATCCGGGTTCACATCCACAATAAATACTTTTTATGACTATTCCCATGACCTGCAGCAACAGACTAGATTAGTCGCCCACAACTATGTATAATCACACCATCATTTAAATACATTTTCAAAACAGTATGCTCTGAGATACAGATCAACTAAATATTCCTCTTTCTAAAACCTATTTCCTACAACTTTTCCATTTCCACCTGAGACAGAAAGTCTTATCTTTCAACTGTGGAGTCAATATAAACAGAAGAACACAAACACCTGGGTCCATGCAAAAGTGCAGCCAGCAAATTATCAGTCTGGGCTGCTCAGTTTTCTTAGAATTATAAAGTGAAACAGGTAAAAGAGCTGAAAATAGATGTTGATGCTCAAGTGCATCTATTAAAATGTGAAAACCCCCCTCTTTTTTATTCTCTGTTTCATAAAACCAAACTCCCTCTAGTTTTTAAGTTCATCCAAAAGCAGAATTGCAAAAGCATTCTATTCTGCTGAATAGAGTGTAGAACATTTCTCAAGCAGAATATATTATTTAATCCAAAGCCAAATAAACGAAGGGTCAAATTCAACCTCACCCATTCCATTTAGAAACAGAATTGAAAGGAAACCTTGAAAAAGTAATTTTGAATTTAAATACTTAAAATTCTTTCAAAGGTGAAACATTCTGAATTCTGTTTCCAATTAAAAAAGTTAGGTCAGTGATACAGAACTAAAGAAATTACTGAATTTAGTGTTTCTGAATAAATTTTTACCAGAAGAAAGTCTAAAGTAAAATTTATAAAAGTAAAATTAATCTCTATATTTTTTCCCACGTAAGTAATGAGACAGCTATGTCCTGTACTGCTCCATCTTATTCTGGATTTAAATATTTCTTTTTCATTTCCCATCAACCTGTGGGTTGAAGAAAAATTTGCTGTGTCCCCTTTGCTTTGGGAAATGGTTCTGGTAGTCTTTAACTCACAACTGGAAGGAGCAAAGAATGCCTGTAGCTCTCCCCCACCTCCTCTCCCTGTGGAACCTGGCAAGCTCATCTGCTGCAGGATACTTGGAGAACATCTCCTCGGCCAAACTGACTGATTGCATCATGTTCCAATCCTTAACCAGAGCACACGGAAATATTCCTTCTGTTGAATGCATAAAGATTAAAAAAATAGATTTCACAAGGTAACTTGGCTTTTTAGAGCTCTATGGTTTTATGAAATGGAGGTTGGATGTTGTTTCTACAGGCAGATGTTGGATACTGTTGTAACCTTCTACAAATGAAAAGGGGGTTTGTTTTCCCTCTTTTTAAGGAATGCTTTACCCACAGGTTTTTGAGATGAAGTGCAGAGCACTGTAAAAGTGTTCCCATCTCACTGCAAGGCTGGCAAAGCCGTGAGCAAGGGCTCAGCTGGAAGCACCTGAGTGAGCCTGATGCTGTCAGAGAAGGATCCTGCAGGAGGGCCCTGCTGAAGCACCTGGGAGCAGCTTTCCCGGGAAAGCCGAGCGCTGGCTGTCAGGGGCACGCCAGCCCCGCCACTGAGCCTGCTTTGCGGAGTCAGCCTGTTCCTGGAACAGCCAGAGATCCATCTCTGCCGGCCTCCTCTGCCAGCTCTGAAAACGTCGGGTCTGGAAAATGGTTTAAAACTGCACATTTCCGTTCAGTGGGCCCTCTTGTTGTTCTGCTTGTTTGGGGGCAGGAGCAGGAAGGGTCATTACATGGTGGAAAAGCAAAAAACCACATTTTCGTGGGCAATTGCTATATTAATATGTATCACTTTACATACACAGTACATCTACATATGGAACCTATTATTACTGAGGAAATGTTTTTTTAATGAGGAAGACTGAACAATACTTAAGAGAGAAAATGTTCAAACCAATGTTAATTTGCAGCAGAAGTAACAAAATATTTTAATAAAAAACAGTAACAAGAACTGGCCCTCCTATCCAGGATCAGCCCGCTCCTGTGTTCACACCTTGAGAACAGAATTTGACTTCCACAGCTTTTCCAACTTTTGCAAACCTCCTAAAACTGAAATCCAAACTCCAACTGAAGGACTTTTAATAGCAAGACCTGCTTCAGCTCTACAGAGAAACAGAGATAGCTCATTATATTTCTGTTTTCCACATCCATGGAAGTATTTTTCCTCCCTGCACTTCTTTTTACCAAGCTTGTGCCTGCCTTCCCCATCCTAGCCCCCAAACTCATCCAAAAATAAGGAAAAGGGGATTAAGGTAATACAATCACTTCTGTATAAATGTAGCTAAATATATTCTCGATTGCTGAGCACTGTTTCCTTCCCCTCTCCCTGTATGCTGGAATTAATTAAGCTTTCCTTAAATGTTGCATAGGAATTAAGAAGAAACAAACAGCAAAAAAACCCTCACTATTTTCAAAGGAAAAAAAATATGGTCCTAAAACATCCTGGCAGGCTAAATATTAGTACAATAAAACTGCTGGATTTCAAATGGTAAAAATAAAGCTCTCTGTTTGAAAAATGAGACATTCAAGAAAGATTGTTCCTGTAGGAAACAGACACTTTCAGGAATCATCTCAAACCCAAGGATGGATAATTAGTACCAAATATAACCCTCTAAATAGACTCTGCCTGTTACCATAATGCAAATATTAATGTGTATTTGCTATTCCTGCTAAATGTTATCAGCATTGTTCCGACTTGCAGGGACAAACCTGTTTGTTCCACGTGGATCCTGACTGGGCTAAGACTGGACTTGGTTTATCATTTTAACACCAGGATCATTGTTTTGTTCACCTTGGGAAACCACAGCAGGAGCAGTGATCACAAGGCAGTCCTGCACTGGTCTCTGGAGAGCTCCAGGGCTGCCAGATGAGCAGAGCAGCTCCTGTGGTCCAGGGAGTCATCACTGGTCATGGCTCCCAACACCACGTTAACTGATTATTTACTTGATTTAGTTATCTTTAAGCCCCTTTTTAAGAGGTTGAATGACTTCTGCTGCACAGTACAGGTTTGGAGAGGCACCGAAACCAGCACCAGCCACACCAAAGTGGCTTGATGAAACTGCCTGGGAACACCCCTCAGGAAACAGGTCCCAGAACAAATGGGCAGCCACAAAACACACCTTCTGTAATAAAGCCCTACAGGTATTTTGAGTGTAGCTCCTCGTTTTGAATCTGCACACAGCAAAACCAGTCCTACGTTGTATATGGCAAGCAATAAGGTGATCTGTAATTTGTTCTGCCCCTCAGGTTTCACACAGACACCACTGAACATAACACTGAATGTCAAGTCTTATGTAACAACGGATTTCAAATTCTAAATGTCATCCAGGCCTCATTTCAGGCTTTGAAATAGTTTACTTGTTACCAAATACGATGTGATAAGTGATTTATCAAATCCGTAAGAAAGAAGAAACCAATGAGACAATCCAACAATCCATCCTATCTCCGAGCAAGTCCAGGACTGTCTCCAATCAAATGTGTACTGGAAGAAGAGTGATTTATTACCACGGTTTCTTAATGCATCATTTATATTTATTTATACTTAGCAATATTTATATTGATTTATATTTAGCAAGTGCTCCTATCATGCTCCACATGGTACTTTCACCATGCACAACAAGCCCACCTGGATTTCCACCACCTGCTCAATTCAGTGGGTCACTTGTTGCCTGCACATCTTTGATGCTGCGTCTCTGTGACAAACTTCCTAGAGATGAAGCTGCTATTGAAAAAAAAATTGACAATAATCTCTTTTCCTGCTCCAAAAACATGTGAGAGTAGCAGAATTGTTCTCAAAGGTGAGGCTGTTCTTTCACATGCCGACATTAGCATTGAGGACACACTGAGTTTTTCGAAGTGCTGATTAAAAGAAAAGGGATTCCCCTGACCAGTGCTCTTCACAAACACATGCCTCTCATCAGAAATCTGAAAAAAGCAATACTGAAAAGACCTGGAAATATTTAGAAAGGTTTAGCTTGGGACTATATGACTTTGAAAACACACCTTCACTTTGATACCATTAAAATGCAAGGTATTTTCTTGGATATGGAAAAATCATTTTACTAAAAAAAAATAAAAATAATAGTAATAATTAAAAAAAAATTCTGGAATGGTTTGAGTTGGAAGGGATCTTAAAGATTTTCTTGTCCTAATGTCCCTATCATGGGCAGGGACACTTTTTACCAGACTAGGTTGCTCACAGCCCAATACAATCTCACCTTGAACACTTCCAGGGATGGGGCATCCACAACATTTCTGGGAAACCTGTACCAGGGCTTCATCACTCTCTTCTTCCGTATGTCTAATCTAAACCTTACAAGTTATGTATGAAATCCTTTGCACATGCAGAACTGAGGGAAGTTGACTGCTTTAATTCACATCTGGTACTCAGGTAATGAAAATACTTTTGGTTTGAAATGCCTACAAAAAGTAGTACATCTCCAGGATGAATTTCTGAAAATACTTAATATTTGAGAAATAATTAAATATATGCTAAAAGCTCCTCCATGGCTACGTAAGTAAGAAAGGAGACACAGAAATACATTTACACATTTGTAAAGAAAGGATAAAACAAACAGGACACAAATCTCAGATGAGCAGCACCTGAGTGATTACCAATTAATTTCTAAAAAGTCTCTAATGAAAGTTGAAATCTTTTTCCATCACATGAGAGAGATGTTTTGGCTGTACTTATACATCATCCTGAGTAAACTGGCTGAACTGCAAAACCAGAACACTATGTGAGAATAATGAAAGGAATGAAAAATACTTCTGCCTGGGCCTGACATTTATTAATATAAAATAGCCACTTTTGCCATTGTTTGAAGTAAGGGAAGCAATTAAAGTGCACAAAACCATTTTGATACCAGCACCCTATTTCCTGCACATGTTGGTAACCCAGGGGCTCCCCCTCTCTCCTTCGGTGCTGTTCATTAACTCTCCACAATAAACACCATCCTCCCATGTCACGCGTTTGAGAGTGCTCCGAAACTGGGAGATTGGGCAACAGCGCTGCTCTATGCAAAACCAGCCAAGTCCAGTCAGGAAACAGATTAATTTGAAAGCCTTAATTAATGACTGAACGTTTATACAGCCAAGATTTATGAGTTACAAGGAAGTAAGTCCAAAACATAACACTCCCTCCCGCATGCAAGCTCTCTCTTTAATGGTAAACAACTAGCCTAGGGTAAGATACTGTCTCAGTCCTCCAGTTCCCTTTCTTATTCCAGCTTCCAAGCACTGACAGAAGACAAATTAATTTAAAACTTCTTCTTTTTAAATTTTTTTTCCTGCTCCTCTATAAACATTGTTACTAATAAAAATGGTTCAATGAAGCTATAGAAACTATAGATTTTTAAAATAAATAAACCAATCTTTTTTTTTTTTTTTTTTTAAGCTCATGGGTATGAAGACAGTATACAACAAAGAAGAGGAAAGAACAGAACCCTTTTTGTATCGGCAAGTTCATGAAACTTATTTTGTTGTGAAGAAAATCATAAACAAGAAGAGAAAGATCTTCATGTATATAACTGTATGCAAAAAAATCTCCTAAAATCCCCCTAACCCCAGGTTTGTCAGCTTACTTCACAAATACTTTTGCAAATTTAGTAGCGGCAGATGTTAGAAATGAAGAGCAAGTTTTTAGCTTTTAACATTTTGACTATATTCCACATTCCACTTCTGAGAGCTGACATCTCATTATGATGAGCTCTTGCTATTTGAAGATTAAAACAAGGCTTCCAACAACATTTCTTTGGAAGTCCTCAGGCCTTAAACTAGAAAAGTCAAAATCAAGGAAAGTTTTGTTCTCTCTTGTTTACACTGAACTACTCATTTTCTTGAAGCACTCATTTTCTTGCCTTGCAAATTCTGTTTCGCTAACAAAGGAGCGCAGCTTGGTTCCCTGCCCCTTGGTTTATATAGCACAGAAATACTCAGAAATGAAAACAGAAATGGCAAGATCCCATGAAATGAGGAGCCTTTGATGAGCCCTCCAGCTTTACTGTGCCCTCCTGGCAAGGGGACTCCCCAGAATCCCTCTCTCCAGGTACACAGCCACGACCGCCTCTTGCACAGGTAACCAGAAATGCAAGTGGCACGAGGCTTTTGGGTTTGGTGTTTTCTGCTTGCTTGTGGCAGTGCTGAACACTCAAGCCCCTGTCCTTTCCTGCCACGGGGACAGCCCCCAACAACCCACCCTGCTGGCTCCTGCTCTTTGGTCCCTCATCCTGGGCTGAACAACAAAACTCACACTGTGCAAGGGAAATCAGCTGCTGAAGAGACCAAGCAGAAAAAGTTCTCCTTACACAGACTCACAAATACTTGCAAACCCGCAGAGTATGAGCTACGAGCTGGGTGCAATTTTTTTTAACCCCTCTTCACTGGTTTATCATCAAATGAGAGCTCACTGGGAGCAGTTCTAGAAAAAGACAAAAGTTGGTTTATCCCAGTAAAAAGCAGACAAGAGGACAAAACAGAGGGCAAACTGCTGCTCTCCCCCTCCTTTCCCTCCAATGGTGTGTTTCACTGTGCAATGTTAATAGAACAGTCATTTTCTAGTTTTATCA
Source organism: Cyanistes caeruleus (assembly GCF_971803275.1). Taxonomy (NCBI): domain Eukaryota; kingdom Metazoa; phylum Chordata; class Aves; order Passeriformes; family Paridae; genus Cyanistes; species Cyanistes caeruleus. Next base: position 78,092,922 of record NC_141705.1, read on the forward strand.
CAAATTCACTTTGTTTGCTAGGAAATGAAGTAACACACACCACGTCTTTAAGACGCCAATTACTTTGAGAAAATAACTCCCACCCCCAACCTTCCTAAATAAGAAAATAAACCATCAAACAAAACCCAGAGCAGCTCTTTTAAACTGGACAAAACCCTCTTGGTTCTCCTCCCCTGACAATGGGGATGTCAAGACCAATTAGCACTTGCAGTCATCTTGGGGTTTGCTCTGTTTTCTCCCACTGCAAGTGGTCAGGCCAGATCCGATGGCTCCCTTCTATACACGCAATGCCATGGACAAATTACAGAAGACTAAGACCTGAAAGGCTTTTTTCCTATCCAGCTATCCTTGACATTTTCATTACTCAAAGACAGGAAACAAAAAGCCTAAGCTGAAAACTAGGTGATAGTTTGAAAAAAGTTTAATTAGAAAGTAAAACGGACCATGGAATTGCTTCTAACATAGCTAATAATTTGCTGCATAGTTATATATTGTGCTGCTTCCATCTGCCAGTAACCTTTTAATCCTTTTGCCCAAGGCAATCCAAAGCTTTTCCATATGTATGTAAGGGTAACAGTAAAAGATAACTTGGAAATAACAATTTCAGAATATAACAGAGATATTCAGAAATAACAGAGCAGGGCTCTGGAAAACAGAAGTTACATGGCAAGAATGAAAACTGCCCCGTTTGACAATGTAGGTTTGGCTGCAACACTTGAAAGATTCCCTGCTCCCACATTCAGCATCAGTGACTATCTGAATTACCAACAACTTCTCGAATGGTTTCAGAATTAACACTGAGAAGCTTAATCTCACCAAAAAGCCACCAGCTCCAACAACACCATTGCTGAAGTTTGTGGATAAAAAAAAGAAAGCGGAACAAAAGCAGACATTTCAACTATTCTATCCCCAAAAGAATCTCACTCAGGAAAAAAAATAAAAATATTCATAATCAAAACCTCTTTGAAAGGAATATAGCAGAATGCATTTCCAAACTCAACTAACTTTATGGGATGACAAGTGCATAAGCCTGTGCCTTATACACATTTTTAGGGACAGGAAGTATCAAAACAAATCACAATCAAAATGTTAAGGAAGAAACCAAAAAACTCCCCCACTCTAAATATTTTATCAGTAATGATTACCCCTCAGAAAACAAACTCAAAATTCACTTTACACAAGTGAAATGTAATTTCTATCATGGGAGAAAGCAATAGGAGCTGAATAGTTGGTGCATGTACTACACAATGGTAGTTTTACTAGCGAGAGCATTTAAGCTTGAAATTAGGTACATTTATTGTTCAAGAAATTCACAGCCTATTGCGATTTGATTTTATTAGATATTATTATTCATTATTAGGTTCCAAATTTTTGCAACAGAAACAATGACTTTTTGCAGATGACTGACAAAAGCAAACATCCTATTTTCCCTGCACACAAAGACACCAATATATGTTCAAAGATTTTAATTCACACACACAACCCCAGCTCTCCAATCTTTGCAGTTCAGTGAAGTGTAAACAGCCAGTGTTGCCATTGAAACAACATGTTCTTCATTCACAGCAACAATAGCCAGGTAGATTAACAGGCTTTTACACCTGGGCCCTATTATTCCTCTGCCATTCATTAACATTTCTTCCACCACGACAGCAATTGAACTGGCACAGTCCCAGAAGCACAAGTAGGTCAGCACAAGGTGTTCCTCTGGATGCTTTCATCTGGTATAAACACCCTGAATTAGCCTTCAGGTACTACATCTAAATATTCCTAGTGCTAATTAAGATCACAATCGGGATTATTTCAGATCTCATTGACCAAGTACAGCCCGTGGTTTTGGAGGGCTGATTCTATTACGAATGGAAGGTAATTTCACTGCAGAAGTGGGGAGCCTTCTGCAGCTCTCCTGGCCAAGTTGATGCTGGACATTATGCCTTGGTGCTACCTCCTTGAAATCACAAAATCATGGAGCAGCCTGGGTTGGAAGAGATCCTAAAGATCACCTCTTTCCAACCCCCCTGGCATGAGCAGGGACACCTTCCACTATCCCAGGCTCCTCAGAGCTCCATCCAGCCTGGGCTTGTTGACACTTCCAGAGAAGGGACAGCCACAACTTCCCTGGGCAAGCTGTGCCAGGGCCTCACCACCCTCAGAGGGAACAATTTCTTCATAACAATCTCATCTAAACTTATTTTCCTTCAGTTTGAAGCCATTCCCCCTTGTCCTGTCACTACATGCCCTTGCAAACAGTCCTTCCCCTTTCTTGCATGGTCCCTTCAAGTAATGGAAGGCCACAATTAGGTAACCCCAAAGCCTTCTCTTCTCCAGGCTGAACAATCTCAATTCTCTAAGCTTTTCCTCCCAGGAAAGGTGCTCCATCCCTCTAATCAACTTGGTGGCCCTCCTCTTAAAGCAGCATATCCAAGGGGAAAATGAATATGCATGTAAAGAAAGAGAAATTGAACACTGAGGATGGTCAGACACTGCATACTATCAAAATTAATCACAACAAGCACTTAAGCAAGTCAGACACTTACTATTCTTAAGGGCAGCAGGCATAGCAATGAATAGGTAAGAATATTTACTTTCCTCACCAGTTTATGAAAGAAGTGGATACAAATCAATGAAACAAGAAAACTTCAGACATACCTTTTACTAATGTACTAAGACATACTCAGTATTTACAGCAACTTGTGCATGTTGAGAGGATCTGGCCCTGAAGTTGTCATATAAGAGTGGAGGACCATGAATCAGTTTTCTCTGAAGTGCAATAACTTTTTGGTGACTTTCTCCAATTTGTACACCTTGTCTTATACTTTAGTGCTAGAGTTGAGACAAACTCCAAGCAGCAAGCTCACTCCTAACCACACACTCTGTGACACATCATAACTAATGAGATCAAGTACCAGCACTGCAGGTTTAAATCAAAAAACAGGTCAGTGTGAGGAAAAAAGCACTTTTTACTTTTTATCTTCCTCTTTTTTTAAACATAAAAGCCAGTTCTTGAATTCTGAGCTGATATAAGCATTTGTATTACACCAATGAAAGTACTTCAAAAGGCAGAAATAAGCCAACACTTTCAATTCCTTCCTGATCACTACAAATGCAATTTTCACTCTGAACTTTACGTACCCCCACTTGTGATCATTGCTATACTAAGAACATGTGCTTTAAGACACTGAAGAATAATCCCCACTGTCTGATTTAAAAAAATAAATAAATTAAAAGTTGCTAGAAATAACTCACAGGCAAAAAATAAAACTCAAAGAAAACAATAGCAGTTGCCTAAAGAGACATATTTTTTCCTTCAGGAATGAATTCCCATCTGCTTTTAAAAAGCAACATGTTTTTCCATTGCTGGGAATTACAGCCAAGCCCAGGACAATAAAGCAGCAAAGCCAGAGGCAAGAGCAGAGGGCAAGTGAAGCTGGCTGACAGAGGCTGGGCCTAGGTCCCTCTTTTATAAGCCTGTGTGACAGTGGCAGCTCAGCAGTGCCCTGCTGTGCTGGCAGTATGCACCCCTCTGCCACCCCCAGCAACTGGGAGCTCCTGGTTACTCTGCCGTGGGTGAGGTTGTGGGAAAATGGGAAGGAAAAGACAAACAGCACAGTCGGTGCTGCTGGCAGAGCCAGGGAACTCCCCTGGCCTCAGCTGGTTTGGTGAAGCTACAGCTGGTTTGTGCAAGCTCAAGGGAAGGGAGCTCGCTCCTGACACAGGTGATGCTCCTACTGATCTTCCTTCCAAACACAACACAAAACAACCCTGAAAAGCAAACGCGAGAGCGCTCACTTACAGAACCTGGGTGGACGATAATTTTAAAGTAGTTAATGAAGAAAAATGTGTTGAAATCAGCTGTGAAGTTCCTGCATCTGAACTGTTTTGGTGTTTAAAGAATCAAAATATCAGCTCTTTGGGCATTATGGGGAAAAAAAAGTCAGGTTTGAGAAGCAAGCAAAATTTCAAACCTCAGCACTGGTGGATGCTCATTCAAATTCCCTCTGGCTTTTTTTCCTCCAAGTTCCTCTGAGGATCCCTGTTCTTTGAGTTACTTAGGAAGCAGTTTCGACTGTGTCCTCCTGAGCTGTTAATGGGTCTGACCTTTTCGGAAACACTAATGTCCCTTCAGCCAGATGCATTAAATCTCCCCTGCTTGATTAAACTATTAGGAAATCATTATCTCACTGAAGGAGAAAATGTTCTTTCCCAGATGAGCTTGCCATGCATAAATTTCAGTGCCAGTACTCCTCTCCACACCAAACCTTATGTTTGGCATAAATGTGCTGATTTCCAGCCATGCTCTACACCATCCCTAGGTCAGAGCACACAGCACTCATGGATCAGGCCTCAGACACAACATGATGAAAATCCACCCACTCTGGGCAACACCTCTGAAAAATGGATGACGGGAACTAGATCTTTCTGAAGTGACTCAAAAGAGTGGGGAGAGGCAGAGTAATGCCCCAAAGTCCTGCTTTCAGCACTGCCACACCAATGCCATTCCCAGACATCCCCAGGTGCTCACACTGCCCTTGTTCCCAGTCTGCCCAAGCACATTCCGCACGTAGGAGCCTCCTGCGAGACCAGAAGCAGGCAAAATCCCATGGGAAGTCCTGTGTAGTTAGTTCCTTCCTTTCCGGTGATTCATCTCGTTTATCCCAAACACTAACATTTGGAAAACATTCCCAATGCCAGGTATTTCCTCACCTTCCAGACACCTGTGCCAAACACATCCTTAGCACTGATAAATGTGTGTAGGAAGGAGGTGATCCCATGCTACCCATACTGCATGAAGGCTGAGACTTTTCCTCACCCACCCACACAAAAATGTTCACTTTTCAATGAGTGATATAAATTAACAGATCCTCAGCACCATTCCAAGAGAAACATCAGAGGTTCATCTGAGGCCTTAATCTTGCTACATCTCAATTTGATGGAGTACCTCACGTTGAAAATCACATTTCACTGTAATACTTCAGGCTACTATATAGGACTGAATCCACTGCCCTTTAAAAATGTTAAGCAGAAACCTTTTCCTCAAGTCTGGAAGATATTTTCCTTCATGGAGAGCTAGATGTAAAGAAGATAACACATCCTTATCTTTTCAATGTCCTTTTTTTCCCCCCTATATCTAAACCCTCTCTCTCCTTTACTGTAGGTGTTCTTTACTAAACAGACAAATTTTTGCCCCATTTCTTAAAAGGGTCTTTACCCTCCTGTGCACCTATGGTGGAACACATCCTCATTCCTTCTGTAATTAGTATCTTCCTCTGTACGAAACAGAGGATTTTGGAAAGGTTTGATTGTTTGGGGGTGTTTTTAATTAAAGTTACTAGTTTAAATATGTCAATATCTGGTAAACAAGAACACGCATGTTTTGGAATACATATTTTAAGAGTCAAAGATTTGAGTTGATTTGAGCTAGTTTGCTGCTTCACAGATCTTTTTGGCATCACATCTGCTCTTATTTGAGCCAGAGCAAACCTTCATCAGCTTGCTTTTCTTCCCTTTCATTTTCTATGCTCCCATTGAGTGTTATTGCAAAGTGAGAAAGATATTTTTTACATTAACTGTTCCACTTCGATTTAGAACCAGTGAAAGATTTACAGGTTCCAAGATTCCCGCTCTACCATTGTGTCCTGTAAGCATGGAAACTGATAATACTATAGAAACCATGCCAGCCTTGGCTTTCACCATGACCTGCTTTCCACCAATTTAAAAGCAGTCAGTCCCATTATCTTATTTTTATAAGCACACTCGTCTGAGGAATATTGTCATCATACCCAGATTATTTAATTTTTTATTACTTCCAACCAACTTTGAACTCAAAACAACTCAACACTTGATTTCAGTTTCTGCCTAAAAACTCCCTCTCTGCCTTTTAAATTGTAACAAAAACATCATCCCTCTGCAGCTCAGAAAATAAAAGAACATCTCTCACTCTGCTGGGTTTATTTGCCTTTTTATCCCCTCCTTTCTGGAACAAAATATTTCTCCAGTGGGGAGACACTCCATTCATCCCTTGTTTGCCTAACCCCAAACTGAAAAATGGAGCACCTGAGTTTGTGGAAATCCCATCTTTCCTAAGGTGAGCTGGCTATGGCAGCACCATGAAAACAAGCAAATGAGACCCCAAGAACTCACGCTGCCAGTACTTTAAAACATAGCTTTTAAATACTTCTGTGGTCAGATCTCTAATTATTCCTACTTCAGTGGGAAATGAAACAGATAAAACTTCTCAGCGTGAACTACAACAGTGAAAACACTCTAGGAAAAGCTGTGTGAACAACCTCAGAGTGCAGACATTCTAATTATATAAAACCATTAAAAAATTATCAGTTTTATAAAAGCTGGACCTCCTGCAGTTTTGCCCAAAATAAAATGCAGTGTCCCTGTAGAAGAGCCCAAGCAGTGTTGCAGAGCACTACTTCAGAAGGGTCTGGAAATGAAGATTGCACTCAAATTCAAGTAGTTCCAGAAAGCTGAGGATTTCTTCGACCTGGAAGTTAACTGTACAGACATTGCTCATCTAATGCCTTTTTCTTATTAAACTTCACAGACACACGAGGGAAAGAAAATGTAATTCACCCTCATAAATTATCTTCCACCTTCCCTCACATGAAACAGTGGGAAGTAATCACCCTATTTTGCTATCTTGATATATCTTTAAAGGTAGTCATTAAAAGCAACGTACATCCAGCAGGTGAACAGAGATAACTGGTCATAAGCAGTGACAGGCAAAAACACACAAGTATCTGATCTGAAAAGGGGCCAAGTTGGAAGCCAGATGCACACTGAACTATCCACTTTCCTGGCTGTTTATTCAGCTCATGTCAGGATGATTCAACGCATCTTTACACGCAGCCCGCTATTCATACAGCATCTTCTAGTCACAAAACCAGGCATTTTCCATTTCTTTCTCTGAACAAAGGCTAGAACAGTGGAATGGGAACTTGCCATTCAGCAGCGGAAACTATTTGTAAAGCTGGGAAGCTGGAGACACTGGGAAGAAAAGGCTTTAATGAAACTGGCCACTGTGTGTGCCAACTGTCAAGACTTTATATATTCTTCCAAGGAACCCTGACTGAGGCTTTTTCTGCATTTACTCTTTACATCCCAGTTATTATAATCCTTTGCATGATGCAAAAGAATAAAATTCGTGAGAAATGCCATATTAGAAACAGGCAGCTTTTCCCCCCCCCCCACAACCAGTCTGTAGCTACACTCAATGACCCATTAACTTATTTTTGGTTGTGTACAAAGCCAGCACCAAGACATTTGTGACTCATTATCAGCCAGGCACTGGAATTCACCACTAGCTTTTCAGCTGATCCAGATCCAAAGGAAATCCCCATATGCTTAGAATTTCTAAAATACAAGCACTGCAGTTGTTGCCTGGTAAGGCGACAGTTGCCATATGCAACAGAGGATATGTTTATATTTATGTTTTTCGGAGGCTTGTAACTCAGCCAGAGGCAGATAAATTTTCCCAAGTTGTGCCACTGTCCCCAAATATAAACATAACACTGTTTCAGGTCACTGCTCCAAAACGTGGAGGCAGTAGAACTGTGACAGTTTTCCAGACCAACAGTAAAACCTGAAATCCTTTTTATTGTTGCTTTTTTTTTTTCATTGTGAGAGACCACATTCTGGGCCAGAATGATGTGCTACACAAATCAGCTCTGCTCACTACACAGCTTCCATTCATTCACTCATTAATTCATCCATTCATTCCCAGAGTGCAGTCTGCCCTGTGCTGTGGAGGAGGAAAACCCTCGTGGGTTTGGCTTTGGTGTCTGCTGTGACACAGCTTCCCAAAATGACCCACAGCACACACAGCAGTGCCCTCACCAGCCAGAGGTTATTAGTAGGAAGAAGCACAGCCTTTTACAGCCTACCAGCCCCCAAGTGGCAGCTAAATGAAGAGAAGCCTTGCCTGGGAGCATCACCAGTCCTTTGAGAAGGGCCTTCAGCAATCACACAAATCCTCCACAATCACCCAAGACAAAAGTTTAGCTTATTTCCCTGCCCTTGTAAACAGCACACAGAGAGATGGGGAGCCAAGGCAAGCACATCACATTTTCCACTCTGCTATGGAAAAAGCAGAAGGCGACTGTGTAATTAGATGGCGTGATAATGCAGACACTAGGGCTGGCTACATTAGGTGGAAATTCTGGTATTTCATACCTTTCAAGAGCTCAACTTGGCAACCTTATTAACATTCTTTGAATTTTTGAATTAATATAATTACTCTCAATTAATTAAAATGAGGAAAGAATGAAATATCCTTTCATGAGACACTGACATGAATAATATTCAGGGAGCAGAATGGTGACCACTAATGTACTGATACTTATTATAACTGCCAGGCAGCAGCATCTGAGAAAGTTTCTCCTTCTACCCAGGACAGGAAATAATTGACATCCAGTGTCAGAAGCTGAGTAATAGCAATGAGCTGTAACAGTAAGTGCTGCTGTGAGGTCTTGATTATATGGAATAGGAAAATACATGCTTCAAAGTGACTCCTTTGCAATTCCTTTGCAGTGTTTCCTAACTCTGTCTCTCCTCCTGAGGCTCTCAGTCACAATCCTACATTCAAAAGATTCCCAGAGATGTGGGGGAACTGTCTGGGAGAACTTGCCTCCGCCTCCCTCCACTCCTAGCAGCACATCCTTAATGCGGCCGCCTGCAACTGTATGAGGGCTCACCCTGAAAGAGACCCTTCCCCTGGCACCACTCCACTCATGGGATAGTAAAGTAAAAAAGCCCCAGATTGCAAAAACACAGGAATATCTGAAATATTCCCTTTCATAATTCCCACCAGCACTCTGAGAAAGCTCCAGGGCTATTTGAGTTCAACTTCAAACACCATTTGTGCACCGACTCCAGGATGTTTTACCTCTGCTCCCGAGTACTTCTGTGTGCGCTCCACGAGCTCAGCCAAGCAGACTTCATCACTGACTGGCATGGACTGGAAATGAAGCTTGAAGATTTCCTTGCGAGTGGCTGCATCTGGCAGTGGCACGTAGATAATTCTGTCTATTCGCCCCGGCCTCAGCAAGGCCTGCAATGAAAGCGTCACAGCAAAAGTTACAGCATGTCAAGGAAGTAAAAAAAACACAACTCAAAAACAACACCACCACCAAATAACCAACAGTTTAAACAAAAGCACGAACCTGCACAAGAAAAGACAGTAAGGCTACTCAGCTTGTGAAACAGCAGTTCATGGAAAAAAGGAATCATAAAAGAACCACAGTCATTTTCCTAAAACAATAGCTCTAAACTTGTTGCAAGGTGTGCTGGAATGTTTGAACTTGGCAGAAGGACAGGTGGCAATGGACACATCCACAGATCTTCCACCAAGACAATGAGGGAAGAAAAGAAGAGTTTTGTTGGAGTGAATCTTACGTTGTGGATCCACATTGCTTTATCCCACATTATTAGAGCTGCACATGCTTACAGATGAGCAGGTTATTCTGACAGGGTTTTATATGCAAAATAAGGTGACAACAGAGAGAGGCCAGGGATGCTCAGCTTCATACACATGTTTGACCCTGCACTTTGGGTGCTCAGGGTCACTCAGATTATACTGGACATGGGAGGGTGGCAGAACAGAGACAGACAATGTAAGATGGGACAATGCCCACGGAGGGCAGCATGGAGGGTTCAGATTGGATGGGAGGAAAAAATTTCTAGAAGAGAAGCACAGCCTCAGGGCAGGTTATTGGGAAGGCTGTGGAAATTCTGCCATTGGGGGTTTTATGGCTCAGCAGAGAAAGCCAAACTCTCCCCGACCTGGTCTGGTAAAAGTTTGCAGGAGGGGGACTGCTGGGCCTCTGGAAGCTCCCTTCAAACAGCTTTCTGGACAGGGTCAAAAAGTAAACTTTATCTATATATAAAACAATTATATCCGATATAGAGGAGAAGCCAAGAGCTTAAATTTATGAGAAGGGAGGAAGCTCATTTCCCTATGTTTATAAAAAATCTCCAAGACTTCTGAAAACCATCTACAGTAAAAAAAAGAAAAATCCCTTCCAGCCTTTCTTGCTTTTTCACTTTTCTTACATTTGGAAAAAAGAAAAGCAAAATACAATAATCCTGTGCACAGTGAATGCACATAAATAGTATTTAAACCTTTTTTTTAAAAACTGAACAATGTTTATAATATTCAGCATGTAACCTAAATTGTTTTTATGTTATGGTTCTCCCTTGGGTAGACTAGTTTGAGTTCCAGATGACTAGAGATATTGCATGGCTGTCCTGGGCTGTCAGCCAATAAGTCTTTTCCCAGCCTGATCATGTCAGTGAAAGTCATGCTGAAAAAATAGTAGGAAAGAGCTTTCCTTCCTGCACAGCATTGATCAAGTTAACACCCTTCCTAGAGTTTCTTTAAAAAGACTGTTGTGGTGCTTCAGAGTGGAAAAATGTATCCTGAATGTTAAGAGATGTCTTGTTATTTTTAAAACAGAACATGAAAATGCTCAGCAGAAAGCACACAGCCCCGTGGTGCCACATGGAGCTGTGCAAGGACAGAGCAAGGCTGGGAAGGCCACAGGTCCATACCCAGCACAGCACCCTGTCCCTGCAGTGGCCAGATCCTGCTGGATCCCTACAGAAGAGAGCAAGAAACAAGCTGTCCACTGATATTTGCTCAGCAGACTGTGCTGTTCTCCACAGCACTCCTGATGAATCCACCCAAGAACTCAGCTCACTGACAATATCTCGACCAGTGCAGTGTATAATTCAGTGTCTAAATCATGTGTGTGTGTGAGGATGTTGCCATTTTTTTGCCAACACACTTGAAAGAGAAATTTGCATGTTTCAAGACTAGGCTTGGAGGGCGAGGAATTAGACTGCAATTGTGTTCTGCATGCTCTTAAGGAAATGCCCATAGCTAATTCTATTATTTAGAAGAAACAAGAAATGTTCACGTGAGTCCGGTGGTGCCTCTTTCAAACCAAGGCAGGTTTCATCAGGACACCCAGATAATTAGGAACATTTTTCTAGAGCCAGTTTAGCTTCCCAATGATGAATGACCAGGGCTGTGGCGCAGATGGGACAGAGAAAATGCTCAGTGCCAATCACCTGGGACAAGCACTCCATTGCTTGGCTCTCAGTTCCAAAACACAAAAAGCACAACTGCAGATATAACACAATGAACGTACTTTTTTCTGGTCAGTAACTAAAATCTGTGTTTCCTCCACTTTGTCCCCAGTGCTTTGTGTTTTACATATGGTGGTAGCTGAAGGCCCAAGTTTTAAGCATTACTTTTTTTGCTACAATCAGGCCCAGGGACCTTATCCAAGGTGACCAGATGTGCTGGGAACTGTACAAAAAAAGCACAAGTCAGTTACAGCACTGCACACTGACTATATCAACACAGACAAAAGGAGAAAAATATTCTATAACTTCAGCTTGAGACGAGTCAGACTCCCTTCAGCCCCTGGAGGCTCCCCCAGCCCTCTGGACACAGTGACCCTGGGAGTCCCTGGGTACAGCCTGACTGCTCCTGGCCCTTCTGCCATCACCTTGGCCTTTTGGAAAGCCACCAGTCTCCCCCTGTCCATGCTCCTGAGGAGATAAAATCAATGGGTTGCATAGGGAAGCCTGCTGAGGCACATGATGTGGGCACCTTAAGCACTTCAAGCCCAAGGCCCAGGTGATGCTAACCAGCAGGGCTGAGTTGGATGGGTGCCACCTTTCTCCCCAACACCATTTTTTGTACAGTCCTAAAAGCTACTGCTTTTCTCAGCAAGATGTTGTGTGATCCAGCCTTCACCACAGGAAGGGCTTTGGAGGTGGCTGCTCCAAGTACATCATGACTTTCATAGGCCACTCCAGAAGATGGAGCTTCAGTTTTACAACGTGCACATTGAACATGGGGAGGAGAGTGATAAGGACAATCCGGTCACCTCTGGACCAGCCCCACTGCCCTGGGCTGGGTGCACTGGGATTAGGTGGTGACCCAGTGTCAAGGCACGAGGATGGATCCACGCTGTGGAGCAGGAGGAGGAGGAGGAGGGATTCAGTAGGAGCAGGCAGTGGCTCAGCTGAGCAGGAGCTGACAGGAGGGGGAGGGTGAAGAGTTGAGCGGGGCTGCAGGCCCGGGCAGATGCAGCTGCCGGGAGCGCGAGATGAACCGCTCGCGGCTGGGAGGTGCAAACCCGATTTGGGGTGAGCAGCACACAGGAGGTGGGAAGTTGATGGGACCAAAATTAATTGATGTGTGCACAAACCTACATAACTCACTGATGTCGAGATGCGAGGGCTACATAATTTACATTGGCCAGGAAGGGCACAAAACTAAATAACTGGAGTTTTGGTAGAAACCATAATACTTCGAACCCAGAATACTTTGTACCACTGAGCAATTCTTTGACAGGTTTATGTGATTTTTTTTTTTTTTTTTTTTTTGTTACGAGAACAGTTATGAAAGAGGTCTAAGTACTCATGCATTGAAAGGTTATGAGAGGTACACAGATAAAATGCTCCTCTGGAGAACACTAGGAGAGTGGGATAATTGTCATGTAATACAGAGTATCATCAACAGCACAGTCACAGGTTTTTAAGAATGAACTGCTCCCCTTTCAAAAAGAAATGTTTCAATTTTTTGTAGTTAAAATGGAGTATATCCTCAAAATATATCATTGGAAAAGACAGCTAGGTCAAAAACATGTATTTTGTGTGCAATTATGAAGACAATTATTTCAGGAAAGAGAACGTTAATAGGTAAAGCCTGGAAAATATTTGTGGTTCCTGTTAAGAATGGACCAGATTTAACCTTAGGGCTTTGCTAATTTTCCTCCTCCTCTTTCTTTTTTTTTTTATTTTGTTTTTCAAGCATCTACCTTTAGGTAGCTTTGTAATAGGATATTTGGCCATTTAAAAAATCCCATTGTCAAAGAATGCAGAACTACAGCACTGGCAGAAACAACCAGCTGATGAGATCTCTATGGGACAGGAAAAAAAAATATTTTCCTACTAATATATCTCTGCAGCCATGCTTAATTCATCAAAAGCATTTTTAATCACATCTTATAACAAAATCTCACACATGAACTGTGCCAGAGGATAACCTAACTTTAGCAAAAATAAATACAACCTGAAAACTCCCAAGCAGTAAGTGGCATTTTGAGGTGAGTAAGAGAAAGCAAATCAGTTCAGGAGGTAGAGAAGCTCATCTGGAGAATCAGTGTTACTGCATGTTTTCTGCTGCAATCAATCTCCACAAGCAGGAACAGATTTTTATACCAAATTTGTTTCCTTTCAAGCAAATACACTGCTTTTAATGCAAAACCTAAATAATGCAACTGAAAGTTTAATTTTGCCTTTGAGTCCATTGAGATTAGACCACTGATGAAAATGAGAGGACTGGGAATAGTTCCTTTGTAACTAAATCCTTCCAATTTAGATTGACAAGTGCTATTTATGAATTGTGGTCGTATCTCCTACTTACATGGACTCCTCAATACAAGGCGTCTTGTATCTTGTAACCTCATTGGGTAACATAATTTATTTTTTTTTTCATCATTACAGTATTTGAACATTTCTAAGTAATTTTAAAGAAACAGAATCAGAGAATGGCCTGGGTTGGACAGGACCTTAAAGACCATCCAGTTCTAACCCCCATGCCATAGACAAGGACACCTTCCACTAGACCAGGCTGCTCCAAGCCCTATCCAGCCTGGCTTGGAACACTTCCAAGTGGATGGAGAATCCACAGCTTCTCTGGGAAGCCTGTGCCAGGGTCTCACCACCCCTGCAGCCTGTGCAAGCAGTAGCTGTTTGTGAGATGCTTTCCATGGTTTTGCTCACATGTCAGGACAGATGCATTGCAAGTGTGGCAAGTATTAAGGCCTTCTTGTGCCATCATTTATCTCTGGCAGGAGTGAAGGCAGCTCCCATCAAGGTGCTTCTCCTACGCTTTTGAGGCTCACCTCGGCGCCTGATGTTTTCGTTCTCGCTCTGTGCCAGAGCAGGTCATGCTCCCAGCCCAGCAGATCAGGAAATGCCTGGCATTTTACGATCTTTGAAAGTTTCAAGTACAGGAAGCTCATCCATCCTGTTTGCTAGACAGATTAGTGGAAGCTTTTTTGCATGGGTTAATTACCAAAATTAACAGAAGGTGCTGAGGGGAAAAGACACATTGGACCATTATTATTAGGACTTAAAAACCATGATCGAGTGGAGAGCTAAATTTTATTCTCCCACAAGTTTTTACTCCCGCTCCATCTGGCACGAGCTGCTTCGGGAGGCAACCCCAAATTCCTCTGTTCCAGGTGACACGCTTATTCACCGTGTCACAAGGCTGGAATCTTGTAATTACAGGCTCCCGAGTCAAGTGATACTGCTTTGTTTCTGCCAAGAGCCCCTTTCCTCACACTCTTCCACCTCCCCACCTTCTTCCTCCTGTGCCAACGTCTGTCACCACCGTCAGCACATGCCAACATCTCTAACCAGTTCCCCTCTTTGATGACTTTTTTTTGCTGGTCACCACCCTTGTACGTCTCCCAAGATCTGTGCAGATTACTCTCTGCTGTCATTACACAACACCTACGACTCCTCTCAGGGTGGAGCACTTTGCTTCCATCCACTACTTCATAAAATGCATTTGCTAACAGAATTTTATCAAGTATTATTAGAAACCAGCTCCTAGAAAATGCTGCAGTTCCCTATGTGAAGGCTTCGCTTTTCACATAGATTTATAAAAGCCAGGCTGCACAGCCCTTCCGCGCTGTCAGTCTTGCTCAAGACCCGGAGCGTTGTGCAAGTTGACAAGAAAGGACATGATAGTTTGACAGCAGGTGTTCAGCAGGAACGCGCTACCGAGCGGCAGCAGCGCGGCGGGAAGCCTCTGCTCAGGCATTCAGCAGGAGCACGAATTAAAGGCAGGGATCAAATGTGTGCTTTGATACACTGGCAAACAGCAAACCAACTCCAAACAGGAGACAGCTGAGATGATCCCAGTCCAAAGCAAAGAAGAAGCCACAGGGAGAATGAACTACCTCCAAAATAAGAACATGATCTGTCCCTCAGATGCCCCTGTCTGTGTAGCAGCTACTCCCTTTGCTTATCTTCCAGGAACACATCTTCATTTAATCTTTTCCCTTCAGCCACTAATTCATACCTCTTTCCAGTTTGTCACATCAACAGCAGGAAACTTCTCTGTGTAATTCCACGTGTCTTCTGGATCTGCTCTTTGCTGGCTACCCACAGGAACTAGCACCTTCAGCCAGCACTACAGATCAGTCTCTTAAGCTATTACAGCAGAACAGTTCACCCTGCAGTGTGGCACTGTGCAGGAAAATAGTGAATTCATCTTTCCTTACAAAATGAAACCTGGGGAAAGAACTGCCTTGAGTCAATTGAAACCACTGTCATCGCCTGCTGGAACGACATGCCCTGCTTCTGTATGTTTCACAGCCATTTCCACCAAGAGTAGTGATTTAAAACAGGTATAACTTCAATAACTACAGATAGGCAGTGCTTGAAGTGCTCCAAGAAAGCAAAAATTTCCAGAGTTGATATGAAAGCATATCGAGCCTCAAAAGCCTCTGAGGAAGGCCAGGCTTGGCTTTCCAAACCTGGATGCCACAAAATATTCTCATCTTTTTAATCAGACTAACAGCAGTGTCCTGACCACTGCACATCAGCATCCTGCCACTGGCAGAATTTGATGGATACAGCCAATTCACAGGGAATCGTGGAGAAAGGAGACTTGAGGAGACTTGTTCCGTTGCAATGAGACCGTGCAAACGCAACTGCGAGGAACAATGTGCTCCTTGGCCCATGCAGACAATACCAGGGCACGTTTTTATGTCATTCTGTTCAGATAGGATTAAAATACCGCAAGAAACCAAGTTTCAACCACTTCTCTTGGCAGAAACATCCGCAGGCAGATACTCTGCAGCTGCAGAAGCGGTATCTTCGTACTTTTTTTTTTCCCATCTGATATTTCAAACAGTTAAATTGGCTGGCACAAATCACTGCAGTGCTCATTGGGAGGCAAGTTTTGCCCAAGCCTCCATCGATTAAAGTCCAAACCTGTCAGGAACACGGCCCGTTTTCAATGCAGTAAAAGCAGTGCAAACCCAAGCAACTGTGCTGATACAATCCCAGTTTGGCACCACAGAAATTCAGCTCCTAATTACGTGTGTTCGAACCCACCGAGGCACCGCCAGGGAATTGGGCTCTCAATCCCCCCTGCTTTGTCAATATGGCCTCAGGAAAGCAATTTATTCTTCACAATCTGCCTGTACCTTCAGGATACTCAACCGCACATTTTGAAGCCACAAACTTCCTTTGTAAAGGGGGTGTCAGACACAAGGTTTTGTCCTCTCCCCACATCCAGTCTGAGCAGTCTTACCACAATGGCACAGAGGATCTCCCAATTTTCAGCTGTTTTCCTGCAATTTTAGCAAGGAGCAAGAGCTATCTAGTCCTTTGACACTTGCTGGGTCTCACAGTAAGGTTTTAATGTGGAGAAGACACTGGAAGATGTGCACTCCATGCAGCCTTTTCTCCCCTATTTCTAATAAAATGATTTTTAGTAAAGTTAAAATCAAGTGAAGGGGAAAAAAAAAAATCTATCATCAGCTAATAAACAACATAACACACCCTCTTCAGTGTATGTTTACGTAAGAGAGTCCTTCATGCTCCTGTCTAAGAGGTGCAAAACCTCAGGAATGTCAGCTCTTTTTCTCTTTTTTTTCCTTTCCCTTTTTTTTCTTTTGGGGGGTGGGGGAGGGAATGGGGGTTTAATGAAAGAACCCCTTTAGAAAGAGATAACAATTACATGTAATGGAACCTGGAACCAGACTCTTTTGGCAATTAATCACCCAGGAGCCGTTGCAATCCTGCAGGCTGTTTCTGACAGATTTTGAGAGCTTTACAGGAATCACTGGGATAAGATGTGCCTGGGCTGGCTTCTGACAGGGACCAATCATGTACAAAGTGTACATGACTGCTGGTTTTGGGTTTTCTACTTTTTTTTTTTTTCATTTGTATATTCATATACACACACAAATATAGACACACATATATATATACACACACACACATCCACACAGATGTGTGCACCCATATACACATTTCCACAGGAGTCGTTCTTTACGTACATGGAACAACTGCAGAACTCATTTGTTGGCCCAGAGGCAAAAAAAGAAAGAAAAAAAAAAAAAAAAGAAAGAAAAAAGCCTTTTCTTCCTCTCAGCAAAGTAGAGCTATCCATCACTTAACAGAGATACTTCCTGTTTTCAAGCAGTTGGGAAGGCATGACTTCCAACCCAAATACTTGGCTTGGCAAACCATTCCTGTGTTGACAGATGCTTTTATAACCACTTCATTCCACCTGAAGTTTCAGTATAAAAGGAGGTGGTTTTCGTTGTTGGGTTTTTTTACCTTCTTTTTTTTTTTTTTTCTGAGGGGGGAGAAAGGGAAAGCAAAAAGGAGAGGAAAGAAAAGGAAAAGGAAGGAAAATACCACAATTATAACAGCTGGATGACAGAGGTTAGCATAGCTCTGACAGATGTTACCATGTAACCTCAAAATGACATGTTAGAGAAAAAACAAGCCACTGAACCTGTTCCTTGCAGGAAAGAGAATTCTGAACTCCTGCCAAAATAGCACAATTCTCCTCAGAAGCTTTTGAACACTGCAACAATGATCTACCACATAATACATTATTTTCCATATACAAGCTTTACCTCTATAGTACCAGTGCTCTGAGTGTTTAAATTACCAGCATGGGATGAGATGCTTTTCTGAGTGACAACTAAGCCTCAAATGACAAAAACCGACAGCAGGTCAGCTCCATCAGGACTCGCTTTGTAATAGCTTTTCACCTCCTACTTTCTGTTTTCCTAGGATTCATCCACAGGACATGCTCTGAACACTTCTCGAGGCCGCATACTTCAGTGTGTGACAAGGAGAAGTTAAGCTGCGCTGCAGACAAGAGGATGTATTTCTAAAGCTGCATGATCCATTTTATATAACCTTTTGTCATAGCAGTTTCTGTATTCCTTACACCTGGTTACTTCAGTGACTACTCTACCACAAAATTCTTCATGACTTTTCCTGGCTTGTGACCAAACTTTACAGACCTGTCTGACAAACTACAGATAAACAAAGTGCAAAAGAAATATTCCTGGAACAAACCAGATGTGCGAAAGCAGCTGCTTCTAAAGAAAGAAATCAGCAGAGAGGTAGGCAACATCAAGGAAACAATTCAGAAACAGTTTCAAAAGGAAATCAATGACTTTCCGTCATTACTGCCAGCGCTGCGGCTGAAAAAAATAAATTTCTGGTTTTCATTATTTGAAAGATCTTATTTTACTACTGTGGTTCTGGAAGACCATTTTAAGCAATAAAGTAGATACTGGTCACAATAACTATAAGCTAAAGGAAAAGTCATTCAACTCAGGGAGAGAATAAAGCCACGATACAATAAATATCACTCGTTTCTACTTGAAACCGGAAATCAAGGAGACTTTGTCTTTTACAAACCCATCTTGAAGCTTATATTCCAAACAAACTGGGAGTGAAAAAAAACAAATCCTGGTTTAAACCCCTTTCTTTGGGAGATACAGCCCTCCTGCCCTCTCATAGCTAACAAATACTGGTACGATGCAGGTGCCAAGCCCATTTGAGACCGACTGAGGCGAACTTGGGAACACCTGGCAGCCTCGGGGAGAGATGCAAAGGGTCTTTCTCCCTGCCAAGGGCATAGCTGGTGGCCAGGCAGGAGCCTGCTGAGCAGAAGAAACAGCACAGAGGATGCCTCTGTTCATAGGATGCCAGCCATGCTTTTGATAAAGGAACAACCAGAAGACACACTATAGGTTTTAACTTACTACCTAGTAGTGGAAGAATCACAGAATGGTTGGGCTGGAAAAGACCTTAAAGATCATCTCATTCCAACCCCTCTATGCTATGGGTACATGCCTGAACACCAATGAAGCCCTTTCCTCCTCTGAAAAGGTGCATTCTTAAGCCATGTTTAAGTTATAAATTGAGGAGAAAAAGAGAAACAGGTGGGTAAGAAGCCTCTAAGCAGCACCTGCGAAGTGATGCTCACACAGCAAAGCGCTCTATTTCACATAGAACATCTAGCAGCAGATGTGCAGTGTGAGTCTTTAAGCAGTTAAAGAACATTCCTGGGTCAGATGAGCAAAAAGACTTTGGGAACAGCCAGATGTGGTCACTGAGGCTGCTGCTGGTGCCACAGAGCAGGTGACATGGTTTCAGTGACTGAGAAAGAGTGGGTAACACTGAAGAACTGCACGCCTGACTCCAGAATCCCAGATAGCTGCATGCCAGGATATTAATGCAGTCAAGACACGGCTAATTAAGAACAGCGGTGCACTGGCTGGGTCAGAAGCCAAGACACTCTGCCTGGAGAAAAGGCCCCACAGACATGCCTCCTCTTATTAGTGCAAGCAGACAATCACTGACTTCCTCCACCCGGATGCAGGAAGACAACCTGGTGGTTTTCTCCCTCATACCGGCAGAAACCACTTTGTGTGTTGATCTTAAGAGTCTTGTGGGTGGTGCAGAGTTTACATAAATTACAGAGCTCAGTGCAGCTGCCAGTTGCAAGCGACAAGAGAGAGCTGGAGCTATGGGGTTAAAATACGTCCTTTCTGCTCCTCAGGACTGCAGCGGTGCTGATAAAAGTCCTGAAATCATTCTGCAGGTCTGCCAAGTGTTTATAGCCCCCTAACAGACATGAAATATTAGAGGAAAACATTTGGTCACACTGAACGCACATTTTTTCCCTACACTTCCAAGAGTTCCCTCAAACAAATGCGGGAACTTGCGGATTGTTGCCCATCTGGCTTTCTCCTTGACTGTCCCCCCACTTTGTGAAGCTACCTGTGATGTTTCTGACTCTAAGCACTTTCCAATGGAGGAATTATTTTGGTCAGCCCTTTTTACATGTTCTACAGTCAGCCTGAAGGCATTCCTGCCATGGCAGACTGTCTGGCATCAGATCTGGCTTCATTCTTACCACATATCCTAGATATTTCCATCTTCATTTCTGGATAATTTAGGAGATTAAGTCTTGTTCAACTCCCCGACGAATCTCAGTATTTGCTATAAATTCATTCCATTTAATACCTACTGTTTCCCCAAGGCATTTAATTTCAAAAGCTTTTAGACGTCTGTCTGTACCTTTGGTGGATTTCCAGCTTTCACATCCAACTGTTAAGGTGGAAACAGAATTTCAGTGGGAGACTCCTACATTGGTTTTAAATTGTGGATTATCAACACCTACATCTTTTTCATGCTGGCCAAATGCAGCTGCTGCCTCATTGATGTATTGCACTATTTCCTTCTGGACATCCTGCATCTTACTGCCATGCAAAGTGAAGATACCTGGTTTGCATCTTGCTTATTTTTCCATCACATTATCAGGGCTGAAAATTACTGTGGTTCTCATTAAGTCTATTTGATTTTTAACTCACCTTCTCTTTTTTTCTTTTCCTTCCCTCATGAGCATCTGCTGGAAAACAACCCAGCTGTGGTTTTTGTTAAGTAACATAATGTATGTTCTACCTGAGTTACCATTTTTATCTCCCACATTTACCCACTTAAATGAAGAGTGGCTCCAAACAGCAGGGGTGAAAGATTGCACCTCTACTTGTCTGCATGAATGAGTATTCACCCAGTGAACTTGTACTTCAATCAACAAAGCTGCACACCTTGACCTAAAGCCTCAGTGAACTTCTCTTAACACACCCTGTCATTTTAAGGTGCTACAGTACCAGTCCTGATGGACAGATTCAGACATCTCTAAATCTATGAGTACAGCCTACGTGATAAAACACTGGGGGAGGTGTTTCAAATAAGGGTTCAGTTGAGTCATGTTCAGGATTAAATTTGGTCAACATATGACTTTCTGTTCTACTGAACTTCAACTCAATCCTTTATCCTGCCTGAAACAACACAGGAGAAGACTTTTCCAGCAACAACAAAAAAAAAAGCACAGAATCATATGAATTACTATAGTAGTACAGGCCATCTTTAATTTCTGCTCTTCTCTTTGTTTTTTGGGTTTTTTTTCTCCTTAATTACACATTTCTAATGACTCCATACTAAAAATTCAGTTACCTTTACCAATTTTTTTTTGGTCATTTTCTGGATCCATGTTCATTTATAGCTTTTAAACCCTTTTAAACCTTTTTTTTCCCCTCTCTGCTGTGAGCTTTAGGATGATCTACTTACGGATTATTTATTTGCCAAGATTTAGAGATCACTGCTCTACTCAGCTGTTTAATATCATCACTGCTTATTTCCTTCTCTTCTTTTTAAAAATACTTAGTTGATTTCCTTAGGAAGTCTCCGGAGGTGTTAGCTATGTTGATAAAGTGTTTTCCTATCATCATTTTAACACTTGCTCATGCTCCTTTGTTACAGTCAGCAACGTATCTCATTTCAGTCACGCCATCAGTAGACTGCATCTACTTGTATAATTCACAGAAACTGGGTTTTCCCCCCTGAAAGGGTCTGTTTGAACAGTTAATTTGCATAATTTCAACAACCTCTACATATATAAACCGACTATGATTTATTAATACTTGGCTGTCTGGAAAGCTGCATTCATGTGCTATGACAGCTATGATGTTGTCGAGCAGAAAGGCCCAAAAGAAGCCACGCTGAGCTCCTGGGGTGAATTTTTTCCTTCAGCCAAGCTTTCCTGTGAAGTGTTGAGGGAGGTTTATTCCCATTCAGTTTACAGGTGTCCAAATAGGTGTGAGCTTCCTAAGAGAACAAGTCTCCTCTCCTTATAGAATGCAGATTTTGGAAACCATAATTTCAAAGCATAAAGAAGTTCTTGACATAACCTGACCTGTACATGTTGTCAGCTAATAAGAGTAAATGGCTTGTTTCGTTCCCATCCTGCTGCCAATGTCACAGAATCCCCCTCTTCAGCACCTGGGACCTACAATGTATTAGGTAAAATACTCAACTGCTCCATTATTTAAAAGAAACGCTGTGTTTTTCCTTACCAAACTCCAGTGGTGAGTTATTGCTCACTTGTGGAAACAGGAAATATCTTCAGTGCTCATGCTAAGGTCTACCCGGAATTTAGCAGCGTTTGATCCTGAGAGCTTAAGTGACTTGCTAAGGAGTCACTTTGAACCACCAGCTTTATCTTGGGCTCTAATCACTGTTCAGAGGAAGATTCAAACCCGTAGTAAATTCAGCATAACTATCTGATTACTCCTGGCATACCGTTTAAGACAGACAATAGCCCAGTTCAGGATGCAACTCCGGAATAGTGTGCCCAGAGCTTGATGTTGCCCAAGGGCGATGTGGCTTGTAGACACTCACCTCGATTTTCTATTGATCTGGACCTTCCCGAAGCATTCGCAAATTGCAGGAACCACTGAGACATTTAAAATTTAAATTACTCTAACTTACTTCACAGGGCCATCAGTAATCAAAGCTGCCCTCTAACCAAGAGGAAATACTAATTGCCCTTTGAATACAGACAACTCTTGGGCTCTAGGGTTAGGATTTATCAAAGGAATTTAAGGAAAAAAACCTTACTTCAACGTAGCTACATTTTTAACACAAGACCTGCACAACTACCGACATTTCCTCCCACACATTACTTAGCTTTCAGAATTATATTCATTCTTCAAGTTTCTGAATTCATAAAGCCATGCTTTGGCTGAAGGCCAGAATATGCAGGAGGAAACAGAGAATCTCATTTTGCTCAAGATGCTCTGATGGAAAAATCAGAGTTTTAGTTTCTTTCCGGGGGATGCAAAGATAAAATCTTTTTGTACCAATAGCACACGCATGCAAAAATTAATTCTATGGAAATCTGAGCGAGGAAATTCAGCTCCTCTCATGATGAGCACCATCAAAATGGTCACAAGCGGTCATGACAATGAATCAAATCCCATTTCAAAACACAAAAATGAAGACAATTATAACATAAGTGGAAATAACTTGCTCCCTGGACAGAGTTGGGGATTATGACTGTCAGATTTTGATGAAACTACGACTTTTCATCTGCTTAAGGCAAGTTAAAATTCAGTTAATGCACAAATCAAACCCCCCCTTTGCAAACACACTTATCATCTCTTTTTCACAGGCTGATATTTCAAAACCAACACTTGTATCACAGAGAACACAATTTAAAATCTCAGAAAACTTCATTCTTAAACTGCAACTTCAGAACTGCCAGGATTCAAATATAAGTGAATCAAAAAACACCAGACGGCAATAATCTACACAGATGGGTGATGGGGTCTGTGCTGGAGACCTCCTCAGCAGCAGAGAGTCTCCAAGAGCAGCACTCAGAATCTCTGCAGCTTTTACCCTCACTTCTGGTATACCTGCATACAGCCCAACATAAATATTCCACAGCTCACAGGCTTTCAAAATTCCTGGAAGGTTTATTAGCCAATGTGACAGCTTTTGACCCCTCTGAGGGTGCAAACATCCACAGACAAAATCTTCAGGGGTGCTGAGGTGGAAATTCATCTCCCAGTTAACATTGCTTTTTCATCTCACTCTGCTGATAGGAAAAATCCTCCTAGTCCTTGCACATAATGCAGAGTTGCAAAGTCCTTGATATTTTATTTCCTTACGTCAATGCAGTCCTAGGATGGACAAAAGCCTATTTGGTCACAGCTGTGCATAACTGCAAGGCTCTGCTGGGCGAGCATCCCTGGTCCTCTGCCTGCCAAAAATGCCAACCATTGACAAGGAACACTACCTGCAGAAATTCAGGCAGCTCCAAGCACCAGGCTTCACCTCTCTACAAATTGCTGGGATTTCATTGTGAAGTGTCCATTTCTCTCCTCTCAGTTCTGTATCCACAAACCAGCTCAGCCAGGCTGACAGAAACAAGCCACATCCCTGCTTTCCCTGTCTGTGCCAACGAGACAGGAAAGTGACTGGAGGAGGGCAAAGATAAAAGAAAAAAAATTCCCATCACCTTTACAATAATCACTGCAAAACTGTACTGAATTTATCAAAATGAAGGATGATTTCTCACTCATTTTTTAATTACAACTTGGTAAGTCTGGAATAAAATAAAAATGCCTTCTAAATTTCAATTCATTACTGTATACTAATGGATGCTACATTATCATAATGCAGCTGATGTTACTATTCATATTACTGAAATGAAACTTGACACACCCAAGTTGTATCAGAGACTGTTTCTTTAACTTCCTATTTGTATTTTCTTTTAAATCAAGTCTGACTTTTTTCAATTACGCATTTCCTGCTGGTTTTTTTTTTTCCAGGCTTTCTTTCTTATTAATTTCAGTGAAGCAGCTGTAAAAGGTAAGAATTACAGCAAAAACGTTTAATTACCCAACTAGCTTTTAAACAGTACCCGTGGGCACATACACTCCTTATGAGAAGTTACTTAAAAGTAAACCCACAAGAATTATTGTTAAATAATGGTATGATTATCAAAGAAAATTATTCTCTGTGAGTCATTTTACATTAATTACAATGTATTATTTGCAGGGCAATGTACATGCAGTTCATTCTGCTGTGTTCTTAGGGGAGTTTAATGAGGAGTTGGTCCCATCAGGAACCAGAGGCAGGAACTGGACTGACAAGGCCCTTGCACACAATCACTGCCTGCAAATCACCCCACCAACACCAGAGTCTGCAGCAAACTTGGCAGGAATGGACTGAAGCAATAAAACTAATGAAAATCAGTTAGAAGAGGCAACAAACAGCTGTAAAATATTTAGAGAAAAACATGGAATTGAAGACCTGATCAGATTTCCAAACTCTGTTTTCTAACACTCTTAAAATGCCCACTCCTCTTTTGAAAAATCTCTCCGGACGAGTCTGAATTAACAGTGTGCTCTAAAAATCTGACAATTAATCTGAGAAAAAAAGCTATTCAAATACCATTTATAACTGATGAGAGAATATAATTCAGGTGGCATTTATAAATGTGTAAAGTAGAACAGTAGCTGTTAATCTCTATGATTTTCAGTCTTCTAATAGGAAACTGCAGATGCATGGGGTTTTTCTTTTGGAAGACAAAATCTCTTCTAGAGTGGCAATCATTTTAATGAGATTTAATAATACATAGTTTACATATCACACATACTATGTTTTTATGCATCAAGCTCAGCTGGAGTGCTCACAGTCAGTTCTATGAAGTAGACTAGAAATATCTTTTTTGAGAGCTTGGATTATTATTCACCCTTCCATTGCCTTTCCAAATTCTCCACTGATGAGTCCAGCAAAGGGAGAATCAGTGTAACAATGCACACTTACATTTATGAAGACATTAGAGCCCCAGCCTGCTGCTGCAAACCACTGCAGTTCCTCTCTCCTGGCACTCTGTTAATATTTATAACAGCAGAGGCTGATCCCAGAAATTAAACAGTGGCCAGTGGCTTTTTCATCAAATGAATCAGCAAGTTTATATAACCTCAAAATCCTAAAACTTGGGTGGTTGAATTTACTCATTGTCCCATCACTGAGTCCTCCTGGCCAACAAGGAATTCCAGACTTCAGAAATTATCTCTAACTCACTGTGATTAACACCCAAGGATTACAGATGGCTCCACCTCGCTCCACCGAATTAAAGCCCAGGCTAAAGAGCTTCCTTACTGAGGAATTGCAGCTAAAAACTAAACCAGCACTAATTGTTTCTAGCACAGAGGAAAAACACCTGGAGCTAGAGCCAGACCACAGCGGAAGGAATGAGAGGAAAGGGGGAGAAACAGAGGAGGAGAAAGATAATAGAGTTAGAAAAAAGAGAGAATATTTTCCATTAAGGTAAGTCAAGAGAGTCACACACAAAAGCGGTTCTCAGAAGGATCTGCCCCAATTAGCACTGCAGCTTGACAGTGAATTGGAATGAACCCTGGCATCTAGACCTGCACAGGTTTTGCAACCCTTTGTTTTCTGGGAAAAACTTTAGGCTGAAAACTTTTGGGTCAGAAAAGCAAGTTAAAGACTCAGAAATGGTCATATGGTGTTTCCCTGGGGCTCTGCCTGCATGCCATAAACTTTGGTGGAAACATGTTCTGCAAGCCCAACAAGAGCATTTCCAAACCAAAGTACGTCCTTCCATGTCCAGGTGTTTCTTGTAAAAAACCCCAACTGGTTACCAATGAAAACACTAATTTCTGTTGAAAGAGACCAATCTGAAACATTGACTATTCATAGAAAAAGCTGACTTTCTTTTTTAACTACAGCAGCACTGTCAAAAAACTGTCTTTTTCTATCCAGGCTAGCCAAGGTTAGACAATTTCAGAAATGATTCTTGTATAGTTTCTTTGAGCATGAAAACTATTTGCTAATATTTTACTGAAAATTAATCTGAAAGACTGAACACATTAACAGTGCCTCTTCTTGAAATTCCACTGATAAGCACATCCTAGAGCTCCTCCAGGGAATATGCCCAACCTTCCCTACTGCCTGAACATGTCACCCTGAAGCCTCTGCTATCATCCACACACAACATACAGGGATGGGTTATCCTTGTATGGTTTGACAGAGCAGTAGAAGCAGGACGTGGGAGGGCAGCCAAATACCTGAGGCTAAATTCCTGGCACATTAAAAGCCTATTTAGTATTGCCCATAATGCTATTTCATATACAAAAACACAAAAGGAGATCCATGTGGAATTAACTGTATTGTTCATTTCTGTGGTTTTCCCTTTGCCTTTTTTTTTATTTCACATGAAAGAACTAGGTCAATATTTTCCAGAATTACCCAACTTGTTTTATGCTACGAGAAAGGAAAACCATTCCTACTATGAACGTTGTTTGAGTGAAAACAACATTATTTATGGGAATCTTTCCCATGTGATATTTTAGAAAAGGAAGCATAGTAGAAAAAACCCCTTTCACCATATGGAATAATACCGTTTTTTTTATGTGAAATATCAGTACAGACATCTACCACTGGAACTAATAAAGCAGTAGCAGTCTGTTAGGTGGGCCACTCAGCAGAGGAAAATGAAGATTATACCGTGCCTTTGGGTTTCACAGCTCTGTTTTGATTTCATAAGTGTGCAGAGTAATCTAGATTCTCTGTGACATTTAAAGTGCCCCTTACAAGATCCATCTGCTTGATTTTCCCAGTTTTGACTTCTACATCAATTGTCTCCAATTTGTTCAGCCACCTGATACCCAGCTACAGAGATGCTGTCACTCTCCAAGCTTCCCCTACACCTCTGGGTGCCCCACTCTCAACTTTCAATCCTCTGAGTGAGAGCGGTGAGAAAACCAAAGTGTCAGCCATACCAGAATGGATCACACCACATGACTTTGGTTTAATTTAGCTGCCAGACTCTGTCATGTGTAGAAAAGAAAGTTTAGTAGAAGTAAAATCCACCCAAATCTGGATAGAACTTTCAAAAAGGTAAGAAAAGGTACACACATAACTAAAGTTTGAAGTCTCTCCTCTACTGTGCAAGGGGTGAGAGAGTTTCTAAACCAAACCACAGTAAAAAAACCCAATATCTGTATGGGCAAAACCAGCAACTGTGGTAAGAGATAAACTCCTGCTAGCTTTTCCTGAGAAAAACAAAAGTATTTTTTGTTGACATAAAGAAATTATTATAAAGATTCCTATAACCGATCCATTTGACAAAGAGTTGGACAACTTCAAGTACAGACAGCACTATCTACATCACCTATAATAATCCTAAAAAGCATCTAGGACTTCAGCTTCAGTAAAGCAGGCAGCTCCTGTGTGCCATTCTACCTTGTCAGCAAAGATGATAACTTCATCAGAATCAGCTGTGAATTCTTTTAAGGTATATTTTATTTCTTTTCCCTGCAAATTGACATTCCTGCTGATAGCTCCAGAAGCATGTTCACATTCCACTGTCTCAAAATATTTAACAGGGGAAAGGTAGCAGATACAGGTAAGTGTGGTGAGTCACGAACTCACCCCAAGGAGTAGTATTGCTTACCTTTGATGAGGGAAGTAAATAATTAGCTATACTTAAGGCACTTCTCTTCCAGTCTCAGAACAACATTACACAGGCAAAAGCTTCTGAAGGCTTTAAAAAGGGCAACACTCAAAATTCAGAATCTCCCAGTGATGGCAAAATGTTGTCCCTGCCAAACAGAGCATCTAGACACTTGATCTTGAAATATTAAACTGATTAATGATGATAATGATTTACCTTGATTGACTAATCCAGAAATAAAATCCATATTTTCACTACACCCAAAAAATACTTCTCGGGAATGAACTCACTTTGATGAAAGACTTATACAAAATGTTTAGGGTCTTTGTCTCTCTGCTGTTGAGAAGCAATGGCATAATCATGTGAGACCATGGCCTAAAGAAACTTCCCTTCAGAATATTCCAGTGTTTTCTTTCCACCCTTCTTGTTTAAGAGGAGGGTAAGTCAGACTTGTGTCATGACCATGAGTATTTGAAGTGTCTGATAATGAACCTCAGTGAATTAGGGTTCCACATAGATACTTGTCTTGAAGTTAATCACTGCACACACCTCTGACAGGGAGTTCAAGCTCCAATTCTTTTTTTCATTAAAATAAATAACTAAATAAAATTATTTTCGCCCGTAAACTTCCAACTGATGATAAAAGTGCAAAGGACTATAAAGGAAATCACAGAATTACAGTTTGAGTTGGAAGGGACCCAAAAGACCATTTAGTAGTCACGGGCAGGGACATCTTCCTCACACCAGGCTTCTCCCAGCCCCATCCAACCTGGCCTTGAGCACTTCCAGGGACAGAGCATCCATCAGTTCCCTGGCCAACCTGTTCCAGCCTCACAGTAAATAAAAAACCAGTTTGGTTAGCTTAGATGAATCCTTTCTTGCTCTTCACTGTTGGAACATTTATTTCATCAACACCATTACAAACCCAAAGCAAATATGTAAGAAAACCCAGAACCATTTAGCATGATGTGCTTTCACACCAATAAAATTATCATCTTATTTGTGCATCCCTTAAAACTTACACTATAAAATTATTGTGGCCTCTGGATATTGAATTATAATATATAATGAACAGAATAACTAAGAACAAACACTATTTGAAAGATCTGACTGGTGGCAAAATGCTAATTTAACAAGAGATATTAAACAGGTGCAATATTTTAAATTATTTGGTATGCTCTGCATGGAAATACAGATGATGATAATCCAGAAGTACAATGAATACAATTTTATTTTGTGTAGTCATAAGATAAATGTAAATAATTAAGCTGTCCTAAGGGTTTGTTTTTTCTCATTTTATTCAAGTTATTCCTGTCCAGTTCTCTGGAATGACCATTTTTCTTTGCTTAAAGTTCATTCTCTATAGTAGCTAATTTAGAGAAATTCTGCTGAACACGAATATTCCATATAAGGCTACAGAAAGTCTAAAACTGTGAAAACAAAGGGTGCTCCGAGGATAGGGAAAAATTTGTGTCAACAAAGAAATACTGAAAGATTCAGAATAAACCCAAGTTCCTGAACACAGATATTTGTTGGTAGGGGTTTACAAACACTGTGCCACCTCTTAACCTTTTGCCTTGGGTAGCTCCTGGCTCTCTAGGAGCTACTGAAATAGCTTTTCAGCTCCTATCAACATTTGGTTGCAACTGTAGACCCTAAAGCTGCTGAAGAATTTGTACTGATGCTTGTTCTGCCTCTTGCTGACTGAGTTTTTGTGTAAAACCCTGGCTTTCACACTCAAAACCTCAAGTAGCATCTCACCAGTCTGCAATATTTTGATGTAGGCAAAAAAATTATTTTATATGTACTTGAATTATTAAATGATTAAAAAAAACCAAACCCACCCCACCAAACTAATTAACATCAGAGCCTGACTTAAGACCAAGGGAGAAACATCAAAAGACATTACAGCATTGTTTGATGCTCCTCTCCTGGCAATGATTTCACAAACAGCAGGAAAACAAATGTCTCCAGTTACATGTAGGCTCTCACACTCGTGCCTAAGCGAGGCCACAGCTCTCTCTGCTAACTATGCTGGGGTGCTTTAGTTGCCAACTGGCTCCAAATATTTCTCAGAAATACGAGGTTCCTCCTGCAGCAGGGCCTGGATAATGAGGGACAATTATGAGATGAAAACACGCTGACTTCCAAAGGAGAACAAATACAGTGCAATAGAGTATGAAGGGTTTTATTGCCAAGGAGGCAATCATATAGCACAAAATTAAGGTGTTACATAAAATTAAGGGATAGTTGAAAATCTGAGTTTCATTCAGTGGAAAAAAATTAAGGATTGACTCCCATCATTCATATAAGGGAAAAATATCAATGAAATGAGAGCCAGCTCTGTGAAGTATCCCATCCCTCTTACAGCCCACTCCCAGCACAGTCCCTTGAGAAGGAAGGCAGGGAGCTGTTGGAATCAGGACCAGAGCCCTTTTCATGCTGTTGCCTCTGAGATAACGAAAAAGAGTTGATATGATGTGAAGGAGAAGCAGCAGGACTGTGCTGATAAAATTGGTCCAACAAACAGGTAGAGATCTCAACATTTTATGCTTCACTGCATCAAGCCAAAGTCTCACACACATCAAAAGTTTTGAAACAGTTTCTTAAAGAACCATCTTTTAAAATGATTCCTGGCTATAAAAGCGTGCATAAATTGAGAAAAGCAAATTAGGCAATATAGATATTTGCAAAGAAACCAGAAATACATCTCCTCGGCAAAAGAAACACATGCAGAAAAAAATTCTGCAACATTTTCTTCTCCTCTGAAACTGAAAAAAAAGAAATAAAGTACTCTTGGCTAATTACAATGATGTCCCCTCACATCACCTGATACAACACAGCAGCTCCTTCTCCTGTTTTTTGTACCTATGATGAACTTCAGTAATCACCTGTCTCTGTGTACATCTCAAGGGAACATCTTAAGGTGCCTGGAAGCCACAAAAGTTTGGCAAAAGGGAGTTGGCTCTGTTTTAAATACTATGTAGATTATAGAGGACAGAACAAGTTCTGCTTTGTAAATACAATTAACAACTGTTACATCTTTACCTTTGCACTCAGGTTTTTCATTTTAAGTTTCATCTCTGAACCATAAAAGTGTGTCCTCATTTTATTTGTCAGACACAAAAATGTGCACCCTTTTCCCCAAAATGTTTGGATTCCCAGGAGCAGGAAAGACACTCTCTTGCCATTCTGGTTTCCAAAACAAATCAGCAGAGAGAGCTCAGGGAAGCTACTGCCTGCTCTTAACGAAGAAAACTGAACTGTTACTCTGTTCAATGTCCAAAAGCCAGTGAATAAGCACCTTTAAAATAAAGGACTTAAAAAACTTTGCTAAAGCACTTTGGATAACCAAGGCCTAAAACTTTAGACTGCAACTTTGAAAACCTTTTGTTGGGGGTTAAGATTTTTCCTTCTGTTTCTTTCTGTCACAGAATTTTGTCCCATCTGTTGCTGAGACAATAATGACTGCTCCTTAAGAGAGAAATGGCCAAGGTAGGGAAGGGTGCAGCTGGCTACTCTTACCTTGGGGTGTTTTCTCTTTAGAAGGGCAAAGATACCACAAGGTTTTGGGCAGGTGGTGAGGGCTCAGCTCCTCTCCCTCTCTCTCTGTCTGCATCCGGAGACAGGCTGTGATCACTGTGGGGAGAATCCACCGCGGGGTTCTGTCTCCTGCTGTCCTCTCCTACCATGAGTGGAGCTTTGTTCATCAGAGCAGCTGCTGAACCAGGACTTTATTAACACCTGATCTGAGTGGAAAGGCCCTTCACCATCTATTGGGGTGCTTGAGGGGAAAACACAGGAGGCCGACCCCTTCCCCAGGGTGAGGGCACGTCCTCTGGCAGCAGCTACGGAGGAGCCGGCTGCCCCTGCCCTGGGCTGTGCACCCACCTGACCCCCGCAGCTCCTGCTAAGGCTGTGGACTTTCCTGTTACATTT
The DNA here is from genome assembly GCF_971803275.1 of Cyanistes caeruleus. NCBI lineage: Eukaryota > Metazoa > Chordata > Aves > Passeriformes > Paridae > Cyanistes > Cyanistes caeruleus. Next base: position 78,124,780 of record NC_141705.1, read on the forward strand.
TGTTTGTCACCTTGGGGAGGTTCCCGCTGCAGCGCAGCCGCCATCGCCGCCTGAGGGAGCTGAGCCATGGCGCCCCCTGGAGGCACCCGGGGGGAACGGCCGCACACGCCCTGCCCGGCCGGGAGCCACCGGCGCCCCTGCTGGCCGGGAGAGGAACCGCAGCGGAACAGCACCTCCTCCTCACGGAATGAAACCAAACAGAAGATGAACAAAAGGCATTTCAGAGATGGTGAGAAGGCAATGTCAGAAGAAAAAGGCTCTCAAATGTGTCTGAACCAGAAGTGGAAGGATTTGTTTCAGATTAAGTAATGGGCGTGTTTTGGCGCTAGTCAAAGTAATGGTTAATTATTGATAACTTCAGAGCATTAATCAGCTGCTTGAAAAAAATGTTCTCCCACCAAAATCAAGTGCAATTGCTTCTAGATCTTCCCATGCCCTTGCATACCTTTTTGGAGAAAGGAAGGAAAGCATAAACAGCTTTTTAAGGATCCTGTAGATGTTGGTGCCTTTATTTGCTTCCTAATTTTAAAAAATTCTGCTGACATATTAAAACAACAACTTGTTAATCATTTAAATTCAAGTGAATATTGGATGTGACATGCAGGAAATGTTCTACATAGCCTTGTCAAAGAAATGAACTTCTCACCTGGAGGGAGGCATGGGCAGGGGAAAAAATATGACAACCAATAGTATTTTCTGCTATTTTATATCTGTTTTCTCTAAAGCATTCCACCAAAAAGCCAGCAGGGAACTTTTGAATCATGACCATAATTTGCTTAACTAGAATAGATCATAAAACAGAAATAGTTAAGTCAGTTAGGGAAGGTGTATTTGAATTTCATATTGCATTGCAAGATTTTTCAAGGTGCTTTAGAAGTGTGAGTCCCAAATACGTGATTCTTTCATATTTCCAGTGACAGGTCAGGTCCTCCACTCTGAATAATACTGAGCAAAGGACTTTTGAGAGTTTCACCTACAGTGAGGTCACATCATACTAAATTCATGATATAATATTATATAAAATATCTTTATTACCTAGAGAAATGACTACAGCTCAAGCAATTTTCTGAGACACCTTCAGCTCAGTTGCTAATAAAGTTTCATCAGCTGGAGGGAAAGAGGGAAGAAACAAAAAGAAGAGTCCTTTCAGGAAAAGCAATTTTCAAAAAATTGTTTTGGGAATAACTCACTCTTGAGTGCCTGCAATCCAGGATGTGCCACACATGATCTTGTGCTTAAAGTGCAATTGCACTCCAAAGAGGAGATGGACACAAGGCTGGAGAGATTTATGTGGCTACAGACTTGTTGATTTTACTGCTGGGTGGTGTGCAGTTCTGATTTAAGATGTGCTGAGCAGGTCTTCATATAAAATAATAATAATAAGTTAGTGATACACATGTAGATTTATGTGTCATGAGTTCAGAGTGCAGAATGTGCTCTTAATGAGTTTTAGAAACCTGTATAAATAAACAAATACAATGGAAATCACACCATGGATGTCCCTGTCTTGTGTCTCTCAATAGGATCTAAATTAGATACAGTCTGTTTTCAACATGTATATAAATATGCTCACAGAAACACACTAATTATCAGCCTGCAAAATCAGCTTGGGTTTCGAGAGCCAATTAAGATCCCTGTGGGTTCATTTTTTGACAGGAAAGTCAGCAGAGACAACTCAAAACATACACAGGAAGTCTATCTGCTGCCTAAGATGAGATTTGTACAATTGCTTTTCTGACCGTAACTACGCTTACTTCATTTCTTTTTGCTAACTTTACATTTCCCATATATGATTCATGGTGTTATGCCAAGGTCACCCAGGTCCCTGGAATTAAAAGGTTATACAAACACATCCCTGAAGGAACTAAAATGAATCAGATATGCAGCGGACAGACTGCAGGCCTGGACTTGGAGAGGGAGGGAGTGTGAAAGCCAGTCCCCTGACCAAAAAAAACCCAAAAAACACTTTCATTTGCAACTTCACACAAAACACACACAAATGCATCATTACTGGGAAGGAAAATCAGCAGAAAATGTTTCCTCTGGGGGAGGAACAGGAAGGCAAAAAGGTAAAACCCCCAACATTTGCACTTCTAGAAACCATCTGAGAACCTCTCGGTGCTCGGCTTTCTCATGTTAACCCCAAACCCAGCACCCACACAGATCCCTGCCCTCAACTGGGCGCTGACAAGGACTCAAAGCTACAGCCTTTCTCAGCCTGTTGATTTGCAGCTGATATTCACAGAATCAGAGAAAGCCTCAGGTTAAAGACCACCTAGATCCAACCCCTGCCACAGGCAGGGATGACATTCACTAGACCAGGTTGCTCAGAGCTCCATCCAGCCTGGCCTTGGACTCTTCCAGGTTTCCACAGTTTCTCTGATTTTCTGTCAGGCAAGCAGTTTCAGATGTTAAGGCTAATAATTTATCACTCTACATCTTCAAAATACTGTAATAACAACAGCAACAGCTTATATTTGTTACATTTTTGTGAGAAAAGGAACATCAGAGTTTTACAGGTGTGGAAACTGGGGAGAACAGACTTGGAGTGGTTTATCAGAAGCATCATAGAAATTTGTGTTCAAATTAGAACTAGCATACCATTTTTCACATCTAGTCTTACATTTGTGCAGCTTTTTAACCCTCATAGGTCTCCAATAATTCCTGAGCTCTTACAAACTTGCATGTCACTGCCACAGAGCAATCACAAGCAATCTCCAGCTCTACGATAAAGACAGGTAGTTTGGACTTCAGCAGTAGACTGGACCAAAGAAATCCTAACACTGATTTTCTTGATTTTGTTGGTTTATGCAATGGCAAGGTTCTGAGCACAACTCCTTGAACTCTATTAACCTGCATTTCTTCTTGCCCCAGTATAGCCCTGCTGAAAATTCTAAAAATCTCTCTCCCTCAATCCCACTTCACTTCCAATGCCTGTTCTTTCTATTACTCATCAAGTAAGATTTAAAACATAAATGGAACAAGGTGGCAGAAACTTGCTTCCAGCTCTAAATTCCTGACAGTACAACCCAAAGTCTGTAATTTATAGTTGAAGAAAGAAACAATAAGGCAATGACTTCTTGTTATTGTTACCTTTACTTGAGAGGTTACAGCCAAAAACTGTCCAAATTCCAGACAGTGCAGGAACAGTCACACCTTCTCCTGCCAACTTACAGCATGTTAGGACAGGAATAACTTTTGTAAGAGGACAGCATGGTTGAAGATTTTTCAGAGCAACAGTTCTCTAAAGAGTGACTTAAGAAACGCTATCTACATTCACTGACACACTGATACCCAGACACCTGGCATGAGACCTGCATGTTCCCAATAAACCAACACCCATTTCCTCTGTTCCTGTTCTTGTGCTATGGATCATCTGGGCTCGAAGTCTCAAGATCTGGCTGATGCACTCCACTGCAAGTTCATCCTTCCTGATAGTTTTGCCACAACCCTATCTAAGTCAGCTCTCTTTCTCCCACTTCAGTAAAAAGAACTTTCAAAATCCTAAGTCGGTTTTACCAACTTCTCATTCACTGTTCCTCCTTGCCTCTACTTTCTTCCCACCCATAACCTGGAAATTTTCTTCCCATAGAAAATATAATACTTTCAGCTTTCCATTTTCCATCAACATTTGTATCTCCAAGTCTTTCCTCTTGTATTTCTGACCCAGCTGCAGTTTCCCTATGCTCATTCAGCCTCCTCCTTCTCCTTTCAGTCTTCTTCTTGTCCTTCTGAACTTATCCAACTCATCTGCTCATGTCCTTCAAATCCACGTCCATCTTTCCTTTTAGTCTATTCTCTGAACTCTTATTCCATGGAACACACCCCTGGTTTCTACCATCCTAAAAATTTCACTCTTCACTCTCTCCGGCCCAATCCCAACCCTCTTCCCATATCTGAGTGACATCCTGATCTTCCTGTCTTCACTGATGTTTTCCACCACAGTCTATTTCACACAAATCATCTGAAATTATGTTCCTTACCAATATTCAAACTATTTCCCCCCATTTTCCAATGTTGTTATCTGACATCCATCACCTTGTGCCAGGGACCCACTGGGCACCTTGCAATGCCTTCTCCTGATTTGTACTGTGCTTTAAAGGAAAGCCTTGAAGTCCATCCCTTCCTGAGGCACGGGAAGCATCGCGTGCACAAAGCCGAGCCAGACCCAGGCACAGGCACAGCTGGGGAAAAGCCTCCGGCTGCCTCCTGACAGTGCCATCAGGTGAAGCCGACTCTCGGCGCCCTGAATAAACACAGCAGGATGAGGGAGGGAATTCCTGACATTTCCGGGTCTGAGGGGAGATCTCCGGAGCCTCGGCTCCTTTCCAGGTCAGACTGGCTGCCGCCACCAACACTGACGGCGAGAGGGAGAGCAGTGCTGCTGTCCTTAGGGTGAGTGAGGGCTGGGGAGACAGACAGGAACTAGGGAAAAAATCTTCACAGACTTCTGGGTTAGAGAAACCTGTCAGCCCAGCCTCCCCTTTCCTTTTCTCCTTTTTTTACATTTTTTTGTTGTTATTTTATTGACAGGATTAAAATTCTTATCTCAGTAAGCTATTTTCTTAAAGCTGAAAAATCAAGAAATGGACTGCAAAGCTCATGGTTGTTTGCACTCCCAGGGTACCAGTGCAGGGATGCTCTGGTGAGGTGAAGTAATCTCTTCTGCAGGCAATTATCAGTTTGGATCAAGTCATTCAGAAAAACTAATGAATGAACAGAAGATCTTATTCTACCCAAATCCAATTTCAGTACACAAAACATGTGGGTTTTACAGGGCAGACAGACTAAAATGGAGGAAAATGAAACAGTTCAGGGCTGTCAGAAAACTCACTCCAATCTATCACATAATTTATTTTAACAGCACTTTCAAATGGAGATGATGGTATCCAAAAGCTTTTCAGTGTTCTTGGGAACTTTCAAACTGTATTGCCCTCATTTCTCTGCCTCTAAGCCTGAGCATGAAGTTGGAGAAGAATAATCCCAGGAAAATATTAGCAGTTCTCATGTGCAGATACATCCCGCTAGTCCTGGAGTTCTAGATTTCCAGCACAACTTACTCAGGAGATGCAAAGCTTTATCAAGCTGTAGAGGATTTAAATGGAGATAATTTCACCTTTCCAAAGTGCCCTTTTCTCCCTGTTTCATCAGTCATGTCCCTCAGGCTGCTCCTCACCCTGGGGACCTGAGCACAAACTGTGCTTGGAAAGCTGGGCAGATCATGCCCCGGGCTCTCTCCCTGCTCATTAAAAATTGTTTAGCAGAAATCTTTGTTTAACTTAAGGTCCTATAAGAACCAATTATATAACCTGTCATTTTCCAGAGAGAGGCTGCCAAACTCAAAATGCACAAAGCATCAAAAAACACTTTCAATATATTGAACTACCAAAGTGTTCAGATGTCACTAAAAACAGCCTGTTTCTTAATAAACAAGTAAGCAAGAAGCAGCTGTCAGACTCTGCAGAGATCGTCACAGGCAACAAGGCTGTCCCTTGAATTACTATTATTATTATTAATTAACTCCTTAAACTGCAGTTTCAGCTGAGTACTTCCCTTAAATTCAGATTCTGTTTACAACACCCTAATAGTTACAGCTTCAACTAATGGTCAGGAAAGAAACTGTGTGCACATCTTTGTATAAGAATGACTTTTTTTTTTTTGGTCATATTACAGGCGTGGAACCAATTCTTTTGTTTGGTTTTGTGCTGTTTTTAACATACCATCACTCATCTATGGTTTTCCCCTCAGAGCTGTCTTGACTTGACAGCAAAAGTAACACTGCAATTTTTTTCAACAACAAAAAAATCCAATCTCCCATACTCTTTCTCTGACCCAGTGAACCTCTTCTGTAACTTTACACCAGAGAACAGCCATGCTCTGTGTTTCAATCTTATTAAATGCTTTTAAGATTTTAATCATTCATTCATTGGCTGCTAAGTGAATATTATATCCCTTTCCTGTAGGCAATCAGATACCATAATGCTTTAATGTTAAAACTTGTTGCTGCTGCAAACAAAAAGGTAACAAATAGTTTCTTATTCAGTGCTGAATCAGTACCCAGAACACCACCTCACTAGCTGAAAATACCCTGAGGGCACCTTTATTAATAGAGCTGATCCAACAATATTTGAAAACAAAATAGCCAAAGATAATGTTCATAATGAAAAAAAACAGGCAGAGTTGTAAAACAATAACTTAGGGTTGTGACTTAGCATTTTTATGGGCAAATGCTAGAACTGTATCGCTGCCATACAATGATTTTTTTAAGTCTTGGTGAAAAGCTTACTTTGGGTCTTTTTTTGTTTGTTTTGCAGTTCTCTCAGTCAACAAACCATATGGTTGTGTGTGTATTGCCAATTACTTGAATACACAGGAGAGAAAAAGGAGTGATATTCTTGATAAATGTTCTGGTGCTCCGTACCTTCAAGGGGGAGCAAATTGGGAATTTAAGTCATTTTGTGTTCTCTCATAGGAATCTATTTTCTGGCAACTGCTAGAGACTGGAAATTGGAATCCTTAGTCTGGCTACTCTGCTGTTCCTGAGATTATTTCAAAACAACCTGATAAATTGGTAGAGCATCTGTGCATGATGCAAAATTTTTCACATCATGGTTATCAAGCAAAGCCTTCTTTTAAGAAAAATGTCAAAATTATTTCTCTTTACTCAGGGCTAAAATGCTTGCTCTGAAATAACCTATAGATTCACACAGCAATCAAATGACAGAAATTCTTTTTCGAGCCTCTGGTTTTTTTCTCCCTGGCTGGATTTTTTTTTTTCCCAAACTCCAAGGATCTGATCTCAAACACAATAAAGCCAACAAAAATCTTTCCAATATCTTCATCAGATTCTGGGTCATGACCAAAGCTGACTTCCTCCCTTTCCCTGTTCCTTCCGTAGCACTTACAGGCCAAACAGACAGAATAACTACCTGTTGACAGGTAACACTAATTTACAGTCATGTGAGAGGCAGAAGCATCACACACAGCTCTGCTGTAAACTGAGCTCAGTGCTGTTTGTAACTTATATAACTTCATGGCTCAGGTTTCTCCACAATCATAACAACAACTTTTTTCTTTAAAGGCCAAGTATTCCTTCAAATTGATCTATCACTGGGTATCTCCTAGTCTGTCATCAAATAATAAAAACCACAATAGATGTATAAAAAGTCCGAAATTAATCCTTTAATGTGCTTTTAACCTAGATGCTTCTGTCAGTTTCGCAGCTCAGATTGCTCACTGAAAGTTATGAGGCACATGACAATTTTTGAATTACAATATCATTTAAAAAATTACTTGAAAAACTTCCTTGTTACAGAGACACCTGAGTTTAAAAAACATGGAGGTTGGGGAACAGGGAGAAATTCTTGCCCTACCAGCAAATCTAGTGAAGATTTTTCTTTCAACACTTCCCCAAGCCTTTTAATTCCCACACCATTCAATATTCCATGAAAACAATCAAAATAATGCATTAGCTGATTGTAAAGTCTCACTTATTTCTTGGCTATACTGCATAGCCCCCAACTACCATTCCTGAATTTCAGTATGCACTACTGAATCACAAAGGAGTAATAAATAAAAATAAATAAAATAATAAATAAAAATAAATGCTATTTATCATTTTATACTCAAAGATAATGCCCTTCATAATAGATGTGCCTTTCTTTCTGGTAGTGGAGTCCCTTTATCCTTCACTAAGCTGTTAAATGATTACAACCAGAAAGACAGCCATAACTTCTGGGAAGGTCACAGTTTCACTTACTAATACAAACAGACACCATCAGGCATCTTCCTTACATCATTGTATTATTTCATTCGTGTGTATGTGTGTGTGTGATACCTAGTTCTGCTACTCAAAGAGCTGTATATGCATGGAAATAGGCTTTATGGCCACCAAGATCAGTCTGCTTAACAGGAAAAATTGGCAGAGAGGGTAAGTAAGACAGCTGAAATACCTGTAAACTCAAATGTAAACAATTTCATACCACTGAGAGTCACAAGGCTTTTATTTTATACCAGGACTTTGCATCAATGCATTCATTTGCATTAGAGATCACACAACCTTGAACAGGTTCATGAGCTATATAATGAAACAAGCTATTGGAACTACATGCTGAAAAACTCAAAGTCAAAAAGCCAGAAATATGGAACTAAATCTCACTTCTCAAGAAAAACAGGAAAAGAAGACACTTTTTCAAGGCCCCTTGCCATAAAAAAAAAAATCTCATTTGCTTTCACTGAGAAAGTTTGAATAATTCTTAGCATAGTGTTGGCCTTTCTGACATCACTGACTCTAATATTTTGAACTTAAACACCCAAATATACAAACATATTTTGGTTAATCAAGAATCATAGAAAATCAAAATGAAAATAAATTTGGTGAGATAATAAGATGGTAGCTCTCACCAACAACTACACCCAGCCCGCAAGATACACCAGTGCAGAAATCCAGAGAGATTTATTATTTATAACTGAAATTCACCTTGAAACAATGCAAGGAAAGGATGCAAACCTAACCTGAAAAACAGATTTTTACTGAAGCACACACTCCACCTTTTCTCTTAGCAAGCTGCTTTTGAGAGACATCCTTCTGTAAAAACTACACCAAACAATTGCAGCAAAAGGGGGCTCAGGAGAATTTTGTGGCTTAATTTTTCTACCTGCAATTGTCATACTGCCAAAGCAATGGGAAAGGTATGAGCAATTCCTGAAACAGTTGTGTTTGAATTCTGATGCCAAGTCTTTTGGTTACAAAGAATTTTTTCTGACTGAGTTGAAAGTCTATCACAAGTACACAGAAAGTCCTAGGGCAAGAACAAAGGTGCAGGGCAGAAGCTAGTTTATTCAGGCTTGTCAAGTTAAATCTTGTAAAATATGTACACATTTAATTGTTTTCATCATTTATATATGTTTCAAGCATGAAGGGGGCCTCCCGAATCTTTTAAGTATAAGGCAAGCACCAATTCTGGAAGTCCTGTTTGATCAGGGAAGAAGTCACTCATTTCTGAAGCTTTACAAGATTGAGTTGGTTTGAGGTTTTTTGGTCACACTAAACAGACAATTCGGAACCATTTCACTTAGTTCAAGCAAAAACATCTCAAGAGCAGCCTGACCTTTGCAAGGAACCCGAACAGTGGGTTAGACACATTATAAAGGATTAAACAAAGCAATAAAGTAATGAGGAACAAAATGAGGGGCAATGAGTGTGTGGGAGACCCTGTAATTGAGAAAGCATTATAAAATGAAGTACCACTTGCAGTAAAACACTTAATGAAAGCCCAGCACAAGCCTGGCTTCTCTCTCTTCTTGTCACTTAGTTCTCTGAATGACTGGGTGTGCTGCCTCTTCTTAAAAATACAGTGAAGTATTACAAAAGAGACACCTGGAAAAACATGGATGTGGTCTTTTTAGCTTCAGCCTATCTTCCTGACACCCCATGCACACACTCACCACTGGCCAGGCTCCACCCCATCACCTTTCTTTCCTCAAAAGCAGCTCCCTTCAGCTGCAGGAATGCCAAGCCATTCTTTCAGTTAGCTCAGCCCTACTATTACTTCTGTTTTCACCCTATGGCACCCTACAGAGCTTTGTAGGTACATGTTGGGAGGGGTTTTATCAGGATCAGTACCAGGAATGCACACAAATGCTTAAGGAACAAAACAGGGAGATTTCTGTACCAGTTTACCATGTCCCCTCTGACCATCTTATCACTTTTACAAATTTTGATCAATTTAATACTGTAAAAAAGTGTATAAGAAAAAATACACAACACATCCAATATGTCCCTTCTACCAGTCCTACCAATTTTTTTCCAATATTGACTGGTTTTTATTCTGACAACAAGAAGGCGTTTTAGGAGTTACTTCTCCTATTAGGGATGAAAACAGTGGCCTGACTGAGAATTATTCTGGGACAAGAGAAGCAGCAATTAGGAAAGCACCAAAACTTTGCAGGATAGTCTCAAGAGTACACTGGAAATCATAACAGTTCACTAAAGATGGTCCTGGGACAGGTGTTTGAAACAAACCATTCAAAACAACTCTGGCTTTTTTTAAGAACTCCAAGGAGAACTGAAGGCCTCTGAGTCTTTTCTCAAAACCACAACTCAGAGGATTATTAGCATGCCACATTCACCAACAATAAATATCACATGGCAAGCACCACCAGCAGCAGCGCTCTCCTGTTAATTGCTCACCTCACAAAGGAAAAGATGGGTCTGTTTTCTTTTTCAGTTTTAACAGAAAAATACTGAAAGAGGATCCTTGTATAATATCTCTCTTCTAAAATTCAAAACAATTGCCAAAAAGAAAATCTGCATATCATTAGTGGGGAAGAAACTTCCTGGGGGAGAAAGGTAGTGGACATGGAGTTTCCGCTATCTACCACATGGAATATTTAGGAAACAAACCTTTTTTTTCCCTGTAATGGCAAAACAAGTTAGGTGAGCAAAAGATGAAGTGATTTGCAAGCCTGGGCTTTATTCCAAACCCCCCATACATGAAACCAAACCATCAGTTGGACCATCCTGCCTGTTTTCTGAAGAATATAATAGATGGAAATCTGCTCCTTAAACTGTTTTTCATACAACAGGAAACCGACAAAACAGCATCGCAACAGCAGCGCTCACAGGAGCTACAGAAAGTCCTGATCCTGGGATCAGAGCCCTTTCTTGCCGGATTTTTTCCTTTTAACAAACATTGGAAGTATCTATAAATTAAAAACTTTTCATCACAGCCTGCTACACAAGGCTTTTAAAGTGGTCTAAACACACACAGACAATGTATATACAGGCACCTGCGTGCAGGAGCACAGACACACAAGGCTTAAAGTCTCAAGATGTTCTAAAATACGTTTTAAGAAAAGCAGTTGCTGCCATTTACAATGGAGAAATATAAAACATTCCTGTACATTCCCCCCCGTTTTCTCCATTATTTAAAACTAATTCAAGAAAAGTTAGAACTTTGATATGTAACATTAAAAACAAAAAGGGTTTTCCTCAGAAATTTCATTATAATGGAAGCAGGTGATGCCTTTCACTGAAAAACACAGATCCACTCACCCCAAAATAAAAACTGTGCAGAGGACAAAGATCAGTGAACCTATCAAACACAATCTGGTAACTTCTTAGCCTCAACATTTAAGTTACCAACACTATTACCCTCTTGAACAAACACAGCTTTTGGAAAGGTTAAACCTGTGAGGTCCTCATCGGAAAGTCCCTGAGTAAATTATAACATGTGATGATGACATTCCTGTGTCTTTTGGAAGCAGCCAGGGGAAGTAAGGGTAGGTCATTATAAGCCACTTGCCTTTACAACCGGCTGTAAAAGACAATGAGGACAGGAAGCTTCCCACCGAGATCAAGGTGCACAATCCCCAGCTAAAAATAAACAAGCCCCGAGAGTCACATCTGCTGGAAAATATCATTGGAGCCTGAATTCCCAGGTGCCGAAGCAACGGGAAGAGAATGCCTTGGTTCAGCAGGCTCTCAGAGGATCACAAAATAATAATTACAGGGATTGGCAACCATTACTGTTCGTGCTAAAGCTGTAGATAAAAATATCAAAGCGTGCTAACTTATTAAACCATGGGAAAAAAGGAAATTAAAATAAAAATCAGATTAAAATAATTTAAATTTACCTTAAATTTATCCTTGACATCCTTTAGCTCCCAGACACAAGGCCTGGTGTTATTCTGTCCCAAATTTTTCCTATCACAAACAACTGGAGCAGTAGAAAAAAGAACAAAACAAATTTCTACCCTTTTTCACCAGGGCTCACCCATTAGACATCACCACCTCCTGCACATGTTCCCCACTCCCAAAGACTCCCAGGCCAATCCCAATTGCTCTGGGGATCAACAGCTGTGCCTGTGCCAAGGGATATGTGCTCTTTGCAAGGGGAATTGAGCTGCTGAGATCTCTTCCCATTAAACCAGCCACAGGCAAGTAACCCAGGATAGGTGGGCAGTTCTAGCACAGCTGATCAGCAGTGGGAAAAAAAATGGACAACCTCATTCCTTAGGGACAGAGTAGCTCTCTGTGCTGGCACAGCCGTGTTTTGGTGGAAGAATAGAGGAGAATTTTCTGCCTTCCATATTTATTTTCTTTCTCCCACGGGCAGGCTCCCGTGAACAATGCGACGACAACTTGAGTCATGTAATTCTTTCCTATTCTGATTTTTTTGCAGTTCCATGTGCACAGAAAGGCCTGGTGAGAGACCACAGAACATAGAAAAGACAGGAAAATAGAAACCCAGAAAGCTCCAAAACCTAATGCTGATACCATTAATGAGTAAATTTATTTGACCTAAGGCAGTTTCATTTAATGCATAGATAGCCTAGAAAACTTTAAAAAACCGTGGATTGGAAACCATTTTTGGCTGCCAGTACTAGGAAAAACTGTGCACAGGAACGTACCCTGCAACCTGACATAAAGATTATCTAAACAAAAGCAAGACCTGGGATTAAAGCACAAAATAAAATCTATTCCAGCTGTGTGAGGGGAGGAGGAGCATCTTTTTTCAGGCCTTTATAATTCTTCCTTACACTTCTTTAAGTATGAAGCCTCCTGCTCTAAAGAAGAGCTTTTCACACTTCCAATGCTTCTTCCTTGTATGCTTGGTGGCTTCACCATTTCTTTTATTTCTTGAAACAGCTGTTAAAAACCATTCTGTTTTCCAGTGCTACCCAAGGACAGCTACACCTAGTGTGGAAGAACTAATTTAGTGACTGGTTGTAACCACACAGTCACTACATAATAATAGAATTGCATAATTACATAGATAAGCTCTTTAAAACAGAGCACCCACATTCTAAGAACCAGCAGGAAGGGGTGAAAAATAGAACTGGTGAAGAAAAAATAATTAGCCTTTTTTTTTTACTCTTTCCAGTCAGTAACTATTGTTGCAGGACTCATTTCTGTTGGGTGTTAATGGGTAATACATGTTTCTCTCCTGCAGACTCCACTGCAGTCTGTAACCCGAGAGTGCTCATTCTCTTGGACACATTTTCCGTATTATTTGAATATATCCTTCCCTTAAAACTACTTTGGCATGACATTAAGGAAGTTGTGGCTCAGGTGGTAAATCCAGGACCATCTTGAAAGGCAAGCTGGTGAATTAAGCTATATTCAAATTAAATGGGAAACCACGGGTTGTTAAGATTTTATAAAAATACCCCTAAGAACAAAAGGCATTTAAACTTCTGTTGACTGCCTAATAGAAGGAGTTACATTCTGGTTCCAAAGCATTCCTATTACAATAGAAGCAGCCCTCACATATTCCCATCTGAGACACAGCCCAAGCTGAAGCAGCTCTAAAGCTCAAACCACCTCAATCCAGTCCACTAAAAATGAAGTATTCCAGGTATTGACCCAAAATGAAGTTCACTAGCTGAAATCCTTCCATGGACTTGCTTTTTGCCCCCAGTAACTTCACTTTTGCAGGATTCAAATCTGCTGCATATAAAATGCACAGAGCATCACTTCATTGCTTCCAGCACAGGAATGCTCAGGTTATCATAGCCTGAGCCACAGGTAAGGGAAAGCAGAGGGGCAGTTTCATGGCGCCCACAAACCAAGGTTACCACCCAAAAAGCTAAAAGTCTTTTGTGTGAAAATGCAAATATGGAGAAAAACAGGTGAAGTTCTTTTTCTAACACTTGAGATTTTTGCAACAAAAATCTCTGCTGAATAACTTTCTGTGTGAAAACTCCCATCCCAGAGGTTTTACAGAAAAAACATCAGAATTTATTAAAACAGTAATTCATTCCAGTATTTTCATGCAAATCAGCTTGGTTGCCTTCACAGCTCAGTTACCTTCTCAGCTGCTTTTCGCACTTCTTTTTTACCCCTAATTTTCAAATGGATTAATATTAACACATATTAATTGATACTAATACAGATTAACACAAAGCATGGGCCAGATGCAGGAAGAAACTTCCCTAAGCTAGAATGATTTGGAGGACAGGCCCTTGAGTCGGATTGCTGCAGTGATGGAGATCAGACATACAGCTTTGGGGGAAACATCTAATTTCACGTTTTAAACACCTGCAAAAAAAAAAAACCAAAACCGAAACTCACTGTGATCAGAGGAACCAGGGGACTGGGATTTATGAGTAAAACTGTCAAGATTGTAAGAAACAGAATACTGTGTTTCCAGCTCCCTTGCCAAATATGTATTATGAGTTCAGTTCATTTTACATAGTTTCAAGCAAGCAACAAAAAAAGAAAAAAGAGAGAAATAAAGAAAAAAAATTTTCTTTCGGTCTACAGAAACATCAGGGATTAAATGTCAATAGCAAATCTCTCAGTACTTCCTGCCACCATGCCAAATAAAGCCTGCTTCCAAGCCAAACATCTGCTTTGTCTGTCCCAAACAGGAACTCATGAGAAGGAAATGTAGCACCCTGTACACTGTGGTCAAAAGACAACATATTTAAAATTTTACTCTATTCAAAGATTTACCTGTAAAATCCCTGAAAGAATAAGTATTAAAAAAAAAAAATCCAAAAAAAATCTGCTATTACACTCTGTTCCTCAAGGGCTTCATGACCAACGCATCATTCATCAATCACACAAATGTGGCACTGGCAAGAATATTCACTGTGCTAATGCCTTTTACAGAAGTTCCAGTCCCACATACATTAATTCTGAAGGAATAAACCAGACTGACATTTATTATGTGCACATGTATAGAGCACCCTCTCTCTCTTCGGCTCTCCAAAATAGGAGATTATACAAAAATCAGGTGTTCCAATGATATTAACACTACTTTGGGAGTACAGTTCTCTCTGTGTCCAATGCTATCAAACCTCCACAAAAGCTACAGAGGTTTTACACAGCAGTCATATTTTCCTGGTCTTGGCTCCAGCTAACAAATAATATTATTGTAAACTGCAGTACCTACTGAAAATTGAGGTGGAAAATTAAAAGACACAAATATTTTTCTAGGCCAGGATTTCCAGCTGATGGCATCAGAGCCTTTGGAGGTCACAGGTAGTAGAGGCCTCTTGGGAACTGCATTCAGAAGTCCCTTGTGAAGGCTGAGACACATTTTGCTGATACAGAATAAGGCACCAATCTCTATTTTTACAATTCCAAGTAACAAGCTGCATTCCTACCTTTCAGATAGAAAATCCTACTTGGATTAGATGCCAAAACAGGTGCAGGCAAATTTTAAAATGTGGTGTGTATTCTGAACAGTGAGATACAAGCAAAATTGTTCCTCTGCATTTTACAAGGCTAAAAACATTTCAGCTCTATTTCCATCAGAGAATTACATATTTCTTGTAACAAAATGGAAGTTTCTGTTTAGTTCAGCTGGACTGCACCAGCTGAAAATCTTGGTGAAACATTCCCCAGCACCCATGCAACAATTCACCTCTGCAGTTAATTAATCCTTACCCCACCCCTCTGAGAAACTCAGGTCAGCTCTCTCCTTTCACAGGGCAGCCTAAACTACAGAGCCAGGAAGGGGTAAAACCCAGATTAGCACTTCTTGTTCCTTAATCCTGTGATGGGTCTTACAGATCACAGCGCACTTAAGAGCCTCAGAGAGGAAGGACACAGGAACTCTACCACTGTTCACAAGAGAATTAACATTCAGGACAGTGTTATTTGGCTAGGAGCTCTAAACAGAATTCGAAATGGTGGTGAAAACACTGCCATGGCATGAGCATTATTGAAAGGGAGGGAAACAACACAAAATTGAGATAATCCACATGTGCACACAACCACCCACGCAAACCCCTCTACAATAAATAAATTCAGAGTATTGTCAGCAAGTGAACAAAAAAGGTTCAGTAAATTTGGCATCTGTTACGACTGTGAGATCTCTTTTAAAAGCAGACAGTGAGTTCTCAACCATGGAGGCAAGGGACCAGAAGTTCATGCCACATTAGCAGATATGGATATGCCTGTAATTCAGTTTCTTTCAGTTTGGATAAATCAGCAATGAAAAACAGAACTCTGATTTTTTAAAAGAGATATAAAACTCAGTTTTTGTTTCTTTTTTTTGTCTCCTGGAAAATAGCACTGGCATTGTTATTCAGAACCTACGGAAGTAAACAGCAAAATAGACTCTAATAGGGAAAGGGTTTCCAATAAACAATAATATTTACTTTGTGTGCATTACTTAAAGAGAGTATTTTGTTAGGACTTGCTGGAGTTTTCAGGGTTTTTATCTTGTAAATCTCTTATATCAGTTTCAAGCCAAAGTCATGTTTCCACATGAAATCCTGATACTCTCATTTTACACTAGTGGGCATAGTGCATTTCAACAAGCTACAACTTGCACATGGAGCTCACATTGTGGGGAAATGTTATATTTTTAGGTCAACATTTGAAAGAAAAACAGCCACTGAGCATCTCTGTGCAAAACAGGATCAGCAGATGGTCACCTTCCCTTCAAACATAGCCCCACACTTGTTAATCTTTACACAGAATGAGAATTCAAGGATTACTGGGAGATATTCCTTCTTAACAAGGAACTACTCTCTGTGAATCTATAGGCTGTTGGTGGAAGCTCTTTGCTCTTTATCTAGACAATAAAGAAACAGGTAAGAAATGGAAGCTGAGATTTGTACAACAGCTGTTAAATGATGAAACACAGGGAAAAAAATTTAAATCCTTCAGGCCGTCAGTCCTGTTTCGTCAAATTTGCTGCTACCATGGACATTGGAACATGGGGGACTTAACTCCAAGTCAGACCACCTGGAAGGCTTCTGAAAAGCCAGGAAAGCCTGGGAACTTTTGTATCTCAGTGAAATGAAAGCCCTTTTCCCATCCAGCCACCCTTAATTGCTCAGTGTATTTCCTGGTGATCGCAAAGGAAATGAGTTGTTGCTCAATTCACTAGAGCCCTGTTCTATAGCTGACTTTAAAAAAAAAAAAAATCAACAGGGAGGGGGAAAAACCATAAAAGAGTAGTTAAGCAAAATTGGTTACTGGACTTGAAGAAACTTGGATGTAATTCTTCTGTAATTCACCTGTTTCTGAGGTGTACAAACACCATCCATGACTGCATGAATGTGAGCTCCTGAGGTATTTTAGTGAAGAGAACCATCTATATTTTTAGATATCACTCAAAGGCTTTCCACTAATGGTTTGTATCTTTTCAAATAACATTTATTTTTTTCACAAAGGTGCATTCCAGAATAGAGCCCCACAGTTAAGACTGAGTGTAACAAAAACCACCTGCAGTCTCTTTAAAACCTGAAGGAGAAGTGTGCGATACCAACCTGGCGTGTGCTGGAATTAAATCAGGGGTGTACTTTGTTTTAGAACCCCAATAAAGTTTCCAAGGCCCAAGGGAACAGCAGACCTCAAGAAAAATCAAGCAGTTAATAATTTACTTTCTGATGTGAGACATATTTTTATCAACTTACCTTGCCATCAGACAGTTCCCATCTTTATGGGACCTTTTTTAACACAGCTCATTTTTAATCCAGACTTTGGAATATTTCCCAAGAGCAGTCCCTTGTAATTAAAAACAAAAACAAAAAAACAAAAACAAACCCACAACAACAACAAAATAAAAAACCATCCAATGAAAAAACCACAAAAAACCCCACACAAACAAAAAAATAAAAAAAAAATCCAACAAAAAACCCCAACAAACAAAAAAAAAATCAAACTTTGACCAAATTGGAAATTAATGAGACACCATTTATCAGTTCACTGCAAGTCAGAACTTAAATTGCAAATGTGAATAATTAGGAAATTTGTACATCTAAAATGAAATTAATTTCTGTGCACCTTTCCACTTGCTATATTTAAAGACTTATTTTTAGATGTGCTAAACTCATAGAGAACTCCACTACTACAAACCAAATAAAATTTTTAAGTGGTACATGGCTACTCTGCAGTATCTCCACATGATGGCAGGTAGGAAGAGTCTATTATTTCTTAATTACTGTAATTATAGGTTAATTAATTGAACCTGTTTGTAGGAGACAAAAAAAAATACCAAGGAGCAAATCTTTTAATGTTTGAGTAAAGTATCAACCATGAAACAGTTAAATCAGAATCTGGTATGTTGGTGAGGGGAGCAATGAGAGGAAGAGAAAGAGGGAGACAATGGAAGAACATTAGGGAATGAGGAGACATAGTGGTCACTTAATATTAGAGTAAAATATTCATAAAAGGGGGAAAAAATAGAAAATGTGAATGCATTTAGTTAAAGCTAACAAGTAACTTAAACCATGTCCTCAATCAAACCCCATCCTTTTTAGCAACAGGAGTAGATTCTGATGTTTATTTTTGGAGGAAGGGCTTTCTCCAGCTGCTATAAAAAACTTTCAACAAATTTAATTTGAGGATCACATGATCTTTTTGCAGCTGGACTATCAAGAATGCCATCCACTGACTCCATACACGAGGAAACTGCCATGGCAGAGCATGGGTGACACTGAAGTGCAATTAATAGTTAAATATTAAGGTTAGATTCCTCCTTTCCCCGATGAGTGGACTATTTCACTCTCTCAGTTAACCACCCAGGGCTGAGGGAAAGGGCAGCTTCACATCCTGCACTGTTTAATGACAAGTAATACACATGCAACACATGGACCCTGCAGCAAAGAGCAGACATCCTTGCATGGCTGTCTAAAAGTTCTGGATCTGTCTCAATGTCTAAAGGAGAAAGGAAATAGTTTTCCTTTATTTGCATCTGTTATTTTTTCAGTTAACTGAAATTAACTGAGTGATGAAATTGGAATTAGACATTTTAACAATGCCTTGCAATTGGTTGGAAAGATTTCCAGCAGAAAACTGATTTTTCTGGGGCTGCCTCTGTGGTCTGTGTACTGCTGTCAGGAGCAAAAACGGAGATTTTTCAAGCCACTAAACAGCTAAGAACAGACCTGTTCTGTGTGATCCTCTAGTTATAGTAATTCCTGAAATACAAATAGAGTTAATCCAGCAAAACATTAACAGCTGCTTCCATGCATCCTTCTCTCATGCAGAGTGAGGACTACATCAATTAGTCCAAGTGTTTTTAGCACCCACAGAATATTTCATATTTACTTCAGCCATCTGACTATGATCTAAAGATACCACTAGTGGACTCAGCTCCTGAGCCAGCTTCCCTCTATCACAGAAGTCCCAACACAGGGGTGGGCACATGAAGTTATCAACTCCCTCCAACTCCCCTGCTCATATACAGGCTCAAGGAATTCAGAGGACAACCAGAAAAAACAATGTCAACAAAACTGCGACCAAGACATGTGGAGTAGGGAAGGAGGATGGTATTTTACATCTCATTTTACACTTCAACAACTTTCTAGTCTTCAGTTTCTTACACATAAACCCACCATGGCTGGACAAGCACCCCTCTCTTAGAACCACTAAGTGTATGCTTCTACAGTTGGTAGTCCAAGCTTATCCCACCCATTTATCAGCATTAATTTTGTCATGCCAAAACGAGGGTAGCTGTTTTCTTGGGGCAAGAAGCTTGCCTATGCTTGCACTGATAAGAATCTACCTTAGTTTTAGGCTTTAACAAAACAGGGGAAAAGTACAGTGACAACACAAAAATACACATTGAAAACGTAAATTCCATTAGTTTACAAGGACTGAAGTGTGTGTCATATATTTTCTTCCTATGGTACCAGACAGACAATAACAAGAAAAAGACATATTTATAAAGATTTAGTTAGTATTTGAGAATAATTAAGATTAATGGAAAATTTCCAAAGTAGCTCACTAATGTATCATGCACAGCCTAATAAGCTTGACACAGCAAGCTTTTTCTCATGGCCTCAGCTGCAGTGACTATTTAACATATCTGCTGTGTGCTGTCCCCTAGGACCACAAAATGGACTTTATAAACTGTTAGGACAAACACTGACGTGCATCTAAACTTTGTTTATCGCTGAAGCCAGGCCAAACAGTGCTAATTGGAGTTCTTCTGCTAAACAATGTTTACGCGCTAATTAGTCCACTTCCTAAACTGAATGTTCCAAGAAAAACTAAGAAAATATTGGCAAGCCGCCACTGGGTTGCAGTCTCATCAAGAAGTTACTTCACAGACAAACAAGGACAGGTAATGGTAAATTGGAAAGGTAAGTTCAAAGGGATGAACAAATGCATGTGGCTAAACATCATAAAAAAGGACTCCACTGCCTGAGAGGGAAAGCTGTTCTACAGCTTCTTCCTTCAGATGGAACCAAAACATGCAAATATGGAGAAAAATCCAGTGCTGCACACAGTGAGACAGAATGGCAGCGGAGAGACTAGCTCCAATAACATGCTGCACTTCGATTGCAAACACATCTTTCTACTGTTATAAATAATTTGGACTGCTAGGAAAAATCAGAAGAGGATATGTCAGCGACATGGTTCAAAAAGCCACATCATTCAGACCTTTGAAGCCAGCCAACTGAACCACTCAAGAGACAACCAAAATCTGGTGAGGTTTTACAGACCAGCATCAAGTCCATTCTGTAGGGGAGTGGGGGAAAGAGCTTAAAAAAAGGATTGAAAATCCAATCAGGGCAAATGCTCATGTCCCTGAGGCAGCTCCTGGGCAAGGAGAGGACAGGAAGTGAAGAAGAGAAGTTACTGAGAGGGAGACAAGCCTAGAAGAGCACAGAAGAGAGGGAGAAGGAGAATGGCCTCAAGGGGAACATCCCCCCTTCCCTTCCAGGATGGCTTTGGTTATGAGACAGGGGGTCCCTGGAACATACAGGGTTTTGATCACGCTGCATATGAATAAAGAATTTTTTATTAGGTATAATACAGTAATTTTAAAAGAGAGTAAGTAAAAACATGGCAATATCATGGTTTTCAGCACTTTTTTCGCTTTAAAATATGCCAGTTTCCTTACACAAAACCCCAGGGAATATTGTTTTCAAGCACCAGTCTCAATCTCAAGAAAGTTCTTCAGAGCACGGGCAGCAGCGCAAGGCCGAGTACAAAAGGATCTGGATCTCTACAATACCGCATTATCAGTATCCCTGGTAATCAGAAATGCCTTTTGCTGTGTTTAATGAAAGGAGGAAAAACTTTTGACCTGGAATTTCAAGCTAACTTAGCAATTTTTGTCTTCTGACCCCATAGTCTCTGACCCGCGTTTCATTTCACTCTGATGCCGAAGGACTTCCTCGCGCGGCTGCAGCCCAGTGCCAGACATCCAGTCTGATTCGGGCCGGATCTTTGGAAGCCTTATCTCCAGCCAGCAACTTCCTCTGCAACTACAAAGGGGACCTGGGCCATGGCTGACTCCCTGCTGTAGCTCCGTAAGGGACTACGAGGAGCAAAACCCGTGAGCATGCCTAACCTGTGCCAGATGGCTCAGGAGTGCCAATGGCTTCCTCCACTTGCGGGGTGGCCTCTTGCCCACACACCTGGGGCTAAAAGGGGCTCCCTCCGGCCACCTGTGACTTCAGAGCCTGTGGCCACACCTAGGAAACACACACCAGAGTCCCAAGAGGGTCCTTTCTCCTTCCTACTCAAAACTTCAAAGGCTTTTTCCCCCTCTGCTTCCAGGTATTTGTGTGAATTTCTGGTAAGAGCAGCTGGCTCTGAACTGTCCCTCTCCTAAAGAGGGAGATGCGGGGAAGAGGAAAGGGAAATGTCCCATGAGGAGCCATGTGGAAGAAGCACCCATCTAACTGGAGATAAAGCACCATGCCGTGAGATAAAGCTCCCTTCAGGATATGAAAAAGCTCAGGGTGGCAAAGGATAAGGGCAGTAGACAGGAGCCAGACAGAAATAATGTCTGTTTGCCAACACCTGATTGTTTGTAGGATGCATCTGGGAGCTATGTTTGGTTTCTCTATTTAAATTTTCATGTGGCTGTATGCCTAACGAGGCTCACAGACATGGCTGTAAAACACCCCTCCTGCAGTGAATCTTTTTATGCCACCCTAGAAAAATGGGTGGTTTCTCCTCCTCACAGCCCAATCTTTTTCTAAACCACAGGATCTTCACATGATCTTTCCTAAATCACACACTCCCACTTCTGGAGCTGCCTACTTTTTTAGTTCAGTGGTTTCTCAGTTATGAAAAACTAAGTGCAGAGTATTCTTTAGAGGTTATAACTGTAAAAAAAACAATCATTCCCAACAACTCAGCACCGTCAAAAGAAAGCCAACACCTCATCAGCTATTAAAACTGAAAAGACCAGTAATTCAACTTATTTATTAACTGGTTTTTGTATCAACCCACACTCTCCCTTTAATTCAATCCTTAATCTCCGGTCTCATTAAAGGAATAAATTGCCTTTCCAACAATGGGGAAACCCAAGTAGAACCCAAGGCTACTTGGTTAATTCACAAACACATCATGCTGCTGGGAGAGGAAAACACAATGTCTGCAGCTTTGTTTATGCTCCTGGATGCCAGAGGATAGACTCAAAAGGTACATGCAATCAACAACCTGCAGAGTGTAATGAAGAATAAAGGACAGTGCTCCACACATGGCATCTGGGTTACAAATGGAATCAGCTTCAGAAGACTCCTTTAAACAAGAAAAGCTGGAAAAAAAATTCACACCCTCAGTATAACTGAATTTGTCACACAGGTTTTCAGAATGTTCCCATGACTGACAATTGAGGTCTATTCTGCCAATTCCTTATAAAGCAGGGATATTGTTTTGCCTGTATATGAGTTTGGAAAAATACTTCAAATACAAGCTGTTACTGTTAAAAATCCATTATTCCTAAAAATCTAGTACTTGTCCAAAAGTTAGAATGTCAACTATGAACCGGAGTGGGGACTGCTTCAGAATAATAAATGCTCAAAAAGCGAACAGGAAATTCTCCATTAGCATAATTTTGGGAGGGGAAAAAAAACCAGAAAGATTTACCAATAAAATACAGCACCTTTTTAACACTCAGAGTATGATTTTCAGAATTCCACAGAACTAATTCTGGAAAAGCCACACTGCTCACAGAGAATAACAGCAATTAAAAACGAGCAGTAAAGCTGTCAGCAGCTTCCTTCATACTCAGGCCACTGCAATTTCTGTCCTTAAGAACACGTCTGCACTGATGAGCAAAACAAAAAAAGCAAGTTGGGAATGACTGTACATGCTAAATAACCCCGAGCTCTGGAAGTGAGGCAGCACAGATCTCGTTTTATCCCACCTGAGAGCAAACACTCCCTTCCAGCAGGGTTTGTGACTGGGACAGGTGAACAGCCTGACGAAGATTTTGGGTGTGACACCTCTTTGTGATACCGAAGGGGTAATGGCAGGTACAGAAAAACACAGTGAAGCACCCCTCAACTCTGAACTTAGCCTCAGGCATGGCAGGGAGTGTTTCGAGCTTGAAAAAGAAAATTAAGAGAATAGAGACTGCTTTAACTCTCTCCTCTCAGGCTTGTCTACAGAGACATTAATAGCTACGCTAATCCTGTTGGGACACTTGTACTCCAGGATTAATGCTGCCTAGCCTCTTCTGCTTGTATTTTGTACACAGAAAAAAGGGGAATTTTCATCCTGGGATACAAGTGTCCTCACAAGGAGTTACACAGGGATAGCCACCACAGGATCAAAGAACTTCCTTAGAGGATAAAGCCTTTATCTTCACACATTTGTTCTTTTCCTGTTAACTTCAAATGAAAAGGAAAGCCAAGACCAGCAGTTCTCCTGTCTGCTGCTTTGGGAACCGCTGGACAGCTCAGGGACTATTCCATCTATCATGGAAATTTTCTCTCTCAGAAGATAACACAACTTTTTATGATCAAGTCATGTAGTTTCTGTGCCAAACTCACCCACAGTTTTCAATGTAGACCCAGTAAATCCAAAACATCTGGGTACATAAAACAAAACTTGGAATTAGCCTTCTGAGTCTGAGAAATACAACATTTATCTTCTCATGCTTATGGATCCAAACACTTTATATAAAATTTTGTAACAACCACAACTTATTTTACAAATTCAGATTGTGGGAAAGAGTTGATTTTTTTTTCCATTAAATTGAAAAAAAAAAAAAAAATCACAAAAAACCCCCACCCAATAAAACCAACCAAAAATGCATCTCTCTTACTTGCAGTGGGAAACAGCTACTGTTTCATTCCACTAAAAGAGAGGTTTGATTCTATCACAGACTGACAAGATATGGATCATTTCTCACCATTGCAGCTCTAATGCTGTAAATGTCATATCCATCAGATTCCTGCTGCAGCATCTGTCAGGAACTAAGACATTTACTAACACAGAACAGGATTTTCTTAGCTGGGCTTTAAGCTAATAGAAGTACTGAATTGTAAACAGGCAGTGCTTCAGGACAAAACATGTCAAAAGAGCAGAATTTAAACAACGATGTGTAAAGAAAAATGAAAAACCAATCACTTGTAATTAGACTCAAAACGTGTCCAGTCCCCACTGCCCCCCACCATCAGCTACAATAAATATGAGGCATAAAACCAATTGTAAAAAGTCACATTTAATAGAAGGGGAAGCCTCATTTGATGCAAGGGGTACAAGCAAAGTAAAGGACAAAAATGTTCCATGACTTAAATAACAGGTTATTTTCTCAACTGCCAGTGGAATTTAAAAGGGTTTAAATGTTAGTTATTTCCATAGGAAACTTGCTCATGGTTTCAAGCTGCCTGTGATTTCAAAGGAGCTGAGAGACTTGTTTATGTAGCTGTGGTTGCAGGTTTACATAAAAACTCTTATGTTGGTGTTCCCTGATACTCACTGGTGCAGGCTAAATAACAATTAACAACCTTTGTCTAAACTCACACTTTCTTCAACCATTCAGCTCAAGTTTTACCTTTTTTATTTCTATGAGCAACAGTAACAGTTAGCTGGGATCCAATTTTACTTCTTTCTTTCTTTCTTTTTTTTTAAATTAAGTGCAGCAAATACTGCACCATTAAGCAGAAAAATATCAGAGATTTAAACAAAAAAAAAATTAAATATGTAATACTTAAACCTTTAATACTCTGACTTGTAAGCACAGAAATAAAAACAAAGAAGTATTCACAAACTGAAAATGTTCCTTCCATTCACATTACTTTCTGAGTAGATTAGATTAGAAAAATCAATGCTTGCTTTAATGTTATTATGTTATGACAATATCCAGAAATGCTTCCTCTCCTAGCAAAAATAATGAGTGTAAATAAAAGCAATAGGGTTCCATACCTATGGAAGAAATATTGCCATAAAGAAAAGAAAAATCACATTCTGAGAGGATGCACCCTCAGGTATATCTGCAAACGGCACCAAACGTCCACATCAACAGAAAAACACATTTCAGAAGTCACCCTAACAAATTAATAGCAATCATCTCTGCCATGGAATACATCCATAATATTTCTACCATGTATAAAATAGCTGAATATCTCAAGTATGAGGAATTCTGCAAAAGCTACAGTAGCAGGAAATAAAAAGTAATGCAGTAAGTAAGAAATGGGATGCTTTACAAAGTGATTTTCATTCTGTGGTTTATTTTTGAAGCAAGGATTTAGCTGTCATTTAAAAGTAATAAAATCAAAACTGTCATTTTATTCTTCTCCGAGTGTATGTACCCTACAGACCAGGAAGGACCCCATATAACTAATAATATCATTTTTTTGATATTTACGTTTTCTTATACCTTTTTTCTCCTTTCAGTGAGAGTCTGTGCTGACTCTCTGCACAGGGGTAGCTGTATTTTCCTCCCCTGACAAGTACATTAGTTCCATTAACACTGGCAGAGCAAGCACAACAGTCTTCTGTGTACCTTTATAATACTCATTGTCCATAAGCACTTGTGGAATTAAACAGTGAACTTTACCCTTGGGGCTGTCTCCGATTGGAAGGCAGCCACTGGATACAGAATGTTTTTGCAAACAGGTCAATCAGGAAGGTTAAGAGAGCAGACAAAAAAGCCCCAGATAGCTGAGAATAACCCTGCAGCCCTGCTGCCAACTTGCAGGAAACCCACACTATATTTTAATGGATGCCATTACTTAAATCTCTTGATGCTCACATGCCAAAATGGGCAACTTCATTGCTATGGCAACCAAAGCAATGCTGCTGCCCACTTGTGCCATCACAAGTCCTTTCCTTGTCTCCCTTTGTTGTAACTTTAATTCACTGGCTATTGCAGGGAGGGGGGAAGGGGACTTGGGGTGGCATCACTGCTTTTGTTACTGAAGAAACCACTTGTCCATTTTGGAAAAGAATCTGAACGGCCAAAAGACAGCGATAATGTGAATTCAAACCACAATGACTGTTTTAGTTAGCACTAGGGAGAAATAAGAAAGTAGACATTATAATATAAGGAAAAAAAAACACAACAAACAAAACCTCACCAGAAAAGTTTCAGAAAAAAACAGAAAGGTTTGCTATATATAACACAGCAACCATCAGTTCAAAGCAAGAAATACCAGGAAAGAGAAATCTGGGAAAGAAGTACAGAGGTGAGGAATGGACAAGAGTCAGTAAAGAAAGAAATGGAACTGAAGAAATGTTCAAAGTGGGTAAAAGAAATCAGAGGACAATAAAGCTTAGAAAAACACCTAAAAGCTTTTACACTTTGGAACAAGATACTAAAAAACAAAATCAAAACCAAACTACTACAACAGCAAACAAATACACACCCAACACACATCAGTCTTCAACTTTCTGAATTTTGCTTTGCCAGATCTGAAACCACTGACACATTTTGGTCTGTTTTCACCAGGAAATCAGGTTTGTGCCATCACACCATGTGCAACAGAGCCAATACCATCCCCATGCAAATTATCCAGTGTCCACACTGGTAATAACTCCAGTTAAGGTTTTAGCCCTTGCTCACTGGGAGTAGTATTTCTTTCCTGCAGTAGGTTCTATGGTATTTAATACACCAGAAGTTCGGCTACAGCCCTCCTAAAATTCAGCAGAAGTCAGTCAACAAGCAGACATACAAATTTTTCAGAAGCTTCATTAGTTTTGCAGCTTTGTGGAAGCTCCTGTTTTAGCTCTGAGAGGAAAGAGCTGTTTCTGTTGCCATGGATAATTCTCTAGACATATTTTTTTAATTCATGATACATTTTCACTTTTTGAGAGTAACTCTTTTGACTCAGTACATCTCTTTTCACTAATCAGCTTGTAAAAGCTGAGATAGTAAATGACTAGTGGAAAAGGGACAGAATCAGAGAAACAATTTACAAAGCAAAGAACTGAAAAGGAAAATACAATATAATTGAGCATTTCCTTCCCAAGGTGATTGATTTTGCCAGAAGTGACAAAATGAGAGGTAGCTGACATGAACAGGAAGGGTGGGACACACCAAGATGGAGAAATACAGTGCCAGGGAAAAGACAAGAGAAGAAGAACAAAAAGAGAGGGAGGAAAAGCAGACAAAATTTGAAAGCATGAAGTCAACAAAATGAAGGAAGGTCAAGCTGGGAGCAATGAGAAATTCAGCCTTGAATAGGCCAGTGTTCACAAAAGGAGCAAGTCAGAAAAAAAAGCATCATTAGTGGTGGAAAAGGGCAAGTTGTGGTTCACAGAAAAACAATTGAGAAAGATTTGGAGGCGGAGGGGGGGAAACCCACACAGAGTTTGGTAAAGACCAGCTCAAGTGAATGAACTGAAGGAGTGAACAGGAGACGCCATCCAGGAAACAGCAAGATGGCTCCAAAAGGATAAAAAGACAACTTCCAGAGCCGCTGGAATCTAGCTGGTTTTGACCTTGGAAATGGAGAATTTGTTTGGCATATTTGAGAAGAGTCTCAGATAACTTCAGGCGTTAGAGTACAACTTGCCCTCCTTTAACGGGATGTAATGACATAGTCCAATTTTCTTTTTTTAAACTTACAAGAAGACAAAGTGTGGAGAAAGACTGTAAAAGAAATTCGTTTTGAAATAAAGAAAAATATTTGTGAACTTTGTATCATCACCATTCCAAATTCCAAAAGAATTCTGCCACTACACTGCTCTTAGCTTTGCAAGCAAACAAAATGACACAGACCATACACAGAAAAACAGATTTTGAGTATGTGGGGAAAAGGAGAGCACGATGACAATTATACAATGTAGTTACATTTATACATACATAAAAATGCAGTCTGAATTTCAGCATTCTGAGAAATGAAAGAACATGTCCTTCCAGCAGTGCACTGAGCATCTGACAGGATGGTTCTGAAAGGACAGTGCAATAACACCAATTTTTCACTACCTCAGATTGCTGCAGTAATCCAAAATGGAGTTTGTAACTCTCTCTCTCCAACAGGATACACAAAAGCACTATCTTTTATGAATCAGCTGACAAAGGAAAAAAAGAAAGAAGGTTCCTGGCAAACACACCACTCTCCAGATCACAGTAACTCGTGCCTGAAACTTCTTCTATTTCTTTCATGTATTTCTCTACAAGCCTGGCCTCTCTTACAGAGCCAGACCATGATGGCCATAACAACATGATCACAGCACAGGACATAACAGTAATTAATCTGTTCCCATAAATTGCCCCAGTCTTCTATTCTCCATTCGGTACTATCGCAATTCTTTGGCTTATCACTGAAAACTGGTATTGAAGAAAACAAAGAAGTAAGACTAGTTCACAGCAGTCCTTAAACCATGAGCAATATTTTAGGAAGTCAAACTGCTCTTAAGCACTACTGAGTCTTTGGAGTGTGTCACTTCACCCCTGTTTCGCAGAAACCGGATGAACTACATAAACAGGCTCTGCAGACAGACAGCAAGACTGAGAAAATGTGTTACTCCCCAGAACAAAATGCTTAGTTGGCTGTAAAAGAAGCAGTGAAAAATTCTAACTCAATTGGTTCAAATATATCTTTTCCTCTACTTCAGAAGCATTTATTGATAGGAATTGAATACACATATTTAAGATAACTGAAAAGGAAAGAAGCAGATTGCAAAATAACAGATGAGGAAAAGGTGGAGTAGTTGAGGAGATTCTTAAGAGCAAACTGCAGCAAGAAGTTTGCAGCTAAAATCTAACTAATATTTCTACTTTTTATTTTTGGCTTGTGAATTCAACATGGTACCAAAGTTGAATTACAACCTGCTGCCATTTAGGTGGGCTTTCATCCTGGTGAGCTGCACGGCAGACACAAAGCCCTTGAGAGGATTTCACCTCACTATGAATTAGTGTCTAACACTGAGAACGCCTTTCATCATCGGCTTGTATTGCCTTCAGGTGCCTATAAATTCCTCTCAGTCTTTATGTAGCACTTGTCTATCAGACCATGTCATCAGTTTTACTGCAGGCAAGAGGCAGACACACCTCTTCCTGAGACACAGACAACACAACAATTACCACAGCCACTCTTGCATTATCATTTCATATCAGCTCATTGCCAACTGCTAATCACCCACGACTGTGGAAAACATGTCGCACTTTCCAGGCTCTCTTCACCTCACTCGTGCTGAGAGCTGCAAGGTTAAGATGGTCTCATCGTTGACTACGCCAAGCCTCCATGAAAAAAACTCCAGACATTGCATGCTATCTCAATGAATAGTGAACAAGAAATAAGAACTGAATAGCTAACAAATATTTATAAAAAACATTAGGGACTTTCAATTTTTTTAACCAACTCTGTGCTGCATTTGTGTGTAACATATTTTATTAAAGAAGAGGTGAGGTGAAATTATGTCTTCTGAATTTTAAAATAAATACATTAGCATACCTATCCATCTCCAGGAACCAGGCAACTCCAGGGGTGGGGTAAGGAGTGCCTAATGTTCAGGGTCAGCAACTTATTTTTACCTGTGGTTTAGAGAACTCTAAAGTTGCAAGCTTCCCTCACAGCTGTTTGTGAGGTGCTCACAGGAGCGGCTGTTCATTCACACTGCCCCTGCCATCAACTCACTGTGAGATTCCTCACTGTGACACAACAGCCAAAGGAGAGGAACCGACCAAAGCGCTGTCTACCTGAAGGTTAAAATCCTTCACCTTAATTCACATTTCAGGCCTTACTTCTGACCCCGATTAAAGTCTGCACGTGTAAACAATGAGTAAAATGAGTTCAGGTAAATCACCTTCATGGCCCAAGTTAAGCTGTTTGGTACAGGAGAACCACCCACTCATAATTCAGTTACTCTTCTCAAAAGCAACTCCTGTCTCAGGGGTAGCAAAGTCACACAACCTGGGAACTCTGCAGCTTGTGATTGCTGACCCACACTTTCACCACACTGCTGTAGCCCCGAGATGCAGCTAATTTGTGCTGCCAAGCACCATTCTTTTAATGGCATCACAAAGTGTTTCAAGGAACTGAGTTCAATGCAATCTCTCACATCTCAGTAGTGACTGTGTCCCCTGCAGAGATGGAGCATCCTGCTGCTTTCCCATTTCCTGAAGAGCACACCCCAGCAGACACTGCCCTCTGGGTTCCCACTGCACGAGGGAACAAATGCACACCATTGAATTATTCTTACGAAACACTTCAGTCTTCAAACTGCAAATTCTCACCCAAATGTGTATTTTGCTTGTCACTCCTTTTATTCTGTTTTAACAGGAAGGAAGTAATCATAAACAAATTACTGCACAAAAGCATGCCAGCTCTGGCAGGCAGATTTCTGGCAGGTTTCAAAGCTATTGACAAAAACCAGTCTATTCACTGCAAGCATCCTACTTTTACAATCTATCTGATCAGGATGCAGAGGACTAATTCAATGGCTCCCGATGGAAAAATACCTAGTGGGCGTGTTCCATTTCTGGAGACAATGGTTTGCCATGCAGAGCTTTTCTCTTCCTACATCCCTCTAGTTCCCTGCCTTTAATTTTTTTTTTAAGATCTGAGGATTCTGTTCTGAAATACCACAGTAATACTTCACTTCCACAAAACCTACTTTAAAAAAAAGAAAAAAAAAGAAGAAAAAAAAAAAAAGAAAAAAAAAGGTGTGGGAGGGGGAGAAGCTTTTCAGGAAGGCTGGGACCCTACTAAGTACTACTTAGGGCAAGCTGCTTCTCACGGACATGTCCACATTATGTCAACTAAATATGGCACTGAATGTCAGAAATATACACATTAATCAGTTCAAAGATAATCAGGTCTAACAAAGAACTCTAAGAATTTCAGGTTTCATTCTGGAGTAACAGGCTAAACACAGCAGACTGTGCAATAAATGCTGCTGAGCCCACAGCCGTTCATTCACATGCCAACTGAGGGCTGACTCTCTGGCATTAGCAAGTCCATTTGCTCCCTGCTCTACCAACTATGACAAGGCTTTTATACATCAGCCACCAGGCAAATAAAATGAACATGTGAAAACTCATAACAGATCACATCTTCCAGTGTTCCCATCTCACAACAGCACTGACCACAATTACAGTTTCAGTACCACTCGCAGGCCTCTGACAAAGTGAAATTTCCATGTTTTACACAAAACTATTCCACTCATGGATTAGAATCTCATTAAAACAACACCTTCATTATCCTCTTTAAGAGCATTGTTTGTAAGGAATGGAAGAACTATCCACTGCAGTTTATTTATCAATATTTCTCTTTGGCTCCCAAAGGTATGTGCCTGCTCTCCCTTTGCGACTGAACTTGATGAAGTAGTCTGAGATTTAAGACATATTCCAGGTCTGAGCTCAAATTAGACAACCTCATATTTCTGAAAGCTGTTTAGTTAATTTGTTTCATTTGGGTTGTGTTTGGGTTATTTTTTGTTGTTTTTTTCTCTCTTCTTCCTCTTCTATGGCACACTAATGCTCTTCCATTTAATTAGCCATAGTCTGTCCTTTCCTTGGCTCTCCAGGACACATTCTCTGAACAGTGTCCCCGAGCCCATTCACAGTGACTGGTGCTCTGCACCTGGTGAGCCTCACCTCTCTGGAGAGATGTTTGCAACCACAGCATCTACATATTCAACCATGGTGTTGGGCAGGCAGAAAAGGCTGAAAAGGTGAGCATGGCTACAACAGAAAAGAAATAATTCTACCAGTACAAAGGCCATAGCACATCATCCTGGCAATTTTCCTAGTTAGAAACAATGAAGAAATAAAGAGGCATTTTCTAGACTGTTGTGTATAATTCTGAGATTGTCTTCTTTCTCGTTCTCCTCATATATCACCAGTGAGAATCTAACACAGAGGAGTGGTGGTCATGCAGGTGCTTCCATAGCATTACTTGTGGGATTTTTGACAATTTTATGTGAGTGGAAACCTGTTTTGGCTGTTTGGCCATTTCAGGAAATGGGCCTGAAAAACAGTCCTTATTCAACCACCTATGTAGTGATTCTAAAAAGGGGAAAAAAACTGTTTTTCTATTTAATATTCTAGTAATTGGAGCTGGCAAAATTTAATTTCTAATGACCTGAGACACAGAAGGAAAAACATGTCATATGGCAAAATGATATTATCTATTATGAAAATATCAGCATTATGAAAATATCAGTATTATGTGTATACAGAATAAGCTACCTGCATTTTGAACTTTATCTTTCCCCCAGTTTTGAAACTTGTAGGGACACTTCAGCGTATCACACCACCACCAACCCTTCACATCAGCTAAACCAGACCTATGACTTCATTACCAGAAGAAAAACTAATTTACTTTATGCCACACCATTTTCAGATTGATTCTTACATCCACTTTGCTGGGAAATCCAAAGTTCAGAGCTCTCACAATCCATCTGCCCTCCGAACACGCACATGTATACACACCATCAGATGACTTGTTCCACTTTTGCAGCTTTTGTTTCAACAAACAACAATCTGGATGAAGAAATAACAAAGCACACTCCTCCCTCCCAAAATGATCTGCTTTTAATCACAAGCAACATTTAAAACAGACATTAGAAAGGAGAGGCTGCCCCTTTATAATTATGGAGTTTGATAATTACCTGGTGACTGGTAACAGACCCATTCTCAATGCATCTTCCTTCCTCTCTCCCTTGATAATGTAATCTAATCTCTTGGCTATGCTTTCATCTGGCATCCAATGCTGCACATTGTTTATCAAACAACAATCTTTTCTTAGGTAATGACAGAACAAAGGCAAGGAAGAGCAACTGTGGTAATACTGCAGCACTTACCACTTCAAAAGTAACTGAATCGCTATAATTTACACCGCCTCCGTGCTTTTTCTCCTCTTTTCCATCCAGTATTATCTCCTCTGTACAATACCACGACCTGCCTTCGCCCTTTGCTGGACACTCTCTATATTTACACCTTACAGAAGCTATTGTACAAAATGTCAACAGTGGAACTAAAAACACAAGCAGAAAGCTGAGATATTCCATATAAGTATTCATATTTGAAAGCACTGACATTTTCTGTGACAAGAAAATCATGTGCCTCAAGTTCCTTTCCTATCACTAAGTCTTAGCAATAATACGTCATGACTATTTAAACACAGATTTTAGTCTCTCAATAATACATTCAGAAATCCTGGTAAAACTCTAAACACAAATTTCTCAAATTTCTTTTATACCTCAACATTGATGAGAGGTCAGGCTGCAGAAGCTTTTTTCTTTGGATTTTCTGGGGCCAATGATCCTGTTTCCTAAAGATGCCTTTATATCTATTTCATATTCCCTGTGTGCCTTTACTTTGGCAATTCCTCACACCCACAAACCAAGACAGGACGATCCCTCCAACATCCCACCTGTGCAAGGTTCAAGACAACAATTGTGATGTAGTGAAGAATGAGGGCCCCAAAACCCCGATATTTTGACAGTTCACAACTTCAAGGACAACCAAGGGCAGCACAGTAGTAAAAAAAACCTGCCAACAGCAATCAGCAGCTGGGAATCAAAATCAGCCAGAAACAGCTGGGTCCATCTGTATAAATGGTATCTGCAGATCTAAAATAGCACAAATCACTGAATCCCAAGCCTGATCACTCTCATCAGGTTACACAGAAAAATGGAAAACAATTATAAAATAGATCCTAGTGAAGGAAGAAGTAGATGGCTATAAGGTATGCAGATATTTAATACAATATTAAACTAAGCTTTAAGATTTTTATACCAAAATAAATTGACATATTATATGCATTATTATAAAAGAAAGCCCTCAAGTACCACTCAGAGTCACACCCTTGTACTTATAACTCATAATCAAAGCATAATAGCTTTATGGTGCGTGACACTGACCCAAACTAATACTAAGATAATGATAATGCACTTCCCCTGCTCACTCCCCCTGTGACTTTAACAGGCTCAGGGAAAAAATTCCATCTTCCCTGTGCACAGTTTGAAGCACACAGCTCTGGTGATGCTTTCTGAAGACACAGCACAACCACCTACTTAAATAGGTATGAACCAATGAAGGACTGAGGTTAGCAAGTCAAAAACCACAGAAAAATGTGGTTTTGTGGGTGTGAGGATGCTGCCAAGCTGTGATGCTGTTACAGTCTCTGACTGAAAACACTAATCTGTAACAGGCAAACCTAGTTGAGGCCAGAGCTAAAGGAAGGGTAAATGGGGTAACAGCATGGCAAATCAAGTGTAAGGTTGGTATATTCTTCCATAATACATTAGAAAATTCTCACAAATTTTTTTCATGCTTACTTTGTGAAGTGACAAAACAAATAAGAAAGCTGTGGAAAAATTAATTATTATCCTCCATGTCACAGTCTGATTTCAGAGGCCTTTGCAATAACAGTCTTTGCAGACATGCACATAGTTACATGCAAGTTTAAGAGGACAAGCCAAAGAGATTTAGGTGAAAGCTTTGCTGATGTAACACCTAAACAAATAACTCACAGAACTCCCCCTGTGTGAAGGGGAAGTTGCTGTGACACAGAACAGGTGTGGAGCTTCGGCTCAACAGCCACACACGACTTCCCATGACAGACCTATCGCTTCTGGGACCACTTACACCGTCTTCTGCCACGAGGGTCAGGCTGGGGGTGAGGGGAGCTGTGCCACATCCCATCAATCCAGCACACAAAACCTGTCTCTTTGCATTTGCTACGGCAAGAGACCCTACACGTGCTGTCCTGCCCATGCTTTCCTGCTCTGGCCTCTTCTGCTTAAGGCAGGGAGGAAAAAAAGGGATAAAATGGGTCACTCAGAGAAGCTTTTAAATACACAGGATAGATCCTAACCCAAGGATGCTAACAATTTAATTTCTTCCCTATCACTTGCATAACAGCAGTGAATATTAGATGGATTAGACTGTTCCTAATGGTATTTATTTTTAAACAGCTACACCACCCAGTCAGGAGTCCAGCCCTGTTGTTGCTGTAATTTGGCCTGAACATCCTTGCACCTGAACCTTGCAGTACCATCCTCTACCAGCACCACGCAGATCCCCTCTGGCAAAACAGTTGGTCATGACAAGGAACCCAGGATGATTCAAACTCAATTAATTTGTGTACCAGTTTGAAAAATGCAGCCCTCAGACTAAACACATTTCTCCACACCCCATGGAGAGCAGCTCTGCAGTTTTTGCCACTGTACTGTTCATCAAAGAGAAAAATAAGGATTGCTCGTAGCAATCACGGCCATACAGTGTCACTGCCTGGGTGTGCCTCACTCAGATCTTGTTCATCTCTCTGCAACCCCATGCCAGGTCAGACAAACACATGGATTGTCCTGCTTTGAAGTCAGCTGGCTCTCCAATTGAACTCTAGCTCCTCACACTACTGCAGGTAACAGAACAGTTTATACAGCAAGGACTGCCAAACCATCTGTCAATCAAAAATGCCACAATTCTTACGAAGTACCCACCCCTTGTCCAGTGTACAGGTTGCTATCAATAATAAGCTCAATTTTGGAGCAGCTGAAAATGTTAAAGCAACTCTGCACCTGTTGTTGCATCTAAATCCACGGCATTTTAGCAGCTCCAGCTTCAGGTCAGTCTAGGGCAGAGGAAACAGGGTGGGAAGGCAGCAGACACTACAAGGGTTCTGCAGCTGCAAAGGCAAAGGGGAGGAAGGAGAGGTACCCAGAGCACATCTTCAACTCCCTTCCATAATTCCATAATTAAAAATGTCTCTTTACAATTTCCACAAACATCATCTATCCAGCAAATCACCGCTATTCCTTGCGGGCTATACCGCTGCCAATTATTCCTGGTAAGCACAAAGGTTAACAAATCTGCAATATTATTGGATAGCTCTTGTGAAAAAGACAAACCAGGAGTGAATCACAGCTTTATTAGCCACTGATCACCCCAGTCTATAAGAAAACAGCATTAATTAACATTCTCATTGCTGTTTTCTACCTTTCTTACCTTCTCTAATGAAATCTTAGCACAATCACTACCTTTATTTTATTATAAAAGTCATACTATGATTTTGCAACAAGAGAACGTTTATCAGTTTAAGTGTGTGGTTTTTAAAAAAAATAAAATTGTAGTTATTTTCTCAGTTTTTCTAAGAAAGTACTGTAACAGCTGAATGAGGAATGGTTATTTTAACCTCCAAAGGCTATTGTTCCCTTTTTTCTCCCAAAAATTGTCTGGAGCCAGACAACACAAGGCTGCTGTGCCCTGGGCTAGAATGGAAGGGGGAGGAATGATAGGAGGGGGGTGCCTGTTTACAATTACTCCATTCCTGTTTTTAATGAATCTTTCTGAATGACCACTAAGTGCTGGTTTTGTTCTTTGGAACAAGGGAGCTATTACTGGAGGACTAAAAAAAGGAAGGAAAAGGGAAAGCAAACGGAAAGCTGCCAAACTCCAGGGTGTTTCAAACACTTCAGCTGCATGTCCCGGAGGTAATCTGCTCCACAGGCACAAGGCTGTCCCCACACATTTGCAGCCTCTCTTTTCTTCCTCTCCCTTGACATGCTAAAATGAAACAGCTGAGATAAGGGGGTGGGCAGGAGATAGAGCTGAAGTAGGAATCAACAGAGCAACTAAAATACGAAGAATTACATTATTTAAGTTTGAGTAATTAGACCTTAATCACTGTCTGTATTTGGCTACTACTGACACCTACAAGCCAGAATTGCAGAACCACATAAGGGGATGGGCCACTCTTGCACCATCCTCTGCCTGTCCTGCACACCATCTGGTAGTTATCCTCCTAAAGAATCTGCCACTCCAGACAGCTACCACTAAGCCAAAGAAAAAAATTCACCATGAAACCTGGATTTCTGGGGTTTTTATTCCCTAAGCTGGTACAGTTGTAAAGCATCAGACCTTCTTCTTCAAGAGCAGGCTGGATGGGACTCTGGAGCAAGCAAGGTCCAGTGGATGGTGTCCCTACTTTGGAATTAGATGATCTTTAAGGTCCCTCCCAACCCAAACCAGGTCACGATTCTATGATTATTTTAGATATTATTAATTACGTGTTTTAGATTTACTTCTCACTATATATCTTAATTAAACACTGTCATTTCTTACAAGCATGAGGAGTCAATCTCATGATTAACCAAAATATATCATAAGGACAGTCAACACATTTTCATTCAACAAAGCTTTTTCCAAAAATTATATGGTCCATAAAAATGGCACTACATGAGTTTTTTTTGGTGATATGGTTTAAATATCTTATTGACACAGATTTAAAGAGAGCTCCTTACAGCCACACTTTGAGTAATGCAACTACATCAAACTTACACCACCAAAACCATCACGTACCTCAGTAAATTACCAAGTTTTTCTACATGCATTACTGAACCTGACATCAATCCACTTTATTGAAAATGTTGCTTACAAGAAAATAGTTTTCAACTAATCATCAATCAAAAAAATATGTGCAGCCCTCTCTGCCTTGCTAAATGGCAGTCCATTTATAATGCTGGCTGGGGGTGGACAGTTTCAATTAGTTAACTGTTCATCATCTATGACATTTGTTTATTTACAAAAGGTACTGGTCCGCTACTGTGTGTCAAACTATCCAAATTGCACAGGGATGTTTGAAATCATGGCTGGGATCTCTGTCTGTAGTACTGTTCCTTACTGCACCCATTCCTGTAGCTCCAAAAGCTGTCAAATAGATCTGGGCATGTAAAAATGTAACTTGTACATGCCTATACCCTGTAGAGGTATTTGCACCTACAAGTACATGATAATATTCACCTGGTGCATACAAGGCAAAGAGGGCAGCAGTTCTGCATTGCTTTTCTGCTTGCCTATTCACACTGTACAGAAAGAGCTTTTATTTTTGTTCCAGTTAATTGACAACATGGTGAAAATCAACCAAAAAAAATTCCAGTTTACCTTCAGAGTAAAGTGTTGGATTTTTTAAAATGCAACTATAATATTATTTCTACTTCTGTGACAAGTAGCAGTGCAAGAGAAAGTTTTCCTTGAACAAAATTAACTGGCATGCACACATGGGATTCCTACCCTATAAAAGTGGAAATAATATATATTATTTTGCATTTTGATTAATCCCATGTGTTTTTGCTACACAGCTCACCATGAAGGATTTGGCAATATTTCCACAGCCAACACGATAAAATCAATAATAAAAATAAAATAATAATAAAAAAAGCTTGCAACAACATATTCCCTCATAAAGAACTGTGTAAAGCAGAAAACTGCTCCAAACTAGAAAATAAGCAACAATTATTACACAAAAATTACCTATTTTAGCATGTCATTTCACACACACCTTTGTCAGAGAAGAAATATTACTTGTGTACTCTCCATCCTTCAAGCTCTTGAGAATGTTCTCACAGACTTGGAACCACCATGGCTCATCTGATGACAAGAAGCTGCATTATTTACACTTTTATATATGGCAACCACATTTTATCTTTCAGGTTCCCTGCCATGGTGGCTGGAACACACATTTTCCTTGAGAGGCAGCATATAACTCAAATCCAGATGGGCAAATTACCACACACTTGCTGCAGCAAATAAAGAATGTGCTGTGCAAAGGAAGGTTTACCACAACTTTGCTGCTGTTTCTGAGTCAAAACTTTCAGCCTTCACTTGGTGAGGACCCTCCAAACTCCAGGAAGCAGAGTGTGAGTAATATAATCACCTTTAAGGACTTCATTTTAAAACACAGACATGACAAAACACATTTATATAATATTTCTTCATAAAATCTGGATAAATTTTATTACCTGAACAAACAGAAAATCCCTTGTGTAACCCAGCTAAGATGCTTACCTCAGTGACACTGCATGGCAGTGATTGCTATGAGCTATTTTTCTCTTCAATAGCTTTTTGATGTCGGTTCTTTCATTAGCCACTTATCCCTGTTAGTCACCAGGTAGCCGCTTATCCACTCAATGTAATTATCTCCTTCAACTCACAAGGAATACAAATAGATATTTTTATTCCATCTTTGTTCCCCGTTCACTTTTGCCTTCTTTTTAATTAGCCAAGTTTAAAACTGTAAGGATAAAAGCCACATTCCCTTATCTGAGAGTGGCTCAGCTCCCTGCAGGACTGATGCTGATCTCTGAGTCTCCTCCACAGCACCGTGTAGGCACTGGCCACATTGCTCCATCCCAGAGCAAAACACCAAACTATTTTTATATCAACCCCATACTGCTCAGCATATATCTTAAAATGCTTGTTTGGGTTTTGATTGTTGCTGTGCTCAGAGCAGATATTTTCACTGGCACTGGGCCATCCATAAGTAATCCCTCAAACAAATACTTTGCGCTTGGGAAATCTCTGGCAGGACCCTGTAGCACACACGCACAAAGGAGAACAAAATCACGCTGCAGCTGCCCATGCAGGTCTGGTTAACTCCCAGCATCTGCCTATACAACCTTTTATCAGATTCTGTGTATGTTTTATTTCTGAAGCTTAAAGGAAGAGCTACCTGCAAGGAAAAGCAGAGTCTATCCCATGGCACAGTGCTGACAGAAGGGCAACTTGGGCTCCTCACCTCTTGGGGCTGCCAAGGACAGGTTTTTTTTCCTGTACAGCGCCCAGTGTGCTGCTGGTCCATCACCACAGCTCCCAGTATCCTTCCTGAATTTACTAACATAAGCAGCCAATCCACAGCGCAGACACTTTCCATCTGGATGATGAGAACAATTTGTGGCAGCAGGAGGATGTTATTCTGTGCACGGACCAGCCACTCAAAAAGCCTACCACAGATACGCAGCCTGTGGATTGCGCTACTATTTGCAAGGCAGCGGAGAAATTATTTCTTTTAAGACTTGGCTTCTTTTTCTGCCCCTAAGGAGGAATGTGGTGCAGTGGTTACCAGCATCACAACCAAACACAGACTTCTCTCAAAGTCTGGGTGACTAAATGGATGCTATTTAAGAGCTCTGGTGCAGCTACAATTAGACCTCTGCTTCTCCACAAGCATCTAATATGACCACAAGCAGCATCTCAATCATGTCATTTGCAAACAGGGTGAGCGCTCCCTGCTTGCCCTTCTGGTCTGCAGCACTGTGCCATGATGACCATAAAATCCAGAGAACTTACATCCTAAGATTTTCCTGGATCCTTTTACCCTTTTCCTTTCCACAAAAGACAGTAGGGGGACCTCAGAATTCCCAGCTCTTTCCTCTCCCCAGGCCCAAGGTCCAGCTTCGTGCTTTGCAGACAAGACACCATGGAGGATAGGGCTGCAGCTACTCAGAAAGCAGTATGCTGTCCAGACTACCCAAAACACAGAGAAGATGCTTGCAGAACTTCGTGATAAGCTGATTAAATTTGCTGAGCAAATATATTTTCCATGGCCAAATCTAGGTGAATCCTTCCAGGGAAAGCAATCCTCCTGTTTGGATCATCACCAATCCTCCAAAGATAAAGAGCCTGGAGTTTTTCAGAGACTTGATTTAATCTAGACGAATTATGCCTTTCTTTTTCTTTTTTTTAATTCTCAGAATCATCTGCAACATCGTGAAAACTTAAA
Organism: Cyanistes caeruleus; assembly: GCF_971803275.1. Classification (NCBI taxonomy): domain Eukaryota; kingdom Metazoa; phylum Chordata; class Aves; order Passeriformes; family Paridae; genus Cyanistes; species Cyanistes caeruleus. The sequence continues at coordinate 78,165,394 of NC_141705.1, forward strand.
GAGACAAGTCAGCCCAGAACTAAGAGCAAGCCCAGAATGTTTCAGTCAGAGTGCTTAATGTTGGACATTATTCCTCTAGGGATATATAGGTTTGGTACCACAGCAGTCAAATAACTGGAAAGAATTGAGGCTTCTTTTTTGTTTTTTGGTCTTGCTTGGCTCACATTATTGAAGGAAAAGGTACAGCTGCATCAGCACAAAGTCCCCACCAGAGCCTTCTGTTAACCTAGCCAGAGAAATGCAGCTCTTGGACATTCAGCTACACCAGCACCATCACAAATGTGCAAACCTTGCCAGCAGACCAGACACGAGCAGAGCTCCAGGCAGGCAAATCAAAACTCGTGCAGAGGGGAGATTGATTGCCAAGTTACTTAAATTTCTGTGAATTCAGGTTTATGTGTCATTTAACTGAATTTCTTTTCAGTTGAGGGCCTGCACATGCAGCATTGCTACTGCTAGCGATTGCCAGCTGACACTTCTCTGGGAAGAGTATCTTGTGTGGAGATTAAAGAGAAGGCAGGAAACGAGGGTATCTTAAAAGGAAATTCCCCACATTTTTTTCCCCTCTCAGACTATAAAAGAGGACAAAGATGATTTCAGGATTAAACGCAAGATATCTCTGTGGCGTCACTTTCAGACCAGGTGAAAACTGAAGTGAAACTGAGAGCACAAAAACACAAGACTGGGGTTTTTTTCTACAGTATTTTCATCAGAGATTTTAACTGGCAAATATGTAAAGCTACACTTAGCAGCTTTAATTTGAAGAAGAAAAAAATATCCTTCCATTCCTTACTTTTTCTACACATTCTGGAATGTCAGAAACCACTTCACACATCCTGGAGAGCAGTGGTGTGCCCACATAACACGGTAAAAACTACGTAAAAGGTAAAGAAAACAGAACCAATGATTCAGCCCAGTGTCAATTTTGTGCACATTAAAAAGAAGAGCAATAAACATAAACATTATCAGAGGGCTCACCACTCCTTAACAGAGGATAAATATCTTCTATTAATTTCAACATTCATGCAAAAAAAGTTGCTATTACTGTTATCTCTAATCTCTCTCTCCTCTAGAGACTCAAAATAAATTTCAGAACTAACCAGATGGTCGGTAAGTATTAGCAAATGACTTTTGATAATAAAACCTAATTAGTTCTGACCTGATCTCCATCATGCATTATCAGCTTTGGCCATCATAAGAACTTTGCAGTCCCACAACCACTACAGACAAAACTTGGACACGAAGTCTGGTGGAAACCTTCACTCCCTGGGCTCCCCACGGCCCCCTGATTTTTTTGCAAGTGACTTTAAATGGGACTAAGAGACATATAAGGAAATCAGTACTTGCATTAATAGCTCGTTTGTTATTAAGTTTTCACTTCCTTTTAACATTAACACATTCTGCAGATTTGCTAGTCCATGTGACAGTATTTCAGGCTTCCCAGCAGAGCACTCCAGGTGCAGAGAAGATTCCTTGCTGAAGCCACAATTTTCCCTTTATGCTTTACTAGAGCCAATTCAAGCCAGAATAACATAAAGCAAAGAAACAAAACCATTGCAGAGCTGTCATTTAAAAACACAGATTTTTTTAAAAGGCTTTAGGGGTATCATTTATGAAACACAAAGAGATTTCCTTCTTTAGCAGTGTTCCAACATATTACTCTTTCGTGCTTACTCCAAGACATGAATACACTTGCCTAAAATGTCAGTGAGGTATTTATACAAAGGCAACTCTTCAGCAACCTATTATTGTGAATACAAAACAGGAAGTACAGTAATTCCACCAGAATATGTTAAATAATGCTCAGTATAAACTGTGCTCTTCAATTAATAGGCAGTGTTAATCCCTCCAGGGGAAAGGGAGATGTGAAGTGTGAACTGAAAATACCGACTCATGATAAAACCTGCGGGTATTTTTCCCCACAAAGCTTTTTGTTTTGTTGGCTTGCTTTTCATTAAGGGGATTTTTCTCCCTCTCCCCTCCTAATAGCAGATAGGAGAAAACAGAATTTGCAACATAAATGGGGAAAAAAAATTAAAAAAATTAATGGTTGAAGTTTAATAACACTGCAAAGTGAAAAACATGAAAATAGAATAAAGTAATAGTACAATAAATGCATAATGATACTTCAAACCCTACAACTCCTTCCAGTTCTCATGCTTTCAGTAACTAAGCTTTGGAATAACTACGTAACATAGAAGGTGCAGATCTAGGAAATTACTCCATCGACAACTTATATAAAGCTGTACTGGTTTGCAAGTGTCACGACTATTTAGAACAGGATGTAGATAAAAAGACCATATAATACTGACCAATCATCAGCCACTTAGCTGATATCCCACTAAACAATAATTAAACTACAAGTAGAAAGTATAAAAAAAAAATTCCTTTTAAGCATTAACCACCATGAATTATAGAAATGTATGTTTTTTATTTAAAGAAAACAAAAACTGATTAATAAAAAACGCATACTCCATAGTGACAGACACTCCAAGTATAAAATCAAAGCTCTTTCCTTACACACGTCAAATAAGAAAATATTTTTAAACAGACAGAGCTCTCAAACACTAGTGAGACAACCTAATCAGTAGTTTGCTCTTTTCAAAACACCCACAGTTGCTTTAAAAAAAAAATAAATTCATGAGCTTCCCAAGTCCAAAGACCTGACACAAACAACCTCTGCAAATCCCAGACAGAGAGAAATCAAAGCTCCTCTTTTGTAAAGTCTGACAAACCTGTATCTATTTACAGATGTGTAAGAACATCTCTTCTGACACAATTCTGTCCCAAAGTCTCTCTTCCCACTTTCTCCTACAGGCACGGGATTTGGAAATCTCCGTGCAAGCTGAGAGATGGAACTTTGGTTTGACTGCCATCTGCTGATCCCGAGTTTTGGGAACCTGAAGAGTAATTTAAAAAAGTGTGCACAAAACTTTCAAAATGTTCTGTTTTTCTTCTTCCAGTTCTTAGCAACGAAGAAATCAGATAACTAGAGATAACAGGTGTCTTTGTTTAAAGAAAAAATTAGACCAAGTGTCCAGATACTTAGTATCCTTTAGCTAATTTTCAGATAAGCAGACAAAGAAAATTTAATAATTTCATGTGCATGAATAAGATGGCTGTTGAAACAAAAGCATGTAATGCCCAGGGCCATTGTGATAGTGAGAAACAGAGAATCAGGTGCAACAGCTGCTCCTTAGAGAAAAGGGAATCACAGTTGAAGCAACTACTAAAAAACCCAAAGAAAATACAGAACAATAATAAACTACCTTTATATTCTCTTCCACAAGGGAAAACACCACAACAACTCGTTTTACCATAGAAATATTCAATATTATAAAAAGTCTTTGTTTCATCATACTCCAATGAAACACACACAAAAGAAAGCAAATTCACCTTCAGGACCCTGATATTTGTCCTTTTTATTTCCTTCAAGATAGCATATACCTGGTGAAGGGCTGAATGATGTGGATATGATTACACCAACCACCCCTTTGGAAGGGAACACACTGTGAGATGAGGACAGGACTTGAAGTGGGTTTTTTTCTAACCCAGAATGTTTTTTATCTGTACAAGCTAAAATTTAGACACAGCGCTACTGCTCGAAGCTGAAATCGAAGCAGCAAGATTTACTCTCGTGCTCCATAGACGAACATTTATTCTGGCAAAACCAGCTTTACCTGGTGCATCTACAAAAGATGACTGTGTAGCCTGCCCATGTGCAGGAAATTATCAGCCCAGGGCATCAGGACCATCTGGCTGAGAAAGAACCAGGTTCATTTTCCCTCTCTCCCTCACGTCTGGTGAGGTGACAGAACTCTTACATCCCACAAGTTTTTCTCAATTTTTTCCTCCAGCAAAGCTTAGTTCTTTCACTACATTATTATATGAGAAAAGAAGAAAAACAAGTGATTATATTAATAATTATTTAGGTATATTATATAAATATGCTATATTTTAATAAGCAATGTTAAGGGTTCAGATTTGCCAAAACAAGCATTGTTTCAGCCCTGTTTGCATGCATGGTGTATTTCTGCCTAATCAGATACTGACTTTAGTCACCTTTTGCTAGTTCCTAAAATTCCAATTCTGCAAACATTCAAATCCACACTGAGCTTTACAGTAAAGCATATACATAAATGATTCCAGTGTCAGAAAGAAATGCAATCCTTAGCTTATGGGAAAAGAAAATGGTCTGAGCATGGACTGAAGGAGTTCCAGGTTAAGATCTTTTGTATCAGTATTTTTATAAGATCCACATGAATAAAATGTAAACCCATGGAAATCCTACCACAGAAGAAAGACAAAAAACCAAAACAAACCAAGCTGCCATTTGAATAATGAGTTTGCATTTCTCTGTGAGCCCAAAACTTCAGGTGGCATGCCAGGTACACAAATTCTGGTGATTCTGAATCAAACCACAACTTTTCTTCTCTTAGAACAGCACTAATTAAAATCATTTATTTCCAAATGTCTTCACTGTCTCAGAAGGTTAATGGTTCCAATTAATATTTTTCCTTTTCCAAGAGCCTACATTATTTATGTTCTGTCACAGCATGGCTGGCAGATGACGTCAAAATATGCCTTTGTTGTGGAAATGTGTCTGCTTAAACAGTTTCTTTATTTGTGATGTGGCGTCTCCTGTGAAACATACTCTGTTTTCACATGAAAAACAAAGGCAGGACAGAGTCCTGTTAGCTACAAAGCCAGTAATTGGTCTTGTACAAGTGCTGCACATGATCTAGAGCCTTCAGTGGTGGCTTCTTTCCTTTCCCCTGCTCTGTTCACTGGAAAGTAACTCAAAGTAACCCAAAACAGAGGAAACACAAGACTTCCCCTTCAGCCATAATTCAGAAATCCCTTCACACACAGTTGGGGTTGCACAGAGGGAAGAATTTTGAGCTCTGTGAATGTTAATCAGCAATTTTGGGAGAAACAGTGACGGAACTGCACCTAATGCCTCAATTACAGTGCCTACAGCAATTACAGCTCTTTCACTTTGTTTCCATCACTCTTGCTCATGGTGCACAGAGCAGACAGAGGCCTTCAATAAGAAGATGTCAGTCTTCCATAAGCAGTACATTGACATAACTGCAGCAAGGAGCACAACCTGTTTCCACGGCACTAATTCTCTGCATTCTTCCATCCCTTGACAAGACTTTTTCTGGAGAGAGAAGCAACATCATGAAACCCCTCCCTGCTGGTACACAGAATCAAACCATCATTTAAGAGTGACATCCTCTGCAGCCAGTCCTTCTGGATGAAGAATAAGGTCTGCACTGCAGCTCCCCTGGGAAATGTATTGTTTCTAAGTACAGGTGGGGAAGCTCAGAGGAGCACAAGGAATAGGAATCAATGAGGAAATCTAGGATGAAGTCAAGTTACATTTCCTCACACCCACTCAAATGGAATTGTTAGTGCATCACGACAACAGAGAGGCTCAGATATCAGATCAAACTAGTACTTAAGCACTAAAACAGGTATTTAAAGACTTTAACACACTCCAGCATTAAATGCATGAAAGAACAGTGTTTCAATTTTATAGATGTAAAAAAGAGAGTATATTTATGCTAGCAGAGGGTATTTACATTCCTTAATAAAACTAAAATAAATGCCCATTTTATAGGTGCAGGAACATGTTCCAAGGTGTGTGTTTGCCAATTACACACACCCCACATGCTGACTGATGAACACACACACCCTGGCGTGTGTTCTTGCTTACATAGCTCACGTGCCTCCCTGTTAAGTAATGGAATAAGACTTGCCTTGCAAACTGGCTAACGCCGCCTCTCCTCGCTCGGTGACTTCTGCAGAAAGCATTCACCGCTAAGAAAAACAACTTCTGAAGCACAGCTAAGCTCTCTGCAGTCTGAAGAAGACTCACTCTTGTATGTAAGAACCAACGCCGTGATCCCTCCATTTTCTGTGCCACTCTCAGGAGTGTTTTCCCCCAGACTGCGCTGGCACTGCACTTTTCTTGTGCATTGCTGCCTACTGTAAAGACACAGCCCTCCTTACAGATTGCTTATTTTCCTACCACCTAGTAAATCTCAGTGACTGCCTGTTTCACTGTTTTCATAAACAGATAGGCAAGCTTAGGTTCTCCACACAATAAGGTACGCTGTTATACAAACTCCTTTTGGAATGATCATTCTCTTCAAGATTTCTAATTTTTTTCATTTTTGTTTTGCTTCTACTTGCTTATTTTGCACCCAAACCAGCATGAAAAACAGGCTCCTCGTTCTTCTCCCTTTCTTTTTCAGAACCAATAAAAAAACAGTGCAAAGGAATACAAATTCCCTCAAGCTCGTTGCATTTTGTGATGCTTTATCTCTCATTCCACTGTTTCTCTGTTTTCAGTAAGAGTCCAACTGTGCTTGTCAGGATCTGTCTGGAGATAACAGCATGCACTGGCAGGGGAGAGGCCTTTCCTGTTACCTCTCTATTGCGACACATTACAGACCCCTTCATCTCCACCTATTTTTCCTGTATAAAATTCACACCTCCTTTATGAGGTTTAATACCAGCGAAATTATGTCATATAGGAGCCGTAATTTCTAATGATTGAGTTATTCAAAGAAAAAGGGATGAAGACTGATGGTAAAGAACTGTCCAAGACTCTCAGAAGACAGCAATTGGATAATGTTCAATGTAAGTAAAGGCACTGCACCGAGCATGGGAAATTCAATATTCTCTTTATAAATAAACGGATGTGCCGTGAGATGAATCATTACCACTTCTCAACAGACAGTGATGAAAACTCTAGTTTGGTTCTTGGCAGCAGTCAAAAAAGCAATTCTGCTGTTAAAAATTCAGAACAGCTAATAAAAGGGTAGAGATCAAACCAGAAAACATCACTGTGTACCCACACAAACCCAGGTTGCACCTTGGTCCCCTTCTCTCCAAAAGGATGCAGTAGATCTGGAAGAGGTTCAGAGGAGGGCAGAAAGGATGATCAAAGACATAAACCAGTTTCTGTTTAGGAATAGCTGACTCCTTTCATTCTGCACAAAACAATATCACACAACCAACACCCCCAGAAAAAGGGCCGTTCCCAAAATTATATTTTCCAGCACCTGACTGGAAACAGCACTTCAAGAAGATGCTGCAGACAGCAATCAAAGTATTGTTGTGAAGTGTGTTCAAAGCACACATACCTGGTTTATGCTTCTCTGTAACACAAAACTTCATTTGCCATGGAGGCACTTCACACTTACATGTAAAACAAAGGAAGAAGTGACTACACCCTCTTCAATTGAATTCTTCAAGTAGGTAAGAATATGTAATATATAACCCCCAAAAGAAGCAGTCACTTCAGATTTCCAGAACTGCTGAATCCTGCCTGGCACCACTCAATCAAAATACCCATTTAACTTTCAGACCTTTTGCTCTCAATCACTTAGTCATTTACATGTTTTTCTAGGTTATCCCAAAAAATACCACCAACTGTCCTGAGCCTGAGCCAGCTTTGACAGTTGCCTATACATGGAATCATACACAGCCTAAAGCACCCCTAAAATCTTGTTATTATGCCTATCCAATCCAACCCTGAGGCATCCAAGCGATTTAGCAGTCATCCAAGTGTGCACTGTTCACAGGAGATGTAAACATCTCACATGGACATGGAGAGCCCTAGCTTTGCACTTCAGTGCACATCAATCCTTCCACACACCTTATGAAATGATACATTATTAATCAGTCACCTTCAGATTGCTCCCTTTCCCCCTGTTCTACATTATTACAGTACCACATTCAGCTTTATGTTAAGAATTTAACTAAGATCTTAGAGAAAGAACCTGTCTTTCCTGAACAAACCCATTGTCTTTCAGTGTTACATACCCTGCATGGGAATGGCATTTCCATTTATCCCTGAAAGTACGTGCATCACATGTGCAAGACATTCAGCTTTCATGACTGATGGAGCAAATAGAATTTAAAGTTAGATCTCCTGGAACAAAATAAAATTTTTCTAAAAATCAGCTATTGGAAATTGTGCCTGAGATCTATTTTTCCTTCTCCCCACAGAAATTTCACAAAGAAATGGTTCTAACCAACTGAAAGGACTAATGATGGTATCTAATATCCATAAAGAACACAAAATATTACTAAAATCCTTACTGAGACACAAGTGCATAACACCTAACCCCTAAATGCAGCTGCTCTTTAGAGTCCTTTTACTGATGTAAAGAGCTTGACTGTTATCTCAGCTTGCTCATTATAAAGCTCTGAAGTTCAAAGGTTTCCTAAACCTAAAGTGAGAAGTGAAAAGGTCACAATCTTTAAGTGGGCAACCAAATAGTGGCACTGTGCACTGGCCACCTCATCCCCCCAAGCTGCCCTTGGTTCTGACTGACACTAAACCAGTGACCTGTACAAAGCCAGGCCTTCCATTTCACCACAACTTCCCTTTTTACTGGAACAGCTCCCTGCCCTATTAGGGGAGAGATAACTATCAACAGTTAATATAGAAGTCACTCAACATTTTATATTATAAAATAATCCATTTAGTAGCTTATGCTGTTCGGAGCTTTGACCTTCTTGTCCTTTCCAAGCTGGCTGGCTGCCTTAGACTGATTTGTTTTGTAATGCTCCAGTCAAAACATTTCAGCTGTTGCATGAGAAAGAGACCAGGAAAAATGTCGCTTTATTTACAGTTCATAAAAATTAATAAAAATAAAACTCTTTCACCCTAACCTTTGGAGAGAGGTCTTGAGACCTGACCACATTACGGAGGACTTGAAACATCTCAATTTGGAAAGGCTTTGTGAGGCTTCTTGACATTTTGTGGATACATTTTCCAAATTTTGCCCACTCAAAGACTGATCCTACCACGGCTCAAGGAGTCTGCAGCCTGTGCTGGATTTAGGCTCCCAAAATGACAGCAGGGAAGTGACCTCTCCCCTTATTGGAGCTTTTTGGATACAGTCAAGCCAAAGGAGAGAGAAGACACCAGAATAAAAAGCCTTATATGAAGAGAGAACAAATTGAAAATCAAGATTCTGGACACTGGGGCAAAAGCATTCTTTGGTTGTCAGAAAATATCCTGAGTAACAGGCAAAAATCCCATTCTTGCACAGTAGACCCCACCAAAAAAAACAGCAAAGGAGCTTTAATGTTGTCAATTTATCACCTATTTCAAGTAAACAAGCTTTTTGTGGCAGACCCAGAGGGTCCTGTACTGCTGATAACCACAAAGATCTCAGTATAACACAAACTGATAGAACCTGATAATTCCTCCCCAGAAACTAGTGATGGTTCATCTGATTTTAAACAGTGTTAATCAGAGCCCTCAAAAGCAAGGAAATGTGAGTATTAAGGTAATTAAAGTATAGGCAATCATAATGACTTGCAGAAATCATTTTCTAAATGAATGCAGTTTAACTAATCATGCACAATGCACACATCTTTAATTAATGTAAATAGAGACTGCAGTATGATGCACACACTGAGGATGAATGAATTAAGATTGCAGCCAGTTCTTAACTCATGAGTGCTCGACAAACACAACGTCCTCTATAATGCTATTTTAATATAGCATAACACAAAAAGCTGGACAAACACTGTGCATTTTGCATCCACAAAGAGGAAAGCTGGGCAGAAGACCAAGTGCAAAGCAAGCTCTAAATGTGTCTGTGGCTACAGCCCAAGTACTGTAACTGCGGTCCTTCCTCGAGCTTCTACAGCTCTCAGAATTACACTTATATCCCTTTCAGCATCACTCCCATAAATATTTAAAACCCAAGGCTGTTTGGAATGTCTCTCCTTTAACTGTTATCACCATCCTAATGAAGCTAATTAAATATAACCCAGCAAGATTCATGCCATCCAGCACACTGACTATGGAATATGCCTTGCTGCACTTCGCTTCTCTGCCTCCTCTGTACTTTGCTGTACAGGTACATCACACTTAGTCATAAAATTATTGTTACTTCTCTGGATGAAGTTTTTTGCTTTGTCACTAAACCTGCATGAAGAATAAACTTGACCCAACTCAACACTGAGGAATTTACGCCCAGTTTACAGGTACTGCTTACATGCCCCGCATTTTTAGAGGCATTATTCATTTTAAACCCAGATATTCCCATGTTATCTTAGAAATACACCATAATTTCCATGTCACAGTAAAAAAAAAAAAAAAACCCACACAAAAAGTAACGAAACAAAAAACAAACACAAACCTTCAAAATCACACCTGGTAGCAGAGTTACAGACTCATTGAACCAGGATGGCATTTACACAACATTTAGCTGAGAGCCTTTCCAAGTTCCCAATGTGTCCAGAGGATTGCTAACACCCTGTGTACCTTAGCTGGACTCTGTGACCTCCAGGCAGGAGGTCTGAATAAGAACAAATTTTGGCCTGTGGCCTTTACCTTTCCATCTCTGGAATGAAATAAATACACACAGATATCTTGAAGTAAATTTTCTGGCATGTGCTGCAGGGAGGTTTATAAAAGTATAAGTGATGCTAAAACACACAACTGAGCTGACACAAGGAATGCTTTCCACTATAAGCAACAAGAGAAGGGTGTATTGACTTTTCTGTTCTATTTGAAGTAAAACTACTATATTTTTACATACATTGTTTAAATGTATGTTTTCACAGAAAAAATAAAGCCAACTTGTCCTGGCCCTATAGTATATCTGCTAAAGGAGAAAATATGCAGCCCAGCAAGTTTTCCCTCCAACCTTTCTTTTCAGGCAAGTAATAAATCTTGAGTGAAAAAGTCACTGTGCTCTTCAGCTGTCACCACTAAGATTTTGTTTTTTAAAACCATAGCAGCCTTAAGGCTGATTTACTACTCAGCCCTCCACACTCTGACAATCGAATAGTTGGAAACAAAAGTCACTTTTGCACACCTGGAAATATTTTATTTGCTGTGCTCATGAGAAAACAAAGTTTTCATCTGTGAGGAAGGAGGCAAGGGGAGAAAGGGAAACGAGACAGAAGGGAGATTGAGGTGAATCTTAAAATCTGGTTCTTGACTTGAAATACAAATATATATATATATAATATATATATTATATAAATATAAATATATATAAATATATATATATATATATATATATATATATATATATATATATATGAACCCCAAAACTACCTCTGCATAGTAAAAGTACTCAGGATCTTTAGAAACCATGGATTTGCTAAGTAATCCAGCCTCAAAGCCTGGAATTCTCAGCCCCTTGAAAGTCTCAGCCAGTAAACAGCACTGCTCATCAACTGTGTCAATTCAGCCATTTCAGTTTGGCAGGTGAAAAGAACATGTGAAAACTTCTAAATAATTTTATTGTACTCTTTTGCTCTTCTTTTTCTTAAAAAATAAAGGTAATAAGATTCTAATCACCCTAAATTGTAAAGATCTGATATTAATAAAGGCAAAGTTGAACCTCTGAAAAACTTTTCAGAGCACCTCTCTACCCCAGAGTTGCAGGTTTAAGAAAATTTAGGGAAAAAACTCAAACACATACCAGAGAAAACCAATTGATGGAAAATGTGATGGTGCCAAAATTGTGAAAGTATTTTAGAATATCAGATCCTCTTTTCCATGTCATGTAGTTTGATATAATTTTTCCCTAAAGCTTCATTTTCTGAAAATTTATTATATGCTCCAGAACAATCTTGTCTTCAAAAGAAATCCCACATCTTCTGTTATTTCAAAGAGCCATACTTGCACCTGGGCAAGATGATGTAAGTGCTCTAGGTGCTGGCTGACTGAAAAGGAGACCCACAAAATCTCCCTCTCTGTTTTTAATCCCAGGGTTTTACAAGAATATGAGGAGTGTCCTTTGACAAGCAGAGAGGCATTTCAGCATTTAAAGTAAAAAAAAAATAAAATAATTAATGGTCCAGCAGTGTGGACAGACTTGGTGATTGCATTCCCACACTTTGATTCCTGCTCCAAAATACTGCATCACAAGAATACAACAGGTGGGAAAGTTAAATGTTCCTGCACCATTTCCTTCTAAAAAGCACCCAGTCTTGGATCCCCTGTACTCCAAATCTGGATGAAATCTGCACAGTTGAGAAATGGCAGCAAGAGACTTATCCCCCTTTTCCTTACTCTGCTCCTTCCCTACCACTGAAAGACACATGGATGGATTATGTGGCTTCTAAATCTACAGGGAAATAATAATAATAATAATAATAGTAATAGTAATAATAGTAATGGAAAACTGAAATCCTACCAAGTCACAGTTGTAACACAGGAATAACTTTTAGTGAGATGTATCTGGCCAAAACAGAGATCATAAATAGGCAAATATGTAAATAGGAGAATATATGACGTGGTACAGAGGTAAGATTGTGCCACTGCATCTGACTGCATCACCTGCTTTGTAACAGCACATACACATCTCCAGACAAAAATGAATAAATGTGCAAGATTCTTTCCTATTCCTTTTAACTTGTAAAACTGAAGACTTAAATATTTGAATTTCTTCCATGTGCCTTCAGAAAGGCTGAACTTTGATGTTTTTAAAGAGGAAAGATTATTCACTTTTGCTGCAGGCAAGAAATTATAATTTCTTTACTGATTCTGCCAAATGGTTCTATCACACATTTTTTATTTTCATCAAAACAAGCCACTTTAAATTAAGATTGTCCCATAACTACATAGTAATCAACATTTTGAGGGGCAGATCAATTTGATAACTCTCTGCCTCATTTCTCTGCCCAGAAGATTCCTTCAAACCCAACTGAACCATAGAGGAAGAGAGTTTTACTCCTTTTTCTCATGCTTGGCAGTTGCTAGGAAGAGTATCAGCTGCAGTTCTGTTTTATTTTGTTCATGCAACAAGAACAGAAAACTCAGTGTTATCCACATGACTCAAGCTAAATAAGCTAAATTCAAAGCAGTAGTTAATAGAATGAAGTCAACAAAGCTTACATAAGGAGCAGCAAAACTTGCAGGTGATGGAAAAGGAAAAAAGTAAGGAGGAAGACTAGGGAGCAGGAAGTTTTTTTAAAAGCAAAATAAACATGCCAAAGGAGGCAGGAAAAATCCCCTGCACCGGCACAATATGCAAAATACATGTTTTTATAGCAACCAGCAGGATGATTGGAAATGGGGAGCCAAGCACTGCCCTCCTGTGCTAACAAAGCACTTGTAAGGGTTCAGCTCTTCAGTACTCTGGTACCAGGGCAGCTTCCAGTTTAAATTAGACTGAAGCCCACAAATGCAGACAAAATCCAGACCATCATCAATCTGGAGACAATGGGCAATGCTGACAGCACAGCTTCCCATTAATCTTCATCTGTCCTATCACATCCTGTCATTCTTATGCAAATAGCATATTTGAGGATACATCTTTTCTGCACCCCAAGATAAGGAGAAGTGAAGCTGTCAGGAGCACCAGGATGTCATCCCGTACCACGGGGCCATCCCTTCACTCAGCACCTCGTGTTTTACATCACAGCTAAAGTGTTTGACATTCAAATTTGACCCAGCAGGAGGGAAAACCATCCGATGCAGCAACCTGCATATTGCTTCCTGTGCTGAAACACTCATCGAGGTCCCTGGGGATCTGACAGTCTCCCTTTCTTCCCTGTGTACCCTTGTTAAGGGAGTTTGAAATGCTGCTTAAGAGGGGGAAAAAGAAAGATTTGCATGGGTAGGTAATGACACCAATTCCCAATTCACCCTTCTCACACTAGAACTAAGCCCAGCACTAGAGGACTAGGAAAATAGGTTCCACTGACAAAAGGAAAAACGGGGCACACAAATGAGTTGGTCTAGGTTTTCTTCCATGGAAATCTGTCTCACCATACCTGAAAACTTGTTCACATGTATGTCCAGACAGAATGTTTCATTTCAAGCTGAGCAATTTATACACAGGGTTCAAAAAATTTTATGTGGGGATGAGTGATCTCTCATTAGGACAACTGATGCATAGGAAAATAAAAACAGGCTTTGAATCATAAGCAGCTCCATAAAGTTACTGCTTCATATTTTAGGCATGAAAAATCACTCCTGAGTGGGTAAGTCACCAAAACCAAGAGGCAGTTTTTCCAGTTATTGCTCATTAATTCTGCTTATAGAATGAAGAAGAAAAGTTAAGATTTTACTATTATTACTGACTCAGAGTGTTTTGTTTCTGTATCACTTTCAAAGAATGTTCAGAACATCTTGTTCCAGAGTATTTCCCTTCCAAGAGAAATCACTTTCTGTACCATACATGGCTGAAAACAGTACGTGCTGGGTTTATATTCTTACAGAAAATAGAAACAATTCCAAAGTCTCCCCAGCATCACATGAATGAGATGCAAAGTAGCTGAGACACAAACACGAGATACAACTTTAAGATGCAATAATATTTCAATACAATCATGACATCTTAGAGAAATATGTTATTAACAGGCATCTGTAACAAGACCAAACAAGTTCCCCATTACACATAACTTTGTATAAAGTCTGACTCAAATCTATTCAGTCTCCGAAAGCAACGTGCTGTGGTGTTTCCAGGGACAGTGAAGTCTGCATAGGCTCAGGGGAATACCCTTATTTTTGATATCCCCACGTGCTGTTTGCAAATTACAAGAGATTAATCATCACATCATTGTCAGTTAAGCAGGAGCCACATAAATTAAAATGCTGGATGGATTGTTACCAATTTTGCAGGCATAAAACACACATTCCTCAAGCATTTTTTGCTTTGAAAAGCTGAAGAATATTCACAAAAAAACTATTCCAGACGTTTTCGCAGCCCTTGGAAATAGAGAGCAGAAACTGCATTGCACTTTTATACCATATGTAAAAGTCATGCCTTAAAAAAATATCACTGTATGGTCACCATGCATACCTATAAAAACAGGACACTCATTGTCATACATAACTATTTCCATATAAAATATTAATTTAACAAATTCTTACCTTCTCAAACGGATCACCAATTACAGAGTAAATTACAAGCCCCCACTAAAAGATTTCCCACTACTGAAGTACAAATGCTTTCTGGTGTCATCTTCTTTCTTCCAGGGAAGGGAAAAAGTACAACTCATGCACTGCAAATATTGCATGGACCTAGGAGAAGACAGTGGCCTGGTACACCCTGTCTGGTATGGATAACAAAACTGTGTTGTTCATTTTTGTTCATTTTTAAAAGTTTTTTTCATTTTTAAAAGTTCACCACTCCCATAAAATTCATATGTACAGAAGAAATATGAGGGATACACAAGACATTTTTATGCATCATATCAAAATGAAAACTTTCTTTCCCAGGCTAAGAGGTCTGGATTTGCATCTGGAGTGATGTAGGTACAGTACACTATTTCAAATAAAACCTCAAATAAGAGAAAGCAGTGTTCACTGTGTGCCCAGGAGAAATCCAACAAAAGGGAGAATGTCAGATAATTCAGTTCCCAGGTGGTGATGGACACAACACAGTAGAACACTGAACAGACTCCAAAGGAAATTTCCCTACTATTCAACAATCAGAATGCTTTCAAATTCAGCTTAGCCTTACTGACTTAGAACAGTCACCAAAAAAACCCAAAATCAATTTGACAAAAGTGAAATCTTGGAAGCTTCAATCTTGCACAGGCATACTTTTCACTAATGAGTTTTATTATCTTTTACTGAAAACTCTTTGCTGGTTCTGATTTGCCATGGCAGGCTCAGAGATAAATGCATATCAGAATAAGCTCTGAGGAAGCTAAATGGTTTTAAAGCGGATTTTCTAGAGGCCTGCTGGGTTGAGTTTGCTTGGAGGTTTTCTGCAGGAAGTGTTACAACCCTCCAGATTTTACAAACTTTAAATGTTCTTGTCACACCGGCAGAGCTGCCATGGGATTTGAGGAGAAATTTCCCTGTTTACAGTTGGAAACAGAATTGCTGAGACACTTAATCCTTGAAAGGAAGTAACTAATGAAACCAACAAACTCCAGCGAACTCCTGCATAAACAAACACAACAGAAGCAAAAACCACAGCAGCAGTTTGACAGAAATGTTGCTGCACAAGTTCAATGAGCTTGACTTACAGAACACTTCTCCTAGGAAACAGATATTTAAGGCTACCCGAAAGCATTTTTTTTTTTCTGTTAAAAATTCTGTAGAGAGGGGAAAAACAGTGAGGGACATGAACCATTCCTCTACCTTGTCTTCATTTCCAGACTTCTACTCTTCATCATTAAATTGATCAGAAAACAGTTTGAAAAGTAAAAGAGGGTGGGATTATTATACCAAAATTTGGTATTTTCAAGAGGAACAGGATACAGACAATGCATCTATTTGTACCTTGTCTATCATGTCCGGTCTGTTTGTAGCTGCCAGAATTGTCACGTCCTTCAGCTGTTCTATCCCATCCATTTCCGTCAGCAACTGAGCCAAGACACGGTCTGCTACATTCCCAGCACCTGAAGAGCTGATTTATAGAAAAAAAAAAAAAGTCACAGCATGATCTTTCCCTTCCTAGAAATAGGAGAAAGGAAAAGATGCACTATTCTTTCCAATTTACAGAGATGCACTTTTTTGTCTTAATTCTTCGTAATATTTATTTTCACCTTCAATCTCTGAAACAGCATCAGTGATATAAAGTAAAACCAAATCAGAGAATTTGAGTTCCATAAATTTTCTTGGTATTCAGCAAAACAACTGAGATTTTGGGGTTTTTTACTTATTGAACTGCTACAGAGGTTGTAAAGAACATAGCACAATGTGGGTATCTGGAATAAACTTTTTTAAGCAAACTGAATTCACACAGCTTCTTTACTAGTCAGACAAACTTTCATTTATAGCAGCGTCCAAGTGAGAGCTTACACCACCCTATGCAGTATAAAAAATTAGGCAGTTATGTCTTTTGCAGAGTTGCTCTACATTTTTCTACTCTCTCCCTCGCATGAGAATAAATCGAGTGTTGACCAACCGCCTCATAATTTCACTGTCCGTCCTTTAACTCAGTTCGTTTTCCAGATACCAGGGAAAAAAACCCAACATTGAAAAAACTGAGAACTCCAGCTTTGAAATCACCAATATGTGAAAAACCTAAGCAGACAAAGTATTCCCTCTGCTGAGAAGGGGCAAGGAAACTGAAGCAGGCTAGGGACAGCAGCTGGAGATTGTACCCAAACAGAGAGTTTTATACTCCTTTGCCAGAAACTGGGAATTCTGCTTGTGGCACACACCTAAAACTCGCTGTTTTCCATACAACCTTTCCTTGTGGATGGCAGGCACACACCTCCATCAATTTTCACTAATGGGGCTGATGTCCCAGGGTTATTCCCTCCTCTGCTGCACAGAGGAAGGTTTCACTTCTCTACCCTTAAATAGGCTCTTTTCAATACAAGTTGAAAAAATTAATCTCTCCCATTCTTCTGGATCCCTATAAACAAAGAAGACACTTGAAACAAGACCAAATCTATAGGGGATTAAGATAATTTTTTAATTTCAAATTTTTTGAAAGCCCTTTTCCAGAAGTTCTCCTTAATGTTTATACAGGTAAACAGGCACCTACACACACAGAGGTGCAGTACGATCATCCTGATGTTTTCATTTTCTAAAAATAAAAATATTAAAGATACTAAAACATAAGTGCTCCAAGTATTTCCATACAACAGAGAGTGCACAAATACAGCTGTACAGTTATTACACACATATATATGCAGCACTGCCACCCCACCACCAGCCTACCTGCAACCACAGTGATGTCCCAGAGCCAAATCAACAGTAATGGCTCCAAATAAATCCCCTAACTTTCCTATCCTACAACTGGTTCTGCAATTTTCCAGAGCCAAAACAGTGAACTTATCACACCCAGTCTGGAAAACATCTTTAAGGAGCTATAATAAATGTTGGCTAAGAGAGTAAGATATTTAGGTTGTTAAGAAATATTAGAGAAGGGACTTGGGTTACCTGCTTGTCAGCTTTTGGGGTTTCTGCAGCCAAACTGGAAATTCCCAAGCCATATTTGAGCATTTCTAACATACCCATGGGTCAGAGTCTCAATGACTTATAGAGAGCTGAGTGTGATAAAACACTTCAGGCATTAGACATGGATAGAAAATGCTTTTGGAGAGACACACAGCTTAAAGGAAATTACAATCAACTTTGTAACATTAGCTAGTCTCAGTAGGGATCCAGGCCTCCCATCTTGCACGAGTTTCAATTTTACTCCACTTTATACCAAACAGACTGAGCAAAAGAAAATGTTAAGCAAAGGAAAAAATAATTGTAAAACTGGGACAAAAATGGTAACGTTTTATGAGTTATAAGACTTTGGAGGAGATGCTAAACTTTTCTTTGTTTCCTTAAAAATAAATAAACAAACATTTAGTTTTAGAGAGAGGTGGCTAGAACGGATATTACATCTTTCCCCAATATAAACATTTCTCTTACAAGCTTCAGAATGAAAAACACCAAAACAAACCCAAACCCACAACACACTAAAGAAGTGTTTATTCTAAGGAAAATCCCCAAAGAGATTTGCACATTGCAAAGAATTCCATGCAATCAGGGCATCATCAGCAAACTGCAGTTAGGCAATCACTGATTGTAAATATCAATAACAAAACCAGTATCAGTGAAGAAGTGACTATGTCCTATGACACCAGGGATTTCTAATGACAGTACTTTTATTTACATAGTTCAGTAAGCTATCACAAGCTGCACCATTTTAGCACAGCCTACAGGCTTTTGCCTGAACAGGGCGCCCTATAAAAAGCCCAGGCAGGCACAGGGAGATATCTCTTCCCCAGCTGCTGGGAGCTGCCTCACAGCCATGGTGTGCGCTGAGAGCTCCAGTGCTGCCTGAGCCGTTAATTCCAGCGGTGAGACGCAGGGACGCGATTTTCCATTTTCCCATGGTTTCCCAGCAAGGCTTCCAAATTAACACAGGCAACGTTCATTAAGGCAGCCCGGAGTTTTGACGCAAACACCAGCCAGAGAAACAAACCGTGATCGACCCTCCAGTCCCAGGGAGGCAGTGCCAAAACCAACTTCCAGCCAAGGGGCTGCCTTGGCCCCCCGCCCCTGCCTCCACCTGACCTCCACACGTTGATGTCATCCTCACAACTGCCTGGAAATGGTCCTCCAAAGGCACGTCCTGGTACAAACTAATTTCCTGTCAACACGCTGCCTGCAAATCCAGGCAGCCAGAGCTAAGCCCCTCACATAATCCACGCAGGGCCATGTGTGTGCACGGCTGTGTGCACGCAGGAGCCGTGCCCCAACCAGAAATACCTTTGAAATAAAAAATGTGTGAGCAAAGAGGAGCCTGCCTGAGAAGTTCAGGCGACCGCTGCTGCTGCCCCAATGAAATTCATTAGGCTGTGTGTTGGTTTAGTTTCTTGCCAAGCCCATTTTATTTACAATCCTCGATGAAGTTTTTAAAGGTAGAGAAGTTACAGCATTTAGGGACAGAAATCCTCCTCTGTATGATATTCCAGCTAATACTGCAAGGGTCCCACCAGTCTCAGACAAAGCACATGTGCACTCCTGCACAGGCACTCAGCTTGACCACCAGAGAAGATTCCTAAAGCCTGTCAGGTAAGACTATCCACAGTGAATATGAAAGACAAACCTGTTCTTGGTATTTTACTCTGGCCAAAGGCATTCCCAACACAAATTTTGGCAGAATAAACCAGGTATCCTACAGTTTACCAAAGACTCACAATTAATCTGAATTAATTCTGCCTATATCTGGTGGACCTGAGATCAGGAGCACCGGTTCCAAAATCAATATAAAAGGACAGGGCCCTCCACAGCTTTTATTTCTATCTCCTCTGGCCTTATCCAATGACTGTTCAAGCCAGCTGGATTCATATATCAGTGGGCACTGAAATTTCCCCCTGGACATCTTAAACCACCCTCACACTTTTTCCAGGGGATATGAAAGGAGCCACAGCCTGATCCTATCACTGCACCAAGGAGTACATACAGTTCACTAGCTTATACAGATCTTCAAGCCAAGAAGATTCTGTTTCCAGACATAACCAGATGTATGAAATCACATTTAAATCTGTTACCCTTCCTGCTATAGGCATATTTTTGACAGCAACTTCTTGTTTTGTACATTTTTACTTATTTAATTTCCTTTCCTCCCCCCCACCACTCTTTTTCTAACAGATTTTTAAATATTTGAAAACTAAAAACAGTCTGAGAATGCAGTCACTGTGGTTTCACCCCACAATGAAATTTGGTAAGCATCACCACTGCGAGCTAAAGCAAACATAAATTTGCATCATCTGACCATCTAAAGCACTTCTGAAAAAATACTCATTTCACTGCCTTTCCAACACCAGATGTCATTTTCACTGAAAAATGTGTTTAAGTCTCCACCACCACTTAAATCTCATAAAGGAGAACCAGTGACTCTCCATCCCACCACTGACTTCAATGGCACTGGAGCCTGTCAGAACACCTTGGTTTCAGAATCAGGACCTTAATTTAATTACACTGCTAAACTGTAGATGTGGAAATGCAGGAAATCTTCACACAATAACATTTTGAGAGCTGTTAACATCACAGTAACTGTGAGGCTGCAAAAGCAGATGGAGGTCTGGGAGAGCCCCTCCCCTGCACAGCTGACCCTACCTCAGGCAGAGCTGTGAGGTCAGAGGCAGAGCTCAGGAGAAGTATCCAGGATAAATTACTGCAGACAGATTAATCCCCACAGAGCTGAAATCTATAATGCAGGTTTTGTGACAAGGGAGTCCAGTTCACCTTCTCTTCCAAAACATCCTATCAGGCAAGATTTACATATGGATAAAAACTGGCTTTATTATTTTTACCCCCCCCCCAAAAAAAAAAAAAGAATAGCAATCATAATAAAAATTTATAGCTTTTAAAAATACTTGTGGACACGGTATCATCTCAAATAACCCTTTCACTGAAACCTCTGGAAATAATTTCGTATCAAAACAAATGTAAAACTCATTGACATGACAAAATGCTCAGTATCAAAAAGATTTGAACAGGTTGAAATAGACCCTCCTGGCAGGACTCTCCACATCTCCTTGAACTACAGAGGTAAAAGGTTCGTGAAATACAGAAGTGCCCTGCCAGCAGACTCCCACGCGAGAGCCGCCTCGCTCGCACAGCCTGAAGGATTTTTATTGAGTCTGACATTTGTGTCGGGGCTTTGCAGGGGGAACCTGTCAGCAAGGAGCACCTGCCAAGCCCGGCTTTTCCATCCAGCTGCCGTGATCCTAATTATCTGTCACACTCTTTTACTGCCCTCCCTCATGAACTCAAGTGAAATATGGCTTTGGAAGGTTAAGGTTTTCCTCAGCGTTCGAAAAATAAAAAAATTATCTACTCCAACAGCATTAGCAGAAAAACAGTAACTGCAGGATGGTCAGAGATATTAAATTTTGTGGAAAAATTCCATCACTGGGGCATTTTGTCCAGCAGAATGGACACTGCCGTGCCAGCCAGGAAAAGAAGGGTTGTCCAGTATTGAAACACTGGGCCAAATTTTCTTGTGTGAATGTTTTATTATGTGAATGGTACAACTTCAATGACCATTATTCAGACCACTACAGATACTACAGGCTTGGATGTTGTAAAAAAGCCTAAGAACAACATACAGCATGCAAATCTTTAATATTATCACTTTAAGATTCACTATTCATTGAAAAAACAAACAAACCCCAAAACACACACAAGTCCCTTCAATGCTCAGACAAGAAATATTCCCCATAGCTGGGAATTTTCCTGCCTGTGTGATCAGGAAAACCCTTCAAGAAGAAACCTAAACCCATCAGCACCCCACAGTTAGATGCTGTTGGATTCTGTATGCACCTGTATCAACTATTACACCCACCACATTGTTTCATATCTTCCCTGTTTTCTCAAGCACAAAATTCAAGTACCACAGAAGGAAAATATCCAGAGGAAACCTAGGCAAAAAGTCTGGGAAATTCAGCCTGGGTAGAATATTTATCTTCATGGTCACCTGCACACCAAAATGATGCTTTGCCAACCATCGAGTTGCTGATTAAATGCCGTTCATGTAATTTGGTTTTCAAGGCATTAGAAGAGCACAGCAAAATAGAAGAACTCCAAGTACTCCTCGAGTGGTCTCCAGCTTGCAAGCAAGCTTTCCTAAAAAGATGATGAACTTTGTGAAAAGAGGAACAAGTGCTCAGCTGCTCAGCAGGTGACTTTGAGACAAATGGCCTGCAGACAGCTAGAGACACATCCTAATTATCCTTCACGGTTGTGTAAGCAGCCTCTTCCACTTACTTAAATTTCTCATTATTTCAGCTTCCAAAAGTTAATGAAGTAGGCCCAGAAAAATGAAACCAAGTGAAAGGAGAGAAAAGGAGGAAAGGAGCCAGTTTGAGACAGGTTTGGAATCAACAGGCTTCCTTCCAGAGGGCTTTCCCCAAGCACATCTCCAAATGCTTGAGTGCCTAGGTGGTGATCCATCACCCATTTCCATCTGCTTGCAGCTAATTCCAGATGCACAACCATGAAAGACTGGCATTAGCCCACACTTCCAGCTGGCCTTGGCACTGTCTGGCTGACACAGGAAGGATGCTAACATCATTCTCCTGTTCTGCTAACACTGATGTGGCCTTAAAAAAAAGCAATGAAACAAAATAAAAAGACAACCCCAAACCAAGCACACACCTGATGCACAGTAAATTGCCCACTTCCTTTCATTCTGTTTTTCTCAGCATTTCTCCTCTGTGCATTCCTGGAAGTTAATCAAGTTTAAAACTCTAATCAATCATGTCTATCAGGCAAGCAAGGTATCTTAGACCTAGGAGTAACTAACTAGACTGGATTTAATTTCATTACAACAATATTTATTTATAATAGGTTCATTGTTTATAAATTTTAGTTATAATTACGTTCCTCCAGCATATCATTAAAATGTTGACTTCAAGGAAAGGGTTTATAAACAAAAAAGAAGAAAAACACAGATTCAAAACCACATTGTGATAAAGGATTCTTGACAGTCAAAAGCACTAACAAGTTTACCTTAAAATTAAAGGGATTGCAGACATTTACTGTATACACATATCAGCTATGGGCAATGCTATTTGTTAATTGCTATTTGTTAAAATTGCTCTTCCAAAACCAATTACAACCTTTACTGCACAATAAAATTGTTTCAAAACTTTCCTCTTTCACCACTCCTCTCTAGGCCTAAAATAAGATCCTGGCACTAGGCATGCAGCTTTTTTCCCCGGACAATATTTGTTTGGATACCAAATTCCAAAACTTTAAAGAATTCATAGAGCAGTCACAAAAGTTTTGAATGCCTCAATTCTCTATCATTGCAAACATAACTCAGATATTGCAGGGAATCAGCTGATGTCCCCCAGTTCAGGGACACCAGTGCCAACAGAGGCCAGAAACAAAAAGTTCTGTCTGAGCTGAACGAGAATTGGGTCCCTCAAAAACAATCATGGCAGGGGGAAACTCAGTTTTTTCTAGGTATACTTTGTTCATGTTCTTCTGTCTTTGCATGAGAAATATTAGGGGAACAATACTTCCTCCAGCTTCAGTACTGCCAATTTACCCTGTGCAAGGTGGATTTCTGCCAAGAACCTCTTTTGCTGTGTCCCCACAGAATCCAGCTCGTGGGTTTCACTACGGGATGCATCACACTGACCTCCTTCAATGACAGACGCTGTCCATTGCACCAGGGAATTAGCACAGGTACTGAAATGCAATGACAAGTTCAAGTGCAGAGGATAAATAAACATGAGCTAAAACATCCCTTAAAGATATCTTGGTTTAAAAAGAGAAGATTTATCACTATCCCTGTTCAAGGCAGAGGTGGCACATTGCAGAAGAGAAGCTGCTGCTCCTCACAGCTCCTTCTAAAAGCCCAAGAGCCTCAAAATTTGAGACTGCAAAGATTTTAATACCTAAAGTGAAAACAGTGTGTGTTTTTCAGGGGTTCTGACTACATTAAATTATGACTTAGGAATCTATCTATCTATTCTCCCACCAGCATACAGGACAACATTATTTTCCCAAAAAAAAAGCATCATCATGCTGTGGTTTGAGGGGATTGGTACCAAAGTCCCTTCACTTTGTCACTTCTACCCTCACTCTGAAAAGGTTAGCAACATTCATCTACCAACTTTTGGCCTCCACTAGTCAAATGCAAGGTGCTGATTTTCTCCCTTGTCTTTTTTTTTTATTCTCCTTGGAAAAGAGAATTTCTCAGTGTCTTTTTCAGCAGTCTACAGAATTTCCCATCCTACATTATAGAGACTTGTAGCTAAAGGGGAAATGCTTTGCTTCTGAAAAACAAGAAAAGGATATCTCTTGCCGAAAAATCCTAAAAATCTTACTTATATAAACAATGTCCCATTTCCAAAGCACAGAGATTTCTGAAGTTCAGCAAACAGACTGTCTGTGCTGCATTTACACAGACCCACGTTCATTCATCACTTTCAAGTCTAATTACCAAGCTATTTCCCTCTTGGCAACCCCTAATGGCCAGAAGAATTAGGTTTTATATGGTCAGGATACTGAGGGTAACAACTACCCGTAACTCTCGGCAGCTGTACAATTTGTAAAGCCTCCCAAGCTTTGTGGAGGCACGGGATCAATTCAAGGCAAACTTTCCTGCTCACACTCTGCTGCATCTGGACCTGTCCTGCTTCACTGCAATCTGTCCTACAAAAAGTCATTACAGAATCTTTCAGAAGTAAGGGGAAAGAAAATAAAAAGCCATAATCTGCTTATAAACAAATGCTAACTAGAACCACAAAGTAGAGGAAAAGGCTCTGTGCATCTCATGGTTCAGCTCTCCTGGTGCACGACTGCAGAAGGTTTTCCTTTTTCAATCATTTCTCTTCTTCAAATTTCACAGTGACACCTCTAACTTTCTATCATCTTTTCTGCTGCAGGTTTATCATTTGCTCTTTAGAAACAGTCATGGTGAATGCCCCCTTTTTCTCTACAGTCAAGCCACTGAGCCACTAATTTTTCATTTTCAGTTCTCTCTAAACTTATTCTAACATCTCAACATTAATCAGAAAGAGATGGAAAAATCATCCATGAGCATTACAAGCTCAGAGTAACAGAACAAAAAGCAGAAGTGAACACAGCTCAAAGTATCTTGACGTCTTCACTACCACACTGGAAACTCAAGTCCATTCAGAATCACCCTCTCTTGCATCAAAGATAAATCAGATTTTTCTTTCAAGCAATTGCACCTAACATTGAATTATTTTTCTTCAAAGCTGTGGGATTATATTTTCATAAATTGTCTTTAACACTGGTATGTATCCATCCCACATTCTTAATTCCTTGATGTATTAATGGGTTGCCTACATGCAAAATAGGGAGAATGTGGACGGACAAGAAAAAAATCCAGGAGCTTAGTTCATATGGATAAAACATACAGAACTTCTAAGCAGGATAAGAAATCATCTTTTCCAAATAAAACAACATTTTGACAATGAACAGTGTCAATTACTCTAATTTTTTCTAACTTCAAAGTATTATTAGTTCTAACTGATGAACACACACAAATAGATTTTGTAAAACAAAACTGCTACACGGGACAGTTACATTAGGTAGCGTGTTAGATGCATTACAATTATGGAATTAATTATGGCTTGGGAATGTGAAATCAATGAGTGCAGCCACAGTGTTTGTAATGGTTTGTGCAGTGACAGAATCCACTACCTGATGCAAAGGAGACATTATTATGAATGGTCCAAACAAGAAAATTTAGCTTTCTCTGTCTACCTCTACAGTCACTTAATTACAAAGTCTATTGGTTCATATGTGCCTGTTGCTGAGAAGGGATTGTTTAATGATCTCTACAGAAGGTTGGGAGCAAAACATTTGTGTTTTAAACCCACAAGTCTTAGTCAAATCTAAATAATGGGTTAATGAATACTTGGCAGGGTGCTTTGAAGAACAAAAGCATTAAGCGATTTACTCAAGGTTATTTCACATCCATATTTCTGATCAGAATTATACGTAAAATTACTCCTCCAATTTAGCAGTTTCAGCTTCTCTGGATTTCTGGACATCCCTGATAGGATCAGGAGAGGTTGCCTACCCAGGAGATATGGAATGTGGAACATTCTGCACCAAACCCACAGCATCCTGTCAAGGATTTAAACCAAGAGGATTCAAACTCTCACAAAGCTGTATCACAGAGTGTTTTTCACTGCCAAGGCAAAGAAAACTAATTGAGCCAACAGAGGGAATGGGGAGACAATATAAACAGGTGTTTCCTTGAAAACTTCAGCATGGTCAGTAATAGTACAGGAAATGGATCTCCAGAGGCCACAAATCGTTAGCATCTCTAGTGCATTTGCAAATTCCTACTGTGCAAAGCCAGCCTGTAAAAAAGGGCCATTTCTAATAAGTGCCTTGTCTGGTTTCCTACACCATTTAATTTCAGATGAATTTTATGAGAACTCTGCTACATATTTTACCTCCCATCTGGTTCAGATTTGACAATGAAATATTTGTGTGTCCCACCCTGTTCTTTTTAAAGCTCCAAAACCAGATGTCTCCAGCACAACACGACTGCAGCAGGTCACACCACATTCTTCAGCAAGCTGTGCCAGGCCTACTATTCCCCACAGACAGTCCCAGGTAAGGTAAAATCAGGTTGTTTACTCCCTAAAAAAGCAAACAAACAAACAAACTCAACACCTCCAGGGCACTGTGAGAAAAGACTGTTTAAAATGTACTATGGCTTAACCTTCCAAGAGGTTTGATCTTGATGAAGTGCTGGTTCTGAAAGCTAAACACATTAACAATTGCAGCAGGGGATGATATTTTTTTTCCCCTCCACTGGCTTGATTCAAGCAAACAATTTTGCAATTTCTCTGTTGCTTCAGTACACAGGAAGCTCACAAATTTCACAGCTGCATACACTGCACATGAGAAGGATTCTCAGGAAAACATCTCCAATCAGATTTTGCATTTTCAACAGCAATGTTCACATCTTAACAGCTCCACAGGGCAGCTCTATGCTACATGTGATGCCACCTCCTGTGCCACCAAAACATCAAAATTACACCTGCTATCCTTTCCTGAAGATACAAAGGCCCTTCCTGTAAACAAAAATGATCTGTAGGTGTGCTGAGGGAGCTTTTTTCCCCAGAAAAACACTGAAGTTTTGATGTGCCTTTAAAAATGACAGATACTTTCTGATGCACCAGTCTGGTAGCTTGTCATGCAAAATAAAACAGGATGAAAGTATTTAATGCAACAGCAAGTAGCAGTTTTATTTATAAGGAGGTATTCCCCAAGAAAGTCCACTTACAGAGCCAGTCAAATCTTAAATATGCCGTAGCAGAACTAAAAACTGCAATAATCCTACTTCAGACATGAATTACCACAAAGCAGGTTATTAAAAAAAAAATACTATTAGCTGTTTGCACAATAATCCCTTCTTAATGTCACACATGAAAGGACACAAGTGTTTCCAAATACTTTCATGAAGTTTTTCCCAGTCTGGCAAAACATTTAAACATAGATGTAAATTTAGGTACATGAGTATTCTCTTTGGAAATTTGTGCTATATAGCCTATGATCATATTGTTTGCTTGATGGAGACACCAAATTAGGCCAGGGCCTGGGAAAAGAAAGGAGTTATGTTACTGGAAATAAAAGGTAAAACCACAGAAAAGAGCCAAAGAGCATGAGAACCAGTAGATTCATTCCTGCTAATGAGATGAGAAAGGAGGAACTACATCAGCTTACCTGTTTATGCCAAGTTAAATAGGCTTGAGTAAAAGTCACACGTTACCCTTCTGTACAAAGAATGAAGATATTTAATAAAACAATTCTAGAAAGGTAAATGAATTTGTGACTGTCCTGTGTAAGAGTAATTTATCAGGAAATAATGTCTGTTGGTTTTGTAACAGGATTACTTACTTTCCCCTTTCAACTGCCAAGGCATCTATTTCATCAAAGAAAAGAATTGAAGGAGACACTGCTCTGGCTTTCCTGAAGATCTACAAAAAACAACAATGAAATACCCAGTTTTAAGGGGTGGAAGCTTTTTATAGTACACTATCACCCCCTGCACACCTCAAGAGCTACAGAGCTTCATGTAACAGACATCAGCCTGTCTTGTCTTGGGTTGTTTTCATTTTAAAACAGATTTTTTTTAATAATATGAGCTTGTAGTAAAAGCTGCCACAGGATCCCAAATTTGACATGCAGATCAAATTTGACTAGGTCGATGCAGGAGGAAGCTAAATATTCCTCTTGCTTCGTCTTCCTCTTTCCTTTTTTAAGCTTACACTAGAAGGAGTTTTTCAGAAAGCTTAATAAGCATAAGCAGAGAAGAATTTGAAAGCCAAAGAAGCTTATTATCTAACATTATCCACAGCTTGCCCTTTCTCACCTCTCTCACTGCTCGCTCAGACTCACCAACGTATTTATTCATCAACTCAGGCCCCTGCAAAATAGAAAATTAAAATGCATGATACATTTGTACACAAAATGACTGAGACAATCTGCCAGAGCTACATAGGTCATGCTGTTACAAAAAAAATCTGGGATTTTGTCATTTCTAAGTCTTAGGGGTGCGTTTTTACTTACCCTCTACCTGCACCAAGCTTTCTCCATTAATTTTAGTACCTATGCACATTGGTTAGTCCTATCATCCTAATACTTTGCCAGTGCCCTCATGAGAAATGGAATTAACAATAAAAACCAAACACTGTGAGATTCTTAAAAGTGCTCAACAACAGCACACCAAGGGGCTGCAAATCAGCCAGAAGGACAAATCACAGTAAAGCATTTACTTGCACTCTCAACCTGCATCCTGTCTAACCAAGCGCCACAACAGTGACTTAAACCAATATTTAGCAGCACACCTGAAACCCATCCCTAGTGAGGAAGCTGCTCAGTGTCTGAGCTCATGCACATTCCTGCTCCTCTGCTGAGGCTGCCAAGCAGGATTATGAGTGCCAGCTGCTGTGGTGCCTGTTTCTCCTCACAGCCCTGTCCACCAGAAACAGATTGGAGGCCACAGGGTCAGCATTCCAGTCTTGAACAAGTTCTTACAATTATAAAAAGTAAAACAATGGCAAATTCTCAGAGTATTTTCTCTTCTGCTGTATCCTGTAGGATAGGCTGCTTAAATCATGCTTCCTAATAGGTCTCAGCTTCTCCTGGGATTGGTAATGACTCATTTCATGCTGTTCATTTCAGCCCAGTTTGCATCAGCATTGATCTGCAGCCACAAACAAGGATCATTATCTGCTGCCCTGAACAAAAAGAGCCAGTGGCTCCAACCTATTTCCCAGGCAACAACAGGTATCCCTGTAATTTCCCCAGAAGAAACAATATCCTTCACAGTCAGAAAGCTGAACCACCTCCTCCCAGCTGTGGGTGCCTTCAGGTATCACTCAGCCCAGAGCAGCTTTAACAGCAGGTGTGTCACAATTAAGAATGTGTGACAGACACACATTTATGCACTGGCAGTGACAGAGCCTCTGTCACAAGCCCTCCTTGAATGGGACCACCTGGACTTTGCTCCCAGATTGGTGGAACAGAGACTTTAAAAGTGCAGCACACTGGTTTTTGCAGCCTCCCCTCCTCATGCTCATCTTCATTCCTGCAGTAACAGTAAATGCACTGACTTTTACCTTGACACTGGAAAACACCTGTGCTTAAGCAGGGGTTAAAAAATACATCCTCTGAAAAGCAAAGCACAACTTATCTGGTATCAGCAAAGCATCCAGGCATAGACACCATTTTTATTTCTTTCTTTTCAAAGAGCTGTCCTTGATCCAAAGGACCAGGTGAGACAGTGCAGCAGCCAGACCTAGAACACCACACAAACCAAAGCCACAAGGCTTGACAGGGCCAGCACTGTGTGCCTTGCCTGTAGGAAAGGTAAATTATGCATTTATCATTGTTTTCTTTCAGCAACATCCACCCTTAAAGCAACTGCTGTGGTAGCTGAAGTGTCACCTGGAGGCTCCCAGTGACTGCAGAACTGGAGTCTGGTGGGTACTTGCGTGGAAACAGAATTACACAGACACAAGACCAAGGAACACAGGAAAGAGAGAAGGGAAAAACAAGGTGAGAAACACCAAAAACAAGGTGAGAGAGAGAAGCACAGAGTCTTTTGCTGCTATTGACACCACCCATGAGGATCATGCAGCATTTAGTGAGGGACAGACTGCAGCCCAGCTGCTCCATGCCCTCGTTGTTCATCAAGTCCAGGACAGATGAGCAATCCAACAGCATGGCTCTGACAAATCCATAAGGAGCAAGAGCAGAGTCCTCTCTTTCCATCCAGTTCTCTGTTACAATGAGAAACTGCTGCAGACTCTACCCACAATTACAGATTTCTCTCACTAACTTTTCCTTGGAGCCTGTGGACCTTCTCTTTCATGCCCTGATTCCCATAAGTAATCTTTGTTCACATCAGTATTCCCATGGAAACCAACATCACACACATCAGTGCCAATAGAGTGCTCCTCTCCTATGACCCAACATCAAACAGCCTGACATTTTCTTTTGTCTCAGCAAAAACAAAACTTAAACCCAAAACTACTCTATTTGAGCTGTAAGGTACAAGCTCATTTCAGATGCTTGTAGTTTTATTTTTAATTAAGCATTAAAATATGATGAAGGTAACATCAAAGCAATAAATACTGTTTAAAATGTTTCAAAGAGAATTATTTTGAATGCAACTTTTTGCTGTAAGCTTCAACATGAAGTTTTTCTCTATTTTTCTCTTCATTAAGCTGCAACTGTAGGTGAAAGACTGCTACATGTTAATGACAGTGCCTCTTTGTGGAGAATTTGCATGGAAGTTGTTTGAAAATCTCCAAGTTCACCCTTCTTGAGAGATACAAGAACTGCATTTGAGTGTCACGATTTTATTGTGAGCAGCTCAGACTCCTTACTGTCCATGGCAAGAAAAGAAAAGGCTCCAAAGTAAGACAAAGCACACACAGAAGAGGAGAAACATGGATTGAATTGCTGCACAATTCAAACATGCAAACACTGAAAACCACAATACAAAAACTAGAAATGTTCAAAGCAGCTGGAGATAGCAAATGGACTGGGTGAGCTCTAGTCCCATCTGAGCTGAGCCTCTGCTTTACCCTGTCTGCACCTGTGCTGTTCTTCAGCTCAGACCAATGGCAGCTGTTATTTGAAAAATAAATCTGCAGGACAGGCAGCCTGCAGGCCACCACAAAGTCACCTGCTGGCAGCTGACACAGCTTCTCATTTTTGCAAAGCTCATCTTTAGCAGACGTTTTTTGGAGGTTACTGAAGGAACACCAGGAGAGTTTTTTTATTTTTCAGTGCTTTTCTAACTGCTTTAAAAATCAAATGACATGAGCTTGACTTAGCAATCTGACATTTGTTGAAAGATCATTTCTGGCCAAGGGGTGAGGATAAGGATTCTCTTAAAAGCTTTTTATAGCTGTTGATAGACTGACCAAGAGGTGCTAGTAAAAAATGGCCCAGTTTAATGCTGCACAGCTCTGTTCTCATCTGCAACAAGTAATCTTCCATACAAACAGACATGAAGAAATAAAACCTGTTTCTTGTGGTCATTTGCACAGAGACTCCAAAACCAGTAAAAGATTTGGAGCAGAAAATTGGCAGAAGTAGTTGTAGCTTAGCCACGCATATAAGCATCTGTGAGCTAAAGTCCAGACTGACAGTAAAAAATCTAATTCAGGCCCACTAGATACTGCTGAGGTTTCTTTATTCAGCCTCAAAGTAGAGAGAGTTTCCAGGCATGCTCTGCTTAAAGACTATTCCACCCTCACTTACAGGATCTATCCCGTGTATCGTGAAACCTTGTACTTGCTTAGGGTCTGGACTGGATGACTCTTAATTTATTTCTTATTCCATAAAAACCAAAAATTCCTTACATTTAAAATATTATCAGAATCAATTCTTGAAAGATTATCTGCACAGAAGATAAAACCCCTGTATACATGCAGTAACATGAGATAAGCTTGTGCCCATATGATTTTGACAGAAGTTCTCAAAGCGTTTTTAAACTGCAAGAGGGACATCTGCTATCCCTGAAGTTAAAGAGTATCAGTCATTTTTCTGAGCAGGGCTTAAGACCACTTGCAGATTTTTTCCACCACTTGGGTAGGAAATTTAGTCAGTGACTTCTCTTCCATATTTTTTACTCTTTTGACAATCAGGCAAGTTATGCACTTAGGCTTTCTGAGTCACATGGGCATAGCTCCAGATGTCTCCAGCACACAGTTCAGTCTAGACACTTCAGAAATACCATGATAACCTCACATACAGGTTCTGGGCTCTTACACAGACACATTAAACTGTGTTATCCACAGAGTACAATTCCTGTGTTCTAAAAATCCAAATAGAGAGTTTATATCACATTCAATAGATTATTACTCTAGATTATTACTACAAGATAATGCACAATTCCTTCTTTGCTGTATTCAAAGCAGAAATGATCAGACATTGAAGTATCAGTCACAATATTTAATTTCAAATTATGGCTTTAGAAACTGAGCTCTGTATTGTGAATCTCAGAAATGAACAACAAAAAAAAAGACAGGTGTCAAAATTATTTTTCAGCTGTTCACAATGTGTTCCCAGGTCAATCCTCAGTGCCCACACTTTAGGCAGACAGACATTCACTGCTCAGGTGCCATGTGCTTAATTTCTCTTAAGACTGCAGGAGAAGCTTAGACATCCAGCTCAGAGGAGCAATGTTTGATCCCACCTCACCACTACACCCTTCACAGAGTTAAAAACAGCATCTTTTTTTAATTCTTTCCAGTTTTGACACTGAAGGTGAGATAGAATCATGGAATCACAGAATGGCCTGGGTTGGAAGAGTCCTTAAAGATCATTTAGTTCCAACCTGCATGCCATGGGCAGGGACACACAGCTTCCATCAGGCCAGGTTGCTGAGAGGCTCATCTGGGATGGCCTTGAAGGGATGGGTAACTCACAAGTTCTCTGGGCAACCTGTGCCACTCCCTCACCACCTTCACAGTAAAGAATTTTTCCTAATCTTTCTAGACTAAATCTACTCTGTTCCAACTACAAACCATTCCCCTTTATCCTGTCACTACATGCTCTTGGAAAAAAGTCACTCTCCATCTTTCTTGTAGGCTCTGTTTAGGTTCTGGAAGGCCACAATTAGGTCACTACTAATGACTAGAGAGCCTTCTCTTTTCCAGATTGAACAATCCCAATTCTCTCAGCTTTATGCTCTACTCTAACAACACTGAAGAGACTCAGAAATCAGTTATTGAGTCTTTTGGCACTGTGATCTCCATGGCAAAATGCTATTCCATCCCTCCCACAGTCCAAGCAAAGCAGCACATGACTCAGGGTGGCTGCAGGGAAGCGAGTTAACAAGATAAACACTGAGACTTCCTTTATTTTAACAGTAAGGCTCTTTCTAAGGCAGAGGCCATGCGTGTGTGATTTGGTAATTTGTTGCGCTGCATAGAAAAATATTTGCTCAGAAAACGCATTCTGTTTGCTTGTTAAGAATAAAGCCTGCCTTTTCTCTTTCAGGGCTGCTTAAAGATTTAATCTGCATCACTCTCAGCTTCTCAGTACAAGGAAACCCCAGGCTGAGCACCATGCACCACTTTAATCACTTCCTCTGCCCTGCATTCCAGAGGACCTTAAAAACTTGTTGACACCTGTCTGGGGATTGAAAAGCTTCAATTTCAGCAGGTGCTTGTGGGCTCCCAAAGTATTTACGGGAGCAAACTGGCAAAACCTTGTCATCCCCAATCCCTGCAGTGAAGCTGCAACAAACAGCATGGCCAGACTGCAAAGGTAACTATAATATCTAATTTTCTTTATTGCCATGCCTCAGAGACTTGTTTGCTGTTTGCCTTGACCAGCAAACTCCAATGACACTCTTCTGAGGCTTCTTTACACAGGACAGAAGCCAGGATTTGCACTGCGGAATGAACTGACTGGAAACATTGAATTACACTCACTGCATGCACCAGTGCCTTCGGAGTGCCTTTGGCATCATCAGGGCAGGATCCATGCAGGATCCAAAATCACACAGCAAAACCACACAAAATGAGCCACCCCTGCTGCAAAACCTATTTGCTGAGGCTTCACACCTCAAGCAAAACTCCATTCCTCCACTGTAAACTTGAAGAGAGAGAGAGAAACTAAGTGCTAATAAAAATTAAATTTGCAAAGTAATTGAGAAGGGACAAAGAAACAGAGATGGGGATTACATTTAACCATTTTCTGCCTGCATATTCACTTTTGGTAAGCTTATGATAAGAACGGATTAATAGAATGAATGAGATTTTTTTATTTTTAGTTGAGTAAAATATGCCAAGAGCTTCAGGATTAAAAGAGCTCACCAAAGTATCTCAACTTGTTATCCCTTGTAAAAAATGTCAAATTTTTCAAATAGAGCTATTTTTACTATCTGCTAATTAACTAACAAGTTGCTGTAAATGTGTTACTGTGGATATTTTTAGAAATTTTATCAAACGTTCACCAAAATTTCTCATAAAACCACAATGCTTCTGCATTTTTCATCCTAAATGCCTTGCTTGTAACTACTTACAGTCACCAAGTATTCTTATTTCAGGCTTCTGCTCACTGAAATCCCCATCAAAAAGCTACGCTATCTCCCCCAAAACTCAGTGACAGTTCTTCACAAAGCAAAGCAGTCGACCTTTCCAAGCCTCATTAATCTGCTGGAGCTGCCACAGCCAAGAGCTGAAGGGAAAAGCAGAGGAAACTTGAATTGGAAAATATTTTGACATAATTGACCCAGATGACAAACTAAGCTTAAGCACATGTCAAGCACGGGGAGTGGTACAAAAGCATCGGCTGGGTGATAGAGGAAGCTAAACCAAGCCAAGGCGAAGTCAGAGCCCTGGGAACAGTGTATATTTTTGTAATTACTGGTAATTGAAAAAAAAGAAAAGATTCCTTCAGTCCTAGCCCTTAAGTAACAGCAAATAAAAGGTCAGGAAGATTTTCTCCTTTTTTTTCTTTTTTTTTTTTATTTTTTTATTTTTTAAATCACGCTGTAGTTGGATCTCCTAATCAATGTTTCAAATTAAAGTTTAAAAACAGTATAGTTCACATCATCTGTACCAGTGGTTTGCTCAGTGCTGGCATCCTGAAACATTCCTTGCTGTCACAGGTGGGTTTGGTTTTCTTTGTTTTGTGTGGTGAGGTTTTTTTCCAAGTATTGCTTCATCCTGTTTACAACAATTATGTGTCTCACTTAGCTGAACTGCAAGGTATTTAACTTTTTAAAATTTAAGCTGGTTTTCATCACTACCCCTAAGTGAGGTTTTGCCTTGCTTTTGATTTTAAACAGACAAACGTTAAAAAGCACTAAGCAGCAAGAGGAAAAAATATGTTTCTCAAAACTTCACAAGCATATGGAAGGTACATAGTTTTTCTTGATATGTATCTTATAAACTCAGGTAATCTGCTTGCTGGACAGAAAACAGAACTCCAGGTCCAAATGGATCAGACCATCACAGCTGAGTGATAGAGCTTATCTGGATGGGTACCCTGATGGTGCCTCTCAGCCTGACACCTTAAGAGCAGACTCCAATATTCATTTTGAAATAGGTTAAAATCAAAAAAAGCTCAATGGTTTTCTTATTTGGTAGTAAAGTTAATGGCCTAAATAGTACAATAAATAGGAGGGGGAAAAAAATTCTACATGGAGTCTCTGCCACTGCTTCTAGAAAAGCAACAGAAAATCTGTGAGGAAAAGTAATACTCATTTGATTCTTAGCACAACACAATGACACAGGATTTCCTAAAATAAACTAAGAAACTTAAAATCCAAGAGTGCAGTCATAACACTTCTAAATAAACTAAGATGCAAGACAAATGCAGAGATAATTTTCTATGCCATACAGCAAGATAGGCGAGTTTCTTCCAAAAATCTAACATGACCGCAAAAATCCTACTGGTCTCACAAAAATATAGCTCAAAAAAACAGCTAGTCAAAGCTGATGCTAAGTGCAGGAACTGTCAAAACAGTCCACAGAAATACCTACCACATAAATAGCCAAAAGAGGGAACACAGTGACAAAGGATTTAATTTCCTTCATGTTCAGTTTCAGAAAGGTAGATGACATCTAAACCAAAATGGCAGAGACACAGGCTGTACATTACAGCAATGTGTCATCAGCCTGGAAGAAGGTGAAAATTATATCCCCATCATATTCATATGGATAGGTCCAATACCTGTACACAAGAGGTTTTTCTTACTATCACAAAAAATGCATAAAACACTTTTAAGAAGAAAATTATAAACTCCAGGACAAACACAAGAGGATTGTGAAAGACAAAAGTGCAGAGAAGGTTGACTGAAATAAGCAGTGAATCAGGTCAAAAGCTACTGATTAGTCAAGACTGATGCTCAATAGTGAAGAATGAAAAAAAATTATCCTAATCCATTTCTTCATGCAGTCTTAGACTCGCTTGTATCCATGACTGCAAAACACTGAAAAATCTCCAAGCAGCTGAGAACAATTCAGTTGCCTTTCAGTAACAGAGATTTGGAGGGGAGAATAATCCAGATGACCACTAAAACCCTGAAAAGCCTCAATGCTACAAGAGATTTAGAAAAAGGAGTTGGCGGGAACAAGCAGGAAGAGCCATCCTCTGGAAAGTAGTTGACAACCTCCTCCCCAGTAAATTTAGCAGATACATTGTATTAGAGACAAAGAAAGTCAAGAGAAGGAACAAAAATAAACTATTCCCCCTAGGGATTATATGCAAGATTGCTTTGTAAAACAAACCAACCAACAAGCTGCTTTGCTCTGGAAAAGCAAAAGGTCACCAATCTCGGTGAAAATACAGCTATAAAAAGTTTTTGGCCAAGTATCAAAGAGCATGTTTACAAAAGGGCCACATTCATTGTAACACTAACCATTCAAACCTCACAATAGATTTCAGGAGAGAACAGGATGCAACGTCAAACATCTGTTATCACGTTATTTTCTTCAGCTCCTCTGCCCAGAAATGACATCGAGACTCAGCCCATCTCCCAAACCTCACGAGAGGCCGGTCAGACGTGGGCCAGAGGCTGCCTTGTGACAGCTCCCCATGCCCAAGACTGATGGAAAGGTCACATTTGAACAGTTTGCTCATAACCCAGCTGAAATGTCTGACTGAACAGAGTCAGCTGTCCAAACTGCACAGACACATGTGGCAAACAAAGCCTTCCTAGAGGCAAGCTGGGGCAGGGGCTATACCTGCTGCACTGAGGCAGGACAGCCAGCTCAGACAAGGACAGTACATCCAGCACTGGTGGGAGCTGGTACTTACTGTCCTCATGGCTCTTAAATGCAGCGTGCAGACACAATAGGTCCAGCCTTCCAAAAAAATCACTGGACCGAGCAAGCACTGCATGTAACAGCATTGATTTTCTCTCGGGCTTCACAGACAAAGGGAGAGGCAGCATCCAGAGCAGGCTCCCACAGCTAGAGCTGTGCCTCCTGCCTGCAGCCCCTGCTCCAGAAGGGCCCAAGAACCTCTGCCCTCTCCACTATCCCAAAAGAGTATCCTACAAGCTGGACAGCCGACACTTTTCATCAGAATTACTTACGTGAGAGAGACTGGAAGGAAAATTAAAGTCTGAAAAGTAAATCATCAAGGATCACACTTTCATTTCAACATGCCTGATGTCAGTTCCAGGCACAGACATCCAAGACATAATGTAGTGAAAGGGAAAACTAATAGGGCTGTAAGCAAGAAAAGAAAAATCCCCTCTCAAAAAAAACCCAACAAAACAAACCAAAACCCCACATATTCATCTACTTTGGATTTACTGCAGGAACATTTACAGTGGAAATTAATTCATGCCTGTTGTGCTTGAAAAAGCATTGCTACAGACGATGTTTAACACATTTAGTACATGACAAATGTTGCCTTTTTGTGTCCAGGAAACAAATGTGAAGTTAGAGAAATGGGCTATGTTCCCTTCCTGGAGTCAACATGTCCAGGATTGGACATGCTCCAGAGATGTGCTTCTCAAAACATCTGTACATTGAATATTTGACCAGTTCCAGGCCAGGGGATTTAAACCAACAGGGAATCACAGGCAGTTTCCAAGAATCAGACACTTCTGCTGCAGCTTGTCAATGATGGGGGATGTTGCACGTGCAGAACTCCACCACGGAAAAATGCTGCATTTACTGTACACCAGCACTTTGCATCACTGCACCCTCGGATACTTCGCGGTCAGCATGAGCCACCCTTCACTTCTGGATATTAACTGCATCAGTAAAAATGTCTGATGGTGCCATGATTGAGGGATATAAGGGAGCAACACCATCCATTTTTAACTGGCTTTTTTTTTTCCAGACTGCCACCCTTTTTCCCCACCCTCCCAGGCACCAGTGCTTAGGGTGAGACAAAGAGGAATGTTTTCTTTTAAGCTGAGGCAGAGGAAAAGGTTACCTTGTTTACCACTAACTCTGGAGCACAAAGAACTACTTTGTCTTTATGGAAGAGGCAGTAAAGGTAGTGTTTCTTAAGGGCTGAGGTTTCCAAGGCTGCCCTTGTCGATGTGACCATGACCCAGAGGGCTGCCTGCAATCCCAGGGAACCCGGGCAGTGAAGGGCTGCTGGCTTCAGGGTCAGCACAACCCTCTGCTCCCAGAGAGGATCCTCAGCTACAGCGTGCCTGAAAGGATGGGAGAAGGAGGAAGCTGTGCAGAAACCAACACAGGAGCCTTTGTGAGTAAAGAGATGGTCGACAGAGAAGGGGACGTGATCTTACTGCTGAGGAGGAGACACTTTCAAAATACTTAAACAAATGTTTTTTCTTGCACTTCATTAACATTCTGACACAGCTGCAAGACTACCCCATGTGGAATCACTCTGCTATCTTTTTTTTCTTTCCTATGCAGTGAAGCTCAGTATTATTATTAAATAACTTCCATTCATGTGTTTTCCATACAACCCACAGTAATCGATTACACTGATTCATAGGCAACAAAATCCAAAATTTTTCTACACCAAGTGTTTCTTAACGCTGAGAGAATATCCCATTTATCCAAGAGCATTCAAGATATAACTGATTTTGCAAGCTCTCTGAAAACTGAGGAAGTAGAACTATTTTCCCAGAAAAAAAGGCAAATAGAACAAGAAAAATCTGTAATGAAACACGAACGGCGAGATAAAGAAAGTGACCATCCTGAGGAATGAAAAGGAATGTAAGGGATCAGATGACAGTATTTCCATGCACACAAGTAATTATTACTATCCACTATCCAGAGTCACTTCTCACTTACATTGCTTTAATTGCAGTATAAATACTGTTGCCACTTTTAGAAAGACTTTAAACACTGCCACTACTTAAGATGTCACTCCACAGCTTACCTGTCCGTCCAACATTTGTGCTGTGATAAAATAAATAACAATTCTTTTAACAGCATACAAGAAAACACAAACTTACTTGATATTTACAAGGTGTTTGCTGGAGCACGTATAGGGATCAGAAACACTGAGAGCCACTGGATTTTAACTCTGGAAATTGGTAAACCATCCATTGTTAAGCAGGAGTTAAGAAAACGCGAGTCTGAATGGCCTACCTTCACTGCCAAGAAGTTGAGGCCACTTTCATGAGCCAAAGCTTTTGCTATCATGGTTTTTGAGCACCCAGGAGGTCCATAAAGCAGGACACCTTTGGGAGGCTGGATCCCCATTCGGATGAAGGACTCTGGATGTTTGAGAGGCCATTCAACTGCCTGTTTCAACTTCAGCTTGACATCTTCCAGTCCTCCTATGTCTGACCAAGATACCTGCAGAACAGAGCATTTTTGCTGAATTCAGGCAATGGAACAGAACAATTAAAAAAGGAAACAAATCAAAAATGCTATGTAGAATGTGTACTAGTTCATTAATGAAGCTTTTTTTCATGAGTTACTTCTTCAAAAAGTCTTTATTAAACAAGAAGCACAAGACAGGCTTGTCAGGAATACATAAAGGCACATGATATGTCCTACCCAAAAAAGCAGGCAGATCTAAAACCTACCACACCTCTTCCTACATGGCTGTCAACAAGCCTGAGACTTTTCTCCACATCCTCCCAGCTCACTCTTCCTCTGGTCACCATCCACTCCCATTCACTTCAAGTATTAAACATGTCAAGGCACACCTAAATCAAATGATCTTCTGCCTTGAAACACTCTTCCAGACATTTGCTCCACATAAATCATCCTTCATCTCTGGAAAATGAGTTTCATGTGAAAAGCAAGAAAATTGTTGCTGAGAGGTAAGGTATTGCCTTTCCCCTGAGCTGAAATCTGGTCTCACCCTTTTATAAATAAGGTTTGTCCTTATTTTCTCCTGATGCCAGGACAAGGAGCGGAAAGTAGAAGTAGACAGTCCCTGAAAAATGTAATCCAGTCTGCTATTGAAATGGATGAAAAAGAGCATTTGGATGCGGTGCAAGCACTTTTGTTTAAGACCAAGCAAATTTCAAAGCAAATAAAATTTCTCTTAGATTGTCAGACCTTGACATAGAAGAAGATTACAAAGAGAGCAGAGAGCAAACACAACAAAAGTTTGTGTTTCTGAGTCATATATGAACTAGTTTGGTTTAAATTTCATTAAAAAATATCTATTACCTTCCCCTACATCCCTTGATTCTGTGTACGAGATTTTTTAACTGCACAGAACTAAATCTTGATACTCTTAGACAATTTTTTTCTGAGGGAAGAAGACAACACAAGTTTGTTCTCCTTTTTTCAGTGTCAATCCTTACTCATACCTGGCAAAGCATGGACTAGTCATTCCTATCATCATGTCTTTCTATCTAGACAAAGACTTTGACAAACATGACCATCTTGAAATTTATCAGGCCATCATGAATTCCCTAGAAGTTTCAGCAACAGAAGGCAAGCTCTATTAGCAGTACTTTACTTGCACATAAAAAGCCAGGGAGAAAACACTTAAATGCTATTTTTATCCTCTTAAATATTCAGTCATTTACCCTCTGCAAATATTCAGTCTACTGAATATCATTCAGGCATCATTCAAGTGATTTTTCAGAGCCACTACATGTCATTTAACACCAGCACAAGTGACAGAATTGTACAGAAAAGGTGAAGTAAGGCCACCTCACATGACGGTTGTTTTCAGCAATCTGGAGACCTATTCTGACTTTGGTTACATTTTAAATTCCGACAGTTCAAGGCGTGGAATTGGTGTGGCAAGAGTATTAAAAGTAAAAATAGCTAGTAAACCACTACCTTCACAATTCACACGTGAATTCTAAACAGAACAAATTTGTTCTTGCTTCAAAAGGAGAGAGATAAGAAGGGGGGGAGTGGGGAGAGAGGCTGGGGACCAGTCCACCAGCCATAGTTACACTGCTCTCACCTGCACAGGAACTCAGAGGGGTCTTGCAACACCAGCGATGAGGTGTGATGTTCTGTGACTGTGGAAATGGCTTTAAAGATTAGCCTTGGGGCTGGGTTCACACATACAAAACCAGCTCTCTGCTACAGCGTGTATGACACCAACATTTCATTACTGCTGCAATCTTTAGCTTTCCCCAGGTCAACACAGCTAAGAGTGTGATGCAGAGCAGCAGCTCCCTAGAGGTTATTAAGAACCAGTAATAAAGAAATAAAGCAGACAGGCAAAGGATGTCTTGTCCAGAACCTTTTGGCTGCAAAGATACAAATCTGAGCATTGAATTACAGTAAAGAGAGTGAAAGAGGCAAGCAAAACCCACAGCACTCTCTCAAAAACATTTCAGGAAGACCCATAGGAGAGGGAGGGACGGCAACTGCAGTGCAACTCTCCAAAGAACTGCAGTATTAACTTCCTGATTTATAATGTGCATCCCCCTCTCTCCTAAATCCCTGCTGCAGAAAAAGCAGCCTTCTAAAAAGGTTGTAACGCACAGCAAAGTTCAAGGAAAGCTCTGGTAAAATGGAAGGCAAGATGCCACACAGAACTAGGCAGCAAGGATTTTACATTTGCCTTGGTCACAGCCAACACAATTCAGACACAAGAGGAAGGAATTGTGGCTTTGTTCAGAAGTTTCCTTGAAGTCTTGCCATTTGATTGGCACACGGCTACTGCAAAGCAATGAAATATGAAAGAGCTCCACCATCTGAAAAATGAAGCTAAAAATCTCATGTATGTCAATGGTTTTACTTGTAAGTAGCTACATAGGCCAAAAGTCCCACCCACTCCAAGGGGGATGCCAAGTGGGTACTGTATCTGCAATAAATACCTAAAAAGCTGGTATTGCTAATGCAGCTCAAATTCCTGTCTTCTCTTTGTGGAAAAAAAAAAAATCTCACATCTTAATAATTTATTTGGTGTTTGAAGTTATTTTTAGCAAAGATTTTTTAGATTGCAGAATTCACAGAATATTTTGAGATGGAATAGACACTAAAGATCATCTAGTTCCAAACTCCCTTCCTTTGGCAGGTGATATGGGAGGACACAAAATTTGTTGCACCCAGTACTTTTGATTCTACTTTAAACTCACCCCAGGCAGCAAGCAGATGGGCTTGACATTTACCCTACATCTTCAGAGAATACACATTACTCTGTGGAAATGCAGTCTTTGTCAGCACAAAACCAATCTCCACTATGTTAATAAATGAAAGAATTCCAGTAGTACTCCAATAACTCAGTGGGTGTTTAACAAATAAAATCAAGTGACAATCAAGAAAGCCACTGGCAGGATGGTTTAGAGGACAAGAGAAGCCTGAGGAGCAGGTTGTCCTGGACTGAGAAGAGATTTCCTGCTGTACCTCAAGACCTTGCTTCTACCTGCCTGTGTTTTGCTGTTGGGCAGCATTCCACCTGGCTCCAAGGGGCTGGAGTGCCTGAGAGGCACAGCACAGGGATGACAACCTGAGCCCATGTGCCAGCGGCACAACGAGCAAGGCAAGAATCAGTAACTCTGGCTCTCAGCAGAACCACTTAGCCTTGAGGATATTGGTGCCATGACACCATTTCCAGGAAAAGCTGTGTGGGACCAGCCCAGGCAATTCCACCCTGCACAGCAAGGACTCTTAGCAAGCCAAGTGTGACATCCGAGCTGGCTGTGTGCAGCATCCGGTTCATGGATTTTATTTCCCATTCCTATAAGTTTGGGAATAAGGCTCTACAGTTGTGCAATCCAATTCCCAAATGACTCATTTTCATGCAATGAAACATAAATGTTTTCTTCTAGGGCTTGGGGAGCTGCTGAGAAACACCAGCACAACTGCTCACAGAATCAGGATTTAGTCAGATTAAACACAAAATTCTTTTGCTCAATCTTCTTAACGTAGATCAAGAGCTGCTTTAAATCAGATCAGCTCCCCAGCACAATTTATGTTGGGTCTGCTACTGAACTATTATAATATGTAATTAAGAGGGCAGTGAGCAGGGTGAAGATGAACCTGGCACAGCCAAATGAACTGTTCATATTATGACAGTCATCTGACAGGTGACTGTTTGGCAGTGATAATCAGCCTACAGCATTGAATTCTGCCTTCACTTAAAACCATATAATGCCACTTGAAGACATTCAGGCCACATTTACATAAAAATCAGAGCAACCAAACTCTTCACAGCTTTGTTTCAACACACTTTGGTTACAACTGCTAACAGCTGGTTTCTGCTTTAGTTTGTGTCTGCTTCCCAAAAGGCTCCAGCTTTCACAGCTGCTCCAGACCATCCTTGAACATGCATCTGAAAATTTTTACCCCATTAACCCACCCAGCATAAAAATCTATGGATCAGGAGGTATGATCCTGCTCTCCAAACTCTTCCTGATAGAGGCCATTCTGCAAACAGTTCTTCGAAGTTATAAATAAACAAACAGGCAAACAGAAAGATGATGCACAATATTAACCATTAAATTAAGGCTTCCACTCCATAAAAATCCTCTCTTTACGTGGCCCTGACAATGCTGCCACAGCATTGCACGAAACAACTTACTTTTGGCACATCAATTGCCACCTCCCTCATGGCGCTGGGCCTGACATCATTCATCCCCTGCAGGAAGTCATTGAAAGCAATCATCACTGACCCAGCCACCGCAGCGTCCCACAGGCCGGGCCTCTTCCCCAGCACTCTCCGCAGGGCGTACAAACCTAGCGGGACAAAAAAACAT
The DNA here is from genome assembly GCF_971803275.1 of Cyanistes caeruleus. Classification (NCBI taxonomy): domain Eukaryota; kingdom Metazoa; phylum Chordata; class Aves; order Passeriformes; family Paridae; genus Cyanistes; species Cyanistes caeruleus. Next base: position 78,209,412 of record NC_141705.1, read on the forward strand.
GGGAATAGGTAGGCTTCCTCCTGGTTCTCACAGGCAGAGTGTACCACACACAGACATACTGCAGCACTGGAAAGGAAATGATGTTCAAAAGAGTGTCTCAGTGCTGGGCCTGAACCACGTCAAAGAACAGGCAAAACACTTCTGACGAGGGAGGATGAGAAAGGGGATTTAACAACCACAGATGGAACATAAGCGGTATCTGTTCCAAAGACAGAACTACACAGCCTCGTTGCTGATTTCCCAGAGATGAAGTTTATAGGGCAAACTCTCCAAGTGTTCATACATTGATCTGCACACATTTCTAAACCCCAGAGGAAGAAGGACAATGAACATTCAAGGATGTGTTAAATTAGCTCATAAGAAATCCACAACCTTGCCCACTTATTATCAGGACAGTATCTTCAAAACTTTTTTAAAAAAACCTGATGAGATTGTTTTAACTTCCATTGGAACTCTGTTTTTCCATGTAGCAAGATGCCAGACACCTGCATTTTTCTTGATATGAAACAAACATTCCCTGTGACACTCAACAGTTCTTTGTTCCCTTCAGCAATTACACTATTAAAATGCAGGCAGAGCTTTTACCCACTCTTTTATTCGAACACATCACTCACATGCAGTATCTATAAATCTTGATACGAATTCCTAGTCTCCTCCTATAAATCAATCCCTCAAAAGCCACACAAGTCCCACCTACTCACACATCAATACTCCTCAGGCAGGACAGAGAGGTACTGTTGGCAGCTCCCAGACATTCCCCAGAGAGCAACTGCAGCCCCCAATGTACCCAAAAGCAGGACGGTTTCCCCAGTATAATTATACCTTTTAAGGCCTAATATAATATAGAGTTTTATTGCTTCTGCTTCCAACCTTGTCCTGTGACTGAAAATGTTAAACTTTTTTTTTTTTTTTGGTATATTATTATGTGATGAGTATAATTTTAAATACAGGTATACGCACATCCAGATACGCGGTATCTGTTGCCATGTGTTCCAAAACAAATGAGGCGGTTCATACTACACCAGCTCACCTTGCATGACCATAAAAAGACAAACATTTGTTAAGTCTCTTCTATATTTAACCAAACAAAACATCAATTAGTGCTACATGAAAGGACAATAAAAGGGATAAAAGCCATTTCTGAAAATAGAGGTGGTTTTAACTTTCAGCAGATTGTTGTCTTTTTTTTTTTTTTCTGCAGAGGCTCTGGTAGATGCAGACATGCAAAGTTTCTGACAATGACAGGAATTCTGCATTTCCTACAATATATACAACGTGTGAAGAGATATAATATGTCCCCTGTGAAGCAGTACAGCTGCTGTCTCTCCATAAAGTGCCAATTACGGCACAGTCGGAGCACCTGCATCCAATACCCGGGCTCTTAATACAATAGCAGAAAGAAAAAAAAGTTTGTAATTCAGGTTTCCCCTTGCACAGAACATCCAAAACTAATAAGATATATAAACAAAAACATTCCATGAGGCCAAGGAGAAAAATGAAAATCTGGTCACCAGAGGACAAGTATAAAACGTAACTGACTCATTTTAACAACTCAGGCAGATTTCATGTTATTCCTTGCCCACTTCTTCCTTCCTCTGAAGAAGTTCATTTTAAGCAAAAAAACCAAAACAAACCACAACAAAAAAATTAAACGAGACAAGATAGATTCAACCCCCCAGATTTAAAATTTATATCCAAACAAATAACAAACTCAACATATTATTCCAATGACATTGCAGCAAAGATTTTGTGAGGTGGGAGTGGGCATTGGGGTCCAGTCTTGTATGTTCTTTCAGGGCAGTCAATTCACATGGGATTCCCAGTTTAAAAAACTGCAAGTAAATAACATCACATGAAATTAAGGCATAGAGAAAGCAAGTAAAGGATAAAGATATCTGCTTATTTCTATACCTATCTGCTCCACCAAGTGCCAGTGTACCCCAGCATTCATTTGATGCATTTTAAATGCAACAGTTTTTTGGTTTTTTTTTTACCCTGACATAAATAAGTCTTAAAACCAAGCATGCTTATTTTAAAAACTGAGAAAGATCAGCAAATAGAAATGCCCAAGGAGACCACTGCTCCTAAGGTTTGTTACTGCCAGAGCTAGGAGGAGTACGAGTGAAATTTCAGTCCTCAGCAGTGGGTTTGAAAGGCAACAGCCTTGATCCAGAACAGGAATAAAGAGGTCACAGCTTTCCAAACAAAGCCGGAATTCATTTCAGCATGTGCACGCACACGCCACTGCACAGGTCAGCATTTAATTGAAACAATGTTTTACATTAAAACAATAATAAAAAACAGATTGAAAAAGAAAGCATGATTCTTCCTGTTTCCTCCTGTTATCATAATCATTCTTTCCTGCACTTCAGATTGACCTCTAACAAGAGGGGTGGGGGGGGGGAGCCTCAGTAACAGGAGAAGGATACAGCCAGGGGCTTGCCAGAGGCAGGAAAACACATCCATGTCTTGAGACGCTGAAGGATGGATTTAATGTAAGGAAATGCAAGGTAGGATGCAAACCCTGCTGCCAGAAGCAGTGCAGAGGCAAAGGAGGTGGAACCCTACAGCAAAGCCACGTTCACCACTGCACAAGTTCTGATGTAGATACAGACAGGATCACCTCCGAAAACATCGGGCACCTCCTGGGTGTCTTCCACATGGGAATGTTTTGGGATGAGCATAATGTCACTGCTGTGAACTGACTCTGAGCTCAGCATTTGTTTCAGCTCTGCTTGCTGCTTTTCAGATGTTACTCCATTCCTCGGGGTTAATGAGTACCAATAACCCTTTTGGCAGAGCCTGGAAGGGGGCTCCGAAGTGGGTGACTGTGTTTTCCCTGTTTTATTCCAGTCCTGCATGAGGTGAGGAAGGACTGAAGTGCAATTATCCTGCTGAAGGGTCAGTGGGACTTCACACAGGCACAGGATACCTATTTTGAGTAAAAGGATAGTGAACAACACTGATCCTCAGTGAAGCAGCAGTGGAAAATCCTGGTTGAAATAAACAAACAAAACAAAACCAAAAAAAAAAAAGCAAAAAAAAAAAAAAAGCAGCATAATAAGGCATGCATGATTACAAACAATGGAAAATAAACATCTTGTTCCAGCCCAGCAACTGTGTGCTCTACCTCACCAACTCATCCTGTCTGTCTAGAACAGAGGAAACCAACTGGACAAAGAGGAAAAATCCAGCAGAACGCCCTGTCCTGGTACAGATGATCTTTCTTTGGTACCAGGCTATGCGCAAGGTCGATAGCATTGTTTGCCTGTAAGATTTTCTTGCTCATAGCTTGGCTAAGTTTTGGCACATTAGGTCATAATAACAAATATCTGAGCCTAAAAATAGACCCTACGACACTGCTATATTTGTCAGAGTCTGTGTATAATTACACATCACTGTAAATAATAGGAAGCAGCCACTCAGAATGACCAACATATATACTTTAGGTTTCCAAAACAGAATATATACACAACACTTGAGGAAATAAACTGAGCCCAACAAAATGGTTAATCGTGTATCTTTTACTGCCCATCAGCTGTTCCTTTTGCAAATCCATCCTGTCTGGACTTAGTCTACCAGAATCCAAATACCACAATTTTTAAGTAGCTTCAAAGAAATTGTTATCTTCTTGTAAGATTGTTTACAAAAGGAAAAGTTTCTTCTCTCTCTGCTAACCTGGCATTTCCCTCCCAAATTCTTTTGCCCAAACCCAGAACACAGACACTGTATCTCCCTGTGTCAGCTGTCAGATCCAACTTGATCCTCCACCACATGGCTGGCAGTGGAACGCTCAACAGAGGGACATGGATGTGTAAGATCCCAGCTTTCCTGTGGCACTGGAGGGGGCATCTTCCTCTACTTCCAGATCTTTACATAATACACTTCAAAATTTAACAGGTTTATGCATAGAAAAAGCATTTCATATAACTTCAAATCAGCTTATAAATGTATTTTAAACTTCATTTTAATTTAACCTGTACATAGAACTGTATTTAGGAAAACAAGTCAGGAAGCAGAACTTTTTGCTCTCAAAACCATATTCTGCAATCTGTCTTTAGCTGCCAGAGCTATATGGGAAAAATCCCTGAAGAACTTTCATGCACTGTTTGCACAGGAGAGATAATGCCCTTAAATCCCTTGTAACCATAACATTGCAAATTTACTGGGCTAACCTGAGCACTAACCGACTACAGGGATTATTTCCACGATTTATAGTCCTTCCTCAGGAGCCCTGGCATTTGCTGGAACATGTCTGTGGAGCTGCCTGAAAGCTGCTGAGAGGTGTGACAGGGAGGGCAAGAAAGGAAGGAAGGAGGAACTGCACTTTCAGAACTTCTTTCGCAGAGGAAATGGTTTATCCACGGATCAGGTACACACACACGTCATTTATCCCAACACTGTGACAACAGAGGGAAATAAGGAATACCAGACTGCCTGTTCCTAGCCTGCTCCCAGACATAAATGTACTTAAGGGTGGTCACACACGTGTGTGAGGAGAAAAAATAAGGACTGCCAGGCTATCAGAACAGCAAGGGCAGAAAGACAAGAAGCAACAGTTAATGGCCAACTGCCCGGTGTAATTGTAATTAGGAATGTTGGCAAGGGATACAGCTAAAAATTGAAGTCAGGAGACTTATGAAAACTTTGCCTGAAAATGTTTAAGCTGTCCCCCAATAGTAGCCAATCATTCTACATACAAATGCCTACTGCTGACTGCACTGCCACACATGAATAATATAATTTCTTCCATACCACTCCAGCTGCAGAAGCAAGAACATGGTGATTTATCTGCCAAGAAGGTTCATTTAAAATATTAGTTAAAGTTATTGATCAACTTTTCTGAAAAATAATCCCTATTTCCTGCTTATATAAATATCAGCAGGCAGAATGGGATGTGATTTAAACAGATTATTAAGTACTCAACCCACAACTGCGTGCATGAAGTCAGCAATCCCATCATCCAATTAGCTGCAAGTTTTGGATAAACACCCACTTAAAATTAGTTATGATGAAAACTGAAAGTTCACATGCCCCAACTGCAGTGAGTGCAATGTTCCTCGTGCTAAAACAAAAATCAAGTACCATTACAAAACAAACAAAAAAAAAAAAGGGGGCAAAGATTTTCTTAAAGAAATATATAACACCAAAAACCAACACAGCGTGCACCAGCATTGATTCAGAGAGGCAGCAGCCACATGTAGCCACTTCTCTGCAGAAAAGCCATCATTCCGTGCTGCTGCTCAAAGAAACAATCCCAAAACACGTGTTACAGGGGGCCAAAAAAGCCACACTGCTTTGCCACGTGTGTGTGTGTGTGCAAGCCAGGGCCTGTTTGCTCCTAACCTGCTCAGCCACTTGCTTTGGTTCAGAAACGCCCTCTGCTTCAGGGACCCAACTTAAACACCACAGAACACAGTACCAACTCAACACTCATGAGCACTGAAGATGGACACTTGATTTTTCTTGCACTCCTTACACCATAAATTAAGAGTGATAGAACACAGTGCCAGAAAACTCGGTTGTCCCAGTCCAAAAATTCATTTGTAGCTTTACTTTCGCATCATGTCTCTGCTTTTCAGTGTGTTTCAAAACCCAACATTCTGCCCTTTCTGCAAAAACTTCATAATGCTTTTTTTTTTTGTATTGACCATCTGACCAGATATGTTATTAATATTCCCCAAACTCCCACATTTTCTATGTGACCTTTTCACAAAAAGGCAAGCAGCCTTTCCCACCTCGAGTATCACATGGGGACCAGTACTCACACAATGCAATTGCAGATTGTTTGCAAACAGCATAGCTTCAATATTTGCCCCTGCTACTAATAAATAAATAACACAGACATGGTATTTTCAGTCACTTTCCATAAGGGAATAAAATAATTATAGCATGTCAAGCAGAGCTTCCCTTTTCAAATCTGTAACTGCAGTCACTTAATATGAAAGCCAACCAAAAACCTGCAAAATAAGCAATCCCATTGCCTTGGTCATCAACTGCCTCTTGTCAAAATCTGCACTTTCAACAGCATCTCAAGCCCACATTCCTACATTTAACAGTATAATCCAAGAAAAATATCTATGTTTGTTGCACGCCCCCAGCAGAACCCGGGTCCAGACAGCACTGGGAAAGGCTCAGAACCTTTATGGCTTAAAGAACAGAAGGATATCCTTGATGCCCTAACACTGGGCTGTTTCATCAGGGCTGTGCCTGAGCTGAAAGGAAGAGCTCGATTGGAGATAGGAGGCTGGGAAGGCACGGAGTGAAGGCAGCGTTTGTCTGGTTGAAAGAGCAGTCGGGGGCTGCTCCTCGGGGTGCACAGAGCCTCACTGTTAATCACATTAGCCCACACGGCTCATGTTTCCTGCAGGTGGCCAGGCAACCACAACTGCAGGGGCTGGGGGGAAAAAACCTACACAGGTCTAACAAAGAGACATTCCCAGGCTTCAGGGGAATTCACTTCCCTGCCAATTACAGGGAAAAGCAGAAAAATCCTAAGAGACAGCCCTTCAGTTGAATATTGTTTTTTAATTCTTACTTTTAATGCAAGTGGACTGCAGAAACTCTTCTTTTGGGGGCGTCAAAGATACAGCAGGAAGTTTCTCAGCTCCAACAAAAAGCCAAGTACAGCATGCTCCTAAATAAATCACACCTTTACAGTTCTAATATCCAGATAAAATCAATACACAGAGCTATGGATTAAACAGCATAAAGCCTCTCTGTCCTGTATTATTCACCAGAATGCAGGGATAACTAGAGGGGCAAACGAACAGCACAGACAAGATCTCCAAAGAACAGGACTCAAAATTATGAGCACAAGACAACAGTCCATGATCACATGCCCATGAAAGTGGCTTCACAGATTCAGCAGAGTAATGCTGATTCATACTGGCCAAAGATGCATCTCAGTCTCTTATTTCTCTAAGATTTCTTTTGTAACAGACAGCTCAAGCCAGTTAAACATTCTAATCCTAAAGGCTAAGCAGGGTGATAACTTTTCCAGGCAATTAAAAAACTTCTGATGCAAAACAAAGCCACCAGTGCCTCTTTCACAGAAGTCTCAAAGTCTCAGTGCTCACAGCATCCTTACTGGAAGCAAATCAGTGTTCCTGCCAGAGTGACCACTATTTAAACAAGGCCATTTGTTCTTCCTCTCCTCATGATGCTATCTTATCACAGCCCAAGTGTTTTATATCAGCACACTGAAATGATGTGTAATGAACAAGGATGTTCCAGATAAATTCTGAGAGTCACAAAGCAAATACTTCCTTTCTCTGTAAACAATATGACTGAACCCACTCCTTGAAGAAATCAAGCTATATTTATATTCACCCTCTTGAAATGCTACAGGCAGCCATAGAAGGATAAGTTTATAATAAATTGCTATATTTGGAAACCTTTGTTGCTAAGCATCTTCTAACATTCAGTACAGTTTATACCATTCATGTCCCTGCTACATAATTAACATTTCATATGTTTTAGTTTTTTTTAAAAAAGAAGCACGGTGTTTATCTTTGCCAATAAATTAAAACCATTATAATTTTTTAGGGAATTAATAGAAGACCACGTGGCAAATTAAATAAAGGAGAGGCAAACAAGATCTCAAGGGCATACAAACACTGACATTATATGCAAGGATATGGCAGTCTGTCTTCTATACACTCCTCTGCTTGAGATAAACCAATTCAGAAGGCAGCTGTTCACACTAAAAACCAGTCTAATAAATAATTTAGGATACAGTAAACCTCTCCCAACCTGATGAATATGACTTTCTCAGCTACACACATAAACAAGCCATTTTCTTGTCAAGAATTCTCTGTGTGTGAATCCCTTGGATGGTACTCAAGTCCTCAGAAGTGTACCAAGAGGATCCCACTGGGAGGTGATGTCCATGGGATGTGGCCCAGTGCCCACCAAGGAATCTGCAGGTTTATCACACTTGGCTGTTAACTTCTGCGTAAATCACAAGGATCTTGGCTAGGCAGTAGAGAATCACAGCAAATCTTAATTTCTTCAGTGTAGCCATTACAGATATTGTAACCCTGGACATGTAGATATCCTATAAAAATCCATTTTGTGGTTTAATTTTTGTGAGAGGCTAGAGCTGTATCTTCAGTGCAGGAAAAGGAGAAAAATCCACTAATATTTTAAAAATTCAGCAGATAAAAACACTCTTAGCTGATTATTATAAGCATCTTCATATAAAAGTTTCATAGATTTTGATCACAATACCCTGTTTGGGAAAGTCCAGATCACACTGCACAGGTTCTCCAGGTTCCTTGTCCTATTTTCCTCTCCCTGTCCATCCCAGCATAGACCACACCACAATTCTGTACACACCATAGTCACAGGGGCCTAGAAACATTCAACACAAAATGGACACTACAGGCCCCCAAAATTTCTTCAGAATTCCCAGGAAAATGCAGAGTTGCTGAAGAGAACAAACTTGCCTGTCTGACCCCAGCAGTACCACTAAGCAAATCCCGCACTGGAGAACAAACAACTTCTGCCAAAAAAAACACAGTTGGAATATGTTTAATTCTACAGTGATTACTTACTTTCCATCAAAAAATGGTCTTCAGAACTATATAGAAGGCAAACATCAAAGCTTTTATAATGAAGTATCTTAGGAAACCTGACTAGAGATGCAAAAGCCCCACAAATACTAGATTTACCATGCCACTAATTACTACACCCTTGGTTTATATAAGCAGTATATACACAATACATGTGTTAAAAAAACAGAGTTGAAGTAGAAAGATAAGGAAAGATGAGTCCTCTGGAAAATGATCTAAACTTTGTATTAAGAATATAAACATATTTAGCTTGCAAACTTGCAGTCTTTCCAGCCACGAACCCAAGGATATAAATGGGGTATGCAGGACCCGAGAATCTCCCACAGACCACAACAGAAATACAATCAGCAAGCAACAGCAATCCTGTGCCAAAAACCAAACATTCCTGAGTTCTGAAATCCTTTTTCTAAGCTAGTTTCCACATTTCACCTGTACTTATACACACATCAAGTCTGAATGTGGCACAGATAACCTTAATATTTGTGGAAGAATTCTTAGCTCGGATGTTGTCTCAATACCAAGCATTTTGGACATTTAGAAATGTGCATTAGTCACCTTAACTATATGTTTATACCATGCTTTATGCTGTAATATATATATATGAAATGCTATATTCAATTCTAAGGCCTACATCACCAAAAAGGTTATTGACAAACTGGAGGCAGTTCAGAGAAAAATCAACACAGTTTCTCGGAAGGCAGGAAGGACTTATTTATGCGAAAAGATTAAAAGAGCTAAATATTTATAGTTTGGCTCAGTAATGAATGAGGAGGTAGGGGACATGAGAACAGCCTAGAGATATCTGAAGGGTGTAAACACGAAGGAGGGAGAGCAAACGTGTTATACAAGGATGTAAATAGAAATAATGGGATAAAACTAAACAAGGAAAGCTTAGGCTGAATATCAGAGAGCATTCCTGGACAGCAAGCTAGTTTGGCCCACAGCACAGTTTCTGAAGTGAAGCAATAGGAGCCCATGTATCTTGGAACAACACAAAAAGCTAGACAAAACACTGGAAAATTTGCCATATGAAGGAATCTTGCTCTCCTGAGGAGAAACAGTAGATTATAAGAGTCTTTGCTAAGTTTAACTCCAGTGGAAGCAGTAATCTTTTATAAGGCGTTGAAAACTTAATATAAAAAGCAGATAAAGAGCTTAATTGGGGGAAAAATAAATACCCCAACTAAGAACGTTCCTTAGTGATGAGCAACTTAAGTTCAGTTTATGTAACAGCTCGACTGACTCATGCTTCTGCAACTTCTTGAAGAGGAAAACTTCAGGTGGGCTGCAAGGAGTTAAGGGCGCTGGACTGTATTTTCCCCAGCAGAGGTCACCCCACGGTAAGAAACGGCAGGGAAATCCGACAGCATGGATTCGAGCTTGAAGAAGGAAGAGCAGTAAGAAGGAGAGATATCCTCCTCCCCTCATTCACACCACTGGCTTTGGATGCAAAGATCCTGGGTAACAACGTGTCCCGCAATCAGCCACAGGTCGATGCCTGAAGTTTTTTTATCCATGTAATGTTCAACCGGTGCAACATTCCAGATTTATTTTCTAAGAGGTCCTCATGAAGTGGGTAAATATCATCTATTTGCAGCTGGATTATGAATCCATCTACACATGCGTAACTAAAAGCCTCGGCTGGGTCATGTTTGGAAATGAAACCACAACACTTCTCACTGAGAACTTGAGATTGCATTAGTTAAGTGTTTACTGTTTGAGTCCTGAGACACAGGCAGACTGACAGGCTTCCAAAAACACAGCGGAAGGAAAAGGGAGCTTATCTTTTTTTTTTTTAACAATTATATACAAGCAGGAAAAATAATGATGTTTTCTCACTTAAAACAGAGCTTCAAACACAACCAAAGCCAAGAAGAAAGCGCTAGAAAACGAATCATCTCATATGTTTTTATCTTCTTGATCCATAAAAACTCCACGAATTCATACTTGAGAACTATCCCTTAAAAATTCTGGAAGCTGGCAAGCAAAGACCTTGCTGTTCCAGGTGCCACCCCTAATAAACATCTGTCATCTTCACAGTCAGCTCTGATGCAAGAATTATCTGTGCTTTGTGCCACTGCCAGAGGAAGCTGTCCCGGTGCCAAAGGAAATAAAAGTAACCAGCACATGCAGCAAACTTATTTGTGAACTACGAGGGAGCAAATACATGTCAGCAGAGCTGGACAGTCGTATTTTGACTCAGCTGTTTTAAAGGGCTGCTCACGGGCAGGTTTAAGCTCCAACACTCAAACTGTGCAGACGCACTCCAGCAAAACCTGGGAACTGATAGAGCGTACTTGCAATATTTCATCCAATGAAAACAGAACTGAAATCATGCTGAAGCATTCCCTGGAACATACTGAACCCTGTCTGCATGATGCATGGGTAATTCTCCAGGGCTATGCCTGTTCCCAAGGCCAGGAGCCACGTTCCAGCCCCTGGTACAGGGCGCGCTCTGCAGCTCTCTCAGCTCCGCTGCACAACCTGAGCCAGGTGCACACAGCGCCCTCGCCCCTGCCAGGAGCTTCTCATCTGCAGGAAAATGGAATCTGGGCACAATATATGGAAGGGAGACACAGGAAACACCACTGAGAGCCACAGCCATCCTGGGAACAAGGACCTGCAGGACAAGCTGTGCAGCCAGAGTGACTCAGGATTTTTGTGAGCAAGGGGTTGTCTAGAGAGTAGAAAAACTCTCAGGGATGTTGGTCAACTCCCAAAACCAGGGCTTTACTGAGAGAGAGCAAGCTAAGATCCTTGAAATGGCAGAGGAGGTTCCCAAGGGTTATTGATCTAAACACTGCATTTTAAAAGTTATTAATATTCAAATAATTCTTTCCATCTGCCTGGGAAGAGACACGCTTGGCTGTGTTTTCTTTGACACAAAAATTAATAAGACCTCAGTTGTTTCAAAAGCTATTAGTACAGACTGTGGATTTTTTTTTTTTTCCTTTAATAAAGAGACTAACAGTAAAGTATTACCCTAAATAAGATAAACAAAGCCTTACCTGCTTCCTTGCACAAGGCTGCCAAGTCTGCACCCACATAACCATGTGCACTATCAGCCAGATGGGCCAACTGCTCTGCTGTGAGCGAATGGGGAACCTTCTTGAGAAGCTTCTGGAGTATGTCCAGACGGTCCTGGGCATTGGGAATTCCAATTTCTATTTCCTTATCGAAACGCCCGGGCCTGCGCAGCGCTGCATCCAGGGCATGAGGGCGATTGGTGGCCCCAAGGACCAACAGCTGCCCTTCACTGCCTTCCTGAAGACATCAAGCGACACAAAAATATTACTTTAAAAATACAATTAAATGTCAAACAGATAATACAAGAGGCACTCCCACTTTAATCCCCAAGAATCTGCTTTCCTAAATTGGGAATGAATCAGGGAGAGAAAAATAAAGGCTTAAGCTAAAATGCAGGGTTGGCACAAGAACAAAATGGTATCAGCAGACCTTGAATAAACAAGGTTGGGAAACAAATCAGTTCAGGTATCAAACCCAGCAGAGACAGGAGGTTATAAAGCTTCCTGCAGGCCTAGCAGGAAAAGCAAGGTCAAAAATCCTAATAAATTTCCTCAAGCTCTGCTTCTTCATTTTTACAATGAGGCAAGATCAGTTAGGAGGCCTCTTGCAATGTCATTCTCTTTTTGTGAATGAAACAGTCTCCAGGAAGAATATCCATCAGCCCCTGCCACCAGAAAATAAGATCTGCCTGTGAACAATTCCAGGCTGGGCAACTCAAACTGCCATGCAGGAAAATAATGAGAAACTTGCAGATTACATAAACAGAAGAAATTTATTTTCATACTCTGGACAGAGTTCTTTCATCTTTCCTGCTAATAATCATAAAATAATAGATCAGAGATTGCCAAACTTTTTGGGCTCAAACCATAATTTACTCAAGTCAATTAAATTTACTGTTTCTTTATTAGGCTTTTGTTTATGCCCTACATACTGCTCTGGCAATCTTGAAATAGCTGCTGTTGCCTTTAATCATGCAGCCCACATATCACCAGAAGTATTCTGATGACCTTGATTTCAGAGCAATTAAAAATACCTGGTTTAGTTCAGTGATGGGCTATCACTGAAATTTCAGTTTGATCTCCAAAACTACAAGGAGGGGGGAGAGAAGGCAAAGGAAAGGCAGCGAATGGAAAAAACCTACTTTCTTTTAAACTAACAGTTTTCAGGAGACAGTCCTCTCCTATGTCCTCTGCTTACCATCCAAAAAAGCATTAGATTATTCTAAAAAGTCTCACCTAAATCTGTTTCCTTTCCCCACAAGTGATACATCTCACATTGGCTCCACAGTAGAAGCAATAACATTTTGTTCAGCAAGTCCCCATGTACATTAATTGTCCCATTAGATTCAACTTACTGAGCCAATGCCATCCATTAATGTCAGGAGTGAAGCAACAACTCTCTTTTCCACTTCATTCTGAACCCCTTCTCTCTTTGGACAGAGTGCATCCAACTCATCTATAAATATAATTGAGGGGCGACTGAGGGGAAAAAAATAAAAGAGAAAGGATGTTAAGGTGCTCGGGAAGATTTAAAACACTAAGGCAGAGGAAAGCTGCTCATGGAAAACGTCCAGTTCCTACAAAAATTAACAAGCATCCCACTCCTTTAGGTAACTGCAAGTTTCAATCTTGTATAGTGTTACTCAGAGAGAAAATGAAAATCAATAATATATTAGACAAACTAATACTCTCAGTATGCAATAATCTTTTCCTAATGTACTCTGAACACCAGTCACATGGAAGTCTAAAGTCTGCCTGAGCCAGGCCTAACAAACTTGGACAAGATGCCACCCTACTCCAGAAGAATGCTATATCCAGTACCAACACCAACTTGTTTAGAGCTGGCCTCCAAAGATAAAAACTAGAGGAAAATCTGGATCCTGGTGAAACTCTGGCTCATGCTCCTGTCTGTTATGAAATAAGAACACAATGCACTAACCACACAGGTCAAGCAATTTGGCACCATCCCTAACAGCCTGTTAAAAAGAACAGTGTCCTAAAGGATTTAAGAGGCATCCTAAAATCTCACTGCTTTCCTTCTAGCTAAGCTCTACATTAAGAAATTTATTTCCTTTTAAAAAGCTGATAGATAAAAAAAAAAAATTAAAAAATCACAATTCAAAGCTTCTTGCAAATATTTTTCTATTAAGAACATTAAGGCTGGAACCGATACCACGAATAGAATTCCCCAAAGGAACGTACCAGAGAGAAGCCTCAGCGAATATCTGACGTAACCTCGACTCAGACTCCCCATAAAATCTGTGAGAATGAAAAGATTTTAATAAAAAAAAATGTGTTTTTTTGTCTTTTCCAGGCAACTTGGAAAATTACTGCTCATGACTTCACAAAAAGCTGTAGCGCACACATTCAAAGTCCTGAAGTCTATAATCTTTATTTCCACAAGGACCAGAAATTAAAGAAATGGGAGATAGGCAAAGTTAGAACCATTAGAAATAAAGGGAACTGCTTCTCTTCTGTGTTAGAAATAGTGTTATCTACATTTTTGAAGAACAACACAGAAATTACTCCTCTGGAGACATCAGTCTGTGCAGTGTCTCCTTAATTGCAAATACACTTTAACAAGTTTCTCTTCTTGTTGTAGAACTAACCTACAGGCAACAGCAGATGAGATTTTAATCTCCTCTTTAATTCAGTCCATGCCTTATACAAATTTCCTGGCCAAGTCAAATAAACCTCTTTTGATACAAGAAACACAAGCCCGACTTGAGAGAACCCATTCCTGCTTGTTTTGACTCTTTCGGGCAGGTAACCCACACCAAATACTACATCCCTCCACAATGGACAGATGCCAGGGTATATTTTGGGCTACTGTATTTACAGAATTAATGAAAATCAAGTGGGTGGACTTACTTGCTTATGATTTCAGGGCCGTTAATGACGGTAACGTGAGCACCAACCTCGTTTGCGATGGCCTTGGCAATCATGGTCTTCCCAGTTCCTGGAGGGCCATAGAGCAGCACTCCCCTAGGAGGAGGGATCCCTTGGGATAAGCACATGCAGGCAAACAGAGAAAAGAAGTTACTGGTGATAAATACCAGGCCCAGCCTGCACTTGCACATTTCACTGTCCCTGTTATTACCAGTATTAACTTGACCTCAGCATTAATCCCCTCAGCAGAAACGTTCATTACAGTGAATTAGGTTTTCAGGGAAAAGATCACTCTTAAATGGGACATTCATCCACATTTTTTATTTCTAATGTCCAGAAAACTCTCTTTAAAATCACCTATTTAAATCATTATAATTTCAGTCATTCATTATAATCTTCACTGGTTTTTTTTTCAAAAAAATTACTAGACTGAGTACCTAACATCTGTGAATACACTTTAAGTTATTCACGATTCCTACAGTATCATTATGACAAATGTCACACCATCAGAAAACCCCTCCTCTTCAATAGTCCAGAAAGTCCTAGAAATACTGTGAGGCCTGATTTACAAATGCTTATAAGATGATGAAAAAACACACATCAAAAAGATGAATCTGCCTATTTAATGGCACACATTAAGAGCCAAAAACATTCAGGCACAGAACATAGGGGACTTTGGAAGAACAAGGTACTGCTGTGTATAGCTGAAATTGGTCAGAAAACACAGGTAAACTGCAAGAAATGCTACCCTGATCCCTGGTAAAGAGCCCACCAAAGAAAGTTTCAGACCAGCAAAACCAAATTAAATGGGCACAAAAGCCAAAAACAGTAGCTGAAAAACTAGAAAGCAAAAAGCGGAGACAAATGTTGTACACAGGCCTGACCCCAGCACAAAAGACGCTGGTGAAACACAACCAAAGAAACATCAGGTGGGACTGGGAATCAGACAGGGAATGATGCCTCAAAAGCAGGCCACAAGCCCAAATCTGAGAAACTAATACACTGGGAAAGAGAAAAACTTATCTGCCCTCTGACAAAGGATAAAAATAAAAGCATCTCTACAGACAGGTTCCTTCACTGCAGTCCATTCAAGCATGTGCTGCTCCCTCCTGTGGCGTTTCTGGCACTGGCAATACACAGGGCTGTGGAGCCACAGGCTCACCTCAGCTCCAGCCTCACTGCTCGTGAGCAGACAAGGACCCCCAACGTTTGGACGGGGCCTAAATGTTTGTAACTGCTGAGAAAACATCATCAATCATGTGATTAGGAGAGAATCAAGCTTTAGGGATTAGGTATGAAGAACACTCATGCTGAAGCAAACTGCTGCCACAAAACCATGTGGTGATGCTGGGGTTGGACCACTCGTGGATGGAGACGCCTCACACCGCCCCACTGACACCTGTGGATCATGACCAGGAAGGAGCCACCTGTGTGCTATGGAAACTGTCCCTGCTGAAATCATCTCCTGTCTGAAGTGTGTGTGGGAGAAGAGGTCTTAGAGAGAAACAAAGGGCCTCCAAGACAAGATACTAAAGAAATATTTATAGGTAGAAGAGCCCTGTCT
Source organism: Cyanistes caeruleus (assembly GCF_971803275.1). Lineage (NCBI taxonomy): Eukaryota > Metazoa > Chordata > Aves > Passeriformes > Paridae > Cyanistes > Cyanistes caeruleus. The sequence goes on from NC_141705.1 coordinate 78,225,467, forward strand.
CACAGCAACACACGCTTCAACAAGGTACACAGCCATTTGTGATAAATACACAGCACAGAGTCACAAAAATCCTCAAAGTTTTTTTATGTATGTGTGGCAACAGTAATCATATTTGGTTTTCCACCCTATAACTCCACACTGAGTAGTTTGAGTAAAGAGCCTTAAAAGACCTCCTTAAAATTTTACAGGAACACACAGGGATAAAAAAAAGCAGAATTAATCCGAGTTCTTCTCCATACGATTAACTGAGTCTACCAACACAAAATCGTGTGACAACACAAACAACTGCACCTTTCAAGTGTCCAGGTAGAGAAGCCTTTCCTGTTTGCTATAAATTCTCCTCATGCATGCCTGAATTTTGGTACAGACACACATTTCCTCCTGCTCAACTGTTTTTCACACAGGCTAACCAGAACATCTCCAGTATCCATACAGTGTAATTACAAAGCGGTTTGACACTGATGGGACACACAAGTTTACCAGATCAGTTACATAAAATCTGGTGCATAATCCTGGAGTAATTAATGTTTAAAAAAATGCAAAAAAAGCCACGTTAAAGAAGCAAGTTAGTGAAGAAAGCCAACTCTCAGGCATCATACCGTAACTCTTGAACAGTTCAGGTTGCTTCAAGGGCAGTTCAACAGTTTCTCTAATAGTTCTGAGCTGGCTGCTTAAGCCTCCTATCATGTCATAGGTGACGCGGGACTCACAGTCGCCATCCGCTGCTACACCGGTCCTTGGTTCAATAAAATTGATTTTGGTTCTTGAAGAAATGAAGTAAAAACAATCTGTATTGCTCATTGCTCCAATTTTGCCAGGTAGTGGGAGTCCCTCCGTGCTGTGCTCCCCAGCCAGCTCCAGATCTTGGGTGAGGTCTGCACCATCTCCTGCGCTGAAGGTTTTGTCTCTGTGCCCGGAGTCGGGAGCGCAGGGTGTGGCTGGTGAGCTTGGATCCACGGCTTTGCTCGGGGTGCTCGTGGAGGCAACCTCTGGGCTGTCACCAATGTCCATCCTGCCGAGCTGTAAGGACAGGTCTAAGGCACTGCTCTCCAAATCTGATCTCTCAAGGTCTGGCTCACTGCAGTCACCGGGAATGGCGCTGCCCTGGGCAATCAGCTCAGCACCGTCAGTCCCTTTCACTTTCATCACCACGATGTTGCAAAGCTTGCCGTAGTAAGTGAAAGCCAAGAGGTTTCCTGGCAGGACTATTTTCCCATCTATGAGAAGGTTAAAGAAAAAAAAAAGACAAAGATGATGCTATTTCAATCTATTTTGGCACAAATTAACACTCAGACATTATTACATCAGAATAATTCTTTATAGGGAAGCTTAGAAAGTGCTATAAATTAACAGAAGTTAATTAGGAGGTGATTTCAGGTTCTTTCAATGGTCCTTTTGTGCACAAGCAGGCTCTACTGGATAAACAGTTGTCAGTAACACATGTAATCTCCCATACTTAAACTCATCATTAATTTCAGCTTTTTAAACTTCATACAAAGGGCAGATTTTGGAATTAGTATTGTGAGAAGCAAAAGTTTTGTATTCACTACCTTGAATAACTTACCATGCTTTTTTAGTACACCTATCACCTAATGAAGAGCAACCTGACTTATTGACCACCAACATAAAAAAGAGAATTCAGAGATTGGGATTTCAAGTTAACGTTGATCCTTTAACTTGTTATTAATGTGCAGCAGTGAACTCTTCCTCACAGCGCAAGTAAACTCTGAAGTGCAACACAGTGTCAGCCTGAAGGGAACAGGGACAGATCCCTGAACAAAGTAACATCCCTTATTTTGCCATAAGCCCTTGATTAAGAACATAAAAGGAAACTGTTCGCTCTTGAATCCAGAACTACAAACATTGACCAGTCAAAAGAGAAGCAGCAAAACTCATACCAAGGTTTCTCAGTAGACAGACAGACATTTCCTCAGCATTCACGGTGGCATCTTTGTCCCTGTGGTAGGAAGGAAAAAAATTGGTTTTTTCCAAGCACTTAAAAATAAAACCACAGTCCACAGCACTTGACAGTCTTCATATCATATGGATTTAACCCTGAAGATATGAAACATATAGCAACAAAAGAAGTGTACCTATTTAATCTGGGGCTAGTTCTGCCAAACAAAATGCTGTAATTAACAAAATTTTAAGTTGTATTTATCATTTCTTAGGATCACAAATAGGCAGTGCAGGCATCTCACCTGTCCAGTCACGATAATTGTTGCTACAGGTCCTGAACTGAGAAGAATTCAGATCAGGCATGTCTTTTTCAGCCTTGTATACGCAGAGACACAACCTCTATTGACTAAAACAGTGCCTTGAGCATTTACACATCCATTAGAAAAACACTCCAAGTTTTCCCCACAGAACATTTTGCAGTCGTTTAGTTAACTGGCTCAGAGCTAAGACTCACTTCATCAGTTCTGCAGAGGGAAATCCACAACCTCTGTAAGCACGGACACCTGGGTGTGAGTTCCACGCTGAAAAGCAGCGGCACCGAAGGCACTGAAAGCAGCTGCTGCAGCTCAGTGTGAACAACGGGGGGAGCCCTAAGCCTGCAAATGAAAGCCGTCTCTCGGCTTTTAAGGCTCAAGACAGCAACCTGATGGAAAACAGGTGCACAAAGTTAATTCAGAGGACACTTCTTAATAGATCATTGCCTTTCCTGATCAGTAAACACAGAGTTATGTTGTTGGGGTCTGGAGCTGGGGATTGATTCTTTTAAGTGGAGGAAAAGCTAAATTATGCATACAAGCACAACGCAGAGAATGAACTACACCTGTGAAGCACAAGGAAGTGCTTGAACAATGGGACGTCAATTTATTCTTTTAGTAATTTATGTTCTTGTTTCTTACATGAAACTATGGCTCTCTGGACATCAGGAGGAATTTCTTCCCGGAAAAAAAAATCTGCAACTGACTGCCTGGGAGCTGTGATGTGAATTTAAGTGCTAGGACACTTTCAAAAGTACCTGTAAAGTAACTTCATTTAGGAAATAACTATAATCAGGCTCTGCAACAATCCAAATGCCAATTCTGTGAAATGATAAGAGGATGACAAATTTTGAAGGGAAGTGGTTGAATGAAAACCTCAATAAGGTGATATAACAAGTTCCATACCTCAGCTTTACATCGACTTCCTCTGCCTGGATGACTGCACCAGTCACAGGCTGCACAGTGACAGCATCACCTGGATTTACTTTCAGGTTCTTCTGCGTGGTTTCACCCAGCCCAATTCTCCCCCCTGGGAAGCCTGTGGTGGGCCAGGCAATACAGACCTAGGAAGAGTTTTCAAAGCAAACAGCTGTCAGTTGAGGTCTTGGCCCTCTCATTTCCAGTCAAGGTAAGCAATGATTTAATATGAAGGATTAGGTTAAAACCTGGTCCCACTGAGCAAGACACAAGGGACACTTGTGAGCTTAGATTTGATCTAAGACACTTTCAAAATTGAAGGGGCTGTATTTTGCTTACAAATGTGATAAAAAATTCCACCAGGACTCTCTACACATTCTGCAGATAACTCAAAAGCATACATTGTGCTGATCAGAAAATGCTACCCGTCAGTGAAAAAAAGATGAGCAAATAGCTATACACTTTATTTACACATAAGAGATGTGTGTGCTTATGCGAAATATAATATATACCCCATCTATTCACACGTGACTTATCAATTTATAGAAAAAAAAAAATATCAGCTGCATGGATTTTTCCAACAGATATAACTACAGCGTAGAAAAGGCAGAAGAGCACGTTCACCATCTTCCTCAATGCACGATCCATGCTGCTTCCATTAAATATAACAAGAACAAGCTAATAGAACAGGAAATGTACTTATAGGGTCAAGAAAGGGTCTCACCTCCTGCCGCCCCTCAGCGGAGGTGAGCAGGGCCGGCCTCCCTATGCAGAGATCCGCCGATTTCATGCTGTTCAGCGACAGCTGTGCCAGAGCTCTACGCAGCATCTTCGGGACTTTGTCATCTCCTCGAAAGAAAAAAAAAACAAATAAAGTTTGTTGGTTTTTTTTTCTCCCCTTCCCCTCAGTACACCCGGCGTTTCCCGCGCTCCCCGACAAGCACAACCTCGCTCGCCCTCAGGGGAGCGAGCGGAGCTCCGTGAGGCGCAGCCGGCGGGACTGGGAACACGGGCGGTCGGCACTGCCCCATCCACCGCCATTCAGCTGCCACCGGCATTTCCCCTTCCACGGGGATAAGAGCAGGTTTGCTGGCAGCCTAGACTGAAAGACCCCCAACCCCGGCCCCGCCTTTCTGAGGAGCCAGGAGCGCGGCTGGGCAGAGACTCCGATTCAAACGAGGCGCCCTCAGCGCGCCGTGCTGAGGCAGCCGGGGCTGGGGCTGCCCGTCCCCGCCTCCCGCACCCCGTACCTGCCTCCACAGCGTCGGCGACACGCAGCGCCAGCGGCCCGCCCGCGGCAGCTCCGAGGGGCGCATCCCGAGGGGAGCCGCCGCCCGCGGCCGGGCGTCCCTTGCTCTTCCTTCTGGAAGAGGAGGCGGACATGCTGCCCGCGGCCGGCGTAGAGCGGTTCCGGAGCAGAGGCCGGCGCCGCCCCGGGGGCGGCCGCTCCCCGCCCCGCTCAGCGCCATGGCGGGCCCGTGGCGGGCGCTGCGGAGGGCGCGGGGCTGGGTGGCCCTGACGAGGCTGCGGGCGAGGCCGGACAAGTTCGGGGGGGTGAGCGTGGATCTGGGCGAGCTGCGCGGCTCCCCGCGGCTGGAGCGGGCCGCCTTCGGGCGGTGGCTGCGGGGCAAGTGCCGGGCGGGGGTCCCGAGTCCCGGGGCGGGCGGGGGGCGGCGTGTGAGGGGCGGCGAGGGGCCCGCTAGGGGGCGCCCTCAGCCGCCGCCCTCCCCTCACGGACCCTGAGCCGCGGCCCGGAGGTGAAGGGCGCTGGCATGGGGGGAGCAGGGGGTCGTTCACAGAACCTTAGAATAATTAGGTTTGGAAAAGAACCTCTGGAGATCATCCAGTCTGATCGCCCGGAGCAGGTGGCACAGGAGTGACAAACCACAGCAGGTGGGTTTGGAATGTCTCCAGAGAAGGAGACTCCGCGCACCCACTGGGCAGCCTGTTCCAGTGCTCTGCCAGTCTCAGTGTGAAGTTGTTCCTCGTGTTGAGGTGAAACTTCAGGTGTTTTCAGTTTGTGGCTATTGTTCCTTGTCCCATTACTGAGCACCACTGACAAGAGTCTGGTATCATTCTCTTGGCACCCACCTTTGACATACTTGGATTGGATGGATGTGGTCCCATCTGAGACTCATCTTCTCCCGGTAAACAGGTCCAGCTCCTGCAGTCTCTCCTCATAGAGAGATGGTCTAGACCTCTCATTCTTTTTGTGGCCTCCACTGGACCACTCTACTAGTTCCTTGTCTTCCTTGTACTGAGGAGCAGAGAATGGGACACAGCACTCCAGAAGAGTAGTTTTCCCTGTTTCTCATGGCAGACCCAAATGGAAAAGCCATAATTTTGCACGTGAACACCAAGTTGTTGCACATGAAATGTTGAGCTGGCAGCCTCTGAGACTGCTGGTGAGTTTCTCCCTCCACCAATAGTTTTACCCTGTGGTAAATAACGTGGAAAATACAGATTTTTGCACATTACTGATAGCACTAGTGTGTGGTAAAGTTCAAAACAGTGCAGATCAAGGGCAAAGGGATCCCTGACCCTCCTCACTTCCCTCTCTTGCAGAGTCAGTGTCTCAGTGGCGGGATGAAGGCCGTGTTGCTGTCTGGCTCCATGTCCCCATCCTCCAGAGCAGCCTTGTGGCAGTGGCTGCTTCCCAAGGCTTTGCTTTCCATCACGCTGAGCAGGGCTCATCCACCCTGACACTGTGGCTGGGAGAGGGGCCCAGCAGGCTGCCAGGCTTCGCCACACACCAGCTGGGGGTTGCAGGTGAGTTATGGGAGCGGTTGCACCCTCAGAAAGTCTTAAAGGAGCCCTTGGGAGCCTGTTCAGTAGGAATTGTTCCTCTGTACAACCAGCACATGGAAACCAGCTGGCTCCTGCATTTTGGAATGAAAAAGTAACCACCAAAGTAGAGAAGAAAGCACTTCTCTGCTCCGTGTGCTTAGTATGTGTATTTATCTAAGCTATGTTCAAGTTAATGTCTGTAAATGGAGAAAACTTGACCCAACAGAGATTGTTGAGAAGCTAAAGCATCTATTAGCCTAAACTGCAATGGTCCGAAAGCTGATCTAAGCTGCCTAAGTGCCTAGGAGTCTTAAATCCAAACATATCTTTTACAAAAAAAACCCCAACAAAGGCCATACTCTTACCCATCTAGACCTCCCACAACCACAGCTAGAAAGCTGTTCCATAACTGAGAAAATTTCCAAGGATTTAGACAAGACAGTTTCCCTTTTTTTTTTTTTTTATTTTTTCATATAGCACAGCACAAGGGACTGATAATAAGCCAGTATTAATAACTAAGTGAAATTAGCTTCACCAAATTCCAGTGGTTGCGTTCTCTCACTCAGCAGAGTTCCACAGCTAAGCCATTACTTATCCCATTGCTCAGTTATCTGTAATTGGAGATTTGGACCCCTCACGTGCTGGTCAAGGGTTACATTAACACACTGAAATTACTGGGGAGAGCAAATCTCTCCAGCTGCAACCCTGACTTCTTTGTCCTTGGCTTGCAGAGACTCTGGGGAGTGTTACTTCTCGACTAAAAATCCAGATAGGAGGAACTCAGGAAAGATGGTTTGCTCTGTGTAGCAGCAGGTCAGGTGAAGTTTGGGGGAAAAAAACATCACTACTGGGAGTCTTCCGTTCCCAGGCCAGCAGAGGGCAGGGTGGATGCTGAAGGCGGCCTTGGAGGTTGTCAATGGGCATGTTGAAGCATGTTTTCCTGAGGTATGGAAACCTCACCATTAAAATATGTGGCATTAAAGTGGAGCGGGACAGAGCATTCTCCTCGCAAAAGCACCGGGTTACTCCTTGTGAGGAAACCTAAGTGAGAGAGAGGTTTTTCTGAAGTAGAACTTGCACAGCTGAAAGTGCTGCTTGAAAGGAAATCATGCAAGAGATTGTTGTTGTGACCCTGGTGGGCATCAGAAAGAACTATAAGAAAAATCATAACTCTGAAAAACTCGCAAATATTTAAAAATGTATTTTCAGAGCATAATTTTCAGCTGTGCAAGTACTTTGTACTGCTTTGCACTCTGTAAGTAGGAGTAATCTTTAAAGAAAACTTTGGAAAGAGCAGGTATATGGATTCCATAATTTACTGTATGGATTTTAAAATGGTACAACATATAATGTATGTGTTCGTTTTTCAAACCTGTATGCTTTTAGTCTTTATTGGGATTTTCTTTAAAGGACGTAAATACTCCAGGAAAGAATTCTAGGCAGCTGAAAGTGTGAAAAGTGTAAAATGATGATTGCTATGTGGGGTTTTTTTGTCCTTTGTTCTGCTCCCTGTCAGTGGATCTGGAACACATCCCAAAAATACATGGATACCACCTGGTAGATTTTCTCCGTTATCTTTCTACTTTAGGAGGGAGACCTGGGGTAGTGGAAAGGCTCCACTATATTTTTAATTAATTTTATTGAAATATTAAAGTATTTAAATACTTTGATATTGGGGAGGGGGTCAAACACAAGGCTTTCTTTACTCCCTAACCAAAAAGTATTTTAGGACGTGTCTGCAGTAAATAAAATCAATTTTCTGGTGAGAGTCCCCATCTCAAAGCCGTGGCCAGTCAGTGAAATGCAGGAGTCAGTCCCGTGAGGATCCTGAAAATGGAAAGCAGAGATGTGGAGAGTGGCTGGCTGGCCAGCAGGAAGCCAGCACGGCAACAGGGAGCAGGTAGCGAGTCTCATTGCCAAGTAGACCAGCAGCTGGTTTTCCTCCTGTCTGGAGTTTTCCCACGCAGCAAACGCAGCACAGCCAGGGCTTGTGCCTCAGGACCGAGTGCAGCCAAGTGATGACAAAGGTGTGAATAAGCAGGGTCAGGTCATGTTTTACCAGACTGGATAGAAAGTGGCCAAGCAGAGAGTAGCAAATGTTACTCATTGGGCTTGGCCATTATTGTTTAGAAATAGTGGAATATGTGATGTGTCTCCCAGCTAAGTTACTACATCCGTTTGTAGGCGGCAGGATTTTCCACATGTGCGAAGGTACAGAGGAGTCTCTGGTGTATGTAGTGATTAACGTGTTTTTAAAAAGCATTTCCAAAATTCTCTGAGGAGGATGTGGCCTGCCATTCAGCAAGTGACATGTTTGTAAACGTGCCACGCAACAATGGCATGAGAGGACAAGCTGAGGAAGGAAAGTAAAGGGAGAGGAAGAAAAGTGAAAGGCATTTCCTTCCCCCTCACATGCTCTACAAGCCTTACAACACAGCTGTTACTTGCATTGCTACCACCTTAATCCACCTGTTGAAACAAAGTCCTTGGAGTTGAAGGACTCCGGGAAGGAGAGCCTACACACACATAGGATTGTCAGCCTTTGCCAGTCCTGGTACTTAGGGAAGTCTGAAACCAGCAGCTGCTTTACTGTGACTTAAAAGTAGTTCCCAAGGTGTTTCACAAATACCTGCTCCTGTCTGCTGATGCTTATACTGCAGGCAGTGGTGTCTGCACTCATTCTCTGCTTAACAAGTGCATCTCAACACTGAAATCTTTGCATGCATTTTTACATCAGTCATAAATAAAACAGGTGGGGTAAACATACTTTTCTCCTCTGTTACTTATAATCTGGAGTTATTGGAGGGATTCTTTTTTAAATGCTTTATAAAATGCTTTTCTTGCCTGTTTCCCAAAAGAGAACATCCAAAAACTAAGTGGTATTGTAATAGTGATTACCTGGTTGGGTAAAGTATAAACCTTTCCAGAAAGTCTTTCTGGCATTGGATGATTTAAACCTCCACATTTGTAGCAGGAGGGAGAGTTTTAAAAACTACAATTCAGGGCAGTCAAGCTCTAATCTCACTGATGCCAACCAGGTGTGGCCCAGTGAGGGAACAAATCCTGTTAGTGTGTTTTCTTCCCTCTTGCTCTGCATTTAGGTGTCCCCTAGCAGATATTCTGATTACCTCACTGGGAATTTCACTGCCAAAAATTACGTTCACAGGCTTCAATTTCAGGGGTACAGAGAAGAGCAAACACACTTTCTGTTTGATTCAAACGGCAGTTTCCTGCCTTCATCAGCCCTCCCTGGCCTCAGCAAACACTTTGGCTGAGAAATGGCTTTTCTAGAAAACAAATCCTCTAATCACAAAGTTCCTTCTGCTTTCCTTTTGTTGTCTCCTTTAATCATTACAGTAGTTGGACTTGGACACTGCTAAATATTTACAGGAGGAATGAAATCATAAAGTCACAAGCCACGGGGAGGCAGATATGTGACTACCCTCTTAAAGCACGTCCTTTGACATATCTTGAAGGAAGACTGGTACTTCATCTTTGAAATATCCTCCTACACACAACTCTGCCATGTATTATTAAAAAACAGGATGTTTTTAGCTGGACACTCATTCCTTAATAATTCCTTCCTTTGGGCATACTTCCCCATAGCATTTTAAATGCACATATCATCACAGATGTGCCAGTATCCTCTTCCTCCTGCTGTAAAATGACATAAGCATTTTGTTACAGTTAACCTCTAATTTGAAAGCCATGCATGAGTGATGTGGAAAAGATCCTGGTAAGTTGCACCACAGCACTCATCCTGCTCACCACAGCGCTCTTTAAAATCTGAGAAAAAATACCTGCTTTAAAGGAAGGACATTTTCAAAGTATGACTAGTGATTATGACATAATTAAACATGAAAGCACTTGGGTTCCAGAAAGTAGGAAAACTTGTAATCTGTGGGAGAAAGTCATGGGCTGAGCATGAGGGCATAAGGAAAAGCTGCACTTCTCAGACAGGTTTTTTCATCAAGGTCTTTTGTCACTTCTCCACTTGGAAGCAACCCTTTTTGATTGAGAAGTTGACCCAGATTATGGTGCAGTTCCTGTCATGAGTTGTTAGCTGGGTAGTGCCAGTTCAGAGACAGTGACACAGCTGAACATTATCTGTGCAGTCAGCCCAGAGTACTAAACCTGGTATGTTATTAAACCAAAACCACTCAAACCTTCACTGCAGCAGATGGGGGCTTTGTTATGAATTTCACGAAAACTTGAAATGTGAAATTTGAAAAAGAGAAAAATTTGTCCCTGTTAAGGCTGGCTTCTGAGCCAGAGTCACTGGAAAATTCCCTGTTATTTGAGGAAGATTACAGGCACGTCTCTGCTGAAGCGAGTGGCTTCGGATTGTTTGGGTAACCTCTTGATCTTGCATTCTTTAGTTCTGATACTAACACAAGCAAGTTTTTCTTTTCATTTCTTGTCTAATCTGGAACTTAAATGTTGCAATTATTTATCTTGGTACTGCCAACTTTGAATTTTTATACGGGATACTTAACCTTTTTCTGATACTTTGTTGTGCATCTGTTTTCCACTGACAAACCACTTTGTGATTCATCCATACAAACCTTGCTAACTGTACATTAGGGGTTTGTTATGCTTTATTGAACATTGTCCAACACCCACCTCTTTTTCAATGTTCTTTCTATACCAGGTGCTGTTTTAGATGAAAGCACTGGAAAGGTGTTGGTTGTACAAGACAGAAATAAGGTACGTTTGTTGCAGGATTATAAGACAGAGAAGTTCATTTAGATAAGCTTATTTTGTACTATAAAACAAAAATGTATTTTTATTCCAGTCCAAAATTGTTCCAACATTGAAAGTTACTTCCTTTTACAAGTGTCTTAAACACATATATCAGCAAATCACTGAATTCCATATTAAGGGGAAAAAAAAAACCACTCTGAAAATCAACAGCTTTGTTATAACTGCAGATTGATTCAGCAGAACTAAAGTATCCTTCCTGCTTGGAGCTTTCTGTTTTCTCTTGTAACTGACCCAGGAGTCCCTCATCTCATATTTGGATCCATGCAGACCTCTGAAAAATCCCCATGGCTTGAAACAGATTTTGAGAGGATACTGATTTGGTTTGGTTTCCAGAATTCCAGGCGTACCTGTGGCTTTAAACAAGCAGTAGCATGGTTGGCCGTGACCTGGAGACCACATTGGTCCAGCAGGTGTAGAGATCTTGAATTCCTCACTCATGGAAGCGCCCATCCTCACTACAGTGGATGCCAGACCAGAGCAGGGCTGTGGTGAGGGTGGCTCGTGTGATGTGGCCTGAGGTCACTCCATCCATCACTGAAATGTCTTCCAGCCCCTAGCAGGCTAACCCAGGTTTGAACTCGGCTGCTGCAGAAAGCTCTCCAGCTCACTGGCAGCTGCCTGTGCTACTCCATTCAAGGGACATTTAGCCTCCATGATGCTTCCATTTGCAAGTTAAAGTATTTCCTGTTAAAACTGCACGAATTAACTCTCTAAGAGAGTGAGATTAATGCAGTTTTAACATGAAACAATCAGAATTTTCCTAGGTAGACTGAAATACACTTGGATGAATCATTTTCATTTTATACAGTTGAAATGTGTCAGAATCTCACTGGCTACATTCTCCTGTGGTTCCTGAAATAGCTACTAAGACTTTTCTCCTCAGAACCCAAAACATCACTTCGTTAGGACCCACAACACAATTAATGAGCTTCAGTGAAAGAGTGCTTTCACAGGCAGGTTCAATCATACCACACTGAATTTGTAACACAAAAGACATTCTTCCTCTGAACTTATTTCCTGTAATTGAAAATGTTTATTTTTCATTTCTGTGTTTTATATTTTTACTTAAAATAAAGTAAAATGTCGAGGACTTTCAGGCTTTCATTCAGCAATTACCCATTAAAGCATAAACCTACATCTCATGCTGTGGACTCCAAAAGTGGTTCCAGCTCCAGAGAGTCTCCAAGGACAGAACAACACATTGTAAACATTAGAAACATGACATTAATTTACCCTTTTATACAAAAAATATAAATGTGCATGCTTACCTTTTAGTAAATATTTTAAGCAGATATCAGGGTAAAAAAAAATGAATAAATTAACAGCTGTTGGAATTCTAAGAGGTGTTTGGGTTTAATTGTGACAGGACAATTCCACAGCACACAAAGATTTCCACGAAGTAAAAGTAAATCTGAAAGCCAACAGACAAATATATGTATTTTCCATCTGCACTATTTTTAATCTATTACTTTAAATTCCTATCCAAGCCTTTTAAGAATGCCCAGGAAAAAAAAATAATTTCCAATGTAGTCATTAGGGTTTCAAATCACTGGAAAGCACACAGCTTCCCTGCTATGCTGCAGAGACAAAAAAAGCTTTTTTTGGGCCAGCGTGCCTTTTTACTGCAGTTATTTCTAGGAGAAGGGTAACTTCTTCCTACATAAACTTTTAACAAGGAAAGAAATAGAAAGTACATGGAAGTAAAGGTAAAACCTACAAATCTTTGTGCCCTTGCAAGAGGTGCAGGGACTGGGACTCCTTTAGCAGTGTGAGTAACAACACCAAGCCTGCACTTCGTGTTTTAATACTGAACTTTATTGCAATTCAATAAATGTTTCTATACATAAACCACACACAAGCCCTCATTTCTTGTATTCCATGAAAATGACAAGTTACATTAAATGATCATTACAGACACATCTTAAAGCCAGTGCAGTATAGAACAGTACAATCATAATACCTGTTTGTAAGATTAAATATATATACATTTTTTAAAAGCCAAAACAATGGAAGTGGAATACATTAGTGATTAAATATAAGATTATATAGTCTATAGCAGCTTTTTTTTTTTTAATATTCAACTACTCTATCTAGCAGCAACATTGTCTAATGACTGTTGGACAGTTTGCATTTTCAATCAGTAGGTGTTTTGTTCCAATAGTTCATACAGACTGTAGCCATCTCTGATCATCACATCAACAGGAACAAACAAGTTCCTACTTACTGATATTCGTAAAATAACTACTGCAACTTCAACAAAAAAGTTATGTGTCAATTGTCTCTTTTGTATTAAAGAGTGCAGCACAGGCTGACTGTTTCATTAATGGATTTTTTCCCCCAATACAGACTATAAACGCATGGAAGTTTCCAGGAGGTCTGTCTAATCCAGGAGAAGACATTGGTAAGTTCTGTGAGAACAGGTCAGCCATCAGCTGAACTATAAACACATGAACACTGCTGAAATACAGCCTGATCTTTGTCGCTCCTGTGATGGATTGTTTCCTTCAATTAACGGTGAATAGATGGAGTGACACAATCCTGGGACCCTAATGGTAACAGGGTAGCATGTTCAGGACAAAGAAGTTTTGTGTTTGTAACATTTACTCTTTTCCACACTTTTCTTTTGAGTGCTTGAGGCCAGCTAAGTTTTTGTAGGCTGGTCAGATATGCTGCAATATGAGCCAGAAGTGCAGAGGATTAAGGTAATCCATATGTAGCCCAAATAAAACTGAAACAGGGAGCTCTCGGCTCACACTGGAGTTAAGGGCAATGACCTCAGGGATGGACTAAGCAAAAATTTCCAACTCTCCCTTTTTATGTGCAAAACAGAAATAAATGCACTTGCTTCCTTCCACCCCCTGCACTTGATTAGCTTCTCCTTGGCACAGAGCCAGGGTGAAGTGCAGGGCCTCAGTCCTGGGGGCACATACTCCAAACAAAGACGTGAGGCATTCCTTTGGTAGGAAACAGTGCTGGCTTGAGGACTCATTTCTCTCCAACACAGCGCAACTGGTGAACACTGCTTGCAGTTTATCTTCACAGGTGAATGAATGAACAAGGGTGTTTATGGAGAGAGAGAAAATCTGCCCTTTTTCTCCTTGTATCTCAGCCCTTAAAATCATGATCCGTAGGCTGGTTACTTCTTAAGCCCAGGTTTCCTGACTGTTCTATATCTTAGAAATACCTACTTTAGCAGTCTCCCTACAACAGTGTGTGGTAGGGCTGCAGTCCAGTTATTACTTCAATTCATGAAGAAAGTTTCTTCTTGTCAGGATATGGCTGAGTTTAGTTTTTATAACTCATGAGTCATTTTTTTAAGTCTTTCTGTCAAACCTGGTAATTGAAATCAAAAATATTTGCTGAATAATGCAATGGAACGTGGTGAAATGGATCCATGTTTTCAAAAGAATCCCAAATGCCATGGCTGTTGTCTAGCCAGGCTCCTCCTCACTTCTAGTGCCAGCAGCAGCAGGACTTTTGTACTTGAGGGAGCCACAAATGACCAGCACTGGTGTTCCAGTGGGATTCCCCAGAGTGATACTGCTACTGAGCACAACAGCAGCCATCCCTCACTTAACAGGTGAGACTATGGCTGGAGCCTGGACTCAGAACCACCCAGGAGAAGAATCTCTTACAGCTTCCCTCCCGCCACTTCTAAACTTCAGAATAATAAAAGTTACTATTCTCTGCATCACAGCTTATATTACAAGAAGATATAAATTAGTGAAGCATAAAATATAACAGAGCCTAATTTTCCTTTCTCATTCTTACACCAAACCTTAAAAACACAAGTCAGTCAAGGGACTAAATTTCAAATTACAATTAAAAATTGCTACTGCAATGCTTAAAATCCTTTGGTTACATGAAGTGACAACATGCAAGGCTGCCTACTTAAATGAGTGCCAACTGACTCCTGCAAGTGACACCAAGAGTTTCATGATTCAGATTAAGCAAAGTGCACACATTTTTGTATCTGAGTATTTCTGAAACTCCAGCCCTAGTGTTTCTTCTAGTTTAACTGTCATTAGATATTTATACATACACACACACATTTAAATAAAAGGGAAACAAAACAGCACTTCATCTAAAAGCAAAGCTCAAAGCTTAAATGAAATCCCTCATTACTGCAATTTTCTTAACTACAGCCTGCCTCAGCATTCCTCATGATCTCAGTTCACTTCCATGTAACACAGCCCCTTCCTTGCCCACTAACAAAGAAACCTGCAGGGAGTTAAAATTTCCAGTATCTAAAATCACCCCTGAAATGTCTGTTTTGTTCCCCTCTGACTTGGCAAGATGCAAGCTTCCATAGGATGGTGAATCTCTACGAGTCTTTTAAAATGCATTTGCTTTTGGAAGCAAGTCAGCACACATTCCTTACTGAAGATGAACTAACAGGAGCAGACAGCATTGCACAAGAGTTCTGTACATTGACCACTCAGAACAGACACGACCAGGAGGTTACATTAATTTGGGAAAAGACAGTATTTAACCCACCAGTAGTTACCCCAGGCAAGTTGGATTTGACTTGACTGTGATGAAATTGCAGATTTCGGGGAAATGAGTGGAATATTAAAAAGCTTCTTTGGGGCTCGTGAATTTGTTACTGAAGAGAAAAATCTTCTCTCTGGAGGAGTTGTGGATGGATGGGTGGTTCTCTGGCTGTGACTGCAGCACACAGACCCTGCAGACCCTTCAACTTCCTGCTGCGTTTGTGGTGAGGAATGTTAGCACTGACCTCACTCTGGCTGGGGCACACAGAATGCACACGTGCAGCACAGATGCAGCAGAGATGCAACATGCTCGCAGCATGTTTCCTGCAAGAACGGGCTCTGTGTTGCACTGGTGCTGTGGCATATTTGAAATGTCACCAGACTCTAAAGGTACATCTTGAAAAGGACCTGGCACCAACTTTCACTTTCTAAAAAGAGTTTTACCCATTTTGTTACCCCTTGGGGTGAGGTGCAGAGAAACTGATCCGATCAAGAGAACTGACATCAGTACAGGTGCAGGTGCACAGAGTCTGAACCTGAGACTGGGCAGGGGCAATGAGAGGGATGGAGATCCAAAGGACTGCAAAGACAGTGCAGTGCTTGAATTAACAGATCAGTGGAGCCAGCAGCCATCAGTGTCCACTACAAACCACACCCCGTACAGCATTACCAAAGTAATTCTGTAGGATATACACAGGAACAACACACAGTAATTACTTCTGTTTGGGGGCCAAAAAAATCAGCTTATCCTTGTGCTGGAAAAACAGACTTACGTTCTGAAAACCTTATGAAGCAGAACAGAGAACATGCTGAGTAAGAGGCTTTCCACCTTTCCAGAAGGTTTAAGGAGTGCTAAATTACTCTCAGATGTATTGTGAGGATTGCTCTTTCCACCCAGGAGACACAGCAGTTCGAGAGGTTTTTGAAGAGACTGGCATCAAGTCGGAGTTCAAGTCCATCCTAAGCATCAGGCAGCAACACGAACACCCCGGAGCCTTTGGGAAGTCAGACATGTACATCATCTGCCGCATGGAGCCCTCCTCCTTCCACATCAGCTTCTGCCAGCACGAGTGCCTCCGGTGCGAGTGGATGGACCTGGAGGAGCTGGCCAGGACGGAAAACACCACACCCATCACCAGCAACGTGGCCAAGCTCTTACTGTTCGGGTACCGGGAAGGGTTTGATAGGATTGACATAACCATGAGGGAGTTCCCAGCTGTCTACACAGGCCTGTTCTATAAACTCTACCACAGGGAGCTGCCCGAGTCCTACAGAAACATGACGTGATAGCAATACATTTCACATTTCCTTATAGTAATAATTTAGAGTTATTATTGCAGTGTTGCATATTACAGTTATCTGTGGACTTCTTTCTAGGTAATTATTAGAATGTAATTGTTCTCTAATAAGCTAAGATATAAATTATTTTTAAAGGTAATTATTGCTATAAGTGTGCATCAGGTTTGTTCTCCTCTACTCCGTAAAGCAAGCACAAGGTAAATAAAATACATAAGTACCTAGAAGAAAACAGAAGTGTTACTGATCCTGAAAATATATTCTGCAAGTCATTTTATCTCACACACACTGGCACAATAGGTTTAAAGAGCAATATAAAGACAGTATGAAACATTCATGGTTTAATCTGGTATCTGCAAAAGTAGTTATAATATCAGCAAATAATTGCTTATATTTGGCTACTTCGGAGAGGAGTAGGAAAGGCGACATCTTTAGTGCTGGTGTGGCATCGGTGCTCAGAATCTGCCATGGAAGTCAGCTTTTAGCAGACATGGGAAGGAAAAGGATAGCTTTCTGTCCAGGTCCAGTTTTTGGTCCAGGTTTGTACTGTCCAGTTCTTTTTAGTGCCACGTACCAATCCGAGTATTTCCGTGACCGGTAAGTGTTGTAGTTATTGGATTCCAAACGCTCAAAAAAGAAACATTCTTCTGTTGCGTATTTCTAAAAGGGAAAAGAGAAAGCATTACTGGTGTAGCACCACAAATCAATTCTTCACATTCAGGGGACTAACTTAGCAAGAATGTGAGCAGTACCTTGGCTTTAAAGAAATAGAGATTGACTGTTTCACGACTGAAGAAACTGTGAATTTATTGATTTATTGTGAAAATGTTGTTAAAAGCACCTACAAGAGGTTTTTACCTATGGTTCATTTATTGTCTCTAACACAGACCAAGCAGCTTTTAATTTGCTTTTACTGTGTATTTCCTTGTTCTGATCAGAAAATGTATAAAGAAGCCTTTAAGAACCAAAACTTTAAAACTGAGTGTAGACAATTCAGTACAATTGCCCAAGGTGGAAATTCAGGCACATCAATAAAGGCTGAAAAAAGAAAAGTCCTTATTTCTCCCCAAAGTATACGTGACACCAGTGCTTTCCTACAGTACGTTGTCAATGTAAACATTTTGACATAAACACCAGCATTCAGGTGACAAATGACAACTCAGGCTTCATGAACTATGTATTCCTTAACATCTGCCAGAGGTGACATTTCAGGAGCTGTACTGCTGTCCAACAAGAGCAGGACGCCAGCCACTGACTGCACTGTCAATCTCAGCACATGGAAAAACCTTGGATATCTGAGCTTTTTCCTTTCAAACACACTTCAGTCCGGGCTGCATCCAGAGTGCAGATCTGGCAGTAGAAGCTTTCACAGCACCTCATGAAACACCTGAACTCTGCTCAAATTAAATGCAGGTTATTCTCACAAACATTCTTTGAGCACAGTTTGAATCTATAACATCAAAAGACAAGAATTTCCCTTCGAGTCAAGTCCTTGAAGTCTGGCAAAATCTCGCTGATCGCAGTGAAACCACACAAGCACAATGGAATGAACAGGTCATATCCTTAAATAACAAATTATTTACCAGAAAATACAAGTTAGTCAAAATTCGTCCTTTCATGAGAAGTTTGGGAAATTTCTTCGTTAACTGAAATCATCACATTTCATTCCATAAAACGAAAGTATTTCATTATAATTAAACCAGAAAGTCAAAATAAACCATATCAGATGGGAAACATTTCTGGTTTTCCATCAAAGAATCTGATGGAACAGACGCATTTCTGCACAGGTATTTTCAGTTAAAAGTGTATTTTCCAAGGGGAAACTTTCACTATCTGCATTCACAACCCGGCATTTCCTCCAGTGCTAGGGATCACCTCTCCCCCACGACTGAGCCTGATAGTAAAGAGCATGAAAATGATCAATTAAAAGCTGCATCATCCAGATTTCCAGACAAGAACGCAACGCACTGCACCCCCACGCAGATCACCAGGGTGAGCAGTGGTCCACGGGCTGTAAATCATCCTGCAAAGCCCAGCTCAGAACAAACCCTGCAGCATGTCTCAACAAGTAATTACAAAAACATCCAACAAGACGAAAAACAGGCCTGAAGAAAAATTTACAAACGTATTTCCGAAAATGTTAATTTATTTGTAAAACAAGGACACTGCAAATTGATCCTGGACGCTGAAAAGTAATTAAAGAACCCCAGACATTAAAAAGGACAGAGTAACACTTGAGTGACTGATGGATTAGAGGACTAAATTATGTGTTTAAGAATTAAAGTTCCATGAAGTTTTAAAAGAAATTTCAGCAGTGTTTTCATCATGTGCAGTTTACCACAGACATTTCCCCTGTACGCTCTTTGCGAGCTCTCGTGAAACACAGCCCTGCTCTAACTGAACAAGGGACGCTGGCAAGTAGAAACAGTTTCTTGTATGTATTTAGAGGCAGAAAATGCTAAAGGCACAGCCAGCCACAGACTGCTGGAAGTCACAGCACAGAAATCCACATGGAAAAACATTGCCAGTGCTACAGAAAACAGCCATGAAATTGCAGCAGCATTTGTTAGGCTGGTTGGAGAAAAAAAGTTTTGAAAGACTAGAGAGTTTCCACCTATGAATAACAACAATGTTGTGTGCAGCAAACACGATTCAAGGAATACCCATTTCCAGAAACAACACCAAAGGAAAAAAAAGTTTTACAAGCTCAAGTTAGAAGCAAAAAGTGACCCAATTTTACGTATTCTGAGAGAGCAATTCCAAGTGACTGGACAATACTTTCCGAGCGTTTCGCTTTATAGGAATTCAGCAATTGGAATTGCTGCAAGGGAAGCACGTTCTACAACCAAACCCACCATGCAGCAGCAGGTCAGAAGTCCCAAATATAAACACAGCCCTGTGTTTCTGTTTATCATTTTACAAATAGTGTTTAACACCCTATTTTGACCATTCCCCATCGCTCAGGGTACGAAGTGCGATTAGAATGGGAAGCCGAATGCCACCGCACCAGCACCACAGGAAATTCCCAATTATCCTTAACTCAAGAATAGCACAGTGGACAACTCCTCACATTTTCTTCAACTGAGCTGTCACACAGTATCCGAGTAACTTGAAGCAGGTTCTTTAACTGCATTCCCGAGCCCACACGAAACTCCCTGGAGCCAGAACTGAGGAGCGCCCTGGGGAGCCCTGCTCCTGTGAAACCACTTTCAGTCTCATTTCATGGAGGCAAAGAGCGGAATCAGAAATAATTTCTGCAGCCCCTGTCATGGCTCCTTCATTAGCTGCAGTTCAGCCAGGGTGAGGAATGCACATTCTTAGCCCAAGCCACGGAGGGGACTTGCACAGAAGCTGAATGGGGCTGTGTGAATACACAAAGCACCAGGGACTCTTGCAAACCAAAATTCTGGTAGGGTGGATGCCCTGCAGTGGTGCTTCAGCAGGCACTGAAGGATATAAATGCGGATGAGGGAATTATAGTGCTTAGGTCTTATAAGAAAAATGAATGTGACTGCAGTTCTTAAAGCAAAAATTATCATCTGGCTCTGAGAGACATTAACTCTCAGAGACTGCTGCGTGCACTGGCTTTAAAACAGGGTTAAAAATTCAGCTGGTACCAAAAACATACAAGAGCTTAAACTAAAACTAGTCTCACTAGAGAGCAGCTTAATTTACCCACATTTATATAACTTTTAAAATTTTATCATCATATTTTCAAAAATATTTTTCTTGCTAGTTTTCTAGCTAGGAAGTAGAAATGCCCAAAAAAAACCCAAAAAACCTTGATTCTCTACAAAGAGGAAAATGAGAAAATAATTTACACAGATTAGTACCATGAAGGTAATTTTTTTTTTAAGAAAGTTGCTTTACTTTCCACTTCAAAGAGGTCTTTTAAAATTGCTTTATGTGGAAGTAAGTGAAAGAGAAAAAATTACTCCTGAGGGTAAAAAGGCAGACACTTTATTCTTCATTTGTTTTTATAACTTCCTGGTCACTGTGATTTTTTCTCTCTCAGACAAGCCATTCCTGTTAAATTTTGCAGCTCCTAGCTAGGGCAGAAATACCCAAATCCTCCTAATTCCTATTTCAAATAATTGACAGAAGCTGTGCAGAGCTCATTTCTCCACCTGATAAATCCCACCCCGAGCAGCTGAGCAAGTCGTGCAGGAAGAAAGGCTACACGCACCACACAGAGCAAGGGCAGGACACAGCAACACAGAGACATCAGGGAAGTGCTGCTTACCAAGGCCAGCAATCTGCCATCCTCCTTCATGGCCAGGAAGCGATTGGCACTGACACCTTTGATGGACACCACGCCTCGTTCCTCCGCCTGAAGCTGCAGCTTGACTGCAAACAAAAAAAAAAAACAACAAAAGGTTTCACAACCACCGTGGGATCGCAGCACTTGACTGCTTCAAACCCTCCACCACAGAAAGCTTCAATCTTCATTTTGCAGAAAGGCAGCTTAAAACCCATGAAATTCCTTGAAAGGCCACTTATGGCACAGTCAACTGCTCCCAGAACATGGAAATTTTTCACGGCAAATTTTCTAGAGGTGTCTCTCCATGTTTGCAGAACAGCCTCAGACACTGAACGCACACAGCTCTGTACAGGCAGACTGTCAGCGAGTCTAACTGAGATTATCCAGGTCCATATCACTCCTAAGGGCCCTGGCAGGTCCCAACAGAAAAATACCCATTCGTTTACCTCATCCATCCAACAAGTGGGTGGAACAAACAAGGAGAACTGCAGCGTTAGGTGAAGGCAGCAAAGGCACAAGAGACAGCGTTACATAAAGCAGGAACATGTTTTGCATCAATTAAAAGAAATTAAAGACTTTATAGAAATGAAAACCTGTAAGGTCCTATCAAACAGCTTTCAGCTGCTACTTGTGAATTATTAACAAAAAGCCTTAACTGATTTCTGTAGCCATAAATCAAACCCAGTAGTTTGGATGAACACGTGAAAGCTTCCCCTTTCGCCTGTTGTATACAACATCTCAGACAAGAGCTTCCTTCACCCACCTGCTTTGGTTCAGCAGGGACTTTGCTCCCTTTGGAGATGCAGTTTTAAATAGCTTGGGTTTTTCAGCCAACAGAATAAATTCCTGAAGTGACTGTAAATTTTGGAGAAGGAGCATCTCTTGAGATTCAGAGAGAGGTTGTTGCTTGTTTGGCTTTTTGTTGAAGGGGGAAAAAAGGCGGTACTGAAGAAACCAACCGAAACTCCAACACCAGGAATACAGGGAATGTGAAACTGTTGGGATAACTGCTGCAAACCCTTTTTCAGGGTAAAAGTAAAAAGTCAGATGCAATTTCATCTCAGAATCAAGTATCCAAAATACAGCGCTCCCAAGTTAGGAGGCCAAAATCGGACTTGTGAACAGCTCCAAACACTTCGGTGTAACTCCTTAGCCTTTGGGGAAGCAAGAACTTGGAAGAGTGCTCTGGGCAGGGACTGTGGGAAATGGACTTTTGAGATGTGCCCAAGCACACAGCTTTCACCACACACTTAACAAGAAACAGCTGTGGAACAGCTGAAAATTAATATTAATTACTGCAGTACTGACTTATGATGCTTCGTGACTTTCTCTGGACAAAAACACACACAAAATCCTACAGCATCACACCAGGCCAGAAGTTCAAATTCTGTAAAAATAAACTTCTGGTAAAGGTTTGTAAGTCCTGTAAAAATCTGTATAGTTTGGAGAAGCTTGTGAAAAGAATCAAAAAGCCCCAAGGTATTCCTGCAGAGTTTGAAAAGAGCTGCAATACTGAAAGCCTCAAAAGGAAAATCAGCTTCACTGGATTTTCCTCTCCAACTCCAAAAAACATGTGAACAAACAGAACCAGAACAGTACTATGAGTTTGTCAGGTTTCAGTGTTATTTTACAGCTTTATTAATGCAGTGATTATTTGCCACAGCCACACTAAACTGGAGATGCCAAGATACAGCACAGCCTTACTGATCAAGCACATTTTGACCACATGATCGTCACCAGAAGCGACAATTTTAGGTTTAGCTCACTGCAACTAAACTGATTGTAAGAGAAATTTATCACTTGACACCACACCTTTTGCAGCCTTTGGTCACAAACAGCAACAGTGCAGACTCCATTCATCACATCTACTCCCAATACTTGTTTTCAGCACAAGTGAACCTCAAAACCCCATCCATGAAAGTCAAATCATTAAGACATTTGTAGCCCCTCAAAAGTAGCAGATTGTTGTGAAGGAGTTCATTAACCACGGATAAAAAGACTCATTTTCCCAGATACTCTGGCACTCCTTTGAGGGCCCCTCGTGTTATTTCCCTGTTCCCATTCATGCCCTGCAATCCATGAGGAACGCCAAGCACAAGGCTTGATGCCTGCTGGTGCTGTGAGAACACAGAGCTCTCCTGCTGAGCAAACATCCCCAGGACTGGGGCTAACTCATCGCTAAATTATTAAATAAAACAATACAACCAACTCAAAGGAACCAGGAAATTTACAGCTCCTACTAAAGACTTTCTTTTCTATCACAAGAAGCTTCATAGGATCACCCTGCTGAGGAAGAAGGATGAATTTCTGGATGTACATATGCACTTCCACACCAGTGGAGAAACTCTGAGTGATGCAGCTCAGGTGAACCTACAGTGCCTTCCAGTAGTATCAAAAATGGAGAGAGAGGGAATGGTTTTTCCCAACAATACACAGAGATTCTGTTAGAGATTCGTATTCACTGATGTTCTGGCTGAAAAACACCACAAGCTATACAGGCCAATCCAAATTTCCACTGAGACCAGTACAATCTGTGGCACTAAAGGAAGCTGGACCACACTGCAGCAGGCACTGAGATGTTCTTTCACAGGGTATGTGGCCAGGACAGATGTACAAGTTGCAGGTTAAACTAAACAGTATAATTTAAGAGAGTTACAAATGGGCATTTATTTCACAACTTGGAGAGACTTTTCTGAGAATATGGAAGTTGAAAAGTGGTATTTAATAGCATTGGGGTTGGCAATGTTTCAGATTTCTGTTAAAAAAATGGATCTTCCTCATTTTCTTAGAGACCTCAAAAAAAATTTATTTCCAAGGCAGTTCTGCACAGTCCAGTGAAGAAAATAATTCTAAGGACAAGTAGCTAGACAGGAAAGCTGCTGGCAAATGCAGAGAACAGAGAAAACATGAACATTTTCCAAAAGTACTTTTATTGTCCTGAGCACTAGAACTGGAAAATCACACGTACAATGCAAACCCTCAGGTCCTTTTACAGTTCTAATAAACCAAAGCTTTAGAGTGGCCCAGACCCAGGAACTGCACAGCTTAAATGGTCCCAAATGGTTTCGCTGCTCTGCATCATAATGGATTTGGCCAAAAATCTCCTTCAAAATCGGTTCATTCCAAAGACCTGGGCAAAATCTACCAACTTAATACTTCAGAAACACAGAGCTGCACATTCTGGAAGTTGCTCACTGCTAAGCTGGCACTACCTTTTGACTCCCAGTGGGAATCTGTTGGCAAGCCCTTCACCCAGGGCAATCCCTGTGAGCGAAGCCACGTGCTGGTATTTCACTCCCAAGCAGCTGCACTGGCTAAGATGTTCTGGGGCAGGAGAATGCCACAGGATCAGTAAGGAAAAGGGAAAATAAAGGTCACAGGCATGAGAGAAAGGGACAGAAACACATTAGGAATAAAATAAAAGGTAAACGCAGCAAAGAGCAGTGAACACATGGCAGGGTAAGGGCAGTACAGCAGGGTGCTGTACTGGAGCGTGAGACAAACTCACACATCTGAAGGAGATGGAATTTGAGGATTTATTAGTCAAGGAGATTAATAAAACCCCATTCTTCTACTCTTCCACAAGGAAATGGGAACTCCAACCAGTATGTCAAAGAAACCCTGAAGTAAAAACCAAGTTTCTGGCTTTGGATGCATTTACACAGCAAATAAAGGTTTGATTACAGCCTCGGCTGTATTTTCACTGTAACCCTTCTAGCAAACACCCTACACGCAGACTTCAGTGCAGACTAAAGCTACAAGTACCAGCCCCAGTGTCAGGATCACACAAAACTCAGGCTGGAAGGACTCTCTAGCCCGGCCTCCATCACTTCACAGTGAGAACCCTGCCTGCCACACTGCAGCTAAGGGAGCAGCTCAGGGCTGGGGAAGGGAGGACAAATTGGATACTATTTCAATCTCTGTTTTCACCAACATACAGCTGCTTTATTGGAACGAAAAACAAAACACCTCTCACTCAGTTTAGGAGAAGGGAGAGTTTCTGTACCCCCCAAAAATCCCAGGCTGCACGTCTCTGGATCAATGACTAGTGTTACTACAGTCTGCTGTGGAAAAGCTCAGCCCCAGCCAAAGGCTCAGGGCCCATCTCCAACATATTTGCAGAGGCCCTGTAAGGAAAACCCTTCCACGAGGCCCCCGAGTGACAGTGCGGTGAAGCTGCTGCGCCAGCTCCCACTGCCCGTCCTCCAGCACCTCCGTGCCCACAGGAAAGCACAAAGCAGCTATTTTGCAATCTCACTGCCGAGGTGGGTCAGCTCCAGAGGGAATAAGCATCAGAAATGCAAGGAAGTTCACAAAAAAAAGAGAAAAAAGTAAGGCTCAACAACATTTCGCTAAATGCAACACCCTACAGCCGAATTCCCACTCCGCCATCCTCTGTGGCTGAAGTTGGCCATTCCTTCATGCTCGGGGGCAACATCTATTCCCAGCCAGGTGTCCAAGAAAAACACAAGGAGCAGGACGTGCTTGCTCCACACCTAACACGACAAACCCCCCCAAGCCCAGGGACTGGTTCAAAGCTGCACATGCATTTACAAACACACAGGTATTAACACCCCCATTCTGACATTTCCTGCCTGCTGGATCAGATCCAAACCCCAACCTGGTGATGCCTACTGTAACTTTCTCTAGGAATTACAAATATGTTTGTGTCCCTCTGTCCCACATCAGTCTGTGACAATTTCTGATATCTCTTTCTCAAAGGCACAATTAGCAATTTAATATCTCCTGCTGTTTGATACGTGCTGACATATGAGGCATCCCTGAGTCTTCAGACCATGAACAAGAGAACAACAACTTACTTGCTTTCTTATGCTCATGGTAAAACTGAGCCACTGCCAGAGTCACTGATGCACGCGCTGCCTGAAACCTGGAACACATGAGAGGCAGGGAGAGGAGAAACAACTAGCTAACCTTAGCGGGAGAGGTGGGCTGCTAATAAACCAAACCATCAGAATTGCAACAAAAACAATCGAGCCAATGGAGTGTCACAGCGAGAAACAGTGAGTCACGCACCCCTACAAAGGCACACTTCTTTGCTTTTGCATGACAGCATTCTAAGTGTATCTTTTTCCTTTTTGCCAGCCAGAGGCAGAAAACCACTCGCAGACAGACCCAAGGTCTCCAAAATGTAAACATCTACAACAAAAATACACACTCCTGAAACACAAACACTTCAGGAAGTTCCGGTTACACTTAAGAGTAAACCGAGGCTTAAAGCAGAAACTTGTGTAACTTTAAGTATCCACACACTATCCTAATCAACTACATTAACATGGACATTCCCAGATTTTAAAAGTTTTCACCTTTTAAAGTAGTACAGATACTGAATACAATGGAAATTATTTCCCTTGTTCAGGTTCTCCGCCTTTTCTGATTTACATCTTGACCTCAATTCCTACAAACACCCAACTCTACCTAACCTGCACCCGTGGCACTGGGAATCCCTCCCATGAAACACTGATTACAAAATACACAGCATTCTCTGGTGCTCCCTATAAACTTCATATAAGTTTCTTTAGTTTGAAAGGTGTTTTCATATGAAAGACAGTAAAGTCATCCTGCAGAACAATAATTTCAGAATAGTGCGACATCCAACACTTCTGGCACCAGTGTGACACCGTGCTCCTTACCTGTGTGCCCATGTGTAAAACATGCACAGCCACACTTCTCACAGCTTGCATAATCTGGCTGATCAAACCTAACAGAGCCCTTTAAAAGTAAAAATGTCATGCAAAAGCAAATCCAGAGTTTGTGGATTCTGCTTACAAAGCGCGACTTGAGCATTTTGCGCTGCCGAGTAAACAGCGAGTGCTTCGCATTACGAAAGGGTATCGTATGCCAGAAACTCCAAGTCACCATTGTCTAAAACCCTTCTAAATGCCTCCTGCCACACTGTTTGCTGACTCCCTGGCATTGCAGATGAACTGATGCGTCTTTGGAAGTCAAGAGGACAAAAGCAAACAGAAAAAATTCCGAACTTTACCAGAGAAGAACTTCAGTCGTTACTGCGTACAAGTAATAAAGTTTCACTATTATTTTCACCCTATATTCTTGAATTAGAAAAATGTTTCAGGGTTTCCTTATCAAAATAATGATGCATGCCTGCTCACATGTAGTTTTTTTAGGACTATTCCCAAATTTAATTTGCTAGAGTAAGGTGTCCCCCGTGTTGCTTCCATCTGCTTTCGCTTCGTTTAGTATTGACTGCAGTAAATCGCAGGATAACCACTTCTGGGTGTTCAACTTGAGAACAAAGCTGGTGCAACTGTTCAGCCAGCACAGCTGTGTCACAAGACACGTACAGAACTTGCAGAAATTCAGCTTTATGTTTACGGTGCATTCACTCATCTCCTTGTAACTATGACCTGTTTTTCACTTGCAGCAAAACAAACACGTAAAACCAGGGACAACCCAAGGCACACACGGGAACAGCATTTCAGAAGACAGAGAAGGTAAAATGTGTAACTGTTAGAAGGTATTTTGTAGTGTTCCTCCCCCCAGTACACCTCACACAACTGCTGAGTAGTACACACAGTATTTCAGGGCTGTGACTGATGTCGGAGCAGTAACACCCGAGATGAAAGGCAAGGGCTGCCAGAGCAGTGGAGAGACATTGCCAACCCATAAGCTCAATAAGCCTCAGTGTCACAGTAGGAAAGGAGAGGCTGGATTTTAGGAAGGCCAAAAAGAATCAGTAAATTGGATTTCAGAGAGTCTGGAGCACAGTGGTTAAAGTGGAACTCTTGCCAGGCACCCAGGGTTCAGAGAGATGGCACAGCAGACACGGGGAGGAAGAAGGAACAACCCCATACAGAGGAGCTGCCTTTTAGATGTGATTGCTCCGAGACAGCGACTGTGCTGGGTTTGTACTTCCCCCATCTCCAGTACCAATGAAACAGAACTGATCATTGAGACTTTAATAAATATTTTTTGCAAAAAGTAAAAAAAAAAAAAAACCCAAACAAAAAGTAAAAATTAAAAGCCAAACACGTGCACACACAGCATAACGCTGATGCCAGCCCAGCTCCTTTACTGCAAGGACAGTGCAAATGCCACAATAAGCTCGGAGTCTTACTTCATCCTCCTACTTCATCCCCTTCCATCAAGCTGTGTAACCACCCTATGCTGACCTTTAAATAAAGCATCCACAGGGGAACAGCACGAGCTGCACTGAAGGACAAGAGCTGTCAGTCACTGCTGACCCAGCACAGTAATGAATCCCAGTCTTCACAAAAAGGCTCTAATTTACTTTTGAATGCAGCCCTGCTTGAGTAAAGAGTTTTCTTTGCAAGAAACCAAATCCCTTAACTGAAAATAAAACACACAGTGCATATCTGGGTAACACTCCTCACTTTTATTCTAAGTACATTTGAACCGTACTAAGAAGAGATGTGAGCACTTTTCTGACAACAAAGAGAGACCTTGGAATCTGCATCTTGGAAGAACCTACTTGACTCCCTGCTGCTTCAGCCTGACCATTGCTAGTGCCCATATCCTGGTTTAGATCCGTGTGGTGGTTTTAATGTCCACACTGCTCCAGAGACTTCCTGCAAGAGGGTGCTCCTGCAGTACAGCTACAAGCATGAGCCACCACACTGTCTCACCACATCAAAGCAGCAGCCAGGCACCCCACTCCTAATAGCGTTTCTCCTAATAAAATATCACACTGACAACACTGATCCATGGGACTAGAGCCTGGTCACTGCAAAACACCTTACTATTACTGGTACTTGCTCTAGCACAGGTAAGTGCTCTGGAAGAGGCTACTGCTTGAAGCTGTAAAGCAAGCAGAAGGTTGGGACTGAAATAAATGACACCTGGCAACATGAGGCAGTTCTGTGCACCTCTTCAGCTTTGAGGAATTCCTGCATTTCTAAGAACATTGTACATTTTTTTCCTCCATTTTCCTGAATGAACAACATTACTGACAGCTAAACATCCATAGTGAGTCTGTAAACTTCTCTAAAACCACAAAATTAATCCCTTCTATTTACATACTCCGATGAATGCCCAGGAGTCCATTCAGCTGTTCATCCCAACTGTTCCATCACAGGTGGAGAAACCCAAAGAACTGGATCCACATACTATTTCCCAGGAACTGCTCAGCCCAACAAGTCTGTGCAGCAGGATTCCCTAAGTGACTTCAACATACCCTACACGGCCCTTGGCTGCTTCTCCACAGTAACACGTGCTCCTTGTTTTGTATCCACCTCTGTTCCCGCGGGTACCAGCAGGTGCCACAGAGCAACTGCCCACAACCACTCCACGGGTGTGGCTTCCCACAGCCAGGAATGTCAGTCTCTCCATTGGTCTTCCCAGAGTTGTGGGACTGTATGAACATTCTTTGTAATACAGTCCCTAAATGACTATCCTAACCTGAAATGTAACAACTGAATAGACTCTGGTCATGCTCTTCAAGACATCCATCTGGAAAGACGTTGTATCCCGTCCCGCATTTTCACAGATGAGATGGTTCAGGACATGGCATCACAGCACAGGCAGTGACAATCAGCTGCTGCTGGAGAGGGGCACTCCGTGTCCCTCCATTCCACACTCCCAGCCTCGCACTCCTACCACTTCCCTCACACCAGCTCTGGCACTTGTCTTGGCATCTCAATGATGGATATGTGGTGAAACATAAAGGCTTCAAGATTTTTTTCCCAGAAACACCAAGAAAAGATACCAAAAAATTAATGCCCATCCCCAGAGGTGCTACAGACCTTCCCTCAAGAAAAAGATTGAGATGCTGTGGTAACTACACAATTTGAGTATATGAAGGACATCCTTTAACACCAAAAATAACCCCCAAAGCTACAGAACAGAGGCACAGAGTGTCTGGGGATATGGGGTATGCTTGCATCAGGAATCGCGGGCCAGCCTGAGAGCAGAAAGGAAAGAACCAAGAAACAGACTACAAGTATTTTCAAGCTGTACCACAGCTGACATTTCTCCTTGGTCTTACAAAACACCATGCAGGATGCCACAGCCATGGCTACCAGGATTTCGTGACTCGCATATTCCAGGAATCCTAATGATTGCAGTTCTATGAGATCTGCTGAAATCCTGTCAGAAGGTAACAGACAAACCACCGAACTCTGCAGCACAAGAGCAAAATTTCACCACACTGGCACTGCACACGGCCATGGAATCCTACTTTGCTCTTTCCCAGCACCCTGAGTCTCCTTCTCCTTTGAATCACTCGCTCAATGTGGTTTCAAGCTCAGATAGTCAAAGATGAGCGACAGGCTCAGCCAGGGTCACTCCAGCAGCAGTGCACCATGACAGCTCCTGCAGGACGACCTCCACCCAACTGTGCAGACATCATCTCATTTGTATTCTCGGCCGATCCTATCGAGCTCCAGTCAAAATCTGGCCCTACCCTGAACAAACAAAAAACTACGTAAGATAATAACCCTAAAATGCCACCGGCACTCCAGAGAGTCGCCCTTTTAATATTTTTATTGACAAGTCTGGAGGCAGCAG
Source organism: Cyanistes caeruleus (assembly GCF_971803275.1). Lineage (NCBI taxonomy): Eukaryota > Metazoa > Chordata > Aves > Passeriformes > Paridae > Cyanistes > Cyanistes caeruleus. The sequence goes on from NC_141705.1 coordinate 78,255,703, forward strand.
AAGAGGCAGACAGGCAAAACAGTTGACCAGCATACTGTCACCAAACACTACTGAGAACAACGAAGGGTGAGAGAGCTGCTTTATTTTGAAACACATAGTCTTAAACAGGTGCTAACAAAAGTAAAGGCTATTAATTCTCCATCAGGATTGAAACAGTATCTCATTAACTACTTTAAAGCTTCAAAAATCATGCCATAAACATTTCAGATATCAACTGGTATAGATATTCGGTTTACAGATGTCATATACTTATGTATGTCCTTCAGCAGCAGTAACTTGAGCATTCTCTGGGCTGCATTGGGTCTGGTTTGGTTTTATTAGATAATTGCACTAAACATGCTGTCACCAACAGTCAGAAGCACCATTAATTCCAGGGTTATGAACCAGCTCAGCACAATCCATCACCTCTCAAATATCCTGGAACAGATGGTCAGTGATCCCAGGGCAACACTCCCAAGGGTGCTAAAAACCATAATGATCAAATAATTATTTATTAGAACTGCCTGCCTTTCCTGTAATCCAGGGGAGCTGAGGAAAGCTTACGGAAACAAAGTATCACTGAAAAGACTATGATTCAAAATTCAGGTTGAGTTACTAACATAATTTACTTCCTGTAAAATGCTTTTAAATATGATCCCACTACAGATAAACTTTTTCTTAGAATCAGCTGCACAAATTTCAAGCATTTATGAACCAAATGAAAAACAAGAGCAGCCACCTCATCTCACAACATGTTACCTGTATTTATCTTTTCCAGCTCTGGGAACGCAGTGGCTAACAGGAGTTGGATTATCATTCTCCTGCAAACCAGCTTTTTACCTAAAAGTGCTCCTCATCTCCTAAGTGAGACAATTTAAGGGCTAAATCCTGCCCTCTAGTGTACCTGTGGGTGCCCTCAGAACCTTCCCCACTTCCAAACTGGGAGGAAAACGACTGGGAGGGACAGGACAGTTCACTGCCCACTGGAGACATCTCGGGTTGTCTTGGTCCACCTCTGACCACACAGCTCTGGGATGGGCAAGACTCACTAGGAAATGGGATAGAGGATTAGCAGACACTGTGAGAGATGAGAAGGCATTCTCCCCCGAGCAGGAACATGATGGTATTTCTATGACCAAAGAGGCAAAGGAAGCATATTCCCAACTTTTTCACACAGGAGATCTTTGCTACCTCATCCCCTAAAGGCAGCTACATCCAGGAGCCAGGAGGAATTTCTGTGCTATGCCACAAAGCACTTGGCAAAGCAGTTAAGGTCTGTGCAACAGATCAAAAGTAATGCAAAAAGAGTCTGTTTCCAGAAGGACTCGGGTGGAAGCAATGTATTTGAACATTTAGGGGTGGGGGGTGTTTTTTGAGTCACCTCTCACTTAGTGCTAAGATCTGGAACAGATCTTGCCCTGTCAACAGCTCTGGCCACGTCTGCGGGAGACCAAAATGGGAAAGGAGATATTCCAAGTCCCAAACAACTTACGAACTTCAAAAAGCTAAACCCCAGGTCCTGAACCTTCATATGAAAACACTTCCTGACATTTGCTCAACTTGAGGATCGCCATGAGTTTTCTCGCATTGCATGATCAGTGATCAAATTTCCATCGTTTTCACTGAGCTGCTCTAAAAGTCAGTCTATACTTCAGTAGAGTCTTTCCAAAACATTTAGAGCATTTAAACCATTTAAATGTTGTGAAAGAGACAAGTCAAAATCTTAATATTAACAACTATTTATGAAAGGAACCTTCTTCAGAAATTTTCCTGGACCAGTATGGAAGAGGAGAGAGGTACTGAGAAGGAAGAAGGTATTTCATACATCTGCAGGGCTGACTGAGCTCACACAGCTGAATCCTTTCCAAATGAGAGGCTGGAGCCTTGTCACCTCATTAAGGAGTGGACAAGAATGGTTCAGGATGCCTGGGATACTGTCTTGGGTTATGCTCATCATGAAACAAAGCTGCTTAAGAAATTATGGAAATACATAAATGCCAACCATTCCTCATTTAGGAAAACTCTGAAAGGAACCAGCTGTGCTACTAGGCATGTTCTAAATGTATGGATAAGTGTTCCCTTTCCATTCTCCAGGCTTTTCCCCCTCACTGGCACTGTAGCCTCTTTGAGGGAAACACCTCTGGAGAGTTTCTAAAAGCCTTTCCAAAAACACTGCGCCCTTTGTACGTTTTCCAGGGCATAAATCAACAGTTGTTGACCAACAACAACAAACCAGCCGTGTTTTTTGTTTTGCTTTAGACAACAAAACTCTCAGAAAGCGCCTTCTGTTTCTTGTTTGTCTGAAAGTACCTCTTCAAGGGAAAACACTCCAGACTGAGTCCCCAGAGTGTGTCCAAAGGGGCACTTCACTGGAGTCGCTGTAGCGCACGCGTCAGATGTGGCAATAATGGCCATGGAAGACGCCCTGTCCTGGGTTTCAGCTGTTTGAATCATGTGATCCCAGTCCTCCAGCATGCAGGACGTCAACTTCCATTCCTAATTTCATTAACAACACTGTTATTAATAAATGGAGGTGAGTGGGGTGAGTGTAAAACCGTGCCACGACACAAAGCAGATGTGTATTTCAAATAGAGGCAGGAGGAGGGGAGCTGAAAAGGACGTGGATCATGGAAATTGGTTTATAGTATTGAAACTTTGGTCTGAAACATAAGGAGACAATAACTTGCCTTCTGAAATAAGAACTTCCTTTAAAAGTAAGAAGGATGAAGTGCTACTGAAATGTTATTTTGTATAATTAATTCCTAAGAATAGCAGCAACCACAAGCATCTTTACTAACTGGCATTTAATTATTTCTAAACCAAATTGTGCAGACATTGTATTTCTTTTCTCAAAACCACCTTACAAAACCTTTTGCTAAGAAAATCACCCTGAATTATTTGAGGTGTATATTTTCATTGCTAATTTCTTTTCTGAAGTCCTCTCACATTGTCCAAGATTTATTATCCTCTGCCATGCCAGGAATACCACGAGATTTCACAGGGACTTCCACAGAGCAGCACTCACCAGGTCAGAGTTGAGCAGAGTCGTGTGGAATGACGTATTTACAGCAAGGATGCTGAGGATGTGAACCACGCAATGCCTCAGCAATGAGCCTCGCTGATGCTTCCAGCACTGATTATTCTCTGCTTCTCTGAACTAGAGTTCTTCCAGGAAAAAAAAATAGAAGAAAGAAAGAAAAAGCAACAAGCCAAGATAATGAGAAAATGACAGAATTCATTTCTAGGAAAGCATGAGATGTCAGCTGGAAATTTTAGCATTGATAAGGCTCAGCAGGAAGACAAAACACACATTCAATGGACTCAAGAATGAAAAACTAGTATTAGTTTTACTGAGAGAATAATAAAAAAAGGCAGGGGGGGAAGAAATTATTATGGGGGAACTCTACAATGAAAAAGGCAGCAGTGATAAATATCACCTCCACTCAGGGCAGCCTGGGCCAGCCAGGTGAGCACACAACACCACACACCACCACTACCTGCACTTTTCAAAAGTAAAGACAGGGAATGAGGCAAGAACCCAACAGCCATGGCAATGTTTTGGATTCAGCTGCAGCCTTGTACATCCTCCACTCAACATCACCTCCCTTTGCAGCAGATTGCCAGCACATTTCCATAGCTTCTTCTAGGGTGACGTGCCACGTCCGATGAGATTTATTTCCTTTAAGGATTCCTGTTACAAGGTTTCTCTGGAATTGTTGGGTAAAACTAATTGTTTGGCAAAAAGTGAATGTCCAGAGTGGAAAGTAATATTAAGAATCATTGGTCAGTCTTGGTCTCTGTTCTCATGTCCTCTTAGTCCCTGAGTTTAGCCCTGTCCCTGCATCCATCACTCAGAGCACAGGTGCAAAGCAGATGAAGAATCCCAGCAAGGCATTTCACCTGCTCCTCATGCCAAGGGCCCGCAGGCAGGCCCAGCACACACTGCACAGCAACAAATTCCTTCCAACCAGGAATGGCACTGGGATGATCTGACAGCTCCCTGTACCTGCGCTGAAGGAAACGCCTCACAGTCAAAAACTCACCACCACATCCACAAAACCTCTGTGCTGAATACTTCCAAAATACTCTGAACTCTGCAAAGGGCATTTTGTTTGTGGGAGAAAAAGCATCCTGTGCTGCTAACAGCAACCTGCCACACACTCCCTGCAAGCCTGTGATCACCGAGTCCATGGGCTGTGTTCTCAGCCCAGGAGCCTTTCCCTCCTCTCAAAAGACCAGGTATTGGAGGGACAGCCTTCTCCTGCTGCTAGAATCCTTGGATTTTATCTGTATCTAAACCACCATTAAATAAGAAAAAAAAACAAACAAAACCAAACAACAAAAAAACAAAAAGCCAATGCAAGATGTAACATTTAAGCCAAAAAGGTGTTCTGATACCTTTGTTTATTATAAGCAAATAGCAGTTTGTTATAAACCCCGCTTCCTTGGCCAGATTTGCCCCTCTGTTCCTAAGATTACCTGTGTGCCGAAAGTGCTCCTACTCATGAGCACCTACCCGCACTGGGAAGAAGAACAACCTCCTCTCTACCTTGATGCATCCAACACATTCACCGCCGCCGTGTACAGCCGGTCAAGTGCCATTAGACCTCCGTAAGGGCCAAGCAAACAAACTCGAGACCACCTCAAGCCCGTAACCAAACCTCTGTGCACCTGACGAGCTCTGTACCCAACAGGTTGAGCGCGGAGCCGCCAGCGAGGCTTTGCCCCGGGACATCCCGAGGGTTCCGGTGCGGAACCACCAGCTACGGGACGTGGGTATGAATTAACTCGGTATGAATTAACTCGGTATGAATTAACTCGGTATGAATTAACTCCGTCTGCGCACTCGCGGTTACTCGCATAGGAACATTCTGCACATTGACGGGCGCTTCCCAAGCACGGCTCGCTGCCGAAGCTTTGGCAGGGCGGGACGGCCGAGGCGCGGCCCCTCTCGCAGCCCCGCTGCCCGGGCGAGGAGCCGCCCGCCCGCCCCGGTGCCGGGACACACTCACTGTGCGGGTCGCTCTTCTCGCGGACGCCGTCCACCTTCCCGTCGGGGTTGATGCGCAGGAAGAAGCCGCCGTTCTTACAGTACAGGCGCTTGGGGTCCTTGAAGTGCCCCGGGGGAAAGGCGCCGCTGCCGCCGTCGTCGGGCAGAGTGGCGATGCCCCCCGCCGCCGCCATGCGCCGGGCCCCGGCGGCACCGCGCCGCGCCGGGCCCCCGCCGCCCCCCGCCGCCAGCGCCGGGCGGCCTCGGCCCCTGCCCCGGCCGTCCAGCCTCGCCTCGCCTCGCCTCGCAAGCCCCGAGCCCCGCCGAGCTCTCGACACGTCCCGTCCCGGCCGCTCAGCGGGAGCTGCGCAACTCTGCTGCCGGCTCGGCTGAGCGGGGATCAAGATGAGCGGCAGAGCCCAGCACGCCGGGGCCGGGCTCCCCGCCGGCACCGGGCTGCCCCCGCCGCGCCCCGCCCCCGACCGCCCCCGCCGGGGGCCGCTCCCTGCGCCGGCACAGCCGGGCCGGCCGTCTGCGGGCAGCGGGCAGGGGCGGGAGCGGGTCCCCGCGCCGAGGAACCCCGGCCTCTGTCCGGCTGAGCATCGCTGCCGGCAGCGCTGGAAACGGGATGCAGCGAACATCGGTCGGACATCTTCTCCTCCGGCTTTATGAAAAAAGTAACCGGAGAGTTATTTTAGACCAGAAGAAGTTGTGTGGCCTCTGCACCAGGCTAAATTGTTTAAATCGCAATATGGTGAAACATGTGTTTAAAATAAATCCGCGGCAACCGTTCTGTTCCATTGCATTCACCAGAAACCAGTTCTCCTCCCACCCAACAGGAGCAAACTGATAGCAAAAGGCAACAGGTGAAAATTCTGGCACAGGCCTTCCCCCTCTAATAAAACAAATTACACAGAGTTTATAAAGTGTAGTGACCCATCAAATGCACTTTGTGCCTGAGGCTGACAACAAAACAGGATGAAAAGGTTCCTTTCCCAAAACATGCTTTCTTTGCGCCCCTAATCTCCTGTTTAACAGCGGGCTGGCTGCTCATGCCTGGAGCTTGGGAAGCTCTCTGGCTTCAAAGACAGCACAGGCAGCCCCGGGCAGTCCCAAGCGAGACTGCAAACACTGGGCTTTTCACAGAGCCGATGTGCAGCAACCCACAGGAACAAACCAACGCCAAGGCAGACACAGCCTCCAGCGCACGCAGTTTGCAATGTTCACTTTGCTAGCGACTACGTCAAGGATATTTTGTTGCCTCTTAACTTTCCTTCCCACCTCTGACCCCTGGCAAGCCATAAATTTTAGTTCTTTACCAGAATCAGAGACAATTCCGCTGCTTCCCACACCCTCATGATGAAGGGAGCAGGCAGAGCACGGCCCAGCCCAGGCACAGGTTCACTCCGTGTCAGCTTCCCCTCGGTGCCACACGCACAGCCCAGGGGCAGGCAGCTGCTGCCAAATGGACATTGCAGCCCTGCTGCTCCGGGAACATTTCCCCCTCCCCTCGGTTCTCCAGAGCCCATCCACTTCAAACACTCTGCTATTTCTCATGGAAATCCTAATCCTTATCGCCGTACCTGAGAGCTGGACAGTCACAGCCAACGGTGAAGACCCTCCTGGTTTCCTCTTGCTCCTCCTCTGCAAGAGAAGCTCCATTCAGGGCATTTTGTGTCCTTGCTCTGTGGAGCCTCCCAAAGTCCTTGTGTCTCTCTTGGGAGGCAGATGAAGAGAAGATGAAGCTGAATTCAAGTAGGTGAAGGGAAGGGGTGAAAATTTAATTTTTGAAACTCTAAAGTTTTTTTAAAAACAAAAAAGCAATCTCAAAATGCTTAAAACTAAAACAGCTTTTCTAAAGCCTAAACATCCATGGTTCCATCAGCCATTCCTGGACCCTGACATTCCCTGCACACACGGCAGCCGTCACAGCTCTCAGCTGGATGCCCTGCCAGAGCTGCAGAGTTGCCACCGCGCTTTACAGGACGGGGTCCTGGCATTTCTCAGATTCTTTGGTGCCCTGATCTCCATGAGGGGGCTGAACCCAGTGGTGGCAGGGTGGGTATGGCAGCCAGCTTAAATTCCTTATCAAATGATCCTTTTGAAAACCAGTAAAATCCAGTTCCCCAATAAGATTGTGAGACTTGTGAACTCTTTAGAAGCTTGTCACTGGGAATTGTGTAAATGGGGCCTACAACTAAAAGATAACAGAGCTAAAATGAAAGTCCTATTCCCTAAGCAATCTACGCTCACCTCAAGATCTGCCAACTTTCTACATTTTTAAATATATTTTCCTTTCTCTTCTTCAAATGGAAAACACGCCTGGTTTTATTTTCTCCACTCTACTTTCTTCTGCAGTCCAGCCTCTTAATATGGTCATTAATATTGCCCTTAAACATCAACTAAAGCGATTCTGGCAGTAGCATTTTCCTTTCTTGTGGCCTCTTCCACCACCCTTCCTCAACTCAGATCTTCCACACAATTACACCCACCCGACTGCTTCCCCTCCACCCAGACCATCAATTATCCAACCCCTCCACAAGCCTTCTCTTGGCCTGTGTAAGACACTCCGTGTTACAGTGCCTTCAGCCCCACCTTCCTGCTACTTCAAAAGTACCTCTTAGAGACCTTTTCTCTAACCTGTTCCGTTTGTCTGAACTGCTGCCATTCTCTGTTTGTCCTGCACTGTTTTGTAACCAGCTACAATCGTTAATGGAATCAGAGAACATCTCAAGCTGGAAAGGACCCATAAAGATCATCTGAGTCCAATTCCCTGCTCCTTGCAGGAATGCCTTACCTCTTACAGAGAAAAAGCTGCTTTATTCAGTGCTGCTCTCACACATACAGGCCATACTAAACACAAGGAACTCATCTGCACATCCAATCATCTCGTTTATTCAATATATAATTCTTAAATTTCTAGAGACTCCCAGTAAAAACATCTGGGAAAAAACTCCAAAGTACAATTCAAACCTAAATTATATTGTTAGTGTGGTTACAGGAAAACCCTGAAAAATCCAAGAGTAATTTTTGAGATATTTTCAATTAAAAGTAAAAAACTCCATCAGGTCCATCTATCAGTTTTTGCTTTTTAATCCAAGGGGCAACAATTTTCTCAGCTTTCCAGAAGTTATTGCTACAAATCCTGCCATATGACAAGCCCAGGAAATGTCAATGCCAGTTCACAGAAGCTGCTTTTAAAGGGGTTTCAGCCGTATGTCCCTGACAGTTTACCAGGATGCCATCTCCAGTTTGCTCACACAGGAATAATGAAAATAGTGTTTGAAAAGCATCCTAAATTAATCTGCAGAAGACCTGACTTACTATGGAATTAAAATCAAACAAAAAGCCCCTCCCTTTTGAAAAGCAATTAGAACTGCAGGAAAGCAAGGACACCCAGGAACATCCAGGCTCATCCATCTTCCCACCATGAGGACATCTCAGCGGGTGGTTTGTGTCACTGTGGCAGCAGGGAACGCTTCCAGCTGCTGGAAATGGAACTTCAGCCCAGGCCTCCTCTCCACCACAGAGCTTCTCCACTCCCTGGGACTCTTGGCTTCCCAATCCCTCTCTTTGGTGCACATCCAAGAAGCAATTAGCCAAAAAGATGGATAAGCTCTGTGTCCCTTCTGAAGCTGTTCCAGTGTTGTCTAGTGCTCAGCTAGCAGAGGAAAAAATCATCCATCTCCTTTCTCCAGCACATATTGACACCAAAGGTCTCCCACAAATTCTCACACACTCACTTGTCACAGGAAATGTCAAAAACTTGAAGTACAGTAACTGCTTGAGTTTAAAGTTGGGAGGAAGATTTCCTTCCTTCAAAGCCTGAGCATGAGTTTAAAAATTCAGTACCAATTTTTTCCTCAGAACTTTTAGTTGTTTCACCATCAAGATATTTATATTCTGGATCAATATTTATATGTTTGCTCAGGACTTTAAGCATATGCTGCACCTGCCTTGTATCATGGAAGCAAACAGCCACAAATTTGGCTATAAATGAATTTTCATTCTAAATATTAGTTACTATAGAAAGCAGCTTCAGGTTTTGCCCACCTACTTTTGTAAGTGCAGTTTATGAGGCAAAGTTTCTCTGCTTCAAGTATATATGGATATTAAGTGCTGGGAAAGTCTTCTTGCGTGGTCACTCTTTTAAAAACTTCTGTAACAGAAGTTCAGAAGTTACCTTTCTGAAGACTTTAAGACTCTTCATCAATATTTCTTTTAAACAAAAGCTTATTTCTTTCCTCCTATTTTTTTTTTTCTTTTTTCTGGTGCAAATAGTAGAAAGACACTACACCAACAACAGAAAAATCTCCTCCCTATTACAAACCTCTTACAGTCTCCATTCCGGTTCAAAGGAGTACTTTATTCCTCTAAAGCACCAGTGGACATTTTTTTATGTCTTTCTAAATAAAATTTTCTCAATATATGCTTAATCTGAGAATGCCACAGATGGCCAAATCTTTGTTTTGGGTTGTCTTTACAAATGTTGGAAACAGACCAGCCCAGCACGGCTGAAGATAAGAGAACAAACAATCCAGTGAGGCCTAAATTGGAAGTAAATCAAATTTCCTGTGGTCCAGAATGATTGCACTTGGAAGAAGAGCTGAACTGTCTAGAAGCACTGGCAGCTGTTGCAGGTCTAAGAGATGGAGTACTGACCTCACCTTATGATAAATGAGAAATAATGTCCAAAGTATAAATATTTATGAGGGTTAGAGTTCAAAATCAGCAAAATCACCCCTCTCCTTCTCTCTAATGTACATACAAACATGTATACACACCCTCTCTCTCTCTCTCAATCCACATCACATAGAGTAATACATCTAAATTAGCAAAATTACTCCAGGTTAGGAAAAGAAACAATACCAGTGTAAAGATTGATGATATATACACTAAAAATTTTTTTTAAAAATAAAATTCTCTGCAATCAAACATCATGAACGCAATTTCAGTTAATATTGGATTTCAATGAAATCCAGACTTGTTGAGAGATTCCTTAATGGGAACAATCATAAAATCACATCTCTTTCTCACAGCATTGTATTATAACCATAAGACCATGATTTAGGAATTTATCTCTCTGATCCCATGGCACTGGAGGGGTGGCAAGAAGTGTTCCAGAATAACTTGGCCCCTGCTCAGGACTCAAGACACATTTTGTTGTGTCTTGTGCTACAGGGTAAAGCAACTGGTGTTGCATGGGAAGTGCTTGGACAGACGTTCAGAGATCTTCTCTGTGTTTGGGGGGAATATCAGTGCTTGTGGAGAAGATCCAGCCAGTGCCTGCCTGCGTGGTTATCATTTCAGAAACCCATTATCCCATCTGATCAGAGCACACACAAACTGTTAGGAAGTGGATCTTCACATAAACACAGAATAATTAAGGTTGGAAAGCACCTCTACACATCTGGTCCACCCCCTGCTCAAGCAGGGCTGCTTGCAACAAGTCTGCCTGCAATAATTTTAACTCTAAACATTTCCACATCAGCTACAAACCCCTCACAAGTCAAAAATGTCTCTTTCGCTGTCTCTCTCCTAGCAAGTGATCATGAAATTTTTGTTACAGATTTGTCTTTATCCTCTCTTAAATTAGACTCTTATACAGGTCATAGAATTCATAACTTCCACATGGGCTAATTCTGGAGAATGTTACATTATTCACAGGACTGCAGCTGGAAATATAAATATAGGTGGAAGTGAGGAAAATACTCTTTCCATTCACTGGTATGTTATAGTACAAGGCCAAAGTAACCTCCTGGAGGAATACAGCAAAGACAGACTATTCCCAAGGAACAGCAGTTACCACATCATGCAGCTTTCATCATGTCACACTGAAGGGCAAGGAGACATGAGATCAGCGGGATATTACAAAGAAAAAAAAAAATTATTCTACTACATCATGAATTTAATTTCTACCACTTGCACAACCAAAACCTTGCTCTGCGTCATTTCTGTAGGATGTATCGGCTGGCAGTTAGAAAACAGCAAGAATAAAGAAACAACCCCAAACCCCTCTCTCTTGGTAACAATCTGTGCTGATAGTATTCCAGAAGGAATGTCACAACTCTCCCTTTTGTTTTCCCTTTGTTTCAGGACTGTTTCCATGGATCCCCAAACCTAGGCCCCACTGAAGGGTTCCCCAGAGCATAACACCCTGCAGCAGCAGGTCACAGACCAAGCATCTCATGCAGAACACAGACAGAGTTCCAGTGGCACAGTGAACACGTTAAGCCCTTGCAAAGACGGTTCCCTGTTCAGGGTATCAGCGCAGCAGCGTTTAAGAAAGGAGAGACAAGCCCTGGAATGCCTTTGGAAGTGCAAAGAAGTGATGTGGTCCCTTGTGCTGCGTTAGCTTTTAGTTCTAGGGAGGGAGAAGTCTCCCAAATGAGCCTGAGGCAGCATTCAGTGCTGGGGTGGATGCAGTTATTGCTCCACCACACCCCAATGCATCCATCCATGCAGTGACCAGCTTGGGACAAACATGTTTTTCTGCAATCCCCCCCCCTTTCTCAGCTAGGAAACCATCCCTATATGTCTTTAAGTTCACCATGACTGCATCTCCCACGATATCTGAGGTTACAAGTACTGTAAGTGCAACTAAAGCCAGCTGGCTCTTGTGAAATCTTGTTTGTTTCTTGGAGAGACCAGAGCTTAGTGCAGCTCTTCGTGGTGGTTAAAGAACTGTAATCCGCTGTCCACATGCCAAAATGGGATCTGTTATCTGCCAGAAAATGACTTTCCCAACACTGCCCAGGCTATTATCTCAAAGATGACCTGCAATCATTAACTTCCAAGCATCTGGGAGGTTAAATTGCTCAGTGTTTTGTCTCCTTTTACGCAAAAGCAATACTCATTACATAAGAATAACTATTTAATTTATATCCTTCTCCTCCTCAGGAAATAACAGAGAATGAATTCCTGCATAAACCACATTGTTACGCCCTCATTACTTTTATCAAGTGCAGTCTTTACTGATTTTCTCTGTAAAAGCTGCATTACCTGCTCCAAGAGCCCCCAGCAAATGCTAATGGACATTACTGGGGCCCCCTACTGACTTCTGCCTTGTTCAACTGCTGAAGTCTTACTGCCATGAATTCCAGCCATCACATACTTCACATGGCATTTGGGAAGGCTTTTCTAGGGAAAATCCAGCTGTACCTTAAAAAGAATGCTGCAGGTGCAAACCTCAAGAAACTGGGACTCAAGAGTGAAAAGCAAGAGTTATGGATATTGTTACAAGTCTGAATGTTTGCTCTGAAACCTTTGTGGGCTGCTCATGTTGTTGATCTAAAAGTCACAAATTCCCTACCCATCTCCTGGGGGTTAATGACACTGGAGATAAAGCTGGGCCCAGTGGCTTTGCCACAGGCCACAGTGACTGTGTCCCAAGCAGTGAAAGGCTGTCCCCTGTGGCAGCTTGTCTCCTGTGTAGGAGTCCACGTGTGCACGTTATCAGGGCATGACAGTGTCTTCTGACAGCAGATGAAGGGAAAGGCTGTGTAATGCCAGACCCAGGAGTGAGAACCAGGAGAACACTGAAATAGGCACAGACTCATCTTCCTTTCTCTTGGCTGCCCCACCCTCCACCCCCAGCCTGTCTGGTCTCCTCATCCTTTGTCCCCACCCTGTTCTTTTCCCTTCCCCTGCTGTCAGGCACAGGTTCCTGGCCTATTTCTAAATCTTTCCCCAGCTCCTCATGCCAAGCTCTGTCTTCTGGACTACTTTTCCTTTGTATCTCACTATGGCTCCGAGCCATGTGCTCCAGAGCTGTGTTTCCTTTCCCCAATGCTTCTTAATCCCTTAATTCCTCCTTTCTTGAAGTTCAAAGCCTTCTTCCTGAGCCAATCCTCATAACCCTATAGCTTGTTTTTTCCATAGGCTCCTTCATTTTCCTTTCCCCTAGGACTTTCCCATCTCATGGTAGTTCCCAGTTCCCCATTTCACTCCCTGGCAGGGTGGCAGTCTCCCTGAGTCCCATCAGGCTGCCCATCACCTGCCTACCACAAAGCTCAAGTTACAAAACTCTTCAGTCTTCTTCAAAGAAGGTACCATGGCATTGATTACCTCAGCAAGTGCAACAAATCCCAAACCCATACATCATCTAGGAGTGCTTCACTGCAGGAAAAATAACAAAAATGTATGTGCCAAACTTTATTGCCACAAGTACAGAGGGCTCCCATTCTGACTAATTGCACTCCTTGAGTCATTGCACCACAGCCAACAAGTACCTTGGAAAAACAGCAAAAAACTCAGCAAGCAAACAATGACAGAAGCCTTCCCCTCAATGACCAGCAAGTCAAGGTCATTGCAAATAATGATATTCATTAATTAACTTAAACTCAGGTGGCCAGACAGCATTTTGATGCATTTATTTGCACACACATATAATGCATGCAAGGATGGATAGAACTCAGAAGTGTGGTCTGAAGTTTATGCCATAAAATTCACCCTGGCCAAGATGAATGCTGGATTTTAGCTGTTATTTCCATTCACAATTGAATTGCAATTTTTTCAGACAGATTAATCTCAGGGTTTTCATATTAAGATGACAGCTGTTTATGAATCAATTTATGGGCTTTGTCATCTAATGATTCATACATTTTAAAATGACCGAGCTAATATCGATGATTCCTTTCACTGGAAATGGGAGTTGCACATTTCATTTTACATCAGTTGCTCCTAGTCTGAAGTTGGGTTTTCCTTTGAGCGCCTCCTTGCCCATTGTTGGGTTTGCCACTGTTGTGGCTGACGTGCACACAGGGACGAGGAGAGTCACTCTGAGCTATTGGCTGCTCTCCTGACATCAGTGTGTGGGTGCACAGCCAGGCTTAGTCACTGGGCCCAGCTGTGCGGGCCTGCAGGGAGCACGGTGTCATCTGTCACATCTGGGAGCGCACAGCAGCCGCGCGTGTGGGGCTGTGCCGGGGAGGGGATCCCGGGGGAGCCGCAGCCTGCCAGAGCCTGGCTCCCGGGGCTCAGCTCCTGCAGCAGCTCCCTGGGTGTCCACACACAGCCTGCAGGGTGCTGCCAAGGCAGGCCATGGAGCAGACGCTGCTGGCTAAGCCGTGCTTGTACTAAGTAGCGATGAACAGTTCAGAGCCAACATCCTTCCTTGTTTTTAGTGATGTAAAAAAAAAAATAAATTTGCTCGGGGATGATTTGAAGACAGGCAAGAAGAGAGTGATGAGGCATTCCTTTAAGATTTTTACTTCCCATTGTCTTCCCTGGCCTCCCTGAAGCTACCATGATGCTGTCCCTCAAAGCAGGGGAGGTGGGGACATCATGCCAAAGGAAAGGCTGGATGCACAGCTAGCAGGGATATCAGACAGCAGAGTATGGAAGGAAGAACAGGATGTGCACAGGATATATCCCCGGGCTACCTCACCTACTTGGATGGAATTTATGGTAACATTATTTTTACTCACACCCTTCAAACAGCACCTCTCACTGGCTTTTTTGGCAGCCATCTCCAGATGGTATTTTTAGTGCACATAGATATCATATGAAGGTATTAAAATATTTTTACCTACAACACTTGTACATTCCCAAGAACAAGTATACAAGGACCTTTATGGCCCTGCATCAGATGACTTCACCTTGTGCAGAACAATTCCTGCAACTTTCCCTAACAGGTCTCTCATCACAGCCCCACCACCACAGACACTGTGAGGTGACACCAGTGCCACGCCAACTACTTCATTTTTACTAAGGACATTTGTAGAGGTGACTTTCAAGGACACCTATTCTTTCTGACTTCCTTCTTACAGTGGTACCAAGTAGCCCATAAGGCATCATTAGTTCATTAGTTCCTGAAATATGGTTCTCCTTTCGTATAAACAGCTTGCTGCGTTTTTGGACTTTTTATTTTTTAAATTTTTTTTTAAACTATTTAGCTATTTATTTTCAGGTTAAGAATATGACCTCATGCTCAAATTTATTATTGAGCAGAGTTATTTTTATGGAGCACTGGGTTTTTTCCTAGTGGCCAGTTTCACCACAGAGACATGAATGAGAATAAATACCTTTCTCAGCTGTGGCTGTGGAATTGGAGAACAGAATGGAGCAGCAGAGAATTGTGATCTTTAGCAAACCAAAGTTTCTGAGATTCTGAAGGGGAAGGACCTGAGTACAACCTGAGTACAGCCCAAAGAATTTACTTAGGGAAGTCAAAAAAAAAAAAAAAAAAGCCCTTCCTTATGTGTGGTGGTTTTTTGTGGGTTTTTCGTGTGTAAGCACTAGAGCCAATCCCTTTCCTGCTTTTCTCCATCTATATTGTGTGCTCTTCTCTGGTTTCTAGAAGATTCCATGCTCCATAAAGGCAAATAGCTGAGACAGTTAAAAATATCATAGCAAAACCCAGGAGCTGAGGGAAGAAGAGCAGGAAGAAAGTGGCAAGTGCAATATAAAGAATGAGTTACTGCCAATGCATGTTTTCTCCAGAGCCTGTAACAAATAAAAAGTTAGGTTAATCATCTAATAAACCTGTGATTTTTATTACACAATTAGTTCAGCTATTATTCTGAACAAATCTGATCCCATGTCTAGTGCAGCCTGGCCAACGCCACTCGACTGCCAGACACACACATTTCACAATTAGCATTTCAGGAGTCAACTGCACCTATTTGGGAGCTCCTTCTGAAACTTTTTCCCAGCTTAGGGGATGACTACAATTAAATTCCTGTCACTGGAGTTGTTGATGACAAATCTTTCCTGACATTCTTCATTATACCCTCACCTTCAATACCTTGAGCTTAAGCTTCTAGAAGAACTGATGTTTTAGGGTATCCCTCTGCTGCCTGCCATTTTCAACAGTTGTTTTCCAGACATCTCCCATGCTCTCCAAATTAAGCACCAATAAAGCATCTCAGCACTCTGGAGTCAGTTCAGGCCTCGATCCAAATCCCTTAAAAATCTATTGGGCTCTTTGAAGTGATGATGGCAGCCATTGTTTTTAAAACATTTGAGTTCCCAGCCAGCTCTCACTAGAAATCCTGGCTCCATGCTTCACATGTGGGAAACTGCCTGGGTCTAGGATGTGCAGTAAGGACAAAGGAGTAGAAATGTGACAGAAATAATGATGAAGTGATTTGTGTAAAAAAAAAAAAAAAGTAAAAAGCAGCTTTTAACAACTTGTTTTTTATTATTACCCAACCCAATTATTATTTTTTTTATGCAAGTGTACTCAGCAGATGGAAGTATTTTTTTCTGAAAAGAGGCCCCTGAAAATTATGAAGGGGTAAACAAATGCTTTTTGGCTGCCACCTGCCCAAGATACAACATCAAATTTGTAGTGGCCTAGGAAAAAAGCTGCAGCTTGTGTGTTGATATATCCTGTGTTAGGAGACAACAGAAGTGAACAGGTTTGGTTGTTAGGAATGAAGCAGGGTACCTTTGTTCTTCCACTCACATACAAAATAGATCAGCACTGAATAGTCTTTTTTCTTATTTCAGTTTCTTTACATGAGCTTTGTGCACCATCTTCAAAAAAAAGAGTTTAGCTTATATTATGATGTTTGGATTGCTCCCACAGGGGATAATTGAAAACACAATTACATTACCTCTCAGACACGATCTTTTCTCCAGGATGGTTACAGGCAAGAAAGGCCAATCATGAGCATTGTAAGCAATGGGATGAAAAGACTGGAACAAACTGTATGCAATTATCTTAGGAGACTGGATAGAACTGGCCAGAATCCAGGTGTGGTACAAATGAGCGTAAACAAAGGAGCTGCATTTGCTTACCTCCTGCCTGAATCCAATCTATTGATTTTAGCATATGTAAAGCAGTGGGACTGGGAGGAATTCAGCTGTAATTCCTGCTTTGTTGTACAGAGCTGAACTCTCATTCATTTCAACCTGCAAAAGATGGAGAGCAGAATGCTTAAGAAATTCAAAGCAGAACATTACAAAGCAGAGGCAGTGCCCAGAGGTCTGATCCCAACCACTTTTAAAAGAAAACAAAATTATTACTCAGATCTTTGCTATGAAACTTGAGTGGAATCAGGATTGAAGTTCTAGGCCACCAGAGAAAAATCACATGTAAATAAAGTAACACTGCACTGTCCCAAAGTAGTATAAGAAAAATGTACTGGCATGTGCTTCTGGTGTTACAAGACAGGCCAACCAAAACTTGTTGGATAAAACTCCTTACAAATTTGCAGGACTATGAAGCAGCATTCAGAATGAGCACAGCTCAGAGGAGGTTTACACATAGTAAACAAGCGATGCTCCTGGTGAAACGCGCTTTCACTAGGATGTGTTTTATGATTTTCACATCAGTCTATTAAAACTAGGAATGACCCCATCTTCACTGGCCATGAAGTATTTTTATGGCATTACTTTTTGTTACTTTTCGAGGGAGATGATTTGTCAGAAATGTTTGTAAACACAGCACCTGCTGCTAGCCCTTTCCCAGGAAGCAGCTGCCAGTAGGGTGAAGATACAGCCCTAACAGCTCACTTTTATCTCCCTTCGCTGCACAATTGCCCTTGCTGATCTTCAACTCCCAGCTGTTAGAGAAAGGAGAGATTTTTGACTCCAGAGACTGCAGCCACAGCCCATGGAAAGCAGAAGTGAGCAAAAGTCAATTTGCAAAAGTCAATACACCCAGCTCCCTGCCCACGACAGACAGACTTCATTTTTTCAGATGAGACACATCCCCGTCACGCCACTAAACAAAAAATAATTTTTTTTAAGTGCATGACACAATGGAGGAAAGAGGTTAGTGCCGAGGGTAAATTCCAAATGGTTGGGATGTTTTCCTAGACTGTCTCTTATGTAACCCCCAAAATTCAGCCTCCCAGCAGCCTGCTGGGAGCAGAGGGGAGTGGGCAGGGAGCTCATTGACAATACCAGGCACATGTGCACATACACACACAGACACCACACACGAGGCAATGAGAATTAGCTAGTCCACTCCAAATGTCAGCCAATTTATGTAATATCCTTTTACTCAGCATTTCTTATTCACTGGAGGAGGAAGAATCTCAATAATTTTGTCAGCAGTCTCTGGAGGATTGAAAATGAGGGAAGTCAGTTGGATTTATAGTGTCTCTCCAGTCAGTGCTGTTGCTGTCTGCTTGACAGTCTGTACAGCAATTAAATAACCAGTGAGCAAGCAGGTACTCACTTCATAAGAGCCACCAGTGAACTTGGTTTTAATGAGTTCTAATTGTAATTAACAGCATCTGTCATTTTAAGTTGACTAAGCACAACAGTTCTGGGCTGCTGCTGCTGATCTTTATACCATGAGGCACAGAAGGCTTATTCCAGAAAGCACTTTGTCCAGGGAATGATTTCTCAGAGGGCGGAAAGCCAGGAAGCACAGATCAGATAACAGCAGTGCTAAGACTTCCTGATTTAACACACCTAGGACATGAGGGAAGACCTGAGAAGTGGAAGTATGGAGATGAACAGACTGGATATAAATAATGGCAATTATTTCCCAATCTCTCCGTTAAAGAAATACACTGGTGATAAAAGCAATCAGAAAAAGGAGCTTTTGTGACCAGAGTAAAGCTTACAATGCACATCACACAGAATTTAAATCATCTCCCTTCCAAGGTATTGAAAACTCTAAGGAAAATTTAAGGCTGAAGTTCCAAAACCAAGTAAAGAAATTCACAATGAAATACACAGTTTCTATTTCTACAACACTATCACAAGTGAAAAACAAAACATTGGATCAGCAAGCAAAAAACTTGAATTTTTACATTTATTGCAGTATTTTTGTTTACCAAGGACATATTCAGTGGTTTCAAATGTCCAAAGGAAACTCTGATGAGTCTTCCCTTAAAAGCCATTGATTTATGCCCCTCTTCAAAGCAGAAAATTCAGTTTTTCCTATTCCAAACATCTTAAGAACTGATTATTCATTTAGAATTATACATATGAGGCAGAGGATTTTTCTTTTGGTTTAAATTAGGAAGGTTCCAAAAACTGTGCTGAGTTTGGTGTACTATTTTGCGCCTGACAGGTCAAAACATTTTCTTGCAGCTACTTTGAACTTCCCTGAGAAACTAATTTGTTTATTCAGTCTCAGGATTAATCTGATCTTCATGGAGAAATTTTGTTCTGGAGATTTTTGTTTCATTACAGTCATCTTCAGTTCTTAGAAGCAGTTCTGGTTTTGATGGAAAGGACAGACCTATGTAAGATACAGATCTAACCTCTAAAACTGAGGGTAGCACTTTTCTATGAAAGGCAGGGCATGCCTAGAAAAAAAGAGTCTGGTTTAAATGACCAAATTGTTCAGCAATAATTTTAAACATTG
The DNA here is from genome assembly GCF_971803275.1 of Cyanistes caeruleus. NCBI lineage: Eukaryota > Metazoa > Chordata > Aves > Passeriformes > Paridae > Cyanistes > Cyanistes caeruleus. Next base: position 78,274,947 of record NC_141705.1, read on the forward strand.
TGTCATCATCCATTTAATTTATTTACAGAATTCTTCTATTGGCTTTTCTTTTTCAAGGACTAAAGTTTCCATTTGTTCCTCTTGCAAATACAGCAGTAAACACTAACATAAGTTGTCATTACAAATACTTAGATGACTTTGTTGAAAGCACTTTTACCTCAGGAGTCCCAAGAGCCATCAGATCCAGTCTGGCTTAAGCCAGCAAAATGTTTCTTTAGAAAGCAAGAAATGAGAACATATCGGAGCCTGTGTTCTAGTTAAATGTAAAATGATTATGTCTCAAGATATCATTGTCAATGGCCCTTTATTTAAATGAATCCAGTTGATATGAGCTGAATAAATCACCTCCAGGAACAAGAGGCATCTATATGCCATCAACACAGAATGTCATTACCTGTTGCTATCTCAGAGCTCTAAAAAATGCAGCAAGCTCCACACTTGTTCTAAATCTCCTGAACTCAGTCTCTTGAATGAAACATGGATTTGAGCAATTCCCTGTGAGGTGCCTCCTCCAAAAAAACACCACCTGTGGAGGGCATGCAACCCCACAGACCTTGCAGTTTGCAGGAGGATAGGTGGTAATTTCTAGAACTGAGATTAATATGATCCTCTACCACAAACAAAGTAGCAGAATGGATTTTTATTTTCAATTTGGAATTTGTTTTAGAGATGTTTAATTTGTAATTATATCATGCTGACTGAATGCTTAGTTGTGTTGTGGCACTCTTCCCAGAGATCCCCGTGGATGCAGCTTTTAACAATTTCTTTCTGTTTCACAGATGGCCTGTATTTGCCTTTTGCTTTATTTATTATTTTTTTAAGAGCACTAATTGCAAGATTTAGAAATGAAAACAAAGAGCAATAATGAAAATGGAACAGTTTTAGGCTTCAAGTGGTTACTTGTCTCCAAAATTTCTTGTGGAAATGAGCTGCTTCAGTTTGCTGCAAAGGCTGTAACATAACATTGATCTGCAATTATGGTGTGAAATTTCAGCAGTATGTAATTAATGCCTTCAGAATTATGTTTGAGCAGGTCACACGGTTCTCACAGGTATCCCTATTATCAACTGCAGCCAACCTCTGCTAACCAACTCACTAAAAAAAACCCAAACAAAACAACAGCAATGAGAAATGGGTTCATGATATCTTCCAGACACACTCCAGATAACAGCAGGAAGGGGGTCCCAGCCACAGCTGTGCTGTCCCCCAGACAAGCCTCCAGGCTGACTCCCCCTTCCATGCACTTCATTCCCAGTGACATTTCTTTGATGGGACTGCAAAGTCCTGATTTATTGCAGCAAATCACAAGCAGCCCTAGTTCTCCTCAGAAGCAAACACTGGGCTCTTGATCCCAAATATTCTGTATTTGAGGATGTTGTGGAGCTTGGCTTTAAGCCCCTCACTTTCCTGCCAATTTCAAATGTGATTCAAATCTCAGTTAATTTTCTCATCTGTTGTAGTCATTCTCACAGGACTTTGTTAGAAGCAGAATACAGAGGGGATTGTAAGAAAATTAATGGGGGGAATTTCTGGACCTGGCACTTCCCAGAAGGATTTAAGAGGCCAAATCAGATGATGAGGCCATCATCTTAATATTAATCCCTTCCTTCCACACACATTTTTTAGGCCTAGGAAGAATTCTCTGTTGCCTAGACTTTAAATACAAAAAACTACTCATGTAGGGACAACCTCCACTGCAGAGGATATGCTGTTTGACTGCTTTGTCATTGATGAACAGGAAATTGCCAGCTAATAAAGGATGGTGACACAGCAAAACAATCCAAGAATAAATCCTAGACCACATGGCTCCTTCCCAGTAAGTTAAATTTCAGTGGAATTTTCGTTGTTGTTCTCATCTGACCACAAAGAGAAACTCAGGCCGTAATCAGCAGTGATTTTAAGACAAAAGTAAGTAAAGAAATGCTACAAAGAATCCTTCTCAGGCTGCTGGCAACAGCACAGCTACAAAATTAGCCTCTGCTTGGGACACTCAAACAGATGGGTGTCACCCAGGTGGAACAGATGACACATTAAACAACAGACAGTCTCTCACTCCATCATATTTGACCCCAAAATAATGACAAAGCTCATATTTAAGGAACAAATTACCCAGATCTGCTAGACATTATTCTAAGTGATCCCATGTGAATTTAGAGACACAGGTACAGAACAGATTGTGTGATGTAAGTGCTTTATCTTCACTGATTTAACCTACGGGCATTATAGAAAGGTAAGTCTGTAGCTGAGCTTCCTACACAAAATAAAAACCAAAAACATTTTTCCCTGTCTGCAAAGCAGATATTTTGTTGTAAAAAAAAAACAAGAGGAGGGAAGACCATCATTAGTTCCATTCAAAAGCAAAACACAATGAAGAAATAAAGTGCAGTGTACAGATTTGTAAGACTTGTTGTACAGCACAGACAGGCCCCAGAGGATAAGGGACATTTTAAACAGAGCTTGATCAGGTCAGGTAGAACTGGATTTGAGCCCCCTAGAATTCCTGACATGTTGAGCCAGGTAACCCTGAACAACTAAAGATGATAAAACTAAAGGTGGTTTTAAAGCTTGACTATTTCAAAGAGACTGTTTTCCATCAGTATCACAAGAGGGAAACAACCAAGACCAAAATAATGTCTCACAGCTTTTATTTTATGTGTGAATCAACTGGTCTAAAGGAAATACTACCTTCTTTGACTGGGAGGGTGGAAGAGTTCAGGGATACAGTATGTATTTTTAAAGGAAAACCTAATACGCATGTTTGGAAAGGAAAAGGACAAGACTTAAGCTGCTGGCAGTACTTGCAGACATCCCCAGACATTTTGAATAGAAGTATTCTTCTGGGGGCTTTCACCTTGTCTGAAGGTTTTGTACGTGTTCCAGGTCTTGCACTGTTTATTACATTTTAGAAAGTCAAGTTATTCTTTCCTACTGCACTGCAAACTAGAACATTACTCTTGCTAATTTTGGGGACTCAAGAGCAAACAGAGCAGGGGAAGAGGCAGACACAGATGAAAGCACAATTCTAAAAAAGCATTTTAAGTTTCCACTTAAAAAAATAAACCACAACCAAAACAACCCCAACTAAACCAAAGAGGAGAAGGAAGGATTTTCCTCAAACCTGCAGCAATAAATTGGGTTCATTTTTTGCTTGCAACATTAAAACCATTGCTACAAATCTACCTGACCCTGCACTGCATCAGCAATACAGGAAACGTGACAAGGGGCAACTTCCAACACTTTTGTCCGACCAAGACAAACAGAGACTCAATCCTGGAGATTAATATTAAAGCCATAAATAAAGAGATGGCATGCAAACAAAGCCACTGCATATTACAGGTAATTCTTTCAAAGAGATATTAAAAAGAATTAGTGAAACTCCAGCCCCTCACACTGTGGTCTCACTTCATTTCCCAGGCATTTGAGAAGACAACATTCCTTCCATCCTGCCAGCACGCCAGCTCGGATGTAGAGGAACTGTTCTGCTCCACTGAGTTTGCACTGTGTGTTGTAGGACCATTCAGAGCTCTGCTTGGCACATAATAACTGCTGTGGTTTAATCTTCACCCTACATTCCAAAAAAGAGCTACTGTGTTATTGTCAAAGTTTACTATTTACTATTACAAAGTTTACTCTCCAAGAGCTACTGATATTATCCTTACGAAGTTCAGACTTGTGGGAATTGTGTATGGCCAAGTGAGAAGGCTTTTAGAGAAATTCCATCAGCTTCATCAACTTTGCAAATCAAGAAAATTGCTTTTGAGGTGAAGAAACCACATCTTTGATGACACCAAACATTTACTCATTCCTAAAACAATTCTGACTCCTGGTGATTATCCAATGCCTCGTTTTGTTATGCACCATATGAACAGAGTAAAGAGTTTCTTCTCTACAGAGTTTGTAGTTTTAAGATAAGAAACGGATTGACAGACCTGGATATGCCTGTTTCCAAAGCTGACTGTTCTTCCCAAGTGACACTCCCTGCAGGAGGCATCCCTTAACCTAGGGATGCTGGGCTTCTAAACCTCCAATTTATTAAATTCTTTAATATTCTTTTATTTCTTTAAATTCTTTAAATTCTTTAGTGGATAGCATGGCTCAACCTATTGCATCTCTGAAGGAAATGTTTCCCATGTCATCCTTGACCAATGGTTATTGCTACCAGAGCTTATTAGAGGTTCACCTGAGAGAGAGTGGCTTTTAATGAAGGTTGCACTCCTCATCATTTTCAATCTTCAATTTTACATTTCTTGCCACTAGGAAATATCCAAAAGTCACCCTTTGCCAGTATTTAGAAGAGGGAAGAAGGACAATCATGGTTTTGCAAAATTTGGTTTCTCAGGGACCAACTCCCCAAAGCCATGGAAACTTCACTGATGTTTTTAATGAGAAAGGGATTGGTCCCTGTATTAACTCAGGACCAAAGTGTGATTTCCCCTTCCCTTCCAGTCTCCTGAGAATAACATATTGGGGAAATTACATCTTGTCACACACGCACATCAGCAAAAGCATCTGGGAATTCCCACCCAAGGTAAGCAAACACAGTTAATTCAAGCAGGGCCTCCTGGCACAGACAAAAGTCTTTTAAATTAGCTCCTGCATTTTTGGAAGGCCTTTCTTCAGCACTTTAATAATAAGAACTCTGTTTAATAATGAGACATGAACAAGTAAGAGACACTGGATTTCCTCCAGCTTCTCCTGGCTTCGAAAATTCTCTCTTCTTCCACAGATTCACTGGCCTTATGAATGGCTGTGGGAGGAATCTGGGAGGCCGGAGGTCCTCCTCAAGCTCTGCTGGGAAACAGTCCTGAGTATCCAGCACTGGAGCTGAGATGTGAGAGCAGTTCCCAAATTAGCCACAGTAACTCCGTGTATGGCAATTACTGCTCTGTCATTTGGCAATTCTCAGTGCTTCCTTACAGCACTGCTCTTGTTTTTGAGATGTCAATTACAAGCCTGAATAATTGCACAGCCAGGGTCACAATAAATGACCATTTTTCAAGTTAACTGCCTGGTACTTCAGATAAACAATGAGAGATTTGGGCTTCAGTTCCAGTAAAGCTCTCTTACTGCCAATGACATGCGAGTTTCCTGGCTTCTGGCAGCCATCAGCAACACTGTCCCAGCTGAACAGCTCCAGAAAGCAAGCACCCTTGCAGCAGAATTTGGGTGGGATGGTTGGGGTGGTTACTTAAACAGTGCTCACATAAACCAAGAGATGAAGGGCAGTGAGAGGTACTGCACAATGACTGCCCCTTACCTTGAGTATGGAATACTCAGGGAGATGGAATAATGTTGTAATAGCAGGGTTTTGCCAGCTAATTAACCTGATCTAATCAACATACCTGTATTGCTGCAGGTGCACCAGTTAATTTTCATCAATGTAGGGAATCAAAGACTGATTTGATTCCATACTGATATGGAATTACACACGTGGAATTGTGCTCATTTCCCCTAGAACTGGTACAGGCATATCCTGAAGCTGTGACTCACAGGCAGAACTGCAAATGCAGGGAGCAGCAGATGGAATATAGGAATTAACACCTCAAAAAGACACAATTCCTTTCAGTTTACCGGAGGGATCCTTTTTCTATAAGGCTCTTTTGAAAAAAAAAATTAAAAAAATACTGATAATAGATAGCTATTCTAAAAAAAGAGGTATTTAGATGATTTTCTGTGATATTAACAGGAGGTGAATTAGTTCAGAGTTGTATGACTACACTGTAGATTAATGTTGCTGATTGAGAAACTGTTCTGCTTCAGAATGTGTGAATATATGTACATATATAAATAAAAGTTATTTTATACAATTCCTCTGGGGTTATTCTGGCTCTCCAGTCCCGACAAATAGGAAGTGTTTGTTGTTTGGTTTTGTTTTGTTTTGTTTTGAAGTGTAGTCAGTGAAAGCAGTGACTCAAATTACACCTTGGAAATAAGTAAGTTCACCAACTATGTTATTTTTAGTCATCTCTCCAAATCTGCAATGCTGGTTAAATATTTGGTCTCACAACACAGTGGATGAAAGTTTTGGATAGCACTAAACCCCATTCTACTTCAGCTGGAATAAAACACAGTCAGGGAGAATCTTCTCATTACTTCTAAATAAAAACTGCATGCTATCTTTACTACTCCTGCAATAATGGAAAAATAATCCTATTGTTTGGAGTAGCACTTGGTCCCCAAGGAAAGAATTCCTTTTGAACTAAACACTTTTTTGTTTTGAATCTCTGCTAGGCAGGGAAACCAAATACAGCCCTTGGTTTCTCCCCCTTGTCATGAGCTCTTTCACCATCTGTGCATGATCATGGCCCAGCCTTTCTTTCCACCCTCTGAGAAAGACTCCTCCCAAACACGTCTCAGCATGGGAACACATGGCTGCTGGGAATGGTGCTGCGGAACTCGGGGTTGGAACAAATGTGACATGAAGCCACTCCCCAGGGGTCACCCAGGGCCTGATGTGGAAGGAGAAATTGGGGAGCTACTCTCTCCTCCCATTCTGCATCTCTGCCCCAAACTGCCCTTGTCCCTACAGAGTTTTCAGGGACACAATGCAACAAGCTGAATCCCAGTAGTCACAGCAAACCAGCATCAAAATCAGCAGAAGCACCAGTGTGGGTGCCTTCCAAAAATCTACAGGAATGGGTATTATGAGCAGAATAAACAGGTAGGAAGCCAAAACAGAGAGGTGTGTTCTTTTCTCCCTCCCACTATTCAGCATCAAACCCAGTCTCTGGTTGGTTTGTGCATGCAGCTGAGCTGTTCTCCCTCCTCTGTCACCCAGGCTGGAAGCATCCCTGTGGACACTAGGTCTTGGAGCAACATTATCTGCAAAGAAAAAGCCCATTAAAGACTTCAGAACTATTCATGTTTGGTTAGAAAAGAAAGGTCTTGGTCCTGCAGCTTTGCAATAAATGGTTAATTAATGCAACGATGCTGGTGGCGAGTGGCAGAATTAAGTTTGTAATTTTTCAATTTTTCCAAATTATGTCATACAAACTATGCTCTGACTGTGCTGGTGTGGAATTATCTCAAAAGGGCTGCTGATCTACAGAGAGAGAGGGATAAAACTGGGTAAAACAAACTGTCAGGCTTGTAATGGGTCTCTGTTACTCCCAGAAGTGCCTGCTGCTCACAGCAGTCCTGGCAACTCAGCTGGCTCCAGAACAGCAAGTTCATTCTTGAAGCAGCAGCTCAGCCCCATTTGAATTTGGCAGTTTCATGTAACAGGGAGTTTACATGGGAATTTTATAGAGTTTACACACAAGAAGATAAAAAAATAAACAAAAAACCCAAACAAACAAACAAAGAAAAACCCAAACCAGTTACAAGACATTTCATTCACTTGATACCTGGTGATGTTGGTTCAGCTCCTGTAGATGTCCTGCCTGAGTTGGTTATGGGAGGCCAACCTGCTCTGCATGGAAGAAGGTCAGTTCCTCCCATTCTTCAGAAGGATTTTTTTCTGGCAGTGTGACTGATGGGATGACTCAGGCCTGCCAGTCACCTCATCCTTGTAAGCAGAGCTGAAAATCTCTTGTCACTCCATAACTTTTCTCCTAGATTTGATTGCCCTCTCCAACTCTCTCCTCTAAAAAAAAAAGGAAAATGTTCTCCCAGCCTCTCCATCAGCCGTGCTCTGGGATATCTAAAGGAGTTCAGTGCAAGCAAACAGTCTGAACTGTTTTCTCCTCACCCTCCCAGAGTCACTCCTTTGCCCACCTGGGGACTGCTGTAGGCACACACAGTCTCCTACATTTTCCAGCTCACATTTTCAGCACACCTGGCAGCAGGCAAACTCTCAGGTGCCTCCTGACAGCCACTCGTCACTGGTCCATGTCCCTTACAGGGATGGAATTTGCAGGTGGCTGTGCCCTCCAGGCTGGCTCAGCTTGGGACAAGGGTCTGGTTGCTATGATTAAGAAGACCTCTACTACATTTCAGGAAATCCTCAAGGAGCAGAAGCCTAAAAATTTGTTTTATAGAGAGAATAATACCATGCCATCAAAATACAAAGCCCTAAACAGAAGGTGGAGTGAGCTGGGAATGATGATACCGGGATGCAAGAGAGAAACAAGGCACCTGACTGGGACTTGGTTCCAGCGGGGAGCAAGATGTGCCAACTCCCTGAAATCTCAGGCATTTCCCAATTTCCCAAGCACATCACATGTAAAAGCTTAGCTCTGCCATCACACCAAGCTCTGCACAAACAGCCTTTATGTCCAGAGGAGGAGCCTCTGCCTGGCAGGAGCTGGAATCGCCTGTGGCAGATGTTGAAATCGTTTCTGTGCCGAGCGCCATGGCACACAGGCACAGGATCTCCATTCCGTGGTGCAGAGAGCTTCAGGAGACCTGAGGCTGAGGGAGCCACACCAGTATGTTGTATTCCAAATTGCAGGAGAGGATGCCTTGAGGAGAGCTTGCATGGTAATCTTGTGTGCTAATCAAAGAGAGAATTTTAAGTAACCCAGGATACAGGAACTACCTAGTTTATAAAATGTTCCATTTCGTTGGCCTGTAGAAGAACAGACATTAATTAATCAAAATGTAGCTTCTGACAGCTTTTTTGAAAATCTCTTGTCCTGGTTTTGGCATCACAACATTTAAATTTATCATTATGTGCTTTTTAAAAGCCTGATTGGAAAAATTACATCATTTTGGACTTTCTCAACATTTTGGTGCGTCAGCTCCCAGTGTCTAAAAGTCCCATAAATAGATGTTGGACCACCTCAATACAATTCCTGTCTGCAGATTTTCCATAACATGCTTCACTCTATTATTCAAATAAAGTCCAAGTGGATCTTTTCCTGGGAATAGGGGTTATGCAATGCTCAGCACAGGAGGCTCAAGAAAAACAGTGCAAAGCTGCAAATGCTTGCAGAGCAGCAGAGTCTGTTTATATTTATTTATATGTTGTGTTTCCATTTAATCCTCTCTGAACAGCCCCCAGCTCCTTTTGCCTCTTTTGATCTACCAGACTCTTTCTCTCCCATGTCTTGGCACATCAAGAGTGTGGCCAAGCAGCTACACATCAATCTGCCAACAAATTAATGATGAAAATAGCAGGATGATCAAAACAGTCATCTAATGAGAGCCTTATGCTTCTAGGAACTACTGTTCCAAATTAAAATTAGAAACCTCTACAGTATTTTGCCAAAATCCACCAAATTCTAGGATCTGTCAAAAAAACAGAATATTTAGTTTCAAGTCAGAGATGTAACATGACTTTAATCCAAAGACAGACCCAATAAACCTTATTTATGGATGAATTTCATTATCTGTGTTGCCAGCCATGAGCATTTTAGTAAGAAAGTTCTTGAATGCAAGGATCCTCTTTAGCATCACCATTTCCATTTGTTTTCCATTCTATTTTCACCAGACTGGTGAGACATTTCACTTTCAGTGTGACTCAGAATGCCAAGTTCAGAAAAAAAAATATCTCCATAGTTACACACCTCTCTCTTGCAATGAAGTGCCAGGTCTCCAGTGCCCAGCTTTCAAACTGTCAGTGCTGTAACACAGCAAAAATGTCGTGCCTCAATCACCATGATAGACTCTTTCCCAGTTGTCAGCCAACACCTAAAACTTACAGCAACATTTTCCTCTCTGCAAAGACAGCTGAAAGACCCCATGGAAATTATCTAAAAATCCAGTTGGCAATGTAAAAGAAAATTCTGTGTAGAGATGCATCCAGTCTGCAATACCAAAATGAAGGATTCAGCCTGAATTGTCCAAAACCAGAGAAATTCCAGAGGGTATATATTGGGAAATCGGAGATGTATGGACCGTATAAATACGCGAAAATAGAATTTATTCATACAATCTGTAAGTATAAAATGTAACACTCACATTATTTCAAGTCTAACTTTCATGTTTGCAACCTACAAAAATTAAGAACAAGGTATTAATTAAGAAATAATTACATTCTATTCTTTCATTTAACAGAAGTACAGCAATGTTATGTAGGTGATCTCCACCTTTCTTCAGAAAACATTAGGAGACATCCATACAGGCAATACCATTAGCCAGAAATGCATGGCCTGAGTTAGAGGTAAGCCCACAAGTGGTTTTTGTTATTTATTTCCCATTTCTAGAAATAAAGAATTACCTTGTGACTGTCTCTCATTCTGACTTCTGCTGTTACATTCTAAAGTCACAATCTCATCTCCCTGTTTGCTGTATAAAATCATTAGGCTGCATCTGGGCTTCTCCCACTCACTCATGGACTTACAAATCCTGAAAATCCTATAAAAACATAAATTTGTTCGACACAGACGAGTTCAGGATCTGATTCCTTCTGGGGCCTGTGATAATTTCGGCATCAGTCTGAAGCACCAGCAGCACCAGGTCCAGAGCTCTCCTCCACGCCTCTGTCTTGGCTGCAACGTTATCACAAACCTTTAAATCTGTGACCTGGTCAGGGAAGGGATCACAGCCACCCCTGAGCACTCCACCTCTCCTAAACTCTTCTAAAATATAAGCTGAGGAAGAGCCACAGGCCGCTGCTTTCTGGAGGTGGTGATCCACTAAGGCACCTGCTTCCAGCTCCGAGCTGGCCTTCGCAGTATTACACAGGACCACGGCGAGGTACCGCTTCCAGCCACTTGCCAGTGCCTGGAGCACAACGGATTTGTACTCTGCCAGCCAGGGACTGGGAAACTCTGTCACAACTCTGTCGTTTCCCGGTCGCCCGGGCTGCCCTTCGAGCGCCTGGATGTGACTGAGGCACAGGAGCTCCACCGCACCGCCCCCAGGGAAAACCCTCCCGTCCTTTAGAGCGTGATGGAGTCGATACAGCAAAGTCCAGAACTGATCTTCGAGGAGTTGTGCCTTGGAAGGCAGGGCAGTGGTGAGCACGGCCGTGAGCAGGGCGATGCCTCCCGCGCTGATCCGCGCCGGCACCAGCTCGCCCAGATCCACCGCACGCCCATCGCTGGCCGCCCACAGCTCCACCCAGGCCCCATTCCCGATTCGGGAAGCGTTCAGCTGGCTCAGGTACGTCACTGCCTGGGCACCAGTGGCCGCCCCAAAGGCACACAGCACATCCCGGGACACGCAGCCGATTACCAGTATCCTGCTGGCGATGCACCTTTCCATGAAATTCTTGCACACGCTTCCTTTGACCAAAACCAGGTTTACTTCAAAGCTCATCAGAATATCCGACATTCTGCTTAGCCACAAGTCTCCCGCCCTGCCTCCCTGTGGGTTGGGATGCTCCAATACGGTCCTTACATTGCGTGGTCTGTTAAAACCTAAGTGTCGGTACCGCTCCGTGAGGTCACCATCCATCAGCAGAATCCGGAGGGGCTTGTCTGCAAGGTGTTTGATGACTGTGGCTTGCTCTGGTGACACTAATGTGACAAAGCCTGGGGAGACACAGGAATAGCTCTCAGGCAGGCCCAGCACACAGCACGTCACAATCTCTGCAATATTAATCTGGGAAGAGCCGCTGCACTCTGCTCTCTCTTGCTGATAAGCAGCAATGCTTTGTAGCAGTTTCACGCTGCTCTGGTTTCCATGGCTCAGAGCCATTGCCAGGTGTCCCAAACCGCGACATCCACACGGATCTGCTCGTGGTCCTGAAAGGTATCCCTGAAAATTATCCTGCTGACTTGAGAAATGGCTTTTCCCTAGAGCGCTGAAGTGTCTGCTGTGGGTTAGCTTCCGTGTGATACAGCTGGATGCAGTAACACCACTTCCAGACAGAGCAGATGAACTTTTGTCACTCACTGCTTTGACAACAGAAGCTGCTGAACCAAAGCCAGCCAAGGGTGAAACCAGGCATTTGTTAAAATTACAATCATCCCCTTGATGGGAACAAGAATTCATTGGAATTACTTCTGTTGCAGAAATATCTCTCTGAAAACACAGCAAATTCCAAGGATGTGTGAGACTATCACGTCCAACTTGGCCAGTTCTGCTTTCAAAAGCCTTTGGCCTAACTCTGCTAGAACAAAGCTCTTTCTTTACATCATGTATTGGTATCTGAAGACACTGGACTCTCTCACAGCAAGAGTTCAACCCCTCAGACATCACAGACACTATTGCTGGAACAGGAACATTCTGCTGGAGGCACTCCACCACAGCATTGCTCCATGCCCCTACCAGGAACAACAGGGTGCTCATCCCAGTCTTAAACTCCTTGTTCTGAGCCTGAATGGTTTCATGAAGAAGCTGTCCAACAGCACTCGTCAAATCCAAACTCTCAATCAGCCTAACAGCAGAAAAAATCAATCTGCTCTGGTTGGTGCTTTCATCCACAATGAATTTATGTGATTTCATTGGTCCCAGAAATGTTCTCCCAGTGGATGCTAAGGATGAGAGTTGCTGGAGTCCAATGTGTCTCCTGGCATTCACATCCCTGAAAGCCATGGGCGGTGGGCAGCATCTGTGAACAGATCACAAATTACTGCCCCATCCTCACAGCACACCAGAGCACCAATCACCAAAACATTAATTTAACAGTCTACCCCTGAACACAGCTTTCCTCTGTATAAAGCAGGTCTTCTTCCTGCACGCTTATTACGAGAAACCAATGGGCAGAGCTGCTGAAATGGGGCACTGTTAAAATGGAATTGTTTCTGGCTGGATGATAGTAAAGAGCTGTTAATTCCCATGGTTTCTTACACTTCCAGCAGCACAGGCTGTGTGGAACTACCGCCTCCCTCCTGCCCTGATGCCTGGAATTTCAGTTATTTGCCTTACTTAGGGCAAAAGTTCATTAGAGCAGAATGGACAAATTACATGTAAAACTCAAGAGCTCTGCACAGATCCTTCTTAGTAACAAGTCATGCCACTGACTTTAACCTTCAAGTCTGGAAAAACATATTTTATTCCAAATTCTCTTTAGTCCAATTAGCATGCATGAATACTTCATAAGTGAAATAAAAGCAATGCCACTTCTTCATAACTTAGAAATTATCGAGACTTCAAAGTTTTGACCAACCATTCATTCTTAACACACCAAAAAGAAATCTTCTTTCCCTCAAAATCTCTTCCACACCATGGTCTCGTGGCAGATTAAAACAAAGCTCCCTTTTTGAATAATGAAGTATACACAACAAGAATTGAGAACCGCGAGTCCTGTACCTCTGATGCTCAGATTCACATCACAGAATGGTCTCGGTGAGAAGGGACCTTAAAGCTCATCCAGTTCCAACCCCACTGCCATGGGAAGGGACACCTTCCACCAGACCAGGTTGCTCAGAGCCACGTCCAACCTGGCCTTGGCCACTTCCAGGCTTGGGGAATCGACAACTTCTCTGGGCAACCTGTTCCAGTCCATCACCGCCCTTACAATAAAGACTTTCTTCCTCATATCCAACCTAAATCGGCTGTCAGTTTGAACCCATTCCCCCTTGTCCCATCACTATAAAATATAATAAATATATATTATATAATAAAAATTATTATCATATACTATTAAATAAATAAATAAATAAATAACGAATAGTTCTGCCTCTATTTATCTTTCCTACAAATTCCCTTCAGGTACTGAAATTTATTCACATCATTTATTCCAACTCCCTGAAGGCCCCTTTGCGTAGCAATTCCAAATTCCCAAAACCAAAAAAGCGTTTTGCTTTGGGTTTTTTTTTTTTTTTTGTTTCTGTTTGTTTGTTTTTCCCGTCCCACACAGCGAAAGCCCACTTGAATACCACGTCGCAGTACTGCTAGGGAGAGGAAGCGCGTCCCGGCCTGCCTGCCCCACACGGCCAGGGGGGGAAGCCGCCCGGAGCGGACACACCGGAACTGCACTGGCGGCGGCCTGGCCGCTTCCTGCGGGCCGGAGGGTGCCCGGCGGGCCGGTGCGGGTGTCTCACCGGAGGGGCCGCGCTCCCGGCGCTCCCGGCGCTTCCCTGGACACGGAGTTGCCTGGACACCGCCGCCGCTCCCTCAGATGCCCCGCGGGCGGGCCCGCCCTCGCGCTCCCTCAGCTGTCCCTCACGGGCACGCCGCGCCGCCATTGGCCGGCGCCGCGAGGGGGGCGGGTCCCCGCGCTCGTTCCGCCCGCTCATTGGCCGCCTGGGCGGCGCGTGTCGGTTGCGCGAGGCGGTGCGGAGCTGCCGTCCCGTCCGGTCCCGTCCCGGAGCGGCATTCCCGGCTGGATGGTGAGCGCGCCCTCCCCGCCGCGGGCTCCCTTCCCACCGCCCCTTGTGCAAACCCCATTCAGGTTCCAGCCCTGCCCAGGCCGTCGCTGCTGCCGGGTTACCTCGCACAGCGCAACCTCGGAGAGGCCCCCCCCACTCCAACGGGAAAAACACGCCCGGAAAAACACCGGGATTCGCAAAATACGTCGCCTGCTCTCGGCGTGCCTGGTTCTTCTTGGCACAGCTGACAGACCCCCGCAGCGTTGTTGGAATGGCACCGGCCGGGCCCGGAGGTGGAACTGGAAGGGATTTGCACAACTCGTATGTGAAATAAATGGAATGATAAAGTCTCCGTAGCCAGGAAGAGGCCTCGTGCGCCTGCTTCCCAGAGCAGCGTATGAAGAGTGGAAGTCTGATAGGTGTGTTAATGGCAGGGGGAAGTCAGGGGTGAGCCAGACAAATGGCTTTGCAGTCCGACCTGGCAGGGACAGATCACGGTGAAAAACGAAATTTCATTAACAAATACGAGAAAATGGAATCTTCTGAGTGAAAGGACAGATCCCAGCCCTAAAAATGGGAACAATTCAGCAGAGGCAAGAGACTGGTCAGCAGTACCTAGGTAACAAATTCCTTGCTTTGTGCTTGTTTTTTATAAAGCCCTGCCTTTCCTTCCACGAGCCTGTGCAGAGTCAGGACTGCAGGGTGAAAATCTCTCTGCTGCTGATTTAAAAACAAAACCATACTTGAGGAAGGCGTTTTTCCTGCTTTATAGGAGGGGAGGAACACTCTATGCTGCACTGCCTTACACCAGAGGCAGGAAAGGTCTCGGGAGTGTCCTGGATAATGATGCACCAGCTCAGCACAAGCAGATTATTCTATATGTATAAGTTCTCCTTGTGGGACAGATTGTGTGTTGATCTCACTGCTCCCACAGGATGTTGCTGCCTGGCTCCACATCTACTCGATGGACAGGCAGCCTGGAGCCACACAGCTCCCTTTAAATTTTTTTGCCCACAGGAGTGGCTGATTTTGAGTCTCGTTTACAGCCAAGACCCTAAGAGACCACCCTCTTTAGCTGTGAGGATGTTGTACTCGTATTTTTCAGGTACACCTGCAGGAAAGGGAACTGGCAGGAGGTGCAGAGGGTTCTGGTCACCTCAGTGGAGTGCTCATTTTCAGGCTGCCCACCTGTTTTTCTGGCATTATTCCTTTAATTGATAGTCTTTCAGTTTAAAACAGAAAACAGGAAGCCCCAAATCTGCATTCCCCAGGAACAAAATCTCTTTTTTTCTTTCTACAGTAACTTAAAGGAAGCTGAGATAGAGACTCAGTGTCTACCACTTGCAGCAAGGAATGTCTCTCGCCTCTGCTACAGCGTTAATGTTGTTTATGCCATTTATTATTTAATGTTATTATGTCATTTATAATTTAGTTTATTTGAAATTCTCGCTGGAATGTGCTGTTTCCTATTGTCTTTCCCTTCACTTTTTGAAGGCATCCAACTATAGAAAACCTGGCTTAGGTACAGCCCAGCGGAAGAAAAGTGGCTTGAAACCTGAACTTACAGAAGAGCAAAAGCAGGAGATCAGAGAAGCTTTTGATTTGTTTGACACTGATGGATCTGGAAGCATCGACATAAAAGAGCTGAAGGTTTTCAAACTTTTTTTTTTCATTTTTCCTCTGAGATGAAAATATCTTTGATCTCAAAATTGGAGCTGCTTTTTCTGTTTGTCCAACCCTACTTTAAAACAGTATGGAAGTACAAAGAAGAGTAATGGCTTGTTGTCGTGACTGAATTTGGGGTGCACTCTGCATGTAATGATTCACAGCAGATAGGCTTCTGTGCTGTGTGGCTGTTTAAATCTCACGGCTTTGAATAGCTGAGCATTAGAGAAACTAAACAGTTTCAGGTTTCATGATTAAGGTGCTTGTTCTTGGGAAGTAGACTTCCATTTTCTGGGATGAGTATCAGAATATCAAATATTTTCTTCACCCGAGAACTAAACACAGATTTTGCACGCATTCAGGAAAGTTGCAACCATATTTGCATATATGTAATCAAAAAATGACCTGTTTTTTAATTTAGAAAAGAATGAAACAGAGATCTGAGTTGTGTTTCAGTAATAATTCAGGCAGTGTGTGTGCACTTGCATACATACAGTAGTACAAGGGGGAAGATGATTCCCAGTTGTCTCCCTGTGATTTAATGTGTTTGATTTTTATTTTTTTTTTTGTAAGCATGAACACTTTAAATTTAGTTATCTCCTCTACTTTGATTTTTCACATACACTCTGCTCAATTTCTGCATCTGTAACCTGGAAACATGAGCTACATCTGCCTGATATAAAGTAAGGATTTCCGCTACCATGTAGGAAAAACAACATCTTAAGAATACCAAACTTACACTGCTATTGTTCAGCAAGATGAAAGAAGATGGTAGAGGAAGGACACCATGTGTTTTCATGGCAGTGAGTTGTGACTAGAGTTCTGGACAAGGAAATGAAACGGGCTTTAGCTCAGCTCTTAGACCAGAATTCTGGTGGCCTCCTGACAAAATTTGTTTTGCTATTTTGGGACAGGTTGCGATGCGTGCCTTAGGCTTTGAGCCAAAGAAGGAAGAGATTAAGAAGATGATAGCAGACATTGACAAGGAAGGAAGTGGCACCATCAACTTTGAAGACTTTTTGGCTATGATGACACAAAAAATGGTAGGAATTCTTAGCAGAAATTCTTGTGGCAGCATAAGAAAAAGGAACATCTCAGTGTCAGGGGTTTTCTGATTAACATATGCTTTACTCTTGGTTTAGAGCGAAAAGGATTCAAAAGAAGAAATCCTGAAAGCTTTCAGATTATTTGACGATGATGGCACAGGAAAAATTTCATTCAAAAACTTGAAAAGGGTTGCCAAGGAGCTGGGAGAAAATTTAACAGATGAAGAACTTCAGGTAAATTCTGATTTGCCAGAGCTTTTCTAACAGGCACAGACAATTCCTGTAGCTCCTAGGGATTGAGTGTGAATTTAGTCCTATACCAAAAGGGCTGAGTGGTCAGAAATATGAAAAGCAGACAATACATAGTTGTTTTCACATGAAGTGCCTCTGATTTATTGTTGTTTTGATGACTGAAATATCTTGTGTTTAGAGTCCAGTGCCTGATCAAACATACACTGTGTTTTGTAGGAAATGATTGATGAAGCTGATCGAGATGGAGATGGAGAAGTAAGTGAGCAAGAATTTTTGAGAATCATGAAGAAAACCAGCTTATACTAGTATTTGTTGCCTTGCTATACAGCTGGTCCAAAAGATAACCTGGAAAAGGCTTAAAAACTGGGCTTGTGCCTCCTGCATATTTTCTGCCATGTGAACGAAGTCTGAAAGGACAGATTTTTTGGTTTATTTCTCTTTTTCAACAAAGATAATTGGGGAAAGAGAGCTGCAGTACCCAAAACTGCCAAAATGAGATACTGCAGAAGTCAAAAGGAAGGATGAACTGAGCCTGCAAGGCAGGGTCCCTTCCCCTCCACCATAACAACTTCCCTGATTGCCATTTTGGATAAACACCGTTGTGTTTTACTATTTAACAAAAAGATACTTCATTTGAGATGTGAAGATTCCCACTCCTGCTGGGAAAGGCTACTTTGCCTTCCCTAAGGCTACTGATTGAAGGGACAAGCACAGTATTTTTTATTCCTTTGAAGGTTTTTGAGGTTATCTTTTGGTATTTGTCTCCTGTTGCTTATTTCCATGAAAGACTCTAAATTAAATTGCGTATTTGTCTGTATTTCTGTACAAAACACTGTTTTCCTATGGCAAGTTGTCTCTGGATTTAATGTAATGCCAATGTAGATTTGGTTCTTCCTTTGGAGCTGTGTGCCATCTGTAGATGTTGTGTTTATCTGATCACCTGAAAACAGAATGAAACTTGAATGTAACCTACTTGGGTGACCAAAGTTTATTGTTTGTAACCAGGAAATGCCTTGTGCCATTGTTCTTACTCCCCAGACATTACAAAGCTGCTGTCCAGGCCTTCAGGTAAACTAAAAAGTTTGGTTCCATGGTGCAGTAGAGTAAATTTTGTGTTGTTGACAGTTAGATTGCAGAGAGGATTTGCATCTGAAGTGAAAAGTAGCTCACCATGGACATCTGTGGAGCACTGAATATATTTAGATCCATGCGCTCCAAATCCATTTTGCACATCACAGGTTTTGGGGTGGTTCTTTTAGGAGTACCTTCATTTTCTTCAGTATTTCTTGCATCTGCTGTCAATCCAGAACTTACTGGAGAGCCAAATTTCTTTCTGAATTATAGAGCAGTGATACACAGCCTGCTATCTGATTATGTTGCTCTGCAGGAGAGTTTATCCTTTATAGACAATCAGTTTCAAAACTTTCAAATCCTGTAAAGCTCCAGAGGCCCAAGTAGTCCCCTGTTAACATGGTGGCCATAGATGTAATCTATAGTACTGTGTTTTAAAATGTCTTAACTTTGTATAAGTGTGAAATAAAACTGTTTTGCAAGTTAAGAAGTTTTTGTGCTTATTTTCTATTTTTCTAAATTATTTTCAAGTCTTAAATGGTTCACCAAGCACATTTTCACTTTCATTTATCTCTTCTTTCTAAGAGAGGAATTCTTAGGTGCAGTAGTCTGTCACGTAATTCCTCTTCCACTCTGCTGATTAAAAGTTTCTAGTACTAACCACATAAATTCAGAAAGGGAAGTTTGAAGTTCTAGTTGATTATGGGGAATCCCAGAGCCTATTAGAGTGACTGTACTTTTTCTTTTTATGCTGCCACAGGAAGAGACTGATGACTGTGGTTTACCTATGATGCATGTCACTTCTCTCTTCCTGTTCTAATCCCATTACCTGCCCTGAAGGTAGGAAAAAGCCACACAATCATCCCTGCCGTGTGTACTACAATGGTGAAGTGTTATTTCTGGCTTGCCCATTAATCTCTGAAGTCTGGAATGTCAAACAGTGTCTGAATGAGCACAAAGCTTGCCAGTGTTAGCAAGTGTCTCTTGGTGCTTTATTTTGCAGGATAGTGAGGGAAATCCTCCCCTCTTCAGCCTGGCAGCTGGTGAACCCCATCCTTTGCATCCCTCTTCTCCTTACACTGACACAGAGAGTGGGTCCTTACCTGGCATCTGCAGATTCCCCTCAGGTGGCTGCAATTCAGACATTCCTTGTGTGCACCCAGCTGAAATCCTTCTGCACCATCAGCAAAGCCTGGTTTTCACTCTGAGTGTTCATTCTAGGCAGATACTGTACAGAAAGGAAAGTGGAACTGTAGTTTGTGTCTGGCAAACACCTAAATATCAAAGCATTGGTAAAGGCAATAAATAAGTGCTTGGGAGATAATATTGCAAATGTCTTCTGAGATATGTTTTGAAATTAAAAAGTACCAGACTTTTAGTAAAATACAAAATAGTTCAAGAGAGAAAAAATTGCTTACTATTTATATTCCAAAATACGACAATTGCATGGCAATTTGAATCTCCCACATGCAGCTTCTAAGTTCTGCATCATCTCTTAAACGTACAGTATGGTCCCACAGTCCTTCCAGTCCCACACTAAGGCAAATCTCCAGCTGGCTTTAGGGTAGAAAGATTCGAGGAGCTGCCGAGGAGTGCTGTGCTCTCACTTCATTAGGTGTGAGTTTGTTTTCAGAGTAATGAGCACAGGATTGGCTTCTAACGTGTCAGAAGAAAAAAGGCTTCTTTTCAGGTCCACCTAATCTTGGCATTTAAAAGAGGATGGGGGGAAGCAATACAGGAAACATTTGTGTACATTCACATGCCAGGAGTCTTACTAACAGAGCCCAAATAGTTCCATAAACTGATGAGGCATTTAATATTAAAATATTTAAATTGGTCATTTACAGTTGCAAAGACTAACTCCCATCCTGCAAACTGCCTGGTGAAGCATTTGAAATGTTGAATATTAGTTCCTTGGAAACCTCCTCACGGAGTTAAATCAAATATTGCCACACTACAGCTGCTTTTAAATGCCCCTGGATAGCAGAAGTGGATTTTGAGCAGGGCACAGGGCAGCAGACTGCTCCGTCTAGAGGCTGAGATGAGCCTCGGCCACTTGAGGAAAGGCAGCCTCAGGGGATAAATCTGCAAAGCCAGCTTCCTTCGTGTCACGCCTCTCCATACAGTCCCATAGGTCTGAGAGCGTGGCAGCCTCGCTAGAGGGCATCCAGTTACTGACGTGTGAGGCTTTGATGCTTCTTTGCCTCCACTGTTACTTTCAGTGGAGGGAAAGCAGGCACACAAACATCATCCAGACTAGGCTTGAAATACGTGGTTGGATACAGAATTATTTTCTCTGAAATTAAGAAAGCAAGGCTGCTCTCACAACCCATGTGCAAAATGCTGTAATTATTAGTCATTAGTTGTTCAAAGCTAAACCCCCAAACCACACTTTCTGAAACTCCCACTCTGTATCAATAATTGCAGGCACTCTCTCAGGAGAGCAGAGAACTCAACTTGCCTTTCACACAGTCTCCCCAAGTGCTCTGACCACTCTGTAGAGTTATTTTCACCCTTTGGGAATAGTGCTATCAAATGGAACCACTTCCAGCAGAGAGACAGAGCCAGGCTCGCTGCAGGATGCTTGTGGTCCTCCCTTGGGATGTGGGAAAGCTGGAATCATGGCCTTGCTTCGAGTCAAGAGGAACAAGGATTTGAGAATTAGACTCTTGTCCCCAAGGTGAGTGTGTTGACCTTTAGGGATGTGGCATAACTCCAGTGGCCTTGTGGAGACCTAAACCTATAGCTCTTAAACTCTTTGCAGTCCTGGTTGTCACTGATTACTGAACTTGAAATTGGTCAAGGCATTTTTTTTTTTTTTGCTTGTCTGGATGAGATTCAACACAGAGAATACTAACAAAGCAAAACTTGCTGTCAAGCCTGAGCTGCAAAGGTGTAAAATTCCCTTACTCTCAAGGCCACTTTATTTCCTCTGAAAGCTTCTAACTGGTTCTAGCAGTGACAGAAGTTTCACTATGAAATTAAACCCCCCCCCCCAGTTAAATATAGCCATAAAAACAGATTTCCATAGGAAGAAAATGGAATAGCTAACCTAGCCCGTTTCCAGCATTATTTTGGACCACTCTCTACCCAAAAACATAGCTTAGTGCAGTGAAACAAAACCAGTGTGATTCACACATCCATGCTATTGTCTGAAATTGCTTCCTAGTATGGTTTCTTCTCCACCTCAGTATGGAGAAAACAGACACATACTTTCCTCAAAATTTTTTCAGACATCCAAATGAGAAGTACTATGAAAGCTTTAAACATCAAGGGAAAAGTGACCACAGACAGTGTAGATAGAGTTAGAAACACGAGAAGGTATTTCAGTTTAAAAAAATAATATTTAAACAGCTTCTAAAAACATGGTACTAGGTCATCTCAGTGTAAGTTCTGTGTTCCCCATGTTTCCTCTTTAGAGAGCTTAGGACATGATTGGCCAAGAAATCCACAGAAGCACGTTTTCCACAAATCTTTTGAATGTTTTGTTTAAACCACTCCGTAATACACTCGTGAAGCTGAAGAGAATTGCTGCAGAATAGCTCCTTTTGGAAAGGATATAATTTAAACAAAGTTTTTAGTGTTTGTTTGGCTTTTTTCCTATCGGGCTAACTACATTATTGATGAGGTTATTGATGTTAGTGTATGGAATGACAGGTACCTTTTGCAGAAATAAAAGGAGATTTTTGCCTAGTTGAAAAAAATCCACGTGCGTGAAGGTACAGTCCATCTAGAGCAGACATCAGGCAACACAGGTGCTAAAACTACAATTATTTTCTCTAAGCAGAAAATTACCATAGTTGAGATTATTGTTCAGTAAACATATCCCTTTACTTGGCTTTTTTTCATCCTCCTCCTTAACATTAGGAACCAATAAATTACTCATCAAAATGGCCGAGAGGTTTGCATATTCTGCTTGTGCTGTGAAATATGTAAATATTTTTTATCAAATCCTGATAAACTGGGTCACTTGTCTGGGTGGGCTCATTCTGCAGAAAACAACTCTGTTATTGCTAAAGGCATTAAAAATAGCAATATTACAAATCCAAGAGAAAATGTAAGTTGAAAATGCTTATGTATCACAATTAAAGGAGGTTTTCCAGGAAATGAAAGAGCTTTTAGAAGGTGGGAGGGAAGAAACAAGTACTTTTATTCTCCCTGCTATCAACCCTAGATGCAATAGATGAATTAACAGGATATTATTTATTACGCGGGGATTTTTGCGCCGAGATTCAGAATTCTCCTGACTCTCAAATGCCTGCAATGCCGTGACTCACTGAGCCAAGGTCTAGGATGGTGCAATCCTGACCTCCTCCTGCCAAGGGCTCAGCATCATCTATTCCCATTGCCTGCTGCTGGACTAAGCAGTGCTTTAGCACTTGTGCAAAACTGGGCTTTAGACAATGGAGGCTTTAGGTATGGGCTTCCTATTTCCTGCGGTGGATTTGTGTAGGTGGCCTTGTTACCAGAAATCCATACTCCTACACAGCAACTTCTGACTGTGTTTCTGCAGAAATGACTATGATGAAAGGAATGAAATATTTTGAAAATTAAAATCATCTGTTTGTTTCTCCAAAACGGTTGGGGTATCTCCTGCTGGCGAGATCAATTTCTTCTCTCTTGTGGCAAAATTAGGAGCGGGGTGGAAAACTAAAGGATTAAGGCTTGCAAGGGCACCTTGGCTTGGGCTGCTGCACACAAGGAGAGGGGAGAGCCCGTCTGAGGTGTCCTCTGCCCATCGTTGGCAGCTGAGTCACTGGCCCAGCCTGCAGAGCTTCTTGCTGCTGCATTTTGCAGCCAGGAAAATCCCACATCCTCCCAGTGGGTGTAGGAAACGCAGCTACAGCCTCTGGATGCGTCGGCACCAAAAACAAAGGGGAGACTGTGGTGCGGGCGGTGGCTGCGGGCTCAGGGCCAGCGTGCCAGGACCTCGCCGACAGCATCCCTGCCCACAGCCCCGCTGGTTTGCCAAGCCCAACACTGCAAGGTGTGTGACCAGCTCTACCTCCCCACATGGGGACATGCCAGGGCCACCAGCAAGCAGCCTCTGCTGTCCCACCTCATGCTGTGTCCCTGCTTTCTGGCGAGGAGCGTGTCACATCTTGCCCTTCCTGGTCGTCCCCAGCCCTGGCTGTTTGTCTTCAAGCACAGGGGCTTACAGAAGTCTCGGCTCTTGGCGTGCTGTTGTGGTGAGCACAGCCCTCGTGGCTCCAGTGAGGGTCACCAGAGGTGCTGCTCTCGCCTGCCACCCATCTCAGTCCCAAGCCTGATTCCATGATTGCAGAGCTGGGTGCAATCAGCCAGGGCAGCTTCAAACCCTGAATTTTCCAGTACTGGCTGAATACTGCCAACACTGCTTCCGATGACGGCTCTGCAAGCATCCTGCTGGGAGAGCAACCCAAGGCATTGCTCACAGATCCATCTTGTTTCCTTGCATGTGTTCCCTGTGGCACTTGCCAAGCTCATGTTGAGGGTGGTGTTATTCTGAGAAGACCGCAAGCATCCTGGGTCAGGCAGCCAATGCCTGGCTCTCCAGCCTAGGGTTGGGTATTGCTCTTGGGAGAGGAAACACAGGAACAGACCGGCATGGATTTGCCCAGCTGTCTGGGCAGCTGCTCCAGACAAAAGCTCTTTTGAGAAGCTGCTCCTGTAAAGGGGACAAGAGGAGACCTGACATCCCTAAATGTGCTCTTCCGTGCTGAGGTGGCAACTGGAGAGCTCTGCTGGCGCTGGGAAAGGCTGCCTTAGGAAAGCAATCAAACAGCTTCAGTCAGGCAGCACAAACCCTCCCACTCCAAGTCTCCAATGGCTGTAGGCCATTGGATCACAACTGGCATCAGTGCCCCAGCCAATCCCACAATCCTAACACACTCCTTCACCAGTGCCATGTTTCCTTCAAGACTTCTCATCCTCCTCTTTGTGCCTCCTGCTGCCCCTGTGTCTTCTGTTTAGCCACCTGAAACCTCTCCTGGGAAGGTTAAGCAGCAAGACCATGCAGAAAATAAAGGAGAGGAAACCTCCTCTGACACCCATTCCCTGTCACATTTGTTCCATGCCCATACTGACCAAAACACAGGAAAGGAGAGACAGGAGAAAATAGCTACGTGTCAAGGGAAAAACAAACCAGCCTTTCCTAGCTTTGCCTAGGCATGCATCCATTTACCAGAGCATGTGCTTTTGGCCCAGCTGATGGTCAGACCAAAGCCTGCCTCTGTAATCTATGCCAACAAGGGAGGAACAAGGCCCCACAACTTTACCATGACTAGGTCACCACTCGGATGCTTTAACACTGGTGTTCAACACCAACATTTTCTTCTGCGTAGCTGTCACAGGTTGGCTCCACCATGGGCCTGGGTACACCACAGGTGCTCCCTTTACTGACCTCAGCATTTCCCTTTTCACCCAAACCACGTTATAGTGGTAGTTTACAGACCTATCATGGCCATCTGGGATATTTCTAAATATCTACAGCTGCATTCTTGGACTGAATTTCCTTCTACATGTTGGAGTTAGAATGAATTTACATCAATGAATCGCATGTGAGCTGCTGGCTCATTGTCCTGGAGTTCAAAAGTTTAAGGTGGTTTTTGAATAGCACCTGGAAATGTCAGGGTGGCAGATTAATTCCTTTTAACATACAAAATTATATGTTTTTAGGAGTGAAGCACTGATTCAAAATGAATCTAGGTATTTAATGGAAAATGGAGTCTAGAACAGTAATTTTTTGTGGCATTGTTGCCATCCTGAAACTTTCGCAGTTCAAAAGGTGGCATAAGCCTTAGACAAAAAAGAAATCATTTCACACTTATTTCAGCAGTTTCCATTGAGAGACTGGCTTGTTCAAGGCCCCATCTCTTTAAAAACATTACATCAACTTCAGTAGATGTTACTTGATAACACTCAGAGTTCCTAGCAATTACCACTCTTTTTTATTTGCATATGAGTTGTTTTAGGGACTATCCAGGCAGAACTGTAATAGTCCCATGCCCTAGAATGCTTTCAGCCTCAGCAGAAGACAGATAATACTTAAGACAATATTAGCCAGGAATCCAGGGAATGTTAACATCTTTCCAATAATCATTTCTTAGAAAAGCTGTCTGAAGATGACTGAAACTGGGATGCTTTGGAAACACCAAAAAAAAGTGCACTTTTAAATATATAACAGGAGGGTGGCAGAGCCTTGGAGCACAAAGTCAAAGCCTTGGAAGGTGGAAGGAAATGTACCAACAGCAAGTGAGAGACGATCATGAGGCTGAGAGAACATCAGAGCTGGCCTTGGAGGAACAGGCATTTCACTTGCACCCAATCTGGCAGAGACATCACAGAAATTATTTGAGCAGAGAGGTAGGCTTTACAGTAGTAGCTTTGCAGTAGTAGGGAAGGATTACATGAAAGTCAAGGAGAATCCTGCAGTAACAGAGATGCAAGAGGAATGCTTAACCTTGTGAATAAAATCTTCACGTTACTGAGTAAACAAATCCAGATTTAAGCATCATCTGGATACAGAACAGCCCTAGACAACAATGATGCTCTGTCCTCAGTCTAGCTCCTCACAGTAAACATCAGGGCCATTTTTCCAGATTTCCTTTTTTAAAGATTAAAAACTGAATTCTAAAGGAGATTTGGATGCACTGTCACATTTTACTGAAGAATAACACAACAGAGGACCATTTCAAGACACAAACAAGAGGCACACACCAGAGAGCAATGGAGGAAGTTCTTCAAGGCTTAGAGTGAAAGTGCAAGTTTTGTATCCCAATCCCAATCCCTCCCAATGGGCAGACTGGCACGAAAGTATGAACATCTTTAAACACAGGATGCGTTGCACAGTGTGATCACAGGTGGCTGCTTGTTTTATGTGACTATGAGAATAGCTATGAGAGAGATTTTTGGCAGATACAATGAGTATCATCTTTCCTCCGCCCTGCTTTGTGTAAAGATAATCTCCTCCAGCAGGGCCTCTCCAGTATAATTACCAATACATTCCCTGTGTGCCCAGGGAGCTGTGATTCATTCAGGTATGCACAATCCAGAGCCCAGGGAAACACGGTGCTGTTCTGAAACTAACAGCAGCCATACCACTTCAGGGACTGGCTTTTGATCTGTCAGCAAGCAGAGGGATGGTACAGTTCAGCTCATCCCTTGAACATCTCCAGTGACAAGTACCCTCCCTTCTTTATTCATTTATAACAAGCTGGCAACTTCTTCCCTGTGCAATAAAAGGTTTGTTTTCAATTATCAAAGGAAAGGGACAGCGAGAAGGCTTTAACAGTGTTAAAGACTAAGCATAAAAATGCACATTTGTCTGATAAATTTATCAATTGTCAGGCTTTCCATATGACTTCTTAAACACTAGCACACAGCCTCGGTCCAGAATCTGTGCAGAGACATTAGCAGCCCAGAGTCTGATGTCAACAACTCAGCAGTTCATTGGATACCCAGTAAATCTTAAGGCTCACAGGACAGTGTGGCTTTCAGTGCTAATTTTCCATCAATGCTCCTTGTTTTCTTTCTAATTTAAGTCAGTCTCTCATCATTATTGATCAAAAGATAGAAACCCTTGATAATTTCTTCTTCAGCAAACCAGACGAGGTTTGATTTATTTACATCACACCATAGTACCTCCTATCAAATACAACTTCCATGCCTTAACTGAGGTGCAAAAGATGAGGAAAACCAGGATCTGCTGGTACTATGCAACTTGCACAACTCAGTCACAGGTGGCTGCTTGTTTCATGTGGCTGTGGAAATGCACCTGAGGGCTTATTTTTGGCAGATACTGATCTACTTTAACCAAAGGATTTTAAGTGGTTCAGAAATGCTTTTGTAAATAGAAACCCTGTGAAACAGTTCCAAGCACCTCCTCTTAGTTCCTATCCCTCAACACCAAGATTTGCTCTGGTACAAAAGCATGGGCAGGTGGAGGAAAACACGAGTCTGTAGTGAGAGACTAGTGCAGAAAATAAGTTTATAAGAGCAGACTGTGCAGGCACACACCACACCTCTGCCTGGGGCTCTGCTGTGAATGAGGTTAGACAGCTTGGAAAGAAAAGCCAGAGACAGAACTTCTTCAACAACAGCAGAATCTGATTCATTACAGAGGCATTTCTACAGCAATGCTGGATGTTGTATCTGGAGGTTTTGGAGGTTTTGTTTTTGCAGTGGATGGAAGTTGAGAACACACAGGTTTTTTCTACCTTCAAAGAGGACAAATCTCATTTCAGAGGTCACAGACCTAAGAGAACTCTGATATCAGCACGATGTCTTGAGTTTTACTTCGGGCAGTTCAAAGGACCCTACCATGAAGGTTCTGACAGGAATGACAAAATTTGAACAATATAACTGCAATGAGGGAGGGCTGGGAGAATTGTTTGAGATTTTGGAACTGACCTTGAGAAGAGCAAGAGTGAAAACCCACAGTATTTCAAAATCATACTTGCCACTTTGTTAGATCTCATTACACCATGATTTAATACCATAAGGCTTATGTAAGAGAACACCATTTTGCTTTTGGAGTAAAACTGGAGTCTCAAACAAATCTCTCTGTGAATCCAGGAGAGGCATGATTAACTCATCTCCTGTCCTCAAACAGTGTCCATAAGTCTCTCAAAGCCCAACTCTCATAATTAAAAGAGCAGCAGTTATATTCACTTGTTCAACTTCCATTCAGCCTGTTGCTGAATTCCATTATTAGCCTTTAACTGCATGACCTTGCAGATTTTCCCATTGGATTATTGTTATTGACAGAAAAAGCACTCAATTTATTAATCTTTCTCATTGTCTGTGTTATTTTGTACACCAGATAAATCCAGCATGAGGTCTTGTAGAAAAATCCACAGTCCCTTATGTGCTGTAGTCATCCAAATGCCCTCATTCCTTACTAATACAAACACATTTACTTTGAGATAGCTGTTAGGCAATATTGTGCTGTTTCCCCATTTTATTCATAAAATACAGGAGAATTATCAGAGGTGAAACAGTAGTGATAATCACTCTGCTGCCTGACATAAAAGCTTTGGCCAGTGTGATCTACAAACAAAGTGCTTGCATCTCAATTTGTGCTGGCTGCAATCCACACCCCGAAAAAATCTCTTCTACCCACCAAAAGCAAACCCCTTTAATTTTTTTTTAGAATAAATCACTCCAAAACAGGCTTAAGGATTTTAGGAAGAAATGTTCCCTGAGGATAATGCCAGGTCTTCTCAGCAGGGTCTTTGACTATAGACTCCTTTTTGTTTGACATGATATATGCCCTCACCTGCACATCTTCCATTTCACACAAATTTGGCGAATTTTGAAGTCCAGCATTCCAAATTTGAATCCAGAGGAATCAAGTGCAGCCTATTTAAGCAGTAAAGTCTCTGACCTGTAGTTGGAGACTTCTGATTTATATCTTCTTGAACTGATATTCTCTATTTTATATATCTAATCTTTCTCAGTGTCACATTATGCCTTTTAGCAATCTTTGCCCTGAAAAAGTAGTTGCCTTCTGGTTCCCACGAAATTTCATTCCAGTAACATGTGCTTATGAGCTCTGTATGTTTTTCATCTTGAATAGACCTTTAAAACTACATTACAAATGCCAGTACTATCCTACTGCATTGTTCTTTTCTGTCTAATTTAGTTGCTGTGCTAAAGGTTGTAAGTGGTTGACTGGATACACAGTAAACAAATGTTCCTGTGAATCTCACTTCAATTCTGAGTAAGAGAAGCCCCCACAAGCCAAAAGATGTATTTAACACACAGGCAGAACCAGTAGTTAGGCTGAATTTCTTACATTTCAAGAAGCCTCTTTGCAGACCTGTTTCTTCTTATACCAAAGAAATGCAGAACTGCAGATATAGGCTTTTGTCTTGAAGCCATTGACAGAGGCAAATTGTTAAATCATCTTTTTTTTTCCCCTTGCACTGCTCTCATGTCAGTAATAGAATTTGCAATTTTATGGATCAGTAATTTGGAAGGAGAATGCACACTAAAAAAAGGTAAGACTACAGAATAGTGTCTCCAGTTTTGGAAGACTTTAACTCTTGTTTAAGGGAACGTTCCTGCTCTGCATTTCTAGGGGTAGAATCTGGAGCTGCTGAAGAGCAAATCTGAATAACTGAATTTCTGAATAACTCCATGTGCAGACAGGTATATTCTGGATTAAGACTGATGGGTACCCATATACTTTATCCATTTTTATTCACTCTTGTGGATGTTACCAAAAGAGAGAAGAAGATCTTGCAGTGGTGAATACTTCTACTAAATATTGAATTTCTAGAATGTATAGACAGACTTTGCTTAGCACGGCAATTCTTTTTGCATATTTCTGACAGAAAAAGTTGTTAATAGTCTCCTGCAAGTCTTTCCCCCCTCCAATTTAACTTTGTCTTGATTAAATATTAGACAGTGCTCTGCCTCTCACAAGCTCTTTCAGAAAAAAGGAGAAAAACCATTTATCCTTCATTATTCAATCAGAAAATTATGATGTTTGAGAAATTGCAAGGTTGTACCTAGAAGTAGAAATCCAAATTAAGGATTTCTTCCTTAGTCCACTTAGACCAACACTTCAGCATATGTATTGAGTCCTATAATGTATATCTAAATCCAGTGATTTAAAGGAAATTATTTTTTCTGGCAAGAGCTCACCTCTGAAAAAATAAGTATTCTTAATTGGAGCTACTTTGAAGTGAAATCCAAGTGGAGATTAGGCAGGCTTTAGTTATTTCTATAAGCTAGAATTAGGGTCTGTGGGTTGTTGTCTTCACAATAACAATGACAAAATCAAATGTGGTATGATATATTCATGTTTCCTGACTCCCATTTGATATAAATCTGCAGCCAGACCCTGTGCAACGTGGAACAGTAGAAATCCACAGCCCAAACCCCTCTGATGCCCTTAGCTGACCACACAAGTTCCCTTACTGTGCTTTGCACCCAGGACCTGTGTGCTACTCCCTGACATTGAGAACAGACCCTGTCCCAAGCCTTTGCAGCCGACAGCAGGAAGTCTGCTTTGGCTCTGATAAAGTGAAGAGAAAAGAAAATCAGACCTGATTTTTTTGGCTGCAGATACGCTGAAAGAAATCAGTGAAAAATCCGAGGGCAACCTCAATCCACACTGTGGCTGTGGCCTGCAGCAGTCAGTACAATTGCTGTGGTGCGCCATGAATTCCCCCTGCTCTGCTTTCCTGCTGCACACTCGTGCTGCGGTGTATTTTCTGCCCCAACCCTGCTCACCCTGGGAAGGCCAACAAAACCATATTGGATCATCTCCAGGTGCTTCTGCTCGTTGATTGCCACTGGGCAATTCCACACTGCTAAGAAAGAACATCCCATGCAGTGACAGTCAAATCGAGTCAATAGTCAAAGCAAAGGCCAGCAGACAGCCTGAATATTTCTGCGTCATGGAGGACTCCCTAAAGGGCAAATTCTTCCATTTCTAAAAACAAGAATTCTTCTCTCCTTATTCTAGGTCACTTGTGGAACCACACAGATAGATAACAGATCTCAAAAATATGTCACTAATGATAAGGTCCAGAGCTTTCAGAACATGTTTCTGAAGGCAGGCATTTTATTTAGGTGTCTAAATAGAGGAGGCAATTTTCACCCGCTGTTTCCAAGACTGAATTCTAGAAGTGCTGGCCCTGCTATCACTAGTGTACTTGGCTACTGAAAAGTCAAGCAGGCTGCTCTGGGTGTTGCAACAGGGAAAGGAAAAGTGCAGTGGTCGTTGTAAACACTGATTTGGGAGCAGCCACAGCACCCTGCATGCCACAAACATTGCTATTTTCTGACTGACTGTGACCACACAGGACTGAGTCACATAATTTGTAGCTGCCAGTGCAATGTAGGCAGCTCACAGGCTGGGAACAGCAGCCTGGATTTTATCCCAAAACACGCTTCCCTGCTCCCTACTCCATGGAAATTTTTGTTGCAGCTGAACAGCTTGCAAATAACAAAGTCTAAGCAAGCGCAGGCAAAGGATGATTTTGCAAAATGTAGAATCGATCCTTGGCTGCACAGTGGATTCTGGAGCTTGGCACCTGATGGTGCTTCCACACAATCTCCTCTGTGGTTCAGCCATCCCCAGGGGAAAATGCAACAGTCACTATTCCAGATGGTAAAATAATTACTATTGGCTGCAGAAATTAAATGCCGCTGAGCCATAATCAAAATATTGTTTTGTTTTCAAAGAACACTTCAGCTCGAAGGCCACTGAGTCCATCTCTGACTGTGCTGTGTCTCGACACACAGGAGGAAAAATACACAGCCTTGTTTCCACATTTCTCTGTTCTCACCTGAATGACTGGATCAAGGTTAAACAACCGCAGACAGAAGGAAAAAGATCACTGAACAGGAGTGGAAATGTGAAATACGTCAAATGGCATTCTTTTTTTTTTTCTTGTTGTCAGAAGTGCTCAGGGGTTGTGGCCAACCAGGCAAGAACAGGCAGGCTGTCTGCAGAACGGGACATTTGTGACGGTGAAGTCCTACTGGGGTTTTTTTGGGACAGTTACATATAAGACACCAAAGGAATGGCCCAGAACTACGATCCCCACCTACAATGTTTCTTTTCCTTTACACTTACGGTAACAATGTTTGGGCAACAGTTTGCTTTTTTCAGTTCCCACCTACGATTCATTGTGAAACTTGGTAAGATTGGCCATGTTACAATGTACTCCATGAGTATGTGGATAAAGACATTTTTCTTCAACGCTTCTTTGCTGTATTCATGAACCTGTCCATTGTTTGCGTCATTCCTTTGGGGGTAGAACATAGGTGGCATTGCTCTGGCAGAAACCTTCTGCTATGCCTCTCATGTTTGTTACTGCATGTATGAAACAGCTGGTTTCTGAAATAATTAGGCTGAAATCAAAGTTTCTACCCTAACTCTGAGCATGGGTGCAAAGGAAAGAACTTAATTTGGCTGTACTACAGGACAGCTTTCCAAAGTGTACAGTGAGTGCTGCTATTTTTTAATTTTTCTTTTACTTCATAAGCATAAAATTCTTATTTCAGGTTGCCTAGGCCTCTGATTCATATAAATGTAAATTTAAATTAACTTCACATTCACTGATGTTGTTGCTTTTATTTATTCAATTCAGAACTTCATGGAATATCTGAGTCCTAGTCTGCTTAGTGAAACTTGACTTTCTACAGTGGCAACCAAGTGAAAACCTCTCTTATGCTATTCCCACTTGGAGAAAAAATACCTAAGGAAACAGCCTCTGACAAAGTCTTTAATAATAAAACATTTCCAGTAGACAGACAGTATAATTTTAAAGGCAACCTTGAATGAGAACCTTTAACATCTGATAATCTTTTCAGTACCTGTGGATTACCTGCTGCTGGAAAATTCTCATGTGGCTGAACACTGCTTTGGCAGATGAGTTTGTCTTTGCCTGTAATTAAGAACAAATCTTCAAAACACATGTCTGTATTACCCTCAGAAATACAAATCTCTGAGCAAATCGGTGTTAGAATAAAAATTTACTATGGGATTGCAAAATGTACGGCAAAACAGTAGAAATGACAAAAAAAAATCAGCCTGTATTTTTATATTTCACATCATTAAAACAAAGGTATCTTCCAATCCCTTATTATACTGCCTTTTTCTTTTTAGAACACTGCCTTATTGTCATCCACAGGCTTAATGTTCTTGTGGGTAGTTACAGCTTTGGTCATCTCTTACTCATCATCTGGGTAGTGATGTACCATTACCAGGCTACATTTCTGAGACAAAGACATGGCCTGGCCATCCATAAAATGTTAGTGAATGTCCCCAGGGTCCCTTTTGCCACAAAGCAGCACAAGTTTTCACACTGATATGTGCTGGCAGGGAACAGACTGACGCCCACACGTGCCCAGGTGCGAGCCCAGTGACCACAGAGCCCAGAGGGATTTCTGGAGGTGCAGGTTTTGACACTTGTAGACAGAGAGCTCCTGGCTGGTCTCAGGTCTCCTCCCACCGAGGAAAGAGGGCACCAGTGTGAAAGGAACTTTTAGCACCCTGGTAGGAACTACAGTGCTCGTGTTGCTGTAGCTTTTGTGACCTATGGGTGTGAGTGAATCCAGGTTAGTAAAGGGAAGCTTTCATTTCTGCCCCTAAGAGATGGTTGCTTACTGGTTGACAGCTCATAGACTTAAAATACTCCAAAAACATGAAAAATGTATATATTCTTTTCTCTTTGTGATATATTCAGCTTGAAATTCAGTGATGGACAGGGGATTTCATTTTTCTCCACATGAATGTGACTACCCTTAGAATGCTAGGAAGAATATCTATTGCACACTAGAAGAACAGTAAATTCCCCCAAACAAAGCACACTAGTTTAATGATGTAAAATGATTTCTAAATAAATCATAAACAAGTCATGTCTACCATCTTAGCAGTAGGTGTAGTTGTTAAGTATATGAAAAGTAGCTCTAATAAAGGTGTGTTGATTGTGAAAATTTGGATAATCTTAGAATAATAGAACAGTTTTGGTTGGAAGGCACCTTAAAGCTCTTCTAGTTACAACACTCCTGCCATGGGCAGGAAACCTGCCACTAGACCACATTGCTCAGAGCCACATCCAGCCTGGTCTTGGAACACCTCCAAGGATAGAGAGAGCACAACTTTTCCAAGCAACCTGTTTCATGCCTCACCAATTTTAAAGTAAAGAATTTCTTCCTAAATCTAATCTAAACCTACCCTCATTCAGCTTGAAGCCATTCTCCCTTGTCCTATGCACTTGAGAAAAGTCCCTCTTCAGACCCACTTCCTCCCTCTACCTTTACACACCAGAAGGTGCTATAAGGTTTCCCTGGAGCCTTCCTTCTCCAAGCTGAACAACCAAAGTCTCTCAGCCTGTCTTCACAGGAGAGGTGTTCCAGCCCTGTGATCAACTCAGTGGCTCTCCTCTGGACTTGTTCCACAGGCAGTTTGGTTGGCAGTGCTAGGAGAGCCTATCTGGGGAAACTGTCAGCACGTGGAGTTTATGTGCAGCTGCAGATCTCAGAACAGCACTGCTGCCGCTGTGCCTGTGCCAGCACGGGAAGTGTGCCCTGTCAGCAGCACTGCTTCTGGCCACACTCAGCACTGATCCCTCTTCATACTGCCCCCTCCCACCACCTTCACGAGTATTAATTAAAAGTGATTCATAAAAAGCTTTCACCAGGCAGCAGCTGGTTTCTAGTCCAGACAGCCCAGGAGCTCGGCCATCCGACCTCGTGTGGCCTTCCTGCAATTCACAGCAAGTATGTCAGCGCTGCCATAAATATCACACCTCCTGTGACAGGGCTTCATGGCAGCCTCCACTAACTTTTGTCACCCTCTTAGTCACCCTTCCTCCTGGAGTCACCAGGCACTGCACTGACCTGCAGGAGCTGGGGCTGGCAGCCAAGCAGGGGGGCCTCAGGAGGAGGCTTGTGCCACTTCTCTGCTCCATTGCTCTCACCTGGGTAGCAAAGCTTGCTTACTTCACAATCTTCCTTGCAAAAATTTTGAAAAAAGCCTGTTAGGGAAATGGAAAATTTTAAAAGGTATTTCACTATTCTTTATTCACTACTGCACTTACATTTTTTTATTTTAATCCAGTGCAATTTATTGTGAGCTCAGGAACTTTCATTACCCTCATGAACCAATCCCCCAAATGCTCCCAGTCCTGCCAGTCCACCAAACACTGCTGGGTCTCCAGAGTGCTCCTGCAGCTGAGGCACAGCTCAACTTCCACCAAAGTGCAATCATTTGATAATAGAAAAGCAGGCATACAAACAAGGTACATTTTCAGCCAGATTACAAAACACTCATGCTGCTCACCATATAGAACTGGAAGCAGACTTCAGACCGGACCAGACTTTTGGTCTGATTTGATCAAGAGGGACAGGAATTTTGGTGTAGGTAGGGGAATCACTGTCCTTTAAAGCCCCAAGGAAGACAATGTACCACCAGATCCAGGCATCAGTCCCGCTTGCCCAGCCTTACAGAGGCTGCTGAAACAGCCACAGCCTTTGCCCAAGTGAAGGGAACTGCAAGGTCAGATCCAGCTTGAGGGGATTGAACACCAGCCCCAGCACCCAGCTGGGGTAGCTCTGGCAGCCTGTGTCACCAGGCACTACTGCTGCATCCAAAGGAATGTGTGACAGGCATAGCTGTCCCCCAGGTCTGATGTTTTCTTTTCATCCCTTTGCTGTAATTTAACTAGAGATGATGTTACCAGTGTACCTAGTTGTGCTCAACCTCACAGATGTCTTCACCTGATGATACTGAGGTTCTACAGCTTGTGTGTCACATAAAAAAAGCACTGTCTCACACTGGCTTTAAGTGTGTTGCATTTTGACTGTACTTATTGTTATGTTTTATTATATATAGACTTTTACTTACTTTAATTTTCTATAGTCTGAAATATGCTTCAAATACTTCATGAAAGAAGCAAAAATAACCTTCTAATTTACTAACAAAGTCATCTCCCAGAATGAATCAGTAAAACCTCCAAGCCATTTTCAAGTAAAATGATACCACATTGCCAGAATGACAAGCACAGAATTGCCTCACAGATGATAAACCAGAACTAAATTTGAGAAACCTCATGTAGACTTTCTACTGTGAATCATCTTCTTTTTTATTAATTTTATCTGGAGGTTTGAGATAGGGTGATTCATCCCATTCTGAAATTGTTTTCTGTTTCAATACAATACAACTTTGTTTTCTGCAATGTCTTTTGAGCAATATTGGGAGAGAAAAATAAGAATTAAATCAGTCCCAGCAAAAGAGAAAAACAAGTCTGGGGAACAGAAGAAGGCATTTTCCGTCTGAGATTTAGGAAGGAGTGGAGAGCAAGGAGGCAGAGTTTTAAAAAAAAGCCTCTCTCAAGGCAAACAAAATTAATCTGTTTAAAACAAAACCAAGGTTTCAGAAGGCAGAGAGAGAAATGGTCAGTATTAGGTGAAAAAGAGAAAACTGGGAGATAAGGGCTTTACAAACAGCGAGACCCTGGGACCTGTTCCTGCGCCATCAGGGGAGCACAGAGCTTGTGATGTGGATGGGCCATAGCAAGAAAGGATAAATAAGGTCTGGGAGAACATCTCTTGCCCAAAATGAGGATGTCTGGCTTTGAGATTTCTAGCAAGAAAGCTGAAACAAACCCACAAGTTTTCTTGCTCAGACAGCCTAAGTGAGTGTGGGTAGCCACTAGCTGTGACTAATGCCACAGAGGTTCTTACCAGCGCCAACACCAATGCAGGTCCTGCATCTTGCAGCAGGACATACATGGTTGGCACTGAAGGCACTCACTCAGGTACCTCTTACCTGTAAATTTAGGAGGAAAATATTGCCTGTACAGTTAATTCTCAGAGCCTTGGGTAAACGAATGTGTTTGGTGAGGTCATCCCAGGAAAACTGTTTGCTGGCCTTTAGTGTAAAGAACTGTCTTTAGCTCCTGGCTGCCCTCACAGGCAGTTTTGCAGCATATAAACAACAACAACATTGGTGAGGAACAAGGCACTAATCAGGTCAAGGTTTCAGGTTATTTGCTTCCCTCCTAGGTAATGGTCTATCAAAATATAAACTACCCCACCCTAGTTTCAAAACATCAACATGCAGCCACTAAGGTGGGGTTACCCAAGGGCATCCCCTCCCTACTGTTTTCTTAACAAAACATTGTTCTTGATCTTTATTCAAGCAAGAGTAGTGGGGCACACAAACAGTGTCTCCTACACCCACCTCAAAGAAAATCTTGATTGCTGGCCACATAAAGCATCAAATATTTTTGCGTAAGACACAAAAAAGGGCATTTCAGAACCACTGACATGCAGGATGGTGGATGCAGCCACTGAAATAGTCCTGCTGCTGCCTTTCCTGTGCAGGGATACTCAAGCCTCTCTCCTGGCTTACCTGGAGGGTTTGGGTGACACCTGGCCTGGTGTGGATCCCCCTGAGGGAAGCTCTGTCATGCACCTTGAAGCTTTCAGGGGTCAGGGATTAAAGGCAGCTTCCTTGTGTGCCAGTTCTTTTCATTTTTAAGAGGTAACTCAGTTTTATCCTGCATTGCTGTACACTCTATAAAGCAGCAAAGGAACAAAAAGGAAGACATGTATTTATTTTTTACTTAGATTTCTAAAGTAATTAAAGTGCTTTGACATAGACAAGGCTGCTTGGCATGGAAGCGTTATCCAAAAGGAAACACGCTCATTCTCTTGTGCAAGCGAAGTTAGAGAGTGCAACCTCCTGGTGATTTCTCTTAGCTCCTAAGTAAATCCATTGCCTTCCCCTGAGCCTCACATCTCCCTAAATCTCAGCCTTGGCAAGGAAGGACTATACATGTATTTTGTAAAAGCTTTTGTAGAAAGACTGGATGGGTTCTGAATTGAAAGCCCTCAAGGCATTTAATAATTTAGAAATAATATGACAATAATTTAGAAATAATATGACAGTTTGTCTTTTGAGTTACTTCCTACCGTATCCTCTTGATGAAATGAAGGCTGTACGCCTTCACAATTTTCCATTTAGACAGAATTCCACCAGTTTAATCAAAGTGAAACATTAGGTACTGTTATGGTCCTTATA
This sequence comes from Cyanistes caeruleus, assembly GCF_971803275.1. Classification (NCBI taxonomy): domain Eukaryota; kingdom Metazoa; phylum Chordata; class Aves; order Passeriformes; family Paridae; genus Cyanistes; species Cyanistes caeruleus. Next base: position 78,312,596 of record NC_141705.1, read on the forward strand.
CCTTCAGATTTCCTTACTGATAACCCACATACTATCCGTTAACCCATTGCATCATTCACAAGAATAAACAACCTGGGCTCTGCATACAGGAAGCGGAACGAAAAGGAAATAGACAATATTAGTTTTCATGTACATATTTTCACTTCTGCAGAGATCAGACTGGCATGTTTTCACAGATCAAGGTGGTCCTTCAGATGTGCCTGTTAAGTTCCCTATGGATACAAAAAAGCATTTGCTATTTTTAAAGTTTGAGACTTTTTCATTTAAACCACCGTTACCTCCTTACTAAACGATGGAAGTGATGGTCCATAAGGGCAGCAAAAGTCAGATTTACTTCCCACTCACTGCTACCACCTATGCTGCAATATTCAGGTGCTTGTGTAATGCCAAAGATCAGCATCTCATGTGTTCAAACAATGGGAGGGGCAATGGACAATATACCCATTTACCTGGGGACGCATACTACAAAATCCAGATTTTTCTACTTAATAAGGTAAGGAAGTCTTTCCTAAATTTCAGTAAAAGGAAGGTGTTTAATAGTCTGCTCTGCAGAGGTGGAAGCCCTTCCAGACTCTTAGCTTAGCTCCTCACCTCAGGCACAGAACCACATACCCTCCTCTTTTGAGGTAAGTCGATGGGAGAAAGACTCAGTGAACTCCTTCCCAATGGAAGATGCAAACGATTATTTATGAGCAACAAATTAACAATGAGAAATCGTGGACTTTGTCCCTGCCAGGAAAGAATGAATGTGACTTAGTGTAACCAGAGGATCCATAATCAAACCACTTTTATCACTGTGGGTGTCCCAATTCCATCGAGGATGGAGTTCCCTTTCTTCACAGCAGTGCCATTGGGGCTGTTTGTGACTAAACATTTAATGTGACTAATCCATTTGTGGATTTGTGACTAAAATACACTCACAAACACACCAGTGCTTTGCCTGTGGCTGAACAATTCTTGCACAGCACCAAGGCTCTCTCCAGAAGGCAATTTGTAGCACACTTAATTTTGGTCATAGTGTTAAAGACTGATTTTTCAGTCTTTCCAATAAACCTTTAGTGGGCTTGAATCACATTATTTGGTCCCTAAGTTATTTCAGGGGCTGTTTATGAAATGTGTCACTGATTTTTGATGAAATTATTGCAACAAAAGACTGTAACTGATAGGTTTGTTCTGAAATTCTTTCAAAGATGACCTTTCCATGAATCAATACAGGCAGAAGATTATCGCTTGGGGCATTTGGGGTATTTTGGTGGATGTAGGAGAATTCCTCAAAATGTAGTTGACAACAGGCTAAACAGTGAGCCAGTGCAGCTGCTGGGAAGATCAGGAATAGAAGTGCTGTCCCTGGGGGTGTCTGTAGGCTGAGCACTGCTCCATACCACATCCAACCCCAGACTGTGCTGGGCAGGACCTGCCTTCCCAAGGCCCTCTGTGTGCATGCACTTATTCGACCTTAACTCCATAGAACTCATTAGCTTTTCTCCTGAGAAAGCTCAAGAAGATCTCATGTTCCCAAAAGTGAAGGTCCTCTGTGCAGCAGATATTTTTTCCTCTGCTTTCCGTGCCGCCTCAGGAAATAGGCACTTGTACTTTGAACACCTCCCCCTTTTCTGATGAACCAGTTTTCCTTAGCTCTAAGATATTTGTCACTCTCATGATGCTAAGTGGAAACACTGTCCTCTGCAAACAAAGCCACAACACAGAGACAATGGAATATTTTCTCTCCATAGCACTGGACAGGAGATATTTTTTCAAGCTGCTTCTGCATTGTTTTTTCACTGTAGCTCTGATGTAAGTCAGCTACAAAGAGAGAAGAGGTAGCAAGAAAGTGAAGCAGCTGAACTCACAGCTGTAGGGAGTTTTCACCTTCTGTCTCTCAGCAGAATATCTGTATTATTATTTTCTGGGGATAAGTGTACTTAGAGCTGCTGACACTATTCACAAGTCCACTAGAGAGCAGCTATGCCTCACATTCAGTGAGATTCTGTTTTAATTCATTTCTCTGACATTTATTGCACTTCACTCAAATGACTAATCAGCCCTGGAAAGCTTTCTCAGTCCTAGACTGAGAGGCAACGGAGGTGTGGACTCAGCTGCTCTGATTCATACGGGTATGTGAATGCTCACTCCTAGCACTGAGCTGCTCCCCTTCGTGCACAGTGTCATTCTTGAAGAAATCTTAGCTCATAGGAGAAAAAAAGTGTATCAACACCCTGGAGGTGCAAGTTCCCTTGAATCCCTTCAGTAAGAAATATATAGATTTCTTGGAAGAAGGCCAGGGCAAGAGGCAGCCAAAGAGACTGTCATTCCAGGAAATGGATAAAATTGGAATATAGAAACAGTTAAATATGGCTCTTTACCCCATTTTCACTAGGTGCAGGAAAGTGCTGTGTAGGTCTAAGGAACTAATAAGGCACAGCAGTCCACAGCAACCCATATTAGGCCATTTTCCACTAACTTACGGAAGATCTTATGTAACACTGAAGAATGATTTACACTAATGAGAAAACAATGTATTATATGAAATACAATTTTATACAGAGAAGACAATTTCATGTACAAAATACTGGTTTCTCCAAACCATCTTCTCAGCCTTAATAAAAACACTGAAGTTTTCTTTCTTTAAACATCAAGGAGCAGCATAAAGAGTTTGAATTCCAAAAGTTTCACTACTTCTCTCTTTGTCAGAGGAAAAGTAAATTATTGCCTATGCAAACATCTGGAAAATCCACATCCCCTAGCCTGGTAAGTTAATGAAAGTAGTCCTAGCCCTGTTAGAAGCAGACAGAAATGATTAAGGCAGAAGTTCTTTTACCTTTAACCTACATTATCCCTGCCCCTTATGAACTGCCTTGAAGTGCCTGGGTATTTCTACCTTACCTACTGGCTTCCTTTCCTCTCCTTTTTTATATCACTTCACCCTCCTGCATCAGGTAGGAAGGACAAGAACCAACTTCAGGCTTTTTATGCTAAAGGTCTGGTTTTACTTGTGTCCTTCTTCTTTGTCCTCCATTTTCTGGAATACTGGTTACTCACTGTATATAACCCAGGCACTATTTTGTTCCCTGTGAAGAAACAAAAATTTTCAGAGCATGTATACTGAATCATAAAGATCAAAGAAAGCACAGAGAATGACTATTAGTGTTAGACTGATCACCTAAACAAGGGAGAGCATCTGATTTTTTAAATTTGACAGAAACCATATTAAGTGGCATAAAACACACTGCAACTATTGAGATGATCAAGAAAAAAAAAATCTCACTGCAGGTTGGAGATTCTGCTTTAAACAATGAAGAAAAGTTTCTTTCTCAGCTTTTAAAACTATTTCAAATAAAACTTCATAACTAAATATAATTAATGGAAAATTGAAATGATCATATGAAAGTGACAGCACGGAACATTTTCATATTTCTAGATATTTATTAGATTTGACATGAATTGGTCAAACTTAATAAAATCAATCAGGATTTGATGAACAGAGCTGAGAGGGTAAGTTTGTGCACTCAACTAGGTCTAGCAATAAAAGAGAAAACAATGCAGCTCAGACAATGAGTAAGGAGAGCTTCCATGGCACATGATTCTATCAGAGGGTAGAACTGTTTCATCTCTGCTCAATTTAAAGGCAATTTAAAGTGAACGGTGACACTTGTCTCAGCGTGGCCAAATCAATCGTGGAGAGGGCAATGGCAAGGAAAAGAGACAAGAAAAAATCTACAGGGTGTGCTGGTTCTCTGCCATACTCTGCATTTCCCACAGCACCTTTGAAATCAATGTTCTTTAACCTTTCCCTGCAGATCCGCCACAGTGTTTGAAAGCGCATCAGCCTCCTTTGATCTCCTGGGCATTGTTTTGGAAATTACATCTTTGTCTCCTTTCTTCTTCAGGCTGTTTCTGAGGTTCTCATGAGTTTTCCTGTTCTCAAGTTTAATGTTTCCACTTTACTTTTTTGCCATTTGTGCAGCAGTATCAAGTATTTTGCAGCCTTGGGAGTGCCATCAGCACCTCTTCTGACTTTTCAGCTGTGCCCTCAACATAGGGGTTCAAACCTGCAGAAGGGAAGATTTAAGAGATGCAACTATCCTGGGAGGCTTAGCTATCAAGTAGAAGAGGCATTGACAGGGGTTTTCCACGGGTTGAATAACAAATTAGTTGTGTAATCCTTATGATAATCAGAAAAGGAGGATCCAGGAGTGGAAATGGGAATATGGGAAGGAATGGTGAATCCTATGATATTGCTTCTGGGTAAAATCCGGGTGCTTCAAATGAAACTTATTCTTTGGTTATCTGCCTATCTGCATATCTTGCAGTGATAATGGGAAAAATGTGATTTTCAAAAGCTGCCATTGATCTTCAGTGCTCCTTTTTGCCTTTTGGTTTCCCACGAGTTTATTTCAGAGAAACAGCACTGTCCTGCTCAAGGAACTGAACGGGTATCAATTGTAAAATCTGCAAGAAGCTCATAAGTAACAGGCAAGAAAAACATCCTTGTCCAGAAGAGTATTTTTAGAGATCAATTTTACTATTTTCTTGTATATTCATCTACAGATGCAGTCATTATATTTACTGTCTCAGGTTTCTGAAAAGAAAACACAAGCAGGACAAGAAACCTAAATTTTCCAATCAGAGGTACAGTGTTAACGTAGCACTTTTGATTTATTTTTTTTTTCCTTGAAAAGGAACAGATCTCCTGGAGGGACCAATGAGATAGTAACAAGGAAATAAAATCTATGGTCCTCTATTGATGATTTGAAATGGAAATTACTGAAAATTATTAAGATGAATCTTGCAGTTATCCCTCTGAAATAGATAAGTGGGTGATCACACTTTCAATCTTTATTCACACAGAAGTCTTTGACTAATGCTTTCAGACAGATTTTGGTACTCCCACAAACAGAGTAGTTCTTTTCACACAAATAGTGATTTCATTTACATTTCAGCAAGAAATCTTGTTTTATTAACTTGAATATTATTTTCTCCTCCTTCTTCTTTGTTTTCTATCCAGAAGCCTTTGTTCATTTTTAATAATTCCCATAGGTTCACTTAGAAGGAACAGTGTACATGCTTCTGGGAACTTGCCTGGCAGAGGCAAAACTGTTGTTGATGAAAACTCAAAGTTTGGGCAGTCACTGAAGTCACTGCTGCCAACAGTGAAGGGAATGGGATTTGCCAGTATTAGAGGTTCAGGTGTCCTGTATTGCTCGAGCTCAGCTTTCTGGAGAGTTACAGGATGGGAGGCACTCACCAGAGCACAAGGGAGGAGAGTAAGGGAAGAAATAAAGGCTCATAGAGGTGGGTTCATGGCTCTCCTAGCTCCAGTTAAGTGATGATTCTGTGAACCTGAGAGTCAATTCCCTGAATGTTGAGTGATGTTTGTTCCACTGAGTGTGGAACTCAACTACAGAAGGAAGAGCACACAACTGATCAACTGTTCAATTATGTTTTGCCGTGATTGCTACTGCTTCTGCTGCAGCTTCCTCTCTGTACTACTTTTGGGTTCTTTAGTCTTGGATTTTATAACTTTATTTATTTATTTATTTAGACAACCTTTTCAGACTACAGATAGTGCTGGTTACCTTAAATGGTACCAGTACCATAGTTTATTCTAGATTATCTTACTTAGCTATTTGGGGTCTTTTAAATCAAATTCTCAGGTGGAAGATTTTTATTTTATAATGCCTCTGTCATTTCCCACAGTTACTTACTCTATTTGTCTCCACACTTGAGAAAATGCTTTCCTCTCACATCTGGCTCTCTGTATTTAATTTAAAATTTCCTTCCTGGACCTTAATCATAACCAAGAATATCTTGATTTGTCTCGCTTTTTGAGGTCAAAACATGCTTACAGTGCATCTTAAAACATTTCCATTATTGTTTCCACTGAATGCAAGGAAAATATGTTGACTTCATTAAAAAAAAAAAAAAAAGAATAAAATTGAGCCAGAGATGATTTTCATAAATTAGATGTACAGATTTCACAGCTCAGAAACAAGGATGTCAAATGTGTCCAGCCTATACAGCCTCCTACACAGAAACCACAAGGTTTCAACGACAAGTCAGTGAAACCACAGCATTCAGCTTTTTATCCAAGACAAGCTCTACCCAACGGGTGCTGATGCCTTGGTGTGCTGACTGATCACACAGTAGTTTTTCCAAGGTTCGCTTAAGGTGCTGACCTGTGAAGAGAAATGAAACTCATCATGCAAACAACTGTGCTATATAGCTTCTCAAATCTGTATGTGTGTGCACATAACAGATAAATCTGCAGGCACAGGCACAGACATCCCTGCTAAAGGTACATCTACTTACAGATGAAGGCGAAGACATCTGGAAAAAAAGGTCATGAAGAAAAACTGTTTTTACAAAGTTACTAGCTTATCTGTTAAGGATAGCACAAGCTAGTCACCTCAGCATTCTTCAACCTCCTGTAAACAATTAAACAGCAAATCTATATATGAAGTTAAAAGTCATGACTAAGTGCATTTCATTACCAGAGCAATTAATGTATGAGAAACAGAACAGTATTCCCATTTAAGATAATTCTAGACCAGTATAGCTGCTCCTCCATCAGGGCTTTTATTGATATAACTGCCTGCAAAGTAACAACAAATCATGAATAATACCATCATACCTTCAAGAGTCTTAAATGTAGACAAGGGTACACAGTTAAGATTCTCCTAAACATCCTTCCATAAAATGATGGAATCACTGCCAGAATCTTGAAATGCTGTCTGCACTGGCACCAAATTGCTCTTCCTGGAACAATGCTGCTGAGTGGGAGCCACTGGACCCCTCAGCCTGGCATGCCAAGGAGGCACTCGTTACATAGGAGATCACAGTTGTGTTCTACAGTAAAGTCAGCAGAAGGGGAGTTTTGGAATTCTGGCAACTCATTTCTATTTGCAAATTTGTCAGGTGTGCTAAGGAGAAAATAGGGTTGACAGTGAAATGATTGCAATCAAACCAAAGCTGAACAAACAAGCTCTCAAGGCCTTTGCAACAGGGATTTCACCATAATGACCCAAGGCCCTGTAACTGAGGCTCCTCAGATTGTGACAAACTGTGACACAGAGTAGCAGTGACCTGAGGTAGAAATTTCTTTAAATGGTTTTGCAGCTGAAGATAGCACCTGCATTCCTACACCCTGAGAACTGCAGAGGTGGCTTCTGCCTCAGCCTTCCCTTCAGCTATGCAGTGTGATGCCAAAGCCTCTCTCTCCTCTGCTGCAGGAGCTGAAGTACAGCACATCTGGTGGCTGATCCACTGGTCTACAGAACACACAGTGGCAGTGCTCAGGACAAGCTGAGGAGTTGGTGTGCAAGCAAGGACTTGGAGTCACTCCAAAGGGAGGCAGACGGCATCCTCCGGTGCAGTGTCACACTGCTCCTCTGTCCTCACTACTTTTTGCTGTGCCAGAGGTGCCCCAGAACCATGAGATGTGACACTGTCCCTGGGAAGACACAAAACAAAAGGGAGGAAAACAATGTGACTGAGTTAGCAAGATTTGGAATCAACACTATTATTAAAAATAATGCTATTAGAAACTGAGTATAAACAGCAAACACATATACATAGATAAAGGAGGCTAAAATCTGTAATATTTTGGTAGTACCTGAAAATCAAAAAGCAGAACTAGTCAGAAATAACTGGTATTCAGTCATCTGCTTTTACCAATAATAACCATAATAAAAAGGAGAAAATTGCATTTTATGTTGAAGATAACTTTATGTAGAAAGTATTAATAAGGCCAAATCAGAGTAGATCTGATGGAGGAGGGAAAAGGGCCCAAAGCCCCTCAGTTACCATGCCCTGTGTTTAGCTTTAGACTGTGTAAGAGGGGAACAACTGCTCTGCTGTGGAGATCCCACACCAGCCCAGCAGCCACACCAAACCCTGGGAGTGACTTCCAAAAGAACCTGTAACATCAAACCTTTAATTCTGTTATCAAAACTCAAACTGTAGTGTCATGCTGATCACTGTGCAAGGCATGTCAGGGTACAGGGTACAGTCCCAGCTGCCAGTGGAGCAGTAACCTGTGTACCAGACTGTGCACCAGACACATCCATCTTGAGCCTGTAATGGTTTGGAGGTTACTTGTCTTATGCTACTGATACTGTAACACAGAAGTGACTCTCTTCCGACTTTTGCTCCTTCTGTTCATTAACAATAGCAAATGAACAAAGGAAGCATTTTTCATTGTGCCATTCTGCATCCTCCATTCCCTGTCCAACACCTCTGTGTCTCTCTTCTGATTTTTCTTTCTCAATATTTGGGATGAACATGACACACACTGTTGGGTTTCAGCACTACCACATCCCTGCTTTTTACACTGTAGGCCTGTCTCTTAGTGGAATCTCTGGGAAATGTGTTGGGAATGCTGGGAAACAGACAACAGTCCTGTGGCAGAAAGCCTGTGCTCTGTGGGCCATCCTTCAAGGAGACCTGCAGACCTGCCATGCATCAAACCCCTGAGCAGCAGAAGTCCTGGCTGCCACACAGAGCAGGAGCAATGACTTGCCCCAGCCTCACCCCACTTGTGGCTTTCAGCTGAACAACTCCTTTCTGCCCTCAAATTTTTAAGAGAACTGTGGTAGCCAAACATCCTGTCAGCTGCTGCCTTGTCTTCTGAACGTGGCTGTCCTCTGGTAGTGGGGAAAGGTTACGAGCACTACTGTAAAGAAGAATGAAGCTCTCTATGAAAGCTGGAACACAGCTCAGGCACAACTCTAAGCTCTTACAGAGATCAAAATGTTCAGGCCTTATTCAGGAGTTTTTAGCTGAGATGTGAAAGGAACTGCATGATATGGCTGACTGTGGTGGCAGAAGATCCCAATTGGTCACCCAGTGAGGTTTCTTCCATTCTACATGAAGAGAAAGTTGTGACCAAGGAGGTGGGAGGCTGCTCCCAGCTCTGAAGGAGACTTAGAAGGATGTGCCCACAAGAGGACACTTCTGAATATCTGGCTCTGTGCAGGACTGGTCTAAGCTTGTCTCATGCTCTAGGTGTTGACAGGATGTTTCCTCAGTACAGTTTGTTATCAGTAGTTGGTAAGGACACAAATACATCAAACTGTGCTTGACATAAAACACTACTGCTTGACCTAGGAGCAGGATGGGAAAGAAGCTGGCTACAAGTTAGCCCTGGAGAAACATTACAGAGAATGTAAATGGTTTTATATTGTTGCCTATTAATGTTCTAATGTCTGTGGCTCCACATTCAGAGTTATATTTACTCTGATTTTTATGGCAAATACAAGTCAGGAATAGATTTTTTTCCTAGGTTAGGTTTTCTCTTTACAAAGCAAAGCTAAAAGACCAAAGAATTATACCAAAGCTTGTAATAAGAAAATAAGATTGCAAGGACATAGAACTGACTTGCAAAGCTAGCTGTCAGAAATATTTTGAAGACTAGTTTTTCTAAATCTGTTTTACAGGAATCTTCTTCCTAGTCTCCTATTTTCCAGCATAACTCTCTCCCTTTGTCTCCTACAATCCTCCCAAGTCACAGATAGTACATACATGAAATTTCACAAACCTAAGCTATAAAAATTCTTTGAAAGCATCCCCGTATATTTCAGACTTTTTTGGCTGAACCATAGCAATGACTAAGCCATGGGAAAAGCCTCCATTCAGCTCTCCTGTAAAGGAAAATGTGGGTGGGGGAACCGGGCTTTCGGGGTCGAAGTCATGCAGCTCTTGGGTGGCACCGTCACGACGAGGAAAGAGGAAGACTTGGCCCGGCAGGGCTGGCCCGGGAGGTTTCTCACATTTCCACTTTCCAGCCATCCCTGTGGGGCCGGGCCGGTGACAGTGTGCGAGAGGCTGTCATTGTTTGACTCAGCCTGTTCCTAAGCCACAAGAGAGCAGTGACGTATAGAAAAAACCTGCTGCTTGCTCTTATCTGATACCAGGGATATCAAGGAGTTTTCTCCACTGCCTAGACAATAGAGGAAGTCCTCCTTTGTCCTTGCATTTCACTTTCTCTGTCAGCATGGCTTCCTTGATACAATTCTTGTGGCCTTACAGCCTCTGACACTAAACAGAAGACTATACAGCAGCTTAAGAGACCTGATATGCAAACACAAATTACCACATTGTCAAATGTCCACTGTTTAACTTCCCATTTACTCCAACAGCTTTAAAACTGATCTCGGATATAATTTGGATTAGCTCAGACAGAGCCATCTCACCTCCCATGATTTTGGTGGATATTTGTCCCTGCCCCTTCAAGCCCTGTGCTTCTGAAAACGCATGGAGAGTTACCCTGGGCATTAACAGAAGTTTTTAAGTGGTTCTGAAGTTGTCTGGAGCAGCAAAAACCTCCAGTGATCTCTTTCCATGAAACACTGCCAATCACCACAAGATGCCACAGCTAAAAATAGTCCTTTTACACATCCAAGTGGAAAATTCCCAACCTATCAACCAAATAAAGATGTAAAAATGGCTGACAGTGCTACCGACCACCTACTGTATCTGGGCTCAAAGAAAGTTCCCAAAAGAATTCACAGTTGCAATAATGACAATAAGAAGTGAAAGCAAACATTATCACCAGCCTGTTTCTTTACTATGAACACCTCCAGTAGGAAATGAAAAAGTGGATTGAGGATAAATGAACGTTCATCCACGTTACCAGGCAACAACCTACAGGAAAGTTATGGTAAAGAGGAGCAGAGCCAAGTCCCCTCTTTGTGTAGAGGACCACCAGTATTAGAAATCATCTCTCTGTGTTCTCAGCAGCCTCAGGGAGGTGTTGGACAACAGATAAAAGAAAATATTTTGCAATGCTTCACAGGAAGGGGATGGAGGGAGAGAGGATAGAAACAAGTATTGGTCACCATGTGGTTTCTCAAACCAAAGATGCTGCTGATTTCCTTTAATGAACCCTAGCTGTAACTTTACAGACATTTCAAATAAAACTTACTGAGATCCTCTGTACTTCACAGTGCAGCTATGCTGCTTATCTAAAATTATTTTAAGAAGCATCCGGGGCAGGGGGGGCACGGAAATCATCACACCACCTTTTCTTCAAGAAATAAAATTTCAGATTATGTGGTAGGAGAAAGTATTTTTTTCTTGTTTCAGTTCTTATTTTTCAGGATTTCTGTCTACTGGGTGTTAGCAGCTACTCCTTTCACCAGGAGAGATTCTGTGTGTGCACACACAAGAGTCTGAGTGCAGATATGTGTATTTACACATACAACTATAACATTTATTCCTTTAGGCTATTCATTTTCTGAGTGGTGAAAAATGATTTAAGCACATGAACAGCATAGAGCAAACAATCATTTGTACACAGAAAAGAAACATGCTAGAGTATGTCAGATAGAGCTCTCACCAGCTTAAAGACTCATTTTTAAATGAACAATGAACAAGTGACCCAGCCTGACAGCCCAGATTCACCCACCAGACAGATTTATACAGGTGCATTTTATATGATGTCAGAATATTACACAGGTTACCAGACATCCATCTGCAGTCCAAACTCTGTGTAGATCGTGTAAAGTATCCCTAAAGCCATTTGGAATCTTCAGAGGAAAACATTTGACAGACACATGACCATCTTTTTATTCATCTCAAGAGATGTGATTTTAACTGCAAGTTTAACATCACAAGTGCCCAAGTGATTTTAACTGCACTCTACTAATTCCACATAGGGGCGCTTTAATGGTATTGATAGTAATTAAATAATGATAATACATAAAAGGAATTTATATTTCCTCTCTTTGTGATGAAATATCAGTATCAGTGATTTTAAAATCAACTGATTCCAAGAGCTGGAAATCCAGTATGTCCCTAGTGCCTGCACAGACCTTTGTTTGTCATGCAGTCTTCTACATTCCCAAGGAAATTCTCAGTTGCTGGAGGATGTAACTGAATGTGTGCCACAAGCCCTGGATCACTGCCACAAGCAATAGTGTCCCTTGGGACTGACTCACCAGGATTCAGTCCCTGCTCTTCCAGTACTGCTCCCTCTTGGTAATGGGTGTGTTCAGGGATTAATCTCTCCCAGGGCAATGTATCTCCCTGCAACATTCACTCCCAGTGGACATGTCCTCCAATGTTGTTAGTATAACTGCTACTGGTTCCAAGCAAATATAAAGCAAATTTCAGATGATTTAAGTGCTAAGATGAGCTTTTACTCACAGCTCTAACAGAAGCCAAGCTGAGAACGAAAAAGCCACAGTTTATAGATGTCAGGAGGAAACAACTAACAAACATTCCTTGGAGCCATAAAATAGGATAAATATATTTAAATTTGAAAGAAGTCCTGACATTTTTTTTTCAGAATGGCACAGAAGAGCTGCAGATGGACTGAAGAGATTCATCACTGTATGACACAGGAAAAAAATGCAGAATCTTTATTTACCTAGGCCTGTGGTTTCTAAGTACCAACTTTTTAGTACGTTCATTTCTTGACTCAAAGTGAAAATGGGAATTCACCCTTTTCTCTTTTTTTCCTGCCCAATGTGCAGATGGGGCACATTTTCTTTCACTCCACCAATCCCTGCCCCCCCACGCACAAGCTCACATACGTGCACCAGTGGAAAAGAAAAAAGGGTTACTCATTAATCCATTCTATAAGCTTTCCAAACTGAAATGGGTGGGTTCTCCATCTCCAGCAGGGAGCAATATATAGGTAGGTGCAGAGCTTACCTGAGCACAGCTCAAACTGGAGTGTTACACTTGAACAGCACAACTTTGCTCCTGGCACATTTTTAAATAGAACCCATCAGGATGAACAGGACAATTATTTTCTGCATGTTTTTCTTCTGCTCCACTATGGTGCTGACTGCAGATGCTGACTGCAGGAGATCCAGAACAGTAACATATAGACAGATTCACCAGAAAATTAAACAGTTAGAAACTATGGTGAAAGATAAGGTAAGTGATGGTATTAGTCAAAATATTAAAATTACTTTCAAGCATTATGTATTGCTTAGTACATATTTTGTGAGGGACATCACTTTCAAACGTTAAAATTTTTCTAACTTAGATTTTTTTTTTTTAGGATGCTGAATTGCTGCATACACCAGAAAACCCTGTGGTGAGACTACTTTAACATTCTTTTCATAATTATATCAATTTGATTTTGTACTGGTTTATTCCATTGACAAATGGAAGATGTCTTCTTTTTCACATCTCTGACCTAGTACTCTTAACACAAGCTAGACTGAATAAGAAAATATGTTTAAAAAGTTCATTTTTCTGGATATTTAATGGCAGAAGTGTTTATATTTTGGCATCACAATTACTATTTTGCCGTTGTATGTGTATCATAACCCACCAATAGATCCAGAGTTACACATATTCCATTTTATTAAGAAATAGTGCTAAGAGTAAGGATTCATACAAGAGCCAGATGAGCAGCAGTGCTTTTGGGGGTGCAGGTATTTGGAGTGAAAGTGCCTCCAGCTGTCATGAGCTGCAGCAGGCTGAGCTGCCCACTTTGCCTCCCACAGCAGCCAAATGGCCAGAGTGGCACTGCAAGGCCATGTCACTGAGTGCCTCCTCCCATGTGCAGTCACACTGCTCTCTCTGAAACTGTTTCTGCAGGGGTTGTGCTACCAACAGGAAGACAAAACTGCACCTGCAAATATTCTCTTCAGCTCATAACTAGTTAAAAATAACGAGAGCAGCACCCTGTGAATCCCTTTTTAATACAGATACTTAGTTATATGTTATTTAGTGCTGATATTTTGCGTCTTCAAAGGTTAAGATCTTCTTATATACAGTGAGTCACCAAGTTCATGCACTCTCAAAAGAGGTAGGGTGGAGGATGCACCGTGAATTTAAATGCTAATCACAGTAAAATCATGTCATAAAAACTTAAAGGGTAAATGCATCCTACTTTGATAATCCCTCAACATGGAACTGAGGTCTAGAGCAACCTGTGGTTACCTAATATTACACTTGTGTTATCAGCTGTCTTAAATTTTTGAGTCCTATTTTGTAGTACAAACAATTCTGATTGACGTATAAGAGTGATTACTATGCACTACTATGCTATAAAAGCTGTAGGCATTCTTAAAAATTTATCTCCTCGGGATTCTAAAGTCCCTTGCAAGGCGGCTACAAGAAGAAAGGAAAAAAACTCACCTCATTTCACACAGGTTTTGGTTAGTCTCCTCCTAGGCTTTATAGCTGGGCACATGTTTAACTTGCCAAAAAATATACAGAAGCATGAGCAAACCAGTTACATTCCTTTGAGTTTCGAGAATCAGCTGCAGTGCACAAACTCATTGCTGGGCTTTTTCCTGTGAAATTCTTTCTAACTTGTGGTGTCAAAGTGAAAAGAAGGAGATCATTAGCTGTCATTTTACTCCAGTGTTTCCTGCTGCCTCTGAAACTAAGCAAATACAACTAGTGACTAATTGCTTAATGAGGTTGTTGGGGTTTTTTTCTTAAAAAAAGTCATGCTCACCTCAGGAAGGAAAACAACAGTTCACTTGCAGCTTAGGGCTTTACTGTCTGATTCTGGGAGGTCCTAAGTGCCTCCTCTGAATACTAGAGAAGACAGAGAATTCACATATTTAGAAGGTATTAAGTTGATACAAGTTCAGCTTCTGATGAAAAACATGTAAAAAAGCTATTAGTGTGCTAATAATAATAATAATCACCAGCAACCAAATCAACAAGCTTTTCATGCTACAGGGTGACTCAAACACGTATCACAGTGTGCCAAAGCGGCACTCAGGGTGATTAGGTGCCATCACAGACTACTGAAACTCAATTTAATAAGAAGTCGCTCACATAACTGCATTTCAAACACCAAAATACTTGAAATTGTTTTTATTATAACCTGCTCATGCCAGATTTGCATTTGGTCTTGAATATTCAATGAGAAAATAACCTATTATACCATTTAGAGTTAGGTGGTTTATCCCTATCTGTTCTGGCTTCCTTGAGGTTCCTTTGTGTGGACTGTTAGCCCTAATTCAATCCCACACAATTTCCTTGTACCCACAACAATGAAGTATCCTTTCCTTTGAATGAGGGCAGGTTAGAGGACATCAATCCAAGGGAAAACAGGCTGAGACTGAAAAAGCAGTGTTAAGACCGAGGTGATCCCTGGAGGGTGGATGAGCTCTCTTGCTGGTGGCTGGCACTGGCAGCTGAAGTGTCACTGCGTGTCACGATGCTGATGTGCCCCGGATCTGTATCTCACGCCGCCGATCACTAATGCCGGAAGCGAGGGCTCTACGGGCTCATCTGTAAAACCACTTTGAGTCAGATGCAGAGTACTGCTGCCAACTGCCTCTGATACAAATATTTCACACGATTCTAGCCCCCCTCAGACACCTCCAGTGGTCTGTGCTCCTTCATCCCCAAAGTGCTCAGCCCGTGACAACACGCTGGGCCCCACAACCCTTGCAGTGCCCTGATAGTTGGCTGCCTCAGCTCTAAGTGACAGCTCAGCAAAACAGAAGAAGCAGCACAGATGAGAAATGCTGGTTTCTCAGCTCAGCACGGATGAGACCGACAATGTTTTCAGTTTCAGCTGGAAAATCGATCTCTTTAAAAGACGAGTAGTGTTTTTTTTTTTCCAGTAAGCAAAGCCCGTTACGGTAAGGATGCTTGAAACAAGCATAAATGTGTGACTTTTAAGGAAAATAAAATGTTTTATCTGACCAACATAGAATGTTGCTAGCAAAATTTGCTACAAGCAACGTTGATGAAGGCTTGCCTTGTCCTTGCCCAAGCAGCAAACTGCAGTGACATCTCAGGAGGCAGACGAGACTCATCTCGGGTAGCAGTTGGTACACAAAACAGGGATGATGGGTTTGGAGCCTTTCTGATATGTGTAATCAGCAGCTTCCATCTTTGGAAAACAGAAAACAACTTAAATTGGCTTCAGTAAACATTGCTTTTCTTTCTCTGTTGATGGTTAGGTTAGTTTCAGGGATAGTTTCTGTATCATTTCTGATGCTATCATATAAGAACATTTCAATAGCATTTGAAAATACACAGTCCTATGTCAATTCTAATTATTAACCAGGCATTATTAGAAAGAGGACAAAATTTAGGAAGAAAAAAAGTATATTCCCATACATAGCAATGAGAGATATTTGTAATTTTGGAAAAATAAAATGTTTGTGCTTTAGCAGGTGAAAACCTACTGATTTGATCTTCAGGATTATTTTCTTTCAAATGCTGTCATGATTAATACCAAGTGGAATTAATTTTGTTAGGAAAGACTTAAGCAATTATGCAAGAACAGCCAAAGTAAAGCCTCAATATCACCTGCATATCTAAAACTAACTTAAGAAAAAAAAAAAGATCCAGTTGAATATTCTCAGTTAATATCCTGGATACCTTCTTCTGCACATGGACCACAATCTAACACATTTTTTGCAGGGAAAAGTGCTGCAACACTGGCTTTAAAACAGTTCCTTCTTCTGCTCTAGGAGGCATGTCTGTACACAGCTGTGACCTGCTTCAAGAAGGGCATCCAGAAACTACAGCCAGCGAGCAGCCAAGACAATGCAAAGTTCACCAAAGCCATTAGAATTGTGAGCAAATTGACCTGCAGAGGTGCTGGAGAGGTAGGATTTCCTCACATTGCTCTTAATTGCCATCATTCCTCCTTATGTTCTATAGCAGATGCTCCCTGCAATGGGGAACTGTAGAAAGTAAATCTGTTAGAAAAATCAATCTGCCTATCATTACATCGGAAATTAAAAAGTCCAATTTTTGCAGTTTTGGAAGAAGCATTCCCTGTGACCCTAAAAAGTCACATGTGTACTTGGCAAGCACACAATGTGCTGGCAGAAGGACAGGGATCACTGCAAAAATGTGAATGAAAGGTGTCATTACTAAATTCCTTCACTTTTGAAAAAGCTTGTGTCAAAGCTTTTGCAGCTAGAAAAGGCATTGATTACAACCCTCTTGATTTTTCAGTGAGAAAGTTTGAGGTTTGATTTAGGATTGTGAGGTGCCCTTCAGAAGTAGCATGACTCTCTTTATCTTCCAGCAGTGTGAGCATACATGTGAATCTTTTGAGAAGAAAACCCCCAAAGAATTTTTGAAGAGCTTTGCAAATCTAATGCAGATGGTAAGCAGAGTTCATTCCTCCTGGGTGCTTTTTTGACATTTTGCAAACCATTACAGATATTCCTTATTTTACATCCTTACTAACAATGTGTTGTTTTTACAGCTATTCAAGAACTAATCTAGGACACACCAGAGCTGAAGGCTACTGAAAATCTAATTTTTAAAGGAGACACTATGTTATATTTAAGATGTGAAAAATGTAAATACTTTCCAGTGCTATTATGATGTATACTCTGTGTGTGGTAAGTGAAAGCTTCTCCCAAAATATTTAGAAGTCTTATTTGGATGAGTATTTGTGAGATGGATGCTATTCTGCAAGTGATTCTAATCTAGTGAGTAGAATTAAATTCTAATTTCACAAAAATAGGCTCTTGTAAGGGACTTAATTGTGCCCCTTCCGCTGAACTAGAAATACAAGATGGTTACTTTTGTATTTTTGCTTTGATCTTAGTTGAATCCCATGCAGAGATTTCTACACCTTTCTTAAGAAAATTAACCGAAAAATTATCAGAGGCTTTGAAGCCTCAAAGGAAATCTGCTTGTTTTCCTTATTTACAATAATACCACACACAGAGCTTTATTTATAAGTTCTTAGACTGCATCTTAGCTAACTATGTAAAAATATCCTGCATTTAACTGCCTTCTCAGGACTGGAAAAAACATTTACAAATCAGACTCTATGGCTGTGATTAACATCTTGAAGTTAATGGCACATTTGCCATGTGATTCAGTAGGGAGAGATGTAACCCACATGCTCTAAGTGAAGATACAGGATTCTGGGGTGAAATCTTGTTTTGGAAAAAGGAATTTCGTCTACACTGCCCCAGCTTAACATGATAGATATAGCAGAGGAGTGACAGCCACTGCAAAATGTCCAATAAATACAGTAATTGATGATTATTCTGAGCAAAACAGCTCTAATGCATAGTGCTCCTTCTCAGAGGACAGCATTTACCCTCATATTCATGTACCATTTCTCAGGTACATTTAATGTACCTCTCTCCTCCTGAGTAATTTTAACAGTTTTTTTATTTGCCATTTTTTCTTTAAAAATCTGTTGAGTTTTTTGTTATGTGGAAACCTTCCTGTACAGCTCCTGAATCCTGAACATTTCTGTGGAACTATGGCCAGAGATACCACTGAAATTAAAATTAATTAATTAATATTAATTTTTGCAGCTTAATTATATACCACCATATTCTGCTTGCAAGGATTCTGAACCTCTGGGTTCTTCCATCTGAGCAGCAACTGCTAATCTACCCCAAACAGATATTGGAACCACATGAGGAAACTGATCTTGGAAAAGAGCATAAAGCTTTCCAGTAAAAATTAACCTTTCATCTGATTTTCTCTCTACTTAGTAGAAATGTGGTAGAGAGAGGAAACTGGAAAACTGTATCTAGTGTTTCGATGGAAAATGTCAGGCTTAGTTACCTCCAAAAATAATTGGTACCATTAAAAATATTTCCATGCATATCAATGTCGTTGGCCTAAAGGAAAACTAATACAAAAAGCTTTGCTGCCTCCACATTTTCACTGTCCTGACATGTGAACCTCCTCAAAAATGTACATCAGAAAGAGGAAGGAAGATCCCCAGGGCACAACAAACCAAGTGAACTCTCCTTGTTTCTGGTGATGGTCATTTTGATTTAGAAAGTCTTCTTCTTCTCCTTTTCTTTTTCTGTTTCAAAACCCGCTTTTCCTCTGTGTAATGTCCTATCTCACACCTCAGTATTTCCACATTTCTGCGTCAGAATCCACATACTAAAAAAGAACTACCACTCATATGTAAGTAATCAAAGTACTGAGTTTAAATGATGTTCTTTCTGCACCTTCTATCCCTGTTTCTCTTGTTTCACCTACCCATGAAGTCCCTCCATCGCCAATTGGTGAGCACTATGCAAAGCTGCTGCTGTAACTGCAACAGATTTTAAAGGCCAGGTAAAATTCCATTCCAGATTTGGATAAAAGCAACTGGGAAAACATTGAAGCATGTCCTGCAGTTGCAGCATACTGCTGATGTTTCTACATTTGCAGTTTTATGGAGGGGTTTTAATTGAACAGCTTTATCATTAATTAAGTGCCTTTTTATGTGAGTCCTAGAAGGACAACCAATGAACCAGCACTTCACATGCAACCCCATGGAATATTTGCATGTGCAGGGTTTTGGAGAAAGAGCTTTATTTTTGTACAAAGAATACAGTATGCACTTCTTTATCTGTAAATGTCTTTTCCAGTAAATTGCTAAGTGCATTGAAATCAGTGTTCTTTGAAAGAGCCTGTTAAAATCCCTGTTGCGCAGACAAAACGGGATTAGCATGCCCTGATAAACACAACGTAGTGTATTATATATATTTATTAGCAATCATGACAAAGCCTTGAGAAGGAACTTTTGTGCCTGGGATGGACATTTCATGAATGAAAAGCAATTCCCTACAGGAATGTCATAAGCTAACTAGGTACTCCTGCCTACACTGCAGCAATGCCTGGGTTTTGTCTGAGAGGCAGTAAGTAATGCACCTATTTCTGTTTAGTGACTTGCTTCACTGTTTTTAACTATGGATTTTATCACACCAAACATAGTGCTAAAGCTTATTTTTTCTTGTTTTAAACGCAATATACTTGTTTATTAGTTGAGGTTATTTCTTGTACCTGCAGAACAACTTAATTTAAAATGCTCACTTGTAGTATTCAAAAAAATAGTGAGAAACTGCAACAAATGTAACTTTAGAGGGTTAACTGCTCTGAGACCTTGCTGAAAATTGAAATAATTGGACAAACCAGTCCAGCTACTTATAGAGAATATTAATCACAAAATCAGCACAGCTGATTTTGGCCAACACCACACCTCTGGCCAGTGTCAGCACAAGCACTGTGGGCAATTGTGCACTTCAAATATGCTTTGATTTACAAGATGTGTGGCCTTGTCTTCACTCTTCGATTTGTCAGAGTGATCAAAGACAGAGTGCATTATTCAGGGTGTGCTATTTGAAGAACAGGATTAATGAAGAATAGCAAATCTGTGCAGGACAAATCAGCATTCAAGAACACATCATCTTGTTCTGCAACAGCATTCGCAGAAGGAAAAATGAAGATGCCCAAGGAGGAATCTGTGACCTGAGGAAGGACCAGATAGCACAAATCTAAATGTGTTGTACACCCTCTCGACTTCTTTCTTTTCCTGAAATGAACTCTCTTTGTACTAAGTGCACTCTGCAGAAACAATGTGTGTTTCATTAACAGAGTACATCACGTAATCCATAAAAGCTCATTACCTCCCAGGGAGGCTTTACAATATATTTATGATTTTGATCATAAGTGCCCTTTGTAGGCACTTCGAGATGTGTTTTAGCATGGTATATACAATTTTGTATAATATTTACTTTTTCCTGAGAGGATTCTTTATTTTTATACCAATTGATTAACCTAATTTAATTATTTATTGCATTTCTGTAAAGGGAATGTTTGTACTAAGGACTATGTGGTCTGATTAATTTATATGCCTGTGATATTAAATAATTTTAGCTAATACCATTCTCTCTTGCTTGTTTCTTCAAAAACATATTTTTGTAGTTATCTGTGTGAGAACTATTCCCTGTGGGTTTTCCAGCCACCTGTATCACAGACCTGGTTTGGAGTGGGGTAAATTGTTCCTGAGTATTTATGCATCTCACCGAGTGAGATGAGTCAGAATTGACTAACAGTTTATTCTGGCTGAATCCCAGCACATGTGATTCCTGCTGTTTTCTTGTGTGCAAAGACAGGAGGGATCCCTCCATCCAGCGGGAAAACCCTCAGGGAATAGTTCTCATTACAAATAGGTGGCTACAAAACTTCCCTACAGTGTTCTCTGCTTTGCACTTGTGCTGACCTCCCATGTTGTAACAGGAGCAAAGGCGAAATAGAACGTTTCCTATTCAAACATCTTTGTCCAAGCTGCTCCTCTCCACTGCTGTACTGCCACCTTTTGATGGCAGTGTGGAAATTCAAAGCAGTTTGAGAGACAGAAGAAGCAAACTGAGTATCACTGTCATGACCCTGAGCTCTGAGATACCCCACAGACATAACAACTAAATTCTCCGCTTTCCATTTAAGTTCTCCTTTTCCCTCTTTACACAGCTGAAGGTCCAATCGTGTTTGCTGTTGTAACATCATGAAGACCATGTTTAAAAGCATCCCTTACCACAGCAGTTAGGCTCTTCACCTGCTCATTTCCCTTTGCAAGAGGATGCTGTGTCTGTGTGTCCCTTCATGAAGTGTCCAACAACCTATCAGGAATTCTCCTGCTCTTTTTAGACTTTATAAACAATCCTCTTACTTTAACCTCTTTCAATTTTTTGAAGATGACCTTATTATTAAATTTCTCTACTGTTTCCTGTTCTCTCTCCATGCCCACCCCTGGTTCTCCATCTTCCTCCCATTCTAATTCCCCACACTTGTTCTCCCAACCCCAGTTCACTTTCTTCCTCCTGTTACACTTCCTCCAACTTCCTTTCTGTTATCAGGGAATTTTCAGGCACTCAGAAGGTGCAAGATCGTCAGCTGCACAATTCCATTAAAATGGAAAAAGAGTTGAACATGCTAGTGGGTCCATATAAAGTTTAATTCCTTACCATCCACAGGGGAGCATCCTGACAACAAAGAAAGAAAGATTTTCATTTCAAAGTCAAAGAAGTGAGGGAAGCAGTCAGAAACCAGCTGTAGCAGGAGATTAAGCAGGTTTCATATCAAGCTTATCATAACAGATCAGACAAACACTATGACAGAGCAGCTCTCTCCATCCTCCCTTAAATCCTTAAGAAACGTAGAGACAATGAATGGCAGAAGGGTCAAGGCCAGTGCCAGTTGATATGAGGACAGGATCTGCAGGGGGTGAAAGAGAAAAGTGTTTGAGGTCAGCACTGCAAACACAGCGTTTCATCAAACTGAGAAGCAACTCCAAGTTTATCACTGCCTTTATGAAACACAGCAGTGTAGAGAGCAGATCACTGCACAAGAGGGCAGCAGGCAGCTGAGAAAGGAAAGGAGATCTTCCCTTTCCTTCTCTTCCTGACCCCGCCCAGCTCGTAAGAAATTAATCTACAAACCCTCAAATGTGGGGAAATACATTCCAAAAAGGGGACTTAGCAAAAAATGCTCCCATTTCTGTGTTCTCTTCCACAGGCACACTTCAAATGCCACCTACTTAATTTCTACTTCTCTTCTTTCCCTTTAATTAATAATAATAAGAGTAATAAATTTACTCTTTATTCATTTTACTCCTTCCTTCTACCCTCCATCTCTCCTTTAGGGAAATCACTTCAGTTATGCCTGACATTTACAAGTGTTGCATTAACACCAGATAGGACAAAGCATTGGCAAATCTTGCCACCTTCACTCAGAGGTACCATTTGGAGAAGCATCACCTAAAACCAAAGAACAAAAAAATTTACAGGATTGGTGCTATTCTTGGAAGATTTGCACTTCCCTTCAGCATGGAGAACTGGGCCCATTTCTAAATTTCTAACCCAGTACCTGCAGATGAACAACAGTTCCAAGCATTCCTTACGGACTTACTGCCTCTCCCCTTAGGTGTCCCACACATCCTGTAAGACAGGTGCTACACTCTAGTGCTCCACTATTTTACTTTTATCAATTCTTTGCCTTTCCTGTTTTTCACCCTGCAAAGAGCTGAACAAATACCAGGTAACACGTGGAATGCAGCAGGTACAGCTGGAGGTAATGGGAAAGGTGTACTACAAATTCCAAAACACCTGACCTGGCATTAAGAATTTATTTATGGCATTGAAGAACAAAATACCAGGAACCCACTGCCTCAAGCTCCTTTTCCACCTGTTGCACTGGGCAGGGTTGGCTTAAACCATTCCCACTTCTTCCCCCTACCAGTTGCCAACAGTTGCATTTTTCAGGGGGAAAGGGTTAGGAGGCAAATCATACTTGCTCTGACTCAAGACTCTCTGCCTTTTAAAACATGACCTCACAAAGTATAACTGTCCTGCATCAGAAGACTTCCCTTAAAAAGATGTACAAGGCAAACTCAGAAGCAGACTGGACTGGGAATTTTTCAGTGCAAGTTCTTCCAGTGGAGGATAACAATCTGCTGAAATTGAAACTTAACAACTTTCACTGCAACAGTCTGACAAAAGTTTAAGCAAGAACCATTTCTCAGGTCCAGGATGGAATTTCTGTTACAAACAAAAGCGTGTAAACAAGAGCAGAGCAGAGTGCAGGGTTTTGGGATAGGAAGTGGTTGCTGGAATTCAACTCCAAACCCTGCTCTGCTTGATTTGGCTTGTCCAATGGGACACACTCCACCAAGGTACCAGAGGAGGTGCCTACAGAGATGGCTATGGATCAGTCTCACTCTTAATTAATGCTGCTTCTTCTTTATTAAAACAGATTAAAGTTTTCAACATAATTTCAGAATGACATGGAGAGGAATAAAGGTCAAAATTAAAAAAGTGACACTTCTGTGAGGTGGGGAAATAGTATCTAGCTAGCTCTATCTGGTTCTCACATGATTTGTCTCAGTGTTTGAGACAATTCTCCAGCAAATTTCCCAGTCTGACACATATGCCTTTTTTAGGCTTTAAGAACAACTCAGTGGGCAGCAGAGCAATAAAGGTCAGATGAAGAGCAGCAGAGGTACACAGCAGTCAGTAAATTCCTCTGTGGAATGAAAGAAACCGTAGGTTGAAAAGTCACTGGGAGAACAAAGATGGACAGTAATATCATTTAAAACTTCTCCCTCCATGGAAGTTTCTGTATGAGTATTGATCCATCAATAACCCATTTCACAATCAAAAGCACCCAGGGTGCTTTCCCAGGCCCCACAGATCTCCTTATTTTCCATCAAGACAAAGCCCCAAGCCTATGAGTTTACTCCAGTGAAACTGCTCTG
The DNA here is from genome assembly GCF_971803275.1 of Cyanistes caeruleus. Taxonomy (NCBI): domain Eukaryota; kingdom Metazoa; phylum Chordata; class Aves; order Passeriformes; family Paridae; genus Cyanistes; species Cyanistes caeruleus. The sequence goes on from NC_141705.1 coordinate 78,336,549, forward strand.
CAGAAACAGTCAGATATCAGCAGTCACATGGCTTTGGATAATTCATGCTCAGTTTTTCAGGTGAAGATCAATGATTCACGTCTTAAAAGGTATGACAAACATATTTTAAACTATGTTTAAGACACATATGTGCCCCCATACACTTGTAAAATGCTGTTTTCTAATTGTCATCATAAATATGATGAAAATTCCAGTTCTGTTGGTCTGTTTGAATGCTGCTTATTTATAAAAAGCTATTCTGACAGCTTCCAGCTGTAAATGGTGACCAACTAAAAACTGGCCATGTTAATGGCTTCTAACAATAACCTTAACAGGAGTCTGAGAGTGATTAGATCTCAGACCTTTGATACTCAAGATCATACTAGAAGTGGCCCACCTTTTATTATTATTTACAGTCTTGATTTGGTTTAGCTGCTTTACAACATGAACATGGAACCAGCTTCCCTGTTACTCTGTACTTCTCCCTTATTTTGCAGTGTGTGGGTTTCAATTCCTGTCTCGTCCTACAAGATTTAAACGGTGAGAATAGATCTTCAGTGAAAGGAGAAAAATGTGACCTCGAAGAGAACACAGGCTACACCTCGTAGCTGACACACAGCCACAGGCAGAGGCCAGAGGAGGAGGCACCAGAAGATGGGGCCTCACCACAGGTCCTGTGTCACCTCCTGGAGTTTCCTGAGAACCACGCACTGGCCCAGCCCCGGCAGAAATGGCTTCCTCTGCACAGCTCTCTGCACACTGCTCACAGCACTCAGTGTCCCTGAAAGCCAGGAGCAGATAATTTCAGTTTTCATAATTATCAATTTCCAAAGTACCAATTCACCTAATTTAAAAAACACTTCTATTTTAAAACATTAATCACAGGAAAAGCTTACAAACAGCAAAGCTCTTTTACAAGAAATCCTTCAGAGAATATGACTAACGCACCTGTACTTCTTAAATATAATAAAACATTGAGTCAAGGCCAGCTCATACCCTTACTCTGAATTTTTTTTCTTCTGTTGTTTTGTCCTTACAAACTTTCAATCATTTTCTGTATGGAAAAAAACATCAACTTAGTTTCTGAACACAAGTAAAAGTCCTTTCACTTCTACTTAGAATTCAGGATTTCTCACAAGTGCTGCAGTGCAAGAGGCCCCACACAATCCTTTTATCTACAGTAGCAAAGGAAATGCTTTTCACTTTCAGGGCACTGCATAGCAGGTCTGGAGTTTTCCCAAATACAACCATCTCGAACTTGCTGTTCGTTGGTTTGTTTTTTTCCCCATCTCTGCTTCTACTGATTTGCAGAGAATGTCCAGGCACACAGAGATTTAAAATGAATACTTAGATCTTTGTGTCCAAATTCTACATGTGGAAAACATAGGAACGTATTTCTACATAAGGAAATTACTACTAATTGTCCAATTAACATGGATATGGAGTTGGGTATTATTACAGAACATCAAGAATAAGAAACTCCATATACAGGACAAACTTCAGATAATATTAGTATTGGAATTGTCAAAGAGTAAATACAACTCCTTTTTTAACACTGGCTAAGCTACATGGCTACAGGACTGGTTGGTATTCCTCCTATCAGGTGTTTGGCAAACACACAAAAAAATATTATTATTTCTTTTCACTTATATAATTTCCAGTTTAGACATTAAATTAGGTGGCTTAAATAATTTGAGTTTCCCATAAATTAAATAATAAATCTTGAGGATAAAATGAGTGAGAAAATGAACATGTATACATCTGTAGAGTTATACATGAAGCTTCTGCTAATATTTCTGCTGAATATTTGTGCTTCCTGTTTAACATCAGAAATTTTTCTCCCACAGACCTTGATTTCACTCTGATTTTTCCTTGGGCATTTAAATGGAACCTTTTGACATTTTTCTTTAGCCACACACAGCTAAGAGTTCTGGAGGCAGTAATGATACTGCTCTATAGGATAGATTCTAAAATACACAGTGTCTCAGATATTATTGCCTCAGTTTTTCTTAACATAGAATCTAAATATACAGATTTTCATAGATACCAGACAAAGAATTGTAAAATTTTACATGGATCCAGAAACCAGCATTAGGGAAAAATCATTTAGCCACATGGCAATGCAGGAGTTCATTGGAATAAAGTAACAAAATTACTTTTGGAATGGAGACATGCTCTGGAAACGAGTGTGTTATTTCAGAACTACATGTCATCCTTCCTAATTTTATTAAGCAAAAGTGCATTATTTTATCACCAATTCCACTGGGGGGACAAAAATGAGCCAAAAGCAGGAGATAGATGTGCAAGGTAAGTGTTCCAAAGCTGTACATCAAAATGAAGAAATTAATCAATGCAAATCAGTTCTTGGTTTCTGTGAGATCAGGACCAACACTGGATTATTCAGAAGGAGGCACCAAGTTCCTGCAAAATGCAGCAGTGAAATTTCGCTCTCATTTACTCATGAAGATTAAAGCAGAGTCAGCAACTTCCTCAGCCACGGGGGAGGCAGTGTCATTACCAGAATGACAACATGGGAGCCTCTGAACCACAGCTCTGCTGAAGGTCACACTTTACCACTCTAGGTAATCCTACAAAAACCCATCAGGATTGTGCAGAAAGGAAGAAATTAATATACAGTCATCTAGGAGAACAGGAAGAATTAAGACTCTATAACCCAGCTAAAAAAACCAGGAGAGGGAAAACCCTGAATTACCACAAGCAAAGACCTATTATATAGCATAGGGGGAAACCCCTACTTTCTAACAATGAATCACATTTGTTAATAATGAAATTATAACCCATACCACAAGAGGTATTCTGTATCCTAACTTTTTTTTGTTGTTGTTAAAAAGATAGGAAATGGGGTCAGAATTGCTATTTTCTGTCATGCTGTAAGAGAAATCTGTCTCAATCACACAGGCTTTGCATTGTGAGATACTGGGAGATCAGTTTTGAAAGATAACATTTGCAACAATAAGTATTTAAAATTAAGCAAAATTTTAGATAGATGTTTAAGCCAAGGAACATAGAATCACAGAATGTTTTGGGTTGGAAGATCATCTAGTTTCAACCCCCTTGCCATGAACAGGGACATCTTCCACCAGACCAGGTTCTCAAAGGATTATAAATGTGGAAAAAACCAAACAAAAACCCAAAAATACTTCCCTTGTACTAGAGCAACCTTCATTACACACCACCCGTATGCATATGCACTTCCTAAACAACCTCCTGAAATGATAGCCATTGAATAGTGTGAGATAAGCCAGGATCTCTTATTTCACAGACAAATGCACTCAATTTTAAGTACTGAAAGATTCAAGCTGAGAAACTCCAGCTGAAACCTGATCCAAACTTCTACTATGTGCCATTTCTACATTTCCTCTAGTGCTTAATCAGCTAGAATTTCTCAACATAACTGGGCTCTTCCATGAATCTGGAAACATAGCCCAAGGCTAGGTTTAAAAAGAGGAAAGGCAGGGAACTCTTCCTAAATTTTTAAGCCTCCATCAGTGTTTTCTAAGGAGTGACATTCTTGGTTTGGGAGTAAATGCAAACAAACAATCAAACACAAACTTTTGTAGTGATTTTACCAACATGTCTCAGGAAAATCTGTACATCTCTTACTACTCTGTTTTCCACAGCAGCCGAGTTCTTTTCCACATAAATCCAAACCATGATTATTCCAATGTGACTTTTGACCACTTCTAGTCACTTCTTATGTTTTTGACAGAAAGCACAGTAACAATTTTGCTATTACACCTTCAAAAATGGAAGAGAAGTGTAGTAGGATGCAATAAAACTCAGTGGCTCAATTTAACACCTCTTAAATAAATAGGAAATGGATTCTTAGATTTTAAAAATCAGAGAATCCTCCTGTCATGCTTAGTGCTGGCATCCTAAGAAGTGGCATCTTCCCAAAAACTCCTTCCTTCTATCCATTAGATATTCTTCTTGCCTCTACTTCTTTGTTTTAGGAAACAGTTGATCAGTTAATTCAGCAGCAAATATTCTCATTTTCTTAAATTCGTAGTATTTTTAAGGTATTTTAATGCCTAATATTATCAGTTGATATAATCTCCCCTTTACAAAGGGTATATTGACTTGCCTCATCAGGGGAAGTCAATTTTCAGCCATAAAATGCTTGACTGACTAAGAATTCCAAAACAAAAAAATTCCCTTTCACCAGAAAGGGAAAAAAGATCACCAAAACCACATAGAATTCTATTAATAAGCTTCAATTTTCAGATGCTCATGCCAACAATGGCTTATTATTATACTCCATAACCAATTACTCCATCTTGACATGGTCAGAAAGAAACCATCAGCATTAAATCTCTTTAAAAGAGCAATATTCAAAATCTGATGGTAACTTGATGTCAAAACATGACAAAAATTAAATAAAACCCATGTAACATCAAAACAATCAAAATTTTAAAAAACCATTAAAATTTCCTTTGAATATGAAACGTTTCACAGTAATAATGTTTCATTTCCTTCTGCAAATATGAAGAGCTTTGTCTGGGCTACTTAAAAGCTGATCAAAGCCTCCTACTTTACATTGAAAGCTAATTACCAGAAAAGGCTTCTGGAAAGCAGGGATTAGGAACCAGTGACAAAAACCTGGTACTTTATTTCAGTTTCTGGCTCAAATCTTTACACCTCAATTCAGACACAAATGGCTTGTGTCAGATTGGCCAAAAAAAAGGAATGTTTTGCAGTAAAAAGCAATTATATAAATTTAGCATAAATATAAAAGCAGTTTTCTAGAATCAAAATAATAACAAAATTGCATGTTCACTTCTCTTTCGTAACCTAAATCTGAAAACAATATACTGAAAATTCCTTTTTTTTCATTGTTGTGATAATGCACAGTAGCAGATCCATGCACTGAGCACTTAAGGTGTAGGAAATCCTCTTGTTTACCTACAGGAAATCCTCAAATGTATAAGAGATTTATTTGTATTTGAGGAGACTGAGAGGACACCTCACTGAGGTCTTCAGCTTCCTCACGAAGGGCAGTGCAGGGGCAGGTGCTGATCCCTTCCCTCTACTGACCAGGGACAGGATTTGAAGAAATGGCATGAACTGAACCAGGGAGGGTTAGGCTGGATATCAGGAAAAGCTTTTTCCCCCAGAGGGTGCTTGGGCACTGGAACAGGGAAGGGGTCACAGCACCAAGCCTCATAGAGCTCAAGCAGTGTTTGGACAACACTCTCAGGTACATGGTGTTGTCATGAATAAAATCTCTCAAGAAATCCACCCCGGTTAAAATACTGTGCTTAATTATATACAGTTAATGTTCTTATCCCATTTGTAAACCTTGTACACCTTGTTTACTCCAATGGTTATTAGTAATTTTAATTACTTACCAGTTTCTGAAGTGTTTTAAAGGTTCTTATGAGACATTGTTCTATCCCGTTCCCTTACTTCCCTGCCGCTATGTAACAAAGCTGCTCCCATGGGAGCTGGGCCACACTAATAAAAGCTACTCATTAGAAAGGTATGCCACAGAACCTGCTCCCATGGAAGCTGTGCCACTCTAGAACAATGCAACTCCCATGAAGCTGCGCAACCAGATAATATGCAAATTAAGGCATGCAAGACACCAAAACAACGAGCTAACAGAGGAATAAAAGGACAAAGAAACATATTCTAGCAAGCTATGATGAAAGATCATCTCCCTGAATCACCTAAGCCTCCTTAGAAACCATCTTATTGTATCACCATGACCTAAAGAGGACTGGAAAGGACTGATCACCCTAGACAACAAGCCAGAACATCAGGCCTTTCATGAGGACAGAAGCCCCAGCTCTGCAGTGTGTGCTGCAAAGCTGAATTGTGCTTCCTCCTTGGAGCTGCCAGTGTGGGAACGGCCGTGGTGCAAGCAACTCCTCGGGTCCTCCACCTCAAGAGCTGAATCCTCATAAAGGCATCAAACAGGAGTCTTGTCTCCTGGCCAATTTCTTTCAGTTGGGGGCTCGTCCGGGATAGGCATGCCCACTGAGTGACCACTGCCTGTTGGACCTTCATGGGGAGATCGGCTATCACGGACCAAGGATTCAGCCTGGGACATCAACTCCAAGGAGCGTCAGTCAGAGACTGGTGAGTGACCAGCGGTGGGAGTAGGGAGACGAGTGAGTGTGAGAGTGAGTGAGACAGGGGCTGGCAGCTCAGACCCCTGGAGCAAGTGAGGACCCTCCACTACCGCGGTTCCAGACTCCCGCGAGGGGGCTGGCCGGGAACGAGGGGAAGCGATTGGATAAAGAGTTTGAGGTGTCTCCCTTGGGAAAACTCCAGGCGGCTGGAGGATATAATTTGGTGTGATGACCTGCAGACCCCAAGTAGGCCTGGGCACATAAGGACTGGGGCAGGTGTGAGTCACACGCAGGGGAGTGCTGGGAAGGGGAGCGCTACCCCGTTGGGACCGGACTCTCAGAAGGGGCTAGCAAGCCCGGATCGAGGGTGGGCAGGGGGCCAGGGAGAGCCCCATCAGACCCACTCCTCGAAACAGAACTAGGGGAACTATAGGCAGCTGGATTGAGGGGCTAGGCTTCAAGATCATCCAGGCTATAAAACCCTGCTAGGGTTGAGGAACTATAGGCAGCTGGATTAAAGGGCTAAGCCTCAAGATCATCCAGGCTATAGAACCCTGCTAGAGTAAGAACCGAGTTTGTGTTGAGTAGAGATTAATTTGCCTCTCTTTAATTATTTTGTTGGGGTAGAGGCACAAGGATTGGGAATTGTATAAGGAAGTAAAACCCCAGAAAAAGAGGAAAACACAAAAGAACATCCCTCTCGACAGTCCACTGGGGCAATTGTTAGACAAATGGGAGACATGTAATACCACAAAGGGCCTTGATAAAGTTAAAATGATTCATTATTGCACAGAAGTTTGGCCCAATCTAGAATTGCAAGCAGAGTGGCCGTGGTATGGGTTCAATGATCCCTGGGTTTGTTCCCAACTTAACCGCTATTTAAGGGGTCAAGGTATCCCTAATTTAGAACAAATATCCTATGCGGCTTGTTGGGAAAGAGATCTCACTAAAGAAGAGACTGTTAAGATGTGTAAACTTAAGAAGCAAGAACAAGAAAGAGGGGATAAAGAAGGAAAGGAGTCAGAGAAAGAAGTTCAGAGCAAATGGGATCCCCTAGACTATCTTCCTCCTACCCCAGTATACCCAGCAATGCCCCAGATCCCTTTCCTAGCCCCTCCTGCAATTCTACCTTCAAACCCCTCCCCAATTACTGAAATAAACACCTTGAGTCCTTCCCCAGCTTCTCCTTCCACTGAAACCCCATTCCCTCACTCCTTGAAAACTGCAACTTCTATTTTTCCAGCAGGGGTGGGCCTGCTACCACCTTCACCTAATACTGTAAGCCCACACCTTCCACCAGCCCTGGTTATCCCTTCACCATCTCCTGCCTCAAATGTAAACATCTGTGCCCAAAATCCAAAGCCCCTGCTTGTCACACCCTCAGCCCCCTCTTCAACCCCTCTACCAACTTCCTCAATTCCCTTCCCTGTGTCTCCAGCTATGGGCTCATCTTCCTCTCCTGCTCCTGCTACTCTCCCACTACCTCCTCCTAATTGAGAATTAAGTTTATCCACCTCCTCTTGAAGTTCTCCCTCTAGTATAAATCCGGCAGAGGGGTCATACTGCAATACCCGATCAAAAATCTCCAAGGTAGAAAAGATCTTTTCCCTTAGGGAAGTTCCTATTCAAGGCTTTGGGAATAAAATGGAGGCTTCATACCCCTCAGCTCCTCCAGAGTTCCGGAAGGGTAAAGCGGATGAACAAGACCTTAAAAAATGTAGTAACTAAATTAATCATAGAAACCCACCTAAGCTGGCTTAAGTGCTTACCGCTCACCCTTCTGAGAATTTGCACGAGACCACGAGCAGACGTAGGGGTGTCTCCCTATGAAATGATGTTTGGGCTGCCCTTCCTACTCACCCCATACAGCACAGCAGACTATCTAGAAGGAGACGCCTTAACCCGCACATATCTAAAAACTATCAACAAAACCTTAGAAAGTCTAAGGAAAAGAGGTATCTTCCCTAAACTTCTCCCCTTGATGTAGATGTTCATCAGATTAATCCCGGAGATTGCGTTTTAATAAAATCTCGGAACACCACCCCACTAACCCCTAAATTTGAGGGTCCATTCCAGGTACTGCTGACATCCCACACCGCTGTGAACACTCAAGAAAAAGGCTGGACACATATTACCTGAGTAAAAAGACCGGTATCCCCACCTGATGACAGACTGAGCTCAGATGAATCACCAAAGGTTCCCTCTCAGTGGATTGCCACCAGAGATCCAACCAACCTTAAAGTAACTCTCAAAAAACATCCCAAGGTGAACTGAAGAACTTACAGGCTCAAACATATCAGCAAGAGACTACGAGACTGTGGTAACTGAAGTTAAAATTGCTGTTAATAGAGTCCTACAATTGTTGTTACTGTTGCTAGTTGTTGCTATTGTAAGTTTATATACTATTATAAAATTAGCTTCTCACACCAAGCATTTCTTGACGGCTTGCAAAAATTACTGAAACGTGGGAATAATAAGAATGGATGCTGCCATCCCCACGAAAACACCTTGTCCAAGTGGCAAGACCGGGTGAGACTAAGGACGTGAGTGAGCCATGAAGCTTGCTGCAGGAAAACCAGCTCATACCAGACTCTTGGTAAACTTGGTGTTAAGCTTGCTTCTCGTCTAAGTGAGAGGGAAGGAAAATCCCTGCACAAAATGCTATCAACCCCTTTACAATGGGGAGAATCTGGGATCTTTAATGAGAGTCCATACAAATATAAATCCCACTTGCTTTGACTATTCCCAGTTGGACACATGCCAGGAAGATGGGAAAAGCTATTGGATCACAAAAAACACAGCCACATTTAGGCAACGCCTGCTCAGGGAATGTCCGGTTGGAGAAATTTGGTTTTGCTTTGAAAACAAAGGAATAAGAGACATAATTAAAGAGAAACGGTTAATGGTAAAGAAAAGAGGTGGATGAACCTTTAGGAAAGAATTTGTTTATAGACCTGATGGAAAAAATTAGTAGAGAGTTGAATTTAACCAATGGCTGGGTGTGTGGAAACACGCAGATGTCTGAGGTCTGGCCCTGGGAAAGGATTGGTTTAGGACCACTAGATATTCTAAGATGGAAATTAACAAAACCTAAATTCCAAACCAAGGGACTGAGAAGAGAACAGTGGGACTTAAAGGCAAAGATAACTGGAGAAGAGTGTATAAAAAGGACTGGAAAAGGATATACAACCTATGTGGGAAAAACGGCTTGCAGGAGGTACTTAATGATAAAAGATTCAGGTACAAAATGGGTCCCTCGAGAACCAAACAAGTACTGGTCAATTAGAAAAAAGGAAAAGGGGTGCATTTTCCATGAAGGATACCAACTATATGAATGTGCTGGAAAGAGGGTGAATCCCTTTTGGGGAATTAGGGAAATATCCAAATATTGGGAATACCCAATGGAACTAAAAGATGCATTTTGGACAGCTCCAGAACATCTGTTCTGGATCTGTGGAAATATGGCCTATACCCACCTCCCAGGGGACTGGGAGGGGAGTTGTACAGTAAGAATCATTAAGCCTTCTTTCTTACCAAAGGAATCTGGATCAAACTTAGGGATCCCACTTCATGATGATCTAAGAAAGGGAAGCTGAAAGAAAAGAAATATAATAGATATGGGGTGTTCCCAGGCATTGAAAGGTAAAATATGGACTCCTGAGGAAATAATTAAGACCTATGGGCCAGCCACTTGGGCCCATGATGGGTCCTGGGGGTATCACACTCCTATCTACATGTTAAACAGAATTATCCGACTCCAGGCAGTGCTGGAAATTGTGTCCAACAAAACAGCTCTAGCCCTAGATCACAAGAGCAAGCAATTGACTGAAACTAGAGCAGTAGTATACCAGATTTGACTAGCTGTAGACTACCTATTGACTAACGAAGGAGGAATTTGTGGGAAGTTTAACTCATCAGAGTGCTGCCTGGAGATTGATGATAAGAGTGAAGTCATCAGAAACATCTCTAGAGAAATAAGAAAAATCTCATATGTAGGCACCCAAGAGCGGACCCCCTTAATAAATTCCAGTTGGTGGAATGATTTTTGGTCTTTCAAAAAGGAGTGGTGGAAAAAAGTAGCCTTCATTGCAGCTAGTGCCTTTTTAAGTCTTCTATTTTTACCATGTCTCCTTCCCTGTGTAATTAGGACCATAACATCAACTGTGCAAGCCAGTCTCCAAATCCCAGAAATAGCTGGCCAGAAACAAACTAAAATCATGATGTTAGAAACCTAAGAGTCCGACCATAAAACAGCCCAAGAAATGTACGAACAATACCAAAAGCTAAGAGAATTATGCCCCCAAGAACCATAAACCGTCAATTGATGCAGGTTTGAAAAACCTAATCAAATAAACAGAGCGGGGAATTGTCACGAATAAAATCTCTCAAGAAATCCACCCCGGTTAAAATACTGTGTTTAGTTATGTACAGTTAATGTTCTTATCCCATTTGTAAACCTTGTACACCTTGTTTACTCCAATGGTTATTAGTAATGTTAATTACTTACCAGTTTCTGAAGTGTTTTAAAGGTTCTTATGAGACATTGTTCTATTCCTTTCCCTTACTTCCCTGCCGCTATGTAACAAAGCTGCTCCCATGGGGGCTGGGCCACACTAATAAAAGCTACTCATTAGAAAGGTATGCCACAGAACCTACTCCCATGGAAGCTGTGCCACTCTAGAACAATGCAACTCCCATGAAGCTGTGCAACCAGATAATATGCAAATTAAGACATGCAAGACACCAAAACAACGAGCTAACAGAGGAATAAAAGGACAAAGAAACATATTCTAGCAAGCTATGATGAAGGATCATCTCCCTGAATCACCTAAGCCTCCTTAGAAACCATCTTCTTGTATCACCATGACCTAAGGAGGACTGGAAAGGACTGATCACCCTAGACAACGAGCCAGAACATCAGGCCCCCTGGCTACTCTCATGAGGATGGAAGCCCCAGCTCTGCAGTGTGTGCTGCAAAATTGAATTGTGTCTCCTCCTTGGAGCTGCCAGTGTGGGAACGGCTGTGGTGCAAGCAACTCCTCGGGTCCTCCACCTCAAGAGCTGAATCCTCATAAAGGCATCAAACAGGAGTCTTGTCTCCTGGCCAATTTCTTTCAGTGTAACTCTTGGGAATGTCTTGTGCAGGGCCACAAGTTAGAATTGATTCTGATGGGTCCATTGCAACTGAGGATATTCTGTGATGTTCAGGGGTTACATAGTGCATTCAGATTGAAATCCTTCACTTCTCCCTTGTCCACAGATGGAAGGGGAATTTATGTTACCTGTTTTCATATGTGGTTTTTTTGGTCCATCCCATCCTCTTCTCCCACCTTCCAGAAAGCAACATCTTAGCATTTGGATGCAAATGTCACTCCATGGCCAGCAGCATAATTAGGTGATTACAGTAGAATAAACCACAGTCATTTCCATACTTGGTTCCAAAACTGGTGTTTAACTGGTGTTAGAAAGGGAACTTCTCACTGATCACACATTTGCTGGTCCCCACTCCACCTCCTGGAAGCCAGCCTCTCTCATGTGCTGTACTTCTGATATGCCAAATCCAAAAGCTGCTTTCCTTCAAAATTTTGAAATCAAATAGGCACAAAATGACACATCCAGGGACTTCCTGGCTCCTGTTCAAACCCTTTATATCCCTCAAATTTTTAAAATGGGATCTGGACAGCACAGGGGGACCAAATGCTTACTCTCTCATGCATTTCGTTATGGAATATATGACTGAAGTTGCTGTGACACACTTGCCACCAATAAATCACTGTCAATCTTTCCTTCAGAGAGATATGGAAAATGAAAAGTACAGTAATTTGAATAACGGTGGGAAGACCAATGCCCCAGCAAATTCCTCCATTGCTTTTGCTTCCATTGCCAAATTTGTCATGAAGAAAGTCCAGAGACCGAGTGAGAACCCAGCACTAAAATTTCAACCTCGCTTTCCACAGTAGGTTCTACTAACCTTCAGATCTGACTATTGAAGCAGCAAATCATTCACTACACAGTGTAATTGTGTAACTTAAACTTGTACTCTGTGGTTTAATAGACTTCTCCTATTCTATTAAGGTTGAAGAAACCAAAGAGGAGTATAAACTCTAATCAGATCACTGTGGTCCCTTATGAAACCTCTAACTACATGATCAAAGTTTCTATTTCCTGCACTTTTTAATATTAATGAGTAAAAGTAAATGGCAATAGCTATGATGAGGTCACAGACCAAAAGGTTTTATAGTATTTGGATCTTCAGCCCACTTTTCTCAGAGTACTTTCCATTGCTTCAGAAGAGCAAGTGTGAAAATCAGTCACATTCTTTCTACTACTGTGCTCTTCAGTCTTGCCTTGCAGTAAGCTGCCTCCAGAGCTGCAGAAATGCAAAAGCATCTTTCCCAAACGCCAGGAAACCTTGATGTGCAAGACTTTACACCTTAATCCTGCTGACCACAAGTCTTCTAAGAATGATTATTACCCATAATTGCTCAGTGGTGTGTTCCGTGTAACATGACAGCAGCTTCTGTCCTGCATTTGTACAGTGAACAGACAGGATTTGGATTTGACTGGTCATGGCTGGGCATGATTATAATGTGAATAACAGTAACGGTGCATGCTTTTAGACAGAAAATATGTTCTAGGCCTGAAGTGTTTCGCACCTTTTGCAATTCTGCCACCTAAGAAGTCTCCACTGGTTTGGAATTTAATAGTCTGTTTCTTAACTGGCTGAGTGCTGCAGAAACTTACGATCCCCATTCCAACACAACCTTGGAAAAATTTGCTTTTACCAAAATTCATGGATTTTCCAGAGCCTTTCATGACGCCCTTTAGGCACCAAAGGGAAGAACCACACTGCAATGTCTGATTTCTCCGCTGAGGCTGAGAGCTGGGTGGGAGCTGACACTGGTGCTACCCCAATCGTCCAGATCAGAGGCGAGTTAGAACACCCAATCTCCTCTGCAGCCCACGCAAGTGCATTTCCTTTCTGAGAAAAGCAAGCTGCAGGAGGGAGGGTGACGCACACGCGGGGCTCGCTCGGCTATGGGGTCATGACGTGGCTGGGGCTGACATGCAGCTCTAGGGGCAGGCACTACTAAAATCACCGCAGGATTTGAATTATGAAATATTCTCTTACCATACTGCATGAATTTCATTGTCTCACGCATATTACTGAGCAGGGTATAAATTTAGCTCTGATCCCGGTGCTGATGTTCTTGTGCCAAATCAACTGAACATAATTTTTCTATACCTAAAACATTTGTGTTGAGCGTTTTTGAATGAACTAGAGATACTGAATGGCTGTGCCTAATAGGAACAGATGAAAGCTCCTTAAAACTGTCATTTTAGTAGTAACAAAGCATTAGAGACACTTGAGAAATTCAGCCTGTCTACTACAACATTTGCATTAGGACCAAAGATGGTTCCCCGCCATCTATCTTAAAATTTTCAACATGAGTAAAAGGGAAAGAACCAGGAACACCACTTAGCTCTGAATCCCACTGACACAGAGGATTTTCCTAGCAAAAGGTATTTTTTTCCAGCTTTACATTCAAATTCACGTCATGCCAGCTCACCAGTACGGAAATTTGCCCTTGTAATCATCACAATAAATTTGCATTTGTATTGATTATATCTGTGGGGACTCAAAAAGAAAAAAAAAAACGGCAACTTCTAATTGTTTTTGGTGAAGAAGGGAAAGGGTTGTAGTCCCCTCATTTCCAAAGAAGAGCAGAGCTTCCCAGAGCTCAAGCAAGGCCAACAAACACAATCAAATTTCCATTGTTTCGTTCAGCAAACAAGTAGGACAGTAAAGAAAAGCTAGAAAAGAGGCAATTCTTGTGGACAGAGTTCCACCTAATTTTTAGTGTCACTGCACAGGTAGATAGGAAGACTCATCATCTCTTCCAGTACCAGGACCAAAAGGTAAAACCATCAAATAAAGCTAGCAGGATCCAGGATCTAAATATGCCAAGGCACAGTAGGCTGATGTGTGGAACCTGCCAAACATTTGTTCTGTGGGTCCTAAGAGTGGTTCAAGGAAGTACAGGAATATCACAGTGGCCTTGGGCACAATGGTGGTAAAAACAAAGCAGTGTGGGCAAGCCCCTGTTGTTCCTCAGTAAATTCCACACAGCCAGTCTGAAGCAAGCAGGAAAAGTGAGCAAAGGGAGAATGGAATCAGGAAAGGGAACTTTGAGAGAACGGGAACGATGTCATAACAATGCCTGAGCACAACTGGGAGCTGGCCAGCACTGAGGGGGTCCCTCAACACATTTTGTCCCTAGCTAGTGACAAATCTAGGCCATCTGCTTAGCACGTGCACTATCACAGCATACAGCAAGGAAAGATACAGTTCTTTGTTTGTGGGCTGTTCACATCCTGTATGGTTGTAACTTGACACTGGCCTTTTGACCCAGAAGGGCAATTTCAACTTGCATTTTGTCACACATTTCTTAAATCCAGACCCTGAGAACAGTTTGGCAACAACTTGGCTTGTCAGTGTATGCACCAGCCTCTTTTCCACTGCAAAACAATAATACTGAAAAGCAGAAATCTTTTGCCTTTGGGCTTTCTCTTCACTTCTCATTCCAAAATGAAAACAATCATTGCTCTAATTTGAGCTACTCAGAGTAATTAACGGACCTCAGTTTCTTTCCAGACACAACAAAGCACTTTCTCCTATTAAGCTGACCAGGATGCTCTGATGTGTCTTCCTCCTTTCAGGACACCTCCATTTTGCTTTCCCTCACGGATTTGTGCCTCACCAGCAGTGCATTTGTATTGGTCTCTACAGTTCTGCACCTAAGGAGAAGTGTGAACCAAAACTAGTAGAGGTTAACACTTGTATTATTTTGTGGGTATACCAAGAATACTTTTAGCAGGTTTGGTGCACATTCTACTAAGATGAAGTTGGCAACAAAAGTTTTGGCAACACTTCACTGTGGAGACAGCCTCAAAAAGTACATTTGGATGTAAAAGGAAAACATGAGTAAACAGGATTAATCATCCTTGTAAATATATGCTGAACCTCCTGAAGACAGCTTATTCCTAAACAAAAAGAAGTCATTCAAGTTCACCCAGAAGTCTTGCAACAATTGAACTATTTCTTCTGTAAACACAGCACACCATCTTAATGTGCATGCCATCCAGCCCTAAACCTTACCCTTTATTGATCAACCTTCCCAACTGCATTCAGCCATAACTCTTGCAGTAATTGATCTTCTCATTCAGACTTAGAATCATCTCAAATTTTAACAGAAAACAAAAAACAACTCCGAAGTTCATAACCTTTGTAAAATTACTTCCTGAAAAGTAATTTTAAAGTAGACTATAGTGACAGGAAACATCAGGGCCCCCCATACCTTAACTAAATCCACACCTGTTCAACAATTACAGGCAAGGTTTTTAGAAAGATGGAACTTGTGTGTCACACAGCTCCTATGCAGAGATTCAAATTCCTTTCCCCAAGGCTTATTTATAACTAGAACATTTTTTATTTTTAAAGTATTCCCTCTTAATACTGGTCCTTTCAATGGAAGATTACATCAAACATTGGTTTTGTGAAGAGATTCCCAATTGTTAATTATTTCCAGGTCATTTTAGTCAAGCCTCCAAAACCAAAACTCCTTCTTAAAAGAAAATCCCCACTGACATCCTTGCAGGAAAAATTCACTCTTAACAATTACTCACTTTGAGGCTGGATTTTTTTAGCACTTTCTCCTGAAACAGTGTCCCTGATCAGGGACAATATGCAACTAGCTAAATCCATTATTCACTCCTGCATTTAAATACTAATACATTAGGGAATCCATTGCATTTATCTGGAAACTATTCTGCTTGTGACATCTATCAAAAAGATGAGAAAGACCGAGAAAAGGCTGAAAAAGTGGTAAATGTCTCCTTTTGATGGCTTAAAATCAAATGAAAAACAACTGTCACTCAATCCTTTATTCAAATCTTCAACATATTTCCACAAGTCTCCCTACTGAGCAGAATATGAATGTTAGAGGTTTGTTTTAGATTATTGCTTAGAATTATGAGATCTGCAAGCAGAACCTTTGTTCCCCCAAAATTCTCTGAAACACAGCTAGAAAGTGTTAAATCAACAGACCATGATCAAAAATGGGCTATCATTTTCATCATTTCAGTGTTGAACTCCGCTGTGGTTCCTGTAACTCTACTGACAGTAATGCTGTACTGTAACAGGAGTATGAAAAAAACCTGCACATGAACTGAAGTATGAACCAAGACATTCACTTCTGCTGAATACTGCTTTGTTCTGGGGATGGAGAAAGGAGGCAAGCACCTTGATCAACAAGATCATTGAGGCCAAATGCCTCAATGAAACTACAACCTGCCCCCAAAATTCACCAGTCAGCAGGTTTGCAAGGGCAGAAACAAAAAAAAAAAATGAAAAAAAAAAAATTGCAAGATTTCAGATTAGAAGGACAAGTTAGTCTAAACTGAGAGGAGTCAGATCCTATGTAAAAACTTTTCCAGACTTTGAAGTTGTATAGATTAGGGGTTTAGTCAGTGTGTGTCATTTACTTTTAGCCACTTTCTAAAAGAGAAAATCAGCCCTTATTCTTTAAATTAGGCACAAGTACTACCAAAAGTATAAACAATCCACTAAAATAAAAAGCTTCTCCCTTTCCAAATCCATGACCCACAAATATTGTTTCCCTTGGAAATATGTGGTTTACAGCTAATTAATCTTCCTTGAAAATTTAGGCAAGGCTTTTAAAGTGTTTCTTCAAGCATTTCAGGCAGGGTGCAATTTCTTATATCTTACATTTTCTTATATATTATTTTATCATAACAATATTGAATTTTGAGATAAAATGATATATAAATCAACTAACCTTTCATAATAGTGCATTAAAAGCAAATAAAAACCCCTTGTATGACATGGTCACTGGTACCTGGCCCCAATACTTTGTACAGACAGGATTTTTCCAGTTCAGCATTTCTAGCACTATTTTATCCCCTGTGATTCCAGGGCAATTTAAAAGAGTAACTTAATTTCCTGCTAAAATGCAATCAACTCTGGTGAAGTGAAGATGGGAGGATTAAATCAATGAATGAAACCCCAAGTAATTCCTTGCCCAGTAATAAATATGAGCAAAGACTGAGCATGATAACTGAAATCTGACCAGCACAGCAAGTTGTGTATTAACATTAACTGAGGGTTTGCTGTTTCTCACCTCATCAATACATTCCAAGCCATCTCTTCCTCACCTGGTACATCCAATAAAAATGGCCAAAACAAGATCCGTTGTTTTCTCCTGTTGGACCACAATCCTGCAGCACAATATTAATCAGAAATGAATCACTCGAATTCCTGTGCACAATTTATTAAATGCTGCATATTAAGATGCAATCCTGCTGCCTGGATGTGCAAGCCTCTTTGGTCTTTGAAAAGAATGAACAGATAAAGAGCTGATTCCAATTCCAATTACATCTGGACTACAACCAGAGTTGCAATTTTGTACATGGTTTTGTACAGACCTGGCTGCAAACTTACTGAAAAGTTCTGACAGAATGGTCAGGCTTTCTTTTTTTTCTAAGTTCTCCAAGACCTGAAAAAGAAAACAGGAGGAAACTGGAAAAAAGTTGACAACCCAGTGCTCAGCAGCTGACCTCATTACAAATTAATTACCAAGAATAAATACAAGATACAAATAGAAAGTGCCAGAAAAAGTTTGAAACTGCACAAATCTTACAATATTGCAAGCTCCAGTAGCTACTAAGACTTGCTTATGACCATAGACATTAAATGCTTGTTTCAAAACCAGGAAATTAAGATGTTCTCTAGAGCTGGGATTGCACTGCTAATTAGCACTGAGTTAATGATTAAGGGACAGACACACACTAATAAAAAGAATTACAGTAATGGTTGTATTTAATCTAAGCCAAAATGTATTCTAACCAACTTCCAGTAGATCCACATCCTCTCTGACTGCAGGATCAGCACATGTAATGTAGGTTTCCAGAATGCAATGGTGGGTGAAAACAGTTACCCACCCAGTTCTGCACATCTGAAATGCTGTAGAATTTCAAACAACAGCAGTGTACAAAACAGAATTTACTCCACACAGCTTCAGCAGCTGAATTCACTGATCAGAAGTGTGTTTCACAAAATGTCAGAACCTGCTGGGCAGGATGGGGAGTATATGGCTCAAATGAGTGAACTACACTCAAAATGAAGGAAACCATGAATTTTAAACACCTTACATCCCAAAGAAATCAGCCAACAGACACATGAAGCAAAAAAGAAAAACAATTTAATAATACTGGCTATGCCAGAGTTCAGTGTCAAATGACTGCCTACTGTCAACTTCAGTGCTGTGATACAGAAGATGCAGTGGGCTAGGTATCAGCAATAAAATCTGTAAACATTTTACAGTGGTGCATTTTCATTCTAAGCTGCAGAAAAGTGAAAGTTGCACACAAAGAGAGAAGAGTAGCTTTAAGACAAACGGCAATAGAAGGAATAGTTTATCTTCCCCAGACAAGGAATTCTGCTGGATTTTTTCCATAAATGTTTCAAATTTGATGCTATAAAGACTGAGTTAGGCACCTAAGCTTACAAATGCCTTTGCAGAAGATGACAGGTAAGAAAACCACCTTCAGACAGGAAGCCAACTTTCTTCCTGTTGTTTAATCAACAATTACTAAGATTCTAAGGCTTCTTTCTTCTTCACTAAAGGAATGATTAAATTATACACCTTTAGGACATTTTGTATGGCAGGAGTACATTCTGTGGCCTATTCTATGGGGGAGTAGGACAGAGCAAGGAAAAAGTGTTTCATGCAGGAAGCACAAAGAGAGGCTGCCAAAAGTTGAGTGTGGGCTTCTCTTACAGCCGTGAATGTAGGTAAAATCCCTCCTGCTTGATAAAAATTCCAAAGTGTCATCAGGGGAGGAAAAACAAAAGTAATGATTCTTGCCATACAGGTAGAACATATGAAAAAATGTGTAATAAAACCTCTTCTTTGTGACGCCCCCATATTTTTCCCCCCTCAGAAAGAAGAGTATAAATACACTAAACAGCTTAATGACAACTTATCAGCTCTCACCATCCATTCCAACTCCAATATTGGCACCCAGATAACACGGACATGATGTGCAAAGTCCTCACCTTCGGCTGTATTGCAGCAGTAATTCTCATGACTGCAGCTTATGGAGCACCTCTTGAGCTATCACCTGCTCAAAAAGAGCAACGTCTTAAAGCTTCAATAATTGATTTAGAATTCCTGAAAGACATCGACAATGTAAGTGGTGATTTTCTTCTACCTGAAGATACATTTGTATAGTTTTTTCTATGCAATTTTTTCAGAAAAATTAACTTTCCCCCCCACCACTTCTCTACAGAATTTCCTTGACTTTTACACACCGAATGACAAACGGGTGAGTTTGAATTTTTCTGTTCAATTTTAATTTAATATAGGGAGTGCAATTTCTTAAAGAAACTTCTGCTTTTGCTTTTTATTCTCAAGCATTAAAAGGCTGACATGCAATATTATTTCAGTGCTTCTGTGCAATAAGTAATACAAAATGAATACTTCATATTCATCCTGGTTAAAAGATGCTTGAATTCACAGGAAAAAAGTGGTTCATGAACAACTTAAAGATGGTATAAGATTTGCAGGAGGCAATACTATTAATTCTATCACAGGAACAATTCTGAGAATGAAACCAGACTTAGAAATAGATTAAAGCGGTATCCACATGAAATCACCCACATCTAACCTAAACTAGAGGCAGAGCCACTGGTTGATTCTGTTTAAGATGTTGTAAGTTTTCTGTATCTCATCAATGATGAAATTCAGTTATGCTCTACTTAATTCTCTCAATGAATAAAACTTAACCAAGCCCTTCTGGATACATAAGCTGTAAATCATATTGTGTGGCACTGAGTTAATACCTGAATTCCCACAAGAATACCATCATTGTGGTCACCTCTCTCTGAAACACAGCACATCAGTGTGCAGTGTTCCAAACACAGCTCTACTGCAGACAGGCTGCTGATTTGTACTACGTTTCATTCAGCATGCAAACAGCACAGTAAACAAGAGCATGAATTATTTAGTACTGGGAAGTAGCTAAAAGCTTTACATGAGTTATCTGTTAGCTGCTTTGAACCTCTGCTAAGTTTCTAATTCAGAAGACTTCTCACTTAACAACACTTTTGTTTCAGTGCAGATTTTAAGTCAGATTCTGCAACCACTTCCTTATCTGTGTCCCTTTTCTCATGTGCTGGCAGCATTAAGACCTGGCTATCTCAGAGCTCTAGGGCTTAAACGCAAATGTTTGGGGCTGATCAGTAACATATTTGTGAGTGCCTAAAATAGCTTGCAGAAATGGTACATAGTTATTTACCCTGTTCAAAAGCCAGTTCTGATGCAGACATTAGATAGAGTAACGCAAGTGCACCAACTGAAGATGCCTCTAGGAGAGGCCACCTGTTTGCTAACCCACAATTTTCAGATGGCAACCAGGAGTAAGGCTCAGCTCAGGAATAAATATTGCAGCTTTCTGTCCCCAAGAGATACTGCAACACTTCAAGCATCTTGTACAGGTTACTCACTTTTCAAAATTAAGAATTAAGGCCACATGTAACATCCCCCAATACAACTTTGAGGGCAACAAATGAACTGTAATACACTGCAGAAAACAAACAGCTCCGTTCCTGAGATGAGGGTAAAAATAACAGGGAATTTGAAAACAGGAACAAGGAAAACAAGTCACACACATAACAATTTTGTTGACTGTTCTAGGAGTGCAACCACACAACTCTAGCATGTTTCCTGAAAGAACTGAAGGTCCTGAAACAAGATGTGGAAGAGAAGGAAAAGGAATATGTTAAAAGTATCGAAAAGAATCTCGAGGATCTTGAGGTACTCAATCTTTTACAAGTGTTACCAAAATAAGGGAAATAAAAAGAACCAAGTGTTTCACCATTAGTGAAAAACCATGCCAGGATCAGCGTGTTCATGCACCAAGATCTCTGTTATCAACTCATGAAAACACAGGGTTTTGTACAAAAATTTGCCAAGATTAACTCTGTGAAAATATCTATTTGCATGGTAATGTGCAATAAAACAGATTTGAGCCCTACTGGTTATATAAGCCAACATTTAACAAAATATGACATTTTCTTTGCTGAATCATACAAAGCATCTTATGATGACAAAAAGCTTGCTTTTAGGAGCATAACACTAATTTACATAGCAATGGCTTTGGAAACTGTGCCATAAGCTTATGGCTGGAGGGCCCAGGGATGCATATAGCACACCCTGACATACTACTAAAATAAAGTCCATAGCCTAGAGATCCTTGTAGCATTTTAGGAGTACTCTCCAGGCTACCAATATTAAGGGCTGGTTTTTGTTAAAGGAAAATCTTTACAGAAGTTGATGTATCATTGTTAAAACCAGCTAGCAAGAAGGTTTACACCAATCACTAAAATCCTCTGTATTGCAGGATCCTGATTTCTCAAACCCGATGTGCAAGAAGTGTGAATCCAATGAGAAGAAAAAGTTTCCTGAATTCCACCAAGAAATGACCAACTTCCTGCAATCCATGCTGACAGAAATTGTATAACCATTTTTATTTTTACTGCTGCATTATTTATTGAAATATTTAATTCTGAATAATTTATATATTTTTGCCATGTGGCATACTACTAGCTTGTTGTCCATTTTGAGACCACTGAATGTTCTTAATGTGGGTGGTGAGAGAGTCTAAGATCACACTTGATCCTTTCTGTAAGCCCTAGGGGCTCAACGTTCTTTGGAAAACTCGTTCATTGTCACTTTGTCAACAACCTGAGAAAACTATTTATTGAAAAAGCTACTGAAAGTTATTTGTAGACTATATTTAATAAATGTCATGGACATGTAAAAATCACATCTAGAGTCTTCTTTGTTGTGACACTGTCCTTTTTATGGGTGACTTAATACTCAATTTTTTAAAAAACACACAAAAAGCCCCAATGAAGTACTCAGCACCGTGCAAGTGTGCAGGTACTGGACTCAAAGGAAGACACCTGCAGATAACCTTTTATAAGCAATATAAAATGCCAGTTTACACTGGCACACATCACAAGGTATAGAGCACCAAATTGCTTCCCCTCAGAAAACAAACTCCTTTTTCCCTGAGCTGTACCTACTTTGCTACACAAGCTTCCTGCAGGACACATTTTTCTCATTGGTGTAAGCAAAATATGCAGTTCTCGAAATTCTTCAGAGACAGGGAAGCATCAGTAATACACCTGAAATAACAACAGTGCAGGTAACTGAGGTCCCGGAACAACAAAACTGACATGAAATTGAGGATTAAGATATAAATCCATGTGAATAGACTGCATTGTCAGAAGCCTTTCTGTGAAACCTCAGAAATGTCCTTACTCCCAGCAGCAGATGAACTCGGTAGTGACAAAGAAACAGTGAAAGAGCATTTTTCATGGCACAAAAGGCCCAGGACAATACTAAGGCAGTCTATAACTGATGAAAGTGAGCCTACTACAACAGCTATCGTTTAGACTTTGACGTGCTTTCCTGGTGGGTGTGGTATGGAGTACTTCACCTTACACTTAAAACCAGACTAACAATGGAAAACCCAGCAGTTTCCTTACATGCTGCAAAGAGAAAACAGGCGTTAATGACAGCTTTCTGCCAAAACTGGGAAAATACTTACAGCACTGCAGACTGTTTCTCTACTCCTCTTCCCACGGTGAAGGAGTGCTCTGCCCCCACCCACAAGGACTCAGGAAAGTAAATACTGTCAGTCACCTCAGCCACAAACAGCTAAGCTCCACCCTCTCCTCAAATCCGATCACAGTAATAACAAAAACACTTGAACACAGTAGGACACACAAGACGAGAAAACAGGCAAGAAAGTTCAGTGTAAGAATTCCTTCTACCTTGTCAATCTTTGTAGAAAAATCCTTCTCTTTACAGAGATTCCTTCTTACTCCAAAAACTCTTAAATGCAGCATGCAGAAAGAAACAGCATCACACACAACACGTGGCTTTGCAAACCTCTTCCAGTATCAGCTCAGACATTCGTCTGCAGTGCTGCCCCAGCTCTCAGCAACCAGAGAGAGGGCAAAGGAGCAGCTTTCATTAAATAAAATTCTCTCAGTGAGTGAGGCTTCCTTTATCATTTCCTTAAGCACAGGAGCCCTCAACTTTGGCAGTTGGATAAAACCTACCCTGGAGTCAGCCCGTGCAGCTGGACATCCCACGTGGAATAACCAAGACATTTCCCAAGTCCCTAAACAAGAAGCATTAGGTAAGGCAGGAGCAGTAAAATAGTTCAGAAAGCAGGAAAAGATGGTAAAGAGATACTCACCCAATTCATAAGGAAAGGTTGGAGCTCAGTAACAACGTCACAAACACAAGCAATGTGAAATTACACACACTTTTTTTGGCATTTGCTCTGTACAAACTGCTTTGGAGTTGGGCTATTCTGAGACAGCTGCAGGTTTACACTCAAGGAAAGGACTTTGCCTGTTCTGGCTCTAGTTTTGGGGATCACATCACTTTTGCACTTTTGCACAGTAGCCATGATCTGCTGTGGATTTTCAAAACATATTCAGGCTGCCTTGTTCCCCATGTAGCACCTCCAGCAAGAAGTTCAAGACATTTTTTCACAGCAATACTTGTATAAAGACTGCTGACACAAATAGCTAGTTGAGGTGTGAGGAAGGTGCTTGTGCTACACACAGTTATATCTGTCAAATCTACATCTAATTATAGATAGGTCCAATTTCTTAAACATCATCTGCAGGATCAGCTTCTGTATTTTTCCAAGCTTTAAAAGACATCTTTAAAGGATGTTGTTAAAAGCATCCAAAAAATGCATAACAAGGTGAACTTTACTAGACATACCTTCTCCCTTTAAGTTGGAAAAAAACCCACAGAACCCCTTAAAATAATTATAAAATTTGATTTCCTGAGCTGCCTTCTCCTGCTTGATTGCACAGCTCTAGTATAAAATGAAGATGTATGGCATGTGCCATGACATGAATATGACATGGTATGTGGCATGTGACATTTATGTGACAGGCATCTGACATTTGTACATATGAAGTCTGAGACGTGGTATGACACGATACAATGCATGACAACATTATTCAGTGGATTAGTCCTGCCTCAAGCAGAGGCAAAACCACATCTGTGGGATTGTTTTTGCCCCAAAACCCAGAGGCAGATGGGGTGGCCAATGCAGAGATGGGGAAACACAATTTGTACCTGAATAGGATTTGATTTCTGGGTGAGAGCAGTCTGTAATGCTGAACTGTACAATACTGTCAGTATTGTGTGTAAATCTAGGATGGATAGAACCCAAATGATGGACTAAATTAACTCAACTGGCATCTTAGAGGGAGAGCCACTGACTATGGAAATGGGACCTGTGTTCATATGTAAGAAGGATGAATAATGTTCTGGTTCCACCCAGGATACGGTTAAGTTTCTGCAGTATCCAGGAGAGGGCAGAGCTAAGATACAGAGGTCATTCTGTATCACCTTACATCATTACCAGGGATGGAGGAAAGGGATCCTCTTCCAGGGAGGAGTTCCTTCTGGTTCAGAAAATGGTGGAGGGTGCTGTCCACTACTGTCTATTAATTATTGGGGTTTTTTTCCCCCCATGTGAACCACTGTTGTTTCCAGTAAATTGTTCTTATCTCAAACTCCGTGGCTTTTGCCTTTCTGCTTCAAATTTTCCTCTCCA
Source organism: Cyanistes caeruleus (assembly GCF_971803275.1). Classification (NCBI taxonomy): domain Eukaryota; kingdom Metazoa; phylum Chordata; class Aves; order Passeriformes; family Paridae; genus Cyanistes; species Cyanistes caeruleus. Next base: position 78,361,364 of record NC_141705.1, read on the forward strand.
TCCCACTGCAAAAGGGAGCTGAAGGGAGAAACAGGGAAGTAGAGAGACCAGCATGTGGTTTGGAGAGTCTCAGTGGGGGCACAGAATTGGGAAATAGCATTCCCAAAGGTCACTGTGTGTCACTCCACCTGTGTGAGTCAGGCAGAGCTCCAGCAAGTGGAAAGAACAGCCCCACACACCACCCATATCCATATGTACGTCCAGTCTTCCCCCTGGAGTTGAGTTCTTCTCAAGCAGGGAGGGGACAGGCTGAGCTCAGCCCACAGGCTGCTGCTGGTGCTCACCTGCCTCTGTCTGCTTCGTGCCACATCTGTAGGATGCACACCTGCTCCATGTGCATGGACCTGCTGGGAACACAGCTTCAGCCTCAGCACTAGAACTGCAGCTCTCTTGCCTCTCTCAAGCTTGTAGGATCATAGGTTTTGGGATTACTGATGTAGCCAAGGAAAAATGTGGACACAACATCTCCATCCTTCCCCCATTTACTAGCTTAATGCATGCTGCATATGCCAATACTTAATCAAGGAACAATCCAGATAAAAGAAGCAGACCTACACTGGTGCCATCAACTTATTGCTCAAGGACACAGCGATCACGTCCAGCCAGACACATCCTTCTCACTAACAAACCTCTCGCTTTTTAAGGCAGAGTCTAAGTTCCATGAATTTCAGTTTGCTGTTCAATTAATAAAATGCCTGAAGCACACAGAAAAAGCTCAGTACTTGAAAATATTTAAGGCTTCCGGGTCAACTACAGGAAACACCTTGGTGCCGATACCTCAGCAGAAGACTAAGTCCACACAAAACACAAAAATCCAGAAGTGCATGGAGTGCAAACACACATGTGGTATGCAATGTGAATGTCAGATTTGACAGGTGTATCACTTCCCAGCATCTGTGTGTATGCAGGCAAGGCTAACACATTGTCAAGGACCTTTATTGAACTTTTAACACCCCTGCAAAAAGGCAACACTGTGCTCTAGCCTGGAATACAACAGCCATTACTGAGCATTCTTAGAAAACATTACATGGAACAAGCAGTCTGTGGAACATGTGCCACAATAAAACAAACACCACCACACAACCCCACAAAGTTAAGGGACACTAATAGAAAACAAGAGAGCACATTAGTCAAAAAACAAGGTCAAGGACCGAGTCAGTGAGTTTCAACAACTTGTAAATCAGCCTAAGTTTATCCCCACAGAAGACTCTGCATATCAGCTGGAAGAACAGATTAAGGAAAAAAACAAATACCAGGAGGAGGAACTTCTTTGTGACTCCTCTAACACTAAGAAGGTTAAACATGACTACAGCACTATGCTCACAATTCCTGATGTACGAGAACACTGCATAACTCCCCACTCTTGCATGATTTACAGAAATCATGGAACATAATCCAAGTGTACTGTCTAGCTTGAACGCACCAGTGTTCGCACCACCACACCAACTCCAAACATGGCACTTAACAACACCCTCCCAAATGCTACTGTGTTCTTACCAGAACAACCCTTGGAAGTCAAGTCCTTACTTTCAAATGCTTGGAAGTAAATTCCCTCGTGACAGGCACCATTTTCCAGTTACTGCGTATGCAGACAATTTCACAAGGACTTGTCAGTGCAGCAATGAAGTCAGCTGAGGGTGCAGGAGTCCAACTCATCCAAGAGCATTAACATTGATAGGGTTTGAGGCAAACCACAAAAGCTGAAAAACCCTTGTTTCTGGTGACTTTTCTACTACACTGCATTATTTTCTTATTTACAGCTTTGATGCCTGCATAATGCTTTAAACCCACTACCAGAACCAGTGATTGTCACACAACAGTTGAGTAACAGCTCAATTCAACAGAAATTCCAGGTTTCATATTCCTAAGTACAAAAATTATTTTTTAACTCTTCTAGCACAAACAACATAAACTATAAGCCACTTGGCAAACTGACACTGAACAAAACTCTCAAGCAAAGGACGGATACCTACAGATAAAGCACAGACTGCCCGTTTCTTTGTTTCTTTCCTGAAAACCTCTCACAGAGGTATGCTAGTTCTTTAAAGAAATGAAATACATCTCTTACTGAATTCTTTTTCTTATTTAAAGTTAAGAGAAAGGCACAAAGAGTAAGAAATCAATATACAGAAGTCCTGAAACTATCAGGAAAAAAACCATGTTAACTCCACAGGGCGGGGATTTGTAGGAGTTGGGGTCAGTGAGCTGAAATGAGGAACCATTGGTGGGCAAAGCAGAACAAAGATTTACAAAGCTCTTGGATACTCCCACCTATGAGAAAACATCCATTTTAGGAAAAGACAGAACTGTTACAGGTGGTTAATAACCGCATTTAAACTGACAAGAAGCAGTACTGGAATTGTTTTCTTCCTGTAACTACGAACTTAACATTTTACTACTCAGAACTATATTTACTGAAACAGATCGTTCAAACCGACTTAACATTCAATCCAACGCCATCAATCACTGAACTGTTCAATATGTGGAGACTTCACAATCCATGATCCATAGCTGTGTTGCTCTAAGTAGCTCTGCAGCAAGCTCTTAGCTTCTTGGTACAACTGAGATTTAATCTAAAAAAAGAAAAAGGAAGAACCTTGAAAAATCTCAAGAATTACGGTTACAGAGATCTGCGTTCTTTACCACCAAACAGGTAATAAGCATGAACACTGTAAAAAATGACACCTCTCCCTGTGCCAGCTCACCTTTGCCTCGTGGTATGTTGCAAACTGGAGCAGATCACCCCGTCCTGCTTCCCCGGCGAGCATCCTGAAGCGGCTGAACATGGCGGCCTTGCACAGGCGGCTGGCCAGGCAGGTGCCGCTGCGGAACGGGGAGCTGCGGGCAGAGCGGGGAAACAGGGATGGAACTCGGGAACAAACTCGCTACAGGGAGACTGCTCTGATCGTTACAGGGGCTTTTTCCCTCCCTCCTAACACTCTGTGAATGCCGTCACACTGGAATTCATCTCAATTAGAATCCACCTCAATTAGAATCCTAATTAGTTGTATGCATTGTGAAAGCGAAAACATTTTTAATACTAAAGGCAATGGACTACAGATATCTCCAATCAGAGAACTGCTTTGTTTGGTGTCTTGGTATCTCACTGTGAACTTACGAGATCTCTAAAACTTCATCTAATTACAGGATGCTTTCAGCTAACACAGGAGAGAACTTCTCTCATGGTTAAGAGCTGAATACTCCCAATAAACCAGCACAAACCCATTATTTCCAACAAAATGAAGATAAATGTGGACCTTTCAGTGGTTTTCCCGCTTAATCCATCCACAACTTCCAGGGATGCATCTGACAATGTCCAATTCAAGCTAAGTGACCACTGGTTCAAATCTGTTTGGACTGGCAGTGCAGCTTTCACCAAGTAAATATGAGATCTGTTAACCAGGTAAGGCACGGGAAGCTTTGAAATAAGTTCATCATCAAGACGCTGCTTTATGGTTATGTCCAGTCCTTTTGTATCCTTACAAGTTCCACTTCCTAGTAAACAGGACAAGATCAGTCACATACAAGTACATCAAATTAAGAAGCTAAAAATTCAGACATTTCTGCGTTCTTAATCTATTATTGTCGGTTTTTTCACGTAAAACTCATGTTTGCAAAGATCAGTTCCAAGATCCACAGAACAAAAATTATTTCCCACTTTCTTCTCCAGAGGCACTATTATTTTCATTGGATGCTTTTCTTGAACCACTGTTTTTCACCAACTCTTTATGTTCCCTGCAGAAGACACCACTAAAACAAAACTTCAACCTTTCAAAATAAAAATACGCCGAGGAGTTTTCCCAGATTACCACACATCCAACAGCATTTCTGACTGCCTACCAAATAAATACACTCTGGTCCACTGCATCTCAAGGAAAAACTCTCGAATTCTTTAAGGAGTTTGTGGCTAAGTTCATACTCTATAAAATGCAATCCAACTGTAATATGAAAACACACCAACCACCCCAACCCCACCTGGACCTTGCACTGAACGTACCCACAAGAATGTTGCTGATGTACACGGGCTCGATGAAGTGGCTCAGCAAGGCTCCCTGAAGACCAACCACCTCCCACTTGGTCAGCTTGTCACCAGCTGACATGCTGCTCACTCTGACAGTCTTGGGGGGACAGCAAACAGCCAGGTAAATCCTGCCTTCCAGAGCAACGTGCAGGCTCAGCTCTTCACTGGCTTCGTAAGCAGACAGAGACTGAGGACCGAGATGCCTACGGCAGGACAAGAGCATGGATTTCAGTGAGAAAGCATTCTGAGCAGAGATCACAGCAAGTGGCATCTCAATGCTGTTTCTCAAAAAATAATCATCAGTAGATCTAGGCCTTGTATTATCTTCAGTGTCTGCAATTCTTAGAAATACCAGACTGAGTGCCTAGAATACTGAAATCAGTATTTAAATAGGAAACAGCCACTTGATCTAATCTTAGCCACCAGTTGTGCACACATTAAAAAGATCAGCTGCAAACAAGCTGTCACTTTCTGTCTACTCTAACAGAAGTTACTTGTGAAAAAACAGCTGTAAGGTTCTTAAAATCTCCTTTAAAACGTACCTCACACTGTGATTCAAAATATTTAAACTACAAGATACAACACATAAGGGAGACAAACCACTGGTTGTTCTGAACCAGAACAGTTTTTCCCCTTAGTTACAAAGGGGTAAGACATCAAAGCAGAGCCTTTTGTTTCAACTCAAGGCTTTTTGTACTCCAATCTTGTAGTGCACAGGATGGCATTGAGTCACTACACCCACTTGCTCAGTGGTTAAATTCATGATTTAATATATTTTAACAGTACCCTGGGAAGGGGGTTAACAGGTTATTGTCTGTAATAAACAAAAGCTCATCCTATAACCCCTGCAGACGTTTTTGTATCATCACATTGAGCTGTATCTCATATTTATCACTACTACCTTGTACGTTAATATTCCCAAAATGAGATAATAATTCATCTTCTCTCTATCTTGGGAAATGCCACAATACTTACACCTCTGATTTTAACTGAGCAGTTCCTTTAGGAAGCTGGTTCATGTAGAGAGAGAGGGTTATATTTTGCTTGAAGGTAAGCAGCTTCGAGTCTGGTACTGTGCAAAATATGGATCTCTCTGCCTTGGCTGGATTTTTGTTATAGAACAGCAAAAGATGCCTGTACAAATACCTAGAAGAAAAATAAATTATATTTTACACAATGCAATGTAGATAGACATTTACATTATTATGTATTATTTATCAGTTCATACAGCCATAAAATTCAATTGCAGAAGTAAAACTGCAACAAACTGTCTGCAAGGGAAGGATTTGCAGGGACATTCTCACCTGAGCAGGGAACGCCTGGCAGTGACAATGGCATGGCTGTCGTGCAGGAGCCTCCCACAGGACTCGAAGCGCCGGCTGTAGTTGCATTCTCCTGTGCCCAGAGCTACCACTTCATGCTGCCCACCTAAAACCAGAGACGGCGGTAGGGTCACCTGGCCTGGCTGCGCCCACCAAGCTGCTCCCACGCTCTCAGTGCTCTGTGGGAACAGGTTTCCCACTCCCCAAAATTGACAGTCAAACCAGACTTGCCCTTTTCAATGATGAAGGCAGCCAGGGAACTGCCACAGCTTTGGTACTCAGTGTGTTGGGCAGTCAGGCGGTTGAACACTTCCTCAAGCATTTGTGAGAACTTTTGATAGATATGTTCTCCTCCTAAATGAAACAACAGAATCCATCAAGACACAAATTCACAGGTAGGTGAACAAAAGAGACTTGCCAAATTATAACCCTGAATGCATGGTGTAAGCACAACCACATGTACTTTCAGGATTCTGAAGATTCTCAGGATTAAATAAAGCTCAAGAACACCTTGATGCTTTTATCATCCATCATATTAACAACAGCTATAGCCCAAGTTCGATCACCTACTCTACACTTGCTCAAGCAAGGACAGAGAATCCTGTTTCTATTTCTATTCTGGACTGGTGATAGAAATTCAATCAATTTACTGAATCCAAGCAATTTACTGAACTGTCCTTTTGTAGAACCAGCCTAGTAATACTAGTTCTTCAAGCCTTCAAAAACATTTAAAACCACAGTAACAACATAGAGATCACAATGTATTAAAAGATGAAAAATTTAAAAAATAAACTATTTGCTGGGCAATTTGAACCAACAGAGGAAAAAATAAGACCATTCCTTACCAGTCCTTGAAACACAAGCAGAGTTTGCTGGAGATCGAAGCTCAGCAGGAACACAGGGAAAATCTAAGAATTTAACAACATTTTACAGTGGGATGGACATTCCTCATTTCTAAGCATGAATTTCACACTATTTCCATCAAGTCGAACTTTCTAATTCTCTATTAATTTTATTTTCTGATTCTAAAGTCCTTGTAAGCTTCCAACGTTCAAGACAGCAAAACTCAAAAGAAGATAAAATATTATGGCAACTGATCTCTGTTGAAAGCAGTATCTCAGTGGGGAACCCTTTTAGTCATCAAAACTCAAACCCACTTGAGATGTACTTCATGTTGCTGTACCTAATGAGTAGCAAATCAAGTGCCACAGCAACAAATTAATTCCTTTAGTATTCCTGGCATCAGCTATCTATGTATTTGTTAAAACAAAAATGACAAAAATAAAAAAGTTTCAGAACCAAACTACAGCTTTTCCCCAAGGATTCAAAAAACCTGACAGAGGCTGATACTGATTTAATAAAACCACAGATATTTTGCATAGGACACTGTTAAGCCAACCATTTCAAGGTTCAATTAGGTGTTGTTACAATATTTACCTGAATCTTCAAAAGACTTTTCCCCTGTACTTTCCAAGTTAAGTAGCTCAGCAAGAGCCAGTTTAGCTGCATTTAACTTCGATTCCTTCTTGTTCTTTCCCAGCCCAGTCTTGTAGCAAACACCATTTATCACAGCACAAAAGGCAAAATAAGGCCTTATGACATCGCCTTTAAAGGAGAAGGAAAAAAAGCAGATGCAATCAGTTAAATTATTTTAAGGCACGTCATCCATGGCTTTACATCCTTATACTAATTCCTAGAACAAACACAAGATAAAAAGGCAATTCTGGCAAAGTACAGCTCTTACCCCTCACCTCCCCAAAAAATTTTGCTGGCTTTTGCTTCAAGCAGTCTTCACAAAGTTCTGGTAACAGCAGTAATTAAACAAAATTCACCTGATCCACTTCTGTAGCACCTCATCACAAGAAACAGCTATGAAGGCAACAAAAGGGCAGCCAAACTCCAACATATGTGGGGATAGTGCAATCAGCAGTAAAAGGTTTCAGCTGCATCACCACCATCAAATCAACTCAGATAACCTCGAGGATAAGCAAATACTACTGAATTTGGTAGCAGAAGTATTTACCTGCCACACTCGTTTCTTTCAATTCGAGCTGCAGGTGGTGTATTTTGGCAAACAGATGCAAGGCAGACACTGGGTTTATTACTCCCTGTTTGTATCTTTCAATCAAATCCAGGTCTTTCTGTGAGGGAAGGGCTGAAAATGTGGTGTCGTCTGCTCCTTTAAAAAGAAAAGGTCCTTAAACAAAATTAAGGAGAGAACTGAACTCACAATGAAAGAGAGAGCTTGTAATAGATGCTTTTTAGATGCTTCTTAAAAAGCAAACCAAAGTTTACTGTAGAGCATTACTGCTTTGTACTGAACCCTACATTAGCAACAACAGCAATTCCAAAATGGTGTGTACATCCTATTTTAAAAGCACCAGTTTTACTTTACTTTTACTTGTAGTAAATCCAGTAATCTCTGAACACAGACAGGTATTAAAAAAAATATCACACAGTGGAACCCGAGTTTTTTCCACACAAAGCTGTGCAGCAGTGGGACTCACTGTTTTAAGACACTTTAAGAGTTTCAGTAACCACTGGATGGATAAAATCATCAGCTTCAGGGGTGTGATATACCCAAGCACAACCACTTCCCAGCCAAGAACTAAAATAAATCCTCACTTTTTAAGTGCCTTAACCTCAACACAACTACTTCAAAGTGACACAATTCAAAATACATCCTGGGACACCTCAAACTGCAATTAAAACCCTACACGACGTTATTTATGAAAATTCATGCAGCAGAACATATTCTGTATTTTGTCAATCTGCAGTACTTTTAATGTTTAACTTAAACTTTATAATTAGGTAATGCTGCAGACTCCACAGGTCACCCTACAGCAAATGGGTAACAAACTTCCAGCACAAAAAGACTTTAGAAGAGGAGGGACAAGCTTAAGGAGATGCTAAAGAAGTCATGTAACAAAATACAGCAAAGTTAGATAAGAAAAAGCAAAGTTACTTTTGGCAGCATCAATAGCCAATCCCGGTGTATAAACTGCGAACTATACCTGCATTTTTCATCACCCCGGGTTCACTGCACCTCATAGAAAGTGGTGGATTCAGCCTTGCAGTCACAGGCTCGGAGAGATCCTTTGAAATTGGCTGTCCGAGAACCTCGGGTGGTAAAATCTTCTCAGGTGCAAGGTTGAAGGTGAACATCGCTGCACCCTCAAAGCAGCCATTGCTGCTCGCCATTTCCGACCGACCTAAGGAAACTCAGCACCAAGGCTGACAGTAGTAAAGACACCCTGCAAAAATAAAAAAACCCAAACCCACTGCAGTTCTCTTAGGTCAAGCTATTTCACAAGAACACCAGGAACAACTCACCCAGGGCTGGGGCAGAAGCCAGACCCGGTGTCCTTTCCCGCAGGGCGGCCACCTCTCCCTTTTATTAAAACCACATTCCCTCATGCGGAACGCGGCTCTGCCCCTCGGAGAACACACCAACTCCTCAAGCCACTCTTGAGGGAGTGAGGGGACCCCAAGCAGCGAAGCTCATCCCTCTCCAGTTTCCAGAAAGAGCTGACGCTGGAGTTGAAGGGTTCATTACCTGCACCTGCTGCGCTCGTCCTGCTGTGGAGGGCTCCTCAGCGCTCACACCCCGCGGGCAGGCGGAGCACGCCCGAGGCCACACGAGGGTGGAGGAGCCGGGGAGCTGCGAGCCGCCCTGAGGCGATGGCCTCCGAGAGCCGAGCAGCCCTGACGCCTCTGCCCGCCGGGCCTTCAGAGCCGGGGCCAGCCCCTCAGAGCCCTTCCCGCCCTTTGCTGAGGGGCGCGGCCGAGGCGCGAAGCCGCAGCTGCGGCTGAGGGAGGAGCCGAGGGAGCAGCTGGAGCAGGGAGGCCGCCGCCCGCTTTTGTCCCTATGCGGCCGGCTCGGCTTCCATAGCGCTTCTCAGCCCCCTGCTCGCCTTCTCGGGCCGCTCCCAGCGGGCAGGGGCGGCAGCCGAAGCCGGGGAAGCACTGACCGGGAGCAGCCGCTTCCCCCATCCCAGCGAAAGCGCCGCGTCCCCGCTTCTTGGTCGTGGCGGCGCTTCCCGCCTTGCGGCTGCTTCCCGAGCCCCTGGCCTCTGGGCTTCACCTCACTTAAATCACACTCTGCAAAGTTACACTCTCTTCTTGTTGTTCAGCCTCCTTGATCAATACAAAAATGGGTCCTGTACAGTAGTTAAATTTTATTACAAGTGTAATAAACTTCATGATTTTTAGCACTAAGGCAATCACAGTTTCATAAGTTATATATATATATATAATTTACACCAGTCTACATTGACAAATCAATTACTGGTCACATCAACAAGGGGTTTGTGTTATGGCAAGTAAAATTTTAAGAAAATTCACAGTTAATCTGCAAGTATTGTAAAGATGCAGGATCATATTGCACATCATAAAATGGACGCTGAGGAGCAGATTTACAGTGTTCCAGCTATTCCTTCCCAGAATATACATTGGTCATCATCATCATCATAATCATGCAATAACTTCAAATACAGAATGGTATCAAGTACCACAGTAAACAGTTACTCACAATGTAAGTTTTAAATAGAGTAGCAAAAAGCTGTTAGGTTTCTCTTTAAACCATATTTAAGTTCTTAAAATATAATAAAACACTTTGATAAAATCAAATGGAGTTAGGGTTGTCACATTGTACTTTTAATATTCTTCTTTGTCTTTTCCTTTCTTTTCCTTTTCATCTTGTAGTGCAGTACCAAGTTTCTTTATAAGGACTGACAAAACTTTGTCCAAAGGATCCATGACACCACGCTGCAGCCACTTAGGGATAGTAGTCCTTGCGTGGTGAAAGCCCAGCTTTTGGAGGATGTAGTCAACACCAACAGGATCAATTTTTCTCCCAGTCCAGGATATTAATCTAAAAAAGCAATAAATAGACACCTCAGTCTCAAATATATAAATATAGGAAACAGGTATTTGTATATACAAAAAAATCCGTTTTCGCCAGTGTTGCTTGTGACCATCTTAAATCTAGGCATTGTTTTGAACTCAATTTAGACAGATATGTTCAAGATGATCAATAGAGCATCCTCTCGAAGGAAGAGTATGCTTAAGGAGGTGAAAAACCTGACTGATATCAATGAGTTTAAGTTTACTGCATCCTAATTCAGAAGAGCCTCTGACAATGCCTTTAATCTGCATAAATTCCAATCCAAAAATTAATGCATTGCCAAAGAAGCTACAGCTAAAGGTGCTTCCTACCTGAGCGTGGGTTCCAAATGCCAGGTATTGCACATAAACTCCCTCCAGTCAACTGTAGTGTAGGTAATGCTTTCCTCTGCCTCTTTGTCAGTGGAGCTGTCCTCAAGGACACCAACAGAGTTCTTCTGCCCTGGACGAGCAGCCAAAATGCGAGGAGGAAAAATTGCTGCAAAGGGGAGAGAGGAGAAACACCAGTCAGTCACGAGCAGCTCACTTGGATTCTGTCTGGACACAGTTTAAATAAAACAAAAGCACAAGTCTCAGCAAAAAGAGAACTACCTGATGTTCCCAGAATTTCTGCAAAAGACCATATATTGCTTAAGAATGGACATGCCAGATTTAAATGCTGCAACTGAACATATTGAGGTAGAAAAGTAAATAATTCTAAAATCAGAAAAATCCATGTCTTGAAAGGGATCCACTGATGAAAGCATTGCAATATCAACAATAAAGCTTTCTAGAAGTTTTCATCTGCCTGTACTGTCTTATGAAGAGAAATAAGGTGTCAAAATAAAAGCATGATTATAAGTTATAGTATTTATTGTCAAATGAATGCCAGATTGTCAGACAAGTGTTACTTCATGAATGACAACTCACCTTTTTCTTTTTCTTTTAGGTAAGCAGACACCAAGTCATGCAGAAACATGATCAGTTCAGCATCCATAGTCACACAGATGTGGTCTGTAAATTCAGTTACTACACTGCATTCCACCTTGGGTTTAACATTTGTATCTATAGTCAGATAAAAATAGTATTAATACACAAGTACATACAGTAAGTCTGAAAGTTCCCAAAATTTGAATGCAGATCATTTAAAACTAGTATTTCTTTCATTGAACCAGCAACTCTTGAGAGGCAGGACCAGAGTTAACATTTCAGTAAATATAAGGAAACCAACCCTATGAAAACAGCCAATGCAGCTGAAATGTTCATATTAATTTCTCTTAGCAAGTTTTCTTTTATAGTGACCAGTGTCTGCACTAGATCTTCACTCTCTCAAAATAACTCCCTCTACATTTTACTACAAAATGTTATCTTTTCTTGCTGATCTGAAGCAATTCTCAGATTAAATCCTCTTATCAGCACACTACCTTTGCCTTTAACTCCTAATTGATGAGAAATAGTTTTTGACAAAAAAAAATATAACTGATTATGTTTTACTGCACCTTGTAATGAAGGCTCCTGGGGCTCTTGAACATGAATAGATTTAAAATCCAGCTGCATCCTTGGCAATGCAAAAATGGTTTCAGTTTCATGGTTGTAACTGGAGCCACCCCTGAAGCCACTTAACAAGCTTGAGCTTTTCACTGTCGTGCTGCTCTCTGGGTTGTTGGCATCAACATTCCGAAGCAGGTTCAACTCTACAGGAACAATGGGACATGTTACATCACGACAAGGCAAAAAAATTAAGAAGAGTCACTTGTAAAACTGCTGCTGTATGATTACTGAGAAGATTTTTGTCTTTTATTCTGCTCCCAAAAGTATGGCTAGAAAAGGTCAATCAAGTCTGCTGTTTATACACTTGAGATTTAGCAGCTTTTCAAACAGCTCCATCTGCAAGCAGATCAATCCCCAGACTGAATGAACCCGACTCAAACCTTCGTTCCTCGTGGCTGTCACGTAGTTGAACCACTCCTTCACACTGGCAACTCCATGGGGGGGATTTTCGTGGCGGCGCCGCGTTATCTTTGTGATGGTGGCCATGGGGCTTTCCAGGGCCCCACAGGGCTTGGTGACCATGGTGTTATGGCCCAAATGAAAGTCCAGGGTTTGCACAATGTACGTGGAGTGTTCACTGGTACCTGCATTGAAGGTGTGGGCACCGTGGGGTGGGAGAGGAAAAAAAAAAGGTAAAAGCAGCTTCGTGAGAGTAGTGGGAATTTTCTCTCATTCTTCTACATGTATTTAATATGAATAATTAGTGTGCCAGTGGAATAAAAGCTGGTGTAAAGCTTGCAAACAACAGAGAAATTAAATCCTCAGTAACCACAGACAATAAAGTTTCACAATATTAAGACAAATATGAGCAATAAGATCATCAAAATTCATCATGGAGCTAGAAAGAACAAATATGCACACATAATTAAAAAGCCAGGCATCCACTTGATACGCTCATCATCAGGAACATATCCAGTACATTTTCAAATGTACTTTGCATTATTCCAGAGATAAAGCAAATTGTGGTAAAGATGTGGAGGGAACAGATTATTTTTAGATAAGTGATATATTTTTGGGAAATATTCTTGATTCAGACAAAGAAAATTAATTTTTCTTTGATTTCTTCTTATGTAATAATACATCATTAAAAACTCATTTAAAGAAAATTGAAGAAATGAGTAAACAGTTTAAATTACCATCTTCCAAAACTTTCTGGGCTTCAGTCCAAAATGCAATATTGGGTTCTTCCAGGTGAAATAAGGCCCATGATTTTGAGCGGAAATTAGGTCCATGAAAACAAGCCAGGGTCATATGGTTCCCGTGCAGGCTCATGGATCCTCCAAATTGCATCCCATCTTCGGGCAGTGGCATCTGGAAAAGGGATATGTGGCACCCAGATACCACCTTCAGAACTCCTGGCCAGTGGCGATGATGGGCTGCATCCAACACTGCAAAGCAAACATGAACAACAAATCTCAGGCAAGATATGCCAGCAATTATTTCTGTATTTGTATTTTTAGTAAAACATGGAATTATGAGAGATATCTTCTTCTCTATTTCACTAACACTGTCTCCTAGATAATTTTTGCAATTAAAACATTTTAATTTGGGGAACATACTGGTTTTGGGTTGCGCTTACATTGCTCGTGTGATGTTTTCTCTAGGTTGTTTGCCATCGTCTTTGGAGGGAGATAAGGAACAGGCCCCCAGGTGGACAGAGCTCTCTTGCTTGTATCAAACTGCTGAGTGAAGAACTCCTGGAGTTTCATTCCTATTTTTATCAGGTCTGGTGTGGTTGACCTTGAAATCATCACTTGGAAGATATCCCATTTCAAGTCCCCATGGACAAATATCTCACTAGATATTAAAAACAGCAAGAAAATCAGAAGTTAATATATTTCCTACTGACAACTAAAAAAAACCCCAAAAACATAACCAAACAATGAACCCTCTGCATTTTAGCAGACATTTACATTGCTGGTTAGCAGTACTGGACAGAAGACATTTGACATTATCAAACATCATACATTTTAAACACAGAAAATATTATTACCTTTTATCAGTCATGCTCGAATCCAGATTATTATACAGATTAATCTTCCATTCATCCTGCAGTTTAAGATCAGCATTACTGAAGATTCCCATTAGGATACTGGATCCCATATAGTCAACACGTGCTTCAGTAGAACCCATAGTGATTTCAATTTTATGATTGGGCTGTTGGTTTGGGTGTTCAGAAATATGAGCTGAAATAGAACCAAGGCAATACAGAAATACAGAATTAAAGAGATCAAACTCAATTTTTCCAGTGATATCACCTTTATTGACTGGATCATATGCTAACAGCAGGAGGCTTTCCAACTTACCCACCATCTCCAGGGTGTTAACATCTATGGTACCTCCAACAACTCCCCCTCTGGAGTCAAGCTGGGATCTTCCCAAGCCCACAGACATGCTGATTTCCCGATCTCTGCTACTTCCCACAGACAGACGGCCCTGGCTTTTCAAACCACTGGTGGTCCACCTAGAACAGAGGTGAAAATAGATAACAACTTTGCAGGTTGTCGAAAGAGAAACTGAGTATTATCTACTGGAAAGCAGTAAATAACATGGTTTAGGCATATGTGACTTCAGGATTAAGCAACTACAATATTCATGAGGGGACTCTCAGTTCAAAACTGAAAAGGGTAGGATTTTAAAGCTGAAAGGAAACAGACTGTTAACAGTCTGTGGGGAAAAATTGGCTTTTTGCCCCCAAAACACCCTCAGTTGTTAAAGTAATGCTTGATCATAGTTTATACTTACGTAGTATTGCCCATTACATTGCTCATATTCATTTGAACATTTAATTGTTTTAGGTTCATAGCAAACACAACCAGTGTTTCCCAGGGTGTTCCTTGCTGGCTTCCAGCTTTGTTAGACTTATTAAATGGAGTTGATGTTTTTGAGAGAGTATCTAAACAGGAAAAAAAAAAAAAGTAGACAAAAAATTCAATTTAAATTATTCCACATGCTAGGAAAATCTGGCAGAATATATCCATTGTGAATATTACAAAAGGACTGCCAAGCACAATATTACAATATTTAAAGAGCATAAAACCATGAGAGAAGATAAGTGAGAACTAGAGGATTTGCATTAGTTGTCATAGAAATTGACTCACTGTACACACACAGATAGTGAAATTTTATGGATAATATGCTAACAACTTTCATTCATCCCTTTTAGGCATTTTCCCTTCTCTGGGCCATTGACTCCCCAGTGCCAGGCACTATGGAAAAGAATATTTTCCAAGTGGTAATGACATACTTCTTTCATTCAACTGATGGAAATACTTTGTTAAAAAAAATAAAATGTCATTATCTACTCACCTCTCTGAGGCACTGAGGAGTCAGAGACGCTCCTGGACCTTGTGACAGCTGGGGATTTGAGGCTGTGAGATGCTGTCCCAGGTGACATACTGCTGCTGGCACTGTGCTCACTGAAAACATTGGGTGACTGTGCCATGTGAGTGAAGGAAGCAGACTGGCAGGGCTGCTCCCATGTCCTACAGTATGCTTTCCTTGAGGATTCAGGAGAAAGGTGCTGGCTTACTCCTTCAATTGAATCTGGGGTGCCAGGGCCTGATGCTACTGGAGAAAAAGCAACACAGGAAATAAAGAAAAACTATTTCATTTGTGTCTAACCACATCCTTGTGTATACTAAGAAGAACTGGGAGAGTGTCCAAATGTATTTCATTTCCTATCAAACATCTCTGAGTGACTGTATATGGAGTAAATCATAATATATTTACATCTATTCAATAATATGACAAGGTTAATAAATACTTTAAAAATTCCTACTGTAACCCTTTGTGTAACAAGTGTTTTTGTGATAAGCAGCAGTCTCCTACCTGGCAGATTTATTGTCTGATCACCCAGGAAAAGCCTTCTGGCAATGCTTCTCCTGTACCAAGCCCTGGGAAAAGCCAGGATCTCACTGAGGCGGCGCATGTCGTATTTGAAAGAAGCAGATCCTATGTCACAGACAGCTGAAAAAGCACATGCACACAGCTGTAAATTCCCAGTAATAACAGGTCTTGGTAACCAAGTCAAATTCTCTTTCACCTACTAGTATTGTCTCGGCTATCATGAAAAAATAGTCTACTGAGGTGTTGCTGTTTCTCCAAGTCCCAACATTAGATAAAAATGCCTTTCATAAAGACACGCTAGAACCCAAGAACACAGATTATGTTGAGTCCTGCTTGTGTTGGATGTGCCTGAGACTCCTCACGGGAAGATTTTAATGGTAGATCAATCACAACCATCCTGTTGTTTGCCCAGGAAGTCAGGGTCCCATGTGCAGGGGCAGAAAATAAGTGCATAGATCTTACACAAAAAAAAAAGCTGCCAAGAGTGAAGTCCATCACTGGAACAGCAGCTCTCTAATTAGCTGGGATCAAAATGAAAGAAGCATTTACCAGATATGTTGATCAATGTGGTGTCTATCTTGCTGGTAGCTTTGCTCGCAGACTGACTCTCAAAAAAGGAGGAGCCTCCCGAACGCCTGATCCGTGACAGGCTGACTTTCACAAACTCCAGGTTGATGCTCAAGGAATCCTTCCGGCCAGTGACCGAAGTTGGCTCCTCATCCACGTTCCCTGGAAGCAGGAAGGAAACATTTTCATCTTCTGTGATCCTTTCAAAGCTGCAGTTCAGAAACCCGTGCCACACCTGAATAATGTTGATAAAAGCAAACAAAACCTGGTTCCGTACCCAAGGCTCCCGATCCAGGGGTTAGCACGGTAACAGCTGATTTTTGTTTTCCAGCTCCGTAGGGATGGAACACATAAAGGGAGAAGTCAGACATGCAGGCAGTAAAGCTCAGGCCTGAAGAGCTGCTGCTGGAAGTCGTCAGATCCGACTGACTGCTGCTGTGCCTCGTCCTGCCCAGAGGGCTGCCAAGGCCAGGCGATGAACCTGGAGTCATTTTTTTGGGGACAAAAAAATCAGATTTTGAAAGCATTTTCAAACATGAAATAATACTGAATGTTAACAGCAGTATTAAACAGACCAAATGCACTTCAAATTATGCCCTCTAGCAGCAATAAAGCTTAAATATTCTGTGTATAGAATCAACATTCATATACATGTTACCTGGTGCTCCAGATTTACTAGCTGAATTCTTTGAGCTGCTCTGTGAAGTATTGCCACCAATGGACACACTTTCTGATGGGTATGTTGTGCCTAAAGTCTCCAGTTCTCCTCGGTTGGAAGAGAAAACAAGATCCAGAGAAGGCAACTTCAGCATACATTCAACTCTGGATACCGGCAAGCAGCTGAACTTGATTTGAGAGGGCTGAGAGGCAGAAAGAAAATAAAGCATTCAGAAGGGACATTTGAGTTTTTATTCTTTAAAAATCAAACTTAGAAGCATGGATTGTTTAAAAGACAACTTGACTAGTTAAGTTAAAGTTAAGTTAGTTGACTTAGTTAAGACTAGTGTTGAGTTAAAACCTCACCTGGACTCGTACATAAACCACCACATCTACAGGGAAGGAGGAATATGCTGATGTTGAGGATGATACGAGGGATGTTGTGGACTCTTCTAAGGGATCTTGTATATCAAACTGCCCCATGTCTTCATCCTGGGAGCTAACAGCTTTTAACAAGTACAAGAACTCATTAGAACGTGGAATTTGAAGGGAAAAGCAGCTCAATTCCAAAAAAAAGCAGAGTGCCAGAATACAACGATGCAACTGACCTGTGTAATTCCTTTCAATGGGTGTGATGGGAATGGTTTCAAGAGCTTTCTCCAGGAAGTCCAGGAGGCAGGGGCTGATCACCATCTCCTCTGGCAGTGACTGGAGCGCGACCCACGCGTAGAGTTTAGCAGTTTTTACTCCACCACTTCCTTTCCCTTTGGCTTCAACATTGAAAAGACATATTTGTCTAAGGTAATACCACTGATAAACATTAGAAGACGCTTCATAACTTATCAAGCTGTGCCCTCTAATTTTCTCTATCATCTGAAGAGCTCTAGATCAGGTCTGCTAGAAGAAATTAAGTCATTAAGTTTTCACTTTGCCAAAATAACCATTAGTCTGTAAGGCTTCATTGTATTAATTCCATTGCTCATGTTCTCAACCAAGCACTCTGTTGTCATTGTCAGCACCTCACTTTTTAGAAAATAGCACTGAAAGCAAAAACAGACAGCTCTTCTGCAAATACCCAGTGCAAAGTAACTGCAGCTGACTGGAAATGAAAATGGTATTAGGAAAAACAAATGCACAAGTCTGGAAAGAATGTCAGTTTAAATAAAGAAAATACATCAAAAAATTAAACTTGCAAATGGCAAGTCCTACTATATTTATGCAGAGAATGACTAAAGATTCTAAACCATAATTTTTGAAAGCTTGGAACTAGCCAGAGTATAAACCAATAAAAAGGTTACTTTCTTGTAAATTTGTGAGAGAAGTCTTGAATCCATGCTCATCAAAATATCAACATGAAAGGAAGATATTAGTACCAGCTCACTTACTGTCTCTATGCAATGTAGCTATTAGAATGAATATACACCAATGCAGACATAGATTTCAAATTCTCCAAGAAAAATATAAAAATTAACTACTATAACAGAGATTAAAAATCCTTTCATTTGCTAGAAAAAAAAAAAAAAAGCACTGACTTTTCATTCTGTGCAAAGGTTTCTGCCTCACGTCTCTGACTACATTGTCCTATCTTACTTTTACTGGAAACCAAAGAGAATACAAGTTGGTCTCCATTCCAGAGGAGTGGTTTCCAGAGGAAAAGTACTTTAAAAAAAAATAAATACCATAAACAACAATAAGAGTGTTTCAAAACCACTCAGGACTAATAAATACTTATAGAAATACAACTTTTAAAGAAATGAAGCAATTACAACCAAATCTCTAATTCTGGGGAGGCATTTATGTTATCATACAAAGTGCAATTTCCACACCAAATGCAGAGCTTACAGACATTCAACCAGCAGGACTCAGTACCTGGACATAATGTGGGAAGAATTTAAAGGCAAAGATTAGAAAGCAGATTGATTAGAGAACAAAAGTGAAGTAGCATAAACCACTACACAACATCTGGTGTTGTGTAAAGAAGATGGCCACCTAAAGGAGTAAGAGCTAATGGTTCAACAGCATGAGAATTGAGGAAGGTATCCCCATTTCACTGTTCTCTCCCAGCATCTCTGGTGATTTTATAAGGCAAAACCCACAAGCACAAGTTCCAGTTATTCATTTTGCCTGATCATCAATTGTGACAAAATTTTGGCTTTGTGTTTAAAGCAATATTAAAATGCCAAAGGAGAGAAGAGTCAAAGTCTCAGAAACTGGAGATGCGATCTACATGCCTCTGGATCTGACATGAGGTAGCAACAGCCTGCTGCTTGAAAACAGGAGTCACTGGAGACAAAACAAAGCTTGTATTAGAGCTCCTCTTACTCCAAATCATGGCTATTTAAAGGCCTTCAATGGGAGAGATATTTACAGATATTTACCCTTTGCTTTCTGACATTCTTTTGTTAAGTGAAAACTGGGAGAAGGCAGTGACAGCCCAACACTGGTATATAGTGACTGTGACAAAAATATTACTGAGATTGGTTTCAAGCAATGTCTGAATATGCAGCTTTATCAAGTGTATTCTTGCTTCTGGGGTCAGGTTTGTGCAGTAAAGTCAAGCCTGGATAAATACAGTGCTCCAGGGAAGGTGTAGTCAGATCTAAAGGCAGTAGATTACACCAAGGAAAAATATATCCATGAAAGGTTCAGAAAGTTTGTCTACAAGTACCTGATGGGATGGGTGGGGGTTGGGGAGGAAGTAAGGTGTTAGTCTTGCTGTGGATAGTGCTAGAGAGAGGAGGAGATGTGGCAGTATCTTTCATACCATACAGCTTGGACTCTTTGGAAAGGGTGCGTGGCAAGGAGGATCCTCGAGAAGTGTTTGGTGATTCAGTCTTTAGAGTCTTGGAGTTGTAGTGCAACTGGAAAGCAAAGCAAGATCAAGTTACTTCACACGAAGAACTCAATTTCTGTACAGCCATTTGGTGTCACTTCTTCCCTCTAAAACTCATTTCTTCTCATTATTTACAGAACTGTCACTGCCAGGTACACTACATTCCAATTCACATCCTATACACAAAAAGAACTGAAAACTCAGTAAAAAAATTAAATATAGATAAATTAATAAATCATTAAAAAAATTCAACAAAACACAGAGAATCAGAGGAAATTCATTATTTAGGAACACTATCTAAAGCTTGTTTCTCCCTCTGTTACATCACATGCATCCTGTGCCACCTGTGCACACAGCCTCTTTTCTGTCTTAATGTGTGGTGGCACTGTTCCACTACTAAACACAAACATACAGAAACTAGCATAAAAAAATCCAAGTAAGATATTCCAGGAGTTCACACCTCCTCTATGTGCACAGTAGGCTATTACTAAGAACACAGAACATAACAGAAGTTGTAGAGGATGTTTAGTTAGTCCTGAATTTGATTAAAAGCAACAGGCAGGACCTGAGGTATAACTGTTATCCCTGAAGACAGCCTGGAATACAGGACATGGACACACATAGTCTTTCCACAGTGAAAGACTAGAAAAGCCAAGCTGTATCAAGTGAGAAGAATCTGATTTATGGCATTGCCTCAACTGAATTGCATTAAGTTTTCCTTCAGTAGTGACAGGTTTTTCCCTGTTCTTACACCATTAGGATTTCAAATCACAAAATACAAGGACATTTGTGTTGAGACCTTTTCATGCTAGGATACAGAAACAATGATTAAAAAACCAAGGGAGTGAACAGTTGGACTGTGTTGGAGAGAAAACATTGATTTATCCCTTCATTTTACCTTTACATCCACCCCAGGAATATAAAACACTGTTGTTTCCACATCACTGGATTTTGTCTGCAGAGATGATGGCACTTTCTTGCCAGCAAGTAAGTGAGTAGTAGATGCATAATTAGTTTGAAATTTCTTCTTTTTTGAAGGGGACTCCTGATCCAAACTCCTGGAACTCCGATCATAGCTCCTGAAATAAATACACTCAGGTTATTAAAGTAATTTCCTGCATCACACTGGGCCAGTACAATTGCAACTTATGGTGCTGGTAATGAACTAACGCACGCATTTCTTACCTTCGCAAACTGATATCGTCGTGCTCTTGCTGCAGCATCGTGGGGTGCAGCACACACTTCCCACAATCAATTTCAACCCTGATATCAAGCTCAAAGTCAATGTTTCTCTCCGTGGTGGTGCCAGTGACACTCCTGTTGGTGGGTGTAGTTGGCCAGCGCTCGGTGAACAGCTGGTGCACAGCAGCAAAGCCCGTGGCTTTCTTGCGAGAAGTGCTCCTGCACAGGCACAGGTGGGGGCCAGGTATCAGCAGGACATTTACCTCAGCAGGGGCTACAAGGCATTCCCAAACTATGTCCACACTTAAGTGTATAATCTTACAGAAACCTTTTTTGGAAAAGGCCTTATCTGATATGCAGCAGTACAGTGACACACCTTGCGTTAACACGTTACATTTCTCAATATAGGGTAGTACAAAAAACTGGGCTTTTCTTAAATTCTCAATCAAAAAAGGAACAAATATATATAGACACAATACCTCCCATATTTCTAAGCATTACATGCAGTTTCTGGAATTACACCCTGTTCTCTGCCCCAAAAACCTCACTTTCCAAGTTCTTTTATTCTGTTCCAAGCCCTGAAATCTCTGAGTTACCTCCTTTTCCAATCAGGATCCCTCCTTCCCACACAGTCACCTCTAGTGAACACAACCTCACCTGCCTTCCACACACACACTTGAGCGTATTCAGTACTTCATCAGCAACAGAATTTGTAGCTTTGAATTCAATATTTCAAGTTTGAGAGTACTGAAAGTACTGAAAGTATATTCATGTGTCTTCTCAATTTCTGTCTTGTTCCTCGGGACCGTTTACTTACGGTGGTTTCCTATAAAAATAGGTCCTCTCCCTTTCATGGTCATCCTCCTTCTCCGAGTCCTCGCTGCTGGAGGATAAGCTGTCATCCCGGCGTCCCTCTTCAGGCTGGAAGGGAATGCCGGGTGAGAAGACAACTGGAGTTTTGGGTGAACCAAATACCGAGCATGAGCCTTCACTAGTAGATGAGTAATGGGAGGGACCATCAATAGTTACGGACAAAAGGTCCATTTCTGTCTCCTCTGGAAACTGATTGTGAAAAGACAAAAAGATAGTAAATTTCCACAGATATGATTTCCACCGAGAATGCAGTAGGTAGATCTGGAAATAAAGAAGCAAGAGTGTTATGAGAAACTCTCACTTCTGAGTTCCTCATAACACGGAGAGCGCAGGTAAAGGAATTGCAAGAGGGATTATGAAATTGAAGGGAATGAAAGCTTGGCGGGGAGACCTTTGCCATTGCCTAGTGATTGAGCTCAGCCTGGTAGAAAAAGACTCATCATGCTCTTACCAATTTAGAAGGAAAGGAAACATTTCATTTAAATTTAAGAACTATTTTGAAAGAGGAGGACAGAAGGCAGCCCAAGTGCCCACGACTTGCAGGAAGCATTAGTGAGGGTATGCAGGGCACTACACAGAATGTACAGCACTGCTCCCTGGGCATCCCAGCCCGAGCATGGAACCAAACATCCTAAAGGAGCCTCCTGCTTCTCACAGAAATCATGACACAAACAATTTTCCAACATTAAATTCTTAAAATGCTTATGAAAAGCATCCACCAAGTGTTAAACACCAGCACTTCCTATGCAGTGTCACTGAGCTACACAGTTGTCTGCAAATTCAAATTAGAGCTCTGCTGAGCAACAGGTATGATGTCAGGAAAATGTATTTTTTTTAAAATATTCAACATTTGATACCTCTAAGTGATTGATAGTATTTTGCTATGCCAACAAAACCTAAGCTAACTGGGCTTTTACATAACAACAACAATAGGTAGGGTAGCTTTTAAATGTGAACATATTTAAATGTGCAAAGTACATTCCCAGGTATCATTTCCACCATTCTCTCAGAAATAGGAATTTATTTCCTGGGAGCATGATGAGAGTTAGAAGGAATTAAAAATACATTACTGTCTCTTGTTTGGTTTCTTTGTTTGTTTGTTTAGTTTTGCCTTTCTTGATTTGTTTTGAATTTTGGGTTTGCTTGATTAGTATTCTTTTATTTTTAAGAAAAATACTTTTTTCCCTAAACATGGTTTTGAAAGCAATTTAAAAACTCCACTTGTTCTTAGGATGTTAAGTTTTGGAACATTGCCTACTGGCTATTATTTGAAAATGTCTTGTTCCACGTTAAATATAAGAATTTTAACAGAACTAAGAGTGTGAGAAGATGTCCTCCCACCTGGTAATTATTTTGTACCACCAGTGTTGATTGCCGTTACATCAGAACACAGTGTAACAGGTGAAGGCACACACTGAAATCATCCTCTAAAGCACATTTCAAAGCTAGACTTGGGTCACTTTACATCAGCCTTGCTCAGTCTTTAAGCAAAAAGCCAGTAATTCATTTTACAAGAAGTTTTAAATCTACATAAGGGTGTAGAAGCACTTTGATTGTTGTTGATCAACAATAAATCACGTTCCTCTGCTTAGTTTACATACTTAAATATTTTCAAGCTCGATATACATTCTGTTTAGCTGAGTGCAAAAGAGATGAAATATTGAAAAGCAGCTCCCTATGAGATAAATTAGTTCTCTGGCAAAGAATACTTGTTTCTGCTCAGAAATACCTGAAAATACCCTTCCCCTGGACAGCTGGATTGTTGTGCAATCCCCAAAGCTATTTGATTCAACTTAATAGAAATGAAAAAAATATAGAAATTAAAACAATTACAATAATCTCAGCCATGCAAAATGAACATTATAAAAATGAGAAAACATACAAAAAAAAAAAAGAAAAAAAAAAAAACAAAAGGAAAAAAAAGAAAAAAATCCCAAAAGAACAAAAAAGAAAAAACAAAAAAACAAAACAAACAAAAAAAAAAAACACCAAAAACCCACCAAAAAAATAACCAACCCCAAACCAGTTCAACAATCCATTTCAAACACTGAGGAGGATACATCTGTAGAGCTATAGCAAACTGAGTAATACCCATTTCCAAAACTATAAACATATCCAAACACCAAAAAAACCTAGGTGATTTTTTGTGCACCGCTGACAAAAATACCAAGAAAATTACTACTGTGTGAACCTAAAAAAAAAATCAAGCCATTTTAAAATATTTTTCTCTCATGAGTCAATTAATTTCTGTGCCAAGGAACCAAAATACATCTATTTTCTAATGAAATAAGTCTATATTCCAAAAGCACATCTGTAATTTGATGGAAACGCCAGCAGAAGCAGACCCAATTCAGGTTTGCCTGGATATAATTATCTCATGAGCTGGTGACCAAATGGCACAGGAAATACAATTATATGACATATAGAAGAATTCTTACAGAATCTTGTATGTTGAAGGTTACTCTTGGCCCAGGGGATGCAGCATCCACACGGATATCTGGGAGGTCTTCGCTGTCTCCCAGTCGAGAGCTGCAAGCAAAACAGAACCAAAACAGCTTCTTGAGTTGTACTACAAGATTTTAGGGTCATGAAAACATTTAGCTACACAAATATAAGGTCATACTTATCATTTTTTAGAGAAGAATATATAAAATCACAATTGAAGCACTTGGGTACATGAAAAGGAAGGAGGGGGAGAAGAAAAGAGAAGCTGCATGTGACTTGTATTGTATCTCTGCTAATTTCTCTATGCAAGCTTTTCAATCCTGGGGCAACATGCAGAAATTGCAGAAAAACAAGCTATTTGTATTCTGCCACATGGGACAATTATTCACATATGAAAAAGCATCTCCCTTTCTTCTTCTCATTACAACAGCCCTTTGAAAAAGCAGATGATTCTAAGTCAGGTGTACAAAACAAGATTACACTATGCCATTTTTCCTTACATATATTTCTTCAATATGTTCTGAAAACAGGATCCTGTAGAAAACCCCCAAGTCGCTGGAGAAGTGAAATCTTCTCAGAGGTTTCATAAAAATGAGAAAAAAATGCTTTTTACAACATCCCTGCCTTGCAAAATGACCTCCTCCTATCCAGTTCCACCACAAACAGCTGCTGCCTGTGGTAAAAGGACTCTTCAGGCCAAAGTCCAACATTTCCCCTGTTGTTCCATGTGCTGTTGTGGCTATCACAGATCCCAGATTCCCACTGGCTCACCTTGTTCGGTCCATTCTCTTCAGAGGTGGCCTCCCTGATGCTGAAATGCTCTTAGATCGGCTGTAGCTGGGTTTGTAGCTCAGACCCCACTTGTCTTTCAAGGAGGCAGCCTAAACCAGAAATAATATTGAAATGCAACAACTGAGAAGACAGAGAAGAAACTCTGGCAAGCTAAAACGCTACTGTACATGGGTGTGCCAGCAAAGTAAAAGGGTTTTTGGGACATCAAGTGCTACAATGTTCTCAAAGAAGCTTAATCTTGCTCACCCTCATGCTGGATCTACGGAGTTTTTTGCGGACGTCCCTGCGGATGTCGTTCACAGCCACCGACTCCAGCTGCTGATAGCGTTGAATTTCTTGGTTTATGGTCCCTTCACTTGCACCTAATTTCCTGGAGATAAAGCATGGTTGAGTTATCTTACAGACATTATTTCCACAATTTCAGAAACCTGTGTTGTAAGAATGCTATCCCTGGGAATTATCCCATTTTCTCTTTTGTCCCAATACTTATGACCAGTGCCAAATATAGCCACAGAAGTATGAAAACATTTAACTAAAAATCTTAATTTCAGATAAAATTTCTCTCTGAATGGTGACAGCAATTTCATTTTAAGTACAAACAGTGAAACATGCATCCCTTCTCATAATTTAACATGTAACTACCAACCTCTGTATTCCCATCCCAGACAGATCCATTTATAGTAACTCTTTCTTGAGGAAAAGGGGGGAAAAAAGCCCAAACAAGCCAAAAAAAACTTGCTTGCAAATACTCTTAATAAAATACACAGAAGGTCAGATGAAATTCAGGAAATATGAAATAATTTTTTCTTAACGATTTTCTCAAGTAAAGTGTAAGAAAGTTTTCAAGTTTTATCTTGAAAACATAATGTACAAGATGCAAAAAAAAAGTCAATTTAAATATTTTTCTCCTCAGCTTATTACAGTTTCAAAGTAATATATTTTGCTAAAGTAATCAGCCTGAAAATAAATCAAGATGGAACATGAATTAATAGGAAAACACTATAAATCAGTCATTAAAATGCAGAGTCAGAAAAATAAAGACTAATCTGACACTTAAGGAATAACCAGAGAGATTTGAGAGAATACTTGCACATATAGTCTTTGCTTTTGGAATCCAAAGGGACAATCATTTATTTTTAAATAAAGGCAATGATTTGCACTTAACCATAACCATGCCACAAGATGTTTGATAAGAACATAAAGCACACCTACTTACTTTAAGTCATCAATGACTTTCGCTTGCTCATTGAGCTCCCTAATATCAACCAAACGCTTCAAGAATTTCCTTCCTCGCTGTTCTCCAGTTTGGATACTGGAAGCTCCCTGCCGCCGATGATCAACAATCTCCTGTTTAAAATAAACACTTCATTAAAGCCCTCATCAAAAATTGGTCATCAGTACATTGTGAACAGGCAAAGTGAATTTCACACCTTCAAATTTGGACTAGCGCATGCAAAAGAATCAATTCATGTGAATAGGCAGCTGATTGGGTTTCTTGCAGTGATCCAAAGCCCATCATTCAGTTAGACACAGTGTAACTACTACATACATGTCCCCATGAGCAGGATCTGCCTGCTTTCATATGTGCTCTGCTAGGCTGGAGCAAATCCCGCTTCGCTGAGCCCAAGAGATATTCTACAGGAACAGAGTATCGGTGGGTTGGGGGGCTCAAACCCAGCAGGTGATTTACAATCCGCTGCCCAAATGTGAGCTTGCGTGCATCTCCACCCAAGGAACCTCCACCTGATTTCTGAACAACAAACAGGAGCATTAGTGGGCTGGGATAATGTTTTCACTGTCAGCAGGCAAGAGACATTAAGGAACAGCTGTTAAAATGGTTTTGTAGAAAACTAGAAAGCAAGGTCAGCAGCATACTGAGTAGAAGTAGGGTTTTTTTAAATTTTTTCGTGTTAGTAACTTACTCTCCTGTGGAAAAAAACCTAGAAGAAAGCCACAGCTTTTACAGTTCAGGTACCTGAGGTTAGGTGCTATGTCCCCTCCATGTTTTCAAATCCAGATCAGTATTTCCACATAATACCAGTAGAAATATGATCTGCAACTTGATGCCTTTGAAATATGGAGCTAGAAAACACACACACATAAATGTTTCTGATTTTGCAACGAGACTTGTATGAGCTATAAGGACTCGCATGCTGGACTCAAGACTAAGACCCTTCCATTTGACAGAAGACTTTTTCCAATTAGTAGCACTTATTTTGGTGGATTCACTTACTGCATGTATAGTAGGAGACATGGTGTCAACTTCATCCTCATCTGAAAGGTCAGCTATGTTCACAGAGTTGAGGTCAGCAATGTCATCAATATCTTCCTCTCCTGTCAACGTAGTGAGAGTGTTGCCCAAAGCATTCAGTCTTTTCCCAATGTTTGGATCCATGTGGACATCAATACCACACATCTTCCACAACACATTCAGTGTCCATGTTCCAGCACTACTACTTTCTGTGTTAAAAAAGATAAAAAATCAGTTTAAACAGGTTTTCCTCTTTTAAAAAATCCCCCTCATAGTGAATTACGTACTCATTAGCCAAGACAGTGTTTGTCTTACACAGAACTGTCTTTTCTGCCCATTCTGAGAAAAACACATTCCACAACTGAAATGCTTGATGAAAATACTTCACAGTATTTCTTTAACAAGTGATGCAACACAGGCAGGCCTAATGAAAACACATTCCCCTCAGAGCGAGTAAAGAGCATCTTAAGCTTCAGCTCATACAAATGCAGGCAAGTACACTATTCCAAAACAGAATTTCTAACAGCAAGAAACAGAAAACATGTCTTTCTGCATGTACAAATGCTGACCTATTTATTCAAGGCTTGAACAATGATGCTGGAAGATGTTATATTATATGTGCTGTGTGCCTAGTAAATATCCTGTCTGCCCAGGACTTTTCTGCGTGCCACTTTTCAGCATCAAGATACCGACCTTGCTCTAAGCATGACTACACAAGATAATGGTTTTCTTTCTAGATGGAAGTATGACCAGTACAGAGACTGACAGCTACTTCTGAATGCTCTGGAGTAGGTCCAGACTACTTTGACCAGGCAGAGAGGGAATTTGGGAAAAAGAGAAGCCTTTTCTGGGAGAGGAGAGAGAGGGATGACAGCTCAGGGTGCAAAGCCTCAGCATTAGGAAGATTTAGTAGGAGAGGAAGCAATGGGATGACATTAGTGTTATGGCAATATTGCTGACTCTCCTCCACCCAATTAAATTAAAACACAGTTAAAGGACTTAAATTTCATGTTTTATGAATGCTTTTCTTTTGTTGGACTTGATTTATTGAAACAAGCACACTACCTGCTGCAGCTTGTCCTGTTGTCCTAGAACACACTTCATAGGTACCATCTGGCACAACACCTACGTGAAGCATACAAAGCAAATGCACTGATTATGCAGCCAGTAAAAGTTGCTTTAGACCAGCCCTTCCCAATCCCACCCTCAGTCTCCTGCCTGCCATAATTAAAGAATGATAGGAGATCTAGTTTTACTTCCCAGTCAAGGGCTTTTCTTATTTAGTAAGGTGAACCTAATTTGGTAACATACAAAATTCTAAATATGTATTCTGTATAAATATATACATGTATTGGATCAACTTAAAATCCCATACAAATTTTAGAATTTTCACCATTCTATATATAAACATTCTATATTAGACTATTAAAAGTTACTGGGATCTTATGAAATTTTATAAAAGCAATGCATCCAACTCTTCCAACATCTCTCAGAGAGAGCTTAAATTATTACAATGATATATAAAGCAGCAAAATTTATTTATAAAGGAAAACAACAACAAAGGAATATAACCTCTTAAGTCCATATAATTTCGCCTTCAAAAGGCCAAAGTCCTTTTTCTCAGGTTTTTTGGGAAAGCTCAGCTGTTATTCAAGTCAATGGGATGGGCAAAAGTGGATTTGTATCTGAAATACTCTTGTCCAGTATGAGATCACCCCCACTTACATGCATTCATGACTAGATCTCCTCTTATTTCTGGTTTCCAGTCATCCCAGCTCGTCTCAAAGCCATCAGCAAAGCGGATGCAGAAGTTTTTAAAATGACCTTTGCTAACTAAAGACTCTGAGGAGCAGGCAGTGATGAGTGTGCTTTCAATAGTCAGGACTAAAGCAGAGCCAGTGTCGAGATCTGCAGAGTGGTTAGACTGGAAAATAAAACCACAAGGAGAATTTACTGGTAACTAAAATGCCAAAGTGATACTGTACATTTACTAAATGCCATTTATCTTTCCCTATTAACTGATCCCCTGCTCCTATCTCCTTGTATTTTTGCTTCTTTGCAGAGAGTTTCAAAAGCATCACCTCTGCCCTTACAATGCCTCACATTGCTGTTTCCTAAATGCAATGCCTACATTAGAAATTTATGAGAGCAGTGGGAGTCAAGTTCATCTGGAAAAGGAACAAAAATCCATGTTTGATCAAGGGCTATAATCCATATGGACCCATGACCACACAACATAAGCCCAGGATCAATTGTTTTTTTCCAAGGAAGATGACAGATGACTTGATTAAACAATGACAAAAAGTAGCTTTCAATTTTATGTGATTTTTTTGGTGTTTATTTTGATGTGTACAACTATATACTATCTGAAGTGTTCAGATTGACTGATTAATTTCTGCCTCCCCATATGAACATCTATAATTATATTTCCCTTTAAAAAAGCCCAAATATTTCCTTTTATAAAACTAGACCTCTTTTGAAACATGTATCACCTGGTTCTTGTATATGTACTACACACAAATTGGTGTTTTAACAGATTTCCAGTAGTCACACTTTTGCTTACCTGGGGTGTGTTTGTGATGGGCAGGCAAATTCCTAAGTCATTGACAGTCAGCTGAAGGAACAGGGTCCCAAAGGCCTGTGCAGAAGTTTGCTGGATTCCAGGCAGCATATCCACCACTTCTTTCGTGGCCATATGAATATCTTTATGTAAAGCCATTCTCTGTTCATTCCAGTTGTCATACGCTGCCTTGTAGTTCAGCCAGAATAGCACAGCTTGATGAGGAAACCAAAAATCCTTAATTAAAATCAACATTTTAAGAAAACAAATCCATGTTCACTAATTAATTTTATTTTTCCTTTTTACAGCTCCTCCATTATTTTAAGTCAGAGGATGTATAACAATGGACACACACATTCAGGATGCAGTGATCAGGCTCGTGCTTCAAAGGACAAGGTGGACAAACCTGATCATTTACCATCAGAGTTAATACATTAAAATAGAGGAAATCCTGGTGCTTTCAGCATTATTCATCTGTGAGTATTTACAACAGCAACTTCCTCCAAACCCATCTGAAAACTAATCACCTCAACATATAGAATTTCCATGTCTGATGACAGAATTATCAATCTGTTGGCAAGGTGGAGATCTCCCAAATTTCTCAGCTACTTAACATGAAATGTATTGAGTCTTGAATAAACAAGTCTTTTGAGAAAAAAAAAATATCTCTTCCTCAGTATGAACACGAATTTGTAGCAATTGTATCTACAATACCTCTGTCAAAGGCCACAGGCTGGGCAAAAACAATGGGTCTGTTCAGAGTAATGAGCACAGCTTCCCTGTCTGATGAGCCACTGATTTCTTCTCGGAGAGCATTTCTTAATCCAATTCTTGTCTTGAAATAGGCAACTTGATGGAAGTCTGAGCCAGCTTCTTCATAAACCTTAAAATGTTCAAAAAAATGGGAAGAGAGATGAGTTTGCACCAGGGAAGAGTTCAGAGATGGGAATGGGAAGAAAAAAAAAACAACCCAAATTGCTGCATTTGACAAAATATGAAATTAAAACAAGTTGTGTCCTTTCCTCTTTTTCTCCTCTAGCCACAGTCCCGATGAGGATCTTCAATATTCTTCCATTAAGTTCTGATCACAGCATTATTTTATTTATCATAAATTGTTAACTAATGTAGCTATTTATATATCCAGATCCTCTATTGTGACAGATGACTTATAGGTCCTAAGATTTGTACTTGTCTTTTTCTAGGCATCACAAAATACTTTCATGTCCTAGAATGAGTGGTTCAGGTACCAGCAGACAAACTAGGTCAAAATGTAGGTCTAGCAAAGTTTGGATCTCCTCTGATCTTTTTCTTTCATTCAAATATTCTAAAAATTGTATCAGTATCAACAAACGTTTTGAGTCTGACTCAGTAGAAAGGCTATTACCCTTCTAAGGGGCTAAGAAGTTTCAAGATATTAAAAGCATGTGGAAGAAAAAACCCAAACAAACAAAAACCCAGCACTGTACAACAGCCTCTTGGCTTGATTATGTAGGTTTTTAATCATACATTATTAAGAACATTACATGCAAAGATTTTGAGCACTAACCTGATGTTTAACAATCTGTCCCAGTGCCAGATTCAAATCCACCTGGCATTTTCCAAACAGTTTGAGGTAGCTGCTACTTCCAGGCATTGCTTTGGTTTGCAGTCTGTTGGAGAGCTCAAGCTCTATCAGCCCCGTTTCAAACCTCACAGCACGCATTGAGGGAGTTGTAGCTGTCACCTGAATTCCCTAATGGATAAGGAAGGTACAAAGTTATGAGCATCTGGTTCAGAGACACAATGAGAAAATAAAATAAAACCAACCAACTACAACTGTTTTGTCATCATCAGATTACCTTAAACTGCAGGCTCAATGAGTAAAGAAGAATTTTTGGTTTATCTCCATCTGTTGTACCATCATGTTCATTCCAAAGAGGTATTGGCTGCTCCCCTCCTGCAAACATTAAATATGCACAGTCACAGTTTCACCAAAGAAAACATTTTAAAACCAATACATATAAAAAGGTGACCATGAATTAAGCATCATTTTAAACAGTGACTACTTGAAGGTTTACAAAAACAAATGAGTATTGAAGATATCAGTGCAAATTCATCTACTGACATATAATTAATATCTCTCCACTAAAAATTAAGTAAAAGAGGCACATTCCTCCCTCCTGGGAAACTTTCCTCAGGAACTCTCAAAACCTGTAAGGAGTGACACCTACTTTTCAAAAAAAAAAAAAGGTGTTTTGATTCCAATGTATCTCCTACTTATCTGACAATCCAAATTTAACACTTGACCAAATACTATGCAAATTCCATGAAAATGAAGAATTGAAATTATATCAGTATTCTTCCATGAGAGGAGGAAAGAGTACTCTGCAATTATTTTATTTTTGGGTTTACTTCCTCATCCTGGCACATTTCACCCTTGAAGAAGCAACCCTGGTTTTAATTCTCCTTGATATTTATCTACATCCCAACTTAGTTTATAGAAAGAGCTTGCTGCTGAAAAAGGCTAAGCCATTAATTCTCTCTAAATATGCCAAATGATCTAATTACAGTTATTTGGTGGTAAGGACAGGCAGTTAAAACACAGATTCAAAAAACCCCAATCCACAATAAATTTTTATCACTCCATTTTGTATCTGGATAATTTTCTTTTCATCAACACTGCCTTTAACTTCTAGATGCAATTATTATGGACTGCTCTATTCATTAATTAGCTCTCAATCTGTGCAACTTCACCTTCAGTAATTGGTACTACTCACACAGTTTTTATGTAAGGATAATATGCAAACAATATTTTGGTGCAATACAAACCATAATTAGAAAATACACTGTAGCACATCACACTAATTGGTATTTCCAAGCCATTTAGGAAATTACTTTGCTCCAAGCCAGAGGGACCAAGCCAATTTCTGTCCCCATTGTTCTGCTCTGAGAATCCAGACCCACGGATTGCTGACCTGACCATATCCCTGCTAAATTAGCCCAATACGGAAGGCAACAGTCACATTTCAAAAACCATCAGGCTGCTACTTGCAATACAAATTTACAGTCTGGAAAAGCAGAGAACCAGCACTGGTAATAAATTCCTCACATAAAAATGCCAGGGAGATTGAAATGCAGAGTCTAGTTCAGCACTGTATGCTCCTCTACAAACAAAAAAATACTCTTAATAGAATAATGACAGCTGTCAGAAGATTTATTCTTTACCTAAGCATTTTCTTACTACCCAATACTAATATATTTTGGCTGGAACAAATATCATGGTGTTTTTTGTTAGCCTTCAGGGAATTTGGCATTTTCCATTTTCTCCACTGCATTTTCTAAGTGCCTCGAGGGCAGTCCACATCACATGGACCTGAACCGTTCTTCTACAGCATTTGTATATCTGAATATTTGTACATCTGAACATATATCACTCACACACACACAGAGGGCCACGAAAGGAGGTAGATGTACACACAGACATTCTTTTCACTTAGTTACCACTTTTTATTCTTTCTTACCTCATGATGTTTCCAGCTATTGATGAATATTTCCACTCAAAATCAGCTGCATTTCTGTAACTGCCTTTTATGCTAACTCAAAAAATGTTCCAATCAAGCAAAGTGAATAAAGTAACCCAGCCAAGGTCACACCATGGAGAGACACAGAGGCTGATGTCCAGAATGCCAAACAATCCTACTTCCCAATAAAAATCCTGCTTATGATAGACCTAGAATAATTTCTAGAGCCTCTTATTATTCCAAGTCCAGCTCTGCTTCCTGCTGCTGCTTGCACTGCTAGAGGTGAAATGAGGGTATCTGTGAAATTAAAGAGCTGGTCCTGAGAGCTATCAAACAAGGATTGAGGATCTTACTTAAAACTGCTTTTAAGTGTTCTGCTTACCTGAAACCTTCTGTATCACCTCATTTACTTCCTTCATGAACACTTTCTGCACAAATACTAAATGGTTTAAAAGGTCAGTCGTGAGATTATGTTCGAAGGAGCCAACCTGAAGAAACAGAACATTTGAGAACAAATCTTAGTTTTAAAAATGGTGGATTTTTAGTGTTTGTTTTGGTTTTTTTTAGCTGCAAACATCAGAATTCTCAATTACAAACATGCCTATTTTTCTGACTAAAGAATTAGTTAGTAGAATTGTTCCACTTTTCCCCAGCAGGTAGGTTTCTTTTAAGGAGCATCACTTTTCTCTCTGGGAAAATTAACTATGGAAATTGGCACACAAGTAGAACTTGTGAACAGAACACTCTGTGTCGAGCAGAAAATTTCATATCATTAAGGTTCTATGTGATATCATTATTGCACTTAAGGAGCTGCCTAATCACAAAAAAAAAACAAACCCCGACAACCAGCTATAAAACAATAAAATGATCTTCCAGGTTTTCAGTATTTGGATTCAACCTGTCAACCTGAGAGTTCTGGAGGAGGCAGATAGTCTAAAATGTGAAGATGTGTAAGGAATTGTAACAGAAGGGAAATAAGTTATCAAAGATGACTGCAGCCTTCAAGACCTACCTCAGCCACACAGCGCAGGTAGTTTCCCTGCAGGTAGTAGCCTTGCTTGGCAGGGAGCTCATCGATGCTCCAGATCTGGTCAGAGTATGTGTCATGCTCTTCCATGACATATTTCCCTGACATGGTGACAGGAGGCAGGTTGAGACTGGCCGAAGGAGGAATGGTTGACATGTCAGTGGCAGAAACTTTTGAAGTGAAGCGGAGTCTGTGGTTTGGAAGCTCAAAATTAAATCTGGTTTGGGCACCTGTAAAAGGAAGGAAGGTATGAACTGGGAAAAGAATCTCTTATTTATCCTTAAATTTAAGAACAGCTTTTGAACAATAAAAAAACCTGAAATGTTTAAAATGTTATTGAAGTGCACAGACCTAAAGAACTATAAGTATCCACCCACATGATTCTGGGTTGCCTTAATTTCTAAAGAGAACGAAGACCCCACAGTAGTAAGATTGAGACGGGAATCATACAAACCACCTCGAGTGTACTGAGGCCTTGTAAGACTATTCTCAAGTAGCATCACAAATTAAAGTTTAATTAATCAAGGATCATAAACAGATTTTAGCAGCCAGAGGGAAGCTTCCTGGGAGGATGCTACATATGAATGTATACATATCTTGCATTCTGAGCATTGTGTAACAACCACAGTGAAAATTCTCTATACGGGGCCACAATAAAAAAAAAAAAAAAAAAAAAGCTGATGGCAACAGATTCAAAGCTCTAGCTATAACTCAACAGAAACAATAAGTGCTTTTGGATGCTTATAGGAAGGCCAAACTAAAAGCAGTAATGTTTGTGAAGTTACAGAGAACTGTTACCTGTCATCCCATGACTCCTCATCCTTCCCATCTTGTATTCTGCCTTCAGGGATGGCAGGAGCGCTGCTCCAATAGCAATCCCATCTATCATGGCACTGAACTTCAGCACAATGGGCTTCTTTTCCAAGCCCTCTGGCAGCTGTGGGAATTCATTGGTTTCAACCGGCGTTTGATTGATGCTCGTTGGCGTCTTCTCCGAGGGCAGAGGAGTCGCCACATCCTCTTTGGCTGGCTGGGGCCTGTGGGCCAAGACAAAACCCTTCCTGTTAATCCGCCTGGCTGCCCCACAGAAACCCAGGGTGGCAAAATCCCAGAAGGGGGAGGGATTTGGGAGCACTCACGCAGTGGAGGGCTGCCGGATGAGGTCGGAGATCTGCTTGGAGAGCTGGTGGGAGCTGCGCACCATCATGCTGTGCAGCGTGGCTGGGTGCTGCGGGATGTTGATGCTGATGGCTCCCACCTTCACCACGGCTGCGTTGTTAGTTTTCAGCCCCCTCTGGGCGCTGTACAGGGCCTGGGATTTGGCAATGCTGCACTTCACCACGGTTCTGACAGCAAAAGGGAACAGCAGTCACTTGCAGGTTGTAGGTTAAACTGAGTTTTTAAGTGTTAGCTGAATTTTGAAGCAATATCGTTTGTCAACTACACCCACGTTCCTTTTTCTTTCACTTTACACACAGATGCACTCACTACATGCCACAAACAACTACGCTACACTTAAGGGAACTACACATCATGCATGGCAAAAATACCTGCTAAAAACTGCTACTCTTTCCTAAAGTAAGGGTCATTTCAGTGCACACACACCAGGCTGCACATAGACAGACAAATTTGCACACACAGAAACAAAAAAAGAGCCTTCCATTTCAACTCCTGTTCAGGAATAATCTTCAATCACCCTTTTGGTCAAAAGTCAAATGTGAGTTTTGCATCCAAATAGGTCATTGGAGGAAATACTTAACAGTAGATACACAGCACGTGATAGATGAATTTGTGAATTAATACTGATGTTTAATTCAAACATATTATTCCAAAATGCATCATCTAAACCTTATTTTAATGTTGAGGAGGATATGGTTCATAATGGTTACCCAAGATAAAACTGTAACTGCACAAAGCTGGCAATTTTTGATGTCCT
Source organism: Cyanistes caeruleus (assembly GCF_971803275.1). Classification (NCBI taxonomy): domain Eukaryota; kingdom Metazoa; phylum Chordata; class Aves; order Passeriformes; family Paridae; genus Cyanistes; species Cyanistes caeruleus. Next base: position 78,397,614 of record NC_141705.1, read on the forward strand.
AACAAAATTTTGGCATAGCAGAATTCATTAAACTCGTACTAAAAAATGTATTGTGGTAACACATTAATGTTTCTATGGTCAATTCCTGGAGGGTTACCCAATGGAAGTATATTGTGCAGCCAACACAGAATTACAGCCTCAAAGAGAAGGAAATGTAGTTGTCAAGATGCAATACATCAACTAAAATGGCTGAAAAATAGACTATAAAATTGCAACATTCAATGCAAGTTTCTCAAATACAATATTTCAAGGGGTATAGCTATAACACTTTGTATCCTATTTAAATCGTTTCTAGACAGTTTGGTCTCATGGTGGAAGATACAATATTCTATCAACTCCACTCTCTAAGTAATGTCTCTTCTTATTCTTATGTTAAAATATCAGCAAGCCCAAAGCAACCCAGATGTGGAAATACAAACAAACAAAAAAAGACATCACCCTTCTGCTTATAATCAAGAAATACACAGCACTCTAAGGCAACCACTGGCCTATCAACAGCAAATTAATTGACTGAATCTCAAGGAACATTCTCAGATTTTCATAACTATGCAAGAAATGCAAGTCACCTAAAGCAGTTAAGAATTAATATTTTAGAGCAGACTGTCGAGTAGAAATTATTTCAAAATACACGATGAAGGAGGAAACGGTTCACAACAATTTTCAGAAAAACATTATACAAATAAGCATTACTTAAGAAAGGGCCAGAATTGTTTTAATTCACCTCTTTAAAAGAAAAACATAATTATTTCTCTTGATGTCTGCTCATTTCCTACTCTCTCCCTGCTACCATTCTGACTCAACTGTTATGAAGCCAGGCAACAACACATTTTCATCTCCATCTATAAAATAAAATACTACTGCATTCAATCTGTTTTAAACATTTCCTTAATTAAAAATGTATTACGCCATATAGTTGTTTCAGGAGAATAAAAACCTCAGCAAAATTAGGTGTGCTTTTCTCCATATTTCATGCAACAAATTAATTTCACTGCTGTTTGCCTACAAAAAACCTACTTCCATGACAGAATGAAATGTGGAAGGACTGTCTGGCTATCCATTTATTATTAAAAAGCTGCAGTTTGCTTACCTACAGTGATGTGCCTGTAACACATCTGGTTGTATCTCATTAAAATCATTAATCATTATTTAAGTTACATACCAGTAATGCTTCCAGTAAGAATTCTATATTCTCACATCAATACCATAAATCATCGCTCTCCAGACAAATTTGTGACAAAAAGTCTTTGTCCCACTAAAGAACTGACTACAAGGCCAGTACTCAACAGATTTTTGCCAATGTTGTTTAAAGTGTGTGGGGGAAAAAAGCCAGCAGGAGGCCTGTAACACACAGGAACTACTGCACCGAGTCAGCTGAAAACTCAGGCAGCAGCAGATACCTGAGGTGTAAGTGAAGGGATCCTTCCCTTAATTCCAGTCATAAGGAATTTACTTTCTAAGCCAAGAGCTGTATCATGTTCATGACTCGTCACAAGACCTATCCTACACAGATTTATCCAATCCTTTTAATCATTTATACTTTTGTTGACCACACCATAAGGCAGCAAATACAACAACTCTGTGATGCGCTGGTTTAATGCTGCTACCAAACAAAAAGGAACACAAACCTCATTATTTTCCCTATATCACTTGCAGTTTTACACTCCATCACCTCTCCTTCCAGAGCTCTAAGGACATTTTTAAGTTTATCCTGTATTACCACAACACTGAATAAACAGACACTGTGAGAGAGGAGACCCGCACCCACCCACCCAGATCTTCAGCATGTCTGGGAGTTAAACCAGCACACAGGGAAACAAAGACAAAAAGGAATGGCCCTGATCATGATGACACCACAACTATCACTCCAAGCACAGCAGTTCCAAAGCAAACCTCACCTCAGTGTTCCCTTACATTTATCAACAGTATTTCAGCTCATAAAAATAAGTACAGGAGCAGATCTAAAGAACTTAAGGGCCAGTGAAACCATTCTAACATTACAGTAGGGAGTGCAGTGCAATAGTAGCTGCTGAAACTATACTGCCAACATTGACAAGGGCTTTTTAAAGGCAGATATTTAGCAGGCTTCATTAAAAAAAGTTTATCTAGGTGATACCAGATGTGTTCAAGCAACATCTGCCTTCACAATCACACACAGTAGAAATGCAGCCATTAGCTACACAACACAGAGTTAATTGCAAGACTATTAAACATAATAATATGACATACAGAAACTCTTGTTTGGCTGTGCTTGTAGGAGATGTAGGAAAATCCTCCAGTCTACAGATGAAGATTGAAGAGAAAGCAAGAAAAACAAAAACAAAGCAAATAAAGAATAAACAGTCATGCAAAATTAGTCAGTTAATTACTTGTAACCCACAATATGACATTTACTTTCAAAATTACCAAGCTGAAGGTTTTGGTTTTGCTCATGTTTGTTCTTTGCTCTTGTTGTTTTTAAGATTTATCATTATTTTCTCCCTTTCCTTTTCTATTCTCCCTACATGTAGAGCAGACATGAAGAGGTTTGGTCACATTCAGAAACCCTTCATGACTGTCAGGTTGGAACTTTTATTTATCCCTCTGAAACAAACTTATTGGAAGCCATTTAGCTGAGGAAATGATAAAATTCTGTGTATTTTAATTTCTATGTAGCATCCTCCAAACTACCCAAGAATTAAGAGGGGAGAGAAACTCAAGTGACATTGTTTAGCCCCTTTCCACAAGGGTCGTGTTGTTCTAAGACCAGTCCACATACTGAGGGTTACCCAGCTAACACCCAAACTGTGTGAGGGTGATCTGTGCTACCAAGAACTGTGGTTCAGCTCATTCTGAAACTCAAACAGAAAGAGATGCAGCTGGGAACAACTTGAAATAATACATGGGCTTTCTGAGTCTGTGAACCTGGCAGAAATAAAAAAAGCCAGAAGGATGTGGATGCTGAGCAAGTGACTGGCAATGTTCATGCACAAGAAGTGGTTCTCTCCCCCTCCCCTGCCAGGTTGTGTCAGTTATATAAGGGCTAGAGGAAGGGATATTAGAACTGTAAAAATAAGATGAGAGAACAAAGAATGATGCATCATGAGTTGAAAAATGCATCTATTAAGGAAACACTATAGATCTTAAACAGGAATAATCAGCATCAGTAGATTAACTACTCCCTACAAATCTCATATGGCTTGAACCTACAAGTTTCAAAAATCAATTAGAAGCACAAGAGAATAGACACACCACTCATGCCACTTCTATGCACTTAAACAATTTTACATTGTGAAACTTCCTACTTACTGGATATTTGGGGTAATTCCCTCCAGCAGGACGATATTGACACCTCCAATGTGAGCAGTGGCACATGTCTCAGTCATCTTTTGATGTAGCACATCTTTAGGAAGAAAAGATATTTAACAGCATTTCAGTCAGTAAAATATTTCAGATATGCCTACTGCTTTTAAAAATATTGCAACAGGAAAAAAACCTGAAAAATTACAGCTTTAGCAGTCACATTAAGTGATGCCAGCTATAAATTGTGACAGGAAGAAATCTCTTAAAAATGAGCGACTGTCTTCCAAGAGGATTCCCTCCATGGCACTTTATGAAAACCTTTTATAATCCTTCAGCATCCTAGTAATAATTTTTTAAAGAACTTGTTGAATATTATTATATTATGTACACACACACTGCACATGCACATGTAAAGCTGCCAGGGAATTCAATTACAGAGAACGCTTTTAACTCATCCCACCTTTCATTTTCTCTTTCAGGGTGAAGCTGCCATGGATCCTCTTCAGCTCTGATTCCATGGTGAGGCCGCCAATGTCAGCCTCCAGGTGGGTTCTGTTCACCATCCCTATCCCAAAGACGATGAGGGTCACGTGCTGCGGCTCCGAGGTCACCAGGCTGCGCTTCCGCCCGTTGTCCTGCTCGTTCTCAAACACCACCCTGCAGGCAGGCTCCGTGGGGCTTCGAACACCTACACAAACACCAGCAGCTATTCAAGGCTTTGTTTATAATAAATCCTTGGCATATCCCATTTATATTTGTATTTCAAACCGTGGATCAGGTATCTTTCGTGTCAAGAAAACTCTTCAGGAAAATTACCTGTGCCTTGTGCACTCCACCCCAAGACCTTTGCAACTGAACCAAATCCAAGACACAATGAAGACAATAATGAGGGATGTGGTTTCATAATTACTCCTAGATATGCTCCTATGCACCTTATATAAATATTTGCAATGATCTGATTTTATTGTTGTCAGGGCAGAAAAATGCCCTGACAGTTTCCAATTGTCCCGTTTATTTTTTGATCATCCCACAGGCAAAGGTTCTTATATTTCTGTTTTGGATGAGCAAGGTTTCCTTTTCAATGCTCAGGAAGCTAAAAATAATGTTCGAAAATTTACATTTTCTGCAGATATTGGAACTGTGGATATGATATTCTGTGCATGAAAGATACTGGCATATATTTAACAAAAGTTCTCATTTGAGACTTGCTTAGATTTCATTCTTTACTTAAAAGAAATCCAAAGCTATATAGCTACAGAGCAACTATACCATCCCCCGCATATTTACAGCAACTTAAATTCAGCAACAAAAAGAATGATACTAAGACAACTCTTATATTTACTCTGCTGTGCTGAAATACATTGGAAATAGCAATAATTACACCAGATCTCAAGATTTCAGGTGAAATTATGACCCAAACACCTGTAACTTTTGTGGAACTTCGCAAAAATCAGTATTTCACCCTTCCTGCTCTCACAACAAAGTTCACAGATTTTTTTTTTCCTACTGTCAGTCATTCTCAAGGCAGGAATTCTCTCCCTCTAAATGGCTTATGTATTGCCTATTTTTTTATTTATTTGCTTTATTTTGGCTCATTGCTTGCATATTTTCACCGAATGACAATAAGCAGCATTTCCAGCAGCCCCTTGAACACAAAACAGCACCTCAGGCGGAACAAACTCAATCCATACTACAAAATGAGTGAGAAATGTTAAGCTTTTCTTTTGTGCATCATCTTGGTGAACTAATCCAAAGCTCACCTCCATCCTCACCCCCTTCCCCCTCTGATCCAAGTTAGATGGGGTGTGTGACTCTCAAAAGCCACCTCACGACCAAGCTTCAGAACGCCCCGTTTAAACAAAAGCGCACACACCCTGTTATTTGGGCTCATGAACCACCTTACCTGTTGGCCCAAAAGTTTCAGAAGACTTTTCCAAGATGCCAGTTGGATCAGAAATGAGTGAATAGAAGTTCAGCAGCTTATACATATTTTGCCAGCACTCCGCAGAGGGCTCGCTCTGTTCCGACACGGTAATCGAGTCGGAGTCATCCATATGGATCGTCACGTGGTCAACCACATCTTTGGAGCCTTTCCTGGACACTTTGGAAGTCCTTCGCTCTGACCTCCCCAGGGAATTCTTGTTGCGAGACTCCTTCTTGTTGTTGTCGTTGTTTGTCCTCTTGCTCTTGGTGTTGTTCACCCTGGTGCCTCCGTTGAGGCTGCCCCGGGAGCTGCGGCTGAAATCCGAGGAGCGGAAGTCCCTGTGCTTGCGGGTTTTGAAGGTGGGGGTCGGGGAGGCCGAGCCAGCCGTGTACCTGCTCAGTTTGATGTCTGTCTGCGTGGCCTTGATGTCATCAATCATGGTGCTGAACTGGTGGATGAGCCGCACCAGGGCCATGTCCACGTGCTGGCTGATGGACTGGCAGGAAATGGTGAAATTGCAGTGGAAGGTGTTGTAATAGCGCTTGTTCAAGTCGTGGAAGGAAAGGGCGTTGGTGGAGTTGTGAGGGGTGCACATGGATTTCTCCATCACCACAGCGCTAATGCTGAAAGTCTCTAACATCAAAGCTGGTTTGAATTCCAGAGGAGGAAGATTGACAGCTCCTTGCCTAAGGAAAGGAAAGGTACAAGTCACTACTGTGTTGCATTTTATGAGAGTCAAATACGTTTTTTACACAGCTTACATCTCATTTACTGAACCCAGCCTTTTATTTCCCTTAGGATAGCACCTTTTTACCACAGTTGTAAATATAATAAAATGAACTTTCACAGTTTCATACTGTATGCTACTAACATAGCAATCATCCAGTTCCATGAAACCTAGATTGGCATGCAATCATTCCATTATATCCTAAAGGTTTGCACAAAATTGGTCTGGGGGAGGATTCAGCATTTTCACAAAAAGTCACATCATTATTATTTATGGGATTAATTATTAAACACCATTTCAGAGACACTCAAATTCCCCCACTATTATTCCCACCAGCTCTCCCCCTTTCCCAGTCTCCAATTTTCAAAAGCAGCAGAGATTCAAACGGTTACAATTCCCAAACCATTCCATAGGAAGATTAAAAAAAATACTTTAGCAGGAAGACAGAATGAAAGATTAGAAGAAAAAAGGGTTGCTCCTTATCCGATGAAAGTGCTTTGAAAATCTGTCAGGACATGAAAAGCCTAATTTCTGTTCTTTAGCCAATACACATATTTTTACATCTCTCATCATACCTTCGGGCTCTCTTGCTTTTCCTTTCCTTTGCTGTGTCTGAATCTACAATATCTGCTCTGAGGCAATCCAGAGTTCCTGAGAAAGAGAGGTACTCTCCAAAGTACATCCTGTAGCACAGGGGCATCGCATCCTGCGACTGAATTCCCGTGTAACTTAGCAGAGGCTTGAAAACAACCTACAAAACAAAACCCAGCCATTTGGTTACGAAGGCCTGGATTATTTCCACCCTCTTGCTCATCCATTTGGTGATGTGCAAGCCCAGTTACCTGCGCATCTGCCAGCTGAACTGCAGGAAAGCCCTGGTTGCCCTCTTCTACTCCTGCAATGTCATCCTGGCTGGTGCTGTGCTGCGAGTGGGTGCCATCCAGGGTGTTCTGGTCGCTGGACAGAACTGTGTTGAAGTCTGAAGCAGAGGGGATAGTAGGAAGATTGGGTGCCACACCTGGAAAATAAATACCCATGGAACACTAACACCACAGCAAATCTCACCACCACTGACTCGATTAATTCAGCGAGATTATTTATATAGATAAACAAGCCACAGTGAGGTCTGCAACCTCACAAAGGTGGCATTCAGGACAAAGAAACAGCCTGATATTGCTGGAACACGTAGAGATTGTCCAATTCAAATTTGGAAAGAGTCTTTCTGCAGAGAAACACATTCCAGATCACACAGGAGCCACAATAGTTAAGCAACACGTACAGCACGATGACATTTGTAGGATCAGTCTATTGGTTCAATATTAAGAACAAACTAAAACAATTTCTTATTGCCTAAGATTAATACAGCACAGGTGAAGGAGCGTTAACAGAAAAAAGATTCAAGTACAGCATTAGCAAAAAAGAAAATTAAGAAACACATTGAAAAGTTGGAATGATGACAGGCCAATAAGAAAAATAAATGAGCTGCAATAAATTGTTAAACATCTGGTTTTTAATACATCTAACACTTTCAGAAATGTATTTTTTCTTCATTCCCTTACACCCATTCCTAAGTTACTCCCAAAATACATGTTAATGTTTAGTCCAAAAACTGAACTGAGAAAGAGCAAGGATTCCAGTGCACAAATCACAAAATAAGCAGATGAAAATTAGATCAAAAATAGCCAACACAACCATGGAACTTGACCACAGAAGATGATTTCATGGCTTAACTTTCAGCAGCTACACTGACAGTTCCAAATGTAAGAAAAAGCTAAATTTTCAGAGCCGGGGTAAGGCAAAAGAAAACAACGGTTTTGCTTAAATCCCATCTTTTAATTTTCCAGGTTGCTGGCAAGTCCCACAAGTAATACTTTGAACCAATTAAGTCCTGCTGAACATAAATCACTCTCTCAACTGCTTTCAGTCAGAATGTGGCAAACACAGGCACAGCCAGCCCAGAACCACCTGGAACTCAGCTGCAAATTAGCAATACCTGTTGGAAGGCTGTTGTGCCCAGACTTGGTGGCCGGACTTTCCTGTACGACGCTTCCCCTGTTGCCCACAGCATTGGACATCCAGTTATAGAAACTCACAGAGGAAGGCTCAGACAGCAAAGGGTGCTCAGACAACATGTCTGTGGCCACGGTATTTCCTGTGCAGATAAAGCAGAAACTTCAGCATTTCTTGCACCCAAGTCAGCAGAAACAAGGAACATGGCACAATTTCACTGACAACACCTATTTACTACAAAAGTAAGCCTAATTCTCAAGGCTTACTGAACTAAATTATGTGTCAAACAGCACTACAGGTGCTACCACAGAACTTATACATGGCACTAATGGATGTTGCACTACACATGGCTTTGCACTTGCTCATCTCTACCATTTATTAGAGGAAAAGAGTCATTAAGAAACCAAAATACCTTTTTTTCTGAACAGTATTTCAGTCCCTGACAGCGAAGGAGAGAGGTTTTAGAGAAGATACAGTATCATATACAGTATGTAATTTACATATAAAGAAAAACTGATAACAATACACTCTGAAAATCATAAGATCATAAGATCTTATGATCAGAAGATCATAAACACTTCAATGTTTCAAGCTTTTAAAATATTTGTCGAATAGTGAATTCTAAAAATCCGCAATTTATCATATTCAAACTACATTACTGAAATATTAGTTCCAGCTCTCTTCTTAATCTACTTACAAGGTCAAGAAAAAACAAACACAAAATGGTTGTTTCCTTATTCATTCAAAAAGACTTCAAAATTATGCTACATTCCATCTGTTTATGTGACATCATACTTTTTTTTTTTGCTACATCATACCTGTTCTTGTTAAAGAACTGCTTTTAACTGCAGTTGAACTTCTTTGAGGAGTCCCTTCCAAAAGATTGTGCAAGCTAGGAAAGCTCCCAGTGAGATAGCTGAGCAGACTTTCCTTCCTTGGACTTTCCCTGACTCCCATTCCAGAGCGGCCGACGTGCACTGGCGAATCCGTAGCTGTATCTCCACTGGTGTAACTCAAGGAATGATATGGATGGATGCCCTGCAAGCAGAAAACAAAGAAATTAATGAAGTATTGTAGAAACTGCAAAAACAAAGCAGCATTTGGTCTGAAAATAAGGCTGGAACACAATTATTTTACTACAAGTTACCGGAAAGCTTTGCCAGTCTTTGACTTTGTATCATGATAGTTAAATCCTTGTTTCTGCTGCCATAAATAAAAGATCAAAGGCTATAAAAGATAGGGTGCATCCTTTAATGATGCACATGCAGTCAACTGGCAAGAAAAACAAAAAAGAATAGATGTAGAATACAGACCAACTGCTGGAGCATCCTTTTTGGGAGGTCAGGAGCAGACCTTCCATGTACTCTAGTTACTTTTTGCATGCCTTTATTCATCTGCAGCCACAGAACTGCTCCTGAACAGGCCAGCTACGACCTCCTTTGCCCTGGTGCCCAGCCCTGCGCACTCACCTTTATTTTCAGCACAGAATCGCTGTGAGTGTGAGTCTTGGACAACTTCCTCATGATCTCAGCACCAGTGACGGGCCCGGAGGAGGCGCTGGCAGGGGGAGGGCGATTGGCTGTTCCTTCCAGGAGCATCGTGTGCTCACTCACAGTAGCTGCACCCAAGCAAACAGTTTTCCTCATTCAGATATATTTGGAGAACCAAGATGATCTATTATCAGGCACATTTATCTACAAGCAGTCACGAATTTCCAAGTGCTGACACACACCTACACAGTGCTGTCTGATTTACAGACAAATAAGAACACCTCAGACAGGGGTCTGCTGGGTTCTGTTTAATAATCCAAGTGTTTCTGCTTCATCAAAACAGATATTTGAGAGAAGGGGGTAAAAATTTCCATTATACTCTATGATTACATACTAGTTTCTCACACAAACATCTTTGTGTTTGCTCTCTTAAAGGTGCTAACTGCTGCCTGGCTTTCAATTGAAAGGTAGCAAATAATTAAGTTGATTTATTTTGTGCAGGAAAAAACAAGATAGAAAATGTGAAGAAAGAGAGATCTCCTGTTTTGTTTTTCCCTGAACAAGCACCAATTATTGGAATACTATAATTACCATTGTTAGCAGCAGCTTGAGAATGGAGGTTATACAAAAAAAGAAGCTGATAATTCTAAAAAAGGAGACTGTCATGTGTCAAGCATTAAAACTAAGGAAGATACAAATGTCTGAGAGAAGCTGCTTGTCCCTATGAATCTTGATGGAGATGATAACACAAAAATACCTGCATCAAATTCAAATTCTGCTCCATCAGCACTCGTGTCACTCTGAAGGCCCCCTCCATTGTCCAGTCCAAGGCCATCCTCATGCTCGTGGCAGGCATTTGGCTGCAGTTTCATTGGCTGGGTTGGTCTGTGCAAGCTGACTCCTTTAAAGGCTGGGGTGACTACAATGAACTTCATCCACTGCCTTGCTAAGGCAACCAGACCTTTCTTTAAGGTCACTAAGGCAGGAAGGCCATCACTCTTTAAATAAAAAATAAAAAAATAGAAAAATTCATATCACAGCATAATGAAGCAAACTGGAAGGCAGAAAGAGTCAAAGCTCTCTTAAATCTCTGTGCTTAAGAGGCTTATGACAAACTTGCTGGCAACCACAAGACATCAAGCAAGAAGCCAAGGAGCTGAGAAACAAAAATTACAGCTTCATTGAACACAGCAAATACATTTATCTACGTGACCTGAGGATCTAGCCCAAGGGGCCAAAAATAAACAACAGGAAGCCAGTTTGTTAAATATGAAGCTAAAAGTACTTGAGTATTTATCAGGCTCTGAACTATGGGCTAAGATTCATAGCAACTCCATACAAACTCCATTAAAAAGATTGTTTTTTCCATTGTTCATAAGCAGTATTTTAGGAACATAAATCTGAGGTTAAATATAGGGATTGTTTTGATTACATCACTGAATTGTCCTAAAGAAAACAAAAGCTTGGTATTTTGACCACAAAGCAAACTGTGCTATTTGTGCCGCAAACTCTATTCTTGATCGCTGGCTCTCAGCTGAATACGCTGAAAACCAAAGTGTTTAAATCTGACAGCTGTAGAATTGGATTATGAAAATGACACAAAATCAGGAATAAACACTCCTCCCTTATGCCTGATGTTTGTTCAAATAGCTATTTCCCACTACAATCTAGACATTTACATTCTAAAGGCATCAAGGAAAACATTTGATTCCTAAACCCAGAAGTTTGTACAGTTCTAGTTCCTTCCTTAAACTGTCTGCATTACCCCAGTTTCTAGAAGACATGAAAACTAGTTTAAAGGAGAGAATTTGGAATAAACTAACCAGTTCATGCACTTGCCTCAATAATTGAGACTTATTCAATTTTAAAACCATGAAAAATGAAATCTTATAAAAAGGCCATTGAAATATGATAGAGAGGTATGATAATGACACCTGATAAAAAAAGCCATGTACAGTTTTAAAGCTGTGCCTTTTTGGTTTATGATCTCATGTATTTACTAATAAAATACTTTGATAAACATTACTCATATAGACAGGTCATAACAAAAACAGCAGATGTCAAAGAAAATGAAATGAGAGAAACCATATCTAATTATCAATTTAAAGATGCATATGAGTTTGGGTTATATTTTCTTGTTTGTTAACCTTCCTCAAACTGTTGCCAAATTTAAGACATTAGAATTGGCATATTTGAAACTAAAGGACTGAGATATTTCCAGTTTTCCTGGGTAACTCACCATAGTGGCATCCTCAATAATGGAGTAATTTGCTTGATGAAGGTAATGGTGCAATATATTACAGAGTAAACAAGAAGGATTTTCTTGCAAGAAACGAGCCACTTTGGTAAGCCTGTTGTACTTGCTTCTCAGAGGGAAGTGTACACTTTTATTCTAGATTAAAATAAAAACATTTTCAACATATGAACATACCTGCAAACAGAGCATCAATGACAAGATTTCACCTATGAGACAGCAAATTTCTAACCCCATTTTGAACCTCTGCAATAAAGATTTTCTGCAACAAAGATTTGCCTCATGGGTACCCACCTAATTTTAAATACCGCATGTGAAAAATCATTCTGGATGCATAATTATTTACATGAAGCAATAACAGAAAAGCCTAGATTGAAATTGCAGGCCTTATAAAGTTACATCTGGACTAAGAGACCAAAGCCAGCTGCAATTTCCAAAGAAACACTTTATTCCTAGTTTATTAGGTCATCCATCTCACTGTGCAAGACAGGATTTTAGTGTGGGTATCACATCAAAATCTTCCCACTAGATAGTGCCAATCAAACCAACAGCAAACAAAAACACTTGATAAAATATATACTAGGCACTATAGCTATATTTCTTACTCTTATTTTACCTGGAGATGCACTCCTCTAAGAGGAATGAGACTTCCTCACCTGCTGTAACAGCTCTGAAGTACTATGTACAAAAAGCACATCTTTTTGTGAATTCTTGTGACCAATTCCAAAGGCTCACAAGAGATGCTCTTAAGTTTGCCAGCAACAACATCCAGAATTCCACAAACTACGTGCTACCTATCACACTGTCCTGTTCTGATATGCTCATTGATTTTATAAAGGTCATTTACCTCTAGAGCTTCTGTCATAATGCACCCCATAACAGCACAGATTCGCAGGGTTCCTTCAGTTTCCAGTTTATTTAATGATGACTTCACTTGATCAATGGGAACAAGCCAAGCACCAACTGCAGGTGTTGCTGTGCTCAGGAGGTTCAGCTGCCTGTGGAGACAAATAAAGAGAAAGGGGTGTTCACAGGCAGCAGCAGCAATCAGCAGGATTTTCTGATGCTGTTATAAATGACAGTCAAATCGGTGGGACACTGATGCAAAGTAATAAATACAGACTTACTGCCCAGAAAACAAGAACTGGCAAGAAGTACCTGAGGCAATTTTTGTTTTACTCACTCACACACTCATGATTCTTCTCACTTTTACTATTGTCATTCCTTCCTTTCCCCATTTGTATTCCCTACTGAAATCATACAGTTTGAAATTCTCATCACTGACTGAATCCCACATGAAGTGTTACATGTCATGAAGGACTTTTGCTAAAGGGCTCAAGCAAGAGTAATAGAGTATTTTCTAATTTATGGCTCTTTACTGACAGACTGAAATATTTGGCTTATTCTACATAAACAATCTGAAAAACCAAATCTTAGAAAGACAGAACTTGAACTTTAAAGTGCAATGGCAGTCAGACCATGGATGATATCAGGTTGAATACCAAAAGCACTGAGCTGTTTTCTTCACTAGCATCTCACCTACTCAAAGCAAACATTGTCCCCTGCCTTTCCCCCTCAAACATTTCTATCTCACCAGAAGTTGCTAGTGAGGGCTTTTAGTTTCATTTGGGTTTTTTACTCTTCCTTTTTTTTTTCTTTTAACCACATCTAAGAATTTTTGAGCAGCACTTCCACAGAAATTACAACAGTAAAAAAGTGAAGCAAGTCTTACTGTGATATATACAAACTCAAAATTATCATTTCCAAAGAGGCTTCAAAAATTATTGAAATTCCATTCAGAACCTACCCAATACAAATGTGACTTAACAAAGCAGAACTGCCATTTTCTTTCTTTTAAACAGGGAAAAAAATATACCTTGAATATATATGGGCTGGGGAGCGCACATTGGTGGGAGCCGCAAAACTAAACCAAATTTCTTTGATTGTCAACTTCATGCTGCAGGAGTCAGGGGGAGGAGGCATCAAGGGGATATCTTTTTTCAGATCATCTGATTCAACTCCTTCATCCTTCAAAAACAAGGAATCATGAAGTTAGAAGGGAAATTGTCTTCCAAAATTATTACACTCAAAGGCACTAACATACCATACATGCTCATAAATTTTTTTTTTCATGTCATTTAGGTAAAGAAAAAATAACCTAATGCTGTCCACTAATCCTCCCAAAGGACCCTGCAGAAAGCTGGAAGTTTGGTGTCTAAGCAAACAGGATAAGTGACCAGTCATTTCTACCCAGCTTGAACACACCTGCTCATCTGAAACTGAATTTCCATTAATATCTGAAGAGGGACTGATTCTGTCACAAGGGAGGTTATCTTCAGACACATCAGTGTTGTAGCCACTACCAGTGGGGGAATCTGAGGAGTTGTTTGATGCAAGCAATCCGCCTCTTTCTGTGTCTCTTGATTTACCCATGACTCCAAATGTGTTATACAACACTGCCCCAGACTGTCTTCCCCCTGTAAAAATACCCAGACTGTAAAGGTTGGCAGCACATAAAGAGCTCTAAGTTATGCCCCATAGAAAAGATCTGTACTTAAGCAGAGAAATACACATGATTTTGGTTAAACAAGATGCATTACCATTTTATTCAACAGCTTATCACTACCATTTTGAGCTTCTGATGGTTTACCACAAGCAGATGAAGAGTACTCACATAAAGGCTTTTAAAATATTATTCTCTAAAAGAAAAATAACTTGGATGACAGAAAAAACACATTTACTGTGGGTTTTTTTTTACTTTTTGTAGCTAGCTTTCCCCTCCCAGAGCAAAATTCTGGCTCTATAATGTACCTCCTGTAGATAACGATCACTGAGTGATCACTGAAATCATCAATTTCAACCTTAAGTTCAGAAACTGATGAAACCAGTTGATATGAAATTATTTCACACTTTATTATTAGCGGTACTTACAACTAAAAATGTCTTTATTGTATAACCTATGAGATTTATTTACCACAGACATGTACTATTCAGTATCACCTAGATTCAACAAGTTCTAACCAAATAATTGCTAAGCCAGAAGACCTAAGAGTAGAATTGTCAGTAATCTCATAAAATAAAATAATATACAACCTTTAAAGGCTTTACCTTTTATAGTTAAATTTTCAATTCCACACTCAAACATGATCCAACCCCACTTCTCTTGACTAGGACCAATTCGAGCTACATCTGGAACAGCTTGTTGATCTGTTTCATCCACGAAAGTAAACTCATCCAACTCTTCCAAAGTAAAAAGAACTTTTGATTTCCCAAAAGGAATGGCTGTTATTGCACAAGTTCCAATATCTGTGAAAATAAACATATTTACTACTTTGTTCCAAAATGGAGAAAACTTTACATCTTGCAAAAGCTCTCTGAAGTTTAGAGTGTTTTGGGGGGTAGTTAGGCCTTGAGTATTCCTCAAACAGGAGGGGGAGGAAAAAAAAAGAAAGAAAAAGTTTAAACTTGAAGCACAAGCAAGAAAAATATGTACAAAAAACGAGGAAAATAGCCTTGCTCCTGGTGTGTTAATATGGGCAGGATAATTTTGAACTTTGAAAAAAATCCAAGCACTGAGCAATATTTTAAATCATTTTATACCTAAATGTCAAATACCTCAGGAAAAGAACTACGCTGAGTCACTTTATAGCCCTTCTAATCCTTACTCTCTGCCTCCAATTTATAACTGCATTCACTTTCAAAGTAAACATGAAATGCTAAGATCCTTAGAAAGGCTCTTCTCAAACCTTTTAAACAGAAGATGATGGCTTTTCTCAGTTAGAACTCCAAAAGTGGTGCTCTTGAATGTCTGTAGACTACTTGACACAGGGCACTACTGCTAACATTCTACCCACAGCTGAGTAAAAAGGAAGGTAACAATTTCTCTGTTTCGTTTTCCTCCAATTTCATTTGCTCACTCATCTTTGCACAACATTGGGATTTTCTGTTGTTTATTTATTTATTGATTGTGTATTTTTTAATCATCCTGGCTTTACAGAGTGCTTTCTCATGTCTAAAGACTCCTGTTCCTTAAGGAACAGAGTAAAAATTGGTATACATTCCGTCAAAACTAAGCAGTTCAACAAAAACTGCCTCTACTTTTGGTCATCTTTTCCTGGTTAGTTTTTCCAGGATCAGGAGTTATAGCAGAACTCATAGCTTCTTGAAGGCATTTCCTTAACACAAACAACAAAAAAGTCAATTGGGTAGAACTCATTTTCAGCTTTAGAGTCATTATAGCTACAAATCTCCAGGTTGTCATGCTGAAATTGCTGGTATGACAAGCACAATACTGAAAGTGTTAGAAAGGAGTAAGAAAGCAAACAAGTGTAATTCATTCCCTGCAAAAGGTGACAAAAAATGGTAGCTGAAAAGAGATCAGCTGGGAGGAAGGGAGCTCAGGCCTCCAATTCCAGCAGTGTGGGTCATTATTTACAGGGAAACACACATGTGCCACACAACCTTCTTTCAAGTTTGTCTTGACAGCTTTTAGTTTGCCCAAGTTTAAATCTAGCACTTTGTGGAATAGTAATTCATCCCAAACTTCTTTTTCAAGTGTCTGCAAAAGCTCTGGGTGCAAGTTGCTTTTTATTCACGTTGATAAGAAACTTCCAACCAAACTACAAGATCAAGACCAGCTGTAACCACTTCTATTAAAACTTAAATTTCCACATTTTAATATTTTCAAGTTTAATACCTGTTGTATCAAGACCTCTAAGCTGTCCATGAACACGATGGATGTTCAATTTAGCAGCAATTTCTTTTCCTTTTTCTGCTCCAGAATTGGATCTCAGCGAGCCAGAAGACTGGGGCTGCATTTTGCTGGTTTGGATGTAACGATCAAACGTGACAGAATTCCTCCCAGTTTCTGCATTGTTTGAAGGCTCTTCAACTATGCCCCTTTTCAATATCAGGGAGGAAAAAAACAGTTAAGCAAATCTCAAGACAAACAAAAACAACCAAATGAAATATGTCTGAAGTTTATGCCAAATAGTGACATGTACTATTCTCACCTGTTCATACGAACTTGAGTAGCAATTCTATCAAAACACAAAGCTACTAAGGAAACGTGGGTCACGGTTTTGCTGGAAGAAACTCCTGGGGATTCATCCACAGATGCTTGAAGTAAACACAGGTTCACCTGTACATAAAAATCCATCAAAGAGAAAAGACAGTTAGAAAAGCATGTTACATTAATCACTGATTTCTGATACAACCTTATCTTATACTTTCAGTGAAAAGAAAACTAAAACCATCACACCTAGAACATAATTTAAAGACATGGCAGCCAGTTACCCCTATGGTAGTTAATATTTAAGTACTGCATGTCTACCATCATAAAATTAAGCAGCTCAAGTATTCAAAACTCTAGTTCTCTAGCACAAATGCACAGCTTCACTTCAGCTTTAGAGGAACAAAGAGGGATGCAAAATAAGGGTAATTTTGTGAGGCACTTTCCTACTGATAAGTTAAAAAAAAAAAAATTGCTACCTTTGGAACTGTAACATTGGCCTGAAGACCTTTAATTGTCACATTATCTTGCTTAAGTGAGAGATTGGTCTGTGCTGGTCCCTGGTTTGTTATTCCTGTTGTGGTGGTGGTGTCTATTTTTGTTCCTCTGATGTCTTGCTTTGAAGACAACTTGAAGAGAAGAGAAAAGTAATTTATTAGCACAAACTCAAGAGTTGCCGAGCTCAGTAGTAACAGGAAATTTTATTAGCATTGAGGCAGAAAGAGATTCTGACTTCATTTTAGTCAATTTACCACGATTTCCAGAACAGGGGCTGCAGCACTTAGAGGTACAGTAGGTTGAAAACCGTAAGGGCAGCAGTGCCATTCTGCAATAAACTTGAACAACCAGACTTCAGCTGGAAGTTTGAATTCTACACACGTAGGTTAAATAAAACAACTTACTATGAAGCAAATTATTAGTGTCCACCACACTGTGAAGACTAAGAAATCATAAAATATAAATATGGTCATTACCCTTGGACAGAAAGAACACCTAATTCTGTAGAACTACCATACAATTCTTTTTAAGTTAAATTAATTTTTTAAGGTCTCAGATGAACTGCAAAAAAACCCACAGGCACTTTCACCACTCTCCCC
Source organism: Cyanistes caeruleus (assembly GCF_971803275.1). Lineage (NCBI taxonomy): Eukaryota > Metazoa > Chordata > Aves > Passeriformes > Paridae > Cyanistes > Cyanistes caeruleus. Next base: position 78,415,406 of record NC_141705.1, read on the forward strand.
AACTACTATAAAATAATAAATAACATCTCACTGAGATGAATGTAATGGTAACTTAAGAATACCAGCTATAGTAATTTCAAAGAACATAATGGGTCATTTGATCTCAGGTAAATTACTCTAGACCATCATCCAAATCCGGTAAATTTGGGTAAATAAAAACTACAGACCTTCAATCCTGTAAAAGATTTCTGGACAGTGAAAGACAATATGTATTTCTGAGTTATGAAAATGTATGTAAGTATGCATTCCAAATCAATATAGCATTTAGTTACTATATCTCAAAATAAGAAATTCAGTTAAAATATTTTATACATAAGACACAGAAAAGATTGCTCTCTAAAATCCATGAGGATTGCCCTTGTTCCTTCCTCACATTTTCTGAGAAGCTGGTCTTGCTGTTCTGCACAGCATCCCTCAGGACTTTGCAGTGCAGGTCATCCACGATTGCTGCCGGGTGCCGGGAGCTGGCACAGTGCACCATGGCCTCGATGTACCTGCCAGGGGGAAACAGCCACAAGAGACCACTGAGACTCCCAGTTTCACATGGCACACCATCAGCCACGTGTAATCAACACACAGAGGAAAAAGCAAGCACTGATAGACACAAAGGGCACTTCCCATTCTTCCAGCCACCTCATCGGAAATGCAGAATTACATCCGCTGGGCACCAGGCCCTGCTGTTCCATCAGCCACATTATTCAATCCTTTCACCAAAGCCTTTGCTGAACAGAACAGCTGTGATTTTCGACAATTTTTAGTCTAAATTTTTATTTTATCAAAATAAAATTACCTATCCAGTGCCTCTGCTACAAGAGGAGTCAGAACTACATCCACAGTTCCTTTTACTTCCACGATTGCCGTTGTCCGTGTCTGGAAGACTGGGTGATCCAACGTCCACTCCTCTGTTATTGTTTCATCATCTGTATTCTCTGCAGATTTCTTATCCAAAGGAGTGTAAGGTGTGCTAAAGAGGTCAAACACACATCAATGATCAGGCTTTGTGAAAACAAATACCAAAGTCTTCTGGTATCATTTCAATTCTTAATAAAATCCATATAATTTTTAAACAAAATCCACATAATAGAAGTTTCTTCTACCACATATCTTAGAAAGTACAAAAATACAATTCCAGGATAAGGCCCTCCCTCGATTCAAGTTCTGCTTCTGCAATGAAATGGATATTTGCCATTAGCACCTCCAAATTCATCTAAAGGAAATCACCATTTGTAATCTTGAAAAACGTACAAGTGAAATAATTTAATGCCTGCACTGTGTACTTTCTGTTTGACCAAACCCAAATATTTCATAATATAGAATGATTTGTTCTGAAATAGATCTGGCACCAAAAACTATTGCTGTAAATCAAATTTTGAAAGGGTTAGCGGGGGCGAAAGTATTTCAGGAGAGTACCAGGAAAAATCTACTCTTGAAAAATATGCTAATAATGTCAAACTGTGTTCAACTTACTTAGATGTTGATCCTGTAAGCTGCATGCCTCTGTCCAGTAATGAATTAGCTGTGAGACCCTGTTTAACAATCTAAGATAAAAGTGCAAAGAAGTTGATTACATTTCTTCCATATATGATAAAAACCCCAAGGGATCTTCAAAAAAAACTCCCCTTAAAGCTGTTTTTCTTAAAAGAACCCTTAGAAGCATATTCTCCAATACAGGATCCAGGAACTGCCAGGTTAGCTTTTTAAATTCCTTGAAAAATCAGATTACATTGCTTTTACATAAACATTGATTTACTGCTTTCAAAAACCCCTTCAAATAGTAATCTACATAAAGTTTGCATCAACACAAACCTTTTCTGCAAAATGATAACAAATCCAATTCCAAACACCTGTTTTTCTATCAAGTCATTTCCATTATTTTTCATTTATTTAATTTCAACTCCTTCCTTAAGCATGTATGCTCAAGTCCCTTAAAAAAAAACAACTTTCCTAAATCTGAGTCGGAATTTTATTTTGAAATAAAGCACTGAGGACCTGAATTATACTTTATCAGTATTAAATGTGCTGCTATTGCACTTCATTTGGGTTGGAAACGAAACTCACACAAATGCCCTCCAGCTGCATATCATTCAACAGGCAGCATTCTTAACTGCAACAATGATAATGCAGAACACGCATCCACAGAATTCTAACTCCACCTTTTTTTTGTCCCACAACCTTCCAGCCACTCAGGCCCATAACCTGAAGTCAGAAATTCAAGGTATTCTTCATTTTAACTAAAAGCTAAGAAACTTCAAGTTTCTTGTAGCTTATTCACACAAATGGTACTAAGCCATTTTAAGTTATTTTCAATTCTTACTCCTTTCTCTACTCCTCCGTCTTCCATACCTTAAAAGTTGGAACAGAGAGTTGCTCAAAAGATGAGGAACTTTCTTCACTCGTTGGTGTGTCGAGGTCTAAAGGGCGATGCAATGAGGATTTGGAAGTTCTTTTGTTAGTTGGATGCTTTACTGACCAGTTGATCACCTGGAACTGCGTCAGGTAATTTTGGTAACATGCCATTACAGGCTGCTGGGAAGTGATTTGCTCACGTTCCACAGTCTTCTCAGAGTCCAAGACATACATGTTGTCAACGTGCTCATCGTCTCCTCCCAGAGCTGAAACAAACGAAGCCTGGGAAGGATGAGTCTTAATTGGCAACGTTTTCATATCTTGACTGATTTCTCTATGGATTGTGCTTGTTAAGGGTCCTTCCACGCTGTGATAAATAGATCCCCTACTGTATTCAGTTTTCTGAGCTTGCTTTTTTCTCTTCTTCCTCCCCGGATAGGTTCCCGGGCCTTCATCGCTGCTTATTGGCTCAAACTCTTCCGCAGCTGAAAAATAAGCCTCGCTATCCGCCATGGACATACTGGAATCCATGGAGCGGTACTGGTGGAAGGAGTTTGAATCCGCTGACGGCGTGTAAGGGAAAGAGCCGAAGCTCCTCCTCTGCTTTGGGGAGTCCAGGACGTTCTCGTCGCTGCGGGACACATCGCTGCTGAATTGCACTCCCACGGGGACGGGCTGCTTGTCCCCGTAGAACGCCGCCGTCAGGCTCTTGGTGCTGCCCAGCCGCGCGGAGCACACGGACGCCTGTCTCTTCAGCGGGGACCTCATGGGAGACTGGCCCACAGGCCTCTCCTGGGGGCCAGGGGAAGCAGGCCGGCCCTCTGCACCCTCTGCCGTGGCACTGGGAATGGAAACAAACACTTCACTTGCTTGTTTCTTTACAAATGCTTCTCTTCCTACACTGTAGCAGCTGTCAAATGCATCAGTGATTCTGTGACTCTCTATTAACATAGCCATTATTTTGGTAACAATGGTTACATACTGAACTCTGCCACTTGTCTACATACAGAGGATGTAAAAACAAACATGTACCAGCAAGTGCTGGTGGGTGTCTTCACATGCTGGATTTTCTACCTTCCCCAGGTAACCGTTCCCTATTAGGGATCCAAATCAGCAGTCAAACTAGGAGACACATACTAGCGGCACCATTAACACTTGAAAAATTGCTAAATCAAAGGCTTTTCTTACATCTCATAGCATTCAAGAGTTGAGTTACATGCCTACCTGGACAAGAGTACTAACCTTCCGTGAGCATCTTCCCTTTTTGCACTGGGCAGGAACTCCTTCTGTCCCAGGTGATCCTCAGCAGTGGATGAGGGGCTGTCCTTCTCCCCTGCAAGCAAGGGCAGGGCAGCACTGGAGCTGCTTGTTTCCTCCGAAGAGGAGGAGGAGCTGTGGGAGCGCAGTGGCACTTGGAGGCTCAGGTGTTGTGCTTTCCTTTCCATTTCTATCCCCACAGATCTGCAGTCCCAATCTTTTCTTTTGACACCATTTGCTTTACCTAGGATCAGGGAAGGAAAAGCAAAACTGAGTATCTGATGACACAATGGCAGTGGACTCTTCCCTGACTACTGGAATAAAAATCATTATTAAATAAAAGCCCTGGTTTTGAAATGTGTGCACATCCCAGCATGTTGTCCTGACAGAAATTAATAAAATCATGTCAGCAAAACATCAGATTGTCTCAGTTGGCTCCTTCCAATGTAAGTAGAACAAGTCAAAAATGTCCTTTCAGCTAAGAAAGGAGGTGCATGCTAATATAAAAATCCAGCATATGAAAGCTTGCTCGAGCTCTGTCTGCTCTTAGAAGGGGTCAGGCCACAAGAGCCTGAGCAGTTGTAGTTATTAATCAGATTCATAAACACTAAAAATAGCAAAATGTTAAGAAATCATACTTCTGGGCAAAACAGAGTAAAAATACAGTGCATTCTCACCATCCAAAATTTTAGGAATCTCCTTAGTAATTATCCATTCTCCTGGCTGCAGTAAAGACTGCCCATAAAACATATCAGATTCTGCACTGGTGCTTGAGAAAGCAGAGCTGCTTGAAGGTGTCAGTTCCTCAAGTTTGAAAAAATCCAGTCCCGTTAAGGTGCCACCGAAGAACCGACAACCTCCGAGACAGCCACACTTGTTCTTGCTTCTCTTGTTTCTCAAATTATCATCAGGCCACAAAAACCACAACCTACAAAAGGCAGAAGAGCAGAACATGACCATGCTGAAGCTCATTGAAAGCAAGATGAACAAATATCCCTCTCAAACGCACCTCCACCGCATCGCTCACCTCTTGGTTCTGTTATCGTGTGTTTCCAAGAAATGCCTCTGCACCTCGTGTTTAGAGGGATGATCTGCAGCTAAAGCAATGTCAGCAGTGACGAGGCCCAGGTTGACAGAGCCAGCTTCCAGCCAGTATGCCCTCCTCAGTATTGGCTGCAGGCCAGTTCTGCAGTTGTTCACCTGCTCGACGTACTGCCTGAGCTGCAGGTCCTGGATGGCAGCGCTGACGCCTTCCCCGACAGACTGGTTGTGGAGGTTGCAGTTTGCAATGCGTATGGCACCCATCTGAAAACAGGATTTAAACGGGAACTCTGGCTATTTGTCAGTGAAACAAAGCAAGAGTGGCCTTAAACCAGTTAACACATCACATACTGCAGCCCAAAAAGATCTCAGCAAAATTCTCTCTGGGGAAGCAGTTTTATATGCAGGTCTGCACACACACAAGAGAAGGCAAGCTTGGAAATTAATCTCAGCCACTTTTTACATAACAGGAAAATAAAAAAGTTACTAAGAAACATCCCTTTGTAAACAGATCAAAACAGAAAACAACTGTCAATAGACATTGTCAAGAAACTTAAAAAACTTAAATCATTAACTTCTTCGCTGACATCTAAAACCCAAAAAAACTGAAACTTTCAAATTGGTTTAGTCTTCAAACTTCACATAATCTGAACACATTGGATCAAGTTTCCTGCACAGCTTGAGTCCTCTCCAAAACATCACCATGAAGCACCTGAAATTTCAGAGGAAGTTTTCTAACTCTAAATCAAGAAAAGCTGAAAGTTAACCCAGCCATAGAAGAGCTACCTAAAGGGTTAATATTATTGTTTCTCATCTCTGTCACAGATTATAAAGGACTACTGAAAACCTTTTCTTTTTCTTTTCTTTTTTAATTTGAATGAAACACATTCAGGATATAATTTTCTAGAGTGGTTCAGGTTATTAAGCTGCCTTTGAAAGTACTGCCATTCATATTTATGCCTGCAGACACCGTTAATATTTATGATGGTGCTTTTTAATATTGGATTCAAAAGAATTTGGAGGCTCAAACATATTTTTTACTGCCACAGGGCAGCAAGCCATTCAAATGATGAGATATCACGTCATTAAAAAAATATTTAAAATAATTACCAGTGCCCTTTAGTTAGATTCTTGCTCATAATGTGAATCTGTGCCCAAAAGTTTTAATTTTAAGTCTACCATTTAAAACTGCATTTATTAACTAACAGCACAATTATTACTCAGCTATGTCAGCATGGCAGTTTTCATCTTTTCTGTTGTTATCATAACTCACCTGTATCCAAACTTATATTTTGCTACACTGAGTAAATTATTCCTTTTTTTTGTTGTTGTGCAGTAGGATAACAGCTCTTCTCTGTACAGCCCTTTTTGAACAGGGGATTCAGTCAGGCAGTGGCAAAAACACTTTTCCTTTCTCTACCAAGGATACATCTAAATTCTCCACAGAGGATCATGAGTTTTCCAGCATTGACTTGTACATGATCCACATCAATCATCTCCATTTGCTGAATTAATAATTCACAGCACAAGTTCTCATCAACTCTCGGGTACAAACACTGAGATTTATATTGCCTGAGGTATTCTCAATTATTTTACACCAACCCTGCAGCTTCCGCTTTTATTTTAGGAGACATAAACTCCTCCTAACCATTTGCCAACATAATTAATGGAATTATTAAGTAGAAGCCAAATCCACCTACTCCTGGACCAGTCCATGATGACCTTTCATCGCTTTAAAGTTTTAGAAATTCTGCTTAATCCATTGCATGCAAGCAGCCATCAATTCAGGTGGATATTCTGTCAAAAAAATACAAATTGACGAAGTATTTTAAATGCTGTTAAGAGAAATATTTTACCTTGATGTTGGTGGCACAGCCATGTTCTACCACATACAGATCTGCTCCATCCATGGCTAAGCGCGTCATTGTGTACTTTAAGTCATCTGACGTTGGGCATGGCCCAGGCACAGAGTTTGTCTGAAGGAAAAGGGAAAGAACAAAGGAAAATAAATACAGAAACAACTATTAATTTGTGCCAATCCTTTTTTTTTTTTTAATGTTGTGGTAACATTAAGGGTGGATTTCTGAAGTGTTCCAGAGAACCTGTGCACGTCCAGTGAGCAGTAGGGATGGATGAAAAGGTACCTTTGGGTCACAAAAGCGGCGATCGATGCCGTGCTGGCACAGGATTACGGATTTGGGCCTCTCCAGCTCAAACTCCCGGCACACCACGTGGAACACAAAGGTCTGCCCCCATTCCAGAAGACAGGCGAGCTGTAAGCAAACAACAGCACACAGTCCATCACCAAAAAATGGACTTGTGGTGTTCCATGGAGGACAAAAAACAACCCCAGGGGCTGGGATGTGAACAGGAGGCCTCAGCACCTTCCTGCTACTCAGGCCTGGATTTTATTTTTGAATGCACCACAACACGCAAGTCTGTACTTTTTCACGGAAAAGCACAGTGACATTAAACGATTTCCTACATTATTTCTTAATAAAAGGCAGCAGTTTTTGCTCTTACAGTCAGCTAGGAACTTCATTGTAAAGACAGAGCTCCCCCAACTTTATCACAAAGAATAGCTAAAGGTACTTCATTACCATTCGTAATTTAAATGTCAGATTTGCTTCTATAAAAGCAACAAAGTAACATTTAGAAAGCACAGGAGGAAACTGGCTCAACAAAACACTGCTGATTCTTGCTAGACCTAGTAATTAGCCTACTGTTGATTTAAGTCTTTTATATAGTTAGCTAGCTCATAAAGGAAATGATTCATGACTGTCTGTCTCTGTTATGAGAGGGAAATGGGTTTTCTTTGGCTTGCCAAAGGAAAGGGCACTTAAAATCAGCAGTAATTTGAATGGAATTTAATCTAGCTATGACTGTCCTGCACAGAATCTCTCCTCCTCCGTTCAGCGTAGTCTCTTCACAAATTCTTGCAATACATCACACTAGGGAAGGAAAAAAGCCAATGAACCTGAAACAGCAAATTCAAGTGCTGACAATTTTAAAAAAAAAAAAAATCCTATATGATGTATACAATTGAGAATGGCTTTATAAGGGAAGAAAAACCTTCAGTTACATTAAGCCTTAAGAAATGTTCCTGAACCTTGGAGTAGTTTGAATCAACTAAGTTTAATTTTGAACCATAGAGCAGTGGAGCAAATCCTACAGATCATCTAAATCAGTGGCAGCATTTTGGGAAGTACCACCACAAATATCTGTATATGTAGAAAACATCTATTCTTTAGATTTACTAAACTTGCTTGTATGCCTTATTTTATTTGCTGCAGAAGTCTCCCAGTGAAATATGTGCTTAATCCTACAAAATAACACCAATTTTTAGAGGAATAAGAAGATGTAGAAGTGCCTTAAAAAAATAATTAAAGCAAATAGTAACTAGTAAATAGAATGTATGTACTTCTTTTGTGCCTCAGAATGCACTGGGCAAAGCAACCCTTTTCTAAAGGTTTGGCAGACCACATGAGAAATAAATCAAAATCATCTCCCTGGTGTATACTTGCAGCCATTCACCTAGATGGAAAGACAAATGTAACATAAATGGCAAAATTAAAAGGGTTTAGTGCTAAGACTGACCTAACAAAGTGCAATACTGGGAAAGCAAACTATGTTCCAGTGAGACCAAGGAGCAGAATTTATGCAGTGAGCAGCTACTCCTGAGGCCTGTCCATACTATTCTCCCACCAATGATCTCCTTTGCCTCCTGCTTTAAAACATGACTGTGGGAATGGCTCATCTGGCATCTCCTATCACTTTACGGAAATTACAGAAACAAAATAGATTATAAAGCTATAAAGTAAAGGTTACTTCAGGCACAGATCATGCAAATCCACGCTATGCCAGTTTTAGAAGGAAAAAGAACACTCCAGCACTTCAGACTGGTTTCTAGATGGTACCTGTGGTGCTGTCACTTTGGCTGTGAGGCTTCCAGCCTGCACATCTATCAGCCAGGCGTATTCCAAAGTGTCGCTTCCCAGGGGCAGCCCTTCCGCAGAAAACATGGCGTGGGCACGGAGCTGCAGGCCCGACAGGCTGATGTGACCCTCCCGGAGCACCTCGTCCACTGCAGGGCGCTGCCAAGGACAAGGAAGCGGGAAGAAATTCTTGGAAAAGATGCAACACTGGCCTAATTTAATCCTAGCTATTTTACTGATAAAATGCCCCAAAAAATCTGGACAAAAACAAAGATTTTTTTATAAAATATGCATCAGAATTTTCTTATGATTCATAAGTCTCAATAAAATCTTTGCACAACAGGAAAATTCCTATCAAAAAAAAAATTTTTAAATCAACAAAACTTCCACAATAAAGCTGCACAAACACTGGCTGACTACCTGGTAATTGTCATTCAGAAACAGATTCACTGGAGACAGTACAAGCTGAAGCATTGTTTCTCTAAATCCTTTCTTCATCTCAAAACACAGCCTCTCCAAGAAAGCTGTAGGGCACTCTGGACCATCTGGACTGCAATGCTGAAATAGAAAATAAACACATCTATTTCAGAGCCTGAAAGTACATAACACAGTTGAAACTTTACTCTTAGTTGCAAACCTGTGAGCAGGAAGTATGCTCATTTTCCTCTAAGAGAATACTCAAAAAGAAGCCTGTGCAACTTCAAACACCTTTTGACAACGGCATAAACAGCAATTCAAAAATATTTGGGTGAACCCCATGTTTTATCTGGATTTTTTATTCCTGGGGTTCCCTCAGAACTGAGGTGGACAGACCACACAGCACCATTAGAAGACAAATTCGCTAATCAGCGGACAAATCCTAATGGTTGATCAAAAATACCACACAAATCAAGTTCTGAGAATAACAAGCATATTAAAAAAACTATCCAGTTCTGCCTCCCAGATAAGCAAAATAAATCCTGTCCCAAAATTGTTTGGAGAGCCACAGTTTCAGCAGAGAGTATCTACACATTTTGGTAAGCACCACAGCAACTAAATGTTGCAAGCAGTTAAATATGGATCCAGATTATGAAACTTTAAAAAAAAAATAAATTCTTTTATGATTATAAAGTACTTACCACTGGCAATCTCCCATGCACTTTGTACAAATTAACAAGCACAGTGATATCCCATGGGCGTAAAGTAAGAGGGTGAACGGGCTTGACTGAAATTTCATTTTCTTTTTTGTCATTTTCCACTCCTACAGCTGTCCAGCCAGAGCTTGAGGATGTTGATAGGGACAAAACAGGGCTTGAAATGACCTCTTCAAAATCAGTGTACATGTCATCTTCCCCAAAATAATTTTCCTAGGAAAAAGAATTGTTATGATCATACAGAAAACAAATGAAAAACATGCAGGCAATCAACTGAAATACAAATCAGATCTGGTTATAATCCTCCTTAAAATATATATATAGATGCTTTCATTTTATGAAAGCTGGATAGCTTAAACTTGCAAATTTATAGGCACTGTGCTTTAGAGAAAATGAAGGCAGCTCAGTAGTTCTCCCAATACTGGTATTTGAGATGCATGCAACACAAGTAACTGTTCTGAAATATTACTGACACTTTTAAACTGATTTTGTGCTTTTAAAGAAACAGAACAGAGTAAGAACACAAAACACATCCTGCAGAAAGTCACCCTCATTCAATTCTCTAAACCTTTTTTTTTTCAGCAAACTTAAAAGTCTTAAGCATGGTTCTAAAATATTAGGTCATAAACATTTCTTGCTTGGGTCTAAAAGCCACCTTGTGTCTAAGCAAATCCTCTTCAACTATCTAAGACCAAAGTAAAGCTGCCAAATTCTACTGGGAAACAAAAAATCCATCAGGTTTCTGGCAATTTATCACATCTTCTCCCTTAAAAGTAAAGCTAAACTCTCAAGAAGAATTTTCTTACAGTGATTTTTAATAAGGCAGACCCAGCAGAGGGTCTGGAGCAGTAGGAGCTCCACTAAGTCACTCCTGACAACTCCTGCTGCAATTGCCAGGACCTATAAATCATTCATTTCCAGACAGTAAACCCTTAGCAGGGTGTGCTACACCAAAAAACCACCACCCGAGATTAGAAGGCTTAAGAAAGCTGCATGGACAATGTGTGTCCAGGGATCTCTACCATGTATTAAAAAAACATCAATGAAAACAAACTGAAAACAACCACAAGTCAGGAAGAGAAACATAAAAAGCCCTGCTAGAAATCTTTCAAAAGATGGTCCCAGCGCAGCTGGACCAAAAGTTCCAAAGAGAGTCACAAAAATGCTAAAAAGAGCAATAAATGCACATTTTCATAAACAAGCTATTAATCTAAAATTTCTCTAGAGAATTGAAATAGAAGAGCTAAATTTTTTTGTGAGAAATCTGCACCTAAAAATGAAATAATTATAGAATCAGTGATCTAATGTAGTACTGTTTGCATTTAGCTCCAGAGGCAAAAAGAACTGAAAATGTGCTGCTTTGCTTGAAAAGCCAGAGCTCCCTCATGAATTTAGGGGCTTCAAAAAGAGGGTTCAATAAACAATTCAAACATGGATTCATTTGCTCTGTACCAGGAGAAATCAAGTCTTCAAGATGCAGTACTGGCCTAATTTTAATCCTATTTATTTTATCGACAAGATTAAAAAATAATGAGTATATATTCAAGTCCTATACTCTACAAACCAGTATTTTCTGCTATTACTTGCTTATATGCTGTACCTTATACAAATTAATGAAAATTACTGTTTCAGTGAGTCCTGATATTGATCACCTGTCTCAGAAAATTCCTCAACCTCTGCTCCAAAATGTCAGCTCCAGAAGCATTACCTTAGCCTAGATCTGCATAGGTTGATACAGATGTTCAGAGAAAAATAAACAAGCAAAAACCCACCAAAAAAAAATCCAAAACCCCAAAACCACACACACAAAGAAAAAAACAACCACAAAAATCAACCAAACTCCAAGCATTTTGCTGTTAGTCAGACAGAATGGACACATTCATCTGCCCTGGCTTTTATCACCACAAGGGAGGGTGAGAGAGATGGGAAGGAATTAAACTTAGACACCCTAAAAAAGAAAATTACTTATGGAAGAGGAGACAGAAAAAAACAAACAAACCCAAACACACATTCTAGAGCATAATAGATTAATGTCAAGGAAAGGACACATAATCCTTCTCCAATATTCACTGAAGAAGCTTTTTAAATTAAGCTTATTCTCATGTCCTTCCCCAGTCCCCTCCATGATCCTAACTCCAGAAATGTCATGGAATCTAATTAAGAAAAACAACACACTGCAGAACTTAAAATGCACCAAAAGCATGGGTTCTGGTATAACTCTGCATGAATACTGGAGTTTAGATAAGCTCTAATCGTAATCATGGAATATTTTTTTATTTTATTAGTGGAAAATCGAAAGAAGAAATTTTCTGCACATGTCCAGAACATGCAGTATTTCTTGAAAGAAGAATTATGCTGATATGGGTGTATAAATATACATATATATATATATATATATATATATATTTGTAAGAAGTCTTCTCCCAAGCTTGTGACAATAACATTCATTCCAGCAATACCAGATCACCCAAGTAATTCTAGACTAGAACTAGTGCCTACCAAAAGTTTCCATCCAAATTCACATATTCTTCAGAATTCAAATTTTCCATTTCAGAACTAATTCTTCCCTTTTCCTACAAATGGCCAACCCGTAAATTTTACGAGTGGTGCTCCTCTGCCTACCTTTATGGAGAGAAAGGCTTTGAGCAAGGGTCCATACAGGGTTATCTGGGAATCTGGGGAGAGTTCCAGCTCCACGTGGAGCTTATCCGGGGGCAGCTCCGAGGGGTCGAGGGGAAGGCGGGTGGAAGCTGTGGGAGATGAAATCACACTGTCGGTGGTTTTCTGCGACGGCCTTAGCACAGATAACATTGTTTCTTCCATTTCTGACACTTGGGAGCAAAATGAGAGTAGAAAACAGATTTTGATTACAACTTAGGCCTCTGTTGGACAAAGTTCAGCAAACAGGAATGTGTATTAAATATACAACTTTTGGCACCTAATTTGTATAGTTACATTAGCGTATCTGTGCTACAGAACTGGTTTTTCATCTCTGGTAACTATGGGAAGAAAATATTGAATATTTTAGTCAATGTTAATTATGCAAGAGAAAAACAATCCCTCAAGTTCTGAAAAAAGTATTTAGTGTATTTATCTTGCTTTTGAAGTTAAACAAGGACATGCTTTCATTTCAGCAGAGCAGATTTCCCACAACCACACAGCTACTGCAGGATAAACAAGAAAGAATAAACATGCAAAGTGCAAAGCTGTACTAAAAATCTACTCTGAACTAGTAGCTCTGTAGGCCAAAATTTTGTCTCCAACAACTCAGTTACTCTGGTCACAAAACAGTTTGGAAATTCAAATCTTATTTCCTACCCCTTCTTTCTAGTTGGAGATAGGAACAAGAGAGCCCAAAACCTGTCTGTCCTAAGTGAGGAAAGGCAATGAGAATGTAGTGAGTAACTGGAAAGGTTTTGGGGATGTGAACTGATTGCTGGGGAGTAGAGAACATTATGGGGAAACCATCAAAAATTGATGCTCCAGCTGGAGGAAGATTTCAGGTGCCAGTTTATCAGGAAGAACTGGCATGTACACAACTACAGACACCTGCAGGCAAAAACCTCCAAAGCTTGAACTCCCCATTACAGTTCTTGCTCAGTGCTTGCACACTGTCTTACAAGTTACACATTAGCCAAATGCTGCAGTGAGGTGACCACTTTCTATGGAAACTGCATCTTTTGTAGTGCAACATATTTCTCAGAGTTTTATGGACCAACTCAAAATGTGGATGTTGCTACTGCAACAAACAGGTTCCATTGGCACCATGGAGTGGGAGTGAGGTGGACTGCTGAATTAATCACTGGAGGAAGTTGTAGATGAGTTACCTGTGTATGTACAAACTTGCAGATGCAGGTTTCAATTGCTGCGATTAAGAGGAAATGTTCTCAGAATGAGAGGAACGCACATTTGACACTAGCTGACAGTCTCACAAGAGCACTTAATGAGCATCTGCAAAATCAAACTCACCTTTTCTGCCTCATCCTCGCAAATTAGAGCTCTTTTAGATGTCAATTGTTGGAACTCAAACCCTAAAAATGCCATCCAGCATGTCTCCTAACACCTGCTGATTGTGGACCTATCAAATTAGCCCTCATTATTCTTCTAACATCTCCATCAGTTCTGCTTCCAGAATCTCAACCTGAAAGATTTTTATGTAACCCCATAACTTCCTGCATACCTCCCTCTGCATTTAAATTAACTTACATTAATCTCTGTGTTTATAACTTTTTTTTTTTTTGCAAGCACACACTTATAGGATATTTGTCTAGAAGTATTTAGACAGTTCAAATAAATTCCTAGATATTAGAATTTGACTGACCAGTCCAACAATCATTTCTGATGGTTCACTTTAACAGTGAACAATGAAATCTCAGTTTGATACCCATAAAAGGAAGACAATATTATTGCACCACATATATAATGTATTTAAACATTTAAATCATAAGATGAGATCACAACATCCAAAAGAAAAAAAAAACTTAGAAAAGCTAAAGAACATGATATGGCCAAAAATATTTGACTTCCTATTTAATATACTGATGTTTAATATACCAAGTGATATTTTAACTTTTGCAACAACCCATTTAAGAGATACACTTTGTTAAGGACAAGGAGAAGTGAACTGCAGACAGCATCCTCTTTTTTATACAGGGAACTGGGACACATCCTGAAATGCAGCAGTATGGAATGTTGTCAGGTTTTAAATCAATCCCAGTGCATTCTAATGATCAACACATTCCCTTGAGACATAAAACAGCAATTTAGTTCCAAGTTCATTTCTGCAGATGGAAGCAGCGTGATCCCAAGTCCCAAATGACCCACGCTAACAAGGAAAAGGTAGTGGCACTTACAGGATTGCTTTAACTGCTCATCTGCCTTCTGAGGATAAATTGGGTGCCAGGAGTAGTCAATTGTAAACACAACACTTGGGACCGTCCAGCATTCAACCCATCCAGCCCTTTCAAAAGGAAACAGCACCCTTTTATTTCAAGCACAATACTTCCTTTAGGTATCTTTAAAGCAACCTCAAAAGTTCATGAATCACAAATGAAATAAGTAAGAAGAGTCAACATAAAGATATAAATACATATATAAATATCTCAATTAAACTCACTCTTCTTGAGTAATGTTCCTCCATTTGGGCTTGCCTGTTTTCTGACCGCTTTGACATTCCGCAGAAATACAAGACTCGGGATTTATTTTATTGGGCTGACAATCCTTCACTAGCATAAAAAGGGAATATTTACTAGGATGGCAATCAGGCAGATACAAATGAAGATCAACATCTTCTCCCTAAAAATCAAACATCAGCAACAGGAGAGTTAATTTGCATTCACTTCATGGGTAATGCTCACGCTATTTTCATGTTTGTATGTGCCATCATCCTCATTTTACAGGTCAAATTAGACAAGAATTCTGTTGCCCATCAAGTTTCAGTACAATCCCAAGAGCTCTATAGTTCTGGATCTTTACAAGTCTAGTACCTTGCACATAACCAGAGCAATCTATAAAACACTGGAGAGCAACAGGAGATCCCTGTTCTTCTGTTGTTCAAACCATACTGCAGAAATTAAATAACTAACCCAAGCTTACTCCACATCTCAACAAAATCACACTTGAAAAAGAAAGAAACCTATAAAACATGGATTTCTTTCCTATCAAATGATACCAAATTAGCAACATCACCATCAACTAGTTTTTTATTTTTAGCAGCAGTAGACAGCCTCTATTGTAAGGAAGACAAAAAGTACAGTAATTCAAAGAATTATCTGCATATGTTAAAAACAATTTGTGATCATTATTAATGCTACAGAACCTCTTAAAAATCTGGAAGATGGCTTTCCAAAATGGTTTGGGAGTAGCTAGTGCAGTATTCAATTCCACCTTTGATTTTCACATTTCATAAATAAAGAGGAACAAAATTCCAAGTGATAAAACACATAGACTGACACACAATTTAAGTATATATAATAAATATACATACTAAATATCTATCTACATGTATGTGTGAAGCATATGCATGTTTGTATTTTTCAGAAATATTTTCATTTTTGTCTATATATGTGTGTATATAAATTAAAACAGCCTATGATTAAATGCTTCACACAAGAAAACTGAAACCATTTACCTCTGGGTTACTTGAAGAAAAATTCTATGAACTGGAAGTGCAAAAGACTATTTTTATTTCAGGAAAGAGTTAATTCAAAATTTCCTGATTCAAGAAAGTAAAGGGAGCTGTCTCACATTTATAAGACAAAAGATCTTACCCTTAAGGAGAATCTAGTATTGCATGTGGTTGGAACAAAGTCAGTGAAAGGCAGAGAAAAAACAATGTTCAGGGTTTCTCCACAAGCTGCTAAATAAACTGGGAGGGAAAAGGAAAAACTAATTAGTCAAAATTACTCCCTATTTTGTTCTTAGATGAAATATCAAACATACATGTAGAAATTATGAAAAGATATTAAAGAACTCATATCACTGAATATTGCCATTTAACTACACTGTACTTAGAGCAATAAATTACAGTAATCAATTATTCTGGAAGTATTTACTGCCTACAGCTCGTTCTTTCTAGAAAGACACTGTACTTAGCACAAGGAAATCTCAGGCAAACAATAAAATTAACTATAATATCTTGATGCTTTTCTTTACTCAGCAGGTTTTGGGTATAATTCTAGTACTTTCTCTCTACATATATTTATATACACTGTCTTTTGTTGATGATTTTTGTTGTATATGCTACTTCTTCCAAATTATAAAAAAAGTGATCTCACCATTCTCCTGTTGTTTGGTGGAACAGTCAATCCAATTGTGCTGATTTGCTGCCCAGATCATTTCAAACTGATGGAACATGACTTTGAAGTTCCACATATATGGAACAAATGAAAAAATATCGGGTGCACTGTCACTTGACCAGTCTTGGATCAAATCTAGAGCCACACCAAGCAAGAAAAGGTGAGTTAGAAGCTATCAGGTGAGTGATTTCTTAGGATGTTCATGTTGGAGAAGTTGATGTTGGCTCTGACCACAGCAGCAGATTACACTGGGCACTGTGGCACTACCCAGACAATGGCTCTGGTCTCACTCAGGGGATAACTTCATTAGCATGGCACCAAGCCTGCACTAATTAAACCTTCCTCCCAGCAGGGCTAATTAGCCCAGGCAGCACCACAGTGATGGGGCTGCATTCTTTCCATTACTGCAGCTGGAGCTTCCAGCAACAGTTGGGTGGTGCTATACCACCTTGCATTGCCTTCTTCCTCACAGCCAGAATCCTGAGGAGCAAATTACTTTTCCTCATCATCTGTCAGCCACAGGGACAGAATCCAAAGCCCAAGTAGTTGAAAATGAGCCAAGCAAAGAGAGATATCAAGAGAAATCAACATCATGGATGATAAATATTAAGCAAATCCGTAGCCGTGGTAAGAGTTCTAGTAAGAAATAAATTTAGTATCACTTAACTGCAAATCATATTTATTTAGATATTAGAAAATTAAATTATTTGTGTTTCTACTTAAATGCAAGAGTATCATGTAGTTGAACACTCTTGAATAGGTATCAGAAACTTTGTCCTCAAAAACAATTTGTTGCCTTAAATAGGTGAAATCAGAGAACCTGACCTTGCACAGCTCAGCAAAATTTGAAAAGAAATCCCAAAGAAAGAATATTTGACATATAATTTATTTAGCAAAGAGGTTACCTGTAAAGAAGCTCTTCTGAGCAAAGATGAAATGATAGGTTGCTTTATAAACCTCCAGCTCACACTGCCATGTCTGTGGCATGTTCCATATCCGGGGATAGCTGGCATTAATGTGGAACTGTGGACAAGAAATTAAAGCATTAGGATTACCTGAAAAGACGACAATGCCCGACCCTGTCTCTCAGCAGTTTTCACGTATGTACCCTACTGAATAATTAAAACTGTTTTCCTGCTGAGATGAACAGAAGGCCCTTCCAGTTCCTTAATAATTTAATCTCTGTCTTTCCTTCTGTGTTTGAAGGTCAAATGTTAGTATATTCATTTATTTGGAAAGGTATACTATGAATTTCAGATACATATGCTGCTGTAGATGTACAAAGCAATTTAAAAAGCAACACTTTCATCAAAGGCATCACTTTTGACAACACACCAAAGGAAAATCCCCCGGAATATTTTTCAACCATTGATATATTGTTCTAATTCACACAGTTAAAAAAACTCAAGATAATTTAAAAACCCATAAGAAGGGTAATCTACACAATTACAGTACTGCAGAAGTGAAATATTAGGCAAACAAAAGAATAATGCAGTATCAAACCTGTCTCAAGTAGTTCAAGCACACTGGAGTGCTTTTAAGTACTTGTGCACACACATCCTTTAGCAGAGCTAGTGTGTGTAATAATTGATTAAGGCAAAGCCTGTATGAACATGTGGCTACATAGCAAATGAAGCAACATTTGTAAATCCATAATTTATACACCAAGTTAGTGCTTCTAAAGTCACTAAAGGTTACACACATGCACTATTATTATGTTGGTATATATAAATGCCTTATATATTTAGGTCTTGCAAGACACGTTAAAAAGGCATTTTCCTCCATTAAGAAACTAAAGACTGCTCCAAAGAAAAATAAATATGTTCTTTATTAAAAATCCTCTAGAGATTGAGGCTTTATGCTTATTAATGCACACTTACAGCCAGCATTTCTGCTTCCAAGAGAGTCCTGTACTGCATGCTGCTGGTGGCATCCACGTGGAGGAGCTGCCCTTTAATTGTAGGTGAATAGCCTGGCAAACGAAAGTTATCAAATGATCATTTAGACACAAGAGTTACACCAGTATTTAAACAATTTTTACCAGTGATTTCAGCATTCCACAAGAAGAAAATTCTGATGGGTATTTGCCTTAATATCTTGCAGTGAACTCTACAAGGAAGTATTTTTGTTTCTTTCCTTAGGAATATACATCCCAAGATTGTAAAGGAAATACACTTAAAGACATTCACACACACAGGAATTATGACAACTATCCAGGAAAAACAGTAGGGAAACAAATCAGTCTTAGCCTCAACTCACCATTTTCACTCACTGTCATGGGAATATTTATTTCCAAATAGGATCCTGCACCAACGTTTACATGTACAGCATTTGTTTCCTGCATTACAAGAAAGCAGAACAATGCAAATGTGATTTCTAGGTTTATTTATGCCTCTGGCTGTCATTATTCACACCTGGATTAAAGCACCTGATGATTAAAGTCTTTCTTGCCTTCAGAAAAATCACTAATGAACTATCAATATGCATTGATACAAAATAACACAGTTTTTAGGCTGAACAAATACTGACTGAAGTCCAGGTTAGAGAAACAGCATAAAATAACTCTGATCCAAGGCCTGGGAGGGCAGACTACTACACATTTCTAACACTACAATTCTGACCCTTTCAGACCCACCACAAAACAACAAAACAGGTGTACAATGAAGTGATGCTGTATCCCATTTAGAAGAGTAGCAACAAGGAGAAGAAAAATCCAAATTCCTACACATACAAGTTTTGTTCCCCCCAGTGTCATTCCTTCATTCAATATCAGAAGCAATTGTTTTTTCATCATGGTGAAATTCTTCATCAGAATGTAAGATTGCACAGGACATACCCAGATCATGAAGCCCCAAGACTGTAGGAGTTGGCATGCCTTAAGATGTACCTTGAAAGCTTACAAGCAACTTAAAATAATGCCTCTCAGAATACATTTCTCTTTAAAGAGTTTGCTCATAATTATATACAACTAAGACAAAAATCAGCCAGCTTTTAAAACATAGCTCTGTAATAAACACCTAAGACAAATCAAACTGTGCACAACCAAAAAGCACAGTACAACCACACTAGACAAAGTTAATTTCTTGATAAGGTTTCATTATTTACCCTGTTCTTGGTAAAAAGCAAATCAATAGTGGCATCTGCAATGATATTCATCCGCAGTTCAAAAGCAAGGATCTGCCTTGGTTTCCCAGGCTGAGCAATTTCTGAGACTTTCATAACTTGATAGTCTGGTGGGAAGAAAAACTTCCACAAGCAATCCCTAGTAGAGAAGAAGAAAAAAAGGAGCTGTTTTTGGTTCACAGAAGAAACATATATATATGTATTTATGCATTTACTTGGTTCATTTAACTATATTCCTCTTAGCTGAGTCTTTAGAGAACCAGTGGATGTGATAAGGAAGAATGTTTGTTGAAAATCTTCATCATGGGAGCCTTCCAACTCATTATTGAAACCTCCAAAAGCGTCAATGGCAATAAGATAACTTTCAGACAAAAGCCATACATTTTAATTCAGAACGCAAGCAAGCCATGTTTTTCTTCTTATTTCTAATCCTTGGTTTACAAAATCTGCTACAAAAGCACAGTAGGAAGTGATATATTTATTCTTCATTTTCTGCCTAAATAACTGATGTAAGCCCAGAAATAAAGACAATACAAAACTTTAGGACCTCAGAATGGAAACCACACTTCTACAGATTTATAGGTGAACATGCCATGAAACACAGCAGATGAATATGAAGCACAAGACAGAAGACTGATGAAGCACAGACAGCACCGCTTGCATAGATCTCAAAGGAGGGGAATTCCTTCCTGCACCCAACACCTGGCTGTTGTAGCAGCTTAAAAGTTTCTAAACATCCATGATCTAGTCATGCAAGATGCAAAAGTGTTCCTAGTATGTATCTAGGAACTCTATGCACTCTGCACTCAACTGCTTTCTACTGAGCCAGTTAAGATTGAAAAAAACCACTCCATTACTGAGCAAGCTTTCTTTGGAGTATTAAAAGGATCATTAATGATTCACTGACCTCATATTTCTAGCAAAGGGTTTTAGAAAGCAACATTTTCTCTTAAATGCACTATCATATCTAAAGACTACTCTTTGGGCTGCCATCCTCACACTCCTGAGAGACAGTAAAACGTAACAGTTTCACAGGAGAACTAGTGAAGGCCAAGTACAAGCCTGTAATTAACAGGGGAAAAGAGGGAAAGCACTGATTATGTCACTTTTACTTAATAGTCCTTTACTCTCTAAACAATCCTGTTGTCTTCACAAAAAAATGCTCACGTGCAAAACACCCAGGGACAAGTGAAGAACAGTATAACTCTAGCCTAATATCTTGTATTGAAGTAACTAAATAATAAATACTTTGGAGATAACATCAAGCAGCTGATTATGTTAAGCAGGGATAAATTATTCCTCCCTCATTATTTTCACAGCCAGATTTCTGCTTCCCTAAAATTTCCTCATCAATATGCAGTTTATTCCCATATTAGTCTAACAGGAGCTTGATAAATCTAAAGATTGCCAATTAACAAGTTAAAACCTTTAGGTATGTGATACTTGATACACCGTAAAAATACTTTGCTTACATAAAGGGAACATAATCTATTAATTTAATAACGAGAGTAATCCCAACTTTGGAAGGCAAACATGACAAACTCCAGTGAATTTACTAATCTTAAACCACTGTGGCAAGACTCTTCTTTCAGACTTGGTCTATCCCAAAACACACTGTCCTGGGGTGACTCCAGGACACACACAAATGAGAAAAGTCTGAGCAATCACACAATGGAAACTTGAGAAAGCTTTCTCAGCAGTACTGGATATTAAGATGAAAGCTGTAAATCACTGTCGTACCTCTGCCTATCAGCCCACGGCCCATAGTTGAAGTCTGTCCCTTTTCCACACACAATGTCCAAACCCCAGCATGGTGGCAGGTCCTGTAACTTGCTGTCTTCGTTGCTGGCTTCTCCATCATTACTTTCCTCTGTCTCCTCTGGTACAAGACCTGTATTACATCAAACAATGAACACATCCTTAAAGGAAGCTGCTTCAAATTAGCATGAGAAATGTTTGCTTAAGCACAAGACAATTAAGCATCCTGATGACAGCTTTATTGGAGAGCACTACAGTATATAAATATGAAGACACAATTCAAGTCAGACTTCCAGTGGAAGGCCAAGAAATATGATCAAAAATAATCCAAAATTGCCACCTACCCTACACCTGTACACACCATTACCCAAAAGTGTTGTCCTTGTTCAAGATTCAGGCAACATTTTAAGGGCAGTCAGAGCAAAAGCGTATTTACGATACTTTTATTGGCTCCAAAACATTGCACGAATTCTCTTAGCATAAAGATTTTCTCACTATCAAAAAAAACCCAAAAAAACCAAACTATCTTTGTGTTTAACAGATTGTACCTGGTTCGTCCATATAGTAATAGATATCAACATCGTTGGACTGCATTACAACAAAACCTTCACCCATCAGCCTCGGTGGTCTGCAAGGAAAGAGTGCAATGACAAAGAGTAAAAATCCACATGCTGAGATTATTTAAGATCTATAAGAATTCAAGTTACTTTAAATGCAACATTGTGCATAATAGATTTACATAATGATTTGAGAGAAAAAAAAAAAACAAACCTTTGATCATGATGTTGCTATTATTATAACTATTACTTTAAATAACTTATAAGTTTAGTAAACTCAAGCACAAAGATACCAGGTTCTTCTCCACAAAGGTATTTCTGAGATATTCTAAACCACAAGTAACAACTGGAGTTTTACTTTCAGTGTTTCTTTCAGTCAAGAGTTCCTTTCTCCTTGTCCTATATTGTTCTTTCACCTGCTAATTGTTTTCTTACTAAAATAGCCCTCTACACCAAAGGGACAAGACTTTCAGTAATTAGACCATTAGTTAATAAAAAAATAGAAAAGTAAAAGCTGTTCCGCCTCAATAACACTTCGCTCAATATAAAAGGATCTAAGTAATAAAACTAAGAGATGAAACATTTCTCCTAACACTTTAAAATTGGTATATTACAATCCCTTTCCCATGTTAATTTACATATTAATAATTCTGGTTTTACTGCAGAAGACACTATTGCAGCTTCTCAGCCACTTTCATAAACTGTCATTTCCTGACAAAAAAAGACAATTCCTAAGACAGTTTAAGAGTGTGACCTGTTAGAGCACATTGCCCATTTTATCACAGCTCATTTTCAAAGGCAGGAAGCCTTAGAAAACGTGGAAGACAGCAGATGTAGAGATCATGTACTGCCAGAAACTCTTCAAAAGCAAAAGAGCAGGAACCTTGAAACTAAGTTTACTTTGAGAGTAATGACAGCAGTGAAAGATTAAATACTTTAACACAAACAAGATAATGGCAGTAAATTAAAATGAGATTATTATTATTATTATTATCATTTTGAAGTATTCCCAAATATCTATCCTGAACTACCACCTTGAGCCTGCTGCCTCCAAACTTCTTCTACTTTGACCTGTTTTACCTAGCACCATTTTTTGTTCTTTCCTTGAATTTCAGAGGACTTATTTGCAAAGAGTGATAAAAGTGTTGAGATGGATGTCTGCAGTACAAAATGTCAGTTTTCAAGGTGAAGTTAAACCACCCAACTTAAAATTTAAGCCAAAGCAGTATAAGAAGGCAGGCTCTAAAGAGTCAAACGTTCTCCACTGCCAGTGAATTGGGCAATTTTTTTAATTTGACCAGTAAATTAGAGCACATTTTGTGCACAGATGCCATCCTTCAACCATCATGAACTGAAGGGATGGTAAGAGCATAAAAAGCAAATACTTAGAGGAAGCAGGAGGAAAAGCTAATAGTTTGAGTATCTTAATCCTATTTTGTTTTAATCTTGTTTGTTTTCAATATTAGTTGCAGAAATTTCCTTTGTCGTCATGTTGGAAGAGTAAGATTCTGTACACAGCCACAGAATGTTCTTTGAAAAACATAAAGACATGTTACAAACAGCAGCATTTGGCTGATAAAAAGCCAATTAAGGTACAAATGATGTACAGTTTATTTTATTACTTCATGCAAGCACTCAGGCTTGTGTTTGACTTCAGTTTTTTCAAGCTGCCTAACCTCATTTATGCAGAATACACAGAGGTAAAAGGATCAGCAATCTGTCTTCAAAAGATAACATGGTTTCCCCTCTAGAAATATCACACAACTTTTTCCCAATTTGGGTTTTTTTTTAGTATTTCCTAAACCATCAATCAGCTTTACAGAAGTCAACACTTTAAACCTTGCATTTCAGATAGAAATTTAGTGCTGGCAAAGCCTGGATACCGCTCTAGTACCTGAGAGAAGGAAAACAGACCTTGGACACAGGATGCCACATTCCTGGAAACATTCAAGGCCAAACTGGAAGGGGCTCTGAGCAATCTGATCTGGTTGAAGATGTCCCTACTCATTGCAGAGGGGTTGAACTAGATGGCTTTCAAAGAAATCTTTCCAACCCAAACTATTCTATGATTCTATGTTTAATACTAGAGCAGAACACAGACACACACAAATACAAACCCAAACTTTTTGTGTTACAAAAAGTAACACAAAAAAACAGCGCTTTTCTCCATAAACTAAATTTGTTCAAGATCCAAAATTAAAAACCTTCAGAGCTTCAGGTAATAAATGGCAACTGAGTGAAATAAAGACACTGAAGCACAACAAACATGCTCTTCTTTGTGCTCTTAAAATAAAAAATAAAATAATATGGATACAAAAATACCCCAAACTTACTCATCATTTTGAAGACCAACATATCTTGGACTTGGAACCAGCATGACTCGAACATTTTCCAATTTTCCCTTCACGATGTGCATGAACTGATCAAGGTGGCTTGAAGGTGGTTTTGTGGTGTATGTCAAAAAGGCATCATCAAAGTTAATGCAAAGTGTTTGTGGCTGATAGTGATTCCCAAATGCCAAGCGACCCTAAACCAAAAAGCAAACCCAGTAACTCACAGGTAATCACTGATGTCTTATATCTAAATATCTATTTACACTGATCTCCTACATAGAAGTATTTATTTACCTATAATAATGCAGTTGAACCAGCCAAGAGAAAATAAAAAACATGGATAAAAGTTCTAGCCATAACCTGTGCATAGTTAAAAATATTTATATGTTAAACTCCAAATTTTTTCTTCTATTACCTCAATAACAGCTTTCCTAGTTCTTTCATGCTGTTAATTTGGGTTTTTTTGATGGGTGGGTGTGGTTTTGGGATGTAACTTCAAATTTTAAAAAATATGTCCAAATATTGCTATTAAAACAGGCAAAGGAAAAAAAAAAAAAAGGAAAACAACCCCAAACACCTGCCAAAACCCCAGCACACCCCATACTGTACAACACCCACAATTTAATTACTTGGGGATACTCTGAAAATCATTACTAAGTCTAAGGCAAGAATATTTGCCAGAAGTTAGAACATAACTGTGTTTCCACAGGCACCAGCAGGATTTGTGACTGTGTCAGAGGAATGCTCATGGCGTAATTTTATCTTCTTTAAATCATGAAGGCAAACAAAAACTTTAAATAGAATGTGTAAGAAAAATAAATGGCAAGAGTAATTTTTAAGCAAATACTGATAAATATTTTCCTTATAAGGGTATTTTCACTCACCGTGCTCACATTGACTTTAATGACCGGAATAAGTGATCTCCATGAAGAAGAGGGGTCTTGAGATTCTGTTTTTACTTTAACACTAAATTAAAAAAAAAAAAAAAAAAAAAGGGGGGGGGGGTGTTGGAAAGGTTGTTATTTTGTCTTTTCTGCAAAAGAACCAACCAAATTTTTCAAGCAGAGGTCTTTAGGGCACAGATCTCAAGGAACACTCCTTCCCCGGAGGTGCCTCCTGCAAAGGACTTGCTAGCAGACAACTTTCCAGGCTTCCCAAGCCTGGGAGAACAGCAGGAAGCACATGGAGCTACACCTTGGTGCTGACACAGGTAGGAAATGGGCATGCCTTGTTTAACTCAGAGCAATAGTTAAATAAATCTTCCTCATGGGATCTTGGCCTGTTCTAAATACTCCTGTTGAGGCATGGGATTTTTCAGTTCCCAAGACACATCCTCCTCAAAGGCAGAAATCCTTCCTGTGCCTGTCAATAAGGGCTTGAGATAAAAACACAATGAGACTGGCTGGGAGGCAGAGCCCTTACTCAAACTCAGGACTGCCACAGCATCCTGCAGCTGCCCACTGGCCAGCAGCAGTGGCAGGACTCAAGTCTCATTAGATTTTCTCTGCTCATGACAGTAAATCAGTCTGGTGTGGTCCTGCCCAAAGAGAGGCTGATTGTTGAACCTCTGATGGCACTGCACACAAGCCATGTAAAACTCCTTATATTTCCACACCATGTTTTCTGAGATACCCCAAAGAGAGGAATTAACAGAAGACAGTTTGTGTGCTGCACACAAGACCATACAGACCCTCACATTTTGCCTTCTCAATGTCTTGAGCAGCTGTTACTTCTACTGAGCAAAACTGCTATTATTCTGCCAGCATAATCCTCTTCAACACATGCTTCCTCTCCACACTGTATTTGAAATAGATTTTTCAGCCTGTCTCTGATCATTAAACAAGACTGTTGGGCTGTGTTTTTTAATTATTTTTGATAAGAAATCTGAAGAAAGGGAAAATATTCAGACTGTCAGGCTTGTCAGTGCAATTTCTCTCAGCTGTGCTTCCCTTGTTTGGCCTCCAGAGCACACATTAACAAAACATTCCCCAATTAGTTCAGTGCTTTGCAGAACAAAGCATTGACAAAATAGCAAAATTAATAATTATTTACCTTTCAAGATTGGCGTGTGTTCTCTGCCTCCCATTCACTTGTGCTCTCTCATCATCTTTTTTTGCTGGAATTATTGTGGGATCCAAGCCAAACAGTTCTTGAAGTTGTCCATAAAGTTCAGAGCGGTTGTACACGTGAAATTCAAAGTCATTCACCATAATATACAGTCGAGTTTCTGCCTTTGGATCTAATCAAATAGTAGGAAAAGAGTTTCTAATTCTATTTCAATATTCCCTTGGAATATTTACAGTTTCTCAAATTTGCACATTTTGCAAAACCAATCCACACAGTAGTGAACAGCTGCTGAAGTATATATTAAAAAGCAGTAAAAAATTCCACAAAGTAATTGAAGCATTCTAAGCAAATCAGTAAAACTTGGCAAATAAGACAGCTGCATACAAAATATTAAATCTGAAAGGCATTTCACCCCTAGGTCACAGTCCAAAAATAAATCCAGCCAGAAACTGCACAAAATGGTAAATGAAGTTTTTCAGTCTCATGTATGAAAACAAACAAACAAATATCCCTCTTTATGCATAGACCAGAAGCATCAGTGAAAATTTCTGCTTTTTAGCACAGATATCGTTGAGATCAATTCAATCTCAAAACCCAAATGGTTTTCTAGCCAAGCTCCCTGGTACAGCATGCCTGAAGTGGAAAAAAGCTCTCTCTCACAGAGAAACAGAAAACATTAATATGCAGAACTAACAGGATCATACTAATTTTGTGTAATCAGTCAAATTAATTTTGAATTAAAATTTCAACTGTTCTATCAGCTTGGCTCTCTGATCCTTGAAACCTATTTTAACATCTGCTGATGAAACAGAGAGCTGACTGTGACATACTTTGACATACTTTTGCCTCAGAAAGTGTGACCTAATTATGCAGTTAATGTGAGGGAAAAGCTCACACCACTTCCCCCTAATTACCCAGTTGAAAGAGTGCCCATTACACATTGACTCAAGAGACCTGAGCTGCTCTAAAAACCTCATCTGGTCTTCCTAAGTCAAACAGACTTCAGGCAGCTGAAGAATCAATGGTTATTACAGCAGTCCCCAAACTGTAACTCAGGGGGTACTAACTGAAGGCAGAATTTCCCAAAGACACGAGAAATTAAAACTCAGAGCAAACATTTGTCAGGGTCAAAAAAAGAAGAAATGCAGATGCCCAAGATGCAAGGTTTAGAGATATCTGCTTGATTAAATGCACCCAATTTAATAAAAAAACTCATCTGTCCCTCAAAATCACACATCTCTGCAACACTGTCCCAACAACAACCCAATTTTTCCCCATCACACCTACAGTACCAGGTATTTCCATATAATTATAAAAATATATACATATGGAATGCAAGTTTCCAGAACACACTGATATCACAGTTTTCTTGAACAGGAGACAGGAAAGTTAATAAGCCAGCTTCAGTTCCTTCCTGTTTTCATAAAAGCACCATCAAATCCATTTGTTGCCAATCTTAACTTGCATCAATAAGAGTCAGACAAAGAATAACACGGACAAAGATCGGGACACACAATTGCTCACCCGGGAGATCTCAGTAGCATCAAGAACACAAATAAATGTAATTTTTCAATTCCTGGATGCAAGCATTAGACTTCATTTACTAAATGAAATCATATGTACTTATTCATTTCTTTAAAGGGGATTTAAAGAGACAAGTATCTCTTCTTCCCAACAACAAAACCAAGGTTTGACCTCCACACATCAATTTGGTTGGCTAAAACACTTTTGAAAAAGAAGAAAAAAGGGCAAGGAAAAAGAGACAAGCAAATCTGAATGTTATGACACTAAATGATTCAAAGAAGCATTTATGTAGGTTATGTGTAAGTAACTACCAGATTGTTTCACAATGTGAAAATTGATAATGGGCTGTGGCACCTAAGCCATGTCATCAGGGTGTGCCCTGTCCACAACATGATCCTCCAGTTTTTGTTCCTAAACCACTTCCACTTCTCAAGTGTATACAAAACCACAAGCCCCAGCATGATTTAACATTTCAAGAGTATTTTAGCCACGTTACTTTGTTGTCAGACCTGGACACCTCTGTTAGAAGCCCACTAATCCTGTAGCTTTAAATGCCAGCAGGAAACCTTAAAGCCTTGCAATATTGCAAAGCAAAAATGCCACCATAAAGGACAGGCAACCATCTTCACTGCATTAAATGCAATTCCTTTTTTCATTCTCTGATCCACCAGAGAAATATGTTTTAACTAGCAGATGAGGACAATCCTATGAAAACCTGTTGGAAAGTAACCTTTGGTTGGCAAAATCTAATTAACTGTAGGATTATGTTCTACTTCTTGAATTACTTTTTTATGGTATAACAAATTTGAATTGTGCCCTAGCACCTCAGAGGGTGAGTAGTGCCTCAGTAAACAGAAATGAGCAGCTCTTCCAAACTCCTATCACTGCCCAGAGTTGTGTCTCACATTCACCTGACTGATTTTGTATGCCGTACTTCTGCCGCTGCTGAGCTTGTACGGACACAGCAACAGCTCCACGAACTTGCTGACAAGTCTAAGAGGCTTCACACCAGCAGAAACCACTCCCAAAAGCAAGGACAGGAAAGAAAAGCCCTCTAAAGTTCAATGACCCTCTTAATTAGCGTACTCAGCTGTAGACAGCTAACATTTCTGGACCTCCTTGAATGAGCAACGCAGCTGTGATAGCTCCAAAAGTCACAAGAGGCAGGACCCAAGTCCCATTCAACAAGATTTTACTCCTATAAATGATTAAGCACACAGCCCTAGGCTACTTATGCTTTCCCACTGTGTTTTCTGCAGATACAATTCATCTCTTGCATCTGTGTTAATCACCCATCTTCAGCCAGAGATAAGGAAGAAAAATAAATGAATTTTGCACACTTCCCCACTTCTGTAACCACAGATGTCATTGAGACATGGGCTTGTCAAATACTAAGAACACCTCTTCCCGTAACACTTTATCTAAAACACTGAAAGCACAACACTCACTGAAAGCCAGAAACTAAAGCCACTTGCAGAACATAAGACAACTCTATTCATCACAGTTATCAACTTCAATACAGAGACAATTATGCTTGGACTCCTGCTAATGAAAGCTACTATTAAGATTAATGAACGGTTTGGGTCAAGAAGGGTTCATGTCCCCAATAATGAATCCTGTATTTATTTAATCTACTCTGCAACCAGTAAACAAATCCATACCTTCTGAGGATCCAGAGTACTTCAGGTACATATTTACAAAGCAATTGAAAGCAAACTGTGATTGTGCAAAGGAAGTGTGTTTCTGTAGGCTACCTGAAAATTTAAACTTTGAAACCTACCGTGCTGCTTCTGCTTAGGGTTGTACATCTTCCACCAGCGAAAAATGATAAATCCATCTTGAATTCTGAATCAAATAAATTGGAATAAAAGAGAAGCTGAGAGAGTGACAATCCAACATCCCACATGCAGTTTGTGCACAGATCTGCAGCTGAGGCAGTGTACAAGCAACATGAAAGCACAAAGCATTACAGTACACAGTGTATTACACAATTCCTGCTTTAGCTGAAACTTGTATAAAGCCCCATATCCACTATCTCCTCAAGGCTTTCCAAATCCGACAGCAAAAATCAAAACTACAAACTATTTGCTGGCGTGCAGTTCACGAAACAAATTCCTCTGAATCCCAGCAAATACATGCCAACTACTCGGCCAACATGAAGCTTCCAGACTTAAGAGCAGAAGCATAAGGGAGCCAAAGACCTAAATTAAAAAGCAGTTCTCCTGCATATTCCAAAGCTGTTTATTTGACAAATGTTAAGGACAGCTACAATCTTATCCAGCACTCACTTCCAAATGATATGGCTAAAGCAGCAAACAAGCTCACAAGTATGCTGGAGTAGTAAATACTAGCACCAAAAGAGACAGTCTAACACTTATAAATATACTGCCCATTGGAAAAACTACATTTTGATTTGTGCTGTTTAGACCTGTATTTAAAATACTTATTTAGAAGGGGTACTCCCTTGGATGTTTGTACCTGATGGACATGTCCTCCGTGATGAAATAGATTTCACGCACCATGACTTTTCCAGACAGCACAGAGAATGAAAAGGAACCTAATTATATAAAAAAAATAAATATTTATTAAGCTAAAGCTTTTGATTTTAAGAACAGAGAGAATACAGCATTAAATTATCTGAAATGGGTTAACTGAGTATCTTGAGTTTTCCCTTAGAAGGGAAGTCAGAGATTCACCACACAGAAGACAAAGTACACAACTAAAGGATGCTGAGTTTGGCACAACAAAACAACCAAGCCCCTGAGGCAAATGAGTCACTCAGAAACATCCAGGTGCCTTGCAAAGCTCAAGAGAGTTAGAAAAGCTGCTTAGAACATTTACAGTCTCAAGCCATTGTGTGCAAGACCATAATCAGAGAAACAAAGATTCCTGATGAATTGTTTTCAAAAATTTTAAATGGCTGTAAGGATTTTGGTCCAATTATTACGACAAATTATGCTTACAGCAAGAAGGATTAATAAGTATGAAAAGAGCAGCAAGTAATGCAACAGCCCCAATTTTTCCTAAGGCTTTTCACCACACTCACAGAAAGTTAAGTACACCATAATTAAAAAAAAAATAAAAATCAACAGTAAACAACTGAAATCAAGCTGTAAATCATGGGATTTAATTAACATTATGTTCTACTTACTGATGAGGTTTATAAAGAATACCACATGTTTGCTCAGCCATGTCAGCTGGCCTTACTCAATGGCAATTTCACAGATAAATTTTAATAAAAGCCTATAGATCAAGTGTAGCAGCCAGTGAATATTTCGTCTATTTTGCTCTTCAAAAAAGCTGGATTTGAACATGGTTTGGAACACAGTTCTCAGATTCTTGAAGACATAAGCAAATAAATTGCAAGGGTGTCTCTGGCAGGCCAAGTGTGAGTGGGATTTTTTTTGGTTTTAAGTTTCACTACGTTTATGATGTATAGTTGCAGGAAAAAGTCCAGAAATAAAGTCATAGTTATTCTGTGAAGCAGACAGAGGAAGGCAGAGGAGCAAGTGAAAGAAAATTAAAAATGTGATCAGTGAGGTTGTGGGCTACAGCCCTCTGTGACTCAGCACCAGATATTTTTGTAAGTGGGTGAGTGCCCAAGTGATTTGCACTGACCTGTTTTATTGAAAAAAAGTTTAAAATATTTTAATAAAAAGTTAATGGATTTTGATGCAAAATGTTCCAGCCAGTATCAATTTACATATCATAGTCCCAGTATGGATCAACCGGTGGTTAGTTGTTCTGACAACTTATTTAGAAAGCAAGGACAGTGTTGGAACAGGGACTCAAGGCTTGAGTCTCTGCTTTGAATCCACTGAATGTTTTCAAATCACACTAACAAAGGAACACTGAGTTTACTTCAAGGTTTTAGCAAACTGAGGTATGATAAAAAGCAGCAGACAAAGAGTGGCATTACATTAATCACAACTTACCAATATGGATGTAGCCATGTTTATATAATCTGTTAAGAACCAGCGTTAAAATGAGTCCAATGTTCCGGGAATTATAGTAAGTTAGGTAGATAATCCATCCACAGGACAATATTGTTGCTGTTGAAAGATTACAGTGAATTAAAGCATATTTTAAAGTACACTGACCCAGATAAAAACCTCACCTATTAGGACTATGAGGCATAGCAGTGTTCTTCCTACTCTTCAAAAAGATATTGAAACTGATGGGACACTTCAGTGGGTGTTTTTAGAGAGATGGTGTGAGAAGGGTGTGAAGAGATGGGGGGAAAAAAGGGGAAATAGGAAGGCCAGAAAAATATAGGCTGTTCAGTGCTCTTCCATTCCCCAATATAAAAAAACCCTGTCCTCCCAGAGGACCACATTATTTCATTACATCATTTATCATCTAAGAAGTTAGATTTTATAGACTGAATTGTAACATGCATTGTCCCACGGGGACATTTATTTCAGAAACCCCAACACCACCAAAGTCATACTACATCCCTTCCCTATTTTTTTCCAAATTGTGAACTGTAACTTAAATTTCCAGTCTTTCACACATTATCACAGGAAACATTATCCTACATGAAACCATTTCCTACGATGCTACATCCTGAGAGAAACGTACCAGCCCTTGGGTTAGCAAAAATATCTCAACAGTTCAAGCATGGAATTTGATAGGGAAAAAAGGAAATAGCAATCCCATGAGAAACACCTTTTTTTTTTTTTTTTTATTTTAAATTAGGTCTGCTAATCCCCAAAGTAATTTTTACTTTAGTTGATTAAGAGCTAGTAACCTAATTCTAATTACAAGGGTTCTCTAAGCTTCCAGAAGGACAAACCCAAAAGGAATGGTACTGCCAAGGAATGGACTAGTTCCAATTCACCTTACTGATAATTACCATTCTGTTTCACCCAAAGCAGAGTAGGGAAAAACCTGAACCTTGTAACAGAAGTTTTTAATTTATGTTAAAAATTGAAAACTTATATGGAAATGCTGAAGTGCAGACTGGCATAGGAGCATGACACCTTCACTTTGAAGA
This sequence comes from Cyanistes caeruleus, assembly GCF_971803275.1. Taxonomy (NCBI): domain Eukaryota; kingdom Metazoa; phylum Chordata; class Aves; order Passeriformes; family Paridae; genus Cyanistes; species Cyanistes caeruleus. The sequence continues at coordinate 78,448,273 of NC_141705.1, forward strand.
GAGATCAGGTGATTACTCAAAAAAAAAAAAAATTACAAAAACAAACTGTTCTTCCACTGTCCCTTTAATTTTTTTCAGTTGGATACTCCACTGTGCTTCATAACAAAACTTCACTGAAAGAGAAAGAGAAGGTGAAAATGGCTCCCATGACTTTTGTCCTTTCCTTACTGGAAATGGATCCAGTGTGACCAAAATTCAAGTAGCTCATAACCTTGGGCAACATGTTGCTTGACACATTAAATGAACCAAATCTGTGTGGGTGATCACACAGGAAAGAGCGGGGAGGGTGGAGGCTACATCCCAGGAAAGAAACTCCGGCTGGCATTGAGGGCAGTCACACTCCAAGGACAGTGTTCACCTCCCCCACTTTCAGGTGAGTAAGTTCCTCACAGCTGCTGCTCTGTGGGGAGGGAGAAAGGTGGGATGACTCCTATGCTGAGGGTCCATAAAGCTTAATTTGAAGTTCAAGTTCAACTAGACACTGCTAGATGGCTCAAGTCAAGAAGATGCCCTCTTAAGGTGAAACCTTCTGAGAAAAACTGGGAAACCAGTGCAATTTCCAGTCCTGATCCATTGCCTTCAGCACTAGATTCACCTCTGCTGCCAACTGTAGCCTTGTCCTTCACCAAATCCCACAAACTTCATTAATTTCAATATTATATTCTTGAGTTTTCAAGCCTATTCACTGAAACCAAGTTTTGGAAATTGCATCTCCGAAGTTTTACTGCATGTGACTTTCAGAAATGATTCCAGAAGTGAGCAACAGCTCTTCGAGGAGCATGTTCATTTCTGGAATTCATCACCTTTTACTGAGACCACTAGTTAGTTATTTCAGCATTCAGGATAGGAAATTACTGATATCTTTTTATGTTCCATTATAATAGAATGCCATAGGTCAGCAGATAAAAGCAAAGGAGGAAAGGCTGGTTGAAACTGAGTCAGTTAATAAACTCAATAATTCAAATGTGTTTCTATCCAAACTTCATAACAGAAAACAAGTCAAAGCTTTTGAAACCAAAATTTTCAGATCTATTTGCATCTGTCCCACGTTTTAGCATGAGCTACTACCACTGACTTCCCCTATTTTCATCTTGACTACACTGAGAAATCTATGTTGAGCACAAACTTTCCATTTCGACACATTAAAAGTGAAATAAATAACAAAAAGTAAGCACCCTCAATAATTTACCTATGTCCTTTCTATTTAATTTGGCCTACTGAAAAATAATTCCAGTATGTCAATAGCCAACAGACTGCTTTAACTCAGCAGAAGTGAAAGTGAAAAAATAAAGTTGATCCTGTGCTGCCCCTCACTCCAAGTCCAAGAGTCAACGCTGGAAAGCAGGCATTATCTACCTTTGGAAAAGTCTGAATTCATTGCACACTTTCAGTATTCTTATATGGACTTGAATACAACTTCATATTTATTTTCCTGTCCTTGATTCACTTGTTTATAGATTCAGACAATAAGAATACCTGCACCAATATAAGCAATAGCACTGGTGCTATAAAAAAAAAAATAAAATAAATCAGCATAACTAAATCAGGCATGTTTACAAATCCAGCTTGAAACTGATTAAATGAAAGCTTGGCTTAAAGGCTCATTGTGGCACACAATTCAGTCTACAAGCTGTGTCACTGAACACAATAGTCCTTAGATCACTTTCCAAACTACACCAGATTAAATGGCAGGTAGGCACATATTGGCATAAGGAAGTTATTGTAGCTGACTGTCATGCTAATCCTTTGTTATGGTATCATAAAAGAAATTTAACCAAAACAGAAGAGTTAACCTTACCTACTAACAGCCAAACCACGTTAGAGTCATGTTCTGTCAGGAAGTCTTCCAGCTGCGTGATACTTGGGACAAAACTATCATTTTTTCTTTGATCCATTGCTACACTGTTTTTGCATCAGCACCTATAGAACTGAAGGAAAAAGAAAATCATTTCAAAATCAAAATGAGTAACATAGACAGGAAAAAATGGACTATGTACCATCTTAAATCATCTCCAGCAGTCTGTTTAACACAAATACAAATATACTTGTTTTATTTCTTCAATAACATCTTCATGATTCTCAGTTACCTCTTTTACTCCAGAGCTCCAGAAACGCTTCCACTCATCTCTGCTGGAACAGTTTCCAGGCACATGACTGCCCCAAACAAACTACATATCAACAAAATACCAAAATATGCTCTCCAAATTTAGTACCCTGAATGCCCTCTACAGCATACAAAAGCAAATAAATGTCTGAAACTGTTGTGCAACAGCCGTAAGTCAAAAGGCAACTGAACATACAAGTTAAAATAAGGCTGTATTAAGCTTACTAACATGCAAAAATGTAACAAGACTAAACCCCTGCCCTCGCAGAAGAAAAGGCCAAAGGAGACACTTCCAGCAGTTACAGAAAATTCCCAAAACCTCCTGTATCCATTAATTCTGCTTAAGGATTGATTTGCATCATTCTGTAAAAACTGACTACCTGGTTGATCTGTTATAGAGAGCAGAAAACCAGTCCTGACCTCTTCTGACTTCTTTAATTCACCCATACATCACCTTGCAACTGGGTTATATTAATTAAATGTGATTAGCAGGGAGTTGCTCAACTCAGCAACATCTGTAATTACACAGCAGTATTTTTGTTGCATTGGTTTTATTTGAAGTCTTCTCCCTTGGACCTTATCTGTCAAATCTTCTTACAAAAAAAGAAGCATTAATTCTGCTTCTTTTTTTATTTTCTAACACCTTCCAGCTCCTGGCAGCCTGTCTTCCTGACAGTATTCAACCTTCAAAAAATGAGTAGACTTTATTGCCCTTTTTTACAAAGTCTCTACTGGTTTCTCCATCAAGAGTTTTAGAACATAAAACTTATATTGATGAGTCCTTACTTTTTCAGCAGCATAACAGCTTTGGAATAGTCGGTATTTGCAAATGTTAGCAATAAATGTAGCAATTCATCTGTTTTTTCCTTTAATGCTGAAACTACTATCATTATTTTAACTGGAAGAAGTTGGAAAAAAACTGCCTTTAATGCACTTGTTTCTCCTGTTGTACCCTGCTGAACCAACAGCCTGTATTTGGAACTACAACAGGAGTACAGTCCCAAGAATAAGTGTTAATAATTTGTCCATTACCCCTTCTGCAAGAAGGAATAGAATGGAGAGGGAAGAAAATGAAAGCAGCGCACAGAATAAAAGAAACAACAAAGAAACACAATGAACCAACACCAGTTTCCAGCAGGGATGACAAAAAAGCTACCGACTTACTCCCTTACGAGGGGAGGAAGAAGAGGAGTAAACACCACACACATGTACACAGATTAAGAAAGGAGCTGTTGTTTCAGAAGGGACTTTAGAACAGCAAATTAAATCCCATCATGGCACTGTGATTTGCTTTAAGACATCCACAGTACTCTAATAAAAAAGGCACATGTCAGCTTGTATGATGAGGCAGATGATGCCTCTGCAGGCAGCCTCTGGGAGCCTTTAACCCCTGAATCACAAGGTAAAGAGAGAAAGCCAAACCAACACTTCCAGCATAAAAGGATGGAAGAACTTGTTCTCTCCCTTTCTCACCAAGGGGCAATGGGGTCACTCTGTTGTGACCAAGGCTACCATGGAAAAGTTGTCAATAGGTGAAGACTGTCATTCTATTGCCTCAGCCACCAACATTTATCTTGCCAAGGAAGCAAACCATGGCTTTTTCCTAAGAAATTATCATCCAAAATTACATTAAGACATGATTAAAAATCATTGAATAGGACTGTGGCAAGACAACTTGGAGACTGAAATCATTGAGTCTCAACACATAGCTACTTAAATACAGTGTTCATCATTTTTTTTGTCATCCCTATCCATAAACATAAACTGGACATACTTTCAATTTTTTTCTGGGATACGTTTTCTACCTGCATGCAAATAAATTCAGGAATCCCCCATCACTCATCATATGTCAATACAACATATCTGACCTTCAAAGATGATCCTTTAACATTCTGGCCCAACGATTTTTTTGTTCTTGTTCTTTTTTTCATTAGGGTAAGTCTTTGCCCGTGATCAAGTTCTTTGAGGGAGGATGCTGGCAATAAAAGCATAACCACTCAAAACCAGGCAGTAGCAACACCTGCCCCGGATGTGAACTCTCAACACACCTCTCAGAGGAATCAGGTCCTTAATACACTTAGATTATGAATTACTGTAATAGAATGGGGATACAAGCAGAGACTTAAGGAGTACACACTGCTCATAACGTCCCCGCGCATTTATAAGGCCCAGAGGATGAAGCAGAAGGGGACCCAGACGATCAGGACTGCTTAGAGGAAGAGATGCAATCTTTTCAGAACAAATATTTGCTACTTTCAGTATCCAGCATTTCTTTGGGTCCACAGTTCCGCACCTTCCACACCCTATACAATGTAGCCATTGGTTTAAGCCCTGGACCTCTCAAGCCTTCCTCTGCCATGCCCTATACACTGTAACCATAGGTGTGAATTCCCCAGGCCTCTCACTGCCCACACTCTGCTACATTTACTCCTGCGTGCAAACTCAACTTTGCCATCAGAGCAAATGGCTGAGCTCTCCAGGAACAGTCATCCATAGGCTGCTGAGCTTGGAATGCTCCTTCATACTGCCTACTGTATTCTCTGAAGTAAACTCTACCAGGAGCTACTCTTGGAATGACAAGCCCGGAAGGTGTGAAATTGACTCTTGCCAACCATGCAAAAAACACAACAGAAAATATAACAAAGAGGAACAGAAACCCAGAACTTCACATTCATATCTCTGCATTTATTTATCATCTTTTCTCGAGGTCTCTGTTGTTCTGTGATGAACAGCTCAGTCAGCATGCTGAAATATAGTCCAAAACCCTAAGTGTTTGGATTTATTTGCTTTCCCCACTGCCTTATTTTTTAAACACATTTTTATTATTCATTATGTCACTTGTGGCTCTCATTTACCACATACCACATTAATAAATAAAAAATGTATTAGCTTTCTCCTGGGAAGAAGACAGGAGGAGTATTCTGTGGCACTGAGGTGACAGAACACTGATACTCGTATTTTATCTTCACAGCAGCCCTTTAGGGTGTCGTGTAGTCATCTTTCTCCAAATGAATATCTGAAGCAAGAAGAGATAAAGGCCAAATCCCTTATTTATGATGCCCATACTGAAATACTAGGGGCCTGCTTTTCAGGTTCTGCGTGTTTGGAGCACTTAGCAAGCTCAAGGGAGACACTGGACTGCCTTAAAGGTATGAGGGTTCGATTTTACTGTGAAGTTGCACCTTGTAGTCAGCCAGGCTGTCTTTATAGCAAAAAAAACACATACTTAACAGACTTTAAAAAGTGAATTTTAATTTCTTGTGTCACACATAATCCATTCTTCACAGTACCAAAAGATGCAAGGGAAGTTAAAATCCTGGGGGGAGGCACTTAATTTTCAGCCTGCTTCCAGTATTACAAACCAATCCAATTTTCACTGCAAATATTCCATCCCTAAAAAGCCAAATACTCAAAAGCAGCTACTCCTAACTTCTATAAACTCATTTCAATCACATCAGATAGATAAACTCGTTTTAACCTCAGCCTGGCAAATTAACTCAACACCAAGAACAAACCTCTGCTTGAGCTAAGTCATTAAAAATTTACAGGAGGCATGCATATATGCAAGAGCTGGCAGGAGAGAAACCAGAAACTCGGTGACCAGAGTGCAGCCACTTGGCAGGGACAGCTGCACCCACCTGTAAAAGGTCTGTCCTGCATGCACCTACAGATGGGCACAAAGGCAACAAATGTTTGACTCAGTGCCTGGGAGCATTAAGGTGATGTGGGTCTTGAGCTGGGAGAGGAGAAAGAAAAAGAAATGTCTGTTTATCACATCCTTTGTAAAGTCATTTTCCCGGCATGCCCCTGTAGAAGCAGGTGAATAAAAGGGGTGTCCAAAGGTGGGGGGAAAAGTAGGCATTTCATATTGAGAAGAAATACTTTTATATGGTTATGAAGTGGGTAGGGAAATAATTGACATGGCCAATTCCCTTATTACTGCTGGAATTCATGGGGGGAATAAATCAGGAGTTTAAATTTGCCAGACATATCCCTCAGATCTTCACAGAAATCAAGTGCTTATCAAGTTTATGTTAAATTTGTGTTATTTGAGGTTAACTACCATTCTGAGGACACTCCCAGCTTCTACAGCAATTAGTAATTGGTGAAGTGACGATTACACCCGAAGTGACACATTAAATGACAGGAGGCAAGTCCCCCATGTCTCAATAAATGGATGTACATAACATGTCTGGATGCCTCATCTCAAAAAAGAAGCCAGACCTAAGGCAGTTCCTTAAGGGAAAGAAAAGGCATTTTTGCATTACCCACTCCATCACTGCCTTTCAAAGGGTCTGCAGCACTCCTGCTGTGAAATCAGAGGTTTAGATAAGTAAATGATATTATAAAGGAGGCTCACAAACATAGACACAACTTTCCTCTCAGGATACTCTTACACTGTCAGCACCCAGAGGCACATTAAACACATCTCACAAAACAAAAAGCTGCCAACCTTGGCGCCTGTCCCAAAACTCTCCAGCTAGGTCAAACACTTCAAACCCATCCCAGCACAGCTTAGGAAATTCAGCTACTCTTCAGTCAACAAGCAAAGGGAAGAGGAAGGAAGAGAAGGAAGGTTGTTCTCAAAAAAAAACCCCAACAAACCCACACAAAAAAACCAAGGGAAGTGACAGCAGCCACAGAACAATTCTGCCACGGGACAAATTGCATTGCCTTCATAGCTGGCACCAAATTAAAATTAGCAGGTCTGAGGTTTTTTTGTAAAAAGTCAGCAAAGATTCAGGTCTGTTTTCTGCCCTGTCTGCCAGTGCTTGAAGTCCCACTAGCGGTAAACTGTAAACAAAATAAACTAGAGCTTTAATTACACTAATGAAATCCTGCTACAACCCCCAGCAGAAGCAGCTGCATTGAAAGCAGAGCCCAGCAGAGCCACACCTGGTTGAGCCGGTGTGTGGACAGCCTTAGTCAAACAAAATTTGCACTACAGTAGCTTAGTAAATAACAGGTCTGCTTCAAAACCATTTAAATCAGAATTAAAGCATGCTCAAAGAAACGGTAAGATACAAGATAAAAATCATTCTAACAATAGCCTACCCAATGAGGTAGAGTTTCACAGCACAAGTGGTACCTTTTATTTATCTATTTTTAATAGTACATGACATGAGTTTTCCAGCAGAAAAGATAAAAGACAAACTCCTGCTATGGCAACCAACACACCACTGCTAGCCTAGGAATCCCTGCCTGATTGGGATGATTTTTAATTTACCTTTTAAAAAGTAAAACAATACTGCTTAACCTTGCCTCCCAGACTTCTTCAGGAGAGCTGATTCTTTTCCTGCTCACACTGCCAAGCTTTGATACTGAAGAGGAAAGAAAGGACAAAACCAAAAAAACAAACCCCAAAACCCACAAAAACCAGAACCTAAAGGCTCACAGTAGTAGAAATAAGTAAGGATTTCCCTCATGCACACTCCTCAGCTTAGAGAGAAAAATAAAATTATTGCCTTTGGGGCCTTTGTTGTTGGTCTTAACAACAAGGCAATAACTTTTTCTTTTCCTCCCCTTTTTTAATTTGAGCACAGCACTGTGCCTTTGAAATACTCTATGAAACTGCGTCATCTACTCCATACCTATGAATTTTTCTAGAAGTCTACTTCCTCTAAATTTCTCCTCTGACACATCACCACAATTTGAGGAAAGGGGAAGTCTTTGCCATCAATCAAACTAAGAGTCAGTCTTGTAGCTACAAATACCTCCATCCTTAAGGGAACTACCTACAGGTTCACACCAGACCAGTCACAACAAAAGATTTTGATGCAGTAACAAGTGCTAGAACAAGTTATGTGAGGAGATAAGAAGTTACTAGCAGAAGGTATCACATGTCACAGTAAACACAAGGTAACTCTGCACACTGCTAACCAAAAGCATAAACCTCTTGCCTATTTTCCACGGGATAAAACGATGCAAAAGAGCAATCAGCAAACAGCAGCTGATGCACATTTCACATGCCAAAGTTCTCTAACAGCATTCCCAAAAGGGTGAGTGACTTCAGCATGCCATGCACGAGGATAAGAGATCTCCCTAAATGCGTCCATACCTTCACACAATGAGCCCAGACGATCCACTACAAAAAAACCTACTCATGAACACTGTCAGAATGTGCAAAACTCAGGCCATGTTCCTAAATTAACATCCCTAAACATCCCTGAACATCCGTTCAGAGCCAACTGCCTAAATGGACGCTCAATACTGCTTTTATCAATGACTGTTTGAATAACCTATTAACATACTTTTACAAACAAAAGGAATACTCCCTCCTCCATGCCACTTTTTTTTTTCAGTTGCCAAAATTTCTGGCCCCATTGTTTAGCTGGTCACTACAAATAAAAAGCAGAGGGCGGGAAAAAAAAAACCTTACATGGCCACAATAAAAAGAACAAGCCAGAAAAGCAGAATTACTGGATTAAGTGACACAACAGAAGAACTCACGTGGCAACAACTGTGGCCTTTTCAATATTAAGCTAATGGAATATAAAGTTACACGCTGCAGCAAGCTACCAGCTTGGGAAGTTTTCACAAAGTTGAGTGAAGGCTGCTGTGGAGATGTGTCTTAGGATGGGAAAACCAGTCCAGACAGAGATTGTGATTGGGATATTTGCTACATGGCCACCTCTAAAACACACCTCCACGGTATCAGTGTTATGTTACGTATTAATTATATCCGTAATGTAACTACGTCGGGGTTTTTATTGATAATGCAAAGTGCAAACGCGTTATCAAAACATCATTACGTATCATTACCACTACAGCTTCAGACGCACCAAAAAGCAGGTGCAAGACACTGTGTGTCTCTCAAACCCTCTCAGGACCAGAGGCACTGGCAGAGATCGCCTTTCACCGCCCAGGGACCAGCACAGAAAAACTTCCCTCGCAGGCCAAACACAAGCGGAGGCGCCTGAGCTCCCGCCCCCTGGCCTCACACGCTTTCTGCACGGCGTTAACCCACGCCAAAGGGAAAACACGGAATCCCCGCCACCGGAGGGGCTTCTCCTGGCACCGCTCCCCCGTGGAGCGGCCGGCATCACGGGAAGCACGGCGGGACCAGCACCCGGGGGTCACCACACCGCCCTCCGGGGCGAAGGGGTAGGCACCAGGCCTCCTCCCCGTCCCGGCCCGGCAGAGCCCCGCGCCGAACCGCGGCTCCTCCCGGCGCGGGGGCGGCTGCGTGTTCCCGGCAGGCCCAGGGCGAGCGGCGGGGCCGACCCCTTTCGCGCCGGGCCCATCCCAGCGGGAAGCGGAGCGCAGCCCGCTCCCGGCTCCCTCCCCTCACTTACGCCATCGCCCTCCGCGGCTTCTTCCCCGCGGACCCGGAACCGGCGGCGGCGGCAGCGGCGGCCGGGGCCCTCCCGCACCTCACGGTGAAGGCGCGGCCCCGCCCACGGCGCCTCCGCAGCCAACCGAGAGGCGCCTCCGTCCCGCGCAGCCAATGGCGGGGCCGTCCGCCCCCTGAGGGGGCGGGACCGAGGCGCCGCTCCGCCAATGGCGAGGGGCGGCGCCTGCCCCGTGTGTGTGTGCGGGAGCCGCGCCCGCCCCTCCGCGGCGCGCGCAGGCGCGGGCGCAGCTGGAGCCGCCAGATGTGCGCGGCGGGCTTGGCCCCGCGGGCGTGGCCGGAGCCGATACCTTGCGGGGCCGGCGGGCACAGGGGCCCGGAATTGGAGTCTGGCTAATGGATACCGCCCCCGGCGCGGCTGGGTGCCCGTTACCTCGGGAGAAGGGGTGCTGCCCGCCCGCCGGCGGCCGGCGGAGCGAGCGCCTGCGCGCCCGCGGCACCTGCCGCTCGCCCTCGTCCTCGCAGCGTTTAACTGCGAGGCACCGGAGGGGTTTGCTGGCCGAGCCGCCCGGTAAGGGGCTGTTCGTTTTCCCGCCCGTTGTTTGTGCCCTCCGAAGCAGGTGAAGAAAGCTGTCCCCCCGAAACGAGATTAAAAATGTGAATTTTCAGACGTTTTTGAACACGTGTGTCCGTGGCTTGACTGCCCGGTGTAGCCAAATATGATAAGTACACACATTTCTTTAGAATCGCCCAGGGATGATGAAACACTTAGATTTCTTTAAAATCACCCAGGCGTGCATCCTCCAGCCTTCAGCAGCGCACCAGAGGAAACGAAAACAGTGACTGTGTGTGTGTGTGTGTGTGTACACGTACCTTCTTCCACGAGGTCCTTGCACACTGTCAACACTGGTGCTGAGCTCCACGTTCCCTCAAGGCCCCCAAGGTTTCCCGTGTCTCCTGAGGGGTACCCATCCTCGGGCACCTGGATCAGAAGGCTGGTTGTACCCCCTGGTAGCTGCAAAATAAATCCTGTGGGTGAGAAACACACATCCCCTAAGCCATGGTGCTGCTCTCGCTGGCCTGACAGTGAGACCTGCCTACGGGCTGCCTGGATTTGCTCGGGCCGAAGTGGAACAGCCCAGCTGAGCAGAGGGCTCCCGGCTCCTCTCTGTGGCCCACGTGTCCCTGCCTCCTGGCTCGTGTCTGCTCAAGCATTCCGCGTGGTTTTCCCCGCAGAGCCAACTTCCAGCTGGATCAGCAAACAGCGAGCATGATCCTGCCCGCTGCACAAGGCCGTGGATGCCCCTGGGGGCCTGACAAGAGCTCTTGCCCTGGCACAGAAAGGCACTGGCAGGATTATCCCTTGAGCAGTGTCACAGGTGAGCCCTGACCCCAGCTGCCCCCAGCACCCTGCTGGACAGAGCCGTGCTCAGAGCAGCTCCATGCATCCTCCACCCAGCAGATGAACGACCATCAAAGCCAGCGTTACCTAACGAGGTTTATCCTCACTGTTTTCTATTACATTCCCATCATACCAAGCATAGTAAGAAAAATAATATTTAAATATTCCTGGTTTTCATATTGAAGCCCCCCCCTTCCACCTCCTTCCCTGCTGTTGCTAGAGCAGTGGGCTCCAGCACTCTTCCCTGACCTGCTGTGCTGAAGGGATGGAGTTTTGGGAGGCTCTTCCAAATGTTTTTACCCACATGGTGCCTGAAGGCTTTGATGAGGTCCATGCAGATAAGTCACACAAAGAAATTTTAGCTCAAAGCCATCACTAGAACTTGGGGAAGGTGGGCCTGTGCCTGCTGTAAGAGATGGAGGTAAAAGCTTTAATGCTGAGACAGGCCTGGCTGGAAAACTGAAATACAGAATTAATACGAGGAAAAATATTTACCCCTCTACACCTTTGAACTTATTTGTTTTCTAAAGGACACTAATATTTACATTCTCCGTAAAAGAAACGTGTGCTTTCCTCTCACAAAAATATTTTTATGTTTGACTAGACTTATTTTTAAACTCTTATCAATACAGGGCAGAATGTGTCCCAGAACAACCAAAATAAGGCAGAGGGAAAAATTATTTCTATTCTTAGTGTAATACCACAACTTAAAGTTACCAGGTTTGAAATAGAAAATCCAGGGTAGCCAAAACTCTGGGTCTTATTCCAATTCCATTGGTGAGCAGGAAATGGAGAGGCTTTAAGTCTGCTTGTGCAACAGATAAAAATCAAGCCCAAAGGTTATTCCATGCAGTATTTCTAAGCAAAGGTTGGCTGAAGTCCAAAATGTGTGTCTGGAAAATGAGCCCCTGTGTGTATTTGTAACCTGAAATTTAACAGCTTCACTTTGCCTTAGGACAGCCAGCAGCACTGCAGTTTTCTAGGTCTTTGTTCCTTTCTTTGTTAATGCAGCAAGAATTAGAACTATTTCTAATAAAACTGGTAACAAAGAGTAATTTTAGCAATTAGTACCAAAAATTTATATCATTTTTAGATTTAGATTTGTCCTGTTTTCACATCCCTCTATTTTTACACCTGAGAATTATTTTTTCAGCATCATTTTACTCACTTCAAGGAAACTGAAGTTTCTTCTCAGGCTCTTACCATGCCTTGCACATGGGCAATGCAGTGAGTCACTGCATCCCAGCCTGGGGCCATGGAAAATGGGTGCCAGGATTTCCTCTTTTTAGGGGGGCTCCTGGTGTTATGTTCAAGTTTCTGACCCCTGAGTGCAGCTCCCTGGAAGCAGGGGTGTTGCCTGGGTGTGACAGGGACTGGAGCTGGTGGCTGCTGTAGGTTAGTGCTGACGTGAGCTTTGTGGATTCTCTCAGCACCCCTGCCTGATTGCCTGCTGCTTTTTTGAAGATTGCATTTTTGGGATGTTTGCCTCTGATGCTGATTTCCATCACCAGTTTCATTCCTTCCATTACCTCCCATGACCTTTTGGGGGAGTGTCTACAAATTAGTTCCTGATATTTTCCCCCGCTTTCTTTTCATTCTCTCTTCTTTAAGGAGTTTTCCCTTCATTTTCTTTCTGATGAGGAATAATGCCAAATTGCTTTTCTCAGCCCATCCTTCTGTACGCTCATTCCAGCCAATAAAATACATTTGACATTTGAAATTTACTTGTAGAAATTACTTTTAAAAGGGTAAACTAATAATCAAAGCTTCAAGATACCTTAGCCACACAAACCTAAAAGCTCATGTCGTAAGAGAAATGAATTGATTAATTACCTTTGTCTTCTGTAACCCAGTTGATGACTCAGATCTGAAGCTCCAGGAAAGCCTCTCCTGACACACTGAGCCATTCTCGAGGCAGTTTGAGATTAACAGATGAAATACAATGCACTGCAACACAATACAATACCTTTAAAGTAAAGTAACAAAATAACTGTAATATCTAGATGCACGTTTTTCAGGGTGGGGCTCAATCGTGGGGTTTTTCCACTCCTGTCTGCTCTGTAACATACCAGAGGCTTCCCTTTTGGGGGATAACTGGCATCTTCTGATGGTGTATGTATATGCACACAGCACAAATGGCCCAGGCTTGAATGTTGTCTCTAGAATATAACTTTTCAATCTTGCCCGAATTTTTCTCATAGCCTAAAAAACAGAGAATATTTCATCCTTAATTCTTCCCACCATATGATGTTGCATCTCTAGTTTATCAGCATGGCAGCTGAAAAGATTTTATAAATGTTGTCTTATCATGTAACTTTCAAGTTAAGGAAAGTTACATCCTCTATGCTATAACTTGTTTTACATTGGGTGGCATCCCCATTTACCTCAGTATGTTTATTTTCACGCCTGAAATTCCAAGACTTTCTTTGTAAGCAAAGAGGAGTAGTTGAGTAAAAGCGCTGTCTTTAAATTATTTATGCCTCTTCTGCTTTGCAGTGGAAGATGCTTCTCTGAACATTGTTTTAAAAGCTCCCAAGTCATTTAGCCCATTGCTTTATCTTTGGGTGATGCCATCCAAGGGTCAAAGACAAACTGATGTCAAGGCTGCCAGAATTTATTCACAAACAACCAGAAGCTGCTGGGTACTCAGCACTATTTAACAAAAGCAAAAATATGACTGAATATTCATAGTCTTTTTTGGGACTTAAACCATTTACCTTGTTAGGGCAGCCCTGGCATTTTCCAGGGCAATGGAGCAGTCACTTCCCAACTGATATTAAATGACACTCACAGGTATGACCCCTCTAAAAATCCTGGAACAGCCCAGTAAGCAGAATCAGGCATTCACCATCGTGGAGCTGGAAGCTGATTCACTGGCATCAGTTACTTGAGAGACAATTCATTTAATCAGGAGGCTGTAAAGAGCCCTTCCACAGCCTTATCAGATTGAAAAGCCCTTGTCAGGCAATCCTCTTGCAGGGAGCTCTCTTAGAATACCAGGGAATTGTTTTCCTGATGCTGCATTTGGTATCAGAGGCTGCAGAGTGCAGACGTGGGCGTCTCACACCTTTGGTGGACCAAGCACAGCACGGTAATCAATTCAGAATTCAAAATATTTCCCTCTTGCTCCCAGCTCTGAGAGATCAATTGCAAATAAATAGGAAAGAAAAAAGCACATTACTACTACTCTGTGTATTATGAAACTTAATTCTGTATTCAACTCTGCTTTAGTGTGGGGTTTGAAGTTGCTGGAGCTGTGAGGATATCAATGGTTGATTTATGTTTCCTCTAAGTAACATCAGTATTTACTATAAGAGTTCATTCTAGATTACATTGAAAACAAACAAACACTGAGCTTAGAGATAAAGAAATATAAATATTCGTTATGCAAAATATTCACAACACTGCGAAAACTCACTTCAACAAGCCAGAAGCTGCTGGGTCAAAACACCCACATCCTTTAACTTCAGGGCAAAATCTTAAATTCCTTGGTTCTTTTCATCTGAGGATAAAATCACAGACACTTAGTTCAGAAAACAAACAAATATTAATAATTTGTTTAAGTACGTAATTTGCCAGAGCTGGAAGTCGCTTGTTATCAATTACAGAATTAATTTATTCCATACTTGACCTTTCAGTACTCAGTGTCTTTTTAACTTCCAAAGAATATTTATTCAAGGAGTTTCACTGAATGTTGCCTGTCTTTCAAAGGAGTTCCCCTTTTTGTGGTGCAGCCAAAAACTGATTCCCAAACAGGTTCCTTAACTGAGGAAAGCATCCTTGCTCCGTGAGTAATTTACTGGTGTCTGCATCTGTGCACCCAGATCTTATATGAATATAAGAAAAATGTAAAAAGATCTACATTTGAAGATATTCTTCATTCAATCCCTAAAAAAATTGCAAAGGAAAATATAACTTACCTTACATAAAGGTTGTGCTGTCATATTCCTCCAAACTAAGCAATATAATTTTCACTTTGATCAGCAGTCAGAGTAGAATATGAGAATACTAACAAAACATGTTCACCTTTATTAGTTTCTTCAAAGTATCACTTTCATAAACTGTTTCCTTCTGGTGTAATTAATGAGTGTGACTGTGAACCAACACTGATAATAAAATCTGCATTTTAGACACCAGTGTTGTTTAGCCAGATTCTCAGGACTGTTCTTGTGCCTCTCATTCAGACTTATTGGACACAGATTATCCTGTGAGGAAACAGGCATCAAACACACAAAATTAACAGTGATTTCAGCAAGCCCAGGGTATAGCTTGTAGAAACCAAAAATTTTCTAAAATTCATCTATCAAAACTGTTTTTAGACAGCACTAAACATGCTATTTCTGGAAAAAATTGGTACTTTTAACTTCAGAAAATGACAGGTGAAAACAAGCAAACAGGTAGGGATTCCGTAAGATCCCACTGCTGTACCTTGGCAATCCCTAAAACATACTTGAGTGTCCTTGTGTTGCACCTGCACATGTTGGTTTTTTTTTTTCACAAAAACCTTCATTTATTATTTTAAAATCCCACCTTTCTACGCCACATCACTTGCTGGATGTGCACACGTAAAGCTTAACTGTGCTACTGCTTCCTTTCTTCAGTATAGATTTTTTTGGTATGGGTTATAACTTTTTCACTCTTAATAAAATGGTTGCTGTTGTGTTTTCCTATGATCTGTTCACTGAACCCACTAAAAACCCATGCCTTGCTTCAGGGCAGTATTTGGAAGCCCCTAAAGATCCTGGATATCCTCCCAGCTTCCTGACATGGTCCCAGTGCCACTGTATGCACCACAGGTGACAGCAATATCCAGCGGTTTAGAGCTCTTTCTCCCCATCTTGTTTCTGGCCAGTTGCCTTCTTGATTTATACTGGATTATATTGTGTGTCTCCAGCCCTATAAATAGTTATCTGCAGGGTAACTAGAAGCAGCTGTGTCCATTCCTCCAGTGTTCATATCTTACATTTCACACACTGAGTTTTATGCTGTTCTGCTGGTAATAAATGGCGTCAGATGGTAGGTTAGCTTTAGGCTTTAAAATTTCTCTTATTTTTAGTTATTCCGGCTCTCAAAAGAAGTGTATTATACTGAAACACACTATTATTAGACTTTTTGTGCTAGATGTATAGGCATATAGTATAAGCCTTTTGTCTAAGCAATCTAAAACCCATTTTGAACATATAATGAGAAGTATTTACCAAGTAAAGTTTCTTTTTTAAACTGGAGACCCCATTCCTGGCACTACTAATTATCTAGAAGAATGAACTGCCACACAGTAAGTGGGTGTTACACTCTGTTGCCAGAGAAAGAGGTGCAAGCACATTCTTTCTGGTGGTTCATGACTATTTTTAACTTTAATTTCCTTTGTAATTATTTCCTTTCCTGGATTCATAAATCTGCAGTAGCCTGTTATATAAATCTCAGCTATCCCATGTTTACAAATAATTCTGGCTTATACTCCATGTTCTTTGCACTTTGGAAATTCCCACAGACTTGGAGTTTGGGTGTACAAAGACAGACACAGGGGTATCACCCCATGTTTAATACCAGCTCTGTACAATAAGCCTTTTTTAATAGCAAATATCCACCTACATTTCTTTTAAACCTCCTCCAGCGTTTTTGTTGGAGAAGCTACTTTTCACTTGGTGTCTCAATGACTGCTGTGTGGCAGGACCATACTGAGACTTTGTGGGAGTTTATACCTTTCATTACTTGTTCATTTTTTGGTTTGAAATTGAAAAGGATGGAGGAATCCAACAGTGAATTCTTCATGCTCAAATATAACATGGATTTTAAGGGGTGATATAATTGTGCCACTGAGGGAATAATGATGCTTAAGTGCAGATTTTAGGAAAACGATTTAGAGGTGAAAGAAGAGATGTAAAGGTAATAATTGTGGCACAAAAACCAGACCAAAGGCTGTCAAAATTGTGCTTGTGGAGAGCCATTAAACACAGGAAACAGTGATGGTTTATTATTGTAAATTGCAATGCAACTTACCTGTGTTCAGTGCTTGAAATGCTTGTGCCCTAAGTGACCAAGGGCTTTGGAAGTTGCCTAGGAGATCCTCTGGCACGTTATACACATCTAATATCATATTTTCCCAATCTTTTGTGGATAGCTGCTTGGCAGGATTGCTTTGAGGCCGCAGAGTGACCACACTCAGCTAGAGCAGTGCCTGTTCATGTGAGTGGGTAAAGTGACTTCTTTACATGTATTTTTCTGTATTTTCCAGGGCAAATTGGAAAAATATAGCATTGACAAAGCTGTAAGGGCAGTGTCTTAATTCACTGTGGATACCTCCTCTTTCAAATGCTACAGTGTCAAATTGCAAAGATCCTGCACCTTACCTTCCAGGCTTTCAGCGTGAGCAAGGTGACTTTAAAAATGTCCTGAAAATAACAAGCAGCAGTAGAAATAGATGAGGAAAGGCTTCAAGACATTGCATCCAGGGAATAAATCAATGAGTTGTCAGCTGACCATGGAGCTCTGGCCCACCGGGAGCTCCCAAGCCCTCAGCTTGAAGAGTGGGATCATGCCAGGAGAGAGCAGAGCAGCACATGTAAGGCTTGCTCCTGTTCTCAGAGAAATTACTGGAAGTTTTGACCATGACATCCATGGAGGCAGGGTGCATGCCATTAATATTCCTAAGAGGGAGTGTTGCTGACACTTCCACAGCGTAATCACTGCAGATCCCACCTGGGTAGCGCACAAAGCAGTGCAAATAAATATATTGTTATTGATAATAAAATATGAAGATGAAAACTTACTGGTGGTAACACTTAGCATTGCTAATATACAGCTCACAAGCTTGGAGACACATGATTTTGGTGATTTCAACTAATAAATACTTCACTAGTTACGTTTACAAGGAGTAAGTAATTTATAAACAAGCAATTTATCACATTTGCTTTCATTAAACTAAGCAGCTTCCCTGATTATATGCTGGCCATGCTGCCATTCACCACCCTTCAAGAGTGAGGTGGTTTTTGCCTTCAAATAATATCAGGTCTTCGTTTTTTCTGTTTCGTGGGTAGCTGGCAAATGACAGCTCAACATTTTCTGTTTGCACAGTGTGTCTTCTCTGTCTACCTGAGCCATCCTTGAAAACAGTCAACAGCAGCAGGTGCCCTTGAACTACAGGTTAAAGTTACTGAAACTGCTGTTGTTGAAAAGAGAACGCTGGTCACCATTTCTGTGCTGCCTCAAAAGCTGTTATCTGAAATCCTGGATGTTTCCTACGGCAGTGGCCAGAATGGGGAGATAGGGAAGCATTATCTCCTGGCAGAAGGAGCTGCACAGTTTCCCTTTCAGCCTGCAGTTATCCCACTTCCCTGGCTCAACACGTGCACAGGAAAGAGTTTGTTGACAGACTGAAATGAGTTTATGGAGTTTACACTTTCATTTTTATTCAATTTACATTTGCAAGAGGCAGGGAAGGAAACCAAAAATCAAACTTACTACGGAAAGTGTTTTCAGTATTAACTGTGCAATATAAGAAACTCTTCTCCTTGCAGATTTTAAAAGTGAGACTTCAAAATCTTTAGAAACAGAGCTTCTGCTAAACTGACAGTATTTCTTTGACTTTGACCATATTAGTCATTGCTTTTGCAGACTTAGCAAAAAAGAAAACTGCTGGCTTTAGCACCAGCACTCCCACAAAAAAGCAAGCCTACTCTCTTTTGGCCTATTGCAATGTAGATGCCAGCTTAGTATTTCAATCTAAAAACAAGCATCTTTGAGTCCAGAGTCAGCCTTTCCTGGCAGGGAGCAGCTCTGGATCAAATGGTGTCCCCTAGGTGTATTTCTCTTTGTCGCTGTCACCCACAGACACATTTTCTGAAAGCAAAGGGCCCAAGACTGATGCGGCTGACTGCTGAGCAGGGGGCATCATTCAAGCACCAAAATGGCTTTTGACCAGCCAGACTCCTGGAGTTGTTTCTTAATCAGCTCTTTTTGTACTTTTTATTGATTACAGATCTAATCTGAAGCCCACTAAAACCAGTGAGGACAGGCTATGTCACAGGGCTCTGACAATAATGACAGAAGTGATGGATTTAGTGTAACTATCTGCAAACACAAAATCCTCCTGAATATTTATTTATTCTTTTACTATTTGAGCTCAATTTCCTACATGTTTCCCTCTTGCTGATGCATCTTGCTGATGCATCTCCCACCTGCCCCTCCCCAGCTCCAGAGTCCTGGGTGTATCTGACGCAGAGGGAATGGAGGAGGTTGGTGCTGATAAGTTGGAAGGAGGCAGGGAGAGCAGGGACAAGGAGAAATTGCATACCAGCAGAGCAGTGAGCTTCTGACAGGGTGACTTGGCAGCTCCTGCTCCCCTCTCCAAGGTGGATACAACTTCTGCAGAAGCAAGAGAGTAGAGGAGAAGAGTTATGATGAGGGTAAGGAGCTCAGAAAGGGCTTGGAAACTGTACCTGGATGCTTTCCAGCATCCAGATCTGTCTTCTGAACAAACAACCCCTGACTTGGACCTTGACATGGCCTTTTGGTATTAAGTTTTCCAGCTCCCAGGACACACAGGCCTCAGAGTGGGTCTGATAGGGACTTAGAGGTGATGGCCAGCTCTGCCTAGCAGGGGCATGTGCTGAAAACTTGCAGCTCTGGTCTACCAATTCCAGCTGAGAGTATCACCAGGAGTGCTGGGCTGAAAATACCCCAGTTTCTCTCCCAGAAGGGCTGTGTCTGGTACACAACTGGGATGAGGTGTGAGCACACACAGTGCAGCTCTTGATCTCATGGCTGAGACCTAATCACCTTGAGAAAATGAGCATCAAGCTTCTTTCCTACTTCCCCATTCACCTCTGATGGTCACCTCTGCCTCAGCCCAGCTCCAGCAACCACGAAGACGGAAAATCACTTTAAAACAGAGCTCTTGTGGTTTACAGCAACAATGAGCTCTTTGGGTCCTCCTCTCTGGGAAAGGTGTTTTCTTTCAGCCTGGAAGAAAACAGTGATCTGAGAGCTGAAATTGAACATAATTTTACTTTTAGTGAAGGAAGGGGATAATAAAAGCTGATAATACCTGTAGGTAACAGCAGAATTCAGTATACTCAGAAGGGCTGCTGTTTGGGGTTGGGGGTTATGGTGGGTATTTGTTTGAGGGTGTGTGCTCTGTTTACATTTTAGACTCAGGCAAAGGAATCCACTCTTGTGTGTGCTGTTTTGTTTTTCTTGCCTGAACTTCAGGGCTGTGTATTTTAAATTCAAAAAGTGGAAACTCCAGCACGTACTTCAAAAGATTATCACGTATTGTTTTACATTCTGTGCTGGACCTACAAGAAAGTATCAGCGATTCTCTGAACTGTGGGGGTCCTTCCTCAGCTCCCCTGGCCCAGCTCCAGTAACAAAGTGCCTACCAGAACCTTCTGTTCAGCTAAGAACTTCCTAAAGTTCCTGATTGAACTTTATCAATTCCTAACTGTTACCCAGGTCCCGTAAAAGACAAAGACCTGCAGTATTGAATTAAACATGTTTCTTTTTCTTTTCCATATGCAATACTAAGGGACAATTGCTCAGACAATTTCATTTACTGTTTCAGTAAGAGCTTTCATAAAAAAATCCAGTATTGGTGGACCTACACTGCCTCAAACATCAGTTTTATGCTTTTATGCTTTTAAGATGCTGCTTCTGTAGAGTCTCTGGCTTTACCCAGACTGATAAGGAGCCTCTAAAGCAACTGGTATTGATTCCAGCCTGCCAAAGGTAGCACTGGCAGCATTAGGTGTCCTTCAGATGATCTATGCAGAAAGTCTCTCCTATTTGTCAGCAGCAGCTCCATCCCCACAGTTCAGCTAGGGAACAGATTACATGAGCTCTCCTCAGCCACTCCAGCGTTAAATCAGCCGAGTTACTTCAAGCAGCCACAGCAGCAGCACAGATGAGATGGACTGGCTTCTGCAGGGGTGTTGATGAGGAGCACTCCAGGAATTCATTCCCCAGGCTGAACTGCTGGGGTGAGCTCTGGCACAGCAGTAACCAGAAGCTCTGTGTGTCTCTATCTGCCACCACCTTCCCAGCAATGATTGTCAGAACACAGCATTAGTATAGGAAACACTAAAATTACTGTTGGGATTTAAACCCAGGTATCACCTTCTCAGGAGTACATGATGTTATCAAAGTGCATCAGAGACTTTTCTACCTGCATGTCCTTTAAAGGGCAAAAGGTTTCTGCAAATCCTTTGAGTACTAGAGGACTCATTGCCACTAGCATCACTGACAGGACTTACTTTAGACTAAATTGCAAAATTATAATTAAACTGAAGAGCAACCCTGCAGTCCTCTATGCATAATCCCTAGCTCTGTCATTTCTTCTGCAAAACTGACTCTTTTCTCATTAGATACAAACAGAACTGGTCCAAGTTCATTTTTTGCACAGTAACTGAAAACTTGTGATAAACTCCCAATATATTTGGTGGTATCAGTAAGTAAGCAGGTCTGCTGGCACTTTTGTGCTCCCAAGCAGCATGTGGCCCTTAGATAGGACTATCTGAAAATGAGCTTTCCCGCTACAGTACCTCCATACCACACTGCAGGCTGGCAGTATTTGCTTTCCCTTCCAGTTTCCTGGTGCATAAATCCTTCTCATGGCTCCTGACCCTCACAGGATGGTACATACCACCAGGTAGTGTTTCTTCCATTTGTAGATACACTTTTATCCTTCTCACCTGCTCTGACTGCATCTCGTAGGTTGCAGCCTGTGAAAGAGAAAAGCAAATGCAGAGTTCCTCATTCACTGTACCCCAGAACTCCTGAATTTGCTGGTCTTTCATTAAATTGAAAAAATTGATCTGTTGGCAAGTTCAGAAGAAATAAAAACTACATTGACAAAAGAAGAAAACCAGTTTTTTCCACCTTCTTAAACTTCTCATAAGTTCATTACCAGTGTCAATCTATAATCAGAAAGAAGGAGGGCAAATTGTCTTTTGTTCTTATTGAACCACATATAAAGGCTGAATTTTATTATGATACAAAAGGAAAGAATTTGTCATCATTAACTGTAATGTTTTCGGGAAGGAGGTTAGATAGGAGACTTAGCATCATTAAAGGTTTTTATCTGAAGATTTCCTGCCTCAAGTAATTGTTCTGAAGAAGTAAACACACAGAGAGATTATGTCATTAATTCTCCTTAATGAAGTTCTGTGCTAAGTGTTGTTTTGTAGGCTCATTTGAAGAGTTTTTGAAAAAATCTCTGAGGTTTTGTTTATTTACTTATTTTGCAGATGCTTTTCAAACGGTGGCTAAATAATATATTTTGTGTTCACTGTATTCCTACTAGCTTAGTTCTTTGAAATCAAATGGGGTGGTTGGTTATGGGGGTCCTTTCCATAACTACCAGTGGAGCCTCATGAAGCTAATATGGATACAACAAATTTGGTTAAAAAGATGATTTTTTTATTATCTTCTATAATATTAATTTCTAAGCATAAGCATCTGTTAAACTGCTGCACATATCAGTGCAGTGCTGTAATACTGTGTAGTTTATACAAAATACCTGTGAAGGATCACCTAGTCAAACATTATCAGTATTCCTCGTTTAATTATTCTGAATATTCCTCCTCTTCACTGAGTAATTCTTAACTTTGCGATGTTTGCATTTCTTTTTATGAGAGTTAATCCACATCGTACACAAAACCCTGATTTGGGCAATTTATTCTTCCTGGGTTCCCATTGCTTGAAATACTGAAGCAGATTAACAGAGACCAGTTCTTCAACATTTGAAACTTGTACATTTTCAACTTTTATTGGAGACTACAAAGAAATTTCAGGAGGTACTTTCTATCAGAAAATCTGCAGCACTTTTAACTTTGTCTTTTTATCTGGTAGTACAACATTCTAATTTTAAAAGCAACTTGAAAGAGTTTTCCCAAAGAGATTTCTCCTCAGATCCCTCAGTAAGATGTTTCTCTGAAGGAATCTCATGAGAACTTGTTGTACAGCAGGCATGGTCTATTAGAAATTAATTTAAAACGTTTTCCAGAATGGAGCTGCATTCTAGCAGCTGTTGGTGGTGCAAGTAATGCTCCATTGTGTCACCAATGAACTGTCTGATTATATAATTATTTTTCCTTTAGTGTAGGACCTGACCCTCTAACAAAGTTTTGACCCTTCTTAATTTGTGGGGCAGTGTAAAGCTTATCTTTACTGACTCCATTATGATAATTCTTCTCACCTGTAACTCTTTTGGAAGCATGAAAAGTGAGGGGAAATAATCTGCCATTTGCTTTCCCATTGCACCCTTCAGTGGAATTGCTGGTAGGAAATCAGTAATGCCAATGATTTTTCAAGTGTTCCCATCTTTGTCAAGATTTTCATGGAATGTGGTATCATTTTCATCACATACATATGCAGAAAACTGGGTAAAACCTGGTGAAGGAAATAAAATTGTGATGAAAAGAATTTTATCACTTCAGAAAGTACCTGTCTGCCAGAGTGAGATTTACATGAAAATAACGCCTTGCTACACATGATGACAAACCCCAAAGAACACATTCATTTTCCATGCACCAGTGTAAAGAATATTCTTTCTCCCCCCTAAACTTACACATGCCTTCAGGGAATGAATAAAAGCAGAGAATTGTTTTATTAACACCTTCTGCTCCCAAATACCTCTGCAGGACCTGCACCATTAGTGAGGACATCATAGAAGAGGCTTGAGTGAAGGAGGTCAGAGGAACTGTATAGCAAGGCAACATTATTCCTCCCTTACAGAGGCTCTAAGACTCTCTGCTCCAATTTCAATTTTCCAATTTTCCTGCTTCTTTGTTCCCAAAGGCACATTAAAAAGGAGGGAGCATTTGTTCTGCATCTGTTTCTTTCTGAATAATGAGTGATCATTTCTGTTATCTGATTAGGGCTTGCTACATTCCAAATTAATTAAAAATTAAAGGGAAAAAAAAAAGGAGGAAAATAATTATTTTAGCATTCTACAGTGTTGAATACCTTGGACAACACAGCTGCTTGGCTGTGTGGTTTGGGACAACTACTCTTGGCTCTTTCTTGGCTCTTGCTGCTGTGGGCACGTGAAGGATGCCTCAGCCATGGTGGTTTGGAGTAAGCAAATTCTCAGGATAAAGCCTGAGAATTTTCTTCTCCTCAGGATAAAGTTTGGGCAGTTTCTTAGGAATCTGAGCCAAGGTACTGCAGGTCCCTGTTCTCTGAGGTAAGGCTCCTTTGGAACAGTACAATATGCTCTTTGAGGTGTTTTGTTAATAGCATCTAAGCACGCAGGTAGGACGTAGCTCTCCTCCCACAAAGCAAAATTACAGGAACAATTAATAAAAGGTCTCCAATTCAGGGGATTACTCTGCCTGTGACTTAAGCCTGAGGAGGATCATTATCACCAGCCAGCAGAGGATCTATAAATAACCCACAGAGCTGAGTTTAAAGTATTAGTTTAGCTTCTCAGGGGGAATTCAGAGCATTGTCTAAGTGTGGTTTGAGGCAAATATTATCAAAAAGCAACTTATTGTTTTACTTCACAGCAGTGAGGAAATCAGCATTTCTTATTATCAGGACAACTGACATTATTCCAGCCCATCACCAAGACTTGTGGCAAAACAGGGAGAAAGAATGAGGCAAAGCTGTAATTCCCCAGCAAACACCTTTTCTCAGAGAAGAAGAGGAGAGGATACCCTAATTCTGAAAATGCTGACTGGTAGTTGTGGAAATAGGCCCAGTCCACCCCTTCATGGGCAGGTGGAGCAGGAGCAGCAGGCAGGCTCCTCTTCCACACCAGGCTCTGCAGAAATGCTGTTTTCATAAAAAAATTTCTTTCATGTGCTCCTATAAAGGCTGTGCACACATTCAGTCTGGCCAAGCACTTTGCATCTCCCTCAGCTGGCTGGTCAGGAGATGAAGACTTGCAGGCTTTGTAAGATGGTGAAGTTATCCTGTTAACTTAGTTTGTACATTCAACCCCATGCCTGGTGATGTGGTCCTCGCTTTAGTGAAAAAATGTTGCATGCCTGCCAGTGAAAACATACAGTGTTTTTCTTGCTAAAACAGTGATATTACCTCCAGAAATGTTGATAAATCCATATACAAAAGCAAAGCAGTCCAATACCATGCTGCTAGAACTATGATCCCTTAAAAATAATGCTTGAGTGAGCTAGATCTATTTTTATCAATTCAACATTATTTACTTATTATTAATGGCTACAAAAATTGTTTTATTATTCTTAAGAGTGTGCACAACCTCTCTGTTTCATCTGTTTAAAGATACTGAAGCAGCCTGATACTTCCCTCACTTATGGACGAGTTGCAGCCAAGCTGTAACTGAGGAGAAAAAAAGGAGCCTTATAATTGGATTTCTCATCCCTGGAAAGGTTCAAGGCCAGGTTGGATAGGGCTAGGAGCAACCTGGTCTAGTGGAAGCTGTTCCTGACCATGGCAGAGGGTTGGAACGAAGTGATTTTAAGGTCTCTTCCAAACTATTTCACGAGTCTCTGCAAAATAACTTTTTCTACATGTCAAAGCTGTACCACTCCACCTGGAAAATAGAAATGTAATAGTCCATCCAGTGTGAAAATAATTATTTATATACCAGCCTATGGAAATAAGTGGATAAAGCACTCCCAGTGTGAGGGCTTTGTAGGGAAACTGTCCTTGAAGCCTATGATTTCAAAAGATTGTGATATTAAGGTGTCACAGCTGCATTCAGAATAGGTCAAATTAGGTCAGAATGGTTTCAGTCAAGAAATCCATTTTTGATCTACGCATTGTGCAATGAAATTAAAAAATAAAATATTAAGGGGAAGAGTAGGGAAATAAGTTAGCAAGAGGTTATTTAGCATTTTCAGGGGCCCTGAGTGCACCAAGAGAACAAATTACAGAGTTCTCATTTTGTAAATTAAATCTACTTTTTCATGGCAAGGGAAAAATGATTTTAAAAATTCTAACTTTTCCATCCACATCTTAGCAATAAGGAAATAGTTTAAAGAATTTGTGAAATCTGTATTGCTGGGCATGCCAAAGAAAGGCTATACAAATATCTGTGTGAGTTCCTACACTTGATCTCAGAGAGCAGAATTTATGGCTGGGATTATACACGGTCCTACATATCTGTTGTTTCACAGACCTCTATTGTAGCAAAGCAGATTTTCATTTAAATGTGGTATCCCCTAATCAACCCCTGCCATATTATATTATTACTTTACTGGCTTTGTAGGTAAGAAAGGTTGATGCATAATTTATATGTTGTTCTGTACACTAGTAATGGATGTATATGAATACACATTTTCCACAACCTGAGTAAGAAACTCTCATCACATTTGGCCAACCTATTGACCTTGCTGTCTCAAAAGGCAGGAGAGGAAATGCACTTAAAAGGCAGCCAGACTAAGTGGAGTGACCTGTACACATTCAGTATTTCATAATCTGAAAGACCAGTTGTATTTACTGTTACTGCAATCACAACACAAAAATGTATTCCCAGAAGCATTCTCTGGAATAGAGCACAGGGACTGCTAATACAGCAGCAAGATGGCCAATCCAAATTCAGAGCAAAGGAGCTGGGCAATGACCCAAATATATTTGCCTGAGCTGTGACTTAGTGAATGAGAAATGAACATTTTGGTTGGTTGAGAGCAGCCCCGCACAGAATGTTTTATTTGCCTTATCCCCAACCTGGCCTGATTTTAGATGTATGTCAAAGTCCTTTTTTATCCCTGAAAATTAATGAAAATTATTTAATTTCTCATGCACAGATAAAGAGGTATGCATCTTTTATATCAGCTACTATTTTTTGCTTTTTGCCAATGCTTTACTTAAAAGCTCATAAAACTAATGGGTTTGTTCTAATAAAAAGGAAAGCCCTTGAGACCTCTTATTCCCTGGCTGCACAGAGCTGCACAGATGAGGGCAAGCTTCTCATAAATCCCTTCAAGCTGAAAGATGTAGTAAAACTTAGGTTTTACTGTGTTTTGGAAGCCAGGAGGCATTTGCAGACATCTGCAGCATCAAGGGACGTACCTGTTTACCTCCATGCTCTAAAGAAACGTTCAGAAAGCAGCAGGAATCATCAGCCCTGGAAACTTGAGAAGAAACCTCTTCATGTAACTGTCTTGGCTTATTACCTGCTATCTTCTTTGCTACCTCCACTTTCAGGGTTCTCAGAGATGACTTCAGCTTGTGCCCAAGCTGTCATCAGTGTGAAAAACTACTACTTGGCTCATCATTTTCCAGCTCTCACAAAATCCTGCCTGTCCTGTGACAGGAAAGCTGTTATTTGTGACAGCTTGTGCCTTTTCAGTGTCTTCTCTGGCTGCTGTAAAGGGAAGAAATAATCATCATCTCTTTACAGCTGCCAGCTACGACTGCTTTTGAAAGCACTTTCAAACCTTTTCTAAGGTGCAGGCAGATCATCTGGCCCTAAACTTGTAATGAACTTAACATTTTGAGTAGTGGGTACACCATAGCAATTATTTATGTCCTTTAAGCTCTTTGGAAAAAAAACTGAAGCACTCTGTAAGCATTAAGCATCTGTTCATATGGCAACACGAGCGTTCCCAGGCGAGTGCTTGCACAACGCTGAAAGGTCTAAAATGAAAACACTTTTAAGAAGCACGAAATTCAGGAGTACTCAGGTCTCCTTTCTGCACTGTGCCCATGGGCCCTGCTAAGCAGTGCCCACTTGTCATGTTCACATCACTCTGACAAGTGAAGCTCCCTGAATGAGTAGGGATTACCAGGAAGGAAGAAGCTGAACACTACAAGCTTTGAATAGAAATCCAAGGTGGCTTTTGTACTTGGGACCTTTTGACCTTCTCCCTCGTGTTCTCTACCTGTGTTTTCCCTGCATCCTTCTCCAAGGAAGGATCCAAGTCTGATAGGAATCAGAAGAAATCTTGCAATAACCCTTTTGGCATTTAAACCTCCACTTCCAGCAGTGGATTCTGGTAGAGCTGTCATCTCAAAAGTTCTTACCATGCCTCTAGTGTGCCAAGATAAACTTAGATACAGCTGGTAAAGCAATCCCTTTCAGAGCTTCCCCCTTCTGACCATGATGTACCACCTGACCTCAGGGACCAAACTTCGGTGGCTAAACTGGAAATCCCTAGTTACATTCCCTAATGCAGGCATTTAGAGTGACTGGAAGAGCTGCTCCTTTTCCCCACTGATACATAAGGGAGGTAGGAAGGCTCTTAATTCATTACTTAATTTAGAAGTTATACAGTGTGATAGTCTTCTCTGCTCCTGCTATGGCTCACTGCAGCATGCTCACCTGAGCTCTGAGCCAATTTAATAATTATGATGTAAATTGGAGGGAGATGGATTTTAAAGGCTCTTTGCCTTTATAATGCAATCGTTTTCTAGCTTGAAAAAATGACATGCACAAATCCATCGTGTTCCTGCATGTAGTCCCTAGACAACAACAATGTGGTTCATTGTCGAACAAAATTGTTCAACAAAAACAGTGTTCAGCAATGGAAAATGATTTATTTGCACAAAGATGAAAGGTTCTAGAGTAGCTTTCCAACAAAGGTCAAGACAGAAGCAGGTAAAACACCTAATTACTTTCAAGATAAGTCCCTTTAGATTTAGGAAGAGCATTTTGTAGCACTAATGGGCAGCCAGGCACCAGATGCCCTGCCTTGCCCTTTTTCTAAGGGCCACAAAGAGGACAGAGTGGAAGATGATGTCATTCTGAGATACTTATCCATTCCAGCCTTGCCTTTGCCTGTAAAAAGGTTTAAATGGAGTCTTTTTTATTTCTTAATTCTGGCTTAATTCTGATAAGAGGTTTTATGGCTGTGGGCTAGGTAGGTTTGTTGCATTACACTGTCTGAAAGGTTATAAAGGCAGCAATCACTGAATTGTATCTCTGGTTTCCCAAGACTATTCCCTTCATTTTACCTAGAAGTATTTGTGTCACAAGACCACCACACTTCTCAGCCACACAAATTTTAACACCTTACATTATTCTAATATAGTAATATAATTAATAATAATATTAAATCATGTGTCTCATAAATAAATCTGTAAATCAGAGTGATGCACCAAAAAATCAAGCTACATAAAATTAATGAGTTTTAACAGAAATCATGCACCTTGTAATTTTTTTTTATATAGGGAAGGCTTGGAAGAATATATACATTTACTTTTAATCCCAAATTTGTGTCTGGAACAATGCCCTCTGCCAGTCAGTTTTAATAGAAACATAGGATCTGCCATGCTCCATTAATCCCATGATCCATCAAGTCCAATATTGTCCCCTCTGCTTGGCAAATGCAAGATGCTTCAAAGGAAGGCAAATTGTCCGTCATGCACTTGGCCAATTTTTCAATTTGAACAGTCCATTGTGCAAAAGCCACTCCATCCTTCATGTCAAGTCCTTGTCCCATGTGGTTGCAAATGTTAAAGTAATCAAATGGCACGAATGACCCAATGTACCGGTTTAATATTTTAATAACATTTAAGGCTGTGTTTATGCTCTGGTTGGGTCTGTTTCTCTTGAACTGTCAATTGTTTTTGTGCACGATGCTGCTCACATTCATTTTCATTACCTCTCCCATTTCTATTTCGATTCAGCAGCTGAATAAATCAATAGTATTCACAAATCTCCACAATTTTGTGGCAGTATTAAAAAATCACTTCTGATTTTAGATAGACATTAGAGGATATTTCTATTGAACAGCTACAAACAGGATGCACTGATCAGAGCCTTGCAGGAGTGTTCCACTGAATTTCCTTCATTTGAATCATATTCTGTTGCTGCTGAACTGGGTCCAGATGCCTCAGCAAGAACTACTGATAATTATTGCTGCATTGCGTGGGGATGGCAGCAGAGGGAAAAGAGGAAGGATGGGAAAAGTAAAGAAATATAAGCAGGGAACTTACATGGGAACAAGCAAGGTTTGTGTGCCTTGGAACACAAAATTTCCTGCTTTTTTTCTTCATGGGATGAACAGTCAGGTTTAACATCTCAGTATGTGACAGGGATCTTCCAGCTCTTGCAAGTGAAGGGCATCCTTGTACCTTGTATCTGGATTTTATTTGTGGTTTCCACAAAACTGGATGCTGATTATTTAATTGGCTCAACTTATCTAATCTAATAGGGCTGCAGGGAGACACTGCTCAGGACAGCGCCTAGCAGTCCTTTCAGGATCTAATGAGCTGTGTTGTGTTAATTGTGGGAATGTCACAGGGAGAAAAGGGTAAAAATGCTGATACACACATGCTTCCTCCCCTCTCAATATCTACCTCCTTTCTGTGGTGATGTCACCTCTGAAGATGGCCAAAACAAGCTCTTGCCTCCTCCTCAAAATATCTCCATCATTTTCTATGTATCTCACTGGTTTGGGGACAAGTCAGAGTATCATTTTTGGCCTTTTTTAGAACTTTGCTCATGTTCACAATAATTTTCACACTCCCCTTTTTACAATGCAAATGTAAATGTTAGAAAGTTTAAGTGTGTGAAGCTCTTGAAGTTTTCTTTTTTTGATCTAATATTGCTGGTTAGTTTTGTTTTTTTTGTTGTTGATGACATGTGTTAAAGGGATTTTTTTTAATTTGAGAACCAAATTTTGGCCACAATGCAAGTTTTTAAAATGCTTCTGTAAGTCTTTCAACATACTGGCTTTACACACAGGATGTATATTTAATGTATATTTACTCATGTGATTTTAACAAGCCCTTGAATAACCTTTGGATCTCGTCAGATGAATTCTATTCCCACATCAAAGTCCACAGTGTGCAGATTCCCAGTTTTCCAAAATCTCTGGCTTGCCAGGCACATATTTCTGTCAACAGCTGTTCCATCTGATAAGGAAACCATTTGTATCGCTTCTCCCTTACGGACTAATTTTGATGCTTAGGATTTCAATTCCTCAGGGCTTTCTCTACCTCTGGTTATTCAGATGAATTTTCTTTGAGCTCTCTATTGGTAAGAAATCCCTGTTAGCTGAACCTGGAAGCTGAGGGGGTGGGATTCCTAGACAAAGCCCTCATTGTTGCAGGCAGTTTCCACACAGCAGATCTGGTAATGTAATGAAGAATACTGAGGGAGATGGAAATATCTCTATTATAAGCATATAAATGCTTTCTGCATGAAAGACACTTCCTTGTGTCTGTCTGTCATGTTACCACAAAATGCTTGGTCTTTTACTGAAGCTCTTCTGCTGAATAAGCACCTCAGATCTCATGAGTTTTAATGGGAGCTGTAGTTGCAGTCTCCTCCTGAAAACCAGGACATGGATGTCTTAAAAATTAATGCAATATGTGAGGGCCTCCTGAGTTTTACCTTTTCTCCTTAATTTGTCTGAGGTACCAGTCCAGCTGGACTTGGCTCTGCTCTGAAACCCTAGGAAAATTTCTCCCAGCTTTTCATGGGTTACTGTTTCTACTGAAAGCCAAATATGAATCTCAAACTTTGCTGAAAGTGGTTACAACGGGATTGATAGAATTGACCTGAACTCACAAACAAACAAACAAACAAACAAGCAAACCAATAAAATGGACAAGATCCTTAAAGTTTTTTTTGCTTTCCTTAATGTGGAAAGTGAAGTGAGAAATGTGATGTCCGTACCTCTGTATCAGCACCTGGTCACACATGCATAGAGTGGATCATTGGAAGACAGGAGTGATGAGGGTTTTTTCCCATATTTTTTCCTCTACAAACCTCTTCCTTCCCAAAACACGCATTAATTCAATGAGACATTACCTGTTATTGACAACAGAAGAGTTATTCTAATTTTCATGGCAGAAGATTTTGTATCTTTAATATATTCTAAATCGCATGCAAGGAATAATTTATAATAATGTCATATCTCCTTTTTCCCACACTTTCTCATCTTCTCTGTCACTTGCTTCCAAGATTGTTACCAGCAAGCGTAACAGGAATAGTCTTTTCCCAAATATCCTGTTTGCTTGTTTTTTTCTTCTTTTTGTTATTAAGCACCTCTCAATTGCTAGAAATGTTGGTATTTCCTCACTCCTTTTTATGAAAATTAGCTTTTCTTACATACAAGGCAGGAAAACTGCAACAGAAGTATGTATAGGATTTTTGTTTTCATTTCATAACACAGACTATGGGATCCCCAACCTCGTAGAACACCTGAACTTGCCATGAGTTAAACATGTTCTGTTCTATGGAAAAGCAGAGTGTTGGCACCTGTGGCTGCTTTAATCCGACTTCAGGCTTCACCATGCTTCTGATATCAATTCTGATTAATTCCTAATGAATGTCTCTGGATCTTAGTTTGTCTTAGTTCAGAGAAGTGACATGTGGCCTTTTTAGGAGACATTTATTACCAGGAGGCTTAAGACTAACCCAACCCATTGCCAGTATTGTCTCCTGCTCCCCTGGGAATGATGACACTCAGAGTGCTCAGCCCTTCACTCGGCACTGAACAGCATTTCAAGGGTAGGAATTATTTGGTAGAGCTGGAAACATGATTTTTGCTGTACCAGATAATGAGGCTTTTTTTCTCTTGTCCCCAAATGACTCTGGAGCTGCACAGGAGGATGTGCTCCCTCCTCCTGCTTAGCAGCATCTTCCTTTGATCTCCTCCCTCTCGTAGCTGTCCATCCCTATGATGCAGGATGGAAAGCAGCGTTTTGGGATCAACCCCTGAGCTGCTGTCACTCAAACAGGGAGCACCTCTGGTGGAGTGTTATCACCTGTTCCACAGCAGCCCGTGGAGGAGAGATTACATTTTCAATCAACACTGGGCACTGTGGTATTTACTCCTCTTCCAGCCAGAGGAGTTTAATGCTCTGAGGTACAGCAAGGAGTTAGGACCAGATGGTATTTATCCAAGGATGAGATTTAAAGAAAGTAGGATCTGAACTATGGCAGAATGAGGCAACCTTTCAGTCAAAACTGCCAGACACCCTGGACAAGGGAGCTTAGAATGGTGCATACCTGGATGAAGGATTTTTTTTCCTCCTCGGGGAGTCATGCTTGTCATTCAGGTTTGTCTTTCATACCTGTGAGCTGCTGTTTAAAGTTCTTTCTGCTAAGGAGTCACATGTGAGAATGTACCTACAAATTAAAATATATTACAACACAAAACAGTGTGGAAAAGCTACTTGTTTCTGGGTTTAAAAATCACCATGAACTGCTTTAATTCATCACTTGACCTTTTTGCCTCTTGCTATTATTTTTTTTATGTCCTGCTTCCCCTGTTTTGATCCCCACAGTGACTCAAATCCCCCAATTAGAGAAAGATCAAACAGTGTCCAAAAATACTCAGACTTAATTACTTGCACAGGATGGAAATCATTGATAACTTGCTAAAATAAGAGCTACTCTGCACTCCACACATCCATTGCAACCCTCAGCCTCATTAGTTCAAACACTGGAAATATCCATGCAATAACTTTTGCTATCAACCAGCAAGGGGACAGGAGGGCACATTGCACCCACCTGCCCCTATCTAAATCACTGTCAAAAAGAAAAAGGATTTGTTAAAGATGTTGGCTGGTGACAATAAATTCACTTATCACGTGGTTCCCAGCAGTCAGCTGCAGGCTAAGGTTCATGTTCACATTTTGAAGGAGTGTTGGCTGACACAGGGACAGGAAAACCAATCTAAGGAAAATAAAATCCAGCCTTCATATATAAATGATAAGCAAATCTTAGGAAAGTAAACTTTACAGTGGTTATAAGCTACATACAGTCCCCAGGGCAATGCAGAGACAAGGGAACTGATTCTGCAGTCCCTTTCCAAGTGGCACTTCTGCTAACTTCTAATTTCTACTAGTAGGACTGAAAAGAGAGGAATAAAACTTAATTGGCACAGTCTCAGGATCCTGTGGATTTGTTCAAAAATGGATTGGATTTGTCTAAAGACATACCTGGCTTGCCTTAAGGCAAAAGGAACCAATAGGTGCAAATACATAAATGTACATACAGTTGCCACTTAATGCCAAAAAAAGAAAGAGTATTTGTCCATTTTCTCTTGGAAAATGTAGCCAGTGTCTATCTAATGGTACCACTGGCACTTCAGTAGCCTTCTAATATTACAGAGTAGACCACATAATACCACTGCAACACACAGCTCTGAGGGCCTGGTTTGCAGTAGGTGATTTGACAGCATTTTGTACCCACTCACTTCCCATGGGCCTGAATGGCTGCACAGGGTGCCTGAAATTACAGGCTCAAGTCTCAGGAATGTGTCTTTTCATCTCATGTAAAAAGCCTTAAACCATAATATTAGTTCTGAGGCTGAGATCTGCTTACAGATCAGTGACATCACATCACTCCTTCTTTATCCTTCATGCTGATTTAACCTGTTTAGACTTTCATAGAAGTCCTTGATGTAGGAGCTAAATGTCCTTGAAAACACTGGGTTCTTGGCAAGTAGGCAAATTCCCAGTATGAGGCAAAGAAGGCCAATTTTGCTTTCATTACACTGTTGCTATTCCCACCAACTTCCCAATTTTTGTGAAAGTAGTACACACGTTAGAGAAGGGTTCAATGTACTGCACGACCTGGATTCTATTTCTAGCATTACCATGACTATCTTTCTGCTTCTCTTCACCTGTCACTTCAAGCAAATAAAAACCAGTTTTGTCTCTTGAGGGAAAGTACTCTTCCTTTTATTTTTATTTTTTTAATAAAGCAGGAAAATAATAATTAGGCATGTGATATACAAAGTTGTTCCACAAGGGAAATTGTTACTAGAGGTTTCTTGCATGTTGCTTGTTCTTAAATCTAAACCACTTGGTTTCAACAACGAGGTCTTAGTGTCTACAGTACAATTTTCAACAAACAGGTTAGATTTATTTTCAAATTAACAATGTTAATGTACCTGTCAGAGAAGTTCTGGTAAGGGATAACCCCAGGTCATAATTCCCTAAAAGATCTTTTCCCCATTACTTTTCCCAATCTTATTTAAGTGTACATCTACTCACTTGGGCACCTCATAGACCTGCAAGGTCTTATTGCTATGGTAGTGTAGTCTAAGAACCTGAATATATTTCCTGATATTTTATTATAATAAATGCTAGCTGTGCTATCTGTTTTTACTTCATTCATTCAGCTTAAAGAAGCTGAAAAAGAATCGGAGAGAGTAATACAGAACTCAGGTTTCTGACAATATTTCAAGGAAATGTGTTGCTGTGGGTTCTTAGGAGACACTTTGTTTCAATTTAGAAAAACTATTTCTTGATCCAGTTGAAGAACACTGCCAAGGGAAATTTTGAAATCTGAATGTATATATCT
This sequence comes from Cyanistes caeruleus, assembly GCF_971803275.1. Taxonomy (NCBI): domain Eukaryota; kingdom Metazoa; phylum Chordata; class Aves; order Passeriformes; family Paridae; genus Cyanistes; species Cyanistes caeruleus. The sequence continues at coordinate 78,483,260 of NC_141705.1, forward strand.
CATAATTTTGAGGAGGACACAAAAATTCTGCCAGAGACTGATCGATCCATATAAACAAAACCCTGTCCCACTCCAATTCCAGCCTGTCTTGATCAAGTCAATCCGGCAAAAAGAATGAGAGATTTGTATTTTGACTGCAATTCCAAATCAAATATGAAATAGTTATGGTATTAAATCCATGTTCTAAAAGAAAATGATGAATAATCTAGCACCTTTACTAATAAAATACCACACCTGTTTTATTTCCCTGTTAGCTGTAACTCTTTGGGGCTTTTCTGCTCTTACTCTGTCCTCAGAGTAGTATTCCTTTCATCATTTCACTCCTGTCTAGGCAACTTCCAGGAAGCATTTTTCTAGATTAAAATGACATCACTTCCAAACCCTCTAAATTCAAGTCAGCATTCACAAAATGTACTGGATTGGCAGTCTTTGACTCTGAAGTCTTTACCCAGCTGAATCTACAGCCAGCACAAGTTTGCCTGCCTTGCTTTGACTGCTATTTCAAATTTATTCATATTTTCTCCCTAATTTTCTTCAATTTGGCTACGTTGACATCAATTTGAAACTGCAATAACATGAAATATTTTGAAGAATAAGTATTTAGAGCATTGGCATTGATTAAATTATAAATGTTTTCAACAAACGCTTACATGAACTCATATATATGAGCCATGAACAGAAATCACTTTTCTGGGACATTCAGCCCTGACCAACATTTTATAGGTATAATTTCAGTACTCTTAGATTTCTCACTTGTTCTGCTGTTTCAAAAGTGCAACTTCATGCATTTTATTTGTCTGAATCTGGCACTTCAGAGCCCCAACCATACCACCAGGGCACAGCAATGATTATTAAATTCTTACTGTCAGGTAAGGCAGTGACAACTGCAGTTTAATCACATGAGGATTCTCACATCCCTGTTCCAATGGTAGCAGCCTGACACTTCAAACTGTGGTAAATTTTCTATAAATCATTTCATGGTGACCAAGATAATTACCCTACACATTCCAATTAGAAATATGCCTTATTTCTAACACTATAACCATACAAAGTACATTTGAGATTCACAATGGATTCTTTCATTGCCATGCTGGCTAGTTTTAGGTTGGATCTCATGGAAAGAAACAAAGGGGGGAATATTACACTTAATCTAAACACATATTAGGATCCATGTATTTCAGCTTGGTGGCTCTGTAACAGTATGTGGAGAGAGAAAAAAGGATTTGGTAAATTCTTTTTACATTACCCTTGTCCATGTTCCAAGTCATCCTTCCAAGGATGAATTCCACGGTACTGTCAGTGACCTGGATAACAAAATAGTGGACATTACCTTTCATTATAGGAACAGCAAACCAATCTCTATTACACAACACGCAAACTATGAAACAGCCCACGGAACACAATTCAAATTAGAGATGGGAACTGCAATGGAGAAAGCAAGAATAAGACTTCCTTAAAACTAAGAGCCAATATTAAAACTATTTTCTATCTATTTCTGAAAAAAAAAACCAAAACCAAACCCCAAACAAACCTTGATATGTGAAAGCCTTGTTCTGAGCATACATTTGTGAGGCAAGAGCATTTCTCGTTGACTCTCAGCTGTACTCTTATGTTTTATTCTCAAGGGAAATACTCAAGGCAATTGAAAGCCCATTCCTGTATCCCCCTGTAATAACAGAGGAATTTATTATTTTTTTTTAATAAAGGGAACACAATATGGGCAGTACTGTTTTCTGAGTGAAAGGATCCCTGCAAGAATACAAGGTTTGATGTAGACAGATTGCTGCATGGCTGTGCTCTAAAATGTATAACACTGATACAGATGTATAATTAGGTTAGACACCTAGACTGTCTTAAATTAATAACCCCAAGCATTTCAGAGTTACAGTAGCTACACAGTATATTAGTTTCTTAGAGAACAAAATTTGCTCTATTGTGCACATAATTCTACTGAAGCTCAAAGGGCTTTTGCATGTGATGAAAGACATAAAAAAACACTTCCCTAAACATTTCATGATGCAAGTTAATTAAACTGACAAAAACAAAGCCCAATTCTTCCTTCAAAGCTGTAGCTGAGTAAATTATCTCTGTGAAACTCTTGGCTGGCTTTTCCTGTGCTTTACGAGGACAAACTTTGTACATACGGAAAACAACAAAGGCAAAACCAGGGATGGTACTGAAAACAGTGTGAGCTAATAAGTATTTTACACCAAGAGTACTTGATGATGCTCACGAATCAGAATTTCATCTTAGTGGTGATATGTGGATTGAAAGTCCACTTTCTTTTAAGTAATTACTTAAAAGAAAGTGGACTTTCAATCCACATATCACCACTAAGATGAAAATTAATTACTTTTAAGTAATTGGAAAGCTTAGATAAATTTCAATTTCAGCAGCACCTGAAGGCAGATTCGGAATGCAGCTTCATGGAAATTTATACTGATACTGCTCCAAAAAAATTTTAAAGCAAGAGAAAAATGGCATCTCAGCAGCATGTAGACAAAGTAATGGCGTTATTATATATAAACTAACACATGTACTCTATACAGTACATACTCATATGTACTATAGATTCAGAACTCTGCTGTTCTGTATGTTCTGCATACAAAAGCACACAGGCTCTACCTTGATTTTAAAGGGGTTGCTCTCCTATTATAAAATCATTTTCCCTGTGAAATAATGCACAAAAAAAAAAAACCCCACCTCATAATAATGGAAGAGGTAATAAGTTTCCGTACAGCAGGAATCTCTGTGACTGGGCTCTATAGAGCATAATTAATTCTGATTACATGCCATGGGCGTCTCAGCATTCTCCCACTGTTTTTCAGCTTGGCACCACACAGAACTAAAGTAGTCAAGCCTACGGCAGAGACATCTGGAACACTTTGGGGAACCTCGGCTCGCTCGGTAAGTCAGTCAAAAGCGCCTCTTTTTTACCTGAAAATTTCAACTTCAACTGTTTCCAGTGTGGGGCTGGATATTTCCCTAAGTACCTGCCGAGCTTTGTGCAGATTTGGCCGGGCTGTTGGCCGCTTTGGGGCCGTTTCGGCGAGAATCACCTCGCTGCTGGCAGACCGCCGCCTCACGTTGTCACCGGGGCCGAGGAGCCCGGGCTCCCTCAGGACTCGGCACCGGCTTTGCGGGCACCTCCTGAGGGCTCCCCTCACGCCCGGCTTGGCGGGAACAGGATTTACCTCATGCCGGCGGCAGCGGCGGGCGGCTGAGGGACATTTGTAGCGCTGCCTCCCCCTCACGCCCCCCCCTCTCCCGGGCCGTGAGGGGGCGGAGGTGGGACGGGAGCGTCCCCTCCTCTCCGGAGCGCCCGCTGCGGGAGGCGGGTGCGCTCTCCGTGGCCCCGCTGCCTCCGTGACGATGCCGTCCTAGCGAGGGATGATGACAGGCAGAAGAGGAGGAGGAGGAGGAGGAGGAGGAGGCGGGGGGCAGAGCCGCCGCCAGGAGCCGTGTCTCTTGCTCGCCTCCTCGGCACTTCCCGGCTCCCGCTGCCGGGCTGCGCATCGCGCCGCCTTCCCGACGGGCGGCGGGGTGTTCGTGGTTTTGTGGTGAGGGGTTTCGTCCTCTCCAGGTGCTCTGTCCCCCGCCGGGCAGGGCTCGTGCCTCCCTCCTCCTCCTGCTGCCTCCTTCCCCGCCGCACACGCTGCCGGACGAGGCCGGCCGGGAGCCGGGAGCAGCGGCAGCCGCCGCCGCCTGAGGGGACCCTGATCATGTCGAGCAAGAGCAGGAAGAACAAGGAGCAGGGGAGAGTGACCTTCCCCCCGCAGCAGGAGGAGGAGGAGGAGGGGGCAGAGGAAGAGGAGCAGCAGCGCCGGCGCCGCGGCTGGAGAGGCGTCAATGGGGGGCCGGAGCCCCCTCCGCCGCCGCAAAGAGCTGTCAAAACCCTCCGGGAGCCCTACGGATACTACCCGCCCCCTCCTTTTGCCAGCACCATGTAAGTGGGGCCCGGGGGGATGTTCGGAGGGGGCCGCCCGGCAACTTCCCCGGAGCAGGGATGCGGCTCCCGGCGAGTTTGGGGCCCGGGGGCGCGGCCGGCCCCGTCCCGGCCGGCCCCGGCAGGGAGCGAGAGCGGCCGCGCCGCACAAAGTGCCCTGAGGGCATCGCCCGGCCCCTGCCTGCCCTGGGCTCCCTCCCCAGCCCTCTTCAGCCTCCCCTTGGCTGCTTCAGCCTCAGTCGGGGACAGGTGTGTGCCCGGGCAGAGGAGATTCCATCCCTTCCCTTTCCCCCCCCTCCCACCCCCTTTTTTTTTCTCCCCTGAGTACAAGCGTAGCTGCCGCGAAATTGCCCAGTTATTGGCTCATCTAAGGTTTGGAGAACCTATTGTTAATGCATCCGCTTTATCCTTACATATTTTTTAAATCTGTGCTGAGATAAAACCAAATTCCCCGCAGAAATCTGGGACACCTGTGCGGAAAAGCCTTAGTTCTGGAAATGCATCTTTACCCGGTTTGGATGTGCGCTTCCTAAATTTTCTTTTCAAAGGTGCAATCATGAACATTTATCTATCTAGATATATTAAGAGATGCTGCCCATGCAACTAGACTTACTGCAAGATAAATGCATTCGGTTTTACTAGTAGGGATGTTAACTTTCTTTTCCCTGACTTGCAAAATGTAGGTTGTCCATGAATTATTCACTAATTTTTATAACACGCCGCAGTTTAGGTAGACTTAGCCCCAGAGAATTCCTTTACTATTTTATATTTTCAGGACAACGTTTAGTTCTTAATTAAATATTTTAATTGCCAGATAGCAAACGCTGAGTTTTAAGATAAGATATTCAGCATTTGTAGAAGCCTTAATTAAAATCACCCCAGAGACAACTGTAAAATACAGAAATAATTAGGGTGGTGCTTAGAATGGGATAACCACAAATAAAAGTGAGGATTACCATCCCTGTGCAGAAATTCTTCACAGATACCCTGTGCCTGGCAATTTGCACTTTGAGTGAATTGGTCTTTCACATGTCTTCAGCTGTCACAAAGTTAGTTGTGCTTGAGTTACTTGTCTAGACTGCCTTGTAGATGATGGAGTGGGAGAGGAAATAGCAGTGGGAAAGGCAGCATAGTCATTTATCTTCTCTTTTGGAGGTGCCTGTCTTTATCTGCCATAAAAAGAGACTTGGACACATTATTTTTAGACATTTGAAGCTGGCTCAAATGAATTGTAAGCTATGAGTCCTCAACTTCTGGGTCCCAAGTGTCATTCTAGAAAGGCTGACGTATTCCTGTGTTTAAGAGATGGCTTCTACACCACGGTGGGGGAATCAAACTGGAGTTTAGCTTACCCAGCTATAGGTGCTTGAGCCTGGAGTGAACTCTGTCTCGTGGAATTGCTCCCTGTTAGATAATTCTTGGTATCCTGGCAATCTGTGGGCTGAGAAAAGGGCTGACATGGATTAATGTGGCAGGAGTGTATTGAAGTATTGTGGTTTAGAGGCAAAAGACACAGAATTATATTTTCCCTGTTATGTGCCTTCTGGTCATCCTTGGGATTTTTCTCCTGGAGTAACAATCTGTGTTTGGTGCTAATGCCTAAAATCATTGCGCATGTTAATGAGGTGAAGATGAGCATCAGCTTGCTCCTGATGTGCTCAGAGTGACACCTCAGGCTTTAGCAGGCACAGAGTGAGGATCCTTGCCTGGAAGGATTTGTAGTCTAAATGTTCAGCACAAGGTGTAAGGGGGAAGAGGCAGGATGATGTGAAGTAGTTTGCCCAGGAAGGCAGACATCGTTGGGTTTTGAAATCTCTGAAAGCAGCAGCCTGTGCAAGGTGCCTGTCAGTGTACAGCTGGCTCCCTCCTGTGCCAAATATTGCAGGGAAAAAAAAGTAATTAACCTCGGATTCCCACTAAGATTGTAGACTGGATGTAATACTTGTTTCACAGGGTACTATATGCCCCAGTGGGAAAAAGGTGGACAAAACCTGTAAATTAAATGGAGTAGGCATCAGATACCTGACTTCCTGAGTCTCTCTGAACATCACAGTATAGTTTCCTGGCTGGATGGACAGAACACAAAGAAAGAACTAAGTTTCAAAGGAGCTTTAAAATTCTTTGTTAGTACAGCCCTGTTAACTTGGTTCTTTCCTGTTTGCCTTGTTCTGTGTGTGTATAGATGCCCTCTTGCCATCCGTATATAGTCCTTTTTTCCCCACAGGAATTCAGATGGCTGGTATTTTCCTTTGAGGAGTTAGTGAGAATGGTCAGAAAAAGCTCTGCATAGTTTTATGGGGCAGGAGTTTGTTCCATCCTCTAAGTGCACGTACACCTCCTCCTGATATCTCACTGTAATTTTTTTTCCCCCCGTTTTTTTGGACTAAATCTTTCCAGTTTGGAGCCAGAACTTCTGTGAGATGACACGAGGGCATTTTGGATGATGGATGATGTCGTTTCAGACCAGTGGGAGAGTATAGACCTCAGTCAGATCTTGCAGCTGGCCTGATTTATGTTCTGCTGTTCAGCTGAATTAGCCTCCCTCTTCTGGAAAGCCCAGGCAGTAGCTTAGAGAAGGGAAAAGGAAGCTCTCATTTAATGCACTTTGGATTTGGTGCAGGGACTCACAAATTTTTGGGAACATGAAGAACCATGCAGGAAGGAGACACTGGTTTTAGCAGTGAAGAAACAAATTTGCCAGTGGCCCGTTCTGACACATGGCTGTAGCAGAGCTTGGAGAGGTGGGAGAGCCTTCCTTTGGGAGAGGCAGTGAGGATGGGGGTCTGCCCCTGCTGCACTGCTTGTGGCCCTGCTCAGAGCCAAGAGCTGCTTCCTCACGTGGAAGAGCTGTTTTTTTTCTGTGACAGTAACAAATAAAACACTTGAGATCACTTGCTTTGAGAAATCTCAGGAGTCACTAGCTACAACACTGCTCCTAGGTATGTGCATGTCTGAACACTTTTGTAAGGCCATTACCAGTCTTTAATTTTAAAACTGCGACCTCAGAGGTGACTTTTGGCAGAACAAGAGGCACAATCTGCACCTCCTGCTCGGCTGACTCCAGTGTTGTTGCTTTTTAAACGCTGGTGGCATGATGTACTTATCAGATCTGTCTGTTACCACTGGACTGCATTTCCTTTTCAGGGCTAGAACGGAATCAGGATCACTCATGTACTGTAGTTTAGCAGGGGGGAAAACTGCTTGTAAATTGTTGATGCCATCTTTTATTGCATGTGATAGTTCAGGGAGAGTAACAGCCTGTTCTTCAGCACAAATTGCTCTATGGATCTGGGAAGGCCCAGGATGAGATCTCTGTTTCTCCTGCTACTCTCCTCTCCTTTAAAATTGCTTATGCTGCATGCAGTGTTAAAAAGTAGACTTAGAAACAAGACTGTAAATCTTTTAGATTGCTGTAGATAATGAGTGGGATAAGGAAAAAGGAATTCTCAGGTCAACTCTTCATCCCACATTTCTTTTCTGCTGCAGTTCTAGATTGAACATGAAAAGGGATAGACAGAGTAACAGAGTAGAAATCTGTAATTGAAACAGTCCACGGTAGAAGAAGAGGCATTGTTTTGCCTTTTCCAGCCCTTTGCAGTTGCTGTCCTTCTCAAATGTCTTGCCTTGTACATTCCTTGTAGGAATAACTCTGACCAGGCAAGGATATGATGCAAAGTAAGGTCACAGTAAATGTGATTTGTGCAGAAAACAGGAGACAAGTGGGCATTGATTGTTCAGTGGAAAATCTTGTTTTTTAAATAATTTTTTATTTCCCGTGTGAAGGTCCTACATTTTAGATGAAAATATTTGAGGTGAGCATAAACATGTTATAATGTAGGATAGGTTTTTGTGTCTTATTTGCCAGGTCTGTAATGAACCAATTAATTGTTCAGGGTGCACATAACACTGCTGTATCTGAGAGCTTGTGATGTTTATCATTAGGAAAAGGTCTTGAAAGGTGATGTGCTCCTTTAGGAGCCTTGGCCTCACTCATGTAGGAGTTCTACTGCAAAGCAGAGCTGATGAATGAGTGATTCTGAAGGTTAGAGTACAGTCCCTGAAGTTCTTCCTTCTTTCCACTGAAGTTTTTTGGTTCCTCAAAACAGCTGCTTAACTGCTGCAGGCTCAGGGCCAAGTGAAACCTGTCCAGATGTGGTGGGACAGGTGTTAGTTAACATGACTGATCTCTAGTTCCATCCTTCTTTATTTCTACTGACTAATTAATACAGAATAACTGAGCATTTTTCTCACTTGGTTCTTTTGTGGGGTTTTTTTTGTTTGCTTGTTTGTTTTTCTGTGCATTCTACAGATATTTTTATATTTGTGTGTGTGTGTGTTCTTTCAAATATTTCGAACAGTTGGGGAGAGGAGTGTCATGATTCCCATCTCTCCTTTCCTCTTTTATAAGTGTGGGGTGTCAGCACCTTACTGAGACAAGGCTGAGTATCTGAACTTTAAAGGCTTTGGAAACAGAACATAAGTAATTAATGTACACTTGGTTCCATTTTAATCATACTTTTAAGCCAGTCTAATGATGTTGAGAGATGCAACTTGAGATTTTGCAGGTTTGATTATTTCAGATGGCAAATAATAAATATCAAACGTGCTGAAAATGGTCAAAAACTTAAAACTAAAATTTTAACCATTTTATTCATGCTTTGGGATAGCTAAAACAATTAGATGTAAGAAAAGGAAAGCAGAAAATGGAACAGGAGACCTTGTACGTGATTGTTGCATGCATTACCCTGGCCACAGCTGTGCTGGCTTCAAGGTTTTTGAATTTGCTGAGGAAAGAGTGGAAGAAAAGAGAAGTGTGGATGAACACAACAGCCTCATGGCCCTTTGGTGCTGCAGAAGATTTTTTGCTTTTCGTTTTTTTGGGGGATGTCTTGACAATATTTGAGTCATGAAAATACCAAGCATCGTGCATCTTTATTTTGAGAAGGTCACTTCAGATACATCATTTCGGTCACAAGGTTTACAGTTAAGGATGTCTTCCTTATTAAGAAGCCACTCTTGAAAGGACATTTTGAAAGGATATGATGTGTATATATATATATATATATATATGATGCACATGCTATAGATTATGTCTCTCTGCAGAAGTCAGGTGAATCTCCTCAGTGATCACCCAGAGAGTGAGGTTTGAAAGGAAGGTAGATAAGATGAAAATAAATGTCATATTTCAAAATATGCTGAAAAACTAAACGGAATATATAAGGACAAATGTATTGTGTATTTCATAAAAGATAAATGAGATTCAAAGTGGCAGTTTAGAGTCCTCTTAAAGCAAGAAGTCAGCATGAATCAGTTTGGTTTTTTCTTTGTTACATTTTTAATAGCTTTAATTTTTTTCTTCATAATGACAGTAAACACTACATTTCTGTACTTGTGTGATTTTGGATGTGGAGGAAGAGTGGAAGTGCAACAGAATAAAGGACAATAAGATCTTGTTTAAAAAGAAACTATGAGAAGACAATGTATCTGGTTTTACTTCTGATTTTGTTCGGGAATAAGATAGCAGCACACTGTGACTGTTCACAATGTGCACTCTGGGCTCAAGTCTTTATTTCTGAGTTCTCCTAAGTGGGAAATACGCCTGAGGTTTAAGACATTAAATCAATTCTGTGTTTAACAGAGTTACAAATCCTCTCTGTTATGCAGCCTTTTTTATAGATTAAAGGAAGTGTTACAGAAGTGAAGAAAAAAAAAATAAAAATGAAAGAATGGATCATGTCATGTTTGCCAGAGCAGTTTTGCCACATTTTTCAAAAAGTGAATTGTAGTTAGCATTGCTTATACTGTGGTGCCACTCAGGCTATTTCAGGTAGTCCACAAATGCCAGCCACAGATAAAAAGGTAAAAAGATCAAATGCTTCATCTCAGGAGAGTCCTGCCCTTGCTAATGAGTATCCCAGTCTCTTTGCTTGATGTGCATCTGAACTGCCCGTTTGTGTTCACTGAAATGCTCAGGGCTTGGACTGGGTTTTAGGATGTTTGTGGGTGTCTGATAAAGTGATTAAGATTTTACATTTTGATGTAGCTAGCTGGAAGGGCAGGCCTATCCTTACAACCTGAATGGAATTAGTTCTGCTCCTAGGGCCAGCAGTGCTGCATCCAGTGATGGCAGCAGGCGTATTTTGTGTGGTGTCAACAGAGCAAAGATCATCGCTGAAAGATCACACCCACAAAAAACCACCCCCACCAGCACTTAGGGGGCTGTTTCTCTGCCTGTGGATTTGAACCTGCATCAGTTTGGATTTATTTACCTTTTGAAGCTGCCTGTGCAAATGCTTCTGTGTCCACTTCAATGCAGAGCCCTTGTGTACCCAAAAGTGCGTGTGGCATTTTTCTCTTGGTTCTGTCCTTTTTGCAGACTGACAGGGTTTGCTCCAAAAGGGCTGTTTAATATTTTGGTTTGCTCTTGGCATTCATTACATGGACTCACATCTCTTCTAATGCACTGAGGGTAGAAGGATTAATTTCCTCTTCAGTTTTTCTGTCTGGCTTTTTACTCCTGTGTCTGAGTTTTTCAGCAAAGTGAAAAAAATTAATTTTCACAATGCTCCTGTAAGATGGGAGCCAACAAGATGAGGAACAGAGGCACGTAGGACCTAAGAAAGAAACGTGGAACTTGAAAGATTTCTTTATCTCTATGTTGTGTATATATATATATATATATATATATATATATATATATATATATAGTGTGTGTTATATGTATTCAAAGCACACCCTCCATTAAGTCATATTGTTTATCAGCAGCACTTGGTGTCTCCATGCCCATCAAATCATCTCAAGCAATCTCTATCCCTTGAGCTGCTGGATTAATTGATAGCAGCTGGAGGCTGCCTTCCTCATGATTGAGCTGGACTAGAAAAGGCAGGGAGATTGCTGACTGGTTTCATGTTTATGTGCAGATGGTGGTGAAGGAATGTTAGGGTATCCTGAGTATGTTTTCAGGCTCTTGGCCTCTGTTCTGGCAGGCACAAATGCTTCTGTTCTTCCCCCAGCTATGACTACTTTACCCTGATCCCATCCATTCTGTTGTTTGACCTTGCCAGGCAGTTGTCTCCTGCTGCTGTTGTCCCCAGCTAGGCTTTGTCTGCTCCTCAGCCTCTCATCCTAGGTCCCTTTTCTTTGCAATTTCTATCCAGTCTCACTTCTCTGAACCTCCCTGCCCCTCTCTTGTTCCCTTGCCTTGCTAGATCCAGCTCAGCATCCAATCTTCCTGTTCACTCAGCCAGTACCTTCACTGGTTCAGAATTCCAGTTTCTATGTTTGTCAAATTGCCTTGCTCACCCATTCTTTTCACCCTTCTCTTTCCTCCCTCTTCTTTTGCAATTGGCTTCCGTGGAGAATTCACATATTTCCTGGTTTTCATTTTCCTTTAAAAACCTCACTTTCCTCCACCCAGCTTTCCTCTTTCTAGTGCAGCAGTTATCCCAATTTTCATAACTCTTTAACTTTCCCATTTTTTTGATTACTGCACAAGAATGTATAAGCAGACCCTCTCAGCTCCTGAAATGGGTGATGTAGAAACAGGCCCAACACAATCCACAGCACTGCAGGAGTCCACTGGAGTGAGAGCTGATCCCAGTCTGTACTGGATGACTCCTGGTGTATGGAACCTGTGAGCAGTTCAGTCGCAGAAAGTCTGCTGAATGTGTATATATTATTGTTTTCCAAAAATTTGTAATTTGACCAAAGTGGCTTGTGAGTAGAAGCTTCCAGGTTTAACGTTTCTTGTAGTAACAAGAGAAGCCATGATCAGGCTTCATCATGTGTTGCTTGGCAAGACATCCTGAAGAAAATCTGTTTTTTCACCTCACTTTTATAGTAAGCATTAAGTATTGCCTTACTTATACCACCAGCTTGAATGCCTGTGATGGATAACATTAATTACTACTGAAAGCAGTATAGTAGATGTGTTTTCATTTTTCATATGTGCTAAGTGAGCTGGGAGGGATTTCTGAAGAGGAGCAACATCCTAAAAGAAATGAAAAATGTTAATGAATCTTGACCATGCTAAGAGAGCAGCAATGGCCCGAGGCATTGAGCCTGTGAGTGCCTTCAGATTGCAGACAAGCAAGAGCAATCCCAGTACAGGATGCTGCTAGTCAGTAAATGGGCAAAGGACAAGGGAAGTTACAAATTCCCCCACAGAGTGCAAATTTGTTACCTTTTCCTTGTTTTCTCCTTAGGTACATCGAAGAGAGCCCATCCCTAAGGCGTATGACCATGATGAGGGAGAAGGGAAGGCGACAGGCCATTAGGGGCCCGGCCTTCATGTTCAACAACAGGGGCACGAGCCTGACGGCCGAGGAGGAGAGATTCCTGGATGCTGCCGAGTACGGGAACATCCCCGTGGTGCGCAAAATGCTGGAGGAGTCAAAGACACTGAATGTCAACTGCGTTGACTACATGGGCCAAAACGCCTTGCAGCTTGCTGTGGGGAATGAACATTTGGAAGTGACAGAACTTCTGTTAAAAAAAGAGAACTTGGCACGGATTGGAGATGCCCTGCTGCTCGCAATCAGCAAGGGTTACATTAGGATAGTGGAAGCAATTTTGAATCATCCTGGGTTTTCAGTAAACAAGCGACTGACTCTGAGCCCTTGTGAGCAGGAGCTCCAGGATGATGATTTCTATTCCTATGACGAAGACGGTACCCGCTTTTCTCCAGACATCACTCCCATAATTTTAGCTGCCCACTGCCAAAAATACGAAGTCGTGCACATGCTGTTGATGAAAGGAGCAAGGATAGAGAGACCTCATGATTATTTCTGCAAATGTAATGACTGTACAGAGAAGCAAAAACATGATTCTTTCAGTCACTCTAGGTCAAGAATAAATGCGTACAAAGGACTGGCCAGTCCAGCTTATCTGTCCCTGTCCAGTGAAGATCCAGTGCTCACTGCTCTAGAACTCAGCAATGAACTTGCCAAGTTGGCCAACATCGAGAAAGAATTCAAGGTAATGCTGTTTTTGTGTTTCTCTGTCTTTATTGTTGTTTTAAAGTTGCTGCTACTTCATGTTGTCCTTAGATGCTGAAATAATTCCCTCTGCTTTTACTTTTTCAATTACAAGTACTCTCATCTTCTTGTCTCTTTTATTCTTGATACATAAGCCTTTAAAAGGAATTTTAATGAAATGAAATTGCTTTTGCACCTGCTGTGTTTGGAGAAAATTGGTAAAATTGGAAACTGGAAAAAGCGTGCTTTCTGATAACCTTGCAGCAGATGGAAAATGATTCTGGTTGCTGCAGCACACAAGGATTGTTCTTAGTTACAAATGCTGAGTAACATAAGTGCAAAAAGCAGAAACATTTTGATTTTCTTGAGGATACTGCAGCACTGACCTTCTAATTTTTAATTTGTACTGATTTTGACTGATGCCTCCAAATTGTTATGAATACCCAAAGTGGATTTTTTTGGCTGCACCTTTCAAGAATGTCACATGTTCAGAACCAGTTGTTAGACTATTTACAGATGTTGGTCCTCTTACCTGTTTTTCAGCTGGATCTGGTTTTGTATGTCAGTGCCCTGACTTCTTTACATATTTCAGCTTCTCCCTCAGACAATTAATGGCTTAGTTAACTGTAGCCATTTTTTTTAATGATTTTTCAGTTCAGTGGGATACCTTGAAAAGGACCGTAACAGCCACCCGTTCTCCCCCTGCAGCCAAACTCCACAAAAAATCCAACCCCAGTAGATTGCTTGTAATGAGAAAAGCTTGGCTTGGGGAATGACAGATTGCTCTCAGCGAGTAGAGATATTCACAGCATTGTCTCTGGGTGTAACAGCAAATTTGTTAAGCTTCTGCAAGGGCAGTGTTGGGTACCACTTGCTTGTTTAAGGTCTTCAAAAATTACCTGAGAGAGACAGAAGATGCATTAACCTCTCCAAACAGCAGCAAGCACTGCTTACCCTGTGGAGTACTCAGAAGGAATATACAACAACCTGGAGAAAGACAGGCAGAAATTAATAAAGTGAAATTTAACAGAAGAGGAAGAAAGCTCCTGATAAAGAATAGGTCCATATTCAGCTGAGTTAAAATAGAATCAAAAAATAATTTTTCAGTGGTGAGTAGGATTAATATATTATAACACACACTGAAGAAGTGTAAAATTCACTTCCTCCACTTCCTCCCCTTTCTTTGCTGAAGGAACTTGCTAATACCATGCTGTGTATTTTGTAACCTGGCAAATTAATTGAATACTTCCTCAATGTATTTATTCAGGGGAAAATGTCAGATTTTTCTTTTTCCTCGGATGAAAAGGTGCCCTGCCACTAAAAGCTAAATTAGGGCAAGCTGCATTGTGTTTTTGTTAGGCAAGGATGTAGATGATTAGAACTGCATGGAAAAATTACAGTGGAAATAGAAATTCGTGGGAGACTCCCATCTCACAGGTACTAATACCATGCATACAAATTTCATCAGAAAAAAAAAAAGTAGCTTGAAATTTTGGAGGAGAAAAGGTGAAGTTTTTTATTGAGCTTCTCTTTTCAAACCAGAGCTTTAAAAAATTATTTCAGTTTTTAAAATGGTAATTCCCTGCTATTTTGAGATGCCTAAAACCCCAAGAAATTGACTGTTTTCACATATTTCAGTATTTTTGGATGGCACTTAGATGGCTACTAACCTTGCCAGGTGTATCAGATGATTCAGTTTTGGCACCTACAGTAAAAAATGTTCCTGACTCCTTGCTGGCATGGAAATTCCAGCTTCTCATCAACGTCAAAACATTCCAGTGAAATAATTACTTTCCTCATTGACGTCACATTGCTTTTTTCTCCCTCTGTTTCCATCAGGCCTGATAGGAGAGCTGAGTGTTTTCCTGGAGTTCCTCCCATCTGTAACTGCCTTTCCAGTGCTTTCTTCCCTATAGATGTGTCATCTGAATATGTTTGGCTGATAACTTGTGTGCTTTGTCCCATCCCAGAGGAGAGGGCTTCTAATCCGGCATTTGCATTCCTGCAGACTTGTGCTGCACTCTCCTCTAGGATCACCACTGCAAATGCTTCAGTATTCCACTCAAATTCAATGTGTAGCACAGCACTGAGCAGAATTGTTTCGGGGTGGAGAAAAATGGGCAAAATACTCCATCTCTCTCACAACAAAAAACATGGACAAATCTGTTTAAATCATGATTTATTCTCAGTATCCATGGAATATTATGGCCCACAATGTTTCTTGTGCATGCTCTGCTTCCGGGATGCAGAGCACTCCTGCAGAAAAATACTGTTCTGGGTGGTTGTCCCACTGAGAAAGAGCATAGGTTGAACCTGTTTAAAAACACCTGAGGGACAACTTCCCTGGTAAATGCTTGTTACATTGAACCTAAGATCCATTGCATATGTAAAATCCAGTCTGCCTCTCTTGCTTATCATTTGCACTAAGAAATTCTAATGCACAAATCAGGGTTTGCACAAGTGAATTAAAAATGTGGGAAGGCGACTTAGGCCATTTATTCATGACAGTCAGATCCTCAAGAAAGCCTGATTAATTGCAATGATTTTTAGGGTTTTGTTTTGTTTTCCTTTTAGAAGTAAGGAGAAAGGATTCAAAGAAATGACAGAGCCCTGATTTTTCTCGGAAGATGCAAGACACAAAGCCAAAACTAAAGTACTGAAAATTAATAAAAATAGATGAGAAACTGGAGCCCTAAAGACCATTTCATTCTATTCCCTTCATCTCCAAGCTTTCTTACTTCCATTTGTGAAATCCTTGTTTCAACCTACTGCTTGTCCTTTTGTTCTCCTTCTTCTATTATATTTATTTCTTCTTCACACTTTTACTCCTTTTTGATTTTTGCATCCACTTGTCTTCTTCCCATGTATTCTTCTATTAGATTCTCTGATGGCCAGGGCAGGGAGTACAGTATTTCTCTGACTTTACTTGGTATTCCTAGTCTTCCTACTCTCCTAATTCCAGGGATTGCCTGCAGGATTTCAGATGACATCAGGAATTTCAGTTTGATCTCAGTCAAGAACGCTACCAAATTGTAAAAACTGGAGCTGTATCTTGTCTTAATGTAAATAAGTGACCATTACCATAGTTGGAGAATTATCTTTTCCTGTCCGGTAGCACCACAAAATACTCTGCAATACAAATTTTCCCAACTTTTATGTTTTCCTGTTCTCCTATTTTTAGAAGATCATGGCCACTGCAGCTTGGCTTGGGGAATGACAGGGTTGGGTTACTGAAGTTAGTTGATATTCACCCTCCTCCCTGGGAATTTTAAAGCTGTTACTGCCCAGGGAAAGGGAGGATTTCTGGCAGTCAGAGCAACTGAAGGAACTTTCCTTTGGAGTCACCATAGGAAGAGAGAGGACAAGGTAGCTAAAAAGCCCTGTGGTTATCTCTTGATACCAGCTTTCAACTAAATACTGTCCTGTGTAAGCAAGCTCAGTTGTCCCAGCTGAAATTGCTCTGGCAAGGATCAAAAAGGTTGCAGTGAAGCTTTCTATAGGATAAATCCCTGTTCCCAGTTTTGCTAAAAGCTCCTACTGAACCAACGGAAGATGTGAACGTGCATCTAAAAGCAGAATCTGTCAGTGTTCCAAGTAAATTTACATAGTGTTATCTCAGCTGAACTAACAAAGAGTGTTCAAGCTTGATCTAGGTTTAGGCCCAGCTTTTGAAAGGACAGGGCCCAGATCCATAACCATTAGCACAATTATGTGCTTTATTTGCATATACAGTTACATGTGCAAACTCACCGCACATGTGATTTCAAGGTGGCCATTTAGCAGATAATAACATAAATTTATGATTCAGTATAATGACTGTGAATTAGTTGTGCATTACTCGTGAACTTGGGTGCTTGCAGGAGTGTGGCTCCTGTAGCAGAACCACAGATCTCTACATTTTGTTTGACTGCATGTGATTGCTCAGTATAAATTTCCTCTGCAGTGGTTACAAATCTTGTGTGAAATCATCTGAAGGTTTTCTGTTTGTGTGCTCTTTGCACACAGGCTGCTACCCTCTTTGTCAAGACTCCAGGTGAATGCACAAGGCAGTGCTTGATGTTGTGAGTGAGAACAGAGCACAGAAATTTGGGCAGGCTGAGATCCAGCTTTTGATGTGTGTCAGAGTCCTCTGAAACTGCATGTGAGATGCAGCTTTGCAATTCCAGTTGTCATCAGTTGTCCTGTATGTGCTGCAGTCAGCTGCGGAACCTGGGAAACACAGGGTGTAGGCTGATATTTTTTTATGTTACAAATACATTTGTACAACTGTTAGTGTTGATCTGGTAGCTTCATCTGTATGTTCTCAGGAGTGAGCAGAGGTGATTTGGATGGCTGGGACCATAGATTAAAATTTCAGATATTCACACAGCACCCTTGAGGTAGAAGGTTGTTTGAGAATCGGGTACTGTTTGTCTGTTTAATTCGGTAAAGCAATCAGATAGACTGGGATTAATTTGATTTGCTAATACATAGGTAAATAAAGACCTGAAGAGGGAAATCTGACAAGTTTTCCTGCTGTAAGATTCAAAGCCAGAGTGGGATATTAAAAATGCAGATGTTGGTTTTCAGTTCTCATAACAGCATTTGTGAGCAATGTAGGCTGTGTTTAATCCTTAAAATTGACAGAATAAAACCTCATCCATTATACTGTTAATTTTATCTGGCAATAAGCATAACTTTTATAAGTAAAGTGGCATATCTACCAATGAAGAAACACGTCATTCATGTTTCTACTGTTATTCTACTGCTGTTAGAAGAAATCTGAGTAACTCTTGTGGTAGGCAAACATGAAAAGCGTGGAAGTAACTCTTGTTATTTCCTAACTATTAGAAATCCACATTTTCTTCTTCTATTTCTTCACAATTAGCAGAAGAATTAGAAAACATTTTGTAATTGCAGCCTATCCCTGCAAGTGGACGGCCATGTTTAACCATACAAAGACAAAATTTGGGTTGTCATTAAAGTGCTTGAATAATACAAAGCCATCTGCACTAAATTTTATTAAACCTTAATAAGATACTACTTTAGACTGTAGGTTAGATACAAATAATAGTAAAACAAACACTTCTTTTTCTTTCTGGGAAAGTTAAAAGTGCCTGCAAATTCATGTGAGAAAGAATGTAGTTTCTCTCTTAGTTATGTTGTATTATTACTGAAATCACTGCAGTCATTGCAGTCCTCCCATGCAGTCCTCCCACTTTGAATAATGGATCTACAGCTACTTTAAAGTGATAGAGAAAAGTTGATTGTCAGTCTTATTCCTGTTGATTTAATGTTAAGCTGTGTCTGATGATTTTCATGGTTTTTTGCTCAGCCAGCTCCTTTAGTAAATGCTTCCTTTAGCTGTGGTGAAAGCAAGCAACTCTTGCTTGAAATTAGATGCTTAAGGAAGAGTGTTGGAGTTCTCATCAATATTTAGGAATTCTTTTGTGGGAACAATATAAACAACATAGGACTTGAATAAACTGAAGGCATGGTATTGCCTTTAGCTTCATTGGATTGTCTTCAGTCACTCCTTTTTCTTCAGTGTATAAAATCCTCATCTTCTTTTTACATTGTGTCACCTCCTGGTGCTTTGCTTAATATTCTCCATAGCCTGAGTTCTAGCAATTAATACTTAGAGTTTTGGCCTCTGTGATGAAGCTCTTTCTTGAGTAGGCTGTCATGAAAGACTGTTCCTCTTTGTTTTTGTTTTTTTTATTTTTGACTGCTGCTAATTTCTAGCTGCCATCCTGGAGTGTCCTTTTGCAAGATTTTTAACTTTGTAGTGTCTGGGATCTAATCACATTCTGTGTAAAAGCTCTATCTGCATTCAGACCTCCATGCTAGCAATGTTAATCACTCCCTTGATTAACTTTTTAATGAGACTTAGCCTTTTTCAAAGTCCTAAATCTTGGTCATACATAAGTTTGCTTATCCCTTCACTGAATTTACACACCCCAGTATTATTTTTATAACTGGTTCTTCTGTCCTGTTCTCCTTGGCTACCAAAAACAAATCTAAAATGACCTTACATCCTGTTGCTTCACTGGCAACTGAATTAATTTGTCCTCTGTGACCAAAGGAAATAACAGGATCCTGTTTAAGGCCTATGATTAGGGCTGGTTGTTTCCAAGTCTGTATCAGGGATGTTAGTCTTGTGTAATAACACAACTTCTAGGAGTATTTGTGTGTCTCCAGTAGCGTTTCATTTTGATTCATATCTGAATCTGACCTATGGGATTGGTGGCTGATTGTTGCACTTTCCCTATCATTTCCCAAAATAATTTGAAACTACTGAGAGCACGTTAGTTTCTCTGTCCCATTATATAGCTTCTAAGTTGAAAATTTAGCAAAACTACCAGTACAAGGAGGTAAATTACTTAGGGAAGGAGGAAAAAATGAAGGTTTCAGAAAAAAAGAGGGATTAAGTGAGGGCAGAAGCAGTAAGGAAACATTTTTGAGAAGAGAGGCACCTTGAAGGGAAAATCTGCACCCTCAAAAAGTGATTTTGAAAAGGCAGTGTCTGGAAATTAATAGTAAAACACAAAAAAATGGAGAGGCAGAAGGCTCAAATTAGTGTTTTTGTGGCTGGTGGAGGAAAAAAAAAACAAAACTGAAGAAAAGCTATGGAATAATTGAAAAAGGTGGTTGTGCTCTTTCTAGTTGAGCATTGAAGGTAAAATTGGCAGATTCAGTCAGGTTTCCTCCTCCAGCTGTAAACTCACATGAGGAAACCTTACATCTCAGATATGGAATTTCTAGAAATCTGTCTGAGAGGACATGGACACAAAACTGAAGACTGAGATTTCTGCTGAAGCAGAGATCAAGGTGAGAGTTTATATGTAATGTCACTGAGGTGGTGGGAGACATTTATAAGTATAAACAAAAGTACAAGCAAAATTTCAGACATGCATGCTTTGCAAATTTAGCTGAACTTTCTGAAATGTAGCCACTAATGTTTTGTCAGAAGAGGAAGTAGATTAGAGAGAGGCAAATATTTTATGTTGACATACATGGTAGTCCTCGGAAAGACTGAACAGGTATGGAAGATGAATTCTCCTGTTCTTTCCAGAGCACTCTTATAGGAAATTTGGGGTATTTTGCCCACAAACTTGGGGTCCAAGTTTGTCCTGCGGTTACCCTGTGCAGTTACTTTGTAACCCACTGTACCAATTGTTGGGTGTGAGAAATTCCAAGGGAAGATGGGGAGGCAGAGGGTGGAAAAGGAAAGAGGGGAAAATGGACCTGATGTACATCAGAGCGATGAGTAATCAGTCACTTTAGCAGTGTAGAAAGAGCTAAAAGGATTTTGTAGCCTCACAGGCAATTATTTCATTAGTTGTCAGCAAAGTTTTTGCTAGAGTGAGGTTACTTTTTTGATAGTCCTGGTCCTGCTTTAAGAGTAAGAATATATAAGAACATAAATCGTTACATTTTCAGCTGCTCCTTGTGGCCCATCCAGGTTATTTTCATCACACTCCTGTTCCCATGCTTTGTCAAACAGCTGCTGTTAAGTGTTCACCTTGTGCCAGAGAACAAATGATTTGTACAGAAATTCTCTAACATCTGATACACTCCAAACCTGACACAGTAAAAATCAAACTCTTCATTTTTAGCCACTTGTACAGGTCCTTTTTTCCTCGCCATTGACTCGGAAGCGCGTTTGTCACGGGCCGTTTTCTGTCCCCCTCCTGTTGCAGAACGACTATCGCAAGCTGTCCATGCAGTGCAAGGACTTCGTGGTTGGTGTCCTGGATCTGTGCCGGGACTCTGAAGAGGTGGAGGCCATTCTGAACGGGGATCTGAACGCGGAGCCGGTGGAAGCGCAGAGGCACCGAGCGTCCCTGAGCCGCGTGAAGCTGGCCATTAAGTACGAAGTCAAAAAGGTAACTCCTCGCAGCTCTCAGACGCTGTGGCAGGAGGGCAGTGCCACCTCCTCCTTCTGCAGGTGCTGTGAACCCGTGGTCAGAGGCACAACTGAGACATAGTGTGAGTAATCAAGACTCTCACAGGGCAGAAGGGGACTGTAATGAAGGAGTTCAGTTTAATCTACTTCCCACCGCTGAGAAGTGGCGGGAGACTGTAATGACATGAATGAGGTGCGCGAGCCAGGCTTTGCACAGTTGGTCAGATCCTTCTCCTGATTAACCCAAAAGGTATTTCAGTAGAGCCAGATTTTCACTCAGTGGCACTCAGCCTGTGTTAGTCAATGCAGTAATACCTAATCCAAAGAGAAGGCTGTGTTGGTGAAAGTGTTGGTTTCAACCCATACATAGCTCATCTGCGACTGTGTGTCATAGTGGGAAATTCCATGTGATTTACCGTGTTTGTTCCTTTAAAAAATGTTTTAAAACTCAGCCCTGGAAATGCATGCAATATGTCTGTGGCTGCTTGATCAATTAATTTCAGTTCTTCACCTTTGTACCTGTGTCTTTGGCAAGTGTTTTCAGTAGATGCCTCTCTCAAAGTAATTTTTATTTTGTGAATTTGTGTTATGTGTTGAAAAATGGAGCTGTGCATAACATATTTGACATAAATACATACCCTTTCACTTCAGTTTTTATTGCATTGCTATGTTGTTCTCCTCAAGATCCCATATTAGGCTAGCACAGAAAATAGTTAATACTGTGTCCTGTTGTGAGAGGAGCCAGGAAATACAGCAGTGCCTATATATTATTTACAGCTACCTATTTACGTGATTAGTATCACTTCCATTCCTTACAGCCATTATAGTTTCATCATCTCCACAAGAAGCCTTGTGTCTCTCAGAATAAATAACCCTGTGTTCCGTGGCCACCTCTTGAGCCAATCTGCCATATAAAATGAACTGTAAGGACTCTACCAGAACAACTGGGGATTGCTGGTGTTTATGACCAAAAGATTGATGACAAAAATTGTAAACACAGATCCCAAGCAGCAAATCATCATTTCCAGTGTAGAATTGGTCTACAGCAGATAAGTGCATATTCATTACCAAAAATCAAGGTAAATATATACAAGCATTAAATTAATTTGAAAGACTGGAACAGGGAAAAAAAAAATCAAAGTGCATAAGTGTGCTGTAGTGTCTAAATATATACATTCCTTATGCTATTGCAGTTTAATGTGTACCAAAAGTTTGTTGAGGCTCGTGTCTCAGCTTTCACGCTGAAGGCTGTGGTTTTCTTTTATGAGTTGGTTGTCACTGATGAAATTCACTGCTGAGCAAAGGGCCACACAGATCTGTTAAGAATAACAGAAATCTAAAGAGCGAAAAAAAAAAAGATAAAATTTCTCATAGCAAACTTGTTCTCTTCTCTTACAAGAGAGAAACTCGGAGTGCTGGCTGCAGTTCATGACAAATACAGTTCAGAACCTACAAGAGGAATGATCTTGGTGGGAGGAAACAGCTGGTGCACAGTTGTTACCATATTCATACAAGTGCAGCTCCCTGGAAGCGGCCGTTACACAGGGCATGGCAAGGATGGAAATGCCTCTGTGGTGGTGGTCCTTTAATGCTGGGATTTGCTCTGTCAGAGCTGTGACAGATTCTAGTGATATCCTGATGGGAACAGATTCAGATGTGGGAACTCCACATGGGATTTTTTTCAACTCTCACTATAGGAAGCAGACAAGGATGTGGCCTGTTTCCTTAACTTTCTGTATTTCTAGCTGTGCTTCCAGGTCAGGTCCATCCAGGTCAGTTCCCTGTTACCAGCAGTCCAGCCAAACAGAGCAGCAGGTCCATGAAATAGTTAACGAGCCTATGTCTTTTCCATAGGGAGGAGGAGCAGGAAAAAACATATGACAAGTAGCAAATGTGCTCAGAACTTCACTGCTAGGGAAAGGGAGTTTTTAATTCTATTAGTAATGAAACTCTTGCACTTAATGCCCTAGGTACAGCACTGAAGTGGAGCCCATCTTTTAAACATGATGTGATTTTGAAGCTAAGGTTCAGACTGAAACTGCGGCCCCAATAGAGAAGGACTAAGGGAATTAAGGGAGAAAAAAAAAAAAAGAAAAAGAAAACAAATTAATCTTGCTCTGTATGCTGAATTAGTTCTGCAGTCATGCTTTTAGTTTTGTGTCTCAACTCTGTCTTCAGACGGCCAACAAAATTCCAGAGAAGAACTGACACTGGCCCAACTAATCTGCAGTTCTTGCTGAGACAAAAATCAGGATGGAATTTCCAAGTGAAGTCAATAAGAGCTAGAATAAAATCACAGGAGTTAATTTTCAAACCCTGAAATGTTCAACTGATAGATAAGAAAGAAGATGCAAAACTCTCTTTGTATTTTGTGTGTTAGTTTATCAGAGTGTGCCAGGATTTGTTCTTGCTCCATCAAAAACCAGCCATTATGATGGTGGAAATAAATAACATAATCACTCTGAGTCATACAGAAAAATATTTACATACTGATGACTTGGTTCACGGTCATGAAACTGAAAACATCAGAAGTCTTACTGTCAATTATGCTTGGAAAAGCAGCTACATTAAAATTGGGATATTTTTTCTTTTAGTGACCAGATGCTGTTCTCATGCATCATTTTTGTTCACTGATGTTCTGCTTGGAGCTGAAAGTATTAGATACATGTGATAATGAGTGCAGCATATGTAATGAACAGTGAGAAACTGCATGGAAAATAGAGAGGAGAAAAGCAGGAAGAACAAGGTTGTAGGATGATGTGAGCAGTAGCTAGAATGTGGTGTGAACCAACTGTCCTTGGAGGAGATGAAGCTGCAGGCAAATACAGGTAATACAGACACACACGCAACAGGGGTGGGCACAGTTTAAAGTTGCTGGAAATAAAACCAACATAATCACAAGTTCGAGTATTTCAGTAAAGACTGAGAGAGAAGGGATGAATTTCAGAGCTTTTATGGATGAGAAGTGACACAACTTGCTCCAAGGGCTTGGAAGTGGTGCACATTGTGCAGCTGCCAACAGTTAAATAAGTTGCTAAGATCCTCTCAAGAGCCTTTAGACTCACTGCCAGAGAAGAACTTGCCCATAACCCTTGGCATCTTATTCACTAAATCTTCCTTTTTTTTTAACTTTTTTTTTTTCCTTTTTTTGTAAATTACAGCAGATCTCCTCTTAGTGTCAGATCAAAATGTTTATAGATCAGGAGAATAAACCAGCACAGAGCTCTGGGTGAGGTGCCACAGGGCCCATGGGCTGATTCCAGTCCTGGGTAAACTTCCTTAAAGCTCCTTTACTGTTTCTTCCCATTCCCTGTGGTAACAGAAGAAATGATGTGGGTGTTTCTTCCCTCCTCTTCCCTACAGTTTTAAGCCTGATTTTAAAAATGTCTTTTTGTAATTTGAAATAATTATTTACTTTCCTGCCTTTGTCCACAGTTAATCTGCTGTGGGATTTGTCCCTTTGATGTCCTGAGTTGACAATGAAATTTATCTTCGCAAAAGAAGAGGCTGGGGGCATATGTCAGAATGCACAAACACACAAAAACCCAATCTCTTCTTCTCAAATGGGCCAGGCTGGCAGTTTTTATGGTGCATAAGCTTCAAAGGTGACAGCCTAATAAAAAGAACAGAAGCAGTTTGAGTTGACATTAATTTCTTAAAGGACTTTTTTTACAATCTCTATTTATTTCTCTTGGCCACTCCACTTTACGTACAAGCTGCATTAATATGTGAAATAACTGCTTAATGCATCACACCCCAGAATGCTTAGGGACTTTAATTTTACAGCAAAGTAGGTTATAGTATGAAGATTGTCTCCCTTTTTAAAGTTCATGCACCAGTTTTAGATTGCTCTTCTTGAGAGGTTTACGGTTCCCTGTTTTCATTGCCAATGATTTAATTTGATTTTCTTCAAGAAGTCTGTCCTGTTGTACTACTCTATGCACTTTTTAATGAGATTTGGAATATTAATAGAGTTTTGCTAGCAAGACCTGGCAAACAACAGTGTATGTAGTACATAATGATCTCTGCAGAATACAAGGGATAATAAAATGGGTATCCAAGGTTTATAGTATTTTAATTCTTTTTTCCAGTGTATATCCAACAGATACCAAATCTCACTCTTAACCCAACACAAATTATCAGTTATCAGATTTGTTTTCAAACCCTTTTTTGAGAAACACCTGGCCTCCTTTATTCTGATTCACTAGTTATTGACAAGTGCATTACCAAATTTCTTTAAACTGCTGTGAAAATCAGGCTGCTCACCCTTGTGCTTAACTGGTGTCCCACATGCTCTTGTGATGTGTGTCAGTTCCTTTTTTATTTATTAACCTTTGTTTTAAAGGAAACGAGAAAAAACCCATGGTTCTTAAATATCTGGTGTTAGTTTAGACCTGTAGCAGTCATGTAACACTTACTATTAATGACAGCATGTCTTGGTTTTTCTTTCTTTTTCTTTGCAGTTTGTGGCCCATCCAAACTGTCAGCAACAGCTACTGACAATCTGGTATGAAAATCTCTCAGGATTACGGGAGCAGACCATAGCTATCAAGTGTCTGGTGGTGCTGGTTGTGGCATTGGGCCTTCCCTTTCTAGCCATTGGTTATTGGATTGCACCATGTAGCAGGGTACTGAATTTTATAAATTATGTGTCTTGTGCTGTTCTCGGGGCTGCTTTTCCTTTTCTGGCAGTCAACATGCAATTTCTGCTGCTTCCAAATTTTAACTAATTAATGATATTTTTAGGCATCTCTAACCTTGAGCCAAAGGATGCTAAGGGTTTTCTTGTAATTTTCACTGTAAAGAGGGACCACAATGATGAAGTGTGAACATAAATTGCCATTAAGCTGAAGGAAAGAAAAATAACCTTCTCTGAGAGCTTTTTTTTCTTTTTTAAATTTCCCTAGGTTGTGCTCACCTCACTGTCTCTGCTGTGTCATTTCTTTGCATTACTAACATGGATTTTCTGAAAGTCACCGCTCAGATTCTTTATTAAGTCTCCTCTGGTGGCATCCTAAGGTCTCATGCTGTTCCCATATAAACCATTAGCAGAACATCTGTTGACTTTACTGATGCAGAACTTAATCTTAAGTAAAATATTTGTTATACCAGCCCTAGGAGGTCTGTTTGCCAGCTGAACCAGAGAGCAGAAATTAAATTAAATGCATCATTCCGACCACGTTGTAGGGCATATTTGTAAAAGAGCATAGCTGTAAACTCTTACCTTTTTAAAAATATGTGAAAGTGTAAAAGTGCTCCCACCTTTCCTGCTGGTCTCAGAAGGAAAGGAACAGCAGTTTCTTTGAAATCCCAATGGTCTGTAGCACATGAATTGTTTGCAAATCAAGTGTACTGGTAGATCTTTAGTAAATCAGATGATGGAAGATTTTTCTGTTGCATTAACATTTTAAAAAATTTTAAGTACATTTACTCCTGTGCTGAATGTGCTCTTTCAATTTTATTTCCTTAGCATATGTAAAGCAAAGAAATGTGAGTTTCTTTTATATTTCATTCTTTTAGTTCATCTCAAAGAGGATAAGGTTTTTCTCATCTACATATTTGAAGGGAACTTGATCTTTTCTCTGGGTTAAATATGTATTTGAATGATAAACCTTTATGAAAATAGTATAATTGTTACACTCATTATCCTCTGAAATGTCACTTTCCATTAATATCTTTAGTAAATCTATTCCTCACAGCTCCATATAATAGGAACATATTAATATATTTTTAGCTGGTGTCTAACATGGAAAAGTGACATTTGTCCTTGAGCTCTAATTCCCAGTAGCAGAAACGTCTGACGTTTTTCCTCAGTGCTCATGTCAAATAAAAGCGCTATACAGTCAGGTCAGTTGTTGGATATTGCAATTACAAAACGCTTTGTAAAGGTCAGGAGCAGGAAGGGAACATGAGATTGTTTGCCCAGGTAGTAAATACAGTTTAATGTGTGCTGGTTTGCTTAGCTCATAGTAGTTGACCCAAATTTCAAGGAAAACAATTCCTTGAAATAAGAAAGCTCATGTAGTCTTCTGGAAGCAGCTGGTCCCCTCTTCTGGTGCAGACAGACTGCCCCTAATGCTGCTGTTTTGTTCTTTTACCAGGTGCAGTTGTGAATTAAACCTGCTGAATTTATTTTAAAAATAACTAATATTTTTGATTCTATTTTTCTTAGTCCGTTTTGTGGAACAGTGGTTAGTTTTAATAGACACATGCACTTATTTGGCACTTAGAGCTCTGAAGATGTGTTCTGTGGATGGAATATGGTTGCCAGAGATAAGAAAACAACTAATTTTTCCTAGAGCTATAGTTACAGAAAAGTTAATGGTACACTCTTGTTGTTAGGGAAAATGTTCTGCTGGAGTTGGAGATTTTAATAATTTATCTTTCCCTGGGCTTGCTTTACAAACTCTTCCTGGTCACTGCTATTGTACATTTGCAATTCCTCAGAGTGTTTCCCCTCAAACATTGCCATCTAGAGTTTGTGGAAGAACATGAGCACTCACTAAAAGGACAGCAAACTCTGTGAGGCTCCCTGTGGGAGCCTTTTGTCTGAAATGGCAAAGCATCACAGCTGAGTGCTCTTGGAAGGATATCCTTTAAGAATGAGGTTTCTGGCTCTCCTGAGCTCTGAGTGCCCATTTATGCTTCTGGAATGCCTGGTGTTTCTTTGACAAAACTGAGTGACTGCTTTCATTCTGCCTTTGCAGCTTGGAAGAATTCTTCGAAGCCCATTTATGAAATTTGTGGCACATGCAGCATCCTTCATTATTTTCCTAGGCCTGCTGGTGTTCAACGCTTCAGACAGATTTGAGGGCATAACAACACTGCCAAATGTCACTGTTACTGATTACCCCAAGCAGATCTTTAGGGTGAAGACTACCCAGTTCACCTGGACAGAAATGCTGATCATGGTGTGGGTTCTTGGTAGGTATATTGCCCCTTCATCTTCCTGTTTTCCTGCAAATAAAAACTCTGAGAGGAAGGAGAGAAGCCCAGGTCCTAAACCTTTGATCCAGCTGCCGTGTGTGGCAACCACTAAACCCTTAGGGCAGGTAAACAGGGCATGAGGACAGATTTGGAATCATTTGTAACTCCTGGTTTAAGCACTGCATTATCCTAAACTGTGTCAGGGTAGGGAGGTGAGTATCACTTGCATGCTGCCTTTTGGGAGTTCCAGTTTATACTCTTTATTTGACAGAAGGCAAGGACTGGGGTTTTCCAGTCCGGTGTGTGGCTGCTCTGAATGTGGTTGGGATGGCAGCAGCAGCCCCTTTGAATTACACAGCCAGAGAAACAAGAAAAAGTTTGTGGGGTTGTGGTTTTATTATTTTTTGGTTTTTGTTTTCCCTAAGAAGCCTCTTTGAATCAAGTAAAAAGTCTTGATTCACAACGACTACATCTCATGGTTATGGTGAAGCTGTGATCTGAATTAAATCCAACATAAATTAATTTCTGAGAAGAAGTTTAAGTAAGAAAAACAAATTACACATAGCCAAATTCCACTCTCTATGCTGCAAAGCATCTTACTCTGTAAAGTGGAAAAACACTTATTATGGAAAAACACAATAATTGTGCCCTTTTTATATTGGGTCGTCTGTGTTGTTGGGTACCTGTGTTTTTGTGGAAAAATTAAACCCCCTGATTCAGAAGTGACTTGGGAATGTAAATGGTAAGAAAGTAAGCGAAAGAAACTCTTTCCCCACACTTCGTTTTCCCTCCTTTGGAATTACAGGGGGTTTGTTGTTATCCCACAGTACTTTCACTGCAAAGTCAAGGCTCTACTCTGCCCTCTCTGGGGTGATGTCTGAACTATATTTCCATTAATTAATCTTAATTAATACCTTACTATTTGATCAACCCCATGGAAACCAAGAGAGAATAACCTTAGTGAAGGGGATGATGATGCTGTGATACTGCAAACAAGTGAATTTTTGCTCCACTGGTATCACCCACTTCCATGAAATGGGAGAATGCAGGGAATTTAAATGACAACAGTTTGGCAAACATTGCTGTGCTTTTTCATTTCTTGTTGCAGGGATGATGTGGTCAGAATGCAAAGAGCTGTGGCTGGAAGGACCCAGGGAATACATCTTGCAGTTATGGAATGTTCTGGATTTCGGGATGCTGTCCATTTTCATTGCTGCTTTCACAGCCAGGCTCCTGGCATTCCTTCAGGCCACAAAAGCACAACAGTATGTGGACAACTACATTGAGGAGAACGACCTCTCCGAGGTCACCCTTCCTCCAGAAATTGAATATTTTACTTATGGTGAGCTTAGTTTTTCTCAAACAAACACATTTGAACATAGGAAAGCTTGAAGGATGCAGTTAGAAGCCTCTCTTTACCCTAGAGCTAAATTTGACCCCCTTTTTTTTTTGTTCAGTTGTTTCATAGTTATTAATGTTCATAAGCATCTATCAGCATTTCCTCCTGAAGGAAGGATGCTTGCCCTGTTAAGGTCTGCTTAAGTAGAATAAAATACTAAATACTTATTGCAGTGCAGAAATAGTCAATAAAGGTGTGATTAATCTGTATTTTCAACACAAGAAAAGGCTGCTGACGTTGTATTTTAGGATGGGCTTCAATATATTATGACAGCAGACTTGATTTTGTTACTTACCCTAATTGCAATATAACCAATCTGAACTTGTGCATATGTAAATACACATTTAGAAACACAGGGTATTTTGATATGAAATACACTTCAGTTCAGTGTTGCTCTGCTAAGATGGTGCATGGATTCACACAGTAATTTATGAATTTCTGTGTAACTCAATTGTTTCTGTGCACATTGTGTGTAAAACCCACAGTCCTATTTATTTTGAGGTAATTGGCAAAAGTCTTTATGGTCACTATGGGAATTAGGTTATATCCTGCGAAAAGCAAAAGCTTGGTGTGACTAATAAATGAAATTGTTCATCAGGCAACACTTCCCATCAATAAAACACCAAATAGGAATAAATTTCCCAGCTTTACCGTAGTGCTTGTTAAGATAGCTCACATTAAAAGATGCAGTAAGGAATTAGTTATTGTCTAGCTCAAGTTAAAATGCAAACTGCAGAAGAAAATTTCATGTTTCTTCAAGTTATTTTTCTTCTAACTGAAGGCAATGTAACTCATATTCATAATTAGTGACTTAAATGAAATAGGAAAAGAGCAGCAACTATCAGACTCTTCAAATATTTGTCTCAACTAAATTCAGACACATTACTGGAAAAATCCTATCAAGATTTATTCCTCAAGATTGTGATAAATGAGTAACCCCTGTATTTCATATCTTCCAGCTAGAGATAAATGGCTCCCATCTGATCCTCAGATAATATCTGAAGGCCTTTATGCAATTGCTGTTGTTCTCAGCTTTTCTCGGATCGCGTATATCCTGCCTGCAAATGAGAGTTTTGGGCCCTTGCAGATCTCGCTTGGAAGGACTGTTAAGGACATCTTCAAGTTTATGGTCCTTTTTATTATGGTTTTTCTTGCATTTATGATTGGAATGTTCATACTGTACTCCTACTACCTTGGAGCTAAACTAAACCCGGCCTTTACAACGTAAGTATGAGGTTTCATTGTAAGTAAAAAGCCAACCAAAACTTCCAGGTTTTTCATTAAGATAACAAAGTCTCTGGGATATTGTGTGCTCTCTCTTAGCATTAAAATGAAAGTGAAGACCTCAGAAAGCAGAACACAAAAGACCAATTGTTCCCTGTTTGTATAATGGAAGCTTTCCTTTCAGCCTGAAATAATTTCACCTGTATATATTTCAATCACCCAGACTTCTTGGTGGGCAACCAATTGGAAGAGAATATTACTTGATATAAAATACCTTTCTAGTTCATGTTGTTCTGCATGTGTTGTTACAGCTCTATTAGCTGTGATGGATAGGTGGAGCACAGAGGAGAAGTAGAAAGTGCTGTGAAAAATGCTTCCTTGCATGTTTGTTGTTTTGATCAGTGCTCTGATTCACAGACAAATAAATTGAGGTTGTTTATCAGTGACTGTAAACACAACTTAGATATTTCTTTGTGTAGTTACTAATAATACCTTCCTTTTTTTCCCCTACAGAGTGGAAGAAAGTTTCAAGACCTTATTTTGGTCGATATTTGGCTTGTCTGAAGTAACCTCTGTTGTCCTCAAATACGATCACAAATTCATTGAGAACATTGGTTATGTTCTTTATGGCATTTACAACGTCACAATGGTGGTGGTTCTACTCAACATGCTGATTGCTATGATCAACAGCTCATATCAAGAAATAGAGGTTCTGTTCTCAAGTTTTTCTCTTCTGTTATGCTGAAAAAAGGGCAGAATTTATAGGAATTATTTCAGTGATATGCAAAAAGTACAAAGAAGGGATTACCACAGGAAAGTATATCACAAAATGTATAAAGTAAGGCTGACTTTGCCTAACAATTCAGCCAAGCTGCAGAACCTCACAGGATCTTAACAAGTTTATCTCGTGCCATGTACACATTATATTTGGCATCCAACTCCAATTAAAAAACAAATCAGAAAACTTAGATTATTGAAGATACTTGGGTTTCAGAAGTAAATCTCAGGCTGCTGAAATGAAAGTAAAAGTGCATTTAGAGTGCCAGCTTTCCAGATCATGAGTTCAAAGAGTACTACATTCACACAGATGCCAGCACACGCCCACACAAACAGGAAGAAGGATTATCTAAGACATAGTGTACAAATGGATATGTCATTCCCAGTCTTTTTTATGAGTTCTGGGAAATGTTAGGGAATTCAGCAGGAGAAAACTAGTTATAGTCCAGCCTTGGAATACTTTGGTAAGAGTGTATTAGGACAAAATAAGTTTGTTAGTATTTAACACCATTTTTTCAGTTCCACAAAGTTTGTGTTTTCTATACTACATTATAAATCTGATGTCCTGGTTATGTAAAAAGCTGTGAGCACTACCATTTTAAGCCAGTTTTTGTCTTGAGTCTAATACTTCAACACTTATGCAAAAAACAAACTCATGTGAACACTTTAATAAGAAAAACAAGACTTGAAAAGCCCCTGAAAGCTCCACTTTTAATAGCAGGGAGTTTATATGTTGGCTTTCACTTGATGCAAAAATTATGCTTGTTTAAATGCTTGATGTGCTTGAACTAAGTATTCTCAATGAAATGTTGCCATAAAGAGACAACTGAAATTTGGTTAAAATAGACTAAGTAAAGTGGTTGCATTTCTGCAGACCTGCTGGAAGTCTTACTAGCAAAAACATAGCATCTTATCTAAAACCAGAAAGATATTTTGAAGCAATTTCATTTGAAAGAAGGTTTGCATTTCATAAAAACGGAGTGCATCATCTATTTTATTTCCTAACACAGGATGACAGTGATGTAGAGTGGAAGTTTGCTCGTTCTAAACTTTGGCTGTCATATTTTGATGATGGAAAAACATTACCTCCGCCCTTCAGTCTTGTACCAAGCCCCAAATCTTTTTTCTATTTCATCATGAGGATCATTAACTTCTCTAAGTGCAGGAGGAGACGGCTACAGAAGGACATTGAAATGGGAATGGGCAACTCCAAATCAAGGGTAGGTTCTGAGATCTTTTCATTGCAGTGAAGAATTCTGTGTACATTCCAGCAGTCTTTCTTTAGTTTTAGCCTTTAATCCATGCTTCTGATGGTAGTAGAGTAATTAATCACCTCTATCAATAAATCTCTGTCAGACTGCCTAAACAATACTGCATAAAACAAGAAATAGACTTAATTTTTCTTGGAACAACCAAATCTAGGGAAACACAATTAAAACAAAAATTGATGAGTGTTCAAAGGTGCAAATAATTCCCACAAGGAGTTACCTGAATATTGATTAAAGATACTTTAAGCCTGTTTCCTCAGAACAGGATGGCTAAAATTATCAGCATTAAAAAAAAAAACAAAAAAGCAACAAAAACAACCAAACAACAAAATCAACATAAAATTCAAGGCAATCTCACTTCTTTAAAAATAATACTCTTATACAGTAAAAGTTGGAAAGATCTTCAACATGTCTAAAGAAAAAAAAAAATGTAGCTGAATCCTAACTGTGATTTCCATAATTTACTTTAATTTTGTCTTATTTCTTCCTAGTTAAACCTTTTCACTCAGTCCAACTCCAGAGTTTTTGAATCCCACAGTTTTAACAGCATTCTCAATCAGCCAACACGCTATCAGGTGAGTACATACAGTGATCACTGTCCTGAGTAATAGAACTGTGAGAAGGTTCTAGCAGAATTTTGTGTTTCAAGTACATTTTACCTTCACCAGATAAAGAAAATCTCCTGTGGAAATCAAACTCTAGAATACTTCTTGAGAAAAAAGACAGTTATTGTCCAAGCCCATTATTTGAAACATTTCAAAACTAGCTCATGCATTACTTAAAATTGGTGTTTGATGTCCCAGTTTGGAAATTGTGAGGAGCAAACATCTGAAACTGGGGAAGAAATATCTGAAATGGGTTTTTGGGTAAGGGATGTCAAAGCTGACTAGGATGGCTGTTCCCTTCCTTTCTCAGCATGCCCCCAGAAAAGCCCCTTTGAGGCAAGTGCTTCATCTGGGGCTGTTCATTCTTCCTCTTAGACAGATGTGACAGAGAGAGCTAAGAAAGAAAAATGAACAATGTTTAATTATATAATCTCACCTGATTATATAACTGTTTTAATCTGGCAGCAAATAATGAAGAGACTGATAAAACGTTATGTTCTGAAAGCACAAGTGGACAAAGAGAATGATG
This sequence comes from Cyanistes caeruleus, assembly GCF_971803275.1. Lineage (NCBI taxonomy): Eukaryota > Metazoa > Chordata > Aves > Passeriformes > Paridae > Cyanistes > Cyanistes caeruleus. The sequence goes on from NC_141705.1 coordinate 78,516,798, forward strand.
AAGTCAATGAAGGTAAGAAAGAGACTGAAATATTCAGAGGCAATTTTTTTCATGTTGTATTAGGACCCAGTGTTACAGTGATGCATGGGGTTTTTGAGTGAAAAGAGGGATTATTTCTATTTCACATGCACTGAGGCTCAGATAGTAATGGAAGTATGCCCATGTCATAAAAAAAGTGGAAAAGTAGGACTAAAGAAGTAAAACTGAGAAATATTATGGGCCCCATTTTACAGATAGAAAGTGAAAGCACAGACATAATGCACAGAGGAAACCTGTGAAGGAGCCACTAACTATATTCACACTTCCACAGTCTTATTCAAAGCTGCAGGAGCTTTGTCTCATTCAGCTGAACACATAATTACACACAATTCACCACTTTACACCATGAACTACTTGTCTTGTCTTCCTTCATAAAGCTGTGAGGAATAATCACCTGTGAAGCTCCCCATTATTAAACAAAACTCCACAGTCAGCTGTGTGGTGATAAAAATGACAAATGTAACCTCTATTTTGGTGGGAGACCTTTCAAGAAAAAGAGGATCTGAGCTCCCTGGCAGATGTGAGAGGTGCTTGCTCCAGGTGCACACCCTAACTCACCACTGGGATGAGATTATGGCAAAGTTTGTCCTCCTTCCTCCAGCCTTCCAGGAATGAAACACAGGCCTGCAGTCCAACAAGGAAACTCCTGTGCTCTGGGCAGATCCCCAAACAAAAACTAGTTAGAATGTTACCAAGCAATAAAGTGATGCAGTGATGGATAGTCTGGGGTCAGAAGATGTTTTACTGGCGTGGCAGCATCAGGCAGCTGTGTTTGTGGTGTGAGGGGCCTGAATGGGTTGCTCAGCTCTCAGTTAAGGCAGCAAAGCTTCTGTTTTGCTCCTTACTTGCTCTCTGCTTACCTGTAACTCTGCAGCAAGAAGCAGGGGGAGCAAAAAAGATTAAATTAAATCCCCTTCAGTGCCTAGAAAAGGCAGCATTGTGCACTGACTGTTATCCTGACAGTGCATATATTCCCCATCCTGTGTGGCTGTACAGAGCTGTGAATGTCAGTGACAAAAGCAGAAAGGCTCCTAAAAGTGAAACCTCTCAGCATGCTGCTCTCCTGAATTCCCACTGCTTTCCTCCTGTTCCTGCTCTGTGATGTAGGAAATCATCTGCCTAGTGACTGATGAAAAGACTGTTCTGTCACCAGCAGTGCCAGCCCTTTCCAGGTCCCTGATGCCACTTTTGTGTTGGCAGAGATGTGTTTAAATTAGCAAGACGGTGCAGAAGAATCAGGATTTACTGACATCATCATGGTTATGGCTTTGGCACCAGGTTTTGTAGAGCAAGGTCCACTTTGAGCAGGGCAAGTAACCCTTGAGTTTCACTCTTCAGCTGCACAGCAAAGTGCTCTGTGTCCTGATCATCTCATTGGCACCCAGCCCAGCCTCTGAAGACACAATTCTTGAAATCTGCTATACCCTAAACAGAAAATATTTCTATGTACTACAACTACTTTAACAAAAGTCTAGATATTTTCCCTGTTCTGCATCACTGGAGAATTTAAGTGTCTCTTCATGTTCTTTTATTTTGTACATGACAAATCATTTCCAGAGGCAGATACTGTGTAAGAATTCACATCCCTCACACTTGCTGGAAGAACAGTATTTGAACATTTTTAAATGCTTTTGCTCTTGAACAGAATATCCTACAAGAGAAAATGTGCTGCTGCTTATTAGGAGCCTGGCCTTGACAGCTGTTTTTGTTTGTGTTTTTTATATTTGTGTCAAATTATAACATTGTGTTAAATTGGTTGACTTTTTCTAATTCCAAGGATGTGGGTAAGGAAGAGGAGAGAGACTCGGAAGCCGTGAGTTTTACTGCCAGCTCTGCCACACTTTTCCTTTGTGATTTTGGCACATCCCTTCAGGAAAAAAAAACCCTTCTTTTCCTTTTCTCTCTGAAATGGGGATACTAATATTTACCAGCTGTTCAGCAGTGTTGGTGTGATTAATTCATTAACCTTTGTACAGCCCTTTGGGAATCTTTGATGCCCTGTATACACTTGGAGCACAAAGTGAGCCCCCTGTGGGCTGTTAAAATTCCTTCGGTACTGTTTAGGGATGGACACACATCACAGAGAATGAGGAAGAGGTAAATCCTCCTGAGCCATCCTGTACCTGCTCTCATGAACATTTTGGGATGATGATCTGGAATAGGCACTGATGTGACTTAACAGAAGAGTATGGCCTGAATTTTGAACTTCGCTAACGAGTGTTTCTCTCCATTATTAATGCAGGTGAACTAAAGGAAATCAAACAGGACATCTCCAGTCTTCGCTATGAACTGTTGGAGGATAAGTCCCAAGCAACAGAGGAGTTGGCAATTTTAATACATAAACTCAGTGAGAAACTAAATCCTAATATGCTGAGATGTGAATGATTCGACAAAGGAACGTGGCTTCGACTACAGCACAACTATTTATTGGCAATAATATTTCAGTATCTTATACTTGAAAAAAATGTATTGTAGATTTTTAGCACTAAATAACTTTATGTACAGCTTCTCTGGAATTTAGTCTTAGGAACTTTTATTAACTCACCACAAAAAGATTGCTCTCTTCATTTTAATTGTCTAAAAGCAAGAACTATCATAACATTTTTTTTTTTTTTGCATTTATGCATTAAAAAGGTATAATGGTATCGATTGCTGATATTTTAACAGGTTTATGAGTACATATGGAGAATTCTTTGCACTAAATTTGCAGGACAAAAAATTAACAGATACAGTGTAATACTCTGTTCCTTGCAGTGTCCAGGTACAAAATAGGATTTTTCATACTACAATAAACCAACTAGAGATGAGTGGAGGATTACTTGAAATCTTTGTTCTTTATTAGCCGTGCTAGTAACGCGTGTAAGGCCAGAACTCATGGTTATGACCACAAGGAATTGCTGAGAACCGGGTAAGTGGGAATGTAGTGGCAGCAGCGCTGTTTAACATGTCTGTGTATGCTCGTGCCCGCACCGACCCTTTCTGAATTCAGTGTATTTACTCTGGGAAGAGTAAGGATTTGTTTTAATTTATTTTTCTGACCTCAAGACTCCGTGCAGGGCTGGAATTTTTGGCTTCGTAGTTAAATAAACCATTCCTCCCCTACGGTTCGGCAGCGAGCCCGGGAATCTCCCTCAGGGCCGTTCCCAATGGAGCCGCCCCGGGGCGCTCCCCCCTCGCCCCGCCCATCTCCCCGCCCTCCTCTGCACACCAGCCAATTGGAGCGCCCGTTTTGCCGATGCCCCGCCCCCCGCTCTCCCGCCCAGCCAATGGGAGGCGGGCGCCGCGCGGAGGTTGCCGCGGTGACGGGCGGCGGGCGCGCCGTGCCCGCGGGAGGGACGCGCGTCCCGCGGGAGCGATGGAGCCGAGCCTGGCACGCGTGGATTACCTGCAGGTGGGCCCGGCAGCCCCCGGCAGCGCCCCAGCACCGGGGCGAGGCGCCACGGCCCGCCCGGGGCCGAGGGGCGGCCGTGCGGCGCGGCCTGCGAGCGGCCCGAGGCGCGTCCCGGCTCTCCGGGCCCCGCTCAGGAGCGTCTCTTCCATCCACAGGTGGGAGTCACGGCGCAGAAGACGATGAGGCTGCTGCCCGCCTCCGGGAAGAAGGCCACGCAGAAGGTACCGACCGCCTGCTGCTTCGCTGCCTCTCCTGTCCTATATGCCTCATCCTGTCGTTAATCATCTCCAGAGTTTCCTTAGGTATAGGGCGGCATAGGGAAAGACTGTGCAGCCCCATTTTGGGCGTTGGGAAAACCTCTTACTGGAAAAAAAAATAGGAAAAAAAATACGAATTTGTGATTGGAAAACTTCAGAACCGGGAAGGAATTTTTGTAGTTTATGGTATTGCTGAAAGCAGGGGGGAGTTCTTCCACATTTCTCTATTTTGGTTTTACTAACATTTAAGACTAGAGGAAATGGCCTGAAGCTGAGGCAAGGGAGAGTCAGATTAGATATTTAAAAAATATTTTACTGTTAGGATGGTCAGGCATTGGAATAGGCTGCCCAGGGAGCTGGTGGAGTCACCATCCTGGGAGGTGTTTAAGAGGTGTCTGAATCTGGCAGTGGGTGCCATGGTTTAGGGGTTACAGTAATAATAACAACTTGATGGTTGTACTTGATGATCCGAAAGATCTTTTCCAACCCTGGTTCTATGAAGTACTTCTTTTCAAGATTTTCTTAATATAAGTTCAAATTAAGGAGACCTGGTTAGGGGAAGCTCAATAAAAAGAACCACTTGGGATTTTTTCATTCAATAATAAAGTCTTAGTGTGAAAACACAACTCTTCCCAAATACATCTTCACCTCATGGTTGTGGATGTTTACAAGTAGAAGGAGGAGAAGGATTGTAAATGCCTGTACTTGAACTGCTGTTCAGTGTCCCACCTACAACATTTCATACAGATCTTAGAAGTATACTATATGTAGTTGAGTACTCTAGAATTTTGAGTCCTTAAATATAAGAAAATATAAATTTCATAGCTGAGGGAATATTTACAATAGCATGTAGTGACAGGTCGAGGGGGAATGGCTTGAAACTGACAAGAGAGTAGGTTTAGATTAAATATTAGGAAAAAATTCTTCCCTGTGAAGATGGTGAGGCACTGACACAGGTTACCCAGGGATGCTGTGGCTGCTCCATCCCTGCGAAGAATTCAAGGTCAGGTTGGATGGAACTTGAGCAACCTGGGATAGTGGAAGGTGTCCCTGCCCTGCAAGGGTTTGCAGTTGAATGATCTTTACGGTCCCTTCCAACCCAAACTATTCTGTGATTCTATGAATGTAGGAAGAGCATTATTTAAAAACATAGTTGTAATAAAAAAATAACAATGTATTATACTTTTGAAGGTGGTTGTTGGAGATCAGGATGGGGTCGTTACATGTTTTGGCATAAAAAAGGGAGAAGCTGTGGTAAGTGAAAATGTTCCATTTAAAATTTTGTATTTTAAATGTTCTTCCCAGTGAACTTTGAAAGTCCATTTTTTACTGACATGGCAAATAAGATGCATGGACAAGGTGTCTGGGTAGAACTGTGGACTGGTGAGGGCATGCTGATTTCATGCCTGGTCAAGTACAGGACCCTCCACAGTTAGTCAAAAATGTGGATCATCACCAAAAAAAGTAATTTCTACACATTTTGCACTTCAGTTAAGTTGAGCTTAAGCCTGGGCACATACACAGTTATTGTAATGGGACAGAAACCTGCAGAGGTTCATTAAATCACCTTAGGGATTTGGACAAACTGATTGCTTTTTATGCCCATCTCAATAAAAATTTATTTTCTTTCATGGGTTTTCTTCTCCAGGAAGTTCATGGTCAGCTCATAAGTATTCTACAGCAATAGAGATAAATCAGTGTAGACTTCTGGAATAAGAATCTAACATGTGAGAGGGAGCAAGTCTGAGCTTTTCCCATGAATGAATAAATAACACTAAAGTAATGAAGTCTCAATTTATGATGTTTTAAAGTTTTTTGAATTTATTTACTGATAAAATGCTTGGTTGCTCTGTGATTCTGAAGATACATATACAGATTATTTTTGTCTGTGTACAACCCATTGCATCTTAGGCTTGCCAGAAATTGTAAAGAAATTTCTCATCCTCTGTGTTAAAAGATTACCATAAATATGATATTGTGATGATGAAAATTGCTTTTCTGTTGACAGCCAGTATTCAAGACACTGCCAGGACAAAAGATCTCCAGACTGGAGCTGGGAGGAGCTCTTAATACACCACAAGAGAAAATTTTTGTGGCTGTAGGATCTGAAGTCAGAGGTTTCACAAAAAGAGGGAAGCAGTTTCTTTCCTTTGAAACTAACCTTACTGAAAGTATCAAAGCTATGTATGTATGATATTTTGCATTTTTTTTTTTGAAAGCTGTAGCAGATTGCTAGTTTATGATTTTATGCAATAATTTTAAGCATATTGTGTAGGTGATATTAAGTGCCAGTCCAGCTTCAGCATGTGTTGAGACCTGTAGCAGAAATTTGGAATATCATGGAGAAGTATTGGAAGTGTAGGGGGAATTGGGAATGGTCTGGAGGCACTCACACTCAGAGCAGTGCAAAATCTATGTGAGCAGAGCTGGGGTTATTGCCACAGTGTCTCCTGTCCACATAGCTCCTGGAGCAAAATCTTTTTTCGCATTGTGTTGTAAGATGCTGCCAGAGACAAATCAGCATAAAAAATATAGTAATGAAATTTCTATAAAGATATTCTAAGGGATTTACCTGAAGACAAAGTAGAAATGTGAGAGCTATAGAAGCCACAGGGGTTTATTATTTATAAGGAACTCTAAAAGCTGGAACAACTTGCAGGCCCCATAATACCTTGTAGCTGCAAGCATGGTGAGGCATAAAAGCATTACTCTTGCTGCAGCAAGATGCTACAGGAAGTGTTTTGTTTTCCTCAGGTACATTTCAGGAGCAGATCTCTTTCTCTGTGCAAGCTACATCTATAACCATTACTGTGACTGCAAGGACCAGCACTATTTCCTATCAGGAGATAAAATCAATGATATTCTCTGCCTTCCTGTAGACAAAGTGAACTGCATCACACCGGTGCTGGCGTGTCAGGACAGAGTCCTCAGGGTGTTACAGGTTAAAATGCTTCCTTCTTTATGTTTTATGTGTGGATGCTATGGAATGGCACTAATTATGAAGGGAATATATATCAGCATGGCTTGAACATCATAAGGATCAGTGTATTTTGCCTTACTTGGCAGTGTTGCTGCTGGTGCATTCCCTGTTTGTTTTTTTTTTAAAGTAAAATCATTATCATAAACTTGCAAAAAATGAGGATTAATAAAACCACTGTAAACAGGCTTTGGAATTCATAGGTGGAAGTAGATGACAAATTGGTCCCTTCTAACTAAAAGTGTTCACATACACATTTAATTTCCTGAAGTCTTTATCACTTTAGGAATTCTTGCTCTCATAAATTACTGTTGTGACAAGTCTTGAGTGATACTAAGCGGTTTAACATATTAAATTGCCAGATGAGTTCCTGGATCATTTTTAATGATAACAACACATTTCAAGAGTCCTATGTTTTTTTTCTACAGACTTCACCCTGGTTTTGGCTTAGAAATGATTTTCCCATAAGAGTTTGAATATGTAAATCTTACCTTTTAGTATGATCTATAACAATTTTGTCATTGTGGGGCTTTGATTTGGTAAGCAGCTTTTGGTATGCAGTGTTTTGGGGTTGTTCTTTTTTGTTGTTTTGGTTGTGATTTTGTTTTGTTTTTTTTAATAAATTCATTTAAGATTGTTCTCTTTGTCATCAGGGATCTGATTTGCTGTATGAAGTAGAACTTCCTGGACCACCTACGGTTCTTGCTCTGAGCAATGGAAATGGGGGTAACAAGATTTTGAATGTACACATAATTATTAATACTATTTTACTATATTTTAAAGATTTTGTAGCTTGTCTTTGTTAATTATTTTGTCTTGATATTTAAGCTGATGTTAAAAGCACAGCAGAAAAGTGACTATGTGAGGTAATTTTTCTACCTATAAATACACACAGAGATATGACTGTTTTAGACCTGAATTATAGTCACATTTAACTGAAGGCCTCTTACAACACTAGTGAGATCTGAAGGGTCTCATTGTGTAAAAACAAACTGGACTTTTGGGTTTGTGTTTGTCTTACATGTGGATTTCCATAACTGGAATACATGGACGGATGAGAATATTGAGTAGAGCTAACATAAACTAAGACTGGAAGGTTCAAACTTAAAATAGTTTGGTCATCCTTCTTGCTAATCTGCTCTAACCTCATAGAAATCGCTTTAGGGTGTTAATCTGGTGCTTAATTTAGTTTCAGTTAGACTGTGGGACAAACATCCAGAGCTGGTTTGGAAAAGTAGTTCTTAATTGTTGAAATTTTGGCACAACATTCACTGCTGGGTGTTTGTTCTGAAAGGATTTCTCAGTTTTTCTTCTGTAAAGTCCATTTAGTAGCCTTTATACTTCAGCCTAACTTTGCTGAAATATGTAGTCATAGATTCTGACTGGTTTTTAGGCAGGGCTCCAGTGCAGGGTGCAGCCAAACACAGAACAGTGATAGCCACAACAAAATGATTGAGATGGGTGCAGTTTTCATGGATTTGTTTTCAGGTTTGAAGCCTGACAGTTCTGTTGCACATCACTAGTTCAGGGTTTCCTTTTCCCATGGGCTGTAGAGTGTAACTACACGACATTTTGAAGTTGGTGTGCTTGATTTTATCAGTTTTTAATTCAGTTTCTGTGTTTAGGTGATTCTGGGGAAGAAATTGTTTATGGAACTTCCGATGGGAAATTGGGTCTCACCCAGATTACTGGTACCAAGGCAATACCAAGGTGGGAAATTGGAAATGAAAAGAAGAGAGGAGGTATGTGTCTCAATTTCTCACTCTTTAGCTTTCCAGCATACCTGAGGCTTTGTTAAGAGTAAGGTAATCAGGAAATCTTATTCACAGATAACTTTGGGGGCATATAGTGATTATGTCAGTCTGTGATATTAATATGACTAAGGTCTCTTTAATTCTTCTGATTTTCTGGAAAATAATTTTAATCAGTTTGTCTTGCTTTGGGTTTTATGCTCGTATTATTTCAGAATTTTCAGAATTTTAGCAAGCTTTTGCTTTTACACTATTTTTAAAGTTGCATTTGTAAAACAGTGTTGATTAAAATATGATTGATTGAGATGTTTATAATTTTTCTATTTCTAAGTGTGGGTATATTTGGCAAGTATACCTGCAAAACTTACCAGATGTTCAGTAGTTTTAAGGTATCTGAAGAATCATAATAAAGGGTTTTGTCTGAAGGTGGAAAATGTCTCTATAATAAGCAATCAAAACTTTCCCAGTTTTAGCCTTGGTGTGCTGCTTCCGGAACATCTGTTAGCTCATACTGCTTTGTAAAGGAGAAGGTCAGGAATGGAATGTATGAATACATTTTTGTTTGATTATGAGAGTTATCACCACATTATATTCTTAAAATGCTTCTTAGTATGTCCTTAATCTTTCTATGAAATATGGAGCCACAAAAGCTCCTTGAACCTGAAGCACAGGGGAGCACAGAGGACTTCAGCCCAGAGGACTCATCCAGAAATCTCATAATTAACACCTTAAAAGCTGGCCAGGAGTCTCTTCCTGTGTAACTGAGTGTGGCCTTTATATTATTGTATCATAAACTAATAAAGATGAAGCAAATAGCTTTGTTTTCTTCTTCATTAGGTATTCTGTGTATTGATAGTTTTGACATTCTGGGAGATGGAGTTAAGGAATTACTTGTTGGACGAGATGATGGAATGATAGAGATTTATAACTTTGAGAGTGCTGATGATCCTGTGCTTCGACACGATTATGTAAGTCCTCATTCTTCATACACTGCTGGAAAAAAAAACATTAATTAAAAATAAAAACCTGTATTTCAAAAACTTACATGATCCTTACTGCTAAAAGATGTGGTTTGTTTTTAATTTAAGAGGTTTGTAACATTGACAATATGAACTTGAAATCAGCATGGTAACATGCAAGAACCAGAAAGCGAAGCAGTTGTGATTTGAGCAAAAATCAAAATAATGTAGAGAGTGTATGTTAAAGTTTTGGCTTACTTGATTGTTGGGTGAAACCTAATACAGAGTTGCTCTCTGAGTGAAAAAAGAGTTTTGTGTACAGTGTGTGATTTACAGGCTAATAAATGGAAGCTGCCAGGGTTTCACTGAGCATAATTACTTTGGCTATCAATTATTTAAAATGGTAATTGGATCCAGAGGGATCATTACAGTCAGATTTCTAATTTCTGCTGGAAAAACACTGTCTGACAGTGTTTTGCTTTCAGCTCTGCAATGTGTTTGCTGTGTGGAGTAGAATCTTCTAAAAACTTGTAAAATGGGTGCAGTGATATTTTCCTTCTTGAATGTGTTTATTTGAAGGCTTTATCAGAGAGCATTGCATCAATCCAGGGTGGCTGTGTGGGAAAAGATGGCTATGATGAAATTTTAGCAGCAACATACTCAGGTAAGCCTCATGTCATTGACACAATAAATGCCATGTGTGTGGTGAGGTGATGAAATGAAGCAGGTTATGTTGTTAGTGCAAGTCACATCTCTTAAAATTTTGTGTAGAGAAGATCTCTTCTGATTTAATATTTACACTTAAAAAACAAGGTTTCCTACACTTAAACTGTGGGGATTTTTTATTTTAAGCTATTCATCATGTGTAACACAGTGACTGGCTATATTTTGGTGTAAACTACTGCCTTATTGTTAGGAATTAATGAGTATGTCTGAAGGAATGAGTTATGATTTTTTAATATATATGAAAAATGTTGATATACAAACATGTTTTTCTTTTATTTTTCTGTCTTTTACACAATTTCATTCCTTTTCAGCTTCACAGTGCTTTAAATGGGGTTGATTCTGATTTTAGCTCCCCCACGTGAGGCATTTCAGCAGCTCCTCTGTAAGACTTGAGCTATTGGCTTGTGTGTGACAGAGGCCATGATAAACATGCTGCATATGTCAGCTGCTGGGAGCTAAAATATTGCTAGTTCTCTCTCTTTTTAGTTACCTTCAGTGCTAAAATTTAACCTATTGAAACTTCTTGTAATGAAAACCATGTCATTTTGGCAAGATACAATCCTCAGTCAGTTACTGAGAAATAATGGTGTTCCGAGTACCTCTTCTAAACACTTTTGAGTGATCAAAAGACCCTTACACTTGACCTCATATGAATTGTTTGGTATAGCCACAGTACTGTTGCAGCCTAAGTCCTTTGTGGCTTCTTTTAGTGGGAATGTTATAAAGATCCATAGATCATAGAAGAAAGGGAAAAAGTGAAAGCCCACGTTCCCCTGTGGGCTTTCAAAGCTGAATTCTGGTAGGATGTGCACTAGACTGATTTTGGCAGGGAACCAGAGCTATAAACACCTATTCATTTCCTGCATATCATGCCTGAGGTATCAGAATATAATCAATTAGTATTTGCTTTTATAAATAGTAATTTAGTAAGCAAAAGTATAACTTTTTTCAAACAGCAGCATCCAACCTGTAAGCCCACTTAGCAGCATCCCGTTTGCTATAAACACATTGCACAGCTTTCAGTACTGCCAGTAATTCAAGGTTTTGTCAGAAAAAGAGAGGTGAGAAAAAATCCAAATGCTCAGTTAAAAACTGTGAAAGAGGAATTTATTGCTCAAAGTATTTAATGAAAAAAAAAGAGTAATGATTTCCAATTTAAGAATGAAACACATAAAAAATTATGTGTTTAGGATTAATCCTCAGAAAAGGACTAAATTTGGCTCAATTCTCTCTACCCTGTGTGGAACAAACATCACACATACAATAGCTGAGTGTAGAATTTTCTTTTTAGCTTATAAGGAATATAAACTTCATATATTGGTTTAGGCTGGCTGACAGGACTGACTACAGAACCTGTCCATAGAGAAGGTGGATCAGGTGAAGAACTAAAATTAAGTCAAGAAATGCAGAGCAAGATTTCATCCTTAAGGTAATTGTGCTAGAAAGAAATCTAAATGGAAGAATGGAAATGTTAAAAGCTGAAATGTCATCTCTCCTTCCTATCTCACTGGATTTTCTTTACTATTAATATATCTAGAAGTAGAATCAAACCTTTTCAAAGTAGAAATGAATAGCAGCCTCATTTCACGGTCGTTTTCTATCTTGCCTTCACATGATGATGTGTTAATGCTTTCTGCCTCAGTATCAGCAAGATAAGATTCCTTTCTTCCTCCCTGCTCTATAGCTTCTAAATGATGGCAGGAAAGAAGTCACTACCATATTATTCAAAATGCATTGTACTCTTGAAGGAAAAAGATTGTCCTTTCCTGTGTCTCAAAAACCTCTTTTGTCAGGGAACATGTAAAATCCACGTGTCCATGTGACAGAGTTTATATTTTATCTTTGCTAAGTATGTCGAAGGAGAGTCATCAGTCACTTCTGGCTGGAAAATTGAGGACAGGAGATAAACAGGATTGCCTTGCAAGTTTAAAATACTTAATTTTTAGGGTAGCTCTATAGTCACCGTTTTTAAAGACATTATGAGTGGTTTGCCTTTTCTAGGAATGAATTGGAACAATTGCAGATAAAAGTACATCAGGAGCGGGAGAAATACCAGCAGTCCTCTCAATCCAGCACTGCAGTTTCCTCAGTACCTGCCTTCAGTGTGAATGACAAATTCACACTGAACAAGGATGATGCCAGCTACAGCCTCATCTTGGAGGTGCAGACAGCCATAGATAATGTCCTGGTGCAGGTCAGTGGGGCTTTGTTCTTGTTGGCTTTCTTGATGCATAAAAAAAGCACTCAGAACCTTCCTAATTCAAAAAGCCAGGTTACAGCCTCTTAAGGACATGTTTGTTAGGGAGCAAGTACAATAAATTTGTGCTGAGAAGAGCAATGTTACCTTACCAAAATAGACCAAAGTGCCTGCTGTAACAGAAGATTTCTTTATAATTTAAGTGTTTGCTTTTGCATGTCCTTATTTAAACACCAGTTAAATGAGTTGCATATCCTCACTCGCCAGTTAAGTGCCTTCTGTAGTGGAAAATTAATTTCAGAATGTTATGGGCCACCTGTTCACTTTCAGTGTGGAACAGCATCTGATTTGTGTGCAGTTGGGGAGAAATACTCCTGGCCATCACAGCAACCTTAATTAATTATCCCTCTTACTGTATCAGCTGAAATTAAGGCCATCTTTGGTAGTCAGAAAAGTAGCAGTAGTAAATTACCTTCTTTTGGGAAATGAATGAAGATAAAAATATGACAAGGAGGAATTTAGGAGACGACTTTTCTATAACAAATGGGAAAGAAGTACTGCAAGATTTTATTTTTCACTTAATCAGATCACGGATCACTTAAAAGGATCACAGAGCAATGCTAAGCTACAGCTAATTTGCCACTGTATAATATCAGATGTTTCCATAGCTGAATGAGAAGTAATGAAATTGTTTGATCTGCCTTTCATGTCTGAAAGACAGTTGCAGATTTTACACTAAGGTTGTGGTAAGCTAACGCCTCAGGAGTTCGGGACTCTGTAAGGGAATAACAGAAAGATCATCATGTTACTCCAGGATTAAGTATGTCTGTTAGGCTTTTGCCTCTGAGATGAAGCAATCTCCTTGCCTCTCCCTTATTGCAAAGATTGATGACAGAGGATAAATGCACTTGGAGCTACTCAGGGACATAAGCTCTTTATTTTTCCTTCCTCCTCTGTTCTGCAGAGTGACGTCCCACTAGACTTGCTGGATGTGGATAAAAATTCTGCTGTTGTTAGTTTTAGCAGCTGTGATTCTGAGGTGAGTGATACAGAGGAGGTGATGGCTGTAGAGATGGCACGATGGAAACTCTTAATATTGTGTAGTAAAAATAGAACTTGGATTTATATATCCCTGATTTAAAATACATTCAGTTAGACTCCTCAATGTGGAGAGCACAGCTTCATTAGAGATACTGCAGTATTAGGAGTTAATTAGGAGGTCCTGCATAAGGCAAACATAACTATGTGCAAAAATATCTGCTGTCTTCATTTTTTTTTGTTGTTCCTGAGGAGGATTGTGAGAGACACATTCAGTATTGCTCTCTTCTCTGGGTTTCATGGACTCCTGTACATTTACATCCAAGTAATTTAGGTGAAGAATGTTACATTTCTTACTAAGTTAATTTCTAAAAAATATCTTTAGAATGTGACAGTTCTGCTGTGCTGGGAGTAAAATGTTTGTGTTCCTTTTTTTTTGCATATAATAACCACAGACTTCAAGAATTACTACTGACACTGAGGGCTGGGGAGAAAAATCCAGAAACTACCTTAGGATTTATGAAAACCTTGTGTAAAATCTTTTCCCTTCTAACAGTACTTTATTGTAGTTTGAAGAACTGAATTTGCACATCATTGTTCTGCCCTGGAGCACCCAGAAATCAGCTTTTTATTTTAGGTTTTGTGCCATTTATGATGATTAACTTAGAGCTTTTTGGGGGTGTATTTTCTTACTGATCCTGCTTTTGTTTTTGGATGTTGAACTAATTTTGCAGATGAGTGGGGCAGGCTGAAATGCATTTTTCAGATGAAAACTAGGTATCTATGTAATCTTTGTAGGGATATTAAAGAGTGTAAGAGGCTTTGGTTGTGTTCTCCTTATAGAGAGATTTTAATTTTTTTTTAACTCTATGGTAATTAAAGCTAATTAGAACATTCAGGAGAACCAAGGGTTCCTTTTTCGTATTTAACTCTTGTCAATAGCTGTACATGCATTGCAAAAACTTCACTGTAACATATCCATGGTTAAAACAGATCAACAGAAATTTTGTGAATCCACGTGCCTGTTTTGTATTATTTTCCTGTTAAGGTTTTTTCTTTTTTTTTTTTTCCCCCCTTTTTTCAGCCAAATAGCAACTTTCTTCTTGCAACTTACAGATGCCAAGCAAATACTACAAGACTTGAACTTAAGGTACAATGCTCAAAATTATATTCCATAAAATTGATGGTTAGTCCTGCTTTGGAATGGAGAATTCTCCACGTGGATCAGTCTAGTTTCTACTGCTGCTTGTTTCCTGAGACCTTCTAATCCAGGGCTCGTGTTCCTTTTTATTTGTCTTTAGGATTTCTAAGGGCTTCTAAAAGTATGTCACAGGAGAGCCTGGGGTCTTTTTGAGTGTCCCAAAGATGAAAGCAGTGGGGACACCACAGACTGGGAAAATACAGAATTCTGCAGGCAACACGTGGAAATCAAAGCTGAGGGAGGTGTGGGAAAGAAAGCTCTGGCACTGTTTATCCTCTGAGGTGTTTGAAGGAAGTTACATTGGGAACTAGCAAGAGAATATAGACTCAGTTTATGTTTTGGAGAGGAAGAAAATCCTGTTATCCCATGCTCATTATACTTAAAGGCATGTGGGCGTTTTGGAGTTTATGTTTAAGGATCCACCAAATTCACACATTTTACAGCAACCACCATGAGAAATAATGAAGGAAATCCTGGTTAGGAAAATGCTCAGCAAGCACACAGGCATGAGGTTTTCTCTTTTTTACTGCAGCCTCCTAATCTGATATGTGTTTGCATAAAACTCTCAATTTTGAGGCTTTTTAACTGATCAGAAAATGAGTTAGAGAGTGTTATTTTATTAATATTTAATTCATCTAATACAGCAGCACTTCACTGGACTATGTTCCATTTAGTTTTAAAATTCTGCTTTATTTATAGTGGCACTACAAGTAAATATAGTACTCTAAATATTCTTTGAAATACTAGAGGCTTTCTTTGAATATAGATTTCTTTGAATATAGATTTATTTATTTATTGATTTATTTGAATATATACTTTGAATATTCACTAAATTTCCAAGCAGTGGTAAAAGAATCTTTTCCCTTTTCTTCTTTTCTGTGGGTCCTTCTTTCCCCTCTGCAGGTTCGCTCGATTGAAGGACAGTACGGGACACTTCAGGCGTATGTAACTCCCAGAATTCAACCAAAAACCTGTCAAGTTCATCAATATCAAATTAAGCCACTTTCACTTCACCAGAGAACTCATTCTATTGACCAGGACAGGTATGTGCAAAGAAAAATCAATGCCCTTTTCACTTGGGAAAAATGACACAAGCCAGCTGAAACATTTGCTCTATAAACTTAAGTATGCAATTTCTAACCCTTGACCTACACTTCTGAGCCTGTAGTTCCATTTCATGGATTTCTTAATAGCAATTATGGATTAAAAGGGTTCCTTGCCATTCTTGTTTTGGGAATATTTTTTTGTTGTACTGCCCTAGGTTATAGTTCAGCCCCATGTGTTAGTGAGCTGAGGGTGTGGTAGAAAGGAAACTTTCCTCCCTAGGTAACTGTGTCTTTTCAGTTTCAGCCTCATTCTCTGCTCCACCCTTTTCCTTTAATTTTTTTCTCACAGCTAACTTGGCCCCAAGAGTTGGTTTTTTTTACCTTTATTTCTCTGTTATAGGAGTTTAGTATTTTACACAATTTCGGATGGATTTTTGCCTGCCTTCAGCTAACATCTCATGTTGCCTCCAAGGATTTGCTTCTTCAAACCAAAACTGAAAGACTGAAGGGAGAATACCAAAGGCTTCAGTGTGCAAATGAGCTCCACTATGCCTTGTTCTTGACAAAAATGCTACATCTGGGGTTTACAGCATGGGAAGCTCTTGAGGCTCTGTCTTAGTCATATTTGCTCTTGTCAGTTATTTACCTTTGTCCTGAATTTCAGGTTTAACAAGTTGCAATGGAACATCAAAAGCTTCCAATTTGGTTTTTTTTTCTAGATCTGACATGCCTTGTGGGAGGTGAAACTTCAATGTGCATGGAGCTTTGCATTTTCAAGTACAAAAAACCAGCTGTATTCTGCAATATGTATCTGTACTTAGGGAGAGACCTTATTTTTTACAGGGTGCTGATTAAAAGGAAACCACCAGGTGGAACTAAACGTTTTTTACATGGACAGTATCCCTCCTTCTTAACTATTAACTGTGCTTTTTCTCTTTTAATTTCACAATGTCCCAGGCCCATGAATACACTGATGCTCAAAGGCCAGTTCAGTTTTGCTGAAATTCACTCCTGGGTTGTGTTTTGCTTGCCTGAGGTGCCTGAAAAGACTCCTGCTGGAGAGTGCATCACCTTTTATTTTCAGAACACTTTCCTGGGAACACAGCTTGAAAGTACCTACAGGTAAAATACGATTACTAAGCCTAGCGCACACATGTGTGTTCAAGTTTATTCATTTAAAATTTTTCTTCTTTTATAGAAAAGGTGAGGGATATTTTAAATCTGACAACATCTCTACAATATCCATCCTCAAAGATGTGCTTTCCAAAGAGGCCACCAAAAGGAAGATTAATCTCAACATATCATATGGTAAAAATTCTTCTCCATTTTGTTGTCCTTCAGTTCATTTGTTATTCCCAGAAGTGGAATATGTAGTACTCACTTACTTGCTGGGGTTTTTTTCACTCCCTGCTAGATGTAAATGAAGAATCTGTGAGGCACACATTAAAGCTTATCCACCCTAAATTAGAGTATCAGCAGCTGCTGGCCAAGAAGGTTCACTTAATAGATGCTTTGAGAGTAAGTATTGAACTCTTGGGGTTTGATTTTTAATGGGGGGGGTTATGCTATCAGATACCAAACCATGGCTCAAGTCCGGTGTGTGTCATGTGGGGATCTGTTCCCTTTCTGTTCCCTTAAATAAAATTAAATCAAATTGAAGCATGTATTTTAAGTGTCTAGGAGACAAATTTCTTGAAGGAAAATTCTCTTTTGTTTTGCTCTATAACTAGTGAATAGAACGTAGGATTACTGAAGATGCTTAAATTGGATGGTAAAAGGGCAGCCGGTTTTATCAGCTACTGTTCTCTCCTAGCCTGCTGATATTTTCCAGCTCCTTCTGCCCCTCTTTCCACTAACATTTACACTTTTTTAGATCATGCAGGCCAGGTGCAACTTCTTTGCTTTGGAACTTCATCCCAGTGTCTCATAATTTCTGAATCACCTGCTTTTGAATCTTTTGCTTAATATCCTCCTCAATGGCCTTTGGGAGATACTAGATAGGCAGCTTGTCTCAGTTCTTTTTCCAACAACCAGGACTTTCCTGTCAAAAGCTCACCATCATCAAGTTGGTATTTTTTATTTAAAGGGAGGGGAAGTGAAAGTGTTCAACCAGGTCTCTCTTCTCCTTTTGCGGGAATCAAATATTTGTCAGAGCTCTGTAGAAAAGCTGGCTACCAATGAGAACAGTGAAAATCTTTATCATCACTAAAAGGGTTTTACTTGGGCTTGATTTGGCAAACCAGGGATGTAAAAAACAGTAGAGAATTTATTCTTAATGCATATTGTGTTTGTGCAATAATAATGGTGTTGTACCTCCTGCTTGTTTTAGACAGCAAATCTTCAATAAATTTTTTGGTCACTCATTTTTTTGATGATAACTTATTGACAGGCAGTAAAATAATCTAATGATTGATGAAAGCAAACTCACAGTGCACAACATAATTACTTCTTGTCTAGAACAGAAGTTCTTTTCTCTGGAGGATGAAAAGATCCATACTACCAACCATCCCAAATTGGTCTGCTGATAGACTGAGGCTTTTTAGAAGAAGCCTTCAAAACTTTTTGCTGTCACAAATTGACACAAATTGGTTTACTTTTATCTTCAGACTTCACTGCATGCTACACTTTTTTTAGGAATTCACTTATTCTAAAAATGAAGGTATGGTCAAGGTTTGAGTCTGTATGGTCTATTCCTGTTCTGGCTCAGAGCTGGAAGCTGTAATACACAGGATTTTGAGAATCCAGTCTATAAAGTGACATCTGGCATTTCATTAGAAGAAAATGAGGCTCTCTGAAAATAACATTTCCTATTATAGAAGGGGATTGTCTTCCCTTTGAAGTACTTCCTTCTGACATATCTAAGCTTAATTTCTTCTTGCCTGCTGTTGTGATAGTTACCTGCTGTTAGCTCTGACCATTTTAAACTGTCTTTGAGGAATTGCAAGTTCATGAAGGCAACGTGGACTTCCTGCTCCCAAAATACCGCAGCATTTTGGAAGAGGCAGATCAGCTGCTTGAGGAATACAAGAGACAACCTGCACATCTGGAGAGACTTTATGGTTTGTTGACAGTTCAGCTTTGTTTAAATGGGGCTTAATGTCCAGAGACGTGGCTGAAATAGACAGCAGTTTATATTTAGATGATTCTTGTCTTTATGGACATGGTTAAAGATGGTGTTCAAATTCAGGATGGCATTTAGGAATGTATAAAATTTAAGTGGCTTGAATTTGTTTACAAGTAAACCATTGTTTAAAACAATGAAGTTAAAGAAGTCTTCTAACAACTGCAATACTTGATACATAATCAGGAGTTAAAAGTGGAGATAGCTCCTACTGAAAACAAATAGTAATTCCTGGAATTTTACTTTTACAGGTATGATCACAGATCTCTTCATAGATAAATATAAGTTTAAAGGCACCAATGTGAAAACCAAAGTTCCTCTCCTTCTGGAAATTCTGGATGGCTGTGATCAAGACGGATTGATCGCTTTTTTTGATGCTGCTTGACAAAGAAAAAGCAGAGTAATTTTTCTGCCTTTAACCCAAGGCATTTCAGTATCAAGTCAAAAACACTTTTTTGTTGTACTGTCAGCTCTTATGTTTTATTCATATTTATTTTCATATTGGATGCAGTAGTAAACTTCATACAAATTGTTGTGTATGTTAACTGTATGCAGAGGTTTTATGTACAGTGTTAATAGCTCAAGAAAGATCAGATGTAAATACCAAAAATCCTTTTGGCAAAAATGTTTTCACTACTCTTTGAGATGACATGGAGCAGCCTGTCCCCCAGCTGCAAGAATAGATGAAGAAACTTGTTTCCAGAGGCTTGGACAGATTTGGAAGAAATCTGTGTGTTTAAGCTGTACCTAACTTAGTTTTTCCTGTTGTGTTGAGAATGTAGTGTGAGAATCTCACCAGACTTGATGTGGCTGGTGTGTGCAGAGAGGGAGGGAACTCTGAATTTTAGACTGATGATAGCTCCATTTAAAGCCACATTTGTTTAGGAATGGATGGCATTAAACTTCCTCAGTGCTTCTCCAGCCTCTCTGTGCTTCATTTCAAAACTCTACCTCCTTTCTCACTTGGTTTTATTTAAAATTAAAAGAGATGAAGCAGCCAGTGGAGACAGAGATCTGTTTGCAAGTAAAAAATATCAACTCCATTGGAAGTGATGTAGAATCATCAGTGGACTTGAAGATCAAGTCCAACCACCAAGTTGTCCCCTAAACCACATCCCCCAGCACCATATCCAGACACCTCTTACACACCTCCAGGGATGGTGACTCCCCTAATATTGATATTTTTTTACCTAATTCTCTCATCTGAGAGTGGTGAGGCCCTGGCACAGGTTGCCCGGAGAAGCTGTGGATGCCCCATGCCTGGAAGAGCTCAAGGCCAGGTTGGATGGGGCTCTGAGCAGCCTGGTCTAGTGGAAGGTGCAGCATGGTTGGAACAAGAGAACCTTTGTGGTCTGCGATTCTTTGATAACCGAAATCTCCCCTGTCTCGCCCTGGGGCCATTTCCTCTTGTTCCCTCGCTGCGGGTACCTCACTACCCCCTCTTTTCAGAGAGCTGTAGAGAGGGATGAGGTCTTGCCCCAGAGCCTCCTTTTCTCCCGACTAAACCCCGCCAAGCTCCCGGGAAACCTTCACGAGCCTGGCCGGGCAAGCTCTCCAGCACGTTTCCCGGCGGGAACGCCCGAGGCTCTTCTCCCCCTCCCTTGGGCGGGTGCGGGGCCTGGCGTCGCCGGCAGCCGCGCTCCCTCCCCGCGGGCTGCCCGCCCTCCGCGTCCGCCCGTGTCTGTCTGTCCGTCCCTCTGTCCGCCCCATCCGGCGCGGCCGTGACGCCGCGCGCGCCCATTGGGCGGTTCAAGAGTCGCGGGCTACTTGAACGGCGCGGGCGGCTCCAGGCGCGCCCGTCCCCGGCCCCGCCGCTCCGGCCCCGCCGTCGCCCCGCCGTCCCCTCGGCCGTGCCGCCCCGCTCCTGCTGCGGCCATGCTGGCGGAGCAGGAGAACCAGGAGAACGTGCCCCCGCCGGCGGCCGGCAAAGCCGCGGTGCCGCCGCCCGCCGCCGGCAGCCGCGTGGCGCTGGGGCTGCTGCGGGGAGCGCAGCAGCGCGCCGGGATCCCGCTGCAGGTGAGGGGGGAGCGGCGGGCTGCGGGGGGATGGCGGAGGGGCAGCGCCGGTCCGGCGCGGCCGGAGCTGTCAGGGCCCGGGCGCTGACGGCCGCTCTCCCCCACAGGCGGCGCGGGGCGGCTGCGAGGGCCGCGGAGCGGCGGCGGGGCTGCAGCAGCATCGGCATCAGCCCTTCTCCATCCATGTGGACGAGCCCGATGGGGAGCGGGAGCCGCGGCGGCAGCGGGGCGTCCCGGCGGGGCAGAAGGAGGAGGCGACGCTGGGGCTGCGTGCGGCCGTGTGCGCCCTCGGGGAGCGGCGGCCGCTGGCCCCCCTGGGCAACGCCATGGAGCTGAGCTTCGGTACGTGACACCCCGGCCCCGGTGCGCCGTGCAGGCCGCGTCCCTCCTGCAGCCCCCTCAGGGCCCTGCCCCGGGAAACGCGGAGGAGCTCAGCCCGGGAATGATTGCCAGAGCCAGCCGGAGGGCTGCGGTTTGGGGCGTGGGCTGGTTTGGTTCCCTTGAGCCCTGCCGACAGGACGCGACGGCTCTTCAGTGGAGCTGAGCCTCTGTGTTCTTATCCCCTGCTATTTTAGGCCGTTTCACGCTTTATAGCTTTGACTATCAGTACCTCATGAGAGAAGCCAGATTACAGACACGATCAACCCGTAAATCCTCGCCCTTTGCTACCATTCCAGAGTTAGAAGGGGACTTTACCCAGGCAGATCCCAAGATGTAAAAGGTTTTTTCTCCCAGGTAGTGGTGCAAGTGTTTTGAGCTCTTCCCAATGTGTGAAAAATGGGAACTGCCAGATCCTTCTTCTGCAGCACATGTCTGAATATCTGAGGGCTGATTTTCCTGTGATCCACTTCTGCGGGCTACAAAAAGCTCTGGCGCCCCTGCCCTGTTTTAAACCACAATCTAAGCTTGCAGGATCCACATCTATGTAACAAGGTAACACAGGGTGCACTGAGCACTACATAATTGCAAGAGAGTTTTCCGTCTCTCTCTTCTCAGGGGGAAGAAGAGAAAGGGGAAGGGGAAGCTTCCCTGTTGCTGTAATATTTGACTTCCATAAAGCCTCCTCAACTCCCAGTCCAGCCTGCACAAGGTTCCCTGTGCTGTGAGGGAGTGATGTGATGGTGCCCATTTTAACATGGCTGTTATCCTCTGCTTAGATTCTCCAAGTATTATGGACATTTCAATAACCTCAGAACCAGAAGAGAAAGCACCAAACGTTAACAATGTGCCAGACTACATCAGCGAAATCCATACATACCTGAGGGAAATGGAGGTGAGCGGCTGTCCCTTTTCTTATTTGCATACAGCCCATGGGAGAAAGGTTTGGGGTGGAGAAATGTATCTGAACACGAGTTACCAAGACAGTGACTAAGTTAGAGCTTGCTGGAAAGGGAGAAATAAGAGCACGGGACTGGTTTATTGTGATAAAGTTGATTGTGCCATGCAGAAGCTGGAAAGCAAGATTACAGAAATAGAACTTACTGATCCTAAACTCACCAGTGTTTACTTTTGATTTGTTAAACTGTGATAAATGGACTTTTAAACAGTTGCTTCCCTACCAGCACGTGGTCCAACCTCAACTTTATCTGTCATCTAAACCTACAGGTGAAATGCAAGCCCAAAATAGGTTACATGAAGAAGCAACCGGATATCACAAACAACATGCGGGCTATTCTTGTGGACTGGCTGGTGGAAGTTGGAGAAGAATACAAATTACAGAACGAAACCCTGCACTTAGCTGTAAATTACATTGATAGGTTTCTTTCTTCCATGTCTGTTTTGAGAGGAAAACTTCAGCTTGTGGGTACTGCAGCTATGCTGCTCGCATCGTAAGTGACATTGCTTCGTTTCAAGTTCCACCTGCTGGTTTCATACAGATGAAAATCTTGTGGCTGTTCTGTTGCCTAGAGCAGGACTGACTCAGGAGGGCTTCACACTCAGGAAAAAAAGTCAGGAGTTACCCACCTAAAAGCTTGGCAGTTATCTTTGAAGTTTGCCCCTAAAGTGAGGATCCTTTATTTCCAGCTGCAGCAGCCAGCATCTATAAACAGTATTTGAGGGAATATGCATAAGGCACGTGAAAAGCAAGTTGTGTTCACCCCAATTACTAATTTAATGGGTTATCCTGGAGTTTCAGTGACTCCAAGTCCCAAATTCCTTGGGCCTAAATTTTCATGCTGTTGTAGCTCTCTAATTTCAAATCCTGCTGATTCAAGAGCTACTGAACCAACTGCAGCAAACTTGTTTGGCCCCTGTGCCCAGCTCCTTCCCAAGACAGAATTTAGATGAGCATTTCATTAAATGTTGGTGGTTTTCTAGTGCTCAATTATTTACTCATAAACGTTTCTCCTGGCAGGAAGTTTGAAGAGATCTACCCTCCTGAAGTAGCTGAGTTTGTCTACATCACAGATGACACCTACACCAAGAAGCAGGTCCTAAGGATGGAGCACTTAATTCTGAAGGTTTTGTCATTTGACTTGGCGGCTCCAACAATCAACCAGTTCCTCACCCAGTACTTCCTACACCAGCAGACAGATGCTAAAGTGGAGAGCCTGTCCATGGTAAGTAAGAATTACTAGCTCAGCCCACGTAATTAGAGAGTTTAATTGCAGATATTTATTGCACACCCATACACACATACATATATATGTATAATATATACATATACACCTTATGAATTGTGCCCCTCCAGAAGTGGTGCCCCACTGCTGGAAACTAACATTCCTACTGCCACTTTCTGTTTGGGATGCTGCATTCTTATCAGAGGCTGGCACTTGGCCTGGCTCAAGCACGCACCCTTACTCAGAGCAGGCAGAGATTAATGAACTTTAAATTGGGGCTTGTTGCACTGCTAGATAGATGTTTCCCTCTCTCTTATCTACAGCTGCCACATCTACCCCCACACACACTTTGGCAAAAAAGCACTTTTGGTTTGGTTTTCCCCTCAACCAGCAGCAAGCTCTAAATCCAGAGGCTAATTCCTAGAGCAGAGCACAGATAACATTTCAGCTGAAGTTGTGGTAAATCCTAGCTGTATGGTAGGTACCAGAGGTCCTAAACACAAGCCTTTGTCCCACTGTGAACAGGTCAGACCTGACTACACTCTTCCCTCTAGTTCTTATATATCCCTAAATATAAAATGTGCTGGGTAAACCATGTGTTGGGAATGCTGTTTGACAGTAGCCAGCAGGAGACGCTTAAAGAGAAAGTAAGTGAAAATTAAAAAAAAATTAAAAAGTGGAAATTGAAAGGTGTCATTCCAACTGGTGGTAGGATTGGAAGCTCAAGTTAGGGTTCTGAAGCAACTGTTAACTTTTGGAAGCAGATGATTCCCTCTTTCATTTCCCTTGCAGTACCTGGGAGAGCTGAGTCTAATTGATGCTGATCCTTACCTGAAATACTTGCCATCAGTTATTGCTGCTGCAGCATTTCTTCTGGCAGACTACACACTCACTGGGCAATCTTGGGTATGTAGCACTCCAATATGTGCCTTCACAGGCTTCTGTGTGTATTCAGTGTATTTGTACACAGCTCTGAGTGCTGGGCCTGGGCTGCAGGAATTGCAGCCCCTCTGTGCTCCTAGGCTGTTAATTAGGGATTGCTCCAGCCTGTGGCATTTGAGAAATGGGATGGAGTGAAAAGCACCACCACTGGTGATCAGTGTTAAGTGAACAGCAACATTCTAATGTTCCTCTCCTTTTCTTTTTTCCCCTCAGCCTGAATCCCTGTGCAAAGTAACTGGCTACACCCTTGAAGACATCAAGCCTTGCCTCATAGACCTCCACAACACCTACCTCAGAGCAGCCCAGCACACACAACAGTCCATAAGGGAAAAGTACAAGAGTACCAAGTGAGTATCTGCGGAGGTGTTAACCTCTGAGTTGTCCAAACATGTACCTGCCTGGCAGGGTGTGGGTGTGGGATGTTATCTTTTGATGAGTCTTCAGGCAGACTCAGCTAACCAAATTCTTCAGTGAGATGGTGACAAGACTCACTGGGGTTTTTACACGATGGCTTGTCAAGTAATACTTGGTGTTCTGTTGCTGCCTGGACTGTCAGGTAGAAACTGGAGGAACTTTCTTGACGTTCCTACAGTTGGTGATACCTGATGCTCTTAAAAATCTGTGTGGGGCATGGCAGCCAACAAAGCCCCAGAACGTTCCGT
Source organism: Cyanistes caeruleus (assembly GCF_971803275.1). Taxonomy (NCBI): domain Eukaryota; kingdom Metazoa; phylum Chordata; class Aves; order Passeriformes; family Paridae; genus Cyanistes; species Cyanistes caeruleus. The sequence continues at coordinate 78,541,681 of NC_141705.1, forward strand.
TCCCTGCCTGCTGGGAAATGTGCTTTGCTGCAGTTAATGCTGCTCTTTGTTAATGCAAAGAGCACTTGAGCAAGATGACATCCTGCCTCTTTTGTTCCCTCTCTAGGTACCATGGAGTATCGCTCATTGACCCACCAGACACACTAAACTTATTGTAATAATCAAGAGACTGATCTTTTTAAGAGATGTATATTACCAGGAAATGATGTACAGTTTTAAACATGGTTCAGGATCCTAGATATGATCACTCAGAATACAAATACAGGCTTTGATGACTTCAATTATGAAGTTCAGTTTCATGTGGTTTTAATGTAAATCTTTTGTACATGCAATCTTGTTAAGAGTTTTAGCTGTGTTTTTATCAAAATGTTCTCTTCAGGCACAGAATTAACCATTCAGGCCACGTGAAGTCTGAGACTGCTTATCTAATTATAGACTAAATGTTAATATTAGCAGTGCATTATTATAGTAGGGCTTTTTCTCCTTCTGGGTAAGAAAGACTTGGTCTCCACAGAGTATCAGTAGCATTTTTATACTGTCTAGTTTAAACTGAGATTTAGCATAGATCCAAAACGTGCCTTAATGGCTACAAAACTGGAAGAAACTCTATGGGCACGAGGAGAACTCCTTGCTGGAACCGGCTCACGAGGCTCTTTAGGACGTGCCCCAGTAGCTGTATAATGTAGTCTTCATCGGGGGAAAGGCTGAATGCTCTGCTGCAGGGACTGCACAGTTAAAAACCCCCTGCACCAGTTCATACCTCGCGCTTCTGCTACGCAGAAAATGTTCTTGCTGTTGGTATTTTCTAGTCCAAGTGTACAACTGATGCTAATCTAAACCCGTGGAGTTCCCACTGATGTGTTGGCTGTCCCAAAAGTCCATTGATGCCTACTGAGAAAATCAGTCCTCAGTCTGCTTGTCTCTTTAGGGTGGTGGAGGGATTAAACTGCAGTGGGTGAACTGCTGCTCTGTGCCCTCAAGGGCAGTGAACATCTTCTGGCACGGATGGGCTGCATGCAGAGCAGTATGAATTCTTTGTGCCCCTCACACTTGAGAGGAGCTCCTCTGTGGCACACAGCAAAAATGTGCCATATTTTTCCCTAGTTCTGGAACTGTTACATGAGCAAAGTGGCATTGAATCAGCATTAGATCGAGTGGATGTTTACCTTCAGCCTGTGTAAATGGATGATGCTGCCCTGTACCCGCTGTTGTTTGCATGTAAAGCAGCGAAGGGGGCTGAATTGAGCCATTTCCAGGTTGGCTAATAAACACTTTTTGTATCTGATGTTAGTGGTCTTGCCAATAGCTTAAAATCACTGAGGGGAAGTGCTGTCATCTTAAACTGCCATTCATTTCTAAAGCCTTTTGGAAAGGGCTGCCCTGTGAAACCTGTTCCTCTTTGACTTGAAGTCGAGTCAGCGCTGTCTCTGGTTATCTGGGCACCCAGCAGTATAAACTCCTCCTCACAGATGTCCAACAGCTGTTAGGGTGTGGGCTACTTGAAATAATTTTTTTTTTGAGTCGTCATCTCTCTGTCAGGATGAGCAGCAGGCCTCAATGAGAAAGAACTCTGTATTTCACCTCAGCAAACTACAAAGTTACTGCTCTGCCCCACCCTTGTGCTCCTGCCTTGAGCCTTACCTGAACCACCTCGAGTCAACTTCGTGGTCAAAAATCTGGTCAAAATATGCAGCAGGAGTAGCCTTTTTGGCCAGTCTGAGCTTCTTGGGATGCACTTGGACTTTTATGCGTGTTCTAATGGTTAATGAAGAGCCACATTTCATTGGCCAACAGCCTTCATTTAAATTAATTTCAGTGGGTTTACTGAAATGCCAAAATGGTTTGGGGACAGCCTGTGCTGTGTATCATGTCTGGTGCTTGGGGTTGGAAACACTTTAACCTTGCAGGAGAAGGAGTTTATACAGGGAGGAATGTGTTTTTCACTGTCTGTGACCTTGGAAGGGTAACTGGCAAGGCTGACTGGCAGCAATTTCTTGAAGATAACAGGCTGCAGTGCTCTTCCTGGGAAACTGGGTTCTGCCTTCCTTTCTGTGGTGTATTCCAAGAACACTGAGAAATATAAACATTGGAGAGGCAATTTAAAGGAAGCCTATGAATTATTTCCTCCAGAAAAAGAGCAAGTAGCAGTACTTAAGTGAAAAGACTTCAGTGAGTTTTGGTATTAATTCAGTGCTTAATCAAAGAGCTGTGCTTGAGCTCCAATGGAACTTCTTCCCTTACTGTTCCCATAGCACAGAGAAAAATTCTTCCACTCTCCCTGAGCTTTACCTTGACCCTTATCAACACTACTTCCTCTGCAGCCTAACAAAAAATCTCCAGTCAGGCACTGGCATCTCTGCCCAGCATGACAACGTTCCTCCTTCCTCAGGGCAGCCCTTGCTTCTGCCATTAAGTGCTATCTTTTTCCACCTTCTCATTTTCCACAGTTAATATGGGACAATTCCAGCTTTTGCTTCTAAGCTTTGAACAAAATATCCCAGGTTGTACTGTACTACTGTTAAGCCTATCCAGGTTACCTTCTAATCCTTTCCAACGAAAGGCTCTAGGGAATATAGGGATGTTAGGTGTGAAGAAGAGATAAACAGCAGTGCAAAAAATACTGTTAATTTTTCTGAAGAAGTTAACAGTCTTGTGGTACTACAGGACTAAGAAGGAACCCCATCTTCACCCATTTTTGTACTCAGGACAGTGACTTTGGGTTTTTCAGAAGAACTGACACTGCACTGGTTTAGCTCCTGGAGAAGAGGTTTTGTGTGTTGGTCCATTCCTGAAAGAGCACAACTTGATTCAAGCTTTGCCTGGCTGGGAGCAACTCCTTATATATATATATATATATATATGTAGTTTTGGTCTTTTTTACATGAAGCTCTTAACCTGATTTGGAAAAGGTACAGTCTGCAACAGTAACTTCTGTTCACAGCTCATGTAACACTGAGGTCACCTGTAAAATAGCCCTGCTTCACTCTGTAAATATGTGTGTGTTTCCAGTGTCACCTGTTTGCAAACAAAGCACCCAGATCATCGGGTATTTTGGAATCTTCCTCGTCTCTCTGTTTTGCCTGATCCTAAATTCAGAGCATAACTCTTCGCCTATAGTTCAAGAAGCATTCCTGTCTGTTGCATGTAATATTTAATTAAACTTTTTAAGAAACTCCACTGCTGAAGTTCTGTGCTGGTTTGTTTAAATCCATCCATTCCTGGTGACTTTGACACAAAGCGGTTTGAGTACAGGCTAAGGTGTGGAGTAACAGGGCAAAGAAGGTTTTAATCACAGCATGTTGATTTTTCCCCTGTGAAGAAAGCTGAACTAGGTGAGTTTTTGCTGCAGCTGGATGCCAAACATAGGATTTCATTTACAGGCACCATTTTTTAATTTAAATCTGTGTACAATCGTTTCAACATATACGTAAAAGCAGAAGCGGATATTGGGAGGGGAGGAAATAAAATTATCTACAAAAATAAGCTCAGTAATAGTACACCAAAATCCATATTATACAGCATTCCTGCAGGAAGGGATGATGGCTTTAATGAGTTCTCTTCTTTCTTCTCCTTTTGTTAAATGCTTTCTTACTTGGATTTTCTTGTTTGGAGCTGGTCTGTGTTCTGTCAACAAACAACAGTTGTATCAGAGAAAGTGATATATAACTGATCAGAACTGATACAATACTATACTGAATATATATATAGTAAATATATATATACACTATATATATATATATATATATATATACTGATACAATACTATACTGAATAGTTTTTCAAAATAACAGAGACTGATTATCCATAACTTGGCAACTACCCACCATGCCTGGGGCCAAGGTGTAAATTAATCTTTTGGAAGTGCACTAAGAACAAGGGTTTCCATAGATACAGCAGCATATCTCACTTCTTGGAGGTAAAACTCAGCATTAGCTCTAGGGTGGCACACAGAATCTCTGCAGCAGCTCTAAGGAGCCACTGATTGAGATCTACTTTTATGCTCTCATTCCCTCTGGAAGGACTAAAATGAGTCAAATAACTAAAACCATCTCAGACAGCTGCAGGCCTGCCAGGCCTGAAAGCCAGAGCTTTAGCCTAGATTTAAGCTATTCCCTTTGTTCAACTGAAACCTTTCTTGGCCTTGCCAAAATCCTCTCCTTCCTGGTGATACTTCTTACAAACTCCCTTCCTAAATCCACTTGCTGGTTACCTTGTTTTCCTTGGTAGTTCCTGTGGTTCAAGAATGACAACTTCTTCCTCCTCGCTGTCAGACAGCACAACAGGTTCATCTAAAAAAACAAAACACAACCCCACCAAGCCCAAACTGCTGATCAGTTTTGTACAAGCAACCCCTGTAAATAATAACCACAGCATTTCTAAAGAAATATTCAGAGGAGTTACTGATTCATTTGGAGCCCTCCCTATACTACAGAAATCGAGTTTTGAAAATAACTGACCAAGTCAAGTGGAATTAGCAAATGTGCAAAGTGGCTACAGTGGTTCTTTCTTCCTAAGGATCTTTCACATTTTAATTCTGAACTGTTGGTAAAGTGATATAATAAGATCTGATATTAAGAAAAATACTTACCACTCTTAGTTTCCCTCAGTGTACTTGTACCCTCAGTTTCTACTTTCTCACATTCAAAAGCAGCTGCCTCACTTTCATCTTCCTCTTCCGCTGCTTCTTCCTTTTCAGATTCTTCAAGGTCTCCCCAGGAGCTCTCTATTCCTTCCCCAATTTGGGCTGTACCAGGAGTGTGCAATACTGGATTGGCAAAACTGCAGGAGTTAAGAAAATCCTTGGTGTTTGCTGGTAAAATTCTTTGTATTCTGAGAGCAAATCAGGTGGTTTATAAGCCATGGGAGAACAGCCCTAAAGGGGACTTCAGAGTGCCACTCCTCCAGTCACTGTAATAATCACAGTTCTGACCCCAGCTTTGCACTTTTAGGCAAGGAATTAAAAGCAGACTGAACCAAAACCAGGATGATGATGTTTCCTCTCAGAGTTATATGGCTACCTAAGCTATGAGGAATTTTAGATGAGTTTTTAGCCTGGTTTCCCCCAGAGTATTACCCTGGAAAAGATACACTTCTGAAGGAGGGTCAGCTTTAGCAATGATTTCTCCAGCCTGTTCTTCCACGTCGTTGGTGTCCACAGCAGCACTCTCCATTTTGAAGGCAGTGATCCTTTGGTTGGGGATGGATTCCGCAAAGCCGAACTTGCCGCCTTCTTTCCTGCTCATTCAGCAACAGACATTATTTCAGCCCAAAAACTATTTCTCTTTCCAAGTTTAAGTAGACAAATGCTTGCTATTTAAAACATATAAGTGAAGACAATTTGCTGCTAAAAGCACAAGCTGACATTACTTTTTTTACTACATTTCTTAAAAACCCCCATTTCCGTCCTTTCCCAGAACACTCACCTGGCTTTTTGGTCGTTTTCCAAGGCTTTCTGAATCAGTTCTGTTATTTCTCCCACCTTAACAGCTGTTATTTTACTGCATCTCAGAATCTGTTTGTTACACATACAAAAAACAGGGAAGCAAGAAGTTTTTCACTGAAACTGTAGAGCATCATAAGAATCACAAGCATTTAAATCACAGGAATTTCAAACACTTAAAATATAGCACCTTAGTATGAGGGATTCGCTGAGACTTCGGCAAAAAGTTAACAGCCTCCAGAGTACTACTGGAAATAATTTGCAAGCTTTTTCAGCTGCATCACAAGGAAAATAAAAAGATGCAGGTCTGACCAGAAACGATGCATTTTCTACATCCCTTCTGCAGCATGGTACACAGGGCCATGCTCTTCCACTAAGACAAAAAATACATCATCTTTTCCAATAAAACCAGACAGTTCATTAATTTCTCAGCTTCCAAATCTCATGGATATTCCCACATCAGGACTGCAGCACAGGAACCAGTTTATACACGGCAGAAGGACTGGTCCAGGCTAAGGTTTACCTGATCCTGCAGCAGCATGACCACTCCACTGGACTGGATGGTACAAATTTCATGGTGTTTATTCATGGCAATTACAAGGAGCCCATCCATCACCCGCTCCTCACGTTCCGTTGGATCCACCAACAAATAGGTCCTAGAATCAAGGTTTGAAATATGAGGCAACAGTAGAAATTCGAGGCATTTACTACCCTTAAACACAATTAATCAAAGGAGTTGGCTTGCATATTAATTACTATGAGTATACAAGATTTATACTCCTTATATGGGTACATAAGACCTCAAAATCTTACCCTTGATGGAAGAAGGCAAAACTGACACAAATGGGCATGTGGTGGATACTCAAGGGGACAGGATCACGTTCCTCAGGAGTGTACTTTGAAAGGAATTGGCCCAGAATACAGTTATTTATGAAACTCATTTGATTTTAAAATGACAAAGAAATTTAAGGAAATTGAAAAAAAAAAAACCCCAAAAACAAAACAAGCAACTTACCACAGTTACTTCCTCTCCTTGCACAGACACATCTGGCCTGCGGAAGTGACACAGAGCTACAATCCCTGCTATGCTGGCAGCATCAGTGATGTTGCCATCGTGGTTTAACAGGTGCATGTCCAGCCGAATTTGCCAAACCTGAGAAAAATACAAAATAATACAAAACTGCTTGATTCTAGAGAAGCAAATTTTATTTTTCAAAACTAGTTTGTTTTTGGTTTTGTTTTTTTTTTTTTAACCAGAAAAAGAATCAGTATATATTCCTTAGGTCTTTGATTAAGAAGATGAGAGATCTTGGTATATTTCAAGATACCCACTGTGCCAGATTTAATTATGACAAAATATGTAGCACTTCAGCACAAGTTAAACATCATTCTGTAGGGTCCCAGCTACTTCAGAAAGCCTATGTAGACATGCAAGGTAAAAATACCTCTCAAATCAGATGAGTGGATCTTCACATTAACCTAAAATCAGCACTTCTACTATCCAACACAAGACAGGGACCAACTTAAAACTGGACAACATGTATCTTTTAGTTTAAACCCACCAGCAATTCAGAAGTTTTCCTACCTTTTCACCAGCAACAACGCAGAGAGATTCAGTGTCAATGCATTTGGAATCTCTGAGGCACCGTTCCAGTAGTCTGTTCAGTGACACCAGTAACTCGGATTGTCTGTTGGAACAAAATTAGTCCAAACTTAACACGATTACCATGGCTTTTATCCCATCCTTGTTTAGTCCTTTTAAGACATTCATTACCTGCCAGGCTCCAGCCCAGGTGCAGCCATGGGTGAGAGCTCCAGATTAAAGAAGAGCACACCTTCCGTGGGCCGGTTTGGCTTAGGGGGAACGAGTTCACACGAGACCTGTGCAAGAACCCTGCCAAGGCAAATAAAGCACCAAGTCACAGAACGTACCGGGGAAAATCTAGTAACAAAACACATACTTGGAGGAAAAAGCATGTGGTTAGGGTTTTAGTTTGTAATTCTCACTCCTGAGAGTTTCTTGTTCAACGCCTGTCACACATATTTAAACTCTGGTCAACAACTGAAAGAACCAAACTTAAGAACTAGGACATACTCCTGTCTTTTAAGACGAAAAATTGACTCGAACACGTGAGAAACTGTAATGAAATGTTTATGTAAGTGCATAACACAGGCAAAAACACAAACAAAAAAGGGTCGTTTGGTTTGGGGAAGAATGCAAAATGCGAAATCAGTGAACAAAGGGATGAAAACTTGGGAACAATTTTGCATTTTATAAATTACTTGTAATTACAATCGTCGCGGAAACCCCATCCCTTTCCCGCTTCCTTCCTTTCCCGCTTCCTCCTCTTTGCTCCTACCCTTGAAATACTGCGACTTTAAGGCTTGAAAGGTTAAAATCTGTTTACAGGGATCTCTGCAGGCTCGGGTTCCTCAGGTTTTACATTTAACCCGGGGCCCGCGGCCGAGCCCCCGCGCCCACCTGGTCCTGCCCAGCTCCACGATGCAGCAGCCGCGGTCGGCGCCGAAGGAGACGCGGATGTTCCGGTAGTCGTAGCATTGCCTCCCGTCCAGGCGCTGCGGGAACACACGGACACACACATGGAGAGGGTTAGTGCGCCATGCCCGCCATGCGATGGGACCGCAGGGGGAATGGGGGCGGGCGGACGGGCGGCTCCCGGGGACAGCCGCGCTCCCCTGAGCGACGGGGAAGGGGAAAGGGATGGGGAAAAGGGCAGAGAGAGGGATGCTGGCGCCGCACCTTCTTCTCCTGGATGGCGCGCAGGAGGAAGCGCCGCTCGCAGTTGGAGAGCGGCGTCGCCTTCATGGCCGCGCTGTGAGGGGGCAGCGCGCGCGGACGGGGGTGCGGGGGGGAGCGCGCGCGTCATCGCCGCGCGCCGCGCGTGCCCAGCCCGCACGCGCCGCGTTCCCGCCCTCGCGCGAGTCCCCTCAGGGAGGGCGCGGCCCGGAGAATGCCGTACCCGTGCCCGAACGCGCTCTGTTTGTTTCTTTCCCTGCTATTCCAAGCAAGGCGTGCCCCGAGTCAGCTTCGTGCTGTTCCCTTGGGTCCTGCCCCTAGTCACCAGAGTGCGGAGATCGGCACCTGCCCCCCCGCTCCCCCTCCCGAGGACGCTGAGGTCTCCCCTCAGTCTCCTCCAGCCGGACAGATCAACTGCCCTCAGCCGCCCCTCACACGGCTTCCCCTCCACACCCTTCAGCTTAATGTCTTTGCCATATCGTGGTGCTCAAAACTGCACACAGCAGCCGGGTTAGGGGTGTGCAGCTCAGCCATGAGGCGGCATAAAAGGGGCAGAGGCAGCGTGAGCTGATGCCGGAGTGCCGGTCGTCGCCAAAGCCACCTGGAATTTTTTTAAAACCCACAAAACATGCATGCCAGACATTTCGAGTGGTTAACACCATTGTGGTGCCCAGCCCTCAAGGTGCGGATGCCCTGCAGCCCTCAGGAAACAGCCGGGCTGGTATCAGGAGTGCTGCAGGCAAAAATGCAGCCAAGACATCCCGAAGAAGATCCCTCCCTGCTCTTCTGAAATGTTGCCCGTAAGTAAAAAGGCCTTTACAAGTGGCTTTATGCTTAGCTCGAGCTAAAACAAGAAAATCGGTTATCCTCCCGCCGACATTAAACCCCAGACACTGGCATTTCCACACAAAAGTGTTGAAATATCTTAGTTACGCTGTCTTTTCAAACCTTGTTAACACACTACAGTTCTAGTGCAAACTAAAATGGAAGTATTTCTGAAACTCACAAGTTTGTGCTAGTGAGGACAAGTGCTGCCTGATTTTCCCATGCTGGTTTTGTATTTCCAGTTTTGGATAAATGAATATTGTCACAAATATTCGGTGTAAGACAATATTGATGAGATTATATAAAGACACTCTTTCTCCAAGAATAAGAATAAGCAAATAGCCCTTGGAGTTTTACTGGCCATCTTTGCATGTAAATTCTTATTTTCCTTTTTCTTTGGGTGAATTTGGTGACAATATTCATTAGCGAAGGCTTGGGGTTAAATTCTCTAAGTCTTCAGTTTACTAACAGCAGATTTGGGAAGATTTTTATTGTTGGTGGGAGTCGTCCAAACAATGTTAGCCTTCAACTACAAAAAAATGTTAATTTCAGCATATGTTCAGATTTCTGCTTGAGGTGGAGTGGCAAAAATTCCTGTTCCTGGTCTCTCAGTGAACTGTTAGATGCCTCAATCCATCAGGCTGGTGGCAAAGCACCCTTTTCAAAACAGAGAAGGTGATGGTGATGGTGAACTTCAGGGGGAGCTGGATGTAATTCCAGAGGAAAAAAGTCATGTACTGGGGCTGGAAATCAGCTGTGTCCCCTTTGATTCATGCCACCTTCTTCACTCAAAGGCAACTTTGCAGCTTTCGTGCTTCCACTTGTTCTAGGAAGGGTAAAGACATCTGTATGGACAAATTAAGGAGGCACAAAACCACAGCATTGGAAATCTGTAGGAGGAGGGCACAGAAAATAAGGTCGGTATAAATGGTTAATGAAAGAGAAGCTGAGTAATTTCTGTGAACAGTGAAGGGAATGGTTACAATGGTAATGAAATAATGGAAATACTCCGGGTGCTCAGAAGGAGTGAGTGTCACACCCTGCAGAGCGAATAAATGAGCGAATAAATTGCAGGCACTTCAGCTAAAGTATTTAAAGGGATTTTAATTCCTTTAAAAAAGGAATTTTTTAGAAAGAAGATCCTGATGATCTACTGTGCCCACATGGAAGCGTTTCTTCATTTGAGCTGAATGCTCTGTGGGCTGAAATGCTTGGATTGGATTATTTTACTGAACTGGGCCTGGAGGGAAAATCTCATTTGAGGACTGAAGAAGAAAACCAAACTGCATCAGAATCTCAGCATCTTGACAGCAAGCTGCCAGCAATTTTCATGGCTTAATCAAAATAAATAAGAAATTGACCTTTTCTTTCCATGGCAGCCTTAACTGCAATGTGCCTTTGCTGCTTGGCTGCAAGTCCTGCTCATTTACACACACATGCATGACAGGATGTATGCAGTATTCCAGCTGATAAGGTTATTTGGGAAGAAAGGCTCCTCCTAGATGTTATAATGTAATTTATAACTTGTTTTTATGATGAACAGTTCCACGGGGGGGGGGTGGGGGGGTGGGGAGGATGGGCAAGCCTTGCAAGCAGAGCTGCTGGCAGAAATGAGGCATGAACAGCACCTCCCGCTGAGATGAGGAACAGAATATTCTGGCCAGGATCCAGGGAAGCACTCAAACAAGCTCTTTACCTGAAGTACAAACAAGCACCTTCGTCCCTTACATATCAGAAGGAATGTGTCGTAGCCTCCAAGGCTAAAATTTAGGAAAGGAGTTGCCTGGAATATGTGCTCAAATAATTTCGTTTAAAATAAAAAAGGGACCCAGAACTGCCAGGAAATCATCCAAACACCAGCTTAAGGCAAGCTGGTAATAACATCTTCATCTACTTGCTGGATGCTTGTGGATCACCTTCCATAAACCAGATTTCAGAGTAAATCCCAAAATACTCGTGCTGTTTCCACCTGTACGTGTCCTTCACATCATCCCTTGGGGTTGACTGCTCTCATGAAAGAATTTTTTTGCTCCTAAGGGTCCTGCCAAAAATTCTCATCCTGTAGACAGCGCTGCACTGAACACTTCCCAGCTTCCAGCAATCCCTCTGGGAAATTGGGAAGTGTTTCCAAGGCTGGATGCCAGGCAAGCAACAAAGTCAGAGGAAAAGAAGTTAGACTCCTCCTTTTTTTGTCTCCACACCCTGAAATTTCCCTGTCTGCAGGCAAATTGTTTCCATGATTTCTATGCATTCAAGTGAAACCAGTTGCTAAGTGTCATGATAAGCCAGAATTGTTACAGCTCCAGTTGAAGTCTCTGAAGAAACCGATGTCTGAGTTCAGATTTCAGTGTGGTGTAAGATTTTCAAACCTTTTAGGAGCATTTTCAAATTCTCTTAAGAAGCAACAAATGTCCATGTTGAAGTAGAAACTGTAATTTCGTTTCACGGGGAATAAACCAAAATTGTTGCCAGAAAAAAAGCACTTTCTCATATCCTAATCTTAAGTATTACTTGACAGATAGGTTAAATGCTGGCTTGATGCAAGAACACAGGAGTGTGAAAATGAAGTGAATATCTATCTAGAAACATTTTTTCTTCCTATTGGAAAGGTGTCAGAAAATGTTTGGTGATACCACACGGTGATAGTCCTACAATACAGAGGAAATCCTGAGTACTGACAAGCTTATGAGGCACATCTGATCCCTGAGAGATGATAGCACATTTAATAAAACTGGGGGAAAATCAGATCATCAAGTTAAGCCATTAAATCAAAATGGCTTTTTTTCCCAATTATTTCTCCTGCTTATCCAGCTTCCAAGTATCTGTTACAAACCAGAAATTAATCTTGACTGCCTTGAAATGCTGGAAGTCATAATCTTTTTTAGTCAAGTATTTTTGTTGTTTCGCATGGACAACCTCTCTTAAAATCTTGGTACTAAAAGTGCTCCTTTTAAAACAGGGGATGCATCTTTTTATTTGTCTGATTTTAAATGAGATTTCACTTTTATAGTTGTATCTTAGACTGCTGGTGTTGTTGAAAGACAAAAATGTGGTTGAGAAGTGCCTCCTGTTGTGTAGAACAGCCACTCACCAGCATCTCATGCACAAGAGCAGGCTGTCCCACATGAAGTATTCTCTGTGTATACCACATGTGTTAATCTCTACTTCCCAAAGATCCCAATTCTTCATTCCCTGCCAAGAAATGCTTACAAGAAAACCATTGAGAGTGGTTGAATTCCTTGTAGTAACACAGGCTAAATAGGAAAGTGCCAATTATTGTGTCAGAGACCAGAGTCAGGATGAGCACTGGAGAATGATGGATGCTGGCTGGCCTTGCCTTTTTCCACCAGGTAATGTTTTCTACAGTATGGATGAAGTTGTCCGAATGATGGTTTGTTACTTCAAGAAAAGGTAAATTATCGTTTTTTCAAATTGCCTTAAATTGTTATATTGAGTAGTATTATTCAGAGGTCCAACAAGGATAGAAGATTCGGTGTGAAACTGTAACTCAATGCATATTGGTCTCCTTAGCTCAGACTTGGGGTGATGCTATGCTTATGTTAAGTATTTGGGAGACTTGATGAAGTAGAATTTGTGAGCTTTTTTTAACAGATATTTCTTCAGAAAACAATACACTTTCTCTGGCCCTCAAAAAATTTGCAGTATATGCAGCCGTGCTAATGTTCCCTGTGTGAAATTTCACTTCCCTGCCTTATAAATCCAGGGAAGCTTTGGGAATATGACTTGAGTCAAGACAAATCATGCAGGCAGGTGGACAGATGGTATCGTGAAAAGCAGAACTCGTGGTGGGTCCATCACAATCGTATCGTTCACCAAAATCTGAGTCAAGGGGCCAAAACTTGGGATAACTTTCCTACTGCCACAGCAATACCTGACGAGTGTTTGTGCTTTGGGCCGAGGGCAGGGTTCTCAAACCTCTTCAAGGAGAGGGACATTTTCAGGTACCGCTGGAATTCGGAGCTGTTTGACCCGCGCTGGTGGCGCGGGGTGGGGGCCCAGGGAGGATGGGTCCACATGTGGGCATTTCAGTCTGGATGGGAGGCTCCGACTCGAAGTGAGCCGCGCCAGGAGCTTCTCCTGGTGACAGGTGGTCTCGGAGCATCGTTTGTGTGACAGGGGAGCAGGGACAACACGAGCCGGCTCTGAGCACCGGCGCAGCCCCGGTGCCCCTGCACCCCCAGCCCCTGCCCCGCTGCCCTCCGGCCGCCGGGGCTGCCCGGCGAGAGGCGCCGCAGAGGCGGGGGGTGAAGGCAGGACGGGCTCCGCGGCCCCTCCGCCCGGTGCCCCTCTCCTGCCGCAGGGGAGGAGGCTCGGCCGCCGCCGGCACCGGCACCGAGCGGTCCGCGGGGAGCCGAGCCGAACCGAGCCGAGCCGCGGGCGGCATGGAGTGGGAGCTCAACCTGCTCCTCTACCTGGCGCTGTTCCTGTTCCTGCTGCTGCTGCTGCTGCTCCTGCTGTGCCTGCTCCTCCGGCAGCTGCGAGGCTCGGCGGGAGCAGCCCCGCGCCGCCTCCCGCCGCCCCGGCAGCCCTGGGCTGAGTGCCGGGAGCCGGGAGCTGGGAGCCGGCCGCCGCCGCCGCCGCCGCCTCGGGCCGCCCCCAGGTGAGTCCGCGACGCTCAGGGAGGGCTGGGGGCCGCCCCCGGGCCGCCTCCCACTCTCCGCGTCCCCCGGGAAGGCGCGGGCTGGGTGCTGCTCCGCCAGCATCCCCTGTCCCCGACCGCCCTCCGGTCCCTCGCTCTCTCTAGAGCAGCTACGTTTGCCATGCAGAATTCAGGGGAAATTTGAAGGTGCGTTTACCCTGCAGCTTTTACTCTGTAAGAAAGTATTATAAAACTCCCCTCAGGCTCTCTCTGTGGAGGAGATTATGTTGGCTTTCCTTTGGCATACAGAGATTCGAATTTGACCCGATTAGAGAATTTTTAAATGTAGTGTTTTCCAGTGAAGAAGATGCTCACCTTTTAAAATAACTTATCCCCCTCTGCCCCATCTTCAACCACATCTAACTCAGTTTTCCTTTTACTCCACAGGAGCTATTCCATCATCTAGCTAAAATGCCAAGTAGGCTTCACTGCCTGTTCGGGTGGGAACAGACCTGGCAACAGCCCAACCTTGGCTGACCCTACCCCATCTCTGGTATTCCCCAGGGACCACTTTGGCCCCAGCACAGCAGCTGCTGCTGCCCAGGTAATGCCTGGGGCTGATGTCAGTGTTCCACTGCCTGCTGACTGCCCCCATCCTGTGCAGGGTGCGCAGAGGTGGCACGGACCAAGCAGCTCGGCCACTGGGCCTTTAGGAAATTCGTGCTTGAGGCCTCTAGGAAATTCGTGCAGACCTTTGGCAGCAGGGTTTTTTGGTAGGTCTCTGGAACCAGGGTGTCTTTCGGAGAGTGAGCTTAAGCCAACGTGAATTCTGACCTGTGCTCACTCTGGGGAGTGTCTACACCATGGCAAAAGATGGACAGACACTGGTTTGTCCCTACAGCAAGGACCTGTGGAGAAGCTAAGAATAGGTGCTAACAGCTGTGCAGTGAGCTCGGCAAAAAGAAATTATTATAGTGCTATAGTGGTGGTCTTGTTCAGAAGTGTGGGGTTTCAGGGTTCTCCTTTAGGCCACATTTAAATGGCAGCTGTTGGGGTGGTGTGGCTGCAGGCAGCCAGGTCTCCAGCGTTGCTGTAGGGTGTATTTTCACAGTGCAGATTGCTGCTAATTCAACAAGTGCCTCTCAGTACACGATCTGCCTTCTTGGCTCCTGCTGTGCATTGCTCTGTTACAAGGCAGCATGCTGTGAGCACGAGGACACTGTTAGAGGGAACACAGGATATTCCAGCTCTCCAGCCCTTGCTGCAGTGATCTGAGCTCTCTTCTGCTCACTGCTGGGTAACCTGGCATGGGGGAAGGATCTGCTAATGGTGCAGGGGTAGTTAAAATCAAGTTGGAGAAGCCCTCCTCCAGAGGGTGTTGGCATTGCTCTGACCTTTCTTCTAGCTGGCTCACTATGGCTTCTTATTTCAATTGAAATTGTTGCACATTCTGTGATTTAGGTCAGGTCTTTTATTTGCATCATTACAGATCCATCATCTCTTATACAGACTATTCCAACATGCAGCCCTGCTTGGCAGGGGCTTTGCAAGACATAGGACATTCTGTTTGGGGTACTGGTCCTGGGGCTGATGCCGTGCTGCCTCACACAGCTCAGGCCGTGAGGATCTGCTGTCTGTAGCCCCTCCTAGTGCCTGGTGCCCCAGCTGCCTTTCTCCTTTCTTGGTTGTTTTTTTCAGCCATGGGAAAATGATGAAGGAACAATCCAGTGTAGGTTTCCCTGCCAGTAACCCAACAGTCTCTTATCTCTATGGTTTTCTTGTTCTTCTTCTGTGAAAAATGGTGGGAATGATTCTGGCCTCACATCAGTGATTAGAAAGAAGGTGACTAATGGTTTTGCTCAATTAATATGAATAGCCGTAAAGCTGCTACACGTATTCTGCATGAGCACCAAGAGATTACCTTCAGAAGGTGACTTCACAGATAAGTAGCCCTGAAGTGTTTAAAACCTTGGGAATGGTTGGGACACTTCTAATGACTTGTGTTGCAGAAGCCTTTCATACTTACTGTAGTGCATGGAGCAGAGAGAATGTGGTTTTTGTAATGGTTCTTTACAAGCGTGACTGACAGGGCACAGTTACCTTTCTCTGGAAAATGAAAATTAGTACATGATTTTTCTCTGACAGATAAGCATTTTATGCCAACAGTGCAGGAGAAAAGTTTGTGGAACAAACTCAGTGACAGAGGATTATAATCTCTTTGCTTTGTCTTGTTTTGGTACTAATACTGCATCTCATATGTTGTCATTTCACAAATACCTGCAGTGTAGGAATAAATACCTCAAATTCAAAACATGAGAGTTCCTTTTAAGTAAGCTCCGTGTTCCAGGGCTGTCATCTGCAGTGTAATTTGGAAGGACAAGCAGAGGAGTTGTTTGGCATCACACCCCCAAGTGGCATCAAACATCTGCTCCATTCAAACGATTTCCCATTTCTTGATGTGTGTTTTAGCGCCCAGCTGTGGAGGCAGCACTTTCCCCTCTGCTGGTATGGCCACAGGGCAGGAAGGTGGATGGATATTCAGCTCTTCTGGGCTGCTGTTAAAGGTGCATTGTTTGCCCAAAGATTGATGCTGACAATCCTTTGATTGATCCTTTTGCTCAGGAAGGAGGGCAGGCTACCCCTCGTGCAAAGAGCCTGTCCCACTGTCCAGAGATCTTCTAGGAAGTTTCTAAATTCCCAGTGTCCAGCCTCTCAACAGAAGATGAACACCCTTTTGTTTAATCAGTGATGAGAGGCAGAAGTAAGCCAAAGGCTCTAAAAGATTAGCCAGATGAATCATCGAGGGAAGATGTAAACAAGCTGCAGGGTGAGAGAAACACAAGATGGAATCATTAGTAGGAAGTTACTCCTGAGCCCTGGGTGTTGCTGAAGTGCACAGGCACAGGTATCCTGTCCTGGGAGCGGGCAGGGTCTCCCTTCTGTTCAGCACCGAGGTGTTGGGACATCTCATTCCTGGGCCATTGCCAGCAGCACCTGAGGGAAGTCAGGTAACAGCCGTGAAAAACCTTTGGGGAATCCAGAAGAATAAAACAGTTAAATATGTATGCTTTTGTTAGCTGTCGGCTATAGGGTAATGAAATCATCTGCAAATATTTGAAAGATACAAACTCTGAGGAAGAAGATTTATTTACCATGATACTGGACATAAGAGAGTACAACACAGGGAGTAGGAACACTAAAGGCAGGAGAAAGTAGTTGACAACAAAGTGTACTAACTCAGGAAATTACCTCCCAGGGAAGACATGCAAAACTGGATGTTTGCATGTTGAAAATTAGACTGTCACGAGAGGGAATAATTCTGTGCTCTTATGAAGAGGCACTAACCACGTTGTCACCTCTTTTCCCATCTGCAGATTAAAAGACACAAAGGCTCAGTGGTCCAGAACAGTTCCCAGTGAGGCCTGAAGAATTATGCCAGAAATGTCCTAATTTGGATATTTACAAATACTCTAAACCAAACACAGCAATCTGTCTCTTATTTCTGATGATTAATCTGGTGTATTTTCACAGTGACAGGTAGTGGCATAGCTCCACTCACAGCCACAGCTGTGCAAAGTCTGCTCAGTACCTTTAATTATTTTTAGCATTCCTGAGAAACTCTCTACTGTGTTGTTTCCCTTCAAACGTTGTTGCATCTCTCAAATTCCACTTTGAAAATCCACCTTCTTTGAAGGGCTGACAGAATTCTGACAGTCATTTAAGATCTGTTTTGAGATGCCTTGGGGAGACTTCAGCCAAAGCAGGTTTGCTGTTCAGGTGTATGGGCACATCTGAGCTGACAAAGCTTTTAATACAGAATATGATGGTCCATCTTATTTGGACTTAGATAAGAAATTTATTATTATTATAACTATTATTGATACGAGTACTACTGCTGCTTTGATATTTTACCACATGGTAATGACTGCAAGTTTTAGAGAATGGGGAATATATTGTCTCACGTAGTTACAAAAATTGAAGTATTAATCAGTTCTGTGAGAAATATAATTATTGGAGGAAATTTATGGAAAGCCTCACAAATCCAAATGCTATGTGTTTTCAGTGTGACTTTTAGTGAAATTCAGCAGCATGTGCTTCAGGTGAGTTCTCTCTGAAAATGCATATCCTATTTTTGATTTCAGAAAAATTAACATCTTCAAGATCAGATCTTGTCAATAGCAATGGTCTTAAAATGGTATTTTGCATTTCCTGAATAATTTCTTAATAAACAGGGATAAAATGTACGTCCTCAATCTGCTTAGTTTATTGTTTCTTTATGGGTGTTCTTTTTAGAATTTTATTTTGTGCTTTTTCTAGATCTGTGTTGAAAGAAACTGCACTCTGCAAAAGTGGTTAAAAGACAAGTCCCTGCTTGCCGAAGAAAGCAGTTGATAGAGAAAAACAAATTAATTTTCATTCCAGCCTTTGTGCACAAGGCTTTACTTAATCTCCGTGTCAGCAAATGGCCCTTCTGCTTAATATCTTTAAAAGCTGAGCTCACTGCGAGTCCGCTGCGATCATCAGGGCACGCTCACACCTATTTAACACCTGGGAAGTGGTGTGTGCTGGCTTATTAAAATTTATACCGCATTAAGGAGCGTGTCAAGAGGCAACTCTCTGTCTTCACACATGGTAATGAAGTTTTCAGATGAATCTGTTCTCTCGCAAAAGATCTCCTGTCTTTGGTAGAACGGGTTTTGCTGGAGCCTTGATTGATTGCTGCAGACAAGTTTAACCGCTCTGCTTGGAGAAAGGATCATTGGTGTATACTTTCCCTCCGTTGTTTTCTCTTCCTCTGGGCTGATTGATGTATTCAAACCAGTACTTTCTACACGACGTGAATGCCAGGTAACATCAGACGTGGCATGAAAACTTGATATTCCCGTCCTGAAAATGAGAAAAGCATCCCTAAAACTCTCAGATCTTCACGTTATGACAGTGTCGCTGACTATTTGGGACAGCCTAGGGCTGCGTTTGTGAGCCCTGGGGGGATTCTGATGAGCCAAAGGGGAGTGAGGGTGGGCGGGAGGTGGAGGAGGAGCAGAACAAAACGCAGGTGTGGCCAAGAGAGAGGGATCAGGCTCCTTTACTTGCAGGTGAGGGTAGAAACAGAGGTTAAAAGCACTGGGACAAGCAGCTGTGCTTTTTCTGGAGAGAAGGGAGGGCTGGGAAACCATGTCCCAGTTCTTGGCTGTTGGCTGGGGGGTAGTGATGCCAAGGAGAAACTTGGGTGTCTATAAAGAAAAGGAGGTGAGGATGGAGGACCCCAGGGCAGAGGAGATGCAGGAACAGCAGGTGACACGTTTATATATTTTGTTCTGTATGGGTTACTGTGTAGGAAAGAGCAAAGCATGGTCTTCCTTAGAGGGTGAATGGAAATGAGCATGAGAGGGTGAAGGGAAATGTGCATGTGAGCCTTTTTTTGTGCCAAATAGTTCCCAGGAAAACAGTGAGGCCTCTCCTGCTTTGTTAAATCTCCCCAGCAGTTCCATAGGGGTTTTGGTGTCTGCACAGAGATTTTTCTGTCTGTCCTGTGAACACAGCTTAGCGCCCTTTTCCTAGACAGAGTGGTACCATGTGTTGGGTTTATGTGTCCTTCTTTACTTCAAAATTGTGGAAATTAGACTGTATATCCTTGTTTTCTTTTCATAAGCTCCTAATGAAATAATTTTGTTAGGAGTGCCAGTAGTTGAAGTGATGTAAACCACTTCTTTGTTAAAATGCAGCTTGGTTAAAGTAGAGGTCTATAAATTTTATAACTCTGCTTTAGTCAAGTCTTCTTTAATGGACTTGTCTACGTATGTTGCCCTGATTCACATATGAACCCCTGGAGACTCATCAGCTGTCAGAAAATTATGGATGTTTAGCAGAGGAGTTAGAGGTCTGCAATATGTTGTGCAAAAATAAGCATGGAGGAAAAGATGATCCATTGCTGTTCTGCCCCAGACCTGTATTGGCATATCTCATTCAAACCTGAGTGAATTCAATCACCTTAACCATGGCTCTAAAAAACTGGGAGGGAAACGTGCTGCACCTGGCCTGTGTGTGCACTGCTCATCCTCTCCTGGCTGCTGGTTTTTGGGAAAGCCCTGTTACCCTAATTCTTTGGGTATCCTAATTCTTCACCCATCTTCGCGTGGGGGAACAGAGGCATAAAGTGGTTCTGAGCAGAGATGTGTTGCAAACCTCTGGTGGGGATCATCACCCGTGGGGAGTTAGTGTGCCTCAAAACTTGAGTGTGGGCAGTGACCCACCTGCATCAAGGCCCCTGGTGGCTGAAGCCAAAATTTTGGGTTGCTGGAGCTGAATAGAAAATGGACTCAGAGCTATTCCTGCATGTACTGTTACCTGCCTCGTTTTAATGCAGGTCAGAAACCCAGAAGAGTGCTAAAAGTGTTATAATGACAGCTAATAAAGCTTGCAAATTGGCCTTCAGTTTGGGGAAAAGAGCACTTTCCCTCTGTCTTGGTGTGGTATGGAAGGCAGGTGAATCTGCTTTGAGAAGAAGAGATTGTTTTGCCCCAGGAGTGCAGTGATGAACCCACAAAGGTTCATAGCAGCTTGGTGGCCTTTACTTGTGGCCCTAAGCCCCCAGACAAATTTCAATCTTCTGTTTCTGCCACCAGTTCTGTAAGTAACAGCAAGCTCTATGGAAAACACAAAGGTTGACAACATGTTAAGAATAAAAGACCTCAAGCATCAGCAAATGCTTGTGACAGGGCAGAGATGTGTAACAAACTCATCTGATTGCTTGTCTCAGCCTGCAGCTCTGAGAAATCAAATATCACCTGGGAGGTTCTGCAGAAATAATTTAACTTTTAAAGGAAATGCATAGTCGTGGAACTGTGCAACATTAATTTAAACAGAAGTTAAATTTAAAAGTTGGGGGGTTTTTTATCTAGTACTTCCACTTTAGTCTGGTCCTTTGAGCATAGTCAAGGCATGGCTGGATTTCTCATTCACCATTTGAAAGCTGTTTGCTTGATATCGTTTATGAACATTGAATTTTAAAAAACCAGTTTGCTTGACCAAAATCTGCCTTGTCTGTAGAGACATCTCACTGTTGTAAAATCTTTCCCATTTCAGGTTTCCTTTGAGAGGAATTACTGAACACTAGAAAGCACTGCAATGCAATTCAGTGCTGATTGACAGGAAGGCATTAAATGCATGTATGAATTGTGATGGTTTTGGTTGCAGTCTCCAGTGAAGTAACCTGAACCAACAGGCTTTACTGTTTTCTCCTTATTTGTTCATCACAACTGTATGATTAGTATGCAGGTTTTTTGGCATGAACTCTTTCCTCAATGTGTAACACACAACCCAAAATTAAATACAAAGTCTTAATAAGGATTTTAAAAGGATTGATGAAAAAAAAAAAAAAATAAAAACCCCAAACCAGGACCTTCTATTTTTTTCCCCCTATTGATCCTACTGCATCTGTACTGAATTCATTTTTTCAGCTCAGCACTGAGCTGTGTTAAAGACAAACTCTTGGCATGAGATTATCTATTGCTATGGAAAATTTAGTTTACAGAAACCTGCTCACAGTTGGATACTGCAGAAAGCTGGTGGGGGATCTGCTGGGAATGCTTAGTAAGCAAAAATATTCTGGGTTCAAATATTAGGATGTGTAAGTGAAGAAAAAACCTCTCTCGTTTCCCCAGTGGTGCCGCAATTCCCGAGCAGTGCCACTAGATGGCGAGCTTTCTGTGAGGCTCATCCCGCTTTTCAAGTCCCTGGGACTTTGGGAACATAGGAAGGGATTTCAGCAAGTCAGCGTTTACGTTACTCATCTCTTCACTTCCCCTTTGACTATTACCATATCTATTTCTGAAAAAATTGCTGCTGAGCGTGGTTTAGGGTGGTGTAACTGAAGTTCCTACAGTGACTCAGAGGGGGACCCTGGCAAAAAGCAGCACCCGTCCTTCCCTGCAGCTGTGTTCAGCAGAATAACTTGTGGTCAGTTGGTGTTAAACTGCTGTACAGCCATTGTGTATATCCCTACTATACCGGGATATAGATCCTGGTGCAGATGGAGGCTGGAGATGCTGGGAAATTGGTGCTTCCTGGTTTGAGGCACAGCAGCTGCTCCCCGTTCCTGGGACCTACGGCGTTGCCTCTTGTTCAGCCAGGTGAACGCTCCCAACCCTGAAAGGAAAGTGCTAATTAGCCATAAATATTTATTTATTTTGGCTGAAGGCGAAAAGGTAATTTCTGTTAGCAGCTGTCTCCAGCAAATAATAGAACACCAGGAAGGAAATAAGTTAGCCATTAAAAGAATAAAATGCATCTGCTCCTGCTTGGTAGTTTGGATGCAAAGTTTAAATGTGCTGATTTGCCAGGTGCTGTGGCACAAGTGGGATTGCACCACTTTTCCCTGGGGCTCACAGCCTGTTGCTGCAACTCCTGCCACTGCAGTGCCTAAATGCTTTAGAGGATCTTGGAGGAATCAAGCAGGAATTTGTCTTCCTTTTCTCCCTCTTACCAGCCCAGAGCTAGGACTTGTGCAGTTGGAGAGGAGCAAGACTTGCCCTATTTGGAAAAGTTGTGTGACAAAACTTTAATGTTGTCTAATCTCAGTTTAACCCGTTCCAGGGGATAATGAGGTCTGGATATTTCTCTTTTCTCATTCTGGGAAGATGATTTGACTGGCTCAATTGTGACGTCTCATTCCTTTTTAACTCCACGCTTGTATTTATCTTTTTTCAGCAATGGCTTCTAGACCTGGAATGGAACAGCAATTTTATTTTTAGGATTTTGATTACCTGGGGTATGGTCTAGCACGTGATGTTGCAGACAGCTCATGAGAAGCCAGTCAAACCACTGACTGGAAATAGATAGAACAAAATGAGGAGCTCAGGACATATTAGGAGGAGGCAGGGAATGGCATTTAACATCAGGCAGTCTGTGGTTCCCCTTGCAAATGGGATTTTCCTGTAGCATCTGAATGCCAAAATACCACTTTGGTTTTTGGTCTGGTGAGGCATCAGGATATGTGGCAGGAGTTCCATGAACACAGCAAAACCAGTTCTAATCTACAGTTTAGGGTTTAGTGCTTGCTATTAGTTCTTGGATAGGGATTTGCATCAAAGCACTTTTCTGAAGAATAAATACTGTTTTAACCATTTCACTCCTGGAAAAAGAGGCTTGAGGTTTCATGGTAGCCTAATAGTGACTCTTGAAGACTCACAGCCCCTGACTTTTAATTCATCCTCTAATAAAAAAAAATAAATTAGCATTAAAAATGATATCAATAGAATCAAGAAAACCAGGTTTTCTTTTGTGAATACCTGAATAATAACTAAATAAAAGTTATTGCTGGGGAAGGGAGGGGGAGCACCTTTCAGTAAACAGAACCACAGTTTGCATCAGGATATCACTTGTTCCTCTGTTCCTGGACTCTAACCTGGCTCTGGTTAACCTACAGCTCTGCTGTCATTGACACTGCTGGAAGTTGTTGGTGTGCTGTGTTGTTTTAAGCTTGAAAATGTGAATTAAAGTAGCAAAAACTCCAGCAAAAGAGATGCTGAGGCATTGAGGTTTTTTAGAGGAACAATACCGTGGACATTTCTCCTGAACTTATAGTTTATTCCCAGGCAAACAGCTAGTTTAGGGAGAATAAAAGTATCCTGTCATACAGACAACTCTTCAAAAATATGATGAAGGTGAGAAATAAACTACTGACAGTGTCTTACATTTATATTTATATTAATTCATGGTGGAAAATACCCTCTTTTGCCTTGCAAGGATCAGGGTGGGAATAGTAGAATGGGAAGAAATACAGTTTTTAAGTGTCTTTGAATATTTTCTTGAGGCGAAGGTTGTAGTTCACACAGATCAACCTTGATCTTTGTGGATCCCTTCCAGCTCAGAATATTGTGCTTCTGTTTGACTGTGTATGACAGTGAGAAGGTTTATGGAATTTTGTCCTATACACGATTATGCCCAAAGCCTCGTGTTTGAATGGCTTTGTTCATGCATAAACCTTTGAGTGGCCTGCTCGCCTTTTGAAGCTGAGAAATTAAGAAATAGAGAATTTTACTCTAGGGTATCTGGGTGTGTGTTGGGAATGAGCAATTAAAACACACTTACGTGCTGGCAGTTTAGGCAGGTTTGTCTTGGTTCAGGTATCAGAATGTATTGTAGCAACCAGGAAAGTGGCTTTTGAGGTCTTGAGGTAAATGCTAAAAATATTTCTTGTGTTTTAGAGTACAGAACATCCAGTGTTGAGGATTATGTGGAAAGTTATAGACAGAAAAATGGAATTAACTTCCAAATAAATCATTAAAACTCTGTAGGACACAAGTGCCTCCTGATAAAACTGTTGGGTTATCTGGGTTGGATGTGAGCTCCTCACAGTTTGAAATCAAATCAGACTGTTAGTCAGGGTTTTGGTGATTAATCACTTGGAAGGTTGAGATGAGCATGTTTCAGAAATTTAATGAGAGGCTTAAGAGAAAATAAATTGATGTAGACTTTGGTTCTGTCTCCAGGCTTACTTCCTCTTAATCCAAGCAGAATTGTGTGGGCCTGGTTCTGCTCTCCCTTATGGTAGACAAAGGCTTTTGCTGTGTCAGGTGAGAACAGCCACACAAAGGTGGGAGGGTGCTTCTTATCCTGGCACCTTCAGAATAATTGATGGATTCTTTTCTTCTTCATGAGTCAATAGGTAAAGCAAGGAGGCAGTTCTCAGTGACACTGAGGGCCTTTGGTAAAGTAGGAGAGAGGAAGAACAAAGCAGTGCAAAGTCAGTAGCTGGTGACTTGAAACCTGGGCTCAGTTATCAGTCCCCAGCAGTGACCTTGGGGACACCACTGAGCCTCAGCTTGCCTTTATTCTCCATTTGAAAATGAAGATAATGCTGTTCCTGTATCACAGGACTCTTGTGTGCCTGCTAATGGGAAGCCTCTTGGTGAGAATGAGGTCTTGTTACAGGACCTCACTTAGAAGTGTTTTAGGGAATAGTAAATGCAAAGCCCACACTCGTTTAGTGACCTCATGCAAGTTCATTTCAGCTAAACTTTTCCCCACAGAGAGGGAAACAACCACTCATGGGTGGTCTTTATCTTCGTGTCTCAGATTTTTTTTGAATTTCCATTAAGCTAACAGAACTCAATTCTTTTTCTCTCTGCTCCTAAGTAGAACTAATGGCCTTAATGGTTAGGGGAAATGCCTTTCTGAACTTGAATTGATTGCTTGGGTAGTTATTTAGTGCTAGCCCAAAGGTTTGAAATGGCACTTAAGTTCTTCACACAGTGCTTCAAGTTCCTGGATGGGGGACAAGTGTTTGTTTTTATAGACGAGCTGTGCCATCATACACCATCTCTGTGTGGAAGTGTAGAGCACAAAGCCCAAGTGATCTACTCAAGATAAACGGTAGTACAGAACAGCTGAAAACATAGCCTGAGCCCCTATCTCCTTTCTCTCTCCTTTCCCCAGAGGAGGAGTCCATATCACTAGTTATTAGGGATGTAAACTGTATTTCTCAGGAAGAATTAGCATGGAAATCAAGCCCTGCCTTAGCACAGTGCTGTAGAGCTGTTCTAGTAATCAAGAGCAGCATCAGGGGCCTGAGAGAAGGACTAGAATCTGGCTCAAGTGATTTTTCTTTGCTTGAATTGGGACTATTGCATTGATGGCATGCATCCTTGTGAAGTGCCTTACTCTGAAGACAGTTTCAAAGAAACCTGCACCTCCTCTGGGTAAATGAGAATAAGTTTGTTTTCCAGTAGGAGGAATTCAGCTGCCTGCTGCTTTAATTGGTATGAATGCCTGTACCTCCCATTAACCTCTTCACATTGAACTGGTGTCCCCAGAGAAATCAAGAATCTGACAGAGTGCTGCTCTATAATGGGTTGTGGATTAGAAGTAATGAATCACTTACAGGAAGTTGTCTTTGCTGGAATATAAGACAACATTTAGTCTCCAAAACAGCTCTCAAAGTGCTTTAACAAACAACAAAATCTACTTTGTACTCTCAGCCTGTCCCTTCAGCAGCCCCCTGATGCCAGTGCATGTGGCAGGGAAAGAATTTTATTCTTTCTGAAGTATAAACAACTTCTGAAGTTGTTTCCCTGCCTGTAAACCAGTAAAACTCTCCTCTCTTGTTCCTTATTTGAATGGTGTTACTGCTTAGTGTTTGCCTCACACCTTCCACACACAATGTGCTGGGGTGCAGCGCGAAGCGCTCTCCATTTGTGCTGAGCTGTCCTCGAGTAGGAGCTCAGGGAAACGAGGCACTGAGAAATTTCAGTCCTCTGCCACCAAGTCTGCAGCAAAACAGATCCTTCCCTGTCAGTGTTAATCAAAGCATGAACTTGAAACTACTCTATTTTTCTCCACCCTCACCTTTGCTTCTGACTATGGTTCATCAAGGAGTTTGGGCTATTTCACTTACAAAGAGACATTAAAGTATTAAGGGTTGATCTTCAGTTATAATTCCATAAGGAAATGGTCTGCTCCGTGAAATCTCCCAAGCCTGAAAAATTCCCTTGGTAAGCCTATTGGCCTTCAGTCCCTCCACAATGGGCTTTTAAAATATTTTGCAATGGGATTTTATTTTTAGGAAGAAATACTTTAGCTAGGACAATAACAGGCCTTGGCCTTTCTGTCTTGTGTGAGAAGTGCTTTAATGTGATTCCTGTGCTCCAACTCTGTTTGATAAATTGAAGGACCTTTCCATTTTCAGCAGCTTCTGGATACATAGCAGAGCAAACTCAGCTTTGAGGAGTGCCTTGCTCTTTTATTCTCCTCTGTGATTCATTTAAAGGTAGTTATGTAGGGTCACATAACAGCTCAGAAATAGCGTTGGTAGCAAAATGAGGTACGATGCTTTTGGGCAGAAGGTGAGGACCTGCTGGGAGACTGCTCTGATAGAGCAAACCATCCATCTTCCTACTTAATTATTTTTTACAAACTCCTCAAAGCAACTGCGAGGGGCTGTGTTTCTGAAATTACCTGCTTTTGTGCTAACTTTTCATGCCCCTAGACTTTTCCTTCGTTTCCAGAAAAAACACACTGATGTGTTTTAATGCTGAAAACATTTTTCAAGCCCCTTATTAGAACCCCCATATCAAGTTAATTATTTTGCATATCTGATCGTTCTTGCACATTCTTGCTGTGCAGCTACAACCCCGGGATTTCACTCTGCATGGACACGTCTTGTGCCTTGAAGTGGATTGGGAACTGACAGGGTCCTGCTTGCTAAGTCTCAATGTGTGCCAGAGCTAAATATACTATTAAGGCAATGCCACTCTTTTTCTGGTATTTTACTGCTGTCTTTCATTCCAGGTGTTTGCAGCTCTGTGTTAAGGAAGAATTGGAAATGCACTGTGGCAGCAGCAGCCCTGGGAAGCAGACTGTTACATCCTGGTATGATTTTAGTAATGATTGAAATGCAAAGAGCAGGGAGGGGTGTAGAAGGTGAAAGGACTGCTATGACCTCGTGTGGTTTTTTTAACTTGTGTGAAAATTTGTCTTCATTATTAAAAAATGAGAAAAAGAATTACACTAAATCTGGAAGGCTAATTTGTGACTTGTAGGTGGGCACTATTGACTGTTGGAGCTGCTGTCAGGTGAAATACCTGCCTACCCATGAAGGTCCTGCAGCTTGTGAGTGCTTGTGAGTCACCATCTCCAACTGTTCTAGCCTAACTTGAATTGTTTGTGCTGAAGGCAACCGGTGCAAAATGCATTTCTCTCCAGGCACACGTTCATGTCTTCATGTTCATCCTGGATTTGATCATAGAGCTATTCCTGCCTTTTCCTTTTGCTTTCAAATCGATGCAAAGGCTGAAATTCTGTGCTAATCAGATTTATTTTCTTTTCAAACATCTGCTCTTGCCAAATGGCCTGGCTAGTCTTTCCCGTGGTTTTACTCTAACATTTCCCCCTGCTCCCCCAGGCCTCTTTGCTTTATGAAGTTATGTAAATATTCCCTTGCTTAAACACACATTGATAACATTTTAGATTGACTGGAGTGGGTTTTACTCCCAACGTCATCTGTTGGCAAGATCCTTTTCTTCTCTGTTTAACCTTTTCCTACCATTGCAATTCATCTTGGACTGTGCATTTCAGACCCCTTCCAGAGCAGAAAAATATTCTGTGTTCTCACTCCCAAGATTAATTTCCTTGATTTTCCTTGATTTTTCCACTGATTAGAAATCCAGAGGTAGCCTCCCACTGACTGAATGCTACCTCATGTTTGTTCACAGATAATAGAATAACGAGCAGGTTGAAGGCAGAGGAGTGGAAAACCATTTCAAATATTTTGATTTGGAATAAAATAGAGTTCTGTCACTAGAAATGAGAAGCAAGATGTGTCCAGAGATACTTACTGCAGAACAAAAAGCATATGTTAATTTGATTCCAAATCCACAGCCCCAACACAAAATTTAAAGGGCAAAATGGAATTCAATACATCTGTTGGATCATTTCCTTGAATCTGAGAGTTGCTATAAAGTAGTAAGGATACCAAATAAGGCATAGGAAACAGAAATCCTATAATCCAGAAAAATCCATTCTCCTAAATTGGGAGGTAAAAAGCCAAACTGTCCTCCCCTTGCTTCTTAATGTGCTATTATACACATGACGCACTTGGAACAGATTCTTTAGGATAGCAGGAATTGTGTGTCACCGTGCCTGGGTTAAACTACACCCAGCATTTCAGAGAGCCAAGGATTCAAACCTTGGATTGTGGTGCTGGGAGCTGGGATGGGCTTGCTGCAGCAAGGAGAGGGAGGTAGAGCAGATGCATTCCAGGTGATCCCATGCTAACTGCTAAATAATTTGTCAGACAGATGCCTTTTTTCAAATTATGCAAGGGTTTGTTTTATTTGTGAAGTTTAATGGCTATTTTTGTGTCAAGAAAACTTGCTGACCTTTATGTGATATTTACTGTGGTAGAGGTTCTATTAACATATTTCAAAGTGATGATGATTACACATTGATTAGTTCCTAGAGATCCATTAATTGTTTGCATGATACTGATACAGCTTTTTTAAATTTCCACGTCACCCAGTATTTTTTTCTGTTCACTAACAAGGTTTGACTTCCATGTGGTATTTGAGGAGCCTTTACTGCCGTGTTTGTGTGCCTCATTCCAACTGACAGAGAGGATTTAGCTCCCACTGCATTTCCTTATGTCTGCACTCTCTAGATGGTACAGCTTGAAATATGATCCAGTGTGGCCTGTGTCTTATCTGGGTATGATGTGTGGGGAGAAAAGGACTTAATTTTGCAGAAAGGTGTGGAAGTCTAAGCAAGGTTCTGCTTAAATTAAAAGAAACCAATTTGAATATCGGCTCTTTTTTTTAAAGCTATAATCTATCATGTTTTCTTTAATATTGTGATTCTACCTCTAAATCCATGTGTGCATTTCCGCATGCATGCTATGAGCAGCTCTCTATTCCATTCATGCATCTTTGGGCATATGTGGAATGCCACTTGAATGGATTGGATTCAAATCAGAGTTGAATAAATAAATCAGGACATTTTAGCAAACAGTTTGTTCCTCGGTCCTGCAGAGGAAACCAGATGGGTGGATCCCATGTTTTTGCTGAACTGTGTGCGCACTGCTGGGGCAACAAGAAACACTGTACAAAATATTTGAATTTACATCATGATTTATGTTTCTCTTGCTGTTTGTGAGGTAGATGCAACTTACTTTCAGACAGAAGTGACTGTTACATGTTAAAACGCTCACACAGCGGGATTATGTTCATGTTTTATTTTGGCAGGGACAGCGAATTCCATTCGCATTGCAGTCACTTTTCCTCCTTTCATCTGACTCTGAGTCTGTCTGCAGCCTAGATGGAGCAGCTCCTTGAGGAGCCACGCAGACTACATCCTCCTTGCTCTCCCAAAGTGGCCTTACCTTCCCTATTCCTGGGGCAGGGAAATGGTCCGGCTGGAAGACATGAAATAACAAGTGTCACGGCCTGAAATGCTTGCAGTTTCTGATAGTCGAGAACTACAGCCCTGACGTTCTGTTCAACACCGTGCTTGTTGTGCTAACCTAGCTTACTTGGAAGGCAGCCTAGGTCAGCTGATGAAATGTCTGCTTTTTACCGAATTCAGTTCAGACTTGTCCTTTAGTGCTGGGATAGGATCCCCTTCACATTCACGGGAACCGATTTTATACGAACTTCATCCGGAGGGCGCTTGAGCCCCAGCTGGAGGCTGTCTGTCGGCAAATATAATTTTTCTTTTAAAAGGTTCACAATCGCTAGGAAACAAAGCACAAATGCCACCCTTCCAGGGCATCACAGGGATGGAGGAGAAATCCGGGACGCAGCCGGCGGTGCCCGGCCTGCAGGCGGCCCCGGGAGGCGGCCGAGGCTCCCTGCCCGCCCGGGGTGGGGCTGGCCCGGCCCCCGGCTGAGGCAAGAGCGGCGGGGCCGCAGCGGGACCTCCTCCTTCTTCGCTGGTGCCTCGCTCGGTGCCTCTCTCTCTCTCTCTGTCCTTCGCTGTCCCTCAGTGTCGCATCTCTCTTGGCAGACTCGGAGTCGGCCCCACCCGGAGGATCGCAGAGATGGCGAAGGTGAGGAAAGCGGCGGCTCCGGGAGGACACGGCCCCTGCCCGGCCGCTCCCGGGGACATCCTTCTGTTATCCCTCGCCTTACCTTCACTCCTTACCAATTACTTCTCGGGCTCCCTTAAAGCAGCCCATCCCCAAGCCCGGGCGGGCGCGGACGGGAGAGGGACGGGGATCATGTGAGGGACGCGTCAGGCACAACTTTTTTTGGGTTTTTTTATTCCTTTTTTCCACCAGTTTCCACTACTTTGGCCAAGTTTTCGGTACCCCGTGTTTATATTGCGCATGGGTGGAGGCTCCTTCCACTAAAAGGAAGGAGAAAAAAAAAATATCGCCGTGGCACTGCCTAGCGGGGGCTTGAGGCTCGGTATTTCCATTCCCAGTTTTCCCATAGCTAACACGAATTTTTCTAGGAGCCTTGGAGCTATCGTGCTGTTCTTAATTTGGGGGTTTTTCCTTTGCAGCCCTTGCATTGCTGTGGTTTAAGCCTGGATGAAGGTGTGGAAAATGGGGCGGACTCCAGCATTTGTTTCTATAGTTGCATGAAATGCATACACTCTGGAAAATAAAAGAGGAGTTTAATGGTTTATTTGTAGGGTTCACAGGGGTTTGTAATGGCTTTATGAGGTTTGTACTGCTGTAGGAAGTGAAAGCAATCAAGGTCTATTAGGGCTTTCACAAAGGTCAGAGTAATTGCACTTAATGAGTAGAGTGATTAGCAGTCTTTTAATACCTTTGTGAATATTTACTTATATTATGTCTGGATTTAGTTTTAAAATAAAGAAAGGGAACTTATTTTAAAGTAAAAAAGTTTTTAATAGTATTTTTTTCCTAAATTCTTCAAGGTTTTGTTTTTTCTTCTGAGTGACAAAGAAGGGATTTCTTTCTCTAAATGTCAGGCCTGGATATTAGGATGCATGTTAGGAGAACAGGAGCCCTTCCCCATCCCAGTGCAGGGCACCTGGCCAGAGGGATATACTTGGACAATAAGACTTTTATTCCAGTACCTGTAGCATTGCTTATAGGCTTAAGGGTAAGTTCCTTTTACTAAAAGCATGGAAATTTACATTATTCTTGTCTGTCCCACAGAGACAAACTTTAATTCATCTTCTTAACAGGAATATTTCATTCTTCAGTAGTGCCAACCAGTCACGCTTGGCTTCAGCTAGGAAGTTTTTTACTGCCAAAGGTGACACTTGGGGATGGTTTTTTATCTGTGGTAGGTGGTGGTATGTTGAAGTCATTGAACAATGAGGGTTTTTATTAGGGAGGCCTTGTTCTCCAATTTCCACATTCATTGGGCTGCTTTCCATGTAAGTAGTATTCTTTGCCTGTGCAGTTAGGCAGCCATGAAAGACTGGGAGTGTTCAAGTGTTGTAGCCTGTAACTCATTTTATGAAAATAAAAAAAAAGTAAAGTAGAAGAAGAAACTCTACTTCTCATGACAGCTGTCTGTTCTATATGTTGCATTATGAAGTGGAAATAAGATTGAAAATGCCTATGAAGTGTTGTCTGTCAATTGACAGAAACTCCTTGTGTACAACTAAAGCTTCAGAGTTCACAAGGGCTGCACAGCACAGTGTACTGGAGTCCAATTTAGCCTAGGTACATCACTGGAGAATAAAACCTTTGAAGAAGGTAAGTTATATTTGGAGTCTTGGTCACTGAAGTACCTGTCCTTGCCCAGTTCTGTGAAGATTTATTTTTTTCTTTGCCCAAAGGCCTGAGGAATTTTGTGCGTTCACTGTGTTCACAATGAACAGAAAGGTTCATTCATTTTGTAGGAAAACTACAGCATGTGCTGCACAGGCTGTTTTCTCCCTGCCTGTGTTTATCTGCTTTCTTTGAGGCAGCATTGCTGCCCTGGCAAGCTGCCCTTTCTCTCCCAGCTGCGTGTCTGCAGTGGTCTTTGTAACTGCAGCGATGCCCAGGGCACCGTCTCCTCCTGCTCTGTGAACAGGCTGGGAGCTGCTGCCCTGTGCTTGCTGGCTTAGAAATCTGGGAAGAAAGCAGCAAGTGCTGTGGACTGATCTGTTTTGGTCTGCTAATCCCAATTTTTTTCCTGAATGAAACTTTGGGAGTATTTAGTGTGTCCCTTTGTAAACTTCCAGGAAAGGATCGCTTGCTGCTGGTGAAGGTGTGGCTGCTCTGTGCTGTATCCGGAGTTCCTGTTCTGCCAATGTGCATGTGTGAATGGGAGCACAGGGATAGTATTGCCAGTTCCATAGTGCTCCAGAGGATCATCTCACATTCCAAACTACAAACATTTCTTCAGAATTGGGCTCTGAGCAGCTCCCTCTGTGTCTTTTGAGATTACTCAGGAGGACGGGTTTCTCAAATGTCTCTGCTGCTTGCTCTTCTTCTCTCCTACCCCCCTCTTCCTTTTTTTTTTTTCCATCCCTCCTCCCTATCTTTGATATCTCCATGGTGTACTGACTCAGAGTTCACCACAGATGTTGTGTAATTGTTTTTTTCTCAAGAGTTTAAATTTAGTGGGGCAGATGTGAGTGTAGTCTGCTGACCTGCACTTACACCTCCTGTTTAAGCAGACGGTCTGAAGCGCTGTTAAACTTGGAGAGGTGTTTTGCAGACATGTCTTCATAACTTTGCATTTGCATCAGCTCTGCACCTGTATTCATCCACTCACAATGTCATTTGCACTGTACTGCCCTTGAAATGTCAGGAAGTAATTGCATTATTTCTTGTGTCATGTTGGTTTTAGAGCACTGGCATCTCTGTGTGGGCTTCAGTGGCTCTGAAGGCTTTCAGGTCAGCAGTGAACACTGTTGTGTTTATCTGCAAGATGGTTCTTGTGTAAGACACCTTACAGCAGTCTATCATTTATTCTAGCACATGACCTTCTAGGCTCTCCTCTGTCCGCTGGAAATAGCATACCTTCTCTCTTTGCTGGTAAATATTCTCCATTTCCAGTCTTGCCACTCCACAATTTTCCTGTGCCATCTTGTAAACAAATGGCTGCTTAAAAAAAGAAAAAAAGTCTCACAGCACCTTCTCTGCACTAAATACTAGGTTTTCCAGCAGCAAATTTTTGAGACACTGCTTCTGTTGCTGCAGAGAAAGGGGGGTGGCTCTTCATCTGTGGCACGCTGACTGAGAAGTTGCTGTACGTAATACAAAGCTGTGGTAGCAGTGAAGGAGTCTCAATCAGTTCAGGTCTGTTGTTTGCTGATACCAAAGCTCTGAATTCACCAGTGGCTAAACACAGGTGCTTGTGAGTAGGAAATGTTTTGTGTCTTGGTGAGGAAAATGAACCTCTTTAAGTGGCTATTGTTACTGTTGCCAGGATATGTGGCACTATGAATTTGTGGTACTAAAATGTCCCTTGGGAGATGCTCTCTTCGAGGTGCTGGTTAGAAACGTTTCACCTGATGAGGTTTTATCTTCTCCTTCTGGAAACCTTTGCTAGCATAGAATTGGACAAAAATACCAGAGAATGTGAATTTGCTCATTTGGAGGGGCTTAAATGGTAGAACAATATGATCTCTTCCTTTTTAGTAATTTTTTTTTACTTTCTTTTTTCCATCTCTGCCTTTTTGTGCTAATTTTATGTTTCTAGGTGTTTCATTGGTCTCATTGAGTAGTGTCTGAAGGAAATGAAAGCTGCTGTTCATTTCTAGAGTGTGATCACAAATTTCACTTGCACTACACATGACTCCTTAACAACAATCACTGTATTGAGGAATATAAACAGAAAAGAATGTGTGTGGGTTTGGGGTGTTATAATCTTGTGATACGCTTTGTGTTGAGGTTTTTTGTGTTGAACTTCTCTTTATATTTTACTGCCTGGTGTAAGGTGTGGTGATTGAGTGAAGGATAACTGCAGATTACAAAAGGATTTCTATCAAAGACTATTTGTCTTTTTCATTGATGTGCTTTGGGTGCTACTGGGTGGGGAGCTTTGTTATCCCAAGAAAAAAGGACCTATGAGGCTACTACTGTGTATCTGCTTACTTAAACAGCAAGGAATGTTTCTAGTGATACTAAAGATAAGATATCTTCTCACAGAGGTAAATAAATAATGACGTTTGTCTGCTTCATAGCTCCTGTTTCAGATTTGCTGCAACAATGAGTTTGGGTCAGGCTGTGGTGGTGGTTCAGAAGAGGTGCTGCCCTCTTTTTAGGTGGCCAAAATGTGCCATGTTTGGGAAGGAGGAGACAGCTCTTCCCTCCATGGACTGAGTATCTTACTGCTGCAGAGCTTTCTGCTCTTGTCCATGTAATTCATAAATGAGAAATCTGAACCAGAGTACCTGAAAGGGCACTTGTGAGTCGTGGAGTGTTTTAGATGGATTTGTGGCTGTTGAACATGGCGTGCCTGAGTATTCCTTGCACCAGATTGTGAGGTCTCACTGCAGTGCTCAGGTTGAGTAGGGTTCCAATGTGA
Organism: Cyanistes caeruleus; assembly: GCF_971803275.1. Taxonomy (NCBI): domain Eukaryota; kingdom Metazoa; phylum Chordata; class Aves; order Passeriformes; family Paridae; genus Cyanistes; species Cyanistes caeruleus. The sequence goes on from NC_141705.1 coordinate 78,576,243, forward strand.
AGCTAGGGATGGCTCCACCCTTTCCCGGTATTGGGCCAACTATTGGGAGTGTCACATCTGCCCACATGTGGCTCCTAAAGGCAGGTGCAGCTCAGGTTCTGATGGAGGGTGGTTGTGGCAGGTGGGAAGCCAAAATCCACTGGGTGCTCTGTGCCACAGGGGAATGCCTGGAATGCAAACAGTGCTCAGACATCAGGAAAAGTCTTTTAGGCTTTAGCTGCGCTAGGAGATTTTCAGGAACTGTTCATCAAGCTTAGTGCATTTTCAGGCTTTCCATGCAGTTCTTTGGAAAAGAGTTTTGAAGGATTCCTGTCAGTTAAGAAAAATGAGAAGGGCGATGCAGAGAGATTTCATCTGGCATGTAGTGTTCACACATTCTTTACCAGCCACACAGGAATGTGGGGCTGTTGTCACAAGACTTGGGAATTGTGAAGGGGAACTCCACTTCCTTATAACAAGATAAGCAAAAGAAAGTAAAAGATCAATATCTGCTTCCTCTGAAATTTGTTGACATTGTTTATTTCCAAAAGAGAATTGTGGTGCTTCTGTAATATTAATTATGTTGAGATAATATGGAACAAAAATAAAATAAATAACCCCACTCTAGCTGGAGTGGTAGTAAAGGAGGAGGAGGAGGGAAAGGCTTTTCAGTCTTTATCTGTTTCACCAAATTAAATTCAGTCCATAAAGGTGAGTCCCAAATCCTTGAGATTTTTTTCATGGTAGCCTTTGGAATTAGCTAGGGAGATGACAATAAATACATAAATTACTACCTGAAAGAATTGCTCATAATGGGACAAGCAGAGTGTTCCAGTGAGTTTGTCACACCTCTGAGTTTTTTTGGATGTTGGAAACCATCTCCTAAAAAGAAATTGGTTGTTGCCATTAAACGCTGTGGCGCTTTTGTTCTGATCTGTCAGAAAATGTGCAAAATTAACCTTTGCTGTCTGCTGTGGGAGCTGTGGGGAGTCTCTGCTGGCCAGGAGGACACGGGAGCCCTGGGGCAGTTTCTGGTTACTGCTCTCTTCTCCCTCTCCTTCTGGCTGACCCGTCTCTGATGAGTTCATTGACTGGAGACTAAAGCACGTAGTGACTGAAATTCCCAACTCCAGGGAGGGCCAGATGGCTGTGCTGCCTCTGGAGTAATCTGGTGCCAGTCTCAGTAGGTGTCTTGGCACTTGCTCTATTGTGCTCTTTCTTGAGAGTGGAAAAATGCCGTGCCTGTACTGATTGCTATGTTTTTTACAGCAGTGCTTTCAGGAAATTTCCCCTCTTCAGCTATTGGAAGCATCTTCCTGTTCCCCCAACCCTGTTGTTCCCCCTTTTGGGAAACTATTAACCATTTCCGTAGTTAATAAATTAACTACTGTGCTAAACACATATAGGTTCTTGAACTATCCTGTTTAAATAAAGGCAAAACTTTTCCACAAGGATGATGAATGTCCTTTTGTGCTTATTCCAAAGAGAAATTCCCTCGAGAGCTGTGCTCCATGGAAACCTAGTAGAATTGTTTTTGTGTTAGGGCAAGCTGATCTCTTATGCTTATGTTTGAACTGTTTGGTTTTTTCTTAGCTGCAATCATGTAGCTGAATCACTGTTTAAGAAGTTGCTCATGTCAAAAGCACTGATGAAAAACTGAAAGCCATTGTAGACTTCAATGGGTCTCATTTGCAGGGTGGTGGAAAAGATCAGTGTGATAGTGCTGGAGAGTTCCAGTAGGGTTTTCTTGAGATGTTATTTCCATATGTGTCTTTGTGCCATTTGCCTAGCATACATGATTTGTGCAATTAATTTTTCAAATTACTTTAGCAAATGATAAATTCTAAGTTGTTTCCCTGCATTCAGGTTCCAGTGTTGGAGATAACAGTATAATTGGTATGTAAGTATACCCAAATTCGGCTGGTGCACTGCTAAGGAAAACTAGTAGTGCCTCTGGGGTGAGCCGTGTTTAAACACCCACAGACTGCTCTTTAGCCAGACAATTGCAAGAAAAATACAGTCAGCTTTTGGATTGTGAATTCAGATTTAGCCTGAGCTTGTGTATGAACTGAAAGATGCAAGATTCTATTTCATGGCTTTTTCCCTCTCCCCCTGACCCTATTCCTTCCCCGCAGTACACGAGAGGCACCGTGACAGCCTTCGCTCCCTTTGATGCCAGAGCTGATGCAGAAGCCCTTCGTAAGGCCATGAAGGGAATAGGTAAGGATAATTTCCATTTTACAAGAAAGAAAAGGCTGTTCCTCCTTTGCAAACATCCTTTCTGATTTACTTTTCTGTCTCAGTAGACGAGAATAGGGCGTGTGTCTACAAGCCATGGAACCACAGCCCCAGGACTGCACTGGTCTGGGCGTGTCCTGGTTGTGACTGTGCAGCTCTCAAGGATGTTCATTTTTGGGTTTGCATGTGGGAAAAAAGAAGACATTTATACGTTCTCAATTAAGAAATGGATGCTCTGGGCACACAAAAGTTTTACAGTGCAGTAGCTCTGGATTTACAGGGACAGCTGTGGAGAATTATAGCAGCATGGTAGGAACTCTACACAGAAAATCCGCAGCAGCCTCCTGGGCCTGGAAGTGTGTGAGCACAGTGCAATTACTGGTGCAAGGAATGTGAGCACACAGTGTGAATGCAGACTCAGAAGTGGTTTGTAAACCCACACTGTAGTTTTCTTCCCCAAAACTTCCCTGGGAGAACAAACCCTGAGTTGGTGCTTTTTCTGAAGCCACCTGTGGAAGGGAGCAGAAGGAAGGGATGGAATGTGTGATATGCCTCAGCCTACAGGCAAACTCAGTAGGGCTGGGAAGATGCTGTGCTGGGAGGACCTACCTTGCAAGCTTTGTGTATAAAATGGACAGCAGCTCCATGCTGCTGCCCTCTGGGGTGTCTGGGATCGCTGGACTGAGTTTTGCTGGGAGTTGGCAGTTGTTGGTGAGCCCAAAGGCAAGACCTTTCTGTGGAATACAGTCTTACTAAATGTTACAGCTGGTGCTTGGAGCAGAGTCTGGATCAGAGCACTGATGGAGAACAAACAACATTTTAAGTCCTCCAGTCATGTTTTTGCACCAAACTTGGTGGCTCAGCTTGGGGTACGGTGACATTTGTTTTAAATGCTTTTGCCGTTTGCCAGTAGGCTTTGTTGTCAAAGTGTCTTTCACTGCCTTTTGAGTTGGTGACACTGCAGTTTGTTTTTCAGAGTGTGTTTGTAACTCTTTGTTCTTTCTAACTTCAGGGACGGATGAAGAAACCGTGCTGACGATTCTTGCCACCAGAAATAATGCTCAGCGTCAAGAAATAGCTTCTGCCTTTAAAACCTTATTTGGCAGGGTAAGAAGAAAAGCTACCTCTGGAAGTGTGCTGGTTCTGGCTTACAATGATTGCTTTAAAATACGAGGCACATTGACCATGCTCCCTGTAAAACATTCCTTGCAAGAAAATTTACTTTTGTCTCCCTCTCTCCTCCACCCTGCCTTACCCTAAAAAGAAAAAAATCACAGTATGTTTCAGGTTTTCCAGAAGCCTTTATCTCCTGTCTTATTTGTTCCAGCTGAGGTACCAATTTAAACAAAAAGAGTCTTTCAGCTTGCAGCTTGTGTGCATCCTTTGAAAATGCCTTGGTCTTTGTTCATCACAGCACTGTTTGTTCTGCTCTAGGATCTCGTGGATGACCTGAAATCAGAACTTACTGGCAAGTTTGAAACCTTGATGGTGTCTCTGATGAGACCAGCATATATCTTTGATGCTCATGCACTGAAGCATGCCATCAAGGTAAGAGGAGGAAGAATTAATGTGTTACATGAAATGATCGGTGCTTTTAGTTGATTTTTTTCTTTTTTAGGAATGAACTTGGTTGCTAAAGGGAGTGCTAATAGAACTAGGCTTTAAAAAAAATCAGCCAAGTTATGCTGACCACTGCCAGTGCCATGGTTTTGCCTGGGTTTTTTTTTCATCCTAATAACTAAGAGGCAGTTTAGAAATCTACACAGCATAAAAAATTTTCCTTTTGGTTTAAATACAATGAGTAGATGTGCAGTTGCTTTCATATTTTTTTTGCTGCCCAAGTGCAGTGCTGAAGTTCAGAGAGCTCTGGATTTTTCTGCTGTGAGCAGCCAAGGTTTTATAGCTATACAACTGTATGAAAATTAGTTCAGAGCATTTAATGGAAGTGTGGTATTCTTTGTTTCTTTCTGACTCTTATTTAAGCTCTGATGGATTGCAGTGCAAGTCCAAAATTGATGAGCTTGTGTAAACTGGTGTCCACCAAAATTATGAGCAGGTATTGTTTGTAGTATTGAATGTGCTGTAAAAACTGCTCTCAGTAACACAGAGGGAATAATTGATGGCCCTGTCATCGTTACCCTTCTATATTTTCTCTTTAGTGAATGCATTTAGTGCCTTTCTGGGCAGGCCAGGTAAACAAATAACAGTGTGGATGTGTAGAAATTTCAGTGTCTCTTCCATGTGTGCTTTTTTCTGCCTCTGTGACACCTGTGGAATTTCAGGAGTTAGATATCCCTGGACTATTTACAGTATTGATCAAAATAGAGGTCACTGAACTTGACTCTAGTGTGAGGTAGTGCTTTGTGGAATGACACTTCCATGTAAACTCCCAAGATCCTGGATGAGCAGCTGGTTAATATGTAGGCTTTAGTCAACTGTGCAAGCAAGTGCTTGAGCATCTGTGACCCAGCAAATAGTCCCTCAGACAGAAACTTCGCTCCTGGAGGTTTTCTGTAATGCCTTTATGTGCATTGGGAGAAGGGGAGATGGTGCCTGACAGAGAAACTGATAAAGGCCTTGTTGATTAATAAAAAAATTGTACTCCCAAGCATCTCTTATTGATTTAGGAGTCAAAGATTGACAGGGAAATGACAGAACAGATGGGTGTAGGAGGGAAAGTAGAGATAGTGAAACAAGAGTGGTTTTGTTCTTGTCATTTACAAAAAAGAAGGTATTAAATCTGAGACCCTGGAATTTCAGAGAAGGTGTCTGCACAGGAAAGGATGTTAGGACTGGCTGCAGTTCAGCCAAGGAAGGTAACAGTAAAGCAGATGTGATGGCAGGGACTTGAGTGCAAGGTCTCAGCTAAGAACACTAACTCTGTGCTGAAGGCTGTCACATCAATTTTCATTGCTGCTGCTTGGATTAGAGCAAGTTGAATTGTGCCTGTCTCCCTTGTTGAGTAGGCATGTTCATGAAACAATCTGCATTTTGGAGATGACTACCTGTAACCTGGCAGGTTTATATTCTGGATAGCTTTGTGTGCAGTTGCAGATCTTTGTTTGTGTTTAGTATTCCACGTTTTCCTTACAGAGAAAGTTGTAAATAATGTGCTGAAGCAAAAAAATGCTCAGTATTGCATTTCAGTGTTGCTTTTGTGAAATGACTCATTTGTAAGTCTAAAGAGCAGTGGATTATTCCTGCAAACAAAGTGGGCTTAGACTTGTGGAAACAAGATATTGGCCTGGATTTTGTAGGTTTTATTCCTGTAGAAGTGAAAGAGTGGCTGTTGTTGTTTCTGCTGTCATTAAGAAGTGCAGAATTGCTGGAACTATCTGGGTTAGCAATTCTGTTGTGAAGTGTTTGCAATGGAAGAAAGGGTTTGTTTAACAGCACAGTTCACAGCTGGGTGCAGAGTTGTGCTGGGTGGATCTGTGCTTATCTGTGTCCTGGCTGGTGACAGACACCCTATGTGTTAGAGCAAAGATGCAAACTTCCTCCATTGGCATCTCTTGATGTCCTTGATTGTAATTGCAAAGAACTGAGGCACACCTGGCTGTGCTTGGGCCTGGAAGGGCCCATCTGAATCCTGCAGCACTGGGCTTTATAAAGTGTTGGGTTGGGTTTGAAAACAATCAAGACAGAAATTCTCTTCAAAACCCCCACAGTATACCAGAAAGAAGAATTTTATTTGGTCCAAATGTGTAAGTTTATGCTTGGTTTTGATTGTCAGAGGGAATTCTTGTTTTCCTTTTGTTATTCCATCAACTGATTGTTACTTGTACCCCTGCAGGGAGCAGGAACCAATGAGAAGGTGTTGACTGAAATTCTTGCCTCCAGAACACCTGCAGAAGTGCAGAATATTAAACAGGTTTATCAGCAAGGTAATTTTCTGTATAAAATAAGGGTCTCTGTTCAGTTCCCTTAATATGATTTTAGCTCATCTTTTAGATAAGGTGTATCTCTGAACTGATGGATGTGTCCAATAAGAGGGAATTTTTCCTGCAGTGTTGCAAAACTTTGTATTGAAAGGAACTAGAATTTGAATTGTAAATTGAAACAGTTTTTATTTCAGGGTTATAACTGCAGGTTGTGGTACTTTGTGCTTTATAGTTAGAATTCATTCAAAAGCATTTCTTTCCTCCATCCATTATTTTCATCCCTTTGACTGAAAGGCAATTTTCAGTAATTGTAAACAAGAAAACTGATACCACATAAAAAAAACAGAAGTAATTTTTTTTATTATTTTTTTTTTTGCCTTTTGATCTATGTTGTGTTCAAATACACTTATGCTAAAGCAGGTGCAGCTTTTGGCAGTCCACAGGAGTGGATGTTTTTACCCTGTGATTGTGGGGCTGTTTTTCAGGGTGATGTTTAATTCAACAGATTTATTTTAGCTCTCTGCAGATTGCTGCCACACAAGAAATCCTCACATTTTAACAAATTTTGAGCTCAAGCACAATCTCCAGGAGCAAAATTTATTAGTAGCAGACTTCCCTGGGCTCACAGTTTCTGTGAGCCTGGCACAGTGAGACTGGCATATTTTAGCATGACTTCATGTCTGTATCCTCTTTAGTCTTAAGGAGCTGAATCCATGCATGTCAGCTTGTACTTCAAAATATTGTGAGCAATCTGTTCCTGACATGAGGTATGAGGTGCTGTATTTTCCTCTTTTAGAGCAGTGTTATGTTGTAAGTGAAAGTAGAATGTGTCCTGACTGTAAAAGATGTTTCTGACAGATGATTGTACAAACTGTGAATCAAGTGAACTCTTCGCCTTCCCTTCCCCTGAGAATGGGGAGGGAGGCTGTAAGGTGGTGAGTGGATGTTGCTCTTTTGCAGAGTATGAAGCCAGCCTGGAGGATAAGATCACAGGAGAAACATCAGGCCATTTCCAGAGGCTGCTGGTGGTGCTCCTGCAGGTGGGTGTCCTGTTGTGTGATGACTTCCCCTTCTAGGTGCACTTAGCACTTCGTGCTTTCTGAGCTGGGTTCTGGATGGGCCCAGGGCTAGGCAGGATTGGCTCTGGAGCTGAGTCACTTCCTCTGATGTGCAGGGTCAGCCTTAGGCTCTCTTCTGAGTCCATGTCAATCCAGTGGTATCTGAATCCACTCTTCCGAGATATTTTCATATCACTGAAGCAAAAAACTTCTGTGATGCCTGTGGGTGTAGCAGGTGCTGCTGTGTGGGGTTTTGAGGGCAAAATGGGAAGAAGACATTTTTTCATACAGACACATGCAAGGAGAAAGGAAAACCAGGGTGGCTTTGGAGAAGATGCGTTGAGGGGTGACTTCTCACAGTAACTTAGGGGCTCAGTGTAACAGATAAATGCTTTTTTACTTATCTTCTAATTCTTCAGTTTAACAACTTCTGAATTTCTGTTTAGGCAAACAGAGATCCTGATGTTGGGGTTGATGAGGCTCTTGTTGAGCAGGATGCTCAGGTGGGTGACTGACTTGGGGTTTGGGGTATTTCTACAAGTTATCTCACAGAGATGGTAAATAGCTAGAATTCAAATGTGCAAGAGTGATAGTTAATGTTCTCTCTGTTTTTATGTTTTCATGTGCTTTTGTGTGTTCTGGACAAAAAAAGTGTCAAAACCTGAAATAATGGCATCCAAATTTTTGCCACTTTGACATTTCAGTTTTGCTTATGACTTAATGAGGGGCCTGAATGAAACAGCGAGTAGATCACTGGCAGAGAGGCTGAGGCTTGCTGATGCTGAGGGACCCCACTGCTGGAAAACTCAGATGTTAACAGCTCATTGCTTAATACTGGACTTGAACTTCTCTCTGAATTTAATCCCTTGTTAGTGACTGCTCCCTAACCCTGTGCTCTGGATGGAAAGGATTGCCAGCAGTTCATTGGTGTCCTTGCCAGTCTCTTGCTGGGAGCCATTCGCTTTGTTGGAGTGACAGTCAATATTTCAGCAATTTGATTACAACTCATTTAATACATGTTTCTTCTCAGTTATTTCAGACAACTCTGCATGAGACATTTTTCTCTCATAAATTGTCTGTTTAGATGAAAGAAATACAGGACTTGTTCAAGGTGATAAGGAGTAAACACAGTGTATCAGATCAATAAAACATTCTCCTGACAGGAAGATGGAGAGACAGACTGGCACAGACCTACTCCTTTGTCACTTAAATTCAGGAAGCATTACTGTTCTGCTGTTAAAGTTAATTTCCTGTGAAAATTACATCTGGAAAATTAGAGGGGAAAACGTTTGAATTGTGAACTAGATGGTTCTATGAAATTTTCAGTTTTGCTTTTAGCTGGGCCTGTGTAATAGAGGAAACGCATGAAGCACCAGCCCAGGTAGGTAGAGATAGATTCCTTTTGGCTCCTTTAATTTGGTTTAAATGAGCAGCTAAATTTAGGAGGCACCAAACCCAGCTGTTGAAAAGGTCCTGGTTTTTCAAAAAGTCTCTGTGGTTTGCTGCATACATTTAGCCTGAGCTGGGACCTGGAGTCAATGGACTTTGCATTCACCGCCCAACACAGCTGGAACAGATTCAGTCATTTTCTAATTGCTATTCCCAGGTACAGATGGTCAGAACTGAGGTACATGGCTGTGCAGGTGTACAAGTATTTTTGGCCTGCCAGTGTTTTTCTCGAGTCATATATTCTGGAAAGGACTTGACACATTAGAAGGCAAACTTTTTGCCCAGTGGTGCTTTCTAAATTTTTTTGTGTCCCTGATTAATAAATATTAATTCAAAGCAATTGTGAGACTTTATTGAGAATGCCTGAAGGAGAGCAAGTCTGATTTTTGGAGGAGATTTTGTGAATATGACTTCTCTAAAGTTATACAATTGAGGTATGTTTTGTGTACTGCCCAGTGGCAAGGCAGGTAAAAACTTAAAGCTGACATAAAGTGCTGTTTATAACTTCTAGTATCTCTGAATCAATCTTTTGCTGGCATTCCTAAATGCTGTACTGGGACTTCTCATTTGCTACTGGATGGAGAGTGCTGGTATTCATTTGGAGGAATTAGCATATATTATTTGTAATAAATATCCTGGCAGTGAGTGCCTTGAGAGCTTTTTCCTCTCTGCCTTTTTTTCATTCTGTACCATTAATATTAAAAAGATCACAGATACTACAATACGTACAACCTTTCTCCTCACGGAGTGTTTAGCACACAGTTTGGAAAAAGGCAAAATTTTCCAACTGTCAAGAAAAAGAATTTGTTTAATTTTCCAAATTTCTTTTTCTTTCTCATTTTCTCCCAGCTTTTGCTCATTCCAACTTTTTGAAGTGCTTTACTTTGCTCACGCTGAAAATGCAGCCAGGTCTTTGTCTGCACCACAGACTGACTTGCCTGAAAAGCCATGAATGTGCTAAAACCATGATTAAATTCTAGTTTCTAACGACTTAGAATTTATCAGCCCACAAATCCTGTTTTTGAGAGCTAGATCCAGCTTCCCCTCCTTCTTGGAAAACTTCCTCCTGAGCCAAGTTTGTGTGGTTCTGCTGTTGAAGAGACAACATGCAGCAAAGTTTTGCTTCTCTGTTTGAAAAAGGGAAGCGATGGAAAGGGCAGAAGCTTGAGGAAGCTTGAGGCTTATGAAGAGGACTTTGCATTGTCAGTTTCAGGGCCTGAAGCCGCATCACTTGTGGAAATGCCTTCACACTCAGTTTCAGATGTTTCATTTATTTCTAAGATGAGTTCAGTACTTATATTTATTTTTTTTCCCCCCCATCCTGCTATAGCTTGTCAGTGAATTTAATACTCCTTAGGGTGAGACAAATAGAGCTTTTCAGCAGGATCCGTGGACACAAAACAAATGCTGATGTTTTGATCTCTTGAATTCATAACAGGTTTTGTTCAGAGCTGGGGAGCTGAAATGGGGAACGGATGAAGAGAAGTTCATCACTATCCTGGGGACCCGCAGCGTTTCCCACTTGAGGAGGGGTAGGTAGTGTGGTTAACAAGGGCCTCAAAACTTCTGCCTGAAATCCAGCCTGGAAAACTCAGCCCATTTTGAGGTGCATATTTTATGAGCTGCTGATAGAGAGACAATATCTTTTCCCCTGCTCCTTGCCCATCCATAGGTGTGTTTTACCAATCTGTTTAGACCATTGGGAATAATGCATGGGGCTGTACAGGGGGCATCTGATGGGAAATGAGTGCTCAGAACAGGACAGGGAGTGGCCAGTAGCACCTGAACTGTGGATAATGACACACAGGTAGCACTGTCCTGAGCTGAGGGGCACTGGCAGCAATGTTGGCTGTTCACTGACTGGGCATATTTTGTTTTGCAGTGTTTGACAAGTACATGACCATTTCTGGCTTCCAGATTGAGGAGACCATTGACCGGGAGACCTCTGGTGATTTGGAGAAGCTGCTTCTGGCAGTGGGTAATTGAGTCCTAACATGTCTAGAACCAGGCTGCCTTTGCTTCCTCCCAGGCCTCCTTAAATTGCACTTGTCACAGAGACTGGCATGAAAACAGGGTTCTTTTGGAAAGAATCAATCACCTGGGATCTATTTTTATATCTAGAGAAGAGGTGGTGAGCTGCATTCTGTTTGGTCAAGTGCACCTCTGCCAGAGGTGAGACCATACTTTGCCTTCACCTGTACTCCTGGCAGCTTAACTAGGACAGTGTTGTAGAGCTGGACTAGTAAAGTCTCTCTGCTATCAGAAATACATATTTGTTCTAAATCCCAGAACCCAAAGAGTTGTAATGGGAACAGACCAGGTGACACCACAGGAGAGAATAACCCAGTGACACATTCCTTGTCTTGTCAATCAAAGATTGCCCTGTATTCAACAGCAGTCAGTAATTCAACCATTTGGCTTTCTGCAGTGAAATGCATCCGAAGTGTGCCTGCCTATTTTGCTGAGACCCTGTATTATTCCATGAAGGTATGTAACTGCTTTCCCTAGGTCACTTTCCATCTCCTCCAGCTACAATTCCTCTCCCTTTAGCTTGTTCTAATTTCTTCTGCCTCTGTATATGCTAACAGGATACTATAAGATACTTAGTATCACTAAGTATCTTCAAAAGGTTCAGGGAGCGCAAGTCTGGGAGAGGCTGGAAACAATTCATAAGATTTTCTTGGAGTTCATCATGGGTTTGTCAGACCGTAGACCTCTTACAGTCATCAGCTGTTTTTTGGCTTGGTGTTATTATACTGGAAAATGTCTGGCAGCATCCTTTGGGCGCTTCCGGCTGAGTAAACTGCACCTAAACTGTCTTTAGGTGGAGGATGTACTGAGAAAGCAAAGAATTGTAAATTGTGCAGATTTTAGTGCTGTTTGAGTGGTGAGTATTTACAGACCAAGGGCATTAGGTAATGAAACACCTTTTGGTTACTATCCATCCTGTTTTGAGAAGCAAAAGAAACTCAGCAGAGAAAAGGAAAGGCTTAAACAGCTGCGAAAGATTAGGCACAGGAATTGCATTAGCCATGCATCCGTGTTTCTGTTGGCTCCACCTTCTCTCAGATGGCAAGAGATAAGCAGGGAAGGCTGAAATTTTTAACTCCCAGTGGGTAATATTAATTAAACCAGAGGCAGGTAGTCTGTTGTTTTCAGGCAAGTTATCAGCTTCCCTGAGGAATTCCTCCCTTCCCCTTGCTGGAGAGCCCTGAAGTATGTTTGTCAGAAGATGAGGTGACAGCTTGAGAGTTAGTGGTAAGACACAAAATGATAGCAGCTTGATTTTTAAAAGTCCTTTGCTGCTTTTATAGATACCAATGTAGAATAAGGTTCAGGTGAAAAATATGAAATACTGTACCATGAGGTACTGAGCTGTCTGAGGAAGTTTACTTTTTTCTTAATTATTAATTTTTATTTTTTAAAGAATGCAGTTTTCCTGTAGGCTTTGGATTCTTATACACTTCTGTTATAAGGAGCCTAACAAATGTGCTGGTGAGACCCCCAATTTTTTTAAAAATATAAATAAAAATCATAAAGCACTTCAGATAAAGTTTTTTTTTGTCAATTATTACACTGACAGAGGAGTTTGTACTTTGAATTTATCCATTTGGCATGACAAGGTTATGCACTGAGCAGAGCTTACTTTCATGATTAGGGCTTGGCTTCTATTCCTCAGAAACCACTGGACTCATGGCATAACTTTTGAGCAGCTTTAGGGCATTTCTAGGTGTAATCCAAGAATATTGCCCCCAGAAGGATTGAGTGGCCCTGGACGTTAGGCTGAAGATGACCGTGGGGGCTCTGCCAAGTCCTTCCCTGAGGTGCATCCGCAGGTCAGCACGTGAAAGTTTGTATGGCTTCAGCTTGTGTGGAGTCTGCCTTGTCTGAGCAGAGGGGTCAGAGGTCTGCACAGGAACGTGAAATGTTTCAAGCACTGAAGATGACAGAGTGGGGCATGTTTGTGTGGTTGGAAAAGGTTTGTGAGGTTCTTCCCCCAGAACAAACAGCTGGAGAGTTCATGGGATGCGTTGCTCTGCCTGTGTCCTGCTGTATGATGTTCCTTTGTACCGGTCACTGCTGGGGTTGAGGTACCCAGTTCCAGAGCTGACTGCAGTTCTGCAGCCTCAGGGTGCACTGCAGGGGGGATTTACACCTGGTTCTGATGGTGGTGAGCAGCTGTGCTACCCTGTAACTGGAACCCTTGGAACTGAGCTCTTTTATGTGGACATTCACAGTTGAAGCCTGAGATCAAACATGAAATAAGAGGCCTGAGCATTTGACACTTGATAGAGGTTCATGGATTAGAGCACCCTGCACGGGTCAGTCCTCCGTTCTCCACATTTCAGTGTGAATGTCTCATGATACTGCCCCAAATATTCTCTGTTTTGGAGCTGAGCTGTAATGCCAGAGTGGTTTGAGATGCCACTTATTGCTTTCATGTTGTAGCAGTTGTTTGTATTTCATGTTTTGTTGCAGCGTCTGTCCAGAGCAAGCTCATATTTGAAAGTTATTGGGTCTTTTCTCTTTAGGGGGCTGGCACCGATGATGACACCCTCATCAGAGTCATGGTTTCAAGAAGTGAAGTTGATCTGCTGGATATTAGACAAGAATTCAGAAAGAATTTTGCTAAATCATTGTATCAAATGATTCAGGTAAAATTACTGTTCTGTTCTCCTGAGAACAATGGCAGGGGTCATAGAGATGTCAGTGTTTTCACTATTGTTATTCTTGCCAGAGAGTGGGTGTGGGTGTACAGCTGGGCTTTGAGGTTGGTGAGCTCCTCTGCAGTTTTGACATGGCATTGTTTAAGTGGGGGACACTTGGCATGGAAAAAGATTTCCTTACAGTGTTCACTAGGGCAGATGATGTGGTTTTCTGGAATTGCAGTTACTCATACACCATTTTTAGCTACTGCATCATTTCCTTCTTATTGTCTGGGTTCCTTATTGTGCAGTGCTCCAGAGAAATAACACTGGGGTTGGGAGTCTGTATTATCGTGAAGTTCAAGTATCAATCTTGGATTGTGGTGTGGAATCCTTTGCAACATTTCCAAGTGTAAAGGTTTTCACTGTGGAACCACTCTGAGTCATAGTTTCCTTGGAGAGGATGGGAAGGAGCAGGAAGGGAAGGAGCCAGGAAGGAATCCAGAGCCAGCTGTTGCTGCAAAGTTAAGCCAAAAAGTGCTGGTTTTTTATTTTTTTTTCTTATTTTATTTTGAAAGTCCTGCTTTTTGTTTTTTCTGTTGTCATTCCTGAGATTATGCTCCCTTAACCATGTTGGGTCAAGATGCTTTTTGGTGCTGCCTATCAGGCCCATATGGATTTTGTATCAGAGTTTCCCACTGATCACAGGGAGCAGAGCTGGCACCTTTCTAGGCAGCAGCAGGTGCACTTTGCTCATGTTGCTCTTGGTGCTGCTTTGGGCTTCTCCTTTGGGCTTTCCCCTGCAGACAAATGCACCAAGTGTGCAGTGGGCAGCTGTTTTCTAGTAAAGCTTTTGGAGGCTTTTTTTCCTCTGGCAATCTGTATGTGTAAATGCAGCTCTCATGTAAGAGGGAGAGGATTTCTTTGTCATTCCTGAACAGAGAGTCATGGATGTGGATTTCCTGTGGGGTGGGAGGGATGTGTAACGTGGTGGGGCTCTGCTTGGCCGCTGCTCTGGTGACTCACGGTGCTGCTGTGCTGCATTCACAGAAAGACACGTCCGGGGACTACAGGAAAGCGCTGCTGCTCCTCTGTGGCGGGGACGACGACTGACGGGCAGGGACACGCAGCGCTCGTTGTGCTCCAGCTTTGCAGCCCCTCATTAGCATGTCTGCCTGAGGTTTTGTATCTTAATGCTTTGTGGCTGCTTGAATTTATACTAGGATTGCACTTAGTAAAAAGGAGCGCATTGTTATCCCTCCTCTTCTCCACACCCCAACTTCCAGGAATTTCAAGTGCCTTTTGTGATCTCTGCGAGGGTCACCTTCATGGAAGGTGGGTGCTGAGGACAGAACCCAGTTCTTTACAGGTGTTTTGCTGAAATAGGAAAAAGTAATCATGTATTTCACAATAAATTCAAGTTTATCCTTTTTTGCTTGTATTCCTTATGTTTCCACTGAATGTTAAGCTAGTTCTAACACAGCAAGGAAATCCTTTGTATGTAATATTTGAATGAATTTGCTGGACATATTACAAGCAGTCACTGGAAATCTAAAGGACCAATAAATCTTTTCCCCTCTCATCACAGTTGTATGTGGTTTTTAACCGGATTTAATGTGGGTTTTTTTTAATCTATTTTCCCTTTTATAGGATTCCACTGCCTCAGACTGTTGGTATATATTTCCTCCCATTATTGAGGTTTTGAAGCTCTCCATCTTGATTTCTATCCTAGGATGGGGTGCTGTGGTGATGCTGCTGTTCAGTGTAGCTGGGAAACCGAAGTGTTGGTGCTTGCTGAGCCATTTCATTCTCTTTTTGTGCTGCTTTGTGTTTTTCTTCTCCTCTAAAGCTGGGGTGGGGAAGGAAGGAGAGTTGCTGTGCAGGGCCAAAGTAGAGCAGATGTGCTGCACTCTAGGACTGGTCTGGGATGGAAGCAGGTGAAGAAGTGGGATCTGTTCTTCAGGGATCTTGGGAGAAAAGAGGATGGCTGCATGATCCCTCCTCTCAGGTTATCAGGGAGCAGAGCATGGGGTGAGAGAAGCACCAGCCTGTTTTGTGGGCTGCCTTGAATCTTCTGCTTTGGTTCAGCATTTATGACTGGATCTGAAAATCAAATTGACATGTGTGAAGGAGAATAAAGAGGCTTCTCTTTCATGCCTTGGTAAGGTCTGAACACCACGGATCTAAACTTGGCTTATCAGTCAGTCACATGCATCAGCTGCAGAAACTGCACATTTTAATAGTCCTCCTGAAACTGATTCTTCACAGGTTATAAAGAGCTTTAAAACTTTTGTGTTAAATAAGTGCAAAGTTTAAATTTTTTACACTGTAATTCTGAATTAGTACTGTCACGATCTCTTGCTACGAAGTGCTTTGTTTTCAGTGCAAAATATGCAGAAGAAAAAAGTTATATTGTGTTCAGATGTTTCCTTCCCTTTCCTGAAATGAATTGTCAGTTTTGCTTTTTGTGGAGTCTTTACAAATGTCTTGGCAAGGATTGTTAATTAAGAGCTACTCATCCTGGATGTGGCCAGCTGCACACACTGCAAGGTTGGCATGACCGCTGGCCTGGAAATACCTTGGGGTAACGGGAGGTTTTGGGGTTGATTGTTTTTTTATCCTTTTCTTATTCTTTAATGGTTTAATAATTGCCAAGGCAAAAGTCATTCACAAAAATCTTTAAGGCACTGCTTTCTACTGTTTTAAAGATTTGACACTATATTTAATTTATCAATTTATTCTAGTTTCTTTAGAATTTTTAGGAAAGTACCATCTGATCTTCATGATTTGTTTGCAGTTCTTCGGTAGAATTTTGGTTCATGTGTGGAGCTCTTCCAGCAGAGTCTGCCCCTTGTCACAAGCCTGATGCTTATGATTTAAATTGAATGATCTAAATTACTTGCAGAATTTGTAAGTAGTGACTCTGACCAGGAGTTGTAAGGGGTCAGTATAGTATCAGTCATCTGCAGAAAGTTTCAATATGCAAATGGAAAAAACATTTGAATTTCCCTTTGAAGTAATTAAACAGAGAAAACAAAGTCTCAGAGAACCTTTCTTAGTCTAAGAAATCTAATTAACATGTAAAGAAGATAATTGAATTGCAATTTTTGTAGTATTGTGTAGCATCCCTTTAGGAATATGAGATTTGGAATCTTGGGTACAGAGCATTCCTAAGAGAGCTTTAAATTACAGCTGCCAGTGAATTAATTACTTCCTCTGTGGCAATAGTTAATCATTGGTGTGTTTGGCTTTTTCTCTCCATCTTCTGAATTTGAATCATGAAAATTTATCTTATGTTCATCTTGTCACAATTCAGAAGTGCTGAGAAATCCTTTCAATCTCTTTGCAAAGTCAATGTGTAAAGATTTGAGCATGAGCACTAAAATCAGCCCTCTTTATCTATGAAGAACCTGTTTTAAAGCAAACTCCAGAAAGTACAATATTGTTGGTTTTCCCTGAAGACCTCCTGTCCCTTCCTGCTTTGTTTCTCTTTCCCCCAGAGGAAAGTGTTTGGGGGGCTCCTATTTTATTGCTAGAAGTGTGATATTCTTTATTTGCTTTCATCACAGTGTGTCTGTCTTTGCAGTATTGAACACAGTGTATGGGGGAAAAGAAAATAATTATCTTCTTTAATTGATTTCCCTCAATGTTGTTATTGATGCATATGAAGTTATGATTTTGCTTGTATTAGATTCATGGTAAGTGCTATTCATATTGTTTCTTTCTCCCACTTCAGCTCCCTGACAGCTGGAATTGCTGTGGGCATCCCGTTACTCAAATATGTGCTGAAAGCAGTAATTTATGAACAAGGCAATGTTATGCATGAAAAGCCTAAGCAATAACTCTTATTTTTGATTTAGTGCAGAATTCATCTGGAAGTCAGAGAACTGGTGAGTCATTACAGTGAGGAGGGGTGGGTCACAGCTTCTGTGGTGTGGGGCTATTTCTGGTGTCCTCTGGAAATGCCACTCGATGGATAACCCGGAACAGGTACGTGGAATGTGACTGAACAGCACTTGGTAGGAAACTCACCTGCCCGCTGTCTCTAGTTCATCCTCACCTTGCATTTCTGACTTGGAATGGAAAAGGCTTCACCTCTGTCTCAGGAAAGCTTTTAGCATGTGGTTATTTTGTTCCTATCCCAACAAAGCGGCTGCAGAAACACTGAAACCTCCTGGAGTAGCTGCACATAAACCACACAAGGCTTTTTCTAGTGGTGCCTTCAAGAGGCATTGCTATAATCAGCAAACAGAGCTAAGTGGAAAGCCTTGTTCCATCTTCTGCTGCCTGTAGTTACAGCTCCAGTTCCTCTGGCTGTCGGGGAAGTGAGTTGAATTCCCATTTCCCGAATAGGACAGGTCTGTCGTTTTCTCCAGGCCTGTGCCATTTGCCATGTGGGCAGGGGATGGTGCTGTTGTTCCAAGTTAATCTCATGCAGCCATGGTGGTGCCCAAATCCTGTTATTCTCTCTCGAATCACTTCCTGAATTTTTTTTTTTTTTTTTTTTTTTTTTTTTTTTTTTTTGGTTACTTTATCTGGTTTCCCTGACCTAAAGCATGAGTCAGACAATTGAATTTTTTTGTTATGTTTTCAGAATCTTTCACTGCTATCTTGTGTCCATTATGAAATGAGAGAGCAGTGAACAAAATACTTGAGTGGAAATAGAAGCTGGGTTTATGCACATGACATCTTTATTAATGTTAAGCATTTACCTGCTGCAGTCTGAGCATAGACAATATTCACTCTTACTCCCCAGTTATGGGAAATGAGAAAATACGGTTTTCTTCAACTCATGCATTTACAATTGGGGAATTTAGCAGAGCAGATTTTGCTGTGCAGTATTATTTGCTTTACAGAGATTTCTAACCTGCAGTCCCTGAATTACTGCCTAGTCTTAGTAAGCCTGGGGTGTTATTCCTTATCATTCCAGCACCAGCATAACTGCCCTGCGCTCTCCAAAGAAACCGAAAGGCTGTGGAGGATCTGATATTTCAGAAAGTAACTGTGTAATTAGCAGGAAAAACTCGTGGGGTGGAAAGGATGGGAAAAATGTTTTGATTTTTTTCTTTCAAGTAGTTATAGTAGCAGAGGTGGCATTTGTGGGATGTCATGACATGTCATTGTGGGGTGTCTCCCCTCTTGGAGCAGGAGAGGGGAAGCATGTTCTGAGACACAAACTTATCTGGGGTGCTACCACAAGAAAAAAATGGTCAATGTAATCTTCCATTGAGATCTGTGGGGAATGGGCTCATAAATCCTCCTGGATCGAGAGCATACATGAATAGAATTTCATCCAGAAAATAATCTGATAGCTTTAACTTGTTGGCTACTTCTAGCCTTAATTTCAATAGGTAGCAGAATGGTATAACAAAAGGGGCAAGTCTTGGTCATTATTCACATCTATGAAGTGTGTCATGGGAGTGAGGGGACCTGAAGGAGGGAAATAGAGATAAAAGCCACCTTGTGTAGGTGATTATTTCTGCACACTTAGCAGCAAATGTGTTTTCCTCTTACCCTTCCTGTTCTCAAAGCCTCCTTCAATAAGAGAAGGCTGCAGGTTGCATATAACGAGGCACAGTAGTACCCCTGAAATCCAGTGAAAATGTCATTAGAAGTCTTGCTCTGTATCAGTTGCCAAGTATTCATCACATGTTCTGTTCTTTCACGCTGATTTCTTTGTCTTTGTATGCAGAAATATTAGATCAGGGAGGTTACACTGTGGATGCCTCTATAGCTTCATTAACTACTTTACCTATTTATTGTTGCTCATCCTTCTGCCATTTAATATTTACTTTCAGAAAATAATCTTCTGGTGATAAGTTTGACTGGGGGAAATTAAGAGTTTATAGATCCTGACTGTGCTGGCACCACAGACTGAATATGAATGATAAAATATTAAAAAAAAAAAGGCCTAATCATTTTTGATGACTTTCAGCAGTGACAGCTTAGCAAGAGAGCTGACTTTACACCATGACCACCCACTGCTCCTAACAAATCCAGCAAGGCAGAGTTTTGTCACTGCTTGTACTTGATCATATTCACCATCTCAGCAGCTCTGCTTGCAGCACAGGCAGTCCCACATGTGGGCCTCACTTGAAATGGTCTGAGGTTGTTCTTTAGTGGACTCAGCAAAATTTTCCCTAGCAATAATACAAACATGGCTGGCATGACCTGTGGAGGGAAGAATGGGGCTGGGGGTTTTTAGTTTTGTTTTTGGGTTGTTTTTTTTCTCCATAACCCCCTCCCCTTTTCCTTCCTGCTTTATGCTTTGATATTAAAACATTTTATAGATGCTGTTATCTGCAGGTAATCTGACTTGCTGCTCCACGAGGAGCATGCACAGTGATTCTCCATGCAGCTGGGTATAAAGCATCTGTTAACCTTAAGGGCATAACAGAGCAACCACCTCTTAATGCCATTTACAGTGAGTAAAAATACACTGTGATCCATCAGAGGCATCCCCTGGCTAGAGGAAACAAAACCCAGCCAAAATGATTGCCTAATTATTTAACCTGTTTATGTTGTGTTTTGCCTTGGCTCAGCACCCACTGTGCCACCTTCACTCCAGACTGAAGTATCATCATGTGCATTTATTTTCAGCCTCTTTCTGTTTGTTTCATCTATCTTACCGGGCTCTTGTGTTGCAGATGAGGATCTGAGCAGTTGTGGCTCAAGTGAGCACTGTATTTAAACAAAAGATCACTTGTCACATTCTGCTTCAGTCCATGTGCAGGTAGAGCTTTGATTTTATGGTGACCTATAGAGTGTATAACGTTGCCTGGAGCCTGAAAATGACTGGAGGGAAGGAAGGATGAGCAGACTACAAACTGATGAGTGACCAGAAGAGGAGTCGTCATTACTTACTGTTCTCAGACCAGAAGAACCAAGGGGACCCCAGCAATATTGCCAGGTGGGAAGTTTAGAAGCAAAATGAGAGGAAGTGTCATGACATGATTAAGTTACAGGACTCGCTATTAGGTGGCACTGTGGAGATCGTGGCTACAATTGCACATAGAAGCTAATAGGACAAGTTCATGCAGAGGTCCAAGGGTAAGTTTTAAACCAGATGCAGAGTGTAGCTCATGCTGTTCCCGGCTGCTTTTCCTGGGAGCCCTGTTTGTGATGGATTCATGACTGTCCCTGCTGGCAGACAATTACTGGATTAAATTGCCCTTTCTCTACCTCTAGGTTTTATTTCCCCCACCCTTACTTCCCTGGCCAGCAGGGTATAGTTTGTCTTCTCCATGGCTGCCTGCTGAGTCACAGATTAAAACTGTAAACCATTCTTGTAAGTCTTTCCCTACACAAGAAAGTGCTGATTTGGTTGGGAGCCTGTTAATTAATGGCCTCTTGGGACTGACCTTGCTGAGTTTGGCCTCAGCTAAGAGGAGCTGAAGCCATTAGGTGGAGAACACTCTGTCAGCAATGTTGTAGATGTGGCTGGTCCTGCCTTGGGGAGAGGAGAAGATGGGCAGTGTTTTTCAAACTGTTTTGGTTGAAGATTCACCTAAACGTTTTTGAAAAACAAAACAAAAATCAATGCAAATTGAAGGCAAGCTTTGAACATGCATCTGTTCCTCCCTAATCCCCTCTAATTTCATTCCTTCGCAAAGGATATGTGTTGTGTGTGGAGACGAACAAGACCTTTCTGGTAAATATTTGCAGTGGTTTGTAAGGCTGCATCCCCGAGGAGTTTTGTCTTAAGCAGACTTCTGCCATTTCCTATTCTTGGAAACAGTGAGGAAACACCTCACTGCTCTCCGGGTTGTGCTCGCCTGCAGCAATGCCAAACTGATGGATGGCAAGGATCTGACACCAACAGAAGCAGATCTGTCTCTTTCTCCTTGTTTGTGTTTCAGGGTGCCCACAGCTCTCAGTGCAGGACACAGAACCTGGCCTGTAACAACCACACCAGGTATAAATGAACAGACTAAATTCTATTCCTAACTGCCAGTGGGAACAGCCACACCTATGTTTGTCCACATGTACTAAAAGCTGCCACTGTTTCTCTCTAGATGCGTTCCCTTCCTTCTGCACAAGCTGCTTGCTCAGGAAAAATTTACTTTTGAAGGCCTGACAATTGAACAGTTTGGGTTTTGAAGTCCCTTCCTCAAGCTGATCAACTCAGCCTCCCCAGTAACAAGAAGGGGAAAGGTCAAATAGTGAATAGCACAGAGCTTTCCAAGCATCCTGAGGCAGGGGACTTGTTATTTTTAAAATGAGAATATTAAACTCATAGATGTGAGAGTCATGTGGGCAGAAATGCCTTATTTCAGCATTGGCTGGATTGGCTTTAGGATATCTTTTATGGGACTGGTAACACTTAAGGTTGTCATTGCAGCAGATGGTGTAAAACAGTCAAGTTTATACTTGACCACATCAAAGTCTGTGATTTTTTTTCACTCCATAGCCACAGTTTTGAACATACAGTCTGTTTTCAGTCTGAACTAGTATGTGGTTAGAAAGGACAGAGTCATGACTGTGGATCCCTGTCTTTCTCTGCTGGACTGAAAGGCCACTGTCACTTCTGGCAGTGATGCTCCTCCAGCTGCAGTGTTCTGCTCTATAGAATATTGTGCTGCTGTACAAAACCTGCTCCCTGGAGCACTGGGGTTTGCTGTCTGATACGGTCGCTTCAACAGATCTGTTTCACCAACAGGGCTCTGCAGACTGGGACTGCCCTGAGATCTCTTGCTAGATATTCTGGAGGTCATTTCTGTTCCCAGTGGCTGGTGGGAAACCAATCTTTTCAGAGATTCTGCTCCAGTACAGCGGCTGATCCCTGCAGTCCTGCCAAGCCAGAGGCAGGAAGGGGCTGCCTGCCTGAGTGTCTCGGGCCAGCGACACAGGAAGAGGGCGGATGGGCTTACATCAGCTACCCAAAATTATTGAGAATCCTTTGTATGCTGATTACAACAGTGAAGCAGCTTTCACAAAACCTGTTTTCACACTGCCTTGTAGTCCTTGTGGATTCAAACACTCAGGAGTTCCACTGGAAGACTTGGATGCAGTTTAGGCTTTAAGGCGCTTGTTGCAGAGTCCCATGTTGGCAATAGCAGCCAGGCTGCAACATGCATTAAAGAAATGGGATTAAAATTTGAGCTTTGCTTAGAGCAGTCTAGCAGAGGGTCTCTGAGGGACTCCCTGCCTGAGTGCTGGCAACTTCTGTGGAGTGAGTCTGTAGTTGTTACATTTTTTTCCATTTGAAAAAATCTGGACATTTTTTTCCCTGGGAGCTGTTATCTCGGCATTCTGAGTGCAAGTGTGAGAAGTGACCTTTCTGGTTTGCTGGTCAGAAGTTTTTTGCTTCTCTGCTGAAGTCTAAACCTTTTCCGCAGGTTCAAAATTTGCCATTGTCCATAAAAGGACTTTTGAATGTGCTTAACTGCACGCTTCTTTCCCCTGAAATTTCTTGCAAGATTACAGGGTTTTGTCTATAAAAAGATTGTCATTTCCTGTACAGTCAGTTCACAGTCCACTATCCTTGAGAAGTGGAATGAACAGAGCAATATAGAGCAAAGGATTATTCCTCTCTAAATTCTGTGAGTACAATTTGATTTTAGCCTTAGTTCACAGCACTTGGGGTCTTTGGGATATTATGCCACCCTGAAGTTATCCTGGGAAACAGTGACCTGATGATATTTCATTCCTTCCCTTGATGCCACTTTGCTCCGAGGAGCAAGGATGTTCATTTGTTGCTGGCTCAGGCAGTGGAATGGAACAGAAGAGGGGGGTGGTTTTGATTCCATAAATGTGCTGTCAGTCCTGGAGAAAGCAGTGCTGCAAAGGGGTTACAGCGAGAGAGCTGTGATTAGGGTTAAACGATGTCAAGTCACAACCACTAAAAGCTGCAATGTGGGCAAATTTCTTGAGAACAGAGTGATGAGAAGTCAAGGTTTTATGGCACCTTCAGAGCAATTTTTGATTGCCTTTCAGTCTCATTCGATGCTCACATAAGGAAAACCTTGCAGAACACCATGGCTGACCTGAAAAAATTGCTTTTGATCCCAGACTGTGTAAGCTTATTTTTTTCTCATCATTTTTCTAGCAAGTGTTACAGCAGCAGAGTCCATTGTAGAAAATCGTGAAAGAGAACAGGGAGAAGCAAAATCCATCCTGAGCTGCCAGTTATTCAGGAATGTATTGTTCTGGTTTAGAATCTAGAAAACAGAACCTCACAGAGCTTTTTGCACTGAGAGCCTGTTACCATGTTATTTCTAACATGGTGCTTAGTTAATAGAACCCTTAATAGATGTAGTCATACCTGCTTTAGTTTAGAGATGCACTGACAACTTCAGAACATGATGTCACTGAAGGTTTTGTTGCAAATTCCATTTGGGAGAGCTGACTGAGCTCCCATAAGATTGGTGCACATCTGGGCATGCCCTAAAACAGACATTAAGCAGCTTCACTGTGGGTTTGCAGTACTTATGTTTTTTCTGTGTCTGCCTAAGAATGACTGACTGATATTTTCTGAACTTAGCTCTCTGTATCTCCTACCAAAACCCAAAGGAAATTAGCAACAAAGATGTTCTTTATCCATCTGCTTAGCCCATGAGAGAGTCTTTCACAAATGAAGATTGAATTTTGTCATTTTTGGGATAGTGAAGATGGAAGCAAAAGCCTAAGTATTTGTCCAGGTTCAATGCAGCAAGTCAGTGGCGGTTCCCCCTTTTCTGGGATCACTGTTGTTAAATCAACAAAATGCTCAGAAAGCTGTGGAAATGTTACTTGAGGACTCCTGGGGTGCTCATGGTCACATGCCATGTGGGAACTCTGATTGGATGTACAGGAGATCTAAAGCTTTGGTGTCTGATCCATCATTTTAATGGCACAAGAATTATGCATAGATGAGGAGAAAAATATCTACTGAGCTGGAAAATGTACTGAACTGATACTTATTTTGCATGAAGCCAAATTCAGCTGTTGACTCACTTTTATCATCAGTTCATCTGGCTTTATGAAGATATGTAATTTAGTTCCTTCCATGTAATATACTTGATAGAACTTGATAAAGCTAAATGGATATTGTATTTTATGGATCTCTGCTGAGTAGAACTGGAGAAGGTTTAGTTAAGTGTTGAATAAATTCATAAATCCCCCAACAGCGAATTGTGTAAATGCTTGCATTTTGTCATGCTTTTCTCAGCAGAGAGGGGTATTGAAAACAGGACACTGGCGTAACGTTTCCTTAGGAAATGGCTTGTAGGAGTCACTCTGTTCTTAATTTGGAAAAACAGCAGAGAGGCAGAGAAGAGCTTTCATCATCCATCTCTGTCAGAGACCTGCACCTTTGCAGGTTCACTGTGAAAATCTCCTGGGTTTGACATTGATGGGAAGCTCTGAAGCTGTGAAGACAGATGTGCTCCACGAAGAAATCATGCACCTTAATGTCTTCAGGCTTCAAAAACTGCCAGAACATCTTATATAGGGGATTTCAATAGCACTGATGGCTGGAAATCAGAGCTTAACAGAGTACCAGATGCCTCATACAAGCACTGAATTACACAGGTACGTGTTCAGGGGTAGGTTGTGATGGATCACATCCAGCAAGATCATGCAGCACTTTGATGACATGGAGATTACTGAGACCTTGGGATCGTGTAGGGTAAATGTGTGGCTTTTAACATGTTTGAACAGGCCACTTGAGTAAAGCCTTTGTGCAAGGGGTTTTACAATTACTGTGTCATTAGATACACTGTGTACCTGTGGTCATAGTTTTTTTATGGAACTCGAACTTCCTGCTGCTTTCCTTCCACTTCCTCTGGGCAGGCCCAGAGGGGCTCCTACCTCTTGGCTCCTTAGGCATCCACTGAGTCTACCAGCCTTGTCCTTCCCAGCTCAGCTCTGGGGCACTAATCTGGGCTGTAGGGATACCTGGGATCTTCCTCTCTGCCCAGAATCGTATTTTACTTGGCTTCCTGCGAGTTCAGGGACAGCTCTTTCTGCCTCATGTGGTTTTTGGCATCAGAGCACTCAACAGCCAGACAAAATGATCTCAAATATGATGATGACTTTTAAAATCTGTGAGAATCTGTGGCTGTCTGGAACAGTGGCTTTCTCACAGTAATGGATGGCAGAAATTTAGCCTGAGAGACCCCCATCATAGGGAACTGACACTTACAGAATGACATGAAATACAGAGGTGGCTTCCTGTGAAAGGTAAGTGAAGATAATCAATAAGGCCTTTCCTGGCTGATGGTTGAATTCAATATATTTTCCATGGCTTCTAATAAGCAGTCACAAATTAGAATTGAGAGAGATTTTAGGCAGTAACAAAATGTTCTTGTTCAAATATACAACTATTTCCAGGACCTGCAGAAAGGAAAGAGTGCAGGGAATGAGAGGAGAGATGGGAGTTCACCAAAGTGGTGAAGGAGGAGAGAGCCTGGAACATCTTCAATTTTCCATGTGTTTACAGTCACGTAAGTAAAAAAAGGTGTCCCCCTTGGGAGGCTGGTGAGGAGCCAGGGGGAGAGAAGTGCCAGGGAAGAGCTCTGCCTTCCCAAAGCAGAGCTGAGAAAGCAAGGCAGGAAGAAGGGAACTTGCCATGACAATCCCACACTATTTTATGCTGGTCTCGCTTTTAAAATGTATTTTCAATGCCAGCATTGAGCAGCTGCTTTATTTTGAGAGGTAAAATGTTTTCTAGGCAGAGGGCAGAAAAAAACCCTTAATGCATACATTTACATAAAGTCTGAGAAATGTGGTTGAGTAATAAATCAGAGTTGTCTTTTTTTTTGTTTGTTTTGATGTTATGTGATGTGTTTTCCACTCTAGCAATCTCTGCAAGTTCCAGTGAAATACTTGAGGCTGTCTGGTGGTACCACAAGAGACTTATATTCTTTAGCTTACAACCTGCTGGAACTCTGAAAAAAGAAATTTTTTAAAGGGTGACAGATATTTAGCCTGCTCTGTGAGGCCTGGCTCAATAAATAAGTAGAGAGAAAAATGAGAGGGGAGACTTCAGTGGGAACTAGAGAAAATTTGATGTTGTTTTGAATGAAAAGTGGAGGGAAAATATTAGGACATATTGGTTTTTCCAAATGGCTATATTAAACCAGCTGAAACAAAGGCACAGAAAATGAAATGCTAATATGCTGGTACAAGAAGTAAGATTAAATTACTTTTTGTGATTAAACTTACATGAATTAAAACAGGGTATGGAAATCAAGGGCTGAAATTTCTTCATAATGTTAAGAAAAGACAGAACATGATACCCTTGGGCTATTTAATTTCTTGATTCTACTGAGGTTTGAGAAAAGATGACTTTTTTTTGGTTTTGTTGACATCTTTTAGGTCTGTCTTAATTTATATTTCTAAAAAAAATTGTTGGTTTTTTTGGAGGTGGGAGGGTGTATATTGGGAGATGTTGTTTTTCACTTTCTACAACTTAGATGAGACAAATAATGGAAATAAAAGGAGAATGCTGAGAGATATTTGTTGCTGGCTCAAATTGGTCTCAGCCAGAATCTCACTGGTGAATTAGGCACTCAGCAGACCAGAGCAAATGAGTATGTTGGCTTGTATATATCTGAACAGACAATTCTTAGGGTGTTTTTTTTTTGACCTGGTTATATAGTGAGCTAATGCAGATTGATTAATTAATTTTTTGTTAACTCTTACTGAAAAGTGAGCTCAGGATCTGAGAGGGCTTGAAGCAATGATTTTTGCACAGTAGCAACTTGCTTGTAGTAATGGCATAAATGCAAAATTACTTTATGACCTTTAGCAGTGTTATTCAGTGCCAGCTGGTTCACAAGACTACAACCTAAGGGTCCAAAAGGCTGAAAATGGAATTATTAAACAGAAAAGCTATGAGAAAATGCACCTAAAATTTCTTGAGTCTCATCTTAGCACTGAAGTGCCACACCTAAGATGGAACCCTCTCTTTCAAGTGGGGCCTCCAGTCACTATCTTACTGAAAACCAGACAAATCTCTATTTGAAAGAAGACAGCACACTTAGATGACTTTGAAGTGCTTAAAAATTGCGTGCAGCAGAAGGAAAACCTTCAGCTTCTCGTTTGTGTGGATGGATTTGTGTTTGTGAAGTGTAAGCCCCAAAGCACCTCTCTTCTCAACAGTGGTGAAATGGGTCTGGCTGTTTGATTTATAGGAAACTTTGTGGTGGGAAATGCTTCCTGCAGGTACACTGGGGCTGACAGCTCTTAGAGCTTTTGCATTTTGCCGCTCTATTGTATAAAATATTCTCTGTTGGACACAAGAAACACTTGAGGTTTTTAAAGGAAAGGCACAGTAAGTGCCTCTTGTCTGTGCTTCTTGCTTTTCTAATGCAATTCTGATGTGCTTTTGGATTACTTCTTCAGTGATTTGGATTGTGACCTCCTTATCAATTAAGGAGTTTCTCATGAAGGAGCAGGAACCTTGAAGATTTCATCTTGGATGTCTTGTTTAAAATATTATTTCTGTCTCCAATGTGGGCCACACAGTAAATCAGTAGAAGCTGTGCACCAGCCTAGTGTAGTTAGCGCTGCTCTGACCCTCCTGGTGACAAGGAGGGACCCCTCCTGCTGGCAGATCCTGTGTGTACTGCAGTGCTTTTGTTTTGTTCTTATTCTACTGAGCAGGACTCTTTTTATCAAGTGTATTTTGGTGGGTTTTTTTCTATTTTATAAAATTTCAAGCATTTACCAAGACACAGCAAGTGGTAAGGAAAGCTGTCATGTGAGGACATAAATCAGCACGTATATATGGATTAAATGCATCTTTTCCTGCCCAGTATTTTTCCCTGGACTCCTTTGATGCACTCAGGGATGCTCTTCTGTCTGTCTTACATCTTGCCTCAGAGATGCAGCCAACCTGCTCTGCCAGTCCCTTTTACAGCCGTGTTTCATTCAGGATGAAGGCCTTAGGCAGGGAAAGAGGAATGTTGTAAAGCATTTAATGATCGAGCCATCTACTCTAATGGTGTGCTCTGGTTGCCTCCAGCTGTGTGACTGCTCAGTGTGTGTCAATGTTTATATTTATTTTGAAACACTTAAAAATATGATTAGCTCTGAGCCCTCTATCAAATCATTTCTGATGTTGGCTCAGTTGTTTCTGAAGTTGTTGCAGGTTTGGGAGAAGGTGGCGAGGAACAATGGTTGAACAAACAGCATGGAATTGCATGGCTCATGCCTCATTTCCACAAGGCTGGAAATAAAAAATTGATTTGGGGTGTATATCTCCGAAGATTTGTAGGCACACGATCTGACAATAAATACCTGCTCTTCAATCTGGCATTAAATTTACATTAAAAGGGAGCTTTGGAGGTTGTGATGTCCAACCCCAGATGAGCTTTAAAGTGAGGTCTGGTTGTTCAGGGGTTTGTCCAGCCAAGTTTTGTACATCTCCAGGACCATCCTCCAGCTTTGCTGAGCAGTCTGTTCCAGTGCTTAGCTGCTGTTGCTGTAAATACTTGTTTTCTTATTGGTAGTCAAAGTTTTCCTTGCTGCAGCTTGTGCCAATTAGTATTAATCTCTTTTACTCCCAAATCAATGACTGCATTACAAGCATGCAGAGGCAGCTGAGGAGCAGGAGAGGAAACTCTAACTTTGGCTTCTTTATTACACTGTTGCAAATGAAAACACATTTCATTTGGCTGTGAGCAAATGTCAAAAAATGGGCTTATTTCTCATGAGAAGAGAAACAATCCAAATGTTTAGCTTAGAAAATGCGTAAGCAGATAACTTTGATTAAGGAAAAAGAAATTTATGCATCACAAGTAGGAAGTGGAGCTGTAAAACAAGGATGAGGCCCATGAGGTACCACCCTGTGCTCATATTTGCACATTCTGTCTCTCTTGCTCTTATCTTGGGACCTTTGGGTTGGATTATGAGAGAGACACTTGATATCATTTACATTAAAATCATTTGAAATTATACCTTTGTGTTATCTTTAAGGCTTTTTTTTGATTCCAAACCTTCTGAAAGGGAATGAATTCTGGTAAAAGTTCAGAATAGTCAGATTAGGAAATTGTGGATGTTGGAACAGGGAAAACAAAGCATTACAGAAAAGGGAATCAATCCCATTTCTCTTAGGTCCTCTCTGCTGCTGTGAGGATTTTATATATGGGTTTGCACCTGCTTAGAGGAAGGCAAAGTACTCCATACTTTTTTATGGAATAACAGCCCTGGGCTTCCTGGCTGTCTCAGAGTTATGGATGCCACATGAAGGAATGGGTAATATTGTAGTGATAGCAGGGTAAGAGAAAGTGGGAAGGAATTGGTGGTCACAATTTTCATGTGCATTCTGGAAAAGCTCTCACTGTAAGAAGGGAAAAAGCTGTTCTGTTCCTTCCACATCAGTGTATGGTACCTTCAAAAGGGTCTGGCTGCATCTTTGTTTTCTTTGTGTGAGCAAAGATGTCAAATTCAGAAATGTGAATGAGTAGTTTCTGTTGTCTCATATTGACTGAGCAGGTATAAGCCAAGCTTCAGTAAGCATTATTAGTGAATAGAGAGAGATGAATTCCTGCTTGGTGTGTATCCATAGCAAACTGCAAATAATGGTCAGTGTTTGATTTCATTTTTCTTTCTCCCCCTTGAATTTTGTTAAATAACTTGTCACAGATTTGTGCAGAGTCCTGTAATGAAACTGAACACAAATGATGCAAGTTCTTACTGATGGCAGTGCAGGCTGCTAACTTGGAGGGTGTAAAGGGAAGTAACCAACACATGGCTCTAAATTATAGGCACTGTATCCTAACAATAAGTTGCAAACCATCAGCACCATCAGGATTTATTTTTTTAAAAAAACCCAGTGTGTTTCTTGAGCTGTCCTTTTAAACCTGATTGTATCAAGCAAATTCCTAGGATATCTGCCAAGGAGTTATCAACTGGTTTTCCTTGCCATAGGTGCCCCCCAACTCCTTGTTGTGCCATGCTCAGTTCTCTTTTTGTGCTCCATGCTGCTGGCAATTCCTGCTGGGTTGTAATGGATAATCCAAAATTAAATTCCAAGCAAAGAAATCAGTTTGTTTTGGGCTGTGTGTAAAGGCAGCTGTTTTGGTGTTTGATTTCAGGAAGACACCGTAGGGATCTCATTTTGGAATTTGCTGGTTGGCATAGAACAGGCTTAAAAGGATGAAGACAGAAATGTCATCGGGGAATCTGCAGGAGTTAATGGTGTTGGTCTGAAAGGATGTCACACAATCCTGGTATTTCATAGAGCAGTGAGCAGCCTGCCCAGTTATCTGTCTCCTTCTGCTGTGAAAAGTGCAGATTTTCCCGTGTGCTTCTCTCCCTTGCCACAGGCTTTGTGTGGGATCTGTTTCAGTTCTGCACAAAGATACAAAGATAACATTGACGCAAGTCCTGGGCTCTGACTGGATGTGTTTCTTTGGTTCTTAAGCAGCAAAACCTTAAATGCAGGCAGGCGGTTTTGTTTTCCTTGGCATTTCAAGTCTGGTGCGTGATTTTAAAGAAAGCTGATCTGGAAAATGGTTATTTAAATGGTTATTTAAGTGAAGCAGTTTTTTTGGGGAGCATGTTCTGTTAGGCTTACTGGAAATGTCATCCCTGCTAGTGTTGAGACCAGTGCGGAGTCAACAGCCTCTTGCTCATTTAGATGCTTTCTGAGTCCTAGTCTTCCTTTCTAATACGGGAAGAAGAGACTCTTGAATCTGGCAGGTCTCTGTTTTGCATATGGCTCAAAAAAAGACTGCAGTAAATTATTTAGTAGCCACATAATAAATGGAATGTATTTTCTGAGCCTTTAGAAGACTGTGATCAAACATTACAAGGCAACTGGTTTGTCAGCACTGCAGAAGAGAAGGAGAGTGGCTCTACACTTGAAAATTGCTTCTTGGCGTTGGCATCAGAGCATTCCCGAGCTTTTTCTGTAATTCAGTAAATGACTTACACGGCTCAGTTATCTCCAGTGGTATTCAGAGTAAACTTGTCTCTAAAGGAGAGCAGAGGAAAGCAGGCAGACATCCATAGGTGGGGGACTGCTGGTTTATGAAGGGATAAAGCTGCCAGCATGCTGTGCTCTCTGAGGTGGGCTTCAGGAGTCTGAGCTTCCCTACATGGAAATACCTGCTCTGGCAAAAGGCCTTTTTGCTCCAAATCTGCCTCTGGAGACACTGGCTGTAATGACATCACAGTGTTGGCCTGCGTGGGCTCTGTTTAATCTTGCAGGGATTGATGGATCTGGGGAGATCAGTTGTTGTAGAGATGATGGGGTATTTGAAGGTATTAGGAACAAGTAAATGTTTGAATGAAAGCAGTGAAAATGAAGGAATAATTTGTACCAGAAGTTTTGTGCTACAGAAGTTTAGAGCAGTTCTCAGCTACTGTGTGCCTTAGAGAAAGACTCATATAGAAAGCCCCTTAGACCAGGAGTGATGAAATAAAATAACTATACACATTTTGGGGGACCATATCCTGGCTGAGGTTCATGGTCTGATGAGGAAAAAGTCATAGGGCTGCTTTGCAGATTTCTTGTTGAAAAACACTCCAAGCATAAAACTCTGCAAAATAGGATGGAACTCAGGCTCACGAGATATCAACCTAA
This sequence comes from Cyanistes caeruleus, assembly GCF_971803275.1. Lineage (NCBI taxonomy): Eukaryota > Metazoa > Chordata > Aves > Passeriformes > Paridae > Cyanistes > Cyanistes caeruleus. Next base: position 78,608,011 of record NC_141705.1, read on the forward strand.
TGGAAAACCTGGAATATTTTCTGTGTTTATTGCTCTTTAAAGGCACTGGCAGTGAAGCATGGAATTAGAGGCTGAACTTCAGTCTCATGGATATAAATTATTTTGCCTTCAAGAAACAATTACAAGGTGGAAAAATTGAGGCATCAACTTCATTGCTTAAACATCTTTCCAGGATTTTTCAAACTATTGTCCCCAAAACATCTGTCACAGCAATACTCAAAATCTTCATGATTGTGTAACTCACTCATCCCCTGGGTGTCACTTAAGCTGCAGACATTTTGCATAGTAAACAGGTTTTTTCTTGCCCTGTGGCTCCAATTATCTGCTGTGATGCATAAAGGAGCAAAACTTCTTTGGTGTAAAGTAGTGTTGCCGTTTTGTACAGGCTTAATTAAAAACACCCCTAAACCCTAAACAAACAAAAACCCACCCCAAAACTCAGTTCCTGTCTGTGTGTCGTAGAGATTTCTGAATGCAAATGTGTCACTAAAGCCATACCCAGTCACATCCTATTAAGGCATGCCTACAAAGCAGGAGAGAGGCACATCACGGATTTTCACATACAGAGGCAATCAGAATATGGATGCAGATCCCTTTTCAGGTCTATGATGTGCATCACTCTCTTTTGTGCAGGTTTAAACTATCTTGTCATTGTTGTGGCCTTGGTTACCTGTTGCCATGCCATCCATAACAGCTGTCAGCTCTGGATTTATTTGGTCTGGCCAAAGTGGTGGTTATTACTTTTTTGTAGTGATGTACAAATCCTTTCATCTGGTCCTTTGCCCATTCCTCTGGCAGCCTGCTCAGGGATCAGAGCTGCTGGTGGCTGGGGATTAGGTGACCCTGGGCACTCTGGTTGGTGTATTTGGGGTTTGCAGCATTTGGGATATCATGTGGGAGCTTCAGAAAAGGTCTGCACTGATGAAATGTGAGAGCTGGGCTGCAAGATGCTATCCTGTGTAACTTTCTGAAGTGGGAGTTTGATTTTCATTCTGGCTCTTGAGCTGTGTGGAGAACAACAGAAAAATGCAGCAGGTGTTTCTTCCAGCCTTTGGAGAGTGAAGTGCAGCACTGAGGATGTGGGTGGAAAGTCTCTGTGAGAATTAGAGAGCCAGGGGGTCACTGCTGCTCGAGTGGAAGTGCAGTTTTTGGTTCCAGGCTGCTGCAGAACAAACAGCTTTTCTCCCTGCCTGTGTTGTGCCATACTGGGATAATTTTAGGAGCTGGCTCTTGTGCTGGGTACGGTGCTGGCACAACAGGGTATGCATTTCTGTGTGTGGGGTGAGACATGAGCCTTTGAGGTAAACTTACCAAGATGTGTTCCATGAGAGCAAACTGAAAAGAGATTTATAAATTTAAAAGTCAGGGAACCACTGACTTCTTTTTTCTCTTGCTTAAAAGAATTAAACAACAAACAAAATAAAGGAGGAATTGTGATGCTGTCTCCCCTATGTCCTAACACAGTGGTGGTTATGCATTTGTTCTGAGAACTTTTTGTTGACAAACCCCACTGAGGCCCTTCAGACACCTGCATCTGAGTGTGTCTTTTTGTTTCCACTTGTGCTCCTGGTTGGATTTCAGTTTCTATCGCAGCCTGCATTTTTTCTTGTCTTGAAAACTTCTTTGTCTGGTGCTCGCAGAGATGCTGCCAAAACTGATCTGCCTAATTCTTTCCTTTTGGAGCAGAGCTCCTTCCACAGCTTAGCCAAGACTTGGGTGAAGCATGACTTATTTTGCTGCTTTAGTGGTGGTGTTTAAAAGAAACCTTGTTCTGTGACTTAAACCAAACAAATTGAATGCAGTTAAAAGACTGATGGATCCACGTGTAGCAACCCATGTGTCCCAAGAACAAATAAAGTGCGTAACACACAGAAGAAAGGTAGAACTATAAAGAAGCTGATTTTCCCTGCTGTTATCACACTGCAGGAGGTTGGTGCTTTTTCCTCTTGATTTTGTATGTCTAAAGTAATTTCATCATGTTTAGCAATTACTTCAGGCTCCCAGCTGTCACAGGGGTTGAAGGGAGAATTAAGCCTATTCTCTTTAGCTGTTCTGCTCTTTCAGAAAATTGTCTCTGATTTTTCTGTGTGGATAAATACAGGATCCTCAGGACCTGCAAGGTTTTCTGAATTCATATGGAGGGTATTTTGTTTAGGTGCTTGTAGACCAGTGGGTAGCTTGCTGCCATGCCACGGGGTCAGAGCGTGCTCTTGGTTTTGAGGAACAACGTGGGGAGCAGATAAGGAATCTTCTAGTACCCATTCATATGTGCTTAGCTGCAGAGAGATGGACAATATTCAGCACTTCCTTATGTGTTAGAACTCTCTCATTTAACGTGTTAGAGAAATATGACCAAGAAATATGAGCAAGAAGGACTTTCTTAATAATGAGGAAGAATCATCATGTCTATTTGGTTGACTTGTTGAAAAGCAGACAGTTTTACTTCTAATATTGAAAAGATGAGACTTCTGGCTATTTAATTTACTGTTTACTGATAAGAGGTGTGTACATGCTTCTGGCTGTGGAGGGACTGCCAGTTTGTGAAGCTAATTTATGTGTAAGAAGATCGCTTCTAGATAGGAGTAATAGCTCAAGGCCAGAGATATTGCTGTGTGGTCAGAAAACTTTACAGTTAACTAGGAAAAGTGCAAACTAGCACATGAAAAGAAAAAAGTAATCCAAGTGAGGAGATGATAGATTTGAGGGAGAAACACGGCAAATAAAGTAATGCAAAGAGAAACCTAAGGATGGGTGAGTAGGTGGCAGCTATGGTGTCATGTAACTGCAACAGGAGCCATTCTGGCTGGTCTGGGAACCTTGTTACCAAGCAGGGAGCAAACCCTTGTTCTGCTGGTACATCTTTGCAATTTAGAAGATTGGATTTTAGATACCATCTAGATTTTTGGCAAAAAAGATGGAGTCTTAACACCAATTGAAAGAACTGATGTGTTACAAACATTAAACAGAAGACAGATGACGAAGTTATTTATTTGGCTACAGCCAAAATAGTGGGATGAAATCAAGCCAGGTACAAGATGTAGGATGAAATTTTCTCATGGTGAGAGCTACTGCCTTTGTAAGTGGATTCCTGTGAAGCACTGAGCCCTCATTGCTGGGACAGTTGGAAAACTTGTAGGGATGAAAAGCTGTTAAAGCTCTAATAAAGAAAGCCAGTCTTTGTTCGGAGAGAGGGATGCTGTAGCTCCATGATGAGGACATTTTCCTGCTTAGGACGGTGAAGGAGCTTTCCAGTAGGCTAAATGAGGGATGCTTTATTGGTTCAGTCTTATTTCTTCATTGCTCCATGACTTCATTTTTAGATGAGCAGAAAGATGCAGTGACCACACTGAGGCTGCCAGAGCACCTGAGACACAGCCCCAGGAGGTGCCAGCAGCCCAGGGCCATCCTACAGGGCCTGCTGTGCATCTCAGTGGGGGAAGATTGTTCATGCAGTTCTAATAAGGACCATAAATTGGACCAAAATTTGTAACCTTGGATACTTGAGCAGATCGCATTCCAAAATTGGGATTGTACATGAAAGCACTAATGCTGGAAGCCTGTTTTTAACACACAGTGGATGTTGGGAAGATTGCCACTTGTAAACTCTGCTGGCAGTGATGAGTGACTGTCCTACCAATTAAATTGATCAAGTGCTTAGTTATGTATAATTTTGAAAGCTGACTTGAACCTCACAATGTTGCTCTGGAGTGAAGTGACAGCCCTTTCAAACAAACATTTTGTTACCAGTACACTGAGGGATTATTTAGTGATAGGACATTTATGGCTCTTTAATGGTCATCTTAGGGCAGTGACCTCATGGTATTCAGGATATCTTCCTTTATGAGCCTTTATGGGAAGCTCATTGATGGTGCATTAAGACTGTACCAAAATTGAACCTTTTTCAGTTCATCTGTTCTAGAAATTTCCTTCTATTTGTGTTTCCAACATTTTCTTTTCAAACACTATTTCACAGAATTGATATTTTCCTTTGTTGTGACTGTAAGCACAAAGCCTGTACCTGGTGCAGGAATGTAAACAGCCCCACTGTTTCACTTCTGGAAGTTGGAATGCTTCCCCAGTGCTGCAGTAATGTGATTTGAACAGTCAGTAGAATGTTATATAGTTCTTCTTTTCCTTTCTAGCCCCTCTTGGGAAGATCCAGCAATCTGTGAACGTACCTCCTTTTGCATCTTACAGCAGCTTGTAGATTTTGCTACACTGGTTTTGTTTTGCAGAAAACTGTTTATATAATTTCCCTTGGCCTTGGCTATTCTATCCTTGAGGGGGAACACTTGGACTTGAATTATTTGCTGGATGAATCTCAAGGTGTGTTTTTAATTCAAGTCCCGTGTTTAATTTAATACAGGATGTATTAGCTTGGAAACTTAAAAATAAAAGGAAATTTTGGGTTTCTTTTTCAAACAGCTATTCTAGGCATATATTTGGTGTTCTTACCCCCAAAGCCCATGCCTCTCCCTTGTTTCCTCCGTTTTTTCTCTTTTATCACCCTTGATACAATTAAATCATAGAATCACAGAATGTCCTAGAAGGGACCTTAATGATCCTCTTGTTCCACCCCCTGCCATGGGCAGGGACACTTTTAACTATCCCAGCTTGCTCAGAGCCCCATCCAACCTGACCTTGAACACTTCCAGGGATGGGGCAGCCACAGCTTCTCTGTGCCAGGGCCTCACCACCCTCACAGGGAACGATTTCTTCCTAATAGCTAATCTAAACCTATTCTCTGTGAGTCTGAAGCCATTCCCCCTTGTCCTGTCACTCCAGACCCTTGTTAAAAATGCCTCTCCAGCCTTCTTTAGGCTCCCTTCAGGTACTGGGAAGGTCACAATTAGGTAATCCCAAAACCTTCTTGTCTCCGAGCTGAAAAATCCCAATTCTCTTTCCCTTTCCTCATAGGAGAGCTGTTCCATCCCTCTAATCATCTTGCTGACTGGCTCCTACAGGTCAAAGCCCTTCCTGTGCTGGAGGGACCCCAGAGCTGGATGCAGCACTGCAGGTGGGTCTCACCAGAGCAAATTAGGAGGATTTTGTTGCATCAGAGGAAAACAGCTCATTAGTTTGTAATAGTTAGGCTTGGTTTGTGATTGTATGAACCACAGAAGGAAGAGGGAGATCTGACTGGAGCATAACTGTACCTTGGGCATCTCATTCTGCTGAGGGCAGTGCAGAGGGTGAAGCCCTGTGATGTGGAGCCCGCACCAGGCAGCTGCTCTCTGCTGCACCAGAGATCTGCTTATCAGGCACACATAGCATGGCTCCCTTGGCTTTGACTTTCATTCAGCTTCAATGTGCATTTTGCAGAGCAACTGTCCTCTTTGCCACCTCTGGCTGTAAATACTGAAAGAGGAAGAGCAGAATAGGAAGGCAGGTGGTCACAGACTGCTGGCTCTCACTGGGCTGGGCTGCTGTAACAGCACTTGCTGTTACAAATCACAATCCATGTCATTTGGCTCATGGAGCTAATCTGAAGTGGGCTGTAAACTTTTAGTAATTGCCTAAAATTAATTAAAAGGAACAAGGCCAAGATAACTAAAATCTGGAAGCCATAGGAGGCCCTTCTTTAATATTGCTGTAATATTCTGATAATGGATTGACCAAGGCTGTTGAGTTTGCCCAGCCCTGCCAAGCATTCACTGAGAGCCTTACTGGCAAAGGAGGTGATGAGGTGCTGTCTGCACATATTTTGTTCCAGGCTGGAGGCTGACCTGGACTTCTGCCACACAGCTTTGCCATGAGAGAGAAGCTCTTGCTGAGGGTGAATTTGGGTGAGTCCCAGCACTTTTTCTGTTCCCTGCAGGCAGGTGATTGAGATTTTTTTCAAAGCGGGATGAAGTGCGTTTCTCTCGGTCAGTACCAGTGTTAGAGTGAGATTGGCAATAGACCCGGCCTTAAAGGTTATGGACAGCTGCTAAAGCCAAGCCTGGGATGGGAGTGGGAAGTGGGACACCTGCTGCATTCAGTTCAGACTTTAGAGCAATCTCCTGTGTACAGGAAGCTTGAATATGGAATGCAAAATATCTCTGGCACCCATTCATCTCCGCAGGTTCCACTCTCCTCTGCTGCTAAATACGGCATGGGAAAGGGAGGGCCTTCCTGATGAGCGTTTTCCAAAGGATTCAGTCTGCTTCACAGGTTTTTATTAGTTACAGTGAGTTCAAAAATGGTTGCATCCTCCCAACAAGCCAAAGGGTTCTGGTGCTGTGCATTAGGCTGTGTACAAAACCCAAATGCCACAGGGCTGCTTCTGTTGTCATGGGGCGTTAATAATTCTGCCTGGGAGTGCTTGTGGGGGAAGCAAGAGACGGTGGTTGCTGAGAATAGGGAGACAATTTCAAGTAGGGAAAATGTAAGCACCAATTTTTTGATTGAGAATGGTGGTGAGCTCTGGAAGAAGCTGGTGGGGGGGGAGTTTCAGGAGTGTGGGTGGTTGAAATATTTATATAAATAATGCATCATTTATGTGAAAAGAAACAAATTGGATGTTTTCTTTCAGTAGCTAAAATCCCTCTACGAAGTTCTCAGGTTGAGTTCGATGTTGCCTGCTGAGTTAGAATGACAGCGTAAGTGGCAGAGGATGTTTGTGGGGAGAATACAAGGGATTTCAGAGCAGCCTGGTTTTACAGTGAGACACAAACAGATCTGCTTTCCCCGCAACTGAGGGGCGGGTCCCTTTCCAGAGCTTTCAGACAAGAGGCAGGGCAGGAAAACAAGCCTGCATACACTGTCTGTGACTAAAGAAAAAAAGCTAATGAGCATTCATGGGGGGAGGCATGGGGTTAGATTTACCCTGCTTTCAAAACAGCCGTTTAGGTTTTGTTCTCTTTCACGTAAACTCATGGGGTTGCTGTGATTAATCCCAGGCTTTTTGCTCTGCTCAGTGCCCTAATAAACATATAAATTAGCTCATTCCCTAAATGTTCTTTCATTTGCAATGAGCTCAGTTAAATAAAATGTACCAAATATATGTTCACTTGAAGCCTCTGTTGCTCACTCTAGGACTGCTCAACTTCCAGGGTGGGAATTGCTCACCATCTGCCATGATGTGATTGATACACAGCAGGATCTGCTCCAGAGCTGCAGTTTATGAATTTCTTACTTTTTTTAATCATTGAAGACTTGGGTGTGCCACATCTTGGAGGAGGAAGAGTTAAGATTTCCAGGTGGCAGAAGCAGGGTTGGTGAGGGCACACCCTGAGAGCCTTGCTGAGAGCTGGGGAAATGTGAAGCCCAAATGCTGTGCCTCCCAGAGCTGCAATTACCAAAACCCACCAAATTACCAAAAGGTCTCATATTTTGTACCTTGCCAATCCCTTACTCAGTGCCCAGTTAGTCATCCCTCTGTACTACATGTGCTGATTTACAGTTGCAGTGTGGCTGTAAGGTATCTCAGCTCTTTATGGTTTGTAGTCATACACTTAGAAATAATTACACAGGGTACAGAGAAGTGTAGAGCTGGGGAAAAATGTGTGCCATTCCTCCCACTGTGCTGGTGCTGCCAGGTTAGGTAGATAAACCTGAAGTAAGTTTTTGTTGAAGATGAATGCAGGAACAAGACCTTTTATCTCTGTGATTGTGACTTGGATGCTCGTAGTCTTCCTCTGAATTTAATCGCCATACTTCTGTCTCATCTTTGTTTGGTCTTGTCCTGCATTTATAGTGAAACATAATGGAAAAAGAAATCAGTGGAACAGGTTCTATGCAAACTCTTTCTGTTGTAAAAACAAGCAAAATATTTTTTGGAATCTGTCAGTCTTAAAGTAGTTTAATATAACCTGGTTCCATCTATATTATGTTAAAATAGCTTTGTTCTTTCTGTTTCTATTCTATGTAATCATAAATAATTTTCAATGACTTTGTATCCACTTCTATACTCTGATTTTCCTCACTAGTAAAATGAAATCCACTTATAGTTCTGAATTGAAATGATAGTTGAGTACTTCTAAAAAAAGATTGAAGGCATTTCTTTTGAGATGGGGGTTTTTGTTTGCTTGTTTGGCTTCTGTTGTTGACGTTTTCATTCAGAAGAGAAAAAAAACCAACAACACTATTAGAATTTCCCATATGACAGAAGTTCCATCTTTTTAAACAACTGAAGTATTATTCAGCCTTTGAATTAAGATTCTCAGAATAATGTAGTTATCAATTCTAAAGCTTAGTGTTGGCGGTGTATCTTTTTAAAATGGATAATGCGGATCTTCTCAATTACATTTTCATTGAAATTTATCTGCAAATGTCTACATGAAAGGCATGGTGAAATATCCTTCCCAAGGCTGCCATTTGCTCATGGCCAAATACAGGTTAGCAGATGCTTTGGCAAGGAACAGAAGTGAAAGCCACTATTAGGTGAACAATGCTGAGTGATGGCAGAGTTCCCTCATGGCAGAACTGGGTCTGCTCTTCCATTTCTCTCTTTTTCTCTGTATGCACAAGTCTGTATTTCTTGCTGCTTCAAATCTTATTTTATTTATAGAGCTTGTCTTTCATTATTCTGAGTAGAATATTTTATTCCAAGTAGAACATTTTGTTTGGAAAAGCTACAGCCAAACAGAAGGGCTGCAGATTCTGACCTGTGACTTCTCCATCATTTTACATCATGCAGTCGTTTATATTTTCAAAAAGAGGCAGCAGAATGGTGTCAATAGATATGTAATGGCTGTACAATTTTGGCATAAATAGGTGATATGCAAGGAATGTAAAGATCCAGCTCGTGTTTCCCACCTAAATGCTTTCATGTTTGTGGTGCTTTTTCTTTATAGCATGTTTAACCTTTGTTCCCAATGCCATGCAAGTGTTTAATTTTAAAATCTGGGATGGGCTGGAATACCTTTTATAACCAGAGCTCTAATATTAATTAATTAACAATTAACTATTAAGGATTACTAAATAATTATAAATTATCATATCACGATAATTTAATAAGTAATAATAAATAATAATTTAATAAACAATAATAATTTATTAATTATAAATAATGTTACTTACTATTGTTTAACTGGGTATATAATGGCTGAGGTCAATAGGACCATTTTCAGTGCAAATTTTTCTAGTAATCTGTAAGATGAGTCCCTGTATGTGTGATCTGTTGGTCCATGTTCCTGCTCTTCACAACCTCACCTCAGAACCAGCTGCTTGGAAATGCTACTAGTCCCATTCAGGAATTGGGATGGCAGTTTTTCATTTGCTAATTACATTTTGTCAGCCCCCAGGTCTCACTTTCTCCTCTCTGGCGTAGTTGTGTCACTGACATGTTCAGGAATCTGATTTTAATGTCTTTATTTCCTTGGTATGCCCTATGGGTGGCCGGTTTAGTCTCAATTTACAATTTGCATAATTAACTCTGAGCTTTGAGGGCACTGAGCAATTCACTCGTGGCAGATGCCACTTTTTGGAAGATGTGCACTTGGCTGGCACAGAGCTTTCATTTTGTTTATCTGGGGGTTCAGCAGCTGCAGTCCCAGCACTGCAAGAAGTTGGAGTTAGTGTTTGAGGGGTGGAGGCTGAAGGTTTGGAAGTGTTGGAGCGTGAGGAGGAGGCTGGTCCTGCTAGGGAAGAGGGATCAGTAGCTGGTGCCTGACCAGACAGGAGTCAGGCAGCAGACAAGGCACAGGGGTACAGTTTGGTGCTAGAGGAGCTACAGGATTTGGGAGCTAACAGGATCCCAGCTGTGTGTTTAAAGGCTTTCTGGATTCTGGAAATCAAAATGACCACAGTACAAGTGGGCTGCAGGGTTATGGGTAAACCTAGAGATAAATGTGGGAGTGTTGTCAGAGGCTGTGAAACAGGAGCTATGTAGTCCCAAGATTTTATTCTGTACTGTTACCTGTCTCCTGGTGGTTCTAATAAAAGTGATACCTATCCTTAAAAATAGCTTCCAGCAGAAACAGTAAAGTAAGAGAAAAACCTCGTTGCTCAGTGCAGCAGAGTTACTTGTGGGTGTAGCATCCCTCATGTCACAGTAAAGAGGAACTGCTCATTATTTTCTGTGGGCTTGAATTCACAGGGCTTTGAACGTGTGAAGGTGCAGGAGGGAACAATTGCAGGAATTGTGGGCTGTTCTTCCTGCAAAGTTCAGTACAATGCCTCGCTTCCCTGAGGTGGCCCATGCAAAGGTGAGCCACAAGCCTCCTTCCAGTGCAAGGCACAGGCTTGTGTTCTCAGTAATGACATTCTCCATGAGCATCTCTTTAAATGGGTCCTGTGATGGCTGCAGAAGAGGAAATGGGCTCTTGGGCTCAATCCAGTGCCTCTGACACGTGTGCAAGAAGATTTTCAATTCACAGAATAATGCCAACTTACTGCTCCTTCTGAGCTTTGGGATCAAGTGGCAGGAATACGTGAAAAGGCAGAAATAATTTGCAGGCTTCAGAGAGATTTACAAGTGCAATTATTTGTATGTTTGTAATTGTTTGGGCTGAAATCTACGCCTAAGGACTTAACACAAATTATGCCTACCCTGCTGTGAGCATTCAAAAAGTTTTTGTCTGGCTTCCAGCAAGAAGGGTCATGTGTAATTCTAATTAGAAATTATTCTAGGTTGCTGTAATTAATTTAGTAATCTGTGCTAACTGTGAGCATATCCAGCTACTGCTAACTGACCTTAGCCTTGTATTTACTAGATAATGGCAACTGTGAAAATAACAGGCTTTGTCATTTCCCTTCTGAGTTGGTAAGGAATAAGAAATTAATCTTTCCAAAGAACTCAGGAGTGGATGCTGAAACATGTTTTGTATATGTAATTTCATCTGACCTCTCAGGATGAAGTGATGTGTATGTTGAATTAGCTCCAGTCACATCTGGTCACCTTGTTCTTGCTTTCTAAAACATAATGTTGAAGGATGGAAGCATTATGGAAGGAGGGAATGCAAACAAGGCTTTCAGTATCACGAAAAGCCAGCATTGCTTCTCAGAGAGAGAGTGAAGAGCAAGGCAAAATGACAGTATGAAGATGTAAAGCGAGATTAACTACAAATTTGAATGCAATCAAATCTTGCTCTCCTGACAAGGTTTGAACATCTGCAAGAAGATAAAACAAAATCTCAATTTCAAGTTATGCAGGAGATTTAGAAGTAATAATTCAGATGCAGCACATTTCAAGGAATTGATTTCCAGACAGACTGTCTGTTACCATAAAATATAGTCAGATTAAGGATAGATTTCTGCTATTTCTTGCATTGATTTTGGTATAGCTTTGTTCTTGCTTTTTTAAATAGTAAACCAAAGGTACTTGCATGAGATCAAAGTGTTGTGGTGTGCAGAGTTTGAAGTCAATATCCAGCAATTGATCTTGTCAAAGCTCAGAAAAGTCTTGAGTTCTATAGGAGTTGTGATATTCCAGCAACCTATTTAAAGAGGAGACTAGAATTAAAATAGCCTTATGACAGTAGTACGGTGTTCCTGTCTCTGTGTACCCCAATAAATGTGCTGAAGTAGCTGCCATAGAAAGGCTGTGGCTCAGCTTGTGCCTGGGGAAGGGGGTTGGGCCTAAACAGGAGCTTGCACTCCCTCTGAGGAGTGTAAGTACATAAAACTACAGGTTTTGTCTGCACTTGAAAAATGAAAAGTAACTTTTCAGTAATCTTCAAGCACAGGTGGCTTCACCTCAACCTTCTGTTAAAAAAAAATCTGTTACATATGGAATATGGTAATATATTTCTTCAAGCAAAGTCAAACTACAAAATATAGCATTAAGAGATGCTTTTTGTCCAGGAAGGCTAATAAATACACCCATTGTCTTCTCCTGTGCATAGCTGGTAGAAATTCCACACATTTGAACCCTACCAATGAGATTTTCTTGTGCTGTGATGCTGGGAATTGGTTATCCTACTCCCAGACTTTCACTGTGGGAGCAGTGGCACGGGCTGCTGTCAGGGCTGGCGTCTGCAATTTCAATCAAGGGGAGCTGAAATTTGCTCTCAATATGATAGTGTGGCTTTGTAGTTTCCTGACTGACACTTGAAAACCATTTATTGCTAAAACACAGCACAGCAGAAGAGGCAGAGGAACTGATGAAATATGAATTGAGACTGTCATAGATATCAATGGGAGCAAGTTGTTTGTTGTTCTGATGCAGCTAATTGGTATTTCTGTGAGGTATTTCTGCACAGATTGAAATGTTGAAAGTGAAACGTTATAATTGAGATGGTTTTGTCCTTATTTGCCAAATCACTCGGTTGCTTTGCAGCCTGCTACAGAAATGCTGCTCTCCAGCATTTCTCTACAGCAAAACTGCAGTTTGCACCACAGTAGTACCGGTCTGTGCACCTTTTTAATTGGTATCTTACCTAAACAGGAGGGGAAAACATTTCTTCCTCGTTTTATGTCTATATTCAAGATCATGGGATTAAAAAAGATGTCCTGGATGACCAAGTCTTGTACCTTGCTGTCATAGCCACTACATCCTACAATCTCCTTTGTAAATGTGTTTATTCCATCTTAAAAGTGGCTTATGTGTCTCCATTTCCTTTTGTCTTGACTGTCCCAGGACATCATTGCTCTACTGATCCTCCTAATTTTCAGTTTAAAATCAGCCACTGTATTCCCATTTCTTGGGAATTGTCTTTCATCTTGAGCAGCACTTACTCCTCACAGGATTTCAGGTGTTTGTGGGAAGCAATCATGTCCTGCATCCCAGTCCCTAATTTACCAGACTGATTGCACAAGGGCAATCTGTAACTCTCCTCTTGGTGAGGAGGCTGCTCTGCTTTCCACTCCTGTTCACCATTTTAGATTGGATTATATTTTTTTTTTCATACGGATGATCAGGACTGTAGAGTGCCAACTCTAAAAGAACATTGAAAATCAAATTGCCTTTTGTTTCTAAAATTTTTGGAATGCACGGTCTCCCAGCATTTACTGATGTTGCCAGAGATTTGTAAGCTGCTGGAGAAAAATATGCATGCCATGGGAAATAAGTGCATGGCTTGTTGCTGAGATGTGAGATAACATTTCCTTTATGCTTTAAGGGGGGGGAGTAGGAAATGCTGTCCCTGATAAAGCTGAAATACATCTGTATCATTGGTAAGCTTTGAAATTACACTTTTAGCCACTGAAGCAGATAACAGTTTTTCTTAAGATTGAATTGAATGCATGGTTTTATCTTTTGCTTGTCAGATAAAGTTGAGTACCTGATTACCTGGAATTCCTGTTTTCAAAAGTATTATCTGGCTTCTCAGCCGGGTTCTTTGCAGAACTAGTGGTGGAAGGAAAAGCCAACCTGGTTGTGCCATGATACTCAAGGGGCACCTGGAGCTCACTCATCAGCCAAATCATGTCAAAGAAATGCTTTTTCCCCCCTCTTCACAAACTTCAGTATCTTGGCTTTCTGAGATTCAAGATAAGCTTACCTTATTTCTGCAGCAACGTTTTCTTCTACACTTTCACTTACAAATTTAAAAAAAAAAAAATCAGCCCTCGACAAAAGGTTTGATTTTTTAAAGAGAAGTGTCTCTGCTTTCTCAACAGTATACAGACCTTCTCAGAGCCCAGGCTAGGTCCAGAGTGTACCAGATTATAGTAAGAAATTATTTGTGACTAAACAAGTACTGAAGCTATTTCTGAAAGCGATTTCATCTGTACAAAAATCCCTCTACCAAATCCCAAATGTGGCCCCCTCAGCAAAGAGAACCAAAAAAATTGTCCCCAAGCCCCCTTGAAAGGATGAATGCACAGCTAGAAAAATGGGAACCAGGACATTTCTCTAAGTAGATCATTTAGTAGGTGCACTTCATAAGAAAGTTTTCTGAAACTTCATGCATTTTCCTACCTGGCTTTCTGCAAAAGCATTACTTAAATTAACCTGGGGCTGATCTGATTCCCTCAGAGGGACAGTGACTGAGCAAGCTCTCGCTCCTCAGGCTGTGTAACTCTGCTACTGTGTGATTTTCTGTATGGCAACATCAGGATGAGTCACGAGAAGTAAAACAGATAAACCTGAATTGAACCCAGTCACAAAGACAATTTCATCTCCTTTTATAGCAATAGAATCCCTCTGTGATATAAAGGATCAGGACAACTGAAAAACAGCACTAGTACTTTCTGTTTAGTAATTAATTTCTGTAGTTCCCTAACATTTCAAACATATGATTGTTCAACGTATGAAGGAAAAAATAGATGAAAATATGGTAAGATTATCTGCACTCTGAGCAAAGATGTCTCAAATGGTTATTAAAAAGTACAAAGCTTAATCAGCTGACAATCACATGCTGAGAAAGTACAAAAGTAATTGTTCTGACAGCAATATCCGGAAATAAGGCATACATTTTGTGATGGATCATGTTATGGAGTTCTGTGCTTTGTTTTTCTTGGTTTTTAATTTTTTTTTTTTAATTTAACCTTGAGGAATGAATTTTCAAAAGCCTCACCTAGTTCTTTGCTTACATAGAGCAGTTACTTTCCATTTTATTTTACTTAGTATAATTTTCCATGACTGCAATGAGGGCTGAGATAGCCTGGAATAATGGAATGGAGTGAGCAATTTGTTCTTTGAAATCTGCTTTTGGTGGTTGCATTTATGTGAGCAGGCAGTCATTCTCTTTGCAGGGCTCATTTTGATGTTGCCTCAGATAGTTACGTACAGCATTAGTAGTTGTACTTTTTCTTACAAACTTAGAGAATCTGATCATCCTTATGCAAATTTTTGGATACATTTTGATGAAATTAATTCTAATTTATACATTGCTCTGTAATCGTACTTCATGCTTTTCTCAAATGGCATTGAAGAATTTAAGGCATTTAATATCTGAGCTGGGTAATCTCTTCATTGTGATTTATTTTTTTCATTATTTTTATCACATCAGCTCAGCTACAGAACATACATTAATGTCATAAACTTTTAAAAAATGTTTTTTGAGCTTATTAATGAAATAGTGGTATAAATCATTTATGCATTTCCTTATGCTCTTAAAGTGATTTTTACAAGAAGGAATATAGATTGTACATCCCTGAGAATAGAGGAAGGAGGCCCCAGTAGGATTGTCTGTTGCATAAAGCTCTGTTCTGAGTGGGATTTTGAAATATAGCTAAGGAACCATCTTTCAGTAGTTTTAATTTGTATTTTGTTTGGACTTCTTACTCTCAAGAGCCCTGCCTCTGGCAACTGGTAAGTTTTCAAAAAGATCATTTTCAGAATATTTTTCAACAAAATAAATTTCATTAATTTTTTACAACAAAGCTGCTGATTCAATGTCAGTTTTTAAGCATGGGAGCACTTAATCATTCTTAGTTACTCTTTAAAACCTTTCTTGCTTTCTTTGTTACTAGAAAATGTGATATAAATAGCTGTCACTTCAAAGGCTTCCATTGTGTCTTGCACAAAGTTCAAGGCTAGTTTCATTCTTACTCTGCACTTTCTTCATTCTTACTCTGAGTAATATGTAAAATACAGGAAATATTTAAAATGTTTTCTAATTCACTTTGTATGTTTTACATTGGATTAGTTTTCTTCAGTTACTGGATGGATGGAAAATTATTTCTTAAATTACTTCTAATTAAATTTTACATCTGTAAAATTTAAACCCATGTGGCATAATAAAGCAGAAAAAAAACTTGCTCAGAGAAACACAAGAATTGAGCGAGATAAATATTGATAAATCACTGAGAAACAATTTTTTCATTTAATTATGTGCAAAAGATCACTTTAAATGGAATGTATACTTGGTGTACCAGTGTTCTGCTATAGTGTTTTCAGTTTTAAGAATTTGTCATTCACAACATGAACGTTTTCAATTTTACAATTGAAACTTAAATAGCATGCCAAAATCATGAAATTTCCTTCCTTTAGTGAGGAATAGAATACAAAGCTGAGTGGCCATGACATGTGGATAGAAAAAGAACTCTATAACTCCCAGAATAGTTATAAGAGTAGGTATGAATTTTATTCAGTGCTGAGGTGCATGGGGATATCTCCTCCAAAAAAGCATGCACACCTTTGAGATTTGGTTTTCTCTTTTTGTCTTTTACAGACTAGGGTTACATGATATGCCTAATACATATTCATTTCCTAACCCCACCTGTGCTCACTTCCTATTACAATTAGCTCCATGCCCCTTTTAATCTTTTGTCTATTTATGGGACTTTAAGTTCGTTCTTTCTGGCTTGGGTCTGAGGAATTCCTTTTATTTTGTGGTGCCTTTGCTTCTTGTTTGTGTATTCTAGCTCCTTATCTTGCAGTTTGACCCGTTTTCTGTTGTGGATCAGAGTGTCAAGGTATGACTTTTGTCAAAACTCTCCTTTTTTAGAGATGCTTTTAGTCAAGCATTTCCTTTATGTTTATTTCCTAACTCCTAATTACTCTGTTTCAGCCATTACCTGTGCCCCTTACAACATAGAATCTGAGAGAGTAATGTGCTTTTGAGCAGACACACCATTTTGGGAGCCTATTGTTATCAATACAGTGAAATGCTATTGTGAGCACATGAAGAGTAAAGTCTGCTAAATCCATGGAGAACTTTGTTCCTGGAATTTTGGAGAATGTGCTATAAAATATACATCTCTAACAAGAAAAATATCTGAGGAAGTAAAATCAATGAGAGGTAATGTTGAGGATTTCTAGTACTGGAAAGTACTAAATGTTATAAGGCCCTAAAGTTTTCTTTCAGATGAATTTGATAATAAATTAGATCTCGGTTTGCTATGGTCAGAAAGAGAGAAATCAGTGATGGCTGAAGCAGCAGCCAAATTACAGTGTAAGAGCTGCTCTGATGGGAATATATGTATCTTCCTTTCCTGGGGTTAGTATAGTTGGTACAGTCTTAATGTTTCCCGTGGTGCCATGTGGACCTGGCCATAAAATGCAGCTATTTCCCATTGATTCCTTTAGTTCTGCCCTGGAGATCCTACCCCCCCCACGACAGAAGCAGGTACAGACTATTTCCTTATTTATATCAACATCCCATTGTCATGTTCAGCATCTCAGTGCTGAAACAGCTTTAATTGCCCTGACAACTGAACATGCTGAAACTCAGGGCACTGCTGGATGTCACACTTTACCTGCCTGCACTTCACTTGCTGGGGCTGGTGTGGCTCAGGGCAGCAGCAGAATGAAAGCTGATAAGCTTTGCAGCTGTCCTGAAGGGATGTGCAGTTAAGGCAGTTGTTTTGTGGGGGATGCTGAGGTAAGTTCCTCTGGAGGTCCATATTCTGTACCAGCAAGAGACAAATTGGATCCCGACAGATTTCTTCCTTTTACACTTCAGCTAAAGAAAAATAGCTTTTTATGTGGCGCAGCGTTAGCAGCTCTGGGGAGTGGGATGGGATGGGAGGGAGAGGGGTAGGAGCAGCAAGTAAAGGCACAGGGTAAATGTGAGCTCCTGGCTTCATTTGCAAAGCAAATTGGCATTTGTCGTTATAGATAACGAGTCAGATAACAAGCAGGACTGTGGGCAGGTAGCATAACGAGGAGAGGCAAGCAGGATTATGGAGGAAATGTCTATAGGAATTGACAGAAGGTTTTCCAAGTGGAGACAGGTAAGACTTTTATGATTTGGAGTTATCACCCAGTATGGAATCTAGGTTGGCAGAATAAATGGCTGGAAACACACAGACAGGAGGGGAAACAGCAACAGTGCACATTAGAAACAGTAAAATCCTATTAGCAATGAGCAATGTCAGTGGGGTTTGTGAAGGTTTCAAACATCTGTGGTCTGAAAAGTCAGACTGGAACATTCAGGGAAACAAATTTTCAGACAAATGTAATAACTTGATTTTTTTCTTTCCTTTGGAAATATTGTAATCAGCCTTTTTCACTCCAAAGAGTTTTCTGCTCGTGGGAAAAAGAAGGAACTCCAGAAGAGCAGCATATTGAGTGTGAAATGAGAGAAGCTTCTCTTCACCACTTAAAAGGTAAAGCATTTTGAGCTGGTAAGAACAAAGTCTATTGAGTGATGACTCTGAAGACTGTGATTACACGCAGAGAGAAAAAATGAAAGGAGGAAAAATCATGCTAAATAAGATGCTTCAGAGGAAACATTTCAGATGATGGATACCTATGCTGTTCTTTTGCAAGCATCAACGGTCTGCTGTTATTAGTGTTAGATGAATCAACCCTGGAACAGATTAAAACTGCCACTATCCCAAGTTCAAGTGTGTGCATAAGAATTTCAGAGCACTGTCCTGCACGAGGGCATGCCTTTTGAAATTATAATTAAAATAGATGGTCTTCCTTTCACAATGATCCAGAAACCCAGAAACTACAGTAGCAGCTTGCTGGCTCCTCAGCAGCTGCTGAAGCCCCTTCACATGAGCAGGCAGTGTGGCTCTGCCAGCACAGAGCTCAGTGCAGGTTAATCTGTTTGGCCATATTATTGCTGCAGTCAATCTGCTTCTGGTTACCAGGCTGAAAGCAGCTCAGAGACCTTTATACCCTGACACACACTGCAATATTGCTGTTGGTTTCCAAGAACTCTTTATGAACCTGTTATAGTTGGTAGAGCTGTGACGTTGGCCTGGGAGCTATTTCCTCTGGTACAGCATCAGCCAGATTCTGCACTGTCTCTATATAGACTCTCGTGGTTAGGTTCTTTCTCCCCTTGAACTGAAATTGATGAGGGGGAGGCTGTTTTTTCTTTTGTTTGGACTTGGTTGTTTATTCTTATCTGCATTACATGTATACAAGGTACAAGGAGCTATGTGCACTAAGAAAGGTGCAAAATGGCTAACAAAGTATTTTCTTCAAGGTCTTTTATATGTCCATTTACTCAATTAACAGATGCCAAGTAAATTATTTTTCTTAGTGACCCAATGACCCAACACTTAGGTGCTGCACTGCAGCATTCTCTATCCAATCACTTACTACTACCCAAAAACCTCTAGAAGAAGAAGATGAAGAAGAAAGAATGAGGACAAGAGATAACACCGTAAATCCTCCATCCTGTCTTCTGTTCTCTAAACTACTTTAAACTCCAAACTTTAACTTTTTCACCCAGTGACAAAATAAACTCTTTAATTTACACATTTACACTCCTAGCTTTTCTATTTAACCTTAACAGTTGTTTTCAGGATGTTATATGAAATGCAGTGCTGTCTTGGATGTCAGAGCCAGGTATCAGAGATAAGGGCACAGTCTCTGTGCCTCTAACTCCAACACCGCACTTTGCTGTTTTGCAAGTCTGTGTGAAAGCTCAGAAGGAAGGGAAATAAAGTTGTATTTTTATTTTAGCTTTGCTCTTATGGACTCATGGTAGAAAAAGTCTCTTGCCATTAAACCAGAACATCTGAAGTGAAGGTGCTTGGATCAAATTGTTTGGGAATCAAACTGCATTTTTGATGTGAGATGTGACATGTCACTTCAAAACTTCATTCTAATGATAAGTGGGTCAACTGACCCAAAAAAGACACTGTATGGTGTTTGACTGTGAGGAGCAAAGATTTGTATTGAACTTTGCTTTAGGTTCTTTCAAAGTGTTGGAGACTCAGAACAGTACAAAGGAACCCTGGTGTTGGGAAGGTGTTGAGACAACAGGAGGAATGTGTTTAGTGGGTGTGGCTGGGAATGGGGTCAAACTGGTTACTGCTTTCAGCTGACCAGCATGGGCTTGGGGTTTTGTTAATTTTCCCTAATTAAGGGAGCCTCTGCAGCTCTGGTCACAGCCACAGGAAAGCAATTGCCAGTTTGCTGATGACTTGCCGAATCTGCTGTGCCTCCAGATGGGGAGGAAAGCCAAAATCTGAATGTTTAATAAACGCAGGTTATGCACATGAGAGATGGTTGAATGAAACTGTAAGCAATTAGTGTTCTATACTCTGTGTGCCCCAAGGAGCAAGAGAAATCTCCTCGATGTAATACAGCCTGGAAAATATAAAAAGCCTTTGTGAAGCTGAGCTTGGACTTCTGGGGGTTCCTGACTTATCAGCCATCAAAAACTTGGGCTTCTCTATTGACGCCAAGCCTTTTACAGTTGCTTACCCTGGAGTTGTACAGTCTTGTTTCTGATCCTGACACATGGTTTAGGGGGATGAACATGGGGCAGAACAAGTTATTAGGAGAGAAGTCACAGCAGGAAAATGTGCTGACAACTCTGAAAAAATGGGTCCTGTTTTAGACCTTGTCGTTGCTATTAGCAGTCTGTCAATGACTGCGCAGCTCAAATGAAAGTAAGCCAGGGTAACAGAACTGGTTTTCCAAACAATTTACTTTGTTTTTTTCTTGTTTTGGTTACATCCCAAGGAAGTTCTCCTGTTGCTGTGGCTGTGAAAGTCGATATCTGGACGTCAGAGAAACAAATATATTTTCTTATGTAGCTTTGTTAAATAAACAATAGGCATTTAGTAGCCAAAACAGCAGATCAGAGGCAACCTATTTGTGTTATTTTAACAATTCAAAAATGTCTATTTGAAACAGCTTTTGAATAGTTGGAGACTCTTTAATATAAAGATATTTGCATAGTAGTTAGCATTATTTGTAATATTATATTTAGTTTGGAAAAAGGTGCCAAATAAAAGGTGAGATTTTACCAAATGTTCGCTTCAAAAAGGAAATTCCTGGGACTGACTGATCCCTGAGTCAGTGTCAGTGAATGTTATAGAGGCTGACTCAATTGTACAGACCAGCAGCCAAATCATATTTAGAGGAAAAAAAATATCCAAGGCATGCTGGTTGAATTTAGTTGCTTTTCTTCACCTGTGTGCACTTCAATTTTAGGGGCAAAAAGTCTTGTAAAGTGAAGAAGTTGATAATCTGCAGTCTATGAGAGAAAAGGAAGGAAAGCCAGCAGCACATAGTGAGCCACAGGTGTTTTAATTCTTGCATTCATCTTTACTGGATTTTCTGGGTATACAGGCAGTACACACATTTTTACAGTTAGGTAGTCTCCTTCCTGATTACACCATGCCCTGGTCAGCCCAAAATCTGTGCCTCACAGTCACTTTCTCCAGTTGTTCTGGGACCTTTCTCCTTGACCTTCTGTCTCACATGTCTGGCACTAGACTGTTCTGCAAGTTTGAATGGGATCTAGGCAAATAAGAGGTCTCTGACCTTCCATTTTTTTTCCATTCTCCATGCACTTACATACATCTGTCTGTGTCTCTCTCTTACTTTAAATGACCATATCTCTCCCCTTTGAGGAAAAAGAAATTGGTGCTCTCTTTAATGCTAGCTCACTTATTGTGTTTTAAGCTGACCATTACAAACCTCTTCATTGAGTGACAACCCCTTTGGTAGCCTTTGCAAATTTCACTTTGATGGAGTGTGTTGAGAGCTTTGTTTAACACAGTGTAAAGCCTGCACTAGGGTACAGCTCTCAGGGCATCTAGCAGACTCGAGACTCTAAGTCTGACTCATCTTTATTGGGCTTCACAGTTTCTCAGACATCTTGCAGTGTTATCAGAGCTAATGTACTTTCCTTTCAGATGTTTTCTCTTCTTAACCTTACAGATTGTTAAGGTCCATTTGGCATCTGTGGTAGAAACGTGATTTTTCCCACTGTGATTTTCCCATGCACCCCACCTTTTCCTTTCCCAATAAAATGGCTTAACCATACAGCCTTGCTTTGTTTTTCTCCTGAGAAGCTTGTGCCATGGGCTCCCTTCTTGCCCAGCTGACAGCTGGGCCGGTGCTTCACTTGGCCCTAGGACTGCCTGGGGTGTCTCTCCAGCAGCAGATCATTGGCCTGATTTGTGATTCCGTGTTGAAGCCACAAAGGGCTGGCAACAGGCTTCTGTCTGGTTGGTTGATCTGTGTGTTACAGCTGACTTCTTGTTCCTAGTCAGATGGGAAATTGTGCTGCCTGTCCACTGCTGGAGGGTGCTGCCAAATGGTGCTTCAGACAGCTGCTTCTCCTCACCACAGAAGCAGAGGCATGATAGATAAAATGTGGATGCATCTGATCTGATTTGGAGGCCCTTTCTGAAGGGCCTTTATCATTGCCTTGGTGATATCAATACCCTAAAAAGTGGGAAGTGGTGCTCTGACACCCCACCTTTCATGGGTGGGCTTCCCAGATGCTGTGGGGCTCACACAGCCATGTCACCCCTTTTCCCCAGTGCCACTGGCAGGAGAGCAGCCAGGCTGTAACATCCAGGAAATGCCCTCCTCTGCTGTCTCAAGCTCCTGAGAGAAGCCTGCTATTCCTTCATTTATTTTGCAGGAATCTCAAGGTTGGATAAAACTCAGTCCCTGTGAGTACTGTGAGTGCTTAAATTATTCTGGGCCATGCCTGCACCTGCTTCTGGCTGTGCACAGAGATTATGAGAGTTAACTCCCACTTAAAAATCACTTCGAGGGGCAAAAGCTTTCTCTACTTTGTTACTTTCAATTAATTTCTGAACATCTGTGAGATAACCTTGAGAGAGGCTTAGAGGAGTATAAAGATTCTTGACAAACTGTTCTCAGGTGAAATAAAAAAACTAAGTTTTCTCGGAGATGAGATGCATCTTCATGAGATGCTTTTCTTACTGTTAAACAATGGTATTCATTGTCAGTGACAAGCTAGTTTCTCAAAATAAACGTGTGTTTATCTTTCAGCAATTATTACTGTAACTGCTTTGTATCAGTGATGCATTTTTTTAAATTAAGGAGTTAGACAATAAGGCAGCAGCTCAGTAAGTGGAATAAAAAGGAGCACAAAAGCTGAAATCATGAAATGCTTGAGAAATGTTGGTTTAGTTGGTTTGGTTTTGGAGGAGCTGAAATAT
Organism: Cyanistes caeruleus; assembly: GCF_971803275.1. Lineage (NCBI taxonomy): Eukaryota > Metazoa > Chordata > Aves > Passeriformes > Paridae > Cyanistes > Cyanistes caeruleus. Next base: position 78,630,658 of record NC_141705.1, read on the forward strand.
CACTGCTATTGAGTAACAATGTGCAAAACAAAGCCTTAATTTACATTCCAAATTCCCTATCTGATTATGCATAGGGGAGTTTGAATCTATATGTTCCTTGGTATTACATCTGACTTTTATTAATGATTAGGACAAAGAACTGGAGTTGAATTGAATTGTTCAAATTCTCTGAGCACACTATGTGGAGTAGGTGCCAGAAGTGTGTGGGAGAATGAAAAGCTCAGTATTTGCTTGAAATGATCTTTTCTAACAGGAGGAGCAGTTTGAAAAGAAAAAACATTCATCAACAGGTCCAAATTCCAAGCACAGTGCTTAGGAATAGCAGTGGCATAGGGAGAGCTGGCTGTGGAGTGTTTCTACAGAAATGGATGGCAGTTTTTGGGAAATTCTGTAAAAATAAAAATGCTCTTGAGGCACGTGCATGAGATTCTTAGCCTGGGTGGGAGATGAGTGAGTTGTTCTGCTTAATTAGGGCTTGTCCTAGGGGATGTGGTACCAAAACCTAGAGCACCTGGGTGCCAAAATCCAAGCCAGCTGTGCACTAACTGAGGACTGTGTAGACAGAGGAAAAGAGTTGTTGAAAATGTGAAAACATGACTTATGACAAAGATGAATCAAATTGATGTTCTTCAGCTTGAAGAAGAGAGGATTTAGAGAATCCATCCTTTGCTCCTAATTACAGACTGTTGCAGTGTGAAAGAGAATGGCTTGTTCTGCCTAGCTGCTCTAGGTAAAGCAAGTCATGAACAGGCTTAAATTGAAGGAAATTAGAGGGTGCTTCCTTGGAATTTTCAAGAATACAGAAATGTTAACAAGGATTGGAATGACTGAGATCTGTCAGGCTCTGAAGCCTTTAAGAACAGGGTGTAGAAATACATGTCAGGAATAATGTGTGCAGCTGGTCATGCCCCAGGGCACAGAAAAGGAATCCTTCCCAAGCTCACACTTTGGCCCTGAATTCTGGGAGTCTTACTGCCTGTGAAGCAGTGTTAGGCAACAGGAGCATGAGCAGACTGAGTGATGTGTATGTGGTAAAATTTATCAGCTCTTGATAAATGATAACTTTCCTGTAAGTCACTTATACACATCCTTGGCCCCCTTGCCAAAATCTGTTGCTTTCTCCACCTCCAAATGGCAGTTGCTCTCCTTAAAAATGAAGAATCTACAGTTGCTGAGTTGCTTGTGATCTCAGCAACCACACATCTCAAATGGCCTTTCTCATTCATCTCCCAAACTGAAACGAGATGAAGGTAGGTAGTGAGTTATTAAAAGCTTATTTGGGAAATAAAATCTAACCAGGTGGAGTTGGAGTCCTGCCTGCTCTGTGCTGGTGTGTGTTTGCAAGTCTGCTTCAGGCATGAAGGTTGTGCGCTCCAGAGAGCTGAAACTTAAATCAAGTGTAATGGCTACTGCTGGTTTTCAATTTTTATGCCTTCCAAAAATGCTGGCTATTTCCTCTACACCTACCTACCTACCTATTAGGCAAGCTGGATTTACTCTTCTGTGGGGTGACTGACTTTTGAAAGGTTCTTTCAGGCAGTAAGAAACTCAACATGAATATTTCCTGGAATAAATGAATCTGTTAGGCTTTTCTTTCCATTCAAAGGACAAAGTTCTAGTTCTTCAGGCTTTTAGTATTAAGAGACTTTCTTCAGTTACCTTTTTGTATAAACTGAACAATATTTCTAATTTTTCAGTGAAGGCTCTGACCTCTTTAAGGTCTCTGGAAGAACTGTGAATCAGATTTTATATTGAAAATTTATTATGAAATGGGTAGGTGGCCATAAAATGCATAAAAATCATTGTTAGATGAACTATTCACTGCAACACTCGAACAAGTTGCTAATGTTTCACTCTTTTGATCTCTTTTATGTGGTAAAGAAGACAATATTTTTCATATTTTGATAACTGCATTCTAAATTCATAAAAGTACAAAGAAACAGGACTTTAAAAGCAGAGCCACAGCAATGTGGGCTTCAGAACTCATTAGGAGGGTTATGGGAAATTCAGGCTGCCTTTCACTCTGCAGCTGGCCCAAAGATAAGGAGTAGTTCTGAAATTGCTAGTGTCGAGTACGCTGCATCCTATTAACTTGTTTTTTAATGCTGTATTAATTTGGAGCAGGAATCCTCTGTAGTTAAATAAAAATGGTTTGAGTTAGGTGAGGAGATCAGCTACCCAGGGACAGGAATAAGCTGAAGATGAAAAGATTCACTTTGTCCTCCTTCTGCAGGTCAATGATAAAATTGCTCCAAGTTCTTGACTTGCCAAACGCACCCTCAGTTGCCCTGAAGTAAAACCTTAATCTTCACATACCCACTGGAATCACGGGAGAAGGTGAGTTGAATCTCCATGTGTGATGACACCTTCCGTGTTCACTCTCACACTTTCACCTCACCTTGTCTCGCTGTGTTTCCTTAGACTTGTATGAAGTCCATTCATTCTCCTGGCAGTGTCATGGCTCTAAGCAATACTCAGGATGCCTTTCATGTTTTCCTTCATGTTTCCTCACAGGGAATGACTAGCATCTTCATCTGTTTCATCACAGAAAAGGTGTTGCTTTACAAAGCAAATAATGTCAGGCTTAGGAAGGGTGTGAGACTCTATTTTAAGAAGCAAGCTAGCTAACTTGATAAATGCATCTCTCACTCCAGGCACAACTTAAATTTTTTACTCATTTTTAGGATGAAATTCAGTTGAAATTTCTTCTGAAGTTCTAAAACATACAGAAAATTGCTTTCTCTGTCTATCAATATGCTGTTATCAAAGCTGGACAAAGTGGATGGAATGCAGTATTTTGAAAGACTATTTGTCCAAATACTCTTACATCAGAAGTGAAATCTCTGAAATAATGAATATGAAGCTGTCAAGAAGCCTCTAGTAAAACATTACAAACTGAGGCAAGTTTCTGGGATTTTTTTTTTCTGGGACTTTCTGGGACTTATTTGAACTGGGATTTCAAATAAGCAGCTGTGCTTGTCAGCAGTCATTTTTCTGTGAACATTTTTTTGAGATAGAACATTGAAATGATTTCTAATTTTTCCCAGAAGATTTGGAGCAAGTTTTGTTACACATTTTAAAAAATGTTAGGATTTTAAACATTCAAAAAAACGAAATGACCACTACCTTTTGCCCTGGTCGGAATTACAAATTTGTTGACTGCACATTTTTTCTGGAAAACATTTTGGTCTTCTCAGTGGGTTTTTACTGCCAGTTACACTTTCAGGCTGATTACTGTATCTTCTCCAACAATCTCCCATTTGATGTTGAAACTCAGTATTATGCACACAAATCTGAGGAAGGAAGAATTACTAGTAAGATGATTTTCTATGCTGAAACAGTTTTCTCTCTAGTTCAGCTATAGTTTCAGCCCACACACATTTTTCTAGCTACAGTAATGAAACAGAAATACCTATGGTTCAATAACAGTACAAATGTGACTGACAGTACTGAACAAATTAGGATAAATGTAGCAATTTTCTAACCGTATTTGAATGTCCTTTTTGATAATTAATCAGCAAGAGCTCAAACAATGTGTTTCTGTAGCTTTTATCATCATGGAAAACATGCTCTTATAATTGCCATTTTGATCTGTGCTCTTACTCCTTACTCATTGTTTTGTTGATTCATTATTTAAAAAAACTGAAAAAGCCAAAAACTAATTGCAGCCATCCTGAAAATATAAACTGCTTAAGCACCAGTGGTATTTACAGGATGTACTCAGTGTCTTGTCTCTCCATTTCTTTCTTTTTAAAATGGATCTTTTGGGCTTTATTTATTAAAAAATTTGGAGTGTACTGAGAATCACAACTAAGTTATGACATGGTATGGATAAAGTTGCCCATCCCCCCCTTTCTTTTTTGTAAACCTTAGATTTTGGTTTAAAGGATGTGATTGAATCAGTAAAAAACTAGAGGAAGATGGGTGATCACTGGCAAAATAGTTTGAAATTTGCCTTTCTTCCCTGTTTGACTGAAAAAATGACTAAACCTGTTATGGGCATTTCTTTTCATTACCTTGGAGAAGGCAGAAACAGGAGCCTCTTTGGAGGGTTATTCCTGCTCCTCTTGGCAAAGCAGTCAGTGATGGGGCTAGAAGTGGAGTATCACTGTCTGATTTAAAATATGTAAAAGACATTCAGGACTCTGAAGGAGCTAAAGCTCAGGCAAAAACCTCTTTGAAGTCACCAAAGGTAACTATTACATGTTTTTGTACTTCTCTTGTTTTCTACACTCATCTTACCCTGAAATAGCAAAAGATGGAAAATCTAATTAAAAAAAATAACTCATATCATAACATTCTGATCAGGTAATATAAATTGCTGCGAGAGCAGAGAAGCACAGCTGTTAATAAATAAACTAATCATTCATTTAAGACCCCTCTAATCTACACAGAGATTTAATATCAAATCTTGAAGCACAGGATGAAGAGAAGTGAGTGTTAACACCTTCTAGAGTATCTTTTTATTGGTCACAGCTGTGCTTTTTGCATCACAATTTTGGAGTCAAGCTCTGAAAATTCCAGCAATTGTTTTTTTATTTGTTTATTTCAAGACTACAAGGCTTTTATGCTGATGTTACTGAGAAGCACTACACGGTGTTTAAAAGGGAAATTTCTGTTTTGTTTATTTACATATTTACTGAAAGAAAAAGATGTGTCTTGTAGAGTAGCAAACACACTTTAAATTGCTTCTTGAAGAATTTTGATTTACTTTCAATTCCTTCTCAGGCTTTTTGAATGCAATTATTTATTATTCTTGACAGTTGAATGTGTGGGACTATATAGATGTTACTGAGAACATGGCTTGAGCAAAATGAACGAAGCTAGCTCATTGAGATGACGCTTCACAAATCAATTAGGTTTTCGTTGTCAGCAGTGCTAGAGAGGGAAAGCCCCACTTGAGCACGCTTGCTTGGCAACTCTGAAAGCTGTTACCTGGAAATGGTGTGATGATGATTGCTGATTTGCACAGTGCTTCTGCCTGAAGAATTAAATAGCAAGGAGCTGGAGGGGAGAGAGGGCTGAAAGCTGTGCCTTTTCTCCTCACGAGTGTGCATGTCACAGATTGTTATGAACAGGTCCCTGCTAGTGAGTTTTTTATTTAGATTTAGTATTAAGCAAAACACCTGTGCACAAGCCCCAAGAGCCACTTTGGCAATAATTAGGTTTGCAATTGCTGCCCAGCAGCGCAAAGACAAATGTACCAATAAATAAATTCTGCCAGCCAGTGCCAGTGAAAGCGCTGATTTAGCCTAGTAGATGAAAATACAAGAATTTCACCCAAGCCTTTAATTTCCACAGCTGCCCAGGAAAGGGTGTCGAGCCTTTCTGGAGGACTCTGGCCAGGGCTGGTGTGATGTGCATAGCTATCATCTTCGCTGAAGCCAAGCAGCTCATGGGCATCATGTTGTTATGGTCCTTTTCCATAAACCTGTGGAAAGGGATACTGCTTTTGAAGCCTGGGAATGGTTGTTTTTTACCAACAGGATGTTCTTTTACACAGAGTAGAAGGTGAGTTTTTTCTAAGATTCCAAAGGCACTGAAGTTTCAGAAGTCGTAGATGTGTGAGCATTTGTTTTCTTGCCATAAAGAAAAACAAAGATTATCAGCAGGAAAGGAACATCATTTATGCTCTTAAAATTAACGATATGAAGAAATTCTGGTTTTCTAGCAAAAACCAGAAATAGGCCCTTTAAATTTAATGCCAATTTGAGCAGGATTTTTTCCTGTTAGTTTCCCTGAGAATTCAGTGTAATCCCTAGTTTATATGCAAGTGGGATATGTATGGGTTGTTTACATGAGCTGGAGTATGGATGGAGGTCTGTTTTAAAATATGGAAAGATTAAAAATATATAAAGATGCAAGACATCTTTGAGATGTTTTCTTATAAGTAGAGACCTTGTACTCTGGATGTAAATTGAGGGAGCAGAGGGGGTTGTGTTACACACTGCATGTGTTCATGGCTAAAAGCAAACCACAGGTAACCAAATTGCCTCAGCCCCTAGTAAAGGAAAAGGAGATAATCTGGATGACCTTGTAGCTGCTGAAGGCTGGGAGTGAGTTTGCACAAAGCAAGAAAAAGGAAGGAAATTCCAAGAAGAGGTTCCTAGCGAATTGTGTAAACAGCATCCTGTACAGAGCATGCCTGTGCTGGCCCACGAAAAGGCAGCAAGTGTGACAGGGAAAATAGAAAATGATACCTTGAGGGAGTTGTATGTGCTTGTGATGCCCCTGAGGAGCTCTGCAGCAGTCATAAAGTAGTGCTGGTTAAATGAATAAATAGTAAATGCTATGTTAGTATGATTTCAATAGGAAATGGCACGTAACCTACACTTTTTAAACCAAATATCATTTTGATACATATCACCTGATGATGCAGTAAAATAAGTATCGAGTTCAATGGCTGCTATTTTAAGGTGTATATTTAAAGCTGCACTCCTGTTTTGAGAAGAGTAGCACTGGTTTCAATACAGTGTTTATGCTTCTGTTTTACTTGCAAATTCCAATGGTTTCTGAGAAAATTGGAAACAACAAATTGCTAAAAAATGCAGATGCAAACTAAGACTGGAATTCATGATTTGAATCAAGCTCTAATGTTCAGCAATTTGAAATCGTGATTACATGAAGTAATTGGAGTTGCTTCCCCTGCTTTCCCTTGAGTCACTGTGGGTCTGTATTGAGACAAAATCTTGTGGAGGCTCTCCTGTCATGGCCAGGAACACTTCATTACTCAGCTGTGAGTGGAACAGAATCCATTTTCCTGCCATTCTCTGGCATGCTGGGACTGAACTTAGCTGGAGATGAGGCACAAGATTCCAATGGGACAGACCTTTGAGGTGGCACAAATGGTTCTTTTTCTAGTCTTTCTGTGACATTTTTGCTTCATGTATAGGCTCAGCTTTGAGCATCTTCTTCGAGATGAGCTGGAAATGAATTTGCACCACAGGGATCCGTCAGATTTCCACCTTTCTCTGAAGCCTGGGGAGCGGATCTCCTGCAGGAACTTCTAGGGCTTCTGTCACTCAATCACTTCTCTGCTGCTACTGCCACCTGAGGAATAATTGTCTTGTCCCTGTCTGGGAAACAGGAGCTTCCTGATAGCTGCAGCACTTTAGATCAAGTTCTCTGGGCTTTGTGTAGGTAAGTCTGAGGGAAACCAGAGGGGAAGTGATTTTCTTCCCTTAGATTTTGTGAGAGGATACAAATGAATGGATACATCAAATTTTCCAGAGGCAACTTGTGCCCTTATTCTGAACAAAGGCAGCTTGTACACTTTTCTTTCTCCAGGAGCACTTTTTCATAGCTGGGAGGCCACCTATGGAGCCTCCAGCCCCCTGTGGTCTCTGCAGAGGGTGGTGATGCTGTGTGGTGGATGAGCACTGTAAGCCAATTGCCTTGGATAATAATCCCTGTGAAGGGAGCAAACCACACCTCAGCTGGAGCTGCCACAGCTTTGAGAAGCCAGTGCTGTGCTGCTCACACAGTGGCAGCCATGAGGGGACAGAAATGGCACTGGCTAATGAGTGTGAGCTGTACAATGCAGGCAGCCATTAATGGAGGAAAGCAATTAAGAATCAGTAAGCTTTTCTGAAGCTGAATTTGATGTTGGATTTAATTATTTTTAGCAGACGGTAATTCTTTTGTATGTCTTGATAATTCTGTATCTCTCCTTTATGGTAAAATGAATAGCTGCAGCTGAATTTTAGAAGAACCAAGGCAGCAGGTGGGCTGTATTGAACACCCATCAGTAAAATGTAATTCTAAGCTGTAAGAATAATGGCCTCCAAGAGCAGAACTAACATTCCATCTTAAAAAAACTTATAAATGAAATTAAATTCTTAACTAATCTTTCAGTTTAAGGAACAAGTGATTTTTCCTCCTTTAATTTAATGGAAACTTTGATTTTTGTGTGGCAGATATGAATGACTCAGAGTAACTATTTCTTTCCTATTTCTTTTGGTCCTTTTCTTTGCATCCAAAGGAGAGCAATAGAGCTGGTGATGGGTCTGAAGAGCAGTTGAGGAAAATAGGGGTGTTTAAGCTGGAGAAGAGGAGGCTTGGAGGGACCTACCTTGTAGCTCTCCACAACTGCCTGAAAGGAGCTGGTAGCCAGGTGGAGGTTGGTCCCTTCTCCCAGGTAACAAGTGACACAGGACAAGAGGAAATGGCCCCAAGTTACATCAGGGGAGGTTCAGGTTGGATATTATTAGAAAAAATTTATTCACCCAAAGGGTTGCCAAGCCCTGGCACAGGCTGTCCAGGGAAGTGGTGGAGTCACCCTCCCTTGAGGTGTTTAAAAGATGTATAAATGTGGCATGTAGGGTTATGGTTTAGTGCTGACCTTGGCAGTGCTGGCTGAGTGGATGGACTTAATTTAAGAGTCTTTTCTGGGGATGAAAATGCCATTCATGACCTTGAAACTAATTGCAAAGCAGTATGGGACAAGCTGGTAATCTCAAACTGTCTCCAGTATTTTTTTCATCATGATTGCTGTCAAGAGACAAAGCAGGAGCATTGTTATGATTTGCAGCATGTGTGGAAGCAGTGTCTTGCCGTGTTTTTTGGAAACTTGTAGTTGGAACTAAAAGTATTGGTGAACTGCCTTACTGATGAGACAAGGTGGACTCTAAGTCACGTCTATTAAACACTCCTGTGCTGCTTAATTAAAAAAAAAAAGTCCAAGAGAAAGTGAAATGTGGGTATTGCATGTTCTCTGAGCTGGAAAGGGAGTGTTCTACCCAGGTAGCATTCCTGTCTGGACCCTGGTGCTGCTGTGAAGTCCCAAAGCCAGGGAAGTGTTCAGTTGTACCAAACAGGGTGCAGCAAAAGCATTGATACATTTCTAGGAACTGAAAGAATAGAATGTTTTCACAGGTTATTGCCATTTAACTTTTCTCAGTTGTTCCTGTAAGAAAATGATGCCTGCCCTTGCAGATTAAGAAGCTGCTGAATGCCAATACCATTTCCTAGTGTGCCTGTTGGGAAGGGTTCACTCTTTTTGAGTTGTGGGTGACAGCATCAAGCTGCCATCAAGGCTGCTGCTGCCAGAGGTTTGTTTCAGCACAGACTTTCATAAAAGTGCTCAGTAACAAGAATATTTGCAAAAAAATAGTAGTATTTCCAGCAATTTAAAGTATTTCCTACTGCCTTATTGATGGTTAATTTCAAATATGAGGAGGTGGCTGTAAATGTTAAGCAGGATAGCCTTATTAGTTTTTTAAGATTTTATTTTAAGGAAGAGATGCTGGTTTGTCATGGGACTATATGCTTTTAAAAAATCAGAAATGATTATGCCTTCCTGTGACCAAAGTTTCAAGAATTATCTGATGAAGAGGCTGCCAGCAGCTATAAATTTCAGGCAGAAAGAAAAGCAGTGATTATTCAACTCAGCAGTGGGGAGGACAATGCCTAGTTCAAAATTAATGGAGCCCAGTGTTAAAACAAAAGCATCTTTCAGGGAAAATGAGTCTCTCTTGAAAGCAGTGAGCTTATGGAAGTGAGCATCACTGCAGGAGTCAGCAGTTCCCCAGTTTGTCACAGGTCTGTGACAGCAAACAGTATTTATCTGCTGTCCTTTACCCCGTGTTTACCCAATCCAGAGCATTGGAATAGGAGCAGTGCCCTCTTCATGGGCAGGATCAGAAATAAATATTGTCACAAGTATAGACAGTCACATTTCCATCTGGGAACAGTTCTCACTCAGTGGTGTGCTGGAGGGCAGGTGTCTGAGCTTAGCAACTTTTCTGCACCATCACGGCCTCTGGGTGAGTTAGATCACTGTGATCTCACCCAAGGCTTTAAGAGAGCTTTGTAATCTGCCGCTGCACAGACAAAGGAATAAATGAATCAGAAAGGCAATCACTTTGTAGCCATTCAAGAGAATCACTTCTGAGAAGTGAGCCTGACTTTATGAAATCCTGTGACATTTCAGGTCTAGGAAAAACCCTGTTTGTCAATGCAAGTGTTAGTGCATTGCAAGAGAGGTGTTTCTCTGGGGGATAAGTATGAAAGATAAACTACTTAAGTTCAGCCTAACAGTTCAAAACTTCTTTTACTCATTAAACTAGGGGAAAACTCTGGAAACTTTGATTACAGTTATGCAAACATAATCCTGTAAGGGTTATTCTTGCTCCTCCATGACTGTGTTGACAAATGAAAATGTGTGGAGTTAATGCTTTCAAAATGGATGGTAAGGGTAAGCATGGTACTGTTCTCTTTCCCTGCTCTCAGACTTCATCTCTCTTGGTGGTGCTAATTCCTCTCACTGTCTCCAAAGCATTATTTCCCATGTTCTTTTTGTCTGCCTGACAATGTGTGCTTATATTAGTTTTCATATGCAGACTTTTCAGGTGCCACTCAGATGGCAGCATGGGAGGACACTGCTCTCAGAGGGAATGAGGCAGATTCATTTAAGCAACCCAAAAAGAGGGGCTGCTCTTCACTGGGCCGAGAGATTGAAGATTTAAATGTGGTCAGTCATTTCCTCTTGTATCTTTCCTGTTGCCAAGCATAACCAGTTTTAAGGAGAACAAGTTTAGATAAGGTATACCTGTAAAAACACAAGGGCAATGTGGAAAAGAAATCTTGCAGTGTAGAACAGGATAGTAATTACAAGTGGTTCCAGCAGCCAGTTGCCATTGAAATCATACAAGTACGTGCTGTTTTCTGGGAAAATAATTTCAGCTGAAAACAGACTGCCAGCAGAAATCACTCTTATTGATTTTTTTTTTATTGTTGTTAGCATTATCAAAAGTTTGGAAAGTTAGAGAAGGAATGAATATTGCCTCAAGCATTTGACTCTTACTTTGCCTCTCGGGATTGGTGGCATCTCCTGGGCCAGGCCTATGTGAAGCCTGTAAGGCATTGCCAAACAGCTGTTCTTTTCATTAAGTTGCTGCTGCTGGCAAAGCAAGAGTGATTATCTCTTGAAATTAATGCTCTGTAGATATTTTCTCTATAATTTATTCTGAGCTGCCTTTTCAAAGTAAAAATAATAATTTGAAGTTTGAAAAGGAAGTTATCATAGAAATAAAAAGGTTTCGTGACCAAAAAGTTTTCCCAGTTTCCTGGCAGAAATGGCATCTGCATGCATACAAATATTGAAGCTAGAAGCAGTTGGCAAATTCAAATTCGTGGCCTTTTTTCTCATTTCCCAGTGTGACAGAAGCATTTGTTGAATTTATTGCTAGCCACAAGTGATCAAAAAGCCTGATCCTTCTGCTTTGTAAAAGTCCTCACTGTTTGGACCTAGCAGTGGTCATCCATACCCTGGTCACCTCCAGCTGTGTTATTGGATGTCCTTAGGAAAATGGTACCTGTTGTCCACAGGAACCAAACAAAATGGCCTGACTCTTTCAAAATTTGTTTTCCAAGAATATACTGTTTCTATGTTCACAGTCCTGCAGATTGTCCTGGCCAACTTCCAAAGCCAGTTTAAGAGTTAAGGTCCTAACCTTTAAAAAAATTATTTCATAATTTCATAAGGTAATGGCACCAGCCATTATATACATTATAAACATACAAGGGTATATTCCTGTAATAATTTAAATCCTAATTTAAGTCTCTCTGCTTTGGCTTGCTGTCTCAGTGGTAGGGTTGAAATCCATGACTCCACTAAACAACTGTGCAGCAGGGAGGCAAAACCAAGAGTTTGTTAGGCCAGGCTTGCCACCAAAGCAATTGCTTCCTGAATTTCATCTGAAATTTGAAAACAAATTTGCTTTGAATTCCACATCAACAATTGCTGCCAAATCTTTCTGACACATGAAATGAATAAGCTGTGGGTTGTTTTTAAACCTGAGTGCCTGTCAAGCCTCCTCATCTCTCCAAATCCCCCAGTTAAAGGATGCTAACTTAGAATTCTGAGAAGCATTGGAAACTTGTGTATACCTTTGTTCCTGGTGTTTTGTAATGGGAAAGGTCTTAATGTAATGGGAAAGGCAAGGTAAGCCTATAGTTACATGGCACTTGAAAGTAGGGTGCTTGGAGAGACCAACTTGAGTTACATCTTACAGTTTCACTGCAAATTCCAGTCAAAATTGGATTCCAAGTGCTATTTGGTTGTTGTTTTTTTTTTAAATTTTAATAACTCACCATAAACCTAGATGATCCAAAGAAATTGGATGACATTTCCAGCTCTGGTTGGAAAATACTGTTAAAATTAATTAGTCCTGTCACTGTATGTTACCTAGAGCCATATGTAAAAGCCTGAAGAGAGAACGCAGTCAGTCTTGTACTAGAAATTAGTAATGAACTGTAAGAGAAAGAGAGCATTTTCTGAAGTTTTCAGTCTTGGCAAGAATATTTATTGTTAGCTGCAGCTGTCAAACTATTTACTGAAAATATACTAGCCGTGAGTACAGATTGTGTACCGTGGGCAACAGCACCAGATCCTAATCATTATTCTGGGATAACAAACATGATGACTGAAATAACTTCAATAATTCAGGGAAAAGCTGCTACCACAGCTCCTTGAAACAAACCATATTCTTTGAGCTGCAATTTTTGGCATGTAGAAATCAGTGAAAAGACACAGTTATATAATCTAGGCTGACCAAATGAAATCCCATTTTCAGAATCACAGTCACATGGGTTTGCTAAAAGGAAACCTGAGAATTATTTTCCAAAGGTAGGCATTGTGTACAAGGTTAACATGCATGCAAAAAAAAAAAAAAAAAAAAAAAAAAGATTTAGTCCTCCTACCTTTTCTTTTTAAAATCAGACAAATGCATAAACTTGAGTTAAAATGTATAAATATGCATTTATTAGGTATAATGAAAATTTTATTGCCCCAGAACTCAGTTTTATTAGTAAATGGTGGCATTTGTATTTACCACATGACATATTGCAGAATTTAAAGATATTTACTGTAGTCCTGATGTCCCAATCTAAGTAGTTTAATGAGGGCTAGCAGATGAACCATGGGAAGGAATTTCCTTTACTTAGGTATGCAACATGGGCCTATTGTTGTATTGTGTATTACCTTGTTTCACAACAGAGAGAACAACCCCGTGGCTCTTACTGCAACTTTCAATTCTGGCTCAGCTGAAAGAAGAATTCATTGGACAATGTTTTAAACCTAAAATATTACCTTTTTTTTTTTAATTTTAAGGATGTAGTAAATTCAACATACAGAAAAGGCAAGTGTGGAATGGATCTACCTAAGAAGCAAGTGTAAAGTAATTCCCACATGCCAGCTAACTAGAACATGTTTTTGACACTACTAGGCTCAGCCTGTGACAGCATGAAGGAATCTTGGTTCAGAGGTGTTTGCCTTGTCTATCATCACAATATTACAGTTTTAATTATCTGTCAGTGTTTCTTAGGAGCTCATTCACGTTTCAGGTGTCCTTTCTTGCGGTACCGCTGTGCCAGCACTCACTTTGGGGCAGCCCTGTGACAAGGAAGGTTCAGCCTGGCTACTGTGGGCTACCTGTGAGAGATGTGAGACAGGACAGGGGAACAACAATTACAGCTACTTATTGATGCCAGATTCCCAAAGGACTGTGGTTCTGGGAAATGATTAGGGCTCTCTCATTCCCAGAGGGTTGAGAGCTGCACTGTGGTCAGAAGAAAGCAGAACGTTGGGGATTTAAGGAACAGAGGGCAAAAAGGGATACCAGGCCAACCTAGCAGTTGCTGTGTGACATGCTGTTTATTTATGCTGTATACCTCAGCTCAATGAGTCATGCCTTTAAATAAGAACAAAACAGAACTGACAAATGACGCGTGTGAGGTTTCCTCCAGAGTTATTTTTTCCAGTAAATGGCCGACAAAACAGTGTCTGAGGGAGAAGCTGACAGCTCTTTCTGAGCACACTAATAATGCTTGAGAGGATGAGCGGCTACCTGAAGCTGGGAAAAACTAATGTGGCTCAGGAGCAGGTGGAACAGGTACCACTTTCTCCTGAAACGTTTCTTAGGTATCTGGTTGCCTGTGGTGTTTCAGGCTTTCAGCTTGTGCCTATAAGAATATTTTCAGTGAACCATATAAAAATGGAAGAGAGTTCCAGTCTTGGGCTCTGTGAGATCATGAAAGATGGCAAGAAAAAAGTAAGTTTTTTGCAGTGCTCGTCTGTAAAAGCTTCACATGATAAGGCAGGGTAATCTCTGGAGTTAGCAGTTTTATAAAGCTAAGAAAAGATGGATATGACCCTCTCAAATGACATCTTGGTATCTGGCAGATGGTTCTCTGAAGATCTCTAATTTTATCAAGTGTTAAATGCCAAGTGTCTGATTGCCCTGGTACTTATTTTGCCTCTGAATTAAAAAAAAATAAAAATAAAAAATTCCATAATAATGTCTCCTGGAAAATACACTTTTTGTTTTTACATGAAAATTACAAAAAAAGGACCTCAATGATACTTTCCTGAAAAGTCAAAAAGATAAGAATTAACAACAAAGATTGATGTAAATCAGTGTTATTTAAACCAACAGGAAGCAATCATGTTTTCATACCCAAATTTCCTGTCCTTTAGAATTCATACTTAATTGGTTTGCAAAGAGCAGCTGAGCTGCACTGAATAATAACTTTTGTGGTAAGCTGATTTGCAGGGAAGCCAAGTCTACAGGACCAATAACAGTTGACTTGGACAGCTATCAAAAAACTCTGTTACCAGTTCCTCAGGCAGTGATTTTCCTCATCTAGTGGTTTTCATTCTTTACAATGTTACTGCTTAATTACCAATTCTAAAAATTCTATTTTATATTTAAAAAATGTAATTATTTCAAATGCTATTTTAGGTAGAAAATGTATTTAGGCATAACTCTACAAAAAGCTGCAGGCTTTTTATTCAAAAGAAGTAACTTCAAAAATCCTTTGTGCACTGAAATAGCTTGTCTGTCATAAACTTGAGGATGTGGAAGACAGAGATATTAGAAAATACTATTTTCCTGAACACAGGTAACATTCAGCTGCGTCATTTAAAACCAGTGGTAAGTGAAAATGCCATTTCTATGTCCAGTAACCACTTCCTGCTCCCTCTCTCCTCAATCCCATGTTTCTTTGTCCATGTCCCACCAGCATGAGGTGAAGCAGGTTCCTGCCATTTGTGAATATAACTCATAAATGGGACCTTGGCCAGAGGACTTGGGGTTCTAGACAGGAAGTCAGCTGGAGCCGTGCACTAGGGAGAAGACTCCTGCAGGCATCCTGCTTTTCCTTCAGTCTTCCTTGAGCCTCAGTTCCTCTGGTTACTGTGTCCTCCTGATCTGTTTTTCCCAAGCAGATCAGAAGCTGTTTCACAGCACTGGCCCCAGCTCAGCTGTCACCCATCACACAGCTCCTGCTCCATTTCTCGTGCCAGGGCTCAGACTGAAGCAGCAGCTGATGTCAGGTAGGCTGGATAGTGACACAGAAGGGACACTTCATAGTTGGACTTAGTTACGTCTTCAAAGTTTTTCTTTTCTATATTTAATGACCCTTGTAGGTTTAGGATGATTTTTATTTTTTTTATTTTTTCTGAATAACAGTCAAGGAAGGGCAAAGCTTTCCAAAGCTTGTCAAGTGTTGTCAGCCTAGAACCTGAAGTTAGCAATGAAAAAAAACCTCAGGCATCGAGATTTGGCAGCTTGCTGGAGCTGGGATGACAAGGTATGATGTTTATTAATGAACATCTCAAGTTTTTGGTCTGGGTCAAATAATTATTTTTTTTCTTTCCTTCGTATTTCTTTAATATTTCAACATAATAGACTTAACAATGATCTGGAAGCCTAAACATTATTTAGCTTCTCAGAATTATGGGTTTAATATTTTATGCTGTAGTCAGCTTGAAAAGAGAGAACATAACCAGGGAAGTTAATTTGGGTTTGGGCTTTTGTTTGTTTGTACTAAAGAAACAGCCATGCTCACTTCACCAGCCTCTGTCACTCAGTGTTATTCTTAGACTCTTGTTTTCTCCCACCTTTAGTCATGCATTTCCAACCTGAAGAGTTTTTGGACATGGGAAAACTTGGTCTCATTAACCATCCTTCTCCACACCTTTTCCAGCTTGGCTTGATTGTCTTTAAACTGAGTAATCAGAACTGCATTTCAGGTTCAACATATTGGTATTGCATAGGCTGATGCATTGATAAGGTTTTGTAAAAATGTTGACTTTTCCTGACTTTAAAATGATTCCACACATGTGTTTGTCCCAGATGAGTTTTTCAGCTTGCCAGCATGGGATATGGGGCATGGTGTTAGGAAAAGAAGGAGCTCTTTAGGTGAGAACCCTTTTCCCCCACGCCAAGGTGGACACTGATTAGGGGCACACACTTTATCTTATGCAAGAGCTGATGAGAGAAGAGCAAACCTATGCAATGAATTTCTCATGATGGGGGATTTGGAATCTAGTGGAAAAAGCATTGGTCTAATGTCTAGGTGCCAAGGCTGCTTTTGTTTATGGAATAACCTTTAGGAAATCATCTCTCTAGATCTCAGCTTCCCCCTTAACAGCATTTACTGCTCTCCTTGTCAAGCCTTTGAATGTCAATCGATGACAGAGTCTGTGAGCCTGCCAGGTTGCATTCCAGAGGCATCACAAGCATTGCCTTTAACTGCTGTCATTATTCTGTCCTTTCTAAGGTAAGGAAGAGTTCCTTGTAAAAACCTGTCTTTGTTCACCGATGTTACACCTGGGACTGCAGCCCTGAGTTTGTTCTGGATGTGGGAGAAATGGGAAAGCTCACAATTTAGGAAAACATTTCTAGGAATTTGCTGAAGAGGAGTTAATGCACTTACCTCATCTGTGGCCCTGCTACCTGTGGCCCCCTCAAACACAAAAGCTTGTCCAAGACTTACTTGTCCAAACAAATCAGCTGTTTTGGAAAACTCCTTGCACTGCTAGGGAAGCATGGATGAGGTTCTTAATATGAAGGTTGTTTAACTTTTGAGGATTTGGGAAATCTCTAACTTGTGTGCTGGCATAAGATGTTTTGACGTACTGGATTTTTTTGCAAAATGTCTTTGCCTGTTTCAACTAAATAATTCGTTTACCCAGTAAATAACTTGGAAGCATTCATGGATCTGTGGTCAAAACATTCCTTGAAAAAATGCAGAGTTCTCTGCCATTGATTCCTCAATAGGCTGAATATTTTCTGAACTTTTTTTCCTATAAAATTATCTAGAAGTTCACGGTGAGCAATGTACAACATAACAATAGCTATGAAATATTAAATGGCAAAGATTTGATTCATAGTTCTGTTTTTCTTGTCTCTGTTACATTCAGGAGAAAACTCCTTAGATTTATTTCCTGGTGTTCATTTTGTAAACCACTCACATTCGTACAAAACAAAGACCACAGTGGCCCTGAATTCATTCCTGTAATGTAGAAAGTAAATGGTACCAAAAATCCTCATTGATACTGACACCATTTAAAGATCAGATTGTTCCATTGTACTTCAGTTAATTTAAGATTCTCAGGATATTTTACACAATTTAACCCTCAGTGCTGCTTCTTACTTCCTCAGCTTTTTTTCATCCTTGGAATAATACTCTGAAGAAGTTGTTACCTGTGCAAATAATTCTTAGGGATAGTTTAGGTACCTACAAAAGCTTCCTGTTGTTTAATACCACCCCAGTGCATAAAATTGTCCAAAATCCAGGTTCTTGGTGGTTGCATCTACCTAGGAGAGTGTTTTTTGCTGTTTCAGCCTTAGACTGAAATTCTGTGATAGACGATGAAAATCCTACACGTCTTTTTCTAGTTGATGATGGCATTTGCTTATTCAATGCTTGAAGATTTTTAATTCTTTTGTAACTAGTTTCACTTTAAACCTGTTATTCAAAAGCAAGGTATAACCCAGTGGTGCTTGAAGGGGGAGATAAACTCTTGTTTTGCCCACAGGGACTGTGAGAGTGAGGTCCTATCCCTTCCTACTCCTGTTCTTTCCCCTCAGTCTTCTACCTGCCAATGCTTTTGCCAGCCCAGTGACTACCTTGTTAATCTGCTGTGACTGTGTGACAAATTGTACCTCTTCCTACTGGTAACCTTACGTGGTGTTATGTGACATTTGATTCATGGAGATGTGTTAACTGAAAATAAATTACCCAACCTGTCCCTGATACCATCACCATCGTCTTTAGCCAAGTGGAAAACAATCCCCAAACCCTTAAAAGCACAAAATTCAATTGCTTCTGTATGCTGTTGATCCTAGCATTTTAAATATCCATTCAGTTAAATGTCCTAAAATATATATTTATAATTATGCCCTGGAATCTGCCTGTGCTTTGAAATCTGTGTTTTTGCACATACATCCCCTTCTTTAAATTTTAGTTTTGGGGATAGCAGGTGGTAACAGCAACACAAGCAGCAGAAATGTGCTAGCACAAGCTTCTTGCTGTGTAGCACATGAAACCACCCTGTCTAGCTGATGTTATGCAAAATATTAGAAAGGAAGAAGAATGTTTTAATATTCTAATTGAAAGAAAGGAATTGTTCATTCAGAGCAAGCTGATCTAATTTAGAATAATATAGGCTATATGAAATTAATCACATCTAACTAAACCATGGTGCAATAGCATCACAGGAAGGTCACCAGTCACAACAGTACTAAAGAATGCTGAAATGATACCCAGCTTACAGCCAAAGAGCCTCATTAGCACTCACATGAGCCCCATATTGCCGGGCCTGGGATTTATCCTTGAATACCATGTGGATTGTTCGAAGCAGAGTGGTGCACAGGGTGTTCATTTCAAGAACTGATTTTGTTTTAATCCTTTCTGAAATATTGTGATTATCTTTTAATTAGGAAAGTGCTGCCAATCAGACCAAACATGAGGGGGATAGAATGTTCTTGGGTGTAATAAAACCCTCTGGAGTTTAGAGAAACAAATTCAGCTGCTCTCAAATCATGGCAAAGCAGCAAATTCCCAGATGAAAAAGGATAGCAGTAGCCACTTCCTGCTAGTTTCCTAAGTGGTGGTGCCTTTCACTGGGACTAGTACTTGTTAAGCCATCAGATGGTTTTTGAAAAGGTTTCATAGAAGAGGTTTTAATTACCTTGTCAGAGAAAGTGCAGATTAATCACAGTAGGAAGACTCTTACATGAAAACAAGCCTGAGAGTCTAATTCTGATTTCATCAAAAAGGATAAGAAATATTTTATCTCCCTGTGCACCGTCTTCATTCACTCTACTCTGAAAGCTCTTTTGTGGAAGGGAATTATGAGGCCAAACAATACTACCAAATTTTGCTAATGCTTTTATGTTGATCTTCCCTAGCTGTTTCTGTTGCAGCCTGTATTTCCAAGGTTTCTTATTCTGTTCATCAGATTTTTCCCCCAAGTAATTTCTCAGCAGCACTCTCTTGCATTTGAAGTGGTTATTTTTCCTTTATAAATCAACTGTAACTTGTAAAAGGACTTCTGAAGGGTTGCAAATACTAATATAACATAGAAAAAATCATGACATGGAAGTAAACATGGCATCTTCTATTTACCTGCTACTGCTGGCATCTGTGTTCCAACACGGGTTGTGATTTTTAAGTGTTTATGTAAGAGAAGGGTAAAAATGGAGTTCAGTCAATTGCTTTGCTCCAGAGTGTGGAATATGAAACCTTTAAAGCTTGTAAAATTTCAGAACACACATGGACTACTTAGCAGTACCTTTCCAGAAAGCAAAAGCCATTCTTGGAGATGCAGCAGCTATAAAGCATGAAATCCACTATCCTGAAGCAAAATATGGATCATTGCCATGAAATTGCCAGCAGTGAACTCTGCTGCATATCTCGAGCTCTCTTGGTGAGCTTTTCAAAAGATTATTGGTGAATAATCAGTGTTTTCACTTGGCCAGAAGGTAGGATTCTGCTATCTTGCCTGCAGAAGTTTAATGAGCTCATTTCACCTTTTAAAGTATATTTGCTAACAGGGATTTCTTCTTCAGAAATAATTTAGGGTCAATTATATTGCTGAGTACCTGAAATATAGAACTGCAGCATTATATTCACTACAAAAGAACCTTCCCCGAGGTGTTTTTGGTATATAAAAATGAGAGATTGAAATTCTGTCACACAGTCATAGGTGAAAACAGCTTAAGTCTCTACTTGACAATATGAAATTAATGATTTTAAATAGAAACATTTAAAATTATTGACAGCATTACAGCATGGTAATCTTCATACCATAGTATTTTAATAAGAATACACCAAATCACAACTGTAACTTAAATTTAAAATGCTAGTAACATTTCTCATAAGTGCTTTTTTTTTCCCCAAAATCCCTTTTCAATCCCTCTAGCACCATATTCTGCATGTCCCTGTGGAGGCTCAGATCCAAAGGCTCTCTCACTTTTGATACCTAGAACTGAATCGGTTTTTTTGTGATAAGTAGGTCTTTTACCTGAGAAGCAAAAGATCCAGGTCACTGCAGTACAGACATTTAACACCGCATTTTGCAAATGACAAAGCTGGGTACTAGCCTCAATAGAGAGGAAGAAAATGAGAATTGGACTAGCAGAAAATGAAATTACTGTTACATTCTGTATTTCTTGAATGAAAATGTGGAAATGACTGTGTCTGCTCTTAGATGGAGAATTAATCTGGTGCAAGATAAATTGCACGCTAACAGCTAAAAGCTGTGCCAGGTAATTAGCCTTTTACAATTAGGTAAAGTTTCATGTGACAGTCAACCAAAGTCTTAAAAAATACTACAAAAATGTCACTTAAAGTCACAGAACAAGCAAAGGGTATTCAGACTTTCAAATGTATTTTCAGCTGAAAGATTTTAGATGAAAGAAAAGAGTTGCTTTTGCAAACCTTTCTCGGTAAGTGCAAATGAGATTAACAGGAGGTTTAGAACTGATTTTTTGGGTACATGTTACCTGGAAGTCATTGAAAGAAATTAAAATGACACGAAGGCCACAAGGGCCACAAGGAGTGAGGATATTTGGTGCCATTGCCATTGTCTCCTGGTGCTCTGGGAACAGAAAAAGATTTGTGGTTGGCCAGGGAGAACACTGCTTCCTGTGGGATCTGTGACTATTCCTAGCAAATGAGACTGGGCCAGGGTTTAGACTCGGTATTAAATCAGAAGATGAGGAAATTTAATTTCATATCTAGGCAAACTGTGGCAGTTGATAACTGGTGTCAAAAATTGCTGGTTTTCAGTGTATGTGGATAAAAGAGAATACCAACTGGAATTGTCTATAGAAATGGAAAAAATTAGTGAATTGAGGATGGATGAACTGCTGGTCAGCACAAGGAAGGTACTTAAAAACCTAATCAATATATGGCTTAATATTTTGGCATGTATACATGTATATCAAATGCTACTTGTACATCATCACTGGCTATTTTTTAAAAATTAAACTCACTCTTCAAAAAAACCCCAAACCCTCACAAGTTAAATATTTTGTATATGCTATTTTTTTTTAAGTTGTGAAACTGTTGACTGGTTTGTTTTTTTTTCTTTTGCTTCATTTGCATGAGGAAAAGGAATAGGGGAGAAAAGGAAGAAAAATAGAAAAAGCAAGTACATTAAATTATTTCCCTTGAGCATTGTGCTTGCTGCAGCTTATTTTTGATTCCACAATTTCACTAAACATTGTTGGCATGACAAATGGCTGGAGGAGTCAATGTCTAAAAAATAAATACTAGTCCAGCACAGACTTTAAGAAAAGTATTTCCAGTAGGAAGAAAACTCAAGGAAGGAGCCCAAGGAAAGTTTATCAGAAGGTGAGGAAAGAGCAAGTGGAGGTAAGTGTCACATGCACCAGGAACTATGACAAATGTGCTTCTTTGGAGGGAAGGGAACAATTTCTCAAGGTGGTTTTAAAAGGCTCTTGCTCAATCAACCAATGCCAGCTGTACAATTTGGGATAGAAACTGTAAATCAAATAACATCAGAACAGCCTGAGCAACAAAGTCTTGGGCTGGGTGAGTAAGAGCCTGCACTGGGCTGGGTGGCTACTTTTTCTCTAGAACATCAAGTTAGTCTCTGTGTTAATTCTTCACAGCTGTCACAGTGGCAGGGTCCCACAGGGAATTCTTGGAGTACCTGCAGCCTGTTGAGGTTGGGCTTCCCAAGCTTCAACAAAGACCAGTTTACACAAGCAGTTCTTTGTAATTGAATTACTGTATCAATTATGACCAGCAAGCTCTATGGGGCTGTAAGGTTTGTGTTCTCCGCCCCACCATGCACACACCGTGCATTAATATCACTGATAGGAGAGGCTGGGTAATAAAGCTCAGTGGGGATCCCTAAATCTAAAGGTGCAGAGACACGAGGCTTCACAAGAATAAAGAATAGCAGCCAGCAGTGTTTATCAGCACAGCCACGCAGTGGGAGACAAAATATTTGGAGTTAAGCCAATGTGCTAAGTTAACAAAATTTATTTCTTGTTCAGCCCTCTAACATATTTTGCAGCTGGGTGCTACTCTGCTTTAAGGGATTTATGCTTCCCTTAAAGCAGGGAAAAAGTTTAGTGGAAGCTGCCTGTCTCCACAAGTGATGGAAAGTAAAGCATGCATGACGATGAGACAATAGCCAAAATTAAGTATACACTGATAAGACCAACTTTGAGCTGTATCCTTAGATACCAAGTAAAATTCTAGTCCAATTAGCGTCGAGTTTTCCCTTTTCCAAGATAATTTATGGTTTGGCTAAGTGTATTAAAGCATGTAAATCTAAAGTTGATGTTTTAGCCTCAGTGCTCTCTCCAAACATATATTCTCAACAACAGCAAATGCTTTATCTAAATTTATCTCAGAGGCTGCTTTAAGAACCACTCCATTTCTGACCTAATCTAAAATTACCTAATGATGATGGTAAACTGTTCCATTGCTTTAAAGATTCCTCCCAAAAGCTGTGGTAGTGATCTGGATTAGAGGGAAGTTCATCCCCAGTGTATCTACCAAAATGATCCAAGGCCAGGAAGGTTAACTAATCATTAATTGCAGTGGCTGTTTAAAAGTTGGTGACATGGATCTGAATTGTCTCTTCCAAAGTATTTCCAGGGAATGAAAGAGGAGGAGGAAAGAGATTTTTTGTTAGTTTTGCCATCTCTTTTGCCTGAACTGGTAGTAGATCGCATGAGTAGAGATTTAGAAGGGGGAAAAAAAGTGTTTTAAAATTTCTGGTTTAGGATTATACAGCAAGTATGTGCTTTTTCAGTGTTCCAAATGTCTGCTGTTCACAGTTTCTACAAACTTCATGCTCAGTTGTCAAAACTTATGCAAAACTATGAAGGCACATTCTTTGTTGTCGTAGTCCCTTTTTTCCCAGCTGCCAGACGTGGATCTGTTTGTGTGCAGTTAGAAGGGAAGCGGAGTGCAAGTACAGCTTCTTTCCTCTCTGTGAGAGAAAAGGTTGCTCACTGACTAACAGGATCTCTCAGCCTGCAGAAAATCCACTGTCTCTTTTGAATGAGAAGGAAGTGTCATGCAGATAAATCACACAGGCAAAAAACAAATGAGCATATGGTGGCACAAAGCAATGAGTGGAGTGCAGTCTGGTACAACACACATTTCACAACTTCCTGTGCTTATCAGCCTGTCTGTTTGTGATCAAAGAATATACAATCCTTCAGAAGCCAAAGGAGAATTACACAATTTTTGATCTGTGTTCAAGTTGCAAGTTTTTTCCACTGGGATTCTAGACACAGAAGTAAAATATTTCTAGCCACTTAATTTGTAGGAGGCTTAATTATTTTTCAGTTAAGAATAATGAGAAATGCATTGTTTCCATGTAATCAATTATTTACTACATGATTTTGGGCTTTTTCAAACCCTGCTTTATATTTGCAAATGCATCAGTTTAATAATTAATTGTCAAAGGAGCAGAATGGTTCCTTGTAATTTATTATTATTATGTACAGGCTACTAATAGGTTTGTTGTTTTTTTTGGTTTTTTAACAGCATGCTATGGGTTCTCAAAACTTAGAGCAGAGATGAATTTGTTATTGCAAAGATTATATGAGGGCATGAGCCATGTCAGTTTGCTGCAAATATTGGAACTCCAAAGACTTCAGTGGTACCAGGAGTGCATTTTTGAGGTTGCCAATAAGAATTGGGAAAAATCATCATCAAAATCTGAAAGCAGTCATGCAGGATAAAGCAAGGTGGGTGGGTGTGTACATATTTTGGTGAGCAAGGCACCAGGGAAGTTGCTCAAATCTTTGAATTAGGAATGTCAATTAAGGAGAAAGAACTCCTTTCGTTTGACAAAGCACTTTCATACCTTTTTGCTTAAGAATACTTGCTCAGCTTCTCTTTCCAGTTCCAGCCAAAGCAAAAGCTTACCTGGCTGGTGATTTCACCATGTGGGAAGAGTCAGGGCAGCCCCACACAGCTCTGCTTTGTGGCTGCAGGAAGCAGCAGGAGCTGGAGCAGTGGGGTGCAGGATAAAGGCAGAACACGAGGCGCTGCTCTGAGGAGTAAACACTTTTCACTACCTGCCAATTATTTTGTAGCCCAGGGAAGCAGAGAAGTCATTTCAGTCATTTCAACAGGTTTGAGATGAGGTCACCTTTTGTAACTCAACCCTTTTAACTCCAAATACAATTTCATCCAAGTCAAGGAGCTGAGAAATACAGTTACTAATGATTTGCCCTACAACCTGTATGATGTCTCTGCTCTTATTGTTTCAGCTAAAAGGATGGATAATGCTCAAAGAAAAATGAAAGTTTCTGTAAATCCTACATTTGTCTTCTCCATCTAGGTAAGTATTAACAAGAAAAGTTGTTTTTAAAATGATCTGCCTTTCTTTGCATGTAAAAAACCCAGCTAAATCTGCACTAGATGTAATGGCACCGTTCAAATGCCTACAGCTTCAAAATTTGTTTATATTCTGTGGAATAGCCACTCAGATGTTGTTCATTTTTAATGCTGTTTGATTACTTGTAATGAGCAATCACAGTAATAAAATGAAGATATATGAAAAAACAAATGTCCATGCTAACCATAAACCCAGATTATATCTGCAGTATTTAGGTGAGGTCTTATTCCCATTTATTTGTTCCTGATACACTTGGATGCATTTTACAGCAAGCAATGCAGCACAGCAGTCCATGATGACAGAATGGCCTCCTGCATTGGCACTTTATCTGTGATAGGAATGAAATCTGCTGAAACACATCTGGCCTGTTTCTAATAGAAGAGCTCTTAAATGAGGTTTCTATTACCAGCACAAAGTGGAGGGGGAAGAGGGAAAAGAAACAGAGGTACAGGAAAGGATGTGTGAACAGAGGACATGAAGGTGGCTTCAGGCTGTAGCTGCTGTAGTTAATGGATAGTTCAAGGGAAGGTGCTGGGAAAACTGACTTCCAAAGAAATCTGTCTGAGTGATATGGAGCATAAGCTCAGCAGGATCATGATGGGGATAAAAGACTGAGTTTTCTAGCCAACAAGGCAGGCCTAAGAGAATGTGAAAGGGCTGTCAGCATCTAAGTCAGTCTGATGAGCAGCTGCCTTCCAGAACAAGGCTTAGAAAGCCTGTCAGAGAGGGAGCCTGATGACATTGGTCTCAAGTGAGGAACACACGGCAATGCTGCACCAAAGAAAAGTGACACCTCCTCTCACCATGGGATAATAAGCACAGTCTTTGCCATGGACCTGCACCTTAAGAGAGGGTTGTCAACACTTGGAGGACAGAAGCAGCACAAGTTAGCGCAGGCATTGGAACTTCTCCCCACTGATTTCTACTTAACACAAGTTGTTTTTTTTTTCTTTTTAAAAGATGACCACAAGGTATCTTTGGTCTAGTTGAGCATATTTATTCTGCTGAAAAGGAATTGGTGGTGAACTCTTCCCTCTCCAATTTTCCTTGGCAAGCCAGCAGCTCTATAAAAAGACAGCTTTTGCTTTTTTTTTTTTTTTTTTTTTTTCCCTTCACTCTTTTCTGGAGTTCCCTTGTACAGGTAAAGTGACGTACCCAGGCCATGGAGCATTTGTTCTACACAAAATCTAATTTTGCGGCATTCTTCCTGGTGATGTGGTTTCCCTGTGGAACATTTATCTCTGTGGGAGTGGGAAGTGTTGCCAGAACAGGCTTCCGTATTGTTATTGCCTTCTCTGGATATATATTGGTAATTTCTTATGGGACTGATTAAAGCAAGTTGTTTTATAGTATCAATGTATACATTGTATATGATGAAAAGGGAATATTACCTGTGCTAGTGAGAAAGCCGTACTGGGCAAGTTATATTAGGCTGGAAAATAAATCAGTGCTTATTTTCAACTTGGTCCCTCTGTTAGACCTTAACTGTCATTATTACCCATATTTAAACTGCAGAGACATTGTTTTTGCAGACAATGCAAAAGTAGTGCACCTCAGTAGCCTCCATGACCTTACCTGAGTAGCCTCGCCAGCCAGGTTGTGGGGGATGGAATTCGGTCGCATCTCCTCTGGCAAGAGTGGTTGTACTGCTGGGAAAGGGGTCTTCAGGAGTCTCTGGTCCTCGCAGTGAAGTTTAGAAAACTACTTTTCTGTTTGAGCTTTGGGGAGGGCCTGTAGTGGCATTGGCACCAAGAGGGCTGGAAAGGCAGATAAAATCCCTGTGCTGTCTGGTTTGGGCTGGGCATGAACCAGCGGCAGTCTGCTCTGCTGTGGGTGGCATGAACCTCCCCTCATGCAGGAGGCCGCGTTCCCCACAGCATCGTCTCTTTCTTTTCCCTCTCAGCCTTATCCTAAAGTGAGGAGAGGTTGGTTTGGGAGTTTCAGCACCCACCTTGGGCATTTCGAGCCTGAGCATCACCAGTGAGTGATGTGCAATGCTGTGAGGGAGGGCAGCGATGTGAGGGGCAGCTATGAGGGGGGTCTCAGTGCAGTGGGAGGTTGGGGGGCCCAGCACGGTGAGGGGACAGCTGTGTGAGGATCCGTGAGAGGAACCTGTGAGGATGTCCTGGAGCTGTGAGGGAAGAGAGGGTCCCAGAGCTGTGAGGGGCAGCTCTGAGGGGTTCCCAGAGCTGTGAGGGGCAGCTCTGAGGGGTTCCCAGAGCTGTGAGGGGCAGCTCTGAGGGGTTCCCAGAGCTGTGAGGGGCTGTGAGAGAGCAGTGCGCTGTGAGGAGCGTTCCCAGAGCTGTGAGGGGTTGTGGGCGGGGTTCCCAGAGCTGTGAGGGGTTGTGAGCTGGGTTCCCAGAGCTGTGAGGCGGGGTGGGGGGGGGGGGGAGGTCTGAGGGGAGTCCCCGCGCGCCCCTTCCACACAGGAACCTCCTCGCGCTCATCCCGCTCCGCCGCTCTGGGGCGGGGGGAGCGGGCGCGCGCCCGGCGCTGATTGGCTGCCGCCCTCCGCGGCCGCACGGCGGGCTGCTCCGGGCTCTGCGCGCTACACTTCTCCGCCTTCGTCCGCGGGCTGCTGCCGGCTCTACGCGCTCTCTTCTCCGCCTTCACCCGCGGGCTGATCCGTGCTCTCCGCGCTCTCTTCTCCGCCTTCACCCGAGGGCTGATCCGAGCTCTACGCGCTCTCTTCTCCGCCGCCGCACCGCGGGGTCCGGCGCGGAGGCACAGTGGTCCGGCCATGGCGGGGCGCGGGTGGCGTCGCTGAGGAGGTTGAGGGGAGTGTGACGGGGCGCGGGTGTCGGTCCCCGAGCGGACGCCATGCAGTCCCTGAACATCACCCCGGAGCAGTTCGCGCAGCTCCTGCGGGACAACAACGTGACGCGGGAGCAGTTCATTGCTCTCTACGGGCTGCAGCCTCTGGTGTACATCCCGGAGCTGCCGGGGCACACCAAGGTGGCCTTCGTCCTCATCTGCGTTCTCATCTTCGTCCTGGCGCTCTTCGGCAACTGCCTGGTGCTCTACGTGGTGACCCGCAGCAAAGCCATGAGGACCGTCACCAACATCTTCATCTGTTCCCTGGCGCTCAGCGACCTCCTCATCGCCTTCTTCTGCGTGCCCTTTACCATGCTGCAGAACATCTCCTCCAACTGGCTCGGCGGTGGGTGCCGGGGTCGGGCCGGGCTGCAGCGGGGGGCAGCGGGCAGGACGATGAGGGGCAGCGCCGCCGCCGCCACCTCCGTTCCCCCCGTCTCTGAGGGAGCCTTCCTGCCCTCAGTGAGGGAACCTAACCCTTCCCGTCCCCTGCGAGGGATGCCCGCTCCATTCCTCCCTCAGGCTCTTAAAAACAACCCTTTCTTGCGCTTTCTTGGCTTGTGTTCCTTAAAAGTTGCGATGTGCGTGTGGGAAGCGGTTCATTGTGTGGAGCTGGCAAGGAAGCCTTGCCCTACTACTTTTTCCTTTTTTTTTTTTTTTTTCTCGCTAGTTAATGAAATATGTCTGGCAAATGAGATATCAGTCTTTACACAGCTTAAGTTCCTCCGACAGCTGTCTGCTCGGAGACAGACCTCCTTAACCTTTTGTGAGGAAAATAATATCTGTAGAGGAACAGGTGACTGAGAGAATATTTAGAAATTATGCTGAAATAACACATCTTTTTAATTTTTTTTTAAATTCTTGTTTTCTTGGGAGCTATGGTGTATTCTTGTTGATGTGAACAACCTTTTGGCAAAGCTTCCTTGATGCGTAGAAAGAAGGAATTTCCGCCCCACCCCTTTTCTATGCATCCCATTTCCAGCTAGTAAAAGTAAGCAGAAACGGGCGCAGTAAAACTGCATATGGTATTTATCTTCCTTTTTTTTTTGTTTTTAAAACAGTGCTTAACAACTGTAAGTGGAAAAATAAAAGGGATGATTTTGTGGCAAGGAGCAGGCAACATCTTGTCTGTACAACATCTTGTTTGTACAATCACAAATTGAAATATTTTTCAGAATATTTCAGAATGATCAGGAAAGATGTTGATGAAGTGACACATTTATGTTTCAGTTTCCGAGGCTTACTGTCTTTCTGTTGTTTGGAGATAGTGAAGGTTATTGTCAGAACATGAATTCCAGAACTTCTTACAGACAAGAATGCTGGGTGGGAATTGACAGGTCAGAGGAGACTTGGAGCACTTGTGAAAAATGGGCTTTATTACAGAAACTTCAGTGAGAAGTGATGAATCCAAAGCTCCTGGGACTCCTGATAGTAAGGACAACTGTGCTGTTTTCTTATGAGCTGTGTTGCTGAAGATAACCTTTGTAATTCTTCTTTCTCCTAAGGAAGGCTCTGATCTGTCAGATTGACCAAACACCTGATTAGAATCAACTGAAGCCTCCATGTGGGGTGAATTACAGGAGATTGGGCATGTGGAACAGTGTGGGGAAAATGTATGTCTTTATTTACAGTCTGTTACTGAGGGTGCCTGACAAAAATCTAGAGGTAGTGGATGTTAAAAGGTCTTGCATAGTTAAAACAAATCTTTTCAGGTATTCAGTATTTGGGTAGCTAAAGTATGCTGTTCTGTGGGGATTACTGTATTTTTTGCCTGCCCTCTTTGCTGTGCTAAGTGCATTTTCGGAACAAGTGAATCCGTAGGTCTTCTGATCTGGTGAGATCATTACCTTGATCTGACACAGTGTTGGGAGGACATAGTATCATTGCTGGGTGTTAACCCTTTACTCTGGGGGATGGGGGGTGTGAAGTAAAATAGAGGAAAACAAATGTGTGAACTGATGGTATCCCAAGGGTATCTGCTTCCTGATGCTTACACGGTGAAGCGTGAGTGGTGGTTACAGCTGTACTGCAAATCACAGCCTGCCAGTCCTGGAGGAGTCTTTTCCTTGCTGGCTTAACTGGTTTAATTTGCCTTTAGGCTTTCATTTTGGAGTCTGAAAAAAAAATCTTGTTCTCATCCACTGTAATGCAACATCACTGAGTAGTGCAAGATCCAACTCTGTTATAAAAAAGGTGATTTGACTTGTGGTATATCCTTGGTGGACAAAGTGGCACATCCTGAGACACTTGATGCTAGAAATTTATTGGGGATTCTGAGCCTTTAGTCACTTCATATTTTGATTTACTTGCATCACTAAAACAAGCATCTGTATTAGGCGGTGTGAACTGAGATGTGTATGTTTTATACTTGGCTTTAATTTAGAACTGGGTCTTTATACACATTTTGTATATGTGTGTTTGTGTTTCTTCCCCTTCAGAAACCCACAGAAGAATGGGAGAGGGGAGGAGGGAACTGCAGACCCTGTAATGCAAACAAAAGAACAGCCACAGTTTCAGAGTAACTGAAGCTGTGACTTCTTCCATGGTATTTCATATATTATATTTATTATAATATACTCTTAACTTCACCTGCAGCTAAAAATCTCAGTGTGCCTCACTTTGCCTGATGATGGAGCAGCATTAACACAGACCCTTTAATTCTATATGGGTAGCAACTGGAAGCAGCACCATATTGACTAAAAATTAGGTTTGAATTGGTCCTGCTTCTGATTCTCTGATCTCTTTAAGAATCTTTGTAGCTGTGTGAGTGCAATAGTGACAGTATATGATTTAATTCCAAATTTAAACTTTGCAGCTGAAATGGCTGTGATTTCTAGGGGAGCTTGGAATGAAAACCCAGCACGCTCACCTCTCTGTAATGCAGAAGAAAATGAAGATTGTTGCTTTGTCATAAGTGATCTCTGGGATCGTATTTATTGATAAGAAGGGTGAAATGGGAGCTCAAGTGGCAGTAAATAGATGCATACAGCAGTAGTGTGTCTTGGTGCGAGCTGAAGCAGTTGAGGACTTGCTCTCATATAGTCCCTTGGTGTGAGGCAGCAGCAGTGGTCCTGTCATCCTGATGACAACACTATTAAAGATAAATTTGGGCTTTTATCTCTGAGTCAAATATTACAACAGTTGCTTTGTTTCCTGACACTGCTTAGTTAGCCGAGTGTTGTCTTTACAGAACTACCTGGGGTGAGGAGAGGATTAATTTAATGTTGTGTAATGTAACAGTCCTGGAGAAAGATAAGGGCACCACTTGAGCTTACAACACAGCCAGCACCGTGCTACATTCTTGTGAATTTTGCATCTTATCAGTTGTAATGGGTATTCTCAAGACAGGTGTCAGAGGGTGACTTTTACCTGTCACTTTGAGAGCAGTGAGTCATCTGACGCACTCCTGAATACTGAGGTGCCCTCGTGTATCTTGTCTGGCCTCCAGCTGCCACTCAGGAGAGGGGTGGGTCTTCTGTATGCTGCCTCTAGATGTGACAGCTTCCTCTTCTCTAAAGGCTTGGTGAAAAATCAAACCTTCTACCCAGCTGAGCCTTTAAGGTGCTGTTTGTGTCAAGCAGTGTGTTGTTACCTTTTAGAACTTAGGTGTGTGAGAACACAAACATTCCTTGCTGAGGGATGAGAGCTGGATCTTGCATCTATACTGAGAGCTGATGTAAAGTGATGCCTGGGTATGCAACACCCTTAGGGATATCATCTGTGTGATGATGAGGGATGTGTACTGCTCCAAGTTACAAAATGTGAGGAGAATCAACTTGCTTGCTTCAAGTGAGGTGGAGAGAGCTCATTACCAGCTGTGATAGAAATTCCAGTGCAAGGGCTTGATCAACAGCATTTTACCAGAGGAAGGAGCAATTTTACTTTTATCAGAGAATCATTTCTGGCTTTTACTTTTGTTACCCTGATGAAAAAGTGATATTTGAAATGACTAAATCACAGTTCCAGGCACAATGTCCAATAAAAGGAATAAAACATTGCTTAAAGGAATGCAGTTTATAGTTGCAGTCTCTGAATATGTTATTATTGGGAAAACTATTCATTGCTTGAATAATCTATGCAGTTTTTAGCAAGCAATGAATAAGGAATACTTTCAGTCTCTTGAAAAAGAGAAGCAATTAGTTATTTTCACTCCCAGTGTTCTGCTGCAAATGATTTTCTTTCACAGTTGAAAGTGGTCAGTATTAGATGCTGCAGAGCTGTCTTGACTGCCAGTCTGTTGGAAGTATTCTCTGAAAGCCTTACACTGTGGAAGTTTAAACATTCTGGTACATAACTAAGATATTAATTAAAGTGTTATCATTATTTAAACTATTCAAAAGAGTCAACACTTTCCTGTACTGCCACCAGTGCAGAAATTACCACAATTCCAGTGATTTTTGAGGTGATCCCAGCACTTTAGGCTTTAACCCAGCACTGGAAAACCTATGGAGTGAGATTTCAATAACCTTGACTGAACCTCACTAAAGAGGACTTTTGTTCTTTGTGTTTGTTTGTTAGTCATATAATCACCAAACCACATTCCAAACAGCCACATTTTTACCAGCTGGATTATAACAAAGGTTTAAGCTAGTATATTCCTTTAAAATTATCTGTTACTCTGCATTAAGTCTGAACACAAATGTGAAAATTCGCTTGAAATGGTTTTAATGTATGTGTTTGACACAGCTGGTTCTTTGCCTGTCTCAGTCTCATTTTAATTTCACTGTATTTACTACAGTGTAGTAGCATAATTAATATTTTTTCCTCAAAACTTAGCATGTCTTCCTTATAGTAAAATGTTGGCACTTTTTTCCTCAGTTTTTCTGTAAGGGACTTTGAACTAACAGACACATAAGAATGGGGTTGTATCAATTTCTTCTTGCTGCAGGTCAAGTTTGTTCTACACAAATGGATTAAATATTAAGTGAAAGGTTCATGTATTATTCTGAAATAATCACCTTGTTTAACAGTAAATTTAATTTTCCATGGGTAAAGGCCTGTTGATGTTTGTAGTTTGAAAACATAAGTTATACAATTTAAAGCATTGAAAGATCTGGAGAAAGTCCCTAGTAAGCAGTTGGGAATGGCTGCTGTATTTTATAAAAATAAAAACAAAACTAAAAACTAAAAATAAACACTAAATAAATAAAATAAAACTAAGAAGAGGCTTGATGTGAAAAACATTCACTATTTTGCCAAGTACAAGGCCTCCTTGTATCTCAGGATTAAATCCCATTCAAACACGGATGGTGGAGCTGGATCTCAGGTGTGTTGATGTCAGAATTCCATTGAAATCGGCCATTGATTCTATTGAAATCTTCAGTTTGCCCTGACATTCTCAACAGTTTATTTCTTTCCCTTTTTCACCCAAGCAAATCTGTTTTAAATACTTTTGTGAAGGAGAGTTGACTTCCTTGCCAGCAGTCTCTCAGTGTTGATGGAGGTTTGAATTTGAAGGCACTTGAGGGTCTCTGATTTCAGAAAGTGGGAAGCATTTGTGTAGTGAGTGACAATTCAGGGCAAGCACAAGAGCCCTGAAGTGTTACTGTGTTACTGTTAATAACACTAATTCTCAGAGACAATCTAAGTGATGGTATCAAAATCTTCAGGGAAGCTGAATTTTCTTCTGTTTTTACTTTTGGTACACAGATGCTTTGTGAGTAGCTTTTACCTGCTATTCATTTGAAAATGTCATGGTGTTTGTTGCTTGTAAAAAAACCTTGTGGCTGTTTTCTTGTGGCCTTCAAATCCACACAGTGTGTGCTGTGTGCCTCAGAGAAGGTGTTTCTGTTCCAGCCTGCTGTGTCTAATGGAAGATATCCTTTCGCTTCCCATTTCTTGGAAGTGCTGATGTCACTCCTTGTCCAGCTCAGTAGGCTCAACCTGCAGGCATTATGTAGACTTTTATTTTTAGCTACTTTTATGTAGCGTAAGTGCTTACTTTTTGTTTGTTTGTCTTCAAAAAGTTGAAGTAGAGGGTTTTTGAAGCCTTCTCTCCTGGGAGCTGATCTAAAGGCGTAGTGAGTCGTAGTCTCTGCTCTTTGACAGTGTGGTTACTTGGGAGAAAATGAGAAGATGTCTATAAAAAAAATGTAAAAAAACAAATGGAGTTCTCTCCCAAATTTGGAATATATAGTTCAGGGAATTCTATTTGTTCTTGGAATAATTGGATACCAGCTGGAAATTCCACTAGACTTTCTCTTTTTGTTCTTTGAGTAACACTGATACTTCCTTTGCATCCTGGAATGTTGGGGCTTCAGTGGAGTAGTGCATTACAGGGAAATAAATCTTTGTAAGGCAAGTATAGTTCAAGTGGACTTAAATTAAGTTTGACCTTTTTCAAACTGTCAGAAATAGCCTATGGTGAAAGTTTGGGTTGTTGTTTTGGTTTTTTGTTTGTTTGCTTGTTTTTCATTTTCCCCCAGTGGCAGCATACAGACTTGAACTCATTTCCTCATTTTAAACAGGAGCTTAAACAAGTTTTGCTTTTCTGTTTGTTATTTGTAGCAGGAGTGCCTTCTAACTTACTGAAGCAAAAAATTAAAACCAACTCTTTGGTCGCATTCACTGTTTGCCAAGAGCAGAGTAGGTAGGATTTGGGCTTGCTTTTGGTTTTTGGTTTTATCTCCCAACAGAAGTTTAATCCCACTGGGTGAAGGATGTGAATTTGACAGAGTGGGTCTGGTGTTGTATGTACAGCACTTTCTATACTGGGTGTAGTCAGAAACTGATGAGATCTGAGTTACTAAAATATTGGCTGTGTTTCGTGAGGTGTTTCCTTGATGCATTACTGAAGTCAAGGAGGAAGCAGGGGGAATTTTATTTTATAAACTGCAATTGATACAGGGATATGAGGA
This sequence comes from Cyanistes caeruleus, assembly GCF_971803275.1. Lineage (NCBI taxonomy): Eukaryota > Metazoa > Chordata > Aves > Passeriformes > Paridae > Cyanistes > Cyanistes caeruleus. The sequence continues at coordinate 78,665,017 of NC_141705.1, forward strand.
TGTCTTGCCTTGCTCTTCCTGATGCCCTGGAAAAATACGTACCAGGTGATAAACAGGCTTGCAGCCCAACTCAGCCACGCAGTTCCTACTGGCCACACTAAGATTTCATTCAAGGAGCTTGAAACTGGGCTGCATAGTGTGGTTTTATTCTGGTTTAAGCCACATCCACCCTGTTGCTGGTGTTGAATATGTGCTTGAAAGGTGCTTGATTTTCACCCATTGCTGCTTGTCCTCTCCTTCCCTTTGTGGAGCCACAGAAAAAGGGATTTTTTGGCGACTGGAATTGGTAAGACCAGTAGCAAACCAGTTGCATCTTGTAAGCTGGAATGGCTTTTAGTTTGGCCTAGCAAGTAGAAGTTTCTCTGTTCCTTGTTCCCTTCATGGAAGGTAGGATTAAGTTTTCTGAGTTTGTTTTCTGTGCTGTTTCTGCTTAAGGTGTCTGCAGCATCTTAAAGCTTAACTGAAAATTGGATCAGATGGTTCTTAGGCTGTTTTGAATTGATGGATTATATCTGAGTAAGGTAAAAATAATGGTCTAGTAAGAAAAATAACCCTGTCTGTTGCTGAAATGAGTAGCTGATACTGAACTGTAAGAGTGTGAGGGAACTGTGGAAATATGAACAGAGAAAATTATCTCAGGGTCAGAAAATGGGTAAATGAGAAGTAGATTGGGAAGGACATTAAGGTAAGATTTTTTTTCAGAATAATTTATACCTCTTTCTAAGATGGCTAGGGCTGGAGAATGGATAATGGAGAATGAGTAATGTTAAAAATTGAATGTGGGCTTTGGAAAGCTGTTACAGCAACAAAACTTGAAGTTGCATAAATACAATAGGAAACTGTATTACTTAGAAAATGCAGGCAGGAAATTGCATTTGATTTGGACAGGGGCACTAACATAATTTGATAATCAGCAGAGGGGGAGATTTGGAGAAGAGAAGGATGATGGAGAGGTTGAATTTTTCCTCTTATGCCTCCTCCTCTATACATCTCACTTGACAGGATGATGCATTAAATGCCAAAGTGTACAGATAGAGTGATACCTAAAAGAGCTTAAGGAATGTGATCGCAACAGCAGAAAAAGGAAACTTGTAAACAGGTAACACTCAGACCTTCATCAACCGGAGAGTAAGCTGCCAAAATGAAAAAATAAGAGATGTCTCTGAAAAAATAATTAATGTCTCTGTAACTTGACATGTTTGAAAACAGATGATGGAAGACTTGGACAGAAGTGAAATAGGAGTGAGTGTCAGACTGATAACAGAGCAAGTGAATGTGACCTTAGAAATCCTGGCTTTGCAGATGTGTACAATAAAGAATGGCTGTGGAGAGAGAGCTGCATTTGACAAATGGCTTAAATAGGTGACTTAGCAGTTTAGATGTTACAATAAATCTAAGAATCTTGGTCTGTTATTTTTAGTAGTGGAGTCCAGTGTTAATAGCTGTTGCATGCCTTACTTTGTGATTATTGCAGGTGCCTTCGCTTGCAAGATGGTGCCGTTTGTTCAGTCCACTGCTATTGTAACTGAGATTCTTACAATGACCTGCATTGCTGTGGAAAGACACCAGGGAATTGTGCATCCCCTAAGAATGAAGTGGCAGTACACCAATAAAAGAGCTTTCACAATGCTTGGTAAGGTTTTAAGCATCTCCAGTAATTGTGTGTGAGAAATGATCTTAGGTGTAGGTGGCATGGCAGAAGAGAAGGCGCTGATATGACCAGTGATTCACAGTTAATTGACCTTTATAAAACTGCTCAAGGATAGTGCCTACAAGTAAAGTAGTAAAGTAAAGCCGAAAGTCTAACAAGGTATTTAGCATCTGAAGTCAAAAATGTACTTAACAAAGATAAACCTTTAGCAGCCATTCTTTTTTCTTTTTTCAAGAAGGGTTTAAAATGTACAAGTGCTGCTTAAGCAATGTCAAAGGGAAATGGTCCTTCCATTGTTACACAAAGAGATTTACTTCATGCTCCTGATGCAGATTAAGTGGCTTTTCCTGTGGAATATCAATAAATGCAGGTAGTTCAAGAGACAGAAGGCTGATGTCAAAAGACCATGTTGTTATTGATGTGAATGTTGACTGATATATACCTCATAGAAAACTTTGTTCTTTGCTACAATTTTCTGGCCTGCCTGACTTTTCAAAGCTGTTGAACTGTTGATACCAAATCCTGCTTGTTGGACAAATTATTAAAAAATGTATTTTTTTACAGGCATAGTCTGGTTGCTGGCTCTTATCGTTGGGTCGCCCATGTGGTACGTGCAACGGCTTGAGGTAGGTTAGGTCAAATGGGGATTTGCTTATTAAACTCAGTCCTTGCTGGATCTTCTTGTACCTTTAGGTGAAATTGAATCAACTCCTGTGAAATTAGAGGGTGATAAGGGAGGTGGACCTTTGGTTCTGTGTGCCAGCCTGGGAAAGTTCTAGGATTAGAATTTATATGCACTGGAAGAAGGAATACCAACAAGGACTAGTCACGCCTACTCTCCCTAATTATGTCAAAGAACAGTAATTACATCTGTGACTTCCACTGTGGCTTTCTTTTGGTTTATAGGTGCACTGGCACACAACAATAGAGGGTTAGATTGCTGTTTCAGGATGACATAGTGCTCCCTGAGATCTGGGAGAACTGTGCTTAGTTTGAAATTAATTAGCTGCTCATTATATTTGATGAGTTACCACACTTGTGTGGAGGTTAAGCAGGAGGCTTGGCAGAATCTGCTGCTTGTGAGTCTGAATGTTAATTTTCTTTTTTTTTAAGGTGGCTAATGTATAAGGTTTCTCTACATCAATCTTTACTTACAAGATGTGTAGCCAAGGTCTCCTTTGAAGGACAAATCAGAGCATCTCCCGGCCTCTCTTTGTCAATTCAGATCGAACCCACCACTTGATGTGGAAAAGTGCTTGAAGGAATTTTGTCTCCTTGAAAAATCAGTTGAATTTTGGTTGTTCCATGAAGAGAAATGAATATCTGAATGTGCTTGGGTTTTTCACTTGGGATAAACGCCTTAGTGACTCATCTTCTTTGCATTTGTTACAGGTTAAATATGACTTTCTATATGAAAAAGTGCATGTTTGTTGCTTGGAAGAATGGGCCAGTCCCATTTATCAGAAGATCTATACAACCTTCATTCTTGTTATACTCTTCCTTCTTCCACTGATGCTGATGCTTTTATTGTACACTAAAATTGGGTATGAACTCTGGATTAAGAAACGAGTGGGAGACGCTTCAGTTCTTCAAACCATTCATGGGAGTGAAATGTCTAAAATATCAAGGTTTGTAAGCAAAATGCACTTGGAACTTTGACTTCTAGAAAGCTTTTTTCCTGATTTTTTTATTCCTCTTGAATAGAGTTGAAAATGCCTTGCAAGACATGCTAATGTCATGCTGCAAAGTCCTCTGCTGTCCCAAAAAAGAGCAATAACGTGCTAGATTTATATGATGCATTCCTTGAGGGTTTTATTTGCATCTGCAGCCATCAGAACACAGTCACAGATGTAACTTGAAGAGAGATATGTAACTGACATCCAGTTCCCAGTGATTCAGTGTGGAATTCTTGGTGTAATTTCAGGAAGAAGAAGCGAGCAATTGTTATGATGGTGACAGTGGTGTTTCTCTTTGCAGTCTGTTGGGCCCCTTTCCACGTGATTCACATGATGATGGAATACAGTGAGTACCTGCCATATCTCACTGAATAAAGTCTATGGTTTTTTTTGGTAATGGAACTTCAGGTTGTGAAAAGCTAATGATGCTACAGCATTCAGGTCTAGAATACCTTCTGCTAGCAAAGGTTGATGTCCTGCTTATAAGAAAGACTTAAGGAAAACAGGACTATTGGAGGGGTGAGCATCTCTGCGTAGATTCTTTTTTCCTACCATGTCTGTTATGTTGCCCTCATTTGCTGAAAGGTCAGAAGTATTTGGCTGAAAGGTAAAAGTTATTTCTGAGCATAAAACCTCTTGGAAGTTTTTAATTATATTTAATTTAACTGTTTTGAGTTCAACTGAAAATGAAACATGCCTTTTACTGAGGTAGGCATATTGGAAATATAAATACTGGCCATCACAGTGATGATACCCAGTGAATCCAGCTGGAGTTTTTCAGTGCTCTTTACTGAAAACTGGCTTGGAAAAGCCCTTAATGCTTGTTTTGTTGGCTTTTTTGATCTTTGTTGTACTCTCTGGGGTCTTCCACTGTTCTTCTCCCACCTCCTCCATAGATACTGGAGCAGCCTGTGTGCAGGAACAAGAGGAAATTTCAGTAGTTGTAAAGGCAGGAGCTGTTTCTTTGTCTCCTATCACAAATAAGATTGTAGCAGATAAATCAATAGTTCAGACAGCTTTTTTGCCTCAGAAATTTTCTCTTACATTTGATTCTGTTGCTACCTACATACAAAGCAGGACTGTGTGATAGATCTTGATTTTATCTTGTTGGTGAAACTCAACTGTGAATGCTAAGGACTTCCAGCACGGGTTTTTATTGATTTTAAACAAAAGCATTTAATGCCAAACTGGATAGAAATAGACTAAGTAATAAGCATTTATGATACTCCGTGCTTACAGCATATTTCTTTTCTCCTCGCCAGGTAATTTTGAGGAGAAGTATGATGATGTGACAATTAAAATGATCTTTGCAATTGTCCAGATCATAGGGTTCTTCAATTCTATTTGTAACCCTATTGTGTATGCTTTCATGAATGAGAACTTCAAGAAAAATTTTCTGTCTGCCCTCTGCTTCTGCATTGTGAAAGACAACACATCCCCAGGCAGGCAAGTTGGGAACTCGGGAATTACCATGAGGAGGCAAAAGCCAAGTGCATCTCAGAGAGATCCCATGGATTCGGATGAAGGCAGGAGGGAGGCATTCAGTGATGGCAACATCGAGGTCAAGTTCTGTGATCAGCCAGCTTCCAAAAGGAATTTGAAAAGGCACCTGGTCCTGTTCAGCTCTGAGCTTACTGTGCACTCTGCAGTAGGAAATGGACAGTAACATCACAAGGGTTTTGGGAATGGAGAAGTCTTTTCAATAAGCCATTTAAAAGAGTTAAAAGAGTTTGCTGCTTTGCATGCTGAAATGAAGGGAGAAAGTGTGTGGACTCTGATAATATTTGGATAGTGGCTGAGAAAATGTAAAATTTATTTTATAATGACGAGGAGTAAAACTTTGGAAAGCAACATTACTGTATGACTTCCAGGAGAAAAAACTAATTTCTTCCTGAGCTAATTTAGGGCTTGGTTGCCCTGTGCTTTAGGTAAACAAAACAACTGCTGTTTGCTCCATTTATTCTGTTTCTGGACTGTACGCAGAAGACAGGAACTATGGAGGGCATGTGCACCTTTTTGGGACAACTTGGAAGTCTGACATGGGGCTGACCTTATAAGATCTGCTCTCTGCATCTTTGAGGACAGAGCAGAGCTTTAGATCTGAGTTCAGAAAAGATGATGGAGACTGAGATGCAATTTTCTTTTAGAAAAAAGAAAGGGAATATGAGAGAGCTATCCAGAACATGACTCTGAAGAGATTTAAGATTTAAACATCGCATGCATGTTCAGATTTTGTTAACAGGAAGCATATAAGTAATTAACAGTGCATGCATAATTACTGTACTGTTTTTATAGGTTAATTCTTGGGTACAAATGTAAATGCCATTGTACTGCCCTGCAAACTGCATTGTTCTGCTGGAAAATGGAGAAGCTGAAAAAGTGCTGTACAGGAGAGTGCAGATGCAGGAGGTCTGGTCTGTGGAGTGAGCACTGAATTGGATTTCCAGTCATGCTTGGACATGTGACTCTCAGGTTGAAAGGGTGGTGTTACCATTTTCTGGAGGGTTATAAGGGCCTGATCCAGAGCCTGTTGGGACTTCACATAAGGCTTTCAATGGAATATCGTGGTCTTTTGACCAGAAGCTCTGAAGCCATGCTTGCATTTTTCTGTCTGTCCATCATCTTGAAATGGGATTAATTGCTGTCTGAGAACTGGGCCAGTGCTTTGTCATTTTAGGCTTCACGGTAAATTGTGGGGTTGATATTCATGTAAATTCTAAATGTTTTTGCTCTCAGTGGGCCAAACTGCAAAATTGCAAAGGTATGGTTGCAAGTGTGGGGCTGGGGTAGAAGTATGATCTGGAGTGGTGCACTGGGATCTGATCCCATAAACGAGGCCTTGAAATACAGAATTTGCCACTCCAGCTGAAGTTAGATTGAGTGTTTTAAGAGCCTGTAAAATGTCAGTGCTCTCTTCTGTCACCCCTTGCCTCGCCTTACGGGACCTTGGTGCTGCCTTGGCAGTCAACTCAAGATTCTTTTACATTGCTACTTTACACTTCATTGTAAATGAAAACTTAGGATGAAAGGTTCTTGTATAATTTGGAAGTAATCTGCTCCTTCTCTCATGTCTGCAGATTGCAATGGGTTTGTGACACACTTTATTTACATATATATATTTTTTATATTCTATATGGTACACTCCTGTGCACTGACAGAAAGTTCCTGACTTGTTCTGAGGGCCAGGAATTAAGAGCTTAATGAGTTATTATCATAGTTTTCCTCAGCAGATGGAAACTTTAACTGCCTGATGGTGAGAACTATGTGTTCAGATAGAATCTGTGCCTGAAAACTAATTTATTTTAAGCTATTTATGTATTTGCACTGCTAATTTCAGCGACAGATTTTAACATGCATTTAACCAAAACGTCCAAGTATCTTATGTTTTTGTTTTGTCTTACCTGCTTCTTCTGTTGTCTCATAAAACTGTGTCAATGAATAACTGTTGTAGTATTAATTTTCTTTTCATTAAAGTTCCTTTACAGCTTTGTTGGTGCTGTTTTGCACTAGTGGATATCTGCTGTAAACTTCCCTTTGAGTCTCTCTTTGTTTAAAGATTCATGTGAGCTTATCTGTGCCTCTTTAGTGATTAAATTCCAGTCCTGTTACAGGTGCCAGCTGCTCCTGTAATTCTGAGAGCTGTGGTTTAAAGAATAAGGTGAGAAAAGGGAAGTCCAATCTCTTGGTTGGAGAGAAGTAATAAATGTTTCAGCACAGATTTGTGGGACTATGGTTAGATTAAATATAAACCAAAATACAAAAGACAGTTCTCATACTGTTCTTAATGCTAATTATATTATCTTTGCATTTTTGACAGGGTAGTTATCTTGAAGCCAGGCAATCTTGTCCTGGCTGCAGGGAATTAAAGATCCATTATTGCTGTAAGCACCATCAGGATTTTGCCCATGTTTTTTAAATCTGTCAGGGCTTCAGCTTTGACTTAGCCACCAAAACCAGTTGTTCTGTTGAGGTGTGTCAGTTTTGAGTCCAGGCTGGTAGCCTGTCCCTTGCAGTGGCTTGTACCCTGTGTGTGGCTGTAACTGAGTGCTACAAACCAGGAAAAGCCCTGCTGTCCCTCAGCCTGCCTGTGCTTATTTCCATCTTCCAGTAACGTAATTGCATCGTTCACCTGCATACAAAAATGTTCTTGGCTAATGAATTTATCAGAGAACAGAAAAAAATAACCACACTCATTTCCTTAAACTGAGAATATTTATCAAAGCTATGGTGTTCTTTGAGGAGGAATGTTTGTTCAAGTTTTTTATTATCTTGGTTGTGAATTGCTTTTAATTTCTTTGATAAAGAGAAGCTTCTTTTATTCTCAGCTGTAAGGGGTTAAGCCTTTAGGTTGCAGTGAGATGATGCCAGGAACTGACAGGCTGATGAAGACAGGAGCCTAAAAGGACAAATTCAGCTGAACAGAGACTCTGGAAATGGAATGGATGAGGAAAAAGTGTCAGATTTGTCAGCTTGTTCGATTGATACCAGGGCGTTAACAAGGAAAACAGTGAGTAGAAGGGAGTGAACCTTCTCAGTAACTGTAGCAATTAAAAAATATCCAATATCACCCTGTTCCAAGGAATAACCAATTGCCAGTGATTGCCAAAGCAGCAGAGATGTGTGATGTGCCTGCATCCAGGGAGTAAGTATATGAATTGTCAGCCTGGAGATGTGTTAGCCCTGTCTGTGTGCTCATTACAGGATTAGCTCATGTGCAGTGGTTGGATGTGCTGCTTTCAGCATGGCAGAAGCTGTTGAAACGTGATCCATCAGAGTGAAAGGGACACCTGAGAGATCAGAGAAATACACTGAAGAGGAGACCTAGATTATTATCGCCCAGGAAAAAAAAAGAGGAGTAAGTAGAGGAAAGGATTTAGTAGAGCTGTTGACCTGGAGAGAGATAGGAGAGGAGGATAATCATGGCAAGCTATATTTTTATGTAGATTAGAGTTGATCTGAGTGTTAGAAAAGTTGGGAAAGTTTAGGAACAGTATTCAGAGAGTGGTTTTGTGAACAGAGCAGCATCTCAGTGCCCAGGGCAAAAGGCTGGGAAACGTGGAAGCTGTCCTGGTTCCTCTCCAGGTGGGAGCAGTGGAATGGAGCAGGAACTTGACCAGCCCAAGCAGGAGAAGACAGGTAAATGTGGATTTAATGCACACTAAAGAGGTTAGATTGTGTAAATCCCTTCAGAAACATTGACATAATAATCTATTTCTGTCTGTACTCGAAGTCCTGCTTTGACCCCTAAAACTGGCTTCCAGGAGTACTGCTGGACAGCAAACCATCATTAGCTTCCTCTGTTGAAGCTCCAGTGAGGCTGATGGATTATGAAGTTATTTTAAAAGCTCTGGTGTGGTTTGAGATGAAGGGTCATGTGCTGGTTTGTTATGAGTTTAATCTCCCCCCAACTCCTCATCCACATCAGTACAACAAAACCTCCTCAGTCAAAAGCAGTAAAACCTGGTTCCTTTCATTCCATAAAATACAAACTCACAGTCCTACAAGTTAGGCTCACACAATGTTTGTTTTGCTACAAAGTGCTATCCTACAAGCCAGGGTTGTTTTTGAGAAGGTTAAAGGGTATTTACCTGTACCTTATGCATTCATAAAAGAAGAAATCTAGTAGAGATACAAACAAACTTCTACAAATTGCATCTGTGCCCTGTAGGGTGCTTAAAATGCCAACCAAGACTTGAAAAGATGTCCTGCTGATTGAAAAAGGTTGAATTTTATTTCTCAGCCTCCTGTGGAGTAATACAAAGCTTTATATGAAAAGCTCTTATTTCCTTGCATTTTCCATTTTTCCCCCCACAAAACAGTAACTTCTGCTTATTTCTTACTCTTTTGAGAAATAATCATTATACCTTTCCCCCAAATACACTGTGGAATATGTTCAGTTTATGAAAGGGACTCTGTCCTAAAATGACATAATGTGCTTGCATTGAAAAACTTCTTTACATTAGCACTTCTAAGAGGAAAATGTCTTTTTTTTTTTTTTAAGTTTCTGTTGAATTCTCTTTACAGTCTTCAAGATTTTATTTGCTCTTTTCAATGCCATCACTAATTTTTTCTAAATTAATTTCACCGGGATCTCTCAGGACTCATTCTCATCAGGTAACTTTACTGTTCCCTTGGATATGGTCCTTTTTTACTCTATCTCTAATCTTTTCCATGCTTTCTTAAATTTTATGGTCTTATACCATCTTTCCCCATGCTCCTGAGCAAAGCCTTAATTAAATGATTTAAAATTTATGGCATGGTCTCCATAAATCTCTTGTTTCATCTTGGAAAGTCGTGAGAAAGCTTTCAGGCTTTTTCAGTGCTCTGGAATCTGATTTGTAATTCCATTTCATTTTCCCAACTGAAATACCCATCCTTGCTATTTGCATTTATGCCATCTTGATAAGTATTGTAATGTATGGACATAGAACTGTTGCAAAATCAGGGATAGTTCTCCTATGGTATCACAGGTGCAGTCTTTTAATTTCATTTTCTGCTTCAACAGTTTGCTCAAGCAGAAATTAGTCAGGGTTGAACTGTATTTTCCACTGTTGACAAATAAATTCTTGACTGACTTAATAAAGCAGAAGTGCACTGACTTACAGATCCACCACACTGGAGGGGAAAAAAAAATATCCTTAAATGTTCTTTCTACTTGTATAAGAAAAAGATCAGCATGTTTAGGGTTTTTAAACATTTTTCTTCTTAATTACTTTTTAAGGTGTCTTTCCCAGAATTTAGATAGTGCCCAGGTTAGGCTGTGCAGGGTGAGAAAGCTGCTGACAGGAGTGTGTGGGAAGAGGCTGAATTATAGTTCTCAATTTGTATCAGGGCTGCTCTGTGCTCTGTTTGTTGGCACCCCTGTGAACCTTCTGCTTTCTTGGTGTCACTGAACTCTGCAGCTGCCTTTGCTTAAGATCCCTCTTTTCCTAACAACTAAACTTTGTTAAGCAGGAGGTTGAGTTTTGACTTCTGCCTTTTGCCTTGCTCCTTTTTTTTTTTTTCTCTCATTGGTTTGTTTTGCTTTCTCACTTAGTGTCTGTCCTTTTTTTCCTCCCTTTTGCTTTCCCTGAAGCAACTCCTTGGGTTCCTTGTGACCTTATCTCTTTTATACAGATTAGAATAACCAGGCAATGAATTTTGACAGCAAAGTGAAGCAACCCTCTGGTTCAGAATTTTTATTCCATCAAGTCTGATTATCAGATTACAAACAGCATTTCCAGTCCTTATTTCAGGCACCCTTGGAAAGACCTTGCCCACTCTACTGGCTACATTAGGCTTGCATGTGTATATTTTGTTTCTGAGTTGACTTTATATATTGACATTTTATGTCTCAGGCTGCTTATTGACAAGTTTCCATTTTAATATTTTTTTTCTTTGATGTTACAGACTTGTAATTCTTAGGAAGTGAGGAGGCTTCTCGGTAACGGGCCAGCTGCACTGGGAGAGTTGGGTTTTTTTGCTTTAAATAACAAGTATAGATGTCAGTCTTTATTGTACAGATGACAGCTAAACTATGGCTTATAAAAAGGTCCAGTGACTCCTGGTAGTCTGTGAAATACACTCAGTGCAGTGTCTTTTGTGTGTGTGTGACAGCAGAAATGTAATGTTCTTCTGCTTCTTGCCTCTAACACATGGTTTCCATAGATACATCTGCTAAACACCAAATTTAGCTATTAGTTCAGTTCGTAAGTGGAGAATCTTAAAGACAGTGCAACAGGTAGAAAATATTTCATGTCTCCATGGGTAAAGTATAAAATATATCCTACTAAAGATCAGTATTAAGTATCATATTAAAGTTTCGTCCTCAGGCAGAACTGAATTTTGGTAGAGCAGACGTGTGTGGCAGAAACAACATCTGAAAACTTTCCAGCGGCTCGGTGGGGCTGTTGTGGCCTCGCTCGGGCTGTAGATGGCACCGTTGCTGCACATGAAAAGCTGAGCTCTTCCTCCCAAGGGAATTATCCTACAGCCGTTTGGAAGCATGTATTTCATGGTAGGACTTGGTAAGGGTTTGATAGAGCTCTTCTTTCGCTAGGATTAGAGAGAAACATGGAGAGAGGGGTTGGTTGGTTTTTTTTTTCCTTTGTGGAACAGTGCTTTGAAAAGCAGTTGGAGCTCATGGCTGAGCGAGGACCCATGGTATAAACAACCCAGTCAAAATTGGTTTTATTGTATCTCAAATGTTTAAATTTTCATCTAGAAGTCATCCCTTTTGCTTTGAAAACTTGTTTTCCAAAACAAATAAATACCACTCTTAAGCCTCCCTTGTTTTTGAAGCTGAGCATTTGAAATACAAATTAGTGAATGGATGTATGAAAAAAATAATAGAGATCAAGGCTCTCTGAAATCCTTCAGAGACAAATAGTTTCCAGATTCCTCTGAGTGTACTAAAAAGCCTGTAGCTGTAGGCATCCCCCTTCTCAAATCCGGGGATATAGTGGGAGCCAAAGGGGAAATGCAAAGGGGAGAGAATAAAGTGTTATTTATTAACAATCTGGAGAAATCTCAGTTCCTAAATGGTGAACTTAAAAATATAAAGGGTCTCAGAAAGTGATCTGTTTTTGTTGCAGATATTCACATATATATTTTCGTTATTCACAGATACTAGTTTAAACATTTTATGCATTCTAATAAAAGTACAACCTCTAAATTCTCAAAGGGAGTGGAAGAACTTTGCTATTAAAGTTTAAAAACAGCAAAAAATACCCTTGTGCAGGGAAATAAATGTAGCAGCCTGTCAAGATCAGCTGTAAAATACAAGTCTTGCCATAGTGATTTAAGTTAAGGTTCCACAAATACTAGGGAAAATGAAGATTATTTATTATTTGAACTTGCTAAGAATGTAAATGGAGGATAAGACTACTGGCTATCCAAGGTAACACAAACCATGAGAAAAAGAGGAAAGTATTTGCCATAATTTGCTCATGGAATAATAATATTTTTCAGTGAGGTATTGATGGGTGTTCATAAAGTCTGAAATAGAATAAACCCACTTTACCAATGTGGGGGGAGGAGCAGAGAAGGACGTAGCCACAAAAGTGGTTTGTTTGTTTGCTAAGTAACCTGAACAGGCAAAGGAACTTTCTGAATTTACGGTAATCAGCTCTTTTGAATGGAAATATTTGATAATCTTGTAAAAAAAAATAAATAAAAAAGGCAAACACTGGCTTCCTTTTTTATTGTTTTTATTTTAAGGAAAATATTAATGTTAGTATTCTTAGCATGTGATATTTTCCTCTCTAAAGTCAACTTACAGAATAGCCATGTTATTCCTTCCTGATTTTTTTTTTTAATATATTTTGGAGATCCCAAATGCTCCTGGAACTTTTTTCTTAGTTCACTCCTGTGCTGCAACTGTGTGTCTGCCAGGCAATAGGCAAAGTAAGTCCTTTCACCTGATGTACTTGGGGCATCTTGGAGGCAGGTGAGTGCTGGGTCAGCTGTGCTTCTGTTCACCTGTGAGTAATTATGTCATCATCTAAGGCTCCAGCTCCTACTGATTTTTTAGAGATTATGAAAAATTAGATACTGGATTGTAATTTCTGCCTGAGAGCTGTGTCAGAGATGGTTTTCAAATGTTAAGCAACCCTTCTCTCAAGTGAGATCTGTTTTTTGGGTTTTTTTTTTTTCCAAGAGAGGGAAATACAGGGGGTTGGTAGAAGGGGAACCATAAGGGGGTATATTCATTTTAAATCCAGCACAGTAGATTTGAATTCATGCTGTGTTCATGCAGTGTTCATTAGAAAAGGCCTTAAGTGATACGTGAAAATGAGGATCAAGCACACCATTATATCTGATAGATTTTTCCAAGGAGTCTGTGTAGCTTTCAGGGTTAGGTGTGAAATATGGGCATGAAACTGAATGATCAAAATCAAATGAGACAAACCATCTTTCCTAGCATTAGCGTGGAACTGAGGCAGAGCTGATGATTGATTTTGTTTCTCTTTCTGTATTAGGGTCACTTTTTCGAGGTAGTTCATTAAAAGCTGATGCCTGAAATTGTTTGCTTTTCCCATTGATCTGTGTGTACTCGGTTCATTTACTGTTCAAATCATCGCCCTGCTGCTTACAGCTGAAAGGCGCCTGCTGCACCAGGACTGCTCAGGCATCAGCTCTTTCTGATCCCGTTCCAAAGCTGTCTAACATGTTTCCAAGGAAGGGGGAGCAAAGGATAGGGAAGGGCGTTCGAGGAGTGTTTTGGCTGATGCATCTCTAGCGACACCTTGTGGGATGCTTCACAGAATCGCCTTCAACTTTTCTGGGGAAGGAAGCAAGGTTTGTTGTACAAAAAGCTGCTCAAATACTGGGATACACTTAAACCTTTTCACTCACCTGTAATTAAAAATAAGCTATACTGATAAACCTTCTCATGTTAAAGTTGTCCTTCCTTAGTCCATTGAGGTGTTAAACACTTCACCCATTGTGGGTGTATCAATAATATTACCTAGAAATAAAATTTAACTCTTAGAAATGAAACAGATTTACTTTCAAGTGAAACAATGAGAAACGTCAATGTTGCAAATCAGCTGGCATTATTTAGGTGTACTCAGTACAGAGCTCATTGTCTTGCCTGGTAAAGGTTTGATATTCTGAGGAAAAAGTGGCCAGGAAAATGATCTCAAACAATAAAAAAAAAAAAGGGTATTTAGAGAACTTGATACTTCATTATGCAATAATTTGTTTTTAGAACATTCTGGTGATTTTCACCTACTTGTAAGATTTTTTTTCCTATTGAGTGATACTGGATTTAAATGTTTTATCTATGTATGTTGAAAGATTTGTTTCCTGTTGCTTGCTCTCATTTTGTGGAGATGCTCAAGACTGTGGGTAACCAAAATCTCCTGTAGAAAATGTAAAAAATGGTTCTTTTTTATGTTCTTAAAGTTTTATGCTCGTTGCAGCTTCACCCATCTGGCATTTGAAAATGCTTGCTGCCTTGTGCTGGTCAGAAGATGAATCCCAGCTAACCCCAGGGGAACAGAGCAAATTTTTTTTTGAGACAGACCAGTTTTTTAGCAAATTTTGAACCAAACTGAAGTAATTTGAACCAAATAAAAAACTGAATTTTTATTGCTGAGCCTATGGGTGTGGAGATCATTGCAGGGGAGATGGGAGATGTAGCAAGATAAATTGCTACATGAAGATAATTTGGGAAAGAGGACTGAAAAGAGATTGGAAAAATAGCTTGCTCAGAAGAATATTTCTTCTGCCTGTACTTAAGTACAATGAATGGAAATTTAGCTTGATCCTTTACTGACTGAGAAGGAGAAATTGGAGACTTCTAGAAAATGCTGTGGGTTGTCTTCCAGCACAGCCCAGCTAGACTGATTAGTTTTTTGCTTGGGGTTTTTTTTTTTTTTTTGTCATCTTTTCCTTCCCTTGCATGCCTAGTGCCTCTGGCTTTCTACCCCTCCCTTAGCCATTGTAGGCTTCTGTGGAGTTGTGTGATTTATCCTTTAATTGGTGGCCTTGATTCCACTGAGAGTGTTCTTTGCTTCCATCTTTTCCCTAGATGGAAGCCCTGGGCCAGCTGAGCCTGAGAAAAGAAAAAAGGGGTCTCTAACACCTGAATCCACTAATCAGTCCAGAGGACCTCTTCTATTCAAAGACTTCCCACAAAACCCTGCTGTGAAAGAAAGCAGCTCTACAAATGGGTGAGTTTGATCTCTAATTTATATAGTAATTAATAATACACTAACAAGTTGGAGGAGGTTTTAGCGAGGTCTTCTTCTGCAGTTCATGCGGAGAAATGAAGCTGTTTTATACCCCTTACATTGCTTTCCTTTTAATTTATGTCTATTGATACTGTCTGCTTACTTCTTGCTTTCCATGCCTGGCATTTGAAAGTGTGATGTTTGACTTGTTGCTTAGTTTTGTGGTGTTTTCTTTGCATGCAGATAGCACAGGTAGAGGGCAGAGGCAAAAGACAGATTGACCTGCTGGTGTTGCCTCCAGTTTCCATCCCTCTGTGGTGAAGAATTGGAACTTTTGTAGCCAAACTTAGTACAAAGCTGATACCTAAAGCAGCTCTTGTTGGGGGGCTGAGTGCAGAAGGGCCATGGAGCTCTGCAGTTTTCATTGTCTCCTGGACTGAAGCAGACAGGAGTTGTGACTTGGTGAGGTAGCACTGTGGTCCAGTAGCAGAACATCCCTGGGTTCAGGCTCTGCCTGCTGATTTTTCCCCAATAACGTGATGCCACCGTGAACTTCCTGGCGTGCCAGTGCTCTCAGAGCCTCACTCACTGGGCAAACACCCAGTTACTAAAAATCCTAATTGCTGGCATCTGTATTCAAGGCAGGAGGCAGCCCCTTCTATGAACAGCCTACGTATGAAACAGCCCACGTAGTTTGCCTTCACTGTGCAGGGGAGTTTATCTTTACTAGAAACAGTAACTTAAAAGGTGACCTTCATACTTGGTGAAAGCAGCAGAGTGCTTGGCTGTGACTCATGGAAGGAGCCCAGGTATTGGGGAATGGTAGCATTTCTCTCTACTGCCTCGTACAGCAGTTCAAGCAAGCCTAGTTCTGTGTCAGGTACCATATGTATTATGGCTCTGTCCCTGCTGGAATCCAGAATGAATCAAAAGCTCCAAAACCACTGCTGGCTGCTGAAATCAACTCTGTTGGCTCAGCCGGGCTTCAGGGTGAAGCCTCACTCTCTGGTGTGTGTCTGGTTTCAGCTTTAGAATAACAAATCCAGTTTGGATCGTAAGCCTCCAGCTGAAATAAAAGCCATTTTTTTTCTGTAGTTGTATCACCTCCCTAGGGAATTCTTGGTCTCCCTCTTTACTGTGATCTTTGCTGATTTTTGCCTTCTTTGATATTCATTGGTGCTTTACTTCAGTAGGAAATCCCCTTTTTTTCAAATGCCTTGTGATGACTCAGTGCTGCTGTTTGCTTCAAACTGAAGGGGATTCCAACTATGAAATTGTCTTATTGCTAAAATAGAGTCCTGTTCCATTGCGTAGGTTGCAGTTGAAAGCAGAGAAAGGTCTGGGGGAGTTGTAGGGTGAGCAAGCAGTGTTGCTGCTAGTTTGTTTACTAGGGGCTTAATGGCAATTCCAGTAACAGGATCACAGAATCACTGGGTTGGAAGAGGCCTCCAAGCTCATTGAGTCCAACCCAGCCCTAACACCTCAACTAAACCAGGCACCAAGTACCACATCCAGTCTTCTTAAAAACACATCCAGGGATGGTGACTCCACCACCTCCTTGGGCAAACCATTCCAATACTTTATCACCCTTTCTGTAAAAAACTTTAATCTAATATCCAATATATTTTCCTTTCGTGCAGCTTAAGACTATTAAGAATTTCAAGGGAAAAACATTAAGAATTTAAGAACATCAAGAATGTCTTCTGCCTTCCTTAGCAGACAACTGTCTTTTCAAACCAAGACTCCAGCTTAGTGTTGTTTGCAAATTTAGTAATGAAAGACTCAATACCCTCATCCATGTTGTCAATAAAAATATTGAGCAGTAAGCAGCTTTGAAGTCTAGTAGATCAAAACCAATCTCTAGCTGTAAAGCAGTTCTGTTTCTCTGAAACTGAACATAAAGTACCAAAAAACAACCCCCAAACCATAATAGTTTGTGTGTTTCTAGCAATGGATAATAAAATCAGTTCATCAAGAAACATAGTTTGGTTTGGGCTTTTTTGTGTGTCTGTGTATGTTCATTAAGGATTCAAAATTGAATTGCTTTAAGAATGGTTCTTTCAGACATGGAAGATTGCTTTCAATTTTCTTTCTTCATTATAAATCTGATGATCCTCATATTTTTATTGCTGTTGGTTTAGCCCTGCTGGTTTAAGCTGCAATGTTCTGAAACTATCGTCTCTCACTTTATTTCATCTGAAGTAACTGCTGCAGTGCTCTGTCATGCTGGAGTTCTGACCAATTTCCAAATCCCTGTTTGTGCATACAGGAGATGGAGGTTGTAGTTTGAAGTAGGCTTTGGTCCTGTCAGGGATGCAGGCAATCCAGGTCTATCCTCTGAACACTGACTTTGCACCCTCTTTCAGCTCTAGATTTCTGTCCTTATTTTCAGAGTTCACCTGAGAACTTCTACAGGCTGCAGCAAAACAACCCCCCAAACCACAAAAGGCACCATTTAAAGGCATTTTGTATCGATGTGTTCAATATTAAGATCTTGAAGGCTGTGGTTATTGAGCATTGAAAAGGATCATGAGGGTGCTGATTGCCACAGTAACACTCTAGTTGAAAAAGAGTCTCACTACTGGTTTTACAGCATATTGCTGGAAAGGAAATAAGTTAATAAAAACCACAAAGATGTACAATTTCCCATAGCCTAAAGCTGTAAGGAAGACAGCAGTTAAAAAACCACTCTGAGCTGAAGGTGGGAGGATTTCCTTAGAAGAGTGCTTGGAAAGGACCTTCCTGACGGGAGTGTCTGTGCTGAATGAGAGGACACAAGTCCATCCCTCAAACCCCAAAATGCTTTTGGGTTTGCATCTCTTCAAAGGTATTTAATGCTGCAGACTCAGAATCCCAGAGCAGTGCCCTATAGTGCCTGACTGGCTTAGCTGCAATCCCCTCAGGTAACAGGACCAAAGGCTGAATATGCTTTTTAAGGAGTTTAGGTTGAACTAACCTTGAATGCTTGCAAACATTTAGAAGACTTAAAATTAGTAATCTGTCAAAGACTCACTGGCACTCTGCTGTAGTTTAAGGCTTCCTTCAAAATAGGATGCACAGAGAACTTCAGAAGCTGTGAGTAAGGTCATGATTGATAGGTGGATAAATATTCCTACATTATAAAATGCTCCTCGGTGTTTAATGTTTTTTCTAGGTTATAATTGCTGGGGAAATACATAAGGGAAGTAGAACTTTGTTGGCCACAACATTTCAGTGCTCCAAGAACTTTTTTTTTTTTTCTTCCTAAAGGAAAATAGAAAAGAAAAAAACCTTATCTCCAATCCAGCAAATGTTTTTTCCTTACATCATTTATAAAAATGAATCATTTTAACAACTTTTTTCTTTACTGTTCAAAGAAGTTTTACATTTTTCTTGATTGTTCCCCAATGCCTATACACTGCCTCTGTCTATGTTTTATGAGTAAAATCTAAATAACACAAGGGTACAGTTTCCATAAAATTGAGGTCATATGAGGTGGAAATAGCAGCCTAAGATCAGGAGTTCCTTCATTTTTATAGTCCTTTCTTTTGGTAACAGGAAACAGCTCTAAGGCAGCTTGCTTGTAGTATATATAGGAGTGTTTGCCTTTATAGATTTCTGTGTGTGTGTCTGCATGCTTATGTGATGGAGAGCTGCCTTAGGAATATTTGGATCTGGCTTCTAACAGCCAGAGAGATCTCTCTTGTGTGGTTATTAGCTTTACCACACACTTGGAGAACAATATTGCAGAGTTGTAAGCAGATATTACTCTTGATTTCACAAAAAGGGAAAATTAGATTCATATGCTTCATGGGGAAGGTGGGGCAAACAACTTCTGCTTCAGCATTATGATGAATGCTGGTGGTTATGGAAAGGTCATCAGATCGTCCAGAGAAGCTGGGAAAGAGTACTGTTCTCATCTGAAATGTAGATCTGTCTCCTCTCCCCACCTTCCTCTCCTCCAAAGTGCCTTTCCTCCTGTCCACCAACAGCCAGGATACCTCCTCTGAGATACCCTCACTTCTCTTTGCCTTGCCAGCTGCAAACCCAGGTGGAGGCATCTTCTGTTCAGCCACCTGTACTGAGGGCAAACACCACCTCTCACTGGGTACATCAGAGTTATTTCCTTTCTTCCTTTTCTTACTTTGCTTTCTTCTTCCTTTCACTTTTAACCCACACCTATGTTGTTGTCTATCACCTTACTCCATTCTCAGCCCTGTCTCTGGAGGTATCCACTGTTCTGGGTGAACACAGTAGCTGGTTGCACTCCTTGCTGCTGAGATAAAAATCAGAAACCAGAAAAACGTAGTTTTGTGGTAGATCAACTTGTTGAGAAAATTCTAAGTCCCCTGGGATTTGTCTGATTTGATTTTTGCAGCTCAGCCAAGAAATTGCAAAAGGCAGGAAAGTGTCTGCAACTTGCAAGTTTTGGCAGTCCCTGAATCTGGGTGAAAATGGTTGCTTCTTGCGAAAATACTGTGTCTCCATGTGGTAAAGGTCACTTTTCTGTCAAACCACTAAATGTTGCTTTAAGATTTCATTGACGTAGAGAGTAGTAAATTTAGTATAGCTCCAGGGTTGACTTTTTTCTCTTGGTAATTGGCAAGCAGGTAAAAGTGCTTAAGGACAGGGATGAAATCTCACAGAAGCTGGTGCAGAAAGAGAAAATGCTTTCTTGGAGGGTTTAGACACTGCTTAAAATTAGGCATAATTCCAATTAATGTAAACACTGCAGTAATTCAGTAAAAAATGTAGTGGTAGAGAGACCAGTGGGTGGGCAGTCAGATGGAGAACAGGATGGCCTTACTGCCAAGAAAAAAGGTTTGTAGTGAAACCTCCCTGACACTAAGCTGCATGCTTAAAGTTTGTGGGATTGACAAATGTGATGGAAGGGATGTTCTGCTGGAACCTGCTGCTGGTCTGATGTAAAGCCTGTTGTCATAGTTGATGTTGTATCAAACTTCATGAACATCTTTAGGAAAACCCAGTGAAATAGCATAATATATTTGAATAAACGTAAAGAATTCATAGAATCACCATCTAAGACCTCATAAAGGAGCTGTGGCATTTCCAATTTTTCCATAAGGAAGAGAGATTTTGTTGTGGGTGGTCTTCTGTTCACGGCTAAGCAGGAAAGCCACACAGTGAGCAGGAAAAAAATGGGTGGGAAGTGCCTTGACTTTTAATACATCTCAGGCAAAAGCTGTTTTAGTCCAAACTAAAATCAGAGCAGTTCACTAAAGTTTAGGGTAGAGTTGGGCAGCAGCATCTCCCTCCCTCAGAAAGCCACTTCTGTGAGGACAAAAATATATTTTAATAGTATATCAAGAGTGGATAAGAGATAACCTCACCTTTAAGTGTTTAGTTCACCTTAAAAGCCTGACAGGCTGGGACTGGCTGTCTCACTGCTACTTCTTGATCTGGGCCATGTGAACCTGTTCAAGACATATGCAACTAAAAAGAGCAGTCAGCCTGCTTGTGAGTGAAGCAGAAGAGAGTATTTTAGCTTGAGAAAGCCCTGAGTGCGTGGGAGCAGTTCTCATTTGTGCACCAGAGAGAGAGGAGGACAGCTGCAGGCAGCCAGGGAGAAAGTAAGGCTTGGGTGGAGGACAGCAGGCTGCCTTGTTTCAGCAGAACAAACTCCTGATGCCCTAAGTGTGGTATCAAAGTGTCAGCTTCAAGCTAAATCTTTGAACATTTCTGTGCAGCAAATCTGTCTTAAGCTGCCTCTCCAGAATACGGGAGTCCCAAAATGTTTTGAGCGCTTTTGAAATTACTTTCCCCCCCCCCCATTCTTCTTTCCTCTTTGTAGTGGTCTTTTCTCTCCTGAATAATACTTATGTGTCAATTAAGCCTTTTACAAGTCACTGAGGATCTGGTACTTTAAGCTGTTGTCTTTGCATTATATTAAATTTTCTCTAACTCATTTCCTTATTTTTCCCCTATGGGAAGCCCCTAAACAAGCAGTTCTTCAGTGGACTATAAAATAATTTGAATGGCAACCATCCAACCTGGCCTTTTTCTAGATAAAGGGTTTGAGTATGCATAAGAAGCAATGAAATTTTTACTACCCACTTGTGATTGGTGTAGCCAAAGGGGTTTTCTTCTTCTGAATGGGGGCAGTGGGAAAGTCAGGTAAAAAGGTGATTTCTGCTGTACCCCCACAGTTTTCCACTGGACATTAAAAGAAAGGGTTCCCCCTTCAAATTTTCCATTGACTGCTTTTCTCTGCCTCCACAAAACACTTTGCTGTGCCTGCCTTGCTGTGCTGAAAATGTCAATACTTTCATATCACCAATGTTTACAGGAGTTAAAAAAGAAAACCCTCTAATTGTTTGAGTCAGGAGGGCTGTGAAGCTGCTGTTACAGGAAAGGAAGGGCCCACGTGTTCCTCTCCTCCTCTCTGGAAGCAGGAGGGATGCTGTGCCCTGTTAAACTCTTCAGCCCAGATGGAGCATCCCATCCCTGCCTGTGCTTGCCTTGGGCATGGCTGGTGCTTGGAAGTAGCCCAGCAGAACAGGAAATGTCCAGGCTCTGAAGGACTCCATTTAAAATATTTTTAAGTATTTTGTATTTTATTTAGGGAATGCTTCCCAGAATCAATTCTCATCTTTGGTCACTTCTCTTAGCTCGTGGGATGGCATAAGAGGGCACCTGACCTTAAAGCCTTAACAGTCCTGGCTTTGCCTTGTCCTGCACGAGGAGTAAAGCAGCTATTCCTGGCAGAAATCACATTGGTTTGGTTGAACAGGTGATGGATGATAAACCCAGGAACTACACACATACGAAGTTTTAATTTAGTCCCATCATTGTTGAGCTGACAGGTGATGACAAAATGACAATGCCCTGAGCTATTTCCACTCCCAGTGCAATTAAGCATGTTGGTCAGTCCAAAGGTGAAAGCTGTGTTTGAGTGCAGTGAAAGGCAAAAACACAGAAGGCAAAATTCACTGTATTCTGTGTGAATGCATTGCTGAATAATATTTAATGCTATTCCCTTCTTATTAATCCAGTGGGAAAAGCATTTCCCCTCAGAGGATTACCTCTTGGCTTTGATTTCTTTTGCTGCTTGGATTTGAGTATGTGTCACTCATCTCCCATGACACTGCTCCAGCACTTTGCTACTGAGCCTTTGCTGGGTTTCAAACATCCCCTGTTGAGGCTGTTCAACTTTTTATGAATTCTTATATAAAATTAAACGAGGGATCAGGGTAAGAACAAGTGGCTGATGTGGAGCTGGGAGTATAGGATGCTGTTCTGAGAAGTGGAAGATGCTGATGCTGTTGCCTTTTTTTAAAAAAATTATTTTAAGCAGGCAGCCAGTAAATCTGAACTGTTGTTGGTAAATGTGTGAACCATCAAACTGAAGTCATTAACATTTTGTATGAGAAAGTGACAGTAAATGCCTCATATGGAGTGGAACACTACTATTGCAAAATACTGGAGAAATCACCCTTCATCTCAAGCAGTTAAAACATTGATCTAGGAGGTACAAACACAGTGAAACTCCCTTCAGGGAAAGGCAGGGGGGAAGAATTAGACCTTGGTTTCCCAGTCCTGATCCTGACCCTGTTCTGTTGTTTCCTCTGTTATAATTGCAAATGCCTCCAGAATAGTTTTGTTTGAACAGACCTTCAGTGAATTGAGCATGATTTCGCAAATGACTGTTCTCTGTGTGCACGTGAGGAGCTGGGTGTAAGTGCTTGGGCAGAAAAAGATCCGCCCTGCTCTCCTGAGCAGCTGAGATATTTCTGCTAGGAGGATGGGAATGCTCTCAGGGCAGTTGGATCATGAGTGATGAGAAGGAATCATTATAACAGGAATCTCCTAAAAATCTCAGCAGGGCTTTTAGTCCTTGGTGCAGAACTGCACAGGTTTTGTTGTCGTCAAAACCGAAACCGATACAACAATCAGACTCACAGATGAGTGTTTTTCTGAGCTTACCTATGGTGAATCTTTCACTTTTAGGTGACAGCATGATAATGTTAATTTTTATCATCTGTGAAACTTGATTAATCAAGTGTGTGCAGTGGGCTATAGCCTGAAATGAATAGTAGATTCTTGAAAATGCTGCATCATTTCTTATCTGGTGAAGGGGAGGCATTTCTGCAGTCTTCGCCTCTATAAACCCTCTTCCTCAGAATGAAAATCAGATATGATAGGGTGGTGTTTCTGGTCAGGGGCAGAGCTGAATGCTCACTCCTCCTCACTACTGATGAGGAGACTGCAGCTGGTCAAAGTGAGCACTGATTCTGTAAGGGAAACCTTTAGAATAAATTCTAACTAAAATGCATTCCTAGAAATGGCCCCCTGATCTCTTTGCCCCTTACGGTAAATGATTCTGCTTCTAGATTGATATTTGTGTTCTATTCAATTTGAGTTGATGCAGCTTTTCCACCATGCTAGACCACCACTTTTCCCACAGAGCAGCTCTTGCTGGTGCGTGGGTGAAGCGTTGTGTCACTGTTCCGTGCTAATCTGAAGAATGAGAGGGAATCCTCTGTGGTCTCTTACAAGCAGTGCTTTCAAGTAGGTCTGTGTGGGCTGTGTTTGTTTGAGAGAGATGAATGTGCTCTCAATGGTAGAATGACTTTAGGAAAGGGGTTTCCCTTAAGCCTGGGGTGTGGGTTAAACCTTGAGATACATATACACAGATACACTTTTGCCTCCAAACCACTTAGTTCTCATTTGATTCAGAGAGCCTGTATTTGAGACTGGGATGTCCTAACCTGGCAGTACAGAGACGGACACGTTCCCTAAATATGGTGAGTGACATCTGCATTCGCTGGAAATTTGCACTGGTGGGTCTCTTCCTAACCTCAGAGTGAAGTCGTGTGCCTCTTTTCCCTTCTCATCTATCAAAAAGACCTCAAATCCAAAACCTGATCTTTTAAAGGTGTGTTTTTTTGGTTTTTTTTTTTTTGTTTTTCCCTAAGTGGCTTTTAAAATTCTTCCTACTGTTTATATAGAACTTTATATAGGAATGTTTTTATATTCACTTTTCCTGAATAAAATTGGACAATGAAGAGTACAGCAATAGTAAAGGATATATTACCATATATATTGCTGACTATATTAAACTCTTATTTTGGGGTAAATTTAGTGATATAAAGATGCAGTGCACCTATGCTGGGTTTGACCAAAATCCCTCTTTTTGGATAAGGTTTCTGCTGAGAACTTTGGCAGTTCCATCTGTTCTGTGGAGTTTGGGATGTTCCCTGACCTACTGACTCTGCCTGGAGCAGGCACAGAATTCCCTTAGGTAGTTCTGTCACTAGGAATTGATTAAAAATTATTATCTACAACCCACATAGCATTTGAGAATGGGCTAGGTGTGATATTTTGCTTGCCTTGTGGCTGTAAATTGGCATTAAAATTGCA
Source organism: Cyanistes caeruleus (assembly GCF_971803275.1). Lineage (NCBI taxonomy): Eukaryota > Metazoa > Chordata > Aves > Passeriformes > Paridae > Cyanistes > Cyanistes caeruleus. Next base: position 78,689,361 of record NC_141705.1, read on the forward strand.
CCTCAGAAGTTTTGATGCATCCTAACCTTGAGAAAGGAATACTTGGAGCTGCAGTATCACAACCTCCTTTTTCCAGGGATGGTGGTGTTTGCTGCCAGAGGGCACATTCCTGTTTGTGCTGGGGCAGTTGTAGGAGCTCTGGACTGTTCTACCTCCCTCCCAAAGTGAAGCAAAAGTTCTCATCTTCCCTTGACTTGATTCTGGATCCTCAGGACATCGTGTTATGCTGCTGGCAGAGTCCAGATTTCTGGCAGCAGCAGTACCACATATCCAGAAGTGTGAGAGTACAGGAATGTGTGGAAAGCCACATATGCTTCTGAATTGTTTAGGACTGGTGTTCCTGCCAGCCAAGCAATGCCAGTGATTTCTTGCAACTGGCTGGTTGGATTGTTCCCACCTTTCTGTGGGCTCTTCTTTCGCCTTCATTTTTTTTTGTCCTGGGATTTTAAAGCTTGTTTGTAGGGCATGCATCTTACAAAGAACAGAGCTGCATTCCTCTTCTAAATCAACCCTTCTTGTCTTCTTGCTGTTAAACTTCCCTTCTTTTCAAGGGCTGCCTGTGCCTTTTTTTACAGCCACGTGGCTCCTGTACTTGGAGCTATCTCCTTTCTGTTACTTTTTTATATTCTACCTGCAGAGATTTGATTCCAAAGTCATGGATTTGATGCATCCTAACTTTTATCTCTTGGTTTGGATTGTATGAGAGAGTTTTGTCCTTTCTTGTCACGACATCACAGTTTCACTGCAGTGACATCTCTATTAAAAATTGTTCTGCAAAAACCTCACATTTTGGGTGCTATCAGTGACTGTCATAGTTAATAATCTTGCTTTTATCCTGCAGCATTTTTCCCTTTCACTTCTGTATTTTATCTTTTGGAAAGCTTCCTATCCGTGCTTTGGCATTATTATTGAATAATAATAAAGTACCTTTTTTTTACTGCATAATTTACAGTTGACATTTAACAAATAACTAAATACTTCCTTCCCATCTCTCCCACCTCCAAATAGTTTGTTGAGAAAATTAAATTTGGACTCAGATAATGAGCAAATAGCATTGAAAAGATATTAACTGTTAAGGGCTTTATTTTATCAACACATTTTATTGTTTTTTAAAAATTAATTAATATTCTGTTAACAATTTACTTCCACAGAAATTGTGTACAGTAAGTGTGTTCAAAGTATCATGGACTTTGCACACAGACTTCTGTACACTAATTGACTTTAGCTGAACTGAACATTTGCCATGAAGAAAATATTTCTTCTAAATGTATTAAAAATGAGGAGTCTCATTTTTAACAGCAGTACTGAGGGTGTTTTGAGGTAGGCTGTGTGTGACTTTGATAGCTTGGTGAGATGATATTTGCAACTTCCTCTGGTCACTTCTTATGTGACTCTTTTGCATGTTGGAAGTGTGGTCATGATATTTTTGGCACTGAGCTCGTGTTTTGTGGCCTTTGAAACGAGTCCGTGTGCTTTAAACTTGCTTGTGCAGATGCCTGTGTGGAGTGGCTGATATGGGAAGCCCAAAAGTAAAATGTGTGTCACCCCAGGCTGAGCACAACTGTGGTGGCTTCTTGGTTACATTTGTGCAACTGATTGCTGCTTGAAGAAGGGATTTATACTCATGTGCGAATCATCTTTTGACTTTTAGAATTTGTCGAGTTCTTCGGTCCAAAGATGTTTGGAAATTTGCTGGTTGGCAAAAGGAGAAACATGCCTGTAAATTGGTTTTGTCTCCCTTTCAATTCAAGAAACAAGTCTTGTATTGATTTAGAATAAGGTCCTGTAGTTTAAAGCAGTGCTTTGCACTCACCACTGACGTGAATTTGTGTGTGTCAAGAGGAGCATTTTCACACACCCAGTATGGGGGACCGTAGCCCACATTGTTTATCAAGTTGTGGATATCGCAGTTCCATGGGGAGGGCATTTGGGAATTAAATTCTTCGAGGGGATTATTGCTCAAAATCTACTGTTACCTTAATCATGGGGAATTGTACTTAATATTGAGATCAGCTTAAGGTATTCAGCATTAAATCTTCCCTGCATCACACAGGGCAGGTACCAGTTGCATTTTGTCCAAATGAAATTAGGCAAGACAGGACAGAGGAAACTATCTACTCTTTATTTTTGGCTAAAATCAAGCTTCAGATTTAAAATTTTGCTTGGAAACTGTCATATACTGAAGTTTCAGCACTTTATCAGGAAATAACGGGGAGAGAAGACAGCTGACAGATCTTGCTGTGTTTGTGGCTTTTTCTAGGCAGCATTTGTGTGTATGAAGCTGCATTTTCAGCAAAGGGCAGGCAGTGTCGTGGCTAGTTCAGGTGCTACTCTGAGAACCTGGGAGTATCTTGGTAGGGGGAGATGGCTTTTTGAAGGCTTTATTCCTGTTTTAGATTAGTTTCAGTGAGTGTTGCTTAGGCTCTCTTTCACCAAATGCTCTTTTATTTCTCTGGTTTTTCTTCCATTTTGATCACATTTACTGTAATAATGCATTTCTCCCTCCCACTCCTCCTACACGACAGCTACACAAGAATAATGTGTAACCTGCTGGCTTGTTTATCAACAGCATTGGTGATGGTGTTTGTTCCACTTTGTTTTGGAGCTGTTTTGCAATATGGCTAATGCTTAAATGAGGCGAGTTTACTCAGCCTGGCTGTGACAGGCCCTGCAGCTTGCACAACAGAAAAATGTGTGTTACTGGAAAGGTAATTTATGAGTGGGTTTATTCCTTATGTGAATTTTGTTAGCATGTACTTTAATTTATTTGGTATATTGTTCCTTTTCTGTTCTCTCTGCTGGGACAGTGTCTGGTGATGGTGGTGGTCTGTAAAACTGAACCATTGAGTTGACCTAGGCAGGAAAACCAAACCAAACATCTCCTTTCCCTTTTTCTGCATTATTAGTCCGTCTCATTTCTGGCATTCATTCAACATTGCATTCCCACAAAGTATTGCTTTGGTACAAATGAAATACAAGTGAATTACTGAGCAAGTTTGGATAAAATGAGCAAGGATTTGCTAACATCAGATGCTCTAAAGCTAGTACTAGACTTGGGGAAAGAAAAAGAGAATGGGGCAAGGGCAGTGCAGGATTTAACATTTTCAATAGGAATGTTTGTGAAAAGCATTTTGGAAAATATTTTGAAACACCAGTGTGATGAGTGCCTCTCTGGCTGTAATCAATTTCAGAGTTAAGATTTCATTAGAATTAGTGAGTCTCATTGTCTTTCTTGAACAATGTGTTTCTTTTCCTCTCCAAATAAGTTTTTTCTATGTGGGAAACTTGTTTTTAATGCAAATTAATACTCCAGCCAAAAAAGTGCCTTTTTGACCAATTCTGGGTGTATCTAGGAAGTACTTAGGGCTTGGAGCTGGTGGGTGAGCACCAAGGAAATTCTGCACACTTTTTAACAAACATTTCCAATTATTGCAAAACCCCATAAATCTGTGAGCAGAACTGATTCTGTTTTACTTCAGGGTGTTCCTGTTCTTAAAAGCCCTGACAGAAAGCAGAAAATTTATGTAATTCTGAGCAATCCTTTACATGGCCATTACAACCCTCTCTTTTACAGAGCCTTAATTCTTTGAAGTAGCTGAATTTTATCCATCTTGGCTTCAGTCTGCCAGATCTAATAAAAACCTACAGCATTACACTGCATATTATGGTTGTAAAAACTTCTGGTTGTTCTAATAACAAACACTTGCAGGGGTTACAGCGACTTTTTGTTCAGGTTCTCAAGTGGAGATTTGGATTTTAGCTGCAAAATCTGCATATGACTAAGAGTCAGGAGACCTGCACAAGGTCCCCCACCGCAGCAGCGTGAGCAGCAGGGCTTCTGGAGAAAAGCAGTGTGAGCAGCAGGGCTTCTGGAGAAAAGCAGTGTGAGCAGCAGGGCTTCTGGAGAAATGCATGTTTATGCTGCCTGGGTGTGCAGCTGGGCCATGCAGGGATATAGGACTTTATCAGCTTTTAGCACCTTTTTTTGTTTCCCTGGCTCAGCAGAGCAGGGACACAGAAAACCCAAAGTGCCCTCACTGCAGCCCCAGAGACCTCCTCAGCTGGGCCCCCAAATCTGGCTCACACTGCACAACCAGGAGAGAACACATCTAATAACTAAATCAATATATTTTTGTTCATTCACCACTGCTTTTTTCCTTTCCAGTTTTTCAGAATGTTGCTTGCTTCTTACATGACTCTTACCAACATCAGGGTGTCATATTTTCGGTAACATTTAACCTGCATCCCTTCAATGTGGGCTGCAGTACTGTGCCCAGCTTGGTAAATACATCTGAAACTGGTGAAATGTCAAAGCTCATTGGCACAAATTACAGCTGGAGTAGCAGTCTGAATTCTGTGATGTTCTGGGTCAGCTTTGGGATTTTTTCATTCTGATTTCTTTTAGTCATTTTGCTTTATTGTTTCGTTGTTGTTGTTTCAGTGGCAGTAAGAGAGTGTTTGTTCCAGGTCAGTGTTTTTCAAATTTGATATTTTTAAGTTAGTCACATGCAGGCCAAGTTCAGACACTCCAAAATAAGGCTTAATCCTCATTAGTCCCCAGTGTCTGCTGCTCCAATTGAAATCAATCAAATGCAGCTTTCCATACTTCAGTGTGATTGTGTTATGATTAAACAGACACTCATAAAACTCGAGACAAGCTGGAATCAAGTTTCACATGAAACTGAATTGACTTTTTTTTTTCTTAATAGGATCCTTGTAATTAGTGATTACCAGATGCATTTAGAACGTGTGAAATGCCTGCAGGAATTGGAATTAAGAAGGGGGAGGGATGCCAAACACCTCAGATCTTCTGCTGGCAACCTTTCATTTAAATTTCTGCCCTGTACATAGAGCGTGAAAGCAGTATGGTTTCTATAAAATGTTCAGCTGTGGTTTCACATTAAGTTGATGCTACCAATAAAGAGAGTGAGTTGTAATTGAAAACTTACTTGCTTATAAATAGCAGATTTAGCTCTGGATGGTTCCCCACTTCATTTCAGTGGTCACCTTGCTGTCCTTAAGATAGGTCTTATGAAACCTGTCAATTTGCAGTTCTAGTAAATGCCATAATGATACTGTTTGATCAAAAGAGAAGAACAAGGCTTCTGGGCTCCTTTTCTGGGAAACTAGAGGTGTCTTAGGAAACATACTCAGGGCTGTCACCAGCCTGCAGCACAGGAGCAGAATGATTCCTCTGGATGAGGTGATGTTGGCTCACTCCTTGTACAATCCCTTCTCCCACTTGAGATGGTGAGGTGGTGCTTGTTTTTTTTCATGTTTGGAGTTTCAATTCAAAGCCTCCAGTTTCAAGGGATTGTCTTAATGTGGACTGCTTTCTGTTACCCTGTAGCAGCCCTTTTCTCTGGGAGTTTGGTTTGGGATCTTTTATTTGTCTCCCTTTGGAAATGCAACTTGCCTGACAAGAGGGAATCTTGTTAGGAGCTTGTGGAGTGCTTGAACAACACACTCATGCTCGATAACTTACGTGTGGCTCCTTTTCTCTCAAAGTGATTTAGATCAGAGACATTACTCAAATTCTCTTAATTTTGGAGCAGTAGTTTTACTGGGCACTTCCATGAAGCATAGGAATTTTTTGGACAATGTGAGGACACGCTTGAATTCTAGAGTATGAAAAATAACTGATTCTTTTAGGATGATTAATAAAAGCTCTTTTTGCAGCTCTTCCAATGTTCCTGTGACTGCTGGCAGCTTTGCTCCTTGGGTAGATTTTTGTCACCACAGCCAGAGATTGTTGTTGCTCCTGCCCTTGCAGAACTGTCCCTGACACAGTGGTGAACTTAATAGAGGATGGTGCTGGGAAGGGGGAAGTAAATTCCTGGCTTGCTTGTCAACCATTTGTAGTTTATGAAGAATAAAATGGAAATACATGACACTGTTATCTGTTCATTGTAATTGGATACTTAACTTTTTCTTCGTAAATTGTTAATATTTTTACTTCCCCTTAAAAACTCCTTTTTTTTTTTTTTCTTCCCTGCTCCTAATAGATTCACTGTGAGGAGCTCAAAATGAAGAAGAAAGATGAAGAGGGTTGCATGGAACTGTGTCCCCATCAGTGTGTTGAGATGGAAAGGTACTGTGTTAATGTTACATGGAAAAACTCCTTTGTTAAATTTTTTGGGCAGCTGCAGTTTCACAAGGTAGTATTAGTTCTACTGATAGTACTGAGAGTATTAAATACAGTGCAGTGAGTGTCCTCTGCCTTTCACTGAGGTTGCCTGGCAGCCACAACAGGCAAGGAGCTGGCCTGACTTAAAGAGCTAGTTGTCCCCTGTCAGCTACTGCATGTTACATTTCCTGGCTGCATTTCCAAATGGTTTTCATCTGTCTGTCCTGCTTGTGCGGTTAGTAGATGACTGCAAATACTTCAGCTCTGCGTGGGCAACACAGACTCAAATGAATCATGGGCTTGTTTTCCTCCAAAGGTTCAGCCCAGTTGTGAGCCCAGCTCAGCAGGGCTTTGATGAAGCATCCTCATCCTGGCCCAGGCTGAAGTAGGAGGCAGAATGGGCTGCTTGTGGTGATGCCTGATTTGAAAAGAGAGTTGTTTTGTCAAGTACCAGTTAAAAATGTCAGCTCTGTGCAATTGCAGTGCATCAGAATTACAGCTTTCCAGAGGAACAAGCACATGTAAGACCTGAACAGACTTGTGGGGCTTCAGCTGAATCTGCAGGGCAAGCAGCCAGTCCAGAAGGGGCTGTGGGGTGGATACCATCCCAAAAAGGCATGTCCTGAGGCCAGGAAAGTGCCCTGAAAGGGGCACAAGCTTTTCTAAGCATTGATCTCCACAGAAAAAGAGCGAGCACTTGAAAATACCGAGATTTTCCTCCCTTCATGTCTTTTTTCAGATCTTTCAGCACATTCCTGCCACCTCCCCACAGCTTTCTGCACGTATGCCTCAGTGGGGCATTCATCTGCTCAGGCAGCACATGCTGCTTGGTGGCTCTGCTTGGCCAAACTTTCCAGCTGATGTATTTTGATGGCAAGAATCAATTCCCTTTCCACTGGTGATCCCTTTGCAGCCACGTGAGGCCTTGGGGGTGAGTCTGGGTGACAGTGCCCCATTGCTGCCTCTGCAACTCACGGCTCATTCAAAGCCTGAGAAAGTCAGTGGAAATAATTTAATTTGCTTTCCTGAGGTTTGAATGCAGATAAAATGCTATCCATTAGGAAGACAATCAATGTCTTGGTAGTATAAATAAGTAGAAGATGCAAGTGAAAGGGGCACGATGCTCTCTTCCTGATGTATGAGCTGTATAGGGGGCAGGAGTGAGGCAGCAGCATGGACACTTCCCAAGGGATGGGAATACCCAGGCATAGAGGGAACAGCACCGTGTGATAAGTAACATCACTGAATGCAAACCAACAGCAATGGTCTCCTTGCATGTTGCAAATCTCCTGAGGGGAGTAGTCAAACACTGAGAGACACTGAGTGCCTGTATATCAGTAGCTGTCCTTCTCCTCACTGAGCAGGGATGGATTATAGGAGCAGCTTCACTTAATCACTGCCCCCTCCTCTTTTTTTTTTTTTTGGCTTTTTTTTCAGAGAAAACCAGATGTGTTTCCATTAAGAACATGCCCCCCTCTAGTTGTCATTTGTGTAATTCTTAAAATTAAACAAAAGTATTAAGGAATAATTGTTTCTGCTCACATTAACAGCACACAGCTTCTCCAGATGTGGCATTTGACAGCCCAACAGCTGCTGGCTGTTAAATGTGCCTTAAAAGGCCCATTCCTTTGTCGTAAAGGGAACAGAAGTGTAGGGACGTTTATGGGGTGAGAGGCAGATGTTTTGGCTACATCAGATTTGAGGGAAAGTTTTAAGTGGTTTCTCTGCTATGGTCACAGTTCATGATTTAACCCCTATCATACACCTTATGGAGCTCTCTTCTTGGCACTGGGGTGAGGTTATTCCTAATGCCACACTGACCTGTGGGATATCTCACTGTGAAGACCATGCATTTCTGCCAGGTAGATCTCAGCTGATGCTTGGCTGGCTTTCCAGCTATGCTCTTGAAATACTGGATAACTTTTGGAAGGTGAAACTCAGGTTAGAATATTAAGCTAGGAGCAATTTGAAATAATTTGTTGCCTTCACTCCCCCCCCCATCTCTCTTTGTAAGTATCTACTCATAATCATCAAAGGCAGGTGTTCTTCTTGTGTTTGTCCCAGCACAATATGCTTTATGCCCAATAAACTGTTTTTTATGGTGGTACATGTGAGGTGGAACATGCAATGACTGGAGCTCAGTTTCAAGAGTTCTGGCTCAAATTCCCGAGCCTAAACTTCTAGTGGGGTGTTGAGTACTGGAATGGCACCATTGGTCCTTAGGGAGTTGCACCACATTTTAACTATTCTCTATCAGCTCAGAGTCTGCTAAATTTCTAAGAGCTTACAGGGCTGCAAATTGTTTTTTCTGTAACAAAAGTATTTTTGTCTTCTTGGCAAAATTTTATTCTTCCTATTTCTTATTGGACTGGAAATTCTTTGCTATTCTTTAGTCTTAACTGGAGAAAATTTTAATATAAAAATCCCAATGTATTTGCATAAAAAAAAATCTAAGAGTTCTACAAAAGTGAATTAAGAGAGAAAAAATTCTGTAAAATCACTTGAAACATGAGAGAATAGGCTCATTCTACAGATAAATGGTCATTTTAAAGAATTATATCTCTATTCCTATTTTAAGCCTATTTCTAGTACAAGTTAGATCTAGTACAAGTTAAATATTCTGTAATTCAATTTGATTCTCCCCCTTATTCTACAGGCTTTTTTCTGACATGAAGTATATTATCATAAATAGGGGAAATATTAGCTGAAACAATTTGTCTTGAAATTTGCCACATTTGTAATTTATCTGACAGGTTCATTCCCCATAATCCAAATGCAGAAATTTCTTTCTTTCCATGAATTTACCCCCTAGGCTTAGTCAAGCAAGAATCCTACATCCCAAATGCCCACCCAAGGGGATGAAGCACGTTTTACCATTAAACTCTGGAATTCATTTCCCATCAAAATATGACTCCATGGTGTTGGCGTCTGGCTGTAAATCCTGGCTTAAAGCCTTTTTTCCCAATTGTTTATGGTTTGTATTTGTGCTTTCACCACCACAAGAGAATGACCTCAGCACACCAGCCTTGAAATTAATATTTTAACTAGAATTATATGGCTTTGGTATTAATATTGTGCAATAAATGCACTGGAAGGCATTGCAGGTACGTCCATTGTTGCCATGGAACTGCAATGAGTAAGAAATAATGCCAGTTTCCAGTGGAAAACAGGAAAAGCCAAGAGATTGAAAACTGGAACTCTTATGAGGCTTCTACCTTCTTATTTGAGAAACTTTTGTTTCTCAGCCTTCAGTCTATGCTGCTCAAGCCCAAAGCATGGGGCTGATCCTGTTCTGGCTCTCAGCTTAAAAATGGAATTGCTGTAAAAAGTATGCAACCATTTATAAACAAACAATCATTATCACTTAGAGCATTATACTATTTTAAATAATACAAATAATTATAAATAGATAGGCCAGTGGAGCCTAGAAACTGAAGTGGTGCAAAGATGTACCATGGGGAAAGAAGTGAAAACCATTTTAAAGGCAGCCAGTTGAACACGTGAGAGAAATGAAAACACCTTTAATGGAGTGCACAGTGAAGTTCTGTATGGATATGGTAACTTGAAAACCAGAGGGAACACACCTAGATTTTTATTCTTAGAGGACATGGCTTTTTTGATATGACATGGAAATTGTGAGGAAGGTTGGGCTTTCTTCTTTCCCTGCAAGCTGCTAAAACTTGTGTTGAGAGGCCAACTTCATTACATCTGTACCTTCTGCTTCCATGTAATATAGCTTAATTTTTCAAAAAAAGGAGGAAATTTTGCAGCTAACTCAAAGGTTGCAAAGAAGAGTTAACATTCTAACCTTTTGTTATCTCCTGCAGTAATCACAGCTTGCTATGTGCAGTTTTTGTATCTTTGTATACTTTAGAAAACTTTAGCACGTAGAAGGGATATACTTTGTCTTGTATGACCACAGAAAAATGCTTTTAGTATTTTGTGAAAAGTTTCAATGCAGGTGCAGAGGTGTACCTGTGAACTCCAGAAAACCAAAAGCAGTTTTGGAGATTAATCTGAATCTGAATACTTTATGCCCTCTAGAACTCTCTGGGTGAAGCTCTGGTAGTCAGCTTGTCTTGGTCTGGGGTAGCTCCTAATCACGGGTGCCTTGATCTATTCAAGCACTCAGAAAGTCCAGATTCTAAATTAGATCTACACAGCAGATATAATTAATGTTCTAGCTCACCATAAATGTATCCTTTTGATTGTCAAAGGGGCTTATAATAAAATGCAGATATATAGTATCTCAGTCTAAAAATGAAGTAGCTTTCTGACTTTCATGATAATCGTCAAACATATGGATATTACAGAGCAGAAATTGGTTTGCAGAGATCTGAGCCTTCTGTAGCTCTCTTTCTTTTACCCAGGCACAGCTGGGTCCTGCTCTTGCCCAGGTAAGTCCAAAAAGAAGAATGCAGAGAGAGGCAAGGGGAGGAGCAGCCAGAGGTGAATATAATTTACAGCTACATCATCAAGCTGTGGGGAGCAGGGCAGAGGAATGAACACATCCTGCTGAAAAAAGATATTAAAAGCTAACCCCCCATGTTTATGGGGTATTTCTCAGCTTGGTTCATGCTCTGACCTCAGGAGGTTGTGGTCACATATCTCCACTTGCTGTGGCTGAACCAGCAGCAGAGCTGAGCGCAGCCCGCCTAAGCATTTGCTGCTGCACTCCTGCCAGATTGCTGCTCATCTTTTACTGTCCCCGGGGATCCACTTAGGCAGTGCTCCTTTATTCTGAGGTTTTTTTTTTCTTAGGCTAAGCTGCTTTATTTGGTTTAAAAGAGTCTAAGTAGCATGGGATACTTCGCCCGAGCTGAGGGGAGTAGGTTGTGCTGGCAGCTGGGGGTGGTAAATAGCAGCAGTGAGTGGCTGCTTCCGTGCTGTGGCTTCTCAGTTCTTCTGAGCAGCCTCAGAAGCAGCCAGGGCTCTGCACAGGGTATGTGCACCTCTGTTACACAAACGTGTCTCAGACAGCATCAGGAACTGGAGTCCAAATGGGCTGAAGGTGCTGTTTTTCAGCGAAGTGCACTTGAGAGTGCAGAGTGCTTGCTCTGGCTGCTGCCTGAGGTCTGGGGACCTCAGCACAGAATTGCTTAGAAAAAGTGCCACTTGCCCTGGCTTATCCAGGATTCTGCAACATTTAGGCAGACAGAGAAGGGCTGTATTTCTTCCACGAGGTTTGTTGCTTCCCTCCTGCAGTTTTCTCCTTGAGCTGCTGCTGGGGCTCACCTGCCACCCACGCACAGCTGAGGCTTTGGAAGCTGCCACCAGCCCTCAGAGCAGCTGCAGCCTCCTGCACCACCATGGAGTTCATGAAAATGTGCCTTGGGAAGGTCTTGCTTTTAATCCTCAAGGCTGTGAAAGTACAGTTTATCTAACTACCAGCAGCGAGTTAAAAAAAAAAAACAAAACAAAAAAACCCCAAAAAGCTCTAGAATTTTACTAGCCCTGATTTTGCTACTGTTGGCATTTTATTTCCTCCTGGAAATGATTTTGTATCCATGCTTAGTGAAAATATATTTCTGCTACAGTCTCCGTGTTTTAAATATGGAGCGTTAAATGAATCATTCTATGCTGTCAGCATGAAATTCACCACACTTATTTACTCTTAGGATTAAGATAGATGAGTTTATTTATTGGGTAATTTTATCAATTTCGCTTCAAGAGTTTCCTCAGAACCTGCGGTGCAATCCCTGAGGATTGCCTGTCTAAACTTCAGGAAGTAAAATTGATAAACTCCTACAGCTTTCAGTTTTTCTGGTGGTTCAAATAAAGGATTTTGTGTTTTCTGCCTGAATTAAGAAGTAGTCTTGCTGCAACAGGTTGGTGATATTTTTGAGCCTTGCAATTTGCTTTCTGGTCACGCGTTACTTATAGTTAGAATTGGTTCAAGCTGATTAGTCCGTGAAGTCTTAAGCTTGCAAAAGAGATCAATTTTTCATGATAACTTGGGTTGATCTACAAGATTTAGGGGCTTGAATTAATTATATCTCAGTTAATTATCTGGAAGCCACACTCCACCATTACACTGTATCAAGTGAATCAGCCCTAGTTGCAAGTTTGTTCTGAGAATTTGGAACAAGCCCTATGTGCACCGAAGTCCTGTATGTCCTTAGCAGAGAGACTGAAAGAAAATAATTTTCCCATTAAAAAAAAAAGTAGTTTTAAATGTTCTCAACAGACCAGTTTTTTATAAGATACATATGTTTTTAAAAGGAACTTTTAAGGGAAAAAAATTTGAAAATGCATGTCAGGTGTCTCCTACAAAGTGTTAGAGAAAACAAAATGTGCCATCAAAAGGCTTGGTGAACTGAGCACCTAGTTTTGCAGTTCTAAACCTGTTCACCTATTCTGATTGCATTTTTGCTGAAGTTGAATTTAAAACTCCTGAAACTGTGAGTGGGTGAGGTTGAGGGCACATGGATGGTCTTCAGATTTGGATTTTGTAGGTGAAGAGTGGTATAATTCATAAAGGCTTCTTGTTGTAAGTATTTTAAATTGATTTCTGCCACAAAGCACTTAGAGACTGTGTGTCACTGCCCTGCTGCTCTCTGCTTTTGTTGTTTGGAAGGAAGGGAGCTAGAGTGGTGCAGGACCAGCTGTGCATTCTCACATTCAGAAGAAAGCCTAAACTTCTGGTATAAAATTTAACATTGCTTTTTCTCTCTATCAGGTGTGAAAGTAAAGAGCTGGATGTTGAAATAAGAAACCTAATAGGGAAGAGCAACACTTCTGAGTCGTGTGAGGACCCCAAAATTCTTGCCCAAAAGAGGCTGTGCCCTCAGAGGACTGCATGTTCCCTTAAGGTAATCACAGTGTGCTTTTGCAATGTTTATCTTCCAGGAAAGAACATTCAAGGGGTGTTCTCTGCGGGACTTGACTATGCATGAAACTTCAGGATTTCTGAAATGATGCAATGAACTTGCTACACTTTTTTTTTCCCCCCCTGATGTAGCTACTTCCTGGTATGAGGGAGAGTGACTGAGAAGGTATATGTTACAGTGCTTTAAAAGGTCAGCTAAACCCACTGATTATTATCCTAAGTGTCGAGTGTATCCAGATGTGCTTTTTGGATAACACAGGTCCTTGGAACTGTGTAACCCCCAAAACGCCGTCATTTTTGATGCATTTGGAAGTTCTGATTTAACTGGGAACGAGCAGAGGTGTGGGACACAAAGACCTATGGAAGTGGCAGAAAGGCTTTTAGATGAATAGGAGGAGAGGAGAAGGAAAATGATGACGATTCAAACCCACGCTTCTGTGGTATTGCAAACAGAAAATCGCAAGCCACCTGCTAAGGCGGCTGTCTTTGCCTGCAGTCAAGCAGTGGTTAACAAGCCTGACAGAAACTTGTTCTGGGTTTACCTCTCAGTTTCACTCCTCTCCCCTGAAATAGCGAGAATAGAAGGAATTTCCCCGTTTTCCACAAACTGGGAGCAGGAGGAGGGAGGGGTACGGAGGAGAGGAGTGATTAAACCGTGAGTGATTCACCTGCAAGGGATGACGCTCTTACCTGTGCCACTCCAGCACGGGATGGGGAAAGGCAAAGTCTGAAGGCTGCAGCCCGAGGCACGATGCAGGAAATTGGTGAGGAGGTAAAAGGGAGATGACTCTCTTCTACGAAATCCGAAATTACACACGGCTCCTTTCACATGCAAACCGCCATCTCCAGAATGACTCATGACCTCGGGGCATGAAGCTGAGCCCAGCCTAAGGAGACACCGCAGGGTCAGACAAGTGGGATTAGAAACGGTGAGAGAGAAGCCACAGGGAGAGATGGGGATTCCCGGAGGCAGGGATGAAATGGTGAAGCAGAAGTCAGGGCAGAACCAAGCCTTGAAATTACAAGCCACAAATGATCCGTGGAAACACCGGGTTCCACACTTTAGCCTGTCTCCAGCAGAAGGAGACATAGGAAAGGATTTGGGGGATATGAGGAATGGGAGGAGAAAAGAGAAGGGATGTGCTCACCTGGACCCTTTCTGAGGGGTGCTGCAGTGCTTCACACAGGAGATTGTGGCAGTATTTAATCTGTGGTGCTTTTATGCTCTTTGCATTTATAGCACTTCTTGCCTGCAAAGTGTGTGCATGTGTGGTTTTCAGAGCTTAAAAAGGGACACTTCATGATATTTCTGCACTAGATGCACGCTGTCTATTTTTTATTTATACTTTTAAGTCAAGCAGCTTTTCACTTGGCTGGTTATTGAGCTGGGCTTCAAGTGAGTGACAGCTTGGCAGTTCTGATGAGCTTCAGCAACCTCAGTGTAAGGTGCTAGGAATACCTGTCTTGGATTGTGTGTTTTGGGAAAGGAGGGCATATCTTTAATACCTGGTAGACTCTGTGAAGATTATGAAATAATAGTGAAAAAAAACCCCAACCCACTCCAGAAAACATCCATTTGTGAAATTATGCTGTTTTGGACTTAAAATGAGGGGGAAATTATATGTTTAAGAGTTAAGAAAAAGTTAATAATGAAACAAAAGTGTACCCTTCCCTCTTGTGTCAGTCATTCATCAGGAAGTTATTTGTCAGAGCCAGCAGGTCATTTTCATTCTGTAACTTTTATTCTGGAGTGAAGAGTACAAATTGCACTCTGCAGAATGGCATTTCCATCTGACCTTAAATCACTTTCAAGGCTGATCTGTAAATGTTTGTAAACAAATTCCCTTTTTTGCCGGGATTTTTTTTCCATAAAAACTTACGATATCAATATGGTTTTAAATGCAAATATTTGAGAGAGAGAAAATATAGGTCTGCAAAATAAACTTCTCAGCACATCCCTCAGTGTTTGATTCCTTCAGTTGTAGGTTGCTCTGATGTTGCATTCTCCACTCCAGGAAAGGGAATAGATTTGCATTTTTTTAGATTTACAAATTGTTATCCAATTATTTTCACATGAAACTTGGATTTTCATCAGCAGGCCTGAGTTTGCAAATGCTTAGGTACCTGGGAGGCCATTCCCTTATGGTTAGTGGATAAAGGAAATCCTGAAGCAGGAGCCTGTGCTCAAATATTTTGATTTACACTGAAACCACGTCTTGCTCTAATTTTATCTGGTTCTCACGTATTAAGACACAAACTTGCATCTGCACCTATTTTTCTGTCAGAGGGAGTATGTAACTGAGCAGCACAAAAGGCTGAGGCTGACACACTTACTGAAGGGAAAATCCCTTTCTAGTACACCTCTCTGGTGAGACACTGGGGCCAGGTTGAAGTAGGAAGAGGCAGATTTTTCTTCTGGTTCAAGAGCCAATTTTATTCTTCAGCTAAAATCTCTCTTTTTTTTTTCCATTTCACCACATGCCTCAGAATGGGAAAATTGATATTGTGGCAAAAACTGCTGGCAAAACAGCTTCAGCAATGAAGCCAAAAACAAAGCTCAGGTGAAACATAAGCAAAGTGAAGGCTCCCCAAAAGCCACCAAATTTTAACCCTAGTAATCTCAGAGTTAATCTAGCGTCTACAAGTCTGCAACTGAGCAATATATTAAAAAAAAAATTAAAAAAAAAAAATTCCCAACAAACCTCACAGCAGACACATAATCAGCTAGAAAAAAGAACCTAAGACTTTGTAATTTTTAACAATTTTTTTATCATGAAGGATAGTCTCACAGTTGTTTTCATTGAGCCTTTTAGTGGTTCTTGGTTTCGCTGCAGTTACTGAACAGACAGAATTTTCAGAAGTGAGAAATGGTTTTCATTATCTGAATTTGAGTGATATTTTGTAATACTGTGACACAAGTTGTTCCCAGAATTAAGATCCAGCACTCTGAAAATGAGAACTTTTATCTTCCTGTGGTGCTGAGGCTTGTGAGAGGATTCAGTGCTGACCACAGCTCCAAGGCTCTGATTTTTCTGCCACTGCAAGCTCCACAAAGATACCTAAAAGGCCTTTGTACTCAGGAAGCTCAGGTCATCCTAGAATACAAACTGAAATATTTCTCATTTTTTACAAAGGAAAACAAACCAACCAACAATTTCAAAGCTGCTACTAATAGAAATCACAGATTATCATGGAAATAAAATAGAATTTAATAAGAGGCTTCTAAGTTGTTGTAAGATGCGACTTGGGAGTTAACTTAGGGAGTGTGAGGGGCAGCAAATTCTCCTATTTACTTCCTGAGAAGCTTTTTCCATACCTGGCAGATTTTTAGGTTTGTGACTGCATTTACAGTCTGGTTGTCAACTGGGATTTTCCAAGCAATTTAAAACCGTGTGTTTTGTTCAATAGCTTCAAACCAAGTATAAGCGCTTTAAAATATTTGTGGAGCTTTTTGAATTCTGAAGCCTGATAGGTCTCCAGGTGTCCTTCCTTTATGGATTTCTGTGTATCTCAGGTTTCTGTAGTGCTGTTGTACAGCTAAGACTCTCTTGATAGCAGTAGACATAAACATAGTGTCTTTATCACTACGATATCAATGAAAATGAATGTTGTCATTTGTCTTTCTTTTTGGGGCTATTCACTGTTTTCACAAAGAATGATTGCAATGATTTTACTTCAGCCTCCCAGTTTTTCCTGGAAGAATACCACCATCTCTGAAGAGCTTTTTGTTCTCTACTCATTGGCATTTCTTCTATTCATACAAATTTCAGACATACTCTTCTCTCTCCAGTCTGTTTTTTACGTGGCAACCAATTATTCCTATACTGCTAAGCTGGATGAGACAGGCACTGAAAAGTACTTTAGTCTTAGCTCTATCTTGTCCAATTTCATGTAAAATCATTCACTTCAAGTAGTTAAATTATTGCAGTCATGGAGAAATCACCAGCAAAGGACTCTGTGTTCTAATGTCCAGGTAGCTTTCCAGGAAACTACTCAGCTCTCCAGGAAACTGTTGTGACCTAAATTACAGTATCAGCCAAGGTCTCAGCCTCATCCTCTCTTCAAAGTAATTTGAGCATTATTATCTTTTGAGTGGGAACTGTGATTCATGAGTGAGGCTCAGTTTGCTCTTCTGTCCCCACTGCGGGGACCGCTCAGTGCCTCCCTCACCACATCCCCCTGCTCTTGTGAGGAAACAGACACTGGGGCTGCTTTACCTTTGCAGGCCAGACCATAAAATGCAGCTGTTGAACCTGAGCTTTGACCAGAAGTGAATGTGCTGCTGGAGTGGGGATGAGACTGGTGAGAGTGGGAGCTGGGGAAGGGACAGTGTCTGGGCTTGAGAGGCATCACCCTCAAGAGCAGATGTGCAATGTGGAAGGTTTGAGATTGTATTTTTATTAATCAGATGGTCAGTGTGGGTACTTTGGACTCTTGCCATGAGTTCATAATCTTCAGTGTTGTACCTGATATGCTCAAAGACTAGTTTTGATGTAGGTACAGATGAAATTCTTCTAATTTTTGGGGAGTATGATGACTACCATGTAGAATCTGAAATATCTTCATAAAAATAACCTTTGTTTTTTAATTTTTCTCTTGATACACCACAAGTTTTCCAGCTTCTCCATAAACCAGGAGAAAAATGGAAAGAACCTCAGGGTAGCAGAACACATTCCATATGCAAATATTATAAAATAGTAGCTTTCTTCCAAATTGGGGTTTGTATCTTGCAGAAGAGGAGTTGCTTAGTTACACATTGTGAACCAGAGATCTGGAATGTGGCTGCAAAATTCCAGCATTTCGCAGGATTGCTTTACTTTGTCTAAATTCATTTTTGGAAATTGAAAGAGGGGTTTCTATTATTTTCTGTCAAATTTCACAGGCTAGCTTTCATTTCATTCCCTGAAAATGGAATATGCAACCTCTGCTGCCACTGCAAAAGCCTTAGACCCAGAGGTCTCTCCACAATAAGGAGCAGGATTTTTCTTTCATGCTTCCCTCTGAAATCCATTATTATTCAGAATTCCAAGACCGAAGATGTAAACACTTTGCACTTTTCTGTTTCATCCTGACTTTGTATAGAAAGTCTGTGGAAGTTTGTTAATCTTTTCTGTGAGTTTAATTTGGTAAAGTTAACATCTTCCTCCAAATGGGAAACTGAGGCACAGTTTTGGAGTGCTGGGTACCTTTGAGTACCCAAGTCTTGAGCAGCTTGAAGCTGGACCCGTGCTCAGGTAAGGCAAGTGGCAGAAGTGCAAATAAAATATCTGTCACTCTTCATCTTTGTGCAGCTTTTATTTGGGGAAAAAAATCAGTTTTCCAATTTTGGTTTTCCCCTAAACATCTTGGGATTTTTGTATGGGGGTTCTCTTCCCCGTAATTGTTAACAGACTTTGCTCTTGCTCCTTTAGAAACATGACTCACTCATTTTTCTGTTCTGATCGGTCACTCTTAGTGTCAATAATTGCTGTAATTACTCAAGTCCTTTTTTATAACTGGAAACAGGGATAGAAAAGCCTGTCCTCTTATTTACTGAAAAATCAAATACCCTTCCTTCCCTTATACATGCAACTTCCTCTCTGTGGAGGAACTGGCCAGGCAATTGTGATTTCCATGCACACAAAGCAGAGAGCTGCCTTGCCTGGCACATTAGTCATAGGCATTGTGCTTCATCCATTCTGGGAAGCCCCAGCCAGGAAGGAGGAAAAGGTTAAAATCAGAATTCTACCACTTCTTTCTGGACCTTGGCTGCTTCCACAGGCAGCGCTCCTGGATCTTGTGGGTCTGAAAACAATTCTCCTGCTCCTACATAAAATCTCTCTTTCTTTGCTCTTCTTCCTTCCAAGACCCACAGTGAAGGAAACGCTCCAGGCCAGCTTGGATGCACCTGGGCAGGTGGGAGTGACATGGAAGCTCCAGCAGAACCATTGGAAGTAAGTGACCACGTTGGCTGTTCTCTGAAGTGTTTTCTGATTAACAGGAGCTGGTACAGGTCACTTTGTAGATTGACAATTATGAGCTGATCTTTGTGTTCTAATAGATTTTTTTGAATGGTTTAAACTGTGTAAGAGTGGAAGGGAACATTAGAAATATTTTTGCAGATGGCATTCCTAGAAAGAAGCCCTTTCCTAATGGGGTTTTTTTGCCCTCCAGAAGTTGCAGCAAGGCTGCACCATGGTTCATTGGAGTGACCCCACAACTTCTGTGAGCAGTGTTTGGGCTAGTTGGTGCCAAGTATATGTGTAGTTGTTAGATTTGTGAGTTGTCCTATTCACTTTGTTACTATTCTTAAACATTCTCTTCAATGTATTGTGCCTAAGGCCCAGATGCTGAAAGCAGTTCAGCATGGGAATAACTCCATTAGCTGCCAGGTATTGCTTCAGATACTCTAAATTAAACATGTCTGTGAACTACAAGAAGAGGGATTAAGTGTTTTCTGGCTTGGAAGTCAAGAGTTCCACATCAGAGTTCAGCAGGACTGGCCATGGGGCAAATATGTGGTTGGGTTTCTTGCCTTTGAAAAGACACAGCAAAACTGTCCTTTGATCTTCATTGGTATTCAGCATTAAATTCTCTATCTACAGAAAATTTGTTCCAGACCTCAGAAGTGCTCACTCTGTTATTCTTGTTTTTCATATATTGGTTGAGAATTTAGGGAGGGAAACAAAAATCCCTGAGCATGTATCTGAACAGAGTGTGTTCTATTTTTATGAGGCTGTCTCTTTTTTTCCAGTACAGTTCTCTCTTTCTCTCTAATAGATCACATGTTTGTTTTCATGACAATCCATAGAAACTTCCTGGAAATTATGATATACAACACTGCCATTATAAAAATGAGGGTCTAGCTGCTGTTTTCCTGCATGGGTGAAACTCCACACTTTAAAAAAAAAAAAAAGGAACAATTACAGACTGATCTCCTAAATTTCCCCAAATGGCCTATTTGTTTCCTGTATTGCTTGTTTTGAGCCCATTGTGCTAAAGTTTATCACCTTGGGCCTGCAAGCACTTACCAGGAGCAATCCTACTAATTATTCTGGCTCTTGTAAATGAGGGAAATTACTTACACCCACTCCAAGTCACGCTCAACTTTTGTGGCTTGTACTACTTGTTTGTATTGTCATCTGCAAGATAATTAAAATCCTATTTTGTGTTCTGTGTCTCAGATGGTACAAATAGATACAATTTTGGTTATTTCAGCGGCTATTTGCATAATGCCTCAATTAAAACACAGCCTGAGAGGGTTTAAAGCAGATGTACGCTCCAGATTCGGCTGTCAGCAGGTGTGAAGGTATTTAGATACAAATTTGGTGCAAGAAAATGTTTGTTTCAGTTTCTTTATGCGCACCTGTCAGGATGGGAGCTTTTACATGAGAATCTTGAAGAGAGAAAACCAGAAGCTTTAATTTTTTTGTACATTTCTTTTTCCCAGTCGAGGCACACATTACTGAGCAAAAAGAAGCCTTTATCATCCAAATCTCTGGAGCAACAGATCCTCACACTGGAAAGACAGAGACGAGAGGTAATCCTAAATGTACCCTTAACCACATCATGACTGGCTGTACCGTACCTATGAATCTGGAAGAGCAGAGGTTTATTTAGTTCAAAGGGAAAATTCTATTAATGACCATTATTGCTAAAGGCCAAGGAATAGCAAGCAGGGTTTGCCCCCAGTAGTATTCCAGTCAGTAGGAGTCTTCCATTCATTTGTTTGAAGTCAAAGCCCTTCAGATTTGAAATATGTTTGTGGAACTTGTAGCAAACTAGCAGGAAAGTCCTTGGCCATTTAGGAGCTGCAGCTTGGGATTTGTGCAGCATGGCAAATGATCCACCTGTAGCTTATCGTGTATTTGCATGTTTCCTGAGTGCTGCTTCCTGAATGTTCATGTGCTTTAACCGAAATACCAAAGCACTGGCAGATGGGCTGCAAGGCTTGCCAAACCTTAAACTTGCTTCTTCTGAAATAAATGAACTGGCCAGATGATGAGGAGGTTGGGAAGACTCACTGACAGAGGATTAGAATGCCAGTCTGTTTTTGATTTGCTGAAAATGTTGAAATAAGGGTTATTTACTGTGCCTTCTTGGTAATTACAGCTTCTGGAGGTGAACAAGCAGTGGGATCATCAATTTAGAAGTATGAAACAGCTTTATGAAAAGCAGGTAACAATGCTGACAACTTCTGTTGCAATATGTGTGCCACCTGCTGACAGTTAAGTCTGTGCTCAAGTACCAGCCAGCCATAGCCATGGCAAATCTCTTACTTTGTCTTGAGCTCATAAATTGAAGAAGCTTCATCATATAAAAGTGAAGCCAATGTGTGTGTCACTCTTCAGTAGGACAAACTAACCAGAGATGGAAAGTGTCCCTAAAATAGTAGGGACCAGTGTGGACATGACAGCAGAGATCTTCGTGCCCTCCACACTGCAATAAAAATTGCACATGACTGAGAGCACAACTAACTGAAAATCAGCCTGGTGTGCCCAGCCCCTGATCCACATCATTTCATATATGCTGGCTCTTGTCCCATCTCTGTGAAGCCTGAGAGCTCCCTGGTAAATTCTTCATGAAAGTTGCCCTCTCTAAGCAGAGAATTTCAAAATTACTTGTAAATAAATATTTTGGTTCCCCCTTTTTTTTTTCCATCCAAGATCCAATTGACGTAGCTCTTATTCCTTGCTTATGGCTGTGTGGCATGATTGCTGCATTATCATCAGCTGCCTAGTGCTTACAATTTTGTCTGGTATTCCAGAACCCAAGTTGGTTCACTGACTGACACTTCTCATCTGCTGTTTCCTGCTATGAAAAGGAAGTTTATAGGATGACTTAATGTGCTTATCAGGAAAGTTTTCTCTCTAATATTTTCCACAAAGCTTTACTGAGATCTGAATCATTAATTTTCTTTTTTCCCCAAAGAGAAGAGGAATCCAAATGGCTCTTCCTCATTTAATCTGGAACTGTTTTATGCCTCTGGCACCTTCTGACCTGAAGGTGCTGTACCTTTCAGAATCCCCAGTGAGCTCAGCATGGTCTGTCACTTGCTTTTCAGCTGACAGAGATGAAGGCAAAGCTGGATGTGTCAGAGAGGAGAGTGAGCGAGCTGGAGCAAGAGAGACACCGGCAGCATCCAGAGGAGGAGAGGTGGCGAGCGCTGGGCAGAGAGAGGCTGTTGCAGGAAAAGGTAGGAGGGTGGTGCCCTGTGGCACCCCTTTTGCACTCTGTGGTGAGCTCTCTCTTGCCTTTCGTCTTTCTCCCCTTGTGTGAGGCAGAGCATGGGCTGTGCACAGCCCAGAGGTGAGACTGTGGCTCCTCAATACCCTACCCAAGGCAGTGGCTGCTGAGCTGCCTCATCACAGAACTGTGTATAGGGAAAGAGTCAATCAATAGGACTGCAGACAGCACAGCATTAGTGTGTGGAGGGGGGGAGTAAAGAGCAGGTTGTTATCTATTTTGCACAGATTTCCCTCCTCACAGTTCAGTTTAGGGTGAATGTCTTTGTGAAGGAAAATGCTGCAGTTATTTCAAATGGAAGAGGAGCAGCAGTGCAGATGTTACACAAAGTGCTTGGCAAGAAATACTCGAGGAGTGATTGCAGCTCTGGTCCCCCAGGTTTTGGTATTGACAATACAGGCTCTCATACATGTGCTAGCTATCTCAGCTTCCTGCAAATATTGGTGACACTCTCAGTGCAGTTATTGGGGCTGGAAGTGTTTGGGCTGATCAGCTGCTCCAGTGTGGTGTTCACCTCTCCCTCAGAGTGGTTGGGCTGCTCTCTCAGGAGACTCTGGCCACTTGCTCTTGTGGTGGGCTTTTGCATCTAAGATCCCTGAGCTGGATTCCCACCTCAGTAAAACCACCAGCCTGAATGATGGGCACCTACACAAAACTGTGTGTGTGCTCCACTTTAGAAACCCCACAGAGTGGTGCTTCCTGTTCTCATTCTGCTTCATCGTATCATGTACTTCATGACCTCTAGTGAGAGTTTCTGGATGGTGATGATGGCTGAAGCTGGGCTTCTCTATTCATGTGGTAACCTGAAACAAGTGGCAATTGCATCATTTCCAGGCTCAGATAAGATGTGAGTTAGCTGCTGCAGGAAAAGAAATGCAACCCCCTTAGCTTACACCTGCATAGGCAGAACATTCATCTTATTTGCTTATCAATTAGTCTTAGCTAAGCACGTGCTTGATTCCAAATCCATAGTGCAATTTACATGTTCTAAGACAAACCATGCCATGAACTTGCTGAATCTCTGCCTATGTTTGCTCTGAGTGTTGATTCAATGTGAGACAGTCCATATTTCTGTTCATGTTACTGCCTGCCTTTTAATGTATGATGCCTGGGAAAATAGCTACCATTTTATAAAAATAAGGATGAGTAGTACACTCTCTCAGATTTTTTTACTGCATGCATGAGTAATGAACTAAATGACAATATAGTCCAAAACTTTTTTTATGGGGACAGGTTAACCAGCACGGAACTTTGGTCTTAAATCTGCAATTTCTTGAAAGTTACACGCTCAGCCAGTAAGTGCTCGTCAGCTTGAGCTAGCTGCTGGATGAGTTCCTATACTTAATGGCAGAGATACCCTGCTAATCTTGCCTAGTTTTTGGAGAAAATGAAATGTCCCAGCTAACTTAGAACACAGCAGAATCAAGCTTCCTCGTGTGTAAGCAAGTTACTTCGGGGTGTTTTTCACTGGCTCAATTAGCACATAGTGATGAACTTCTGATGAGCCCAAACTGTGACTGGCTGCACAGAGATGTGCCTTTTATGCAGAAAAAAACCATTCCTGTGGTCTGCTGTGCCTGTGATTGTTGGATCTCACTTTTTTTATTCACATGAAGCAGCTGCAGAAAATATTTTAAATACTTTTTTTTTTTCTCTGTTTTTGTCTTCAATCCTGTATGGCACTGGGAATGGCTGGGACTCCACCAGCATTTAGCCCTGGTCTTATTCTCTGAGTACACAAGATAAAAGCAGGTCTGGGGTAACTGTGGGTGTGATTTTGATCTGCTTGGCCTGCCAGAATTCCCATGCCTTTGTGCAACTGCAGAGAGCAGGGATTTAGTCTGTTATGTTGTCTCTGTCTCATCATATGGTGAGTGGTCAAAACAATTTCTAAAGACTTTATCATATCTGGGTGTACTAATGATCTGCCTTCCTGCTGCCTCCCTTCCCAGCTGTGTTTGGGACAACAAAAATGCAGCACATCTGTCAGACAGAAGATTATTCTGAAAACTGCTCTTGAAAAATGTTTCCATCTGCATTTCTGCAGCATCTCTTTGTATTTTTGCATCCCAGAAAGATACAGAAGTCCTTAGTGAAGCTCTCCATGAAATGAAGGAAGAGAACAGACTCCTGAAGCAGAAGAACGCCTCAATGACCAGAAAGAAAGAACATTATGAGAGCGAAATAAGTCGTCTCAACAAGGTAGGAGCACGAGGGAGCTACTGATTCCTGTAATTCTGGGATCTCTGTTGTCAGTGACCTACCAGAGAGCATCTTCTCAGTCCTGGGTGAACAACCTGGTGGCAAACACATGATCACCATTTGGGAGCTGGGGAAACAAGCAAGAACTCACTTCAGCTCAGACCTGTGCATGCTGCTCTTGGCAGGTAGTAGGGTTGCACTGCAAGGATTAAAATTCAGAGAGTATTAGGCTCCTCCTGTAAAACCTTCCTACAGATCATGTCTAAGCCCTTTCTCCATCTTCCCTCCTCAGAGCAAAAGGGAAATGGCACAAAGATGCTTCTGTATGCACCTAGTTAAAGACTGGTTGAAAATCAAGGTCACACAGTTTAAAAACTGTTGTACATGTATTCTGTGTTTGAGAGTGATGGCTTCTCTTCACAAGACATGGTCCTGCCTTACTGTTTATATCCATACACACACACACACACTTATACCTATAATATTATATGTATGTATGTCTCACCAAGGAAATTGTCATTAAATAGCTAAATGGGATTTTTTTTTAACTGGGGGAAAGTAATAAATGTAATTTTGTTTAATCAAAAGATCACATAAAGCAGTGGGAGTTCTCTAACAATTTTGTATTTCATGGTGAACCACAAACACTTCCTGAGGAAATGCACTGCAATAACCATTGCTGTGTAACTTTAATAAATGCTTTAATAAGCTAAAGAGCCATGATGTGCAGAAGTCAAGCCAAGAAATAATAATAATGTTTCCATAAGAAAAAATCTGTCAGAACTCATGGCCTATAGCTCTTTTTGAAATGCATTGACAAGACTTGCTCAAAGGTCCTGTCTAACTTTAATTCAAGGCCTTGTTTGTTAAACAAAAACAACTTATTTCAATGTTTTATTTTACTGGCTTATGATGTGGCTATAATAAGACAGATGGGTGTACAGACCATTCTTTTAAATGAAGCATCAATTTCATATACACTTTCCCAACAGTAATTTACTGATTTTTCTGTGTATTTACATCCTTCAGATCTTATGTCATGAATACACATGAGACAGGAAGGGACCCTCTGTGCCTTTTTAACTTTAGTCCCCTGCTATTTCAGGTTCAGCCACTCCAAGTTATGACAAATTCTCTGAAATAAAAAAACCTTTTTCTTCATTTTATGTGAACTGATAAAGCAGGGTCTCACAGTATTGTTTCCACATGCAGTTTAAAAATAATCTTCACCTGATCATTAACCTTTTGAAGATTGAATTTTCTGGATTTTTCTTTTTTTTTCTTTTTTCCCCTTCATAATTCTGAGTTGTAGAACCTCCTCAAAAAGATATTAAAGGGGGGGGGTTCAAAGGGGCAGAAAAAGTGTTAATCAGTAATCAGGGTAACTGTATTTTCACCCTCCCAGTTTAAGTTCAACCTTCTTTATGTACAGGTATGGAACACAAGCTTTGCCACTCTTACACCAGTCTCACTTCTGCACACTTCTTAGGGACAGATAAAAATCTTTCCCTCATCAGATTAAAAGCTTTCCTTTTCTGTGCCTTCCATGGAAAGTGCTTGGTTTTCACTGGGCCTTGGATAATTAATCCAAATCCTTGGATTACTTTGGATACTGGTTCTGCTGCTTGGCCACTTCTTCCCCCTTTGCCTCTTCCTCCTCCAAATACCTTCCATCCTTCCCACTTGGAGTGTGGGCAGCAAGGGAGAGCTGAAGATCACCACTGTGAATTCAACTTCAAAAAGGGCTGAAGTTAGGGATTCATATCTTATGTGAGAGAATTTGAAAAATACTGAATGGTATTTGTGCTTGAGTAAAGAGAATAAGAGATAATTATAATGTGTGGTTATAGACAGAGAGATGTAGGAGTGATTTTTATTCCAGTCCAAGGGAGAGCTGTTACAAGTAAACAAAGTCAGCAAAGAACTGTGGCAGAATTTCAGTGTAAATAGGGTTAAGAGTCGTACCAGTGTTGTGTGTATTCGTAACTCCCTCTAGTGACAAGCTATTGAGACTACACAACTTCCTCTCAGGAGGGTTTACTTTGTTCCACGTGAACAAATCTTTACTTTTAGTGCAAAAAAATACTTCAGTCAGGCTTTGCTGTAATAAAGTGGGTTTGTTAGCCAATGTGAGTAATTGAGGCAAGCACAAGTGAAGGGGAAACCTCTTTCTAATAATTTTAAAGAATCTTTTTTCTTGTTCATGTAGTGAATTTAGTAATTTTGCTGTTTGATGTTGCAGGCTCTTCTGGAGGTGTTGAAAAAGCAGCACCCACCTGCTGTTGGGACTTCTCCAGGGAAGGGTGACAGGAACAGCATTGAGGAGATGAGAACCCAACTTGAAGTTCTTAAACAGCAGGTAAGAACAGCTCAAGTGAGCCTGGATGGATTTCACACAGCCATTTTTTGCCTTCTCTCCCAGGGATTGTGCTTGGTAGATTTGCTGTGTAGAGCTTTTGAAAGGAAGAGCCAGTTTAGCCACAGCCCTTTGGAATGATGTTTCCTCAGATGCTGTCATCACAGCCGTGTCCACAAAGTGAAACTGAGTCCTGGCAAAGGACTAAACCAAAGACTTGTGGAGGACTCAAAGCAGCAGAATGGCTCTCCTGACTCCTGGAGGTGTTCTGCCAGCTCTCTGTTAGGGGCTGAATGTCATCCAGAGGGAATGCTAAATTTCATTAATTACTGGTTGTGTTTTCTGCTCCTTTTATCTTAGAAGTTGCCAGTGTAGAGAATTATCCAAAGATCCTAGCCTTGGAAAACTAGAGCATTGGCACTGCAGTTTTTCTGAGTGTGAGGCAAACCATTTGCATCCATAACCTGCATCCCAAGGACTATAGACTTGTATTTATTTATTTTTTCATCTTTGTTCTGGGCAACTCAAGTGTTTTATGCACTGTATTTCTTTCCATAAGAAAGAATCTGTTTAAAAACAATATAGTTTTCAGATAATTTTAACACCTCAGGTCTGTTGTCCTGGATAGTGTCAGGGTTAACGTTATTGACACACAAATGGATGTGATCAGAATGGGAATTTTATTCAATGGGAATAAAATACTTGTTTCTGTCACGTTTGACAGCAGAGCCAGATTTTGCTCTCTAATGTAATGCTTGCCACATGCTGAAGAACAAAATCCTGCACTTGATTGTACAGTAATGAGTTATTTCATTCTACACAATAAAATAGAGTAAACCGATTTTTTTCCAAAATTCTCATGGGGTATCCATTTTATGAATGTGTTTTTCTAGTTGTATAAATCTGTACAGTGAGTCCAGACTTCCTTCTACATGAAATGGAGCAGAAGGCTCTAACTGGATGGAGCAGAGGGACTCTTGGGACAAAGAGTGAACTGGCAGAGTCCCATGGGAGCTTGGCTCTCATCAGCCCATCCCTGGCCACAGCAGCGGAGATGAAGGCATTCATTCCTTGGGAGGTGTCCTCTCTTTCTCAGGGCAACAGAATAAATGGCAAAACTCTGCCAAAGATGTTCCCTTGCAGCTCCATCAGATTGTACAGCTGGGGAGTGGGAATTGGAAAAATGGAATTGGGAGAGAAAAAATGAGGATATAGTGAGGACAAGTGTGTGGATGGACAAGGAATGCAGGGATTTCTGCAAGTGACAGCTTTGTCTCTGCTTCAGAGGGTCAGGAAAAGAATTTCTAGAGCCCTGTGTTAACCTTTTTCTTCCCCTGAGATATTAACGTTTTTCTAGCATTCTGTGAAGTCATAGCACTGCTTCCAGCAAAAAGAAAACTGGATCTATCCAATGGGCATGAGCCACAGCAAGCAAGTTTTTTGGGAAGAGACTGTCAGCAGGCTTTAGTGAGCAACCAAGAGGACATGAAAGAGCTTCTGAAAGTTCTGGTGGCAGTTCCCACCCAAACATGCCTTTGCTGTTATTTGTCAGCAGAAGTGCCACCAGCCTCCAGCTTCTCACCAGGTGGATGCCTGCCCATTAGCTGAAACATTAAGGCAGTCATCGTAACACCAAATAATTTCTGGATTTGTGTTTTGTTTCCGAATCTGCGCGCTCGCTGCCTATGCCTGGGGTGGTCAGATATTTTTTAATGGGACGAAGCTCTGTTGTTCCTGACCACATAAAAAAGGAACAAGCCACTGCATCCTTCAGCATTTGCAAGGCAGCTTATTTTCTAGGAACAGGGTCAAACATCTGCATTTCCACTGGGAATTGTGTACATTCCGTTCCATTTGGAATTGTGTACATTATACTCCCCTCTGCCTCTACACTGGGGTGGGGAGGTTCTTCTCTAACTCCTTGCACCTGAGATACAGGAGGGAGTTAAAGTGCCCATAACAAAAGAGAAAACTGGTAAAATGTTTGTCCTGCTACTGCTAATCCCTTAAAAAGATCAATACTAGTATTCGCTATCTTGTTTATAATATTTGAAACTGATATTTGCCAGTCAGCTTTTTGAATTGCAAGGTTGTACAAAAACTGGCACTGGGAACTCTTTCAATTGATGTGTGCCACTGGACAATGGCCATTGCTTGTCACTTTGTATTGGTCACAAAAAAAGTCCAGGGAAACTTTTGTTTGGAGGACTGTACGGAGCAGGGGTCCCCTTGGAATTCACCCTTCTGCTTGAGCAGTGTTTAGAAAGCAACCAAAGCACAAAAGTGGCTCTGCTGAAGTTCACACACCATTCATGACTATTGCAGGTCCAAATATACGAGGAAGACTTCAAAAAGGAGAGATCTGACCGAGAGAGGCTTAATGAGGAGAAAGAAGCACTGCAGAAAATTAATGAGAGATTACAATCTCAACTGAGTAAACTCAGCTCTCAGGTATGAGTCAAAAGAAAGCTCCCATTGCCAGCACATGTGTATTTTATTTTATTTTTTTTTTCTCACTTTCCACACAACTCAAGGCTTTCTGGCTTCCATTAATTGACATTGGATTTTATATGAGGTCACCACCTGGGATGAAATCATTCTGAAGTAATGCAGTAAGAAGATGAGAAACGATTAGAGAAGACTTACAAAATAAGTAGATGAAGGGAGTATTTATTGCAAAAACTTTTCAGACATATCTGAAAATGGAGGAGGGGGAGGGTGGACAGAACCAAAAACAAATCCAGAGGACTTTGATTGTTTCACTGGCACTTGATATAAGAGTTGTAAGATCAAACCAACTTTTGAAATAGCAAGCTTCTGTAGTTAATCCTGACCTCTGCAATTGAATTACAGAGTGATGTTAATATCACTGAGGAAAAAATGGTCTCCATACAAATTAGCTGAGCAGCCTCTGCAATAATTTTTTCTTGCAACATCCTTTTTATCTCTTCAAAGTAGTGTCAGTAGGATGCCATAGTAAAATCATGGCATGCAAAACTCTGAGCTTTCTCAATCCCCATTTAAGAATGACGAAATTCCGAGGTTTCCTGTCTTGACAAAATTGTGCAATGCTTTAAAAGAACGGCTGATTGCCAAAATGCTCTGTGGTGATTTATTGTCCTCCCCAGCATTGTTGTGACACAGAAGCTTCAGGATTGTCTTCTTCTCAACCAAGCCATGCATGAGTGCTGGTGGGGTCTTGCTGAAGTGTCAGAGGCTGGGTGCTGCTCAGTGCCCCTCGCTCTGGCCGGTTTCAGCAACGTTGTGCTTGACTGTGCCTGCAGTGCACCAAGAGTTCACACTGGAGATCTTCCTGTTTGTCTCTTCCTGCCTCAGGATTTGATTAAACAGAGCTTGTGGAGGATTTTAAAGATGAGAGCAAGCATATAAAATATTTATTGGTTTGTTTTCTGAAGTCAAATTATTTAGTTGTGACTCACAAAGTCACAGAATATTAATCATCTTTTGCCCCTCCTTGCTCTGTCCTTAGGCAAATTCCTGTTGACTCTACTGGAATGCAGAGGGCCTAAGGAAAGGCAGACCCAAATCTGAGGCCAACAGCTTTGCTCCTGTACCAAAATTATTTACTTATCTTGTCATGCAAGCAACTGTCCGTGTAGTTCTGCTTCAATCTATTGAGAGCTACTGTGTGTAATGAAAATACAGAATTGTTTTGGAATATAACAGACACACAGAAATGTGCTTGTCATATCTTGAAACCAATATTTTCCTCACATAAAAGGCATCAAGACTCTGGTGTGGCACAAGTCAGCTGTCTTTAATAATTTTTTTTAGTGTTAAATAGTCTGAAGGATCTGAACAAAAAGCATTGCAGCCCACTTGTACCCGAATGTTCTGTTGGTTGTATTCCACTGCTAATGCATTTCTTCTTGCCCTTATTTTCTTGACAGACAAAAGACCTCCCAGTACAGCCTGAGAGGCCCAGTTATCCAGCTCCACTCTTCCTTTCTCCATGTGTCCATAATGGGGGTTGTGGGATGGTTCTTCACTACCCAGATCCTCGGGTGCATCCAGTGCCTCGCAGGGCACAGAAGCAGCAGCAGCAGCGCTCGGTAAGCGCTTGTCACTTCAGCTGTGTGACAGGGACACTGATTTTCTCACAGCATGGTGACCACAGATGCCATCACCCTGCCATCCTCAGCAGCAACTGAATCTGTGCTTTCCTAGCATGTTGTTTAGTCCAGACCAAGATCAAATTTACTTTGGCAAATACTCTTTATCTGTAACAGCACTAAGAAGAAAAACAGGATTCTTTTGCATTTGTTTGTTAATTAAAAAAATAAGGTTGTTTGATTGAAGTCTTGCTGATTTCTTAGGTTAATTTATTTCCATGACACACATTCAGAGCCCTTTCTAGCTGTATAATTACCCCACTTCAGAAGTAGGGATCTGCTCTGAACCTTCAACATAAGATAAAAACCAAATCAGCAGAAGTGGAAGTTCTATCTGAGTGGGGCTAACACAATGGGAAATGTGCCTTTTTTCCTGGAACACAACAGGGTCCTGTCTTCCTCAGCATGAAGAAGAATAGTTTTGCACTGGAACAGGTTCTATGAGTGGGAGTTATTTATTCCAAGGAAAATACTGCTTCAAAGAACATTTTTGAAGTGCTTTTGATTATCTAAGTGGGCTGGCTTGTTCCAATCTAGTGAGAATGCATTTAAACATGGTGAATGTCATTTTAAATATACAATATCTGTTTCTGGCTATAAAGCTGTCACATATGGAAAGATGCTCATTATTTGAGAAATTATAGCTGAATTGTTGCAAAATGCATGTAAGGCTTTCAGGCTGTAGAAAGCCAATGGAAAAGCTGTGGTCAGACAAGTAATTTCTGTGCTTCAGGAGTGTGCTTATCTGCCTATTTATCAAAGTTGGAAGTATTGCAGAATGTTTCTCCCTGCAATTTGGAAACTAGCCCAGATTATTTTGGCTCTTTTCCCTGAACTTTCATCATCTGGGTTTCTAATTCTGTGAGGGATCACTGGGTTTACAACTTTGTCATTCCTGCCGGAGCGCCGGTGTCAGTCTGACTGGTTGCTTTGTAACTCCCAGTTTCTTTCTGGCCCTTTTTTTTCCAATTCTTTGCCTGTGTGAGTTGCTGCTCTGAGCTTTGGGTACCTCCCTGAGCAATTTGTTAGCAATGAAGAAAGGTGTTAGAATTTAATGGGTGTCCTGATACGTAATCCTGCATGTTGAGGCTGTGCTTTTGCTTTTTTGTTCATTTTCAGTTCTTGCGCTTTTTCTTTCCCTTTTACGCTCTAGTAGAAAAAATTTGGTCAGTCTGATGTTAAATACACATCTTGGTCCTGAAATTCATTCAAATTTGGAGGGTGTAGGTACATGAAAAGAGAAGAATTGATCAGAGAAGATAAATTTTGCCAGAAACTCAAGAAAGCAATGCAAATGAGTGTCATTTGAGCCATTGGTGAAAAACTACCTGTGCTTAAAGCTTCGTATCAAAGTCTACTTTGTTTGCCCACATGCACAGAGTTAGTTAATAATTCCTGTGACTGGTACAATGTAAGTTAAAATACAAATAGCTCCTTTTTTTCCTGACAGTGTATGAGAGTGATTACTGCTGTACAAGCATGAATGACAGCAAAACATAAAAGTTAAATCTGTTTTCTCTGTCTACAGCTTCATCCTGCCATCTTAGTTCAGGCAAAACTTCTGTAGGAGTCTTTGAAATTTGTTCCCTGCAAATTGAAATCTGCAAGATTCCCTTTGGGACTACTCAATGATTTTCTCAGAGTAATTTGTGCAAAACAAGAATCATTTTTCCAGTGCAACTAATTTGAAGCAGCAGTTACCTAGAATTTGACAAGCTTGCATGGACTACTTATTCCAGACAGACAGCCTAACAGAGCTTCAGCTGAAATGGCTGGTCCCAGAGTTGTTTTCTGTAGTGGTAATTTGCTGCTCATTTGCCACAGTGGGTGGTATAAACGATGATGCAGTATTTCTTCCGAGATTTCCCTGGACAAAACTATGTCTGCATGGACGTAACCTTCCCAGTACTTCCTCTTACGAGAAAGATGGGAATTTTCCCTATCCCACGGTGTTTTCAGGAAGTTATTTGATAATAGCTAATGTTCTAGTAACAGCAGTGCTAACCTGTGAGGAAGGGGAGGAGGGGAAAGAACTTGATTCCATGGTTAATTCCTGTCACACTGGAGAATTTTACAGCTGTTACAGATGCATTCAAACTGGAGCAGCTTCACCTGTCAGGTGGGCCAGGTTTCTCTGGGGTTCTTTGGTAGAGGGAGAAGCCTGCTGGTATCTTCTGCTGCACTTTATTCCTTAGCCCTTTCACAATCTGCTTTGGTTCTCCCAAGGTTTCGTTGTGATTTGTGGGATCTAGGAAGGTTTACACCAATTTTTCTAATGCCGCAGGAGAGGAAGCAAGCTGGAAGACTGGGATTGGTGGAAACAAACCTAAATATAAGATTTTTTTTTTAGTAAAAAATAGCTTTTGTATGGTTAATGAGAAGCCTCACAACACAATTATGTTTTTATCATGTCACTGTGCTTTTGTTTGAAGTGCCTGTGAAGTCCATATTGCTGCAATAATGTTTTATTGTTCTGTGCAGCCAGACTATCAGTGGTATGTTCCTGACCAGCTTCCGCCAGATGTGCAGCACAAGGCAAATGGTAAGACAACAGCTGTACAGAGTATGTATTAAATGTACTTTTTTTTCAAATGGAGGCCTTTGAGGGATGTAGAGTAAACTTTCCTGTCTATCTGTTGAGTGCTTATGTGACAGCTTTGCCTTGGAGAGTCAAGGTTGGTGCGTGTGCAGCACAGGTGAGGTTTCTGATGTAACACCATCTATGTTACAGCTTTGTTGCAATTCATAAAATGTCTCTATTACACATTATGGGATCACACATTTGCCTCATTAAACACCTAGTAATAGTCCTAAAGAAAATATACCCTCAGAATTCTCCTTAGAGCTTCTGTTGCTCCAGCAAAGGCTGAATTTAATGATGTGCCAAAACTGGGGGCCAGCATGGGACAGGTTTAGGTGTCCTTGCTAACAAAGTGCAGGCTTTAGGATGTTGTTTCA
Organism: Cyanistes caeruleus; assembly: GCF_971803275.1. Taxonomy (NCBI): domain Eukaryota; kingdom Metazoa; phylum Chordata; class Aves; order Passeriformes; family Paridae; genus Cyanistes; species Cyanistes caeruleus. The sequence continues at coordinate 78,723,191 of NC_141705.1, forward strand.
CCTTAAAAGCAAAATGCCCATTGCTGTTCTTGATCTGTTCTGGTAGTTCAGGGTGCCAGGTCTGAAAATAGAGCCATGCAAGGGAACAGAGTTAAATACCTGCCAAAGGGTCAGTACAAACTATTTCTTGGAAACGGGGAGGAGTAATTAACATTTTTATCTGTACTTGAAATCATTCCTGCGTGTTTTGAAGTACTTCTTTCAGACCACTCAAAAAATGCACACCACAAGGAATCTCTTCCTGGCAGGAATCTGCCATCCCTTGGTGCCAGTGGGGTGGCAGGGACTGCTGAGTCCAGGAGCTGTTTTGTTACATCTGGAAGAAGAAGAAGAAGATGGCTACAGAGGAACTGTTCCATTATTTGCTGTCGTTCACGTTTGCTCAGAAGAGAGGGGAGGGTGGGAATGTAGCTCCCCAAAATGGCTGATGGGCATCCCATAATTACATGGCAGCTCTTTGGAGGGTTCTGATGTGGTTGCAGGGAAAGTAGTGCTGTGCCTGCACAACAGAACAAGAGATTAGTTTTGCCATCCCTCCCACTCAAACTCCAAGTGATTTACTGCACCAGAAGATAGAGGGAGGATGTTTATGACAGGGAATCAAACCAGTCCAGCCACCAACTGCAGCTGTGGTCCAGGGCAGTGCACTTGGAGATCTGAAGAAAGAAAATTCTTCTTCTACCCTGCTTGACTATGTGACTTGACTTCTCACTCCCTGAAAAAACACTTCTTCAAAATCTGGGCTTTTTCTACTGCTGTTCCTTGCCCAGAATATTCAAACATCTCCTTCTCAACTGGACAGGGATTAGCATATTTGGAGACTTTTCCCTTCCCTTTTTGCTCCAGTCCCTTTAAAGAGGATTTCTTAATAGTCCCATCATGGTGCTGTGTAGGAGGCCTGCTTTAACATCTTCTCTGGGCTCTTATTCTTCTTATCCTGGTGGCTAAAACAGATGATTTTTATAATTCATCCATTGATCACACAGAGGTCAAAATATTGAGTCACTAGCCTGGCTTTATGTATTATATATAGTTGTCTATATTAAATCTGCCTGTAAGTATTTTGAGAAGGTTTTCCAAGATAGAAGCTCCAAGAATATGTGATGAGCAAGAGTTCTTGATGTTCCCATTTCTTTGCTCCATTTTGTCCAAGTGCTAATTGCACTAGTGGGTCTAAATGAGCCGGCATGTGCAGCAGCATTCCTGATTCTCAGTCCTCATCCTTCATTTTCTGAGTAGATTATGAATGGACCAATAAATCTTCTCTCTGCTGAGCTAGGTCTTCATTATAGGAAACAAATCAGAAGTGCAGCAACTTTTAGGCATGAAACTGTTTCCTTTAGGAATGTCATTTCAGTAGATTGATGTTTCTGGAGAAAACCTTGAAATTTCCCTTAACAAATTTTCCTTTGACACTGGGCATTTTTTCTTAAGTAGTAATTATGAAACACAAGTGAAATTAATTGGGAAAATGGATATTTTGGGCAATATTCCATTAAAATGCCTGGTTTAGAGATATCTGAAATCTGTGTGAGTCTCATAATGTGATTGGGACTTCAAAGGTCACTAAGCAGTAACTACTAATTTTTGCTGTAGTTTTGAATAGATGCACCTTCATTGTGTTTTCCTTCCCCTCTTATGAGGGAGGAAGGTGTTTGGACCCAGATACTCTGGAACTTGACTTGGATTCTGTAGGTCCTTCTGTAACCAGCTGTAATCTCATGTTTTCTGCTTCTCCTGTAACCATATCTGTACTTTTCTTTTAACTGGCACTGCTTTCCTCAGCTGCTCCCATGGTAAGAGGAGGCTGTCTCAAAGGACTGCTGCCTTTGTTAAGGCCAGTTTCTCCTTCTATTTAGTTTAAGAAACATTTTTTTCTGGCATCTCTAAATATAGGATTATCTCTGAAGAATTTTTTAAATTAAAGAAAAAGCCCAATCCTTTGCTACAGACATTTGATGAACATGATTAGGTGCCATTTTCTAAAGTTTGCTCTCCAGACTGTTATTTTCCCCAGAGATGTGTTGTGGTAGCTGGAAGAGAGTCACTTAAGGAATGTTGTGTCCAGCACTGAGCTCTGGTAGCTGTGTGATGGTTTGGATCTGGCACTTTTGGATTTGAGCCCTTTCTAATAAACTGGGAATAAATTAGTTAGAAGATGGGAAAGGATGGGGGGAATAGGGTAGGCAAAATGAGAGGAAATAAAAACCCCAACCCTCAAAAAACTGCTTAGAACCTCAGATAACTCATAGCAGAGTTTAGCTTGTCTTCCAAAAAAGCAAAGATGTTTCCTTTAAGGTCCCAATAAGGAAGGAGAAGCAAAGTGGAAATGTGATACAAGACAGAGATTAAGGAAGATGATATTTCCTTACTGCACTGCCAGTAGATTTCCAAGAGAATAACTCTTCTTTCCCACCACTGGACTGGTCCCTCCCCAGGTACCTTGCTGTGCAGGAAATCTTAGTCCTAAATTGTGCTTAAATTCTCCCAGCCATGCCTTGTTGGACCAGCAGTGCTGCCTTAGGAGGAACTTCAGCTCCTATGTCTGTGCTCTTCCACACTCCTGGTGTCTGACCTTTTTGTATGTCTGACCTTTTTGTTTGTTGTGGTTGATTTGGTTTTTTTGTTGTTTTTTTTAATTTTTGAGGAGCAAGGCAAAAAAGATTTCCAGCAAATGTACTTAATGTCACTTTATTTGGCAAGCAGTGTTGACTTCCTTCCTTATCCCGCTGTGCAAAATTGAAAAGACAGTTGTAAAAAAGAGCTTGATCTTGGAGATTTTCCCTGGACCCAAATTCTTCATGCAAAATTCTCTGGAAAAAAGGTTTATTGCTCAAAATCCTACTCGGAGCAAGAACCCTTTTGCATGCTGCAACTGCTGGCATGTCTTGCCTTTTTCACTTCCACAATTAATCCTACTGCCTTTCTTTCCTTGGCAGAAAGATTCCCAGCAGATGCATTTAAGGACCCCAATTACCCATTCAGAACATCAGATTCAACCAGTGGGTTTCTCCAGCCTGAGCTGGATGTTTTCATGTTGGACCCAGAGATGCCAGGCACAGGGAGAAGCCCAAATGGAGTCTTTTGCTTCCCTCTCCAGGAGTAGCTCTGGAGGCTTGTGGGAGCAGCTGGTCACTTCCTGATCTTGGCATGCTCAGGGAAAGCAGAGCTCAACCTGCAAAGCCCTGAGGGTGCCCAGATGAGCACATGGATGTGCCTGCTTACTTCCATTATAATCTCATCTCCTCTTCCTTTCCACACTCTGCTGCTTCCCAGATTTTTGCCCTCGAGGCACCTAATTTGCTGCTAATGTTGTTATAATTACAGCTAATTGGAAGAAGAGGAGGGAGAAGTGTGGGGTTTGCCACTGAAAATAATGACATCTGTAGGGAGAGAGGGGAAAATATGAAAACCTGAAAAAAAATAGATTTGTGGAGGTCTTCAATAAAAACCAGACGGGGGAGGGGGAAGAAAAAAGTCAATTAATTGACATCTTAATTTTCCTGGAAAAAATCCCAGACCCTTAACATTTTTGGTATTAGCCTGTCCTCAGTGCATACATTACATGAGAAATTATCAGTGCTTCCAAGTAGTCAAGACAGATTTAATTAGCAGCTTGCCATCCCCATTGGGAATGAAAATGTGATTATTTCCAGCATTTTTTATTGATACGACTTGATTTCTGCTACCACAGAAAGGCCATTAGCACACTTCTGATTCCTAACTCCAGAACACGTGAAGTTAAAGTGTTTTTAAAAGTCAGCTTGAGCTGAAGATCACAGGACAGTGATCTTCAGAGTACCAGGCAGAAAAGCCTCATGGGAAGAGGAACAGGATATGTGATTTAAACAGCTGCAGGATTTGATCATTTTATTTCTGTGAGCCAACAGATCAGGATTCATCATTCCTAGCCTTTCTCTTCAAGTGAAATACTAAGTGCACTTGTGCTTGTGATACTATAGATGTGTTTAGAGCATTTCCAAAACCTTTTTTCAATTTTGTTTTATTTTCCTGGCTAGAGTGACTTGCTATCAAACACATTTTTGGACCACAGACACCTGCTTTGCCATGGGTCCTACCACCTAATTATCCCTCTGCCAGATTTAGCTCCTCTCTTGGGTGCACCTAATGCCAATGTACAACTCTGAGCACTGCTGAATGCCAGCTGGTCTTTTTAGAAGTCTGGAAAGATTTTACAGAGGGACTTTAATCTATTAGACCCTACTGTTTGCTGTCTATCAACCATCAGGATGAGAGGAAAGCTGAGACAGAGACTCCTGGAGCACTCTGTGATATCCCCACTCTCTTTTGCTTCTTCACTCCTGCTGCCACTTGCGTTGGTTTGATTACAGTCTTGTAATGAAGTACAGGGTTGGCTTTGAGGGGGGTGTGGGTGTGAAAGTGTTACAAAATAGAGGAAAATGACTCCTAAGTGAGTTGTATTTCTCAATGTCACAATAATTCCCATTGGTTTTGCTTTTGCAGATTCCTCCCTGGAGAAGAGATCCCATCGCTGACAGCCTCTGGCTTCTGGAGAATTGTGAACCAAAGGCTGCGAGGGACTCTTGCAGCTTCATTATTCTGTTTTCTTCTGGGTTTTATTTCGCCCCTAGCTCCTTATCTCTTCAGTGCATGTGATTTATGGCTGGTAAAATCCCTGTGAGGACAATAGAAAAGCAGCTCATACAGGCTGGTGATCCTCAGGATCCAGTTAAACTCTCCTGGGAAGCGTTACTGCCCTTTGTTCTGAAGATGCTGTTTGTGCTGCCTTGTGAGAATCTCTTTAAAAGCCTGATGAGAAGAGATGCAGTTCTTGCTGGGGATTCAGACTGTCACATCTGGTTTGAATTCAAGAGCCACCAATAGTGGTGTGATTGTTGTTGTTGTTGTTTGGGAATTATGCGGGTTTTTATTTGATTCCAGGGAATGATTGGTTGATAGAGCACCTTGAATTCTGTCCTGTCCTTCTTGGCTGGTAAAAGGGAAATCTGCTTCACTGTTTAAACCCCTCTGTGTAATTGTAATCAGGGTACCACCGATGCCAGGCCAGGGAGAAGGTGCCCACTTCCCCTTTTTGAGTCCAGGTCGATCTTCTTTTGTTTTGGCTCTAGAATTACATGTAAAACATAATCACAGGGGCGTTTTTCTGTGTGTCCTTACTTGTATTGCAAGAATTTTAGTAGAAATATTGAATGGGCTTAACTTCTCAGTGAATATAGCTTTATATTTCCAAATTATTCTTGTAATGAATCCGAACATCGTCATGTAACCTCTAACCAAGAATAAAACCTGGCTTTTTAAGTGAAATTGTATTTAGACAATTAATTTTTTTGCAAAATTTTGGTGGATGAGTGTCCAGCAAGCATTACTTGATAATCTGTGTGCAAGATTGTCTCTTCCCTTCAGGCTTTTAAGGAGGCTGCTGTTGTGAGAAATAGGTATCCAACCCTGCTGGGACCACCCCCCCAAAAGAAGAAACAGATTTTTGCAGGATGTGAGACGTCCTGCCTGCTTTCCTGGGTACCTCAGGAGTATTTAAGTTCTGACACTAACAGTTTTTTGAGCTGTGCAAAGGCAGAGTCATGGGCTACAGGATTGCCTGCATGTGTCATTTCTGCTTCAGAACAGGTATTTCCATTCTTTTCAATATACAAAGGCCTGTGCATAGAAATAATAACCTCAGGGGATTAAACATGTCCAGCATTTGATTCTGGACTCAATGGGAAGCAGTCCATGGGAAAGGATTCTTCTGCTTTTACATGGTGGAGCGATGCTGCTTCTGCCAACAGGGATGAAAGCACTGACATTCCTGACTTACACTGCGGGCTCAGGAAGAGCAGGAGCGAAGCGCTGAGCGAGTCAGCCTCTGGAGACTTGTTGTTTTTCTGGTGAACTATTGAAAATTAGAATTTGACTGCAACCTTAGCTCCATAATAGACTCCCGAGCCTCTGCTAGAGAGAGAGAGGAGTTTTTATCTCCGCCTGAATTTGGAGCTGGCTTGCAGACGCTGCGGCAGCAGATAATGTACCCAGCGCACAATATAACCGCGCTCCTCCTGATTAGCGACTTGGCTAATAAGGGTGAGATCATGGAAAATGCTAATGCGCTGCCTTCGGAAAATCCAATTAGAATGTAACCTCATTCAATGGCAGCTCCCAGCAGGTGACCAGCGCTGCGGGCAGAGCACCCCGCGCTCAAAGCCGCCGGGAGTCCCCCGAACAGACGCGCTCTGTGTGCTCGGTGTGGGGGCAGCCACCCCGCTCCATTCACTGCCGCTGTTTCCCCCGAGCATCCTCCAAGGTTTTGCTCCGGCCGTTCGTGGTGCTTTACTCATTATCTGACAGCGTTAGCCGGCCCAAAAGGACGATTGAACGCGAGCTATTCACAGGGAGAAAATGGTGTTTGCAGAGCTATCTTTGTAGTCACAGGCTTTTAATGTTTGTCGGGCTTTGGGCACAAGACTGTCAACTTTGGCTCGAACGAATCTTAATCACGCCAAAATTCCTGGTGTTGTGTGATGGAGAGTTTGTATCTTTTAAAACGCACATAAAATGCCTGGAAGTTGCTTTTCCGCTTGATTTTCTCGGAATGATGTATTTTCCCCCAGTGCAGGTGCTGTCATCTGTCTGAATTAGCATTGTCAGGCTCAAACACCCCCAAAGGAAACGCTTTCTGCAGTGACCCAGGCAACTCTGAGGGGGTAAGTTATTTTAGTTAAAATCAACCATAGTGTTCTTAACAGGGATTTTTTTCTTCCTTGAGCTGCGCCAAAACTGGATATCAACACTCCCAGTTCTCCCTTAAAAAAATTTGGGGTCTTTGGGGATTTTTTTTTTTTTTCCTGTGGAGAAAAATGTTTTGTTTTTATACATAGTCTCATGAATTATAGCAAGAACACACCATCCATGAAAATATTTTGTTCTCAGATGAAATTAATTGTATAAACAGTAGATCTAGAAATGCATGGTGAATGCTGTGGGTGAAATAATGCTCTGTACCCTTTGGCTCTGGGTCCTCACACCCAAAGACTTGCACTTCATTACCTTCACATCATCCTCCCAGCCTCCCACCAGTCAGCAGTTTCTGGGTAATCAGGATTATGGGGTGCCCAACATTCCTGATCTTCATTCCTCTCTCTCTCTCTCTCTCTTTTTCAGCAATCTGGAACAGAATGAGAAAAAGCAGGTAGTGTGTGACCATGCCTTTTGGTCAAGCAATCTCAACTTCCCACTCTAATGGACAGGGAATATACCCTGGAAATTCTACCTCACCCATAGCACCCTGTGCTGACCTGAGAAGGTAATTCCAATCAGGTTAAATTTCCCCCTTTTATTTAAAAAACCCGTAATCCTGAAGTCTAATAATGGTTTCTGTATTTTAAACTATTGCGAGAATGACAGAAGAATTTCTCTGATTTGTGCAGATGCAAGTTTAAAGGTCTGCAAGACACCACGGGGTGGAAAGCATTTTTCTGATTAATAAAACACTTTCCCCCCAGGAGCCAGGATGCTGGTTAACGCTGTGTTTTCACTTAGAGCAGCAACAGCCCTGCTTCCACCCCACCTGCCCTATAAAAGGGCAGCACCCAGGTGCTTCCTGTCCAAGGGTTGTTTTTGTGAGAGCCAAAGGCCCAGGCTGGCCATGGGCTGGCAGTGCTGGGAGCAGGGCTGGGGCAGCCAGGGAAGGGGGACCTGGTGGGTTCCTCATAGTAGGTCAGTGCAGGAGTTAAGAGCTCACAACAGTGAGACTGTAGGTTGCAGCTTTGGTCTAATGGGAGATATCAGCCCAAGGTAGGGGTCTGAGGCGCTTCCCATGGCCAAGGGAAAGGATTTGGAGAAGGGAAGTCTGGTGGAGCAGCATGTGTGCTGTTCATGTTTGTAGCACATGACCTGATCGACAGAGAAGTGACAGCTCTGGCGAACGGTGAAGCTCCTTTGTTGGCCTTTCTGTCATCTGGGTGGTTCCTTTCATTTAGTTGCTTGGTTTAGCTGGGAGAAGAGAGGGAGATGTTTTCATTTTCCTGGAGGAAGTTTTCGTGTTGTGCCTTCCTGTGTTCAGGCATCCTGTGTGTCAGATGTTGGTCGTGTTAATCCCACGTTAATCCATTTAAGACAACGGCATTACCCTGCAGGGCTGGCACATGCAGAGACTCTTTGCAAGTTATTCACCAAACCAGCTCTGTTTGATTACATATAGCAGTATTAAATATGTTTGATTAAATATAGCAGTATCACTTAAAACTCTCACTTAAGGTAAGGCACAAAGCACCAGCCAGATTATTTCCCTATGCTAAAAGTTAGGAAAACCTGCACTTTTATGAAGGTTAAAATTAGAACTGGTCTTTTTGTAATTCTTGTTCTTCTTCCTTCTCTCTCCTCAGTGCCAGATTTGCAGCCTGTCCTTTATAGTCATGCCCCAGCATGGAATCTGTAGAAATAATGTCAGGAGAAACAATCCTTGTTATGGAATGGAGGGGATTAGTGATGATACCAGAAAAACACGATCATCGACACCAGGATATTTGAAAGAAAATTCTTTCTGTGTAAATGACCTGTTCAGACACTAAAGCAGCTTTGGAGGGGCAGTCAATCTACCCATATTTCCAGCTTTCTTTTAGGAAAGAAAAACTTAACAGGAGAAGAGCTGATCTCTTCTGAACTGGAATAACAGTACTGTCTTATGTTGGCAGTAGCAAGAGAGAGATTAGTTTATTCTCTGTTAAAATTCCCCTGTGGTCAAGAATTAAGTGAGGGTGGGGATGCCAAAGAGGAGACTTGGAGCCTCCAGTGATGTACTTGCTCCAGAAGGGAAGGGAACTCGCTAAAATCAGGTTTGAGGCATGAATACTGCATTGCAGTTAACTGAAAGCAGGCTTGGGTCTGGCTTAGTAATGCCAGCAAAATTGGTTGCTCACAGGGATTGTTCCTAATCCTTAATAGTGATAATTAAAATTCAAAGTGTATGTGTGATGTTGTTATCTCACTGTCCATGACTTCTGAAGAGACATCTGACTTCCCTGAGGATTTGGGTGTGGTTGGGTCAGAGCACTGGAGCTGCTTTTCTATTCCTGGGTGATAAATTAATAACACAGGGCTTGAAAACACAGCTCATAAAGAGCAGCAAAACCAGAAAACCTCCCCACCAAATCAAACCCACTGCATTACAAGATACCTGTTGGGCAACTGAAAAAAAAAATAAATTAAAATCCCCAGGAAAAAAAAAAAAAAAAGGCAATTAATCTCAATGTGCTGTTAATTTAATAGTATTCCCATGTGGAGTCTTGGTGCTACTGTCACAAGCTGGCCATAACTTCCTGCTGTTCCACAGATTTTTGTGACAGGTTCTGCTTTTCATGCTCATTTCTTTGCAGTCTAGCTCATTGGAAAAGAACTTAGAAAGGTGGTGCTGTACTTCCAGGAACTTTTTTCCAAATAATTGAATTCTTATTAATAGGAATTTTCACTTTGATGAATGCAAACATTCAAGCTATGGCATGCTGTGTGGCTTTCTGAGTCTGAAAGCACAGATAAGAGATGTGGGAAATGCAAACAAAAACCCTGAGTAGTACCAGGGAGGGGGAGGATATTAATAAGGGAGGGATATCCCTTAAGAGTTCCTTCTTTGTTCATATTCATTCAGCCTGTTCTGCCCAAATTTGTTTAGTTTCTGTATGGAAACACTGCTACTGTTTATGAGCAGTGTTTCATTTTGGTTTGCAACAGATTCAGCTAATGACAACTGTCAGCCTTTCTTCTTCTGAGAAGAAAATGATGCAGGCATTGCACCTCGATTTGTGTGTGCTGGGAGGGTGTGACACTGGCAGGATGTTTCATGACTCCTGAGCAGATGCCATTCATCTCAGTCAACTGTTGTCAAAAATGCTACATTTCAGTTGCAGGCATCTAAATCCCCATTAAATTCTTCAGGCTACTTAAAGCTTTGACATATTAGCCCCTGAAACTGTGCAGACATTCTGCCTCTGAGGTCCCCAGAGGGAGGGCTCTGCAGAGCCCAGACTGAGTCTGGCTTTGCTAAACTGCATGGATTTTCCTTGCTCTGTAGGAAAAATGTGTGTGGAAAACTCGGGCTCTTCCAGGTGGTCTAGGGGCCTGTATGTGCAGGTGATGATGTTTGTGCACAGTCTGTGCTCCTGTGTGTACTTGCATATTTCTATTTCTATTATATACATAGAAAACAAGTGTTCACTTTTGAAGGTTTGAGTGTAAGAGCTGAATAAATCCCTACACACGCTCTTTCCTCTAGGAGAGAAATCTCCAAGAGGTTTAGCAAGGTTGCTAAAACTTTTAACCTGGCCACATAACAAGAGTCAGTGTCCCCAGGGAAGAATGTTGTAGTGAGAGAAAATGAAGGCTTCTCTTCAGCCTGGAGTTCAAACTTCACCAGGGTCTGACTTTTCAAGTCTTCCCAGGCTGAGCAGCTTTGCCTGTGGTAGTTGTTGGATGTGTTGCACTCAGGGCTGGCAGAGCCCACTCCCTGCCACCCTGCTTGTTTTCTCAGTGCAGGCTTTATGTTTATCCTCTGCTGAGGGAGACGTCGTGTTTCCATCAGGTTTTATTTACTCTTTTATAAGACTTCTCCCAGTTTACTCGAAGAGTTTAATTGGGCTCCAAAGCAGTTTGTCCTGCTCACAAAACCGTGCTGTTGCTCTGCTTCTGTTTTTCCTTTGGTGATGAGAGGCCTCTGGAGCTGAACCACCATCTCCTCCCTGCCTGTGGGCTGCGGAAAGGCTGGTGATGCATCTCTGGAATGGGAATGGGCACGGACACCTCTGCTCTCCTCAGCTTCCTCCACCCTGCTGTGTGTGGGGTTTCACCAGGATAGAGAAGGTCAGTGTCTCTCCAGCAGAGCTGTGCTCACAGCTGAGAGAAAGGATTTGTCCAAAATGATGTGATTTTAGTACAGCCTGAAAAACCATTCCTTATTTAAACACTTCCCAATTTAAACACTTATTTTTGTAGAGACAAAGTACAGTATAAAAACTGACTTCCCCAAAGACTCCCTGGGCCATTTCCCCAGCTCACAGAGCTGATTTCCTTCTGCAAGGAAGGAACCTCTTCCTTGAGGCACAAACTCTTCATTACAGGGAACAGAATATTTTTAGGAGCTCTGGGGAAGGGGACCCAGGCAGAGCATGTCCACGATTTTTGTCTGGTTTCCTACGGAGCAGTGTTTAGGAGCTGTGCTGGCTCTGTGCAGGCCACATGTCTGCCAGGCCTTCCCAGTGACTTTGCATCATCTGTGAAATGTCCAGTTTGCTACAAAGCCAGCAGGTTCCAAGGGTGTTGGCTTCCTCGAGGTGGGCAGGTGGAAGACAGAGGAACCTTTTAGCTCAAGGAAATCTCAGGGCTTGGCAGGCATCAGAAAATGCAAACAGGACCTCAGCCAGGTGGGACCTGTCCCCAGGAGACGCAACTTCAGTGGGCCAGGGCCACACTGCCTGTTTGATTCCCATCCCTGCCTCTGCAGGGTGCAGGCTGGCGAGGTTTTTCTGAGGGGGAGAGACAGGCCATAACATAAATAACACATAAACGTGGGATGTGTGTTACACACTGACAAAGTGTCAGTGATACCATGTACACATCTGTGTGTGTTTAAGTAAAAATCAGTGTGTTCAGAAGATGGAATCCAACCATTTTCATCAGTGGGAACTTTGTCTGGATAAAAGTGTCAAAATACAGTCAGTGCTGTGCAGGCTCATCTCTGCTTTGGAGATCTTAAAGTTCTTCAAACAACCGCGTGTGTGACTTTGCACTGGGAAGGATCTTCACCAGGGGAACGAGCACGTAAATTGTGGGACATTTGTAATCCAGATCCAGGCCAATCCAGAGGAAATCTGCAAAGCTGTCAATAAAGCAGGAGAACATTACGAATTAGTGCATGATAAATGAGCTGATGGGCTGGCAGCTGATCTTGTCGATACATTGAAATGTCATTGCTGGTGCCAGGCTGAAGTGCTGTGATGCTGGTCTTCCCTTGATTTGGCAATGGGGTTTTTGTGGACATGGTCATCATCATCATCTTGATGGCTAAACAGAGGAACCACTCTTCCTTCTCTGGAAAAGTGGGATGTATTAAGGGAGCACCTGGTGCTAAAGCCATGTCTCTCCTTAGTGCTCCATCTTTCTTCTTTAGCAGGAGTAAAATGCCATTTGCAAACAAATGTGCTGCATCTTCCCCTGCTTTCAAAGGCTGTGATGGTGGTGGGGGAAATTAGTGGCTTCTAAGCTGTGTGTTTCCTATTTGGCTTTTGCCTGGTTTTAAAATGCTATCTCCTTTCCTTTTCTACTTGTTGAGCCAACCCTGGCAAATCTTAGAAAGGAGCCCTGGAACACCCATTTTCTCAGCAACACTGAGGATATCGCCAGGCCTTATTCTCTGGGACTTGTCCTTAGGGTTGATGTAACAGATTTTTGGGGCGTTTACAGACAATAAATGCCAGTTCTGTGTGGAGAAGTGGGAGAAGAAACTGGGGCTAGGGAAAATATTTCATGGGCCTGTATGAAAAAAACTTAAAGCTGGTGCTGAGAGAAATAATTATCTTTAAGCAAACAATTCCACTTGGAATAAGAACATCCCAAGAGCATTTCCAGTCTTAGTTCAGGGGTGCTCTTTCCACACTCTCTCATTCAGTGGATTCCCTGCGCTCCTCCAGCTGGAGTTATAAAAGTGACAGGAAAGATTAATTAAATGTATCCCATCAGTTCCTCCTTGGCCCTTTGGCCAGAAGTCAGCTCTTCTGTATAGATCTCTTGATGTCTTAAGCCAAGCTGTCCCATGGGCTTTCCTGGGGACCACACAGACACTCAGCTGCTTTTGGCATTTTTTTTCTCTTAATTACCCACCTTCTAACAAGCAGTTTCTCCAGAGTGGGAAACAACTTCCTTTGAATAGCTTGGATGTGCTCGGCTACCGGGGAATGGCAAATCAATAGAAGCGTCTCTGTTGTGCCTTTTGCTCCTCACAACATATGAGTGCTATGAAAACACAGACCCACCAGTGGGGCTTGTTGCCTCCACACACACGTCTGAGGTTGTATCCATATGAATCCTGCTCCCCTGCCCAGTCTGGGGAGGCTCTGACCAGGAGCGAGCGCTTCCGAAGGCAAACGGGTTACGTGCGTTCCCACACGCCGTGTTCTTGAGGCAGAGACAAACTCCTGCAGTTACATAAGATGTTCGGCTTGAAGCTTTGCATAATTGTGTTCTTTATCTTTTCAATCTTGTGTGTTCTTGAATTTTGCTTTCCTGGCCAATGCAATTTATTACAATTAACTTGTAATCTGCTGCATTGGGCTTTATCATCTCTTCACTTGAGACGGGAAGCAATTATAGATCTCTAAAAGAGATGTCCTACTTAGACACAGCAAAATGTCTTTCACAGGATGCCGTGTTTTATAACAGGGGAGAGGATTTAAAACTGTGATAACATCCTGGAGTGCAAACTTGGGAGCTTTGTCCTTCCTGAGCTGTGCTGTCTCCCATCGATGAAGCTCTGCCCAGTGGCTGGAGCGGCTGTTGAGGGATTGCTGCTGCTGCTGCCCCATGTGTCACACCTGGCTCACTTTGCCGTCTAAAAGCAGTCACTCAATGCCATCTGAGATGCCACGGGGTAACTGTAACATCTGCAGACATGTTTTTGGCAGTGGGAGGTTTTTCCCTTCAGTACAGGGAGCTGTGGCAGAACAGGACCCCCAGAGATGTCTCAGAGGGTGTTGGGCGCTTTCTTCGGGAAACTGAAGCAGCTTTAGCTTGCAAAGCAAGACCAGCTCTGTGGCAAAGGGCTTGGATGGTCAGGCCTCTGAGTTCTCCTTGGAAATGTTTGTGCCTCTGGGTTTGACCCCGGGGACCAAAATCAATCCCCTGAAGCAAGTTATGGCTGGAATTCCCATGCTGGGGCACGTGTGTTTGGCCCTGGGGAGGGCTGGATGGATGCTCCGACTGTTTGGGAAAGCCCACCAGGTGGAGCTCGTGTTTGAGGGATCAAGCTCTAGCGAGAAGCTGGGAAAATAGGACATAGACCTGTTTTTTATTGGATTGTTTCAGTAATAGGGGTGAGTTGAGCAAGCCTGGCTTCCCAAGCTCTTGCTTGTAACAGGAAACGTTCAGTGCTAAAGATGCGGAAAGAGGAAATGTTTTTTGCAGCTAGAAGTGCTTGGAACTTTCACTGATGTTTAAATTTTCTTGTTGCTGTCTTATTTTATTTTGCAGACTGTTTTAGCACTCATTCCCTCAAATATATCTGTCCCTTAGTGTGTCTCTCATATTTAATTGTAATAACTACACCCCTTAGCTATTAAATCCGTGTAAAATCAAAGCAGTGGAAAACTTTCCTGGTAGTTTAAAAGGGAAAAAAAAGCCCAAACATTTGGGGAATGGAAAGAAAAAGTATTCAGCCTTAAACTTAGTTACCTAAAAGACAGCTAATAAAACTTTGGAGTGTGGCAAAGAAAGCAGAATTAAGCATGTCTTAGTCTGCAAAGGTGTAATCAAAAATTCAGAGGCCCAGCTACACGTCATTGCCGCGCTGATTTTGGTGTGCACGTCACCTCTCAGCTTCAAAAGCTTTTAAAACACACATTTTTAGAAGCCCATTTGTTACTTGTGCAATCACAGTGCTCCAGCAATACATCAGGGAGCAGTGTAAACACTCTGCCTATGAGGACATGGTGCTTATCTTCCACATGGGTGGTGCAGGCACTGCTGGGGTTTGGCCCCTGCTCCGTGCGCAGCCCGAGGCGGCCACAAGTCACGTTCTGCATGGAAAACACAGCAACTGGATGCCACTGATTTCACCTCCTGATGAGACAGGTGAGCCCTTGCAGCACACCTCTGTTCCTTGCCACCCATCCTGTTGGCACTGGGGACATCCTGGGGGTGAGGTGAGGCTGAGTTGGACTCGCTATCAGATTTATTTTAAGCTCCACCGACCGACCAAAAGCTGTGTTCATACTGAACAGCCTTTAATTTCAGCCAGCATGAAGCAGGCCCTCCTGCCTCATGCCATGGGATTTCTCGCTTTGTGAGACAAAAACCAGTCAGATGAGCTTTTATTCTAAATCATATAGGGTGAGCTTGCCTTCAGTAATGCCTTTAGAAGAACCATTCTGTAGCTGGCCATCGCACTCTGCCACTGCCTGGAGCTCTCCTGCGCTGTGTGCATGTGAATGCCAGCACACAAAACATCCCTGCTAATTGCTGAGTGCTGCTGGATGCACTTGGGTAGGAAAAAAAGAGCACATGTGCTTTAGCGGAGCTGGATGTGTGCTCTGAGTGCTGGCTGTAGTTCTGCAGTAGCCAGATGTGGCACCATGCTTAATTTAACCTCTCTTTGTGTTGTTACAGCCTGTAGTGCAGACCTTGAAAAGGGACAAAGTTGGAACCTGGGGCTCCCCAGAGGAGAAAGGTTTGCTCCTTGACAGTAATGACAGAGAATCAAATCTTAGCCCTGCTGTGTTTCAGGTTCTCCCAGTAATGGTATCGCTGGTCAATGAGTGCTAATTTCCCTTTTCTCTTTCTTTCTCGGTGTTTTCTGTCTATTCAGTAAATTGCATGTTTCGATTTCCTGGGAATCCTGTGTGCCACTGGTTAACCAGGAGGGAAGAAGTCTTGGTCTTGGAATGGGAGCTGAGGATGTCAAAGGCTGGCCCTCACTTTGAGAGAGGAAGGAGAAGTAGAGGAGGTTGATGCTGTGGATTTCTCAGCAGCCTGGAAGGAATTAGGACAGTGCAGACTTCCCTCGTCTGTTCTGAGTAAAGGTAAATCCTTCTTGATCAGTTGCCATCACATAAACCCAAAATCAGTTCTTCAAACCCATTCCAGTTTTTCGCATTTCACAGGCAACCACTTACAGAGTCCTCAGATTTGCCCTAAAAATTGCAATTACTGCTCTTGCACTGAGGATTTATGAGCAGCAGAACATCCTATTTGCCCACATGTGTGCAGAGCTGAAGGTAAGGGCACGTGAAGCATTAAATGTAAAAAAAAATAAAAAATATTTAGCATTTAGTTTCAAGTGCCATTTTTGAACAGCTGATTCTTGTTGCTCCATTGTGTGTGTGTGTGTAAATTGTGGTGGGAAAATAGTGACTTAAATCAACACTTTGCTGTGACATGTCTGAAACAATTATTCTTTGAAGACAGGAATATAACAAGAACTCGGGTCTGGGCTGTGTCTGTGGGAACACCTTCACACAAGAATTAAAGGGTGAGTGTTCTAGATCAAAGTAGCCTATACTTCATAATATGTCTAATTACCATACCAGTCATCTTTATTAAATTCATTTGTTTTAATTAAAAGAATAGATATTTGGCATCAGAGTTTACAGGGTCTGTTGGGCACTTGAGATTAAATCAATGGTTTGTTAACAATTTTATCCGGAAAGCAGATTAGATTATTTCAATTATGCAAAGTAGCACTGTTTTTCTTTCTCAGTAGAATGAAGTTATGATTAAGAAATAATGCTTGGAGCATGAAAGCTCTGCTTGTCATTATTTTTCACATTCATATTAGGGATTTTAGAATGAAGTTGTTCATCTTTAAACTGGTTTTATAATATTATATCGGATTTGGCAAAATAAAGCAAGTGCTGCAGTAGTGTCTAACAGCAGATGTTTTCCAATAGTGATATGGAAAAACCAATGCTGGATTCTTGATTCAATTGGACCATATTTAAGATGTGTATTGTATTTTTGTGCTGTTGGAGCAGTAAGTCTTGTTAATCAGTTCATAAAACGGTAGGATTAGAAAAAATGCACTGAAGGTGTAAAACAGTCAACGCCAGGAGAGTTTGCAGAGTAGCTTAATAAATAAAACATAATTGGATAAAATGGGCAAGTAATGAGTTGAGGGCAGCCCAAATGTGTAATTTCTTGGGGTCAGTGGCAATGCATCAGCTGGCAGTGCCTCTGGGTGAAGCCTGGAGGTGTTGTGGTGTTGTATTAACAGGGCTGTGCTGTTGGGGTGCCTCGTTTTATCCTGCTCCCCCAGCACTTCCAGGGGACGCAGGACAAACGCTGGCTTCAGTCGCCAGTGGCGCACCAACCACGGCACGTGCTTTTGATTTCCCTCAGGAGAGAGGGAGGAAAATGCCTCTTATTAGGAAAAGAAACCTAAGGGCTGGGGTTAGCAGGGAGGGGAGCCATGAGTGCTGGGCGCGGTGCTCGCTGCCTGGCTGTGCTCACGGAGCAGCAGCAGCACACGAGGGATGGTGTTGGCTCTGGCCCCACAAGGCCATCACAGCTTCAAGCAGCACCCACCTCCTCCCTAAAGAGCAGCAAATCCCCTCTTCCTCAGATCAAATCTGTAGGCAACATCAGTATTCCTGCTGGAAGTAGGAGCACGATCTCTACGTTCACAGCATTCGGTTTTAGCCTTTCCTGGGCGCTGCCGCTGCTCGGGTTCCACCTGGGCACTCGTGTGTGGCTCCTCTGGGGAAGGCAGTGGCAGCTCCCAAACCTGAGGCTTCCAAGATGCCCCTGGAGGCCCCTGCTGTCCCGCCCATCCCTCTTCTGGGAGAGTGTGCTCTGTGTGATGCTGCATAACTAAAACCCATCACAGCCTGGCTTATCAGGCAGCATCGATCGGTAAGGCTGGTTTAGCACCTCAGTTGATGATGTTAAAAAATAGCAATACCCTCTCCCTAGTAATAAACGCTAATCCATGGGCTACTGATAACGGATCTTCAGACCTGCACCACAATGAGAACCATATAATTGGGCAAAAAAATTGTGTATCCACAAAATTAAGCACACACGCGAGCACTCCCAGTGTCATCTGTCTTCCATACCAAATGCACGGCAGCGCCGGCTGCTAAAACTTGCCATGAATTATTTATGTGATGAATTATCCTTCTTTCTCCCCTCCTAGAATATCCAATTGCCCGTTTCCATTTTTGTTTCAGAAAGATTTATTATTCAGGATTTTTTTTTTCACTGGATAACTTTATTAAACATTTCCTGCTCTTTTTTCTCCACTGTACATAACACGCATCTTGTTTCCTGGTAGCACCTATCCATCCACTCTAACGGGGCCTCCCAGTGTGGGGAAACTGGGAGGAGTGCAGTTTTTACCCAGACAGTTTACAGCCCTCCTTGGGATCCAATTAGAGATGTTCAAAATTTGAGATATTTATTTGCTCACTGCAATCAAAGCTGTTTCAGCCCCCAAGGAAGCGATCCACGGCTACAGACTGCATGTGGACGAATAATTTGGTTACTCAGTTCCCTGGAAGCCTCTGAGAGGGTGGGAGGAGAAGGTGAGTGCCCAGAGAGAAATCATCCAGAGGTTTGCTGCTCTTCTGCCCCTTTAGTTTATCAGTTTTGCCCCAAAGGCATAAGGAACAGCATTTTACACTTGAGGACTTCTTGCCTTGGGTGTTTTATGTGACCATGCCTGGGACCTGTTCCTGTAAATGATTGTGAATCATTTCTGGTTCCAGGGAGGAATGTTTCAATGCCAAATTTCTGGGAGCTGGGATAGCAGCTGGGACTATCCCAGCTACTATTTAATGGATTTCAAAGGAATCACCTACACGGCAGAATTTTCTGTGTTTGGCTTTCATTGCTTGGTTTCCATTTAGGAGGCTGCCCCATTATTCCTTTCAGACATTCCCATAGTTTCCAGCATCGAAATCCCAAATCTGCTTCCTCTATCTGCACTGAATGTTTTTGTACCTTGTAAATTTTGGGAGAGGCGAATCTTGTTGTGGAAGTGCTTTAACTGTGCCTCTGGCTGGGAGTCTCACTCTGTGCTGGGCTTTAAATCACGACGGAGATTTACAGCGGCGATAGAGGTGGAACCGCAGGCATCCAAAACAAGAGTGATCTGTGCAGAGGAGCTGGTGTGCACACACCCCTGCAAATAATATCCCAGGGATGTCACATTGCTTCCCCTGGAACCACAGACAGTGATACCCCCTAAGAACAATAGCACTAAAACTGTCCTTGGCTTCAAAATAATCGGTTTGCCTGTGTGCGAAGCGCACGGTCGCCAGAGCTCTTTGGCTGGGTAGCAATATTTTACCTCTAATGACCTCAAACCCGAGCCAGCCGTTTCTGCAGGCTCTACAAAACCCTGTTGTGCCATGAACTGCACCCGGAGGTAGCTGCTGCCTTCACCTGAGCACATCGCTGCCTGCTGCCTCCTGCACGCTCCGAAGGCTTGGGGGGAAGCCCATCAGAATGTACCAGGTTTTCTTCACTAATTTTGGCTTTCTCATTTAGTCAGCTTCTCCCATTTTTGGATGATTGAATCTCCGTGTCTTCTGCATCACAAGAGGAGCACATGTAGTTGGCTGAGATTTTTCTATTGAGGTGTTGCAGTTGGAAGGAAACAGTCCTCTAGGAAGAGAGAAGTCGGGATGCTGTGTGCAAATACCAGGTATTTTTTAGTTCTCCTTAAACATGCATAAATTAATCTTAAACTCGTGTCTTGCTCCCTTCCCTAAACTCCTACCCTTAAAACCTATTTGAAAACGATGAATAGAGTTGTTAAATATGTAAAAATAGGGACGTGAGAACAGAAGGATAACTGGATAGGGGCTCCCACGGGGCTCTTTTCCTTAATCCTGGGTTCCTTTTGGTGCACTTATATTTCTGAGCAGACCCTTGAGCAGAATACTGGCTGGCTGGACCCTGCTGCTCTGTGAGTTGACAGAGTGGGAGGTAAGTGGCAGTAACTAATGGCAATTAGCAGAGGTCTGGATGGCTGTGTGTCCCTGAAGGCATGAGCTCTTCTGGGGGTTGTGTCTTCACAGAGTGGAGCTGTTTGTCACCCTACAGAATATGACAATTTGCATCCCTCCACCGAGGTTTTGCTGTCAGATTTGCTCAGCTGTCTTGTGAGGAGGGGAAAAAAAATAAAAATAAAAAAAATAAATGTTTATTTAATTTTTGCTCCCCAAATCTGTTGAAATAATAGGGCAGGAATGATTAGCTTCTGGGAATTACCCATCAGCTGCTATCAGTAATAACTTGTTTAATGCTTATGTAGCACTTGACGTTTTTATGACTGACGTGCCAGAAGGGAAACAAAAAGAGACGGGTTTGTTTTTAAATGGCAAAGGATAGTTTTTGTCTTTTCGTTGCAGCTCTCAGGTAACAGTAAGAAAATTGTCTCTCGGTCGCCAAACCTGAAAGCTGCCTCTGACCAAAACGTGAGGAGAGAGAAGGTGAGAGGCTGAACACGCAGCTTCGAGACCCGTTTGCTCAGTTACAGGAGTGTTTCATAAATCCCATTTCTCACGCATCCTTGACGGTCTCTCCCGCCTCCATCGCTGTCGGGATGTTCCGCAGCGTTCCCGCAGCCCCGACAGATTCAAGCAGCGGCTGCGTGAAAGGAGAGGAGCGGGAGCGCCGCGTCCCCCCGTCCCCCCCGCATTCCCCCCCCCGTCCGGGCTTTGCTTTCGGGCAGGATCCAACCCTCCAAGATGGATGTTGAGTAGGCTCTGGCAGCGCAGCCGGGCGCGGCACAAAGCCGGGCGCTGTCCCTGCGCGGCTGTGCCGGGGGCGGCGGGCCGGGCCGTGCTCCCCGCGGTGCCGCGGCTCCCCCCGGGCCCGCCCCTGCGGTGGCGGTGGCGGTGGCGGTGGCGGTGGCGGTGGCGGGGCGGGGCGGGGCGGCCGCGGGGCACCCCCTGCCCGCCCGGCCCGGCGGCAGCAGCGAGACG
Source organism: Cyanistes caeruleus (assembly GCF_971803275.1). Taxonomy (NCBI): domain Eukaryota; kingdom Metazoa; phylum Chordata; class Aves; order Passeriformes; family Paridae; genus Cyanistes; species Cyanistes caeruleus. Next base: position 78,743,875 of record NC_141705.1, read on the forward strand.
CGCCGGGCGCCGCCGCTCCGCGCCCCCTCCGCCAAACTTTTGCCGGAGCTCGGCCGCCCCGCGGCTCCTCCCGGGAGGCGAAGCCGGAGCCGTGCCCTCGCCCCGGGCGGCGGCGGGTGCCCTGGGGGGGGGGGCTCCCGGCTTCTTTCCCCAGCTTTTTATTGTTTTTCCTGGTTTGGTGGTTTGTTGTTTTTTTTTTTTTTTCCCTCCCTTCCCCGCGGGGAGGGGTGGGGAAGGGAAGGGGCTATAAAGCGCGAAGGGACGTGCGTGACACAGTCCCCGCTGCAGCCCGTCTCCGCCGGAGCCGGGGGGGGGGGGCTAGGTCAACACCCGCCCCCCTAAAAAACAAGCCGAGCCTCCCCCGCCGCGGGAGGGACAGCCCGGGACGCGACGGGAGCGGACGCCGCAAGGTAAGGCACCGGCAGCGGGGCGAGGAGCGGCGCCGCCCGCGCAGCCCCCTCCGGTTGCCCCGGGGCGGGCGGGGGGCTCGGTGGTGCCCCGAGCCGGCTGCGGGACCCTCGGCCGGAGCGGGGCAGTGGCCGCGGCCACCCTGGCGCCGTCCCTGCGGCGCTGAGCCCGCGTCCCGGCAGCGCTCCGCCGCGGCTTTTGCGGGATGCTGCCGGGAGAAACCTCGGCGCCCTCTCGGATCCCTCCCTCGCCTTCGAGGTTTGTTTTTCCCTCCCCGTTTTTGCCCTCTCGCAGCCCGTGCGGCTGCCGGGGAGCCCGGCTCGTCCTCCGGCGCTGCCGCCGAGCGGGTCGGTGCCAGGCAGGCGGCGGCTCCGGCTTCGCCAGCATCCTGCGTTGTTCTCGGGGAAGAAAAAGTGGCTACCGAAAAAATGCAGACAGAAAACTCTACGGCGGGATGTAAGTGCCGAGGTTTGCTACGCGCAGCCTTGGTTCTGGTTTTATTTCGACAGCGCGGAGACAATGGCTACAAAGCGTTGTTTAATCACTTGCAGATAGAACTTTTATGTATCTAAACCTTCGCAGTTAAAGGCTAGCGCAGATTTTGGACAAGCTGTGATGCTCCGAGCGTGTTTTTTCTGGACGAATGTAACACTTGAGCGCGGTAGCACGCCCTGGTTCCCCGGACGGGTTAGCGCCGTGCCAGGGATGAGCGTGATCCTGCCTGTGCCTCGCTCGCTGCCCGGGGCTGCTCTGGAAATCATCCCGGTGGACACCGACGTGGACCAGGCAGCCTCTGCAAGGCTGGTTTCAGACAGCGGGTCGTGAATCTTGTAGCTTCCCTCGGACTCTCCCCCTCCCCACCGAAGGAGCTGGTTAGCATCTAGCTACAGTGTTAATTAGAGCAATTAAGCAGTATCGCTGCTCTTGTGGCTCGACTGAGCGGCAGGAGGCGAGCTCCGAGGGGAGGCAAGGTCTCTGCCGTAAATTCGCGGACCTCCCTGTCCTGGCTGCTTGTGAGCAGCCACAGACAGCGGGAGATGTTGGGTGGCACAAGTGCGGCACTGTCTCCGCCGGAGCATCCCGCAGTCAGGCTGCTCCGGCACTGAGCTCGGGCTCCCAGCCTCCATGCACCCATTCCACGCTTGGTGGAGACGGCGGAGTTGTGTCTGTGAAAGTGGAAGGGGCGAGAGCGATGTGAGGGTGAATTCCTCCCTGGGAGGTTGGCGGCGAGTGATTTATGGCATCGGTGACCCTGGGCAGGCTCTGCTGGCTTGGCCATAACCTGGTTTCCATAAAAACAGCGCTTGGGTGTTAGACGCCATCAGCACCCTTGGCTGTGCCGTGAGGGAGCAGGGGGGAAAAAACTTTGTGTTTCTGCTCAGCCTACTTTGAAAATCGCTGAATCTGAGCTATTTTAGGAATGGCATTTCGGATTGCTTCTTGTCAGGAATGCCTCATCCTCCCTGCCGCGCTCTCCTACCTCATAGCGAAACACGTACCTGCAGGAGAGCTGCCCAGGTCAGCTTTCTAGTGCCACTACAGCTCTCTGAAGTACTCAGAGCAACGTCTAGAATTTAAAACTTGCTGATATTTGAAGCAGGAGAGGACTTTTTAAAGCACTGAGAGATTTTTAGCTTCTAGTTTGACCATTAGCAATGTGGTGAGATGTGCAGTAGCGCATCACGTGCGGGTACCGTGTGGATGTATCCTGGCTCCTGCGGCTGTGTTTGACCCTGCTGTGAGCAAAGTGATAGCTGCTCCTCGTGGGCTTTCTGTGCCAGCAGATAAGGAGCCCTTCTTAATTTTGAAAGAGCTTTATAATACGTCTGCAAAATTCCTTGTCACGTTTCCACGATGAGGACTGCGGATGCATCCCACTCTCCTTGTCTCCATGCGGCCCTGGACAGAAATCCCCTCGATTTCTGTGCCGTGGAGGGTGGACACCACAGTGTGTCATCGCAGCCCAACCAGTGAAGGGACAAAATATGCATGTCCCACTCCTGAGTGGGGACATGCCAGGCTCTGCCCGCAGCTCCCTGGCACCAGCCACACCTGGCAGGCGGTGGCACACACGTGTGACGTGCTGCTGGCGTCATGGGCCAGCAGGTCACCTCACACCCCGGCTGCCCTGGGGAAGGTCAGGATTTGGTGGTCAGATGAGAGGGAATTTGAGCACTGTGTGGGATGCTGATCACCCCGAGATGACTACAGGCCCCTTTATTTAACCGTGAGAAGTTTGTCACTGAGGCGAGGCAGAGCTGCGTAGGATCGCCCCGCGCGCCTGTGTTCTTGTGGGTGAGCGCTTCGGAAACGCTCGGAGGAAAAAGCTCTGAGGTTTCCCCAGTGTTTATAAATACAATCTGGTGCAAACTGTCAAGCAAGCTGTTCAAAATCACGTCACGCCTGCGCTGCCTTCCCCGCTCGGCTTAAATGCCTTCGCCACAGAGCCGGTGTTCATCTGTCCTTTGGAGCTCCCGGCACGCAGCTTCGGCCCATCTGCGGGGCTTTCCCAGCACCCCTCTCCTCCTCCTGTGAGCCAGGATGGGGATCCTGAGCTGTGTGCAGGGGCAGAAAGGGCATCTTCAAGTCCCCTTTGTCCTCCTTAGAAGGTTTGCCTACCTTAGATGTCCCCTAAAAACGATAGGATATAAACCCTTTGCTGAAAGCTCCATCCTGATGCAGTGGCCTTTTGCTCCATCCCATGCCCTCAGCGGGGCTGGATGGAAGCTTTTTGCAGGGTGTTTCACTCTGAAGTGTGCCAGGGTCTTCTGCCTTAATATATATATATAAAAAGATGAGATGTTTATTAAACTCAGGCCCTGCTTTTTCTTGCACGATTTATGTCCCGAGAGGCTGGCGATAAACAGTTTATTAAAAAGAAATCCTGATTTATTTCTGCGAACGGTTACATTTCAAGCTGGTACCAAACGGTTTCGTAGGAGACCACCTTTTATGCTTCCCATGGCAGTTGAAAGGATTGCTAGAAAAACAATCCAGAATCTAAGGAGGTTTGGATAAAGGCAAGCCAGGACCGTACGTCAGGGTATGTGGCGCTTTTATGCAGCGAGGCGGTGGATTTTACCACGGAACATCTGGGCACTGGCTTCAGTTACAGCACAGATTTTAGTGGGATAACAAGTCTTGCTTGGCTTCGCCTTCATTTTGAAGTCACTAAACTTTATACGGATAATAAAACTCTAAGCCCATTACTTCACCGTTTGCAAGGGGCTGTTTCAGTCCCCCTTCGGGCTCTCGCATCTTTCTGGGGCTGGTTTTATTTTGCTGTGCTAAGTGAGTATTTATCTTCTCAGTGCCTGGCTTGCTTTGGAGGGAGGCAGCTTCGCTGATTTGTAGCGATGGCCACTCCAGAGAGGGCAGGCGCGTTTCCATCCGCCCCCGCCGAACGCGCATGTTTTCTGCGTTAGGGGCAGCCTGGTGAAAGCCGCAGGTTCCTCCTTCGCGGCGCTCGAAGGAGCTGAGGTTGGTGACCTGGAGGGCGACAGAGCTGCTCTGGGCTACCAGCTCAGCCACTGGTGAGAGTTAAAGCAACGGGGGAGGGGTTGCTTTATTTTCCTGTTCGATTACAAAATGCAGAGGAGAAGAGTAGAACGGACTGAAGGAGGGCAGGGGCCTGCCTCTTTTGTAGGAGAAAACAAGTTTGCAGGCCCTTATAGATGGGAATGCCCCAGCCTCAGGGAGGATAACCCCAGCTAGTCAGATCTCAAGGAATACGTGTTTGGAATGCAAGTTCCACGTGAGAGCATAGAGACAGGCCATGAGACCGACGTTTAAGTTGGTCATGGAGCACCCTGGAGGTGTGGTACTGAATGCTGGTGAGCTCTGTGTTTTGGTGGCACTGACTGTACGGGCAGGCATAAACCAGAATAAAAACCAGAATTGCATCCGAGGAAGGAGAATATCCCAGGTAAGACCAGTGAGAAGGGACTTAGGTACTGCTTGAGCTCGGCTAACTCACGAGCGGAGCAGTGAGTGAGCGAGCATCGCTTTGGGGAAAAGGCAGAGTGCAGAAAGTGTTCTATTTCACATCATGACTGAGATGTACTTCTGTGGCAAAAGTCCTCATTAGATCCAACAGGGATACCTTCTGCCTGAGAAGACGACTGAAATAAGCTTGTGGATGGATGGATGGATGGATGGAAGGAGCTTTGAAGGCTGAGGAGATGTTATGTTTGAAAACTTTAACAAGGTATCATCAGAGGAAGTATTTGCCCTTAGATTGGGAAACAGGTCAGGATAATAAATCGTAACTCCAGGAGAAAGTGCTTAAAGCTGGAACTACATTCAGAGGGGAGAGAAAGAGAGTAAATATTAGAAATAAGTTTGTTCTTTCAGAATTAATTTTCTCATTTGCTGCCTGCAAGGACACCCACCGAAGAGCAGAAGGATAAATGTTAACACAGAGCTGTAACAGGAACCAGCTGAAAATCTCATGACTGCGTGGATGGCTTTGATTGCTCTGCAGGGAGCATGTCGGTCATGTGGGACATGTCAGAAACAGGCAGCGTCATGTCACCTCATGTGTGAGGTAGCTGATAGTCCAACTTCACCAAAAACCTGATGGGGGGCATTTTACAGGATGGGTTTTAAATGACATTGGAGTAATCGGCAACACGAGCGGCCTGAGAAGCCAGCCCCACTCCAGGACTGCTTCACCAAACACAAACATGCCTGAGTTACCAGAGGGGTGCAGCAGATCCTGCACAGAGCATCTCGCAGCGGGCTCTGGCCTTCCACCTAGGCAGGTATTTTCAGCATTTCTCACTGATTTCTCAGGCTTCTTCAGGCTTGGCCTGAACTGGGACTGCTCTGGCTTCAGGGTAATTAAGCTCAGCGTTTAGAGAGATGTTTGTTGCTTGTGTGACAGCTGAGATAGGAAGCAGTGGGTACTTGCTGCGAGCACCTGGAAAACAGAAAAGCAAAAGGCAATAATTTATCTCTCCTGCCTCATTCCCTGCTCCAAGGGGCCGGATATGAGTGCCCCTCCGGTGTGACCCTCGCACGCTCCCGAGGTGACACAGCACCGAGGCCGACACTTCCCCTGTGATTTACAGGGGAAAAGCATTGTTTGCCTAATTGAGTCTATTTCTTTTTTTTTTTTTTTCTTCTTCCCTGTATTATTTGAGAAAACACAACTTTGTTGAAACTTTATTAGGGGGTGAGAAAAATGAGGCTTTTCATCTTTCTCACCTTCAACTTGCTCAGTACCAAGACAGGCAGACCAGGCGAGGTGCGGCGGGATCGCGGGTTCCTCACACACATTTTCAGGGATGATTGAACAGGGAAGATGTTTGTACAAAGCAGCCAGAATACTGTGAAGAAGCGAGTTCTCCCTCTCTTTCTTTCTCTCTGTCTCTTAGTTTAGGTGCAGCAGATTTACTGTTGATTTGTTTCTAGTCGAACAGTGTAAATGTGCCTCAGCGTTCTGAAATCCAGAATCCTGATGGAAATTAAGCAGTTTGCAGATTGAGATGATGATGGTGTGGGAAAGCCAAGTATCTTGGAGCTGCCAGCTGGTCTCTGGATGCAAAGGAAAACATCAGTGAGCAGCATTAACAGTTCCTAGTCCCCATTCCTTCCCTTCCTTTGGCTACTAAATCTCTGTTTAATTCCCTGGGGGTTTTCTCTCCTGGGTAAGAATTACTTATTGGAGTATGATTTGTACGACTAATAGGATCTTATCCTTACTTGGGGAAGACTCCAGGGGCTCTTTCAAACTGATTTTTCAGTAATGAGAAATAATGAATAAAAGTCTAATAGTCCTAGGGGGTATTAAAGTTACAATTTTGCAGGGAAGATTTAATATCAGTTGATTAAGACTTTTATAATCCTGTTATAGTACAATAGTCAGAAAAAAAATAATAAGAGGGAGAATAAGTAGGTTTTAAGATCCTCTCACATCATGTGAACAAGTCTAAATTTAATGTTTGGATTAAGCAGGTATTTTAAAGCAAGAGTCTAAGACATCTCTTGCAAGTGTGTGATAGCAGGGTGGCAGGCTCAGGGAAAGAAATGTGCTGTGTTAATTTATGGAGCACGTTCTAATTCCCACTCATGTAAGAAAAAGAAGTTGCAAGGTGTTTATGAGAGAATCCAGGCAATTACAGCTTAAACTAGAAAATGCAAAATTCATAGACCTCAGCAAGGTGTGTTTCCAGTAGCCCCAAACACTCTCTGGCTCAGCCTGTTGCTCTCAGGGGACACAAGCACTGGGCAGAGCCCAGCAGACCCCAGCTCCTGGCCCTCGGTGAAATGTGTGGGAGCAAAGTGGGGGATGCTTTGAGGGGACAAAGCACCAAGGAGCAGACACTGCTTTATGAATTTACAGCTTTTTGGATTTAACAATGATCAGCAGCGATGCTGGTATTACTCCTTTAGCAGTAACTTTCGTCTAAGAATGTTGTAGCCACTTCCAGTCACTGGCAAAGGGACGTCCCCAGAAGGCAGCGCCCACACCACAGCTCTCACCATGTCTTCCCCTTTGGGAAAAGGAATGCCCTTGGTGTGCATTTCAGTCATCTCTGAATGCAGAAACTCCTCCCTTCTTCTCCCTTCTTTCCTCCTCTGGCAGCCCTGTGGGATGTATGGCTGCCATAAGAGGGCCGGAGGTTTTGGGGCTGTTTGGATGTTCGCTCACCCATGACAGCCTGGCCTCCCCGCCCGCATGGGTTCCCTCTGCTTTTGTTGGCAGCCAGCACATAAAGGGCTAACCTTTCCCCTGCCAGCCTGCACAAATAAACACTGGCCCAGCACTAAAGTGGAGCTGAAACCAACCCTTGCAATAATCTGATTTTTCAGACCCCTTCCCACAGCTCTGCGGGTGACCCTGGCAGGTTTGAACCTCTGGCGCCACATCCCTTTGGAGTACCCATCCCTTTTGCACTTGGGAAAGACTTTCCAGCTCAGAAATGCGCAAGTCCACTGCTTAGAAAACACAAAAGTGCTAGAAGGAAGAATGGCAGCTCCCAAATGTGCTCCTATCCCACTTTGGTGAGGCGGGCCGGTGGCTGATGTGCTGTGGTTGGACTCATGGGGTCTCAGCCTCTGCAGACAGCTGTGCCTGGGTCAGCTCTGACCAAGGCCATCTCCATGGCTCTGCCTCACTGTCTCCCCATCATTTTGCCTTTTGGAGTGAAATCCTTGCTCTGTGACATGGCTGACATGTGCTGGAGGGGTTGAGTGATGCTGGGGGAAGTTCTCTGGAAGCACCAGGAAGTGTCAGGCACCATGGTGGGGACAGCAGGCAGCTATGCTGAGAAATTTGGAGCAACTCACGCCCTCCAATAACAACTTTAACTAATTTATTGAGCTAATTTCACTAATTTATCTGTGGAAATCTGTGTCTTTTTCTAAAGCAGGATGCTGGGGGAGTAAATACTAAAATTTAGGCAGTGTGAGCATTCCTGCTCCTTCTCATACCTCCCCATGAAAAGGGGGAATTTTCTGCGTGTCTCCCAGGAGCGGTGCCGAGGCTGATTGAGCTGGGATGTGGTTCATCCAGGATGAGCCATCCTGTGCTGTCAGCCACTGCAGCCCCTGAGGAACCAGAGCTAAGAAATGGTGTGTGCTGCTTCCTGGGGATGGTGGGGATCAGTGTGGGGGACAATATCCATGCTGGATCTTGGAGTCTTTGCTGCTGTAACTGTGGCTGAGATCTGCCAGCTCTAACACTAAGGGTTCCTGGTAGAAATATGTAAATATCAACAGCTTCAGCACTACATTTGATACTTTCCATTTTCAAACACTTGACAAATGTTTACATATTTTCAGCAGCCTTCTTCCAGCTGGGGAAAATGAGACACAGCATCTGTGAATTACTCTGATATGCAACAAATCATTAGGAGAGAGCACCTTAAGGGTTCATTAAGGACTTGCAGGGCCTAAGGTTTCCTTTCCACACATATAAAGCTGAAGGTAGAAAATACTAAAACTAAATAGAGTTTTGGATAGTAAGTGCAATCAGAAAGATTCGGATTCCGATTGATAATTCAGGGATTGGAAATTTTGAGGGATCAGCTATCAATATATATATATATATAATAGTATGTTACTGTGGTCATAAGTAATATGTACTGGTCTCTGCTCCCAAGTAAGAGAAGTGGAAATGGCCTCAAGCTGCACCAGAGGAGGTTTAGATGAGATGTTAGAAAAAAACTTCCTCATGGAAAGGGTTGTCAAACATTGGAACAGGCTTTCCAGGGCAGTGGTTGGAGCCAGCATCCCTGGAGGTATCTGAAATGTGTGTGGTTGTGGCTCTTGGGGACATGGGTTACCAGTGGCCTGGGCAGTGCTGGGTTAGCAGCTGCACTCAATGGTCTCAGAGGGCTTTTCCAACCTAAACAATTCTTAAATGGGCCAAGCTCTGAATTCAGCAGAAGTACTCATCATTCCTTTGGAGTCAGCAGCACGGCAGGACACCATTCTGGTGGCAGCACAGGGATGCAGGCTTTTCCCCAGCCATTGCAGGTAAGTAATGGGCTGTTACTGCTGCTGTTTTGCTCTGCTTTTCCAGCTTTCTGGAAAGCTGCTGCTGATCCTCTCCGCTATGGCAGGTGGGAAACTCTCAGTGGTAACAAGGGCGGTGTGGTAACACGGCAGAGAATTCCTGAGTCGCTGTTGTGGGAAAACCCTGTGTGCAGAGGTAGGGAAGTGAGTGGGAATAGCAATGCCTGTGGGCTGGCTGTGGTTTTTAATCCTGTGTACGTGTGGTGGTGCTCCTGATGCCGAAGGAAACTGCTTGATGGAAGCTGTGGGAATCAGCCCCCCTGCACTTGACAGGTTTTCCAAGCAGTATTCCCTTTATTAATCGCCAACCAAAAAGTGGAAGGGGAGAAGCACAAGGAATTCCAGTGTGCTCATGGCACAGCTTTCCACAGAATGTGAGTGCTCTGGTTGTTGCTGGAGCTGCTGGAGCTCAGCTTCACCTGCTCCTGCTCTGGGAGTCACTCTGGAGCCCCTTGAGTTTAGCAAATAGTTTAGCAAAATTTGCTAAAGTCCTCCCTTTAGCAGCTGCCATACCAGCAGTATTCCCTAGGAATGGCTCAAGCAACCTTAAGTCGTTTGGTAGTTAATGAAGTTCAGGACTTTGGGTTTGTGTTGTAGCACTTTTCCAAGTCCTCCTGCCCCGGTGGTTTGAGGATGCGACAGCAGGATGCAGATTCTGGTTGTGTCCCTGCTCTGTATCACGCCCTGACATTTCATCTCAGTCCCTGGAGGATTTTGGCGAGGGCACTCGCTCATAATGTCATCCTGAAGTATTCCAGAGGAACAGTGGGAAACTCTGTAGCTGTTGTTGGTTGTAATTCGTAATTGTTCGTGTGTTCCTCCCCGCTAATCCCCTTGCTGAAATTCATTAGAGAGAGCGAGCAACCTACACCCGGCGAGCTGTGCTGAAGGCAGAATGACTTGGCCGAGGAAAGTAGCTATTGTTTTATGATTAAAGGAAAGGATTATATTGGGATTTCCTTGAACAAGGAAAGTCTCTGCCCTACTTTTATTGCTTGTAACAAGGGGATAATAATTACTTTCCATTATAAAACACCCCCAGTGCTTGCGCTGAAAGATTTGTGGTAGAGCTGTGTGGCGTTCAGGGCTGGTTATCTGAAATGGCCTGGAGTTGTGCAAACTGAGATTTCTCTGCCTTATTTCTCCTTCTGGGGCTCAGCCCCTGCTGAGACTATGGAAAAAATTCCTCTACTGAGTTGGGTCAGACTCTCCAAGTGTGACATATTTCTCCCCTGGAGGAGCTGGTACCACTCACCTATCCCACGCCGCCTGCCCTCTCCAGGAGCGACATCCAGCCACCTGGAGGCTTTGTACGGGCTTGGGGGGGTGAGCAGAGACAGCAGCAGGGATCCAGGAGTGGCCAGGGGAGGTAGCATCTGTCCTGGGAAGAGGGCTGTGCCAGCTGGCTGCCACCCCTGCTCCAGCACATCCCTGCTTCCCGTGCCGCTGACACCTCTCGCAGGGAGAGGCGCGGAACAACCGAGCATTGTAACAGGGACCGCGCTGTTTGTTTGGGTTTGACACTCGGCGCTGAGTCTGGTGGGCAGAGGTGGCTGGGAGAGAGAGAAGCGCTGGTATGTGGTCTCTGATGGAAAAAAGGAAAACTATGAGGCATTTCCTCCAGCGTCCCAAATGGCATCTCCTGGCTCAGCTGGTTTTTGAAGCGTCCAGCTGCCACCAGCTCCAGGGTGACGATTTTTGATGTGATCGGGGTTGAATCTGTTTCCACTGAAAGTGGAAAAATAAATAAATCTCAGTTTAGAAACAAAACAGTCCATGTAAAATTTGATTTTTTGATACCGTATCTCCCCGGGTATAATTGCTTTTCAACATGTCTAATTTGAGACAGCTCTGCATTTTCTAATGATGCCCCTTTGGAGTTCACCTCTCCCCTAAGCTGTAGTTCACTGCCATTGTTGTCCATCAGGATTTGGTAGAAATGTACCCTTATTTCTTCATACCTTCCTATTTTTACATGGCTGTATTTTTTTTCCTCTGGAATGCTACAGTGATTTGCTTGGCTAAAACAATATTCCCAGCAAAGGAAAATTGTGGGTTGAACTGGAATTGCAAGAGGTGCTTGGTTAATCCACAGGTTATTGACATGGTGGACCCTCCATGCTTCAAAGGCACTGTTATAGTCCATCGTCGTGTCCCCAGTACTTAGGGAGCTTTAATCCATGGATTACAGGTCCCTGAGAGCTCCTGCCCTCCCAGTTACAGCTGGTCCTGCCAACGGGAGCTGCCATGTCAAGCTGGTTGTGGCACTACACAAAAAATTGGTCTTTAAAATCCAAGGAGACGGTGGTACACCCTTGCATCCCCCCTGTCAGGGCTGCATTCCTTGTCTCAAGCCCCTGGAGAGGTCCCAGAGCCTTGCCTGGCCCATGCTTTTCCCCAGGCACCAGGCAGGACCAGACAACAAGTTTTCAAAAGCGATGCTTTAAAAAAAATAAATAAAAAGGGACCACAAAAAAGCCCAAATGAAAAGCATACCAAACGTTTTCCACATCCTTCAGGGAATAGTCAGCATTAAACAGCAGGCCTTCACTTCTCCCCTCTGGTCTCCCCCTAAACAAACAAACTGAGCAGCTCCCAGTAAATGCTTAAATTGCAAAGGAGTTTTTTTTTCCTTGTTTGCACATTAAAAATAACTAATTGCGTTGCAATCCAAATTTATAAGTGGTTTTAAAGTCTTCTGTTGCTCAGGTGATAACTGTGTGTGCTGAGGTGCATGTATTTGTGGCATATATCTCTGGAAATGGAGTGTATCATGGAAAAGCTCACAGCCTCTTTACTTCCAGCATTCCTATAATAAGTCAAAGAAGTCACACAGGGCCCTTTTATTTCCAAAGCTGGACTTGAATCACGTCAATAAATCTGTAGATTTACTATGAGATGCAGCATGGGTAATGTAAACAGAAAAAAAATAAACCCCACCCCCAGCACACCAGAGTTTAAAAATAGGATGTAAGGAGGAAAAAAAAAGTTAAGCATCCATACAATTAAAAGAGAAGAAATGCAACACAAGAGCGCTGTGTCAGGCAGTGCCTTGAAATTATCCTCACTAAATTACAGTCGTGCCATTCCCACTCTCTGTAATTAACGGGAGGGTTTGGCTATTCCAGATGCATTTGCTCCAGGTAAACCCAGATCCTTTTTGTTTTGGTGCTGTAATTCCCTTGCAGGTCTGGGTGACAGCTGAGGAGCAAAGCAAATGACTTCCACAGATGAGGGAAGATGACTGTGAGCAGGTACCAGTGTTGGATTTGGTGAATCCAACGCTTTGCTCCCTTTTTCCACAGCGTAGGTGTATTTGGTGACACTGAGCCTTCCTGGGAGCACAAAATGAATGCACAGTGAAGCCCAAACAGGAGGACACAACTACTTGGGATCCCCAACAGCCAAACAAAATGGATTTTTGGCTTGCTGGGTGGGATTCCTGTGGTGGGATATAGGCAGGGAGGCTCTGATCCCTTATAGATGTGTTTCAGTGCTGGAAAAAGAGGTCAGTCAGAAAATACTGTAGGCTTGAGCAGGGAAATCAAAACCAGGGTGATTTCATTTGTCCCCAAGGCCACCAAGACTTGGCTTGAGGATGTGCCCACCCTGCTGAGCCTGTGGGAAAACCCCATGAGGTGCTCCAGCTAATTTATCCCTCAGCTCAGAACCTGAGCCGGCTGCAGATCCCATTATCCTCTCCATTTCTGGTTGTAATTGCAGTTTACCTGGAGATTTGCAGATGGAGTTTGTTAACTGGAGGTCTTGAAGGCAGGAGAGAGGGCTGTGTAGGGCTTTTGTAGGTGGGATTTTGGAAAGTTTGGGTAAGGAGATTGATTTTAAAAAAAGGAATTAATTGTAATTGTCATAAAACCCAAGACCTGACTTAACAAATATTTTCATGTATGTGCTTATAGCTCAGGTTTATAAAATGCCATTTATAAAATGGTTATCTCTGGCAAGGCGGTGAATTTTGAAGTGTTTAAAATCATGTATCTCCCTCTCCAATGTACAGCATGTATTTTTCATCTGTTGATCTTTCTAGGTAAATACAGCTGGGCTCATTAAGCAAAGCTCTCCTGAGGTGTGGCTCCTGCTACCGGAGTGTTTGCTCACCTGGGGACGGCACTGCTGCATTCCAGGTTCAAATCCAAGGAAACCCTGGCCACCTGCCCTGGCATCCCTCACCTGCTCAGGTTCAGTGTCTGGTGACTGGAAGGCAAAATCGAGTGGCCTTGTCCCCTGGGAGCAGCCCTGCCTGGGAGCAGATGGAACCCTCTGGATGCTCCGTGCTCAGTCTGACTCCCAAGGTCGGTCAGCCAGCAGGACTTTTCCCTCTGGCTGTAAGGCTCAGCTGAAACAGAGTTTGGAAAAGAAGTGAGAGGTAAAGTTGGGCCATTAGAGGGCACTTTTGCAATCCTGGAGAAGGAAAAGGGTGCTTATTATTTCACTTAGGACTGTTTGTTTTGGCACTCTCTTAAATTCAGTGATAAACAGCAGGCAAATCCCTCCAGTCAGCAGGAATATATCAATAAAATATTGACTCAGAGTTTAAAAGGAAAAAAAAAACAAGACAAACTTGTAGAAAATGGAATAAAAGACATTTGAGGAGGCGGCACAGCCTAGAGAACAGAAAATCACACAACGTATTTCCTGTAATTTGTGTGGTTTAGCAGCGCAGCACTTAGCCTCAGCTTGTACCTGGCTCCTAAAAACAAATCCAAGACAAGAAAATGGTTTGTTGGGAATTTCTGAGGGCTGGGTGGCAGAGCACGAATTCACAGGCTCACATCTAGCAAGTGGATTTTCTGAGGGACACTGTCAAAGTCATTGGTGATCTTTCCCAGAAACAAAGATGGGATGTATAAATGGGCTTTTTGCTTTCCTCTTGATGTTTTCCATGGGTGAACTGTGGAGGGTTTAGCTTGAAACCCTGCCAAATTATAATGAGTGTGTTGCAAAAACTAAAATCTGTTTATTAGCTGCTGTGAAAGGATGGTGCAACACTGACAGCACAGCTTCCCAAAACTGTGAGCGAGGTTTGGATGCCGCTTTGCTGTTGTCCCGCTTTTGGAAGTGTCGTGTGTGAAAACTGTGCCCATTTTAAGCCTCTGAGGTTAAATATGTGAAAATGAAAGCACTCAAAATTCTATTAATTTGTCAAAGAACAGAGATTATAGAAGTTTCCTTTGTCAGTAACAGTTGACAACTTTGCAAGGTATTTCATGTGTGGGACAGGCAGGGATCACAGAACTAAATTTAATGTGTCTTTTTGGAGTTATTTTTAAGCCGAAATGCTTTTACAATTAGATAAAGAAATTGGAGAGAAATCTGTACCTTGTCACTGCTCTGTAGCTGTTAAAGGGGGGCAGAAGCACTGTTTATGGGAGTTTTTAAAGTGCATTAGCTAGTGAAATTATTTAAGAAGTGAAGCTTAGCCTACAATCAAAATGGTTTATTTTAGTAGAGGTTACATTGCGCTGTAACTGACTATGGGAATACACAGGATTGCAATTTCAGGGGGTTCATGTGGAGGACGCTGTCTGCAGAAAGCATCAGAATTTCTTACCTAACCAAATAATCTGCTGTAACTGTTGTGATTAAGTTGGAAGGAATTTCATCCCTGTTGGCCAACAATAATACTCGAAAAATCAATAAACAGCGTGATAGAGCACACAAAACTCATCATGCTTTGTGAGAGGGGAGCTTTCTACCGGCTTGGGTGACTCAAGCCAGCAAATATTTTGACTTATGATCTTTGCTCCAAAAGGTCAAATGTCTTTAACTTTGCTGGTAAGTATCAACACTTCAGTCTGAAATTGAGCAACTATAGTCACTGTCATCAAAAGCTAACCCAGGACCTGGTTGGGATAGATTTTGACAAAGGCTGGGAAAACTAAATCAGGATTTACCTGTAGGTAGCAATTGCATGTGTTAGGTAAAGCCCTGGACTCCTTTCCCTTCTGTAGGGCAGAGCACTGCAGTAAGCTGGCATTAAACCATCCCAAATGTTTGAGACCTAAAATTGTGTCCTGTGAGGGAGTGCTCAGTGCACGTCACTCCTGGCTTGTGGATACTGCTGAGTTTGCCATGTGTTTTCCCTCTCCCATCACCAATTTCAATGGGAAAATAGAAAGATGAAGGGACTGAGCTGGACAGCAGGAGTTGGAGAAAACAGTAGGAAGGGAGGAGGGAATGAGCTGATACCAGGGCAGAGGAGGAGATGGGACCTTCATGTTGGTGGAAGGAATGATTAAATAATAATGTCAGAGGCAGTGTAAGAAAAATGAGGGTGAAAATAGCCCTCCCACAGCCTTGCTGGTGTCAGAAACCCTGCTGTGCAGCATGTGGGTGGCTGTGTTTAGCTCTCATGAGAGCAGGACAGGCAGAAGGGGAGCTGGAGGCAGCAGGGAGAGGGATTTTGGAAGAGCAGTTTTAGTATGGCTTGGACTACAGTGTGCCAGTTCTCAAGGAGCTTTATGTTTGCTATTTTTACATAAAATATTTGGGGTGGTGGGAAAAAGAACTATCTCAGCAACAGATTTGATCTTAAAGGTAAAAGGAAGAGTTTGCTGTAAAGTAGCAGTTACTTCACAGTGCAGTACCCAGAGCAGTGCACGACTGCACACTCAGCCAAGGGACAAGATAAAACTGTTCTTGCCAGCTCAGCTTTTTACCAGGTTTCTCCCCAAAATCAGTGCTAACAGGGTTTAGGTAATGGCCTAAATGTTTTTTTGGTTTTTGGTTTGGTTTTTTTTTCTCTCCTAATTAAAAATGGTTATCCTTTAACAATTTAAACTTGATACACTTGTACATGAATGGGCTGTTTTTCCTTTCCCCCCCATCCCAGAACCATTATATATGAGATCCTGTACTGTACTTGAAAGGAGATTTCCAGCCTGTCCCACTGTATCTGTTAGGGTAGTCATTTCTGACCTAGTTATAGACCTAATAATGAAAGGCTGAGATTATGAATTATTATGCCTAATTTGTAAAGGATTCTCTGCTTTTGTGTTTTGCAATTCCCATCAGGCTTGAGGACTAAGCCCTGCTGAATTGCATGCTAATACCAATGTGCTTTGAATATGTGTGGGTTTGTGTCACATGTTTTCCTAATTCGCTATTTTTGTAAAGAACAGTTTCACTGGAAATATTTACTTTCCAGAGGATTGTTGGGAGCCCAACCAAAATCTCCTAGGGGAAGCAAAATCGATGTCCCCTCCATCTGCTCTGTAGCTCCCAAAGCCAGCGAGCTCCGTTTCTGCTGTGGGAAAACATCAAAGTGTAACTCACCCAAGCATGTGGAAGCTCTTTGGTAGCGATTCCAATTTGCAAGCAGTCACAGTTCAGGATGGGTAAATCTTGGTGACACCCTTTATCTGAGCCCTGTGACAGTGAGAGCTGAGTCCTTACCGTGAGTTTTTCTGGCCTTTGTGTGGCAGCGAAGGTTCCTGCACAGCACAAAGCTCCCGTGAGGTTCTTGTAGGTGTGCCCACGTTCCAGCTCAGACCAGCTGCACGTGGTGCCCCTCCTGAGGTGGCACTCCCTGTCGTTGCTGCAGGATGCTCCTGCTGCTGCTGCTGTTGCTGCCGCTCGGCTCCAGGCCCCAGAAGTTGCCCACCAGGGATGAGGAGCTCTTCCAGATGCAGATCCGGGACAAGGCGTTCTTCCACGACTCGTCAGTCATCCCCGACGGAGCGGAAATCAGCAGCTACCTCTTCCGAGACACCCCCAAAAGGTATTTCTGCCTGGCCCAAGTGTGGAAGCTGAACTTTGAAGACAGCAGCTCTGGTTGCTGGGTGCTTCGAGATAAAAATTGGATCCCAACCAGAAAAATACAAATGCCAGTGTCCTGTTTGGTGAAGTAAATATGTGAGCCTCCCTCCTGATCTGGCCTCCCCAGCTGAGGATCTGCCCAAGTTATTTGATTTCTGGGATAAGCCCAGAGCTCCCCCAGACCGCAGAATTTCCCTGAAGTGGGGCCACTGTCCCTGTCTGGAGGCAGTGGGAGCGGGAAGGAAATTAGAAACTACAGGCTTGACCCACCACACTTGTCCCTATTCACTGTTCCCTCCTGTGCTTTAAAGAAGCAGTGTTAGGCAGCCTGGTCTGAACTCCCCACTTCCCAAACTCCACCCTATGGGTCATAAAATATTGAGGGTTAGGCTGGGGGAGAACCTGAGGCTCCAGAGAGTTCAGGGAAGAGCTGCATTGCCTCATATCACACACTTCCTCCAGCCCTCATTACTGAGGAACGTTTTACAGTGGGTGATGTGTGGTGCCTGGAGGGCTGTGGGAGGGCAGCTGGGTGTGTGTGTACCTCTGTGTGCTTGCCTGGATACAATGTAAAATGTGTGTCCTGCTTGGAAGGGCACATCCCAGGAGAGATCCCCTTTCCCTCATTTATCTCTGTGATTATTTGTATCTAGGTAGTATAGGGTAAGTAAAGCTGGTGGAGGGGAGGGCAGGAGGCCAGAAACCCCTCTGCTCTGCCTTGACACACAAGTGTGAACTCTGCTCCCTAGCTCTGCCCTCCATTTCCATTTCCATTTCCATTTCCATTTCCATTTCCATTTCCATTTCCATTTCCATTTCCATTCTCCCTCTGCCTGCTGGTAACACTTTTGACCCTGTGGCCCCACCAAGACCATCCCTGATGGTGCCAAGTCAATCCCTGCCAGCTGACTGCCGTCAGGGGCTCCTGACACGTGGGTCTGTTAACCTCCCTCTAGGTATTTCTTTGTGGTTGAAGAGGATAACACTCCCTTAGCAGTGACAGTGACACCGTGTGATGCCCCTCTGGAGTGGAAACTGAGTGTGCAGGAGCTCCCAGAGGAAGCCAGCGGGGAAGGATCAGGTAACAAGCCATCAGAGACTTCCCCTGTCCCCTTCCCTGCTTTTCTCCTGGATTTTGGGTTTCTCAAACACTGAGTCTCACAGCAGGGCTGTCTTTATCATCTCCTGCTGTCTCTGTCTACCAGGGCGGGAGACTGACAACAGGCAGCAACATGAAAAGGAAAAGGACTACAAAGTAAAAGCTGAGGTTACAGTCACAGGGGTCTGGATGCTGCCAGAGCAAACTGTGTTAGCCCAGAGCCACTCAGTTGGATGGGGGCTTTGCTGTGAGGTGTTGACACAAGATAAGAACTGGAGAGACGGGGCTGGCACTGCAGCAGGACTGAGCTCACCCCTTGGAGGGCTCACCCCTGACACAGAGCCGTACAGCTGCTGCTCAGGACAGGAAAGGGCTGCCAGAGCCCCTGACACGTGTGCTGAGCTGTCAGACACCACATGGTATGGCCACTGGTCCCCACCGTGTTTAGCAACAAAATTTTAGTGTGACTCAGATGGCCAAAGCCAAGGGTCCACATCCAGGTGGAACAGGCAGGTGAGTGAGTTTGCCCTGGGGAAAACTGCATGGCAACTCCCAGTGTGATGCCTGACACTCCAGTGGAAGGTGTTAGCTACCACTCATGAAGCTCCATTAATGCTGGTCAGTGGAATTTCTGTTGTGTTTGGTTTTAACCCAAGTGCCAAACCAATTTTCCTCTCTGATTTGACACAATTGTTGATCAATTACATCTTCCTCAGAGGACAAAACCTTCCATCTCACGTTTGTATTTTATCAATGTGCCTGTTAGAGCTCTGTTTTCTCACATTTGCAGAGTGTGTCTGTACAAATGTTTCCTTTTGCTCATATTCCAGGTGACCCAGAGCCCCTTGAGCAACAGAAACAGCAGATTACCAATGAGGAGGGCACGGAGCTCTTCTCCTACAAAGGCAATGATGTGGAGTACTTTGTGTCCTCCAGTTCCCCATCTGGGCTGTACCAGCTGGATCTGCTGTCCACAGAGAAAGACACCCATTTTAAAGTGTATGCAACCACCACTCCGGAGTCAGACCAGCCTTATCCCGAGCTACCTTACGATCCCAGAGTGGATGTCACCTCTCTGGGACGCACTACGGTGACGCTGGCATGGAAACCGAGCCCCACGGCCTCCTTGCTGAGACAGCCCATCCAGTACTGCATAGTCATCAACAAAGAGCACAACTTCAAAAGCCTCTGTGCCGTCGAAGCCAAGCTCAGCTCTGACGACGCCTTCATGATGGCTCCAAAGCCGGGCCTGGATTTCAGTCCCTTTGACTTTGCCCATTTCGGCTTCCCTGCAGACAGCAACTCCGGCAAAGAACGTGGTTTCCTAAAATCGTCCAAGTTTGGGCGGCAAACATCCCCAAAGCCGAGAGTTGACCTGCATAGAGTCTGCATTGGGAACAAGAACATCTTCACCGTGTCTGACCTGAAGCCAGACACGCAGTACTACTTCGACATGTTTGCAGTGAACACCAACACCAACATGAGCACCGCCTACGTCGGCACCTTTGCCAGGACCAAGGAGGAGGCGAAGCAGAAGACAATCGAGCTGAAGGATGGCAAAGTTACAGATGTGTTCATCAAAAGAAAGGGAGTCAAATTTCTACGTTTTGCCCCTGTTTCATCTCACCAAAAAGTCACTTTTTCCGTTCACTCCTGCCTGGATGCTGTTCAGATCCAAGTTAGGAGGGATGGAAAACTTCTCTTGTCTCAAAGTGTGGAGGGCGTGCGGCAGTTCCAGCTCCGGGGGAAAGCAAAAGCTAAATACCTTATCAGGCTGAAGGGCAGCAAGAAAGGCGCTTCCATGCTGAAGATCCTGGCCACAACGAGGCCTAACAAGCAGTCATTCCCTTCCCTTCCCGAAGATACGCGGATCAAAGCCTTCGACAAGCTCCGCACGTGTTCCTCGGTCACGGTGGCGTGGCTGGGCACGCAGGAGAGGAACAAGTTCTGCATCTACAAGAGGGAAGTGGATGACAATTACAACGAAGAGCAGAAGAAAAGAGAGCAGAACCAGTGCTTGGGTCCAGACACGAGGAAGAAGTCGGAAAAGGTTCTCTGTAAATACTTCCACAGCCAGAACATCCAGAAAGCAGTGACCACAGAGACAATCAGAGGCCTGCAGCCTGGCAAGTCCTACCTGCTGGATGTTTACGTGATAGGGCACGGCGGGCACTCGGTGAAATACCAGAGCAAACTGGTGAAAACAAGGAAGTTCTGTTAGTGCCTCTGGACAGAGGAACACAGGGAACTCCGGACTGAGCGCTATTCCTGCTTCCGAGTATAGGGATTGACTACTTGCACAGCTGAGAAGTTGTGACCTGTATTTGTACTGTGTAGAAAAGATATCAACTTGTATATTTATGTTTACATAAGTCGTTGTCTGGAGGAGCTGAGGCTGGTGCTGCCCTGTAGCAGCTGGCAGCGGTGTTACCACGAGTCCAGTGACCCACGTGTGATGCTCAGTAGATGTCCAAGGCAGCAGAAAACCTCGGAGGAACTGGCACGCCTTTGCTTCCATATTGCATGAACTGCTTCTAAATTATTTTATACTTTAAAAGGCTGAGGTACATCATTTGTCCACCTTGTTACTCACACACACAACTCACAGACATATGCCCCTTCTCTCACTGTAGATGGTAGGGTTTCTGTAAATTATTTTATAGAGTCTTGTTTTAAATGTTTATGTTTCTATGATTGTAAACTATTAAAATCTCCCCCCAATAAAATACAGATCTAAACTAAGTATTAACTGGGCTGCACATGAAGCAGTTTCATTGCCAATGTAAATTCTTACCTAGCTGATTTTCTTGTTTAAATACTGTATGTATTTCATGTACAAAGTTGCCATAACGTTATATTCCTGTACATAAAATTAAAAATATTAGATTATATATTGTTGACTTTTTGTTGGGATTTTTTTTAAGTTCTAAGTGGGCAGACAGACGTGGGGATGAAAGAGACATGCTGAAACTTGAACTGAATTCAGTTTTCCTGTTTCATTGTGGCTTGGAGCCTGAGTTAGAGAGGCCATGGGGGTCTTTTGTACGGTCTTTTGTTATTTTTTGTCAGATTGTCATTGGAAGCATTTGCTTTCTGGGTGCTGCTGGGTCTGACCACAGCAGTAATAAGCTGAGAAGATTGTATTTTTTCCACTGACAAGAATGGAAGTGCTACCAAAACCCAGGATAGTTTCATTTAATTTTCAGCTATTTCCATGGTGTAGATTTCTTTAAGATAGTGTATTTCTAGATATCATATTTTCTAAATTGTCTTCTTTGTTTTTCCACATCACCTCCATTGACTCAAGAGCCTGTAGAGAGCTGCTTAATAGAAAACACTCCTCAGAGAAGCAGCTAGACCAGCCCCATTTGAAGCAGTGAAGGTAGGAGGGAAAGGGACCAAAATCCATATAAAGGCTGAAAGCAGGTTCCTCTTATGCCGCTGACAGGGAAAACGAGAAGTTTTGATCTTCCTGTCCTTCCCTGCAGAGGTGAGCTCCAGTTTTCCTTGGCCCCACAGTGTTGAGCTCCTCACATTTTCCTTTCTGCTGCCCCCAGCACATTGCAGGTTGCAGACTGGCGGGTGACAGTCAGGTTTTGTGGCTGCACAAGCTCCTGCGCCATTCCACGTGCCAAATTTGTTGTGATTCTCCGCCCCCTCAACCCCCCAAAAAAACAGGTACCATATGAAGATTGATCAGAAGACACCTGCTGTGTTTAATGTGGTTATATAATAAATGGAATAATGGGAATTCAGATTTCTCTGGAGACGATTCAGATCTCTCTGATTCCTTAAAGGAAGGCAGAAGCACACACTTGCTGGATTACCATTCCAGGGTGTCCAGGAGCAGTAGGTGACTCCAGCTGGGAATCCTCAAGAACAGGACCCTGGTACCAAGGTTAGATCACTGGTTGCCAGGGAGATACTTTCCCTATATTTCATAGTCTGGAAAGCTACTGAATCCTTAAGCTAAAGACAAATTTTTAAGCATTTCTCTCTTTACTGCTGCCAGTTGTGTGGGGATCAGTACCCCTTCCACTGGCCTAGTATGATGTTTACTTCAAAGCACATGTTTTACCACAGTTCCAGCTCTGCTTCTTCCCTTCAGCCAGATTTCTCTGAGTCTGGATACTCACCCAGCTCACTTGGCTTTCCTGCCTTCTAACCCCTTATGTTTGCAGCATGTCACAAAATTAGAAAAACTCCCCAAGATGCGTGCAGCTTCTATTTCTAAGCACGCTGATTTTGAAGAAAAATGTCACAAGAATTGTCTTTATTTCCCATTGGAATTCTTCTCTTCCTAAACAGCCAGCTCTGTTTATTCTTCTGGATGAAACTGAGACCATATTAATGCCATATCTACTAATCATCACATTAGTATTCAGGTCTTAATGATCTGAGAGAGGCTGTTCTTTGAAGGATAGAGTCAAAATAAAGGCACTGTTTTATACAGTGCAAATATAAGCTTAACTGAGAGGTGACTGAAGCAGGTGTTAAAATAAAATCGGTCTCACCTGCTGGGAAGGCTCCAGAGTGAGTGTTTGTGAAAGCAGAGAGCCCATGTAAGAAGTCATAGCATGGGCAACATGGAAACAGATATGAAAAGAATTTATAAAGAATGCAATAGATGAATACCTGGTGTATAAGGTCAAAAAACCCCAGAATATCACATATATATATAAATATACATAAAAATATACATAGGGGCTTTTTTTTTTAATCACAAAGCTGGAGAATTAATTAAAATAGAAAGCTAAGCTGGGAAATAGAAGGTTAGATGGAGTTCAGTATTCATACTGATGGTATGTGTCCCTTTGGGACAGAATGCCATGCTGGAATTTGCATCTGAGGAACATGCAGGGCTGTAGGAAAGCAGCAGAGGTGGCTCACAGGGGTGGCAGCACCTCCTTAAGGCTCATCTATTGCAGGACTGTAACAGAGAAGTTCTCTAGAGATGAGGTTTGTTTCAAAGCTGCTAAAGAGTCACTGAGCCATTGCAAAGCCACAGCAAGATGATCTTCAACACCTTCATCAGTCAAAGTGGGCTTACTTAGTTTTACTCCTTTACTCACTGGCAAATGTGGCAGCTGCCTTACCATGGGAACTTCAGAGAACCCAAAATGGTCCATGAGTTACAGAACAAAAGGTTATGATGGTGGCAAAGCTGCAGAATAAATTCACCAGTGATTCACACAAACATTTCAATAACTCCACTAGTAGCAACAACAGATGTGACTCAGAGCCATATTTCTTTGGGTTTTAAGCAGCAGTTTTAAGACTGGTAACATAACAGGGAAAAAGCAAATCCTTATTTTGAACAGCAAGAGTTTACCTTAGCACTTGGCAAAAAAATGCAATAGTTGTGGTTGCTCAAAGTCCTTTGACAAGTCAGGGTTTTGGGTTACCACATTTGGATACACTCAGTTATGTGAAAATGCATTTTATTTAATTCAGTACATAAGCCATGCTGGGGAAATGTGTACCAGGAACCCTGAGCTCTCCTCTTTCTCTTTGCTTGGAAACCTATTCAGAAACCTTTGTGACAGCAGAGATTAGCCCTCAGTTTTGTGGCAATACGTGAATCTGGTTTGACTGGGATTGTCCCAGATGTGAACAGCACAGCTGGAGACTCATGTTCTCAGTTCTGCATCTGCTCATTGAAATTCCCATTTTTTTTTATGTCCTCTTCCATTTGATAATGTTTGATATTACTTAAAAGGTGTCCTGGCATTCCAGTGATGTTAAGAGGCTAGAGGAATATGATTTTTTTATTCTTGACTATTACACACTTTTTTTTTTTTTGTCTCTTACTTCTTGCTGCTGGTTTTCTTTCCAACACTTCTGTATAGAAGGTGCAGGAGAATAAGATGCACAGTTTTGCCCAATAAACAAGCTCAGAGTAATTTCTCTTCCTCTTCTGGGAGACAAATAAAACTGATTGTGTCAAAAACCACGGGGCTGTGGCATATTAGTAAACTGAAGCCATAGAAATCTGAGGAAAACCTTGCAAAAATGCCTTTCTTTGCTGGTTTTCCCTCTAACATGGACTTTTTTTTTTTTTTTTTAATGGCAATATGGGTGCAAAATAAATCCGCTCCAAAGAAGGCGGCTTTTTCCATCTGCTTTTACCCCACTTCCACTGATTTGAGCAGTGACACAAAATGCAATCCAATTCCTCAGGGAAATATCACCCAGAGCCTGGGAGGATGTAGCTGGGCTTCATTAGCAGCTTCACCGCTGGGGCCAGGTGATCATGCTTCCCTTAACAAACCTTTGCACAGCAACTACGGAAGATTCCTTGCCTTCCTCTGCCACAGGAGGATGGAGGGTAGCAGTGTGCTCCTAGAGGTAGGTGGGTCAGTCTGTCTTTGCTTCTTTAGGTCTGTTTTTGAGTAAAAAGAGAATGTTCAGGCCTTCAGAAGCTTTGTTTTTATGCTTTAACTCTGCCAGAGAGAGCTACTCGGTTTTGTATCGTGATGTTGGTATTCCATGCAGTTGTTTGTGAGGGCTTAGGAAGTGTGGCCCTATTAAAACATCTTTTTCCCTCTTTGTCTCTCCTTTTGTCTGAAAAGTGTGAAAAAAGCCTATTTCCTTGTATGAGGTCTCCTGAACCTGCTAACCTTCTGCATAAGAAGTTTAACTTGAGCTATGATGTCTTACTTCAGAGAGCAAACAAAAGAATTATTCTTTTGTTCTCTGGGCAAACAAGGAATAAATGCTTCTTATCCCAAACGTGTGTGGATAATAGAATGGCAGAGCTGCTGAAAGTCTGATAGAGAGGAAATAATGAATTGCTGGTTTTTGAGGGTTTTATTGCTGCATTGATACATGCTATGGCTGTGTCTTAATTCTGGGTTTGGATATTCATACAGGGTAATGCCTGCTAGAGGTAAGCAGTCACTTGCATAATTGTTTCCCTCGATTCAGAGAAATGTGTGTTTGTAGCAACAGGCAGCTAAAATGACTGTAAATTTCTGCTCCAATACCTTAGCTTAAATAAATGCTGACAGAGTTATTAAGTATTAATCTTATACCTTGCAAAGAGACCTGAATTCTTGTTTTAATTGTGTTAAAATCCTTGTTCTAAGTCTAGCAAGTGTGGTAGCGAAGAGATTGTCTGACTCTGTGAAATCTGGTTGTAAGGTGGGAGTAACATCACAAAGGGGACACAGTGTTGTGGCTTGCTTTGCTTCTAGAATGGAAGTTAAGAAATTATCCTGCTAATTTTCAAAGTAGGGATTTTTTGGATGGGGGAAAAGATCAGAGAGTCTAGATTATAAAATGATATGATTCTGCTATTCAGTGGTTTAATGGAATTCCTAATTAATACTGCTTTTACCTGTGCTGTTCCACACATGGAATTGGACATTATTTCAGAGGAAAGAAGGATAGAGAACTAAAACTGAGATATTTTGTGAAGTAAATTATTTTAGTCCCATCCACTCTTCCTCCTGATTTCTTCAACTGTTAAGTAGAAATGAGTGTGTTGTAAATATTGACTTCCCCACTCCCTGCCTTTTCAAGCCACTGTTTTTCAAATGTTGGATTTTCCTGTTGAGCTGCAGCAGCTGTTTCTGGCTGTGTAATTTAATCCTAGATGTAGAGGAGAAGCTGAGCTTTTCACATCATTTCCATGTTAAACCTTTTCCCCAGTAGCTCTGTGTTAGTGAGAAGAGCCTTTCTTTGGTTGTCTTGAGGTGCTCCATGGATTTCAGAGTCCCTTTAGAGTTTCAGTGAATCCATGAAAGGCTACGACAGCAACTGACACAATTCAGGGATGGTTTAGTCTTCTAAATAAGTGTTTAGACTGGTTTATAAACTTGTGGTATTAATCCTGCCAGGGAGACAAATTCTTACTTCATTTCGTGTGTTTTATGGTTCCAAAGCCTACTTTGGAAGAATGCTTTTATCACTTCTCTGGAGTCCCCATCACTGGTTATAGTAATAATCCTCATAATTATATATTATCCTAATCCTCAGCCTGCCTAGACAACCACTGCTGATACCTGGCTGAGGGGAGCATCCTCCCTCCTTTTTTTTAACCCTTTCTTTTAGAGAGAACTGTTTATAAATGAAAGTTTAAGTGACCCAGTTACAGTGGCAGGTTTTGTGAATGCAGCTAGCTGTTACTTCCCAGCACAATTTGTCCAACAAAAAAAGGGACTTGTCTGTTTCAAAATAGGCACAAGTGAATAATGAAAGTACAGCCGGCATCTGATCTTGCAGTCATTGCTTATTTTGGAAAGTCAACTGGTTCACAATTTGATTTCTGCCCGCTGAAAACTGTGCAGAGTTGAAGTACCCTTTGATGAACTGTTAAGAACATGTTTGTCTGTCACTTTAAAAAGAGTTCCTCTTTCCTCTGAAGACTTCCCTTACTGATCCTATCTACAGCCAAGAAAACTGGAAAGGGGCATGTGGAAGTGTTGTTACTCGAGCATTTGCTGTTTGTGGACATGAAATAGCCCGGCTGTTAAAAGGATGTTACATCTCAAAGGCAGAGAGCATGAGGGAGGGTGTCTCAGGCAGTTAACTATGGCTCTTATTTTGCTCATTAGTGGAATCAGGACTTACCTCCTGTGTCCTGGGAAATGAGTTAATTCTTTGAGGACACAGGGATGAGGGCCCCTGCTGAGCACAGGCAGGGCTCACCCGCAGGCTGTGGGCACTCTTGATGTTTTTCCTCCCACGCACCCATGCCTGAGCCAGCTGCAGTCCTGCCCCCGTCATTATTCCTGCGATCATTCTCCTCCATTTCCCATCGCACAACTGGGGAGCTGAATGGCAAATAAACACAAAAATACATTTACTTCAAGTTGCTTGGCATGGTGTTGCAATTAAAAGCTGGAGCCAGCTATCTCCGTTTGTCGTTCAACAGGGAGGCATTGTTCCTCCTCCTGGCTTTTGTTTTCCCGCACACCAGCTCTTCATGGCCACTCTCTCACAGACCACGAGTTTTGTTTGGGTTTTTTTTCTAAAATGTTTGACACATTTAAAACTAGTGGGCAGGTACAGGAAGCTAATGCAGAGATGGTGCTGTTCTGGAGAGCTGGTGTGGTCCGTGCTGAGAGCAGAGCAGCTGCAGACCGCCTGCAGATGTGGACCGGACGGACAGTCGCTCATGAGTGATTCCATTATGTTTCCTCAGATCCCTCTTTGAGCCATGTTGGGCAACTGCTCCCAACCTCTAATGGCTTCCTTCTGTTCTCTCCCGCTCTCGTTCAAGCTGTGCAGCTGGCTGCCGGGGGGACAGCAGGGTGACAAAGGCTGCTGCAGCACGCTTGGCAGGCAGATGCTGCCTGACAGGGCATGGACAATGCTGGGGCTCTGCTCCCTCTGTAATTGCTGGCTGCCGAGTGCAGGGTAATTGGGCTCATGCCCTCTCCAGAGTGGGTGGAACAGGCTAAGGGACATGGAGAAAAGGCTGCTTTGGTGGGAACAGTGGGGTGAAGTAAGACACAAGTGTTTCTGGATCCTGGGTAGTCAGAGGTTCCCTGTTGGTACTGACAAAGGCCCTTTTCTCACTGTGTTTTGGGGCTGTTTGATCGCTGTGCCCGAGTGGCACCACAGCTGATTGTATAATAACTCAGTCTAGCGTTCAGGACAGGCTTTGTACGAGGCTCTGCCCAGAGCTTTTGATCAGCAGCTCCTAGTTCAGATGGAGCACAAGAGAAGTGGAGGAAGACTGGAAAGTTATGAAATCCTTTTTACCAGAACCTCTTGCTGCCTTTATTTCCAAGTGAGGCAGGAATTGCTTCTGAGCTCATGGCTGTTCCTGAGCTCAGACTGTGCCCCAGTGCACAGCTTGTAGTGCTGGCACCCACTCACCCTTCTCTAAGAGGTGAAGCTTGACAAAGCCTCCACTTCTGTGCTGCACATAGCAGCCAAGTCTTCGTCATCATAATTAAATGAAACACCAAAATACCTCTGTCATTAAGGAACACAAATCTTTGACGAGAGCATTGAGGTAGGTCTGTCCAGAGCTCTTCCCTCAAAGAGCTTTTAACTCAAGCCTCAGGTTTTCTTTGAACAAAGCCTACATCAGACAAACCTCTTGCAACAGAGATGAGAGAGAGAAAAGGCAGACTAGACATGGGGAAGGGTTTATAAACAAATCCCCTGCTGCTCACTTTGTCCCTGCTTCCAGTCTTGCTTTCAGTCAGCTCTGTGGCTTTCTGGGCTGAAGCAGACTGCAAGTTCATTGTGGTCCCCAGGGAACTTTTCCCATTGTTACAGGGGCTGTTTTCTGGCTTGTTCTGCTGCTCTCAGCTATCTCCTGAGCCTGAGCTGTGTCTCCTTGATGTTTGCTTCTCCCCTCTTAAGCACCCTCAGTAGCTCACATATGAAGATACCACATCTTTTCCCCTGCAGAGGGGCCCACTTGGCTGTGTTGTCCCCTTTAAAGGAACATGCTATACCAAGAGAAACAATTTAATTGGATACTCTGTCCTAGCCCCTAACCCAGATATTTTTTCTGGAAAAAGAAGGGTTTGTTGTGATAATTGTGAAACGTGCAATATAAATATTTAGCTACTGTTAACTCATCTGTTAATGTTTCCTGATATCTTTTCCAAGTTGCTTGTGTGCTTCTTTGTATGATGTTTCCATCTCACAATACTGTTCTTTCCCATCTCAAACTAAGAAACATCTCTTTGAATTCTCATATAATGGAGAAAAAGAGCAGTCATCCACACCTCCAGTTTGTGCAAGCTTAATTAATGGGTGATCTATTTGACTTCAGCTGGAATTTGTGCTTTCAGGTCCTTTGTTGGATTATTTTTGGTGGCCTGGGCTGCTTATTTCTGCCAGTTCAGGAGATGTGCTAATGGAGAGTTTGGTTTAGTATTTGGCGTATTTTCTGCATGGGATGAATAATTCTGCTGCCATTTCCTCCTGTTGTAGACCTGTGTGAATTCAAGTGTAGGGGCTTTGATTAGGAGGAGAGTTCTGAGAAGGTGGTGATCTGATGAAGAATTTCTGGGAACTGTAACAAGCCTTCATCTGCTGAAGTAGTGGAGCTCTGCCTAAATGAAGATGGTTCCTTTTTCCCTGCTCCAGACTAAATCTTCCCAGTAAGTTCAGAGAAGTGGCTATGGTGGAAACACCCCTCTGTAAATGAACCACCAGTGTAGTGAGAAGTTAGACAAATCTATAACATCTTCCCAATCCCACGGCACCAGAACAGCAAGACACTTCACAGGACAGGGACAAACAATGATACTGAGGAGGAGGAACGGACATGAAAGAAACAAACAATACTAACAAGAATAGAGGCACATTGTCATTAAATGAAAACATCTTAAACAATGACCTTTCTGACAAACCACAGAAATAGCAAACATGCAGCCTTTTTAATAACTGTTCCATACTGGAGTTTTGCACACATACCCCCTGGAAGCTTAATGCACTCCAAATGTCTGTCCCTTGGACAAGGCCTGGGGTAAATGCCCTTTGGTGCCTGAAGGAACAAGTGAAAGCTCACAGGTTACTCAAACCTGCAGGAAACCCATGCTCCTGACTATGCCTCTCTCCATTTCAATGTGAATTTTATTTAGCAGTTGATGTTTTCTTCACATTTTTCATTGTTTCTATGGGAGGGAAGTGAGTAGAGAGGGGAAAGAAGAGTTTCAGTTCATGTTTTGTCATAAAAGGTATGCTTAGTGTCTGTGCTAAAAATTAGAGTATGCTAAAAATAACTTGTGTGGAATTTTAGTTAGAACTGAGGTTGGGCTGCTGCAGCCCTCAGCAGTGCCATGCTGCACTTGAAATGGACAAATATCTCCATTTTGATGATGATGATGATGGGGGTTTTGGATGAGTTGTCCTATTAAGGCAAATACTGTAAGCTGAAGGAATGGACAAAATACCATATGGGATGAATCCAAAATCAGTAGCTGTTCCTTCCTACTCTTAGAACAGTAGATTTCTTATGAAGGAAGTATTCAGATTCATTTTTTAAAATTTCTGTGGTATATTGAAACATTTTAAATTTTCACTTCTTTCTAACAGCTTTCAATAGTGGGACCTATCAGATCCAGTAACCATCTGGCTCTTAAATCAGGGATCATCATGTGCCTTTAATCCCTCATAAGAGTATCTGTTAATAAATTTTCAAAAGCCAGCTGAAGAGCATTAGAGATTGTGTTCAACTAAACAGAGTTAAAATACCTGTGATGGACAAATGTTCACCCATGTCTATTTCATGTTTTGTTTCAAGCCTTTTAGATGGTTGTACCTTTTCCCTATGTCTTTTATCACAATTCAGTGTTAGGTTATTATAAATATTCTCCAACCTTCAGAATTTCATTAGGAGTCACAGTTATGCCCACAGTCTCCAAGTCTATGTAGAGAGGTGAAACAAAGTAAAATTAAACCACTGCAAATCTTATTTTTATGGTGTTTTTCCAGAATTAAAATGTGTTGTATATAACCCAATAACTCTTATTGCAGTTTGTAAAATAAATGGAATGTACTGTCAAGAGCTGTTGCACAAATAATGGAATTCAGCAATTCCAAAGTGCCAAAAAATGGTTTCTCTCTAAGTAAAGTGAGAAGGGAAATGGAGACTCAGCTTCTGCTTTCTGCTGGGGACTCTGTGCATATAGCTGTGCCTATGGGAGGACCAGGTTGGAGGTGGGTTTAAAAAGTCACTGGTTAGACAGGCAGGATCCCCCCCAGAAACTGCTCATTGAGTGGTCTGCATCCACCCTTCCTTCCCTGCCAGCTCTCCCAGGGCTCCCTTGGTGCTGTAAGCAGGCAGGGATGGGCACAAGGTGTCAGCTGTGATGTGTATCCTGTGACTCCAGGCAGGTAAACGCCTCTTATCCCCGGTGACAGACCAGGGAAGTGTGCTTGGCTGTGGGTTGGGCACAGACACATT
Organism: Cyanistes caeruleus; assembly: GCF_971803275.1. Lineage (NCBI taxonomy): Eukaryota > Metazoa > Chordata > Aves > Passeriformes > Paridae > Cyanistes > Cyanistes caeruleus. Next base: position 78,774,561 of record NC_141705.1, read on the forward strand.
GTACAGGGACTAAAGGCTGTGGCTGCTCTTGGAGTGCAGACAAGGCTTTTTCCAGACTTTCTGTGATGACTTATTACAGTTTGGGCAGACTTTCATATAATTTCCAAAAGGGCATGTTAATGTCTTGTACCTCTTGAAAGACACACTTTTAAATAAGATGCAGCTGCCCTATACTTTCAGCCTGGTCCCTTATGAGAAAAGATGACTAACTCATTTACGGCAATCCTGAGCAGTAATAACTTCAGATTTATGGTGCACCCAGTGTCCAGATGCCTCAGGGCGCCTGACAGGCTATAACTTAAAACGTAACTTTAAAAAAAAAAAACCCAAAACCCCGTGTGATTGAACACAATGGAGCCGAGGGAGAAACAGAAACCCTATTGTGTGATAAATAGAACGGCGTCCCACAAACAATCTCCAACCCAAACTCTCTGCAGCCCGGCCCAGAGGGGTGCCATTGTGCTCTCTGAAATGCCAGAGAGGAGCACTCACTGCCGCTAAGGGGAAGCATTTGGGCACTGGCAGGCTTGGCACATGGAAAAGCAGAACCAACTTCAGCTTTAGTCTGAGGAGTTGTGGGTTTTTTGTTAACCAAGGGTGAATATTTCAGAAAGGAAGTGGCAGGCATCTTACACATGTCTTTTCTAGCTGTTGCTTATCTTCCAAAAGCCTGCTTCTCAGAGTACTCCTGCACTCTTATTAATCTAATGATTACTCTGTACGTATAGAGCATACATAAGCACTCTTCCATTGGTCCTACACTTATTTCAGATACTTACAGAACTCCTTGTGGACTTCAGTCTGCTCTCAAGATCAACTTCTGCCCCAAAGTGCAGGTGTATCACAGGTTTGAATCAGCTTCTGCTCTCAGTGAGCAGTGAAGGCAGTTCCTGACAGGGGGACACGTGAGATCTTCCTCTCCCCAGTTACTTCAGTCTTGGGACATCTCTGCTTTGTGAAGCTGAGTAAACCTGTAAAGTTTAAATAGAAGGCTCTGTCTGAAAGAGGGAACTTTTTTGAATCCTGTTGTATCATGCTTGATAGATGCTTATACCATCATGCTCATAAGGAAGGACATATTTCTAATTTTTGTCTTAATTTTGAAAACATAATGATGAAGGGAATAAAGAAAAATTACATTCCTGCCTTTAACCCTCCTATTGCTTTCAAAATTGAGTGATTTCACTATGAAGTATTTGTAAGAACACAACCTTTGAAATAGCTATTGGTTTTTCTCCATTTTTCCTTTATTGTTTGTTTTTCTAATATGCATAAGTAAATTTACAGTTGATCCTTGCAGACCTTGGCAATAATATCCAAAAAATCATTTGAGACAGAGTCATATCTTTGATGATTCTTATCTTTCTTAGAGTCTAATCTGACATATTGATGTTTGGGACAGAGCTGCTGAGCACCAGTGGTGTCAGGTGGAATATGATGATGAAAGTTTTTAAATGGGAGCATTCAACAGAAAAGCCTTTTTCAAACACTCATCCTGCACGATTTAATGAGAACTTAATTCCTGACAAATGGTGGCGGTTTGAATTTTTTTTTTTTTTTTGGTTTTTGTTAGGCTTGGTTCATGCTAAACATGCATGTGGTGCCCCTGATCATGCAAGCCCTTAAGCTTCATAAAGCAGCTCATGCCCAAAAGTATTGTTGAAGCTGGTTCTTCTGAGGCCTCTAGGTGGAAAACACCCAGATTTGTTTAAAATCTTCATATTCAGAGCTACCTGCTCTTTCTCAGAACAGAACGTATATGTGGATGGAGTGGAGCAAAGATCCACAGAGCAATTTAAGTGTCTGTCCTCTAGGCCTGTGTTAAAGCAGTAAGAATTTCCCATTCTTCCAGAGGAATTTGTTCAGGTCCTAGGAAGGAAGTGTTTCCTGGGGGAAAATATTGTTAACTGAGAAAGTGACTTCAGTGGAGGGCAAGTAGGCAGGAGAGTGAGAACAAAGGAAAGCTTTAAGGTGTGTTCAGCAGAGTTGTTGCCCATCCTTAAGTCGTGTGTGCTATTCCCTCTTAGGACATGGATGTCAAATTTCATGGTGTGTTGGTTTCAGCTGTTCTAAAAATACCAAAAACCCAGCAAAGAAAGATAAATCCAACTGCATTACAAACAATATCCCAGTTCCCAGATCCCTGGTGTTAGTGGGAATTCCCCTTGCATTTGAAATCTGCTGCATTCAGCCCTAATGGTTTGGGCTTCTGTAGGCCTTGAAGCAAACTGTTGTCTTCTGGGACCAGGTTTCCTGAGAAGGGGAATTAAAGTTGCTCCAGCTCACAGTGCAGGAAGAAATGAACACATTTGTAGTGTGGATAATTGGGGGATTTAATCCCTTCACTGGTGGGTCAGGCACAGCTGAATACTGAAAGATAAGAAGGTGTAGTGGACACTCACCCTGTTGGAAAAAGGGTGACCTCAAATGCTGTTCTTCTGAGAATGGGAAGAAGGGAGTGAGGCCAAAGTGCATAGAAATGATGTAAAAGATGACCTGAGACAAGTCTCTGGGCAAAGGACAGCACAGATTGAGAAAAGGTGCGCTCAGAATGGCAAAATGAATTTTCCATAGCTGGCAGTTCTGAGAAATGTCTTCTGTATGTATGTAGCCATTCTCCAAGGATTTAAAAACGTTCTGTCAAGCACCTTAATGATACTGGATGTAGTGGAGATTGATGGAGAAGAGAAAACAGGAATATCCAACAGCACCTGGCAGACATGAAAGGCAGAGGTCAGTCATGAGAGCTGTCATCCATCTGCTAAAATAATATCAGCAAACCACTGTGAGTTCATTGTAGTCAGCTGTCTTCCTGCTACAGGAAAACCCAACATGGTGTTCCAGCTTCATGTCCTGTTGAGGGATGGTGGAAAAACACTTCACAGCATTAAAGCCCTTTCAAGGTTTTAGAAAGAATTTGTTGCATGGTTGGACTGCCAAACGTGATGACTTAAATGACTGGCACAGAGCAGGTACTGAAAGGGAGCCTAATTTCCATGTTTTTTCAACAAATAAAAATAGAGAGCACAGCGTGGAAATTAGCTTAGCGATGAAGCTCATGCTCCATGAAGATCCCTCTCATGATTAGGTAGCAAGTAGAGGAGGAAGCAGGCAAGTTTAAGGCTTATTGCTCCCAAAAGGAGCACAGGATCAGCTCCAGAGCAGGCTGTAATGGGAAACACAAAGGTATAACCTTTATGCACCAGGGCATGTATGGGAATGGTTAGGATTGAAGGAAGTAGCTCACCAGGGAGAGGCTGGATCTGGGAAGTCACTTTCCATTAATGAAGGAAAGGCTGAGTCGATCCTGAAGGGGCTGACAGGAAAAACAGGGGGGGAGGGAACACCAATTAGGGAAGTCACTCTGGAGCTGAAATCAGATACTCCTGAGCTGAGGAAGACACTTCTAGGATGTGTAAGGATGTGGCCCAGCTCATATTTACTACATCAAGTGTTTGTCAGTTGCTGTCTCTGAAGAAATTAATGGAGATGGTTTACAATAAATGTTTTTAAATAAGTGTTTTTAACCATTCTGTACTTCCTTTTTAGCCCTCTCTCCTATATCACTTATGTGAAGTTTTCATGTGAGATAGCAAAAAAAAAATCTGCCACAATCCCATTATGTTGTGTTCCTCTGAGGTCTGTCACTATGAAACCTGAATTACTAGCTTAATCTCCTACTTCCTCAAAATTTCATCTTTTTTCTTTTTTTTCTTAACCCTAGTTTAAAACCCTCTCAAACAACAGAATTAACACTTAATATGCCATCAGCTGGGGAATGTAAATACAAATGCACGTCTGAATTTTAGTATTTTCAAAGGGGAAGGAGAAAAAAAAAACGATTCTGAAATCCTGGCACCAACTTCTAGGACTTCAAATATCTGAGAGAGGTATTTTGACAGCAACTACTTTGTGCATGTAAGCAAAGAATGAGACAAGCTTAAAACCAATCTTATAATTTACAGCTTTTCATGATCTTGAATATCACAACACAAGGATTATTAGTTTACAGAAAACCCAAAGAGCCAACTGTGCATTGATTAGAAGAGAGATTTTGGGAGAGAAACAATATTTTCATTGCAATGTTTTCTGAATTCAAAAAGCTTCAAAAGAATCAGTGTAGGAAAAAGAAACAAAATCACCCACCACACAAGAAAAAAAGGCAATCCTTAAAAATAGCTCTGAAAGGAATTTTGCTCAGCAAATCAAAGTGCATTAGGGAAAGAACAACTTAGCTTTTCAGAGCATCAAAAAACACAGACAAAACAAACACTGTTAGAACTTAAAAAGACCTCAAGACACTGAGTAGATGAGACATTTTTCCATATTTTAAACGGGCATATTTAATTGTTTCAGAAAGTAGATTGTTTTACATGAAAGAGATTGAGTTTTGAGCTGCTAGTTTGACATATGGTTTAAGTTGACTCCGTGTCAACACAATTTGTTCCAGGTACTTAAGGTTCCCATGCCTGGTGATTGCTGGTGGCAAGGGTGCCACTGTCCCCAAAGCAGGGCAGGCTCTAAAGGTGTGCACAGCTCTCACCAAGCTCAGGTAGTTTCTCTTATTCTTTTTTTTTTTTAACTGGAACTCTGTACATCTGAGGAGAGGGGAAAAAAACCCATCCCTAAGAGGTCTTTATGCTCTTCCTCTTCCCATCTTTCACTCAGACTCTGTCATGAAGTGAGCTGGAACCTTTCCTTGCTGAAAACTTGCAGTGCAAAATTAGTCAGTGCAAACCCTGTTCCCATCCTGGTCCAGGCCCTGCAGTGTGGAAGGTCTGGGAAGTCACAGTGAAAAAAGAACAACAGTCCCAAATGAAGCGAAGGACTTTGTACCTAGGCAGAGAAAGAGGCTTGGCAAATTCCAGGGAAATACCTGACCAAAACCTTTGCATTCCTGGTCAAAGCTAAGGGTTATTTGCACACCTGAAACGTGCAGGTACACATGAACTAAGAGGGAACAGCCTGACAGCACTGTACATGTCCTGCACATGAGGCACAATCCAGATAACACAAAGATTTGCTTTAGAAGAGCTGCTCCTGATCATACCAGGTTAAGAGGAAGTGGATGGAGCGAGGAGATCCATAGATTCAGGAAGGAAGTTTTCAAAACATACCTGCAAACTTGGTTAAACTGCAGTGCAAAAATGTCTTGTGGACCTGTTCAGACTGGGAAGGAGGAGCCATTATCATGAACAGCACCCTTTCTCAGGTGTGTCAGCTGCCAGAATCCAATTCTGGGATTTCTATGGATGCTGCAAAAGCTAATATTTCAATACTCCTGGAAGCAAGGAACTCCTGAAAGGATTGAAAAGCCATTAACCTCTCTGATTTCAGTCCAACTGCCTGCAGAGCAGGAGGAGGGAGGACAGAAACATCAAGTCCCTGAAGTTTTAGAGATGATACCACACCATCTAAACGAGGGATTAGCAGTGAAAAGCCATCCTTTTTTCCTGGAGAACACATTTTCCTTCTAAGCTGCTGGACACTTCGAGGGCTGGCATGCTTACTTCTGGCGTCCTGTAAGGGCATTTCGGTCTTAGATCCTTTTGTTGGTCAGAATGTGACACATTAAGTATGACATTTAATTAATCAGCTGTTCCCCGAGCGGGGGGAGTGACACCCCTTGCCTCTGGAATGGTGTTGCAACAAGTACTTTAACTCTGGACAGAAAAACTCTTGCAATTATTTTGTTTGTCACCACAGGTGGATTCCTGCCATGGAATTTCATGTGGGGCATGGCAGCTTTCATGACTAAGAGCCTCCATCTGAAAACCTTGCTCCTTTTCCAAGGAAGACATGTAAATGAATTTTGACAGTGTGAGGCTTCAAATCTAAATGCTGCTGGATGCCCTTTTGTTTGTCCTTGGCACTCTGTATAGAGAAACACAGAAACAGAGGGTCAACACGTTCAGTTTCTTTGTGCTGTGCTGCAGATGAGTTACAGCTTTAATGTTAATGGGTGATTAAGTAGAAAAAAAGGGTGTTTTGCTTCAGGTGGACATGCAGTTGTGAAACTGTGATCAATGCCACACCACCAGTACACTGTGAAAGACTGATGACAGTTTTGTCCAGTGCTACAGCATTTTTTTCTGATTTGTTTAAACAGAATAAGACACAGGAAATGGCATTCCACATTGGAACAATAATAGCTGAAATTTACAAAATAAAACAGTTGTTCTTGTGTATTGAAAGAGCTTAAAGCCAAAACACAAATGCATTCAAACTGTGCTGTATTATTACCTCTAACTTCACGTAGAAAAGAATCTATTAAGGGTCAAAATGAAGGACCCCCCCACTGTGATTTTTTTTTTTTTTTTTCCTCTTCTGAAGAGAAAAATACTGAGGCCTTCATAAAGCGAAAAATTATTTTAGAATATTCATGACCTTTGGAAAAAGTCAGAGACATGGAAAATGATGACAACATTTTAATCTAATATAAATTAAGAAAGACTGGCATCCAGTCAAGGAAGTTTTCCTTTCCTTTCCTAATTTCCTTTCCAAAGATATTAAGTATCTTCAATTATGCACGTGGAAGCTTTAGAGCCAGATCTTAATTAAAGGAATAGTTAAATTTTGCTCTTAGTTGTAAAACTGTAGCAATTGCCCCAGGCAACTTATTTCCTCTCAGTTCAATTTATTTGTTTTTGAGATGGTAAAATTCCTTCTTATACAGACTTCGATGCTTCATTTTTATTACTAAATTAGTAGTCAGTGCCCAGGTTATCAAAGTGTGAAATCTGTGGGTCTGGTGCGTTTTCATTCCCAAAATTATTCTTTCAACCATGTTGTTGGAGCTTGTCATCCTTTTTTCTTGTCAAATTAAGGGCCTCATCAAGTTTACCTGAGCATTTGCTCATATATTGACTATCATGCAGTACTATATAAATTTTTCTGTGTATACATGCGTGTTGGTGGAAATATACATCACCTTTGTAAAGATTTTTTCTTATAAAGCTTTATGATAGCTAAACTACGACACTGTAGATGCTAAGTGCAAAAAGCCATTGTGTGCAAATAGACAAGGGAACAAAAAAGTAGTCAAAGGGAGTTTCATGTTCAGCCAGACCTGACCTTTTAAAACTGAATTTTCCCCTGAATGTCCACCTATGGATGGGCAGGAATCCAAGTGATCCAAAGCACTTTCATGATGATCTGTTGCCCAGCATGTGGCAACTAAAATTCAGGATTTTTCTTTCATTCCTTCCAAACGACACCAGCACAGATTTTTTTTAATACTTTGATGGAAAACGATGAGCTTTTACTATTTATACATCTAAAAAGAGGTAGAGAGAAAAGAGGTGTTGTTACGCTCCAGTGGTTTAATTATTATTATTAGCAGCACAATTTTAAAATATGTCTATAAATAGTTTTTTCCTCCCTCTTCTTCCTTTTCCTTCTGCCTGCCTCACATCCCTTCATACTTACTTTAAATTCCATAATCAGATACAACCAAATCCCTTTTCTAGCTATGCCACCACTTCAGTTTAGAGCAAAACAAAAACCCCAAAACCCCCAAGGAAGCTACTGAGCTTTCTAGAAGGTGGTCAGTGTATATTGCGCATATTTATAATGTGTATTTATAATGCATACTGTAGTGAAAGAGTAATGACGTGATGCTAGTAACCTGTTGAAGTCCGACTTTTCTTCCCCGTTCGACTACATTTTGTGTAGTTTTAATCAGAGTAGCATGCCTGTGCTGGGTGTGTTGTAAGAACACACGGAATGTTTATTTTTTTAGACAAAAAGCGTCACTTTCGGCCGTTCGTAAGGACGCTCAACTTCTGCCTTCAGATCCGCCTCCCCTCAAAACCAGCCCCCGAAATCGAAGGGTTACTTGGTTTCGAAGCGAAACTGCCTTCACGTCTTGCTGGAGCACACAAAAAAAAAAAGCGGGGGGAAGAAGATGAATCCCCTCACGCCGCCGCCGCCGCCGCCGCCCCCTCAGGCCGGCCATGGCGCCGCTCCCGCCACTGCCCCGCCGGGCGCGCGCGCCCCCTGCGGCCGCCCCGCCCCGTGGCGCGCGCTGGCCCCTCCCCTCAGGAGCCGGGCAGAGCCCCCGCATCCAGCCCCTCTCTTCCTGCCCCCTCCCCCGGACTGCCGCTCGCCGCTCCCGGTGGGGATGGAAGTCCCCCGTAAGCCTCTTCCTTCTCCCCGGTAGCAGGCGGCGGGGGCCCCGAGTTCGGTGCAAAAATGCTGGGCATGTACGTGCCGGATAGGTTCGCCCTGAAGTCGTCCCGGGTGCAGGACGGGATGGGGCTCTACACGGCCCGCAGAGTGAAGAAGGTGGGTGATGGCGGGGGAACGGCCTGGCCCGGCCCGGCGGGGAGCGGCTGCCACGTATCACCGGGGAGCTGGGCGGCTCTCCCGCCCCTCTGCCCCGCTCCAAGTTCGCCTCAGCCGAGCCGTGCCCGCCCGGGCTCCCTCTGCTCACGGGAGGCGCCGCCCGCCCGCTGCCCCCTCCCGCTACAAGGAGCGTCCCGGGGCGCTGCCGCCTCAGGCGGGAAGGGGCGCGGGGGGGGCCAGCGGAGGGTTTGCTCTGAGGGAATTTTATCGCCCCCCCGTTTTGTGCTTTTTAAACTTTATTTATTATTTTTAATTTTTTTTTATTTTTTAAAAACCCTCAGTTTGTGCGTCTGGCACAGTTGTGAGGGCAGAGCTCCCCCGGGCGGGACCGCCTCCCTGAGGGGAGCGGGGGCCGCTCCTGTCACCCCCCTCACACGGCTCTCCGGGCTCGGCGGGACCGTGGTTTGATTCCTTTTTTCGGCATAATAAAGCCGGCCCCCTGAACGATGTCATTCAGCTGAACCGAGTCTCCTGCCCCAACCAGGTGATGCCTCTTCACACCTCATAATTGAAAGTCTCTTGATCGTATGAAATTCCAGCTGAGACTGTCCAGGTGGCTTATTAGGACACATAAAGGCATACCAAAACTATGAACCCATCATTAGTATACACTTTTCTGTGTTTTGTACGTTTCGCTTTCCATCTTTGTCCTCCTTTTGGCTCTGATTTTTTTCCTGATTTTTCAGTGGTTTCATCAACAAGGCTTCGACACCATGGGGTGGAGGTCTCACATTTTTAAGGTGTCCCTGAGTGTTAAAAGTAGGGCCGGAAAGGGGAACAATTTTATATCGTTTGCTTTAATTCTTTAAAACTTCTCCACTGGTGTTCTGAAGTTTGATTTGAAAACTTTGTGGGTTCACACAGCAGGGAAGATTGTACACTATTAGAGTTTGTTAATCCCCAGACTCTGAAATAGAGTGAGCTCTCAAGTGAAACTCACGGGAATCATCATCCCCAGTTCTGAGCTGGGGGGAATCTGAGCTTCCGTCCTTTACACTTGACAATTGAACCACTGGAGCCGCATGCTGGGACAAACAGAGCGTTTTCCTGCCTGAATTATTCCACCTTACTTACAAACTTCATACAGGCAAAGTGTGTGAGGTCAGAGGTGCGCAAGCACCTAGAAAAAGTGTTGCAAGTGGGGGGTGTACTTCGTGTGGACTTCAGAAGGTAAAGGCAGAGGCAGTTGTAGGATCTGTTCATATTAGGAGCTTCTGATGACAGTGTTCTCTGTTGGGAGAAAGGTGGGTGTGTAAATGACACAGGTGGTACATCGGACACAGCCAGACTCCGTGTTACTCTTTTCCATGGAAAGAAAATTCACACCTGAAGCGCTCTTAACTTGTTCCCCTGTCTGGTAATGAGGCAGAAGTACCACGCTTCGTAGCTGTGATAAAGAGTAGCTTGTAGCTGTTAAATTAGAGTTTTGGGATTAGGAGGAGGTGTTGAACGTGACACTTTATTGTGAAGTAAGATCTAAGTTGCTGAGTAGGAAATACTGCACTGTTTTCTCTCTGTTGCTGTCACACAATTGCAGTTGTCTGAACTGAAAGGAAAATAAAAAAGCTGGATGATCTTACGATCAGAAATTGCAATACCAGCTCTCCAAGTGCTGTGGAGGCCTCTAAAGATTCTGCTGTTAGTAAAGTTTTGGTAATACATTCTGAGCTGCTGCTGCCTGCCATCTGCTTGTGCACCTTCAGGCATGCGAGGCTTTCAGGATTTTGGTTGTGAACATAAAAGGTGGAAACTTTTCGTTTTGTTACCTTAACAAAGCTGTGATTCCCGTGTACCTTCAGTTTTCCATGAGCTGGCCTCAGGCTGCAGAGCGCCTGCATCACGAGGCTCTCAGTGTAATCATCAGAGAGCCATTGCATTTCTCAGTGTTTTGCTGCAACTGGAAGATTAGTCACTGCTGCTTTTTTAGAAGCAACTGTTGAAAATAGCTTTTTTCAGCATTGGAAAAATGTGCTTGTATATACTGAATAATTTCTCTGCCTTCAGACTGTGTTGGCTGCTTTGCTTTTATTAATCAGAGGGGAAGTTGGAGTCTTGTATGAGTAGTTTTTGATTAATGTATGTTGGCATATAACATCATGTTTATTAACCAGAAATAAAGTGTAAATGTGTGTGTGTGTGCATCAGCTGAAGAGAATGGTCTGAAAAGCGAATCAAATAATTGCACTTATCCCCGTGGACCAAGACATCAGGTTTTGGTTCCCCCCCACAAATTTGAGAAGCCGCAAAAAGTGCTCAGAAATCTGCATCACCTGCAGCTTACGTTATGTTTACTCTGTTCAGAGGTGTTCAGAAGGTCTTGAATACTTGAATATTGCATTAGAGATTTCCTGGTTTGGAGGATTGAGATGGGAATGGTGTGAGGTGTTTCTTGTTCTGAGCTGTTCCTGAGGGCTTCAGCGATGGGTAGAAAATTAACACTGTAGGTGCTGTACACATACAGCTGTATGTACCTGTTTCCACCTTCTTTGCTGATGAGGAAAGAGAAGGAGGAAGTTTCAGCCTGAGCATTAAATCCCAGGATCTGAAAAACTGTCAGGGGAGGAACTCTGACATTATTTGTCAGCAAAACGATGAAGGGTGGTGTGGAAATCAATGAGAAGTAAGGATATGAAGCCCCAGAGTGTCACTTTTTACTGTCACTCTCCCTTTCTGGCTCTGTTGTTGCTCTGGACTCCAGTTGCTGACTTCTGCTGTTCTTGTGTTTCTTCCTTGCTGTTCCTTGTAGTGAAATATTCTTTGTGCACATTTAAAAATTTGTCCCTCAGTTCTGTTGCCTCAATCTGCAATTCCAGTTTTCTTTTCCTTTGCTTATTACCACTTCAGGCTTAATTTTAAATACAAGTTGTTTGTTTTTTTTTAAAAAAAAGTTCATTTCCTCTTTCCAGGAGGAACAGTCCTGGATGTTTCCCATTCCACTTTTTACTTGTAGGCAAACTGCAAAAACTAAGCAAGAAGGAAAGCATGTAGCCAGCCTATTGCTGGGAATATGGAATGTGCCTGGAGGAAGAGATATGTGTACAAGATCAATACATTTTTTAACCAAAATACTGTTGCTTTTAAAAGAAATACTGAAGTCACTTTTCAATATACACTTTAAATCTCTAATGCTTGAAAATATAAATGCTTTTGGACCTGAATGCTGCCTGAAGGAACACAGCATCCTACATTCCAGTTTTTAGGGCCTGTCCCTGCAAACAGGGACAAGGCAGTGTGTGTGGGGGGAAGTGGGGCCTGTGGATGAAGAAAGTCCCATTTAATTATTTTGCCCCGCTGCTCCTGTGACGTCTGTGCAGGAAAAAACCCCAGATGCCAAATTCTTTTGGAAGAACATATCAATGGATGCTTTCACAGCGGGTGTTTTGACTAGCAGGTGGTAGAACATTTTAATTTTGTTTATGAAGGCTCAAATTAATTCATAAGCACGTGCATGCTCCCTTATATTTTTAAACAAATCTCTCTGTATGATCAAGCCCTCAGTTTTTCAGTCTTTTGATTTGTGGCACTTCAAAAAGTTGCGCTGCAAGTAATCTCACAAATGAATCTAATATAAACTTGGTGCTTGCCAAGTTCTTTGTTTTAGTTGGATGCCTGTTGCAAGGTGCTTCCTGAAAATTTTATGAGAAGTGTAAGAAATTTGACTTGTAAATTTCAGCCTTATTTAAGATAAAGAAAAATCCTGCTTCCCAGAGGAGAAATAAGCACGCAAAGGGAAGGCATGGTTTTATGAGATTCTTCCAAGTATGAGAATGGGAATGAGCTTGAAGTTGAACCCTTGAAGGATGTGCACCTTCTTGCCATATAGCAAGACAATAAAGCAAAACTCTCATTTTCTGTTTGAAGCTAAATGTTACTCCTCTGCTGGGGTTTGGTGATTCACTTACATTTTTCTTCTTCCCCCCTGCCACTGATTCTTTTGCTTTTATAATTATTCCTTAGGGTGAAAAGTTTGGCCCCTTTGCAGGGGAGAAGCGAATGCCGCAGGAACTGGATGAGGACACAGACTGCAGGCTCATGTGGGAAGTGAGTAAAGTGACATCATCACACCTCGCAAAAAGTGTTCTCAGAATTAAGATTTACTGTAACAAATCCTTTCTATTTTGTTTCATAAAGATCTTGTAGTGAGATTTAGTAATTTTAAATTATGCTGCCTGGGTGGTATTGATGTCTTTAAAACTAAAGAAAAGGCAAATGATGGTTTCTAATCAATGAAATGTGAAAAAACATCAAGTCAAGCCAAATACAAATATAATAACACTGTGGGAAATCATTAAAACATATGAAAATAATTAGAAAAATTAAAATAATTTGAATTGGGAAGCAGTTTGTAAGTTACAGAGATACTGATTTATGCCAAATGAACAGGTACCAGCTTATGGCTTCCTCCTGCTGTCATATGAAACATTTCCTGGTGTGGCACTTGTGCTGGGATTTGGCAGACTACATTAGTGAACTTTTAAAATCTTAGCAGTTTTTAATGCAATGAGTCGGTGTGAGGTCTTCAGCAAAATAGAAGCCTGGTGCTGTGGGCAGCTTTTTGTTTTTTATATGCATTAGGCAGGAACAGCAGTTTATACACTAGTTCTTGTAATTAGGTACATAACCTATCCTAGCTCCTGTGTGTGCCTGAAGTGAAACCTGAGTTTACTAGCTGAGGAGATGACACTGACTGAAAAATACTGACAATAGCAACATTTCCAACTTGTTAAAAATGCCTTCTTTCTGCTGCCTCTGTTCTGTCTTTGTAATCTTTATTTACTGCTGTAGCTCTTCGAGCAGAATTTCTTTTTTCTTCTTTTCTTTTTTTATCTCAGCAAAGCAGTTTCTATTGAATTCACATTTAGTCCTCTTTTAGACTGAGGACTAATTTCTTACTTTTTTACCTTTCTGTGTTTAGAGGTGGAAGGAGGACTGTTACTGCACAGTACAAAAAAAGCTTATATCTGACATCTGGCTTAAAGTGCTATCAGTGCATTTATCACAAAATACATGTTTGTTTGAAAAATCTCTGGCATTAACCTCACTGAGCAGCTTATGAAGAGAGCAGAGTAGTGATGCAGCCTTAGCAGAGCTGCAGATGGATTCCACACACTAGAATGATGACTGAGAGAATGTTAAAAGCCGTCTCTTTTTACCCAAGCTCAGTATTAAGTATCGGGAGTGGTGAAATATTCCTAGGTGAGTGCTAACTCCAGCCTGTGTAGCCCTGTCTTCTGCCTTTCCCTTGTCTATTTCAATCTAGAGCTGTGCCCCAGATGCCCTTTCCTAGAGGAGAGGTGTGGACAGTTTGTTCCCCTTTCCCTTTTGGGTTATGTACTCAGAGCAACCAATTTCATCCTCTTTGTTCCCAGCTGAAGACAGAGCAATACAATGTGCTCTTATTACAGATGTTTGCAGAGTACAGTACATGTTCATTGTGCCCTGGCTCACTTGGCTCTTCCTGATGTTTCTGCAGGTTGTTTGAAATCAGTAAAATGCTTCTGCTAGAGCAAGGTTTTCAGAAGAGGCAGTGGGTAGATTACAGCAATGAGAAGGCCTTTAGGTTTGTTGGAAAGCTTTATGATTTTCCAGGTTCCTTACTGCTCACACTTAAATGAGATTTATCTGTTTCTGCACGACAGAAAAGCAAAGGCAAATCCACGTATTTGTTAGTGACACTAATGTGACCCCATTGACAACAAATCAGAAAATGAAGTTTTTATGAGCTGTTTGAAAATCATTTCATAATATCTTACGGTAACCTAGTTTTGAAAGCCTTGAAAAGATTCCTGCATACCAAATTTTATGACTTCCTGAAAATTTTAACCCAAGTTGTTCATGTTTAATGAAGTTGATCTGAACATGAGCTTTTATAATATAGCTTAAATCATGCTGGGAGTAGTCTGAAGTTGAAAATTGAGACCAGGAATGCAGAAAGTTAGGACTTGAACAGCCCAAGTAGATGGTTATTCCAGAGCCTGTGGGAGGCATGCACAGAAACTGGCCAAGTCTCTATGTAGCCAGCTGTACCAAAGATATAAAAAATAATTAATTTGAAGGCTAATGGAGGGAGGCACACTAAAGCCTGACTTCACAGTCTGATGGCAGTCAAAAAAATAGAAAGTTTCCAGAGAGAACACCTTCAGAAAGAAGGCTCAAGCAGTTGAGGCTTTCTGTAAGTCAAGGAAAAAAAACCGGGCATTAGCGCAACTTGTTTTCTTTCCTTGACACGTGATGCCTGGGATCCAGGCTTCAATTTTATGGAATATTTTTCTGTGAGGAAGTTTGCCACATGCATTTCTAGTTGTGCAGAGTGGTGCTCTGTGATGTGGTCTGTTTTGATCAAGCCATTCTCTTTTCTCCCAGACCGGCATTGTGAGTTGGCATCTTTAAGGCATCACGTTGAGACAGAATCACACGCGTTACGTTTTCTTTTGGTCTCAGGGAAAACGTGGCACCCAAAAAATTTATTGAGCCCAATGATTTTGTTCAGTTAAATTCTGAAGATGTTAGAGTTTCTCTTTAAATTAAATGTAGCGGGATGCCATTACTCTGCCTGTAACATGCATAGTTGCGAAGACATCAAAAGGTTTATACTTGTTCATTCAACAGATTCTGGGGAAGTGGAAGATTCCAGCAGGTGGGAAGCATCCATGATCTTGCTGTTATCTTTGTGAAGAGCTACAGGCTGAAATGTTTTATTTATGAGTGGTATGAAAGGAAAAAAAAATAAAAATCCCCAACAAAGCTGTGGTAACCATTTAGTTAAGAGTGATAATAAAAAGCCAAGAAATGTCCAAGTGGCTGTGTGCTTTCTCTTTCTTTCTGTTAAAAAGAGAAATCTTTTTAACAGATTTAAAAGTTTAATCTTGAAACATCTTCAGTTGTCCCCCAGCGCTCTGAGCGTACTGGTGAAGGACACAGCTCATTGCTGGTGATGAATTGACAGTTTTGATCTTACTTTTAGCAATCCGATAACACCTTGATCAAATACTTCTTTGTGTGTTTTAGTAAACTTGGCATAGCAGCTTTGAGCTGTGTGTATTTGCTGGAGAAGCAAGTGCTTCAAGGCAAGCAGGAAATCATCTTCAGGTATTAAAAGTTCACAGACATTTTTGCTCTGGAGGCTCAGATGTGCCTTTGTGAGGGGAAGATATCAGTTCATGTACGTATGTCCAGTTCCTTTTCTTCATTATCCTTAACCAAGAAAGGGGAATTCATTTCACTCCTGTTGGATTGTGGCAGGCATCTACTTCTGGTGATGACTTTGGCAAATGTTGAAACAGGGAGGGCTGGAAAGATTTTGTCCTTCTTCAAACACTCTGACATACCATGAAGAAATGTTGGTCAGGGTTGGATGGAACATAATATGCCATGTAATGCTGAATGTTACATATTTCAGGTTGGGTTTCTGTCTATCTGCCAGGATCATGTTTTCTTCATTGTTACATTAAAACCAAAGAGATTAGAAATCAGTCTTTCAATGGAAGCCAATGTTTGTGTTTATTTATATAAGAAAATGAAATGAACTTAGATTTCTGCTGCTTAACTCTCATCACTTTTGCTGTGACAGTTGTTTTCAGTTAAATAAGCCTGCCTGAAAACTAGTGAAGGCAACAGAGAATCTGCTCTTGGCTGCAGCCAGCTTCAGATCAGAGCTGTGGTGTTTAGGATCAAGGTATAAGAAGTCAAGCGCATGAAGCTTGGTGTGTTTTGGTGGCTTTCTTCTTATTTTTTATTTTTCTTCTTTCTTTGATATCTTGCCCATAAAATGTTCTTCTGGCATAGGAAGGCTCTTACACACAAGACATTAAGTCAAATTATGTCCATAGATTCATGGTAAAATAAATCTTAATTAGATGAATTCTGTGTTTGCTGTCAAGGTGAATATAATATTATTGATCTAGTTCTGAACAATATGGTCTTTATTTTTTTCTGTATGAAGTCTACCTTCCCAGTCATTGTTCCTCGAATACTGTTTACATAGAAAACCGTTTGCATTTAAATGTTTTTGGGTGAATCTTTGTTTATTTTTCAATGCTTTTGTTTTTCTCTTTTCTTAAATGATCTGGGCTTTTACACAAATCAGAAATTGGTGTGCTATCTCATCTGCAAGTCTTATGTCCTAGAATTTCAATTTTGGTAAATAATTTTCCAATGGGATAGGCAGATAAATAACCAGGGTGGTTATTAATGTTGTCATAATCAACTCTATTAAAATTTGTTTTAGTCATATTTTTCCATGTTAAATGTATGACTTTGCATTAATTTTAGTGGCTTTTGGAGCAGTCCCATTAATGATCTTTTGGTTTTGGTGATGAGAAGTAAAGTAGCCAAGAGTGTTAATTTCCCATCCTCAGTTACAGGATATATTTAAGATGTTGGAAAACATGTCTTGCTGGGCTGAGACGTTCCTAGTCCAGTCTGAACTTACTGTAGATCACACACGGTTTGCTTAGGGAGATTTGGGTATCATTTCAGAGAAAGGGAAGTTCAACCCCGCTCCTGAAAGCTCCACAGAATATTTGCAGGAGTCTAGGAGTGAGCTTCCTGTACCCTTCTGTCCCTGGCAGGGTCAGGTAATGTCATGCACCAGAAGGAGCTTCATTAGCATGGAAAACTTGCTGTATGTTTTGGCTGAAGGAAAATGGCACATGCTGTCTCTGTCCCTGACTTCTTACTGAGTAAGCAAATCAGGAGTTGCTGCCTCAGGTTTCTTTTGCTGGAGTTATTTTAATGCTTTCTCCAGCAATGTTAAAATGTGAGTTTCTACTCTGCAGTGAGCTCTGTGATGGTCTGAACTCAGGATGCAGAAGTATTGCATCTAGCTGTTTTATGCTACAGCAATAAAGATCATATTTTCAGCTAATCAAAAAAGAAGCAATGCAGAAATCAGTACTTTTCTCTGCATGATTGTTTGATGAACATAGATTTTTCCATTTAGAAATGTTCAGAAAATGGTTTCCAGAAAGCAGGCAGTGAGCTTACTGCCTTCACCAAAAGTAGCCATCTGCTTACTTGCAGTGAAGTTTTGGTCTTCTTTTGCCAGGTGTGCATGGTGTGGCATTTGCAATACACTTGTGAGGATTTAGAAGTAGCATAAGTGACAGATTTGGATGTATTTTGAAAATGTGGGGGTAATTTCATTGCAGCATAAAAGGCTGACAGATGGAGTGGTGCCTGTTGTTGGTGGGCACTGCCACAGCTTAGGTGTTATTTACACCTGTGTGGAGTTTGGTATGGGGGGCAGCTTACACATTGACCAGTTCTGCTCCTGAACTCTTGTTTCTGCACCCTCCTGGTGCTTGTTAATGTGGCATAATTCAAATTGTCCTGACTGGCTTTGAGGTGGAACCTCACCCTGTGTGGTGACAGGGAGCGTAGCGTACTTCATCTTATATTAAAAGCATTGAATTTGTTCAGTGACACCTTTTGTGCTGATTGTCAAGAAGATAATTCTTGGGTTTCAGATACGTAACAGGGATATGCGTATACATTTGAGGTGCTGGTTTTAAGTGCTAGGTTTGGGATCCACTGCCATCAGTTCATTTAGGAAACTCCCTATTCATGCAACCAGAAAAGGATTGGTTCATGGCACCAGTCTAGTCCACGCTGAGTACCGTGTTTTTGCACTTTTTCTTGACTTTTCATGCTCACATCTGTATATTCAACACAGCATTATTTCTTTATGAGGAGAAAAAGGCAGTAGAAAATACAGAATGTTTTTAAGGGATTTATCGTATTCCTTTATTGATAGTTTCCTTATGTGTTAAAGCTCTGCTTCGTGTTTGGCATCCCTTTATGGATTGGCAGAGACTGAAAGCATAACTGAGATGACTGTGTATCACTGAAGCAAATATAAATTACTCTTATATAATTTAATGATCAAGCAAGTAAAGAAAAATTGATGAAAAGTTAGATAGAGTAGTGTATAGTTTTTATAATAGGACCTGGATTGCTTCTCATTCCAACTCAAGATTTGATGTAAGCCTTTATAGGTTGTATGTGGTGGGCTCCTGTAACTTGTGCTTGGGTAGCTAAAGCACAAAGCCTCTGTAGAACTGGGTGATTCTTACCGTGTCACAGAATGGTTTGGGTTGGAAAGCACCTTAAAGACCATCCAGCTCCAGCCCTCCTGCCAGGGACAGGGATGCCACTCATTAGATCAGGTTGCTCAGGGCCCTATCCCATCTGGCCTTGAACATTCCCAGGGATGGGACATCCATGGCCTCTCTGGGAAGCCATTAGTGTCAGATAATATTGTTTCCAGATGCATTTCAATGTGTAGGTTTGACACTTCTCACTGTGGTTAATCCATGTGTTGGAAAGTTGGAGCTTTTAAAGTTTGAATGTTGGCACCTTTTTGTGATGTGTCCTTTTTCCTTCAGAAGAGCAGTAATGAATTTTGAAGATCCTAACTTGTTTGCAGAACTACAGTAATTCTTTTTTTTTTTTTTCTTTCTTAATCTGAGAACAACGTGCTGTCACCAGCTATTATTGTAATGGAATACGGTTTTTGTCTTTTTAATAATGCCCTAAACGTTTAGGTAATTGAAGCAGTCGTACTGAAGAAATACAATATTGCATTCTATTAGAAACAAATATAGCAAGAATGTGAGCTATTTATATACAAAGCCACAAAGGCAATCAAATTTTGGTCTTATATAGCCAAATTCCCTGGCTCTTAGGAAATACCTGCCCTGGATACTTTTTGTTGACAGATGGAAAATAAAATCCATTCATTATATAAATAAATCACATGGAATAATAGTGTGGCTCCGTGACCTTTTTGCATGGCTCTCTGTTGTCTGGATCAGTGGAGATTCAAGCAATCTATTATTTAAAATTAAACAAACAGGGGATTTTTTGGCAGTGACAGATATATTTGTATAGCAGTATGTGTTTTGAGGGGGAAGAATGACTTAGTTAATATTAAGTTTTTATTTCCATTATCTTCCTTTTTTTCAATGTAAGTTGGAATTATGTCAAAATTGTAGCAATCAGATGAATTTTATGGATCTGTAATGGTAGCTGAAAAGATCTAGATAAGGAGATGGGTGTATCTTGTGCGAACAATTCTTTTTTTAAAGTGGTTTTTTTCACTGAGTGGACAAAACCTGGACATACTTGGTTTTTTAATTTCAATTTTGCTTGGGTTTTTTTTGTTTTGTTTTTTTTTTTTTTAATGTTTCAGGTTCGTGGGAACAAAGGCGAGGTCCTTTATGTCCTGGATGCCAGCAACCCACGCCATTCGAACTGGCTGCGGTTTGTCCATGAGGCTCCATCCCAGGAACAGAAGAACCTGGCAGCCATACAGGTAGATTTGGTGAATTCCTACCATTCACTTTCTGTCACTGATTTATTAATTTGATCTCCTCGTTGGTCTTCGTGTCTAGTAATAAAATTGCAAGGTCTGAGAAAAGTAGCGAACTGCTTTTCTTTTTCTGCCTTTCTTTTTAAAAGAGAACTCTTGTGCTTAAGATGATACCACAAATAAGAGTGGTAGGATGAAAGACCAGAGAAGTCCTTGGAATCTGATGCTATTTGAAAGGTTTAAGGGCTAATTATTTAGAGCCCTATATGTGTTTCATACCAAACTTGGGTGTGGGCCTAGGTGTGTGTAAAGCAGAATCATGCATTTACATTGTGGTTCAATAAAATGAACAATATCATATAATGTACATAACACATTATTATATAATTAATTATGAAAGTGTAACAGGTTTGAAAGGAAGCATGGTGCTGAAAATATTTAAGTAGGAAACAGAAAATTGAACAATCTAAATATCTGATAGGATGATCACGTCGTGCCTGAGGATGAATTAATAAAAAAGGTAATTTTCTTGTCTTTGCTGTTGATCTGAATTTATCCAGCTTATTTTTTCATTTTTCTAGCTGTCATTTGCAGCACTCTGTGGTAATGAGTTCTGCCACTTCAATTATGTTAAAATATGCTTCTGTTTTTCTTCTAGACACTCCTTAATTGCACTTTATTTCCTAATTCTTGTATAACAGTGAATAGTTACTTTATTTTTCTATGCCATCTTTGATTTTATGAAATTCTATGCTTTCACTCTTATTTGACAGCTCTTCTCTCAAGCTGTAGAGTCTTAGTCTGTTTAATTGCTCAGTTTTGGAAGCATTCTGTGACTTTACAGGATACAACAGAGACAGGGATACCTTTCCAGTTCCAGCTGTTGTCCTTTGGGGGATTACTAAAAAAATTAGCTCTCTGTTTTTTGTTTGTTTTTTTTTTAACAGCTCAGCTTCACAGTAAATTAATTTCTTCCACTTCCACATAAGTAAGAATTATGTGACTCTGTAATTTTTCTTTCTTAAAATGTATACTTTACAAAATGTCATTTCAGGCTAACTTAAGGTATTTGCTGATATAATCCAAATTGGCAAACAATTAGGAAAAGGAGAATTATTTATCAGCATTTGTCAAAATTACTGTTCTGCTTTTTCATCATGAGATGATTTTTTTTCCACCAAGGATTAGTCTGACTAAAGAGTTATAGTTTATTTTGAAGCCAGACAAAAAAAATTTTGGTTTTCCTGTGCCAAAAACCCAAAATTTCATTTCTTATTAAATTTGTTGTCCTTCTTATGGTAGCAGATATGAAAGTCTCTCATACAGGAGTTGTGATTAGCACCTCATCAGTGCACAGTCATTGTTAGAAAATGCAAAGTAAGGCTCACAAGAGAGAGCAGTGTGAACAATTCATGTTCATTATTATCTTTCCAGTAAATGACCTGAACTTGTGAAATAGAAGTTTTAATGGAATATCCAGTGCATACCAGTGGTATGGAAAAGTATTATAAGGAAAATGATAGAAACAAATAAAAATCTGCTAAATTATTTCATAAGGTTTTTGAGGACCTTAAATCCTGTCCTAACACAGAATATTCAGATGGAAAAATATTCTGGCCTTCACTGGGAGCTGTTACTGAAAACTGCAGTGTGGAGAAATGTCAGAATTGCTGTGCTAGTTTAGTGTTGTGTTCTGTTTAGTCTCACATTTGTGTCTCAGAGGTTTTCTGCCTTGCCATGCAATATAACTCCATAGGAATAGATCAGGAGAGAGCTGAGGCTTCTGGATCTTGCGTATGTGTGCTGTGTTTTAGATGAGGTATAATCTGAATTCTGGGCTGTGTGTGAAATCATCTCCACCTATTTCCTGGATTGCAGTTTCTGCCCTCAGACATTTCCTGTATTGGTTTTACCTCTGCCAAAGTTGACATCCTGGAGCTTCAGGGAGAGTGGGAAAGGCAATATGCTTGTTTGGAGAGGTAGCCAGGGAGAAGTGGCAGAACAGGTAGGCTGAAGAGCTGTTTTGCTGCCAGGGAGTCAGATACAGAGGGAAGTCAGGTAACACTCTCTGGGCACAGAGGCAAGGTGGGTAAGGATTAGAAAGGCTGGGTTGGAGCCAGCTGCTCAGGCTCTGAAGGGTGGAAAAGCCCTACACTCCCTCAGGTAACACAAGACTGTGTTTTAAATTTCCAGGAGTGATGACAAGTGTTTTATGCTTTTGGATGAAAGTGTGATGGGCTGCCAGTGGTTCTGTGTTCCCTCTTGCAAAGCAGATAACGAAGGTGTGTAACTGTATGGAAAAGCCAAAAGTCTGCATTGAAGAGGTACCTGTAGTGGACCAAAAAGGAGATAGCAAGGGCTGTTGGAACTGGAAAAGTGTGTTTGCTGAGCAGGTCTGTGTGGCTTATAGTGTAAAAGACGACAGTGAAGGCAGAGGTGAGAAGAACATAATTGAATGGTAACCCAGGACTAACATGAAGGGAGGTTGTGGTGCCACCATGATGAGCAAGCACTTGGAGTTTTCTCCCAAGGACCATTGTGGTCTGCTGCAGATGAGTGTTAGGAAAACAGCCAGCATGGTCTAAGCACACAGGCCAGTGGAATGGCTGCAGATGTGTTCTTAGAAACAGGAGGGTTATTAAAATTATTTAAAAGACTGTTTACTGTGTCTGCATGTAGATTAATGTGATCCATGCAGGTGGTGCTGGTGGAGTAAATTCTTTTGTGGTTTCTGGAGGAGCTTCCATTGCTTTTGCTCAAAATGCTGCCTTGAGGAGCTACTACAGCAAGTGGGTCTATCTTGATTAATTAGTGCTCTGAATACCTGGCTATTAGCATTTGTTTGGATGGAAAAGCCAAACAAATTAACCTTGGAGGAGAAATTAGTTTAGATTGGGCTGGCAACAAAGCTGTTTTCTTTCCAATGCAAATGTAACCCAGAGCACTCAAACATTGACAGCTCCTAGTACTTGAGGCTTCATTTTGGCCTGGGATACATGACTTTTCCTTTTTTTTCTTTCAATCTTCAAATTTTCAAAATCCTTAATTTTAGAACTATTTTCATTATTATTTTTGATAATCCAATCATAGACTGCTTCTCTTCATGAGGTTGTCTCACTTTTAGAATAAAGTTGTCCTAAACAGTGATGTATTAGAGATTTACCCCAGTGGTTTTATCCTGTCTGTGTGGAGACTGAGTGTAGAAAGACTTTATACTTTTCCTCATGTCAAGAGGATTTGTTTTGACTTTAGACTGTACTAAATTAAAGGTTTCTGCAACTTGACAGAGACATATGAAACCAAGCAAGCTGTAGATGTGTACAGAGGTTAGGTTGGTGTGCTGATAGATATCTGGACTGCAGAACAGATCTTGAGGAAAAAAAAAAATCATAACTTTTTGTTTTTCAATGCTGCTGTTGAGATAAGGACAGAGAAGCGGTGC
Source organism: Cyanistes caeruleus (assembly GCF_971803275.1). Lineage (NCBI taxonomy): Eukaryota > Metazoa > Chordata > Aves > Passeriformes > Paridae > Cyanistes > Cyanistes caeruleus. Next base: position 78,797,660 of record NC_141705.1, read on the forward strand.
ATCCTTGAAAGTAGCAGCTGTATCAAGTCTACTGAATTAAGTAGGTTTCACTCCTGTGTGACAGTATCTTGTGTAAAATATAACAGACCTTCTGCAGCTCAAGGAATGCTACATCCCTGTTGACAGTTTAAATTAATCTTAGCGTATTACAAAAATTAAAAATCATTATCTTGTCCTTGCTCAGAGGAGCTTGTTACAAAATATATGGCTAGATAGATGCAGGGCAAAGAAGCCTCAGTTAACTTTTCTGGGTGTTAACCAGATAAGCTTTAAGATTTATGATAGGACTTGGGAGTCTTCATTGCATAAAAATGAGTCTCCTTCAGTGCTTCGGGCAGTACCTGAAGAATTTGGTTCACATATAGAAAGAAAAAGGTATCTCTATCTTACAGAAGATGAGTTTAGGGGACAGATGTATGGATTCCTCCCCACACCCCGTAGTGCTAGCCTTGGTAATATCAGTGAATTCTTGTCAAAGCACAAAGTTGTTAGCTTATGTAGCTATTTGGAAGCTCATCCAGGCATTATCAAGAAGCTTTTGGAGCTTATGGTTATGTAGTTTGTGCTGTTGAGCAGAATCAGGGCTGGATCCTTTGGCCTTTTGTGGATCTGCACTGATTTAAACCAGCACAGGGTTTAAAGTGCGTTTTCCAGATGTGCCTGCCAATTTGATAGTGGAGATAACTGACTAGGGGTGAAAGCCTCCAGCGAGAAGGCTGGGAATCTTAAGGAGAGAGAAAAAGAGAGAAAATAACACCACATAAACAAACTGCTGAAAGCTGTGTTAGAATTCCTGCAGTCAGCTGGGGAGAGAGATAAAGCTGTGCTGGTTATCTAAATTCTGCTTTTTCCTAATCCTCAAATATTTCCTTTTCAAACCCTGAAGTTGTTGTTGAGTGTGGCTGGAGATGACTTCAATGCCACCTCCACCTTGATCTAAGCTACAGGAAATAGTGAAAAAGCCTCACAGGTGAGGTAGGGGAATATTCCCAAAATAGCAGAACACAAATGCACCCTATCCATGCAGCCACACTGGGAAAGAAATCTTAGCAAGCCTGTTGTAGCATGGTGATCTCTGAGGAATGGAGCCAACCCTTCTGTGGCTGAGGGGTAACATTAGTTTAGCATCTCATACTTGTTTTTTTTTGTCTCCTACTCTTGTTTTTCTGACAATTATTTATTGCTTCTACTTCCTATTTGTTTCAGGAAGGGGAAAATATTTTCTATCTGGCTGTGGAAGATATTGAAACAGACACAGAACTTCTAATTGGGTACTTGGACAGTGACATGGAAGAAGAGGAGGAGGAAGAGGAGGAAGTAACAGTTATCCAGGAAGATGAAGACAGTGGCAACAATAAAGAAGTGCAACCAGCTGCTGAAAAGATTGCAGGTGAGCAATATGTAAAATGTAGGGTAACTTGAGAGCTTAAAAGTGGTAATGGAGAATGAGAACACTAACTGTATAGGACTGGGGAACTGGAAGGTCCCCAGGGTTTAGTCTGAGTTCTTGCATTATTTTTATCTCTTTATTTGGGTTTGAGTTGAGCTTCTTTGCCTTATAAGGAGCAGCCAGTCTTGTGAATTACTGAGTGAATGAGTGAGCCTGGATTTCTTAAATGGTAACCCTTAATTTTTGAACTAAAGACTGAGTTTGTTTCACCTGACACACAGGCTTACAAATACTTAGCTTTTGCTCTGAGAGGGATAGTTTCCTTCTTACTTAGATGGGAGAGGATTAAAACTTCCCATAAAGCTATTCAGCCAATCCTAAAGTAAGATGTCTAGGAAAAGGAGGGTGAGCTGAGCTGTCTGGGGAATTCTCAGCATCTTTGTCAAAGATCAATTTATGAAAGACTAATTGCACTGAGGTTCTAATTGAGTTGAATGACTAATTTGGGCCAGCAGTCCACACCCATGTTAAAACTTCCCATCCATTTTCAGTAATGTAATCCACTTAAAATAGGCTGCCTATAATCCCTTCAGAGATCTTGTCTTTTGTGAGTTTCATGCCACCATTTTGCATAATCTGTTTCTGGCAGAGAGTCTCTCTCTTCATGTAACCAAAAAACCTGGGGCCTACTCCTTTACATCGGTTTTGCTTCCAATCATGCAGATCCTCTCACCTGTAAACAGGACCATGCATGCCCAAACTGTGAGTCCAGTTTTGCCAGCCAGGAGATTCTAGCTGAGCACCTGCAGACTTTGCACCAAAAACCCAGTGAGGAAAAGGAATTTAAGTGCCGAAATTGTGGAAAGAAATTCCCTGTTAAACAAGCTCTACAAAGACAGTGAGTAGAAACAGGAGTGTTTTTTCAGGGATCATTTAAATCACATTCATTCAATCCTTTATTTCTCTTGCCCTAATCACAAGCTAAGGTTTAGTTTTTATGCATCTGTATTTTTACCCTTACCCTTTGCTTTAATCTTTTAATGTCTTAATTTCTCATATTTGTTGTAGAATTCAATGGGAATTGCAGAATTACTGACAATTTTTTATGTGTTAAATTCATACTCTGGAGACCAGACGAGAGCAGCAGTTTGGTGCAGCATTACTGGTCTCCATCAGTGGGACATTTAGTAGTTTAGGAGGTGTAATTTTCAAGCTGTGGATGCTGGTACAGAATTAAAATCAGATTTAAGGGGGGAAAAAGAGGAAAACCAGTGCTTCATGTTTGCTTAATTAAATATTTGGGTGATGAAAAACAAAATAGAAACGTGAAAGATGTGAGATTTAAGAACATGTCTTTGGTGTCCTTGAGAATGTAAATATGCAGTTTTGTAGTTAAAATCATATATCTTAGAATTATGCTTCTGCACAGAAACATAACTGGTTTTCTTCTGTTGTTTACTATGTATTTTCTTACAATTGGATAGATGTATTACTTTTTATTATAATTTAATTACAGATTGTTAGCCTATTTTTTGTAAAGCTATATATGTTTATAGCTAGTGCAAGCCTGTGTAAGTTGTAGAATGTTGCCCTTACTTAATTTTATTGCTTTATTTGTCTCTTAGTGTCCTGCAGTGCACAGAGAATATCAGCCCAGGAGACTCCTCAAGAAGTTTCCAGTGCTCTGTTTGCAATAGTGCCTTCAGCTCGGAATCGAGGTTTTGTGTCCGAGTTACAGGACTGCTGTCATGTCCTTGCTGGCCTTCCTTTGCATGTTAGCTTTCCAAAAGCTTGGTAGTGTTTGGGAACCCTAACAGGGCAAGGACTCAAATGCTTTCAATTCCTCTCTGCTGTAAGTAATGCATGAGGTGGCCTTGGAACTCTGCACTGCAGCATGTGTTCAGCTCTGAGTACTTGCTACAGCTCTGGTTTCTGGAGAGCACTGCCTGATGTGGGTTTTTGTTTTCTGTCTTTGCTGTCCTGTGTAGTTATGAGCAGCACAAGGAGGCGTGCAGAGGGGATGCCAGGTTCATATGCAAGGCAGATAGCTGCGGGAAGAGGTTCAAGAGCAAGGATGCCCTGAAAAAGCACAAAGAAAATGTTCACAGTGGTAAGAAAGAATTTAATGTTTCTTCAGGAAAAAAAAACAAACCCAATATGATATGCTCCTAGCCATAAATTTGCAAATCAGAGTAAACATTGTCTTTGGTTTCTTTTTTGATGGATTCATTTGTATCAAATAGAAGATTAAGAAGTAACTTAATTGCAAGAGTTACTATTCCTCCCCCCCAAGGAGAAATTACTGTAGGCCACCTGAATCATTAATCTCCTGCAGAAAATGTAATAGGAATCTTGAGAAGTTTAAACTAGGCAAAGAGTAGATGAAGCAAAATGTTTCAGTAGTGAGGAAAATCTACTGCTGGTGGCACAAACTGCTACAGGAAATGAGGAGTTCTTGATTTTTTGGTATTTCCAGGACACAATAGGATGTCTTTTCTTTGCCTAATCAAACGATTAAGCTTGATGAGGATTGCATAAAATCCTATAACATCTGTTATGCAGGAAGCCAGACCAGGCTATCCACTGGTCCTCTTAGGCCCCAATGTTTTCATATCTGTGTGCTGTGAGTAATTTCCCCTGAAACTTCACTCTCTTCTCATGAAAAGGCAAAATAGCGCTCTCAGGTCCACAACACAGATCTCAGTTTTGGCATTCTGCACTCTCTCTGTATTTTCCCTCTCTGTGTCAAAGGAATATCGTTATGTGTGGGGGCAGCAGAATCCCAGAGCGCACAGAAAACAGTCTTCAGTTGATGCTGACAGCACTGAGATGATTTTTAGGATTTTCAGTCTCTAAACTCTTGCAGCATAGCGAAATCTTTCTGTAATCATTCTTAAAAGAGATTATCTCCTTTTTTTGGTATCAGCAATATTTTTTTTCATCCATGATCACTGTTATGTTTAGGCTTAGCTTTTGTCAGTTATCTAGTGGGATATGAATTCCACACTGAAGGACTAAGTGTATTCCTGTGTTGTGTCTATTTGTGTATATAAATACTTGTGTTAAGTTTTATAAATTTTTACTTTTTACTTTATAAGTTTTTACTTTTATAATGTTCTGCTGTAGTATGGATGTGTTTTACTTAAGCTAGGAACTATCCTGCATGGGCATTTTAAATTATAAACAAAGAATTGGGTTTATGGTGGCTTTGTGGGGTATTAAAATGAGTCTCTAAAGGTAAGTAATAGATAAACTCAATTAAGTGTTCTGTGATTTTTTTAAAGCAGCTGTGAAAAGGGGAGGAAAATGTCTGGTAACTGACCTCTAGCTTGTTTTGTAGTTTGCATTTTAGACAAGAATTGAATTCATGATCTGGTGCTAATACGATTTCCCTGTTTTGTTCCATTAAAGACCATTAATGATATTTTATATAGTAGGACACTTAATGCTTTCTAAATAAACAAAATTGGTAAATAGTTTTGACTTAAGTGTGAGGTATTTTTTGGTCACTGCTGCTCTAACTCCTGTATTGATTTCTGGATGAAATGAACTGTTCAATTGCCAGGCAAGCTGCTCTCAGTTGTGAATTGTGCTCTTCATGTGGGATTGGTGCTGTATGATAACATCTATTTGAAAGGTTTTTTTCTTTATTGTTCTGGTTTTCTTAATTTACATTCCACCAGTGACTGGTTTGTTGGACACCCACAGAGAACTCCTGATACAGAGCACTTTGAAGATGGGATACAAATGTGAAAATCTTATGTCAGTCAAGTGACCTGTGAAAAGTCACAGGCTCAGTGGAAATATTTAGGTTCTTTCTTAGCACTTCCTCTTTAAGATGTTGGTGGTATTTTGTTTCTGTTTCAGGAAATTCTAGGAAGAAGCTGATGTGTTCAGTGTGCAATAAGAAATGTTCCTCAGCAGCAAATCTCCAGGAGCATCGAAAGGTCAGTGAGATGAAGGCAGACTCACAGCAGGCACTGACTTCCCTGAGATGTGAGGCTGTGCTGCTCACGTCACTTGAGAGCTGCTGTAATGCAAGCCTTTGGGTGATCTCTTTCATGGTTGCAAAGCCAACCTGGTTTCGTGTGGATATTTATTTTTGTAGTCACACTTGCTCAAGCCAAATATCTCCCTGAAGTTTTCATGCCTCTCTCACCAAATGCTGATATGTTTGTGCACTCCAGCGTTAAGTCAGAGTTGCTGTTCCTCAGCATTCTTAAACACTAAGTGTGTTATGTAATCATAGCATACATACAGACTATAAAATAGCTTCATCAGCCTTCAACTCTTGTACAAAGCACAGTGGTTTTCTTAGTGCTTTTTGAAATACCACTTAGGAGAGTTACTTCTATTGTAGTTATGCAGTAGTAAAAGAATTCTCCCTCAAACCCAGATTTTTAATGTTTTTTGTTTATGCACATAATCTTTTATAACCAGAACAGGAGGGGTTAACAGTTGGAAAAGCATCCTTTGGAAATAAGGGTGTTCGTGTAGAAATACAGATGGACTCTGAATATGAGATTCTGAATCCATTATACCCAAAGGAAGTCCCTGCAAGATTAATTTGATAAATCACTAAAACCCAGGAGAATCTGTTTTTGCAAAAAGCTGCATTGTACTGTTTATCAGATTAACTGTAAGTCTTTAATAATGCCCTGGTTATAACCTGAATTCATTGAGGATATAAATGATATCAATTAAAATATGTTGTTGCAAAGGAAATGGTGGGGCCCCTCCTTTTTAATTTGTTTTTCTCCTTGCTTGTGTTAGTATGCCCCACACTTCTTGTCTAATGAGGCTATATTTTGTTATCATGGTGTGCCTTGCCATGTGTTATTACAAGTTTTATACATTGGCACAGGTTTTGCACGTCAGACCTTTCAAATGCAAAATATCCTGGTTAGTTTGTCCATTTTATTAAATGTTTGTTCTGTTTCAGTAGTTGTAATTCTGGACACATTGTGACACACAAGTTTCTCAAATATGATTGATTGTGTCAGTTGAGCACTTACCTTAGGAATCACCATGGAGATTTTGTGCATAAAACTTTATTTGCTTTTCTTGTTTGGCTTTTCTTTTAAAACATCCAGAAAATGGATATTCCAGATTTTTGCACTTATATCAGATAGTGAGAGATTACACATAGTAGTACTCACACTGTTTGCTTGAATTAATTTCCTTTTGTAGGTAGTGGGGCAGGATCATCAGCATTGCGAAGAACATTTGTACAGACAATAAAACCAGTGAGAAAATAATAGGTAAAACCAGGAGAAAAAGACGGATTTGTTACCTCCACCCATTCCCATGTAAAGAAATTAAAAGTAGAGAATAAGAAGGTAAAATATAACAGAAAACAAGCCCAAGTAACAGAAAGAGAAAAGTCTTGATAAACACAGAAAGGAGGTAAAGAGGGTGGCTGTAGGGGATTGATACATGTTCACTTTCTGAAGGCATGATTATTCACATCTGTAGCTTTCATGTCAGATTTAAACTCATTTTTAGCTTTGTGTGTCTTGTGCACTGCTTTTGCCTTAGCTGAGTAACTGTGTTCTGGTACTGATTTCTGAAGTTTGAGTAAAATGCAAAGTTCAATCACTCAACAATGATAATAAGGAGGAGGAAAGTTAATCTTTATAACTTTATAATCTTTATATAATAATAAGGAGGAGGAAAGGGGACTGTTAATCTTCACTGATGCAGATTCCTGCTAAATGTCTCCTTTCAGTATAAGGATCTCATGTTTTGGATTTGAATTGTTCACAGGAACTCAAAGTGAGCAGGTACATGTGAGTAGCAAAGGCTGCCAAGCCTCTCTACTGATGCTCCACTGTTCTGTAGTGGAAAAGGAAGAAACATTCAAACATCCTGGGATTGCTGGTTTCTTTTCCAAGTCAGAGTTGATAGTGCTGCACTTCCAGTGCTTGTCTCTGTCTTCCTGGATGTACAGATGTGGGCTGAGCTTCTGACTCACTGTAGGCAGGTATTTTCCTGGTAAAGCAGCTCATTCTTCTTTTGACAAAGAACATAAAGGACACCTTAGAGTGTAGGGCAGTCAGGCTTTTTTGACTTTGGAAATGCAGGTTTTGCATGTCACTGGTAGGACTGGTTTGTGCTTGTGCCTTTCTGGGTTTCTCAGCAGATTTCTTACGTGAACCTGTACAGTTCCATTCAGCTGCAGTTCTGTCTGCCAAGGGACCAAACCAAGGTAGATCCTACTTTGGTCAGAGTTTGAGAGTGTGTATGAGGAGCTGTTGGGTATTTCTGAAGGTTTTAAACTTCGTAGAGCTGGACAAAGCTCTTTTTGTTCCTGGCAAAATTGGTGTGAGTAGAGTCACACTTAAAAATCCTCTCTGCTTCCCAACCCCTGACCCCTTTTTTTTTACCTGCCATTTCCAAGCATCTCTTTTTGGTTAATTTCTGACCTTTTTGTTTAACACTGTACCGTGTTTTGTTCTACTGGGCAATCTTTGCCAAAAGTTGCTCTCAACTGCCTCCTGTTTTTCCAGCATTTACTCCTAAATGCTGTCATGTGCTGTGATGTTGAAAATACTGCATTTGTAGTGTGAGACAATGCAGCCCCTCCACTGTCTGGCCTCTAAAAGCTTTTAAGAGAAACAGTCCTGCAAGAGTGTGATAGTACTTGTTTTTTAAAATTCTGACAGTTGCTATGAAGTGATTTCTGTATTATTCTTACACGTGTCTTGACTAGAAGTAAGAAATCCTGACAAGTTAGTCTCCATTTGGTTTTTTAATGCTTTCCTAATAATGATATTTTAAATGGATGTGCTAGTTAGAAACACAGGTTATGTAAACTTGCAGTATAGCTGTAATGATTATTTTTTTTTGGCAGTAATGAATTTTTACATTTTGGGAGATGATGTTTTTCACCAAGAGACAAGCAAGGGGGAAATCACAGAATATTCTTGAGTTTTATTATAGCTACTGGCTAAATAAGTACATTCTGTTAGAGAATTTCTGTGTGTGTAACAGGTATGGTCTTGTTTTAGACACACATTTAATTACCATGAAACATTTTGCAGGTCCATGAGATCTTTGAGTGTCAAGAATGTGACAAGAAATTCATTTCGGCAAACCAGCTGAAACGCCATATGATAACTCATTCAGGTAATGTACACAAATGACACTGAGCTGTATGTGTGTGCATATGTATTTCATGTAGGTGGAGTTTCACCTGAATTTGTTTCTTATGGAAGGCTCAATGAAATCTGTGTTGTCCTGAGCTGGGCAAGCCAATCTCAGGTTCCAAGGAAACTATCTTAAGCCAGCTTTTTTCCAAGCCTTCCAAAATTGTAAGTGAAGTGGTGTAGCCTTCTTCCTGCTGCTGCTTTGTCTTTTTGTGTTTTGTGGTGCTAGCTGGGGTAGAGGAGGTCAGTGAGCTGGGGTGGGGCAAAAGGTTGCTACATAGCTTAGACAGGAGGTAAAAAACCAGTGCCTAAGGTTTTACACTGAGAAGAAGAGGCTGGGAGGTGGGTGTGCTGTGTGTCAGTGATCAGTGCTACACTGTTTATCTGTGTTTTTGGGCTCTTAGCTTCTGGTCAGAGGAGAGTAGCTCATGGGCCACCCTATCCACAGAAGTTCCCTTGTGCCAGCACGAGGCCACTGTGAGCAGGGAGTGTCCCATTTTAGGTTTGGCAGTATGGCACGAGTTGGCTCTGCCAGGATTTCTGGTCACTGCAAATATCCAGCGTTTTCTGTGTCCCTCACCAGTGCTTAGAAACATCAAGCAACACAATGGAAACACAAACATTGTTCTGTCAAATGCATTAGCATTTAAACAAATGCAGGTTTTTACAGCTGCACAGGCTTAGAGTTGAACTATTTTCTTGGTATCAGTCCACAGCAAAAGCTCGTTTCTTGTAACATAATCTGTATCTCAGAGGCTCCTGGCTTTCTTTTGACACTTTTGGATGAGCATTAGTGCAGTTAAGTTGCAGTCACCAGTTAAAGGCTTTTTGCATAGCAACTTTTGCGTTTGGAAGCTAATATGTATATTGTTAATTAAGTTTTAAAACATTTAAACTGTCATGGCCCCTTTCACATTTGTAATCTGGAAACACGGTTTTCCTCTTTGAAGTCATTCTCTTTTGATTTAAGCTAATTAATCAGAGTTTAGTTTTAGCAATGAGTATTGCAAAGAATGTGCCAATTTCTTGAGAAACACCATGGCTCATCTTTTGTGAAGTGACTTAACTGTCTAACATAAAGGGCATTAGGTGTCTTGCTAATTGGTTTAATCTTAATTGGGTTGACTTAATTGCAGAAATCTCTCTGAGGAGATGACTGTCTCTGCCTTTCATCTTCTCCCCCTGTATAAACAGGAGATTAAATGTCCCCCACTCATTTTCTGCAGAAAAACGCCCCTACACCTGCGAGGTTTGCAATAAGTCCTTCAAACGACTTGATCAAGTGACTGCACACAAAATAATACACAGTGAAGATAAACCTTATAAATGCAAGCTTTGTGGAAAGGGATTTGCTCACAGAAATGTTTACAAGAATCACAAGAAGGTAAAGCACTCTGCTGTTGTTGTTTACAGGTCTGCCAGCCTCAGATTTGCAGATTTTTTATTTTTTTTTTCTTTTAAGTGGTTCATCGTTAAGCTCTGCCATGCTTATAAACATGGGATTAAAGTATTGGAGAATGTAGTTGTAGTGTTCTTTGTTATATCCAAAATCTCAAAAGGCTCAATCAATTCTAGTAAACAAAAAAGTTAAATAAGCAGAAGTGAAGCACAGTTGCTTGGTTAAAAGCATCAGATAAATCCCATTTTAACTTTTTTGTATTGTTTTTATTTTTTGCTTTCTTTTCTTTTTGTGGTTTTTGGGGTTTTTTTTGAAGTACTAGGTTACCCAGTTAATGTTACTGATTTAAAGATGTCTTCAGGTACATTTTTTTTAATAGTGTATTTGAATAAAACCATGTGTAGTCCTCTTGCAGTCATTGTTGGACTTAGCAGCAGATGCTTTCAAACTGCACTAAATTTGAACTCAGTGCAGTGTTCACATATTAAAACAACACCAGAAGAAAAGCTACCTGAAAAATAGACTCACAAAAAAGGGCTGTTCTGCCTGTGGTGATTGAAGCTCAAATCAGCTTGGCCTAATTTCTGTAATGCCTGTCATTAGTTTTAACCTGGGCTTACATTTCTAACAGCAAGGGTCTATCCAGGACTGCTGTTTCAGAATTACAAGACTGTAGGAAGGAAAAAAAAAAAAAAGAATAAAAACCTCCAACCCTGATACAGCCATAACTCCAAGTTTTTCGCGGTGTGGCTCGTGTTATATTCCATCTGGGAATTTGGCACAGGATCTTTGCACCATCTCTTGCACTTGTAGCCATAAATCATGTAAGAGCAATAATAATACCTCTCACAGGATGAAATGATGATGACTGTCTCAAGCAAGAAAGAGTGCAGCAGCCTGCTGAAGGACAAGATTAGCTCCCGTGCATTGTGTCTGATGTTCTAGACTTTAAGAAAATGGGACAGAACCTTGCAGATTGGATATATTCTGAGGAAAATGGATAAAATATAATCTAGAATGATAGCTCTACATTTTAAATGAATACTTTTTACATGTTTCCTGATGTTAGCTTGCCATTGATGACTGGTGGGGAGTTTGGGTTGAAAGTGGACTTGAGGATTAAGTATGAAGGAGTAAACACTTTGACCCAGTTCCCTATTTAAAGCAGCAGCACTACCAGCAGAAGCAAGGGTTAGAAGCTTCAGTGAATGGGGAGAATATTAAAATTTAGACAGCTTTAGTGGGGACCAAATTTTAACCGAATTCCTTAAAGTATGCTGGAATTCTGCTTTCCTAGACCTGTTTGCACCTAGTACTGGCTGTAAATCAACTCTGCTCTATATTGAGAGAAACTTGTTCCTGTGCTTGCATAAAGATTACCCAAACAGCTGTGACTGTTCACCCATCCACATGTAGGTCTCTAAATACACTTGCTGAGTGAGGAGGTGGGCAGGAGATACAGGAGACCAACATGGATGGCCTGAGTTGCATTTTTAGACACACCTCTTTCCACCAAGGAAACTACAGGAGAGGAGAGGTAGCAGACAGCAGAGGGGAATCTGGATGTGTGTGCACAAAAGCCACTTGTACCATACAATTCAAGGATGTGGTGGTTTGGGAGGCCAAAATAGTTTTGAGTACCATGATTTTGGGAAGGCTATTCCTAGAGAATGAGGACAGCAGTTCTCTTGCTTGTTCACAGGAATGCTGATCCAGGAGCAGTGTAAATGTAAAACTTTATTGTGTTTGATAATTTATTTCTATGTATTTCTTCAGCTTGGGTTTTTAGTGGTTTTTAGATGTGTGTTTCCTGTAAGATGCCTTCCTAGGTTTATTTTCTTTTGGAGGAAGAGAATTGAATTCTGAAAATTTCAGGGTGCTTTTCTGAGCTTCAGGATTAGGCTACTGGGCTAGTAGCAGGAGCATAGGTACCTGCAGTAGGAGTGATGGGCATAAGAGTTAAAAACGCTTAAATCAACAGCATTTAACAGAAAATGCACCTGTAAGTTTGATAGCAGCATGCTTAAAAAACCTTTGGATTTTACAGGAGGTTTACAGCCTTTTTATATATATCAAGAGAGTACAGATACATTTTGTTCCTCTGAATTCTTGATTTGTGTTTCAGATGGAAACTTGTTGCTGTTGTTTCTGTAATTCCTGTGGGGGTTTCTTCTAACCTGATTTCATGCTGGAAGTCTCAGAATAAAAATGGCTCCCACAACGTGTGTTTTTAAACATCTGTGGGTGTCTGTTGGGTCATTTCAAAAGTGCAGAAGGAGAGTAGTTCCTCACATTTCACAGGATTTCACTGGGAGGTACAGTGGAGTTGCCAAGAGCCTATCTGCTCTGTTCAGTGGAGCACTGGGATGTGACCCTTAACTTAGCACTTGTTACACTCTTAGAGCTGCACATCTGAGGCACGAACTGCGGTACCTCTGTGTTCTGCTGCTCCCGGCAACAGGTGCTGCACCGCTCTGCATAGGAGCAGGTGCAAGCTGGCTTTGCCCCTCGCTTGGAGGCTGTAGGAGTTCTGAGATATGGAACCAGCTCAGATGTCCTGTGTGAGAGCTTAGGCTGTGACTTAAATGAACATATGAATAAAGTTCCATTTCTGTGACAAGGCAAGAGAGCAGAACCTGAAATGAAGAGGCAAAAAAGGGATTTTGCTACGGGTAAAAGCAGTCACCTTTCATGCAGGTTAGGCTGGATGAGGGTGCATGTTCCGAGCCTTGTAATGCAGATTACCTCCGTACAAGAGATGTTTTTGCTCCATCTGCTCCTTTGTTGCTATGTACAGAGGATGAGTTCAGAGAACAAAATATGAGGATATGACAGTCAACAGAAATAGGTCATCAGACGCAGGATTTTAAAGGGTTTATGGCTAATCCCGGGTTGTTTGGTCCTGGGGAGCATAATGATTTGAAACAACTGTATTCCATCAGTTTATCTGTTGGGAATAAGTAGCCTTGGGCTGGGCTTAAGCCTCCACAGATGCTGTAGTAGGAAAGGCTGCCATGAAATGCTCCAGAAGAGCACATCCTCAGTTGCTGGGATGATCTGTGTGCCCTTGCATGTGGGTATGCCTAGTTAGGTGATTTTATTTGTAGGGAAGTTAAGATGTGCAGATTAATCTGTGTGTTTTGATCAAAAGATGAGGAGAGTATAAAGGAGATGCTAAGAAGGAGTTCTGTACGAGTCACTGTGCTCTTCAGAACTTGTCACCCACGTGGTGAGTGGGTGCATCCAAACCAGGGCATTTTTTAAATAAGCAGCATGAATTTTTGCGCTCGTGAAAGGTGCCAGATTGACAGCTCTGGAGACTGAACCCTTCTATTTATCCACAGAACAGGTACAGCACAGGCAGCAGCACTGCGAGCTTCCCCACAGTGTCTCGTCAATGTGTCCCAACCCTGTTCTGGAGGAATCCCCTGTTGAGGTGAGAAGGCAGTTCAGTCTCTTCATGTCCTGTCAATCCTTGGCCTCACTGCCAGGGGGGGCTGAGCAGGGTGCCAGCTGTGATGGGAACCTGTAGAGTCTGGACTGGAACTCGCAGCAGATTTCAAGGAATGTGAGATTTATTCCACACCTGTGATGGTCTTCCAGCAGCCTTTTTTTGCTTTCAGTGACTTAGGCTGAGGTCAAGGAATTGGTTTTGAACCTCAGGCCTCCTCATACCATTGCAGGACACTCAGGTTTTGGTGCTGTGTGTATGTGAGAGGACATTGGTGTTAAAATCAAACTGGGTTCAAGGCCCTCAGCCAGCCTCTCAAGAGTTATGCTGTCTCCCCACAGCCCCCTTTATTCCCACAGTTGAAGGAATAGATTAACAGTAGTGTGGATTCTGGACAGCAGAAATAGATTATATAAATATGTACTATGCTAATATTTGCCCTTAGTATGCCAAATTAACTCATTTACCTAATTTCCTGCACACTACAAAACACTGTCCATCCCCTTTTCCTCTGGGCACTCCAGCTTGTAATAAGGTCCTTGTGAGCTAATAAAGTATTTGGATGCTGATACTTTAAAAAGCTGCCTTCCTTTGCTGAAACTGTAGGAAATTGGGCAGATAGTAAATTAATCAGTATAACTTATTATCTACAGTGAGACAGCTGTTAGAAACACTAGGAAACAGGGAAAGTGCTTTGGAATTTGTAGAAGTAAAATAAAGCTGGATGTTTCCCAAGCTTCAGAAAAGAAATTTACTTCAACAACTCTGCGGTCTGGGAGATTCATCCAAGCTTAGCCTTTTATTTTATTCATAGCTTTGAGGCTGTTTTTCAGCTACAATGAATTTTTCTAGAGCCAACAAAAAATTTGGTACTGTTGCTTCTGTGGCTTTGTTGTTTTGTTTTGTTTTGTTTTTTCCTGGTGTTTTTTTGTTGTTTGGTATTTTTTAAATAAAAGAAGCTATATATAAAAGTAGTCTCATGATTTGAGGAATTTTCTTCACCAAATTTTAGGTGCTGTCTTGAAAATCAGATTGGTTTTACCGTAAAACTTAACCAAAAAGAAAGGGGTTTGTGTGCATTCAACTTTAAGGGATTTATTAATATTAATAAGTATTCCAGGCCAGTGTTAGTGCAGCTGAAGCTGCTAAAGCAATGCAGCTGAGCTTGTAGTTTTTTTCCTCTGGTTATTCTGTGTTTTTGTTTCTGTTTATGTGCACACCTCATGTGACACTTGAGAGGATGGGGAAGGCACAGTTCCTGAGTAGTTGTTGTGCTGGTTTTCAGGATCCTGAGTAATGGCAGAATGTTTATTTTAATTCTTCATCTCCCGGTGCTTCCAATTGTCATCTCCCCTCCTGAGTCTGGAAAATTCACTGTAGTTACTGCAATGACAACTGATGGATTTCCAGGAGCCTTTCCTCTGACACGTTGTCTTTCATGCACAGACCCATTCTGAAGAGAGACCGTTCCAGTGTGAGGAATGCAAAGCCTTGTTCCGAACCCCCTTCTCTCTACAAAGACATCTGTTAATCCACAACAGTAAGTGCAAAGTCAGAGGAAAAACAGCATTCTCCATTCTCATATGTGACTGAGAAAAGCAAACATGGGGTACCTTGCTCCAGTATGCAACTTGCTGTGTTAAACTGGTACTAAGATTCACCTCTGTACCCAGGGAGTTAAAAAATGCAGAGCCAAATTGAAACCTTGCCTTCAGATACACTTAAATGCAAATTCAAATATGCTGCAGAAAATCCAGCAGAGTTGAGGTCTGATGGCAAGAAATTTATTTCTGCATTAAGTGTGATAGTGTTACCTCCATTTCAAGAAAGTATAAATGGAAACAGGGATAAGTTGGTGACTTGCTCAGCTTTTGTAGGTGATCTGGTTTAGAGCTTGACACTGAGATTGTCTCTCCTGTGCCAGCCCAGGCTCATGTTTGCTGCCTCTGGCATAGAACTGGAGCTGCTCAGAGAAATGCTGTGGCCATTTTCCCTCATGATTAACTTTTCTTGGCATTCTGTCCTTCATTTTTAGTTGACAGTGTTGGGATTTATTTTTGGTGGAATTTTCTCCATCTTTAATACTTGCAGAGCCCTAGACTGTCATTCAACCCTTTGAATATCAACAGTTCAGGTTTTAGAAAATGCTCATGAGCTAAAATCCCTGTAGCTTAGAATACAGTGTTTTGTTTTGGGGAATATTCACACTGGCATAACTAAAAAAACCACAAATCTTTCCTTTTATAATTCTGCATGACTATGTTTCTGTTAGATGAATTATTGGATTGGTAATGTTCCATTTGTTCTTTTACAATTATCTTTCAAAGCTTCTGCAATTTTTTAAAGCATTGGCTGTCATACATTTTTTTCACAACATTAAAAATGATGGGGGAAAATGTTAAAAACCTGTTCAGTAATTTCAGTATTCTAATGAACAAACATTTACAGAATATCCAAAATGTGTAATTCAGTGTACAGGATTGTTGGTTTTCCTGATGGTTTCTCTAAAAACATACACTTTGACTTTTTCTTGAAGAGGATGGAAGCTCACATGGCCTGTTTTTCTCTTTGTTAGGCGAGAGGACCTTCAAGTGTGATCACTGTGATGCCACTTTCAAAAGAAAGGACACATTAAATGTTCATATTCAAGTTGTACACGATGGCCATAAGAAATACAAGTGTGACCTGTGTGACAAAGCTTTTGTGACACCCTCAGTCCTGAAGAGCCATAAGAAAGTGAGTAGAGTCAGCTGATCATTTCTTATGTGTCCTTAAGGTTGTGAATCAATGAAGAATCCCCAGCTGCCTCTGGCTTTTTGATAGGAAGCTGTGATTATCCTTACCCTAAAGTGCTGATTTGCAGTAGTGGGGTTATTGGTGCCCAGCAGAATCTACAGCTGGTGCTCGTGTATAAATTCAGTGTAGGTGGTTTAGCAGGCAGGATGGGCCTGGCTGCACTGCTCTTACCACCAAACTCTGCAATGGAATTGGGGTAAACTTTAGGAGGAGGCTTCCTCACTAGGTTGGACTGAGCTAAGATTCATGTTACAGGGTTGCAAAGAAGGTAATTGAATATTGATAATTGAATAAGAACAAATCAGCTGAGAAAAGGAAGTTCAGGTGTTGCCACTTCATTCACATTGTGAGAATTTGTTTAAAAAAGTCATGCATGAATTGCTTGCCATATGTAAGTATGTGCTTCATACATATGTGTAAAATTGGCATTGCTTTTGCTTTGTGCTCCTGTCAGACTAGGACTGGCTGTGTTTGTGAGCCTTGTAGTTGTACTGTACTGCTCCCAGAAATCCTTTTGGCATTTGGGTGTTTGGAATGGATTTGTAGCTGTCTGTCTGGTATATCCCAAGGTTGCTGCTAGAGATACAAATGATTTCCAAATAACTGTATCCTAGTCAAGAGGAGTTGAGCATTCATGCTTTTAATGTCAGGGAATGAAAACAGCATGAGTCCATCCAGTGTTGAAATGAGATCTCATTTACTCTTGCTTCAGTTGCAGCATAAAATGTACTGTTTTGTGAGATAGGTTTCTTAATGATGTAATGAAGAATTTTGTGTCATTTCAGTGACTTTCATCAAAAAAGGAATTAATTTCCCTATCTGAAGAGGGTCACGTGCTAGCTCAAAAACCCAAATAGTCAGCTGCACATATAATTGAATGTGTTACCTTTCCTATCTCATTGAAATTAACACTTTTAAATTAAGTCATCAGAAATTCTTCACTAAAATAACAGGCACAGTTGTAAGGAGAAGAGTACCACAGTTACAAAGAAAAGTAATTCAATAGACTGATAAATCTTCAGTTCAAAATTGGGTGTTGAAAGTACAGTGTGAAAAATGATGGTGACCTTGTGTGTAATTGATTTCAGGGTGATCCTGTTGACCACACAGGTTCTATGGGAGAGTTTGTTATATGGGTTTTTTTCCTACTTTGAAGTAATTATTATATGTATTATATAATAATACATTATATATAATATAATAATATGATACTATATATTAATAATTATATTATTGTATATTATATAATAATATATATTATTATAATATATAATAATAGGTATTATTATATCAGTGAGACCCTCTAGCCCTAAAAGCTTGATTTCAAAAGACAAACTCAATGATTTAGTGCAGGTGATAGTTACAACATTCTTTTCGTGATCAATTCTCAGCTAATTAGATTCTTTGCCTGCTGTGATGGTAAAATACATAATGAGGTAACAGTCAATGTCAATACAGTTAAATATTCCATATTTCACTTTTTTATTTAGTGCTGAACAGACATTCTTATCTTTCCCCACACCATGTAGACTCACACAGGAGAAAAAGAGAAGATTTGTCCCTATTGTGGACAGAAGTTTGCAAGCAATGGAACACTGAGAGTTCATATTCGAAGCCATACAGGTATTTATTATAATGAACAGAGAAGACTTTCTAAATCTGTAGCAAGGTATCTCTATGTCCACAATTTATCTATCTACAAACAGCCAAATTTACAGATAGGTTTAACACAGCTGCTTTGTCAGACATTTTCCCTGCTTAATGTGTAAAAGCTGTTGTTGTCAAGGTTTCATTTTGCAAGTTTACACTTTGGTTCAAATAAGTGGCATCAGGCAGCTGAAAGAGGTTTCTTTGTGATAATTTGTTTCCAGCATAATATGGTGTAAATTTGACTTTGGCATGACATTTTCTTCCCTCTGCAGAACCAAGTTTGCCTTGCAGGGAGATGACAGTAATTTCTGTGTGCTGCTGGTGTTACCTATCAGTTTGCATGGAGCAGAAAGCCCCAGTTTTTCAATCTCATAGTGCAGATGGCTCTTGGGAAAATGCTCTGGAGATGTCCAAGTAAAAATGCTTTTCACATGTGTGCTGCTACCAGTTAGATTTCAGCTCTCTCAAACAGGCTTTCCTAAATTTAGGAGTTGGGCTAACGTGAGTTTTGTGAAACCACACACAAGGGACCTCTAACCTTGAGTATAGAGCCCTGCAAAATTTGCAACCTCTCTTACAGGAGGCTGTGACATTTTGAACTTACTTGAAGCAGAAAGGCACTGAAGATTTCTAGTACCTTTGTAAATTAAATGCAGGGGGAGAAACTGCCTTGCCAGGAGATGAGACAGGTTGGAATTACAGCAATATGGACTGTGGAAACAATTTATGAATCAGTAATGCTGCAAGAGGGAAACTTTCAAGGTCTCTTTTTTTTAACCTAAGAAGCTAGAAGCAGTCATTTTACACTTACTAATTCAGGAAAATTGCCTTGCTAAATTCAGTTACAATGACCTGTGATAAATAAACTCTGATCCTTTCCTCTTCCAATCTTGCTGCTAGTACAGTGTCAAAAGTTACAATTTTGGTGGTTTGCATCCTTTACTGTGAGAATTAACCAAAATTGATTTTCATGGTTATTTTTGTCACTCTGTTACAGTTTCTGGCTAATTTTTGATTATCCTAATGAAAAGTAGGGGGAAGTTGCTGCTAAGTTGTGACTTTAGGTTTAGAAAGAATATTTTTATTACATGGCAAAATGGCTAATGTAAGGTTGAGTGAGAAAATGCCGTAGTTGAATGCAAGTTGCAGTTCTGGAGAAATGGTTTTGTTTGGTGCTGTACCTGAAGGCTTCAGCCACGTTGTTCTTGGTCATAAGCACAATGATAATGAGAAGAAATGGTTGTCCAATGTTCAGTGGGGCTGAGGAAACATAGGTTTCTGAGGAATAGCTTGCATCATTCCCAAGGAACAAAAGGGGAGCTGCTGAAGGAAATCCAGGTCATCTGTAAACAGTGTGAAACAAAAGCTGAGCACTCTTATTCACCCTACAATGTGAAAATCCTTGACAACTTTTCAGGGGATTTCTCAGCAGTAAGAAGTTTTCAGTTCATCAAATAGTGGAGCCACAAATGTACTTTATTCAGAGATGAGTGTTCAGTTTCTAAATGTTGCAGTGATTAACACTTCATGGTATTGATATCTGTTAAATTCTTTAGGTTTGAATGGATCATTTCAAATTTTTCTCTCTGGTCAGACTTCAAAGTATCACTTTCCATTCTGAGCTAGAAGTGAAACAAGCCACTGTCTGTTTTCAAGAGATGATTCATCCTTCTGAGTAAGCCTTGAGTTTTGGCGCAACTAAGCAGTCCATCATAAATGCAAATATTGCAAGGACCTCTTGTCTTAGTGATTACAGGTGATGAGGTTTGAGGTCTGTGTCCAGACATTTGTGTTATCCCATTTTCTCCTTGTGGTCAGCTAGACTTTTATTATCTACTTTGTGTGAGAGGTTTCGTTCTGTGTTTACAAAATAAATTCAGGTAGAGGTTATTTTAAAGAGAGCTGTGCATCACTTTTTGTCCTCCTTATATTTATGAAGTTATTCTTTACTAAAGCTGGGGTTCTAGGGTACCTCTCTGGTTCTGCTTTGGAACTGTATTTTTGATAAAATAGTAATAATATTAATAATCACTATACAAAAAGAGAAGTTCAGTGGGGTTTTTGTCTTTTATTTAATATACAGCATGGGTTCTTAAATGTTGTTCCACACAGACATGCATGCTTCCTGGATAAGCAATTTTCTTCCCTCTTCTGTGTTAGAGTAAGACTCTGTAAATGAGCCCAAACAGTACTTGGCCTTTTGCAGCAACTGAGCTGGTTTGGGGTGAGTGAACATGTCTGCATGTGCAGAGGGAAGGGGGTGATGTTTGCCTCTGAACCTGGAGCGTTGCTCTGTAATTCATCATCTGGATTTCAGCCTTGGCATGACACAGACAGCGCTCTGCAGGTCAGCTGAAACACTAGAGCACATTCTCCCTCTCCTGTATCCTGTTGGTTTATGACTTCTTAGGGTCACAGGGAGCTGGGGTTAATTCAGCAAAAGAATCCTTTGACTGTGATATAAATTCCTTGGCTTGTTCATAAATTGTAAAAGAAATCCTATGGTCTGTTCCGTGGGCTTGAAACCCAGGGGCTGGGAGGTTAATTGCTTCCCTGAAGTTTTAGGCAACTTTCAGTGTTAGCAATTTCTGGCTGTAGCTTCTCAGTTGCCTTATGCACATCACTTTCAAGGTGTTAATTGCTGTGGGGTGTGTGTGTGGATTTGTGTGTGCCTGTGTGATCTGGGTATAAACACACACACATTTTATCTCTCTGCTGTTTACACTGTTTCCTTCCTAATCCCTTCCATCCTTGGGATGTAGCACATCAAGTTGTGCAACAGTGAAAGTTGTTGTGAAGTGGTTTATATTTGCAGGTAAATGTCTTTTAGAGGTAGGAGAATTAAGGGATTTAACTGTAATTCTGTCCTTTCTATGCTGTCCTTTCCCTGCTGTTGCTTAAAGACGGATGAGGAACAGCTAATGACCACAGATGTCTTCCAGAAAATTACGTGCAAATATAGGTTAAAATACAACCTTATTTTGCTTTTACCATCACAGTTACTCCAAGTCCTGATAATAAGCCAGTAAGATAACTATAACTTGAAATTTGTCCTATATGTTCTCTGAAAAGATGCATTTTTCAATTCTGTGTCATCTGAAAGCCAGGACTGATTTTGTCATTCTTATATCTCACATTCTCTGCCAGGTGCAAAAAGCAGCTTTGTTTTTTAAGCAGGAGTTGAGAAGGTTTTTGGCAAACTAATTTCCATGTGCACAAGTAAAAGATAATACCAAAAGATTACATTAAAACAGCAACAAGCATTTGGACCACAGGCTTTTGTATATCCTTTGTGCTAACATGGTTAATCTTACCTTTTCAGTTTATTTAAGAGACTGCTTTATAAGCTTTCAAAAATATATAACTTGAGGTGCTGATTGCCTTCTTGAAATGCCTCCTGCACTGAGAGCCTGATGTTATGCACCTAATTTTGGCATTGTAGTCCCATTTCTACAGCTGAACTAAGCTTTTGAGCATATTTACAATCCTACTTAAGTCACAGCTATATAAATGTCTGAGTTCAAATTTTGCACTTCTAAGACAAAATTCTTGGGCAAGCAAAACATTAGTGGTGGAGATATAATAACAAAGATCTTTGGTTTTTTAGAGTAGTTCAATCATCTCTGAACACAGAAGGCTTCAAAGTAGTTGAAGGAAGTAATGAGTTCAGGTACAAGATAACTTTAGTTTATTATGTTGTAAAGGATATCACCATAATATAAATAAATAAATATTAAACCATAAAGGTTTAATAGCTAAACAAGCAACTGTTTGTTCATTGTACATAATAATGTACAGCCAGGATCCTCTTTCCAACAGATCTTCTGCTAAATTACCTTACAAGTAATTTATATTTTCTTACATGGGAAAAAAGATGAAAGGCAAGCTTGAGGCAACTTCCTCTCATATGCCAATGAAGTATGTGAAAGAATGTATCTGTATCTAGTCAGTGAACAGCTTGCAAATGTCTACAGATAGGTTTTTTCCTATTAATAACTTATAAATGATCCCTCTTTTATCTAAGCGGTTTAAAAAGCAGCTTGCAGAAGGCCTCAAAGGTAAGGATTCTGCATTTCTAAACCTTTCAGTTTATACATCACTGTCTTGTTCGTCTCCAGACAACAGCTAAATCTTTAAAAATACCTGTTAAGTTTCATTCAGCTGTCAGCTTCTTGTTGTCTGTACCCATGAATGAGGAAATGTTATTCTGAGGGGTAGATTATTTGGATGAGACATCTTAAGATCAAATGAGTTACTGATTGATTAATGCATGTTCTTTAAAAGACTTAGTTGACCATGGGGTTCACTGAAATAATAGATGTGACATTTTCCATTCATAGAGAAATCAGATTAATTCCACTGGTAGCTGCAAAGAATGAAACTTGAAAAATGGAATGGTTTGTTCTTTAAAGTTGTGTCTTTTTTATTTATTACTTGTAATTACTTAAAATCTTGATATCACTGAAAAACTGATGAGAGCCTGTAAGTAATA
Source organism: Cyanistes caeruleus (assembly GCF_971803275.1). NCBI lineage: Eukaryota > Metazoa > Chordata > Aves > Passeriformes > Paridae > Cyanistes > Cyanistes caeruleus. The sequence goes on from NC_141705.1 coordinate 78,819,986, forward strand.
ATGGTAGTTCATGCTTTACTGCATGGATTCAGGTAGTCTCCTTATTTTGTAGGATTTTTTACTAGTCTTTATGATTCATTTAGTGGCAAATAGTCAATATCTTAATTATATCATGATAATTTTGATGGGACAGATAGGGCAAACATTGTTTTGGTCTTAGCTAGAAATAATCTGAGTTCTTTGAATTAAACCCTAAACTTTGCAGAAAACAAACCACCTCAGCTGTGAAAATACCACTTCCATACCTCATAAACTAAAGCATGGTGCAATACTTAGAAAAAGATAAGTAATAGGAAAAAAAATAAATACATATTTCAAGCCTTCTGCTTTTCTCTTATTTTGAAAGAATAGGATTTGAGGTTTTTTCTTATTAAATATGTGACTATTTTTTGTGGATGGGAAATGCACATAGTTGATTTACATGGAACCAGTTCTAGTTCTCCCTGGTGCCTGGAAAATGAGTGTTGGAGCTTGGTTAGAAAGCATTCACAAATACATAAACTTAGAATTATTCATCATCAGTGAGGAAACTAACCACCTGAAAAAACAGAGGCATTTAATCTCTTGTCTTCAGAGTCTGCCAGATTTGAAAGTTGGTTAAAATGCAGTAAGAAATGTCTCTAATTGCCCCATACCTGAGGAGAGTTTCTCAGAGCACAGGGCTGTTCTCAGAGCAGCCAGTGTTATCCCTTCCTTTCACCTGGCCCACTATGAGTATAAAATTACCTGTGCTTTTGGTGTTTCTGGGTCTTGTCTCAGCTGATGTGCTCAAGTATTTTATCTTTCAGATCACAAAGTTACTTAGCTCTTGGCATGAGAGAGCTGTTCCTGTGTGGGGACTTCTGTACCTTCTCAAGTGCTAAATTTTGAGTGTTTAGTGGCTGAAAAGGAGGCAGGCCAGGATTTTGCACAGGCCAGATCACTTTTTATTGTCTAGTCTGGATTAAGACTAGTCCAGATGTCATAAAGAAATCAGCTCACTGCTGTAGTTGGCCAAGCTTCTTGATTACTCTTCCGTTCTTTTCCCTCCCTGAAATCCCTGGTCAGAATTACAGAAATGCCTGAGAGATGCAGGGTATTAAATACTTCTGAAGATGCTACTCAGGATGTAGAAAAATGCCACCTCCACACAAGAGGAAGTTCATTATTTTAGAGGTGTTGCTTTTCTCACAGGTCTGCAACACCAAAGTGGTGAAATTTACTGAATATTTTCTTGACTTGTGAATTTTTTTAATCTTTACTCAGTAATTGGTTTCCTGGCATTTTCTAATTGAAGTTCTGTTGGAATCATTGGGTTCATTGAGTTCCTGTTTAATTTTATTTTGATTCCTAATAAAGTCCCTTTCCACGTGGGAGAAATTCAGAGCTGTGTATTTTAGGTTTATTTGTGTTTGTGTGTACATATTTGCATAGTGCATTAACTGAACAATGTTCAGTTAAGGACACAAAGTTTTTAATTGAATGGGAACACTGTTTAAGAGCAAGAGCAGCTGAGGATAAATGTGTGAAGCTGTCAGGTGCCCTCTCTGCGCAGTGTTCTAAAGCAGATGTCACAGATTATTATAATGTTGTTACATCCGTTAACCTTTTGCCCATCCTTACTTGCTGTTGAATGCTGTCATCACCCCAGATTATCTCTGACTAAAAAAGCCCCCTTGAAATTCCCATTCTGGGCTGCCCTGTGGATCATCTGGTTAGGAGTGTTAAATGTGTGATCCAGATGGCCTCCAAATTCCTCCCCAGGTGAACTGTGCTCATTCTGCCGCAGTTGGGCGATGGTCGAGGCTCCCTTCTAACCCTCTTCCCTACCCCAAGCTTGAGTTAGGATTTTAAAAAGGATTACAGTTTGCTGTAGCTGTTCTGAAAGCTGATATTTTGAAATAATGCACATATATGTATTTATACAGAAAAATATAATAGTTTTTATTTAAGAAACAATCTTTTAATCCTGAGAATTAGTAGTTTACCATCTGAAAGAGAGCTATATCTAGGACATGGGAAATGGTCTGTGTAACAGTCTGAGGGATGACATTTCTGTAATTATATTTGTTCATTTTTATGAGGAAAACTGAAGAGAGAAATTCCTTGAAGCTGCACATGCTGCACGTGGTCTGATGTTCAGTGCAGTTTGTTGTAGGCCTTTTCTGATGTTTTTGAGTGTTGACCAAAACCATTGATGCTGAATACCCCAAGCCATAAGAGACGTATTAAAAAGTATATTAAAAAACCCCACCTTGATAATTTCACTGCATAATTCAAATTCTTCATTCCTTAACTGAGTAGTTGAGTTCTAGTTAAGACAGCAAGCCAGGGAATCCTGCTGGAAGGCTAACATGAATACCTGAGAATTGTATTTGGGTGACTAAGCAATCTGCAGGGGAACAGGGACAGTAAACAGGACTGCAGATTTCACAGATGAAATGGAAGTAATGCCTGGATATGGTTTGAAAGAGCAGTGAGATTGTTTCTTTGGTTTGCTGGGTTCTTCAGTCACTTTTGTTGCAGTCTCTTCAGATTAGGACTGTTTCTCATCTGGATGTTTCCTTTTTTGTTTTTTTCCTCGGATGAGAATGCATTTCTCACCTATAAAGTATATATTTGTTTAATCTGGTTTGAGGTCATTGTTTTGAAGTAATCACTAACATTGGTGCTTCTATCAGGTTTCCACCTAACTTGAGAAGCAGCTTTTGTTTGTTTGTTTGTTTTTATTTTTGTGGCTCAGCTGACTACAGGGAATGCAGAATAACAGTGTGAAAGTAGCAATGCATATAACTAGTTTGATTAACTGTCTCAAGTCCTTATTAAATGTCTAGCTGTAGCCACTGAAATCTTGAAATCTTCAAAAACTAATGGATTTACTTCTTAATTGTTTTGTATCTGAGTTTGGGAGATCTGTGTGCTAAACTCAGTGTAAATCCTGCCTTAGAGCACCTCTGATTGCAGATGTCTCAAGGGAAACTGTCCTGAATCAAACTGGAATGGGAGAATCTGGTATTTAACTTCTTAAGCTACATTAAGGTCCACTAGGTATTGTAATCTCAAGCTAGAGATGGAGGGGGGAAAAAAAAAAAGATGTCAGTTTTGTCATGACATGGTTTCAGATCAAAATCCCATATGTTTTTCAATCATGGAATTGTTTTGCATAATCCTTGTATTAAGGTTAAATTTATTTTTATTATGTTAAAAGCTTTGGTTTTTTGTTCATACAAAATCTGGAAGTAGAATGTCTAGACTTTGAATTATGCTAAATCCACTGCAATTTATCCCAGGATTATTTATTTGAGGTTATTTGTACAGAAGTGCCATTAATGTGTTGAGCAGTTTGTTCTGGAACAGCAGGAACATGACAGTCAGCTGTAACTCGAGGGGGAACCTAACATTTGTTACATTTGCCTTGCTTGACTGTTCTGTTGTTTTAATGAATTCAAGTTTTGTTTAGAAAGCAGATTTTAAAAGCACTCAAACATAAAAGCATTTCTGTATTGTATATATTTAGCTATGTATAAAAAAGTGTTAAAAACACAGAGGGCAAATGGCATAGTTGTTAACTGGCATTGACTTTACCTAAAGTGCACTCCCTCTCAGAATGGTGCTCCCACAAATTGACACCATCTCAAAAATGTTCTTCTTGCAGCAAATCCAAGAAGGAATTGTAGTTTGTCATAGGGGAGGTCACTTTCTTTCATTTTGATTCTTTGTAACTCCTTGTGAAGACAAGACAAATAGAGCTTCATGACTTGCAAGGTATTTAATTTGCTTGTCTTAATAACTTTTGCTCTTGATCTCCTTGTTAAGGATCCGTTCATTTTCTGATCAGAGGAGTTTTGCATCTGGAAATCTCCACAATTTCTTGTGGACAACCTGAAGGTTATTACTGCAATAATATTTATAATGGAGTTTCAGTAGTCCTTGTCGGGCTGTAGATGGATGTGAAAGCCCTGATGGAGAATGTCACTTTCCCAGTAGCTTTTATCACATGGTCCTTGCTCTCCAGTTTGTCTCAGTGACAATTCTAAACTTTGTGTAAGCACAAACGCCTCTCCTTTGTGGACACTGGAAATAGTTTTCTATGAAATGTTGCACTTCAGCAAACCTCCACATGTGGGAGGAATATTTTTAGCATTCCTTCTTTGAAATCTGTCTTCGCCTTCGTGGCCATCTTATTCCATTTTCTTATCACAGGGTAAGAGAAAGTTGAACTGTTCCTGTCCATCTTACAGGACTTAGAGTGGGACAGAATGTGTAAGACTTCTCTTGGGGAATACCTGCTTCCCAACAGTCTACTTGAGGAATCTGGAATCATTCTGATGAGAAACTGACTTGTAGCATGAATAATATTTGCCTAGGCTGGCTCAGAAGCAAGGAAGGAAGTTAATTTTTACGAGAGATAGAGAAGGTAATATATAGAGTTGTAATAATCTTGCCTGATCAGCTGTCCACAAGATCAGTTATTTTATCTCTTAGTTACTTGAGCTCCTGAGAGGGTAAATAGCAAAAATGATGTATTGTCAGAAGGCAGTTTATTCACTTCTGAGACAGATAATAGAGCCCCTTTCCAGAGAGAAATTAGTAAGAAATTTGTACTAAGAGACTTGGTTGTTGCTAGAATGGATGTATTTTAAGTGGCCTGTTGTTAATTTTGTAAAATCCTGAAACCTTTTGAGGTAGAAGATAAGTTACAAGTTTAAAAGATGTGTATGCACGGGTTAGATGCTTGTGTAAGCACCAGGACACTTAAATTGTTGCATGCAGACTCCAAAGGTGAAGGAAAACAACAGAAAATAAAAGCAACAGTAACATTCCTTAGGAACATCTTCTAAGTCGTTTTACTGGCAGTTATTGATGCAAGTGCATGAGAAATTTATGTAATTTAGAGAAACAAGATGGCTTCTAGTTAGAATGTCAAGTCAGAGCCAGCAGTCTGTGTTAGGTAGTAAACTTGATTTTTGGAGCAGTGAAGATTTTTGACGGTGAGCAGTTTGTAACGGCAGCTCCAAGCCTGACTTTTCCAGGTGTGACACGTTGATGTGGAGTCATTGTTGCCCTCTACTGGCATCTGCTGAAAGCTCCTAAGGCCTTCCTCATCAAGCACCACGGTGTCCGTGGTTGATTTCAGAGGGACGCTGTTAATCTGTTTCAGACAAACTCAAACCCATCCTTTGGAGGCAAAGGTCTTTCTCTTTAAAGAAACATGAGGGTGGGGGAGAGAGGAAGGAGGGTACAACTCCTAACTGTCATCACTCATCTGCTTACAAACTGCTGAAAGCTTTAAATTCTCCATTCAAAAGACCCCGGACATAAAAATGTCAGCTGAATTAATTAAATATTTGAGTACTGACAACTGTTGGAGTGTTTGAATTTCGGAGGCATGAATTAAAGGCATCGAAGGTCAGGAGAAAGAGGATCATATATCAAACTGCTCAGTGAAAACATAGCTCTAATACAGAGATTGTTGTCATCATTCCTAAAAAAACCCCAACCCCCCAATTCACACAGTTGTGCTTTCTGAAAGATGACAGAACACAAGAGAGAAAAATATTTGTGTTTACAAGTGCTTTGATGGCCTTTTTCTGCCATTCACAGTTACCTATAAAGAAGTAAAAGACAGAGAACAACAAAATAATCTGTCTACAGAATAGGGGAGGGAGGCCAAGCTCTTCTGGTGCCCTGAATCTCTCCACAGCCTGTGGATATGGAGATTTCACATCCAGCAGTGACTCTCAGTTGATATCTTCATGATATCAGTGAAATAGTCTGGTTTGGGTTTTTTTTAAACTGTAAAATATAGTTAATCTTACTTGGCTATTTTAGAAGATTGAGTATGAGTGTTAATAAGTGCCTGGCATTTGGTCTGTGTTAAATCTACACATGCAGAAATACCTTCATGAGCAGAAAGCTGTGCACTGACTTTATAAAACAGGCTTTCCTTGTGACAAACCTTTATTTGAAAAGACACCTTTAGTATTATGGTTGTGTAGATCAAAATCCACTTTGTTAAAAGAAAATTTTCTATCATCTTAATTTTTCCAACTGTGTTTTGCAATGGAAAACAACCTGATCTTTGCTTTTAAAGCGTTCTATACAGGAGCAGGAGGCAGTAGACTCAGATTCCAGTACATTGCCTGAAGAGTTAAAAATAAAAATACATTTCTTCCAAATGATGGTGCTCAGAAGCTCTTTACTGTTTGTCTCTGAGCAGCTCAGTATCCACATTACACTAATGTGAGTTTGGGAAAATCGATGCCAAATGACACCAGTGTAATGGAGCATTAAACAAATACCTTTCAGATATGGGGTGCTGCAAGGGAGATGCTAAGATTGTTCTGCTTCTATTCCAGTCATAAACTGGAGCACAAATATTGCAGAAACTTTTGATTAACCAGCTTCTAACACAGATACAGCATAATAAAAGAGTGGATTTTATATTCCTTTGGGATTCTGACACCCAGAGGCCTCTAATAATGACCAGATGTGAAAAAGAAGAAATATTTGGGAGCAGTTAATGCCTAACCATAAAAGTGACCATGTGTAAATCACTGTAGAATGTGGTTTGAGCAAGGGCATTAGGTGTTTTCTTTTTGGTTTTATTTTCCCCAGGGCTGTCTGTGTGTATTCATACATTGTAGTGCAAAATCAGTCAGCAAAGAGGAATATTTTGATCCAGCACTGCATCCCGCTCAGGCAGGATTATTTGTAATTTTTCTAAAGTTTAAATCTGTTCTGTGAAGAGAAAAGCAGTTCAGTTTGATAAAGAGCTGTGCTGCAAGGCCTTCATCCTCTGAGGGCACATTTCTGGGTTCTGATGCTTCTCTTGTTCTCAGGTGAGCGTCCTTACCAGTGTCCTTACTGTGACAAAGCTTTCAGCAAGAACGATGGCTTGAAGATGCACATTCGCACCCACACCAGGGTAAGTCCCACCCAAGGATGAGTTTTTATGGTTCCCTGAGGATTGTCTGTGGCTCCTGTGGTGAAAAGTAATTAACTGCTGTTTGTGTGGAGATCAGGCTCTGCCAACCAAAGTATTTTATACCTATCAAAATAAGAGGCAAAGATCCAAGTCATTAACTTACAAATTCTAATTAGAACTCCCTTACCTTCTAATTTTTCATGTTTCATTTCTTTTATGTTGAAATAATAGCTGTACTAACCTCTTCATTTAACCCATGGTTATTTATAGATATAAATTAGTGTTGTTTACTGAGTAAACAGTTCTGTAAAGGCTTCACTGTTAGGGAAACTTCAATATCCAGTAAAGTCCAGTCAATGTGAGCTTTTCTAGAGGCTGTCCTTTACTAGCTGATAATCATTTTTATATAAGTTGTGTTTAACTAGGAGCTGTTACAGCTCACAGAGATCAGCGCAGCCTTGAGGCCAAACCAAGAAAATTCTGCATCTGCTGGGAAATAGGAATGGTGACATTTAACTTTGTAGTCTTCATATGCAAATGGGCACACAGAATTGCTTTCTAAATAAGTAAAATTAAAAACTGCTTAAATCTCTACTCTTCTGTGGGTCTTGAGCATATTAACTGTGGGTCCTAGATAAAGTTGTAACTTTTGTACCCCAAACTGTACAAGCAATCAGTAGTTCGTGTAATACTTCTTGGTAGTTCATTGGGAACAGACTAGTCCCATACTGTTAGTTGTTTCTCCTCTTTTTCCAGCTGTTAAATCACTTTAAGAGGTGCTATAAATTCTCTTCTGTTGTTACTGTCCCCTCTTAACTGTGTTTGCACCAGGAGAAATTTCATGACCCATCTAAGTTCTGCATGACTGTGAGGGGTAAACAAGCTTTGAAACAGTGCCAAATTCAATTTTTTTCCCCTGGTTTTTCATACAGCTTGACTAAAAGCAACAAACACCCCCTGGCCACTGTAGAAGAAAAATAGAGGAAACAATAATAAAATTATGCTTTTAGAGTCTACAGTGATTTACACCAAGTGATGTTTTCTTCTAAGCATTTTTTAGCTGATAGGAAAGGGAGGAGTTATTTTAAGGAGTGGGTATTTCTTTTTAATATATGTAGACAGTGTAATTACACAGGCTTTGTGTTGCAGTAAGAACATAATAAAATTTGTTTTAAAATGTGTCAGGAAACTCTCTGCTGTACCAGGGAGGCCATCTTTAGAGGTACAAAGAACTCAGTTCACACCAAATGTGATCCAAGTGTTTCCACTTGAGATGTGTTGATCATTACATCTGAAAGGTCACATTTCAGGTTTTTTTATTTTGGTGTGTGAAGATGCTAAGCAGACTGCTGGTCATCCCCACAGCTATGCTGTAGGATTTAAATATACAGGCAAAACCTGGTTTTTTAGACTTGATTAGATTTTGGTTCTTCTTGTGGTGATGCTGCTCCTATCCCAAAAGTTGACAGTGAGGCTCATTCATATTTGATTGCCATTGCATGTTCATTTTCTCCATGTAAATCTTTTTTTTCACTTTGAGGTAACAGGAATCAGTACTGGTAATGTTTACATTAAAGGTAATTTCTAAACTGAAGCCTCTTGCTATAATCTTGCATGTCACAACTTTCCCTCTTCCTCACTGTTCACCTCATTTAATATTTAAGCAGAATTGAAAGTGAAAAAAATCAAAGGAGGTCTTAGGAGGAGGCAGAAAAAAAATGGGCTAGAATTATTAATAAAAACAAGAGAAGAGAAAACAAAGTTTACTACTGACTTCCATATATTTTCAAGCAAGAAGGAGGAATTTCACCTGAGTCTGTTCTGCAGAACCTTATGCATGAAGTACTATAGGATAATAAGCTGTTATTTGATGGTTCAGGTGAGTAAATATTAGTGCAGGTACAAGGGAACAAATATGTATTTTAGCTGGTGTGAAAGGACAGAGTGGTGAAGGGAATTGGAAAGGAGGGGAAAAGGAAGTGGGGGAGCAACAATACTGAGAGGTAAATGGGGAAGACACCATTATTTACAAGAACTCTTTTGTGCTTGGCAAGAATGTGAAGGTATTTAATCTCAGCAGTAGGTTGATGTTTGTCATGAATTCAGGGTACAAGAACCAAACCAATCCCCTCTCAGCAGAGGAAACAGCTTCTGAGCTGTTCAGGTGTGTCGTTCTCATGATCTGAGTCCTGACTCTGAAGGAGATGTTTTCTAACTGCACCGTGTAAGGACTTCTCCTCGGAAGAAAGGAACCTGTGCAGAAAGAGTTTGAGACCCCTGAGCCCAATGCTGATGCACTAGGACTTGTTCTGTGTTCCTAGGCTATTTAAACAAAGATGAATTAAAGATTAGGAAATAAAAAATGCACTGTGCTTGCCAAAGGTTTGGGTCCTTCTGTCAGTTCTAAGAACAAGAAAAACCAGGAAGTCACACTTGAAATTTCTCTTTTCAGTCACCCCATGTTTTGACTTTTCAAAACTCCGTAAGGTTGTTGGCTCTTCCTTTTTTTTTACCCTTTCCTACACATACATTTTATTTGAAATTTATTCTTCCATGCAGAGTCATTATTGAAAGAATAAATAGTGAGATGTATAAATCCTGAGGGTATTTTTGTATCTGCTGAGCCTAGCAATGTAGAATTTAACACAATGATAGCACCCTTCTGCAAGGGCTATTCTCATAAATATCTTGGAAGAAAGGAATCTGGTCTTTTGGCCAGAAAGTTTGTGAAGTAGCTTAAAAGTAACACTGTGACATTCACCAAAGACAGTAGAGATTAAATCTCAGCGTATTTTACCAGTGGGCTTAAATGCCAGACCTGTTGCTGGGGATCAGGGAAAGCTGCTGGAAAAATCATTGCAGAAAGTTGATTAAGGTCTGGCAGCTGCTCAAGTGAGCGCAGCCTGGGTGGCCGCAGGTGTCAGCTCCAGCTCTGGGGTAAACAGAGAAGGCAAGGCCAAACCCCTGCTGGCCAGGGCAGGGGAGAGAACACCACCCACTTGACATTAAAATGTCACCTGAGTACTGATTTGTTTCTATGAAAGTAAATGTGTTTGCTTTATGGTTTGATGGGTTTGGTTTTTTTTCCCCCCTTAAGGAGAAATATAACAGCCTTGGAAAACATAAATGAGGAACTTATTGAAGTTGTTGATGAAATGAGTTTACAGACCATATCAGCTTTGAGGGCTGCACATGCACATTTCCAACCCTCACACTGCAGGAAACTTCAGCTCTTTCCTGAGGCTTTATTCAGTGCCTGACTTTAACATTGCAACGTTTGAGCTTAAACATGTGGAAAAATTATTGTATGTTACAGCAACAGAATTGGTAATGCTTGGAAATAGGGCCATTGATAGGTGCTCAGAGTTGTTGTCATGTTAAATTGATGTTTTCATTACTTCTGAAAATGGTGATTTTATTACAGTTGGGTTCAGTGATGGAAAACAGAAAGAGTTTGAAAATGGCTTTTTTTGTCACTTGATTTGAATATTTCACATTTACATATAACCGATCTATTTAATTTTTATAGCTTGTTTAAAAATCTGACTTCCAGTGGGTGGAAGCTGCCAGCCTGTGCTTAAATGAGGTACATTTCTGAGGTAATTTTAAAATTAGAGAAATTTCAATATATCATTTTTGTTTCATGCATAAGTGCCTACTATTTTAAAACACATTAATATTTAAATATGTTTAAAACCTCAGTATGTGCAAAAATTAGCCAGCCTTGAAATAATATCAAGTTTTATTTATGAATTTCATGGGAATAGGGATAAATCATGGTGAGTATGGAAGTGAGGCAGTCTCCTGTAGAGGACTCTTCCATACAGTGTTTTTGTTCCCTGAACAAGAGGAGGTCCTGAGTTAAACAGGCTTTCCAAGGCACTCATTTGGAACTCTTTTTTAAGAAAAGAATAACTCTTTTTTAAGAGTTAAGTATTATATTATTTATAGAGGTATATATACTCTCTTTTTTAACCCAGAAGAATATTAAAATAATAGTAAATGAGAAATAATGCAAGGACAATATTGACGTAATTTCACTTCTCCTGTGTTTCCCAGGAAATATTTGACCTTAAAGTTTGAAAAAGGTTCATGTGGTTTAGAAGCACCATAGAATGCTGTTGTCAGAAAAAAAGTTCCTTTGTGTACTAGCTGTAGACTTCTGTGCACATGGCAGTGAGTAATGAAATAATATGATTGAATTTGGTGGGGTTTTTCCATCTTGGATTTTATCTATATTTCCCTGTTGGTGAGATAGGGGTGAGTTCCCAAACATCTGCCTGAGGATGATGACTTTGCCAGGGCTGTGGTTTCCTTGCCTCTGGAATCCGTGTTAGCACGCAGAATGTGGAAGGTTTAAATCCCACTGCACCTATATTTTCACACTTTTTTATGTAATGTTGACTGATGATCATCCCTTCCTCACAGAGTGAAAATGTACTTTTTCTATATTGATACTGTTATTTTCCAGGAGCAGGTGACCATCTATTGAATTTTCATCAATGCTGATTAAATAAACCCTCCTTCAGTAAATTTTAGGGTCAGGAATTACCTCAGCAGTTCAAAAAACCACAAAGAAATCAGAACTTCTCAGTTTATGAGTATCAAGTAGGCAGGACTAGCACGGAAAATGGGAAGTTAATGATATGGTAAAACCCAATGAATTGCATATACTGGAACTGTTTAAGAAGTGCACTTCTTTTTCATTTTTTTCTGGCAGGCATTTCAGAGAAGATGCATGCTTTTGTTTAAATTATAAAGGTTATTGCAAAAAAGATTATTTTTTTTAATATTCCTAAAACTGAACTAATTGAGACCTGTTCTAACAAAAACATTAGTCATTTCAAATAAAGGTCACATTTTTGTTTAAATCTGCCAGAATTATTTCACAGTTGTTTTAACAGGAAAATTTCTTGGCTTGCTCTAATGGTTGGAAATATTTTGTTTTACAGGATTTTACTTTTCAACAGAAGAAACATGTAAAGTGATTTTTTAATTGAGGTTTAATATTATAAGTTTCAAATCCCTACTACTTGTGTAGAGTTGTAAATTCTCATCACCCTTTGTGTTCCAGTGTCAGTGTTACATTAGCAATTTAAGTAGGCCTCTGTCTCTGGGTCAGCCACTTGCTGTAACTTGCAGGAACTTTCCAGTTACAAAGGGAGCATCTTGTTAGTTCTTGAATTTTTTCCACACTTAGATACAAAACTGGAGTCTGTGTACTTGGGCTATCTGTGATTTTAAGTGTAAGCAGACTTCTTGCATTTTCAGTTGGCAAAGCCGTAGGATTTCCAGATTTCTCTTTGAGAATGACGAGCTCCTGGTAGCTGCTGTCATGACTGGTGTATTTTAATGTTACCTGCCTGGTCATGTTTTCTTGTTCTGGGACATGTTTTTTCATTTTCCTGATTTTTTTTCAAAACAGTCTTTTTATTAACCCTCTGTTGAGGTGATAATGCAAGCACATAAATCATATTTGATTAGAGTAATACTGATATTTTCACAATTTTCACATAAAATGCCTTTTGAAAACAGGTAGTGTTACTGTATCAGTATTTCATCAATAGACATTTTAAGATTTTTCTGGTTGCAAAGGAAGGCTTTGTTTTACAATAGTGGAAAGAAAAGGATTATTTATTTTATTTTTTTGTGTTCTGTAGCATCACTAATTCTTCATGTCTGTCAGTTTTCATGTTCATGTCACAAGTATACCTGAAAAAATTTTCCTTTTTTTCTCTGAACTTCTCTTAATCTTCATTTTTCAGCATGCTGAAAATGCAGACTCATCAAGTTGGTAGTTGTGTTGTTAATGTTATTTTAATCTTGAGATATGTTTATTTGGTAATAATAATGTTTAAATTATATTTGTCTTGTTGTTACTGTTGAGTGGATGCAATAGTTCTAAATTTAGATTTAGATTCTAAATTTTGATTTAGAAATCAATTTGGAGAGACTCCTATCAAAGTCATTAATGTTTCACCTGTGTAACCAATATTACCAGGTTCACAGAAACAACGAGTACACACGTGCTGACTTAGTGTATATAATATATTTATATTTCTTGAGGGACATACAGGCAACTGCAGCAGCAGTTCAGATATTCTGAATTTGAGCATTTCCATCTGCTGTGCTTGCAGGACACTCTGCACACTTTGTGTCAAGTTGTTGAAGGTGCATCAAATGTCCTTGAGATTTGTTGTGTTCTGAGTGAGGTCTTTCTAATGCAAAGCACAGTTTGCTTAGAATTCACGGTGTGATTTGTGATTCAGCCATCCACAGACATGGGAATGTGTGCTGCAGGCAGTGTTTTATTTGATATGGTTTTTAAAATGTTTGATTTCTCTCAGTTTTAATGGTGAAGCCCATCAGAGATGGGAGCTTTTAGGTTAGCATGTGTCAGTCTTAAAACAAAGCACCTTCCAGAGTAGCACTGGGCTCTGCTTGGCCTTTCTTTGTTCAGAGGCAGGAAGGTTGTAAATCCTGATCTACATATTTCTCTTCATACCTGGCATGCTTAAAACTGTGATATTAAATCACTGCAGTATCAGCCATGTCCTGTCTCTCCTGCTCTCCCTGCTCCCTTCCTCATTTAGATCATCAATAAAAGAAAACACATGTAGGCCTTCAGCTTGGCTGCCACCATAGCCATGGCCTGGCAGATTCTTCTTCAACAGAGGGCAGATTTATAGTATCAGCACTTGCTAACTCCTCTGCAGTCAGACTTGGATCATCTTCCCAATGAGCTCCTGTTTATAGACAGTTAGCAGGTTTTCCCTTGTTTTGATGTTTTAAATCTGTCCAGCTTTTTTTCTCATCTCGGCGTTGGCCCCTTTTGTCTTTTCATGGTGGCATTAACTTTTTCAGATCTGTTGCCATGGTTTTTATCTCTTTTTTTCCCTCTGCTCACATTTAAAGCAGTGATGGTTATGCCAAGCAAAAATCATATTTTCCATGTTACAAGTGTTGCTTTCTCCAAGCATTGTGCAACGGAAATTTGACACGAGGGGGAGAGGGAGCAGAGAGAAAAGGAAAAGCACAGAACATTTTCTTTTGAAGAAACTGATCTCTGAGGATGATACCTTCTTCAAAACCAGCAAAACAAACAAACAAGAAGCCAAACCAAAACAACAAAAAACACACAGAAAAAAAAAAAAACCCACAAAAAAAAGAGTCTTTTTTTCTCGAGATAAACTGAGGGCCAAGTTTTGCTCTGGACAGCACTGCTGGTTTTCCTGAAACAGACACAGATGTGAATGGAGGGGCAGCTTCACTCAGGGGAGAGGAGGCTGGTGTGAATCAAGAGTCATGTCTGCTGAAGTCACTGGAATATACAGATGGAAAGGATCTAAAATTAGATCAAAGACAGCTCTGGATGTGTTTCATGCACTACATATGTGAATTTCAATACAAATGCCAAGGGGATGTTAGATACACCCTTTTTTGCCACAGAGAATAATACAAATATAAAATACATAACAGCCAAACATAACCTGGGGGAAGTTAATACAGGCCCAGGTTTGTGACTCCAGCTTCCCGGAGTTTAAAATGGCTCTTTATCCAAAATGGAATCCTGAAATCAATTTAGCACTGGAATGATTGACCTGGTCATTTTCAAGTCAGTTCTTCAGATAGCTGAAGACCAAGATAATAAAAAGGGAGCGAGTCCACCCGGTGAAGTTTGCAGTAGTGAATGTTTTTGTAGGTGTTTAAGATGTGCACATCGTATATTTCACTTTGCACTTTCTGGGGAGCAGCCTCCACACAGAAAAGCTGCTTTTGGAGAACTCACAGAAATGTGGTTTGTGTTAACCACAATGCAAAACCAATTAAGGGGTTGTTGCAGAAACCTGCTTTTCACATGGCTTATTCATACACTTCCCTTAAAAATGCAGACCCTGCTCCGTGAAGTCTTTAGTTAGGTCAGCAAAGTTCCCTGTGACATGAACTTTTTTGGTCTAGATGATAATTTATATTTTTTTTCACAGATTGATTTGGATCTTTTTTAGGTAATTTTTTATGTTTTCCTGTCTACTGAAGAACCATGGAAATTACGCTGCCTTTTTTAGGAGACTTGATGGGAGGAGACTGCAAAATGAAGGAACCCCATCTTTGCTCCACTGAGGTCTCTGGAGAGAGCTGCCCTAAAGAGAGAGACTGGGACATACCCAGCACTAATTGATAGTGCTCTGTGTTAGGTGGATGGTGAATGCTGCTGAATCCTGGCAGGATTCGGCAATGTATGGACACCTGATGGTTCCCAGAGATTGAGAGGAGGAATTCAATAAGCAGACAGCTTATTCTCTTTGTTGCTTGTGTTGTTCCATCTCACTTATCCTTGGATCCCACATCATCTCCCAAAAGAACTTGATTACTGCCTATTATTTGTTAATTCATAGATCTAGCTGCTTTTTTTTGCCTATTGATTTATAGTCATTGCTTTCAATTTGATTTAAAGTAAAAAGTGTTTACTTTTCTTAAAATACCTTTCTTCAGAACTTAAGTAGTCCAGAATTAGAGTCCAGAATTAGAGAAAAAAGTAGAATGAGAGTGAGGGAAGTCTAGTTGGTTCAAAAATAAGGGTGCCCCTAGAACATGAAAATTTTCCTGAGGACATTTGCAGTGTCATAAAGCTAATTCTTGCATTTAATTCATTTATTGTTGATTTCTGTACAGTTCTTTTGTAACTTCAGTGGAGTCAAGGAGGAATTACACCTATATAAATGTCTGTATGAAGGAAGAACTTGAAAGAAAAATATCTTTACATAAGTATATGTAAATTATTTATTTGAGGTCAGTGAGATTGCAACTTTTCTAACATCATGTTTTACAGTAGCTGCTAACCAATAGTTCTAATAAAAATACAGATGGTTTGGTTGCCATCTGCCCTTCTTTTGAGATTCTGCAATGAGTATGTGATTAACCTTCTGTCACCACTTTTTCAAATAAGTTTTTCTGCTACCACAGGCTTTCCTTCTACCTCCTCTTCCTCTTCCCTCACCTCTCCCCCTGCTTGGAAACCTCCAAACAAACTCGAAGCTTTTGTGGATAATCTTACTTGTCCTTATGCTTTAAGCATTTGTGGAGGATAAAGGAAAGAACAGTGGAATTTTATGTTTCTGTACCTTTCACGTGACAAACAGCAGACTCCCCAAATGGCTGGGTTTGAAAGACTGGAACAGATAATTAATTCATAAGTGGGTGCTGAAGTGGAAACTGTCAGGCCACAGCTTTCCCAGCTTTCACTTAATCATTTGAAAGTCGTTTTCTGTTGTTTTCACTGACTGTAATACCTTGGAGAGAATATAAAACTTGCACCATCCAGCATGGAATTCCACTCCTTTAATGACCTGGGCTCTGTGTTGACTCACTTTCACTCGCTGTTGTCATTCCATGCAGGAAAAGCCGTACCAGTGCTCGGAGTGTAACAAGGCTTTCAGTCAGAAGCGGGGCCTGGACGAGCACATGAGGACCCACACAGGGGAGAAGCCCTTCCAGTGTGATGTGAGTTCTTCTCCTCTTTTTCCTTTGTCTTCTCAGCCTCAGTGCAGCAGCAGGATTTAACTGCAGGGATATTGTGGCCTTGTACCTATTGCTTGTGGCATAGTTGCACTTGACGTGGGCTTGGATTGCCCAAGGAATGAAAGGCCATTCAGGGAATTTCATGTACCCTCTTTGCTTGCCAAGAGCCACGCACACCCATTCATTTTATGGTTTTGGATCCCATGAGGGTTATTTTCACCATTAGTAATGTAATTTGGATGTTGCCATTTACAAATTCATGCTGCTTGGGTTCCTGTATGAATTGTATGACAGATTAATAGTTGGAGATTAGCTTGTGTAGGAAAAGGGATTTCATTTATTACATGGACTCTCAATGCTTCTGATGTTGAATGACACAAATAGGAATTCAGAATTGCTTGTTTCTGGTGAAATCTGGTCTGATATTTTCAACATCTACTCACAGCCCCTTGTTGTTGTTCAGTCTGGGGTGCTGTGCATGCTCACACGGCTGAAATGCAGCCTATCTTGTGACAGCTCATGATCACTGTCAGGTACCCTTCATGTGGCCTGCCCCCCTTGTATACAGCATCTCTCAGCTTTTGGGAGGTAGCTGGGAAGGCTGAATGTCCAAAAACTGTTGGGGAATAATGTCTTCCAGACTTACTGAATGCCAAAATCGTTGCTCAAGGATTTATAGAAAGGCATCCGAATGGATGTAGAATTAGTCTAGGTGTTTTGTTTTCTTCATGAAGCACTCACAGGGGACTGCCAGCCCAGTTATATCCTAAATGGCTCAGTCTGAGCAGCTATGAATTTGCTCAGAAATTTATATAATTAGATGCAAAATTAGAATAGCAGCTTGGCAGGAAAGTTTCAAGGGTCTGTTAACTGTTCTGGTTTTTAATGAATAATCTGATGTCGTTTCATTGAGAATAAAATATATTAATTTCATGAAAAAGTTCAACTGAGATATTTTGCTGATGTCTCCAAGTTAAGAGATTTGCTGTATTCTTTTGGGATAATCTCACTCTGGCTCTGCATAGTACCTTAAGGATTTCTCTAATTCCAAATCATTGTCAATAACTTTTTCAGCTTTCAGACTGTTGTACTGTTTATCAGCTCTTGGCCAGCTTGCAGTGTAAATGCAGTTTTTCCCACACTGTGGATCCAAGATTCACTGCTCTTGGATTCAGACCGTGCTTTTGCAGACTAACTTGGTGTGGTGGTTCTATTTTATTCTTTTCCCTTGCTTTAATTAGAAATAGGAGCTGTAGAAAAATATGCTTCCCTATTTTGGCTTTTCCTTCAGTTTTCCTCAAAAATGAATGAAGTAGAGCTGTGCTTTCCCAAACCATAGCATTTCTAGAAACAGCTGTAATCTGTGTCTAGTCCTAGTTCTTCACTTGAGAATTTTTCAGAGTGTACCTTCAGTTACTGGTGATGTTTTTTGTACTTCAAGTTTCTGCTTTGTTTCACCAAAACCACTCTTGAGAAGGAGCCTTTTGCTGGCTGCACCCTGCCAGAGGCTGCTGATTTTTTGAGGTTTGGACATAAAATAACAGTTGCCTCCACTGTTCATTCCTGCATGCTCCAGTCACCCAAGTGCTCACCATGGTCTGTTGCTTAATGCACACTTGGAGAGGGTTAAAATCGATGTTTTCAATCATTTCTCCTTATTTCACCTGGGCTCCTGTTCTGCACATGCTGGGGACACAGTAAATATCACCCAGAGCAGCCCATTCCTCCAGAGCTGTCTTGCATATTGCATAATTCCAGATGTTTATGCAGAAGTTACAGGGAAACCAGTAGTGGACAATTACAGAAAAATGTCCCTATGGGGGACATTTATTGTGGGCTACCCGATACTAAATTTCCTTTTTACACTCAAGTATTTTCACCTACATTTTTTTTTTATTCTACTCAAGATATCTGTAGATGCTCTCCTTTTTCTTACAGTGACTTAAGTGGTAATTTATGGCAACAACTTCCCCAAGTTCTTATCTCTGGAATATCACATACCAATTTTTTTGGTATCCTTTTAGTCTGTGTTTTTGCTTTAAAAAGATTTTTTTTTTTTCCTAGAGTCAGAAATAAAAATCAAGTCTTTTCTTCCTGTCTTCACTCTTCTCTCTCAGGCACATGGAACAGTCATTACAGTGCAGGATTGAGTTACATGTGAAATTAATCCTTGTGCTTTGTTTGAGAAAAGTGCTACAGTTTATTTATGTCTCTATTCCTGTGTCTTATCAGTCAGTGAGAGCATTTTCAGACCTTAATGTCTCCAACTCTCACATCCCACGGATCATAGTGGAAATTGAATATTCCCATTTAAGATGGCAATTCTAATACATGTCACCTAGAAAAGTGAAAATAACTGAAATATGGAAATAGAAATGCAATTTTTCATAGCAAATTAGATGTCTGTCCTCTGCAGAGAAGCCTGTTTTTTTATTAGAAGGCAAATTAAACTTCAGTTTCTCAGAGACAATAGATGATTTTGGTGGGGGCAGAAAGGTCAAGTACTGCCTGTCCTGGTTTCTTTGCAGTACAGTATTTCCTTCCACTCTGCCTCTGGTTGACCTTACACTTACTTTCGAATGTCAGTCTTTTCCATCCTCCCTACCTGACCAAAACTTTGATCGTTTTGAAGAGATTGGTTAGAGCTCAAGTGCACATTAGCAAGAGTGGTTGTAAATTGATAAAATACCGTATTGCAATTACAAAATTGATATACGAAGCGAACTCTTAAAAAAAAAATCTCCCAAACTTTTCTGCATAAGCACAGCACAGGATGTGCAATTCCTGTGCATTCCATGTTCTTTTTGAAGAAGGAAGGTAGCACAACGTGCTGGAGCCTTGGAAGAACAGAAGGACGCATTATATTAGTTACATGAGCAGAATAAATGAAAAAATGTACTTTGAGGCTGTGTTAGAAGCTGTTTATTTTAGAAATGAAGAGCTGTGTGTAGGATACACAGAGCATACACACACACACACACACACACATATCTTGTATGTGTGTATATCCCTGACTGCTAGCTCTCAAGAAACATGGAGTATTTACAAGGGTGTGACACTTGTAACACACTGGGATTTGAGGCTGTGATTAGATAAATGTTACAGGTTCCCTTTGTATGCTCTGTGGAGGAGAAACAGAAAGTGTTTGGCAAAAGCAGCTCTCAGAGCTGATCAGTGCATGCTGAAATTGAGGTTCACTGTCAGTAACAAAGGGTGGCTGTTTCTTGGGTCTCAAAGAGGTTTTTTTCAGAGATTATTCACTGGGGGAAAAGCTGGAGAGCTGCAATTGCTGTATGAAGGTCTTCAACATTACGTCATGTCATAAAGTCAAACATGTTCTGGTGCAGCAGCACGTACACTGTGGGGAGAAATTATTTTGGGTACAAAATTTCCCTCTGGCCATTGCCATTTTATGGTCATTTAATGTTTTTGGCTTAACTGGCATAAAATCTGTATGCCAGAGGTCAAGATGATCTACTTGGATAGTCAGCTCTTGTGGTTTTGAAAGCGATCAGTCATCATTCAGCATTTGCAGTAGTTTGGTGCCAGTATAAATTTAAAGCTTTGTTTTTCTCAAGAGGGATTGTCCTGGGTTCCTTGGGGTTTTTTCTGCATGAAGGAGATATTGTCTGGAATGAACATGGAATTTTACAAGTGCAAGCCTGTGGATGTTCATTCTTGTTTAGTTTTATGACTCTTGTCTGTTTCATTTGTCAAATCAGCAGCTGCTTCTTTTTTTCTTCATTTCCCTGTCAAATTTATATTACAATATTTCCTTGCATGGTAGGTGAGTGTGACAATATAACTGCACAGTTTCAGTTGAGTTGGTGTCTTGCCTTAACTTTTAATTCTAACTTTTCTTTGCTGAACTTGTTCTTTTAACCTTCTGTGTTTCTCATTTTAACTTCAATACAGGGATTTTTATGAAGTGGTGGGTTTAGTATGGCAGAGTCCCTCATGCCTCTGTCCATTTATTCAAATAGCAGAATGAATTGACTGCTTAGAATACAGTGGAGGAAGGAAAGCAGCACACCAGATAATAATGCAAAGGAATTGCACCTTCATTTAGCAGATGTCTTCCCTTTTCTTGGCCAGGCAGAGAAAGGCTGGAACAACGAGGTTTCCTTTATATTAGTAATTAACCTTTCTTGCAGTCTTCAGAACCTCTTCATTCTCACTCCTCCCTCCTTGTGACTGAGCAATTGGAACTGGTTCCTTTGGAAGCTGCAGGTGTCATTCTGGAGTTCCAGAAGGAAATATTTCATTTGAACTGATGGATGCTCATGATGTTTTGCCATAATTTTTGCTGCATCCCAGATAGAACAGTAGCTTTAAAGAAACCTGAACAAAGCTCTACAGTGTTACCAGGACACACGTCAAAATGTTGGTATTTTGAAGATTGAGTCTTTTGTAGGCAGACAGCATCCTTGTGCCTGTGGTACCACTCCCAATATACAACATAAAGAGATAGCAAGCACAGTAAAAGTCTTTCAAGTGCTCTCTGAAGGAGTTTTTCTTCAAAAGACCAGCTCATTTATTAGGTACTGCAGGTATGTGTGGCTGTGGCCTCAGTGATGTAACCTTAGAAGTGTTTTACATGCTTAAAATTTTAATACTTTGTCCTTGTCTTCACTGCCTCAGGTTTGTGACCTGTCCTTCAGCCTGAAGAAGATGCTGATCCGCCACAAGCTGACTCACAACCCCAACCGCCCCATGGCAGAGTGCCAGCTCTGCCACAAGAAGTTTACAAGGAATGACTACCTCAAAGTGCACATGGAAAATGTCCATGGAGAAACTGACAGCTAAATACGGCCTCAGTGAGAAGAGTGGATCCACAGTGGTGCATTTGCACATGTACAGATTCCAGACTTTCCACCTGGCCAGTAAGCACAGTCAGGAGAAACAACTCTGTAATGCCTTCACATGTTATTTTTCCCAGTTTTGTTGAAAATATGTTAGTAGGAAAAAAATAAACAAACCCAAAGACATTCTGATTGAAAATAAATAAAACAGCTTGAAAATAAAAAATAATAAAAAAAAGAAGATGCAAGAACTTTGGAAAAATTTTATCCTTACTTAAGCAAAGAAGCTTTAAGCAAACTTCTCTTTATTAGTGACATCCTTAGAAACTTAGATATTAGTAGCAGTGCCTGGAAATCCTGGACACTTGCAATGGAACTCTTGGCTGTCTGCAACTGTATTTCTGTATCTAACCTACAAGGCTATATTAAATTTATTTAATTTGAAACCACACAGAATTTGTCATTCTAATTGACTGCTGATTGTATCCAGGCTTGTTTTATTCATATCACAATTCTGTATTTTGTTATAACCCAATTTTGTCTCATTTTATTTGCAGCTTTCTCATTACTGTATGAAACTCATTAACTTAAATTGATTCTTGAGATGCCAAAATGTGTGGGTAGAGAACTGTGGAAATCTGTCAACGTTCAGTGTTCCTGTATGAGATTGAGGAGGATTTATTTCCTCTGGTTACATGAAACAAGACTGAAGTGAAAATATTGAGCTATTTAGTTTTAAGTACTGTATTCATACTCATCACTGTGGCTGGCAAGGCAAGTGGAAAGACATCTTAACAGGGTGGCTTGAGCAGCTAGAATTGTTGATTGAATAGAAATATATTTGATTTCTTGGTGAATAGCTGGTTCCCACAGTGTTTCTTCCTGCTGAATCAGATGCCCTGGATTTCTTCATACCACTTAAATACCTTTTTCTTTTTTTTTCTTAATTCTCTTCATGAGCTCTGGGAAAAATACTGCTTTTAAACCAAATAGCAGTCAAATTCTTCATGTTATCAGAGTGAGTTGTTTGCTGCAGGAGACTCTTCAAAAGAGTTCCCACAGGCCCTCTTTCACAGCCAGATAACCAGGAAATTCTTATCTACAAGGACAGTAAAACTGTAACTTCAGAGGGTTGATTGCATGTGGAATTCCTGAGTTATCAGCAGTTAATATTAAGGCTCTGGCATTAGCAAACTCTTCAGATTCATTTTGGACCTGTCAGTGTTTTTCAGAAAGAACTGGGACATCTCTATAGGGTTCCTGCAGGTTTTGGAGAAGTGTAATTATGAGTGATTCTCTTGTTTGTGGCAACCTCCTATGAGTAAAAGCATCCTAAGCCTTCATCCCCTATTTGCTTCCTGAGAGGTAGGAGAAATTTGGAGACTTGGCCAGTTCCATTCCACAAATCTGTTCATAATAAATTCCACAAATATGTTCATAATAAATCAAGTATATTCTATGTGTGTAAGCATTATAAAGTTGAGTAAATAACATTTCCTCTCCTTGTTTGTAAAGATTTTGTTACAATTTATCAGAACAGTTGATTTCTCAGTCCAGTAAACTTGAATTTACTGGTAATTACTATAAAAATAATAAAATTTTTAGTGTTAGATAGCCAAAGCAACCGTTATCATATACTGAATTGTGTGATTTTTTTTTTAAATCTATATGTTCTTAATTATGTCCAAGAAGAATTAGATTGGTGACTTTTTTGACATGTGCATATGTTGAACCAAAGGAAAACCAAGATTCCAATTCTTTGTAATTCTTTCTTTTTCAGCCTTTTATATTTTTCCTTTTTCCATTTGGTCAGTACAAACCCAGGCACAAGGAACAGTAGAAGGAAAATAAAGTACCAAAAAAACTCCCCAAACCAAAACAAACAAAAGTGAAGGTTTTCTAAGGAGTTTTTGAGGGACAAGTCTGTTAAAATACAAAGAAGAAAATCGTTTTGGGGAAAAAAAGAGGAGAATTTAACATATTTACATGTTTTGCATAGGATTTTTGCCAGAAATCTGTACTGCAAAGTTGAATATTTAGGGTTAATATCTGCTTTTGAGAAGAATACCTAATTGTGAAAGTCAGTAAATAAAGAGGAGAATGTGGTTTTTTTTCAAATTATTTCTAGGTAAGCTACAATATATAAAGATTAATCTTGCTGTGTGCAATCAGCAACAGCAGTTAAGCAGCTGAAGCTTTGATCTTGCTTACGGTGTCAACAGACCAAGGGATTGACAGGATCAGTGAGGGAATTTACACCTTCCTGGCAAGCGCAAGAAGCAGGTGCAGGAGGTTGAAGCCCAGCTCCAGGTGAGCATCTTTTCCACCTTGTTCTCCAGGAACTTTCCCTTTGGGCTAAAATTGCTGTAGACCTGAGCTGCTACAGAGCCAGCACCTGGCTCGGCAGCTCCAGGCCTTTCCACAGCAAGAGCTGCCCTGTTCTTTCCATGGGGGCCTGAATTTCTCCCAGTCAGGGGTAATATGTTTCACATTACTGGATCAATGAACTGTGTAATTGATTTTATATGCAAGGCAGACTTTACCAGTATGCTACATATTTTTATTTGATTGTAGCTTTCATAAAGAAAAAAAAAAAAGGAGCAAAACAGAAAGGAAGAAAAAGCAAACCAGCAAACCCTTCTTCATTGAGTAAAAATTTCCATTGACAGTGTCCCACTTGGTATTACCTGGGAAAAATAGAAAATGTTCCCTTCACCTGATTTTGAGAAGTGATAAAGTGAAACCTGTTTCTCTAAAGGTAATTTAAAATCTTTTAGTGTTGTGTTTATCTATTTGTTAATCATCATTTATTAAAATACCGACTTTTCCATAGTAATGGTGCTTTGCAGAATAGTATGAAAATATATTCCTGCAAGAGTGTGTAGTCACTGCAGTTTTAGAAGGTTGTGACCTTTTCCCCATGTTCTGTAATTTCTGCAGATACTATTCAATTTGTTCTCCTAATTTTTCCATTAACATTGGCCTGTCTTGGAGAGAGCTCCATCTCTGATGTTAGGAACAGCAGCACTCTGACTAGTTCCTTTTGCTTTTCATTCTGATCAGCTGTGTGGCCTAAAGGTATCACCTAAAGGTGATACAAATGATTAAGATGATAAATATCCTTTCATTTTCTAATGTTAGATTTCTGGTCTGTCTGTATCACTGTGAAGGATTTTATGGGTTCTTTAATTTAATCTATCATGTCCTAACTAGAAATCAAATAAAGTAGGGAACAGTGTAAGTTAACCTCTGCTGGGCATTTGGGGTTGTTTTAGATTGCAGCCTTTAGTGCTCTGCATTTGTGTCAACAAGTACCAGTGCTTTTATTCTTCCAAGATCTCTGACTGTATTTATTTTAGTTTTTCAGTTTAAAAGACAGCATAACAGTCCCTCTTAAGCACCACTTGGAGTGGTGCTTAAGACTCAGTGTGCTGCTGTCAGGGTGTGATCAGGGTACAGTAAAATCTTTTCTGTTCAGTTGTGTATTTATTCCACTGAAGTATTGGGCTTTCCTTCACAGTGAGTTTTGAAATCTGCTTATTTGGGTTTTTTTAGGCAAGAGTGAGCTCAGAATACAATAGCAATTACAGCTGTAAAATTGTGTTCGTCAACATGAATTCTGACAGCTGTATGTTCTGTGGTACATCAAGAAGATTGGAGAAATTCAAGTAATTTAAGTCACAGCTGAAAAGTTGTCACAGATAAATTTTCCTTGACCTGGAAAATTATTCCTTGAACATTTCAACCTGGGATAGCCAGTCTTTCATTTAATAGTTACTGCTGGTTTGGTCTCTTTTATCTCCTGTCCCCTTCTCTTTGTAAGCTGTTCCTGACTGCAATGCTGTGGGCAGGGGCAGACAGTGAAGTGGCAGAACTCAGTGTTTGCGAAATGTTGGCTGCTCACTTTCCCTGAGCCCTGTTTGTTATGCTCAGGTAGCAGTGTCTTGGAGTTTGCTAACATCAGCTGCCTCTCACGTTACAGCAGTGGTGGGATCAGAGCTGGCCGTGATATCCCAGCTGTCATCACCCTCCAGTGAGGAGGGAAACGAGGGAGAAGCAGCCGCCCGTGGCACAAGTGCAGGAGAGACTTGATGGTCCATTTGTCTCCACGGACTCCAGCTGAGGTAGGCAGGAAAATATTCCTGGATCTCCATCACTGCGCATGTCCTGGGCCTGGTACATCAGAAAAATCCAGACAGTAAGATGGAGAAGCAGAAACAAAGCCACTTAGTGTTTGACTCCTGGTGTTACTGTGCAAGACCCTGAGGTCTTTCCAACAACTAACCCAAGGAAACTTGGATTTAGGAATTATCATTCAATTTAAGAAAGAGAAAAGTAGTAAGAGTTGCCACCTAAGTTTTTAAATGGTGTGATCCCACAAGGCTTTCACAAAAAAGGTATGTATGCATGCATGTGCATAAAGTGTTACATAGGTCAGATATATAAGAGGCTAGAATGGAAAGGTGAGATCACAGTTTCATAGGGATCTGGAAGTCTGATTCTGTGTGTGCTCCTGGAAATTTAGTAGAGTCTAACTATAGCTTGGAATTTGACTCCATGGTCCAGGTTTTCACTAGCAGGATGTCCTGATAAGCAGGACATTGGTTCTGTACAAATACAACCCCAGTTGAAAATGCCCCAGTTTAATTTTGATATTTTGTTAAAAAAAATTTTGAGCAACAATGATACAAAATTGCAACCTTTTATTATTAAGCTCTGTTGGTTGTATATAAATTTCCCGTAAGACATCTTGCATTGCAAACAGATGTGATCAGCTGTACTTTGGGTATCATTAGTCACATGTTCATAGCCTTTACCTTTCAAATCTCTGAAGCAATGGCAGTGTCTCAGCATGTTTGTACAGCAGCAGCATCAGGTAGATGTAGCACGAAGTGAACTGGGAATAACTGGTTGTCAATTTGCTAATTCCATTTGTTGCACGGTGAAGCAGCATGTTCTTGGCTGAACAATAATCGAAGTGAAGCTGTTTTCATTTCTGTTTCTCTTTGAGAAGGGCATTCAGCAAAAAGGAACCAATAACAGAAGTTGTTTTGGGTTTGTGGTTTCGGGGGTTTTTTTTGTTATCCTTCTACAGGGAAAAGACTATAAGCCCTTAAATCCACAAGTTCATTTCCAGTTTACCAGCTGTTCAAACAAAACTGGGAGGAAGTGCTACAACAGGTAAGGTTGCTTCTGGAAGAGAGACCTCCACTGCAGCATTAGCCAGGTTAACTCTTCGGTGCTAATGTTGTGATCATTCTCTGTGTCGTGCCTCAGACTTCAAAATACTTTTTAACAGACTTGATCTGCCAAATTCAAGGTCAATCATAAATCCACTTTGCAAGACAAGAAGCACTGAAGTCGTTTCACAAAAGGAAATCTTGTTCTAAATGTTTTAAAGCATTCAAATCCTTTTGTCTGGCATGTTCTGACTTTTTAATATAGGTCAGTTATACTGTGATAAAACTTGGAGGGTTTGGTCACTACGTTACCTTCTGCATCTGTGTGCAATTTGTTCAGTTTCATAGTAGGTATGGTGGGGATTAGATTTGCTGAGATGAAATAATAAAAGCCCTTTGGGCATGGAAGAAAAAAATTGTTATTATGGATCCTACTTTATTTTCTTCCTTTATAACTTAGAACAAAACTGTTAAAAACTTTGAACAAATAAACCGTGGTTGAAAACAGCTGTTGAATCAGATTCAGTCTGGAAAATGCAAGAGGAGGATGAATTATTAAATTAAGAGTACACTAATCTTTGCAAGATGCACACTTGTTCTGTATTCATGGGAGTCTGCTGTTTCTGACCAGGGCAGGTTGCTGCTTTCCCTTCTGGTATTGAGCAGAGTTTAGCTTGTAACTCAGTCTTGCCAGGTGACACTGACAGCTTATGCAGAGGACATTTTTTACTGTTTGGCTTTTGCAGAAGGAGAAGGTTGCTGTATTACTGGGTTATTCTGGGCAGAGGGTGCCAAGGCCTGAGCTTCCCTATCTTTCCTTGTAATTTGAACAGCACTGAGCCCTGTAAAGACACCTCCTTAAAATCTCTTACATCCCTTGCTATATTTTTGTTTCTAAACTCTGAGAGAAAATTCTGCAGTTTTGAGTAGCCTGACCCAAAAGTTTTCCTCAAATGAGTGCAGTGCAAGGTTTCCTCTGAGTAAGGACAGTTGCTGGTAAGCCAAGCAGGTGAGGTTATCCCTTTCTAAACTATTTATTCAGCCATGTCCAAAATACTTGTGTGGGATGACAGGGCTGGGCTTAGCTCTTCAATATAGAAGAAGACCCTGAGTTCAGTTCTGTTGGAGCTACAAATGAGGCCAGGTGTACTAAACCTGCAAAGCAAACCTTCTGTAAATTCTTCTACCCACACTTTTACAGTGCAGCAAGGGTGGCTGGAAACAGTGATTCTTCTCCTTGCTTCGGTACTTTCCATTAGCCTAGCAATTATAGTAAGGTTTGAGCATGGCCATAGAATTCAAATGAGAATTGGAGTAGAAAAAAGCTGTGAAATCAATGATTTGAACTTTGTTTGCTTGTTTGTTTTCCCCATTCTAAACATAAGTCTGTAGAAAGCCACCATAAAACTGGACATGACTCAGCCAATCACTGTAGGGGTGGCAAAGGTGTTAAAATACATTCTCAGTCAGAAGGACAAAATGCTGATTGCTATGCAGGTTTAATGATTTCTTTTTAAACTTAGACATAATAGCTCGTTAGAAGTAAAAGAAAAAAAAAAAAAAAGGTGTCTTTCCCTGGTATGAATTAGTGCATTTGCTTTGTACCAGAATGGTACCTTCCTGCTGTATATTTCAGCAGCACTAAGAATTATTTGTCCTTTCAGCTGCAATTGTCTAATTAATCTGTTTATTTTGTTTGACAATTCTTACAGAGAATCATCCTACTTAGATTTCAGGCTAACAGCTACCAGCCATGTGATTGCTCGGTGTTGATGGCGAACAAGATTATATTTTATGAGTTCTATTAAATGTTACAAAGCAAGATTTTTCAAGAAACAGTAAATCAGTAGACAATTTTGGAGCCCTTAGTTGTAAGTTGCTACTGTTGAGCATAGTGCTGATCGTGTCAAGTTCTTAGTCAGGTGAATAAATGTATTAAACCTAAGAAAGCCCAACCACATGTGTGTTCCCTAGCAGACTTATTTCGTAATTGCTGGTAACTTCCCTTGTGAATATAAAACCCCAGTCAGTAGCTAATCCTGTAATTACAAATTTCCTATGATTAACTGTGCTGTTTCCTAAATTAAAGTCTGGCAAGGTCTGCTTAGGATATGGGCTACTGTCACGTTGTCCATGTTAGCCACAGTTCACCTCTCTGTCAGTAGAGGATAAACACGTAAATGTTTTGCTTCAAAGGGTATTTTCAGAAATATAAAAACGACTTCTGAATGCGCTTACTCCGAAAGAATGTGAAACTTCATATTTGCTGTGCACTCAAAGTGGCTGTGGCATTTGCTTTTTCTGAAAGCAGATCCTGGCTGGATAAACTGCTTTCACCATCTCTTTTTCTGCTTGGTGTTCCTCATGCCATGTTTTGAGAAGGCCCAGACATAAAGAACAATATTTTCTAGAAACCAAGCTAAATAGATCACAGATGAATCCTTGGGTCTGTGTTTCACTTCAGACTTACCTTAGGTGAATCCACAGCTGTTGTAGATTTTGGCACTACATCCTCTGAGAAAATGAGAAATGTTTCTTGTTCTCATCTTGTTCTTGCTGAACTTTGCTTTGGGAAGTTGATTTATACCCATGTAGGAAGAAGAAATTATTACAGTAAATGCATGTGCCAGAGTGTGGTTATGGAGTTTGCTATTTACAGTAGGCACAAGCAGTATATTAAAGTTAAAAAGTTTACATGTGTAGCATGCATGCACATACACAGATCAAAACATGTACCCTGTAGGGAAGAGTTGCTGTGAATATGAATGAATTTTTAATTATGAGTGAACAAGGGAAATCATTTGGTCATTATAATTTTCTGTGGAACCAAAGCCAGTTTCAAGAACAAATGAAGAATTACCTGAACCTGGTTAATAGGATTTGTATTTTCAGCATATGGCAAGGTTATGTTTTTAAGTAAAGACAATCAGGAGTCTAAATGCATTATTAATAAAATTCCCCCATCAAATGGTCAAATTCTTCTTAAGCCACAGAACAAAGACAAACCCAACCACACATATTTCAGAGCACCAGGCAGGGTTTTGAGGCTTCTTTTGATCTGCTGTCTTGATGTGTGTCTTCAGTTTACCTCTATGTCTGCCCTCTTGTGGATTTTAAATGCATTAAATACTGTAGATTTAAATTATCCAGGTTTTAAGGCTAAAGGTCTTTGTGATGATCTGGTGACTACTTTGCATTATCTAGAACAGAAAGGGACATACGTGTTCCAGGATTCTTCTGCATTTCTTCTGTATGCATTATTTGACTACAACAATTGTTCTGCCTACTCTCTGGTTTTTTGGGAAGTTCTTTTGTTGGGTTTTTGAACCATCTTTGTCAAGCATTTGTTGTCATTTCTCACCCCCTACTGTCACACAATTGCTCTTCAAATCTGTCTCAGGGAACCATGAATCGATACTAAATACCATTGATATATTCAGAACTTTGGGAACTTTTTCTAGTGTCACAAGGTAAACAGATGAGAGCCTTCTACAACATACACTTTTCCAATCCCACCTTTAATTTCTATCTAAAATGTTGCTGTGTGTGCAGTAGTAGTAAATTGCTTTAAAGCCAGAGGCCAGGGGTAACTCCTGTGCTGAATGCATCCAGGAGGATTAGTGTAGGTGAGCCTGCAAGGTAGAATATAATAAATAATGCATAATGTTGTTAATGTTTTTAAGGCAATGCAGCTTTGAATTTTATTACAGAAATAGGAGGAAGTGGTGTTTGATGTTAATGGTGTGCAACAGAGAAACTTAGCTAATGTAAAATGAATGATCTATTAGACAGTATCGTTGTGTCAACACAAAATGTTTTAGATTATATCTCTTAGATTATATCTCATAAAGGATAGCAGTCAAAGGTCAAGAAAGGACAAATGTACACTATGGGGCAAAAGTCAGGAATTGAAAAATAAGTGTGAAAAGTGAATTCTTGAGCAGAAATTGAAATAGTTGCTGGTTTCCTCTCACTGTCCAAGGTGCTGATGGCACCTGGGGAACAGAGAGAAGCTCAGCACCACAAAGGTGGGTAACCTGCTTACTGGGCCCAGTAAATCCCACAGCAAGGGCACATCTCACAGGCAGGTTTTGTTTTGTTCTACACAACAGCTTGGGATGAGGGGCTGTCAGAGCCTGTCCTCCTGACAGTGCTGATACTGCGATACCCACCACGGAGTCACGGTCAGAGCCATCACACAAGCATGGCCAGCTGCATTTTGGCGTGAATGTTCCCCTGTATTAACATTACTCCTCTCTGTTTACATTTGAATACTTTGCATGGTGTTCCAGAATTTTATTTCCATTTAATTTTGAGAAAGTAGTAAAAGTATTCAAAGTGGATGGAAATTCATTTCTGGATGGTAACTGTGCTACCTCATGTAGACCTGGTTTGTAATCTCT
The DNA here is from genome assembly GCF_971803275.1 of Cyanistes caeruleus. NCBI lineage: Eukaryota > Metazoa > Chordata > Aves > Passeriformes > Paridae > Cyanistes > Cyanistes caeruleus. The sequence goes on from NC_141705.1 coordinate 78,850,797, forward strand.
GTCATTTTGTTGGTTTTTTTGTGTTCACTTTGATGTTGAAGTATTGCAGCAGAAGCTTTAGAGGTCACTTTGGTGAAGGTGGTGCTGTTACAAATAGTAAAACAACAGATAGAAACTGCGTGAGATAAAGGCCTTGAAGTAAATTTATGCAATTTATTTGGCAGAGATCACATAGACCACAACTCCTGAGCCCAGGAAGATGCTGGTATCATGCTGTGACATGTATTGAAATAAAATTTCAAGGCACATTCATCTCTACGCATGAAAATGATCACATAAATGATAAATGGTATTTTGATAATTAATCCTTTGTTATAGTTGTAACCATAAGTTTGTGTGTTACCCAATACTGTCCTGCTGTTCTGTGCTTTATTATGTGTATGGAATTATTTATTCCCTGCCTGGCACATGCATGTGTGTATGTGTTTGCTAAGACTCCAAGGAAATTCAAATGCATGTTGGACTTCTGTGAAAGTCCATAGAATGCACATGTTTTTTAGAAAATAAGGCAGAGGCATTCAGATGCCTTGCTAAATAGGAAAGTAAGGATGTGTGACATTTAAAGCTGTTTTTGATATCCTTGCTAAGTAACAACTTACTTTGTAAATATCTCGGGGGGTTTTGTCAAGTGCTACCTTTGCCGAATTAGCGATAAAAACTTTTCCACATATTTTAATACTGACAACAAATTCCCTTATTCTGCCAACACGACTTTCTCATTTTGCTGAAGAAAACATAAGCTGTTGCTGTTCTTTGCATCTCAGCTTTCAGTTCTACTAAATCTTTCAGTCACTTCTCTTTACATCTCTGTTTTCAGCACATTTAGGTAATCTGTAGGGTTTTAAGTTGTTTTAGCTCAGGTCCATTGTGAGACATTAATACAGCCTTGACAAGGTCCGTGGTGTGGAACGTTTTGGTCTCTAACACCAGCGAGAACAGATGGGGGAGCAGAGCCGTGTCTGACGTAAGGCACGCAAAAATGTGGATCTCGCCAATTAATCACTGCACACTGCTGACAAATAAGTGACAGTAATTGATGCAGCCCTTTGAGAGACAATCTGGAACTACTGCAGCCTGGGAAAGCTCATTCATTTCTTTTCCTTTCCTGAGTTAGTGGTGAATAACTGCCCTTCTTTAATTGCTGCCCAGCGTTGCTTTTTAGGGTGACAGCGTCAGTGACAAGCCAGGAAGTCAGAGTCTCGCTAGAGCATTATCTGGCTAAGTCTTGTCTGCGTTCTGCTTCTGCAACTGTTGATGTTTTCTTTTCAGTATTTTGGCTGCCAAAGGGCTTATGCACATACACCTAAAGTGCATTTGAGTACTTAAAGGTGTTGTGGTAGGTTTTCTCCTTGACAGTCTCATTATCAAAATGTTTTCTTTATTTATGTTACACTCCTAGGCTGGAGTGTCAGGGTTTCTAAGATGCCCAGTAGATTCCAGCAGTAAAATCTGTGCACTTTGACTAGATCTGATTTACACTCTACGCTTTGTTTAGATTAATTTATCTGACTTAGAGGAAAGCCAGAAGATCTTATGGCTGTAAGAAAAGGTGTAACTGTTTTAACAGGCAGTGTGCCAGACCAAGGGAACAGATAGCCAAACCACTGTCTGCTGCTAAGGTCCTGTGTGCAGAGTATTCCTTTTCTTGACAGCAGGGCGGGAAGTGCAGGATCAGTCCAGAATACCAGAACAAAGAGAGATTTCTGCTGAATTTTCTCTCCAGTAGGCAGTGGCTGGTTCCATCACACTGAGCAAACTTTTCTTCCAGAACAATTGCATGCCTCGGTTATTGCTGGAGTGAGGCCAAAATATTTCACTTTGGTGCAATAATATTGTTACAGCAAAAAGAGCTGCTGAGCAGAACCTTCTAGGACTGTCACATTTGTGGGTAGGGCCACCTCCCACCCTGTTGTGATTTAGAACTCCTGCCATTTCCTTGTAAGTATTGGGCTGGCTCAGATAGTGTCCACATCCTTGTTACTCCTGAAGAAATCCTCTGAATGTTTCCTTGTCTTGCTTTCTCACCTCTCCACTGCTGTAGGAGAACAGATAACAGAGAAAAGGAGGAGGCAACTTGCTCCCCCATTCTGGACTGGGGAACTAAAGCACAAGGCAGTTAATTTCCCTGTTTGCCAATAACCCAAACACTTGCATCTTGCACTGAATGAAACAGGAGCTGCAGAAACTTAGGGTCTCTGTGGGCCAAGCTGGTAACATTTGATTTGCCCAAACCTGTGTAGTAATTCAGTGGCAGAACAGAATAGATAAGTAGGTGTAGAAGTGAGGAGGGGAAAAGAAAACAGCTGCTAATGGATCATGTGTTTCCTTTCACTAGAATCCCTTGCAGTGGCTCTGGCAATTTAGATCTTCCTAGCCAAGAACTCCATGTCGTGTGTGGCCACAAATGACTGATTTTTTTTTCATACTTTCATTTAGCCATATTTGCTTTCTGAACACAAATTTGCCTCTTTTGAGGAGGCTGAATTGTTTCCTCACAGCATTCTTGTTGCAGTGGTGGTGCTGGAATAACTGGTGAGAGCATGCTAGCAGCAGACTGCAAGAATGATTTTGTTCTCTAGAAGAAACAGCTAAAATGTGGGACTTTGCAGGGTAGAATGTGGAAACTGAAGAGAGAATATCTGAGTCTAGGTGTATGGCAGATGAGATACAGAATGAGCTCATACTTTCCTCTAAGTTGAGGTGTTTTTTCATGTGAAATAGAGGAAAATGGAATTTTAGCCATTGCAAAAGTCCCAGCAAATGTCAGAAGTGTTTCTTTGGAATATCCTACCATTATGTGCTCAATTCCACTGAATCTTGTATTTTAGTAGAATCCTTGGAGTAGATTAGGTATGATACAAAATCTGTTTTCCCTCTTAGCCTTTTTTCCCTTCTTTGCCTTTTCCCTTCAGGTTATTGTTGCTGTTCCATGTCACCTTCACAACCCTTCCTTTCCTGGCCATCTTTCTGTGTGTTTAGATCTTTCTCCAAGAAATCTGGAAAGATGCATTCATCTACTTGCAGAAGAACAAATGTGCAAAATGAGTGGTATATTCCCTGCTGATTTCACAACTTGAACCAATATTCCTCCCAGTGTTTCTGCAGCTTTTCTCCAGAGGCACCTGCCAGATCTCTATCCCTGCTCAAACTCTCACTGCAGTGGCTGTGCACTGCTGTGGATTTCTAGGATAAAATGTGACCCAGTAAAATGCATCTGCAAGTGGTAGAAGCAGGAATGTTTGGGGTTTTTTTTCCTAACATAAGTAATTATGCAGAGCTCAAGATCCTTAGAAAAGCTATGTTCTGGTATGTTTGCCACAATCTGTACTGTGTTTTTAACTTTGAATGTAGCTGTTAATATTACCTGCAGTAAAATATACCTGTTTTACTGAAGTGCTCAATTATGGGGTGTTTTAGTCACATTTTTCTAACATTTTCAGATCTGCCTGAATAGAGGGCAGCTGGCATTGTTAAGTTCATTAAGAAGAACACTTGAGACTGGCTGCTTGTTATTATGTTAATTATGTGTCCAAGCAGAAACTGGGAAGATAAATACCAGGATACTTGGTTCCCTACTGCACTTGCAGTTATCTAATATTTCAGTATTTCCTAAAGAAGCCAAAGGAGACCCACAAGTGTTGGTGAGAGAAGGAGGCGTTGTGTTGAACGAGAAGGTGTCATATCCCTCTGGAATTGCTTCTCTGATTCCCACTTTACCCAGCCAAGAGGAGCCCACTGTGTGGCAACCTCTGTGGAAAATTTACTGAAGGTTAGTAAGGTTGTGGTTTCTTTGTAGTTGTTTTCTTAAAAAAAACAAAACTTAATTGCTTATTACTGATGCTTTATTGATTCTGTCTTGTGCTGGATTTTCCCTAAAGCATCTCCAGTTTGCATAAATGGTGCTTGTGTGAGTGTCAGAGTCTGCATGTGAGGAGGGCACTGGGTGGATTTTTGGGCATGTTTTTCTATTTGGTAACTTAGTACTTAAACTGTAATAAAAAAAAACTGGTCTGACAACCTTGTTTGCAGCTTGGAATAGTGTTTGGGTGTTACATGTGTTGTTGTGAGCATTTTCTTGCTAGTTTGTACCTAAAACTGTGATTCTGCTTAAAATGTGCATATTTTTTCCTTAATATGATAATAGTTCTTTACTATGCTAAAAGTTTTTCATTGAGGGAATGTATTTGCTGAGAGATTTGTGAAATGAAACCTCACTGGCCAACTGAAAATCTTACTCTTAGAATGACAGTTTTGTTTCAGGTGTGCACTGTGGTCTTCTGCTTGTTGTTTCTCCCAGCCTGGGATGCTGTGTCACTTTCTAGTGTAACAGGTTAGCTGTTCCTAACCAGTGGGCTTACAGTTTGGATAAATAGTTAAAAATGAAAGCAAATACTGTTCTTAGTTTGTGGCTGATAAATGATGAAATAATGAATTGGCCTGGCCATGCTCTGAAGTCTGTGGCAAAATTAGAATTTGAAACTCTTCTCAGTCAGCTGTTAGATCAGACTCTGTTACTGGGAAGGGTTTCAGCTGCACAAAGTGGGTTTTTTTTATATGGAGTAGTTTGAATGTCACCTAACAAACCAAGTTCTCTTCTTGTTTTGACATGAACAACTGGGATTTCCTCTTTTGCTGGCAGACTTCATTAACTATGTGGCTTTTTTAATCACCAGGCACTCACCCAAAATAGCCTGTACTTTGTTGGAGTGTCCTTACTGGTAGGAAGCATGACCTGCTCTCTGATACTGGGCCATCCAAAAGAATGTAGTAAATTTTAATGTGATTGTAACTTGGCCAGCATTTACATAAAAGACAACAATGATCTTCTTGTTATGGAGATCATTAATGAAACATCAGCTCTGGTCTGCAAATGTGCTACCATGTTGTGATCCAGCTGAAAAAACAGCCTTGTGTAACTTGAGCACGTTGCATAACACAGGAAGAGGAAAAACAAACTAAATTTCCAATGGTTGTTTACATTTTAACTACATCTCAGTGAAAAGTCTACAGTGAGTAGCTTTTTGAGTAATTTAACTTCTGTGTCCTCTGAAGGAATGTGTTCTTTCTCTCCTGTTCAGGGCTGGTATTTGTGGTTATGTTTTCAGTGTGTTAATCTGATGTTAGAAATCCAAACAACACCGAGTTCCACATAAGTCGTGTGGCACCATTTGTGTTTCTGAGTGGGGAAGGGGGGATGAGTGCTCTGCTCAGGCTTGTGAGTGATTCAAAATCCATCTTCCTTGTGCAGTCAGGCATGTAACTTGGAAGTTTGCTTACCAGTTGGTATCTGGAAAGATAAAAGCAGTAAGTCACATCTTGTGATAGGTAAACTCATGGGAACATAATCACTTACAGAACTTGCTTGGTTTTTTTTTTTAATCAAACTATAGTTTCAATGCCAGTACAATCAAGGCAAACTCCTTTCCCTTCGATGGTGTTCTTCAGTTTTATCTCACTGTAGAAAGGCAAAAGTTGCAAAACTCAGCAAGATTTCAGGAGGATGCAGCCACTCAGGAAATTCTGCAGCTATTTCTTACAAGTTCTGCCATTTTCAAGTGTTAAATTCCCTTGAGGATTGTGAGTGATCTCATCCAAGTCTGACAGTTTGTTAACAGTTTTCAAAGTCCACCCCTTGCTTTCCTAAGATTTCTTGAGCGAATTTATCTTGTTAGAAAGAAAAAAGAAAATTTTTGAAGGAAATTGCATCCAGGTAAAAATTGAACTTGGAAAACTGAACGGCAAAATGAAACTCTTGCTCTGGATGGTGTGCAAACTAACATATGCACAGAGTTCAAGAGACTCATGTTGACTTTTTATTAGCAGGAGATCTGTTTCTGTGACCCAGCAGAAGGGACACAGGCATTGCTGACCCAAAAAAGATTGCTCAGGATCACCCAGCAGATGGATATTTGCCCTACATGTGAATTATTGATGGATGGAACAGCCACACTATGATTTGTTTTTCCTGTTATTAGTTGAAGAGGAAGGGAGGGTGCTGTGCTGGTTTGTTTCAGTAAATAGTGTGCAGATGGAAACTTTAAATTTCTTATGAACTGAACAGAATTGCAAGGCACACTCTCATTACAGCTTCTTGTGTTATCATTAAAATTAATGGCCATATCATCTTCAGTGGACATCTTCCTTAGTTTGGTGACCCTTCAGTGGGTGAGTGAGAGGTGCAGAGGATCTGAATCCTTTCAGGCATGGCTTGGCCTTGGGTATTTTGTGCCAGCAGGACCTCAGCTCTTGACAATGGGCAGACTGCTGTAAAACTGCACAGTGTCTGAAGCAACACTCTGGGCCTGTAATATCTGCTCAAATAAAGTATTTAGTATTCAATTTGCATTAAGTATTGTGGCTTATTTGATCAACAAAGCTCTCCCATCTCTCCCATCCCTGTCCCCCAGGCCACAGATGCAGCAGTGGCTTTTCAATTGACTGAGGACACCACATAATTAATGGTTGCCTGGAGATTATTATTTAGATTTGGTTTAACTTGGGATTTGACTATGTTTTTGTAATTATTTTTTCCTTTATTTTATTTTCCCCATATGAGAATAATCTGCTTTTGATATATATTGTTACCCTTAGATTTAAAATATGTGACAGTATGCAAACTGTATTTCAAATGGTGCAGTCCTGGCCAGTTTCCAGCCTGGGTTAGATTTGTGGGATAACAGTATATTGTATTGTTTTGTCAGATTCTTGGAGTGACACGACACTTAGTTAATTTTCACGCCACCACCACCACCCATCTTTCTATATATAAAACAAATGTTACAAAACTCAGCAAATAGGTGAAAGCTGTGTGCTTCTTTTAAAGGGCTGATTGTTTCAGGGAAGATACTTGATCTAGAGATTTGCTGAGACTGACCCTGAGTGTGTGTGTTCCATTATCTTATTTGTCTTCTACATTTCAGCAAAAGCCTGGAGGTCCTTGGCAGCTGAGCTAGGGGCTGTACGCACGTAATAAGACAAGTGGTCTTCTCTGCAGTTCAAGAAGAGAGAAACAAGAGCTGGAAACCAAGAAGCATTGTATAAAGCACAGTATGTGCTTGATGAAGGTACATTTTCTGGTGTTTTGGTTTTTTTTTTTTACTTTTATGACATGCACATTATATGGACTGAGCCCTGCCCTGTGGTTGTCCTATTTTGCAGAGCAATGGCCTGGAATAAAAAGTTGTTTGCAGATTGGGATGTGCCACTCTGAAGAGAAAGGGAGGCAGGTGCATCACTTGCTTTAAAGTGTGTTTTGTGGTAGTCTATCCCTGGAAAAGCTGATTTTATAACCCAAGGCTTTGAATCCCAAAGTGGCAGAGGAAGGACCCCTGGGTTTGTTTATGGAACTCTGTTTCTGACATTACAGCAAAGACTGTCTTAGCAACCAGATGGGACAATTTTAAGGTTAAAAAGAGACATAGGTTTTGTGCTGCACTTTCTATTTTATTTGGTTTTTGTCTGCTCCTCAGTTCATTCTCCTTAGAGCTTTCTGTTTCCAAATCTGAACAATAAAACAAAATATTCAATGAGTGCAACACTGGGAAGTTACACATTAGAAATCTAAAACAAAAAAAGGCAGCATGGTTTGTTTATCTTCTAATTAATGGTGAATTTTTCTTTAAAATACAAAAAAAGTCTTGTTTGTAGATTGCTAAATACCCTAAATCCTGAAGTTTAGTGGGAATACTTTGGAACCAGCTATGATCTAGAACTCTGAATAATTTACTGTGCCTACTTGATTCTGTGATCTATCAAAGCCACGCTGCAGTAATTGAAGCTGAAGCTGCTCAGCCACTGGAACTGCATAAGACAATAGGGGTCAATGTATTTCAGCAGAGAAAAAGGGTTTGATCAAAGTTCTGTGCGTTATCAGAAGTAATTCCCTCTTGTAACAGGAGGCTTCCTGCTGATACACATGTTTTTAACAGATACCAAAGCCTATTTTCTATTATTTTTACAGGAGGATGTACTTCTGTTCAACAGCCCATCCTTTAGTCGAAGTAAGTTCAAAGAAATGTCGAGCAAATGTCGCTAATCCTTTTGAATTAGCGGTGTAAGTTCACGAGGTCACTTGTTACAGTGAGGTAATACACAGAAAACCTCTAACAACTGAACATGTGTTGCATGTGAAGCCAGAAGCAAAGTAAACTGGAACCCTGACATGAGATTGAGCAGCGTGTATTCTGCATCCACATCAAAGCTCTCACATGCTCTCCGCCCAGACAAGGACGTGGAGCTGGTAATGTCTCTCTTTTTCTGGCTGTAGCCTCAAACATCAGGCTCTTGGAATCAACAGACTCAACTTGAGCCTCTGAAAGTGGGGCCAGACTTGAGGAGATGCAGTATTAATGGCACCATTGCTTCCTTTATCAGATTTATTACATTTGTGCACGTGGCAATAGGCATTTTATGAAATCATGTTTGGAATACCATCAGAATTTCTCTGGATTTTTCCTCCTGAATGGTATCAGAGGTTTCATGCAAGAGTTCTGATGCCATTTGCAGTTACATTAAAATGCACAATTCTACATTAGTTAACACTACTAGAAATCAGCATGCTCTGAGTTTGTCATCTCTCGAAGAAAGCAGAATGCCAACCCATTGCTGCTTGATGACATTCACCCCTCTACATTTGCTGCTGGCATTTCTTTATAGGCCTGCACTCCAAGTTAGGACAAAAGTAACTGGAAAAGGAGTGCAAAGACCTCTAAGTTTGCTCTGGCTTGGAACAGCCATAATGTGCAACTCAGTACTGTGCAGATAAACTAGCACTGATCCTTGGAGGAGCAGAGCCCAGCTCTCGGCGTGAGTTAGCAATCCCAGTGCTCAGACCTTAAAGTGGGAAAGGCTGTGCAGTTTCAGCTGCTGTGGTTTCCAGGTTTGAAGGTAGTTCAGTGCATCATCACTCTGGGTGTTTGCTTTGGAGTCCATTCTGGAACATAAATCCCCCTGGGATTTCCTTGGAGAGGGGACAAAACATTATCCTCTCCTTGAAATGAAATGAGATTCCATTGACTGTCGGATAGCTCCTGTTGTCTGAGTGCCAGTGCAGCACGGAACGACTGATTCATTGCTCGCCTGTGCTGGATGTAACTGTTTTATAGTGCTGCAAAATGAGTGTAAAACCCATGGCTTACACTGGGAGGTGTTTAATTGCACCTCACTGCTGTATTTATGGCTCTAAGTTCCTGAATTTAGTGGCGCTTCCACTGCAAAGCAGCAGTGGAAAACTTTTGGGAATTTATGGCATATAGACGTGTAATGCCTGTTTTCTCTGATGAAACTGGCAGTTTTAACTGAGGACCTTTGTACAATATTGTTTGCAATTTCATTTATTTCGGCTATCAGCTGTGGTGAGCTCTTAGAAAATCATTCTGAACTAACTCAGGAAATAAGTCTTTTGATATCTTCAAGATATTAGTGTTGTTCTTTGTGCTCAGAAAGAACAAAGAGATAAATTCTTTGTGTTGACTGGAATCACTCTTTTCCAAGTGCAGGAAGAGCACAGCGCCTCCAAAACGGCTGAGCGTTGCTGTACACAGAGCATGTGTTGGGAGAGCAGAGCATCAGCTGGCCCTAAGTACATCAGCTGGAATTAGGTGGCTGTGGAGTGAGTAAGATTGAAATTCAGAGGCAGATGCCAGCATTGGCATAGGATGATTTCTGGTCTTGGAACCTTCATACAAAGTGCACAATATTCCTCCCCTCTAATCAGAAGCAGATCCTCCCCACCCAGCTGTCTTCCTTACTCTTGCACATTCTTCCATGAGTGGTGTGGGCCAGACAGTGAAAACTTCATTTCCCATAATATCTTGAAGGAAATCTGTGGGATTATCACCACCTGTTACCACTGTGCAGCACTCAGATGCTGCTCCACGCTGCAAGGTGAGATAGAAGGTAAATGCGAATGTGAATGATAATAGCAGGAGCAAATGTGTGGGAAGGAGAGCCTTGCCAGCAGGATTTTCTTTTGCCTTGGAATCCCTGTCTGGCTCTTTGAGGACTCTACACTTGAGTCCATATTCTCTGTTTTCCTCCTTCATCTTTTTGTACCTGCTCTGGTCAGATTGTTTCCATAACAAAAACCAGCCAGCAAAGAAGATGAATTGCTTGTAACAGACCCAAGGCTGCAGGCCCCGATACTGGCGAGTCGTGCGCTGTGGGTGGGATTTGGTTTCCTGAGCATTTATCCCTGCTGTGCTCTGGAAGATGCCCCAGGACAACTCACTTGGGCCTGTGTTTGCCCAGAAGAGCACGAGGTCCTGGCTCATTTGTCAGCTTCAAGGAGACATGGCCTGGGGCAGCCAAAAATGCCACTGCATACCCCTGTTTACACAACTGAGTGCTGCCCACAGTGGGCCCTTGCACTCCGTGCAAAGGTTGAGAGAAAGTTTCCTGAAGAGGTTTTTTTTTGGACAGAAAATCGAGGTTTTATTTATTCCTTTATGCAATGCATGCCTTTCCTGCAGGCTGAATTCCCAATTCATACTTTGTTGTTCAGCTCACAGCACGAATGCAGCCTGCCAGAGGGGAAAGGTTTCTTTTCCAAGCAATTCCATAGCAGCAGCTTACACCAGTGACTCCTGTGCTCTGTTGTACATTATCACCACTTAGGAAGCCTTGCTTTTCTAATGGAATACTGTGCTGTTTGGTGGATGGTTTCCACTGTTTGTGTGAATCCTACCTTTGTTGCCAGAGAAAAACCAAAATAGAGACAATTAGCAGAAAAACAGGCAAAAGGAGGAATGTTTGTCTTTGTCATAACCCTAAATTCTTATAATAAGAATTCATCTGCAGATTTAATAGTTGTGTCTTGCTTGGTTATCTGAGAGCAAGTAATGAGAAGGTAAATAAGACCTGAATGTTTTCAAACCAAAGAGAATATATTCCTGGAAGAACATGGAACCAAGTGCTGTTGTGGCTCCTTTTTGTTCTCTGTACTGCCTTGTGCAGTCTTTGTGGAGGGTGCATAAGGATTTATTTAGAGATGCTGCCCTTGCTCGTGTGATCATCTCCACATGGGGCAGAGCTCGGTCTCTATCATTTTTGCTGGGTGGGGGTCTTAATTTGGGAAAGACCTGTCTAACAGATTGCTTATATCTTTCTGATCTTTCTTAATGTGATTTATGGTGGCTTGTGCTTCCCTCCTGTTGCTGAGGAGGGGATTTTCAAAAGTGCTCTCAGGCCACAGCCTGTTCCTATGAAAGACATCAGGGAGACTCTCCTGGGTGCAATGGAGGTTGAGGTTGGGCAATAATAATCAGGTCTTTTAAAAACTGTTGTTGTTGGTTATAGTGCAGACAGCAGGTGGAACAGTTGAAGTGAAATACTTGGTGCACAGACAGCCTGTCAGGAACTCCTAAGGAAGTGTGTGTGCAGGAATTCCACATGGAGAAATGTACTTACTGGTGCGTGCTGACCAAAAGCATTGCTTGACAATTGGTGTTGCAAGAATGGAGGGAAAAGGGAAAACAAGGGTAAAATATATGGTGAGAGCACAGATGCTGATCCCCAAAAAGCAGATGAAAATTGCTGTTTTGTTACCTGTAGACAGGTATTCTTGATTTTGGTACTCTCTTGTCATTATCCTATTATAACCCCACATCTTTTGCTATGATTTATCCACAGTATGCTTAATCAGCATAGTGCATGATTGAAAAATGTTGAAATATTGAAAATATTTGAAAATATTCATTCAATATGTGAATGAATAATGTTCACCAAAGTGAACTAGAACAGGTAAAGTACAGAAAAGCCCTGAAAGCTTATTTATGTTTCCCCTCAATCACGCCATGTTAGCTATGACTTTGGTTGTAGCTGTTGTGCTTACCTGAAGATCACATTAGCAATATTTTATCTGTAGCATAAAACAAAATATGGACACAATATGCATAAGTAGTGCCTGTCTCCGTGGAGAAGTTAAAAGAAGAGGAAGCAGACATCCTTGAGGCACTCATGTTTTTTGCTGAAATGGACAGGATTTATGCCCACCTCTTCTACCAAGGCACTGTATGTCAAGCCTTATGGATGCTGTCAGTCCCAGGCAGCATTGGTTGGAGAACTGCTACAAGATGTTATAAGGGCTGTTCTGTGCTTTTCTGCAAGCCTGTGAGGGGATTCTGAAGAGTGTTCAGAGCTCAGGCATTAACTGCTTTATTCCTTGAACACTGCTTTTAGCACTCAGCTTACAAAACCCATTTGACCTTCCTGTACATGGATGGAAACCTGTGGTGCAGTCTGACAGCCTTGAGCTTTTGCTACCTTTTCAGTTAGGAAAGCTCTTAGCTGGAAATCCACTTTGGGGATTAGTGTAATCAGAAGAGTTTTCTAGTTGGGTTGGACAGTGCCAATGTTGAAGTATTTTTCCTAAAGCTTTCCAGTATCATCAGTATTTATCAGCCATAGTTCCTCATTAATGCAGTATTATATTTCTAGATTATCTGAGTTTTTTACTAGGTTCTCTGCATCCATAACAGTGTATATCTCAGCTATTTCCTTCATGTTACTTTGTTAGAAAAATGGGACATTTATCAGTCTGTATTGATACAGTTCCTAGTAATAGGATCAGAGGAGAAGTTTTGCTTTTTTTTCAGCATTGAGCCTGCAGATGTTTTTATTAATCAAGTTAATCTTCCAGGAACATTTTTTGTCTTTATCTGCTGTCTTGAAAGGGAAGAAAAAGTGATGCTGAGTTTCAGATTTGCTCAGTCACATTTATCTTGTATAATGTTTCTGTGCTTGATTGGACGTTGCTGTGACAAATGTGAATAAAAGAGGGAGAGATAATAGCTACTTTGCCATACTGAAAAATGTAATTGCAGAGTCAGTGCTACTGTCTAAATAAGCTGAAAGAGAGCCAAAAGCACTGCTAGTGTTGCAGAGTTTGGCTCTGGATGCCAAAATTGAATTTGATCTACTCTGTTGGTATTCTAGTGTAATTTTCTAATCCTGTCTTATTCCAGAGAGAACTGTGGAATTTTGATTTATTTTTCCTCTACAATCTACATTACCCTAGGATAAGCAGAGGGTTTCTGGACAAGGATGCAAGACTCTTGTCACAGGGCAGTGTTCCAAAGTCCCAAACTGATGCTCTGCTTACTAAAGTGGACAAGGCATGCTCTGGCACCTGTGTCTTTTTACATTATCCTCTGTAGCAGTAAAATATGGCCTTTTCAGGAAAAAAAAAAAAGAAAGAAAGAAATCCAAAATCCACCTCTAGTCCCAGCTATAGCTCCTTGATGAGACTTACTCAGTTGCCAGCCAGTTGTATGTGTCTGAAATTTGGAGCTGTTTAATGCAAAAGCTGTCAGGATTGTCTTCTCCACAGAGCTGGCAAGTGGGGGACTAGTTCATCATGTCTCCTGGATGAGGGAGTTTAGGGAATTCCTGGGCTCCCAGCTGGGATTTAGGTCTCACTTGCTTTGGTGACAGCTCTGCTCCATCTGCTAGCAGTGGTGACAGTCTCAGCAAATCATTCCTTCAGGCTCACACGGGCTGTCTCTTCCCTGTGCTTAATTGTGTTCAAGTGAATTAAGTGTTAAAGCAGAGTTCATCAGGGAAACACACATCTTTTAGAAGTGGACAGTATATTCACTCATTATCTGCACTGATCCATGGTGAAAAGTTCTTAAAGTAAAAAACCTGCTATCTTAGAACCATGCAGTTCCTGGCTCTCACGATGAGATGTGGGCAGGGATTGTGTTTGGGATGGGATTGCGAGAGCTGTGACTTGCAAGGCCACATGGTGACCAGCATTTGGGAGAAGAGGTTTTTGTGTTCTTTGACCCTGAGCTAATTTACATGCTTCCAGGGACAGCAGGCCTACTGGTGCTGACAGCAGATGGCTCAGAATATTCTCACAGGAGAGCATGAAGTAACTGGAGAGATTGGATAATTGCATTCATGCTGTTGGCCCTGGAGTCCAGAGCTGTTACAGGCTGCGAAGGAGCGCAAAGAAAAGAGTTGACCACGATGGATGTGCAGCAGTAACGAGGTGAAATTGCAGTGCCCTTTCCACAGAACTGATAGCCCGTTAAATATTCCTCTGTAAACAGGAGTAAATGAACAGGCAGAGATGCCTCAGACGTCTGGCAAAAATGTTGTTAATTCAGATGTGTGGCTGGGGTTGAACAAGTGGCGCAAAGCTGAGAGCTGTCTTGTGTTCAGTTTGTTTATTTTTAAAAGCTTGTGCTTCCTCCCATTTGTCTTGGCCATTCTGTTGAATATATTCAACAAAGAAATAGGAACTGTATACAACTGGAAGCATTTCCAGATGGGTTCTGTGTTACAAGAGGAAATACAATCTGTTGGACACATATAACAATATATAGAAACAAAGGCTATACACCTCTGGCTTGAAAGTACATTTAGCATAGTAAATCCTCAGAGTACACCTGAAAGAGTGAAATGTGCTCACCATCAGCACATGTTGCTGCTAGTGCCTCCCTCAAATAAAATTTTCAAGGAGGCAGGGTATAGGAGTGAGAATAAACTATTAAATGCCTTGCTATCTCTCAAGCCAAGTGACAGAATTTCTGCTGGAGAACTGAGCTGTTTTGCTTCTTATCTTATATATGTAGAGCTGGAAACACATATGAGAACACAATATCAGAACCAAACCCCAGACCCTGATGTGTTGGCTCTGTAAGCTTCCTCCAGGGGATTTTACAGAAACCATGGCTTCATGTCTCGTTGCACATGTCTAAATAAGTAGTAAAGACAAGAATTTTGCATTAGAGATGGTACAGTACAACAGCAAGGTTATTAATTTATTTGCCCCTGGCAAAAGCATTTCATGGCTGTAGCCATCAGCTCCAATTATTTGTTACAGCGTCTCGACTTCTTTGAGTATTGTTTATCCGGCAGTATTTATGTGGAAGCTCATTTGTGAGAGGTTTAAACATTTTTTACAGGGTGAAGTTGGTATGTGTTTAGCATAAATACAAATTATTTTAGAGAAGGAGGGGAAGACACAGACCAAAATTGGCTGTAAACAGCTGCTGAATTCACAACAGGGAGCTGGACTTAAATGGGTTTTAATACTTCAGATTCCTCCCCAATCCTTTTATTTTCTCTAAAGCAATTGCCAGCAAAACCACATCTTATTTCCCCTTGCTGAGACAGACCTAAGCATCCCCCATTCTTTGAGAATGTCCAAATTCCTGTAGGCAGATGCCCAGGAATGTGTAATTTAAAAACAACAAAAAGAAAGTAAATAGATGAGGAGAAGAAAAATATGATAGCTGCAAGGGTAATACTGCATTCATAACCAGTTAAAAAAATAGACAAATATAAAGTGTCCTCCTGACTGTAAAACCTTAGCAGGTAGGTATTAGCACTCGATTTATATTCTTACATATTTGATAGGTAAAAAATTTGATTTGCATCTCATATGCATACTGCTGCTATTTTTGCATGTCATCTTACAACAGATGCTGCTCTGTAGAAATGACAGGTGGATAAAACCCAGATTCTTTTATGAGAATGAGAATTTCTGGAAGTTTTTATCCTCCCTCAAAAAAAAAAAAAAAATGAAGCATCCTCATTCCTGCCTTGATGATCATGTGAAAGGACAAAGTAATGTTTCTAAGGTGTGTAAGTTCTCATTTTCTTGAGGGAAATGTTGGTGACCTTGTTCTATCCTGAGCTACCTCTATTCTGCCAGCAGATTCCAGAAACCCCCTGAGATGTTTTTAGAAATTAACTTCATGGCTAAGTTATATATGAACAAGAGAGCGTGCAGAAAGGCAAAAAATAGGGAAAACTTTAAAACAGCAAGATAACACTTTTGCATATTTTTTGCAGAAAGAACTAAGGAGATTTTTTCTCAGAGTTCTTTGCCTGCTCATGGTTTTAGGGAGGGTTGCTTTTTCCATCAATTTATCTGTGACCTGGAGGAGCCATGGTGACAGATTCTCAGATTGTCCCCAGAGTCATTCAAGCCCTGGGGTGATGTTTGTTCTGCCTCTAACAAAGGCCAAGATATTGGATTATAGCATACTCCCTGCCATAAATTTAGTATTTCCTCTCTTTAAAACCATCAATTTACTGTCATTATGTTCCTTCAAAAGTCTTTGCAACTGAAACCTTTCCAGAAGGCGAAAAATTAAATTTCCTGCCTGAGAAGTTGAGAGATAAAATCTGCCTGGGTTCCTGTTTCTCTACCAAAGTCCTACCATTGGATAAAATATGCCAATTGGACTTCTTTTGATATTATTGGCATCATGAATTGTTACATGGAAGTTTTGTTTCCTCAGCCTTGGGTGAATTCTTTTGCTGATATGTCCATTATTTTAGAAATGGTTTTGAATATGACACGAAAAGGAGAAGTTGCTGTGCTGATGGCAAATGCATGTACAATACCCCTGTAAGCACTTCAGCCTTTGTAACTCCAGATTTATTCCTGATGCTTGGTCATTCTCTGTGTTACATTGTTCCTTTTATGACATGAAGAACAAACTTTGAGAGGAAAGGAAGCTGTCTCCTGCATTTTGAAGCCTTGTCTAAGCTAAAAGCCACTGCTATCACTTTGTGGGTAGTCTCACACCTTGATTTTTGATTGTCCTGTGCTGCTGGAACTGGAGTTCTTGGATGTGTGTCTCATTTCTCCATTGTGTGAAGCACATATCATGAAAGTGATGTTCTCCTTCCAGAAGTTCTCAGCTGGAAATGATAGAGCAGAAGTAAAGGTAGGAAGTAGTATCACAAAATCAGTTGAAAATGATGAAAAGATCCAGTTACTCAGCCTGCTTGAGTAAGACTAAGTGCAGTAGACTTGCAGGCAAAGTGAAAAGTGGGGTTTTTTTCCCCAAAGCAGAAAGATTTGCAGGATTTTCTAAAAATAGCCCTTCAGCTGTTGATTTTTTTGAAGCAGACAAGTAAAGCAGATTAAATTAATACCCAAAACAATCAGCAAACATGATGCTTCTGCGGGCACATCTGTGGGACAAAGAGACTATTTTTCTGTGTCAGTGATATTCCTGAAATATGGTAGGTGCAGTTAATTTCAGATTTGATGGTTATTAACATTTCTGAAATGTCTGAAACACTGGCTTGGCTCTACTGTAATGCACTTTTTGAACTGATAGTGTTTTGTAATCCTGTTGTTTGGTGATGAATATTTGCACATTTTCTTTGGCTTGTGCCCATAATTTACAAGGAGATGGTTTGTAGATTGCAGAAAACCCCAGAAAATTTCTTGTCTGGGTGTACTCAGACAAACTGAAATAAACCTTCAAAGCCAAGATATGATACATGCTATTCCTGCTTTGAACACTTTACCTTCATCACATGTGACCTTGGTGTTTGATGATTTGGCACATTGCCACAGCAGAATTCGATGATCCACTGGAAATCGTGATTCTTTCATGTGGAAAACAATAAAAAGCATATGGTATCAATTATACTTCACTATTTCTTTGAGAATTCAAGCACCAGAAATAAAAAACACTGTCTGAAGACTTTGAATTTCCATTAACTGGAAACAGTTGGTATAAATTATTTTTACTGAAACTGCTCTACTGGCCCTGGGTAATAAAAGCAAAAATAACATTGGCATTTGATTGACTTCATAGGTGCAAGATATGTCATGCTCAGAGGGAGCATAAAGTTCCAGGTTGGGCAATGGAATCATTTTATTAAATACCATATTTGTCATGGAGAAGCTCTTGGGAGAATCAGTGTCCTGTTACCTTAATTTCTACTGCATCTCTACTGAGCTTGGTGATTTGCTGGCCGAATAAACTGGGTAGTGAACATGGTGGTAGCTACACTAAATGTAGGAGGTAAGAAGAGAGGCTTCTAGAGTAATAACAAATAAAAAAATAAGAATTTTTTGTGAAAATGAAAGCAGAGTTCTTCAGAGGAACAGTTTTGCTGGAAATGTATTTCTAAAGCGTGGCTTGGATCTGGGTTTTGGAAATTCCAGAGCTGTGTATGTTGTGGTGCTTTACTCTCCCAGGGAGCACGATCATTAGAACTGACCTCACAAAAATCAGTAACTACTATGCAAAGAGTTTCTTTTGTTCTTGATTCTCTTGTTCAAGATTGAATTACTCTGCTGAATTTAGAGTAATTCTGAGAGGTAGCATCTCCAGTCAATTTCAATCAAATTTATATTACACTGTGTTTATCTCAACGCCCAAGATTTATCTTCAGTGCTTATTACCACATTTGGTAAGCAGCCTTTTCTCTATGGTTTCTGTAATAGGAGCAACTCTGTAAAAATAGTAGCTTGTACTCAAATAGAAACTTAAATTCAGCTGATAGCAGCTCTGAGATAGAAATTTAAACAGAATGCATCTGCATTTGTTGTAGGAAAGCAATAAGCAAATCAATAAAATGTTTGGTAACCAGGAACTAAAATAGGAAACCAAGTTAACTTCCAGATTTCTAAATTTTGTCTGTAAGGAGTACTCTTACCCCTGTTAAATGTGACTAAAATCAGTGGGGTTGCTTGTGTAACTAAATACCACCTGGTATTCAGAGCAGGTTACAGAGTTACAGTGTAGGTTTATTATGCAATAAAAAGGGGCATGGATAACTCACCTGGGAGCAGCCCTTGTCTATGCTGTCTCTTATGTGAGTATGCTGGTGATAAGGAAATGTCTCAAAATTCACTGTAAATTACTCCTGTTTTCTCCAAACAGTTTTAGCTCCAGTCCTGATGGCTCAATATACAAATGCTTTCATGTACAGTTCCCAAGTTTAATAATATTAAGAACATCATATGTACTTGGAAAACATTAGCATTTATTTTTATGAAATGGCATCTGATAGTTAAACTGCCGTATTTTTTCCAGACTTCTTTCATTAGAGAGACTGATGACTGTTACTACAAATATCCCATGGAGTATTCAATTATGCTGGAAGGAGGGTAAAAATGATATGCCAGAAGCTATGCAAGAGAGATGATGCACATTATTCTAATTTTATGAGGTTGTAGATCTTGAGAAAAGCAGAGATTCATAATGCCACTCCCTGAAATAATTAAGAAAGTGTGTGTCTGATTTATGTATATGTGGTGGGAAGCTAGAGAAATTGACTGAAAATATCATAGAAAACAGAATCTGTGTCAGAATGATCTGCCCAAAACTCCACATTTAAGTTTATTCTTAAAATTGAAAAATGTCTTTCTGTGCTTTTGTCAGCCATTGTTTTATCTTTTGCTCACAGTGGTTTGAAGTTAGCTAAAAAGAAGTGTAGTCAGTGAAAAGCACCCTGATAAGCCATCAACATGATGTTTTGTGAATCTTGCCTCTGAATGAGAACAGAAATCAAGTCATGTTTCTTTACTTCAGACTAAGGACTGGCATGATGCAGCAGGTAATTTAAGTGTATGCTTGCAGGTAAAATAACTTTTTTGAGAAATAAGTCATCTTTGTCTTTGGAGGAATTCCTATTTTGATGGCTCAGGGGCAAAGAACTGTGGCAGGTTTATGTACAGCGTTGACTTGAGGTCAGGGACAGCTCTGTGTTTGCAGATCTTGAGGTAGAGTTTGGTAAGGCCAAGTTATTTTTCAAGATATTTCTTTTTCCTCCCTTCAAGTGCAGCTTAGGATTCTGTCTTCAAATGACTGTAGACAGTGAAATAGTTCAAGTCACTTGAATGGAGTATATTTTTTGTATTTGAGTTGCTTTTTGTTGTGAGTTGCTTTTTTTGATAATTTGCTTTGCACTTATTCCAAGAGCACGTAGGGAAAGCAAGCTCTCAGTTTCTAGGGGAAATTACAGATAAAATTTTTCCACTGAAAGTGCAGGGACAGTAAATTAATACTTCTTATCCTCATAATTGTTAATTTACATGTAAGGCTTTGTTGCAGGATTGATGAGACTGTCTCATCTGGCAATGTTTTCAAAGGAAAAACAAGTCTAAAGACTTTGGGTTTTTCCCCTCAAGTCTACTCCATTTTCTCCAGAAAATACTGGATTGGACTCTGATCTCACTTCCAGTTGTTCTAGATGTCAAATAATAATATGTTGTCTTAGTATAGGATTCAGGTGGCAAACTAAAAGTGCAACTATTGTGTATCTCATACTTCCCATTATTTGTGTCCAGTGTAAATATTAAGATCTGGTTTGGGCATCTTTGTATGTAGCATTAATCAACTCCTTATTATTTCAAACTTTGTAACAAATGTGAAATCTGGCTTCATTGCCTGATTCATAGTTCATTGATATCAGTGGTGGGATTCCCATTAATGGCAGTGGTCATTAGATAATTATGATTGTTAATTTAACAGCCTGGGTTTGAAGTGTGGAAGTAACCTGACAATTTGCAGTGTTTGATGGTTTTTGTTGTTGTGCTTTTATGGTTTTCCCCCAACAAGATGAAGGAAAAGAAACATCAGAAAGGTTTTGTTTGTTTACCAGCTACTAAACAGCAGAGGAATAAAAGTTGTGTGTATTGGTATCTATATACAAAAGTGAAAACACAGCATCTGTACAGTCAGTTCTTTCTAAAAGTAATTTAGTTTGTATGCTAATAACATTTAAATGTGCCATTTACATTCTATAGCAAAAATCTGTAGCTGGTGGATACAGATTATTGTGGTTTAGCTAAGTGTTTTAAACCCAAATAAGGTAATCTAATTAAAGTGAAGCAAGAAAAAATGAATGTTGTTTTGCAAGTTCATTTTCTTACATGCTTCTTTCTTTAAAGAAAGAAACCAGTAAATATCTCTTGGGTATGGGATCTGTGATTTCTCTGCTTGTAGCACAGAGAAAACATCACCAGGTGCTCAGCCCAGAAATAAGACTCTCGTGTTGAGATTACAACTGAAGACAGACTTAATCACTTTTTTTTTGTTTTCTGTGTTGACAAAAGGACAGAAGTAGCACCTTATTCTGAAGAAAATTTGTATGTGTGTCAAATGCACAAATACTCAGTTTTGTGCACAGCAGAGAAAGAAGCTTGTCTTTTCCATCCTCAGCAGTCCAGCTCTTCTCACAGTCCTGTGAATAAGAGAAGCCAGCAGTCAGAAATGTGTTTCAGGGTGACAGAAGTTTTTGTTACAGGATCTCAGCAGGCAGGGAAGAACGAGACCTCCCACATGACTTGGAAACGGAATTTACGCACACCTGCACACAGCTCTGCCTGAAAAACAAGGACACTGAGCACTGGTAAGTACCTGTCTTGTTTCTTACACCAAATTCCCTACAAGGTTTTTGCTGCCTGCTGGTGGTTTATTTTCCCATCTTTCTGAGTAAGTTATTTTTGAAGGTCTCAGGTAACAGACCCCTTTCCTAAGCTGGTGTTCTTGTGTGTCCTGAGACATCAAAAGGAAATATTTGAGGTGAGGGAGTGATCTGAAGAGAGAGAGGAATGCTGTGCAAGTAGGATGGGGTTATTCCATGTTACTCTTTTGAGAGAAAGGTGGGACTTGGAGAGTCGTCAGTGCCATACAAATGTGCATTTGTGGGGAAGGAGGAGGCACCTCTTGTTGATTAGTCTCATCAAAACACGTCTGTCTCTTTTCTTCTTTCTTAAGTGTGAGTCAAAAGTGTATTTGGACAGCTTGAATAAAATTTTGGTTTTTAGCTGGAACAGTACAGCTAAATCCTTGTACATTATGAGTTGGCACCACTGCACTGAAATCAAAGAAGCTTTGTTGATTTATATCAGCTGTTGCATATTCTTAACTAGAAAAGAGTGTAATGTTATGTGTGTAGTAGATGTCCAGATCCAAATGTTTTCAAGTTAGTTCTTTAGCTAGCTTGTTTAGGTGACTAAAATATCCTGAAAATACATTAAAAAAATAAAATTAGGAGTTTAAAAGAATGTAGTACTCCATGTGTGTCTAATTGGGCTGTATGCCGTACCACAGTAATCCTGAGGCATGCTTCCTTCATATTTGTGTTCTAAATACTACAATATTTAGTGCAGCTCCTGTTTTGAGGGAGGATTATATGTGCATAACCTTGCCTGGAGAAACCGCAGGATGTGTATAAACAAGTGGTGTTTAAACTGAGGCTGTGATACCAAATCTGACTGTGGCACTGGTGCAAAGAGAAGATGCAAACTGCCAGAAGTGAGGCTCACAGCTTTGTAGGGTTTGCTCACTGGGACAAAAGCATCACACTGGATTCATTGATTGATGGATTGCATGCCAAAACCCACTCAGGGTCAGACCTGGAATTACCTGCCACAGTGCTCTTCTGGCCAGAAACTTGGATGAGCAGACTGTGAGGAAAAGTGTCTGTAAGAGGCAGTGACCCCCCCAGCCCTGAGTCAGAACTTGGGGGAAACCAGAAGCTGTTGGCCTGGAACAAAGTGAGTGTAATTGGTCTCATCTTGGGAGGAAGAACTATTTTTGCTGGCATGTTTTCTCCTCCACTTGGCAAAGACCAGTGTGTTATGGTAAAATCTTGGAAGTCCATACACTGTCTGTGGGCTGTTGCCCATCTTTCATATGATCCATCTTCCATAGCACAGCAGTTTTCTTGACAAGATAGCAGTGCTGCAAAAAGGATTTTTTTTCTGACACTCAAACAGTTCCATGTTGTCTCCCCAGGACTGATTATCTCTTGGGCCAAGAAAGCTTCAGTTTGGGTGTGTGGAGCCAGGCACACACTGCTTTTGGCTGTATTTGCCAGGGTTTGGCACTTACATTTCTGTCTGACTCTTTGCCTCCAGTTGTAGCTTTTCCTCTTCTTGCATTTGCATCTGAAAGGTACTCTGGGTCTTTTGCTGGTATCCTGCACCTTAGGCAGTTTATAATGGCCTTTAAAAGGTATAAAAGAGGCTTCTTGGCATAGCAGCTCATCCAAACTGTGCTGCCAGAGCTGCCCCACCAGTGACAGCAGCGCAGGAGGTCTTTGTGTCTTTGCATGTTTAGCCCTAACTCCAGAGCCTCATTGTTTCTCTGCTCCTGAGAGAAAGGGATGTGGGTTACAATGTTTTGGCACCGATTCCATCTCCTGAAATATTCCCAGGGGTAAATGAAGTCAAGAGAAGCGTGGGCTTATGTGGAGACGAACGGTGTGAAAGGCGTTGTGGAAAGATGGAAGTGTTGGAGAGGGCTTAGGTTTAACATGGCAGTGGATTAAGAATTTGCAATTTCAACCTCCCTTTATTCCCCAGAGTGAAAGACTGGAAGGGAGAGGATTAACTTTGCATCAAAGCAGTTACACATCTGAGAGCAGGCATCAGTTGGAGAACCAGGATTCTCAGCCTTTCAGGCCATGAAGAGCCTGCTGTGCCCACAGAGATGTGGGAGGATGCAAGACCAAATCCCTGTATTGATAGGCAAGAGTTGTCTGCTCTTAGGAATTCAAAGCAGAGGTGAATGTAGAAGAGGTGGCAATGGAAAAAAAAGCAATCAAAAAATTACTGCTAGGATCTTGTGAAATGGAAACTAATCCTGCTGTTGAACAGAAGTCCTTCTGGCAGGTTGTCAGTAGAACTGGCAGAGGAGGATAACTTAGGGAAGTTTTGGGATAGGCCACCATGCAAAGACAGTGCAGAGCTTCCTCCAGCTGATGTACAGCTGTTCTCTCTCTCTCTGAAAAAGAAAAGTAGACCCATTTACCTAGAAGTCTGGAAAATATGTTTACTAGTCCTGCAAGAAATAGGGAACCAGGATGAGCATAGAAACTATTGGTCAACTGGACGTGAAAAATTCAGGAAAAAGTTAGGCATGCATTTTGAGTAAGGATTCTTATTTTAGCTCCATGATATCCTTGATCCCTGTTTATTTTGGTCAGTTGCTAATTAGTAATGTGATTCTTGTCTGTGATGGTTTGTATAAAGTATCCTTCATTCTTGAGTGCCCAGAGCTCTCACTGGCTTTAATGCTGGTTTGTGTTACACTTGCAATTCATGACTAGGTTTCATTTTAGGCATCTATATTTAGTTTTCTAGAGCACTGCTGAGGGAAAAGAATCTGCCCCAATAATACATCTCTGAGGAGTGCTGGTTGTGTGGAATTTGAGCAATTTAGCAGAGTAAATCAGTGCCGGGTATAAATGCAGCTCTTGTAAAGTACATGTTACACTAAATACCAAGATGATACGTTGCATCTTTGCACCCTCTTTTTATCTTGAATGTTACAATCATCTCTCTTCATTGTTGCATTTAGGAACAGGAGGATAGTGGAGAGTTCAGACAGCCATAAAAATCAATGTATGTGCAGATTAGAAGTCAGGGAAGACTGCTCTTAAAATATGCTGGCACTCCCCTAGTTCAAAATGCACTTAATTGTCTTCAGAAGTGGCAGAGTGAGCCATGCTCATCATTGAATGATAACAGGATGGAATGTACACCACAGTGTGACAAAATGCCCCTGCACCACTGTTGGGTGAAAACAAATAACCTTTCTAAAAACTGGTTACTAAAATTTTAGCTTTGAAAGGAAATGTGGCAATAGTAATAAAAATGTCATTATAATTGAGTCAAGTCAGTCCTACACCAAAAGTGATCTATTAAAACAGCAAGTTTTTCAGTGCTTATCTGTATAAAGTGATTCCATTCTAGAAAATGGCAAATGCAATTCATTTTTAATTGTTAAGAGATAGGGTAAGCTGGAAAAACTAATTGACAGTTATACCTGTGTTGGAATATATCTCTTTTACGTTATGTGCCATGCTCCAAAAAGAAAAAGAGGTAATTAAATTTATACTTTTACAGCCAAGTGGCACCTCCAAATAAAAATTTACTCAGAGAATGACAAGACATGGTTTATTCCTGTGCAGAGCTGCTAATGTAGATATCACCACAATTAGCCAAGTATCTTAACTACCTAAACAAGTAGTTAATGTGTCTGTATATGACACCTCCACTCTGAATTTCAGCTGTAGACCCAAGAGTGCTGCCTCATGCTGGTGCAAAATACAGGTGTAAATTATTCTGCAAGAGACTGTTGAGCTGAACACAAATTTAAATAATAGAAAAGTCTGCCTCCATCTTTTTTCTTCTTGTATGTGGCTTATTTTAGACTCCCATCTCTTCAGAGTAGGAAGAGATTAATATCAGTTAATGCACTTTATTATTCTGTACTCCAGTGCATTCCTCAAAAGATCAGTAATAAAGCTTCAAGGATCTAGACAATAACACAGTGCAAACAACTGTTCTAGCTCCCCAGCTACTTTATTTTTTAACATATAGCCTGTGTTTGTCCCTGGAAGATAAGATCTGGGTTTAATTATGCCCTGGGACAGCCCAGCAAAAGAAGAAATGTCAGGAAGGGGGATACTTCAGGGAGCAAAACATTTGGGTGAACTTCCTCTTGTATATTTGGAGAAGCATAGGACTTAATTTCTCTGAAACATAAGCAGACTTTTCTTCCTCTCTCTGGAAAACCCATGAGTAATTGCTATGCAGAAGTAGTAAATAATATACTCAGGAGTTTATTCCACAGTATTTCATGGTACTTTACTTGTGCTCCTGTCTGTTCTTTGAAAAGCTATGTGAGAAATTAATTGAAGCCATTAGAGTTCTTGAACATGGCTGTATCTCTCTAAAAATGTGTTTTCCAAAATGACAGAGGACAGTGGCTGCAGACAGGCTGCATAATCACCCCAGCAATGGCCCAGCTCCAGACCACTCAGGACAGGCAAACACAGAAGCCTTCCCCTCTCCTCAGATGCACAAAAGAGATCTCTGCCATGGCCAGAAATCTCTGTTGCTCAGCAAGAGCAAAGTTCCTCTGTCATACACATTTGCACCGCCAGGTCTTGTCTTCAACC
Organism: Cyanistes caeruleus; assembly: GCF_971803275.1. NCBI lineage: Eukaryota > Metazoa > Chordata > Aves > Passeriformes > Paridae > Cyanistes > Cyanistes caeruleus. The sequence continues at coordinate 78,876,480 of NC_141705.1, forward strand.
CTTTCTTGTGTCAGAGGTTTGCCAGGAAAAATTATCCTTTCAGCCAGGGAGCCATGTGTTCTATGCAAATGAAAGCAAATAGTTCTGGTGTTAATCATCTCACTTGTCATTGAGCAAAACAAAGCTTTTGAGGCTAATTCAGAAATTATCATCACATCAACATGCAAGCTTTGCTGGCGCTGCTTACCTGTGCCAGCTTATTCCCATAACACACACACACAGGACTGCCTTGACTCAAGATCTAACAAATAGATCCTGATTTAGTGAAAGTCACTTGGAAGACGGTGTTGAATTCGGAATTTTATTTATTTGTTTTGAAATAACTTGCTGGACGAATGTGCCAAAACTTGGGAAACATTGGTGGGCATTACTGGAAAACTTCTCTCGCTGTGCCTTAGCAGAGGCCTGTGCTCTGGTACAGCTTGCAGTCCACTACTTTACCAATCTTTAGTCCCTTTGCAGATATACAGGGTTGCTTTATTTCTGAGATAGAAACCAAACACAATTTAAAAAGCAAAAATGTTCCTCATGAGGATTGCAGAGATTTACATCTAGGTTTCTCTTTCTCCTAGAGAAGCTCAAAGCCTTTTAGTCTCTTCAGTGCTTTGTGTCTGTCACTGTACCTGTCATTATCTCATTGTTGGGGTTTGTATGTTTGGTTGGCAACACATGCTCGTTTGCCTGATTAGCACCATGCTTTAATTTCATTTAATAAGTGTATTTCAGAGTCAGAATGATCCTCATCAACCGGAGTAATTTATCTTTGCCATGTAGAATTAATTAGGATGAAGACTGTCAAATGAAATGTAAAAAATAATCAGTGGTTCTCATTAAGACATAATAACAAGATTTTTTTGTGCTGTTTAGCAGTTTGGTTTTGGTCCCAGCATCAAATGTTAAGAACTGTTACATGTTGTGAACATTAATTTTAATACATTTGATCTGGCACCATGCAAATAATTAAATCCTTAAACTTCATTTGACAACCAATAATTTAGACTTCTAGCTAAATACTGAAAAAGAGGTTTAAGAATAGGTAGCTAATTTAGGCATACATCAGAGTTCCATGACATGTGTAACACTTGAAAGAGGAGCTGAAGCAGTCAGCTAATGATTGTATCTAACATCTGAGGCCTGATACAATTTTGGAAGAGCTGAGGCAAATAAATAAAGAGAAGTTCCCAGAGAAGTGTGTCAGGGCAGTAAGGGCTTTAGAGCAACTGGAGGATTTTGATTTGTTTTATAAAGGCTAGCCTGACATTTCTCTTGATGAAGCTGGATGTAAGAAGGATGGTGCAGATTGATTCTCCATGTCCCCTAGGGATAGGGAGAGAACTAGTTTGCGCAAAAAAGACATTTTGATGTGAGAAAGAGCTGAGCTCCCAAAACAGACAGCTAATTCCAAGTGGTGGTGTGTCTTCCTTCTCAAGAGTCTTGTTGTCAAGAACAAGGCAGGCAGACATCTCCCAGGAGTGGAGGATATACTTGCCCTGACTGGAGAAACTACTTGGCTCCTTTTCTCTGCCTTTGTGCCTTTTTTCTTCCAAGGGTGAGCCAAGAATGGAGAAAGGCAGTAGGCATTCATAAGGAGTACACTTGCTTAATGGTATTGCCTCAGCCAAGGTGTCAAAGTGTGGTCTAAACACCCAAATTCATTAAAACTTAAATAAGAGTCATGAGATGAAAGGGGTACATAGCTTAAAACACAGATGCCTGTTGAACCAGGACAAACATCGTGGACTGGAAAATGATTTCACCAATAAAAAGTGTTGGCTGTGTTTGAAGTTAGGGAAATTCTTCCTGTTTAAAAGTGTAGGTTCTGTATGATGGCAACATCATTTATTTTCTGGATTTCCTTTGTATTGTGGCATTTTCGGGATTACAGTAAACAAAAAGCCATCATGAACTGTTCAAGGAATATCAGCTTTATGGCGTTAGAGATGTCATCCCGATTGCCTTCAATTAAATCCAAGAAATAAAGTCTCACCCTTTCCAGCTTGTTATTGGGCTGTGAGCCCAATGAAGTAATTTTCCTTTGATTATGCAGCCAGTCCTGAACATATGAATAGATTTGATGACTGCATGCTGTGGTTTGTTGTGGTTTTTTCATTTTATGGATTTTATTCTGCCTGGAGGCTATACAGTCTGTTATGCTACCCATCAGCCTTGGCTAGAGAGTCCAGCTTGGAAAACACTGTTCTTTTCCTGCCAACTTGTTCAAGCCTACAGTCACCCAGCCTACAACAGCTTGTCAGCTCGACTGAAAAGAGCCAAGTAAGACTTTACCATCATGTTTCTTTCCCTCTTCTTTGCAAAAGACAGTATGTTTCTTGATTCAGATTGGGCAGAAGTTCTTGTGCTGCATGGCCAAGAGCTCTGGTAATATCTCCTGTGTTCAGAAGAGGCAGCCTGGCCCTGTTAACCACTGAGCTCTGAAGAGGAGCCAGGAAGAAAACAATTCTTTCTTGTGAAGTTATAGGAATGTTCTATTCGTAATGCAGACATGTTTTTATGAGCTTCAGCAGCCTAAACACAAGAGGGAGATGTAATTTCCACCATTTTGCTGTGGCAGGGGGAAACAGCGTGTCCTAAGATCATGGGATGAAGGGCTACTGAACTACAGGGGATTAAAATCCTCCTAGGCATCCACACGACACGTGGCATCAGTGTCCAAGCCACAGAGCAGAATGCTCATCAGAAACACCCTCAGCACAGCCCACAAAACTGTGCATTTTCAAGTGAGGTTGCTGTCAGCAGCAGAACAGAAACACCAGCAAGAGGAGGGAGGGGTAGCAGACACAAACCTGGCATGTGTGTTTAGGGAAGACTGCCTGCCTGCAGCTCTGCGCACCTTAGCTCAGCGTACCTGTGCAGGGCCATATGGAGCTAGCTAGTACCACAATCCCACAGATTCATCCTTTGCCATTCAGCTTCGTCACTCTTGGGTACTTTATGGTCCCTTGGGGTTCAAATGTTTAAATTTGCTGGTATAGGAACCCAAATCCTGCCTCTGTCCACCTTTTCTGTTGCAACTTCTGAGAACCCATTGCACACTGATTTGTTGAGCATTTTGGCATGCCAAGGTACCACTAGTTCTCTCAGTGTAGGCAGGCATTTTCAGTTCCAGCGTGCCACGTGTTAATGGCACGGGGGAGAGAGATTCTGCATCTGCCTGGCCGTGCCAGTGATGCACACAAGAGCAAGAAGTGGTGAGACAGCACAACAGTTGCACCAGAATAAGAGCAGGACCATCAAAAAGACCCAAGACCATTGCTCCAGGTCAAAAATCAGAGATATAATCAGAATTAAAACCTCCTAACTTAATTTAGATTCTTCTCTAAGAACTGCAGATGCTTTCATGCCACGAACTGGGAGGTGTATTTATCTGCATTGCCTGCTAGCCATGACAACACACGTGGCTGGGAAGGTCTTTGTTTTGTGGCCAGCCAACACTACAGCTCATCTCTCCCCTCTCTTTGCTTTTCCTCCCAGTCTCAGTCCCACTGGGGCTTTTGTTTCAAGTTCTGGTGCCAGATTTTCTACATCTCTCCTGGAAGGCATTCTGCTTGTAAACCGCCAGAGCTCTCTTTTCCTCTAAGTGTTCACTCCTTTCTTCTCCTTTTCTGGAGTCTTTCCTCTTTCATTTCCCATTAAACCCTTTTTCTGTGTCTCCCTGCCCAATTTTCATCTTGTGCAGCTTTTACAGCCTACAAGCCTAAAATTTTTTGTAAGTTCAATTTCTTGGGGGGGCTGTGTGGTTTCCTTTTCTTCTGACTGATGTCGATTGCCTTTTGGATCAAATGTTGACACAGCTTGTGCTTCCAGGTAACACATATAATACCTCATGGAAAAGAAGGATTTCTATCCTATAAAAACACCAAAGTATGAATTGATTTGAATATTTTCAAACTATGGTTGCTTAAAATAAAGTTATTTTTCATAAGCTTCATAATTTATTATGAAGGAATATTGATAGAGGAAAGAAAATATTTTAAAAGTAAGGTTTTCTGCAGTATCATATATTCATCTGCTTTTCACAACTGAATGGCTTTGAAATGCTCTGTTAAGCTGAGAGTAAATACAGCATGAGAAATAATGCTCTGTCTGTAAATGCTGAGATATGTGTATTTTCAATACCAAGTACACTATTATCAAAACACATCCTATCAATTGCTGAAAACAACTTTCTCCATATTTGAGTAATGTTTTGTATTCATTTATTTATCTAGGATGAAGAATAGCAGGAACATGAGAGGCTCTCCTGGGAATGCATCGAAGGAGCGCTGGTGGAGGCTCTCTAGTTAATCACTTTGTCAAAAGGAGTACTTTTTCCAGTGTGCAACATTATTCACTTAACTTTTCATTAGGCCTTTTCATGTAAGTACTAGCAAAGCAAGCAGCTGTGACACACAAACCTTCATTTATGCCAGATCACTTGAACCTCCTGACTTTTCATCTGTGCATCAACAAATACAGAATATGAATGAATATAGAGCTGGTGCGTTGCTAACCCACAGCAGGCTGAGCTCCCTCAAATCCCAGTGCTTACTGCAGTCTTGCTCAGTTTGCTGTTCCTATGTCATAAGTGAGTGCTCCTCAGAAAGGACATGAAGTCCCTGAGCACATGTGTCCACTTCCACCATAAAAGTGGATTCAGGTGCTTGGCATGGCTGTCTGCAGGCAGATTTTCCTTAAATAATTGATAGCTGCACTCACAGTGCCCAGGGTTCTCTGGCTGGCTGTACCCATGCTGTGCTTATAGGACTTTACAGAACACGTGTCACTTTGTTGTTGACATGACTTATTTTCATGTTTTCAGGTGAAAAATTATGCCAAATGAACTATCTCACACCTACTATGATATGATGAGAAATTGCTGTTTTTACAATCAAAGCTGTCCTGAAATGTTGTGGAACTTTTAGTGTTGTGAGGCCCTAGGGTTTGATTGCCAGAAGGTACTGAATGAAGAAAGAAGAGAGACATCTTAGAAATTAACCTGAGTGATGTTCCATTAAAATCTTCATATAGGCAAAAGAAAATACATCAAATGAGTTGAACCAGGAACTTGCCATTAGTCTAATTAATATCTTGTTACTCTAGTCAAACATATGTGATTAATTCAAAAAAGCCTCGTAAATGACATGGTAGAAAGTTACAGAAGAAAATCTTCCCATTATCCACCTCTTTTCTCTGGCATTGTCTCAGGGCCCTCAGGGCATTGGTTTTGGTCCCCCTCAAAAAGAAGGGGATGTTTATAAAGTTGTGTCAGCATAGTAAGGACAGAAAGGGTTATTATTTGTTAAGGAGTAGCAAATTGTTTTCTAGATTCTTCTTTTATGCTTTATAAACAGATGGAAAACTTATTGTTTGCTTTGAGCACAGACTGGTGGAGCTTGTGTGACGAGGCTTAGAGCAGATTTGCAGACACGGTGTGGGCAAAGCAAGAACATTGCACTGGCTGGACTTGGGGTCAGCTTTAAGCAAGGCCTTGATGATATAATTCTGTGCAATTAATAATGGGTGTTTGGTGGCTCTTGCAATGGAATGGCTGGTTTCTTGATAAAGCTGATTTTGTTTGAAGACCAAAGTACATAATGACTTGCAGATGGAATTAACCCTTTTTATTGTAGCTGTGCCATATCCTGTGTTGCGCTTTTCAGGTGTAATTGCTGTAAGGAGCAGTAAGTGATGTTTCATGCCACAAAAGGATAGCTATTCATTGTATTTGGGCTTCCTCCAGATGAAAGGTAATGTCTGTTTCTTAAATGTTTTACAGTTTTTAGAATTGCTTTGAAATTCTCTGCAGTTCTGCAGTTTTGGGGGCAAAACCAAAAATTTTGTAGTGACTGAGTGAACTGATTTATGAAAACAGTTTGTTTCTAGCAGCTATTTCCCAGACAATTGTATATGAGTATAATCTGCATATATTTCAAAGATATGAGCATTTGAGTCAGAAGAGATGACCAGTGTTACATCAGAATAGTTGATTATGCTGGTTCTAGTCACATAGCAGACTTTGGATCTCCTCTTAGAAAGTTCTTGCAAGGGCATCCCCAAGAGTCCATTGTTTCAAACCCAAGTTTTCCTGCAGAGTAAACCATATATGACATGGTTTCCTTTCATGTGCTTGGAGCTACTGGGATGCTTTTGAAACTTCCTAGTGCTTGATGGCTTGAAAAACACAGTTTTGTCAGGATGCTGCACACCTCTAACTTCCACTGATTTCTGGGATTTGCAGTCTCGGTCTCAGCCTGTACCAGCTGTTCATCTGGCTCAGCGTCACCTCCTTAACCACAGGCAGCACTTCTGTTGCATAATACAAAGGGACTTGGTTTCTTTTTTCCACCTTTGCTGCCTCAGTCCTCACAATGAACTGAAGAACTACGTTTTTGTTTGACCCCACAGCTAAGGACAGCTTTAATGACAAGGTTGGTTTCGTAGACAGACCACTGAATTTTGTATTCCTCTGGCATTACGGCATAGATGTTTTGTGCCAGTGGTGTTTACACTGGAAAAAAAAGAGTTCCTTTATGTACTATGAAAGCAACAGATTGAGTACAGTAGTTTGTTCTGCATTTTCTGTATTGTTTGCTGACTGTTATTAACTCCACCTCATTTATTCCTTTAAAAGCTTGGAAGTTTCAGTTGTGTAATTCTCAGTGTGCTAAAGGCTACATTTGAGGTATGTGCATTCAAAAATTGTTCAGTAGGGATAGTTTACTTCCACTGGTTATCATTTCAGGCATGTTTGCAACAAGGAGAAAAAAGGTTTTATTCTTGTTTCAGATCTGCTGTGTTCTAGGAAATTCAAGCACATGCTTTGAAAGCATGAAAGCCTGGAGGTCCCAGAGCAAAATTTTTCTAGTCTTGGAGGCCAGGGAGCTAGAAAGCCCATTCTCCAGTCTTTACATTTTATGTCCTGGAGTAAGAGAGGTCATAATTGTCTTGTTGCTTTATTTAGCATGAGTAACTGAGTGTGGTCACCTTTTAGAACAGTGATTGTGTGCATGGACCAGCATGGGTGAATTTCCTTCTGCTGGAATGACATGGCACCACCATGAACAGCATGAGCAGGGACTTTGGAGGGGCAGCACAATTTGCAGCTCAGGAAACCCTAATCAAGAGCAAAGGAGTGCATTATAGCAGATATTTTCATATCATTAAATACAGTTTAGTTTTTTTTCTTCAGATGATATGAGGGGCTGCTCCTATGTAAGAAGTACAACCCTGGCATTTATTGAAATGTGAAATTAGCTGGTTTGTGTCTGTTTTGGAGCTTTCCCTCTGTCTTGTGCATCTTTTTGGTGACTTGGGCGCTTCTTGGCTGACTGGAAAAGCTGCAAAGCGTCTGGGCTTCAGTGCTTTCCTGCCAGGAGGGTGGTATCTAAAGGAATGGCTTCCACATGGAGAGCAGTTGTACATCTGCAAGTGTATTCTGTCCCTTAATTAATAAAAAGAGCCTTATAGGATGGGTACAAGCCCATGTTAGTTATGGCTTGTCACAGGGCTTTGAAAGTGTCTTTAAAAAACACGTGTGTGTCTGGCATGAGCTCTTTGTGGGGAAAGACACATGGAGTGGTTGTAGAGCAGTGTGACAGACAGATGGACAGGGTGATGGATTGGGAGGGATAGGCCAGTGCAAAGCTTGTCAGTTGAGATAAATGATAGAGGAAAGAAGTTTTGACACGGGACAAATTTTATGTGGTAGCAGATGAGCATCTGTCAGGTGGATTTGAATGAGGAAGGGACACAATGAAATGCTGAGCAAGGAGAGCAGCTTGTTTTTGTTACATCTGGTGTTTTTGTAGGACTGTGAGACAGCTTGGAGAGCCAGGAAAAGCAGTGACACAGGAGCCAGGACTGAGTAAAGGTGTGAAGAAGAGATTAGGGGTGGGGGTGGAATGTAAGCAACCACCCCCAGAAGTTTTACAGAAGTGCAGCCAGTAAATAGAGTTTGTAGGTGGAGGCCCTGGGTTTTGTATTCCAGGTGAGCAATCTCCTAGTGCAGAATCCCTGAGGGTGCAGGGCTAAGGAGGAGGAAATGAAGACATGTCAAGCATGAAGAATCATAACTTGGTGTTTGGCTGCACTGTTTTGTGAGTCCGTCCATCACTGTACGAAACCTCTGTGACAGGCACGGATTTGTCACGAGTAGAGCCTGGTGTGTGAAATCAACCTTCTTTTCTGCTCTGTCTGAGAAAAAGAGAGCACCTCTGTCATACAATCCCACTTCTAATTACAAATATTTTATAACCTACAGCCCTAAAGGAACTTGGCAGGAATTATTTCAACAATGTATTCTTAATAATGTATTGCAAGACCAAATTGGAATAATACTTTTAAACTTTAAACATTCTGCATCTGATCTAATATTACAGCTAATCCATCAGGAATGGATCCTGAATCTCTTAAAAAAGGCTGTTGCTGGTGTAAATGGATATAATGCTAGCATTGTCTTGCCAAATAGAAAGTGATACTATAAGTCCTCATAGTGGCAAAGACAGATTGATAGTTTGTGGAAAGATATCCCCAGCAACATCTGATGGATACCAGTCTTGATCCCTGGATATGAGTGCTGCAGTTCTCCATGTCAAAAAAAGGTAAATGTTGTTAAAGAAGTATAATGGAATCATTAAAATAGAACCAGACCTGATCCCACTTGAGACAGGACCAACTGTACCTAAACCTGTGCCCAGGAACTGAAACTGAGGATCTGCAATTGTTCTTGTTCCCTGTGTTTTTACAGTAATAAATGGCATTTCCATGCCTCTGCTCTGGGGAATCTTTTCTTCATAACAAAATTACTCCTATCTTTTCTTCAGTTTTCATGAGCAAAGCAAGATATACCATAGACAAAAATTGCCAACAACTCAGTACAACATTTCTGCTCTTACAACCAAGTAAAGAGAAAATTTCTTTCAGAAGGCACCAAACTCAGGGATGTGCTGTGTTTAAGGAGTGAAAATAAATATAAGAATTTATGGACTAGCCAATCCACAAGCTTGCTGATCAACAAAACAGGAGTCTTAAAGCTTACAGATAATGTAGATATGTTGGAATCACACTAAGTTTTGTTCATTTCTTGTGAGAGAATATCGAAGGTTTTGGTCCCGATTAGGGACAGAGCAATAGCAAAGTATAGGAGTTGTGATGAATTATTTCTTTCCTAATGTTTTTGGGTGACACATTCTATTAAATATTAGTGAAGTAGCTTCTCTCAGCTCAGCTGCTGGAGCTCTTGTCCCTCTGCAGGCATTTTGCTGTGCTCTTGTCACTGTATTTACTCAGAAATGCAGTATTTCTGCTGGCCTCCCATTTCACAAACCAACACCCAGAAAAAGAGAAGTTTGGGTTATATGTCAGGAATATTTTGCTGGAACAATTAGATTTTGGGAAAAAAATGAAGCTAGTTAAGCAAAGTGGACACTGTAAGCCATTTGGGAGCTAGTTAAACATCACTGAAAATTATACAGGAAGGGAGTAATTCTACATAATGAAGTGTAAAAACTGGATAATCCAAGTGATCATTTTGTATGGGGTCCTTACTGTCTCTTATTTGGAGAGAGACAGGCAATGGTCTTGTTAGTAATCCCATGGAAAAAGAGAATTGAGACACTAGTTTTGCAGAATATGAGGGAGTAATAATTGCAATTTTTAAGCTGTTTCTTCACTATTCAGGATTGTACTTGAAATGGAGAAAAGAATGTTTTTATTTCCTAAAGCTCATACAGGAAGAGTGATAGAGAAGGAAGTGAGTTAAACCCAAAGCAAATGTGCAAATGATTATTAGTGCTTTCTTTAGTCGGGATTTTTTGTCACAGTTTTCAAAAAAATGTTTTAGAAAAGAAGTAATTGTTACCATATTCTGGTCATTAGTTATCTGGGAGTTTTGTGTTCAGATATTTATTTTAACATGACAATAATGGTTATTTGACAATATTTTCATAGTTTAAGATATCTGAAGATACATATCTGAAGACTACACCTCTTTTTTTTCACTACCCCATATGTTTTCCTTTTCCAAATTTAAAGGAACGTAACATGATACTTGCTTCATTTAACCTCTGAGCTGGCAAACAGATAAGGATGAAGTGGATGATAGGAGAATTAGCTTTTAAATTGCAGAGCACTAATTTAGAAACAATGTAGAACAATCTCCTACAAGCTGATGTTTGACTTTTTCCATGCCTAGATGAAAATTCTGTGGCTGTTAAAGACAGGAGAGCTATCTAGCACTTATGGATGTCATCAGCTTTTGTCCAACAGCTCTCAAGGACTGTATCCAACTGAAAAGGAACAGAAAGGTTTAAATCAGCCAGGAGTAATAGAAGGTTTGGGATTAAGCTCTGTTACATGGGAGGACAAATTCTGCCACCTGCTATGGCTTTACAAACTTTGTTTTTGAAATACAGGTTTCTCTTCTCATTAATTGTAGGTCCTGTACTATTTTTAAATAAAACTGGCAGCCAGTAATGTGAATTTAAATGGTTATGCTGGGAGGGAGATACTGTTGAAGGACAAGTTGCTGTGTAGTCATGGGGTGGGGGAGAAAAGGCAGAACAGTTGACAATGACAGAAAATTTGGTTACTAAACTTTTACTGTGTAGAAGTGAAACAAGCCTCCATGGCCTACTTTGCTCTGGACAATAATCAGTGTTTGAGCAGTCAGCAATTCATGGGGCATTGCACCAGTTTAGCTCTGTAGAGCCTAAACCCAAGGAACATTTGTTTCCCTTAAAAAGGCATGAGAAACTCTAGGCCTAAATCAAAGTTTGGCATTTTTTGTTCCCACACATGGAAGTTACTCCACCTTTCACACCTGGTTTTCTGTCTGAGTGTGAGGTCTGTTCCAGCAAGTAATCACATGGAAACAGACTTGTGGCTGCAGGTTCAGGGCTGTAGCAGGAGTTAATTTTCATTAATTTAGGATTGTGTTGTATGCTTTTAAGATGACAAGGTCTCAAAGAAGTGCAAAACTCTCAACTCCCATCCTGGCAGATAAATAATGAAGAAATAATCTCTGAAGTATTTCAAGCACTTCTGAATAATTAAGTACAGTGACAAAGATTTTTCCAAATGAACTCTCAATGCAAGGTATTCCATTGCATTGTTCTTCTGTAGAGACTGCCAGTTTATTTCTTGCAGTCTTTATCTCACATTCTTCTAAGCACATGCTGTTACCTTTCTTTGTGCTGCTTCATATTCCCATTATTGCTTCTTCACTCAGTCAGGCCATTCTGTCATACACATTGCACCTGCTTGGATATCTCTAAAACTACCTCTGCAAATCCCTAAATCCATTACAGATGCAAACGAGAGCCTCGCGGTGAGACAATCTGTCTTTTGGACACCAGCTTGTCATCAGAAATCTCACCATCACTTCTTCACCTGCTCATGTGGTACCCAGCTGTGCCTTGCTGGCCCTGCTTTTGCCTGGAGTGTGAGATTTGCTGTTCAGAGGTGAGATCCCCATTTCTGAAAGACTCCGTGTCAATCTCTCGTTGGCCTCTCTGTGTTCTTCCAAGGAACATACAGAATTAGATTTTGATGGGGGAGAGGGGAATGCTTTAGTTCTTCTTCCACATGCATTAAAATATAAGGGCATATTGTAAAGAAAATATAGCTGCTTAAGGATGCAGAGTGGATAGAGTGAAAACTTCCAATAACTCTGGAAGTCAGGATCTTTACATGTTTTACATTACAGTTCACTGTGTTAACACTTGGCCACGGTGCTGTGCAGCTCCTAATGCATCAGCGTTATGGAAACATCTGGGCTAAATAGCTTCATGCCGATCTACTGAGAAAATTCACCGAGGATTCAATACTTTTTAAGATATTTCATTTTCTGTCTAGGATAGTAGGTTGCATTATGCTTATATACCGATTTATGAAACACACAGGAACGTTTTGTTTCTTTTTTTTTTTTCCTTTTTAGTCTTTTAAGTGCCTACAGGGCACATCTGTGCTTTTTTATTAAGAGCAACGTTATGGCTGGGCCTTGCGTGGCTGCAGTGTGGGAGAGAGAGCAAAGAAGTTCCTTTTCCCTTTGCACAGCCCATCCTGAGACTGCCAAAAATCACAAACCTCTCCAGAGCCAGGATTAATCCTTTGAAAGGAAGATGTTTCTGCTGCATGTCTGTCCTGCTGGCCAGGAGAGCTGGCTGACCATGTGGGAAAGTACCAAATGACTCCGTTGCAACACAGCCAAGGTGCTCTGGTTGGAAGCCCCTTTGCTGCAGGCATTGCTTCGCACAGGCTGTCTGTCCCTGGCACACCCTTCTGCTGGGACTGCAGGAGCAGCACGTCCTCTGATCTCACCCAGGTGCTGTTCTGGGGACACCCAACTCTGTTTTGGTGTGTTTGTGTTGTGCTGGTGCAGAGAGGATAAAAAGCAAGCACTGAAATCTGCCTTGAGCTCTCTCATAGGGCATACACAGCTCCTGCTGGCTGTGAGGTCTGTAGTGTTGTGAGCTGATCCCATTTAGTGTCACAAGGAGATTTTGGGTTGTAAAACTTCCCTGCCTCCCTGGAAAACGTGCATGCTGTACATTGCTCTGCTGCATAACCCGTATAAAGATTACCTGCTAGCAAGGTGTTGTTCCAGGAGTGACTTTGGACTGTGTCTTGCAGGTCAGTGGTGAGCATCTCTATGTCTTTAGTTACAGTCCAGCAGATGATCAGTGTGGGGCTCACTCTGACACCATGTAAAATAATTGCCATTAAGCTTTTATTATTGGGCAAACCCTACATTCTCGTTCTTTAAGAGGTGAAGGATTGCTACTGAGCATTGATTTTTTGCCCTGGAAGCATTAATGTGCTGGATACATCTTTTAATTGCTTCCTCCTGGCTCTGAAAGCTTCATCTGGTGTTCAGGTTGGACTTCAAATGAGGCAAGGAGCTGGAGAAGAGACATTTTGTGTGTAAGGGCCTGGGCTGTGCTATGGCCCTACTTTCCGAGGTGACACGTTTGTATAAATTAACTGCTTGATCAGGACTGAGTCCCAGTCATGAACTTGAGGTTTCCAGGTGTGAGGACACAGAATTAGTCTGCTATGAAGATGACATTTTTCTGTGTGGAGAAGGGATTGTTATCATCCTTTCTGTAAGTGTCAGATAAAGCAAATTCAGCCAGTCTTGTGCAGCATGAAAAATACATCAACTTTTTTTTTTTTTTCAAGTCATATCCTTGAATTTTACTCACATTTGAGAGCAGTAAATTAACCTGCTTCTCATGGTGTGAATTGTTAAATAGTCTGATACAAATTTTTTCTTTTGTCTCCTTAATTAATTTTGATGTCTTTTCTTCTGAAGGGGTTGATTTTAACCGACTGTAATGTTTTAGGCTGACGTGATAAACTCTTGCTCTAATGGCAAACCAGTTAAAAAGCAGACCTGGGAGCAGCAATACCAGCTTGTCACCCAACACTGCTTGCCTTGAGTAGGTATGTGAACTCCTTTAGTATCCCTTCTCCCAAAGGTACATGTTTTGTGGGGTATAAATAAGGACCTTTTTATGTTGTGCTGACTTTCTCTTCAGCAGGCCAAAGAAATGTAAATACAGATCAGGAAATGTTCAAGACAACCCGTGGTGTGGGGAGTTAATCTATTTTATATGCATATAAAAAGCTTTTATAGGAATGACCATCAACACAAGCTCTTGTACGATGTGCACTGCAAATAAAGTTGTGTCCCAGGCCTCTAAATCTCAGCAGCCTGGGCTGCTCTGAGCATTGAGAGACAGCTCAGCTGAGCACTGAGAGCAGAATGCTGGCACATAGCACTTCAGGTCATTGTGAATTTCCCAGCTTTCAAGTGAGCCCTAAACACAAGAGTCAAACTCTGCGATGGGGCCTCTGCGATCCTGAGCTTCCCTGGGTGCGCTGGGATTTTCTGGGATGAGAACAAAGCGCCTCTGTCTGAGGGCTCAGCTCTCCTGGTGACTAATCTGGAGCTGGAGACTCAGCCCCAACAGGAACTGGTTCCTCTGCTCTGGGTTCCAGCTGCTGGGCACAGTTTGTTGACTTTACCCTCTGCAAACCTTGTAATGTGTATACTTAAAGGAAAAAAAGTCTACAAACTTCAGAAGATGAAAGACACCACTTGATTATCTTCCACCCCTGAGTATTGGAACAAAGAGCCAACATGGAGCCATGATTTTATTTTTTAATGCTTAATTGTTGCCAAGTATTCTGAAAATATATTGAGGAGTGCTCTGTGATTTTTGTATGCACTGGAATATAGGTGTGCAAAGCTGAACAGCTTGATTTCCTTTCTGTGATTGGTGTTTGCAGTAACTTAGAATCTTAAAGTGTTTTACCAAAGTGAAGCACATCTCCCAGTTCAAAAAGGGACAATGATGGTGAGTATCTACTGGAGAGGTAGTGTTTTGTATAAGGTTTTTGTTTCTTTGTTTTTTTTCTTTTGTTGTTTTGGTTTTTAATTCTGATTTGAAAAACAAAGAACAAAAAACTCTTGCCTGGAGTAAATTCCAGGGAAGAGACATAGCACAGTGTGGTTTTTTGCATTAAATTCCAGGTAAGTGATGCAGCTGGACTTGTTCAGTTGGCATTACAGAAGTTTTCAAGTCCCCAAATGTACTGATGACGCGTGTGTGTTCTGACATTCAGCAATACCCATGTGTCCGAATTCCATGTCATTCCTGCTCTGTTGCAGATGCACTTTTCTCAGCCATTCACAGTACTGAAAGTGCCAAGTATCACATTCACACTGGTTAAGGAAATAATGAAATGAAAACATTTTTTCCAGGACATTTATTGACCATGTGTCCAAGGGGGATCCCATCAGCAACCCAAGAGAGAAATGCTGTTCAGAAAAATCACAGGATGATGCTGTGCAGCTCTCACTTGTTCTGAGGACACCCATGATCTCCATCAGTTTTCTCAGGTATTTTCAGGTGGAGAGGGATAAATTGGCACAAGCTGTTGTATGGAACAATTCTTTCTTTATTTAGAGATATTTATTGAAACTTATTCATTTTTTTACTGTTCTACATGGTCTTAACTGAAATTGGTGCAGTGTTTTGGGAAATACTAGATGTAGTTTATTTATCTTTTTACTGGGGAGAAATAAGGTAGCATTGTCAGCATGTTCTGCATTCTTTCTTTCCTAATGACAAGAATTTCTGTGGAAAGTTGGAGGAAGAAGTTGATCCCACAACATGTTTGGCCTTGAGATGGGGTTTTCCCTGGAATGTCTGAAGGCACCAAAGGTAGGTGATGATTGTTACTTGTGTTTTACAGTTGGCAAAATTAAACCACCAGAGGTTTAAGTGGTTCACCTGAAGATCAGATAATAAATCCAGAGTGGGTTAAGCACCAAACTCTCCAGTTTTCAGCCTCTGGCAGCATAGCTCTGCTTAGAAGGTTTGGGGATTTTTTTCCTTTTCTAATTAGTCATGGAAAGAGTGAATGTGCAGGAATCTCATACACTTTCAATCACACAGTTCTTTTTCATTGATGCAAAGCATTTCTGGGGTGTGAGTTCACAGGGAGAAAGGGTGACTGAGGTGAGAAGTGTTCAAACAGCTGAACAAACCACACATGCACTTGAAATTACTTCAGGGTTTGTAAGTTCATAAAAGCCTCATAACTGTAAGGTTTATTAGCCAGCATAATGATTTTCCAAGGGAAATAAGGGGAGTTGTGAGTTAATTATCCCTCCACTATGGTGCATGTGCTGTACCACTGAGGAAAAATATGATTTTTCTTTCTTTTCTGCATGTGATTGACCAATACAGTGGTGATACAGAGAGGTTATGTGGCTATGAAAACAAAGCAAAAATCCTAGCAGACCAAAGAGTGACGCTGGGGTGTGTCATGTTGAAATGCCACCAGTAGAGATGACTCATTATTAATGTTCCTGCACACAGCAAGGGAGTCTTTGGGGAACATTCTTCAGGATGACTGTGCCATTTTTCTCTGACTTGCAAAAGAGCTGCGCTCTCACTGAAGCTCATTCAGAGAAATGAACGTGGCAGATCAGAGGAATGTATTTCAAAGCAAAATCCACAGCTTTTAGGTGGATTGAGTTATTTTTCTGATGTGAGCTTTGTTAGGATATTGATCTTCCAAAGTGTGATTTCTGTGGTTAGAGTAATATCCTTGGTGGACTTCGGTGCAGCTGGCAAGTATGATTCACTAAAAGTTTTTATTTTAGAATGATTTTTTTTTTTTTGAGGAAAAGTAATTTTTTCCACAAGACTCTGAAAGAAATTTATAATGCATATAAATGGAGTTTATTAAGGCTTTTGCAGATTGTGACCCACGTTAATTTGTAAAACTCAGCAAGTTGTCAAATTTAATGTTCTTGGGTTCAGGTAATGATTCCTGGATATAATTCTCTGATCCTGACCTCAGACACCATATTTTCTTGGACAAGAACATGTTTTCTCCAGTAGGTGTGGGACTAAAGCTTATATATTGATCAGACCAGCTGCTTCCTGATTGAAGTATGAGAATAACTCACATCTGAAGTGAGCAGCAAATATAAAAGTGGCTCAACAGCTGCGTGACCTAAACAAATATTTGAAAATAATGTCATTTATAAGTTTCTAAAGCCTCCAAAGAGTAAGCATTATTGGTCAGCCTACTAATTTTCCAAGGGAAGTAGGTAGTGGGAGTTAACCCTCCAGCACACTGCACACATTTTGGCACTGAAGAAAGTACTCCATGGAACAGTGTTTCACCTTTTTATTTGCTGATGAGAAATCAAAAGCGCTGGGGAAAAGCACTGACAAGTCAAAAGCACTGGGAAATCCCTATAGTTGGGTTTTTTTTTGGTTTTTTTTCAACTGCAGGCTGTTATGCCACTTTAAATAAACATGGTAATCTACCAGACTAGTATTAAGATAAATGTTTTGTGGCCTCAGCTAAGTCCATTTCCTGCACTCATTTCTCAGCGTGCAGTTGAGAATGGCAATAGCTGGAGCACTTGGGAGAGATCTGGACAGGCACTGATAAAGTACTCAGTAAAAAAGCAGTTGATCACACCCATGGGTGGTCCTTTGCAATGTGTTGTTTACAGAAATCTCTGACATTATTTGCAACAGAAGCATTCTTCTGTCAGGGGGTTGTCCTGGTTTTTCTGAAGTGTTCTTTGTCAGTTAATAGGCTCATGTCCTAAAGAGGGAGATTGAGAGGGCTGGGATTAAAATCCACTGATGCAAGAGATCATGCACTTTCCCTGTCTGTAACACAGGACATTTGTCATTTAGAAAGGTGACTGATTGCTCACCTGGTTTTGTTACCTGAACAAAGGAGTTGAAAATGGACATCTTAGCTGAGTGAGTTTATTCCTGTGAGGATCCACTTGCTAGTTTGGGAGACTAAGGGATAATACATGATGCTTGGGCTTTGGACACTTGGGCTATCATGAGACTGGAAGGCCAGGTATTCAGTAAGTTTTCCTCGGGACAGGAAGAAACAAGGCGGATTTGGCCCTACAAAGTTGTTTGCAGGCTGAGAGAGTTCAGGTTTAGCAGAAGGTGTTAGATCACTCTAATGATTCTAAAAAATTTCCAGATAGTGACAGGAGACTTGACAGCAGAGTACCAGAAACAGCAATCCAGATGAAACAGCCCTGGAGTCCCCTTCTTTGTTTTTAGCTTTCTCTTCAACATCTGTGTTTTTTCCAATGAAACTTTTGTAACGGGTAAGGTACAGCAGACAACGATCCCTCTGTGGCAATATTTCTCCTCCTAGATCTTGAAGGAATACTGATTTGGCTTCCATAGTTTATTTACTGGCATTGCCTGTGCTGGCTGTGGGAAGACCATAACAGTGTAGTACTGTGAGTGATGATGCACGTGGGGGCCTGATGAGCTCCCAGCAGATCATCTGAAGGCTGATGCCATGTTGCAGGAAACTTAAAAGAAGACCTTCAACTCATCAGGTACTTTTTCCCCTCTCAGGACTTGCTGCTGCAGAGTTTGAAGACGCCCTTTGAATGGTTTATGGTTCCTCTTTGTGTCCTGTGGGAGACAAAGAGCTGCTCTATGTTACTGGTCATTAAGGGAATCCTCACTGGTGTCTCACTAGAAATATCATACGAGGTGCCATTGCAAAAAAATGGATTTCAGAATTACACGTGTACAGCGGATGATAAACACAGGTGACAATAAAGAAGCATCTGTGAGAACTCGGTGTAGGAAAGCTACTGCACTGACTCAGTCTCCTTCAGTAAAAATGAGTGTGGTCCACAGATTTTGTTTATTCCAGCAAAGCACAGAGTTTAGCTTATCACGTTTTCGGTTTCATTTAAGCTTGCAGAAAGGTTTATTGGAGCCTTGAGCTCCACATCAAAACAAAACCATTAAAAACTTCAAAACTTTACAAGGATTTTTTTTTCCCCCATTCACTCATTTCTATTCAAATCCATTTTTTCCCTCAGCTGAGGACATTGACAGATGAATTGATATCCCCGAGCTAATGTTCATTCTGGTGGGACCCCAGACTAAGAGAGACCTTGATGGGTGTTCCTCTCCAGCAGCGACCTGTGGTTCTTGGCAGCCCTGGGAAGGGAAGGAAAGGGGTGACACCAGCCAGAGGAAGGGTTTCTGTTTTCAGTGCACCGGCCAGATTTTGGGTGCTGCTGCCAAGAATGCAGATTTTATTAGCGCTGCAAAAAGAAACTCTGTTCAGGGGTCTTTATTTTCAATTCCAGTTTAATTCATGTTAATACTGCAAAGCATATTCTCCACTACCCTAATGCCATTTCACAGCCCCAGGTGGAGTTGCTCTCGTGTTATGGAGTGGAAATGGGTTCAGGGTCTTTAGGGAGTTGGAGTTATTATACCAGATTTAAAGCATAAATGGGAAAATTATGTTGGTGGGGAAGAGATGGGGTAGGGAGAGGAAAGGCCTGGGATATATGAACTGGTCTCAGAAAGAACCAGTGTGAAATTTCATCCCCTTCTCGAGGCGACACCAGCCTTTTCAAAGTCTCCCCCATTTTTCCAGGCTTAAAGTAAATAAGTAAATAGCTCATGCTCCCACTTGCTGGCTTCCAATGGAACCCAGAACCAGGGGGTACAAAAGGGAGACATTTAATGCTGTGAAAGGATGAGGATGAGGTAGGATTGGTTCTTAGGAATTTCCCCATTTGGTTTCTGCAGCAGAGGACTGCAGCAGAAGAATTTTGTTCACCTATTCCTGTGTTCACTATCTACACCAAACAGGCTATGCCAGGTGCTTGAGTGAAGAAATAATTACTGAAACTTCCATGTACATTAGCTCTAAACCCTCATTTTGTTACTTACTTTAATTATCCAAGCCAAATAAACTCTGAGGAGTGTGTCTCACGTTAATTTAGGCCCAGGCTCAGCAAGGTAATTTAATTAAGCTCCAGAGTAATTCACAGCACATTAGAAGTCCCACTGAAACCTACTTCTGCCGTTTTGCAGTTGTTTCGAAGCTGGTTTTACTTCTTGACTCTCCAAGACAAGCCAAGCTTATTTTTTTTCATTTTAGCTCAAGTTCTGAGCAGGGGAGAAAGGCAATTTGAGGTTAAGTGGAGAAAAGTTTTACAGACTGCTTGGGGAAAAGCTGAATTTTAAGTAGAAATGAATGCAGAGGATCTGAAGGACGCGGGGGCTGGGTGTTTCTGAAGCTGCAGGTGGAGGGTCCTTGCTGTGTACCCAGTTCCCAAGGTGCTGCTTGGGTGGGTCAGCTCATGAGGGAACAGGACATAAAACATCTTTTTAGATGCTGAACGTCTTTTTAACATCATTTTAAATACCCTGGGGCTGGGATCTGTTGTGCCCATCATGAGGAGTGCTGTGATAAAAGCTTTGTTGGATGCTGGCAGAAACCAAATCTGCACTTGATTGCTCGCCTTGCTTGCCTGGGTAGCTCAGAGCGTTCTGGGGGAGCTTTTTGCTGCTGCTGAAACCTTAGCAGAGGAATTGCCTGGATGCATTTCTGTTCTAAAGAAACCCTCACCTTGGCATTAGCTGGGTTGAAAAACCTTCAAGATCCAGCTTGCTCAGAGTGTGGTCCTGCTCATGTTGGTATGAATAACTCCATTATGTAAAAAAAAATTACGACTGCATAAATTAGAAGAAACTTGGATTCTGTGCCGTTCTTTCAAGAAATTATGGATGCAGTTGGGGAATTGACAAATATTAATTGAAAACACCAGACAAAAATTTTGTATTTCCTGTTATGGCTACAACTGTGTTACAACTCCCTTTCTTTTAGCTTTACATAATTATCCAGATAATTAAGCATTTTGTTTTAAACCTACTAAAATCATGCTATATAAAAATTAGTGCCAGTTTTATATAAAGTGTAGAGAAACTCTGCCCATATAAAATGGTTTTTAGTTGAGGAAAATACCTAAACAATTTAATGGAAGTTTTGAAACATTTTTACAGAACTTTTAATGTAATGATAGAGAAAATACCGAAAGATTAGCATTTTAAACCAAATGTTTTTTGTGTAAAACAAGAAGAATCAATCATCATGTTAAAGGAGTGTTGTTACAACAATGAAGCAATTTATCAAATGCAAATGCAGGGTTATGAATAGACTCCAAAAAGCTCTTAGCTTCTTGTCCAGAGCTGCTTTCCCACAAAGTTAACATTAAGTCACTGACAGAGTTGCTGGGAAACTGGGATACTTGCACATAGAAAATTTGTTTGGAAAATGTTTCTATTTTTGGATTTATCAACACGTAATTCTGAAGAAGACTTTTTCTCTCCATATCCATTCCCTCTGTTTGCCTAAAATTTCAAATGGGAATGCTGCTGCCTCAGATGAGTAGTGGTGCTTGGAAGCATTTTAACTTTGTACAGTAACATTGAAATGCAAAGTTGTTATTTAAAGAATTAAAGAAATAACTATTTAAAAATAGCACTGCTGACCTTTCAAGCACTTTCAATTACTGTCACTTATTTTAACTGAATTGCTTGTTTAGTTTGCAGCACATCTTCTGTGCAATCTGGTCAGCCTGTGGAAACCGCAGAGTTACTCCTGTTTCTTTACCTGCTCCAAGGGAAGTGTTTCTGAGTCAGCAAAGGGAACCCAGCACATTTTCCATCACCCAGGAGGGAATGCTCAGGAGAAAGACAGGCAAACCACTGATGAGCCAGTAACAGTAAACAGGAGCAAGAGCAAAGTGGAGCAGCTTGGAAGGAAGGCCCAAGTGGACACCAAGAGGGAGAGCTGAGCACTCTCACTCTGGCAGTGGGGTAAGAAAACTTAGAGCAAGCACACACAGCAAGATCATGATGAACTTCCCAGAAATTAGCCAGATTGCATTGCACAAATTTATAATCCCTGCTACACTGAAAGTCACAGCAGGAGTGCTTGTCTCAGTCTTGTCTCTGACACTCCTGTTCTTCAGAAAGCTTAATGCTGTCCAGGGACTGGGGGTGTGAAGGAAACCCTTCCTTCCTCCCAGCTGCTCCTCACGTGTCCCAGGACTGCCACAAAAGGGGATTTGGGTTAGGGTTCTGCTCTCAGAACAAGCAACCCTAAGCCTTCTCTAATAGGCCCCTCATTGTCCTTGTCCCTGTTCTCCAGGATTTTTGTGTTCTGCCCACATCCTCCTGGGATGGTGGTGCCCACAGCTGAGCGCGAGCGTTGCTCCATGTGTTCTACAGATGACACTTGTTTATTCTTCCCCACGATGGTTTTCCATTTTTTCCCAGCAGCAGGATGTTGTTGACTCATATTTGTGATTTAATATATTATAGCTCAATAGAGAAATGGTAGAGGATTTGTGGATTTGATTTTTTTTTTCTTTGCCTTTCTGACTGCTTTAATAGAAAGAAAAATAAGGTGCTATAGGATCACTGGCAGACTTAGTATATTTCATTTGTTGGTTTTCTCAATGCTCAGGTTGAAAAGCCATTCACAAAAATACCTGCTGGCATCATGAATGTCACTAAGGCTGCATTATCAGAAGACCTGTACAACCCCTTTTAATCAGTATGAGCTGAGAGGGTTGTGCTTGACTTTAGGTTTGTCTTCACAAAATCATTTTAATTGTAATTTTTTTAATTGGCTCTGAAGTCAGAGTTTGAAAGCAAAGCTAAAAAGCTAGTCTTCATTTCTCTTTCTGTGAAGCCAAAATATTGCTGTCACAGCAATCTGAACTTGTTTTCAGCCAAAATATTATCTGTGTGTCCAAGCCTTTTTCTTCCTGTCAACAAAACCCTGTTGGTGGAAGTCTCAGTTTTGTTATTCATGCTTAAAACTGTGGTTTACCTTGCAGATCTACACTGGAGGCATTGTGTCATGAGAAATACCAGAGATAAGAAGTCCTGAAAAACCATAATTTGTGTGCAAGCTGACATGTTTTGACAGCATGGACAGGGATGAAAAGGTTGGGGGGTTTTTTGGGGTGTCTTTTTGTTGTTGTGTTGTTTTGTTTTGGGGTTTGAAGTTACTTGTTTTAAATTTTAAACACGATTTGGAAACAGATGCGTGCTTAACCTCTTGAGACCAAACGTGTGAAGTAGCAAACTTGTGTGTTTGTTGCCCATTTCATGACTACAAACTAAAAATATTTTGACATCACTAGTTAAAGTTTGATAAAAGGTAATTATTGGCATAGAAACACCCAAGATGTTTGCCATGTTGGCTGCCTTTCAGTCCATCCCACTGAATATTGCAGTGCTTTCCAGTCAGACGTTAGAGACCCTTTCATGAATGCTTACAGCAACCTGGCAAAGTTTCCTTCCACTCTATGTGCACTGGCTCCATAAATCCCAGAGTATTTATTTCTGGGGCTGTTATTTTCTTCTTAGAAAAACATTTAATACTCAGACTGTATCTTCTGCACACATTCAAGTGGGAAAAGAAAAGAAAGAAGGGGAAAAAAAAAAAAATAAAGTCTTGGAATAGTTCATTTTCAGCTAATGTTTTGTGTTTGTGGATGTTGCAGCAGCTGTGGACTCTAGCAAAGCAGGGTGACTCTTCATTTAGTCTGGGACATGATTTTCCTCATTCTCCCGCTGCTTCCTGAGCTCAGCATGTCCCAGTGTTGTTTGGGAGAGATACAAAGTCAGCTGGCTGCTTTTCCAGGCAGCATTACTCTCCCCATGCCTCTCCCCGCAGACAGCAACTTCTGTGTGATAAGGCTAAGTTCTCAGCTCTGAACATTCATCAAAACACACCATTCCTCTAGTAAGAGCATTAAACAGATCTCTGATGCACAGCCAATTTGTCTCCTGCACAATGCTCCTCTCAGTTTGCAGCTTTAATGCAGTAGGGTTGGAAATACTCAGGCTCTGAACCAGGACTGTGTGGCTGAGCACACAGAGCAGGAAGCAGAAGGTTTGACAATTGCATCATTATTTGTGTGATGCAGACAGAGCAGCCCACGAGAGAGCTCTGTAGTGGTGGCAATGGGAGTCAGTCCTTTCTCTCCCCATCCAGGATTCTGGGCAGTGGACTGGACAACAGCATGTATGTTCAAGGCTGCATTGTTCAGCTTCTGAGTTGTTGTTTTTTATTATTATTATTATTATTATTTATATTTTTTTTTCTGCCTTTGTAACTTTTCCCTCCCTCTTCTCTGCAGCATTCTCAAGGCTGATGTGCTGCTGGTGGAACCAGACACTCAGATTCATCCCAAATCTCTTCTGCTTTTTTACCAGCTCTACTTCCCAATTCAAACTGGACAAGGGAGCTGTGGTTCTAACCAGGCCAAGGTGCATGTTAGGAAGTGAGAACAGGAGACTGTAAGCTCTTACCAGCAACAAGAAAAGGCTGTAGACAGCTTAGCAGCCATCAGGACTGGAGATGGATGGGGGCAGAATGCTGTGAGTGCTGCTGATTCCTGCAGAATTCCACTGGAATGGGTATTTCTGACTTAAGGGGAAAAAACCCTCCCTGTAAAGAATAGGGTGGGTTTAGTTCTTAGGACATTTAATGATGTACTGGCACATAGTAACTGCACTATAAATATAGTCTGAAAAAATATGAGCTTAGTTTGGAAGCTGCTCTCAGCGAAATTATGGGGTTTTGATCCTGACCTAAACTGATCCCACATGTTCCTGTATTCTCCCAATGTTTGAGTGCACAGTAAATCAACTGTAATTTTTGCTTTTTATTGCAAAGAATGAACAGAAGAGATTGGAAATTATATGACTTTGGCATATGTTCATCACGTGGTTCAGGATTGTTTGATATCTTTTTGGGTTTAAGATTTAAATAAAGTGTAAAACAGGTACAGAGGATCAAAACCTTTTAACTGGTATTAGCTCAGAGAAAGCAGCCTGAGGTTCACCAGAGTGCTCATTTCACAAACATTCTGTGACTCTACAGAGAAGAATGCACTGATTTTACCAGTGGTAATGTGCTCTGCTCACACATACTGAGTGTGTGAAGAAATAGTATCACAGCAGGGAACAGTAAAGGAGGAGGAAGTATCAAGTGACTTCTTTGGTAACGATACCCACTGCTTTAAGGCAACAGCCACTGTACCTCTGGATTGTGGTGCACTCTCCTCTGAAAAATGAGCATGTTCAGTATTCATTCTTTTTCTGTCTCCTAAGGCCTTCTCTTCCCACTTTTTCACTCCTTGTTGTACCCACTTCAGGGGTGATGCCGTAAACAAGAGTCTGCTCTGCAACATGGAGTTTAGACTGCCCACTTCAAAACTCTTTGCCTTTCTGTTCTCAAACATTTTTTTTGTCATCTGATCCCTACCCTCCAGTCTTTTTTAAGATATTCCATAGTTTCTGTTGTTGTACCTTGTAACTTCTTCCTATTCTTTGTCTGCTTTTTACATTTTTTTTTTCTTTTAACTTAAGAATTGATATTTATATTCTTTACTGATACTATTAAAATATGGCTAAACTGTCTTCTTGAACTTGGCTTTACTAATGGACTGACTTTCCCCTCTGAAACATTAGTCTTGCAACATGATTTTTGCGAGCTGACTGCCCACACAAGTCTGCTGCCATGTGGGCTGTAGAGTCAGCTTGTCTGAAGCCTTCCTCAGTAATTACCAGGTAATAAAAGTTAACTGCCCCATAAAACCACATGGATGAACCATGCTATTGCTGGCTTGCCCTACTCAGCCATCCTCTCTTCCTGTGTGCTGGATCTTTTGGGCAGGGGAAAGGACTACCCAGAGTCCCTTTTGGCTCTCTTCTCTGTATTTCTGATAACTGGTGACCTGGCTATGGGCTGCTGATGACAGTGCTCAGAAGCACAGCTCAAACTAGGAGCCTGAAGCAGTGAATCTGAGTTAAGGAGTTCCTATTTTATTTGTCAGGAGGGGGGAAAAAAAGAAGTTAAGGCACTCCAAAGTTATCCTCCAACACTTAACTGTTTTCTAGACACCTTGAAAAATGTTTCAAAGTAATGCTTCAAAGCTTATCTACTGCAGCACTAAATTAGCTGCTGCAGAACGAAGGTGTCTGACATGGACTCAAAAAGAGGTCAGCTTTGCAGCTTGCCTGAATTGGCCATGACTCAAACTGGCAGAACTAGTCTTAATTTTGTAGTTGAGTAGATGTATATAACAGCTTTATGGAGAATTGGAAATGTCAGGTTTCTGCCAACCTGCTAACAGGATTTATATCGCTCTTGTAACTCGTAATTTTTACTGCTGTGGCTCTGGTATCTTCTTTTATCATGTGTGTCTTCTGCCTCATTTTTTACTTCTCAATGAGATAACAATCCCATTTGGGGTTTGGGTTTTTTTTTCCTTTTTGCTTTTGTTATAACTAAGTAACTGAGTTCTCAGTTTTCTTCAGGGTTTGCAAGTATGTCTGTGCAGAGCTCCTGGGAGAATTGTAAAGGAGTTTGAAAATTATACAGAAGGCTGTTAAAATACAGGGTGGCAGCTTGGGGGGCAGGGGGGCTTCTGAGTTGTAGAGCATCCAGAAATAGCTAGAATATTTTAGGATATTGTTTAATCTATGCTTCTGTCCCAAAGAAGAATTAATACACTAATATTCCTAACAGGAGCTTGTCTAAATGGTCCTTACATAATGACAACCCTTCAGCTTCATTAGGCAGCCTTAACCCTTGGAAAGCTTTTCTAAGTCTTGAGTCTAAATATTCCAGGATGCCAGAAATAACCTGTTTGGGATAGTGCCAAAAGAATTCAGCTTCTCTTCTGCTTGCTGCACTGATTTTCCAGAAGTGGAGGAGGGAAAGAAAGAAAGGTATTTTCAGAACAAAGCGGGTATTTTCAATCCTTTTTGTCAGATTGATTCTTTTTTGTCATTAACATTGCTGGGAATGCCTGCAAACACCTCAGGGTCTCTCCTTTGCAAGAGGGATCACAGCTGAGTGTTTCCTGCACTGAAATCAAAATACTGAACTTTCTGCAAGGGCTGCACGTGGCCACACTGCTTTTAGTTAAAAACCAATGGGCTGAGAGCTGGGCGAGGGAGCTGAGGAGGGGAAGCACTCAAGAAGGCCTTGATTAATGGCATCCCTAAATGACAATGGCTGTTTTATGGTTTTTATAAGGACTGTAGTGTTTCTCATACATAAAAATAGACAAGATGTGGTTGCAATTAATGGAGAGCTCTTTGTTGAAGCTGTTGACTGTAGGAAAGAACCCAAGGGTTTCTTATGTTCCTCAGTTGTAAAACTAACTAAATACATCTAGGGCTGCCTTGTGTCACTCCATGGCATCTTTCAAAGCTGTAATTAGCAGATATCTAATGAGTTGTGGCTATAGCATGTGGATCAGATGACTCAAGTATTTACTTTAGGCCTCTGATTCTCTGTCTCTACACAAGGGAGAATAACTTGGGTATAATGGATAGAGGCTCATTTTTCATGAGTTGTCTTGCCTAGAAACTTCATTTCTTCCCCATTGTCTGTCAAACTGAGTCTCCTCCAGTTTCCTCAGTGGCATGGTACATCTAAAATGTTTACGGGTGAGTCCTTGCTTCATGAAGACATTTTATTATTATTATTTTGTAAGAAATTAATCTGAAAACGGTATTTTCATTTGCATGTTTTAGCAAGTTTGTCCCATTCTTTCCCAGTGTAACTATTGAGCATAAGAAACAAATCAAGCCAGGGTACATTTTTAGCCAGGGAAAGTAAGGAGCAGCTACAGCCATTCTTCCACTATTGTCTGCTTGAAAAAAGGTTAACACCTCATAGTGCCCAGGAAGAAGTTGTATTCAGGACAAGAGTTGGTGCATCAGTTCAAACTACCTAGTTTGAAGCCTTCTCATTTTTTTCAGCCCACAGTCATTTTTTCTGTGTTTTTTCCTTAGCCCATTTGAAAACTTGGAATATAAGCTTTGACAGTAGTTTCATATTGACTGTGCTTGAGCTGACCTTGGTTCAGAAATTTCCTTAATTGCTCCCTCTGCTCAGCCATTCCACCATAAAGGATGAAGATTCAGATGAACCAAATATTGAGCTAAATCAAAGCTGGATCTCTCTGTTAGCTGTTTTTCTACACAGCTGGTTGTTCCTGAAGACTCTTCAAAGCCATTCCTTAAGAAATAAGAGCAGGAGTACAGCTGTGAGAGCAGCATTGCACCTAGACCCATACCTGCAAATAGTGTGCTTTGGGCAACTCCTGAAATGGGTTTATTCCTGCAATCAGCACTTTTCCAGGCATCTGTCCCAGGAGACCTGAACTGAATGTTCAACAAGTTTTTATTAAAGAAAGAAAAAGCATGGGGGAGGTTAGCATGTGCTGTAAGAGTGTCTGTTTTGTAACAGTCATGGTTGTCCCAGTAAACATGATTGATGTGCTCTTCATCACCAGCCACTCTCTTAATTCTTTAGATGGTGGCAAAGATGAATAGGGAGCGAGTTTCATCCTTCTGGAAAGCTGTGAATTTAAGCAGTGCCAATCTCATGGTTACAGGCAGTTGACTGAATCCCATGGGAGGTGCAGTCAGGCCAGCAGTGCTTTTCCTAACAGGGATTTTTCATGTGCCAGTCTGGTTTTTCCCTCAGCCCAGCTGCATTTCTCTCAGTGATGAAAACAGAAAGTACTTTTTCCTTTATCAAATTGGCTGTAATCTGTGTGAGAAATTCATATGAGTTATACAATTTATGGAAGATAGGCATTACTTTGGCTCCAAAATACAAAAGTTTGTAGCTACATCTCTGTCTATGACAATGATTTGTCACATGGTCTAAAGATAAGGGGGTTCTTTGGGTTTTATTAACCACACATAAAGCTGTAAAACTAACTCCTGTGACTGGTGGGAACACAAGTTGTCACAAGCCATGAAGTGGATAAATAATTTTTGCTAATAAGATAGCCTGCCTTGTCTGTCAGTCAGGCAGGTCTTACTTCTCTGCTGGCTGCTTTCAGACATATTTAATAGACTGAACTAAAGTGCCTCCTAGCAAGGATCTTCTTGCTTGAAAGATGTTTGCAATTCTCACTCTGAAAGCTTCCCCAAAGTGATCGTTTTAGGATCTGTTTGACTAGAAAATCCAAAAGGATTACCTGTTTTAGTTCTCTAAAATAACTATGAGAGTCAACTAATTACTTCAAGCTATAAGGAAAGTAATTCCTGACTTAATGATTTAGGCACACAACCTAGAACTGAGGGTCTGAGCTGCACAGTGTGCCTCTGGGAACACAAAGGTACAAATAGCCTGAGCATCCCTACTCCACCAGAGCTCCCAGCTTCCAAAGTAAATGGGTGTAGCAGGCAAAGGCTGGAAATAGTGAGCCTGGGAGATGCATGGCATGGCCAGACACTTTTCACTGGAGTCTCCCACTTCTTGGGGAAGCCCCTTGGCAAAAATATTTGTACTATTCCGTCCTTTTCTTCCAAAGAAGTGACTCATGTCTGGGATCCTGCAACTTTTCCTAAAAGGGAAAGAGTGAAGCTGCTGTTGTAGAACAACTGCATTCAGTGTTTTCCCTCCTTTCAGCCCATTTTTCTAACTGAACAAGGAAAAAACTGGCAGAGCATCTTACCAGATTTCTGTCTTGAAATTCCAAACCATTGAAAACAACAGAGCCTGTTCCTGAGTTTTCACTCAGAGGAGGGACATGGATAAATAAGACAATTGCATTTGGAGATGAATATATGAGTTGACCTCCAGGTCTTTTCAACTTCCTTGCAATGACTGATATGAAATAATTGTACAAAAAAAAAATAAAATCTAATTGTATTATAATTTAAAAAACAGCTGCTGAACTGTTTGTGAAACACAGTCAAAGGCTGTTTTACTTCTAATTGTGAGGGTTTACCTATTTGTGCTGAATGAGAGGAATGGGCTGCTCATAACCTACCAGGGCAGCCTGCTGTGGTCTGACCTGACTCTGCCAGGCAGTTTCCCTTTCATAACCTTGGAAAGGGCTCAGCAATTTCAACCCAGATAGGATTTAATCACCTTAATTGCCTGTGATGTCTAGGAGCACTGGGAGCTGGATGGAAGGAAAAGATTCCTCTTCTGCCCACACCAGCAGGACCCATCAGTAACCTCGTGGGTTTGACAGCAGCCACTGGGCCAGCCCATGGCTCCAGCTCCACACTGACCACTGCAGGTATCCACACGTTCCCATGGAGAGCAGATGACTTGGGCACTGGAAGGAGACTTAGGGGATAAAAATTAGCAGGAAATCGAGTTCTACTGATGGTGCTCCTCATGGAATAAACTTTTATTGTTGGAAGTGGCAGAGCAGCCCTACAGGTCACTTTTTGTGAGGGTGAGATCCCCCTCATCCGGTTTTCAAACCAGGTATCAGTTTGTCACATGCACCTATTTTAGTTCTTCTTTTCTCTCCTCCAGAAGGCTTGCTAAAGATACAGTCAGAAATTCTACTTTCTTTCATTTTGAACACATTTACTAAATATATATATATATAATATTAGTGGAGCAAAGGCATAACCAGTACTTGTGTACCACTTGTGTCCATCAAAGCATAACCAGACCTGCCTTTTAGTTTAACTAAAATAGTTTAACGTCCTTAAAAACTGCCTTCAGTTGATTTTGAAGGTGGTCAGATGTTGAAATGCCTAATAACTGTTTTGACAACATTATTCCAAGACACACTGCTGGTAAAGATAATACAGTAGTTTAATAACCTGGGGTATGTCTCTGCAGAGCGGATATAATTTTAAAAAATAATACAGAGTTCACAATGCTTGGATGTTATGGACAGATGAGTGAATGTAGAACCAAGCTGCAGCCAGTAAACTCCATCTTTCATGTTGTCAGATAAACTTGTTGGAAGTCCAGTAGCAATCTTTTAATTGTTGTTCATTAACCTTTGAATTTTGGTCCCTGAATAACAGGTGGGGGCTGCTGTGGCTAATGTTTTGGTGAGCTAGAGCAGAGTGTGGTGCTGCTGTGGGAATGAGGTACTGTAAGATACAGCAGCCTTGGCCTGTGACTGAATTGCAGCTTTTAGCCTGGCTGGGTTTTTTTTTGTTTATTTGTCCAAGAGAAGGGGGAATACTGGAGAAATTGTGCTTTATTACAACAGTGAACAGTTGGCTGCAGTTCATATCAAGAGACAAAGAAAGTCATGCCTAATGACTAAAACAGACAGCAGGTTGCAAATTTGGACTTGGTGATGCATTCCAGCCAGCAACATGAAAGGCAGGAAATATCTTACATGCGCTGCCTTTGGGAAACAAGAGAAGATATGGAGGTCAAGCATGGCTCTGCTAGGTTTGCTGATAAATCTTTTTCTAATAGTGGGCTTTTTCCTTTTTCTTTTCTTTTTCCCCCCCTGAGCCAGTGGGAAGATGAAGCAGCCTTGCAGCCAGCTGCTCAGCGTTGGTCACTGCCTGCGAGAAGGATGGGCCCATCAGCACGGCTGAGCGCGGCCGTTCATCACCCAGCACGTGCAGAGGTGGGCTTGGGAGTGACCTTGAGCACCAGCAGCACTTGGCCAAGCCAGTGATAATGTCCATCCTTCATCTCCAGGTACAATCCAACAGGCTGCTGCAGGCAAGGATACAAACTCTGGAGCGTCTAAATTCTGTTTAGTGAGGCCACTGCAGTGTTTGAAACCCTTGGTGTTATTAGGGCTGACACAGCCCCCTGCCTGTATTCCTTTGCACTCTTGGAAAAATAAGATGGCAGACTTCAGGGGGTATTGTTATTTCTGTTAGCAAAATCTGGGCAAGTCACTGGAAAAATGGTGTGGGAATGAAAACAGTAAAATTGTAGGGGTTTTCTTCATAAATCCTGAAAAGCTGTGAAAAATGGCAGTTTCACAGTTGCTATCCAAACACATCATAATAGAGCAAATGACATTATGTGGTTCCTAATATGTTGGCTGTAATTGCTCCTGCTAGAACGACAAGTTAACACTGGCTGCTTTTAGGTTACTGAGGAGCAGGATCCTTGTTCCAAACAGTTGTCATTTAAAAAAGGAAAGAAGTGAAGGAATAAGTTTCATGTCATCAATGGATTTCTCTTTCTCATCTCTTTAATTACTTTATTGCAGTGAGAATGATGAAGGTTTTGTATATAATCATAGTAAAAAAATCAGCCACTCTGCATCAGGGAAAAATATGTGCTGAAGTTCAGTTCTGTTTCAGCATAAACCAATAACCAAATTCAGAATAACTTCAGCATTATAGGTTAAGGGATGCAATCCCTGGGTTAGAGTGCAAATAAAATCTACCGGAAGCCCAGAGAATCAGCCAAGAAACGCTTTCAGAAGTCTGGATTTCCTGTGCACAGTGAATTCTCAGAACATCTTGTGGCCCAACAAGGTACAAAGTAGGTTGTTGGTTTCCAGCTGCAAGTTATTGGTGTGGGGAATGACAAGGATCAACAAATGCTTGTGCACTTCCATATTTCTGGACTTTCAAGAGCTAGTGACAAGATAATTGCTTGATAGATGCAATATGTTATGGGTCTGCTATCCAAGTAACACCAACATCAATATTTAGCCATATTGTCAGCATATGAGTGATCTGCCCTCAAATTGTGTCTGAGAGCAACAAAGCCACATTTTGTCAGAAAAAAAGTTGCATTTGCATGTTCAGTGGAGAAAAATCTCTGCTGGTGATAACACGTTGCGGTCAAGTTGCTCAAAATGGCTGAGTAACTTCTGCCAGATAAATGCACACTGAATTTATTCTGTGAAAACTAAGCATGAGCTTGGTTGGCAGAGCACAGCCCTACTCAGACATGCTCATTCTCCAAAGGAACTCCAGGAACCACTCCTGAAATTCCATCTCAATTGGAATTCAAACTCGCATTGCTCTGAGCGACACCACGAGTTTACAGAGTTAGTGAATAGGATTGGTTGGTTTCATTTGAGCCTTCCAGAAAGCAAAGCAGGAAAAAAAAAATCTACCCAGATCAATAGCATTGAAAATGTCCATTTATATATTATTATACTTTGGTCTGCTTGCATTTTTCTCCATAATCATATTGTCATAAACATTTTCCACCAAAAGCATAAAGTGAAAAACCATTTTATTTTTCCAGGCCAATGAATTTTTAGGAAGACGAACTGCATAACATTTACATAAATCAGAAACTGTTGATGGTTGTCTTTCCATGCACTGGGGCCATCCATGAAGGAAGCTATAAGGCATCTTTCATGTATGAGGTAAGAATATGGTCAATAATAGATCTTAAAGCATTTTAGGAGACTTTGACCTTAGCAATGTATGTCATGTTAAACCAATAAATTAGAAGTGACTCAGCTCTAATAATAACAAGTCTAAGCAGGCTTGAAATTTCTGTCAAGTACCCTTAGAATAAATTTCACCTCAAACAGGTTTCATTGTTCTCCAGGTTTTCTCTGGTATTTTTCAGCTATAGGTGTGTGTAAAATATTACATATTATCCTTTGTTTAGTGTCACTAGTTCCACACCATTCAGAAAGCGCATTTAGCTTGTCCTGGGGCAAAGAAAAAGCTTAAATTGTCCTTGACACTTTTTCTTGTTACAGGGTCTTGCAGGCACACTTTTCTCTAGAAAATGGTTCAGTGTTATTGGTCTGTCTTTCCATTACTATTTCCATTTTTCTATTTTTAACATGTTTTTTATTAGCATCCCATAGTTCATGTTAAAATTTAGTGTGTTCTGTGTGTTCTTGACTCTAGATATTGCTCCTTGAAGATGTAGATTTGCTGAAAAACAATATTATTTAAAAAGTATACAGTTTCCTTTTCTCCCAGACTAACATGAAAAACAATCTCTCAAAACAAATAGATTCAAAGTTCTCCAAGGAACACGTTTAAAAATAAATGGGAAGACATTTGTCTTTGTAATGGATAGTATATTTTTAGGTAGTATAAATTTTATAGCAGTCATAAAGTTTTATGAATTTTAACAAATGTCCTTCTCAGAATAACTTGGATATTATTGTCAGTGTGTTATCTGGGAAAAGGTCACCAGATTTGTTCCTGAAAGCAATGAATTTGCAAGTGGGAGGTTACATAGGCTTGGGAAGAGAGTTAAAAATCAATCCCTGCTTGCTAGTCCCATAAGCTGCAAAATGCCAAACCTGAGCTTCAGGAAAAAATGTCCCTGAAATTGCTGTGTATCCATATCCTACGTGCTGGCTGGCACCCAGCCCACAGGTGTGCCTGCACTGAGCTCAAAATGCTCCAGTCACCTTGAGGTGCCTTCCTGAATTTAATTCCAGCGACAGCCAGGGATACAAACCATATTATAATCACTGCTTCAAACCCCATTACGTTTATGGATCCAGCTTGCAGTAGGATCCTGTGCAATGACACAAGGTCTGCTCCAGCAGAAAGTGGGAAGCAATGAGTTTTACCACTTTTTTTCCTCTTCACTTTAAACTGTTGACATGGTGCTAAATTCAGTACGCTGAAGGTGTTTCCGTGTGTCACTTCTAATCGGATACAGGTGTCAGACAATTTGAGATTATTTCAAACCTAATTTTCTTAGAGTGAAGATACAAACAGTTACACCAGAAGCAGATGTTGGGCCTTTCTCACCCCTCCAAAATGTGGTTTGGCATCCATCCAGACTGAGTCTATGGGGAAAAAGAGAAAATTATATTTAATTTTGGCTTGCTTGGTTTCCTCCTTCCAAAATCTACATGAGTGTGTAATAAAAAAACAAACTCATCCCTTTTCCCTCTGCTTTACACAGGGACTGAGTATCTTGTTGCAAGCAGATGGAGTACAGGGACGTGAGCGCTTTTCCATCTCCACACTAACATTTTGTGGCCCAAAATCCGACATAAAATGCTGGCTTTTCCTTTTTCCCCCTCTTACCCATGTCTCTGCCACTTGCTTTTCTAGGGTACTGATGCTGAACTAACAGCCAGGAAGCAGAGGGGTAGCAAGGACTGTGCCTAAACCACCGATTCAGGGTCCTGCCTCTGGCCCACCTCCATTAACCAACCTGGGGCTGGTCACTGGGACTCTGGAGAGAAGCCCTAAAAGCGTCTTCTGTCCCTCTGCCTTCCAGCTGCTTCCATTTTCCCTAACTTGGAGTAAAATCTCAGCTGTACACATGGATACAGGAACTACATCACTTGCTGGCGCTGGCCTGTCCTGAGGACAGCAGGAATTCTCCATCAGGATCTTCAGTGAGTTTAGTTATATTTCATCAGAACTCATGTGGGTGTCAGAAAAGTGGAGCTCATCATCTTGATACTAAAACCTTGTAGAAAAAGACCCTACTCTGAGGTTTGCCATGTGAATTTTGGGTTCTGCTGCTCAAATACCTTTTTCTGCAACTGCTTTTAGTGAATGAATCTTGTGACTGTAAATGTCACGTGTGCTACGACAGTACTTAAAGCCAAATTACCAGAAAATGCTCCACTCGAACAGGGGATTTTAATCAGTGTTTGTTGGTCACTCAAATGCTGCTGAACTAGAAATTCTTTAAGAGGCAGGCACACATGTACACTCGGAAGTGAAGGATATTTATATCCTCCAGCACTATGCCAGAGGAAGAAGGGCACAAAGTCCTTCCACACGTGGAGAAGACTCCATGGAAGGACAGGTACAGGGGGAGGAACGAGCAGATGCTGGACAGGAGGCATTAAAGCCAAGGCTCATCTGCATGGGGCCGGTCCAGCTTGCACCAGGAAGGTTCCCGAGTCGGCTCCCTGCCAAGGCCGCCGGCGGAGGTGGGGGGATGTGATCAATAGGAGGCATCAAGTGTTGGCTTGGGAATCAAAGGCAAAAGTGTGGAAATGCCACTCTGCAAATGGGGTTTCACTGCGCTGCCAGGAAGTTCTCTAGAGGCATTGGAAGACCAACCTGCTAACAGGAAATTAATCAGCAGCGTTTTTGAGCGGCTCCTCGGCTGGTGAGTGCTGCTGGGGCTATTTATACCTCTGAACTACAGCAATTTACCCTGTTAAGGAGCTGCTCAGATGTCACACATTAGCCACTGCCAGAACAAGTGACCTTTCTGCACAGTACATTAAGAGCAAAGAGATGAAAATTCCCGTTTTCCAAGCATGGTCCAAAAAATCCTCTGTGCTCTTGTTAAACCAGCTGCATTGAAGAGGAATGATTAGATCTGGCCTTTTTTTTTTTGGCCTGCACCTGTCTCTAGTTCCACAGCTGAGGACACACTGAAATCTACTTCCCTCCAGACCTGATTCTGTAAGAGCTTCAGGTGGTAATTAAGTTCATCATTATCTACATCTATTTCTGCTTAAACATTTGAGGGGAAAAGCCACCTGAAGGCCCAGCAGTGGCTGGAAGTTGCAGTAATGAACAACCCACAGGAGAAAAAAAAGCTCCTCCATTTCTCAGTCCCCAAATGGGTGAGATTTTTCTTGGTTATCATTCTTAAGGAAGTGGAGGCCTTGCTAAGGAGGGAGGATCATTTTGAGCAGCCTTTTGTGTTAGTCTCTTGAGAAGGTGACAGCTTCACTCCCAGCTAGGAAGAAAGATTCCCTGACCGTTCTATCAAGAAATACACAGGAAAGAACTGTGCCAGATTACTGCAGAAAAGAAGTAAGTGTGATTTTTTTTTTTTTTTTTTTCTGAGGAATTTAAAACATTTTTAGGGGAGAAACCTGGGTTCAGCATCATCCCTGGAGAAATGGGACCAGTCGTTTCCTCTCCTGGTATATCCCTTTGTTGTAAATATGTTTAAAGTGCACAGAGTGCTATCAGGTATTCCACTCACTCCATGGAAATGAGCAGTAGCATTTTTAACAAGTGGGTTTCATTTAAAGTAGCTTTCCTCTTTCATAGGAATAATTTCTATTCTCTGTTATTTTGCTCAGGTGATTTTTAACACACTGATCTCACCTGCCTTCAGAGCTGAAGTTTCTCCATATTCCCTCAGCTGCTCTTTCCCTGTGAACATGCACACTGCCAGCAGTCTGATTTCTGGTACAGTGACACAGAATAGCTTCAAAATTGTCACTATTGGCATTTTTTAAAATCCAAAACCATTGACTATTTCTGCCTTTAAAATATGATGGGTGCTTGGAAATTACTGGCATCATACAAGCAAATTATTCTTTGTACAGTCAGTCAGACATCCCAAATAATCTGTGTTCCTGGGGAAGAAAAAAAGTCAAAGTAGATCTTGAATTGTGTTGTGACAAAGTGCTGTGTGAGACTGAGGCGCCATTGTCACTGAAAATAACTAACCAAAAAGATGCATAGCACTAAAACATGTCAAAACAGGAGAATAATAATTCATTAT
This sequence comes from Cyanistes caeruleus, assembly GCF_971803275.1. NCBI lineage: Eukaryota > Metazoa > Chordata > Aves > Passeriformes > Paridae > Cyanistes > Cyanistes caeruleus. Next base: position 78,913,038 of record NC_141705.1, read on the forward strand.
TGTCATACAAAATGCTGTTTCATCTTGACCCAAAGTGTCCCACCGTGTTTTATCACATGGCAGTTAGATGTCATGTTCTAAAAGAGATTAATTTTCAAGGGGAATTGTAGCTATTTCTTTTGTAGATTAATTGTACTTCTGTCACTGCCTGAAATAGGAATTAAGTTTTTTTAAGGCAAATTAATTTAATGTGAACAATATCCCCCAGAATATCTTGCTACTGAATTAAAACCAAACTAAACAAGAAAACTAGGAAACAGTCTTAAATAATTTTTAGAAATTTTAGAATGATGCCAGATTTAGTGGGGATTTTTTTTGCCTCTTAAAAATCGTTATTAATGTATTTATCTTCTATCAAAGTAAGATAGATTGTAAGATATTTTTTTTTTTATTTCAAGGCTGTACTGGAACTTTGCGTAGTTAGATTTCTATTGCATGATGGAAAATGACCACTTTTGGCATTTTAATCAGCTGCTGAACAAATTCCCTAAAAACTAGGGCTATGAAAATGTTATTCATTAATTTTGTTTATGGTGATTTAATTTTAATACTTTAAAGCTATTTAAATTTACATTTCCATCGTGTGTAAGTTAATGTAGCATATTTTGCAGAAATAATCAAGGCCTGGTAATACAGATCACTACAGAGCCCATAATTAAATCTTTGATGAGTGTTTCAAAGTGATTTTTAAATGTGGCTTATAAAGTTCTTTAAAAAAGCTTTGCATCTGTCATTGTGACTTCTCAGATGTTCCACTGGCATTGGCCGAGTTTAATTTCCATTCAAATTCAAAATGGAAGTGTTTGTAATTGATAAATTGCCTTGTAAATAAGTGTTGTCTGTAGGTAAGGAAAACAATTAATTTTCACAGCAGCTTTCCTGTGTAAGTGTAAATAAGGATCCATCTTCATGATGTCAAGGTGCCCTGAGCCCACCTGCCCCTCTGACAGCAGAAAAATGGGGTGTAAAGGTGTGTTCTTGTTGGTTTTTTTTTCCTGGAATCATTTCCTTGTAATCGAATTCCACGTTCAAGACAGGCTTTCACTGCCTCATGTTACAAGATGGGAGCTCCAGGTTTGTGGTGATAAGCAGGCTGCCTGCAGGCAATTAGAGACCTCAGGGCTTGCAGAGTCTAGTCACTAAAATATGTTCCAGCTCGAGTCATTGTTTAACAATCCGAGTCTCTTACAGCTGTGAGACACTCCCATCATCAAGTGGGTCTCTGGGACTCCCTCAGGAATGGCAGACTCTAGATATCCAGCTGCTAGGAACAAAAATAAATCTCTTTGAAGACTTATTTGCCATCACATTGTGTGAGGACTTAGGCTGGAGCATTTTAATCATTAATCTCCATTCATCAAATCCTGTAGTTCTTAACAAAACTCCAAAATAGTTTCAGCTGTGAGCTGGATGTCGATGACACCAGGCTCTGTCCTTAGGTATCAATTTCGTGGTTAAGAGGTGCCACACACAAGAAGTGCTTGTTGCAACCAGAACAGCTCCTGCCCATGCAGAGACACAGGGGAGCAATTCAGAACTCATTATTTATCATTTATCTATTATTTATTATTTATTACTCTTGGCTGGCGTGGGGAGAGAGAGAGAGCAGCAGAACTTTGATAGCTATTGATCATCAGCCTCTATTGAGCAGTATTAGAATCTCTTTCATTAATGGTCAGTCTGCCTTTGCTGCTGACAGATGGTGTTGGTTATCTCTGCTGTGCTGTGATACCAACAGCAGCAATTAGAGGTGATCATCTCACAGAAATATTTATTGCACAAGTTTGGTTGAAAAAATATCTTAATGTTTCTCAAACTCCACAAAACCTGGTAGTCTTGATTTCACTGGCATGCGAAGAAATCCCATTTTTCCTCCCTTCTCAGCTGCTTGTTTTAAAGTAGGGACCATTACCTTTTTTATTTTCCCCCCCAAGATTTTAAAATTTTATTGCTGACCTGAAAAGGAAGGAAATTAAAAAAAAATTCTAGGAAAATCCATATGTACTTAAAACATTCTTGACCTCTTCCTTGCTAGGACTTAAAAATATTAGATAAATTAATAGCAAACATGCTCACGACTTGGAGGTGAGCTCTTAATGACTTAAAAGCTTTTAAGCTGGCAAGTATTTCCAATATATTTCATGAGACTGGTTTTCCTTATCATGTTCCTTCTTTTTTATAAGCCACATTTTGCTTCTCCCTTCCGGAGCAACGCGGAGAGCATCAATGCCACACTTGTGCCGTTGAGTTGGGCTGTGCAGTCAGCAGAAGGAAAGGTTGCTGTGTGTGGGGAAAACACACCCTGTCTCCATATGCACAAATATCCACAAATATCCAAAGTGAGCACTTCAAAGGAACGGCAGCTCGTTGCTGGCCAAGCACATGGATATTGCAGGAACACCCTCGGTGTTCCCTGCTCTTCTAGGAAACAAACTCCCCCAGACTTGGGGAAAACTTTGCTTCAGCACTTCTCTGTCAGAGGTAGAAAAAGTCATCAAATTATTTAGGTAGAAGAACCTTATCCCACTTCAGAGACAAGACTGCTTTTGGAGGTGCAGAGGTCAGATTGTCTTCCCAAATCAATACAGCATGGGAATGAGGAATAAAATGTCCTAGCCCAAAAGTTATTTTTGAGGGGTTTTAGTTCTTTTGAAGCACAAGCCAAAGCCCCTTGCAGGCTCCTGTGGAAACGTTCACATTAACATCAGTTTTTAATTTTTCTGGGGTTTGGATCTATTTGATGAAGGAGAGAGAATAATGTTGAAATTGCTGGAAAATGGTAAAAATATTTTGACCTGCTCCTGAATTTCACTGTATTTTTTTCAAGCTGTGTGGTTTTGACTGTGGTTTTATTTGTGCCTAATACTGCAAGAAGGGAGAGCCCAGGCAGTGCTTACTTATGCAGAGTGAGGAGGAGACTCCTGCAGTAGCCCTGCTGACCTCACCTTCTTTCTCAGTACAATTTCTCATCAAATTTCCCATAGCTTCTGATATTTTTGTTTAATTATTCCCTCCCAGAGAAGATTTCTCCTCTTGTCCTTAGTTCCAATGGCTTTCTGTCTGATTTATCTTCTATTTTCAGGACTCAATGAAGCAGAAAAACAATGTTAGTCTTTGGTGGCCAGGGAAAAGGAGGAAAGCTCGTGGTGGTCTCCAGATGATCTGGCCCTGACTGAAGCAAATCTCCTTCCACAAGGAGGGAGCAAAGGCCTGGCAAGTGCAGGTAAAGTTGCCTGCACTCCATGTGCTAAGAAATCACCCACACAAACACATTCCAGCTTTGGCAGTGCTCAAGTAATGGCTATTACTGCTCCAGGGAGGAAATAATTAAAGCCATTTCTTGACTCTGACAGTTTGATACTGGTGGTTTTCAATAGCAAATTACCAACATCTGTACAGCAAAATTCAGCTACTGCAGCAATTATTCAGCAGGGCTAACCACAGAGGTGCTAGGAATTTTTCATTTTCTAGCTGTCCCCTCGTTAGGTGTGACCTGCAGTTGAGACCCGAGCTCCACACGATGGCAAACTGCGTCTCTCGCCTTAGAAATGTAAACGAAACCATCTGGAAAGCTGAATATTCTGTGAAAACCCCAGTGGCAAATGCATCAAAGCCAGAAAATTAATGACTGGAAAGACATTTGAATGGCTTTTTTAATTGTGTGACAATTTCAAGATTCCAGAGCAATTCAGAAGTAAAATTTGTACAAATCATTTGATTCCACGAAAATTAGGGCTTTTCATTCCCACATACTGTTACAGCTGTTTTGCATAGTAAACACAATGAGTGTGACTGTACAAGCTGAAAACTCAGATCTACAACCTGTAGCAAGCAGCACAGCACTGCAGATTTTCATTGCAGGTGAAAGAAAGGGGTAGCAAAAAAACTAAATAAGCTCTATACATCCCAAAGTCAAATATTTATTTTTAAACATTAGTTAGAAAAGGTAATACAAATACAATGAGAGGTTGTGAGATGAAATATGTTTCTAGGAGAGTCCTGATTTGGGATTGATAATAAAAATGCTTTATTTCTCTGCTGATGTTGTAACTTCTTGTTTGTCAGGGTTTTATGTTATAATCCACTTTGGTCATGGGTTTCCTGATGTATAAAACTCGAGTTTAGTTTGTAAATTGGCACTCTGTCTTCAGCTCTGTTTCACTGTTATTGAAGCTGCAGGACCCCATCAAGGCATAGTATAATTTGCTGTAAAAGTATGCAGCAATTTTAAATTAGAGCTTCAGACTTCAGCAGTCTTTGGGGTGGCCTGGTGGGGAATAAAAATAGATTATGCACCTATCAGGTGATAACTGAGAGGCTTTAAAATAATTAGGGTCTTCATGGCCCATGTCAGCTAATTTGGCTGTGGCAAAAAAATCATCTGTAGACATGGGACAATTAAACCCTTGCTTCCCTTTGAAGATGAGAGAAACTTGCTTGAACTGCTAAGAAATCAGAGCAAGTTCCTCAGAATTAGATAAATATAATTTAGATATTGATATGCAAGTGCCAATCAGCTTAAGAATGCATTTAATTGATTGCAAACAGTTATATTTTGAAGTTGCTAAGGAAGATCTTACTGTAATGATATTTTATCATAACTATCATCCAGCAATTTCCAGGCCTCGTTGCAGGCAGTGTGTTGTGCATGTTACGGTCAGGTTTAACCAGTATCCATCAGCCAAATCCTCCTTTGAAACTTCAGCAAATTTCAGGTTGTGACATTTTTTGTGGCAGTACAAAATTCAGGTTCTGTGCAGAGGAATTAAATGTAAATGAAATAGGCTGGGAAGTACTGGTGCAGTTTTGAAAAGGAAGGGATTCTGCTCTGTATTCAATCAGATGCACGTTACAGAGGAGAGAAGAGCTCAGTGAGTATTTTCTTTTCACTCTTAATCTTCATTTGAAATGAATGTGGACAGGCCAAGCTCAGGTATTATATTCACATCAGCAATGCCTTCAGACACTGTGATGGCTTAGTCCAGTGAGACCCACATGAATCAATATTGATTGGCCACTTACTTTAAGGCTACTTAATTAAAGCTAACAGGATGGCACAGCTTCCAGGCAAACCCACAGAGCTGTGATTTATGAGTGTGCTTGGAGAAAGTGGGAAGGACACAGTGTAACAGTTCTCTTTCTTCTGCAATTGAGATCTCTTTGTGTGAGGTGAAATTAAAGAGTTTAAAAAGAGGAACTGAATGACTGCAATAAATAAACTAAAAGGGCTGTTTTGTCATTATCTAGGCTGTTGGAGGGGACTCTTGGCTTTTTTCCAGGTTACCTGTCTCATTGCATATTGGTATCATTCAGGGCATCCAACCTGGAGCTCTCTAATGTTAATGATAAAAGAAAATTATTTCCCTGTGACTGGGGTTGCAGTGAGCACTAGTGTCACGTTGGCCTTTTGTGTTTTTGTTGAATGTATTTATTTCCACAAATAGATCAAATTACAGTGTATATTTTCAGTATCTGCATCTTGGGAATCCACCAAAAATGTGGGTTTTTTCTAGAAATCTTCATTTCTTGATGCTTGGGGAGCAGTCATTTATTTTTTTTACTAAGCTGATTTAGGCAACAAAATTGTTCTTTATGTGACAGCCTCGTGTATTGTGTGTGTTTGACCACACAGAGATGCAGAGAATACAACTCCCTGTGTCAATAACGAAACCCTGGGGCTTTGCACCTCCAGATATTTCTGTTTCTCAGTGGCCAGTGAGGAGGAAAAGTAAGAGAAGTCTCACAGATTGAAATGCCATAAGGAATTGTTTCTCATCTGCTCATATTTACACAAAAATAAATAGAGAGAATTATGCCTTTAAAAGTTCAAGCCTTTGAATTGTGCTTAGCAGGCAGAAGTCAAGAAGTCACTTGCAACACAACTGGGTTTGTTTTTTATCAGCACTTTCAATATCCTGAATCTCTGCTTGCTATTGCAAACAGTTTGGTGAGGGAGCAGCTGAGATGCCAGAGGACAATGTGTTGCTCTCTGAGGGGAAAGTCTTGGAAATCATTAAGATAAAGGCAAGAATAGTTTAGAGAAGTGTGATTTAGGCAGTGAATTGGGTTTTTTAAATACATTTTTCCCAAAGCTGAAAACAAGCCTTCAAAATTTTTTTTACATCTGATGCTAGAAGAAAGCAAACTTTTTTTGTCTCCTTATTGTACTAAATGATAGTTTGTGCTTTCTAAGCATTCTAAATAAAGCCAGAGAACTCCATTGTTTCTAGAGAACTTTACTGATAAACTCTTAATTGAAGTGTTGCACTTAGCTGAAATTACCCACTCTGTTGTAGTTCTTTAGTTTTGTCCAGGTGTAATCAATTTCCAAAGACTGGCAGGCATTAGTCCTCTGTATTCAAAAGATTAAATTTTTCAAGGTTTTGGACCTTAGAAGTTACAGAACTTGCTGCTTAAAGTATTTCACCTTGGAGTTTTGTCAGAAGACTGAAAAATGATGCTTTCTTTCTTGAGTTGTCTGTAAAGGATATAAAGTTCTCCCAAGAAACATGTATTTGTATGGAGTTCTTGTGAAGGAAAAGGATTTTTTTCTGAATGCAGAGTAGTCCTCACAAAATTCCTTGAACCATTTGCCTTTCTCATTCTTACTCTTCACTCATTTTCTTCATCATGTTTATGGCATACATAACTGTTATGGTTCTTTGGAGGGTGGTGTCTCTGACTTCTCTGGAAAGTTTTCTTTTAAAAACTTTTTCTTCTTGGAACTTATTGTTTCCTGGGATTTCAGGACAGACCACAGTACACTTGAGCTTATGAGAAAAACCCTTTAAAGAGGGAGTGCATGCTGCTCCCTGACTCTCTGCATTAGTGGTGAAAGAGTGTCCATGCTTTCCCAAAGGCTTACAGGGAGATTTAGCTGGGCAGGAGCTTTTGTGTGGGTGAGAGAATTGCTGTCTTGTGATGTAGTGTTAACACAGACAGCACTAATAAAGTGCAGGACTTGTTGGGTATTAAAAAATATATTGATATAAAGTAATATTTCTCTCCACTGCCATCTAGTGAAGTTCCGATGCTCTGTGAAGGATTTGAGACTCAGCTGAGAATTCTGGTAGTGAACTGTATCTTAGTGGCACAGAAAATCCAGTTCCCTGCAGAGAGTCTGATATTCGTCCCTGGGGTAACAGCAAACACTGCAAAATAAAGGAGGTACAGTAAATTTATTAATAGAATTCTGCCAGTGCTTATGATGGTACAGTGAAAGGATTTGTGTATGTTATCAGCATTGCAGAAGTGATTGGCAACACCTAGATTCGAGTTGTAAAGAAAGCAAGCCCCAAAACCTCTGCAGGCCAGTGGAATGGTGTAAAATCAGGCATTTTTGGTAGAAAGCTCACAGATTCCCTGGGGTCCAGATCTGCTGCCTTCAGTCTGTAACCTCAAGCCTGCAGAGTGATGCCCACCAAAATCCTCAGTGGATTTTCAGCCTAGAACTTGAATGACAGTTTTTAAAAATAAATTCTTGAGTTTTTCGGCAATGCCAAGGTTGTGTTGGGCCAAACACAAAGGGTGTGCTCTGACAGCAGTGCTGGGGTGGGCACCAAGGGGCTCATACTGTGAGCACATTGCATCTCCCCATTTCTCTTCAGCTCAGTGACATTGATTTTGCTTAAAGATCCTTGGCTGTTTTTGTATCACACAAGTAGGTCAGCCCATCACTTCCTGATAGTGGAAATAGCTGCAATAGGACATACAGATCTGAAATCATTATTCTCTTCATGTATCATTTAGTGAGCAAAATCTCTGTCCTAATATTCATGTGAAGTCATGAATAGTCTTATGAGTCTTTTAAGAATGAGTCTTAAAATCAGAAGCTGTTCCCAATGTAAGAGACTAAAAAAAAAAAGTTGAGAAAAAACATGATATTAGTACGATTTAGAAGAAGAAAAAAAAATCAAGGAAAGTGCAAACCAGATCCCTTTGGTAGCTGACATGTGTATTTCCATTGCCATAGCTGAGCAGTATCTCTGCACTCTGATTCATTTGCCATCTTTCCACTTCAGTTTCACAGGCGCAATGGAACAGCCCAAAATCATACTGATCTGTAAACCTGTGCACTTCCCTGTGTAGCTGGAGCAGCAGTGTGGTGGTTTGCTTGTCTGTTGTTCACTTTCCTTCTACCAGACTTGCCACAGAATTTACTGGGCAAAATTTAAAGGCAAATTATGTGAGTATCCCCCAGCTCTAACTGAATTATGAATTACCTCGGAACAGAAATGAAAAGTGAGTTTATGTTTTAACTTGGGGTTGGCTGCTAAAGTTTGTGCTTCCAGGTGGGAACTGTACATTACAGACTTGCTGTATTTTCCAAAGTTGTGTTTAAGGAAATAAAACAAACTGGTCATCTGGCAAATAAAAGACAAATGCAGGGTGGAGTAAGTTTATTATTTATTTTGTAGCTAAGCCTTTTTAAGGTCTTCTATTGAATCGTGTCATAAATTGTAAATTACAGAACAAAATTTCTTAACTTTGTTTGCTAAAATATGTGAGAAATTCATGAATCTTTGAAAGAGCTGAAGCTTGTAATTCTGAATGTGTTTGCTCTATTCAGTAATTGGAGCCATGTTTAAAGAAAAGGAAAATCCTTTATTTTACTGAAGAAAGGCTAAATAGAATTGAGTTGTAGCCACTACCCCCCAACCAAGCTGAGTGGCTGAGAGAGTTGTTGTTTTACCTGTCTCTTCTAGGCAATGGATACATTTTAAATAATAAATAAATCTTCTACATAACCTTTAATCACAGTCTGCCCAGGCATATTTACAGAGTGCCAGGGCAGCCAGACAATGACCAATGCTGCTAATTATAAGTAAGAAAACAGTTTGGTTTTTTGGCAACTTCAGCACTGTTTTTGGTTTTTTCTTTTATTTTTTTTTTTCTTTTTATTTTATTATTTCACTTTATTTGCAGCCAATTTGCATTTCAGCTTCTTTGTTCAAGGAGTCCCCTTCCTAAGTTAGAAGCAATGACATTTGAACACTTAATTGCATAGTGCCATAATACTTACACTTTATTGAAAAAAAAACCAAAACAATTCTAAGTAGAAAAATTCAACCAGTGCATTTTCTTTTCTTAGGTTTTATTTCCAAGTGTTGCAAGGGAATGTCATAGAGAGAATTTGGTTCCTAAGCAGCCCTGTTATCAATGAGCAGCTAAGAAAACACATTAGGAACTTAAAGATATTAAATGCATCAGGAAGAAGAAAAAAATTGATTGTGATATTTCAATCAGAATTTTAATTCCTGGTTTTGACATTGTCAGGTAAGGTTGTAGTATTTAAAAGTTCTCTTTTGTTCTTTCCATGATTGTTTGTGTTGGACCTCACAGACTCCAAGCATTTTCATATTTCCCCCAAAACCATCAGAGCTTGTGGATATCCCAGTGGGATGGAAATTGCCTTGATGTCCAAGGGTCAAAAGCAGCGTGGCAGATGCAATGGCACATCCCCTTTGGAAAAGCAACAAGAAAGAAAAGCTGCAGGAGTTCAAATCCCCTCAGAGCAAGCTGGTGATAGATTGGGAACAATAGAGGAGGGATAATCCAGGGCAGTTTATTGAGACACAGGAAGGTTGGAGATGGATGACATCCCTACTTTAGCACAGTGCTCCTTCCACACATACTATTAAATCCAGACTGGAAAGGGAAGATAAAATACTGTAGGTTGTGCTGAATGTGGCTTTGCACTGACTTCCAGTGCTGTCATCATGTCATTGCAGTATTGTTTTTAATTGCATCCTGTAGAAATGTTGTGTTGAAAAGATAAATCAAGTTCATCAGGTATGTGGATATGCAGGACTATTGCAGTTGGATTTGATAAAGCAATACTAAAGTTTCTCACTGTGCCAGCAAGTTGAAGACTGTCCTGTTTCCACAAGAGAAAAAAAAATAGTTTCTAAAGAATGGGATGTCAAGAATAGTCTTTAATTAGTTTTCCAGTAAAAAAATATATGGATTTTACTTCTAGACCAGAATAACATATAGTATCTGAAGAAATGGCTTGTTTTGTCAAAGATATCAAAAGAGTTTTTCGTTGCTGAGTTGTTGCTCTGATTTTTCTTAGAAGTCATCCTGGCTGTTATATCCTCTCTTCCTGCTTTCCAGTCAGGTAATAATTGCATTCCACCTTCTACACAGGGTTTCCATTTCATGTCAAAATGGTGCACATTAGAATAAAAGCCCTGGGAGAAGGAAGAAAGATGTAAGCTACAAACACTGAAGGTGATGCTGTCACAGAGTCAGGCCCAATATCCACTTCAGCCCTAACCTAAAACCACCAAGAGTTAAAACTTGGGAAGAGTGTAAGTATTCTCAAGCAAATAGTGGTAAAAGAAAATACTCCTAATGAAATTTATTTGCAGTCTAGCCTCTCATGGTGGACATTACTTTAAAAGTAATAAAAATCACTTCATATTTGTAGAGAAGAGCAGAACTCGTCAGCCACAGATTATTGTGCAAATTTATTTACAGTTTTAATTTTCTTTCCATTTGCTGAAAGAGTAGAATAATTAAGTAAAATCTTTTGAAAAAACAAATGAGAATTTTATTTTTTTTTTTCCCAAGGAGAAGGCATAGAGATATTGCTAATAAGGCTGCATTCCTTTGATGTCAGACCTCATGCTGCATAAACTTTATGGACCCGTCATTAGTCCTTGTCAACTCTTAGGGTCTTTTGGCTTGGGGCCAAACAATTGATATAGTGGAGGGCTTCCAGCTAAAATAACAGCCTCTGCATCTTTATCTTCCCATCCATCAGATTGTTGGTGGAAGATAGGGCTAATTTGTCACTCTACCCACTTGGAAAAGTTTGATAAATGGCTTAATTAGACTTTTTCTTCTTTTTTTTTTTAAGAAATCACATTTCTTGAGAACTAGTGTTTGGGAAAACAAGGGCTAAGGATTGAATTAGAAAAGGAAAATATTTTTTCTTCAGTATAGATCACAGGAAACACAACCATTATACAATCTGGAGGAGAAGTGGAAAGAACACAGTTGTTTGGAAGGATTTTCAAGGACAAAAAACCCAAACAACCCTAACACACAAATGTTCTGTGGGCTGTGCAGCTGCCCAAAGACTATGGCAGACCAATCTCCACAAAAACATTCACTTGCAGAGTGCCTTCTTAAATGCTTTGCCCCCCAAATTTCAGTTCCTTTGTGTTCAGAGCTCTAGAAGAGATACCCAGGCACCCTTGTACCCAAAAGAACATCTGAGCAGAGCATTAACTAAGTCTGTGTGATGCTTTTCCTATCTTCCAGCAGACCATCGACAGTAAAGGGAGCTGTGCTTTCCAGGAGTGCCTACACCACTCAAAGCCAGGACTTTGCTTCAAATCCCATCCCTCACTTTTGGGATATAAAGGGGCTGCTCCAAGGCCATGGATCAAGGACTGAGCAAGTCCAGGTCACAGTTTTGAATGTTCCTGCTCAGGACATGCTAAAGGTAAAAGGATATTTTCATTTTCTTCTTTCCTTGAGGTAATTTTGTGTCTTATGAGTCAAACAACCTACATGGATTAAAATAATTGGTTGTGATGGTTTTCAAACTTTAAGCCAGAAAAAGGGAGTGAGAAGCTGAGGAAAATTCTTCTCTTGATTGTTGTTTCCACCACTGTGTTTGGATAATTATCCTTCTACTTTGCATAATTATGGCATGTATTCCTACATGTGGATGTGTTGGTGACAGCTGCCAATCTTAACATGTTAGAGATGTCTGGGCTTTGTATTTCTGAGCATCATTTTATGTAACTATTTCATTTGGGTCACCGAGGGAATATATTTCTCCTTTCTCTAGTCTGACATAAATTAGTAAAGCAAGAGACAAACTGCATCCTCCTTTTTTTGATAAACTGTCCAGAAATTGGATGTAATTCAGAAATAATTTTAAAACTCTTTAACCTCTGGGCAGAAATTTATAATAGTAAGGGAAAGAGAAACATTTTTCAATTAAAAAGATTTAGAATCCCTTTCTCCGTAGAACACTAATCTGAAATGACACTGAGGGGTAATAGGCCTGGTATTAGTGCTTCCCCAAGGAAATGTCTTATCTTTTGTACTAAATTAATTGTGTCTTTCTCACACGTCCTAAAGCTGTCATTTCGGGCAGTTCTGTGTAAGGAAGCTCATGATTTAAAGTTTCTGAGAAGAAAAGCAAAACAAAAGTGTTTAAACAATAATGACCTCTTATGCCCCGATCTCCACGGCCCGTTCTGAAGAGGATAGCCATTAACATTAAATCATTCCCATTCCTGGGAAAGTCATAGGGACAAGCTGTGGGATCAGCCTCTGTGTGGGTCAAGTCCTGGAGGTGTGATGTGCAAGAGCACTGCAGCAAATGACAGGATAAAGTGGGGATGGGTTGGGATAACACGGAGGTCTGGCAAGGACAACATTGCAGAGTTCTGCTGTCCAGCCTCCCACTTACCAGCAGAAATGATCCCTCCTGACTCCTTGGTGGCCTCTCCAAGACCAAGTAATCGCAGTGCAAATGCCACGTGGGGAGGGTGCTCTGTTCCTCCATGCCAAGGTCACAGAAACAGGACCTTGGTGACGCAGTGGCAGCTGGCGTGCCCCTGGCACAGCCTGCCAGGCTGGGGTGGAGCCAGGGCTGGGGAAATGGCAGCGAGTGCTGGAGCTGCTCCAGCTCACCTGGCAGGCCGTGCCAGGAGCACGGGTTCTTGGAAACCTGAGTGCAGATACCTCACAACCACTGTGACCTGGAGTTTGTTCCTTCCCTGCAGCACTTCTTGTGAGCTGCTGACAAGTCCCCAGAAGGCTGGCCTGGGCTGGCTTGGCTTGTTCTCCATTGCTGCCTTCACCCAGGCAGGAGGGCTGCCCTGGCCTCCAGCTCAGCAGGTGTTGTTTGCAGAGCCACTGTTGCCCCCTGTGCATCACCCTGCTGGTGGCATCAGTTGCCAAATGCCCTCTGTTGACTTTGGGAGATCAGAGCTCTAAGGTTGTGCTTGTGCTGGGACATCTTTAATACAACAGGGAAAAAAGGATGTACAAAAGCTTCCATGAGCTGTGTAATGGTGATGGCTGAACAGCTGTTCATGGACAGTATCTCCTCCCAAGACAGGAATTTCCCATATCCCTAATGAAGTGAAGATAAATTGTATTCACAGCTTTAGATCTTCACAAGGAAATCTGATTTATCTAGTTGTAGAATCTAAAAGTTCAGCAAAGTGGCTGCACATTGGGGCATGAAAGTGCACTTACAGGATTATTTTTTGCATTGAAGAGAAATCAAGCATTTTCTTCTGTATAAAGAAATGTCTTGGACATGAAGAAGAAAAGGAATATGTTAATCCCTGTGTTACTGATTTGCTATTTTAAAGTAAGTGAATATATCCAATATGTTTTACTTTATTTTAAAAGAAAGAACTGTCAGAAATAAAACTCTCTAAGTCTAGAGTAATTATTTTTGATTTAGAGCCAGTTCTGGTTATTAATGTATTAAATGAATTCAATATGTTTTGAATTGCTTTGCCACTTGGTTTACTTGGAAACTAAAACCATTTGTAACAAAACAGACTGGTTCCATGTCAGACCAGTGTAGAAGAGCATGTGAAACTAATGGTGCACTTCAGATCATCAAAAAACAATCTTCTGGACTAGATAAAGGACAATTATTAGAAACCAAACCTAAAACTCTTCAGGTACTTGGAGAAGAAATATAATTCTCTACGCTTCCATCTTACCATTTGTAATTTAAAAGAAATCCCATCTCAATTTAGAGAAAACTTAAGGGTCAGGATAAAATTCCTGCACACACTGAGCAGACAGGAGAACTGGCAAGAGTGGACTGACACTACCTTGAGGTTTTGCATTAAGTTTGCTGTAAATCCAGATATATAGAGAGTTTTCAGCCTGTCTAAGTGTGTGTGGTGGGTGATCTCACGAGCTGTTGCTTCATTTATGGATTAGATGGCTCCCAAGAATTGAGGGAGATGAACTTGGTTTCTTCAAGCTGTCAGGTGTCCTTTTTTTTTTTTTCCCCAGTGGTTTACTACACCCCGAACAGGCTCAGATACTTCTTTTAAAAGCACACTTTTAATACCTTTTGCAAAATGATTGTAAATCTGCCATCAGTTTGCTTGTTTTTACATGTGACTTTAGAAGAAGCTGTTACATGTAAGTAGAGATGAATAAATAGCTCCTAACCTGTGCAAATCACTGTGCAGAAATCATCTCTTGCAGTTTCTCCTAAGACATGAAATGAAGCATGCTTTCAATACTTGACCTTACAGCAGGCTGAGTTTTATTCAAACCAAAGTCTTGAGAGTTTTATTTAGAGCCTGAGCTGAAATCTGTACTCTTAAACTCTTCATAAAATGCTTGGGAAAATTGAGTTTTCAATGCAGGTTTTCAAAATGATGCCTTTTGTTTTTATCCAGAGGAAAAGGTTAGACTAAACAGAAGTAAAGGGTCAGATGTATTGAAGTGTAAAAACCTGTACAAATGGATCCCAGGTGGAGTTCAGTCACGAGCAAGGGCTTCAGGATTTGATCATAGGGATGACCTGTGGATGGCTTAGCCATGGACCAGGCTGACTTCTGGGAAGAATAGGTGGAATCTACCCTGAAATGGAGAAATTGCCAACCTTCCACCCTCTCATGCCACGATGATGTTTGAATATCAGTTTTAGTTATGGGCAGCTCTAGCACTGGGATTTTTCAGATAAATGGGAATTTTGTCTAAGTACATGTGTATTGTTAATGGTTTGATCATTGGGCTGTTGTCAGAGGGGAGGAAAACAGCACAATGAGTATTCAAAAACTTCAGTGCTTTCACCATCCCTCCAGTGAGGGTGACAGTAACAGATCTTGTAGCTCCTCTGACCAATAGATAAAATTTCCGCCTGAAATCTCTAGCCCGCTACATATTATTATAAATTAAATTAACTACATTTTCTTTTCAATACAGATTCCAGTTGTCCCTGGACTCACTAAGCATGTAAGAGGGAAACACAGTGATGAGGGGATATAAACCCAAGGGCCAGGACATAAAGCAGAGGATATGATATGTATGTACTCAAAATGGTTTATGTATGTTTGCTTTGATATTTAAATGTAAACCTAATGCTTATCACAAGTTAGTGATTGCTTGCCAGAACCAGATTAGCCTTGCACTCTAGCATCAAACTTGAGGCAATGAGAGCAGCATGAAAAACAGCTTGGCAAAATGAAAAATAGCTTCCAAGTTGTTTAATGCCTTGGACTTTCTGGGCTTTTCTTTGCCTGTAGAACCAGAGGTGAACATATCATCCTTTCAAATTGCTTTGATAAATCTCATTCCCTTAAGGATTAAACATCCCTGAACATTTTTATGCCTCATTGAGCTCTTTCAGAGAAACAAAAATTAATTCTTTAGCTCAACATTTATACTCATAAGACCTAATTTCCCTTGCCTGTAGTTATTGCAGCCATGGCCATTTGTGCAGAGTGACCACACTATTACTCTCCTGCCTGCTTTGTGCACTTAGATTTTATGTACAGAGATTTTAGGTGGCTCTGACCAGTGGGAAATGACTCAGCAGTGTCCTGCAGGGTTGAGTTGGATGGGTGGATGTCAAACATGAATATTGGATGCATTGGATGTGCATTCTGTGTGTCCAAAATCAGGCTTAACCACTAAGTACTTGACTTTGGGTATTTCAGCCGAATCCAGGCTAAGCTGCACACATAGAGACAAGAGTTAGCACCTCATAAATACTCACAAATATTTGCAAAGTCATTATTGGCACAGTTTGACTCAGCTCTCCTGAAGAAATTGGGCCTCCTGATTTATTCCTTTGGAGGGGACCTGGCAAAGGTGAACAGGGACAAAGCAGATGGAGTTTTAAGTGGCTACCCTGTGGCTCCTTGGAAGGATATCTTGACCAGCCACAGTCCTTTTGGTTATCCACCCCTCAGTCCTTGCAAAATGATTTTCTAAGGTGGCTGAGGTAAAAAAGTAAGAATTTTGTGAACAGCTCAGGTTTTGTATGATGAGAGTTTGCTGTGAGATGGCTGATCTGAAGTTATTCTCCATTATTCCTGTTCGCCTTTGTGGCAGCCAGCTAAATCAAACCTGTATATTTACACAAGGAACATCCCAATAAACAGTTCAGGTGCAGTATTCAGTATGTGTGTAGCAGCTTAGAGCAGGGAAAAGGTGACAAAGTGTGTGAAGGTGATACAGACTATATAGAAGGTGACTTTTTGTCCCAGCAAACCTTTGTTAAAGAAATCAGTGCTCAGGAGGAAGGAAGGAATGATCCATCCTAGTTCAGACAAAGCCTGAAGCACCTATAAATTAGTTTAATAATTCATCTTTTCCTGTTTAATCTTAAATTACATATCTTGGTAATGCTGCAGTTTGAAAGAGTGAGATGGCACACCAGGAAATCTGACCAAAAAAAAATAATAAAATCAAGTGAACAAGAAGAAAAGCACATTTTCTGCTTCAGATGATGACTGTTTTAGAAGGGAATAAGACTTTAAAAAGGCTATCTCCTTTTTTCTTTCCTGTGTCACATAAACAGATGAGGAATTCTCTGCTTGAGGAACAAGGCTTTCTATGTGATGCAGTACTGAAGTGCTGAGGTGCAACAAAGAGTGCACAGATGAGAGATGGATCCCCTTTGCCTTTTACATCAGACCTGCTGTTTGGCTGCCAAGCAGCCCTCCTGTGATCAGACAAATAAAATTACACCCTCATTTCCTTTAGTGACAGGGAAACTGCTAAAGGAGGTCTCTGCCACACTCAGGTTAATTGAGATGATCACCCAAATGTACTGATGTTTGTTCCAGTCTCCTCTAGTGAAGGAGGTGGGACTCTGTGATTGTGCTGTTGTGACATTTCCAGTACTCTGGACAGGGCAGGATCCATGCAAAAATGCTCTTCCTTGCACTGCAGAATTACCTCTGGCAAGGAGTGCAAAAGAGGTGGAAAATTTAAAGTAGTCTGCATTTTTTATTTTTTTTTCCCAAGTTGCATGATTTGGGGATTAAAATAAGAAGTTTACATCATCTGCTATTCTGTTCAAATTAATATATGCATTTCTAACTTGTGTTATATTTTTGCATAGTATGGATCTAATTAATAATTTGCAAGCAGATAAATAATTCCAAATTAAGTTAGGCAGAGGTGACCCATAATACTCGAATGCTTTCATATACTGGCTCCCTATTAGATTTCATGTAGTAATTTTAGAATTTAACAGTGCCTGTGACCTTATGTTTGTACTTAAGAGTTATTCCCTCAAACTTTAGAGTTATTTATTTTGACTAAAATGAATTCAATCACATTTCTTTTCCATCTATAATCAGCTCCATGTATTATATAGTAATATAAATATATATATAATATAATAATATAAACTTTATATATATATAAACTGACCTCCTAAACCTTCCCAGGTAAAAACCAGCTAACCAAAACAAACTAAGAGCAAGTAAAGGTGATTTGAATAATAGAGTTTTCTGGCATTTTAATTCTTTTGCTTTCAGAATTATATTCTTGGTATTACTTAAAAAAATTGAACAAAATACTAACCAAGTTGAAAAAGTTCAGCAAAAGCAAAATTTAAGAGCAAACAGGCTGTTGAAAACTCCGTATCTCAAATGGTTCAAGTGTCCTTTAAGAAACTTGGTTCTAGTGTTCACATATATTAGCCCCCCCTATTATAACTGTATTTTGGGGAGAAAAAACCCACTAAATCACCATTTGGGAGCTGTATTTCCTCAGGTAACATTGGTAAGGCCCATAAAATTCCTCCTGCTTAAGCCAATGTAATCTTGTGAAATCTGCAGGCTACCATGAAGCATTTATGAAAATGTGGTGCCTGCACAGGCCTTTGTGTGGTGAATGCCAGGAGCACCACCATGTACAGGACATATTTTTAATACTGAGGAAAATGGAAAATAAACAAGCTCAGCCAGATTTGTGCCCCAGGCTTGGAGTATGAGCACTGACAACCTCTCTTGGCTACGTCCAGCAGTGGAGGATGGGGAGGTCAAGAAGTGCAGAGCCTGTCAGTGGCTCCTGTGTGCTCCTGGCTGCCCTCATGTCTGGCAGTCATCTTCCTGCCTCTTCTGTGTGGTAAGAAAGGATAAAATTTCAGTTTAACAGAGAAAACTGAGTTTCAGATAGACCAGCACTTCCCTCCCCCGTGGTGGAGGAGGCAGCACCAAGGAGTGAGTGATTCCACCCACAGCCCAGCCTTATCTGTCTGTTCCTCTCCCTCCCCGCTGGAGGCAGAGGGAGGTGGGATGAGAGGTTAAACCAGGTGCTTCTTTTTTACATGCTTAAATTAGGAAAAATGAATCTACCTTAGCTGACTTCCTCAGCAACATGCACAATTAACTATTCCATCTGCTGTTACCCTAAGTACAGATCCTGTAACAATGGCTTTTGTCCTGCTGTATGGCTATGGAAGGAAAAGACAAAGAAAATTAGGTTCAGCAGACACAAACAATAAGGGGGTGGGGTTTTGTGCTTGCTTAATTGTGGGGTTTTTTTAACCTGTGTAAAAAAAGCAATGGGTTCCGCTTGTCCTGGAATGTTATTCTCAACCAAAGCCTAAGTTTTGAAAATTATAAGTTGTTTAGCTGTTTCTGTCTTCTAATTTCTTAATTTAGTTCAGTTGCAGCTCTAGAGTTCTTCATGAATTATATAAGGAAAAAGAAATCTTTCAGCCCTGAATTGAAACCCCCTCCCTCAGTTCTGCTTCTCCTGTGAGCAGTAGTACCATTTGTACCAGAGAAGTGATGAATGAAAATGTGATCCAGACTTCAGGACTGGTGACATTTCACACTGACAGTGCCCTGAGAGAACAATAGGATAGGCTGGCACATCTACACTAACATATTAAATTAAAATAACCAGAATAAATAGCTAAAAATGCCACCTCATATTAATAAGGTAAAACCAATGAATGACTGCAATTCCCACCTCCTTGAAAAGGAGAGGTTTTGTAGTCGAGACACAATTAAATCATAGCTATCTTTTACACAGAATGAATTTTTACAGTTGAAATGACTGCCTGGGCTCCAGGCACACCGCCACCAAGGAACAGGCATTCCTTAGTTCTCTGCTGGTGCTTCAGCTCTGTCTGGCCTAACAGACAGGATGGAGTCTGGCCTGAAAAGTTATCATTATAATGTCAACATAAATAGAATTACATTTTCTCCAGCAATGGAATTAGTGCCACGAGGAAACAAAATCATTTCAGGTTTCTCCTGCTGTGTTTGCATGGGCTTGGGGTCTAAGTGCCAACCAGGGAAATTCAGCCTTTGTGCTCAAATAATGCAATGCTGTGCTTTCCATTTCCAGATGAAATTACTGCTAGTGGGACTTGAGCCGTAGGAAAAGAATTTGTGTTGTTTTGGTAGTTGAGGCTGCTTTGTCTCACCACACAAAGATAGTTATTTTTACATGGCCATGCGTACACAGATGCACAGCTAGAGCTCATGTGCATGTGTGTGTGTTGGTTTGGGATGTCTTTTTAGGAACATTTTTGTGATGTGAATCATGGTCATTTTTATGGAGAAGGATATGAGCCTCCAGGTACCTATTCCCTGAGTGCACTCATTTTCTAAGCTCCTGGAGGTGGGTGAGGGATCTCAGCAGTAAGCCCTGGGATGCTGCTCCTCCATCTCTTTATTGCAGACCCAGGCAGGCCATGCTAAGGATTTCCTGGCAGACCATGTGCCCACGCTTCCCCTGGTGAAAGCAAGGATTGGATATAGGAAAGGGGAAGGACTTGGTTAACCATAGACTTTTATTCTGTGTTTTAATGTACCAGTCAGTAGGGGAATGGATGAATGAATCACTAGAGATTCCTGGAGCATTTCTTGTGCATCAGGAGGTTGTTTTTTCCCTCAGCATTACAGAACACACAGGATTAGCTTAGAGTGATGGTGAAGAGCTAATTCTCCCTATAATTGTGCCTCCTGTGCCAATATTGCAGTCTTCCCAAAAACGGTCTCAAATGAGATAAAATCAACAAACTGAAGCCAATTTCTCTTACTCATAGCCTTAAGCCTTTTTTCAAAGAAATCTGAAATTATACTGCAGGATAAGTATTCCAGCTGCTGCTTCAGCGGTGTCCAACTGCAGTGATTTAGAGCACAGCCTCCACGAAAGCAATGGGAAATTTGTGCTCAGTCTCGCTTGGCCAGCTGGATTCCAAGTGCAAATCAAGCCCTGGTGCTGCCCTCATTCAGGGGTAACAGTACAAATAGGGTGAGGGTAGGTTGGCATTTTAGGTCAGATCAGAAGGGCCCTTCTGAAGCAAATTTCCTAATTTCTCCCACTTACCATGCTTTTTCCCTTGCACCTCAGGTCAGAGCATAGGAACTGGGCTTGTGGATGAAACCAACATCAGAGAGGCACTCCAGGAGGAAGCTTCCTAAGCTCCAGGCAGTCAAGACTGGAAATTCAGCAGTCAAGATTGTGGAAAATTCAGCCACATGTACGGTGTGGATGTCGGGTTCCCACTACCAGCTGTGCTTCTGCTCCTGCTTAGCTTTCCAGTGTAGGTAGAGCCATCTGACACCCAGGTAAAATACCAGTGCATCACAGACTCTCATTTTGAGGAAACTGGAAATTTAAATAAGTAGTAGAAACCTTCAAATAATACAGTGCTCATCCCAAGTGAGGCTTTCATCTTACCAGCAGTTTCTTTCTTCCCCTCCTCAGCTGAAGAAGCAACTCTGCTTTTGAGACTCTCCACTAACATATGCATGTTTAAAAAAAGCCAAACCAACTCCTTTTCACTATGATTTACATTACAAATTTGCTTATTTACTCCTAGGTAGAATTAATCTTCTCTTTAATTACTTTTATAGCAGTTAAATGCTTTTAATCTGTGGTTTAGTGATCTATTACTTACAGCTGCAGTGAACAAAATACACATAGGCTGGGGGAAACACATCCCTTGTGTAGGTGGCCACTGCAGGCCTCTTAAATTATTCCCAGCCTCATTAGTTAAGGCCTAAATAGTTTTCAGGATTTGAACAAATGACATAATTGGCAACTCTTTATTGAAAGTGTAAAGAGTGTAAAGCCCAAAAAACTTGTGTCTGAAAGCTTAAGATCACAAACTTACAGGATTGTGTTTCAAACACTCTCTACTGGTTTTAATCTTCCTCTTGTTTTTGTCTCATTGCAAGCGGGTCAAATTACTCAGGATAGGAGAAATGAATCCACAAACTTCTAAGATATCTGGATTTCAAGTTTTAGTTGGACCGACTTCTAGTGTGCAAAAAGTGTACACTTGTATTGCTCTTCCCTCCTGAACATCTGAAGATGACAGCATTAAGGAATTAGTCCCCAGAGCATTATTATCCACTTCCAACTGATGGGGCACAAAGAGATTTGATGGCTTCTTCAATACACTGTGGTAAAGCTAGGAAAGGAATCCAGATGTCCTGGTTCCTCATCCTGTCCCTGAACCACAAACCACACGTCCCTGCCTTATTAGCGACAATCACAGCACATGAAAACAGACTATTTATATCTAAATATTTCATCTGTTCTCACTCATTATTCCCTAACTCACCAATGTAATTATGTTGGCAGGGCGACAATCTCTTTTTTTCCCAGTAAGAGCAAACAGATTGTTAGGTTTTCTGCTGAGATACAAGCTGCACAAGAAGAACTCCCAAATAAATCAGATCAAAAGGACCATGTTTCCATCGAAACATCCTTGGTTAGGCAGCAATGGGAGAGATTTTGTAACATCTTCCTTGGCTGACTCAAACAGCTGCATTAAAAGCACTGATTGAGAAAGGTTAACTTTGAAAAGCATATTAACCCAGAATAGGTTTAGCCAAAGAGAGGGAAAAAAAAAAACCCAAACGATAAAAAGGGGCTTTAGAAAGTTCTGGTTTTTGAATGTCATGCGATATTTAACAGTCCTCAGAGTTTGCCTAACAAGCAGCTTTGGATAGGAAAATAAGATGGTCTGTGCTAAATAAATCCAAGATTCACGATTCATAAATATCATTGCAGGTCACTTGGGTGATTACATCTTCTCTGACTAGCAAAAATGATGCTTGTTCTGGTAACACACTTGCTTCCATGTACGGCGAATATCAGCGCATCTTGGGCAGAACACAAAGCTCCTTGGGAATTTCACTGCTGAAGTCAGTGACACCACGTTTCATCTGTCCAAGGCAAGCACCTCGCAGGTCTTGACAGTGCTTTTGGGCTGCCTCATGGTGAAGTGGCAGCTACACTCTGTGTCCCAGAAGCAGACATTATAGACAGATAATGTGCACAATCACAATCCTTTTCATTTCCCAGTGACATGCAGGTGCGAGGTTGTGTTTGTTAGCGTGCCCAAAATACGTACACTAGTCCTGCTCAATAGGATACCACAGTTCATTGCCACAAAACTTCAGCTTCCTGATTCCAAGCAGACTTAGAGCAAAGGCTGAGAGCATAACACGGATTCATAATGTTCAGGTTTCAAAAACAATCACCAATTAACAGGAATGTTTTGGCTGGGATTTTTTCTCTGCTGACCACGTGCTTCCGAATGTGACCCTGAGAAATCTCCCCTGTAGTGGAACATGACCAGTGGTATCTGAGATCACTGGAGGGAGAAGGCAGCTAAAGAACACTGTGTTTTCTTCTCTTACTAAAAGTCAGAAACTCTCCACTGTGCATGTGCTCTTCTGTTTTCTGTTGGCCAGGGTTTGGTGACTCCCTACAGCCCCACTACGATTCTGAAACGCTCTGTTGTTTAACACCACGAGTGAAATGGGCACCATAACCTCTGTGTGGCCCTGGAGCTGCACAGGAATGATTTCCTGCTCTCTGCAAAGGAAGATGCCTTCAGATTCTGTTAAATGATAACAAATAAGGAAAAGGAGGCCTCCCCTAGTTCTAGCAATCCTATCCCTCCCACTGGGCTTTCCTAGAGGTGGCAGAGTTGAAACTCACAGGTTTTATTTTCAGAACATGGTCATTTCTCATTTTGGTATTTTAAAGTAAACAATCCTTGGTTCCCATGTATTATTCAAGTAGAGAGAAGTGGGTATCCAGTGCACAGATAATCAAACATCCAGCCTGCACCAAACAACCTTCTCAAATCACTTGAGAAACTTCCCTGTTGCTGTTATCATTCTCCATCCACTTCCTCCAATTATCCAGCACTTCAAACATCATATCCCATGTTTTCCCCACAGCTGTGGGGTGAAGCAAGCAAGATCTGTGTTCCTTCTCACTCCCCTAACAGTGCTTGCCCACAGGAGAAGAGAGGGAGCTGCACAGATGTTGCTGGTATCACATAAATACCGAAATAACCTGTTGAAAGTAGATTTGTTTTCAAATCTTTCAGGGAGAAAAATATCAGTTTCAGACCGAGGAATTAACAATTTCAACCTGCCTATCAAGCTCTTTCATTGTCAGCATCTGAAATCGCTATTTGTGTTTCAAGTTGCAAGTGGTAATGCTGAGGGTATTTTCACTGCTGCCAAAACATTTACGTGAAACTGCTATTCAGATCAAATTATCTCGAAACTGCAAAGCGTGCGTGGATTCCAAATTATTCAACTTGGAGAGATTGTTGCATATTGAAATTACACAGTAGAAACCCACAAAACGCCACGATTGCTTCAGATTCACAGGGATGGCAAAAATAGCTCTTAAAAGAACTCTTCTCCTTAAATGCAGTAATGAAGAAGACACAGGCTTTGGCTATGTTTAAACCAGTATTCCACTACCAGAAAACCCCTTCTTTGAGGCAGGCTGGGTGGTTCTGGCTTTGGTTCCACCACCCTTCACACACAGAGAATTCAAAGAGAGAGGGGTGGAAGTGATGCAGCAGGAAGCTCAAGCACAAGAGGGTGAAGAGCTGTGACCATTTGGGGAATGACAAACCAAAAATGTAAATTCCAAAAGTGCAGTAAACTCTCAGAAGTGCTCAGTGCTGGTAGGATCCTATTAACTGTCTCACATTTACCTTGTAGGAATACACCAGTTGTAGAAAAGACTCCAGAATATCACCAAAAAGAGAATTGGGCAATTTGAAGTCTTTGATGAATCATCATTCCAGGTATTTTGATGCACTTTCCTTTGCATAATGTTCCAAACAAACTGCTGCTTGTCAGTCAGGATTCTGTGTTGCAATGAGAGAAAAATCTGGCCACATTAAAGAGATCTCTAAGAAAAAGGTGCTTCTCTCAAAGAGCCATAAAGGTAATTCTTTTCCAAGAATCATAGGAAGGACTGTGTAATTAGCACCAGAGGCGAGGGGTCATTTCTCTCTAGCAGAGAGGGGATGGACAGATGAAAACACTAAATGCAGAAAAATCTTAGAAATAAAACTAAAAACTCCTAGCTGCTGTCAAAAAAGAGTTGACAATGAAAAGTGAGGGCTGTAGAAAGAGCTCACCTGTGAGGAATATTGAGTGTGGCACTGGGGCAGGCTCCTTTGCCCTTTCAGTCACTGATAATTGGAGATTAACATCTAAAATTTGTGTGCTTTTCCCCTGCAAGTTTGTAGTTGATCTGTTCTCATTACTTCAGTGAGATATCCTGAAAAGCAACAAAAAAAGCAGTATGGTAAGACAGGTTCCCCAGATGTGGTGGGGACAGCTCAATGGGTGTTTGTCTGTAACAGGAAATAAGAGCCTGTGTGCTCTGCCACTGTGGTGTGTTTTGTGGTGCCATAAAATCACAGTGATTCCAGCATTAGCCTGATCAGCAGATACTCTGCACTTGTGGCTGTCCTGTGCATAAGTCAGAGATGAGGCATCCTGTTCAGAACAATCTGATACACTTCTCTGGGAAAGGGAAGAGGAATTAAAGAAAGAGCCAGATGAGGAGGAAAGAAATACTAATGATCTCTTCAGGGGCTGTGCTTTTTCCACTTCTTCTAATGTGCAGGCAGTGACAGCTCTGTGAGTAAAATACCAGAAGAATATCCATGAGCTTCCACAGTGTACACATTGCAAAACAATTTTGTACCTGTTCTCTGTTGCATTCAGATGAAGTGGGATTTTTTCCTGAAAAGACCTAAGGATTGAGGTTTGCATGTCTTAGGAAAAAAACACTTCTGCAATACTTCTGACATGGCACATCTGGCAGTGCTCTTCATGTCACCTGGGAGAAGAGGGGCACAAGGTTTCCCACATCATCTCCTTTCTTGCCAACCCTTGAGGCTTCCAGGAGGGAGATATCTCTTTGTTCTCCACCTTAAAGAAAGAAAAAAAAATCAGAATTAGTGGCTTTGGTTCAGTAGGGCATTTCAACACCTAGTCTAAAGCATCAGATGGGCTCCAGTGAGTACAGGAAGTGTGGGGGCAGTCAGAATGACACAAGCACATATGTAAATATTTCCCTGGATGAGGCTTCAAGTTGCATTTGGGAAAATGTGAAGTTAGATAAAGAAAAGAACACATTCATTTTTTTTTGTGGGCTTTTTTTTTTTTTTTTTTTTTTTGGTTGGTTGGGGTTTTTTTTGTTTTCCAACAGCATTTAACTGCATTTTTCTCAAAGTAGGGATGTGTGAAAAGCTGCATTATTGTAGATAAAATTTTATAAAATGGGGTAGATTAAAGATTTGGAAATTAATTTCTCAGGAGACCTTTTCCAGTCTAGACTCTCTTGACATATCCTGCCAATTTGTTTGTCTGGTCTCCCTGTGAACATAACATTTGATACTGTAGGCCATGCACAGATCTCTGATAAGCTTGCTGCTTCCTGCATCATTCTGGGTTCACAATTAACTTCTCAAACACAACTTTCAGCTTTTCTGTGTCACCCTCATTCTGCATTTTTCTCTCCACATGCTTTCTCCTTTTTGCACCCTGTGCCTTCATCCCATGGGGGACCATTCTCAGCTTCCAAATCTCCTGTGAGGATGAGGATCTCTGAGCTCACACCTCCTCACCCAGTTCACCCTCTGCCTGCTGGATGCACACTGCAGAACTGGTAGGATTTGATTGTGATCTTGCTTGTTCCCTGTCCTCACCCTCTGCTAGTTTGTACTCAGGTGTAGGAGCCTCTGCAGGGAAAGGTGAACCTGGGGAATCCAAGGGGCTTCCACCAGAAAGATTCCAGACACAAAACTGATCTTCAGGGGGTGATGCTGAGTCATTAATGGTACTTCTTGCAGTGCCTTTACTGCTTTGTAAGCACACAATGCAGCTCTGTAATTAAGCTACAGGCATAATATGAGACAAAAGTCACATATGGCCTTTTTTCCTGTTTTTAATTTTCTTTCTTGTAGTTATTACTGGGCCCACTAGACATGAAGAACAGTTGTGCTTGAATTTTGCCATTTTACATTAATCCGTAAAACTGGTGGTATTGAAAATTAGATCTCTATTGCAAGTTAGATAAAGCACATTTTTTCTGAATGCCTTCTTTAGTCCAGATATTTTGTGTTGGAAAAGAAAGGCAGGAATATTTGGAATTCAAATATAAAAATGACCTGGGAATAGGAGAAATCTACAAGCCTTGAGATTTAGGGAGACCAGGCCAGTCATCCACAAGGCAAGCCATCTCTGTTTGGAAAAATGTCTTTACACCCTCACCTTTAAGTAATGAATGAAGTTGAGTTCCAAGTCAATCTCCAGGCTTGCTTGCGTTGACTTTTTGTGAAGAACCTATTACAGGATGCCAGTAAACATCCACAGGGCTACTTTAATTTTCATCATTCGAATAGGCCAGCATTAAGAAACACCCTGCACATGCTTTGTCATCTCTGCCCCACAACATCCCTGAAATGCTGTGTTCAGTCCTGGTGTTCAACCACCTGAGCACCCAAAAAAGGAGGAGCAGCTGGAATAAGCTCTGTGTCTTGGTGCTGCAGAATCAACTGGCTGGTTAAAATTTATTAGGATTCACTTTTTTTGCCACAGAGGCAATAAAGCATGATTCTGTCAGGCTCAGAGAGGCTCAGAGACCTGCCTCTTACAGAAGCTGGCACTGGTCTAAAAACAAAACCCCAAAGCCCCAGAGAAAGGCATTCTTTTAGGAATACATGTTTCTGTACCTTGATTTCACCAAGGGGTAGAAATGTTCACATTTTCTTTAGCAAGGATGCAATGTAGCTTGCTAGGAATAACCTTCATGTATCCTTGTGTGCATCTAACGAGAACAAACGCTTCCCACCTTACAGATTTCCACTGGGAAGCTTGCTTCCTCTGGCTGGTAGCAAGTTCACAGTAAAATCAGTTTGTACTACAGATGCAGAGGAGTCTTTGTCAGAAAGAAATTCCTCCCAAACCATGGATAATCACTATCCACTCTGAATTACCTAATTATCTTTTGGGGGTTTTATTTATTGTGTGGAAAAAGAAACAAGGAGTTTTCTTGCCAGCTCCCTCAGAAGTGGCCTAAATGCCCACTGTCAGAGGGAGATCACAGGCTCAGGCCGCTGTCCCATTGTCCAGCTGGGTGCCTGCAATAGCCTGGCCCCATAAAACAGACATTTAGCTGAACAGAAGCAATTAGCCCTCCATCGTGGCCCCTGCTCACAATAGCAAAACCAGCTGATGTTCCCTTAACTTGAAACAATGGGAGGACAGGCACGGGCTGTGGAACTCTTACAAGCACAGTAACTCCTTCCAGAGGGGGACCGTGAGAAAGTGGAGCCTGTAAAGAGCCTTTCAGTGGATGAACTCCTGAACAGTCTTTTATCCGGTGAACTCATCAGTCAGCTGTCTGTGGGTGCAGCTCTCTTTAGAAAACCCCAGTTCAGCTGCAACATGCCAGTTTGTAGTGATAAACCTTCCTGCTG
The DNA here is from genome assembly GCF_971803275.1 of Cyanistes caeruleus. Lineage (NCBI taxonomy): Eukaryota > Metazoa > Chordata > Aves > Passeriformes > Paridae > Cyanistes > Cyanistes caeruleus. Next base: position 78,940,792 of record NC_141705.1, read on the forward strand.
AATGATATTCTGTCTCAGCGCTGTGTTCACCCTGGTATGGATTTATTCAGCAGCATCTTTTCCCTCCAGCCCTCTTTCACATTCCTTACTGTGCTTGTTCCTCTTCCTAATGACCTGGGAATAGCAATGACCACCAATGAGAGCATGGCAAGAACTGAATGTTGCTCCTAACAATGGCAGTGAGGCTTCCCTTAAGATTCAGATGATGAGAAAATTCCAGCAAAGAAGCTGGTGAGCTCAGAAATTCAGCCCTTCCATATGAATCCAGTGATTCACTTCCTTTTGACTACGTTCTCCTCCACTTTTGCCACCACCCCTAGTCACTGGATACCCAGAACTCAACTCCTGCTAGCAGTAAGGCTGTGGTCAATACAACTGCTCTTTAAAGCTGCGTACAGCACTGTGCCCCTTCCCACCTGGAATGTTTTCCAAGCACCTTCAGGCAGTTGTTCATCGCTTGCAAGTACAAAACTCGTAGGAAACACAAAGCCTTTGCTAGTGGCAAGGCAAAGATACCATTAACTTTGGGGAAACAGTCCACAGTAAATAGAAGCATCTACTTCATTCAGCACCTTTGGCAACAGTCCAGTGATTTGGTTTCCAGCTGATGCTGTGAATTTTCTGTAGGCACACTTTGCTTACTGAGCATCGTTTCTCCTTCCCCTTGTGCTAAATTTCCCTGTAATTTAGCAGCTTGGATACCACAGCCCCAGAGTTCTGACTTCTGCCTGGGCAGGCCTCCTGCCAGCCAGCTGCAAATGGATATTCTGTTGCTTTTGGAATCTCCTTCCTAAAACCTAATCAAATTAATTATTTAGTGATTGAGTAAGGATTTTCAGTGAATACCACAGAATGGTTTGGGTTGGAAGGGATATTTAAAGGCCACCTAGTCCAGCCTCCAAGATGTGCCACTTCTGTTGCTGTTAGCATGGTTTGCATTAAAAAACTCCTTTCCTTTGTTCAGCCCCATCGTGGATCTGTTTCCCCATCATGTCTACTCATGAAATCTTTTGCAGGAACTAACAGAGAAGCCGTCCCTGTACAGGATACTGAGAAGACTGGCAGGACTTTTTGGTCATTGAAATGTAACTATGACATCTATCCAAAAGTGCCACTGGAAGAATGAGGAGTGAAATAGAACAAAAGCCACTACATTTATGAACAAGCAGATGGTACCTGGGTAAAACAACCAAACAGATTTACTGGTTTTATGGGCATTCTTCTTTTGCTCACCGGTAGATGGGAGCAGAGATTTCTCTACTCAGTGAAATTTTCAGGCTACAGAGCTTGCAGTTTTTTGTACACTGCAAGGGGCAAAAAATAAAACCAAACAATGTCTCTATAGCTCATTCATGTGTCCACAGGGAGAAGGATATTGTTTGGTTTAGTAGCATACAGATGAGGTTTGTAATGGGAGTCAAATAGAAACCAGGAGTCAGCACTCTTGTATTCTTTAACACTGGAATTCTCTGGTTTGGTATCTAGAACTGTTCAGAGGGTATTGAATAAATTTACAACCCCTCATTGTTATTTCCCAGATTTTAAATGTGTTTTGCTTGGATCCAAGCCTTTATAAAAGCAATTAAATGTGTCCTAAACTTCCATTCATTTTTCTTACAAGATCAAAGAAGAGAAGCTGTCCAGATGTAAATAGCTAAGCCTCTAATGAGATGATCAGTGAATTGTTTCTCTCTTGTGTTAGAAGCTTTTAAATTACAATATTGCACTTAGGGCACTCTGCACTTCTGACTTGTGTAGCAGGATCCCAGCACCTAACACAAGCCAGACAAATAACTTGAGCAATTAGCTTTCAGCATAGGTCCCTGCCCTCTGACCTCTGCTGTTCATCAGAGGCAAGCCAAATGCTTTGTTAAACAACATTAATCGGGCCTGGCACTCCTCTAGGGCCAGGCACATCACAAACAGTTTCTAGAAGGATGGAGCTGTTTGCAAGAAGCAAAATCTCATGTATTTTCTGCTCAACAGGAGCCTGACTTAGCCATACTGGAGGTGAAGTGAAGCCTGATCTGTGGAAAGCTGGGAGTGGCAGTGCAGCACCTGCTCAGGTGCCACCTGTGTGACACTGTCAGGAGTCTTCCAAGCTGCCAGCGAGGGAGAGGAGGATCAGTTTGCATAGCCTGAGGTTGGTTGGTTTGTTTGGGGTTTTTTTTTGTTAATTCTCTCTATTTCTGCATATTTGGTGCAAGCATAGTAGGAATATAAATTTAAGTGCAAGGGTTGGTGGGACAGAGTAAAGAAAACTTCTCTCCTGCCCAGCTTTGGGACATGGGCTGGTGTTTACAGCATGTCAGTACAAACTGGAGGTGAGCTCAGTGTGAGGTGCTGCCAAGGAATACAAGAGATGTCTGCAGAGGTGGAACATAGTGCTGGGGCAGGAAGAGAGGATTTCCCCTCTGCTGCCCCTCACCCTCAACAGGTTTGGGCATCCCCTTTGTTGGGTAGCAGTGGGATGTCACCAGGGAGATGCTTTTGCCTGAGCTTCTGCCTGGTCCTCAGTCAAGCCCTTTTTTCCTCATTTGTTTTTCTTTCACTGATGTTCACTACCCTGTTCATAATTTAGAGCTGAAACTTCCAGAGACAAGCAGTAGGTTTCATGAGAGAGGCATCCAAGCTCCTGAAGAGAGTCTAAAGAAAATGTACTTGCCTAAACTCATTCAATCTTCTTTTTGAAGAGATTTCTTCTTTATATTAAAAGTGAGTTTACCACCCTTCCTTTGAACCCAGCCTTCCAAGACATAGAAACCTTCCAGAGTCTTGATCTTGTCCCAGGGTGTGATGTTGGCTTTGAACAGCATTTCTCAGCTTTGTTTCATGTCATTTGCTTTACTCAAGGGAAAGATCTCTCCAACTCCCTTTCATGACAAGACTTCTCTGAAGCAAGGGTCTAAAGTGATGATTTTTTTTTTTTAAATTCTGGCAGTAATCCTGCAGATACCACAACTCTTAACTTGCACAGCTAGAGCAGAAGTTGTCAAAGCTCTGGAAAAAATAAATTAAAAATAAAGAGGAAAACAAAGACAGCTGACTGCCAACTTTGGAAGTTAAAAACTCTGATTTGTAGTTTGGGTGTGTTCCAAATTTATCAAAGCCATGCCTTCATTCTATTAATAAGCTCCACTGAAAAACAAACTCCTCTATGTAAAACTGACTTCTTACTTCCTAATTTAACTGTAATGGCAGCCTTTCTGAAATGATTGTTTCTGTTTGTGATGAGTGCAAAATGAAAATTCAGACCTTATCCTGCAAGAGGGAGAAGTTTCACACACTTTTTAGACTGCTTATGGTAACCTGGAGGAGGAATACTGCAAAATCACCCAACAAAACATCAGATGAAGATGCCCTAGTGATTCAAAATTTCAGGATGCCAGTGCACCCTACCTTGTGTGCCCCTTCTGATCTGGAAGCCAGCAAAAACCCTTGTGAAATTCGAGTGCAGAGGCTCCCAAAGGCCCAGCCTGGGCTTTGCACTCAGGGTATTGGGCTTTGACAGCCCCATGGCATTTTGGTTTTACATAATCAGCTCTTTTTGTTATGAGCTGTGGGCTTCACATAACAGCAGTGAAAAACAATTTCAAGCAGAAGCAGCACCCTGGGTACAGACTGAGGCAGGAAACATTCAGGAAAATCAAATATTTCTTGTAATCACCTGTGTTACAGCAATCGAGTGTTGACTGGTGTTCGCTGACAACTTGCTTTGCAGGAAAAACAAAGTGAAAGAGACAGGAAGAGAGGGGTTTTCTGTATTTCTGTTAACCTGTAGTTACGACCCTTCAGTGACAGATTTGCCAACAGCAAAGAGTGAGACAAATATCTGCAATCTGAAGTGTCTGGAAGTAAATTCTCACATGCCTTCACTGTACTGCTTTTGTTTGCAGAACCTTTCCATCTGGGTGAGTAGCAGGAACAGGAAAGCATTTGAAGCTAGGAAAACCACCATACTGCTGTCTATAAAGCACTGATAGGATTTTTATGTGGAGCTCTAAAGAGAATGACATGCAGTGCTTTTTTTTTGGTTTTGGTTTGGTTTTTTTTTTCCTTTTGCCAAGTCAGAGAGCTCAGATGTTTGCAAGCAAAACAAAATAAGCTCAGGCATTGAAACTCCCTGAAATGTGTCTGGTGGCTGATGCCATGGCACGTCCCCCAGCACATGCATTGTGCACCCTTGGGCTGTCCTGGACACTGCTGGGACACTGCTAATGGCACCCATGGCACAAAAGGGAAGGTAATTAGCAGAGAATGATTATTGCTGCAGCTAGAAAGTAGACAAGTAATCTTTTGGGTTTCAGTCCATTGCCTCAGTGTTTTCAAACCAGCCCCTAATCTTCCCAGACCCCGCTCTGTGGCTGCTCCTTTCTTCCTTTCTTTCCTTTCCCCCCCTTTTTGCAGGGACCGTGGCTTATTCTGATTCATTCCATTTCTTTCTTCTCAAACAGCCACAGGGCAGGCTCGCTGTTGCCAGGGATATGGTCAATGCATGTGACATCGTGCCACCAAAAACAATCCTGTTTATTTCTGGTGTGATGCTGCTGAAATCAGTGCAGCCAGGCTGGGAGCAGGACACCTCAGTCAGCCCCGAAATTTTGTGAGAAGAATTTTCCTTAAAGGAAGTGTTCTTAAAAAATAGCTCTCAGGGAGAAATGTGCAGGTTTTGCTCGTAAAGTGGTTGTTGGCAAAGGTTTCCTTGCCAAAGTCCAGTCAGAGTATCAGTGAGGGATGGTAAACACATGCCATTTTGACAAGAAATTAGTAGGCTACATAGCACTGTGGAAAATATTAGACTTTCTTCTTTGCCTGACCTCAAAGAGCCTGTTAGGAGATGAAGAATCTCCAGCCCTCAAAGGTATAGCTGTTTGACCAGAATTCAATTAATGAAGAATAATATTTTGGGAACAAGAGAAAACACCTCTGTAGCATGTGGAGCGCTAGGAATAGATGGAAAGTTGCCTGTATAAACAGTTGAGCAACTCTGGGATGAATTATAGGAGCATTTATATGCGTGATTGCCCATCTGTGTAAAACAAGACGTGCAGTCACACACAGGAATGATGTGCAGGGCAGACCTGTGGGGCTGTTATTAACTTGCTCCAGGACGAGACCTGTCCCGTCACATCCGAGTGTGACCCAAGGAAGTTGAGATAAATCTATATAAGTAAATAAATAGAGGAGGAAGCCTCACTGGGAGGAAGCTCAAGGTATGCTATCTACATCTGTGTTTCTGGGTTTGGGGTTTATTTAGATTCAAGTCAGATTTTGGACTGTTGCTTCTCCACTTGAAGTTTTTTTGGCAGTTCCAGGAGGGCTGAAGGCTCAGATCCAGCGGGTTCCTTCCAGCTGCACAAGCCACGGGCACTGGCAGGGTGTGGGGAGCTGCAGGACTTCAAACCAGGGATGCTGTCAGGAGCTCTGCCTTGCACAGCTCCCCTCTCAAGGACCAGCTGCAAAATATCAACAGCACCTTGCTCAGAGAACACAATTAATTAAACAAGGCCTAATTAATTAGTGTCAGGGAAGCAGATGTAGCAAATATGGCAGAAGTAAACAAATGTACATATTGTAAATTGTTCTGCAAAGGATTTGTTCTGGAATCCCTGTGGCCCTTTCACTCCTCCCCACGATGCTATTGGGAAGGCCATCAGGGAAAATGTAGAGATAAACTGCGAATTGATGAGGGACTAATGTACTTTTATAAGTTTATATCTCAGGAAAACAATCAGCAAACAGACTCCTTTATTAACCCCTTGGGACTAGGGGGTGAAACACAACCCTGATATTTAATTTCCAGACCATGCAACATCATGTGCCACAAATAAGTCAACTGTTTAAAGTCTGTTTAATATGAGTGTGGAAAAGCAAATGTGGAGCCACACCAATCTGGTGTTTGAGTGGAGCCTTTAGACTTTGTAGAGGATCTGCACTGAATGAAATCTCTCATACCTTGTAAATACGAGGATGATCCAAGCTCAATACAACAGACACTGGAATAGTGAAACACACTTGGAAAACTCAGAAAAATTTCTGAGTTGCCTTTCAAAATTCCTTCAAGATGATAAACAGGACATACTGGGCTGGTTAGGAGGTAGCCGTAGGGGCAAGTGGGACTGATGTACTGGAAGAAGCAGTCAATTTATTAAGAAACCAAGAGTACTGTGTGTGAAAGAAAATGCATTGCACAGCCAGTGCCATGCTGAGTGGAACAGCCCCATAGCCAGCCAGGAACAATCACTTCCTAGATCTCAACAGAGATTTTTACCCTTCTCTCTGTGCTCTTTTTTGCTCTGCAGGTAATGATGGCTTTGGTGCAGAGGATGGGACGTGCTGGGATGTACCTTAGGGTAGAGTCAGCTCGCTAATTCATACTGTGAAGAAGCTGTGAAAGTGGAAAATGGAAAGTACCTCCTTGCCTTGGTGAAGAATTAAAGAATTAAGGCAGGCAGCAGCAGCCTGTGGCCAGGGTGCCACAAGAGAGAAGCTGCAGTCAGAGGCCGCTGCTCTTCCCACCTGTGGATCCCCTTTTTCCCCAGATGATGCTGATACAAGTCAGAAGGAGAGGCCTCCATGGCCCACACCAGGATATCTCCTTTATTTGTTCAGGTGACAGCATTTCCTGTGCAAAGGACTGCCAAGTAGCTGCTTATGAATGCTGCTCCAAGGCTGTGGGCTGCTCCCCAGCGTGGTGAGTGCATCGCCCTGCTCGTGTGAGGTATTTGTGGATTTTGGGTTGTGTGTTATGGGCTTTCTGCTTATGTGAGTTTCTCCTTGCTTTCAAAAGCCAGGATTTAAAGGTGAATACCTCTGTTTTATGATGGTGCAGTGAGTTGCCAACTTCCTGAAGGGAATGAGTTTGGGTTCTGTTCACAAACGTTCGCTTCTTTAGTGCTTGTCTCAGACAATTTTTGTTCCAGTGAGTAAATGAGCAGCGAAACAAGTAACGAGAGGAGTGAAGGTGCAAACAGAATAGCTAGAACAAAGCTGAAAAATCATTCCAAACAAACCTACCCACGGTAAGATGTGTGAGAAGAGGAAAGGCAGCCTGTTCCTGTGCCCAGCCATAGGATGGAGAATCTGTTCGGGCAGCTGACAAGGCAGATGGATAATTAGTGCCATGGGTTAGGACCTGGGCAGGCACTGCTGGTGACCTGGCAGTTGCTTTTGGCATTTCATTTGGAAATCTCTTCCTCCTGCTTTAGGTATTGGCAAAGTAGCACAAGAACATCTTGCATTAGGGACTAGGGCAGCAACAAGAGTGCTTGACTTCTCTGAATCTTAAAAGTAAAACAAAACCTTTAAAAGAATGTTTGAAATCCCTGTTTTTCATTCTCTCTCAAAGTCTGAATTCTCCCCTTTTAAATGGGACACAGGGCTCTTTTTCTTCCTTTTCTCTTTCATTAAAAAAAATATTTTGGTGTGCATTCTAATGCATTTTAGAGTTTTTACAGGAAGGCTCTGCCAGCTGTCAGCTTCTAGCCACAGCTTCTGTGATCTGAGCACCTATTCAGGCAGTGGTAACTTTACATTAAATAGTCAATGACGGCTTTTCCACAAAGAGAAATTATAAATAATATCCAATATAATATTGGATAGAATGAACTAAAAACCAGCCAGCTCTCTGAAACATCCCATCCTATTATTGTACCTTGTTTTGTATTTTAGACAACACAGAAGAGGCAGGGGGGTAATTAAGGTAGCTGAATGAAATGCTCTGATAACAAATAACATTTTCTTGTTTGTAAAAAGTCATTGGTCAAATCATACGACCTCTACCTATGCAGGAATTCTGAGAGAGAGTCCAGGACCATTATTGCATTTCAGAGCCCAGGCACATTTGTGGACCTTGTACCAGAAGATGTCCACAGGCATCACCTTTCCTGCCTCTTCCATTTGCCTCTCCTCGTGCCGCACCCCCGGAGCGCTGCCAGTGCCTTTCCAAACCCCTGTTCTTTTTCAGCCATCAGTGAATGACAAGCCAAAAGCAAATGGGACCAAATCTGGCCAGGCAGGGCCATGTCAAAACGAGGCCCAGCAGGGTGGTGTGGCTGCAGCCTTTGCTACCTGCCTACAGCTGAACAGGTTCCATCCTCATATCCTGTACATTGGGCTTAATTTGGCTTAATTGGCCCTGCCCTTCCAAAGAGAGGCGGTGGCGCTGATTTACTGCACTGTATAAATGTGTTTATAGCTTGGCACCAGCACACTTAGGCTCACTATTTTCCAACATGGATTTCCAATAAGCCCTTTGCTCAAATGAGTCTATTAACTTTAAAGTGCCTGAAGGTGAAACTGAATTATGGGAGGCGAGCTTTGGGGGTTGAAGCCCGAAACAGCTGGGAAAGGCTCCTGGAGTCTTCTGTTAGTACCTGTTGTGGTCGATGTTTATATTAAGGAAAAATAATGTAGAAAATAAAAGCAAACCTGGGACACATGTGGCCTCAGCGTGAGCTGCCTTTCACTTCAGCTGGCGCTCAGACCCATCCCATTCCACAGGATTATTAGAGCAGCTCCTGATTTAAGCCAATGTACACTCAGAACTGAACCCATTCTTTCCTCTCCTTATGAATTTAACTTCCAAGAGTCACATTTCTCTGTTTCTGCAGTGGGGCACCCCAGCCTGGGGAGAAGCTCATCTCTGTCCATGCTCCCTTTGGCAGTGAATTTCATGGCTCTGTTTGGTCTCTGGTGTTCTGCAGAGCTGGGACACGCTTTCCTCTCCTCCCCCAGCCTGGGGGGCTGCACAGAGCTGCTCTTGGAGCCTCTCAGTGCTGCCCTGCTCGTTGCCAAGGGGCAGGGGATATTTCCATGTGGAACACTAATTATCATCCCTGCAGGGACAGGAAATCAGGCAGAAAGTTTTAGCGGACCCCTAAGTGCAGTCCATAATTACCTACCTGTACCTGCTCAAAGTTCCATCTCTCCAGAGAAGGAATAAGACAGATTTCTGGTTGCTAATAGCTTGACTTCATCTGGAATAAGAAAGGAACTCCTTAACACCCATGGAGGAAAAAAAAAGATTCGTAGAGAATGGAATTAAATTAGGAAAAGTAGAATTTTGGATGGATGTCAGAGGTAAAACTGCCATAGTAATGTCTATTAAACTGCAGAATGATCTCCCAGGGTGAGTTAGTGGTGGAGCCCCACAGTGTGAGGAATTAAAACAGCATCCAGGGAAAGCCTCAGGAAGTCAGTGTCTGAGGAGGCAGCATGGAGTGCAGGGACTGTGTCTGTGTGGGAATGTCCATTGTCTGTACACTGAACCTGTTCTTGTCCTGTAAAATCTCCTGTGTTGCTCAGGTAGGTGTGCTCTGCAGGGCTTTAAATCCTGCCTGCATTTAAACTATTGGGAATTTTACAGGCTAATCCAGCAGCAAGCCCTCAGTGACTCTGCCTGATGCTCCCCTGTCCCATCCTCAGCACATGATGCCTTAAAAATTCTTCGGACTCACACGAGGTAGAACATGGGTATTACTGGGCATTTCTGCTTTAAGAAAAAGAAGTCTCCTTTTGCTTTTACAATTTTTTTATTCCAAATTATAGGCTGATCCAAGGAAGTATGGCTGCTCTGTCAGCTGGGAGCTGCTCCCTTTCCACTCCAGTTACTTTTTCTGCCAGTAAAGTGTTTGTGTGACAAGTTGAAAAAAATCCCTGTGCACCAAGGTCAGGGTGCAGTGTCTCTCTGTCTCTCTCTCTGTGGAGATCAGCTTGCATTGCCTTGCTTCTGGATGACATCCACATAAAAGACATGCAGACATAATGAGAGGATACAGTTTTAATTAAAAATTACAATGTGCTGTTATCACATTATTAAACAAGTTGAATTTGTGAATTTTTGCAGAGTACCCAAATTTAGGAAATAATGTTTTTTTGGTGCAGTATTTCTTGGACCTGCTGTGATGAGTAAATACTGGATTGCATAGACAGCCATTCAGGGTAGGGACAGCGGGATTAGATAAGGGAAAATTCATGAACTTGCTTTGTGTAACACTCAGACACCTCAGACTGTGTGAGAGATTTTACCATCCAAAACAAAGGTGTGCACACGTGCTAGTCATGACCCTTTTAGCTCTTCCCTGGAAATTCTTGTTTCTGCATAAAAGAGGAAACTGGAGCAGAGAAGCAGCGAGAGAGGAAATGCTCCCTCTCCAGTCTGTTTGGAATAAGTGTGGGAAGCTGGGGGTGAACAGGGCTGGCTGAACCTGACCTAGGGCTGTGCAAGCAAATCCATCTCCTGTGGCTTGCCTCCCCCTGCACCTGGGGAACAGAACTTCTGTAGGTAAGCAGGATTGCTTCAAAGATAGATGGTGGCTATCCAGTTTTCCTTTGTCACACAGAATATAACCCAGGAGCTCCTGGATTTTGTCCAACCACTCAGACCAAGGCATTCAGTCTCTTGTCTTGAGCTCCCTGGCACCAGTCATGAAACAGTGCTGACAGACTCTTCGAAGTCTCATGGTTTGGGTCTGTTCAGGGGAAAAAAAATGCCTCTTGCCACTCACCAGATATGTCAGAGGGCTCAAAAAATAGGCATGGAAAAGCAATGGCCGTGGCTACTGTCCTGGCTCTTACAGATGTTTCCCATTCCTCAGGTTAAACTGCTGCTACATCACAGTGCCCTTCATCTTCTGGAATGAGGTTGGTGCCATTTATTTGTCATCTGTATTTTTTTCTATATTTGTTGTGTTTTTTATAGTCTTGAAAGCTTATCCCCTATAATTTTTGGTTTTACTTGACTGGTTTCACTCCCTCCCAATATTTCCCATCATGGCTCAGAGTGGCCGGGGGCTGCGCCAGGTGGGAGAGCCAGGATCTCAGTGGAGCTCTGCAGTACAGGTTCACCAGAGATATCTGATCCAGCAAAACTCTACATCAGCCTGGGACACAAGATAAATCTTTGCAATGGAAACTGAATCTTTGTATTTTCTGCCCTTGCTTTGGGTTTGTTTTCTTCTCTTTTCTTCCCTTGCAATTGTCAAGGCAGCATCTGGGAGTTTTATGAAACAAGTGTTACCCATTAAAAGCCCATCGCTGCCTGCCAGAAAGGAGAATGGCATCTTACTGAAAACAATATGTAATGGTTATTGCTGTCTTGTTGCAAGTTGTGCCCTTGAAAAATGCTAGGGATTTGTAGCAACTGATGGTGAGGAAAAGCCCAACTAAAGAGAAAATTAACTGTTGCATTATCTTTTACACAGCTTCAAACACCATTATACAAATGTCTGGCTTGTTTGGTTCACAGCTGCGTTTACAGTTGCTTCAAGGACAAGGAACAACACTTTCCAGTGATGCTTTTGTTGCCTCAGTGTTGGGGTCACAAATAATTCCTGTCTGGATTCACACACCGGCCTTGGAGCAGCAGTGGAGACTCCAGTCCTGCCCAGGAGAGCACAACCCCAGCCATGTGAGTAAGAGATCCCCTACACACACAGTACCCCTTGGGCACTGCCTGGGGGACACTATGCCTCCCTCCAAGGACACTTTTTAACCTTAAGTTGGCACCCTCAGCACCTGCACTGCCAGGCCAAACTGCTGGTTTGCTCACAGGCTGTTAATATTTTTTAATGTTTCTGTCTTAATCTATTTTGTATTGCCATTTATTTATTTATTTTTCATTTTACCTAGTATTAAGATGAATAAATTTAAAACAACAGATTTTTACAAATCAGATTGGGATACACAGATCTTTTCTCTTGAAAACACAGCATTAATTTCTGCACACTGAAAAGCCCCTCTCTTAGCACAGCCTGGAAGCAAAGCTGGTGGCAGAACTTGTCTTTGCTAAGACTGAGCTACCATGAACAGGGGAACTGTGACTGAGAGCAATGGCCAAAATCCCTGAGAGCCTCAGGGGTGGCAGCAGTGGATTTCCACGTGCCTCCAGCCGGGAATTGGCAACCTTGGCTGAGCTCAGAGCGCTGAAGGGGCCGCAGACGGAGCCTCGAGACTTCTGTGCACACGTGAGCAGTGCCTGGGAAAAGCTTGGGGTTTGCACCTTCCCCAGAGCCCTGGCAGGAGGAATTGTGCCTGGTGTCAGGCACTCTGCAGATGCCGCGTTCTCCGCGGGGATCAGTGTGCTCTGACAGGGGTGGAGCTGCTGCAGCTCCACGGGACAGCGACACAGAGCAGCCCCAGCACAGCCAGAGGGCTCTGAAGTGCTGCCAGGCTGATGGGGAGCAGCCTCTGTGCCCCTCACAATCACATTTACACTCATCCTGCATGGATGGGGACTGGTGACAATTCCCTGAATTCCAGCTGGGAAGAGAGAGTTTTGTGTTAGAAGAGGATTGTAGGGTGGAGAGGCATGGAATAGATACCAAAGCTGCACCATGGGAATTGTGGTGGAAATTCCGTGTGCAGTTTGGAGGCACTCATCAACATGACGGTAAATGAAAAGTTAATAATTTCTGTATCACAAAAACCACAAGGAACATAAGTTAAGATGCCCAGGATTTTCCTCATGCTCATTTCTGATTCTTTTTGTTGAAAGAACAACAAACACAGTTGTTGGTGCCCCTCTCTGGCAGCTGGCCAGAGATCATCACTTAATCCAGCCTCATTAATTCATTTCACATAATTATGACTGTGGGCTACGATGACTGCAGAGCTCAAAGCTGCTTCTGTTTGCTGTGATTTGTCTGCAGCGTCACTGAGGGATGTGTTCTCAAGGGCTGAGCTGGGCTAACAGGGTCACTGGGTGGTGTCAAGCTGCATTTCTCAACAGGGAAAAGGACTTTTTGCTTTTGTAAATACTGAGGAGCCACAGAAGTGGGAAAAAGGAAGAACCAGGAAACCTGGAATAGGAGAGGCAGTGAAAATCCCAGGCAGGGACACCCTCCCTGGCAGTGGGGTGGCAGTGGAGGGGCATGGAGACATTTCTGGGCTGGGAATTCCAGGAGCAAACCAGAACATGGCAGTGAGAGCAGGCACTGAGAGTGATCCACGGTGAGTTCCCATGGAGCTCTGGGGAAGGGATTATGTGTGTTTTAGGAGAAACAGGGATGCTCTTGCTGTGGGGTTGGTAATGGCAGGAAGTGCTGGAGCCCTTCCCAAACTCCTGTCTGGCACCAAAGTGCCCCAGGCATGAAGAGCCTGGCAGTGCATCCACCTTGAGCTGAGGCACCTCCATGGCTCCTTCAGCTCTGGGGCTCTCTGTGATCTCTTACGCCAGACAACGAGAGCTCTGAGCTCAAACCCTGGTGATTCCATGGCAGGAATTGAACCTTGCTTAGGGCTCAGCTTTGCTATTCCAGCTTCAGTATCGCTCCTTGTTTTGGGGTGTGTGTCACCCACCTGGTGTTCAGCTGTGTTGTTCTCAGAGCAGGATCAAAACCGGCTGGATCCTGCTCAGCAGAGCCCGGGCTGGCACCTCTGAGGGGATGGAGCAAACACACACTTGTGTTTTACTCTGGAGAGTGAAAACAAGGCAAGTTTGCCTTTGGAATGGTGGGTTTCCTTGTGCTCCTGCAATTCCCTGTCCTTCGGTTGCTCCTTTTTGTCTTTTAACATAAAGCAGTGTTGCCTCGTGCTCCACAGCACAGGAAACAGAGGAGGCTCCCTGGATAAAAGCTGGGTGGTTCCTGCTGCCTCCAGCCTCGTTCTGCTGTGGATTTTCTGTGCAAACTCTTCACAAGGGCACTGAACAGGCTGCTGGTGGGAGGGATCCTTCCTGTGCTGTCCGTGGTTTGCAAACCCCTCACTCCCACTCAGATCAGCAGCTTGACTCCTGTAATTAATGGCCCCAGACAGAATTCAGGGTTGGCCTAAAACAGTTATTAGCATCCAGCTACTGGTTAAATATGTAATTTTTCAATTTCATTCAGTTCTTTCTTTCCTGCTGGTATCAACCCTCTCACTGCAGTGATTTCCCCTTGGTTTGCTCAATGAGCTCCAATCCTGGGAAGTCGGACAGGGCTGCATCAGGCCCTGAATTTACATCCCATAATTTCTCCTGAGAAGGACCAGAGGCAGTTCAGGAGCTCTGGGCACCAGACTGGAGCAGCACCTTCCATCCTCCCCTCTGCTCCTTCCCGAGCCACAGCAGGGCCATTGTCAGTGCTGACAGACAGAGGGACAGGTGCCATGGTGGGCAAGGGAATGCTGCTTTTCCCCTTCCAGGAGGGAACATTTCCCAGACAGAAACAGGAATTCTCCCCTGCTCCCCAGGGGCTACTGCAGCCTGGAGATGGAATGGCCACGGGCTGTGGCCTGCAGGAACATTCACCACTCTGGGCAGGATTAGTGTTGAGCAGGGCACTGCTGGACTCAGAGAGGTGGAGCTGTTTTAAAAGGGCCCTTTCATTTCCAGGAGAAACAGATTCTATCCACAGAACCTGAGGTGTGTTGAGCTCGGTGCTGTCCGCAGCAAGCAGAGCTTTTCCGTGTCAGCTCTTGTAACTCACCTTACAAACTCAGCAAGGCACAGCAATCCTCAGTGCCAAGGCTGGAATCTTCCAAGGCTGAGGTGACAGAGCTGCAGAAGCTCAGGTCCCTTTGCCAGTGGAGTGGGCTCTGTCTGCACCACTCGTTGTTTTATTGTTCTCCTCTCCTTGCAGGCACGCTAAACCCACCACAGTGGATTTGAGTAAAGCAGGGATTCCTTGGTGTTTGCCCCTGCTGTTTCTAGAGAACGGGGTCTCCTGGGGGGCATTAGGAGTGAACTCCCTCTCTCCAGTCTTGGAAATGCTGGATCACATCTACCTTGAGCTTCTGATTCATTTTGACACCACCTTCCATATTCCTGCCTTAAAGGTCCAAGCTGCTCCTTGGCAGCGCCATCTGCCAACTGCGAGTGTCGGTGCTGAGGAGAGCGACAGGCGGGACAGGTTAATGTGCTCTTTATCAACTGAGCCTGAGAGATGCTCTTGAGAAGAGACTGGGGAGATCCACCATAAGCATTCCTGAGTCTGTCAAAAGCTCAGCCTAAGCTTCCTCTCAAACAGAGTCAGAGTCGTCGCTGTCATAGCTGAGGAGTGCAGGGGGACCAGGGGGTGCCAGGTTTTCCTGTCACTTAGCGCTACTCCATGGATGAACCTGAGTGCAGAACTAAATCTGCAAAGGTGCCCTCCAGACAGAACTGGTTTCACAGGACCTCACTGTCCAGAGAGCTCCAAGAGAGGTACTTTGTGTTTTTCTCATCTCTGTTTCTGGAGCTGAAAAACAGACAAAGGAATTTTAAAGTATTTGGAAAAAACCCAGAGCAAGCTCCGTTTATTCCATGTATGTCCAGAGTGGCACTGCAGCTTTAGCTGGAGTGTTTGGCATAGTAAGATTGGTATGGATACCAAGAGGGAGAACAGGGTTGATTGGGATAAGGAGCAGGAAGGATAAGTGGCCCACAACTCTTGATGAGGAACATCTCCAGGAGCAGCGGTTCCCTGTTTCCCCCCAGCTGAAGAGCTTGGGGTCGGCAGCTGAAGTTACCACGGGCCAGTTTGAGAAATGAGAGGTCCTGGAGCCACTGAACGTGGCACCTCAGACTGCTGCTGGTGCAGGCAGCTCAGGAATGCCAAACAATCCTTCAGACATTCATGGGCAGGGGCAGTAGTCACTAAACAGAATCCTCTGCCATGGCCCAGTAAATTCCCAGTAAGAAGGGAAGTGTAGCCTGGGAGAGACCAGGCCAGTCCTCACAGTCAGGTGATTTTATCCCTGAACTCTCCTGCTCTCTCTCAGGAGCCAGTTCTGGACTCGTCCCTGGGCTGGGCAGGGGCAGTCTGTGCCTGTCTGTTTTTCCATGCTCCTTGTGGCTGCCTCTTACTGCTCTGGTTTAGGGTGCTCGAGGATGGCAGGTGAATTACAGCTTTTGTGCTGGAAAACACATCTTGTATACTGAGCAGAAAATAGTCCATCTGTTGGGAGGGAAATAATTGTAATTTACCTAAACACTCCTAAAAGGTGCTTCCTCTACAATATGTCTGTTTGTCTGGATTCCTCTGACTTTGGGAATATGCAATCACAGAATCATTTGGGTTGGAGAAAATCCCTTAAGATCCCTGGGTCAAACAGTGAAACATTAAATGGGCTTGGGCTGCCTACAAAGAAATGATTGCCTTGGGTCTTGGCAGTGCTGCCCTTCAGGCTGTTCAAAGCTGAGCCCAGCTCAGGGTGGTGTGACACATCATCCTGGAAAAAATTTCATATGTCTCTTCAGGCCACTTTCTGGCCTTGCAGAGATCATAACACACTTTTCTTCCCCTTTTAATCTTTCTCCTTGCTGGCAAGGAACTGAAAGGAGGGAGAGATGATGTGAGAGGAGCTCAGTGAAGGGCACTGGCAGAGTTCCTCGCTCTGCCCTTTGCAATGAGGAGGGGGAGCATTGCCCAGCAGGCAGGAGATGGAACTGGTGGGGATGCCTTGTGAGGAAGGTGTAAGGAATGAGTATCTGTAGAGGCCAAGGGAGTGCTGAGGGTGGATCCTGGAGATGCACAGAGACATTCTCCCAGCCACGGGAAGAAGCGGTTTCTCACATTCCTGGGGATATCAGGGTGGCTGTAGCTGCTGTTCCCATTGGGACTCTCACCCCAGGGCTCAGGCCATGGCCAGCAATGATTTCTGCCCGGTTATGGGGACTGCTGGATGTCTCCTTTGCTGCTCAGTGATGCTCAGCAGTCTCAGTTCTGGTCCAAACAATTTTGTAGTGGGAACTATGGCCAGGGATACTGGGATTCAGGCAGCTCCTCCTGTCACACCAAAGCCCTTCCCTTCAATCAGAACTGTTTGTTCCCGTGAGATCAGATTGTTGCAGTGCCCACACCTGGTGAGACAATGCCCGAACAATATTTCTATTGTCAAATCCTCCAGTTCATCATTCCTGCCGGCTGGACTGGTTGGGATGTGGGAAATTCCTTAGCGATGGAGGTCACCTGCCTGACCCGCCCGGCAGCCAGCCCGGAGCATCCCTCCCTGGACAATCCGCGTTGCTCCCGGCACATCCCAGGCATCAGCAGCGGCTGGAGAATAAAGGGAAGTGCCGCAGCTCGGGCAGAGCTTTGGGAGCCGCGCCCGGACTGCCGGGGGAGCTGTTCCTCAGTGCCGCAGGAGCCAGCTGGAGCTCCTCAGCCAGGCGGGATGGGCTCCTGATCCCAATCGGGCACAATCAGAGCCTTCCCGTGAGCTCAGCCGGCTCGGGCCGGGCGCTCAGCCGCCTTTCATTGCGGACCGAGGGAAGGGCTCGGGCCCGGAGGCGCCTCCCGGTGCTGCCGGATCATCGGAACCTGGCCCGGCTGAGCCGCAGCCGGGCTCCAGCTGAGTCTCCCGGCTCTGATCCCGTGGCTTTCACCGCAGCTTGCGCAGGCGGGGATGGCTTTGTGCAACGGGAGCGCGGCTTCCCGGGAGCGGCTGTGCCTGCTGCCAGGGATTCCAGCAGGCTCCGTGCCTGCAGGCTCGGCCTCATCCCTGCCTGGAAATGAGCATGGGAACCAGCCTTTCCCTCCTCCTTCCACCTCTGCTCGGCTCAGCAGCTTTCTAAGCAGCTCTTCCAGTTCTTACCTCGCACACGGCCAAGAGTTGTCTGGATTGTCCCAGCAGCCTTTAAACATCCTCGGGATCCCGTGTGCCTCCTGTCAGGTGCTGCAGGGAACAGGCAATTCCCAGGGAGGTGCACAGCTGGAAAGATCATACACACGGCTGGGCTTTGGCTCACCTCTGTTCTACCTCACTTTGCTTTGATTCCACTTCTGAAAGATCAGGACCTATCAGGAAGATCTCAATTAGCACAGAGGCTGATCCAAGAGCACTGAAAAGTGGGAATAAGACACTCGAACTCCAGGAAGGGCTCTCCCCTTGTGTGCCAAGGGCAAAGAGAGCTCCAGCAGTAATTCCTGCTTTGGTGGCATTTTACAACGTGTGTTTTCTACAGGGGAAGGCTGGAAAAAAGCAGCTCCGTGTTTAGATCCTGTTGAGAGCTACTCGTGAGTCCTGTCCCCTCATTTCACAGCTCCAGCTGCCCCAGCTGTACCGGGGGAAAGAACAAGGTGAAATTGGTTTTGCCATTATCTGTGTGACAACAACGCGTGCCATGCAAATGTCATGAGCAGAGGTGACCTCAGGCTTTGGTGTGAGGAGCAGAACAGGTTGGATTTAGGGTATCCTAAGGGGATTAGAGTGAGACAAAATATAATACGAGCAGAGGAGCAGGTGGATCCATCCAGGGATTTCTGCAATGGAAAGCTAAATATGCAAAGATCGGGCATCGGATTTAATTTATCACTTTCATCTTCCTGCTGTGGAGACCCAGGCAGTAGCACGGTCTTGGCCAGAGTTTTAAGGAGAAAACGCCATCGGGAATTATTAATCCTACCTACATTTAATTGCCTGAAAGAGGGAAAGGAAAACCACGTTGTTGATCTTTGTTTTGAAGCCTGCAGCCATGGCGGCTGTTTTGCCTCACGCACATTGGGATGGGTGGATGGGACAGTCTGGGAAAGGAACACCAGAAGCTTCTGGCCATCCCTCTCTGCTGCTCAGGGAACACAGAGCGAGTTCTCTCCCGCGGGGCCCGGCCCTGTCGGCTGCCAGCGCCAGGCACAGCCGGGCACTCCCATCCCGCTCCTTCCTCCTCCCGGCGGGGCCGGAGCCGAGCCCGCGGGTCCCGAGCGCCCGTGGGGGCCGTCCCTGCGCTGCTGCCCCGCCCCGAGCGCCGGGACCGGAGCTGCTCCTCCCAAAGAGAGGGCAGGGCAGCGCATGGAGCGCGGGCATCCCCGGGGAGCCGCCTCAGCCCGAGCTCCGGACACGGGAGGAGCCCCTGGATCATCCCCTGCTCGGGCCTGGGCATCTCCAGCCCTTCAGTTCCGCAGGGCCGAGCAGCTCCGGGCGAGTTCCCGGTGCCTCGGGAGCGGCCGGAGCCACGGGCGGGGTCAGGCCGGGAGCTGGAGGCGGCAGCACAGAGCGGGGCTGGGATAACGGGATAGCACACGGCTGGGATAATAAGGAAATGCGGATTGGCTACGCGTGCCTTGGCTCCAGGGGAGCCTTCCAGCCTTTTTATCCCACGTGTGGTGTTTGCCAGTCTGAAGCAGTTCTCAGGGCAGGGTCAGAGGTGTGAGAGCTCCGTTCCCTGTCAGCCCCTGTGGGGATGTCCACAGTGAAATCCACAGCCCTGTGAGCTGAGATTAATAAATGGAGCATTTTTCTGGTCTCAGAATCGGACTCTTGAACCCTGTGGGGTTTTTGGTGGGGGTGAAGGTGTGGAGGGCTCAGGGACCGAGTGCTGGGTCTGGCCGGGCCGGGGGCTGTGGAGCAGCGACTTGAGCCCCGTGTTCTGGGAGTGCAAAGCGAGACTCGCCCGGGCCGTGAGCACGGAGCCCAAACCCCGCATTGTGGGGCTCAGGGACGGAGCCCAAATGCTGCGAGCGAGCGCTCGGAACACGGAGCCCCGGCCCGGCGCTGTCCGGGCCCGGCCCCGGGCTCAGGGGGCGGCTTCGGGGCTGAGAGCAGCGGCCGAGCTCCGGCTGAGGCTCCTCCCGCAGCGGGACACCCGCGGGGCCTCTGGGCGGGGCCCGAGCGCCGCAGGGTGTTTGTGTTCGATCCGCCTGCAGCTTTCCCTGTTTCCCCTTTATTTCCCTCTTTATTTCCCTCTTTATTTCCCTCTTTATTTCCCTGTTTCCGCCGCCGGGAGCGGCCCCGCGCGGGAAGGGCCGGGGGCGGGGCCTCGGGGCGGGGGCGGGGCCGGGCTCAGGTGCTCGGGGCGGGGCCTCCGGCAGGGGCGGGGCCGGCGCAGGTGCTCGGGGTTGGGCCGGGCGGGGCCGGGCAGGTGCGCGGGGCCCCAGGGCGGCTGCGCGGGGCGGGGCCGAGGGGATTTAAGAGCCGGAAGTCGCTCCCGGCGCCATTTGCTCCCCAGCGCTCGGAGGTGCCGGCACGGGCCGGGCCGGGCTCCCCGGCGGGGCCCAGGTGAGGCGCGGGAGCCTCGGCTTCCCGGCCCTGCTTCTCTCTTCCCCTTCTTTCCTCCCTTCCTTTCTCCCGCTTACCTCCGTCTCCTCCCCGCAAACCCCCCTTTCCTCTCCCCCGTTGCTCTTCTCTTCCTCCCCTGCACCTGGCTCTTCCCCTGTCCCTCCTCCCTGCACAGCCCGACCCTCCAGTGTATCCCTCCTCCTTCCTCCTCCTCCTCCTCCTCAGCCCGCTCCTTCTCCCCTCCTGAGCTCCCCTTCCCTCCTGTCCCTGCCCCATCCTGCGCACCCCGACCGCCCCCAGCCCTCCTTCCTCCCCTCTCCTTGCCCCGGGCACCCAGCCCGAGCGCCCCCCATTCCCGCTCGGCCTTTGCCACCTGCAGCTCCCTCTCGTGCTTCCCTCCCAAGGCCGAGCCCGCTTCTGTTCCTCTTTCCCGCTCTCCCTGCACTCTGTGCCCCTGCTGCCCTCCGCTCCTGCTCCCTTCTGCCTCCCTGTGCGCTGTCTCTCGGCCCTTTCCCTCCGTGTCTCCTTCTCCCCTTGGTCTCTGTTTGCCCGTGGCAGAGAAGCCGCGGGGCTCGGGGCGCCGGATAATAAAGCCCCGAGGGCCGGAGCCGGCGCCCCCGGCGGGAATCCCCTCACGGGGCCGGAGCCCGCGGTGCGGGTCCCCCCACGCACAACACGGCCCCACACTGCCGGGTGTCCCCACATCACACTGGGGGCTCCCGGGGGGCTTAGGGTGGGCCCCCTCCTCCGGAGGGGTCTGGGGTGGGGTAGCGAGGGTTGGGGGGGGGGGGGTTGGGAAGGGCCCCCTCGTTAGGAGGGGTCCCGGGTGGGGGGTGGGTTAGGGGGGGTTTAGGGTGGGCCCCCTCCTCTGGAGGGGGTCCTGGGGGGGAGGGTTTGGGAAGGGCCCCCTCGTTAGGAGGGGGTCCCGGGTGGGGGGGGGGGTTAGGGAGGGCCCCCTCCGGAGGAGGGGGTCCCGGGGAGGGGCGGGGGGCGGGGCCCCCTCCGGAGGGGGGGGCCGGGGTGGGAGGGGCTGGGGGGTGTCCGCCCCCTTAAGCCCCTCCCACCCCGGTCCCTCCCCTCCGGAGGGGGCTCCGCCACCCGGCCCCTCCCCAGGACCCCTCCTCCGGACAGGGGCCCGCGGGGGGGGGGGGGGGGGGCGGGGTGGGTGGGGGGGAATAGGAGGGGGAGTGCTGTCGTTAGACACAAATGTGCGATTACGGTGCAGAGTGACGTGACCCCCTCTGCTGCCCCCCCCCACCCACCCCGCCCCCCCTCCCCCCCCGCGGGCCCCTGTCCGGAGGAGGGGTCCTGGGGAGGGGCCGGGTGGCGGAGCCCCCTCCGGAGGGGAGGGACCGGGGTGGGAGGGGCTTAGGGGGGCGGACACCCCCCAGCCCCTCCCACCCCGGCCCCCCCCTCCGGAGGGGGCCCCGCCCCCCGCCCCTCCCCGGGACCCCCTCCTCCGGAGGGGGCCCTCCCTAACCCCCCCTAACCCACCCGGGACCCCCTCCTAACGAGGGGGCCCTTCCCAAACCCTCCCCCCCAGGACCCCCTCCAGAGGAGGGGGCCCACCCTAAACCCCCCCTAACCCACCCGGGACCCCTCCTAACGAGGGGGCCCTTCCCAAAACCCCCCCCGCCCCCCAACCCCCGCTACCCCACCCCAGACCCCTCCGGAGGAGGGGGCCCACCCTAAGCCCCCCGGGAGCCCCCAGTGTGATGTGGGGACACCCGGCAGTGTGGGGCCGTGTTGTGCGTGGGGGGACCCGCACCGCGGGCTCCGGCCCCGTGAGGGGATTCCCGCCGGGGGCGCCGGCTCCGGCCCTCGGGGCTTTATTATCCGGCGCCCCGAGCCCCGCGGCTTCTCTGCCAAGGGCAAACAGAGACCAAGGGGAGAAGGGGACACGGGGACACGGAGGGAAAGGGCCGAGAGACAGCGCACAGGGAGGCAGAAGGGAGCAGGAGCGGAGGGCAGCAGGGGCACAGAGTGCAGGGAGAGCGGGAAAGAGGAACAGAAGCGGGCTCGGCCTTGGGAGGGAAGCACGAGAGGGAGCTGCAGGTGGCAAAGGCCGAGCGGGAATGGGGGGTGCCCGAGGCAAGGAGAGGGGAGGAAGGAGGGCTGGGGGAGCTCAGGAGGGGAGAAGGAGCGGGCTGAGGAGGAGGAGGAGGAGGAAGGAGGAGGGATACACTGGAGGGTCGGGCTGTGCAGGGAGGAGGGACAGGGGAAGAGCCAGGTGCAGGGGAGGAAGAGAAGAGCAACGGGGGAGAGGAAAGGGGGGTTTGCGGGGAGGAGGGAGGAGACGGAGGTAAGCGGGAGAAAGGAAGGGAGGAAAGAAGGGGAAGAGAGAAGCAGGGCCGGGAAGCCGAGGCTCCCGCGCCTCACCTGGGCCCCGCCGGGGAGCCCGGCCCGGCCCGTGCCGGCACCTCCGAGCGCTGGGGAGCAAATGGCGCCGGGAGCGACTTCCGGCTCTTAAATCCCCTCGGCCCCGCCCCGCGCAGCCGCCCTGGGGCCCCGCGCACCTGCCCGGCCCCGCCCGGCCCAACCCCGAGCACCTGCGCCGGCCCCGCCCCTGCCGGAGGCCCCGCCCCGAGCACCTGAGCCCGGCCCCGCCCCCGCCCCGAGGCCCCGCCCCGAGCACCTGAGCCCGGCCCCGCCCCCGCCCTGAGGCCCCGTCCCTGTCCCGTCCCGTTCCTGTCCCGCCCCGCGGGTGCCGCTGTCCCGGGGGTCTCGCTCGGGATCCCCGCTCGGCGCTGTGCGGGCCCCGGCCCGGCCCGGGCGCTCTCGGCGGGGCCGCTCCGAGCCCGGGGCGCTGCGGCGGGGCCGGGCCGGGAGCCGGAGGTTCGCGCCCGGGTCCCGCTCCGGCCGCTCGGGGCCCCGGGCACGGTCCCGCTCCGGCCGCGGGGAGCCGGGGCTCTGCCGGTGCCGGGGCGGCCCCCGGGGCCCCGAGCCGAGCCGGACGCGCCGGGCCGGGCTCTGCCCGTGGCCCCCAACGCGGGGTTCGGGCTCCGCTCCGAGCCCCAAACGCGGCTCCGCCGCCGGCCCCAGAGGCAGCTCCGAGTCGCCGGCTCTGAGCTCTCCGCGGGGCCAAAGGCGGCCCTTAGAGCTGAGAGGCTGCGACTGACGCTGCCCGAACCAGCCCGCTCTGAACACCGAAGCACCGCGGCTGGGATTTATTTCAAGCCCCCCGAACACAGCCCTTGGTTTCTGTGGGCCCAAAAAGTGGATCATCAAGTGAGTCTGGTTCTGAGCCCCTGAAACGTAACAGTGATTTGGGTCTCTCAAAGCCCAAAACTGCCTGATTCGGTCTCAGTTCCAAGGCCCCAGACCCAGGACTGAGTCCGGTTCTGAGCCCCTCTAACCCAGTGCCTGGGATGATTACAATTCATTATTTGTGTATCTCTTCCTCTAATTGCTAAAGTAGGAGGGAAGATCTAACGGGTCTTCCTTTAACAGATTTTCTCACTTCAAAATCTATACAGAAATTACAGTTTACGTGTCCCTTTGTCTTCTGAAGTATTTATTAATTCTTCTAATATATTTCCTTTTTCACGTTACTGATTTGAACAGAGCAAACTCAGTATTTTGCATTTGACCTCAAGAAGTAATGAAATATGTTTTAATGTAGAAATATTTTCTGAGTAATTTGAGTTAGTGAAACACAGACAGATTGGTGTTTGCCCACCTCCTCCTGCCATTCCCGAATGGGGAGCAGTGGCTGGTGCTGCTGGATCTTTCCTGGAGCGGGGCTGGGGTGATGATTAAACAGGGAATTGGCACCGGTGCTGCTCCCCGACACTTCAGTGCTGCATGGTTTGGGCAAGATGGGAACCTGGCTTCCAGACTCCTGGAATTTAGAAAGCCTTTGGCAGGATGAGAGGCCAGTACTTCCATGTGTTCCAAAAAGGAGGCTGTGAGGGATTTGTCCATGCCCTCCCACTGGTGAGACATTTCTTGGGCACTGGGGGTTGTTACAGCACAGCCTGGAAGCAAAGCTGGTGGCAGAACTTGTCTTTCCTGACTGAGCTACCATGAACAGGGGAACTGTGACTGAGAGCAATGGCCAAAATCCCTGAGAGCCTCAGGGGTGGCGGCAGTGGATTTCCACGTGCCTCCAGCCGGGAATTGGCAACCTTGGCTGAGCTCAGAGCGCTGAAGGGGCCGCAGACGGAGCCTCGAGACTTCTGTGCACACGTGAGCAGTGCCTGGGAAAAGCTTGGGGTTTGCACCTTCCCCAGAGCCCTGGCAGGAGGAATTGTGCCTGGTGTCAGGCACTCTGCAGATGCCGCGTTCTCCGCGGGGATCAGTGTGCTCTGACAGGGATGGAGCTGCTGCAGCTCCACGGGACAGCGACACAGAGCAGCCCCAGCACAGCCAGAGGGCTCTGAAGTGCTGCCAGGCTGATGGGGAGCAGCCTCTGTGCCCCTCACAATCACATTTACACCCATCCTGCATGGTTGGGGACTGGTGACAATTCCCTGAATTCCAGTAGGGAAGAGAGAGTTTTGTGTCCTTTTATTTTCAGTGCTGTGGGTGTGCCTGCCCTGCTGACACGCCTTAGATCCATCCCAGTCCCTTCCATTTCAGTTCCAGGTGAGGAAAGCTAAAGTAGCAACACTGCTCTTTTTTTTTTGTTATGCTTTGGGCTTAGTCTTACCAAGTTGGACTTAGTTTCTGTATTCATGTCACTGCTTTCATAAAACTGACTTGGCAAGTTTGGATAAGGAATGAACTTTTCTCACCCACAGCTGCTCTGATATGATTTTTTTAAATCCCTTTGGACTGAACAAATGCAGAAGATATTATTGACAATTTTCAAATGAGATAATAAATCTCAGTAAGGTTTTTCATATATACATACTCACTAAGTCAGAGTTTTATCTGAACATAATCTAAATGCTCTGAAAATTTCCAGAGGCCTCACAAGTATGAAAATACTTTTCTCAAAGTCACAGGAGGATTAAGAGTGAGAGACAAAAAGACATTACCAAGAAGAAAAAGAATTTAAAAAAAAAAGCACCGAGTTATTTCAGTGAAAGCACCTTAAATAATTGGCATCTGTCCCAAAATCTTGTAAAACAATTGTAGCACTCTGCAATAATGTCTGATGGGTTACAGTATCCTGCAAGATCAGACATCCCCAGGCAATGTTGACAAGACCTTCAGTGTAGCAATGCAGTGCTGCCCCCTCAGAGAACAAAGGAAAGCTCCTGGGAAATAATTAAAGAACATTTTGGGCAGCTTGGGATGCAAACACAGACTTTCCAGGTTATGCAGAAATCAACTGGAAAGCCACAGAACATCACCAAAATGGGCTAAAGGAGACTGAGTGTTTGTCCAAATGGGCCTCAAAGGAAAAGGCTGGGAAGGAGAGAAGACGGGAAGGTTTCTGAGCAGCTGTGCTTCCCCAATAAACTCTCCTCTCTGTCCTAATTTTTTATTTTTGTACTCTGATGATGGAGACAAAACTAACCAATCTTCATATTAATCCTGAATCCTTTTCCTTCATCTGGAAAACTGACACCTATTATGACTTTAGCTTCATACTTGACTTATTCAGAATTTTGTTAGAGAACAACATTTGCATATTCAAATCTGGTTTTTCCACCATTTTCACTGGTCTGTGCCTATATTTTGTGTCAAGCAAAGCTTTTCCTGTGTTACCTTTCAATGGTGTCACAAAGAGTAGGGTCTCCTCCTTATGCTGACCTTATTTGGTTAACTCAATACTTCCAACTCTTCTTCATCTCTCGCTACTTTTTGATTCAGGAAGAAAATTTACTGAAAAGAATAACAAAGAAAATCAAGTACTTTAAAATTGATCACTTAATTGTTGATGTCTATTTAACAAAGCCATCTTTGGGTTATTTTGGCAACATGGTAGATTTAGGAGGTAGCTGACCTTCAATGGGGCATTTCTGGCTGAAAAAACAAAGTCAAATCAAGACTTAAAAAATTAGGACACAAAGTACAGGGAGGAGCCAAGTCACAAAGTCTCTTTCTCATACAGCCATAATTCACTAAGGGAGTGTTTGAACATTTCCACAACTGCAAGAGTTTGGACAGAAGGAATGGGGAAGGAAATGCATTTTACCATTTAGCCCATACATGGTTGTCTCCTCCTGTTCAAAGATGCAAGGTGTGAAGTTCCTACAGTCCAAAGCATAAAAAAGAGACAGGCATTTAAATCCCTTTTATCACTTTTTTTTTGCATTTTTGATGTTTAAAACAGTATTGTTTAATGACACACTATTTTCCCTAAGGTACCTGAGTCCCTCATTACTGCTGAAGCCATTTGAAGGGTTTATTCAATTTTTACATCATTTCTGCAGCACAAGGAGGAAATCCCACAATATATGCAGCATTCTTGCCTTTGCTTGTGCTTTGAGATGCAGCGAGTTTCCTGGACCATGGTGAGAGAAAATCCTGTGCTGAAGGTGTGAGCCAGCAATGGATCAGTAAATAGCTGCTCCTCTGAAGATCAGCTCATTAAGAAGCAGCCATCTGAATGAAATAAGGTCCTGGGGAGTCTGTGCCACCACACATGCCAAAAAGAGAGGCATGAAACCTCGTTACGTGCCATGACCAAGCCAGAGGAATTTCTACCTAGGCAGGATCTGTGGTTAATATTCTGCTCTTGTGCTTTGCCCACTGAAGCCCCGGAGTGCTTTTGTTTATGGTGTGGTTCTCGTTCAGCACATTTCCATGTGAGTAACTGCGAGTGGCTCTGTCGCCCCGGGCACAGAACGCAGCCCAGCTGAAATGCCAGAGGCTGCAGCTTTCTTTGTGATGGGAAGAAAACCAAAGGGAAAAAAAAAAATCACAACTGTTTTTTTCTTTTTTTTTTTCCTGTGACAAAAGCCTCAACAATAGTTTCCTTATTCAATAGAATGGTGTTGCATGGATATATTACAGCTGGTCAAAAGACTCCAAGATTATTTAGCTTTTAATTAGCTTTTCTGTACTGTTAATTCTGTTAGCCATAAATAGCTAAATGACACAGTATTTGTGGAACTTAGCAATAGCCAGCAATATTCACAGCTTAATTAAATAATTCACATGCCAATCTCCAGTCATGATGCAAAAAGACCAAAAGACAAATTAAATAATCACAGCTTCCTTGGCCAATTTCTTGGAAAAGAGAAGCAGGGCCTGTTGAGACATATGGCAAACAATGTTTTCTGTGAAACAGCAAACTAAAAGACATCGCTACTCCCACGTGGTAGGAGGCACAATGCCTTTCCAAATCCCACTCTCACCATGAACAGCTCAGTGTAACTGAGCACTTGCACCAGTGTTTGAACAGGGAATTCACCTGCCATGAACTGAAAGGAAAGGGAGGAAGGCAGGAGAGGGGATGAAAAATCGCAAATTCAAATCGCAATTTCCCAAGCAATATTTTTAATTGTTTGGAAATTTGTGAAACGTGACAAATAAAGTGATTGAGAATGCCCACTGCACTGAGATCTGTCTCTGCCAACACACTGGAATTAACTTCAGTTTAATTAGGCACCCATGCCAGCAGGAGTGAGGTGTGAAGACAGAGATTCAGTTGCTATAAATCTGCCAGGATTTGGGGTTTTTTCCCTTACATCATGATTTCATTATCTAATCACCCTGTTGTGATACACACACACTGCATGCAAAAAAAAATATGCAGCACAAAAACCCAAAAGGTCATTATATATTGCTTGACATTGTCTTCAGCAGACATTATCCCCCAAGAGAACAACTTCAAATAACAATAGTTTTCTCTTGGCCAGGTTCTCTGCCACAGGGATGTTATTTATCCTGGTGTCACACACACAAACAGCCTCGTGTGGGGAAATCCATCGGTGGCAGCACAGTGATAAGTGTGTCATTTATTCGTCTTTTTCTATTGCATACTTGAAGAAGTCAAACCCAAACAAAACTGCCAAGATATGATATTCCTTGAGAGGAGGAACATGGTTTATGTGTCTCAGCTTTGCCAAAAAGCTCTGGACACCAATGCTTCAGTTTGTGAATAAAGATGTACACAAACACTGCCTCAAGCAGGGCAAAGACCACCCTTGGGCAGAAGTGTTTTGGAGCTGCAGTGGTGAAAGGATGGGGGGGCTGTGCTTTGTTTTGCAGAACATTTGGGTGTGTGTTACAGGCCTGTCTAAACAGAACTGGTGTGTCTGATGGCTGATCCAATGTTCCAAGGAGGTCCTCTATTCAGAACTTGTTTTCCTTCCCACTTACCCTACTTTGTGTATTGTGCTAGATTAGACTGGTTTCGTAAACTGCAGTTACTGTCCATCTGGATATGTTTTGAGGCTCTATAAACTTTTAACAACTGTGAAGGGGGAAAATACTGAAGTATGCAGCCAGTCTGAAGTGGTTATCTTGGGCTTTAACCTACTGTTGCCAGGAAGGCACAAAACACCCTTCACAGGCCATGTAAAACTTATTTCATTTGTACCTTACTAACACAGCAAAAGGCATTCTCTTATAAGAGATTATCTCTTTGTTTACATAATCTCTTCATGAATGAAAACTGTTGTGATATTAAAATCACACTGACATGTCCCTACACATTCAATAATGATTCAGGACACGTATAACTGAAAAAGATACTTGGTTAATGCTTGCACCTGTCCTACTGCTTGCTATTAAACAAGGAGATTTTATGCTTTTCTATATTTTTTAGTAAAAAGATTTATTTTCATGCTATTTATTATGGAATGCCAATCAGTTTTCAAAACATTTGTGTGTGCTTGTCATGTTTTTTCCATGTTTAAAAAGCCTTATTTTCCATGTTATCCCAGACTACACTCCCTGGCCATCTTTACCTCCTCACTCTGTGATGGCAGATGATGACACACATCTGGCTGGGAACAAACACAGATCTGCTCAGGGACACACCCTGAGTCTGTGCAGGCCTTTCAAGGCCAGGAAAGTTTGGACTGGTCATCCTTAAGTGCTGACACAGGCAGGTGCTTGTGTCAGGCTCAAAGGGGCTTTGGGACCGTGTCTCTCTAAGCCACCACCTGCATGCCATGGGATGAGGCACAGCTGATTTCCTTCAAGAAAGACCAAACTGTCTTGTTCTGATCTATGGGGCAGTTAGATACACCAGCCTCAGAACAAAATAATGCCTGGGCTGAGAACAGGGCTCTTGGCACAGCACCTGAAGCTGTGCCTGCAGCTCCAAGTGTGATTTAAGTCTCTCTGGTTCATCCAAGCCTTCTGGTACTTCATCCCTTGGCTATCCCAGACAGGCTGATAAATTCTGTTCTTTGCCATTTGTAAGAGAGCACTAAATCATGTTGGGCAGGAGAAAATCTCTTCTGCTGGGAGAGAGGGGAAAAAGTAACTGCAAGACCATCATAAGGCAGAGATGCTGTTGAAACAGCAAAGGATTTTCCTGAAGGTTCTTAGTACCCATCTGCAATAAATTTTTATGAGGGTTTGGATGAAATAGAAGCCTGGGCTAACCAGCAGGTTAGTGGTTTGGAAAGCTGCACGGCACAGTTACGGGCAAATCCTCGCTTTATCCATCCTGACAGGTTCTGCCATACTATTTATTTTTCTAATGCAACAATATAAACCACTCTAAGTCATCAGCATTCCCACAGTTTTCCAAAGTATTTTTGTGTCTGCCAAAGGTTCTCACTGGACCTCTAGGATGCTACATAAGCTCCTTTAATGGAGCATGTAGTGCTGAGCTGTGCTCTGCTCCAACATTCCTGCTCAGAGGAGGAGGTAAAAGGAATGAGGTGGTCCCAAGAGTTATGGCTTAAGGAGCATATTAAAGACCACCTCTAGTGATAAAAATGTCTTAAAACATGAAAGCAAAGCCAAGCAGCACTTTACTTAAACAAAAGCTTTTTTTCCTTCCACTGTCCACTTAAAAGAATTCTTTTTGAGGATCCCAGAGTGAAGCAAGACACCATCAGGACACTGAAATCTATGCCCTACTCCTAAGGCCCATGCTCCAGCTGAAAATGGCTCAAGTGCTGGCCACATGTCCCTCCCTGTGCCTGGCTGTTCAGCTTTTCTTCTGGCTAACTCTTTCCCTTCTTCTTTTCCTCAACTGTGGTGGAGCACTTCCAAAATATGTTAAAAAATGGAACAGAATTCAGTTCACTGATTATTTTGTGCAAATCCTATTTCTCTCTGGGAGCTGAAGTTATGCCTTTTACAAGCCAACACCATGACAGAAGTCCTGACAGTAAGAGGTTGAGTCTCAGATCCCAGGGCTGCCCACGCCATCCCACAGCGATGCTGCAGTGCTCCTGGGCTGCCCTGCTTTGCTGAATTTCAGGAGATGAAAGCTCCAGCCGTGCTGAGGGATTTGAAGCACAACAGGCCCTTTTCAGATCATCTCAAGGGCTCCTGAGAGCAGGAGGAAACCAAATGACAGATGCTGGATTGAGGAGCGCCTGACCTGAGGATAGAAGGGGTGCAGTAATGTCCATCCTGAACTTGGTGCTGTGCAGCAGCTTCCCTGATGTGCTTGGTCACCAGGTGAACCACTCTGAGCAAACCTCACAGATCTTCTGCCTGCACCACCTAGAGCAAAGCTTGGGGTTCTGTTAAACCCCTGAATCCTCCCCTGAAACCCTTCCTTTCCATTAAGTAATGACTATTTTCCTCCTTGCTACACTCACTGATAAACTTGCCATATTTCTGTCCACTCTCCTGTCTTTGGTGCTCCTATTTGTTGCCTCCAAAAGCAAAAAGTATTCAATTTTCTAGATCTAGAACATTTCTTAGTTAAATTACAGGCTTTTTTCTTTGAAAAATCAAAGTTAATGCATGAGTTCACTTTGTTTGGCTTTGTTGTGAGGGAAGGAATGGTCTGGCTGCAGAGTTGGTTTTTTTCAGAGAGCACTGAATGGGCATATCAGTCACATTTTTGCTTTTCCTTCTTTGAAGGAAAGATAAAATTAGCTAATGAGTTGTAGGGTTTCTCTCAGCAATGGCCTCTTTACTCTTGTTGTCAAAACCAGCGTAGGCAATATTATCCACAAACCTTATTAAGGAAAAATGTTTTAATGTCCTTTTCTCAGAGACATTACCTGGATCTCTTCAGTGGAGGAAAAACAGCCAAGCTAAATTTGGAATTTCTCTAAATTAAGAAAGATGCTGTCAGAGTCTCTTCTCAAGAGAACCTATGAGGATTTATTCCCAATATATCATGTCCCAGCTGAACCCAGCCTTGGTATCCCATTGGGCTGGAGAAGCTCTTGAACTTACAAAACTTAACACCAATGCTCCAGTGGCACTTGAGTGTGGAGAGAAGAAACAGCCTAATCTGATTTCAAGTAAACCAAACAGTGAACAGAGGTAGGAAAGCTCATCATGATGAAGACAAGAAATGAAGGAAACTCTACTCACCATTTCAGGATCGTGTACAAAGTTCTCAACATTAATGAAAGTAGCTGAATTGAAATACAGTATGCCACTTAAATATTCTACCTGAAATTGGAAAATACCAGGCTATGAGCTGATAACAGGATCAGTTGAAAGACACACTGGGGCAGGAGACCAACTCTTGTTATGCAGACAAGGAAGGACTTGTATCTGAGCTCTGGAAAGCAGTGGGAACTGAGCAGTGGGCTGTGCAGTCAAGTAGATGGCCAAGAAAAATGGAAAGGAGCTGAAAAACAGAAAGGATAAAAATAATCCTTCTAGTAAAGTTACTCATCTCCTAGTCAGGATAGCAAGGCTACTAAGGAGTGGATTTGGAAACAGTGGCAGCAGATATCAAAAAGTCTGGTGTATTTGTAACAAAGGCACACAGATATTCTACTCTGACTTGGCAGTGAATTGTACAGATAAGAAAAGTGCAATCAGAAGTTTTTGAGAGATTTACAAAGTAGAGAGATTATAAAGGAGCTCTCTGTCTAAAGTGTTCATGTGAGTGAAGGAAAGGCAGAGAGGATTTGGAAGTGGATGGAAGTTGTTTATAACACAAGCATTAAAGATAGTATGCTTTTGTTTTGTTGGCATTCAGAAAAGACATCTGAATAACCTGTATCTCCACCAGTTGTTCCAGCAAACTTTCCCAAGGAAGCTGTGTGTGACTGGCCTCTGAAACAACTGCTTGAGTTACAATGCCACGAGTAACATGGAATTGCTGTCTGTTCTTGTTCCCTGGCACGGTCAGCATTTTCACTCAAGTCAGACTGTAGTTGACATGGCTTGTGCTTTCAGCTCTAGGAATCCTCTCTCTGGCCTTTTGAATTGGCCAAGGGACTCCCTGGATAAATACACTTACAGGATTTTGTGTCAAGGGATCTTCTAGTTCTGTTTCAAAAGGTCAGGTTATCTTCAGTTTGGCTGATATCCCTGAACAAAGAAAGAACACAACAGTGAACAAAAATCCCACTTCTCCAAGCCCAAAGGCTGGCTCATATCTGAGGTGCCAGTGTCATTAGGCTTCCAGACTGACACAGCAGCTTAGGAGAAGAGAAAGGATTTTGTGTCCTTGACATGTTTTATGTACCATCAGACCCAGCAGAGCTCACCACTCTGAACCTGCTGTCATTCATTCCCACAGGCACATCTAAGCACCTTGATTTTAAGCTCTAAAGCAATGTATATCCATAACAGGAAAGAGAAAAAAAACCCCAAAAGTCAGAGAAATAAATTCAGAGTCTTAATAAAACAATCAGAAGTACAGCAGAAAGAATAAAGAAACTTTGGAAATGATTTATGGCTGTAATGGATCACTCTCTAGGTCTTTACAGAAAGAAAATATCCAAATTACCTCAGCTTTCATAGTCCTATTCCCAGTGACTGCAGATGAGGAACTTTTTAATGTATGTTTAAGACTAAAAATGGTTATAAAAGATCAGACGCTTTCAAAACTCACTGTGTACCAGGTCTAGTGAGTGTAATGCCAAGAAAAACACATGAAATCTGTTCTGACAGTTTCATAATTTTCCTTTGTTCAAGGAGATCCCAGTGCAATGAAAATGTACAGTAGTGTGCCAGGACTAAAAGAAAGAGTTAGTGGAAAAGACTCAGAGGTAAGGACCACTAGGTGGTTTCTCACTGGCAAAATATATATATATTAAAATATATATATATATATAAATATATATATATATATATATATATAAAAAAAAAGAAGAATTAACTACATTAAGAAATCCCAGGGAGCATGGTTTAGATTAAAGGACACTCTTTTCAACCAGGCCACTGGAAGGTTGATGCAGCACTTCTCATGCAGATGTTTGGAAAGCATTCCATAAATTTTACTTTTGGAGAGGGCTTCTAAAGGCTGTTGCTCCTCCACTGCTCTGTGCCACCT
Organism: Cyanistes caeruleus; assembly: GCF_971803275.1. NCBI lineage: Eukaryota > Metazoa > Chordata > Aves > Passeriformes > Paridae > Cyanistes > Cyanistes caeruleus. The sequence goes on from NC_141705.1 coordinate 78,973,970, forward strand.
CTAATTTATCCTTAGCCTAAAACAGGGAAAAAAAAAAATAGAAACAACAGCTTCTTGTTAAATAGGAGGGGGTCTTTTTAAAGAAAAACAGTAAAACATAAGATGTTATAGTCCAAATCCCATAGATCCTGTATCTATAGTAGGCTGGCAGCTCTCCTTTTACCTACATACAATAAAAATGAACTAAAAGCAAATCTGTCAAAACTCAGCAGGTTTAATGTAGTCCCTTGGTTCATACTGGCTGCATGTGAACAGTGCACAGAGCAATAAATTGCTATACTGAAATCTTGGGAGTTCAGACCTGGTTGTGTGGTTTATCTTTAAAAGTTTGTTTCTATATTATGCTCTGGCTATTGATTTTTAGCAGACAGTGCACCTGGCAGCTGTTCTTCAGCCCAACTCAGATACATTCCAAGCTGGACCGTGTTCCCTTAAAAATTAAGCACACAAAAAGGTTACTTAAGTAAGATCTCAAGTAAGGGAGTTTAGGCCAAATTCTGAACCAATGCTCTGAAGTTCTGTCAATTAGTTTTACAATTTTTCGTTCAATTCTGACTTTCCAATGATGAGGAGCTTTGAGTGTCTTCAAGTCAAAGGGCAAGAGCTCCATATTCTCTCAAACAAAAACAAACCTGCTGAGTGTTGCCAGTTCAGCACTGAGAATGACAACCCTGCTCTACTTATTCCTTTTTATTACATATTTACCTTTTTATTTTCATTACATATTACTTATGTTCTGTCTACTACATTTTCCTGCAGCAGAGGAGAAATGCTCAGTGTTGCTGTTTCCCTGCCTGCTCCCCCTCTCTGACTTCCTGCATTTTTGTGTATCTTTTCTGATTATCTCTCAAAGACTTTCTCATTGTCTTCAAAAGGTGTTACCTCATGGCAATAGCCAAGGAAACAGTTTCTGCTTTGCACATTTCATTGTTGCAAGTGCAAGATGTGATGAGGGATGGCTCTTGTCTTAATGAAAGACAGTGAAGGTTCCATTGACTTCACTGGGGGTCAAAGCTTCACCCTTGGGACCTATTGGAGAAATGGGAAGGAATTTCCATTTTCACAGAGAATTTGCAATCCTTAATTGTGTTGAAACCTCAAATATTTTCTTTGCAGGGCAAAGTTCATCTCTTATTTCAGATGAATGTAGTGGCTGAGCATCATCTGCTGCTGGAAAATCTTTGGAAGTTACTTAAAACTAAGGCATAAAAGAGAAGCAGGGTGGGAAAGGGTTGTTTGCTATCAAACACCAACACAAACCAAGATGGGCTTTTCATCTGTGCCCTTCCCCCTTTTTGTTCACACACTCCTCTTCACCCTCCAGACAGCCTTAGAATACTAATTTTTCTAATCACTTGGAGAATGAAAACTATTATAGAAATCAACTAAAATATTATTTTAAGCCTTGTTTCATGAGACTGGATCCACACTACAAATAAAATCTGGATCCTTCTCAACATTCAAAAAAGTTATTTCCCTATATACCCTATACAACTTATCACTTTCCAATTCAAAGCAAATACTTGAAACCATTCTCAAAAAAGGATGTTTATACAAACTGGCAGGTGGGATTTATGAGGAAAGAGACATTTAACTAAATGTCTATTTGTCTCTTTTCACAGACATTTAGGATTTCTCTTCACATAGCAGCAGATGATGTGGATACACAGAAAGAATCAGTGCAATGATACTGTAACGATAAAGATTTGATTATTAAATGTTATTCTTTGTTGGGGGTTCCACCACTTTCTGAACTTTTAAGGGATTCAATTATCCTCTTTTCCTTGAGGGTAAAATATGCATGTAACCCTCAGTTAGCACTAAGAACAACGAGCAAATCTTCACACATCAGATGTGACTATGTGCTTTTGTCTATCCTAATGGTTTGAGAGAAAAATCTTAATAAATCAACGTGAGATTTTTTTTTATTTTCCTTTTTTTTTCCTTATTCTCTTTCTTACATCTTGTTGTCTTGATTAGATAAAAAATAATAGGGGGCTGTCAATCTGTTTTCTTTTCAGGTCTTCTCTGTCTCTTTCTAAATTAGTTACAGCCTGCTTTTTGTAGCTTTATAGCCAGCCTGACTTAATTTAATTACCATGACTTGTGTGGCTTAAAGATAAATAGTTTTATTCAGCCTGCCTACTTTTGTATAAGTTTTCCCTTTCACACATCTCTCTATATTTTGGCATTCAGAATTCTTGTCCTCTGTTCTTCAGTAGGTTAACACAAGGTTGGTTTATAGCATTGTCCTTATTTTGACAAAAAGGCCTTTGATGCCTTTAGTCCCTGCTTTTCTCTGAGTCTGGGGGCCTTTGTGGGATACAAATGAACACTGACTGGGGCTCAGGAGCATGAGATGGAAAATACAGCCCTGTGTCCATCACCAGGGAGAAATCCTCAGAGCTTGTACTGCCACTATCCAAGATTTTTTCTTATTTTAGGAAAATACTTCAGAAAACAAAGCTTGAGACCGCCCTGACATAAGTGGCTGGAAGATCTCCGGTAGCATAACTCTGTAGCATGAAAATGCCTTCAAGCTGAGAACACAAATGCTTTACACAGAGATGTCCCCTGTGGTTTACACAGATCCCTGAGGTTCATGCCAAGATCACTGACAAATCCTTCTACCACCCTGAAAGGTGTGCAACCAACAACCAGCAACCAGCTTATGAACTCCAAAATCCTACTTAAAACAAGGGATCACCATGTTCCTTCCTCTCTGTCCAAATGGAGAAAGATTGACCAGAAAACCCTGAGTGATACTAAATAGTTTTTAAAAAATCAGATTTTGGTTCTGCTACATTCCTGTAATCACTGCATTTTAACTTTTTTTACATCTCACATATAACACTGGGATGGATGTACAAAGACCATCTCCATATAAATACGTTGTGTTTTGCCTATGAACACTAAATACATTTTGCAGTAGTTTAAAAATAATTCTTTTGAGGCTTACTGCAGTTCTTAATACAAATGTAGATACAAAATTTGAAGTGTCATTTCTTGTATCTGTGTGTTATCTTAATATTGCTTAGAAGAGCCTCAAGCCCTTTTTACAAAAGGCATCTACTTGGGTTTAAAGAGTATATTTGAGGTCATTAGCAAAGAAAATTGCCAGCACTAATTCCCACCTACCACTGGTTTGAAATATATGGTTGAAAAAAGAACAAACTGAAACTTAAAAGGAAACCCAACAATTAATTGTGTTTTATGAATATGTGTGCAAAATCGTTGTTACAATCAAATAAAATGCTGATATGTGCCAGACACCTTGAAGTTGCTCTCCTGTGTCTAATTCTCCTGAGCTGGATTTAAACTCATCTCCCAGCACTTTGCCTCTTCCCACCCTTGTTAACTAACTAACAAAAGCAATTTATACCAGCCACACCATAAGCAAACAGTAAAATAAAAACACTTTTAAGCCTTTGAAAAGCTTCACCCTACTGGACACCTTTACCTATAATCACAATAATGTTCTGTTAAATAAAATCATATACATACAATTCTATCTCAATATATAAAATACTTTGTTTCCAAGTGCAATATTCAAATGCCTTGCTTCAGTATTGTTGGTCTGTTTATCTGATGGCAATATTCCACAGAACTTACATGAAACTAACCTGAATAGCTGTAAAGCTCCCAGGAAGGTGATTTTCTTTGGAACAGATTATGACATTTCTTTAGGCCCAGAAAAAAAACCAAATCCAAACCTTTCATATAAATTTTTCAAGAAATATTGCAATCCTCAGAAAAATCACAGTTGACACATTTTGAGAAAACTCAAAACCTGAGGGCTTGAGGGTGTATTTCTCATACAAACAGCTTCACCTGCAAAGGAATAATTTCGAGACATCCAGTTGGAATGGTGGTTCAACCAGGCTTTCCCATTGTCTTTTTAATACTTAATTAAGTATAATTGGAAGTTTTCCTTGGCTGAACTGCTGTATAACTCACAAATACAAACAGACCAGTGTCTGACAGCTGAGGCAGCTGCTATCCTTGCTTTTAGCCCTACCTGCTTCCCATGTGCCATTGCCTGCATGGAAGGAAAAGATGAGACAGGGAAGCACTTCCTGAAAGGCTCAGGCTCAGTTTATCATGCTAGCTTACACCCACAGTCTGGCAATTAAAAAAAAAAAATTAACACACTGTATAATAAAGAAAGCACCAGGAGTGGATATGAACAGCAGAAACAGATGAACATAAAATAGGACAGGAAATTTGTGTGGGATGTGGAATCTGTGCTGAAGGACTCAAATGAGAGTACCTGGGCTCCTTGAGAAGTTCTGAAAAAGGCAGAATGTTCCTGGCAACAGTGATTGGTCATTTCTGTACTTCTTTCTAGGAAGATGTAAATCTCCATCCTTTATGTGTCCAGAGTATTTTGACTTTAAATGCTTCACAAAAGGCTGCCAGGATGAGAGTACAAGGGTCCTTGACTTCATTTGGTGTCTATAGGTAGTTTCATGTTGTCTAAAAGGAAGAAAAGAGCAACCACGGATGAACTTTAGAAAATATCATTCCTTATTTACATATTTGCCTTGGTTACACCCTGTACAAAAATTATGTCACATTGAGATACAATCAGGGGGGAAAAAAAAAAGCACAGATCAATTCACTGGTCTGAACATGGATCAAACACCAACTGCACTTAGCAAAAGAACACATCTGATCATTACTGCAGCCAGATTCCAGGAAACAAAGGACAGAGTATGGCACAGATTCCACTGCTCTCATCATGCACAGAAAACAGCTGATATTTTGAGGTTCTGAGGTTACAACATGTGGCTCTTCTAAAGAGCAGACTGCAACCTTGTTGAGGGGTTTGTTTTGTTTTCCAGCTGCAACCTGACATCTGACAATCTGACAAATTACATGTGAACATTTGGAAGTCATATTGTTCATCATGCATTACATATAATTGCTTGAACTTTTTACAGTGTGCAGTCATTAAAATGACTTCCACATTAATGGAGCACTTAAGAGAACCCTCACCCACATGTGACCCAGTAAAGAGGAGTAAGTGTCTAACTCTGCAAGCACTTTGTCCTTTAGCAGAGTGATGCACCAGTGCCCTCTTTAAATCAGGGTGATGTTTGCAGTGGGTAGGAAGCAGGCCACCCTGTGATCTACAGACACATAAACATTCACCAGGATAAATTGTTTCTGGCACAGATTTACTTCACTCAAGATTCTCTGAGCAGCAGGGAGACATCTGATATGTAAAACAGTAGGCCCCAGCCAATTAGGCTGATAGATAAGAACCTTTCCTTAATTTGTGCTGTAGGGTTTCTATGTGGTCTGTTCCTTAGATGGTTTCATGTTCCCCTCTGACTTCACTGAAATCCAGTTTTTATCAGCTGGGATAGGAGGAAAAGGAAGGAGGGGACGGAGAGGGGGGAAGGGGAAGGGGAAGGGGAAGGGGAAGGGGAAGGGGAAGGGGAAGGGGAAGGGGAAGGGGAAGGGGAAGGGGAAGGGGAAGGGGAAGGGGAAGGGGAAGGGGAAGGGGAAGGGGAAGGGGAAGGGGAAGGGGAAGGGGAAGGGGAAGGGGAAGGGGAAGGGGAAGGGGAAGGGGAAGGGGAAGGGGTGCTTTCGTAGTTCTATTCCTCAAAAAAACCCAATCTGTGAACAAGGAAAGTAACTATTATCCATGGAAGTGTAACTTTTCAAAGCATCATGGTGGATTCAACCATTAATATCTAACAGCAGCAAGACTCAAGTAGGCTGCTTTGGAAATCTGCCTTACCATAGTTGTGCAGAAAAAGTTCATATAAAAATAGGCAAGAAAATCTCCCCCATCATGAATACCTTGCATTGATTTTTTTATCTGTGCATTACTCCTTCCCAAAGTTAAGAAAAATAAAATTCTTCTAAGCCAACATCTCCAGTGTGACTAGAGACCTGTGGGGAGTGCTAGGTTGTTGAGATGGGAATGTTTTAGTTCATGCTCCAGCTAGAGGAACTTATAAAATTTTAAACTGCTACTTGAATTATTCCACTACATCAGCAAAAGCAGCACCTCACGCTTCTCTCAGTAATAATTTCACAACATGAACCTCAATTTTCATTTATGCCCCTAAAATAATTTCCATGGGGTTTTCCCTTCAATCTTGTGGCTCTGCATTAAAAGAAAAGGCCAGAAAGGCTTCATTCCACTGATGGGAGTGGAATATTCTGAGCGGCAGATGGAACAGATCCTGAAACAACTCGGTCCATGGTAAAGGCAGTCATTCAAGAAAGGTTACAGGAAATATTAGAAAAAATGTTATAGGAAGCAAGAACTACCTTCTCATATACATCTACCTTAAATTAAAAATTGAAAGGCCTGGCAAAAGAAAAAAAAAGAAAGAAAGAAAAAAATTTTACAGTTCTTTTAAGTATAGCATAGAAATCATTTTTGAGGCCTTACAGGAGGGATTTTTTTCTTTCTTCTTCTTGTTAACTTGATTTATTTTAATGTACCCTCAGAAGCTGCAGTCAAACTTCACACAAAAATTACTTCCAACAAAAGAGGTTCATACTTCTGGACAGAAAACAAGAAAGACTCAGATCCAAATTCCTCCTTTACTTCCGTGACCTAGGGCAACTACTGCTGCCTTTTAAAGTCTGCGTGCCTCTCCTGTCCCTGGTGATTGTTATTAATACAGGTTAGGGAAAGTGGTGATAAAGATCAATTCCCAACCTAGAAAAGAAACATTAACTGCTTCTTTCATGTCTTCCATAGCGAGGGAGCAGCTACAGTTTCAAATGATCCCCAGATGTTTACTACTCCTGGAGCTCAAAAGCAGCGTAGGTTTTCTCCAGAGCCATGTTGGGTATTTCTGGTTATCCTGCAGGCTTCAACCCCTTGTCCTCAGAAGAAAATGCAAAGGTCAAAAAGAAAGCCTGTGCAGTGTAGAAGTCCCCAAGGAAAAATATACCAAGGACGGTCTCTTACTATTGCCTCTGCACACTAATGCAAGGAATTCCTGCAGAGATGGGTATGGGAACACTACAAGCTTGACACTTGATCACAGAGAGATTTCATGATTCCAGTAAAAGTAAAATGGCTGGGATCTCTCACAAAAACTATGCTGTTTTTCTGGTGCTTGACAGCAGTGTTTTCCTATTCCTTCTGACTCAGAGCTTGGACACAGAATAGTCCACCTAAATTTGCAAACATGATAGCTAACAGAAAAATGAAAAAAAAAAATTCTCCTTAGATAATACAGGATTAAGAATAATAAGAACAATTATCATTCTACTTCTCTTTCCTTTGCACTTTGTCCTAATTAATCCCTGATGATGTGAAGATTTACCTTTACTAAAACTTAGTCCCACTGGAAGCAATTAATTGTGATAAAAACAGGCACTTTCCAAGAGCTTTAAACAGATTTTTATCTCAAAAGCCCAACAATTTTGTCGTTGTTATAACCAGGTAAGGAAAGACAGAAGAAGAACATGCCATACAGGACATTCAAGTACTTCACCTTCTTGGTCTGCTGTGTTCCTTTCTCCTCTCATCTTCTGAGGAACGTTGGGCAAAAGATTTAGTGCTGCATGAACAGCAGAGATGGAGAAAAAAATACTCCAAACCATGGCAGGATTCAAATCCAATTTCTTACAGCTGCTACAGTGTGTATGAGTTAGAGAATGAAATGAAAACCAAAAGCTTCTGATCCTCATTTCAGGACAATTATTCTGATCGAGCACTCAGGTAACTGAGCTGGGCTCCTCTTTTTAATGAATGAGAAGATGCCAATATGACCTCACTGGATCAGCCCACATGGAAATGAAACATTTACATGTATTGTTACAGTTCATCTTTCATGCCAGATAGGCAGGCCTCAAATTGACTTCTCTGCTCATGTGCAATGATCAGAATTAACTAAGTTGTTCAGTTTCTGCAGGATCACAATCAAAATACTCTCTGAAAGGTATTTTAAACAGAGGATGGAATTATTTGACCCTATTTCCTTTGCTGATAATTGAGAAGGTGGTAGGATGGCCTTGTAGACAAAAACGTGTTCCTGGAGCGAACAGCAGCTTTTGAGTAAGATCACGTTAACGCAGCACAGTTCTCCCAGTCAGTGCCCTGGCTCAACATGAAGCTGCTCTTTATTCTACTGCAAAAATATGAAACATCTATTTCTGAACAGAACAGCACCTAGTTCACATGTGAAACATTTTCATCTGCTAGCATCTAAGTGCTGATGAGTGTTAATAGTCTGTTAATTCTTGGGTACTATTAGCCATAAATTTGTTCAAATTGAACAGAAAATTCACTTACTGAATTACCCCTGACTACATACAATCTTACTTTTATCAAAGTCATGTTACTTACTGATCTATTTCACCCAGCTTATCAAAAACAGGTGGAAAGGATTCTGAAATGCAAACACCACAGCCAGATGTCTTCCAATGTAAAGAGGCCAGTCTTCCTGCTGGGAAAGCTGAAAGAGACAATAAAGTGCATCACTGAATCTCTATTTACCAGGGAAAGGCACATCTATAAGTCTTAAGAAGTAAGTACAAATTGGAATCTCTCTTCCATAGCCCTGAAATGTGAAAGAGACACTAGAACTGTGCTGATAATTTGGTATTGTGCTTTGCTGAGAGAAAATGGTAGAACAGCTCGAAAGCAACTCAATAATTCCCACACTGTTTTTTCCACTTGCAATTCACTTTATTTCAGGTTTTCTTTCACCTTTCTGTTTTAGCACTTTAAGAAATTTTTAACTTACAGGTTAACCCTTTCTTTCCCTCCTTTTTTTGCAATGCAGCAATTGTTTCCCTCCCATTTCACATTGGGGGAAGTTAATTTTCACAATTTGCTATATGGTTATAGAGAAGAAACATGAAAACACATGGAAAATATACATATAACAATTTAAAAGGTATTTTTTTTAACTTTTAGAATTGTAGAACTATTTTCATCTGAAAATCAGTTTCTTTGATAGGGATCCTGCTTCCAAGAGAAATTCTATAGTTAATTAATGAAATTTTTGCTCAAAAATACCAATCAATTATAATTAAACACAGCACCACTTGGTTACTTGCAACATCAAAAATTTCCCAAATCCTCCTGGGGTAAGTAGTCTTAAAAGCAAAAAGGACTTAAGAGTTTACAGAGCTCTTGTGCAGCTAGTGAGGACATCCAGGGAAGCACCACAGAAACAAGTTTCCAGCTGCACACCTCCCTGGGATTATCTGGCCAGTAAAAGTCACAGACAGGGATGCACAGTCCCTTTCTGCCCTGACAGCATTAACACATCCTGGTTCTTTGCAGGGATTAAGATACAAGGACTTCATTCACTCTTCAAAAATACATAAAAGCACACCTTAACTGGCCATGACAAGAATGAGACTTAACTGCATGCACAGAATTCAAAGGGGATTTAGAGACTGCCCAGAAATGGACCAGTTGTTGAAAAAGCATCCTTCTGTTTGCCCATCACCAGGAAAGGTAGTTACAACTCTAAGATACCAAACTGTGCAGACTGTGGGGCTTCTTAAATATTCTCTCATGTCCAAGATTATTCCTGTATCATTTTTAGGTGTTATTTTTGTATAGATTAGCTTGTGTTTTCCATCTGAATTCTCAATGAGACTGCAGCAGCAGTGTGACCTCGACCTTTTTATTTTCCTTCCTTTTTAATTTTTTTTTTATTACTTAGCACAGATTTTAAGATAGGAAATGAAGACAATCCCTAGTGGTGCACACTTTAGCTGGGATATAGTTCCCCTAAAGTCAGCCAGAGAGCCCACTTCCTCAAAGTGAAATAATCCTTAGGGTAAATATCCCAGGATCTGTAAAATCCATGGTTTTTAAAATTCATCTCCTTTACTCCATGAAAGAAGGCTATGAGGATTATGCATCTGGGAAGTTACAAAGAGCACTCTACTATAGGTAGTTAAACAGCCCAAACTCTTCCCTCCTGCAGCCTACAAAAGCAGTGGGCTTCACCTGCAGCATCAGCTGGGGAACTGGGGAGCAGATTCTGGGGACACTTCATGCAGCAGGACAGAATTCAATAACAGCCTTTAGCAGTCAAGTGACACCTCGTGCCTTTGAAACACTGAGGTTTGCTGGCACAGTCTTACTGCTTCCATTTGGGCACACACAGTGGCAGAGGAGCTGAGCCCACAAATGGCTCCACTGTGTGACCCAACCACCCAGCTGCCCCTCGAATACAAACTGGGGACAAGTGTAGACACTGTCCTGAGACAAACCAAAACCAGCTCAAACAGGTGGACCAAAGCTCAGTTGTAATATGCTCCCTTTCCACCTTCCCCACATTTCCTGTTCTTCAGCATCCATTGAAGCCTTAAGGATGAAGGACACAGTTTAAGAGTGAAGAATTAGGTTTTGTGTCCTTTAGAAGAGATGCAAATGGGAGAGCTGACTGCTTGCAGGCAGATACATTTTTATTTCATCTGTGATAACTGCATCTCACCAAACAACACCTGATTTAACAACCTCCTTAAAATGTACAGATTTCTGAAATAGGGATCAGGAAGAGCTGAAAGAGCACATTATTGTTTCTGTTTCATTCTTCCTGCAATGCTCTGGACGCAAAGCCTCTTCCCTGCGCTTCAGCACGCTCTCTTACAAGGTGAAGATTTGACTTTCCTAAAATATTGTTCACCTCTGAAGCTGACCAGGAATGAAGGAATGAAGCCCTGTCTGGTGGAATCTGCAGATGAAGTCAGTGTGGCCAATGGCCACAAGGACACAACCTGTGCCCTGCACAAGTACAGTCAGCCAGAACAGCGAGCCAATTGGGTAAACAGGAAAATGTGGTGCAGATGGGCAAGAGGATTGCAAAATAAAATACACAGGCTTTAACAGGAAGCAGAAAAGCAGAAAGCTTAGCTTGTCCTTACACAATTCAAGCTACATTTGCTTTCAACTAATAGTGATCTCCACTGACCGCATTTTACATGAAATTGGAGAATAATCAGGTTTTTTATGTTAGAAATGAATACATCAAGTGTTTTGCAGGACCTCATACAATCTACTGTAACACTCTTGGCTTACTGAACACTTTGAAACACAAACTGAGCATTTCAGCAGAAGTTAACCCAGCTCAAGAGTCCTTGAAATCGGCTTTTATTCATCACCCATAGATTATCTACTCTCATGACTACTCCTCCTTTTCTGCACTATTATTATTATTATTCATGATTTGGCAGCAGCCAAGAAATTCCTCTGGGTTTCAGTGATGAAGTGCCTCATTTGGACTAATTGTTTCATTTACTGTAAAAGAACAAAGAAATATATCAAAGCACATTTACTCTTTTGAGGCCACTTTTGGATATCTGTTGCCAATCATTAAGATTTTTGGAACTGAACACTGAAGACGGAAACTTCCAAAAGTATTTTAAGTCAGAGCAGCACACGGGAGACAAGGTGAAAAGAGCATCAAAGCTGTTGCATTTCACCTGGATGTCACTGATTTTTCCAGATTGCCTTGGCAGATCTCACATACTGACACAGGTTGTACATCTTGGGTTGCAAGAATGTGGTTCAGGTTAAGCATACTCTGTTTGGCACCCCCCAAAAATTGAAAATCATTCTTTTAATGTGTACTTTTCCAGGGCTGTGCCTGGATTGGTATCCATTTACACTGACTGCTCTCCAGTTTCCCACCCCAGTGCCTGTGTGGCTAACAAATTAAAGCTTTAGTACCCAGAGAATGTAATGTAATCTTTTTATTGCAAATTTTTATGGCATTACTTCCTTACTATATCAGTACTCAAGAACAATGTTTAGAGCCATTTGAATTCAACAATTTGCATCTTTCTGGAGACTACACAGTTGTTAAGGGAATACAAAATAGACCTCTGTCATTCTTTAAGCTGAGCTTCTTGTCTCACTGGCAAGCCACCTGGGATGCTAATTCTGTGATATATTATAAGCTTTTGTGCAAGAATGAAGCGAGTTTGTTAACTGCTACTGATTATTAACCATGAGACAAGTAGAAAAAATAAATTTTCACCCTTTTAGTATTTACCAAATTTATGACTTATTTGCTGTCTGTCAAACTGATATTTAAAACCAGAGGACACTTGAATTTTAAATGGCATTATTCTGAGAATTTGCCTGTTACAATAACGAGCAGATGAGTTCATTTGGCATTTTTCTTGCAGATCATAAAATAAAGAGTATTCTGTCCCTGGGCTTAGTTGTATAAATATTGCTCTTTACCTTGAAGCCAAACAGATTATAATTTTTCCCTTAATACTTGAAGAAACCTGAGGAAAAGCCTTCATATTGTCAGCTCTGTTTTCTCCTGGGAATTCACAAAGTATCCTTCACAAACCACCCAGGCTGTAAAAAAGACTGGAGCTCCAGCTCATGGTGCATGGAGCAAAGGGGATTTTGACACTCTAAGGTAACTGCAATGGAGTTGTGCAAGCTCTCTCCAGTGCCCACAAGAGCAGGTGAGGTGAGTCCCTGTCTTGCAAGGGTTAAGAAACAACAACAAAAAGCTGATACTGAGAATGGCAGAACCAAAATGAGATTCAAGTACTTAAGGATAAAATCATCATTCCATCAGCAGCCTAGCATTCTAGGCTTCTCCCTGATTCTAGGCCTGCTAGCCAATCTAAAGATTTCTCCACAGGGCAGGAAAAAGATTATTGAGCACATAAATCATCATCTGCCCCCAGAGTACGCCCCAAAGTCTATTTATTGCAAAGGGAGTCCTGTGAAGGCAGATCCTATAACACCATGATTTCAAAAGGTATTTACCAAAAGCCCATGGCTGAAGTCCAGGAGTGCAGTTCAAGGCCACATGCACAGGCACCTGACAGGCACTGCATTCCCCATGCCAAGCAATCCATCCAGAGGAGCGAGCTCTTGCTCCAAAACAACATCTTTGCAACCTGGTAACCTCTTCCCCCACATCCCTCCATCTGTCCTCCCTTCTCCCATTTCATATTGCCAGAGGCAAGGAAATATTCCACTTTTCACTGTAACTTCTCTAGCTTTATGATTTCCCCCAGCTTCCTATCATCAGGTTTTCTCAAGGCAACTCCCTCAGATCAACCACCATTTTCTGACCAAGAAAGAGCCTGAGGCTCTAGTAAAACATGCTTGTCCTATCTCAAAACCTTGCTGAGCACAGGCTTCTGCTTTTATTTATTATTCCCATTACTCCAAGAGTTTCAGGCAAGTAATTTCTAGTACTCTGCTACCCTTTGTGCAACTTTTGCTCCAAGTCAAGAGGTTTTGTTTCTTTACCAATTTTAGACTCTCCTTAAGCCTCTGGTTTTTTGTCTTTCCAGGCAAATTAATAGATTCCCCTCACTAGAGTTTGTCAGTATTTTTGTTTTCCTTTTTTTTGTGTCTTTTGTACAGCCTAATGTAACTTTTTCTAAAAAATTCTTTTTCATTTCTTTTTTCTCTCTCTGATTCTGCTGCATTTCTGTATTTTTCTTTCCTCCTGGATTTCTCAGTCTCCTCTGAGCTGAGCTCCTTGGGGATGCTCCTTCACGGGAATCCCTTTTATCACAGTCCTCTGGGTCAGGACAAAAACTCCAAAGCCTGTTAGGATCTTGTTTCTCGTGTTTATTAGGATGTTATCACAAAACTTGGCAGGTGTCTCCAGACCTTCTGCACAAGTTCAATTCACTGCAATCTGGCTCATTTTCTTCTGATGGTACAGAATGGCCTTGTAGCTCACTTTGTGGCTCACTTTGGCTTTGAAAGCACAAAATGGCCCTGAACCAAGCAGTTCTTTTATCTTTACACTCATTCTTATCCAATTAACAATAGACATGTATATTATTTTTCTTAATGACCCAATGACCCATCACCTGTGTGCTGCACTGTGGCATTTTCTGTCCAACCACTATTACCCAAAAACTTCTAGGAGAAGAACATGAAGAAGAAAGAAGGAAAAGAAACAACACCCTAAATCCTCTATTTTGTCTTCTGCTTTCTAAACTAACTTCAACTCTAAATTTTAACTTTTTCACCCAGTTACTTAAGAAAACTCTCTAATCTACACACTCACACTTTCAGCTTTTCTAACTTTAACAGTTGTTTGCTCATGAATTCCATGTTGTATGAGGTAAAGGGGCCTCCTTGGAGACACTGCCTGTCACGTTCAGTTTTACATTTGGCCTTGTTATTGACAATGAATGTTGGCTACTTGTGGAAAGTGGGGACATAATTCTCACCATAAAACATTTACCAGAGTAAACTCAACCCTGCAAACAAATTGATGCATACAAGGGGAACAGTATAAAAGCTACCAGCAGGGCACAGGTTTATTTTATGCAGATGTACAGTTTGCATATTATGGGACTCAACAGCACTCAAGTTTCCAATAACTTCTCTTTTTTGCTTGACCAATTTTGTTCGTTACTTATAGGTCCCTGCAGAATTCTGAGCTGTTATTACAAACATATACATTACAGAAGGAACACGGCCTGACATTCATTGCTGTTTAATAAGGTTTTCATCAGCTGCTTTTACTGACATTTTTCATTTCTCTTAAGCCCTGCTTCTAATGTCTCAGTCTTCATTTGATACCATGAAACAAAAGGAGTGGAATATTACACGGAATGTGTTTGTGGCTGAATATCAAAAGAATCACCCAATGCACTTGAAGCATGAAGGCTCTGTAGGCAATTTCCATTCCTGTTTGCATATGCAATCTAGACTGGAAATGCCTTCCTCTTTCCCTACATCAGATCAACCCCATAAAAAAAATAAAAAAAATCTCAAAGAATTGAAAAGAACACTGAGATACACATCTAACATTCAAAAATAAGCATGCCTGTTTGCATCAAGAATTTGGTGAAATTTTCCAAGAACTGCACTTGTGAAACTGTCCACCTCAAGCTGATGTTCAAAAATCACCCATCTCAAAGAATATGAGCCAAAGCAAAGTTTCCCTTTATCACTGAGGAGTGATTGTGAAGTTCTAAACTTTAATTATTTGAGCTAATAAAGTTGGCAAAAAGAGGAAGCAGTTTTCTATCTTACCAAGATGCCAATAAAGGGAGGGTTTGATGGCTAATTAAGGTCCATTAGGATCCGAGGCAAGTTTCTTCTGGCTCAAGGGCACAGCTCTGGCTCATACAAGCACATTTTAGGTGGGGCTAGAGTTACAAAAGAGGGGTCTGTGCCCAAAATCAAATTGTTTGTTATGACCCAATCATAAAAACCTAAAAAAAATAGAAGGGAAAAGCCCTGCTAATATTCTTAACTCATAGGTCAATACTAGTGGTGTCTCTACATCCCTGTCATCCAAGCTTTCCCAGCAGAAAAGAGGTTGAAAGAAGATCCAGTGCATTTTTTCTAGATATTTTTCTACTTTGGTGGGGTGTAACTCTTCAACATGAGACACCTCATGATATGAAGAGGTGAAAGAGAGTGAAGCTTCACAGCCTGTGGTTAAGAGGTGAAAAGGAAGTCTTCCTATGGATGCAATCCTTCTGTGATTACACTTCTGTTCACTTCAGTGGATTTCTATCAATGGCCATTCTTATTACACCTCTCTTTTCCTTAGCTCACAGCTTAGCTCTGCTGCATGGGGTTGGCTTTGTCCCAGCTACACTTTACCTCCAGCAGCTGTGATGGATGAAGGACTCAGACACACAGCCCCCTTTCCTGAATTTGGGACACGCTACAACATTCTGGACAAATATGGTTTCTTTTTTGGATCCCCATAAAGATCAGCAGGCACCATGAAACCTGAGCTGCTTTTGCTCAGCTCTGATACCCAGCACTGCCAGAAGAGGGTTATGCTGAAGTGTCCTGGACAGCTTTACAGATTGAAAATGCCAGTGTCACCACATCTCAGAAGAATTTCAGAAGCTGACTGCTGATACAATAAATCTGAAGATATATCTAACAACAGCGCAGAACAAAAAAAAAAAAAAAAGCTGTGAAGGGCAGGGAGGAAGCTGTGAGAAAAAAATACCAGGTAGGCTAAGAAGTTTGGAGTTGGTGTTAAGTATTAGAAACATTGCCTAATTGCTTTACCAAGACCTCTGCATTCATAGGTCATGCAGGATGCTCCAGAGAGTCTGTCGGCCAAAACAATTCCCCAAGGCCCTGATACCTCCAACCTGGCAAGTAACCCTGCTGCTTACAGATATTCCTTTTAACATCTGGGGTGATGGTGGTGCTGTCCATACAAATACCCACCAGACTTCCTAAATCACACCCAGTGGCACATCATTGCTTTGGGGCCCAGTACCAGTGTGTAATCAGAAATAAGTGCAGCTGGGAAAATATCCATCACTCAACAATCCAACTAGATTGTCACAAAGAGATGATTAAAACAAGGCCCAGATTCCTGCTTTGATGGTCACTTACTCAGGGAAGGAACATTTCTGAGCCTCTTTAGCCTTTGTTAATATAGGTATTAACAGTTAGACCCCAGATTTTATCTGCCTATAAAATGGAGCTCACATAGTTTCTAGGAGTGTCCAGTGATGGTATTTGATGTCACTTTGCTCATTTGTCAGAAGGAGCAGTAATTTTGTTATTGAATTTTAATTTGCCATGGCATCTGTGTAAGACTGTGCCAATTGCCAGGTTTTGTAAATGTGCTAAGACAGTTCTGCTCCTACAGTCAGGTCCAAGTCTTATTAAAATTAAGTGGGTATTTTGAGCATGCTTTGAGTCACCTCTGATTATTTTAAGCTTTTGTTTGTATCACCAGACAAAAACACCCTCTTAACCTAAAAATAGTCAAGAAATATATAATAATTACTTTTTAAAAACCTGCAATTTACAGTGACATTTAACAATTTTACAGAGCTACAATTTGACAAGTATGTAATTACATCTGACCAGTGATAATCACAGACACAAATAAAATAAGGCACATTGAGGCTGACCTTCCTTAATTGAACTTCACAATTAATTATCCTTTTTCTGTATATTATTTACAATCAAGAAATGATCTGTAATCAATTCTATGATTCTATCCTATTTTTCTAAATGTTTCTTAGTTGTTTAGTCTGAAGGGACTGCTCACTTCTCATCACCTCCACTCCTGCCACGAAGCACAGTCCATAACCAGGTGGGAAACCTGGGAGATCTGAGATGGTTTCAGCCCCCTGGACTTCAGACCATGGCTCCCATCTCTTGTGATGAGAATGACAACACTAAGCTTTCCCCTTTAGCTCATGTAGAAACAATGGATGTGGTTCAAGCCTGAAAACAGTGAAATATATACAAATATATAGCTAAATATATAAAAAGTGCTACCTACAATTCCATGGGAACAGTTATTAAGGCAAGCTATGATAGAACGCTTATCTCCAAGAAGAACTTCCACTTCTAATGGAGAAGCATAACCTGCCTCCCTAATTTGTTTTCCCCACAGAGCTTAGTTTTCCACCCCCAGCTTTATTTTAGCAATTAATGAAGTCATTATAAGTCTTTCTATTGATTTCAGTAGCCTCCCATAGAAGACTCCAGCCCTGCCTCTGGCAGCTGCTTTCAGTTCTAGTGGCTAAAAGGAATTTGTTAGTTGTGCAGCATTACATATTAATTTATACCACCAGGTCTGACAGTCTGCCTGGGAGGCAGAAAGGCTGTAATTTAATATTTGAAGGTATATTATGTTCATTAAGTGATATGTGTACATTACCTGACTGTAGACATTAACAGAAATTAATTTTCACGTAAAAGAGCACAGTATAAAGTAATGAGAAATAAAGGAATGCTGGTAAACCACACAGTAACAAAATATTCTCACATCCACAGGTGCCCCCTGAGAATTGTTACCTCATGCCCTGCCTGATACAAGTCCACCAACAGTGGGTTTTGCTGTCCGAGGTGACTCACCTGGAATTAGCTAAGGCTTCCAAGTGAAGCCAAGAAATGTTAACATTTTAAAGAGCTCAGTGATACAATAAATCCTTATACTGGATTTACAGTATTGGCATCACATTTATCTTCAGTATCTGTGATGTTTTTCCACATGAGGTATGAAAAGTGACTGAAAGGTTACAATTGTACCCTAGAACATGCCTATACCACAACTAAAACCTCTTTCTCCTCCTCTAATCCCAAAACTAAAATGACTTTGTCTTCTGTATCGATCCACCAATACCTCATGATCATCATGAGATATTAAAATTATATTCTGTAATAAGCAAATTGCCACACCACATTCAAAAAAACCTACTGAAATGACACAAAAGTAAATGCAAGAACAGAAGATTCTTATAAATTATAACTATAATATAAATTATATTATAATATTATATAAAATGATAAATATTATAAATTATAAATAGATTGCCATTCCTATCGGATATCAAACATCTGACTTTTTCACAGCATGTTTATTCCTTCTTTGGTATATGCCCCTTAGGATAGATGAATTCTTATGGCAGCAAGTTCTGTAAAAATTTGCACGCCATAAATTTAGGCAAAAAAGCACCGGAAAAGATGCCTGGGCCTAAAATCTATTGAAACACAAAGGAATATTTAGATGCTTTGGATCAGTACATGAGTGAAAACCACCTTTTGTAAATAAACATGTGAGAAAAATAATGTCATGAGAAAGAAAATAGGAATATCCTGTGATTCATTTCCTTCCTTATATTATTCACCTTCCACATTATATATATGTAATCTACATAGACATATGTATACATCCAGAACCTTTTCTGCAAGAGGCACTTCATATTGAGAACTGAGACATCACAGCTTTCTCAGCATCCTTCACACTCTTCCCTGTTTTGCTATTGCCTCCAAGAACCTATTTCTGTCCATTTTTATGAGACCAACTGATCCAAATGCACCTCTTGCTAACACTACATATTTACAAATGCATTGTAGTGATTCTGAAATTCCTGATTCCTCTTTGACTGAGATCCAGAGTTTCCAATGGCATGTCTACATTCTCACATCAGAAGAAGAGACTTCTCCTTGGATCTACTTAGGCTTCATGTATCAAAAGCAAACATCTGGCAGTGCCCTGGAAATTGTATTCCACCTTACAAGTATGAAATGGGTTTTTCTACAATGTCAGTGGGAACTCACATTTTTAACAGCTTTGTGCTCCACTGGCCCTCAAGAAGAAAGTGTCCAGGTTTTGGCAATAAGTACAATTAATATATATTCCCTAATTATGATTTCCATAATTCCTGAAATAATACACCTCAGTGTAGGCTTATAAGCATGTGCCATAGAAAGCATTTAACCTGCACCTGTGTTATTTATCATCCACATGACTGAATGCATGGAACAGAGGAGCACCAATGAAAAACTACTAAACAAACAACCCTCTAACCATCTACATGTATAATTATTCACATTATAATAACTTTATGCCAACTTACACACTGCCATTCTTACACAAGTCTTCAAATCCCTGCATGTGGGTTCTGAAGATTCTCTGACCCTCACAGGCAATTTTATTATGCAGTGAGAATTTTCCGAACTTCTCCTCAAAGTAAAACTATAAAATCAAACAGAATAACAGAAGCAAAAGTCAGTAGAACACTAAGACTAGAGTCTAAATATTACAGAATTATTTCCACTTTTCCCTGGATGTTTTTGTTTGGAGGTTTTTTTTATTATTATTATTTGAAGATATTTCAGCTGGTGTAAATTAGAATTTATCCTTCTCAGTCTGAAGCAGAACAAGACATTACCTACTCAACAACAACAACTTGAGTTGTTGTAAACAGCAACTAAGAAGGCTCTCCAATGTCAGGGTTTATCTGCCGGTTATCATGGAGAGCTGTGATGCTGATGGAATGTGAGTGCAGATCCTGCCACTTTGACCACATTGCCTTCCCAAACCTTGTCCCAAATGGAAACAAAAACCAGTTGTGACATCAGAAACCTGATTAATTGAGAGTGGCATTCTGAGCCTGCTGCTGCTGACCCAATGACTGGGAGCTGCCCTGGAGGTTTAAAGTCTCGTGTCCTTCCCAGGGTGGCAGTCACAGATACAACAAACCCGTCCAGTTAAATTACATTAGCCTGCTACTGTTTACAACTGTGGGCATCACACAGGGCCTGCCCATTGTTTGGCACAGACAAGCACAATCAGCCCTGGCATCTGAAGCTGCTGAGGGATTGCCAGCCCCTGGTGCAGATGGTGGCAGCTCGACAGCGCTAATTACCGATGACATTAATGATGAGGTAACCTGTCTCTCTTCAGCTAATAAACAGATGGAATATGTTTCCTATTAATTTTTTTTTCCCAGATAACAAATTGTTTCTTAGATAACAAATTGTAGCTTTAATGATGGAGAGCAACAAAACCAAATTATCTGTTCTTTGGAAAAATTTGTTTTCCGCTAATTGCTCTAAACAATCAATAAGAGAATTACAACTGGCATCCCCCACTGAGAACAGAAGCAGAGGAGTCAAAGTCAATTAGCTTCCTGCAGCACGATGCACTCAGATGGAAAGTCATTACAATAGAGTGTAAAAGTCAAACTACAAAGTGTGCAGCTTCAGGAACAAAGCAGGCTCAGATACAAAGTCTAACAGAGGGCTTTTGGTAACTGAATTGTTCATGTGCCACTGCAGTTTCCAGTTTTCCTTTAGATGCTTCCAAGAAAGGACAAAAGACAAGGTAAGAGGGCATCCTTGGATTGTGGGAGCCCAGGAAGGCTGTAAGCTTTCAGAAGTCATGACCAAGAACCATCTATTCTACAGAATAAAAGGAGCAGATAATCAGCTCTGTTTTCTGTCTCAGAACAAAAATAATAAATGTGGAAAAGCCAAGAACTCGGTGGGGGCCAGTGAAATATTCTACAGGTGGCAGTGTTAGCTTTACAGGTGGACTCAGTGATGTTAGAGGTCTTTTCCAACCTAAATGATTCTAGGACCACCCATACCAGGAAAAAATTCAAGCATGTAAGACTGACCAGTTCTGCTGGAATGAGTTCTCACTGTTGTTTTATTTCATTTGCCTCAAAAGCCTGGAGTTTTAGATGTACTTTTACTTTTTAGACATGATTCACACATTATTCGGTAGTTCTAGTGCATTCAATTAGAAAGTAACATTTTAACTCACTTTGTGCTGGACATAACTCACCTTGTATATTGGAAGACTGAAGTCCCCAATATTTTACAGTAACTCCTTGTACACTACAGTGAAAAACCTTATATTTTGCCCTTGAAAACTGAAATCATAGAGGTCTACATGAGCCCCTGACTGATTTAATTTCTCTGCTGGGCTGAGTTCCTCACTACTAGTAAGGAGTGGCTCTGGCACAAGCTGCTCCAATGACAGCATTTGTCTCCCCCAGGCCTTTCCATCAGGACACTTCCCTGCACAATTTCTCTACAGCAACATCTTTAATTTTATACAGGGTAAAAATTGCTGGCCACCCAAGATCTTAATTAACTGGGCAATCTTTTCAGCAGTGAGGTAATGCTGTATTTGAAAACACATTATCTCCTCACTTTATGCAGTGGCACACAAAGGAGTCCACTCACTTTTTCATGCACATACAATTGCAAAGGCATCAAAAAATTCTGTTTAAGGCCACCTACCACTCCTTTTCCAAGAGTTATCAGAAACAACACAGCCAGCCTATTGAGAAGTGAATAACAATGAATGGCTGTTCAGGGCTAGGAAAGGTTTACACACATCCTCACAGCTCCCCTTATTCAGAGCTGGTAAATAAGGACAGCGTACAAGCCCTACAGCCACTCATTCAGCACCGTGTTGTGACTCCCCCTGTTTATTTCCCCTTGCCTTAAGCAAGTCAAGTCAAGTTCTTTTTTTGGCCACTATATATAAAACTGGTGTGTGTGACCTCAGTACAAAGCATTACATACCTTGTACAAATCAGATAGTACAGTCTGTTGACCATCAAATTCCTTGACTGGGCTTATGGTGCTTTGTCTACACACTGATGACTAATTAAGTTTTGTTGAAAGAGAAAACAAACATTTTGTTTTGTTTTGTTGCAAAACACTACTAATTCAGTGGCTATTCTGCTGCAAAGCAGAAAAGGAATGAAAAAAAATTACCATATTTAACAGTTCTCAGCTCTTCTCCTTGGCCAGGATTCTTGTGGAAGGAAGGCAACATTCCTCCACGGCTGTATGCATAACAACAGTTAAGCCACCTGTAGAATATGGTCTATTTTCCTCTGCAAAAGAGAGCATGTGGTGCTTGGAACGGAAACTTGATACAGGAGGAAACATCTCTCATATAGATTCTTGTTTACAAAGCCACTGACAAAATTTTAAATATTGCTCCGAATGCCTTGCTTACTTTTCCAGCAGAAATGTTTTTTTCCTGTGCTAACACAAGACAGATTTCCATGGAATGCCGGCTGAGTGCTAACATTTGCTCTTTACAACATATCCCTCTACAGATGAGACCAAATTCTGCTTTCATTCTCATTTTGGCAACTACTGTATAAGTAATTAGTTGCACTGTGTCGTTCTAAATCACAAGTTTTGCTTATAATTTTTAGCATTTATCTCATGTTAGCTTTTCTTCCTTAACGCTGGAATCTTCATATTTTATTTACAGATACACAGAGCGGGTATCCAACAAAACTTACATCAGTTCTCACTGTGCAACTTTTGCTCTTCCTTCACACACCTGAAGTGGTTACACAAATGAAAGGAAATCTTCCCTCACACTTTTTGCTTATCTGGGTCACCTGAAATGTGCTGTGCAAAATGCAATTCCTGCAAGGAGAACCCCAGTTCATCCCTCTTCCTGCACTCTGCTTCACACTTGGCTATGCACACAATGTGGTAATTGCTTTTGCTTGACTTGTTCAAACAGCCATTTGTGATGATGTGACAGCCAGGGCACTAATATATTTATGCCCTTTGTAATCGGCCGGCACTGCTTGCAATTAGGTGCAAAGTTAATTAAGTGCAATACATCTAATAACTGCCTGCCAGGAACTGTAAAGTCTGATTTAGCGCATGAACTGTCAAGGTGTCAGAACAGTGCTAAAAAATAAGTTGCTAACAGAGAAACAATCCTGCCACAAACCACAGAAAGGCGCAGTGACAGTGAGTGAGCTGAGGAAAGGAAAAGCCAAGTCAAAACTCATGATTTCCAACAATGGGACATGACCCACCTGCATGCTGATAAGTTGTATCATGCTTAATGGAGCGATAAATTGAAGTATTCTTTTATTTACCAGCCACTGTCTTCTCTTATCGACAACCCTTCCTTCAAGAGCTATAGAAATATGGCACAGAACTTTTTAAAGTCTGGAAATAATAGTAAAAGAACAGATTCTATTTTTTAATAATGCATAAAAAGGGTTATAAGAGGATCTCATTTCATGTTCACAGAACTAGTTTTGTCTGTTTCTTTTACTGCACAAAACACAGCTTTTCTTCTACTGAACCTAAGAGAATAATATTTCATATTCTTCTTCTTCCTTTAACTTTGATTTGCTCACAGGTTCCCTACACCTCCATCACCATTTGGTATGATCTGCAAAATGTTCTTTTCCTCACATTAAGCATTCAGGAAGAATTCAGCTGCAGAAGAAAAGTGTAGCTAGTCAGCAGGGGCAGAAATAAAAAGCCAGCAAGCAAATGACACAAATTCTCGACAGAGAATAATGCAGGACGAGCTGTACATCAGGTCAGAAGTTCCAGGGAGCACAACTGATGAGCTGCACATGTGCCACAGCAGCACAAGGTACCTACCTACAGAGCTCAGTAATGATTTGATTATTAACACACACATAGATGGATGAAGCTCACAAAATTTCCTGTAAGATAGGAAGAAGGACAGCATGGGCAATGTTCTGAAACTTTTTTAGGCCAGCAGATGCAAATAAATTGATGGAATTTGTACTTGCAGAGGATAGCTCAAAACCTGCAGAGACCACCTAAGTCCAAGGACAACATTTCTACCTCTAAAGCAGTCCCCAGTTAAGCTCTCTTTTTAAAATACTTGACAGAAATCCATGTCAGAGAAGTCAGTCTTGGTGGTTTGTTATTATTAACTGATATCTGATCAGGGAAATTATGGCTCTGGATTGACATGAAATTAATAATGCTTGTTGTGTGGTGCCCAGTGACAAAGGTAAATGCTAATAGCTCTGAATTCCTAATGAATGCTAAAGTACTCTTCTGAGCTTTGATTAGTGCTTGTGTTGTGCAATTATGCTCTTCTAAAATTGCTGTGAATTACCATCATGATATTATTATTCTCATATTTTCTATTCCTCTGAAATTCTCAAAATTTCCTGCAGCTAAAAATGGATTTCATTTGCATTATCACAAGCTTTGCTTGTTTAATGAAAAATAATTCCATGCAGACTCTCATGTTAAATTGTCCATTTAAAATTTTCCTGTTATCTAGATTATGTTGAAGTGTCCTTTCTTTCATTTATCATTTGCCTCTATTATCACAGTCACTGCCCTCACTTCATGCTACATTTCAGAGAGAAAGAAAAAATGAAAGACATTTTTACTCATATCTTTTGCCTGGAAGCCCTTTCCTCTGCATGTTCTCCCTTTTCCCTAAAATTCCTTATTTGGAAAGCTTAAAATGAAAAGGAAAAAAAAATAAAAAAAAATAAAAGAAAAAGCTTACTTGTCAGGTAAATGTGGTGGCTATGTTAAAAATCCAATTTTGTTGGTTTTTGATTGCACTAGGGTCTGCAGAAGACTTGCATGCCAAAGTGAGTACAGTACCAGAACCAGCAAAATCCACTCAACAGCCAAATTGCAAACACTGTGGGAAATGTGGGTTTGTAAGAGCATGAAGGAGCCTTGGACGTGTTGAGTTTAATAATTTTAAAAAAACACCACACAGACATGTCCTTCAAAATTTAAAAGTATGAAAGTGTCCCACAATATAAAGAAGTCATCTGATATTTGAAATATCTCTTCCTACATCTATCACCGCTGCATGAAGTATGTGTATGTTTAAGTAGGTGGACAAAAGGAGATAGAAATAGCATCTGTACTTCAAAATTTAACCCACATTAACTTTTCCTTGGTTTACATTTCATTTCTATTCTATTTCATGTTCTATTCATATTCTATTAATTTCATTTCTATTACAACAAAAATGGAAACATCTTTTGACCTTTGCACAGTTTTGATAGTTTCAAGAACTGATATTTATTTTTTTCAGTCTCTCACCATCATTTTGCTGCCTGCAAATTAAAAGCATTCATTGCAATATTTCTACTAAGAGTGAATCGGTTATTTTTCAAGTAGATTATGAGCAATTTTCTGATGTATTGAGAAATGATGGACTAGAAGATAGCCTAGATAACTAAATTTATATTGTGTTTCAGTACATACACAATATTTACTTCTTTTTGTCTCTCTTACTTCTTTCCAACTGCTTCCATTTTCACCTCATATATGCATCTGATTTTCCTCTCACATACACACAATTCTCCTTCACAAAGTGTTAATAGAACACGTGTGGTCACGATTTCACACTTGCAATATTCAAATAGCTTCCAAGTTAGTCAGAGGAAGTTTGACTGTGTCCATATGTACATTTCAACAGATGAAAGCCTGGATCAGATGAAGGAAAACAATCTTTTTTAAAAAACAAAACAAAACAAAAAAATCTTATATGAGGTTATTTATGCCTTAATGATTTTAAAAAAAATATTCACCATGGATAAAAACAAATGGAAATACTTCATCTCTAACTTTATCATGATGTGGGGAAAATTGAGCCCACATTGAGCATCTGCAGATTACATCTTTCAAGGCTGCACCAGGAGGATTTTGTAAGGACAGCTATAGAATGTGGGGTGTCAAAGCAGGGATGTGCACTCCTGAAACCATGGCTTCTTTTCCTCTGTCTGTCAGCATCACCAGCCTGTTCCCATCGCTTCCTACATGGATCACCATCCCAGTGAGCTGTGTAGATGTCCTGATGGTGATGCACCATCATCTCTGACCCTGCCATAAATCCCAGTTCTGTGTCCAAGGCAACAGGCATGGCCCTGACACTGATCTCTTGCACACTCAAGTCACACTGAATTAAGCAGGGCTGTTATTTTTAGGTACCCCACACAAGGTGGATCAAGACAGGGATCAGGGATGGGGCACTGCCCTTGCCAGTGAGCCAACCTTGTGCAACTGGAGCCACAGTAAATGGAAATTATTAGAGAAGCTCCCAGCCACACTTCATGGAAACTTCCACTCTGCCACCCACATGGTCACTGCCCAGTCTTACCCTTTATGTGGGAGGGTCAGCACAGACTCTGCTCACTTCAAAATGTTTCTTTCATATTAGAGATCAGCTTCAAGGGCCTAGGAGAGGAGCTAATCCTACACACATGTGTCTCTGGTGAGATGGCAACTGTCCCTGGCCAAGGAATTAACACCCCTTTTAAAGTTATCCTCTTTATGCTGAGCTTCCAACAAACAAATCAAATCCAGCATTTAGCAACTGCATGTTTCACATCACCAAAAGCCCTTTCAGACCTTGAAGCTGTACACACTGTCTGCTGGAATGACCCCAGGCACTCTGTGACAATTGAATTATAAGCAGTGACACCCTCTTTCCCACCCCATTGCACTGAGTTACCTCCACAGAGAGGACTCCACATGCTTTCATGCAGCCAGCAATGTGCTGGACAACAGCAGGAACATATTATTAAATATTTCTTTTATCTTCACATACAATAGCTGCAGATTTAACCAGCCAGCAAATATTTTCCATTAGAGTATTGCAGCCACGAGGTTCCAAGCCTTGGAGACCAAAGGGGTCTTAGGTGGTTGTAAATCTCCAGTCACTTTTATCTAGTCCATCCCATTTTATCCACAAAACCTTGAAGAAAACACCCAGCCACAGGGCACAGCGCAAGATGAAATGCACGCAGTCATCTGGGCTGCTCTGTTCCCTGCTAGACCTCCAAGATATCACAGGTTTAGCTGCTGACCCTTCACTACAGTTTAGATTTTGTTTGAGGATGTCAGAAATATTCCCTGAGACTGGAGAGACTGCAGCCAGTGAGCTGGGTGGTCCTCTGCAGTCTGAGGCCTTCTGGGCTCTCAGGAAGTGATTGTGCTAATCCATCACTGAACTCAGTGGCCTGAGCAGCCATACCACCTCACTGCTGCTGCAGTGTGGAGGGGTCCTCCTTCTGGATGAGCTGGACTGGCACTGAGACTGGATCCTGTCAGTAAATAAATAGTTGTCCGGTTTTTTTAAAATTGTCTTTGTATTACTTTGTGCAGTGCTTTACCTGTATGCAAGAAGCACATTACTTCCTTCCCTGGATGTCTGCAGAGAATGGAAGAGCGGCCTGAATGCAGAGATGTGAAGAAATTACAGAGTGCTGAATCCAAACCTCTTCGAACATGGAAATGGTCTGATGGGTTCATATCCATTAGCACATGGCTATTCTATTTATAAATTCTTTTAAATCTACCTGGCTATGGCTAATGAAGTGACTCTGAAGTGCTTTGTGGATAACTCACAGAGATTTGGGAGGAGTTCTAGTCCAGGGTCTGCTGCTTAGCTCATGAACAGCAGGATTAATAAATTTCTTCCCCTGGTTACTATTTCCATCTGCAGAGTACAAAGCTATTAAAGCATAAGAAGATGTACAAAAAAAAAAAAAAAGCCATTATTATTAAAGGATCCCTTTATTTTCAAACTCCACTAAACTGCAGGAAGGTTTAAAATCTGTGTTGCTGTAATCAAAAATCACAATTTGCTGTAGTCAAAACCACAATTGGTTTGTACTAGGATGGTTCTACCTGTTACCAACTAAACCATACTATGAAGCTGTGACCAAACAGCAGCTACATACAAGCCTGGAGGGATGCACAAATTGTCACTGGCTAGAAAGATACCAAAACACTTTGTAGTTGCATACAGCTCTCTGAGTCCTTACTTGAACAACCAGGGACTATAAGGAGTAATACACACAGCTTCAATTCCCTGAATCAAATGGCTGTGAAGTCAGGAAGAAGCTCCTGACTGGTTATTTGAATAACCCTTTTAGTGGGAGTCAGACACACAGCACATACAATTGTGGCTGACTGTCCCACGTTCAGGCTGGCAGGTGATAAGAACTTGCAGACAACCCAAGTTCTGCTGGAGATGGTGGCCCCAGCTGCCTGCTGACAGAATGGCAGAGGAGTCACACATTTGTTAGTCAGCTCCCAGGCTGCAGTGCCAATCACAGGGTATGATAAACTAGGCCTGTCACTTAATTGCACTGCAAAGTCGACAACTGAACAATCTCATCAGTCCCAGATAAAAACTGGGCTGTAGTTAGCAATCCATAAATCCCTTTGTCCCATCCTGAAGGCAGTATGCAGCAACATTTTGGAGTCTCTGAAATCATCTTTACCACAGAGATGACAGATGAGATGCTGCTGGGCAAACATGTCTAGGACACTGCAGGAATACTGTGCCAGGATGTGTGAGCAGGACTGAAGATGCTGCAGGCTTGAAGGTGTTTGTCTGCCTGTCCTGCATCACATTAACCCAGCCCAAATATTGGAAAGCAGAAGCTCACAGCCTTACACACAACCCAAGGTTACACAAATAAACAATCAGCATCACACAGCAGACCAAGCCAGCACACTGATTGTCTCCCTCTGAGAAATACCTGCGAGTAAATGAGTGCTAAAAACACTTAAGGTCCTCCACAAAATTAGTAATGATCCTCCCATGTAGAAAAATCCTAGGTAGTTATTTGATCTCACTTTCAAATAGTTGTATAGTTTAGGAAAAAAAAGGTTTTTACCTTAATGTAGCTATCGTACAGAACCAATATGAAACTTGCTCCGTATTACTGCATCCCAACCTGCATTTGCATCAGTTGGGATCTTCAAACACTAACATGGAGTGAGAGCTGGAATGGGTGAGGGCTTGTTCCATCAGTTTGATTTTTTAAAATCCGTATTTCCCTCTGTTTCCTGCAGCAAGTGCTCTCCCGTGTAAAATGTGCAGATATCACATAAGGCAGATTCAGGACCAGCTTATTCCTACACTGTGACATTGCAGCTCTTGGCTTTCTAAGCTTAGCTCCTATCAACCATTTAAAGATGAAACCAAGCATCTTGAAATTCAAAACCAGAGCTTTCTAACACAAAAGCATACCTTTTTCTTGCCAGCACACTAACAGCATTTTTAGGGCATTTGGAAATGACATTTGAACGCGGATGGCAAGGCCAGCGAGTGCCTTTGAGAGGCTCGAGAGGTTACTTTGACTCTGGCACCACCTACTGACCTGCCAATAAAAGCGCCCGGACTACCACTGCAAGAAAGGCCCTCATTAATCAAGGAAATACACCCCGATTTCTTCTTGCTGTGTGAATATTTCTATTTTTTCATCAGCAAGACAGCTTTAACTTACATCCTCGAAAAATATTTTCTTAGCTTCTCATTACTGTTGACATTGATCAGAGCGCAATGATATAATGTAATAGGATCTTCCCAGTCTGTAAGATAACCAGTACAAATAAACAAAAAGCTGCTTGCACTGACTTTGCAAGCAATTCTTCAGCACACAGACACCGAGGAGGAACGAGCTGTTTAGTGTAACTGCCAGGAATGTACTTAGCTGTGCAAAACACATTAAAATATGAAGGCAAAAATAAAACCTCACAAAAAGGTTTAGGTTAGAAAACAGTTTTCTTATTCTTGCCTTCCTAAATATTTCTTCTTCCCTTTCTAGATAGAAAATATTCGCCATGCATTAACAAGGAAACCAAAAACGATATGAAAATGTATTTTTTGGTCAATATTTAGGCTAAAAATATTTCTTTTTAAGAACAAGTGGCAACTTTTTATCTGGATTTTAAGGTTACTGAAAAGCATCAAAGTTGAGTTTCATAATTTTTTGCCACTATTGAAAATCAACTATTCAAACAGAAAACACTTGGACTAAATATATTTCTTTAAAATATTTAAATCTACTCCTAAATGTTGTGTAATTTTTCAGAGTTATGTGGAAAATATTTTGTCTTTGTCTGTATGAATGTACTGACCTCGCTTAACAGGGAAACAGAATTTAAACTTCAATCAAAATGCATAAGGGCAAGTAGGGGTTACAGCAAATTGCAAAGATGAAGACAGAGGCTGGTAAGTAAAAACTGCTGCAGAATAACAAGAATTGATCACCTGTAGCTCTGGGGAATGAAATGAAGACAGTGAATACTGTCTTAAGCCTGCTGGACATTCAGAAGAAGAGAACTGTCATGCTTGCAGGGCCTGCTGATTAATGCTTGGCTTTAGAGTAATATAAGATTTATTGCATTTTGCCTTAAGTGGGTAATTGAATAATGCCTCTAAAAAGCAATAATTTTCCCATGAAGTTCATAAAGTTAATACACTTCAAATCTCCAAAGAAAAGAAACAGCTACACATATACCTGTGGAAATCACTGGACATAAATCATCATGCACAAATGTGACTTCATAGAGGTTTGTTATTACAGTGTTTTACAGGAAAGTATAAATAAATTATTTTAAAATAGTGCCTGTGTACACCCAGCATGAATGAACACTGATTCCTGATCTCCCATATTTTTATATCATAGTAACTTCATTGGATCACTGAATATAATTCTCACTTTACATGGACTAAAATAAAACTGAAGCTCAAATTAGCCTGACTCAAAATCTAGTTGTTAGTCTTGTGGGAGAACAAGTTCCACATACACTGCTTAGACTCTCGAAATCAATGGGAAAACAGGGAAAAGGAAAGAAAATTCATATTGACTGGTGGTGTGTTTGGGGTTTACAGACCATATCCTGTAAAATGCATGTAAGGCTCAGACAATGAGCCAAGGAAGTAGCACTGTGTCGTCAGGAGTCACCCACAGATGGGGGATGAAATCTTTGTGCTCCACAGTGCAGATGACCAGAATGAAGATCTTGTCAGACCAGAGGAAAAGCAAGGTGTCCTTTTCTAGTTTGTCCTACTTAAACCAGGTAGAAGGGGCTCCAGGAATGACTGTACTCCATAGGAATAGATTTATAAGTGTACAAAGCTGTAGGTTAGACTAGCACATCAAAGATATGTTGCTTAATTTACGCAAAAAAAGAAACTGATAAAAATCCAAAATTTAAAAGCAGCGTTTGGAAGCAAAGTGGTGTCAGAAATTCTGCCTCAGATGATTATAACAATAAAGGAACATGAACTCATAGTGTCTCTTGAAACCACAAAAAGTGAGCTGAAATATCCTCAAATCTACTACCACCAAACCTACCCAAATCCTCAAGATTATGTACTTAGAAAGTATCACCTCTAAAGCATCAACCACACTCTCAACATTCTCTTGAGAAAGCACTGAACAGATACTGGGTTTAGAGCAGAAGAAAACATCAGACACTTAGACTGCCACACTTGAGGACACCTGTTAGAACATTCTTAATCTTGAGCACTACAACAAAGGTAGTGAAACATTTCAAGCTTCAGTTTCAACAGAAACAGAGACCTCTGAGCCTGCCTTTTCTCTGCAGGCGCTAGGTAATAGTGGAGTTCAGAGGTGCACAATTACCCACACCAACCCAATCGTGACCACAACCACTCCAACTCAGCTCCTCAGTGAATGCAAACCCCTAAGTGCTGGAGTCATGCTGATGGCTCCAGCCACAACAGATCAGAACCTGGACTCCAGGTTTTCATATCCCTTTTCAACCTCTGCGTTCCACCTGGCCATGACAAGAAAATGGCCTTCTTGCTACGGCATGCCCCTTACACTCCCCATATTACCCTCAGAGGGTTACAGCTGAGAAAACTGATTTCTTTTGCACTAATGAAACGATTCTCAGGCTGGACTGCAGGGATAGAATGCATTTCAGACATTCTTCTTCTCTGAATTAATGCACATGGGGCTACTAATGCAGTACTGCTGACATCAGCCATCTTTTTTGATGTGCACTTCAGGTTAAATGGCTTCACAAGGAACACCAATGGAAACATTGGAATTCTCTAGTCATAGTTTTAAATTTCACTTTGAACTATCTGGCAATCTCAGCCAGGTATGAAGTAAATTATGGGCCTCCAATAAATTTTCAGGACATTCTCTACTACTTGACACTAGATAAAAAGCACATTTTAAAAATATGATAGAGACATCTCAAATTTGAAAGCAATGTTATCAGGACATATAAAGTAAGACAATGAAAGAGGGAGGGCACATTTTAGTACTGATGTGTACTTAGAAAGAATTATCATCTTTCATCCTTCAACCAGTTTTAGCATGGTAATGCCTTGGGAATTCTGTGCTAAGAAAAAGGCCAGATGGGACGACATATTGGCCCAACAGCTCTTAAGGAGTAAAGGGATTTGGGTTTGCTCCTATTAGAGTAGATTAATGGCATATCAGAATGGCTATGAGAAACAAGGGAATTGTTGGCTGAAGAAAAGTTACTCAGTCTTGAAAGCAAGCAAGCAAGCAGTGTCGGCTGCCAGTGAAGCAGCCCTCAGTATAAGGCATTAAACAAGTGATTTCCTTTGTTATGGTTTAGGAATTTATAGTTCTTACCCATGTTGGTCTGAAACATGATAAATATTGATTTGTGTTTCCATAAAAAGCCCGTAATAATTCCTAAATGAGGAGGAGAATTGCTTGGATAAAGTGTTATGCCACATTCTTCAAGGCTGCCTGATGGGATGTGAAGTACTTGGGATGCCAAATTTGCATTGTTCATTAACCAAAACATATTCTTTGGTGTCAAATTTAGGACTTGTGTTAACGCAGCACCGTATGTAGGAAGTTCCATTCCAGATAGCACAGTAAATACTAACAGGGAAAAACTGGAAAGGGGAAGTCCAAGACCTATAAGCAAATTGCAGGGGGGCCCAGTGGATGGAAGTTTGGAATGGCTCAAATATTTTGAGGGGTGAGGAAGGGGATTGAAAACTGGGAGTAATGCGAGATAGCAAATCTTGCCAAAATATTTATGTCTCTGACCTAGGCAGGTTAGATCTTCAGATGAGAATCTGGTTTGCAACCAGGGGCAGCTAATAAAAAGGAAAATTTATGGCTTTCTCATCGTAAACGCTGCCCCAGATGTTCAAGCACAAAGTACATAGGTTCACCACCAAACCAAATGCAAGGAAGAAGATCAATTAAACACCATCAGAGTATCCTTTTACTGGTAAAGGCAGAGTATTTGTCTAAAGAGCAAACAGCATACGGTATCTCAAGTGGCTCCTTAAAGCTCTCACCATAAAGTTATTGATGATGTTAATATGAGAATTGCAATATGAAGACCAAAGACTACATTTTTTTACTCCTCTTCTTTACAAGGGGAGAAATAGAGCAAGTCATGAAGCCTGGACAGGCCTGCTAGTGTTCCTGAAAGGTTATGAGAAGTTCATTTAGTAAGAGGAAAACCCTAAAACATGAAACAGACTCATGATGTCCTTTTGTTTGATCAGACATACTGCCACATGGACTTTAATACTCCAACAATAAGCTGTTTTCTGAATTTCTGCACTAAGAGTGACACTGCAATTACCGTACCTGTGACCTCAGTGCTGTACACCACACAATCCTTGGCTTCACCCTAAAAGCTGATTTTGAGGCAGACATTGCTGTGTTACATTTTATTTTCACACAGACATTGCTATATTATATATTATGTATAAATATGATTAATCACTGTGCACTCTTCATATTCTACAGCCAAAAGCATCCAGAGCTGTAACTGCTGAAATGCCAGATTTCCCTTGCTGCTTTGCTGAGCAAGTCCAAAAAGCCTCACTCTTAGCTGAAAATGCCTGTTTTCAGTTGCAAATAAGCTTTCTGCTATGATTCATAAAGTTTAGGGCTCAATGCATGATTATGCTAATCCTCATAATAAATCAGCAATAAACTTGAAACCACTAAAAAGGTGAGTGGTCCCTGCAAACCTGAAAGACTAGAATAGGTTGGTGAATGTTTTTGTGGTCCAAACTTTCAATTTTTTTTTTTATATTTGACAGAAGAGTTTTCTGTCTTTTTCAGTGCAGAGACTTAGGACACCTTCATTACACTCTACTTAAAACTCAGCCTTCCCTGCTACTTCTTATTAGCCACATTAGAGAATTTTTGCTACCAAATACTCAGAGATCATGGATAATACACAGATTAGGCACATCTTGCCTCTAGTAAGTTTGGGAGGACACCACATGCCTGGCTCTCCTAGATGGCTTCAGCTGGCAATCTAATAAAAAAGAAAAATGCCTTCTTATTCCCTGTGAGAGACTTTAAGAGTGTATCTATGGGGGAAACAGTTTTGGAAACACGTAAAAATTACAAATTTTGGTTCTGCTTTGCAAAGGAAATAAATAGAAGCACTTGCCACGTGCTGAAAAGCTGGAAATAAGCAGATTGAAAAGAATTAGAAGACTTATCTAAGATTCTTCAAAGCCAAGTTAGAAGACCAAAGGATGTAGAAAGCTGAGCAAGGCATGCAATGATGAACAGCACTCCGTGGCAGTTGTGTGAGACCCCAACTTTTGTACCATTTCTGACATTTAACATTACACATTATATGAAAAGCATTTCAGTTGCTAACAATCAGTCCTATGAGTGCCCACATGCATGATGTATCCATCATTTCTGTCTCACAGTGCTCTCATGATGCATAAAAAGGAATGCCAAAACATTTAGGACAGGAAGCCTGATTAATTGTTTATTCCATGCTGCTCTCCTGTATCTACTGGTGTTCAACCCATGAGAAAATCACCTCTGGTCAGACCAAAGGTCCACAGCTAGCTGAGGAAAACAAGGTATTCAGGGATTTAGCTTTCCCATGAGATGCCCTCTCAGTCACTCCAGAACTGCCTGCTGGCATCTACTCAGGTGCCTCTCTTACTGGAACAAGTATATTCAAAGTGGAGCTCATTTCTCTGGGACACACAAAAAAGGATGGCACAAAGGAGATTTAAAGACAGCTGAAGCCTACAAAGAAGCTGAGCTATAATCCTTGTGCTAAGGGTTTCCAGTAGTCCACCACACTGGATTTACTCATAAAATGTTTTCTTCATTTACTTTGAGTTTCAGCCTCTCCTTTAAACAGCACTTTAAAAAGCGGTGCCTGACTTGAACAGCCCACGTTTCTGGATCGAAATTTACTGCTCTTCCTCGAAGAACACCGTTCTTTGTAATGTCACTTGTAACAACTGCACTTTTAGGCTAATATAAATGTAGTCCAAATTTCACTTCCTTTCACATTCCATTTTTGCAGAAATGACGTAGATGAGACAAATACAGAAACTTCAACGGGAATAGTCTTGTGCAGATGGAGGAGACCCAAATGTGCTTAGTAGGGCAGGTCTTGGTGGGAGTCAAAAGAGTCCAAAGGACAGATGTGTTGTTTGTTAATCCTTCAGGAAACCCTTGTGATTAGGAACTCCTAGATCTCCAAAAGGCCAGCCAACTAAAAACCATACACTCTGCTCCAGCACTCAGAGTACTCTCCATTTGGGAGAATAATAGGATTGCTTGGCCAGAAATAAGAAAGAACAATGTAAATAAGGTTATTATACATAAAAATCAGAGTGCATGCCCTGGAGGATGGGGAGATTTTAATTCAATAAATCAATGAGGAAGATCTGGCATAGTTCATTGTCCAACTGGCTTAGAAATTTAACAAGAATACTAGGGCAGTCATTTCTTTAAGAAGCTTAAGGAAAAAACAGAGGTAGATTCAAGCCAATGTATTAAAACACTATGAAAGGCAAGTGAAAGCCATTAGGAAAGAACCTGAAAGCAATTCACTGTGACCCCCAGAGAATATCAGTACAAGGGTGGAGGAAAACCAGAGAGTACCCAATGAGAGCTAACAAATAAAAGCATAAAGTCATGTGGAATACAGAAAGCATTCAGATTGTACTAATTTTTTCATGGATGAAAATAAATATCTCAATTTTCTATAATTCCAGTATTGTAATTTCTATAATATTTGTGATACCCAATACTGCATTTAATCAACAACACTATTTTAAAACTTTTTTCTTACTAATAATTATTTGTATTACTGAGACTCCAGTTCACAAAAAATAAGACAAATACAGCTGCTGCCTCCAAATATGAACAAATACATAACAGTACCATAAAAAAAGAAAACAGTCAGCAGTACAATGAATTATTTCAGCACACCATCTACATACTTGCTTTCAATATTTCTGTAGACCTCATGACAGAGCAGAAACATCAGAGGGTGAAGCCTCTCCAGTGCCACTGCTAATTCATGGGGAGCACCTTCTCAGCATGAAGGACATGTTAGAAAAAAGTACAAGATGTTTCCTTGGAAATCTCTGGGGGAGTCAGTTCATGGAAGCAGCAGAGCAGCTCGCAGGGCAACTGCAGCAGAGGAGAGGAACTGAGCTGCTGAGCCAAGCTGAGGGTTCATTCAAAAGCAGACACTGATGGAGAACAAAGATTTCAGCCTGGACTAAAAGAGACACTGAGTGCCCTTGTTGAGAGATTACTCCAGGCTAAGTCATAGAAGCAAAAGAGGAGGAAATCAGGGGCACAAAACCCTGCAGAAAAGGAGAAGGGAACTGGAGAGGATCTGCTTATGATGTGCTGAAGGAACAAACAGGAAAGTAGAAGACAAATCAGGATAAGACAGAGGCAGGGCAGCCAGACCAGACCTGATCTCATGCAGACAAGTGCAGTTGGATGGGTCAAAGGGAATGAGCAGGAACTGACCAGAGAGATCAGGAATGCTGGATGGAGCTTCAGCCATGCTGAGTTATGACACAGCCACCAACAAATACTTGACTCACATAAGCACCATATTTAAGTACTGGAACTCAGTGGAACAGAATGGCACAGTACAGCAAAATCATCTCTTCCTTGTTATTCCTAGGACAGAGTACTGAACAGCTTTATGGCCCATCTGTGGGGGAACACAGCAACTGAAATGATATATGGACAGTAGGACCCTGGTTTCAAAAAAAAATTAGTAATATTAATGTTCTCATTATGCATACTCACCATCCTGAATAATTACATATTCATCACATAATTTTCTTGGTTTGATTCTTCCAGACAAGCAAGATTAAAATATCACTGTCTAGTATGTTATAGCCTTCTATAGCTAAAATCTTCCCACCTCATTGGACACAAGAGTTACAAGAAGTAGGGAGATAAAGAAATTCAAATTCTGTTGTTTACTTCTCATAGTGGAAACAATTCATAACTCTACCTCCACATTCACCCACGCTTGGTCCAAGGGCAGCTCTGTCATTCCAGCAGCAGTGGCAGCACACTCCTGAACACTTATGAAAAGCACACTTATGAAAAACCTACCCTTTTTATGATGGTGATTTTTTTTCAAACACCACTGAGGGTTTTGAACAGAACAACATTTACACCAGCAGCATAACACAAAGTAAAAACCACCCCTGTGCTGATAGTTACAAAATGACATCAGCTAACACATCGCCCGGTAACTCTTCATTACTTCCGAAGATGCAGAAAAGATTTGAAGAGATACAAGCTATGTAACTCAACTTTGCACCTGACACTTAGCAAATGTGAGACTCTGTTTTGACCTGAGGGAAATTGGAATTTCACACATAAATGGCTGCCCAGAGCAAATAATCAACTTGCCCACAGTCAGATCTAATGTGGGAGGCCCCTCTCCAGATAAAATCATGAATAATCCCAAAATTAACACAAGTATGTTTTCATTTACTTATCCACATTCTGACACTCAGTTTTTTTATGAAATGAGTGCAGAAGTTATTTTAAGAAAGGAAGTAAAAATTACTAGGGGTCTATCAAGAATTACACAAGAATGCAAAATATTTTGATCACAGGATTAATTCCTTGCCAATTAATTTCAACATTTAGGTCTTCATCATTTCAGCTGTAGCCTGAATTAATATTACATGTTTAAGAAAGAAACTCATTTCAGATAAGTATTATCTGCCAAGAAAGTGCACTTATAAAATATTCTTTAGCGTGCAAAAGAAATATTAGATTTCCATGAACTCATTCTTATGTTCTTACTAACAACTGTGGTGGACAGCAAGTAATAACAGAGACAGGCCAGCACAGCAGTAAAATATGTGAACACATCAATTTATAAAAAACAGCATTTGGTTATTATTGTTGGTTTTGAGGAGCAGTCTTGCCAGCTGTCACAAAATGCATAAACAGTTCATAATCTGTAATAGTTCCTCGGACAGCTGCAAGACCATAAGGAACCAACTTTTATTCCTCAAATGAAAGATGTTATTTCAGTCCAAAATGGAGAGATATTTTAGAAAACATATTCCAAAAATAAAGCAGAAAATCAAGACTTTTTTAAAAAGACTTGTGGGGTTCCAACCAGATAAAACTCAAGTTAAAATGCTTATTATCACTCACTACTTTCCAGAACCCCTCCAGCTTCCTGTCTTCTCATAACTGTGTTATGCAGCACATGAAGGCCCCTAACAGCCATGGCATGAAGAAGGAAAAAAAAAAAAAAACAAACACAGGAAATTCACATAAATATTCAGACTATGCAATGTAGCTGTACAGAGTTGGTGTTTTCCTTTGCAAGAGCTTGTGCAAACATTCTGCTCAATTTCATATCTGTGGGAGTTTGCATCCCCCACATCCAATTTTCAAAAGCAAACTCTCACAAACCCTTATTCTCATAATAAACATCCCCAGCTACATCTCACCTAAATTTTCCACGGTGCTGAGTTTAATAAAAGCTGGATTTAGCACCTCTATTTAGACAAGAATTGTTAAACAGTTTCTTGTAAAGAATCCTTTTTTTCCATCTGCACTAGGAGAGGCACAGAATTGGGTGTCTTATGATTCTTTGCATGACTATAGAAAATGAGATACTTTCTAACACAAGGAAACTTAAAGATAAGTTTAGTGATTACAGTATATAAACCTGTTTTTTACAAGGGAAAAACCCTGCTTGTTTGCACCTTCTACATGTAGTATCAAATGGAACAGTTAAGAAAAAATACAACACAACATTCAGAAATGTTCAGAAATAGTTTTTGTGAGAAAGTTCTAGGATTGAAAATTTTTTAGCATTATTATGAAATTTAAGTAACAAGTGCTTAAGAAGAGCTTATTTATGAAAGTATGCACATTGCAGAAAACAGTTCCATGCCAAGTATCTCTGTTGGAACATTTGCATTCACGTTTGAACAATGCTTCAGCTCCTGGTTTTCCAGCCTTTTAAGTACGGTAGAAAACACTAGATTGTGTTTCTTTTACCAGAAACTTTGATAGCAGAGCCCTGTCATTCGTCCTTGCTGAAAGTTTGCACTGCCCTAGGCTGATCTGGAAGGCCATCTGGAAATTACCAGTGATTAATTAGCTGCGAGCCTATGATGTGAAGAGGGCAGATGGAAGAATGCAGCATTTCATTGCTCCCAGCCCTGCAAGCCCTACCAGCCCAATGCCCAATCCATGTCAAGGTCCCAGCCTCTTTCCAGGAAGATTGAGAAAGATTCAGGAATTCTCCACAGTAATTGTCTTTCCTCAGCTGCTTTTTCTCCCAGCTCTGTTCACAACATTATCAATGGTAACAAACAATGTGTAAGAACCACAATGGAAGGGAGCTGCAACAGTGTTTTCACCAGAAGTCCTGCCTTCCTATCCACAGAACTCAGACAAAACCACTTTGGTTTTACATTTATCACTTCTAGACATACTCCCAAAAGAAAAAAATGCAGTATTATAAACCCTTTCTTTTTTTTTTAGTTTTTTTTCCCCTAATGGAATAAGAACATTTGCTTATCCCTCCTGGCTCCTGTGCTCACACACCAGATTCACTTGTCCATGCCACAAACACATATTTACTGCCCAGGACTTTCTGGACAAGACATGGAAGTCTTTTACCAATATCCTGGTCTTACAAGCATCATAACTACAAAGAAGTTTTGATAAAAGTTTTGATAAAGAAGCAGTTTTAGACTGAGAAGGGGAGAAAGCAATTCAGCTTTACCTCCCCACTGAGCCTTCCCCTCACCCTCTCTCCATACACTCAAAGTGGGAAGGACAAGATGAAATTAAAACCATTCTCATTATGCAAAAAGCAAACTATTCCATCAGTCTCTCATTATTGTCAGCTACATTTACTTAAAAATTAAGACAGATAAGCAAAGAAGTATTAACTTTGATGAACAGCTTTTCCTGCACAAACAGCATCACAGCACAACAGCTTACATTTAAGTCTCACTTCTTTCAGATTTATGTATTTAATCCATATGCATGAGCATCACTGGAAACTGCACTTCCACAGGTTTTCCAAAAAACATAATCATAACTAATGACTTATGATTAGCTTAAGATCAACAACATCAAATGCTGGCCAGAAGATTGCTGACTAAGAGAGGGACAAAGAATTACACTACATTTATTATTAATGTTGGGACAGAATTTAAGACAGAAGTTCTTCAATAAATGTTTACAAATATTTCATCTTACTTGGATTAAAATGATATTTTGGTCCATATTAAAATATAAGGCTCACTACCCATTCATCAAATTATTTTTCTCTTTAGAGTAACCTTTAGATTACTTGAGAGCCCCTGTTTTGAAACATCAAACTCCTAACCACGAACACAAAAAAAGCTATCTGATGTCTGCTCAAAGAAATCCCTCCTTCTATGCTGAGACCTGAAAACAGAGTCAACCACCAGCTATATTGCTCTGTCATATTTGCTGCTATCAGCTGTGCAATTTTAATCTTGTCAAACAGCCCACGGACTAGCTGTTTTAAACTAAATTTGAAATATTCCAGGAGCAGCCCAAACTTAGATTAAATCATTATATCTAGTTTCTAAAACCTTTGCAGCTCATCACTATTTTCCAAGCGGATAAGCATAAGGATCTTTTTTTCCCAATGGGATAAATGACATACAGACCCAAATCTGAGTCCATACATTAAAATACTTCAAGCTCATGACTTTTCCATTACAAGGCGAGAAGTTCAAGGCTTTTGCAATTAGTTAGCAGTAAAATATGTGTATGCAAAATGTTGTTTACTTTTCATTCCTATTCTTCTTTCCTCTTCCTTCTCCAAACACTTTCAGTGCCCATGCCTTGACACACTCAGCTCCCCAGGTTAGGCTGCTTTTGATTTGCGAGGAGAGCTACAATAGTTAATTACAGAGCATGGTCATCTGTGCCTCAAACATTTTGCATTTATAGGCTCCTGATATAGTCCAGAGCAAGAGGCTAACCCACATTTAATTTGTCCAACACGTTTCTGGTTAAAGTTCCATCAAATGGGTGACTGGAATCCCTGCGATTCAGCTGGAAAAGTCACTTTGAAGGAGGCGTTTATTAGCAACATTTGCCTCAGCCACAACAGGAGGCCCTGAGGGCCTGGCCAAAATCAGTGGTTGCTTATAACACTCAGACCCGGCCATTCCCCAGGGGCTAAAGTGTCAATAATAGGTTAGATATTACTCAGAATTGATTTTACAGCGGGTATAAAATTAAAGCAGCGAGGCAGTTTCTGAAGGCAGAGGAGGCCTGGGCTTTGCAATGCCCTCGGGGGTGGCCCCACAGCCCCCAGCCCCACGAGATCGGAGCCCACCGCGCTCCACAGCTCCAGCACAGCCTGCAGCTCCTTCCTCCAGCGGGACAGGAACAGGGCACACAACACAACGGAGGCCTTGGCTCTCTCCTGTCCTCCTCATGTCTGCTACAGCAATTTTGGCGAGTGATGGATCTTGTATCTCTCCGTGGCCCAAGGTCTGCGTGAAAATTTAGTGAGTGTGTGGTTTTGACTGCAAAATCCCAAACCAGAATATCATTAGTTCACAGTCCTTTTGAGTGAAATATTCAGTAGTTAATTCTGAAAGGCTCTCACATTAAAATATTTTCAGCAGCGGTGTGAAGGAACATGTTAGGTAGCCTGTAACAACAAATATTTATTTCTCTCTTTGTGCAAAAGTTCCTCTTGTTCAGGACAACTGTTATTATCCTTTCCTGGCTATTTCATTGTCCCTGGAAAATTCAATGGATATTGTACTCAGAAGCTTTCTTGTTCAAATGTTTCATGAAACTAAAGCTCCTCATTGACAAACACCTCTAAAATTTAGCCTCGAACTTGAAATGCTAACAGGTACTTTGGAGCTGAAGTCTCAGCGAAACTCTGATACAGATCCTTTCTGAAAACAGGCTGGCTCATAAACCACTGAACACTGCCCCAAAAAGTGAAACATTTTTACATTTTCCCCCTCTTGTAATTTGGTATAAATTCACTAGTTCAACTGCACTTACACCCAGCAATATCAGGTCTAAGTGTCATCCACTCTATGTAAAACCTTGAATGTCTGAAACTTATTTTCAGGTTTTTTTTTCTTTTGAGGAAATTGTGTGGATTCTCTTCTTTAGATTTTATTTTCCATCTTTATTCCCTTCTGCCTTTGTTTCCTTTACAGCTTCCTTCTACATTCTTTGGTTTTGTCAGTGTTTCCATCTCCATTCAATACTTCTTCATGGCCCCTTTTGCATAAGGCTTCAAAAATTATTTTTAAGCATGTTAAAAACAAAAAACTTTAGTCTCATGGTGGAAACCCTGTATTTAAAAAAAACAAAACAAAACAAAACAGACTTCATCTAGAAAAGATGGTACATGATTTTTTTTTTTCATGCCTTACTTTTCTCTCTGGGTGTGAAAAGTGGAAAGCACAGTGCTCAAAGGAGGATCTAGAAACTGCATGGACTGATGGACTCTGGACCTGCCCACTCCTGTTTTCATGCAGCCCAGGACAGAGTTGATTTTCCAGGCTGTGAATGCACACTGTTGGCTCATGTCTTGCTTTTCACCCATTCTTTCCAAGAGTGAAGGAAAAGCTGGGCACTCTCTTCATGCATATTTGGGAGTCCCAGGGATAAGAACACCAATACCAAATCTCTGTCATCCAGCACTGTTCCTCACACCTTGACGTGGCCTTTCTTCTCATAACTATGCTTGTGTAAGGAAAAGACGTCTTGTACTTCCTCTGCTTGTGAGTTGCAAACTAATTTTTAAATCTTTGTGCTAAATGTGCTCTTATTCAGTAGCAGGGACCATTCTCAGTCTGTTGACAAATTACCCACATTTTATATTCACCCTCATTCTCCTCCCTAAGCTGCCACTGAACTATGAATTGCTGGAAGGGGGGACCTTGATAAATTTTCCTCACTGTCAGGACTAGGCAAATTTGAGGAAACAGTGCTGGTGTAAATACACCTCTGAGTTTAGTGCTGCAGTGCTCAGCTGGCTTAAGAGTTGAAAGTGAAAAATGGCTAATTTCAGTTTCACACTTATGATACAAGTATCCTCCTCCTACCATACACTGAATGCAAAATAAAGATGTCCCAATTTTCCCCCTCACTCCCCAGTGCCTGTCCTCTACATTAAAGACACAGCCCTGATGGGACCATGATTTGATTTACATCATCACAGAAACAATACATTCAATAGTTATTGGAGATGATTTTTGCCGTGTCCTTGGCACGCTGCTTTCTGATGAAGTGCGCACAACACTGACATCTGCTCAAATAATCTGTGGAAACGCTGTGTGAACCGTGTGGTAAGGGCTGATGGAAAAAAAGAGACCAGAGGAATCTCCTGATTCTGGGAATAGCCAGCACCAAGCTGGAATAACGTAATTAAAAATGTGTGATGCTACATGGGCCCAGACAGAGCAGTGCAAAATTTAATGAGCCACAAGAAATGCTGAACTTCAGTAGGTGAAGGTTCCAACAATCATGTGACATTTCTAAGAAAATAATTTACCAACACAACCCATGATATGGTGAAACTGCCTGGGTTTCCATGTCTGATTTTTAAAAAATGTACCCATTTAAACAGATTTTCCCACTTTTATGAGATGAAGCTGCTAGCTTGCTCCCTGGGATTAGGATGTTTGATTAACAAATCTCAGATGACAAATTCCATTTTCATAGCTATCCCTGAATTATAGCTTTGTAGCCAATTTTTAAGTATCTCTAAATATGATATGAGCTGTTTTTCAATCTAATAATCTAGCTAGGTATATTAAAGCAGTTTGGAGTATTTTGGATGAAGGAGAAAAACTAATCACATTTTTTAATTATGTAAAGCCAGTGTATTCAGAGGGAATCTAAACTAGCATTTTAAATTATTAATGCCAAGACTCAGGCGCAGCTTTTCAAGTTTTCAGTTTGATTTCAAATATGTCTTTTGTTTTGTTGGGTTTGTTTTGTTTTGTTTTTTTTAAATAGGAGCAGGTAGCAGTGCTGAGTTCTGGCATTAATTACACATGGAAACAGAAAACCTGAAGTAGACCTGGTAGCACTTTAAGAATCCAGCTATTGTGAATTCATCTGGAATTCATTGGGCTACCCCAGGCCATAATAAATTCAT
The DNA here is from genome assembly GCF_971803275.1 of Cyanistes caeruleus. Taxonomy (NCBI): domain Eukaryota; kingdom Metazoa; phylum Chordata; class Aves; order Passeriformes; family Paridae; genus Cyanistes; species Cyanistes caeruleus. The sequence goes on from NC_141705.1 coordinate 79,018,206, forward strand.
GCTGTATTAGCAGTAACATCATATGTACACTAATAGATGTTCTACTGAGATCAGTATTATTTAATTGACTCAAAGGATTACTTTAAGATCAGTTTTCTTCTAACTGTATTTTTAACATGGTTTTCTCCTGAAGCACAGCTTCCCACAAGACAAAATGATGACATCAGAAGAAAAACATGCGTAAGAAAATACACAAAATCAAACTAATTATTTTCTCCTCAGGAAAGATACAAAGAGCATTAGAATCATAGATCCCCCATGTAAACAAATCCATGTGTTTATTTATAATTTTCTCTGTGGGAAAAAAACTCTCCAAAAGTGAACATATGCAGATTCAAGAGAGGTTTTAAGGTGCAACTTAGTAAAAGTGATGTTAGCTTACTTAAACTGAAAAAAATATGTAAACAATCTGTTTGTAAAGAAGTACTGAGAGGTATCACCTGCACATTTCTGCTTTGTCATGCACACCAAATAAAAGAGTAGAACGTGCAGAAGACTTCACTGGTAATTGTTGCATGACTGGGAAATGGTAATTAATGGAAAAACAATACCTTGGATGCTTTGGGGTTGGGAAGATGTTCTTAACTGTTTGCTGTGTCTTGTGAACTGCACGGGAGCACTGATGTGACTGGTGCTACCCCTTAGCAACTTATTGTCCAGGTCACACATAAGTTTGTACTTCCCTCCTGTGTTAGCTGCTAAGATGGGCAGGCTGGTCAGCCCTCCATGCTCAGATCCATTTAAGAGAATTATTTCTCATCACTTGGTGAGGAAAAAACCCAGCTATTCCTGGGTGTGCTGGTTGGGCATCACTGCATAAAGCACAAAAAGTAAAAATAAAGTTTTTATGCCAACCTCAGTGATGTCCTGAGCCAATGGTATGCCAGAGCAGCACTTAAATGCAACCACAGACAAGGACACGTGGCTAAAAGAAGACCTTGTCTCCTGACAAGAGTGTGTGGGCACACAAGTAAAAGCACATGATAGAATTTTGTTGGCACAAATCTTGCAATTCCAACTCATATTTTTACTTACTCTCCTCTGGATATGCTGAAGAAAAGAAGGCATTTCTCTTTTCCCCCTACTTTGAAAATAGCTTGGCTTTTCTAATTTTTTCCTCTAAAGAAAGAAATCACTTCAGGGAAGTGGGAAAAAAAAAAAAAAACAAACCCAAAAGAGATAAAAATAGAATACCTGGCATTGGCAATTCTGCTTTTCTCAGACAGTATATTCCACCCATGGACAGCAAGCCTTGGAAACCATCAACATTCCTTAAGTCAAACAGCTGCACTTTCTTATCCTTTTATTCCAGATTATCATCTTCCCTGATTCTATCAATCAGCTGCAGAAACAGCTCTTAGCAGAGTTCAGGGCTGTGATCACAAAATAAATAGTCTGAAGACCAAAATCAGGATTCAGAAAAGCTGCTCTCTTGGGAAGCAGGAGTTACACACTCATGTATCATGTATATATCCATCACTGAGCCATCTCTCACAAGAACTTTAAAGCTCTGCCAGCCCCTTTCAAACATTTTTATCAAAGCAGCAGAGGTCAAAAAGATGTTAAATTTCTACGGTTTTCATGAAGAGGGAGAAAACTTACTAATGTCCATGTGGAGAGGGAATAGTGTCTCCTAATCCTCAGTAGACATCAAATAATTTACACAGGGGTTATTATTAATGTCCTAAACAGAGGAAAAGGTTGAAGGAGGTTTGCAGCTTAGCAGACCTCACTTAATCCATTTCTAAGCCATTTTAATTGTCCTGTGGATTTTTTAGAATCCATTTCCAACTGTCTCATTTCTCATTCCTTTTCTCTGTCCAGATTACCTGGCAACACTTCCAAGAAAGCAGATCTTACTACTTCAGTATCACCTCTTTCACAGTGACTTTTAAATAATCAGAAGGTACAGCAACATACCTGCATTTAAGCGAAGTGTAACAGCACTGAATGGTGTGGCTTTACACTAATCACCCACGATATTTCTACACACACAAACCTGCAAAAAAGGCTTAAGTGTCCCCTGGGATAGACTTTGTGTAAAAATGGGTACTTTGGAACTTAATTAGAGACAATCTGGTTTTTATAGTGAGTTTTTAAGAAGCCAGTTAGAGCTAATGGGAATGAGAATGATTGTCATTGAGACTTCCTTGATATGGTTACTACTATAATTCAGTTTTTCATAGCAAAACAGCAAAATGGACATTAAAAGTGAGTGAGCAGTGAAAGAATCCCAACTTGCTGGAATTCGATTTTCTTCCAGCAATCTCAGCCCTTGTGTAAGAGTTGTGAAGGCACTGGGGATTAATTAAACAGCGTAAGAAAGATATATTGAACATATGGACAAAACAGAGCTACAGAACTTGCTAGTATTTACCAAAAAATCATTCACACAGGGAAAGGAGATCTCCTTTGTGGAGCACATGTGGAAAAGACCCTTGTTCCAATGCCCTCCCAAGGCACATCAGCAGCCAGGGAACAGCACAGCTTCCCTTTGAAGGCAAATACACACACTCAGGAGATTCAATGAGCTGGAGGAGCAGAAACGATGGAGCAGCCACCAATCCAGTGCTATAAGGAGATTTTCACATCTCTGCACACCAAGAAATGTGCAGTGATGAGGTCCTTGAACCAAGTCTAACACATTCCCATGCATCAAAGGGTCATGCAGTACTGTTAGCTCTGGACACCAGCTGCAATGATCCTGTACAGATCCCCAAGGCTGTTCTGGGACATGTTTTTGTTTGGAAACCAGCTATTGGCATGCAATGAAAACAGACTGCATTTTGTGGGCAACTAGAGTGGGGCTGTTGCAATTATATGTGTAAGAACACCTGAGTAATTTAGTGTAAAATACATGCATTCATTAAAGTACCCAGTTTGGATAAGTTATTGGAAAAAGAAGTCTCATGTTACATCCTCTACTCTTGTTGCTTCTGGTGAGCTACTGACAGACATTTGGCTCCACAGGTATCGGGCCAAAGCCTTTTCCCATTTTTGTGAATGTATCCTGATTTCATTGTTTAACTAAGTGAGCTTGCCTAGCTGAACATTCCCATAGGGGAAGCACCATTCCTGAAGATACTCTGATGTGGGTTTTGTTGATAAAGCAGGGCTGAAGGCTTTCACTGCTTCATAAGCACATGCAATATTGTGTTGGCTGTGTTAACTTACCCAAGTGTACAGAAGAGAGACTTAGACAATGTTCAAGCCCCAAACCCCACTGACAGCCAGTTTCACACACCATTATAAAACCAGTTATGATTCTTGCCACTGCTGAGACACCAGAAAGGTGAGGGGTTCTGTTCAGGATTTTGCTTTTTTAGACACAAGCAACCAAAGATGCACTTTACCAAGACACCAAACTTGTCATCACCAGGTGCTGGATGCAGCAGAACCACTGTGCTGTCTCTGACAGAAAAAAGGTCACTAAGCCTGTCTCCAAAGAAAAAAACTCAAGCAGATGCATCTGGCAGGTTTTAGTCTTCTACAGACCCCTGAGCTTTCCCATTCTGCCAAATTTCATGAGAAAATGAAGGGACTTGGAGGCTTTCTGTGGTGTGTAGAAGAAGGCTGTGAATGCTTTAATGCTGCCAAGACAATGAGATTGTTTAGTCCCAGAGCCTTCATGGCCAAAGCCTGTAAGGTGCCCATGGTGCAGAAAGCCCAAAGAAAAAAAATTCATGTTGTAGAACAGTGAAGGCACTAAATTAAAACTACCAAATTGATTTGCCAGGATTTTGAGGCTTCCTCCTCAAAGAAAAAAAACCTGCTCAGTAAAATTCTTTCTCCAAAGCTTTCCTGGCACATTTTTATTAATGGTCTGGGTGATGGGGCAGGGTGTACCCTCAGGAAGTTTGAAAATAAAAAGCAGGTAGGAGCAGCTGATGTGCCAGAAAGACATGCTGCCATCCAGAGGGAGCTTGACCACCTGAAGAAATGGGCTGACATCAGCTTCCACAAGGAAATGTGCAAAATCCTGCACTTGAGGAAGAATAAAAGAGCCTCCATGCAGCAGGACATGCTGGAGGCCAAGTAGCCAGAAAGCAGCTTTCTAGAAAAGGATCTGGGCACCAGGTTGGACATGAGGCAACACTCGGTCTCCTATGAAGGAAGGCCAAGAGAGCTGGGACAGCTTAATCTGGAGATCTCCATCCCTGAAGATACTCAAAAACCACGTGGACCCATTCCTGGGAAATCTGCTCTAGATTATCCTGCTTGAGCAGGAGGGGTTGGACAAGAAAACCTCCTGAGGTGCCTTCAAACCTCAACCATTCTTTGTTTCTGTATCTCCTTCAAAGTGCTGGAAATAAAATGTGTTATGAATAAGCACATGTTGAGTACATGTGTAACCTTCTCCCTTCTATTTCTTGGAAAAGGCATCATGGAAAAGGAAACCACCAGAGCAAGTGTGTGTGTGTAGATACATATATATATATATACATAAATAAAAATATATAATCTCTATATATATATCAATATATAAATATAAAACTTTGTAGGAGAAAATAATGGGAGAGCATGTAACACAGTAAACACAAATGGAATATTTAAAACTTGACTTGCCTATGACTATTTCACTCCCACACAGCATGTAAATTTACAAATTTCCTACTTCCTTACATGATCCTTGTTTTTCATTTTCCTCAGATATGGAAAGATTCTGATAATTTATAAAACCAGCCAGCAAGCCAATGCCAATTTTAATATATACATGATTTAGACCTGCTTTTAGTTTAATTGACATTTTGCTTATTTAAAACACAAAAACTGGCCACTGAGGAAAAAGCACTCACTTTTAACAGGATCATGGAAATATTAGCAACAGCAGCCCATAAATCACTAAAAATGATTTTTAGATTCTCAGAGAATGAACAGCCAGTGTGTCAAATAGAATGGAGGTTTGATGGAGAAGCAATGTGTTTTTCTGGGAACAATTATTTTGCTTCACCAAAACGAGTCCTGTTTTAAAGGGCAGTCCTTATTCCAACATAAGCATGATTTTTAGTGTTCCAGTTAATAATACAGTAAGCCAAATATAAGAAAATTCATTCTCAGGCATATAAGCAAGTGACAGCACCTTTACCAAATTAAACAAAAAAAACCAACAACAAAAAAACAAACAAACAAACAAAAAAACAACAGAAAAAGACTGATCGCACAAAATTTCACTTAAGAGCTGTTAAAGGTATGGATAATTTCATGCTACAAATCTCAAGGGGAAATAAGGGAGACATGCAGTTCTAATGTCACACACCCAGACCATTCCCTTCTCCACTCAAAGAGTGAGAAAAGAAAGAGGGAAAAAGGTCAGACAGGCTTGAGTAGGGACTGAGACTGCCTATTCTAGAAACACCAAGTGTGATTTAACACAGCAGAAATACTCTGTATAAAGAAAAACTAAGGTAGCACTACATAGGTCAGTATTTTGTTTCAGACTAGCTTTTTTCCAAATCCAGCCATAGTAAGTTGAAGTCACTATTACTAAATACTGAATAGTTACTGAAAAGTGGCTCAGGAGCCCCCAGCAAATCAGAACTAAGTTTTCCAAAATGCTTCTGAAGCCACATCAAGAGTTGGATGTGAAGGTGAAAGGTGTGCACACAAACACAAGTCAGCTCAGACACCAACTGCTCTGAATCTAGCAAAGAAGGCACAGCTGGGTTTTTTGAGCCTTTAACATATTAAAAGTTGGCTAAATCATCCCAACTCACAATTCATCATCTTAAGAGATGGGGCCTTTTTTTCAGGTAACTTAATTCTTTGCTAAAATCTTCTGAAGGTCTCAAAATCCCACACAGCCAGTAGTTTCCCATTTGTGATTTCTCCATGCTACTCTCAAATCAGTAATTTTCCAGTTCTAGTTGGGCTCAGCAGCTGTAAAATTCAGTTTATACTGAACAGCTCTCTACAGCAGGGGGCTGATGAGCATTGCCCAAACACCACAATCTTTTACAAACCCATGTCATTTCTGGTACCATGACTACTGCAACCCCACCTTGAAGTACATGAAACCGAAGAACTGAATTTGTTACTGCATGTTCTGAGGTGTTACACGAAACTTTTGTTTACAGCACTTACTTACCATTAGATCATGTCCTCTGGATTTACAGCACCCTGTTTGATGTTGGAGAATATCTATGTAACATGTCTGCTACACGTTTTTGTTTCAATCTAGGTTCAGTTTTGCTACTATTAGCATTTTTTAAAATATTTTTTCTTATTTTTTACAAAACTGGAGTTGAAACTGGAAGTGATCATGTGCCTGTCCTCTACCATCTGCAGCGAATTTAGGTGGATTCTTTTTCTCTCTTTATGAATAACAGTGCAATTTGTTTGGTAAATATAATGCAAAATCACCAAGGGTAACGTGTAAAAACCTGCAGGTCAGCACAGACTGGCTGGCCAAAACGTGCCCAAGGCCAGAGCAAGGTTAAGGCTGCCATGGAGAGGAAATCTAAACACCATCAGAGTAATGCAAACCTCGTGTGTGGCAGTAACTAGAGCCAGCCAAGCACAGTGAGATGGAGCTTTTGGAAGGGAGAGTTTCAGCAATGGAGCCATCGAGGGAAAGAGCTGCTCAAGAGGGTGCAGGGCATTCTACCCAACAAACAAGCACAGGCAGACAAGGTATGTCACCCTGCAGCATTTTAGGAGATTATTTTGATAATTAGAACAGGAGACAAGTACCCCTCATTTCTTACAACCATCCAGGGCAATGCATCTTTGTTACCATTTCCCACTAATATTGTTTTGTGGGTTTTTAACACAGTTTACAACAAAAATGTTATCGTGACTATTTCAATAAATAGAAATATTAGAAAAGGTTCTCTGTCACAAGTTTAATTCAGAGCAAGAGACCCCACTGTTTAAATTTTATTGGTGTTGAAGATCTTATGCAAAGTGAAAATGTATGGAAAATAAAGTAAAAGAAACACAAAATACTTTGACAGCTGGACTGTGCTTCTGCACTCTTTGCCAGGTTTGACCATTAAGGCTCAATCTCTTCCTCTTCCCTGCTGTCTCCAAAAAGATTTTCAACTCCCTTCTGTTCTGTGGCACAGTTTCAACAGATGGAATGAGGAATACTGCCCAGCCAAACTAGCTGAAAGCTTGGTGACAACACTTCCCTGGGCATGGGAGATGAGGATTTGGATTTCCTTTGGATGTAAATGTTACTGAATTTTAATTTTTTCTGTGTTGGATGACTGTTCTCATATCAGAGTGTTAAAGTGAGTGTGAGTTCCGTCACCACTGTCAAAATTCTACCAAAAACAAACAAACCAACCAAAAAAAAATACACAAAAAACCACCAGACTGTTCTTGAAAAGAAAAGGATGTCAGTGCATAAGGCATCTCCACGGCAGAAGAAACAGAAACTCAATGTAGACGAGCTTGGCAGGACTATTAAATCCTTTTGTGGAAATTTCAAGTCTACATCTAAATTGATTAGCAGAAGCTCATACAAAGTCCCAGGCAAGCGAGGATGGAAAAGGAGAGTGCTGACTCCCAGCTAACACAAGGGAGTTTTCCTCAGTAGCCAGAGTGACCTGACCCTTAAGGTAAGAATCTACCCGTGGTCTACCTTCCACTGACTGTCAGATTACAACCAAGGAGTAGCTTACCTTGAGCAATAATGCCACATTTTCACTCAAATCTGATTTGAAGGAAGGCTGTAAGGAGCAATTAGCATCAAAGTGCTACTCACATTACCAAGCCATCTGGTTTCCATTTTTACACTCCTAGCAATGTCACATCACGAGGTTTGGGTGAGACCCCCCTGTGCAAGAGGCACAGGTAACTGCTTGGAAATTGAATTTTGAGATTGGACTTGCAAATGTTGTTACACCCTTCTCTAGTTTTTCTCCTAAAAATTTTGCCAGCATTGACTAACAGCAAGCAGTGAATCAGATGTCCTTCTGGGTTCATGGATGACTGAGAAAATCAAGTGCATTTGTTCAAATTGTATCAGCAAATCCTTCACTTTTCACATGTGATGCAGAATTGTATAAAGCTTTGGTTTGTACCTGATACTTCCCACACCTACTTCAACACTGTTCCTGTGCAAAGACAGCTTCTTTAATGGGTGCTAAGCCATCAGTGCTAGTAATCAGATACTGCTCTGATTTCCAGATAAAGACATTTTTAACAGTTCTTCCAGACTGCTCATGTTTGTTTGTGAACCAGCAGAGCAGATCAGTTCTGATTAAGGCACACAGAAAGTTTAGGAGTCAGGCATTTATCTCCAGGCTATGGGATGAGACTTCCCAAGGAAGCAGCATGCACTGAGAGATGCAGGTATGAAGTGGAGAGGAAGTGCTCAGGGTACAGTCCCAGCCCATGTGGCCTGTGTGCCTCATGAAATGTTTTAGCTCATCTCACTATTAGAACTCATTGGTGACAATTTGCTCTTTTTTTTTTTTTTCTAAAAAAAAAGGAAAAAGTATGCATAAATTTCTCTAAACATATGGAAAAGGATGTTTTTCTTGAAATAAATTACGTTCACTGAAGAATTCCTACAACCACACAGGAATAAATATACTTAGAAAGTCATTCTTTGCCGTTTTCTTAAACTGTCCAATACTTTTGAGAACGAATTTGAGTATTTTTATGCCTGTTCTCAGTAATGATTATCATTCTGCCAACTTAACTTGTCTGAAGAGCTACCCATGGAAAAAAACGCCTAAAGACTCTAATTTTCAAGTGGAAATAAAGGAATTATTCATATTTTTTCTTCAAATATTTCTAATGCAAATAACATGCTTTTCACAATGTATTTCCCTCTTCAGTCATCACAATTCTCAGGCATTATGTAAGCTGCACTGTATTCCTTGCTACACAGTTAAATGAAGAAGCACATCATAGTTATACATCAGAAGTGACACAATGAGAAAGCAGTCACAAAGCAACAATTCTCATCTAACATGCTGCAACCACACAACAGAATCCAGTCAAAATTCCCTGTGGTACTACCAAGGCATATTTACTGTGCTACCAATCTTCAGGATCCTTTTCTCCTCAGTTTCTGATGATCCACCAAAAGTCTCTGCTGATACACCTATAAATGATAATTGGCTGTTCCAGAGTACTTAAGAAGGCTCATTTTTAATTTAAAGCTAAACTGCCAGCTTAGTAAATTTAATCTATCTGAGAACTCCCCAGTTTTTCACTGATTTATAAACAGTAAAACTTCAGATATGACAGGAGCTAAACTGAACTGGATTAAAATGCACCTTTCAAACTATCAACCTTCAGGTTGGGGATTAAGTAATGAAGGGGATTAAGTTGTAAAGAGCAGGATTCAGTGGATTTCAGATACCTGTTATCAGTGTAACATGACATCATCCAGCACTAAGGGGTTCTCAAGGCACTAAAAAGCTCAATCAAGTCCTGTTCTTCCCAATTCTGAAACAGGACTCCTATACTCACATGAAATGTTTGAAGATACTCATTCTCTGTGAAATTGTCTTTAATGCAACAGCAACCAAAGGAAAACACGAAATCTGGGCATTAAGTATTCCCTTCATTCTGGAACAATGATTTTAAAACTAGAAAAAGATGTAAAACTGGTGAAGTACCTATCAGTAAAACCACAGCTCGCTGTGCTTCCAGGCAAAACTGAAGGGATGCAGATAACGCGTGTGCCTTCTGCCATCTCCTGGTAGTTCGGAGGTAAAACAGTCACAAATATTAACTTTTTTGGCTTCAGAAAAATGTCAGGTCTTCTAAGGAAGACCTTCCCCCAAAACCGAAAATATACTATTTAACATTCAACAGAAGGAGCTTTCAAAACTCTCAATATCGACAAGAATTTATTTCCCTGTACAAGGCAGCCACCACCTGGACATAGCTACTTTCAAGCTAAATGGAGTTCTAATATTGGCTTAAGTAAAGAAACATCAAAGCTCCTTCATTTTCTAAAAGAAATAAGTACTCACCAGAGTTATTCTAATTTCAAAACACATTCAGAAAATTAACTGTAAAAATTTCCACATGGCATTGAAAACCAAAGGAATTCCCTTTGGGAAGCCTGCTCATCATATCAAAAGTTATAGTGGAGATTATCTGCCCATACTGGCTCATTTTAATATCCATTTCTTTTCATGAATACTTAAAGTTCAAGACAGTCTTTCACTGTTGCACTACTCTCATTGCCTTTGGTGAAGGGCACAGCATTGCTATTTGTAATAATATGCCATGTTTTATGCTTTCAGAATAGGATTAGCCAACTTGGACAGAAATTTTGACAGCTGACAGGAGGCACCTGTACTTATCCTGCAAACTTCAGTGCTCCAAAGACTGTTGAAATTTTCATTTCACGTGCTATTTTGCTATGCTGGAGGGAGGAGACCTGTCCACATCCTCCTGAAGGTTAAAAAATAATTAAATAATGGGAATGAACTCTACAAGTGGATTATGTCTTCTAGTGTGCTGAATGACTATGGGAATGTGACCTGGCTTCCCTTAAAAAAAAAAAATGAAGGCATTCCAGTGATTTGGATTGCCCGTGGTTCACTGACAACTGCCATGGGGAAACAATCATTAAATGTTGCAGAAAAGCCAAGCTAAATACAGAACATTTCCCTTCACAGAACGAGAATCAAAAAGGTTGTGTCATAACAACAAGCTGTAATTGAGAAACTGAACAATGACTGAAGAGTTGTAAGAGGCCTAAATTAAATCCAACTGAGATTTCATATTCCTTATGAAAATGAAGGTTTTATCATGAGATAATTAAAGCAAGGACAGCCAACTCCTGGTGTGCCAGAATGTGTAACTTAGCTTGTCATCCTGGTTCGTGAGAGTCCCTGGGAGCTGGGCAGGAAGCAGCCAGTCACAAATCAGCCACTCACCCACAGCAGAGCTGCAGAACCCTCCTCCTGCTGGACATTCCCTAAACACAAACCACAGGCACTGTCTAAGGAGCGTGCTCAGGAACACGAGGAACGACTTGTGTGCATGTCCCCATCACACCTGGCCAGGCCACGGTCAGGTGGCAACTGCAGCTTAGATACAGCACAGACAAAATGCAAAGGCTTTGGAGACTTTTTATGGGAGAGAAGGGAGCACATGAGGGCAGAAAGTGGTGCTAATCCCAGCACCAGGGAGAGAAAAGTGACCCAAAACTCTGAAATGGCATGTGCAGGAAGCTTAGAATTCTAACAGAGGTCACCAGCCACTCTCGGTGCCTGCCAGGTGAATCTTCTTGGAAGTAAAGAAGCGATTAAGTGTGTAACTGATAAGCATATGCAGCTGTGTGTGTGCAAACCATCCAAACTGAGACACAGTGAAATTATCTCTGTGAAACATGAAACACCTGGATTCCTTTCTTCTGTCTGGTTTTAACAGGAAAACAGCTAGAGGAGAAAAATGCTAAATAATAATCGAAAGCTCTTCTATTCTTGCCTGGTCTCACACTTGCAAGATCTTTTATTTATCACAGAAATGAGCAGCTCTCCAAAAACAAAATGGACAAGAAGCCAAGTGTAGAAAAAAACCCCAGAGGACTGAGACCATTTTGGGATAAATAAGTAAGAGCACCACAGTACATAATGTTTTAAGCAAAACAGCTGATATTCACAGCAATCCAATTTCTAAAAGTTAGGCTTTGGATGAAAAACGCTTCCATTATCACAACCTTGGATACATGCCACTCTTTACTCAGAAAATATTTCATTCAGACTTATGTATAACACAATCACTAGTGAATAAAATCCAGAATAAATTTCCCCTGGTAAAATTAAATTATTCAGACTCTTTCAGAACTTCAGCACATGACTTCCGGACGATACCATTTGTTTTAATCACAGCAGCCTGAACCCTGAGGCAAACCATACTTCCTCTTGGATCAAAACTGGAACCAAGAGAAAGCCCAAGCTTTGAGAAAGCCAAGCTTTTGAGAACAAGTGTTTTATTACAATAAAATAAGCAATCACACCATCAATTCACTCTCTTAGCAGCTGGCCCACTGTACTGTGTAATGACCACATGTTTTTTATCCTCAATATAAACATTTCTGTTTCGAATGCAACTTCATTTCAAGACTGTTCAATTTGTTTCTTTCAAGGGCAATATGGGTATCTAACACAGGTACACTTTAAATGATAATATCAAATAATGCTTTGGAAAAATCACATTCAGGGAATTATTTCGTTTGCAGCTCTTCTGTGTCCAGCAAATCTATTCATTTTCATTGTCTTGCCTGTAATTGATTTTATCAGCTAATTAGCTGGCCACCTTGTTACTATTCCAGCAGACTGTAAATTCCCCTCTTCATATGACGAACATACTTCAACATTTACTTGTTTTGCTCAGCCTCTCTTACCTGTTAACCTCTGCCAGAGCTTCCTCCAGTTGATGGCCACGGCTACTTGCAACATCTTCCATGGTCTCCCTGCAGTAACAGGACTGAAGTTGTTTGACCAGGCAGCAAATTCCCTTCGCCAAGGCAGCCCAGCAACCCAAATGCCTCTTAACCTCCTTTTTCTTTTTTTTATTTTCTGGAGTTATTATGGATTGAAGGAAAAATTGTTTATCTTGCTTTCCCACGTTCTCCCCACCTGCCTCTTCGCAGTGCTTGCAGCATTTTATTTGCATTTGGAACAACTACCACATGACTTACGCCATGACTTACAACAAATCATAAGTGAAGCATTTGTTCAATTCATACCTGGAAAGTACCATTTTTAGGTTCACAAGGTCGAATGCACCTAGGCAAAGGCTGACACCCAACTTCCCACAGCATTCCCACGCCAGAGCCCTTCACTCGCTCCGCGCTGCCCTCAGCCTCGCCCACAGACGCATCGGCACCGACGGGACGGGGAGTTGAACATGGCCGGAAAAAAACCCAACTTTTTTTCCCCACGAGGCAGCCAGGGGAGCCCGCGGCCCGTTTTCCATGGATAAGGGGCACGGGGAATGGCCATTCTCAGAGTGGAGGCCGCGGGGGCTACTCCTGAGGCGGCGCGCGCCGCCCTCAGCGCGGCCGCGCGGCCGGGGAGGGGCGGGGCCGGGCGGGGGCGGGGCCGGATTCGAACCGGGCGGCGGGGAAGCGGCGGCCATGGCGGCGCAGCAGCAGCAGCTCGGCCGGGAGCACCAGGGCATCACCCTGCGGGGCAGCGCCGAGCTCGTGGCCGAGTTCTTCTGTGAGAGGGCCGCGGGGGGACCTCGGGGAGCGCGCTGCGAGAGAGAGAGAGAGAGAGAGGGAGGGAGGGAGAGAGAGAGAGAAGCAGGGTGGGAGGGAAGGCGAGGGAGCGGGAGGCCGCGTCTTGTGGGGCGACATGGCCGCCGGGCGGGGCGTGGGTGGGAGGTGGTACACATCCCTTTCCATCCCCGTCCAAATCGCGCAGCCTATGGGATCAACAGCATCCTGTACCAGCGGGGCATCTACCCCCCCGAGACCTTCACCCGCGTGCAGAAGTACGGGCTGACCCTGCTGGTCACCACGGACCCCGAGCTGGCCAACTACCTCAACAACGTGACGGAGCAGATGAAAGGTGCGCGCCGGCGGCGGGGCCCTCCCTGTCCTGTCCGCTGTCCCTGCCGCTGCTTGTCGCGCTCCAAGTGACCGCCGTGGCTTCTTGCAGAGTGGCTGTACAAGTGCATCGTGCAGCGCCTGGTGGTGGTCATCTCCAGCATCGAGAGCAGCGAGGTCCTGGAGCGCTGGCAGTTCGACATCGAGTGTGACAAAACTGCGAAGGATGACAAGTGAGTACCGCGGGCCCTGCGCTCACCCTCTTCCCTGTCCCGAGTACCGCTGCAGGAACAGAACCAATGGACTTGTTCCTTCAGACCTTTCTCAGGGCCCTGCCCTCTGTTTGTCTGCAAACCAGTCATTATACGATTGAACACACAAACAAAAACATCAATAAAGGGAGACCAGCTATCACTTAACTTTTCTAAGGACTTAAAAGTGTCCCTTTCTACTCTAAAAATACTGTAGCAAACAGTCTACCAGAGCTTAACAAAGACAACTGTGTTTAGAGGGAACTGTCAGCACAGTAGCAGTTTTTTCTCTTACCAGAGTTCTCTTACTTTTCCAGCGGACCACGAGAGAAATCTCAGAAGGCAATTCAGGATGAAATTCGCTCTGTCATCAGACAAATAACTGCCACAGTAACCTTCCTGCCACTCTTGGAATCTGCCTGTGAGTATTCCAGACTGATCTAAAGAAATCAAACACTTTTGAAAAACCTCAGTAACTTTCCAACTTTGGAAAATATTTTCTGGTTTTCTGAAGCTTTTTTAATTATTTTTAATTATTACACTATGTGCACCATAACGTTTGTGAGGCAGCACTTTGTTAGACTGAAATCAGGACAGAACTTGAGATGGCTTAACAAACTCGGGGAAGTTTGCATGTATGCCCTAAGGAATGCAAGTTTTTGTGAATAATTTGTTCATATGAAGTGTTACACAGAGCTCAGCTCCACAGCATGGTAACATGTTTGAAAAAAATATTTACAACACCCGAGAAAACAAAAATTACTTCACATAAATATAACTTGTTTTAACTGTTTTTTTCAAATAACTTCTGAAAACCTTGGTCCTTGGCTCAAGTTCTAGAAGATGTACTTCAAACCTGCCATCTCCTTATGGTGAATTTGTTCTCCCTTCCTCCCAGGTGCCTTTGACTTGCTGATATACACAGATAAAGATTTGGCAGTGCCAGAAAAGTGGGAAGAGTCAGGACCACAGTTCATAGCCAATTCAGAAGAGGTTCGGCTGCGTTCCTTCACTACCACAATCCACAAAGTCAACACCTCAGTGGCTTACAAGAAGGATTCTGTTCCCTAAGATGCAGGGACAAGTTTCATGTGTGTAAATATCCTGTCACCTTGTATAGTTTCTGTTCATCATGCAGCTAAGCCATGAACACATCATTACTGTCCTCTGGATGAAGTATGACACAGTGACAAAATGCCTGTCTGTGATAATGTGACCCTAGACTAAGCTGGCATCATTTTTAAAGAGATTTTAAAAAAGGTATTCATGGTCATAGTTCAATTCTTACTGTATGAGCTAAACTAATGGTATGTTAAACCACTGCCTCTGCTAGAAAAACTGCCTAAATCTAGGATTAGCTGCTAGAATTGTGTTCAGATCCTGTAATTTTATATTTTGAAATTATTTTAAAACTGCATTCTGTTAGCAGTCTTAAGTTCTCTGTAGCAACAACAAAAAAAATCTCATTCCTGGGGTGCCAATTCTCATGTTAAAAGCCTGGGCTGTTTTATTACCAGAGATAACCCTAAAACAAATCAACCAAGCAATTTTTTTACCTCTCTACAATGGCAGCAGCTGTTTATCAGGAAAACTTTAAATAAACAAAGCCATGTATTTTAACGACCACTGGGCTCTAGTTCTGGGGATGGAGTTGTTCCGTCTGTGTCTGTAGTGTCTGTCCAGC
This sequence comes from Cyanistes caeruleus, assembly GCF_971803275.1. Lineage (NCBI taxonomy): Eukaryota > Metazoa > Chordata > Aves > Passeriformes > Paridae > Cyanistes > Cyanistes caeruleus. The sequence goes on from NC_141705.1 coordinate 79,033,615, forward strand.
ATTTTCTATGTTTGTATTCTTGTTTTACAGAATAAAGCTTTGAGTTTTATAGTGTTCTCTAATTCAGTCTGCAGTCCTTCGTGTTTCAGATGGGTTTATGAATGCTACATCCTAGTTTAGAACTGTCACACAAGTTTAACACCCAAAAGGCATCCTCCTTGTGTTGTTACTTAACTGGTTCCTTCCTCAGTCCAAGTGATGTGGAGTCCATGTGACATCCATTTGTGGATTAACAGCTTGCCCCCAAGTAAGTCTTCAAGTAACAATTCAAACAGTCACAGTGAACTGATGACTAAGCACACTGCCTTCTTGTTAAACAGCATTCAACTCTTCATGTGCTCTTACCTGTTTTTGTATAACAAGAAATTAGGGATTTAAAACACTAGAACTTTCAGACTGCCATGTTGTTTTTTTCACTTCCTTCACTAGATTCATTCCAGACAGTATTTAACTCTTGTTTTTTCCACCCTTCTCCAGTGATGTAGGACTTTCTGTTATAATAATATAATTTCAAAACTTTATTTAAAAAACATCAAATACATATACCCCACACCATGACTGTATTACAACCTTTTTGGGCTTTCCTATTTCCAGGAAAGAATTAAAGAATTTTCTCCAGCAGTCCCAATCTAGCAGAAGTAAAAAAAAAAAGGCAGTTCTCTTTACATCAGGAACACGAAACCCATAATTTTTTAGAATAAATACAATCTGGGTACTTAAAAAGTTATATTATTCACTGCTAGGGCTTGTGCTGCAATAACAGAAGAATACCTTGGTGTTTTCTTTTGCCTGTCAGCAGAACTGTGACTGCACTACCCCTCACCCCTAGAAGCAGATGTGCTTCAAAGAGTGAAGTCTGCAGTAGTGAGCAGAAAAAAAACTCCTTTTACAGAGATGCAAAAGTCAAATTGCCCCAAGAAGCTCATTCTTGTAGCAAAGAGAATTTATCTTCTGTAAGAAGGGCCAGCCCGAAGTCCATCTCCACCATCATCTCTGTATTTCTTCCTTTATAGAGGCACCAGCAGTCAAGAGAAGTTGCATATAGATCATTGCATGTAGATTATGTCCATGGAAAGGTACATGTGAAAAGGAACAGGTGAAGTCTTGATCCTGAAGTTTTCACAAAAACCTGCAGAATAGGGAAGAAAATAAATGAGAAAGTTGTATTGTTTCCCAGGAACCAAGCCTTCATGGAGGTGTCCAACAGCATGGGCTGATTCCTAACAGGACCCATGCTCTTGATTAGTTTCCCCTATTGTGAAGTCACTTTGTAGAGTGACAATCAAAACCAAGGGAGCCCCCCCCAACATCTTCAGTGTCAGTCTGGCTGTCCTTAGGAAAGGGAATGAAGGGTAAGCCTCAGAATTCACCCAGCAGGCTGCTCACCTGACTAGTTGAGCTGACGGATGAGCCGGTTGATTTCATCACCTCTGTAGCCAGGCTTGCCCATCTCCTTGAGGAAACCCACTCTGTTCCGCGACGCGTGGCGAGCCACCGACAGATGGAACGGCCACAGAAAGCTGGTTACTCTTTTGAAATACTTCCCAGTTGAGTAGATTTCATGAATAAGGTCTTCCAGGCAAATGATACCACAGCCCCCTGCACGAGAAAAAGGAATAAATAAAGAGATGTCCGACTGTATCATTTTCCTTCACACTGCTCCAGAATTGCCAGTCTCAAGATTTTGTGTCTCCCCACCCTTTCGGATCAGACTGTAAACTCTCAACACCTAACTCCTCAATTTTCTCACCCTCTTCCTCACCTAAATGTTCCTCTATCAGCATGTTGTCTGTCAGAGGCACCCTCTTTTTCTTGATCTTGGCCTGGCCCCGTTTCAGGATGAGCTCTCGTACAGACTTCAGGTTAGGCTGCCTGTGCAGAAACAAAAATCAGATTCTTTAACAGACAGACACAATGCAGAGGGAAGCCCCATCCCACTTCCTTGTGCAGAGGTGGGAAAGTAACCAAGTTACACCAAGAACAATGAGAAAAGGGACAATAACAAGTTTCAGACATAAAGCTGACTAAGTTTTGACCGTTACTGGACAAGTAATGGATCTGTGATAGCAGCTGGAGAATCCAGTGACCCCCAAGTCACAGGAGGGGTACGTACCCCCACGCCACGTACGGCTCCACGGTCCGCAGCATCTTCAGCGTCAGCGGGCTCAGCTTCACGAACATCCCAGTGTAATTCTTCTTCAGCCGCAGCAACTTCATCACTTTTTTCACCCTCTTAGTCACTCCCTTAATGCTGAGGAAAAAAATACTTAGTAACCACACTTCTGTCATAGAGCAACAAAAGGCCTCAGATCACCAGCAAGGAGACGTGTCTGGGTTGATCGCACTGCCTTGGCATAGAAACAACACAACAAAGGGTAGCAACAATAAGGGAAGGAGTAGGGGAAGGCTCTTACTCCACAATCCTCACGACAAAGGCCAGTTTGCTTTCCTGAGGTGCCACTGCCTGCCCAGGTCTCTGCTCCATGCGCCTCAGCCGGGCATCATCGCGGCGTTTGCGCCACGAGTCACGAACAAAGGTCTCCAGACGCCTGAACTGGATCTGTTTCCCTTTCTGCTGCTACAGACAAAAGGAAAACCAAGTGTCACCCATCCCAACAGTCTCAGAAGCTTACATCTGAAAGGCCAAATGAAATGCAGCAGTAGTGAACAATGTTCTTCTAGCTTTGAAAACATAAGAAAATAAATTTGATTATCTAAGCCCAAGTGAGACAGAACTGAGGGACAACACACAAATTTACACAAAACCATTATTTATGAACAGCAAACAAATAGGTTTTCCCCAGGAAAAATATACATTAGGGAAACCAGAGCAAGACCCAGGATACTTCTAGACACAGCTACACACACAGCTCAGCAATGGCTGGGAAAGCCAGAAACAACATCTGGGCAAAACAGATGCTGTAATGTAACTCAAAATTACCCTCCAACAGAAAATAACTGCATTTAAAGTCCTTTTCTATACAGGCACACACTCCAAAAAAAAAAAAATTCAAACATTCAAGTAACTATTAAGTATTGCTCATTTAAACAGCCAACACCTGGCTCATCTGATAAAAAGTCTTTTCATCATTACTAGAAAATGTCAAGCCCCTTTTTCACATTAAACAGATGTTTAAATGCCTCTCCTTAGCTTAGGAATAAGTACATCCACCAAGTCATAGTGTTTTCATATACAAACAGGACTTGAAAATGCACAGCACTACACAAATATATTTAAGACACTCTACTGGTTAAATTAGCAGGCCATTTAAAATTAAAGAATCTGTAGTTGTGTGTCTTCTGTTCTATTTCACCTTGTAAATCACCAGTGAAATTGGTTTGAATTTTCAAAGCAGGCAGACCTAATCGAAGTCTCATCAGTAAGGTCCTTCTTAGAACGAGAATCTTAAGGAGTGGCTATTTAACATTATTGCTCACGCTTTCACCTTGGAAACACAGCAAGCCACTGATGCTTTTAAAAAAGTAAACACAGGATCAAAAATGGCAGGAGTTTTGCACATAATCCCACAAAATTCACTGGGAAAGCTTTAAGACAGACACCTACTGTATCAGCTGGGGTACAGCAGAACAGGTCTAAGACTGGGAATTAGAAAGGTTTGCTGTGCCCTGCCAGTTTGGAACTGCACAGTGCACACACCGTTGTGTCTGCACTTGGACATCTGCCACCCCCACAGGCAGAAAAAGGCTTTAGCATGACCTGTGTTGCTCCAACAGATAAGTAACTCTGAATGCACCCTCCGAAAAGCACTGTTTCCATGCAGGGTTACAACACAATGGTGGTTTCAGACAGAGAAATCCAGGGCAGCAAAGACAACTCAGCAGCACTGAAGTTTCCCACATGTGGCCGCAAACACCTGACTATCACTGATCCAACACAAACAACTCGCAGTCTTCCATATATATTCCGTTTCGGTGTAATAACCCGTAAAACTCTGTCCTCTTTACAAGGCTCAGAGACACACGGAGAAGATGTTGAGAAGATCTTCCGAGGCAACTCGGAACCCGAAGACGATCCCTGCCCACCCGGGGTGTTCGCTGAGGGCCCCGACCACCCGGATTATTTCCTAGGAACTCCAAGCAACAGCGATTTCCTCCTCCGGAGGACGAGCTAGGGCTGCACGACCAGGCTCTGCCGGGAGCCGCCGTACCTTGCGCTTGTTGAGCAGCGCCTGCTTGGCCTGGGTGGCCTTGATGGCCAGGTACGCCTTCCTCTTCTTCAGCAAGTTCTCTGGTACCAGCGGGATCCGCCGCCTCGGCCTGTGGGAGGGACAACCCGGTCACATCCCGGTCGCATCCCGGTCACATCCCGGTCGCATCCCGCCGTCTCCGTGGCCACCCTCAGCCCGCGGATGGCAGCGGATCCCGCATCCCCTCCCTCCCTTCCTCCCTGCCACACTCACTCCTCCAGCTCCGCCATCTTGCCGGGCCGCTCCCGCGCATGCGCGGGGATGAGGCGCCGTAGCCGCTCCCCCTCAGGCGCTGCTCGCCTTCCCGGGAATCGCCGAGTGCCGGGAAGCGCCGGCCCGGGAGAGGCTCTGCGATCTCCCGGGGGTACCCACACGCGGCGAGCCGGCGAGAGGAGCGGACAGGGGGACACGGCGGTGTGAGAGCCGCGCCACCCGCAGGTGGTGCCAGAGGCTCGGGCTGAGCTGGGCGGTGCCGGGGTTCCTGAGGCGCTCCCTGCAGCGGGGAGGCCGCGGTGGCGCTGCAGCCGTGACGGGGTTTCACTGCTCCCCTCGCTGGTGCTGCAAACCTTTACAACACTCTAAGTGAGCCGCTAAGGTTTTGACACCTAAAATACGAAAATACGTGTTTAGGAACTCGATCCAAAAATGCCGGGAATAATACGGCCCTCGGTGAGCAAATCCCCGACTGGCTTTTTTTTTTTTTTTTTTTTTTTTTTTTTTTTTTTTTTTTTTTTTTTGGATAGGAGACACAAAGCAACAAGGTCATGAGATAAATAATCTGAAACTTTTTCCGTAATTACACAAATTTCACCCCGATTTATAAAACCGGCTGGAATCCCTGGTAGCTCAGAACAGAGCAAGTGAGCCATTTAAATTTACGGATGAACTCGCTCTGTTTAACAGGAGGGAAATGCAAACAGGCTCTCGGGTGTTCCATTATTAACAGCAAGGAAACAATAAGTAAATAAATATTTGAAGCGCTGTTGCCATGAAAAATGTCTCCCAGCACAGCAACATTCCTAGAGTGACTCGTTAAACTTTAACCAGCGGTTATATTGTTTTAATGAACAATATTTTTTATATATATTTTTATATATATATATGTATATATAAATTATACTATATGTAACAATATGAATTTAAATTCAAAATGTTCCCACTTTGCTGTACACCGCCCTTCAGCACTCCGAATTCCTGCATGGAAAATTTTAAGGCTCCGATTCCAAATGCCAGGCCAGGAGATGAGGTGGGATGCCAGAAGTCCATGAAACTTCTTGCCTCATTTTCTCATTCCATGGGTATAAAACCCCATTAAATTAATTTCAGATCCCACAAAATCTTGATTCATGCTGCGTGCAGTCTCAAAACAGCAAAAGGGTTTGAAGTCCATCACTCTCATCATCGAACTATGCCCCAGTCTGAAATGTCTATAAGAAATTCCTAATAATGAGAGCCAAATAAAATATTTGGAATATATTAATAAGGAATATTATTAATTATAATTACAATATTATAATTAATAAATACAATTAAATAAATTTATAATCGGTGATCTTAAATTATGCCTATTTTCAGATCTTTTAAGGAAGAAGTTTTTATGATTTGGAAAGATGCCCAGGAACTACTCCATACACACACTCAAACCAATAATTAATAGAGAGAAAAGCTGGGTGATTCAAGACTTTCTTTCATGAAAACAGAAATTGTATGGAGATAGACTAATATTTCATAAAAATATTTCTGAAAAACACTGTGGATAGATGCTTGGGTTTATTTTTTTTCAAAATAAGCTTCCTTAAGATGGGCATTTTTGTTAGAAATCCTGCACATTCCCTACAAAAGGAGCAACCTGGGTATAATGAAGACATATGGATGAGACTAATGCAGGTGTGTATCCTCAGTTAGTAGCACCTAATATGTCAAATTGAAAAGGTTAAAACAAAAAACTTTGTGTCTCCCTGGAAAAAAAACTGAGCGGGGCAAACCCATTCATTCTTTAGTGCTACTCATTTACCAGCATCAATGGAAAATATTCCAGTTTCAAAAGCTCAGTTTTACAGTAACCATTGTGAATAATTCCCTGGAAGAAAAGCAGACTACTAATAAAGCCTTGGCACTGTTCACAATTATTGTCCCTGGAAATTATATCTGGAGGTTTAAGTTATGAATATTAAATTACAAATTTATATCTGTCAGAATGTTCTCACATTTTCTAAAAGAGTGGTGGTACCTATTTACAAGTTTCCAAAGTGAAACATTTGTAAGAATTAAAATGTAAATTGATTTTGTTTTACCTCTAATGCACTTGTAAAGGCCTGGCTAGTGAACCTGAAATTACAATAAACAGCAATGAAAATAATTTATTTTTCTGTCTTGTCTATAAGAGAGTGCACATAGCAACTGCAATTTGAGTGTACAACAAATTTAAGTGTGTCTTTAAAGAAAAGTGGAGGTAAAAATAGGCATCATTATATGTGGTCTCCACAGGTCTCCATGACCTCTCTTCTCCTTCCACAGGAATGAAAACTTGCATTTTATTTGGGAGAGAGACACATTCAATTATGTCTGAGATGGAAGACAGTGAGAACAGAATAGGAGTCTTTCCCACACTCAGTAATTGGGAATCCTAACTCTTGCTAGATTACTTTTTAATTGAACCTTCGAGATAATTATGCCATTTAGGTTGTGGAAGCATATCAATAAGTACACCACAGCATAAACTATTCATAAAAATACTACAGACTGGGGAGCCATAAAAAGAGATGGAATGGAATCACATAAATAGGAAGTTCATCACGTCAGTGTAGACAACTTAATAGGAGTTGCTTTGTTCAGACAGATCATGCTCTCTGTCCTAAACATCAGTGATTCTGATGCAGTGGTGATGGGTGGTGGACAATCACTTTTATTCTTTTTTTTTAAAAAAAATAAAGCATTTAATTATTTTTATTTTATGGCTCTGGTTACTGATACAACTATGTAAAATGCTTTTGCAAGTTCAGTTTGGGAGACTAGGGAAACAACAGGCAGCAGGTGTTTCAGCAGAAACAGGAATCAGAAAAGGATTAAAACATCCTAAGAGAGAAGTGACCTGCAGTAAATACTATAAAATCACAGCAGAGTAGTTTCACTGCTTTGTAGGAGGGTTGAGCCCTGAAGGAAGCTGTGGCCCTGAGTGCTGTGACAGCCCAATAGGGCTATAAAGGTCCTCTCACATTTTTTCCCTGTTCATTTATGCAGCAAAAGTTCTGACTGGAATATTTGATTCTGCTTGCAATTATTAGTAACAGCTGCCCAGTCAAGATAAAGCCACAGAGCATCGGTATTTGGCCAGGAAGTACCAGAGCCCGAGGGATCTGCGGATACCTGTGGCTTTATCCCAGGAAAGGGGCTTTGTCCCTACACACAGCTGAAACAAAGGAAGGGAGTTGCATCATTCTCCTCATGGCACAGCAGAAGATGTTACAAGGCTGAGTGCAGAAATACAGCAGATAAAATCAGGAAATAGAAGTGCAGCAATGATTCACAAATTTTATATGAAATGATGGGCTCAAGGCGAAATAATAAGCGTGGGAGTAGGATTTTGTAATTATTAGAAATGGATAAAAACATCAGCTTAATGCTTAGAACAACAGAACAGTGACTGAAAATTATGAGAGAAGGGGTAAAGAACAAAGCAGAAACTGATTCCACAGCGTAGCCTCCCACACCCACATTTTGGAGGCTCCAGTTTTGGTCAGTCATCTTTCTTCCATCTGTCCATCCAACACCTCCACCCATCTTCCCCCAAGACAGACTTGGAGAAGGTTCAGAGAAAGAAGATCAAACACAAGGAATAGTTTCCATCTGTGGAGCAGTTCCATAGACTGGACCTGCCAGCTGGGAGAAAGGTGTCTGAGGGAAGATAAAACAGTCGGTAGAATGATAAATGCTGGGATAATTGCTCCCTCTTTCTTTCAGCACATGAGGAAAGGAACCTCAGATAAAGGTAGCAGGAGGCAGGTTCACAGCAAACAATGTGCTTTTTTCAGCAGATAAACTTGTACTGAAGACCCAGACCTCTTAGCCACCACAGGAGTTATACATTCCAGCCATGCATCCCCACCCATCTCCCTCCCTCCCCTGTGGCTCTGGCCGTTCTGCTAGCTCAGCTCTAATCTTTCCAATCAACCGAGATCTATCCCATTTTGTATTTGTCCTTGCTATTATAGCACAATATCAGAAAAGGCAGACAGAAATCAGTTTCTTTGCCTGCATACAAAAGAGTTCATTTAGTCTGAATGCATGCCCTTCTCCCCTGTTCAGCTGCACTGCATCCCGTTCTCCTGCCTTTGAAGTCCATCCTTTCCAGTCTTTAAAGAGCTTCGGATAAATGAATCCTGTTCCTGCAGTGAGCTATTATCACTGTCTAAAAGCTAGAAGGATGAGGCAAATTTGCCAAAAAACCTGAGGAGAGGTGGAATAAGTGAGAAGGGAATCAAGGAGCTGTGTAGCTCTGGATAGCACTGCCCAGACCACAGCTGTGGAGAGCACCTGCAGCAAGCCAAGCCCAGTTGCTTGGTTCCAGCAGCTTGGAGCATCCCTGTCCAGAAGTAACAGTGATCAATCAGCTGACAGACTGATACTGCAGGGGCACTCCATCACCTGGAAAAATTGGGTATGAGATGAGGGGAATGCCTCACAGGAATAAAACTGCAGGAATAAAACACAGAAATACAAAGCAACTGTGCTGCTCCTCTTGCTGTGCTCAGCAAGACTTGATTCTTCCCTGAGAGTTTTCCATAACCCCAGGTGGGATCAAGGCCTTTCTAAATCAGATGCTGTGTTCTCACATCACCTGAGTTTCTGACTCAAGAGACTTCTTTAGGAAGAGCTCCTAAAGAAAAAAGAGGTCCTGTTTCTAAAGGAGGATAACAAGCCTGTCTTGCTAGTTCCAGTTTTTTATACACATATTAATTATACTGTAATTTATTATTTTTTTTATATATTGTATAGAAAAAGATTAATTATCTTTTTTTTTCTGTTTTTTAATAGTAAGAATAAGCTCCTGTCAGTACACAAACCCAATAGTGAAAGAAATCAGTCAGGTGCAGGTATGCTTCAAACAAATGTTAATTATCAAAATTATCAAGTAATTGTCAAAATGTTAATTCTCAAAACAGTGTCTCCCACCTTGGCATCTGACACACTGCAGTTGTAGCTGAAAAATGCTGGCACACACATGCTATTGTTTTCTTTAAGCCAATTTTGTCAAGGCACTGCCTAATGTAAGAGTTGGTGCTATGTGATGAGGCAGAGCTGATTAGGCAGGTAGGTTTTATCAAGGAAGAAAAGGCTCTTAAATCTGCAGCAGAGGGAAGAACCTGACCTACTTTGTGTATATCCTGGTGCTTTCATTTCAGGTGTTTTTTTCACAGTCTTCCTAAATTCCCCATATGGCCAATGTAGAAAGGCTTTGTGTATTTTCACAGTGCTTAATTTAATTGCTTTAACTCAGCTCTCAGTATCTCCCTGTCAAAGAAAAATCATTCCTCACAAGCTTTTAGACAGGAGTTGGAAATGAATACCTTCAAACTCACTACATTCCCAAATCTCAAAATCTCTATTCCGAAACACTTTAATATGAAGAAAGAATGGGAAATGATGGCTTCTCCGTCCCTCTTTCTCTCCAGGTCCAGACTGGCTCCCTTTCTGGGAGATAAGCTTGAATGAAAACACCTTATCTGCAGGATTCAGCATAAAGATAACAAGGTGCAGTGTAATGGATTGACAAAATGCACGATGTGTTCCTACTCCTGGTGTCAGGAGGAACGTGGGGCAGGAAGAGGTGCCCGTTCTGAGGCTGGAGCTCAGCTCCAGGGATTTCCCACAGCTGTTTTCAGCTCCTAGCAGGGCAAGCCCTGGCACCTTCCTCTCCTTCCCATTGTACCCTGATTTCTATGTGGAAAAAGTGGACGTGTAGGGCAGGAAAAAGCCAGGAATGATTCCTGCCCCATCCTAGCTAGGCCTAAAAACTACAGACTACATTGCAGCACAGTATAGCCTGGGATGTGCTGTAGTCCCTGTATTGCATTTTGATCCAGATAAGGATTTAATTCAAAGAGGTCACTTCTTCATGGATCCTTCAAAACTTGGAAGGCACTGCTGGAATTCAACCCTGTTATCTGTTTGTAATGATCTGAAGACACCTGGATTTAGTGGTATTTTATTATTATTATTATTATGGATCACCCACCAGATGGTTTCAATAAAAACACTCGAGATGATGAATAGCGCATGAATTCCTGACACCACTTTCAAGTGTTGCTTTTCTGAATTTGCATTGTGGAAGTTCTCCCTTGGGCATGTGTTTTTTTGTTGCTGATTCTCTACTCCAGTTTACAAGACACCACATCTACAAGCTGCTTTCTGAATAATCACCTCTGCCTTTGAGGTCTGGACACCTCTGCCAGCATGCACGGGCTACTTTCACCACTTTCTACAAACAGATATTCACTGGGAAATTAATGTAAGGTTTTCCATATGGAACTAAAAGGGAAATTCAGGGGATTTAGTAGAACAAATGGAAATATTTTTTTCTTCATTCACCCTAATTAAAATTAATATCACTTTGGCTCCAACTAACCCCAGTGACTGTAAGGAAATGAGTAGCTCAAACCAGCAGCTCGCTGAGCCGAGATGCTGCTGCACATATGGTCTGTGTGATCACGGACTGTTCCTGAGAAGAGCCCAGATGGGTTACAGCAAGCATGCAACAGAGACAGCCATGCTTTAGCCTCACTTGTTGCTGTTATTAACTTGTTTCTCACTTTCACTCTACTCCTAACTATGAGATACTTGTCTATTGTCTATTTTCACCTTAGGCATAGTCTCTTCAGCTTGACTGTAATTTCTCAGTGCCTTCTTGCAGCCTCTCTTTTAATGACACAAGTTTTATTATACAAAGAAGCCTGACCAAGAACTGTGCATCTTTAACAGACTTCTCCAAACTTATCACACCCTTATAGCTGCAGTGGCATTAAAATCTCACAGTCCTTTGGAAAACTGCACTATCTGCCAATAAAACTTTTCTTCATGTTATTCCCTAAGTGGTCACTAAGAGTGTTTCACATAAATACATACAACAGGAAACATTCTTCCTGTTTTTTTTAAACTCAATTTTGAATCAAAATATCTGATCTGTATGCTTGATAAGTTTTGTGGCTGCTGCTCATAAGGTGTGAAATACTCTATTTCATCCCTTCCAAATTCTATTAAAATCTAGTGCTTAAGTTACTGTTCCCCTGAGCTTAACCCATTTTAATAAGTTTTAGATGATTATTTGGTTTCTAAAATTTTATCATCCATCTCCTAAATCTCTTTCCTTGCTTTAGCATACCCTTTGGAAGACACGTGCCCAGAATATATTAAGGAAAATAATTACCAGTGGTGCAAATATAAGTTTTGCTTTGTTAGTAATTAATTTTATGCCTGCAGTTCTAATGCTGGTGTTGGGTAGAAATTAAACATGGTATATTTAGAAGGTTTATTCATGAAGAATAAGAATATCAGTCTATTGCAAGCCAGCACACTTTTGCACCTAAAAAATCTCAGTAGCTTCTTATGGTTTTGTATTTGGGGTATCAGAGCACTTCAAACTGCATTGACCAGAAAGACTCAATCAGAAATTCCACCACTCCTCTAGAGCTCCCCTTCCTTCCAGAAGTGCATTTTCAGCCGAAATAGCAGCTTTGGCCACATGTTCTGACAGTGTGTATTTTGTTACTTTCTACCATCAAGTACTGGATCTTTATTATGCTGACTGTAAAATGGGATAAAAAATAGGACTATGCTAAATCTTAGTTTATATAACACTAATTTAATAGGGAGCAATTAAAGCACAGCTAAAATAGAAACGTGCCCTTTAGCCCAAAACTTAATTTCAGCTGAACTCATGTTCTTTCCAACATAACAGGAGGCCCATGCTAATTCTGTAAAAATGAACTTTTTAAGTTACACTTACTTATTAGCAGCATTTTCATTAGGACTGACAAGAAAAAAAAAAAAAAAAAAAAAAAGGAAAGAAAGAAAAAGCTTAAGCAAAAATCTTTAAGCAAAAATATTCCCACAGATATATTACTTGCCTAGGAAATTATTCACTTTTAAAAGGCTATGTCTTATTGGGATAGTCGTAATTCTTTGTGATCTTTCCTTTTTTTGTTTTGGTTGTTTCAAACATGTTGCTTTTGAGAAACTTAGTCTTTTGATTTCACTGAAATCTGAGTTAAGCAGTAAATTCTCTCTTCTTAGGAGAGAATTTACAGGGTAATAGGTGCTGTAGTTTGTGTTAAATTAAGTGTATGCAACACAGGTGATGATCAGCATGGCAGCTGAACACAAAGATCCCATCTCCACACGTGGGCAGTGAAATCCCAGCCTATAATGAACAAATTTATTGCATACAGTAAGTAAATATTTGTTGTACCAAGTCCCATAGTTGCTCCTCTATTAGTTTTTCCCAGTCTCATTAAAACTGGATTATGGCTTAATGTTGCTTTATTGTCTGCACTTTGCCTGCACAGCAGTACAGCAAGACTTAATTGAGATTTTGAAACACTTTCACAGTGACACAGATGAGAAGGACCCTCAATTCTTGTGGAGGCAGGACAGGAGAAGAAATAGATGACCACAGAAGCCTGGCAAATATGGAAATGATCCTTAGCTTCCACAGTGGGACTGAAAATTCAAAAAAGGACCAAATAAGTGTGGAAGAAGCAGAAATGCATCTTCACTTACCAAATGTTACTGCACCAACTCAAGGAATCTTTGCAACAAGATAGGCACTGTTAAAAGAGCTCTGTTTCCCCAGAAAAGGTCTCCACTTCTCTGAATGACTCAAGGATTCACTTGCAACTGAGGAAAAACCTCCTGTGGTGACCAGTTCTGTGCACTTTATCACCAGCTGTAGGAATTTCCCATAATTATGCTCTGCAGGTAAATTACCATCAACATAATAAACACATCCAGACATTAAACATGACCTGAGAGGCATCTGGGATCTTTGAAGAGACAGAAAATGTAATGTGATTAGAGTTGCTCTGAAGATAGCTATGAAGGAAGCTCCTGTTTGAGAGGATTTTGCCCACATGCCTTCCCAAGAATAATACCAAACAATAACTGACATTTCTGCAGGGTCTTTGGAGCAAGGAGCTTACAGAACAGAAGTGGAACTGCTTCCACCCCAATTTTTTTAATGTTTCATGATCAGGGCCTCAAAGTCAATGCTCCAGCTTGAAGCTGTGCCTCTTGATGGGGCAGGATGGTCCTGGCATTCACATCATCCGTGGAAAAAGCTGGGAAGACTGTGCCAGACAGACAAGATGCCCATGATCATTCACCCACTATGAAATAACCCAAATCCCTTGGTGCTGGTGCAGGGAGACCTGCTTCACCTCCTGTGCTTTTCACACAGGAGTTAAAGGCCATAAGAGCAAGACTCAAACCCAGCTTCTTCCTCTATCTCTTCCCAGAAACCAAATTTCAAGTCTCAGCACGCTCCTGTGGACTCCGTTTGAGAGCAAATTAATTACAGGCACAGTGGAAACGTGAGCAATTTAAAATCTTCTTGCTTTATATGTTTATGTCCTCTGGTCTGAATTTCCTGAGAGAAAATGGACAATTAAAACAGCACAGAATTCCTTAGGAACTGCAAGCAGCTGACACATGGCTGTGAGGAGGCAGACAGAAGGAATAATTGAAAGGACTAACAGGGAGCACCATATGCTCACAATTTGGATGTGGCCACAGGCAGCACGGAGCATGCAGCCAGACCAGTAAGGGCCACAGGTGCCAGCAGCTCTAGGAACAAAAACAGTAAATCCCTAAGGAAAGAGTAGCTATATCTAGGACATGGGCATCACTCAATGAAAGATCTGGACAGATGAGTCCTGGAGGATTTTGCTGTATATGTGCAAAATGTGCAATATGTGCAAATCCAGCTGTGTGTGGCTGGGGACGAATCAGGGATTGTCTGCAGTGCAGTTTTTAAGCTAGAACACCCCATTGTTGGCACATTGACAATGAAGACATGTATCTTGCTCTGATGCTGTGACAGGGAGTGATGGACTGTTTATCTGTGGGCAGCACCTATCTGTGGGGACCCTGCCAGCTCAGCTTTTAGGGTTCCATGTGAGCTGGAAAGATGGTCTTGTTAGGGCAAATTCCTCATGGGAAAGGAATCTTCTTCCAGGTGCTGCCCAGACACACCAAGGCTGTTCACAGCCTGGCCTGGAAAAGAAGATTAGGGCTCTTTCCAACTGGCTTGCATATTCTTTTATCTTACCATAAATATAGAAACAACATACTTGAAAAAATAAACTTAATTAAAGAAAGCCAGAGGAGATGTATTTACTGTTAGCATGTCCTTTTACTCAGAGATAAATGGTTAAACTCTTCCCAAAATATCTGAACAGCAAAGATGAAGCTGCTTTTGTGACAGCAAAGAAGTGGGACTTGACTCTTCTTGACTTCTCTTCTCTGAGCTCGTAGCCAAGAGCTGGACACTGGGAGAGCCTAAGCCCTGACTGTACAGCAGAGGTAAAGCCCTGCTTACCCACTATATAAGGAATAGATCTCCAGGCTTGCAATCTCAGCAAAAGGAGGAAGACATATTAATAAACTACTATAAATACAGAAGTGTTTATGGGACATGTTATATAACATTCCTCCTCGAGCTTTGTGCCTTCCCCTGCGCTGACAAACACCACAAAACATTTTATCTCTCTGCCTCTTTATATTAAAGGGAATCTAATTTTAAAAACAGAAACTGGGCCACTATCTAATGATTTAAAGCTATAAATTAGCATTCATATGAGCCAAGAGTTTGCATCGTGTTCTATTTCCTGTTTCTATCCTACCCAAAGAATATTATGCATTTTTTTTCTGTTTGCAGACTAATGCTGGAAGCAGGAGTAGTTCCACAATTTCAGAATGCATTTAAGAGAGAAAAAATGTATGTTTCAAATGCGTTAATTGGAAGTTAAGGGAGGAAAGAAATTACACTAAAAGCTTAAGTAATTTTTATGATGGTTGAGGTAATAGATGGTGTTTGCTTTTCTTTGCAAAAAAATGTCAAGTAGCAAGCCTACAATCCTAAAAGATGTGAAGAGCTGCTAACCAAAAAGAGGCCAAAAGTTGCAGTGGAACAAAGTATTTTCTTAATATTTTGTAAGGAAGACAGTCTGACTTTGCCTGCTTAACATGAGGAGATGATATTAGATCCCCATATAATCTTCAAGAAGAAAGAAAATGCAAATACAGGGAAACCTCATCCCAACCCATGCAGAAGAGTGAACGCAGCAATGATGCTGCTGTCTCAAACACATCCAAATTCCATGATAAATATAAGACAATAACACATATGTTTTGGTACATCAAAGGTTTTTTGCCATTTTCTCCAGAAAGAGGCGTGTTTTGATAATTCAAATTCCTACCTCTGGGCTTTAGGGACAGTTTGTGTAAATAGTTTGATTTATAGTTGCTGGGTCCTCTGCTGGAAAGGAAGAGAGGACCAGCCACGTAGGAAGTAGCTGACAAAACGCTCGTGCTGTGGGAGTGCATCCCTGGAGTACATGCATGGGAGGGAGCCAGCTTTGTAGCACTGTGAGAGGTTCAGCTGGCAGCACACCAGGAACATTTTGCTCCCAGCTCGGAGTGAGCATGGGAAGAGGTTGGAAAATAGAGCACCTTCACAATATGTCATTTCTCATCGTAACTAAAAGCTGTCATGGCTTGAGGGAAGAATGTAGGGGGGAAAATGGAGCAGGAAAGAAAGCATATGGAAAACACAGAAGGAAAGAGTGTGGAAGCATGGAAGAAAAAACAAGAAAAGGGGGTTAGAGTAGGTGGGAAAATCAAAAGAGAATTAATAGGAGAAAAGAAAAAGGAAGAGGAAAGGAGAAAAAGACTAAAGACTGGAAGTGGAGTGGATCAAAGACTTTGGAAGTGACCATCTCTGGGGCCCAGAAGGGCTGCTTGCAGGGGAAAGACTTTATCTGATCAACTCAAAGGCCTGCCTGAGGTCATTTTCACCCACCCAAGCCTTGTGGTAGGTTTTGCTGCCCACACGTGTCAGGGTCTCCATACAAGGAGCTCCCTGAGGGAGCTGGGGCAGGGTCTCAGCCAGGAGGTCTCAGCCATTTGCACCTGTGTTTTACAGGTTATTTCCACTGTGCACAATAGCCCTACCCTTTCACAGACAGCACAAATGCTAATTTGTATTGTTACTCCCAATCTACTCTGCCTTTGGTTTCCCTGGTTTTGGTAGGACTCATCTCTCCATTTCTTCAGTGGGTACCTTTCCTTTCCTTAGCATTCCTCTTTCATAGCTTGGAAAACTCAGCTTTAGGTTTGAAAGCAGAGCAGCTCCCCAATATCTAGTGGAAGCACAGTCTCTCCTCCACAGGGTATGGGGACCACTGGTTCCCAGTATAAGCCCAGTCCAACAGGACGGGCAGGGAAAGCTGAGCTGGGGGCAGCAACAGTTCCTGGCGTCTGGCTCAAGTGCAGAGCCAGCCAAGGACAAATCCATCTTGTGATTGCACTCAAGGCCTCAAAATCCGCTTTTGTTTCCACAAGGAATTAAAACAAACTCTTTCAAACATTTCTATCACACAGAATTGTGTTGAAACATCTGTTTTCTAGCTGAAGATATTTTTTATTACTCTGTTAGTTTGGATATGACCAAGGACTCTGTCCTAGATCCTTCCAATTAAATATTTTGTTGTGAAAGACCATGGATGTTTTAACTGACCTTTTCCTTAGGTTACTGCTCAGATATGATACATACAGAACACCCAGTAAGTAATTAAAAATTCTCCTTGTCTCTATTAGGTATTTGCCTACAAATAAACTATCTTACACTCCCTCTATAATGAAAAATGCAAAGGAAGATGCCATATATTAAATTGTTAATTGAAAAATAATTGGGCTCATGCATAATTAAAGGATACTTCACAAGCTCCAATTTCTTTATTCAAGGAAGAAAGGAAACCTGAAACATGTTTCAAACTCTGTTTTACAAGGGTTAACTTAATTCTTGGCAATGAGACTGAAAATTATTTCAGATTCAAAGAAAAGCTGGGTTAGGGGAAAAAGAACCAGCTTGCAGCAAATGCAGCTTTTGGTGTGAGGCCTGAGCATGTTGTCTTCTGAGCTGCTGAAAACATTCCACTTAGGAAAGGGATACTTGGTTTTGGGGGTGCAGCCAGCACCAAAAATATGGAAAATGGAGGTTCAGTGGTGGTACAAAAATAGGTTTCATGCTAATTATTTTTTTTTCACTTATGTTTCACCTATGGAAGTAATTGAGCTTTGTAAAAACCTGTTTTAAAGGGGTCTGTTTAGGCATTCGCTGTTAAAACCAACAATATGAACCTACTTATTTTTATCACTGGTTTAGTTCAAGCAAAAGAAAAAAATTATTATATTTCAGATTTGTAAGCTCTCCAAAATGGAAAGCTGCTACATTATGATGGAAGTTATTTTGAAATATTAATAAAAATTATAGCTAAGGATTAAGAATCTTAATAAGTAGTGAACTTAATAGAAAAGCAGTGAACTGAAGACTCTTGCTTTTTCTTATTGAGGACCCTGAACTTTAAATTTCCCCTCATCTGTGGAAGTCTTTGGAGTCCAGTAGGGATTCTAAGGATAAACACAGTGAACATTTTGTCTTTGCTGTTTTCTCAGAAGTAGAGAACATAACTTTGGAGAAAGCATTACTCTCTTCTGTGATCTGCCAAGCCATCAAGGAACAATATTAAACATTTCCCAGAGGGAAACAGATTTCAAGTCCATTAATTTGGACAAACTGTCATTTTGTCTTCTTGATGTCAAATCTCGTGTAGGAACTTGATTTCAAGAATGGTCTTTTGTGGAACCTGCTCAAGGAGTTGGAATTTGAGCTGAACAGAATGAAAACGTTTAAAAGCTTTATGTAAATATTCTTTGCATAGCCTATTTCCAAACACCTATCCATACAGCTTTTGTTGGTGCTTCAGAGCCAAGCTGAGCTCACACAGTGCTGGGCAGCTCCTCCTTGCCCTCATGTAGAGGCATGGAGCCCATGGAAAAGAGGGAGGAAACCAGCAGGAAAATCAAACGCCAGGCTTGCTTCTTCCCTTCCCCTCCTTAGCAAACTGACTCCACACAAATATCTCTTAGTGTTACCTCCCCACATTCACCATTCCTAGTGCTTCAGCTGGGAAGTGTCACAGCAGCAAACAGCACAAATCAGCACCCCTAAGATATGACCTGTGCTTTTGGAATACTGGAGAACTCAAGAGCACAACAAGGCCGTTCCTGCAGTCTTGGCTGAAAGTGGTTTCACTGAGAGCTGGACTCACAAAGCCCTTGCTGGACCTGCAGTGAGATAACTCAAGTGGAAAAGGGAGTCTGAGCTTTGCCCCTGAATCAGAGAAGCACTGGGGAAAGTTCCTTCCCCACAGGGGCACAGAATTCACACACCCAGACCTGTTGCTTTCTTCCTGCAGTATCCCTCTTGGGACTGCATGACTGCCCCAAGCTTAAATCCCTTGCTTGCCCCACATAATATTCCTGGCAAAATCTTCCTCCTCAGGGGCGAGTGTGACAGGAAAATAGATCAGGGATTGATTTTGATGTTCTAGCCTGAGTAAAATTGGAAGGTTTTAAAAAAACAACAACATAAAAGGCATTTAAATGAAATAGGCAGCATGTCTACAGGTCAAATTTCTACCTAGATCTCACTTTCAGAAAAAGATTGTTCAGAACAAAAGGCTGTTGTTTCTCTCTTGTGTGCACTCCTGTTATTGAAAAAGCGCAAGTCAAAATTTCCAGGCCCGAGTGCCTAAGCTCATAAATGAGCAGTCCGGTCCCTATAGGAGATTTCAGGAATTTGCCAATAACTCCAGGCAAGAGGCACTGACCCCACTGAGAGGCTGCAGCTCCAGGTGCCCCCACACGAGGCTGGCACTGACCCACACCCACTGCCAGGGCACCTCTGCCCCAAAGCCCCAGCTCAGAGCAGGACGGTGCCATTTGTTTTGGCTGGAAAGGAAGCTGAAAAGAAAGAGCCTAAGAGATGTCAGAAATTAATAACTTCTCAGATCAAGGCTCCAACCAGTTCAAAAAGCTTTTCTGCTGACAGTAGGTTGTTTTCAATGCTAAGAATGAAGTATTTATCTTTATCCTTTGAAGCTGTGCCATTCATACCAATAAAGACACAAGAATCCTGAAAGGGATACTTACTAAAACAAAATGCCTGTTCAAAAATAATATATTTTTCTGTTTGAAACCACATTGTACACAGAGATCCTTTGGAGCATTTTAAAGACAAAAGCAAGAAAAAGAAAGAAAAAAAAATTAAAACCTTTCTTTTCCTATGCACCAAGCAGTAATAAAAAATAGAAAAGTTATGTCAAAGTGAACCACTAAATGAGTACGCTTTCTGTACATCAAGCCAATACAAATTTCATAAAACTTTCCTTGTTAGAGGTACAAACCATCCATTAAAAGAATAACATTGTCAGGCCATAATATTATCATTTGCACTGCTCCAGCTGAATGTGAAGTTGCCTATTGCACTGAAACAACAATATCAGGTATCACAAAGCTGTGTCCAGCTCCATGACAGCACACTCCATGAAGGCAGCCTGACTCTGGGAGGTGAAATCTTAATTACAGAGGTACTGCTGAGGTAGTATTTTCTTCCAAGCATTAGGTTACTGGTGCACTGAAATTATTAAAAGGGCATCTACAAAAGTGAATATCGGTTTACTATGGTTTCCTAACAAAAATAATAATTAATCCTTGCACACCATGCTTATATGTGGAAATGTAATGGTCATTCACACACAGAATTTAGGAATGGGTTAGCCATTGCAATAATTACTTTGGGCTGTCCTCACCTTTTCCTTAGTGTCTGCTAGATAGCAGCATATTAAAAATGGTTCAGGTTATGGATGTTAAGATCAAGATCAACAAACAAACCAAGACTCATTATTAAATTCCCACAGTGCTTTTATCGTCAAATTTCAGAGTCAACAGATTTGTGAGCATCTGGCAGCTGCACAAGTGACAAATCATGAGACAAAGCCTTAGCTGATATCACATGAAGCTGACACTCCAGGGCATGGTGAAGGTCACAGTGGCAATTTATCAGGAGTGCAACTCTAGTGGTTTTCTGTCATATTTATATATTTGGAATGTTAAGATAAAGGAAGAGAATGCTGAGGTTGTTCTTGAGCATAAAAGATAAAGCATTTTCAGGGACCACTCTCTACCTGCTTTGTAATTCCCAGAGAGGTCACAGAGGTTATCACAGGTCTCTGCCTTATGCCAAAAACTACCAACTTGTTACTGCACTTAAGCTGTAGGATTAAGGACATTTTAATGAAGTGACCCATGTTCAGACTGCTCCCAGATGTGCAGTGGCAGGTTCTTACCAGAGTGATGTCTGCATCCACCCGACCGAATCAATCTTTCTTCAGAACTGCACTGACTTAGGGCCATGCTTTGAGAAGAGCCTCATATCCAAGAACTTTCATTTCAAGCACCTAAACAAAAGCATTTTATGAGGTTCATGATAAAGACAAAGTTACTCACTTTTAGAATTAGCTTGAACAGGGATCCACCTTGAATCCCAGTCCCAGTTTCATTAACCAATCATGAAAATAAGGATGCAGCTAGAGATTTCCCACATCTCATCCTGAAGTTTTCTCCTCCTGTCTGCTGCTGTCATTCCTCATTTATGCAAGGACAGAAGCTCCCTGCTTCTGTGCCTTAAGGCATTCAGTCATATATCAAAGCCTTTCTTTCCTTTTTCAGCCAAGAGAACTCTTGAAAGACACCACCATGGGAATCAAAGTAGGGCAGCAGATAACTTGAGGTTGTATCCTAATGTTCCAAGGCCACTGTTTGTAAGCTTGACATTAAAAGATACAGTAAAACTTTCCATAAATAGCTGCAGATGATCCACTACCTCACTAAAGCCTATAGTACTTGCAAACATTTGAATGCTGGATAATTTCTTTTCCAAACCTTTTTTAATTATTTGAAGAGCTTCTATAAACTCCATAATTTAGGTTTTGTGAACTTATAAACTCTTAAAAGGAAAGGAGGAAAAAAAATCCAAGAAAATACAGAAGTCATGGACAAATGAGCTTGAAAAGGTGTCAAACTGTAGAAAGGAATGCAGTGCAAAAGTAATTTACTGTTTGCACTGGGGTCTAAAGATTAATATTTCAAATATGTACGAGTGGAGCATTCCACAATGGAATCTATCCACATCCACAGGGTGGTGTTTGTCCTATAGTAACACATGGAAAGGTTAATTCCTACTGTGTTTGTATGGAACAGATTGAACACAAGCTGTTTGAGGAGAACAACAAGTTTGAAGGATTTTTCATCTTCAGCTGCTTCTAAAACATGTCAGCTGCTGGGGTTGTTGTGTTTTATTAGGACTTTCTGATTTATGCCTTCAGAAGGAACCCATTACTTTTGCAAAAATGCAATGATGTGCCAGCTCCTTTGAGCAAGACAAGTCTGCAGCATGAGCAGGAGAGAAAGCCGTGAAAAAAACCCCAAATCTGAATTCAGCTGGTTTCTTACATAAGGCCACAGGCCACAGCTAATTTCTATTAAACAAGAGATAAGGAAAACTGGGGTCTGTAATGAGCATTATTTTAGAGAAATGAGTTTTCTAGCTATTCCAAGGAAATATAAGGGCTGAGGATAATTGATGTCCTCATGTCCACAGAGATTCACCTGTGCTTGAAGGTAAATACAGCCTCAAAGGCAACTGGACAGCAGGCCACTAATCTTCCCCTGCCCACACCTTTTGATCCCAGGAGTGTGGGGAGCTACCAGCAGAAATATCCAGAGCCTGCATTTCTCCACAGCGTGATGAGGTTTTCAAATGCTCTGTGGAAACCTCAGTAAATGGAACTCCCTCCTACCCTCTTCATCCATCCCCACAGAGTGCCACAAAGCCTTTACTGTGGCTGCATTGCTGTTTTAGTCTGTCAAAAAAGCCCAAGAGCTTTCAGATGTTCCTTGGCACATTTTCTTTGTAGACTAAATTACATGACAATTTATGATGCAAACTGATGCAGAGAAACCTCATTATCTGAGGTGTGTCAGGAGC
This sequence comes from Cyanistes caeruleus, assembly GCF_971803275.1. NCBI lineage: Eukaryota > Metazoa > Chordata > Aves > Passeriformes > Paridae > Cyanistes > Cyanistes caeruleus. The sequence continues at coordinate 79,055,986 of NC_141705.1, forward strand.
CAATATAAATATCAAAGCATAGAAGCCGTTGCCTTGTTTGTGGTGTCTTACTGATATCTTTAATAAGGTCTCCTCAAAAAGCCTGAAACTCAAACCCACGCCCCACAACACAAAGGACACATAGAAAAGACACTGCAAGGGACTTTGTCATCAATTAATTTGCATGCTAATTTACAGTAAATTTGCTTACTGGAAGCAAGGTGAGGATGCATCGGTACAGGTATGTTACAAGTGCTGAGGCAAACTGTTGTTCACCATCATTTGAAGTGATGGGACTAAGGCTTCCCAGAGGGGCACATGTAGCAAAAGACAGTTTACCCTTCACAAAGATCTTTCTTTCATAGCCAGAGAACACTCTGGCACAGGGGTCATTTTTGAAGCAACCTTCCCATGCCCTCCAAGAGGCACACACGGCCCCTCCACCACCACCCTGCTGTGATTTCTCTCCAGGTGCCACATCCAGGAACCAAAGTTCCCAGTACCTGCAGTGTTCCCTCAGGATCACCTTGCTCCTTGCTTCTCCCAGCCTGTAGCCAGGGCAGTGCAGAGAAGAGAGCCCTGAAAAGTGAGACCAGCCTTGTCCTGCTCACCATCTGTTGGTGGATGAAGCTGTAACTCGATCGGCTTTCAAACAGGGGCCATCTGCAATTCAAGCCTGGCAGCGCTCTGAATGCATCAGCAAAGGTGCCTATTTGCAACTCAAACTGATTTTCAGAGCTTTTTATTTTTCCTAGAGACTGGATTGTTTGCCCTTTGGTTTTTTAATATTTTATTTTATTTTATTTTATTTTATTTTATTTTATTTTATTTTATTTTACAGTTATCGCTGTGTCACAAGGCAGGACATGGAAGTGTGAGAAATTTTGTTGGAGCTAGAGCGGAAAGTGGCTTTTATTAAATTTTTTCTTCTACTGTATTTACTTCTGATTAGCTTTTAATGTTGAAAATTAACTTAATTTGAACAAATCCATTGCCCTCCTGCTGCAGGGAATAGCAGTAATCAAAGAGTTTATCTTTTGGAAGCAGTAAATTCAGATCAGGTGGGGCAGGAGAGATTGGTTAACTTGTGATTTGACCTTTGAAAAGTACGATTTTTTTTTTTTAGCAACAGAGATGGTTTCACAGAACAAATCTCTAAATCTGTATGAAATTTCACATAGAGGTTCAAAAAATTCTCTCAGTTCCAAGGATAGAGATTCCCAGTCATTATCACAATCCACCTAGAGCAAACATGAGCAAAATGGAATCTAATGTGACTCATGAAATCAGGATTTCTACCATGACCTCTCCCACACACCAGGGAGCAGCAGCAGCACAGGGAAAGGAGGCAGGAACATCCCACTCTGCCAGGTCTCAGTTTCCTCAGGGCCAGTTCTCTGCAGCAAAGAACCCACTTGGTAGGGTCTCAGCTCATCAGCTTGCTCCAAAAATACCAGGGGGAGCAACAAAATTCAGACAGGATTTTCAGACAGGATCTCTTTTGAATCCTTTATTTCCAGTGGAGAAATCCTAGTCAAATATGCCAAAGAATGACACTTGACTAGCAACATAATCCACTGGCCAAGTCTCTCCTCATGGTTTTATAGATCTGCTGGAGCGATTTAGCTCACAGCAGCACCTGACGGCCTCAGGTGAATAGTAGGTGCATTATCCCCTTATTCAATACCTGGTTTGATGGCCAAAAGTGAATTTGTTTAAATTTGTTTAAGATTTTTAAGTCCTGGCAGAGGGTCTGCTTAAGACCTTGGTCACCTCATGGAAATCTAAGTAGAAATTCATGAAACAAAACCCAATATATAATAATCATCAGCATTAATCAGGAACTTCAAAGAGAAAATATTTTAAGAAACAGTCAAAATAGCTGCGGGTGGAGTAAGTAGAGGATTTTGGGACAAAAGAGAAAGAGAGAATCATGCTTGTTTTTTGTATATTCCCACGAGAACCTTCTCCCTTGGTAAAGATACCCAGATTAATACCTGTTATAGAGGGGTGGAAATGCAGGGCTTTGGAGCTCACTACACCAACCAAATTCTGGAATAGCCTCAGCCCTGTGTTTCATATGGACAGTGAATGCTCCAACTCAGCCCAAATCTGCAGACAAGTGAAGAATGGAGGAAACAACACTGCACTAACACATTTACTGGTGGAATGAGTAGAACTGAATATTAATGCTGATAAACTCTTTTTTTAAAGATGCTTCTTTATCTGCACCCGAGGAAACATCAGTGGGGAACTTCTGGTTAGAAAACTAGGCCAGAACTAAAGCAGCTTTTCAGTTTGCAGTAGATGCAGGAACAGATTTGATCAAATTGCTCCTTTTGGAATATTACACAGGATATATTTTAATTTTGTGAGCTGCTTGTATTATAATCAGTTTGCCCAAGAATTATCTTTTAGCATGTATAATGTCTCACAGAGTGAAGCTTCCTCCTTTCCCCCAGACATGATTGCATCTCCCAGAGTTTATATCAAGGCTAGCAACGTCATCTAGATTAAACTGGAAATAAGAAAAGTGCCTTGAAAAGATGCAAGTCTATAATTCCAAATTATAAAGTCTTTAATGAAGGGAAACATTCCCCTGTGGGTAGATTGCTGCATGTGATCCTACAATTGCCTTTCCCACACTTTCCAGAGTATTTGTTACTTGTCACCACCATCTTCAGTAATGTGGCTTGTGTTCAGCAAGACAATGCACTTATTTCACTGAAAAAACATATTAATCCTCTATATTTTCATTATGCGAGTGAGTTAAGAACAATTAATATTTTTTTTCTTTTTCCCAGAAAGGTTCACTGCAGTTCATTTACCTTAAGCAACACATTAATTTTACCATGACAGGGAAGGACTGTAGTCACTTGGCACCAGGGAGTGCACGGTGCCAGCCTTGTTCCCACTCTGAAGCCCTGCTGACTGATTAGGTGACTTCAGCAAGTCTCTGAGGTTTTACTAAATTTCAAATATATTCATATTTCCTTGACCAAGGGATTTGCTCTTTCTCTGGAGGTTTCCAATTTTAGATGGCTCTGTAACACTTCTCAAATATTCTCCAAGAAAAACAGGGCTGTCACTCAGAGAGGGAAGTTTCTAGGTGCATGGAGCACTGCTGGGCTGAGGAACACTTGTGATTCCATGGAACAAATGACATGGCATGGCATGGTGAGCATTTCATTGGCATAAAATTCATCCTGCTAAAGGAAAGAGCTGTGGTTAGCTCAAAGAAAGCTTTGAGTGCTTCCATATAATATCTGTGTTTTCAATAAATCAAGCAGATCTTTATAGGATTCCCTCTGTAGACCTGTTATGGAGGGGAAGCAGCTCCTGCCTTAAGTTAAATAACTGAAAATTGTGAAGAGTCAGAGCCCCTCAAAGATTTCAGCATTTTGTGTTGCTAACTTAAGGAAGTTTCTTCTGATTAAATAATCAAATTGTAGGGGCAGATTCTTCATCCAAGGTCTCTCAATCAATTACCAAATAGGTGTAAGAATTCCATTTTTCACAGGTAAGCTAAGGAGGTTATCCAACTGTATTTGTACACACACATCCACTGGCACACAAAGTTGGAGAATTTAGGTGCATGAGCTCAGAAAGGGAAAGAATGATAATCAGGTTCACCTTTGGCTATTTAGAATGGAAATCTTTGGTCTTCTGTCATCATTAGTCCACAAAAACATGATTTAAAATTGCAACCAAAACACGGAATGAAACGGACTCATATGAAAGAGCAATTAGAACTTGGTTAGTTTATTTTCAAAACACACCATGTCTCTACCTCCCTTCTTCAGGGATCAGAAGTACCAAAATAGACTGAGAAGAAGTTCTTCCACTATTCCTTTCCTGGCTGAAACCAGGAAACACTGGAAATCTCAAAGGAAAAACCTTTTCCAAGAGCAAACCTTTAGGTACGTTTCAAGTAAGTGGAGGGTTTTGGATAATGACATGTCCCTTGGCAAGATTTCCCTAGCAACTCGTTGAACTATACCCTGTTTCTGATCACTGATGAAATCACTGATGCTTTCATCTAGGTGAGCATTTCTTCCTTTTCTCTAAGTTTCTCAGAAAACACAATAGTCAGAAAACCTTGAGAGACCGAGGAGCCCAAGACTCCTGAAAATGAGATCTAGGTGTTTGATAATTGATTTTTTTAAATGAAAATCCCAAGCACTCAAAGATTAACTTTTAAAGGTTTTTATCTCTTTTGCATGCAGATCAGTGCCTAGTGTGGTATTCAGAAAATGGCTAGGTAACTAAACTCCTTCAGAAATGTTTTTCTTGCTGGTTAATTTCTTCTGAAGTCACAAGGAAATCTTCTGAAAAGTTATTTATATCAATAGCTATCACACCACTGAAGTCATCCGACCTAATCATCCCCAGAGAGTTGCAACAATGGGAATTATAAATAGCAAAAATATCCTGGATATCATCTCCACTATTTTAAAAGCATTGTTTTCATAGAGAACAGTAACTAAGAAAAAATCTCAGGACATAAAGTATCAGAATACGTGCACATTTGTCACTGCCAAGTGGTCTTTCCAAAGGCCAGGTACTTTTCCCTGAGCTAACGCCATTTAATGCTGCAAAGGTGTCACAATGGTCAGTACATTCTCTGCCTGGCTCCTGGCTTCTTTCTCATCATATTATGCAAGGGGAGAACTGAAATTGTGTTGATAGATAGCCTGGAAATGCAATAGATTAGACAAGGTAACAAAAAGCACTGTCCTAGCTTGTGGATAAAAGGAAAATTGCACTCAAGTGGTTTATTTTGAGTCTGTTTGCAGATGGATTCATTTTGCTGTCTTCTGCATTGCATTTTAAGGTGTCCAGGACAGACTGAGCTCTACAAGGTCTCTTTATTTGTTTTATAACCTAGCTCCCCACACAGCACTAATCCAAAATACCTTAGATAATAGAATATGCATTATTTTAATAATTTAAGCATGTCTTTTTTTCTTGGTGGAGTTACACACTTGCCCTCTGTGATGAGTACTGCCTGAGAAAAGCTGGGTTCTTGGACCCTTTTCACTGTTTTGATAGTATTCAGAAGATCCTCCAAATCCAGATAAAACCAAGCAAAGACCTCCATACATGTAGTTCCTCATATTATTGCATAAAGTTTCTAATGCAGACAAAAATTGGAGTGGTTAGATGAAGTTAGACATGAAGAAAGCCCTAATTCCATAATGTGTGAAAAGTTATAAAGCCAAATTTCAAGTATTCAGGTTGAAATTTCTTCTTCTTTGAATTGGCAATTTTTTTTTAAAAAAAAAAATTTATTTTTTTTTTTTAAGTTTGGTAGAAAATAGTTCAGCCCTTTTTGGAACAAACTTAGTGAGGGGTGATGGTTTTGCCAACATTCATATTTTTCATCTGTTTTCTGAAGAGCCGCAGTGATTTATAAGAGGAGCTTGAAATCTGGCAGTGAGACAACCCTCAAGTTAGAATGGTATCTTTGTCCCCAGGAAAATCCATTCCTAATCAGCTATGTTAGAAATTACAAAAAAAAATCCCAGTTGGTATTTACAAAGCAGAAACACTGCTTTTTTTTTGGAGTGTTTCAAATGGAAGTGTGCAAGCCCAGAGCCTGCTGAGCCTCTTGTCCTGGGCAAGTACTACACATCTGTAGGCACAGCTCAGGGCAGGTTTATCTTAAACAGAGTTCTTGTTTTCTTACAGGAAAGCTCTGACATCAACAAAAAAGGCATAACAGAGGAGTTGACAGGGAAGGAAAAGCTAATTAGGAATTAGTTGGGTATTAGAGACTCCTAACATTATTAGACAGCATTAGAGCCTTTGAAACTCAGCCTGCACCATAATAATTTCCCTAGAATTTAAGGGCTTATTCTCCAGTTGTTCTAACTCAGCTGTATTAATATCACTGGAGTTACATTAGTTTGCCCTGACTAATATCCTTTAGTTATGCAGACAAGCAAATAAAATCACTTTAGCTGTTTTTTCAAAGTCATTCCCAAACATCATCTGAAAGGTTCCCTCAGTACAAAAAACAAACCCCAAACACAAGACCCCGGTGCAGCCCTGACCTGGCTGCACATTCCATATTGGGGGTCAATAGGAGTTTCACAAGGATACCCTCGCTCACTGCTTCCTCACAGCCACTTCGGACGGAGGGGAAGAAAGGGTTTGAAAAACATTCCAGATTTCAGCTGAGTTTTTGTAGCTGTGCAGACCCAGAAGCCGCTGAAATGTCCAGAGGGACAGCCTCAGCAAGCCTGTGACCTTCTATGACAAACTGGACCGTGGCATTTCAGAAGGGATTTAGCTGGGATTGTTAAAAATGTGCCAAAAAGAGAACCGCTTCTTGGATTTTTTCAATCAAGTAGCACTATATTTGGACTGGAAACAGCCTGTGGATGAGCAGGAATAACCATTAGAAGGCAAGTGAAAAGTTTCAAGCAGATACTGCAGTCAAGGAAGAAACAAGTCAAACGTATCTGGGCAAGTTTCCATACTGACTGAAGCCACACTTTTTCCCATGACATCAGACTCAAAACAAACAATATATTATAGTCCATATGTTGGTTAAGGAAAGCCCAAGCCGTGCAGAGCCATGCACCAGCCTTCAGAACAGCGACTGAACAAAAGCTGGATCGCTTGCAAGCCATGGGAGTTAATCAAACAAACACAGAGCCCCAGGTTTTCAGGATAAGGCGCCTGGGTCAGACTTCTCAGCACGATGAGGTTGTGAATCCCGAGGTAAGAGCGAAAGCAAACTGCCTGGATCAAAGCTATGCAGTCTGACTAGATGACAAGGGCAATAAGTAAACAGGGCTTTGAATATGCAGCAGCCAAAAGGCTCAGAGAAGTGTAAAGTTGCTTGCAGATAACGTGCTCGGAGAACCTGGAGTTCTCTACCTACCTGAGGTCATACGGCGTTTGCATGAGAAATTCGGACTTTGGAATGGTTTGCAGTCAGAGTTCAGAAGAGCTTTTGGCAGGTTAAACATGTTCCCAGTAAGATGATGCTGAGGATAAACATGCAAGCGAAATATATAAATGCTGTTTTCACAAGAACAGCGCTGCTTTCTTAGAACTGCCTGTATTTTAGGGAGGAAGGCTAGAATGCAGTCCTGATGGGGTGCCAATACAATCCATCGAGAGCAGTTAGTAAATCACACAGCTTAGCAACTGAAAAGGACACGGGACATTTTCAAATTTGAAATAAAAACAGAACCATGTTCCACAGGAAAAAGGTACTTGTTTAGCACATATTGATGCTGTTTACAAAAGGATTGGGAGTTTAACTCTTACTGGAAAATGGCCTATTAACATAATAATTACTGCATACAGCTGAATTCACTGAGATATTTTATCAAACCTTGAATTATCTGATCTATTGATCCTCTGTAATAAGGAACAGGAGGGCACCTTTGATCTTTCTCACATAATTTAATAAGTCAAAATTAGAAAAGAGCCTTTTCAAATGAGGACAAATTTGACTAGGAGAATAACTAGGCAAGCTGTAAAACTTTAATTGTGCTTTAACAAAATTATCTAAGCTCATAGGTTTAATAGTCACAACAAATCAGGAAATAAAATGCTGCATTATTGTCACTGGTAGATTAAAGTGGCAGAACCTAGGTTTATAGAAATATAAACCTAGAAGAGCATTTCTTTTGTTTGCACAGTACTGAACACATTCACAAATCCAAGAAGAAATGCCTTGTTCCTTAGTCAGACTTGGAAAAATGCAATTCACTTAATGACTTTTTTTTCCTATTTTAAATGATGCATATAGTTAAAATAGTTGTTTTCTAGTTTTGCACATCCCTTTTTATCCCCTTGTACTGTTTCCCAGTGCTTCAATCCAGGAATGACTTCTTTTAGTGTCAAACCACGCAGTGAAAGTCTCAGCTAAAAAACCCATTTATGTAAACAAATTTGGCGACCACAATTCTTCGTCACTCAGTTTGGATCTCTGCAGCCATTTCAAGATAGATCCTTGTCCACAGGGATCTTTAGACAGCAGTAGAATAAATTAATCCCAGGTATTGTCAAGAAAAGAAGCACTGAAATGTTTTGCTTCCAAATATCAGCAAGCCTCTGGAGACAGCCACTACAGCAAGCTGTTATTGTCAGGAAGATACAAGACCCTCAGAATGAGTGATTAGCTCCCACAGCTCTGTGGGCTTCACTGTACATCTGCCACAGTTATGTGGAACACACAGACATCTAAAAATTGCATCTTCCTGCCAACTGAGGTGTGTTAACATCTGCCTGCTGCTGCTGCTGCACTGATCAGCAGTGCCTAAATCCTAAGGGAACACTTAACAGCTTTCTTCACAGATCTCCCAGTTCTGCTTTGAGGGAAGCAATGGTGACATATTGGCCAAACTTGTTGCATAAAGGGTTTTGAAGTGGAAGAATTGCACATCTTTATAAGATTGCCTGGATTTTAAATATTTAATTTGGTCTCTAGGTCCAGTCTGAAATCACTGGTATGGAAATTAAGGACCTGCCATTGTTCCATACTCACTTGGAAGTTACTCAGGGTATAATGCACATCAGTGCTTCTTTACAACTCCAAATAAACAAAAAAAAGTAACAACATTGGGTGTTTAACAGCTTACCTTAAGATATAGTTAACAGCAACTTGGCTTTCACTCATGACACCCATCCTGTAGGTTCGTGAAATTCTAGAAGGAAAAAAAAGTAAAATAATCAGGTATCCTTAACTAATCCCTAGGAAGTCATCCCTGTGAAACTGTGGAAAACAAATGTGGGTAGTCTGACAATTATCAGCCACAAAAGTTATATTTTAGCCCTTGCCCTCAATTTTAAGCTGCTGCTGTGTATTCCCCTCAGTGTGAAGAAAGAAGAAGGGAGCTCAGCAAGACTCGACTGGGAAGAAACATTCTGCTCCTGGTGACAGGGACTTGTGAGCAAGACTGAGAGGTCAGTTGTGTTTTCAAGTGCTACACTTCTGGTCTTAGCTCCTGATGTACAGACAGGGGATGCAAAGGTAGAGACAGAAATGATGCAGTTTAACCTTGAACTTACTGCACCCATTCCATAAGAAAAATCTACTTTTCTAATCTATTATATGGTTAAATTATTAGGATCTTGATTAGGGTCTGTATAATGCACCGATCACTGTTATAAACACTTTGTAGGAGCTTTCTCAGTGTTCTTATTCCAACTCAGGCAAGTAATCTCTGCTCATTTAACAGCAGATAGTTTCAATCATAGCAAGAACCTTTTTCATTATTAATCAGCACAAATTACACCAGTATTTGTTGGACTGGATGCATGTAAAACATCTCTGTGACTTTGTTTTGCTTTCAGTAGTTACACCACCGGTAATTAAAACCTTTCAGCTCCACAGATCATAATTTCCACAATTAAACCAGAGATTCTGTGAAACTTACTTCAGTGTAACATGCCAGTATGATTTAATAGAAAAAACAGAGATTTTCACATTTCATCTCCTTGTGTATTTTATGCACACAATTGCTTTTCAGATAATATTTATTTTAGTGTAGGAAAAGCAACTGAGTGGCAGTAAAATATCAAGAAGCACTGGGCAAAGAAAGGTTCTGCTGGTCTGAAACAGCTGTCAAACATGTCTTTTCAAAAAAAAAAATCTAAAAACCATGTTAACTGCTACATCTCAGTTTTTGTGCACCTCAGCAGTTCTTTGTTCTGGCTGGAAGCATAAGCTGCGAAATGACTGTTCGCAGCATTCCGAGCTTGGCCATAGCCGCGGATCCTGGAATTGTAACAGTGTATTCTTTGGGGTCTATTCAATGCTAAACTAAGTTTCCAAATGTTTCTTGGCTCAGCAGCCATTAACTGGACCTTGAACTTCCCACTTGTATTCAGTGGCGGGGGGCTAAACTTGCCATCTGTTTTGACAAATGTTTTCCATTGCCTCTGCATAGCTGACAGAAAACGAGGCATATTAGGAGAAGTTCAAGTTCTCTGTCTGAACCACCAAGAATTCTCTGAATCCTCACAAATCCCATCAGAACACAGCTAATTGTAATTCTGTTTGCAAAAGATTTTAGTTTGTCATGAGCTGCAGGTCTTAATATCTTCTTAGATCCATATCACTTGTTCTCTGAGCATCTGCCTACTCTTCATTCCTTCGGGGCAATAATCTTCACTGAGTGGAAAATCACAGCTGTAGGCATTCTGGAAAAATAAAATAAAATAAAAAGACAGCATCACTTCTGCTTGTCTCTTCTGCACTTTTCTCCAGCCTGAACAGTCCCAGCTCTTAGCAGCACCAGGAGAGTCAAGGGAGCTTGATAAGAGTTGCCAGTTATGATATTAATAAACAAAGAAAGTGTCCAGAAAAAAGTACTAATGAAAAGCTACAGTTCTTCTTGACTTTTGACTTGTTCTTCTTGACTAAGCTTTTCTAGATTCTGTGAAAAATACATAATAATCAGACACAATTTGTCTTACATAAATTGTTCCACAACATTAAAATATTCGGGTTTGAATTCGGAGCTGAATAATTAATTGATGCTACCACTACAAAAGAATAAAGGAGAGATGAAAAATAAAGATGCCCTGCTAAATGAGCTCTTTAAGTTTGAGCAGATGAACCATATCAGCATGGAAAAATACTCTTGTATCATTCATGTCACATATAACAAGACACCCTACCTGTGATTGCTGCCGTATGCCACAGAGCCATTGTGCGCATCAATAAATCAGATGTGATGCAAGACATGCAATTAAGTCCAGAACATTTGGTTTCAGATCTGTTTTGCATGGGTAATTCATCCACAAAGATGTAGCTGTCACTTTTTACAGACTGGACTGTCACTAACAGATTGTAACTAACAAAAGCCAGGAGAGGAATATTCCAGATCCTTTTCACATGCAGCATTTAGATTTTTGGTCATACTATAGGTTCAGCTATTGTACACATGCCAGGAGTCTGTCTGAAGAATCAGAGAGATCCCCAGACTTCCCCTGGCAATCACCCACCCTACCAGGGCACAACAGACAGGTTTTGCTCTTTCCAGATGCATCAGAGGTGTCTGTGCCATCCCGTGCTCCACGAAGCATTAATGGTTTCCAGATGTTGGCTCACAGGGTGCTGACGCAACTCTTGCACCATTAAAGTATCACACAACAATATTATGAAAAGGATCAGAAACACGGGAGAATTTTACAGCCTTCAGAATCCGTGGTGACAAGAGGAGCAAAATACAATGCTGCTGTAACACTGAACTTTCTCAGTGTTGCTGCCCAGGAGCTTCTCCAGATCAGGCTTGTGCTGCAGCACCAGAAAGGGAGCAACCTTCAAATTCACTGGGCCATTTCTAACATTGGTTATCATTCCTGAAATGCTGTGTAATCACTTAAGTAATATCATGAATAGGTATTAGTAGCTAGGTCTGGTTGAAAATGATACAGTCATTTTCTATAAAATAATGAAATTTCATTATCTCTTTCAATGTGTTTTAAACGCATCAGTTTCCTTTCTGAAACACAAAATTCTTCCATATTTGCCTTTCCTACTTGTCCTCATTTAAAAAGGAGAATTGAAAAACTGGTCATATCACTAATTTTTAAATCATTCAATCAGATTAAATGATAAAACTTTAGGGAAAAAAAGACCAGCAAACATAAAAGTATAATCTAGAATCTGAAAATACAACAACAAAATTATTTAAAGTCTTGAGACAGATTTTAAGAGGATTAATTGAAGCTTCTCCTAGCATATCTAAAATATTTTAGACCCTGGGAAACCTGCTATTTTTCAGAGATATCATCTCAAATATAAAGAAGAATGTAAGGAGTTCTTCACTCTTCCAACTTAGAAATTATTCCCTAGTCTAGGAAAGCAGAGACAACAACTCTGTTGATGTAAATGACAATAAAAGCAGCCAGTGATTTGTGGCTGTATCTGTATTTAAAAAGGTGACCATGTAACACAAACCATGAGAAGAGGAGGGACGCCCAGTCATAGTAACCATAAAACATTTAAAGGGCAAAACTAAGAAGAAATATGATTTGATCTGTTTTAGTCCATCTGACATTTTTATATCCACATTTAACTAACAGGTCATTAATATCCACACAAATGTAAGCAAGGGATTTTTGAGCCGAGATGTCTTATTCAAAGCAATAAAAGCTTTATTCACACTCTGCTTGTACCTCAAACATTTCATAACTTGGCAGCCCCGAACAAGTACTCCGAGAGCCGCCAGTCCAATTGCACAGGACAGAATCAGACAGCATCTGTTCAAAAAAAAATCCTTGCTCTGCTTTGGAAAAAAGCAATTATCATTCAAGTTTTTCCCTCAGAAAAATCTGGCTACACATGAGGGGAAAAATCAGATAGCAAGCTGTTTGCAGTAGGGAGTTTTAATTTCCCCTTTTTGCCTTCTAAGTAGAAGAGACTCCTTCAAGTGAAGTCCTTTTGTGGATTATAACTTCCTAAAGGGCCACAAGAGGATTTACTCATCCAAGTTCCCTTAATACAGTCCTGTTCTATTCTGAAACATTCTGAAATGCTGAGATCAGCAGATAGCAAGAACACATGTCAGAAGAGATGTGTTCTTTTTCATTCAGGGCAAGATACCAGGGAGCATTTTTTCAAGTTAGCTATTTGCAACTTGTCAGAAATTGACAGCTTCCCACTTTAAACAATGGTTTCTGCAGCTGAATTTCTTTATGCAGACTGTGCTTCACAGAAAACAGAATATAACAGAAAATAAGGAGGATTAAAATATTAGAACAGTATTTTTACCGGCGTAGTATTTTAAACAATTTCTTCCATTTCCTCTAAAAATAAAAGAGGAAAACTTGTTTCTGAGATGACCCTGTTTTTAAAAAGGAAACCAAACAGAATGTCTCCCCAACCCTAAATCAATTTGCTTCATGACTTTAAGTTTGTAAGGAATATTTCTATAAGGTTTGCTTTTAGGCATGATGAAAGTTGTGATTCTTACAATACTCTTAAGACCAAAAACATCAGTGTTCCAAATATATGCAATGATTGAATGGCTTCACTGACTTTGAGGTCCCCAGCTGTGATTTTCACACTTTTTTATTCTAAAAACAACACTATGGAGCTGGTGTGCTAGAGTCTCATTTTGAACTGGGCTGAAACTAATTAAGGCTTCTTTTATATCTTTCCCATGCTAAGGGGAGGATCCTGTGGTACCTAAATCTCATGTAATTTAATAGCCTGTTGGGGCAGCCCTAGTGTTTTCAGTGGGAATTACAATTTTAATGCAGCATTTTTTAAAAATTAAAGATCATTCCTGAGAGTCCTTAGCAAAATAAGCAAATGTGTTTGTTAGTATAAAATACACCCTATGTACACACAGAATTACTTTAATACAGAGTTGGATCAGCAATAATTCAACAAAAAGGATGCACAAGGAAGAAACTGATAGGAGACATAGGCCAGGTTTTGGGAAGCCTGGCTGAGTCAGTAACATGACTAATGGGTGAATCTCAGGTGAGAACACATCTTTGGGAAGTGCTACTGTAAAGATGACTGGTGAGAGCAGGAAAACTGATGACTTACTTTGTCAAAAACATCTCTGAATGTCTGTGCAAGCAGAAAGCACTTTCAGAATACATGAAAATCAGATTGTTTGTCTGGGCTGACATCTGTCCGTGGATCAGGCTGTGGGTTGTGTGTGCCCTTGGTGAGCTCATCTTTCCACAACTCCAAAATATGTTGTGTGATATTGTGGCTGTAGACATCCACTTCAGCAAATATTATTCAAAGTCAAACACTTCAAAACAATGGGGAGACAGCCACAGCTATCAGAAAAGTCTGGGTTTAATTACAGAATGCTCAAATAATTGACATCCACATCAGATTACTTCAGATCCATGACTTAACATTTCTATAAGTAATGTGCTGTGTTTCACAAACTGAGCTCCTCAGCCATGATTTCAGTTGAAAGTTTAATTTCTGCTGCCACTTGTATATGCATTTTCTCTCTCTTAAATGCTAAATTAAACTGATTTGCTTCAGACAATTCCTGAGGCTAAATTTCTGCAAGGCTCTGGGCTTTCCCTGCTTTAAAAATTAATGACCTCTCCTACTTAAAATCTAAAGTGGCTTTTAGTCACCATGAAGGTTTTCATGTGCCAGTGTTATCACTTAAATAATCTCTTCTCACTAGTATTTATCTTCTGTTATGTAATATGTATGACACATCACCTGTCTTCTATTTTATTTGCCTAAATATAACGAGTTTTCCCATCTGTTTTTTTGTGTGTCAGATGAGCTGGTAGATTCCATCAAGCTATCTTTAATATTTAATTTTTATGTTTTTCTCCCATTTTCAGTTTCCTGCCAGGTATTCAGAATGAGTTTTGTAGGTAGTCTGTGGCAGGGCACAGTCTAAACAGATCACAAGTCCCACTCAGAATTCAGGATCTGAGTGAGATTTCTTTTGAATTCAGAGTAGTATCAATAAGCCAAAGGTGAAAATAAAGTCATCTCCTTCCTTGACAGAATTTATCGATTCTTATCCTGAAAATTGTTGCACCTCAGTTCTCTTGCTGTTCTTTGAGACATGTTCCTGCAAGAGAATATTCTGCACCAAGTGATAAGCTCATGTTGAGAGCAGCCCTCAACAAAATATCCACATCCAGATGGCATATGAATTATAACCTTCTATCATGGACTTAACAAGCCGTGGGCTGCTGTTAATTGTCACTTCCAGGTTTCAGTGTTTTTATGCCACTAATCAAACCTGCTGTTCTTAATAACAAATCAAAAAAATTTTATTTTTAAGGGATACACGTGGCACCCTGCTTTCCTTCTCCCTCCTATTCTTGCCATGACTCTCTCCTGTGCTTTTCAAACATAATCAGCAATAGGTCAAATCTTAATATTTTATTGAGATTTTCTTCATATCCTTTTCAGGCAAAATCCTTCAAGGGAAGAACTACATGCCAAAAGCCTTCTGCTGTATCTGTTCATTACTGAGGAAAGAATTTTTCCCTTCATGGTTATTATTGTGAAGTAAATTCAGAGTCCCTGGTGAATAATACGTAAACATAACGTGCACAATATGAAAATGCATTTAATATTTTATTATATTTTAGATGCCTGTTAGGTATCTCACCCCAGCCAGCAATTTATAATCATGTGCAAGAGGCAGCTTCCTGAATTTGCATAGTTTAGACACGGAAAAGCAGAAACAAGATGGTGAGGGTAATTACTTTTAAACAATATTAGAGCAGAGCTTAGTAGATCAGTGCAGCATCTGCAAACTTCTGCCCATTAAGAACTGCAAAGCCTTCAGATGAGGCCCTGAAGAACACGAGCTACACAAATTCAGCCTGTTAATTGCAGAGCTTTTATTAAATTAGTTGTCAAATAATTCTGTCTGTCAAGTTCTGAAGTTGAGCAGTTCAGAGCTGCTTGAGGAAGTTCAGGGTATGTCAAACAAACACTGCTTGAGTGACCGAAAACAAGACCTGGTGTCAGCACAGTCTCAGCCAGGGCTCCTGTGCTGCTCCACAGAGTTATGGGAGTGCTCAGCACCTCGGGCTGGCAGGGATGTCCCCAGCCCCGGGCTCGCTCCCTCTGGGCCATCCCTACAGATCGGGAAGGCCCCGAATGCGGGGAGTGCACGCAGAGAGACACGAGGGCGCTGAAAGGCACCTCTGCAAGGTGAGGATGTGCAGATCTCCCATCATCACATTCCAACCCCCACAGCAGCATTTGGGACAATGGGCCAAGGTCATCCTTCATAAGCACAAAAGTGCCTGGCCAGCCCATCTATGGATGGGATCTCCAAGGAAGTCACTTTAACCTCGTGGCCACACGTACAGCTGTAAAACATCCCCACGGCCTCGAGGGAAGGCTCCCTCCTTCAGCCTTCAAGGCATTTCCCAGCAGAAAGTGCAGCTGTTTGGGGATTGTGCTGGCAACAATTTGGAATTACGGTTTTGAAAACCCTTCACTTTTTATAGCAATTTGAAAAGTAAATGCAAGTGGAACTCAGCGCGGAGAGGTCAGCTAACCCAGTGGTGTGGTTTGCACGCTTCCTCTCGACACACATCAAAGGCAAACCCAAACAAAAAGGCTTTTCTTTGTACTTATAATTGGCACCGGGCAGAGGCTTGTTCTCTTATGCAGGCCCCTGAAAGAAAAGTAACCTGATAATGCAAGCTGGAGACAGACAATTCAACAGGAGTCGTGCACCCCATCAGCTACACAGATGCCTGGCATGGCCAGTGACCCCTCCAACTTGATTAGAAAGTAGAGAAGAGTGGCACATTCAGAGCAGGTTACATCAGCACAGCCTGGCAGCTCCAGGAGGGACAGTGTCACTTTGTCACCAAAAGCATGCCCCTAACAGCCAGCTCTGCTCAAGCCTCGGTCTCCTCAGCCACATGTAGGAAGAAATTTGTCCTGGCTCCAGGGCAAACTATACACCATGGACTTGGATCCTTTATTTCCAGGTGGCTCTTTTAGGCTCCAGCTGCATATTAAACCTTTTTCTCAGAATGTTAGTCATGCTTAAAAGACAAATACTGCATGAATGCATATGAGGTTCCAACATGCTACAGCCTTGTATGAAAAGTAGAAATAAAATCCCAGTCAAGTTTCTTTTTAGACTGCCTCCCTCCCAATTTCTGGGAGCAACCCCTGCTTTGCCTTTAGAACTCCCTTCTCCTCTGACTCTAAGCACTAATACAATTGGAACTCTATGTAGGTTGCATATTAAGGTGCATGCACAGTACATTCCTTTAATCACACGTGAGCTTCCTGAACTGTACTATTTTTCATGGTTTTTGAGTAAATAATACAGGGGGGAAAAAATGCTGTGTTCTTCCAGTGTTTTGGAATGTGTATTTTGGGGTAAGAAAGTATTATGTTGGATTTACTGTACTTTGGTACTTCTGTCTCAGTTACTCAAGATCAAACCCGAATTCCCCCAGCCAGGGGGAGGGTGGGAATCACAGTAACCCAGGGTTACATGGTACAAATGGTATTTACACTTGGCTATTATCAAACAAATCCTACCAAAAATAAGACAACCAATCACTGAAGGATACCAACCAAAGTCCCTATTTTCTGTGAATTATATCAGCCGCCCTGACTTTGTTTCCATACACTGGAAGATGTTATATACCTACTGAATTGCTATTGCTGGCTTTAAGTCACAGCATTTGGTTCTTTGGGGTATTTTGGAGCAACTGCATGCAGAACAGCACAGTGTAGGTTTTGGAGTATTTTCCATAACATTAGTTATTTTAGTCAGAATTTAATTCCTACTGGAATGGTGTTATTTCATTTAAGAGGAACATCTCTGCAGCAGCTCTTCTGGCAGAGACATCTCCTTCAGGAATTTCTTGTTTCCATACATATTGGGTCAGTTTCTCTCAAGGGTCAGTCCTGCAAACTCTTTTTGGGCCTGGGGAAAGCAGTGTTCTCTTTCTTTTGGACAGTCAAATCAGATAACTATAACCCATTTCCTGATGTTTTTTGATAATTTAACTCTTTCCTTTTGCATTCTGAATTTTTTCTCAAATATTTTCTGATGTGAACAGGCTGTGAAATATTTGCTGCCTTCAACACACATCACAGGATAAGACCTGTCCTTAGCAGAAGGAATTTTCAGACTTGCACATCTTATTCAAGCCCCTTAGATTTTCATGCAAGTAACTTCAGCAACTACTCTGATAACACCAAACTTCCTGAAAAAGATACCAGACAGTAGAGAGAGGTTCCCCAAAAGTCTCATTAATTGACAAAAAAAATTATAATTTCCCTCGCTTTCTCAGATGTTTGAATCCCTACATAATCCAAATTGCACAGAGCAGAAGTAATCCTGTGCTCAGAGGAAAGCAGAGCTGAAAGGTCAAACAAATCTCAAGCTATGCTGCCTCAAGTCTTTCTGCTTCCAAAGGAGTGGCTAATGACTTGTTCTTTGGGAAGACTGGAAAGGGTTCAAATATGAAGGCGTGATTAAGAGAAGAAAAATCTTCCACACCAATTACAGCTTCCATGCTTTTGGCCAGAATCCATAACCCAGCTTCCAGAGGCAGCCTGGTGGCTTTTCAGCTGCCTTATGCTCCACAGGGTCAAAAGGATAGATGCATGCTATCAGCTTGCTATTTCATAAGCTGGAAAAGAGAGAAATTGGATGGGCAGGCTGCCTCGGAAATTCTTTTGGAACATAATTGGCACTAAAAGATTTCCCAGAAGAAAATGATTCAGGTTTCAAAATTTTCTGAGATTGAGGACTGCACGCAAGCTATGTTTCCCTCCAGCTCATCATCACTACTGTCTCCAGTGCCATCAGAGATTCAAAAAAACCTTCAAAACACAGGAAATTAGAATAAAGTAACAAATTCCAGCACTTTTTAAAGCACCATGCTCTGCATGCTCTCATTTGGCAGCCTGCTGCTTTCCTGCACTTGTTAGCATGCTCTTCTCTCTGCGTTTGTCTGCTGCCTTTTTGGCTGACACAGCCAGAATTTCTCACATGCATCCCAACAGCATCCTAGGAGCTCTCCAAAGTGAGAGCTTGTGCATTTACTGATGGCTGCCCAGTGCTATGGAGAGTTTCAGATCCTGACAATGCTCTATTTTATTACCAGGTGAGTCAGAAACATGTCAATCTGTGGTGAGGGCATGAGAATTTTAGTGAACAGAGAAAAGTTACACATTGAGAAGGCATTGTACTGCAATACTCAGAACTGCAGGAATAAATGCAGACATTTGAGAAGGAACCATCACACTTGTAGCTGCATGTATGAGAACCACAGGTTATGGATCACAGCTGCAATTAGGTCCCATCCATCTTTCAGAGTTTGTCATCAATTAAGTGGATAAAACCCACAGCTCTCACGAGTCTCCTTCATGCTCCTGTAGTTTTTTGGTTTTACCTCCACATTACTTCACCCCAGGAGCAGTTCAAGGGTGAGGCAGGAGGAAAGGGTGCAGAAAATATTCCAATGGTTCCAGCTGGAAGAACAGCTCCTCTGACAAAACATGCATGTGGCTGCCGTAAATTGCACTACGTAACATCTTGGTTCACAAAACTCTGAGAAATTTTCCCATTTCATCGATGTGATAAAAAGTAATTGGAATCACCCCTGTCTTTTTTCTGCATGGATCATGAACAAAAAGAAATTGGGCCAGTGTTTGAGATTTGACAAGCACTTGCTGGATCAGCAGCATTTTAGGGAAGAGTGGAGCTGGTATAGATATTTCCAGTTCAGATATTTCCAGCAGTAATTAGATCTGTGAGCATGAATATAAATCTAAAGACCTGACACCCAAACGGCTGCTTCTGGGTGTATTTCTATTTACTGTCTCAAGAGCCTGCTTTAATCTCTTGTAAAACTGTGTATCTCATTCGGATTAAACCCTGGGATCAATTTCTTGTCTTTCCACTTCACGCCCATGGAAATGATTTGGCTGCATTACACAGCAGTTCCAAGGACATGATCCACAGATACCAGAAATGGCAAGAACGTACTTATGTAGAAAACACCCAGCACATCCAAGGTCACACACACCTTTAACTTAAATTAAGTGGCTGGGCTTCAGTTTTCCCCTCCAAGCAGACAACCAGATATACAGTTTGCCTTAACAGAACTGAAGAGACTTACAAGTGGAATTTCCTTTTGGATTTCCTTATTTCCTTACAAGAGCACTAATACATTATTTCTCAATCACATCCTGTATTTTGGCACAGTTTAACAGAGTGGGAGGACAACAAACTTGGGTCCTGTGAGGGAGAAATACAGCAGGCAATGATCAGAACGTGGATGTGACTGCAACCCTTTGCCTTTTTCTTTTCAAAGTGAAAGTTTGTCAGAAATAACTGGAGAATGGATAGTGAGAGGATGAACAGCCTGCAGGAAGACTCATAACCAGGATAAACAACATAATGCAGTCAATAGCTGGCATGTTCTGCTATTTCTTCATCCATATTAAGAGTCAAGTATTGATTACCTGTAACATACAGCACATTTTACAGAATAGCTCTGGGAGTCCTGAAATCACAAACACACCCCTGACATGCTCCTGAATAAAAAAAATAGATAGCAACTATTCCTACAAAAATACAGCAGTGGACCAAAACAAAGCTGAAAAAAAATTAAAGCCTTCTATAATATCTTTAAAAAATGGTTTTCGAAATGAGGAATGTTCATATATTAATCATAAGATAAGCTTCAAGAGGCAAGTAAAAATACCATCAAGTAGTATTGGAAGGTCTAACATTTAATATTTTAAGTAAAAGGCAAAAGGAAACTTTCAAGTTTAAGCTGGAATACAAATTTGCTTTGTGACTTGGGGCCATGTCTCGTCTCCTTTGTGCCTCTACGAGCCCAGCTGGAAAGTGCAGTAATAAATTAAGAAACACAAAAACAAAAAGCAGGCCTGCAATGAGATCCAGATGCTCCATTAAACTGCCATTCCACTTAAACACCTTCCAAACCATAGCTAAATAGAAATAGGCCTGACAGCTGGATTTTAGGCATACTTGTGAAACCAGAGAACAAGCTTTATCTGTTTTCCAACAATTAGAAGCTACCTTGCCTCTTCAGGAGCTGGAACCACACGAGCTCCTTCTATGCATGACAAGGTAATTAGAACAGATCTACACTGATGCCACCTCAAGATTAAAGGATCATACACTCCATTATTCTCTGTTTATACAGTAACTTATTGTGTGGTTTACCTTGGCCAGGCAATGTGCTGCATGTTACATGAAATTCAATCTTTCCACTGTTACCATGTCTTTTCCTGGATTTTTAATTCCCTGCCCTCTCTGAACTTTCTGTGGGGTTTTCTCACCTCCACCTGTTTAGATCACACCATTTCACCAAAGGCAGTATATTGTTATTCTATGTTCTTACAAAATGGTGAATGGAGCTGAACCTGGGCATACAAGAAATTATGCTCAAGTGTCATTATCTCAAGATGCTTTAGTCAGAGCTTTAGCTAGATATACTTTAGCTGCACAAAAAAAAATAAGCAGAAAATGGGAGAAAACTGTAGGAATGCCAGCTAAAGACTGCCACCATCACAGAAGAAGTTAAACTTGCATGAGTGTCTGCAACACCACTGCTTTGTGTCTATGGTGTTCAGCTTTGTTACAGCAACTCCATTTCTAGTATCATTGTTGTAGGAGGCCTTTGCAGTACATACTACCAAACACTAGACTTCCTGCAGAACACATTGGTCAGTTTTCCTGGCTCACATTGCCCTGCTGGGATCTCAAAGTGAAGAACATGACATGGGGCTCGCTCAGAAGCAGTTTCTTCCCAGATGTTAAGGACTTGTGAAGCCCTGAGTGCTGTTGTAGTATTCCACTGCTAATGAAAGTGCTCAGCTGAACTCTGACACCTACAGAGGAATGCCTTCCTGAAAATGGATAAAGGGTTCCAAGATCATCCCATAAAATGAGGAATTCCTAATGCTGACCTTACTGAGAGAAGTGCAGCTCAGCTCTGCTCAGCTCTGCTGCTGGTGTCCTTGACGATTATTTTCTTGCCTCAACAGAAAAAAAATCCCAGTGAATAACTTTACCTCTTTTCTATGACAAAGTTACAACCTTAGGATAGGCCAGAAGCAAATTTGTCTCTCAGAACTCATTCTTAAATTATCACCATCTCTTTTCTAGGTGAGCACAGTGCTCTTATTTCTTATTGCTGGTAACAAGTTATGCTGGCTCCAGGGGATTTCAAGCTCAGCATAACTGCACATGATAATTGCCATTTTCTTTAGAACATCCATCACCACTTCAGTAGGTTATCAGGCTCACAGCTGAAATAACAGAATGTGGTTGCTACCCAAAGGACACCGAGAGCGTTAAAACATGACATTGCTAAGTGGCAAATGACAAAAGCCAACCAAGGGAATGGAAACTGATTCACACCAACTGGAATGAGAAAACTGCAGTCACTGCCAGCTTGCTGAGATCCATCAGAGGCCCTAAGGCACGTGCTCCATAGGAATATGTTTTCTCCCATGCAATTCCCAGGCTCTGCAGTGGGTGGTCCTCCTGTGTCCCCAGCCACAGTGCCACAGCTCATTGCCATCTGCTGGCTGAGAAAGTTTAATACAGCCCATCTTGACTCCTGGGCTTTGCACAGTTTCAGGAGGGTGTTTTTTAAGTTTATTCCATCTTACAGATCAGCCCCTTCCCGAGATATTGCATGGGAATGCATTAAACAGCCACAGCAGCAACTGCAACCGCAGCTAAATTTCTGTTTACTAGAAATGTCTAAGGTAGCATGTAGCTAAAGCAATCCCCTGCTTCCAAAGCAATTTGAAATTACAATAAAAGTTTGCAGCTGAATGACATGCAGCTAAGCACACCCACCTGAACTGGGACCTGCACCTCAGCAGTCGCCTGATACTTACATTTTGTCACAATAAAAAACGTTATAGATCGTTCAAAATAAGGTCACAGGCATTTACTAAGGGACTTCCATCTCTGCTCTGCATATGGCTCACTAACTTTAAATTAACGTGCAAAAAGAAAATTGATACAGGCAAAAAACGAGCTCCATTTTTATAATAGCCTGAATCTTGACCCTTAGAAACCAATAGAGTTTTCTTACAGCATCCTAAAAATTACTACATTCCCCTTTGCATCTGTATTTCTCAAGCTGGCCTACCCCATACTCACCCCATCCAAAACTGGGCAGCTGAATAGTTGTGGACAGACAATTGCCAGTTCAGATGCCAAAAGAAATGCCCTTTAAAAGACAAAGCCAGATGTGAATGCCAAATTGTGCAAGTGCCCAAGTGAAAATAATAAAATCATAGGCTTGACCTTGCTCCACCCATTCATTTTAGGCAGAACTTGCCTAGAAAAGTTAATGGGTTTGACCTCAACCTCAAGAGATGAAGCTAGATCTTGTGGAGCAGGGCCTTTGATGTCAGTAAAATTATGCCTGATTTACCCCAGCCTAGCCAAAGTTAGAATCTAGCCTGAGGGTAAAAACATCTTTTAAATTACCCAGGCTAGTCCTCCCCTGTGCAGGTTTGTAGTTGCACCACAGTGGCTGCTCTCTTTTTTTCTGTGACTTGGAGTATTTCATTGTTTCCTCCTGGCCACAGTGCAGGAGGATTCTCAGGGCTATCACAATTATCATGGAACATTGCCCCACGAAGGGAACATTTCTTACAGACTTCTCTTATGATCCCATTTTCCTGCATTCTCTTCTAATTTTTTACATCTCCAGCTCAGAGGAACCAGGGAAACCCACTGGGTGGGAAAATCCACGTTTTCTCCAAGTCTGGAAAGTCAGTAAGTAGTTCTGAAGTAAAAGGATATGAGAGATGAAGATACAGGCTGTATTTACTTTGGTGATCTTGAAAATCAGGATTCTCCTGTCAGCCAGAGGAATTAATGTAAGCCTAACTGTTCAGGGAAGGAATATATTAGTGACAGAAAGGATGATGAATTAGGAGCAGAAAAACCCCCTTAGATCAGTGAATAGAAAGCAAGTTCATTATTGGTTTTCACTTCTAAAATATCTTCCTATACCTGCCCCTTCCTGATAGTTCAGTAAATTACATCCCACAGTGTTTTTTCTCCCTATGGAACCACACAGAACATTTCCTTTCCTTTGCCTTAAAGCACTGGCTAGATGCAGGAGAAAAGCGAGTGTGCTGAAAAAGGCTTTTGGGCCCACCCTGGCAGATGCACAATCACTGGTCACAGCACCTGGGAGCAGCTCTGGTCCCAAAGCCTTTCGAAGGCTCCCTGGGAGCTGAGCTGAGCGGCTGCACTGAGCACATTTCCCTGGGGCTCAACAGAGAGGCACTGAGCAGGCTGGGAAACAGACACAGAGTATGTGACTGCAAAAGGCCACGAGCATCCTGTTCTAATGTCGACATTAGCCCTGCCTGGAGCAGAGGAATGGGACTAAATCACTTCCTGAAATCCCTTCCAACATAAATATTCAGAGATATTACCAACATCTTTAAAATTTCACATTTTTTTTAAACATTAGTTAAACACGAACAGCGGAACGGAACCTCTCCAGAAATAAGCTGTGCACTATTAATAAGCCTACTGTAATAAAAACTTTAAGTGATCCTTAAGTGACCATTAAACACATAATAATGCACTTTCTTAGAGACAGCAATGAAACTGAGCACTAAACACTACAGGCAGAACAAAATCATTTAGCATAGATGCCTTGGAAATTCATCAATAAAATAAAAACAAAAGACATTTGTTCTCCCTACATGGGGTGCCATATGAAAAACTCATTCCCACATTTCTACTAGACACTCGTTTAGCTGAAATTAACTCTGTGCTTAGGAGAGCAGAGTTACACAAAAAGCTTCTTAGAAGTTGCTGGAGAGATCTTTGCCTAATAGAGAATATTACAGTAAGCTCACATGCTTTGTTTGCAGCTTTTACAATTAGCAGCACAAAACACTGGCTAGACAACGAGGAAATAATACTGTAAAGAAAATTGTTTTCTGGCCAGGCAGACAAAATTCCTTTCATGATACCATAACCTTGATTTTTTTGCTTTATCACTGCTTGTGTCACTCTGCAGCTCTCTGTTATGAGATTTTCCAGTGGCTGTCTCAGTCACTGGTGTGACTTCCAGCGTTCCTGCTGCAAGCACAGATTCATGGATGAGGCTATAGGAAGGGAAAAACTCTATGATCAGTTTTCTCAGTTAATGTTGCTTTGCACATTAATGCACAGCACAAGCCAGTCAGTAAACAACCACTTCCAAAGATGGATAGACACCTGAGGGTGGGAATGGACTATACTATTTATCTTAATCAGCCAGAAAAGCCAGTATTTCTGTGACAGAGATTTCAGGTATGCACCCCACCCCAAACAACCAGAAGTTCCTGCTGACACAGAGCTACATAAACTCTAAGAACAAGTTCTTTCTATTTTCAATTTGATCAGCAGATGCATCAAACATTGTTCCCCCGTGTGGTGTCTCCCCTATAGGTCTACACAAAAAGCGAGGTCATGTACCTTGCATTTCCAGCCCCTCGGTGTTCTTTATATAGCAAAGTCAAACTAGCCTTAACCCAATAAACAAATATTTCCAATCTTGCTGCCTTCTCTGTGTCCTGCCCAACTGTAGTGACATCACAGCGACAGCTCCCGGCACTCTGAGATGATGGGAAAGTATAAACAGTGCTCCATCTGCAGTTCATTTGCTCTCGCTATGAAAAAGGCACCAAAACAAGCCCTTGACTGATGGTTGGTTTCCACAGTTTGGTGGTAACAGCTTTGCAAATGAACTATTTCAGGCAGGAGCTGGTGGCAGTTATTTGATAAAACACAGCAGCACTGATAATACATGAGAGTTTTTTTGAATGTGGGCTTTGTAAATGATAGGATTCAAGGACAAACTTGTCAGGTCAAATCTGCCCCAGGTGCTGAATGTGTAAAAGCTGAGAGGTACAGATTACTGCAGGGAAGATTAATGACACTATTAACATGACTCTGTGGAGCTACATAGCTCTGCTCAGAGGAAAAGTTTGTGTTGCAGGCATAGTAAATGAAGTCTGGGTATGCTCTAGGCATATTTTTGCTCCCTTTTGTGTACAGAGATGTTTTATTTCAGAGTTATTCAAATATACTCAAGCTGTATAAGAGAACTTTAAAAATTAACACATTTTAAAAAATTCTTTTAGCTGATGAATCAGCGACACAGTAAAATCAGCACAGGTTTGCATCAAAATACCTTCTATTTAATACTATCCAGCTAACCTGTACTGAAGGTGCAAAATACAGCAATATGTACAGCTGCTCCCTGTAGCAAACAAATTTTCCATGCTGCTGCAATGCAATCAGTGTGAGATATTTTTAATTATTATTATTATTATTATTATTATTATTATTATCATTTCAAATGTGTAAAACTGAGCTCTGATTCTTGTCAGGAAAACCATTCTATAGCTCATCAGGTGTGAAGTAGTCCTGTATAGAGAACACACTTCTTTGTGTCAAACATTAAAAGGACTTGAAGCCATTGTGGACAATATTATTTCCTTGTGAAATTGGCCAAGACTCTTCTAATTTCATTACTTCACTCTTTTAAATTGCCTGAAGGGATGGCACCCAAGGGAGGCAGGGCCACACAGAGAGAAGGGCAACAAGTTTTTCGTTCCTCTCACTTCAATTCATCCTTCATTTATGGCTGGTCCTGTTGCTGCCAACACTGTCAAGAAAAATTTTGAGATCTGCTTTTTAGCTCATCTTCCTGTCATTCAACAATTTCAGTTTCAGGGACAAGAAGCGGTTTTGGGGAAAACTGGAATGTGAGAACAGAACCCAAATGTTCCTGAGTTTAATGGAAAGTTCACCAAATTCAGTTCACTGAACTGTTTTTCAGTCATCCCTGAGTTTCCAGAGATGGATAAATAATTCAGTCAAACATAAACATAATAAATTTTGAAATCTGTTGAACAAAGGAGCCTTTTTTTTTTTCCTGATCACGGCCTGAGGTTTGTTTTGGGTTAGTGGAAATTCATTGTGATTAAAGCACTGCACATCACCAGAGCAACATCCTGTTCCCAGGTCAGCCCATGAGGATTATTCCTTGCTATCAGTTTGCAAAGTTCCTGAATATTCATGGGCCTTATTCTCTTCAGATTAGGCTGAACTCTTGCACTAACTCTGGAGACCAGGCTGTGAATATGCAATACTCCGATTTCTCATCTGCAAAATGGTTTTCTTTACATCACAGAGGCATGAGAAGCATGAATTAAAATACTTCCAGGGTAGGGAGGGCTTTTGAAGAAAGGGGTATACAGGGGCTGTGTAAATTCACCTGGTGTGTGCAGGGGTTCTCATCCTTTTAGCCCCCAGTGGAAGTTCCTGGCATGTGACACGGCCATAATTGTATGCCAGGACTTTACTTTTGAGTTAAGCTGCTTCTATTTCGGAATATTATAGGGAGGTAAAGAAGGAGACTGTTGGTGTTTTAAGTTCAGTGCTTTTCCATTTATCTCTCAAGTACCTTGCAGAGCTCCTAACTGAAAGCTTGAAGTTCTGTGCTAATTCATTGAAATATTTATTTTACAGCCTTTCATTCCTTCTTTTTGCAATGAGCAACTGGGATTGCATATTTTGTTTTTCATAAACCTTTATTCACAATGGCAACCCACATATAATGTCTCCTTTTCAGCTGGGAACTGCTTGTTGCAATCCCCTTGCACACACCAGAAATGCAAGAGGATGAATGAAGAAAATGACAATGTTAAACTGTGTGCCATGGGTTGTCTGGGTATGAAATTTCAGGACATCTGCTAAAACCCAAAATGGCTGAGTAACTCCATCCACCTCTCTTTTCCTCATAATTATTTCCATGGAACCATTAGGAGACAGAGTGTCATAATACCCATTCATACTTGCAAACCCCAAACAAGGAGAGAGCTGAGCCAGGGCTAAGTCAAACAGACAGAGAAAGAGACAAGTACATCTGGCTGGAAATAAACAGCCAGCTTTTTGCTTCCTCTCTTGGAAACTTTCTTGACTTTTGTTCTATCTCAGTTTATCCTCTTAGAGATGGAGTGGCCTGCTTTGGCATTTGTGTAGCAGTTCAAAGCATCCTCAGATTCGGGTGTCATCAAAGACTCGAATGTGCAAGAGCAAAAGCAGAACTGATGTTCAGAGCTGACAACCCACTGCTGTATAGATGAGCACAGGCTGAAAGAAAGAATCCTGATTGTATAATCACTTCTCCATCTACAAAGCCAGTACCAACAGGGGTGAGAATGATGAGCTTTCCTCACTGCTCTCCTAATGTTTGAAGCACCCTGCAGCGTAATGAAAGAGAGCTTGGGGAAATATACACAACAAATTGAATCAAACTGGAAATGCTGTTTGCCTCCAGAACAGACTTGGGGAATTAATGTTAGAAACCTACATTTATTTTATCTGTCTCCATGCCATGGTAACTTGCTGTGTATTTTTAAGTACAATAAAAAGTTCCGTTTATTCTTCTCTGAAGTTATTCTAATGGAGTCATCCATCCTCTTTTAAGAAAATTGCAACAGAACATCACAAAAACATTTACTGGGGAGGCTGAAGAATGGTAAACAGAAAGAGACTTAGGACTTAATAGTAATATTTGTCATATTTGTCATAGATGGGTAGGTACATTCAGTTATTTCTACTGACTCCTTTAATCCTAAACCTATGTTCCAGACAGAGTTCTCAAAGATATTTTTACTAAAATGAATGAATTTTCTCAAAATTCATTCATTTATGCTTAAAACTTCATATAGGAAAAACTATTACAGAAAGGTAAAACAAAACCAAATTTTATCTAATGTTTTAAAGAAAAATGTTTCTCTGATCGTAACTGATTATTCTAAAATTAAATCATATACAGCAGAAACAGCAGGGGTATTCACAAGGTAAATGTTACCAGAAAGAGAAACTCTAAGTGTCAGTGGTAACTTTAAGTCATTTAGCATTAACTCATAGAAATTAGTTTTGTAATTTTATCTTTTATGTTTCTTATCTTTCATCTCTCTCCTAGCTGAGGGAACTGAGCATTCTTACAGAAAAGATTTCCAAAGGTTTCCATACCTCACAAATCCTACAGCAACAGCTCCATATCAATTCAATTATTCTACAGTGTAAATAAAGCAGCATTTCAAGAAAAGGTGAGAGTTTGCTTTTGCAGATTTCCTCTGCACACCTGCCCAGAATAAACCCAGAGCTCTTTTGCTTTTAGCACACAGGCCTGGAAATAAAAAAGCTTGATAGTCAAAAGGTCACAAATAGGAGTGTTTTTCTAGGATCAGACCTGTGTGGATAGGCACTCACATGTACATAACTCTTCCAAATTTGAAAAAGCTCCCAAATGTGTAAAATTAGTAACCTTTTTTTTCTGTCTGGTGGCCTTGAATGAACTGGGTTTGTCCATACACAGGGACCAAAGATAGAAGTTAACCATACTGGGAGGTTTTATATTTTTTGTGTAAGAAAACTTATCTTTCCACTACATTTACCCACCTCAAACAATGAGATCACCGCAAATGTATCTGCCTTACTTTGGGAGTTAATCAGACACTATTTAT
The DNA here is from genome assembly GCF_971803275.1 of Cyanistes caeruleus. Lineage (NCBI taxonomy): Eukaryota > Metazoa > Chordata > Aves > Passeriformes > Paridae > Cyanistes > Cyanistes caeruleus. Next base: position 79,084,994 of record NC_141705.1, read on the forward strand.
ATGCAGAGCTTTGAATTTTTACTGCCTAGTAACACAGGAGAAGACTAAGGAGATAAAAAAAGGAGAAAGTAGTTCATAGCTATCTGATAGTTGGTGCCTTTTCCCCATCCTGGAAAGTTTTACAAACAACTGTTGCTTATTACCTTATGGGTTTGAGACCTCATTTTGAAATCAGTGATTTGAAATTCGGCTTGAAGACACTTCCCAAATCCAGTTCTAAAGCTTTAATGGTGCAAAACTAATGGAAGGGCAGGAATATGCATAGATTATTGTAAATAAATAGTATGATGTGCCAGGAAAAATGAGGAAGTAATGAAAGGTAAGTGTTCTACCAGGATTCAGCAAGTTCCATCCAGCACAGTGAAGTTCTCCCATTACAAACTTGAGCAAAGCTTCAAGGATCAAAGCTGTGAGCTTTTCTTTTGTACTGAAAATATTTTGAGAAGGTACTTTTCAGGAATTTATCATAATGAAGGAGAACTACATTTCCCTACTTGCATTCTCTCATTGTGGTTTTAATAAATTAAGGTAAATTATTCCAATTAGATATTTTTCTTAGGAATTTTTTTCCATTTAGGGGGAAAGAGATGACTGCTCTGAGAAGGATTTTGTGCAGGCATTCAAGCTGTGCTGCTGGAAAGGGTTAGGAACAAGTGAAACAGATCTCGAATGTCAACGCATTCTCTTTGTTTCTTTGCAGTCAGGCTTGGGTAAACCTGAGCAAACTGAAGTGTGTGCATACACACATCCTTCTGCTTATGGAATGTAAAACTCCAGGAGAGCTGAAATATTGTGACAGAGAATTAATACAGAATGGTATAAACAGATTTCATTGCACTTGGTAGTCCTCAGCTAAAGCTTTTGTGTATCCACATAGTGCCAGCCCCAATAGAGACAGCATTTAATAAAACTGAATGTAAAGTCCAAACCTAGGATCCAATTACATTTTCATGTATAAATAAAGTCTGGATGCAAATATTTGATTGCTAATCTGGGCACAAAAAGCTCAAGATCTGACCCCCTTGCTCAATTTTCTGCAGATCAAAGAATGCCCTAAACTTTGTCATTATTATTTTAAAATGCTCTTAATTAAACTCAGAACAAGCTGTAGCTGAGAGGCCATAATTTAAGTGCTTTAGACCACGGAGATGCAGCTCTGAGGAAAAGTGTGTTTTTGTGTTGCTAGGGGAACCCTTAATGTGCTGTGGCACCAGGAACGTTTGGAAAAACAAGAAATGAAGCAGAAGTAAGTATTTGGTAATGAAAAACATGAGAAGATTAAATCAAGGCCTAGAACTCCAAAGGAGGGAGAGACACGGCATTTTAAAGAGTATTTTAGAAGAGTGGTATAATGCCTGTTTAAAATACTTATTTAGAAAAGTTGTATTTATTTATTCCAGGGGGAAAGTTTAGACCTGAACTATTGCCAGAGATTGCTTATGTAAAAGGACTAATGGTGCTCTGAAGGATCTCAGATGTATGATGATCATTCAGTGGAGAGGTGTGGACTGGGATGTTCCACAACATTTTCTCAGAAATCCAGAAAATGTTTTCTGAGAAAACATATTTCTCAGAAATCCAGAAATCTGAAGATTTTTAAACTTCAGAATTTGTTATAAATCAGATCTCAAGAAACCTGTCAATCTTATATGCATGGTTGTGCCATTTTGTACAGTAATCTTGTCCCAAGGCAATACACAAACAGTTTTGAACTTAAGCCTAAACAAAGACCTTCTCCATTTGATATGGATTGAAATCACTGCTCTAGATCAGAACCAATAGTTATGGGTTCAGGGGCTCAGGGAGCAATGCCCTTTTATACCCAGGGAGTAGATAACCCATAAAAGATGGAGAAATTAATGTCAGGGAAAGAAATTTTTGTGTAGCTTGTGTAGAGCTGTGTGAATAATTGAATTTTTGGCCAACTGATCACACCGTGTCACTTAGTGACACTGAAGTATTAAGTGAATGTAGCTAAACCTAATCTCAAGCATGGTTTGGTATTCAAAATTATGCTAAATTTTGAAACAAAACATTTTGACCAGTCCCAGAGAAATCTACTCGCTTGGATAAAAATTATTTGAATAAACAGCCTGAGGTTACTTCATCCTTTCATTGCCCTGACATTATTTTGCTGCATATATTTGAAAATATTTCCAGAGTAGTAGGAAAGCAATCCTGGTTCAGAAGCATTTTATACCCGAATGATTGACATAATATATGTTTAATCATACAGGAACTGAGCACTGCTTGATAGAAATCTTCCTGTCTCTCACAGCATCCACAGAGCAATGCTAATTTATACCAGATGCACATCTGGCCTAGCCTGTGTAAAGAGGCTGTTGAGGTGGAAATTTAATATTTAAACTAGTACAAACCTACAGAGTTCTGCAATAAAATTAAATTTGGGTAAAGGATTAGTTGCTACTTTCTCATTATCTACTGAAGAAGGCTCATTTTTACAGCAGACAGAAATCGCAAATAATTGGAATCGATATTTTTGCTGCTAATGCAGTGTCCATGTCATTACACCCTGAGGGTATTTAGCTCCAAAGTGAGTGACATGGCTAAACATGGTGACAAAGTGACCCAGCACCCCAGGTTTCCTCCCTGCTTTTCTACAAAAGCTGCACACAGCCACATACATGAACTCTTTATAGAGAGATGAACTTTGATATATCACAATGCCCTTAAGAAATCATAAAGCCTGAAAATCAGGGAAGGTGAAAATAGAAATATTTACCACACCAGGCTTTTTATGAGTCAAGAGCTGCTGAAGATACTTTTGGGACCTTGAGCTTGAGCAAGTTCTTAAAGAGAAATGGTTTTTGCATCAGTCCCTTTTCCTCTCAAATTCCCCCAGTTCTGCTGATTTTTCTTCCTCCTTCTGCTTCCTTCCCTCCTTTTATCAGGATATAAGGGGGAAAGGATAAGATGGGGCTGAAATTATGATTTTTCTTCTGTATTTGTTTCTGTTTTTAAAAACTGGGGCTAGTCCTGAGGGCAGGTGATGTCCCCTCAGGCGCTGAAGAGGATGTAGAAGAGCAGCATGGTTGGCTCCCTATTTTCCTGCCTTTCCTAAACAAACTTTATCCTCCCTGCCCTTAATGGGGTTTGTCTGACTTTGCTATCATGGGTCTGAGTGATCACAAATTTTAACATATGACCTAAAAAAGATAAACAGAATAATAGAATATTAAGCTGCCATGTGTTTTTTCTTAGCTTCCACCTGACATTCCAGAGATTTAATTAAATTTCTCCAGTTTTGGCCGCTGCTGGGAAGTGTGATGGAACAGAGAGGAATCACTGGTGTTTGTGCAGTCCTTGCCTGACCTGAGACACAGCAATGTGAGGATGTGCTGGAAAGTTCTGTAGGGAGCCAGAGGATACAATGAACAGTGTAGTGCATCTTCACCCCCACAGCACTCAACACCTACAGTATTCTCCTCACATTATTTTCCTTGGATTAGTCTGACCTTTTTTCCAATGTGATGCCTGTTTGGGTAATGGGGGCATTTAGATAACAGCTCTAATCAGCCTTACAGCTCCTGCTTTTCTCTGTAATGGTCTCTGAATGGCACTGCTTCCATATCCACATTCAGTGTACCCTGAAAAAAATACATTGTGGAAGGATAGTGGTGGGAGAAACAAAGGGCATTCGCCATCAACAGGAAAGGAATCATTCTGCAGATATTTATTTGTTAATCCATCCCGGTCTCTGTGTGCTGTGTTATTGCCTGCCCAAGGGGTGAACTCTTGTAGAATTAGCAACAGACTTGCCGAAGCTCAGGGATGAGGTAATGGTGCGCTGGAAGCGTGACCAGCACGAGTCTGAGTGCTGCAGGACACCGCACATGCTGCACAACAAATTGTTTATGCACTTTCAGCAACAACAGCAGCTGGAATTTTTACAGGGATGACAAAATGCTGGAATATGAGCGGTTTGATGCTTTTTCTTAAGAAAGGACTTGAGTCAAAGACATCAAAGCGCAGACAAGGACTTCATTCTGTATTAATATCCCTTTGTTACCAGGTTTGAAATATCAGCTGTTTCTATTCTTTTTGGTTTAATCATTTTTCTTTACATTTTAGGCCAGCAACTAACTAATTAGCCCTAGATTTGATAAGGGATCTTCTAGCACATATCCCTATCAGTTTGTCCCTCATGACCAACTATCGGGGAACATTCAGCACAACCTGACTTCACAATTACAGAAACCTATTTGGGAAATTAAAAAGCAGTCTATGCCCTTATTTCATTAACATGTATTATTTTCATGGAAGGCTGTAAGAATTATTGAAATGTTCATGGAAAAATGTCTTTCCCTTTGGATGTTTTGAGCAGTTATTATTCTGTTGGGAACATCTATTGAGGGTGATCAGCATTCAAAGTTCCTTTTTAAACAAATCCAAAATAGTTCATCATAATACTAAAAACTCTATCACCCAAACCTGATACAAACCTCTGTCAAAAATATATGGAATGATCCTGATTGTGGAAGATTTCTGCCAAACAAAATAGAATAGAATACAAAACAGTTACAAAAATTATAAAGCAGAACTGACCTTGTGGACCATTTGGTTAATTTTTCATGGTGTTTTCCCATATTTTCATGCCTCATTAGTCCCCATGACTATGGCTTTAAATCTGTGCCCAAGGCCATAAGAGTGAGTATGAAATAATGAATCTAGGTCATGTCAGTGGACAGGACCAGACAGGAAATCTATGTGAAATGCACCCAATTTAGTAGAATTTTCAGCACCTTCTATTATTGAAAGCTATGAAAAAAGCACTAAATTACAATTAAGTTCCATACTGGCAGATTAAATATGCAAACTGGACACTCAGTACTCACACTCTCAGCAGATGGCTAAAGCACTGCCAGACAAGCCAACGTTTTCTGGATAATATCCTTTTTTATTTGGTATTTCCAGATCCTCTGAAAGAACTGTCTTTGCTATTCCATACATATATGCCCTGTGGAAGATTTTCCCCTAAATAATTAAGAAAGAAAATGGCTTCCTCTGAAAAAAACAAGCATTCACTATAGGTACTGAGAAAATGGCCCTCCAATTATCTGAATATAATTCCAAGAACCAGCACAGAATTTTGGATAGTGGATCTCATGCATTATCTAACAGCTTGGTTCATTCACTTATTTCAAAGCATATATTCCTTAGAGAAGACAATATTTTGTCCTAACTTATTATAATATTACCATAAAACACAAGTGATTACTTGAAAGAAAAAAGCACAAATGTGCACAAACACAAATGTGGTATAAGCAGTATTTTGCTATATATTCTATATTTATATGGCAGCTATACTATAAACACAAAGTATGCAATTCCACAATCCTCAAAAGAATAGGCAAGTGATCTGGTTTTAATTTTAGGTTTTCTACGTTTATATCTGGGAACTGTACACTTCCAGGAATTACGGGTTAAGTTGGAGGAGAAACAGGAGCAACTCTGCTTTGCCAGTTTAAAATAGAGTTCACTGATTTCAGGAATAGTTTCTTTTCCACATGCTGAGACTTCTCCTGAGGGAATAAATCACTGATACAGTAAGGACAACAGGAGCAAGATGTATTCCTACAGTGCAAAGTCAGAACAGTAATGACTAGATATAAAAATTTGTAATTTAATGCTTTGAAAGGATAAACATTTTGAAAGCATGTTTTCAAAATACGTCTGCAAAATAACTTGTCCTTTTCTTTTATTCATTGTTCCATGAGACTTATGGCATTATGTTTTATGGTTGCTCAACTCCAGGCACAAACATTTTCCTGCTGAAACAGTGGCAATATTTTTTTTATTTTTTTTATTTTTTTGGCAAAAACTGTAAGCCAAAGCCAGTGGGGAATGGATCTCCAGCACAGATCCACTGAAACAGTGGACTGCATCCCTGCAAGTGACAGCAGCAGTGAAATATTATAAACATCCTTCCTCCTGATACAGCATTGCTCCAAATGAATTGAGATTGTACATGAGGTATATGATATTCATGGTCAAAGCTCAGAATCGTTATTGTATACTTTTCAAAACCTGTGTATAACTTATCAGCTGCTCAGTTCATGGCTTCTGCACCTAAATTATACTCTATACTTCTTCTGGCACAATTAATACCAGTGGTCATGGCAGTTCCAGTGGAACAGAAAAGCTATAGAACAGCAACTCTGGCAGAAACAGACACAGCAATAAGGTCACGATGTATGGAGGGAGCAGCCAGCACTGCTTTCTGCACAATAAAAAACAGAAAGAGTTTCCATAGGAAATGGAAAAACACCCAAAGAAATATCTGTTAGCAGAGAGCAAAGGAGGTCAGCCAGGGCCTCTAGGATCCCTATTTATAAGAGCTTTCCCTTGAGTTCTCATTTGTGTAGGTGGCTATTTTTATTAGGAACAACAGACAAAAGTCTAGTCATATCACACGAGGAGATTTGTATACATAAAAAGTATCTTCTGCACTTCCTTTTCTTTTTCCCAGAAAGTTTGGAGTTTTGAGCTATGCAAGATGGATGAATGAGGACGTGGTCATGTCTTTGGAGTTTACACTGCTCAGATTAAACTGAGGATATTTTCCAAAAGCATGTGTTATGTATTTAACAAGAGAAGTTCACTGTGGGGTGATAGAGATCAACATTTTTTTTCCTGGAAGAAGCTTTGTTTAGTTTCCATTAAGTAATGAGCTGCTAAAGGATTTGCTGCTACAGGAGTCTGAAAAAAAGACACCTTAAACACACAACAGCAAAGTATTGTCCTGTGGGACAATTCCATAGTACAAATTGGGGCCAGTAGGCATTCCATCACCGAAACATCAACTAGAAATAGCTAAACACTGAAAATTTGTTCCAGAAACATTCTTGAGAAAATTGTTTTCCTGAAATACATAATCATGCTTATTTTTTCACATTCCAGTGTTTTTACTGGTTTGGTAGTCTTGACAGGAGGCATGAATCACAAACTTACAAGCAGACAGCAGTTTGCATTCTTTTTTGTGGAAAAATTGTCCCCTAATGATTTTTGAAAGATAGACCAAGGGAATATGCAACGGGAAGATTGCTTATTTGAGTTTCATTTACATAAAAATGAGAAAATTGGATACTTCCATGATTAGAGCTATAAGGAAAGTAGTGTCAAAATATATTCTTTATTCTTTACTTAGCAATTTAGTAATTTATTCTATAGAAACAATTATTTTGGCTGTAATACTCTATGAAGTGTGCATGACCGAGAACAGAGGGATAGTGGAGTCAGCTGAATTTCATACTGAAGAATTATTGGTCAATATACCACCCAGCCTTTATACTTCAGAAAATTCCTCTTTGTTGTAAAAAGATAACCAATGTCAGCCCATATGAAATTTTTCTGAGTGCTCAATATTCACAATTCAGTATCTGAGTTGTTTGCTCAACTTAGTTCCTTGATATTGTTTCCTCTTCCTGACCGGATAGCCTTCCGGACTAAATTTGTTTCAAATATACTCCATCTCATCATTAAATTAACCTCAATTTCAAGTCCAACAGTCACTTTCTGCAAACATATTGTCACAAATAAAAATGAGTTGCAAGCATTTGCTGGGAAAAGGGTGAATATTTTCCTGTAATGTTGTTGCATTGCTCCAATCATCCGGTCTCCCGTAAGACATACCAGCAGTAAAAAAGTGATAAACAATTGGCCAACACTTATCCACTTATTTAGAAACAGTTTCTTGGTGAAGATTTGTGATTTAGGCTCTGCATGTGTCCTCAGCTGTAAGGCAGGATATGTATTTTATCCAGCCACACAAGAAGATCTCATCTTTAGTTCCTACTTGTGGAAGTAAATTGGGCGTGTTGCCAAGCCACAGCTCCTTGCACACACACACTCTTCTCTGAAAGAGCTCCCAGCACTGGGTTTGGGCTTACAGGAATCTTGTAGGGTCATAACAGCAAGCACAAGAACCAACCCCAAACAGCAAAACTCCACATGTGCTTACCCAGAGCTCTGTTTGCTCCAGCCTCACTGGAAGCCCTCAGATTTCAGCTCAAACAAACTGCAGTGAGCTATAGGCTGACAGAAATAAATCTGGCTGGCTTCAGGTTTGCATTTCACCACGACAGCTTGGCCCTCGAGGCACTCATAGGGAAGACATCAGGCATCAGGGCTCCATGCTGACAGCCTAGCCTTCCACACTGGAATAGTTTTCAAGCAGTTTGAACTAATAACTTTGAAAAAAAAGCCAGATTAAAAGAGCTCTTCCTTGCCAGGGCGTCACAAGAATGATGGTAACAGACCCAGTTCACTTGTGCTGGAAGGGCAGAGCTCACCAGCTCAGCTTGTGACACCCGTGTAATGGCAACAGTGCTGCTAATTTACCCATTTGCACAAGGATTTTCCTGGGTGAGCACCAGGAAAACATCTACTGGGAAGATAATATATCAAATTATACACAAATTCAGTTTAGGTCACCCAATATCCCTCCAAAATCTCTCTGCAGGACAGAAACACAAGTATTACTTGTAAAAGAGCCATGAGTATTTGTACAAAGTCTGGGACTCCTTCACCTCTTGGCTGTGCTAAGTGCTTGCCAACTTGTAGGATTAAACCTGATATTCGTAGAAGAGACAACCCAGAGCTGAGATCTCTGTTTCTGCTTTGAACTGAGGTATCCAACTCCATCCTCCAGAGACAGTTTCAACATCTGTCGAAAAAGGTCTGAAAGTACTATTTTTCCCTAAAGGGAGAATTACAAAGTGAATTAGTTAACACTTAGGAAGGGTTTAGGGTTTCAGGAAACTATGTACCATGAAAATGCTGCATGCCATGATCCCTTTATAATGGAATATTTTATCACCCCAAACTGGCAATTTCCTTACAAGTCAAACTTTTTTTCCACTGTTATTCCACAATATCCTTAAAAACAGACACTATAGGTTTTTTCCCTGCATTTCTTACTTCAGCCAGACAATTCTCCACTCCTTCTGCTTCAAAAAGAATTGAGTACAGCAATGGTTCTGCTTCCCCCCTACAGAACAGTTGGAGTTTTGCACTTCACACTTGGGCTCCTGCTGTATAGGAAATACTAACGGCGACAGCAATGAAAGGAAACAGCCCTTCCGAGTTGTGAACTCCTAGGTGAGCTGCCTTTGTTTTCTGGAGACAAAGCATGGTATGAATGTTCTAAATTAAGAATCAAAGCATTCCATATCTCTGAGTACATGTATAAATTAAAAGTAGGAGTTTATAAAATACTTCAAGGCCTGGAACAACAGGAGGATATCACAGCCCATTCCACAGTTGTGGACTGGTCCATTACCATTTTATGTGCAGTTGGGCGTATATCTGATAAACACCTGACATAACTGCATTTCTTATTAAAAAAAAAGCACTTTACACATTAAAAAAAAAAAAAGATGTAAGTAGCAGGAGGCAAACCAAAACACCAAGTGCAAACACTCATAAATTTTCAGAACTTTGAAATCTTAAAAATCTTGCAGATCCAGATCTTGCATTCTGGATCCAAGAATTTGCATCCTGACCTTGAATTTACTAGATGGCTGGAGATTTCAGAGTAGATGAAATCCAGTCAGCAAATGCTCCAAGTTTCTAAAACTCAAATACTTAACTGAATTTGAAGTATATCATGAGTTTGTCTCTATACAGCAAAGACAATTTAAGTTGCATTTGGTACCCATCCATTAAATTATGCAGACTTTTAAAATGCACAAGCTTATAGTAAGAGCATTCAGAACAAAATAACTTTCTTGGTATTTTAATTCTATATGTTGAAGAAGAAACAAAACAATATAAAATACGTAATTTTAAATATGTGCTTTCAAAGATTCCCCTGTTTACTCCATGTTAAGGAATTTTTTTCAAAACTGTATTATTGAGAAATAAAGCAGAAAGAAAAACTATGAATCTTAGATATTTAGAATTCATTAGTGTTATGTCTGTAATACTGTCTCATACCACAGCAAGTTAGGGAAAAAGGAATGTCCAGTGTGAGTGCACAGCTTATCAACTGGGGTCTGTCCCAGTGTTATTCAGTGCTTTCACTCCTTACCCAAGGGTCACATCACAGAAGAGGCTCGTTTGACTTAGAGACAAATGAAGTCTGGTCCATTGCCAGTACTCTGGAGGTCAAGAATAGGATTCCACATAGTTGTGACAAACTGGAGATACAAATGAAAAACTTTTAATCTTTTTTGACTTCTACAAGAGTAAGCATGGTGCTCAGGAATAATAACCTGCACAGACTGAAAATGTGGAATAGCTGAGGAGGGGGAAATTCAGATAGAAAGGACAGAAATGACATCTGAGACCAGACAGGATGGGAGTTAACAATGTCACACTGCTGCCAACACAGTGTCATTCTGGAATGTGGATAGCAGACAAACTTGCAGAGGAACCCTGTTGCTAGAGCAGCACTGATAAGGCTTTAGCTGGATTGCTGTGGCTGTGTCAGGGACCACACTTCAAGAAGTCTATGGACTGGTCAGAGACAGTCCCAAACACAGCAATAAAAATGATGAAGTGATCTATAAATTATGAATTAGGGTAAAATATTGGAACAGTGGGATATTTAGCCAATCAGACCAAGGAAAGCCTTGATAACAGCCTCTTGGACATGTAGAAGGCTATTTTACGTGTCTGCAGAAGTTACAAGATAAAATTCAAGAAAGATTCAGGTTACATTATCAGACATATTTTGTAATAAAAGGGCCATGAACAGCAGGAAAATTTGACTGAGGTTTTGTGCATCCTTATTGAAGATTTCAAGGCAGGCTGACAAATGTCTGCTAGGAAGACTCCAAAGGTTGTGGCTTTTGCCTTGTATCAGGTGATTTCTTATTCCTTCCAGCCCTACCATCCCATGGTTCTGCTTGCTCTATATTCTGCTTAATTCAGAGCACTAAAAGTTCTGACACACTACATTGTGAAATACATTTGATTTCAATGAGCCCAGAATATGTTTCTGCTTATCCATCTTCTACTTTTACTTCTTGCTGAAGGCAAAAGACAAATTATTATTGTTCTCATTCACCCTATTGTTTCAGTGAAATGTCAGTTCCGCAGTGATGATCTAGAAACTGAAAGGCTCAAGCCTGTGGGATGTGAACATTGTGGTCCCAACTCAGATATAAAATGAAGGTTAAGAAGAAGCAAGCACATACTTGCTGTTTCAGGAAGTGTGTCAGTGTCTGGCAGCTTGTTCAGAAGGCTCGTTACCTTGTATGGAGAGACTGAGCTGTACATGCTTCATTCAGGCAGAAACACAACAGAAAATTAAATCATTAAATCTTGAACACTGCCATAAATATCTCCAAAACATTGTTTGTTGTTCAATTTACAATTTCAGATGACTGGTACAGCTCAGACTGAAAGGACAGAAATGATGCAAATAATCACAGGAACTAAGAAATGCCAACAACGGTATCAATCTTTCTATGGAGATTTTCTGGAAGCTTCATAGAAAAGTTGGATTGTAGGGAAATATGTACTAATTTATTTATTTTTTTAACCAGGCTGACTTTTATATCAAATGTCCATCCACAGCTCATTTGGAGCTATTATAGGATTAGGTGAAAAGCATAAACTGTAATTACAAGATAAACCATGTCAAGCCAACATGGGCATTGTTCAGGAAGTCGTGCCAAATGACATCCCAAGCACACAATGTGGAGAGAGGATGTGCCAACAATTTTAATTTGTGAGAAATTGTTTCAGTATTTTGTTTCACTTTGATAGTAATATGTTTTAAAAAAATGTCAGCCAGTTACACAGGGGCTGGCTGCAGTCCAGGGGTGAAACTGTGATGAAGAGGGCCATTAGTGAAAAATGCCAAGCTCTGAGTTCCATGTCATTAATATTTATGACACAGTGTGAAGAATCTTATTGAAATGCCACACTGTGTGTGGGTTGGGGTGAAGGAAAAGAGGGATGCTAGGGAAGGAGAGTTACAGTATTCATGCTAAAGTGTGCAGGCATCTTGACAAGGAACAAAGCCCTTGACAGACACTGGGTAGCAATAATTAGTCTAATGTTTGGATAGTTACACTTTATCTGACCTCTGATTTTAATGGCATAAAATTCTAAAAATGACTGTTCTGTCAAGCTGCCAAGTAAAATGCATTTGGATGGGTATTTGGAAACCAAATATCATTTTTAACCATCATCTATTATTTTGGGCAAATTGCCTGAAGTGGACTGAACCTCAAATATTTATTTCATGCCAGCCTGCTCATCCTGAAATTCTGTTATGATTTCAGGCAGACAATATGCTTTGTTCAGTATGCTGCTATAACTCTTACCAGTGCCTGCTGAAGTCCTGCAGTAACTGAATTCCTCCCTTTGCAGAGAGTGGGAAAGAAGCTGTGCTGCCAGGGAGTGCTGCCCTAGACCCTTCCTGGATCACAGGAGGTGGTGAAGCACTTTCACATCCAGAACTTCCATAAGCAATGGGCTTTGTGCACTTACTAGACTGACATTCAGAATTTGGGTTTCTCCACAGTGAAACTCTGTACTGTTTGTGTGTCTGGGGTGACAATGCTCTGTGTTTTGTCACATGGCTGCAGCGAGTCTCTCTCATGTTTTCATAAAGTTCACATTAGATTTGCATGAACTATGTAGCGAGTCGTCATCTCTCTGCTTTTAATGCAAATTGTCTCCTTCTCTTGACATAAATAGTCTGTTTTATGTCCTAACTTAATTCCTGCAAACTGCTGTGTTTTTTCAACTTATGTTGTTATGTCAAGAAATAAATGAAGTGCACTATACACATGATATTTTTCATGCAAGTGTCTGGCATGCATATTGCTTACATAAAAATGCAGCATTGTTTAAGAAAGAGAATAATTTAGTGGGAGCTGGTATAGGATATCCATTTATTTTTTTTTTTAGCAGCAATTCCTTGATTAATTTTTTTTTTTCAAATGACTGTATTTCATAGGATAAAAAGAAAAATCTGCTGTTGAAAACACAGAAAACCATCAAGTGAAATCAAAGTTACAATTTTATACAAAGGAACCCTGCTATTTGTAGCACTCAAATATAAAATGAAATACAATTGGAATTAACTGCTGAAAATTTATTTTACTATGTGCAAACAGAAACTTGGTCATGTGCTCTGTCACCCAGCAAATGTATCAGCTTTGAAGTCTCTATCTCCTGTTTCTATTCAGAGAAGGTCAAAGCTAAGGTTCAACAGGAATCCAGGAACTTTTAAGGCAAGGATGAATTAACTCGTGTGGCACGGTGTCATAAATTATTGCTTTGTAACTACATCTATCTAGAGTACGCAGTAACATGCAGAAGTTAAGAACAGGTGATTGTACTTTATACTACACAATCAGCCCTGAAATAAGAAAGAGCTTGGTTTCTCATTGACTTTTAACTGATAAACAATGACTGCGGAGAAATTCTTCCTAATGAATTTTATAAGAATTCTCATTAGTGGGATATCCCCTTTTGCACTCCTCTGGTGGCTCTTTAAATCTGACTGACTTTCATACATTTGCCAGCCTCATCTCAGGGTCCATATAGATAAATTTAAAAATGCTTCTTGCCATTTCAAAAGAAACCTTGCTGGAAGATGAGGAGCCCCGCTTGTTAATCCTGGGAGGGCCATGTTTGAGGGACAGCGAGGATCAGGGCCGACTGGAAGGCTCACCCGACGCTGCTACGCTGCAACAGTGTTAAGTTAAAGGTGGGACTGCTCAGCATCTGGAACTGTTTAGCTTTTAGTGAGAATTTTCTACTGAGCACTGAGATTATCTTATCTCCTTTCCACCTCTGTGCAACATAGAAACGTGTGTTTCAACACAGTTATTGTCAGTGGGATTGCTACATTCGCACAACTGCATCAACCGAGTTCCTCAGCATCTGATCCATGCACAGAGGGAAGGTCTTTGATTTCAGGTCTAGCGAGGGTGACTGCAGGCTGATCCCAAAGATGTTGAACACTGATGATCAGGACATCTCCAAATCAAGAGCTGAGGTGAAGAGTTCAGCTAAGAAGGTCCCTGACTCCCAAGAGCCCCTCCAGCTGCCCCGGCAGCTAATGCAAGCTGAGGGTGCTCAGTATTTTGCATAACCCAGCTATAAATGCATCACACTTAACTGTATAATCTCAGGGATAAGGGAACATCTGTCATCCAATAGCAGCAAACACCATCTGCTTTTGCATCACCATATTCCTACTTACTTGAACAAATGGAGCTCAAGGGACACTGGGCACTGCTTAAGAAAATACAAAATGTATTTAGCCTTGTTACTTTGCCCTTTTGCACATTTGGAATAGCTATAATGAAAGGCTTTGCTCACAAAAGCTTTCATTAGAGTAATTTGCTATTTGTGCTTTCTCTGCTTCAGAACTATATCATTTTTCTCTAACCAGCTCATGGAAACTATCCAAACTAGTTATGAAATAACTCACCTCCCATTACTCCCAACCTTAGCCAGTAGCCTACATCCTTTTTCAAGATAACATCAGGAGCCTTTCTTGATCTTTTCAGCTCCTGCCCAGAAGAATGGCTGGTCCAGCCTTCTGCTTCTCTTTGCTGATACTAAAACAAAAGAAATGCAAAGGCGGCACAGTATCAGGCAAAAAAATCTTCTCTGGAAGACCAAAGTAGACCCCTGGAATTCTGCCAAAAGAAATTTGCAGCTGAGTTGATTTGAACACTTTGTACTATTCATAATTTATAGTGACTTCTTATTAATAATTTTAATGTCTGGGGGAGAATGAAATTATACTCTGCTGCATTGTGGATTCAAATTTTAAAGATGTTCAAATTATCTGACCAGATAATTGTTCCTCTTCTGGCTTTTGACTATGACTGTTCCTTCTGTTACTTGATTAAACAGATAGCAGAGCATGTGTCCTGGTCTGAAGTAGGAAATGGTTCTCTAGGAAGCTTTGGGAAATCTATCACTTCTCTCACTACTCCAATGTACTCTAAAGGCAGTTAATGATAACAATTGATGCTGTACTTTCCAAATTTAGCCCTTGAGGGATTGATGTGCTGAGTGTCCCCAGAAGAGTACTTGACTGGAAAATCAAACTTAGGGACTGGCGTAGAAAGGATGCTTTGAGTAGGCCAAATGGACCAAATATAAACACACCTCCAAGAACTAAGAGGAAATTAGTGGAGAACAAGGGCGGCTCATAAATCTGGAGAGACAAAAATATGTTTATCTGGAATCTTGGAATTCAAATTAAATTTGTATCTAGTGCTTGGTTGAACTTTTCAGACAACATTTTACAATGTTTGTCATTTGCTATACAATTTGTACATTTTATTTTAATTTATAAAAACAGTCTCTCTGCTTCCCTAAATAGGTACAGAGGCAAGGCCCGTAGACAGGTTTAGTACATATTTGACCAATTACATCCATGTAAAAAACCCCTGAAAGAATAAAGCATTTTATTTGAAATGCCTCTAAGCTCACAGATGAAGTTCCAGCTTTAAAGAGATCAGCATTTATAAAGACCCAAAGTCTTCTTCAGAGCTCCACACTCACATCTCTGTTCTCACCAAAAAAATGAAAAGTGATGTCTCAAGGCAATGTTTAATATTATTTGTGTCTCACAACAGCACTTGAGAACCTGAAAACTGTTTCCACTGTATTTAGGAGCTGTGAGATACCTGTAATACGAGGCTACCTTACAGGTTTAGGTTATTAGCTCCTGACTGGGGGAAGGAAGAGAACTAAGCTCTGAGAGATGAAATGTAACAGCTCTGTTGAATTCCAATCCAGCAAATGGCACAACAGAACACCTTAACTCCTGAATTATCACTGAACCTGGAGCAGCCTCTGACGAGAGACCCACGTACTTGTCTGTCATTGTTTAAAACTATCTTCTAAGTCTGGAGACTGAAAGAAAGCTTTGTATCTCCTCACAAGTTGAAAGAAAATAAGAATTTGTTCAAATTCTCAATGAGCACATCTGGAATGGTCTCCAGTATTTTGCTGCCAACCTTCAGAGCCAGACACTGTGAGGTTTCTCTGGTTTTATCTGCACCACGAGCTGTGGTACAGCACAGACATAATTGAGCTGTTTCTGACCACTCTGCCTCAGCTGCTGAAAACAGGATCCTTATTAGTGCTGACATTAGTGCAGGCTTATTTATCTCACTTTCCCTCTTCTGGATTACTACCATGCTTCTCAGAATGTCTTCTCAGCCTCAAATTAAATTGCAAATTATAATGTAAATTAAATTGTTCTTTTTTTCCCGGCTATCTTTGGTTTCACGAAGGCCGTACCTCCGAAACAAACAGTACTATAAGGCTTTGGAAAAAAAAGTCATGGGGAGAAACCACTGGTCTTCTTTTGGCTGAAAATCAACTGGATATAAAGGTTTCTGTTATGATCACACTTCTAGATTACCATCTCCTAATATTTTTTGACATAAATCAGAGGTAGTTAAATCCTTAGAACACGAAATAAACCATGTTACTTTAAGCATTACTGGGTATTTTGATTTGTTGTTTTTGGATTTTTTCCTCTAAATGAATGCTCTTTAGCACAAATTTCACGAATACCTTTGTCATCAAATTATATGGAACAGTAACCTCTGCTGAAGAAAAGGCAAGTCTTGATGAGAAACTTTAATGAATCTGCACTGGGGAGCATTAACCTCATTGCTGTGGTTTGCTGGAGCCTGAGCGGGGCCCAGCTCAGCAGCCTCACAAAGGATTGACTGACAAAAACAAGTCCTGCATATGGGATGGGAAACAAATCAGGAAAACATCCTTTACAAGGCTGCATGGAATACAGGCTATCCCATCATTTACCATTTCTTTGTTATTTAGCCCTTCAGGACGTGTGAGTGTCCATGAGTTCTCACTGTATGTTCTACATGTGATGTGTGCTGAGGCTGGGCCATGTGGGGCTTTTCAGTGTTTTCCCCTAAACAGAAAATTTTCCCTGAAAACTTCTTTTGGTTAAGCTCCCAGAAAGAATTACAGGCTGGTTTTGGTTTTTTTCCTTTTCATAGAAGACAAGTTCCAAAGTGACAATTTCATTCTTGCAGTGGGTGAAAGGAATTTGAACTTGCCCTAATAACTGAGTACTTTAGGGCAGTGTACAAAAACTTTTGAGATAAAGATATAGATACAGATGAAATAGATATGAGGTTTTCCAGACTTCTCAAAAGACTTAAGGAGTCCTTCAGAGATCACATGCAGTAGATATCTACACACTGATGATGAAATAACAGCCTCTTTTTTCCTGCTGTTTTCAGCTCATACAGACTAAACCCCTTTTTCTCTGATGGCCCTTATATTCTTTTACACCTAAATTACAAAAGGAAACTAAATTCTTTCCAGTAAAAGCCATAGGTGGATGATACACTTTTAGTTGTCCTTGCTGGGAATGTCAAAGCAGGCAGTGCAATCCTTCTTATTTCAGCAATAGGAATAAACCCTTGTTTGATAGTTTGCTGATTCCTAGATGATCTCTTAGAAAAGATAAACTGCCAACCTTCTCCACTTCTAGTCACTGACATATTTGCATATATCAAATGAGAATACATGGGAAAATAGTGATTCAAAATCAGAGATCAGTGTTCTAGTGTAGAAGGCAAGCAAAACATAACCTATGACAAAGTAGATCCCACATATTTGTAGTGCAACTTCTGGCCAAATTCCACTGGATGACACTGACAGGCTGGTGTTTCAAATCCATGTTCAGTACATGTGTGATTAATTTACTTCATCCATATGGGATTCTGAATGTTTATTATGAATTAACAGCATCTTTTTCAGTAATAAATAAATAACTAGTTTTAACAAAAAATAAATAATTCTAATTAAATAAATAAATCGAAATAATCCTAATTTATGAAATGGAGGTAAGGAATTCTGACTCTTTGTCTACCAAGTCAGTAAATTAGCTAATTAGACAAAAATGGCAGGAAATCAGAAGGAACTAAATCCCTACTTGTATCCAGGAAGGAACTGCACTGCTGGAAACCCTGCTCATGTAACCGAGAGCTTGAGCCACTACACAACTCAGCGTCTTACTCTGGTTCACAGCTCCAGCTTTTCCCCCTTCTTTCCACAGCTATTTTATTTCTGGTCTGTGCACTGCAGCTGTGTTAACTAATTGGTGAGATGGAAATTTCCTTTTCCACGAAGAAGCCAATTCAAAGAGCAAGTCTTTGAAGAAGAGAAGGCTGGGTGAGACTGGAGTTCTGGCCCACGCTAAGCCCCTCGCCCTGCATCCCTCTTGCTATCCTGGCAGCACAAGTGTTGGGACAGAGCTGATGGCCAGATCCCACCACAACCTGCCCATGCCCCTCACACTCTCCCTTCTCCCAGAAGTGCCTGGCAGAGCATCCTCTGACTGAGAGCAGCCCTGGCAGTGCTGGACATGGAGGGAGAAGCGCTTGCTTGGGACGGCCCTGCTGCCCTCTGCCTGCACTCGCCTCTATCAGAAGGTGACAGACACAAAATATCAAAGACTGTTTTTCCTCTCCAAACTCCCTGCCTGTTGTTTTTTCTCCAAACATGAGTCCATCTGCGCCTTCCCAAGCGATGGACGTGCGGCGACATCTGCGTCACTTTGAAAAAAGCATTTGTGTGTTTGCTTCTCACGGGAAGTGGGAATTGCCAAGAAATAATTGTCAAGACCCTTTGTTGTTTTTCCCCTTTTGTATCTATTATTTCTGAGCAACCTCACCAATGCAAATCTGATTTAAGCTCACACAGTTGTGGAGAACAAGGTTCTTGAAGCATCAGAACAAATATTCTTGACTCCAGAGAATATCAATTTACTTCTCTAGATCACACAGATAACCCAAATGTACACTGAGCTCTCACTGACATCACATCCTGTGTGGTAGCAAAGTTCTCAGGGCTGCTCTTAGGGTTCATACAATGGATTAGTCACTCAGACATATTCAGACTGATGGACACGTCTAAGTATTCCCAAGACAGCACTGGAGACAGAGACAAGACCATTTCTGCAAACTACTGTGGGACAGAAGCAATAAATACGTTACTTTAGAAAAAAGCTGAATCTGGTGGTTCAAGAAAAACAGTAACAGCTTTTAAAGCAAAATTGCCAAACTGAAATAACACATTACCATCATTCAGATTTGGTGATTCTTCACAGTTTTGATAGAAACAGCACTTCAGGTGGAAATCTCCCACCAAGGGCAAAATGTTATCATCAACAAGCTTCTCCTTTATACTAGGTTTGCATAAATACAGCTAAACCCAGGTGCAATGAGTCACTCTAAACACACAGCACAGGTTAGAGAGGAGAATTTGACCTACGAATCTTCTCAGATTTAATTAGATTTTCAGTCATGAAGAGAATATGATGGTGAAGGGGACAGCAAAGAAGTACCCAGATACCTCCACAGCCATTTCTGCTCTTGAGCCTGTGATGTTTCTACTGGATTCTGCACTTAGTGAGGAATCTGTGCATCATGTCCTGTCCTTATCTCAGAGACATGAAATAATGAGCTACTCCTTACCACAAAATACCTGCCTTTCACAATTCTGCCTCTTTTTCATCGCTATGACTAATTGATTTCAAGGCAGCTAATAAGTTCAAAACATTTTGTTTCAACTCTGCAAAAGACGTGGGATTTTCCTGAGGAAAACCAAGCCACGCAGTGACAGCACTGTTGATTAAAAACACAACAGCCACCATCCAATGCAGTTTATGATTTATCCCTTCTCTGGCAGAAGGGACATTATTTTGATAGTGGGGATAATAAATTATGGAAAGAAATTACAATCTTTTATCCAAGCCTTTCAGACGTAGCCTTCAAAAAACCCTATCAGTTCTTCATTGCTTTTCCTTTTTCTCTGGGGACTGCATTTGTGAGTTGCAGCTCATCCTTAACTAATACAAGCTTACTTAGACACGAGAGAATTTTAGCATGAAACATTAAAAATTATGAGATGAGAATAAAAAGTAAACAAAATTTAAATATTTTGGCTTCTCAAGACCAAATTATCTTTTCAGTCACATTTTAAATCTGCTTTACATTCCTCAAAGTGAGAACTTCTGGCTTGATAGTCAAAAATACAGAGTTAAAGGAATGAAGTATAATTTCATAAATATAGTTGTTTATCTGCAAAAGCTTCCTGATTAGTAAGCAAAGTCACAGGTTTATCCATCAAAAAAAAATCTATAAAATCCTAGCTAGCAATGGCATTATGTAGCAAGTTGATATTATCTGAGACAGCTATCTGGTCAAAAGAAATCATCTTTCTACAGGAATATTCTTGGTGTTCACAAGACCTCTGTTTTACAATCACATTCCCAAAGCACTAGAAAGTTAGGAGAAGAGACAGATTTCCTTGGAGGGATTCCTATCTCTGGGCACCAGTTCCTTTTTCTTCCAGACAGGATTACCCTGGGGGAGTTGTATGAACTTTCTTTGAAGGACACAATTTTTGCTTCAAAATAGCTCAGTCTGTTCTGAATTGCAGGTATTTTGAAAATAAAACTAGGTTTCCATGCAAGGTTAAAAATATTCCCTGAGCCCTCTCCCACATCAGATTGCAGGAGCTGGACACTACTGTGCTATCAATACAGTCAGTTATTTTTCAGGAGCAAAATACAAACATTGAGTTAGAACACTTAATATAAGTTTGCTAAGTACTTTTGCTTCCTTTCTTGGTCATGGTTCTGAGAGTGTTTGTTTAAATGAGGAGGAAAATGAATAGATTCCCCAGACTTCCCTCCACTGCCAGCAAATACAGCACTCACCGTCGTCCTTTGCATAACATGTGGTGAAAAGGGAAAAATTCGATTCTCCTGTTAAAATACTCATTGTCTGTCACTACTTTGCTTCTCACTTCTCCTGTAAATGTATACTTATGGCCACTTCAGTTTCTACTGACTCTTGTAGAGACTTAGAGAAACATCTTTGGTCTAAATTCTGTGCTTTCATTAACTGGCATTAATCCTGAGCTTTCCTACCACCCTGACAGAACTGCTGAGGAGGAACAGGGACACGGCAGCGTGCTGTGGGACTGGCCTGAGTGGGACAGCTTTTACTGGGGAGGTTTAGTAAAAAAAAAGCAAAAGTGTGGTGTTGAGAAGAGAAGGATGCCACTCCAGCCTTCCCCTCCTGCTGGGTTCTGGAGCTCCCTGGAATGGCATGTTAAAAGGTTCCTTGAAGAGCGAGCTATGCACCGTGCTCTGCGGATCAGGATCTCAGCCCAAACACTGACCGCACATTAAAACTCTCACATGCTAGTAAAAAACCTTCTCTCCTTAACTTCTGGAGATACCTTCCAAGAAGGAATTTTAATGCAATGTGCACATATCGTTTCCTGGAGATACTTCACAGAGATAAAGACAACAGTATTAACTATGCATTAACTTCATATCCCTTTTGTATGAATTTCTGTGTCACCCCAGTGTCTCAGACATCTGTAAACGATTCTGCCAAAGCTCTGGAAGCTGGCTAGGAACTACCAGGAGTCAGGGAAAGCATCAGTGCTCAAGATAGCAGGGTGTATGAATGGTGCTGCTCATCTGCCTGTGGACCCCAGGCCATGGCAGCTGTTTGACAGGATGAATTGGAAGGCAGATCAATGAGAGGCTCTGTGAGAGAGGCCATGGCACACCCCAAAACCAGGGTTTTTTTCCTTTCATTCCCCTGCTTTTATGCACTTCTCATAGTACTTCAGTTATTTAACTTCTTTAGTCTGATAAACATTAATAAAGAAGCAAATTCTCCTCCCAGCACTGAATTTTTTAATCAGTTCTTTAGGCAGTGAGCTTACAGTCTGCTCCTTTGCCAGGGTCAGACAGCTCAGATTACACAGCCACCTTCCTGCATTAGCATCCAGGGATTTATGGAGAAAGTTTCTATTCTGCTTTGTAGTCAGTGAAAATCAACAAGACTGGCAGCATAAGCAGCTTTGTTGTAATGCCCTGTTCTGAAGGGAACACTACTTTGAGTAAAACATTACTCAAATGTTTTTACCTTTAATGGTTTTCTTTAAATTGCTTAATTTGTGTTGTGCTTAGTTCACTGGAGCTCACTAATCTGCTCTGCTGAGGAAAGTATCGGTTGTGCTTTTCTCATTTTTGAAATATAAACAGATTAAGTTGAATTCAAGTTACCCATTTTGCCAAGGAAGAATGTAAATATTAAGAAACCTTTCCTCATCATTTTGAATGCCTTTTCTTCTCTATTTACTGCTTTTTTTATTTGAGGTCCCTGAACATCTGTGTGGGCAAAGCTGTGTCGGCATGAACAGTACACAAAGAGAACTTGGGGCCTGTAACAGAGAGTTGCTATCTCCAAATTAGATTCTTGATTAAATAAACCACAATTTGACAACCTTAGAGTTGCCTTTTAAAGGTCAAGACATTCAGCCAGAGAACAGAAACACTCTGTACCAAACACAAAGGCCTGGTCCGTGTCCCAAGGACCTTTGCTAAGCAGCACAGGTCTGTGAGCAGAGCACAGCCAGATCAAAAGGGGAGCAGCAAAACAGAAGCAGCAGCATGGTCAGATAATGATGGCTCTCTGTTGCTATTGACTCGTGTCTCTGAAGAGAAGAGTTTCCTGAGGGAAATGTGAAGAGAAGAGGCTATTTTGCTCTGGCACTAGAGTGTAAGGTATTTTCAAGCACTGGTGATGATAAGAGCAAGAATAAAACAGAATATGGTGAAATGTGGTGACACCAGAAAAGCTACACCAGAAAAGAACTTCACTCTTGAGCTGGAAGGTCAATGTGCAGAGGGACATTTCTCCAATTCCTACCAAAAGAAACAAAAACTAAGAGGGCAAAGTTAGGCAAGGTAAGAAAGTTCTGCTGTCTCCACACTCTTCTTGCAAGTAGTGGGTAAGATGTGCAAGCTCAATGTTAGCAGAGGAAAAGGAGAAAGAAAGCAGATTCTAGCCTGAAGCAGGAGAGCTGCTTGCTCTGGGAGCATCAGAATAAATCCAGCTGCAATTTTTCTATTTGTATTTTGTGGCTGGGTTTTTAAATGAATCATATTAACACCTTCCTGGGACTGTGCAGAGCTCCAGTTGAAGCTCCAGCACCAGCAGGTTCTCTGCTGCCTGGGTGCTGTCCCCTCCTGAGGTGGTCACTGATGCCCTGACTCTCGATAAAGGCATGAAAATGGTGTCTCTTTGCAAGAGGAAACCTACTTTTTTTGAGGTGTTCACAGTATTTTGTTGTCTTTGTCTTTCCACTGGATGTGCTTGATGCTGGCTAGTGAATTTGAAGGGTCCTGGAATTGCAGGAACTGATAGATATTCAAAGACACAGATAAACATACAAACTGAAAGATATTTCAGTTACATCACCCCCATCTTTTTTTAATTATCTTGTAGTAAGAGCTTCAGAAATTATTTTATATTACTATTCATGAGCATAACTCTTCAGGAACAGCAAGAATCCTGGGGGAGTTTTTTTTAAAAAAAAATAAATAAAAAGAAGAAAAAAGAAAGAAGCTCTGTTTAAGAATGAGGGAGACTGTTTCAATCCAAAGCTTTCCTACTGAGATGTGAAGGGACCAAACTGTCCTAAAGCTTTGAGCCACTTGGAATGAAAACCAGGCAGAACATGCAGGGACCCCTGAAGCAAGTCAGGCCTGTTAGCAAATGGAAACAACAGTACTGTGCACATTTCAGCTCGATGCTCAGCTGGGCTGTATCTGTGCTAAAGTCTACTTTCTGTGAGTTTTTGTGGCTGGGGAGCACTTGGGAGAACTTGCAGCATTCACTTTCAGTTTTACCAGCTTGTTTAAGAACAAGTTGTATTTATTTCCTTTCCTTATTAGTAACTATAAACATTATAGAATTCCAGTTCCTGTTCCATTTGTTTCTATAGATATATTTATATCCTTTTTTTGTTGTTGTTGTTATACACTTTCCATTCTAAACAATTCAACCCCTAGCAAGCAATAGAATTACAAGATTACAGGAATACCAAGGTTTGTTTTACCTGGTTGTAATATTAAACTCTATGTATCAGTTAAAATGAATATTAGACCATAGAAAATCAACATCTTTCAACCTCACTAAAATTCAAAACCACCAAGATGATTGATTAGTTTTTGTCTTGTTGTTTGTTTTTTTTTTCTTTTGATGGTTTTCATTACGTACAGCTCTGTATTCTCTTACCTCCCAGGAGTACTTTTAAGTAGAAAAACATGATCAGACTTATTCACAGACAGAGATCAAGAAATTAAGCGTCAACCACTAAGTATTTAGAGGGAAGAGCTCTGATTTATCTCCTATAAACTAACAAAAATATTTCGCCCAAGACAGAAATGCTGGAAGGATAAATAAATCCACATCTGAAAGACAAAGAGCAGATTAAAAGAAGGCATAAATTAATCAAAAGAGCTACTTACTCAATTAGCAATGACATGTTTGGGTTCCTTTACACTGAAAGAATCTGGTGGCAAATGCTGGGCTTTTGGGGCCTTAAAGTAAGAGTAGAGGAAAATATACGGTTTAGGGGACCTGAAGTAGCTGTTTTCCTGTTAATGCAGAATGCAATCCTGTCAATACAAATTTAATCAGCTGTGAGGTTTTCCTCACAAAACCCATAATTCAGCTGTCAAATTAAAAATAGATGTTGGCAGTTCTAATCAAAAGGCACACACTGCAAATTCAGATAACACAGTATAAATGAATTTGAAGTCTGTATGAATGTACTGAACTCCAGTACTTCAATACTTCCCTGTCCATGTTTTTACCTGCTAATGTCACTATACTGGCAATGTGTAGGTAGCATAAAATTCTCACAGAACACAGGAACTCTTCTACATCACTAACAAAGAAAAGCAAAATGGCAGAGAAATACTATGTCACACACACACAAAATCCTGATTTTCAGTCCATTTTGTACCTCTGCCACCCAGTCTCACATGGAAAGGAGGAAAACAGCAGGGAATATGTATGTACTCAGAGCAGGATGAACTGAGGACAGCACTCAGCTGTCCCCGCAGGCTGGCCCATGCTGTGTCACTTTTCATTTCCTCAGGGGTGCTTGTATTGCTATTTGAGCCATGAGAATACCCCACAAACTTGTTTCCACACAAACATTTTACTCTGGAAATAAATCAAATTAAAATAAATCAAATAGGCTCAAATAAAAATGTTTTTTTTCAAGGTTCTGAAAAGAGACCAGACTTAGAAGCCAGAAATCAGGAATGTCAGGCACAGCCCGTAGCTCACAAGCAGCTGGTAGAAGTTTTAGAAGAGCCTCCCTAATATTGTTCTGTACTGGAAGAGTTTAGCAAAATTATGTGCTTATTTCCACCCTGCTGTCTCCACATTCCTCACTCTTTCTGGCAGCTTTCTTCTCACACAGTTTGTTACTCCCCTACTCTAAAATCTACAGTGAAGGCCATTAAAAGTGAGGTGCCACAGCAGTGAACAGGCAGGGCTGAGCCAGCCACCTGTTTTTGGGGCCGAGTGGCCGAGATTCTCCTTCACCATGAGCCCAGGCCAGCAGATTAGGCAGCCACTAATTTACCATATTTTAATTAAACATACTTAATACAGCAAAAAAATGACAAACTTTTAACTTTACTGGACAGAGTCATGAGAGCATAACTAATTTACCTTGAGCTGATTATCATCTGCCCTATGTTTTCAGCCTACATCCGTGATTTCCTATATTTAGCATTATTATCATATTTACATTCTCTTAATGATTTCTGCTCATTTGGAAAAGGCTAGCACATGCTTATTCTTACAAATAAGAAACATATATTTTAAAAGCAAAATTTGAAATTTTCAGATAAACAAGAGTAGAAAATCTTATATCCATATTAACTCTACACCAAGAGGTAGGTACACAGGGAGATGCACGCTGTTTCCAGATGCTCACATTATCCATTTGGGAGCAAAGGTGCCAAATTAGATCTGTCACTCTGTTGAAACAACTCTTCCTGCCTCTCCTAGGACCTGGTATAAGCTGCCAGAAGTGTGTAACCCTTGTGGTTGTAGAAAGATAGATTGAAAATCAGCTCCCTGGGGATTTAGAAGACTAAATGTAGTACTAAAACAAAGTGATTCATTTTCTGTAATTTTAGCTGTGATAAAAACTTTTTCTATAACCTAAGTGAAATCCCAAAAGCTTTCTATTTTGTTACAGCTACCTACAGTACAGCACCAATGACAACTATTGTTGTCCTCACTGATCTAATGGAGGGATGATGATTAATAAGAAAGCTCATAAGCAATGAAAATTATATTTGGATTCCAAAACAAAAATGGATTTAATTTGTCCCTTGCACTGGTTTTACAGCCACATATGAAGAATCAACTATGCTAAAGGCTGCAGAAACACATGGCCATGGGAAGCCCCTGCCTCAGAAACCTAATGGTGTGCAACCTGCCAGTGATGAAATGTAAGTAGCAATTTCAGAAAAGCGGCATCAAACATGAAAAGCTTGGTACTTATCTCAATTTGGACCCAGCAGCTCTTGTAATGCTCACTAGTTACCTGAGAAATACAGCTTCACTTTTTCAGGAAGGCAGGATGATGCTGACCCCAAGCTATTTGATGGGAGAATCTAAAGATCAGTTTCACTGATTTGCTCTAATAGTTTTCTTCTTTTATTTACCAGAGAGAAACTAGTTACCAAGTATCAAAAGGTTTTGAAAGCTCCAGGTGCTCACATCAGCCAAAGCTTTAAAAAAAGAGATGAGGAGGAATGAACAGGCACTGTGGGGAAAACCTCTCAATGAGGCTGCTGATGATTTGGGATCAGCAATGGTACATTGTGAATAATCCCTTTCAGATTCCCTTGGCCAAACATCAACACCACAGATGTCTTCAGGGATAGGTATGAAAAGTGAAGGATCCTGAGTACACTATACCTCTCCAAAAAAACAAAATCAAATGGGATACTCAAAAATAGACACACAGTCCTTACAAGCTCTTTTCAGTCTGACTGCTCCCATGCATTTTCTTCTTCAGTATAATTAAAATGCTATACAAACCCTTAATATTCATTTAGCAGTGCTGCAGTGAGCCTTAGTTACAAACTAATCTCTTACACATTTTCCTTTCACATTATTCAGAACAGTGAAAATTTTGTGGTTATACCTTTAGGTTATAATACCAATGTTATACATTAATAATGCTTTTATTCACTGTATTTAAGGTTTAATTTTTCTGTTGCTCTTTCACAATCAGAGATTAACATCTTCCTTCAATACCAGAATGTCTGTGCATTCCTAAAATGCCCTGAAAACAATTTTTATGTTCACTGCATAATACTCCATCAGCTCTGTGCCACTGAAATATTCCTCATGTGATCTATTAAAGAAGAAATGTGTATGTTCACTACTAAGATTCCAGAACATCAAGAACTAAAACAATACCAGTTTAACAGGTATGAACACCAAACCTAAACCCTAAAAGATTAAATTAAAAAGAATCAAACTAAGCAGAACATGTCTTGAAATTCCACATAAGATCCCCAAGACAGAGGAGGAGCAAGCATTGTTCCATTATTTAATAAGGAAATTGCAGATCATTTTGCCTGACATCAACGTCAGGGAAATTGATGGAAAAGCTGGTACAGGAAGAAATCAGTGTACAATGAAAGGATGATAGTACAATTAACGCCAGTCAACACAGAAAATTAGTTTTGTCACGAATAAAAAAAAACCTTCCTATTTTCCCAGGAGACAATGAATTAGTTTGATAAAGTAAACTCCTGTAAGATTTCATTAGGGCTTTGGGTCACAAGTCTACAGGATTTTTGATAGAAGCCCCAGCAATGTATACTATCAGCCTGCTCCATTCTAAATGGACCCAAACCATACTGAATGATCTGAACAAAAATAAAAAAATTATTGATGGAAAAAGCTGCAAATTACAAAAAGTTATAGAGCTATAAATAACATGAAAGGCAGGCCCTTAATATAGATCAACTAAGAATACTTTGTGAGGTCTGGCCTATATTTTAACACAGAGAAATTTAAGTTTTGCATTAAAGGAACAAAGAAAATCTCATTTACAACATAGGAAATGATTTTTGAAAAGGAGCTACTGTGAAAAGAAAGAAATAGGAGTAATAGGCCCAAGCAGACACATTCCCAGAGCAAAGTGTAGGCAAAATTATTCTTATTGCCCAAGGTGGATTAAACCACAACACAGGAGTTGGTGCTACTATACCTCTCTGGTTTCAGAAAGATCATTACTGGGACAATGTCCTGAAAAAACAGCTCCAGAAAACCGAGGATTTTACTGAGAGAAATGAGACTAATTTGTGATGATAGGGGGCCTTCAGAAACTCCAGTTGTTAGGTTAACATATGAGAAGTTACAACAGAGGACTGTGGTATATGAGTACAGAAACAGCAGAGTGAATGCCCAAATAGCAGTGGTATGTACTTGGGAAAAATCTGACTGATTTTTCATTTATATCATTTGCCGTTGAATCTCCATCTCCAAACAACCACAACTAGGAAAACAAGCCACTTATAATTTGATTCAATATCATCTGTTAGACTAGGTATAAAGAAAATACTTCAATTAAAAATCACAATTACTAGTAAAAGTACTAATAAGAGCAACTGCTAATTGAAAATTACAAAGCAATTTCTAAGAAGCTCTTTAAAAATAAGCTAAGTACCATTGTAAATAAAGAAAAGGTTTGATATGCCATTGAAAAGGGCCTGGAATGAATCTGCCCTACACAATTCCTACTTACCCACCACCTCCCAAGCAAAATCCACCAAACCCTTTGCATACATTATCCACCTACAGTTTCACCTACCTGCATCAAACCCCATCATCACTGCCCAGACTGGTGCCTTTCAGCAAACTTGCACCAAGCTTGGCCAAGTGCACATTGCAGGACAGGCATAGAATTTGTCTTGATAAACTGGAGATGTATTGCAAGCACAGGATGAAATTAAAAATGTTCAAGAGCAAGAAAATGCAGTTAGGCAGAGGTAAACATACAGGCAGCACCTGAGTACATGGCAAGTATATATAAAAAAAGGGAACAGATAGTACAGAAATCAAAAATATCAGTCTGTTGCCAAGAACGCACGAGCAAGGGTGACTCTATTAGCAGGAGCAGAGTTTGCAAGGAACCCAAAATATTCCTTCCACTTCACTGAGATTTGATCCACCTTCAGCTGGATTACTTCATTTTAGCTTGGTGAGACACTGCAGGGATGGGAGAGATAATCTGAGGAATGCCCAAAGTGAAAATGAATGACCAGAGGACTGGAAAACATGATGCTCAAGGAAGAACTGAAAGATGTGGCACTACTTAACTTAAAGGAGAGAAGGCTGAGAAAAAGAGAGAGACTTGCTAACAATTTGCTTTTCAACTTATCTGGGGATTTCCAATAGAAATCAGGAGAAGTTAAAATTTGGGCACATGGATAGATTTACATATCAAATGCTAATATGTTAAACTCAGATCCTAACTTACATTTCTCAGGAGATCAAGTCTGACAGTGTTTTCCAGACAAATACCCATGCATTACAAACCGCTTTGAGAAGCTGCTGCTTTCCTGACGTGAACAATAATTTCTCCTGGTACTTTGATTGACGCAAATGTTCAATCACATTTAAATCAAAATAGGAGGAAGCTACTATTTTCCATGGCTTCCTGTAGGACGTATGCACTGTTATCCCAAAGGAGAGGGTAGGTTATGCAATTGCTGAGCAGCTCTGGGGAAACATTTCCAGCAATTATTTGGAAAGAGCTGAGAGAATAAACTTTTAAGACATTCTCATCATTTAGTATTTTCATCAGAAAATAACAATTAGATTTCAAAATAATTGGATTTTGGTTATTATTTCACTCTCCTTATGCAACGGAATGGAAGGGAAATGGAAACTTGCCTCACTAGTATTAGGATTCTTCCACTGGATGCATGTGAAAGTGCTGGCTAATAAAGAAGTGGAATAGTTTCCTCTGCCTTATCATATTCTAACCTCACTGGCCATATAGTACAGTCCTAAACTTGATTTAGAAGCCAAAATGTACCAACTGTTTTCCAGATTAAAGAGATCGTAGAAAGACAGCCAATTCCCACTTCATAGCAAAGCTAAATGCTGCTCCAATTCATCTAATGAATAAGTCAGACAAGTTCACAATGTTGACATCTGAAATGTTATTTTTCTCTTTTAAAGGGAAATTAAATAGAATTATATTAATTTCAAATAAATTTAAATAAATATAGAGTTCTTTGAGCATAAATTATCACATAAATACTTTTCCTCTGGTTACATACTTCCTTATTTATTCTTACTAATTATCCTGAGTTAGCAGAATTTCTAATTTATGTGCCTTGAGCATACAAAAAAACCCCACAAACACTTTTTTATCTCCTTGCATGACAATATTTGCAAAACATCAGATGAAAGATTTCAGCTAAATAATTTTCCATCCACCAGCAATAGCATGGCCTACTGATGGAAAAGCTTCCTGGCTTCAACACTGAGCTCTCGAGCAGCTTCTAAACTTGAACTGGACGTTTTTATTTATGTGTCATTACTACAAGCTCTTCTTGGGTTTAGAGCTACTCCACATCAATTCTATCCTCTGAGCTCTGGAAACAAACTGGAAAGCTGGGCGAGAGCTAAGATACACGGAGCTTTTTCTGAGCACTTTGGAAGCCAAAGTTATGGAAGACTTTTTCCACTTTGACCATTCGTTCTTTGTTATGCTTGGCCTTCGTCCCCTCCTGTCACCTTAAAAATGAAAACAACATGTTCATTATTATTCATGGAAATTCATCGGAAAAGGAGAAGACATCCCTTTTTCCCCCAGCTGTTCTGTTTTTATTTCTTTTGGGAAAAACTATGCTATTCTTTGCTTGGGTAGCAATCCTTTGAACTGTTGCTTTGCCACTGAATTCACAGGAAGATAATAATTTGCATTGGCTTCACTGATTCTTATCTGCAGGGCCCCAGCAGCAGGAGCAGCTGCAGCCACAGGTCCCTGTTCCTTGTGATGTGGAGTAAAGGGATGCTGCTGGATGCACCTCAGCTGGCCTGGTATTTAATGTTACATGTTTACAGTACTCCTTGCAGCAACCTGTGCTCCTGACTGGGGTGTACTGGATAGCACAGGATAAATGCTTATTTCTATTAGTGCTACTCCTAATTACATGAAATGAGATGCTATCTATTGCAGCTGACATAATTGCATTGACCATTACCTTGTTACTCTCCTATGAGACAGAGAGAAAATACTATCCTACTTTTTAAATACCAGTAATTAAATTATATCTTTGTATTTCTCTTTTTGCAAACAAACTCTTTCTGCCTCTTTACAAAAAAGATATTTCCATGTGTTTGGTCCTCCTTGTTTTTCCTGTCTGGATCACCTCTGATGATTCTGCAATTGCTTTTCAAGACTGGATGAGCAGTACCATGATCAATATTCCATGTAAGACCATTCAGTGAACGGCATTTCAATTACTTATAAAATCTGCATTCTATAATTGTATGTTTTACATACTTTAGCATTTTAACATAGTGTCATTTTCCAAAACCTCTGCCTAGTTTAGGAGCTTTAACTGCCATGTCTAATGTAGCATCAGAACTCTTTTCCTGGAATGAAATGGTTAATGCAGAAATCTGTGATTTACACAACGGGTTTATTTTATTTTTTTTTTCCTAACCTACCACTCTTTCCAGGTTTTGGCACTAAACATCTGCTTCACTTATTGCCATGTCGTCTGTCTGTGCAGTTTGCTTGCTAATTCTGTATTTCCCTGCTGAAAGATTTGTCTTTGCCTTGAACAGCAGCTCGACTCGTGCTGTGTGTAACTGGCTCGTGCTTTATCTTCACATTTGCTCTCTGGTCACCATGCACAACATTTCCCCTGAGATTCGCTTTACAACAGAGTAATGTTCATGTAAAAGCTCCCTTTCTGTGTGCCTCCTATTACACAAAAACTCTCACAGCCAAGACTCACATGTCCAAGTCAGTGCTACACACAGATGTGACACAAAGACACAGAAGATAAAACTTTTCCCTCGAGCTCATGGACAGACTCTTATTCCCTTTGCTGTGAAGTTCCTGCTGCAGCTCCTTCTCAAGCTGCAGAACCCCACCTCTCTACACACAGGAGATACACCTCTGCATCAGGAGTCTGTATACACCTGAAAGGGAGTTTAGAGCAGCACAAAATATTTTGTACAAAATATGAAGCTCTCAATTGACTGCACAGGGGAATAATTTGCAAGACTGTGAATTCCCTTCCCCTGAAACATTCTGCAATTTGTTATCTTACCTTCAAAGACACTGCACGTGTGGCAACACAGGAAGCCATAGATACGCATCAGACCTCGTGAAAGGTGTACTGTGAATGCAGAGTATAAATTATCATAAATGTGTGCACGTGCACATCATAGAATGGAATTACAATACATGAAAGCGGTGCTCAGTTTTAACCAAAATTGCAGTCCCAGCTGTCTAAATTTGAGAAAGTAGGAGCTGTGTGTTGAGCATCCTCAAAGCTAGGCTGTCCTTGTTCGGAGTCTAAAGCGGATCTAACAGCCGCATTGTAGGCACGAAGGACGGTAAAGCCAGAGCTTTAGCACCCGTAGCCAGGCTGAGGTCTGTCAGAGACACACATCGATACCCGACAGGGGAACCCTCCAAAGTGACACTCGATTTACCACTGTTTCGAAGCAGGCGGGGCCGCGGTGGAGGTGGAGCCGGCTCTGCCCGCTGCGGGACCGGCGGCCGGGCCGGAGATGCGCTGAGGTGCGGCGGGCCGGGCTTCCTGCTGCCCGCACACCTGGGAGCGGGACGTAGGCGGGGGTGGGAGCTCCGGGCAGCGCAGCTGGAAAGCGGAGCGGGCCGGGCCGGGGGAGGCAGCGCCGGCAGCCGCGGAGGGAGGCGGCAGAGCGGCGGCGGGAGCATGGAGCGCTGCTCTCCCCCCGAGCCGGAGCAGGAAGCGGTGGAAGCGTGGCTGGACGATCACGGCGACTTCACCCGCTCTTACTTTGTTAGAAAAGCTACGAGGTAAGACCGGAGCGGCGGCAGATAGAGGCAAGAGGCAGTTCCTTTCTTTACAGGAAAACCTCGTTCTTTTCCATTGCACTTGGCTGCCTCCAAAGAAAATAAAAAGAAGCGATTCCCACCCCACCGCCGCCGCCCCCACTCTCGAAAGAGCAAGAACTGAAAGCACCACGCAGCAGCTCCGTGCGGCTGCCACCGAAGGGCACATGCGGCGCTTCCCCGCGGGCTCTCGCCGTCATTCCCCAGGCCGCCCCGCCCGGCACCGCTCGGGGAAGCTGTCCCAGCCCCGCAGCTCCCTGCCCTGGGCTTCCAGTCATTTATTTTGTGTTCTCCTCCGTTCAAAACAGACACGGTCAACTTCCCGTGAGTAGCGAGCAACTATGTGTTACCCCGCCCTGCGAGTAGGTAGAAGCCTCAAAGAGCATCTGATGTCTTGGGGAGGGCGGGTTATGTCAGTACTTAGTCATCTCAAAACAAAGCGCCGCTCTCCAAGAGCTCCGTCACCCCGTGGGTTCGTCACCTTTATTTTGACATGAGGGCGGCCCCCCACACCGGCCAGGGCCACGGGTTAAGCGCCGAGGGAGCTGCTGAGCCGTGCGCGGTGCATTCGAGACCGGAGCTCCGCCCGACGAGGGGGGCTCCTCGGGATCCCGTCCAGCGGGGAGAGCGCCTCTGGGACACCGCGCCTTCCCCCGGGAGGGAGGCGGGGGTGCGGGGGGGCTCGCTGCCCGGCTGAGCGGGGTGCAGCCCGGGCAGGGAGGGCTCGCAGCCCGGGCAGCGGGAGCGCTGCCGGCAGGGGGCGGCGCGGGGCCGGCGGGCGCTGCCGCTGCTCGGGGGCGGCCGCTCCGCGCTCGCCCCTTCTCGGTGCCGGTTCTTGCGAAGAACCCCATACTGAGGACCTGAAGAGCTCGTCTGGGCATTTCCCCCCTCTTGGCTTGACATGCTGCCTTTTGGAGATAAGACGAGGTATTTGCTCACTGTTGTCACACACTTCGACAGCGGGACTTCAAGTTGACTTGGAGTAAATTCGGCTATTTTTAGAAGTGGAGTCAGGTTTCCATTTTGAATATTTTCCGATAAACAAAGCCGTGGGGATGCAGAGCCCGGGCCATCTGCAGCTCCCACGGTATGTCTTAGCGGGAGCTAAGGGATAGGAAGTCCAGGGTTGGCTCCGCGGGCTCGCCGCGCTCCTCTCGGCTGCGCTCCCGGCTCCCGAGCCGCTCGCACCATCTGCTCACCGCTGCTGGTTTGCTTCTTCCCAGAGTCATTTGGCGGGGATGGATGCATTCTGAATGAGGTTTTCCTGCTGCTGCTGCTCCTCTCTGCATGGGATGGGGCGGTAAGAAGAGAAATCCCCATCAATAATTGACTCGCAGAGAGCTGGAAAGCTTCAGGGGTCACCTGCTTGCTTGTGACCATCTGTCAGGCAGTCCCCTTTCTTTTGCTGCTGCTCCCTTAGGTTCATTTAACAGAGAGGGGAAAAAAAAAAGCCTTTAAAATGTCTTTTAAATGTTGAATTTATTTTTTTTTTAAGGCTGTACATAGGTGCAGGATGCATAGACGGAAGTTGTTAACCTTGATGCTCTCCAGAACACCAGTGCGTGGTGTGGCACTGAAGGGCAGCTTGTTTGCCCAGGAAATAGAGTGCTAGCAGCTTTGAGAAGTAGCATTTTCTTAGCTAAGCCGGTCACACTTCCTTTGGAAGCTGGAAGCAGCACTGAACAAATAGGAATGCTAATTAATAGCAACCGCTGTGTCAGATTGGTTTTCCCCATGGGCAGGTTTGGTTAGTCCCTTTCTTTTTTTTTTCACTCCGAGGCACAGTTTTACGTTTGTGCCGTTCTGAAAGAGGCAGTGCTTGGGAAAATACAATCCAGTCGAGTCTCTGTGATGGCAATGCCTCTGCAGTTAGAGAGGCACTGTGGACTTCGGAGTCCTCGCTTGGCAACAATTGTGTGATGTTTTTGAAATGATGGAAACACTGCAATTGTCTCAAAATTCTCTTCTCTGCTGTCTTGCATGGAATGTATAGAAAACTATAAATAATAAGGAATACCTCTGTTCTGTGTAAGTTTGTGTTTGAAAAGACAAATGATAAATGACTGTATGTTGGTTCAAAGATGATAGCATGTAGAGCTGAGTGATTTGAAAGAACTGCTGTACTTTGCAAAGAGGTTTAGTGTTCCATTTGGTAGTGTTACTTAGGGCTTGAAAAGAGAAAATCCTACCATCTAATACCATGCTTTGTTTTAGCTGAATCTTTCCAGAGCAGCAAACATTGAACAAAGACCATGCTGTTAATGTTTTGCTACTTAGCATTGTATTTACTCTCTCAAGTAAAGCAGTGTTCCCTGAGCTAGTTTCAATTCTTTTTTAATCGTAATTTACTGCTTCTGGGTTGGTGTTTTTTTGTTATGTTTCATAATATGCCAACATTCTCACAGGTCCTGAAAGCAATAGTCTAAGAAGTTAGTTAATCCGGTATCTTGCGGAGCACAGAGGCATATTCAGCTGCATGTTGTGAGGCACAATTGCTAATGGATAAAGATAGTTTCTGTTTCTCAAATATTTCTACATAGGAATAGGAAAAGATCAATGGCTCCATCATTTATGACTGCACAATACAAGCTGTTTACACTCATATTAATGAGCTTTGAATTATAACCTAATTTAACAGTTTTATAATGAGAGTTGAATAGTTAATATCTTTTTTTTTTCTGCAATTAATTAATTCCCACAGTGTTTTACATAGTAGTTCTGTTGGTAATTTCCAGACACAAAGAAGTTTTAAATAGGTGTCTAAATAATACTTAGAAGATGTATGTTTTGTGGGTTTTTTTTAAAGTATGTGGTTAAAGTTATCATCTCATATAATTGAATAGTTCCCTCCTGATCCAGTTTGCATAGGGCAGTTTGGCATTAGTGTCTGTTGTCGTGGTTTTGATAGAAATTGTGTTTTCTGGCAAGGTGGCACTTTAAAAGCTGTGTCTTTCTATTCACAATTTGTTCATTAAGTGACATCTGTTGGAGTCGCTGCGCTCCCCAGTCCATGTTCTGGATTCTTGGAGAGAAGGGCTGCAGGTTGTCAACTTAACAAGTGTGCACCTGTGTTCCTCTCCCCCCTCCGGTGTGTTGCTGAAGATGAGCACATTCCAAGGGCTTACACCTTGCATTTTGATCTGCAATGCCTCGAGGCTGGCAGTGGCTGCAGGAAGGCCACATCCCAGCCTCTTTCCAGGCTGGGCTGGCTCTACAAATATTCTGCGATAAAACCGCGTTGGTTGAATTCCACGTGAGCAGTGCGAGGCTGCAATCCTACAAGCGTGTAATCCAGGTGAACAGCTTTGAGTCCTCTCTCCTTTGACTAGGTGAATAAACTGGGATCCCATCAGTAGGAAGGTATGGAATGAGTTATTTATTGCTTTATTTTGTACCAGGGAGCTGAGTGGCATGAGGAGGCAATATAAATAGCTGTTATCCGTGAGGTGCTGTTCCAGGATGATCAAAGTGCAGCACAACAAAGGGGAAATGTGTCACCGGCACACTCGGGGATGAGATGAATTTGGTTCACTCACTGAGGCTGTGCTGCCTGACAAAACTTCTGGCTGGAGAAGTTCTGCACGCTTCAGGGTCAAGAGTTTCTAAATGCCTCGCTCCTATGAAGTTTAAGCTTTTTTTTTTCCCCCCAGCTCTTCTTGTTATTTTTCCCTTCACAAAGTTTTAGAATTTCCTATCATATTCTGCCTTCCCAGAAGCAGAAACGTTTTCAAGTAAGGTGATTCTGCTTTGTTGCTACAACTATGATTGTTCTAAGTAGGTTCTATAAAAGAATAATCTGCAGGGTTTTGGGGTATTTTTTTTGGTCACATTTATGGCTAAATTCATTACAGGTTTTGTCTTCCTGAAGTTTTATCTTTTTAGATTCCTTTGAAAAAAAGAGCCCATGCATTGCCATGCTCAAATATCGCACTTATTTCAACCTGCTGTGGAATATTTCTGTACTTCTGACTTCCTGTTTGTCCCTGTTTTAAAAATATGGGAGTGATTCTCTCTTAGTGCTCTTTGCACTCAGAAGTAGCAGACTGCCAAAACAGCCAAAGTAAAATTTCTCCTCTCGATTGGAGGTAACTGTATTGTTACAGGTAGCTTTTATCTGCCTTTATCTTTTATT
The DNA here is from genome assembly GCF_971803275.1 of Cyanistes caeruleus. Lineage (NCBI taxonomy): Eukaryota > Metazoa > Chordata > Aves > Passeriformes > Paridae > Cyanistes > Cyanistes caeruleus. The sequence goes on from NC_141705.1 coordinate 79,122,117, forward strand.
TTTTCCCTAAATATATGGTATGATGAAGACAAATTATTGTCCCAAATCTTATATGTCCTTCAGTATGAATAAGATTATTTTGTTATAAATACATCTTGGCTTATTAGCAGGTTTGAAAAATATTTACAAATTTTAAAAGGTGGGGTTGTATTTGGCAAAAATAGATGTTCTTAACAATATGGTACTTCACAGTGCTTCACTGAGGATTCCAGAACTGGTGTTTACTGGGGAGCTGTGCTAAAATTCAGATATTGCACTACTTGAATATATCAACTACATTTATTACTTGGAAAAAACTCAAGCACAGTTGTTTGGGGTGGTGTTTTTTTACCTTCTTGATGGCTGGTGGACAATCAATTTATCATGTGCTGCCTGTGGTACTACATTAGTCGGGACATTTGCCTTCTAGTCTCTGTCTGGAGAGCTTTTAAAAATATCTTGCAGTTTGAGCCAGCTATCTGAAGTTGAATCTCCTAAATATTATGTGTCATATGCATTCTAGGCATTGGTAATGAATGTGTGCTTAATTTCTTGTAATTGAGTGAAAATTCTGATTTTCAAAGATAAAGTTATTCGAGGTTTTCTGCACTGAAGCGTGCTGTGGCCTGCATTTTTCTTAAAAAGTAATAATCCTAAAAATGCATTGGTATCAACCATATGTGCTCCTAACATGAGCTTGGCAAGTAGACAGTGAGCTTTGAACTTCCATGATTGAAGGAGCTTTTCAGTGGAGGCACAGAATTCAGTGCAGAGAGTTGGGGTTTGCTGCAACTTTTCTAAGTTACCCAATATAAAGCATTTACAAGAGGGCTGCAGACCCACTGATTCTTGGGACCATGGCTTGAAACCCACAGGAAGCAGCGGTGTTAATGCAGGGGATCAGAATATTTTCTCCCACTTATTTGGTTTTATTGGATGTTTACTGAGCTTTTCTGAGAACTAAGTACAGGAAAAAAAAATCAATTTCTGTGAAAACTTGGAAAGTTTTCTTGTTGGTGTAATGATGTTTATAGTTATCCCGCTTATAAATAATGTATCCATATCCTTCCTTATGCCTTTCAGGATAACAGCAAAGTTTTAAGGTGAGCCTAAAATATTTTTTAACTACTGATTCAAAAAGCATTCAGGAAGGTGAGGAATGTTACCTGTGTTCATCAAGTTGCAAATGTTATTGACTTGTGGCATTTGTTGTTGGAAATACAGTGAGGTGAGTGCAAAGTGAGATGAGTGCTGGAGTATTTTGGAAACAATCTCTAAAACAGCAATTATTTTAGACTGAAGAAATTGTCGTTTGAGAAATGATAAGAAACCACTTTCTAGCTATTTACATCTTAAATTCCCCCAAAGCTCTAAACTGAACTCCTACACAGAATCTTTGGTATGGAGATGAACTAGTCAGCAGAAACTGAGAGTAGCTACAAGGAGAATGTGTTTTCACTCGGTTCTGCTTGCCCTATGAGACAAAGAATCAAATGGGTGTGCAGAATACATAAATTAAATACACTGGTAAACCTCATACAATTGGTGGAAAATAAGATGGAGGGAACCACTCTGACAGTTAACATCCCTTCTTGCCTCCTCCTGTTTCAGGGTAACTATTACCATACTACCGTAGTTTTGATAATGCCAATAGGCACTGAAATCTCATTTCCATTGCTGGGTGTTTTTTTGGCTGTAGATGGGGAGACTTTAGAGAACAGGGTCAAATTCCTGGCAGCTGGGGAGAGAAGAGGAGCTGAGGGATACATTGCCTCTGCAGGAGACTCAAGAAAGTCTGACACCTTTCTTTGATTTCTAAGTTATAAAGGATCTGAAGGTTCTGTATTGGCTATCTGCTGAAGAATCCTCATGTGAGGAGGATTCAGGCAGTACATTCTTAACTTGAACTAAGATGCTACTGCCTGTTTTCATTTTCACCACTAAAGCTTTTTTGTTTTGTTGTGGTAAAAATATAATTACTAAAAACACAGTATAGAAGTATTTCTTTTCCTTACTGGAAAAGAAACATACATAAATTTATATGGAATGCTTTCTCTTTGATGTGGTTGACTTGAAGAAAACCATATTTTAAAAAGGGCATTAAATACAAAAGGAGCTATTTGCAAAGTGCCAGAAAAGATGCCCTCGTGGATAACACAATGGTTGTAATTTCACATTGGCACTGAAAATATCACCACAAAATATATTTTCTTAGTAAAAGATACATATTTTTTTCCACTTATCTGTGTATTATGGATAACTCACCCCAGCAGGCAGAGCCAAAGCCTCTGTAGCACTTCAGTCATACCTAACCCCTGGTTTAGGGATTCAGGTGGAAATGAAATACCGCCGAAGATTTACATGAGATCTCCAAGCAGGTGGGAATTTAACTTTTAATCCACATTTCACTGAAATTACTGGTATTATCCTACTGCTTTCCCCAAAAAAATTATTTGGTACCTAGTTATTTTTAATTTTTTCTTTTTTTGAGTTCGGAGCAAGAAGCAAACATAGGGAGGAGAAATAAAGGTCAGGTTTTAGAATTTGAACTTGAATCCCTGGGGATTTATTCTGTCTTTCTTTATAGTGCAAGTAGAAAGTCTGTTCTGTGGAAGAAAGCTTTCTTGTAAAAAGTGAAGCTTGAAGTTAGGTTATTAAACAAAAGTTGAAAATAGCCAAGAATAGCTGACAGTGTTAGTTTCCCAATCTGAATACTTTTGCTAATAAAGCAATCTCTGCCTTCTATTTAAAAAAAGAGCATTCAGACAAGATGAAAATTTCATCATTCTATAAAGTTATTTCAGTCTCATGAGCATGGTTTGAATCAAGAATTAGCATTCTAAATTAAGAACTGTATTCAAACAGAAGTAATTTCTGCCAATTGAAATATTTAAAGCTAAATGCATGCTAATATGTTTGACCGAATTGTGCTGAAAAACTGGCACTGTTGTACTTCATATTCCAGAGTTGCTTGCCTACTACTGTGAGAAGTGGCATGTCCACTAACTATAATTGGGAAGGGTTTAAGGAAAAAACATCAATTGTTTTTATCAATCTACTCTTGTAGTCAGTTTGAAAACACTTCTTTTACAGTCAGTTTACTGTTTCCATCTAATGAGGCCTTATACAATTTATTTAAATCTTTCCATTGCTAGAAAAGAGACAAAACCACTTAGAATGTGATTGTGATATAGGAAGTATTAGAAAATGGGAAGGCAATTATAATATCCAGGTGGCTTTGCATTTAAAACTCCTATGATGAAACCAAATAGTTTTGGAGTTTTTGCTAATGCTTTAAATGATTTTTGTGTCTAAATTATGTCAAGATGCTGGAGAGAAATTTGAAGACATCTAGTGGTTATTTTATGGAAAGGAATTGAGAAAACAGTTCCAAAGTTTAGCTTGAAATATTGTTGGTTTCAACATCGACAGGATTAGGCTACAGGAATTCAGACACTGTAAGCTGGCATTCTCTAGTAGGCAAGTTTGTAATCCCTCTCCTGAAGTGTGTTACCAATAACTGCTAGCTGGAATGAAAAATTAGCAGAACAGTCCATGCAACTACTAAAATCTTACACGTGGTATTTATGAACGGTTTGTGAGTAACAGAGAAAACAGGGAATTATTTGCTGTTTCACTGAAAACTACTCATTACTGTGTTCTGTTTTACAAAACTGCAAGCGTTACGCATTCTTTGTGTCAGGCAAGTAACGTGCAGTTTTTACTGTCATTGCTGCATCTCAGTGTTACCTCTGCATTCTGGTTTTTGTATATTTTCTCCAAAGGTGCCAAGCAGTTGTGCTCAATGATCCCCTTGGTGTGTTCTTACACAGGTAGTGTGGCTGTATGTAAGCAAGACAATCACAACCTGGCTTTTAATACTTAAACACCTTCACTGGGTTGGGTTTTGTGTTTGTTTTTTTTTTGAGAAGTCTGCTGTGTGCTTTGAAGATAATCACAATGAAGCAAAGATGGGTACAATGAATTATTTAATATTCCCAGTGTATGAGTAGCATAGAAATTAGTGTTGTGTCAGTATGGTTTGATGCACATAGCCCAGGAAATACAGGAAGAGTCTCTTCAGCTCTACATGTGCCCTCCTGCATGACCTGGCTCAAGGCATGTTGCTTCCTTGTCCCTGCATTTTCTCAAACATCGATTTTCTATTTTTATTGCCAATTTATACCAAAAACTTCTTGCTCTGGGGGCAGGTCTACTTTCTGTGCAGCATTTAACAAATCGGGGCCAAAGGGTTTTAATTCCTCTGAAGCTCACAAGGTCTCTGGTACTGCAGATTACGTGTGCTTGTATATAAGCAGTGATAGAGGGGAGGATCACACCATATTTTCTGGTTTTTTTTCTTCAATGTTTTGCCTGCCATTGCATTTTTATCCCCTTCTTAGCACTATCATCTCAAAATTCCTTTCCAGTTTTGTCATCTGCTGATGAAGTCACCAGCCAAATTCAGCAGTCACTACTGTCATGTTTTATAGAGGAAAGATTGGATTTGGCTGATGGGAGTGACTAAAAAATAGTAACTTCATATTCTACTGTTGCTGTTCGTGAGCTCTGGGATAAATTACATATTTCTTGAGTGAAGGTTCGTATTAAAGGATCATAGTGCAGCAAAGATGCATCCTGGTCATGAGGAATATTGGGTGCTGTAACTCCTCAACTCATGGTGATTGCCGTGGTGGGATAGACACCGCATTGAGTTTGTCTGCATGGATCACTATGGATCAGTATCTGCTCCTGCAACTTCTATACTACAGCCAGGGTTTTGTCCTTACAATCAGCTCTTGACAATTCCAATGCTAACTGAAGTCTGTTCATATGAATAGTCGCAAGTGTTGGCTTCTTCCTGCAGGCCTTTCAAAATGACTTCTTAATTGTACATGGCACTCGTTGCTGATTTCCAGGAGCTTCACTCGTGGCTCAGGATGTGTCTGGTGTCAGATAACTGCTGAGCTAATTCTGTGCTCTGAGAGTACTTGTGTTAGTCATAATACCCTTCTTGTCATGCATTGTTAAATAGGACTGAGTGTCAACAAGAGAACGCATGTCAAGACACTGAGAGATTTTAAATAGCGTTAGAATACGTCAGCTCATGCGAAATGCTGGTTCTTCCACCCGTGTGTGTAACTGGGCAAGTAAAAGGAGCTAAATAGTTTCCTTGTTAGAAGAGGCATTTCGTAAAGGTCACTGAACACTGTTCTTTTTCCAGTTGAATTTGAATGGCTTTCCTGTTGCCCAAAGTAAAATGCTTAAAAGGCTTGAATTTGAAAACCATGCTTTACCCAATTTAGTTAAGGATTAGTTGTTGTTAATCTAAAGAGTTTTCTGAGAACCACGCACTGTTGGCAAATTATTGAACCATCACCCAAGAGAAATTAAAGGACAGGAATATGTTACTCATAATTATGCAGCTCCACATATCATTCTGTTCCATGTTTAAGTGCTTTATAAACAGCATTGATACCCAACAAGTAGTCAGTTCTTGTTAAACATAATTCCTTTCATGTGAAAGGTTTTACAGCTGTGTTCTACATCACTCAATAAACTCCATAAGAAACGCATGCTTATTTTACACAGTAAAAAGGCAAGAGGGTAAAAAAAAATTAGTAATCTCATGGCCACAGCTTGAGAACAGGTATTAGCATTCAGAGGACATTGTTCTTACTGATTGCTATTGCTATACCATTAAGGCCTGGGGAAATGGTAACACGACGCGGCAGAATAAATAAAATGACAGGTTTCTACTGATAAATCAGATTTCTGCTGTAGCTTTTTCTTTATGCATGAAGGGTAATTTCAGATTCTTTCTCTGCCTTGTGTCTTGTACCAACACATCCACGCATGTAAATTCAGTGTAAATCAGGAGAATTGATAGCTTTTTATATTTACTCCTTTCCTCAGGACTAATTAAGCAGTGAATCAGATTGTTCTGCAAATTTCTGTCACCCAACAAAAGCACAGGTTCACTTCCAAACATGCCTTCAAACATGTGCATTTTCAATTACATGGTTTTTGAGCCTCATCAGTCGTTGGAGAACACCCTCCATCTGGTACTATGTTATTACTGCTACTTTTCAGTCTTACCTTCCATTAATGCCAGTCCTCAGTGCTCAGAAACAAAGTCAGCACACACATGAATTGGGTCAAATCACCAATCTTCTTTAAAACTATCAGTTTTTCTATACCTACCTTCTTGTGTCTGAGGCTTAAATGCCTCCAGCCAGCATTTGCAGGTTTTTCTGCAGCCTTAGTGCTAGATGATAGTTTTGTTATGGAGAAGCTAAAATTTCTAATTTCATAATTTTTTATTATGAAGAGATCAGAGTAAAACAAAAAGGACCCCCATATAACACATTTGCTAACAAGAGTTAGCAGCATCGATTTTAGAGGTTGTACTACATTTACATAAAGTTTTTTGTACCTTTAGCTTTTTAATTTTCTTAAGGATATTTTTGGTCATTGAAAATTTTTATTTTTTCTCATTCGGTCGATTAAATGAAAATTCCAAGTGTTACCAAATGCTAGCTTCTTATTTTGACTCTCAGTGAAACAGCTTTTGCAAATGTGACACTGTTCTATGCAAATCATATTATTCATTGCAGTAATAAATGGTCATACCTCCCCCATTTAATGTTTATCCTGTTTAAGTACTTGAAAGTAATAAAGTCAAATTTCTAATAATATGTTCATTGTTCTTTGCTTCACTTCAAGAAACACTTGGATGAGGTTACTGCGCAAAAAATAGGTATCACTGCTTTAATAAAGGAGGATCATTGGTTTCTAATAATTCATTTTTTTTACAGCATGTTTGCCTGCTGTTGAGGTCTCTAAATGATATGTGATCAAAAAATCTCTTTCAAGCCTTCCTAAAAGAAGTCAAATGACTTTGCTTTTGTGGCTTGCTATTACAAATAGCATTGCTGGACTGTTGGACTTTAGGTTTTAATTGATCTCTTTGCTTTGAGTTAAGGGTTAATTGTGCTTGCAGTATTGCATCCTACAGCAAAGATCAAGGTGTGCTGTAAGGAAAATAAGACTGTTGTACAGTGCTTTTCATGTGTAACGTACACCGATGCGTGTAACTGATCAGCGGCTGACTAACCTGACTCAGTTCCATGGCTTCATTCAGCTTCACTCTCAGAATTCCTGTGGTCTGCTGAGCAAATAAAAAATATCCCAAATTTAAAACATGACCACCATGAAAGGTTTCCAAAAGATCAGACTTGTTAATAGGATTTTTGCTGTTCCTAGGCTCGTTATGTTATGTAATACAGAAAAAATCCATTTTTTCTGAGGGGAGGGCATGTGCTGTGAGGAATCCTCAACACTGAACAAATGAAATAAAAAGCCCTGTACTTAAAAAAAGAATCCAACCAAGCAAAAGACAAAAAGAAACTGAAACAAAAACTCCTCCAATTTTGGACAAGAAAATATTATAGTGATAAAAAAAGTGTGCTTATGTTGTACTGATGTGCTGTATTTAGTGAGGACATTATTAGGATTGGCTTCTTAATGCAAAGTTAATTTGAGAAGCATAGTTGAAAACTAGATATGAATGCCATTTTTTGATTAGTGATGAGGTCTTAAAAAGACAGTTTTAGGGTTGAGTTGGACAATGAGTGTCATCTACAAGGAAAGGAAATAGGAGAGATGCATGAAAACAGTCTGTTCTTATTTTGAAGGGGGTTGAATTAGTAATATGCATGTTTATTTAATGGCTTTTAAGTAAAACTTTTATGCTTTGAGTCCAACCAGCATTTTATATTAACTTGGAAGGGTAGGGGAAGCTAACTCAAAAACAGTATATTGGCAACAGAAAAACAGGAGGGGCTGTAGGAGATTGACAGAGAATTTATCTTTTTAGAGGTTAGAAACAGAAAATTTTGTCTTGAAATGAATATATCTATATATGTCTTATATAGAAATCCAAATCTTAGGAGTAGAAAGGACTGGAACTTTTCAGTCAAAAAATGGTGGTGCAAATTTCTGATCTGTACTCTGAAAGCCACAGCATAAGTGGTCCTCCTCTGCCCTATTCAGGTATTTCCTCTAGGCAAAAATAGTTTGTTGGTTTTTTTTCATAGGGCAAAAAATGTTACTGCTTAATGTGGGCTAAGTGGTGCATAAAATTGGAGAATATTGATACAGAGGAGTCTAAAGGTGCATCAGTGTCCTCTGTTTGAAAAGGTTTAGTTATCCTTTCACAGTGTCAGCTAGAGGATTTTCAATTCACGTCATTCCTTGTATTTTTGGTTTTGTTTTATAGAGAAATGGTTAATGCATGGTTTGCTGAGAGAGTTCACACCATCCCAGTCTGCAAGGAGGGAACCAAGTCCCAGAGCGAAGCCTGTGCCTGTCACCAGCCTGCCTGTGCCGAGACCACCAACTCTGGGACACCAGCGAGGAAAATCTCCGCTTCTGAATTTGACAGGCCCTTAAGGCCTATTTTTGTCAAGGACTCGGTAGGAGCAGTGAGCTTCCTCTCTGGCTCTGACAAGAAGGAACAGATGCCTCTGCAATCTCCAAGGATTGAGACCAGTGCAGGGGATCAGTGCTCGAGACTATTAGAACTTGTGAAAGATATTTCTAGTCACTTGGATGTCACAGCGCTTTGCCATAAGATCTTCCTACACATCCACGAGCTGATCGCAGCCGATCGCTATTCCCTGTTCCTGGTGTGTGAGGACAGCTCCAATGAGAAGTTTCTCGTGAGCAGGCTGTTTGACGTGGCAGAAGGATCCACCCTGGAAGAAGCTTCCAACAACTGCATTCGCCTGGAGTGGAACAAGGGCATTGTGGGTCACGTGGCAGCCATAGGGCAGCCTCTCAACATCAAGAATGCCTATGAGGTAAGCCAAGGAAATTTATCTTCAGCAATTCTTGAAAAAGAAGCCACCACGTGCTGGAATGTTGCCATTTTAGTGCCTGTATTTGGTGCTGTATTGACTTAAAGCGGTCAAGATGCAAACTCTACACCGTGGTTTTGGTTGTAATGCATGTATTGTAGATACGAGTGCATACAGAAACGTGAAGCTAGGGCTAAAAAAAATCAGAGCTCTATTGAGGTGATTATACAGAGTTCAGTACTGAGGTGAATAAATGAAATGAGCAATCTCTGATGAAAACAAAACCACTAACCACTTTTATGAAACTGTGTTCCTCTGTGGGCGCAGATCTTTTAGTTTATTTCTGTAATTTCTTCATGATGATAAAAGGTAAACTAGGTGTGGTTAATCCATGAGCATATTTATTACAATGATGGTCTAGGCTCAAAATAAAAGCTTCTCCTAGGGTTTGGGTTTTTTGGTTTTATAGCAGTGGTCTTAATCTATTGGCACTCATGTTCCACACAAATGCTTTTCTGTTGTTAACACACTGGTAGTAACAACTTTATATAGTTATTGGCAGGTAATGAAACCTTTCTTATCCTGGGTAACAGTCAAATAAAATATTATTTTTTTTTAAATCTATAAACCAAGAAAGAAAAAGAACTGATTACATTTTTTTCTTGTATCAGGATCCAAGATTCAATGCAGAAGTTGACCAGATCACAGGGTATAAGACTCAGAGCATTCTCTGTATGCCAATAAAGAATCACAGGGAAGAGGTAAGCTCCAATCTTGGGATCACTTCACTTTTCAGTCACGTGTATGCTTTAAACTTTCATTAGCTGGCAGTCATCATCTACCAACCATCTTTTTTCTTTTTTTTTTTTTAGCAGGACTGTTTATGTTTGTTTAGACTGTAATTTTATCTTATCTAGCTGGGTAATGTAAGCCAAAGAGAACTGTCAGGAAGAGTTTAATCCCAAATGTAGCAGTAGAATATATGTATTTAACTCCAGAAGTGCTGTTCCTGCTTCCTGTACTCAGTATCTGTCAGCATTAAAGTTCTCTGCAGACTTACTGGTCTATCTCAAATTGTGATTAAGTTACTGTACTTCAGCTTAGCTTGTATCTATATTGCTTCATTCAGAGGGCACAAACTGGGTTTTATCATTGTCTAAAAACCTGATTATTTTTACACTCCCTTAACTCAACATGGTTCCTAATTTATTACTTATGAGCTAAGTGCCAGGCACTGAAAACACACAGTGTCAATGTGATTCAGACAAGTCATCCTCGAGTCATAACTTAAATCACTCCTAATTTGAAACAGTGTGAAGCTGCTCACTGAACTCTTGTCCGTATTTCCTGTTCATGCTGCTTCTCATGGGAGCTCTCTCATCCTGTCTCATGCTATTGCAGTAGGGAAAATTATTATTATGAGCTAACAACACCTTCTTGCCCTGAGTATTTGAAGAGTGAATTCAATGAAGTCCATGCAATCCAATGCAAGGGGGGAAAGGGGGAAAGATGAGATGAACTCTTTGATTTAGGGAGTAAGGAAAGTATGGCTGGGTTTTCTTTGATCCTGACTGTAGTGGCCTTCAGCCACATCACTGGTTTTAGAATACTCATAAAAGGTAAGGCTCTCCACACAGTGTGTCAGAGCTTTGAAATGGAGATTTTGTTCTCCTGGAATTCATTTATTTTTCAGAGCATTTATAGTTTGCTTCCAGAAAGCTCAAGCTCCCAAAAAGAAACGTTGCCAAGATTGATTTGAAGACATCATACCTTCTTTTTTCTGCTCTTCCATCTTTCACTCCTCTTGGAGAGTGTCATCTTGACTTCTGCTGCACTGAATCTTTTTTTTTTTTTATTAAATGAATTAAACTTCTGCATTAACTTGTTTATTGACTCTTATTGTAGCTGACCCAGATGATCAGCCAGTATTTCCTTTCCTCACATACTGCAAATTTCAGCTTAAATTATTTTGTTCCATTCTTCCAAGGACAGCACTTGATCCTTCCTACTCCCACTCCTTCTTAAAAGTCTTCCTCTTTCCACCTGGCAGCAGCCACTGCTGGCCCTGGGCCAGCAGATGAGCGAAGCAGATGCCATGTGAAGAACTGTCAGGGATCAGTGGTCCATGTCAGGCTGATGCAAGGCTTCCGGTTTCACCCAAGCCATGCCATTTTCTTTTTGTCAAATGGAAAAAGATGCTATGGGCACAGAAATGAGCTACAAAGCCCTGCTGGCTGGGGAGTGTGGAAGTGCTCACTTCTCACCAGGTGCCAGTGGTGGGTGAGGAAGGAATAAGAGCTGCAGTCTGTTTGTCCAGTCCACCATGACTAAAGGGCTGAATAAACCTGCAATGGGCCGTGTCTTCAGCCAGCTTCCTCCTCCTGAGTGCATCAGCAAGTGGAAATGAAGCAGGAATTTATTTTGACAAGTGCAGCCAACCTGAAGTTTGAGGAGTGTTACACTCATAGGCAATAATTTGAAGGTGTCAAACTGTAAGATTTCTTACAGGAAAGGATGGCAGTTCCTAATTTTTTTTCAGAGTTTTACATTCTCTACCAGAAGGTTTCTCTCATCCTTTCTGTAACAAATGACTGACATGTTTCTTGGAGAGATGTTGGAGTCAGTGAGTCAGTCCTTAATTTTCCATTCTGCTGCTTTTTCTGTTTAAAAATCCCCCAAACAACCAAACCAGAATACTGGCTCCTCCCTGTTAAAACAAAAGGAAACCTTTTAAAAATCCCCAAAGCCCCTCTAGAAATATTGATGCATGTGAATGCTGCCTTAGCCCAGGATGTCAGCAATTGCAGTCAAAAGATGATTCTGGAAGGCATCCAAAAAATAAACACTGAGAAAGAGGAGCAACTGGGGCTTTCTGTTTGTTTGTTTAATATTAGTGGTATTTTTTTTAAAACAAAAGAGTCAGTAATTGAGAGGAAGAAAATCTCATGCTGATTACTAAATCCTCTGGGCCTGCTGAAGTACGGAGATTTTTCCAGTAGATGTTTTTCACATTTGCCTATATTTCCATCAGGAGTGTGAGAAACCAAAGTCTCATTTAAAAATAACAGCTAGTAAGAAATTCCATAAATGAAAACGATTTGATTCACAGAAGAGCTCATGGAAAGGACCCAGGAATTAGTAACAATGAGACTCAGTGCAGTGCAGTAAGACAACTTTACCTTTGGCATGGTTTTTTAGACACTTGTAAACAAACAGTCACTTTGACAGGACTGGATAGGGAATAGACATCCTTACTCTATTCCTCAGCTTAAAACAACTTGTGGAGTTCTCCAGAGCTGATGGAAGACTGAGAACAGCTCTCCAGCAGGTTTGGAATACCTGGAGAATGGATGGTCTCTGAAGCACAGACCCACCAAAGCTACCATACATCATCTCCAGGAGTGACACAATTTTTCTGTTATTGCTGCTATTTATTTTTTCTTTGAGCTGGGCATAGTAGTTTTCATAAAAGTCAATCTCAGTTTAATTTCTACTAAAATCTGTAGGATTTTCTCATATGGAGCTTTTAGCTGAATTAACTGAGATGTTTCTCTCAAGCTGTGAGCATGGAAGATGGAATTTCCTAGTAATCGGCTAGGGAAATGTTGTTTTGTGTTTTTTTTCTGGCAATGCTCACTCAGTTGTTTGGTTTGTTGTTTACTGGGCCCTATCTCCTGTCACTGGGAGGCTCCTCCCAACAAATCAGGGGTGCTACTACTTATAACAGCCTTTGAAAATCCTCCGTTGAATTTGATCAAATAAAATGGGACTGGGCATGTCACCTGTAGTTATTTTCTCCCCCAATGAACTCTTCAGATATCATACATCCCAATCATTGCAGGACAGAGCAGTCTGGCCAAGCTCACTTGAAACAAACTCAGTTCTGGCAGCAGTCTTGCTGCAGGATTATGGAGGACAGTAATTTGCTTTTTGGATGGATTTTCAGCTTATGCTGAGACACAGTATAGTAGATAGACTGCTGCAAAGCGTGGAGGCATGAATGATAGAAAGGGATGTGAAATTTCTGTTGATACAAAATGAAAGTCTGTAAATACAGTTCTGTCACTGCAGGATAATTTTATAAGCTTGAATCCAACCTCTACACAAGACCAGAAGAGCAAAGTAAGGTCAATACCACTTTGTCTTCCGATGTGGGTATGTTCTCTTATCAAAAATGTCCATTTTCCCATTTTCTGTTACTATTCTTTGGCTTTAATGCAATTTTCCTTCAGGTGCCAGCAAAATAAATAAAAAAAGCTATCTCCTTAAGAAGCAAAATTAATTACATCAGAAGTCAGCTGAAGTAAGAGCCTACTGAAAAAGGCACCAGCTGCCTGTAGAGCTGGAACAGCTTTCACAGAGTTAGGCCTGTAATTTTAATGTGCAAAAAATTGCAGCAGGAAACCATCCATATAATTTCCAGAGCAGAGTCATCAGCAATGAAGTCTATCAGTTGTCACCTACTGGGTACTCAAGGTAGCCAGCTACTTTTAGAGGCAGGACTCAGCTATTGCAAGAAAACAGTAGAAATGAAGTTCTCTGATAATTAGAAGAAATCTCTCCTTGTAATGTGGATCAGGATTTATTAAATTAGAAAAGTAGCACAGCTAGAAAAGAAAGGTTAGAGAACAAGTGGAGCATTGGAAGATCACCTGTGTTACCAGCAAGAATGCAATCAGGAAAGCTGTGTTTAGATGTGGTGAAACACGTGTGTGTATTGAATCAGCAACTGATGGAAGGTTTGTCCTTCCTTGGGACTGAAAGTAAGGGGAAAATTCCATCATGAAAATAGCTTTTTGTTTCTATGGTCTATGTGTGTATTATGTGATCTGAACAGAAAATAGCAAAGTACTTGGTTTCTGATCCAAGGGGAATTTCCTTCTGCTCACCCCTTAGGCTCTTTGAATAGAGCAAACCTGGGAGAAGGCTCTTGTTGGGAACAGCAGGATTCCTCTAGATAATACTGTGTTCTAGAACTCCACCTGCCTAGTCCAAATTGGAGGAAAGCTCAGGAAAAGGAGCTTGTAGCACTCCACAGTACACTGCTTACTTCAGTGATCAGGCCATAAAATCACGGGTGTCTAAGCATAAGCAGATCCCAATTACTTCAGTCTTTCTCTCAGCCTTGGTTTTCTTCAGTCCAGAGTAATCTTGAGCTTTTTTAGCTCTCTGTGTAGCTGAGCCCAGAGCAGTTGGCCTTTTGATTCAGTTTTTCTGCTGGTGCAAACATTAACTCCCAGCTGGAGATCACAGACTTTGCCTATTGCTATTTGTAATTTGTTTAGAATAAATTTTAAAAATGAGGATTTGGGTTTCATACTTTGCTTGGTATTCTCTAAAATGCAGGCATATGTTCTCCACGGCCCCAAGTGCTACCACATGATTGACTTTTGTCCTAATTACATAATTACTTTAGTAACAGGAGCAGATCCTCTCAGGTTTCTTACATCTTCTCCTAATTACCTGGTGGCAGGCAAGATTCCAATAGCTAAAAAAATGCCTGTCTGAAGTTTTTCTCATTACTGTCTGCACCATATTCTATGGAATTCTGAGAAGCGCACTGAAATTTAAGCTGATAAAAATGAAGCCAGAATTTGGACCAGTTTAATTTTAAAACTGTTCGTTTTGTATGAAAAAGAAATGGGCACAACATAAAGTTGTCTGGAAGCTTAGCATGCCACTGAAACAGCAACTAAAAAGAGGAAGGTTTGCATTTGCACAAAATTTTTTATCCTAATCAATTTAACATGAAATTTTTGCAGGTTTATTCTTCTCATTATTTCTTTCCCCTTCAGTTAAAATTCTTTACTGAAAGACCTTACCAAACATCTAAAACTGACCATTGCTCTTGGAACACCTGCCTTTGTTCATGTATCTGAGACCTGGAGTGCTGATGAAAGGAGCCTAAATAGTCTTTTTTTTTTTTTTTTCCTGTATTCATATGATCCTTTTACTGTTTTCTTATAGCTTCTTTTTAAGCACTGCAGACTTTCCTTTCATGGGGGGGATGTATTTAAACAAGCAACATGAAAGCACTCACCTTTTGGGTGAAAAGCCTCTGGCCTCATTAAAGATGTCTTAGCTCATGCTGGATCAAAACTGGGGAAAAAAAAATAATTAAATCAGCACCCAGGGAGGACAGTGGCATGAGAAGAGGTCTAAGCATCAACCTCTGCACATGTAGGTTAACATAAAAGCATATATTAACTGGTTAAGGGATTTGCTTTCATTCAAAGTCTGCCAGAGAAGCATATAGGCTTGGTGGTACATTGTTATTACAGAAAGGAAGTCCACTGGATGAGAAATACTCCTCACTGAAGTAAGTAAGAGGTTGACTGTGGGAAAAATATGGTTGTATGGAATGGAGCTGACAGTTGAGCTTTATTTCAGACATTTTTGAGCCACCAGTTGGCAGCAATTCATGTCAAAGAACAATGGCCTTACTTACAGCATCAGTATTTTGGGAATGCTGGGCTGAGAGACAGTAAATCGCCTTCTTCTCCCTTACAAAAATAAAACCACATGTCTTCCATCAGTTTAGCAGTTACAACTTGACCATGAATGGTTAAATACACCTCTTTAAACATGCTCACCACAGAGTTTTCCTCTGATAATGTTTTTCCTAAAAAAGCAAGATGAAAAAAAACCCCCATTAGCCTTTTGCATTGGTTTTACACTAAGTACACTTCAAACAAAAGAAGCTCTTTGCAGCTTTTTCTATCAGTTTTTGTAATAATGCTAAAAAAATCTGAAAATATCTAAAAGCTTTGCATTATACTTTGTCAGATTAATAATACTTTGTCTCAAAAGGAATGGAAATACAGAATTATATTAGGGAAAGGCTAAAGTCTTCAAATCCTGTAATCTAGGAAATGTTTATGCATGAGAGAGAGAAAAACATTTATTATATTAACCATTTGATTTCATAGTCAACCAAGTGAATACCTGTAATGATAATTTATTATCTTATATAAATTATAGATTATTATATTATATATTTATATATTGACTTATATAAATAAGTCTAGCAATGGAATCCAAACTCCTAAAAATTAACTCATTTCTCCATTTTGAATACCCAGGTTGTTGGTGTGGCTCAAGCAATCAACAAGAAATCCGGAATTGGCGGCACTTTCACTGAACAGGACGAAAAGGTATAAAAAGCTGGATGTTTGTCTCTTTGCTTTTCATAAGGGAAGGGGGATAGATACATTTTTCATTTTCCTGCTGCTCAAAAATTTTCAAGTTATTGAAAATTAAACATCTCTGAGAAAGTAAACATTACTGGCAATATTGCAGCTTTCTTTCTTTGAGGCCATGAGAAATGTGGATGTGAAATAATTTCATTTCAGGATCACCATGTCATATATCTCTAAAGCACAGGCTTACTCTACTGGAATGCATTGTAAAACCCTTTCATAACTTTCAATGGACATAGTTTTTAATTAATTGGTTCTATCTCTCCTGGCAAACCCAACAAACATAATTTGAATATTAAAATTTGCGGCGTGATTCTCTTTTCAACACCATGTCACTTTTCAGGATATAGCATTTGCAGGAAAAAGCTTTAGACAAATTATGAAAAATATATATGAGGGAATCAGGAGAGCAGCCAGAATTGATTCCTTATTATCCCAGTGCAGTTGCTTTTCAGAACTTTCCAGATTTCACATTCAGACAGGTGGGGCAAAAGCCAGGCTCTGCTCAGGCTGAAGTTGACTTATCAATCACAAATAAAAGAACCAGAATTCACCCTTTCTCTTTGAGAATTTCCCCCTTAAAACAAAATGCACGCTGCTTATCTGCAGGCTATCAGAATGAATCCCATCCAGAATGAGGAAAAAAATTTTGCATTTGCTATGTTAGCAAATTTTTATTTTCACTTCCCAAGGGATTGAATTCCCTCAGAAAGGCAAGTTGCTGTGGTCAGTTTTTCTAGATAAAATATGCATTGTTGCACAATTATTTTTCCCTCTAAGCTGCTTTTCAGATGAACCCTACTCATACCAAGATAATGTTCTTCAGAGTTTAGCTTAAAAAAAGAAGGGATTCTTGAGGAAATAAGAAATTACAAGGAGCTGGAAAAAACCCAGACTCTGAACATGTGGTTGCCAAAAATAACAAAATATCAATTAATACTTGAGAGTGAAAACAAAACATTGCAGTAGCTTATCTTCGAATAGAGTTTGGATGCTGTGGGATGTTTTCTCTGTGAGATGTTGATGTTCATTTGCCTCCAGGATTTTGCAGCATATTTGGCCTTTTGTGGGATTGTTCTTCACAACGCTCAGCTGTACGAGACGTCTCTGCTCGAGAACAGGCGCAATCAGGTACGGCCAACAGGTTTGTCCCAGGGACACAGAAATTAGGAGGGTTTGCAAGTTATCAGCGCCTCCTCTTCCTCTTTCTGATATGATAGTTATTCCTTGGCTGCTTTTAATCCCTGTGACTGAATGCTGTGTGTTTCTGATAAAGCTCTCCTCACAAGCTGTGCCAGGAAGAGGCTGGGCACGTTCCAGCCCGGGCTGTGAGAAATGGCCTGTCTAGGGGGAAGCAGGTAAAGCTGTACGTCAGAAAATTCATTCCATGTTAATACACTTGATATTGCCTGAAGTTATCCTGTGTTTCACTTGATGTATTAAAAAACCAGAAGTGTCAGACTCCAGAAATTACAGGCAGGAATATCCCTGTGGAATAGCAGAGGGCATCCAGACTGTTCCTTTGGGCAATTACCACTGTAACAGTCACTAACTGTGTTTTCAGTAATGATCAAATGGAAAACTGAATTCCCTTGAGATTGCCATAGCTCTGCTTTGCTGCCAACTTTGTAACTGATGGGTTATTAATGCAAAGGCCTTTATGGGTGAATATGCCTGCCCTGTATGATGTGATAATGTTTCAGAGAAAGACTAGACAGCAGTTGTTTTAAAGTTTTCCTGTAGATCTGAGTTTCCAACTGACTACCAGTGTTTGTAAATTGGTACAAATTTGGATAGTTTATTAAACAGCCTTCATGTTTCTTGTGAGAAAAAAAAAAAGTATGAGCATATCTGAGCACCTAAGTACTTCAACAGCAGCTTTGAAATACAGCAGATTGTACTAAATGATGTTTTCACCAAATGAGTTAATTAGGTTCTGTTAGAATTACAACCAATAACTGTGTTCAGAAGTCTTAAGAAGTGTAAATATCACTGGTTTGAGAATGCACACTTGAGCCATAGGAAAATGGGTTTCCTAAGGAGAAGTGACTGTGTTGTCTGGATTTCACAGGTTTCATTTGACCTTTTAATGCCTAAATCTATTCTGCTTCTCTGACAGAAAACTGAATCAGACAGCTTACTATGCTATTTAATTCTTCCATAAAAAGTGTCAAATTGGCTAATACTGACTGTTACCTTGCATTCTGTGAGAGCCAAAACTTACTTTTGGTCACAGACATAAACATTGTCTTCCCTGATTCAGGGGAGAGGAGAAGACTCATCAGTAACGATAATTACTGCATAAATGAATTAGTCAAACCCTCACAAACGACCTTTCCTTCAGGTCCTTCTTGACCTTGCCAGCCTCATTTTTGAAGAGCAGCAGTCTTTGGAAGTGATCCTGAAGAAGATAGCAGCCACTATAATATCCTTCATGCAGGTGCAGAGGTGTACCATCTTCATAGTGGATGAAGACTGTCCTGTGAGTATGTTTATTTTGTCTGAAGGCAGAACTGTTTATTCCCTGGGAGTGGGGTGAGCTTCCCTCCATTCTCATATGTTCTGTTGTCTTTTCATTCTCTGTCTTTTCTTTCATGGCATTTGCTCAGGTTGGGTGTTAACATGAGAGGTTTTGGCCTTTGTGGAATTAAAGCAGTTCTGTGCTGACATATAACTTTGGCACGGCTTGTAAATACCGGCATTTCTTCTCTGGGTCATGAATAGAGATTCAAGACACTACAGTGATATTTAAAGTTGTATCAAAAGATACCTTTATGATAGGATCCAGTATCCAGCTTGATGACAGATGTGGAATGAAGCTAAATAATCTTACACTTGCCTTTAGTACAGAACAGGTCTTGATAACAACCTGCAACAAGGTTTTAATGAGTAATACTGTTCTAAATAATGACAACCTTATACACCTGTGTATTCAAACATCCTCTTGATATTACAGGATACATTTTCTAGTGTCTTTCACATGGAATCTGAGGAATTAGAGGATTCAGCTGAAAATCTGAAGAGGTAAACCAATTAATTCTGACTTGTTCATCCTGAAGTGGCTACTGACCAGCTCTCTTGCCTTAAAAAACCCCACTGAGCAGAGCAAGAGTAGGACTTGATCTCTTCACTTTGCCAGTCTAAGAACATATTTGGATTTCAAGGCTAAGTTATGGAAAAGTACAGAGGAGCTGCTCTGAAACTGATTTCAAAGTCTGTCATGGTCTATGTGGAGGACTATGGTGTAGAGGAGACATATGCAAATTAGTAGATAATAACCAAAATAATGCTTTTAATCAATTATTTTAATCACTATCCTCATCTCATAGATAAGGAAGATGACTCAAGGAACATGTCCAACTAAATCAAGATTAGAGCCCTAAAGTTCTAACTCCCACTCATCTTTGGGAAACCACTAATGAGTTCAACTGGGAGGAAAAGAAAGAGATAAGGAGCTGAATTAAAATACCCAGATAAAATAGTTCCCAAAGTTAGCTTGAACCTCTGTATTGAAGTTTGGCAATTACTGTCTCTGTCATCAAACACAGTTGATCCAAATACCGTCAGAAAGAGACACAGTTGTATATAAAATGCTCTACTATAGATATTTTGTGCAGGCAGAAAACAGATTTTCTGAGCTCCTTTGATGTTGTTTTGCAGTAAATATTTATTACATCAAGTTTAATTCCATATATATGAGAATGATGTCCATAGTGTGTGACTTGAGCAACTAAAAGCTGTTGAGCCATGTTTTAGACAGTGTTCAGCCAGAAAGTGCAGGGGTACAACAGCCCGATCACAGGTGAAAATGAAAATTCCTCTTTAGTCCTCTTCTGCTTTCTAAGAATGGACCCTTCCTCCTCATTATCCCTTTGATGGTGACTGGTTAATGGACTCAAAATGTTATTTGCTGCTTGCATGGGCCACCACAAACTTGTTTCTCATACCTGATAGGGAAGAGGAATCTTGGAGGTCTAGTTGCCATATCAGACTCTTGTTCATGAGAAAACACAGTTATATGCCAATGACTGCACTGTGATTCAACCCTTGCAGTCACAACTTCTGCTATGCTTGAAGGGCACAATTTCAGGCAAGAGCAGAAATATAATGACATGGATTAGATGGGAACTATTACTTTACATAATATAAAAGTTTCAGCCTCGTTATGCAATCAAGGACACTGAATCAAGCCCCAAATCAGACTGTTTTTCAGAATTGTGGGGCATTGCCTTGTATGTGTGAAATAAGGAAAGAGTAATTCCTCTCCTCTGGCCATGGAACATCCTTAGACTGGGAGGATAAGGAAAGTCAAGTCAAATGTTGGAGAGAAACCACAGGAGCTTGATGGGTATAGGTTTATAAGTAGGACATAGGTCCTCCTCCAAGGCAGGCAAAGGGTCTAAGAGGATTAAAATACCTTAAATAAATTGTGGCTAAAGAAGTGGAGATGATTGATTCTGTACAGATACTTTATGTCCTGATTTGGAATAGACAGTTCTATTTCAGTAACACAACCTCCATGTGACTGATTGTCCCTTTACTTTTAGAACAAATTTGAAATGAACTTAGAAGCAGAAAATTCACAAATGATACCTGCTGCAGTCTCTTGAACTAATATGTGAATTTCATCCATTATTGGTTTTTCAGGAGTACTGGATTTGTGAATGCAGTTTGTTTTCAAATAGTTCTGTTTATTTCCATATAAACCCAGCTGTTCATTCTTTATCTTTCATCCGTGTAAACTGTAGGGAATTGTTTATTTCTTCAGTTTGGTGTTCGGTGTTAATGTTGTTGAACATTAAAGAAATGGTGGAAAGCATCCACCAATCCATGCTGCAGTTTTGTGATGACAGCTGGATTAGGATGCAGGATTTGAACTCTGACTCCCCTTATTTATCTATTGGTTGTATCTATATATCTTTCTCTCATATGGGAAAGGTATTATCTGCCTGGCATAATGAAATAACTCACTTTTATGCAAAGCACATAATAATAATGTTGTATCCTTCAGGGACTATGACACAAACAAAATCAATTACATGTATGCTCAGTATGTCAAGAACACGATGGAGCCACTCAACATCCCAGATGTCTGCAAAGACAGAAGATTTCCATGGACAGTAAGTAAAATAAGCTTAGGTTTGAAACTGAAAAATTCCATTAGAAATGGAAAATATTTTTCTGTTTTACTTTTAAAGCTTTTTTGCTTTCCCCTTACTATTTCTGTCAAGGTGGCCCCAGTTAAAATAGTGCAAATGCACAATGAGTGTTGGGAGGCTCTCAGTTTCTCTTTAATCCTTTCCTTTCCCATCTCATTCTGGCCAAGATTAGTGTTACAGATCCAAGTTCTTTGCTGCAGTGGAGATGGATCAACTTCAGTTTTCTTGGGGAAGTGTTAGGCAAAACTCCCAAAGGGTGAGCTGGTGATGTGGTAGATGACTGACCACAGAGATACTGGAGGGAAAGTCACTTGGAAAGGCTCAGGTAGCAAAATAAAAAGCAAACTTTTAATTATGTATTTTCTCATATTTTCAATGCAGAAATTAGAAAGATGTCTGCTCCTACTATTATGTTTAAGCTTGTTGGTGAGAGGTAAATGAGAGGGAGAGGAGCTACTATGGTCAGCAGATGGCTTTTTACCAAAATTTGTTCATAGATACACAACAAAATGATCAGAAAAGACAGTGCTCAGTGTGATTGTTCCAGTAAGTGGAAAGAAAGGACAGGGTTATTTCCCTTTCTTTTCCTGTGCAAGCTTTCTTGGATGTTCTGGAGTGGGTTTCTGTGACAGATTGAGCAACACAGGAATTGAGTTCTCAGACTAACCCTGTCTTAACTGAAGGACTGGAAGTACAGACAGAATCCAATGGATATATGGTATAGATTAATAGATTAGATTAATTATTGATTAATAAAGAAAGAGGTGATGATTTTGATGACATTTAAAAATAAAATTAATACCTTGAGAATCATCCAAACAATGGTTTGTTGGAAACAGGCTGGTCAGTAGGGTTAGAGTTATTTCAATTTCTTTTTCATTTTTTCTTTGCCTGGAATTCACCTTATGTATGTAAAAGAAACCCATAAAGAAGAAAGCAATGGTGCTTTTAGAAGGAATCTGGATCATGTTTTTCAGCAACACAGAGACTGCACTTGCACTACTCCAGGAGCAGGGCAAGGCAGGGCTGTAGGATAAATGTTTAGAAAGCTGATGCACCCTTACATGAGGGAAATCCCAGGTGTTGCCAGTGCCCTAGAAACCTTGGCTTGCCTCTTTCTTTGGAGGACATTCAACAGCACATTCATCTCATGAAAATCCTGCCAAGATAGTCTCTACAGTCCTTGCACAGCACCAGAGCACAAAGCAACAATATAAAAAAAGAAAGATAATCTTTGATCAGAAATATGAGCATGTGCCCATTTCTTTTGGTGTCACACACAATTAGAGATCAGAGCAAATGTCCTTCTCAACAACTGCTGCATTATTCCTGGAGCGGTCAGAGCAGAGCTGTGGCCTTTTCTCCCCTGTTTTGTTTTCTCTCCTTTCTGTTTGAAAAGGAGGCATTATCTTTTTGTTCCATCCTTCCACTCCCCAAATAAATTCATCTTCTGTTGGAGCACAGGGCATGCTGCAAAGTCCTGGGAAGAGTACAGAATACTGAACCTAGCTGTAGTAATTTTCCTGCCTGTTGTTTGTGTGCAAACTCGTTGATCACGTGCTTGCTTTTTGAAGGAAGATGTAAGCCAAGACAAGTTGTGGAGCTCAGTGCTACAGCTTTATCACTTCAGCCAGCTGAAAAACAGCCTTTAAAATTGTAACCATATTTTTCTGTTTGTTTGACAGAACGACACTGCAGAAAATGTAAATCAGAGCATAAAGAGTTTGCTGTGTACACCAATAAAAAATGGGAAAAAGAATAAAGTGATAGGTAGGTATCTTGAAAAAAAAATAATGTTGTACATTTCTTACATATATTTATGTGCTCCACAGTAAAATCACAGCAACATGCAATCTCAAGCCAGGAGAGAAGATTGTGATGTTCTCAACTAATAAGTCTACTGCAACCTTGAATATAAATTGCTCACCTAATAAGCTGCCAAAAAGTAGAGAATGAGTGTCAGCCTTGGTTTCTGGCATCAGGAACCCACAAGCAAACAGCAAATAAAATATACTGATTCTTAGATAAGAGCATGGATCCAATTTCATCAGCTTTAAAAAATTTGGCAAGTAAATATTAAGAGTTCCAAGAATGCCTTTTTAATGGTCTTAAAATAATTTTCTTTGAGAATGATGGCAAAACTGCATGGCCCAATTTATAGAGCAAATATGATGTCCCTTTTTTGTGGAGACAGATTTAGTTTTTAAACATCTGAGACAAAAAGAGAAACTTCATCTTTAACTAATGCAGTTCTCTCAAATTTCTTTTGCTATTAGTTTCTTTCACAAGTTCTTTTATTACTTTATTTAAATATTCCAACAAACCCTAGAAGGCCAAGATGAAGACTGAACTGTGGAGCTTTAATTAGAGATATTTCACCATGCTGTGAGCTATTGATGAAACAGTTGCATCTGCTTTTTTTTTTTCCCACTGAGATTTTTCTATTGAAGTTCAAACTGAAAGTTTCAGTCAGGCCACCCATTTAGGTGGGCTTTTCAAATCTGAGTCATTCTCATTGGGAAATGCTCTTTGAAGTATTTTATGGTTTCACAGCTGTCTCATGTTCAGTTATTTAATAGGGTAAGGTCAATAAGTTATCTTTGGGACAGTACCCAGAAGTTCCTTTACAATACTACGTGACATGTATGACTAATATTATAAGTCTGGTTTCTTTTTTAAATTATTTTTAAGATTAGGATACCCCAAACCAGAATTTAGGAAGTGGGATTGGGGGTAGGAAAAACTGTCCACATCAAACCTGAGCAAATCTTACTAGCAAGAAAGATGGAAAGAACTTTATTCTCCTGACTTGTGCTTTTCACAGGTATGTGGTAAAAGCTTTACAGAATCTTGATGTGATTTTAATAACTTTGTCCCAGTGAAAGACTTTGGAGTTCCTTTATTTGCAATCAGTGGACCTCTCAGTGCTTTGGGGAAGTTTTTGAAAGAGGTTGAAAAGTCTTAAGTAATACACAGTATATTTACTGTAGTTCTCTAATTTTTTAAGAGACATTTATGTGCAAATACCATGCCTTTAAAGAATTCATTTACTTTTGCAGCATATTCACTGTTGGGAATCTTGTGTTCATTGCATCACAGTTGCTATGGAAATAATTATAATGTCATAAGCTGTACTAAACAGAAATCTGAAAGTCAGTTTCATGGGATTTTCCTAAAGAGTTTTCTAAGTCAGCTTCTTTTTTCCCCTGAGGAAGTTAATGTTGTTCCTTACTTGAATTAACCCTTTTTGATGGGATTACACTTGTGTACTGTGATTCAATGATCCATTCCTTTTCATCTCATTCCATAAGGGTTCAGAATTCTGTTTGCAATATTCAGATACCCCAATCCCCTCCATTACAGCTGTAATTGCCTTGGTGTCTTTAGAGGAGACTCTGATACTAAGTTCCCCAAACAGAATACAATTTGGAAACAGGACAATGTTGCATTGTCACCAGACATTAAAACTTGTGAGGCCAAAATTCTTCTAAAACAGTAGTTTGCATGTGCATTCTTTTCCTCAGTTTTATCATCTACTGTAATAGGGAAGGTGCACACGTGGTAATTTTTTTCATAACTTTTAATTTGCAGCTGGGATATCTTGGCACTTGGCCAGGAAAATGCAGCTTCTGTGCTCATGGGAGTGAGAAAACATTTGGACTCCCTCAAGACAGTACTTAGCCCCAAAGCAGTTTTGGCCAAAGACAACATATTCCTATAATACAGCTGCTCTAATTAATATTCTGGTTGCTTAGCAGGTAAAACTAAGGGGAGGTGTATTTCTGAATTTCCTCCTGCTCACAGTGGTGTCAGGTATTTAAAAAGCAGCAAGGTGTGGCAGAAGTTACCTGTCAGACTTCTTCAATGACACGTGCACAGAAAAGTCCAGAAATTCTTAACAGAAAATTAACAAATGTAAATATCAGCAAGTTTCAACCTAAGAAGCTGAATTCAGTCAGATGCTTCTCCAAGGAGTTGGGTAGTATTTGGAAGGGGCTGTAATTCAAGCACATCCTCAGAAAATGAGCGAGTCTACTTCAGCTTTGAACCTCAGCTTGGGTATTCCCTGTTTAGTTCATTTGCTTGAAAAAAATCCTAGTACTGGCTCAAAAGAGGAAGCAAAAACTGTGTACCACTGTTCTGACTTTCATAAATGTTCTTTTGGCATGGTTGCAAAAATTTAATTAGCATCCAAAGGACAAATTGTCTTTAGGGATTAAATCAATCTAGAATACTATTAATAATAAAAGTTGGGATGAAAACGACCCTAGAATTTCACAGGATGATCAAGTCTATAAAGCCCTACATTTTTGGTTTACAAATCCTAATAAATGTGAATTTACTATATATATATATATATATATATATATAATATTTGAATATTTATTTATGATACATTTAAATAATCCTTGGGGGGGGGGGAAAAAAAAGGAAAATCCTACAGCATTCCTATGTGTCACTTATGTATGTTGGTGGTTTATACTGTAGGCTAATCTGTCTTAAACTTAATTCCTGATTGTGACATGCTCTCTGTAATACTTCCTTTTGTTTCTGTGTCCTGGCATAGGGGTTTGCCAGATTGTGAATAAGTTGGAAGAAAACTCAGGAAAAATCAAGGCTTTCAACAGAAATGATGAAGAGTTCCTGGAAGCATTTGTCATCTTTTGTGGCCTGGGGATCCAGAACACACAGATGTACGAGGCTGTAGAAAGAGCCATGGCCAAACAGATGGTGACATTAGAGGTGAGCCCAAATCTAGGTGGTCTTTGATTAGCCCCAAACAGGTCCTTATGCTCCCCAGACCCTCTTTGTTCTGCACTTAAGTGCAGCTACTCAGGAGATATCCTTCAGGAGAGCAGCATTTGGGCTGTTGAGCTGCTCAGGAATTTTCTGCTTGTTTCTGACTCTGCCAGCAGACTCTTTAATTGGGAATTGTGTCCTAACTTCACTCCTGAGATTTAGTGGGGAGCTGGAGGCATCTCTTCCTCTCCACGAGGCTGGCAGCACAGTGGGTGCGTTCTGTTGTGTAGGAAGAGGGAAATGGTTTGGCAGATTAAGGGGCTTCCTCTCCTTGTCTGAGGGTTTTTGTGATGATTTTGGCTCAGTCCTTCAGACAAACCAGTGTGAGGAGTAACAGCACCATTACTGTAGGTTAGCAGCAATTTCCTCCGACTCCATCAAACCATACCATGATGAACATCACCTGCTCCCAGCCTTTGAACTGGCTCCTGTTAAGCCTTCATGGCTTTAGTCTGAGAAGCTGAATTACTCAGGGGTGATAACTTGAAGCAGAAAGTGAAAAATGTGTAGACTTTGGATCTCCTAACATTCATTATGTAAACAGAGTGTTTGCAGAGCTCCTAAAATGGGATTATGTGCCCTGTGGCCTCTAAAAGAAACATTACAGTTCCCAAATAAACCTTTATTAGGTCATGTTAAATAAAAAGCTGGTAAAACTATTGTCAAAATCATTTGCTTTTATGGCAAATTAGCAATTCTGTCTCTTAGTATAACACTTCATAGATAATATAGGAAGTTCCAGCCAGATTATAGGTTATCATATAAAATGGGTTCATTACAAAAAAATAAAACTCTGTAATATTTTCGTGTCATATGTTCTCAATAGTTAAAAATCTGAGCTTATTTTTTTAATTTAAAACGAATATATTGTCTTTCAGACTTTTGTGCCAAGTCTCAGTTAGGGTAAAACTTGCTTTCATGTCTGAATAAACTCTCGAAGGAGTTACTATGGCAATAATGTCAGGCTCATAATAAGAGCTGTTTCGTGTATTATTTGTATTTGAAAGTGGGCCATGAAAACTTTCCAAAGAGAAAATCAGAGTGCTTTGCTCTTTTTAGAAGCTATTTATGTTTTCTTGGCCTAATTATCTCGTGAATATTCTGTGCTGTGGGAGATGTGTAAAAGATGCAGATTTCTCCCCATACCTCTGAATGCAGATATGCATTCAGAGCTCCCCTAAAACTGGCTCAGGCCCTGCATGGACAGAAAATTTCATCAGCAAATGCAGTGGAATGCTGAAAGATCTGCTCTAGGAAAAGTACCTTGTTATCACATTGCTCTTTTGTTGGTACTAAGGGCCGCTTTTTCCTTCCTGTAGGTTCTCTCTTACCACGCTTCTGCTGCTGAGGAGGAAACGAGGGAGCTGCAGGTAACAGTGGTAATTAAATTTTTTACTATTACTTTAGAAATATTGCTTCAATAGAACAACCAAGAGCAGTCCTGTACACAGATGTGATCCCTAAAGGGGCAGAAGCATATGTTCTAGAAATAAAAATGACAGTGAAGCTTATGCTGACAGGTTCCTGAGCTGAATCACATAAAAGTGAACTATTACAATGTCTACAGTGAAAGAGAAAAGCTGGCTGATTTTTCTTAGGAGTTTGAGACAGTCACAGCTGGTGCAATGTCAGTATCAAACTCATAATGATTAAGTATTCCAGAAGCAGGATGTTGAGAACTCTCCATCTGCAGCCAAGTCTGAATGCTGTATATCTTACAGCTTTGGTATCTTTCTAATATCCCACATGTTGGGCGCAAGGTTATGGCCTTATGTATAAATTCTGTATCGAATTTTTAATGCAATGATTTTTTAAAAAATAATTTATGATTGCTTTTCTGCACAGCATCCTGTTCCACTCATGTTTAATTCTGTGTTTAGAAGCCACTGCCTAAGGAATAACTCCAGCTAGGATTCCAAGTGCATTTCAAAGCACAGCATGTGCTTAGTTTCTCCAAGCCTTCAGCAGCTGTTCCAGAGAAGTGGCATCACCCCTGCTGCATGAAAACAAAAGGGAGGGATGGAGAGGAAGGAAGGCATTGGGGACCTGAGCTGGGTAGCATGATGTAACAAGGGATGAGACTAAGGATATTTCTAGAATGGTGTCACAGAGATTTTTGAACTTCAGTCCTACCACACTGCTGCTCATCAATAAAGAGCCATGACAAGACCAGAGTCCAGCTCCTCTCTTGAGGTTTCTCTCCAGGGCTTGTGGTGAAATCTTTGTGGTTACACCGTTACTGGTCAATGAAACAGAGCCACATCAAACCTAGAACTAGGCCAGTGTCCACCTGCATGGCTTCACTGTGCACAGCTTACTAGCACAGTCCTGGCCTGTGTCAGTCACTGCTGTCTGAGGTGATAACAGAACACAAGCACAGGCCTTTTTATTTGCACACATGGAATTTTTATTTTAGTTTTTATTTTTTGCACTCATATTGTTGCATAAAGACAGCCAAAATAGTTTGAATTTTTTTCTGGATATACCTTTTGCTTCTAAATAATCTGAAAATAGGTAATTATCAGGCAGTTGGACTAGAAGTGGTTGTAGGGCTCTGCCAACTGGCACTATTCTATTCTATTAATTATCTGCCTTATGGCATTAGATGCAGTCAAATGTTTTACTTTAATAATCATTTCCAAATACTACAGAACTGTCCTATTGCATCAGTTACCTCCTTTGAGCCTAGTACTGTCTGCAGGCTGTATTTTATCATCCAAAGCAGATGAAACAAAACAAAAGTCTTTCTAGTTGTCACACAGTGGTCCCAATGTTTTCCATAGCCGCCTTTTTGTGGCCAATGTATTTACAGAAACCATGGCTCAATAAATTGAAATTAAAATAGCTGATGAACTTTTATGCTGTAAAACAGGAGGCAGAGGTTCTAGTGGCTTCAGTAAGTGAAAAAGGAAATAGCTGATCTGGTTAAACGACACTATAAACTGCTATAGACTGCAGGGGTTTTATGCTTCAGCTGAAATGAAACTTACTGTTGTGGGTGTAAAAGGCAGGAGATCAAGGAAGGGAAAGATAAATTATGAATGAAGTGAGGTGTGAGGTGCTTTTGAGCTCCTTCTGTCTCCTTCCAGCCCCTTTCCTTGTGAAATCCCAGCCTGCAGTTGAGGTTTTTCAAAAATATGTCAGTAGCTTTGCTGAATGGTTGCATTATTTACCACTGAACATGCAGGCCTTTCACGTGCTCACAGCTGAAATCCCACATGAATCCAAACAGGGATACAAAATTACTGCCACAAGAAGTGTGTAAGAATGGTGCATTTTTTTCCCTGTGTCAATACCCTTTTTCATAACCTCCTGTGACTTCCTGATTCTGACACACAAGGGAGAGGACAGTGAACTGATACAGAACAGAGGCTGGCAGCCATAATTCTATGGATTTGCATGTTTCAGGTACTAATATTGTAGATCTTGACAAATGGTTCCTTTCCTGTTCCTCAGCCTTCTGGGACACAGCTGCCCACACTGGAGAAATGCTTTCCCTTATAATTATCAAGAGGAAGATAAACACACAGATTTATCTCCTTTACCATTTCAGATTTACCTGATTTTCTTTGAACCGCACTCATATTGAGGTGAAACAGCTCTAAAGCAGCAGCACTGAGAACCCCAGCTTCTATTCTGCTGCAGAAAATGATACTAAATTTTGTTCTATAGTATAAGACTTAGTATTTATTTTGTTAGTATGAGAGTTAATATAAGATTTAGTATAACCTCAACACCGGTATTTTGAAGGACAGAAATATTCCCTATTTTATACCTAGAAAAGTGATGCAATACATGGAGATATTACTGACAATTAAAAACTCAGATTTAAAAGCATAGGATGGGGAGGTGTGTTGTTTACCTTGCAATCTCAATTTTCACATTGAAGGTTTATGGATGTATGCAAACTGCACCCAAACCACGGACCATGGGTTTTAAAAATTACTGATCACGGATGAACTCTAATTTTTCAGGTTTCTAGCCCTGAGAAAACTCTGCCTGTGGACATGTTCTGACTCCCATCGTGCTGAATGTGGATTCTGTTAGCAAATCTGTTTTACTGACATCTTTTTCCTCACCATTTTTAGAAAAATGCCAACAGTTACAGATTTTGCTGTCTGCACACCCATTAAAACAAACATATAATTCCACTGCCTTATTTTTTCATTCTCCCAATTTCATCAATACTTTTGGTTACAATTTGCCTCAGGTGATTTAGATAACCAGACGGACCAGGTAATTCCATCCTTATTCCCTTGATCTATGGAAAAGTGCTTGTTAAACCTAAGGTAATAAAGCAGTGTTAAATAAGAGAAGCATGGGGAAGTAAATGAGAAGCAATCATCAGTTTCAGTATCACGTGAAGGTACGATTTAGTGTCTCTTTTTTAATTAGTCTGTTGAAAAAGCAAGTATTTGTTCTGTTTTCTCTAAAAAGCTAAGCTGTGTTCTCCCATTCTTCTCCAGGCTGCTGTAGTGCCATCTGCACAAACTCTCAACCTGACTGACTTTTACTTCAGTGACTTTGAGCTGTCAGACTTTGAAACAACGCTGTGCACAATTCGAATGTTCACAGACCTCAACCTGGTGCAAAATTTCCAAATGAAACACGAGGTATGATTGCTGCTAAGTACTGCCCCACAGAAAGAGCTTAATTATTAGGAATTCAGAGTACTGAAATGATTCCACAGCAAATAGAACTGGACATATGTATTAAAGAGTAATTAACAAACTAGGAAGGTATATGAAGAATTGGGGTCTGTCCTCAGTTGGGTTTTACTGGAGGATTAATAATTTTAATAATTTAATCTATTCATTTTAATCTATTTAAATCTATGATTAATGGACTGGAAAACAGAATACCGAGAAGGGAGAGGATAGCAACTTCTCAGGAAGTGAAAAATTCTTACTAAGAGGACAATAGCACTGTTCACTATGCCCATATGAGATAGTAATTATCTTATTCTTTTCCTACAAAATAATAGATTAAAGATTAGGTGGAAGTTCATGGTTATGGAGATAGTAAAGACTGAAGCAGATAACTTGGATGGGCTCTGGGTATTTCCCTCATCTGTCCGAGGTGATCAAGACAGGTAAAACAGAAAATCTCTCCAGCTTCTTCCACTCAGTGCGAACATCTATTTGTAGAAATCTTAATTTTTAAATACCTTATTTTTGCTTTTCAACAAAACATTCAAAATTTCTATCAAAATGCAAAATTTGTAGGGCTTCATAGGCAAACACATTAGTTAAAGAAAACATGTATTTATTTTCTAGATCAGCACTTTATAGACCAATTTAGATTAGTAGTGTTCAAGGGCCAAAAGTGCTCTATTACCTAATCTGATCTCTAGAATATCCTCGTATTTAGCTTCACCTCTGTAGTAAGGTCAACAACCTTAAAAAACATGTCCCAACATTAAATTACTACTGAACTTCATATCTGTCACTTCCTTACAAAAAAAAAATAAAGCAGGTAAGAAAAATAAATGTACACATATATGTATAAAAATTATAACCCTAAATTTTAATACTGTTGATTAAAACATCCAGGACAGGCTTTCCTCCTGCATAGAAAAAGAAACTACCCTGCAATGTAGTAATCTTTCTATCATACTTCCTTGCTTTCCAAAGTCCAATTCTGCTTGGGATTCGACAAGCTGATAGGAGGGAAAAGCTGCGTGTTCATTTTCTGAACAGCTCTTAAGACGATTAAATAACTAAATAAATTTTCTCTATCAAATATGTCTTTATAAACAAAGATTTTTTTCTCCCAGGTATCTCAACAAACCTGGGTTTCTGAGTTAACAGCAGTGCTGCTGACATGAATATTCAGCCATTAGTAATACAGCCATTAGTAATAAAGCCCCAAAACCACAAGTATTACAAGTATTACACACTCAATTAGGAGCTGTACTAGTGGGTGTAAGCCTGTTCTTATCTGTGTTCACAATTACAAGGGTTATATTTGAACTTAAAATTTAGTTAAATGGATTTTTTTTTCAGTAAGAGTTTCCAAGAGGGGGATTAAGAAAGTTTGAATGTATTAGAAATCTGTTATTATGAAAACAAATCTATGTGATGCTGTTTCTTAAAGGTTCTCTGCAGATGGATTTTAAGTGTGAAGAAAAACTATCGGAAGAATGTTGCTTATCACAATTGGAGACACGCCTTTAACACAGCACAGTGCATGTTTGCTGCTCTGAAATCTGGAAAAATTCAGGTACATTTCCAGTTCCTCTATTAAGACAAATTCTCTAACGATGCACCAGTTCTGATTGTCATGTCAGTAAGATGCTCATTATTCCATGGTATTGCCAGTGGAATTGTCTGCTGAGGACTTTGGGCTATGAGGGCTTGGTTTGTGAAACTGCTGCCATGGTTTTTTGTTCCCTGTTTCAGTTAAATCCTCTGGAAGTGGTGATCGGGATGTTCCCAATGGGAATATCTCAAATAAGGCATGTACGTGGTTATGTCCTTTTTTTAAAGTTAATGCTTATGCTACAAGCAAGTCAAAAAAGTGGAGAAGAAAAGGCTGACCCATTTTCAGGATGTTTCCTTAAAATTCTCAGCAGGAATTTTTTTAAGTTCAAATGCAAAGCTGAGTACAGCTTTAGATAAACAACAGAACATAAAAACAAATAAATAAATAAATGTTCATTCCAATGCTTTTGAAGAAATTTTCAACCTTTCACTTAAAAATACTCCTAATAATTTTAAAAACAACCTGATCATTCTGATTAGGGCTAGATGATCATCTAAATAAGTGAGATACTGATTCTAGATTCTTCCAAAACATGTTTTTAGGTTTTTGTTTTATATTCTTGTAGGAAACTGAATGTTTCTGTTCATTCTGAATAAATGTGTTTGCTCACTTTGGTGTTACTAGTTGGTTTATACTACTTTAGGGCAAGCACTTCTGAGAGCATAAATAAATCCCATTTGTAGGCCAAAATCCGATACCAATGAGGAAGAGGCATTTCTTTCCTCTACAAACTTTCTCTCACTAATGAAAATGACAAAAGGTGCTGGAAGAGACACCAGCAAGGACATCCATCTTCCTTCCCTGTTGCAATGGACATGGTAGTTTTGCTGTGTGCGGTCGAGCAATCCCTGATGATCCTGATGGTTTGCCTGCTATTTTTGGAATCCTGACAGTCTCCACTGCAATTTCCATAAATTGTTTATTCTTAACTACACTGGATTCATTCCCTGCTGATTCTCCTGGCCTAGATTCTGGAGTCTGAACATAACTCAATTTTTTTCTACTTTGAGGGGAAAGGCAAGCATTGGGAGATGCATCTTCCTAGCAGAAACATAAAATCTATCATGGCCAAACTGAGTTGTCTTTTGACTGCACTAAGAACAGGTCTGAGATATAAAACACATTGTACTAAATAAACCCCCAAGTCACTTTTGGCATTATTCTTCACATACAGAGCAAACTGACTGACTTAGAAACGCTGGCTTTGCTGATAGCAACTCTGAGCCACGATCTGGATCACAGGGGAGTGAACAACTCTTACATACAAAGGTAAGCGGCTCTGAGAGAAGTTAAATAAAAACGAGTGAACAAGTACAGAGCTAAATTAGGTACAAACTGACTGCTTTAATGATGTGGGGCTGTGCAAAGGAGCAGCTTTTCACAGAGCAGAAAGTGCAGGAACAGGCAGAACCATTCACAAGTCCAAAGATGCACAGCCTCAGCTGCTGCCTAACTATGACGGCAGATGAAGTGAACCCTTTGCTGTGCTGGGACAGCATTTTCCTGCTCCCATTCCCCAGCTCTCCTCCCCCATTTCCCACAAAGTGCCAGCAAAAGGCCTCAGCTTCCAAGGGACAGTGTGTAGGGAACATGCAGCTTTTCAGATCACTCCCTGCCCAACCCAGCTATTCCCTTCTCGTTCAGGCCAACACAGCACTGAGATCTGCAGCCCTCTGATACAAAGGTGTCTCCCCACTGTTTTGAACTCAGATTGTTTTACTCTTGGTTTAGGCACATTTTTCGAGAATTCTAAGTTGTTTAGAATAAGTTACATGGTTAAAATCACATTTAAAATATATGGCTGTTCTGCACCGATTGTGGGTTACCTGTACTTTTTTACTTTGATCCAATCTAGAATTACAGAAAGGCCTTTACAATACAAAAAGGCAAAGTATATTTAAAATATTGAAAAAATATTTTTACTAAACAAAATATTTTGGTTTCAAATTATCAAAATGAAATATCTGAACAAGTCTAAAATTTTCCCCATATTTTAATTTTGAACTGAAGATACTGGGTTTTTTTAGAATTTACTAGTAGTTTCAAATCTGCCCAATTTGGTATCACTTCAAATAACAACACAGGAGTCTTTAGTTGCTTTAAAGCCTGGTTTAATGTGATTCCTGTGATGTGGCAGTGTGTCCTAGTCTGATCAGAGATGGGCAAAAGGGAGCCAGAAATGTGTGCTTGTATCTTCTGGCAGAGCTGGAGGATGGTTTTGAAGTGACCTGTGAAGAAGTGGTCTGCTGTTCTCACTGTGTGTAAAGTAAGATGGTAGGGGAGGAAAGGCTTGTTTACGGTACAGAATACTGAAAGACAGAAAATAAGTAAGCTGAAGCAGAACTCCTGCATTTCACAATTATATGTTTGGGGTAGCACTAACTGATGTGTAAAGAAAAGAAAACCCAAACTCCACAACATTAGAAGAGTGACCTTTTTCTGGTTTGGTAATAGAGGATTCCAGCAGTAACTGTAGCCTCGCAGTGATTTGAACTAGTTAGCTATTTTTTGCTTTATTTATTTAAAAATAAATTTCCTGGAAGACATCTGGAGATGCGTCATCTCCTCTCAAAAATGTCCTGGGAAAGTGTCATAGACAGCAAAATCTAACATTTACACATGCTGTAAAGCTGAGATGGCTATAGCTTAGTAATTCCTTTCTCAACAGAAAGTTCCACAAATTCTTTTTTTTTTTAAACCTAAATACACAAGTTTTTATTTCTAGGAACAAATCCCTTTTGTTTTTTTCCTTTGAAGCAGGGAAAGTGGATATTCAGTGTATGATTCTTTTTCTTAAGCAGCAGGGTTTCAAAAATTGAAATGGTCCTGGCAGTAGAAGTTACAGAAGGGGGAACTGCTTGAAGGCCTTTTGGTAATTATGCAGGGGGAGTTATTTTCTTTTTGCTCCAATCCCACATGCAAAGTAGGAAGTACAGAAAGCTGCATAACCAAACTCCTGTGCTCAGAAAGCCATGGTGCCCTTTGGCCTGGAGTGGAGGTTTGACACCAGTGCCACTACAGAAGCTGGACCTGAATTTATTTCCAGCCCTAGCCAGGGTCTGCGAGAACTAAGCAAGCTCTAGTTTGGAGCAGTACTTGGGAAGATAACCTAAGAGATTTCTCACATAATTCTCTCTCCAGTCAGGATGAACTCTGGGAGACACAATATGCATCCCACTTAATTCAATGGGAATTTCACCCAGCATGTGTTGGCACCATCCTGTGGTTTGTTTCCTTACAGAAACACACAAGTACATTTGCTCTACGCCCCTTCTGTGGTGGTCTCAGAGGAGGTACTGGGCAGCCAGCCCATATTCCTCAGGGGCTTGCATCCTTTAATCTCCCTTTCTGTGTTTTTGTTTGTTTTTCCATCTTTCTCTCCACATTTTTGTGCTTCTTAAATCCCCAGAGTCTTCTCTTATGACTTTTATTTCAGCCTGTGTGCACTCACTCACACAGGCACCCAATCCTGCAGCCACTAAGCCACGTGAATGGTCCTTAACCATGCAGAAAATGGAATTATATGTTAAAAAGAGGTACTGACATGATGAAACATTTGTAGGTCAGATTATAATTAGAGTAATGGGTCCAGGATCATCGGCAAAATAGATTTCCAGAAGGATCTAGATTTAGTTGAAGAGATGACATGAGTGATGTGGGACCAGGGGTTGAAAATAAAGACAGAGCAGCAAAAAACAGGGAGAAATTGAAAATCCTCAAGAGAGGAGGAACTTCTGTGAGGGAGCTTTGACTAAAGCAATTCAAACAACAAATTCTATTTTCTAGACTAAGATACTTTGAAGTTTTGCATTAAGGTATTATGTTCTGTGCCTACAATTGGTTTCCTGCTCTTTTTCACTGCCTGTAGTAGAATCAATGTCACTGTTGGCCTCTAAGCAGTTTCCTTTTTGGATTTTACCCTGGGCAAAGGGTAGGTAACAATGAATGATGATGAAACACCATTACAGTTACTAACAGTAGGAAATTACTTGATCAACATTTTGGGCCCAGCACCACATTGCAGAGGTCAGCAGGAATTTTTCCATTGGTATCAGTGGGTTTCCTATTAGGTTTGCATTATCACTTACAAGCTGAGCTGACTAAATATTCCAGGCGGGTGTTTAAGGATGTGTCTCCTAAAT
Organism: Cyanistes caeruleus; assembly: GCF_971803275.1. Classification (NCBI taxonomy): domain Eukaryota; kingdom Metazoa; phylum Chordata; class Aves; order Passeriformes; family Paridae; genus Cyanistes; species Cyanistes caeruleus. The sequence goes on from NC_141705.1 coordinate 79,158,521, forward strand.
TGTGCTTGTGAATGAACTCTTCATGTCACCTTTGCTTCCTATAAAGGAACTTTCACTCCTTTTGAAACTTAGTATTACATTCTCACTCCTTGCATGCAGCTGGTCACTACAGGTAGAGAAGGCAGAAAACCAGAGCTGTCAGTGCTCTGACAAAGCAGCAACATTACCTTTTTAGCTGTATTTCTACAAAGAGAATGTTCAAAGGGAAGTTATTTCTGGATGATTAATATCTAATTTGTTTTCTCCATCTTTTTCCTCTTCAGAAGTGAACATCCACTGGCTCAGCTGTATTGCCACTCAATCATGGAGCATCATCATTTTGATCAATGCCTTATGATCCTGAATAGTCCAGTGAGTGCCACATTCCTGTGTATGCTGAAGGAAACTATTCTACTTTCTATTTTTAGGCTCTGGATAGAATCCCACCCTTATATGTTCTTAAGTGCTCTTTATTCCTTTTTGGGTAAAGAAAGCAAATGCACCAACATGGAAATCACAGTTTTGTTGCTGAGTGTCACCAAAGCCTTCCAAGTGCTGCCTGATAAGGGAAGCCTTGCTAACATCCTTCTGAGTACCTGCTTCCTTGGACCAAAGGAAACAAAAGGCTTTGCTGCCATTTTCATGACCTCTTAGGAACCACCAAACAAACCCCAGTCCTTCCTCTCCTTTCAAAAAAGCATTCCAGCCTACACATACACAAAGCAGCCCTGATGAGACCAAACCAAACACTGCTGACATTCCAAAGTGAAGCCAAACCTAAATTTAGTAAATATGCAAATAAAACTACATTCCTCTTCTTTGATGCTATTAACTAATTCTCAAGACCTGTTATTTAGCATTCACAGTCCTTACAAAGGACTGCTCCTTTTGTGCCACAGGTTGAGGTACTTCTGGCATCCTTTGTATTGCAGTGAGCCTTTGCTATTTAGATAGGCAAATAGGGAAAAACAATGGAGGTGAGCTCCAGTTCACCAGCTCTGCAGTGCTTTGGTTTAACACAGGGCTGCTGAGCTCATATTTCTATTTAATAACTTGTTATTTATGCTGCTTCATAAAAGGAAAATAATTTAATTTGCTAGAGGTGCATGGGCAGGTACGGGAATCTGTTATAATTCCTCTGCTTCAGGGGAGGGGAAGGAAGAGGAAGGAGAAGCTGTGATTCAGCCAGTGACAAATTTAATTTTAATGAATGAAATGGACTTGAAGGCTTTCATGTTGCTCTGCTTGCAGTTTCATTTTGTAATAGCCAGTGATGATGTCGCCACTGTGCGGCTTTCTGCCATTGCTCAAGAAGACTGGAATTTTTATTTTTAAACTAGGGAATCTCCAAGAGGAAGGAGGGTAAAAGAGTGACCTCAGAAATCAGCAAGTGACTCGTAATGAAACTCAGAGACGCTTTAGCAAACTGGTGTGCTGCTGCCCATTTTACTGATAGCAGTGTTTTTGGCTTTTTTTGTAAAGGGAAATCAGATTCTCAGCAGCCTTTCCATTGAAGAGTACAAGGCTACACTGAAAATGATAAAACAAGCTATTCTTGCCACAGACCTGGCACTATACATCAAGTAAGTCAGAGGAAGCTTTGCCTGGGTAATCACTGCTGGATATTAGCATCATGTCAGCATCCTGCTAAATCTTTTTACTTCTTTTAAAGGAGGAGAGGGGAATTTTTCGAACTTTTAAGGAAGAAGCAGTTTAATTGGGAAGATCCCTCACAAAAGGAGCTATTTTTGTAAGTAAAAGCAGGTGAATCAAGAAGTCAGTTAATATTACCGGGTACCCAATTTCCCACGCTGTGTTGCTGTGAACTTCATTAAACCCAGCAGGTCTTTGTGCTCTGGGTCTGTACAAGCTGGCCCTGTCACATAGGTCACTGAACTCCCTGGGTCTGAAATACTAAGTGTACAACCTTTTCTGTATAAGAAACTTTGTTAAATAGCATGTGGAGGAGTTACATTTATAAATTTGATTTAATTTCACTTGTTTTTCTGACTTAATGTTCCTTGAAATTCTATATTCTATTTTACTAGTCCTCAGCTTGGTGACAACATACATTTCACAGAGATTAATTTATCCCTTTCTTTCTGTTTGTTCTGCAGAGCAATGCTGATGACTGCTTGTGACTTATCAGCCATAACCAAACCATGGCCCGTTCAGCAACGGGTACGTGCTTAACTTTTAAGATTTCCTAAATGCAAACTGCATTAAAGTTCATTTCCTCCACCCAGTTCTTATTGCAAAGGCAGTGGTGGAATGCTGAGCTGTAGTCTCACAATGTCTGGGGGGGCTAATATGATAAATTCTAAGGAGAGAGAGGTAGGAACCACTCTTGTTTAAAGGTAGCAAGGAAACTTAGAGCTCTCAATGAGTGAAATCTCTTACAGATTGCTGAGCTTGTGGCTACTGAGTTCTTTGATCAAGGAGATAAAGAGCGGAAGGAACTCAACATAGAACCCACGGTAAGTGCAGAATCACCTCTTGCAAAATGTCTTTTGGAAATGGCACCTAAAATTTCTCCCACTGACCCCAACAGAGGACCAGCTCCTTCCCTGTCTTCCTAGTAGGCAGTTTTGTTCTGTGGTTCCAAAACACCAATAATGTGTTATTATCTGTGAACCAGAAGAACAGGCTTTCTTATTTCCTCTAAGTCAGTGTTACTAAACTGGCTCTGAAATACATTCCTAAATTGGTACCTATTTGCAGCTATCCAAACCCAGTAAGTTTGTCTGGCTGTTTGGGCTCTGTCAGCCCAAAGCCAATCTCCAGAGGGAAGCCATGCAGTCCAATTCCCTTCATTATAACACCTATAATGGTCCCCCGCTGTGCTGAGCTTGCTGTGCTGTTTAAGGTGCTGCTTTTTAATTCCAGATTCTCTTTGCTTTTGGTTTTTTATTTACTGCATTTAAACACAAAGCTTGTTTACTTATTATCTGCAGGATCTAATGAACAGAGAGAAGAAAAACAAAATTCCCAGCATGCAGGTTGGATTCATAGATGCTGTTTGTTTGCAGCTGTATGAGGTATGGTGCCTAAGGAAGAACAGTAAGTCTCTGAAACCAGAGCTGTTCACTGGTAGACACAGATTTACAATTAGAATAAAAATCAAATTAAAACCTAGCCCCTTAGTTAGAAAATATTTTTTTATTTTATATTACATGTGGTTCATATGTAGAAATTATTCATAACTCAATAATTATTCATTGAATAAATTATTATTTTAGTATTTATAATTAGTTGTGTATTTGTCTGATTAAGGTATTTTTTCACAGGTTTTTTAAACCTAGTTAAAATGCTGTCCTCTGTGCAATTGGTGTTATATGCTGGATTATCAGGGCAAGTCACAAGACTAATGCTTTGACCTCTAGGGAAAGAATGGTATCCAGGTAGTGCATTGATTGAAAATGTTTAGGAGTTTTAAAGAATTCAGAATTTGTCATACAAAAGGTGATAGGTTATGTATTGGAAATTGACCCGACACTTCCCCCATCCCATTCTTTTTCTTCTCTTTCATCACACACCAAAGTATTGCATGAGATAATTCACTGAAATGCTTTTTTTATCTTGGCTACAAACTGTATGAGAAACTGCTTGGTCAAATATAGTGTGAAGCACAACATAATGATTTCTGGGTTGTTGTTTTTTTTCAACCAGTACAACATTAGAGTGAAAGTCTGTTTATTTGAACTGTAGCAAGTATTTTACAGAAACCAAGGTGAGAGAAAGAAAGGAGATTAACAGATAACCGAATTCTTAAGAACCTTCCAGTGCAAGGAACAGCATGACTACTTGAATTTTTCCCTCTGACACAATAAACTTTTCTAAAAAGAATGCACTTTTACCAGTTCAAAGGAAACAGGCATAAAGAAAGGGAGCTACTACCTGCTGTCTGTGAAAATCAAGTGTTTCTGTGCTGTGGAAACTGTCAGGAAAATAAGGCAGCCTTTGCTTTGAAGCCTCAGAAAACTTTCTACAGTACGAGAAAGGCACAGTTTGGACAAACAGAAAACTCTTTAACAGAACACCTGAGCAGGCTTGAATGCCCACAGTTCTAGAGCCTGAACATCTATACTTCTTCCTGCTAGGGGAGAGTTTTACCTTTCCATTTATGAAAAGACTAGAAAGACTGGAATTATTTACTCTGAAATATATACTAATGTACACTTACCAAGTGATTCCAATCCAAATTGTACCCAGCTCTTGTGTTAGGTATCCAGTGCAGTTAATGATTTACAAGTCCTTCCCCTGAGTTGAGAAACCTGAAAAAATGAGAGACATGTTTCATTCTCCATTCTTAAATTAAAAATTGAATGCAATCTGTTTTCCATGTTCTCAATTTATTTCAGGCCCTAACGCACGTGTCAGAGGCCTGCTCCCCTTTGCTGGATGGCTGCAGAAAAAACAGGCAGAAATGGCAAGCCTTGGCTGAGCAGCAAGAGAACCTGATTAATGGAGAAAGCAACCAAGGCAAACGGAACTGAGATGCCAATTTCACCACCACAAGCTCAAGTTCACATAGGAGACACAGTAATAGGGGAGTACTACATTTTGCTAAACACTGTATGAATTTGGCTTATGTTTTGCCACTGCTGTATTATTTTTTTCACATTTCAAGATATAGCACGACCGTGTAGATGCCAAGATTATCTGAAGACAGTATGTTTCTTTTATTACATCTGACTGAGATGGTAAAAGACCTGCAGGGGTGGTTTTTGCTCCCCCACCCCACAAGAAGGTACTGGTGCAGGCACTGACTGTGCCCTAGAGCCTGTTGCTTTACAGATGTACATAGTTGTTTAGTGATCATGTTGTGGCCAGTATCTGAAAGACTACTGCATTTTGCACCTTTTCTCTCCCTCTTCCCGTCTTGCTGTGTTGTGTTATAAAAGTATTGAGCAGTCTTGCCTGTTCTCTTTCCAGAGGTTCAGAGGAAAGATTGGGACTCACTCTGGGGTGCCTATTCCAGCATAAACTTGCTAACCTCTCTCAGAAAGCAGAACTGGGCTCTGAGGTGAAAAGCCCCAAAATCTGTGCACCCAGTAGGGTTTGAGTTTTTTCCATATTAGATGGAAGTCTTAGAAATTTCTTCAGCTGGAATAACACATTTGCTAAGACCTCTGTGAATTACTAGGCAATGAGAATCTTGGGAGTCTTGTGTCTGAGTTATCCAAGCCCAATGGGAACTGCTTGAAGATGGATGAGATGTCCTGGTGTAACTGACAGGCTGCCACGGAAGAAGGGCTCCCACAGAAAGCTGCAAGAAGCACGCAGAGAAACGGACACAAAACAGGATTGCTTTTGTACGCTGGTTTTAACTTCATTTGGAAGTTGATTTCAACACCATCTAACCAACAGACTGGATCACAGACAGAAGAGAATGACTGCAAGAGGTGAAAAGCTGAATCAGAATGATGCAGGAAGGGCACGCTCCTGGTGACCATCAATGGCTGATTCTTCAGGCCAGTGTTACCATGAAATGGCTGTGACCACTTAGAAGAAAATTTCATGTTAACATCTCTTAAAAAGCATTTTTGACAAAATGATTAATTATAGTGTCTTGAAGAAATAGGAAAAAAATAATACCAAAAGCAGAAATAGCCAAGAGTGCTACAGGGATTTGCCATTTGTATGTGAGGCATTAATGTTCTGAAAAGTAAGAAATCAATTAACTTGCACTAGTAAAAAAAAAATTGGGGTATTATTTAAATGAAGATGATTAATAAAAATGGTTTTGAATTGGGACCCAATTAAAGAAAATATACACATTGGACAAATCCCAAAAGAGGAATACAACCCTTCAGATAGACAGGATTAGGAGATGAAAGTCAGCAGTCTAAAATGCATTAGAGCACATGTAACTTTGGCTGCACAGAGACACACAAAATGTTCCAGTTTTTAATCTGTAATAATTGTTTTTTAGTTAAAATCAGCAATTGTATTTGGCAAAAGTAGCACCTTTGGCACTGCACTTTGAAGTGTGGGAATTTAGTTCTATCACAATAAACCAGGAAATTCTACTGGAAACTGCAATAAATTCTTCTTCCCAGGAGCTTGCCAACCCAACTCATAGGAGCTGGTCAGAAAGATGGGGGAAACTTCCCCTTTTTAGCAATTTCTTTATTTAGATAAACAATGCCAGAAGCTAAGAAAAGATGAAGCAAATGTTTCAAAATGTTTGATGATACTGAGTTATAGAGTTGAAATTTTTTAAATGTAGGACAAGGTATTCTGATATTTAGTCAATAACCTAAATTATTTGTCACTGAGTCAGTCCTATCTCGTACTTCTCTAGTGAGCACCAATAATAAATTATTGCAGAGCTGTGAATTTGAAAACATTTTTCTACAGAAGCATTTCTCCTTATTCTGCCCCAACAAATAAAAGAAAATAAAAAAAAAAAAAAAAAAGGATGGATTTCAACACTCACTAAAATTTCCAGGACTCCTGTTGTGCAGTATTCCTGCCCCCACCCCCCAACACAACCCCCAAAAAAAGGTTTTAGGTACTTTTTGATAAATAGAAAACTCTGCTTCAGGATTTGCATAGTCCTTGTATAGTCTTCTCCTTGAGTGCTTGAGATACTGAAATATAATTATTATGCTGATGAGATACATATTTAATATAAATAGGAATAAAATATATGTATATAAAGGTGTATTCTTGCTATTATGGTTGAGACTCGTAACTCATGGTGACAACCCAGCAGATAACTATGATGATATCCCAGTGCAGTGATGTAACTTTGACATTGATATTCCAGTATTTCTTTGCTATATTGTGTGTTCAGCAAAGCTTTATTATAACTAAATTTATAAATGCTACAAAGGAGTGCTGGATTCATACCTTTGACTTGAAAAAAAGGGCATGATGTTACATTTTTTTAAAGGTTCACTTAAAATGAACAGTTATACAATCTGTGCATATATTTAATTACATATCCATACACATTTATCCCTCAGAATCCCTTCCACCATAAATGTTGGAACATACATATAAATACAGTCCCTAGCAAATAAACATTTAAATATCATAACACTCCTGTATCTGTATATATTTCTACAAAACCAAAGCCTTTAAACTACTGGTTTAAGAACTTTAAAAGCATAGAGCGCTGTATTTCATGAAATTCAAAGCCTTTTTTGCAAAGTGTTTTTCTTTGCCTGAAGGCAAAATCAGAGTGTGCTGGTTCCATGCCATGGCTTTGTTTGAATCCCTTGCAGAAACAGCTCCTTCCTTTCATAATTTAGATAGGGAACAATATGGGGAAAAAAACCCCAAAACAACCAAACCCAGACTAGGTACAGATTTGCTGCTTGAAGTTCACTGTCTTCAGAATTCAACATTTTCCAAGCCAGCTGGTGGCTTACAGCCGCACCGCTGTTAATGATTTCATCATGAGCTGTGTATCTCATTATTTCAGTCAGCCCTCAAACACATTCTCCCCAGTTTACATTGTCTAGTTGTAACAATCAGTGTGCTTACACAAGAAACCAGCTGAAATGGAGTTTATCACTTTGTCAGTTCAGCCTTAAGTCCATTGAAACCATTGTCACATCTAAGATTTAACTCTCTGGGTACAACAATTTGTCCTGCTAATTCTTAATACTCCTCTCAGTGAAGACAACTGAGTTAGCATCCTACTTGATCTCAGATATAAACATGTTTTCTTTCAAACTCACTCCACAGCACAGCTGAATGCTTAAAGGACACTATTACTTCTTGGTTTGTTCTGAAAAAAATTGCTTGTGTTAATATACACACAAATTACTGATTACCCCTACCTCTTCTAATTCCAAATAACAGTGAGACTCTTGAGCTTGTAGGTGCCATTTCTCTTCCAAGAAATTAGCCACACATGCAATACTACCTGTAGAAGCCCTAGGTTTTCTATTCTCTCACACAGTTACAGAAAGGGGTGGGGGGGGAATAATGTAATGCTGATTTTGGAGATGGTGTTAATTTTTAATTAGAAGCAGCTTATAGTTAAGAGCAGATTACTCATATCTTCACAGAGCACATGTACAAGTCAGCTACTGATAAAAGGAAACAATTAATTTCACTGATGATAGCTGATTTCTGAGAGAGAACCAAAGCCTGTTTATATGCATCACCCCCTGACAATTGCATGCATCTTTTCAATTCCAACCCAATACATTTTACCTGATAGTGGCATGAACTGACAAATTCAGGGCACTTATCTAACTCATACATAAGGATTTTCAAAATTACCAGGTAAATTATTTTCCAACTCATTATACAGAAAGATAATGAAGAATCAGATCTATGCCCTTAAAATGAGAGGAGTGATCCAGCTGCTGTCTCTTTCAGTTATGCACAAAAACATAGCAAAGACTTCTTATGGAAAAAAAACTGCCTCACTTGTAATAAATCCACATGTTTCTAAAGGTTTTATAAAGACCTCATATTTCAAGCAAACTTATGTAGGAAGTATTCATTCAGAGTTTGTGATGCTGCAGGTCTTTTCTTCATGTCAAATTACATGCAGTTTACATTCCACAAGGTTTCAGCTTTATTTCCCAGTTCCCTGCTGTACATTTTCAGGGGCTTGCACTAATTTAAAACATAAGCTTGAATAGCAGAATAAGTTTGGCCAGAGTATGGTAAATAGCAAGGGCTGAGTTTTTAGGTATGGATTTTGACAGGAAGAAGAAACATCACAGAATCTGTCCTGATAATTAGTGACACTTGCTAATTGCAGGATATTTTATCTTGGTCGTTGCAAGGTGAAGGGAAATTGCATGGGAAAGTTTCTTTTCCACATAAGGAAGGTTGTTTCCATAGAGAAACTCATATCTGAGTACCCAGTGTTTGTAAATGTGTATTTATGGGACAATGCTCTGCAATTTCTGGCTCCCACAAACTCCCACAGCACGAGCTTGGCAAGCCAGGGCCTCACACCTGCTCAGATGCCCACCTGAAGTCAATGTGATTCCCATTTACCTCAGGGGGAGCTGTATAGAAAGTGAAAGAATGGGTTAAATCCACCTTTTTTTTTAACCTGTAAAGAGGGACCAAACCCTTACCCTTGGTGACAGCTGCCTCACCTGCTCTATGCTGGTTCAGCTATTCCCACTGATGCCCAAGGTACCTTACAGATGTAACTGAAGTTAGAATTTGAGTCCTCTTTGTATTCACATTGCAGACACCTGCATGTGTCTCTTAAAGAATGTAGTTTGAAATGCACTGTAAATAGTTTTAACATACATTCCTACCACAGTTTAATAAAAACCTTAATCACAGTCACTAGTCACTGAGTTTGTCCATTTGTATTCTTCTATCTTTTAAAAATACCTGAACAAATATATAGTTTCTGGGCACAGTATTTTTGTACTAGGTTAAGGGGTTTCTCTGTATATTATGTTTTGCCTTTCAGCAGTATTAAAGTCCTCTGAATGTTATGTGTTCTATCTTGCTTCTGTCCTATGACTTCCTAGAATAAAGCTAGTTACATTACTTAAGAAAATCATTAGCCCTACTTATTGTACAGCTGCTAGAGAACATAAGGGACAGCTTATTTTCTGTGGTCAGACTGCTGCTTATTACTTATTTCCTCATTCTTCTCTTTGTACTGTTTTCATGCTTTTTAAAATAAAAAGGACGATGTCAAATTTTACTGTTTGTTATAATTGATATTATCGAGGTGGAATTTTCAATGCGTGATTCAAATCATTGCTTCTTTAAATTTATATTTCATAGTAACTTCTCTAGGTCCTAGAAATCCTAAAGAGAAAAATCTGTTAATATCAAGATGCTTCTGAGTACTACTGAGATCAGCCAGCAGTTAAAGCAGTTCTTGTTTCAAAACCACACAAAATAATTCAGTGCCAGTGACCACTAGAGAGCACTGGAGCTGCACCTCCTGAGAGCTGTCAGAGACCAGCTTATTTCTGACAGAAGGCAGAACCAGCAAACACAAGAGTTATACAGATGTACCCTCATCCTCTGCCCCCACAGATCAGTTCCTGGGGAACATCAATTGCAAGAGAGATACAAATAGTCAGCACAGCGACTTCAACCAAAACTTTAGAAAAAAAAATATTTTTGACAAGCAAAGCCTCATCTTGCATAAACTGCTGATCCTTCTAGAATTCTGGACCAGTGGGCTTCTTGGCAATTTCTGTTCTTTGCCTATTAGGTCCTTCACAGCAACACTTCTGGCTTGACTTTTTTTAGCTCTAGGCAAAACCAAAAAGTATGTACACCCCTGACAAACAGCAGGCTCATTCAAGGAGTTATGAAGGGCCAGATTTAGCTCAGCACAAAACACAAGCACTGTTTTGCTCGAACCAACTGCAATTTACGAGTGGAACTGCACAACTGCCCGTGCATATCTGCAAACATCAGGTCACCATCTGCTGCTGGGACTACAACCCTTCCACCCCCTCACCAACCCAGTGGTGCTGCTGCTCAGCCTTTCTGGCCTGCTGGAGGTTTCAATTCCCTTCTGTGAAGTGGCATTGTTTGCAGCAGGAGCGCTGGGATCCATTTCTTACCCAGCCCTGGAAAGAACACGGCCTTGAGCGAGGGCATTTTTATTGAAGAGGTGAACAAACATTACACCAGGTCTTTCTCTTTTGGTACAGATCTGATGCCTCATTAACAAACAGAAAAGATAAAAGCTCTTTCCTCTAGCCACATTTTTAGCAGCAGTGGTGATGGCTATTGCATTTCACATTCCCATGAAACCTCACCCTTTAAGATTTTTAGGAAAAAACTGACATGAGTGAGTTTGTCCTGAGAGTAAGCTTTAGGGACAGACTTAGGGAATCTGACAGTCACTGTGTTTTTCAGCCCCTCAGAGAAGAGCAGCATTTCTTAGCACACTTTCGAACTTCAGAACCGCTTCAGTTGAAAAATACCCCGAGTTCATGATGGCTGCAAAATGGCTGAAAAATCTACAGCTAACACAGGTTTCTCTTTTTTAACACCATCAAATTCTAGGAGTAAAATCTATGGTTAAATCATACCAAGTGTAGTTTACACATCACACATTTACATATAAGTATCCAGGATGCTTTTATTGTAGTAGTTAATGAAGTCACTGGCAATTTATTTTATGATATATGGAGCTTCTTAATGAAAGTTCATTTTACAGATAAGTAGAGGGGTTAATTTGATCAAGGTCACGTGGAAAGTCCATTTCTGAGCTGGAAAGAGCACCAGAACATGGGTGTCTCTTCTGCTTTTACATGAGACACATGATGCCCAAACCAAGGAAAAAATTTCAATCTGAAACCATCTTTTCCTTTTGCAAATACAAGCATTTAAGTATCTCAGCCATAACAGGGTGCTCTCTTGCTATACTGCTGCACTCAGAAGAACTCTGAAGCTCACCATCTTACAGACGAAATTAGATTTAAGCCACTAATCCAGATAATCACAATAACCTTTCATGGGGTTTGGAGCTATATTATAACCAAGAGAAAGAGTTTAATTAAGTAATTAAATTCAAGTAATTAAAAAGTTATGTTGAAATGAGCTAAAAGTGCAGTTCACATGTTGGAGAAACTGAAATGACTGATGCAGACTTTCAATACTGTACATCCTTAGTTCACTGGACTATAACTTGACCCCATATGATCACATTTCATATTGTAAGCAAAGAAAGAAATTGGGTAAAACAGCAATATTCAGATGTAAATTTAAATACCCTCTAGAAAAACCTGACAAAAAGCTCCACAGGGAAACTGGTGTATCAGTCTCTATGTGACAAGTGTCAAATGGCACTAATATTCAGAGATTCATTTAACCTTTTCTGAAAAAGCACTTATTTTTATTGGTAATTGTTCACTGTCACCCTTTTTTCATTGAAACAAGGCCAGATTCTATTATTCTAGGTAATCCTAGGATTCATTTTAGCATACAGAAACTGATAAAGTAAATACCAGTGTTGTTACTGCTTTAATCCTAAATTTTGCTTCCAGGGTTTTTCAGCCTGGATCTTATTAACTCCTGCACTTCAGTTCTCTCCAATAAAAAAGCTCTCCAAAATGCAGCATTTTATGGATCAGAGCCATTACACAGGAATTAAAAAGCAGTCTATACAGACAGTTTAAGAGAAAATTTTAAAACCCACAGCCCACTACTAACTAATCAGACAAATGGATTTATACTCATTGGAAATTTCTAGGTAATCCTCAAATGCTGAATTCTCTTGCTGAGCAAATCCCGCATCAGCAGCATCCAGGAGATTCTCCACGAACCAAAATAAAAGCAGAAATTTAGCAAACAGGCAGCTGGAGTAGGAAAATATCTAGCTCAAGCAGGGTCTAATCCTTCTGCAATGCAACACCCAACTGCAATATGTACTTTGAAAATATTTATCCAAGACATGGCATTAGTTAGGCTCCATCAAGCTCCTGGTTGCTAGGCCACCCATTGTAATGCTTAAGTTGGCTTTACTGGCAGAGAACTATTTGCCACATTGATATAAAATTGAGTATTGTGGTTCAAATGCTTAGTGAAACTTCCCAGCAAGGGATACATCTTTGCAACCCATCCCAAGACACAATGAAGAATCATTCAGTAGAAAACTGAATAAATTGATAAATTATCATATCAATATGATATGTTTTATAAGGAATTAATATCTTATTATAGAAATCAATATTTTCATGAGTATATTATGTTTATGCTGGCACCAAGCCTTAACCAACCCAACAGTTCTACTGTCCTAGCTAATTTTAGCCAGAACAAACACAAACCACAAAACAATAAACAGGAGAGATGAATACAACCCACTGCAAAAGCCTTTTTGTCACCCTGATCTTTGGAACTTCTCTCTCAATTGCCATCACAATACACCTTGCCACGACGATCACAGACTGGCAGCATGAGGTTGGCATAACCATATAAGTTAATAATTTATTGCCATCCACCTTATCCAAGGATCAAACTTCAAAGTTAGTAAGTTTGTCCATTTTCAGGCTTCTGAAGATGGCATGTTGAAGAAAGCCACAAAGCCAAGAACACACCCTTAGCTTTCAAAACTGTCATGAAAACAGCAGTACTAGAAAACAAGATTTCAAGGCACTGTTCTGAAAACCACACAAGGAAGAGGGAGACGGAAGAAGGAAAAAGGTTGTGGAATATTCCAACTAAGAAAATCTATAAAACTGATTTTAGAAGGAAAACTGTAGGAAGACAAAAGAACTCCAAATGAAGAGCAGATTGTATGATTCTAGTACATAAGAAAAACCAAAGTCATATTTTGTAATATTGAGCAACTCACATTATTTTAGGCCTCAATTTTCTACTAAATACAGCAGAAGCTGCTGTAAGAAAGAACCTTTCTGCCAAGACTGTAAAGGAAGTTATCAGTTTTGTTATGTAACAGCAGCTTGGATGGACTATAACTTGACACTGGGTAGTTTTGTTTATGTGTATACACTACAGAGATCACTTAAGACTGACAGTGATAACTACAAAGGTCAAGATACACAGCAGTGCAATAAAAACAGATAATCTGATTCTTAGAATGAAGCCTGCCCATTTTCTGAGCTGGCTGAAGGGTAAGATGGGAATGCATGATTGGCACAGCACAGGGCACAGGCTGAAATATTTTTTTGAGTTATTCAGGTGATCAAAACCAGCATGAAATTGTGGGAAAAAAACCCTGCATGTGAAAACTACACACCAAGACCTAACTGTTGCTGTGAAATGCACATTGTGAGGTACTTCCCTCATCACCCTTAGCAGTAAGCAGCCTGAACACCTTCCATCTGGCTGGTTTCTTCACTGAATGTGTTTTAATGAAGAGAATTTGTAGATGCTGCTGAGAATTAACTATGTATATATTAAAAAGTGATCACATGAATAGAGACTACCATCCCAATAGTCACAGCTCACTGTTAGGCAGCAAGAGGAGAGTTTTCTGAAACAACCTGCAGACATTCAGTAAATCCTCTGCCCCATGCTTGTTATGCTGAGCAGAACAGACAAATTATAAAGCACAAAATAGAGATTTGTCTTTGTCCTGTTGGGTAAATATTATCACCTCCAGTTGCTCAAACTCTCTCCCACAAGTTTGAAGATGCAACTGAGATAAAAAAATGTCAAGCAATGCTGTTAGTTTAATTATTACTTTCACTAGACACTTGGTTTTTATTCCACATAGTGGATAGAATGGATGGGTTAGCAATTCTTCATTGAGATAAGCAATAAAGATTCTGTCATGATCTGGGGGCAATAAGAGAGATTCAGCAAGCAGCGTGGTCAGGACTGGGAATTTGATTAAACTACAGGAAACCTCTCCTTGGAGAGGTCAGTGCATTAGTTGAGCTTTACTCAGCCACATCATGCTGTAAATTGCTCTCAAGATAAGGCAGTACATAAATTCCCTGTGCAAAGACTCGTCCCTGCAGAGCAGCCCTCCTGCAGGCACAGCCATGGCATTCGACGGCACCTGGAAAATTGACAGAAATGAGAACTATGAGAAGTTCATGGAGGCAATGGGTAAGGCTCACCTTTCCAACCCCTTCTGCAGGAAAAATATCACTCCAGATGAATACAAACTCAGACTGTCTGAGAGCTACCTTCAGGCCAGCCTGTCCTTTCACTCTTGGCTGCTCTGCCTCTGCATTCAGTTTCAAAATATTCTGGGGTGGGGAGGGGGGGAAGATGCTGAGAAATGTTCTGATTTTAATTAAACTTTATTTGTTAATCTTAAGAATTTTAACTAATCCCAGATTTATTTCAGGAGAAAAAATAATCTCTAAGTATGGATTTGAGGGAAAGGCTCAGATAACTTGAATGGATAAATTTTAAAGAGAATTCTATAGCTGAACTATCATTTTTTATTATTATTTTGGCAACATTGAACCAATGTAAAATTACACAGGGAAGAAATCATCATTCTTCAATTTCAGAGAAACACTTGATTCAAGTCATTCTAACATCCTGATAGTTACTTAAAGTTTGTACAAATTGTGGATCATATGGATATAAATCTAACCACTCCAGTAAAGACAGTGACCTGTATTTTATGTGTACCAGTGAAGATGGCCTCGATGAAAACCAAAAGGCAAAAATTTGGGCCAGAATGCTGGAATAAACTCACAGAATTCATTCAAAGGGACAAATATGATGCTCCAGAGGTTTGGGGATTTTTCTGATTTAACTGATTTTTTTTTAGGTGTTGGCATGATGAAAAGAAAGCTGGGAGCCCATGATAATCTGAAGATTACCATCCAACAAAATGGGGACAAATTTAATGTCAAAGAAGCCAGCAACTTCCGAAACATAGAGATTGAATTTACTCTGGGAGTCAACTTTGAGTACAGCCTGGCTGATGGGACTGAACTTTCTGTAAGTCTTCCTACGTAATTCAATATTTACTTTATGACAATGACTTTGTAATGTGCAGTTTCAAGATGAATAATTTGTCTTCCTAGTTTTTAATTTGCAGTTTTACTTCTTCCAATACTCAAGTCCACCACCTAGAGTGCAGAGTGGGTATTTGCAAGAAATTACAAATCTCTGTTGATACAGTTATTTAAAATAAGGTGTATTGACTAGTAAAAAACACCTAGCTTGGCTGTTAGGTATTTAAATAAGCCAATGGTTTTTATTAAAATTTCATTTTTACAGCCTTTATGAAAAGCATTATTACACTGTTTTAAGCTTTTTTCACCTTTAAGCATTCTACAGCCTTTAAACCAAACCAGTGTCACAACTGTTGCAAATTATTTGAGTTTTTTTTTCCCACCACAGGGTACTTGGACCCTGGAAGGAAATAAACTTGTGGGCACATTTACCAGAAAAGACAATGGAAAGGTACTTAAAGCAACCAGAGAAATCGTGGGTGATGAACTCGTTCAGGTGAGTTAAGAAATCATTTACACACAAGTTTGCAATAAAATGAACAAAAGAAGTTTTAAGAGCTTTCCTAAAAGTAGAAAATATTTTCTTCAAGCCAAATAGCTTCATTTATCTTTAGTTAATTTTCTCAGTTGCCTATAAAATATTTAAAACTCTCTGAACCGTATCTGGGAAATGAAACTTTGCAATTCCAGCCACTGATTTTCCTTCCTAATTTTTTAACAGACCTACGTATATGAAGGAGTTGAGTCCAAGAGATTCTTCAAGAGGGGCTAAGCACTTCACACAGAACTGCACCAGAATGAAGGAACAATAAAGTACCATTTTCTACACTTCCTCTGTGTTGTTGTTTTTTTTCCCTGTCCATCCCCTCCCAACACCTCCCCTAGCTGCAGTTACCTAGCCCTCCTGAAAACAGAGGCTAGCTCTTTTTGTTACTGTTTTGCACTGAAGAAACAAACGCCCATTACCAAATGCTAAAATGTCTTTTGTTCTGAGTCCTACCGAAGTGTCACAATACAAAAAGCTGCAGAAACTGTATTGCATGAACAGAACTTCAATATTTTTTGCACAAGCTCTCAAATGAAGACTTAAGTTTCCTTACAAAGGTATTTATATGTTTCTCGGTGTATTTAATATTGAGTAAAATCATGGGAAAACCAAAAATAAAGGAGATCATACAGATGGGGACAACACTTAAAAGGGAAGTACCATTGTCTTACCTCAAATCTGGAACATACTTCATCCGCTACACGTGTGTAACCAATACTTGCTGTATAACAACGAATCCATCCTTATTTTTATTGACAGAACTTATAAAGGAAAACCGCTACACTTAAGTGTTTAACAAAAGTAAGCTCTGTTCAGAAGCAGCTGCCTGCAATCTGCCTTATATCTTATTAAAATCTCTTAATATCTCCTAATACTGAGGCTAAAAAGGGGTAATGGCTACCAAGAGAAAGGTTTTGTTTCACACACTCCTGGGTTTCTGGTCATTTTTCTGGACACGAAAATAATAGCCCTGATTTCAATATGGAGCAAACTGGAAGGACTGAGGGTGACACATCCCATCTGTGAGTGTGGCATCAGGTTGTGCAACTTCATTTATTTCTATTTACTCCTGCAGCTGTGTGTTGTAGAAATAAAGAACAACAGAATACACTACCTACATGAACTTTTCCACGTTTGTTCCGTGCACAAGCTCCAGCTAACCTTCAAGGAGAGGAAGGTGTCTTAAAACAGTTTTAGTTATCCTAAACTTCTTCAGGATTTCCCAAAAGGTCCTCTAGTTTTTTTTTCAGGGCATCATCTGCTCTCCAAGAAACCGCATCGGGACGAATTCGTCAATGTTTATTTCCACACAAGCCCCAGCTCAGGTGGCAGGACAAGACCAGCACGGTCTGACAGGACTGACCGCCTGCTCTTCCCCAATGTCCGCATCTCACCTGGCACGGAGCAGCAGGGAGGAATGTCAGTCACCAGCACTGGGGAAGCCACCACAAGCATCACTTGTCCCAGTAACAGAGGGACAGGCAGGAACACTCCATCTCCAGCGTGTTTGCCGCGAGGGCCCGCCCTTCAAGGCGGTGCCTGAGGCAGGGATGGCGGGGCGGGGGCTGAGGCGGGGATGGCGGGGCGGGGGCTGAGGCGGGAAGAGGGGGTGATCTGGCTGAAGCGGGGACCAGGGGCTTTGGCTGAGGCGGGAATGGTGGAGCTGTGCCGGAGGAGGGAGGGGCGGGACTTCGGCTGAGGCGGGAATGGCGGGGTAGCGCCTGAGGCTGGAAGGGAGGAGCTGTACCTGAGACGGGAATGGAGAAGATGTGCCTGAGGCGGGAGGGGCGGGGCGGTGCCTGAGGCGGGAGGGGCGGGGCGGTGCCTGAGGCGGGAGGGGCGGGGCCGCCGCGCGTGCCGCCGGGGGCGTGGCCGCAGTACGTGCGCTCCGTTCTCATTGGCCCCGCACCCGGAAGAGCCGCGGCGCCTGCGCGGTGGGGCCGCCGCGCTGCTCCCCTGGCCCCGAGGAGATGGAGGCGGCGGCGCGGCGGCGGCCGCGGGAGCAGGAGCGGCAGCAGGAGCGGCAGCAGGAGGATGGCGGGCGGGTGCTGTCACGATCCCTGTCGGGACAGTCCTACTGGCTGGACCTGTGGCTCTTCATCCTCTTCGACCTGGCGCTTTTCCTGCTTATCTACCTGCTGCCCTGAGGGCGCGGCCCAGGTGAGGAGCGGCGTTCGTGGTCTGTCCGTCCGTCTGTCCGTCCGCCCGTCGGTCGGTAAGGCCCGACGGGCTGTGCCCTGTGGAGGGAAGGGTCCGCTTCAGGAGCGGGCCCCTGGGAGCAGCCTTGGCATTCCCACAGCCCCGCCTCAGAAGGCCGCGGGAGCGCAAATGCCTCTCGGGAAACTCATTCCGAACCATCCCCAGCTTTATTGATTTGTATGCGAGATTTATTATGCGCCCTTCGTTCAGGAGGTGTGATGGATGCTATTTACGTGTCAGTATCTTCCGAAGTGCTGTGCAGCGCTAGGAACATAACCAGACCTTTTCTGTTCCCTGCAGGGCCATTGCCACCAAGGGAATTCTCACCCATTTCGCCCCTTAGGAAGGCAGGCGATGGAAGAGAAGGACCATTTGTGCGGGACGAGCAGCTGGGAACACCACTCCTCTTGAGCCTCCATGGAGGAGGCACATTTTTATACTGTGTGGCAATAGATCTCCGTGTGTCACAAGTGCTGCTGTTCAGGTTTTACCTGTATCCTGCTCCTGTGTCCTAAACTGTGCCTTAAGGGTCATGTGTGACAGACTGACGGTGTTTTTGTGATCAGTCCCTAAAGTTTGCTGTGCAGGAATGGAAGTGTTCACTGTTAGAATAAAATCCACTGCAAGGACACCCTGCAGAGTGGCTGAGAATAAAACCCAGCTCTTGTGTACACTGGAGTTATAACTCAGACCTGTTCCCTCAACAGATGGAGCTTAGCCAGCCATTCTACTTTGAAAAAGTTAATCCTGATGGGTTGATGCTGGTTGGTTTTCTATTGTACTGTCTGTCCTGTTTTTTCTTTCTTTACCTTCAGCAGTTACTGAGCCCTCTCAGGCTTGGTATCTATAAATATAAATATATATGTATATAAACATGTCAGTGTTTAACCCAGCAGCAGTGTCCTGTCCTCAATTACCGATTAAGATAAATCAGGTTCTGACTTCCTTGCTAGAAACTGTGAAGGAGGAGCTGACAAGCAGCCCTGAGTCACTGGCAGATGACACATAAAGATTCCCTCCTCCTCACTGGCCATGGATGGCTCTAAGCAGACAGATAATTAAAAGCTTTCAACATCAATTTCCTCTGTCTCACTAGAGACTTTCGAGCCTGTGTTCAAGACAGGAGTCTGTTGCAGTCTTTGGACAAACAAATAGAAGCTGAGCTTTTTACTAGGGCAGGTATGGCAGAAGACTGTTTTCAAGCTATGGATGAAGGAGTTCAGCTTTCTTTAGAATTTTTCCTTTGGGCATACTAGTTTTGTAATCTTGAGAAATTCAATCCATGCTTGGTTGTTTGGTTTTTTTTTTCCAGGAGTACATATTACGAAATAACTAGATGGCAGAGACTTGGAAGTACAGAGAGGTTCAGTATCTTCCCACACAAAAAATGGGCCAGGATGAGGTTAAATAGGATTTGGGATGCAAAAATAGACAGATGCTCTTTCCTTTTATTTTTATCTGATTGTTAGGACAGTTTTGCTATTGGCAGTGGTTTGTTCCCTGTGTCAGAGCTGTGCTGTAAGAACAGAGATGCTGTGCCCTGCTGGCATTTATCATCTTGGCTGCTGGTACCTGTAAGATCAGATATCTTGACTCAAGGTGCACAGGAACCCAGAACTGTGATTGCATTCTCACAAACACCAGAATGGGGGTTCCAGTTTTTCAAATGAGGCCATTAAAGAGACAAATACAGTCACTATGATTTTTTAACCCCCCCACTCTCTGGCATGATATCACAAGTGAAATCCCTAGGGAGCAACCTGTCAGGAAAGGACTGGAATGTTGCTCCATTTCTTTTTTGATAAGGAAGACAGGTGAGATTTAAAGCCTGTTAAGGCTTAAAAAGTTGAGTTTCGAGGTATCTTCCACTAATTTAGTTTTCTCCTTCAGCCAGATCTGAGGTTAAATGTTTTGTTTATCTCAGAAAAGAGCAAACAAAGTGCAGGCTTGTGCTGCACTGGGCTCCAGCTCTTCCATAGGCACATGGAGCTCCCAGGTACACAGACCCTGGCAAATTTTGTTTATCCCTAGTCAGGAGAGTAAGGTAGCTCATGGATCTGTCAATCACTTGTCACCAAGTCTATGGGATTATGGTATAAAAATGGCTTTATGCATTTCATAGCTATTTAAAAAGTTTAATCTACTTAATAGCTTTGTGAACAAATATTTCAGAAGATGAATTTTACTGTTCAGATAACCAAAACACCATCTCCACAAAAACTTTCAACCATTACAGGAGCAGCATTATCTGTCACTTTAAAAATGTAGTTCTGGAAAGTCAACCTTTTTTTTTTTTTTAAAACATGGAAAACAAAAAGAACAGACAACGAGGATTTTAAATTTTTATCTTGATATTTTGAACAAGTAGAACTTTGCAAGTAAATAATTCTAAAGACTGAAAAATATATTAATTACAAGACTTGTTAATATCTTTACTGTTACAAAAATTGTCTAGTCTCTCATACAAATCTAAAGCTGGAGGGGGACATTTATAAAAAAATAAATAGGCACCCTAGGTAAGTTAAAACGAGTTATCACATATTAGTTAGCAAATATTACGTACATACATACATGGAGTGCAGAGTCAAATATAAAAACGAAGGTGCCTTGATTAGCTGTCTATTTAACCATGAAATACCTGGTAAACTGGGTCACAGAGGAAGCTGGAAGCTGGTAAGATTGTTCCGAGCTAAGCAGGAGACTCAAGTACACCGAAGTTACTGCTTTAAGTTACTAAGTTGCTGACTTTAGAGAGGAGTTTACCAGTTGTGCTTACTGGGAGCAGAGTTCATTGGTATCAGTAAGAGGCATTCATATTGCTCGTGGTACAGAAGTATCAACATTGCTATGCATGTTTAAAAATAAGTGTTCTAACATCATTCACAGTTGTTGCTGTGCTATCCATACATAAAAATACTGTCATTTCAAATACAAGACGTTTTTTGTTTTTTTGCAAAACATTTTACAAATTATACATTATTTACAAATTCCAATCATCTTTGTTTTTACACAGATATTAGAGGACAGTTATCCTTAACTGGCTATGTATATTATGTAACATGGCTAGATGAACTAGAAAAGTTTAATTTACAGGTTCTGAAATCTCTCTTAAAAATATTACAATAGGAATCACCCAGGTTCTTACATTTTTAGTGTTCTTCTGTATTCAACTATTTTCTTACAAAAAGGATCATTGTTTAAGTTGCTGTGTACTAGCAGCCAAACAGAAACATGCATAGTAGTTTCACTATAAATTCTAGAATTTTTTTTTGCCCAAGTGCTACAATGAATTTTGATCAAGAAGGTAGAAAGAAGGTTAATCTGAAATACCTGGTTTGTTATGCATACATATAATATTCCAGTTCTACTGTAAGGTACATGTTATTTAAAAGAAAAAAACAAAAACTGACCTTGCCACAGAGTAGCCAAAACTAGTTTAAATGTTTACCTCAGATAATTGTGCTAAACAATTGCCATCATTTGGTTGAAGCAGTAAAACACATGTACATAAGTTTATAAACATGAAAAAAAGCCTTTCCAACTAACAGTGCAAGTAAGAGTGTTTATTATGCATATTTAACCTTCTTGCATTGTTTTCATAATAAAAGGCATTGATGTTTAGGTGTAATCAGCAGCACCCCAAGTTAACACTCTGATGTGAATAATGGAAAAATTTTGCCTTCACTTTTTGGGTTGTGTCAGGCTTTGCCGATGCTGCTTCAGCACTCACTAGATGGTTCTGTGCACTGACTTAACTAACCAAATAAAAGCCAAATAAATCTTCCTCCTTGTTACTGAGATAAGTCAGGTTAACAAAATACAAGGTAAATTCCAGAGCTGCCAAAACAGGAGACAGGGTGACAGAGAAGAGAAAGAAGAACCTCTTCTTTCCATGCCCCCTTAGCCACCAGTCTGGCTACACATTCAAGCTTGATCTGCTAATGCAGACCATATCCATGAGTAGGACTGTTCCAAATGGGAAAACATGTTAGTAAAAAAAATAAATTAAAAAAAG
This sequence comes from Cyanistes caeruleus, assembly GCF_971803275.1. NCBI lineage: Eukaryota > Metazoa > Chordata > Aves > Passeriformes > Paridae > Cyanistes > Cyanistes caeruleus. The sequence continues at coordinate 79,180,620 of NC_141705.1, forward strand.
AATCAAATGTGTGATCCCCATGAACAAAAATGTCAAGCTGGAAAAAAAAGGGGAGTTCAATAAATAGCAGCATTGACTTTGCATGCAATAGTAGAGTAAGTCAGAACTGAATGTAAGTAGGAAATACTTCTAAAATGTTACACAATCTTTCATAGTTGCATAACTCTGCATTTAAAATTAGCATCCTATTCTGTTATACTGGTTTGTAACTTAGGAGGTTAAATGTAATGAAAGTATACAGCTTAAAGGGTGAATAAATTTGATGTGTTTAAAAACGTACACTAACAGAGCAGGGGTATTAATAGGAAAGTATTACTGCAGATTTCTTCAATTCCCTTTGAAAGTCTCATTTAACATTTGCAAACCAAAATGGTTTTTAAAGAAATATTATTAAGGCTTTTCAAATAAAAAATAAATCCTCTGGGTAAACTTGCATTAAAGACACTTGAAGGTTTGTGAAAGCACAGACTCAGAGACATCAGTTGAAAAAATCATGTCACCTCCTGCTACCTCTGAGCACAAATACTGCTGTGTTGTGACTACAGGTACTGCCTTAGTTGTGGTAGCATGCTTATCCCTTTTGTTAGTCAAAGAACAGTGACCATAGTCTGAAGGAACCCTTCTTACACTGCAGCTAACCAGATCTTACAGAGTTAGTAACATCCAGCTGATCCTGCTGCTGCAGGGGACCACATGGAACACAAACCAGAGAAGACAAGCTGAGTAACAGAGGTAAGCATTAAGGCAACTAGAGTAACAAATCAAAGAACCACAAGTTTAGCACCTCTTCTCCTCTGTTGGCCTCTATTTGCATATTTGTTTGAACAGTCACAACTTCCAAGCAAGTACAGTCAGCTGGGTACCTGGTTATCACACACACACACACACAGACACACAGAGAATCAAGGTTGTGCCCCTTTACAGACTACATGAAATGCCAAAGTCAGATCCAGGTGCAGGTTTCTCCAAGAACCTATCGACTGCAGTGTATTCCTTCTGCGTTTGCCTTGTACCTCGGTTCAGGGGTGGGATGCCTGGGCTCCAGAGTGGCGGGGTATGTGGCATTCAGATCTACTCCTGCTGCTGGAGGATGCTTCTCCTTGTGGAAGCTTCCACTCTCTGTGAAATACAGCTTGGGCCTCTGGTGGTACTTCAGCCTGTAGGTGTCAGTCATGCAGCTGTCTACTGAGAAGTAAGTGGTTAGGGACACGCTGTCGTTCCCATCCGCGTAGCCAGGGCTGGGTCCTGTGTGACGAGGTCCTTTCTTCAGCATGTTCTCAGACACGGTCCAGAACTCATTAACTGATAAGCGAGGTGGAGAATCCGGTTTATGAACAAACACTTCGTTCCCTGGAAAGGGCTCTTTAAGCCTTTGTTCAGCTGGGACTGCACTTGCTTCTGATGCAGATTTTGAAGGTGCACCTGGTTGCCTTAATGGGCTATTTTGCAACGCTTCCGTTGATTTTACATCCGCTACCGAGTTGTTCTCTGATCCTGCCAAAGTGCTCAGAGCATATTTCTTCGGAGGTAAGGGGGGAGGAATGTTCTGGTACACGGCTTCAGGCACCCAGAGGGGATCCACCCTCCGGAGCAGGTGCCCGGAGTGCTCACCGGGAGGGGCGGGCGGCACCACCGGCCTTTCCGGCAGGTTCTGAGGTGCGCAGGGCAGCAGCCCCACCTTGGGACCCAGAGTGTGATGGGACACGCTTCTTGTGTGATGGGACTGCGGCTGGGCAGGGGGAGGAAGGTCGCTGTGGATGGGCTTCCTGCCACAGGCATTGTCTGGGAAGGGGTGGGACATGCCATCCGCACAATACACCGGCGCGTTCAGCTTCTCAAACCTGTCCGTGTGAAGCCGCTCGGAAGAGTTCGGCTCGTTTGCCTTGCTCCTGCTGTCTGACTTCACAATCTCTTTGACAACTGGCTGGAGAGCTGATGATGGGAAAAATTTCCTGTTGGTCTCAGGTATTTCAGCCCTAAAAGATAAAACCACGCAGGATGTGAGTATCCATAAAAACATGAAAAGGCTCAGATAACAGAGGTTTTATTTATTTGAAGACAGCCTTGGTAAAACTGCTGAAATACTCAAACTGACAAGAGAATTAGGATCTGTTGAATAGGATACAGCCCCTGGAGGTCGAGTTAAATTACTCCAGAGTTTCTTTCATTTGAAATGTAAATGTGCCCCAAGAAAGTAAGATAAATTGCTTCAACATTCAGGACTATTTCAAATATGACCTCTGTTTTTTTCTAAACATCCATGTGACTCCGATACATCCATTGTTCAAATACTGGATGCTACTTTAAGTTGATACATTTGTATTTAGATTCTCAGTTTTTAGGAGATACTGAGCATTTAGAGTTCATATTAGAAACAATGAGATACAGCAGTACCTTCTGAACACAAATTAACTTTTTCCCCCCTTCCAGACAAGCTTTTCAAAGCTTTATGGGATGACTACACTGATCACAGATTGGTTAGTACTGCATGTTGAATATAATTCCAAACAGTTAACAGTCCAAAATGTTAAATCCCTCTGTTTCTGGTAAGATGGTTTCAAAACATCTAATCTATTTGGTGACATTGCTAGCATCAAAATTAAAGACAGAGAGAATTTCGACCCATCAATCATGCCAAATTCAAAAGGAATTGCCTGTCAAAAATATTGAGTGCCTTAACTCATCAGTGTTTAATATCACTCATTTTAACATAACAGAAATCAGTATTTCTTAAACTATTACAGAGGAATATGCCAGTCTTGGTTACCTCTTTACTGGAGGACTGGGCACCTGCAAATGTAGTTCTGTTGGAAAACCAACATGAGGATGAGGTCTGTAGTTAACTTCAGAACTGATCTGGTCTTTTCTCAAATCTGGGGCTAGAAAAGAAAATATTTCAAAATCAACAGATATACAACCCAATACCTTCTTTGGAATTCCTCAGACATTACAGAAACAAATAAAATGCAACAGGACAATCTCTTTCAAGATTTGAGATGAGTCAAAATAACCATTTTGAAGATAATCTGTCACGGAAGGTCAGATTTTAGAATCTGGAGGAAACTGTGTTTTCTTGTTACCAGAAAATAGGTAATTATCACAATTTTGAAGTCCTGTAGACATGTTTTCAAGACCACCTTAATATTTAATCTGGCTAAAAGCACATTTTCAAAGGAAGCTTTTCTTAAAAGGGTGTTTATTCAAACATCCAACTTCATTTAAATTACAAAATAAAAACTATGACTTCTAAAAATTCAATTTGTGTTACAATGATTAAATAGAATGAATACTGCAGAGATTGGGAATGGTTTAGGTTATTCTGGTGTTTGTAGGTTTTAACAACTCAAACCCTAGAGCAGACTGTGAAGCTTACAGAGACACTGGGTAGACAAAGAACACTGTCACCCACGTGCCCCAAACACACTGCACTGAGTGCCTGGGCCAGCACCACTGCACTCCCACTCCAGAAGTTATTTTTATTCCCAGGCAAAGAATCATTCCCTGAAAATACACAAGTTCTGAGCGAGGCAGCTGAGTGAGCAGGAAATAAAGGAAGCATTGAAGTATTTGTGTCAACACCATACAGAATAAAACACTTGGAAAGTGACAAGCAGCAGTCTATTTGTTTAGAGATAGTCTTGCTAATGCCATGATTAGCCCATTAATATCAGTCACCTGCTCTGAAGCCACTCACAAGAACGGCTACTTATTATTATTATTCATAATAATATTAATATAAGGACTTATTTTGTCTATGTACAGACTAGACTTATAACTGCTACACCTAATTTCATTTGTTATTTCCCCCTAAGTTTAAATATTTAAAATCTTGGACCTTCAGACTCATGAACATATGAGCCAAAACCCCAAGAGCAGAGCAGAACTAAACTGGAAACTTTGGGTGTTGCTGTTTGGTGATACCCATTTTGAGAGTCAGTATCTGCCCTGTCTTTAGGAGACTGAAGACATGAATTCTTTGACCAAGATCACAGGTAGTAGAGGCTAAAGCAGCACACAGCACAAGGGACAAAGCCCCCATATCCTCCAGGCTTTCCTCAAGTCTTGAGATAAAAAAAATAATAATAAAAAATGTCATGATACACAATACCACAACTTTAGCAATAATATTAATGGGAAAATATCCTTACTGAACGAGCCCATGCAAGGGACAAATAATTAACCTGAGAGTTCAAAACCATCTGTGTGCCACAGAACTGCCTAACAGTGAGATACCTGACACCGAGGTAACATTTCACACAGAAACATTTCATTCTGCTGCAGGCTGTGATGATTTTCACTGCAAGCCCAACTCCTGGAGGAGGCTCCCAGGGCAGTGCAGCAGGCAGCCGGGAGACGGCAGCAGAGCCCAGCGAGCGGCTCCTTCGGGCACATCCAGCAGTGCCAGGTGCTTTGTGCCTGTGGAATTCCAGCCAACTTAAAAATAGATGTGTTATTTTCCCTTCTGCTGACAGGACAGCCATGCACGGTTAAAACCAGAAGCTGGCTCGATTGGGAATTTTGGCTCTAAGTTCTCTGCAAACCTAAATACGAGACACGCAAGCCCCACATCCTTATCAATGGGTCATTAAGAGCTGAGCAATAAATGAAAGGTAATAAACCAGTCTGCTTTTAAGATGTACAGACATCTATTTGCACATCTGGGTAGTCAATCCAGATTTTCAAGAGATTAAAGTCCATTCTACAGGTAGGACAAAGCCCACAGGTAGGACGGGAAAGGTCTTGTCTACTATCTCCATTGTGCCAAAATCTGCCCAGCTTCTGTGGTGAAAAAAATCCCAAATGAAAATAAATACTAAACTCCTACAAAACCTCTAGCAAAAACTCAACTCCACATTATATTCAACTTGTGCTTTATGGGTTTCAGCTGCATGGTTCCTAGATTTTTTTTTTTTTTTTAATATTCCCTAAGTTGTCAATAAAAAACCCCAACAACAAAGCGTAATACTTATTGTAATAAATATTGTGGCAAATTCCTCTCTGTTATTTTCTGTATTCAGTTGAAATTACAGGCAAATTTATTGGAAGTTTTGGAAATGTGGAATAACAACAACCTGAGTCAAGGAAGTAAGCATGTTATAACTTGTTCAAAATGGAGTATTAGTGTTGAAATACAGTGACAAATCTTCTAAAAAAAAAAAAAGACATCCTTATATACTAAAAACTTTACTTTTGGAGCAACATTCAGTAGCAAAACCTTTCCTAAGCATCTTTATTTTATCACTTCAAGACACTTCAGTATAGCATTTATTTGTTTCTCTTCCATGGTAAAAAAACTAAGTAGCTACAAGCTTTAATTCTCTACTCATTTCTTTAAACTTGACATTTATGCACATTGAGTGCACCATAAGGGTAAGAACTGGATTACCTTAAGAGGAGTTGCATGTTTTAAATTATTACTATAAATGTACAGTTTTCCTAAGCATATGACCAGTCTTTTTCAGAGTTATGATTGGTTTGTGGGGTTTTCAGAAGTGAAACGTAAACAAAGGCAATTTGGATTCTTCTTCACACACTAAGCAGGACTTGAGAATTATTCTAGATTTCAGTTTGAGTTGTCTCATGCTATTGAACTGAACAGTGGGAAAAAAATTAAAAAACAATGGGAAAAGCATCAAAATTATCAATCTTGCTTTAACTTGCAGAACACAAGGTTGGAAATTCTGGCCTCACACTGCTCATATTTCAAGTTCTTTATACTCAAAAAAATTTTGCCTCCTCAGCTCATCGAGTTCAGACTTCATAAACACAAAGTGATTAACATAAATCATGGATACTACATCTGCTTGCTCAATGTTTACATTTTCCTGCCAAAATCTGACCACACAATTTAAGGATTTGCCTTGTGGGACCTTTGCTTAGGTACTACAGTATTCCACTGCTTACTGCCTGTGTAAGGAGCAACCATTTGCTCTCCCAATTCACTTTGTGATTCAGTGTTTCTATCTTTATAATATTCTGACAATAAGTTTATTTTTGTAAGTCAGGAGCAGAATTCTTCAAGTGCTCAACAGTAGCCTCATTCAGCTCCAGTAAAAAACAAGGAGCTAGTAAAGTACAGTTATACAAACGGTGAGCATAATTAGAAGCCCAACATTATTTCCATAAGAAGTTTTTCCACACAGAAAAAGCCACTCAGACATATTTTTTTGGAGTTGCCATGAGAGCCTAACAAAGATTTCTTACATTCCATTCCTCTCTCAGAAAGGACTGAGCATTTGTTTTTTAAAGTCCTATTTTCTGGGAGTCTGTCTGGTATTTACCTACCAATCCATGTCTCATTCTTAATATTCAGAGATGGAATAATACAACTAATTCAGAGGTGGAATAATACAAATAATTCAGAAAAGGTAATACAACTGATACCTACAAATGACTGCTGTTGTCCTTAGCTAAAGCTGTCCTGACACCTTTTGGCAATCTAAAAAACCGAGTCCAAATAAATCTTTATCCCCATGCACATGTCAAATTACCAAAATCTTCAGATCTCTTTTTGGTTCACTGATCACTTCCATTGAACGTATTATTTTCCAAATGGAGCTAAATACATTAATTTTTCATAAGAAGCTATTTAAAATAATGAGTTACTGAATTAGAATAGCTGAATAGGTGGGATCCTATCATCAATTTCTTTATGATACCTTCAAGGATCACATGGAGTCACTAAACTTTTTTAAAGAAAATGTAGGATGCGTGTTGAAAGCTTTAAGTATTCTTAAGTGCTCTCCAGAGAGTGTGCATAACCCACTAATTTTTCATGCCTAAAGGGTATTTTAAGTCTTTTTCACTGGTATTTTTTTTCCCTTTTTCCTATCCAGATGTGTTTGATAAGAATGGTATAGTACAAAACTAAAGCAGAATAAATCCCATGCAAAACTAGATCATTGCATTCTATGCTACTCATTTTTGTGGGTTTTTTTTTTAGTTTGGTTGAGTTTTTTGTTTGGTTTGTTTTGTTTGTTTTGTGTTATCAAAATAAGCAAACACCAAATTATTTCTCTTTCTGCACCAAAAAATGAATTAGAATAAGGACAGAAAAGGTAGAAGTACTATGGCAACACCCCCACCTCCACTTTAAGTCCTAGGAGAAACTCTACTATATGTTATTTGAAAAGAAGTATGATATCTATAAAAATCAAATGTTTCCCGAGGAAGTGGCCTAATATTTATTGCCCCTCTTTGTACAAGCACCCTCCCATTGTTTCAGCAACAGCAGATAATGATTTTGGCTGGCCTCAGGCTGACCTGTAATATTTATATGCCAAGGCATTTATCAACTTTATAAAACCCCAGCAGACATATTAGTATGTAAAAGGAAGGAGACTTCCTTATTACAAGTGTTTCTTCCTGATACTGCTTCATATCTAGGAGGAAAACAAATGGTGCCACAGTCCACCCAGACATTAAAAACAAAACAAAACCAAACCAAAAAAGAGTCTTGCTTACTCTTCACCAAGCAATCTCTTACAAAAGGTTGTGGGAAAACCACAGGGAATGAACCAAATTACCATGTCATCTCTGCTAGGGTTTTTTGGGTTTTGGGGCTGGGAGCGGGGGAAGAGAAATTTTGGTATGCCTACTATAGTTTTTTAAAACTTTATTTTTATATGGGTTCTTACCATGGAAGTTTCTGTTCTGCTGGGGTACTGAATGTACCACACTGTCAGCTTTTTTGGTTGGCAAGTTCTGTTCACTGTAAAAAAAGCATATATGTGATTACAGCAATGAAACTGTTGACAGACACCACTGGACAGCTAATCCAATTTTTTTGTAGTTATCAATATCTTAAGTAAGTGTAAACTGTTAATCAACATTCCATCTTGTTCATTTTCCTAATTTGATAATATGCTATTTATTAATTCTTTGTTCTGATAAAAAATATTATTCAAAGTTGTGATTGCCCCTTGGTATCTCATTCATAGGGATTTTCATTTCATTTTTTCCCCTCAAACTGGAATAAAACTGGAAGATCACAGCTTTTGATTGTAGATCACAACCCAAAAAGGAGAGGAAAAAAAATATCAGAGGGTTTACTAAATATTGCTCGTTTAGACAAGCAGAAAACATGCACTACTAATCCAGACAGGGAGCTGACAAACACTCTGCCAATTTCTACCTTCTACAAGAGTAAGGCAGGGAATAAGACACACGGAGGCAGAGGTTAAATTAAAAAAAGCAAACTAACCCTGTTATTGAAAGGACGGGAAAACAAGAAAAATACTGAAAGAAACATGAAAAATGGAGTTAAAAACAAAACAGTAATTTTTTCCACTTTCTGAAAGAACTTTCAAGTAATTAATTTGTATTTTTGGGGATTTATGAGACAGAGTCTGAAAGGTTAGCAGGGAACTAGTAGGTATTGCAAGCCAACTGAAATTACCAGTCATTTAAAGCACTTCTAAAGCAAGTCCCAGGAAGTCAGCTGTATTTTGATAAAATTTGTTTATTTGACAAATGTTTAAACAACAGTGTAAGCAGCTTCTTAATGAACTACACTGTTTGAAATTTATCATATTCTCCCTTACAAAATGACACATTTGAGTGCCCCATTGCCTCTTGGGTATACTTAAAAACGAGACAGTTTCAACTGTGCAAAATCACTGTATGAGGCAACCATCAAACACTGAAAATACAGCCAGGAGTTGGAGTAGCTTTATATGTGATTATGTCATTAACCAATAAAAGCCCATTGGGTTTTTGCATACTGGGATTTTGTACAGTTTGGTGGATGAAAGAGTGGGACAAAGGGCAGAAAGGTCAAGGCCTTTTCGTATCCTGGTATTTGCCGTTGTTTTTTCCTGTGAAGTAAGTTGCCATGAAAATATATGTCTGAAAATTTGCTTGGATCTAGCAAATTAGATCTGTCAAAGAGACTAGGCTTGGGTTCCCAGCTGTGCTCTTCCATTTTATGGATACAAACAAGATCTGAAAGAAGAATGAATGGGTTTTAGAAGGATCTGCATTCCACAAACAGTTTGAGATAGACAAGACTGAAAACCGCATGTGGAAGGATTATAACTTCCTGTTTCTCAGCATCACATAAATTTAAGTTGGAATGGACCTCTTCAGATCATCAAGTCCAACTAGTTTTAGTAATTTTACACTTTTCAGCAAAGATTTATTTCAGACAGGTCAATCAATTACCAAGTGATCAGTATGTATCTGAGATATCTAGGAAACTGAATTTCTGCATCATGATTGCTAACAGCATCCAAGATTCACCAGCTTCCATTCCCATCTCCTTGTGAGGGCCTGTACCAATTTTACAGCTGTGATTAATATGGACATTGTATTATTCCATTACAGATGGAAACTTACACACAGTCTAAAAAACTTCTAAGTAAAGAAGTGTATCAATTACTACAAATGAACACACCCTGCCCCTCAGCAGGGCTCAGCAGGTCTGGCTCAGTGCCTGGATAACTGGCTCAGTGCCTCCCAAAGAGAACCAGAGTGAAGGTAAATTGAACATTTAATTGCCCACACCCTTATTTCAAGGTACACTTTAGCTTTCCACATACCTGACTTCAAGTAAGTTTCAAAGCATGTTTTCCTGGGTGGTGTTGGTTTTGAAGAACACATAAAGGTTAGAACAGGTTATTTTTCCATAAAAACAACCTATGCAAGCTCTAAGAGCACTAGCATTACCTGCAGGAAGAACTTTCCTTCACATTCTTGGCATCTGTTGTATTGATTCCTTCAATAACAGGGGAGTCTGGATTTGCAGATCCGTTGCTGATATGGTCACTGCTTTCATACCCAGATTCTGTCCTCTGAATTTGCCAGTTATCACCATGGATTTTTCTCTCTGTAAATCCTTTGCTTTTTTCAGCATTCCCTTTTCCCTCAGAATCCAGTGAACTTCGACTTCCTGTATCCTGTTTTGTCTCATCTTCATATATAGTCATTAAACCCTTCTGTATTTGGTTCTCCTTTGGCCAGTGGTTAAAGCTCCGCTCTTTTTCATGCTTAGATTTACTGCTCAGGTTTGCTTTGTGCTTTGGGCTGTGCTGTTTTTTCTCAGTCTCACTGAAAATGCTGTCTACATTCAATGTCTCTCGCATTGGTTTCCAGCCTTTACTCCTGCTCCTGATACTTCCTTTGTCCCTGGAGTCTTGACTGGTGTCCGTGTCATAGCCAGTGACGCCATCGGTCCGTGTCCTTGTCACTGGTTTCTCCCCAGCAGGAAAAGGTTCTGTTTTGTTTGATCCAAGCACATGTGCAGAAAGCTTTGCCTGGTGAGATGCTTGGTTGTCATGCTTGTAGGGGCCCCTTCCCTGGCTGCCGTAGATCCGCTGATCCGCGCAGTGCCTCAGTCCGTTTCCAACTGGAGGAGACCCTGACTTAGCACTGGAACGGTCTTCCCCAGTCAAGTCTTACAAGAACAAAAAGGGAAAAAAAAAGTTCCATTACAGTTCTCGTTAATATTTCATAGAATTATTTGTGTTGGAATGGACTTGAACGATCATCAAAGTTTCAGCTGCCCTGCCACGGGCAGGGACACCTTCCACCAGCCCAGATTGCTCAGAGCCCCATCCAACCTGGCCTTGAACACTTCCAGGGTGGAAGCAGTCATTCAACTGATACTGCTTAACAGTTCTTACAGTATCTCTACAAATCCAGCATGGATTTCAGAATACTGAAAACTGGGAAAGCCTAATCTTACAGTGTGGTCTCTTAAAAGGAGAAAAAGATCTGCACAAGCAGCACTGATGCAAAAAATTATTTAATCCATTGGTTCTCTGGTTGTATTTTTAAAACGTACCTCTTTGTCTCCCAGACTCTTTCCTTGGTCCTCTGTCTGCGTCTTTCCGTAAAGATGTGAAGCTTTTCATGTCAGCAGCTTTCTGGGCACACTCTCTGGATAAGTCCTTCAGCCTGTCCTTGTGTTCGCCGTATCCCAACTTGGCTGAAAAAAATGCTTCTTGTCAAACATCATTACTCCAAAGTCATTCATCACCAGAACACACAAACATACTTATGGACAGTAAGATTTAGTTATTACTATAAGGACTATTTAAACTGACTAATGAATTATTTAACACAGATTAACAACTTGAGATTTCTTTCCAACTGTAAGATCAAGTCCATTAACATGCAGGACTACAAATAATGGTGATATCACAGGATTGCTGGGGAAAAGTGTTCCTCAAGTTGCCAGTTACCCACAGAGCCACACCTCAGCCCTAAGTCACTAATGTGCCTCTTAATCAGCAACATCACCAGAAAGCTTGATAGTGTTTGAGAAATGGAACAAGGCCTCAAGAGCCACTTTAGTTAAAGAATAACAAGAGTAATAAATATTCTGCATTTACAGCTCCCTCTGCAAAAGTTAACATTTCATGGCAGATACTCAGATATTACTTAAACATCAAATAAATCTTTGAATTACAACTGAGTCAATGATGGAATTCTTCCCTTAGAAATAATTCTAGTCCTGAGGTTAGAACCCACCTGAAACGCTACCAACTGAAATATTTCATAATAAGACATATCTGGTCTGTTTTTTTGGGGGTGCAAGTAGGAAATACATACCTGGACCTCTGCCACCACTTGCTTGAATATGGCTTCTACTGAATGCTGGATTATCTGGCTGAAGTTTTTTATTACTCCTTTGATTAGTGGAATCTACAATTCCATTCTCTTTCACATGGTCTGATTTAGCAGCAGAATGCTTTTCAAATCCTGTAAAACAACATATTTACCTTCAGAAATAGAAAGCTTCAAAATTTAAATTTCCAATATCTAAATTAATTAAAAAAAAAAAAGTGCAAGCTTTTTAATTGTGGATTCAAAAACCAGAAGAGAAACATCACCAAAACCCACACTGCATTCCAATAGATTAGGCAATAAGGTTCTGTAATATTTTATATTCTCCCATATTTAGAGTTGTAGCCTGCAGTGAAACAGGGTACTCAGTTCTTTGCTCCCTGAAGTAATCTATGTTCTGCTGCTACACATGATGTGAAGAATAGCATGTCAAATTCAATTTGCTTTTTATTTAAGTTCCTTGTAAGTTATGCTTACCATTAAATTTAAAAAGCCAGCCTGAGACAGCAGGCTGTTTCTGTACAACTTCTGTACAATTCTGTACAAATTACAGAACCAAAAGATTGGATACTTTTTCCCATTACCCATTAGTCTCAATTTGTATCCCCTTATTAACAGGTACAATGAGTATACACACTAATCTCTTTTCTTTTGAGACTCATTGGATAATGATTAACAAAAGTATTTCAGAAAAAGAGGCCAATCCATTTTTTCTCCTTTATAATCCCCATTTCAGAAATAGAGCTGATATTGTTATTAAAAAAAAATAAGATATATCTAATTACCCGGGTCTTCCCCATTTCCTCCTGCTGCCTTGCACTGAGACCAGTGAATAATCTGCTTTGGTGCATCTTCTGGAGACACAGCTGTGCCATCTGGGTTAGCATAAAATAGCAGCAATGGCTGGAAGTGACACCGAATGCACCGGGACACCACATCTTTCCATTTTGTTCCAATCTAAGAAAAAAACCAGCAAAACAAAACCCCAAAACTTCTTCAATAGTGCTGAACCCAAAAATGGAAAGAGTAATTCATTAAGCAGGAGCCTAATTCCAAATGTACATGAAGATACGACACTTTAGCACGGTGGTTCACATAAATTGTAACAAAGACAGAATGAGTATTATATGGGCTAAAAAATCAGATCATCCTTATGGATACAGCTGCCAGTATCCCCTTTTTCATTAAAAGAAGTAAAAGTTCAACAACAGACAAGTGCACAAACATTCTGAAACATTAACCATTTGTAAGGCCCAACCACGAAGCAGTGAAATCAATTCTAGCCATTTAAAAAAATTACTTACACCAAATATTTGTTAAAATAATAATAAATAGTTGTTTGACTTTCTTCAACACTGGTGTCAGAAGAACCCTCTCCAGAAAAGAAAAGATCCCAAATTTTGGTAGGAGTAAAGCCAATATTTACCTCTTTCACATTAGCATCATCAAACAGCACCCATTTGCAGCTCTTGGTGTGAAAGGCAAAGGCACAGTAATGTCGGCTCGTGTAGCAAATCATTCCCACAAGAAAAAGCTCACTGTTTTTGGCATTTTCATCTGTAACCCTATAAAACAGCTGTAAAAATGATTACGTATTTTAAAACACGTGTAAAACACAGCCTCAATTTCCTGACCTACTGCTGGCATTACACCAAAATAAAGGTATTTAATATCCTGTTGCATTATACAATTTTTCCTGAGTGTAAATACTGATTTTTGCTCTACTACATCCATTTTAACTTTTTCAGTTTTGTTTTTTTTTTATATTTGAAAGACTAAAGTATTAATGATCCAGAATAATTTCATAAATTTCAAACTGAAAATGATTTTCCTAGGTTTTCAACTTGAAAGTCTCCTAGATTAATTATTGTACTTAGGGACAAAACACTTCCAGCAGGACCTTTTCCTCTCACAGAAGCTACATCAAGCAGCACATTATAAAGAACCATAAAAGTAGGCATAAGCTTTATATAAATATAGAAAACTTCATGTAAAGTTAAGTCGTGCTTATAAAAAACACACATGAATATTTCTATTTTATATATATATATATCTATTTTATATATATATAAATATATATTTATATATTAGATATAAAAAATAAAATAAAAAGTAAAATTAAATTCTAGAAAAAGCAAAGAGTAAGTTTTAGGTCAGATACCCCTGGAAGATAAAGTTGTGTTGCCAGATTCCGCATAACCTCTTCTGTCAGATCGGAGTGTTCTGAATCCCAGACTAAACCGATGGTGACAATCTCAGGACAATTCATAAGAACACGACGAATTTTTATTTTTTGACCACAATTACTCTAGAAAAAAGGAAGCAAAAACCATAAAGGGAAGGGAAAGTGTTTAAAAACTGGAAATCCAAAGGTGAGTCACTACACAAGAAAAAACAACAGTTCAAAAAACAACTCCGCAATGTCTTTAATTCCAAAATTTAGTCATGGTGTTGGTTTCTAACAATTGAAGTATAACATTCTTCACCATAAAAACATTTTGATGAAGACAACAGCCTAACTTCTATACCCAATCACCACCTTAAAACAGAAATCTCTAACTTAATGTAATGTTTAATGTAACCATTAAACCATAAGTGTAAGAGCTTTGTTTGCTTTGACTGCTCTGAAGAAGCAACACAACACACAACCCTTCTTTTATAAGAATACTTCTAGCCTGATTTAAAATCCTAAAAAGTTCTCCCTTGGATCCCAAAGTAATGCAACATTTTTGTTTACTTACAGGACACTTTCTGTAGTCATCAGCAGTATTTGCTGCCTGCAGCAATTCTGCAAACATTTCTGGCTTGAGACGTTCATGCCTCTCCATCATTTTTTCTACTTCATTACTGCAAAAATAAATTACATAACTATGGATCTCCCTTCTAAAGAGTAACAGATCTCAATTAACTGTATTCTATGACTAAAAAGAAAACACAGTGGTAAAACAGTAGCAATACAAATTTTTTTGTCAAACCTTGCCTACATCTTGCTTTTGAAATCCAAATGCTGCTTTTTAACAGTAGCTCAAAAACATGCAACAAAAAATTACACATTAATTTTTTAACACTTAAAAGCCCTTCTCTGGGCATGCTTTGCATATGACTAGAAGGGTGTATCTAGAAAAAAAGAGTAACAAGAATAAAAGCTCTTACCACAGGGCTGTGGTGGAAATGTAACGCACAAATTCCGTAAAAGGCAACGGATCTGATGATGCTCCACAACTGCGACACACACACTACAAAAACAAAAATACTTTTGTTTTTATTTATTCAGGAAAGAGAAAACAAGGTATTTGTTAAACCAATCAAATTAAGGTCTGACCTGCTCATACAGTGTCATAGCAAACTTCTGGTGAGAAATACAGGATTTGGAAGTGCACATATCTGTTTCGCTGTTTGGCACTAAGTGGAAATGAATCCTCTCAAGGATATTTTCCTAAAAAGAAATAATATCGATGTAAACTGAACTGATGAAGTCAGAACACATTAAGAACATTACAATTTAGTACTCCAACTATGCTCCTTGACTCCAAAATACTATGGCTGCAATGAGTTTGTCCTCTGAATCAGCAAGGCCATTTTTCCCTTTTGACAAAATTACCAGAGGTAATGGGAAGAAGTGAATCTATTCAGGTAGATCAGACAGATGATTAGTTCAGGAGTCCAAATGCATTTTGAACAGATGGAGCAGTAATAAGAGTCTCCCTGTCAAGACTGCAAGACATCAAAAAGCCTCTTTCGGGAGTTCTGCACTGGATTTTCCTACGTAGGTGAAGAAACATCTAGCAGGTGGGAGTTAATTTGGGGATACTCACAAAGGATGTCCTAAGCTTAAAGTAACTGAAGCAGCAATCATATTTCCTGCCCCTCAAATCTGTGTCTGAAGGTTAATATTGCAGGTGTTTTATGGTGAACATTTTCATTGTCTAACACAGGACCTCTTAGGAAGGATTGTCTCACAATCAGGACCTCTTTACCAGAGTTCTGTGACATCTGGAGTCACCTTTACAGGCTGCAGCAGTGGCTTGTGTTTTTCAGTAAGACACTTGACTGAAGCAGAAAGTAACTACAGCAAGATCTTCAAGTATTTGCTCACTCTTGGGTGAGAAAATGGAAACCTCTTCTGCAGCAGAATTTGGCAATGAGCTGGCCAGTTGTAACACACTGTGTTTCAATAGCTGGTGATTCAACACTCCAAGGAATAGATAGATATATTCAAATAGATATATTCAAATCCATAGGTGCTTCTCCTGAGAAAGTACCCTTTCTCTCCATCAAAATATTTCTAGAAGTGACTTAGAGCTCATCATCCTCACCAACCTCCTGCTCTACCTGAGCTACAGAGTTAAGGGAGTAAAGTATGGAACAAGTGCAAGAGTACTCCAAACCGCTTATCTGACACTTTCTCCATGTCTCTGTTGCTCTAAACTGGCATAAAGAAGCTCAGCAGGATTATGTCATTTGAATCCTACCCATGACTCTGGAGCTACCAAAAACCTCTAAACAAACATAATTTTACTCAACTCTCATAAAAACACTTACAAAGCATTCTGCTGCATCATCCATGAATCCCAGCTGGAAACGCTGCTCATCCTTGAAGCTTTCCGCGAGGGCGTGTCTCATGTTATCCGACGGGAGGGCTTTTTCTCGGCTGTGTTGGAACTGTGAAAAGATTGCCTAGGAAGAAATGCAGTGATTACTTAGCTTCATTAGCTTGGCTAGACACTGTGGTTCTACACAGATACATGGTTTCTTGCATAAATGTGTGAAATATTTATATTTAGAATGTTTATAGACCCACATAACTTCCAAAATTACTGTTTTCTCTTCCAGTTACTGTGTTTGTATTCTGCTACTGATTCCTCTACAAGAAGTTATGGTACCAAACTAAACACTGAACCTGTAGAACAACAACATAAAAAATACAAAACTAACAGTGATTGACTTGAGCTCCCTGAGGCAACACAGGCCCTGTTTTGTAATTATACAGCTTTTTTAATTTGGCCCCTGGAACAGCAGTTCATCCATATGTATCTCATGTCTACAGATAGTGTGTATTTCTTAGGGCATAATGTAATACCACTCATGATTCACTAAATTATGTAGTATTTACTGTTTAGGAGGGCAGTATATCTTTATTAAAATTATGGATATGCAAAACCTCCCATCAATTAGATAGAATGCCAATAATCCTTGCTATGAAATTAGCTCAGTGCTGAACCAGCGCACAGAATACAAGAGAAAAGGTCAATATCCTCAGTTCTGGAACATGATAATAAATTGCACTTGGTTTTTAATTCATTTCCCAGAAGAGACAGTTGGCTGCTACTTTTCTTTTTGGCAGAGACAGCCCTCCAAGTGAGCTCATCATTTAGCTAGTAAAGGAGGTTGATTCTGAAAGAACTGAAAGTTAAAAGCTATTAAATGAATTACAGATTTGCAGATATTTAAAGGCGTATTCCCCCGTCAAGAATTCTAAGCCAAGCTTTAAGGAGAACTGAAGAGACTAAAGACAAAGCAAGTCAGGAGAAGTCATGTAAACTATAAATAAGGGTATGCATTCTTTACATAGGTTTCCTATGATTAAAATCTGTTGGCTAGAAGGCCAAAGAAACAAAAAAAACAAAGTTTCACTGCTAACAAAAAGTGTTGCTTTAACCATGACGCAGTGCAGGGTGTCTCTCGAGCATTTAATCTTCCCTCTCAAAACTAAAAGCAGGGACTACTGACAACAATTACAGACACTGTACCCATGCAAACATTCAAAATGAAGTTTTTAACAGATCTGTTTTGAAAACATTTGTCACTTCCCATTTTGACTGCTAGGTCATATATTTGGTATGCAACATAGCTTTATATGTCCAGTAAAAAAAAACCCAAACATCCAGTAGAGATCAGCAGGTGTGCAGATAGGTATGCTCAGTTTAGTGGCCTGCATAGTCCAAGTCCCAGAATTTATTGCCTGTGCTTTTAGTTTATAGGAGAGGCTGACAGAGATAAATTATCCTTCACTGTTTAACAGGTAAGAAGAGTTAAAATATCCCAAGACCACAAAAAAAAAAAATCCAACCAAAAAATCCACCCAAGTCACAAACAAGCTACTGTTTATCCTCATGCAGTGTATCTATTGCATGGAAATTCAAATGAACAAAATTCTGAACGCAGAACAAACAGAATTACTCAACCAGTATCTTAAAGAGCCAAGAAAGCAAAACCAGTAGTGTGCAGAACAGCTGGGGACAGATATTTCCAAACAAATTGACTTCTCTTTTTTGAGGTCAGTACATAGGCCATGGAGTTAAATATCACAACTACACTGTTAAAAAAATAACTTATCCCATTTTAACCAACCTCAGACCCCTGCAAAATATCTTCTTTAAATACAAAAAAAATATTTCTCCTACAAACATCTGTTAAAAATGTCCTTAAAACTAAATTGCTTCTTTACACAAGAATTACTTGGTCATATTCAGAGATAGGTATGATACAGACACAAATTTTGAAACTATTTATTTTTCCCTTATTTTGAAATATGTTTTTTTCCCAGATTTTTTTATCTACCTTTAAAGCACAAAATATGCAGGCATCTCCTTGACACACGTGTCCAGTTAAACCTCTTAAACTTCGTCTAAATATGTCAAGTTGCCATAATACCTGTAAAAATAAAGAGAAAATAAGTAATCTGTTCTGAAGGCTCTTAGTTTAACACAATTTACATAAGATTTTATTTATTTCTTTTCTTTCACATAACATACAACTCAAGTACCAATATTGCTGTAGGAAATGTGGGGGTTTTTCCATTAAGTTTGGTAAATTACAGAGATAGAAATTAAAGTTTCACATTCAGGACTTAAAATTTAGATCTGTCTTCGAAATTTTTTGAAACAATGTATTTTGGAGAAAGATCTGAAGTACTCTGGAGAAAACAAGCAGCAATCTAAACTCTGTGCATAGATTGTAGCAGTTTTCTTAAAGCTCTACGTAAGAGTTAAGTTCTATATTATATCCTTATGGTCTCTTATCAAAATGATTGCAGCAATACATTTGTTTTTCCACAGATCAAAATAATCCTGGTGCTTACACAGGTATCTTTCTACCTCTTATTTGTGTAAATACCCTACAAAAAGGTAATAGCTTGGATACACCACAGAGCTCAATATCTAATGTCTTGGGTACACATGAAGTGAAGCAGTTCAGAAAGTTGTCCATTAAAAAAAATAAAAATAAAACCCCTAAAAAATGAGTTGTCCAGAGGCACAGTAAGACAACAGCTGCAAATCCAGGGAGAAAAATATATCCTATCTATAACTGTAAAAGCTAAAATGAAATAGGATGCACTGGAGACTGCAAGTCCAAAGTTCAAGTCTGAAGTGTGAGCAGAGGTTAAAAGAAAAGAAAGGAACACATTCCTCCTTGTAAAAGGGCAGTCACCAACCATCTGCCACTGTTTGATGAACAGCACTGGGTTGTGAAGTTGTAGGATTGTCTGAAACTAGAACTAAAAAATACTCATTTTAGGGCATCTAAGTGAAAAGAGTAGAATTGCAAGAGAATATAGGTCATGCTGCTCCCATTGGATACAAAACAGCAAATGCTCTACTGAAACTACAGTATAATTTTATTTTAAACACATATAAATACCATACACACCACATAGCTATACCTCTCATATCTCCTAGGTTTAAATCCACGCCAGTTTTAATTCTTCCAACTTTCAGACACTCTATGCATCTATTAAACCCACTGCCAGTTTGACAAATAATTCTGTACAATTTAAAAATTAAATTAAATTCAGATCCAAAATCTGAGCATTACAAGAAGTACCTTGTTATAAAGAGAACTCCAAGTCATATTTCTTTGCTACCAAGTGTATCTCCTACTCTAATTCCCCAAATCTTTCCTAAGATTAGAATCAAAGCTCTCATTATATGTGCATATTCTGATATTCCCCAGTATCACTGGCTCGTTTGCTAATTCTGAGAAAATGAGATTATAATAAAAATAATATCCTACTCAATACAAGTAGTAATGGTTGCCCCATATAAAAAAAGTGCTGTGTAAATTTTGGAAGTAAATTTTGCTACGTTTGACATGAACATTAGTTTTAAAATTCAAGCAGAAAGTTTTAAAGTTTTAACTCCTATGTTTTCAGATACAAAAGGAAAGGTTTTCAGACATTCTCGACATATGCAAATAAAATTTTGTGCAAAATAAAGTATTAATACTCTCAATTCTTCACAGTTAAATGCTGAATAAAATCAGCTTCATACAGTGTCTTAGTCCTACAATTGCCATTTTTGTTTCCCACACACACACTTGGGAAAGTCTATTCAAAAAATGTTCAATAGATGAAGTTTTTTCTTACCTGAACAGCACTATTAAGAAAGCAGCTGTTTTGTCCAGGTTCATTTAATAAGCCTTTAGTAGGGGCCAGGGACAGGATACTTCCAGGCTGATAAACTTTTCCAAGGTTACCCCCAGGTTTTCTTAGGAATTTCACCCATGCCATTATTTTTTAGAGTTTATAATCACGATGTTCACGCTTAAATATTTAAGGATATGATGGGTGCAAGGCAAAGAAGGTGGTTCTACCATAAAGTCATGGCATTCCATTCAACTCTGTGCAGCAGTAACCATCCATGGGCTAAAGTCCATTTTCCATGAGCAGCTGTGAGCCATCCTTCAGGATCAGTCCCCCAGTAAAAAATACAGATGAAGAAAGTTTTTAACCCTCAGGCTTAAAAACATAAATAAATAAAGGTGTCCAGTTAAGGTTAAAACATGTTAAAAGTCATTAGAATAAAAGTTCTTGTTAAGCAAGTTGAACAGTAACTGACTTCTTCCAGGTATATCAATAAAGTATTACCATAAATCATTAGTTGGTTTATATTGAAAGTTTATATGTCTATATCACAGAACTGGAAAGTTCTTGTCAGGTGTTATACTCCAGTTCTCTCATTTTCTTCCATCTTCTTTTTACTTCTAACTGTAAACCCTGAAATATATTCTAGTTTAGAAGACTCCATGTTTATTTCATGCTCTTTCCAATGAACCTGAAATAAGAAAAAACCAGAAATTATTAAAAAAAACAAACAAACAAAAAAACAAACAAAAAAAATGTTAAAGAGCTTCTAAATTAGGAAAGAGATCATGGCTAAAACAACCTCTAAACAGAAAGGCAAGATGAAATAGCCAGGAAAGAGGAGAAGAAATCACCACCTTAAAATTGTTTTTAAGGCATAAAAATGAAGTTATTTTATCTAGCATAATTTATTATCTTCTAATTTCTTTCACATCTCTGAAGATCAAAAAAATTGCTGTAAAAGTTCTCCTAATAACCAGCAACAGCTTATAAAAAGATAATACATGAGTTAGTCAATCTTTGAATCTTCAAGCTAACAAAAACATCACCAAGAAATAAATCTTATTATTCAACACTCAAAAAACTAAGCTGGTTTTGATTTCAATTTTATGGATGGATTGTCAGCTAGTACTCAGCTTTCAAAAGTTTGTACTGCCTACTAAACACTACATAAATGTGTCATTAACCTGGCTGCATTCTCAAAGCAACCAGAACAACAGTGCTAACAGCAATGCAAGACCATTCTGGTTGCTGCCTCAGTAACCCATTCCAAGATATTCAAATTCCAGCAAAAATTGGTTGCTTCTCCAATTCTTGAAGGAGCATGTTGAAGGTTAAATGAGTCCATTTTCAGAACAACCCCACAACCACATGTAAAGCCCAAGCTGTGATCCTCTCACAACAATGGATTATTCTGTCGGTTTGGCATTAATACATCACCCACACAAACATTTGAAGGAACAGCTCAGAACAGAATAAATTTAAATAAACCAATACAACTGGGACTGCATATGTGGGAAAGAAAGAAGGAAAAAAAAAATCAAAAGGGTGACATTTTAAAACCTGCAGCTTCTCACTACAGTTTTTTCCACTGTGTAAACTTACCAAAATTAATGAGGAGCATTAAAAAACAAAAATGAAATGTGTAGTTGGAATACTGTATAAACTGTAGGAGAACTTAGCTCAGCTCAGAACAAGCAACACCACATTCACACAAAACCATTCTACAGCTCTCTAATAATGTACAGCTGGGATATGTGGCTTTCAAAAATACCCGCAGGATGTCTTGCAACCCTAAAACTATTCCCCTCTATTTAAGAGA
Organism: Cyanistes caeruleus; assembly: GCF_971803275.1. Classification (NCBI taxonomy): domain Eukaryota; kingdom Metazoa; phylum Chordata; class Aves; order Passeriformes; family Paridae; genus Cyanistes; species Cyanistes caeruleus. The sequence continues at coordinate 79,202,372 of NC_141705.1, forward strand.
AACATTGGTACTTGCTTGTATTTAAAAATAAAATCAATAAATGGAACCTAACCAAAAATCTCTTTTGCCCCATGAATAATCGGATGAGTTCTGTTTGTTTACTGATGTTACTGTATCTCACCCGTAAGTAATTTGATTTAATAATACTGGAGATAGTAAGTGTGATTTGTGGCAGCGCTGAGCGAGGAGTCTGAAATCAAGCTGGAAACTGACCTTGACAGAACATCATGTAACAATTTTGTTTTCTTTATGTTCACTTCAGTTAACTCAGAAAGAAGATAGGAAAAGAAAATGTAGCTGGAAATGTGTATCAGCTTCAGATCTTCTCAGAAATACACACACTGTTTTGGAAACAAGAGTTTTCTGGAACAATTTAGGATAATGACGAAGAGCATTCATTTACTAAGACCTTACAGGAAGTAATTTTCTCTTGCATTTCAGGAATGCCCTGCAACTAACACTGCACGCACCAAGCACTGAGCTGTTGGGCTGGCTCTTAGTTAAAGTTATAATGATTCACTGCAAGAATTTAATGAAAAATTAAATGGATTAGCTCTGTGTTACTGTCCCATTGCATTAAAATGCTTCCTGCTGAATTCCACATCCACAAAGCTGCGAATACAAAATTCTGTCTATCACACAATCATATTCTAATAAATTGCAGAACACATTAATTGCAGTTTTCATATGTAGAAGTTCCACTGCAAATTTTTTCTCCACTGCCTCGAATACTAAGGTACGTGGCTCCTCATTCATAAGGAAGAGAGGCACGGTAGATTAGCCTTCCAATGGTGCCAGAAGCAATGGCATTAATTTGTCATCAGACTCTCCATAAGATGAAAAAGCCTATAGTGGCATCTTGTTCTGAAATTTGCACTGGACAAATATCTCAGTTTTGATTTGAAAAAGAACCAAAAAACCAACAAGAATATTATTCATCTGCTGACAAGCCTACCCCCATCACAGATGGCTCCATAAATGAGAGAAGTGATGCTGCTAAGCAGTTTTGGTTGCTTCACCTATCACGAGTCTGAGTGAACTTTTAGGTGACTGCGACTTGGACCAGACTCCCATAACCTAAATTCAGCAGTCAATAGCACTATAATTAGGACCTGAAGACTTCTTCCTTGTCTGTGGTAAGCCAGTGTTGCTGAGGGCACTGTAGCATTATTAACCTCTGGGGTTTACCAGAACTTTTTAAGCTCTTGGCTTGCCAAAGGTGTGAGTGACAGAATATAGACCGTCAGTCAGCCATGGATGCCCCATCCCTGGCAGTGCTCAAAGGCAAGTTGGATCAGGCTCTGAGCAACTTGATCTACTGAAAGGTGTCCCTGCCCATGGCAGGGGGTTTGGAACACAATCATCTTTAAGGTCCCTTCCAACCCAAACCATTCTGTGATTGAACCATAGTGAGTCTTCAGTAAGGGCAATATTTCAGGAAAAGAGTTATTTCACACAGTGTTACTGACATGCTACAGATTTTTAGCAGCTGAGAATTAGGGAATACTCTTGCCCTTCAAACTACATGAATTGATTGTGGACAACTGTTCTCAACCAAAGACACTAAACAAGGGCTATAAGCTCTCAAACCAACGTCTATTTACCAGCCTAACTCCTTTGACCTTGTCCAGTTTCAGTCACTGTTTTTCAGTCACAGGTGATCTCATCAAGCACCTGGCTACCCTTAGCTGTGCAGCCTCACAGGACAAAACACATTCCTGTCAAAAATTCCTGGCACTTGCCTTCACAGCTTCCAGAACAACAAATCCACTTGTCAGCAGAACCTCACGTTATCACCTTGCTTGGTTGGTACACCCCAGCACGTAGCTGTGGCTGGCACAGACTCTTTAGTTTAAGAAGCAGTGTCACTAAAGAAGCTTAGAAATCAGTGCAGCTGATATTTTGCCTAAACAATCACTTTCTACAAGCACATTTGGGTTTAAGAATCTCTGATATCCATCGAGATAAAAGTGAAGAGATAAACAGTTGGCTATGTTAACACTGGAACTACCAATGCCTGGTATTATCAGGGCTCCTGATAATTTTCTGCCTCATGGCCAAGTTCTCCCAGTTTTCTCCCTAGCTGGGGCATAAGCCAATTCTGCTCCTCACATCATCTTACAAGGTCTCTCTCTTCCAGCCAGCTGCCTCTTTTCATGCACTTTCTAAGTACATAATCATCTTTGAGTCTTCTATCCCTTCTGTCAAATTGAGTGGAAACCTGCCAACAAGTTCAAAAGTTGTTGACCGTTTCTATCCCTGAAATTTGGCTGAAGAATAGTTACTTACATCTTCTCGCCTTCACTTTGCGACTGTTCTCAGGGTGTTGCACAAATTACTAATGGCAAACCTTTTCTCATGCCCTGTTCTGGGGTTACTTTTAAGCCACACAGCATTTTGCTTCTGCTTGCAGTTCATGCCTCTGAGCTGAGCCTGGCAACCCCACCCAACAGTCTGACAGCTCTGGGAAATCAATTTCTATCTGATGTAACTTAGGAATTTAAACACAAGACAACAAAAATTGTGAAGGAAGAGTGATGAAATGTATTATGAGGGAATAAAGTTATCATGGGAAGCCACTAAAATTCTCTGCAATGAGCTAATATTATTAGGACTGGGGTTACTGTCTCCTCCTTAACAGAATGAAATCCATCAAAAATTCAACAACTTGCAAATGCAAGAATTCAAGTGTTTTTCTCAGATCAAAAGGTTGACATTTAAAATTGCCAAATTTTGTGAACAGAACGAAAATATGATTTGCATTGTGACAGTACTGCAGGTTGTAAGGATTTTTTCCTACATTTTAAAAAAGAAATAAACAGTGAAGCTGCTTTTAAAATGTAGAAAAAGTCCAAACTTTGAAAGGAATAATCTCTTACACCCACCTCAATGAGGCTGAATCATAATTTTTTTGGCACCTGCACAGATCCTGTCCCCTTTGACCTGTAGCCCCCCTGTTAAATATATTTGTCAACCCATCTCATGCACCATAAGATACATGTAATGCTTTTAGTAGCCACCAGTCTTTGTCTTTGGAAATTATATTATTCACTTCAGAAGTTGCCACAGAAATATGCTTACAGGAATGCAAATTCTCACTATTTTAAACATCAGAGAGGGAGAAAAACTTGATTAATAGCTGACTTGCAACAGATATAAGAAGAAACAGAACAATGCTACAAGAAAAGGCCAGTGCCAGGATATTACCACTGACTGGAATTGGTCTGACACATTCTTTCTCCTTGTCACTGACTCAACAAGTCCCCAAGACACTGAAGGGGTATTTGATGATATCTCCTCTAGAAATTCTTCCAAACAATCCCTGTAGATTTTCAACCCAGACTTTTTCTTTTTTCAAGATCTCTATTGTGTCTTCTCGAGCCCTTGCCTATTTAGCTGTCCCTCCTATGCCAAACCACTGCTCCTGCAGTCACACGTTTCTGCACCCTTCCAGGATGGAGAACCAGAAGTGTAGATGCTATCCCAGATGGCTTTTGTATAACTGTACAATTTTTTGCTTTAAGCTGTTCCAATAAAAACTTTCCTGTTTGCATCAAAACCAAAACAACAGGTTCACAGCTCAGCCTCCCTCATCTGTTGCAAGGAGAAACCGACTTTAGAAATAGCTACAATGGGAACTGTGAGTAAAGATCTTGGAGAACACAAATTCCCAGCCCATGACATGGGCCAGCATTTACAGTGAATCATCACATAGACACTACGGAGAAGATTTTTGTTTCTCAGTCTTCCTACTGCTTTTCATGTGATTATTCAAAGACTACAATGTACTCTTTCCCCGAGCCTAAGATAGAATGTATCTTTACAGCCATACTCACACTTGCCTTTTTATCTCAGATTAATTGCCCCGGCCTTTCAGTTGTTTGATCTGTGAAGATGTTTGATCATTAACAGGTATACAAAATACTGAGTTCTGCTCTTCCTCAAAAAGATGCTTTCTTAAGTTACCAGGAAAAAAAAAATGACTAAACTGAGTTACAAGGAATGGTAATGAGAGCATCATCTTTAAACCCACACGTATTTTATAGGCTTGACAAAAAAAAAAAAAACAACGAGTTTGAATCACTATACCTCATATTTCTACATTAACATATCCTGTACAAACCTTCCAACAAACATTTCACTCAGTCTATCCATCTAAAATCCTGTTCCTACCTCAACCCATCATCACTTAACCCGGCCCAAACTCCAACTCGTTTCTTCCCAAACCATGAAGTTTGTGAAGAGTTCTGTGAATGGGTTTTGCTTCCACCACTACATCCCTCAATGACTAAACCATTTTACCCTCTCAAGAAGCATAAACGAAGGAATAACCAAGGAGAGTGCCAATACCCTGACACCCTCCAGGGTCGCACATCCAAATAATTTTGTCAGTAGCACAGCGTGCATACTGTATGGCCAAAAAAAGATTCTGCACTATCAAAGCTTGATATGAAAGTCAAGTGCCTATTTTTTGTGTTTTTACTGTCAACATCTCACTGGTCAAGAATAATAATTTTTTATGCAAGTAACTTGATACTTAAGAAAAATAACCAGTATCTCTTACTTTGCAACAATTTGTTAGGGGAAGAAAGGATTATTTACCCTTTGACAAGACTAATTTATAGTCAGATTATAACGTGAGGTCTCACTTTTTTGACACAAAAAAAGCACCCTTTCATCCTATAAGAAAAGAGCAGGTAATCATAAAATCATCAAGGGATTTTCCATTGCCTTGGGGTGGAAGGGGATACTGCATCATCAATCAGGCACGATGCTGTTTGCACGATTAAGTTGTTGTTCTTAAAACAATCCTAGTAGCTTCAAAGTTAAGAAAGCTTAAGTGGTTTGGTGTTTTGGATAGGGGGCTGCATGAGCAAAATAAAGCACTAAGTAAAGATACGTAAAACTCGCACTTGTTCTGGGAAGGGAAAAACGCACGTCGAGGGAACAAGTCACAGTTCCTCTGAAAAGCCGATTTTAAAATATTTGCATTGGAAATCAAAGGAAGGGATATAGGTAAACTTAGAGCAGATGCTAAGCAGGTGATTTGCGTACATTTGCATACATCTACCCACACGCCTCCGAAACTCCATCTGCACGAGAACACACAGCAAACAACCCTGCCTCCAAAACGCTGCAAAAACTGATTAAATTTCAAACAGCTCCAACACTACCTGTACCGGCATTTCCTGTTCCAGACGGACAGCCAGACAGCCTCTGGAAACACTCCTGAAGAACTCGCTGCTGGGCATGTGACCGCCGCCTTGAACATTGACCGCGCTCCGCCGCTCGCTCGCAGCCCGCGGGGTCCCCGCTCCGGCCCCTCCGCTCACACAGGGCGCGGGGGCAGCGCCGGCCGCGGCCCCGCAGCTGCCGCTGACCCCCACCCACGCAGCCCCGGCAGGGATTGAACCCCGGCCGCCCCTCCGGCCGGCAGGACGCGGCGGTCCCGTCCCTCCTCGGCACTCCGCGCTCCGTCCCCACCTCGGCACCCGCGGCCGCAACCGCGCTCGACCCCTGGCCCAAGCCGACCCTTGCCCACTGCGGTTTAGCCCTGCCCGAGCCGCGGCTCAGCCCCTATCCCAGCCCCGGCTCAGTCCCCCCGGCTCACCGGCGGCTCCTCGCGCAGCTCCTCTCCCGCCCCCTCTCGGCGGCGACTCCGGGCGCGGCCCCGCCCTCACGGCAACTTTTGCTTCCCCCCCGCTTCCCGCTCCTCCTTCGCGCTCCCCTCCCCGGCCCGGCGCCGCCGCGCCTGCGCAGTGGGGAGGCAGCCGGGACGCTTTCCCCGAGCGGTATCCCGGATATTCCCGAGCCGGGAGAGGGAGGGAGGGAGAGGGGAGAAGCGATTGGAGGCGTTGGCCGCGCCCTCGGCCGGCGCGCGTGCGCGGTGCGGGCGCGGGAAGGCGCGCGAGGCCGGGGGGCGCCTGAGGGGCCGCGATGGCGCCTGAGGCGATGGGGCTGGAGCGGGAGCCGGGCTCGGATCCCCGCGTCCTGCCCAAGGCGCAGGGGGAGCCGCGGCGAGGTAAGAGGCCCTGGCAACCCCGCTCCTCCCTCCCCGCCTGGTCACGGCTGGAGGGCGCAGCGGGCGCCCCTGGGGCGCTCAGCTTTGGAGTTTTAGAGCCCGTTAAAATGAGCGCGGCGACGCTTGTTTTTTCCAGCAATTGTTTTCCAGTTCTCGCTGCAGGATATCTGGCTGTGCGCGTTGGCTTTCCTTGAGATGCCCGTGGAGTAGCACTGGCATCGAGCGACTTGTGAGCCGCACCCCACGCGAGTGTACATCCACCTCAGAGTCGAGTTTGGCTTCCATGAGGCCCAGAAAGATCCTGTGTGATTAGTAGTTTATCCATCACCTGCCTCAAAGTCACTGCCCCAAAGTTGTGTTCCCTCTGATTTTTATCTGGTCTATTATGTTGGCCAGGGAGTGGTGTTTCCTTTTGTTATTTGAGATAGGAATTCCGTATCCACAAGTGCTCATGTTTCTAGTTGTTCAAGTACCTTTTATATTCCACTGCTATGATCTTTTTCTTGGATAAACACGTAGATTTCACTAACACGTTTCATTTCTAGATTAGCAATGATATTTTAGGTGCTACCACACCCAACATCGATCCTTGGCACATGCAGATGGATACAACTTGTATTTTCTCTCTTCCAATTGCCTTTCTGATAGCCCTCTAGGAATGGAAAAGTGCATCTGTGCCTGAGAGCATGTCAAATTTTCCAACAGCATCTTCTGCAACAGTAAATAAAATAATCTCCTTGTAAAGTTCCCTTTCTGCATCTAGTTTAGGTCATCCAGATTGCAAAATGACTGTATGGAATACAAGGCACTGTCAAATCAGCTCGCTGCGTTAAATACATTTTTGTTGTTCTTGTATCCATGTTTTTAAATGGATACAGTTTCCCCAGACTACTTTTTGCTACAGTTTCTTCCATTATATTGCAAGTGTAAAACACCCACTAGCAAAGCCATTTTAGCAGGTTCACCCTCCTAAGTTTTTCAGCAGCTTTTTGATTTGGTGTTTCTTTGGGAAGATTTCCATTAAATTTTCCAGACTTCTGTCTTACACATCTAGAGACAGCTAGATCAATAGATAGGTAGCCACATTTTTCAGTGATTTGTGGAGTCTTCCACAAATGTCTTCCACAAAAAAAATGAAGATGATGCAATCTTCACAAATTGGAATTACTTACTACGGGATTTGTAGAAAATGTTTTTTTCTTGAGGCATTAAGATGTTTTAACCAGATGCTTTTTAATTTTTTAACAGATACCACATTAGCTTGTCTTTTGTTTTCTAAATTTGTGATTTGTTTAAAGGGAATTGAATATCTGATCCATTGTTCTAAGATTCATAAAGTATCCTGGCACTACTTTGTTGTGTAGTTCTTTCTTAGCTGTTTCTTGAGAGGTTCTCACTAGAGATTTAAGAGTTAAAACCTGTTTAACGTCAGTGTGTTAACCTGGCAATTAAAAATCCAATTTTCTGTCCATGCATCTTGTTATTCTACACTTACAAAATGCATTCTGCTTATTGTTTTGGGTAGTGTCAGTTCAGTCCTTGATCCCTGCTTTACTTCTTTGCAAAGCCAGTCAAGCAAAGGCATCTGTGTCCCCCAAAGTGGGATTATGACCTCATTCTGATTATGACCTCATTTTGATATTTTTGCTTTCCCTGAACTCTGCTTTTCGTGTTTGCCTCTGCCCTTTCTTCAGCACGGATTTGTTTTTCACCACTAATCTTTACAAGTCCCTTAGGATTTATATTGGTTTCTTCTGTTCCTTTTTTTTTTCCTCTGGGAGTAAGCATAGTCTGTGAGCTTTAATTATAGTATATTTTAAGATTCTCTAGCAGTGAATCTTAGCAGAGCCTTCCACACACAGTTCAGGCAGAGAGTGACACAGGTGCAGCACAGGAAGCCCTAAATGAGGTAGCAGAAGAATTTTAAAATTAGAATAAATGGTGCACATACAAAACAATGCTACCAGGGCAGATGATTTCCTGCTGCTGTTTGTGGCAGTGCAGCATATGTGCCAGGCATGGTGCAGAAGAATGTTTCTGTGGGTTTATGAGTACACTTTGGTATTATTAGTAAGGAGATTTTTACATTGGAGAGTTGATGGAGAGCTGAAGAGGTGCTGAACTTGGAGGAGAGGGGTTGAAGGAGTTCAGGATGTGACACAAAACACCAAGCTGGGAGGGAAAGGAGGCAGAACTTATCCAGATCCTGAAGCACATCCAGGGCTTTGGGGGTCCTTTGCACATGTCCATTCCAGGGTAAAACACATTTATGGATAGCTACATGCCAAAAGAAAAGTCTTAACATAGGAGACATCAAAATGTTCCAAGGTAATTGCATTAAATATTTTTCCTCAATGCTGCAGGTGTCACACATTGTTTTCATCAATGACTGAGCTACAAATCTGTGTTTTACAGATGCACACAAGGATTTATTTTGGTGTTACAATTTTCCTATTCCCGGGTCATCTCTAATCTTGTTGCCAATGGCTGTTCTGTAAATAAATTCTGACTTCTTCCTCTGAAATAATTATATTGTGTCTTTTCATATATATATATATGCATTTTGTAATGAACATTTTCATACCTGTAGCTCTACTGGAGCACCTGTTCTCTAATTTCTTTCATATTTCTTCTTAATGCTTGGAACATGTTTGCAACAACCTTTTAAATCAACTGCGATCCTCTTCAGGTTCAAATGTTTCATAAAAAAATTATGCCTCCTCAAATTCTTGGAGGGGTAGAATACTAAAATTTGGAGGGTTTTTTGAAAAATAGTTAAGCAATGAGTTTATTGAGTCATTGATTTTGTCATGGTCACTCTTCTGCATGGATATTTCTCCTTCTTCATGAGCTGTTAATCATGTGAAATCAACTTCGTGTACTTATCAGGGGCTGTGTCTGTACTTACTGGAGTATTTTGCAAAAAGTAAACTAGGAAATTATGTGTAAAGTCTGAGGCAGAAAATTCCACAAGCCCATGCAGGATTTATGGAGTGCTTTGTTAGTTACAGCTCTCTTTTTAAGTGTTTTCACTGCATTTAGTTCAGCACCACACATCACACTGCCTGTTATGGTCAAGTCTGTTTTACTGGCCATGAACAATTTTTGTGTGATCAAGTACCATTTAGGATTGACTTTAAGACACTTAAGAGATAATGCCATTTTAATTGAAAAACTTGTTTCATTCCAGTGGATGGAAACTGCCATCATGTAGATGTGAAGTAATTACTGAGCTCTGAAGAGAGTGTTTGAGGCTGGCTACTCTCCTCAAGAGAAAAAAGGATAAAGAGAATGATTCTCATAGAAGAAAATGTAATTTGAAAGATACCAGGGACACTGGGCTCTATTCTGCATAAGCTGTAGCAGGATAAAGTTTCATAAGATAAGGGTTCAGGTTATGTGATTTTTCCAAGTTCTCTAAGCCTTTGGGGTATTGTCAGATCATGTGTTTAAAAAGTTTTGGAGAGGAGAAATAAATCTTTGCAATTCCAATATGTTCTTGCAGTTGCTTGTCTCCAGGAGCAGTGCTTTTCAACTGAGTGATTTGCTCAGTGCTGTGCATAATCCTGCAAGACTTAAGGAAAACACCCTGGCAGGATGGAGTGCCATAAAGCTGGAGAAGAACTAGAGAAAAGGTAAACAGCATTTTTAATTATTTGTGGCATCAAATAGCAATCATATGCATTTGCCATGGGCTCTGAAGGGAAGCCCCAACAGCACTTTAGCCCAAGTTCTCTAGGCTGTATGCTCAGCTGTATTGCCACAAAAGGATCCATAATAAGAGCAAAACAAATGAAAAATATACCTTCAACTTGCAGTAAGCTACATGAGGATGTGTTTTCATAGGGGGAACTTTACCTAACTCCATTCCAGTGCTCAAATCTTCCCTACCATGAACACCTTATTCCCATAACCTTTCTTTTAAACACACTCTAGCAGTGCTTTCCTCATGTAGTCTGTAGCAAGCAGTCACATGAAGCTTACTCATCCGATTGATCTCATTCCCACATCCTGCACAGAGCCTAAAATTTATGCATGTAAATTGAGGACATAAGAAGACATGAATGAAAGAAGGAGAAAATGGATCTTGTCTGAAAAAAGACATCACTGGCTTTTTTCTTCTTAAAAGCTCCAAGTGAAGCTTCAGAAGCAATGAGAGAGTGTTAAGTGGTGGTTCATTTTAGCTAAGTTTAAAAAAAACTGCCTAGCATTTCTGGTCAAGTTTGATCTTTTTCCTCCTCCTCTCAGTTAGCTGTGGACACTTTCATAGAGCACAGCCACCTTTTTTAGACTTTTCTTCCTGTAGGTGAAGGAATAAACACAAGATATTTTACTCTTATTTGTTGAACATTAGCCTGACCATACAATTTTTCCTGGTAGCTTTCAAGGGCTACGATGTTCAGTGGGGTGGCAAAAGCAATTTCATTGAAGTCCTCTAGAATTTCACCCTGAGAAAAAGAAACATTGGTTTGCATTCTTCTCCAGACTTTTTTGATGATAATGGGCCTGGAACAAGGTCTCTGTGTTCTTGATTTTTTTTTCATTCTTTAGGAACAAGGAAAAGGGTGGGGGTTGCATAAGTCTTGCATCAGAATATTTTTCCTCTTGGATAATCCAATTTCCAGTCCAATAATCTACTTCTGTGAAACAACAATGCAATTGAAATCCTTTCCTATTTTAGGCTATTCTGTTTTTAAAGTTAGTTGCTGGAACAGTTGAAGTATAAGAAAATTCTGTGCATGCTGTGTACCTCTGACAGCTGTTTAAAATTGTGTCCTCAACTGGATGCTCTTGAAAAAATAAAGTTTTTATGATGATCTTTGTTAGTGTTGCATCAGTCTTCAAGAATCCTTTCAAGTTTCCAGGTCTCATTTATTGCTTCCTCCTAGCATATAAACCAATAAGAATGGATGTCTGCAACAGAAAAAGAAAAGAGACATCTGATTCATACAGACAACTCCTGTGGTTGAATTGAACTTTCAGGGTGAAACCCAACATGAATTAAAATTAAAACAAAATAGAAGAATTTAGGGAGTATAAAATTAGGAGTAATATAGTGGCAGACATTACAAAATATAACATACAAAATATATGTTCTGTCTCATTAAAAATAAAAAATACATTAAGTTCTTCAGATGATAGAATGCAAAAAATGTTTTGTATTTTGTCCTGGGTGAGAAACTGAGCATTATTTGATTTAAAATCCATTAGCTGGATTCCTCATGCACCTCAGTCTTTACCCAAGTAAAATATAACAGGGTTAAAATACAGTATGTAAAGATTATAGTGACTTCTTAGGGAAAAAAATGTAGAAGTAAATAGGACAAAACATTTCTTTTTTTGCCTTAGACAGACCATGCCAGACTTACCTACTTTCTCTCTGTGATACAGTAACTGCTTCCTAGATAAACAAATTTGTTACACTGAAGAAAAGCGGAATGTTTAAGGTGTCAGGTGGACAAAGAAATAGCCCAGAGGAAAAGGTGGCAATATGTTACACTCAATGACAGGGAGAAGTTGTTGGAGCTCTGTCCAAAAATTGATAATGAAACTCATACTGTTGAATTTTTTCATTGGTGATCCTGGCACAAAAACTAGAACTTGCTAATGAGCTCTGTTGACATCACAAAGTGGGGAAATAGTCCCTGTAGGGTGATGTCATGCCAAACTGATTGGATGAGCTTGAGGAGCAGAGAAATCAAATGGGATAGGATATAAAGTACAAGGTCATCTGTTAGAGCCCCTCAGGGAAAGGCTCCCTGATAAAAGCTCAGAGCTTGTCAGATGGAAGATGAGAGAATTTTGAAGAAGTGGGTGTGCAAGCCAAAGACAGAGTGGATGTGAGTCACTGATTTGATGCCACTGTGGAAAATGTGAACTCAGTCACAAATAGTTTCAGCCCTGCACTTCTTGTACAGATAAAACAGTACTAATGCCATGTGTTGTACATGTAGTCAGTGACACCTTAGAATAGAAGAAATCTTAGAATCCACATGCAAGAAATTGAACTTGGAAGAGTTGTAAAAATATGTTTCAAATCCCTACTAAATGAGAGGAGTGAACATGAGACTAAAATGACTTGAATTTTTTAGTCTGGACAACTGAAGCATAAAAGACCTTCCAGTCTTTGAATATACCAGTTGAAGCAAATGTGAAGAGGAAATGAAGCATGTATTAATTAATTAATTTTAAAAATTATGATAAGAAATTAAAATGGGTATGAGCAAATTTAGATTGAAAATTAGAAGAAGTTTTTTAACTGTTGAGGTGTCTAAACATTGCTAAGAGAACATGTCTTGTGCAAGGAACACATTCTAGAACAGCACTGACTTCATCTCACAGAACCCTAGAGCTACAGGTCTGTTTTGCTGATTCCTTCCCACTGATGCTTCTCATTTCCACATTTTCCTTTCCTTCTGCCTGTTTTATAAGGCACATCTGAACGAATGATAAAGTGACATTGTTAAATATAAGGAGACTTTTCATTTTCAGCTGCGTGTAGTATCGCTTCCTTTTCAGCAACGAGCCACTAATGAAAAGGATTTGCATCACTGCAAAACCAGGATAGGAAATAGGCATTTCCATTTTAGTTCAGGTTGCTCTTTTCCTTCCTTTACGTACAACATGTTCTTATTTTTACCCTTGCCAGCAAATAGTCAAAATGTTCTCATTAAGAACTTGAGGAATGACATAGTGCTGGAATTCGCTGCCGGAATTAAGCTTTACTTGGCTCCTTGACGTACAGTAGGCCAGCCTAGGAAGAGCCTGTCATGCCTCAAATGTTTGTTTATAATCATTTGTAGTTATCTTGCATAGTCATCTTTCAGTAATCTGCAGGGTAATGACCACAGTAACTACTGTTTCAAGTTAGTATTTGCCTAGATTAACTTCTCAATCTTCTCAAAGGAAATCTTTTCAAAGGAAAGGGAAGTGGAATGATACACTCTGGACTTCTGCATGGCTGCCAGCCTTCCCACTATGGGGACTGGGTATGGTCAGCCTCCTGGCACCCAGGATCTCCTCAAGTTTTGAAACTTTAAACTTTTTCTTTTTTTTTTTTAATTTTGGAGATGACTGTCCATATGTCCTTCAGAACTCCAGAGAAATGCAGTTCTAAGTTATACCTTCCATGCAAAGCAGCCTGAGGGCATTCCTGTGCTAATGAGTACAGCCAGCTCTGAACTGGCAAAGTTCAAGCTGTTCTTTGTACAAACACCATCGAATATTTTAATCTCCATTTGCTTTTGAAAGAATAGTTGGCTCACAATACCAGGGCTTATTTTCACTCTTACAGTGATTTATAAATCCTCTGCCTCTTGCAAGTGTTATTTAACTTTGTCTCACAGTGTCTTTGTGCAGTAGGGAAGTATTGCAAATTCTGGGCCAGGTATTTTGGATGAATAGCCTGTTCTCAGGAAATCCAATTTCCATCTGAAAACAAAAGGGTTGTGAATTCATCCTGAATTTAGTTTATAGTTTTGTCCAAAAATAACAGTAAGAGAAATTATTTGGACATTTTAATAGCTAAAGTTACATCTTATTTTAAAAAATCAAATACAAATTTGTTGATACTTTTATTAGTTAGTCTGCCCATTGTAGAATGAAATCCAGCATTTCAAGTAAAATGAAAGTAGAATGTTATTCTACTTGTAATGCTTCTTGCATTCATTATACACCATAGCTAGGAATATTATGTAGGTACTCACGTAGGGCTATTTTTCACTTTCCTTTTTTTTACCATTAAATTAATTCTTTAACATGAAAAAAAAAAACCCCAAAACCAAAAACAAGCAAAAAACCACACCAAAAAACCAAAACCCAAACCCCCAAACATATAATAATAAAAAGAAAGCTTTATACAGCCTGCATTAGTATTTCTATTTTATTAAAGGGAAGGCTGAGGAGAAAGTTGTGTATGTTGTGTCCTAACCTGAGCTCTCTGTATAGGATCAGGAGTCTTGCCAAAGGCGTAGCTGAGGTCAGGCTTTTGTGTTCCCTGCAGTGCCCATATGTTGTGTAGGAGGTTTAAGTTAACCCTGGCTCTCTCTGGTTCCAGCTTACATTTAAATGTCCCCATTTCCATGTGGGAGTTGACTTTGCTCTGACTGCTCCCCTAATTTGGGATATTTTGATGTAAATTAATGAACATCAGTACTAATGGCACATGCTAGAATTGACATGGTACTTAAATACATGGCTTTGGGGAGACAGGAAGTATTTCACAGCACTGACAAATCCTTCTTTCCCAGAATTTTGATGGTGCCCAGTAGAAGACATTTATAGAAAGAAATGGGGTAAGTGTGGGGTGATCTTTCTCACACACTTCCTATGCTCCAGGTGCAGATCCCATAGTAGCCATTATCCATAACAGGCATAGTTACCACTATGAAGTTGTTTATCCTGTTTTGAAGTTATTAATAGTTTTTGACCCATAGCATCTTATAGCACCAGATTCCTCAACCAGGCATTTCTTGAAAAAATATTTATTCCGCTAATTTTAATGTTGGTTCCTTACCATTTTATTAAGAGTCAGTTTGTTCCTGTGTTATTGTTCCCTCATCATCTTTTCCATACCATTTGTGGAGACCTCTGTCATAACTTCCTTTATTTGTGTTGAGATAGTTTAATTACTGTGTCCTTGCAGTAAAGTTCTATTTGTCTTTTTGTCTTCTGAGTCTCCTCTATTGTACTTTTAAGCCGAGATAACTTCTTTTTCTTTTTGGAGAGAAGGGTTAATGCTGTGTAGCAGTTTTTCTTGCTCTGAACACTTAGTCTGCAGGCTGTTTAAAATAATGCATTATTTCCTTGGAAGGATTTCACCCTTTCAATGGCCATTTAATTTCCTTTTAGTAAAAGTATTTTACATGCAATTTTTTGTGTCTTAAACTCTACCAGTATGCTGGCTGCATTTTGTAACTTTTTTAAAATCTATATTCTAACACCCAGTTACATAACAGCTCTGTGGCAAACACACTATTTATAAATCATTTAGATCACTTTTTATTTGGTTTTGAACAGTATGTAGCCTCTGGGAATAATGAAGGAGGCAGTGCTACGTGACTTGTCAGCCTTATAGGAATCTTCTGGTGTTTCTGTCTAGTCTGTTTATAATTTATGGGCCTCACAATGAGAAATTCTAATCTAACATATATGGGGGTTTATGCTCCACAGTCTCAATGTATTCCACAAAGTCTGTTTTTGCCTCTTGGTTATTCTGCCCAGAATATTTTGTGCTGGTTAGTAAGGCCATCCATCTAAGAGCTGAGGTAGAGCGCAGATTATTCATGTCTGGTCTGAAAATCATTTTAAAGGCATCTAATTAGATATGGGCTCATTTCCCCCTGCTTTTCCATGCAATTTCCCAGAGTATTTCTAAGGCATGATTAGGGTTGTTAGCACTTCACCATATGTAAAATGCAAAAGAAACTACCTACACAGTTAGACCCAGCTCTGTAATCCAAAGTACCCATTCTGATGCTGAATACAAAGTATAGATTCTGATTGCAAATGCATGTTTGCAATGAAATAAATACCATGTACAAGTTCTGTCTGCACAGAGGGCAGTGCCAAAACCTCTGATTTCATTTGGAGTAGAATTCTGTCTCCAGTGTGTTTTTCCTGCTTCTGATTGAGACAATGTGTATTAAACCAATTTAAACACAGGGATACTTTGAGACAATAGAATAATAATTTATGTCCACAATTGTCAGTTGTATGGATCATGCAGGAGGGAAAGCAGCCAAGACATGCTGACATATTTCAGACTTCTAAGAAGGGAGCATGCAGTTAATTTTTTTTTTTTTCTTTTTTCCAGAGCAGACTTTACAGGCCATGAACCCTGACTTTTCATGTCAAAAAAGGTTTAAGGTTCATGTTTTTAAAATCCCTTATAGTCATGGAGCTAGTTAGAAATGTACATCTCTTATTTATCTTTTTCATATTGTGATCATAGGGTATTTTGTATAGATTGGGAAATAGCACATGTATTTTCTCAATTCAACACTTTTAGTGAAAACATTTGCATTAATTTTTGAGTTCCCTTTATACTGCTGCAACAGGTACCTTAATGTAAATAAAAATGAGGTGAAAGAACTTTGGGAACTAAGACTTTTAGGTGTTTTTATTGTATATTTATTCTCACCATACTTCTGCCTTCTCACCATACACTTTGGTGCTTTTCTCTTTTTGAAGCAAATATGAATGTCTTGTCATATAATGTACGTGGTGTTAAATGCACTTTTCCTGAAATACTTACAAACTTGTGTTTGTGTCTGTTGGTAGAAATCTGTTATTTGTGTGTTTTCCCATTCAATCTCTTCTTGCAGCTGTATTTGTTACAGCTAAAAGAAGCCTTCAGGAGCTCCCCTACAGCTTTCCTTTGATTATAGGATACATTTCAAGTGCAATATAACAGTCTGAAGAAATAAATGCAAGTCCTAAAACCCAATGAAGTTAACAGTGGACTTCTGAATTCCCAGTCTTACCAAGAGATGTTCCTTTGTGGCGAACGACTTGGGTTTTGGCAGAGGGATTTGTTTATTGCAGTGGGACTTGCACAATGAGGCTCCATCCAGGCTGATGCAGCCAGGGAACATTCCTGGACACTAGCACTGGCTCCTGCCTGCTGTTGAATGCTTAGCACATTGCACAGCTCTCCCTCTGCCAATTAGCACTCTCCCAAACCCTTCCCAGGCACGGTTGAGGAGTTTAGAGTGGACTCTTCCCAGCAGGTGGTTTGGCACAAGCCCCTCAGTACGGGAAGGTTGAACGGTGTGCCTGAGACTCTTCCCTGCCAGCTGAGCTTCCAGGGAGAGCTCCAGCCTGGTGTGCTTGTAGCTCTCTGGTGGCAGAGCTGCGAGACAGGAGGCACAGGGCTCCTGAATTCTGCAGCTAAAGACTGAGCTGAGAGGGGAACAGAGCTCCCGGTTTTGTGGTGACACAGCTCCTTTGAGAAGGCTGAGACAGAACGTAAGAGCTGTCGGCGATTTCTGTTGCTCAGACCTTCAGCTGAACATGTCCATAGCAGGCTCAGTGCCTCTCAAACATCTGAAGCCTCCAGAGCCCGTTCTGTTCCAGTGGATTCATGGATAAACAGGGAACTAAAATTGCCATTATGTGTGCTGTGTAAGAAGCAAGGTGGCATGCTCTGCATGTATAGCTTATTTTTTACACAGAATACAGTAAAAATTATTTATCCCCCCTTCACAGTCCTCAGTGTATATGTGCTATGCACCAATTTTCTCATATTTCTCTTCAAACAGCCTTATGAATGCTCATAAAATACTAATTCCCCCAGAACTTGCTTGTATTATACCTCAGCATAGTTTTTATTATCTTTAGTCTTGCATCTTTAGCTTTGAAGAATTCATATTTGTTCATTGTCCATTTAATGGTTGTACAATGTGGACAGTTAAGATTCCCAAGATGCTCCCTTACTAGGAAAGTGTTCTCAGTCAATGAGGTGGATTTTTTTTTTTTTTTAAATTTATTTCTTTATTTCTTAAATCTGTTCAGGACCTGTACATATATTTGTGAAAACTGTGTGACAAAGTAAATTAAAGGAAATGGATGGCAAAATTTCCTTTGCCAGCTACCTGCCTTGAAGTGACATTTGAAGAACATGTATACTGATATTTATAAAATGTCAGAGCTTGTCAGTATATCAAGAGCGAGGACTCTCTCATGCTTTTAAGTCCCAGTAGAGATGTAGGGGGAAAGATCTATGACATTTCTTTCTAGTAAGTAAAGCATTTGTGCTAATACAGCTTGGTGATACTATTTTTGTATGTTTGACATAACCAGTCATTGCTGGGCTTTTTACTTGTGAATAATACAAACATTCTAGACATCCAGGAAATACCTCTGTACTCTTTCATCCCAGTACGTAATCCTTGTCATTGCCAAATTTACTGAGTTTTCTGTAAACAAATCCAGGTGACACAGGCACGGATGTGCATCATAACAGCTGAGGAAGAGTCAGAAAGGAGGAAAATGGCCTGAACTTGCTGTCACTGAAGTAATGACATGATTCTTACCTTGGGCCAAAGGCAGGGTTTGGGAAGAAAGGTGGTTTGTCAGAGCTTATCTTGAGCAGGCAGGACCTGGGGTGCATTAAATGCAGAGTTTGCTTGGTTGTTTTCCCTAGATTTCCGTACCTATCAAGGCCCTTGAGAGTAGTGCCACTTCATTTTTCTTGGTACACTTGTTCTTAAATGACATGCAAAGATTTCAGAAAGTAAAAGAACACGTAAACACAAATAGAAAGTATCACTGTCATATTTTCCAAGTTACTTTATTTAGCTCATGTTTACAGATGAAACTGGGTGCCAGAAAAGAGACACTGCATCCCACATTATTACTTATACTCCAGCTTCCAAGGGAAAATTTTGTCAGTAGGCTTTATTAATATTTGGACCAAAAATTCACAGATGTGCAGCTTTCAGCATTTTGTACCATGTAGAATGCAGCCTCTCTCACAGGTCCTCTGTTTCTGGAACAGTGTTGGATTCTGCAGGCTGAATGAACACTACAGGGATATTCTCGGATGTCCATCCTTTGGGAGTCCTGTTGAAGGATCTTCTGGCAGCAAGAGGGTTTGCAAGGATCATGAATCTGGGATCGTTTAGCATCAGCATATTATAATCTGGTACCTTGAATTTAACCAGCTTTGATGCTCTCTCAAAACCACCAAAGGGAGTGGCAACTCTGTAGATATCAGAGAAATAAAAGTTAAATGTGATTTTAAAAATACTTTTCCTGCCAGAAGCTGAAAATAACAGATTTTTGTTCCAATTCCTTGTTTACATTTTCAAGCTTTGGAGAAAAGCATTCTGATTTTTTTCTGGGAAATTCTCTTTAAGATCTGATTAATTAATTTCCCCTTAGATAAAGCTCAAAGCCTTTTTTAAAATTCAAATGGATGGAAAAGCCGAGAGAAAAAGATGTTGCAAGAAAACCCTGTAACTGGTGAGTCACAGTTACTAAACTTATTTTGTTGGTGATAAGTTGATAAGTCTGAAACTGTAGCTCAACACATTCTCTCTAGCAAGTAATTAGTTCAGAAACTTCTCACCCCATTTTCTCCTCTCCTCAGCTGCTTGTTCCTCCCACTACCCTGTGTTTCAGCACCATATTGTTGTACCGGTTAGAATCTATGTGGGTTGTGCTATAAACTCGGGTCACTTCTGTGATCTGGGTTAAACAAAGGCCCTTCAAAACAAAGGAGCACTTCAAAATCCAAATTATTTCAACAATCTGGTTTATAACAGTGTGCTCGAACAGTTGCAGCAATACAAGTAAAGAGGAGTGGAGCTTAATGAGTGAAGCAGAAAGGAACAGCCAAAGACAACAGGCTCTGGAAAGGAGGGAATGGGTGAGGACTTGATACACCAGCTTTGTTTCTGAAGAAAATGTTTATGTAACTAAACCTTGAAACACTGTTCAGCCAGCATTTTTCATGTTATTTAAATGTAAATTTTCCCTCGGGCAGTAAGCCTGAGAAACTGAAAGATAAGGAATACTAAGCTGGAACTGACTTTCACATGCATTTGCAAATAATTTAAAACAACAGTATTTCCAAATACCTCCCCTGATTTTCTGTATATACAGGTTTCAGCCTGAAAAAAAACCCCTTGAGTTTTCCTGTCACTTCTTCCAGCCTCCTTTGTACAAACAAACAGACTATGGTATGTGCTCTGCATTTTAATCAGCTGCATAACTTTGCTGGGATATTTTCTAGCCAGTGAAGAGTGTCAGATTTTTAAACTGCACAAGAGCACCTGATTTCTGCAAAACCAGCCATGCAATGGCATGGGAAAATGAATTTTTTTAAAATGGAATTTCAGCACCCTTGGTATATTTTGTGTGTGGTATAGAAGAACAGATCTGATGGAATATACTTCCAGTGGCTCCAGGTATAATAGCAGAGGCCCAGAGAAATTAATACCAACAGAAACTAAAAGAGACCATTTGAAGGTCTGTCTAGAATTTTCAGCAGGATAAATCCCCTAAGTTTTGTACTATGAATTAAGTACGCACACACAAAAAGATTAGTTCAGAAAAATGCGTCTGTGCCACAGAAGAAGTGGTGCTGCTCTGTCATTACGTGGATGATTCATTGCATTTTGGTAAGAGCAGCATTTGTTGAAGGGGATGGTGTTAACTCCGAAGCATCAATCCTGGGAGATATAAAAAATCATGCAAGCTCTGGGCTTGCACCCTCCCTGAGAGAAGAACACTGCTTTGGATCAAGCTCTAAAAATGTGTCTCAAATGATGATAAGACAAGATGTTGCAGCAGCAGCCAGCCCAGGCATTAAACTCTCTTGAGGTCAAAGGAAATTGTTTATCCAAAGTTGGTATCGAGCCTGTGGTATCAAGCTCTTCTTGTGGAGATGTCTTCTAGGTCACAATGTCAACAGGGATACCGTATGATACTGATTAGAAGTAATTGCTTGGTAATTGGCACAGAGTGAATGTAGTGATCTACATCTCACCGGATAATAAATATTGTTTTAATTGCTGCCCTAATTACGATACACATTCTCACGTTGTTGTGAAGTTTAATTATCATTGATATGTATATTAAAGGGATAATTAAAATAAACAGAATTATAATAGTTGTATAAATTGCTAAACAATTCTGTTGTCTAAAACATCCTCTTTGTGGTATTTATGGGTTTTAAATAGAGCATGTTCCTGTATGTAACAAAAGCAGGAGGGCTTTCTTTGGAAATTCAGGTATCTTCTGTGGCAAAATACCCCCCTGCGGTTGCTATCCAAAGTCTGGCCTCAGAGAACTCTGCATTCCTGCCTTATAGGCCAGGGGCACATGATGATTGACAGAAAGGAGAGTACAGTAATTGGCTAGGAGATGTTGATTTTCCTTCACAGCAGCAGTAAATATATTCTTGTGAGCAATAACTTGTCTGACAACATGGTGGTGTAATGACCTCTGTTGTGTGCACATCAGCTGGGCTACTTGAGCTCTGATTCATTGTATAGAAGCCTAAATCTCATGCCTGAAAAATTCCAGTAGTCATTGCTCATAATAAGGGTGGAAATCCTGGTTCAGAGCCATAGGAAATAGCACCAGGAAGTGTAACAGATTGTTTAATATTCACTTTGCATATTCCTAAAAAGTAGGTGCTTGATTTAACAATAGCAGGCACAATCATGTTTATTTTTAGCTGTCGTTTTAACAGGATTTCTTTTTAACTTTTTACCCTTAGTCTTTCTTTTTGAACATTGTATTTTCTCAACATAGGAGACAGCTTGTAGCTAATGATTTGGGAAAGTGAAGAAATGTTTTAACTGCATTAGATTAGCACCTCTGGTTACATAACCACAAAAAATGTGAGTTTCACATTTTAAAGCAGGATCATCATTCATAGAACATTTTGCTTATTCTTAATTCTGCTAAAAAACGAGACATAGGAGCAAAGACTTTGACCCTGCAAAATGCTCAGAGCTTCACGGGAGCTTAATGCAAGTGCTAATGCTAATTTCACAGAGGTATTTGAGGGCTAAGGAATTGGCTAAGCACTCAGCTCCCACTAATCTCTCATCACTTCAAGTTAGCACCCAAAATTTCTGTGAGACTCTCTATCTTAGCATTTCACAATAGACTTCAAAATCCATGAATCAATGAAAACAGAGCCCAGTCCAGATGGACTGAATTCCTGTAGTGCTTTTGAAAGAGTAGTCTTCTGGAACTGAGAATGCTGAGCGAGAATTTATCTGGTAGGAGAGGCAGAACAAGTCTGACTTGCTTGTCCTATGTGAGTAAGATGTGGTGCTTTGTATGTTACTCATAATCCTACCTCTGACATTTTATCCAGCTCCAAGAAAGCAGATGGAATAAAGGTACTAATTTAAGTAATATTATAAACTCCTCAGCAAATGCAGATTCATGCTGCTTTCCCACAGATTAATTACTTGGTGCTTCCACACTGGTAAAAGCGACAAGAAAGTTTTTCACTAGTAAATGCTTCTTCAATCCTAATAGGAATGAATGTCCAAGAGAAGCCAGATGGCATGGTCTGTTCTGCTGCTTTTCTCTGCTAGCACAGATTTGTTTTACCTCTGAGGAGGAGAAAGAGGAGCCTGGTGTTCAGAGTGTGTTCAGAGCCCCTCTGAGCCCCAGTGCCCTCTGCCCAGTCAGGGCTCTGCTGCCTGTCTCACTGACAGCCCTGCTGCACTGCACAAACCCTCCTGACATTTGCTACCGTGGCTCTTCCTCCAGTGACCTGCCAGCACTGCAAGGTCCCTGCAGCTTAAAATGAATACTAGACTCTAAAAAATACCTCTATAAATTCCTTATTTGTTTTAAAAAGTCCCTTAGTGTTATAAAAATTGTGCTGCTGCAGCATCCAGAGTCATCTCTTCACTGCTGGACAGCTGGGAAAAAAATCTGGATGCTGTTTAGTGCTGAAGATACTCCTAAGCTGTGAATGTGGGCCTCAGTTCCAACACATCAGACCTCCCTACCTGCTCAGGTTGTGCTGCTTTTCCAGTTTGTTGTGTAACAAGGAAAGCTGAAAGGTGCCTAAATTGGTTTGTAAAGTCTGAGTGCCACTTCGACAGACGCCAGTGAATGAACCGGGAAGGATCTCAGGGCCATTTCCCTTGGGAATCCTATGGCTCAGGCTTGCTGTTAACCGCACCCCCTCCTGACTAATGGTGACTGTAACAGTGCTTTGCAGGAGAACAAGCACAATGGCACTTTAGTGGATGATGAGGTAGGATGGAAAGCCTAGATAGATAGCCTCGCTGATAACAAAATGATGCCATTATATCACACTTTAATTGTTTAATACAGTATCATTTGCTTTCCCTCCAAGACTGCAATTAAGCAGGCCAAGGATGCTGTGACCCAGATGCACAGAATGACTTAGTAGGATCTAGACAAAGAAGTCCAGTTAGTCTTCTTCTGCTGACATGACAGTGTGTTGTTTAAAATCCCATCTTCAAACACTCTCCTGTGCATTTTTAGGAGTGTAGACATCTAAACCATGGCTGTAAAATCATCTCCAAGAGATTATTATCTTGAATTTTAGTTTTTCAGATTCTCCATTTCTTTTTGAATCTGCTAGAAAACATAAGTCTATAACAGCAAAGACCACCAGCCATGCTTCTCTACTGGATATCAGGTTTTTTCTATGAGAAGTAGACTTGTGGTGGACTATGTTTATATATTTTTTAGATTGAATTTACCAGTTTCACAGCCTGGATTTATGTGCCAAATTTTTTAGTTTTTTATGGCAGTTACAAGGGAGAATATTGACTTTTCCTTTATAAGAATGCACATATGTTCAAGAAATTCAGACATCCAAATGGTGAGTCACAGTTCTGCCATGTCATATATAAAGAAACTCCACATAGAAAGAAATCCAAATAGTTAGTGTTGTAAAGAGGGCAGCTAACAGAACACAGGGCCACAGAGACAGCCTTAAAATCCACAAAGAAGCCATCAGACACTGTCTCAAGACACATATCCTTGTTAATGGAGTCTCTGTGCCCTGTCTGATGCTGTCCTTCACAATAATGACTAGCACCTCTTGTAAGAGGGAGAGCTGATTCTGTCTCCATCTATTTGTATCTTCAGATTTTTTTTCTTGGGCTCTTTATTGTTTTTTTTTTTAAATTTATGTACTTTTAGGTTACAATAAGCACAGTACATAAACTGTGCTGTTACTGTTCTGATGTTGGCAGCTGTGGCACATCTCTGACTTGGATTTGCTGTTTTGTCTGCCGGGAAGAGCGTGCCGCACAGACTCAGTTATTAACACGGCACTGTATATTGCTGCTAGGAAATCAGAACTAATGCAGTGTCTGCAGTGCCAATTTGGGTGTTGAATTGTGTGATGTTTTAGTACTTGCACTCATGGTTGAGGCCCACATCAACATCAGGAAGACAAGTGATGTTTGTGGTATTTTTCTCTAAGTTTGTGTTGCCATGAACAATTTTGTTTTTCAATAGATTGCTGTCTGTCCTTTTGAGGAGGGGTTTTGGTTTGGCTCAGCTGTCTAGAACTCAGCAGGGTTGTCCATTACTTCAGTAAATAAAAATAGTGTAGATGCAATGAAAGAAAGCAAAAGACATGAGTAAGAATTTGCTTTAAAGCTTTAGAAACTCAGTGCTGTCCATGTATCTAGAAGTTCTATGGAAAGCCATGATACACTAGTTACTATGTAAGTAAAACAATGTTTAATCTGTTAATTTGTTGCTGAAGGTTGTCAAATAAATAAAGAATGTTATACAGCAGTAAAACAAAAGTGTGAGGGATTAGTTGTGGGATAAAGTTCATTGCACCATCATTGCCTAAAATGAAACCATGTGAGCTGTATTAAAAAAAAAGAAACAGAAAAAGAGTACTTTGCATTATACAACTTAGAAACAAAGTTCTGCCTGAGAGATCTGACAATACCAACTGAAGTCAACAGCAGGCATCCTGAAAGGACTTTGAAGCTCATATTTCCTATTTATTGAGTGCACTGAATCATAGAATCATAGAGTGGTTTGGGTTGGAAGGTCCCTTAAAGACGATTTAGTTCCAACCCGCCTGCCATGGGCAGGGAGACCTTTTGCTAGATCAGGTTGCTCAGAGCTCCATCCAGTCTGGCTTTTAACACCTCCAGCAATGGGCATCCACAACTTCTCTGGGCACTGGATTCTGATTCTTTCTTTCTTTCAATATTTTTTTGCAATTTAGCTTCTATTCCTAGTTCTACAGTTTGAATTTGGGCCCATGCCTTAGAGATAGACTATTCTTCTCCTTAATGCTCTTGTTTACCACTTGTAATCTCTGTGAGTGTTCATGTTTATGCATACACTTGCAAACACAGGTGGTAGGTTTTTAAAGCTGGTGTAAAAACATTTTATTTCACAGTAATTTTCCTCTGGTCAGTAAAATTCAGTGTTCATTCAGGATTACCTGTTAAAGCTCCTGTAGTCAGGCAGTTCCGGCTTTGCTTCAGGTGTAAAAAGTTTAGGATATAAAGCTTCCAGCAGTTCTGGGTCATCCCTAATGGCTTCTATCCAGGGAGACTGGTAATACTTTGGCACAGCAGTAGTGTTGAACTTTTCAGGAGGAATTTCTTTCAGTGGTCCAGAATATCCTGCAGTGTGATCAAGGTAAAATGATTATAATGACTCTTTGTGTGTTCTGCTTCCTTGCCACCATTCTGCACTGAGCAGGAACTAACACAGCAGAATTTCTCAGCGAGTTAAAATGAACAGTTGGGTAAAGTCACCAGGCCACAGCTACACAGAAACAGAGATCTGGCAGGGGAAATCTGTAGCCTTTTAGATAGGTAACTGCTCTAAAAGAAGTATTCCAACTTCTTTTGAAGCTACATTTATTTTGTTTTTTTATAAATTTGCTTCTATTGTAAGCATTTGTTTGAAATCAGAGAGTACCTACAAAGTCCTTGGGCTAAATTAACAAAAATATGTTGAAAAGAGACTGTTGATTAAAAGTAAGATAATTCTACCTCTTTGAGTGAAATTTTCCACAAGTACATCTACATCTTGGTCTTTAAATGAATGCTATTTCATTCTTTAAGCCTAAATCTCCTCATGGCTTACTCTGACCAGGGCTTTTTTGCCTAAGGAAAGGCTTGAAGATTTGTATCATGTCTTAGCAAGGGAAGTTACCTCTGTTTGCATTGTGTTTGGCCAAGGGATGCACAGAGCCTCAGCAGTCACCAGCAGAGCAGGACTGACCTAGTTTACATGGACTGGAAAAGGTCTGCACAAAACATGCATTGAGTAATTCTGAACAAAGAATGAATTTGTAAAAACCACGGTCTGCTCATGGATAATTCATAAACAGGAAGAAGGGCTATATCACTGAATAAATTAATTAAAACAAATTAGCCTTCTCTAGTCTTTAAAGAATACAAAATAAGGCCTTCTTGTAATTCACTCCTTTAAATAAAGCCAACAGTACCCTCACAGTTAAGGATTTAAAAAAGAACAGTTTATGCAGCCAGAGGCAAATTCCTTTTAAAGTTACTCCTCTCTAAAGGGTTCTAGCAAAACTTAGTGGCTTTGGATTTACATTTATAGATAATTAAATTACAATGAATAGCTTGCTGACTGTTGAGCAGGGTGTTTCATATTGGAAACAATGGTTGGGCAAGGAAAAATCAGTATATAAATGTGGTTTTAAATCAGAGGATCTCTTTGTCAATATTTTTAAGGCCTGTATATATGGGAGCAGTCTCTCTTGATATTAAGATACGTTTTCAGTTTAGAGAGATGTAGTACAAAAGGTAAATCAGATATTTTAAAAATGAACACAATCAACTAAGAGCATCACTTTACACTTCTGGGAGAAGTTCTGACCTGACTCAAATGTGTCTATTTCTAATATTAGTCCATTAGTCCATCCTTGTTGGAGATACTGCCTTAAAAATGGTCATTTCTTTGCTGTGAAATGAGACTGAATGTGTTTAGTGTCTGTGGACTCACATATTACCTGGGGCGATGTTGTCAGGGTGTGGAGGGCTGCGGGGGTCGGGCGTGTTGGGAGGTGTCATCGGGGCATGCTGGGGGATCCCTTCCACACTGAGGCCATCCATTCTGACACTCTGGATGGGCTCTCCACGCTGCATTCAGACAGGAAGAAATAGCACTTCAGGCATGGGATTCTCTGGGGAGGCTGCAGTAATGCTCTGATTTACGGCTCAGATCTGATTCCCAGCGCGTACAATCCTAAAGCACGCTGTCCTGCTGTTTGGTACAGTATTCCCTTCACACTTCAATTGCCTAAGTAACCAAAAATGAGCATTTTTTTTCGGTCACTAGACACTAGAAGCTGTTCTGTGCCAGACAGAGCACCCATGCTACCCAAAGGGTCAAGAAATCTGGCAAGTTTGAGCCCTTTGAATTTCAAAGCATTGATTCTTCAAAGCATCTCTTCCTTATTGGTTGAAAGCTTGCTGCATTTGTTGAACTGCTTTTGTTTGGGATTGTCTTTTCCTTTATTTGTAGCAGAAATAACAAATTCAGTGAAGGTCACTTTCTGGAGATTCATGATATGCTGTTATTTTCCACCCTCCTATTGGGATATCGGTTCTGAGGAAACATCTGAAGGCTTAATCATTGTTGCATAAATATAGAATTAGAGTCTCATAAGAAGTCAGCATCTTATTTTAGCTATGACACATAGGCTAAAAGCAATTTAAATATAGACTGGTTTAGAGTAAGAGTTTCTTGAAGTAGGAAAGCAAACAAATAATACTTGTTTAAACTTGAAACAACAACAAAAAATGATCAAGGCAGAATGTTTTCTAATCATCCTGAGGTAAGTTAGAAAGATTAACTTTGGCAGGCGGAATCCTAAAGATGGTGCAGGCACCACCAGCGGTGCTAAATAGACACTTAGGGGAGGGAACAGGAGCCAGAGGCATCATTTTTTCATATGTTGGAATGTCATACTGACTGTAAACCATGTGTACTTTGTGGTTTTGGGGGGAGAAGTGGACTAGAGGGAAATGGATCTGTCAGACTGTAGCAAAATCATGGAATTGTGTACAGAATTCTGACAAGATTGACGGTGTGCTCAGAATTTATCTGTGTAGCTTCTAATCCCTCAATAGAGGGAGAAATGGGGGGACAGTATTCATAGATGGGCTTTTAAATAATAGTGTTTAATAATAGCCTTGGGTGCTCAGTGGAGTTATTCAGATTTTTTTATATAGGACTTCTTTTGTGCAGATATATTTTTAAAAGGCAGATTTATCAAAGCTCAAACTTGATCCCCTTTTATCCCCTTTTATTTTTTAGTGTAATTTAACTTCTGCTGAGCAAGTGATCAAAGATGTTGGAAATATTTATATCATATAAAAAGAAATGTAAATTTCGGTTTTTTTATTTGCCTATGGGATCTCAATTAATAAAATACAATTGGCTCACTTCTTCTTATCCTCATTCTAGAACTTAGCTTTTATTTTTCCTGAAACTACAAGTAAATCACACACAATGCGTATCATGAGCACCCAAGGAGCCCGATGTAGAATCACTAAGAAGCCATTACAAAATACTCACATTTCTTGGCTTGTTTGCCACGTAATGATAATTTTCATATGTGTATTTGTCAGATCTCCGCTGGCGTCGCTTGAAGAGCCTGGCCCCTCTGTTGCTGAGCGTCGACAATTCCTCCACCATGATATCTCTGGGCGTGCTGACCTTCTTTCCAAGGTTCAGGCTGGGTGAGACTGCAATGCAATGAGTAAGTACAAACCTCTGTTTGTCTGAAATGTCTGATATTCCATGCTCTGAACCTGAAATCCAACACACGTTCATGCATATTTTGCTAGCACATAGCACGGTGTCACATGGTGTTAGTGAAATTAAGCCTTCTTCCAGAATTTTGAGGGAGATTGTTGAGCACCACAAACCTGAATTTTCAAAGAGGATAAGCACCTCAAGCTCCAAATTAGCTGTTATCAAGATAAGATTTATAGTGTCCTACGCACTATATTAATAGCAGGCTAGTATAAACTGGCTTCTGCTGAAACTGGGAACAAAACTCTTTCTGATCCCAGCTTCCCACATCAAACCTTCAGTTAAGTTTCTGCATTGGATAGATAAGAGATAACCTCTTTTAAACATACCTACCAGTCTCTATTAAATACCATTTTTAAACTAGCTCTCAAAATAAAGCTCAAGATGTGGAAAATGAGAGTCCTAACAAAGAACTACAAGGTGCTTCTAGGAATTCATTAATTTAGGACATTTTGGGTTTTATTCTCTCCAAGAGGAAACTGAAGTACTGGATGTGTATTTCTTTATTCACCACTTGGGAAAAATTTCTTCTATGTCTTTACTCATATCCTGTGGAATTTGAAAAAGAGAATGCATAAGCAAGGGAAGGGGAGATCAATCAGGATCATAAAAAAAGAACTCTGAATGTCAGAATTCCTGTGGTCATCTTCATGGTGGTGTTCTGGAAGCTGGGATGCTGGTGGCACCAAGCAAGGAATTGCTTAGTGACTGAGCTCTCACTGAATGTCCCCAACCTAGAGATGAAACTTAAACCTTAGAATACAGAAGCTTAAACACTGAATAAACTATTTTCTGTTTGTTTTTGCTTAGAATGTTGCAGAATTTAAGAAATATAACAACAATAGGGCATTCTATGCTTCACATATTCTTATGTTCCCCAGGATGTAAAATTATGAACTTTGACATGTATTTTATTACATTAAAAGGAAATGAGGACAAATTGTACATAATGTGTGCCCTGCTATGAGACTAAACAGACAGGAAGCCCAGTTTAAAATTAACATTACAAATTAATTAACTGCAGAAGGTACCTAATGCCAAAGTCAATATTGCATATGAAGTGTTTTGAGTAAACGGCATGTTCAGCCTGGCATGTGTCTCCTAGTAACTTTATACTGGAAAAACAATGTGATGTGCTGACATTTAAGAAAACTTAATGGAGACAGGTATATTAAATATTTAGCTGAAGCTGGATGGACAAGAATTTTCCACCCAGTAAATCAAACAAGTTGATGGGCCCTGGAGTGCATCAGTGTTGATCCATTTCTGTCCATACTAATTTCAATTGAATGCTTGCAGTGGATTTCAGCGGAACTAGCGCAAGTTAACTTTATCATGAGCTGGATTGTGCACTTCTCCTTTAAAAATAGTATGTGCAATAAATCCTAACAACCTCCTGTTATTTAAGAGCTAGTTACAAAACAGAGGGTTCTTAACATGGAAGAAAATGACTCAGCTTGCCCAGTGTAGCCCTATCAGTGACTGATAGTGGTGGGATTTTGGCTCTGACATGGAGATAACTGCACTGGTTATTGGCCTGTGGCCTGCAGTTTACACCTCAAGTCATATTTTTGTTTTATCATTTCTCAAAATGACTGTGGGGGTAGAGACTGCTGGATGGTTTTATATTAGTAAGAAGTAAGAAATTCACCCCACGGATCAGCAACGTTTTCAGACAGAAAAGCTTTTGTTGTTTGTACACAGAATGGGGAGCGTGCACATCCTCAGAGACCGGGGAGCCAAGGCAACTGCACTGCTCTGTCCAAAGCACTCGGGATTCTTCTGGGACACTCTGGGTGTTATCTATTTTGGGCCTTGCTGTTCCCTTACATACACACTGTTCTTGTTAATGTTAACGGAAGGCTCCAAGCTACTTTGTAAGCCACAGTTGTGTTCTATTGTGTATCCAGGCAGCATCCCAAAATCATAAGTGTAAAGTTCATTTGAATTCCTTGCCAAGTAAAATCTAATCATCTGTCTAGCTTTATGATGTGTCTAGGGATAGTTTCAGTGTCAGTGCAGATAAGGTGATGGAGGATGAGAGAAGGAGGACATTTAGGGGATGAGAGAAAGAAGACATTAATGTCATCGATGGACATTGCAAGACAATATTGAACACTTAATTCATAGTTTAATCCTAATCTTAACCTTTTAGTTTCATTTCTTTAATTTGGTCCTGTTAAGTCCTTCTTGTCCTGTGCTTAAAATTACAGTGAATTGTATGTAAATATGATTTATACAGCTCCCCCTGGATTCAGTACCTAATATTCCTTTAATCCTTCAGTGAACAAACTTCTGAATATCTTAATCTGGACTACAAAATTAAATAATAAATATTAGAAAGTGTGTTTGGTGTAGTATCATAAATAAACTTTTTTTAACTGCATCAGGAAAGACAGTTAATCATGTAGATACTGAAGACTGCATTTAAGAAATAATATAGACCTGGACATGAGATTTAAATTATGAGCTCCAAGGACTTCCTTAAACATATATATTTACATCCAAGTTTACCTTTACCAAGTAGTCTTAGAAATGTTCTGGTTAGCCCAAGTCTGACAAGTGTCAAACCAAGGGCTTGAGGAGGTCACTGCATGCACTGACTGATTTATCATGCAGTTTCTCTTTGGGACTGTAAGGAGGTTTACAGTTGGTGTCTATTCCTGCAGCGTTTTATGATTCATTTTCTCTAAAAAATGGGATGAAGTCATGTCCCACAAGCAAACAGCAGAGGTGGACTTTCAGTCTTCACCAGTCTTGCCCAGGTGGTCTCAGACACTGCCAAAAAACTTGGCTGGTTTTGGGGTTTACCAACAAATGTTTCTGCTATGAATATCTTTTAACAAGGAAATGGAGAGTCACTGTTTACCTGAAAGCATTATAATAAAAAGGCCTGAAATAAAAGTGGAGTAGGAATGCTTACACCACTCCAAGGTGCTAGGTTTTGTGTTACAGAGCCTTCTGTTATTGTGTACCTGTGTTAGCAGTGGAGAGTTTCACAGGGCTGTGAGACTGGCTGGAACCGTACAATTAATTTTGATGTAATTACCAGTTGCAGGACTGTCATTAGGAATATGAAACCCAGAAATACAGCAGTTCACCTTCTAGATCTCAAATTAAGATAATTGAATTAACAAATCGGGGCAAAACAAAATGCCAAAAATTAGTTGAACTGAATCTAGCCAATTAAATGCCAGATTTCTCCTTGGTTTTTCAGAGGATTTTTCAGATTTGATCCCAGAGAACTGGCTTCTACTTTGTGTCACCACAGCTTTGGTTATCTTTCTATTTTCTATCTGGCTTCACTGAGCTTGTCTTAATTTTAGTCTCTTATAATGCCCATTTCATGGACTTTCATTTTTTTCTTAACATATAAATACCCCAAACATCCAGAGAAGAGTCAAAAATAGAATTTTTTGAAGAGTTAGAATTGCCTTCAGTGGCCACATATCACAGCATATCTTGCAGGATAAACTGCTATAACTATGAGTATGAATCTTGACAGCAAATCTGATAATACGTAAATAATAAAAGGGAAGATTATGTGAGGCAAATGTTAAGCATCAGTACAGATTATCCAGATACGCCAATGATTTCAAGGGCTGTATGCTACATTTATTAGTATTGCTATGAATAGTAGCAACATTTACCATGTGAAATGCCTGGTTCCAAACAAACATATGAAATACTTTTTTTTTTTCTTTTTGCCCTGAAGAGCTTACAGGCTATTTCAGGCGCATGTAGTGCTTGGGTTTACAATACCAAAAAAAAAAACCCCCAAAAAAACAGAGGTTGTAATGAAATCTGGAAGGACAGGCTGGCTTTCAGATCTGAGTGCATGTTCAGTGGAGAATGGAAATAGAAAAGAGGTATTTGCTTAGAAATAGAAACTTGAGAAAAAAAATCTCTGGAAATATCAGAAGGAGTAGGACCAGGCAAACTCATAGTTTCTTGTTCTAAAAATTCTTTAGTCTCTCACCCTCCTCTTTATGCAATCACAGTGGTCACTGAGTGAGTGCAGAAACCAACCACAAGTTCTTTGAAACAAAAGTCCACTCTAAATGTTTTCAAAACTGGAATTCAATGTTCAATATTTCATCCCATGAAAGTGGTATAACTTTCATAAATCCTAAATATTAATGCAGCTTCCTGTGGTTGCAGTGAAGCTTGTGGGGTGCTTATCACTTTTAGAAAGTTGGTCTTTCATGTAGATGGTAAAAAAGGTTCCATGGGCAGAATTGGAGGGCTCTTCAAAAGCATCCAGCACATGCCTAATGTGAGCCAAGCAGATTTGTATTCCCAGCTGAGTTAATTGCTTCTAGAGGTGTCATGCTAGAAGCATAACATCAAGAACCTGTTTTAGAAAATCAAACAACCTTCCAACAAGTGCCTGCATTTTCATCAGTGCAACTACAGAGAAGTAAAATTTCTGTCAAAAAAGATTAATTGGTGGCTGTGCATTAGAGAGAATGCCAAAAAGCTAGTAAAATGTGTTAGTTACAAAGACAAGATTTGAGAGGAACAGAGATGTAAAGATTTGTGTCAAATTTTTTTATCATTAATATAAAAAAAGCAGAGTGAAACAGAAAAAAAATAAAGGGTACAGATCATGATGTTTCTTAGAAGATAGCCTTTTAAAGTGGAATGAAGTCATGTTATTAACCCCAAACAATGTTCTGAAAGGCTATCCTAGCAGAATGTACATCAGCTGTTAGATTACTTCATTCCTCCACAGCAGTTGTTCATCTGAAAATAGCTTTCAAATGAAAAGAGGCAACTACAAAAGGATTAGTTACCATAGGCAGCATGATACTCCCACAAGATTATTTATGGCAAAACACCCAGAGACAAAGCTGTAAGAGAGTTAAACTCTATGATTAAAAAACTGTATTAGGGAGGGCTAGAGGACATTGCATATGCAGTAAGCTGGGTTCAGTGCTATACCATTTCTGTGTATTTCATCCATAATGGCTGATGCTTGCTCTTTCCTCTCTTTGGCCAGGGCAGAGTCTGATAACATTGTGATTTCCTGATACGATTTTTCCTTGCTGCAAAAAAACAACACATTTTTATATTGTTGAGCCAGCGCGCACAGTTCGGCCAACTTTCATTTCCAACAGCCTGTTTAGAAGGGCTGAAGAGTGAAGTCAGGGGTTTCTGACTGAGAAATAATGCACTGCAAAATGCACTGGCAGTCCTTGCTTGCAGACAGATGTTAGGACATGTTTTGATGGATAGAAGATTCAAAGGAATGGACTTTGAGCTGGTTACATAAATTCTTCAGCAAAAATCAGTGTCAGTGGTATAGGCCTTCTCACATCTACTCACTATACTGCAAGATGTAAATTCCTAAGTAATTTTAATTTACATCTTGGTTTATGTTTTCAGAAATGTCACATTTTGAAATTTGTTAATCTAAGAATCTGAGGAATGAAACTAGTTCCTCTGGCATCTTTAAAGAAGGTGCATTTCTGTCTAAGTAAAAATATAAACATCTTTAAAGTTGCAGAGTCAAGAGGTTACATAAATGTCTTGTATATGACAGTTTGTAGGACAGACAATGTCAAAACATTTCAGGAAACAATACACTTACCCTACTGTTTTGTTGTGCAGATAAAAAGCGATGTCAACCCTTTAGCTGAGGCTTCAGAAGTTAGTTATGCATGGGGATGACCTGCCTGGTCCTGGATGGTTTGTACCCTTGTGCTGGGATCTGCATGGTACCTAGTACTGAGACAAACTGGGGGGCTGATCCTCTCCAAAGGGGTTGGCATCCAGCTGACATCAACCAGTTATATATAGAATCCAACACTCCAGCCACTCATATCTTCCTGGCAAAAGAAGAGAACAGAAAAGATTCTGCTGCACCCACAACAAAGGGAGGGTATATCCCTTTCAGAGCTGATTGAAAATTTGATGGAATGCCCCCCCTGGTAGCTGTAGAGATCATCTCCTCATCTTCTCATCACCCCTGAGAATTATAACCTGTGTGTTTTAATCAGGAAGGAGACATTTAAAAATAAGGCGTTAAGTGTATAGATAGGCAAGACTATAGCGGATGAGAATGGCATGGGCTAATCCTTCAGTGAAAGATGAAACCGTGCTTCTGTAGGGGCTGATGGCTAAAGTCAGTGGCAGATGGCTGATATGCAGAGGCTGCTCTGGAAAAGAAATGAGATTTTCTTCAGCATTATACGTGCTGGGGAGTAATTGCTCAACGAGCACACGCCTCACAAACTGTTACTCAAAATCCCTTCACTTTCTTTGCGCATTAGGGACAAAAAACCTCCAGCAATTTGAAGCTCACTAATACCCAGCATTCCAGGATAGTGTTGTGTCATTTTATCAAAGAAATGTGTGATTTGTAGTGCACAGACATTTCAAGACATCAACAAACTTTGGACAGAGTAAAACAGTGGCAGAAGGGAACATTCCCCCCCTTGCCCTTCTGTCTGAATGCAGCTAGATGAATTTTGGGGCAGTAAAAGCAAGGTGAAGTTCTTGTATTTCTGATTTGGATTTGAGTTTGTTCTAGGAAGTTCCTTTTTGTTATGGAAAACAATGGTCTTATTGGCTTGGAGGATTGATCAGAAAATTGCATGTATCCTGATAATGACATGAGAAAGGAATTCTGACTGTAAAGGGAATCTGGAGAGTAATAAAAGAAACCAGCACAACGTGCAGACGTTTTCCAGCAAGAAGCACTTTGAGACAGATAAAATGTATGTGCCTGATCCAATGTCCTGAAAGTCTGCCTGTCCAACTGAAAAACTGCATTTTTTCCCCTCAAGCTTTGTATTCCTTTTGCTTAGCTTTGCAAAACATATTTCTGAGATCCTGGCTATCTCTGCCTCAAAGAAATGTTCATTTTAATCCTCACCATCAGAATCAACCCACTGCTATTGCTGATTGGTGATTTTTCCTAGCTTTTGTGCCTGGATCAGACACTTTTAAAAGTGCTGACAAGTATTGTCACAGTGTTGGTTGAATCTTATCTATTCAACTAACAATTTTGAATAGTCTCAGGGGTTCACCATCAGCCTGTCAAATGGGATTGAAGGGAAGAACTTAAATGTTAAAATAGCCTGATGAATTGGGGGTGGGGGGGAGGGGGTAATATAAAATGCAATTCAGTAAAGCAACATCCAAAAGCAATTATAAAGGGGGCATTCATCTGATTGATGCTGGCTTAAATGTTTAATCCAGGAGGAAATATCAAGAGACATCCCAAATGGGATAGTCTCATGTTTAGTCTATTCCAATTCCTGTAAACTAAGTATTTGAAACACTAAAAAGTACATAAATTTTATTGTTTTAAGTTGAGTGCTAAAAACCTTTGTAGAGTGACTATCCTAGAATTTAATTCATTAGTGTGTAAAGATTTTGCCTTTAGCCAAAGTAGAATTAAGCATGTCATTGCAGCTGAAATAAAGAATGTTTATCTGTCATGGGTGTAAAACTAGAACTGATCCTGTTCAATGCTGCTTTCTTTTATTGTGCTCAAAGGGGCTCAGGGCACCATAAAATACACCAAGTTGCTGAAACAGTATCATGTGATATCATCACAAAAATTAAACCCTGCATGTAAATGAGAAGAACAGCTTTATTTGTGGCAAACTAGGATGTTTAGTCAGTCTGGTAACAAGGGCAATATTTTCCTCTCTTCTTCATTTAGGACATTTTTATTTAACTAAGTAAGACTTTTCCTTTGGGTCTGGTCTTTTCCAGCACTTTGTGAGCTCTTTCCCACCACACTGCTTCCTCTGAATTGTATAATTGACCAGAAAGGATACCCAGGCTGGCAAGTGGGAAAAGACTGAGCTATTTCTCCCTCATTTTCTCTCCTTTTCCATCATTTGCTCCTCTCCTCTCCTCTCCTCTCCTCTCCTCTCCTCTCCTCTCCTCTCCTCTCCTCTCCTCTCCTCTCCTCTCCTCTCCTCTCCTCTCCTCTCCTCTCCTCTCCTCTCCTCTCCTCTCCTCTCCTCTCCTCTCCTCTCCTCTCCTCTCCTCTCCTCTCCTCTCCTCTCCTCTCCTCTCCTCTCCTCTCCTCTCCTCTCCTCTCCTCTCCTCTCCTCTCCTCTCCTCTCCTCTCCTCTCCTCTCCTCTCCTCTCCTCTCCTCTCCTCTCCTCTCCTCTCCTCTCCTCTCCTCTCCTCTCCTCTCCTCTCCTCTCCTCTCCTCTCCTCTCCTCTCCTCTCCTCTCCTCTCCTCTGTGACTGCCATGTCTGCCTAACTTTATGCCATGACTTTAAATCAATTAACTATTCAGGATAATAATTCTATTAACTACTGTTAATGTATGTGTAGTGTATAATTCACAATACAAGCAATATCTCTTTGAAAAAAAGGGGGCTCTAATTGCTAGACAATGGCAAAGCTTCTGTTCAATTAATGATGAGGCTGATGTTTCTGTATTCTGTGTCCATCTGTGCTTCAGACAGCAATTCACAGGTATAACTTACTGTAAAATATCTGAGCCAAATAATAAGTTAGGTAGACATGAAGTGCCAACAGTTGCTTTAAAAAATGAAACTGGTCCTTTTTTTGGAGATAAACTGCCAACAGTTGCTTTTTTCAAACTGGCCCTCATAGATCTTAGTGTACTTACAGTCTTGTTTTTACTTTGATTTTGAACCTAGGCCTCCTACATGTGTTGCAAATGAGACCAAGTGCTGCTGTTGTCATAAATTTTCATGAAATATGTCTTGTAGTCTGACTGAGGCAGTACAGGGTTCCCTATTTCCATTTCTAAATTCAAATATGTTTGAGTGAAAAAAAAAAATTACCACTGTAGAGTTATCTAGAATATCCTTCTCTGCCTATGAAAAGTGTGGGAAAAGCAATTTTTTACAAGTATGTCCAGTTGGAATTTTTGCTTAGGGATTTTTTTTTCTTTTTCGGATGTAAAATATTTTCATTTCAATTATATGCTTCATTGGTGCTTTTTCTGTAGCTACATTGAGCAGATTGGCAAAAGATCATTGCATTTGAGGCACTGATGTATTCAATAACATATAATCAATAGTCTGATAGGCTTTCAAAATTATTGTTACTGTTGTCTTTCTGTTCAGGATCCAAAGAATAGAATTTTTTATCTGGGATCCATAGGAAGACATTCTTAGATTTTGTATATGATTTAGTAATCTCATTAGCCTCAAGTTTTTTAAAACAAATGGGATGGTTTATTTTGTAGGATTTCCATTTGCCACATCAGACCCAGCAACAATTCACATAAAAGCCTGAGGAAAAAAGCCCCCTTATTTTACCTGCATTGTCTGTAACAGAAGAAGACCTAAAGGAGAATGACAGATTAATATTGCCCTTGCTCACAGGCTGGTTTAATTATCTTGTTAAATAATACTTCTCACTGAAATTCATGGTTCTGTAAGTACAAGTCATTGGAGACTCTGGTCTGCATTGGATTGAAGTTGAATAATCCATAAAAAAATAGGAGCATTTCTTCAGTTTTCTTAATTTTTTCCACGCTGTGGGATCCTTCTGCATTTAGTACAGACACATTGGAAATACATTTTCTGTGCAGAGGTGGGGATGGAGCTTCATTTTTGGATGCACTGGATTTCCTGAGAGTGGGAAAACTGCCTCAGCAGCCCAGGGATGTGGTCATGGTGTGGGTATGGCTGCAACTGAGCCTACAAGGGCAACAGATATGGGGTGACTCCTCAAGGTTTATTACTTACAGTTGTCTGACACTTTCATGCTTCGTTTCCAGTTGAAATAGGCATTTTAAGAAAACATCAAGCCGACAGCCTGATTTAATCCCAAGGGCTAAGGCCACAAGCACCAGCCTGTGCTGTCAAAGACTTAATCAGAGCCAGCAGCTGGCCAGGGAGCTTTATTTCGGTATGTGCATGTTCTGATGGTCACTGGTTGAAAACTCCTTCATTTCTGTGGGTGGTCCATGGCACTGTGAGCCTGACATATGCTTTGGGGGTTGTTTTTTTCTTCCATCAAAAGGATACAAGTCTTCTCCCTGCTTGAATCAACACTGCAGTCTGACATCGTGTGACCAATATGGAGAGTGCCTGAATAAAGGGCTCTTAAAGAGAAGAATCCTTCTTAAATATTGTAGGGCATGCCCGTCTTTCTGGCAGGTTGATGTTTGCAGATAAACCCTTTTCATACTGCATTCAATTCCAAATTCTTTCTCCATACCTAGAGAATCTATTTAGATGCCTTCACCACAGGATTTGGATACCTGAGAATTTTATTTTGTTATTTTTCATGTGGTGCTGTGATTTTAAAAGGAAGCATTCCAAATGAAATAGGAGTTCAAAGAAAAGACTGACTATTCTGCCAAGTTGTTGAACTTCTTCTGTTTGCTGGGGAGTGCCAAACATCAGATTGGCAGAGTATCTTGGGGGTTTTGTTTTTGAAGGTGAAGGGGGAAATTTTAGTCCAAAATACATGTCATAATGGTTAAAGTATATAGAATGTTTTTAAAATAATTGAAGATGTAGATCCGAGGCCAATCTCACTGTGTATCTGATTTTTATGAGCTCCACTGCTACTATCAGATCAGTGGATTAGTTTTATACTTCTTTTCCTAAATTTGTATTGACAAATCCAGCCATTCAGAATGAAGAGCCATCTTCTGGACAAGGATTTATAAAGAATGTATGGTTTTAACTGCATTGTAGGGAAAGTATATAATAATTTTTGTCAGACATCTTTTCAATTTGCTGAAAAGAAGCTATTGGAAGATACAAGTCCTTATGAATGCAGGAGCTGGAAAGAAAAAAAGAAAGAAAGAAAAAGGGGGGAAAAAAAGCTTTAAAACTTGAGATTAAATTCTGACAGCAACATTGCTGTTCCTGACTCAGAAAAAAAACCCCAGAACTTGCTGCCTTCATAAACATTGAATTCTTTTTTCTCTGCTAAGGCTGCTACAAGCTTGGCTTGTGATGCTGACAGTACTCAAGACGCAAGTCTCTTGTTGATCTAACTTCTATAAATTAGATGGTTTGAATCTAACTCAGAGAAGACAATAGACTTTTGTTATGAGAAGGGTGAGTTCCTTTATATGTGGTTTGTAGTTCATATGTTTGTTTTTAAGTCAGGACAGTGTGAACTCTTCAAAATAAACAAAGAAAAGAGCAAAATGCCACCACTTAAAATCAGCCTTAAAATGGTAAACACTGGTAAATAATAATGGGGGTGAGAGGAAATTATTTTTGGTTTAAAGAAAAATAAGCTCCTGATCCTACCAGAAAATACCTGTTCAATTTTATGTATGTTTGATCTACTGATCGCTGGGAGTTACAGCTCCAAAGCAAGGCTGGACTAATTGAAGCATGAGTTCAAGGATACTTCAACAGAAAGGTGGTCTGAAAGAGCAAATAAAAGTTTGTAGGGGTAGAAACAAATTTGAACATAAAGAAGAGTATTTGGATTATTTTTTTTACATCCAGGCATGAGTACCATCAAGCCCTGTGGTTGTTAAGTATGGTTTATATAGCTTTTCATGCTGAAATCATTTCAAATTAAACATAAGTCTGCCAAGCTGAGAACACCATGTGAGCGTGAAGGCACAGAGGTTGAGATGGAGTTATGGCTAAGTAGGAACACTGTTGTGCACACACAGGAACTGTGCTGGCAGGAAATAGTCAATAAAACAGCCCAAGAAGGAATCAGCTGGCCAAGTGTTTTCATAGGAAATAACTGGCAGGAAAATACCCTCATATTAAAAAAGAAAAAAAAACAAAACAAAACCAGCACAAATAAGGTGGAAAAGCTTACTTTGGTGTTTCCCTTTTTTTCCCACACTTGAGAAAGAGAGCAGTTATCAACATTTGGTTCAAAAACAGGCATTCTGGATGCCAGCCAAAGGTAGCCCTGCTGTGAAAACACTTCTGTGGCCGATACAATACCTTATGGTAACCACTGCCTTCAGCTAGGAGCACTCTGCAGCAGGGTAATACAGTACCTGTTTTATTGCTGACGTGTTTCAGTTATTTTAAACACTTTTTCCTGGAGCAGATCTATTAAAGAAGCATTTTCCAGTATTATTGCAGTTTCTTCCTCTGTACAGTTGCCTGGGACCTCTGCATAGATCTTCAGTGGACTTCTCTTTCGACAACCAAAGTCAAGATTCCTTTAGAACCCCAGGTTTCATTTATCACTTGCTCTCTTTCCCCCAGCTGATAAACTTATTGGGGTGTGAGCTTATTCATGTGTATTTTTTGTTCTCCAGAAAGAACAACCCCCCTTCATGTATAATAACAAGCTTTATATAAAGAGTAATTGTATCCAGAGATCACCATCTTCTGAAGCAGGTTTGTTTTTTCTTTTTGCTTTTGGTTTATTCATGTTCTTTTATCTAAATGAAGAATACAATCTAAAATAACTTCTAATTACTTATTTTGCAAAGCTCTAGACTCTATCAGAATTCACTTTATTATAACCATTATGTGAAAAACATTTTTCTGTTTTCCCTTGAGGACAGTAGCTCCCACAGCCCCTCACTGGACTCACAGCCTGGAAGCCTCTGTCCATGCTTCCCTGATGGAGAAAGGATGAAGAGACACCTCTCTCTGAAGACCAGCAGCCTGCAGGAGAAGGGACATGGATAATTTTTCTTTCTTTTCTTAAGTCACTGTGTAGGCCATAATACAAGTTTGAAGGCTGGCCCCAGTGCCCCATAGAGCACAGCTAAAAATCCCATTTCTTGATACAGACATGTGCACGAGTTCCTAATCCTGTTTCACAAGAAAAAATAGAGAAATGATGTGATACTTCTGTGCTGCCCTGAGGAAAAATTCTGTGAACATGCCTTCTAATCTCTTGAACTGAAGTGAGTCTGTCCTGGAAACTTCAGCACGCTTCCAAGAGAAGTGTCATCCTAGGTAACAGTGGTTTCTTTCCAAGACACTTGTTCCTCTGGGTACAGTTGCTATTTGTAAATGATTCAGACTAATGTCTCATAGTCTGCAGGAACCTTCAGTCGTGACACAGAGGGCAGCTGTGCTAACCTTGCTTTATCCTCGGGGGTTTGGGGCAAGGCAGCTCTTGGACTCATTGGTGTCACTGAGCTTTAGGCCTCCGTGTCACAGGGATGATACTGTTCTTTTTGAGGTGGGAATATGTCATGCAGTGGGTATTCTGGTGTTGGGTGTAGTAGTTTTTGATGAACATTTTGCCATAAATTAGACTAAATGAGTGGGAATCAATTTCTGATTTAAGGCACCTGAAGTTTCCCTCAGTAGCAAAGTTCACTCCAGAGATGGCAAATCATGTCTCCTTTCAGAGACATAAAGCATATTTCAGTAAGTACACATTACATAACTTGTCCCACATTTCTTTCTCTTTTTAGCATCCCAGTGTTATGAAAAATTATGTTCCCATTAATCATTATAGCCGCTCATGTTTTTCTGTGAAAATAAATCACCGTCCTCTGCCCTTCCTGCACAGGAACATATTTAAATCAAAACAAAGATACGTCCACGATTGGTTCAGGGAAGGGAGTGTCGGCTAATGTGGCTTTGCTGCTGCAGAAGGATGAAAGCAGGATTTGTCTCTGTACTCAGTGGATTGCAATGCTGTGTGGTAGTGTCACTTGCCAAATAAGATTTCCCCTTTAGCACATGCAGAGCCCGCTTGAATGTCAGTGGAAACAGCGTGCACTCAGTGCAGGGGGACCTGCAGCTGAGTCCTGGGGGTAACGTTGAACCTGCTGCCTATTTTGTTCTTCCTACATTTGAAAACATTTGGGCTGGAAAAGCTAGAAAGCACCTATACTACTGGGAGAAACCAGCAGGCCTCTAAATTCCTGACTTAGATTGTCACCAGCTTTATTGAGACTGTGTTTAGAAAGCATTTAAATCTAAGTGTCCAAAATTGCATATGCAGCACCATATGCAGGCTACAGAGCAGGGGGGCTGATTTTAAGACATGATGGGCATTTAGGCATTTACTGTTTTCAGATCTCAGGGCTTCTGAAAAGACATTTTTATTTACATGTTTTGAACGTGAATTTAGGGACTTACCTTATGCAGCAGTGTAAATAGAGAGGCTAGGCTATTTTTAGATTTCACAATGCGATACTGGGCAAAAGGACTTTTGAAGCAGAGATTGCTGGTTACCAAACCACAAACTTGGACCAACATTTTTCAGAACTGTCTCTTTCTCTTTATTCAGGACACATGAAAACCTAGGGAGTAAGTTAAAGGCTAGTTGTAGATGATTCTCAGGGAACAGATCCTCTACTGGGAAGTCAGTTTTCTCCAGCGAAGAGATCTGAGGAAAATTCACCCTTAGGACAGACTGAGTTTTCTTTTAAGTGTATATAAGATAATTCTGTATTAGTTGTACAAGGGAAATTAGTTTTTTATTTGTCCTCTGAAGAGAGAGAAATCTGCTTTGGTCTTTTGGAAGAGCACATGCTGTATTTTGGAAAATGAATAAACAATACAATAAAGACAGAAATTTTAGTGCAAAATGAATCAGTTTCATTCAGACAATTGAATATTTAAGAATCAAGCTTTTCTGTTGACCTGTTCAATTTTGGCTGAGAAATTAAATCCTTACACAGTGAAGGTAGTAGAAATAAAGATGTCATCCAAATAAACTCTGGTCATCTTCAGCTGACAATCATGCAACCAAAGAAAGGGATGTTCCTCTTGCAACCATGCAATATTTGCTGACCTTGGAGGCATTGGGTGTCATTTAACAACCAGGCTTGTGAGGCAGGGACACCTGGACGTGTTTTATAAGCTTTCAGATATTATTTGTTTAATAAAGTCACAGAATAATTATTTATTAGTAAGGGGATAGTTCTAAAGCTCTAAGTCTGGCATTTGTGAAGGTTCTTCTCTAGGTGTTTTCCACAGGCACTCAGCAGAGAAGATGTAGGGTGTATTGCTGTTGTGGTTTTTTCCCAATAATCAGAAATGAGATGTAGGCCTCACTTCTAAGCTTATGGTCTGGCTGAACTTGTTTTCTGTTTGGTATTTTCATTATCAAGGAAGGCTCAGAGTTTCTCTCTTGTCACTATTAATTTTGCTGAGGGAAAAGACAGGTCTTTGTTCACCACCAAAGTGGTCTCCTTGTGGAAAAAATCCAACATGGAAAAAAATTCAACACTATTGCCACCATTGAAACAACACAAACTACCAATTTGATTTTGGGGAGGTTTTTTTTCCTTGTCTCACATGTAGGGAACTAATTACTGCAGTCAGTAATGCAAATTGTTAGCAGCCATCTTTAGTGAATTTTCCCTGAGAGGTATGGATAATGTTGCTGCTCTGCTTTGTGGCATTTCCAGTGTCTGGGTATTTTCTGGTGATGCCATTAACTTTGAAGTTAATTAGAATACTTCATGGCTGAAATGTAGAGTTCAGCAGATATTCTAAGTTGGCAGTGGTGAGTTAGAAGTATCATTTCTTTGTTGCTCTGTCATCAAGACAAGTCATGACCTTACCTTTCAAAAATTTCAAAATTTGAATACTGTTTCCAAACCCATTTAAAAGGCTCTGCTAGTCAGTGAAACTGAATACAGTATCATTAACTTAAGCAAGTATAAATTTTAAAACTATCACACATCACAATTGCATTGTATCCTCAAATATACCTATCAATTTGACCCTTTTAAGTGCATAAAATTGCAATAGTTTTCATTGTGTGAAGCACATCTACTGTACCACTTTGCATGTATTTTAGGGATAATACCTGAGTTTGTGATTAATTCTTGGCATTTTTCCCCTTTTCTTTTCTTTAGCT
Source organism: Cyanistes caeruleus (assembly GCF_971803275.1). Taxonomy (NCBI): domain Eukaryota; kingdom Metazoa; phylum Chordata; class Aves; order Passeriformes; family Paridae; genus Cyanistes; species Cyanistes caeruleus. The sequence goes on from NC_141705.1 coordinate 79,246,421, forward strand.
GTTATTGAAGTCAGGCAGAAAAGATCAGTGAACAGGTTACCACAGAAAAGATGTGTTTCACAGGTTGGTTGGAATATACAATCAGTGTACAATGGGTTGGATAATATTCTTTACCAAGTGTGAGCAATGGTGCTGGAAGTGAAAATTGCTGGGTTACACCATCATCAATTTGCTCCTTTAATTTTTTTTAATAAAAAGTAATTTGCTGCATTCAAATAATTGTGAACTCACTTGACTCTTGAATATGAAGAATCAAAGGCCAAATTTTGATCCATACTTCCATCTTTGCAAGAAGAATTATTTTAAAATGGGAGAAAGAATATTTCACTCCTCAAATGTGCTGTATTTTCTCTTAATGTTGTTGCTCCTGTTTCTTTCTTCACAGATTCACTGTGTTTAGAGGCATGCCATGACTAATGGGCCGGCTAGATGATTAGCAGAAAACAAAACTCCTACCATCTCATATTTTCCATTTTACAAGAGTCCAGCCATGCCATAGATATTTTCCATTCTTACTCTTGATATTCTACAGATGTGGAATCAAAACTTCTGCACTGTGGGATTGTACATGTGTGTTTTGCTCTCCTGAGTAATTTCTCCATTACCTGAGCTGCCCCAAATGTGGGCACTGTGCCCAGTGGAGTAACACTTACTGTGCCAACACTTTTATACGCCTTAATTCAGATAAAGCTTATCTGTCAAATCAAACAGAAGCTGCCAGCATTTGCAGCTTAATTGCTTTTCCAAATTCCTCTTTTGCCTAGAACAGTGAACAGAACTAAAAGAAACTATTGTTGGCAAAGTTCTGGAGTTGTCTTCACAGTTCCACCCCCCTCAAAAAACCCACTGCAGGAGTAAAAATCATTGGTGCAGGACTTAGGGCTTTTCGAAGAGTAAAACTTGCCAGAAATGTGGACTCCCTTTGATCCAAACTCTGACAGAATTTATTCTTCAGTGTTATTGCACTAGGAAAAAGGGATATGTATAATATATTATGTACACACTTAAATACAAAGGCTAAAGGTTTGTTTTATTGGGGAAATATTTATCTTTATGCTGTGACAGTTGATTTAGGAAAAATAGCCAAGCTCCGGAGCAATAGGAAAGAAGAGATGTGGATGGGTGATTAGGGATGACAAAGTTTTTGCTTTTCCCCCTGAATTGTGTTTACTTTTTGAACTTAAATTAAAGAGCTATTTAGTACTGTCATTCAAGTGGACAGTAACTTGGGCCTGCGTGGCAAGGAAGCTGAAAACACCAAAGTCTGCGTGACTTTTGACTGTGCACATAATGCATTTGAATTATGCCAACTTCCTTCTCTTTCCCCCAGAGACTGTGCCTCAGTATCTTGCATGGAAATGGCTGGAGCTGGTGGACACGTAATCACATGAGCTGATTATACATTTGTTCATTTTCTTAAGGCTGTTCCTTGCCGCTGTGCATTCAAAAAAGATTCTCTAGTAGTGCTTGTGCTGTTTTCTGTTTATGTACTTGTCTCTCTTTGTGGGAGGTTTCTGATTCCAGGAATTAGTATTGCTAATCCATTAGCACAGATTTTTTTTTTTTTCTTTAAGCTTTTTGTTCATCAAAATACTTTGTCAGCAAACTGATTTTATCTACGTTTATTGTTATGCCACCTGCTAAGAAGGAGAAGTTAATTGTTAACTCCACTTTGTTGAGAAAGAAGTGGCAAGTTGGTCAAGTTTTGCTCACTCATTTTTAAATTAATCACAGTTTCTTATTAAAGCAGTTTTCAAGGAGTCACGAGAGAAACTCTTGCACCATCTTTCATAATTTTTCATGTGTGTCACCTTTTTCCCAGGTTAATGGAAGTGACTCCTGGTATAAACATGCCTTCATTTGGTGCCTTTGAGTATGGCTGTGCCATTCTTTTCCCTTTAGTGGCAGGGTTGATCCCCTTGGTAGCAGCCGAGTGTATGTTTTACATCGCTGTTTGGACAGATACAGAAACAATACGTGCTCCTTAGTAACAGGCATTGGCCTGAAGACATTGCCAGTGATGATTTGGCAGTGGCTCATGGGGAGGCTCATGATTTAACAGGAGCTTAAGATTTGGTTCCTTTGGATGGGTTTTGTTTGCTTTGTTACAGACTCTAGGTGAGGCTAGCATGGTGACGTGGGAGACGACAGGGGCTTCCATTATGGTGAGCAAATGTGGACTCCTTTAATTCTGATATTTTAAACTAATCCTTCTACTGCCCTTTGAGGTTAATCTCTGTTCACTCAGCTGTGGTTACTCTGAGTAAACAACTCCAAAGCCTTACATTCTCTCTCATGGGATTTGGTGAATTTTGTCTGGCAGTCTGGGCAATAACTGGATCTGTCTCTTTGATTACTAGATTGTTTCTTCAAAGGACCTGGAGCTTCCTTCCTCTTCCTTTTCTGAGCTGTAAGAATGTAATTGTGCTGGCTGTGAAGAATGCATGACTGCTATAAATAGCCAGTGAATTATAGGTGAAGGTAAGAGCCAGGAATGTCCCCATCCAAGTGCAGCATTGCCATTGTCCCAACAGCCTTGGGCAGTGCACGTGTTCCTTCCATTCCATATTCTCTTCCATTGGTAAAACGAGATAATGACATCTGTCCACCCCGTGCTGCTAAGGTCAGGAACAATTAGCTACTGTCCTTGTGGGACTCATTAAATAGTGCTGTATGAATGCCTCCTATACCATCTGACTTAGCTCAAGCTTTAAAGTTCTATGGCATTTGAGTTCCAGTGGACGTGCTGATAATGGCGTTGCTTGGTGTCTGGCGTCCCCACAGATCTCTAACTGTGCCACAGCTTCTCTGTTGGAACAGAGGCTTTGTCAGGGAGAGCAAATAGTATGGATTGTATGGATTGTGTACCATTGCCCTCTGTTGGACAGCACTAGGCTCAGTCCAAGTGCTTGTCTTCTTCTGCAAACCTTTAGAGCAATAGACCTGATAAAACTGTGTAAGTAAGCTTGAAGTGTTTAGTGACAAACTGACCATCCTTGTCCCAGTCCCTAAAATTCAGAGGGAAACAGAAGTTTGGAAACCTGTCATGTCCTACAGTCTGATATAACAGAATCTTTCTGCTTTACTGGTAAAACATGATTTTATTTTTTCCCCTCTTGCTCTCTACCTACTTCACATCTTCTGTGGCCTGTGAGCTTCCTGTGGATATGTAGGTGAGTGTTCAATATAATGTATTTCCTGTATTTAGTTTAGCTGTGGTTTTTCAAGAGGTTTGTAAGCTTTGTCAAAAAGTTTGCATTTCATACACACTGTAGCATCTGAAAGGGAGGTCATGAATAATGGCAAGAATTTAAAACAGGAAAGTAAAAATACGAAAGGTACAAACAATCAAATTATTATCTGAGGGGGAAAAACATTACAATGTTTCTTGGAAGTGCCCATAATCCTCATTGTAGTTGTGAACTTAGTCCTAACTACTTTTGTGTTTTCTGCCCTCCAGAACACAGTTTACGGCAGAGCATTTAGTGCAGTAGAAATTATTATAAAGGTCACAGGGAAAAATAAAGCTACTGTTGCTACTGTCTGAATGTTATCTGTTTGGATTGCTGCTCTCCAAACCTGTGTTCATACTGCTGTTCATTTGAGGTTACATGCAGAGGACTCACATCTAACTCCAGTAATAAACATCCAAAACACAGTGATCTGTACCTAATTCTGCAGGGTAAACAGCAGCTTATTCAAATCCAGGAAGAGGTGAGTGGTGATCTGCTCATTTAAGAAACCTCCAAGTTGATTTTGAAGAAGCATCTGCCTAAACTTCCAGAACTTTATGGCCCCCAAAATAACAGCAATCATCTCTTCACTGTCCTTGGTTGGTTTTGCTGTTCTGTTGATGATGCATTTCTCAAGTGCAGAATTATCCAAACAGATCTCTACAAGCCTAGGTGAGTTTGGAGTGGTGTAAGGCTATGCCTGGTGCTCCAGTCCACCTTTTTTAGGCATTTATTTGGGGATGGAGTTAATTTAAGAATGGCCCCTCTACACTGATTATACAGGAGGCCAAGACAGCAACTTGAGCCTCAGCAGAGTCTCGGCAGAGACAACTCTCTATAATTCTGCACATCAGTGAGCAAGTTCCTAAGAGAAGATAACATTACAAAATCTGATTAATGTCTTATTGTTTTGTTAATCACATTTTTTATTTCTACAGGCTACAAAAATCTACAGATCTACTGACACCAATTCAGTACTTATAAATTTGTCATGTTTTGTGGTGCTGCACATTTCTGTGTGAGGTGAAGTCCTTGCCCTGCTGGCACAAGCAGTAAATTAGTCAAGCTCTCATTGAATTAGCTGGTATCAGGATTTTGCTCCACATGGTCAAAGGAGTTTTGTTGCCTTGTTTTGTTCTTAGTGATTTTTTAAAATAAAAGTTTTCTCAGGGCATACTGATTCAGTAGGAAGAATCATTAATTTCTACACTAATCTTTTAATTTTACTGCCACGTGGAAAAACTCTTGGGATTTTAAACTGAAGAAGGAAGTAAAGAATGGTGAACTCCACAGACATAGTGGAGAAAATAATCTTGAACTTTCACAAGATCATGAAATTATGTGGATCTGTGGTGGGGAACCACTTGGAAACTATAAAATTTACCAAGATTGATCATCTTCTTAAAAGTATTCTATTTTGCATACAAGTAATTCACTAGGGAGTTTCAAGTCCTGTGTTTGTATACAAACTAATTTATAGGCAAAATATTTGCATTTAAATTTAACTGTCTTGAACAGAACTACAAATCAGAATAGCTGATGAGCACCTGATCAAAACTACTGAGTTTATGCTTAGGAGCTCTTCTGTTAGAAAAAGTCCCCAAAACATTAGAAATACCACATAGTTAAGAATATTATGACCTTATGTTGATTCTTGTTTTTCAAAAATAATTGACTTTCTGAGACTAAACTCAAGTGATCCATTGATATTTGCATGATTAAAATGAAGATGACTTAGCAATTGTTTATAATATAAAGAGTGGCAATTGTTTTATAGCTGCCACAGTTCAGTGAGGTTGTTCATGCTGGGAAACTATACCAATTATAAAGAAACAATATAGAATATATAGAAACAATACATCCATTATTCAGATTTTGAATTCTGTAAAGCTTCTTCATTTCCATTTTTGCCTTGGGCAAATTCTGTTTGTCTACAGCCTGGTTTAAATTATTTACAACTTACAATATTTTTTGTCCAGCAGTTAGCACATCGTTCCTTTGGTTTCCTTATTTATAGGGAAAAAATTAGTCACAAACCTCTGCAGTATTTAGACAAAGTTATCCTTGAGTTTTGTTTTAAAGATAAAATTAGATTCAGAGGTTTATCAACACCTTTTTTACATGTGTCAGTGTACTGTAACCTTCCAGCTGTTTGCACTGCAGTGCAGCACAGTATGTTCTCCTAGTTCTCCATTAACATCTGTTAATTGACCATTAACTTCTCTTTCTCCATAAAAAACCCCCACAACTTGATGTGCATGCACACAAACACTCCCGAGGTAATTTTATTTGGAGTGTGAAATACTTAAGTCCTTTTTTAGGACTGAAAATGTGTGAACAAACACCAGACATTTTCCAGCATCTTGGGTGCTGTTTCTGACTCAGCAGCAACACAAGGCTTCTTTTTAAGATCCAATAATATATCCAGGGAACAATTTCATAGCAAAAAATATTCAGTTTGAGGAAAACCAGACACTGCCCTGGAAACATCCACCTTTCTGGACTTAAAGTTCCTCTTTCCACCAGCCTCACATTCAGTAAGGGAGCAGTCTGCCACAGTGGGGTAATTTTAAATGCTCTTAAGCATTGATGAATGCTCCAGAAAATGGAGGGTATTCCAAGAAACCCAGGGTACATTCTCTGGAGAGTGAAACATCCTACAAAACCTATGACTGTTCGCCTGGCAGAGAGAGTTTTAATCTGTTGCCAATTACTGAAGTCAAGGGAGTCACGTTAAACTGTGAATCCAGGTTATCCTTGCTTTCTTTATGATGTGTTTAAGAACTTACCAAAGAAGAATGGAAATGTAGCCACGGAAAGGAATAGTACTGGGTCTCTTATAACCTTGCAAATCCTTTGTAGACCAAAGCTCTTAAAATGCTGTTGAGGAGCTTTTTCAGTTCCCCAAGTTTTACATGCATCAATCATTTTTGTTTTACTGGGGACAAAATCCTGCTTGCTTTACAAATGCAAAAACTGCTTTGGGATTCGTTTCATGTCTACTGTGAAAATCTGATCTGGCTTGCCACAGCTAGACTGGATGTGGTGGCCTTATTTCCTGAAAAGCTGTTTATCCAAATAGCCTGCATAGCTTACAGACTGGGTTCACAATTTATTCACAACATTTATTACATGTTTGAACAGTATGTTTCAATTGAGAATAAACAACAAGAATACAGCAATGAATAAGGAACTAATCAGAGGGTTAGGTGCAAGTAAAGTAGACAAGTAAGTATAGTAAGTAGATTTTAGTAGCAGATTTTTGGGGTGAAATGTTCAAACAATAAAAATAGCTCTTTTAGTATTATTTAACCTGGGTAGACTGTGCTTCACTGCGTTTCCTTCCTCTGCTTAGTCAGTATGGAAATGAAATTCCACTAAATTTGATAAGTTGCCTTTTGACCTGATGCTGATTTAAGCTTCTAGAAGCTCATACCAGCAAGAGGTCACTGACAGGCAAAGTCAGTGAGTCTAAAAATGGTGCAGAAAAAAAGAGATTAGGCTTTACTTGGGTTCAGATTATTTAAACAAACAGACAAGAATTTAGGGAAAAAAAAATTGTGTTTCTCATCTGATTGGTCAAATCACTTTATTATGTGATACAATTTACATCGCTGGCATGCACTTTGAAATAAAGTGTCCTTTGCAATGAGCAAAAGTCTTCAGAAGTGAAAAGTCTTTTATAAAGATAACACAGTCTCTTGCTACTAGGCAGAAATGCAGTGTGAATAGATATTTGGTTGTGTTAAAGCACACCAAAATGAAAACAAACTATGAACAAGAGTTGTGAACATCATCATCTAACATCACTAAAGAAACTAAATTTTCAATTATACTGTGTATTCAAATGCTCTGCATGTTAACAGAGACACCTCCGAGGGTGAGCACAAAGCCAATGATTTAAAATATTGAGAGAAGTTTTTTCCTCACATTTACTGAGCAGATCTGTGCATTCAAAAGCAAATGTATGAAATTCTTGCGTTAATATATTCAGAACTCACACACAACAGTCACAACTATTTGATAGAAAGATGCAGTGGAGGAATGGGGTGAAGGACAGAAAGTGAAAAATGCCGTGGGGTCCTTCTAAAGCTCTGATGCATTAATGTTTCATTTACTGGTCCAGGTCTGCTGCTATCTTCAAAATCACTACATGGTCTCAATCTGGATTTAGCCTGATTTCCTTCTAAACAAGGCTGTGTGATCTGTCTGCATGCCTGCCCTCAAGTCTGCCCTCCCATTAATAACTTCAAAAATGTTTATTAGTTCCATTTCTCTGTGGCAGAGGAACAGATCTCAGAGACAATCCATTGCCCACAGACTTTGTAAAAATAGATGGCACTGGGGAGGCCAGATCACTTACCAATGTTGCTATTGAGGGAAATGCTGAACTGGGAACTCATTCCATATTAGATATGGGAGAATCCACATGGAAAAGGGAGAAATCCTCAGCAGGAGGACAAAAAAAAATATATAAATCTGGGGTAGGTCACATTAAACACTCAAATTAATCTACCATAAGATACAAAGCTACATGAAACTCAGAGTCAGAAATTCTCATGTTCACAGAAGTACTCACAGATTAATTCCTAATTGTGAACAGAATGAAACTATAAGGCTGCACATTTTTTATTCTAGGGAGGTTGGCAGAAAGTCCACGATCCGGTCTGAATCTCTTCACTTCCATTTTTGTTGTGTTTTTGGGGTGGGGAATTAGGGCTTCATCCTAGAGAATGTTTTCCTGTAATGCCATGTGATCACAGCATTAAAGCCTTTCCAGGGATCACTTTGTATCATAACTTTTTTTTGCAACATCAACATTTAAAAATACTTTTGGCAATTTCTAATTGCATGTACCTTAAATTTAAGCACACACTTGCTTCTGGTAGATGCATGACCTCAGAATTCACAGCACTAGTCTCAACGGGAATGTAACAATTAGGTGCTCAATTCTTAGAATTAAAATAATGATGTTAGGTAAAAATATGCCTTAATGCAAACTTATTAATCTGGTTTTCTCTTTAATGATGTAAAAGAAACAGTTAAAAACAGAAACCTGAACTTGACCTAGAAACAGGAACTTGTTTTGTTATGGTAATATGGACCACAGGTCAGCAAAGTATGTGACAGGCACGCACTTTTCAGAATGTAGGCCTTCTGTGAAATGCATATGCCCTGGTATTTATTGAATAATTAAGGTCTTGATGACCCTGAACTGTAAATTTCATTGAATTTTAATTTGATTTATAATTTAATTGAAATTAAGTGAAGATTTGGCATGTATTTCTAGGGCAATAGGGTTAGATCTGAGGATAAGCCCTCAAGGCTAAGGGGACTTCCACAGTCCCACTGGTGGAATATTCCCAGTTGTGATAAAAGAGGACATTGAGGGTCTCTGTGAAGAAACATCTATTTTTGCCTGTGTGGCAGGAAAATTTACTCTGATTATGTGCATATATAACTCTGAGGTGCAAAACTCATTTTCAGGCTTATCATGGCAGCCTTGTGCATGTCGTTTTTCTAAATCACTTTTGGGTTTTTTTGCAAATTCATATTGTGAAATAAATCTGTAAAGTGCTATAGCAATATGATCCTATTCTAAAGATTTACCACTCTTACGTCTTCATTTCCTGACTGGTCAGAAGGATCAGTTGAATTTTAGGGAGACTTCTGTTTGGCTACAGAATTTCTGCCAATTTAAACTCATTAAGGCTATATTTTTCCTGTAATTATTTGCTTTCAGGGGATGTTCCAGCTCCAATGAACTTGGATTCAATTTTCCTTTCTCCTTCATACCAGTTACATTTTATAACTGCTGTAAGTGAAAATTCTTTGCAGATGGGAATAGTTTGTACTATATCTTTTCTTACCACATATATGCTTTAGTTCTTTCTAATATAATCCCTTCACTCCCAGTGACAGCCTTACTGCAACTAAGGATAGTTAACAGTGCTTCTGCAGTAATTTCAGCTGACTGTGCTTGACAGATCCTTCAAGAATTCCCCACAAAATAAGGAGGATTGACAGCACTTCGTAAAACTCGGGGTGCTCATTTAATGCTTTAACAACACCTAAACTACCCAGGAAGCTTGGAATACACACGTTTTTAGCCACATATTTCTACTGTTTAAATAAGCTGCAAGTGCAAGGTATGTCTCACCAGCAAAAATTATTCACCATCCCTTCAGATCCATCAGCATCACTTAGGTATAACCAACCACCCAAATATTTGTTCCTAGACTCGCGCCGTGCACCACGTATCAGAAACCCTCTGTCACGTACCAATTTCTACATAGAGCAGGGACTGTCCTTGCTAAACAACTTATCTATGTCTTCCCAACTGAAGGTACAACTCAAAAGCTTTCTAAACATTGAGCTACCTCAGAAGCACAAATAACTGCTCAGCCAGTTGGATTACCAGGCACTGGAGCAGTAAATGCTCAGCAAATAGTGCATTTCACAGAGAAATAAAGGCTGTTCAGCCTCTGACTTGTTTGATAGTTTATTACAAAAATATCTTGCAATCCAGTTTAAATACACTCCTCATCTCTTTTGTTGTTCAAGTATCATGGTATTGATCTCTATTAACAATGCCTTTCTTCCTGGTGTTTTCAGGTTAATTACAAGCTGTAAAACTTCACTGAAAGTGTCCTGAAATCCACCTGAAATGAGTGACTGTGTACGATTTCCTGTATCTACATGTTGTGGTGATTCAGGTACCATTGCCACAGATGTATTTTAACTGTTGCCACAGTAAAAATATTCACGGATTTACTTTCTTAGCTCATTATAGAAATGCAGTAAAAAAACCATATGGCAAATAAGCCACTGCTTCAAAGTCTTCCACTTCCATTAGAACTTATGCAAATGTGACTATGTTTAGTAACTTGGAACTCATGTCAAACATACTCAGAAAACCTACAAGATCCTGTAAAATACTTCTTGGTTTTAAGAAGTAAAAACTGCAAGCATTTTTCTGTCACTTTCTACATCCTTGCTAGATTTTTGCATCGAGTACATGGATTGACCCACTTTGATCTCCTCCCTCACCCCAAGAAATGTGTGTTTTTGCCTTTTGACAAACAGAACTATCTTAGGTGTAAAACTGAGTCTATTCTAGAGGCTGCTAGTGCTGCAGATTTGTGAAAACTGTGCTCCATTCCATTTTTGTCTCCTCGTTTTTTTTTTGCTTCAGAGATCATCAGGCCAGCAATAAACTTTCCTTCTCCAACTCAAATCTTAAGGGCTTGCTGAGCTGGAGGAAGGGAAAATGCCCCAGGCCCTTGAGCTGCTCATGTTGGACGCCTCCATCCCCTTGGCTGTGGGTTGTAGTTTGAATCAGCTGTTGACAAGCAATAGTCAGACCTGGAATCCATGGATAATATATCAGGATCCGTTGTGGAGCGCTGAGTGCAGTAGGGATACTGCAGCTTAGGGCCAGCCTGGCTGGGGGCAGACAGGGAGCTTTTTCGGGGTGATAGAACCCCTGACTGCTTCCCTCCTAGTAAGGCTACGCTACCACTGGGGGCTGGAGGCTCGTAAGAAACTTTAAGTTTCCATTCATCTGGTGGCTCAGGAAGCGTTTTCCTGCGAGCAGCCGACACCACGTTAGCAGCAATGGATTCCTGCATGCTTTGGGGACCAAATGCTTCATCCACCAGGCCAAGGGGAGATCTGGCTGCTGCTTCCCAGGGAGTCAGTCTCTTGCCAGGCTTGTCAGCTGCTGTGTCTGGCTTGCTGAAGTAGTCAGGGGCAGGCTGAAACACAAGAGGAGAAGTAGGAGACATGGCTCGAGGGATGAATGAGGAAGGTCTCCCAGGAAGCGATAATGAGCGGCCACTGCTTCTTCCCTAGGGAGAGAAAATACCAAATACAGTTACTAAACAGCAAGAAAGGAAGCCCTTTCTCTTCACTTCCAAACTGGAACAAAAGACTCTGAAGGCATGTGACATCCTGGCAAGTCCCTTTTTATGTCTACGGGTATCTTTTAGAACTTTAATTTACTGGAAAGACAGGAGGCAGAGAAAGAAACAGGAACAAAGGCACAGCAAATGGAATTTTTGAGGAAAGTAAGCAGACCAAAGACAGGCTTTTCCTGAAAAAGTACAGTGGCATTAGCAACTGTGCAGCTTGCCCACTACTTAGCTGGTGTGCCTTGCTCTGAAAAGACCATTCTTAATGAAGAAGGGAGTCATGTTGTGACAGTTCTGTGTGTGTTTACGAGATTCTTTCTAACATTAGGCACAGCCTAATTTATTTGATAACAGGCTCTGTCTAGGACATCTGTCCGAGAACATATCTTTGGCAATCTCCTTTTAAGAAAGGCTTTTCTTACTTGGAAATTATTAGACTTATCCTATTTTTTTTGTGCCCCTTTTTGTGGCACAAAATTGAACACAAGCAATTAAAGGCGTTAATGCAATCATTCACTTAATATCCTTACATGACGCTACTTTTGGCTTCTTTAAAAGGCAATGCCCTCAGAATTTCAGTACATTCCGACCCACTTATAGGAGCAATCCATTCATTTTTGACAAATCCTAATCTTCTTAGTAATGCAGCACTTTGAAACAGAAACTGTGTTTGTGAGAAGGTTCTGCTGCAGCAGCCATTTGGCAGCGCATGAAGCAGGTACAGCCTGTCCCCAAGGCAGACCTGCTCTCTGTGCCACACAAATTATGTGGTTCTTAGAGCTTCTATAAAGGTGGTTCCTAAATCAGCGATTTACACTCATTGATTCATGTCCTCAGGATTAAATGCCTTTAATTCTGAAATCTGCTGTGAAATTCCTGGCTCTTTTTGCCAGAGGCTTTGCTAGAATCGAATCTGAACAACATTGCCCAGTGTGACTTTTCCTAATGAGCTTCCCAAACTTGAAACACTGTGAGCATGAGCTAGAGAGCAGTCAACCAGGTGTGTGATCATTCAAGGTATAGCTGATCTAGCAAAGATTCACACAGAAATGCACATTTTAAGTTTTTCTGCCACAGGATCTTGCTGCATTTAAGGAACTTGAATGACCACTGCTTCAGGTTTTTATTTCCGGTAATATCAGCCCTCTGTATGAGAGGTGGAAACTGAGGAAGAGACTTCAGATTTCATCATTTTCAGTCAGTTTGCTTGTATTTAGCCTGAATCTCTTAAAAAAGGTGTAGTGACACTCAGAGGTTATGTCATGAGAGTTTTGACAAGTTTCACAACTGATGCTTTATGACAGGACCATCCTTTCACCTCTTAGCTATGATCAGCTATTTCCAGTTTGCATTTCCAGAGAGGAAACTCCTCAACATTATTAATCCATTCCCCCTCCTCCATGTTAGTAATTAATCAGATAACCTAAACCACAAGAAGTTAAGTGGTAATTGAGAATATAAAGCAATTGAGAAGATAAGGTTGTGGAAAGGGATGAAGAAGTTGATCAAACAGGTTTACCTCATTAGTCTACTTGTGTTAGCTCCTCTCAGGAGGGCTCTAGAACAGAAAAGTTACCCTTTTTCAGTGGAAATTCCAGTTCAAATCCCTGTGAGTACTTTGTAGGACTTCAGAGATGCAGAGGGAAATTATACTGTTGCAACAAGCGTTGGATAAATTATCTGGCTTTTCAAGACATTTAAATGAAGCTACTGTTTATCTGTCCTGTTCAGAGAAAAAACTCCAGAGTTCATCAAGTTATGGAAGTATCTTTTTGGTGTAACCATAAGTTATAAAGCAGGAACTGATTTTCTTTGATAGAGTTTAATCAGAGAGTGATGAGTTATTAAGTGTGTTTCACTTAGTTGATAGGGTTTTATAAAAAATGAATCATTCTGTTGTATTATTTAGGTAGAAGTTCTGGTGTGGGCTTCCATTTCCTGCTTGATAGCTTGTTTTTAGAAAAGAATTCTAAAGACTTTTAATATTACCTATGATAAATAAGCTGTGTTTTAACTTTCAAATTCCAAAATGTGAAAATGCACATCTGTTTCCTCTAGCTTTGGTAAAGCAAGGATAATCTCTGCTTCCATGAAGTAAGGACTGAACAGTGTATGGGTCTAACTAATATTTATCTTCTTGGATTGGGAGAGGACAAAACCTGTGAGGGTAAATTACATTCCAGAAGATGATTCACCTGGAAGAAGGCTGAAGTATATGGGAAGAACCTTGTCCGTTCCATCAGGGTCTGAAGGAATTTGAGGAAGAAGTTAAGAGAGATCCCCACTTATTAATTAACAGATTACTTTGGTGTTCAGCTAACAAACACAGATTCTGGAATTAGAGCAACTTCCAGTCACTAGAATTTGTCATTCATCTGCTGGACAGCAGCAGCCAGACATGCTAATACTTTCTAATATTTCCTCTTTATATTTAAATCTTGGAGATACATCTGTTGACAAGTATGTACTAGAAACAATGCACAAACCCCAGACATAGTGGAAAATATGAAGCATAAATAGAGAATAATTACTCTCCCCTCTGTCTCCTTTAAGCTATAAGAAAATAAAAAGAGGGGTAGAGATTTTCCATACTTCACCTGAGAAATCAAGGGAGGAGAGAAAAATGAAATGTTACCAGAATTATTACTTTATCACATTTTGTATTCCTGTAATCTTCTGGTAAAACATTCAACAGAATGTTGAATTATTATGCAGTAAGATAAGCTAGAACTCTCTACACTAAATTAATTTGTTAATTTGTTAATGGATTAATTTGTTCTTTTCCAGTTCCTGGGTGTTTTCAGAGGAAAAATCCTTTTCTACAATAGTTATTGAAGGGAAAGTGATTCCTAAATGTAAAGAAGAAGAAGAAGAAAGGCTATTTAGAGCTGTCCTTTGCAATCACAGAATCCTGACAGCTGCTGGGTGCTTTGGGTGTCTGTGCAAACAGATTAAACTGTTTAGGTAGGTTTAGATTAACATTGATTTTGAAAATGCAAACTAGTTATAAACTGCTCACTAAAGCAAACATTTATGGCACTGCAAGAATCTCTGATATTTACAAGATGTATGTCAATATAAATTAAAATTTATATAATATTACTTGCAAAAGTAACTATTTCCATATATAAGCAAACAAATGTAAAAGCAGTACTTAGGTGTGTGCAGGTATAGACCTAGTTAATGTAAGATGGATGAGTGTGACTGTTTGATTCAATAATGTCTTAATCAATGGTCAGGAGAAATGGGTTATTTGTAATTTAGAGCAATTTCAATTTTCTTGTTAATTATGTAAAGCTCAAAGACAAAGAAGAACAATACTTAGGTTCATAAAATAGTGCAAATTTTAAAGGCAGGAGCAGAAAGGTGTTTTTTGTTTTTTTTTTTCTTTTCCAGTCTAAATAAGAATGCATAATACTACTTAGTGAAATGATTTCCCAGCAGCTGTTTTTGTGTCTCAGGTGGCACATCTCAGTAAGAGAAAACTCTGTGTGTGTGTTTACATGTCACAGCTCATTTTTGTCTCATTCTAGTCAATGAGACAAAAGTGGGTTGGACTCTGGATAGTCCAGTGAAACTCTCTCCACATAAACTCCTCCCTAATGAAGTCACCTGAAAAAATTAAACCTTGGTGTCTAAGCCACTAAAGCAGTTTTATTTTTATCTTTTCATTATGGTCCTGGTCCTTAATCCCATATCAAAGCACATTAAAATCTGAGTTAACAATAGCACCTGGATGCTGTTTACACAGAAAGGGGACAAAGGAGGAGGAAGCAGATAAAACAATTGTTTTATCTCAAAAAGTGACTCTGTCTTTATAAAAAGCCCGGAGTGATGCATTTCTCCTTTGGCTTTCTATGGGCTTGTAATGGCCACTGCAGTTAGAGACTAAATCACTGGGAAAATGATAGGACAAAATAAATTATAATGAATTTTTATGCCTTAAAGTTATTTTTTTCTTTCCATTTTTTTTAACATGAAAGAAGCTCTTCAGCTTTCTTAACTGAGTATGGGAGACATATTGTAAATATTATTATAGTTTGGGGGTTTTTTTTGTCCCAAAGCATTTAATAAATTTTATGTAATGAAAAAGTAATTTCTCTCTGAAATGCTGCCAGCTCTGCAGAAAATGCTACAGCTATTTTACAATACAGCTACAAAAAATTTTGAAATAAAATGGGAAAATAATCTTTATTTCAAACTCTAGAATTATTTTACAGTTGACTAAAATGGGAATGAAGAAATTTGGCTAATGGCTAGGGAAGAAGGGAATGTCACCTGTCTAACAACTAAAACCTTGTCAGTGGCTGTACTGAGACCAGGAATAGATTAGAATCACATAGTTCAGGCCTGATCCTGACTTCCTCAAAGCTGTATTTTCAGGGCTTGATTCTGAAAATTTATAGGGAATTTTTGGACTGGAATCTAATTTATTCTAAATTCAGATTGTTTCTAAATGTGGTGTTATTTCAGGTGAGAAGAATTCAAAAGAATGAAGCAGTTACTGTCAGCCATCTCACATAAGTTCTTGTGGCAACTCACATAAGCTTTGTGACAAAATTTGTGACAAATTTTACTTTGGAAAATTAAGTCCTTTTTAGTTGTCAAGTAATGGGAGAAGAGGAAAGTAAATGATTAGAATTAGGCCTTCACTACTGCAAAATGCCTGTGTGGTTAAAAGACATAAGACTACTGCTAATTTGCTGTAAATTATTTAGTTGGCTCACTTTGCACCTCTGCAAAATGAAAGAAAATCAACTTTTCATTATCATTTAATCTTTATCCATGTGCAGTTCTCAAAATACAGCCCATTTATGCCTATAGAAAGCAAATGTCTGAAACTTTTGGCCTTAGACATTTTAGATTTCCTTGGAATAAACTGTTTATTTCTTGTAAGGAAGAATATTTGCTGCCACCTTCTGGATTTGATATTGCACAGCTACCAGGGCAAAGTCTGCCCTCTTTTCTGACCTTTCCACCTTGAGATGTGGTACCACTGCCTTCTTTAGGACTGCTCTGACACAAATCTTGGTGTCTGAAGCATCCCATATTTCAGCGTAAATGTCCCTGTGTGTGAAAATTCACGCTGAGAGCTGTTCCGGCCCCATATCCTACGAGGCAGGAGGGTTTTATTCATTCCTACAGGTACCTGGTGGTTCAAACCCCCTGTTACAGCATGCTCCATGATAGCATTCCAGGGCTTGTTTTGGGTCTTAAAAAGCTACCTCAAAGCAATGCTAGTGAAGTTGGAAGGTCATCTGTTCCAAAGCACTGAAGTCAAAGCACCATTGCCCAGTGCTGATACATTTTGATTACATTTCAGGATTTCTGCCCCACCAGTGCCATTTCAGGGATTCATTTAGGAAATATTAGGGTTCTCTAACACAGGAGAGTATTGTAAAAAAGGTTGGAATTCACAGCTGGTCACTGAGGATTCCCTTTATGGAATTCCACCTGGAGTCTGTCAGCTGTTAACACTCACAGAGGGATGTTAAGGGGCACATAGAATAACTTGTGCTTGTGCTGCTGGGCTCTGGAGATGCCTTGAGCTGCACACCCAGGGCTACAGAGTGTCCTGGTGTCACTGCTGCTCACTCCCTGCATTATTTACTCATTTGTAGAATGCACCAGTGAAAAGATGAACTTCTGAATGGTTCTGGGTGCTAACAGCAAAAATCTGTAAGAAAATAATTCTGTATGAAGGTCACTTTTTGAAGAGTGTGCATTGAGTAAAGAACAGTGCTGAGCATGGGATGATGTCAAGACAAAGCAGCAAAGAGCTGTTTGTCAGATGGGCATCCCTGTGTGGAATCCTACAGCAAAAAAAAAGCAGATAGGACATAATTGCAGATGTTCTGGCCACATGAACACCCAAGAAGGTTGGATTAAGCTGACACAGGCAACAAGAATTCCAAATGCCTTTGCTTTGCAATCCAGACTGTAGTGTTTAATATTTTTTTTCTCATAATTTTATATACACAGTGTCAGTGCTTGCATCAATACTACTTCAGTACTCTAGGAAGAAAACCAAGTGTACCCAGATGCCAGATATCTTGCTTGTGTTTGCAGTATAGAGCCCTTTACCAACAACAACCTGCATAGAGAGGCTGTGAGAAGTAGTATTCTCACAAATCAAACCCAAAAATCAATAGCAGTTATTGATGGTTTTGGGGAAAAAATAATCTTTCTTTTAAAAAACTGAAAAGATTTGCCCATAGGTTTTCATTGTATGGAAACTTTTGATCCTAATATAATTGTGCTGAATTCTTTGCTTCTCCATCAGTTAAAGCTCACACTGAAACTGAGTGTTGTGCTCCATGTCATCCTTTGTAATCCAACATGCTCCTGTGATTTGGAATGTATTTCACTCCTGTTATATTCCTCCTTTTCTTCTGTTTGTTGTATGTTTCTTAAAACCATTACAATCTGCTGTTTCAGATCTAGGTGGAAACATCAAGAGAAACACTCCATCTGTTCAACAGTTCAGTCTTGACACCTATTTAGAAATGACCTGGTTATTTTCAGGTTATTTTATAGAATCTTCTCTTAATTGCCTGTAATTATGAGGGTAGTCTCTGGTTTAAGATTTCTATCTTAAAATGTACAAAAGAATAAGGATTCTTGTTTGAAAATGCTGGTTTTACATTAACTCCCCACACAGGAAGCCTTCCTCCAGATAGTCAGTCTGTAAGTTCACTAAATTATTTTCTCATAGCTGAGTTTTCTCAGCCTAAGGGAGAAACCTGCACAGATGTTTTGCATGCACTTCAATTAAAAAGTTTGTCAAGATCAGTACAACCAGGAATAGATTTTTCCTTTAAATGCTGTGGAGGATAACTGGAGACTTGATTAGCACATGAAGTTTTTTCCTGCCTTACTTAAGGAAGCAAATATTAAACGCATGAGATTATTGTCATATGGTTTGTCTTGGCTTGTAAGGGAAGAGCTCAAGTCTGCATCTGTAGAGATAATTTCAACATAGAGCTTCCGGATTTTTCCTACTTTTTAAATCATTTGATAAAAACCTGAAGTGCTTCTTTTAGTAAGCAATCAGCCTGAAAACCACTTGTCAAACATAACTCTTGAGCGATTCCAACTCCTCTTTTATGTAATGGCATGCAAAAGTAATGTCTATTGTAAAATAAGACCAGTTGTTGTCATGGGTACTGTGAAGTTGTGATGGTGGCACCAAGACTGCTGTGAAATTACCAGGCTCCTGTATTTTCATATTCAGAGCTTCTGAATCCACAGGTTTTTCAGGATTTGTCAAGTTTCTTCTTTGTATAGTGTTTGCATTCCAAGCTGAGCAGAGTCATTATAAAATACCATTATGCCAAGCTGCGTGATTAAGATTTGCACTTGCTGTGCCAAACCACCAAAGCAATCAGTGGAATCCCGGGTGTTTGACTTCAGGTAAAGAAAGCTGCATCATGTAAAGAGGCAAGACTGGAAGAGGGAATCTTTTTAGAACCAAAGGGTTTGGAATTTTAAAGCTAGCAAATCTGGAAAAGGATCCTGGAAAAAAGAGAGGAGAGATATTTTGCATAGTGTTAGTTGTTGTCATTCCCCTGCCATTCCCCTGCCTCACAGTGTACAGAGCATTCCCCACTCCAGAACAGCTGGAGCAGCAGCACGTGATGGTCAGGCTGGGTCTTTGTTGAGCTCTCATCCTGGATAAATGATAAACAATGCTCCTCCCAGATCACATCACCTGCTGTCAAGTTCTCTTGATAACTGCTTTATAACTGCTTGGTAAACTTCTTGTAATCTTTTATCAGAGTTCAACAAAAAATTCAGCAAAAGTCTGGAAATAGATGTCTCTATATGCAGAATAGGTGAGCCCCTCTCACTGATTGTTCTTTTAGCTTCAGTATTTCAAAATCCTTTGGACAGGTATTTTATCCTGGGTAGTCACTCTTTTTTTGTGGAGTTTTGTCCCCCTATCTTGCCTCCCTCAAATCCCAGTAGTATTTAATCTCAAAATTGCTACTCTGCCATTTAGCACTGATTTTTCTATGTGAACCACACACAAGCTCCACACTTCCTATTTTTTATTTTTATTTGAGTCTGCTGATACCTCAACCTCTTAGTTTTTGTTTCTTCCTTAGGAGAGCAGAAAGAAAGAGAATGAGGCTTGTAAGAGATGGTAACATTTACATTATAAATGTTTCTAGAGGAAAAATTCAATGAAATCTCTTTCTGTTTGTTTCATAATATATAATTTTTTGGCAAGCAGGAACATGGTAAGAGTGATTCCTCTAGAGAAGGGAGGGGAAATTAAGAAGTTCTGAGCTAAATTTTGTTTTTTACCTTTGCAGCAGAAATTTGAACTTTTTGTCTGAAAGCCAGTCATCTCCAAAACAAAACTTTTCAATTCAGTTTTATAGTAAGATGTTCATAACTGAACCATAAACTGAAGGTATATTAACCCTTGATTGAGGTAGCTGTTTGTATGAAAAGGCTGTCTAGAATGTGAGATCAAAACTGGTGCATTATAATACTTCCAGTCTGTGCTGTAATTAAATGTGTTAAAATAATCATAAACCACTTAAATTCCTCTTTTAATGTGAACACACTGTAAGTATTGTTATTGGTGATGGCTTAAAATTCACTGTTAAATATGCTTCCATAGCAAAGACAACAATTGCATCTTGGCAGCCTTGCCGTATCATATAAAATAATTCTAATAGCTTTTTCAGAAAACCATTTACAAAAGCTCACTGCCCTTTCCAAGTGAAATTTCAGATGGCTCCTCTACACAAACAAGTCATTTCCTTGACATTTCAGCTACGTTTGACTTTGTCTTTAGCTTTTCATCTGGATCCATGACAATGAGCAGCTCAGCTTTCCTCTAAGTATCTGCTTCATGAGAGATTACATCTTCGATAAACCTGTTACTGTAGGTAGACCAGCCTTTTGAAATATTAACAAGAATTAAAGACTTACCTGATTAGTAAAAAGAGCCTTGAAGCCAAGTTGGATCCAAGTCCCATGCGTGTAGAATGATATGTATGTAAGAAATTTAATTCAGAGTTGGGCTTTGAATGAGATTTTCAAAAGACCCAAACATGGTTAAGAGCACTAATGTCATTGAGACTTTGCTTTTTAACCCTTACTGGAGCTTTAGAAATCCTTCTGTTGTTGTTCTAGGCCATATGAAATACTTGTATTTGAATCCAAATGTGATCAACTTTTCAGCATAGATGCACTTTTCTAAGTTCCTGTGTCTCGTTGCCACAGGCATCAAC
This sequence comes from Cyanistes caeruleus, assembly GCF_971803275.1. Classification (NCBI taxonomy): domain Eukaryota; kingdom Metazoa; phylum Chordata; class Aves; order Passeriformes; family Paridae; genus Cyanistes; species Cyanistes caeruleus. Next base: position 79,266,815 of record NC_141705.1, read on the forward strand.
ACCAACATTTGTTGAAGAAGAAAAAAGCTGCTATAAATCTCATTAGGGAAATATTCTTTTGGTGGTGGGATGAACAAGTACAGAGTTGTGATTATAATTTACAGATGTGCTTTACAGGAGGAGACTAAGCAAAAAAACATGGAAGGCAACATGAGGCTGATTGGATTTCTGTGTCTCTTCACAGCACTACTTACCTTTGGTGGGGGATCCTTATCCCAAGTACATATTGGTGTCTTAAAGGCTACCTAAAAATAGTGTGTGCAACTCCAGATTGAACTTGGGAAGAAGGGAAGAAAGGAGGGAGGAAAGGGGTGAGGAAGGGGAGGGAGGAGATTTCATATTAACAGGCCAGCATAGGGAATAAACTTCCCCCAAAAATATACTGGCAGTCTGTGCATAGAAGTGAAACCAAAAAATAGCAGCCAAACCAAAAGAAAAAGCCTCAAACAGACAGAGAGGAAAGGGACAAGTTTAATGATAGAAGAAAGTACAGATATTGACAGTGGAAAACAGGTAGAAGGGAGATCTTCAAAGGACTAAAATATTGCTACTTTCTATTTCCAGGTAAATGCAGTATAAATATTCCTTGAGTTTTCCAAATTGTTTTCCCTCTGAATTTCCTATTATTTTTCTGAATTTTAAGGGGGAGATAGACCCCTTGGTCATTTTCTTCTAATGCAGTCAGTATCCTAATCTAAAATTTGAAGGGAAGAGTAGAATTTTGGAGGTCCAAAATTCACAGGAGTGTTTTTTATTGGTTTGATTAGAGTTTTAATTCAGCCTGCTTTCTGCATGTGCAACCAAATGCATTCTTCTCATCTTTGATTGCAGTTTGAATTATCATCATGGGACCAAACCACAGAGATTTTGTTCATACTTAGGAATGTTTTCTTTGTCAAGATAGATAGTTCTAGAAACCCTGCAATGATATACAAGGTCCATAATCTGGTCTGTAACTAGCTCAGTGATGGTTTAAACAAATATACCAACAGATTCTGCTATCTTTATTCACAGAGTTACACTTTAAAGATCACACCTGGGATGGATTTTGATTCCCTTAGTTGTGAGGAACAGCACCTTGTTTTAGCCCTAGCACCACTGATGCTGATGAAAGCCATGCTAAACTACTCAAATATTCGCTCTATATTCACTGCAGGATTATACAGTACATTTCAAGACCACAGGCTCTTAAAAGTTTTCCCCAGTAGCAGTATTTCAATCCTTAGTCCCCAATACGACAAGTAAAAGATAAAAGGATAAAACCAGAGTAAAAAGAGTTAAAGTGGGAAAAGTTAAAGTGGCCACTGTAGAGGCCCAAGAGAAAATAATGAAAAGTGTACAAGAGGCCAGCGGGAAGACACTAAATCATGATTTACTGGTAATTTCTGTGGCACAGAGTACTCTGGGAACAAGAATCAGCACTCTACACTATATGCAGCCCTCCAGCTCTCAGTCACTGTGCTTTCACAAGAAACCAGTGCATTACATTGCAGCTGCAAAACCCAGCTCACCTCTCTGACTGCTCAATAATTTTGATTTACAGGCTTCTCTCATACTTGCTGGGTTCAAGGCAAACTCTGGCTAAAAATATGCCTGCATGTGGGATGGGAAATTTCCCCAAAATGGGAAACTTGAAACAATTTGTCCAGCTGTCTTTCCACCTCTTTTTAGTCTTCGTAACACTCCAGCATCTCTTATAGCACGTTCTCTGTGAAATCACAGAGGCAATTCATGATTTTGGATCACAGCTGATCCACATAGCTTACAAGCTAAGCCCCTGGCTGATCAATCAGATTCCTGTGGAAGGACCTTTGAGCCAGGACAGATTCTGAATGAATTCCATGAGGCTCTGTGCAGGCTAAAGGTCTATCCAGTTGCATTCTGCTAGTGATCAGTCAGAGTCTAACAATGTAACTATTTTATGCTGTGTTAATAATAGATATTACTATTAGTTAATAAGGCACTTCTTTTAAAAAAAAACAACCACCAAAGTCCTCAAATCCCTAGGTAATTAGAACACAGTAGAGGAAAGGGACGGGAAGAAAGCTGTTCTCTGTTAATTTGACATACCAGGAATATTGCTCACTGTTTCTATTGTTGTAGTCCTACAGCAAAAACTTAGTGTCCTGCTCACTTCACGCAATGGTACCTCTCCATTTCAGGATGGCATGTCCATAAAGCACCCGCTAAAATGCATGAATGTGCTAAAATTTTCCATCTATTTTAATTCCTTTAAAAAGTTCAAATATTTTGGACCCAGATTTGAGGTGATACATCTGACATTCTTAAGTAAGCTGAGGAATATACCACTGGCACAGTCTGTGTGCCAGGTGACCACTGCAAACCAGTGGCTGCAAGCAAAATGGACACTAAGTTTCTGCTACCAGGTTTACTCTTGAATAACCGATGGCTTCCACACCTGTGCAGTGACGCCAGCTTTCTTGGCTGAAAATTTTGGCCTCGGAGCAGTAAACAAAGAGGATGTGGTGGTTTCTGGCTTAGAAAACGCAGAGAAGCCTGTGGGTGAGTACGATTCATTTCCTGGGAGAGAGGCGTTTGACGGGAAGGAAGGTTGGGAACCGTAGGCTGGCACGGAGTACACCGAAGAAGGCCGGGCCCTTGTAGGAGAGCCAGCACCAGGTGGAAGGTAGGTAGGTAAAGGCAGTGTTTGCTTTGAAGGGGACAGCTTCGATGTCTGCTTCATGGCAAGGCTTTCCTTAGGAGGTTGGAAGGTAAATAAAGATGGATCGAGTTGGTAAGGTTGATGTTTCATAATATCCAAAGCGTTGAGACCTTTCTTAGGTTTCCTTTTTGTGCTTTTGGTAGCAGCAGCGGCCTTAGAGGAAGGCTTGGTAGCAGCAGGAGGGTAGGACGGGCAGTGGATGGGATTATAAGCAACGGGTGGAGGTGCTCGGACATTAGGTGAATATTTCCAAGAAGCTGGTAAAGATGGAGTTGGAGATGAGGCTCGTGCCATGTTTGCCTGCACAGTCTCTGAATCCACTACGTACTTCTCCATTCGGGAATGCCTCCTGGCAAACAGCTGTGCTCCTTTCCCACTCATAGCTGGTGGCATCTCGAAGGGAGGCTTTGTTTCTCCAGCACTTGGGGTGACTGGTGTTGCCTTGGGGGCAAGGTTTGGACTCGCCAGGCTGGCCTGAGGCCCTTTGAAAGGACCGGCAAGGTCAAGAGTGCTTGGGGGATGGACGGGAGAATGAGGATACTGTGGAGATTTGGGTGGTGCAGGATACGCTGCCTGAGGTGAGGATGGTGCTGGGAAAGAAGGAGGCTTGTTGGAAGCCGCAGCTGAAGGTGACCAAACTGGTGAAACTGGAGTGCCAGCGGAAGGAGACACCTTGAGTGAAGGCTTTGGAGCAACAGGAGGAGGGGCCTTCTGTTTAGATGTTTGAGTCTGCATGAAATTGCAAGCTTCTGCTCCCAAACTGAGGTAGTCTTCTTCAGGTCCTGACTCAAAACCAGCTCCGGTCCCTTTTTTGCCCTCTGCATTGTGTACAAGGGACAACAGGGCAGGATTAGGACTTACTTTGGGTGCATCTTTGAAGTTGAACATAGGTTTGGAAGTGCTCCTTCTCTTTGCCTCCTGCAGTATCCCGGTTCTTTTGGCCGGCACGGCAATCCTTTCATCCCTGGAGGCGATGTGTTCCGTGGGCTCAGTGGCTGCCCACGCGGGCGGGGCAGCCTTGCTGGCCACAGGAGCTGAGACAGGTCTGTAGAAAGCCTCAGCGGGTGGGCTGACAGAGCAGTAAGGAGGCGGTGCTGCTGCATCCGAAAGGGGACTGGTGACATTTCTTACCGGTGAAAATGGTGCAGCTGCTCGGTTTTGAACTCCAGAAGGGAAGGGTTTCGCTGTTTTATTCAAAGATGCCGCCTTTTGGGTTCCAGAGGATTGAAACGAGAGGTTTGTGCCAGGTGCTAAGCCAAAGCCATTTTGTTGTACCACTTTGCTGTGATTCTGGCTCACGTCTGTGTAGCTTTTGCTCACACAGGTCTGCTGCCTTGACATTTCCTCCTCTTTTGATTGATAAACGGAAGAGCTCACTTTCTGGAAGTTCTCTGTCACGGTGGTTTCCCTGTGCTCCTCTGTCTGCACTGTGCTTGCCTTCATCTCCTCCTGCTCCGCTGTAATCTGATCCATCCTCTGCCTCCTCTTGGCAAACATGAGGGCCCCTTTCCCTGTGCTGTCTGCGAGCGTCTGCATCTCCTCTCCACTTTTTGTCTTCTTTTCCACCTCGAGCAGACCACTGTCCCAGTCAAACGTCACGATCTTACCGTCCTTGTCAATGTCAGAGAAAAAATCTTCATCTATTTCCGACTCACTCGTTGCAAGCAAACTCACCTCAAAAGTGTTTTCCTTGTCCCCCTCTTCACCTTCACCCTCTTCCCCCTCGTCCTCGTCACGTTCTAACTCCCCAGTCCCGTAGCTGACTAAAGTGTATTTCCTCGCCCTTTGGCGGCGCTTCTTGAACATCAACACCCCCTTGGAATTGGGGTTGGGAGCTGCCGTCAGCAGCAGTGCAATACTTTTACATTTAGATTTGGCTTCTTTGACCTGCTTCTCCGACAGGCTCTCGCTTCGCCGGAGCCCTGTGGAAAGAATCAAAGTGCACATTAAGTTCATGCGGCCCATGAAATCACAAGTTGACTAAGAAGTGTATTTTTCTGTACTGAAATTTATTAAATATGAAAACATTTCTTTTGTATGGAAAGTTCATTATACTCGAGTTTTTCTCACGGTGTCAGCTGTGTTATAAATTCCATACCCAGCATTCCTTGGAGACACACCCATGCAAGTTCAAAGGCTGCATCACTTTCTTTAGGACTCTCTTAGCTCAACAAGAACATTACACATGTCTTTATTTCTAGCATTCTTAATTTTTATTCCCAGCTCCAACAGGCAGGTGATATTTTCTTATTTATCCAATTTCTGGTCTGGTATTTTCCAACTATTTGACTACAAGTTCCTAGGCTTACACAGCCATCCCCAGCAGGCAGGCCCATGGCTGCTTAATATCCGAGACCAAATGAAACTGAGCAGAACTGATGCACTGTCTGACAGTGGCAGCAGTTTCTGCCATACAGGCATTTATTTCACTCCTACAAATTGAAAACTTACTAAAAGTCAGTATGCTACTGCCTACCAGCTGCTTAAAAACAAGTATACATCCAGAAGGGCATACGCAGAAAATATCAGCATTGGCTTTCAGACCCTTGGTAGATGTGGGAGTTTGTCCATGGTACACAATGAAAGCAGGTTTCAGTCTTTTAACAAGAATTACTTGCCTGAAATATAAGTTCTGTAAGGTATAAAATATACAGAATATTTATTTTGGAAATGTGGCAAGAGTGAACACACATTGAAGAACAGAACCAAGGAGACTCAACTAACTTCTCAAGGCTACTCACTGGAGTATCAATAACTGTGTTTCTGAAAGCATAAACTACTGGTTTTCATCAGCTGATGAGAAAGAGGAACAGATGCAGCTGCAAAGATGCACTGGACATCAGTGTGATTGCTTCCTTGTAATGGGACATGGAGCATGTGTCTCATGGGGCAGTGCTAGTCAGGGGATGTCCCTTCTGCTTTCCCTTCCTTGTACTCTACCACTGAATCTCATCAATGACAGCTTCAAGAGCTCCTCCCTTCAAAAAACCTGGAATTTAAAGCTATTCCTGAATAAATCAATAGTCACAAGGGAAAAAACATGCCTCTGATAAAAGAAAATAGAACAGTAAATTATTTAGTATCTTTTGCTGGCATAAATAAAGCAAATTTATTAAAGAAAGCCATGCAATGTGTTTTCTAGTCATGATCCTTTTAGCCATGTCAGTAGATGGAGTCTGATACTTCTCCTATTAAAGACAATTGGAGTTTTGCCATTATGCCAGATGACTGCACAACTGGACCAATGGTCCTCACAAGAATGTGTAAAAGAGAAAAGAGCTTGGCACCCAAACCAGCAATTTGTAATATTTTATTGTTGGTGAGCCAAATCACAAAATCCTTGGCTCAGTCCTGTGACAATCCAATTGCTTACAATAGTCATTGAAGATATTTTCCAAAACTATGGGTTTTGGTGTTAGAGTGCTACCTATTCAGGTAAATATAATCTGAATAATATTTACAGAGAAAATTTCTGCTAAAGAGATCAAAGACCCATAATAAAAATTCTTCTCTAGTTCAGACTTAAATGCTGCATTATATTTTTTACTTTGGCAGAAAATACACACAGTATTTGCTGCACACAGAGTATTCACTGTGCTGGGAAATTTGTTTTTTCTAATATGTAGATAGGTTAATAATGATGATGATGATGATGATGATAATAATAATGATGATGCAAAAAAATGTATCCAAGTAGTGATTCCTAAGGATAATGACCTGCCACCAGTTTAGAAGGGACTGAGATTGTCATAGTTGATGTGGGAAAAGGACAGGGCTTCTGTTCTTAGAAGGGTTTATCATGTAAAAAGTAGCTCATTCTTTGTACTTTTGCCTTTTAAGATAAAAGGCACTGCAAGTAATTCCCTAAGAAATGCAGGCACAGTCCCACAGTTGGTTCTGACTTCACAGCCAAAATGTGAAGCATGTGCACTTTTCCTTTATACTTCATTTAATATGCCCAAAATATGTGGGTTGCATACAGACACTTAGGTATAAGTAACAGCCTAATCCACTTGCCAATGAGACACAAATGGTTATCATGCTAAAAATATGCTTCCAGAGGAATTAGCAGTGGGTTAGCAGAGGAGTTCCAACGCTGCATATGAAATAGTTTGTTGCTACAGTATCTCACTGCACACATTCAAGCACCTTTGACATACTGCTACTAAATCCCCAGACAGGATTCTTCACATTGTTGGGAAGGAGCAGGCAACCAACAGAAAGGTCCCAGATGAATAAAATAACAAAGAAATACATAGATTAATTAATAAATAATACACATATACACCCAGTTAATCAATATTGGCTCCAGTGGCAAGTTTGCTTCCATGTGAACTTCTTGGACACATTTTGAAGCCGACCTCTGGGTCTGGGAGTCAGGAGAAATAACATGTTCACTTTACAGTCTAGAGAAGGCTGACAAAACCAAAAGGATCATGTAACAGTTATACACATGCTGGTGTCCGTCAAAATCTCTTCTGCAGACAACATCAAGATTTGCTGCTAGACTTTTTTATTAGCTTTTCAAAGCAGTGGCATGGCTTTGGTTTTTGATGATGCAAATGGCAATGCAAAGCTTTTGCTATAAAAGGAGAAACCCACAGGATTCACTTAGACATGTGCAAGCAACTTGCTGTTTTTGTTAATATTTTACAGATTGCCACTGAATATGAGTGAGAAGACCAGCAGAGTTCAGCCCTTTCTGGAGATGTAAGTATTTTTAGTTGGACAAAGTCATGGGTTAATTTCAAAGTGGAAGTCTACTAAGCAAAGTTATTCAGCACAGTTAAGGCATGGGTACACTCTTGGCTCATCACCAGGAGCATTGTATTACCCTGAAAAAATATATAAAGCAAGAACAGAAATGTCTCTTGAAAGAAAAAGAGATAGGGAAAGTTAGAAAACTGCAGGAAAAAAATCTCTAAACATTTTTTCCCTAATGCATTCTAAATCCTGAAATTATATCAAAAGCTACAAAAGATGCCCCCAGGCAGTGCAAATGGTTAGATGGGACATACTCACTTGCGTGCCTTGCCCTGTGCTTGAGAGGTCTGTGTTCCTTTTCCGAGTGCTTGCTGTCTTCTCCCTGCACTGTGACTTCTGGTGAGATTGCAAAGGAGAGGAGGGAAGGAGGTGCTTCTGACTGCCCTCCTTCTACTTGAGAATCAACACACCCCCTTTCAGACTGAGACCTGGGCGCTTCCTTCTCCCTGTCTGAGCAGTCCAGGATCACCTCCACCCTGGGGATAGATGGAGCTGCACCTTGGATCCTCTTCACCTCCTTGCTGCTAGAAAAGTGGACTACTTTGTTTGACCACTGGATGTTGCCCTCCTTTACACCCAGAGGAACTGCACTGAGGGAGCTGCTCCCATCATGTGTTGCACTGGGTCCTCTGCCTGAAGGGGGGCACTTTTCTGCCCCCAAGAGAGTCACAGCAGGAGCACTGGTGGCCTTGTGCACGTCATTTGAGAGGGAAAACTGCAGCTCAACCATAGCACCCGGCCTTTCTTCTGTCGTCCCTCTGACAGCAGCCTCGTCTGTCACGATCACTTTGGGGGTGCCTATCACTTTAGGAGGAATTCTGTGGCTTTGTGTAGTCTCTTGTTTCGTTTCAGAAAAGTGTTTGTTGCTTTCTGCTGCTCCGTGGTGAGTCCCACTGTAAATCTCTGTGATGCATAAATCTCCACGGGGTATCTCTTGCGCTGTGTTCATTTGCAGTGTGGTGTTCTCCCTGTAGTCCTCAATTTTTATGTTCTCGTGCTTCCCGTTTTCTCTTTCAGAGCTCAAGGTTTCATTTATTCCACTGGAGGATCTGCACATACATAAACAATTCGAGAAATTAGGCTGCTTTAAGCACAGCCATTGTAAATAGAGTTACAAAAGCAATTTCTGCATAGTGTTTCCCCACCCTAATTAATTGTGGCACCTTCTACTAGGTCCACTTAGATAGAAGAATTTTCCCAGAATGTAGAGGTCTCAAATAGAAGCACCTTTCAAAGTTGTTCAACTTAGCAGTCCAGTAAGAGGGAAATTACATGACCCTGGTGGAACTATGACCCCACTACAAACCTGAAATGTGGAACTGTGTCATTCTTAACATCAGTGTGCTTTCACAGACACATTTCTGTTACAGGGTTTCCAGACAAAGGCTGCTGAGACTTTTGAGACAATGCTTCTTCATATTTCACATGTCTGTGAGAAAATTAACTTTGCATGACACCAGAGGAGTGGTTAATTTTTGGCTCTGTAGCCACTACTGCAAATGTTTAAGGCACCATCCTTACATGTGGTTCCTGTCCCAAATCATTCACTCTCTAAGGAATAGAGAAGTACTGGATAAGGATGAGAGGGATTCAAATGTGTTTTTGAAATTCACATTCAATGAATTCCTGTGAGGATCATCATCCTTATATATCACAAATTAATTGAAATATTCTGGGCCTATTCCAGTGGTCCAGCATAAAAGGTTAGTGAACCTATACAATATTTCCTACTTATTGAAAAAGATATTATTTCTAACTGGAGAATGTTATCCTTGCTTGTGAATAAATGTCAGTGTAGCTCCTTCATCTAAGCTATTAAATCCCCTGGCCCAGTTAAGCTGATTTACTGCTGTTAGGACACCTGCTATAGTCTTTAACTCCTTCTTTCAGTACTCTGCACCAGACTGACTGATATTAATTTGAGGAGAAACCTTCTGTGGAGCAAGGCTGCAGCATGTTATTAAGAATTTCTATCTGCTAGAATGTAGCAAAGCACTTTTTCAAATGAGGGAATTGGTAGATGTCCCCAGTAAAGTATTAAGTACTATGGAGATTTTTGAAATCAAAAGCAGCCCTGGCTATTCTGAAACTTTGGAACCCCCTAGAAATAAAGGTTGGAAGAAGCAGCAGAAGGAATAAATCTGTCAGTGTACTGAAGAAACTTCAATATCGCTTGCTTTTTAGTCATGCAGCTTACTGCTTGTGGCAGTCTGGGTCTGCCTCAAATAGCACGAAATGTGTAACATCCATTTCACCACACATGGGGCTTGGTAAAGGTCAGACAGATTTTAATTTAGGGAGCTCTTTGTGAGTGCTGCTGGATCCCATCGGATGATGCTATTGGGATGATCAATTGTACCGCTCTCGCACACAGATAAATTACAGAGATCTGTAAACATTTCCTTGTAAGATATGGACTAGGGGCTGGGCCAGCTAAATGTTAGCCTTTATTGGTAGTTGAATGATTGTGTGTATGTGTGGGACAGAAAGATTTCCACCTTAAAAGGCCCTTGCTACGTATGGATATATTTCTACTCTATATAGACATAATTGTGTAGCCTCTGTCAAAAGGCAGAATACCGAGTATGATTTCTTTTTTGTCATTTTGGATTCTGTTTTGGCAAATTATTGTTTTTGTTTCAGGCCTTTCCAGCTCACTGCAGGAGCAACAGCCCTGGTGTAATTCCAGGAAGGAAGCAGAACTCCTGGAGTCAGCACGGCAGGGTTTGTCACAGGCTCATGTTTTACTCCCTACATGGAGCATTTCATGTCGGCATGCACAGAGCATTCCCTTCTTCTCCCTAGAAATGTTCTCTCCAGACTCAGCAGCAGCCCAGGAGCTGCTAACACTGATGTGAGAAGGGCAGGCCGGCGTTTCGGTGTCTGTCCCCTCTCTCCATGTTTCCCGGATCCATCTGCTCAGCACTTGCCGGGAAGGTCAGTGAGATGTGCTCCCCACCACGGCATCTGGGAGTGCCCGCCCTGCAGGGTGTCCCTTTCCTCTCATCCTGTAAACCCAGCATTTTCTGGGCACTGCTGCTGGTCAGTAACTCACTGCGGCTTACACGGCATTGGGAAAACTTTTGGTAGACATCAAAGGCCAAGTAGCATTTTAAAAACTACTTTAAAAGCCCAATTTTCCTCCCAGTAAGATTTGTAAGAGCAGAATTAGGTCAGCAATTAATGCCTGTGAAAATCACATCCTTCGTGCAAAAAGTTCAGGGACAGCCAGGAGCTTTCCAAATATTCTTCCCTGCTAACAAAAGATACTTAGATGTAAAGATCACCAGTGGAATACCACTTAAATTATTCTTTCCTCACGCTTTCCTTTTTCTTGAGATGGCTGCTAACAAGTGGCTACTCAGGAAAGGAAGGATTTGCTTCTCACTGTTCTCAAAGGATGCTAATATACTTCCTGAAAAATCCTTCTGGGGGTAACACTGAGAGGGATAGTACCCACAAAGGAGGTGGGAGAGGAAGAGAAATGTTTCAGTCCATTCTCCCATAGCTGGGAAGATACAGACAGCAGAGGCTGGGATTTGGGAGAGATGAGCTGATGAGAAAAAATTTAAAGATTCTCACAGTGAATTTCTTTAGAACATTGTAGTCACGTTCAGAGTGCTGAGCAACTGCAATTTTCCTAAAATTTCTGACATGGTTTCATTCGATGAAACACTGAATTATGTGGTATAAACCCTCTGTTTTGGTTCTGTTTTTCAGGACATGCCTTTCTGCTCATTCAGTCAGGGGCAATGGAGAGTCCCTTTCAGCTGCAGCATCCTGTGGCCTTCAGACAACTGAAATATCAGTTATGGAACAGCAACAGGCAGGAGTCAAAGTATGTGGAGCTATTTCTATGGCTGAAGAGAAGACAGCTGGTCAGCCACAAATACCATTCTTACAAGTGCAGTCCCAATAGCCACATTATGAATTAAAAGCAGAAGAATGCAGCTATCACATGAGGAGCACTCAGCTGGTCCAGGAGCAGGAGCTGTGCACTCTGGGGAAGGTAAGCTCTAATCCTCAGCTACCACTGTCCCCCTGATCCTGTCACACTGATCCACGACTCAGCCCCAGACACGTACAGACAGGCCATGCAAAATGTCTGTTATAAATAAAATGAGCACTCCTTGAAATCATCTAGTTTTGAAGGCAGACTGTCACTTTGAACTTCTAGGCACTTGAGGAAAGCTCCTTTGTGCAGGTTGCAGGAACCATGAGGAATTTCACATGCTGTGCAGACATCTCTGGTAGCCAGAGACGAGTGCCTATTTTCAGCCTGGATGCTGCTCTGGTAGCTGTCATTATGAATCCTGATCCTTTCCTGGTCTTGCCTGTGAAAGGGAGCTGCAGTAGCTCTGGGGGGAGCCTTAAGTCCTTAAAAGGAGTGTGGGAGTTTCAAGACTTTTCTTCCTCTTCTTACCCCACTGAAGGCAATTCAGAGTTCACCCTGCCTGAATTCACAGTCTGGGGAGAATGTGCTTTACTGTAGGTGGCTCTGAATTGAGCTTGCATTTATTTCACTGATGGCAATTACAGAGCAGGCACTGGAGCAGACTGATGTTCAGTGAGCAGTAATGCTGGCCTACTTGCAAGTTTGCATGAAGCTTCTCTGCTCTAAGAAACTCAAAGCATTTTCAAAGAAAACTGGAATTCCCTCTCACTGCTTTACAAAGGCAGAAACTGAGACCCAGAGAGCTGTGACTTCCCCCACCTCATCTAGTGAGGTGATAACAGCTACAGAAATAGAATTCATGACTTCCAGACCCTCTCCTCCTCCTGACCACTAACACATTTTGCCACCCAAGAAGACCATTTGCCATGTCATCATCAAGGCATATCTGGGTAACACAGTTTCTCCATCTATACAGCCTTTGTTTTTTGTAAGCCTCACTTCCCTATCTGTGGGGAATAACAACACTTGACTGCTTCAAAGGGGTGCAGAGAATAACTGAACTCAAGGCTCTGCAGTATGCATATATGGTAGTGGACACCTTGCAAGTATTAATACTTACATTTGGAGACTCTACTATTAATTCTGTGCCTGACTGCTGCTGTTCAAATTATATACATTAACTCCTTCAGCTCAAATTCTCTGTCTTCCTTTTCCATCCAAGCAGAGTTACAGACATTAACAGGACTATCAAAACCTCTCAGTTTAAGTCTGCAAAACGAGTGTGTTCAAAGCCAGCATTTTCCAGGTGATTCACTGAATTGCACCAAAGCATCCTGAGCATTCCTGTACCTCTTGATAAGCATCTGCAGGACGTCAGTCAGGCTTTCCATCAGAACAATGACTTCAGCATAGGTCAGGTCTCCACAAGGCTTGCCATTGATAGACACCACCTCATCCCCCTCACACAGTCCAGCCTTGGCTGCTTTGCTTTTGCTGCGGACCTACAACGAGTCAAAAAACAAATTCCAAAAGGCACAATTAGTAGTGTTCATTTGAAAAGAGCAGCAACCATGTCCTCAGCATGCTTTTTGTCTGTGCAAAAGGATCGATAATATTGATCATAAACAAATTTGCGGTAACACAAATGAATAACTTGTCTCGGTTGAGGTTAATACTACTCTGGCCAGTAATAATACAAAACTTTCTGCTTTACTGAACTTTTGAGATAGGTGTCAGACATGCTAGATGAATTCTTTTAAAACTGGGAGAAACATGAAAATTTGGGACAGACAACAATCAATTGATCACAGTTTAGCAGAACTGCAGAAACCCCTCATTAATTTCTCTGAAAATGAAGACTACGAAGAGCTGAAATCTGCACTGAGATTGTAAAAGAAGAGCATGTAAATTCAGGCCTCTCTGGGCAGATATAGATATAGATATCTATATGCTGGTCACTTGTTCCTTAGATTCCCAGCTGTAGTTTTGATCTCCAAACTATAGACATCTGCATCCCTGGTGATCCTAAATCTATGCTTAGTCACGTGAGTAAGTGCCCTGATTTATTAAAGCACACTTGTTATGGTCTAAACTTCCCTGTTAGGTTCTCATTCAAGAATCCTGTGCAACTCAGTTTTTTGCAGTTTCACTCCTTTTTCCTCTGGCAGTGTGTTACAACTTATCACAGTCTTTGCATAACAAAACCCAGACAGCTCTAACACCACTCAAGGTATGCCTACAGTTGATAGCTGCTTTTGAAGTACCTGTTTGGCATAGAGTGTGTTATATTAACCAGGATTCTTGCACAAATCTGTTTTAGAATGACATATACACATAAAAGGGTGGGCCTTGAGTTCTTTGATCTCAGCCTTCTACCTGTTGGTGTGAGTACTTTGGCCTTATACCGTATCCAGTTGCTGATTCAGTATGTTACCCTTGTTAATTCTCACAGAGTTTTCTTGAATTTTTTTTTAGAGAAGTAGCATTTCCACCACACTCACAGTAGCAGAGTCAGTCCCTTCTGATATACTCTGGATCTGAGGGTAGAACTGCCACACAGACTCATGGAATTGCCCCAGATTTTCGATTAAGCCACTGGGCTGGTGCCTAAGATGCATTTCAGAAAGGAAGTTCCTTAGAGTCAGGATGATGTGGGGCACAACAGTAAGACTGTACATTTTTCTGTGGCAGGGCCACCATATCTATCTCTGCTGTTTCAATTTACACATTCCCATATGTCACATTATGGCTCTTGGAGCAGTGAAGGAACAGAAGCCTGGTGCATACAGAAGGCAGTTTCTACCTTGCAGAGTTAACATTTACAAATATGGAGTGGTATGCTGCTCTGTTTATCTCCCCTTGGACAAGAGCATAAACATCCTTGTGCCTTGGGAAGAAATGACACTTTAGGCAGTGTTTAGAAGGTTTTGCTTCATATAAGAGCTAACATTTGGGTTGAGGTTTAGTTACTATCTTTTTTTAAGTAGGAGGGTATGCTATTAAAATTTTACAAGACATTCTTGGCCTGAATGTAAATATTTAATGTAGATACCATGAAGAATTTTGAGTGACCCTTTTTCAGAAAATCTATGAACATCCATTATAGAAACCTGTGAACTCTGAAATAGCATAATGTGATACCTAGATTGTGAGAAGAAAACCTGTTTCTCTTTATTTAGTGTTTGAGGGACTACTTGGTAGCATTAAAAAGGAAAAAGAAAAACAAACAGACAAGGGGATTGATTTTCCTTTCAAAGTTCTTAAAAGGTTCTCTCAGTCCATTTTTCTGCCTTGTGAATTGTTGAGAGATCACAATTCTGAGATATTTGAAACTTCATGCAGTAAAACACTCCCAAATTTGAACAATGTTTATATAAAGTCAGTATTAACCATTTTTTTTTTTCTTGGTGTTTCTATTGGGGTAATAAAAGGGAAGAAAGAGTACCCAGAAGAAAATAGGCAAGGGCAGATTGTGTGGTAAATGATAGCAGGTTGCTTCTAAGATAGAATATCCTACCATCATTCATGTTATTTCAGCCTCAGCATAACACCCACTTACTCAACAATATGTAGACTGCTTTGCCAGGCAAGCTGTAATTGTTTCTGGCTTTGTTTAATTCTTTTCACTGGAAACCCACAAAAATGAATAAATAATTTACTTGTGTAAACTGAAACTTTTCAGATTTCTGGGAAAAAGAATATAAATAAATAAATAATAAATATCCACCCAGAACAACAAAAACAACAACAAAATTCCAAGAAGATCTGTGGAAAGATCTCCCTGGTAAAATATGTGTTCGGTGGACAGTTTTCTCTCAAAGTTTTGGCAGAAAGCCTTTGAGGACCCCTCTGGGAAACAAAAGCTGCTTTTGTTAGCAGAAATGCAACTTGGTCACACAAAGGACAGCAAGAAACCTTTATCCAGTTCTTGGGAACTTAAAGCAAGGCATATTTGGTAGTAAAGCAGGAGAGATTCTTATAAAACCAGCAGTTGCTCTTGCCTCCTAGTGCAGCCCTGGATTTCTCAGGTGCTTGTTTCTCCTATGCACTGGTGTTGAAGTTTTCCTTAGGAAGAAAAAGTGCATTTTCCCATCATTTTTTTTTTTTTAATGGCATCTGACCACAAGAAAATTAAGTTTGGATCTAAGTTTTCCCATGCCTGCAGTACCAATATAACACAGCAAAACTGGGCTGGTGCTGAACCTGCCAAGATACCAGCTGTTACTGGGCACCTTGAAGAGTTTTGCCCCATTTTCAGCTGGTGCTGTCTCTATTGCTTTCCTGCACTCCCTCAGTTAGGACTCTTTATTATTCATTGTACATGAAGTGTGTAGTTTCTTTTTATTCCCAGATTTCTCCTGTATCCAGAATTTCCTGCTATCAGGAATGCCCTTGGTTGATTAAATGTCAGGTGCTGAGCAATTCCTCATATCCACACAAATATTAAACTTAGGAGAAAACTATTCCATGCTATGTGAAGAACTTAACCTGGGTGTTATCTGAGCACCCCAGGGGACCCAGGACCCTCTGGCACCAGTCCAAAGGCAGCAGGAACTGGGGGCTCTCCAGAGGCTGCTCAGGAGGGTCTGTGAAGACTTCAAGTGGAAACTGTGAGCGAGCAAGGTCTGGGTGCTGTGCTGGCCTGGTGAAAGATCACCTCCCCAAGACACAGGCATGTGGGGAAAGTGCAGGACAGGAACTTTGGTGGTGGCTCTGGGATGCTGCTGGTGCTGGAGTAGCCATGGGTGCCCACAGCATATGGAGTTCCAGCCAGATTCTTAACCAGTAAAAAAAGAATAAATGGATGGATACACAGTGGTTGTGCTCTTGTGAGTGTGAAGAAAAGGGGTATTTTTAGGGAAAACAAATGGGAAGGCCCACCCTCATTCTGTATATGCTGTAGTGCTTTTGATTTAAACAAATCAAGTCTCCTTCTGCCAACTGGAGACTCCTTCCCACGCAACTAGATCTCCTTTGATTTACTCTGAAAGCACTCCAGTTACAACCCAGAACTGTTCCATGCAATGAAACAAGGCATGGTAAATCAGGAATAACAGAGAGATCTGCTTCAAAAAATGCTTCCCTGAATGAAGCTTAAAAGCTGGAGTAGATGCACCTGTTACTTGTTGTGGCTGCATGTGGATGCACAGACAGCAACTGGGGCTCAGCTGACCAGCTGATGATTTTGGGTGCATGTCTGAGCCCTATAATAAGCAGATCAGAGTTGAGGTATTTTGAACCTGGTAACAAGGTCAACGAGTTGTAGTTTAAAGTGAGACAAATGGATTTGAGGACGCTCTTTAGTCCAGGTTCTCTAATGGCACAATGAAGAATTATTAGGACGTTTCATCATCTCGGTTTTACCAGTGATTTTTGCTAAGGATGATGTGCAATTTAATCTTGTCCTGGAACTGAGTTTATTCTGGAGCTAGGAGCACAAACTTTTATCTGGGATATGTCTAAGTGCTGTGCATCAGGTATAGCCTGACTGAGCAACCAATCTGAGGAAATGAGCAATATAACCATAAGCATAGTCCATTTAGCCTAAAATTATATCTTATAAAATAAGATTTATGTAGCTTTAAAATATACATATATTTACACAGCAAAATTCTGAATTTAAAGCAAGATTTCAAAAACCATGAGATATTTTCAGAACTATTTTCACTTTTTCAGTTTGCCAGCAGCTTTTAAACAGCAGAACAGGAAATTTTGCCACTGGATGTAGTGGAAGTATCCTTCCCTGCCATTTAAGGCCCTTTGTTCATACAGACAGAGAAGTTTCTTTCATTGAGGGGTCACCTCTGAAACAGCCTATTGCATTGAATATCCTGTCTGATCTCTGAAACCTCATTTGAGCTGCTGTTGCCCCTCAAGGTTTGAAGCTGGTTCCTGTGGACCTTATCTACATGCGTGTCCTCAGTGGTAGGTTTGGGTCTTTGGTGGCTGGCCTTGTGTTCTGCTGTGATGAAATATGTTGCCCAAAATAGCAAGGCTTACTGGGCAAGGGACTTCTGTAAATCAGTTGTCCATCCTCATTACTGTTTATTACTTTAGTTATGTCAGCTGCAAACTTTACCAGCAGTGGCTGTGTTTTCTTTTAAACACAGTTGGTTGAACATCAGTAACAAAGGATGTGTCCTTTGACTACTGTTATGCCCTTCCTGAAAAATGATTCCCCAGATTAATATTACCTGCTCAGACCCAACAATTAGCCAGCTTTTAAAGCAGTATTTTTTTTTTATTACAGTAGCAACCTTTGATGTCTTGTTGTTATCAGTAATGAAGAGATGTATTTAAGAAATTTCTATTAAATAGCCCTTCAAAAGTAATCATTAACCTAAATCTTGGGATTAGTACCCTTACTCTGTAGAACTATTAACTAATAGAGTGACATTGCTTAAATGTGCCTTGTGTTGAGGTTTTTTGAATTGTTCTGTTGTATTGCCAGAGATAAGAAATGGTAAAGAAGCAGAAAAAAGAGAAAAAAAGAGAAAAACCAGAAAACCAGAAAGTTGTATTCTGCTTGCTGACAAAGTGACAGATAGTACTACATGAGAAAGCACACGAAGTGGAACTCAGCTTTGCCACTTAACTATGTACAAATTAGTATTACATCAATTAAAAGCCTGCCTGTTAATAGCTGCAATAAATTTATCTGGCTAACATGTTTTTCTTAAATATATTTAAGGCCAGCATAAATAAATTAATGTATTCACTACTCAGTTTAATTTTATCAGACATTAGCTCATACTTTCCAGAAGTTATTATTTTCTCATTAATTGATTAGCTAAGTGTTAGTCATGAAGTTCAGGATCTGGGATCAAAGATCAGTGTTTCCTGCAAATAGTATTTAAAAAAAAATCCCAAAACCCACCAAAAAAACACACTTCATCTCTTCTATTATAAACCCTTCAGCAAAGGCAGTGGCTGGTAAATTATTCAAATGCATTTTAAATTTATCTGTCACTCTAATAAAATGAACAGTGCTTTGCTCTGAGCAGGAAGCAGAAGCACTTGAAGGTGCAATTGTTAGTGTACTAGTAGTTTGACCTGTATGAAGTTAGGGAATTAATAATGAAGTTAGAAATTGAATTAATTTATCCACAGTTTATAAATAAGGCTCTAGGGCCTTGTTTGGCAATGGTTATGCATGCAGGAGTCCTTTAGACAGAAATGTAGCCTTCAGTTAGTGAGAGCTTTTTGGGGATTGGATATGAAGGACTGTACAGTAAGTTAAGCCTACCTCCTGATGTGCTCGGGTTTTTTAGGGATCTCCGTAGATCCTTTAAATAGCTCAGAGACTCCAGGCTGGTAAACACTGCTATTGCTAAATCAGAGGGGGTGATGAAGGGACAAGCTTACATCCCCTTGTTTACTCCATGGTTTCTGGGGAGGGGGGGAGTTTAAATCAGGTTTACAACAAGAATATCTAAACATGTTTCTACCTTAACGCTTTCTTCCCCATCCCCAAGCACTGCCATCACAAGTTACAGTGTGGGCTCTATAAATAATGAGCCTTAAGGGAAAAAAAATGTCCCTAAGTGAGGAAAACTGGAAGACCTTTGTGTTCTTAATTTTCTCTTTTAATATGTATATAAAGAGAAAGTAGTTGTCAGTAGACAGATAGCAATGAGCAGAGAAGAAGGAGTCATCAGATCTTCAGGAAAGGAATTTGAGCCACTTGTAGATTTAACTGAGTAATGGTAGTGTAGTTGAGGAGTTCTTTGAGAGGTTTTAGAAGTAGTATAATTAGGAAATATTCTGGCCTACAGCTCTTGTCTGGGCTTTGAATCCACATAAATTCATTAGAAATACCAGGTTCTGTCTAAGCTGAAGGCATTTTTGGCAGGACAGGGCTCAAGCTTATGGATTGCATTATGAGGAAGATGGTAGAAATGCTATTGAGGTAACAGTGGAATTAACAGTTGACTGGAGCTGGAGTGGGATCACTTACCTGGGTGTATGTATTCTGTATACAGACCCCATGATGGCTGCATGCATTTTATAAAGGTCCTCTTTAGAGCTGGCATACCAAATTTTATTCTGCTTTCATTAGCCATGCCTGTACTTGAGCCTGAGTCTGCTGCACGATGTGGCTCCAGCTATTTGCATCTGTGCTGCCTGGAGGTGACTTTGCGTCAAGCTGATTCCAGTTCTCATCCTCTCTGGACTAAATTTCTCTACCAGATAAGCTACTTTCTTTCAGAATTAGTCAGGGTAAAAGTCAAAATGTTAAAACTTCAGACAGGGCAAATTCACTGGGATTTGTGAGATCCAACCTTTCCCTAGCTCCTCTGAATGTGCAGGAATGCAATGAGGAGCCTTGCCCCAGAGCTAAAGCTCAGGTGCTGTGACTTGAGCTACTCTAAATATAGATAATATGAATAGAGATACCATGAGTATAAAATACTTTTCTATATTTTACCTTGAAGTCTCTGTGTCCCCTGCTTTGGGGATGGTATGAAGGATTTACACAGTAAGACCAGTGAGACAATGCAAATGCCTGATAATTAACTGTGTTAAACAAAGATGCTTCTAAGTTATCTCCCAAATGGAAAGTTTTGAATAATGAAGTAACTTTGTCTTGTAAGGTAAGCACAGAACATTTTCTCTCACCAAATTCTTCCCAGCAGCAGGATAATGATATTGGGAATTGGGCAGTTCAGCCCACCCTTTTCTCCTTCTTGTCTTAAGGGAAACCTACAGACATACACTTTCATGATTGTCTGTAAAGGTAATTCTCTTTCTAAATGGGTTATGAGACAAAATAACATTAAAGACGTCAAAGGAGGAAATAGTTACGATGTCCAGACATAGTTTTATTACTGAGTGTTCATAAAGTCTGTCCAGAAGGGGAGGTAGGATATCACTCTAAAAATGCACAGGAGTGCTGCCTTTGATTATCACTCAGATCATCATTGGAAAAATTGAACACTGCAGTAAATATTATAGTAGCTCATGGCACAATAGGAGATCTGGGATGCCAAGCCACATCAAACAAAGGTACTTTTTAACTTTCAAATCCATTGATCTCATTGCAAAGGTTCTGGCTTTACTTAACAACTCACAGCTAAAGTAGACCTTTAATCATGGTTTGCTCATGTAAAAGCTCACGGGACATTCTTGCAGAGGGGAGATGGTACCAGGTGGTTATTGCTTTCCTCTTTGATTAACTCTGTCTTCAGTTCTTCTGCTGCACTGTACATGTGAAATCACACTTCTTGATTGTGGATCAATATAGTTGATCAGTTCGGTGATTGTTGTCTCCTCCTTCCCACGGTGTCAGAAGTACTCACATAAAGGTTCAGTTCTCTGCAGTGTGTATTTGACAAATGCAGTTTGGTAAAACTTCTTGCACATTCTGTCGTGGGAGGGTTACAGAACCTGTTTGGCCATTTATATATTGACAGAGCACTTGTGCCATTTGGACCCAGAGAGCAGACTGATCTCAGTGAAAAGAAAAGCCTGCTCAAATTCCCAAAAGCCTTGCCTAATGTACTGGTAGATCATCTTACTGGTGGTTGCCTTTTTCTGGCAGAAATCCAAAGTTAGCAGCTGAAGAAGGGATGAGATAATGACCTCTGAAATATTGATTTGGTATGCTGGCGATGCAGCAGATTTCCCAACAGTGAGCTTGGATGTACAGCACTTAAAGTCTGCTAGTCATTTTGTACAACAGATCCAGTGCATAGCCTTTCTTGGGGTGTACTACTGCATACTTGTAGTTGATGTGTCAAAACTAAAACATCGTGCTGATTTACCTTTTTACAGTGAATTTTTGCCACAGGGGAACAAGTGGCAAGGAGAGGAATGATGCCATTGCTTCTCAGTGGGGTAGCTGTGCATTGTCTGCTCAATTTCCATTCCCCTTTTCTTCTTGCACAGCTTGAGCAGTGGCTGGCTGTATGCTTCCTGCCTTATTTTTAAGTCCTAACCAGCTTTGATCTCTCCACTGTAGCTATGTTTTCATTTCTTCCCACTGCTTCCCATGCAGAGAGATAATTGAATTGTCAGTGCTTCTTTGGGATTGAGAAAGTAATGCACCTTTACTGAGTGCTTTGGTATAAAGGTAGAGTCAAAAGTCTTTAACTGCAGTACACCTTACATCCTGGAGATCAGAATTTCTATAATTATAAGGTTAAGGGAAAATAAATAGAGATTTAAAATGTCTTTATTATCTGCCAGTGAACAGTTGGAGGCAACAAGTGCTACAGCAGACAGTTCTTGTGATAAGTATATCCACTGCCTAATCTGGGGCTGAGCTCTTGTCACTGATGCGTAGAGGAACTGCAATGTGCATGCAGTATTTGTACAGTCCCAAGACCAAGCACTGGCTGTTTCCAGTAGAAAAAGGGGCACATTTCTTATACCAAAAATTGCAGTCAAAGCACAGTTAAATGAAAGGTACAAAAGCAAAGCCTGACACCTGACACCTTACTTACATGCTGTTGGTGCTAAAATAACAATGGTATATAATAAATACACACTGTCAGAAAGAGAACATTTCTAGCCTGGGCTTGTGGCTGCTGGGAGAAAACAACAGAGGTATGTGGCAATTTACTGAACCCTTCAGTTTCTTTAGAAAAAGGAGGAAAAAAAATAAAAAAAATTAGTTTGCTGGAGGTCTTTGTACTTTCCCCAGTTTAGTCCAAAGCATGTTTGTGTCATTTGATGCTTTGACTTGTGACCTGCCTTTCAGATTAAGCAATGCTTGGCGGGGGGCACAAGGGGCATGAGGGTTTTTTGGGGTGGTAGGAGTAGGGGGATGACTGGCTTCTTAGTGCCACACAGCCTATAAATCCATCCTGGCGGCAGGCAAATGAGCCACTCGGTTTACTGGTGTGCACTTCGTCAAATCCACTCATTCCTAGCTTCGTATCCTGTATCAATTACTCTGTTCTGTGTGGCTCCCCTGTCTCATTTTCACTCCATTGGTCACCTGCCCAAATTCTCTCCATACAGGGGGACGGGGAACAGGCAGAGAAGGAAAGACAGGAGGGTTCTCATTACAAATCTGGATTTGAGACAACACGTTTAATCCTTAAAGCAAAACTACTCCAGTGACAGTTAAAATGTTCGGTCTCCCCAGTCTATTGCCCGAAATGGTATTGTTTATTACAATCCCTTAACATTATGTCATGAGCTTGCAAATACATGAGCGTGGCATATGATCATCCTCCCGAAAGGAATAGCAAAGGCAGCAAGAAGGAACAAATGCCGTCTTACAGGTTTCTGTTTCAGCGAGGGCTGTAGCTATCACTGTCAATGATGTCAAGGTTATCCTGAAATGTGTGCCCAGTGATGTATTTCTTGCTACTTGCCTCACTGCTGAGGCAGCAATTCAGTCAACACCAGCAGGATCATGCAGTGGTAACTGGAAGCTTTGCCTCAGTCCCTGTGGAGAAAGCAGTGGCCCCGTGTTTATTGTGGGAGCTTTCTGTGTGTACAAAGCTCAGCAAAACTGAGCCAGATCTCAGATTACGGGGTAAGGGGGCTTTGGTGGCTTATTAGCACAAATGAGAGACATTGTTCAAAGAAACCAAATAACAAGACATCTGGTAAAGGCAGCATCTAGATAATATACATCAAACAGTTATTGTGTTATGCACAAGCAAAGCACCCAATGCCAAATAATCTTCACAAGAAAGCAGTCTTCCAAGTCTTTTGAGAAGTATGAATCAAACAGTGGCCCAAACTCAGCTGAGAGCTCCATGCAGGGGCTGTGTTCCAGCTCCCAGTGCTTGTAGTCATCTTTACCCAGACTGTTCAACTAAGTAAACTCAGAATTATTCTAAAGAAAATGGTCCTCTGTAAAAGCTGCTAGATTTATTTACCAGGGTTTCACATGAAACTCCATCATGTTGCCCTCTCTTGAACTGTGTCTATTCCTTTCACTTTTCAAAATAAGTCAGCTAGGTTCAAGCTTCCCTACTTCCCATGAAAATTCTTACTGACAAATTTCAAAACTGCCTGTTTCACTGAATTTTCACTCTACATTGACATTTCTCTAATGGCTCGATTCTTCATATCTTAGACAGGTAGTGTACAAATTTATATTGATCAGTAGCTTTAGCCATGAAATAGAGTTTCAGACAAGTCTCCCAAGACTCACTGTTCAAACAAACAGTCAAAGAAAGCATGCAGAATCGATTATCAATCTTTTTAAATTTCCTTAAAATCCCTTATGTTCGGGGTGTAATGTTTTGAAACAACCTCTTAAAACTGAGGCAGTCTCAGGCCAACCTGCCTTGGTGTTTAGGAGGAAAAGCTCTGCCAAAGCTGGTGAATGTCCTGTGAGCGCCAACACGTAGGTTCATGTGAAGGCCTTCCAGTGTTGCCTGGCTGCTGTCCTGGACAGCTCCTGTTTTGTGACTCATCAGGAAATCTGGATGTTCATCAGCCTCACCTCTCCCTGGTGACTCAAATAAAGCTGGCCAGGAATGGAGCAATGGTGGCTCCGAGGGTGGATGTACATCAAGGGTATCCAAGCCTGCCAGGGGAGGCCAGTGACCTACTGCTCCTCTCAGAAGAGGAGATGAGGTTTCTGTGCTTGTGCTGGAAACCCTAATGATGGGGGAAATGGAGGCTGGAGACTCCTGAGAGATGTTTTCAAAACCCCCAGGGAATTAAGAGAAAAATATTCCCTCTGTGGGCTTTCTCACCCACCTGGGCAACAACAATGGGCAAGTTTTTTAACCTGTGCTTTTAAACAAAAAATTAAAGCCCATAATCTGCCACGGAGATTTCCTTACCTGGGTCTCAGTTTTTAAAGAATATATCCAGAATTTGCCTAGTTTTAATTTTATCAGTTTCATCAAGCTCTAAAATGGCCATAGACAGATTGATGCAAACTGTCACAAGATATCTTGCTTTTTCGGTGGCATAATCTGAAGTGGCTTTAATCAAAGACAGTTATAAACAGGAATAAGTATCTCTACTGAAAAGATCTCTTTGTCACCCCCTTAATCCTTTCTTGAGAAGGCAACCCTTGAACACATGTGACCATTGTGCAGGTTTCATTAAATTGACATAGAGATCAGCATTCATAAACTGCCTTTCAGCTCCTGAATAAAATCCTGTGTAAGTCACCTGTGGGACCAACCAGACTAAAAATAAAGTATCTTACAAGTAGAGCATGAGATTTGCCCTGGTACTGAAAGCTGAAAGAAGAATGAATCTCTCACAGGGTAAGCTAGAGTCATATCCCCATCTCCTCATTCAGATTTTAAGATTAGTAGTCACATTTCATAATTTGGAAATATCAGCACTTTCAAATTCATGTTAAATATGCTGCCAGGGGAATATTACAGTGCTGGAAGAAGAACTATTTTGGCATGGCAAGTGGATAGTAGTAGTCAGAACACTGAGGAAATGCTGTTTTACTCCAACAGTAGTTGTGGAAGCTGAGCCAGAGTTCTGGCTCCCATGTCCAACTGTGGCTGTTGTCCTTGCACATTTGTGTCTGAGGCCAGTCTGACACAGAGGTGCTGAGCTCTGTTTAATGCTCCTGGACTTAGTGCTCCCAGGAATTAGACCTCCTATCCTTACAGTCTCCAATTCCAACATGCTGGCAGAGTTAGCTTGTTTAGTCCCTGACTTTAGTAAGAGCAAGTTGTCAGCATCTTCAAAGGCTGGATAGAGAGGATCTGTATTCCCCCTGCCCTTTCCTTTCTGTATATTCCCAAGAGGAATGTCTGCCTGAGCAATGGAAGAAACTGCTACCCTGATGTGTGAGATTTTTGTTTGTTTGCTTTTGTCTGTCCTGTTGTCCTCAGTGCAAGTGTTGAGCTTAACTCAGGATTTCGTGCCCAGTCAGGCAGTCTGGAAAAAGCTGGCAGCTGTGTCTGGGACTGGGGCAGGGAAAGAAAGAGTGTTATTTTTGCAGAGCTGTAAATCCAGCACCTTTTGCCAGTTCTGCTTTTTTTTTTTTTATTTTTTTTTTTTTATTGCTTGTTTCTAAGAAGGTATTGCTGCAACAGCACTGGCTGCAAACAAAATCTTGTTTGCTCAAAGTTCAGGACAGGACAGGTCGTGCGTTTCGGACATTTCTGAGACACTCGTAAAGGAAATACAGAGCACGCTTTCCAAAAGCTTCAGCTTGAAATGCAACAGTTTCCTTGCTGCCTTGGGCTTCAATGTCAAAGAGATTTCTATTTTTAGAGGGAGATTCAACTCAAAGAGCTATATAAGGCTGTGCTGGG
Source organism: Cyanistes caeruleus (assembly GCF_971803275.1). Taxonomy (NCBI): domain Eukaryota; kingdom Metazoa; phylum Chordata; class Aves; order Passeriformes; family Paridae; genus Cyanistes; species Cyanistes caeruleus. Next base: position 79,292,361 of record NC_141705.1, read on the forward strand.
GAGACCATTACTTTTTTATTACAGATGAGAGTATTTGTTACTCAGTTGGGAAGAAAAAATCCATATAAAAGTAGAAAACACAAAGATACTCTCACTTGGTTGTCTTTTGTGGGTGAGAAGGAACCGAGATGAAAACTAAAGACTCAATATTTGTTTTTCAATATTCTAACTTCTCTCAACTTCTTGAAACAAGTGCTTTAGCCATTAAAAATGTCAGACAAGCTCTTGATCTGAAGTGATGATGTAAGAGGGAAGAAACAAGTTCCAAGCAGAGTTTGATGCCAAAAGACAACTTGCTATGCTAATATGTGACAACACAAGGGAAAGCCCCACAAATAATCATCATTTCCTTCATAGGGAAACTAAGTAAAGCTTGGTTCAGCCTTTACAGGTACGGATTTATTAGTTATCCTGAGTACAAAGTGCATCTAGACTAAATGGGTGCTGCAGCAAAGCCATCAGAGACAGTGGTCAGGTGGACTCAGCATAGCAGTCACACTTAATGGCAGGAAAATGGAAGAGGATCTGAAGTTCTGCCTTTGCTGGGGAACCTTCTTCTGAAGCCTGTTTTTTGGTCACATGGAATCATCCAGGAAACACTTAACTACATTACCTTTAATCACTGGGTTTGTATTAATAGATAGGAAAAAGTTCTGTGCAGAATTGGATGAACTTGTGCTCTGAATTAATGTTCTCAATGTGATTTCTCCCACAGTTTGGAGAGGAACTGTTGGGCTTCTGGTCTGGTTGGACTTTCCAAGGCAGCCCCGGTGACACCGGTTTTAGCAGCTGTTGCCAATGTTAGCACAGCACCTGGAGCCAGCTTGGTTTGGCTTGAGTAAGGACTAAATGAGGTAACAGAACTAAATTAAGGACACTGGGTCCACTTCTTTTGCAGTTCAACACAGCTGCTGTGATGAATTCTGAATTAGGGATGGGACTGAAATGATTCTGATCTTAACTTGCCCAGGGTTTCTACTGTTTTTATATTATCTGGCTAGCTGTGACATAACCTCTTTGGCTTCAGGGGAATAAAACAGGGAACAGCTACACTGAATGAGGGGTGAAAGAGACACAGCAGCTGGAAGTAATGTGTGCATTCCAGTAAATATGGAAAGACAGGGCAGACTGGTTGGTGGTGAAGCTGGACATGGGCAGTGATGGCTGAACAGCTCGAACACGGGAAATTCTTTCATCCACCCAGAGCACTGAGCCGGGGAGAGCGGGAGAAATACCACCTCTACTTTGACATTTGTTCCTCAAAAGAAATAAAATTACTGGCATTCAGAAACACGCGGCACACCCATCCTGGCTTTTTATTAGCAGCAGTCACTGCAGAGTTTCTGATGAAATCAGCTTTGGTGACCTAGAGTGAGCACAGGGCAGGGACGGATCAATCGGCGGGCCCAGCCGCTCTCAGGGGCTCCGGGGCCGCTCCTGAGGGAAGGAGCGAGCGGCGGGATGGGGATGGGGATGGGGATGGGGATGGGGATGGGGATGGGGATGGGGATGGGGATGGGGATGGGGATGGGGATGGGGATGGGGATGGGGATGGGGATGGGGATGGGGATGGGGATGGGGATGGGGCCCCGCTTCCCGCGCTTGGCGCGGTCTCGCACTGCCCCCTAGCGGCCCATGCTGAGGGCCCTCAGAGCCTTCGCGGGAATGGCCAGGCGCTGTTCCCGAAAAACCCCAGGAATGCGGCCCTAACTCTGCTATACCGCTCTGCTAAAGGCCTTCTGCATCCTCCTGGAGGGGGTCCACACAAAGCAGCCCGTCGCAGGAGTGGGAAGTGCTTTTTCCCTCTTCCCCCCGAGGTGCCTCTGCCCCTCCCCTGAGGCTCCTCTTCCCTCAGCCCTCAGGAAATCTCTCCATGGCGTTCCCCTCGTCCTTCCCAAGGGTGTCCAAAGACGCCTTCCTCGCTCCATCCCCTTGGCAGCTGTCTCCAGGCAGGAATCCCGGGCTGTCTTTCCACAATCCCAGTTTCCTTCTGGGATTAAACAAATCCCCGAACTGTTTCCCGAACAAGCAACTGGCTGAAGGTTTAGTAGTTAATTCTGATTTTCGCTTGCTGTGCATTCAGATGGCAATGAACTTTTTCCTTCTCACTTTCAATAATAAATGCAGCATTTTTCTGATATTGATAAGCCATTTCTTAAAATGTTGTACATCTGGTCAGCCATCTGTCTTACCGAATGTATTCCCAATTAACCTCTTCAGTGTGATTTCCACTGAAATTTTCATGTTCCACTTGTAAGACACTGTTCTGCCCTTGAATTTGTGTTGATTTTGTTAGCTGCTGTCCATAGGGAAATCAGAACTGATAATTGCTAAATAACAAAAAGCTTCTGTTTGATCAACACTACCTTTTTTAATAATGACATAAATGTATTGCATAGTGTTTCCATTTGTAAAAACATAAATACAAATACGTTAATATACAAATGCATATTCCAAGGTGATAATAAAGGACTATAAGCTCCAAGGCACTTTTGGACCTGAGAAAAAGAAACGTTAAGTGAGGCAGGATCTCTTTTTTTTTATTACAGCAAGGTATATAACCATGCATCACCTGAGCTTTTCCCACTACATTGGCTGGGTATGATGAAGAAAAAGCTTGAAAGTCATGAAAACCAGGGAGACACAGCATCACACCTGAATTTTTTATCATAATTATTTGGTCATCTGAAATGGTTAGTGATATATATATATTTGATCATTTAAATTGGTTTATATTTATATTTCATTTGCAAACTCTTTTTTTATATTAACTTCAAAATTTTGGTACCAGTAAAAACTCAATCTGCAATTTTTTCATAAGGTTTGTTCCAATGTCTGTCTCTCATGCCCCTCCAGATAAGCACACTTCTGTTTCCTGGGCTCAGTAGTCTCCAGTTTTGTCAGACAGTAACATGTTCTGCAGGTTAAAAAGTCTCTAAAGTATATAGTGAGCACTTCTTTAACAAAAGCAGCAACATCTTCTTACTGAAATGCTGCTGTAGGTGACAAATAGGATTAAGCAAAACCCTTGTGCTGTAAACAAACACCATCAGTCTGTAAGTCATGACTGTACAATGATTTCCTCAGGCCTCCTCTTATTAGCTGAAGGTTAATTCAGCAGCACAAAATGCACAATGTTACAAAAACCAGCTGCACTGTGCATGTGTCAGTACAAGCCTGAATTTAGTTAAGGATAAAAATTTATTTGAAAAGCCACCAATTTCCAAAATACTTGTAAACATCTTACAACTCCTGGAGTCCTTTTGTGTAGCTCTTTTGAAACATATTTACTGTGATACTTGTTCTGAGCATCCAAGAAAGGAGTAAACAAACTAGGTAAAGAAAATGAGATTGAGGGGAAATGCTAAATATTTCTTTTTCTGTTGAGTACTTTTGAGTATTGTCTGATTGTATGTGACCATAAGTGCTTCTCATTGGAACTCAATATTTAAACACCACATAAAAAGAACACCAGGCAAATGTGGGATGGTTTTTTTGCCTTTTACCCCACTATCCTTGCTTTCTTGTGATACAGAAAAAAATATGATAAAAAAATCATGAAATTATTATAAAGCACATAAAAACATAGCTGACACTATTAAAACCATAATTTGATGAATTTAACTGCTATCTCTAGCTTTATAAAGTTCTGGATTTATGTGAATGTTGATCACCACCAGAAGCCCCAAATCTCTCTTTAAACAAAACAGATTATGTATTAAAAGCAGAGTAGTGGAATTTTATCTGTTTTGATAATTACTGATTTTTTTTTGCTCCTGTTTGCTTAGGTGCACATACACATACTGTGCCCTTTGTACAATGCGATAAAATGTAGCTTTACTTTAGTGAGATAACAACAAACACCTTCTCTGTAATTGAGTGTTATTTTAGTGGAAAGCTTTGCTACCAGTGCAAAGTTTAATTCTGCTTGTCAGGTGAAACTGATATTTTTTGATGACAAGTTTCCCAAGTCAGCTGGTGTTACAGCTGAAGTTGATCTGTTCCCTGTCTGCTCAGTGCTTGTCTCAAACAGCAGAGGGCAGTAAATCCCCGTGTCAGGAAAATGAAAAAGCCTGATCAGAGAAAAATTATTCTTCCCTTTCCATACTCAATCCCACTTCCTACTCATTCCCTATCAGAAATGGCCACTGTAGGACGTACCCGAAGTAAATTACAATAAATTACATGTACAGGTATCGTGCACAATTCAACAAACTGAGATGATTTTGTAAGTAACTGTAACTTGACAGAGTACTGTTTGCTACGCTGCCTAAATTGTTGTCTTGATACTTTTTAAAAGGGAGCCGAGAAACAAGGACGAGGGAAAAGAAAAGAAAAGGAGGTAAGGCCAAAATTAAGACTCAGGGAAATGAGTACTATAAACACAAAAACTATTAGCTGCAGCTATGGTGGTGGGTGGCTTTTTTGTAATTTTCCATGTCTGAATATTTTTGCCTGAAGTGAAATATGAATACTCAGATCTGTTCATTTAGGCTGAGGATGTTAAAAAAAAAAAACCCACAAACCACCAAAACCCAATCAATCAAAAAACCCAGAAAGCTTGGGACTTTCCCTCAATAAAACTCTTTGCTCCCCAAAGCTATTGACTTTAAAACTCAGTTTTGCAAAGAGGAGTAATTTGATGTGAAATATCCGAGCATCTTTATTAAAATATTTAAGTTCTGATGGAATTAAGCACATTCATATTGCACATTAAATGTATTGCAAATTCTCCAGCACTGTTTTCACGTTGCTTAATCTATTTTTACAATCTCTTCATATTAACAATAAGAATCACAAGTTTGATCTAACTAAGATAGGGCATTTGATCCTTTTTTTTTTTGTCCTCACTAAGACCATTCTGATACAGCATTTCTTGTGCTTCTCTTTCACATGTTATCTGATGTGAGAACGTGAGGATTTTCACCAAATCTCTCTAGGCAGGAAAGTATCCCCATGGGATTGAAAATTGGCTGTTATCATTAATGACAGATCTGCCGTGAGTTTCTGTATTTTCTTACACAAAGCATACCACACTTTATTGCCAGAAGATTCTATCTTTGATTAGAAAACTACTAATGTTGTTCTCAGAGACATCAGGGAAGGAATTTCCTTACAAGCCTCTGAAGGCATATATCATTATTGTCTGACTTTGCAGGGTTAGATCCTTTGGAAAATGGTACTTTTTTTAAAAAAAAAGAAAGTAACAATTTACATCCAAACAGTGATATATAGCTATGTTAAGGATGCCCTTTTATTACTTCTTTTCATTAATCCCTCAGAAGAAAGAGTGTACACATATAACTGACTAATGAGAGCCCACAAGGTGTGATTGTTGGCATTGTAAAAGAGCCACATTCAAAATGATCTGGCAAGACAAGAAGGTGGATTTTTATCATTTGTTAGAGCAACACAAACTGTTTCACTTGGAAAATGGAATTTATAAATCAAGAAGTGTCTTGCAGACACCAGATCAGCTACAGAGGTTCTGGGGAGTGCTTAGTGTAGTTCTAAAGCGAAGAAGGGAAGCCTGGGGCAGGAGGTAGGTGGTGGGGTTTTATGTTTTCTGTTGGGTTTTTTCCTTAAGAAAGGAGGGAAATGTGATCCTGGGCCATATTAATAGAATAGCTCAATCTGCAGAACATGGGAGGTAATTATTCATCTTTACTTGGTGCTTTGAGTACCCTGTCGAGTTCAGAAAGATGTGGGCAAATTGGAAAGGGTCCAAAGTAGATCAGTAACTGTGCTCAAAGAGTTAGAAAGCATGACCTATGAGGAAGCTGGGGAGGAATTTACTGTATTCAGTCTTTTTCTTTCGGAAAAAAACCCCACAAAAACAAGTATAGAGGGAGGACTTAACCTCTTCACAGCAGGAAACTTTTATAAAGAAGGCAAGAAAATTTTTGGTTCATGTTTGTAGGCTTGAAACAGAAAGAAATGAACTTTGCAGTGAAGTAAATTAAAACTTATATATTCAGTATTTTTGAGGACAGTGGAAGATTTTGCTAAGTTAGGAGTCCCAGAAATGCCTTCACTGAAGGATTTTAGAAGAGTTTAAGCAAATTTCTGTCAGGAATTGCCTATGCTCGTTTAATCCTCTGGGCTAGAAGCTGGATTCAGTGGCTCTTCATTGAAGCTTTACTCTGGCCACAAGTCCTGATTTATGCTGCCTGAGGTTTTGACAAAGCCCCATTGCAAGAGGTCATGAGTGTGGTTGGTGGATTTGAAGTGTTCCAGATCCAATCAGTGGAGTAAGAACCCCTCAGGGCTCAAACAGCCCCACACATCTCTGCTCAATGCAAGAAACCACCTAAATAATCTTATGGGAAAGGAGGAAAACCAGCCAAGGAGCCTTGTCTACAGGACCTGACTGAATGTGTAGTTGCCACAGTAACTGAGAAGACCCACTCAAACACGTCTTGAATGATGCCCCAAACAGCCTTAGTTCATCTCAGCCATATTTTGAGAGAAAGAGTGCCTGCCACATGAAAACTTGAAAACACAGAGCCACTTTACCTCTGTGTCTGAAAAGAAGTAGCGTATGAGAAGAGAAATGCATTCCTTTCTGGAATAACTTAGCACAGAATTGCTAAGCTATCCGTAAGGCCCTGGCTGACTTCTCACAAGAGGGCAGCAGCCACAGAAGAGAGCGTATTACATGATCTCTCCTATTCTTCTGGGGTCGGTGCAGGAAGCTGCAGCCTGTGCTAGAGAGTATTCTGCAATCATCTTGAAAAGGTTACTCCACTTGTTGGAGGCTCTGACAAGGTCTGGTTATGGAAAATAAGACTTCTATAGCTCCCAGTGCCTTTATCAGGCCTTTCATCTGGACTCATCTGGCAAAACAGATTTCAGATCACTTTTGCTATTGGGAGTGTAATTAGCTCCCAAAGTATGGCTGAGATGAGTAAAGCGTCTGGATGACTCGGTGAACAAGTGCTTCATTTCTTTCCTGACCCAAGTTCATATCTAATATGGAGAATCTGGAATGGCTTTGACGTCACCCTAATCCCCTGCAGATGCTTCTTCACCTTGCATTTGGAGAAGACTCAATTATGACTCATCTGTATTTGAAGAGGCCCTACACACTGAAATAGCAGCTCAGGACTGAAAGAAAGAAGGAAAGAACAGGCACACACACACAAAACACTTCTGGGAAGTCTCTTCTTGTTCCTGTATGTATGCAGTGAGATGTAGTAAACCCAGACAATTCCTGGTATGAGTAATGTAAGGAAATTAACTATTTCATTTAGCACTGTTGTCCATCCTCTCAATCAGTTTCTGCATCTAGATTTGCTCTGAGCACTGTCACAAAAGCTGTGCTGGCTTCCTACTCAGACTGTCAAAATGGCAGGAGATTTTCTCAAAGGCTAATGACTTGTAGGGAGTCATTGGATATGTATAAACTATAGCTTCAGCTCTGATCAATAAATATGGGAATGTTATGTAACACCCCTCAATATGTGTGGACCATGAAATAATAAAACCTTTCCCTACAGTTAATTATGACTAATGTAGAAATTTCTACTTCATCCAGACCTGTTCCCCAGATTTTCCTTAAGGGAAAGTATCTATGTATTTAGAAGCATAGCATATAACAACAAAAGTTTGCAGCAAGCAAGATCCATTCTTATAAGGCACCGGTCATTTTTCTTTTAATGCTTGCTTGTAGTCCAGCTGGATATTTGTTATTAACGTGATTTCTCAAAATCTCTTGTAATAAAGCAGAAATCAAGTGGGTTTTTTTGTGACTAGCTTACTTAGAGGAAGCTGGCTGAATTTTGTCAGTTGTCATTTACAAAGACTGCAGCACTTTCAAATATATTTCATAAAAACTGAAACTTGCTATACTTGAAGATACACCTTAAGAAAGCATTGGAATGGAAATTCTGTTTCCTGTCCAATTCTGACAGTGGTTTGGTTTTTACTTTCTTGTTTTCTTTCTAAGCAATTTCTTCTCTAGTAGCCTCTAGTAGCTTTGCATTCAGTGAGATTGCCTACAGAAGACCCGATTTAACCTGTTTTTATCAGAGAAACCCCCTGGCTGATGATTATTCTGAATTATTCCTTGCTTTATGGTACATTACAAAAAGAGGGAATACCTGGAAGCATGATATGCTATATGGATTGCACAACCCTCATATGGTTCATCTGCTCTAATTCTCATGCTGAGGAAGATAAGGAAATCATCAACTTGAATTTGGACACACACACAAGGCACTGGAGCTCATGTTCCTCTTACTGTTAAGGCCATTAAGAAAAGAATTCTCTTCCTATACCCCTGCTCTTCATTTTCCTGTAACCCAACTTTTCCATTCAAAGCACTAATAATTTTCAATTAGAAATTATTCCAGTAATGTCAAAAGGAAATACGAGAAGTTGAAACCGGTTTTGACCGCCCTGAAGTATTGTACTTAGAAGAGCTAATCCTACCACAGGTTTTGAAGTGAAAAATTATTCCTTTTTTTTTCTGGAACAATATTTGCTCTCCTCACTTCATTCCTGTCTGTTTTCACACTCCAATGAAATGAAGTGAGAAACCTTAAACCCAGATATTAAGAAGTTTTCTTACAATTAATCACTCTGAATAAGAAGCATCTGGTTCTGAGTGTACTAAATTTATGGGAGAAATCATAAATGAGATGACATCTTACATCAGGGCTTTATCTTAACATAAACAAATAACTCTTGTATTTCTTTTGGAACTCTGCTGTCCCCAGTCAGATATGAGAACAAACAAGACATTAGTTTCATTTCCCAGTATAAAAGTTCCTTAAAGCAGTCTACTGGGAAAAGTGGGTCTGGAAACAACTGGCATTGTCTCAGCCTAAGCTATTTGGGTTGTAATGAATTAAAAAGGACAAAATTCTAATTTTAGCAGTGTTTTAAGTAGGCTTGCAAGATCTCAAAAGAGGATTGAGGTTGCTCGCTCTTCATAAAACAACTTTTAGCTGTGGTTTGATATTTTTTTCCCCTAAGAAGCAGCTTAGATGATATGAATGTTGATTAGAACATTGGTACACATCTCCCTGCAGATAAGGAGGTGATCAAAGCTTTGTGTTACCCCTTTCTATCTCACACTACAGCCTGAGAGAGATGAGTTGCAAGGGCAGTTCCAGCAGGGAGCTTGGCAGTCGTGATGATGGTGGTGATCCTACAGTTTCCTTTATGTGCTCCTCCACAATAGATTGCACCCAACAAGTAAATGAGATGGCTTATTCCATTCCCTCATAAAGGATAATACGCTGGATTTGACACGCAGCTGGAAAAAGCATTGGTTCTACAGGCTCTTTGCAATGCAGACCCAAGAAAAGGCAAGGCAAAAGAAACATCTTTCCTCTTACCCTCTGTGTAATGGCAGCCATTGTCAACCAGATGTAGAAAAATGTCCCCTTACTTAAATTTTGCTTGCCAGATCAAACATTTCTCCTACTTTCCACTTAACACATCTTAGTTGTATTTTGTTGAATCAGCAGTGTTTCCTTTGTTTAAAAGAAATTAGTCTGTCCCGTAACAAAACCTTCCTCACTGTTTTTCCTTCTTCTGTTTAGCTGAAATGTGCAGGCTTGCTCTGCAAGTACAGACTCAGGGATTTCCAAAAGCTAAAGGTCAGCCTGAAATCTCACAGCATACTTACTGTACAAAAGCCAAGCAAGGAAATGTTCAAGGAGTCTTTGGAGAGCATTATCCTAAAATATAAACTTAAGAGACACGGCAATCCCATGTGTCTCATGGTCTGTATTTTTTTTTTTTTTTTACAAAGGATGCTATTAATATGTATTTCCCCATATCCTGAATTCTCAAAATAAAGCAGATTTAGGAGATCATTTTTACAGTTATCCCTTTTTCCACAGACTGTGGCTATCACATTTTATGTTACCTATATTGGCTGTTTTAAACAGGTTAGATTGTTGTTTTATTTAATGGCTAAGTCAGTTATTTTTTCCTCAGACCATATCTATCCCTCAAATACCTTATTTTGTGATGTGCTCTCAAGGTAAGCAGATATAAATACTGAATGCATACTTTAATGTTCTATAATTACAGTGGATGGGCTCAGCAGTGCTGCCCATCCTATGTAATTCCCTTATCAGGGAACACACTGGGATCTCCCTGGTCTCAAATGGCTGATTTACCCTGATGATAAAGATATTTATTGACATTTTTGCCTGCTTATCGCAGCTTAAAGCTATCAGGGAGAGCTCCTTTATGAAGTATAGAAAAATATAAGTGTAAGGACACCCACACACATTTTCAGATGACTGATGCTGTTGCTGAAAGGAAAATGCTTCCAACAAGTCTACTTGTAATTGAAATTGACTCAGTGCTGATCCTTCCAAAGCTGGCCAGAAAAGTATATACTAATTCCAATCAAAAGTGCTCATATTCTGCTGTGAGAGAGTGGGAATTACTGTTTACTATCCTCAATATTCTCCACAAAAAAGATGAAAGTAGTTGTGAAAACTGTTCAAAGAAATGTCTTCTTTCAGTAAGAAAATGGTACTGAATGCATCTCAGTAGCATGTGGACCAAGGAAATTGAACAAGAAAAGAAGATCCTCAGGAAACAGTTGCCTAAATATGTCACAAAAAAATGGGATCCGGGTAGTTTGGAAACCTGGTTCCTTGTGATACACTGAAGCTAAATAGCCTGGGAATTCATAAATCATGTTAAAGAGTGAAGCAAGTTGGAAAACTTTGAAGTAATTTTGTACAGAAGTCCTCATTAGCTCACTAGTGGTTTGGGAGGATTTTTTTTCCTTAATATTTTTTTCTCTCCAGACAAAAAAGAAACTAATCCACTCCTTGTACAGCAGTTTCACATTCCATTTAGAGACTATAAACTCTTCTTTCCAGACTTTTGTTTTAGCTTCCATCCTGACAATTTTCTATGCTAAACCAGCTGCAGTTAGCATTACTTGCTGTGTGTATTTTCCTCTGTAACTCTGCCCTTCTGCTGCTCAGCTTTGGAGACATCAGTGGTGCAAGATCCTCTGAAAGGATTGTCTGGATTTATATCCTCAGCAGTGCTTTACAGCTCATGTGTGTAAGGGACTGCTGAGCTTCTGCTCAAGCCCAGCCCTTGAGCTTCCATCACTGCTACCCTGAAAGATCAACTGATGATTGGCAACCAGACCATGCCAGCCCAGCTCTGTAGCACTTGTATAAATCCACAGGGAGCTCAGGCTCAGCCAGACACCAGACCAGGCTTCATTCCAGCTCTCTTTGATGTAAAGGCACTGCCTGAACTCTGTCAAAGTTATGCATGTATAAGATGAGAGCAATAATTTTTAGTGCTTTACATCTATATTACACTTCTAAAGTTTAACAAGACTCAGGCTTTTTATCTCTTTTTTTTTTCTCTGTGCAAGACTAAGGTTATTAACTCGTACCATTTTATCATGGTATATTTTTACCTACACACTATGCTCTCCTGCTGCTAAAAATTCCTTCACTCAGCTCTGTTCTCCTCTTTTTCTATGTTTATTTTTATGTGGATACATTCATTCCCAAGATATCTTGTCAACTCTTTGTGTATTCAACGTGATATCTTTTTTTTTGATTCTTCAACTTATGTCTCCTAGAAACAAAAAAAGAAAACAATCATGTCTATGTGTGTTCTAGAAGATGGAAGAAGATAAGTGCCAGGTCTCTGAGCACAAAGTCTCCAGGCAGTTGTTTTATTCAATTTGGACTTTATCTACACAAAAGATTTTGCTGGCATAACTGTTTTTCCACATTTCTGTTTCTAAATCTTATGAAGGATACTTAAACCCATGGCAGTGGAAACAAAACATCTGCACCTGTCTGGCTCCAGGTTTTAGCTGCAGAAACCTACCTTTTCCATTGCTGTTGTCACTGGGACTCAGCATTTCCCCAGTGGGCTGTGTGAGGCTGCTGTTTGCTTTCTATTCTGTCCTATTCCTTAGTACAGAAGTTTGACACTTGAAATCACTTTAGCAAGTTAAAGATAGAACTCAAGTTACGATTCTCTTGCAAAAGGGAAAAAAGAAAAGGTCTGTGTGTTTTAGATGCTGGGAGGATTTTCTCTTTGGACCAGTATAGCAAATACCACCTGCATTAATCTACAGAGTCTCATAGAGGCTTATAAAAACCTCCAGTTTTGTGGCAATAGAACCCTCATGCAGAATTTTTTACTTCTGTTGGCTCTATTTTATGTTTCATTGCAGGATTGCAACTGTGTAACATTTCTGTGTGCTGTGCTTCAGTCAGCTGTATCAGCATTATTCTGAGCCTAATCTGATAGCCCTTGTATAAATTAATGATGGATATTTATACAAATTATATGCTTGAGCACTCTGGTGGGTTATGACTATTGTTAGTGCACATCATGTGCCACTTCTGGCTGACAGAGTAGATAGGAATCTGTGTTTATGAGTTATAGGCTCAGTCCCAAAAGATCTGAAAAACACATCTTCCAAGATTTTTTTTGAGAAACCTTGTCCCTCATTATATCAGCACAACATAATGCTCCGTGTTTTGCTGGTTGCTCATTTATATCTTTATATCTGATTACAAGCAGATATACTGCTGTCTGCAATTTTATTGCAATTTTACAAATTGTAAATCGTATTGCAGTTTTACAATTGCTCTACATATAACTTGTACAAAGATGCCTGTTCTATAAGCATTACCAACCTTAATGTTCAAGAAATCAAATATTGTGCTAGATTAGCTTTATTTTTTACAGATGTTTAAAAGAGGGAGGTAGAGATGACACTTGTCCTTTATTTCATTATAAACTCTGAAGTATGTGGTTTTTATAGCTTCACATTTCAAACTCACAAGCACTGCTGTGAAAACTTAAATTTTGCTTTCTCTGGGTATGTCCATATAAACAGCTTGTATGCTTGGTAATTGAATTAATATGAACTAATACAAATCTCCTTGCAAAATTCTGATAAAATTGCTCTGTTTTACTTAGGTCCACGTGAAAACTGAAGAAATAACAAAGCAATTTCATGCTTATTTGAAACTGAGCTAAGCTTCTCTAAGCTAGCTTATTTGTGAAAAGGTTTGCAATACTCTGTGAAATGCAGTGCTGAAGTCTATTATGGATATTTGGCATTCCTTCAGGTGATCCCCACAGGAACCTTTGCTTCCTACAGAAAGTGAAACCACAATTTAAAAAACAGTATTGAATTACTTTTCTGTTTTTCAAGTTCTTTTTTAATTTTTTTTTAATCTGGAATTTAATGTTTAGACAAGATTACAAGCTCTGATGGAAAATTAGTAAGGCTGAATTACTTTCTGGGGCTCATAAAGGGTTCCTGTCTCATAATTCAATGAACAGAGTTATTTCTGCATCCAGGATTTGAACTATTAGAGGATCAACTGATTTTTCACAAAGTATTGGAACTGTAGTGGCTGCTTTATGCTCAGGATTTATTATATGAGGAATTTGCTTTTAGTCTTGGGCATAATTAGTACTTCGCTACCTTGAGAAAATATCAGCACACCTATGGACAGAAAGTCCAGAAAGTCTTAGTTTTGGTGTTTAATCAATTAAATTTTCTGTCTGCATTTCCCTTATTTAAGGAGAAGTTTTACAACTTTTGAGAGCAGGTGCTTAAGATAATTTCTGTGGCCATGCTTAATATATTCAGAGCACGAGATTTTACTCCATGTGCTGTAATTATTCTACACTGGTTTAGAAATGGCTTATTATTGCAATGGATACACTGTGAAAGTCAGAAAAGCACACAACACTGTATGGTGCTCTCAGATAAAAAGCAATGAGTGTTGGTTTGCTAAGCAGAAGCTAGAAACAACAACTAGATTTTAGAAATTTGATACTATCATACTAGAGGATAACTCACATAGTATTTAATATCTTTTATACTCACTCTGGATTCCTCTTGAAAGTGTGGAACAGTGATGATGGAGCTGGGGATCTGCTGACACTTTAGAAGTGCCTCATTTATTTATCTGGTTTTTTCTTCCCCAGGAATGGGAAAGATGGATAGAAAAATGTTTATATGGATAGAAGCAGTAAAGCTGTCATTATTAATAAATTTCCACAAGTGTCTGATTGGATTGAGGCATCTCCAGTGCAGTTTTAAAAACTTGAATTGATATAAGGCCTGCATGTTCAGAGCAGCTGCTTAGAAGGAAAGAAAAGGGTGTGGGCATTAAAATGGGAATCACAAATCTATAATCATGAAAGATCATACCAACTTTTCATAAACCCTCTGTGAAAACCTGAGAGAGAAAGACAGGGACCAAACCAACAAGATTTTGGACCTCTAAACAAAAAGAAATCAGCAGTAGTGAAGGTAGTGGTTGCTCAGAGGGAAAGAGAATTCAGAAAGGGTGGTTTTTGTCGGATTTAGATGCCCTGTGACACTGTGATAATGTGAATATGCCATAGTTTGGCTTGTGTTGAAAAGCCCTGTACCATATTTGTTGATCTTGTCTTAAAATGGGTAATAAAACCACAGCAGCTCCTCACAGCTCTTCCTTAAGGATTTTGCAGTTACTGGTGGTGGCAGCTGCGTGTTGCCTTCTTTTTTTCCCTTTTTTAAAATTTTCAATTCCCCAAAGAGCTTTGTGGTTTTGCTCTTGCATTCTATGTTCCTTTCTTTTCCTTCTCCTCTCCATTCTGGAGAGCTACTTTTGGGAGGGACAGGAATAGCCACTGACTTGAAGAACATGATTTCATCTTCTTATAACCCTAGGGAAGACAAATAGGAAGTTTACTTCTGTAAAAGGAGAGAGCAGGAAATCTTGTCCTATAGGAAAAGATGATTTTGTTCTTGGATTTAAAATGAGAATGACTCTGCTCCTCATTCAGGAGGAATGCTTGTGATTGTAAAAATTGTTCAGAGCTCGAACTGTGAGAAACAGACAAGGTTTAAGAAAATGTGACCGACATAAAGATGAGTTAGTCTTAATACAGGCTTTTTGTGTGTTTGAGGAAAGCTTGAGCCACTAGTGCAAGGTTACAAAGATGAACTTGTTTCATGTGGTTTTAATCAAAGCTGGGATGTCTGGAATTAAGGGTCATCACCCAGCGAGGCACCTTGAGAAGAGCTGCTGTTTCAAATAAGGCCATTGCTGACATGAATGTGCACTGAAAGTTATGCTTTGTTAGAAACCAGGCATAACAACCAAACCAAACAAAACCAGAAAGAAAACCCACATATCAACAGGATATCTCAATTTGTATTTTTCAGTAATTTATAGTACAGAAAAGAAGGAATATTGTTTCATTGTCCAAGAAAATGAGAAATTCAGCTTGTTCAGGCACATCTAATGTATTATACCGTAATGATTCTGAGCAGTTCTGAGGCCAAGCCACACTTGAAAAATTTGGCCAGATTTGTTCTCTGTTACATCCCCTTCACTCTGCTCCCACAAGCTGCTGCAGCATCCTCCTTGCCTCTGCTGGCTGCAGCCACAGCCCTGAGCTTGGGCTCATAAATCTGACTCCACCTGAATGAATGCGTCCAAGCGGCTCCTGCACCCCTCCATGGTGCTCCCCAGTACTCCCAGTTCCCAGACTGGGATACAAGGGCAGACAAACCTGCCTCACACCCAGCCTGACAGCCTCCACACTGTTCCTGGCTCTGTCATATACCAGAGCCCTTTGCAGAGCCACAGCTCATCAGGTAGCACACGCTTCCTCTGGCAAGAGCTCGTTTTGGGGGTCTCAGAGTCACAATACATTGTTCTCTGTGCACTCTAACAGGGAGGAGATGAAGATTGATCAAAACTGCATCTTCAGCTGATGGTAAAAAAGCAAATGTGAGCTCAAGAGTCTGCAGGATTTGGATCAGGAGTTAAGCCTACAGTTGCTTCTGTCAGGGATGCTGGGTGGTAGTAGTATTAATGTTTTGAAATGAGAGATGAAGATAACATCAGAAACACACAGCTCCATGGTTTTGGTCTAGGTTTTGCATTTGATTTAATCTCTTGACGTTAAAAAAGAGTTGGACACAGCTTAATACAATGCAGTTTTACCAGGTCATGGGTACTTGTTCCTTTGTTGCCTAGATATCCTACAAATAAACAAAGCATGCAAGGTAGGCATAGTTCTGGATGGGGAGAAGGGCTTAAATGTTGTTCTGGAAGACTCAAGCAGATGAAAATAGGTTCTGACACATTTATCCTGGGCTTTTCTGGCACAGAACTAGCCTGGCTTTTTGGCCAAAAATCGTGTCAAATTCTTGTTAGGATTGAAAAAATGAACTCATCCGAGGAGAAAAAAGCTCAAAGATAAGACTGCAATAACATATGAGAGGCCCCTGTGTGATGCTGCACCAATGTCTACAGTGTCCAGTTACTTTGGAAAGAGAATTATTGTATGTCTCCACGGGGCCTGGAGCCATCTCCTCCACAGTGGCCATGGGAGATCTAACAGCACAGCTACCAGTAGGGCTTCATAAAGAAATTCCAATGTGCTCTACCCCTTGCATGGTTCAGAGATTCAAAACCAAATTTGAACAGTGAACTGGAAGCCTGAAATTTCCAGTTACCTGCCTTAACACAAAAGATTTAATGATGAAGGGCTATCATAAAAGGAGGAGGCAAAGCAATTGTCTAGATGTGGCCAAAAAACAGTTGCACATTTAGGTTCATTTGAATTTGAATCTCTAGTAATCTTAAATGGAAAATTTAGATTTATGTAATGCAGAGCACAGAGAATATAGAAGGAAAACAGCAAAGACCTTCCCAGTGTTTCCACTTATTAAGCAAGGGAGCTATAATGCCCACTGTTGAGGAATGGGATAGTGTGGGTCTGGCTTGTACTGAATAGCATAATGTTCTTAAAGAAGCCCATAAACCACTGCAGTGCAGACATGGGGTCTCTTGCTTTCCAAATTTAGCTGCACAAGAGGAACTGTTACTTTTTTTTCATCCAAACTTTGAATGCAATCCTGTCTTTCCAAGCTTCATGCTTAGGACATTTATGTTGTGAGAGAATTTGTTACACTGGCTTGAAATTTAGGTACCTTACTGTTTTGTGTACAAATGTAGCAAATCAGCAATACTACAAATTCTGCCTGAAAGGTGCTGGCAAGAGACTTTCTCCTTTAGGAGCCCAACAGATCCTTTGCAGTCCTCCTTATGGACAAGCAGTGAAGCAGCATCTGTGCCTGCGTTCTCCTACTGCACTTGGAATGAAGCTTATTGTCATTTTGGATCAGCTTGCAATTACATTATCAAACCCAAACAAAGGAATCTAGACAAAAAAAAAATTCCAAAATAGGACAAGATGGTTACATGGCCTAATGCTCTAAAATTCAGCATGCAGTAGATTGCCAGAATGTGAGTATATTTTTGTTTCTCCTTCTGCCTGCCAAGCCTAGTTAAATACTGAAGAATAATAGTAGTTGTATCCTGTAATGGGATGTTGCTATTTGCCAGCAACAATAGGTGGTTTTTGCTGGGAGTTGGCAACTTCTGTATTTCATATCAACACTTTCAAAGATGTGTTTGGCTGCTGGTTGTTTGAATGCATAACATGTAAACTATTCAATATTTCATTTATATAGTGTTCTGTTTTGTCACACCCTATCTATAGGGCCACAAAAGATATTTAATGACTACCCCTGATGCTGTTGTCATTTGGGGTTTATTTTTGATGTGAGGAATAGAAGTAATACCAGGATTTTTCTTATTGAAAGACAAAAACCCCCAAATAAATCCGGCATATCTTCAAAGATCTCTCAGCTGTACAGATGTCTCCTTGTTCTATAGTCCAAACAGTTTTCTTAGACCCCCCACCTGCTGGCTGAAGTAAATTTGCTCAGCTGCATAAATGAAAAAGAATGTCATACTGAGTATATTTGAAGGCTTGTGAACCAAGTTTAATCTACTGTCATCATCATTTACATCTTCTTGTGCACACAGTGTGTGTAGTGAAGCAGTTAATACATTTAAGTTATTGTTCTTCCTTATCTGATAACCCTCACAATTCCAGACTGAGGTGTTGTATTCATCATGTACCAGGTCTTCCCAGTACCTTTACCTGGTGCCTGTTGAGCTCCCTTCCTTAAAACACCTGAGGTGAAGGAACGGGAAATGTCAGGAAAGAAGTGTATATGCCATTAAACAGGAGGAAGCACAGTGGAGTTGCTTCCCCTGGTAGAAATGACCAAAGAGACGACCCTAACACCCCAGCTGATGTTAGAATTGATGTAGTTGATCTATGTGGAGGGGTATGGAGGAGAAGGACCAAAAAACCAAGGAGAGAGCAGAAGAAAATAGGGCCTAGTTTAGGAGTTAGATTAGACTAAGAAATTCAAGGTGTTTGAAGACAGCTTTTTAGACCAAGGTAATGTAAAAGTGGATAATTCAAGGATGGAAGTTGTGTGCTCAAGTATCTGTGTAAAATGAAATCAGAGGAGCACACCGTGGGTGTCAGAGCTTGTGGGTCAGTGAGACATTAGATAAGGCTCTGACAGCAAAATGTGTTCAGAACTGATCCACTTAACAACTCAGATGTGATAAAGGCAGGTTGCAGGTAAGAGCAGTAGTTGGAAACCCAAGCCCTAACTATTTCCAGAAAAAGCTGTATCTGACTCCTAAGTTTAGGCCCTGGCCTGTAATGTGGGACTATTCTGTGTGGATTAATAACTCATCCCTGCACCTCATCAGCTCTTTGTGACTGCTGCAGTAATTCCTGGAATCAGCTCTTCCAGAGGAGCCCTCCAGCATGTTGCATTGCCCTTAATTAGTTCTGCTGATCACATCAATAATCAAAACTTCATGTTTCTAAAATGAGTTTGCTGGAGCAGTCTTGGGCCTAAGCTAAGAATTAGGTCCTGGCATCCAAATGCCTAAAAATTTATAAGCACAAAATATTACAGACTTCTCACCCACATTGCAGCAGTTTAAAATGGGTCAAGCTAGGAAGTCTGAATAATATTTCTGACTTTTTGGTTTGTACTCCATCTTTAGCTCCATTAGAGTATACTTTGATTAACAGAACCTGTTGTCACCCTTGTTCTGTGCATCAGGCTATTTTCTTTCACAAGTAATTATTGCAGTTACACAGCAAGGTTTGAAACTGGCTCTGCTTTCTCTTGCAGTTTTTGATTTTAGATATTCTAAAGGGGCATGCTAAAAATGTTATTTTACAGCTGTGGCCGTATCTTTTATGTGTACTGTCAAAAATGGACTAGACTGACATTTAGTAGTTTAGCTCCTGGCAAGGCTTGGGTATTTGTCAGCACCACTGGTCCATAACCAAAAAAGGTATTACTTGAAGAAAAAAAGAAAAAATCTTTCAAACAATTTAGGTTTCTGCTTCTGACTGCAAAAAATCGGACAACAGATATTGTATGTTGTGAGCATGGAGATTTTCCTCCAGCAAAAGTATCAGCTAAGTTTTCTTCCATAAGGGTTGGTTTAAATTTAGGCATTCAAAACACACCAAGTTGGAATTCTAGTGGTGCTGTGTGTAAATTTGTGTTGCTATGAGCTGAGGCTGCCAACTAATGCATAGGAGAACTCAGAAACCAAGAGAGTGGAACACTGAGGGGAGGCAGCAACAGGAAAGGGACTCAGGGAAAGGACTTAACTTTCAAATTGTATGCTTGACCTCTGTCAGTCTTTTGCTTTGCAGTAGGAAAAATATAATCTAAACCGTTGGCCTTTGCAAACTTTGAGAAGGCTGCTTTGCAGAAACTTGTCATTTTCAACCTTTGAAGGAAATGGGAGCTCAGCTGCAAATTCCACAGCAGTTTGAGGTAACATTTTTATGGACTGTCACTACACTTTCTTTGGAGTCTTTTTTTTTCATATTCAAAATGTATGCTGCTTCCTGCCCTATTATTTTTTATAAGATTGTTTCCTTTATTTCTCATCGTTAACTTGTGTTTATCTTCATTATCCTTCTTTTCTTTTAGGCAGGAAATCATAATTTAAGAATACCACCTAAAATCCAAGGTACTTCTTTATTTAACGCTTTTAAGTATTTCTGTTGTCTCTGCTGGGCATTGTATTATTCCCCTGAATAAATGACCTATCTATCTCTTGCAGTACATGCTCTTCTAATTGCTATTGCTGTGTATTACTATGTTTTTCCACTTTGATTTTTCACTTAGACATAAATACCTGCAAAAGCTGCCATCAAGGAAGTCAAAGCAGTAGGGAAATGCACTCCTACACTTCCCAAAGAACTCTCTTGTCTCAGTTGCAAGCAGCACTTTCTCACACCCAGTTTCTTCCTAAATCTCTGGCTTGAGTATGAAGTGCAGTGGCTGTTATACATTAAAACTAGGTATATGCTTGCTGATGAAAACCTATAGCAGTGCCAAACAAATTAAATCTACAGTCCAGGAAATACTCAGGATACTTCCTTTTAAATCAAGAAAATCTCTCTCATTAAATCAATTTGGTAGCACTTAGAGGAAAATTGATCCAGGATATCCGAAGGCATTAGTAAAGTGTTGGGTTGTTTCTACTCTGTTAGGGTTATGTCCTGGCCAGTGGTTTGATCCGGATATTTGGAAAATCTGGAGGAACACTCTCTGCAGGTGTTCAGCAGCAATCCTCAGCAGAAAGGGGAAGGAGGGGATTGCTCACAGTCCTGTTCTCTCATGCTATTACCTCTGGTTCCCTTTGATCCACAAACCAAGGCAGCAGCTTCTCAGTCTGTGGGGAAAGCAGTGCCTTGCTGTATCTCTGCCTGCTATGGATCCTGAAAAATGCCCGATGTCAGAGGGGCCGAGGTGGGTCCCTGCCACGTGTGCAAGCCTAAACCCATCATGTCCTCAGCATATTTGCAATGCAGTGGCTCATGTTAGGAAACATTAATAGCTCAATATGGCATAAAGAAATCTGAAAAGGCTCCAGTTTCTGTGGTCATAACCCTTTCTGATTTAGGGAAACTGTTTATTTTAATAGTTCACTTACTTCTACTGATGCACTCTAATTGAATTCAGCTGAATTATTTCCCTGTCTGCTGCCAGCCTTGGCCCTCCTGCAGCTCCCTGGCAACCAGGTCCAGGGTAGGCCTTTAAAAGAGGCACAGACTCTCTTTTTGCAGTCTGTTGAAATATCACTCCCCTCATTATCAGGCAGAGCACTATCCAGACTATTGTCAAGGAGGAGCCTCCTGTCCCAGCTGGCCTCCTATTCCCAAAAACAAAAACAGCAACCTGCTAGGTCCCCACAGTGAACAGCACTTTGGAACAGTAACAGCAGCTACAGTACCTTCACCCATGCCTTTTTTAAAATGTGAGATCTATAAAATAGATGTATTTTTAAGATCTATTAAAATATCCAAATTCTATAATTCATCTATCCACAGTCTAGTGCAGTGGATAATGATGGCTGTGCCTGTAGATCTCCCATCATCACAGGTACCTCATAAAGGATCAGCACTGCATGCCTAAGCTCTACTGTAAAATCTGGGCTAGACTGTAAAGCCCAGAGTCATAATTTCTGGGTTTGCAGAAAGAACTGAGTGCATGTGACACATCCATGAACCTTATTTGGCCAAGACATTCCCAAATGGTCAAACATGAGCAAGCTGGAAGTGGGGTGAAGAGGATTTTGAATCATTTTTCTTTTAAAACTTAGCTTGAAGACTACAGGAAATTCTAGATATATTCAGAAGATTCAAATGCAGTTAGCTTCATGGCAATGTGAAATGTTCAGCACTCTCCTGTAAAATTCCTAGGAAAGGGAGTTCAGATACATCAACAGCCTTGCCAAAATACAGTCATGATTTTGCTTTCCAAATGTGAAACTCCCATTGAAATCACTTCCTAATAACTTCAGCCTCAGTCGGACCAATCTTAGGAGGAACACTCAGGGAAAAGTTTCATAGTGCTTCAAGCATGAGAAAATAATAAAAAAAAAATTCCTACCAGCACTTTGGAAAACCTTGGCCATGGGCAAAATGGACAGCAGTGGACATGAACTTTCAAACAGAAAACCACATAATAGTCTGAAATTTAAGGGAATGTGACTTCACTGCAAGTGACAAATGCAGCAAATTCCTTTACAATTCTTTTGTATATACACAAGGGAGAAATAAAATTAAAGTTTTACGAAATTCTCTTGCTAGATTAGCAATGTGCAAACAACTGTAGTGCTGAACCTGGAAAAAAAAAAGTGCTTTTTCCCATGTTTTGCATGGAACACTTTCTAAACTGTCAGCATCCCTCACCCAGGCACTGCAAGAGCTAGCCTGCACTTTTTCACTGCATGCTCCTAAGATGAACAGATCACAAACCCTGCTAAAACTTTCCTCTATGAGACATAACCCCATTTTCACCCCCTGGAAGGCAGGATACTCAAGTGCTGCAGCACAAAGAGAAGCAGAACTTTAAGTGGCATGCTGAAGACATGATTTCATTTACAAAACAGTAAAAACAAACTGAGAGCTGTAAGGAAAGGATGCTGAATTAAAAACATTAACAGAAGTTTTTGTGTCCTAACTTTGCTGTTGTGTCCTTTAGGGCAATGCAGGGAGTAATGCAGTAATATTTACTTGTAGCATTTGCAGTCTCTACTGTGAGAGAGCAGCATTAATGTTGTTTTATTGGAATAATGTTATAATTTTTAACAGTTTAACTGACAGTATTGGGGTTTGGGGGAATTTCCATGTACTTGAAGTACATGGGCTGCAGTAGGAAAGTCCCATTATCTGTGCATAGCTCAGTAAGGGGTCATTCCCAAGCTCAATGTCTGGTTTTGGCAGTCACTTGTTTGCCTGGTAGATGCAGGAGCTCACTGCCAGACTAGACCAGACCAGAATAAAGTAAATGAAAATTTCCTTAAGAAAGGGGATTTCTGTCTTATCTATAGAACTGAAATTAGGGGAAAATGTTTTAGTCTTTCCTGACCTTTTCTCCCTTACTTTCAAAACACTACAGTATTAGGCTGACTTATAGCATTCTGAAAAGCTTCATATTTTGCTCTTTCAAACTGTCCTTATCATGCCCAAAACAGAAGATAATTTGGTTTGGTTTTATTAAAATCCCTTCTGAACTTTTTACACTGAAGCTATTCTTCCCAAATGAGTCATACAATAACCATTCCCAGTTTGTAGTCAGTTCTCCAAAGAAGCAGAAGAAAAAAGAAACAACTTCCTTTTAAGGGAATGAGACCTGTTTGTAAAGATAAACCTCTTTCTATTTCTATTTGAAGACATTCTCCATAACCCAAGAATTGATAGTTATGAAAACACTACCTACTTTATTTGGACTACAGAAACAGTCCTACTATAGAACAAGGTTTAATGTTAGCCTAAAGCATCTGTATATACACTCACACATACGGGCTTTGTTGAAACAACACATGCAACTTGTCAAATGAGCAGCAAGTTTACCAGAAATCTGTAAGAAACAGCTTGAAAATGGTTTGATTTCCTTTTATTTAATATTTTTGAATCAATTAGTTTAAACAAAGGAATATTTAATATTTATGTGAAATGAAAACAGTTCAAGAGTATGTAATTGTATAAGTAAGCTAACAGCGATTTCTTTTCCAGCGCTGTATGATTCCCAAAAGGAATCATGCTGCTTGAATGCTGGAGAATTCACATACTCTTAGGACTTGGGAGAATATCTGCATGCCATAATTCGCTGTGACAATCTCTGCAACCTCTGAAAGCCAGGGTTATTTTAATAGCAGCTTTGTTGTGCTACTCAATTTCTGTCCATCGAAACTGTAACAGGTATTTAGGTGTCCTCACTGGGAATTTTGTTCTCAGACTGTGGGCCTGCCAAGCTTATTCCATTAGCCCTGCAACCAGCAAATACCAGTTTCTCTAGTACCACATGAAAAAAGATTAAAACATTAAAAACTTGGGGTTGTTTGGGGTTTTTTCTCCCTTGGGGATGGGATCACTCTGCAGTCCAGGACATCCAGAAATGTATTTTAATTTTAAAGAAAGCTGGAGCTCAGGTAAGAACAAGATTCTGCGAGCTGGTACTGTAAGGAAAATTTAACTTCTCATGAGACTCACAGTAAGTTTTAAAAAGTTGGGCAGATAGCCACAATTATTTTATGGGGATTTTTTAAGATATCTGACATTCTTTTCAAGATATTAATTTTTAAAGTATAAAATGTGTGATTGCATGCAAATTAAAATATTTCACTTGATCTGTTGCTTATATAGGAAGGTAAGAACAGAGTTATAAATTAGTTAAAGGTTGAAAGGGGAAAAACCCCTGCTATTAATTCAGGCACATAAGCAGAGACAAATTGTTGAAGTTGTCTTGCCATCCATTTAGCTCTGAACCCCTGACATTATCATTTATTAGAGAGGTGGAGACAACAGAGTCCTTTGTAACAGGGATTTATATTACTAGAGGAGCTACAGCAGACCTTTTCTGTGTTGTTAAAATAAATTAATCAAAACCAGCAGGGGAGCGTCCTTGAATTACAATGGTTGCATTATTCTGAAACTGTAAAGATTGAATTTTTAAGGAAATCCAAAAGGCATGGAGCTTGGGAAGGAGCCAGTTGGGACTGTTTTCAATGCTGCCATTTTTGACAATTCTTAATATAAGAAGCCGGCGTATTGTTTCAAGGAGACCTTTGGCACACGTTTTTATGATTTTATTTCATTTTCTTCCTCTGAATTATTATTTTTATGTATTAACACAAGCATAATATGGCATCTCTCATCCCAGATAGATGCTGAAGTACTTTCATGACCTTTCTCCAAGATCTGTGCCAGCTTTAAGCCATTTGCTGAGTCAGGGATGCAGTTCCACAGACAGAAGGCTGCAGCTGAAGTAATGTTTACCTGACAAACCTTTCACAGAGGAAAAAGATGCAGGGTAACTGATGCCATTAGATCATAGGCACGAGTTGGATGTCTAGTTTAAAATATTTTTTAGCAGTGAAATTCCTGCAGAGGGTCAGAACCTCCAGGTGCACATTTCTTGCCAGGGAATGGCCACGTGCTGAACACACAGCATTGACTTTCTGCAACACTGGTTCTGTCCAGCAGGTAGGGCCTTGAAAAACACCACCATTTGAAGTGCTGTTATTTATGCTGAGCCACAGCTTTTTTTCTTAGCATGGATGTAATTTTTATAAAACCATACTGCTAGATAGGACAGATAAATATCACTGATGTTGCTGAATCCCTCAAAATAGTGAAACCTAGGACAAAATTTCTACTTGTTTAATTAGTTTAAATTGAATTCCAGTCTCTTCCAAAACTTTAAATAATAGAAATAAGGATTAAGAAAGATAACTTAGTGGGGAACTGCTGTGAGACAAAAATAAGAAATATTTTCAAATCTTACTCAGATGTTAGAATAATAATAATTTTAAAGAATTTTCTAAAAATAACAACAAAAGAAACAAGCACATGCAAATGAACAGGGAAATCTTGATTGTATCGAACATCTGGAAAATATAAGTGCACATGAAAGAGCTGCTCATTTTGAGGATTTAATTTAATAACTCATCCTGCTCAAGAAGATTAACATGTGGCCATAAAATACCTGCTTGCCATCAGATTTCACCCCAATATGGTCATAAAAAGATTTCAGATAGCCCTAGTTGTATTACTCTATCAATCCCTTTTCATTTTGTGTGGCTACTGTTGCTCCAACTTTGCTCCAAGATATCCTGCATATTTTTCCACTATTAAATGATGCATCTGACTTGGCTGCATTGTTGTGGAACCTCCAAATAACTTTAGTATGTTTAAATCCTAAACCGTGCCAGATTCTCATGACTTGATTTTTAGACTGAAAACCACATAGGAAAGCAACAAATAACTGCATCTTGTACTGAATTAAGAGGCACCTTCTGTAAGTACTTCTGAAATGAAGACTCTGGCAGCTACAAATCCAAAATCCTTCATGTGACATTTCCCTGTGGAAAGTGGGTCAACTCCTAACAAAGGTCAAATACTAACTTGAAAACAGGAGACAAAAGCAGAAGAAGAAATGGACATTCTCCATTTCACTGCCTTCTCCTCTCATATGCACTGTGCTGCTTTCAGAACTTATTTGTGAAAGAAAAAGCAGTCAAGCAGTCTGAGGCAATACCTGGCAATATGACAGCATGATATTCATGGGTGATTTTTCTGAAGAGTGTGAGGAAGCCCCTAGTAATGTCAAAGTCAACCCTGATCTGCAGCATTTTTCCAAGTGACAAGCACCAAACAAAAGGAGAAGAGGCCAGGAGGAACTTGTGAAGGCACAGGTATAAACTGAAAAGACATTTATGTAAATTGGTTCCATAATTTTGCATTTTTTTCCCGAACAAGTGCTTCCCAACAATTCAAATTTTTATGTACATTAAAAATTGATAGGTTGTGAAGCTCCTTATCTCATGGCACTGATTTTAGCTTTTTAAGAAACTCTTATAGTCAGACACAGTTTTCAGCATGCTGGTGATGTAAGGAGTCATTTTAAAATTGACTGAAGATCAGGAGTGACCTTTTAAGCAACTGAATAGGAATGTGAACATGTACAGTGCTTTTTTTCACCTAAAAGATGATAAACTGACTCAGAATGCCTCAGAAGAGTTTGCTGACACCTCTTACTAATATAATTTTGAGGGAAAGCTCCTATTATATGAACTGCTAGTATCTTCTCAAGTTTCTCTGGGAAGCACACTTTTTAAGGATTACGTAGTCTTTAAAGAGATGTCACGGGCCAGCACCTCCATAAATTAAATTCAGTGCTAGAATCAGTGTCCAGTTTCATTTTCTCTTTATTATTTTGCCCTGAAACTTACCTTTTTCTTATTAACTTATGCAGTAAATTGAAAAAACACAGTGAAAGCATTTTAATGTCACTGTGTCAGAGAGGATTGTACATTCTTTAGCATGGAAGAAATGAGTCAAAACCAGCCAAGTGCAGTTGTGTCAGGATGTGTATTTGAGATACAGGTTTAGGGTGTGACTAACTGTGTTAAAATAAAGGAGAAACTAGAGATATACAAGGCCTGTGTGAGCCAAGTTAAATGGCCAAAAGGAAACCCAAGCACATGAAAATATCATCTGGCCTGAGAGCATCTTGCAAATGTAAAACTGAAAAAATCCACAGAAGTTCATAAAACGTTAAATTAAACTAAATTCACATGTACCTAAGTGTAATTTTTGCTTTAAGGGACATGCAGGTATAGGATGAGATTATGTGAATCCCCACAGGTGTAGTACTGCTGCCTGCAGTACTACAGACCTCTAAAAGCAGAGAGGATTTCCTAACATATCATTTCTTCTCTTTATGATCTGATGGAAAACTATTGGAAGAAGCATTTTAGATGTTTATCAGACAAGAGAAGCACTGCACCGGGCTGAGGCACTAGGGAACTCCTACAGCTGTGAATCACTGTGTCTGCATCCGGCACATTTGATCCAGTCACTGAAATAAATCATGTTCCTTGCTCTTGATGGAACACACCTGCCCACAACCATGCAACAATGAGCGTTTTTAAACCTTTAAAAAAGTATTCGGGTCTAGAGCAGTAAAAGGCTTTGGGGAAAGATTTGGTTTGGCTCTCATTTTAGGTGAGCTCGACTGCCATGCTGTTGCCTACAGCAGCACCTGAAACATCTGAAAAGAAAGCATTTCCAGAAGAGGAAATGTTCCTTCCCACCCTTTTCATTTGCAGCTGATTATGCTAAAACGTGATCCCATTTCTGCCTGTCTATTTTTATCCCAGGGCCCAGCAGCTGATGAACAGTGCCAGGGTTTAGTTCTTCAGCACTGGACGGTGCAGGAATCCGAAGGCCTGAATCCAAGTCTGGTTTGAACAGGTCAGTGCATCTTTAGTTTTTGCCTGAGTCAATTATCACCCCATATCAATTTGTGCTAATTTCCAGCTTCTGCAAATTTTCCAGGCCTCTTATGCAAATCAGGCCTGGAAGCAAACAACCAGTGAGTGACCCAGAAGGCTGGTACGGGGCTGGGCACTATTGTTCTCAGACCATGCAATTCAGTGCTCTGTTTGTTCATAGTGTAACTCTAAAAAAATGACAGGCCACAAGCATAACTACCTCCTCAGGCTTAATTATTGTAGCCTTTGTACTGCTCATGCCAGTGTAGAAAAAGAGGCATTCATGGGCCTCTCACTGCATTAAGATTCATTGGATTGTTTCTCACTGTTCCTGTAAATATAGAGGAAGAAAACTGAAACTAGAATGACAAGAGGTTTTAAAGTCAACCCCCTTCTGTAGTCACAAATTTTGCCATGAAATCAGAAATGCCTTGGTAACATGATCCTGGGGATCTGGAAAATTACTTTAAAATGTAACACATTTAGGAGCTGCATCGGGGTCCTCAAAATGAAGATTCAGCCATGAAAAATTTACTTACATCACACCTGTACTACTGATCTGTTAATTTTAAACTGTTTGACTAAAAATGGGCTTAAGCAGCAAAACTTGGGTAGATTTCCAACACCATGGCTGGTCAATGATGCAGTCTTGGATTTGGTGTACTTCATATTAGTCTATTCTTCATCAAATTAGCAAAATGAAGATCTAGTGTTACAGACTGTTACACACTAAAAATGAGGGCAGAGAAAGGATAATGAGGAATTTATTAAAAACACCATTTTAATATAGCTCAAAATTTGATTTAAATTGGATACAAGACCTGGGAGAGTTCTTACATCTCCAGGGCTCTCAGTCCTGTCTGCTCAGGCTGTCATCATATTGGGCTGCAAGAAACAGGTTTGAGGTAGTATTTTTATGCTCTTTTAAATTATTATTTCACTGCATGTAATCAATAGTTGTGTGTAATATTACTATTTAGTGTTCATAATATAGTGACACATAGTGCAGAAATACTTTGGTTTCTCTTTAAAGGATTACAACTGCCACTTTCTTCTGAACTACTGGAATATTTTTTAGTCAGTTTTTTTTCTAAGATCAAAATTTGTCCTAACTGCAGTGTTATGAAACCACAAGTCAAACCCTAGTACAAATTTATGGAGCCCTCCTTAAGGGGGATTACATTTTATTTGTGTGCAGGGAATAATAAGTTGAAGTGAAAGGAAGATTTGGAATTACTAATTTGATGTAATGATTTTGATTAATTTGATATTCTGTGATTCTTGACTTGGTTTATATACAAATTTTCCTGGGGGTATTAACTCTGCACTTTAAAATT
Organism: Cyanistes caeruleus; assembly: GCF_971803275.1. Classification (NCBI taxonomy): domain Eukaryota; kingdom Metazoa; phylum Chordata; class Aves; order Passeriformes; family Paridae; genus Cyanistes; species Cyanistes caeruleus. The sequence goes on from NC_141705.1 coordinate 79,321,432, forward strand.
ATGTGGTCTGAGGGGAACTGAGCTGAACGATACTTTCAGCTTCAGTAAGGAAATGTTAAACTTTTCAACCAAAACTTCTCCAAGGTAGAACTGTATTTACATTCACTTACCTATGATTTTGGGGACTGTGAAGAGCACCATCTAGTGATAATCAATCATGACAGTATCATGAAAAGGTGATTATTTAAAGTGGACATTAAGGCACACTGCAAATTCATTTACCAAAGGGACTGGAGCCTCCAAAGGAAACAGTGTCCTGGTTGTGGTTTTCAAATGTCAAGTACTTTCCCTCAGATACCCCCCAAAATGCACGATGCACCTAAAGACTGACTTTGACTAACAGTATCAATACCATGAGATAACAACTTTAATACTAACATTTTGTTTCAAAGGCTAATTAGGTAATCTTACTATGTATTCTATAATGAAACTCTCCACTCTTCTGAATTACTTATTTTATATTGATCAGCATAATATACTTATTCCACTGACTGACAATTTAGGTGAAACACTTCTAATTTCCTAGGTATCCATTGGGGTTTTTTTGGGGTTTTTTTGGAAAGCCAACAATACTGAAACTTTGGTCTTTTTTTTTCTGAAGGATGTCTAACAGCTGCTCCTTCATGAGGATCTTAGGCATTAAATAGTATCACATGCTGGAATTTGCTTAAAACTTCAATGCTTAATGGTAGTTTTTCCTAATTCAAAGGATTTTGCAAGCGAGTCTTACACTATCCTGCAAGTCCTGCAAGTATTATTTCAGCATGCAAGAAGGTCATTATGAAGATATGATAATACAGAAAGCTATTTATCCCTTTCAGATTACTTCCATATGCATCCTCTGTAATTAAATTAGTGGCTTATGGCAGCTGGCCTTTGAAGTGATCTCTGCAAAATAGGAAAATGTAATTTGTGGAACAAAATGCTGATCACTCTATTCCAGCCACAGCTGTTAAGCTGTAGTAGTTCAGAGATTTCTGTGCTGAGAGAGTTCATGAAAGTACAAAGTTTCCTGTATTTCAGTCCAAAGGAAGTCCAGTGGAAGTGATGGGCACTATTCTAAACAAATAACAAGGTTTGAAGTCAGAGGCATTTTTGCCCACAATTTGCAGTGAATTCACTGAAACTGATATTTAAGTAGGTGTAGTGGTGTATTTCAATAGCAGTACTACAGTGAGAATGACAAGAGAAAGCAGAGCAAGAATTCCTGGCAGAGAAGAAGAGGATTCAGTGAGGTAAATAGAGAGATGGCTGTTTCAGTGGTGGTGGATGAATAAAGCTGTTAGGATGCATCATGTGATTCCCCTCGACAGCAGCACATCTTGGAAACACCTTCTATTACACAGGTATAGACAACAATTGCAATTAGTGTTGCATGGTTCTCTGTAGAGATGCTTTTCTTACAGATGACAAGCAGGACCCTTAGAGCCTTTCCAAAGGGATGCCAGTGAAATTGTTGGAGTGTCAAAGAGTTACAGACTTGTCCAGCCGCACCTGTGCCAGCTGGAAAAGGTGTCACCCCCAGCTGCCTGGCACTCCTCTCCCTTTCCTCTTTCCTCTCCTAACCTGGGGGTTTCTACGCTTCAAATCTGACAGATAAACTGCTCCTAGGACTGTTGCCTGAGCTGTCAGGCAAAATGAGGTGAGTTAGCAAAGCCCTGAAATCTGAATTGCTTAGGAAATACCATTCAGCCAACACAGGTCAGTCTGTTTGCAGAGCTAAAGAAAGGGAGAGGGCAGTTACAAGGACTGCCTTCAACCACTAAACATTTACAACTGAGGGATATGTCTAAATTTTTCCCCTAGCTTACACTGATACATTATCAGTCCTTTAATAAATGGCCTCTAGTTTCTAATAATATCAGTCTACTCTGTACTATTAGCAAGCATTTCTTTCTCTTACAAATAAACAGATTTAAAAGCCTTCAGCTCAAGTGAGTGTCTTCATCCTGACACAAGACTTCCAAGACAGGTTGGGAAAGAAATATACCAAATAATTACCAAATAACTTGAATAAAATATTATTATATAACCGTGTTATCACAGTACCCCAAAGTTTAAGATTTTTTTTGTTCTTTAGAAGGGAATGATTTCTGCTAGACACAGAAATCTGTACTAAACAGATCCATAGCTAAATCTGCTCCACTCTTCCCAGTGAGGATTCTTATTCATGATATCTGCTTCTAATTAAATAACTGCACTATATTATATATACTAGGGCCCAATCCTTTGCCCTTTGAAGTCAATGGCAAAGCTCCCAATGAGTTCATGGGGAAAAAAGTAACTCCTCTCTTAAGGGTTCCTTTAGTGAAATTTCAACTGTTAGGTTTTTAAAACAGAGCTTCAGCTTTGCCACATTTGCCTTCAGACAACAAGCAGCTCCTGATATTCCTGTGTTAGGCAGAGAGTACTAGGAAGGGCGAATTTAGTCCTATTAAATTATGTTCCCCTGTCATTCTGTTTGCTTTTCTTTCTGTTACTGTGAAGAGCCACAATGGACATATGGTGCCTTACATTATTTTTATTTTAGAAACTTTCTAGAAATTCGATATTGCAGCAATTTATGCCATGCGTGGCATGTTTATGCTATGGAGAAGGTATCAAGTGAAACCAGCAGTATAGAACACCACAGTTTATCTACTTTCTCCATTGTTTTGACCCATCACCAGTTCATCTGCTAATGAATTGTAATATAAAACATGCCTTCAAAACCCAAAGCATCCAGTTTCCTAAATAGTACCATATTTCTCAAATATACTTACAAAAAGGCGAGTTCATAAAATAATGATTCCACAGCTACTCGGTCCAAGATGACGTAACTTTTTTGAAGCAAAAGGTTACCCGTGCACTCAGTGCCCAGTCCCAGATGTAGGAAGCAGATGTAAAACAAAAAAGAGACTTAAAGGATTCAAGATATATTTCTATAAAGTAGAATGACAATGTGCAGACAGAGTTTCTCTTCTAAATAAGAGAGGGACAGTCCATACTGTGCCTGGGACTGCAGAACATCATAGACAGCTCAGGGTCTAAGCCTGTTTCTTCTGGTGAGCTTTGAGCCAGGTTTTTGTTAGAATTTACCTTCCACATAAGCCACAATTAAGGCAGCCACTTTCCACTGTTCTGTTCTTAGCTCTCCACCCAGAGCAAGGTGCTGAGGAGTTTTGAAGATTTTTGGTCTTCATGCTCAACACCAGGTTGTATTGGCAGGTCACCAAAACACAGCACTTTGATTTTGGTGCACACTGAAATGTTCCAGTCTAAATGTACGTTAGTCTGATCCTAAAATTCCCATTGACTATGGCCTAGAGATTCTAATGAAATGGTGCAGATGGGATAAATTACAGAAAAGAAAAAAAATAAAAAAAATTCCACTGTGTAACTTGTGTACATTAGGTTTGAAAGTTAAAACCTTCAAGCTGATATCCAGGGGTTTTTTTACTGCCAGTTTTGTTCCAGCCAACGAACAGTGCTCATGAGTACTGGTTGCAATCTAAATGTTATCATTTCTGTCCATAGCTAATTCCATGCACAGAATTATTCCTCTTAAAGCTGAAGCTATCTCTGCTAATCCCTCTCCCTTTATAGGGTGCTAAGCATTTAACTTATGAAATATGGTCCCTTAAAGTAATTTCTGCTCTAAACATTTCTGCTGCAAATAGGAAGAACACCGAGTTCTGCATTTGAAAGAAAAGCCTTCCATGATATGCATAAATTGTTAGCTGTGTCCTCTTTAAACAATCTGACACAATCTGAGAGGACTCTGTAAATAACATTTCCTGTTGTGATATTTTAATGTGAACTTGGCCAGAAATCTTACTGTGACATTCACATTCGCAAGAAGAATGCAATGGCAGAAAATACAGAACAATGACAAGTAATAATGTCTTGCAGTGTATTTTAAATGTTTCCAGCAAAGAAACTACAAAATGAAGCAAAGCTCTATACAAAGCAGCTAATTTAATTTAGTAGGAATACACTGTTTAGTTTTTTTAGTTTGTTTTTTTAAAATCAGTGTGAATTATGGCGTTCATTCTATTCCATTGAAAACTCGCCTAGCGTGAGAGTTGGAAAAGCTTCAGATGGAAATAAGCACAAATGAATAATACCATGTATCCAAAACATGCTTGTATTTGCCTAAATACAGTGGGAAGCATGCCAAAACCAGCTTGGTATGTAGTCCTGTATATCCAAAGCAGGGTATACACTCATGAGCTAGCTCAGCCTGCAGCTTTTAAACAACTAGATGGGACTCCAGTGCTAAACATTTCCACTGGCACAATGGCTGGAATGCAAAAGCTTGAAAGTAGGGAACACAGAGCCCTAACCTTTAGAAGAACATGTAAACCTTTGGAGGGTAAGGTGATTGAATTTTTTTTTCTTGATTATTTTTCCAACTAGTACTGTCAGATTTTTTTGGAACAGAGTTATTTAGCAGTGGTCTGTGTTAGCTAGTGATTTACTTTGTTCCCGTGTTTTGCAAAATAAATTAACTTAAGCTCCATAAAGCCCAGTTACTTCCAGTCTGTCAATGGAAGTTTAGGAATTTACTTTAAAAGCTGAACTGTGTCATCTAAACACGTGCAAAAATGTATTGGTTATTAAATTGGGTCAAGGCTTGTAACACAGACAAAATCCTCTCCAGAAAAGATAGATAAACCCACAATCTTCCACGTAACTCCTTGTGTGAAAGAATATGTAAATATGCCTTACAGGGTTTTCCGAATATCAGCAAATACCAGCAGTGTCAGATGGTCTGAAGGGTGAATTTGAGAGTAAGAGTCTGTCCAGGCTGCAAAAACAAACTATGTTTGGAAATGTATTAGCCAGCAAATTTAAACAAACAGTTTCAAATACAGGCCAAGTAAGGCAAGTTGTGTTTAAAATCATGTAGGTTGACTCTAAACTCCCCTCCTTTGCTGCCAGAGTTCAACTAGCATGTTTTAAACATGGCTTGTTCTGCTAATTGCTATTGCATAAAGTTGTGTTCAAATCCTGTTTGAAATGTCAAGCGGTACAAACGAGGCGGAATCAGCAGGGTGGCGACAGCCCAGGGCTGAGCCCTCACCCAGCTCGCTGACCACTGCAGCTCCAAACAGTGGTGGAGAGGGAGAGGAAGATCCTGCATTCCCTAACCTCACTTACCTGCCTGCAGGCAGGAGCATTTGCCAAGAGTGACAATGTGAGAGCATGACAACAACTTTAAAAGGTTTCCTTCAACCCAGCAGCTGTGATGTCTTTTGTGGATAGGCCAACTTTTTGCCAATATATGCTTTACACATATATGTGTGACAGTGGCGTGTTTTGCCTTACCTCAGGGTCCAAAGCATAACCGTGCTAACAATGTCTCACCCCTTATTTTTTTTCTGCTAGACAAAGTGTAGAGGTCAACTTGATGTAAACCTCTTGGGGTTGTTCTATATGTGTCAAGTATTTTGGATAAAAGCAGAGAAAAAGCCAAACTACCACAACACAGCCCACCTCTGTGTGCACCCAGTATTAAATAATCATATTCAAACATTAATTTTCACACAGTTGGTTCAGGTCGTTCCCACGTCTTTGAGTTTCACTTTCTGTTTCAGGTTCCAATGAATCCAAAATGATGAAACTGAGACTTGAAATCTGAGCATGTTGATGGACAAAGGCACAAGTCTAAAATGACCAGGCAGCCAGTTGTCACATGTCCCTACTAAGCCAAAGGTAAAACTACAATTTGGGAAGCAGAAGTGTCCTTGTAAGCATCTCTTCATTTTTACTTTTAGGTTACTAATCCAGATTTCCTTTGAAGTGCTTACAGGTCAGAGTTGTGCAACTTGCCTCCCTTAAACATTAGAACTATTTGGTTAAGTTCCCAAACTTGGAGCACCAAGACTTTGACAATGAGTCCATAAAATTACTGTTCGGTGCAGGTAACGAATATGCTGAGAATAATGTACCTCTCTTGCAAAGATAATCTAATGGAGTCACATTGCACTTGAATTACAAATCTAAATCATCTTTAGGACAACTCCATTAAATTGTCTGTTGCAAAAGAGATGCTTCTTAAAGGATATATCTTTACTGTTAACTATTGTTAAGTATTAACAGAAAAACTCACAGGACTTCCTTTCAAATGCTAGTTCAGAAAACCAGCCATTATTTTCTATATATTTTAAATTAAAAGCTGCAAAGAAATTTTCAATTAAAAAAAAGACAATTATATTAATTTTTAAAATCTTCTTTCATATACCTCATGGTAAAATGGAAAGGACATCATGCATTGCTTAGGTTTTTTATATCTTGGATACTTATCCTTCTAGGGACACGGCTACACTGAGATTTCCCATCTCCTGCTTTGGGAAAGCCATCCTACAGCACAGCAATGACATGGTTTAGTGAGGGGATGCACACAATCACTGTTTTCCTTAGCTTTGGACCCCTGATAAAACTGTTTGGGTTTTTTTTTAAATAATATCTGTTTATTAGATAACCTTCTAAGCACAGTATGCCTTTGGACACAGGATTTAAAATACTTTCTTTTAAAGCCCTTATGTTTTATATTGGGACAGCATATAGAATGTGAAAATTCTTTTTAATTGAAAATAAGTTTTTATTAAGTATTTGAAACATTATCAGACTTCACAAACTAAGTTGGTGGTCAGAGCCAGAGTACAGAGGAAGAGAATTGTTAAATACTTCTTATGCCTTCACAGAAAATGAGTCAAATATATGTGTTGAATAAGAGTTTAAAAAAGCAGAATGACACTTTCTCATACTTTAGAAAAATCTATTTGTTGCAATCTCACACTAACAAATTACTGAAAGGTCTTGAATCTAATTTAGTGGTTGTAAAATTATTTGCTGTTGAAAATTGCCTGTTTTATCTGCAAAAGTACCGAGATATTTTTTGGTAAAAGGTTTGCCTTAATCTCTCTGTTAATGCTTTGCATGGTAATGGAAGACAATAATTTATACTCTAGGCAAAACTCTCATGGATTTCAGTGGAAATTCTACTTGAATATATGCTTTAGGAGCCAGGCAAAGGCAGGGAGGGTTTACATATTCTCTATAAATGTAATAAAACTGTTTTAAAAGGTATAAAAAAACCTGGTAAAAGCTGCTTCTGGCAGTGAGCTGCAGTGCTTATTCCATCAGCTTTAAAAACAATATGTTTCCTTTAGCAAAGAGTAGGTAAGTGCAAATTTGGGAATTTTGTGTCCTGATGTATTTTAATGGATTATCTCATTTCCCTCCATTTCATATCCCTCTCCCCTTTAGATCTATACCACAATCACTTCTCCACTCATGGCAGAACCTGAGTGCACTTCCCTCTGCTCTAACAAAGGTAAGCAACCCCTCTGGAGCCTTTCCTTTCATTTACAGCAAAACAAACATGTACCTGTGAGTTTTTTCCTAAAAATGCATATTATTATTTTTCTAATTGTGGGTATATTTTCCTGGGAAATTTCCCTTAGAAAATGGGATTATGGAGTACACAGTAATAATATGTACTACTGAAAATACATTAGAAATAAGATACAACTATCTCAAGTCCAAACTTCTAGTCCTAAAACAGAGCCAAGACTTAAGAGCCCCAGTCTAGGATGTGAATACAAAAAAAAAAAAAAAAAAAAGACCAGACAAAAAAAAAAACCCTCACTTGAATAGGCCGTTTTTATTAGGAAAACTAAAGTTTAGTAAGAATCTTGTTTTCAAACCCCTGTGCTTTTTACTTTTGGTTTTTGTAATCACTTGCCTTTTACCGTTGCTCACGAATTTTTAACTTCTAGCTACAAGTTTTCACTAGGTGGCAGGAGTCCACTGCCATGTGTTATCAGAGGCTTTACTTGCTCAGCAACCATTGCCCATCAGTAAGAAAAAAAGTGAGCATGTTCAAGTTTTGCAAAACATAGAAAAACAAACAAAAACTTAACAGGAATGAGAAAAAATATTCAGACCCCCAGTAAATCATAGTTCTGTTACTGGATATGGTTAATGTGATAGGCTGGAAATAAGTGAAAAGAAGAGTGAAAGATGTTCTTTTCTTGACAGAGGAGCTAAAAAGACCTTCTCCTATAAAATGAGGTAGATTTATTGTTTCTGCTGTTTGTGAAAAATTAACTGGTCAAGTAAATTAAAGTTAACTAATTAATAAATGTATTGACACCTTGAGAAAGTTACAGCTTAAGTACTGAACTACTCATCTGGAATACTATATCAAAATAAAGCAAACACACTCAGTGTACTGCATTGCCAAGACACTGGAAGGAGATAAGATACATTTTAAACTTTCTCCCGCAGTTTAACTAGTTAGCAGGGCTCATGGGATGATGATCAGTCCCCATACTGTTTCAGCCAAAGGTATTTTGCTGAGCTCAGAGCCCTGGACAAAATGTGTCCCTCTTGTCTCAGGGAACAGAATGCAGCTCCATACAGTTACATAAGCCTTAATAATCGTGACAAATCTTCATTGTTGCACTGGAGTGAGCACTGATTTCTAACAAAATGACTTTTGAAATAGTACTTCTGCAAGTTGGGGCTACCAGTTCCTATTTTTAATTTATTGTCACCTCCTACTGTCTGTCTTTCCCTCCTTCTATACATGCAGATAATTTATAAAGTGTCCAGTAATTTTCAGCGTTGCTCATGAAATATAAGAGGGAACGTTTGGCATCTATTAAAGCTGCTTCTAAGACTGGATAACTTTCCAAAACCAGAGAGAAGTCAGTGTAATGCTTTCCAGGATTCCCAAAATAGTAAGAACATTTTCTCATGATAAAGCTGTATTTATTCTATGACCAGAGTAGAAAAACTATCATAAATAGATGACTGAAGCAGCATTTCCTAATATGAGATTGAGTTTTGCGATGTGCCAAGTGCGCCCAGAGCCAGAGAGCGAAGCAAACAGGAGCTGAAAGGCACTCATCATGTCACAAGTGAAACATTTGGAATTTAATAAAACTTTTTGCAACACTTGCAAGCTACCAAAAAGTAATAATCCCTTTTTATTGACATAGACAGAATCAGTACCTGTATAATCTCTGTAAAACAAATTAGCAAATTTGAACAAGCATCACAACAAGATCCACACCAACAGGATGCAGGTTGGGTTTAAACAGAGTGGTCTTGTCATCCGTGCCCACAAAACTCCAATAACATCTTTCTGTCATGCTCCTACCTTGGCGATTTGCAAAGGCTGCTTCTGCTCCTTGCCCCCTTGCAGCCTGAAGCCCCACGGCGCCCCTCCGCTCATAGCAATGCAGAGATAATCCCCTGTGCCCATTTTCCTGGTGCAGTTGGGCAGCATTCACATAGAACATGAAAAACTTGGCTTGCAGATGTTCAGCGAGCTGGAGATTTCGTCTGCCGGGCAGAGCTGGAGACCCAGAGCACCACACTGTTGCTGCTGCTGTGTACTGCACGAGCAAATGTAGTCATTGAGGGGAATGGAAGAGCTCCCTCGCACCGAGGGCACAGCCCACTCTTTCGTCAGATTCCGATGCTCAGCCCACCTTCAAAGGAAAGTAAGTGAGCTTGGAACTCGAGGGAATGCACACCAAAGTGATTCGCCCGTGAGGCAGGGAAGGCTGCCTTTGAACAGGGCTCTCCTGCCAGCTAAATCAAAGCAGCAGCAAAATGAAGTGTACATTTCCCTGTGACAATTTGGGAAATAAGTTTACTTTAGTAACTGGTCCCAGACATTTTAAACTCTAATTTACCCATTTCTTGCATTTTTACTCCAAACAAAGGAATCAGAATGTCAGGGGAAGCAGCATGTACATCCTCTGAATAACTGATACACTTAGTCTGAACTGGCTTTAGGAAGTTCATCTCTACATGCCCTTTCTGCAGCACTGCAGGCATGTAAAAAAAATGAAAACAAAAAAAGGAGAAAAGCTTCTTTATCATTTTCTTGTCATGGAATCACTTCTTTTTCTAGTTCTCTCTGACCTCAGTATAGTTTAATGTGCGTTGCTATTTAGCAACGACCTGAATTACTATTGGACCCTAAATATACCTGTTCTCATGCAGCCTGCTGCCTTTCCTACCAGAGAGGGGAAGAGGATTAGTGAAATGAAGTATCAGATCCCTCAACAGATGCTATCAATGGAAAGTTTGCATTGTGTCTTTAAAGGGGAACCTTACTATAAGCACAAAAAAAAAGGAAATTAATTGAGGTATTGTGGTGGTTTAAGAGGTGACTGTTCTTCAGCATAGGATGAACATTCCTCTAGTTGGGTGTTAACAACTGACAGCATTATCTCCTCCTCACCTCAGCCCAATGTCAGGTAGCCTGGTTTAAATCACACTGCATTTTGAATTAAGCTGGTTCTAAAGGAAAGTGTTCAGCAGGTGAGCTGTCTTTAATGTCTGGAAAAGCTTCTGAAAGAAGCACCTTTTTGTTTGAAACCCAGAGTATTGGGACATCAGATTCTCACAGTATAAATTCACTGAGATCCCCCTCTGAAGTGTTAACATTTGGTTGTTTCTAAGCTGTCAGAGATGTTGGGGCTACAGGGAACACTCATCATTTAAATTGCATGACTTTGCATCTAATTAGCAGGTAACCACTGAGGGCTTACATCTATCCAGTGTATCTGTCAATTAAGTGACCCCCAAAGTGATGCTTCAAAGGCAAAATACCAAGGTAGAGACAGGATCTTCTGTTAAACTGAAATATTCTGTCTGGAAAACATAGACAGACTTTTAGGGAGCTTGAATCCTTCATTAGTCCTCTAAGACACTAAGGCAACACAAAGCCTGGGTGGAGAGAAGATAACTAATCAAACAGAGGAAAATGTCACTCTCTCAATAACAGGATTTAGTAGGAGGAAGAGTCCTTGCTTTATTGACTACAAGTCAACAGCTCTAGAGAAGCAAAACAAGCACAGATTGCCATATAATTAAACACTTAAGGAAAACACCATCAGAGAAGCCATGCTAGGAGAGGGGATGGCCTTTAAAGGGACTTTGCTAGAAAACCTTTAATGCAGACACCTCATTTGAAATAGTCCAAGGTGGCTAATTGCTTATTATCATCTGCAGTGTTGATACATTGCTGAAGCAAACATTTTTAGTCTTTCCCTAGGTAGAATCTTGCTTTAGACAAAATTCTCTCCTTTTTACCTAACGATGCAAGTTCTTACAGATTTTAGGGCAATAAAATTCTTCAGTATGTAGCTGCACAAATGCTCTATGACACCCTGTTCAGTACAAAAATTTAGCAGCTGTTTAAGCAGAATTTATTACATAATTATTAGTCTTTCAAATGTTAAAAGTTTGTGGTGAAATAGTGAATTACTGATAGGGTGTTTTGAGCTTGTATTAATCTCTTATCATTTTGGTAAAAAGGAATAATCAAATCTGATCTCTGTTTCTCTGAGCTTCTTCATATACTTACGGGAGAAATCAAATTAAAGGGAATCACCCCTGCATTTGGATGGTCACATACGTGATGGGAATTTGTACTAGATACAATTTCTGTCACTTTTGACCATGTAACTGAACTGGGTAAAATATTAGAACAGAACAACCTTGATTAGTGATTGTTTAGCTGAAAAAATGACCAGTCAGAACACCACAACCTGTGTGATTTTGGTATATGACAAAGCTTTGGGGATATTTTAACCTGGTACACTTAAATGGATACAGGAGTTTTTGCTTGAACTGTGATCTTGACAGGAGAAAAAAAAAATAGGAGAAATAACTTTTACCTTGTCAGCTTGTTGAGGGGCTTTTATAACAACAATTTCAAACAAATTGCTGCTTTCGTCTATGGGTAAATTTCTTGTTTGCTCTGCAGTAAGGAAACCATTTAAAGTCTGTGACAAAACTATTCCCATGATGGGGAGACCCAAAGCTTCCTATGTCTTAATGTCACAAAGGCTATTCCATAGGCCTTAACAATTCCCATTGGCCCTGTATGAATTTCTTAAATGCTTATGCTGCAGTATGTTTTGCTTTTTAATACTGCTAATAACCATTTGTACGTTCTTGCATCCTTTGGGATTTCCAAATGCTGGTCAGAAACTGGATATCAAGATAAAAGTGGAGTCATGGAGTTCGTGGCATTTTTGTCTCTGTAATTTCTAGAGTTTAAATAAATTGTATCAATTCTGATATTATTTTCAAAATACACTGAAAAATTCCAAGCTAATGTCAACTACAGCTACATCTAACCGCTTCCACTATCTCCATCATTTCACTAAAACCTAAAGATGCAGTTTTGGGCAACAAGCAGTAAAACTTTGATGTCACAAATAAGCCTGTAAACTGGGAAAATGACAGATGGCAGAAGTCACTCAAAATCTCTCTGTGCCCAAATACAGGGAAAGCTTTGGCTTCAATCTGATCTTGTGTGATGAGATATGTATTAAAGGGTTTCCAGGTCAAGCCTCCCCTTGCTCATCTCCCTTCAAGAACTGCCAGTCAAAAAGCCCAGCACAGTAGCCTGGAGGAGCTGTGATAAGGCAGGAATAGGCATACTTGTAGAGTAGCCAGAGTGAGAGCATCTATCCTGAAATGTGGTCTCTGATAATAAATGCAAAATGGAACACAGAAAATGGAGCATTTCTTTCCCCAGGCAGACTCTGCTCGAAGGCTTCGTCAGCTGGATGTGGCAGCTCTGTACTTTGTAACAGGAATTTCTCTTCCATGAACTTTTGCATGCTGTTTCCTCTTGAGCCCACATAACTTTGAGCTTAGCACAGGAAGTCATCCCTAACTACAGTGACATAAAGAATCACCTCTGCCTTGAATCTGGATCCTACAGGTTCATTTGATGTCCACTGGTTCATGGATCAAGGGAAACTGTGACCAAGCAATCCCCAGGCACACTTCCCAGGCACTAATTTTACAGACATTTTGCATAGCCACCATTTTTCAAACACAGAATAGAATAATTAATCATCCTTTACTATCTCAAATATTTCATTCTCCTCATTTTCTTTCTCTACATCCTCTATACTTCTAAGTTCTTTTTGAAACAAGGCTCTGCAACACCACAGAGCCTTCAGGAAACAGACAAAGTTGGGATTTATGCAATAACATGATGATATCTATTTTGTTCTCTAGTTGCCAACCCCAACACTGCTAACAGCTAATTTTCTTTTTCAGACACTGCAGAGTTAATGTGTTCCTGGAATTATCTTTCAAAATCTTAAAATCTTGTCTGTAGCTGCTTCGTTCAAAGCACATATTTTATATGTGAATTAATGTTTTTTTTCCCCAATGTGTATCACCTTATTCTTCTAAGCCATGTTATGGTATGGCTGCTTAGTTTTCTTAAAAGCCTTTGGTGAAGGAATTTGTTGAAAGCCTTTTGTAAATCCAAGATCAATCAGATCACCCTTATCCACGTGTTTTTTGATCCCCTCAAAGAGCTGCCTTATGTTTGTGAGGCAGGACTTCCTTTTATGAAAACCTTTTTAACTCTTCCCAGATAAGTCATATTTATCCAGATGTCCACTGTTCCATATTACAGTTTCCACCTCTTTGTTTTGGGTAGATATCAGGCTGACAGGCTTCTTGTTTCCTGAGTCTCTCCTGGAACACTTTAGTTAAAAAATGGCACTTTCTAATCTCAGTAATGGTCAGATATTTCAGCTTTGAATTCCTTTAAAGCTCTGTGTGGTCTTGGTGACCACTTCTTAGTTTTCTTTGCCTCATCAGCTGCCACTTTTCCCTGTACTGTAATAATTTATGATACTGAACAGTTTTACTAAACGTGGGTTTATCTAAAATGTAATAATCAAGTATTCCTGCAGCTGAGTTCAGAAAACATACTCCAAACGTGAGAAGAAATAAGACATATGTCTGTCTTTTCATCCAGCAATAAAATAAAGCTTTCATTTCACCTACAGTAGGATCCTAGGTCTGTGGATTCTTTAAAAATGCAAACATTTCCACCCATTCCTTAGTAATGAGGAAGAGACAGAGGGAAAGGGGATATCATGATCTCTAATTTATGGGCAGCATTTTACTGCTGTAAGCACCCAGATGGTCTGACTTCCTTCTTTTTCTGCATTTCATTTTCTTTTCATATCTGATTTTTTTTCCACATTAAAATCAACATAAGCTAGGTCTCAAATAATACCTTTTTTAACAGCTTTCCAGATTTAACTGTATCATCTGTAAACAATTTAATAAACTACCCAACTTATTGTAGAATGTGATTTTAGCCAAATGGGAGAATCAGCAGGGGCTGGGGGGAAAGAAAAAACAAAACCAAACCAAAACAAGCCAGTGCTTATTTGTTTGCTGAGTTCTTGGTGGGTTTTTTTTTGTTTAGTTGGTTTAATTTGGTTTGGGGGGGCTTTTTTAGTTTTGTTTTGTTAATTATGTGGAGAATATCCCTTACTTGTAAATAGATAGCTGGTTTAATGAAACAAATGATAAAATCACAGCCATGCCACTAAAGAAATCATGATGCAGTCTCTTCTAAATGAAGATGATCTCTTCCAGTATATCTCTTCAAATGATTTTTTTAAAGTGGCTTCTGCAATCTGGGCAATGTCAAGCACCTCAGCAGACATTCTTTTCCCAAATCATTGCCTAGTAACATCTTGTTTTGTAGGCTACAATTCAGTAGTTACACAAGGCAAAAGCAAATTTTGAAGGCAGATCTCAACATCATTTTCCACAAACCTTACCGAAGTAGAAAAATACATTTCTGCTTAATTGCTACCCTTAAGTTTTTTTCTCCTGACTTAAGAAGCAATGAGGAACAGAGACATATGGAAAGGATTTAATTTTCAGAAGAGGTAGAAAATGACAATGTGAATTAAATATATGGATGGAAGGTCCAAATGCGTGGCTCCAGCTAACATCCATTAAAGATAATTCTCTTCATCTTTTCCAGCAAAATTCTCTTGTCCTACAAGACAAATTAATAAAATCCAGATGTTTTTATTGCATGGGAAACCCTGCAGTGCACTGCCAGACAAGAGGTTTTGCTCACTGCAAGTACAGACATTGAGTGGCAAAGGTACCAAAACCAGTAAGACCAAGTTCTTAGTGAAAACAAATCAAATATACAGGTCACAGATAATTCTTAACAACCTATAAGACTAGACAGGGAAACTCTGCTCACACTCATAAGAGGCATGAGCAGTTCCTCACCATTAAAGGTAAAAGCTTTCAATTTTAATCCCTAATGTGGATTATAAAGCAAGGTACTGTATGATGGGTTGGAATTTTAGAACTGGTCCTGTTTTCTTGGTTTTTTCCCCAGCTTCAGGACTGGCAAATGTAGTGCAGTGGAGGAAGCAGAGAAAAGTACAAGAGGGCATTTCTAAGCTTTTAGATTACTGGGTGTCATCCTAGATTAGGAGTTTTGGATCTATTGTGAGTAAAAAAACCCACTAATAAATTGGCAAAAGAAGCCACTTTCCTCCAAAACACAGAAACAATGTTTTTAGCATTGAGCATTGCTGAATTATACCAGAGTAAATAGAAATTTGTGTAGAGAATGTAACTACAATCCAATTAATGAGCAGCTCTCAAACCATGTACATATCACGGGCACTCTGCAGTCAAAGAACTGCACCATTACATACAAAACATAAAAATGTATGAGTAACTGAAAGAGACAAGAATTTGG
The DNA here is from genome assembly GCF_971803275.1 of Cyanistes caeruleus. NCBI lineage: Eukaryota > Metazoa > Chordata > Aves > Passeriformes > Paridae > Cyanistes > Cyanistes caeruleus. Next base: position 79,337,009 of record NC_141705.1, read on the forward strand.
GGAAGAGACCGCTCGTATTTCTTTGGTGTTTGTCTGTTCCTACCACAGCCAGTCTTGGATAATCAGGAAATACTTCCCTACACTGGCTAAAGAGAAGTAAACTTGTTTTTTTCCTGGACTTCTTGGACAAAAATCTTTTGAGAAGGTTTTCCTTTATGAAAAGACAAGGATTTCAGATTGTGTCCAAAAAATTAATACACAAAATAGGCACAAGACTTTGTTGTGAGAAAAAGTAAAACACATTCACTGCAAGGTTTGTGAATATGGCAAAAGAAAGTGACACTGGAATTACTGTTTCTTGTTAATCTAGAAGTAGGGTTTTGGGCTAGGAATCATGTTTCCAGGTGTCATTCCACTGCTGGTTTTACTTATGCCTGTGTTTTAGCAAGCAAGAACTAATTTACTCTTGGGACTTGGAAAGACTCTAAGGTGTCTATTTCCTTTTCATTTTGATTCCCAGGAGATGGGATGACTACATTTTTGGCCTCAGTAGTTGGAAAAATTCTGATAAAAGATTCTAAAATGAAATTAAGACTATTTACGTGTAATTTTCTTTCTGGTTTTGGCAGGGAGATGCTGCATCACATTTTTCTAACAGAGCCTATGGGAATCAAAATTGATCTTCTTTGCCAAAGCTTGGCAGAGCTTTGAACGGAACTCGCATGTGAGTAATTCCAGCAGGTGTTTCACTTTCCTCACCTCTGCCCCAATGCTTCATCCTGCTCTTTGAATTGTCATTTAAATGTGACAGATAAGCAACACAGCACCTTTTAGCTATCTGTTCATTTTAGACAGTCAGATTTTACAATCTCCCCTCTTCCTGTTGCAATAACTTTTCATGCCAGCTTGCCGGGCTAAAGAAATACACCACGCAAAACTCTCCTCTGATGTAGCACAGTGAAATTACTCAAGAGTAACCACATCCTATTCAGTTAGAAAATATATTTTAATCATAGCTGAGATATGGATTAGGCCCAAGTAATCTACTAAATTTTGAAATTATGGTTTAATGTGGAACTGAGGATTGAACACAAAGATTTAAAATTAGTCTGATGAATACTCACCTGCATCTGATTTCATCTTTTAAATGTTGTTTCCTGTTAGCAAGTGCAGAGGAGATTAACTTCCCTTGAGTGGTTGCTTGGAAAGAGCTCAATTACATGCATGGCTGCAGTCCAGCATAAAAACCAACTATTCTTGCATTGCAGTTTAAAGCAGGTATTGTTTGTTACTTGGAAGGCTCCTAAGAATGAATTTTTCCATAGTGAAAACAAGAATAGGAGAAGCAGAGAAAAACTGAGTTATAATGCAGAATGGGTCTTGGGAAGTTTGGGTTCTGTTTCTACACTTGTTTCTACACTCTAATATTTTGGTCTGGGCCTGGAAAATGGGAGAAATAATTGCTAGATACACAGTGAAAACTTGAGAAGTATGAAAACCTGTGAAATTCCCAGTTTGTAGTTTAGTAGTTTGATAGTTTGAGTCTCTTGGAGTATCCTTTCCTTCCCTCTTTCCTGTGTATTTCAAAATAAGCTGCAAGGTTTGTGAAGCAGTTTCTAACACTCACTTGACAGCTACACTGAAGTGTTTTCCTCAGTGGCTGTCCCAGTGGGTTGGATGTTGATAGTTCCAATTTCAGCATCTGGTAAAAGGACAGGGTATGAAAAGTTGCCTTGACATCAAGTCCTGCTTGCAAAAGGTAGACAGCATTGCTCACTCTGCCTCTGAATGGTTCTGGTTAGGCTTCACCACAGAAGCAGAGGTGACACAACCAGGACCTCCCCACATGAAATCTTACCCCCCATCCAAATAAGTGCAATAGATTAAGAAGCAACCCAGCTATCTTCATTCCTGGCAATAGGAACAAGAATTCCAGCTCTTAGATAACTAACTCCTTTCCAAGTGGAGCAGATTCTATTGGAAAAATCTGCCCTCCAAAAACACCTTGACGTTTAACCCCTGCTGATCCTGCAGCCCTGCCTGTTGCGCTGCATCTTCTTGCCAGGAACCAGTTTCCAGACTTCTCAGCTCCTCCTGCCTCTGGTACAGGCCTCTGCTTTTGGTGCTTGTGTACTCTGTAGCTGGCCTTGACATGGATCTAGCTGTTTTCTACACAACTTGTTGCTTCTGTGGTGTAAAAAAATAGCATGATGGATTTTTTCTAAAAAAATAATTCTGATGTTTATTTTTGGTGATCATGGGGAAGGCATCAATTGCTTTAATACTAAAGGTATCCAAATAGCACGAACACAGTATTTCGAAAAATACTTTGCAATCGAGACTGATATTTTTACAAAAAACAAAGATTCTTTCCCATTATGTAGATTTTTCCATGCTCAGGTAGACTTACTTACTTTGACATTAATGGTGGAGTAAAGCAGAAGCACAGTCAAAGTGAGAACACACATAGAAGTATTTGCATTTTAAGTAACTCAATCAAATCACCAGTTTCTTATGAAGAACTCACTCAGCTACTCTTTTTTATTGAGTACTGCTCTATAGCAAGACTCCACTAATACTAGTACTAGTTAGGTATTTTATAAACACAAGCAGGAAATGTAAAATGAAAGCTAATGTAAATAAAGCTACTTCAGATGCTTTTGAATGTAAAAGGGAAATATATCAGTGTTTGAGAAATTCCATACATTCAGCAAGCAAACAGAAAGGATGGTTTAACTTTCTGCTGCTCTTTCAGACTGGTGGCCTAATGTTTATTCACAGTGTTTTATAAGCGATACATTATTAATCAGATTATACAAAAACCTCATCTTTGTTTTTATGATAGAGTTCATTATGTAGCAATTAAAGCAAGACAATCAAGTCTTGGGTTTTGTTTTTTTTTGTTAAGACCAGGTAGCACAATCTTCCACTCCCATGCATGTTAGACAGTAGTAAATGAATTTAAAAAATAATTGAAATTCTCCAGCTGAAACATCTCAGCAGTTTTCTCAGAACACCACATCTATCTCCTGTAAATGTTCCAGATCCAGTTGCCAAAATGTTGATTTCATTAGAAAACCAAATAGCAGCAGTCCGTGAGAGCAAGCAGAGGAGTCTCACAGTTTGTAGATACTGGGAAATCCAGAGGCTTGAACTAGCCAGGAAGTATTTTTCAGGAGAAAGCAGCCACAGACATTTTTCTGAAGCACAATTGCTTTTGTAATGTGTGGCTTGCATAGAACTTACCACATGTGGACCATAAAGCATTTTATAAAAATTTCTGTTTTACTGAGTTTCAGGGAAAAAAAGTGGTTTTACCTAAGAGGGACCAACTTAACAAGAGATCAGGACCTCGGCTTTAAGGCAAGTCCCCTATTCTCAAGACCCAGAGTCTCCCCTAAGCAAATTATAGCACTGAGTACTCTTTCACTTGTGTATCGTTTTTTGTGCCTAAATAGAATGTTTTGCTCTGCAGATGTGCCAGCAAACTCTACCAAGAGTCTCTGAGGTAGGCAGTGAATATCCTCTGTGATGGCTGATTTTTGTCCTCTGGGGGAGATAGGGAGCATGGAGACAACAGGGGCTGTCATTGTGCCACCAGTTGCCAGTGATGTTTAAAAGGGTCGGGGCAGGGAAGGAGTGAAGTATTCCCAGTCCTCCCATCCTCTGCAGGGTGTAACAAAATTCAGCCGTTTCTAGGGTGAAACAGTGCTGCTGTTCTAAAGCTTACCAGCAACCAACAAAACATCCCAGCTCACGGCAGGGAATAGAATGTATAATCAGTCTAAGTGAATTTGCAGATGAATTCAGACAAACAGAATACAAGTTTATGAATTGGATTTACACCTCTTCTCATCTAAACATACTTTGGAAACTTTAATGAGCATGAGGTGCTGGGACATCTTTATGCTGGAAGCAGCCTGAGGGCTAGCTCAGCTTTTCCATCGTTGTGAAGCATGAGGTCAGCACTCAGCAGAGGGAAAAAGGGAGAGTCACTGGCATGATCTGTGTGCTCAGCAATCCCTGATGCACTCGCAGTGGCCTCCTCGACTGGCCAGGACCCACTGTGGTTCTGGGTGCTCTGATCCACAGCCTGAGTGACCTTAGTGAAAAAAACCAAACAAACCAACAAACCAGTAAGGAATTAATTCTTCCTTTATTGTGGCTCCATGCCTGAGCTGAAATGGGTGATAGAAGACAGTCCCTGTAGGAAGTATCTATTAACAAAGGGTACTTGAAATATACAGCAATGAATACATGCCTAGGATTTTAACATTCCTGTATTGTTTTCCCTGAAAAACAACACCTACATCAGCCTGGTATTCTGAAAACCCTTGGCTGTTTTCATTCCCTATAGGGAAGTGTTTAAAGGGTGCAGTGCAATGATATTTTCTAGTTGACTTTGAGACTTTAATCAAAATTTCAGTGTTCACTTCTGCTGTACCCTCTTTCAGGTTTCTACTGTGCTTACCTTTTTGTGTTAAAAATGCAGCTAGAGTCACAACACTGATGTGTTTCTTCTTATAGTAGTGTTCTGATTCCTGAAATAGTACATATTTTCTTTTTCTTCATATAGCATTTTCTAATCTGACACATGATTTTTTGGATAAGAACATAATTTCTTCCTTTTTACTGTTTTTTTTTAATACCAAAGTCCTTGCTTTCATTTTAATCAAATAATATTTAAAATATAATTTCAATTTTCCTTGTAAAGCACTTTACACTGAGCTGTAAGATGTTCTTCATAGACCTTAAATATACAGTAGGCAAAGCATTAAAGAAGATTTTAGTGAATATGTGTAGGCAAGACAAGAAAACAAAGTAATCTTTTTTATGTAAATAGCTCTTAGGACCCTTCTGATGTGCAAAAGCAAACTTGTAGCTTTGTCTGAAGGACACACAAATGAAATAAAAGAAGAAAAACAGTTTCAACAAAAAGAACCACCTTTTAAAATGTATAATCCTTGGAGTTTTATGAAATATTCCTTGTGATGAAATAGTCTTTTCTTTAAAGAATGTATAAAATATTGCCCATATGTTCCCCTAGAGAAAGGTCTGTTCTGATTCCTCCTGGCACCTTGTAACAAGGCTCTATTTAAATGACATCCAGTAACTGAAAAGGTTAGGGTAGGATTTAGGTTTCCTGGGATTACACACACATTGTTTTAATGGGATGTGCTATGAGATATACACAGGAGATCTGCAGTTTGTTCAGCAGGGGCTTTCATAGACCTCCAGCAGTAATTTCTGGGAACAGTCCAATCTCAAATTATTTGAAAAATAATAATAACTAAAAACCAAATTTAATAATGGTATCAGAAAGATTTGAGCTGGCCTTCTATAGAGCCTGTGTACTACTTGAAATTGGGTCTGAAATGTATGAAATCACATTCATTTTCAGCAGCATTGCATAGATACCACTACAGGATAAATTTTCCAACCTAACTGATTCTGCTACGAAAGGTAATTTAATCTACAAGGTCATCATTGCTGACAACAATCGAGAACAAACCAGTCAGATTCTCAGATTTCATGGTATGGTTTAACTGAAATGATTTAATAAAATTACTTACAATAGTTTAGCAGGCCTGCATTCTCATTTTTGTGAAATTACATTCCAGACCAATAACACACTTTAATCTTTAATGATGTTTCCACGTTTCTGAAATTGAAAACCTTAAATTACTTTTAATGTTATAGGTGAAAACAGTAGATAAATCCTAGTTGTAGCTTCCAAACATCCAGACTGTGACATACTGCATGCCTTTTGTCTCAGTGTGCCAGGCTAAAGGACAACAGGAACATCCTCAAAAAAAAAGAGGGATCTTGACCCATTTCCAGAGTGGGCCTGAATTAAGTGAAGAACTGCCAATGCCATGGCTTCTCCTTGCTATCTCTTGCTGATCTCATGTTTCAGTTTCACTGGAGCTGATTTCAGGGAGGAGAAATCTGATAGTAAGTATTCAGTGGCCAAGTAAGTGCACGGTTCCTCAGTGCTGAGTTATCCACAGCTGCTTACTGTTAATAGCTCGGAACGAGACACAGCAGCACTGTGGGACAGTGGCTGCCTGTCTCCCTGGCAAAATAGGGAATGTCCAAACTTAAACATGATATTTCAGAAGAGGTTTGCATAACTTTAATGTGTCTGTGAAACCAGGAAAAGAGATAGGGGCAAGGGGTGAAACGACAGCACAGCAATGATGAAAGGCATTGGTTTGCATCCTGCTTATGGAAGAGTCACTGATACCCTGCAGCCAAAACCACATCCAGTTTAACCAATGCTTGTCACCTCAGCGACGAAATTTTCCATTCTGATTAGACAGCTGGGAGAGATTTGAAAGGTTTTACACTTTCTCTGACACATCCAATGGTACTGGCTCTGATAACATATAGAAAACCAGCTTATACAATTTAATGGTGAATCTAGTTCTGAGTAGCGAGAATAAGACAGGTCAAGCCTTGTTCTTGCCTACTTCGTGTTGCTTGTTGAGGTTTCTAGTGAGTCTTTCACATCATGCCTCTGTGTATCTTCATTTTGACATCTGTTTCAAAGGAACTGGAGGTTTTTGTCTGAATTCTTTTGTACAGTAATGACTGCTTTGGACAGTTTGGGTTGAGGTCACAGCCATTACTGAGGTATAGCTCTAGGTAAAACTGTTAAGTACATTCAAGAAGCTTTTTAAGGTTGTAGAACAAGGATAAGAAAGCCTCTGGAGCCTGAATTCCAGTTGCACGTGAGTTACACAGCTGTTGTGGTGTGATTCTTGGGGCTGTCTTGTGCAGGGCCAGGAGATGGATTTTGATGATCCTTGTGGGTCCCTTCCAATTCAGGATATTCTATGATTCTGTGATTGAGTGATAGCTTTTTCTCATCAGCCAGTTTCCTTTCTTTTTACTTTAACACAATTAATGCTTATTTGTGATTGGGAAGAAAACTTACTTTACAAATACATCTTCCTCATGTTACTTCCAATCTCTCTCATGTTACTCCCATGTTTCTACTTTGTTAATTACAAAAACATTACCTATCCCGTAACCAAGGCAGCATTTTTAAGTGCACTTGACCAGTAATTAAACCCGGAGTATGCAAACAGGTAAAGTACCTGCATCATATTTCACTGTAGATATTCAGGTGGCATAATTTTACATACAGATATGCAATTTATATATGTGTAAAATGTAGTTGTAAATATACATATATACATCTTCGACCAGGCAAGCTGGCTACAGGGTGACAGTCTTAAGCTGCTCCCTGGGGGAGCTTTATGTCGGACATTAGGAAGAATTTCCCACAGAATGGAAAATTAGACATTGGAATGGGCTGCCCGGGGCGGCGGTGGAGTCACCATTCCTGGAGGCGTTTCAGGAAAGCCTGGACGTGGCACTGAGGGACACGGTGTAGTTGACGTGGTGCTCCTCGGTCATAGGTTGGACTCGATGACCTCAGGAATCTTTTCCAACCTAATTGATTCCGCGATTCTGTTTTTCAAGCACACAACGAGGAAACAAAAGTATCCCCTCTGTACCGTGCTGCTCCGTGTTTGGACTGGGGCGCATCCCCCGGCACAGAAGGAAATACTATCCCAGGGCGACCGCCCCGGGCTGCCCTTCGCCCCCGCCCGTGAGGGCACGGCCCGGGCGGGCGCGGCCTCGCCGCCCGCACTGCGCAGGCGCGGCCCACGCGGGGCCGCCTCAGACGTGGCACTCGGGCGCGTGAGGCGGCGGGCGCGCGGCCGCAGGTAACGGTCCCAACGGGCGCCCCCGGCTGAGGCGGCCCCGCGGGGACAGCGCGGGGACAGCGCGGGGACAGCGCGGGGACAGTGCGGGGACAGTGCGGGGACAGTGCGGGGACAGCGCGAGCAGCGGCGGGGCGGGCACGGGGCTGCGGCCGCCCTCAGCAGCGCGGAGCCCGGGGGCTGCGGAGCGCGGCCCCGGGCAGGCACAGGTACTGCCGCGGGGCGGGCCGTGGCTCCGAGCGCGGGGCCGGACCTGTTGCGAGCCTCTCGTCGGCCATAGGGAATAGAAAAGTTAGATGCGTAAAAAGATGTGGAATATCTTTGCAAGCTTGGCAGTGAATGGGGGGAGATTTCTATTTTGCTTGCATAGCTTAGTTCGCAATGTGTTACCGGCAAGGAGCCCTGAAATAGGTGTGTGGCTGTATTGCATTGTGAGTGTGCGAGCCCCCGAGAGGGGCTGGGAGATTGACCCTGCAGCGCTCCACGGGAAGGGACAGCCCGGGTCACCCTGTCCGGGGGACGCCGTGGGGAGCGCGGTGTCTCCGAAGAAATACAAAGTTAATGCTTCTCCTTCAGGGAGCCAAGGACGCGAGCCTGGTTTTGTTTCTGTTGTCCTCCTTCTGCTTGCGCTCGGTTAACTTTTACATCTTCACAGAGACACCAGAGCCTTGCATAGGTGCTGCGATCCTCTGAAAAAGGGTGACAGCCTATTCTGTAATAGAGGTCAATTAAATTCTGCAGCTGTTCCTCAGTGCTGGTGGTGTTCCCCAAGTTATGGGTGCAAGGTGAACTAGTGTTGAGACAGGGAGAAAAAAGTTTTCTTGACCCTTTATATGAACTCTTACCATGGTCTGCATGGTGCATCCACACCTTCCCCCACGGTATAATTCCTGAAATGCTCATAATTCTTCAGGCAACCTTAAAACACTCACTTGTGATAGTTGGTATATATATACGTCCATCCTGAGAAGAGATTAAATATCCTCGGTGCTAAATAGAATCTGGAACTGTGTTAAAACTTGTATTATTTTGTCTGTGCTTAGAGGTTCTGTCTCACTTCAGCACAACCTCTGTGTGTTTATACTGTCTGTGGGAAGTTTGACGTGGCAAGATTTTTTTTGTGTGTGTGTGAGTAAGCTGTGAAGGAAGTAATTTCCTCTGAGTGCTCTTGCAGCTTAAGATGTTGGTTGTCGCAGCTGCCTCTAAGTGAAAATCCTTTCCTTTATTTAGATATAAAATATGTATGTATGTATGTCTATTGCTGATGTGTAGATAATTTGAAGTTAATTTAGTGTCTCTTGGAACAACTGAAGCTCTCACTGCCACGTCTTTTCTGATGGAGGTGGGGGAAGGAAGAAGGTACTGCTGGCAGCACCAAGCCTCTGATTAAACATTTTTCTTTCTTCTCCCTGTGTTTACCTTGTTAACTAATAAATAGAAAACTCCATAGGATTAACTCCGGGAAATAGTTAACTACTGCAGCTGAGAAATCTTGTGCTGCATTGAAGAGCCTGGGGAGGGCCAGGCCCTGTACACAGCTCTGAGTGATTTCTTGTCTGATGTAGATGATCAGTAAAACTGTTGATGTTTATTTCTTCAGAAATATCTGTTTAATTTGGGAAGCCTAGGAATGGGCTTTCTGGTAGGGATAACTTTGCTCTACTGACATGTGCCAGGGCAGCATAAATTTATCTGTGTGTTCTTGGAGCTGTAATTTCGAGGTGCCTTAGTGTGTGCTTCTGCAGCACAATTTGTGGTTTATTTTCATCCAGTTTCCATGTTTAAAGATGACTCCATGGCTTGAGCTGAAGAATGTGAAGTACAGGTGGTTGGGAAAGCTTATTTCAAAGGAACACTTAAACCTGAAATGCTAATTTATGTTGTGTAGTTCTTTGGGGATGCCTGGCTTCTATGCTTGGTACTCTACAGGAGTAGTGAATGCTTGTTCAGGGGTTGGATCCTCACCATTTCTCGTAACAGTTTCATTTGGGCCTCAGGAAAGTGAAATTCTGCTACTGTTAAATTCAGTCTGCTATCAAAATAGAAGTTCTCACGTGGAAAAGAGGAAGCTTGTTGTCAAGGCTGCTGAGTGTACAACTTTAATAACTTTTCAGATCTCTTGATGGCAAGGGCACGATATCTGAAAACTAATCTGGTGAAATATAATCATATGGTTTGGCAATGCAAGATTCTTCAGATTTTCTGCTTCTAAAAATGATGGCAATTATCAGGACACTCTTTCCTGAAAGTTTTCTGAAATGTTACTCTATCTTGTTAAACAAAATATGACTACAAGAAAGAAATTACATATTTTGTGAGTGCTATCATCATTAGAAAACCCTTCCTGAATTGCTTTCTATCAGATTCTGGGGTTTGCTTGTTTGATTTATTTCACAACAACAGGATCAAGATGTGAAAATTAGGGAGAAGATGCCTGCAGATAACAGCAAGGGCAACATTCAGTGCTGCTGAGGCCATACTGCCTCAGCTCTCCCCTGTGGGATATCTTGTGCTCAATTTTGGAACAGTGTGAAGTTCTGGAGTAAAAAGGCTGCTCAGGCCTGGGCCAGTAATGCAGAAGACAATCAGAATTAGGAACTCTGTCTATCCTGTACTTTATTCTCTGTTTCACCAGCATCAAAAGCAAGGAATCTTCCACCACTTGCTTGGAGTGGGCTTGATGCAGAAGGTTTGTAAAAGGTTTAGTGGAAAAATGGTGTCATATTCCACACCTCCTCTAAAATATGGTGTGCTAGCACAGGAGAAGGACTTGCTAGGAGGAGTTTTCTGCTCTGGTCACTGTGCCTTTCCTGATATTTCAGTGTGTTCTGTATTCTTTGGGATGGCCAGTATTTGGGGAGCAGGATTCACAGTGTGTTTTCAACACGTAGTTAAAGTCAAGGTTCTCCCAGTAAAAGGGATAGTTTGGGACTTTGCTTTGAGAGTTTTTTCCATCTGCAGATCCATTGCTTACAGTTCTCTCCATGGGCTTGGGAGAGGTGAATCCATTTAAATATAGCATGTGGGAATGCTGAGGGAGCAAAGCTACCAAGGAAAACCAGTATTTGCCCCTGACTTCAGGTCATTTTTTGCCTTCAAATGTGTCTTTTACCTTTTCTGGGGAGGGGGATACAATTCACAGCCTTTTAAAATGCACAGAGAGTGAGTAGCAGGTGTCATTTACCTTTTTGCAGATTCCTGAAGAGGACACAATACTTGGAATGAGAAAACTGCCATCATGAGCCAACAAGGTTATGTTGCAGCTCCTCCATATTCCCAATCCCAGCCAGGAATAGGAGGTTTTGGACCACCTAATTCTTCAATTCATTATGGACATTATGGGGACCCTAACTCCTCATATTCAGCACCTCAACCAGGTATTATTTTGGCTTAAAATTTATTTTCAGTGTCTACTTTTCTGTAATGGTGTTTTGCATCTCTTTCTACCTTGTGTTTTACACTGACACTGCAACAGGAAACAGAAAAGTTTCTCTAAAACTTCTTATTGGAGACAGCGGGAGTTACATTACCCTAATCAAATGCTGAATATAGTCAGAATTCTGATATAAATGCTTCTGGTAATTGACTTAATAGAATACTTGGGGTAAATACTGGTTTTCATACCAGATGGTTTTTTTATGTTAGAGTAACTTAACAGGAAAATAGTTCAAGAAATAAAGTTTGAAAGGCTGTTCATTCAACACTGCTGTTTACATAAATCACAGTTTCTTCACGGTCACTATACTAGATCTGAATTAAGAACCATTTTCAGCACAGGAGAGCAGGTTCTACATTTGGAAGCTCTTTTCAGTTTTATTTTGAGAAGCTGTTTTAAGTTTTCATTCTTACCTTGGTCTCTGAAATCAGGGGGACCTCTTGTTTCTACCTTGAAATATGACTGGATGACAGGGAATTATCACTTCCCCAAACTGTCAATTGCAGTCAGTGTCTGTTTCTTCCTTGCTTTTTCTTACTGTCCCTCTTGTTTGTTTTTTTTTTTTCTGGAAAGTTACAAACTACTGTTTGTTTCCTTTTTACTCTCTCTTAGTTTTTCATATCTACTTTTATTACTGACCAGAAATCTGTGCTTTCCAACAGAATCACTGAGATTGGATTGGAAGGGACTTCTGGTACAACCCCTCCGCTTGAGCAGGGTGACCCAAAGCTGTTATTCTTAATTCTAGAGCAGAGCTGCGCACCTGCATTTTTTGTCCATCTTCTTCTTTCTCACAGGGTTTTACATAAAAGTGCTTAATCTTTTGCAGGTGTGTCGAAATCTGCTGTGCCTTTTGGATCTCCAGCTCCTGTTGGGCCTCCACCACCTGGAGCACAGCAATTCAGCCCAAACAGTTTCCAGAATGGGTCTGGTACACCAGGACAGCAGCCACAGAGGTGACTGGAAAGGATCAATACCTGACTTCTGAGCTCTGTTACCTCTCTTGAAGGAGACAGGAGTGGGAAGGGGAGAAAACAGGGACTGGTGAAAGCTGTAGAAAGAAATCTTGGAAAAAAAGTTGTATGAGGGGATAGCCAAGCCTTATTACAGTGTGTGTGTTGCAGGTAAAGTGAGTCAATATACAGCTCTTTTATTTAATTCTGTCAAATATTAGTTATTTTCCACATCTCCAAGGAGTGGCAGAATTAGTTTGTGTACCCACAACTCCTTCAATTTTAGTGAACTTGACACCATTTAACAATGTTCTTCTTGTAGTTGGTTGAAATCTTCATCTGCTTCTGTGCTTCTTAGTTTTTGTGTGGTTATTTCATGTTAAAATAGGGGAGCCTGTTTGTTATCACTGTGGGAAGGAGGACCCAAAAAGGCTGCTGATCAGTTGTTCAAGATGATGTAGATGTAGTAAAATACGGATTCTCTTTCATAGCTTCCAGTCGTTGCCCTGACAGCTGCACATCTCCTGTTCTTCATCTGTTTTTTTGTTTTGTTTTGTTTTGTTTTGTTTCCACAATTGCTCAGAAGTACTGTTCTAGGCCAGGAGGTATCTAGACAAAAATTTCAAGTAAAGTGAATTCTATTTCTCTTGAAATAGCTGGGTCCACCCTCAGTTTTACAAGGGGTCGAAGGAAAAATCCATGTTGCTTGTCTCTGGGACGTAGCCAGAGTGGAATAGTCTGGTAGAAAATACCTTTGTAAGCCATGCATGTGTTACTGCTTTCTTTTCTTTAATTGTTTCTCTTGCATTCACGTTTTCCACATCTGATAATCATGAAGTTTTTTTCTACCTGCATCTTCTTTTTTCCTCTGCTACAGAGAACTCCTCAGCAATTTCTTACTTTCTTTTCTTCTCTTCGCAGATTTTTCTCCTAATCATCTTCACCCACCCCTGGTAGGGCATCTTCCTTCATAAGCTTGGAAAGGGGATGGAGTGCTGTGAGATATGTTCAGAAGCTCGTGTTTCTTAATCTTCAGGCTTACAGTTATTACTGCTCTCACTTTGCCATGGCATACTCTCACTCTGCTTTGTTTCTAACAAGTGTGCAAGCAAACATGGACTGCCTGTTTTTATTAAACAAGTGTGCAGTCTCTCTGTCCTTTGTGTATCTTAATACAAGTGTACATTTGCTGAGCAGAATGTGGGGATACTCGTTAGGGTTTTGTCCTAATTAATTGTTTCAGCACCACCTTGAGGAGGTAGGAAATCTTGGAGAATTATGATTGGTTGATGTAATTTTTTTGTGTAACTGCGCTGATCTTTCCCTTTAGGTTTCAAGGCCCTCCACCTCCAGGTAACACAGGACCTTCCTATCCTCCCTACAGTCACCAGTCCCAAGCAGCCTTCCCAAATACTGCACCTGCTTCCTCTACAGCACAACTTGCTGACCAGCTCAACAGCATGCAGATAAATAGCTATGGTAAATGGGTTTATCTGATTGACTTCTTCTCAGCTGAAGCTTTAGGACTATGAATTATTGAACTTCTGTATAAGCAGAAAATGAGACCTTTGGCCACCATCATTGGCTTAGGTTCTTAGAATTTTTTTATCTCATCCAATTCCTTAAATCAGTAGTATTGGGTTAATTCTGAATTGATGTTTGATTTCCATAAAATTTGGGTATCCATCAGTCATTTCTCAAATTACTTAGTGAACATGTCAGTAATGGCCAAGGCATGGGCAATAATATGGAGACAGGGTTTAATTTTTCTCAGCTTTTTACAGTTACTCTTGTTACAAGGCTATTTTCTTTTTTTGTCTAAACATTTTTGGGTTTTAATCTAAATGTATCTGCATTTATTTTGATGCTATACCATCTCAAACCTAGGCCATAAAGGTGTGATTGTGTGATGCTTCCATGTAAATTACTTCTAGCCACAAAAGCTGATACGCATTTATATTTTCCAAAATACATCATATGAACAAATTTAAAACAATTATGAAAAATACAGTGTGCTGAGAGGCTTGTATTTTGCGTGTAAAGTTTTTTTTTTCAGTTAACATATGTGATAGAAGATGTATTTCAGTGTTTGTATATGAACACAATGCTTGTTTTGCTTCAAACCTAATATTGGTTATTCCTGTAGCTCTCTTTAAAATTACTTTATCTTTGGGGAAAAATCTGACCAAAAAATGTAGGTTTTGTAAAGTAGTAAGTGTTTACAGATTGTAAGTTTCAAAAAACCTGTATTTCCAGTGTCCTCTTAATTCTAATTGGAATCTGGATCTTAAAAACAACAAACAGCTCCTTGCCAGTGTGTACAAAATAATTCCCACATGTTTCACCTTTTAGTATCAAGTGGATTTATTTTCCATCAAACCTGTAATGGGGAAATACAAATAGCAGCCTAACAAAGACATGCCACGTAAGAGAAATGGATTATTGAGCAGAAAGAATGTTGTTTCACATTCTGAAATGAAGTAGTATTTTGAAAGCAGAGTGATCTATGTGTGCTCTAGTGAAGAACTGTCGAACTCTGGCTTCTCTCTCTTTCTCCATTGACCCCAGCTGCAGGGTTTTATTGCAGATAGAGCCAAAAGAAATAAAATGATTGAAACGACTGAGACTTAAACCATGATTTGTCATGTGATCAGACACATAGAGTCCCATAAGGCAGCGCTATCAGTATGGGATCCACTATTGCCTATCTGTCATGGAAATGTATTGAACAGAGCCAGAGCACCTTTGACACAGGTTTGGTAGGTTATCATTTCTCACTCAGCTGATACAGTTTCTCACACAGGTCCTGGCACTGCTCCGAGCTCCTCCGTGTCTCCCGGGCATCGGGCAGCATTCCAGGGCCCGCAAGTGCTGCCCCCAGCCCAGCAGCAGATGGGTTTGCCACCTGCACCACAGCTGCCTCCTCCACCAGCAAATAGTGTTAATGGCCTTTGTGCCCAGCCAGCATTGCCTCCTGTGGCCAGGCAGGGTGGAATTCCTGGCCCTGTCCCTCCAAATCCTAACTTGCAACACCTTCCAGGACAGCCTCCAGGGCCTGGATATCATCCTCAGCAAGGTAGGGAAGGATGTTTGTTATGTGATAGAAAACAAAGTGTGCGGGCACAATCACTGTGGGGGCTGTGTCCATTCGTGGCTCAATCTTCAGCTGACTGGGAAAAATGGAATAGGAATTCCCTTTCAGTAGAGGGAAAAGATGAGCATTGGCAGGCAGTACACTTGAGACAGGCTTTGCTTTTGCTCACAAGTTTAGCACTCTGTCAAGACTGTAACAAGAAAAAAGGAGATTAATTTGCATCAGAAACAGAATTAGTGGTTAGTAACTGGTGAAGGCACAACATACTACAGGAAGAGGCTTTTCTTACTCTCTGTAAAGGTATAGGCTGCTTTCTGTCTTGTAGTACTGTCATAAGCAGCTTTCCAAAATGTGTTGCTATAGCAATAATGGATTGTAACTGAATACAAAAAGCCAGCTAATGATATCAGTTTGCATTGACTGATGTTATTGGAGAGATTCAGACTCACTGATGTAATGGCCTGGTGTGAGGAGCTGTGGTAATCTCTACTAACCATCCTACTTGACACAAACCTGAAAACTTTGGAGCAAAATTTGTCACATCTAGTGTTGTTCTTACTTTTTAAAAACACAAACTTAAAGCCAAACTGAGCCACAGAAATCCATTTATTTTAGTTGCTGAAAACAGAGGGTAAGGAGGTGTTGCACTTCACTGAGCATGAATTGCATGGCAGATGTTGATGCTAAGCATTCATAATGGAACTTAAATACTTGAAATGAATTGTCATTTGTAACTCTGCAGCAAACTATGGTCCTCAGATGGCAGCACCTCAGCTGTCGTATCCTGGTGCTTTTCCTGGTGGTCCAGCACAGCTCGCAGGCCCACCGCAGAAGAAGCTTGATCCTGACTCTATTCCAAGCCCAGTAAGTAACATGGCTCTAGTGTTTTATAAATACCACTTTCTGCTGCATTTAAGATAAAGGAATGACGGTGCTAATGTTGTGTTCATTTTAGCTGGTGAGGTTTTTCATAGCATATATTGGCACTTCCATGGCTTGGTTCTCAACATATATTCTAGTTCTTGCAGTTTCTAATTATTGCAATTTTGTACTCTGTGGTGTCAGTTTTGGATCAATTAATGCATGAAATTAGTTAGAGTACTGAAGATGCTTGTTAACTTTATCTAGCATGGGACACTCATAGGTGAGTATGTCCCAAATACTTTATAGGGAATACTTCACTGGGAATTCTTGACAGGATTATTAGTGAGACAGTGACCAGTACTGAAGAACTGCTTGTGTTCACTGCAGCTTATCGCCTTTCCTTTTCACTCTGAAAAATTTGAAGGCTTGAACTTACTAACATACGACAGTAGGATTTGTACCCAGTATGGGTACAGGAACTCTGGAAGTGCGGTCCTGGCAATGCTGAGAAGCTGAGAAACTCTCAAAAGCCACTTTGCCTTTTGATTTCAAGAGTTTCTCAGGCAATTAGAATTATTTGTCTGAGCCATCCTTTCAGTTGCTGCAGCCTTGTAAAGATGTCAGTAGCCTGGAATATACCTGATGGTTAAGCTTTATGCAGGCTGAAGAGGCTCAGCTGTTGAACATGCACTGGTGGGACAGTGTCTGTTCTTAGGATGGTCCTAGAGAAAACAAGGTTATGGTTGCATCCATCTTGCTGAAATGAAGTAGTCTAATTGGTATGCAGAGAGGGCTGGTCAGGCACAGGCAGCATTTAACTTCTTTACTGGAAACAGCTGATGGAAATAAAAAGCAATAGTGTGCTAAACTCACGGAGAAAGTGCTCTGCTGCCCACACTTTGAGAGGTTCTGGCAATCATCTGAACAGGTCAGAAGGTCCTCAGAGAGTCAGAATTCTTGAAGCATCTTCAACCTAGAACTACTTTTAAAAAAATGTTTTCATCACCACATAGCAGGCTAGTCTGGGTGAAGGAATCTTACACTTCTTGCTGAGGCAGGTTTGCTGTACAGGAAAAACATTTTGCAAAAGCCTCACACTGTCTAGTATGAAACGGTCTTGCTTCTTAAAGCAAGGGTATCCTTTTGTCCTTCCAGAAAAGATTTCTTTTACCCAGTGATGAATTTGATGCAAACCTCCCTGTAAGTTTGGGAAAGCACTTGTTGATAATCCCTTAGGGGTTAATGTAACAACTGCAATTGCCTCGTTAAAAGCAATTTTTAACTGGAAAGCATTGTGTAAAAAAACCCTTGAATCAAGTGTCTGTAAAAATAACAAAGGCCCCTAAGTCAGTCATTCCTGATGTTTCAGTGCAGTGCTTTTTACATTAGAGGGATAAAATGATCTTGTCTAATTTAAAAAAAGGGGCAGGGGGAGAAGGAGGTCTGGCATGAAAACATGGGCTGATGTCTTGTTTCAATTATGCACACAGCATAAACAGCCTTGACTACAAGAGCCATGTTAAAATAGGTTAAAAGGTTTGTTTAAGCCTTGCAGAGAGGATCAGAATGAATGTTTAAAAGAAACATGATCTGGGTTAATGTCTGTGAAGGACAAAAAGCTAATTCAGAATGAGGAATAAGTATGACCGTGTGTGTTTTTGTTGTTATATTTACATTATATAATTATAGTAGTGTTGCCAGATAAATTTACTTCTTATCTGTAGCCATTGTTGATTTATATTTCTCATACATATGTTAGAGGTTGATATGTACCCTGACAACATCTATGAAAACTCGCATCTGGACTTTGTCACCAATTATTTCCAAGAACAATGATATATTTAGGTCAGTTAGCTGCAGAATACCGTGGCACATTGATCCTTTGCAGAGCTGAGTCTCAGAGCACTTTGCTTTCTTCAGCCAGTGGACCTTTTTAGAGCAAAACCTTTTTCTTTCTAATGCCAGAGTTAGCTATAAGTATACAAGCCAAGGAGGCAGGGAAAAGTAATCAAGCAGAAGATCTAACAAGCTCTCTGAGGAATGTCTTGTATATTTAAATTGCGGTACAAAAAACTTTATTGATAAAAAAAGGTACAGGCCCCAGACTGTTTTCAGTGTGTTAGGAAATACCTCTGGGACATTGATCAGTAGACTCCATGCAACTAATTTAGTTTTTCTTCTCTGTTTGCTTTCCAACAGAGGCTTCTGAAGTTCCCTAGCTATTATTAGAAGTTCATGTGCAGTGTAAAGACACAGTTCCGTGAGGTACCAGCAGCAGTGGCAAAGCCAGATTCAGAAATTCCTTGTCTTGTTCCTCTTGCCTCCCACAGCTGTTTGGCTGCACTCTAAACCAGGTTGCTGAGGAGGAATGATGGTATCCTCTCAGTGATTTGATTTCTGGTGTGGAACAAAATACAGCTTTGTATGACTTGAGTTATATCCTGGAAAGTGTCAGACATAAACCTGATGAGTGAGGGATCTTGCAGAAGTAACAGGGAGCAGTGTATGGGAAAGGAATTTGGGCAGCAAAGTCAGCTGCATGAACATTTCATGCACATTATATTGTAAATTGTTATAAACTAGGCTTCAACCAGAGTCTGTCTTAGTGTAGATCTTAGCCTGTTCATGAGGGTAGCTGAATGCATGACTTTGCTTCCTCATACTGTTCTTGCTTCTTATTCACCAGATTCAAGTAATTGAGAACGATAAGGCTGCCA
The DNA here is from genome assembly GCF_971803275.1 of Cyanistes caeruleus. NCBI lineage: Eukaryota > Metazoa > Chordata > Aves > Passeriformes > Paridae > Cyanistes > Cyanistes caeruleus. Next base: position 79,355,749 of record NC_141705.1, read on the forward strand.
GGGGAGGGCAGGTCTATGCCACAAACACAAGAGGACAGGTTCCTCCCCTCGTCACCACCAACTGTGTGATCCAGGACCAAGGTAGCTGTCCTCGTTACTGCTTTGGGGGTCTTTCTAGGGGAAATGGAATATAATTAATTAAAACAAAGACTAAATTCCCAAATTTGTCATCTGAAAATGATGGTATTTGCTCAAAATTGGACAGGAAATAGCAAACTTCTTTGAACAGAAAAAAAAAACTGGTGGAGGAGGGAAGCGGGAGTTGAATTTTTACACCTTGGCTTAACACCTTCTCTACTCTTCCTGCCCTTTCAAAGAATATGAGTAGTTGAGACAGCTTTCCTTTTTAACTTAAAATTTTTGAAGGTGTTACATTTCAAGTTGAAAATCCTTTTTGTATTATTCTGGAAGTTTAAAAGATGGACATTAGAAGAAGCAGTTAATACTAGACTAGCACTGTACCTTTTAAGATATTCATTTCTGTTCAAGTGATAGGGCAGTGTGCAAGCTGTCTAGTTGATGTACACTAGCCAAAGGAGAAATTTATCTGCCTTTGCTTCTGCCTGGAGCCTGGAAGTACAGTCTTCCACATGCTGCTCTTGACAGCAGGCTCAAAATTTTAATACAGGTTAAACTGATGGTATTATTCAGCCCAGCAGTAATTTATCAGTGCTGAGATAAACTATATAAAATGTACTAAGTGTATAAAAAAAACACACCAAGATTTTTTGGCATTGTCTGAGAATGGGATAATGCTGTTCTGATGATCCAAGAAATTCCTTGCAAGAAACTGAGCAGAGCTGCAGTTTGTTGGTTACAAGGAGAGCATCAGGAAGCTGATTCCTGAACTCCTTTCAGTGCTCTTGTCTGCAGCACTCAGTAATTTCTCTTGGAGGGACCTGAGCTGAGTATCCTCTTGGAGATGTGGTGGTGACTTCTGCACCCTGTATTTTGCAATACAGGTGAGCATGGTGATGTTAAGGTAAACAATGTTTTCTGAATCAGAGCTGGCTCATTAGAGCAGTCTTAACAGTAGGGAACAGTCTGCCTCTTTCCTTTATATACAGTGTTGATGTGTCCACTGGGATATCGTCCATATTTTCTTCCAGGATCCTAGATCTGGGCTGTTTCAAAGTAATCTCTACTGAGATTCTTCTTGCAAGTAATTGTTGGCTTATTGTTACGTTTGAATCTCTGCTTTAAATTCAGGGAGAACAGATTTAACCAGAGGGAGGGGCAGTGGGCTGGGATATAAAGGGAAAGATGGGCAGAAGGCTGCATGGGAGGAAAAGCAAGCACGTATTTAGCACAGCACTTGTTGCTTTGCATTGTGATTTTCCTGCTCTGTGCTGGGGAGGGCAGGTTCCTTCTGCCAAGCTTTGATGGTGCTCTGTTGCGTTTTGCAGGCCACGCCAGCCCCCGTTACATCCGCTGCACGACCTACTGCTTCCCAGTGACCTCAGACATGGCCAAGCAGGCCCGCATCCCCCTGGCAGCTGTCATCCAGCCCTTCGCTGCTGTTCCACCAAACGAGGTAGGGCGGTCTGAGTATCGCTCCTCTGGGCTTCTGGCTCCAAGTTACTGCAGACTTGTTCTTCTGTGATTGGGTTGGCAGGGACGGTGTTTTATCTCGGGCTGAAGACTGAGGTGTGCTTGGGTCATGGTGTAACTTCAAAGGACAAAAGTTGTCATTTGGAAAAGGTACAGGAGCGATGACTCCCCTGGATTTCTGGTGTTTTCCTGAGTGCCTCTAGTTTATGCCAGCTTTGTCAGTTGCTTACTCTGCTGGATCTCTGTAGTTTTAGGCAAAAGTATTAAAAGAGGATGACCACAAACTGTATGAAGTTAATTTTAATATGTGGAGAGTTAGATTTGAAGAAAGACATTCTTCCACTGAGGTCTTTACAAAATAATTTAATTGCACAACAGACCAAGACGATAATTGGGTTTTCTACATCGATGAGCTGAGTCACAGAAAGAAGACAAATGTAACCAACCATTTTTGGCTGTCATTTGAAGGTGCTAACTTTTGCTGACATAACCATCTCTAGTGACCCTCCATATTCAGAACATATCCCTAGTTCTTCTGCAGATTTTTATGCAGTATTCTCTGCTCTTAAAACAATTACACAGGTTTCCTGGCACCCCCAGAGGATTGTATCAGTGGCAGGGATAAATCCATTTTTTCAAGTGCAGCATTTAGCTATATCATCTGAGGGATTATCTTCCTTGGTCTTCATCTGCTGTGTCCTCCATTGCTTCTAAATTCTTCAGCTTCTAAATTCTGCAAGGTCTGCAGAATGCATTTCCTTTTCATGTCCTACATTGATTTACTCCAGAGTGCTGTGTCATGGGAAAAAAGCAGGGATTTCATCAAAGTTGTAGTATGTGATTGTGTCTTCAAAAACTCCTCATAAACTGCCCACAGAGGAAAGCCTAATTAAAATTGCTAAGACATTCAGTGCTTGGTTTTGCAGTCTGATTTTTCTTGAACTTTGTTTTATTGGTTATAAATTCTTAGTATTTTTTTTTTTTAAATATATATTGGAAAAAAGCAGATGTTGCTCTTTATCAGGATGGATAACTTCCAACCCAGCAGACCTCTGTAGTTTGAAATGAGAGTATTATTTTAGCAGAGTAGATTGTAGTTATCTTCTCTGTGGTCCGCAGGGAAACAGGATGTATTGCTGATGGCTCTGCAGATACAAAGTCTCACCATTTGTCTGCTAGACAGCAACTTCGGCTTTCATTCCAGTTCTTGAGGGAAGTGTGCACACTTGGCTTGTTGCCCCCCTGCATTTTCTCCTGGATGAAACTCCTGCTGTTGCTTCTCCACCCCTTCACTTTATCAGCCAACCTTTGCTCTTTATCACCCTTGATCCCAGTTTCTGTGCCCAGGTGGCACTTCCAAAATCCACTTTCACGTTGGCTCTTCATCTGTGCATCTTGCACTCAGAGTCTGCCTCTAGTCCTTTATGTTTCCCACACATGGCTTCCTTGTCTCTAGCATTGTGTTTGGACAGGGTGATCAATGAGTTGCTAAAATCTAAATCTCTTCTATATAAATTTGCAGTATGTCCAAACATTTGGGTTCGGCCAAGTTCAGGGGGGTTTTCCTGGGGTTGGCAAGAAGATGTTCTTGGTGACCCACCCGTTGTGAAGTGTTTGCACTCTCGAGCTGTTGGAAAGGTCAGTGGGGCTCATTAATCTGTAAAGAGCAATGTGTTTTTCTCTAGCCTCTCTTTTGGAGAAGCCTGAAAAATGACTTTCAAAATTGGCAAAAGCCCAGCATGGAAAATTTTAGTCAGAACAATTATAGCTTGGTAAAATTGTAAGAACTAAGGAGATAGTGTTAGAGTGGGAAGAGCTGGGCAGTCTTAGCTGAGGCAGTTTTTCCATGGTTTGCCTGTGCCCTTTGTCTTCACTGCTGCTGCCAAAATAAGATCGTACTCTTAAGATTTCCTAATAAAAATGGTCTTCCATATGGGATTTATAACTCCTTTAATTTTGAAAAGCCACTTAATTTGAAAGAACTGGGCTTTTTATAGAGGTAAAATACATTCAGGGGCTTATATGTGTTTCTGAACTTCCTAGTATGGTGTGTTCTGCCTGAAAGTGGTGACTGCAAGGCACAGCAAGTTCTTTGTTTCAGAATAGCCACTCTATTTTAGAGACAGTGCCTTTTAACAGTGTCTACAGGTGATGCTCATCACCTGCTATTGGGTTATTAAAGTGAAAATCTGTCTAATTTCTTTATTTCTTGATAAACAGCATGTTATCCATAATAACTGCAGAAAAAATTAGTTAAGAAAGAAGAGAAATAGCTAAATCTTCTGGCAGTGGCAGAATTAGGTATGTATAGAAAGGGAGAGCCCAGTTGTAGAGACTTTACTCTCTTTCTTAATTGAACACAGTCACCCTGTGGGTGGATGAATTGGAAATGTAATGGATTTTTTTTTTTTTTTTAGAAAATAAACTTTCATTTGCCTTCATGGGGGCAGTAACTCAACTGGAAATTGAGTTCTGGGTATTTGCTTCCTTTGACTGAGGATACAAGAAGAGATGGAGATAAAAGATTCTGGGAGCTTTCAACCATAAGGTTTAGATCTGGTGACTTCACAGTGTTCTCACACTTTCAGATGGAAAGTTTTCCAAAGGGGAAAAGGTAATTTGGGATTTCAGAAAGTCTGAAAGGTAGATTTAAGTTCATTATTCACTGTGGGTTCTTTTTGGCCAAGTGGAATGTCTACATGGAGGGGACTGTTGTCCTGCCTCCAAAAGTGAAGTGGGAATATTAACAGGCAAAGTCAGGTTTAATTTTTTTTTAAATTTATTTTAGCTAACATTTGAGAAAAAGTTGTCAGGAACAAAAAATTGTCAAAAAATTGAACAAGGATGTCTTTTGAAGAGGTTTACACCAGATATCTCCATTTCTAGTAAACAATAGGATATGCATTATCTCTGTAGGAGAAAATAAGAACAGAAATTGAAATCATAACATTGGTAGATAAGGATGGTAAATGAAAGGATCTCATGCATGTCTTTGGATGAGTGGAATGTGTTTCAAGTGAACCCCCAAACAAACAGGGTTTGCCCCTGCAGTGAGAAAGAAAAAAATGAAAAATGTAACCTGGTAGAGCTGCACAATGAAAGTGTTGTAGAGAAGCCATAATTAAAACTGAGATAGTAGCTGGTCACACTGAGGAGAAGGTCACAAATGAGGCTTTGCTTCAGAAATGTTAAATTACACATGGGAGCAAATTTAATGCGTAGGTGGAGACCAGTGGGTGAAGATGGTTTTAGGGTTGTGTTTGATACCCCAGGGACAGGTGAGGTAGCAGCACTTGGCTTGCAGGCACTGAGACTCAGAAGGACAAGTGAAAGGGATTTAGTCAGAAAAGCCCTCAAGCTACAAGTTAGTGGGGGAAAATCCGTGGAGGGCACACAGTCTTTTAGAGGTTGCTACAAAAAACCTGCAGCCAACCTAGAAAATCATAAACCAGTGAACTTTGCCTGTGCACCACTTATCATTGGAAACAAAAGCTGTTAAAACATTCATGCCTTCCCTCCTCTGCCAATGTCTTAAATGCACTACAGATTTCACAATTTTATCTTTCCAGGTCCGTATTTATTATTTCTCAAACGTAACAGTTCATTTTCACGCTCCTGATTTGGATGATCTATGGAAAGTATTTGTTTGTTATAGATGGAGAGTACGGTATCATTGTTTGACAGAACTTATTTTTAGTCCACCAGTGCTTTAGCAACAGTCTATAAAAATAAACGAGCTCTCACAGTTATCATGCTAGACCAAGCCCTACATGAATTTGTTTTGGAGATGAATTAATGTTTCCAGAGCTTAAATAAACCATGTGATCTTGATTTAGCATTAATGCTACTTGCTATCAAAAGTTAAAGTTAGTTAAAAGAGTATTTCATGTTGTAAAATCCAATATAAACAATTCCAATAATCATCTCTATCTTTAAATACTTAAATATCTAAATTGCTGCCTTCTTTGCTCCTTAGTAGTTTTGTGTCATTGTTCTCTACTGTGTTCTTTCCTATTTATTTAAATGTATTGGTTTTTAGAGGTATCTATTGATGGGAATCTAATATTTTGCTTCCATTTTCTCCTCAGTTCATTAACTAGTTAAGAGAATGGAATTGCTTCTCAGAAATGCTGGTGTTCATGAGCTAAAAACCATTTTACCTTTTCAGAATAGTGAAATTTGATGAGGCCCAGTGTGGCTGAGCTGTTTGGAAAGCTGTGATTTTTACAGGGATGATAGTACAGGTTCCTAGCTGGAGTTATAAGGTTGGCAGCAGCTAAAAATCAAGTGAGGTGGATAACTAAAAACGTGATCCAATGTTACCGGTGAAGTTTTTGTTTTAGGGAAGTCCTCGTGCTCCTCCAATCTGCTTTGGACTCCGTGGGACCCAGGTTCTGTTGTCCCTGATTTACAGCTAGTGAGCAGGGCAGGCAGGCTGTGGCTGTAGTTTGAAGCTGATGTTTTGATAGACACACACATTCATTAGCACTTCTGTGCTTGTGCAGAGCTTTGATTTGAGGAGAATGAAGAATGCTTAGTCTGCAAGATGAAATTATTCCGACTGAACATCCTGCTGAGGGCTCCTTTGTATTAGGAATGCATTAATAAGCTGGCTCTGAAGAAGAGAGGTGCTTGCTAATAATACCTAGCCACTGTAAAAAGCCATCATTTGGGTTTTACCCTTTCATTTCTGTCTTTTATTTGGTTACTTTTTCACAGGAGGCTGTTACTGCATAAAGCTTGGCTAATTTAAGAGCTTTTAACAAGGGATTCTGTTGAAGAGTTCTTCCCTCAAAAGGGTTACATTATATCAACTAGGTCATGCTTATCTGCATGGTGGCTGACTTGACAGAAATCAGGACATCTCTCTGTCATGACATCCCTCCACAAGAGCAGAGCTGGACAGTAAAATTGTCCATAATGCTAGCATTATCTTAAATGCTTTTAAGGAAATTGTTGAAGAACAAGTTCTGGAAGAGCTGCTGTTGACACTTCTGTCCTGCTGTCTGTATGGATTATTTTGTGTTCTTGTGTCTGGATGTCCAGGATCTAGCAGCGAATGATTTTGTCAACATCTTTGAGTTGTTGTGTTTGTTTTAAAACGTGGTGGGAGTAGAAGCCCTGTATGTGTGATGTTCCTTAATACATGTTGCTGTATAGTGTGCTGGTGTGAGCCTAAACATACATTTTCCAGGCTTTAAAATAAAACCATTTCCAGTGCATCCTTGTTGGTGCTCTCATTTAGGAGAGGACTAAGACTTTGGGCTCATAGTTTTGAGTCTGCTTGGAGCAAAGCAATCTTCGTTGCTCTGTCAAAGCGGTTTTATTTTCATTTTTTTTAGCTAATTAGTGGCAGGTTAATGTTTGGGGGTTTTGCTAAGCTCCTCTGAGGTGCCAGACTCTGCCATTCACGGTGTGGAGAGCCCAGAACTCCCAAGCATCTGCAGGTGCTTTGGCCAGAAAGTGTCACACCACTCTGGAGGTCAGTGCCTGTAAGCTTGGTTTCACAATGCCTAATTTAGAGGTGCATAAATCCTGTATTAGATGAGGCTTTCTTTATGGAGTATGCCCTGTGCTAGTCTGCACTTGGTAGTAAATCATTTGGAATTGGATTGCTTCCCAAGACTTCATCATCAAGGAGAAAGTTTTTTGTTAGCCTGAACTTTGTTAGCCTTAACTGCACTCTGTAACTAGAATGAGCATTCAGAGGCAGGTCTAGCAATGACTTTTGCAGCAGAGCTGCTTCTAACTGGAGCAAATTTTCTCATTTACTTTCTTCTGTTGTTTGGCTTTTAGTGTACATTGAAAAATAGTCCTAAAATGTACTCTTTATTTTAAAATACTTCTGTTGGTATGTTGGTCCCTGCACCACTGTTATTATGGTAAGGATGTCATTCTGATAGAGATGAAGACAGTGACTTGAAAATATGACATTTATATAATCTTATATTGTTATCAGAGTTCCTGACTGATTTTATACAAATCTGAAACTAAGATGGAGAAAAAGCCTTTGTGAGGATGTTGTAATTAGTTTTTGTTAAGTCAGAGACTGTGACTGTCCTTCAGAATTGTAATGGCGGAAGAAAAACTTAATGTAAGCAAGAGCACATATAAAAGGGAAATGAAAAGTAATAGTTAAATTCATTTAATTAACTGGCCAGTGATACTGATAATTTGTTTAGCTAACAAAAATGACACTCAAGTTAAAAATCACTTGGGCTATTGATCTGTCACTTGAAAATTTCAGAGAGTCAGAACACACAGGTGTTGAGTAAGTTCCAGAGAAAAGGTTTGCATTTTGCTTTTTAAACTGGAGTTCTTCTTGCATATTTTATTTATCTATGCATATTATGCAATGTTGTATTTTGGATGCCACCACGTGAAGTGTGTTATTACGTGGAAGCTGTGTGCGTGCTAAGTAGAGACACAGATCATCTCCTCAGCAGAGGAGATCTGTGTCCTTCACAGGATTGCTTTCCTCATGTCATGGTCTAAGCCCAGGCAGTTCACTCCCCCACCAGTGGGATCAGGGAGAGAATGGGAAGGGAAAAAGCTGGAACACTCATGCCTTGAGACAAAGATTAATAGGGAAAGCAAAAGCCATACATGCCAATAAATCAAATCAAGGAATTGGTTCACACTTCCCATGGGCACCCAGGTGTTCAGCCATCCCCAGGAGTGCAGGGCACCAACACAGTAATGGTACCTTGGGAAGACAAATATCATCACTGCAAGTGTCCCCATTCCTTGTTCTTCCCCCCATTTTACATACTGACCACGAGGCCATAGGTCTGGGATATCCCTGTGCTCAGTTGGGGTCAGCTCCTCCCAGTCTCCTCCCAGTGTGGAAGGCTGGAAAGGCTTTGGCCCTGGGTGAGCCCTGCTCAGCAAGGACAGAAACATCTCTGTGTTATCATCCTTGTGCTCAGCACATATCCAAAACACAGCCCCATTCTAGGCACTGTGAGGAAAACTAACTGTACCCCAGGCCAAAGCAGCACACTGCCATATCTCAGTTCCACACAGCTGTGACATTCAGCTGTGCAAATAAAGAGAGGAGGGTGGTTGTAAGTCACATACAAATATTATTAATGTTTGAAGGTTCTAGAGTCTGCTTGGAGCATCCCAGCTATTGTAGTAGCAAAAGTATTCATGAAAGAGAGACTCAGATTGGGAACATTGTGACCTGATGTGGTATTTGTGAAGTAACAGTTAGTTTTACTATTGACCTTCAAAACTACCATCCTAGAAAGGACTTGACTTTTATAAAGGGCATGAAACTCATCCTGAATGTCCTTGCTACAGAGGTGAAGCTGTTCAGTGCTGCTTTTTGTTCACATAGCAAAAATTCTCCTTGTACTTTCTTAGTTCTCCTGTGGCAATTGGCTAGCTCTAGCTGGCTTGGGAATGCAGCATGATGCTTTAACTACGCCCAGTTCTTAGTGATTTCAAATTAATTAGCCTTGGAGGTATGTTCACTAATAAATATTGTCTAGGAAAGACTGCACATAAGCAGAATGATTCTTTCCATCTCTAATTAAAATACTTGTAAACATTTCTATGCTTTTTTTTCTAATTAAAGTTTCTTTCTTTGATATATTTGGCTGTGCAGAAGTAGGAACCTGATGGTTCCTGTTGTGAAGGTTCTCAGGAATGTAAACATGAGTAGTCAATTTAAAAAGTCAGAGTCATGCCATCTAACAAAAGAGAAACAGCTCTGAGGTTTTGAGGAGAGAAACCTTCCACTTGTTGGATTTTCATGCATGATCAGCAATTCCTTTTTTCTCTTATGCTAATAAAATACATTATGGATATGGACACACATCTGCCTGTCCACCTATACGTGTGTGTATAAAAAGGAAAAATTCCCAACGTCTAATTGGTCCCTAAAGTTACTGATAGTCCAGCAGACCAAAATGAATCTGAAATCCAATGTGGGGTTTGGCTTTTGTTTGTTGCTGTGAGGATGTGAATAACATTGTTCTGGTACAGAATTTCATCTAGGTAAGTGTTGCTTCAGAGGTCACTATAGCACATTTAGATTCATGTATAAACTGAAATAGTTGTTCTCTAAACCTAGAGCTGCATGTTCCGTGAGCACTTTGGAGTGTTGCTTTATTGCCTCTCCTAAGGATATAGAAATGGACACAGCTTTGTTTGCATTAAACAGTCTTGGACTTTTTAAAACAGAATTGATGTGCCAAGTAATCCATTATCTTTGTATTTTACAGGCTGTGCCTGTGTTTTAAGCTGGTGTTGGGTTCATCATTTATTTAGCTATCTTAAAAAAAAACCTGAAAGGATGAACTTACCTTGATAAATCATACAGCACCATACAGTAAGAGACTGGGCCTGTCTAGAAATCAGTATTCAATGCCCAGCTTCAGTCTGATATTTTGAAGATCCTTTAGAACTCTCCTGCAGTGATTTGCAGAAAAACAGAAGTCATACCTGAACGTGAGGTGTCTTTAAGAGTTCCGTTTGGTTTTGTAAAGTAAGCCAGAGAGAGATCATATCACTGGAAATCCAACTCCAATTTTAATATAGAAGTCTTATGACCAGTTAAGCTAATCCGTTGTAATTACTACTTACCATTTCTGTAGAGAACTTTTTGAACCTTTCCTGATTTACTTTTCAGTGGTTTTACAGCTAGTGTAACAATCTTGCCTAAGAGTCTCAGACAAGGACTGCAGTGGTGTTCCACCTGTGATACTGATGGAGTGGGAAGTGGAGCTGTGGATTGGTACAGCCCTGAACCTCAGCCCTGGCACGTGCTTATCACCCTCAGGGGTGCCAACAGCAGGAACAGTGCTGACCTAGGGCAGTCTTGTCTGGCCCTTGTTCTTCCCTTGGGTTTGTGCCTCTGCAGCAGCTCCCACTCCTGCTGGGTTGTGTGGACTGGGCTGAGGCAGGTCTGGGCTGAGACCTGATGGGTTTCAAGTGCTAACATTGTGGAAGTGTGTTGTGCAGCACCATTTCTCGATTAGCCAATTTCACGCTGCTGCTTCTATCATCACTTAATCCTAGCTGCTGGCCTTGCCTGGAGATACAGCCTGTCCTGCAGTCAGCACTGCAAAGCTGAGAGGTGCTGCATTGCACTGCCCTCTTAACACTTGGCACTCCCACCCTGGGATCACGAGCAGCAAAACTGGGGATGCCTCTCTCGAGCATGGATAATGAACTTTTTCCCTTTTTTTTCCTTTCCTTCTCTCCCCTGTATGATACAGAAGCTCTAAAGAAGTAAGCTAACTAATTCTGGTATTTTTCTTACATCATTACATTACATCATTACATTTTTTTAATCATTATTACATGTATTTTCCCCATCCTCAAACTTCTGTGAATCCTCACGTTGAATAGAGTGTAGTCTGTATTTACACTCTTGACGCTTCCAACTCTGTTCAGTTAATTGCAATATTCCCTTTAAAAAGGGAATGCTGAGTAAGGATTTCAGGGATAGGCTGAGGTATGATACACAGAAGCTGATAAATAGTTCTCTCATTTTTTTCCTACACACTGGATCATATCCCACATACAGTGTCCACTTGAAATTCAGCTCCCGTGCCGTGGTGTGTTTTGCTGTGCTGTGTATGCAGAGGAGTGTGCAGCCTGGGTCTGGAGGGGCTTTGAGTAAGGAGGTTTGAACATGTTTTTGGCATTTTTATGTGGTCTGTGAAAACCAGGCTAGGGCCAGGAGACCCTGCATCACGTGGGTGATGTTAGAGCCTTTCTGTGAAATCAATAGAAAAGAAGTGTGGTATGGAAAACAGCTGAACCTGCTGTGAACCTTGTGGAGGAGATAGTCCAAATTGGCTTGAGTCATCAGCTGAGGAAGCTGAGCATTTTCAACGTCTGAAAACCAAGAGTAGGCAAAATAACTACTCCTGCCTTCAGAGGGAATGGCTTCTGATAAAAGACAGTGGGAACATCACAAAGGGAAATGCTTTCTTGACGTTTTAATGGGACTCAGTAAAGCAACTCAAAACCAAGGGATTATTTGTAGACTGGTTAATCTTTCTCAAAAGCAATCTATGATGATAGAATAAAAGAAAACAAACCCCTTCAGCAGTGCTAGGAAACAGAGACACTTTGCTTCATGACATAGTTTTTTTTTCCAAAAACACCAGTGTTATATTTCAGAATTCTCTTTGATTATCCAGTGGAGTTTTTTGTCATCTTTTTACTGTACTAATTAAACACAACATTTTCCTGGGGCAGCGGTGCCACGCTTGGACAAAGGCTTCCCCTTTGTTCATTAGAAAGTTATGTTGTGTGGATTATCTTGAAATTCTCATAGGAATATTTTAGTGACTAGATTTGCATCAATGTAACTGTTAGTAACAACTCTAGGAGCACTGCTTACACTGTAAGGTTGTGATGCAGACACTGATCTGTTTATTTTGTTGTCTGAGAAATGGCTCATTTTCTTCACTATCTCTATGTGCCTCTCTTGTTTTCCAGAGGATCTCTCACTTAGGATTTCTCTCTTTACAGTGTTTTCCCAGAGATGTACCATGATGATCTGGAGCTTTAGCACAGTCCTTACTCCTACACTTAAAATTTGCAGCTGTGGTCCAGATCCTGCAATATGAATATGGTGATAGCTTGCAGGCATCACCCTCAGGAGCGTGTCAGGACTACAGTTTTATAGCAAGCAATAGAAATTCAGCTTTCTCAGACTTTAAAGTGCAGGTTACAGTCCCTTTGGAAATTTTTATGGATGTGTTTTATCTTGGAGCTATGCCACCAATGTCTGTATGTTGCTTTGTGATACTTTTCTGACTCCTGAGAGATGGTCTTGCTGAAATATTTCCAAAATAAAACTCCTCTTACTGCAGCTATTTTTGGGGTTAAGTTATGGTTTATCAGATCAACTCTCAGGGCTTGCACTTGAGTGGGGCCTCAGGGTTCCAGAGAAATTAAAGTTTGTGCAGATCCCTTGCAGCATTTTCCATCTCCCGCCCAGTCCTCCTTTGCTTTAACCTAAAATTACAAGGTTGTTCCTCCCAGCAAAACAGATTCTTTCTGAGACTAGAGAGAAAGAAAATGCTGATACTTTGTGAGTGGAAAGGCAAAAGAAACAGGAGTAATTGCATTTACTTTAAAAAAAAACAAGATAAAAAACTCTTTCTTAATTTTACCCCATTCTCTGCTGCTATGAGAGTTTGCCACTGATTTCAATGGGAACATAAAGAGATGTCTCTGCTTTTTCTTTTGGTGTACAGTGACATCTACAGAGAGTAGAGCACACCAAACAAGACTTTCCCATTCAGTATCACTTTTTTTTTTTTTTTTTTACTGTTCTGCTTTTATGTGTCCTTAATTTAAACTCAAGATTTTTACATGCACAGTTTTATTTACATTTGTACATTCCCACAGAAATCTACTTTTTTTAAAACGTTATTTAACCCTGACAAAAATTACTTTGATGTTTGGAAGTGCAATAGCAGTTGACACACAGAGATAGAAATTCCTTTCTCTTGGTGGGGTGGTGGGATGTCTGGTTCTACAGTGCGATGCACTGAAGGATTGCAGCTTTTTGGAGATGAAGCTTCTTTCACAGCTGTGTTGTTCACATCAAGACATGGGGTTTTTGATGCTTTTGGTTTGAGTTCTTATTCTGAAGTTATCATGCAGATAGCTGTTTCTTTAAATGTGTTAATTATTGATGTAATGTTTTCAAGTGTTAAAGAAAACACTAAAATGTAAATTCCATTTATTTTCTAAAAATTCCAGTTAATAAATCTGTAAGGAGACAACTGGGGCTGCTTTCAAAATTTTTCTTTGTTAGGCAGACTCCTTAATTCTGTCACAGATATTTTTGGTTGGCTTATTTCATGGGTTTATTTATTTTCCCCCTTAATTTTTTTGTCTTCAAGAAGGTAATTTATTACATGTGTGTAAGAATGTAAATACTTGGTCTGAACTTCATGGCTTTTATTTTTTAATTGTTCTTGTTTATGTCTTTTACGTAAAAGTCTTAATTTTGATATATCAAAATGCGAACATTTTGGGGAATATTTTTTCTTGAATGTTAAATGTATCAAAGCAAGGTTGAGAGTTACTGTATCAATGTGTATAAGTATAAATGCATCAGGAGTTGATTTGGTCTTGTTTTTTATCCCCTAGGAGGTCAGATGTTATGATAATATTAACTGCAAACCAGGTCCAGGTCTCATTAAACTAATACAGCAGAATGATAATCAGAAAATTGCCAAGTAATGAACAAAACCCAGAACTTTTAAACCTTATTAAGCCATTGTGGCTGATGAGCAAGTTTCATGGCCAAGGCTTTCATGTCTGAAAAATGACCCTGATATTTGCCAGCTGGCATTATTGGTTAATTTGGGTTAAACTCAATTTGCGTAAAGGAAAGAACACAAAGTAAATGAATATCTCAGTGAAGCAGGAGGGAGCACTTCAAACCCATGAAGTAAAAATCTACTTGTATGTAGAAAATCCTTGACAAAATTCATCCTCATGCAGCAGTAAAGGATTAAGTGTATAATAGATTAAATATACCCATTCCTTAAGAAGAGACAGAATAATTATTGAAAAAAATTTTAGAAAAAAGAATGTGCTGGTGTGATGTGTTAGTATTGAAAGGCATTGCCAGCATTTTTCTTCTTGTAGGGATCTGGTGTGTCCAAACTCTGGACATTTTTTTATTCCTACTTCTTGAGATTTTTAGCTGGGGATGAAGGGAGTAAGAAAAAAAAAATAAAAAAATAAGAATTAGTGTTTCACAAATAATTGAGCAAACTTCCATTTCTGTTGTGGTTTCAAGTATGACTTTTCTAACGTTAAGAATAATCACAGGAATCTTTCAATTGCTGCAGTTTTTATGGAAAGAGGCATCTGGAAAATGTCTTCCCTTAGCTGTGGGTTTTGGCAGGGGCTGTAAGCAAGCGTGGTCAGTGTAATTAAACTGACAAGTGCTTGAGGTACTGTACTTGTTTGCTGCATGTACTTTCCTTCAATAAATATTAGTATTTCTCCTAAATCTCCCCCTCTGGCTGGTGACCCTGACATCATTTAAACTGGAGTGTAGCATGTAACAAGGCAGCACGGGAGGCAGCATTTAGGACAAAATATTAAGGGCTTTCTCAGCAAATACCCTTTTGCAATTGCCAAGCAGCAGTGGATTTCTTTAGGAAAAGCTCTATCTGGCAGAGAAGCCAAAAGACCTGACTCCAGCAGATTTTTCTTAGTGAGCTGTAAAAACTACCCTCTGCTGGAGAGAATCAGCCTGGAGCCCTAAACTTCCAATGCTTGCAAAACATTGTGGTGTTTTGGTCAGAATCCTTATTTTCCTGATAAACATACATAGAATACAGCCCATGAACTTGTGAATTTAGCCCCTGAGGGGATCTTGGGGGCTCTACAGTTTTTGTGTGAGTGCTGAACAATAAATGATCTCTTAATCAGGTGCTCTCTAACGAGTTAAATCTGAATTAACTCTTTGTAGCTCTCCTTGGTTTCATGTTGACATTGCTCTCTCTCTACAGACACCTCTTTATCTTGTAAACCACGGGGAGACCGGCCCCATCCGGTGCAACCGCTGCAAAGCTTACATGTGTCCCTTCATGCAGTTCATTGAAGGTGGCAGGAGGTACCAGTGTGGATTTTGTAACTGTATAAATGATGGTGAGTGATGTTTCTCTAATCTGGGATTCATATCAATTCCATAAGATTAAAAAGAAGCTATTCCTAAAATTATTTTCTTGACTCGCTGGTTTAATAAAAAATAGTTTAGGGAGATGTAGTAACTAGATTTATTTCACAAATGAAAAAAAAATCAATTCCCAGGAATAGTAAAGGGAAACATTTGCTCAGTACAGTTTAAAAAAAAAATATACAAAAAATAATGCTCACTCATGAAGTCCATTCTGGTATGATCAAAACTTTATTTTAAATTTTTTTTGCAACATAGGATACAGAACTGCTTGTGTTAATAATTTTGTGCTGAAATAAAACATTAATTTCTTTAAGAAATGAAAATTTACAGCAAGAAGCAAATATTTAGACCCATGTTAGCTTCATCCTGTGCATGACTGTGGGTGCAATGGTTAAATAAGCTATTAATCTTACTGTGACAAGTGTTGGTTTTCACAGAAGATACCATGCCATATTTGTTCAAGTGTGCTGCATGTGACTCATAACTGTTCTTGTGCTCTTGGCAAAATCCCAAATCTTTGCCAGAACTAGACTTTCTAGACATTTGTATCAAGCTGGATTTCCTCAGCTGGATCACAGGGGTATGGTGCTTTCCCTAATACAGTCATCTTTTCAACTCTGAAACGTGAACCTTGTCAGACTGGGTCCAACTGCTTTGCTGCCTGGAGCTCTAATGTTTGTGCAGGCATAGCAGATAATAAATTTCATCGTTTGTTAACAATTTCAACTCACATAAAGGGAAATTTAGATGCACTGGGAACACTTGAAAAAAGACATTTAAGTTGCAGCATCATTTTAAATCATCCTGCTATTACTACAGTATCTTAGAAAGCACTTGGGAAAAAAAAAGCTTTGATAAGGACTAAAAATGGCTAAGAAACTAGGTTGGTATTCCCCCCACTCACACACACATGCATTTTTACAGGAAAAATGTGAAAAATAAACATTCTGAATATGTATTCATTGAGGAACCATAAGAGTGACTCTGCATAAATTGTTGGTACGAACCCACTCGATTTCTTAGTGCTTTTGAGTATATTGCATCTGCTGAAAGAATTTGTTGTGTTATTTCTCTGTTTCCCCAATGATAAATGATTTTTCCTGTTCTTGTGTTGGCTTGTAGTCCCCCAGTTCTTCTTTCAACACCTGGACCACATGGGCCGACGGATAGACCACTATGAGAGGCCTGAGCTGTCCCTGGGATCTTACGAGTACGTGGCTACCTCGGATTATTGCCGAGTGAGTATTGCCGGTGTGCAAACCAGTGCACAGTGTTATGGCAAAACAAACAAGCTCCTCAGAGTAAATGCACTTGTAAGCTGCATATCAGTTTCCAGGAACATTCTAGGAAATATGGATAGTACAATGTTTTTGTTCTTTTGGGCTGTGGAACGTGATACAGGTATGCACAACCAGATTCATGGATCAGCAGTCTAAGTGAGACATGTATTTGGTCCTACCCAGCATGTTGCATGGTCAGGGGATTTCTTTGAAATTCTGCTGTCTTGTTGCATTTTAGATGTATCTTCTACTCATTTGGAAGACAGATACATGCCTAAATTGCTTTCCCAGTACCCAAAACCTCAGCGAGGGAATTTGACCTTGTTATCTGTTCCCGGCAAGAGTCTTCTTAGTATTCTGACCAATAAATTACAGTGGAATTGGTTCTCTCTTCTAATATCAACTCATTGAAGAGCTCAATCCAGAGCCCACTCATGTTACTCTAAATATTTGTAGTTGGTTTTATTGCAGAACTGTATTTGATACTTCTGAAAGCATAAATTACTTAATCTTTTCAAACTTCAGCTCATTTTACAAAACTTCAAGTGTGACTTCATCTGACTGCAGTAGAGATGTATTTTTCTGTTCTTGCTGGCATCAGGCAGAATTTTCTTCCTTTCAGTGGAGCTGAGGCCATGATAAGGTTAGAAAAAGCAACTGGGTCCTACAAAATCTTGAAGTACCTACCAGTATCTTCCTTCAGACCATCAAAATTATTGCTGGTATGAGGAAAATGAAAAGGTTTGGTTCTGCTTGCTCACTAGAGCACTGCTCCAAAATCCAGTGAGGTCTCTGAGATAACCTGTAAGGTTTGACTGAAACGTAGGTTAAACCCCAAAGCAGGAGAGATTGTGATGAGATGTTGCAGAAATACAATGTGGGACACTCAGTGTACATCCAGTGAAGCTCCATCAAACTCTGAAGCCTCAACTTCTGCCACTTAAATGAGGGAGTTTCCTTGACCAGTCATCCAGTCTGGTTTTCCTGTTTGCTACGAAGATTCATCCTCAGATTTACTGTAATGTTACAAAAAAGAAATCTTTTACAAAATAACACTCTGCTCTGGAAATGCTAAGTCATTAAAGGTAGCATTATTTTGTAATTCACTTTCCATTTGGCTCCAAGTTGCAGAGGTTCCCTTCTTCTTATAAATCCAGTTCAAGACCAGAAAGAACTGAGAAGTCATTTCCTTTTGTGCTTATCAAATGACAAGGATGAACAGCTACAAAAAATGTTAACAAATCCCAGCTGGTTTGCATTATTGCACTCCTGCTAAGCGGATGTGGTGAGAGCACAAGTCCTCGTTTCTGCCATATATTTGTCAGAACTTAGGCAGAGATTCTTTCTAAATGCTGATCTGATACAGGAGTTTAGAAGTAGTTTTTGGTGCAGTTTCTTAAAACAAGAATCCAAGTGCAGTAAACAGAACAGTTTTGAAAAATACTGCTTGGTTTTAGTTTGCTGGAATTAATCCTGATTTGCATGAGTCAGATGAGACATTATTGGGAGATCAAGGGTATAATGTTCAGTTTAGTTTAAAGTTTGCCAGGGACTAAGGATAAGTCATAACTAAAAGGTTAGATTAATTTTTCTTAACTGGAATTTTTCTAGGGTTTAGTTTAACAAGTGTAATTTGTTTAAGAGGTCAGAACAATACAAAGGAAGTGACACTCTAATGAGAAAGCTGTCCTGAATTTGACACCAAATAGTGACTACTACTCATTTAATAGGAATTAAGAAAACTCATTTTAGGAAGGTGATGTTTACTCTTGCTCTGATCATTTTGTATTAACTTACTAGGTACATCTCTTGGCATTACTTTTTTGTTTTTAAACAAAAAAGTTTACTTTTTCTTACTTACTTACAGAAACTTGTGTCAGCAATGTATACACGATTTGTGTGCCACTTAGACTGTGGATAAGAGATACTCCCAAAGGAAAGCAGGGGTAGAGAAAAAAGCCAAAATGCAAATTCATTTCAACATTTATATTCTAGCAGAAAAGTTTGTTCTTCATCTTATCTAATGAACTATTACCCTTTAGATATTTTATTCCACTAGAATGCTGTTTTCCAGTGAAAATGTTTTATTCCAGGGCTGGACTTCACCCAATACATGTCAGCTCTCTGCAGTAGTTACTATTTACAGTTCACAGCATTTTATTCAAACAACTGAACACTGTATTTGTATTGCCTTATGGTACCACCTCTAAATTTTTTCCTCATAACAGGACACTGTCTCATTTTCCCTGTGGATGGTTTTTTTTTTTTTTTCTGTGTAGGACAAGAAGCCTCCTAATCCACCAGCTTTTATCTTCATGATTGATGTTTCATACAGAAACATAAAGAGTGGCCTAGTGAAACTCATATGTGATGAACTGAAGACTCTGCTAGATAAACTTCCAAGGTAAAGAGACATTTGTGTGCTTGGCTTAACTCACTACACTGCACTTCTCATGCAGCTTTGCATGTTGAAAGGCTATGGAAAATGTCAGAATTTCCAGTACAGGAGTTTTTTGAGTGATAGTGACCAAATGTTCGTTTTTAACACTGCTGGCAATTCTTACATTTGGGTGTCTGGGTTTACTGTAAGAACAGAAAGAATCTGCCATGCTACTGCACATGGAGCTTGCATTCTTTTCCTTTCTTGCAGTGAACTCTAGTGGTGTCACAGCTTACATTTGGGTGTCTGGGTTTACTGTAAGAACAGAAAGAATCTGCCATGCTACTGCACATGGAGCTTGCATTCTTTTCCTTTCTTGCAGTGAACTCTAGTGGTGTGACCAGCTCAGTCACAGCTCATAGCTTCCACTTCACTTGCTGCCGTTGTGTTCACTGCAGTCCTCCTTTTCTCACTGAATTAAACAGGGAAATACCTAAACCAGAATACTCAGGAGCAGCCAGTCTCTCTAAAGCCATAGTGCTTTGTATCTTTAGCTCTTACTGTTAATTAGCACAACTTTTAAAGCTTCTTGCTGCGCTGTGATACGTCTCTGTCCTGGTTTGTAACTGAGAGAACAGGTCTTGGTGGGCAACAATCATTTTCTGAAATGGAGCACATGTGCTTTGTGAGCATGAAACACACAGCAGTAGTGTAACTACTGGTCAATATTAATGTATTGTTTTAGTGTATTAGTGTAGTTTTCAACAGAGTTTAAATAACACAGACACGTAAGGAAATGAGAGCAGTGAAAGACTGAAAAATGAAGTAGACAAGATGTTTCTTTCCTGCATGTAAAACTGCATATATAAAAGTATATTAAAAAAAAAAAAATCCAAAAAGAAAATGCTTTCTAAATAACAGTGCTTGCAGAGGGAGAACAGACCTAAGAAATGGAGAGAGCAGTGTGAGGAAGGGTGGGAGATGACATCCCTGGGACAATCTGGGATATGTTAAATACCTTTTTTCTTACGGCCTTCTGGGATCCCTGTGCCAGAAAGAAATTCCAGTCCAAGGTGGGGGTTAATTTATCAGATGCCCATGTAAGGCCATCTCTCAAGTAGTTTCTCACTGAAGATTACACTGGAGACAAGTGTTTGATATTATCCTGAACGTATCTCAGAGTTTTCCATCAGGATTGGTCATGACTCTGAAGAAAATAAGAGGCATGAGTGGAGTAACAAAAAGCATTTGGCAGTTTGGAAATTTGAATAGGGCAAGTAGAGGAGGAATGTAAGCAAGTGTATCCATATCACAAGAGAGACATACTCATCCTTCTCACCAGCACTCAGTGAGATTTCTTGTGAAATAAAAGATGACAAACTTAAGGCATTCCACCAAAATCTGTGGTGAAAATTCTACTGTGTTGCTTGGACACAGAGGTCACTTGTTTGTTCATTTTCTTGCTGCACAAAGACACCTGCAGAAATATTCTGCTGTTCCCACACAAGGGAAAAGCCCTCTGCAGGGAATTCACCCTGAGCTTGTATCTTTGAGAGGAGGGACTTGGGGTGCTAAAGAAATCTGTGCAGAAGAAGAATTGCTAAAATTTTAGAGGAGATGTTTTCAAACCTATGTTCCAAACAAGGACCCCCTCCCTGACTGTATTTTGAAAAATACTGAGAAATGTGTTTGTAGAAATGTGGTTATGAGTTCAAAAAATCAGAGTAATGAGTTAAGCAATTACAATTTTTAGGTACATTAATTAAAAATAAAAACCAGAAAGTATTTGAATGCATTTCTGTGCATAAGAGCCAGGTTTCTCCTTGTGAGTCTTCAAAAATAACTAGATAGTGTGTGAGCTACAGAGAACAATTGGCTGCTTAAAGCTAATTTTTAAAACAATAGCAGAACTTGGTTGAAGTGGGGAAGTGCAGACTGACACTGGTAAGAGCAGTATCTGGAATAAAGGTCCCAAATTCCTGGTGTGTAAGACCTTTGGGACTGGGATGATTTGAATGCTCCTCTTTGAAGGAACAAAGTGCTGCATGTATAAAAATTGAATAGCACTTGGTCCTCATCAAGCTCTATAACTAATTGTGCTGTTCTCTCTTTCCCAATGTTATGATGTCAATGTGGTTTATTCTTCATCTTTTGGATTTTTGACTGTTTGAATGGGATGCCCCATTAATAGGGTTGTTGTAACTTTGTAACTTTTTTTAAAAAAGTAAACAATCGAGCAGTTGATTTTATCTGGGTGTTTAAATTTGACCTAAGGCAAAGATTGAGGCCATTACAACTGCTTGGTTGTTGTTTGCTTTGTTGTTCCCAGCGCAGATAATGATCAGAGAGCAGCCTTGCACGTCAAAGAAATGCCTTTATTGCAAGGTCAGGATTTCAGAATTGCAACCAGTTGGGTTTTGTTTTTCTTACAGAGAAGAGCAAGAAGAATCCTCAGCAATTCGAGTTGGTTTTGTCACTTATAACAAGGTCCTTCACTTCTTCAATGTAAAAAGCAGCTTAGCTCAGCCTCAGATGATGGTGGTCACGGATGTGGCTGAAGTTTTTGTTCCTCTGCTGGATGGTTTCCTTGTTGACTTTGAGGAATCCCGATCAGTTGTTACCAAGTAAAGTACAATTATACTTCATGAGAGTAAGATGCGAATGCTTACGATTTTCAGTCAGTTGGGTTTTGGGGCATACAGGTATCTATTAAAATACTTGAGAAGCCAGCAGATGCTTCAAGCCCTGTGTTTCCTCCTCTGAGGCAAAGAAAAAGCAATAGCCACAGCCTTCCAGTGCCAAACTGGAAAGTTTATGTAGGTCAGGTGCAAACCACCTGGCAGCTGTGCTGCCTCACAACTGGTGAGGCTCTAAGGCACGTTGCGTTTCCTCTCCTGCAATGCACATGGTGTGCACTTGGATATGATCTTAGGACTCTGAAGTCCTTACAGCACACCAGAACTACTTCATGGCTAACTGGTTTTTTATTTATTGCATGTTCCTTGAGGTTACAAGCTTTGAAGCAATGCATCTCATAGAATTAAAAAAATGCATGTTTTCTTTGATTCTGGCTGGGATCCTAAGAAATGGAGCAAGGAAAATTTGTATTTATTTTTTTTTTCACTATAAATTTTCATGATAAACATCTTCCTGTGTGAAGACTTGGTATGTTACTTGGTATGTTGGTATGTTAGGTGTATTTGGGGGTTACCCTTAACTGACTAGCTGAGACATTGATCCTTTCTCTTTCATAGCTTGTTGGACCAGATTCCAGAGCTGTTTGCAGACACTAACGAGAGTGAGACCATCTTTGCTCCCGTTATCCAGGCTGGCATGGAGGCACTAAAGGTTAGAACATTCTCTGTCAGAGAAGCAGCTTGAAATCAGGTTTGCTAAAAGCCATTCCCATCACACTGGGAAATTAGGGGAAAAGAGGTCGTTGATTGTTTCCAGCACTAATGTTCCCTTGTTCTAACAGGACCTTCCAACCGCCATAGTCAGAATAAGAACTGACAAACATAACATCTGTTCCCAGATGTTCTTATTGAGGGAAAACAGTCCCCAGAGTCTGTTCCATGTAGGAGGGACATTTAGGAGAAGAAGAGGAGCAGGAGTCAGTTTCTTGTTCAGCATTTAAGAGAAATAACTCTATGTTTATTTACCTCAGCAGAACAAATCAGTACTCTTGTGTTTGAACAGATAAGCAGTCCTTGCATGTGTGAAGAGCAGGAAAGTCAGAATAATAATAATAGCATCAGACTTTGCTCTGGTTATTCTCTTCCTTGTATAAAACAGAATATTTATAACTGTCTGTGACCGAATCAGGCCGGGGCTGGAGGCTTTCTTTTTAACTGACAAGCTCCCCCAGCTTGGATACAGCTGGCAGGAAATCCACAGGCCAAGGTGCTGCCCAGTTGATTTCTGTATGTCTGGGACATCCCCTGAAGTGCTGACATTCCCATGGAGCGCTGAAAATTAAATGCACACCACCCTGGTTCACCACAGGATTTGTAGGGGCAGAGCACAGCCAGTGGTGCTTTAATATGGTTGATTTATCTGTGAGCTTTGTATGAGTAAAGCATGAACTTTGAGTACATGAATTTGTCAAAACAAAACCAAAACATTTCTCAAATCTGTTATGTATATATTGATTTAATGCCTGCTTTCTTGTTATTTATTCATACTACCAGCAGGTATGTGTGCAAAGCACATCTGAATGCTTTTTCTTAATACTTCTACAATGCAAATTTAAAGGCCATAATTGTAAATTTCCTTTGATGATGGCTATAAAAGAAAGCAGCTCTTAATTTAACTTTTAGTTTGGCTCAGTATTTTGAAGTTATAATTTCTAAGGATTTTCACTCTGAATTATTCATCTGCAAATACCTTTGCTCAAGAAAACAGTTCTTTTCTAAAAAGAATAAATGGATAGTGTGAAAAATATGTATATTTAGAAATTTTTTCAAACCAGTTTCACTAATTCCTAATAGATATCAGGACAAACAGTATTGGGAAGTCTTTTGTCCTTCAGCAGAAGGCTTCTTCAAAGGAACTGGATAAACTGGCATTGGTGATCAAAAGTAACTGTTCTTGAAATATCAGGGGTGAAATTTCAGCCATTTTAAAGGTCAGGTGCTGCCTCCAGTTGTGTTTCTGCCAGAGCAGAGACTTCTGGTGTTCCCAGAAAGCCACAGGGTGGAATGTTTTGTCAAGGTGGTGATTTCTGATTTGTGTCTGCATCCTGCAGTGTAGATTTCAGTGTGGAATCTGCAGCAGGGATGGAATTGTCACCCATTTATAAAAAGGCATGGAACACCGGTGTGCCTGAGCTGAATTCTTCTGATAAACTGCATTTCCTTTGAATTTGATGCAGTTTGAGTATTTATATTTTGATGCCTGTTGCATAATGCCTGTATCCAGTGGGAAGTCTCCAAGAGAGGGGCTCTCCTCCTGCCTCAGGAGAAGGGGCTGTTGGAACGCCTCGGCCAGCGAAGCTGTGCTGGACTGCACTGACAGGAAAGCCCCCGTTGGTTTGGGGGCTCATTGCGCCGGGTGCTGAGGGTGGGAATGAGTTCTTGAGCTGTGAGGAGCCTGCAGAAAGTGTCCTCTGCTCTCTGAGCCCCAGTGAGTGAATATGGGCCTGTTAACCCTGCAGTAAGAACTGTGCCAAGGTTTATTCCAACGCGGTGTCTTTGGAACAGGCTGCAGAATGTGCTGGGAAATTGTTCCTCTTCCACTCTTCTCTGCCAACTGCGGAAGCACCAGGGAAGCTGAAAAACAGAGATGACAAGAAACTGCTCAACACAGATAAGGAAAAGGTATTTTCTGCTCTGAGCTACGAGGGGACTGCTGGTACATGGCATTTGTCTAATAGGACACTGATCTTCTTTCATGTATTTTCTTTAATGCAGAAGTGTTTGGTTATACGATGTCTCTGTAGTGATGGGTTCTCCAAGAACATACTGAGGTGTTCCCTGTATCCATGGGCAGGGCAAGCATGTTTTTGATGATAGCCATGCCTCACTGCAAACTTCCACTTCATCCTTTTGTCTTCATCTGGTCCTCTGAATTGTGATTAATATCTAATATGATGGCATTTGTATTTTTTATTCCTGTGCAGACCCTCTTCCAGCCACAAGGAAATTATGAGGCCTTAGCCAAGGATTGTGTGGCTAATGGCTGCTGTGTGAATTTATTCCTCTTCCCAACTCAGTACGTGGATGTAGCCTCCATGGGCCTTGTCACAATGTACACTGGTGGAACACTATACAAGTACAACAATTTCCAGGTAAGTGGTGTGGGTTTCCTGCCTTTCAGAGAATAACAGCTGAGGGGTTGCTGTTGTTTTTCATCTCATTTCAATGTGTGCTTGGACATTTAACTTAAAACCAGAGTGAGTCTGGAAAACCTGGTTATCAGTTCCAGGGGGTAAAATTCAAACTTAACAATGGCAAATCAGGCTCAAGTTTGGATCTTGAAGCAGTAATAAGCTGGTTGGTATCCTAAAATTTTGCTGAAAGCTTTAAGTGTAGGAATGTCCAGTTAATGTCCAGGCCTGGTGATGAGCTGTGGACACTTGCATGTACCTGATTCTGATACCAACAATCCACATTTGAAATCCTTTTTAAAGGACTTAAGAGCTGTGTGCAGATTTGCTGAGATGAGATGGGGGATCATGGGAGGGGATGTTGGGTCACTGCTGTGCTGCTGCCCTTCGGTGTTGAACCTCTGAACCCTCTGCTTTGTGTTTGCAGCTCGATGCTGACAGCCCCCAGTTCTTAAGTGACCTCAGGAAGGACATCCAAAAAAAGATGGGATTTGATGCAACAATGAGGGTTCGGACAAGTACAGGTAAGAGGAACCCTGAGAATGAATTTTAAATAATGTAGTGCTGTGCAAATCACTTGTAAGATCAGGCTGGTTTCATTTCATTATGTACCTCTTGAAAATTAATTGAACAGAATGATAAAATCTATGTCTGTGTGTGAATATATTGTCATTCATATACATACACACACACATACTTCCTGTATATGCCTTCTTAATAACTTTTTTTCAAGTCTGGGAAAGGCTTCTGCTCATTCTGCACACAGCATGCACTACAAGGAAGTTGTATAAAAAGGTGTTGCTTCTGGACACTGACCTGTGCCTTCATTTCTGTACTCAAATGACATTCCTATGTCTATCCAGCTTCTTTCATTCATTCTTAGCTCAAATGCAAGTCTTAGAGAAAGGGACACACCCAGAGAGGCCAAGCCAGCAGTGCAGAAGCTCTGGGTGTCCAAGTCACAGCTTTTCCCTTTCTCCAGCTCTCACAAATGCCCTCAGCAAGGACAGTTGTTGGGACTCCTGAGCCTGTAAAGCCCTGAGGGAAAATGGCTCCTGCTTCAGTAAGTGATGTCAATTTAATTTGCCATTTTTAACTGAAATGCTCTGTTTTAATCTGTCTGCAGGCTTCAGGGCTACAGACTTCTTTGGGGCCATTTACATGAACAACACCACGGATGTGGAGATGGCAGCGGTTGACTGTGACAAAGCAGTGACAGTGGAGTTCAAACATGATGACAAACTGAATGAAGACACTGGGGCCTTAATTCAGGTAAAAAAAAACCTAATTCACGTCTACAGTAAAATGGTGAGTGTGACCTAATGCAGCCATAGCAGAGAAGTGATGGGGTAGGAGTGATGGGAACAAGGCACAACTTGCGGACTCTTGTGCCGTAACACCACTGGTAAAAAGTGTGTTCTATTCAGGGGTTCCCAGATCCTTTCTAAACACTCACTGAAACCTCATCAGCTGTTCTTTTTTATTATTTCACTGTAAGTAAGTTTATGTGGAGTAAGAGATTTATTGCTACTTATATGGCAATTGTTATTGCTGTGGCATTCCTTGTGACCTCTCTATTCAAGAGCAGCTCTCCATTGCTCACTTCCCCCTCTATAGACTGTAGGAGTTTTTATGATGTTAATATGAATAACTTATTCTATAATGTCTGAGAGGTGTCCCCAAGACCCACAGGTGTGCTGGTGCTACAGCTGCCAGCAGCACTGCCAGGCTGCACTGGCTGCAGAAGGCGTCACCTGTCCTTTGTGCACAGAGAAGGTGGCTCCAGTGGTGACACTTTGTGCCTCTGTTGCAGTGTGCTGTCCTGTACACATCGCTGAGCGGGCAGAGGCGAATCCGCATACACAACATAGGTTTGAATTGCAGCTCCCAGTTAGCCGATGTCTACAGGACTTGTGAGACTGATGCACTTATCAACTTCTTTGCTAAGTCAGGTACAGTTGCAGCTGACCAGTTTTGCTTCCTTTTTTACTTTGGCATGGATGAAGTGGAAGGAAGAGGGGCTGAAGTAATTACCTAGTGGAAAATCATATTTTATAACTTACTGTTCCACACCTGATCAATTCTTGAAGTATTATGAAATTGAGAAGACAAATAATAATTACCTATTTCAGACAAACTGCCATAAAATAAATACTTGTGTGTAGTGTAAGTAATGCATGGAACTGGCCAGGCACAGTAATGGACATTCTACTGCAGTGTTGGGGGTTTGGTGGGGTTTTTGGATGTCTGTAGAACAGCCTGAAAAATCAACCTCAGCCCTCAGGTCTGTAAAATCAGAAACCAGCAGCAGACAAAGATACTTTGAGTGTCTTTTTTAACACACACTTTTATTCTGTGCTTGTAGCTTTTAAAGCCATTCTGAGCCAGCCCCTGAAGACAGTCAGGGACATCCTGGTGAATCAGACTGCTCACATGCTGGCCTGCTACAAGAAGAACTGTGCCAGCCCAGCAGCTGTCAGCCAGGTAAAAACCCACACCCAATTCTACCCACCCTGGCTTTGCCACAAGTGCACAACCACCCTACAACATCAGCAGAGCCAGAAAGCAAAACTTCAGGACAGACTTGTCCTTTTCTTTCAAATGCAACTGATGACAGGTGGGATTCGGTGGTGGCACTTAGAGCACACAGAAACTGTTGTTCTGGAACAAAAGGCAATGGCATTGATGGAACTGATGCCTGTACTCACACAAAGGAGCTCAGACAGCCCTCTTCTTCCTGCTGGAATTATGCACTGACTCACAAAGTTTTCATTCTTAATTGTTATGTTGTTATAGATGGTTGTAGTATTCGAAATTTTGACTAAGCAGAGTGACTGATTTGTTTCCATTTAATTTATTCAGTCATATCTTAGTGATTTAACTCAAAGAAGGACTAGAGCTTTTCCATCCCAGAGGTGCTGCCAGTAACCACAAGCCTGGGCAGTGAATTGTTCATTGTTTGTGAGGACCAAATAATGTCAAACAAAACCAGAGCTACTTATTGTGGACCACTATTTCTCTCCTTAATTCTTCAGAGAGTGCCCCTAAGATTAACAGGGCTACAGGGAGATGACAGCAGCCAAGACAGTGAATACAGCTTAATAGGGCAAATAGTTTCTATTGGATTTGTACTAAATGTGTTGTTTTCTCAGCTGATCCTGCCAGACACGATGAAGGTGCTGCCTGTGTACATGAACTGCCTGTTGAAGAGCTGTGTGCTGGCCAGCAGGCCCGAAATCCCAACCGATGAGAGAGCTTTCCACCGCCAGCTGATCATGGCCATGGGGGTGGCCGACACACAGCTCTTCTTTTACCCCCTGCTGCTGCCAATTGTGAGTCGATTAAAGTGGATTTGTCACTTTAATTTCTAACCCCTCTTACCTGAAAAGGAGTCACTAAAATGTGCCAAACCTTTCAGTAGTTACAATTCCACAGCACTTGTGTCTTTTTCCCCCACAGCACAGCCTGGATCTGAAGAGTGACGCTGTCCCAGCTGCCATCCGCTGCTCCGAGGAGCGCCTCTCCGAGGGAGGGGCTTTCCTGCTGGCCAACGGGCTGAGAATGTTCCTGTGGCTGGGAGCCAGCGTGTC
The DNA here is from genome assembly GCF_971803275.1 of Cyanistes caeruleus. Lineage (NCBI taxonomy): Eukaryota > Metazoa > Chordata > Aves > Passeriformes > Paridae > Cyanistes > Cyanistes caeruleus. The sequence goes on from NC_141705.1 coordinate 79,384,055, forward strand.
CCCAGAGCTCATCCAGGGGCTTTTCAACGTGCCGTCCTTCGCACACATCAGCACCGAGGCCGTGAGTAAATGCAGACTAAGAATTGAGGATTAGCAAGACCAGATGCTAATCAGAGAAACAAGTGAGGTCTTTGTTCATCCTTCAGCCTTAAAAGGAAGGACAGGTGACCAGCAGAAGGTGTTAAGACACCAGAATTGCTTTAAGTTACATAAAACTTAACACTCACACTCTGAACACTGAGAGGACAGAAGATTTCAAAACTTTTTAATCTCCCTAAGCTTCATTGCAGATATTAAAGTCCTTTCCACTGTGTATTACTAAAATCAGAACAAAACACTTTGCAATGGTTAAGTTTTCCTGACAATGCATTTTCATATAGTAATTATTTTAAACTGAAAAATGAGTCCTCAAGACGAGACCTTTTAGTGAAAGAGATGCAGTTTCCTGGTTTAGTATGAAATCCCCAGTACCTTATAACGTAACTATCAGAGGCTAGTCTTGGTTAGAGATGTGACTGGACTATAACAACCTGATTTCCTTCTGACAGACATCCCTGCCTGACCTGGACAATCCGTTTTCTAAGAAACTGAAGCATATTCTGGCGCAAATCCAGAGCCAAAAGCCCCACACTATGAAGGTAACTGCTTTTTTCCTCAACTTGTTTCTCATACTTGCTCAAAAGAACACTCCAGGCTTTGCCAAAACTTATCAGTGGCTGTAAAAGGTTTTTTAGGTATTGGGAGTGTTCCTGCACGTGGGTGAGTTCCAGCATGATTTGTAGGCACAGGCATCTCAAATGTGCTTAATTGCCAATCAAAACTGATTTTCAAAGGTAGTCAAGTTTGAAAAGGAACCATTTTATTCTGCACTCCTCAATTCGTGTTAGTCTCTCCATCTTCTGCAGTGTGGAGATTTATTAGCTTTGGGGGTTTTCCCCACCTCAAGAGCATCCACTAAGAGCCATAGAAAAACAGTGCTGCCATCTAGTCTGGCTGCATGCTAAAACTATCTGTCTGTATCTCTTATCTTCCCAGCTGATGGTAGTGAAGCAGCGGGAGCAGCCAGAGATGCTTTTCCGCCAGTTCCTGGTAGAAGACAAGAGTATTTACGGAGGAGCCTCGTACGTGGATTTCCTCGTGTGCATTCACAAAGAGATCAGCCAGCTGCTCAGCTAAGGCAGCTCAAGTAAAATGTTCAGTTCCTTTTTGCCTTTGCAGGAGGGACAGTTTTTGGTGCCTGAAGGCTGGCCCACAGCTCCACCAGACCCAGGCCTTCTGCTGTGCTTTACTGACCCTTTTCTGTGCTCTTTTTGTACAGTTATGTTTGATCCCATCTCTCCCTGAGTATTTTGCTTACTTCTTAAGCTGTAGAATAGGAAGTTCTGCACTCAGGTATTAATTAATCTTCTGGGAGTCCTGACTCTTTCTCTACGTGAATTACCAGATTCCAGACTGTCAATGCTTAAGAGCATATATGGTATACATTTCTTAAAAGACACTTTAGAAAACTCTCAGTTATTCCTTTTATTAGTCATAAGTTGTACCAGAGCTGGGAAAGATGATCAGAATCTCTACAGAGGAGGAAAAGAGACAAAAAACTTCTTTCTCTAAGTGAGGACATGGAGTTGAATCAGATTGGCAGTAAACATGCAGCTCAGTTTGAAGGATTTCAAAGTCCTTCCTGTGAAGTAAATATCTGTAAAGTAAATCTTTCTTTTCCTGGAAGGGACAAGTGTTGCTATCTACAGAAGCAGAGCTCTAGGGACCCTTCCACAGCCAGGGCTATCCAGGAGACAGAAATGCCTCAGTTTTGTAACTGGACTTGAGTAAGTGTACCAACAACAGGGATCACAGGAAGAACAGTAATCAAATAATCCTTTTGCCACATTTGGCAGATCACGCTATTATGGTACAATTCTGTCCGCTTGGGGGCAGCAATTAGCTTAGCATACTATTTAATTACATTTTCAAAATTGCACAGGTTAGGCTTTATTTAGACCATTTGCTAACTGGAATATTCCCAACGCAGCTCAGAAAAACCTGTCCCTCAAAATTTCAGTGGCAGATCGACTGTGAGACAGTTGACACATTAACCAAAGGTTATTTGTGGTGCTACAAAGCCTCTTGTTTAATACCAGGTCTATTACAGTGACCTCCTCTCCCATGACTGGTTTAATCAGTGGTCACTGCTCTGTAAAGCAAGCCTTTGCTAATACCAATATTGAAGGTAGAATTTGGAAAGCCAGAGCCTTTGGAACAGCTGTTTACCTCATACTTCATCAGTCTCTCTTTAGGACCAATGCCTCTGAACATGAGGTTTGAATTTGCCAAACTTAAAAAGCTATTACTTAAAAAATATAGTGATTCAAAGAAAGCCAAAAACACTCAAAAGTAAGGTTGAGCCTCAGTAAAGAAAAAAGTGCCTTTAAGCATGTTAGTGTTGCTACTTACATTATTTAATATCCACAATAAGCAGTCAAAATGCATAGATTTTTGGTTTGACGGCTTATCTATACAGTCTTATTGTTGTCGTTGACCAAAAGCTCTTGAAAAAAGTGGCTGTATTACAAAAGGGTCCTTGGCCTGGGTTCAGCTGCCAAGACAAGCACTTTTTAGCTGTAGACATTACCCTGTAAAAAGTATTTGTTGCCATTTCATTTGTAAAATGACACCAGCAACATTTGTGTAAAGAAATAAGCGATTATTAAATATAATCTCTGTGTGTGTTTATTCTTTCGCACGTCCCAAGTTCTCCAAGGTTTTATGGCCAATGGCATCCAGCAGTGAGTACACTGTAGGTCACCTTCTCCTACTGTGATTCTCAAGACAGGCAGCTTACATGGCCCCAGCATTTTCAGTGTGTTTCTGCTATTGTCATCACCCTGGCTCTGGTGAGAAGACAGGATCCAAGTGAAGAGGAGCTGTTCAGCACCAAGATGGGGTAAGCCAAAGCTGTTCATACTGGCAGAGCTGCTGCAGCAGAGTTCTGGCCTGACTGGGCAGTGTTAGCTACAGTAAGACATCACAATGGAGAAAACATCAGAGGATGACAGCAGACATGACAGTGACAAGTATCTCACAGCCGTACTGCAAGTGCAGTGCTTGGCTTCACCATAAACTGCAGTATTTAACTCAGATTCACAGTAATTAAGCATTTTTTTCCTCCTTTTTCATTGCTTTTCATTTCATTACATTCATTTGAGTAATTATACTCAAAATTAGTTTCACAGAACTTGCGCACTGCTTTCTTTTCAGCCTATGAGAATGACCCTGTTATGAAAAGGATTAGTGCAGCTTAAGTTGATGTTGAGCCCGTTAAAGTTGTCATTTCTGTTAAAGCAATAAAGTTGCCACCAACTTCAGTAATTTTGCAAAGAGAAAACACCTTTTCTACTATATACAGAAAGAGTGGGTTCATTTATCTGTCACTTTCAGATTACTCAATTTATCTTTATAAAGCCAAAGGACTTGAAGATTTTTTCAGAGTAATGGGCTTGAAATGTTCATGTATCCTTTAAAGTGCTCTCTGTATATTAAAATGCATAGCAAGGCATAGAAAACCAGCTGAATATTCTAAAATTAATTCCATTACTTAATACCAGTCAACATCTGTGCTCATCTCAAAGCTGCTCATTGATTTGGACCTGAATTCCCCTTCTCAGAGCAAAGCCTTCAGCCCCTATGAACACACACAACAAATTGATGCTGGGGAAGAATCACCCGGAGAGTGTTGACTGCTACCCTGCCCAGCACACCCAGCATTCCAGCCAGCTCCTTGTAAGCAGCGCTGTCAGAGTGCACAGAATTCTCCAGCTGGTGGCTGATTTACACCCAGTGACCTGCTCCTGCCCAGGGTCTTCAGTTCCCTCTGAAGCCAAATGCTGAGACATCCTGAGTACCTTGTCAGTGCAGGTGTTGAATCCTTCACTGAGTTCTCAGGGGGCAAGACAGTGCAATGACTCCAAGCCTCCTCCAGAATGGAAAGACAGGACAGGCACCCCAAATCAGCCTGGAGGCATTGTGCATTTAATAAAAGTGGAAAGGAAGAAACTTAACAGGCTTTTTTCTCTTCCAAGAGAGCATGCTCAAATGAAGTCTTCGTTTACTTGTGCTAAGTGAAATAAATATTCATCAGCTCAGTGACTGTGAGCCTTATCCTCCCCTTTCTCTGGAGGTGCAACAAGTGAGAAATTAACTGACAGCCACTAATGGGATTAAAAGCTTTTCATCTCTAGTCACCATTTCTGTGTGGTCCAAATCCCAGTGACCAAGAAAATGGCCTGATGGGGAGTGTGGTCAGTTGCTCACTAACAACATGGACATCCCACTTTGCTGGCAAAGGTTCCCCATCCAGACACCTCTAATCTGACTTAACCTTGTTTCAGGGCCATAAAAAGAGCTGGTTCTGCAATTTGAGGGGCTGGGTGGCTCTGAGGCCTGACGGGCGCTGCTGAGGGCTCACCCCAGTAGGCAGAAGTGGATCTGTGATGCTGCTCATTATCTCGTGTTTTCCACCAAAAACTTGCTGGTCTCGATGGAGCAAGTTTCAAAAACTCCATCCTATTTCAGTGCTGCTTGCTGGAAGCTTGGGTTCCGAGGCGGTGGGAGCTGGTGTGACTGGGAAGAATTGAAACCCTCGGGCCGGGTCAGAGCCGCCTCAGCCGTGAGGGCAGAAGCGCCTCCGGTGTCGGCATGAAAATGGATCCGCCTGCGGGAGCTGCCGTCCCTGGCAGCGCTGCTCCCAGGCTGCTCCCTGGAAAACCTCATTGCTGTGGGGCTGGGGGTCCCAGGCTTCTGTGAAAACCTCGGCTGCTCCCAGGCTGCTCCCTGGAAAACCTCATTGCTGTGGGGCTGGGGGTCCCAGGCTTCTGTGAAAACCTCGGCTGCTCCTTAAACCATGAGTGAGGCCGACTGGCGCCGCCTCAGGATTGCCGCCATTGCCGCAGCCTCGTCAGCTGCGGGACGTGTTACAGTCCGGCTCCAGAGCAGAAATTTCCTCGTGGAGTGTGGAGAAAAAACATGTATAGTTGAGTTTATAGTTCAAGAAGAGGTAAAACTACCCTTAAAGAAGTCATTAAATGTGAATTGACTCAGTGCTTTCTGCCTGAATCATCAGCAAGCATTAAACAGACACAATGTGTGTGTGAGGGGGAAGGTGAGAGTCCCGGCCAAGGACTGTTCCTGAAATGCCATGGACTTTGTAGGTTTTGTTATTTTATTTATATTTGTCACTGAAATGTGACTGGGAAACTGATCACAATGCTTTGGATCAAAGTTCTTTGGACAGACACAAGGGGTGAAGGTGCAAAGGACCAATAATGTCCCAGCCCAGGGTTCCTCATCCTCATCCTCTGCCTCCTGCTGGAGCTGGGCCTGTGACAGCATGACCGGGTATGTGCTACGTTTTTAAAGATATTTTTAGAGCTGTTAGTTATAGATGGGCAACAGCTGAGAAAAGAAGCAATTGTAAAAATGCACAAACTTCAAAAGCTTGTTGGAATTTTTCTGGTTTGTAATAATTCTGATGGCTTTGTGTGATCTATATGATGACTATTTTGCAGTAGGAAAAAAGCTCTTTTGAAAGTTTCAGTATTATTATTGTAATTCTCCTATTTGGTATGTGGGGGTTTGAGGGGAGCTGAAGCTGATGGTAACTTGTGAACTTCAGATCCTGGGTAGCTAGAAAATATCTCAGGCTTTAATTACCAAATTGTCTCCCAGCCCTAAATCTGCAATAAACAGCCAATATAAACTACAATTTAAGAGAGCCAGACTAAGAAATAGCATTCTCTTGTTGAAAATATCAAGAGATCTTTTTATTTTTCCAGAACTGACGTTAATCTTTAAACCAACTGTTTCCAGATAACATTTAGATTTTTAAGAAGGGAAATTTTAAATTAAGCTTTATTGTGTAAATTCTTGTTCTGCCTTTAGTATGTCAGTGTTTTACAAACAGTGGTGCCTGCTGAGAGCCAGTGGTTGTGAGCCACCATCACTCGTGGCAAGGCTGAGAATCACAGGCTGGAAAAAGAGGTCATTCACTTATGAAAATGGAATTGGTATTTGGGTGTTGTTCTGAGAACATGACAAGAAGGTAGAAAAAAGGAGAGATAATTTTCCCCTAAAGAAATTATACTCACTGAGTGAAATCTTAAATCCTTTGGGATTTAAGGTTATCTACAGTGGGACCTGTAATTAGTGCCAGCTAATAATTGGCAAAAAGAGGTGAACACAGGTAAGGAGTTATTTTTAAGATGAACTGGAAACCTGTCAAAGAATCCAAGTATCAAGGAGGACTTTGAAAAGGAGGAAGGCACCTAATTTGTGACTCTGCACATCTTTTAGGTAAGAAATCCACTGTTTTCAAGTCCTCAGGAACACCTTTGTGGGCTTTTTAATACAATTGAAAGGAAAATAACCAACAAAAGTTCATTATTTTCTTTGCTGCTGCATTTCTTGACTTGGTGTTATATATCTTTATAAAAGAGATCTTTAGAGGTATTCAGCTAAAGTGATGCTTTTCTGTTTATCTGTAAAACTAAAAAATGTGAGCTAGCAGAGCTGGGATTTCTGAGTTACAGAATTCCGGTTTCACTTGTTGATGCAGAGAACTCTGTGGCATTTTCTTAAAATGGAATAAGAATTGTGGAGGTAGTTCTGGATGTTGTTCCAGAGCCATGGGATACAGCCAGGTCTGGAGGTGTCTGCAGGAACCAGGAGCCCCCGAGTTCCTGAGGCGCTGGCCGGGAGCTGCTGGGGGAGCCAGGGAGAAGGGGGAGGGAGGGAGGGAGGAATTCTCAGCGGCGCTGGGAGGATTTCTCGGCCCCTGGAGGAGGTGGGAAGGTGTTCCTAAAGCTGAGGGAGGACGGAGGGCCCTGGGCAGATGCGCTGAGCTGGCACAGCAGAGGCAGGGAAGAACATTCCTGGTTATTGTGGGAATGCCTTTGCCCTGTTCCACTCAGGAACAGCGAGAGCTGCTCCTTCCCACCATCCCGGCCGAGCTTTTCCATTCCGACTCCAGGCCTTAGGCCGGGGGTGGTGCCTTGGAAAGCTCCCTGGAGCCGCTCTGGGGCGATTCCAAGCTGTTCCTCGCTTCTGCCGCTCCCGCTGAGCCCGCCGTGTCCCAGAGGGAGCTCCGTGAGCCTCTCCCGTGTGGCTCCAGCGGCTTCCTCCCCTGTCTGTGCCGTGCCCGTGTCTCTCCTGCCCTTCAGAGGGAGGGAAACGCGGCCGGCGGGCTCTGCTGTTCGCCCAGGGGCTTTGCCAAGGGGCCAGCGATGGCCAGAGCGCCTCTCTGGGGTGTCGGGCTGCAGAGCGCAGTGCCGCTGCTGCCAGGCTGCCATTTGGGATCCTGTACCTGCTGGTAAAGCTTTCCTGCTGCTGCTCCACACCTCATCCTCGGCTCTTGGCCACCCCTTCCCTGGAATCAGCCTCTCAGGTCTGGCCGTGTAGCTGCGTTTGGGGGCTCTCCTTAGGCCGGCTGTGCTGACCTGAGCTGTGTCACATAACCCCACCACCAGGAGTGCTTCAGCTTTTGGGGTGATCGAGACAGAGCTGGGCCGGGAGCAGCTGCACAGCCATTATCGGACAGCTCTCAGTCCACATCCTCTTGTCTCTGTGTGCTGGGCACAGACTGGGGCAGCCTCTCCCCTCCTAAGTGGGACAGGAGCTGTGGAAGGTGGCATTGAACGCGGGAAGGAAATGAAGTGCTCCTGTCACATGGGAGACTTTCATACAGGCTGAGAGATAAATATAAAACAAAACATAATTAAGTAGGAGCAGGCGCTTGGAAGCGTATCAGCATTTTCATGTTTACTTAGACTCATGCCTAATTAGTTTGGTTGCTGTAAACTTCTCTTGAGGGAGTAAATTATTGAAAGAAATCCCTTCTCAAATATTGTATTTGGTTATCAGATTTAAAAAAAATTTCAATGGTACATTCTCATGTAAAGGGTCATCCCAGTTTTTTCCAAGAGGAAACAGTTTTGTAACAAAAAAAAAAAAAAAGAAGCAAAACTCCAAGAAAAAGAGGATGCTTCTGACATTTAAAAGAAGTATTTTAGTGGATGTGGCAGGGCATGGCATGACTGAAGGTGGCGCAGAAAGCTTTGTGTATCTGCTTCTCTCCTGAAGAGAAGCTTTGGAGTTAGACACGTGCTCAGTAAATGTCCTTTTCCACAGCATGTGGAAGTGAGAAGGAGAAAGGCTCCTGAGCACAACTCAGACTTGGGCAGAGAATTTACTGAAATGTTGTGCAGGATTTGAACTGTGTCCTTGCTGATGGAAATTTCATTTGCTGAGACAAGTAAAATTATGACTAGATCAGGATCCATGAGATGTGCTGGAACTGGCATTGCTTATCACAGAAAAATCAACAATTGTATTTAGCAAACAATGTCCCTGTCCAAAGGCTCTATTGCCACACATTTCAGGAACTGTGGGAATTCCAAAACCTTGCTTCTTGCAGCAGGGGATGATCTGTGTAATCAGTGAGAATGCTGTTGTGTGCATGCCAACATGGGGCTCTGAGCAGGTAGGATTTGTAAAGAGACAAAACTTTTATTAAAATACATAGCTGGGAAAAGCACAATCCTATTTGGATCACTAATACATTTCCAGTCTGAAACAGAAATAGAAAGCTTTAATCTTAAAATAGTACTTAAATATTTTAGTTCCTTAGCAGGAGAGAGGAAAGGAACTCACATTTTTCCTTTCTGGTAAAACTATTGTAAAATCTTGGTATGTTTATTTTTATTTGTGCTAGTTTAAAAAAAAATCACTTTTAATATATATATTTTTTAATATTCTATGAAATTCTAACAAAAAGGTGCTTATCAGCAAGCTTTATTGTCCTTGGTTAACAAAGGTCAAGGTCAGTAAATTTTAATTCGTTGTAAGGGAATTTCAGTGATGTCCTTCGGTATTTCAGCTAATGGCATTATGTGCCTGGATTCCTCAGTGTCCTCTCAGAACGCTTCCCCTGCAGTTTAGATACTGAGCATGAAGCTGTCCCTAATTAAAACCCATCGTTGTGGAAAGCTGCTGTTGTGGGAGAGAAAATCTTTCCCTGTAGAAAAGCAGGTGGCCCAAATCTACAGAGAGAACAGAGTTCCTCAAAACTCCTCCTGTGCAACATCAGAGCACAGGCTTTAATGAATGTGATGGAACCCTGGTTACAGGTATTAATGCTGAGGAAATGAACATGGAAACAGTTTAATTCTGATGATTCACTTTATTAGCACACACTTCTCTGTGCAGCCAAGCCTAAAATAAAGCTGTTTTGGAGCTTTTATCCTCCGCTTAGTGAGGGTTCTTTGAACTGCCATTCAGCTCAGCAATGTTCCCAAAACGCCTCAATTCCAATTTCACTTTGTATTTCCACTCACAAGGCTTCACCCACCCTCCACCTGCCATGCATTCTCTGGAGATCCTAAACAATCTACAAAAATTCCATTTTATTGGCCAGGTAATGGTGTTATTTGAGGATTCAGATTGTTTAGGTGCATCCCAAGTAAGATACTGAGCAAGTGCTGGGACTCTGAAATTGAAGTGAGATGAAAGGCCCTTGCTGCTTCTGTTCCAGACTAAAGCTGGAGTTCTGGTGGGTTTTGACTTTCCTGACACTTCTCTGGGTTTACATTGGTACGAGCAGCTCCAATTCAAACACAATTCAGTTTGTTTGTAGGTTTGGGTTTGTTTTTGTGGGTTTGGGGTTTTTTGTTTTTGTTGGTTTGGTTTAGTTGGGGTTTTTTGTGTGTTTTAAACCAAGCCATGAGCAACGTCTGTGTGACCACCACTGAACTCCCACTTGTTTGTTTTTAAGAATATCTGGTAACATTTCTGGGCAGAGAAACTCACAGGGAATTGTTAGTTCCTGCCGATGGTCAGGAAGTTGTGATGCCAATTTGTAATGTGGTTGTGGATACCACATATAAGGCACTGGGAATGGTAATGCAGTTTTAATTCATTATTGAGCTCCTTTTGCAGTGACCCTCCTACAGTTGTTTGTGAGTAATTTGAGATACTTTCTTAAGTTTAAGTAACTTATTTTTCAGGTACTTAAATACTGGGAGGCACTGGCAGGATGACAAGGAAGTGTGTTTTTCAATTCAGAAAAGTGCAGTAAACCAAATTCAAAGAGTATCATGTCTCTAAAAAACATGGCAGTTACTGTTCTCGGGTAGTTCATGATGAATAATCCAGGATAAATTGTGATTTTAAGCCACTTGATGGCATTTTGATTAAAGGCAGTCCTGGCCTGGTTTTGTTGTCTGACAGCAGCTCTGCCAAGGAAGCAGGAGCAGGGACATTTCCAGGGTCAGCGAGGTGGCTGAGGAGGAGAGAAAGGCTCGTACACAGAGCACAGAGAGGGGCTAAAAAGGGAGAGCAGCTCCTCCTTCCCCAATAAATTCTTGTGGACATAAAAGCTGGAAAATTAGAAAGTGATAGCCATGAACTTCTCAGAGGAAGGCGCACATGGTTTTGCCGTGTTTGAAAGACGTGTGGGTGTAACATTCTGGGGGATGAGCTTGGTGGGTTTTTCCTCTTTAAATAAAGATGTGGCATTTGAGTAATGGCAAGTAGGAGGCATCGCTGTGTGCTTCCCGTGGGTGCCAGCTGGTGCCTGTTCCAGGAGAGTGGGAAAGGCGTTTCCTTAGTCTGGCGTTGCAGGCAGTGCTGTGAACTGGGAGCAGCCCGGACTGGCTCGGGCAGGGAGTGGAAGCAGGCGGGGACTGGACCTGCGAAGGGTGGGCGGCCCCTCCCCAGCAGAAACAAAGGGCGAGGGTTCACAGATGCCTCATCCTCTGTGCAAGTGCTTCCTTCCCTGGGAAATGCAAAGTGAAAAGCAGCCCAGGCTGATGCATCTTTGGCACTTAAAAGAGAAAAGTCCTGCACTTCATCCTTGGTGAATGAATAATATCAGCCTGGCAACCCTCTCACTGCAGTGATTTCCCCTTGGTTTGCTCAATCAGCTCCAATCGTGGGAAGTCGGACAGGGCTGCATCAGGCCCTGAATTTACATCCCATAATTTCTCCTGAGAAGGACCAGAGGCAGTTCAGGAGCTCTGGGCACCAGACTGGAGCAGCACCTTCCATCCTCCCCTCTGCTCCTTCCCGAGCCACAGCAGGGCCATTGTCAGTGCTGACAGACAGAGGGACAGGTGCCAAGGTGGGCAAGGGAATGCTGCTTTTCCCCTTCCAGGAGGGAACATTTCCCAGACAGAAACAGGAATTCTCCCCTGCTCCCCAGGGGCTACTGCAGCCTGGAGATGGAATGGCCACGGGCTGTGGCCTGCAGGAACATTCACCACTCTGGGCAGGATTAGTGTTGAGCTGGTCACTGCTGGACTCAGAGAGGTGGGGCTGTTTTAAAAGGTGCCCATTAAACACCACCACTAAGGGGGCTCCCTCAGCCTGCCCCCATTGCCCCTGCCCCCATTGCCCCTGCCCCCATTGCCCCTGCCCCAATTCCCCCTGCCCCAATTCCCCCTGCCCCAATTCCCCCTGCCCCCATTCCCCCTGCCCCCATTGCCCCTGCTCCATGCTGGGGACACTCCAGGGAATACCTGCAGCAGCAGCACTGGTGTCAAGTAGGGAACAGGGCTGAGCTGGACCACAGAGAGAAATCTTAATAGGATGGGGCATCAGCGAGTGGGGTTTGTTCCTCTTGGAACACCAGGCTTTGCTTTTCTTCCCTTCAAATTAGCTTTTCTTATTATCTTCCCATTTTGGGGTTTGTGTTGGACAGTGCCAGCTTGTTTGTGAAGCACTGTACCTCATCCTCCTCTGGACTCCTGCTCTGCCATCCCAGCATCTCTCCTGCTTCCCAGCTCTGCCATCCCAACATCTCCCCTGCTTCCCAGCCCTCTGCCATCAGCATCTCCCCTGCTTCCCAGCTCTGCCATCAGCATCTCCCCTGCTTCCCAGCTCTGCCATCAGCATCTCCCCTGCTTCCCAGCTTCCCAGCCAGGTCAGTGCACTGGGGGCCGGGGTGGGCAGTGGGTTATGGGGTTTTGGGATGCCCAGGGATCCCAAAGGAGCCCCTGTGGAATGGGCCCGACATCCCAGCGTGCTCCCGGTGCCCAGCAGGGCGGTTTGCCTGGAGAAGCTGTCAGGCAGGATTTGCTGGGTTTTTCACAGCTCTGATTTCTCCATCCCCCGGAGTGCCCTTGCTAAGAGGAAGCATTGATTGCTGCCAGGCAGCACACACACGTGGGAATGTGATTCATTCCGGCCCAGGCCTCAGGATAACTTCTGTGAGCTGTTATCCCTGCTAAAATGAGCCTTTTCACAGTTCTCTATTTCCACCTAGCACACACACACACACAGTAAAATTACCAGAGGGAAATAAACTTCCCTTGGCTTGGGAAGAAGTTTTGTGTTGTTGTAGGGAGCTCTTTCTGAAGGAATAACAGGTACCTTTCTACTACATTAATTTATATGGAAACCCAGCGCCGTGTTTATTTGGTGTCAGTCTAGGGTGAACAGAAACCAGCACAGGCAGCTGGAAACAAAGGTCCTCTCGTCCCATTCCACAATATTGGTGTTAAAAATCTCTGTTCAAGGCCAGATTCCACCACAGGAATCTGGCTAAGAAAATAAGGGCTTGTTCAATAGGAAAATGCTACACTCAGAATGTTTCTTTGCATTAGGATTTTCCCAAGTATCTCATTTAGCTTTTATTAATAGGTTAAAGGTAAAAGGGTTTTGGTAACCCTTTCTAAGTGTACCTATTTCCTCTGTTAAATGGGAGAACAGGAGTGCAAAGCCCTATGGATGGGGGCTGCTGGAGAGATCCTATAAAACTGATGATATCCTAGAGACCTGAGTCATCATTTCATCCCATTGCAAAGTCTCTTATTCTTTCAGTTCAGTTAAACCTACAAAGAATTCAACCCTTAGAGCTTTAATATTTTTAAAGAGACATTCATGTCCAGAAGGTGTCTCAAGGTGTTTGTTCCATCAGGCTGGGTTTGATATCCCTATTAAAAATATATATGGCTCAATTGATGAGAAAATCTTCTTCAGAGAGAAGGATTTTTCTTCAGCTTAAAATCTGAACTATAAAATTGAGTACAATAAAGTGAAGAGTTGAGTCATGAAGCAAGGGATAGAAAAGAAAAATGACCATGCACATCTTGTGCTGAAACTGTTTGGATTTATTAGGAAAGGTCCAGCAAAATCCTCTGTTAGGAAGCCAATTAGAATTATTTATTCTATTGAGGGGGTTTGTGCCAGATCTGAAGAAATCACCTGAAGAAGGAAACTGATTTGAAAGCTGCAAACATAAATGTTCTTTTTTGGACCGAGTGATGGAGAGGTGAACAGAAAGGGGTGGCTTGGGGCCTTGCCTTGTGACAAAGAGCAGAAGGGGCTCTGGCAGGACAGGGAGCAATCCAAGCAAATCAGGCAGCTCCTCCTGTCACACCAAAGCCCTTCCCTTCAATCAGAACTGTTTGTTCCCGTGAGATCAGATTGTTGCAGTGCCCACACCTGGTGAGACAATGCCCGAACAATATTTCTATTGTCAAATCCTCCAGTTCATCATTCCTGCCGGCTGGACTGGTTGGGATGTGGGAAATTCCTTAGCGATGGAGGTCACCTGCCTGACCCGCCCGGCAGCCAGCCCGGAGCATCCCTCCCTGGACAATCCGCGTTGCTCCCGGCACATCCCAGGCATCAGCAGCGGCTGCAGAATAAAGGGAAGTGCCGCAGCTCGGGCAGAGCTTTGGGAGCCGCGCCCGGACTGCCGGGGGAGCTGTTCCTCAGTGCCGCAGGAGCCAGCTGGAGCTCCTCAGCCAGGCGGGATGGGCTCCTGATCCCAATCGGGCACAATCAGAGCCTTCCCGTGAGCTCAGCCGGCTCGGGCCGGGCGCTCAGCCGCCTTTCATTGCGGACCGAGGGAAGGGCTCGGGCCCGGAGGCGCCTCCCGCTGCTGCCGGATCATCGGAACCTGGCCCGGCTGAGCCGCAGCCGGGCTCCAGCTGAGCCTCCCGGCTCTGATCCCGTGGCTTTCACCGCAGCTTGCGCAGGCGGGGATGGCTTTGTGCAACGGGAGCGCGGCTTCCCGGGAGCGGCTGTGCCCGCTGCCAGGGATTCCAGCAGGCTCCGTGCCTGCAGGCTCGGCCTCATCCCTGCCTGGAGATGAGCATGGGAACCGGCCTTTCCCTCCTCTCCTTCCACCTCTGCTCCGCTCAGCAGCTTTCTAAGCAGCTCTTCCAGTTCTTACCTCGCACACGGCCAAGAGTTGTCTGGAGGAGTTAAATTGTTCCGCCAATCTTTAAATATTTTGATAATATGATGTTACATTGCTAGGAGAATAAGGTAATGTGAATAGACTAAATTTTATGGCTTCACTCCAGGGGAGCCTTCCAGCCTTTTTATCCCACGTGTGGTTTTTGCCAGTCTGAAGCAGTTCTCAGGGCAGGGTCAGAGGTGTGAGAGCTCCGTTCCCTGTCAGCCCCTGTGGGGATGTCCACAGTGAAATCCACAGCCCTGTGAGCTGAGATTAATAAATGGAGCATTTTTCTGGTCTCAGAATCGGACTCTTGAACCCTGTGGGGTTTTTGGTGGGGGTGAAGGTGTGGAGGGCTCAGGGACCGAGTGCTGGGTCTGGCCGGGCCGGGGGCTGTGGAACAGCGACTTGAGCCCCGTGTTCTGGGAGTGCAAAGCGAGACTCGCCCGGGCCGTGAGCACGGAGCCCAAACCCCGCATTTTGGGGCTCAGGGACGGAGCCCAAATGCTGCGAGCGAGCGCTCGGAACACGGAGCCCCGGCCCGGCGCTGTCCGGGCCCGGGCCCGGGCTCAGGGGGCGCCTTCGGGGCTGAGAGCAGCGGCCGAGCTCCGGCTGAGGCTCCTCCCGCAGCGGGACACCCGCGGGGCCTCTGGGCGGGGCCCGAGCGCCGCAGGGTGTTTGTGTTCGATCCGCCTGCAGCTTTCCCTGTTTCCCCTTTATTTCCCTCTTTATCTCCCTCTTTACTTCCCTCTTTATTTCCCTGTTTCCGCAGCCGGGAGCGGCCCCGCGCGGGAGGGGCCGGGGGCGGGGCCTCGGGGCGGGGGCGGGGCCGGGCTCAGGTGCTCGGGGCGGGGCCGAGGGGCGGGGGCGGGGCCGGGCTCAGGTGCTCGGGGCGGGGCCTCCGGGCGGGGGCGGGGCCGGCGCAGGTGCTCGGGGTTGGGCCGGGCGGGGCCGGGCAGGTGCGCGGGGCCCCAGGGCGGCTGCGCGGGGCGGGGCCGAGGGGATTTAAGACCCGGAAGTCGCTCCCGCCGCCATTTGCTCCCCAGCGCTCGGAGGTGCCGGCACGGGCCGGGCCGGGCTCCCCGGCGGGGCCCAGGTGAGGCGCGGGAGCCTCGGCTTCCCGGCCCTGCTTCTCTCTTCCCCTTCTTTCCTCCCTTCCTTTCTCCCGCTTACCTCCGTCTCCTCCCTCCTCCCCGCAAACCCCCCTTTCCTCTCCCCCGTTGCTCTTCTCTTCCTCCCCTGCACCTGGCTCTTCCCCTGTCCCTCCTCCCTGCACACCCGACCCTCCAGTGTATCCCTCCTCCTTCGTCCTCCTCCTCCTCCTCAGCCCGCTCCTTCTCCCCTCCTGAGCTCCCCCAGCCCTCCTTCCTCCCCTCTCCTTGCCCCGGGCACCCAGCCCGAGCGCCCCCCATTCCCGCTCGGCCTTTGCCACCTGCAGCTCCCTCTCGTGCTTCCCTCCCAAGGCCGAGCCCGCTTCTGTTCCTCTTTCCCGCTCTCCCTGCACTCTGTGCCCCTGCTGCCCTCCGCTCCTGCTCCCTTCTGCCTCCCTGTGCGCTGTCTCTCGGCCCTTTCCCTCCGTGTCCCCGTGTCCCCTTCTCCCCTTGGTCTCTGTTTGCCCGTGGCAGAGAAGCCGCGGGGCTCGGGGCGCCGGATAATAAAGCCCCGAGGGCCGGAGCCGGCGCCCCCGGCGGGAATCCCCTCACGGGGCCGGAGCCCGCGGTGCGGGTCCCCCCACGCACAACACGGCCCCACACTGCCGGGTGTCCCCACATCACACTGGGGGCTCCCGGGGGGCTTAGGGTGGGCCCCCTCCTCCGGAGGGGTCTGGGGTGGGGTAGGGAGGGTTGGGGGGGGGGTTGGGAAGGGCCCCCTCGTTAGGAGGGGTCCCGGGTGGGGGGGGAGGGTTAGGGGGGGTTTAGGGTGGGCCCCCTCCTCTGGAGGGGGTCCTGGGGGGGAGGGTTTGGGAAGGGCCCCCTCGTTAGGAGGGGGTCCCGGGTGGGTTAGGGGGGGTTAGGGAGGGCCCCCTCCGGAGGAGGGGCCCCGGGGAGGGGCGGGGCCCCCTCCGGAGGGGGGGGCCCGGGGTGGGAGGGGCTGGGGGGGTCCGCCCCCCTAAGCCCCTCCTACCCCGGTCCCTCCCCTCCGGGCGGGGCCCGGCCCGGCCTGGCCCCTCCCCAGGACCCCTCCTCCGGACAGGGGCCCGCGGGGGGGGAGGGGGGCGGGGTGGGTGGGGGGGGAAATAGGAGGGGGAGTGCTGTCGTTAGACACAAATGTGCGATTACGGTGCAGAGTGACGTGACCCCCTCTGCTACCTCCCCCCCCACCCACCCCGCCCCCCCTCCCCCCCCGGGCCCCGGTCCGGAGGAGGGGTCCTGGGGAGGGGCCGGGTGGCGGAGCCCCCTCCGGAGGGGAGGGACCGGGGTAGGAGGGGCTTAAGGGGGCGGACACCCCCAGCCCCTCCCACCCCGGCCCCCCCCCTCCGGAGGGGGCCCCGCCCCCCGCCCCTCCCCGGGACCCCTCCTCCGGAGGGGGCCCTCCCTAACCCCCCCCCCCTACCCGGGACCCCCTCCTAACGAGGGGGCCCTTCCCAAACCCTCCCCCCCAGGACCCCCTCCAGAGGAGGGGGCCCACCCTAAACCCCCCCTAACCCACCCGGGACCCCTCCTAACGAGGGGGCCCTTCCCAAACCCCCCCCAACCCCCGCTACCCCACCCCAGACCCCTCCGGAGGAGGGGGCCCACCCTAAGCCCCCCGGGAGCCCCCAGTGTGATGTGGGGACACCCGGCAGTGTGGGGCCGTGTTGTGCGTGGGGGGACCCGCACCGCGGGCTCCGGCCCCGTGAGGGGATTCCCGCCGGGGGCGCCGGCTCCGGCCCTCGGGGCTTTATTATCCGGCGCCCCGAGCCCCGCGGCTTCTCTGCCAAGGGCAAACAGAGACCAAGGGGAGAAGGGGACACGGGGACACGGAGGGAAAGGGCCGAGAGACAGCGCACAGGGAGGCAGAAGGGAGCAGGAGCGGAGGGCAGCAGGGGCACAGAGTGCAGGGAGAGCGGGAAAGAGGAACAGAAGCGGGCTCGGCCTTGAGAGGGAAGCACGAGAGGGAGCTGCAGGTGGCAAAGGCCGAGCGGGAATGGGGGGCGCTCGGGCTGGGTGCCCGGGGCAAGGAGAGGGGAGGAAGGAGGGCTGGGGGCGGTCGGGGTGCGCAGGATGGGGCAGGGACAGGAGGGAAGGGGAGCTCAGGAGGGGAGAAGGAGCGGGCTGAGGAGGAGGAGGAGGAGGAAGGAGGAGGGATACACTGGAGGGTCGGGTGTGCAGGGAGGAGGGACAGGGGAAGAGCCAGGTGCAGGGGAGGAAGAGAAGAGCAACGGGGGAGAGGAAAGGGGGGTTTGCGGGGAGGAGACGGAGGTAAGCGGGAGAAAGGAAGGGAGGAAAGAAGGGGAAGAGAGAAGCAGGGCCGGGAAGCCGAGGCTCCCGCGCCTCACCTGGGCCCCGCCGGGGAGCCCGGCCCGGCCCGTGCCGGCACCTCCGAGCGCTGGGGAGCAAATGGCGGCGGGAGCGACTTCCGGCTCTTAAATCCCCTCGGCCCCGCCCCGCGCAGCCGCCCTGGGGCCCCGCGCACCTGCCCGGCCCCACCCCGAACACCTGCGCCGGCCCCGCCCCTGCCGGAGGCCCCGCCCCGAGCACCTGAGCCCGGCCCCGCCCCCGCCCTGAGGCCCCGCCCCTGTCCCATCCCGTCCCGTTCCTGTCCCGCCCCGCGGGTGCCGCTGTCCCGGGGGTCTCGCTCGGGATCCCCGCTCGGCGCTGTGCGGGGCCCGGCCCGGCCCGGGCGCTCTCGGCGGGGCCGCTCCGAGCCCGGGGCGCTGCGGCGGGGCCGGGCCGGGAGCCGGAGGTTCGCGCCCGGGTCCCGCTCCGGCCGCTCGGGGCCCCGGGCACGGTCCCGCTCCGGCCGCGGGGAGCCGGGGCTCTGCCGGTGCCGAGGCGGCCCCCGGGGCCCCGAGCGGAGCCCGACGCGCCGGGCCGGGCTCTGCCCGTGGCCCCCAACGCGGGGTTCGGGCTCCGCTCCGAGCCCCAAACGCGGCTCCGCCGCCGGCCCCAGAGGCAGCTCCGAGTCGCCGGCTCTGAGCTCTCCGCGGGGCCAAAGGCGGCCCTTAGAGCTGAGAGGCTGCGACTGACGCTGCCCGAACCAGCCCGCTCTGAACACCGAAGCACCGCGGCTGGGATTTACTTCAAGCCCCCCGAAGGCGAGGCTCTGTGAAGCCAAATCCCCGGAAGGCGGGACTCGGTC
Source organism: Cyanistes caeruleus (assembly GCF_971803275.1). Taxonomy (NCBI): domain Eukaryota; kingdom Metazoa; phylum Chordata; class Aves; order Passeriformes; family Paridae; genus Cyanistes; species Cyanistes caeruleus. Next base: position 79,402,569 of record NC_141705.1, read on the forward strand.
TCTGCCTCGAGCCCCTAAAATGCACAACTTGCTCTCTGTGAGCCCGGATGCTCGCTCTGAGGGACCGGGCTTTCCCGTCCCCAGATCTCAGCTCGGTCCATCGCTGTCTGCCCTTGGCCAGCGCAGCCTGGCTTTGAGAGTCAATCGGCGGCACTCGGGCTCTGGAGCCTGGACTCGCTCGCTCGGAGCCAAACCCCGAAACCAGGGCTCAGTCTCTGTGCCTGAAGCCCAAATCCAGGCCGGACGTGAGCCCGCTGCTGGCAGAGTCCAAAACGCAGGATTCGCTCTCTGCTTTTAAGCTCTGAGCCTGAATTTTGAGTCCCTCAAACGCGGCACTCGCCGCCCTCTGTGAAGCCCCAGAGTGCCGGGGTGAGTCTGGTTCTGAGCTCCCCAAACACAGCCAAGGGTCTGTGTGAGCCACAGCTGCAGGAGCGGGGCTCAGCTCCGAGCCCCCGAAGGCAGCGCCGGCTGTCTCTGGGAGCCGCAGCAGCCGCTCAGGCACTTCCCACCTCGCAGCGGGATCGGGAGGGGAATCAGAAACAATAAATACATAACAATGGAACAATAGTGACAGTACATGACAGTACAATGGGAGAAACAGGGATAACAACCATGATGAAGAGATTAAAAACCAAATTCTGTTAGTACATACACACCTCAGAAATTTTATTAAAACCAATGTCAATATTTCCTGATGCATATCAGGACAAACAGTATTGGGAAGTCTTTTGTCCTTCAGCAGAAGGCTTCTTCAAAGGAACTGGATAAACTGGCATTGGTGATCAAAAGTAACTGTTCTTGAAATATCAGGGGTGAAATTTCAGCCATTTTAAAGGTCAGGTGCTGCCTCCAGTTGTGTTTCTGCCAGAGCAGAGACTTCTGGTGTTCCCAGAAAGCCGCAGCTGATTTTGACAGGTGGAATGTTTTGTCAAGGTGGTGATTTCTGATTTGTGTCTGCATCCTGCAGTGTAGATTTCAGTGTGGAATCTGCAGCAGGGATGGAATTGTCACCCATTTATAAAAAGGCATGGAACACCGGTGTGCCTGAGCTGAATTCTTCTGATAAACTGCATTTCCTTTGAATTTGATGCAGTTTATTTATATTTTGATGCCTGTTGCATAATGCCTGTATCCAGTGGGAAGTCTCCAAGAGAGGGGCTCTCCTCCTGCCTCAGGAGAAGGGGCTGTTGGAACACCTCGGCCAGCGAAGCTGTGCTGCACTGCACTGGCAGGAAAGCCCCCGTTGGTTTGGGGGCTCATTGCGCCGGGTGCTGAGGGTGGGAATGAGTTCTTGAGCTGTGAGGAGCTTGCAGAAAGTGTCCTCTGCTCTCTGAGCCCCAGTGAGTGAATATGGGCCTGTTAACCCTGCAGTAAGAACTGTGCCAAGGTTTATTCCAACGCGGTGTCTTTGGAACAGGCTGCAGAATGTGCTGGGAAATTGTTCCTCTTCCACTCTTCTCTGCCAACTGCGGAAGCACCAGGGAAGCTGAAAAACAGAGATGACAAGAAACTGCTCAACACAGATAAGGAAAAGGTATTTTCTGCTCTGAGCTACGAGGGGACTGCTGGTACTTGGCATTTGTCCAATAGGACACTGATCTTCTTTCGTGTATTTTCTTTAACACAGCATGGAGTGCAAGGCAGTCGTATAAAGAGGTGTTGCTGCTGGACACTGACCTGTGCCTTCGTTTTTGTACTCAAGTGACATTGCTTATATGGCAATTGTTACTGCTGTGGCATTCCTTGTGACCTCTCTATTCAAGAGCAGCTCTCCATTGCTCACTTCCCCCTCTACAGACTGTAGGAGTTTTTATGATGTTAATATGAATAACTTATTCTATAATGTCTGAGAGGTGTCCCCAAGACCCACAGGTGTGCTGGTGCTACAGCTGCCAGCAGCACTGGCCAGGAGCTTTTTGCTTTCAAAACTGCTCAAGAGCCAACCTGCCCTGCACACCCAGCATTCCAGCCAGCTCCTTGTAAGCAGCGCTGTCAGAGTGCACAGAATTCTCCAGCTGGTGGCTGATTTACACCCAGTGACCTGCTCCTGCCCAGGGTCTTCAGTTCCCTCTGAAGCCAAATGCTGAGACATCCTGAGTACCTTGTCAGTGCAGGTGTTGAATCCTTCACTGAGTTCTCAGGGGGCAAGACAGTGCAATGACTCCAAGCCTCCTCCAGAATGGAAAGACAGGACAGGCACCCCAAATCAGCCTGGAGGCGTTGTGCATTTAATAAAAGTGGAAAGGAAGAAACTTACCAGGCTTTTTTCTCTTCCAAGAGAGCATGCTCAAATGAAGTCTTCGTTTACTTGTGCTAAGTGAAATAAATATTCATCAGCTCAGTGATTGTGAGCCTTATCCTCCCCTTTCTCTGGAGGTGCAACAAGTGAGAAATTAACTGACAGCCACTGATGGGATTAAAAGCTTTTCATCTCTAGTCACCATTTCTGTGTGGTCCAAATCCCAGTGACCAAGAAAATGGCCTGATGTTCTTCCTGTATAATGGGGCATGTGGGACTGTGTCTCACTCCAGTACTTCCCAAGTGTCATCTCTCCCCACAGGGACATGGGCCAGGATTTGGGAGTGCGCTGCCCTGCCTCGCTGCCTTACCTGTGCAGCCTTGGTCAGTCTGTCACTGCTCAAGTGCCACCTTCACACGAGCAGGGGTAGTGCTGTTCTTCATGGAGGACAATGCAGAGGAGGAGTTCCTTGTCCATTAACCTCAATTAAAACATTCCATCAGTTGCTCATTAACAACACAGACATCAGACTTTGCAGGCAAAGGTGCCCATCCAGACAGCTCTAATCTAACACTCGCTGCAGCACTATTCTTTTTTTTTTCCTTACAGTAACTGAGCTGTTTCTGCTTTGAAGGGAGGAAGCAAGAAACCTCCACCACCTGCCACTTCTTTCCAGTCAGTGAAGACTTGAGCAGCACCGCAGCTTCTGCAAACTGATACAGAAGCACATCGGATCCCCTTGTTTTGAACCCTCCTCTTCCCTTTAGCCTAAGTGTATGTTAAGAGCAGCCCATTCACTGAACTACCAGTACTGGGCATGGAACTGAAAGGGGGAAATGGAAATTAGCATTTTCTACTCAGTCAACAACAAGAAAATATTTGTCCATGGCACAAAAGCAGTGTTCCTAAGGTAAAGTGCCATTATTTTTTGAATAACAACACAATCAGGGCAAAAATCACCAAATAAGATGTGCCCCTACTAGGGCACCTTTACCTTCTCTCTGTTCCTTATAGCCTGTGGCAAACTTCACCAGTGACCAGATGAACATCACCTTTAAAACTCCCCCAAATCCAGTCACTCTCCAGATGTGCACATATGACAGAGGAAAAAACAAGCTGTAAACAACAGGCAGTTTCCATTGGCACCACGGCAATCCCTGCTCAACACTACCAAAGCCAGGGAGTTCCCCGGCCCGTCAAAACCTTCCAAATCAAAAGAACAGCTCCAGTCTGCAGCAGCACAGAGGAAACCACTTGGCAATTCCAAAACCTCAAGGAGAACAAACCCACAAAATATTAAGAAAGATATTTCCACATCAGCTTTGATAAACATGTTTAATAATCTGCTACTTTACAGGACAGTCATTTAAAAGCTGGGCTTTGAGAGCAACACTGAGACTTGAACGCCACTTTTCCAAAACCCACACCTCAGACCTTGAGACATCAAAAGCTGGGTTTGTTCAGCCTACCAAGAACCGCACAAGAAGCTCAGAGCTGTGGTTCTGCTAAAAACAGCCATTGTACCTAGGGAAGGGGGTCAGTGTCCTTCCACACTGCAGTGGATCAGCAACAGCCCTTCCCAAATGTGTGCCCCACCCTCAGGCTCAGTTCCAGCCGTGTTCCACAGGCTCGCACCACTCCGTGTGTGCTCCTCGCTCTGCAGTGACGCTGCTGCTCCTCCCTCCGGGGAACAAAGGTGCTACAGACACACGCTGGGGAAAATCCCCACCCCAGGAGCAGCCCAGGCCTGTGCACAACTTCTGGGCTGTACAGAAATGCACAACTCGGTGCTCTGCAGGAAGGATGACACACAGCTGCATAGAATTGCCACACTCCCCACTACTGACACCACAGGTGAGTGCAGATACACCACAAATTAAAAATTAACCTTTTCCTATTCCCAGGAATAATTTGGGAAGTTTAAACCAAATAAGAAAAAATAGAATGCTATTTATTTCATTTGCTCCTTGGTTTCAGAGAAGTTAAAATAGGTGTCAATACAGACACAGCACTTTTTCTTCCATAGGACAGCAAGTCTGCTGTGGCCATGCAATTCAGAACTGCATTTTGTGCCCGCTCCACAATATTAATGCAATCCAGTCCAAACCTCTGAAGACGGAGGAGGAATCCATGTTTTGGAGAAAATGCAGTTGAAAAAGCAGTCTCCACATTGCAAGGTTCCTAAGGGAAGAGCAAGGGGGTCACTTCCATCCTACCCGTGGTGTGAAGGGCCGGTGCTCTCTGCTCTGAGTTCAGTGCTGCCTGTGCAGGACGTGGCCGGGTGAGGGGCTGTGCCACACCTGCAAGGCCGACTGCCTGCAACGGCGCGCACCAAGACAATTGTAAAAGTCATCTGCCTTGAGTCCCCAGAGGAATTCACTGTAGGAAAAACAAGACTGCAGGAAAGATTCCCAGGCGAGGCGTGGGCCGGGGGAAGCAGCCGGCACCTCCTCAGCGGGTTGGGAATCCCCCTCGATGGGTCCCTCCACGGCCCCCTCTGAAGCCGCCCCGCTCACCGCGGAAGTTGGTCCTGTTCCTCTCCCTGCCCCTTTCTCCCCGTCCCGCCGAAGTCCCTCCTCTTCCTCCTCCCCTGGGAGCTCCCCCGCCCCGGTCAGACTTGGACTTGGGCGGTGGGGACTTGGGCCGCAGCCTCTCGATCTCCTCGGTGCAGCCGGTCAGGTGGGAATTGGGAGCCGTGAAATACGAGGAATACGTTTCCGCGTTGAAGTTGCTGTTTGTGAGGGTGGGTCCCACCGTCAGCCAACCTTGGGAACAAAACCACAGTCAGCAGCAGCAACAACAAACTTCAGGCTTCACTGCTGAACTTCTCCCAGGAAATGAACACCCAAGAGAGAGGGAGAAACACTCCCCTACACATCAGTGGCACTGAACAGAATGAAAAGTCACCTCTAGGGTCGTTGCAAAGTTCAGATTTTAGCTGGGTATTTCTAAGGGCTTATTTTCATTTTCTAAATTTTTTTCATTACCCATGGCTGTGGCAGCATTGATGCTGTGCTTTCACCAGCCCCTACACCTTCTTCCTACTTGTCCATATACCACAACAGTGTTTTTAAAAAGTATGGAAGTTCAACCAGAGTAACCTGACTCTGTGAGACACTGACACACAAAATCCACTGGCAGCAGGACTGAACACCTGAACCACGTGTCATGATCCGTGCATTTCTTGCATTCTGCACCAGGCCAGATGCAGCACCCACTGTGAGATGCTGCATCTTCAGACACTGGCAACAGCACTAAGCTGGTAGGGGTTGAAAAGAAAGAAATCACTTTTCTGAGAAGTGTAAATATATGGGAGAAACGGAATCTCAACTGGATTTTGTTATGCTCACTGATGAATTAAACACGTGGGTGGGCAAAAATATTGGTTAACAAAAATCCCTCTTCTGAAAAAACTATAGAAATAGTATATAAATAGTAAATATAAATATATATATATATAATATATAGAAATTATAGTTGTCATAAGCTTTCCAAACAACAGTTCTGTGACTGACAGGTTTCCACACACACCAAAAATGCATCTGCTTGAGACCTGCTGCCTGATCTGTGACACAGATCTGGACATCTCTTCAGGAGCCTGAAATGGGTTTCACTGTTTGACCCAAACCAGCACAGCAGTTACCTGGTCGAATCGTGCTGTCCCTCCCAAAGAGGTGAAGCCGCCGTCGCCCGAGGCAGAAATGCTCAATGATGTGGAAAATCTCCACGGGTTTCTCAATGTTGCCGATCTCAGGCTCCTCGGTGATGATGAGGTCGATGTCTACGTTGGCGTGGATGAAGTCGCCGTCGGTGCTGCGGCGCACGGTGCCCTTGATGCCCATGAGGCAGTGCTCCTGCAGACACACGGAGCTGTCACCTGTCACACCCCTACTGCTGTGCCACGTGAGCACAAGGGACAGCAGGGCAGTTCTAAGCACGGCACACCCCGCTCTTACAGGAGAGAAATGAACTAGAGCTGGAGCTACCCAAGGAGCCATTTGAGAACAAAGCAGAGCAGTACTTGAAGCTGAAGCTCGATAAACTACGCCAGGAGGTGTGTAAAGCAAGGCTGAAGTCAGGTATTTGGACTTCAATTACAGAACTTCAGGCTGGAAAGGCTGAGAAATCTCCACAAGGCAGAAGAGAAAAATGTGATGGCAAGAGCAAGGAATGGTTATTAATTATGATTAATACCTGTCTTAGCATTCTGATCCTGATTTCATTAATACAATAATTTTAGAAGTTTTCAGTCATAAAATAGGGCGTGGAAACAAGATGTACTTTTTGATATTGTACCTCTGTTAATAAAGTAGCCCACAGAACTCCCCTCAGGTTGCTTTCCAGATCTTACTGCATAAAAGCCCACAGCCGCTATCACACGGTCAGGGCACTCTCAGGCAGCTCATCAGCATTACAGGTGCTCCTGAGCTGTAACATGCACTGCTTTCCTTCCTTCCACAACACTGCAGACCAATTTAAGTGAGTGATATGTGGCACCTGTGACTGAGGAATCACCACGATTGTTCCAGGATGAAAAGAGGCTCCTACATACTCATTTCAGAGCTCTGTTTCTTGGAATATCAAACTTGGACGAGCCACATTCCCCAGGATCAAAGACTCTGACTCACTAAGCGCCACCAGATGGCTCAGGAAGCAGTTGCAGACAAGAGCACGTAAGCATTCCCCAATTTTGGAAAGGGTTTGCAGAGTTGGTGGGTAAACACACAAGGCACAACATCAGACCTGTCAAATCTGTGCAGATGGTATTGCACTCCAGCAACACGGGTTTGGACCTGGAATCTACCTGAGTGAAAGGTAGGATACTGCCAAGCAAATCACCCAGGCAAGCCAAGCCTCCTCAGTCCAGTCCTTAGGAGAACTATCCCAAACATTTGACTTCCATACCACACACCATGTCACTCACAAACACCTGGGATCCTCTGACAGGTGGCACAGCTCTGAGCACCCACGGAGAGATGCCTCAGCCCAACAGAGCAGAAGCTGCTCTAAGCACTGGCAAACACAGCTTGCCAACAGTGTTTGTTTAGTCAGAGCAAACTCGCTCCATTTTCAGTTTAGCACAAACAGTGACCTCAGCCCAACGCTCGCTCCATAAACAGAGCAATTCCCCCATACCAGAAACTATTTTTATTTGCTAAACAAAGACAAAGTCCCCTCAAATCCTCCTCTGTTAGTTTTAACCTTACCCTCACCAGCAAACTTCACATATTTGCAAAACTATTTGCAATAAACACACAATATTTATACTTATAAATATTTATAATTAATACAACACACTTTCAAACAAACTTCAGATTAATGTAAATGCAAGTCAAAGAAAGATTCCAGATATCCTAAAGGGAAGTTTATACTCCCAACAATGGCCAATTTGAGACAGACTTGAGGATGATTAATGCTAATGAATGATTAATGAATGAGGAAGGATGTTCACTGACACTTGAAATGAATCAATTGCCAACCAGCTCTCTTTACCCAGTAAAATTGTCAGTTACACTCAAACATGCCCAAACCAATTATTTATGAGTCCCATTTACACTTCTCTAAGTTTCTGAACAACAGACATTTTAAGTCACAAACCAGAACACTTTTTTCCTCTGCACCTCCTTCAACACACATCCTCCACCAAGCATTTAAAAAACAAATGTTTGTTTTAAACCGAGCTGACCCATTCTATCACTTGTGCTGTACAATCACCTCCAGGAAGGCAGGAGATGCTCTCTGAGCTCTGGCTCCCCCAGACCTCTCTTGGGTCCAAGCTCTGGGTGCACACCTGCTCCTGTGCCTTTAGAACCAATTGCCAATCTCCTATAGTTAGACTTTATTTTGATTCAGTTAAAATCTAAAGATTTAAAGACTTCTTTTGACAATGAATTTAGTCAAATTCTATTGCTAAGATTAGTTCCATAAAATGTGCTTTTGCAGAACAGAACTTGGAAGTCCTCTAACACCGGGTGTGTCATTAGCACACAGACACAGAATGGAAACAGAGGAGGAACGGAGCCAATCCTTTACCTTGGTTCTTTGGAAGACAGCCTTAGGGTCTAGAGTCTTGGTCTTGCCAGGGTTGTTCTTATTTGTTTTAATCCAGCAAATGTCCTCACATCTTCTGTAACCCCATTTGCGCAGACACTGAATGTTATAAACAAGTAAAACAGTTCACACCACACAAAAACATCAAGTGACCTGAACACGCACTTAGGCACTTGACTTTTCTTATTCTAAGACTGTCCAGCTACCACAAACCCATCTATGACCAAACCAAATCTATCTGGCCAACTTCAGACTGAAAAACAGCTGAAGCACACAGATCAGTAACCACAGGCTGCCCTTAAACAGTTGCCTGTGAATTGTTCTCATGGAAAGCGCTGCTCGACTAAATAAAGAATGTTTCAGCACAGCAGGAGCCAATTGGGAATTCTTAGTGCAGCGTTTCCCTGGCATGCAGAAAGATGACAATTGTATCTCAATTTATGAAACAGTAGGACCTTTCTCCTAGCATGAAGATTTCTGGCAGAAAACTCCTGAGACTTCTGTTAAGTAAGTTGTGACTTGGCAATCTGCTCCTCTGTGAACACACACACATCAAAACCAAGACCCCAAGGAATTATGCTTCCTCACATAGCCAGTGACTCATCTGGACATTTACAGTATTTAAACAGTTAATGCCATTTAAAATCACATAACAAAACATCCCTCTGTAGTTAGGGCTGAGAATTCTATACAGGGAAAAGTCAAAGATAAAAATAAACTCTTAAGCCTGCCTCTGATAAATTGAATTAAAACAACATCTTACCACTCGGCCGAGATCCAGACCCTCGCCTGAGCCGCACCACAGAAACACAAATGACCTTGGGGCTGCAATTTCTTCAATTTCCAGTTTCATGATCTAGTAATAATAAGTGCAATAAAAGTGTTCCTGAATTAAATACGAATCACCAGTTGTATCAGGAAGAATATCATGAATCTTGAGGAATTGTCACAGAAACCATCAGGAAGCACACCTGGGGGCCCAAGGGAAGCAGGGAACTAATTCCTTGTTTTGCTTTGCCTGTGTGCATGGCTTTTGCTTTCCCCATTAAACTGTCTTTGTCTCGAGGCGTGAGTCTTCCAGCTTCTACCTTTCCAATTCTCTCCCTGATCCCACTGGTAGGGGAGTGAGCAAGTGGCTGTCTGGGATGGAACCATCAAAAACAGAAATTCTACCTTTATAAAAAAAGCTAGACTTAGAAGACCAATACAACCCGCATGATCTCCTCAAATCCCTGCTTTGTTTTATCATTCTACTGGCAGCAAAAATATTTAATACAGAAGGAAGAGTACTGTTTCTTTTCCTAAGTACTTACATGAGAGTTGTGAAGAGGTTCTAAAAATCCCAGCTTAATTCCTATCAATAAATAGGAAAGACATTCTCTCCATTTTCACTTTCAGGAGAAGCAGCCAGAATTTGTGGGAACAGTGGTTCAGCAATGGCAAATGAGTAACATTCAAGATGAAGTAACTTCGGATGCAAAGCATCTGTTAGTCACTGCAAGCTGAAAGGATTCATCTCTAACTTGCAAACACATCAAATCAAGCCTCATTCAGTGCCTCTCCGAGGAAAAATAACACAGGAGGAGCCATCATAAGAGCAAGTAACTCCAAACCAGCAGGGTGAGTTCTGCCTCCAACACTCCAGTTTTCCTGTTAGGATGGAATGCCTCTTCCCTGGGCAGCACTGCCAGGCACCATTTTTGAATAAACACCAGAGAAAGACTTCCACAAGTGAGGTTTATCCCTTTTGATAATTTTCTAGGGATTATTACTGGTTTGACCATTAAAATTTCCTGCTCAATTAATACTTGGAGAATGGAAGAATGTCAGTAAAGCAAACTTAACTGCACTTTTTACTAGAAGACCAGCATATTTAAGAGCATACGTTAAGAAGCTCAAGAATTTCAAGAAGCAAGGGAATATTTTCAATGGACATTTGGTATTTCAACAGCCAAAAATCAAACAGAAAGCTCAGTGAAGGTGAGGACAGAGAGAAAACCCGTTATTAATAACTTATATTTTTCAGCCAGGCTCAGAGAGAACAAAAAGTTGTATTTACAAAATTCAACCCTGAGGCTATTTGCTTAAACAAATGTATGAAATGTTCTTCACAGCAAAAAGGGTACTTACATCATCCCAGGTCCAGCATTTTTCATTGGCAGTGATGCCAGTCTCTCGGTAATATTCTTCCAATGGTGGCTCCAGGAGAATCACATCAAATTTGGACTTCAGTTCCCTAATATCAAAGGCTTCCAAGTCTGCTTGCAAATACCTGTTCAAACAGAAGATGCCAGACTGCTTGGACAAGGTGAAACAGTGGCCTGGAATCTACACTCCACACAGCCCCTCTGTACAGCCAGATAAGAGCAGAGTCTCCTGGGTGAGCCCTACACATCAAATGCTCAAAACCCAGAGGAGATCCATTACACATCCTCACTTAATTGAGGCTGGATGCTATTGCATTGTGTTTTTTAAGTAGTCTTAATAAACAGTCTTTAGGACTCAGCAAGCAGGAATCAGATGCCCACTCAAACTGTACAACAATACCTCGTGCAGACTCTCTGCACTTTCTGTACACCCATGGACTGTAACAGGAGGAAACATAAACATTTAAGAAGCAGACACTCACTGCCTGGCTAACTGGGAAAGTGGGATATTTTTAGAATGATTCCAAAGATTCCAAATACTGGAAACATTGTTACTTTTATATAGTATACATGTCTTTCTCTATTCCTGTACCAAGCAAAATTCCCCTTACATTGATTCTATTAAACACACACTCACACACTTACAACTCTCCTCCACACCTGCACAGCACTCACTGCTCTATCACTATCAAAAAATTACACTGCCCTCCCCTAAATTCCTTTAACCTTGGTAAAGCTATCAGTAGACCACCACCTTCGCCTTCCCAGAAAGCATGGAAGAGATTTCATATGTGCACTTGGAGCTATCAGAAGGCAGCATTTCATTATTGGTTTTCCCCCTTTTGTACTTCATGACCAAAATATGTCTCCCTTAGAAGATAAGGCTGAGTCCTGCACTTTGCACTCAGAACTATTTCATGGGGTTTTACGTGTCTATCATTAAATAAGGTGGATTTTTGTGATATAGGAGTGCTGCACAGGACAAACATAAGGTTAAGTTCAGAGAGGTCTGAATCCCTGGAGTAACACGCTGCACACTGAGGCTGGGTTTGACATTCAGCATAAACTCTGAGGCAATTCCAAGTCAATAAGGACAAACGACTTCCAGTCAGCTAAACATTGTTGTCTTCAACTCCAAAGCGATTGATGGATACTGAGATAATTAGCTGAACACTCTACAAAACCCAGCTGCTACAAGAAAAGCTAAGGTTGTAATAAGAGGCCAATTTTTAAAAGCTCTTCTTGCTGTCATAAAACATAGGGTAACATGAGATTCACCACCACATGATATTCTTTTAGTTCCCAAATTAAAGCCTGCAGCCAAATCAGTAGACAACTTGGTCTTTAAAAAAATCAAAGCTTTAGAGACTATAAATAATCACACACCAGAAAGAAAATCTAGTTTATACACTGCATTAAACATCTAGATTAAACTAACAAAACCAGAGTGATCTTCCTCTTCCATGCTTCAATTGATTCATTTGTATACACAAACAGAAACAGAAAATGTAAATTCTAAGCAGGTGCTGAAGATAAAGATTTGCAAAGCAGACAGCTAACTTCAAACAGGTCTGGAGAAGAAAGGCATTTTCCACAAGAACACTTACATGGGAGGAGTGTTAGATTTAGATATCAGCTCATCCTTCAATCTGATGAGCTCTCTAAGTTTTGGATATTCTTCAAACCTATCTGCTAAGCCTAAGAAGAAGAAAACATGAAATTAACAACTCAACAAAGTAAATCTCTATCAATTAAGCATTGTCCAGTATTCTGAATAGGTGCAAATGTTAATGCTTAGTCTCATTTTAATTTTTGTTAGAACAAAGCAAACCCTTTAAAGCAGTTTTTCATTCAGTACTTGACAAAAACCTCCTGCCCTCACCCATCTGATCAGGGCTGTTACTGATGCAGTGTCTATGCTCTGATCTTCTCCAGAGCACTACAGTGGATGAGGGATTCACAACTCCAGTTACCAGACCGAAACAACCTTTCATTTCAACTTCCATTTCAAAATGAAAGTTATTTTGGTGAAAGAAGTTATTTTGGTTTTCCCCCTCCATAAATTTCTATTAATATCTGACTAACATCAATTCACAGCACTGTCTGTGTAATCTTGCATGACTGTTTCCAAGGTGGCACACCTGGAGTGTGGCTGGTTCCCTGGGGCAACCCTTTCACCAAGATTTGGTGCTGTGGTGGCAGTCATGAAGATCTGAACACATGTTCCTACATTTACCTTTATGATGTCAATTTTCCAACCTTTCATGTGTACAGAATGCAAAGGAGAGAATCCTCATTAGGTCTTTTGCAGCAAATGTTGTAAAAGGAAAATATACTTTCAAGTATATTTCATTCTCCCTTAGAGACAATGGGTTTGCTACTGCCAGCAGCAGGTTCAGCATAAACCAACAAGATGCCACTCCTGCTTCCCAAGCAGTAGCACTTCAGCTTTAACGGGAGTTATTTAAAAGGCTTCATTTTCATTTAAAAGTACAACTTGGAATGGTATTAATAAATTGGGGGAAAAAACCTCAACCAAACCCACAAACCCTTCATCTCTCTCCATATTTTAATTCAAACTTCTTAAGTCCCAATCCTAGGAATGCAATGATAAAAGCAAAGTTCTCAGTACCTAACCTTTATCATCTCTTGCTACTCGTGCAATAAAACACCTAAAAGTTATTTCCATCCTTTTCCTTACATATGTAACAGCTTAAAACTACTGTTCTCCTGATTTCCACCACTGTGCTGCTTCCAGCCATTTTAAGTCCAATACCCATGGGCAGCAGAGACAAACTAGGGTTTGAGGGTTTTCAATCAAAAGTCCTCAAACAAGACCCACAGATCTCTCCCTCTTTTCCAACAGCAACATCAAAAAGATACAGCTGGCTGTTCCAGAACCACTTGTTTTGCTTTGGGCCACATCCACTACCCCTCAGCAGAGTTGTGACTGTGGTGGAGGAAATGTGTGCTCACGAACGTGCAGCTTGACACAGCTCAGCCCCGTTCAAGGCTCTGGCCCAGCTGCTGCTGCTGCTGTGTTCATCTCCACACCAACACCAGCCTAAGTGTTTGTCCTGTCCCTTGTCCACCTGCTACACAGCAGAGATGTCACGGCACACAACAGGGGCTGCTGCTTCCCATTTCCAGGAAGTGTGAAACTACCTCAAGGACATCACTGTGAAGCCCAAGTGCTTTTAAGATAAAGATCCAGTTGAGTCAAAACAGCCCATTTTTTAAAAAAAACTCTCCAGATGTGTTTCACAGATGCATTCACAAAATACAGGGAAGAGTAAAGCAAAAGCAGAGACAAAGGAGGCAAATCAAACCTCTTTGAGCTGCCATCTAAAAACACAACCCCTTGCTCAGGCAATCTTACACTTGAGAAAATACAGAAAACTGTTGCATAAACAGCAGAGGGAGATGTCCTGCTCCTTTAAAAAATCAAATGCCAGGCACCTATTCTGGGAAATAAACCCTACAAGCTTAAATTCAGGCCCAGTGTAGCATCATTTCAGTAGCAAGTCCTGTCTGGATACATGTAAACTTGAAAAGCAACAAACTCTAAACCTGGGCATTCCAACCAGCTGTCAGCAGTTACCTAATTTAGCTGGGAAATATTATCCACATTGCTTCCTGACTTAAATGTCAGTATTTCCCACACTTTACACTCTTAAGAGGCAATATGTGCCAGTAGACAGGTGAACTGTAAACTTCCAGAGGTTTCAAGATCTCCTCATTAAGCTCATCTACTTTCTGGAATAAAAAGAGCTTAGTTTGGGGAAAAAAATAAAAATCTTCCTGGTGAAACACTTTCAAGTAAAACCAAGGGTAAGAGCAGCCTTGGTAACAATGACCTCCAAGTAACTGAAAATAAAACCATTCATATAGATGTCTATTCTGATATAGATGCACACTGAGACAAAAAACTAGGAAAAGTTTGTGTATCTCTTCCCAGCACTTCCCAGAAACTGTAAGGAATTAGAAAGGGGAAGAAGAACAAGTGCTGTTGAATCAAAGGAGTCATCTTCAGTTCCTGGCTGTGACATACCAACATCTCTGATGAAATTCTGGGGTCTGTGTCCTGTATCCACAAAGTGCTGGCAGTAATCGTTGTGTGGATTTAAGCTCTGAGTGCCCTGGAGAACAGGAAGAAGTTCAGTGAGAACAACAGGGGATAACTGGACATACAGACACACTCTATGTGTCAGTCTGATAAATGAGAAAGCAGACTGTCTTTTCAACATGCTTTTAGAAGTTTCACTCATCAAGACCATCCTTTTAGCTCCAAACCAAGCCCACCATTCCTCCATCTCTTTGTGAGGTGCCTCAGAACAATGCAAACACCAGTTACAGTCAGATCTGCCACAGGCAACTTCTGCACCTGTGAGTTCCAAGCCAATAGTTCAGCTTTAAAGCTGTATTTCAGATCCCAGCAGTTGCAGAAACAGTTTAACACAACTAGTCCAGCTTTGACTACCCCTTCCAATTGCAGAAGCAGCTCACCTTAAGAAAGGTACTGGAATCTTTGTAAATCTCTTCTTCATAAGGCAGGTTTTCATCATCTTGCTGCAGCTCTACTTCATCCTTGGAAACAGAGCAGGTTATTACAAGTGTGCATACAAGATTGAGCTGTTTCTGTCCTTTCCTTAAGAAGCAGAATCATAACAAGAAGTGGGCTGCCTACAAACAGCAGATCCAGCTCCAGTGCTGGAGAGGCGAAAAAAATTACCCACTCCCCAAGAAGTCTGCACCTGTCTCACTAATGAGGAGGGAAAGGCCCCTGAAAGAAGGGAAAAATAAGAACCCTTTCACTTCCAGCCCCTGACAGTCCTTTACAAGGTGTAGAACCTTACATTTTTGTCCCACCAAACTTTCATTCCTTGGACTGAAAGTATGTATTTTGTTGAAGTTCTTCTGCAGCAGAACTTCTGAGCATTTATATCCACCCAATCATCTCTTAATTGCCAGATTTAGCAAAGCCCACGCTTGGCAGAAACAGCTCATGGTACAAGTCAGTATTTCATCTAGACTGTCCTTAAATGTAACTTTAACATTCCTATTCTATAGCCCAAAATTTACATTAAAAATATCTAGAGAGCCGCTGACTTTTCATTCAACAGATTTCTGGGATTCAGAGATCTGTTACACCCATATGTACTCTGAACATCCAACAGAGAACTCGGAACAGAAACTCAAGAGAGGCTCACCTCACATCACTTTCTGCCTTCCCACTGACCCTGGATCAACCCAGTACACAGATTTATAAAACACCCAAGTACAACTGAAGAACTACTAATTGATATCACCTGCCAGATTATTACAGCTCTATTTACCTTATGCTATATAAGCTGTCTGAATAAAAAACAAAATGTTGTCCCTCCCAATTCTGATCTCTCTAAACACCAAAATCTTTATCTGTTATTTCCATAGTGGAGCTTTGAAACAACTTCTGAAATGCCTGATGTGATAAATGGGTCACAGTTTCCCCTTCCCATTTCAGGTGATGAACTTAGAGATACACAGTCTTTTTACTTGTCTGTTTAACCAGATCAAAAAAAAAGAGATTACTATCAGAAACAGCAGGAGTGTTTGCAAGGAAAAGAAAGGTACAGACAAGCAGCAGCAAGTGTTATTCAGGCCAAAGAAAAAAGCTGAAAGCTTGAGTTTTACTAAAAACTGCTTATGCCATCCTAAGTTACACCTGTTTCCCTCTTCCATCTTTCTCTAAATCTTGTCCTCCTGATGCTAAGCACTCATTAGATACCTGAGGCACCCCAGTTCTCTTTATGCCTTCGTAAGTGATTTAAGAAAAGCCTTGTGGCCACAAGCAAAAGCCCACACCACCAACTTTCAAAGGTAAAGGACACAGTCCCAGCAGAGACACAATGACAGCAGCAGTAACACAAGGTACTAGGTTCCTGTACATTACTTATCCCTGTTCTCCAAAGCACCTGCTACCGAGCTGCTGATCTGGGGAAACAGAAACTGCCCACAAGATTAAAACAGTTTGTTTGAAATGACTGGAGATACATGTAACCCGTGACTCAACCAGCTTCTTCAGCCTCCACAACAATGGCATGGAAACATCCCAGGCCTCCGCTTGCACAAGCCAAGCAGAACAGGGCAGTCTCAAATTTGGCTGGCAGACAGCAAAACAGAACCACAGGCGGTTTTGTACTCCACACAAAGTGAAAATTCCACACACCAGACACTCATACAGGTTCAAACAATGGAGTCAAATCACCTGGGGAAGGCAGCAGGTGGAGCAGCACTCAGCTCCCAGAGGGTGGTGAAAAGCCTGCCAGTGGCAGTAGAGATTCTAATCCCATTATAAATCACTTCCAAACACAGGGAGCTCAACCAACCCTGGGACAACTGTAACAATTCCACAAGGAAAGAGTATTTTAGGAGTTCTCCAAAACCACAACTCAACTTTCTGACTTCAAAATATCCATTATTCATTTTTCCTATAGTGCATCTCTTCCCTATCATCCACCCCCCAAGGCTGGAATGGCAGAGCCAGGCTCCAAGACTGGAGTCAGTGCTGCCCTTTGTTCTCACATCAGCCTGAGCCTCATCAAGTACCACCACTATAAATTCACACTTAATCTACAAAAAATAAAAATAGAGAAACAAATAATAATAAAAAATCACCAAAACACATTGCTTTTTTTTTTTTTTTTTTCATCAGATGTGCCTACATGGCTGAGAAAAGTAAAATACTTCACCTTTTATCTCAAAAACTGCTTTCACTCAGGTTTGAGGGTACATTCATTTCCACCAAATCTGAAGCCAGGGTACAGAAATTTTACATCATTTCAGAAGACTTACCTGATCCAGTCACATAGAACCAAACACTGCAAGTCAGGGACATAGACACAAGTCCCTTCACATCAGAAATACCTCTGATTTCCCCAACAAAAACAGCAAACTTGGACAGCTTGTCCACAAAACTGCAAGTTAAGTCATTATTGCTTCTGTCTAAGTTGCATTAAACACAATACAGTAGGGCTTGACACCTTAAGGATCCAGATTTTTGTACAAGTTCATATTACAGGACTAAATTTAAGCAGGCTCAGAGAGCTCAGGAAAAAGTTACATAAATGCAGATGGAATTTTACTGTTCTCATCTCCTTGCCAATAAGGAATTAGCAATGCCTGCAGGAAACAGCTGATGACTCCACTATAGATGTTCTGCTTTGGGGTTTCAAGTTTCTTGAGTCTGCTGATCTGCTCGACTGAACTTTTTCTGAGCTAGTGTTATTAAAATATTCCTCCATTTCAACAATACAGAAAAAGTCTGGCCACTTGCAAGTGGTTACAGCCCACCTCAGCGTAAGTCTTCTCCACAATGATTAAGAAAATCTCAATGGTGGGATTCATGAACTTTGCCAACCCAAGTGACTTATCCATATATACTTCAGAGGTATTTAAAATTTAGTTCTTCAACCATGTACTTGGTGAAGAAGTAAAATTAATTAATATTAATTGATCACTAATGCAAGAATAAAAACCCTGCTTCACAAACACCCTTCTACCTCATGGTGACAATTTCTTCACTGAACAGGATGTACAGACTAACACTTAGCAGGTTAAAAATAATGTCTGTCCCTTTACAGAGAGACTTTCAAAATAAATCACCAAAACCCATCCTATCATACATATATTTTTTAGTCTAGTAAGATAAAAGATGGGCGTTATTCCAGAAAGATTTACAAACCTGAACACAAATGTAACATGACAAAGGTTTTGTATTTAAGAAATGACTATTTCAGGCATCCAGGAGAATAGCAGACACTGCACTATTTCATAAATACACTGACATGGATTCGATTTGACCACAGAAACAAGGTTATTAGGACGTGGAAAAAAGGGAGGAGGACATACAGTGCAACCAGATCCCAAAGCAAATCATAAAGACAGCTGTATCATAATCATGCCTTTGTTTCATCTCTTTCCATCTCTCATCTTGGCCCAAACATTACGTTAGGAGAAAGATGTCAAATAGCTTTGGGATGAGCATTTGAAAAGTGAAGGGCATGACAGTTTGACACTTCAATGACCATGCAGGCATTTTGGTTTTTTTTTTCAACCTAACTCTTCCTGGACATTTTGGACACTTAAAAGTACACCCTGAACCAAGCCTCTTACTTCCAGTTCCCTTAGAATCCCTTGTTTCTTCCCAGTCATCCAGAACTGCAGTCCTTGGCACTGCACAGATGGATCAGAAGACACCCTCAGCCTCCCTTGTCTCATTCCATGGCTAACTGCTGGCTTTCCTTCCGACATAAAGAAATTCTGGTCAAGATTCTTTCTGTCTGTACCGAAGCACACACATTTTACCACCTCTTCCCACAGCCAGCCATGGCTCAGTGCTCTTCCCTGTGGGCACTCACACCTAGGCCTGCCTCCTCCTAGGGGCAGCACTAACTAAGCCTCCACACATTGAGTTTGGTGAGTGTACCTATGCCTATGTCACACCTGAGCTGAACCCTGTAGCACCTGTGTCCTCTTACACTTCTGCAGTGGAAGGCATAAAGGGAGATGCCACTGTGGAACACACACATTTAATGATCTATACAAATCACATTTACTTGAATATGCACAAACATTTTCTAAGCACCTAAGGGACTCAATACCAGAGTTATTTAATTGTTTCCTCTTTTCCTTACCTTATATTCTTCAATCTCTTCCTCATCAGCTTCTCCCTCATCTGGATATTTACGTTTTGCATTTGGTGCAGAGGTATCATAGGCAGCCCTAAGAAGAGTGAAAAATCCTCATAAAAAAGTTTTGATCTCCAAAGAAAAGAGTTAGGAATCTTGATAATTTGCCTTGACTGCACGTTAAAAATATGAAACTATTTCAAATCATCATACATGAAAAGCTGTTTCCCTCTCAGTATATTTGAGTTCACCACAACTTATTTAGAACAGAACTCTTGAAGAGAGTCATTCCCTTGCCTTTCTCATTTTTCTGCTCAGAAAAGTAAAGCTTACTTTAACCAATGCACTGCAGCTACAGAATGAAGCTCATTCCTCTCCATTTTTCTGCTGTAAAAGGTACAGCTTGTTTTACCCCAAAGCAGTTTCTCTACAAAATTAAGCCTGTTCACACACACAAGTGAGAACTGATAAGCAGTAGCTGCTCTGCCCTAGACATATCCGTAGTTTCACGAGAACTTTCTTTTTGCTTAGCAAAAGCACGAAAGGCTCTGGGAGCCAAGCAGACGGCCCATTCTAAAACGCGGGTCTCGGTTTTCCTACAGGGTAGCTTTTTAACACCAGAAACAAAAGTCAGGCCCTATTTCCAAGCTGCTCCTAGAAAGAAATAACTAGACCCTACTCGCTTAGTCGCGACTCTGAGTTGACTAATGATGCAATTTTCCTTCACCGAGCGCAATCCCACCGCATTTCCCGGGCCCGTACTGCCATGGAGCCCCAGCCGTGCTCAGCCACCGCCCTCCCATACCGACCTGCAGGTCTCCCTGGTTTCCGCGATCTCCCGCTGCTCATCCTTGCTGTTGAGCACGGCGCCGATGCTGTCGGCGTTCTCGGCCCCCAGCTGCAGACCGGGAAACACAAAGTCACCCCGCGGCCACCTCGGCCCCGAACCCCCGCGGGCCGCCCCGGGTCCCGCCTGGCCCCGCTGCTCCCGGCCGTACCTGCTGCGCCAGGAGCTGGCGGCGGAGCTTCTGCCGCTCTCGGATCTCCTGCAGCCGGCTGTTCATGGCCGGCACCGCCACCGCCACCGGCACCGCCACCGGCCCCGCTCCTGCCGCCGCTTCCCGCCCGCGCGTCACTTCCGCGCGCGCAATTCCCGCCGGGAAACGCCGGGCCGTGCCCGCTGGGGGGGTGTGTGTGTGTGTGTGTGTGTGTTTGTGTGTGTGTTTGTGTGCCAGCAGTGTGTGTGTGTGTGTGTGTGTGTGTGTGTGTGTGTGTGTGTGTGGGGGTGTGGGTGTGTGTGTTTGTGTGCCCGCTGTCTGTGTGTGTGTGTGCCAGCAGTGTGTGTCTGTGTGTTTGTGTGTGTGTGTGTGTGTGCCAGCAGTGTGTGTGTGTGTGTGTGTTTGTGTGCCCGCTGTGTGTGTGTGCCCGCTGTGTGTGTGTGCCCGCTGTGTGTGTGTGCCCGCTGTGTGTGTGTGTGTGTCTGTGTGTGTGTTTGTGTGTCTGTGCCAGCAGTGTGTCTGTGTGTGTGTGCCCACTGTGTGTGTGTGCCCGCTGTGTTTGTGTGTGTGTGTCTGTGTGCCCGCAGTGCCCGGCTCCCCGCAGGCGCTGTACCGAGCGCCCTGAGGTGACGCCCGCCTCGGGCCCTGTCACAGCCGGGACCGCTTGAGCAGCCGGGCGGTTTTCCTAAAGTACATCCCTTACGTCCAGTTCCAATGTCCTGTGTGGTTATTCGCAGGTTAACCTTGGCGCTCTGCTTTCATCTCATCCTTTAGAAACTTCCACTGGGAGGGAGAAGAATCTTTGAAGCTCTTTTCTTCTGATTTTCGGTGTCTTCACCGCTTCCTCCTGTCTCTCCTCTGTGCTGTCTGTCTGGGAATGTATCTAATCCATATTTCACGCTGACTTTCTGCGTGAGAATGATTCAGAATGAAGATTGGAAACAAAAGCCTGTAATAAACGTCAGTCCCTATGTCTCACAAAAAGAAACTTAACAAAAGAATAAAGAAACATTACAAATTATCCCGCAGCTGTAATTCACGCTGATGTTTGCTCTCCTGACACGGACCAGTTCTTGCCGTAATTGCCGGAGCAGGCCAGAGCCGAGAGGTGATGCTCGGCTCCCTGCTACACACGGCGTGCTGCTCCTCTCCTGGCTGCTGAGTGCCAGATTATGGCTTCAGTGATACAAAATGTTATTCTCCTTTTTCTCAATGTGGTGTATGTTGTGTACATGGCAGTGACATTCTGCAGGTCACACTGAGAACTGAGGAAGATGCACGAAGAGAAGGAAATGAAAGAAGTGCAAATAAATACAAAAAGAAACCAATTCCAGCCACTCACATTTCTCAGTGACACAATATCCTAGAGATACGATGGAACTTTTGAAATGTTAAAACTCTACAACACCAAAAGTTGCATCTTCTATCTCCTTAGGGAATACATTACTAGTTACACTGCCCTATCTATGGAAATGTTATGGAAAAGAAATGCTCAGTAGATGTCTCATGCTACTGTACAGTGCTTTGATGTTGTTGGCTGTAATGAATACAGTACAAATCTCTGCACAGTAACAAAATCACTTCCTCCTGGATGTGATCTGATGAGGTCTGTGGGAGCCTGCACTCCATTTTTAGAACTGGTTGCTAAGACGAGCTGATCTTTACAAACATTAATGGCTATGAAGATGTTCTGCTGTATGCATGCACTCTCTCAAAACAAAAAAGTTGAATTTTCGGAGACTGCTCCATGCCTTTCTTCTCCCCTGTGCATGCTGTGGTTTCAGCTCTGTGAGCCTTACATCCAGCCTGTGTTTCTGTTAAGGGAAGTACCAGACCAAATTCTCGCTGCTCTAATGGTGACTAAGGACTTGGTGGAACTGCCATTGACTCTGATCCATTTTCCAGACTTTTTCCTTCATATTTATGAAGTCAATCGTTTCCTCATCCTTTTTTTATTTAGCTGATTATCCTTGAGTACATTACCTTTCAATTCTCTTTACTGACACACATTCAATCTTTTGAATTATTTCTATTGTTGGGATAATTTTGAATTCAAATCCTGTCCTCCAGCCTACTTGTATCTACTTCCAGCATCAGGGGCTTGTGCAATAAGCAGATATTCTCTGCCACTTTGTTTAAGCATTTATGGCATTATAAAGTGTTTATAAAACACTAACAAATCATTTTATTCACATTCATTCACACCCATTTGGGAATTGTCTTACACTGATATATTCAAATCTATACTACTTAAATATATATATTCAAGTCTAGACTACTCCACTGAGCAAAACACTCTTATTTTGTGTCAGTAGAAATTATTGTAAAAGTTACACAGAATTAGACCCAAGCTGCTTAACTTAGCACCGTTCTTTCATTTTAACTGTTCTTCACATCTCAATATGTAAACTACATTTGTGCCCTATTAGATGCTAAATAAATTCAAAAACTAGAAGCACCAAATGGACCAAACAGACAAATCGAGAAAGCTTATCTCTTAACTCAGAAGAGCTTATTAGAAAAACAGAAAAGACAAGAATATTTTATAACAGAAAAATGTATGTTAGTGTGGACTAACATCACACCCTTATTCCATGTCCCTTTTCCCCATGCTTTCAATGAAGTACCTAGATCTACCTCTTTAGAAATGTCTTTATGAATTGT
This sequence comes from Cyanistes caeruleus, assembly GCF_971803275.1. Classification (NCBI taxonomy): domain Eukaryota; kingdom Metazoa; phylum Chordata; class Aves; order Passeriformes; family Paridae; genus Cyanistes; species Cyanistes caeruleus. The sequence goes on from NC_141705.1 coordinate 79,425,338, forward strand.
TACCTCAATTTTGGAGCCTATTTTGAACAAGTGTCAGTATCCCAGCACCCAGTGACCGTGCCTGCGCTGGTTTTTCTACCCCTGCCTTAGGCTGTGTCCCCGCCAGAAGGTAAATCTGATTTAATGAGCCAACTGCTAAAGCACCGCACCCAAAAATCCCTACAAACTCACTGCAGCAGCTGCAATTTTGTTTAAAAACCTATGGCAAGTAACTGAGTAGCAGCAGAGTGTCTATAAGGCCAGTGCTGCCTGTCCATCCAGCCAAAACAGAGCCTTCATAAACACCATGCCAGAGGCTGTGGATAATTTGCCCGGCATGTGCTGTGATTTCACACTTCATCTAGATCAAATTGCACTGCCACTTGATCCAGCCTTGGACATGTCCTTTGTGATGGACACAGAGCCTTGATGGTGGAGCTGCTGCCCCTGCACCAACTGCCCGTACCTGGATGTCACCAGTGATGGGAATTTTCAAAGAGATTCTCCAACTCCTTTGCTTTTGAATGGCATCATATTTCATTCTACTTTGTCAGCAAGATTAAGTGACTTGCACACAGCAGTTTAAAAAAATCATAAAATATTTCTAATTCCCTTACATGGAAGAAACTTACTTAGTTTCTTAAATGGCCTGAACTAAACATTTTTTTTGGCTTCCTCACAAGCAGTATCCAACATTGCTGGAAGAAAACCAGCAGGATTGGAGCACAATTAGAGAAGCTTTTTGAACAGAACTTTGTTTTGCTGAAAAATGTGGACAGGTCAAGAGCGGGTTTTAAGACCTTGCACTGGATTTGTTTAACTGCTGGGAATAAAAATAATTTCTACTTTAAAAAATTCCTCTGATCAGTATATTTTGTTCTAGAAATGTCACAAACTACCAACATTATAATCTATATTCTTAATTCAAGAAATCCTATTTACAGCTATTCAGACTTGACATTAGGAAGCATTTCTTTATGAGAGGGTGGTGAAACACTGAGCAGGCTCCTTGGAGAGGGGATCAATGTCCCAGGCAGTCTGTCAGTGTTCTAGAGGTGTTTGGACAATGCCCTTAACGACAGCCTTTAACTTTTGGTCAGCCCTGAGGTACTCAGGCAATTGGACCACATAACAGTCTGGTCTAGTTTATTCTATTCTAGAAATTCATTGTATTAATTTGAATTGCGAAGGATAAGATTTGGCCTTTTTAAATTTCTTCATTCAAGTCCCACTTCATTTGGAGATCAAGCAATACTGGTTTCTCATCACATTCAGAGAACGCTTTTCCACAAAAATATCTGTGTATATGCCTTAAAATACAGCATGTAAAGAGAGGGTGGAGTGCAGCTTTGTTTCCTTGCATCTTGCCTTGTATTGACTCCTTTACACTTAGACACTGCCCCCTTAGTGAGGCAGGAGCAAATCTCTAGTAATTATACAATTCAATGGTATTATTTGTTCTACCACTGAGCTGAATGTGATCCCCTCAAGGGCAGTACAGGTCTAATGGCATGACACCTCTTGGCTTTACTGTTACAGACCAAAGCATCAGTGTGAATTGGCAATGCTTTGAATAAAGAGCCAGATTTCTGTGTTGAAGTGTGTTGGTGTCACACACATCTCAGTGTTCACTGACTTACAGACTTCACTCTACAAGCACAAGATCAGGAAATGTTATGTACTGCTTTCCTGCTTCCCCAGTGCTTTTCATACAACACATTAAAATTATAGTGCCAGTTTTATCTTACAGACATAATCTGTGTCCCATCGTGCTTGCAAAACAAGCACATTTATTTTTATGTTTACATGTGGTACTTGAGCACATTCTCTGTCTCAGAGCTGCTTGGTTTGTGCTGACTGGCAGTAAGGGAGACTGAATGACACTGTACAGAATGTGACAGGATATGGCAACTTTGTACCCTGAAAACCTCCTGTGTCTCTGTATTCCAGAAAACTCATCCTTATGTATTACCTGACATACTCAGTGCTTTAGTTTTCAGTATTATTTAGTTTTTCCTGGCTACCTCCATAGCTAAGTAAGTGGGATATTTGCCATCAGCATGTTATTTGTACAAAGCATTTTAAAATACAGCCCTGAATTTATTGTTTATCTTCTTGTTACTCTAGAATATGGCTTGTATTTAAACCTTAGAGAAAGGAGTTTTTCTGTTTTTCACTTTTCCTGGATCCTAGGAAATTCAGAGAGAAATTCAGGAAGAAAAACCCACACATACAGGGAAAGAAAAAAAAAAGTGGACACACGGACTACACATCATTGGAATAATTTCCCCAGGGAAGTGTCCCAATATTGGACACTTTTAAGGGTGCTGGACCATCCTGTCTAGGCTGTGCTTTTGCCAAGAAAATTTGAATCAGATGGTCCTTGAGGTCCTTTCCAACGTGGTGTTCTGTGATCTTATGATTCAAATTGCAAGTCCACCTCCTACAGCTCCCAGCACAAGTTACTTATTTGATTTCTAAGGGCTAAATTAAAGTGCTGCTGAAGCTAATGGCAACACTCTGAGATGAGACCTGGTTCCAAAACGGAGTAATAATCATAATAAGCAAGGAGAGGTTTGAAATTATACAGCTGATAAAGTTAAAAGTACTTCTACTTCAGACAACTGGGCATTTGGTCTGGTAGGATTTAAAGACTTGCCATTAGGAGGTATTGTGTAAAATAATAATATTTAAAAGTCTAAAGTAAAAAAAAAAAAAGTCGGGTGTAGTTTAATACAACACTTATTCAAAAAATAAATTGCGTGCTAAGCAGATCAATATGAAACCAGAAGTCACTATCTATGTTTTGTATAGCTGTACCTATAGAAAAAAATATGTTGCTCTTCATAATCCAATGGGCCTAATTTTAATTTTTCCTTTTACTTGGCATATCATGATGTCAGCCAAGAGGGCTGTGTATGAGAACAGTAAGTTAGAACATGTAATTCCACAGAGCCATTAGATTATCAAGGAAACAGCAATGGGGAAATCACAATGTTAGGACAAGAGAGATCTGAAGAGATCAGAAATGAAAATGAATAAGGGAGGATTTAGCCAACAATGATGATTATAAGCAAGCACTTTGTTTTGCCAGTAGTTCCAGCAGTGGAACTTTCCTGCTTTGCCCCCTTGTCACCCTTCCCACCCACATTCAGTGACGATGAACACAATCTAAGTGCCAGAGTCTGCCACAGGTCTGCACAATGCCAGTGCTGTTCTAACTACAGGAGACATAATTCAATAGTGCAAAGGTAACTCTGATCCCAGCTGGTACAGAAACTCCTCAAAACTGTACACAGGGTCCCCACCTTTTTTATTTTAAAGCAAATGCGTCTGCATTGTGAAATTTTAACCACATTGGTGGCAGGAGGCACAAATACCAAGTACATCTTTGTGCATCACTTTATAACAATCAAGGTGAAATGGTTGCTCCAGCTCTCATATATTTGTGAAAGCAGGCTAGGAACTACTGGGATCTCTATTTTTTTAAATGGTACAAATATGGGCAGCTAAGGCATGTATCCATAATGCACAATATCGTCTCACTAATATAAGAAGATTCACTGGTTCAATGAAATTATTAACCTATACAGCCAAGAGACCATGGATTATAAACACTCATCAATCTACTCCCCTCCTTAACAGTTACACTTCTCAATTAATTGAAATTGCAAGTAAAACAAAAGATAATTTAAAATTAGTCCTCTTGCTTTCAATACAAACCAATAAATCCCAGTCTCTGTGACTCAAGTATAAACGGCTTTTTTTAGCTTTCCCTTCAGTACGTATGAGAATATGTGTTCCTTCAAAAAAATAATAATATTCTTATCCAAAACTATTACTAATGATAAGAGAAGGAAGCTGTCGTGGTTTTAAACCAATAACTAAGAAAATTACTTATTTCTTGCTGTGAGATATGGATTAGAACAAGAGCAAAACAGGCATAAAACTTAAAAGGAAAAAAAAAAGAAAGTTTGTTGACAAACTACAATAATAAGAACACCAGAATAAACTTCCAGAAAAAACCTTTTCATCCCTTATCTACCCACTATTCCCTTGTTCACATGACAACAGAGACAAAAAACTTAGAACTTTGATGGTTAAAACAGTCCCAATTCTTGCTACAGTCTTTTCACCAGTCTTTATAGAGAAACAGAAGTTTCTTCCTGTTAATTTATGGAGTTTCTCACAAGAAAACTATTTTTGTTATAGTTTTCTATTGCCCTAATGTTAGCTGCCCAGAGCTCCTATTATTAGAGTTCACTCCTCCCATTTTCACATCACTCTGAAGTGTGTATGGGCCATGAGTCTAGAGATAGCATTTTTAAGGATAAGTTATTCAAAGGCAAAAAGTCTTCTTCATCTGTTTCTGTGAGCTTCACCAGAAAACAGTTTTCTCATTGCCTCTCAAGGCTTCAAATCTCCCAGCACTTCACTATACCATAATTACTCTACTTTTTACTCAAATTTACACTTTGAACACTTTATTCCTCTCTAGATCCTGTATCATGAATTAAAGGAGTTCTTTTCAGGACTTCATTGTCCATCTCCATAGTTTTAACAGAAAGATATTTCAGCTTAATTAAAGCATCTTCTTAATTCTCTACCTTTCCTGAAGCTTCTTTTCTTTCCTGTCACTGGTAGTTCATGAAGTCTCTTTTCATGTTGATCACTCTCTCTCTCTCTCTCTGGATAAAAATATCAATCCGCAAGTCTCATCTGGGTAATGAAAGAGTTAAAATCTTGCCCAGGCTTTTGTAGATGGTTCGGAGATCTCTGCCGAAGAGGAGCTGGAGCCGTCTGTGATGGAAAGTTCTTCATGGCTGCTCTGGAGCGTGTAGTCTCTGCTCCAGCCCGCTGCAAGTCCAGGACTTCTCTCTTTCTTCACTGGGCAGTTTCTAGTGAATGTAGTTACAGCAAAACCTGCAGCCGAGCCAGAGATCGGCTCGGCCCGGCCCGGGCCCGGGGAAAACCTTCCCCAGGCCCCCCCATCTCCCGGCCGGGAGACGGGGCAGGCCCGGCCCCATCCCCGCCCGGCCGCATGGCCTGGGCAGGGACGGGAGGCCTGGAGCTCTGCCACCCTTCAAGTCAAGAAACAAAGAGAACCCAGAGAGCTCTGCTTTTACACTTTAAGGAAGGGTTCACAAGTTGATCCCACTTTTCAATGGCCTAAACTGCTGTCAGTTCCCAGCAATGACCGATAATTGGTCAGGAGAAAAGACTCCAAGCACTTCCCAGCAACTCCAACTCCCTTAAAGGTAAAGTAACTCCATGACAGAAGCCTTTGCAATATCTTCCTCAGAAAACAAATATATTTAAAATAGGAAGGAGTAAATTTGGGTAATGCTGACCAAGGATCATAGCATATATGTAGCTCAGCACTAAAGTAATTCCTGCAAAAAATGTCTTTACAGATTGTGTGTGTGTTGCTGTTGGAGGTAAATGTAGCAAAGAGCAGAAATGCCTCATTCCAGTGCTGCTAATGAGGAGGTGGAACCTGGGTTAGGTGGAAAACAAAAACACAAACCAGCCCTGCCTGCCTCCCTTTCTGTGGTTTGAAATTTTCACTGCACTTACACTTCTCTACAATGAAATGCAGAATCCTCAAACAGATATTATTAAGAAATGTTTTCAGAAATTTATCTCTGAGCAAAGAGAAGACAAATGCTACCATTGCAGACATAAATCATTGGAGGCAGCTACCTGGATTGTTTGTGAGAGAAGAACTTATTTAAACAAGTGCATTTATAAAGCATTGTTTACCCCAGGGAACCTTCCACACATGAATGTCACAGGCAATTGAAGAAGGTCATATATCTCAGCTCTGTGAACCAGTTGTCCTCAGTGACAGGGGATGTTTTGTATAAATAAGGCTTAATACTGCTCTGTGGCAGGCTTACCTAATGTTGACTCATTTGCAAGGACCACCTTGTATATGAAGAAGAGTCCGAAATGTATGTTTTATGATGAAGAAAACACTAATTTTTTATTTTTTCAGATTCTGTGTCACTTAGAGGACTGTCTCACCAAATCCCACATAGACTCAGAGTAGTCAGGTTTGGAACTAAAGTTCCATTTCTCAACAAAACTCCATTAAGTTTGTTTGTTAACAAATGTGATTTTCTATACCATTTCTTCAAAATATCCTCCTTGGCATATTCTTGCCTCTTTAAATATACTTATTTATAGGCTGGCTACACAGCCTCCCCTTTCACCCAGTTAACAGACTGCAACATACGGGATGCTGCCTTTACTTCCCATTGCAGCATCAGGAGATAAAGCAGCACCTCTGCTGTGTTTGCACAGGCAGGCTGGGGCTGTCCTGCTCTCACACTCCAGTCTCACTCCCCACTCTGCCACATGGCACCGCACACTTGGGATCTGCTGAACGCTCCTGCTGTGAGAGGAGCATAAGGAGTGCTTGGAGGTTGTTCAGGGAAGCAATACCAAAGCAGGCTCAAACCCCAGGGCATGAACACGCAAGTTCCTGGGTGTTGCTGAAATAGTAGCGACACCATGGACACATCCTGTCTCCAGCGCTCCAAAGTGTTACACCAGGAACTTCTGTAACTCACTTTACATATCCAACAGAAACCGGTGCCCAGTTTTAAACCTTGCAGTTTTGACTGCAGTTACTTCCAGTGTTGAGCACATCTACAGCTCTGTACTGATCTCCTCCAGGAAATCAAGTTTCTTACTGCCTTGTTCCAGGAAAACAGGTTCCTTATTCCCTTCTAATACAAACTCGGCTCCTTGTACAAGCAAGTACTTAACACTTTAAAAAAGCTTTTCCTGTGATCTCATTACTGTGCACACTGTGTTGTGTGTTAATGGAAACCTCATCAATTACCGGCTGTTCAGCTACATCCTATGCAATGGAGGGTCACCCTATGGAGCTTATATGGAATTATGGACAAAAGCCCTATTCTCTTCCACATAAGCACAAACCCAAATTAATTTTGAGTCAGACTTGGCAGCATTTCAAATTTCTGCTGCCCATGTAGTTAAAAAGAATGACACTAATGAATAAAATTATTTTATAAGAGCGCTGACTTACATCCTAAACATGTTGACTCATTTCTGCACCCATGCCATGGCTCATTTCGCACATGGAAGTGTCCTTTGTGTGAAGCCTTGCTTCCTCTCTTAGTCCTGAACTTCAGCCTCGTGTTTGAACTAACCCAGTGCCCACTAGGTCATGTGTACGAGTTTTTCCATTTACTCCAGCACTTGATCTATTTGCCCTGGCACAGTTGATTGTATGAAAAATAAAGAGAAGTACAAAATTATTATGAATGGTTATAATGAAAATAATTTCCTTGTTGTGCCTGGCTGTTTGACTACATTTTCTCTGCTTGTTACTTCTTTCCTGGGGGAATTTCTCACATAGCTCATTGCCTGAAGTCAGCCCTTGCTCTGAGCTCTGCTTGGCACTAACCTGGCCAGGAGGGAATACAGGAGAGAATGCCTTGGACAGGGTTATCAGGGGCAGCGAGACAGGACTGAGTCAGGCCTTTACTTGTCACCAGTATTTTAACTGAATTCCACCAACAGCTGGAAGTGCTCAGCTTTTCTAAAAGCTCTGCTGACAGCACACTGCATGAGTGACTCGAAAATAAAGGTAAGCAGCTTTACTGAACACAGGAAGAGGCTAATCAGTGAATTTTCCTATTGATTCACATGGCAGCAGAATTAGACTGATTCTCCAGCTGAATTTTAAGTGCTGGGTACTAAATGTTTTGAAATGCAGGACCTCTATTTTTGCATGGTTAACCCACACGTCAGATATTTTCACCTATTCACATGAACCACTCACTGAAAATTAGCCCTCTAATAACCTGTATCCTCACACAATGCAAAATCAGAGCCAGCCACAGGGAAGAACTATCAAGTGCTTTTAGAAAGCTATTAGGATGAAGGAAGCTCTTGAGTAAGTTTCCTTCAAAGCCTCGCTTCTTATGAATAACCCACACCAGTCTGTTTTATGTGAATATTTCCAGTATTTCCATTTCTTGGTTAACCTAAGGAATCTAGGCATGGAAATGGAGGGGAGCACGGGGTGTTGCAGTAGTCAGATCCATTGATAATTACAAATTATTCTTTGTTTTATCAACAGTTTGGTGTTGGGACTATCAAATACCAGTAGAGAAGGAAGCAGCCAAGCCTGTGAAATTCTACAGAAACTAAAACCTATTCTGGCAGATGATTTCCAGCTGCTGTCATGGAAGTTGCCAGTGCACAGCACAGATTTCCCAGCTTTGGTCATGAGTGTTGGTCAGTGGGACTGCTGTCAAGGCAAGCTAAATACTGAGACTAAGTATTGGAACCGTTTTGCAAAATGGGCAATGAGCTTCACCTGGAGCCAGCTCACCCGCTGGGATGTCATCTTAATGGATTATTTTCCCTATCAATCCCAAAACACCAAAACAAGACTTTGCTTTCCTATAAAAATACAGGCCCTGTTAAACACAGATTACTGACTTTAAATCCCCCAGTGCTGCAGGAGTTTAACTAGCACAGTTTCCAAAGATTTATGATTTTTCAGCATTTTTTGCCTTTTTTTCCTGAAAAGCAGGATGCTGTAATTTCAGAATCCAAGCAATATGTAACACCCAGACTGATTCTGAGGTTTCCAAAGAACTTCTTGCCTATTTTCCTATCTAAGAAAACATATTTTTTCTTTCCTTTTCATTTGCAATTCAACTTGTGAATGACTTTTCAACAGTTTTGCACAGCAGAGAGAACACTTTTTAAGGCAGCCAAATGCACTAAGAGCATTTCCTATTTGGCATCTTTCTAAAGCTATACTAGAGTAATAATCCTCTGTTTCTTGTTTCTAAATATGTGGAGGTAAAGTCCACCCTTAAAGCACAGTGCAGTTTTTTACTGTTATTTTAAGTGTGAGACTCCATTTTAAGTCCAAAAGAATCAAGGTTCTCAAAACCACAGTCTATAAATGCAGCTCTTGTTTTGTCTTTGCTCTTTCCAATAATTTCTGAGTGATTGCTATTTCAAGTGGCAGAGGCAGAAGTCACAGAGACAATGAGCTTCCTACAAGTGTGATAAAAGCAGTCAAGCAGATCAGAGTGATTCTCTGCGTGGCACCTCTAAGTGCCAGAGCCGCAGGACAAACTGTGCATGTGCTCACACTGTTCAGACACCAGAGGAACCATATGGGGGAGACACTCGGAAATGCTCAAGGCAAGACAGAAGCTGCAAGCAAAGTGCAATGCATACAGCCTGCAAAACTCCATCAGCCCCAGGATTCCTTAGAAGAGTGCCCCTCCTCTTTACAGTGAGTTTGCCATCGATGCCTGGAATGGACGCCAGACTGAGTCCCTGATTTGTAAATTGTAACAAAAGCATTATTTCCTGCAGCATTAACAGACCTCATATCATAGGGAAAGCTCATTTATAATTACTGAAACAAATGAGCGCTCCTTCTCCTTATAAGACCACATCAGAAAGAACAATCATGATAAAAGTTAAAATGTTCAAGAGTCAATCTGTACATGTGGATCCTTCCATTAAACCTGAACCCTGTCTTGGGAGCGAATCATTATGACATTGCGTTTTCTCTTCTTGATGCTTTTTGGAATTGTAGTTACTTCCAAACCTTTTTCCCTGAGTAGCCTGCCCTCTTTTCCCCCACCATTCTGCAAGCTCAAACACAAATAGGTAAAGAAGGTTCACTGCACAGCCCACACACCTTGGGGAGGTGAATGCAATCAGAATACACGAATAAGTGCCAGGCTCAGAGCTTCGCCCGAAGGGCTTTGCGAGACTCATCATACTCATTTGTTCTCTTCCCCCTGTGCTGATCATGAGAACCCTTTGTCTTCCAGGGTACAGAGGGTTGGAAAGAGCTTAGATCAGGGAAAATGAAATATTCCTGTTACTTGATGCCAAAAAGTGTTTACTAGGCAATGAAGGAAACCTTAACCAGCTAGGCTGAGCATGCTTTTAGCTGGTCCTTCCCAAAGGATAAAAGCAAACAACTTGTCATGACAGAAACAGAATTTCAGACAATTCAAAAATGGCCATAATGAGTTGCTTTCAGGCTAATGTCTTTTATATAGTCAAATACTTTGAAAACAAATTAAATTCTTGCCAGTCCTGACGCTTTTTTAAATAATGCATACCCATATTCCCAAAAGAAATCTCAGCAAGAAAGAACGATCTGTGCATTTCTGTCCACAAACAAGTGCAACAGACACTGTGATAGCATAGTTATCACGTTGCTGTAGAAACCCCAGCAGAGTATGCTTTAACTTTGTGAGTGATTAAAATACAAACTATAATGCTGCGATAAAGAGTTAACCAGAGATGAGCAGAACTAAGACAAACACAGGCAATCCCAAACACTACAGTACCTGCTTTTCTCAGCATTGGATCTTTTTTGTTCTTATGAACAAAAGTTTAAGCTGGTAAAGCTACATTTTGTACCTTTTGAACAATTTGGAGGCTGCTAAAGGAAGGGCACTGTTCACTGGATATTTGTGGCATTCTGCATGGAAAGCAGAAAGCACCCTCTTTCTTTTAGACTTTTGTGCCAACAAGAGATAGTGGAAATACTGATGTGCTCACTCAGGAACCAGATTAACACTTGCCAGACAAAAAAATTAGGGAGGAAAAAGGATCTTACGGAGAGGTGATTCAACAGCCTCACACTACAGACAAATTGCCAAATAAAGGGTGTGTGCTCCATAAGGAAGAATTTGACCTCAAGAATGAACAGCATAGATTAGAACTAGCAGTAAAGTAAAACATAGTAACTAACAACCGGACATTAGGAGACAAAGAAGCAGAAATAACTGACAGCCATCCCGGTGGGACAAGGAAATCAGAGACGATCAGGTCATGCAGACCTCTGCAGTGCTCGGAAATAAGCAGATTACTATTCAGAGCACACGGGACTGGGATAATGCTAAACCCTCGAAGGCATTTGTTTCCATCCCCTTTGTTCCCCGCTCACACTGCTGGGGATCTCTCCATCCCTGTGCCGCCCCAGACGGCCCCGAATTGTCCCTCTCGCCCCGAAGCTGCGCGCCCCAGGCCGGGCTGTGTCCCGGCTCCTTCTGCTCTTTGTGAGGCTATCGGAGGTCGGGGGAGAGCCGGGCACGGGGCGAGGGCAGAGAAGGCGGCTGCTAGGGGAGCCCCAGTGCGAGGGGTGGGGTGAGCCCGCGGAGCTGCGGTGGGACCGCGGGCAGCGCAGAACCCGGTACGGGGGTGGCAGCCCCGGGGCCGGGCTCGGGGGACTCATCCCCCTGTAAACCCCGCCGGGGCTGCCCGAGGGGCCGTGCCCGCGGCCGGCCGGCAGCTCAGCTCGCCGCCACGCCGGGCAGGCTGCGGCAGGTAGGGAGCCGGCAGCGCCGGGGCCGCGCCTCTCGGCGCCCCGCTCGCCCTGCCCCCGCGGGCCGGGCAGCCGGGGGCGGGCGGCAGGGGTGTGCGGCGAGGGGGATTAGCGGGACGCCGCGGCCCCGCCTTCCCCCCTCGCATCCCGGCCGCGATGAGAGGGGGAGATGGACCCGAGCCGGCGGGACTGGCACCATGACGTTCGCCGGCTTCGTGGTGGCGCTGGTGATAGGGGCGATCCCCGGAGCCCGCGGGCCGGGGCAGGTCTCCGCCAGCCTCCCGGCCGCCCGCCCCCCACAGCCCCCGGCCGGTTGTCCCGCCGGGGGCTTCCCCGCGGCCCAGCGCCCCTGGGCGCCGGCGGCGCCCGCTCTGCCGCGGCGGGGGGCGGCGGGCCGGGCACCGCGGGGCCGCCGCAGCTCCTGCGCCCTGCCCGGCGGCGGCGAGGGGCGGCCCGGCTGCGCCCCCGGGAGCGGCCGGGGCTCGGAGGAGCGCGGACGCGCTGACTGCGAGCGAGGTAAGCGGGGAGGGGGCGAGCCCGGGGCGGCGGCGGAGCGGAGCGGGAGAGAGCGCGGGGCTGCGGGACAAGGGCGAGACAGACACTGAGAGAGCCGAGCCCTGGCCGGGCAGCGGCGTTCTCCCATCCCGTACCCAGCTCCCTGTCGCTGGAGGGAACGGGGAACGAGGGGACGGACACCGTCTGCCAAAGTGACAGCCAAAGCTGTTCCAGGGGAGAGTTAAACTCGTGCATCAGAGGATGCAGGAGAAAGACGAAGGTCCCGCCTGGGTTTATTCCGCCGCTATTCTAATAAATACTGGGTAGGCGAACCGCGTTTCCAAGCTGTGCCGTAAGCGTTCCGTAGGCTCAGCTTGCCAAGGCTGGCTGGCATTGCTTTTTTGTAACCGGGTTCACTTATCCGGGAAGCACTTCGTCTGCAGAAGTGAAGTGGCAGAAAGAGAAATAGAAGGATGCCTGGCTCCAAAGACGAACTGTTTACACAGTATGACTTTCTTTTTCCTCCCTACTTCCTAGGAGAAATGGGTTCACAAATTAGTGCTGGTGCTCAACAGTATCTGTGAGGCTGAGACAAGAGACTTGTGCTCCCCTCACACACTCCCAGCTGAACTCCTGCTGACTTCAGTGGAAGTTTTCAGTGTGTAGGGACTGAACAGCAATTTCAGCATCCAGCCCTTGATCAGCTTTACATTTCATTAGTGCTGACACTAAATATACTGATGATGTTCAGTCTGGTTTTGAATGACTTCACGTTCTCTCCTGCATTGCTCTGGTATTATCTCCTACCTAAATAAGAATTGTGTCCTATCTATAGCTATACTAAACACGATCAAGCACAATTGTTGAAATGAAAATTAAAATTCCCTGCTTCGCTGTCTTTCCTTTTACATATTCTGTAATAGCACCAAGTCAGCAAGGAAGATGATCATTAATATTACTATTCTGTTTGTTGTGAAAGCTGACTTTGGGTTGTGGGGATTTTTTAAAATGAATTTCCTTTCAGATGACTGGAAAGGATTGTTGTCCTTCTCTTACAACAGTAGCCATAGGAGGCGTGTGAAAAAACAAAGCTAATTAGAGCAACATGGTAATTATACATATTGGTATAAAATACCACATCAAGAAGATAATGGAGGCACCAAGGTCCCTATTGATCATTTACACACTGAAAAAAAAGCAGCTTCCACAGCTGTGTTCCAAGTCAAATGAACTCCTTCAAGAAGAAAGAATGATGTTATGCAGTACAGATGTTTCCCTGGAAAGAATAGCAGGCAGCTGCTGGCATGGAGGAGAAAACAGATACCTAGACACAGATGAAAAAACCCCAGAAGACTTCATGCCCTTTAACTGGTCTCACTTTCAGAAAGGGCATCACAGTTGCTCCTCTAATTTAGCCCAACATATTAATAGTTTTTTTCAGAATTCTTCAGTCTGGTTCCCAAAATACTTTAAGAGATCTAATATAATAGTGAAGCACCCAGCAGTTTATCACTAAGAACTCTATTTGGCACTTAGTAAAGTAAGTTTCAGAATTCTCTGTAACTTCAGCATGAAGAGGATTTATGCAAAACACCACCAAAAATACTGCATGATTTGGGTTTAGCTGTGTTTCTCCAGTCTTTTCAGAATGCTGCTTTGGTCTCCCCAAAAAAGGAAATCCAGGTTGGCCCCTGCTAAGAGGGAGGACACAGCTACTGCACAATAGCCAATACTTTGTAATGGACAGATCATCTGCTCCTGTTGCACTCGGTGGTAAACTCCAGTGGCATCACCAGGGTCACTGTCTGTCCAAAAGCCTCCATGGGGGTAATATGAAAGGATCAGAGAGTTTGTGAGATGGCTTAAGGTAGAACACGGACACAAATCAAGCCATTTGCCCAGAAATAAAAGATTATCGTAACATTCCCCCTGAAGCATGTTCCTTTCTTACAAGAAGCAAGAGGATGTGGTTATAGCTAGAGAGGGACAGACTGCTCAGGGAGAGCCTCACTGCACCTCTTGCTTTAGTACTTGGGCTAAGGAAGCCCATACTCAGTGTTAGCCACCGGTCATAACTAAATACAATACCATATTCAAAGGCCTGCCTGTAAATCTCTGGGTTTTTCTAGCTTAAATATTATGACTTATCTGCATAGTTGATTGGCTAAACTTTGTGCATGTGTATATATTAAACTGTTTTATATTTAAACAGTAACAAAGATTTTTTACAAAGTGCCTTTGCAACTATACTGTACAGTACCAGTCTAAAATCAGTTTCACAGTTTAAAATAATAGTATTATTGGTGTTTCACTTCCTTCCTTCTAAAAATATCTGGGTAACATTACTTATTCATGCCTTGAAAGCAAGTACACCAAACACAAATATATATAAATTATCATGATTAACCAAGGACATCACAGAGGACAAAAAATGAATATGAGCATACTCTCTACACAGAGCCAGTGTAAGTCCACCAGAATTTAGTATTTTAGTTGCTGCTAATAACAGCTCACCTGTGGTGTGCTCAGGCTCCAGGAACAAGGCCTAGCTCAGTACCTGGGAGGAGCGACTGCCAGTTTGTGTGGCACACAAGTTACAGTTTTGTGCATATGTTGTTCATGCTGTGTTGTTCCACATCTAATTTAAAGCACTTTGAATCAAGTGGGTTAATTATGTTCTTTTCTATTACAAAGAGGGACCAGTAACCAAAACAGGGTAAATGTCTTTGTCAGAGGTCAGTGGCAGAACTGGAAATAAAATATACATCTCCAGGAAAGCCTGACTTTAGAACCTTTCCATTAAAATTGCTTTTATCAAAAGGTGATTATACTAATATCAATCAAATAAAGCTTCACTAAACTTTTGTGAGAAGAAAAATCAAGCCTGAGGCTCATAATCGAAACACCAGATTATTCTCCCTACCTCTTATTCTACAGTCCAAGCAGTTGATGGGATGACTTTTGGGATTTTGGTTAATTTAATAGCTTATGATTAGAACTGAAACACGAATGTCCCTATTTTCCTTCTAAGAAGCAGCTCTTCTGGAGCTATTCTTACCAGACCTGCACAGTGTGAGACCCCTCATTTTCTCCAGCTGTGCCCACATAAGACAACTGCAGTCCTTCAGAGCCCATTATATTGCAGTTTCAGTTTAGTTTCTCAGAGCCTTAAACCACTGATTGCTGACATGATGGATCTCAGTGCTGCAGAGGAACCAGCACAGCACATTACACACTCACTGTATACAATATTTATGAAAGTTCTAATATAAGGATCCTTGAGTATGCCCTACTGATACTGATTCTCAAGATAGTTCTTAAAAAGTAGTTCTGCTGGAGGCACCTTTTTTTCAAGGTTAAAATGCCTGGGGAAAATAACTCTAATTTTAGACTAAAAGCAGCGCACAGGAAAGTGATAAACAGCAGCTTTCACTGATCACAGTGAGCACCTTGCATGATTTTGCTTAAGTTAACAGGATTCACTTCTTTGATTTCAGTCAGGCCTGATCCTGGAAGAGAAGTTTCCATTGATTTGAACCAATGTCAGGTTTTACCTATGCTACATGTAGCTCTTCACAAGTGCCTCATAATCAGCGAATTAGTTTCATTCTGAAACTGGGAGACACCCTTTTATAGGTATTATGGATCATCCCCATGTATTCTAAACACTACAAGTTACAGTGTGGTCCCATGGGATATAGAGCATGTATCAATGGGAAACCCTCACACTTCATGCCAATTTGCACTGACCTAATACACTCCAAGACAAGAGAGAAGAATTTTCATTGCATGGCCTTTCTGGAGCACTATCCCCACACTGGAACACCTTGGTCATTAGGGCAGAAATAAAAATATTTGTTGTTTTTACAGATTTCCAAAATTGAAATTACTTCACTTGCTTTGCTTTAAATCTGCCATTTCAGAGCACACTGCACCAGGGTGAAAGGCACAGGCAATTTCTACTTCTGATTCCTATTTTCCCAGCCTACATTTACAGCCAAATTTTAAACCTTTGGACAGGTGTTGACCAAGAAACTGTGGCACACCTTTAGCCAACACCGTAAACACCACTGCTGCAGCACTAACACATACAGCAGAAGTGGAAGTGATTCCCGTTCTATTTGCAATGCAGCCACACAGTAACAATGCTCATTTCCAGTGAAATGTAAAAAATAAAACAGCATCTCCGCACATAAGAATGTAGAGGAAAAGAGGCCAAGCACAACAGCGCGATTCCTTTGAAGCCCTTCTGCTTTTTGGAGGTAATTAAAAGTTGGCTGGGTGGTTTTCCTCTCCCTGGTTTCCTGAGTGTCTCATCTTCAGCCTCTATGGCAGGTGTTCTGGAGCAAGTCTCAGCAGCACCCACTGGATACCCTTACTTCCTTGCATTTGCAAGTATAACTTAATCTCCTTTCAACAGTGATAGCAGATAGGAAAGACTCTGACTTGGGCAGATACCAGGACAACTAAAATTACCAGACTGTATGTAAACAACAGGAATTGACCGTCAGTAACCTCAGCTAGAACACAATTACAGTAAATGCACACATACTTTCTGAGTGTTTATAAATGAAGGAGTTTCTGTCAAGACAGCAGATTATATTTTTTAACAAAGGGCTGAATTAAGTCTGTCCTAAAACCACAGGATGTACCTAGAGCTGCCTCATAGGCCTGCTTTGTGTCCTGTGCCCTTGTTTTTAACTATTGTGGGGTCAGGTTACCTCTCCTCATCCTCCCTCTTCCTGACCAGTGCTGAGGAGGGCAGAGCCACGGGCAGGATCCTGGTGCTGCTGTTCCCTGTTGCTGAGCTTTGTGTGCTGGGGCAGGGTGGGTTTGATAAGCGCTTTAAGCAGAGGTCTGACACCATATTGAACTGCTGGAGAGCACAAAGAGTAGATACTACTGCATTAGCCTTACTCCCAACAAGTTTTGTTTTCTTCAGCGAATAAAAGAGCTGAAAGTTATAGCTTAAAATTTTGAGATGCTACTAAACCTCTGTCTCCAGAAACCTAGAGCCTCCAGTTTTTACATTTAAGCCAGACATGTTTGCCCAGAGGGAATGCAACTGTTCTGCAGAGCTGGGCTCCAGGGGCAGCACAGAGGAAGCCCCTGAGACATTTGAGCATTGGGATGCTTGAGGCGTTGCATTGGAACAGCAGTAGACTTAACCAGAGAAAATAGAACGAACTTGTATCCTTTCAATCATGATAAAGGACTAGGTTTCTTGATTTTTCACTATGAAGCAAAAAAGTGTTTCCTGGTAATTTTATGCAAATGCAAACACTGACTATCTTGTAATTAAAATATTAACGCATAAACAGACAGTTGGTAATACAGCACAGACACACACGATGGCAGATCATGCTGTTATCCTGCAATTCCCTAGGATCAACTTACACAGGAAACATGGAGCTCTGTTTCATCATGAAGAAAGTGTTTTATATCCAGGAAAGAAAAACTAAGCTACTGTAATCAAAGTCTTCATGTTGAAGGTTCTGTTTTATGAGGTATCACTACCGTAACTAATGTATCTTTTGATCTGGAAATGTAACTACCAGGTGTCTGCATACCGCAATGTTTTGAGTAAACAGAGAAATAATTTTCTCATTACTGCCCTTTGATTTGTTTGCTATATAATTATGACTTGGTCATAAGACAGAGTTTGATACATACTTCAAAGTGCATATAACATGTATTTGGTTACCTCTATTAAATGGCAGGATTAATACTACCTACATGTAAAAATAGGCTTTCTTTTTATTTCTTTCTAGTTAACTGATCAGGTGAAAATCAAGAATATTTAAAATTGGTCACAAAATTACCTTTAACAATCCTCTTGTGTGTTTTGCTGTTTGTACATGACTAAGTTCTTCCACCACTATCTTGGGAAATCTGTAAATACAGAAAGAGGAGTGAGCCAAATTCTGCCATGCAGACCTTAGGAGAGGATTTTATTCTTCAAGTACTTCCTTATTCAAATATTTGAATAAAAACATTGTGTAATGTGTACTCAGGAAGCACTGTATTGATTTCAGTAGGTGTCATGCAGCACTGTAAGCAATCATGCACTAAAATGGAGATGACATCTTCCAACTTGCTTTCTGGTATGTCAGGCATCACTCTGCTATGAGTGCAGTTGACGTTTCAAGTGAAAATAATAGTCTATACAAAAGTCTGGTGAAGAGCAGGAATAAACAGAATTCCAGACTCTGTCTGTGACACATAGAGAAAAACACAAACAGAAAAATTGTAAAGACAGATAAATGATGAGCAACATGTCTACAGTATAGTTATATTTGACTCGGTAATAATCCTCTCTCAGGCATGGTAGCTCACTCGGTAACATGAGTTGAATAAATGTTGTTTGTAATTTACTGCACACTAAGTCACTGCTGAGAAAGTAAACAGGAGGCAAAAAGGAACATGCCAAGCCAAACATGAGGTTAATTAATTCCTCGAGTTATTTGGCAGTTGTTTGGCTTGGTGGTTTTATAAAATACGCTGAACTAAACACAAGACAGAAGCTGAGAAGAAAAAGTGGATATACCTATTATCATTATTATTTACACAAAGATGAACACAGACACAGTGAAATGCAGGCACAAACACTGACTACCTTCATCCCATTGCTAAATCTCTGCAAAGTGGATGATGGTGTAGCTTCTAAGTAGATCACAGAACAGAGGCAGATGGATTAACTGGGATTTCAGGCAATACGAATTAATACAGCTGGGCTGTGTTTGATTATTTAACAGAAATGTTTCTTGTTGAATTACTGCTCTGTCATGACTCTTTTCTGTTTCTGTGTAGTTATCTCTATGACCAGCTTCTTCCCACCTTTGTCAGTGGCACTTGGTTACCTTCAACAGTAGATGCATCTGACATCTCAAGTAAAACTTCTGCAATACAAAAATGTAAAATCTGCTAATTTTTTTGGATTTCTGTGCTCTGTAGCTCTCAAGAATCACTTTTTTTCCCTCCCCACTTCTTTTAGACAATTCCTTATGGGCTTTGGCTTGCTTTGGCTGAGAATTTGGTAAAGACCTCTCACGAATTAGTAGAACTACATGCAGCGTTTTCTGTCTGAGAAGATTATGAACAAATGCATTCTTGGGCTAAAATAAACTGCTGTCATCTATGACATGTATAATGTAACATGGGTCAGAGAAAAAGCTATGCAGTCCCCGTGGTTATTTTCTGATTCCCTTAAGGTCAATGGAATTTTGTGAAAGATAAAAGTATAGCATATTTTACAAAAATATATACATACACTAGATCTATATATCTATATACATACATACATATGTTTGTCTCATTTGGATAGAGGAAATCACATTTCAATAATTATGCGTCTATAAATACTTTCTCTTTGTTAGATCTTGAACTAAGTTGTAGCATCAGAAGGATCAGAAATATGATGCAGTTTCAGCATGTTTTTTTACATGAGGAGCAAAATGCTTTCCTCATGTGAAAAAAGGGCTCTCTCAATTTGTGTATTGCTGTACAAGCATGTTAGGTGTGCCAAAATGTTTCTTGGAAACAGCTCAGTATCCATGAAACAAGAACTTGGGGAAAATGAGGTTCAGTGTCTTTTGTGTGGGATGCATTAACCGAGCAATAGAGTATCTTGGAGGTGTAATTGTTTTATTTTTCATTTTTGGTAACTAGGGTCAGTGAGACTCCGGGGAGGCAAGAATGAGTTTGAAGGTGCAGTGGAGGTTTATTTGAATGGAATCTGGGGAACAATCTGTGGGAGCCATTGGGACGATAATGACGCGACAGTTGTATGTCGACAGCTTGCACTTGGGTAAGTTTTGGTTTGAGTAAAAATCAGTCAATTCATTTTCATGATGTTTCAGTATAAAGGACAATCTACTCTGTAAATCCTCAGGGCTTTTTCTGTTTGATGGTTACTTTTTCTGTTTGAATGCTGAAGTTGTTCTTCCCAGGATACTTCGCTTGCTTCAGCCACATTACACTTCAAAGAGGAAATCAGTACTTCCTCGGAAAGCTGAAGATAGGATCTGGACAGGAGCAGACCTGGCAAATGCCTTCCTTTCAAAGTGAAATGCGTGAACAGGTCAGCGAGCTTCAGGCAAACACAAACTGCTCTACTGGACATCTGGGAGATGTCCACAAGGACAGAATTACGTGGTCCCATCCTGATCTCACACGTCTAAGTGTCAATTAACACTCCAGTGAGGTTACTGAATCTGTAACAATGTAAATGTGGCCTGGATTAGACTCTACATGGGCTCCTAATCACAGGAAAATTCCTGATTTTCAGGGGAAAGGAGTTCTCCTAGTAATCACCCACTGTAGTACGCCAAATGACACCTGGAACTCATCCTACGTTTTTGGCAAACAGCAAACATTTCAGAGCTACAGCCATAGCAGACAGGTTCCAAGTCCCTGCAGTGTCCTCACTGACCACCACCTCCCACTGCTGCCAGAATAGAGTTCATCAACAGCACCCTTTAGCATCATTTGGCTGCCTTTATTGCCTTTCTAACATTTCTTTCACTCACATACCAAAGCAGTGGTTTTGCTTGCTACAAGCAGTAAGGGGCTCTTATAGCAGACTTGCACTGTGACATTCCTAATGATTATTCCACTTTTTAAGACTGCTAGCCAGAACTAAACCTAAGCTGGTTTATAATGTTCAATACTAATCTGGACACACCGTGCCAATTTATAAAAATATGAGGATTAGATGAGATAAAAGTTCAGCCATCTGGAGGCTGTGATTTTGCTTATGACTTCAGCTGTCTACGTGCAGTGGCTCCTTCCCTCATTTTCATCTAAGTCCTATCTGCTTTCCATACCCTGAACATTTCAGCTGAACGAGGATGCCGTTAGCAAAAGCAGTTCAGCGATACGGGTGAATGGTTTTGTCTTTTCAACAGAAATGGCTCAAAGCTGAACCCAGGCCAAAAAAGCCCCAAGCAAAGGGTAGTTGAAAGCTTCAGCTATCTTGAATGTTTGGCAGAAATTTGCATCTCGGTACCACCAGGTGAACTCACCGGTGCTTTTCAGATGCTCAGTCTATCTGTTCCTTTGCTTTAAATTTGCTGTGCTTTGCTAGGAAGAGAAGATGGCTCTCTAAGTGTTGCTGTAGATTCAGCATGAGAAAGAAATAGAACTGTTTATAAAATGTTCTGAGTGGATGGGAATAAAGAGAAATGGATGGGGGCCTGGGGGGCCTGATGCAATAGAGGTGGTTGCACTGCCCCATCATCACAGCCAGAATACTTGGCATTTATGGGCAGAGCTTGGTACATCTTCATGGAGTGAGGGACTGAAAAAGGGAGAAAGACCTGGTGGCATTACCCCTCCTGGAACTGTAACTGCAGTGGGCTGGTATTGTAGAGTCACCCCTGGACTGTGGACTCTGTGTTGATTTTTTGTAGTTAAGAACCAGGAGAGCAGGAATGTAGCTGGCTCTGCAGCAGCACAGTCCTTGTACTAAAATATCCCACAACAAAATGGTGAGAACTGGGTCACATCTGTTACTTTTCTTTGTGCACAAGACAATGCTGAACTGTATGAAAATGTGATGAATTTACACTACCGAAGAAAGCCCTTTCTTTTCTACTCCAAGATTTATACATGAGAAAATGTTCCCACTTCCCTTCCTCCCACTCTGATGCCCTATCCTGATTATTTTTACAGGGAAAAAGGTACAGCCAAGCACATACCCTTTGCTGGATTAGGCCTTATTCCTGTTTTCTGGAGTGAAGTGCGTTGTCGTGGTGATGAAGAAAATATACTGTTATGTGAAAAAGACACCTGGCAAGATGGGACATGTCCTCAAAAAATGGCAGCTGCTGTCACATGTACCTCCTCCCTGGGTAAAAAAAATACATATGGTTTTCTCAGGTCCTTATTTTATTTAAGCGGAAGTTGTAATAATTACTCATTATAAAATCAGAGAAAGTGTTCAGATTTCTTGGAACAGATTATAATTGAATCACTGCATCATTAACTGCTTCAAATACCTCAAGCAGCACCTAGCTTAACAAAATTTTACCTTGACTATAGTCAACAACAAATTGCTTCTTTCAGATGTAGCTTGTGAGAAAGAGTAAAGTAACAAGAATCTCTGGCTGTAAAGTGAGGATTCCTTCCCCATTTCTTTTTCTTTAATGTCAAAATTATTAGGAAAACAAGTATCATGAATGTTTTTAAGATATTTGATATTATTTTAATCAACATGCTAACTGAATGGGCAGGCATGCCATCAGATTTAAATGGTGCTGCCTTGAGGAGGGCTGGGCTGGCAGTGCTGGAGAGCTGGCAATGCCAATCTCTTCAGCTGACACCAAAAGGTGTGGCTGCAGCTGGTTCTGTGCTGCCTTTCTCCTATAACTTAAGTTTTTATCCAAAGAAGGTGGGTGCATTTTTGTCCTAAAGCTTTATTAATAATGAGCAATATTTTGATAAATGGCTTGTAAAAGAATATTTTGGTCTTCGAAAACTACTGGGTACAGGAAGGGAGAATCTTTTCAAGCTAAGGGACAAATTAAAGCACAAGAGTTTTGCCTAAAGAAACTGAAAACTATAAATGTTTTCAGGTTTTGCAGGTTCCATTGCAACTAGCCTTTTAAAATATTTACACCCCCCCCCCCCCCCCCCCCCATATTTCATAGCAGTGACACACTAATATGAAACTGGGGAAGTGTCCTCAGTTTGTTTTGGTTTTTTTTTTTATAACCAATAATTAGATTAAATGATAGCATTAATTGGTTGGAAAGTTTCACAAAAACTACTCAAATTTAAATCATTTGGATGTTAGATACGGTGAAACTTTAAAACAGCCTTGTTCACATTACAGCAATTATGGGGTTTCATATGGCTTTAAACTGTTTCCATTATTATAGACTTACCAGCAGTGATGCTTTCAAGACAGCTGCTTGATACACCAGAAGAGAGCTACTGATTTTAAAAGACTGGAAGAAGGGAACAATACTTGCACAATTCAAGTGAGACTCCACAGTCAAAGAGATTTCACTGCTCTGACTGGATTTTCTAATGGAACGAGAAGACCCAAAGATGGATTTCTATTTCTCTGTCTATGACATAATTTTTGCCTCTTACTTCAGATTTTACCTGATTTTGCTCTTGTGGAGGGGTAGCTCTACTGACTGATTCACTATTAGGTCTTACAGCACTAAGTATCTGTGAAGCTCTGCCACCTAGGTAATTCAAGATCAACACAGTTACTTGTATGTGTAAGATTTTTCAGCTAGTGAGAGTGGAGCAAAAGGGAACTCACTTTACTTTCAGGTTTTCCATCTAAGTAGAAAAAAGAAAATGTGATTCTTGAGCAATGTCAGAGAAACCATTAAGCCATCTTCCTCTTCCTTTACTATCAGAATGATATTTCAGGATGTGAATGACCTGTTCTATATGCTGTGTTTGCTCCCAGGCGCTGTCTTCACTCCGATCCGGCTGGCTGGTGGGAGCAATGCCCACGAAGGAAGAGTGGAGGTCTACTATGGTGGCCAGTGGGGCACAGTCTGTGATGACCAGTGGGATGATGCAGATGCTGAAGTTGTCTGTCGGCAGCTTGGCCTTGGGTTTGTTTTTCTACATGTCTGTTATTCCAGCAGCAAAGCAGGAGAGTTATCAGACCCACAGCTGAAGCTAGGAGAAACACAGTTGTCAAAAAATGCTCCTTTAAAATCATAATGATACTTCGGAGCAGTAACTAAATTTATTTATAGAAGATTCAGGTACAGTGACATTACTTTGAATGCCCTGGAACCAGTTTTCAGTGTCATATGATAGGGCTAATTCTGTCTGTTTGGCCAGACAGATAAAGAATGTCTCAGAATAAATGTTGACTTTGTAGAGAAAACTCACAATTTCTGTAAAGCTTCAATCAAAACCTGTAGGTGAAGAAATTTTTTGACTGTTCAAATCCTAACAATCCATTATACTGCAGAGTCTGACAGCCTTCTGGCTTTGGCACAAGAACTATGCTTTGTCAGGAAGGATATGTTTTTTGGCATGCCTGTGAGAATCTCTCTAGATTTGTTTAAATCACGAGTCTCTGAAGATTGTCAGTTTGTATATACTGAGCTAGAGATCTGTTCGAAGTTTTGACAGTTAAGCTTGTCAGTGATTCTGCCTGAACTAAGCGTGGTCTGAGACAGAGCTACAGCAGCAGAACAAGATTTTCTTGCTTCACTTTCTTAACAGCCGGGGGGATTTTGATACCCCACAGAAGATAAGTTATGGTATTTGCAGAAAAATGTTGCAGAGGTGGGAGACTAAGAGGAAAACTGCTGGACCAGAGAGGAAGGAGATGAGGACAACTGGGATGGAAGGCCAGTGGGGTTGCAGAGGGAAAGAACTAGGAGCAAACAGCAGAGAAAATGCTGGGTTGTATCCCATGCAGGAGAAGGGGATTATGTCTGAGACAGACTGGATGAGAAATAAACAGGTAAATGCAGAGAAGATTGGAACAGAACACACCTGTTCAAGCCTACTGGGACTGTGATGAATTGAAAGAAGTGACATTGAAGGTAGAAAGTTCTGCGGCATTCATGGGTGGACCCCAGAGTGTACTTGTTTTGTAACTGAGGCCCTGGGCCGTTCGAGCCACCCAGATTAGCTCAGAAGGATGAGAACTGTGAACCAGTTAAAAATGTAGATCTGCTGAGCCAACAGAGGAAGCAACACACTTCTCTGACATCAGGATTTTTTTTCCTCTCAGATTATTTCATGTTGTATTTCTATATTCCTGCACATTTTCAATTGGGAATATCTAATGGAAAGTCTACCTTCTTGCAGGCTTTACCTGCTTTTGAATGAGGCTGTTGTTAATAGGTTTTGGGGAGTTACTAAGCTCTGCTTTACATTTCTGTATACTAATGACAAGTGTAACGCTCTTAGCCTGCCTCCTTACTGATGACACTAAAACTTTTTATTACTTATATTTAATCACCACAAACTGCACTTCTGTGATGCTTCCAATTTGATTCGTTTTTCTGAGTAAATAAATTGTATTAAGATGGAGCTAAAGCTTTTTGAAATATGTCTAGAGATTTAGAGAATTCCTCAAGTAAGCAAGATGTTACAACAAACATGCTAATTAACATGAAGTGAAATCTTACCAACAGTGGCAGCAGACCAGTTCTGAAGTACTAAAAATAATCTAAATTTGCATACTGTTAATCCATCTGGGAACATGCCAGAAACTGTAAAAGTAAAGCTTCCCAGTAAATAGCTTCCTACATCCCTTCAACTTTTCCGTAGCACTCCTATAAAACTCTGGAATATGAATCTACCTTTAGTAGGTGGAAAACAATGATAACTTCTTTTATTATTTGGTTTCCTAAAAATTTCTGCTTGACATAAATTCTCCTGATTATAATGATGGAATGTGTTGTTTCTGCCTAACTCCAGAGACTCTTACTGGAATACGGTATCAATTGTAAAAGCATTCAGAGCAGTCCATCATGATCTCTTAGATTTCAGCCAGCTGCTTGATGAATCATGATTTTTTTTTCCTTAATACTTTCTATACATTTCTGCCAGCATTTTTATCAGATACACTGGAAAAACAAGATGCTTTTTTAGTTAATTTAAACTAAAGTTTTAGACAGTTAATATAGTCCAAAATTAGACATTTCACTCTTGCCATTTCAAACTAGAGTGAATATAGGAACAGAGAAAATATTGCATGGAAAGAAAGCAAACCTTGGCAAACATTTATATATGAAAGATATGGTATTTTAAATAGAATTGGAAAAATCCTGATATATAATAAAGGGTTAAACACTGCATAATTTCTGTAATTCTAAAACAATGTTTTCAATCAACATAGTTTTTCTGTGCTCAAAATCCTTTCTGCTGACACAGAGAATACACCCCACACAAGGCTAGTCATTGGTCTGCTTCCTGTTCTTATTTCTAATGCTGATGGGTGATATGACACTTGTCAAGCCACCTAAGATCTCTTTGCTGTGGTTTTCACATGACTAAATGGGGAACAATCACATTTATCTGCCTCATCTGGGTATTTGACTAATGTGCTTTGAGGACAACAGGTGAAAGCCACTTCAGAAATATATACTGGGTTATTTTTACTATATATAGATATTACATGAATATTAAAATTAAAATGCTCATACCTAAGCTGCACATCTGTAATCTCTCCCAGGAAAGTTACAAGTCAAAGGCACAGGAAAGAAAATCTCCAGCTTGCTTCCTCCTGACTGGGTGCTCTTTGCGTGTCCACAGGGGTGTTGCCAAGGCGTGGAGCCAAGCTTACTTTGGAGAAGGCTCTGGCCCCGTGCTGCTGGATGAAGTGCGGTGCACGGGAAATGAACTCTCGATAGAACAGTGCCCGAAAAGCTCCTGGCGAGAACACAACTGCGGCCACAGAGAAGATGCTGGCGTTTCCTGCACACCTCTCACAGGTACTTCAGTCATCAATCAGCAAAAAACGGGACACAGGCAGAGTTCACAGCTCTGCAAAGAGAACTTTTAAAGTTTGCAGAGGCACAAAGCCCTGAGCAGATGCAGTAAAGGCAACGTTACTGATTTTGCTTTGCAATAATGAGGAGATGTAAGAAACACTGATCCTTGTTTTTGTTTTCCCTTGTTACCGGCACAGATGGTGCACTGCGGCTCACAGGTGGCAAGGGCAGCCACGAGGGCCGCCTGGAGGTCTATCACACAGGGCAGTGGGGCACGGTCTGTGACGATGGCTGGACGGAGCTGAACACGCAGGTGGTTTGCTGGCAGCTGGGATTTAAGTAAGATTACTTGATACTGGCTTTCTGACTCTGTGACTTGACCATGATGACAGTTACATCAACCCTACATGGACCCTATTTTAAGAGTCTGCTTTTTAACATTAGCTGAGTGCTTCAAAGAAACTACCAAGTTTCACAGAGCTATTTAGGCCTTAGTTTAGGTAGAAAAACCTTCAACAAATGTGATTTAGCAGCCTTTATTCACCAAGTTCCTTCCAATTATTTTTTTTTTGCTGAGATCAATACATGTGCTATCGAGAACTGATTTTGACTTCTATTTTGCCTATAAAAGTTGGATTCCTCTACATCTTTGCTTGTTGTACAGTCATTATTAATGACAGGCATTTTCAAGGTGAAAGTCCTTCTGCACGACCTCAGAAAATTCCAAAGCCTGGCTCTGGAACAGTTATGTAGTGAAAAGCATTTTAGCAAAATCCCATTTGTTTCATGCATTTACTCTTCCCTACTTTCCCTCCTGACCTGTGGCTACAAAGATACACTCTCAGTAGGTGACTGTTGTCTTGCCTTCAGACTTGAACAGCTGACATTTAAAAAAGGATTTTGTGTCAGACTGTGGCATTTAAATGTATACAGAAAACTAAGAACATGCTTAAAGACTCAGAGTCATTGCGCCAGCCATATGCTTGGTTGAAGAGCAGCCTTAATCAAAAGTATTACATTCTTAAGTTTGTACTAATGTAACAATAATTCCTTAAAAAAAAAACATTACTGAAGAGGCAGCATATGGTGCTCTCACTGAATTTAATGCTAACTGAACCCGCTTACTGAGAATACTTGAGAAATCTCTGTTTCCTCAGGATTAGCACTTTCCCTTCTCATGCTTAAGCATCATGTGTCCTCTGATGACTGTGGACCAAAACACACCTCTGTGTTGTGCAGGTATGGGAAAAGTGCAGCTATGGAAAAAGAGAGCTACTCAGAAGGGAGCTCCGGGCCCATCTGGTTGGATGATGTGATCTGCTCTGGGAAGGAGACAAACCTTCTGCAGTGCTCCCACAGGGAGTGGGGGAAGCACGACTGCAACCATCAGGAGGATGTCAGACTCATCTGCCACCCGGAGAACGACAGCCACAAGCGCTCACTTGGTAAGGAAGCTCTTTGCTGAAGTCACAGTATGAGTATTGCTGTGGATACAGACCCAATCAAAGTACAGAATACTTGAGGATTCTCAAAAAAATCCTGGTATTTGTCAGATGGGTGCAAGGAAAGAAAGAGGAAGGGAAAAAGCCTTACTTTTCTCCTCAAGATCACAGGAAGTAATCAGGTTTTGTTTAGAACGTAAGCATCCAGAACATTAAAGCTCAAGGCAGGTTTGCACGGTAACAAAGCCACATTCCAGAGATGCTGTTCCCTCAGCCTCCACCAGATTTTGGAGCCATTCAGCATTTCCTGATAGGATACCTAATTTTACTTGGCTGGAGACATAGCTGAGCACTGGGGAACGCAAATCCATAGCACATCCTCCTATGGCTTTGCATTCAGACAATCTGAAACAAGGGATATGGAGACAATGAGAAGTTCAGAGATAGCAAGAAGGAAGGGTGAGAAGCATGAAATTATTTCTGTGTTACTCCTGCCTACCACTTATATGTGTCTGGGTGAATGGGCCCCACCTGCTGACCAGGACAGAATGACACTACACACCCAGATAAGAGAGTCAGTTCCCATGTCAAAAGCCTACAAACTTGTATGGAAATAATGAGACTAAAAAGACTGATAAGGAATTATAGAAAAATACCAATTACACAGTGAAACTGTAGAACCAAATACAAACAAATAAATTCCAAATATTCCTAAATCCACATGTAGATAATTAAACAATAATTCTGGCTATGAGATGTGCACAGTAGATGCACAATGGGTTGCACAGGGATTCTGCAGAAGTTTCGTTTTTACAATTTGCTACACAAAGTGTGTAGCTTGTCACTATGTAGCCTTTTAGAAAATTGTTGCCAGTGCCATTTGGCTTACCCAAGACTATATCAGTTGAATTTGAAATTAGTATTACATGCCTGTTTCCTGGAAATCACAGACTAAAGGTTTATCCCACAAACTACAACATGGATTTACTGCACAATGTTGCTACTTGCTATAACAACATTCAGCACTTCCACATGTACTTTTTGAATCTCTCTCTCTTCAAAGGCTTATTCTATATAGCCCTCTCACCATCCAATGAATGTTTTATATTGCAATACATATATCAAATCCTACTTATTAGAAAGAATTTTCCCAAACCAAAAATAATAGGAATTCAAATCATGACTGCTGCCTTTACAGATGTAAACCATATGTGCCACTTTGCTCAAATTCCTATAAAATATCTCTGCTGAAGGAGTTTGGTTCAGTTAAATACATCCATATGGTAATATTCTCACATCCCCACTACCAGAATGCTATATTATTTTGTGCTCATAAATAGATATATATATATATAAAATACAATAAAACAATATTAGTACTCCATGCCTCTATCTGGTTAATAGAAGTTTAATTCTCACTATAAGTTGTATTCCTCCAGAACACATCAGATCAAGAAAATAAGACATTTTATCTGACATTTCTTAGAAGATTTCTGATTGGAAAGTGGACAAAGTGTTGCTACCATTTACTTCCCAGCATTTGAAAAAGCATTTTTTTCCCATAAGGATAAATTCAGTGGGGGAAAAAAAACCCAACCAAAACAAAACGAAACAAAAACAACAACAAAAACCCCCCGAGAAATTAGTAGATTATAGGACTTAAGGAAACAGATATTCAGGAACACTGAAAAGGAGCTAGGGTACACTACAATAATGGCATTTGTCCAGTAAGATCATGACAGTGTAGGGAAACAGAATGGTGGTGAGGTTAATTCATGTAACTGTCCAGTACAAACTCCAACAGAAACAATATGCTTTAAATTACATCGGAAGCAGACTTGGATTTTATCTTCAAATATGTCCCTGTTCATTTAATGACTTAGGCCAGACTTAACTAACACTGACCAGATTCATCATTGGTATACAAAAGTTATTCATACCCTAAACTAACCTGAGTTAAATATCAAATGCAGGTATCTCAAAATACTGCTTTAAGAGTGCAATTAAGTAATTCCTCATCCTCACATATTTGGAAAACACTAGGAATGGGTTGGAAGAATGAGGAAGAGTCTTTTCTGTTATTGTAAAAAGCAACCCTCATGAATATAATAAAGATTATAAAGTATGCCACAGAAAAATATTTTGAAGGTGATTTTCCCTTGAACATTATAAAGAGGCCACAGAGGAATTCATAAGTGTTTAAAGGGTATTTGCATTGCTTGCAGGCTATAGAGGAATATTAGAGTAAGTAAGAATTAGATATTTACTTTGCCTAATGACTCAAAACTTAACTACAGGAAAGCACTGCAGAAACCATCATCAACTAAGTCTGACTAATCCACATAAGTGAAATTTCATAATATGAATGTGTCTGAATAAACAATCACTTTAAATTGCTAGAAAAATAATCCAGAATAACATGCTGCAGAACAATGTGCATAAGGAATAGCTGAGATAAGGAATAGTTGAAGTTTGACACAATGATGCAATATTTTTGCTGAGACAGTGGCTAGGAGGAGCAGCAGCAACCAGTTTGAGAATGAGTTTATAGACTGAGATATAACTAAATTCACCCATGAAGTTCCTGTAAGGAAAAATTGTCCAGCTTGTATGAGTATCATATCAAAGGCATCTCAGGTGTTTTCTACCTTTTTGTATAGAACTGTGGTCAATTTCTGAACTATGTCACATATTTGCATGGAATGAAGGAATTAGCTGAACTCTGAAGAGTAAAGTACAGGAGTATTTAGTATTTGTCTTGTCATTTGTACCAGCTGCTTCTTCTTGCCAGCCAGGAAGAATATGACTATTTTTACCACTGATATTATGCTCATTGAACATAAATACCGGTTGTACTGAATATAATGAAAATAACCAAAAGCACCAGTTCTTGCTTCTGTTGCTGTGAGCTGACAACAGTCATTTATTCTCAGGTCCTCCCATCAGGCTGATGGATGGCGAGAATAAGAAGGAAGGACGTGTGGAGATTTTTATCAATGGCCAGTGGGGCACAATTTGTGATGATGGATGGTCTGATAAGGATGCAGCTGTAGTCTGCCGACAGCTTGGCTACAAGTAAGAAAACTCATTAAGCTGTTCCTCATGTTTTCTCTATCTAAAAATCTTAAGTTTCTGCAACCAAATACCACAAACATGTCTAATAAGATGATGTGTGTCTTTTAAAACTTGTCAGTTTGGCATTTTTTTAGAAAAATGTGCTCCTACTATTGGTATGAAAAATAGTAAGGCTTTGCCTTCAAAAGGAATATTCATTAAGTAGCAGAACTGGGAATGGGAATGTTAGTATTCAAAGGTGTGTCAGTCTGACTGGCAACAGAAATGCAAGTTAATGTAAGTTATTAAATATTTTTCATTACAAGTTAAACATTCCAAATTATTAATCTATTATTAAATAAAAAAATTTTAGTTGTCATATTTGTTTCAAAAATAGGTCAGTGTCCACTGTCACCAGGTGTGGATATGATCACTGCAGATTGAGATGCAGGCACACCAGCTACTGAATTCCTAATTTAATGGAGTTTTTTCCTTCATTTACTGATCTGGCTAGATTTGATGCAGCTCAAAGATCTGATGAAGCTGTTATACAAGAGATTATGGCTCCAGTCTGCATGACAGTAATTTGAATAAGCTTCATGTAATACAGGAATAGACCTGACAGAACAAACCCACCCTCTAATTAAAACCACTGCAATATATGTGTAATTTTTGAAATAAATCACTTAATCAGGCTTACATCACTCATCAGCATTTTTCTTCTGGATACCCAAGAGCAGCAAAAATATAACAACTATAGGGCAGATATATAAATAGCAGTACTAATAAGACTTGAAAAATATCCAGAACACTAGTGAAATACAACAGGAAATCAGTTAAATGTCTTCTCCAAGTGTACCTATGAAGAAATTTGAGCTGGAGAAATACAAATCATATTAACTGTTTGTTGTATCTAACAGTGTGAAGTTTGTCCTACCAAATATCATCACATCATGTCTGAGCACACAATATACACCTTTTAAAAACTGCAGGGTATTCATTCGGTAAAAGCCTCTTTAAAAGGCTTCAAAACAGCAAAACTTGACTTACAAGTCAAGACACCACTCTTACAAGTTACCTGACTTGGAAATTCTAGGACAGGTGTCCATCTGTCCCAATCCACTGGATTTCCTCATTAACCATACCATGAATAATGATAATACTGCATCTGAAAAGCTCAGCATTGTTATTGTGCATGGCCCTTCTAGTGAGAGAACTGAGAGGAAAACACCTGAAGCCACTTGTCTCCAGGGACAGATCTGAGCAGGCAGAAAGGTTGTTTCTCTGAAGCTCATCAGTGCATAGATAGCTGGCTTGGAAAGCAGTGATTGAGGGACACGTGTTTGTTAGGGGTGCACTAAAGCTGCTTGTAAGAGCATGTTACATGTTTGTTACATGTTTGTTACATGTTCCAGCATGTAACAAACACACAGATGTAACATCTGTACCTTCAGAGATCTCCCAATTATATGAAATAATTTTCTCCATTAAGCTGCACTCCTTGCTTAAGAACACCATGATTTTTTTACATTTGTTTCCTGACAGATGTTCTTCAGTGGGGGCTGGTTTGGGTTTTCTGTGGTGCTGCTGGTTGGTTGGTTGGGTCTGAACAGCTTTCATTCCCTTTATCAGCAAACTGAGAGATTACTGATGCACACTAAGAGACAGATTGCTTTCATACAAAGGTAGGAAGAAGGAGGTAGTGCCCTTATTAAGTAACTGATAAGATTCTGGAGAAACAATTCTGTACTAAATTGCAATAAATACTTCTCTGGGGAAGGACAAGAATACAACAAAGTAGTTTTCAATATCCTGAGGAACTTTAGAACAATGCCCTAAAGCAGAAACTTTGTTATTTGACAGAGATACCGAAACCAGGTAAGAATTTACAATGAGTGCCTGTACTGTCTCACTGTGTTGTAACAGCAAACATGAACATGTCAGCTGCCCACAGGTATCAGAGAGCTGGACTTATTTTTTTGTGGTTATCAGAGTATTCCTCACAAAAGAAAAACATGTGGAGCAAGAGTCACACTATTTGTGACTGACATGTCAAATCATAGTAAACTCATTAGGCAGCGATTGTCCTACACCAGTTCCAAAGGCAGTTAAGGCTCTGAATTATCTGGCAAATACCTCCTAACCAAAGAAATTGAAAATGTGTAAGTAGAGTTGACCTTGTGGTATTGTCTCTCACCTAGTGTTTCAGGAGCTTCTCTTTCCTGGCTTTTCACTATTTCTGCATTCTAACCAATGTTCCCTACTTGGAAATCCTGCCCACCTACCCTTCAGGACATAGTGAAAAACTCACACAGGCAAACTATCCACGTGCAAGTTTCGAAAGGGAGGAAGCTCCTGTGTCACTTTCACGTTTCAGTTATAGGGATGTGGCAATTGAGAGCTGGTTCTGTTTGAGCCAGCCACATTTCCACTGTGACCAAGCTTTGAAAATGGTATAACAAATCAGGATTCCTCCCCAGCAGACCAAACCCAGCTCAAAAAGGGAAGTAAACTCTTCATGCCATTCTCACCTACCTTCCCCAACACCGCAGGTATTAAAGAGGTACAAAAAGAGCTGTAAAGGGAAATACTTTCTTGCCTAATACGTTTTTATAGTCAAAATCTCTTTCTCTGCTCCAGCATTTCATCACATCTGCAGTTACAGTTCTGTATGCATAGAAGCAGTACTTTACAATATACAATTATAAAATACCCTTTAAAATGGAAACCTGTACTGCAGTTATCTGCAATTCCATACATCCTTATCCCAGTAAAATGTCAGTAAATTGCTCTTAACCAACAGGTAAACTTGTAGCTCAGGCACACTTAGAGGTGCCTGTGGCTTCCTGCCCCACTTCTCTGTACAGCCAACTGAGTGGTCTCTCACTCATAATTCTTTCAGACTCTTAAACCATGTACAACAAAACACCTATTTATAAATTAAGAAGGCTGCCTTAACTAATTAACAGTAATAATCTATCACAGGAGCTGCCAAATGAGATGCTTAAGTGCTACACAAGCACCAAGTGTTCCCAAGAACAGGGCAGTGTAGACACTAAACTGGTCTCCAGTCACGTGGTATTTTTAGACCTCAAATATGGGGTGCCCTGTAAAAAATGACATGATAACAAAATATTTCAATAACCACTAACAACTGATAGGTCTGTACATCATGGCTCCTATTGCACTGCAAGTATACTGCATTTAGCTGGCCCATCTTTCTGAGGCAATCAGACCTGAACAAATTATTTTTAGCTTTCACAGATGCTGACTTTATACGAGGATTAAAGAGATTATGAAAAAGAAGCTTTCACATACTTTGTTTTATGGCAAAATGTAACACTGATACAATGGAAAACACTTTGCACACTGCCTTCTAACCAGATACACAAAAGCAGTTTTAAAACATTAATGAAATGTAGCAAATTTTCTCTCAGTTTTTTTTCCCTACATACGAGAATAAGAGAGGTGGTGAGAAGGTGGTTGTTATCAAGTGAAACAGTGACAGGGTTTGGAATGAAACTGCATTGTCTTTGACTACTCACTTGGAAATTTGAGTAAAACGTAGAGTAATGCCTCAATATGTTTAACAATAATAAAAAATACACTCTGTTTGCAGAGGTTCAGCTAGAGCAAGGACAATGGCCTATTTCGGTGAGGGCAAAGGCCCCATCCACGTGGATAACGTGAAGTGTACAGGAAATGAGAGATCCTTGGCAGACTGCATTAAGCAGGACATTGGGACGCACAACTGCCGGCACAGCGAGGACGCGGGGGTCATCTGCGACCACCTCAGCAAGAAAGTCCCTGGCAACAGCAATAAAGGTGAGGCCGTGTCGTGAGGGGCAGACCCACAGGTCCAGGTGAGCAAGTGTGTGGTAGGAAGAGACAGAGTGAACAATCCCACCTCACAGAGGAAACAGTCTTATCAGAAACAGCTACAGAACAAAAGGGGTGGGAACCCCTCTGCTTACACTGTGCAGCTGCACAAAGGAAGCACCCAGACTGCTCTGTCTCCAAACAGGGCCTTTGTAGCCATGGCTTACAGCAGCCACGTTCATTAAGCTGCTTGAGGGACATGATGCAAAAACCTAAACAGCTCCTTTCAGCTTCTCAAAGGTGTAGGTTACCCGCAGATAAGGACTGAGACCTGTGTGGTTGGCCAAGGTCTGCTTCCACTTAGAGAAGTAAGGAAGAGCCCTACGGAATCCTACATGTGAGAAGCAAACGTGTAAATGCCTCTGATCACAGCCAGAAGAACTTAGCTAGGATTAGCTAAGAACTTAGCAAAGGATTTCTAAGTCTTGAAAGAATTCACTGTATTTTCCCCAGTCAAAACTTGCCTGTTAAAAACTACCATGAAATACAGAATAATTCCAACTTTAGATTTGTTTTTAAGTTAACTGTCATTGAATATTGGCTACTTCTCCTGTTGAGTTTAACATTCTCTACCATCTCCCTTTCTGGTTTAGATTCTCTTGCTTCTGTTTGTGGGCTGAGGTTACTCCATCGTCGACAAAAGCGAATAATTGGTGGGAAAAATTCTTTACGGTAAATAATTGGTAAAGACAAATAATTCTGAATATAAAGCTTCTAAGACATGTATTTGCCATAAGTGGTTTGCCAGATTTACAATGTTATTGTAGGCTTCTTGTTTTTCTCTTCACTTGTCACGATGCAGGAGTAGGAATATACCCGAAGCAGATTTGGCAGGAAATTAAAAAGTACTAATTGACAAGTATTTGCAGCATTAGTTGAAAATCTGTAGATGTTTGTGGGTAAAGTCCTTGAATGGGTTATATTTTTGACTTTAAAAATAGCTATTTTACTTTTATCAGAGGATATCTTGGTATCAGGATGTGAGCCATAAAAACGGAACTATCAATGCAGTATAAGGTTTTAAATGCCACCCACACCAAAAAAAGAGGCCTGGGTATGATTTACTACCTAAGACCTTATTTTCCTTCACAAAATAAGCCTTGATGATGACACAGCTAAAAAACAGGAGACAGTGACTTGACTTTTTTAGCAGTTGTGACTTAACACACAAAATAAATATTCACACAATCTTACAAAAGGCATTGCAAGAAGATACACAAACAGCATCATTACACGTGACTGTGCAACCTGTTTCAAAGTACCTGCACAGCACTGATCAATCCATTTCAAATGGATTCCCACTGCCTAAGTGGGGGAGCTTCAAAGGACAGTAACAAGAGGGGGCCCAGAAAAATATTTTAATACAGCCAGAGATAAAGTAAAGTAGGATGACTTGCCTTAGTGAAGGGACAAATGAGATAACAGATAATGCATTGCACAGGAAGAGACTGAGAATTCTTGTCTCAGAATATGTGTTCTAAGGACACTTGCTGAAATGCAATGGTGACAAATAATGTATTGCACAATTCAGTCAGAGCAAGGAAGCTGGTCTCATCATAAATCAGTACAGGAATGTTAGATGAAGCAAAAAGGTGAGAAAAATCCAACAGTACACACAGAAACACTTGAAAATCAAGCAAGGGAGCATATTTATCAGAAAAGGACTCAATGTCACAAGAAGTCATTAAGACAAAGAACTTGAGGAAGTTTGAAAAGAACTTATGTACCAGGAAATGCAAAGCTGTCTGAATTACCTCCCTTTAGAAAAAAACATACTAAATCCTATCTTCCAAAACTGAGAAGCATCTAAATTGTTTTATTCTATATGAGAAGTAAATTCCTCCACCTTACTTTAAAACATCTTGCTCTGGTAATTCTGAGAGGCTGGACTAGATGACCCCTGGCAGCTCTTCTTGTCCAGCACACCCATTCAAGTGGACAGTAAACACTCAGACTACCTGTCTTAGATGGTGCCACTGCCTACAGGTGCAGCTCTCTCCCTTTCCCTTCTCTGGCTCCTGATCTATAAAACCAGCAAAAAAAAAAACCACCCATCCTGCATTCATAGGTATGCAAATATGGCCAGATCAACTATGAAAACAGATAAGCACAGGCTGAAAAAAAAGTGCTCCTCTATACTTGAGACTTCTGCAGTTGCTTTATACCTCCTCTTTTGCCAGCTTCCTTTCTCATGAAGAAAGGGATGGATGCAGGGTTGAGCTTTTCAAGAAATTCCCCTTTCCCCTCTCCAGCTGACAGGAAATTTCGGGTTTGTTGACTGGGATGGTATTTGGCAAGGAACCCAAAGAATGTATGTTTGGCCCAATGAATGCAATCTGAGAAGAGAA
This sequence comes from Cyanistes caeruleus, assembly GCF_971803275.1. Taxonomy (NCBI): domain Eukaryota; kingdom Metazoa; phylum Chordata; class Aves; order Passeriformes; family Paridae; genus Cyanistes; species Cyanistes caeruleus. The sequence continues at coordinate 79,462,317 of NC_141705.1, forward strand.
AATTCAAATAGCTGACTGTGGGAGGAAGCACTTAAGAGTGCTGGATGCCCAAATTCTCTGTGAAGTAATGTGGACCATTGTTCAATGGAATTCTGAGGGTTGGCAGGACATAAAATATTCACCACCCTTAATAAACAGCCCATTTTGTAAGAAAGCTGCTGTCAGTCAAAGCAAGCCAACAGGATGCACACAGCAGGTAAGGGAGCTCCCCGCTGCTGCATCCTCAACACCGTGTGTCACTCCCGCAGGGGCGGCTGGCCGTGGCAGGTGGCACTGCGGCTGAAATCCTCTCATGGCGATGGGAGGCTCCTGTGTGGTGCTACTCTCATCAGCAGCTGCTGGGTCCTCACTGCTGCACACTGCTTTAAAAGGTGGGTCTCTTGTACTGTTTTGTTGTTCTGCACAGATGCAAAACCATTACAGTTCATGTACTGAACAAGCCCATGGAAATCTGTTCCAAGAGTTGGCCTTTGGTTATAAAAAACCCTTCCACTCAATCTCCTTTCCCTCAAACAAATGAAACACCCTAATGCATTAAAATTATTTGGGTGCTGTCCTTCATGTGATTTACATCCTCAACTTCAGCATTTTCATGAAAAAATATAGACAGCACTTCTGACATTTTAACTTTCTGTTCCAACAAAAATGCAGCTTATGGCTTTTAGATAATAGTGAAGACAACTGAGCAGACACCAAACAGGGACTGTAATATTTCGGACTAAATTTGCTAACAACAGATCTTGGCAGTGGTAGATCTGTTTTTACTCTATCACAGCAGTAACTAAATGCAGGACTTCACTGCTGATGAGGTCACTGAAGTATAAATGCACCAACTTGCTCAATAAGGACGCTAATCTTGTGATTGGTGATTATTTCACTGGAACAGGCTGGGAAAAAAGCATAGAGGAGCACTACAGTTTTGATGGTATTTGCTCAAGTGAGCTGCAAATATTTCACATTTTGATTTTGAGCCTTTTCTTTTGCACACTAGTACCTAAAATGAAGAGTCAGATATGCTTCTACTCAAATGCACAGTGTATTACCTTTGCTGAGCACCAGATGCACATCTTTTCTTGTTTCCTGAAATCATGAAGCACTTTCCTTGGTAATATTTCAAGCTGAAACAGTCAAATTTAGTAAAATTTCCTGCTATTTCACCTGACGTCCCAGGTGCTTCTGCAGAACTATGGAAGCCCTTTAGTTGCTTTCATCAAAAATCACAGACAATGGCTTCCTATTTCCTTGTTCATTATCTCTGGAGTGATTACCAAGGATGCTGCCTGAGGCTCTTGAGAAAGCCTTTGATTACAGGCTTGAAAACTGAATGTGGCGCCAAGGAGTGTCAATTTTGGATTCTCTGCTGAGCACACACAGGATGTGGCAGCAGCATGGCTGGAGCAAAGGACACTGTGGTACTTCCAGATTGCTGCAAACACTCAAGGGGCTGTCACAGGCAACCCTGAAACTGTTACTGAGGTCTCAGTGACCAAAGTGTTGTTTTGTCCCAGAAGCTACCTTTAAACTGTGATTAGACCTAAGCATGCAGCTCCAAGAGCCTGTGGATGCACTACCGTGCAGTGAGGGAATCCTTTAGCTCTAAGATGGCTTTGGACAGGCTGGGCTCAACTTCCAAATGATCTCAGAGTGATTTTCAGGGATAGGTTTCCAAGAGCTATCTATAGATCAAGTGCCTTCTTCACATATTTTCCGCAGATGGACAAGAGAAAGGCCAGTATACCATTTCCCATATCCTGGAAATTGGAACACTGCTTAAGTAACCAAAGTGGGCTCATCTGTACCGGGGGTAAAAATTAAGCATAATTTTATGCATGATGATTAGAACAGTTCACCAGTACTACAGTGGAATTATTGGTTTCTATACTCTTGCAGAGACTTAAATTAAGATAAAATGTTTGAAGCTATTTCTTGTTTTATAACCAACCCTTGTCTTGAGCTATTCTGACAGCTACAGGGAAATTGGAAGGTCTATATATTTTAAAAAGTAACTGGATAATTAGAAACATGAAGCATAGGAAAAACCCCTTCAGGTATCCTATACAGAAGGTCATCTTGGGATGAAGGGATGCTTGCTCACAGCCTGCAGCTCTCTCTCCACAAAGCCTAGAAGTGAAATTCTGCTCATAGAAGACCTGAAGGATTAGACCAAGAAAGCTTTACAGGCAACCAGGAATGTGACCCACAACTAGAATAAATATTCAGTGGTACAGCTATATATTGTGAAGAAAACAGAAATGTCCCTGCTTTGTCTGCTGCTCCTCAAGCAGGCTTTAGCAAGCTATGGAGACCAGAAGATTGCTAGATGGTATAAAAAGAAAAGGCGTAAGTTACAAGGTGATGGGACACTGTGGGTAGTATTTTCTGCAAGCATATTAGAAATTTCATGTTGAAGGCTATTAAGGGAGAAATAAAAGGAAGAACATTTCTGTTAGATTAGCCACATTTTAAAATAAATACACGTACCTAACAGTACTCCCTTGTTTGCATTTTGCTGGGAAGGGCTGTGTGTCCTGTAATACAAAAACCTTCAAAGGCAGGCACAGAAAATTGTTATTCCAGCCACAGAAGTCATCTCTAATGCATTTACCATTTAGTCCATGATGTGAAAGACACTGGGATTATATCAGATGCAAAACAAGCCTGGAGATTTACAGGCCTCCTGTCAGTTTCACAGTAGGTGCTCGTGATGCACAAGTGCTTTGTCATCCTTACTGTAACTTCAGTGGATGTAAGAGGTTTTTATTAAGTTACCTAAGCCTCTGAAGTTCCTCAACTGACCTACAAAACAGACCTCAACACTGTTTTCATTCCAGTCATTATCTGGAGCACCACAATGATGTCAGTACCAGGCTGTCACTGCAATTACTGGCAGTTTACGTTACCCTTGCTAAATAAATCTATCATGCACACCTTGTACATTTGAAGTGTCAGTCATGGCAAATGGCCATAAGAAAATTGGCTGTGAAAATACTCCAAAAGAACATGGCACAACCTGAAACCTCAGAAGAAGGATTTTATATTCTTTAGGACACACTGAAATGTGAGTGTAAGCATTTGAGACAGCGTTTTCGCTCTTTAAAAAAATCTTTTGGTTAACATTTGCTGCGTGAACAAGAGAGGAAGTGATGAGTTCTGTTTGCACACTCAGGGTGTGACCTGGCCTGAGCCAGCCCTGTTTGTTCTCACCTCCACCTCAGGTACGGCAACAACACTCGCAACTACGTGGTGCGGGTTGGGGACTACCACACGCTGGTGCTGGAGGAGTACGAGGAGGAGATCGGAGTCCGGGAGATCGTGGTGCACAAGGAGTACAGGCCTGACAGCAGCGACTACGACATTGCCTTGCTGAGGCTGCAGGGGCCCGAGGAGCAGTGCGCCAGGTTCAGCACCCACGTCCTCCCTGCCTGCTTGCCGCTGCGGAGAGAGCGACCGCACAGAACTGCTCCCAACTGCTTCATCACTGGATGGGGTGACACAGGTAATATCATTTCTCTGCTCCAATCTGCTTAGCTGAGGCTGCTCAAAAAACCCCCTCAAATAATAAGAAAATGCTTCAAATGAAAGCATTTTACTCTTTTTTAACACGGGGGAATATTTTCTCTCCCGATCCTCAACCAGGAATGACAATATTTTGTTTACTGAATACAGTTTGTATTTGGAAAGCACTGATTAACCATGTCATTCTAAATCACAGAACCTGTCAGTCAAGTGGCTTCATTAAGACTGACAAGCAGGAATAAAAAGCTTATTTGTTGCCAGGCTCACTGTACCTGCCTCAGTACGTAACTAACAGCTCTAACACATATAAGGTTTCAAAGGTAAAGACCACAAATATTTTAATTTTAGAAAGGTTACTTAAATTACAATATTTCAATAGAAAAATGGACGGAAAATGCACACATAACAGAATTTCAAACAACATTTTAGTGTTTGTTACCACTGACATTTTCAACCACCTTTGATTTAACTAACAGAGCATCTTGGCAAAATTTACAAAAGCCTCAATGCAATCTGTACTCCAGGCTTCTACTTCTTTTTTTTTTCGGTCAGTACAAGATTGTTCCTCTTCAAAGGAATTCCTTGTCCTTTAAATGTTTCACAAATTAATAACCATGTTTTACTTTTATGTTTTTGTGGTGCTGAACGCAGTGCAAGACAGCAACCACACTTGAGCCTTTGTTGCAGTGACTCACTCAAACTGGCAAGGGGACAAGGCACGGCCAAGGATCCGCCCCTCCTCTTTACATGCTCTAATCTGCGTGCACAGAGGTTGGGGTCACTGTACTACAATAAACGAGGGACAAGTAGGGTGGCTTTCTTGCCAAAAACTATTGTTAATTCATTGCCTAGCTCTGTCTAGCCTTTTTACATAATTCACTCCAAGTCCTGCAATACTGCTAACTTAGGACATCTGTTTCAGGGAACATTAACCACTGCAGTAATTGCCTTCAATTTATGGTAAGAAATGACATCATTGCAGTACCTCAGCTGACATTTCACACTTACTATATGAATCATAATTACTTCACAAGTTGTATGATTTTACTTAAAAAAACCCAAAACCAACACCAGCTCTCATTTCCCATGCTTCCAACTGAAAGAAATGCAAGCTATGGAAAAAAACTAGAAAGATCCATTTGAATGCTCTACTTGGAAGCCACTAGAAGATGCAGCACCTGTTCAGGCTGAGCTACACTAGATTTGACACAGACTATTGTGACACAGAAATGAAAGACTTCTACTGCTTTACTCTCAGCTGTGTGAGACTCCCAAAAATTGCTTCTGCATAGACACAAAGTGCTCAGAATAAACCCAACTCCAGCCTTGAAAAGATCCAGACAATACACACAGGAAAGCTACTTTTTTAAAAAAGCACCTACATTTTACATGTACAATATCTACAGTATTCTAGTACTATATTGAATGCAGAGATGTTTCCAGTAGTCTTGCCTCCAGTAATTTTATATAATTGACAAAGCAGCGTGAAGACCTGAGAGCAAAAATTGATTAAATCGCGTCTATGTTTCCAAGACCGACCACCGTAATGAGACAGTAATTTGGATCTCCTTTTTAGGACGGGCTTATTCGAGAACATTACAGCAAGCTGCCATCCCCTTACTTCCCAAGAGGGTGTGTGAAGAGCGCTACAAGAGGAGATTCACAGGGAGGATGCTCTGTGCTGGAAACCTGCAGGAACAGAAACGTGTTGACAGCTGTCAAGGAGACAGCGGAGGACCACTGATGTGTGAGCGCCCGGGGGAAAGCTGGGTCGTGTACGGTGTGACCTCCTGGGGCTACGGCTGTGGGGTCAAAGATTCCCCAGGTGTCTACACAAAAGTATCATCTTTTGTACCCTGGATTAAAAGTGTGACCAAACTATGAATGTCCATAATGAAAACCAAACTTTGAGCAGGACAACTCGAACAGCACATGCAGTTGTGCACAGCTGGGGCCCACAGTGGGTGGAAACAGACATTTTCCTGATTCCTGTGTTTTTGTTTTTATTAAATCCAAGCTGTATACACACAACCCTTCCAGTTAGGGATTACTGTCCTTCCTGTTCCAGAAGTTTAAATATTGCATGAACAAGTTACCATGTGTCTAAGGGGAAAGGTGATAGCCAGCTAGAGCAGTACTGGAGCAGGACAGCTGGGGACTTCGCTGAGACTCACTGCCCACGTGACTGTAGCTCCAAGCTATTTATGCTCCAAGCTTCTCTACAGTTAATTACAGATCTCAATTCATCTCCAGCCCAGTTTATTTAGTCTATTATTCCTATGATTTTACACTCAGTCCCCTAAATCTGACTCGTTCCAGTAGCTTATGAGACCATTAGTAGCCCGACTCTTGCTAAGTAATTCTGAGTACACATTAAATGCAGGAAAGGAAACAATGGTCAATAATCACATCCCCACCTAGTCTGTAAATGTCCTCACAGGTTAGTGTCCCTAAAGTACATTCCCAGACAAAACAGGCACTACACTGACAGTTTCCCCACAAACATCCTGCACAGCTGCAAGAGCAACCACTTGTCCACTTTACCTAAGAAGCATTTGTGACATTTCTGAAATTTGCAATTTTGAGTATATAAAGCATTTTGGGGAGGATTCACTTTTTCTGTTTACCACTAGCTGTCAGTACAGACTAACAAGCATCCCTATCCTTGCATTGCTGGCCTTTCCTCAAGTAGTGCAAAGAACCTCAGTCAATCCTACCAGGCAAAGTTACACATACAATGGAGTTGTTGAGCAAAAACTTGTCTGAAGTTGTCTATGAAGTCTTAAACCATGTTATCTGTAAAGTAATAGTTAGACAACTCTCTCCTGCTTAGTTGTAACACTGGTTCAGACTGATCTCAAAGGAAAGGCTTCTAAAGTACTGACCATCTTGATTTCATTAAATTCCTTTTCCAAATACTGTTCCCTGTGCTATGAAATCCCTAACAACTTATTATAAAAATGCACTGATAACCAACTTACTCTCCAGTGAGCCTAGAACACAGGAGGTAATCACCACCTTAGTGTAACACTGAAAGGCATCAGTCTGGGAATCGCCCAGGAACTGATTCAGTGGGGAGGGAGCCACGGCAGCTCAGCACCACAATCCCTGGCCAAGGCCACGCTCCAGGTACCACAACCATCATCAATCAACAGCTGTGCTCCTACAAACACAACCAAAAGCTGTGGGCCATGAAGCGCTCCCGTGTGACAAGTGTGGCAGATGAGTGTCAACACATTGTGATTGTGCAAACTGTGACTACCAGTGACTGCTTACCCATTTCCTATTGCCCAAACTGGCTGTGACTGTGCTGTGTGGTGTTTTGTGAACAAGTGGGGTGCCTGCATTCATGCTCTAAGCAGGCAATCATTCGTTTTTGTACGGCTGTGTGTCTCTCCGCTGTTGTAACAAATATATCCAAGACCACTCACTTGCACACAAAGTGGCAACAATATTGCAGCAGCCCATGTGATTGAACATTTGGCCCTTATTATCTCCGACCCCAAATTTAGGTTTGCAAAGGTCAGGACTAATTACTGTAACTGGTGCTAAACTAGTACATGAGGTGCTTTAATATATATTTTAGTTCTCTGTAATTCCACACTATTTGAAATAGTGGGAAATACTTTAAAACACCATAAATCACTGTACTGTGACCACCTCCTGTTAGACCAATGTGAAACACTGTGCTAGTGAGCTTTGAAACCATCATGTTTTTACTTCTGTATAGCCCTTAATTAGAGGGGAAGTCAGTCTGTCAAAATACATCTGCATGTAACATCTGAGCTTTGTTGTACAAGACCCATTGAGACTCGTGGTGAAGCAGGCTACCTAGTGCAATATATGCCTTGTATACAGGGGAAATATTCATCTTCTAATAGCTGCACCACAGAAACGGGGTACTTGGGGGGGGAACTAAGCCGGCATACTAAGTGTAGTAAACGTTTAGATTCAGTACTTTGTTATTTTTGCTTTTAATAGAGTGCTTTGGTAGATTTTAAAATGTTGCACACTACTGTTTCCATGCTGAGCATGCCTTTTCAGTTTCTAACAAGAAATGAAACTGTCTCCATCTTACGCCATTCTCGTTCTTTGCTCAGTGAGCCTGATGGTGTACAAGTATTCAATAAAAGCTGCCACACTGACTACAAGCTCTGCACGCTCATCAATACAGCAGAAGCACAAGCAGCTGCTGCACAACATCAGCTGGGTAAACCTCGTGTGGGCTTTACCTAAGAAAGGCTGCTCTTGAAAGCATCTTCCTTACAGCAAATAAGCTTAGGGCTATTTTCTCTGAGAGAAAAGTTTGTCCCATTCCCTGTGCTGTAACTCAGAGCAGTTAGGTTGTCCTAAGTTCATCCTACACTTTTAAAGCTGTTCAAGAACAGTGTTAATGGTGGCACCATGAAAACACTTGGCACTTGTTACCAGGTGAAATGACCAAAGAACCCCAAAGAAATGTCATCTCTCCAGGTTCCCCAGCACCATGAAGATTTCTAGTTACATGCAGCCCTCCTGAACTTCCCAAGGTTTTATTTCCCAGAGAATGCACAAAACATCACTGCAACTGACACACAAAGCCTCCTTGATGTGGATCTTATCTCAACCCTAAACAACTTCCAAAAATAAAAATTTGTCTGCCTGGCATTTGCCCATTTAAGATAAAGAACTAAGTGCCCTGCAGAACAGATGTGGCAATTTCTCAAGTGCTGAGGTTACTACACAAGTCCAGTGTTTTTGGAGGAGAGGGAACTCACAGTACTCTCTCTCCTGATTGTTGGCTACCAGGCTTGGCAGCCAGCACCTTGGAATGCAGAGCAGAAAGCCACATGACAGGGCTGCTAGGAGTAATCACACACCACCAGTTAAACAGGTGTGCTATCACTTGTTACAGCACCACACAGAAAACACATTCAATTCATCTGTACTTCCGCCTGGGCAGAAAAACTACATGCTTAAGAAAAAAAAAACCTTGAAAAGTTTCCTATGACAGCTCCTCAATCTCCCCACCAGAAGTCACTTCCTCACATCCAATCATAGGAAGTTTGCAGCAGTGGGCTGCAATCAGAGCCCACAGTTCTGCTCCATTCGCTTCAAGCAGGAATCCCCACCTCAGCAATTACACTGCACGCTGCTTATCTCAGTTCTGGCTTCACAGATTTTGTTTCTCAGTCCTTTCAAACCCTCCCTTTCCCTCTAACTTTTCAGTTTCCAACTACTTGCAAAAAAAGAAAAGAAAATTTATCTGAAAGATACTCCTTAAGAGTGTGCCAGCAAAGCTGCTATTCACTAAGACAGTAGTACATTTACTTTTAAGTAAAATATCCTGAGTGTGCCATGATTCACCATCCACTGGATCTCCTTAAACATGGATTCCCTCAGCAACTGCAACAATCAACTCTCTTTCAAGTTGTTGTTTCTGCCCTGCAGCACTTACCTCTGATTCAAGCTGTACCGCTTCTGGAGCGATTCCCAGACAGTGCATCAGCCACATGAAACCACAGATTCTGCCCAAAAGGTGCGTCCCCAGAACAGGCAGATTTGGCAGGTGAAAGTAATCCTGACCCACAGGTGTAGGTCTAATCACAGTCATCAGCAGTTTTTCAAGAAAGAAACCACACCTGCAGCCAATCATCTCTTTATTGACTTACTCATACATTAAAACACTTTACATTCACACAGACACCAAAATTAAAGCTGTAGTTTCAACATGCGTTTTTCCAGACTTCAGAAACTTACCTGCAGCTTCTGCAGCACAGGTACACTCACTGCAGCCACCTTTCTAACACACTTCGAGAGCAGAGGTGCCATCCCTGAAGGTGCAGGACAGCCACTCAACTACCAAAATCATTGCTGAAGTACCTCAAGGCCCAAAGAGAGGAGCAGCACAAAATGAGATCCTAACTGCGTCTGTCTGTACAGAACCAGTCGAGGCAAGCTGGGTTCCAGCCCCTCTTCATCCAGATCAGATGGAATGCAGAAGCTCTCATCAAAGCTCCAAATTTTAACTTGGTTTAAAAATCGAGGTTAAGACCTAGCCTAAAATTAGCTTTTGCTAGTCCCTACCTCACAACCAGAAATATTACTGCTCCCAAAAGGCGTCAATTCCAGAGGATTAAGTACATCCACCCCACCCTAAGTGAAAATTAACAGATTTAGTCACAGCTACTCCTAGAATTCACATGTGGAATTTAGCCCCATCTTCTTTCAAGAGGGCTTTTCCCCTGTAAAAACAAGTTTGAGGCAGTTTAATAATGCTACTGGAAACACAAACAAGACAGCAACCATCACTAAATAGCAGGATGCTTTCCCAGGAGTTGTAAAGCTGCTGATATTAACTTCTGCCGGCTCCTGCAACTGCACATTTCTCTTAGTACTCACATGCTTATTGAAAAAGACACTCCCCTTGCACAGGATATCCGGGAGAAATTTCTGCATTCAGATGCTGCTAGTTCGGCAGGCAAAGTACTGGCAATGTGTATTTTATGCTAGGGATAGTGGATTATGCTTTCCAATGTCTCTATATCCAAAGCCAACTCCTCCTAGTCACATTAATGCACTTGATTGTACCTTTCTGCCCCAAAAACATGTAAAAATGAAGCATGCCTTAAAATAAACCTCTAAGCCGATACCTTGATTTCAAATGACAAGTCACAGCAAAGTAATCGCTACGCATAAATTATCAAATCGGTATTTTTCCTTTCCCAGATCTCACCTCTAAATAACTTACTAGGCACAGCCAGACACATACTTTTTGTGAAGAGGATCTTCAACAACTACATCTCCATACTTTCAGCTTCTGCACTCCTGTGGAATTAAAACAGAATAAAAAAGTTTAACAATTGCGCCGTAATAGCTTAAACCTGAAAAACCAATCAACAACAACAACAACAACAAAAAAAAAAAAAAAAAAAATCCAAGAAAGTGGGAGACGGGTAACCCCACGGCAGACTCGGTTTGTTACTTGCCACAGTCAACGACTCATACCCACAAAAGGGTAAAAGTTATGCCAATTAGCAAGGCCCTGCTCTTCCATGCCTAGGAAGGGAGTCAGCCACAGGTCAGCTCCCATGGAGTCATGGATCTCTACTTCCCCACCCCCCCCCGCCACGTGGGGGCCGCCATTTTCCCTTCCTCTCTCCCTCCCTCATGTGGGCCCGGGCGCCGCGGGCCGGTTCCCGGCTCCCACCCGTCCTCCCTGTTACGCAGCCCACCCCTTCACGGAGCCTACCTTCTGTCCGTTACACGCCGCTGCCGCTGTGGAGGAGAAGGCGCCACATCCGCGAGCACCGCCACTTCACCCTGACCCTCACTCTCACCCTTCCCCTCCGCCTCGCGCGCCCACCGCGAGCCCTCCCCTCAGCGCCAACGGCCGCGCCGCGCGCCCCCCTCAGCGCCAACGGCCGCGCCGCGCGCCCCCCTCAGCGCCAACGGCCGCGCCGCGCGCCCCCCTCAGCGCCAACGGCCGCGCCGCGCGCCCGCCCACGCGGAGCCCCATCACCACGCGACCCACTCTCGCGCGCCGGCGGCGGGAACTGGGCGCTGCCGGGACCCCGGGCTGGGGGCGGAGCTTCTGTCTGGGGGCGGGGCCGCGGCGCGCACGCGCACTGAGCGCGGCCAGGAGCGGGAAGGCGCGGCCGGGCACTGGGATCCATCCCTGTCCCGTTCTGGCTCCCGCTCCTGCCCGAGCACAGCGAGCAGCAGCCCCGGGGGAAACGGGCTAAGGCGTTCTCCAGAACAAAGCGGAGACCTTCAGCTGATCCCAGACAGCGATGCTGCTTTGTCTGTGTAGATACACGTGTGCTACAGTAATACAGCTCGATACTTGAAAACCACAGACTAAAATAAAACTCAAAGGTCGTGGAAGATGTGCTAGGAAAACCAAGTTATCCCTCTAGGCGAACACAGGTTATTCTCCTTTTCCAGTCCATGTAAGCAGCTGCGGGCTGGCCGAATGTCCACGCCTTAATTTGGAGTTAGAACAGAATATTCCAATTGGGAGGCACCTACAAGGATCATCAGTCCAAATGCCCAACCACCTCAGGGCCGAGCAGAAGTTAAATCCCGTCGTTAAAGGCATTTTCCAAATTATTTTTAAACACTGACAGGCCTGGAGCACCAACCTCCTCTCCAAGGAGCCTGTTGCAGTGTCTGAACTCCTTCCCATAAAGAAACGCTTCCTAATGTCCAGTCTAAATCCCCTAATTACTGCAACTTTCACACCACAGCAGCTTACTAAACTATTACTAGTCATCCTAGGTATATTACTAGTCAGCCCAGGGAAGTCTCAGGCTCAGCATATCTTTGTTTAGATCACCCTTACTTTGTCTGAGTTCCTCCTCCACTCAGGCTGATCGCTTTCCTGCTCCTGGGATTTGCCCTTTGCTGACTGTTGTGCTTTCTCCATCCATATCACCCAGAGAGACAAAAAAAAAAAGAAGTGTATTTTAAGTGTCTTTTGCCTTTGAGCTCTAGGAACTTGTGAACTGGAAGAACTGAAAAGAAACATTGTCTTCCTCTACTTTCATGTAGAGGCCAAGAAGCTATTATTATTATTTGTAAGAAGGACCTTTCCCCTTTTCTTATTGCCTGTTACTACTTCACTTTTGTTTTTTTTAAAAGATTATAGAGATGGCTATTATACAAGAAGCTTAGAATTCTTAATTTTAAGTTGCATCATTTCTCTGTAAAGACATGTTTTCTTAGTGTAGGTTTCCCATCTCCCACACTCCTAAGCAGATTTTGTGTTCTGTTCAGAACTGGTTGATAACAGAGAATTTTCCTTTGGACATTCATACCATCTTTAGAGGTTTCTCCAAATAAAGCTTTTCTGATGTCTGTGTAGGCTGATGCATTGGCACAACTATTGAATCCCCAAGGCAAATGGTTTGAATAAATTTTCCTTGTTATCTTAAAAACAGCAAACTCTGGAGATGTTTCTCCAGCGCATTAGCAAGTGCTGGCACAAGAAATAAAAAGTAAGCAGGAAGCAAAACCAGTCAAACAAGCAGCTGCATAAAGCAGCAACATTCACTCACAGCAAGAGTAAGCAGTATTTTTCATTTCTGAAAACATTTCACGCTGCTCCTGTGCTGCTGGATTGTGCTGTAGCTCAGCATCGAGCTGCAATAGCTCCTGACCAACCTGGAAAAGGACAGCTTCTGTGAACATTAAAGTCACTTCCACACAGCACTGCATTTTCTTATCAGAGTTTATTGTTGCACTTCAAATACCATGCCACTATCAGAATAATATCTATTTTTTATTTAAAAAAACTCTGAGAAAAATGTTTCCAGCAATTCTCATTCAATGTGAATGACAAGAGTATTACATCTATAAACATTGAAATATCTATTTAATTTCTTCCTGAGGAAGTTTCACATTTTTAAGCAATGAAAAAGGATATTCTGTACAAGATAGTCTGCAAATCATTCAAACTCATTCTTTCTGCACAAGTAGAACAGGGAAAATGTCACAGTATTCTCAGGAATGTTAACTCAAATCATTAGGTGATTTCAGATCAGGCTCTGCGTTTACACCCCCAAATGGTCAGTATCTGCTCAGAACCACGTGTTGTTTCTTTAATGGCACTGATGTCTGCAGAAAGCAAATTTCAGAACCACCTTTATGAAAATGAAGATGAAACTCACAAAATCAAGCAGTTGTTAAAGAAATCGCTTGTGCAGTTACCTACCAGGGGAACAGAAACCATGGCTGTGTTAACCAGCCGCGATGAAACATCTGACTTGGACTAGCAAACAGATTTGTTGCAGCAAATCTGTTTTTTTAAGAGAGTATTAATACTGATATGTACTTCTGGAAATCAAACACTGGTTGCAGGTAAGCTGTGAATGGAAGGGGTTACACATCAGGTAACTCGTGTGGTGTGCCTTGGTTACTCAGCTGTACCCAGGTGCATCCCTGACACCCACCCAGCTGCTGTCTGCCTGCTGTGCTCGGCCTCCTCCTCCTCCACCAAGCTGCCTGCATGTTAAAAGTGCTTTTTAAAGGCTCCTCTTAAGCCTAAGAACACATTTCAATAGAATAGTTCTGGAATAAACCCCTCCCATGGCTTCATACCATCCTTTTACAAACAACTAATAATCCACCCAAGGCCGTGCGCGTGGAGGATTTATCGTCCCAGTGCCTCGTGGTGACCCCAGATGGGCTGTAACATTCCCCAGGGGACAATGTGACCAATGTCACCAATCTGTCCTTGACTGCCCACTCATTCTCCATCTGTTGCTTTCCCAGGGCAAGAAGACAGAGAGGGAATTCTTTAAAACAAAAAATGAACTAGGAATGTGGCTGAAGGCCACTCCTCCTGCATGTAGGAGGCACTCAGTCTGTGTTCTCATCCCGAATACACCAGGCACTTGTCAGTGCCCAAGGTCTTCCCCATTTTTTCTATTTTAAAACGCTGTTTCACTGAAGAACATGGAGTAACTGAGGCAGCAGTGCAAAACAGGAGCTTTGTGCAATCCCTGCATTTTTGAAACATTTGAGTGATGTTATACCAGGTTGTATCAAGAGGAAAATCAATCATGACAGGGTGAAAACCCCAGGTATTTTCTCCAGTTATTCAATTTAGCTGTAAAAAATCTATATGGATGCTTGCAGGATGCACGAGCTGTCCACAGCATGCAGAGTATTTGCATTTTACAGATGTTCTGAATCCAGAGTGTTTCTTTTATCAAATAAGAAGTACTTTAAGACAAGTCAGCTTTTGAGACAAATCCGTATGACTGAATATTTAAAGTGAAATGAAATTCTCAGTCTAATAAATAACAGAAATGTTCATCTTAAAAAATGTCTACTCTAGTAGGTCCTCATCCTTAGTCATGCATATTCCCTTAGCAAAAATGTGCTGCGTAAAGAATATTGTTATATACAGCAAATTTGTCTAGATTTTTTTTCTTTACAGGCCTATCAAAACCACATATTACATAGACAAAAAAATCAATAAATAATAAAGATTACCAGTTAGAGGTACAGTAAGGATCTCAACATCTGTTTTCTATTTAGGGAATAACAGACTGGTTTCCATTCCATTACCTTGCAAGTTAAATTGCATGATTACATAAATGTCGTAAAACAGCACTGAGACATTAGGAAGTTTTTCCACCATCTGATGCATGTTTTTAAGTATTCACCCTGAAACAAACGATGAAAACATTACACAGCTCCTGTATAAAGCCTTGTATTTAGTACTGCAGTTCTTATTTGTTTTCACAAATCCTTCATGCCTTTAGAAACACTCAGAGCCAAAGTTCAGTGAGGAGCATTAAGGCCACACTTAGCTGAAGTTTCCAGTGATCCTCCTCAACTTCCAAGCACTACTGCTTAGACCTGATCTTGCATCCACACTGATGCCTTGAGAGATGTATTGTTGAGAACTACCACATAAACATCAGCCTGCAAGGGTGGATATTTATGTTTTCCCATGATTTGAGTAGTCATTTTCTACCATGACTACACACGGTGTTTATTTTTGTCCCCCTCTAAAGCTTTTTCCTAATATTTAATACCAAACATGTTTAATGTATCTGGAAACAGAACTGGTATTTTCATCTGGAAATCTGGGTAATTTTTGCAGCTGGTGTCATCTGAAGGCTGCAGAAAGATGCTACGATTTTGATGAGGCTGAGGGGGGAAAAGCATAGGTTAAAGGCAAATAAATTAAGGAAAAAACAGTGGTGCAAATTAAGGCAATAAAAGTAAGGATCTGTTTCTGCTTTTTATGAGTTTTTCGTTCATGTCAGTGGAGTCACTCCTGAAGTGAGAGTGCAGAGTTACAGAGCAGGGTAAGCCCAGAGAGCATTGTTCGGCTCTGGCTGCTCGCAGGAGTGGAAACCTCTTCTTTGTATTCCTCCAGTTTGGGTCACAATTGTTTAATACTGCAACTTGTGTGCTTCACACAGCCAATCACATTTCTGCTCAGGTAATTCACATCTCAGTCAGTACAAAAATCAGATATATTAACCGGCCCTTCCCACACTGTCTGTTGTTACCAGATAAAATCGCAGGTTCTGTTTGGCTTCTTTCTGTTTGGTTTTCTTTCTACACCTGTGGATTGCAGATGTTGCCTGAGGGTGCATTTGCTGCCATGCACAGCCAAATGATACATGATAACTGTACTGCTCCCCTGTGTTTGCACGTACTTTGGGCATTAGCAAGCTGATTCCAAAGGCAAGAAGGACTCTGGCCATTTTGTGCTACATTATCTTATCCTATGCAACACCATAATCAAATCTATAAGAAAAAACTGCCAGTGGTCCAACAAAGGGCTACAAAACCTACATGAGACACAATACTTTAAAACTGATAGATAAAAATGTGAATATTTACTGTGAGATTGGACAGGTCATGTATCTCTGACACTTAAACCAGTTGTAAATAACTTTCACATATGTGCACAGTAGTCCACAAGTCCACAGGCCCAGAAATGTTTATGAGAGAGATTTGGCCCACCAGAGCTCTAAGGAACACATGTATTTTTACAATCCACATGCCAGCATATGGAAATAATTTCTATCCTTTACACTTTTTTGAAGAGGTATATCTTACAAGACCTTCTGGTAGCTGCTGGAAAGCTCAGATATGATGACTGAAGTGTGGAAGGACATTTCAAGAAGCTCTTTTCCAATGCTATCTCACTTTCTGGAGCTCCTGTCTCAGCCACGATGGCAGGGGCTGTCCCAGTTTGTGGAGGAGCTTTGACAGTTCCACGTTGTGATCTCTGTAGTAGCTCGACAGAAAGGCCCTGCACTGATGGATACAAAAGGAGAGGCTTTTATTTAATAAAATGCTGTACTGTAATTCTGTGAATTTGAGGTTTCAAAGTTGGTTTGACCTGTGAGAAAACTTTACTTCCTTTATGCAATTTATATTGTTTTATGCCATCTACCACATGCAAGGAGCTGAACTCTGAAAGGTAATTTCAAGGGAAACAAAGGTTCTCCAAAATGAACACCAAAGTCAAAGCAAAATTTGATTCTACTCTTAGTCTTGTACGTTTAGAATCACATTGAAGGTGGAGATACTTTTATTGCAGTGTGCTTGACATAACAGCTTTTGGAATATCTTTGTATGTAAGCTTGTATCAGCTAGGAACCCACATTTTCAGAAGTATTTAGAGTTGAAAAAGACAAGTTTGCACAAACACAGTCTTTGACCAAAATCCTTCTCACCCAATGGCTTTGTATCAATATGACTCTACTGATGTGAAGTTATTTAGAATTTGAGTACTGTGAGATAAAGTTCCAGCTTACCTGGTACATTAATTGTTACTGCTGCTCAAACTGTTAGTTTTTATATACACTTTAGGCAGGCTAAATGAAATGGCAACACAAGACAGAATCAACATGGAAGTTCCAGCTGGAATAGGAGACTGAACTGCTCTTGGGTACAGGCTGCAGTGTTTGATCCCACTGAAATTTTCCCATTTGAGCATTCTTCTTGGGAGGGTATATATACAATCCATAGAAATAGAATCTAACCTCTCTTAAAACTGGATTATGGGAGTGCCTGCATTACTTGCCACAGCCTAACTAATCTCAGAGACAAGGAACCACACAAATACACCTATCTGATCACGACTGAGGAGAAACCCACACTGCAGAGCTTCTGCTGCTGAAATCCATAAAGATAAAGGGGACAGGACTTCAGGAGCAGCAGATTTAATGTGCTAAGGGGTGCCAAGTTCTAGAATTTGTGGGGGGTTTTTGTTGCTGTTGTTTTTTAATGACTTAATCTACCCATTTGAAATAAAGAAGTGAATGTCTATGGAGCCCACAGCCACCTTAAACGTTTCCTTTGCAGGGAAAGGCAGCCAAATAATTAACACCTAACTTAATTTTGTCTTCTCCCCCTTCTCACGATTTTGCTTGTGTCATATCCTCTGTGTGCCAACTGAATCCCTGTACAACGCCAGTGAACATCACGGTTTACCTCAGAATCCATAGGAGGGTATTTTCTGCCCTTGCTCTTTCCCAGACACTTGGTTTTTCCTTCTTCCAAGAGCTGACACCAGAATCCTTTATGTGAATCGAACCTGAAACGAACATTGCGCAGTGTAAAATTTGTGTGTGCCCAAATCTGGGAGTCAGAATCCAGAGGAGTGGATGTTACATTCCTGACTGATGTAACTGAATCTGTTTTTCCAGCTAATGCCAAAAATAAAGAGAAATTTATTCTATTTGCTTTCTGTTTCTGCTTATCAGCATTCAGTGTTCCACTTATGGAAGTAAAATTCTTTTTGATCCATTGGAAATTCATATGCAGTTCTCACAAAGCAGCACTTTGTCCGTCAGAGCTCTACTTCTGTAAAAGCCACGTGGCTCAGCGAACGATTCATGGAAAATTTAACCCCAAATTGTGTTCTGAACAATTCACCCTGCCAACTGCTCAAAGAGCTATGAAGGGCTTTATTCTGCAGCCAGCTGAATAGAGACTATTCTAGACTAGCTGGTATTTAGCAATGGAGGAACATGTGAAAATGATGAACTAATTAACTCACGTGAGGGCTTCAGAGTAATTATAATGAGGAGAGACTCCCAGAAACTTCTGCACTTCATCCATTACAGTAGATGGGTCAGTTCTCAGCTGCTGTCCATCAATAATGAGCAACTACAACAGAGAAAATAAATGGAGGTTGAATATGAAATTCATTATTTCAGGCTTGCAACTGAAACTTTCTCCTCTGTCGAACTCCTCCATCATATGGAGAGCACTGTCCCAGGAAATAACAATGGGCCCAGTCTTAATTGTCATCATCATTAATGACCTGGGAGCAGGGTAAATAGTATTTTAATAAAATCTGAAATTATACTGCATTGGAAGCTGTTGTGACAACAGAGACACACAGCAGTGAAGGATCTAGAAAGATAAGAAATACTGTCAGGAAATTGAGAGAGACTGGCTCAGCCAAGAAAAAAATGTATTAATGGCTACTACTTTTCCACATAAAACCTAAGGCCATCAGGGCTGATTCTTCACAGTCACTATGGGACATAAGATCTGGCAAAAATCTGCATGACAATGCACATTATTCAATATTCACGGGTTACTTGTGGAGAAAAGCTGCTGAAAACATAATGAGGAGAATTTCATACGAGAGTCAGGATATTACAGCATTGTGCCTCTTGTGAAGAGAGATACAAGGCTGGCTGAAAAGAGAGGCTGTGGAGAAGAACAGCAGCTAGATGCATCGGAGCTTCCTTGGCACACTCCTGGAAAACAGAAGGTGCAGACTCCAGCCAACTTGTCTCAGCTACAAGACTCCTGGATAAACAGAAGGTTGGGATTGCAGCCAACCTCCCTCTAACTGTTGGGTGGGGAGCAGCGCCAGACACGCTGCCAATGTCACAAAATTCCATTCCAGAAATAAATCTCCCAAGGAGATACCAATCATGTGATATTGTCTGCCCAGTCTGCTGTTATCACATGATGTTCAGGGCTTAGGATGTACATCTTTTGAGGCTTGACCTTAGAGGGGGCCAGAAGGAAGGTAACAATTTGTAGGATATCTCCAAGATCAGGAGGCAGGAGTTCTACAAAGGGAAACTTTTAGGACAGTATATATACATTTATACATATAAATATATATCTATAGGATGAGGAAGTTAAGAGTCTTATTCACCTGGTAAGGTGGGAAGTAAGTGAGCCATCTTTCAATGTGGGTAGCATACCATCCAGGTGCCAGGCATCTCTTCTGGAGAGCTCTGAGCTCAGAGGGGGCTCGAGGGCCAGCTGTGATCACCTGATAGAAGCTGAATTTCAGGGCTGCAGGGTCTTCGTGGGATCGCTGATGCTGTAAAAGAAGTGACATTGTCTGACTTGACAGACCACAAAAGCTGGGGAAACAAGGCAAAACTGGCTGATCTTACTGACAAAAATTTCTTAGCCTAGCCTGTATTTTGAGCATGAACTAGATAACTGTGTCTATATACTAATTTCTGTATGTGCTGATTACATAAATTAATTAAGTATTCATTTTTACATGCTTGCATTATAGAGATAACTTGAAAAAGTAGTTATTGATATCTTAAAATACAACAAATATCTCAGCCCATGGATGATGACACATACAAGGATATATCCTGAGAGGATATACAGAGAGGATTCAGGGTGGAAATCTGGCCTGGTGCCAGCCCATGTTCTCCCAAGTGCATACCTGGTACCAGGAATAGGCACGGTCGGACGGGTCGATGAGGATGGTGATGATCTTGGCCTTGGGGATGAGGGAAGCAGCTCTCTTGGGAGCTTCCTCAGAATGGAAATAGTTGGCACTTTTCTCAAAGAGGAAGTCAGTGGTGACATTAGAAGGAGTGGGAAAGAAATCCATGTACCTGGGAAGGCAACATCATCCTCAGAACTACTTAAAAATCACACAAAGGCTGATAAAATCTGTTAAGCATACTTTATTCTAGAATACTCAGTTAAAATAAAAACCTAATTGCAAAAAAAAGAAAGCAAACCAAAGTTTACATTGTACCTTTGATCATATTTTACTTGGTACTAGCTTGCTTCTCACTCCATGTAATTAGACATTACAGCTTTTTTTTTTTTTTAACTGGGTAAAAATGTTACAGTATTTATGTATTTTAAAATTCACAAGTTCTCACTTTGCAGTCAGAACAAACTGCTGAAGCCTAAAGTAGAAATTGAGTTTTCCAAACCTCGCCTTTTGCCGACACAAATTGAAGTGCAATGCTGTAAGAAAAAAGCTACTTAGTATCAGAATTGCTTTCACTGAGAAGAGTTAAGAGGCTCTTTATACAGTGAAGATGCACTGAAACAATCCCCCACAGCTTCAGCAGGTAAAAGGTTTCTGAGCAGGGACAGAAATCACTTATTTTTCTGAGTCACATTTTTGGGGAAAATTGGGTTGTAGTTGTTTTAGGGCTTTTTGTGAGCTCTCCTCATCAGTTATGAAGCTGTAGTTAAATTCCTGCAATTGCTTTGTCATACAAGGACTTCTCTATCCCTGGCCCTCACACCACTTCTTGTTATTGGCTGGGGAAAACAATAAATAGGAAATTTTGGCCCTCTTGACTTCTCAGTTAACCTGTATTGAGAAAAGAAATGTTATTTAAACAGCCTCTTCTCAAGACCATGCCTAAGGACTGAGATTTCCTCCAGTGCTTAGACTTTGTTGTATTCATACAAGCGAGCAACTTCCAATACAAATGATGATGTGCTCTTGTTGCCTTTGAAATTGTAACCACTGAAGTCAATGGACTTTTATTTCCCAGAAGTATTAGGGCTGATTTGATGAGAAAGATGAAGCTGTGCCCATTTTAACCCATTTTTATTCAGAAAATTATTAGAAGCTAATGACTTGGCCTGACTCTGTGGGCTCAGAATGCTTTACCAGGAAAGGAGAAGGCCAGCTTTGAGTGAGGCAACAGGCACTAGGGGCAAATCTACTCTAGATCATGTGAGGAGTTATTATGCTGCTGTACTGAAGTCCTGGAAGTAAAATGATAAATGCAAGGCAATGAGGACTGAAAGCCTTTAACATCAAATATGGCACTACACTGAATTCTGATCAAAAAAATGTGAATTGATTCTTTAGATAGCATGGAAAATTTGAAAAAAAAAAACAACATTGATGTGATATCAGTGAAAAATATAAAGAGATTGGACCAGGTGTGATATCAAGAGGTCTCAAAGTTTAGAGTCAGCACTTTTGCTGGACACACTGCAGAAGTCTTGCTCAGTCCCTCATTCGTGAGATAATTATTAAATTCAGTAAGGCCAAAGCTTTAGAGAAACTTGCCCAAGAAACCTGTAACAAAGCTTACATAAAGAAATGCAGGACTGCTCTGTTTAGACTTCTCCATTTCAACAACAGCAAGATCAGTTCTCATCCTACTGTTCTGCCACTATTCTTCTGTTGGAAGCCTGCAATTTACATCTACACCACCTTCAAAACGGTAATCCTGAGGTTCTGATGGTAAAAAAACCTTCTTCTGTTTCTGTAACTGGCTCTGCTCTAAATCCAAGCTTGGACAAAGACTAAGGGCCAGCTCAAGGCTAAAGCCCTACCTCCACATGAGTAAACAAAGTTGAACTGATTGTTATTCTTGCAGGAATCTCAGCCAATTAATGGACTAATGAGGAGAGCCCTTGTATCTAATTACAAAGTGGCAAGCTGATTACAAGCCGGCATTGAAATACAGTATCAGACTAGGCGGTCTGAGAGATCAGTCAGGCAGACAGAATCTGAGAATTAGGCAACTACACCAAAGGGGAGTTGTGAGGATCTGAGATTTAACTGTGGGAACCTGGCAGGGGTGGTGGGTGCTGTGCCTGGCTTCCACAGGCTGACCCCTGGGAGCTTCATGCACCAGCACCACCTTAAGGAAGGTAACCTGACACCTGTGTGGTGTCAATCCTAAGGCAGGAGGGAAGAGAGAAGCAGCACAGCAGTTTTCCAGCAATGTGAAAACATTGATTTTGTGTAAGAACGGGCTCACTGTACTTGGGCTGTTCCATCAGCGCGGAGCCGCTATGCCTCGCCTGCGTGAACTCCTCAGCAGCAATTTCCCACTGCCAGTCGTTCACCCTGCACCTCTCCACTGGCACAAGTGGCTGACTCACCACCCTTCCCAGTGACAATGTGCCACAGCCATTACAACTCTGGGGAAACGAGTGGCAGACAAACAAATTGGATCTGATGTGTCTGCACTGAGACCGCAGAAGAGCGTTCGACCTGTTAATTTTATGGATGAATACAAAGCCAAAAGCAATAAAAGTATTCTCCCTTAAACTGGAGGCAAAATAAAGAAACAAGACAAGAAATCAATAATCCTTCACTGGTGCTCCCCAGCCACTACAGCATGTCACCAGCTTTCATGCTGCAGTGCTTTACAGTGCAGCACTTTGGGAAAGCAGAGGAATCAGGAGTGACCTTCAGGTGCAGCCGTGCCCAGTGACTCCCAGGGAACCACAGGGAATGTGGCAGCAGGGACACAGCACCACTTCCTGAGCCACACAGACACATTCTCTGATCCCTAAAGAACATTTTGAGAGGCTTTCCCTGCCCCCATTTTTCATGATTTACATTATTACTATGCTATATCCTATTTGAAAGAAGAAATGCCTCTTCCTGATAGTATCTTTCTTTTTCTCTTAAGAAATCAGATTTTCAGCAGGAACATAACTTTTGTGTCCATATATCCAATGAACAATCATTACTGTCCCTCTTTCAAAGGCATGTGTAACAAGAGACACATATTTTGTGACTGTTCTGCACATACTGGTATCTGGATTATTTACAACAAAGCCTCACAAAAGTTAGTGCATTTAACATATTCTGTTACAAGATCATTATTCACTTGCATTTATTTTGCATTTATTTTGCATTTCAGAAAGACACTGAATGTTATTTCATATATGCACAATTACCATTACCAACAGTAATGTCATTTTTCTATTGTTCACAACATATAAACTTTTATATTTATACTAATAACCCATCTTACCAATCAATCCCCCTGTGGTAGTTATTTCTATTAAAGAACTGTACCTCCTCAAAGGTTTTTGGGCTGGGGGAGTTACTAATGATGGAAGGATGCATGATCAGGAACAAATACAAGGCTGTAGTACCTGCAAATAGGATAAAAGTCCGAGATTTAAAATAAAAATATACACAAACACATCTTTTTGGGGGGATCATAGCTGCAGATGGGACTAAACCAGCTTTTATTCCATTTTATTTCACTGAGGGGATGTTGATTTGTATCACCTAACATTCTATGCTTTCTGAGCTTTCAGAATTAGGACATTTAAAGAACTGTAAATAGTTAATACAGACACTGGAGTGCCACTGATGAAATCTGTGTTTCCTGCTTAAAATAGCCATGTTTTTGAATGAAATGAAAACAACGATTTTCCTATATGAGACTGTCACAAAAATAATTTTAAAACCTTTGGTTTAGCAGCTACTGGGGACTGGGGAAGATGAAAGGAAGTTTACATGCAATTTTCTGATTACAGAGAAGAAAAAAACCATCGAGTCAATTTATAAACTTCTGCAATCTCCTAATTAAAACTGTCCATTAGGAACTCCTTGACTTGAGAAAAATGCCAAGAAATAACAAGGTTCTATAAAGAAGAAACATGCAAGATAAGAACTTGCAATTCAGAATCCAACCCATTTGAAAGATGTCTCTGTCCTGTCCTTTCCTTCTTCCACTTAGACAAGAGCTTGTCTCTTTCACCTCTTTAACAAAGTTTCATCGTTTTGACATAAAGCCCCCAAAAACCTGACACACACCTGAATCCTGCATTTTCAATGTGCACTGACTGCTGTTGTAACTTAAATTATTAAGCTATATTTGCATGGTATCTGAAAATATAAAAATGCTGTTGGATGATCAAGATCTCTACACAGTAGCCTGAGTCTATAGTGACTGATTATTTACTTATTTCAACATACACACAGCCCATCTGGTTGGAATAAAAGAAAATCTCACCAGTTTTCTGGGGTCCTACAACCAAGAATTTTGGTAAGCGATCACAGGTTTTTTCCTTAGACCAGATATCTCTGTGCCGTTTGTCATCACAGGGGTTCTAAAACAGAGAAGAAAACTCAGAATTTTGTTGGCAATCACATTTGAAAAGGCTCTTAAATTACCCTTATATATAAATATTATAATAATTTTAATATAAATATTAGATATAAATATATAAATTACCTATTTTTTGCCTACACATAGAAATATTAGAAATACAGAAATATTCTTACCAGAAATTATTCTTTTCCCTTATGACTGAAAACTAATGCATTCCAGAACTATTCCAGTGATACAGAATGGTATTTCCAAAGTAACCAGGTCAGAACCTGCTTCTCTTAAGTGTCTGGAATTTTCTTTAAAGAGGATGTTGAAGAAACATATCCTACACATACATGGTTGCCCCATTTCTGTAACAGCTACCACACGATACATGCTGCATTTTAAAACTAAAAGAGTAAGTTAACTATGATTTAAGGCTTTCTATTTGCAAATACGTATTTTGATCTTCCAATTCAAATCAGTACCTAATATTAATCTTTAATCTTTGCTGCTTCACAATTGAATCAGTTTAAATTTGTTCTGGAAATGCTACTCACAAGCAATTTTTGACACTGTTGTTTGGAAATACTACACTGAGATGAAGAGAATTATCTCAACGTACCCCTTTGAGGAGTAAGAATATATACCTGTGTTCAAAATCACATCAATTATGGACAAAATACATCACATCCAGTATGTCTAAATCCCTGCAACTTAAAAATGTCTTTTCTAAGTAATTATCATCTTTCAACTAATTTGGCTACAGGCTAATTTCCATTTTTAAAAGGATTCTCTCAATATTATGCAAAACCCTTGACATTTTCCCCTCTAGTTCAATGTTTTATTCAAAACCAGCATGAATTTCCAGATGCATATTTGAGTACAAATTTGCAATCTCAGACCCTAAGATGGCAATTCAATATCCAAGGCTGGAAAACATTTTAGTAAGCAAGCTTAAATACCTTTTTATATTTGATTTAGTAAAGTTTGCTCCGTGGAGTATTTCTACCAAGCCACCTTAGCAAGATTTTATTTAGGTTAATGTTATCACTGTCAGGACTCAGGTATCTACAGCTTCTTGGCAAACATCTTCCTTGGGCAGCTCCCAGCCTACTGTGAATAATTTCTGATCTATCTCACCTACTTCCACTTGGCTAATTAGGGTATCCATGGTCTTAATGCTCTGTTCTCTTTTTGGATGTCCTCCTTACACACTTGGAGAAAAACTCATTTCTTTAACTACTAGAATATGCATATAAATATGCCTGTCAAATGTTTTATTCCTGTTAGTTCCAAAAGGAGAAGAAAATAACACAGCATGCACTTGCCTGCCTTTCCCCCACATTTTTAAAAAGGCAAGTCAAGTCACAAATCAAACTAATTAAAGAAAATTTTACAATTTTACAAAAGACAGGGAACACAGTCACATCCTGAAGCTTCAGCTGGCCTGGTTTTATGGAACCAGATTAAAAGTATAACTGCTTTTCTCTGCAAGAAACCGAAACAAAGAATTTTAAAAAAAAACAGAGACAAGTTTTTCTGATCTCTTGTTCAGCCTTCACCTGCCAGAGAGGGTCCTTCTGCTCAGGGAATAGCTCAAAGTACTTGTGAGCCAGCTGGACTGGGGGGAGGGTCTGCAGTTTCAGGTTTGTCCAGGTATGAACGAAGTTGGCCAGATTCACAAAGGTGTACAAGCCCAGGCGGTCGTTGCCGTAATTGGACAAGTGTGTCATGAAGATGCTGATCTGTGGGAGACAAAATGAAGAGCACACCTCGAGTCCTTGCATCACTAGATGGCAGTGCAGCCCCAGGTAATGTAAATCTCATTTGCATTTTGCTCTTCAGTCAGAGCAGCAAGCCTTGGATCACATTCACACAGCCCTTACTACCCTGGCCCCTTCTGCTCGAGTCAACTCAATGCAGTCAACGAGGAAAATGCTGAACATATCCCATGAGCTCTGTGAGCTGCAGGATGTGCAACACTACCCTGGGGTTGGGCAACACTGACAGCACCTCTATGTGCATTTCATTTGTAGGATACAGCAAAAAAAAAATAAAATGCTCACTGCTTTACTGTAAGAGGAATACAAATGCAATGTTAGAAACATAATTTCTGTTTTCATGGAAGAGTAGAGAAGCCACAGACTAGGGAAGCAGCTGAGGTCTGTTGCTGTGACTTCCATCTCGTGGCTGCAGGTCTAAGTTTCATAGAGTAAGTAGCTCATCTCTTCCACGAAGGTATTCTGCAACACTGGCCTGACACACACACAAAAAATATCTGAAACCTAAGTACTTTCAAATAACTGTGCATGAAATATTCCCAAACAAAACCCCCCAACAGTTTTAAGGCAGGTGGTATTTTCCTCTCCCAGGATCTGACTCTGAAGGTGATACCCAGAGAGACCCTCCCGCTCCAGCCCTTGCTCCAACTGCACTTCCTCACTCTCCGCTTCCGTGAAGCTTTCTCACATTTTTGGGGCATTTTTGGAGTCACCTGAGCCAAGCTGATGAGCAGAGCAGGAATACACACAGGATGAGTTCCCAGGGACTGAGGAAGGGCTGCAGACAGAACCTTCTGTTTTCTACACTGATTCCTTTCCAAGGAAATTTTGCACTGATGCAACAGTCTGCTCTTACACTGAAATCTGCACATCCTTGCCTCTCCACCACTGATTCCTTTCTTGAAGTTCTTTTCAAAGTAGAACTCAGCCAAGATAAACTCTCCAGACTAATTTCCACTAAAAAATTAGAAACATGACTCTTTTTATAAATAAATCTGCTAATGCCATGAATGAGCAATTTCTATTTAAAGTAAGACCTGATGCAAGCCACTTTAAAATAAGCAAAGCTTATCATGGTCATAATTCTGAAATGAGTTCAGGGACTGAAGTTAATCTTTTGCAAAGGAATTCCAGTCCTCAGCTTAAAGAAAGAAAAAGAAAAGAATGAAAAGCTGGTATTTACAGTAAAATCAAAAGATACACACTGCTAAATCACTAGGAGATGATCTTTCTTTGTGGGTAGGATTGAGATTGAAAACCCCTTCCCTTTAGGCACCAAATGTATAACCTTTTCAAGTTTCCTTTTTTATTTCAGTTCTACAAGCAGGAACAGAGCAGCCACAGGACTACGTTGTTCTCACTGAAGTCACAATCAGCAGGTTTCCATAAAAAAAGGTTAACTTGCTTTCCTGACAGCCCCTTTCTTTCCTACATGTGGGCTGACCTCTGACATTTTTAATGTCAATTCACCTCCTGGCAACTCCTCACCTGCCAACAGCTACTGCACTGCCATGAAAGAAAAAGCGAGGGAAGTTGAAAAGATTGCTAGATCAGGGAAATGATTTCTCTGAAGAGAATATCGCCATAATTTTAAGAATGTCAGTACAGGCTGAGAAACTGACTCATTGAATTGAGTATTTGAATATCATCATAAATAATTTCCAGCATACAAAACTCTGAAAGTGAAGGGGGGAGATTACCAGAGACCTAAGCTCCAATTTTAGTTTTATTTTTCAAGTCAAGTACTTTATGGTTAATTATTTACAACACAAAGATGATCAAATGCTGGTTGAAAACTTAAATGGCTGAGTCTTGTAAAGAAATCCATACTTAGCCAACCAGATACATGACTTTACATTTTAGAAAAAACTCTTCTAGATGGCATCAAAAGCACCAGAGATGAGCTGAGAGGGATGGTGGATCACTCCCCAGCTCCCTGTGCAGAAGGATGGGAACACACATCAATCCCCTTCCATCTGCAGGTGGTGCCGTTTCACACCAGGACAATACATAATGATGATTTTTTCCCTTCCATACTGGCTTTATGATGCTTTGATTTGCTCCATCATGCCACGTCCTGAGCCATTCAAACAAGTTCTAATTAACAGGAATCATTATTCTTTCTCTGCAACTAATAGCATGCTATGCTTCTGAAGATTTGCTCTCTTGGAACCACCAATCAAGGAGCTCTAAAAGGAATCCTTTGTGGCCATCTCCCAAGGCTAGACCTAGTAAATAACACTATTTGTTCAATACTCTTCCACCTCTGGGAAATGCTGTAAAATACAAACACGGCCTCATATATTTCTTTATTCCTCCTTCAACAGGGAAGCAGTTGTGAATGGATTTATATTTACTCTAACAAGCATTTTAACCTCCCTTTCAGATAAAAAGAGCTTATTTGATTTTATTATTTCCAGCACTCTTCTGAAATAATTTCTTTCAGGCATCTCAGCATTTTCTTTATTTCAGTGCAGAAGGATCACCCCTTTTTTAGCTGTTCCTCATAAACAAACCATCATCTTGGTTGCACTTCAATGCACACTCTCCACGGGATTTAATATCCTTCACGAGGGAACCAAAATGGTATGCAGACGCTTTTTAAAATGATGGTTTGGGACTAAATCTGGCCTCTGGGCAGCAGCTCCTTTCCTGCTCTCACACATTTTCAGATCAGAGCTGCTCTCCTCTGCTTTGCCTTCTCCTTCCAGCTTCTCAGCATTTTCTCCTTCCCCAGAGTGAAAGGATACAGGTCTAAATTACATTTGCTCTCCTTCCCCAGTCCTGATTTTATTTGGAATTCTGACTGGTACTGCAGAAATGTAGGGAAATGAGAACAAGCACTCAGGAGAAACAGCTTTTATCTTTTTGACTGCTCATTCTATGCTGCACATTTCCTTACTACAACATTTCCCAATTAGAGGCAACAGCTTCTAGGTCAACAAAGAGTTGAGACTGAGAAGGAGCTGCTGCTATTAAATCATGTCTGAGGAAAAGATGAACCTGCATGATTTAATTTATGTATCAAGAACAGAAGAGATGCTTGACAAACAACTTACACAGAATAAAACAATGCAACAAGTTACCCAGCTTCTAGTGATGGCTGTTAACTGGCTTGGTGTTTTAAAAAATATTGATCACTACAAAATCAAGATTATTAGGATGCTGCACCTACTGAAATGATACAACAAGAACACTGCTCAAACTAAGCTTCTGGAGTCTTGAATAACAGCTGCTGTTTCCTGACACAAAACAGAGGTGCTTGCCTCCCAAAGGAATGATAATACCATTCCCAGGAGGGATTAGCCCTTCCTAAGGCTCCTGGCTTTTTCCCTTGGCGGCAAGGGGTCTCTCTTAAACTGCCAGGTTCAGACCCCAGAGTAGAGAGAAGACTTCTTTCAGACATCAACTGCAGCAGCAAGAGAAGTGGAGGGAAGTCTGAGACTTGCAAGACACTGATGATCTTCAAGAGTTTAATTATTTTGGCATTTCAAATCTGAAATTTGAAGTGTTGGTATAAGAAAAAAACAGGTAATAAACAATTATTACATACTGGGCACTTATTTTTTTACCATATATAGATCTACTGCGGGCAATTCCAACTTGCATAAATTCCTGCTAATAAACCTGTCATCAAGGTACTTTAGTCACAGGCACAATGTCACCCTCCCATCTGTGCAACAACATTACAAGGCTGCATTGAGGCCTCCCAACTCAATGAAGTTATGCACAACCCTTCAAAATGAAGTTAAATTATGACTGACAATTAATTTTGTGGTGTCGGCTAGGCACTCGCAGCAGACGCATTTCCAATTTGGAATATTGCTGGCATTTTAGCTACTGAGCACATGTTGACAGGCCACAAGAGTACATCCAACTCTCAGAACACCTATAATCCAATTAATTTGGCACTGTGCACACCCTGTTTGCAGTTCTGCTATTGTTTCCAAGTTACTCTGAACAGTTTTGTTTCAGGTATTCAGAGACTCAGTAACAGCAGGTTTTGCTCCATTAGACTACCAAAGTGATGGAATAACAAATCAGAGCAGAGTCTATATTGAATATGTATTTTTAATAGCTGGAAGACAGTCCTTTCAGAGCTGGATGCTTGCAGAAAAAGCTGTGGTCAATTCCACCACAGAGATTCCAGCTTGCTGCTCCCTTTTTAGCCCCAAGGCTGCCCTGCTGCTTTCACAGCTGCCACAGACCCGTCCACTCGCAGACTGCCAACCAGTGGAATTCCATTTACATAGTGGTATCTCCACTCTAAGTATGATGGAGCCAGGGAAGAGTTATGAACTCAAACAAAATTGTCTATTTGATGTAGTTCTGAATTGTTGATCTGACAAGTCAGGAACCCCAAGTTTATTTTTTGCTGCTGCTCATTCCCCTTGTGACTCAGCAGTGGTAGTACTCTTCAAAAGACTCACTTCACTCTAAACCACTGGCACAAAGATTTCCATTCAAGAATTTTAAGGACCATAGAAGAATAAAATTTTCTCATTGCCACAGTTTCAATGCGTTTCCTGCCCGCTGTTACAAGGAACCAACTCTAAAGAGACAGCTATTCCTGTCTGTTCCACAGCCTCTCCACACTGCCTGCTCACCTAGGAATTTCTTTTGTTTTCCTATTCCACCCACAAAATACCAGATTCTCTCTCTGGCTTTTATGGGTGGATTTTGAAGAACAGATAGGAAGGCAAAGAATACCTGCGTTCTGCAGTCAGCCAAAATGTTCTGCCAAACTGATTTCCCCCCCTGCCCCAACTGATGGCAGCTTTTGCTGGAATTATGGGCACGAGAGGGCAGGGAAGAGACAAAAGTGATGCCTTTCTCACCCATGAAGTGGGGCAAGCCTGTCAAACTGGACCATCTTCCCTGCTTCTCACACTCAGGACAGTTACATATGAGGTCGTGCCAAGCAAGATGGACAGAAATGGAAAAGCTGAGTCTGAATGTCTTGGATTTTCATTTTCTTCTGTAGTGCCAGTTCAGGGTCACATTAAGATACAGCAGGTTCCGCTGATGCTCGTACAAATCCTCTCATTTTCACTGCTAAAGAAGATAATTTCTCCCTTGCTGCAAGTCAATTAGCTTAATAACAGCTCTACTCACTGCAACTGGGGAGAGGTAAAAATTAGAAGAAAATAATACTTAGAACTGAACACACACAAAGATTACAATTATTTTAAGATCAATCAGACAAAGTGCCTAAAGCATTAACAGCCTTTCCTCTTCATCAGCGCTGCTGTAACCATGTCAAGAGCACACAGCTGGCTACACATTAGTTTCATTGTTGGGCTGTCAACCATTTGAAGGTTTTCACCAAATTCCTCTCCACAGGGCATTTTCCCTTTTCTTTCCATCTGCAGACACACAGTACTTTGCAAGGAAGTGCTTGTAATGCAATTACTGCATTCTGTTTGTTTTTCTTAGGGGCAGAAAAGGTACAGAAAAACTTGATGAACTGTTGGTTACCCTTAAACATTCATCTCATGGGATAGAAAAGCTCCAGATCTGTATCTTCTATAGCTCAAAGGATCTGAGAAGCAGTGATGGAGCTGATGGCAGTGTCTATACTGATCTCTTCATTACACACAGCTCAAACCTAATGGCTCTTTTTGTTCAAAGGACAGATTTAGGAAACTGGTACAGTTTCATTCTAAGAAACATTGAACAGAAATTTGTTTTACTAATCTAAGAAATTCACTGGATATTGCAGAGGGAGAGATCAGTCTGAAATCACTCAAGATTCTAACAAGTTAATCAGGAAAAATACTTGCTGAAATGTTTTAAAGTCAGTACAGTAGTATGAAAACCAGCAACAATGTGAGACAATAAACCAGAGATGTGTCTGACTGGGTAAAATATCCATCACTACACACTCCTACAGTGCACCTTTTCCTTGTGGCTTTGCCCCAGAATTCCCTGGCTGCATCAGTGCCAGTCCCTCCACCTCCCTGTATGTCAATTATTCAACTGATAACGTGGGAGAAGTAATGCCAGTATACCAATAACACAGGCTGCTGAAGCTTGCTTTTTCTTTTCCTGTGAAACATTTTGTGCAAGATCCTGATATAGCACGATCTCGCCCGAGGGCCGCTGCAGTCAGCAAGATCTTTAACGGGAGACAGACGCACAAAATATTACTTGAAGAGGGAGTTTAGTGCTCTCTTAGTGCTTGGGCTCTTTCTCAGCTTGGTGACACTTCAGAATTCGGGATGCCTTACAGGAATAGCGGTCAGGATCGCTTCCCAGTCACCAATGCAAACCACACAACCTGCCAGCTCTGAGATTTGCTACTCCAACAAGCCAAGTGTTGGTTCCCAGCATCTACAGAGCAGCATTTCCTGAGGCTTTTGCTACCTGCAAAACATCTGCTTTGTACAGTGCTCTGGGAACAGGGCCATCATGCTGGTTCTCATGACAAGAACAGCTGCACACACGGTCCTGTGGTTTCTTGTGGTTTATCCTGTGCATGGTGGTTGATGGAGCACACTGTAAGGAGGCAGAGCCTCTCTTATACCACTGCAAAGCACTGAGAAATTTCAGGCTTCATTCTTAGGGGCACCTATTTCAGAGTAGGGTATCCAGCTCCTGAAGTCTCAGCCTGGAAACTTACACTTGACAAATGATATTCACTTCCAAATTAAATATAATGAAGAAATTTGTTAAGATTAACATTTAATCCACACTCACATTTTCCAGGTTTGGAAACGAACTATTTATGTACTCATTATTGAGAACATTGTTTAGCTGACACTGTAATGATTCATGGGTAGTGTTTTCTCTGCTTAGTTCTGTATCAGTGAAAAATAACATTTTGAAAATGTCTCATAATGGAATTTTTGCATCCTCTCAACAGCTGGGTGTTTCACATAAAGAAATCCCAGCAATTTTGATGAAAACACAAGAAAGCTTATGAAATTCAAAATGCCAGACAGACTCCTAAAGCTACTTAGTCTTCATTTTAATGTCTAAATTTTTGCCCAACGCTGACTTGCAAAGTGTGACATAAATACATGCAAGACCTAAACCCCACAAAGATAAAAACCTCAGTCTTTAAACTGACTGTGTGCAAAGCTTAGAACTTTGGGAACTCCTTATAGTCAGGTATTTACAAACCAGATATATCATCTTTTCAAAGGCACTCCTTAGAAGGAGTCTTGGGCAGATTTTGGCCAAATATTCATTTACAGTTAGATTTAGAAAACAATGCATTCTGTTCTCTTAGCCTGTATTGTATTGGGCAGATACAATTATGATAATTTTCAGAAATAATTTTCAGAAATAAGTGATCACACAGCCTACACAGCAATGCATGAATCAAAGACCTGATTGTAATGTATAAAAAGACATTACTGTACTCACATTCCAGGATGTCAGGCAGACATGATCAAACCTCCATGATGAATATCAAAAACCATGGATGGTTCACTGCTTGTCTTCCCCTCCATTCTCACAATTCTTTTAATTTAAAAGGCTTATACCTCAAGCACTCAAATTTTGCTGTTTCCCCACATTGTAAAATAGTTTTTGGCTATTGTGGCTGTATTTCAATGTGGAATATATTTTGTCCTGACTCAAAATATTGTTCTGTGCCTTCTTCTAATTTGCCCACTGAGCAACTTCTAGTCAAAACCCACATTACCAAAGAGCTGCTATGGTGCCAATACCCTCCCCACACAATGAATTTTCCAGATCTCAGCTCTATTAACAACCTGGGGCTGGAAGCAGAGGGTGTTGAAGGTCCCTTCCACCCTAAGCCACTCTGTGACTGATTCTATCCAGTGTCTGGAATAACACACATCATCAAAGCCAGAACTGCAACCACTGCCACCTTCTAGAAGGGAAACCACAAGTGTACTAAGGAAGTAAAGTTTGTATTTCCTAATTTTGCTATGTGAACACAAAAAAGGGGAACAAAACACAGTAACTGCTCTCAAAGAGCCTGAAAGCATCTGAGGCTTGAAAAATACAGCTGCACATAAACTGCTGAAGTAGCTTTCAGAAATGGTTTTCCTTTGGACTGCATTACATTGCAGAAGATTAAAAAAGGGCACAAAATATTTAGGGTGTTATTCCAAAAGATTTGATTGGAAATGTTTTGTTCTCTTTGATCTTCCTAGTGACTACATTTCTATAAAGCAGCAGAATTTTATTTGTATGTTTGATTTGGACCCCAAGTGAAAGCCCTATCTAAAAGCCTGTCTCAAAGGTCAGTTCTGAGGCAGCTGACCTAATCCCATGCCATTTTCAAGTACTACACTGCTCTCTTCTGTCAGCATTCTGTAGTTTCAGCACCTCACTTCTTGCTTATTTTCCATTAAAGATAAATGAAAGGTTAAGCACATGTGGTTCATTTACTCAGATCTTTTCTTTGAACTCTGTGGCTCTTTTACTTGGATCTCTTCTTTGAAGCTGCTATGAGAGAGCAACTGAAATTTCCCAAAACTGATTGGAGCCCAAGCCCTCCTCGCTTGCAGCTTTCTCACCTCTGTAAGTGTTCCCAACACTTTGCATCACGACTTTGGCACAGCAGAGAAATGAACTTTACCTGAACACTCATAGCAGTTCTTTACATTCAAATTCTTCAAAAAATTAAATCTCAGGGGTCTTATTTCATGTAAAAAGTGAAGAACAAGACAGGCTGGCACTGCTGCATTACTAACAAAACAGTTGACAAAAAAAGGTGAAGACTGCTTTGTATAACTAACAGAACATATATAGATGGTAATTTACTTAATTGAAAAAGCCGAAGAACTCACTATCAGTAACCATTATTGTTTGGAAGACCCAGGTGATCAGCCCTGGAACATTCAGTAACTTTTCCTTCAATTAATTTTTAAAAAACATTTCAAAATTCTGCTGTACTTACTGGATTGAGAACCACTGTGAAGAACAACTCTCCTCCTTGAATACTTTTGTCTAATTCCTTTGGACCTCCAGGATACTCTTTATAGAAAATGGTGTGCGTGAATAGGCCGCAAGTTTGCCTAGGAAGCACCTGAATGTATGAAGAAAACATAAAAAACTCAAGGGGTTATGCTTTTAATGATGCTAAAAGTCAGAGAAGTAACATGTAACAGATTAATTGCTGGGTATATCTGGCCTCTAAACTTTTCTGGAAACCAATACTGATCTAGATGAATTATTATCACTAAAATCGTAACATCCAAAAATCCATCACATTTTGTTTGAAATTGGAGACTGATCTCTATCATCAAATTACAATTACAGCCTCCTTGAACTCATTCTGTCCATAACACCTCATCCTAAATCCAAGTATTTGAAGTCTAAAGTTTTAAAATAATGTGAAAGATAATCTAAAATATTATCAGTCTGTATCGTATCAATCAGTTCCACTTTTATCTGAATGATGGCTTTGTTGTAAATTTAAACTGTAACTGGAAAGGCAAATTGGGGTTTCTTCAGCTTAGGCATCACCACCAATAATTCTACTTTGACACATGAGAAATTTTGCTAATAATGCTCACCTTATAAGAAATATTTACTTCCCATGCAACTGTGCTATTGTTGAAATATGTAGTACAAGCAAAATTATTTTTAAAAACATTCCAAGAACAAATCTTTTGAATATGAAGAACCAGTAAATGCAGTTAACGTTTTTCATCAGGAACTCAAAGTATTTTCTCCTGAATTCAGAAAATAATTTACTGGAGAGTATTTCAATTATACCTATTCCTTATGGAAAATCAACAGCTGAGTATGGGTGTTCATGTATAGAGCTTAACTGGGATTGTTATGATAGATTAACTTTTAAAGCATACAAATATTTGACACAGGCTGTGGTTTTGTAGATACTCTTTTATTTCTTGAAGTTTCATTTCTCAACTTCTTTTTTGTAATGTAGAGAATATTGTGATCACCGATCGCAAATTCTGTGTTGTCAGAAAATGGATGGAATTTGTACATCTGCTATAAACTTGCCTAAGTTTTTAACAAACCTTTGGATTTCCTTGAGGAAATAAGTGAACAATTTTTCACAGAGGGAGGGAATGAAGCTGTACTTGATGTGAGGTGCTCTGACAAATCTTACACAACCATGTTTTTACTGAGTGTGTTCATTACTATTAGCCTGCAGGTGTAAAATATTGATGCATTTGCCCTGGAGAACTGAAAGCTTGAGACTCCCTGAACAGGTGGTTTTGTATGACTGGTTTTGGAAATAGATTTTTGGCTGCAGTGTCCTTGTGTTAAATCTCATTATGTGTCTTCAAATGACGTGTTTTCACAAATATTTATGGAAGGGATTTTTGGAGACTCTGAGTCAATCTGTCTTCCCCAAATGCTCTGTGCTCCCTGAGCACATCCACGAACCCATTATTTCACATGCAGTGATTGCTTTGAGGAGAGCAAACTGTAGCTCAACCCTAGATTGGTGTCACTTTTGTTCCTAGATTTCTGGAGATCATTTTCATTTGCTTCACCCAAAAATAGATCAAAACTTTAAAATGCTACTACTTAGCTTAGGGAAATGGTATCCATGGCAACGTGAGAACAATACCAGAATTCTGTCCTAAATGGCAGTGTTGTGCCAAGGCTCTTGACCTCCCAGAAGTGCCTGTTGCAGCCAGAGGTACAACACAGGGCTCCCATTCACTGCTCTCCCACTTGCTCCCAACGAAAGTTACTTGGGAACATGCCACCAAGTATTCTGGAAAGCTGTTTTTAAACACTTCTGAGATAATACCCATGAGATGTGAACCCGAAATAGCCTCCACCCCAGTGCCCAGATGGCAACAGCACAGCGCCTTCCGTGTCAGTTGTGTAGAAGCCCTTCCTTTGGCAAACGTGGCTGTCAGTGACAGAGCTGGGAGTTATGTAATTTAGGAAAACAGTGGGATTTGAGAGCACTTTGGTAGCCTGGAGGTGGTGTGGGGGGTGTTTTCCTTCCCTGCTTCTCCTGAGGCTCTGGGTTAAACCAGGCTGCAAAGCCCAGCCCGCATTTGTGTACGGCAGGAAGCCAAACAAGGGCAACCACGCACAGTTCACAGGGAAACAAAAGTATGTACCCACCCAGATCCAGATTCTGAGGTAGCACATCTGGCAATACTCTTCTGCAGTTAATGGTACCGTGCAAATTTAAAACCTGACAGAAATCTAAGCCAGCATATTGTGTTAAATGATGCAAAATGGACTTGTTCCTAGAGCTCTCTGAACCAGCATTAACCACAGGACTAGAACTGTTAACAGCCTGTTAACTGCTGTCAGCAGGGTGTCTGGATGCCACCTTCATCAGCAGAAACATCACCAGCAACAGACTGATTTTAATTAACAAGACACTGTCAAATATATCTTGCTAGTTATGCATAGCAGTAAGTGCTTCTTGCAATGTGAACTTCTAGGATACCCTGCTTTTCCACTTCAAAGGAAATTGTCCATGAAATGGCAGAGCACAAAAATGAACATCAGCAGTACA
Organism: Cyanistes caeruleus; assembly: GCF_971803275.1. NCBI lineage: Eukaryota > Metazoa > Chordata > Aves > Passeriformes > Paridae > Cyanistes > Cyanistes caeruleus. The sequence continues at coordinate 79,499,621 of NC_141705.1, forward strand.
ACTCACCATGATGTTTTTGTGGATGAAGCCTCGTCTATACCTTGCAGGTTTCAGATGTGGGTATTCTTCTGTGCTGGTAACTCTGATGTTCCAGACCTTTTTCCAGGCATCATAAAGTTGAACGTGTACTGGGTAGACTCCAGAGTGGTGTGGAGCCACTGCATAGCCCAAGTCAGTTGGAATACCGTGCTCCTGAAACATGACAGAACAATGGCTGCACTCAAAAATTTAAGAAACTTGATGTTTTGGCATTTCTCAGATGCTTTGTTTGTGAAAAACCAAGAACAGATCTGAAATGCAAATAAGAGTAATATCAAAATATGCTGATCTGGAAGGTGATGGAGAGCAGCATGGTGAAGATGAAGCACAGGATTTTAAGACAAAAGCCTTTTTAGAAAACACCAGTAGGCAGGGAAGAAAGATATAAATGCATTTTACATTGGTTTCTTCAATCTACATTAAACAGAAAGCTGCACTCTTTCAAGTTCTTGCAAGGAATTTGCTCACAAACTCCAATGTCAGAGAGAAAATCACTGGCACATACTCAACACAACACGTAGCATTTGGCAGCTACAACTACAAAAACCACAATTTCCACTACATGTCCCTTCCTAATCACTTGGATGAGGAGCTGAATTTCAGAGTCACTGCATTTCCCCTCTAGTCCAATCAAAACACAAATCCATTTTCAAAAACCAGCTTAACTATTTTATTCTCATGTTCAACATGTGTAACACTCTACAGGATGTTGTAGAGTAAACCCTTTTGTAGCAGATTTCCCATTTTTGAAGATTCCTGGCATTTCTCATGTGTACACCCTCACCTTGATGCCATTACATTCTCTTCACATCCAATGCATTTTCCTTCAGATTACTTTTCAAAGGAACAGTAAATAGCAGATATTCCTTGACAGTCTGATCAGTGGAATGCACAGTCCATAAGATATCATTTTGCCATGATTTAGGAACACTGCTGTTGCACTGCCTTTGAATTCTGAGAGTTTTTAATATGGCTGGAATCAATATGGTCATCCTCACCCTATTTCCTAATCATACTGTGTGTGCAAAGCATTGGCTGATACCTGGACCTCTTCCTTTGAATAAACTAGTTACTGAGGAACATGAAAACCTCCAGAAAAACAGGTGTGTGATTTTAGTGAAACCATTTATTGCGTGTAACAGACACACCTGGTTCAACCACAGTGGACAGCCCTGAGTTCTCTATGTCTAAAGAATGGTGAAATTCTTGTTTCCTTCCAGGAATTTATGGCACCCATGAAGGGCACCGTGTGTAATCTGCCCAACAGGAGCGAGTAACCTCTGCCCTCCTGGTTGTACTGCAGGAGGAGATAAAGAGTGGATCCTCCATCAGTTACGCCGCTTTACACGATTTAATTCCATCACAGATAATCCAATTCTTCTTCCTTTTATCTTTCCTACTGCCCTTAAGCATGCATAACCATCAGAAAGGAAAATCTTCACAGAACATGTAAGAAATTGCCTTCTCTAACATCCCACTGCAACTCCTTCATTTATCTATAAACAAAAGTCTGATTTTTAAGGCTTCTCCCCTCAAGTTTCACAACAGGCAGTAATAAATACGTAATCTAAATCTTTCACTCCAATAATCATCTTCTATCATCTTCAATGAATTAGTGTCTCCATTATTCCTCACTGACTGCTATTCCCCAGTTGGGCATCTCCCACACAATACACACATTGAGTGGATAATGCACGAGGCATCGGCAATTTCGGCCTCTTGCAAAAAAGTGGATACTCCTCTCTGTTATTACTTTAAATGCTCTGAGCAAATGAAACATAACCAGTAGCTTTATGTCTGTATGTCTAATCATGAAAAACATTAATAGAAGGTATCTGTAAGCATTAAAAGCACTGAAAGTAGTGAAGAAAATGGCAATTGCTGAAGTTACATAAGCCAAGGTTGAAAATGCATGGTCCTTACAACACTCTTCAACGATTACATCCTGCACACTAATCCCAGAGGGTGTCCTAGGTCACACCAGAACTACAAGGACCCATTTTATTTCCAGTGGAGCTTGCACCAGTACACAGAATCATAATAAAAGGGCAATACTGGACACAAGATTTTTAAATTTTCGGAAATCTTAACACCTACTGCAATGTTTTCTTCAAAGGAAACATTAAAGCAGAGCTGTCCTGTACTCTGTACAACTACAATTTACAGCAAACTTGGTGAAATCTTTGTTTGAAAGAAAGCATGTGTCTCAATCAAAAGCCAAGTTTTCAAACACAAACTTGAATTGGCTGATTTGGTCCATCCTCTTCTCCTACACTCACTGACACACGACCATTAAGTGCACTCCTTGTTGTTCTGGTATTTCAAATACCCCTGCTCCTTCCAGGAACAAAGGAATCACCTGCCATCTAAAGAGCAACCAGTGGATTTTGAAAAGGAAGAAGAAGGAATATTAGGCTGTCAGAAGAGCAGATGTAATCCAGCAAACAATGTTGTGTCTGCTGAGATATTGTGATACAATTATGTCTTGACACCAGACTCCCTCTTCAGACAAATACCATGTTTTAATTATTGCAATTTGTTGTATGAAAGTAACTGTGAACTGTTTCTCCAATATCCTCAGACCTAAAATATGTTTTGATTTTTTCTTATATTCTCACTGAAACATTTTGATTCAGAGCTTTGCTGTGAATAAATAATTAGTAAAGGCAATGCTTTTCAAAACAAGTTTATATAAAGCTGATTCAAAGGGAATATATAAGGTGTATCATTGCAGAATTGCGTCTCTGAAATTGTGGCACACTTACCCAAACATCCAGTGGTTTCACAAAGTCATCTGAATACCTTTCAATGGTATTTCAATTTATTCTTTCAGAAACTTGATTTTTTTTTTTAATCTAAACAGACTAATGGTTCCTGAGTACCTAATTAAATAAAAAAATGCAAAAATGTAACTCACTAAGGCAAACTTTTTGTTGAGGATCATCTGCTCCACCAGTGAGGACTCATTGTGGAAGAGATGTGGCTGCATGTGACTCCACATGTGGGGAAACCACCAGAACTCATCTACAGATCTCAGCAGCAGGTCATCACCCTCATCCTCCTCCTCAGTCCCTGCAGAGAAAATTGAAACAAAAAAACAAACCCAAACATTTCTCAAGTTTCTACATTCATTATATTTTTTACAAGAGTTGGAAGCAGCAGGAATGATATTAACATAATAAACTGTGACCAGTTAAAATACCTCCTGCTGAGGCACTGGTGACAAAATGGGACAGTCAGGACCACTGTGATGGCCCACATCCTATTTAATACTCTTTTATCTCTGTTATTTCTATACTGGTTTTAAAACAAAAATATTTTAAGGGATAACATACATTGCTCTATTTCTACAGTAGAAACTGAACAATCCTAAGGAAGAATTGTGGTAGCTCAACAGATCCCTCAGTGAAATCAATAGAAATTTTATGTGATTGGTGGAATTGACCACTCAAAAGCAGACTGAAAGGAATTAATTTGAATAAAAGGGGGGGAGGCATTTAATCTGTTCCACACCAGCAAATTATACAGGAACACAGCATTCTAAGGCCCTCAGACTCCATCATTCCTACTTCTCCTCACACTATACAAAACACCATCAAAATCCAAGTAATTTTAGTGTTTCATTCTTACCCGTGTGATAGAATTTTCCTGAAAATCCCAGGTTGAAAGTAAAATTTGTAATCTGGGCTCTCAAAAGATTCTGAGTATCAAGCAGGGCCTGAAAACAAAACAAACCAGCATATAAACATACCTGTAGAAAATACAACCTGGCAGAGAAATTTAATATAACAATATAAATATTTTTACAGTTATGTGCCTTTTCAATTGGTTTTGCTATTTAAAACCAGCTCTTTATGTAAGCCAGAGCAGTACAGATATTTTTATTAGCACATAAAGATTAAAGACCGCATGAAAACTAACCATCATTTCCCTCATGAAGATGACCAGCTATTAAATGCTGGGTTACTCCCTGAATGATGAGAGAGGAAAACAAAGGCATTCACAGAGAGAAGACCTTCCACTGGTCCCTCAGTAAACCTGGGCCACAGCCAGGAATGAATTTCAGATCTCTTGCGCCCCCCCAGCACTGCTCCATTCACCAGGGTGAAGAGCAGCTGTCAGAGTTACATTTTTCTACATCAACTCAAGTACATCCACAGCGTTTCCATCCTGTTTCAAACTCATGGGCAACTCAAAAAGAAAAATCTAGTGTGACAGCAGGAAGCAAAATCAACCTTATCCACACCAAAGAAGTGGATGGCAGATTCCCTCAAATACTGACTCATTTCTCAGACAATGAGCTGATACTGACTGTCAGCATCTGTGTACTTGCACTAAAGTAGTACAAACAAAAAACCAGCATGTAGGAAGAAAGAGGAAGCATTATTCATCAGGTACAGCTTCACTTGTTGGTTTCAATATGCTTTTCTTGATTTGTTGCTCCTAAGATTTACATATTACATTCAGGAGTTTTCTCCTAGGCTCTTACACCCTGCTGTTCCCTCATTCAGTTTTTCAGGTGGAACACAGAAACCCAGTGTTCCAAACTTTGCAAATCAAGAAAAAAACAGAAAAGCAAAATCATCAGAAAGTTTTCCAAGTCAACATAGAGTATAGCACAATGATCTTAATAAAGTGGTGGAAAACATTACTACTGTCAGAGAAGAGTAACTGTGTTATGAATGGGCAATGTACTCAACTGCACAAAAAAGATGAATATGACTGGAGATTCCCAAAGGTTGAAAGGTCTAGCAGTTGCCCTACTCTTGAAAGGCAAAGACAACTTAGTGCCTTGAAAAATATGAACCAATAATTTTAGTTTCCCTGAATATTTTCATAATGTAAGTGATTTGCCTACAATTATATGCCAATGACAACAAAATATGAGGAACTCCAGTCCGTTTGAGGCATAGTACACTCAACTTATAATTCCTTAAAATATGACCCATTTTACAGATTGAAACAATATCTACCTTATTAGAGCATACAATCTCTACTTTGGGTCTTCCCCAGGGCTCACCTGGTAAAGATCATCATCTTTCACTGCAAAGCCTGAAAACTGTCCCAGAGACAGTTTTAGAGACACTCTAAAGAATGAGCAAAATGAAGCACAGAGTGGAGATAACTGAAAACAAGCTCCAGACTTATGAAGCAGAATATTAAGTGAAAAACCTTGCAATGCTGTAACGAGGGCTTTTGCTTGGCTGAGAGAGTGCAGATCTCCGAGGAGGCTTCTTATTCTAATGAAAAGCAGCAAATCTGCACAGGATTTGTATGAAAACCAACCCTGAGCTGCTCAGAACCTATTCAATGAAATAATTTTGTCCCTGCACGGTTGGAAAGGTAGGAGGCAAATAATGCAGGTATTCCCTTCCTGGGCTAAGGACACACGTGTGGAGGGGAGGGGATCCTGAGCACAGCCTGACAGCGAGGTGGCACCAAGGGCTGCTCACTTCTTTCCCTCCACATCAAGAGCTGTGAGCATTTCTTGAGCTGAAGGTTTTATCCTGTACCTTTCTAACACCTTCCCAGCTTGTCACCTCCAGTCTGGTTTCAGCAGGATGGAAAACTAGAATGGCAAACAGGCTTTTCAAAGGGAGGAGTGAGGAAGGTGGCAAGAGGCCCAAGACATTTCTCTAACAATGCAACACAAAGTTCACTTCTTCCCTGGGAATTAATTTTGCCAGTGTGGCTCCCACCTTCTTGCCTCGTGTTGGGGATGTATCAGCTAATTCCAAGGGTGTGTACCTGCTCTGCCTGTGAAGAGGGAGGCCCCAGACCTGCTGTGAACCACTCTGGGTACAGACAAACCGAGCTAACATTTGAGTTGTCGTGCCTATGATTATTTTCTGGGCGACTTGACATTTTACTCATCTTTCAGGTTCTAAAAACAAAATGTTAAAACTCATGAAAAATATATAGTAGCAGATGGCAGGGCTGATTACTGTGAGTTTCCATCAGAAAGACAGAAAGAGAGAAAAAGTAGGGAGACTAAAAGCCTGAAATTTCTTTTCTACATGCTGTTTTATAAGCTGAAGGTAAACTGCTGGTATTTTCTGGATATCTTATGATTGTTTATGAGCAGCCCCTCTGGGTAACTGTATGAGATGCTACATAAATACACCAGTACTGAATATTGTATTTTAAAACCGTCAAGCCTTCATATGTTTATAAATAATTATGAAGTACATGTTATATTTCTGCTGGTACTATAAAGAAAATAAATTGCTGGCTGCATAATCCCTTTCACGTACACAGTTCCAATGGAGTTCTTTCTTTTGAACTTCTCCTAAGCTCACAGACTAGGTTTAGGAAATTCCTAGTGCCAGAAATCAAATGTAAGTGTTCAATACATGCTGAAAGAACCCTTGTTTCACTAATAGTAAAAACAGAAATCTCAGGAAAAGGCCCAGTTACAATTCAGGAGATAGACAAATGTTATCCCTACAGCAAAACAACAGATTTTCTCATCTCTCAAACGGGACAGAGACATGGACAGATGATATAGGCTGTCAATTTTTTAGGTCAAGTAAATCAGCTGAAAAGCCAAGGATAAAACTCCTGTTTTCAAACCTGCTCCCCACTTCCACAGCCAAGAAGCCATCCTGCCTCCCGCCCTCAAATATCTCAGCGCGATTTCGCTTTAGAGTCTGCCACAGAGAACCTACAAGTGTCGGCCTGTCTTCAGCGAACAGACGGCTGTGATTTCTTCAGCATCAACACAAATATTCAGACTCAAATGCCTTGACTTGATCAAAGGAATAAATCAAGTTTGCCTTGTTGAACTCTGGTTCACCAAAGAGGAAGGATGCCTTCTTTGTGCAGTCACACCAACATATTTATGACTATTTTCCTGCTGAAAAGCTGCTAAAGAACTCAAGCACTTGAAAAGAGAAATAGTTCAATATGCTGGTAATTCTACTTGTAATCACGTACTTTTCAACTAAATTGGCAAGCAGACAGACAGAGCCTCACAGTGCTGCAGCATTAACATCTTACACTTCACATCGGTACACGCTTTCATGTCAGCAACAAACGCAAGGGCAGCTTCATCATTTTCCAGAAAGCCTTTCTCTTCCTCCTTTTTTTGGGAAGCAGATCTCATCTCTTAATGTTTGCTTATTTAAATGCTTTACTGTCTGACAATACTACCAAAGGAGCCATTAAATTAGGAATTATTTTGCTTGAGTAAAATTTCTGATGTTGTGTTGGCTCTTCAATAAAGGCAAGGAGCTTCTGAAAAAGAAGGACAAATTAATAACAAGTGTAATGTGAAAGCACCTGAGTTAAGCAGAGCAATCCCCTCTGGGAGCTCTTATCCAGAAGTAGTTTTAATTTGTCCACATTGTATTTCTTACATGAGAGGGAAGAAACAGAACTCAAGCCATTTTCTGAGTGGATTTCTTGGTGGAGAGAGGTTTAATGAGCCAAAACTGATGTGCTGTCCTTTCACTCTGCACTTTTTGGGACTGCAGCAGAATCTGCTCGGGTACTCACACACCACCTGCCTCCCTCAAACTCCCCCTCCTGCAGAACCTGGGGTGCTGGGAAGCAGCACGACAAGCAGGAACAGAAGACAGCCTCAGTGAAGGTCCAGCCCAAATGGCTGGGAATCAGTATTTTATTGGACTGTTTTGCTTCTGAGGAAAAATGATTCCTTCATGATAAATTATGTATTTTGGTACATCATTAAAATGCAATGACTACTCTTTCTGGATTTCCAAGATTAGCAATTTGACACCCATTACTATAAACAATTGATAAGAATAATTGCTTTGAGTATAAGGATGTACCTGAAAAAAACATTTTATCTATCCTAAAGACAAAAAGCTTAATTTGCCTTTGTGCACTCTCTTAGCAGAGCTGACATTACAGAGAGGGCAAGAGAAAAAACAAAGAAAACCTTCAGCTTATTCTGCAAAGTGTATGGCTGGTGGAGAACAGGTAACCCAATTTTCCCCCTAAGTGCCAATGAAGTATCAGGCTGAAGCCCAGTTATGTGCCCACTAAGTTCTTCAGTGTCCAACAGAAAAAAAAACTTCAGGAGCCACAACTTCATCTTAGGTGTCCAAACTTATGCATCCAGTGAAGAATCCTTAAAACATAAAAAGCCACTTTAGAAACGTTGCTCAAATGATTTCAATCAAAAGTTTTTTCATCAGGACACACTGTTTTAAATGTCACTGGGTCTTCCTTTAGAGTTGTTTTTTTATCACATACAATAATGATCTTGATGATAGTGCAAGTACGTATTTTCAAGTAATTAGGCTCTTTCATCTAGGTAAATCATTTGTACAACCAAGAGATTTAAGAAATATTTCTAACTTCCTTCACCAACTTCTCACTTCTTGGAGGCTGAGGCACCAGATAATGAGAACCGAGCTAATTACGGCAAGGTAACTTGAAGGTTATAAATACTTGCTGCCAATAGTATTTAATAAAGCAATGTAATTAGCATGCTGTTTTCAGGGTTCTGTCTGAACTTCTGCTTTATTAGCTCTTAATTAAACTGTACTTAGATGAAAGAGGTTACTGTTACTAAACAGCTAAACGATCTCCTTATTTTGCAGTTAGCAGAAATAAAATGCTGCATTTCTTTTAATTAAAGGCCAAAAAAATCCCAGGTCAGTTGAAACAGAAATAAGACAACACCCTACTGCTACCTGTTTTCCCCTGGATTTTGGTCAGATAGGATTCAATAGAAACCTTGCTGGCTACATTTTCACCTAACACTTGACCTGCTTATGTAACACCAAGTATTAAGAGATGACTTCTCAGAATGTAACAGAACTGACTAAAACCGAAGTGGCTCTAAAATGAACTTAGAACCTCTTGGCATTTTTAAGTTCTTGTGAACTGGTGATGGTCAGTACGGAGGGAATGTGAGGTTTGCCAGCCCCAGTGGAAGCACTCTGGGAGCTGAGCTGCAGTCACACACAGCCCCACAGCTGCCTCAGCCCTGAGCACGACAGGCCAGCCCTCAGATGTTGTTCCAGGTCACTTCTGGGCCGCTCTGCTCTGCCTGCTTTGTCTGGCCTGTCTCCATCGCACCCCACCAGCAGCAGATAAATTCTAACAATTCTATTGTTCATTGATTTGTGTTGACACTTGTCTGGCTCCCAGGAAATGTTCGGCATTACACCTCTGCACCCCTCATTAACCAGGCCACGCTCCTACAGCTTCACACCCTGTCTGCAAGGGTGCACAGTGCTCTGTCACAGATAAAACAGCGGCATGGCTGCTCTGTCTAAGTGGACATGTATTTTATAGTCACCCAGCTCAGAAAGGACAGAGGTTGTGATCCGAGCTCCCAGCTCCACATTCATTATCAACAGCACATTTGCTCCTTATTTAATGCTTCCTCACAGGCCAGCTCCAGCTGCAGCTCCCGCTGCAGGCAGCAGGCGGATCTGGCTGCAGGACGAGGCGGGCTGTCCATGAGCTCTGGCTGCAGCACATCCCGATCCTGATCCCTGACTGCATTTCTGCTGCCAGCTGTGGCTGGAAACCCCTGCAAGGCTGAGCTCTGGAGGAAGGGCAAGGCCTGATCTCTGAGCAGCAGAGAGCTCGGGGGCTCAGCTGATGCTGACTGCACCAGCTCTGCTCTGAGTTTGGCCGTGGCCACATTCCCCTGCACAAACACCCATGTTTTCCATGTGCAGTTTCAGGCCTACCTTAGACCACGGCTCATGCACAAAAGGTGACGTTCTGCAAATCCTAGTTTAACACAGATTTCATTCCAAAACTGCTATTCCCAAGGTGCAATAGCCTACAGCTTGTCTCATGCTGCTGCCTGTTGTCCATGTCAGGTCTCCAAAGCACCTCCATCCCTTCCCGCTCTGCCCCGCGTGTCCCATCCAGATAAAAAAGGAACAGTGACCTCATTCCAACCCCTTCCACTAGACCAGGTTGCTCCAAGTCCCATCCTATCTGCCCTTGGACACTTTCAGGGGTGGGTCATCACAGCTTCTCTGGACAGCCTGTGCCACTGCCTCACCACCCTTACTATAAAAAACTCTCCATCCTGATGTCCAATATAAATCTTCCCTCTTTCAATTTAATCCCTGGACTGACAGAGGCAGACTGGGAAATAAAAAAAAGTATTTCTCAGTTCTTTAGGTAATGAAAGCAAAAACGTGGTGTCAGTGTAACATATATCAAATACAAGAGAGTCTGAGTAAGGACTTCTGGAAAAATATCAGCCTTAATTTTACCTTGAGTAAAGTAAAATTCTCTGGACCTCAAAGCCTGAGCCTGGACAAACTAAGACCAGCTTATCCCCAAAAGGCCTACAGGCTGTGCTTCCTGCTCAGCACATTATTAAATAAACAAGATTTCAAAGTCTGGTCTGTATCATTACCTAAATAATCAAAGCTTGAGAGTGAGCGAAATTTACCTGTTTTTTGAATGCACACAGAATTCAACACATTTACATTTCTGCACTCTTTTCCCACAAAAACCCAACTCCACAGACTAAGGTATAACAAGCTGCTATTTAGGTACCCTGGAAGAAGTACTGGAGACTACAAGCTATGCCTAAAATGCTGACACCGAGTGAAGAGAAACACCTTGGGGTTTGTTCGCCTCTCTGCTGATATTTCTCCCCCCCAGGTAAGACTAAAGCACAGCATCTGTGTTAATGCTGAGTTTCACATACTAGAGAACAAAGAGTGCAAATGAATGAAGACTCAAACCCTGTAATGTAGATAAAAAAAAAAATAAATTGGTTGCTCTTCCTGCTTAGCAAAGCACAACAAAATGACCACACCACTGGCATATTAAATAACAATTATTCCAGGGACTGGGCAATGCATCAGTGTCACAGTTCATTCACAAATGCTTCTGAGATGTTCTATTTTTCCTAATAGAGCCAAGAAGAATTCCTCTGGCTTCCAATACTCTATCTGAATTAAAATAGCTATCCCACCTCTGTCCCTATTTCAGGTGAGCTGAAGAAAACCAAAAGCTCTTTTTCCATGTCTCACCTTTACTGTCAGAAAAAACCAATCTTTAACCAAAAAATTTTCATTTTCTCACTGAGAAATGAAAGCTCCAGGTAAGATACAGCTGGGAATTCAGTGTTCAGCTTACTCACCAGCCAAGGGTCACAATTTATGGTTTTTTCCTTCTTTTTATGAGTAGCTTTAAATTTGTTGAATGAAATTCCCCAGCTACATCAGCATTGGTATCAGAGAAATTACAAAAAAAAAACCCCAGGAGAAAGTTTCCACAAAATAACAAAGACACCTCTTTTCTCAAGCCATACTTTCATGATAATATGTAGCCAACACAGAAATAACAAAAATTTATTTCAAGTTAATAAGAACTTTGACAGCTTCATTGGCTCCCACACAATATCAACTCTAAAGGATGTAACTGCAGAAAATCCCAGGAGTCCAGTGAAAAAGGGGGGATGATTTTGTTACAAGTGTGAATACACACCTTACCTGTTTTCATGAGTGCTTGCATATCAAAAAGACAAGATTACAAAAGCTAGGTGTGCCTAGACAAACATCCCAGCTGGCAAAGTCTACACCTGCAGCCTCAAACCAACACACAGAAATCCAAATGAGCTCTGCATTTGATTTACTGTACAAGACTGAGAACGTATCTTAATACAAATCCCCTGCCAATATCATATTCCTTCCAATAGCATATTTCATACTCTTTTACCAAATCTAATTTTTAAAGACTTACATAATCCTTCTACTTCCTTTTGGATATTAGCCTCTATTCTGCTGCTTTTGTTGGCTATTCAGCCTACACTTAAATATCTCTGTGCCTTACATAAAATATTTTTATCCATCCTCACTGTTTATACCCTGCAGACATCTGCAGCCTATTGCTTTCTGCTTTGGTCATCCTTACTTACTGAATTCTTCAGCCTGTATTTCTTCATTTTTTGCTCAGATGTTTCCTGACTATCATGGTGTCTATAAGCACTCTCCAAATACTTCTAATCATGTTGTGCAGAACTGAGCACAATCTAGAAACCTCCTCAGTTAGTAAGATGAAGTACTTCACTGATGCAAAATATTTTTCATAGTCTGTTTGAATTTAAAACCACTTTACATTACAAACTGAGATACATTTTCATCTTGTTTTAGGGTATTTTCAGGATTGCCATTTTTAACATTTCTATTACCTTTAACAATGGCAGTGGAAAAGGACAAGAAGAACATCTTGCAGCATAAAATAATAATTTTTATAGAAATGCTAAATTGATTTTCAGCCTCCTTTTGAGGGCTATTAGCATTCCATCAAAGACAGCTCTGAAGTATCCTTAGTCCAAGTCCAGTTTAACATGGAGGAGAGACAACTTGGATTATTCCCAGGATTGCTAACACTAAAAGGCAAGTAAGTGAGAGCTTGAGGAAGAGCTTACTTACTAGTTCCACAAAAATACAAGCAGTGCTCCCAAACCTAACCTGTCTCCTCTGGAGGGCCTTTGTCGTGTGGATTTACTGACCTGGCTTGGAATAAATGTGGGGAGCATTCCTCTGCACAGACACAGACTTATTAATTTGCCCTCTCCACTGTTTCTATTTTCAAATGGATTGCAGTATAATTTCCACAATATAAAGTGGTTTTAAATTTAATTTATTACTAATCTCAGATATGAAGCTACATTTTAAGGAGCAACACTAACTCATCTCCAGGACTGCAAAGTAAAAGAAGGAATCTCCTAAAGAGTAACTACTTCTAAAAATTGGTCGTAAGGTTTTTATGGTCTGTGCACAGATAAAGAAACTGGAATTGGAAATAGATGGGGAATTGTTATTCCATGAAGGGCTACACATAAACTGGCAATCAACTGCTTTTCCTTTACTTGGTTTTGTAAGCATGGTCACCAAGAATCACTCATGTCATTGCACTGACCTTCCAGACTGAACAGGAGAAGAAAGGCCACTTCCCATGCTGCTGAACTGTAGAAGAAAAGAATGAATTAGGAGTCCCCACTTCCACTCTCATTTTTCTCTTCTCACCAGACTGTGCCTCCTTGATGTGACTGAAGAGCAGGATGGTGGAAGGCTCACTTGTGGTATCGTGTTTTACAGTTAATGGCTTTGATTTCTAGATCTGTCTGCACTTTGGTTTTTATTTGTTGGCTGTGAAAGTTTTATTCAGTTCTGTTAGCAGCAGGAAGTGGATGGCTAACTTGTCACTGAAAAAGCCCAGAATAAATCTTGCAGCAGCCGCCGGAACGCTGCTGATGAATGTGTGCAGCTCTGCGGGAAGCTGTATTGCATTGTTACTGTTTGTGTTACTGAGGTGCTTGCTGAACAAAAAGAGCCTCTGACCAAGAGAACTTGCAATCCAAGGAAACAGAGGGACTGACAGCAGAGCAGCTTTTGTTTCCATGGCCAGATGGATCGACCCAAACGCTGCAGAGTTTATGCTGACAACACTCAAAAGGTGCAGAATCACACACGGTTTTTATCGTAGCCAGGAAAATACTCACCTACATTCCTAAGTGAACACTTTTAAGTAGACAGAGGAAGACAGAGCTTGCTAACCACGTGGCTGTGAACCAAAAATTGTCTCAGTGCAGGCTGGCACGCTGGGTGGATTTGTGAGGATTTCTTTGTATGGGAAACCTTATGTTCAAGAGTAAAGATATCTCTGCATAATAAATTAAGGCAAGGGAAAAATCAGAAACAGCGTTACCAAGTATTCAGAGCTAGATCACTTGATCTCAGGGGAGTGTCATTCCTTAAGTTTTATTTAAAAGAGCCCTTGAATCAGAAAACTCCATTGAGAACAGGAAGACACCACTGTCACATTAAGCCTGAGGATAGCAAAGTGTTCACCACCACAGAGAAATATGGGGAATTTAAAAATGAAAATAAATTACTTTGATTTTCTGGAAAGATGCAGATGACTGAAGCCACAGTGCACATCATCTTACTTGGAAAAGCACAAGCAGATTGACAGAAGCTGTGATTTCCTTACTTTGGTTCTATCCTGAAGAAAACCAAGGAGTGTATAACCAACAGTCTGAGCCGGTGCTGGGGTGCAAGAGCTTGAAGCGAATCAGCCCTCAAAGATCTCATGGGATTTACTATGCCAAGAAACACTTTCTGCAGTCTCTCTGATAATAAAAAACTGCAACTGAAATGCATTTTTCTTCTCTTAGCTACCTGCCACTGAATTTGTAACAGTAGGAGATGGTGCAATCCTTGACATATCACTGTCTCAGGACCTAGGTCCACATGAAACATTTTTAGGTTTCCATGTGCAGTGTCAGAGCATTAAAACGAAAAACCAAACCAAACAAAAAAACCCCATGAGATTCAGTTATTCCAGTTCTGCAAAACTAAACTGAGGGAAAAAAAAAATCCAAATATGAATTTTTTAAAGAAAACCAATTACAAAATACCTGACAAAACAAACAAGAATTTCAGCAAAAGCAGAACTAATGCAAACCACTGAATTTACAGGAATGAAGGCTGCAATACCAAAACCGCACGATTTTTGTCATCATCCACCATGAATAAACTGCTAAATTAAACTCAGCACCAAGCTTATTCCATGGATTTGCTTGTGTCCAGCTCACACAGGTGCAGAACAGGAGGAAGAACACGAGGAATTCCCAGCACTGCTCTGCAATGCAGCCCCAGGAGTGTCACACCCAAAGCAGAGCCAGCTCCTCTGTGTCCCCGTGGCCCCTCTGCAGACCCCTTGCTCTGGGAGAGGATTTTTATCCTGCTTTCAATTTCCAGCACCAGTACGATTTCAACAAAAAGAGCTGGGCTCTATTGAGCAGCAGTTGCATCCATCTGACTAAATTAAAATTCACAGAGGCTGGCACATAAACCAAACTGCTTTTACAAGTTAGATGTTATGGTGACTGTCTGCTAGAGTGTACTCTATGCTGGTAGCAGCCCATAAAATATGTAAGACAATTTTTATAACTTCTTTTAAAGTTGTATTTTAGTTCTGAAATCTAATTCTAATTCTCTACTGTCTCACAATAGACAGCAACACTCCACACTACTACAGCTGACACGATATGCTCAAGTAAACCAGCCTTGCTAGGGCATCAGACAACTACAGAGACACCCCAGTCAGTAATTTTCCTTCTCCTCGACACTTCTGAAGAACTGAATGCACTTTTTACCTTCTATTTCCAACAAGTCAGTATGAAATACCTTAGGAGCTTCAGGTCAGATTAAGAAAGAATGTACACACACAGCAGACACATTCCACTGTGGTATACAGGTATTAGAGCTAACAGACTGGGAATGCAAAATGATTTAGCAGAACAAAAGTTGGTAATCATTAATTTCTTATGTAATTTAAAGATGTGATTAAAAAGATTTTTTGAACCTCCCCGAAGGAAAGAGTTACACCTCAGTGATTTTGCAGCCGACACATTTGATGACATCTGTCATTTCTTTTTTGATAACCTTCTACGTGATCCTATGGATAAAAAAGCAATTAACTTAAAGAATTGGACTTGCTCATGTGACAGGGACCATCCTTTGTCTTGTCAGTTTAGGCTCTCTGCACCTTTTGGCCCTTCTGCTTTAACACAATATATATGGAAGATTCTCTTCTGAGGCAAATATTTAGGTCACTCTTATGCAAGAAAAACTGAACAGCCACATGACTGGATTTTTAAAATTTATAGCCAAGTCTGCTTTACCTTGGGAAGTTCTGGTTTCTTTCCATGTGTGATGCACAGGGTGAAAAGACACTTAATGGGTTTTAAACAACTGCAATAATTTAAGCAGCGCTGATTAATGTGAATTAATTTAATACAAGGAATAAACAATTAGCTCTTAGTGGGGAAATCTGTTATTAAACAGAACTACATTAAACCAAAGGTTAGGCCACCAATGTTGCTAAGAAAGTAAGAAAAGCAACAGCACTCACTTATGGAAAATGGAAGAGGACTGATCTGACCAAATACAAATATTTATATTTGATCTTAGTCACTCTGGAAACAATTTATGAACAACAGTCACATACTTTTAAGGTGCAATTCACTTAACCAGTGCCTGCCTGAAGATGAGCAGTTTTTCTATGTTTATGTCTACTGTGGGAAGTCAGAGGAATGGCCCCATTAGAGGAGTCTGCCTTATAAACCTCAGCACCAAGATAAGTGACTGTGTTTGGAGACTGAAGGGCTAAGAACTGATTCCTTTTGGCTGAGCCCTCTCCATTACAGGAACAATGTTTGGCACAGCTCTTTTCTCCAGTTCTCCAGTGATGAATGCTGGAAGACTGCAGCCTGGATCTTGCACTGCCCACTGCAATGCACATATTCACCAACAGATGCACTCCCAAACCAGGATGATACATAAGGATCTATCATCCCCCTCCAATAATGGATATGGTTAATACAGAGCTTTTTCCTTGGCAATCATAAAGATTAACTACAGGTAGACAAAACAGTTAGGCTTACCTGAAGAGATCCCCATTCTGACTTCAATTCAGCCTCTTTTGAAAAGCACACAAAGAACCAGACAGTCAAGAGGAGCTCACACAGCTAATTATTAGGAAAAAATAATTTGGCAGTGTTCTAACTTTTCCTTTGAAAAATGTGACTAACTCTCAGGGATTTCCAGAAAGTGTGTATGTTGGGGAAATGAAGGGAAAAGTAGACAGCCTAGACCACCAGCTTGAAACAAACTGCCATCAGGAAAAAAAGTCACATTTAACTTCCCCTCTTTTATCATCTGCTTCTCCCTTGAAAAATCCCAACGCCTTACAGTAATAAAAATTTCACAGAGTAACTGTAACAAAAAAAGATATTAAATTAGTAGACTGTCAGCCAGGACAATCACGGTCTATTAGGATAAACTTATTCTGTGGAAATCTAGATAAATTATTCTCTGTATGTCCATTTAAATGAATTATTTGCAGTGCACAGGCTCTTAAGTCTTTCTAAAAGAAACAAGGAAAATAAAATATAACATTGTCACAGACTAATGGTCCCTCCTGTCTGACAGACAATAGGAGAGAAAAAAACCTACTGAAAAATGAATGTTGAGTTGATTATTACCAAGCTTATTTTCAAAGTGGGAGGCAATTAGAGCATGGAAACACTCTCTTCCATTATTTCTATTATACCAGAGGAAGATAAAGTACATAAATATGAGGATGGATGGTTATTGTTGATGCACAGTGCCAGCTACTCAGTATCTTACCTCGAAGAACAATGTTCTATCAGCCCAGATGTTACACAGAGACAGGCAAATCTCTAACAGGTACTTATTCTAAAAATCTGAACCACTGTTTCAAGTTGTTGGGGTGCTTATTTATTATTTTTTTAATTGAAGAAGCTGTGTTGAAACTAGAATAAACTTAACCAGCTGCTTAACAAAACAAAGCATTTACAACAGGATTTAGGTTGATAAACTGTGTTTGTAAAAGGTTTTTAGAAGGGCTCTTTACGACTGTGTTCCTGACACTACATGTACTCCAGCTGAAGTAGCACCACTTGGCCTCCTCTTTAGAGGTATAGAAGATACTCATTTTAGAGGGTCTGCTTTTAATCTGACCTCTCCTGAGGTCAATATATAACACTGATAAAAACTTACCACTAAACCTTATAACAGCAATTTTTCTAAGTGCTTAACTCCAATTTACACACACTTTAAAGGAGAGGGAAGTTACACCTTGATGGGTTAAGCCCCCAAATATTAACCATTCTGGCCATTTCGCAAACCTAATTTAGATGTCTAAAGAAGAAATCGCTTTGAAACCACGATCTTACATGCAGTCAGGATCTCTCTCCTTGGAGACAGTCAAAAGGCACCTGGCCATGGCCCAGCTTGAGCAGGAGGTTTGGAGCAGATGACCACCTAATTTTTGCTATTGGTTCTGCATTAATCCTCCCATTTCTCTGTCCTAGAACTCTGTCCTATCCACAGAGCAGTCAGAACCAACCCTAGAGGTCTTCTGGCTCTTGGCAGATTCCTTAAGTTTCAGATTGATTTGTGTGGATAGAATACTGGTACAAACATTCACCTTACTCTCTTCCAGCTCACAGCCCTAGCAGCTGCAAGTATATCCAGAAAATATGAACAAGGAGATATGTCAAACAAAATTAAATCACAAAAGAGCATCCCCCTCAGTTCTACACTGCCAGTAGTTAAAAATGTGTGCTTAGTGGAAATGAGCTCATCTTGAGTACTGAAATTATACAAAGTCTACATTTAGAACCTCTTTTCACACTTGCAGCGCCCAATTCCCTGTCACAGTCACTGCAGCAGAACTCACTAAAACTCTTGTTTAATGAGATGTCATTTATCTGCAAATACACTTTACAATAACCTATTTCCAACTACTGCAAATTGATTTTGTTTCATTCCTTCCACATGTCATTGTGCCACCAAGGAGAACTCCTTTGATATTAATAGTAATGAAGATGCATTGCATCTGACAGCCCTAACAACATGTTTAATACAACATTTTAACTATAAGTAGATGAAGAATCAGAAGGGAACACTTTTTTTCAGATTCCATTGTTTCAGAACACAGTTCTGTATAAATGAAATTATCCTACTTAAAAGTTACTTCCACTTTGATATTACTTCTATTTAATGTGACAGTTTTATTGTGAGAAGATTACTTTCTGACATACTGCAAATTATTTCCCCCAAACAATACGGTTTATCCTTCTGTATCTGCTGTAATCAAATTTGTCTCAATAGTCTCCTGCTTCTGGTATAGAACTCTGGCAATTCAACATCCCAACTTATTTTAAAATGACAATCCTAAGGTGTCACTTGCAAAGACAAACAACACAAAACGTGCTGTCTCCGACTGCTACTGCACAACTCAGTATTGGATTTATTCAGGCTTTATTTCAGCCCCTTTGTTACCAGAAAGTTCTGCTCCTGCAGAACAACACAAGTTCTGCCAGTGATGCTGGCCAGACTTGACTTTTTTCCTGCCATCTGAGTTTGCATTCAGGAGACTCTCCAAGGATGCTCACTCACCTAACTCAAACACTGTCATCGTGTTCTCCATGGGAAAACCATTTAGGAAGCTTCACCTTTATTTCTGCTCTCTCCCATGTGATTTGTTTGCCTAAGGAAAACACCTGCTTAACAAGGAGGTAGATCTCATTTTTAAGTGCATGTACAGAGAATGTTTTGGAAAAGAGCAAATGCAATTTTAAAGCAAATTAAAAGTTTAACTGCAGGGTCAAACCTTGCATTTAAGAGAGCAAAGTATGCAGAGCTGCTGTGGCTTGACAAGTGCATTAACACTGAAGAAACCCAAAAACTTGCTTAAAAATGAAACAAAAATGACCCACTGCATGCAGTGCTGTCCTTGTCTTTCCTTCTTGCAGTTCCTCTTTCCATGAACAAACTTCTAAGGAAACATTCTCCCTTATTTTTAGTGCAAACAGGGCAACAATCAGGATGTTAGAGATTTTCAGCTTCTAGACCAAGGTCAGAAAGGTCATCTCCTATTACCTGCTTTGGGACAACACTCCTCACAAAAAGCACACAAGAAACACAGGAAGAAATAATGTGAAGATGTTTGTGCTACTGACCAACAGCTGTCACCTCACTTGAGCAGCACAACAGAGTGGAAAAGGACCTTCAAGAATGTACAGCTCTAAACATTACCATGGAGATTGTCGAGTCATTTAGTGACAGAATGAGCTTTTAAGAGCAATATAAGCACAAACCCTCCCTGCAAGCAAGTGCCATAAAACAGAGATGAGAGAGGTGAAATGCTGCAAACAACTCCTGACATCCAAACCTATCTCAAGCAGCCAATAACCCAGTCCACTCTTCACATTTTATGCTGCCATTTACTGTAGCTCACCACATTCACCTCCTGCTTGTAAGACTCACAACAAGTGCATTAAATATGAACAGCTCCTGAGTGGAGCCCTCAAGTTCCAACTCTGAACAACTCTTCACTTTCAGATGAAAATAAAGTTCTGCTGCATTGACCATCAGTTTGTGCACACACTTTACCTGTACATCGTTGGTGTTCATCCTTGTTCCATCCTTGCCAACGAAGATATCATCTATGTCAACCAGAATGTACCTATCCAAGGAGAGTGTGAGTTTCTTTCCAGACAGGAAAGAGATGGCATCTATGAAAATCAGCTTGTGCAGCCAAAAATTCAAGTTATTGCCGAAAAGGACTCGTTGAATGCCATCGTGGAGCCCCAAGTCATGTATGACTGTGGCATAGAGAGCACTTGGAGCAGCAGGTGGAGAAAGGTTTTCTGGTGTCTTTACTTTTGCAAATACCACCGGTTGATAAGTTGTGTGATTAATCTGGAAAACGGCCCAGTCATTTCCAAGCAAGGGCCCTTTCTCAAGCTTAGAAGGTTTGGTCACATGGAGCAGTGGGGAATGAGGGTTAATGCAACAGTCCTGAACACCCAGATTGCTGTGGACATGGAAAGGAAAACCCTTCAACTGAAAGCTCTGCAAGCTGTTCTCAGTGCCTTTGTGAAATCCGATCACACCTACGCCGTACTCCAGGCAGTACTTATCCAGAAGGCCTCTGTTCCAAGAGTCCATATTCACGTACTTCAGAATATTTTCATACACTATGAGAGCGTATTTGCCTCTGGTTTTGTCTGTAAGCACTGGGAGGTCACCTTTCCCAGATGCAATCTCAAGGTGAAACTGAAACCTGCTAGACTCCAGAATGGTTATTATATCTTGGCCTAAGGTTGAGTACTGGCTTTCCACAAACACCAGCACTACCAGGTCTGTCCTCAGGGGATCGACAGGCTTCGTGGTCTTCATCTCCATCAGCTTGTATGGCAACGCCTGAGGATCACCACATTCCACCTCTGAAGAGGTTTCAGGAAGTTCATTTTCCTCTTTGTAGCCATTATACAAGTAGTAGGCAGAAATAACTATGCTCACCATACAAAAAGTGGCCAGCAAAATGACTGTTCTTTGAAAATGTCTGTGAAGTTTCAGGAGAAAACTCATGGTGTTTACTTGCCTTAGATAGCTCTCAACAGCAGCATGAAAAACAAACACAGATTCTCAACAACTTGTTCCAGTCCTCTGACATGTTTATGTCACCATTGCAGCACACACATCTATCTTCCACACAGCTTTACCGAAGGTATGGTCTAGAAGAAAAGAAAATCAGAGATTTAATTGAGGCATCACCTTGTGAAGTATCACCTGCTTAAACTAGTGGGGAGTAAAGAAAGCACTGCCAGCCAGAGAGTTGGAGACCAACAGCTCCAAATTTTGCAATCATGTATTTTTTTTCCTGCTCCCACTACTTGCCACCTGCATTTGAAGGTCTCTGAATCTCACAGGTTCCTCAACTCAGAGGATCAAATAAAGTAGGAAGAGGTACTGAAAAGCAAGGCATAAAAGCAAAGTATTTACTGTGCTTTAGAAATTATTTTCACCTAAAGATAAAAGTTAACTCCCAAGTAGACAGCTGCTAACAACCAAAATATTGAACAAAATTTGTAAACTTCTTCCTTCTACTCCTAAAAAGCTGGGGGAACATGATTAAACAAATTTTATCTTTTATTAGTTTTCCAAAGAGCTAAGAACGTACACAACTGTTGTACAAACATACACTGATGCACTCTATATTACATCTACTACAGGAATGTTTTTAAAGCAAAACCTCCTTCCTGCAACACTAGAGGAAAATAAAGCATTTCTCTGGACTGTGGAGTCTTGCAGACTGTTAGAAGCACTTGGCAATTCTCTGCATTAAAAATATACAATAATCAAGCTCTTAAATCTGAGAAGAGAAAGTAATAAATCAAAAGCTAAACCTAACAGGCAGATCACCTAAGGATATACTTATGCTTTATCTTGTATTTAAGGAAAGAATGATTTTTCAAGCCAGCAGTACAACTGCTGTCAAAACTCCCTAGTAAAACAACTGGATGGTGTGACAAGCATAAAATAATGATCATAAGTCATAAACAAAGGTTCAAAGCAGATCTTGAAAAATATTAGGTGTGTGAAGATCTAGAACATGGCCACTCTAACTTCAGCCTAGATTGCACCCAGGTCCATTGGGAAATGGGATTAGGATAAGGTATGGCATTAACATGGTCATTTCCCAACTGAGAGCTTAATCCTTCCAGTCCTGGTTGGCTTCTTTTTTCATTCCTACATTGTAAGCAAATTGGTCTTTCGCTCCAGATTTTCAAAAAAGCTAAAAAATATGATGCACTTAACAGTACCTATGTAATGTCCACAAATTTAATTAAACCCTGAAGACAGATCTTCCTGGTGCCAAGATGAGCATAACATAAAACTAAACGAGAAAGATCAGATGAGAGAGGGGAAAAGAAACTCCAAGGCATTCTATTCATCAAAACCCCAAAATTCAGCATCAAGAGCGAACGTACGTGAGCCGTCTCATTCACAGTTAAGATTCAGAGCAAGATTCCTGCTGTCTGCATAGATTTTACTCTCCTCACTGTCTACTCAGATACCTGTTTATCAATCCCTTCTCTTCTGGCAAGACTTGAACCCAGCCTTGAGCCTGACCTGCAGCTGCACATGGTCCTGCTCAAAGCTTTTGGGCAGGAAACCTGCCCTTCACCCAGGCTCACTAATCAGTGCTGGACTAAAATAACAACCCCAGCTTCTCGGTTTCTGTCTGGAAAAAACCCTGAGGAATGCAAAAAGACCAAACAACAACATGGAAGTACCTTTAGAAGAAATCAACATTCTTAAGCATTGAAATGTCTGATCCTTGCCACACCAGCTTCAAGAATTTCAGTCTGCATGGCATACCAGAGACATTTAATATGGTACCAAGTCAGGTGACAAAGAGAAGTTCCACCCTGAATGAGTTAACACCAGAGAGAGGCTTCCAGACAGATGATTTTTCATTACACACACCAAGGGTTCTCTTCATCTTGCGTTTCCAACTCAGCTGCCTGAATGCCAAGAAACACAGAATTCTAGTGCCTAAAATGATCACTGACTGCATTCTGCAGGAAAGCTGTACGTGCACCGACTTGTCTTTGATAACCACAGACCTGGCTGGTCCAGATACAGAAAAAGTGAGAGCTGACACTGACCTAAGCTCAGAGCAAGGAAGGGCCGATGAGACAGAGCTGTTTGAACTGGGTATTACACAAGGGTTGCAACCCAAGAAACACTTGCAGCAAGGACACGGTTCCTAAAGCCATTCCATCGACAGGGAAATCTGGAGCCAGCCCAGAAACCCGTGTCTGCTTCAAGAAAAGCCCTGTCACTGTATCCTCAGCTCCTAATTGCAGGTACCCCCGTGGGGCTACAGCCTGCAGCTGCCAGGAGGAGTGGCTGGAACTGCCAAGACAGATGTGAGGTTCCTGTGTGAGGAATGAGGAATTCTCAGAGGCAGCAGGACACAGCCAGACTTGGCACACTCCCTGCTGAAGACAGTCAGGAAGCAGGACGGAACAGAGCAAGGCACAAGTTTTAAATGCACGCTCTCTTGTATCAGCTTGAGGCTCATGTCATTTTCACTTCCTTAAGGACTGGTTTGTATGGCAGGACTTCAAGAGAACGCAGGAAGAAGAAAACAAAAAATTCAAAGAGAACATGCATTCTACAGTATCAACAGTCTCAAAGCCTTGACAAGATACAGTTGCTTTCCTCGAGGGACAGCAGCATTTTCCCCTGATCAACAGCACTTGCTGGATACTCTAGTGCTGTATCACAGCTAAAATAACTCACAGTGCACCCCCTGGCAGTGCCATCCTTGGGATGCTCCTCACATGACACACCGTGGGACCTATGGAGATTGGGACAGCGACCTTTATCACATCTCTAGACGTGGCTTCAGGGAAGATGGGCCCTGCTCACTATCATTTCCTACAGTAAAACCAGACAAAAGGTCTAATTCTCAATGTACCTACAGTGAGTACGTGAGAAGCAGCATTTCAGAAGAGGACAGTACCTGCAGAGTCTCCCTTTCATTACAAAAGAACACAATACTTTACTAAAGGAAGGAGAAGTCATGTTAGCTTTGACATCAATAAAAAATATCCAAGAATAAGAAAAAGGCTTAAAGGAAAAAACCAGAAAGAGTCTAGAAAGTCTTCACAAGAGTTCAAGCTTGTTAGTATTGTTCTAGTGAAAAAACCATGAAAAAAACCCCCATAGATAGCATAAGCAGTCTCAGCTCTTTTTGATTTCTGCAGTCATGGAATTCAGTGACAGAGGAATGTGGTCCCACCTGTACCTCAAAGCACATGAGAACAGGTGTCAGGTATTATATGAATCCAAAGTTCCACAAAGCTGATGTCACAATAAATTTTACCTATAGAATAATTCATGTGCTATTTTGCCATGGTTTGAAGCAATAAAATATGCATGTTTGGGGTTTTTTTATCTAGAACTTCACTGCTTTAGAAAAACCTGCATTTGATCTCCTACAACCTGCATTTGATGTCCTATTTTGCATTTTCATGCCACCACGTTAAAATTCAGACCAGAACCCTTTACCTCTGCTGCCCAAAGTAGGAGGTACCAAAATGCTCATTTTAAGGTGAAAATTAGCATCTTTGAATATTCAGAATTTGGTTTTTAACTTACAGTCTCACTATGGAGAAGATCTTGCTAAGAGAAAGCTGAGTCACGGAAGCAAGTGTTGCATTTTGTTATGAACACAGACAGCAAGGCTCAGTGTTCCTGTCATCTACTGCAGAAGCCCAGAACTAGTTCACATGAAAATCTTGCTGGCAGTATAAAGAAATATCACCTTCTTAAGCAGAAGATTTACCACTCTGAACAGCACTGCTGGGCAGTCACAATTACAGGCATCTGCAGGCAACCAGCACAAACCAGCTGCATCTGAATAGAGATCTTCAGTTTGCATTGGCTTGGGGGTTCATCATTTGCTCTGCTTGTTCTGTTTCAGGTTTTTAAATCCACTAACAAAGTAGCACTGATGACAGAACAAATACTGTGAGGAACCCCAGAGACATGAAGCACACCATGAGTTCTTACCACTCAGCTTTATTTAGTCTGCTGTTTCATTGGTAAGAATAAATGACCAAATCCTTGACTTCTGTAAATCACGTCACCCTGATCATTTAATGGAAACTCTTCCAGGGAATGCAGCCTACTAAATTCTTCACAGGAGTTCTCAATCCAGTAAAAAAAGATGCTCAAGTAAGAAACTAGGTACCTGCACAGGCACATAAAACTGCACAGAATTTTAAAAAAAGTCTATTAAAGTTGAGTCATGAGTATCAACGCAATTTTTAAAATGACAAGAAACTTTTCTGCACTGTGGTAATACCAAGACCAAAGCAATGGGCTCAACTGAAATATCCATAAATAAGTGAGGAATTGTTCTCAAATCAAATTTGTCAAAGCCCAGTAGGAAAACTCTGGTTTAGTCTTACCTCAGGCCCGTGCTAGGGCAACTGCTTACTGTGACCCTTGAGTAGAAACAATAAAGCTGGGTCATATTTATAAGTAAAAACATCCTGTTAAAGGGTAACAAAAATATTTTTCATCAAGAACTACTAAAAGAGAGCTAGTTCTGGGTTGAGTATCCATCAATATTATTCAGGTAGATCACATTTTTCTGGGGACATATTTTAAATAATTCTCTTCTAATAATCCCCATCATTCTCATGCTGTTCTTTACCTGCCTGGACAGTGCCACAGTGCTGGTGACATGCTGGTGATATTTTACACTAAGGATGAATTTTAAATGAAGTGCAGAAAAAAAGGAGGCATATTGTTTAGTGTATTACTACAGACATTTCAATCTCCAATGATCAGAATGCTGCTTAACTGCTTTGAACATAAAGGTCTGCTCTGGCCAGTCACTAAGAAATACAAGTTCCTCAAAGGAAGCATTCTGAAGTCATTTTAGCATTACTGAAATGGAAATCTTTGGATATACAGATGACATGGTAGGAAGCAGCAAAATGCGACTGAACACAACCAAAGCTGGGGTGAACAGCAGGGCTCAGATTGTTAAATCAGCTACAAAAACACCAAACAAGAGTCCAAACCCTGAGCATGCCTACTTACAGCATTATTTTACTGACTGAAGTATTCAACAGCTCAAAGGAGTAAATCCAGGCTGAGAATGAGACCTTACAACTGCATATTAAAAAGACATTTTCAGCTTGTAAAAATGGTGATATGAGACATGACAAGGGAAGTCTTTGAGACCCTTTAATATCACATAACAAACCCTGGAATGTGGGAATATTGAAGGGCTTATATTCTCTCATAGCTGTGAGGGAAATAAAAACAAAAGGCAATGGTTTAGGCAGCACAGCAATTCTGGTGGATAGAAATTATTTTAATTCTTTTCCAAGTCCTTGAGGTAAGCAGTTCTCAGTTTCTACTGTACCTGTGACATCCTTAGCTCCATGCTGCATTGCCTAAGGCAGCACTAGAGACACCTTTTAAAAGTCTCTGGTGATAGAGATCCAGGATAGAGATCCATGCATGACAGTTTGCCAAGAAAAAATATTCATAATCATTAAACGTACAATGTTTAAAAATAGTTTAAAAGAGGCTTTGAAGAGACTTTAAAAGGCTTTGAAGACTTCAACAGAACACAGAAGTTTGGTTTAGTCTTCAAATCACTCTTTACCTTCACACAATACTTTCTCCAGGAAGAGCTTTAAGCTCTTGACATCACACAATTTATCTGAGATAAACCGTAATTCTTCAGCAATTGCAGAAACTTCACTATCTAAACAGTAAATGATTTGCTCAAGGTCTCTGAGATAAATGTCCAGCACACTGTCTGGTCCATGCCCATACCATTCCTTCCCTTTTCTCCCACAGCTGCCAAGAATAAAGAGTTAATAAGGCAGAGTTCAGCACCATTCCTTCAGAGAGAACTGACTGGGATGCTGACAGCGAGAGAAACCCCGTTTCTTTCACTCACCATTTTCTTAGGAAGAGAAAACCCCACCACACCAAACCCTGAAGCAATTATCCAGCACACCAGGTAGTGAATTGAATAATAGAAAAGTTTTCTGCCATTTCCCGAGGGCTGCACATGACAGCTGAACCGAGCAGCAGCACACATCCATTTCTGATGGGGTTTGGGGAATCCAAGCAGCTATAACCACCTGAAGTTATGAATAATTACCGCACTAGGCTGACAAATTTTGCTCCCCAGCAGAGCCATAACCAATTCTCACAAACACTAGAGGGCAACAGCGTCGCGCAGAACGCCGCGAGCAGAGTGAAAGGGAAAAGCCTCTCAGCCACTGAAGGGCTGCTGCGGGGACCGCGCCGGGCAGATGCCGGCTGCGCTGGGAAACAAGAAAAACAAACCCAAAGCCCAAGAAACACCAGCCAACAACCCCGCAAACGCCGCCTCCGCAGCGGGAGCCCCAGCGCCGGGCACCCGCCCCGTCCCGCCGCGCTCCCGGCCCGGGCGGTGCCCGCAGCGGAGCGGGAGCCTGCGGCCGGCTCGGGCACAACTTGGCCGGGATCAGGGGCCGGCGAGCGCCGAGTTGTGCGGCTCGGCCGCGCCGGGCCCGCGGGCACCGCCCGCCCCGCTGCTCACCTGCAGGCGCGCTCCGCCGACATGTCCCCCCGCGCTGCCTCAGAGCCCGCTGCCGGCCGTGCCCTCAGCACGGGCTCCTCCGGGAGAGGCGCCGGCAGCCGGCGGGCGCGGAGCCGCCCCGGGCGCGGAGGTGCGGCGGGGCTGCCGCCGGGGGTGCAGCACCGCCCGGCAGCCTCGCCGCGCCCTCCCGGAGGAGGAGCCGCGCTCGCCGGCGAGGGGCGGGCGGGGGCTCCGCCGCGCCTCCTCCCGCATCGCCCGCCCTCCTCCGAGGCTCGGCCGGGCCGGGGGCGGCCCCGGGCCCGGGCCCTCAGGCTGCTCCCGCCCTCAGCGACCCGCGGGCCCGCCCCTCACGGCACCTGCCGCGCCCCCCTCCCACACCAGGGCCGCCGCGCCCTCCCTTGTGGGATTCTTAATCCCCGTCTTAAATAAAGTATGATTTAGTATTTTCTCCCCCGCTCCTCCGAAAGCAAGTTAGGAAGCCCGTGCTGCAGGCGCGCTGAGGGGAAGTTGAAGTCGCACCCTCCCGCCCAATCCCCCGCTCTCGGTGCAGCTCTAGGCCGATTTCTGAGCCGGTCTAAAGGCAAGGGTGGAAATGCCGTGAGGTCAATTCCATTTTGTCAAGACAGTGTAGGGTTAAAATCTTGAGAGAATGCCAGTGAATGTGTTTGCAGCCTCGCTGCTTTCCTTTATTGAATTTTCTAACCCTATGTTAAACACAGTTAGTCCCACTGCATTTTTCACTGATGCCCTGCATCCCTCGCTCTGGAGATGGAGCTGCTCCATTACTGCAGGTGAGGGACTTACGGTTCCCCGTCTGAACTGCATTAGTTTCCACAAATGGGAAATAAAATTAATAAATTTTACAAGTGCCCTCTTGATCTAGCTAATTTACCTACAATTGCCCAGTGATTGTTAGCTCACCTAATGGCCGACAGTTCAATACATCGGATTAACTCCGTCACTGGTGCTTGTCTGTCCAAACCTTCCTTTTTGTGACTGATGCAAGGCAAAAACTTCAAGGAGAAAAGTCACCCGAATGTTGTCTTTCCAAACATCAGGAGAATTTACAGCTCGTAATTCAAGAATACTGTCATTTACTTTCTCCTCTTTTTCTCCCTTTAATTCTCATGACACACTGAATACCCCAAATTTGACCGTCTTCTAAGCTAAAAAACAGCGCCAGGTCCATCAGCTAGACTTGGAGCAGAAAAGAGAACTTGTCAAAAGGGTTTACTATGTATAAGGTTATTAATCCTTGCAATAGAGACTCCATCTGAAATCCTGTTGCCCTCTCAGTACTCTACAGAAAGGGATTTTCTCCCAGATTAAGCTTCTCGACCGGGAGGATATCCTGACAGAGTCTTGTTTTGGGGACTCTGCTTTTCTTAGAGCAGGCTAGGAGGCATGGGGTGGAAGTCAAGTGACTAAAATTCTCAGCTGTGAGCTCAAACTCACGGTTTCTCTCCTAGCCTTCTCTCTGAGCAGCTGTTTTTAGGTTATCGCTGGCCAAGCTGGACAGAAACGTGTCGGAGAGCGCTTGTCCTCGGAAGCACTTGGTTGCTCACCGAGATGTGCTAGACACCTCACAGCTGAGGCTGCGGCGCTCAGCGTCACCAGCTGCAGCGCCGTGCACTTCTGGCAGGAATATGAACAGCTTTCATCATCCTTGGTGCTACTTTGCAGGGTTTTTTGCTCTTGAGCTGTCAGTGCAGCGTGAACTGGGAGTGATGTCTTAGCCGTTCTTTGAGCAATACATCTTAGGACACCGCTGACTGCGCTCCTGGCCAGGATTTCTGCCTGGCACACAGTACTTGACAAAAAACCAGGAAAATGAGTAGTAAATCCAGATAAGAAATCAGGGAGGAGGAAAACCTACTGAACTGCAGGCAAAACAGAGACACATCTAGACAACTGCTAGACTCCACCGTGAACTAAGGACTCAGCTTTCTACCTTTCTCACTGCTGGCCTCCACACACAAATGCTCCCTTTCCCATTCATGTTTTGCTTCCAGCTCAAGTCTTTACCTGTTCCACGTCCTTCTGCACCGTCAGCAATCTCTCTTCCTCAAATGAACTGAATCCCACCCTGGCTCAGGGTCTTAGCGCTTTCAGGCAATTGCTGCAAGAAACGGTTCTAAGCACTGCATGGCTCTACATCTGCAAATGAACTCCTGCTCCTGCTGAAACCTGTGCAAAATTTTGGTTATTTTTGGTACGGTGATCATTACTCCAACTCCCAGCACAGATTGCTCATACCATGGACAGACTGACTACACCACACGTCAGAAGGGTCGTCATCGTTTGCAGCGTTACTTGTAATAGCAACACTTTTCCATTAATAAAGAAATGCTTTTTCCAGTCCTGCCACTTCAAAGTTTAGAAACATCTTTCAACCAAACACTCATTTTTATTTGTATTATTCTTGTTGGCAATTTCTTGCAGGAAGACATTAAATTGAGATCAGTATTTGAAAACAAGGAGCATCAAGGCAATTGCTTGTTATTAGTCACTTAATGATTACTTTTTTAAAGCTATTACAAATGCTGCTAGTCAAAAGGCAAACTTATTGTAGATTTATAATGCTCTTTGGATTAATCAGAAACTTGTGAAACTGGAAAAGGTTTTCTTTACAAGTTTCATCTATATAATGAGGAGAAAAATGTGGCCTAACATTTAAGAAATGCTTGTGGTCAAAAATGTAATCAGCTAAGATTCAATCTCAGAAAAGAAAAATCCCCAACACTGTTCAAGTTTACAACTGAGCCACATTTTGCCATTATTGTGATGACAATACCCTTCACTTGTGAAGTGTGTAATGACTATTCCGTAGCAAACAATACAGGAAACCAGCCACACTTACCGATTTTCCCTATAAAGCCACTGGCTTTCAGATGGAAAACCCATTTATTGTTTCTTTTCAGAACTTTCTATTTGATTTTCAATAACTTAGCCTAAAAAATCTATCTGCATACATGATAGTAACGTCTTTCAAACCACTGGAAGGAAGTTGCTAATTGCATCATGCCGTGGGTGCTGACTGCTTGGCAGCAGAAAGGCAGTTTTATCTCCAGGCTTAGAATAAACTATTGTTATAAATATGTTCTGTTCCACGTTAATCAGGGTATCGAGACAACTGTCATCTTTGCACAATGATCAAATGGGCAGCTCTGGAATTCAAGCAGCTCAGGAATTCATTAGGTGTGTGTGCAAGCTGCAAACCCACCCTTTCCTGCTCAAGTCATGCCATGTGAAGTGCAAGACAGATCCATTAATGAGGAGGACTGAGCATTTTCCACTGCAATTTACCAAGAAATTTGCTTATGAAAAGAGAGAAAAGACTCTTCCTTCCCATTATATCAGGGTCAGAGGTTCCAAGTTAATAAATATACAAAAAAAAAATAAAATAGCAGCATTGATTCAGAATGTATTAATTTTAGTGAGTTTTTTTCGAATGTATGTCAATTTGAGTGAAAGCTCCTTAGCAATATTGAAATTGGTTACAGGAAAGGGATAATGGGGATGGAAGAAAATGAAAAAGAAACCAAGTCTCTGCAAGCACAATCAACAATCTGAAGCACCTCTGCCCTTTCAAAGAAAGTAATGTGCAATTAAAACTTCTGTTAAAAATTGATTTTAGAATATGTAATAAAATAGAGTTAAGAAGAATCTGTATTATTACCCTAAAATCAATTTGTTTTCCACACCAATAACAAAAGAGAAGTTCTAAAATAGTCTTGTACATTGCAAAGAGGAAAAACATTAAAACTGCTATATCCAGCACTTCAGTTGAGCAGTAATCCAAACACTTCCCAAAGCAGAATGTCATTCAGAGTCAGCTGGAAAAATCATCATAGTTTCATCTTTCCTTTCCCTTGGCAGAAGTAACTCTGGAGAAAATGGGTAATTTAGCTGATTTTTTTTTTTTTTTTTGAGAAAAGCAGAATGCTTTAGCACTGCCTTCAACTTCCTCACACCCTTCCCTTTCTTCTGTATAAAAAATCCCTCCTGCCTTGTGTGCTCCTGAACACGCAGCACCTAAAGCACAGCCCCGCTTCCCTGTGGCAACAAACAAAGAGCAAGAACCAGAGGAGTTTGCAGAGGAGTGGGAGGGGACTCAGCATGCAAGGTAACGCTGCAGGATCAATGCCAGCACTGTCTGCTCCAAACTGAGAGCTCATCAGCTGGCAAGCACTGAGGTGAGAAAGGACGTGGGGACCAGTCAAAGTTAGGGATTGTCTGTCAGCAGCCAAAGTGATGTGTCTGGAAAATACTGCAAGCAGTTTTCAGACAGGAAAAGAAGAGGTGGACGTATGGAAGTGTTGATGCTATTTCATATGGCTGAGGTACACCCTCACTTGGAGGGCTGGTTAAAGTTTGGGGAAAGTGATTCCAAGCGGAAGAGGTGGAGAGAAGAGCTGTCCCCATGATCAGGTGAATGCACAGCATGATAGTCGAGGTGAAGGTTGAGAGCTCATACAGCTGCAGCACTCGAGGGGGAGACATTAATATGCAGTGGCAGCTCACAGGTATTTAAGAAAAAGAGATTTTTGGCATAATAACAATTGGGTAAAATTGGTGCAGAAAGTCAGGATGGAAATTAGAAGAAGCCCTTAAATCAGCAGAGTGAAGCAGAGGCATTCTGTGAGCAGTGAGGGCAAAAAGTGTGGTTAACCTGGAGATGGAGCTTGAGTGACCATCACACAATGCTCATCACAGTGCTGGACCAGCCTTGATGGAGGATTCAGAGCATCTATCCATCAGTGAGCCCAGAGCTTTTATAGTGCTGGGAGATCAAACCCAACAAGAACACGAATAAATCCTCACCACTGATGCTGGAGTTGCTATCGGCTGCTTCAGCTGTGGTTTGTTTGTCACGCTGGTCGTTTCAGGCTGTCTGTAGGCACTAGAGAAGATGAGCACTGCACTCTGTTCACATGAATATGAACACCTCCTCACAAGTCATCCTTTTTTAATGAAAGCCTGTATTCTGGAACATAAGATGTTAGCCTCCAGGGAAACATATCAGCTTGTCATCTGTCCCACAAGTCAACAGGTAAAGAAAAAAAAGGGTGAAATTGTTTTCTTTCCTGCTAGAATTAATTTGAATACCAGATCTTTCTGCTTATTAATATTTCACTTCTCCCCAAACATGAAATGGATTGAAATATCAGATAATATCTTATGTTTATCATGTATTATTTTGATTTAATCTTAAGAAATTTCGTCAATAGGTTGCCCATATGTAATCATGCACCATGCACAGAGATCTTAATTACCCTGTTCATCAATATTCATGATAGCCCATCTTATGCAGGTTATTATCCTATATTGTTATATGTGATGCCACATGAATACCATATGGGAGAGGGATTTAAAAAAGGTTACAGGCTAATAAGTGTATTTTATTCCACTCAGAAAACTCAAGAGAAACAGTTCTTTTCGAAGATCCAGAGACTGTAATTACATGCAAAATGTTAAGCCACCTTAAAGGCAAATGCTAACCCAGACAGACTGAAGATTAAAATTAAAAGCTAAAACTTCCTATTGTTAACAGTGCCCCACTGCACTAGATATTGTGCAAATATATGAAAAAGGGGACTACCATCACAAGGAGTTGAATTCTACCTTTCAGCTTGGTTGCTCTAGAGCAGAAATTATAGTAGGTTTAAGCTAGCAGCTGGTGGTCATATAATAGCAGTGAATTATAACACTTTATAATGCCACAAATATTGTATGCAATTCCCTGTCAAGTTTCCTAGGAGCTGTGCCTGGAAAATGCTGCTTTGGCATGTCAGCCTTACCACTTAATTTCATTTAGCCATGGTGTGCCACAGCTCTTGCACGTCGTGCCTGCTCCTGAGCCACAAACTCTGCAGGAGAGGGCACAGAGGCAGCTGGACAACTCAGGGGATTCACATGAAATAATCTGGATGCAGCTCCCTGCCCACTACCTGCTTCTGAAGTGTCACAGATATCTGTGATTAGATGGATTTGTGCACAGGAAGAGATGCTCCTGCCATCCTTCAGTGCAGCAGGGGGAGCACAGCCGATATCTCTGGCACACGACGGCGACTGTGACGCTCTAACAACTCACCCATTTGTAACTATCTCCCCAGAGTCTGCAAACGACTCAAGGGCCACTGCTCTGGACACACAGGAGATCAGGGCATGCAGGAGGCTCTGGGAAGGCTGAGCCACACTGAGTTCAGGGAGAAAGCCCAAGTTCACCATAAGTGAGCAACACAGCCAGCAAAGAACTGAGGAGCTGGGATTTCTGCCGAGGAGCTCCTCCCTCAGTCCACTTTGGAGGCTGGTGTTTTTCACTGAAGGGCACTGTCAGAACTTCTCAACTCGTACAGAACATTGTTTGTTAATTCTTTTCTACAATTAGTATTCTGCTCTCCCAAACACTACTTGCTGTTTGAAGCAGACTGCAAACTGATGGAGGTGCACACTTTGCCTGCAGCAAAGGAGCATTCTCCTTCTTTATCTTCACACTGCAACACTTCTCCTCTTTGACATAAACAGTGTCCAAAGCACTCTAATCCCATCCACGCCCAGCACAAAGAGAACAAACAAGGAATGATTTATGCACGCTTGACTGGGCTCTGTATCTTATTAGATGAAGATGAATTACTGTGCTGGACAGGGACACGTTCTCCTGAAAAATCCATCTTTGTACACTCTGGTGCTCAATCTCATGCCTTGTGCAAATGTATTTTAGCGTGCTATTGCCATTTTCCACTTGGTGATGTCACACACAGCAGAGCAGCCCTGGCGGAGCACCGAGGGAGGTTCCCTTGCTAGGAGACTGCCAGAGCTGCAAGCTACAGCTCCAGCCTGACTTCCAAATGCTCCTGTGTTCTGGGACAGGTGTCATTTCCCAACTTCTGCCGTGTGCTGATGATGTCATTGAAGCAAAAGATCGAATTCTCTCCCTCTTTCCTTCCATGATCCCGTTGTATGCACTGCACTCCCTGCCTTCGTAGCCACTTCTGAGATGAGTCTGTCCATTCATACACAGAGAGAGAATTTAAAGTTGTTAAAACTGGACAGAAAGCTGAGGGTCTGCATCTTGTGAGAAGCTTTATGCATGGCTATGGTATGGAATTGATGCTTTCTTCTAGGGAAAAATCTGTTTCAGAACGCATGAATTTGTTCAGCTGCTGTCAGAAAAAGCCCAGTACACTTTGTCCTTAAGTCACTGGACAGGCACATTAGCCACTGCTCAAACCAACAAAGCAGTAAATTAACAACAAATAAGCTAATTTTTCCCATCCTCCTTCCATTTTCTTCAGCTTTCAGTGTGAACTGATCAAACTCAAATTTCATTTGTCTCCTCCCACAGTATCTTACTCTCTAGCCGTGTAAACACTGAATAAAATCCATTTTCAAGCTCCCTCTTCTGAAGGTAACGCAGTGACAGCACTCATGTGAGACAAGCTGCATTGCATTTTTTAATAAATCAGTCTTTACAAAAGCATTTCTAGAACTCCTCATCTAGAACTGGCAGCGTAATGAAGAATGTCCCTACCTCTTAGTCTCAGACTGGAATATTAAAATACTTTCCAACAGCTGAATTTCCCTGTGAAGTTTTTTTAATTACAGACTGTGCTCTTATTTGACTCAGTACAGCTTCACTTGCAAGAGGCAATACCCTGTGATTTCAGGGCCACAGCTCTCAGGTACCTGCTCAGTGTCCCAGCTAAGACACCAGACAAAACCACCTGTGATGCTGCCGTGTGGCTTCCTGGCTGCAGGCATGCACTGGGCTCTGAACTGAGAACTCTCACTTCACAAAAGCCACTGAAAAGCGATTAAGAAAGGTTTATTATGAATCCCCTCTGCATACAAAGCTACCACTGACCTTGGAGAATTTTTTGCATTATAGGACCAGGTCTCAGATGGTGATGATTTCCAACTGGTGTGGGCACGAGCCAGCTTCAAACATCAGCTCTAGAAGCAAAAAGCCCTGTGAGGGTAATGATGCCCTTAAGACACACACTTGTATAGGTTTTTCCTTTAAAAACAATGAATCACATCCCTTTTCCTAGCCTTCAAATAAAAAGAGCAATACTTTTCCATAGAATTGTAAGGCTGCACTCCAACATGATCTAACAAGAGTGATGCCAACTCCTGTACGCTTCGAAGGACTATTGCACAGAAAACGTCCCCTGTTCTGTAGTAGACATTCCCTAGTGCAATGTTTCTTCTTTCAGCCTTAATTGAATTTTGCAGCATTTGCTTGTACATGTTGTTGTTGTCCACAAAAGCTTTTCTTTCTCTCTCTTTTTTTTTTTTTTTTAATTAGATGTGCCATTTACAATTCGCCTTCTACCAGGTCAAAAACCAGAAGAACAGAAATCCAACTTTGCATAACAGCCGGCAATTCAAATTGCTAAATCAAGCCAAGAGTCAGTATAATGCAAGGTTAATTTTCATAGGGTAGACAGAATATGAAATATTTTTATATCCCTAGTCATTAACAGAGTACATTAGGTTTATGTTTTGAAATCAGATTGTTACCAAGAGCTCTGTGGTTCAAGCTATTTTATGAAGCCAAGAAAGGAAAAATCCAAGACTTACTGGGGAGCTGGGAAATTGTCACCACGTTGAACACTCTGTTATTCCTGCCCTGAATTGGCAGCTTGGGCAGCGTTCCTATTGGAGAACTGGGAGAAGCTGAATCACATGAACCCTCCTGCCATCTCATGCTCAGATGCCTGTGAACAAAACAGATCTTTAAATTATCATTTAAATGAATGAGTTCAGTTGAACTTATTTCCTTCCACTGCTGACCAGGAGCAGTAGGGCTTCAGGAGTTCTCTCTCCTCTTGTGCTACTTGCGATTCTACATTTTCTGAACTGCCATTTGTACTTTATTGTGCACAAGAGGGAGAAGGGCTCTATCAGCTGGAGGTCTGGGTATACTCAAACTTTGTGTGGGCTCTCCAGTGGATGTCCAGAGATCACTCAGTGCTCAGTGTCAGTACTGGAAGCCAGCTTTATTCTCTTCCCTCTCCCAGCTGTGCAGGTGTGCACAGTCTCACAGGTGTAGACACGATGGAAAATGTCAAGCACAAGAACACAAATCAGAAAGGCCCCTGTGCCTGCAATGATGAGCTTTTGAAGTCACAGCATCTGATTCTATTTTGTCCTTTCCAAACTGAAACTCCTGGCAAGAGCCTTAAAAACTCTTGTTGAGCTGAGAACAAATTGCACATACAACCAGCCCTATGGCAGTCTGCATGCATGTGTTCACTGCTAGCTTTCAGTTATGTCATCTGCTCTTCAGAAACACATCCTGTTTTCTGGAAAACATCCTTGGATCCTTTCTCCATTGTTTTGTCTCCATAGCTCATCAATTAGCCTCTAGTGAATGTGATGAAGGACTTGTACACTTTGTTTATCAAAAACCACGTGACCCTTTCTTTGATCCTTTTACAAGACAGCAGAGTTACTGGGATAAAGTATCTTTGTTCAAAATGTTCATAACGTGCACTCCTCCAACATTCATCAGTTAATGGCATCCCACATAAACAAAGTGAATAAAAACATCAGTATCATGTTTTTCACCAAGTTTGAACTTTGCAGTCACCCACACTTCCTGACAAATAATAAATAATAAACTCCCTTGGCCTCATATTCCCAGGACTTTTCTATTTTTATTTTTCTTTTAAAGTTTTCATACAGAGTAGGGCACACAAAAAAAGACAACCTGGTCTGTCAAGTGGCTGAAAAACCTCTACTAAGCCTTATCCAAATGCTCCTACATAATGAAACCTCTCCTGTACTCCTGTCAGTCCATGAGATTGAAGTTCAAGTCTTAAAGGCTCATTTTCAATATCTCCTCAGCTAGTAGAAATCCAGGAAGAGATTTCTTTTGAGAATAAGCACAGCCTGTGTCCATGTTGCTGCTGAATTTCATCTACCTCTATGAGAAATAACTGTTTTCCTTTCTAGGAATTGCAAATAGTAGAATATATTAGTTTTCTATTCTTCTATTCCTCTTCTAAATGAAGGCAATAAGACTGAAAGATATGAAGCTTGGACACAGATGTAAAGGGTCATAAACTGACAGGAGTAAGCAAAGTCCAGAATAGCAGGGATCCATCCAGTGACAGAATCTGTGAAACTGGAAGGTATTGCTGGGACAGGCTGGGTGAAGAGACTCAAGTGGATGATTCAAATGGGGGAATCCATGATGAGCCTTGTGAGCTGTAAGACTGATAAAAAACGTGTTGGATGGATATCAGTGCTATGGTTCTCTTGCAGTCTATCACACCAGCTGGGCACATTAATCCTTGCTGCCTCCTCCAGCTCTCTGGCACACAGATAACCCCACCTGATTCACCCTGTACATGAACAGACTCCAAGGGAGCAGAGGCAATGGGCACACTCTGAAAGGCAAGAGGTTCCCCTGCTTCTCACTGTGGGGGTGACCAGGCACTGGCACAGCCTGCCCACACAGGCTCTGCAGCTGCCATCCCTGGAGCTGTACAAAACCACTTGGAAATGTTGCTGGGCTGCTGCTGTGGGTGACACAGCCTGGATGAGATGAATCCCACAGGGCCCTTCCAGCCTCAGCCATTCAATGATTCCATGACACTAAAGCATTTAATTCTCCCCTTGCTGCTGCTCTGTGGGTGTTGTGTCACAAATGCCTTAAACTCAACCTCTGTACATTCTCAAAAGTCACTGGTGAGATAATTGTTTGACTTGCTTGACTTCCTCGAGGACAAATTAGATTCTCCTCATATATGCTTTACCTTTCCTTACATTATTATCTTGCTCCTGTAGACCTTATTCAATGAGGCAAAACCCCTGTGATTTTAATGACAATATTGCCATAGTTACTGTAGGACTGTGCCCTAGAAAACCATCAAACTTTTCTCTTCTTTTTTTTGTAATTACCATTTTAGAGGCAAATTACCTGTGGTGCTTCCTGCAGTTTATTTATGCTTCAGAGTGCAGGAATACACAACTTGCAGCTCTTTGGCTGCGAAGCCCTTCACCCTGCTGATAGCTGATATGATTGAAGCCCTAGCCCTGATGTTCCTAACTCATAGTTGAATTTAGCCTGGTGCTTTGTGAGCAGCCATTCAGTCTCTCTGCTCTCAGGTACGACTGGAGGGGCCTCTGCTGTGCCAGCTTGACAGCTCTAGCCAACCTTGGCGGCCTCTTTTACAATCTGCTTTGCTTTAAAAGCGGGCTGTGATGCTGGGACCACAATAAGTACAAAATATGTTACCATCAGATATACAAACAAATCTCTGAGGCATGGGAGATGCTCTTACAAGAATGTTCTGCTCTGCTTGGTACAGTCTTCTTGGTCTGAAACTTTCAGACTATACCAGAATTGGAGATAATTCAAAAGCTGGAAAAATAAATCTCTTCTCAGAGATACTTGCTGTCATTTTCAATGAAAACTTAATTAGTTTTCTCTCCCTGTGACCAAAAAGCATGTCTTTTCTATTGTCAGACCTGGAAGAATTATGAAACTTAAGCACAAGTACATGTCGTGATGCTAATGAAGCTTTGCCTTAGTTTCAATCAGCTCTTTGCAGAAGCAATCAGACTAAATCACACTGAGTAAAAACAACCCACACCCAAAAAACCTAAACCAGCCCAAAATCCCATTTTCTCCTACCTTCGAAGAATTTAAGGAAATAGTAAAAAATGAAGAGGATTTTTACTGTCTCTTGACCTCTAAAACACATGAAAATAAAGAGGTAAATAATATATAACTTGAAGCTGATAACTCTTTTCTTCTGGTTAATACTTGACTTATGCTCAAGAAGAGCAGCCAGAAGCAAAGTCCACTACAAGAAAAAGAAATTTCTACAATATTGGTTTTATTTTCATGAATACTTAAGAGAGTCTTTGCTCATGAACTGTGTATCTCCTTAAAAAGAGTTTATTTCATGTTGTGGTCTTGGGGGAATCTCTGTGGAAACAGTACACGTGGGAATGCATCTGTGAAATAACTCCTGCTTTCTGTAAGCTAGTTTGACATAATTAGGTGGAGAAATAGCCTATTTCTATTGTTTTTATTTTTAATATACAAAGAGGGATGTGTACTTGACTTAAGATACGAACCAGAGGACAGGTTTAACTCTGAGATACACAACTCAGAGTTAAGGTCAGTACAGAAAATACCAAAATACTTTAGCTTTAGGAAATACCATCTCTGTATGTCCACATACTTTCATGCCACATGTAGAATTCAAATTATTTCTTATATTCATATGGTAAACATGTGCATGGTGATATTTCCTTTACTGCACAGAATTTTACCTTTCCAGCTTGACGGAATGTTGGGATGGCTTCCCTCTAAAAGCCAGTGAGGATGGTGTCTGAATTGCTCTGGATGTGTACAGAGGGGGAAAAAAAGAGAGGAATAACATCTGCAAACTTCATTATGATGATAAATGTGGAAGGCTGGTGATTTATGCAAATAGTCAGGGTTGCCTCTAAGGTAGGATGTACCTCCTGCAGGCTGCAAGAACAAAGCACAGGCACTTGGGAAACAGAAGAACAGAACATGTGACCACTGAAATGAAGTTGTGTGTGGATGCCTTAATTGTTTTGTCTTACCCTTACTGAATATGACAGCAAACCTTCTACAAGTAACAACTTGATGAAAATGCTCCTGTTTAAACTCAAAACAAGGTTGGAGTTAACAAAACATCTCGGTGTAGAGATGTTTGAACGTTTTATCCTAATATTTATTGCCAGAATTATTGCCTATAAGCCCTTGACAGTGAACCTCTTCACTTTGTTAACTGACAAACACAGAACAAAAACCGACTGTGTCTGCTGAAGAATGCAAATATCGGGGAAGAGATAAATACAGACACACCAAGGGCAGGCAGAGAACCCTGTCTGAAGTCATTCTAATGGTCCCAGGCAGTGCAAGCAAAATAACTGAAAGGGATGAAATAGAAGGATCAGAAAAGCTGGAGAACTCTGGGTTAAGGAAGTTAAGGGGAAGGTCAGGGGGTTTCTGAAGAGCAGTGAGAAGCTGGGCAGAATTTATGAATATGGAAGGGATCTCAGTAATGCCCTCCTCGCTCACTAAACCGGACAGAAATTAAGATGCTCTGATGTATACTGACATTTATCTCCTTCCACTGTTCTCATTAAAATTAGCCTACAGTTACTTGTAGCTTTGCAATGTGTTGAGATGAAGAAGGAAAAAAAGTAGTTTTGAGAGCAGCTAATTTGGAATTAAA
This sequence comes from Cyanistes caeruleus, assembly GCF_971803275.1. NCBI lineage: Eukaryota > Metazoa > Chordata > Aves > Passeriformes > Paridae > Cyanistes > Cyanistes caeruleus. Next base: position 79,540,369 of record NC_141705.1, read on the forward strand.
TTAGTTTCTTCACAGATCAGAAGATATGTACATAGCAGAACCTCATTGATTTATACCAGCATGTAAGAAAGAGCAAAGGACAGTGAGACACTACTCCTCACAGAACTGCAAAGCTGTATCCCAATCAAAAGCAATCAAAGCAAGAGAAAAAAGACTATGAAAACAATTCTGTTCTGAAGGATCTTTTTGTGAAAGATTTTTTTTTTTAAAGGAAGGTAGAAATAAAACAGTTTGGGCTTCCAAAAAGTAGTTTTCAACACAGAGTTCATTCAAAGAAGAGGGCATTTTCCCACTGACTTCAGCAAGGGCCTTTCAAACCTAGGAGGTAGCACAGCGCACCTGGAATAAGTCAGCTGTGCCTTGGGAATGATGCAGAAGGTTGGATAAATCACTGCACTGGGCACAGGCTGTTGCCTGAAGGACAGGGATCTTCACCCTGCCAGGTCCAGCCTGAAAGAAGAGAAAAGCATTTCAACCAAAACACACATCCACATGTAGTTCTGAGGGCTTCACTTTCCAAACCAGAAGAAAATATAACAGAGGTGGAACAGGAAGAATTTTCATACAGAAAAATATGGTTAAAACTTGTTTAAAATCAAAGCCATCCTGTGAAGAAGGAAGAGAACTCCAGGCAACTTTTGGTTCAGTAAAGAAATAAAGGCAACAATAACAACAAAGCCTACCTGTAAATCTAGGGATGGAATAAGAGAGACACTGGTAGAAATTACAGGTTATAGTACAGGAGGGTCATGTGGCTCGCTAAAGACAAAAGAGCTTAAATCCCTGACCAGAGGCAAATACCTACAGCTGTTAACAGAGATACAGAAGAGCTGGAACTACTTCATAAATATTCATAAAACTGAAAAAACAGAACAGTGCACCTGTATCCTGTGAAAAGAGGTGCTCTCCAGCCTACCAGATGCTAAGAGAATGCTAAACCACAACTGTGGGGGATTCATACTTTTTAGTCAGGCAATCTGCATTATTTCTACCCAGAAGCCTAAAATTTTGGGTCAGCAAATTTTACTGATTTAAATTTTTTAATACATCTTGGAATACCAGGGCACTGACAGAACAAAATCTTATGCCAGTATTTAAAACCTTCTGTATGCTACTCTCTTCAAATGGAGTAAATTCATAAGGAAAGCACAGTTTGGGCAAAATCAAAGTGATTGTGATTCAGCGTGGGAGAAAAGGAGAGAGGTAAATGTATGCATCTGGCCTGACATATGTTTTGGCTCAGCTCTGTGAAAGGAAGAAGATACATCCTGCAAAGAAATGTCACAAAGAACAAGTGATAAATAATGAATAAAGATTCTGCTTTGTTTGTTTATAGAATATCAAGAGCATCCTGCTAGGTGCACTTTCAATTATCATTCATTCTGCACAGCCCTACTGTGATTGCTTTAACCTTGATTTTAAGACAGCAGTAACAGTAATGTGCAAACATATTGGTACAGCCACGGTAGCAAGGCAAGAATGGTGAAAAGTGTATTTATAAAGCAGTAAAATCACATTAAAACTGCTATGCAATAAAAACTACATTGTAGCAGCATCTGGGAAAAGGGTATTCACAAACCAATAATATCCTATTAAAACTAATGTGCAATAAAAGCAAATCACAGCAGAATTTCTAACAGTCTTCAGACCAGGGCTCTGGAAATGGGATTTTGACCTCTCCCAATGCTGCTGGCTTCAACTCAGCTCTTGGGGCAGAAGCACCCAGGATACAGCTTGGGTTAAGTAACCAGGTTGTTCTCCCCATTAATCAAAAAAACTCACAGATGTGATGAGTTAACCAATTATACAGCAAAAAAAGTCTTAAAAAGTACACCTGAATCTAATGAAACTATCCTGATGAAGAAAAGAATGAAAAGATGAGTCTCCTTCAAAATGAATGTTTTCAAATAGCACATGGCTGTACTTTCACAAATGTTACACTCCTGCACCCAAACTGCAGTGAGAATAACTGCACTTGAGAAGAAATAATGGGATATTTTTGAATAACTGACTTTGCTTACAATTTGAACCACCTTTGCTGCATCTCTGGTTTTTCCCTGTGGAAGCTGTAGTCTAAAATCCACCCAAGTTCTTTGGAGCTTTTGCACGTCAATGAGCAAATGTCAAACTCCCCACTGTCAAACTCAGGTCCTGTTACACTGAGGGAACCCGATAGAGAAAAGCAAAAAAAATTAAAAGTAAACACTGGAAAGTGAAATTGATGTTTGTCAGGGCTGTGGTGGCTTAAATTCAAAGGCTACCCTGCAACTGTAAACAAACATTCCTCAAGGTAAGCAGCACACACAAAGCCATCAGGGAACAACAAAGCTCCAGAAATGTGCTCAGGAGACAAAGTAACAGCAAGAAAAGAGAAATGTGGAAATCTCTGTGGTGGCACAGAGATACAGGGGAAGCTGCTGGGAGACCAAGTGGGTACCATATGAATTATTCCATTAGGGCCAATATTCTGCTGTCATCCACCCCTCCTGTCTCCAGTGACTGGGGGTGATGAACACCCTGCAGGACATGGGACACACATAGGGCTCAGAGCCATCCCTGCTGACTGACACCACCACAGGAGCAGGGTCTGACCCTGCTATTGCCCCTGAGGGGAGCAGGACAGGGCTCCTCACCTCCTGCATCCCCCACAAACAAGCGCACACCCTGTGCTCCGCACAACAAGGGGACCTTTTTCTGAAAGGCCCCCAGAATCCCAGGAAGCAAATGGTTTTTCCTCTTCGCTTAAAGAGACTTTTGCCAGATTTCTTGAGCAAAATTCACCACTGCTACTACAGATGCATCACACTCCTTGTTCTACTGGAATTACTAACTACTGGGGACTATTTACCCTCAGTTAATGTCTCAGCCCAAACCAAACCCTGGAAATCCACACATGCTCAGTATGCCATTTTAAGATTCTTCACTTAATTCTTTACCAGAAACTCATCTCATGTACATCACATACATGGATGTGCTGGCCTCATGTTTTAAACATCTGAAAAAGCCAATTAGGCTTGTCACTGATCCTGTTGTTTCTTTCTTTTACGTTAAGGCTTCTTTATAGTCCAGACCCCTACATGGGATATGTCTCCAACAAAAATAACATAAAAACAAGGAGCTGAATTTTATTCTTCTTGTATAATGAGCTTCCAGTATGGTGCTCACAAAGACTCTGTTCTCATGTAAAGTAAGCAGGAGGGATTAAAAGAGCAAGGGCTGTATTTTACATTCACTTATCAGCTGTGGCTCAGCTCTTCCATGAACTGCATTATCTCATTAAAAATCCACTGACTGTCATGTTGCTCAGTCAGGATATACAGGGAGCTGCTGTTCTCTTCTGTGAGTGACAGGCATCAGTAGAAATGTGGTGGGCTGAGTGACACGAGTGGCTGGGAAGCATAAATCCATAACAGCACAATGCAGTGGAAAAATACTCTTCCAGTGTGATTCCGTTTATTTTGGCAGAGATTTATATCAAAGTTCTTGGGAAAAAAAATTTGGTTTGGTTTCATTTTTCTTCCCCAGTGTAAAAAAAAACAAAACCAAAACAAGAACAAAGAAAAAAAGCATAAAGTAGAGATGCAGATAAGTCTTTTCTCACTGCAGGATAAGAACTGAGCACAAGTTAGCAATAAGGACACACAGCCCTCCAAAGCTCAAGCACTGACCTTGAACTTCCTGAGGACTAACTTCTCTGCCAAGCTTAGCATAACAAGCTCCCTGGAATAATTTGGGCCATGGTAGCCCCAGGTACAGAAACAAACATTAACAAAAAAACAAACAAACAAGAAAAAGAAGTGTTTACGTGATCGTTTATTCTGCACTTTGTAAACTTAAAAAACCACAAGTCACCTGCTTCCTTCATCTGAAAGAGACTGCCAGTATCGAAGCAAACCTTTTCTTTGAGGAGAAGAAATACATTTTGGGTGTTTGGGGGTGGCAGTTTTTATTTGGGGAGGTTGCTGATGTCTGCTTTCAGCTGGATGTGAAGATGCTTCTCAGCAAAGCCACAGGTGACGGCTCCCTGAATGAGCCCTGGATGCAGCACCCCGCAGTCCAACAGGAAGCACGTGCCCAAAGTGCCCCCTGAACTGCTGCATTTGAACAGCCTTTGGCTCAGGACAGACTTCCCACTTACATGAAGGGTTGTGAATAAAGAGCTGGGATGACATTTGAGTGGTGCTTTAACTCAATTTGTGACCTGCTTTTATTTGCACCAGGGAGTTTATGGGTATGAAAGGCTGGATCTGGCATTTGCACATGCAGCCCTTTCTACTGGATCAGTGCAAGTCTGCCTCAGAGTCAGAGGAGAATGCTGCTGATTGCAATTCTTTACTATTGAGATGACTTCTCCTTTATAACAGGAGAAGTTTTTTACTACAAAATGTGAAGTGGGGGAGGAAGGAGGAAGTTTTCCATCACAAGACAATGAGAAATGATTGCTCTCCTTGCTGATTGGAGTACTAACTGGCTATGTTTAAAAGCAATGTAGTTCAAGCCTCTGCTTTCCTTAATTATTCCCTTTCTCATAGGAAAATCACAATGATTTGATTGAAAATAATAATTAGGAAAGTTGCTGTTGTGTTTCACGTCATGAGCAATTAATCTCCATTTTCCTCACCCAGCAGGAGTGAGGAAACTCAGGGCTGCAGAAAGCCAGGGTAGGGATTTCCAGGCACCAGAGAAAGCCAACATCAACCTGCTGCTGCCATCAGTCAGCTGCACCAGCTCCCTGGCCAGGGAGTGACTGCATTTGAAACACAACCTATCCTAAAATTCCCTCTTTCTATATCCGTATCATACTGTTGCTGCTGTCTAATTCTTTGACTAGCCTCACCTCAGGGCCTCTTTAATCACTACCATTTCCAATTTTCTCTTGTTCATTGAGCCTGTGTGCTCAGGAATAATTTCCCCAGGGGAGATCTCTCTGCATTTTTTTTTTCAGCTTGATTCTCATTTTGCATTTCCAGTGCATATACTTTTCTCACTAGGCACTATTTTGTTCTTTTATGTCTCTGTTCCTGTAGTGTTTATAGTACCTGTCACCTCAATACCACCTACAATTTTTATTAATGTTCTTTTTCCCCTTCTCCAAAATGCAGCTTTTTTCAGTATTTATGATGAAGCATCTTTCCCTACCCATCCTTGGCCACAGAATAACAAAATCTCTTAAAACAATGACTTAAAGAAGTAATTTTGTTTAATTGGACAAAGATCTCATTTATTTCCTTTACAGAGTCGTTTGAACTTGTCTGGTTCATAAATTTGAAAAGTTTACAACTGAAAAATAGCACTATAATTCAATCCTGTGAAGCCTGGAAAACAGGAACTGGTCCACACTTGTACCTGGTGGATAAAATATGTTCAGTTTTCCCTAGCAAGGCTCAGACACCCATGTCAATGGCAATTTAAAATCTAAATCTGACTGCTTTTCCCTAACCATGGATGTTGAACAGACTACATCATAACTTTGTATTTTCTGCCTAGCTGACCTTTGCAGCCTTACTGATAAATTCCCACTCTTAACAGTGCCTGACCCATATCTATGTTTTCCCATTAGGAGATGATGATTACAAGCAATGTTTTTCCTACAATTCTCCTGGAAATGTTGCTACTCAACAATAGCACAGAATAATCATTTAAATCTATGCTAGGAGAATCAAGAGGTTTTATTTTCCTCTTGACTGTAGAAGAAATGGCTAAGGTTTGGCAAGTGCTCCTTATGTAAATGTTTTCTTTTCTCATCACCAATACAATGTCCCAGTTATTTAAGGGTTTGCTACTATGCCACAAAAAAAGCATATTTTGGTTGCACTTCAGAGACTGGCAAGGATTATTTTTAAATTGGTAAACAATGCAGTAGAATTCTGCAAAGTAAAGACCCAGAAAGGAGGAGATAAAAATCAGGTCTTTAGGGAGGTCTAGCAGGGACTATGGGGAGATGCCCTGAAATTTTTCCCTCCAGTGATTTCAAAACAGACAGAACCATCCAGAAGAAAATCACTTTTTCAACATCCCTGCAGCAACACGGAGCTGGTTGCTACAGAAAGGACAGTGGAAACCTGAGAAATATGCAAAGTTTCAAAACAAAAAGAGCTTTTAGGGAGGTGCTGCAGAAAGGTGGCCTTGCAAAGTAATATTGCCTCTCTGTTACAGGTTTTAAAAATTAACAGCACAAGTTACAGCCTACCAGACACTCTGCAGGTAGGCAGCACCCTATGGTATCCCGTAAACATCAGTTTATTCCAAGGAATAAATGTGCTGATAAATGCTCTAGAGCACCAAGACCACTGTGGAAGTCAAACTAAAGCAGAATTACAGTAATTAAGCTTTGTAGCCATAAGGAGAGGGGGGTGTATTTTTGTAAGGTCACTGCAGATAAAGGCAGAGAATAGCTTAGAAATGTTGTGCAGCTGTGGAAAAAACATTCCTACTCTCCATCAGCCATCAGTTTTCTACAGACAAGGCACAGTTGAAAAGACACCAGCCTAGTGTGGAAGCTAAGTGCTAAGCACTTTTCCATGTGCTTCCCAGATAAAAGCTGACAAAGAAAGCAAGGAGAGGTGCAGCACTAACTCATCTCCTGGAACAAAACTCTGCCTGAAAGAGAACAAACCATCTCTGGGTCTCCAGGACACATTATTAGCTAGGTCTAGGAGCTGCTGCCAGCAAGGTCCCAAAGTTCCCAGTGGGAAAAGCCCTTCAGTTGTGTCGCGGGCCATGACAACCAAAGGAGGTACAGGCACCTCGCCTCCCTGCACATGAATCTGAACTTTGCACATCTTCAAAACAAAATGTAATTTTTTTATTCTTCCTCTTTGGCCAGATTTTTTCAAAAGGCTTTTGCCAGTTGTCAAGCAAAAGCAGATTCTATGGGAATAGAGGTTTGAAGTAGAACAAGTCCTGTGTACAGCCAGCAAACCCAACCAAATCCCACACAGGTACAAGAAGCGGCGCCTGTCGGGCCAGAGAGGTCATGGAAGTGAAGATGAGCTCCCAGTGCCTTTCCACTGGCTCTGCTCTCACAGGACTCTCAGCACCTGTGTGACAGGTGTGAATATATCAAGTCAGCTTGCAAACTTCTGATGAAATTAATGGGCTGTTTTATTCTGCTTCACGTGATCCGGAGTTATGTGTCTCCATGTACTGAATTCTAAGTATGACCATAAAAGTTAGAGAGGGTATTTCATTGTCTGAAACTTCTTTATTGTAATAGATCTACTGGTTTACAGCCATGGCTTTATACTCACTATTATTCACTTCTCCTGTCCTATGCAACTTCATTCTCCTGGAATAACAAGGACTCTTAATCTTTCTATTGATAGAGTTAAACGAGGAATCTCTTATCCCATGAAGGTAAGCTGGAACCCAATTATCCACTACTTGCCTCTGTGAGTGGGTAATAGGATAACACCAGAGCCCTCTGAAATGTTCAGATAATGCTTTAATAGGACTTTCCATAGGCAAAGCAGCGTGAAGAGAAGCAATCCTGTTACCACCTCTGTAAGCAGAGGAAGTATCACTACTCCAACACTACTAAAAGAAAAGCTGAGGCTGAGAGAGAAAACCTTTGAAAAAAAGATGCCTAAAATTCAGGATTAAACTCAGAATTAGATGGTGGACAGTCCCCTGATGATGGCATTTCAGTATTTTCTAGCCTAGCCTGCTTGTTTAGGTGCCTGATTGTTTCTGTTTGGATTCTGTCAGTGGGTTTCACGGCCTGCATTGTGGTTTTCCATTAAAATTGAATTACTCCTTGAACAAATAGTCACATTTCCAAACTCAAAATTGGTTTTCAGCCAAATTTAGACAAATGCTTATATATCGTGTTTGCCAACAGTGTGCACATTAGGCTTAGTAAAGTCATTCATTACACAGTATGAAGAATAGCCGCAAAAGGATGCAAATACAGAAGACAGAATTTGTAACCCTCAAGTCAAAAAAAACTAACACTGTAGTGCTAGTCTGTGTTTACACCCACTACTGGACCTCACACAAAGTCTTCAAAATATTCATGTCCCACCCAGAGCACCTGCAAAAATGTATCTGTGTCAGTTTATTAAAAATGTAAGCGTGTATTTATTTCCCTGTTCCTGGCCTCTTCTGTGGGCATAAACTTCAAAGGGGTTACCCACTGTAGCTCTAGTAATTTCAGTAGTGCTGCTGATTTGTGCCTCAGCTTGTGAGAATAATAAAAATATTCCTTAAGAAGTGTCCTCAGTTTTAAACATTTTAAGCTTGGATTAAGCTATAGGTTTCTATTTCAACAATAAATTCATTTTAGTTGAAACTTCAGAGACAAATTTGAACTAATTTTATTTTATGAAAGGAAAAGCTCTAACACCTTTTCAAATCCAGACTTTAATTTGCTTTTGATATATTAAACACAGATCGTGTTCACATTTTAATCTGGATTGTGCTAACTTGATAAAATTACATTAGATGCAATGGGGAAAGTGTTCTTCTGAGTGTGAATTATTGTAATGGTGTTTGCTTTTATTTGCTAAAAATGAAAGAAAGAATCAATCACCCTGATTTATTGATACCCTGACAATTCAGTAACCCACCAAGTCCTTTGGAAATCAAGAGAGAGGGGTCTTTGCCAAGAAGGCACCACTGATCTCCCTCTGCTCTGGAGAACTTTGCTTTCTGCGTGTCAATGCTGCCCCCACACTCCTAATGCACATTTACATTTCTGAGAACAAATCTCTGAGCGCTGAAGTGAGCTTCTCATGAAAATTATTGCTTTAAAAGGAAAATGTGCTATCTCATGTTTTCTGGCAAATGGGGTCTCCAGCCCACCCACCTTCTCTCCTTTCTCTAGCCATAATCCTTTGGACCATATTCTCCTCTTCCCACATGTTCTGCACTGAAGCTGATGATGCCATTCCCGATTCACTGCCATGGAAACCTAAAATTTTTTGTCTTTTCAATCTCCTTTCTGTCATGGTTCTTAGCTAAGACTAAGTGGTCTGCAGGATGCTAATTGCCTGGAATATGGTCTTGCTGTTGACAATAACCAGGTGTTTAAAAAAACACGGTTTAGATTCATTACCCACTTTTTAGGTATCTATTGGTATGTGTGATGTTCATCCTGGAAAAAGATTCCAGTTAGGTCATTGTCCTGAATTATGCCCTATGAGAAAGGAGTACATCAACATCAGATAATGCAGGCAGAGCGTGGAATTCATTGCTGGGCCTTTGACTGGTGCAGCTGAGTCTGAGCCAGGCAAGATGTGTGGCTGAGGGTACTGAGAGGGAAAAGAAAAGGCAGTGACAGCGAGGCTGGCTTTAAATGACTCCACAGGGTAGCACTCACCTCAGTAATACTCATCCCTGGGCTGTGGAAGCGATGCCACAGAACTCATCTAGGAATCCTAAATTTGTTTGATCTGTGGGGAGTGATGGGACAAGGATATAATTTTCCATCTAGTTCAGACAAGGCAATTGGGTCAATGACGTTTTCCCCCATCTGCCTCTCCTTGCCTTACCTCCAGCAGTCCCTCTGCCAAATTTGCCCTGGGTTACAATCTGTGCAATCAACCTGGAAATCAAGATGGGACTGCTGGCTGCAAGTAATCCCAACAGGATGAGGAAGGCTGGATAAATGTTGTTGAGGAGTGCACAGCGTGCAGCTTGGCAGGATGGTGCCAGAGCTGCTGGTGAGACAGTCCGTGCCCTGCCTTTGGACTGGGAATGAGTGCCCAGGAACTCCCTGACTAATTACCTGCCTCATTATCTGCCAGGTATGGCTTTTCCTTCACGCTGCTGCACCGAGTGCTAGCTGAGGCTGGCAACATGAATGCTAATTGGGGCTAATATTTTATGTGAGCTGCAGAAAATACAAGCATTGAGATAACCTGGATTTCATCCCCCAGCTCTCTCCGTGCCTGACAGTTAGGAAGCAGCAGTCACTCACCTGTAGGCCATTAAATGTAACACAAGACCGGCTTCTCCAAGTACCTGAGCAATTACTTCTATCAATCAAAAATTCTCAAGTTATTTCCTTGAGGTAAATAAAGCCACTAGAATGGTAACTTTTAGAAGTGACAGAGATAATAACCAAACTGAGCTCTGATGACTGACGTGGCAGAGAGGAGGCTTTGCTTATGTGTGCAGCCATAATTGCTAATGTCCTGGTGTCCTAACATAAAAGGCCGTGGATTTTACAGAGACAGCAAAGCACAAGACAAAAAGCACAGAAACAAAACAAATGGTCTATGAGAATCATCTGTTGTCTGTGAGTAAATGGCTGGCAGCAGTTCCGTTTGCTTACAATCTTGACAAGCATCTCCCCCTCTGACAGAGTAACTAACGTGCCTTAGCAGTAGCTGCACAAGTAGCCCAAAGTGATTAAATCTCACTCTTTCTTGCAGGAAATTGCCTGTGAGTCTTGTCTCACAGCTACATTATGTCTCATTATAAGTTCTGTCTTCTATATAGATTGGACTTCAGTTTAGGAGTCCCACGGAACATCTGCTGTTTAAGCTTTCCTACCAATATGTTGCAGATACAGGAATATATTATATATACATTACTGGAAATCTGAACAGCTTTAATCACGTCTCAGGAACAGTTGCTCTGTAAATGGAAATGTCTTTGTTTTTATTCCCATGTTTTCTTTACTGGAATCAGAGATGATGAGAGCTTCTTTTTGTCACTTTGCTCTTGAAGGTGGAAGCATTTTCTTCATTCAGTGAAGGCAAACTCCTCCAATCTAAGACAGCTGAAGAAATCCCCACTTTTTAAAGACAATATTACAAATTAAAGGGGATTCAAAGTGTCTAGTTAGTGTGCATGAGGTTTTCTAAGGTGACACAGGGGTCCATAACTCCTAAAAAACATGGCAACTCTTACACAGGCTGAAATAATGAACTTCAATCAATTCTGAGAACATATAAAATTAAAAATCTGTTCTTTTCAATGAGGCACGCCTCAAAATCTACAAGCAAAAATAAAGACAACTTTAAAGTAGAGACTGCTTGGAAAAATATTTTAAATTTTTTCCATATTTTACCACAGCTTTTATTGCCTTTTTTAAATCTTAACCTTTTAAACACAAGCTGTCTAAGCTGCCTTGCAGCACTGGGCTGAAAAAGAGATTCCACCTTTCTGAAAGCCTTCTAGACAACCTGGGAATCTGATTTGGACCAGACTGCATGGGATGGGTCTTGTGGAGGAGGAAGGATTCCTGTCAGACCAGGTCTCATTAGTTCACCACCTCCAACAGCCACCACACAGTACTGAAGCTAAAAGAATGCTGCTGCTCCCCTTGAACGGATTTGGGAATTCAGGCTGTTCCTTAAGAGTACTTGGCAGGGCCACTTCTGCCTTGTGGTGTCAGCAACTATTAAGAGGGAAACTGTCTCCAAGGAGCCCAAACCTGTCCCTGTGCCACAGGCACGTTGTAAAGGAGCTGCAGCAACAGCCCTGAAATGGCCTTTTATGTGGCAATGGTACATTTTCTGCATCATAGAAAAGGCAGGGACTTCAACTCCCCCCATTAGCACTGTGCATTGTGAACAGCCACCACAGCCAAATGTACCTGCTGGAGAGCTTGGTGATGCTCTTCTCCTAAAATACATCACTTGATTGTGTTGTGAGGAATTACTGTAAATTGATACTATTGAAAAGAGGGTTTGGAGCAGACTCCTACAGTTATAAGAATTTCTGCCTCAGATACTGGAAGGTTTAGCAATCAGATCTGTAGTACAGTGATTGTGATTATTACAGTACATTATTAAATGTAACCATTCATTACCTGCTTGTCTCTTTTCTACACCTGTAGTGCTTTGGACAGTAGAAAGAAGATACCTAAAGTCTTCTCTTAGGAGAGATGAAATCTTAAGGTTTAAAATTCCTCCCTAAGGAAGCACCCTGTAGGAAATGTCACCTGCTCTGGGGAACAGTAACTGCTGCAGCCATTCCCTTCAGCAACATGTATTTACCCTTGAAAAACAGTTTATCCAGAATGACTGTACTCAGGTGAAATATGCTATAGATGTTAGTAGGGATGAACATGACTGGATTTCACTTCCTCACAGAGAAATCCTTTAAATTATGCCTTGATCATAAAGAAAATGAAGTAATCAAAAGGAAGAAATCTAAAGGAAAAGCAGAAATCAGAGAGGAGAGGGCAGCATGGTGCAAACTCTATTCTTTCTGCTGCCTGCATGCAGAAGGTGCTCAACCCCATTACTGTACCTGCCTGGCACAGCCAGTCCTACACAGCTCCCTTTTCAGCAAGGATCATTTGAATTACAGCAGCTTCTACAGATCCCTCATGAAAACTTTATTCCAAGTCCTAGACAAGCACAAGAGAAACAACCCTGCCCCAGAGAACAGGCAACGTGAAGAGATCAATGACAAGGCAGAAATGTGTTGTGTCCTACCTGAGTGTGGAAAACTTTAGATGAAACCTCTCATTCCCTTAGCAGCCTTACTACAGCTCCAGGAGCATTCCATAGTGCTCTCCATAGGAGCATGCATAGTGCACAGTTCCATGGATAATCCATGGAATATTCAGCATTTGCTACTCTATCATACATTTCAGCAGAAAAAGAAGAGGTTTTTCCAGTACTCCTTGCTATTCCTCATACAACCCAGCTCTTGGGCAGTTCTGGTCCCAGTTCTCCCCCTAGGCCCAGCCAAGGACAGGATCTTTCTTCAACTAAGTGCAACAGAGGAAATCCAGAAAAAGAGAAGAGGGAAAGAAAATAAAACACTTTTTGGAACTTCTCAAAGCTAGCTAGCACTTGCTGACCGACCTGTGCAACATCTCTGTCCATCTGCATTTCAATGGGACAGACTGACATTCTCATCCCTGGTACTTGTGACAGAGCACAGCTGTGCTGCCCAGGGAAAGCTGCTGCTGCTTTGGAACAGCTACGGTGTAGGTGGACAAGAATAACTCTGCTGTCAATAAGCCTTTCCTAAAGAGCCACAGAAGAACAGTGTGCAGCACCAACACAGACACATTGAACATTTATCGACTGAGCCGTACAAAGCCGCGTTCGCACCTTCTGTTACCTTATGTGGAGGAAACCTGGTGTTACCTTAGCTACCCCCTCCTGCTACAGCATCCCAAAAAAACCTCTGGAGGTTTCCTGCCCCCCTTCATTTGTCTCTCTGCTATTTTCTGTCAAAGCACCAAAATCAATAGTGGCACGCTGATAGAACCCAAATTGCCTGGAAGATCCAGTACGTGGTATCCAGTCAGTCAAGTGTGATGGATTTAATTCATGCAGCATTTATAATTCCCAAGCTCTGCTTGTCAACAGGGGGGGAAAAAAGGATAGATCTGAAAAGCAATCAGGCAGTTTTCAGAAAGACAAATCCTGCAGTGGTTCCACTTGCTCCCCTACCTCCATTAGTTTGTATTTTTTTTTCTTCACTCTCATTTCTGTACTTTTCATCTCTAATACTGGCATCATAACAAAGGGCAGCTGTTGCCAACTAAAGCCTGTTAAATTTTCTGGCAATTTCTATAGTGCATGCACAGAGGTTTTAACTACAGCATCATGAACCATTCTCTAATGGGCAAATTGTCAATCCAATATGAGGAAGCACATTTAAAATACTGAGGGATCCTACATGCTAACACATAGACTCTATTTAAGAGTTAGGGGCTGCATTTTCAGGTGGCTTTCCTTTCTCACACAGAGACCTGTATTTTGCTTTATATTTTCACAATTAATGGCCTAATTCTGCAGGAAGAGCCCTGCATCTAAACAGAAGGGGTTTTTTTATATGAGCAACAAGGGCACTGTGAATCTTAAAGTTTGAATGGGACTCTAGGAAAAACTTAAGAAGTCTCTTAAATATAATTAACCACAAAGAAACCATATCATTCTAGCACATTTTAGAGGCAGGGATCAGGTGAGGGCTGAAACAATTTTAAGAAATTGTCCTGGTTTTATTCTCCCCAAACATGTTCTTACGCCCAGTGATGCAAAGGGAATACCAAGGTGCATGGAGCCCTGAAGCAGGCCAATTTCTACTTCTTATCAGCATGTTGGTGTGACTTAGCCTGCTACTTTCTCCTGGAACCTGCCTTTCTAGAAACTTGTCCTCAGCCATGAACAAGGAATTCCTTGTGTGCTGACCAACACACAACAGTACAAGAACACTGGGAGGTTCCCAATCCTAACATCAAGCACCAGTCCTAAGACCCAGCTGAGTTGGAACTGCCCTGGCTGGGCACCTCAGGGGAGAATAATTTCACCATGATTTAACCCCTGTGCTTACTGCCTGCTTGGGAATCACATTCTGCAGAGCCTCAATATTAAGTGGGGGCTCCAGGGCCACTACAGTGGGGAGGCAGTCATTGGAACCAGTGGCTTTCTAAAGTCCCTGAGAAGGTGACTTGCTGGTGCAGCTTTTGATTTTAAGGCAATTTTAGCAGTTATTTTCTCCGAATTCTCTAATCTAAGTGGCAGTGCACCCTAAAAGTTTAAGATGAATCCCATGCTCCAGATATACACCTTCACTGAGGCTTCAGGAAAAGTCCCTAGTTTTCACACTACTTCATCACCCAAGTTGTTCAAGAGTTGGATGAGGTTATTAATTCCTGGTTTTATCTGGTGCTAACAACAGGATAATAAGCGTCATCTTGGAAATATTAATCTGTGTCCGCATGTCAGCTTTAGGTTTCCATCTGGTAATCTGACTCCCTGCTCCACACTCCCCCATGGCTGGAGGCCAAGGGCTGCCAAAAGAACGTATGGCTACACCTGCATTGCCATCTGCTGCACAGCAAAGCCCTTCCAGGATCACAGCAGTGGGGCAGGAAGACAAAAACAACACTTCTGTACTGGAAACGAGAATTGCGTACCTGAATTTGTATCGTCGCTGTCAGTATTTATCATAGATGAGGAGTCTAAGACACTTTCATTTACTGACGGGAAAAAAGGAGGTCTGTGACTTCAAAATCTTGGAAGTTAGGGTCACAATTACTCTCCTACTTTGTGTGTCTCCCTTGGAAGGGCTGGGATCTCTCCATGACAAGCACAATGTACTTCACATGGATTTCACCAGTGTGGCACCTGTCAGTGACATACAGAATTTGATTTCAATTTATGTGTAAAGACACAGGAAGGCTTGGGCAAAAAAAAAAATCTATTTGTATTTTCTTTGAGCTTATATTCTGCTATATTTTATTTCAGAGTAAGATACACTAGAATGAAAATGCAATTAAGATATTACTCAGTGAGTCACAAAAACAGATTTTTTGAAATGGACAGGGATTAAAAGGCAAGACTATTTGTGCTGCACTGGGGAATGATGATTACTTTAGATTTAGATGACAAATAAAATACTAGAATCAAACATTCAGTTATCTTACCAAGCAGGATGAATTAACTTCTTTTTTTAACACAGACAATATTAGTAAATAGGTAAAGACCTGGCCCCAAACCTCCAGCATACCCAAAATATCTACTCAGAGAGATTTCAGAGATGCCAAGGAAAGGGTTGCTATAATTTTACATACAAGTTTTTAAATTACTTTGGTGATACATACTTGCAGAAAATCTTAAAACCAAGTCTTTCCAATAAATTAGTTGAGGTTTCTGAGTTGTTTTTAACATGACTCCTAGGCTTAAGAGTGGAAATTTCATCAATCAGGGTCATGAATAATTTCTGATTGTAAATAAAGGTAGACAGGTTACTGCTGCCATTAAGCCAGACTTCTCATCAGCTCTCTGAAACTTTGGATCTTCATGGAAACCCAGGCTAAAGGGCCCCAGTCCTTCCCACTGTTCCACACCACAAAGGTGGTATTTAGCACTTCAGCCAAGTACACCCACGACATTCCTGTTCCAAATCAAGTAACTGGTTACATCAGTGCTCCCACCTCAGAGACTACAGCAAACAAAAACTTTCATGCTCTTCAGTGAACATCACTGATACCACCTCCTAATCTTCCTGATGGTTTGCTGTAGGCACTGAACTTCCACACCTTCCTCCCCCTCTTGCACAGGACGCTTCCTGAAGCATTTGTGTCAAGGGCTGGATGGTCTGGAGGTAACAGAGATTGGGACTGGATGTGATAGGAATCACCTCAAGGCTGTCCTCTCTGAACACTGATTTCTTTTTGTACCAGAATCATCTAAACCCCATAAGCATGCACCTCTCAAGCACCCAGCACCATGGCTATATGCACCAGGAACACAGAAATGATTCCTAAGAGGGAGCAAAAAAATCACATAATTCAAAACCGCTGGGGAAACGTGAGTCTGCACCGAGAACAGGCATCCTGAAAATCTGCATCCTCTTAGTTCTATTAATAACCCAGTGTTCAAGTCAGTATTGACCTATTAATTATGTGTCAGTAATTCATACAGAAGCATGCTCAGTTCCTAAGATGCAAGGTGAGATCAGCAGAAGGAAGACAAGAAATTGGTTTCAAAACCACAAACACTTATTTTCCACAGCCACAGGGAGAAAATAAACTCTCAGGCCAAAACCAGGATCCAAAGCTGAACATTTGCTACTGCTTCCATTTCATCTTTGCTCTCTCCAGAACAAACTTAGCGACCAAGTGGAGGTTTACAGGCACCCAAGTCCATGAGAGCGTTAGTCGGTTCTTACAAAAATTCCCTTTTCTTTTTGCAGCTCTTGCACTCCTGAGCCCACAGCCAGACAGGCTGAGACAATGGCTCCAAAGGAGGTGTGACCACCCTCCCAGTGCCCAGTTGCTCACTTTGGAGCCTCGATGTGTTCATTTACATGCTAACCCTATTAACCAGTAAGCAAAACACGAACCCGGGTTGATTTTCATAAGGCAGCTGCGCTTGTTTGGGGATTTTGACAGCAAAGACACACAAGACAAAACAAAACCCAGCATACAAAACAAAACCAACCCAGATGTCCTGTGGCAGCTTAGAGGAATTAAGGAAAGGGAAGGAAAAAAAAAAAAAGAACAGAAAAGAAAAAAGTGTTTTCTAAACTGCTGCTTCGGAGCTTTTATCTAGATTTAACAGATACATTAATTCAATTGACGTGCAGTTTAACCAGCCGACAACACATGAATACCTTCCACAAATGGTAGGATTTGCCTTCTTTCCCCCTGCAGAGACATTACCACAGATGTGAGCTTTTTCCTTTTGCTCTTTTCCTTCCCCCCATCCCTCTCTTTGTAATATTTTAGCAAATAATGACATGTACCACATGTCTCCCAACACGCAGGCAGAGGAACTCTGAAATGAGCTGCTCCCAGCTCTACACTGCTGATTCTTCCTTAACTGCCTCGGTCCCTTAATGCAATTTTATTGGCTTTTTAAATTTTTGATGGACAAATATTGATATGCTAATGACTTGCAAACCAGTATCCAAGAACGTATTCTCTTACTTAAAAGAAAAAAAAGAAAACTCAAACAGATTTTTTTTACCTGGGATTGGCATGATGTCTAAGGACAGGCATAAAAAGAAGCAAAACTGGGTGTTGGGAAAACAGGGACATGGTTAGAGAAATTCTTATAAAAGGTGGAAAAAAGGAGAGGGTATAATGGAATGAATGCAAAAATACGGCAAAAGAAAGGAAAAAAACAGTACTGGAAGGGAAATCTGACATTTAAACCTCGGCTCCTGGCTGGTGCCCATGGCAACTCCTCTGACAAGTTGGTAAAAACTATTCTCTCCTTTGACTGCTTTCAAGGATAATCCTTGCTTCTCTTTCCTGGGAACCATGACAGATTTTCTCTCTTTGGGGACGGTGCTGGAGTTTCTTTTATAATGGCTCTAATAAATAATGGAGTGCTAATGTCTTTGAGGATGACTAGCTGTGAAGTTGGGTCTGTTTGGGACACAATTTCACACTTGTGTCCAAGTGAGGCACTACGTGGCAAGGAGTACAGGTACCCTCAAATGCTTTGTATCACATGTTTGTGCCATTTTAAAAATTCTAAATGGAATCCAGCACTAATAAAAAAAACAAAAACATTAAGAGAAAACAACTTGAATTGCTCCATTGAGCTCAGCATGTGGTATTCACGGTTTCTAAATTTAAATAAGGTTTCCATCTGCTCTGTTGTTCAGGAATCTTAGGGAAAACTATTAGAGAGCAGGAGGAGGGGGGAGAGCAAGCATATTGAGGCAAGGTTATGCTTTCTGTGTGGGATACCTCTGAAGCAAACACAGTCTGTACTGTGCTGGGTCTTGCCTTGACACACAGAGCCCCACAGCCCCAATCCAGCAGCTGGGAACACCACCAGTGCCATGGAGTAAATGCCTCAGGTGTAAGGGAAACTGGGCTCCTTTGGAACAAGAATGGATGGATCAGCTGCAGGAATGAAGGTGCTCACACATGGGCCTATTGTTCTTATTTCCTCACTGAAATATGAGTAACAAATGTACCATTTCCAGTAGCTTTCACCACATTAAGTAGAAAGAGAAGAAGTGCCACAAGCTGTACAGCCTTGTATTAATAAGTCAAAGTCAGCAGGATAAAATGCACTCAGAAATCCCTGGAAGCACAAACAAGATGCAGAGCTCTAGCCCAGAAGAGAATAAACACAGTGTAAGTAAGCCATAAACCATGGATGTTTAAACAAAGTCATAAGGTTATATACTGGCCTTAGAATAAAAGCTTTTAATACATTTAAAAGCCATCTGGGAAATGGGCAGGACACAAATGTGGTGATATTATAAAATGTAGAAAACAAACACGTCTAGGAGGACACAGAGAAGCCCAAGAAAGCTCGGGGCAGAAGGGAAGCATGACAGCAGATGGAATTAGTTGTGAGTAAAAGGGATATAAAACATAACCAATAATCGTAACTTCAAACTTTGTGTTTTCTGTGCATTTAAATGAGTCAATCACCCAAAAAAGAGAAGATAGTGCTACTAAGGGACAGTGCCACGAAAACCTACCGTGTCTGTGGCACAGAGCTGCTAAAAGCAATTTCTCACAGTGAGGTTGGTAGTAGCACGTCAGTGTTGCAGGACTCTAAATCCTTTTCAAACCCTCCGAGAATGGTGAAGAAATGGGGTAGGAACACAGTTCTGCACTTTTGTTATGCAAATCCACAGTGCACTTCCCCCGAAACATTTTGTTCATTTCTTGTCACTGGTTACAGACACACACAAAGTTTTTTGGGGGGGACAGGACAGCAGACTGTAAAAGGATCGATTTAAATGATTAAAGGAAGGAGGACATTTCCATATGAAGGGCGATTAACAAGTTCTGGGGCTGGTTTCTGTGTTCTGCCTGTGCAGTGCTCACTATAATGCGCTGCCAACCACCACAGTAATGAGAAGCAGGACAAGGAGATCAGCGCTGCCCTGATTAAAGAGGATACATCTTAGGGAAGCTGTGATACCAGGCTACAAAGGACTGTGCAGATAAGCCCAGCATTTTTATAGGCCTTCTTAAAATACAAGATGAAGGAGGATGTTTGAAAGCCAGAAATGCAAAACTGACACAAAGTGCTGCATAATGAACCCATCGCCACCATCACCGAAGGCAAGGACTCAATGAGGTTTGAAAAGATGGCTGTTTTCACAGCTATGAAATCCACACTTCTTTCTGAAAACAATTAAAAACTTCCCTAATAACACAACCATAAAATATTATAGCATAGGATGAAGGAGGAGCACCTCATTCTTCAAGCATTGATTTAAGAATGCAGCCAAGGATTAACCTCATTTTCACCTGTGGGTATCGCCAAGCAGAGCACGATGGTAACTCAACACCCTCAAAATTAGGAAGAAGCTTAAGCAGCCTGTACAAATTGATGACTGACTGATGAAAGTGCAAGAGACACTCTTCCAAGTGTGGACACATCACGCTGTAACCCTAATTCACAGTAAGATTTTCTTCCCTCAGAAGCCACAGCAGGTCCAGCAACAGAAGATGTGACAAGATGAAGGCTGGACTAATTTTTCCAGAACACACTTAAAAAATAATTTAGTGAGTGGTAACAGGTTTGAGAAAATGTGCTCGCTTTTAAAGCAGAAAGAGGTTAGACAAGGATGGAATAAATAGCCTGGAAAAAGCAGATGGTATGGTGGTTGTGATGGACCATCAGCAATGTCTCACTGCAACGGGGATGCAAACTAAATGTGCCTCAGCAGTCCTACCTTTTAATAGAGGCTCATCCAACAGTTCTGCCAAAAATATGGGCTTGCTTTCCCTACAGGGTTGGGGTTTTTTTTCAGCAGTGCAGCCATGGCAAATGACCACACGGTCATGCATTAGTTGAAAAATTTGAGCAATAATTACTTCAGTGATTAGTAGTTGCAGATTTTAAAAATATTTAAATATGGGAAGAAGGAATACAAACATTCTGTTCCTCAAAACCAACTGATAAAAGAGTCCCATTTTCAAGCAACCACAAAAGGCTTAAAACTTTTGTTTTTAAAGAAACATTGAGGCTCCTTTTTCAGCTTCTTGAGTACAGAAACTGACACTTGAAGAAAAATGTCAAATACTGCAGCAATCACAAATTACATAAAATGTGAGTTCTAATCACAGGGTTTGGCATCACTGTGCTAGAACGTTAAAATATGCCCAAAATACATCCTGTTCTAGTGGGGAGAGCATTCAGCTGAGAAGGATGAGGCAGGATCTATTTGTGGCTTTCAGCAGTGGCTTTTGGGGCAATTATAAAAACCACCTGTAGAGCTGCTTCCCACTTTTATTTTGAGACACAGCGTTGACAAATCTGTACGATGCTTAGTAAAAATGGTCCCCCAGTTTCAACTGAGGCTGTATGTGTAATTTCACTATAAATAACAGCAAGAAAAATACTCCAAAGCCCTGTATTTAATTCCTTGTGAGAATACCAAGTCACAGGTAATCTTAGCTGAGCTTCCACATAGGCAGAGAGCAAAGGTTCAGAAATCTCAGCAGCAGCTGCCTTTTCCTCCTGTGAATAGACAATCCATGGTGGTCCTAATGCATTCTTTCCCTGCCTTCTCTGCTCCTTGGGAGTGAGTGCAAACACAATAATAATGCATAAATACAGGCATCATGGCCTAAAGCTTCTCTTTTCATCCCCAAAGCTTCATATTGCAGGTGTTATTTATACTCTTTGTTCCGTAAGGAAATCTCTGGAAAGCAAAATGAGGAGTTTCCAGCGTTTGGAAAGATAAACAGCTTGCTGCATGAAGGGGAGGAAGCACTAATAGGTTGCATGCACATAACTAGAGCACATTATTCTTCAGTCTATCACAGTAAAGGCATTTCCACGGCATGCTAACATTGTTCCTTGAGCTACTGCTTCAGGAAGAGAGTATTCCTGGTAAAATCCTCTGAGAGCACTAAAAACCCCACCTGCCTGCCCTCGAGACATGCCAAGTGATGATTTGAGTATTGGAAGTGATTGAGATCTGAGGTACCTGAGAGTTATCCAGGAGGGCCCCATTCTCCAAGCATCACATCTGGACTGTAAAATAACCCTCTGCTTGTTTCAGCTTCAAAAGAGCAACACACCTGCTTTAGGACAGACCAGCTACAGATTCCCAAATTGTGAGCTGGGTGACACTTCCACACACAGATAATATCAGTGTCTAAACCGCTCTTCTAAACCACGGCCTCAAGAATCGCTTCTTGGTAACCCACACCTAAACAGAGCTGGTGGCAGAGGTGCAGAAAGGGGATCAGACACACAGGGACAGGGTAGCAGCCTCTGGGAAGTGGGGAACTGGAGTTTGAAGGAGAAATGGGGAAAAGAGGGCATTTTTCCTCGCTCTGACTGTAAATATTTATCATTTATGCTCCCTGTTGATGAGTTACTAAAACATTTGTAATTTACAAGTAATCTGAGTTACAGTCACAAAATTAGGAGAATTCAGACGTGGCAAGAAACCAAAACAACTGGGCATTACACTACAAGCTACTTCCATTCTGCATTTGGATTAGACATCACCTTTGCAAACCAAACACAATGCTCCAAGTTTGTAAGTGGAAACCTCAAAGCAGCAGGAGATCAGGAGATGAAATGAAGTACTGAAGTTTCCAACCTCATGCTACAAAACGTCTTGCTCTGTGCAGCAAAGAGAAACCTGAACACCCACAGAGTGCAGGACCGTGGCTCCTGTGAGGAGAGTCCCGAGCACCCAAAGTCACAGCTATGTGGGAGGTCCCAGGAATGAAATTACCATCTCAGAGCCTCAGGCCCTACAGGTATTACAGCTGATTAATTCCCTACAACTGCAGGCTCGGTGACCCCTGAAGAACATAAAACCAGCAGGAAGGAGTGGCTTCCTTGGCAGTGTGTGTGGCACATGCATGAGCCAGGTGATGTCACTCCCAGCCACAACAGGCCTCCCACACTTCCTTCACCAGTTCCCCCTGAAAAGGTCCTTTTGGCCTTTGAAACAGCAAGCAGGGGCTTCAGCCTCTCCACAGACTGTGCTGTCAGAGCTGCATCGTAATTCCCCCAGCAACTCCTTCCTCAGTGCCTCTGGCACACCATGGCCAGCCAGTCTGCATTTCTCCCTCCTCAGGTGACTCTTTCTAGGGCTCTGTCATCTGCTCCATTCCCATCATCCCAGCACAGCTCCTCACCTCCAGCTTCCTTTCAAATGCTCTACCAGGACAAAGTCAGGCCTGTGTGTGAGAGGAAAGGAAGGACTTTATCCACTGGGTTACTTAAAATCTATTCCAATCTTCAAAAATGTCTGTCAGCAACAGTAGTAAAACCAACCCTTTTCCAGTGAAGCTTTAAAGCCACGTACCTTTAGCAAACTCCAGAACATCCCACAGGAAGCAGGGCTAGGTTTCACCCAGTGTGTGAAACCACCCAGTGGTGAACCCACCACCCCCCACACATGAATTCTGCGCCAGATGGAGCCTTAGGAAAGCAGCACTGACCTAACAGCAAGGTGTGCTCAGGGCAGCAGATCCCTATTGTCCCATTCATACAAGTCAGTGACAGACTGGGAGCAGTAGCTGGACTTTGTTTATGCTGAGGAAGGACAACAGGATGAAAAACAACTCCCTGCACTCTCAGTGCCCTCCAGCTGGGCTCACAAGAAGCCACGAGTCATGTACTGGTATGCTGCTCTTGCATAACATCATCAGATACTGCTCTTCTGGACATGCCTAATGTTTTGGAGGAGAGTTTTATTTGTTGATATAGAAACAACTGAGAAAGTAAATTTTTCCCCCTCAAGACAGACAGTGAAACATCTGTGTACGGATCAGCATTACCACATCTGCCCCGTTCATGATCAGCAACTGCCTCTGCCACAGCCAAAACAGAAATGTAGGCAGCTTGAGCTAAAGGCATTAACTCAACAAGTGAGGTGACAGATGAGGGAAAAACCCTACACATTCCCTGGGAAATCATCACTAGGCAGAAATCAAGCCCCCAGTTCAGCAGAACTCTTTATGCTTGAGTGTTTTGATGCCACTTGAAGAAGACAAGCCCTGCAGCGGCACGGAGCTGCTGAGTGCCGGTCAACACTTGGTTCAGTGACAGTTCACAGAGCAAAGCTCCTAAAAGTGCCAGCAACATTCCCTGGAACTGCCCCAGTGGCTCCAGCTGCACTCCCACTCCAGGACTGATCCTGGAGGATCATTCCAGGGTGATCCTGGTCAGGCAAAGCAGACAGACCAACTGAAGCCAGGACAGAGAAACAGCACTAAGCCTTGGCTTTACCTTTCCAGCAGGAACGCCATGCACAGGGACCGTGGAGCAACATCTCAGTAAACAACAAAACCCCAAATTAATAAGGAACCGGTCACATGCTTTGTGCCTGACATTTCTGTACTGTATATAAGTAAATGTTAACTCAAAATATCTTGCTGCTGGCACCACATTATCGTACCAGTGCCTGATTTGACATGTGCTTTCCTTTAACAAGCAGAGAGGCAATAAGCACAATCTATGGAGCTCCTCTCAGCTTGAATTCCTCTGCAACTCAGAGGGATACTGCAACTGCAATCCACCACACATATGGAATCATAAAATACTCATCACTGATTCTCAGGGGTAGGTTCCATTGTTTTGGCAGATTGGCACTTCAGCTCCTAGATGAAGTTTAGTAGCACTTAATTTTACAAATCTTAAGAACAAACGAGGGACAGATCACAGTGTTTCTGTCTCTGGCAGCCCATGAGAACGATCACATCCTTCCTATAACTTAACCAGGTACAAGGTTATAAGTACAACATTTCATCTCCATCTGCTTTTTGCACATCTGTACTACTGGGTCATACAGCAGTTCTGGAAAGATGCCCTGTAGATTGCAAAAATTTTTTGTTTCAAAACCAATTTACGAACTGAGAGTCATATTCAGTGCTTATGGTATTCATATCCCTAAAAATGAAAAGCTGAGAGTGAGTGATGGTTATCTCCTGTTAACAGGACTTCAAGACCATTTGTTTTCCATTTTCATTTCCCTGCACA
The DNA here is from genome assembly GCF_971803275.1 of Cyanistes caeruleus. NCBI lineage: Eukaryota > Metazoa > Chordata > Aves > Passeriformes > Paridae > Cyanistes > Cyanistes caeruleus. The sequence continues at coordinate 79,564,725 of NC_141705.1, forward strand.
GTCATAAATTGGTGTCAGATTGATTCAATGACCCAGATATTACTACTTCCACAACTTGGTCATTTTTATCTCCCGATCAAAATGGTTGCACTACAAGAAGGATCTTTATGTCTTTTTCTATCAAGTTGCCATGCCAGTTATTTGCAACATAGATGCTAGAATGGCCACATCACAGGAAAGTTATTATTACTTTTACTGCAAACAGAACAGAATTAGGCACGGCAGCAGACTAAAATTTTATTCCTCAGCCCCTTTAGTAAATTAGCTCACTTTGTCATCTGGTGCCCAGTTAACCCTCAGACAGACAAACTGCATCTTCCACACAGAAGATAAAAGCTGACTGAACATCTCCTTCACTGGAACAGTGTTTCCCTTTTTGTCCCTCTTGGTAAGATGAAGGCAGAAACAGCCATGCACGCTCCTGTGTCCTACACAGGAAGTTTCCCATCTGCCCACAAACAAGGGCTCATTTTTATTGCTTTGGACATTTCCTAGGGAACAGAAAGTACCACTGCCAATTTCTGCCCTAGGAAGTATTATGTTTGATTTTAATTATATTTCCAGAGCTTTTTAGGACTACAGCATTTCTAATTACTAGTGCAAACTGAAGGTATCAGGAAGGGATGCCCTCCTGACATCCTAAGGACAGCAAAACAGCCGAGCTGATCACATCACTCCCCACCTCAGGGTATGGATCAATGTCAAAGGAAGGATAATAGACTTAAGAAACCTCTTGTGGGCACTGGGAAAAGGCACCTGAGGAGATGCTTTACTGGGGGTCCCATTCTGATAGCATTCTGCTACAGGAAAGAAACAAATTCTGAATGGTAGCACCACCGAAGTCCTGCAGAAACCTGGTGAAATCCCTCTGGAATACTCAAATCCCACATTTCATCATGGAAAAAAAAAAATCCCTAAAACACTGGACAGTGAATACACTGCTGAGACTACATCCTCCTCTTGGATGTTAACTCTGGGTACACAGTGGGTGAGAATGGGAAGAAAGTATTCCTGTAGTTACCTCTTTATCCACTGCTCACCCTCCTCCTTCTCCACTCTCCTGGCTTAGTGCCTGCAGAGGATCCCACTTCGGTATCTGTGGTCTGAAAACACTAACAGAACTTACCAAAAAAAAGACTGGAGAGACTGTTGAAATAATACAGCAAAGATTAATTCTTTCTAAGAATTACTGCCAACTAAGAAAAAAATAGGCTTTTACCTCTTTTTTTAGTTCCAAAGACAAGAAGGGTTTTAACTGAAAATAATTACAGCTCCCTAAACCTTGGAAAGCAATGGATTTAGTTAATATGCAAAACTCTCCTTGGTGTTATGCAAATAACTGGGTTATGGAGATGCACGAGAGAAGGGTTTGTGTTATGAATCAAGGTAAGAGAATTTCATCACAAAAGCACAGATGTTCCAGGGACTGGCTTCTGAAAACAAAGTTATGTAAAAAAAATATCTCAAAAAAGCTCCCTGGCAATATTCAATATTAAGGATAACCACAACTTCCTACTCTTGCACTGCTTCTCTGCATAAGTGACGATAGCACTCAGCTGTACCCAGACACAGATGGTTTTGTTCAGGTGACTCTGCTGACTACATTGGTGAGCCATGTCTTGGAATTCCAGCAAAACACGTCTAAGAGTTTTACAAACGCCACGCATGAGCAGTGCACCAGCCTCCATCTGAAGTCTGCTGTGTGGATAGCAGCCACAGAAACAGTACAAATTACTCTCTTTGTGTTTGCTGAAACACAACACTCTCTGACAATGACAGTGCCTGGTTACTGTGTTCATGAGAGGCCAGTGAATAGACTCAGCCAGCAGAGGCAGGTTAAAAACCCAGTTATTTTTCTATCCACTGCTACCAGAGCTATTATTACAGCTTCTCTCCCCTTTGGAAACCAATCTAAATAAAACATCACAACTCTGTAACGTGACTTTCTCAGCCTGCTGTCTGGTTTAAGGCACAGGGATGCCTCACAAAGAGGGCTCACCTTTTTGCTTGGCAGTGTCTTTCTCAGCACGCTGGTCTTCTCTCATATGTCTAAAATTCACTCTGCCAAGACTTTATGCATGCTCTGGCCATAATCTGAGTTCATCTCAGGATACATGAGCAGTGTCCTTTCCCTTTCCAAAGCCTTTAGAATATAATTATGGAATTACAGTACTCACCGACCCCACCTGTACACGCAGTCTGACCTTTTCTCACGCGTTACCATCTCCAGGACATTTAATTCACAGTATTTGCATTAACTGGTTTATTAAATCACTGAGCAAGTGCAAGTGTGGTACTTCTGTTGGCACACAGATGTTGTCAAGCACATTCCAGAGCCCTGCTGGAATGAGAGAGCCAGTTTTCCTATGGAACCTAAATTGCATTGTTCTGTGATCAAACACGGGATTGCTGGAAATCACCAAGGACTTCCTCCATAAATAACAGGTTCTTCTGCTAATTTCAGTTGTTTGTTCACCCAACTAATTACACACAGGGCAATCATTGCATTACCATCCTGCTGCTTGAGAACTGTAAATTGTCTAGATACAGCAGTAAATATCACCTCAGAGTTTAAACTTGGCTTACTTGGCTGTTTGCTCTGAAACACTGTTTTAGACCACGATGCTGAAATCTCTCTCAGTGACCGGGTAACATTACAGTGCTTTAGCTCTGCAGCAGATAAAGGAGATGTCTGTTATTCCAGATGTTCAGGATATGCCAGAGATCCAGGCAGACAGATTCCCAGGCTCCTACACCCAGTCTGTCACTGCTTTCAGTATCATAAATACATGTATGAACTACAGAGATTCACTTCAAATAATGCACTGCAGGCACAGATGAAATTCCCAATGAGCTCTTCATTAGAGAGGGCACTCACAGGCAGAACTGGCTCTGTTCTCCCCTGGAACTGGCAGCTATACTTTTTTCAGCTATTTTCTCAATTCTCCATTTTTTAACAGAATTTTCTCTCTCACTTACTTTATTTTTGGTTTCTTTCTGCTTCCTGGCCAAGGCCTTGTGCCCCAGGGATGAGCCTGCTTGTAGAGCTGTGGCTCCAGGTGTGTTCCCCACTGTGCTGTGTTGGAGCCCTGCTCTGGAAGGGAGAGGGCCTGAACCCCTGGATTACAATTGCTGACCTGGGACTGCAAAATGTCTTAAACCTCTAAGCAAATGTGTACATGTAGCTAATACTACTTGGTAAATAATTAATTGGCCTACAACCCAGATGGTAATGTGAGGTAGTTCACTTCTGAAGGAACTAAGTTAATGCTTGAGAAACTGAATTAAAATCATAAAAATTCTACGGTAGTTCACTGTTCAGATATGTGTAGCTAAAAATATATAAAAAAAGAGGAGGAATCAGAATCTGCAGTTCTTACTGCTTTGAATTCATCTACTTGACAGATGCGTACTCCACTTTTATATCAACAAAGATAATTTCATTTTATAGGAGGAAAACTAGAAATGCAAGTTACACTGTACCTGTAACTGAACTGATTTATAATTAAGATTGAAAACTTTGCTGCTGCATTCCTCATGTTTTGTTGTCGTAATGATACAACCATAAGAAGCATTTCTCCTCTGAAAGCTCTTACATAAATATGCCATCCACTCAGAAAACCTGTTTTACTTGAGCATTCTGACATGCCTTTGCAATTTTAATGATTAAAATAGGTCCTCTGTGCTTTTTAGTGCTGATGCCATCAGAAAGTCAGAGCACGAGTAGAACAGGTCAATCCTCCTTATTATGATCCACAGAGTAATTTACTAAATTAAGTAAGCCCTTCCATCTCAAGTAATTCAATGCAACCAAACACAGACCTCACATTTATTTTTGAAATTAAAAAAAAAAGGTATTTAGAAATTAGATAGGCATTTCTTTGTTAACCAACAGGAATTTCCAAGAATTTGGGGGAAATAGATGTTTTATGTCAGTAATTGAAATTAATTTCAAAATGAGGTCAATATATCAGCAGGAAGGCAGCTGCTGGATACCAGTGAGTGAATCCTCCTGGGAAGGAAAGCTCTAAGAAAAGAGGAACGAGCAAACGCTTCTGGCTTTGCCTGAGCTGCAGCAGGAAAGAGCAGCCAAGCAAAAAACATCAGGAACCCACACCGGCCAGAGACAGCATGGCCATTCAGGCTTGGGACTGCTAATTGACAGGGCAATCAGCTGGGTAATTAGAGATCTAGCTGTGCGGATCCTTATTCAGGTTTTATCAGATAAATCTCTGCCTTAACACAAGCGTAACCTGGTCTCCCTTGAAGCCTGAAATCAATTCTAAATCAAAAGTTAACCTCTTCCACTTAAAAACTAGTATAAATAGCAAGAAAATAACTCTTTTTGTCTTTGTTTACCAGTCTAGGGAGATTAACTCATGATGGTCTGCTATTAGTCAACACAAATATTCAGAGGCTACCGCCATGCCAATTATTTACAGAGCTGGTAAGAAAACAATTAGCATGTGCCACGGAAAAATACATAGGATCTCAAACTCAGTTCTCATTATCTGGGAAAGTTTTTGATTTGTGCAAAGAAAACACTAACGAATGCTTGCTGAGAACCAGCAATTTTTATTACAGCCTTGATTTTGCTGGTGCCATCAATTTTTCACACCCCATCAACTCAAGCTGAACATCAGGGGATTCTGTTTCTGACTTGGGAGAAGATAGCAATCAACAGATCACAGACACAACCCAGTGCAGCCAGGATGTTCCTTCTGCTGGACACTGTGACAAAGTGAATTGGACATGAACTTGTAATTATGCACCAAAAGCCGTGGTCTCCACTCCCTGCTCCCTCCGAGCTGTCTGAGGCAGCCTAAGTTATCTGAAGCAAGGGACTGGCTGCATGGCTCAGCAACATGAGATAACGAGGGCTTGGTGAAGCAACTGGCACAAAAAAAGAGAAGCTGCAAGAGCAGAGCGAACAAGCACATCCATCACACACACTTTCCTCCCCTACAGCTCACCATAAATTCTAGGGCCGGAGGAGGCCCACAGGTTTGACACAGGGCCTGAGATAAATGACACATCCCAGCATGTCATTCCAAAAGGAAAGCAGATGCAGTCAAGCCACCGACAAAAATTAACTGTACCACTGTGACATCCCACCTTTAAAGAGAAGGGAGCACCACAGACTTCTCAAACATCAGCCCTGTGAGTGGAGCAACACTTGGAAGAGCTGTGTTGGATCCTGGAGCTTCACAGCTGACAGAGCTTCCTCCCTGTCCTAGAAATGTCCACGGCCCCAGGAAGTGGGGCTCCTTTCCATGCCCTTGCACGGAGCCCTGTGAGCAGCAGTAAACATCCCAAATGAACCTTGGTACAGGCATAATTTACAGACACTCCTCACTCAGCACTGACATCCCGATGAGAATCTTAGGCCAGGTCCACCACAACAATATGAACAAAAAAAAATGTCTTTCTAGTAATTCAGTGGATCAAGGTTTTCATCACACTCTGTTTTGCTTTTTCCTTCCTGTTTTAATACATCAGGAGGGCTGTAGGCTTTGCCTTAAGCTTTGACTGACATTTTGGCAGCCTTTCTCCACAGAATAAATCTACAGAGATCAACAAAACAGTCTGATAAACTTTTTCCTTAGCAAACATAAAACAAAAGTGCACAACTTATTGTGCCCACAGATACACTTTGTACAAGCTTCCTATGTCTCTTCTAGGGAAAGAAACAGGGGAACAAAAATAGAGGGGAAAAAAAAAAAAGAGTAGAGAGAAAAAAGAAAAAGCTTAATGGCCTAGATACCACTTTCATTTTACAACTGAAGTAAAATAAACTATTTTTGCCCAAATGAACCTTTCTTGCTGGAGTTGCACATAATCTAGACAGCAGAGTTGACCAAAATGAGTTCACAGAAATAGAAAGTGGAAAGCTCACATCAGTGGTGAAGGACAGCTTTCCATTGCTCACTTTAACAAATGAACTAAGAGTGAGAGAAGCATCAATAACATTTGGGTTTATCCTAAAATGAAAGTCAGCAGCACCATTTCCACTCAAGTGTTCAGTAATTTAGTGGCACACTCTGACATGGGACATGTGGTGTGGGAAGCCAGAGGAAGCACAGAAGGGCTGAGGGCTGATGAAAAAACACAAGATTATTTTGAAGAGTTTGTCATACTAAAATCTATGCTAGCAAGACCTCACCTGGGTTTTAAAACATTTTATTTCACCTAAATTAAATAACCATTTTCAGTCAGTAATCAACTAGCTATTTATCCAGCCTTCCCATGTTTCAAAGTGCTCAGCCTATTCAATGATCACCTCATTGAAGCAGTTTGATATCTGGCTGTTTGAGTAAAGGATATCAGTGAGGACACTGACTGCACACTGCTTGTTAGTGCCTCATCCCTTTGCTCCAGAGGATGCACGGCTGAGAGGCAGCTGCAGGAAAAGGTAAGCTCCATGGAAAAGCTCACATAAAACCCCAGACTGTCAACACTGAGAAATCTCTGCTTCACAGAAAAGAAAATAACAAGATAAAGTATTTTCAGATGCAAGACTGGCAAAAGAAATCCAGCTTCTCAATCCTTATCGAATCTATTCCTACAGCCCTTATTTTAGACACTGAGTGAACTTGTAACAGGCTTCCAAAAGAGTGCAAGGAAATCATCACACACAAGACTCTGCGTAGACAAAAGGAAATCCCCTCAAACTTTGACCGAGAACTTCGAAATTTCTCTCTTCCCAGTGCAAGCCTGAAGCCATTTCAAATCATATCTGCTCATTAGAGACCAGTTTCTTAAGAAAAGAACACAAGGAAACCAACTCAAAAAAGAATGACTGCCAGCTCAAGTATTTCCTTGGCCTCTGGAAGAGTTTTTCCCAGAGAGGATGATTTTTAAGAAGAAAGAATTCAGAGATTTAGTGTGTGCCTTTGTAAAAGCAGCATATCTATCAAAATCACAAAGTTAATGAAAGGAAAAATGGGTAATTATTGTTATTCATACAACAGTAATAGCAAGATAAATTCAATCTGCTGGTTTCACTGTATTAGAAATCCCACACATAATGTGTGTCACCACCACACCTTCCCAGATTTACAGCACTAAAAACCTTTAGTTTGTTTATCTTCATTCCAAGTGATTGGCCAACTACAGTCCACAGCATGAAACAGCAACAGCACCTTTCATTACAGAGAGCCTGATGAACTTCATCCTTTGAATTCACATATACATCGTGTGATTTGTGCTCCACAAATGGAGAGCAGTTTTGGAAAAACGCAGATAATAACATGATGAACAGCATGGTGCAGGAAAGAAGATTTTTTAAATTGCACATTAAAGTCATTATTAATAATGTTACAGGGGGGTTGTGCCAACAAGGGTAGCAAAACCTGACCTCGTGTAAAACAAAAAACAACTATAAAAGAGAAAAGTACTACAACTGCCGTGTGCAAAACACCATTCACTTATAGATACATTTATTTATGCACATTATAGACTCATTCTCAGTGCACTGCTGTTGGACACTTTATTGTGGAAGTGTGGTTAAGAGGACAAAGAAATTAAGGGAACACAGCAGCTGGTACACAGAACAGATGTTCCACACCTGAGCACCTCAGAGAAAGTGCTGAGAGACGTGGGGAGGCAAAGCACAGAAACTAAAGATCAAAATTAGCAGCAAGTCCAAGGAGTTCAAGCTCAAAAACCAAAGGAGAAGGTTTGGAATTCAGAAGTGACTTGGCATACAAGGGCCAAGACTGGTTTTTCTCTCTTTTATGCCCCTGCATAAATGGGAACCTATCAGTCAGAGTCAGTTCAGAAGTGCACAACCCATCTCTGCCAGTGCTCCCCACTAATTAACATTAACTTCCTTTGATATTGGCAGTTTGAGATTCTTCTGGTATCAGAGGATCTTTTAATAGAGGATTTCCATTGTGCCACAAGCATTTGTGATCTCTAAATCCTTTCTCCTTTTGATCCCCCCTGGGGAAGCCTGTATGCCCCATGTACTTTTATTTATCAAAGCAAGGGTGATTTGTCTAACAGATAATTACAGCATAACATGGCCACAGGGTGTTCAGGTGTTTCTTTTAACTCAGGTAAAGGCTTCCTACCTCGATGTTTTGGGGACAGCCTGTCCTTTCATGTGACACTTGGTTCATGTCACAAGTATGTATGAAATGTCTACTCCAGGAGTGGTTTTGAGAACTCAGTCAAACATAAAAGGTCAGATAGCTAAAGCAGCTAAGTTTTTATTTTCATTTTCTTTGAAGTTTTAATTCAACAGCAAAAATCTGTCAAATAGGAGTACAAGTTTTTTTTCCCCTATTTTTCCTGGCTTGACTTTTCAGTGCATCAACATTTCAGAAAAACAAAGTAAACAGGGAAGACAAAAAGAGGCTGCCTGCAATTTCTTCAAAGTGTAGTCAGGACCCACAGCTCTTTGTGCCGTGATTTTCCTTGGAGAATTTTGGGCAGGAGGCATTGAAAGGATTTTTTATGAACAGCAGTCCATTTAAATGCAGCCCCAGGGAGATGGGGAAGCACTGTCCCCCCTCAGCAGATGGAGATCACTGAAAAAGAGGCCAAATGGTTTGCCCAAAGACATCTGAGTTAGCAGGCTGAAAGTCTAGGGATGTTTAGAAAGCAGGACATGAAATAAACATACCAGAGAGGAAAAAAAAAAGAAGTGGTGAGAGGCTAATTTCCAGAAAAAAATTAAAAAATTGGCAGATTAATGGTATCTCCAGGATAAACAGAAAAAACACATTAATGGAAAACTTCACCAAAATTGGATAAAATGCAAATAATCTAATATTTCTGCTAGATTATGCTGTGACTGATTTTCTACATAGAATTTCAAATGAATGTGGAATGTTCTTCCATGTTCTAAAGTGCTTTTCATCATCTATTATAGAATTAATTTAATATTTACTCAATGCTAAAATATGAAGGAAGTCGTTAAAGAAAAAAAAAAAAGAGAGAGAAAGCCTGGGAGTTCTTCAGAAAAAAGTTTATCTTTGTTATCAGAAATAAATTTATCTTTTAAACTGATAATTTTAAATTTAACTTCAGATTAATTTTAATTTAATTTTAAATTATTCCTACATATGGGAGGCTGGACTCCCACTCAAAATGAACGGTCAGTTTTTGGTGTACTTTTTTATGTCCTTTTCATACTGGGACAAAATTTCCCTGCTATCCTTCCTAGTTTTGGATTTCAGTTGGTCCCTTCTGTTTTAGCCAGATGGGGATGCAGGGACTTTGCTTTAAGAAGAAAGGCTGAGCCCAGCCTTCAGTGAGGGAATTCTGTTACCTCTCCCTTTACCTGTACAGGAACTTGCAAGACGCTGAGGAAACTTGCACACCAAAATAAACAAAATGTAACAGATTTTAAAATCAGCAGTTATTAAATAAAAAAGGCAAAGTGATAGGAAATCTTCCTTGTCTTACTCTGCATTTCCTAAGGGACCTTCCTTCATTTTGTTTTTAAAAACAGCATCAGCAGAGATTTGTGGAAAAGGATAGGGCTGCCTACCAGCTTCCATTTCAAAATGAGTGAAATAAATCCTCCTGCCTAAAAGCAGAGCTTGGTGTGTTTGTGGCACAGCTCTGTAAGAGCTATTATCTTCATCAAAACAAAGAGAATGATTACATCTTACTAGGAGGGCCTCTTCCAGTTACTTCAGCTAGGAAGGACTCAGCTTAAACTGGAATTTGTGAGTGAAAAGGAATAATTTACTCCAGCTCAATATTTATAAAAGCACATCTGGAGGAAGGAAGGGTCATTCCCATTGTGGGAGGAAGTTAAATCCAGTTTCATGCTCGCTGTTCCATTTCAAATACTGGAGGGCTGCTATTTCTGCCAAAGCACACAGGATTCCAAGCCAGCAACTGGTAGGAAAACACATGTTGGTAGATCAAGGCCACTGGCTGTGCAACTTGGGAATACACTTTCACGAGTGGAAGAGAGGCAGCTATGGGCTAGAAATAGATCTTAAAACCCTCAACTCATCCATGTGATATAACACAATATAAGCAAAACAATTTTATTTTTTTTTTTTGCATCTGCAGTTTATTAATTCTAGATTTTCATCTTTGTTTTGAATTTTGGAAAGAGAGAAGGAAATGCTAAATTTAGTATTTCTATTGTCTCATGGCTTCTAGGAAAGCCTCAGCTCTCACTGCATCCCCTGGAACATCTGTCCTGAAGATGTAAGCACTGGAGCAGTAAAAACTGCATAATAAATATCTAGCAATGAAGAGAAGTTGACAAGGACAATCTTCATCAAGAAGTTTCAAACTGCAAAGAGGAACAAGACATTTCTGGAAGTTTCTGGCCCTTTCATATCAATCTACATTGTGAACCCTTAGCAGGTTCCAGCTTGAGAAAGGCATTGGCAGTTTTTGAGGTAACGATGGTAGAACTAATGATTAGACTTGATTGGCAGGAAAGGTTGATGTGCTCCTAAGTAATTGCTGAAGGTTTAGGATATTCCAGGCAGACAAAATTACTGATTTGATACCGCACTTCTTGCTAAATGACTGGCCAAGATTTAAGTGAATAGCAGTTTAACGCCTCTCCTTTCCATCAGACTGTGAAGGGGAAGAAAGAATATTTCAGCTTGCAACGTGAAAGCTGACACAGAGCTGTCAGGCATTTCCTTTCAGCTAATCCTCCCTAGGAAATGCAGCGTGTGAGCTCTGAATTCCCTGTGAGTTTATCGATCTCGCTTTTGCCGTATATAAACAAGTGACATCAGCCCTGTGGACCTGTCAGCGCCAAGCGAAACGGCAGCTCCCCGTATCCAGATGCAGGAGGGTTGGTTTGTTTGTTTGAACTGAATGAGCACAAGATGCTGAAGGTGCCTCAGCAGATCCAGAATGGAACAGCTGCTGGGATGAGACTCTTCCCTCAGTCACTCACAAGTTGAAGCTGTTTATAAATGCCAGTTTTTGTATAATGAGCGCAGGTCACTCAGAGATGAAGCAGCCCATGACATTTGTTTTAACTACAGTTGACAACACAGTGCTAAATTGACTAGAGCTAATGCAGCACAAAGTACTTGGACATGCAGACGTGAAAGAAGCAGCTCCCCAAATATTTAAATGGACAATGTCAAGGCAATCACAAATACCAGATCACATTAGCATGACTAACACAGTTTGCTATTCGGAATTTTGGAAAAAAACCCCTCATTGCTGAGCATAACACTTTGTGTTATGCCTATTAGTACTTACTGAGCATCTCCTGTCTGCCCTCATTCTTTGGCCAGGCTGCTCATTTATCAGGAGCTGTGTGCAGCCAAGGTACTCTGTGAGCCCAGCACAGGCTGCCCATACATCATGGAACCCATTAGCCATGCACATTTCTTTCCCTGGCTCCAAATGAGCCGCACCAATTTGTTACACAGCTCACCCGTGGGAGTGAAAGGTATATAGAGCAGCCTAGTGCCAAATATATGGAGCTCAATTACAAGTAGGATAATACAATTACACAAATATGGGGGATAATTAATTGCTTGGAGAATATGCCTTCAGACATGAGCTGTTCTCCCAGTACCAGAGCAGAGCACGAGCAGATGGACAAGAAAATGCAGATAAAAAGCGGCTTAGGTCTAACAGCACATTTCCATTTAGGAAGGATGCATTTCTTTGGGGAGACTTGAGTCTAAAACCCTGTGACTTCACAGTGAAAACAGAGCAACAAAATCACTTGTCAGCACTGTCTTACTAACTCAAAGTTGCTCTGAAGAACAGTCCGTGACATAACTGCTGAATGACCTCTCTCTTGGACACAAAAAACCAGTTTTATCTCCTCAGTTCCCAAGTCTGCTGCAGAACATTCTCATAGGAACCAAGAAAACTGTTCTTTAGGAACTGCTGTATTTACATCCTCACAAAAAATAGGTCCTTCCTAATCAACTTTTTGAACTATATTCTGCAAAGTGTTTTTCCCAATATTTGATTTCATTAGCTACTTTTCCTAAGCAAAAGATTTATCCATTGACTTCTTGAACCACTTCTGGGTGTTTGTTTTCATTACATTGCAATTTCTGTTTGTGAAGCTTGTTGCAAGGCAGTGCAGCTCAACCTGGGAAGAGCACTGTGCTCACAGGGGGGACATTCCTTCTAAGAGCTTCATATCCAGCCGCTGCTCTCTCCTGCAAATGCCTTGTGCCCTGCGCTGTTTATGCTGTTTGCTGCTTCCATTTCTGCTGGCTTCTTCAAAAATGCTCTTTCATTATGCAGGAGAGACGGGCAGCCCAGAACGTGCACACCAAGGCTGTGCTCAGGGAGGGTCCCAGGAGATGGCACTGAGTTGCCCTCTCACAGAAGACCCTCTCACTGCCCCACCAATGGTCCCACTGGTGGCACTGGCCCACCCCTAGCTCCTTTCCCAGCCCACCTGCCTGCCAAGGAACCTCTCCTGGCTCGTGTTAAACTGATAATATTGTTGTCATGTTTAACTGATAATATTGTTGTCATGTTTAACGAATACTGAGGGTCAATGAGTAATGAAGCATCAGCCACCGGTGCCATGCACACAGATCTCAGACAGCACTCCTAGAGACACCAGATGGAAACCTACAAATAAATTCTGCAGTATTCCAGCTTACAACAGGACAGAATTTTTAACATTTAAAAATTGCAAGTTACGATAAGACAGAATTAAAATTATTTTTCCCCTGCTAAAAGCTACATCTTAGCAGATGGATTACAAAACACAGACACCAGAATTTATTCTATTTCTAATTCAAACTGCTAAGAGGCATAGGAGATACTTCTTGTATTCCTTACAAGGAAGAAGAGGAAGGAATTCTGGTAATTTATAAAAGATCCCTGCATTTTCATAAGATTGAGCCTACATAACATGAAAAATGTGCTGTACTACGAAGGACCAGGCACGTCCTGTCATGAATGAAAAGTGCTGCTCTGCTTTCACACACTGGGAATGCAGAGAAGGGTTCAGCGTCTCTGCCAATCCCTTGTGTGATTTGAGTCTTTGCACTTCACCTGCTCTGCAAGGGGGAAACTTTTGACAGGAAATATATATTATTGAAGGAAGTTTTTTCTCTAGGGCACAAACTTCTCTACTAGACAGATAATGGCACAGGGAGGTATAGCCAAGGAATGTAATTCTGTTTGAGTGAAAATGAAAATGTTATTTGATATAGACTAGAAAGACATGAAAGCAAAGGGATTTTACTGCCTTAGGCTCGGTGTCGTGCTTGGCAACGTTTTTCCTCTTGGCAGCAGCGAAGGCCAAGGTGAGGGGTGTGAGTATTACCCAATGCATGAAGGGCTACCTGCATTACCTAATGGTGCGTGCTGGGCACTCAATGAGCCATTCCTCAGCTCTGCCTGCTTTAAAAGGAAAAAGAAGTTCCTCTGAAAAGTGCATTTGTCATGAGGGGATGAGTGGGTTTGATGCTTACTACTGTAAACAAATCACACTGGATGTAAATACATCCCATCCATCCATGTGCACTCTAGAATGGATTCTTTCCCTTTTACTGAGCACAATATTAACAAGGCAGAGCATTATGTTCATGTATTAAACATTTTTTATAATGTATGCTGTCTTCGAAGCTACACAAAGGTGATTTGTGACATAATTAATGAACTTTGCCTTAGGTGTGTTAAAAAATGTATAAGTTGTGTCAAGTACTACCCATTTCTTCATTATGGCAACTAAGTTGCATTTACTACAGAAAAAAGACCAGAATATACCTGTATTATAGAATCACAATTCTCAGGTCAGTGATCCTTAGAGCATAGAATTTGCTTTAGCTGAATGATCCCTTCCATAACACCTCCTCTGCCACGAGAGAGACCAGAATGGGTCCTGAGAAAAACAGGTTTGCTGGCCACCACCAGCCAAGGCAAAGTAGTGCCCCAAAGGGAAAGAAATCATACAGGCTCCAACACTCCCGAGAGTTCAGCCTGTTGTTTCCTGGAATACTTAAAAGCTCAGCTCATTACAGTTCATGTCCACATATACACTGTGAAATCCTACTTGTTCCAAGTGCTGCATTGTTTGGTTCCTTCTGAAATTTAAGAAATATGACCTGCTACAGTGCTCAGCACCCTAAAGACACAAAGACTTGTCCTCAGTGTGAAGCACCATTAAGCCCTTAAAAAATGCAATGATTTATTCTTCATATTACAGCAGTTAATAAATGTGTTACTGAATTGAATCAAAAAAGAAAGCAGAGGAAATTTGGAGCCTTTTTTGGCTCCAAATTTTATTCCATTACTTGGATTTTATGCTTCATTAGGACACCAAAACACCCCATCTAACTGAACACAGGATTTCTTGGAAGATTCTCCCATAAGGTTGAAAAAAACCAAGGGAACACAAAACCGCATTTAACACCTTAAATATACAATCTGTGTGGGTTTATGTCAATCTTAATCCTCAGAAGTACTTTAGAAAAGCAGGAACACATATTTTGGTATATTGTTCCCAAATAATGGTTGCTAATTGTTTATGTTTGCTGGATCTACAATCACATATTTGCATTATATTCGCTAATTTAAATTATTAAGATAACAACTCTCTTTTCATATAAGGGAGAAATGAGGACTCACTCCCAGCCTTTCTCTACCTACTTATTTAAGCAGAAGATGAACAAAATCTCATTCATATGCCAATTAGCATATATTTAGCAGAGGCAATTTTACACAGCTCACAGCTTGTGTCCAAAGATCAATCTTCACTTGTTTTGGAAAGAATGCCAACCAGCCTTAGGAATTTAAGTTGTTCTAATACTACATGATGTTTCCATTTTATTTGGCTCAGAGAGAGCCTTGCTGATGATCTCGGTTACACTGTGAGTCTTGCAGCACAAACCCCCACATCTTTCTCTGGACTCTGCAGGAGCAGTTTCAGGTAGTATTTGTTATCAGGGATAAAGCTGTCATGTTTGGAAGGTATTACCACCTCCTGCAACAGCTCCCACAGGACTGAGTTTATGCAGAATTCACAATGACAAATAAAAACCCAAAAAAATAAACAACTGTCTTGCCTAAGTTGTACATTTTACTTCACCAAGGGGCAAAATTTAGCAAAGCACAGCTCCAGCCCCTCAAAGAGTGGCTGACACATTCCTATTTGCATGAAAGATTACGCAAAGAAACAAAAGCCAGTTGACATCTCAACCACATCTAACATCAAATGTTAAACAGCACAACCAAGTCTTCCTCCACTTTGATTCACTAAAGCTTTCATCTATTCTTATTTTCCGGTCTGCATTCCCCAGAAAGCCTGTTCTTCCAATAAACAGTCTCAAGTGCCCATTATCCTGGCGGGATTCCACCTTTTGAGGATGAACACACGAGGTTGTGTTTATCAGGGTCAGGGGAAAGGGCACGTGTAAGGGAGTCATATCCTATACTTAGCTCTCTAATTACAATCAATTTTCGAGAGACTTTTCCCCTGGCAGGCAATGACTTTCGTGAGGAATTCTTGAAAGAGGAGATTGTCTCTGCAGAGACAATCTGTGTGTGTGTGTGTAAAGAAATGCAACCTTCACTTATGTAACAATCCCACTCTGCATCACTGGCCCTGCCTCTCTTACCTTCTCTCAGTTAGCAATTTTCCTTCTGGCAGAAGAGTGCTGATAAAAAGAAAATAAAAAGAAGTACCACATTGTTATTTCTTTGTCTTCCCACTGTTCTGTAGATAAATCAGATGTTAAACATGACTTTATAAAGTCTACAATTTCCAAGCTTCAGGCATGTAGGGGAGATCCAAGTCCTGCTACTGTCTGTCAACATCCTTTGCCTAATAAAGCATCTCAGGACAGCTCAAGCTCCATTTAAACTGCTTTTATAGCTCCCCAAATATAATTTTACTAACCTGCTTTTTAAATTACAATTGCCCACTGGCCTGCCTGCTGGTGGGGAAAACCTTCAATCCATTATTCAGCACACACTCATGCAAGCATTACTATTAACAAGGGAGAAGTTAGCTAATGACTGGCAGCTTAAAGAATAATGAAAATGTTAATATTTGAGGCCATCCTCCCTGCTTCTGTCTATCACAAGTGCTGGAATAGTTTAAATTAAATACTTTATGTGACTAAACCACATTTCAGATGATATAATGAGCTACAACTATGGCTGTTAAATGCATCTATCATTTCTAAAGCCAGGCTTAAGTCCACTTGCTCACTGAGGGTTCAATTTTACCCTAAATTACACATGGATAATTCCACCACAGTGAATCATATGATAGGAGGTACATTAGGGGAATATTTCATCCTTGTGAAGTATTTTGCTATAGGTTTTTGAAAAATTAATTCAATTCCAATAATTTTTACAATTTTTGAAAGAGACTCAATCAGCAAAAGCAATATTGTAGAGGAAAAGTGCTGCTGGTTTGATGAGACTCAAGTTACACAGTCAGGTGTAATAGAGTTTTGTAAAAGACTTCTTTTGCAAATGCAAAAAATCTAGTTCACATGACATTGTATCAAAATGGATACACCAGAAACAAGCTATTAAAACTCTCATTTTTGCCCAAAGGGAAAATACCGCTGCAATCACAGAATTTCATGTTAACAGTCTGTAACTAGATCTGCAGAGGTGGAGGAAGTTTTGAGCCTTGCAGTGTATGGGGTGTGGGGTATTAGTGTCCCACAGGCATTCCTGGGTGACCCCATTCCATGATTCCTCTGGATTTTAAAACACAAGATGTAACGCTCCCATTTATTCCTGCCAGTGCTGTTTTTCCAGGGCAAGCTTAGGAGCATAACCAGGCTTCCCCTCCTCCATGCAGAGCTGATCAGAATACCAATAGAGAAAACATATTTCAAATTAAACAATGTCATTAAGTATTCACAAGACACCCAATTACCACTGTACCCAAGTGTGCTTGCTGTCAATGTGTATTAGCCACAGAATTGATAGAAGGCTAGAGCTGACTCAGAAATTGTCACAACTTGTGATCTTTGTCAATTCAGCTGAGTGACAGGCTGAGCCATGTAAATAACTGCATCTCCTGCCATTAAAAAGATCATTTCAGGTCACTTCAAGTAAAACTTGCCTATTTTCTCACAGAAAAAAAAAAAAATTTGAAGCCTTCTCTGACCAGCCAAAGCTTTGTTTAGTCAGTGGGGTTTTATTTTCCAATTTTAAAAAGTGAAACATTTCTAAAAAAATTTTTGAAATAGATTTTCAGATTGAAATGAAACCCTCCCAAAATGTTCTGAAGTAACCATTGTTGGGAATTAACTTGTACCGAGTAAGACTGATGATCTTTGTGACTTTTTAAGGAAATGCTCCAGAGTCTTCTGGGTGAGATAAACGGGCAACCTCCTTCCCCATGGACTGGCTGCTCCTTCCCAACCCTTTTCCACAGATGTCCTGAGCCAACAAATGGTAAAAGCTTTACTGCTCATGGTGCCCTGGAGTCTCAGGAGCTGGAATTGTTTCCCCAGGAAAGCTGAGCTCCTGCTCCTCACTTCCATCGTCAGACTGGCGGCTGTTCTTCGACATCCACTGTAATCTTTGATCAAAGACAGCGTGTGCTCATCTGCCATTTATCACCTGCTAAATCCTCACTCCCATTTGGCTGCCAGCTGGTGTTTGATGGAATTGTACCTGGGTAAGTTTATGGATCACACCTTCATCAGCGTTCCCACAGCTCCTGCATATGTTACTGGTGGCAGAGAGAAGGGAGGATTTCTTCCTTGGCTTCCAGGACAAGGTTAACACCTGACCCAGAAAGGACAGAATCCTGGAAGCCCATGAAGCACTTGGTGGCTGGTTTTGGCTGTTCCTGCAGAGGAGGTCTCCCTCAAATAGGTTGAAGTTCTCCTCTAGCAGGCTCAGTGGGCTGGATCGTGTCAGAGGTGCTTTGATCGATCCCATGTAATTCGGGTGCTTTATTAACCTGGCACTATTTTAAATGGCTCTCCTGGTGCACCTCAGCTTCTTTGCTTTGCATTTTAAGATATCCTGTAGATCACCATCCATAATGTATGAGCTCAGCCTTGACACGGTGACAGCACTGCACAGTCCTGCGGTGGACAGGATGCTCAGGGGAAGTTTTCTGCTCCCTTCCCAAGGGGTGCTTCTCCAGCTCAGGCTGGTTTATGTGTGCTGACACTGAGCACAGCCAGCCACCCAGAAGAAAATGAAATCTCACTCTGAGGAAGGACCTGCTACCAGTTAAGATTGCAATGAGCTGTAACTGTGCCAAGTACCTTCAGCAAGGCCAGTTTTGGGGTTTCATCATTATTCAATACAACAGATTACCTCTCTAAGCCCTGAAGATGATATTGGGGTTACCCAATGTACTTTGTAAATTCCAGTTTTCTCATATAAAGTCACAAAGATCAGAGCAGAGATACCCAGTTGTGCTTGGGAAAATAAGAATGAAAACAGTAACTGGCAAATCAAGAAAGTGGTGCTGAGTGAGTGCAGTCTGAACAACTCAAGGCAACTCCAGCACCATCCAGGCCTTGCAATACATCAGCAAAGGAACCTCACTTCACTTCTGTCATCCCCAGGATATTCTCTTATTCCTCATCTCTAGAGTCAAACTTTTGCAACCACAGAAATGAAATGTTTTTGACTGATTGAAACATTAGACTCTTTAGTTCCTGAACATGTGAATCTGCTGAGATTCCTTCTTCAATAAGGGATTGTACAAGACAAACTTCAGCTATTTTTCTATCTCATTCAGGATGGTTTCCTATTAAAAAATCCCAATCTTCTGCTTTGAATTTGATGACAAACAGAAAATAAACAAGAGACTCCTCCATTGTGGGATATCGCCCCAGCTGTACGGGTTTTTTTAAGTTCTGTTAAAATCAGTTTATCAGCAAATTCAGCTGCTTGCAAAACTCCTCAAATCAAACCCAATTTAAAGCCTTCCAACCAAAGTCATAATTTTTTGGTTCAGTCTCAATTTCCCTTTTCATATTTTTCAAGTAAAAAGCGAGAGATGAAGACTTGACTAAATTTACAGAATTATATCCAACTGACACAAACCAGCATGTGTAGCTGAAGTTTCACAAAAACATTCATTTAGAAACCCTTTTTAGATGATGCTATGCCTTTTTTTTTTTTGACATTTGTAAAATGTTCAAATAGAAATTCTAGCAGTTTCTCTATGAAAACTCTATGACAGAAAATAGTTTATTTTAAAATATGTATCTTTCAAGAAATTTCATGCAGAAGATTTTTTTGCATAGTTTATTGCCATCAGCATTGAAAACCTTGGAAAACAAAGCCAGAAGCCCAAGTTGCATTATATTGAACTTGTCTAAACTGCATTTTAGAGGTTATTTCATTATTCTAGTGCAAACACTTCTGTGCACCCATTTAAATAATTTTAAATTTGGTTTATATTGATTTAGTATGTCAAGCCCTTCTCAGCTTAAGGGAAGTCAATACAGGACAGGTTTAATTCACTTGATAGCTCTCTGAACAAGAGTTTAATACAATCAGTCCAACACTCAAACTTGATTAATCAGTGCAATCCCACAAGTTGCCAAACCACCAGAATTAGAGGAACTGCACTATTTCATCACCTGAAAATATACCAGCAGAGAAAAGAAAGCTGATGAAAGAGATTCCATTTCTGTTCTCTGATATCTACCTGGATTTATTCAGGGAGGCTGAAATCATACAGTGACAGGAAAACGCTGTGTCTGTAATCAGCCCACAATTAACAAGCCTTTGGATGAATTTCTAAAAATAAATGAATGAATGGTGTTTAAAAACTGTGCAAAAGACTGGTAGGAAAGAACCAGAGGAAAGACATGAAAGTCCAAAGTGCTCTCCTACTGAACTGCACACTCTTGCTCAAGGCAAACATTTCCAGCTTTACAAACCAAAATCAGATCATTAAGAAAAGCAGAATGCTGCTCACTAATTTACTTTAATGACACAATGGGTAATAATGGCTGATTCAACACAACTGCTTGCAAGTTGTGGTTGGGCCCTTGGTCCTGCTTTTCTCAAATCAAACAATGCTGCCAAGAGAATGAGGAACAGATGCTAAATACGCACGTCTCACACGCTGCTTCAATTTGTTCATCACCGACTTCCTTCGGGATAAAAGAGATATTGTCAAAATGATAATGATGGTGTAAACATTTTGGCCACTTCAAGCATTTTCTGAATGCCAGATAAATTCAGAATAATTTTTAGCAGTAGGCTTGCCAGAACATCAGCTGAAGCCTTCATTATAGCTATTCATATCCCTATAATAAAGGTTG
Organism: Cyanistes caeruleus; assembly: GCF_971803275.1. Taxonomy (NCBI): domain Eukaryota; kingdom Metazoa; phylum Chordata; class Aves; order Passeriformes; family Paridae; genus Cyanistes; species Cyanistes caeruleus. The sequence goes on from NC_141705.1 coordinate 79,584,923, forward strand.
CATCAGCAATTCCATTATAAATGCTCTTTCAGAGGGTTTGATAATTTGGCTGCAAAAAGTATTTTTGGCTGAAGCGTGTGAGTTGCCTTAGATATAATTTTTCAACGAAGTTTTAAACTGTTCAGCTATTTTCTGCATAAACATGGAAGAAAAACAAAGAGGTTGAAACGGTTCTTTTTCTGGTCCTACATTAAAAAGCACCAGTCTGTTTATTTCAAAGGAGAACCTCTGTTAAAGAAAAGCAAGGAGTCACCCACACTTAGTGCACACTTACACTTAGATCAATGCTAATTGCAAGCACACTGGTTAACTGTGGCATGATCTGGGATAGGTGCTAGGGAAGAAATTCCTTGGAGGAATTGTCACACAAAACTCAAGCTTTTTATTACCCCAGGAAAGGGTAACACTGATCAAGTCACCAGCCTGAGGTCAAGTACTGTTCTTCTAGAAAACAGAGTGCAATGGGACAGTAAATTTATAAATGTGGCTATAAAGGAAAAACCTAATAATTTTTCAGGTTTATTTTAATCACAAAATTAGTAACCTGAGCTGGAAATCAAGACTTGGATGGCACTGATCTTCCCTGGTGTCTGTAAGTATCATCTACTTTTTTAGAGATGGGGCCTACATAGATTCCAGCAAGTGTGTCCCAATGATAAGCTCAGAAGTTGGCCAATGGAAGAAAACTCTCAAGACATCCTTTGTCCTGACAAAAGAAAGCTTCATAGAGTCCTACCCCACATGGGGTTCATTTTATCAGTCTTCTTACTCTGTTTCTCTGATGAAGGAAATCTCCTAAAAATGAGGATGATAACTATTTTGCCTGAGCTAGAACAATTTGGAGGTGCTTCTTTTCCCTCTGCTGGTAACCTGACACACAGAGGTGGCTCAGGGCTATTAATCCCTCTGTGGGCAGGTCTGATACTGAGCTTGCTTGCTAAAAAACCTGCATTTCACTGCACTTGTCTGCCAGCAGTTCAATCTTCCTGGGACAACTGATGTAACTGCATCTCCCAGGCAGGGACACATTTCCCTGTCACAGTGAGCATCTCCAGAGCTCTGGAAGGAGTGGGAGAACCTCTCTACACAGTGATCAGGAAAACACATCATGTCCTAGTGGCAAATGGTACCGACCTCTGTGTGATGTTCTTGAGTTTGGGAATGCAGGTCTCAACAACAGAGGAAACTGCTGGAAAAGGGGGAAAGAGAGCTTTGTGACAGAGAAATAAACCTGGGTCAAAGTCACTTTCACAAAAAACATGTATCAAAATCATTACAATTATTAGAGAATGAACATCTGCTTGAAGGAGACAGAACTGAGGTACAGAAATCAACCTGGAGGTTCTTTTTGAGCAGAGATTGTATCTGTTCATACACTCCATTAGTGCCACAGGGCAGGGTTCCAGCTGCACCTTCTGGCCATACACAGGGAGCATCCACCCTTCCTTACTGTCCCAACAAACTGCTCTCTCCCACTTCAGCACACACTAAGAATTACAGCACGTGTTCCACCTTTCTTTTCTGAGAGGGATTAAATCACTTTCAATTCCCAAAAAACACCAAGGTGCTTGACAGATGGCTTCAAAGCACTATCCTTCATGGTTCATTACCAGGATCTTGTAAACAGGAATAGGCTTTTCTTACCTGCCTGTGAAGATGCTGCTGAATGTTATTTCTGGAAATGCTGCCGATAAATATGACAGTGTTATTTTGTGACACTGAACTTACAGAAACCGTTTTCCTCTTGGCAAATTAGCTATGGTAAGACTATTTTGAACTTAGAACTGGGTGCAAAATTTTAGTACTCTCACTTTTCTAAATGCAAATCTGCCTTTACACAGTGTCAAATGTGTTCCAGATACTTTGTGACACACACTTAAAAAATAAAAAAAAAAGAAGCACAATCCCGTTGGAACCATGCTGGATTTTCTCTCAGCAACTGGCAGCAGAACTTACATTTCCATCCATGACCAGAAGTTCCCAGAACTCACTCCTCAATTCCTCTGCAATAACAACAGCTACAGCAGGCCTTGGAAACAGCACACTTTTTACTAGAGCTTGATACAGCAAGCAGAATGGATGTTGGAATATATTGCTTTTATTTCTGTATTTATAGATATAATGTATATACATTGTTCAATGGGCAATAGTAACAACCATGCAGAAATCCATTTCTCCTTCCAAAAGGGCTTGGCTACCCTGGCAATGCCCCAGCCACCTCCAGGAGTGGCCTGGCAGGAAGGGCAGCCCTTGCCCTGGCACACACCCCACAGTCATCCTCAGACCTGAAGGACAATTTTATCCTGGCCATATGCCCTTCTTACAGAAATTCTCCAGCATTCCAAGCAAAGGTGCTACATTTGTCATGGAAATTCATAATTGCTGCAATAGCCAGCATTATTTACGTTATCTCTCAAGTGAGTTAATCTTAGTATTCTCTCTAAATTGCTGGTACTTCTCATATCTAGTGTATTGATATTTTACTGTTAATGTCTGAGGGAATTAAAGACATCTTCAGGATGAATGCTTGTTGTTTTAGCAGCTGGCAGACATGGAACAGCTGGGGATTAGGCACTCAAACACAGGGAACAGCTTGCAATCTGTGTGTTTGATTAGGTAAATGTCTAAGGTGACAGCAATAAAAGAGTTAACAATGTCTTCTTTGAGAAAAAGATACTTTTAGCTGCTATTAATTCAGTTTAGTAAATATAAATGGAGAGGAGGATGACAATATCTGATCAAAGGGGTTTATTTGGAGCAAGAAACTGGTAAACAGGGTAAAGGGATAAAAAAGAGGAATATCCTCTCTCCCTAACAAATCAGAGGTTCTATCCTAAGCAGAACAAAACTCAACTGAATTAAAAGGACTCATCCTGAAAAATCATTACAATTATGTACATTTTTTTAACTTCTGCATTTGAGCACAGCCATGTACATTTAAACTTAAACTCCTGTTCCAAGTTGGAACACTTGGTCTCCTCTTCCTGCACCCTTGGTCCAGGAACAGCTATCCACAGATGCAAAGTGTTTACTTCAAGTAATTAAGCAATTGTGCTTTTATTGAAGTTTCTCTTTCCCCTTTCATGGCTAGTAACACACAAAGGAAGTTCACAATTCATTTTGTTTACTAAATGTGGCTGTACAACTCCAGACAGCCCCAGGCAGCTTCAGAGGCTTCATGTTCAGTTTAAGCTAAAACTTTAGCTCCTCCACCGAGTTTTGAATCCCTAGGTTCTGAGTAAGCACCACCATAATCTACAGACAGCCCAGCTCAATCCCACAGGAAAAGCCTACAGAGCATCACTAAGGGTGGCAGGAGCCAGCCCTGTGGGACTGTGCCAGTATCAGACAAATCACTCATGTTCCAGAGAAAAAGCTCAAGGGCTGTGACTTGCTGGGTTCTTGGTGCAAAGAACCTGCCATACAGCATACAGGCCACTGGAAATGTAGTTATCTGCTTTTGCTTTTTTATACTAAGATGTGGTGACACAGTGTTACATAAAACTTCTTGCATTTCTGGGTTGGGATCTCAACAGCAAACATTGCTCTGGATTGCTGGGATAGACACCAGGAGGGATTATTCCCAGTGCTTTGTATGAGGTACAGGCTGGACCCAGAGCCTACAGAGAATCTCTACACAGGCTGTAACAGCCCTGCTCAATTCTGACTATAACACAGTGACTATATAAACTCTCTCTTCCTATACCTTGTACTCCAGAAAAATTCTTGTGTTATGTCTAAGTCCCTATACTAATGCTTTTGGAGCTGCAGCTCCAAAACCCACCAGCCAGTAACACAAGAGCAGTGCTAGGAAAAGCACAGCTGAGTTGTGGGAGTCTCCTCGAGCACCAACTCCTCCAAGCATCCCAGTAACTGTGGAAACTAAAATCATGCATGAATAAAGACCAAATCTCCCCTGCTACAAACACCTCCCCTTTGCAGCACAGCGCTGGTAGAAAATTTCACTGTTGCTGTTCGGGCTTTTGTCTCAGACTCTCTGGTACCTTTCTTGTGACCAGCAGAAGGAACTGGGCCTTGGGTTTGTTTTTTTCTTTATTTGAATGGAGGGCAGCAGAACATATAGAGATGAAAATTAAATTGGGAGTTTGCCAAGAGTTAAGCATTTTTCATTTTCTTCCTTCCCCTTTTGGGCTATAAAGCAGAGCAGTAGGGACAGGGCTGCCAGACTCATTTTTACACGTGATCTATGGTGTAAGTGAACACCTGTCTGCACAAGTGGAAAGCCAGTTTATTATTCTGTCACATCACCTAACCGCCGATGTGATGTCAATGAAAGCATCACAAAATCATTCTACCAAAATTGTGAATGTTTTTGTAAAAGCAGTACTGGCTGTATTCCATGTGTGGAATACTGATGCTTAGAAGACAAAATAAGAACAGGAAACATACAGCTGCTTTTAGAGAAAAGCTCCATTTTTTAAGGAACTGCTTCTTAAAGGAACAAAAAGCTTTTCAGGTGGTTTTAGAAGGATCACTTTCCCCCTCCAACCCTTCTATCTACCAGATAAATCCTCTTGGCTCTTTCCCACTGCCCTGCCCAGAGACAGGATAATAGGGATTGCACTCAATCACTCACTGCAGGGACTCCCTCATCCCTTTTCCTTCTGAGGGATTGGAAGGATGGTCAGTGGATCTGCTGCTAATTTAGAAAGATTAACCACTCCTTAAAAGAAGCAGGTGCTAAATCCCACATAAAGCAGCAGCTTACCCACTCTCCAGTATGAGCTTTTTCTGCTCCTGCTCTTCTGGCCCTTGTGCTGAACACAGCAAGGCCTGTACTGAAAGAAATAACAGCTTCTCTGCAGAATTCTGACAAAATTAGGCCAGATACAGCAACAAAAATATTGGAAGCTACCCACTGGGTATATTTCTCATTAGCTTTGTGTTAAAGCAATACTGCGGAGAGGAAAATTTATTACAATTTGTATATAATTTAAACCAAAACCAATTTCAAATTCGAGCTGCAATGACAGAGTGACTGCCACAGGAACTTTTCTAACAAATCTCGTCATCAGAATTAAAAAAAAAACAACTTTCAAACAGTAACAAATGCAAACAAAAAGTGCAAATAACATCAGATATTAGTACTGAGGCACTAAACTGAGTATCACACACAAGCAGCAGCATTCATGTGTGTCACTTCTTAAGTCCACTTTTGAAACACTGGGTGCTGAAGACCACAGCCTCAAAAGCCATTGATCCTATTTGTTTCCCCAAGTTCTAAATTCCCTGCACTCAAGCTCTGAGTTAATTTCTAATGCATTTGTCCTGTCTTGATGCTGTTTATGCAAATGTGAATTACAGCTTCTTCAATGCTTAGAACCTCTAGCTTAATTCTGCTCATCTCTCACAAAGCACATCTGAACAGGTAAACAAGGGATAAAAATTTCCTCAAGAACGCTACCTATTCTGTCCCAGCCCAATAAAATCCTCCTCGAAGGCTTCTGAGCAGGACCTGCAGAGCAGAGCACGGCATATGTTCCTGTGAGAAGGGGGAAGTGACAGATGTTGAGGGCATTTCAGAACAACACAATTGGGTCCATAGATAGATACAACTGTATCTGATTAGGCAGACAGCTCCATTCATCTCTCTGCACACCAGCCAGGAGGTCTCTAATTGTTTTGCAGATCACTTAGCAATTAATGATGCTGTTGCCCTTGGACAGATCATGCTACAGATCAATATTTTCTGTCCAAGTCAAAGCAATGAGGAGATATAAAGATACCAAAGTCACTCTATCAATAGAGCCTACAGCAAAGATTTGAGGGAGGAACTTCTGGGGTAAGAATTTATTTTTGTTGCAAACACGAATTCTCTCTTGCAAGTTCTCATGTCAAATAACCACAACCCTTTACAAACTCCATTTCACAAAATTAAGCCTCCAAAAATTTTACACCAAGTCAGATGAGAAGTGGGAAAAAGCTGAAGAGTGAACAGGAGTCTTAAAACTGGGGTGGAATGATCCTACCAGGATGAAAAGCAGAAGGGTAAGAGAGCCAGGGTGAAATGTCTCCCAGCACATGTGTACTGTGGATATTGCTGCTGTCTAACAGCTCTAAGAGACAATCCCCACGCCCTAAGCATTAAAATTCTTCATCAGAGATACTGACTTACCTCTACCAAACGAAGCACAAAGCACTCTGGAACTAAAGGGACCAGCTTGGTTGCCCACAGTAAGCTCATGAGAGCCAGGGCTGATCTTGTTTCCCTCATTCTCAGGTGAAATCTCAGGTTTAGAGCACTGAGTAATGACATCTGGGTATCATCCAAGCCAATGGAAAACTTGGAGCCGATGACACCACAGTGGGGCTCATTTTTGTGCCCATTATTTCCCCAATAAACAAAATGGCCTCCAGTTTCCTGACTGGAACACATTTGAAAACCAAAACAAATTCAATTTTAATCCAATAAAAAAAAACAACTAAACTTACACAATTTGTTATAAAAAGGGTAGTTTTTTACAGCTCACATGACTCAAAATGGTTCTTGTATCTAAAACATCAAGTGAGGACTTGCTTGTATTTCTATTACAACTTTAAATTATAGCTTTTGAGTGCCTCAGGATAATTTTAATTGAGAAAGAACCATAGTTTGAAAATCAATTATTTTCAGTAATCATCTGTTTCAGGTCTTCACTAATGACCCACACAGCTATCTGTGTAAAACAAATCTTACCAGCCTGGTATCAACAACTTGGGAGCATCTCAATAATAAACAACCCAGTGTCTCCTGCACTCGGTACTATGTGTGTAACCACAAATTCTCCAGTGGCAGGAGTCTATTAAATCCATTAGGATTTAATAGAATGGTGGGAAGTCTATATAATCCATGAGGATTACACCCACAATGTGGCCACAAGAACCTGCCTGGGGGGACAAGTGTGGTCTGCTCTTGACTTCAGCCACGGTGTCTGGTCTGTGACAGCGGTTTGGACCGAACAAGGTGCTGCAAGCCAAGAGTGGGGAGCCAGAGGAAGAGCTCCAGGTCCTCCCACCACCCTTCCCACTGCTTAAGCTCACAAAAGCAATTCCTCAAAGCAAAGGCTGGAGGAGAAGTCAGCTGCAGAACCCTGTTTGTCTGGCCAAAGAATTTGCCTGGTATGGACACCAAAATGAAGCCGATTTGCTGTTTCTGAGATTTTACTGCTGCGTGGTTTTATTATTTAGAATGGCTTGTTTTCATTTAAACTCAGCCTTGTTCCAATGTTTAAGTAACCTCTCCATTAGAAAGTTTTCCCAATATACAAGATAAATGTAATTGTATTTTAAGTGTATTTTTTTTCATATCTGTAGATGTACATTATAATTTCTCTCTTGCCATGCTGAAAGCACCTTTCATGTACCATCCCTTTATCTTCTCTCTGTGAAGTGGCTCCAGAAGCCTTTCCCCCAGAGGGCTGATTTTGGAGCTCTCTCTTCTTTCTGCTCTCCTATGGCTTCCCTTCCTTCTGCACAGACTTTGCCTTGCAGTGCAGCATCCTGACTCTGCCCAGGGACTCTGGATGAGATCCTGCCCATGCTGAGCAGAGCAAAGTGTCCATTATTTCCAATAATGCACACCTGTCCTGGAGGGCACTGCCTACCAGGTAATTCTCCCTGCAACAACTGCTTTCTTGGTAACAGCCTGCTCCAACTCCCACATCCTTACTCTAACAAAGGGATTCCTGGAAATTCAGCTCCATAATTTCAGAGCAAACTTCATACCTCCTGTGGGTAAAATCTGAAACGGATGATTCGGAATGAAAAATCTTCATTTTATCGTTTTGATTGCTTCACTTCTATTTTTGTTTGCTCCTGTAATTTGCAAATTAAAATAACTTTATTTTAAACTTGCCATTATTTCCATGCTACAATTGCTGATACAAGTTTGCACTAAAACTACAAACAATTTTATACTTCTAAGGTATTTTATGCATTATGGGAAAATAATATATTACATTATAAGATTATATACAGACATTTGTGTACTTGCAGAAAAAGGCAGCTAGCTGTGCTTGCCCATGTTTATCCTTCAGAACCCTGTACATATAGAATTACGCAAATGAATTTAAAGTTTTCTATATACTAAATTATAGCTCTATTTCTTCCATTGTCACTTTCTCTCAAGCACATTAAAGAACAAGAGAATGCAGAAATACAAATTATGTACAGGAAAGGGTGTAAAGTCAGCATAATTTTTTTCTGCTGTTCACACTTTTTTCATGTACACTTCCTACTCTACAACTTCTTTTGGTAAGAATTATTTGGAAGCAGTTAAATAGGTAGGCAAAATGGATTCTGTGTAAGTAAGCAAAACATGAAATGAGGTTTTAACTCAAATCTCTCCTTAAACATGACCGAGACACATTCCTAGCAATATTGATTTGGTCCTGACTTTTTCCAGAGTTTTCTCCTGGAGGACACTGACACATGACATCAGTGAAAATCCTAAGCTGGAACACACACAGCTGTGTTTAGCTTGAAGGGCATGCAGCAGTGATGTGCAGAGTGCAGGTCACACCTTCCCAGCAACATCTCTATGAGAAGGAAACTGCTCGAGCCACTCTTCATCCCTGCTGGACACACACCACCTTTGCCAGGCACTCTGCCAAATCAAATACCCAAGGCTGCTGTGGAAGACCAGCATCTTGCCAAGCACATGGCGAACCAGGAGGTTCCAGCTCCTGAGAACTCTGTTTATTAGAGGTTTGACCAAATCACTAGAGAGCTGGGAGCTCAACACGATGTTCAGGCAAAACATTCTGGGTAGGAACGATGCCCACGTGCCAAGACTGGGAACAGCACCCATCCTCCTCCTCCGTGCTAAGGAAAGATTAGGAGTGGGAAATATGTACTGGAACACAGCAGCAAAATTGACAACAGCAAGAAAGCACAGGTCTAATCCAAATGTTGGAATGAATCCAAGAAAAATCCGCAAAGGAAACTTGCAGTAACTCTTAGAACACTCATCAATATGTCTTAAGCGTTTGATCAAAAGCAACAGTCATTACTATTTCTCATTTGGAGAAAAAATTGAGAGATCTTGCAAGCAGAAAAAATTGAAAACCTCACTGGGTTCCTCATCAGGTTGAGGAACTCAGGAAGCTTACTTCCTAGCAGAGGTTTTAGGCAGGAAGACGATAATGTATCTGTTTTCTATTAATAATCAATGTTTCATTGGTTTACCTGCTGCCTGTATGGGGCATGCAGGGTCAACAGCTCTTCAAAGAGAGCATTTAACTTTGACTCATAAGGTAAGACAGATTCTTGCATTTTTGGGTCCCCTGTGTACAACATCCAGGTTGCTGATGAATAAAAAATCCCTTTCCAATGAATATATGAGACTAATTCTCAAGCTGACAAGGATTTATATTACATAAATAAAACCCATCAAAACTGGGTTGGCAAACTCTCTGGCAGTTTCAGATGAAAGCCAAGAATTAATTGGACACAGAGACAAACAATTTTTCCATTCCGAAGATGAATTCCACAAGCCAAGGTTGAGTTACATTTAACATTGGCTAGAGGATTTTCATTTCTGGGAGTGGTTGCCTGGGACTTATAATAAAGACTAGAGAGAATATAATATCTTAGGGTTCTGTTTTACTGAGATTTTTACACCATGTCCATCACCATGGTAGCTGGTTGATACAGGTGAGCCATGGGGTTCTTCCAATTCAGATGGCTCATTATTCATAACAATGACTCCCAGATTATGTAAACACACAGAGAAGGAATTCTTGCCCCCTTCTCACAGCAAAACAACTTGTCCAGAGTTTGGCCCAGCCACAGAAAAACTGTTAAATCATGTCTTTGTTTTACTATCTGGCACTTCTGTGGAGGAGAGATCTGCCTAAACACGACTAACCACTCGTCAGGCCTTTTTCAAGGAAGAGAATCGGTGCTTTATTTAAAGGGTAAGTTCACCTCTGGTTTAAAACATTGTCCTTCCAGGTAATTAAGAGCTAAGTTGCACTGAGATAGCCATTAATTTATTTCAGAACCATTCAGCTATTTGAGAACAACAAGGGAGTGCATTCCACAGCCAAGGAACGCTGAAAGAACAATCTCTACAAACAGCAGGTTCTCTTTTCAACTCTGGCTGAATTTTGCAAACCCTCTTTGCCTTTGAAGACAGACCCAGCAGAAGAAGGCGTTCAGCAGGCACACAAGCAAGGAGAGGATGAGCTAAGACGCATTTCACATTGCTAAGTGATGAAATCTCCAGAAATTCAGCATGGAAACACACAAGTGTGGCTTTACCAACCTTTTGAAGGAGACAAGAGGCCACAGGAGAGGACTTTGGGTTTTGTCTGCTTTCACAGAAGCCTTGACAAGAGGAGCTTAAGTAGAAGCAGGGCAGCTGCAAGGGATGTGCTTTATGTTGAATCACTGAGGCCCACTGGAATGGACTGCAGCCTCCAGAAGATCTCAAGAGATCTGCAATATGGCTGTATTTATAGAATGCTTTTCTCATTGCCCCAAAACCCCAAAAATCCCAAATTAGTGCAAATTACTAAGTGCAGACAGGAGAAAATGAAAAGGGAGTTCTGAAGAGCCCCCTTTTCATCAAGCTTCCCAGCATCACAGCAAGAGAGAGGTGTGTGCTGTCCCTCTGCCCCTTCCACCTGCAATCTGCATTTTAAAACCTGCTACAGAAGGGGCACATAAGACAGGCACAGAATGCACATGAATGAAAAATGAGAAATAAAGCAGAAACAGACAAGTAACATTTTAACTTAACTCGTGAAATTATGGGAATCATTCATATGAAAAAACATCCCCTTCATTATTTCACAGGAGTGAACCTATTGGAAAATCCACAGAGCATGCTAAAATCTAAAATCTACAGGGTCAAGGCTATCATGAGGGCAAAAATTTTAGTAAAATATATAAATACAGAATTACTCAGTGCTGTGTATTCCTCAAATTGTCCTTGACAATATGACATTACTTTATATGGTGTGTTCAATTCTCAAAGCTGTGCATCTTTTCTCCAATGCCACTGACTCCCTTTGCCTCCAGAATCACAGACATCATGTCCAAATCACCCTAATTGCCACCACTTACTTCCCTAATAGGCCATTACTGTAATGCCATGCACAAATTCAGCATTTGCACAATTGTTGTGCTGGAACCACTGCTCTTTTCCCAAAATTCAGTGCTCTGGTTTTGCTCACCTGTCTCTTGCATCCACCTGTTCTCTTTTCAGCAAGTGCTGCCTTTCAATAAATGAAAAGCAGTAATTTTGTTCTTATCTCCCTGCATTTACTATGAGCCTGAAAGTATTGACCTGATACAGAAGCTTCAATTGCCTCTTGAAGGACAGAGAAAATTCTCAAATTGACTGGAAATGGGAAAGCATCCAATACTCTTCAGAACAGAGCAGCATCTTGTGTCCATGCTGGGCAGCAGGTAGGTATTTATAAGCCCATTCTGCTGAAAGAAGATGAGGGCAACAGCCATGTTTAATACATTATGTGGGAGGTCAAGACTCAGGTGTGTTCCTGCTTTTCTGATACTAAAGCCTATGATTAACTTCAGACACTGGAGCAAGGAAATAACTTGTTACAAACTGAACATGGATTTTTCCCTATCAAAAGACAGGAGGACAGGAGATGCAAAACCAGGAATGAAATAACTAAATGGCTTTATAGAATTCCCCTACAAAAAAAAACCAAAACCCAAAGCACCAAAAATTAAAATGCATGCAGCCAAACAGAAAACAGGATACAACTTTAAATAAATCTATCTGTTCTTAATATATCCATCTACAGAGGCAGCAGTTTTTATGAGCTGATTAGGAGTCTGCAGGCAAAACTGCTCACATTGCACAGGTTAACAGGGACTACCAAGAAGAGCTCCAGGTCTGTACCTTTACATCAACTAATAATTCAAACAATCCACCTACTTTATTAAAGCTGACTCACTGGTGAGGCTGCAGCTTCTGCTAATGAGGAGAGAAGGCAAAACAGTGAAAATTATCCAGAGAGAAATGAAAATCATAGGCAAGGGGGAAGGAGGGGGAAAGGAAAGCAAAATGCTGGTTAAGTGTATAAGGCAAAAATCTACCATGAAGTGAAATGAAGCTCCTGTCTGGCAGAAAAGCAATTTAGCTTTATGAACAGCTGCCTCACAGAGAGTCAGGTCTACCAGCAATTAAAATGAAACAAGTTGATTTTAATATGCCTTAGTACCTGTGATTGATCTCACAGAGCTGCTGTTGACTGTACACCAAGAAACAATTTAGGATCCAGGTTAAAGCAAAGTTTATAATCCTCCTTTAATGGATTTTAGTACCTGAGGCAGTACAGTGTTCCAAAAATTATTAAAATGTAGCCTGTCTCTGTGTAATCAATAAGCTTCCCAGTGTAAGGCTGGTGCAGTTCCAGGCACTCCTCAGCATGCCTGGCCATGCTGTGTCTGTAGAATTCCAAATAAGTCATCTATCATTATTTCTATACACAGGACTCATTAAACACCTCATCCTTCAGCTTATTAGCACTCAAGTCTGCCAGACAACCAAAACAAAAGGTCACCTTTTATCAAATGCAGACTTTGTCCAAAACATACCCCAAAACCCTGGCAAATTTATGTAAAAATACAGCAGGGATTGATAAAAGAATGATGCAAACATTCAAGATGGGAACTGCAAAGTACCGATAAATGGAAATTGAGAGAATTCACTGTGGTTTACCAGGAAAAGTCTAAAATGTCAGGGGGGAAAAACAAGTCACACATCAGATGGGAGGAGGAAAGCCCACCTCTCAGACCAGCCCAACTCTTACGCTCCTGAAAGCTCATTTGTTATTTTTAAAATCTGCTTTTTTCTTTGTGTCAAAAATCGAGACAGTGATTTGGAATCAGATTTGGAGCTTTCTGTAGGGGAAGAAGCACCAAGTGAACGCTTAAATATTAACTAGCCTATTACATGGATAAAGGGCAAATGAAAGCACATGATTGACATCAGATTAAAGGCAAACTTGAAACAGGAATTTTGAACAAATCTGATTCAGTGATGTCACTGCCTTTACTTCTACACAATGAAAATTCACGTGAAGCGAGATCACGTTCTCTGTATCACTTACTTTGTTCTACCACTACAAGTCCCCTGTCTTTTTGGGTTTAATGGAGAAATCAAAACAAACCCTTCATGTGTGACAAGGAAAAATACCTTTTCATGGATAAAAGCTTGTTTTGCTTTCCCATCAATCTAAATATCCCTTCCATATCATTTATATCTCAAAATAAACAGCACCTGTGTCTCCTTCCTATTTGTTCTGCTTTGAAAGTGGCAAGATTTTTCTTTACATAAAGCCAAGTTTCTGGTATGAAGATGGAAGTATCTTTCAAATCAAGCAATTCAGAAATGAATTATCTCCTTGTGCACCTTTTGGCACTGCAAACACTCTGATGCTCTTGGGTTTCATCTGATTCTTTGCTTCGTCCTGTATTTGGCACAGGTCAAGTTATTATTCTAATCAAAATATTGAAAACCACAATTTTTGTTTTTCATAGCTGCAGACTTTGCTTTATCAGCCTTAGCTCTCTGTTCTTTTATCAGTGTTCATCACATATTATTGTTTGGATTCATGGGCAAAAAGCTGTGGTTTCCTGCAATAATTTCAGTGGTGAAAGGGATCCTGCTGAGAAACACCACAAGGAGATGCTTTCAAGACCTTGCATCTCCAGCCTATGGGAGATATGGTTTGGTATTTCTCTAGAATTACTGTAAATTATATACAATCATGCACAAAAAACAATAAGGCAGAACATGCAGAAAAATAAAAGATTTAAATATGAAGAAGTGGCTGGCCTAGCACAGCAGGGGTTCTCAAGCTCACTCAACTAACAGCAAATGAGGGGCAGAAGGAAAAACTCAAGTTCACAGTGAAGTGAAAATAGGTCATTTTCCTTCAATCACCTATTTATTCTCTATTCCCATACTCAAGAGTTCTGGCTGCCATTATCACACAGGGTTTAAGGAGTAACTGAAATTTCAACAACCCCTGAATGACAACCCCTTGTGAGAGCAAAGAGTAATTTCTGACCTCACCCAAAATCGCCGTGTTCTGTGGGCCAGCTCCATCTCAGCTCATGCAAGGGTAACAGGTGTGTCAGAGGCCACAGAATTGCTGTGCCAGGGCTCTTCAGAGGACAATAAATCTTTAGAGATGATGATTTATGCTTTCCTCAAATGCTGTCCTGGATATGTAACTTCCCTTAAAGCCATGGGAGAAACCCTCTCCTCTCACTACATCCAAAATGTATCCTCTGACATAATCCAAGTTTTTCCAGGAGTCCCTCATACATCTCATTTTGCTTTTTTTCCTCTGTCCTCATCTCTTAAAACTCCATGTACCTCTTTCTCCCTACTTCTTCTAATTGTGTTAATTATACACAAAGAAAAGACATTACAGTGTTCTGCTCACACAAAATCATTGTTATATTCAAAATTTCAAGGTAATCACATTTGACAATTACATTTCCTTTAGAGTAATCATGGAAATTGAGTCATGGATTTAGGTTTTAATAGTTCTTTACTCCTCATTAGAGCTTTCTCCTGATGAAATATTGCTACAAACATCCTAAAAAAGAAACTTGTTGGGGGTCTTTTGGTTATATTACTCCTCTGGAAGAAGAGGGAATATTACATAACATTTAGGTGAACACTGGCCAACCAGAGATGAAAAATATACAAATGAAGAAGGCACAGGACACCATTTTTGGCCTGAACCTATACATTCCTTCATTATGTTCAGTAGGAGCAGAAGCCTAATGGAAGGGAAAAGGATCTATACAGACAAATTGCAGGGTTGTTTCCTTTAATAAAATATATCTTTTCAAGTAATTAGCCCTAGATGTAGGAAATATTAATTGGTACTTATGTACCAAAACAACCAGTGATAACAGCTTGTGTTTCACCAGCACCTTCCAATTAGAATTGGTTAACTAAATCGTTAATTAAAATAATTAGTAATGATTCATATAACCTAAGGGACGTGAATATCTTTTTTATTTACCTTTACATCTACAAGATTTCTTGCTAATGTACTTACCTACATAAAACTTTAATTTTTTTTTCAGAAATAAGCAATTCCCATGTGCAAAAATGACCTCATTTATACACTGTCACCAATAAAAAAAGCACTAAACTGAAAAAAAATGAGAACTTTTGGATTTCTGTCACTCAAATCCACTTTCCTAAGATACTTCTTTAGCACGCAGGCCTTGCTATTTGTAAGACCATTAAAAATACAAACTGGCCACTAGCCACTTGAATAATCAATTTAAATGGGTTTTCTGCTATGATAAATGCTAATGTTTTGGCAGCAATTCCCCAAACAGATAATATAGAATTCTGTGAGGAATTAAGACAAAAATTAAATAAAAAATATGCTTCAGCTAATTAAGAATTTAATTATTCTCATTTTACTTGGAAAATAACGGGTAATAAATAACACTAAGTTCTTATATGAAAGATATGAAGGGCATATCTTCCTATTCAATTACATTTCAGATTAAAAGAAGCTATTTTATATGCCAAGACTAAATCTACTGAACAATTTAATCAGCTAATTTACAAAGTCATTAAATGTAATAAAAACAGTGACTTGTACTGTCCTGAAATCACAACAGCCAACACCTTTAAACTCCAGGTCTATTTCTGGTCTAAGAGAAAATTATAGAAATTACTGAACCAACAAGGAAGATAAACAAGGGCACTACAATGTATTTGTCCAGCACTAACCAGACATTTTTAATGTGCATCAGTAATGACTGATTTCTTTACTTAAAGCAGTTAAATCTCTTTTTTTTTCAGTTTGTTCCAGTACTTCCTCTGTGCCCTTTTCCCAGGGCAAGGGCAGAGCTCTGGCCTGGAGACAGCCAGGTCACTCATGACAGAGAAGAGTTCCTGGCATCACAAAGCACATGTTTTCCCAGAGGTACCAGGCTGGTCAAGGGCAGTGTGATTCCAGACAAATTCTCTTGTCATTCCATTCCTTTTGCTGAGGCCAGCCAAGGGGCCACGGAGGCAACGCTGAATCACACACAGCTTAGCGTGGCTTTTCAGCATTTAAAATAAATGAGATCATTTGAGTCTTTTCTGAATGAGCAGAGTCCAAGGAAAGTTTTGTGCATCCTAATTTGCATAATTAACAGTGTAAAAAACCCTCAGCCATTCACCCTCTGAGCCCTGACAACCCAGTAAGTTGGCAGGCAATAAGAGGCCCTGCTGGAGAGGAGGGTTAGATTTTTCTGGGAAGGTTTCTGAGCAGGCTGGGGCTCAGGGACACAACCTGAGCTAGAACCTAAGGCTCAAGACTGGAAACAATTTTGAAGCAACCGGTGCTTGCACAGTTGCTGGAAGCCAAAGAACGATGGCACTGGAAAAGCACCCTGGATTTCTGCTGACCCTTGGTAACACCAATTCATTAGTACTTCCAGTAAGTTCTGGATGAATTCTTTCATCATGATGAGCAGCAAAAGCAAACAAGGGCTGGCATCTGAGCTCACTTCCAAGAGCAGGAAGCAGGCAAAGCTTCCAGCCCAACCACCTCTGCTTGTCAGCCCTCAGAGCAGCAGAGCAGCCTGAACCGTGACACTGGGCTTTAGCAGACACTGAACAAGCCTGCAACACGATGAAGAAAAGACTCTTGAGACTGGGACCCTTCAATCATCAGATCAAACTCTTACTCAAATCCTGAAGGCTCATTTCAGCAGACAACACTTTACACCTACAACCTTTATAAATTTTACAAACTTTATAAATAGGCCGAGACTACTGGAATTCAGGAGCTTCATTTCTCCGATTATCTGCTGTGGAGCCTAAGAAAAATATTTTGTGGTGTGAACAGTAGTGGCCTTTCTACCAAGGAAACAAAGCCAAACTGGGAGGAAGTGAGGTTTCATCAAAAAAAGATAATGCCTGCTTCACATGTTTACAAGATGAATGTGAGTGAATGCACTTAGAAGTCTGACTATGCACAGCTTCAAATCACGGCTGTGTGCACACACAGCACAGAGGCCAGCATCCTTTTGTAGACAGCAAGACTGTTTTCTAGAGCTGAGAGATAAAAGCATTATCAAATCCTTTTTACACAGAATAACTGTCACTAACATAATGGTTACAACAGCTAGAAAGAGTATCAGTGAATTGAAAGAGACAGCACTGCCTCTTTGGATACTTTCATTACCGGAAGAAATACAGCCTGCAATGCCTTGCTGCAACCCCTGAATTCTTTCTCCACCAAGCATGTATCGATTTTTTGGAAGGCTGATTATCAGTAGGTGAAAAAACCCCACGCAGTAGATGACTTACCTTCTCAAGGATGCATAAGTCATGCAAAAGGATGATATTGATTATTCTGGAGCATCACCTGCAGTTGTTAGATTTACGACAGGGGTATCAGAGAATTACAGTATTATTTTAAAGAAATGCATTAAACAAATATTTGTACTGCTTGTACTACATGCCCAGCCTTTAAGTGTCACACATTCCAAGTTCAGCTGACCTTTCCATTTCCTTTCTCAGTCCCTAAATAGAGAGCAGACCGTGTACCTTGCATGCTGTCCAGTTATTAGCTCACAAATATACTTTTAACTCCACTACATGAGTTCTTTTACACAGTAAGACCCACGCTTACAGCTGAACTGCCTCTAGAAAATTGAGGCTGAGCACTCAAGCAGCAAGAGGCACAAGTCTGGTGTAACACTTCGTGCCAGCAGGAGCTGCTTAGACATTTCTTTAGGTGAAGGAAGCTTTCCTTTTGAACAAAAGAACTCACCAACTGGATGGCAAAGCCAGACATGAGTTCTGCGGAGTCTGCAGTGAGAGAGTCATTGTATCACGGTTACAGCGTGACATCCAGTTGTTCTGGAATTTTACAGAATTTCAAGTTTATATGAGGTGAAATTCTCCTCATTTCCCCTGGGTTGTTTTGGTTGCTTCGTTGTTTCTGTTTGCTTGGTTTTTGTTTCTTTTGCTTTTCGAATTTGATGCTGATTAATGTAATAATAACTGATTCAGGTAATGGTTTTAAACAATTGTTAGGAAATACTCCAGAGATTGCAGTTCTCAGTTTCAATTTCCACCATCTAAGAGGCTTTATTTAGAGAATGAAATGAGCTTTAATCAAACTGATAGAAGCTCCGTGAATTTCAAATTTTATCGTACAGCATTATGTAGCAGGAACAAAATTACTTTCTGTTGACTATTTCATTAGCTCTCATTATGCAGTTCTATCATACATAACTGGAAAAATCTTATTTAATCCTTACTAAATACGACAAAGACCTCGAGTGAACCACTTTTAGTTAAGATCTTCTTATCAGAAGTCTTCATGTTAAAGGCATAGAGAGCCTTGATTCTAAAGAAACTGTCTGTACAAGAACACTTACATAATAAATGAGATTATTTCTACCCCAGAACTCAACATCACCAGACATCTTTTCGGAAACTAAATTCTCAGATGTCTAACAAAATATAAAAGCAGCTGTGCCTTGAAAGTGGCTCTGACTGAATGTTACAGAACTAAACCATCCTGCTTTCAAGCGACACATTCACTTCTACACCAGTTACACATCTCTGACAAAGCACTGAGCTGGCTTTAGCCTGTGAGTAAAGCTGGAATTTGGTTTTTCCAGCCGGAGCCAGCCGAAGTGGCTCAGCAGAGCGCAACAACCCCGGAGTGGGCCTGAGGACTGGGAACAGAAATTCTCCTTTCAGGGGCAGGGAACAATGCCATTGGCTCAGCCACGGCACATCGCTTTAGCCAAGGATAAAACATCCCAAGACAGCTTTGTCTGAGCTCTCTGGAGTCACGTGCATTTACACTGGGGACCTACCTTCAGAAATTCATACTTCTAACAACATGCAACTCAAGGGCATCTGATACTGTGACAGGAAGAGATGTCTCTCATTCCTCAAAGTAGTCACGGGCCTTTGCTCAACAGCTTCTGTCAACATCTACTTGTCCTATTCAATAACCAAACCATTCTGAAAGGCTGGTGGAAAACTTCCCCAAGGAAGTACCTCCATTCCCCTCCCTCCTCTGCTATTCTGCCTTGCTTTCTTTTGTTTCTGAACGCTATGCTACATGATCCCATCCTGCTCCTTATATCCAACCTCCTTCACCTAGAACCCATTCTGGAGCTTGGCAGATCCCTCCACTGACTTGTTTCCATTGCCTAAGTCTGCAGGAAAAAAACTCCCAGGAAAATTCTTGACACACACATTGTTTTACCCTCCTACCAGCTCAGTGAGTTGTACAGGCTCCCAGAGGGGTGTGCTCAAAGGCAAAACCCGTGCAATGAAGTGCCCAGTGGGCAGTAAATGAGGAAGGAGTGTGTATGTGGAGACAGCAAAGGAAGTGCTGGGAATGCTCCCTTTGGCAAAAAGAGGTATAAATGGGCTCAGAAACACAGTCAATCCGTACTTTGAGGCCAGCACATATTTGGAAGGCTGTTTGGACCAGTCTACAGCAGAGCCAGACATTAATCATTTGGCCTTGGCTGCGAAGTTTTGTATTCAAACCATAGAAAGGCATTTCTGCCTAAGAATTCCATGTGCCATACCACCTCTTTACCATGTAACTAGAAGACAGGGACACCTAAATCCATCCTGGATGAGGAAAAGGGAATGATAAATGCTTTTTGTACTTTCAACACAGGGCTCTCTTCCAGTAAAAGGCACCAAACAGCATTCACTGGTCTTAAGGCCAGTGTAATGACAGCAGTAAATATTACAAAGAAGATAAAAATCAAAGCACATCTTTTCATGGTTTCAAAATAGCATGTTCCAAAATGACTCCTCAAGGATGCACGGAAGCAGCAGATCATGTAGTGTTAAAAATGAGAAAGCAGAGAGAACTCTGCCTCTCCCATTTCCTGAGCAGCTTCAAGCAGGTAGGCTCTCTGCAAGGCTTTTCACAACACTCAATGGCTACAAGAGCAATATGACTTTGCTGCCCCTTCTGTTCTGCTCTCCTGCGTGGCTGCCTCAGCTGCACGTTTGGCTCCCTGCATTTCCAGCACCTCCTACACAGAGACAAGCCGATTGAACGGCTCCCTGCAGCTCTGACCTGCTATCCTGCCCTGGAATGAGCAACAGGATATGACATGACAAGATGGTACTGCAGAAGAGCCTCCATAGCCCAAAAGCTGCCAGGGCCTACCCTCATTGCAGCCCAGGTGTGAACCCCGTGGTGCACTCACAGGAGTGGGTTCTGTCAGTGTTAACAGGGAAAATCCCACCGAGAGCACTGGAGTTGCACCACACACCCCGAGCCAGGGCACAGACACACCAGACTCCAGAATCACCTGAACAACCTCCTCAGTTACAGACAATTAAAAAGTAGAAATTCCAGGTTCTTTTCCAGATTATTCTTCCTGTCTGGCTTGGTTTGTTTGGTTTCTGCTTTTACATAGTTATCTGCTGCAGCCCTCTTTATTGTCATAGGCTTTTAAAATTCTCTATCTACCCTCCAGTTGCAAATCAATGAAAGGGAAGCTGGAAGGAGTAAGTATTCAACCCCTTGTGTCTAAGTTCGTTGGGATTTTTTATTGTTGTGCATAAAATACATGGACAGACTTTCTAATCAATTAAAATGTATAATTCTCCTTTCTATTTGCAGTTATATATGCACAAGTGATATTTAGACACAGCAATCCTGGAAGACAAGATTTCAATCTGCTGAGTGTACATGTTGCAAATCAGGTCAGGGACCTCTGGGAGAGCTGGTCACAGTTCTCAGAAGCTCTGACCAAACTCCTGTGCTAACAAAGTCTGTCACTTGGAGTAGCACAGGCAGCACAGCACAAACTCTTTGAGACCACTCCCTGCTGTGCCCCAAAGGCTGCAAAAAGAAAAGTAAGATATGTAGAGAAGTTCAATACCACTGAAAAACCTTCTCTTTGTACACCAACCTCTAAATAGTGTGACTGGGACAAAGAAATGAAGTTTTAACATTAATAACAGACCCTTGATTTCCAGCTTTCTATGCTGTACCAATGCATTTGGTTTATGTGTCTATCAGGATACTTATCCTCAGAGATAGCACCCAAATTTGTCATCCTATCCCTTATGTATTTTCTGGAGGAATTTAGTGCCCTAACATGCTTTTATAGATTTCTCCAGCCTCCTGTCCTGGAGCTTATTGCTGAAGGCAGTGTCTGCAGAAAGCCTGGCTGAATTGTTGCGGCTGTGCTGCCGGGATAAACAACACAGTGATCCGTTGTTTATTCCATCTGGTCTAAGAAGCAGAATCAAGTGCACTTGGAAGAACACAACACTTAACAATACTGCTACTTACTCCTTTTTGACCCCAGTGTGGGGGTGGAACAGCCTGCTAACAAGGCTTAAAGAAAAGCCACACAACTTGACCCCAAATGACGAACGTGACATCCAGAAACTGCTGCCATTTGAAAACACCTCTTGTGTATGTGAACTGTGGTAGAATAAAATTAAGATTTTGAGGTAAAAAATGCAGTTGCAAACGTTCTGATTGTTTTCATAAACCCTTATAATAACTGATGCACATAGAAAAGCCTACATCTCTATTTCAGTGTTAGCAAATGACATACGAGACTGCTCTAGCTGCCATATTACAATAAAGCATTTTATTTCCTTAAATTCACATGGAAAAGGTTAATGATGTTAATTCAAGAGGTTAGAAGCCTAATCTAATCAAAAAATGCACACCTGTGATATTAAGGACAGAATTCATCTCACTTAACGTGAGCTGTCTGTAAAGTGTCTACGAGAGCTTTATTCAGTTAGCGAAGAGGCAAACACTGCCATGCTTCTGCTTCACAGACTGAGACTTCTTTATAGGATGCCATTAACTACAGCCTAAAAATGATTCTTTTACTATAAAATGAATGGAGATGACGAGCTCAGATACATGTGCCCTACACTGAATCCTGTCTTAATGTTGTAAAAAACTTTTCCCAAAAGTGTATAATCAAGATTTTTTGCTTTAACGTTTATACCACTGAAATTACATGGTTTGCTTTGATATAAAATCAGAATTGGTTGTTGAAGGGATATCTTTCATATATTCAAAGAATTTTAATTATAAAAAAATTGTTAGTATGGATTTGGATTAAAAATAGGTCAAAGGTCATAAATGAAGACTGGCTGAATACCAGGCATGGAGCAAGAAGGGACACAATTTTGAATAGCCCACATACCTGGTTGTGATTAATTTTGTCACTAGGCAGCTGGAAATAAGCAGCAGTACTATTTTCAACCAATCTGCTCATAATATTAAGTTTCAATGAAATTGAAAGTCTAATGCGGATTAAAGAAAACATTATTAGGGAAAAGAAAGAAAATGGGAAAGAGTTCCCCCAGGAAAATAAGATTCAGACTGGAATACATGCAAGCTAATAGCTGGAGAAGGAATATCCAAAATAAGGGTAATTCAAGAGATGTGAAAACTTGGAAATCAGTAATTTTGAAATAAACCTAGGGGTGATAGTGGAATGATAATTAGGCCTCTATTTGTTGCGTGGTGTGTAAGTCTGAAAGGTTAACACGATTTTGTGTTGCAGAGACATACACATTATATAAACCACAAGGAATGAACAGTCTCCTCTCCACAGCCTGACTACACCTGACACATTGCCTTGGGTTCTAAGGAAGTTGTTACTATGATTTAGAAGAGCAAATTATGACACTTAATCTCAATGTTTTTTAACAGCTAGGTTCAGATGACATTTCTCAAGCAGTTTCATGAGGATTTTGTCAACTTTAATAAGCTGCACACTAGATAAAACAGAATGACTACATGATCCATAATGACTAACCTTGTTTTCCATCTGATTTTTGTCTATTTTGAAAGTTTTCCAGGCCTAATTCAAACTTTGCCAATTAGCAGCTCCATAAGGCATAAAACTCCAGACTCTGCATCATCTCCCCTTCTAAAGGCACTGTTTAGGTAGTGGTCATGTGTATCTGGGCAAGCGGTGACTGAGCAGTAGGCTGTGATGTTACAAATTTCAATGTTGTTTTTTTTTTAATTATGCAGACATTCAGTCCATTAACATAATAGTTAAGCAGAGCCCATTGTGTTATTATTATTTCCTCATTGTTCTACCTGTGCTAGCAATCCAACCACTGTAGTCAGTACTTCAAAAGCCATTGCTCATAACACTGGGAATTTCAGAAATTGCTATTATCCTTCGGGAATGAAATAGTAAAATCTGAAACTGTCTTTCAAAATAATTTGAAGTGCAACTTGCCACTCAGTTCATAAGCTCTGGGTGCTTGTTTGTCATAATTTGAATCCCTGGAGTTAGGCTGGCTGTAAATTTCAACATGCCATTGATTTTCTCTCCACAGAAAGGAAGCTTCGCTTTGGATCCGCAGCCTCCACCCACACACATTTGAAAAGTAGATGATTGTAATTTTCTAGCTTTAGAGGAGTTCTATAAATACAGCCCAACATTCAGTTTTACTAAAGATGATGTGTCTGGAAGAACTATGTGCACAAGCGTTCTCCTACTGTGAGTGAGTCTTGCTGAGAAAATGGCACCAAAACTCATATTTTTTCTGTAACTTGCCCATGTGTCATCAGAAACCATTTCAGCAAAGGATTGTTCCATGAAAAATGAATATGCCACACAATCAAGCTCAAAAGAAACTGTGAAATCAGCAGATGATTGGTGAGGTAAGCCAGTGCTGATGTGAAGTGAAACAAAGATTTTTTTATTTTTTTTTTTTTATGCCTGCTACTTCCACTGAAGCAGGGCATGATTACGCTGCACTGGGAGAGAGAGCTGAAGCAGTAAATGCTCTCGGCTGCAGCACCCCAGCAGCTCTGTACTCACCACAACACTGCCCACCCTGTGGCCAGCACAAACCTCCTCCTGTACCATCACCTCACAGACACATTTTCATGTCCCACAGAGTGGCACAGCTCCAGTGAAAGGAACCCACCAGTCCAAATCCCAACTGCCTCTTTAAAGGTTAGCTGCCATCAGTGACACTTAAAAACATGCTGCTGATGAAAAAGAAAAGCTAAACCCACTTCCTTGCCCAGGATATATCAGCTCTAATGAACACGTTGTTCTTAACATTGCATTTATTTGGGGAAACTGAGCTGGCTAATTGCACAAAATGTAAGGGATGATATATTTAGTGAAGAAGACCATAAGTAAAGTAAATCCCTTTAATCCAACGTACTTTCCTTCCTTCATATTTTGAAGAGAAAAATCAGTTGGTTTGGTTTTTTTTTCCTTCTTAATTTTCTGCTTTCAGAAAACTCCAGTAGAAGCTAAGAAGAGGTTTTCTTCAGTTTTCAGAGGAGGCATTTTGTCAGCTAACTCCAGATCATGGATATTTCAAGGTGTTTTCTCAAGAGAATTCAACAATCAGGGCTCCCATTCATCCTCACCATTGTTGAAAGACTCTTCTATTTCAAAACCACCAATACCTTTCAATTTAATGTCTTTTTGCCATCAAGTGATTCAGATTAAAATGTGAAAATTCACAAGTGATGAAACATGATGACTGCATAGTTCATGCCTGTCCTGGTATTGATGTAGATGAACACCAGCCAAGGGGTGCTTCCCTAAGCTTCTCTACTCTGCTACCCTGGCTGCCAAGTTTTCCTGATGGGGAAAACAATAACATAAAAAAGGAAAAAAAACCCCAAAGTATTTCCATCCTGATTACCTGACTTTGCAGATTACAGCACACTACTCAAACAGCTTGTATATGCATGTTTCAAGGCAACTAAACTTTTACAGACTGCTAAGGCTTTCTCTTGCTCTCAAGCACACGGGTTCACATTATCCAGTTAAATAAATACACTTGATCAAGAGCCCATGTCCCCAAATGCTGATTACCCCCAAGGCCAGGGGAGAGGCAGAGACAGGCTCACCAGCATGAAGGTGTCACCCAGGCACAGCCAGCACCCACTGAGCCCCACCACCCCAGGCAAGGGAATCAGCAGCCCCTAATGCTTGGAAAACACGCTGCAGAGAAGTGAAGCCAATTATCGACTAAGATCTCTTCAGATTGTTTTTGGCAATGATTTATTAAACGAGTTTGGTGTTCATATCCAGCAAGATGTTTCCAAGCAAAATTTTGTGTCTAACTGAAAACAGATGCTTCATAGGAGTGTTTCAGGAGAAAGCTCTCTTTGTTTTTATTTTATGGACGGAATTCGGTGTTTGTTGAGTGGAATGAAGACAGTTTCTTATAAGATATGTGGGAAATGAAAACATCCAGATTTGCCAATTCCAAATGTGCTTTCTGCTTAGCATATCCTTTTCCTGACATGGGGAGCAGTCCTTGCAGGAGATCTGGGCTGCTGCCACAGCCTCCCTGTCTGACCTGTTCCTATTCATCACTCGCAAGTTAACACAAAATCCCACAAGCAGTGATCAACAACGCACACCACCCATTTTCCACTATCTGAACCCTTCACCAAATCCCCTCTTAGCCAGGAGAGGGGCTGGAAAGGCTTTCACTGTGTGTGGAAATAACCTGGCCAAGAGCTCAGCTGAACGGGTTATGCCTACCTTAAAATCATTTCTCCAGTGCTACAGAAGCTCTAACTGGTGTCATCCACCATGTTCACACTGCCAGGATGCTCTTCACCTCTGCCTTTCAGTATTTCTACATCTTTTTGTTCACAATACACACAACACGGGGCAAGTGGAGGGAAGCTTGTTCCTTTTGCTCTCTGAGATGAGAGGAAAACCTCAGCTCAAAAGAAAAACATGTAAAAAACTAAGTAACACATCTTCCCATTTATTATCTTGTATTAGCCTTGAAAAGAATGCTGATGCATGCCCAAGCCACACTTCAAAATTGTTTGGGAAGGTGTTGGTCAGGTCTAAACCAGGCTGAGAGTCTTTTTGTCAACTTAACAGCTAAGGTGACTCATATGCAGACAGAGAACGCCTGAATCATCAGAAAAGTCCAGCACACCAAAAACACATCCAGGAAAACAACAGAAACCCACCAGTTCACTTCAATCCCTTTTCATCCCAGCTGGACACAAAGACCCACATGTGGGCCCTGGTTCCACTGTCTCAGTATGCAAAGGTGAACTCCAAATCACTGAAATGAAAGCCTAGGAAAGGCACACCCCTCCTCTCCCAGCTCCTGAGTCTCATCTCAGTTTTCATTTTACAATAGCAGGCTGACAAAGCTCTGTTGCATGAGACAGACTTCAGTTTCTAGATCCTTTTCACCTAAGCACAAGCATTGCTTAGATATTTCTAATAGAGTTGTCCTGCCTGATCTCAGAGAAAAAAACTGAAATTTCCTTTGTGCTTTTTTTTTTTTTTTTACTCCATTGCTTCTCTACCTGAGCACAGCCCATCCTCCAGTGCATCAGGGGAGATAGATGCACACAGAGCCTGAGACGGCTCACAGAGAATCTCAGGGTCCACGCTGAGATTTTACAGCCCCTTAAAGCTCTGAAATTAAGTACACACAGACTTACACTTCCCAGGCACTCCTCTGGCTAAGAGGGCCTGTCCTGAAACAAGACATTATGGCCTGGATATACAAAAGATTATTCACTAGAAGAACTGAGGAGAAACTTCTCTGTGTACAGCAGGAACCCAGTCAGTGGAACTGACTGACAGACACAACAAGAGGGGCTCCATCTGTGAGCGATTTTAAGAAATGAGCGACATAAAAAGGAAAAAGTAATCACATAGAAGAAGGGAGTGCAAACAACAGAAAGGCAAGTGGGCACACAGAGCATGGAAAGGCTCTGCTGTCTTTCAGTTCCCAAGATGTTCCACGTAATCATTTACTATTAGCTCTAATTGACTTCAGTGCAACAAAAGCACAAGACGTTTTTGGACAAGCAAAATACACAGGCACCACTGGGTAGCAGCACAAAAAAAGTCTAACTACTTCAGGGAAGTCATGGCTTGGCAGCTGATGAAAAGAAAGGAGGAAAGAGTTATTCTCTGTATTTTTCCTAAGCCTATGCAGTATATAAGTGACGCAAACAATGCCACCTACCTTACATGACCACCTTAGGGATAAGGTAATTAAGTTACCTTGTACAGATTGCTGCTTAATTAAAGGTCAAACTAAATTGTACTTGGAAATCTCAGCAACGTGTTCATGTTTATTCCTGTGCCAGAAAGTTGCTATTGAATGTGGTTCCCATTGTGGGCTTTACTACTTTTCCTAATCCTCACCTGCTGCTGACCATTTCATCATAACATTTTTCAGTTGAATTTGACATTAATTGACACTCCTCCTTCCACCACCATGCTTTAATAAGAAAACTCAAATACCAAATTTTTAATGTTAGCCTAGCAATGTAATAGAAAATGAGAACAGGAAAAGACTGCAGTTCTTGCAAAACGAACCATGTTTGCTCATACATCACTCACTGTACTGTATGGATACTTTTAAGCTGTTATTCTCCAAAATAAATTTTGTTGGGTTTGCTGATATGCAAATATGATTTAGCTTTTGTTACATGTGGGTAAAAAGTGTGCATTCTTGGTACTAGAGCCTAAAGAAATATATGTCACTCCAAAAGCAAAAGCCTGGATAAAGTAATCCTCAAATAAGTCTTGTATCAGCATGAACTCTGAGTATGAATGCTTAGTACTTATGTTAAAAGTAGTGAAATTAATGAACAAGTTCATCAATAACAGACAAGAGTGAAAATTACCTATCACTGAAGGTTATAAACACATTAGTTTTCAGAATTTTTGCAATTTAAAGCCAGGCGTATCTTTTGGAAACACAACATTTGAACATTTAAAAACAAATTAACATTCATCCCTTTCTCCACTTTTACATTTCAACTCCCAACACTCTGAACAGGATATTAATGCAGACAAGTCTAGGACTGTATGTAAATACTTCCAAGCATATGGACAGTCGTTCTTTTAAAAAAAAAACTTTGACAAAGGTATTTTAAAGTTGAATCATTAATACTTATTGACAGCTAGAAATACCTCTGTTACAGTTTAAAAGGTGCACAAATGCACTTTCTGTGAATTTGTACAGAAATGTCTGAGGATTAAATTTATAGCACAGAGCTTTGATTCAATTGTGAACAGCAGGACAAATACCTGAATAACAGAATTTGATCACAACAAACCCTCTACAAGACAAAGCTGCTCAGGTTTTGGCTGCAGTGTCTTCTGTCAGTCACTGCACCTATGTATGGCACGTCTTGCCCAGGTGCAAGAGGATTAAATACAGAATCTTCCCGAAGTGAGGATGAACTCTGTGCAGCTGGAGAGGGACAAGGGCTTGGGAGCAGTCTCTCCTATTACAGCAGCCCAGGGAAGCACAGCTGGGCTGCAACACCACATCCTCTGTCATTTCCTGGTGTTGTATAGGACCTGCTGTTGCACACAGGAACATCCAGGCTCTCTGAATGACAAACAGGATAGCAGACAGACCAAAGCAGTCTGGAAATGCCAGTGTCACACTGGGTTTGTATTACTTAAGGCTTGAATTCTCTGAGGTTTGAAAATGCCTGATGTCACAGCCTCGCTGTGCATCAGCAGCCACAAAGCACAGGGCACCCCAGGGCAAACACCACCCAGATCTCAGTGTCACAGTCAGACACTCGGGCATGGAACACAATCCCCAACAGCAGAAATCAATACTGGTCGACTGCATCAACACCCAAGGTAATGAATATTTATCATTCCAAACTGATGCTTCTAATTTTAGCCTGGTTTACTTTTCTAAACAAAGAAGAAACCTGCTTGTTCAGGAGTCTTTGAGAATTTAGACACTAAAACAGTTACAGAAAACCTGTGCACCTGTAGCCACACACTGTTTGTACATTTGTGTGTCCATCAAAGCAGAACACCACGAGGAATTATCTCACTTGCAGTCAGTTAAGGGAATCACTTGCTGGGGGTGGATCAGTAACTCAACTCTCACAGTTCAAGAGATGGCATTCTGTGGTGCCATATTAGAAAAGAAAACACAAACCTTTAAAAATGTTTGTAAAGGTTATTTTGACCTGCTTAAAGTGTTATTTCAGAGCTCATTTAGGGAAACACAGGGAAGAGTTGGCAAAACATTTATTTCACCAGTTTCTCTCTCTATACAATATAGATTAACTATTAACAAGGTACAGAAAAAAATAAAAATATAATAAAATATAATAAAACACACAAGATTTGGTTTGGTGCTTGGGAAGCTGCTCCACCAAGCTAAGCTGCAGCTCCCTTTACTGCCCTGCCCCATGACACACATTTCATCAATATATCATTTAACACCACTCCAGCATATCTTAAATGATTGTTTAAATTGGTATCAATGAAAAGCCTTTCTGGAAAGCAACTCAGTTATCCAGACTGCTGAACAATTCTGGAGAAGACAATGAGGGAGACAGGGGAACCAGAGCACACAGGCCTCCAAAGGACCAGGCCAAAGACCTTCTGCTCCAGCACTTACTGTAACTAATAGAAGCCTTTCCACTGATTTCCATGAGTTTATGGGTCACACACAATTAGCACAATTCCAGATGTTTTCACTCCCTTTAGCTGAAGCATGAGCATGACTCTGCCCAAACCTCCTGGAGACTGACCCCACCCAGAGCCTCACCATGAATCACACACATGGAATTAAGCATAATCTCCACATTGCTTTCCAACACTCAAGGTTTCACTCCCTGACACAAACTGTACTACATCTGAGTCACAACACAACCAATAATCCTCAATTTGACATACTTGTTTTTTGAGATGAAACTTCCTTATGCCTAATGAAGTAGCACAGCAAGGAGCACTACAATACATGTGATCATGTAAGAAATGCCCAAGCCCAAATCAGCTTTTACACTTGTCCATCTCATGCTTCTACAACAACAGCTATGTAGCTGCTGTGATTTCTGTGTAGCCTGCAACATTTGTAACAAGTTTAACATAACTAACCCTAGGTGATTTCTGTTGAGGCAGTGTTTCCAATTTGCCCCAAGACAGAGTTACTTAAATGCCATCTTCCCATCTTGGAGAGATTCTCAGTGGCTGATGAGTGCATTAGAATGCAAGACAGACTCTAAGTGTGATTACATAACACTGTCCTACACTTGGGACAAAGATAATGATGAGAACAGAAAATGTATCTGCTCTATTCTCCTGACTGCCAGTTTTTTTCCTAATGGTCAGTTATGCAAGTGTCCCACGGGAATCTTTCATAGTAATTTTGCTACAATGAACATGGTCAGCTCAAAAGATTTTTTTTTTTTTTCTCCCTACCCCAAGGAATCATAAAAATGAGAGATGATAGAGTTGCTAGGTCACCTTACCCTTTATTTTACTCTACACTTAAGACTATGTCCCATACAGCTATATTTATTACTGGTCTGCCACTGAAAGAATTTCTCTGATTTAGATCACTGAAATCCCATGGGAGGGAAGTGGACGAAAAATTATTTACTTCAGATAATGATCTAGTTTATTCTCCTTGATAAAACAAAACATTCACATAAATGTGTTCACATAAACAATTTCAGTCAGAAAAGACCATGCTTTATAAAGTGGTTTTTTGGAGCTGTTCCCATTCTGCTGATTTTCAGATCTGTTTGTGGGTTTTTTTGGATTTTCTTAAGCAAGGTCAGGAGACGGTAAATGTGAAATCAACAAATCATAGCAAAGTTTTGCTTTTAGAAATGCTCCTTTGCCTTTCAGTAATATAAATCAGTAACTCATCTTCTTGATTTTCTTTTTCAGCCAAACACTACAATCATAGATACATCAAATCGATTCCAAATTGCCCTTGTGCCAAAACTGAGAAACACAACTTAAGAGCTCAACTTTGAAAAACTCAAAAGATTAAAACCCACCTTTAATTCATAATTTATTCATTTGAACTGGCATAGGTTTATTTTGCATAAAACTAAGGCTTGCTAAAATCTACACAACATTTTTAAAGCAGAATACATACAGACCACAGAAACTTGTTTTC
This sequence comes from Cyanistes caeruleus, assembly GCF_971803275.1. Taxonomy (NCBI): domain Eukaryota; kingdom Metazoa; phylum Chordata; class Aves; order Passeriformes; family Paridae; genus Cyanistes; species Cyanistes caeruleus. The sequence goes on from NC_141705.1 coordinate 79,615,854, forward strand.
AAACTGCTGGTTGCATACAAAGATGTTAGCTATATTTATGTCATCCACTCAGTGACAACAGAACAATATTTAAAAGCTCAAAATAGGGCATTTGAGATAAATACTCCAAGGGCCTGCTTAGCTGGAGTTCTGCACTAATGAAGTTGCTAAAACTAGTCTGGATAATTGGTTATTATCTTTTTCCATCAGCAAAGCTTCGGAAATCTCAAATGAAATCAAACACTGAAATGGTTAATTCACTTGCAGCTAAAGATTACCAAAGCTGTCTGTATTTTTAAGCACCTCAGGCCTAACGCAGTCCACGGATTTGCTGATGGCTCTAGAAAACACAAGTGCCAAGTGAGCGCCGTGTCAGAACTAAATGGTACAGTGAGAGAGGAGCAATAAAGCTGAGATGAAACACAAACCCATATGGGCATCAGCTGCTCCAGCCACAAGAGAATGAACCAGCACACCACAAAAACTTGCTTACCTCCTTTAGTGATGTGAAGTTTAATAGCTCAGCTTTGCAAATAGTTCTAAGGTGGGGGATGAAAACTATGAGAAAGCCACGAACCAAACTAAAGGAAAGAGGAAGCGTTTTATTAAACTGCACAAAAGCTGAGGTTGCAAAATCATTACTTTTTAGACTGTAATTGCCATTAGAGATATAAAAGCTACTTCACTGAAGAACCTGAAAATCCCTTTGGCTCATTATAACCCAAAATCCATCCCGAGTTGCATGTTTTAGCTTTGAGATCCACAAATTACAGAAAACAAAAGCAGTTCAGGTATCTGGAAACTGTAATTTACTTGCAACTCCACCAGCTCTGAGCAGCCCCAACCAGAATCCAGACCCCAAGATTCACGTGCTTCCCCCTTCTCATTTAAAATAAACTCTCCACATTTCTTTCCAAAACAACTGTTAAATATTCTGTGTGATACCCCTTAACTTGATATTCAGCACAAGCAATTTGACTTCGCTTCCAAATGTCTGTGGACTGCAGATGTTGGATTGTGAATTTTCATTTTACGCTATTTATGTGCTATTAGATCTTGTCAGGGATTGGGCTCCCTGTGTTGGCAGCTGGTTGGAGAAAGCTGGAATTTCTGGTACATTCAGACAATTCTGGTGAATAAAATGGTTTTGACAGTTACTGATTCAAGATCTGAAGAGATCTCAGAGAACAGGAACTTGTCAACTTAAGAGTCACCTAAGTACCTTCCAAAAACATTATAAAATAACTCCTAATTTGAATGTTACTCTGGCACAAGTGCTATTAAAATGTCAATGGGACTTTTTCAGAATTAAATCATGAACAGGGATTTGGCTTTGTGGGGGAATTAAAGCCAGCAGACTCTCACAATAATGTTCAAAAGAACAAAATACGTGATGAAGAAAAAGAGCCAGTGAACTTTTGTATCAACTCAAGCTGTCTTGTCCCAAAACCTGACATCTACCTCTTACATTTGATAGTGCCTAGTAACTAAACAGAAAGAAAAATTAAATAAGAAAAATTTAAGAGAAAAATTCAAGGGAAGGGTGTTGCATAAACCTCACAGGAGAGGTTGAAAGAACTTCCCCTGCACCACAACTCGATAAGAACTCAATAAGCAGAATGCCCAGTTAGTAACAGCATCTGCACATCCAATTGTGTTGACATTGAAGAACTCTGAAGAATTCAGTGTACTGCTCTGGCACCCAAAAGAGTTCACAACTATGGATTTTCTTCTCACTCCTCCCAAATAAATCTAATTTCTGGTCCCCATCCATGACATTACCTTCTGTTAAAGTAACAGTAACCTGGAGCTTCGAGTGAGCTAATTGACATGATTTTTGTAATTGCAGTAGAGGTTTAAAAACCCAGAGTTCAATCTAAGTAGACTACAAAGCTGTGCAAGCTCAACAGCTTGCAATCAAACTTATGGGAGGGTTTCCCAGGCTAGTTTCTGCCACTTGTGGCTGTTTTACCCTCATCATTAGGACATATCAATAGCTGTCCAACACCCCCATGCCCACAGTCCTCCATCCAGGATATGAAGACCCATCCAGAGAGCACCAGCTATGCTCACACTGGATACAGCCCAAGGGGCTCTTAGGCACAAAAGTCTCTTAGTTCCTGAAATATTCTTGGTGCTGCCCCACTCCTTGTAGTGAAATGAGGGAGCAGAATCCGATTTTTCATACAAATGGAGATAGAATTTAGACACTGAGTATTTCTGAATGGTCTGGACAAAGTGAAGCTGGTGTGAGGGACCAAACTCTTACTAACTTCAAGAGTAGATGATTTATTCCTCTGCCTGGACTCTTCAATCAGCTACCCATCACCAAGCTTTTAAGTATTGTTGTTATTATTATATTCTTATTGTTATTATCATATTCCTATTCTCAGATATGAGCACATGGCCAAAACACACAAGTACTTAAGTATAAAGTACATTAATTTTTCTTTTAACTGGATTTCCTTCCCTCTCAGTCATTTGCTGACTTTAAATCCTTTCTAAATATATCACACATTTCTGCAGAAACATTAAAGGACTTTGATCTTTGCCATGTTCAGCTCATGCCACAGACCCTTATGTAACTCATTTTAATGCCACCATTTGGGACAATGATGGGTAGGAGTAACACCACCCCTAAATTGTCTCCCCTCCTTAATCCTTAAGGAGGTGAATCTTTATGCACAAGGATCATTCGAATCTTCTATTCTTATCTTCTATTTAAATCTATCTAGTTGCATAAAAAAAATTATTTGTAAGAATATGTAAATTAGGCAGAAGGGGCCACAGTGATATTTTAAATATCACAGTATAAGACTATATATGTAAGCATTAGAAATTATATTTAACAACCATGCAGGCTCATTTAAAATCATAGTAGTCCACTGAACACTGCAATAAGAAAATAGTGAGGATTAAACAGAGAACACAGCAATGTCCTCAGTAAATGTGATGATATCCAGCATGCTGCTTGAATAGAATAGTCCCAGGAAGTGGAACAGGAGAGCATTAGCCAAATGTATAGGGAAAAGAGAAGGAAATGGGTACACACAAAGAGCAGCTTTAGAGATAATGCTGTTGTGGTGTTCCCACTTTTATGAGCATCTTTCTTTCTGATGTTCAATTCCCTATTCTAAGCTTATGAAGGGTCTTTGTAGAGGGCAATGACAACATTTCCCACCCAGTGCTCCAGGGCTGGGCATGCAGCACAAGGGAAGCCTTCATGCCTGCTGCCCTTGCCCACATCTGGCGCTTTGGAAGAAGAATCCTTTTCCTGACACACACCTCAAAGCACTCTCAAGCACAGATCAGATGTGCAAGCATCTATTTCTAAAACTGTATCTACCTCACCTCTTCATACCCAATTAAAACTGTTTTGTGCTCAGGTAAAAACTACATTGGAGCTCTGGCCCCAGAGGTCATCAGCATTTCCAAAGGCCATACATAGAGAGGAGATACAAGATTTTTAATTTCAGAAGCTGTCCTGAAACATCCAACTCACAATTATATTGGGTCATAAAAGCACAACTCACTTCAACACAGGCAAAATTGAACATGCTTAGAAGAGAAGGACCTGTAGAGAGCTTTACAACACAAAAAGCTGAGGCTAGCTGACTGCCTTCATGTCATGTCATGATATGTTATCTTTTACACACATTAATTCTGCTAACTGGTGCCAAGGGATTTTCACAGCCATTTCAGCACCTCCAAGGTGACACCTAAGGGGAATTACATTTCACATCAGTAAGTGTAAAAGCACATGAAAATGCGTGTGGATATGTGCTAAAACTCACTATCACAGGATCCCTAAAAGCCCTTTAAATCTGGTCCTTGCTCTTCATCTACTTCATACACTAGTAATTTCCATCTTTTAAAGTAAGGTTCTCCACTCCATAGAAAGCAAAAAGGAAAAAATCATCATGGAAATAAAGCAGGAAATTATACATGAAGGACTAAATAGTTTTTGCAAAGATTATGGTGTGCCTGTGCAGCTTTTTAAAATGGGGTTTAAAATGCTTAAACTCCAAGACAAGTACTTTTGGATTTCCCATTGACAAATGATGCCAGTTCTATGAATCTGAGCAGACCTTTCCCAGTTTCTTGGCTTCCTTTCTTTGTTTTCTGTTTTTTCTACCTTCCACTTCCCTTACTGCTGCAGTGGTGACCTACTTGCAGCCCAGAGAGAAAGGAGGTGGTCCTTGGAGACCAGGTGTCAGCACGGCCGATGAGAGCAAAGGGAGGGCTCACAGACACACAATGCGCTCCCACCAACACCCTGGAGGAACTCTTCACCTCATTTAAATCTGACTTAACACTAGGCACTTATAAATATGTATTAGAAGCTTTATATATATGTATATATAAAAATGTCTGAATAGCATTTCAACATACTTTATATCATATTAAAACACCATGACTTATTTTAATAATTGGGTTATAACAAATTGAAGCTACTGAGCTGCACAGTGGTTAAGCATTATTTGTAGTTGTTTTTTTTCTGGCATGCCTTGAAAAAAAAAATTCATTATCAATTGCTTAACATTTTGCAGGCTTTGAACAGCTTAGGCAACAGTCCATAAAAACTGGTTTAGGAAGTTTAAAAGATAAAAGGCTTAGCTTTTTCTAAAAACAAAACCAAAGAAAATACCTAAGTTTAACAATTTAAAACAAGCAAACAAACTTGGAAGTGCTTAGTTAAGGAGCTTTGCAGAATTCATACTTTAGGGGTGTGCATTGGATTACTTTTTACTGCCAAATTCCTGGCAAAGATTCAGGAATTATGGATGCTTACTGATGTCCAACAAATATCTGCCCAATTTTCACTGAATTGCAGTGTCTGAAGCTGCCATTTGCAAATACTCAGTGAAAAATAATTAAAGACTGGCTAGGAAATTCTCAGAGGAGCCTGTAATGATAGCAGCACTCAGAATGAGTTGTGAAGATAAGCCCGTTAACATTTGTGAAACACTCCGATGCTACGATAATGAAGTGCGCAGAAAGCCCCCGAGACCAGGAATAAATCTGTAATCAAGTGTGATATTAGGACACTGTGGAGTAAATAGAACTGTGCACCTCACACTGAAAAATGCCTGGATTTCCCCATGGTTACTGGCAGGCATCTGCAGGCTGCCCAAAAGGAGTACCATGGAAAGAAGAGATGTTTACACTGATATAGGAAGACAGAAACAATGGTTTGGTAAATTTTATACACGGAAGTGCCAGATAAAATTCAGAGATTCAAAACTGTGACTCTGTACTTTAACTTGTGAGGGTTTGCCTTTGCCAACTCAGCCCCTGAGTGTTATTAAACCACGGGGGTTTTTCCTCTCTCTGATGGAGCAGTGTCAGCACAGCACCTGAGCAGCCCAGAACAGCAGCCTGCCCACAAAGTGTGCCAACTGGCTGAAAAGAAGCACTACCTTTTTTCCTTACATGCAGCACATAGAAATGAATGCAGTCCAGTCTAAAAGCCCATCCTCTGAAAGAAGTCACAATTTCTTAAAATGTCACCCTCAAGGAAAGGCTGGAGCCACTAGTGCACTTCCAGCTGTGGCTGAGCTTCCTGAATGTTTCTATAGATTTATGGACTGCACATTCTGTTCCCTAACAGACCCTTGACCTATTGTACACTACAAATTTATTTTCCCTGGCAGCCAAAAGGGAATGATTAAACCAGGTGAAGTGCTTACAATCATATATTCATGTATGAAAAAGTAGCTTAACTACTTTTATCTTGGATGCCTCCCAATGTTTATATGCATACCTGTATCTGTGTTATTTCATTTTTATTTTGTGCTGAGACACAAGCCCAGCCAAACAGAAGACATTCAATTGTAAAGGCTTTTTTACTTTTGTCCAAATTGAACTCCTTCAGCATATGAATAAATATGAGCCAATACTTCTCCAAAGTTATGTCTCCTTTCTTTATATAAACATCCGTTGACTCGACTACAAACCTCTCAAGTAGTTTTTTTCAGCTATCAACCAGATAAGCAAACATGAGAGCAAAAATCCATTTGCCTTTGAGGAAGAGTGTCACAGCATATACAAAACCCCACATCTCTGGAGCTCCTCCATGCACACCTCAGGAGGTTTTTCAACTGCAAAGAGTGTAAGAACCAGCTACTTCCTGAAAAAGCGGAAAGCACTAAGGATTCATTCTCTGAGCAGGGAAAGAGAAAGTTGACTCTCAGCTTCTTCAGTATAGTGAAGGGTCAGATGTTTATCTGAACCTTAAACCCATTAATTTTAGAGAACAATAAAAAATGAAAGCAGCATTTTACATTTCTACCTTTGTCATTTGTTATAATTCTGTGCAGCCTTTTGGATTCTCTTACTGGTGAAGTGAAAGAAGGACGGGCTTTCAGAACTTGTCTTTAAGAAAAAAACTTGATGGAAATAATTCCCTAAGTGTGCTTTTCCACAGAAGAGAAGCCAGTTCATGGAAGACACAAATTGTTTAGTTTACTGTCTGGAACAACAGAATAAACAAAACTAACACAGATCAGCTGGGATTTGCATGTGCCTTCAGATTTCATTCTGCTGGAGAGAATATTCCTCTGAAGCTATTTGCCATGTTTGCCTGAAGAGTTAGGGTAAACAGACGAGGGCTGGCCTCAATGAAAACAATGCTGAAGAAATGACAGAGCAGCTCACAGGCCAGCAAAGCATCTAGCAGATGTTCACTGCTCTCAGGGAGCTAAAGCTGGCTTTGACAATTTGTGTTCCTGTGCATTTGCTCAGCTGCTGGTAACCTCCTCTTGTCTCCTGGTCTCTGCTTCTGGAATCTCAGAACTGGAGCAGATCTCTGGGGCCAGCGTGGCAGGCACTACCCACAGCTCACCAGCAGAGGCGACAGCATCAATTCATCTCCTTCAAACCCTTTTACACCATTCATGCTGCAGTACCTCGGCTGCTCCCTGGCTCCTTCCCTCACAGCATCATCTCTGCTGTGACAGTAACCCACTTTCCCACCCTCCCTTTTTTTCCACAAATTCTCAGCTGTCATTCATCCCCTGCTACATTTCTCATCCCTCTCTTCATTTCTTTCCTATGATAAAAATAAAAGTGAACTATTTGAAAAGTAGAAATGCCACTCTCACGACCCTGGTTGCCTCAATGAGGTCACATAACTTCTCTCAGCCACAAATTTCACCTCAACCCAGCCACACCAAATTTACACTTGACTTAACACAGAGGGTTCCCAGGTCTTTAGGGGGGCTACCACTGGGGCCACGATGCAATAAAGTAAGGATGACACTGGTCTTTGTCTCATTATTTTTTCTGAACATTCCCTCTATTCTGCCCAAGGTAACCAGAAGGGAAGTACTCTAGATGACAGTATTGCCACAGTTCTTTTAGCAGATGGTATTTAATTTGTTGCAGTCAGAAACCTCCAAGACAGTAATAGCTCTCTGCTGAGAAGGAATTTCATAGAACAGAAACCAGGCAAGTTCTTGCACATTATGCCATGTTTCAGAAATGTATTTAATTATAGACCCACAAAGCCTGTGACTAAGATTCTATTTGACCTCTCCCAGATCTCTCAGAGACACATTTCTATTTCTGAATTGTGAAGGATGCGTGTTAAAAGTCAAGATGTTAGCAAGAAAAGCCAAGTGGGAATTACTGATTAATTTAACGGGATCTACCTACTGAACTCCCTACTCTGATTAGCATGCAGTATCAGCTGAAGAAGCCCAAATATCACTTACCTTGGAAACAACAGTATTGGATCAACTTCATAATTTATAATCATTATTAAACTGATGAAATGCCACTTTACACAATTAGGTGAGAGAACTGAGTCTAAGTAGCTTCAACTATTTCATTAGCAGTACTTTCTGAGTACTAAGAGCTCGGCCCAATCTTGCTTCTCTCTAGAAAACGTCTTCCAAGGCCCCTTATGCTCTGGGATAATTTTGCTTGGACTTCCTATAGCATTTTTAGACAGTCTCATTTGTACATTTGACCTCTGTAGTGTGGAACATCTCGAGGAAAGAGCTATAAAGCTCTTGACCAACGTGACCCCCAGTTCCCATGCACCTCCAGAGAAGAAGCCATTCCCTGTGACAGCAGGTGTGAAGCGACAGGGCTGTGACACCGCCACGGACAGACAGACCTCTGGTGCTGCTGCTGCACCAGCAGATTTGTGGTGGGATGTGATAATGATCTTTCCTGCAAATTCAGCTCACACCTTAACACGGGGACAAATTGCCACTGCTCCTGGGAATTTAACTGCTTTAAGAGTCAGCCTTACTCAGCTGAAGTATAATCTCCTGTAAAAACACTTGAAGCATAAAACATTGGCTTAACTCTTCCCTCTTCGACTTTAGGGAGACTTCAGGGTAGCTGTTAGGTAGCTTCTGTAACTTCAGGGTGTCAGATCAGTACTGAAAGCTTTTAAAAATTCCACAGAAAGTTTACCATCTTCTCTGCCTCCCTTCCCTCTGCACTGGCCTTGTAAGAAAGAGAAAATAAACCAGAGAAAAAGCAAGCTGCTGATTTACTTCCCAGCCCAGAGTCCCTCACTCAGTCATCCTGCCAATACCCATTCACTAGTGCCAGCACAAGTGTGTGAAACAAGCTGCTCCTTCTGCTGCATTCAGGATTTCTGCCACAGCTTCTGTGCCCTCTGTGCCCTCAAAAGGACTTTGAAAAAAAGACCAATCTGCTATTAAATGCTTGGTTCAAAAAAGCCTTTGAATAAACACAAAAGCCACAGTCCCTCACCGTTTTTCTGCTCCCAGCCGTTCCACATTACATGTGGAGAAGGGGGATTGTGCTGCTGTGCAAGGTAATCCCTGGGAAGGTGGCATTGATAATGACCATTTAATTTCTGTCAATAAAAGAAAACAACCAAAAAAAAAAAAAACCAAACAAAAAAAGTGTTGCTAGGTGAGTAGTAGCACTGTTATCCAGTATGGGAGAAGATGGAAGATAGTCAAGTGAAAGATAAAGTAAGATGCCCTTCCTCAAGTGTAGAAACCGGCCTTCTAAGAATCAATGGACAGAGCTGCCTTATAAATCTCCTCCCTCAGTTGTCTACTCGGTGCATAAGTTGCGGATGTCAGCAGCCCTGATGAGGGAGATTAAATGGGTTTAGAATGACTTTGTGGAACAAATGTAATAGATTCCAAAGATTGCTGCTTAGGGCCTTGCATGCTGGAGTCGCTGCATACCAAACAGCACGCCGGGAACAACTGCTGTGATCTGCACTTTGCATTTCCCCAGGTTGGCTTCCCAAAAGGCCAGGACAGTCTCCTGCTCTCCACAAGTACGGAACTCACAATTGGCTATATTATCATTTATTTTCTTTCTGTGCATTTGTATTTTCTGTATATAAATAAAAATGAAGAAGGCTCTCAGCTCAAATATGCTGTCCCCCTCTCTTTCCCTTCCCACAAGCCCATCACAAAAACATGCATCACACTTTTCCCATGCTAAACAAGGACTGTAATTGAGAAATACGGGTAAGAATTTAAGGCATTCTTTTCTTTACACAAATTATTTACCAGATCCAAGCCTCAACAGCAGTATTACCAGGATTAAATTTGTTCAAGCTTGATTCAGCATCTAAGTCAGTGACAGAACTCACATTTGCTTTGGTGATGAAGCATCAAACAGAAAAAATATCAAAGCAACCCTTCAGCTCTTAAAACACCAAGCTTGGCAGAGCGTTCAGAGAAGCCCCACTTGAGCCTGTCTAGATGCCACACGCACACAGAGGCGCTGCCAGGCTGTCTCAGCAGGCACAGAGCTGCCCAGGTACACAACCACTGCCAACAGCTGGCTGAACCCAAACTCAAGTGTCCAGAGCCCTGGAGCCATGAACCAGCTCAGCGTGCCAGGTGTGCTCCTGCAGGTACAACACGCACTGCAGCTCGGGGCTGAAAGACAACAGCAGCAAACCCAGCTCAGCTCGGGCACCAACCTCCTGTCCAGACCAGCAGGAGAGCCTTGAGCAAGTTCTCAGCCTCTGGTTCTCTGGAGAGGCCTTTGCTGCTGGTGGATTTTGGGCTGTTGTTTCTGTGGCCATCTGGCCACCAGACAGCTGAAGACCCGAAATAAAAGGGAACCAAACCTTTCACCCTAGCAGGCAGAACCCCCAATTGCTAGGGAAGATGTTCTAGAAGTGTATTAATTTTTCCTGCACTGTAAAGGCTGAATAAAGATTTCAAACCAAATACACAAGCTGTGCTTTCTACATAAATGAAATACAAGATTAGCAGTGCTTTGTGAGTAGTAAATGTAACAAATGGCTGGACTCATCCATCAAACTCCTAACTGCTCCTAAGAACTCAGTATAAGCACTAAAGTTCTCAAGTAGACAGCCAAGTTGTTTTTTCTTTATTTACCTACAGTGCCTTCACAGAAAGTTCCCAGTCCTGAACCCCACCACCCAAAAAATCCCAAACCAGTCGTTTCCCCCACTAAAAAACCAAACACCTTAAATAAACAGACAAAACCATAAAAATACCTTATCTTCACCACTTGGAACTATTAGCTCTGTGTTACTACCTTCCCTGAAGTGAGAAGGCCACTCCTTCTAAAACAGTGATTTCAGAACTCGATCTACCTATCGACCCACACCCCCCAACAACTCCCCCCAAACTCATGTTCTTGCCAGGATATGTGAGGGACAAAGCCAGGATTTAGGCTACAGTTGGCCTTCTTCCCCTTCTACCTTACACAATCAAGTTTGGGAAAACCCAAGGAGCTCTAGTACTGGAGGGCTGTGCCAGATCCTACTTCCCTGCCCTCCAAGAAGAACAACAAAGCCTCAGCCCCCGGCCATGCCAATACCCCCCTCTATGAAGCTACAGACACGAGGACAGACGGCCAACTCAAACGTGCCTTTCTGTGCTTCCTTTCAAATCTCTCTGGCACGACCAGATGGCATTCTCTGTCTGCCTGGTATAAATTAGAACTTACAAGTGGCTACAGCACTGCCAAGAGCAATCAATTGCACATCCTTTCGGGCGTGCTCTTTTCCAAAGCTGGGATGTCCCTTTCCATGATGATGGATATCCGATTGAAATCTAGCAGAGAGGAAAAAACCCCATGGAAAACATCACTACAGAAATAACTAAAGTGAGGGAATGAGAACAGTGTTGTAGTCATGTGGAGTGCTGATAAGGCACTGGCAAGGAAGGAACAAGAATCATTTGTTTGTCACTGTGAATGTAGATTTGTGACCATGGAGTTTGGAGCCTCCTCTATCAGTGGTCTCTTCATACCATGCAACTCACCAATTGCAGTATTTTTTACTAAAATCTCAGAACTATTAAGAGACTCTGACAGGAAGCCCTAAAAATCTTAGGGCTAAATCTAAACCTTATCTTGAGATAACACAGTTGTTCCTCACTGGATTTTCCTTCTGCCTCTTACCCTAACATGTGTTTCTGTTCTTCCCCTCACTGATGTGAATTTTCCTTAATCACTTGTGGTTCTGTTTCACATGGATTTCACCACAGAGAAAATCAGCAATAAAATATTGAGCTTTTAGTTGTCTTGGCTGAGGAATTTAGCATCTGTGAGAGTAACACCAACAATTCTTATTAATTTTTCCCGTGTAATTCTGTAACTTTGACAGCTAACTCTTAATAACAGCAATCTTGTTATACTAATCACCAGTCTCCCTGGAAGATCTCATCACTGCTGACAAAATCCTATCGTGTCTCATAAACTTATCCAAATCCACCAGGAGCCTTTCTGGGAAGATCAATCTGTTTCTTCTTTGTGAACAATGGAACCAAAATCACCTACAGGGAGGACAGCTACTCACTTGGTGCTTCCTCTTGTGTCCTTCCCATTACTGACACGCTCCTTGTGAGCCCAGGAAGATTTCCAAGCCGCACGGCTGTGGGAGGGGGTGAGCACTGAGAATACCAACAGGGCTCCAGAACTGCCCTGCAAATTGGACAAGCAGAGACACTGCAGCAACAGCAGCTGTAAATGAGCTGGGAGCCTTTGTCTCCTTTCTCCTATGCTGCTTTTTATTAGCTCATCCCTCCTTCTGCTACTGACTTTCCTGTATTACTGGCATCATGGATGCTATTGTTTCTTTTCTCCTCTGCTCCCAGTTCATTTGATTTTGCTTGTTTTCCTTACAAATTACTGCCTTAGGGAAAAGAAATGTTTTGAACCTCTGAGACAGTCTCATCTATTTTGGTGCAGTGGTTGTTCATTTTTTAAATCAAGTTCTCTCCTTGCTGTGAGTGCTTCTTCTAAGTTCTTGATTTCCACAAAGCTATTGTTTACTACTGTGAGGAATACAGAATGTTACCACAATTGGTAGCAGGACTGGATCAAACAGCTGACAAGCCTTTACTCTGAAGTGCTGGTAAGCTGGAGGCCCAATTCAATAACACAATGGAAGGCACAGAGTAGGATATGGACTACAGAATGGGAGCACTTGACAAGAAAAGTCACTACAGGTTATCTTTCATGCACAGAGGTAGGAAAAATCCAAAGCGTAGCAGCTTTCTTAGATCAGTAAATCTCAAACACCTGCTCACATGAGGGCTCCCTAATCCACCCCTCAGGTAGCTAAACTCTGATCTCACTTCCTACCCCAGACAATGGCAACAGCAGCTTCTCTGCCTCTCTAGAAACCACAGCACCAATGCCCCAGAGCCCAAGGGTTTTCACCTTGGACAGCTTCTTGGTTCAAGTTTTTTTCATTCTGGATCTAGCTTTTCCAATGATTTCATTTCTTGACAGTTGATTTTTTCTTTCATCAATGAATTAAAACAGACTAGCCTGATATAAAAGTAAATACAGACAAAAACATGAGATTTGAAGAGGAATCTCATGACATTTTTTTTCCCATTCTTTAAGTTCTAAAAGTTTATTCTCTCTCACACCACCAAATATATTTTCTAGCAAAATTAAGGTAACAGAATTAAGTGTTGTCCATGCAACAAAAATCTGCTGATCAGCAGTTCAACGACTTGCTAAGAAACAACAAGGTGCAGGACAAGGCATACACCCATTATCATCTAAAATTAAGAAAACACGAACCAAAAGCCAAAATGAAGAGTTATGAATTCATCTGATTTTTCTTCAAGCTCTGCAAAGTGCAGCAAATCTCAACAGTAAGTTTTTTTCAGCAGAAATGCACTGCCACAATGCTAATTTTTCTGGGCATCGGAGGAATACTAAGGAACAGAAGTTTTAATCATAAATGCAAACAAATCAAAACACTGTGGACATTTAACAAACATGGGGGCATCGGTATTCCCTCATGTGTGCCACGTAAGAGATGAAGACAGCCCCCAAGAACCCAGCTTTAGAGGTGCAGCATGAATTTTCTTATTGATGCTGCTAATTGTGCATCCCTGAGATCCATTTCTATCCCCACAGGAGTCAGCAGAACACAGTTCAGTTTATTTATTTAGCTTTTTAAGACACTGAATGTTCTCACTGGCCTTCACAGAAATATGTGACATTGATTTTTAGTGCCTTGCACTTTTCTGTACACACACAGCAAGGCATTTTAACTTGCCCCCTCTCCTCCTCTCTACCAACTTCTATCCATAAATGTGCAATCCAACAGCAACCAAGAGCCTTAGGAACTGAAATCTGATGCCAAGTCAATGTAGATGGTGCCTGTAAATGTTTCAGTGACCCTGAAGAAATGGTCCTTGCACAAGCCCAATTGTAAAACTGTACCAGGTATAGGTGCAATTGTGCTACCCAGAAGTTAATTAGCTTAACTAACACAATCAGCAAACAGCAGCACCGAGTAAGAAAACACAGGCTGGTCATTCTGCCTCCTGGAAAAGGTCAGGGCACAGGAGGGAAGAAGCACAGCTCACCAGAATCTTCCACCATGTGCCATCGCTGCAGCTGCTCTTGCATGCTGGGTAAAGCTGGGAGGTGTGCAAGGTGTGCCCCTGTACACATCACATTGGCTGCACCCCGCAGGTGGCCAGCTCTGTACAGCCAGGAAGGGCAGAAAGGCAGCGTGATGCACATCACGGAGCTAGAAACACACAGCAGAACTTCATTTTGCCTCATTTCTTCAAATGGAAGGAGCTAGAAGAAGGACCTGTCTCTGGCCCATCAGCAGCATGCCACAGCACACTTCATGAAAAGGTTAGCACATCATTCTGGTGTCAGAAATAACCAAACTCAATATTCTGCTACCAATATTTAGTAGGTGCTCTGTATTAAAGGGAAGAGATCTGTACAGGCTGTTTCTCCCCGAAACTGCAAACACTGCCTTCTGCACTGGATTGTATCTGAACTGCTGAATCAGTCCCTAGTTTTGATTTAGCTTTTTCATAAACAGTACTTCATGTGGGAGTGCAGTGGACACTCTGTCCAGAGGATACAGGCTCATTTGAATCCAAAACACTAATTCCCTACACGCTGATTACAGTTAGGAGAAAACTGAACATAGTTTGGGTGTTTCAAACTTCATCTTCATTTCAAGTGGGACTTGACATTTCCTACATGAAGAATGGAATAAAGCAAATGCTGAAGGACTTGTGTGCTTTCTTAGGCTTGATAAGCACTACTTGAATTTTGACTACTTGGCCTGGTTTTGGCTGGGATAAAGTTAATTTTCGTCCTACCAGCTGGTGCAGTGCTGTGTTTTTGATTCAGGATTATGATTAGCCAAACTCCCTGTGGTGTATACCAACATTGTTTGCCTTTTCTATGCAAAAAAAACCCTAGAGCTTTCGCTTCTTTGGATCAGCTGACTGGTTCTCTGTTCACTATCCCAGTCTTAATTTAGAGTAGCTCTACTAAGTTGTCCAAATACTCCAACTGCAGTATTTAGACACTACAAATTGTACACACATTTCTTTCCATTAAGTATTCAACTACATTTTGTTGTAAACACTTCTGATAAGTAAAAAATACTATGCAGCAAGTTATTTCCATGTATCCACTATAAAGGGGCAATAGCATTGCTGTAACTAAAACTGCCTAAGCAGTACCAGCGAGGTAAGGCTTTGGTTCAGCACCTGGGAAGTTGTGAGCAGGTTGTCCTGGATGCTCCCCCTCCAACAGGCAGGAGTGGCAGAACACAGTGAGTATCTTCTGGCACTGCCCAACTCTTTTCTCACTGGTTCTCAGACTAAATCAGGCTTCATGCTGGCATTCTCACTTGGAGCTAAGGTTTAATTCCAAGTGAATAAAGACTTTGTAGGGAATTGCTGCTCTGTTTTAGAAGGTGCTCTTGCTTTGTGTTTTGCTGGGAGACTGAAACACTTTGCAAGGACTGCTTTATGGCTATTGTCTGGTTTCAGTACTTCTAAAACCAAGGGAAAAGGCAGCAAAAACAACACTTTCTTTCCCACACAGAATTTGTGTCTGCATAAGCTGCTCCCCACCATCTGGTTTCATGTCTGCTATAATTCAGGGGTTCTCTCCTTACAAAGCTATGCTATTAAATGAATATACTGATCTATCCTATGCTATAACATAAAGGACAGTTCAGATCCCAGTGTGAAATCTGACTGAAGCATTACAAGCATGGATTATGGTCGAAGGCTGTGAAAAGCGAACCCGGTACAAGAAATACTTCCTCCTGCCTTTCCCAGCAAAAAGAAGTCATCAATTTTAAGACTCCAAGATGTCAGGGCCTGAACTTAGGTTCAGTGACTTTTAAAATTTCTCTAATACGCTGTGACTTTCAGGAGATT
This sequence comes from Cyanistes caeruleus, assembly GCF_971803275.1. Taxonomy (NCBI): domain Eukaryota; kingdom Metazoa; phylum Chordata; class Aves; order Passeriformes; family Paridae; genus Cyanistes; species Cyanistes caeruleus. The sequence goes on from NC_141705.1 coordinate 79,631,495, forward strand.
GCTCTCGGAAAACCCTTTTTATGGCCTGGCTTTCATTTCAGCTCTCTGCATAAAGATTCTATTTAGAAAAAGTTTCAAATGTATTCATGTGCAAGAGGCAGTTTCTCCTCTCTGGTTTTTTGGTTGTTTTTTTTTTTTTGGACTGAGTGGGATAGAAGAAGGCTGTGTTGCTCAGGGCATTCTTTTTCCTTCAGTGCCTCATCCAGACAGACAACGATATGCTGTATTTGTTTTAATACATCTTTGTGTGCTACACAGAGTAGCTTAATAGTGCTGTTTGTGAAGAATGCTTTGGTCTACACATTGCTCCAGGCTAGGAAAGCTGTACTTACAAATTCTAATGGAGAAGGATATAGAGCTATTTTTAGTTTACATATTGCAGGGTTTCGGATGGGCAGTAATACAGTCGTGTCTGAGCTTTAAATACTGGTGATAGAATCATGGAAATGTGTGGCTGGAAGCTCTAAGACAAGATTAATTTATACATATATATATGCTTCACTGTAGTTATATTCAGACATGATCCCTAATTTTCCTAAATATTCCTTGTCATGCTCCAAGGGGCACCAAAAATCTAAATCCTTTGAAGGACCCCTCCTTTGTTTTTCCCAACATTATGGCATTTGACCTTTTCAAGGAAACTGGTGAATAGAACTGGATTGAGAATGAGAGGTTAATTTAGTCTCAAGACTAAAAAATTCAACTCTTTGTCTATGAAATTTCAGTAAGCTTTTTAATTCAAAACACATTTCCTTCTTCCTGTTTATCTGTCCTGCTGTCTTTTTGATCTAAAGAAGCAGCTAGATTTCTTTGATGTGATTTGTGCTCAGCAAATCTGTGCTGACGAGTCTTCACAACCTTATTCTGTTCTTGAGGCACAGAAACCAAACGTTCCCTAATTTACCGTGGTACCTGTCTGAATTATCCAGTTACTCACACCTAGACTTGACTCTTCAGGTCCTCATCCTTAATCTTTCATCTCTGCCAGCCTGGTAGGACCTAAACTGTTCCATCCAAGTTCTTTACAGTAAATGCTCTCGAGTTCAGAAGCTTTGACACACTCCTTAATAATACAAAGAAATTCACATGGATTCAAGTCAGCTTGAGTTAATGTACCCCAAAATACTTTAAACTTATTTTAAAGTTACCATCTTTGTCCTCTATTACTCTTCTTATAATTGTTTCCTCTAAGTGATAAACTTCATGGTAACAAACAGAAGATTAGGCAAACAAGAATGCCTGTGCGAAGAAAAACTACAAGTCACACACAGGAAACTTGGCTGGATGTGGCTGCTCCAATAGCACCAACATGCTCCATATGGCAAAAACCTGAGAAACTACAGGAGGAAGAAACTAAATCATGAGTTGAACAACAGGATGACAGAAATGGTGAAAGATAGAATCCCAGATAACGTCTAAATGTTTAGATTCTACACATTCCCAAAAAAGAACCAACTGTAATTATAAAATACAATCTATGACAATATATTATTCATATATTTTAGGGTTTTGACTTGCTATTTTATTCAGGTTACAAAATGTATTCATATATTAAATCAATCGGCACTTAATATAGGCCAAGCTGCATAGATTACTAAATACTTTCTCAGTCTTCAGGGCTAATTTGATACAATCACAAATGTTAGATTTTCATTAGCCTGAAGCTGAAATGCATAATTGAATACAGCATAATTCTAGATAGAATTTATTAAAAAAAGAAAAGAAGGACTAGGTTTAATGAAAAATTAAAATGGTACCACTCTGCCTAGAATATATTTTTCCATGGCTCTTGGATATATTTTTTCGTATTTTGTATTAGAAAAATGAGAGAAGTTTACACTACGAGCAGAGATTTTACAGTGTCAAATGGCTCTTCTAAACAGTTTCACTTTCTTCCACATTTAAAAGGCTTTTTTTTTTCTTTTAAGAAAAAACCAAACAAGCAAACTCTTGATGTGGCCTTTTGGTGAGACAAAGGTTGAGAGAGAGATGGGGCACCTCCTAAAATTTAACAGACACCAGAGCCTTGGTTTTGGTTACAAGAAGACTGTTCTGACTTCCAAGTGGGAGGTATATCGCATGAACCACTACATAATGAAACAGATGGGGACCTAATAATCATCCCAAATTATAGTCTGACTCATGCAGTGATGTAGCCATCTAACATCTATGAACTGGAGCCCAACTGCATGAGGTGCTCCTGCAAACTCTCTCTGGATGGGGTTGGTCAAAAGCTGTGTGGACCCAGACTCAGACCCACAAGGGCATCCCATGGCAATGCCCCAGTCTGCATGCCCTCTGCCCAGCAACCAGGAGGGAAAATGAGACCCTGAAATACCAAGTATCCTCAAAACTGCAACTGAAACTTGACCTGTTTTGTGTGGTGTGGTCAAAGTGCTCAGATGCTTCATTTTAAGTCCTGCTGATTCCTCAAAAAACTGAGTAAATATTATTAAGAATTCAGTATATATGACAATAATACACAGTTCATTAACTTGCCATAGAAAATGACTGCTATGCTTCTTTTTTCATGGGAAGTTCCAATGTGGGGCCCAGTTTCACTAAACCACTTCTATTCATTGCCTAATAATTACAAAGCTAATTACCAAGTTATTAAATTGCTGCTTCGTAGGGGCTTGTAAAATTCAACATATTCTTATGAAGACTGTTAACAATGTTTTCTTTAGGATAAACATCTTAAATGAATGTCAAAGGACTAATGATGTCTGAACATATCTCAACTTACTATTTTGTTGCAGGTGATTACATCAAAGACAGGTTTTTCACTTTGAACAGATTTCTGAAAACGTGCCAAAGGAAAAATAACTTAGACTTTAAAAACCAACATTCTGGCATTCATTCAACTACTTTGATATCTCAGATCCAGATCTACAAGAAAACTAAAATGCTGCAAGGAAACTAAAATGGAATAAGGCATCAATATCCCAGCAGGTAAACCTCCAACCATCATCAATGCTCTACAGGTCAATGTTTTTAGTGGTCCCTAAGTGTTCTTGCATGTATGACTAAATTTATAATTTCTGTGCCATACCTAGAGTTGATTCCATCTTCATGGAGCTAAGTAATCCGGTGGAGCACCAAAACAGATGGCCACCTGCTTGTCTTCCTCTAAGTCCAATCAAACACACAGATACCCTTCACACCTGCAGAACACACACCTAAATAAAAAGCACAACCCTTGAGCACTCCCTTTGCACAGTGCATAAAGAACCCGCAGGTGATGCAGAAAAGCCACACTGTTCTCTTGGATCCAAAAGCATTGAAATAAGGATATCTTAACTGATTGTTTCACACACTCAAATGTAAATTGTCTTGGCCTCTGGGAGACATTGTCCACACTTCTGCTGCAAGAAGGGCTTTTCTGGGTCTCTAAAAGGTTTCTTGATTGAAGCAGTATGTGAGAACACAGGTGAGCTGGACATTGCAGCCCAGTGCTTACAGCAGGTAACCCAGTGGAGAGCAGGTCTGAACTACAGCTCAGCTTGGCCCTGCTCCTCCTAAGAGCTGAGAGCACATCTGATATTCACCAGTTCTTGTATGAAATGCACCCAGCTGTCAATTCTGGGCTCCTTTTGCCATCACAGAATTATTAACTTAACCTGAGAGAAGGAAAGGATTAATATATGTCCTTTTATGTTAAGGAAAGGCTCTACAGCCACTGAGCTGCCCTGCTGTGACCCTTCTCCCCAGCCCAGGATTACAGGTGCTGGGAGGACCAAAGGAAGCAAAAGGTAAAGATGCCTTTGTTGTTTCCAGCCATTGCCACCTTGGTCTCTGCCACAGCTATGATCTGGTCTTTTTACAGCCTTGTCATGTTTAGCAAAGGCCTTTGTCCACCTGTGTCTTCAAAGAACGAAAAAGCAATGTCAGATACATATTATTCTACAAAGCACTTATATACATGAATGAATGATTTAATTCACTTTTTTACTATCATGACAGTTCAGTTCTAAATACCAGCTAACTGCAGTTCAGTTTTCCTGACAGGATTTTATTGGATAAAGGTAGTTGTTTTGTAATCCCCTTCATCTCAAAAAAAAGAGAAAAAAATCCATTTACTTCAAATTTCCCCTAACAGATGAGGAGGTACCATGCTGAAGAAGCACACTGGTCCAAATGCACTTAGAAGCTGTATAAAACACAAAGCTGTATTTTTAATATGGGAAGCTATAAATGTAAAGCCCTACAAAACCTTCAGCAGTATTTGCTCATGGAGCTACTTAAAACAGTCCTAACAGACAACATTTGTGTCAAGTCCAGTCCTACAATCCTATTGATAGCAATGACACCTTCTGAAAGGAAAAGGTAAAAATAGTTGCCAAAGTCTATATTTCAGTATAAAATTACCAATGAGTTATAACTTCATCATATTTTCTGGGAATAAAACAAAGTAAAACCTTTCCTTGTAACTGACATAATGCTGGAAAAGTATTCCTCACAGCAAAGCAGCAACATGCAGGCATTCTAGATCAAACCCTTTGACCAAGTACTATCCCATTTGAACCACAAAGCATAAAATGGAGTCCTCAAACCTGTGGAACACCTCCAGCAGGTGGCACACCGTGTCGTACTTACTCACCCATCGTGCTTCTCACAATGCCAAACACAGAGTTACTACCTGACTTAAAAGGAAGAACAAAGTCCCATGCTGTGAGATAAAGTTGACTAAAGCAACTACGAAACACTGAAAAATAAAAGAGCTTTGTAAAATCCTTACAAATGAAACCAGGATCTGCTGACACGCCTCCTCATTATTTATCACTGCTGTTGGAAGGTCTTAAAATAAGCCATTAAAACCAACATAGCACTGGAATTATAATGAATTGCAGACTAGACTCAAAACAGTGCTAAACAATTGCTCCTGCAAGAAACTCTAGTGACCACTACAAGGTTCTCATGACGGAGATGTTCTTTCTTGGAGTGAGGAACAAGTTTAAAAAGCGAAAAAAACAGATTAGGGAGGTAGGAAGGAAGCAAACTGCTTTCCCAATTATCTCTGTCAAGGCTAGTTATCGCAAAAAAGGCTCTTCTTAAATATAGAAAGCATGTGGGAAGTCGAGAAGTGTAAGGTTTTAGTAAGTCTGAAGGTTGCATAATTGAATTTGATAAACTGACATTTTCCTAGGAAGTTTTAAGATTTCAGAAGATAAATACATAATAAAAATAAATCTAGTTCAGCAGCTTTTTCTCTACAAAATTATATGCCTTCACTTCAGGAAGAAAAAAAAAATATTCATTTCTCCTGCCTTTCAGAGTACAATCAGTACTCCCTTTCCTGTTTATACTCTTCCTCCCTACTTTCAAAATTTATGTGAGAAAGACAAGGCAATATTAGAATATGGAAAATATCTCTTCATGTAATTGATGGTTCTGCCAACAGAAATGAAATGTAGTGACTGGACAATGGGGAATGGCTTCAAACTGACAGAGAGGCAAGCATTAGATTGGCTACTAGGAAGAAATTGTTCCCTGCGAGGCCAATGAGCGCAGGGAACACAGAGAAGCTGTGGCTGCCCCATCTCTAGATGTGGCCAAAGGCAGGTTGGATGGGGCTCTGAGCAAGCTGGGATAGAGGAAGGCATCCCTGCCCAGGACAGGGATTAGAATGAGATGATCTTTAGGGTCCCTTCCAAAACAAACTGTTCTATCAATTCACATGAATTTCATTAATCTGGTGTGATCCTATAGAGGCACACCAGAATTGTACTTTTCTACAAGCTTCAGGTCTACCCTATCAAGAAAGAATAATAGAGACAAATACCACACACCACCAAGAAGCCAAAGGACACTTTCTGCAGTACCTGGATAGCTTCACAATGATATCCCTCATTTCTGACTCTTTAAAGCACAATATTATCCCATTTCCACAGCAAAAGTACTGAGAACTTCCAGTTCATTCAAAGCAGTTTCTATCACTTCACATTGATTTTAAAAAAAAATAAATCTTAAATAAGATGATGGATTACTAATTCCTGTCTCTTAGGTATCTGCTGGTAAAAGAAACAGACTTCAGTCTATGTTTGTCTATTCTTTGTCATTGCTGCCACTTTAAAGAATCCTGGATGCCAACTTTTAAGGATCAGGGCCAGGACTGTGCATAGCCATTTCAAAATGTTCCCAGTGTTTTGATCCTGAAGTGGCAAAGAAAGACATTACACTCCTGTAATCTGGGTACACCTGAGCCCAGAGATCTCATCTGCCCTGGCTCTGAGGTAGCCCAGTAGCCTCTTGAGAGTGAGCTGACCAACCCAGAGGCTGGTCAGAGCAAAGTCAGATTTCTCACTTTTTACTTCTCAGGCAGCAGTCTGGAGACTAACACAAAGTTTCTGTCAAATTTCACTTTTCCAGTGAGAGCACAAGCCTGTATAGAGGAAATGATGATGAGTAGCCAGAAACTGAAAAGTATTAATTTGAAAGTGAAAAGCCCCATACTTTTCTGTATTACAAATGCAGATGAGCTTTTCAAATCCGCACAGAAGCTTTAAATTCCAAAGCTGAAATTTCAAAAGGAGTTTGTTGGGAAATGAGTACTAAACCTCAGAACCTCAATTAGTGTTTAGTCACGCAACTCTCTATGAAGCCAACAAAAATCCTACCCTGAAAGCTGTTTTTATTTCTCACCTCAACAGAAATAGTCTATTCACAATGACACAGATTGAATAATTAGTCAAAGCTACAGAATTCAGAGCTGTTGGCTCTCATGGATGGGTTACATCACATACTTGGGCTGTAGGCTGCCTTTAGGCAACATGCAAAACTTTTTCTCCACTCTGAATAAATAAGCAACACAGTATATCTGGAAAAAAACTGGCCTTGCCAGTGGTGCAGCTCAGAACTAATTTGCTCATCAACAGAGATTTGAGGCTGTCCCCTCCATAATTTCAGTTCACAGAATGTGATGTGAAATCGTGACTGACTATACTAGCACAAAGAGCCACAGGTACAACACAGGTGACTTTATTAAAGAACAACAGACACCCAGGAAAACACTTGGAACCATGTCACCCATTTGTCAGTAACTAGCAGACAAGGACAATGAAGGACAGCGTTTGGCCATTTAAGCACTGGGACCTTGAAGACACAGTCCAGGACTTGAAAGCTGCCCAACCCATCACTCAGCAGAAGTGTGAAGAAAATCAAGAATTGCAGTCACCTGCAGTTCCCCATCTCACCTAAAAAATGCCTCATCAGACCTCTCACACAAAAATAATTTTGTGCCAGGCTTATTCATTCACCAGGACTTTACAGCATACAGGATCCATCCCATCTGCATTTAGCCACCTGTGCCTATGAAAGCCACTTGTTTTTTTGTCTCCTTAGGTCTGTAGTGGCTAGAGATGATCATGGGAGAGTTCAAATCCTCAGTGACTGTAAAAACAACTAGAACTTAACAGCTTTTACCTCTGGTTAAATGATCAAGTTAGCAGACATAAATGCTTACACAAGTAAAACAAAAGCAGGCTGACAATTCTAGGGAATTTTCCAGCTTGACAGAGCACCTGAGCTACAGTGATATAAATGAAATCCATTGCAATTTGATAGATCAAGCCCATATTTTTTCACTGGTAGAGCTAAGAACAAAGCTATTCTTTTCTACTCACAAATGCATCTGACCTCTAGAAACCATTACCCATTGTACAAAAACAGCTGTATGTGTGACTTCTCTCAGGGCTGTCACTTTGATTTCTTAGAGAAGCATGTTTTCACCTAAGGAAAGAAGGAAGGATCGAAGCAGTTTTGCAGTCTCTCTAGCAGTCTCCCTATTTAGCTGCCAGCATTCCTCAGTTATGTTCCCCACTTTATCTCTGGGCAATATCAAACTCGCATTAATAAGCCACAACAATCATAGCTGCAAACCCTTACACACTGTTACAGGTCAGCTACAGAGATGGGAGCTTTTTGTAGTGCTAATGAAGGGCTTTGGGAGGTTGCATTCCTTGAATGCAAACTCCCATTTCTTTCCCAACTTTCCTGAACAAGAAACCAAGTAAGAATCAGCTCCCCATCCTGAGCCTAGAGTCACACTTTAATCCCCCTTATTAGCCACGTTCAGTGTTGAGTAACTGCACTGATACAAATGCAGTTACTTCAGAGCCGTAACACAGTAGTGGACTCCAGCCTCATGACTTTTGTTTTAAATCATTTCATTTTAAATCATGTCAAAGAAAAAAGAAATAAGAAAATAACCATCAAGTTGTGTATTTTCATGACTATGACTCAGTTTGTTTCATATGTTTTAATTGGGAAAAAAGACAGTGCACAGCACAATTCCTGGCATCAACTGGCACTGCTCAGTTTCTCTCTAAAACCGAGCAGAGCTGGAAATCCTTCCTTATTCTATTCTCCTCCAACAAGAATGGGTTGGCTCAGCAAATATTTTAGCACTTCAGCTCTCTGAAAAGATTTGATACTAATTGCTGTTACACAGCTGGTGTCAAGAAGGAAAGTTAAGCAAAGCATCTCCTCCTGAGTCCATGTTTGCCACACCATTCACGTGTTGTGTTAAAAACATTTTCCTAATGCCTCTCTCATGCTGTGCTGGCACTCTCAGAAGACAAGAGGCAAACTCCCAGCGTGACACAACTATTCCTTACCTTTTACTTGACAAAGTCTAAGCAGTCAACTTGGCACTTTTGATTTCTCCTATCTGCAGGCTATAGAATACACACAAAGCACCATTCGTCTCTCCTAAAAACCTGGTAGCCACAAGTGCAGGATGTCTGCCTGTAATTCTCCCACTTCTCCTGTGATTGTGGTAGCACAGTGAGAATCTGTAAGAGCCAAGAAAGACAAAGGCTTCCATCAAAGCTTACAAGGGAAAATTGAAAACCAACTGACTTGTGGGGTAGAATTATAAGCAACTAAAACTATATTTTAGGTACCAAAGTCCCTAGGTTTTATTCTGGGGTTTGGGGTTTTTTTCAGTAGGAGGAAATACACTACAAACCCACACTATCTGCACAGGGAGACAAAGGCTACATCAGAGTTATTCTTTTCCATTTAATGTTTTCTTAAGTGCTTTCTTTCTAGCAATTTACCCAGATATCAGTGGTTGGAAACTCTGACCAAAAACCTGGACAAACTGTCTTGTCAACTCAAGAGTTGACAAACATCTCTTAAGAGATGTCAAGTGGTCCAATGACAGTCACAGAACTTTGCCATCCGAGCTGGATTTTTATTTTCTTTAGGTTGTTTTACACATTAGATGATGCATCTTCCACTGAATCAGTGTCTCAGAAATATGTCTGGAATGCTAGAGACTTAACAACAAATTCTTCTTTAAGAAGCACATCATCTGAAGCTAAAACACCTCAGAGGTTATGCAGCAAACTATTACAGAATGGGGTATGAGGCAAAAAATATTTATTTTCATTTTATTTTACAATAAAGAACCATAAATATGAAGTCTTATTTCTTATGCTACTCGCAGAAAAACCCAAAGTAAAGGAAAAAACAAAACCAAATTCAGGTCCTGTTGCATTTGAACTATACTAAGAGCAAACAGATACCTTTTCCACCAGGTAAAAAAAAAAAAAAAATAACATCCCCATGTCACACAAACAGCACTACAAAACAGTGAGAAGCTCTTCTGTGACTGTGCTGTGAAGACAACACAAGTCAGAGGCTCCTCAGTGATGAACTGAACTCCAACAGATTTAACCTAGCAAATACATTTACCACAGAGTTATTTACCTGAGCAGCTTCCTGTGTGAGTTTTGCATGTTTCTACTTAAACTTATCTCTCTATTCCACAGTGGTACAATAGTGCTAAAAGAAAAAAATCCCATGAAGGACTGTTTCCGTGGTTACTCAATTTATCCTCAAATCAGTGTGAACCAAGGAACAGCAAAAGTAGATTTGGGTCTCCAATGTTCCTCCAAGAAAAACATCATTTAAAAACATGATTGACCTGGAAGTCTTCCAGGACAAGTAGAAATTATAATGTGCACCTTGATAACTAAAAATGTTAATAAACATTAAATCCTCTTTGTTATCATCAGCTTACCCCTTCTTTATTGGGAAACACAGTGACAGCAGTGTCCCACTGACACAGGTCCATCCTCATGTGGCAGCCAGCAGTAATGGAGGGGGATCCTGTCCTTTGCCTGGATTCTGCCATTTCTCTAACCAAACCCAACAAGCCGCCCCAATGCGATCCTCACCAAGTCCTTTCAGGATGTGAGAACAGCAAGCTTCAAATATATTCCTTCTGCAAAGGAACAAGATCACAGGGAAAGAACACCTTTTGCTGTTCTTGTGTTCTCAAAGCATTTGGTACAGAATCCATTTCAAAATCATTTGAAAACAACTCAGAAAAGTTCACAAATAGAAGACAACTTTAAACTTCCAATGCTCTCTTTTTCCTGCTGTGAGGATATCACAAGGCAGATCTCTCCTGGAGCTTACAGGACCGGCTCCCATCCCAGCTCCGTCACCCGCTGATAAGACTACAAAGAACTCTGATCCTCCTTTTTTCTAACTACAATAATCCAAAGCACTAAAATCCCAAGCGCAGTGAAACCCACTGAGGTATTCCAAGGAAGCAATAACCGCAAGAGTTCCTGAGCTTACAGAGATTTTGTCTCTTCACCTCTTCTTCCCTTCCCTGCTATTCTGTATCTATTCCAGGTAGTAAAAGCTTTCCAGAATATAGAAAGGGTTAAATAAAAAGGGGAGGAAAAAGGAGTTAAAAAACCTCCCACCTTTTCAAAAATCATGACAGGGAGTTGAAATAAGAGAACCTGTCAGGGCCAAATATCAGTAGTGTAATGCAGTTACAGCAACATCAGAACTGTTGTTTGTAACACTTGGATTCTTGGCATGGATTACATTCACACAGCTTCTCTTTTATTCACAGTTGGAATAGTTCAGATAGCAATGCTTAAGAAGTTTTTGGGTTATTATGTCCTTATGTCTTCCCCATACATCCAACTCCAAGGTGTGTGTGAGGGATTTCAGTTAGCTTTATTGCAGCCTTGAGGAAAATCTGAATTAGGGCTCCGTAGCGGTGGTTAACATGCAGCTGCTGCTCACTGCTGCCACCTCATGGCAACAGGCACAATCCAAACACTCAGCAAAACGCAAAGGAATTTTCTTATTTCCCCGATTTTACAGGTGTTCACCGCCTTGTAAAGCTGGGTTTCTCACCCACATGCAAGCTTCCATTCTAAAAAATTTATTAACCATAAAGGCCTATCAAGAGGAGATGAAGTGCCAATGAATTTTCCACTTTTCTCTTCCCACAGAACTTAACGTTTGGCAAGCACAAAGACAAATTCTTGAAAACAACTAAACACACACAAATTATGTTACGGTAGCCCGGAGAGAGAAGCTTGCTGCTGCTTTTCACATCTCTAATAACATTAAGGGAATTCCCCTTTGGGGAGAGGGCTCAGCACCTGTCAACAAACTGTGACATGGGAAATGGAAATTCAGTGAGGGAGCCCATTTAATATTAAAATAAGGAAAAGACACATGCCAGGATTTGAATATTACTTACTTAAAGAAATGTTTCTTCGACAAATCAAAATGAAGCGAGAATGTTTTCAGAGCACAGCTTTTCTGCAACTTGCTTTTCAGTTTTTACTCATTCCAAACATGAACTTTGTGAGGTCCAGCCCGGATCCCCACAGTAAAGCAAAATATATACTTTGCAAAAGAAAGTGGAAAACACAAGGAGGTAACTGCAGATATTGGAAGATAAAATAGGAAAAACACAAATAATAATTTTTACTTTAAAACACAGCCCAGTAAAAATTTAAGGAGTGACACGGCAAGCTCCAAATGTAAAGATTTACTGGTCAGTTCATGAAGTTGCAGAAATGCACAGGGAAACGAAGAAGAAAAGGAGAAGGACCCAAAGACAGAGTAATCAGCAAAGGAACTGAGTAACAATCTTTGGTGGTTTTCCTTCAGAAAAGCAGGCTGCAAGGTCACAGTAAGGGGAATGTGATTAACAGCCTAAAATGCACTGGCAAGATCACCAATGTATTTGAGCACAGACAAGGACAAGGTCTGAGAAAGATCTGAATTAAGTAAAACAAGATGTAAAAATGACCTGGACACAATCAGACAGCCCTAGGAAGATAAGCAGAAAACAAGTGCGGTCCTTCACGCCAGGGAGTCCATTTGCTGCTACACTCTAGGTCAGCTGCAGCTACGGACAGACACAAATTATTACCTCGTTAAGAATTAATATTTAAGTGCTGGCTCTAAGTGCACAGAATGGGCACTGTTGCTCACCAGATGCCACAGATGCTATAAACTCTACAGTGAGATAAATGGTGCTGTGTCTGAGGCTCCCTGACATTTTCTGTAGGCAGAATTTCCATAGGTAACGCCCAGTTCCTGCACTTTATTGACTCAAGCCAGTGGCATGCTTCCACATTTTGGGGTTGCCAGTACAGTCCGCTGAGGTGCTCCACTGATGTCATCTCTACATACAAACAAGAACTGCTTTCTTCCAGAACAGCAAAACCAAGAGCAGCAATTCCAGCACTACCATAAAACAGAACTGCACAATACACATCACAGCTCCATAGACGAATTCATCATTTGCTCTTCAATTTGTGACTGTCATGTAAACCTAGCTGGTAAAGAGGTAATTATTTTTATATCACTGCCTTGAAGATACTGATTACTGTCACTTATTAAGTTGTTTTGCTATTCCTTTTGCTCTTCCTTGTAGATGATGAAGAGCTCTAGAGTTTTCTGCAAGCCAGGCTCCCCAGGCTGCACCATCTCAGCAGCTGCTGCTGCCAGATCCACGTCCTGGCACCATTAGAACACGACCACAGCAGGATTATTGGGTTCCTACAGTACAACCTCCCTCTGATTTAGTGAGTCAGGCTAGCAGCTCATATGTTCAGCTTTCTATATTAGCTGAGGTGCAATTATGCAACAGATAAAGTCCCCTTTAATGCAAATGTCATCTCTTTATGATGCTATATGTGTGTTCATTAGAACTCTTGGTGTCTGTAATGTTTTATGAGTGTTATATCTCCAGGTTCTCAAGGAGAAGTGATAAAGTCATAAAAATTCTGGTATTTGCTTCCTTCTTCTCACCTTTCATCTTCTATTTACATGAGGTTGCACTAATGCTGTCAATTATCCAAGCATCATTTGGTTTTGGGAAGATGTACTTTTCCTACTTACTGCTTAGATAAGAGAAATGCTCTGAGCTGTATAACTTCAATTCTTTACAGCATGCGTGCAAAGAGAGAGAGGTTATTGCTGAATTTTAGGACAGTCCTGATTTTATTTATGACTTCAGTATCGCTTTTCATTTTCATTTTTAGTGATAATGACTTGCTGTCTTTGATATGAATTTTCAAGGTCCTTTATGAACTCTTCCTTGCTACGGTGTCTTAGGTAGATTAAAAAAAACCAAACCTCTCCATGCTTTACAAATAAAGCTACCAATTAAAGTCTCATACAAGCTTGGATGAAAGGAACTTATTTCAACTAATTCACAGGGAATATAAGCACTGGACAAAACATAATGAAGCTGTGCTTTTTCAGTTGTAGAAATTTCCTTCCTACTGATGCCCTGCTGTAACACACGGTCACCTGGACCAGCAAAGAGCTTTGACTATAGACCAGCACTGATTCAACCACAGCTAACACACCAAGAGGCATCAACAAATAAAAAAGTGCCTGAATTACTTCACAGAAAGACCCCACCAATGCATTGGATGCAATTTTTTAGATGACCAAGAAAACTGCTTTCCTTAAAAGCAATTCCAGTTCTTGTTTATATCTAAGTATATACAAGCTCTGGGCACGGGTTGTGATGTTGTCAGTCACCTAACATCCAGCAATATGTTCACAGTCTCCACCCCTTCACCAAATAATGTTTCCATATAGTTTTACTAGGGTTATAAAATATTTCAACTTTCAATACATTTAAGACTCGCTGAACTGTAGACAACCTGTCCTTTACTTGGATTCAAGTATCTTTTCCTGCTGCAGCTCAAATTATTAAAATTCCACAGGGACTAAATTCAATACTCAATAAAATGAGAAAAAAATTCATCTATAAAAACTGCCTTAACTGGCTCTTGTCAAAAGTGTCATAAAAAGTTCATGATATATTGTCAATGGGACTTAAATGTTCTACAGGGACACATTATATTAATGTTTCATCTTGTCTCTCCACAGAAATGGCAGATTTTTAGTTGTTCTTGTTGCTACTGGTTGGTTTTTTAAATGTCAATGACAACAAAGCCAGAACCAGTACTAATCCTCCTTAGTATGAAATGGTATCATCCCGGAATAAATGGAAGTAGAAACAATAGTTCCAAAGGCTTCTTTCTACTAAGATAATTACCAAAACTGCTGAAATCTGGTACTTATTTATGAAATAGCCATCTCAAATAATAAAAGTGTAACTTGTTTCCAACAGAGCCTAAATTCGGCAGGACTCCAAAGACTATTAAAAGCAGCCAAGGAAAGAATAGTAGGGAAGGATTCCGATTCCTTGGAGCATCGTGCCAAGCGAACGTGTTTTGGGACCGCTGTCCCCATGGGGAATCCCAGGAGCCTGAACTGAGGATCTGTTCTCAAAGCACAAGAGGAAGAATGAAGATGCTGGGACTGATCCCGAGTCCCTCACTTGGTGGCTGGGATCAGACAGTGCCAGGAGCAGTTTGCTCTCCTATCACCAGGTCCCTCTGCACAGAGCCCATCCCTGCCCTGAAGTACTCAGTCATCCCTGCAGCAAACCTCGCCAGGCTCCAGCCTCAGGAACACCCACTCTGTGCTCAGAGATGCCCAAGGACTCCAATGCTTGGATCCCCAAGTCAATAGGGATCCCAGACACTCACACACCTGGAATGCATCCCTGAGGTACGTGCCACACAGACAAAATCTGAAAGAAACTCAAGACTAAAAGTGGTAATAAACAGCTACTAGGATTTTAAGAAGCCATCAAAAACATCAGTCAGATAATTTGAGATATTTCTATTAGGAAATAATCATGCAGCTTTTGTTTTTCAGCATTATTAAGCACCTACCTCACAACCTTGAAAAATCTTACTCAAAATCATGAAATCCCTTTATGAAACAGGAATAACCACTGGTTCTACATTCCAACCCAGACTGAAGCAATTAGTGTAGGACTTCAGTAGTACACATTTCCACTGTAATAATAATTTATGTACCTATCTTCTATTAAACTTACTACGGTGAAGAGGTTGCAGGAATTACTACAAAAATGAACAACAAAACCCCTCCAAGTTAGAGCTTGATAATTTGTCTTGTCATCTGTATCGCTGTCATCCACATTGAAAAACACTTTAGAAAATGAACTAATCAACTTTCCTCTCCAGAGCACTAAGTATGAAGTACACATATAAAGAAAAAAATTCATAATGTATTCATGTGCCAGCTCAACTAGAAACATCAAGGATCTTTGTGTTGTGTTTCTTCCATCCTCCCCAGTCATCAGTTTTTTTGACACAGAAGGTGACCCTTAGCAAATAGCACAAAACCCGCAAATTATTATAATAAGCCAGGTCAAACAGCAAAAGGGGAACAATTCAGACTTCTTAATTTGTGTTCCTTTCTCATATAGCCGTCATTGGGTTCATCACCTTCAGGTTCTCCACAGAAGCAGACAACAAAAAAAAGCCAAGGAAAAGCAGGGTGTTTTCTCAGGGAGAAACCAGGGCACCCTTCTCACAATCTCATGCCTTTTCTAACAGGCATTCCTGTGTTTCTTTCTCCCCTTGGAGTGTGAGAAGTTTCCTGAAAGGAAGCGAGTGCCAGTAGCTGCCGCTGCCAAGAAAGAGAACGGCACCAGGGGAGAGCTGAGAGCAGCACAGGACCAGCTCACAGAGAGGAATACACCCTAAAAACCTGTGGGGAATCAAAAGGATATGGGAGCCAGCTATGGGTGCTTTTGGTTTGCATCATGGGGCAATCCTGAACAGAAAACTGAAATGCAGCAACATCATTCTGACTACAAGTATTTCCTGCAACAGTACTGGGCTTTTTATATATTTAGTAGTCTTGACTTCACAAACCCACAAAAACGAAAAAAGAGACACAGAATTGTATTCAAACCTATCAGAATATATACCATCCATATTATATTCTAACTGGAGTAGCTTGGCCTGAATATTAGTAATAATCTTGCTTATTAAGCACCTCTGTATCTTCAAGCCATGTTTGCTCACAGACCAGCCAAAACACATTTTTAATGCTGACTCTACTCCCCACAGTATCTCAGTGTTCACCCTCTTCCCAGTGATGCCTTTCTGGGCACTGAGGGTTGTGGTTTAAATAAGACCAAACAGATTCTCTAGCTCTACCAGGGAGTACATGGGAAAGGTTGTTTTTGGGGGGCCGTGGAGATGGAGTTTTTTTGGTCTACTGTTTTTCCTGAGGTAAATTTTTAATTAAATGTCAAATCCAGCTTGGCACTGGAAACACACTGTATGACTTTTATTTGAGGAAAATCTGTCAGCTTGTCTCTTCCCCTGTCAAACTCCCATCTGCTCTACAGAGATTAGTCTGGGCCATGGATCACCATTTGGCAGGGTTTTGTTCTGTGCACAGCTCAATAATACACAACGCAGGGCACAAAAAATGACCACCTACGTTTTGGAGTTACCGTTCCCAAAGTACTTGAGGGTATTTCAGCAATTTTCTATGCCACTAAATTACAAGAAATGTAAAATACTGCTTAGCTTTAGAGCAAAGGCACAAAGAGCAAATCCGTTCACATCTGCCAACTCTTTGACCAATTTCCACTATTGGCTGAACTCCATTTAAACCAAACCCTGCTCTTCCCAGAAGTGGCATTTCTATACTCCGGTGGCCTAGCAGAACAAGGTTTTAAAAGCTAGTGCTCCTGGTTTTCTTGAAAACTACTGACTCCACTGCACAGCCTCAAGGAAATCACTCAACTTAATCATCAAGTCTCAGTTTTCATTCCGCTAAATGGTTATTGTTTTGCACCAACACCTTAACTGCCTTAGGATCCAGCTACTTAAACTTATTCCTAGCTGCACACTTGCATGAATTTGATTTGTTTTGCTACTAGGTTTTGGTAAGACCTTAATTATCTGCTTGAACTTTTCCCTTTGTCTAATTTATCTACTGCTCTGATCAGTTCTACATCCTCTCTCACACGGCTTACAGAAATTATATACCTAACTTGGAGACCAGAAGAAAACTCGGTCCCAGCTCCGTGTTGCAGTAACAGGAGCTATCCTGAATGGATTACTGAAATAGCTGCATGCTGTATCAATATCTGTACAGCTTGTCTCCACTTGGCTATAGATCTTTCTGCCAGAACATATTAAGGTTTAACACCTCTCTGATCCACTGGCTGTTTCTCCCCTCCAAAGACCAGAAGCCAGGATCAAGTGAAGACCCTTTAATAATCTCACATCACAGCTTGTGGCTCAGGGAAGGCACCTTTGAAGGTTTTGACATGAATAAGAGAAACACAACAGGGCCAGCTTTTGTGAGAGAAAATGGAGTCTAATCCACTGCCAGCTTCTTCACGTGGGCTGAGCTAATTAAGACCACTTTAAGGCCAGTAAATTCACCGTAAAGAGAAGAATCCTGCTTTATGCACAGGAGTCTGTCAGCACATTCTGTACACCACCGAAGAGCTGAGATAACAGAAGGTACATTTGCTTCAAGATCCAGGTGTAACTAGGCCATACAAATTCATCCTTAAGCCCCAGCTTTGCACGGAGGTGTTCACCAAAGATCAGGATAAACACCAAAGTAACGGGTACAAAAGTGGAGCTCGTAGCAATTGCATGTTGTTACTGGAACTCTCCCCGTTAAAATGTGGGTATGCTACCTCGAAAGGAGCATTCACAAATAATCAAAACAGCTGTTTGATTGTTAGTTTTGTTGGGAAGTGGAAATACCTCAGCAGAATTACTACTCCAGTAATGCATTATTTAAAAGAACAAATTAAAGTAGTATATGAACTGTATTTCATAGTCCAAAATAATATTCAAGAAATAAATTTCAGACAAACTACAGGACAGGAAAACTGTTAAGAAAAAGTGAAAAGAACTTTAAAGTGGGTTAAGTATACACAGATGCATATATTTACTGAATGACTAGAAGTCAAGAACAAGCAAGCACCTCTACCTCAGAAAATGGACTCAAACTGCCATTCCAGAACCTACTCTGCATGAGGGTTCATTTAGATCCAGAGTTAAATTCCATGCATGGCAACATCCATTTTAATGTAGGAACTGCATTATGAATGCCAATGTACCTTACACAATACCATGACTACCCAGCCCTTCCCAAGGAAGTTTACTGTGCTCAAAATGAATACAAAGGTAAGGACATTTTCATACTTGACAATTTCCTAATTAGTCTCCAAAGTTGAATTCAAACTTCATTTAAACACCTGACTTCTCTGGCACTAAGCAGACACCACAATAAGCAACGTATCTTACAACAGCAGACCTCTACTTTAGGGTTATTGCTCTAACTATTATTTTCAAATACTGACTCTAATTTTGTGTGTTGGGCAGACCATAAGCCATGTGTTAAAAAAACAAAGCATCTCACATGCTTTTCATTAACATTCACAGTAAATTTCTCCCAAATGCAGATTGATACTAAAAAAAAATAACCATAAA
This sequence comes from Cyanistes caeruleus, assembly GCF_971803275.1. Taxonomy (NCBI): domain Eukaryota; kingdom Metazoa; phylum Chordata; class Aves; order Passeriformes; family Paridae; genus Cyanistes; species Cyanistes caeruleus. The sequence goes on from NC_141705.1 coordinate 79,650,139, forward strand.
AGACAGCTGGTTATTCTTTGCATTAGATGTGTACTTTTCTAATCTTCTGTTTATTTGCTCCTCTAACTCCAAGTTTTCTACCCTGAAAAAGTTGGCAAAAATTAGGATCTAGATACTGCCAAATTGCATTCTCCCTGTAATTAATCTGCCTTCTTAGAAGTCCTTAACATGTGCAGACAACACACATATGTGAAAAATCAGTTAAACTTATTTCAGAAAATGTCCACGTGAAGATAGTCAATTTTTTAACATGAAGAACTCCAGCTAGCTTACCACACCAATCACTCCTGCACATTTACTGAGAAAGAACCAAACTCATGAAGGAATGCAGACCTCTTCATCCAGACTTGGTATTTCTCAAAATACCCAGTGACCTCTGAAGTAACAGAAAGCTTCCATGCTGTTTGGCATTAAAATCATACCTGCAGGACATTTACATATGCTGACAGCCTCTACCCCGAGATGCTGAGAAGGAAAGTTGTAGCTTGTAAAAGCTTCAAAAAATCCCAGTGTCACACTGGGCATCCCATTGATTATGCTAGACATTTTTAAAAAAGGGCATAACATCAAAAGCAGAAGAAATCATCTGCCATAAGTAATGCGCCTCACATTGCAGTCCACATTCAGGTCAAATGTATTCTGTTGTTAGGGCACACATCATCTCGAGCATTCCCAGCAGTCACTCTTGCACTGCATGAATAAAAATACCCAGGCTCCACTTAAAATACGGGTAAGAAGATGTTCTTTGCACTTACCAAAGGGGTGCAGTGTGGGGAGAAAACACTATTTCCTTGGAACAAGTACACTGCCTCCGAGCAGTGGGTTTAGTCCAGGAGTGAGAACCCCATGTTCTGCGGCAGCTCTTCGCGCCCCTCGTGTCCTCTCAGCAGACCCGAAATCCCGCCGTGGCCTGGAGTACCGGAGTGCACTACACAAAGTACCAGCTCATTCAAAAAACACCATTACACCAACCCAGCTCGTTGCTTCAGACTGAATTCAAGGATTTACCTGGCACCTAACCTTGAACCTTTTCGTGTCCTTACACAGAAATTACGAATCAAAGATTCCTCTCCCAGATTTCAATGCCAATAAATCAATTTTCTGTAGGTATTTATTATCAGCACAGAAAAAAATGAGGTTAAGTAGCCTGGCCATGTACCTCTGTGCATCCAATCTACAAAGCTGAGCGCTTTTAGCTCTTATTTCAAATTTCATGACAAAGTAAAGATGTTTTCCTTATTCCAGTAACATATTGCCTCTTCCCCCCTCATTTTAAATTTTCTGGGTAAAAGGAACTTTCCAAGTCTGCATTAGTCCTATTGTATTCCTCCCTCCACTGCAGACTTATTTTACTCCCTTTTTTTGCACAGGGAATTGCTTCCCCCTAGCTCAAACTGAAGGGGATATTGGGAAAGTTCTACAGCAAAATGTAATGATTTTTTTCATCTTGAGGTTAATTTTCTTGGTTGGTTTCTACTATAGGCTTTACAAATATTGCTGGATTTCTTCAGGTTTAATCTCAGACCCTGGTAATATTAAGTCACAGCAGTTTTTTTTAAAAATACTTCTGCACCCAGAATGGATTCAGCACACCATAATGAAAACGGCTGGCCAGCTATTTGTAGGTGCTTGTTTTGAGTTCAATAAAAATAACTGTACTGTGATAAAACATGAGACTCCTTGCAGGACTGAGTATAAAGCTTTTATTTTCAGGATTTCAGAAAGAATCTTAAATAAACTCTACACAATCTTGGTAGCTATTAAGCTGTGATTATCCACCCACCCTTTTTCAGTCACAGCAGGATACTACCTGTTAAATTCCTGCTGTCTGAGTGACCTGCACGTCCCCCGAGACTTACGGCTGTTAACAAGATGGCTCTTGCATTTCACTTTCTAAGTAAGTGTTTCCAAGCAATTCCCATGGTAAAGAGAGAATGAGGATCAAGACTAAAACAACAAAAGCTTGCTTACTGCCTGTGAGCAGTGGAAGACAGAACGCTTTCAGCCTTGTCACCACATATCTTGTGCTTCTAAATGCTGCCCTGATCCATTTTGAAGTGCACTGCCCAGAACCGAGAAGAAAACCATGTGTTTTCAGAGACAGAACGGAGAGGTTTTCCATGTCTGAGGGAACACTTCAAACACTGCACAAAAGATGAGTGAAGGAAAGCAAATGCCCCCAGGACGACTTCATGCCTCTCCTCCCCACCAAAGCCAACAGCACTCGAAAGAGCGTTCCCATTTCAGTGGAGACTAACAACACGGGTTCTGGCTCTTCTGATCGAAGCACTGCTGTTTTCAATAGAATTTTTCAGGGTACTGAAGGGCTTTTTCTGAAGGGTTTATTCTTTCAAGGGGGATAATTATTTTCCGTGACCCTCTGAGTTTCTGGATCAGGACTCATTTCAAGTAGCAGAGTGATAGACCACTTCTAGGATTATTCCAGAGGTGTTATGCTTTGGTGGTGATAACTCTACCCTCTAATAGAAATACTTCTTTGTTTTGGAAATGGGGTTTGTCTACTATGGGTAACTGACTGGATGTGAATTTGGACATGAAAGGAGGGAATAATTTAAATTACAAATTTTAGACAAAGCTTTGAGTTCCTGATTTGTATTTGCAAGGTAGCACTCTACTAATTTTTCTTATTCTCCAAGCTGAGAGGTTCTTTTCATCACTTCTTCAAACTCCTCGTTGTGGATCCAAATCTTAAGAATGCTCATACTGCCATTAACTTTTTTATTTTTTGTTTTTTAAACATCACTAACAGAATTTCAAAAGATGCTTTACTAGAGGATTCACACAAGGTACTTAAGTCTCTTGAAACTTAGGAACCTTAGATTCTCAGGGGAGGATAATGCACCAGTGTCACATCCAGCTGGATTTATTAGCAAGCTCATTATCTTAAGGCTTGGAATAAAATACTAAATAGTCATGTTGGATTCCTGGCCATGAGATGCTAATGTATGAAGGTGAACTGTGCATTCCCTCTCCAATCCTGCTAATCTCAGGCCCTCCCTGCGGCTTTAACACATGATGAGATTCAATAGCAGAAGAATTGCCTGCGAATCCCATTTTAATCAAATAATTCATGGAATATCCAGACTTTGATGATCCTTGTGGGTCTTTACTAAGTCCAACTCTATGAAACAAGAGATTAATTTTTTTAAAAATAAATATCACAAAATAAGATGTACAAGAACGAAGCCATCCCATACAAGCACCGCTCCTGGACATCATTACCATCTACCTTTAAGCAAACACCAGAAAAAGGAGCAAAAGGGTAGAAAAATCCTAAGGCTCTGCGTGAGGCTAAAAAGGAAAACTGGAACCACCTCTGCCCCTGGGCCCAGTATGAGGCTTAAGTTTTGCTCCTAAGATATCCAAGGACATTTAAAGGTGAAATTCTTGCATGTAAACCACCAAGAGTTTTCATTTGAACTGTCTGTAAGATGCATTCCTAGTACAATATGCCTTTTAATCTTGCCTATTTTTGGGATAGAAGACTGCTTTACTGCATGCCCACCCAATACAGATCTGTATCTGGCATGGCAGACTGTCATAAACATTCTCTGAACTTCAAGGATGATCTAATGGTCTGTGTCTGCCCACACAGAAATGAAATACTGCTCCAGAGCCATTAGTACAGGGACATATTTGGCAAATGATGGCTAAGCAGAGGGAGGACATGAGTCTGAAAACTCACAGATCGATGCAGATAAAGAATTTAGTGTTCTATATGCAGTAATAGCAAAAATAAGAAAAGGAACAGAGTGTCACATCAAAGAAAAATATTTTGACAGACCGTGGAGAAATTTTCCAGGGAGATTTCCAATTGAAATGTCACTGCTTTTAAAGTGAATGTAGGAAAGCATTAGGAGACACTCTGAGAAAGTAAAAACTCTTGACTTTGTGAGAAGTACCAACCACTCACAACTTCTTGAGCTGAGGGTAAAACACAGACACCAGAACAAACCCACAAAGGCACCTCTGCACCATGCCCTCCAAATCCAAAGCCTTCCTTGTGCTTACAGCAAAGGAAGGGCAAACTGGCACTCTCACGTATCTGCAAACAGCTCCTCGAGTGCTTGCTCAACATACTCCAACACCTCATAGTCAATTCCTCTAAGGACAGAAAACTGATGTAACAGCAGAGTCCAAAAATACCAAAACTCAATCTTTCATTTGACATTCTAACAGAAATGCTCCCTTGTGTAACCACAAGGCACTCCTGAGACTTGTATTCCCATTAGCTATTTTATTCTACAGAAGAGAAGTATCAAGTTGTATTAAGATATTAAATTCCTTCCTTGTAAAACTTCCACTGGTAGCATTATCTCAGGGTATTTCTGAACGGTTTTGCTGGCCTGACCTTAGAGAAGGACCCTCCTTACTTAGCACAAGTCCATAATAATCACTTGAAATCATGATTTGCTGTTCCTCCCTAACTATTACTTTATTCAGTTTCCATCTGGAGTGCAGTACCTTGCCATGGTAGATAGAAATAAGCAATACAGGACATGGCTAAATTTTTGCTGTGCACTTACACTACTAAGTAGGAATACATTTACACAATTACATACAGAAATAAGAACACACATGCAACCAGTTTTTGGTTTATGTTAAACTATTGCCATCTTTTCAAAGATCAATGTCTCCCCTAATTACACAGCCTACAGTTTATATGGGACTATTTCCCCTGAAACTTCAAAGAGCACTGATCAATTGATACACAGGGAAGTTTGAGTATTTACCATCACCTTATGTAATGGAAGTCCACCATCCCAGTATTTTGACCCTCTACAAAACAAATAACTACAACAGAACAGTTTCAGGGAGACAAAGCTTCTCTGCCTGCTATTTGTGTGTCTGTGTTGCACAGCCTTGAGAAATAAGGTGAGCCACTGGAATTCAACATCTGGGCTGTTGTCACCCCATCTCTAGCTGGCTATGTGTGCTACCAATAACATCCCTGAGATTTCCTCTCCAGGATGTCCCAGGAGCATCACATCTGTCACACAGCATTTTCTTTTCTTAGATCCGCACTGAACAGAGCACAATTAACACACAAAGGACAGACAGAGGGTGAAAGCTTTTCATAGATTTCTCACTGTACCCAAATCTGTCCCTACCCTTGAGCAGAACTGTGACTCCAGGAGAAAGAATAAGAGTAACAGGAGTAGCGGAAGAGTGGGCTTCAAAACCTGGGTAGAATAGTTTTATGGAGAATTTCTATATCCATACATCTGTATTCAAGCCTGTGACAAGGATGTGTCCCTCTTGATCCTTTCCAAGAGATTTCAAGGTATGTTTTAAAGGCTTGTAAATAACTTCATTAATAAATCTTCTCAATCCAGTACATTTATACTTCCAGGATTATACCAGAAAAAATATCCATCAACACTTCAGGCTCAAGTTTTCAATCTGCACATGACATGTGAAGAATGAATCTTTAAAAACTCTTAACATCTTGCCTTTCATTATCTCATCTGCAGGAACAAAATTTGTGTAAAACCAGAGTGATCTTGTGGTCAAAAGTTCAGGCTTTTCTTCCAGATTCTGTGAAGAAGTTGCTTGAAAATTCCAAGTACTCATACAGATATGTTGGGAAACCCTGCCTATTCATCTGGGTTTAGTTTTCTTTTAACATCAAGCAATATGGTTGCCATTACTGTATAAATTTGAAATTATGCAACATAAAAGGAGGTTTTTCAAAGCAGCTAGAAGAATGAGCCAATAAAATCCACTAATGTCAAAAGGAATAAGACATACAAGAGAGTCATGAAAATATCTGAAACAAAATAACAAAAGGAAACATTTGATTTTAGGAAGAAAAACATCCCACTCAAATTTTTAAATATACTGTTGTCTTCAACCAAGTTTTATGGTTATAACAATACATCAAAACTAATAAAATAAACCCACAAATATAATGTATCCAATGTACAGCTGATCGGAATAAATCCCATAGTAAAATAAAAGCATTAATCTTGAAAATTTGTTCCTTCCCTGCTGTTACTTCTGCAAGTTTCAGGCCACACATATAATACATCTATAAACTGTAAATTAAAACTCACAACTAACTTATAATCATAGTTTAATCTCTGTTACTTTAAAAGATTAATGAGTCTAAAAAAGCTTTTAACAAGAAGAAAATGCAAATCCTCTGTTGCAATAGAAGCAAAATCCAGGCCTGAAAACTTTGGCTGGGGGTGGTTGATTTATTCTGGATAAGCCAGAGACATCTTTCCAATGTATCCCTTGATACAGCTAAATATTATTGCACAAGCTACAATAATATATGCATTACTGTCCCTTCACTCGGCTCCCAAGGCTCATACTGCTATTCAACTCTGCCACTTGGCATGCTAATAAGAGTCCAGAAAATGATAATTACCCTCAGGGACTACATTCAAAAGCTGCCCTTTCCATTAAAGAGGCTCCTTCATAGCCCAGGTTAGTTCACATTTGAAAGGAAACCTTATGCCATTTGCCAGACTCCTGAAACTTCCAAAACAGCATTATTTGATTAACAACCTTTACTTTTAATTGCTGTTGATTCCTAAGTCCAGAGTAAATCAAATCACAAAACATCAACAGTGTAATTCTAAAAATAACAGAATTAAAGGAACAACTGCTATTTGTTCAGAGGAAGACTGGAATGCTGGAATGCTAAATATACTTTAAATATTCAAACAAGTATGAACAGTGGAAAGCTGCCAAGTTGGATTCTAAAAATATAACCCAGGTAAGGCTAACCTTTGATCCTGCTCTCTCTAACCTGACCATATCCCCATCAAAAACAGCATTAACAGCAAAAAAAATTATTTGTAACAGAAACCCTGAAGATGACAGCAAAAAGCACTCTCAAGAAGCAGCACAATCAACCCCCATCTACTTGTCAGCATCCATGGGACTTAAGAAGTCAGGTTATACCATCTCATAGCTACAAATCATTTGCATTTGTGAGACAAGTTCATTGTGGGGATTTTTCCCCAGGACAAACATAACCCAGACAAGTTGCAGTCATCTTAAATTGACTTTTAATTATACAATTACAGGTACTTATCTTGTGGAATTCTCAGCCTTTTGATTCTGACACCGGCAAATTTCTAATTCTGCACAGACAGCACCAGAAATGACCACATCACAAATAAATGCTCAACATTTTTTGAAATATTTAGTATTTGTCCTTAAACTTAAAAAGCTTTGCAGACTCACTATTACTCCCCAAAATACCACTAGTTATCAAAATAATCAAATGTAATTTGAAATCAAAGTAGACAGATCAGTGCTTTTATTTAAAAAACTATAATAAATCAGGTTTTCAATGCTCATTTGTAGATGATAAAGCACCACAAGCATCACAGAGGTGACTAATGATTACTGAGCACATTAGCTTGGTCAAGTGGGTTATTCAGTTGTTGTCATCTATCATCCTTTATCTCCCTCAAAATAGAATGACTTAATCTTTCATCTCTCATAGCCTCCCCTTAAGTTAATCAACTGTAATCAAAATGCAGACCATAAAACACAACAGACTAAAAATCAAATCAACGCTAATATCTCTCTCAAAGTAAAAGATGCTGTTAGGAACATCTTGTCTCCTTCTAATCTGATTTTCTTCTGAAGCACAGGCAAAATGTACTAAATGATAAATGTGTGAGAAATACAGAGTAAAGGTGCTCATGGGGAAGGCCTGTAGTAGGTTGGCTTAGGCAAACAAATACAAGCTGCCATGACAAGAGAGTAAAATTTGTGAAATAATGTCCAGAAAGCACAGTTTTTTCACGTAGAGATGAAGCAGGATATCAGTTATTGATAGGGTCTCGTTATGCCTTTAGAGTATTTTACTGTTTTCATGAAATCAACAGGTAAACAAACACATGCTAATGTAGATGGCCACAGGACAAATGACATTTGTTTCCAAAGTCAGCGATTCCATGTCTGGCCTTCCACAGGATGGACCCTTGTCTTCATCTGTATTCCATTCTCCTTTTGTTTGGCAAATTCCTCCCTGTGCTCACTCCTCTGCCCTTTGTGTGCCTCATGAACTTCCTAGGCTTCTCCTTCTTAATACTTCATTCTCTGAAACCACTGAGAACACGCACAGCTGAAGAAAAAGAACCCTCTCATTTGCAACAGGGATTTTTTTTTTCCTGCATTCTTATGCAATTTCATCAAAAGGCCACTTACGCTTTGAGGTATTAGACCAAGCTCAGCAGGAAGCCACACCAGAAAGCAGAACCTGTTCTTATCTAGGGCTGTGTAAAATCCAAAGATTTGTTTTCTTATGATACTTGTCCTGAATTAAACCCACAAGGCAGAGGCAGATAAACCTCTAAGGCAATCTCTTCCATCTGAATGACCATTCAAACTGCATTCACATTGCAAAACCTTTCCTAATAACTCCTTTCTGTTTCTGGTTTCTGTTCCATCTCAACAACATCCTAGTCCTCCATAATAGGTTAGGAAGTTTGCTGCTGTTCTTTGTTTAACTATGCTGGTAAACATCAGAAGCAGGATGCTCAGTTTGAATTCTATGCTAGTATTTAACTAAAACTGTATTCCTCCGCTTTAGACAGCACTTAGCTGTAATGCTCCTAATGTGCTCTGTCATTACTGGGTTCATTACCTCCTCAACTGCTGAAGTTTCAAAGTCAAGTCTGCAGGAGAAGAGCCTTGCCAACCACTGCAGCTTGTGCCACAAGTAAAACCAGAACAACTCACGGACCATGAGCTGAACTTGGGAGCAGGGGGAGCTGACAGCCAGAGAACCTGAGACACAGAAAGCACCATTAAGGCAGAGTTTTAATGACAAAGGTTAAAGAGCCTCATAAGGCTCTAACATTTCCAAATAATGTGCAGCAACTGAAGGATGAGTTTTCCCAGTGGGACTTGAGGGTAACTGAGCTGGAAACATCTGAACGACCTGATGATGTGGTCACTGTGGGGAGTTCTGATTCACCTGGAGGTCTTTAAACAGCATAAAGGACATAGGTGAGTCAAGAAAAAGCAAAGCGCTTTAGGAAGCACCTTAGTTTCAGTGGCTACTTAGTTTCAGAGGACTACTGCCAGGCTGATTTTGCAAAGGGGTATTAGTTCCTAGTACCTGCCAAAAGTTGAATGGACAGCCTGACCAAGTGAAAAAATGTTAATACACACATAAAATAATCAATTATAAACATTGCTGGTTTTAGCTGGTTTATTTATTTGGACTTTTTGATCACACCATTAATAAACCACTTAAAATTCTGGTAAAGATTCCCATACACCAAACGACATATAACTGGATCTGTAAGTCCTATTTTGCCATAATTTCTCTTCTGAATAATTTTCTTATGAAGACTCTGAAATCACCATAATCATCTCAGCATTCACTTTACATTTGTTTTCGCTTTGCATGTTTATCTCCATATAATTTTGCATGTGCCTCTAAAAAAAAAATTACCATGACAATCAGTTTTTGAATCTGAATATAGATCATTGACTCAATTCTTCCATTTAACTAATGCTTTATTTTGATTCAAAAAAAATGTTAAGTTTCATTCTGTTGCGCATATGCTGTCAGCACAAGCTCTCGTACCAAGCAAACATCTGTCAGGACCATAGGGATTTTACTATTATCCACCACTTCCTTGTTACTGTATGGTCAATACTATGACAAGAAATCTCTCAATAAATATGCAGTGGGGAGATAAATTGCCAGAAAGTTGGGACTACCAGCTGCCAATACAATTAGAGACAAAGGAGGACTGGAGCTGGTCTCGGAGGATTATACAGCCATTTGGGAATTGATTTCCTTGGGGGTTACTGTTCAGAGCTTTTTATCACAAAATCAGCCCATTTATTGAGAAATGCCATTTGTCAGCTCTTTTCTACATTTACATACATTATTTCTGTCTCTCCCTGCCCAGGCTACTATTCTCTTTTGTAAGGTTGTCTCTATAAAAATACACTTACCGTACCTTCTCTCTAGGGACATACAGATTTTTATTTATCCAATTGTAACGGCCCCGAAGTATAAGCTTTGAGATGTAAACTGAAGAACAGGGCAATATTCTTATGCCAGATATCCCCCACTTCTCTGTTCTCATATTCAGGTCTTTGTAAGGGGAAAGAAGGCAGCAAAGAAAAAAGACCAGAAATGTATGTAGTTTTCCAGCTTTCCACACAGAAAATCACCGCACACCTTCCTCTTTGCTCCAGAACTGAATTTTCACTCCTCTCCACAGCAGCTTGCTTTCAAGGCTTTCAGGCTGCACATGTAAGCAGAATAAATTCTCTTGCAGGAAAAGTTGGCTTTGTCCTGCAGATCTCAGAGCTGGTCAAGACTCTTCTGACAGAACAGCTTTAGGGAAGCAAATGCCAACTTGAAAGAATCCTAGCACACTAGAGAAACACATCGATTGTGTCAAAATTCCAATAAGATTTACTGGAATGCTGCCCAGTTTTGTGTCTGCTCATCTTCCCACCTCCTCAGACAATATTTCCAGGCTCACAAGGAAAATAAAATGCAAAAACAAAGTTAAACTAAAGAAAGTTGACTATCAAAATTAAGGAGTCATTCAAAAGCCTGTGTAAATGAACTACCTTAGTATCTTAGGAATGGCATTATTTCAGAAGTTGTTCTGCCTGTTGGTTGGCAAGACTGAAGTACTGATATTGTTACAACAGAGGTGTTTGAGCAAAGCTTCCCATCACAACCTGCAGGGGCGCTCGCTCCACAATTAGTCTTGAAAACTTCAGGAAACGCCATTCCAAAGCCTGTTCATCTTGGGACTGCTTCAAACGGCAGTAAGGAACAGCCACAGGGGTTTACACTGCTCTTGGCTCTGCTAAATGCCAAACTAACACTTCACTAGGAAACGTAAGAACACAACCATACAAGATCACATCAGGGGTTTGTGCTCTTAACAAAAGCTTGGAGGGTCCTGGACTAAACAGTTCTGACCCACCTGAGCTCTCAGCTCATTCATCCTTCACATATTTATTTCTGCCATAAAATCATCTCAATTGATTTAGCCTGTTTTCATCTTTTTCTACGTTTCTCTAGAATTATCATTCCTCTCTTGTTGTTTATTATAATTACAACAACACTATTAGCTATGTCATAAGCAAACTGAGGAAGACACAAATCCAAGTAGGACCTAAAGTAAAAGACTAAGAAGCAATAACGCATGCTGGGCCAAATGCCACTGATATTAATTAAATTCTCTATGTTTGAGCCACACTGCTCTGTGCTTCTTAGAATTGATCTTTTCCAGCTCATTTGTTGCTGACTGAATGCACAGCATGCCAACCAGCCCTCTGCTGCAGCACTGATCACCTTGTTATCAGCTGCCATTAAACAGCTACAAATACAATGTATTGGGAATCTCTCAATATTTAATTTATTCAACTCTTCCACTCCTGTTTTAAACCATATCTCCTCCTAATGCACCATATACTTCCCTGTTTCACTGTGATTACCATTCATTAAAATACAGCACTTGGGTTTTGGTAACATGACAGCCTACATCACTGTTGTGATCCGTGACCTTATTATTTAGTCCCTAATCTCAAACTCAGCTTTACTACAAGAAACAAGCCGCTTGAAATGTCAGTAATTTGTAAGGTGAACAAAGTATCAGATCCATCAAGTACAACAGGTGCAAAACAAACAGTGGTATTTAGGTGTGTGAACTCAATGCCAGCAACCACAGAATACAAATGTAATTTAATAATCCCTCTCAAAAGTAGCAGTCTCGAACAACACTCCAAATCCCTCTCCCAACCATCCTCCATCATTTAGATGTTCCTATTCCCTCTCCCCCTTTATCTGCCTCCATCTGTCTTGTTTGCTTCCTTTCCCCAGTGTCATACCTACACTTAGAAGTTAGACCACACTAACCTAATTAATTTGTCAGTTGATTGAATTCTTGCTGTCCATCTCAGAGGGCTGTGTTATACTTGAGCTTTGTTCAATAAGTTGAAAAGGAAAACTGTAAATAAGAGTACTGCCTACAGACAGAGCTGTCCAGGGGCTGGAGCCTCACTGCAGGAGAGCTGCAGTCCTCTTCTCACATGGCTCCCCACTCCCACCTGTTGTGTGCTGCACTCTCTGCAGCTCATTCAGAACAGGAACCCTTCTCTCTCAAGTGGACATCTCAACTGTACAGATGTCCTTAAACATCAGAGAGAAATACACATTTGTAAAGCACTGTTGTTTTTTTTAAAGCAGAGAAATAAAATAATTTGGATAAATTGTATCCCAGAAGGATCTAGTTCTTTCTCCTGAATACAAAGCTCATAATTACTGCCTTTTATGTAGGCAATTAAATGTTATTAGAGATGTGGAAATGAAACCGAATTCTATCCCTGGTCTCTCATGGATAAAAAACTGGAAATCTTTGTGTGTTTTGGTGTAAGATTTTCTAGATTCTATTTTGCATGGAATATGCCTAATAACAGTTGTTTGATTCCATATGTTTCAAGTAGTCAGTGACTGAACAGTTTTCTTAAAGATCAACAAAAATTTTTAAATTCTAATTAGACTAAATGAAAAAATAAACCTTGACATGTTTGAAAGCTTTCTTTTAATTGAATTTGGATAAAAACAACAACAAGATAAGGAACTAAAGGATGTAAAAAAGGTAATGAAAATCTGCACCACACAAGACTCCAAAAAACAACCACATCCACAATACACCAACCAGCCAGGGACCACTCAAGAGATACAGAGGATTTACCTCAGAGTACCAACACAAACATGTCATTTCTCAGTATATTCTTCCCTAATATTAAGTTCTACATATGCTATCCACAGCTTTCCAAACTAACTTTTAACTCTTCCTCAGCTTCTCCAAAAACATCAGACTTGCCTGACAACTAGAATCAACAGTAACTACACTTTGCCATATTAAATGAATAAAAACCTCTACAATTTTCCATAATTATTCAACTACTTAAAAAATAGCACCAAAAGGTTTAGACATGACTTTTAACACCCTTCTCCAGGTCTTGCTCATACTTGTTATGCTCTACCCACTTAATTCCTATGGTGGACTGAATGTAAATTATGTTTCACTTGCACAGTTTTAGCACCGTTTGTGACAAGAATGTATTTTCCTAAAGTAAAATATATACTAAATATATATTTCCTAAAGTAAAATATATACTGAAAATAATCTGTACTGAAAACAATGGGAATTAAAAACTCCTAAAACTCTGAAGGAACAGTAGCAACTTGATGACTCCAAAATGACCAGGATGTTACTTATTTATAACCTGAAAGACTAAGAATGCTTTTCAGATATGTAATGCAATTTACAGAGGTCTTGATTCACTTCATTAGATTATTAATCATTTCCTTGGTGGTTGATCGATCAATTGCCAAAAACATGAATGAGTGACAATGAAACTAACTAGACAACAATTTTACCATTATTTGCTTGGCTTATCCACAGTATTACACCCAAGTACTGCTATGGAGGTAAATGTTTTACACTCTATTCAGAACATGAATTTTTAGTGCCACTGTCAGAATAAAGCAGAGAATTAAGCCCACTGTTATTAAAAAAAAATTTCAGAAAACACAGGAGTAGCACAACACAGAACAGCCCAAGAGTCTCCACACAAAACCATGTATCACTATGGAAAAATTCAGTACTTGATTAGCAGTAACACTATGCTTTCCTGTGTACTAAGAGCTCTATGGATGACAGCTGCTCTAAGAGAAGAAAACTGTGGAGGAATTGCAGCAAATTGCTGAAAGCAAGAGACAACTGATCAAATTTGGGCAGGTTGGAAACTAAGCTACCTAGCTGCACATCAGCTGAATTAAAAAAGAACATTTCATAATGCTGAGAAGTCTGTACAGTGAAAAAATCAGGTCTCTGCTCAAAACTTTAAAATCAATCAGTTTAAATTACACTTGATGTAATTCCTCTTTCCTCAAACTCTTGATATTAACTTCTGTATTTTACTAAATTACACACAGATAATAAGCTCTGCATATGAATCACTTCATATGATAAGCTGTCGGCATTAATTTAAATTTTATTTAACTGGATTAATACTAATAGTCTGTTTTGACAACTAAAAAAGCTTTCTCAAAGGCAGAAAATACGATACATTATGTTACCTTATCCCAGCATCTCCAAACTTAATAAAGATTACTGTCCATTTAAGGCATAAAAAAGCACATTAAAAAAAATATTTATCCTCAAAAATACAAAACACTTTAAAGCTCTCAAGAACCAGTTCTGATTTGTAAAAACAGTTGGTTGACTCTCAGACCAGCAAGATACCATTTAAATATTTTTCTGAGAATGCCTACATTTTTCCTCAAGTTGAGCTGTTAACTGTATTTTGAAAAAGATGTTTTAACTTAAAATGTAAGGATTCAGTGACTACTAAGCAGAAAATAATTCATTTGGGTTTTGCATCAGGATGTTCTTATGTTGCAGGGTATAATTCAAACAAATTTTTTTTTGCAGATTTAAACCTGCACAAGCAGTTTACATCTTCAAGCTCTCAGAGCCAAACTGGACATCTGAAATATTTTGAGAGTCAAGATTTAAAATGTGCTTTCTTAGTGGCTAATCAAAATTGATTATCAGTTTTGGCAGTATTGTTACAGAGGATATGGACCAGTGGTCATCTCATTCAAGAGTTTCTTGCAAGATCTTAAGGAACAAAGGCAGATTAGGGAAATAGTCATTTACATGCAAACACAACTCCAGTTAACATCAGCTGCAACTCCATTATTACTGCTATTCTGTACATTCACTGTATTTATACTACCCTTAACTAAATTTAGATTTTAGAAGGGGCTATTAATACCATACTAAAGGTATCTGCAATGGCAAATCAGGCTCAATCAACACAAAACCCAAATTTTTAGAATGGGTGTAAAAGAAGGCACAAAAAAATTTGATGCCAGGTAACATTTCATCTTCCCCTATTTAAGCAAGGCCTAATCTTTACTGAGGACTCCCTCTGATCTCCTCTATAGCAAAAGGCCAAAGTTTCCAAGACCTCACTTCTTTAGTTCACTCAAGTAAATGGAGAAATGTAGATTAAAAAAAAAACCAAACCAAAACACAGTATTTATTTTGGTCTACTGCTAACTTGAGCAACACATTAAAAGTACATTTGAAATGGTAACAGTCCTGGACTTCAGCCAATTTATCTGTACTTCAGAGACTGCAACATCTGACCATCTCCCTGCCAATCATCTCCCAAAAAAACACTCCTATTCTTGGCTGAACTGCATTTAAACTTACTGAAATGGTCTGCTAATCAAAAGCTATAAAGTTCCTAAAAAGGTGTTATGGAAAACTAATAAATGTTGAATGCATATATGAGTTCATTAAATTTTAAGCTCGCAGCCAATACTGCAATGAACAATATTAATCTGTAATTGCTCAGCCCCTTATTATTGCCAGTCAAGTTAAGTTCAGCACTGTTTTCTTGGCACTGTGGCTGAATAAATCTTCTTCCACCAACTTCGTTCTTATCTAAGGTTTTAGCCATCATAACAATGTACTTTGTCCAGACCAGGCCATGGAGGCAGCTGGTGAAAGAGTCCCTGCCTGCTCCTTGCTTCCTTATTGTGCCACAGTCTCACAACCGCAGATATACCTGATACCTTCCTAGAAATCAGAACAGCCTTGGAGGAAGTCTGAAATCACTCTCCACCCAGCTTCTCCCACAGGCACTTCTATGATCCCTACAGAGCCTGCTGCTTAACTGGAATAGTCCAAGGCGTGACTCACAGCCCCAAGTATTTCTCTCCTGATAAGATTGTTGTGGATCAAAGACATCAGAATGAGAAGCCCCCACCTGCCGACTTGACACTCAATAGCAATCTTCCTGAAAAAGCTGTGAAAAGATCCTAAGGAGTCCTTTCCAGGAGACTCAGTTCAAACTTAGATCTTTGGCTCTGATACTTTGAGGCTGCCACATATCTCAAAAGAAAAGAAACGCAAATATAGTTTCTTTGCTCTAGTGGATAAACTGTGAGGTAATTTGGCTTGCTTTAATGAGAACACCCAAACCTAAGGTAGACTAGGATAACAAACACAAGGAAAGCATCAGTGAAGTTCTTAAAATACTTGTATTTTTAATGTATGACCCTCAACAGAAGAAATACAAACTTGATGTACAGGAGCTACTGTTGCAAGAATTTGTAAAACAGCCCAGTTTCAAAAATACCTGGAGGAAAAATTTCATCGTGGAAATGGTAAATATCAAAGAACAATTTCAGAACATGACCCTGGTTAAGCAGATGCATGTAAAGAAAAGAAGAAAAGGTAGACAACAGAAAGCTTATTACTTTGAGGCTGAGGGAATTATTACATCTGAAAGGAAAGAAAGCAGAATTTGCTAGCAGGGGATTTGAACAGTGGGTCAAGCATTGATGGAAAGTACAAAGATTCCAGAGGAAAGGAAACATGTATCCCCCTAGAGAATGCAGAGGCACCTGTTGGTACTTAAGCAAGTAAATTAATCCACAGCTGGGAGTCATGCTTGTCTGACAAAACATTACCACCTGTCTCCTCAAAATAGGTGGAAAAGACAAACAAAAGCAGCCCGGTGATACGGAAACAAGGGGAAAATTGGAAAGTGTGTGAAATCTGGAATGAAGGTACTAAATGGATTTAGAAAACAAACTTGAAGTTGCAGACCAGCACTGACAAAATTCCACTAGAGTTTATATCCAAGATTGCACATGGCAGAAATAGAAGAAAACACTTCTGTGCTTTCAAAAAACCCATCACTTACTCAACAGTACAATTTTCTGCACTGACAGTAACTACAGCAACTAGGAATAAATATAAGAAAATCATCTGTACCCACAGCAGGAACAGAACATCTGTGCATCAAATGTTCAAATTACTAACTTGTCAGTTCTGAAGACAACTGGATCATTAAAAGACTTAGAACACAAAGAATACCATCAGAACCTGAAAGTTTTCAAATGTCATCTAAAATCCTGCATGATGCTATCAGAACTAACACCACTCTTCCTACTAGAACAAACTATAATCTTGTGGCAACACCTGTGAATGCACCTCGAAATACACAAATCAGTACTATTTCACCTAGAACAGCTCTTCCTAATGGCAAAATTAATGTAGTTAGGCTAAACAGTAAACACAGCAGCAGAGAAAGGGTCTCAGCAAAGAAGCTCTACATGAGAAAGCAAAAACAGAAAAACACCTTCTCTACACTGAGGTTCTCAGTACAGTGTAGGAGTACATCCCTATCACATCCTGAAAACCTAAACATCTAGCACATGGCAGAATGGCCAAAAGAAAAGATTAACTAGAGATGCCAACAGAAGCTAAGTATGTGGGTATTTATCATCTTTGTATTTCCAAGAAATAGCTTAACTTACTTTGCCGTCCATAGGAGAGAGAATACTTGTTACTAGGAATCCTAAGTGTTCAGCAATTAGGTGGCAGCACTCTACTGCAGTTGCTTCCAGCGATCTATTCATGCTCTTAACTGCCACTTAAAGCCTAAATGATGTCACTCCTCTGCCCAAATGGAGGGACTTGTGCCAAAACCCCTTTTCCTAAAACCCCTTCAGAACAGGTGCATCAGCTTTTCATGAGGTAAAAGTTCTAAAAATCAGAGGCATCACATCACCGAAATTCCTCTGTGTCTACACTATCATGATAGAGAGATTTGAAATTAGATACTAATCCCATTCCTGCTCTGCCATGAACTGATTGACTTGGGGCAAATTAAATGTTTCTGTCTCTTTTCCATTGACAGGTCAATCTCTGCACAGTACAGAGGAACACTGGCAGACGTGGCCACAGTACTTGTAAAGCACATTGATCAATAAATCAACCTTTGGACTATTTTAGTAGAGATTTTTTTTTTTCTCCTCACAAACCCTCTACTTAAAATTCTGAAAATACAGTGATTCCTTTTCAAAGCACTGGGAAGCAAAACCACCCCTGTTTCCACTTCGTTCTTTTTGCTTTATTTCTGGGATCAGTGCATTCCTCTATATGCATCACTCTTGAAAACTGCTCCAGTCTTCTGCAGCTGAGAGTCAATAATGAAGTGTTAGAAGAAATCAAAGCAAGCTGTTATGTTCATAGGCTTTCAAAAATCAATAAGTAACTCATGTTTTTAAAAGCATTATTGATACAATTAGAATATCTTTACAGAGATTCTGATGACAGGTTTTGTTTCATTTCTTTTCTCACTGCCTGGCAACATGACCTGTATATTCCCTGGGTGAATGACATGAAAAACTCTTTTTTCCTGTGAAATAAAGTATCTGATGTTGGCTCTCCAGGACTGACATCAAGGACTGTCAAAACTTGTTTCAAACTGGTCTTTGCTTGTTAGTGAAATTGATATAGCACTGTCCATTTTACTCTACAGACCACACTTAAAAGCTGGCACTAGCAGCATTGGGTGTTTCCAATACACTAAGCACCACTACTGCCACCTAGGTAACAGCTCATGTTGCCTAAAAAATGATCAGTGTTACTCACAATGAAGGAACACCAGAACTTTCGAGTATGACCTTGATATTTTTTTCCTTCTGGTATATTACAGTTACTAAAATAAAGGTCAGGCTGGAACTATGTATCTAATTCTAAATGGCTAAAACATTATTTCATTCTGGCCAAGCAAAACTCATCCATAAAATACAAATGTCTCCTTTAAAGGAGTCATTTACCTTATGAACTATTATTGAGAACTGCTCTGTGATCTTCTCTGTTAAGGTTATCTATCATGTCCCAATTTAAGTGCTTGAGCCTATGTAGAAAGGACACATCCTGGAACAGCCCACATCAGTTGAACCCTGGTGCCACTGGAGAGTGGATTTAGTTGCTTCTTGCCCTCAAATGATTTAAAAATCAGCAGGACTTTTGCACTGAAGGAGCAGTCAACCTTTCTTAAACAAAGCTAATGTACCAAAAAACAAAAGATTGAGACAAAGATCCATTCAGCTCTAAAGCCAGTAAAGGACAATATGGCAGTTACAACATATGCACAACCCCATCAAAAGATCTTCATGTCAAAAATCAGGCAGAAACAATAACAAGCTGGTAAGTTCTCAATTAAAAACTATCATGTGCATAATCATTATATTCCACCATCTTGTTATAAGCAGAAACAATTCAGTCTTTTAGCTAATGGCTTCAAATTCTTGGTTCGGTTACAGCTCAGCCTCCTCAACTTGCTGAACTTAAAAGTCATACCCTATTAGACAACAAGGGGACAGGTACAGCTGGGACCTACAGGTGGAAGCCAAAATCAGGCCCTCAATTTTTAAAAGAAAGAACAGTCTATGATCTGTGAAAAACACGTTCTGTCAGTAATCTGCTAGCAAGTATCAATGTACCTTCCATGCAGAAGTTCTCACTGAGCTGGCTGTTCATGCCTTGTGTCAGCTTTAACAACCCCAAGTAGGAATTCAGGACATAACACACCATCTTGAGAAGAAATATAAATACATAATATACCAAAAACTCCAGGCTGTAGGTTACCAATAAACACTGAGATTCTCCAATCCTATCGATTAAAGCATAATACAGCAGAGCATGTCCCAAATGAATAAGAAATCAGCACGGAACACCAGCAGAACATGTCAGCACAGACACACAAACCCCAAAAGCTAAGTGTATCCAGAAATTTAGGATCCTAAAAGGTACACGTAAAATGAAAGAGACCAGCAAGCAGATACCTTTGTCCACAATAAACTGCACAGACATCTCTCATTCAGGCAAGAACATTTTTAACCACACAGTCTAAAGCAGTGTCAGCCATGCATTCCACAACCACAGGGCACAGGTGGGCCTCTAATGCACACAGAACACCGAGCTGCTCCGTCACAGGAATGTGGCACCAGCAGCTTGTGTGAGAATTTCAGTCTCCTTGGTGCCAGATGCTTGCTTAATGACTTACTCTAAGTTTCTTTCTTATGGGTGGGGAGGGAAGCTGCATTTGTTAAGGTTATAATTCCATATACAAGGTTATAATTCCAGAATAATGTTGCATGGGGACAAACTTCAACAAATTTGCTCAAGAAGCTGATCTGCTGATGCTCACCTTGGATTTATGGACTGAGCATTCTTGATTTAAAAAATGTAGGAAAATAAACAGCTCGGCTAGATGACGACTGCCCAGCTCTTCCTTTTTTATAAGCAATAATGTTACATGTGTGTGCCTATACAGTGTACTGTAAGCTAATACATTATTAATATTTTACAGTATGCATTAATATATACTGTATTATTATATACACACTGTGCAGTCTCTATATGTGCATGGCAATTCTTACAAGCATCTTCTGTTTGCTTTTAAATGGCAGCTGCAAGCTGAGTCAGCTGGCTGCAAAACTGCCCTCTGCTGTTGTGCTGACTGCCTTTGGGTCACCTCCCCACCTGCTTCTGGCACAGCTCCCTGGCTGCCTGATGCCTCCTCAAGACCAGGTGACCTCACCTTGGCGCTGTGCTAGAGTGGCAAGTGGCTACACGTGCTTTGCTTATTGCCAACACTCAACAAAGATTCACACCAGCATGAATTTGAGTCGTTCTCTACAGCTTTCCCCTGAACTCCTTTCATCGGCAGACTTTGATGTCATTCTTTTTAAAAATTAATGCATTTATGCTCTGAGCAAAAAGACCTCGGCAGGGAATAAAACTAGTTCCAAGGTTCTCTCATGCTCATTAGCTTCTTTCTAAATATTTCCCATTATCTTGTGATTTTGTTAAGTACAAACCCTAACGCTGCATAGAATTACTTTACATCGTCCTTTGCCTACTAATAGGATTATAATTATAAAACATGGACTATCACTTAGACAATGGCTGAGAGAAACAAAAGAGACTCTTCTTTCTTTTATACTTAAAAAAGAGACAACCACCACGGACAATGAAAGCAACAAAAGGCTTTAAACGTTTTCTATGCAGACAAATATGGAGCCAGATACCCCATTAAAACCCAGATTGTTCCACAATATCGTTATACACACTGTACAGTTCTTCTGGCCAAAAAATCCACAAATTTCCATTAATCAAACACCTCAAACCCACAAGAGCTCAAGCACGAGGCTTTTCTGCCCTGAATTCAAAGGCAGACAGTCAGCTCTGGCTGTTACCTACCCAATGATATAAGGCACCCAGCAAAAGAGCCTGTGCTTGGGAACACTTGACACCAAGAATTGATGTAGTTTGACATCCTCCTAAGTACCACCCAGCTGCCTGTAAAATGCTGCTTTGATTTCACAATTAACACCTGCCAATATTTCAATAGTTTGTCATTCAGACTATCTTACAACGAAAAAAAAGGAATTAGAACTACCAAATGTTTTCCTGAAGAAATGGACAATTTTAAGGAGTTGATACCATTGAAATATAGAAAGCATTTCCTGTTTAGCTGTGCAAACATGCCACCTCTGTATGTTTAACCTCATTCTTTCAGCAACAACCCATATTTCACAACAGTCCTATTGTTCCAAAATAACTTAATATAGATGCACAAAGACAAAAAGATAAAACCATTCACTGCTTAAGGACAGAGACAGCAGTACAGGGTTAAAAACCCAGCAAAATACTCCTCTCTGCCAAAACTAATTCTTCTGCTCAACAGCCCACGTGACAAAAAAAAATCCAGAAAACAAATTATCCTAACAATGACAAGTGAATGACTTGCAGCTCATGTCTCCTCTGCTGTAGTTACCTCTAAGTCTTAAAATCTGGTATTGCATAGCCCCAAAAATGCAACAAATAAAGACACCTTGCAGCTTAGTGGTCAGGGCTTTTCTGGTGAAGAACAGCCAAGGCTATGCAGGGAGCACTTCCCAATCCTCCTGCCTTGCTACAGCATACCAGCACCTACTGCCCCAAGTCATCTGCACGGAGGAATGCAACGTGACACAAAAGAGTTCTTTACACTGGATTTATTTCCAGCCCATATTAACCCCTGTACTGATACAGTTCCAAAACCCCAACATTCTGGAATCAATCTTTACTTGTGAGGCTCAAGGAACAGGGTAAGAATTCTGGCTGGCCAGACTAACCCAGCTAAAACTGCTTTCCACCTAGCAAGGCCTCCCTCCCTGCTTCCCACCTCCTCCAGAAAACAGGCCTGCAGAGACATTTCAAGTTAAGTTCAGAGCTCGAAGACAAAACTTGCTCTGGATGTGAGGAACTCTGCAGGCAGTGAAAGGAGACTCATTAAGGCATAGAACAACACTGAGATAAGGGCCCTGTTCTTAATTGCTGACAGCTCTATCAGAGCTCTGACCCTCATGGTCATTAGCACAGCAGATGCTTGAGATTTTTAACACAGGTCCCTGAAGTTTTATTTTTGCTACAGCATGAAGAAATGAATGTACAAATGCCACTTGTCAAAACCAACTGAAAAAAGCCAAGTAGGGTGCAAATGCATTTGCCGAGTATAAACTCATTGCTAATAATAGTTGGATTTGGGTAAACAAATATTTCCCTCTTGTACAGATAAATCAATTTTCCACAGATATCCTAAAATTCAAAACTGACAAATACACTCCAAGCCAGCAATAGCTGATTATGTTGCATAAATATAAATAACACAGTAGGTGGCTTCTAGCACATTACTCTGTGCCACCATCAGCTATCTAAGACAACTGACAGGTAATGGTCTCTGACAGCAGATGGAGGTGTTGCCATCATAGCTTGGCTTCTCCCCCTAAGCAGAAAATATGTGATTAAACTGAACTTTGTTTCTACACACGTTGCTTAAACCCATCAAAGCAGAAAAGATTTCCTTTCAGTAGAGCATTTTCCAAGCCATGCAGATGAAACTCAAGGGTAACACAGAACTTGCATCTTTAGCTTCATTTTAAGATTTAGTTTTAAAACAGCCCAAATTACATTATTTTTATTTGCTCTTTTCAGATATTCCTTGTACAGTCTCAAGTGAATCATTAATTACTTCATGATTAAGTACTCTTAAAGGCTAAACTAATAAAAATAAATTAGTCACTGGCCAGATGCAAGAGCTAAGCCTCAGAGACAGGGCAGAGAGACAGTTTCACATTAAAAGTTTAAAAAGTGATGAGGAATAACATAGAATGAGACAGTACGGCCATGCACTTGGAAATATATCACAAAGCATGAGCCATCTCATACCCAAAGGACCCACATTCTGAAGATGACAAAGCTACACAGACACTAAGAGCCATCTGACTAACCTGTAACAACAGGAAACCAACTCCAAAGTTCATTTGTTTCTCGTGTGTAGCTGACCAGCTGGCCCACAGACAGCAATCACCAGCTTCCTGCATTAGCTCACTGAACTGCCGGTAGCTGTGAGAGCAGCTGCAGCTACACTTCACTCTGACACACAGACTTCACACCTTTGGGGTTGCCTGGTGACTTTTTAAGGAATTAAAACCTGTCCTCATGGTTACCAGAGTCTAGAAGTGCAGTGGCCAGTTTCCTAAAGGTGCAGGTGTTTGAATAAGAACAAAGAACAGTAAGACTTGAGGAATACCCCTGTTTGACATACAGCAATGTATTTTTTTGCTTGCATACACTTATCCTGATTAGTACTGTACCACACAGCTAACCACTGTATTAGAAATTACATTGCTCCTTACATTTCCAATATGGCTGGACTGGAACAAGCACTGTCTCTAAAACAGCATCCTGAAAGACAGGGAAAAGCTTCTCTGTGTCTCTCAAGACTTATCTCAGATAGGAATATGA
The DNA here is from genome assembly GCF_971803275.1 of Cyanistes caeruleus. Classification (NCBI taxonomy): domain Eukaryota; kingdom Metazoa; phylum Chordata; class Aves; order Passeriformes; family Paridae; genus Cyanistes; species Cyanistes caeruleus. The sequence continues at coordinate 79,673,853 of NC_141705.1, forward strand.
TATGCTAGCGTAAACCATCCTTAAACTGGCTCAGCCCCATCCAATACTTACTGGTAAAGGACAGCTTTACCAGTGAATAAGACCTAAATCCCATACCTAGTGCAGCAACTGTTTAAGGGAAGACAACATGGCCTTTCACCTGCTATACATCCCTGTGCTGCCTCTGTACGGTCACAGTTACAGAACACCCACAGTTGAGAGGGATGCTGGCACAGACACTGCCCTCATCACACCAGCAGAGATGGAAATGTGATACCTTATCCACTATAAAATCCTCTATATGATCACCAGGCAACAAATTCTCTTGGTTTTATCAGGCATCATTGGGAATGAAGAGCAGTAAAAACCTGTTATCTTGGTTTCACAGTCACAGACAAAGCTATTTACCACATCCATGGAAAATAATGAGGTGCTCACTAGGAACTTATCACTATTATGATACCTCACCAAAAAGTAAACTGACAAGTATTTGAGTGACCGGACTGTGAAGTAGAGGAAGGGAGCTGTGCTCATCTACACGCACTGCTCACACCAATCCTTACACAATCTGCTTGTGATCAGCAATGCACTTCAAGCTTCAAAAGGGACACTTCCACTACTGAAGATACTGAACCGAAATACTGAACTGAGTTTGGGCAGCCTTGGACAGGAAGAAAACACAGAACCAAACTTAAGAAAAATATCAAATACAGAAATCCATACACAATACATATTTAGTAGAACTATTCTTCAAGACAGAGTTTGTCCTCAGTTTAAAAGCTAGCCTCTGAGGTAATTTGCTGTCCCATAACTCACAGCACCTCAAAGCCACTGCATAGCCACTGTTATTGTGGCTACAATGCAAGATTTTAAGAGAACAATAGAAAGTGATTTCACTCAGCAGTGTACTCATGAGCTGAAAAGAACTCTGAACTCTTTTTACTGTAATAAGCAGAATATACTCTGCTGTAATTGCTGGGCTGTTCATTTTAGTCCCCTGGTGGCATTTACTGAAATGCCATCAATTCAAATCAGTTTTCATAAACTCTGCAGTCTGGGACCTTGAAACAGCATCCTCTTCCTAGTATTCCTTTTCTAATAAATAGCAAATGAATTAACTAATATCTGATGAACAGAAAAAAAAAAGACAAATTCTATTTATATACCTTGTTTGTTCCAAGACTATTAATGCCATTACAGAAACTGCACCTATTATAGTTTGCAAATACACATGAATTTAATACAAAGATAAATATTTGCCATATAAACAATGATGTAACACTAAACCACTTCACATAAGATGTCTACCAAATAACCCTGTTATGGCAAAAAATACCCCCTTAAGCCTTTCTCTCTCAAAAATCCAACACCAAACCCCAAAATAAAAAGAACAGCCTCAACAGAAAATAATCCCCCCACCCAACTCCTCCCCATTTCTGAATTTGAGTAACACAAACCAAAAGCCACAGACACCTAATTTCATTCAGAAGATCAAGAGTAACTGCTGTTAAAATTTTAGCCTGATGAATTTGAGTTTAACAATTTAGCTTTGTTTTCTACTTTATTTCTCACATGTTTCATGTCACAAGGAATACCCATTTCACAGGCCTATACCAGTGAAATGAACGACAACTGTGGCTTGATTACAAGAACCAGAAACTACAAACAGTGACAAGGCCACAGAAGACCACACAGTATTTACTGCTGACAAGAAGAATGACTTGAATGTCCCTTCCTCACAAATTTCTTCCCACCAAGGCCATTAATCAATATGTGTCACTGACATGGCAGAAGCTGTCACCCCTCTTGGTTGTTATACTGCTGCAGCAATCACCCAGAGCTGCCACCTGAGCTCAACTCTGGGAACACTGTAGTGGTTGTCAGAGGAGAAATGATTGAGACCTTAGATTTGAGATTGCTTTGTAACACCTTCCCTTTCACACTGCCTAAGACACTTCCAGTGATCCATTATAAATACGGGTGGTTTTCTAAATTTTAATTCCTGTAGCTTAAAGACACTTTCATTACTTTAAAAAACCCCTTATTTCCCTCTCCAAGAATGATTCAGTGGGTCAGAAGAGATGCTTGAAGATCAGTCAGGCTGTATATAGTGATTATTTCCTACAGCATTTGGCATATAAAATTTCAGGTTTGTTTACTGATACAACATTTCCTCAAGCATTTGTATGACCCCATTTCATCCACTGGGTCATAAATCAAATAGAATATCATTATCACCTTCCTCTTTGGAAGACTGAGCAAAAATATACCAGGTGACTTGCTACAATTGCATCAGAAAATGATGGCACTCCCTGCAGTAAAAATTGAATTCAGCAAACTTATGTCTTTAATATTGAGTCAGCTTCCTTCACCTGCTCTCCTTACTTCCTAGCTCAATGACCCAAACTAAACCAACCAGAAGTGATCTCAACCCACATCCTGAAACTTCGGTTCACACACAGGCAGGCAGGCCAAAAGCACCACAGGAGGAGAGTACAACTACAAATGACATGTACGATATTTTAAAACTGCACAACAGGCCACTGTTACTAGTTCAAACCTCATGTATATAGAAAAGCAATGATAAAATGGCAGTAGGAAACTCTGGAAACCCATACTACCTAAAGAAAAGATTCTTGAATTGGAGAAGTAAATTCAAGAAGGAGAAAAATCTACCTTCAACTGCAATTAGAAATTGCCAGCTCAGCCTCTCCTCTTTCTTTGGTTCTACTGATAGGACCATTTGGCTGCAACAAAGAAATTCACAGCCAAGTGGAAAAGGTGTCAAGAGGCTTTGAACTACCCTGATATATTGCAAACTTTTTTGTTTTAAACTCAGGGTCATTATTATTAACTTTTAAAAGAAAGAATGCAGCACTGACGGGAAAAGGAATTGTTACACTGCATTCCCACCAGCGTAACTTAAATGCAAGCCCACGTTCCCTGATGTAAACACAGGCCTCATCCCAATATATTTCCCAAGTCAAACTACTGAGTAATTTCCCTAATGCCTTGAAAACAACTTCATCTCAGCACAATGTGGGGTCTGCCCCGCACTCCAAACTACTACTGTAACATCCAAATGCATTCTAGCCCTCAGTCCTCAGCCCTTATAGTGCACCAGGACTGCTGAATGAGAAAGCTTTAATGGTATCAGCAATATATATATATATATATCTTAATAACCAAAGGCATTACTACAACACAGGCTGTCAACAAGTGAGCTGTAAGCTACAGAGGTAAAGAAAAGCAGAAGACAGCGACTGGTAGTTGGTCAAGACAGCTCCTAGTAAGCTTCTCATCTATAATCAGCTTTAATAAAATTTCCTTAGAAAGTTTTTAGATTTCTCAGTACTACCCAGCAGGCTCTCACAAAATAAATACACGTCTCTTCCTGCAAAATCCAACCAGTGGCACTCAGAAAACACAACACCTTCTATCAATTTAGAGGCCAATCAATCACACAGCACAGCAGGAAGACAACTGAATCCTGCCTTCTTCCTCGCTCCTCCTGACAGAGGAATAATTTACAAGTAACAAGGGGATTGCTTTGCTCTGATATGCAACAAACTCCAAATGTTAACAGTTCCATTTCAAGCATTATTCACAAAAATGCTCCAAGCACAAGAACTCACAGGTTGTCAAAGGGTATGACATATACAAGTCCTTGACATTCATCATTACAGTCCCTTCTTCTGTTTGCAGTTTACATGTGGGAAAACACAGAGCTATTCCCTTGGAGCAGGTCTGGAAGAATACTGCTGATTACTTGATTACTAGGTACATTCTACTTTAGAAAAAGCAAGATTCCAAGTCAATATTACTTCACTGATGCAAGTGAAGTCTTAGCTCAACAGCACGGAGCTTTCAAGAAACAGCAGAGCCTGGCCAAGTTACAATCAACCAAATTTCTTCTGGTAGCTGACAGCTGGAAAACATGAATTTGAGAAAAGCGTATCTGCATTTCATTAAGGGTCTGGCACTATGAAGTTCTTACACACTGCTGCAGCAACAAGTGGTATGTAAAAAACCTGGAGGATGAGAACCACTAGGTGTGTAAAGAGAAAAGCTTCGTGGTGATAGCTGTTTAAACACATACAGGATAGTTTTCTAGTCCTCTAGTGAGGGACATGACCAGAACCAAGCCACACAAATGGTCCTACAGCGGTGCAGCTCCACACACTGGAGCTCTTTAAGAGACATCTTGGACATTCCTGCACATATTCTAGCCCTGAGATCACACATTTTATTTTTTGATATAATAACCAAGAGGAAACTAAACACCACGGAGTATTTACTGCGCTCATGAAAATTTATGTCAACTGTTACATAAACTTTCACTACCTGTTAACACCAAAACACACCACAGTGTTTGCTGCTTTGCTTTTCACTGAGGATACCATTTCTATTGCCTGTTCATAATTGCATTAAAGTTTAAAACATCTGGCAAGAAGACAGGTCTCAAATCCAAGCCAAAAGAGATTTAAGTAGGGAAAAAAACACAGACACGGGAGGGTTTCCCTCACCAACCCTCTGCTGCTCTTTTTGTTATATGGTTATTGTTTCCCACTCCGCCTCAGCCTACTCAGTTAATATTTACCAGGTGCTGCATCCTTGCTTCTTCAACACCTGGGCTACAGCCTGAATTCCACCAAGCTTGGGGAACTGCTCCAAGGGAACACTGACCCCCAAGGGGGCCTTGGCCCTGCTCCTCAGTGGCTGGCAGACCTAACACCAGCAGAAACCATTTTCTTTTCTCCCAGGGTGGCAGCAGGAGTTGCAGCCCAAGTTATGTAGCCTGAAGCAGCTCTGGAGTCTGGTCCTTACCCACCATGCTACAGAACCGCTGCCTAAGTCAGAAATAAACAGAATGGCTAGTTCTAAGCTACCTTTCCCCACAGTTTGCAAGGTTACATTCAGCTTGGAAATTGTTTTTAATACTTACTAAAACGCACTGTGAAAAAACTTGGAAAAAAACCACTGTCTGCTGCTACTGCTGCAATACTTGACCACATTTATTACCCTGTAAACATTATCAGCAATATTTGATTACCATCTTCAACCAAGTACATGAAAGTTTGTTAACAATATTCAAACATAACACTTGCTCTCTACATACATGCTTTCTAAATAAAACCAAGGTAATTCCCCTGGCTTGCCCCTTCTATAAAGAGGGCAGATGCAGAACTCTGCAATAAGCAGCGATCTTTACACTCACACAATTCATGTAAAACATAGCAAGTCATGCTTGTGCATGCAAGGCCTAGGAATTACATGCATGAAATTTCTGCAAGGCAATTATTTAAGGATGAATTTCAATATTGATTTCCACAGTACACTTATGCTGGTTCTCTGCTTTATGTGAATTTGGCAGACACGAAGCTTGTAACACTAGCTTATGATTTTTTATCAAACTTCAGCAGAAGACTTGTAGCCTGTAAAAAAAAAAAAGTCATGGCTCCTCCCAAACATTCTGGGCAAGTGAACCCAAGACTGCTCATATATTATGTGAAAAACAAACAGAGCTCTCTGGAAGACAAAGCCCTCCAAAAAACTATATGACAAACCCCTTAGCCTTCAACTGCTAAAAAAGGGTTTATTTTTTTCCTCTCATGAATGATTAAGAAATGACAAAAGCCTGTGCATACTTGTTACTTAAAGGCTGGTTGTCATCTCAAAGGCAGTCCTCAGCACAGAAACTGTACTTCTACGCCATAAGTCATTTAACTTGCAATTATTTAAACAAGACCCTTCTGTGAGCTCATTTCCTACGCTATTCAACTACATCATTTTACACAAGTTTACTTCATATTCAAAAATCAGGCAGGGATAGATTTTTCATTATTGCCTTTCTATATTCAGATGATTTATTTAAAGACACCTGTCTTTCACCACTGCTTCCCTCAGTCCCACATCCAAGTGATGAGCTACTATGATTTCTTATCTCACATTCCTCTTGCATTTCACATCAGCTCGGGATCCTACCATCTTGGCACTGCAATTCAGCTGTGTCCTAGTTCTCTCCCTCTTATTTAGGAATGGGTTATTAAGCCTGTCTCTTAGGCAATGAGATAAATAATAGCTGTTGAGTTTATTACATTTGAAGGTCATTTTTCACTCCACCTTCAGCAGTGTCTGTTCACAAGCTGACCAACATCTGTTGTGTAGAAACTGTAAATTCTTTATGGGGAAATAATTGAATCACTAGACAAAAGAACACCAATGTGAAATACATTGCCATTAATTCCCTTCCCCACTTCCAAAGTTCACAATCTGCTGGGAGAGGTTTGTTAGAATGATGTATGTATTTAATTTAATCCAAATGGGAAATACAATAGGTTCCAAAATGTTAAGCATACTATGGCCATTATTACCACATATTAGCTGTGATCCACCATATGACCCTACATTTTCCCAATAATATAGGGATTTCTCATTCTCCATAGATTATTATTTCTCTTCTTCCATCTTAATTCACGCATAGCTGCATATATCTTCATTACACAACACAAAGAAAAGAACATCTTGCTCTCTTTCTCTGTCCTGGCAGCCCCTATGACTCATTTCATACAGGCAAACAGCGGATATCAGCATAGGAAACCAAGTTCATTACTGCTGTAAAACTCTACCCCCCTCGAGAATGGAGCTGCTTCTATCTCTTGAACTGCTGGATAGTGACAAGCAAGTTAAGAACTGTGGCATCCCATCCCTTTAGAATTAAATAAGATGGGCAGAAATTATTCATTAAGCTCCCTTGCACACTACACAAGCAACAACATCCTGAGACTGCTCATGCCACAGTTACGACCAGCTATTGCTTTGTAACTCAAGCATAGAACACAATACATGGTGGAGTCACAGAAATCACCAGTAAACATCCAAAAGTGCTGGTACAGGTAGCTCCTGTGCTTGAAAAAGCAATCCAAAATAACTGACAGCAAGCAGCAGGTTTTAAGGTGAACGATGGATGAGCAGTGGATTACATACACCTTTCCTTGTGAATCTGGGATTAGACAAGAAAGAAAAGCCCACCTTAAAATTAATACTGGAATTAAAGCTATTGGGTTATATGTTACTGATTAGTATGACAACAGAAATGCAAATGATAACTTTTTACAGTCATCTTGTATAAATGCTTTAGATCCAGATTACCGTACTTTCTAAAACGAGCTTTAGAGCCCAGAGGGGCTTTGATACACATCAGCTGCATCAGGATCTTCTCAGACACTTCTGGGTTGTGTTGAGTGAAAAAGCAAGGAGCCTGGAACATGGATTGCCAGAATTCTGAGAACTAACTGATGGGGATTTTGGCTCAGGAAGTGAGCTGACCGAGGGCACAGCAAGGTTATCAAGCCATCTGGCAGTTCCCAAAAATATTCAAAGGAGAAAGAATATCAAACTCCTTATGCTAAGGGCAGTGAGGGGGCAGAAAAAAAGAAATATTGTGTTTTATTTACATTAAAACACAACAAGCTCAGAAAATATTGTTCACCTCATGCCTAACAGAACTAATCAATAAACAGTGTCCCATGGATAAAATGCTGAGGAGAAAAAAAATCTCAAGACCCTTTGGGAAAATACAGGTGAAAAAAGAAATAAGCTATCCAGTTGGAAAGGACCTGGACAAAAAGAACCACTGCCAGAATCTTCAATACCACAGCAGGTACTGAAAAAGCTCTGGGTTAAACTGTTCCACGCTTGTAGGGATGAACACAGAGCAACTACCACTCCCTTCAAATGCATAGCCAGGACATGAATCAGTGACCTCTTGCTTTTCTGGGGAATTTATCCAGTTGAAAGGCAGCCAGCACAAGGAAAGAACACCTTCCATATAAACACACTGTCTCCCTCTGCTCAGCTCAGGAGAGATTCAAAGGCACAGCATTTCTGACCCCACACAACCAGAAACTTGCTGTGCCAGAAGGAGCTCGGAACACACGATTTTGGCCTGTCCCTATGCTGACATAATCACATAATATAACCATTGAAGAAGATGCTATTTCATGTGGTGTGTCTTCTCCCTGACACCGCTGCAACTGCTGTGTGATCAATTCATTTGAATTTATGGGGACCTGATCTGGCTCCCTTGGCCCAGACTCAGAACACAGTGCTTGTTCAGGGAAAAGGCAAAAATCTCTGGAGGAAGCTGGGAAAAATATCTGTGTACTCTATATAAATTCACCTCTTAACCAATACATTCTCTTTCAGATAGTATTACTGCCTCAGTAAGACTCAAATTAAAAATTTCCAATGTTCAACAGAGTGTCAAGCTGCAACTGTCCAGTACCATGAAAATCTGGTCATTTTCCTCGGAAAACAAGCCAAAGAAGAAAAACTTGGCCTTTTTCATCTAGCCAGAAATATTTTAACATATTATTAATAACCTTTCTTAAGATGAAAAATAAATCCTTTCATTTCCAAGCTGTGCTTGATGTGAACTTCTTTCTAAAATTTTATTCTAACTTAATTAATCACAGTGGGGGGGTTCTTGCTACTCACATTAATTTGTTTTGGACTAAGAGCCACGTATTTCTAAACAAAACAGACTATACGTGAAGACGGACCATTATAATCAAGTTTAATAAGGAACAAGAGCATTGTTCACACCATTTGGTTTCATGTGTCTTGGTGACAGGGATTTACTGCCAAATCATTGCTTTCATGTAGAATACAGAGCCACAAACAAAAGCCCCCACATTTAAAACCACAGAGATCTGCCTGACTGCAGGCAGTATTACAATGCCCTCATGCCAAGCTCTTGAATCCCTGTCCAGCTGTACTCTAAACCGCAGCTCTATTTTCAGCTACTCCATCACTCTTCCACACAGGGAAAAAATGACAAGTGTCAAGAGCTACTGAACACAGAACTCTCACAGTTGGTCAGCACATCAGCGCTCAAAACAGCTGCTCTTAAAATTGTGGTACACTGAACAAAGTCCATTCATCAGCCTCTAACTCTTTTATGTTGTTATCATCTTAAGACACAGCTCCTAAGTATCTAAAATTCAGGGGTTTAGTTCTTACTAATGTGTCATGTAAACCCCAACTCTTCCAGGGACAACAGACTCTCAACACAGTTTTTCCAAGTTAGATAACAGCCATTTACAAAAACAAGTAAAATTTGTGAGAATTAGGATGCAGGAGCAAGACTCCAAACCAACAACAAATTTCACATCCACTCCAATATTTCTGAAGCTGCAAGGCTGCTGTGGTTTTCCAATCCCTCCTCATTGCTCACTATTACAATCATCATACAGTCACCTTTTTTCTATTAAAAGCTGGAACATTTCCTTGTCAGTGTACATCTACAGCACAAGAAATCCAACAGGGGGACAAACCTCCACTGAAGGCACACAGTCCTAAAGAGGACAGAAGCCTATCTGTGAATTCCAATCAATCCAAACAGCTCTCAGGACTCAGAACCTCTGAAAGAGAAGCTAAATTATGAGTCACTGGGACACCACTGCTTCCCCAACAGCTTCCTGTCTGCTGGCACAAGCTTTCCCTACTTCATGTCGAAAAGCAAACAGTGCTTGACATAGCATTATTTTTAACAAGACAGTCCTGCCTACATTTTCACTCCTTTCGTGTGGCCACTTTCCTAAAGCAGGGGAAAAAAATGAAATAACCTAACAAGCAATCCCTTCAGCATTGCACACAGTGTCCAACTGCTTTCAGTTCAGGTTAAAAAAAAATATAAAAAACCCCAGCAAAACCCCTGAAAACACACAAAAAAAATCCAGAAACTATGAAAGTGATGTCAAAGGTAGGATGACCGCTGACCCACAGATCAACAGCAGCCACATGGCTCATGAGGAGCTGATGACCAACTCTTCCTCCACTTCCACAGGGTGACACCTGCAGGACTGTCCACCTCTGGCACTCTATCCCCCTAGAGCAGCTCCTGCAGGAACAGATGTTATGAGCTCATTTTGCATGTACTGGTCATAAAAAATACCAGATGTTTCAGAAGGAGGAAGAACAATACAGAGAGAATGTAGTTCAGCAAGGACAGTGTTTGAGGTAGGGAGCATTAAGGAGATACCAAAATATCGCAGGGTCTCAGCTGGGGAAGAGAAGAAGGTGTGACATTTAATCCTGCAGCAAGGTCAGCACTGTGCAGAGCAGCTGGCCCACGTACCCTGTGGCAGGACAGCCTGCCAGTCCTTCCCTTGCAGACTCCTTTTTGCTCCAATATCCATCACAGAAGCAAACACCAGCCAAGCATGTTTCTATTTTGTGCTCTGCTCCATGCACTCCTGTCAGTACTGACACATTGTGCTTTTTTTTTATGAGCAGTCAATAGGAATGTCATTAGTAACCTCACAGCCCAGCTTAGGGAACACCAGCAGGATTTCAGGAAAAAAAGACATGGGACAGCATCCTAAACCATTATTCTAGGTGACAATTCCCAGGCTATGACAGTCAGATGACAGTGCAGTGCAGGATGACAACTGACCAAAGCTGCAAGTGAACTGGGTTAGACACCTGAGCAGCCACTGCCTGCAGCAGGGACGCCACTGATTGGACACAGAAGCACAGGATGCACTGGAAACCTGCCACAACATAACCCTACCTGGCTGCCAGACTGAGCCTGGCTTTCTTCCAGCCACAGATACAACGTATTCATTTATAATTTAAGAGTAATACTGCTCATCGTGTTTAAAATACTAGAATAAAATTTCCTCGTCCTAGTGAGGAGGAAAAAAGCTCTTGACCAACAGATTTGGCTCAGTCTTCCAAGCTTTACCAACAGTAAAAGCTCTACAGTACTGAAAAAGAGAAGGTGCTGGTAACAGCAAACAACTGTTCCATGTTCATGTTCCATGTTCAACACATTGTTCCAGCTCCACTCAGAGGAACATAGAGAAAGCTCTGTCTTTGCCTGACCAAAATAAACCAGGACCAACACTGAACTCCATGAATTCTGCAGCATCTCCTGAATTTCCTTTAAAGCTGTCAGCCTCTGAAGAACCACATGTCCTTTTGATTTCAGTTTACTCCTTTCAGTTTATGATAAACCCCCATAGAACAAGAAGCTTAATGTAATCCATAACTTCTCTTTAAAAATGTCATCTTAGATTATGATTAGAAACCAGTAATTTTACATGAAAAAAAAATAAACTGATACGAATTTTACCTCAAATAGTGTAGAAACACAGGAAAATAAAGTGGAAGAGAAAAAGAGAACAACCTGCAACCATCACTGACAAAATCTAAGTTCTCTCCCCTGCTGTTTGTATGCCTCTCAAACTGTTTCCCACCTCCTTCACTGGAAAAACATTTGACAAAAAAAAAATAACCATTTCCAGCACATTTTTCAGAAGTGAGAAGAGTAATATTTCTTTCACAGAATCTCAACCAACATCAGCAGTGACTTTCACCGGTAGAAACATCTGAACTGACACTGAGGAGATTCTCTCCCTTCTGTTGTTACTTCTAGGAGATCTTGAACAGCTGAGATCTCGAGACCGAACTTCTGGATGCAGTTTTGTTGGTTTATTTAGAAATGGACTTAGAACTGGTTTTCAACACTGCTGCCAGTTTTCCTTCTCTTTGGTACAAATAGCAAACATGATTTAAATAGGACCCAGGTTGTGCACAGCTGACAATTTCCCCAATAGCTGCCATCTCTTTTCCTGGTGTTTCATCTACCATCCTTAAATCCCTCGTTCCCTTCACGACCTTCCTCTAGCTCCCCTCAGTGTGTCACTGTGCACTGAGTGAGACAAGCTCAGCTGGCTGAGCAGTGCTCAGGGACTGTGGGTGGAAGGACAACTCCAAACCTGTGACTGCCCACCGAGGTCACACCAGGCAGCAAATGTGCTGTCACAGAGGGGAAAGGAAACACCTCCTTTCAAATCATTGTTGCAGCACACAGCTCACTAAACTTCATAAACTGTAAAAAAAACCTACAAGATTTTACACTGGGTCTAGGTAAAAGTCCTTTCTGCTCACTTCCTCTGTGACAAACTGCTTTGACAGAACTGACACCTGAGTTTGGTAAAGAAATAAAGCAAAGTGCTTTCACATTATTATTTGTGTGACAAAATGGATTTTTAAACTGTCCTCTAAGTCCTGCTGCTTGACCAATAATTAGATAAACATGCAAGAGAGACATTAAAGATTCATGTTAGCCATTTTAACAAATACCAGCCTGTCAGAGGTGCTAGCAATGCACATCTGAAGAAATCTGGCAGTAAACACATTAATATGTAACAACCAGACATTTATCCCTATGTGCCTAACATCACAATAAAGAATAAAACCGTTCTTCCCCAAAGTGGGAAAAACAGGAAAAAACAACTCAGGGGTGCACCTTTTTTCTCTGTAATGTTTAAATGAAAGGAATCTTGCACTGCTGAAATACTTTTAATTCTAGAGCACACTGTACTCCTCCATCCTCCCACTCTCCAAACAAAGAGCTTTGGCACTAAAATTTAAGAGATTAGTGCCCAGCAGGTGATGATTACAGTGGCACAAAACGCAAGAACCAGAACATTAAATTGTGAGCTGTGTTGCTTCGGCTTAAGAACAAACAAAAAGCCCCTCACAAACCACACAGCCAAAAGCACAAACCATACCCATTGAAGTTTTTGTCAGAGCCAAGAAACACTCTTAATACAGCCCTTTCCACTACACATTTCAGACCAGCTGAAGGCAAACAGCCTCCTCCCACTCCCTGGCAGAGTAATTCAGGGTCAGCTGTGCATGAGAAACATCTAGTGATCATCAGCCTTTTGTTTAAAAATAGAAACGCAGGAAAAACCCCACAATTTGCATCGATGTGTTAATCTGATACTCCAGTCAGGCCCTTGCTAGTGAGAGGTCAGTACACTCACACTGCGCTTACTGCACTCCTCACCTGATGCTTACCAAACCCAGCAACCATCACTACAGAAATACACGAGTTTTATAGTGTAAAACAGCATCGTGTAAAATACACATAAAAGTAAAAAGAACATACAGTCATTCAGTTGAGGATTTTATCACCTTAGCCACACTAAATTTTTAAAATATCTCCAACTTGTGAGAAACACCATTTGTCTTGGTAACAAAAAAACTTCCATTGTTTAGGGTCTGTGCCACAGGTTAACAAGGGCTGCTTGAGCCAAAACATTTATGTGCCTACTTACAGTCAATGACAGACAATTACTTACCTTTAGAGAATGACATCTTGTGCAACACCGCCTGCAGGATTCTGCAATGAAGACAAATACTTACCATTCCCACACATCAAGCTTCCTGAAATTCGTTTCATCTCCATGTTTTCCCTTTGTACAAACATGTCAAGTTTTGTCCGAAGCAAAAGGCAGGACACATTTAAAAAGCAAATTGTTTGTGGACAGAAAGCAACTTTATTCAATGTTTACCTCATCCTACAGAACATATATCGACCTCCACATGTTTTTATCTGACTGAATTCACATTCCTTCTCTGTGCGTGTTCCCATAGATATTTTTAAGTGTTCTTGAATACTGATGGCAATCTTGATCACATTTCTGTGTTTAAATGAATATAATTAAAAATATTAGTGACTGCACATGGAGCACCTCATGGGCAGGCCAAGTAAACAGTGGTGGCGCATATCTCGCTAGAGACTGACACACAAAAAACTCCATTAAAAATTGAAGTTATTTGCTCTTCAAATCATGTTTCACATTTTCCTTCTTCCAATATTTTTTCCAAATAACTACCAGAGCACTTAGCTCACAGTATTTCTGCTATACTACCTCAAATTTTTGGATACCCAGTGCAGTATTCTGGCACATCTAGGTCTGGAATTTGTTCACGTTCTCTTCTACAACTAAAAGAATAAATTTCAAGTCAGAAGAAAATTCTTCATTGCAGCTGTTCTAGAAGAAAAGTGAAATTCCTGACTTTAATTCTTAATTGAACACTGAAGGCTACTCATGTTTTACAAAACCACAGATAATGAACACAGACAAAAAACCCTCACTTGATATTCCAAAGGAAAACCAAAACCAGCTCTCAGTGGTTACAAACCTGGCTAAGCTTCACAAGTTTCACCAGAGTTACAGAAGACGTTTTTCTCTCCTAAGCGTTTTCTATATTCTTACAAACTACCTGAAAGTCTCAACTTTTTTTTTCATTTTCCTGGACTTAATCAACTCTTAAGTACTAAAAATTGTAGAACTAACCAAACATTTATTATGCAGTAGTGTGGAGTAACAACCCCCTCAGTAAAGTGTCAGTCACTGTCACTAACCTTCATTTCTTTCCACAGGAAAGGGTTTGGGATCAGCTCACTGCACTGCTGCCTCCATGGCATCATCTCGTGTTCTCTCCTGTCCTTCCACAGCACTGGCAGTGGGAAAAGCAGCTCCATCCTCTCCTCAGAAACAACACTACCAAAATCAGCATGTTTCATAATCACGTATTCCCCAGCATCTGTTTCTCCCTCTGCAGCCCTCATGGCCTCTATGCCCCTTTCGTGATAGACAGTCCCTCGAAAGAATTATTTATTAAACAAACGGGCACCTTGTTTCTGCCACCTCCCAGCACTTGCACTAAATTTTTCCAGGGAGAGCAATGACTAGCCGTGCCTTTTGGAAATAGCCAAAGCCCACCCTGCTGTTGCTGCAGCCTCCCCTCACGGATCAGGAGCGGGAACAAAGACCCAGCATCTTCTCTCAACTCACCTCCTGCCAACCGGGACCCACCTCTCAGCTACTTCTCTCTCTGCCAAGTCAAGACAAGGCTTGAACCATCCCCCTGAGCTGAAGTGCCCTTTTAAACCCCTCTCAGGTCGCACGGAAGGGCTCGCTCGCCCCTCAGGAGCCCGCGCCGCCATCGCACCTCGCCGCCACAAAATGGCGCCGGCGGGGCCGCCAGAGAGCGGCGGGAGCAGCGCCCTTGTGAGGGGACGGGAGGAGCAGCCCGGGTTTGGCGCCAATTCCGCCCGGTGCCAAAGTGGGGAAAATCCCTCAATCCCCTCACACCGCGCCTGAGAGCCTGAGGCACGGCTGGGAAATCCCTCAATCTCCTCACACCGCGCCTGAGAGCCTGAGGCACGGCTGGGGCTGGTCTTCCCCTCGTGTCACAGCTCTGGCAGCCACGCGCTTCATCCCCAGAGGCTCAGGAGTACTCTCGGTTTCCATCCAGTCAATGCAAAAAGCTAAAAGCAGCGAAAACAAGCCATAATATTGGTCTTCTTCCATCAAGTCACCTCAAAACAAAATAAAGGTAAGGAACACATAGGCCACAAGTTAATGCAAGCCACCAGCGATGCTGTTGCTTTGCATCCTGAGGAGGCTGCTAAAAAAAAAAAAAAAAAAAAAAAAAGGACACATTTGGGGTTTTTAAGCACCATTTTGGCTACAAGATACACTCTTATATTGGGAAAAGACCACTCTATCTGTTAGCCGCGGGGGAATTGTAACCATGGCAGTAACACAGTTCTGCTCTCCCATACCAAAGCGCATCAATCGCTTTTTGAAAGCCCTGACAAACCACTCGAGGCGAGTCTCCTTCCTCGCAGAAATGGCTGGGCCAGCCTGGGGAGGGAAACAACATGTTGACAGTACAGTATTAATCTCTACACCGAGAGGAAAGGACAGATGGACTCGCTTTTCCTCTGAAGGATAAGTGTGAGGTTGTACCAGGCAGCTCAAATAACAGAAAAAAAAAAAAAAAAAGCAACAGAGGCGAGGGAAGGAAAGGAAACAAGATTGACAAGGTAATTTAGTATCTAGTCTGTGTTTCAGGTAACACACCTCGTCGCTCTCTAATAAAGCTTTCAAAATTTCCCAGATGCTCTCAAATGGAATCCTGGCATAAAGGGATTTTTATGCATGAATGCATTATTTTCTCTTTATATGCTGTATATTAAGGACAAAGTGGAACATGTCCTAACAAAGTTCCTACCTAGTCTTTTAGGCATAGAGGAAACAACACAAAGTAACACTTGCCAGAAGTACAGCCTTGGAGAGACCACAAGTAACAGAGCAATACCAAAAACACCCAGTTCATTTCCCCTTGGATTAGGCAGGTTTATCTGTCAGCTGAGCTACTGTTGCCTGTAGCACACCACATTCTGGCTTGACCCTTCCATTTTTAGTCCTACCAGGACTGATAAAGAGATTAAAACGGAGCAAAACCAGACTCCGTACTTCGGCAGACAGCATCTTTCATCCTGAGTCCGGGACTGCACCGGGGCTCCCGGGCTGTGGTTCGGGGCTTTCAGGCAGCAGGACTTGCCAGCTCTCACACAGCCTGAACAAGGACAAACTGTTTCAGCCACTTGTGTCCCTGGAAATGTCCATGTTTTCTTTGTAAAAGACAGGCGAGAGAAACACTGCCTCGGCTTGGGAATCACCCAAATTGGGCAGATGGAATCATGTCAATTTGCTTACACAGTTATTCACATTCTCCCCCCCGGATTCAGCTCTTCTTTCCTTTAACCACAGGCTGCAAGCAAAGCTGTGGTCTTCAGCAGATTCACCTCACACAGTTAGACCCATTCGTTGTGCTTTATGGTGATGCTTTGTCCAGCTCCTCAGGGGCAGAACACAAGATCTTGTCAATATTTCTTGAGTAAAAATACTGGTTTCTAACCATAAATCTAAAAGCTATATCAAAAAATATAACCATGTCTTTTTTTTTTTGGTCAGAGCACATGACTCCAGGGAGATTTGTCTGCAGAAGAGGATGCACGTGTCATGTGTGCAAATACAACAGTTTTTGTGTGCAATACCATTTTCCAAAAGCCATGGTAAAAAAATTGGTACCCCAAGTAGTTTCAAATTTGAAAGCATACTGACTGCAGTAAAATCCGCTTTTACACTGCAGAACAAAAGATGCAACATATTTTACATGTCTGATTGCATCTCAGGGAAAGATGACAAATGCAAGGAGACTGAAACAAGGAGAGGACAGACCCTAGAAAACCCGTACTGTTCACTAAAGAAAGCCATAAAAGCTCCCCCAAGGCACAGCATTTCCATAGCACAGTGACCTGACATTTTGCAGGTGCTGTCACAAAGCCAATGGACACCTAGGTTTTTGTGTACATTTTTTTTTCCTAGGAGTATTTTTGTTCCAGGAACATTTGGGCACCTCAGTACATAGAGATCCACTATACTTGCATCTTCTGAGACTGAACCAGCTACCAGCAAAGTGAAATGGAAAAGAAACAGATTCTAAGATTCTGCTGTTCTATTGTCTGTTCAAGGTCATATTCAAGAAACTCAGACTCTAAGGAGATGTCATCAGGGCCATTCAAGCATGTCCTGGGAAGAAGAAACCACTTGGAATTAATGCAACTCTCTGAGAAGACAGCCCTTTAAAAAAAAACAAGCCAAACCAACCTACAAAAAACAGGTACAACGCTTTAAAGGGAGGGAAAAACACTCTGAGTAGAGCCAATTTTAAAATTATCTCTGTTCATTTCTGATCAGTAAGAAAGAGGCTTTCATAGAAATGTGGCAGTATTTCTGCCAAGATCAGAACCAGAAGCTGCAGTTACTTCAGATGCTCTGCCCACAAAGAACCTTTTCATTTTTTGCTTTATTGTCTGTCATTAGGAAATGAATTTAAGAAAAATAAAAGAAAGTTATTAAGAATTCAGTTTGAAGTTCTACTTGGAAATAATCATACATTATAACACTTCTGATGGAATAATTATTGACTACATATTAATGTCTTAAGTTAGATATGTTAGCAAGATTTTGACACAAAATTTTTAAGAGTATAGAGCTTGCCATTCCCTATTGATTTTCACAGAGTACCCATAAAGCAGCACTCTATAACAAAAGATTTTTCTTGGTTACAGTAAGTTTAACTTCTTGATTAAATTTCAGATGGGTGCACTGCAATCTCTCTCTCCTGCCTTTTTTGCCGATAGATCTCAGAATCTTTGTGGAAATGAAACCTTATTTTAAAAGCTAAACCACCTACTGGGATTTGTTCTTAAGTATCTGCCTTCTGCCAGCCAGCAGGTCACACTTCAGACATGGCTGTGATCTCATTAAGCACCACTGCACTGCCTCACTTCAGCCAGGAAAGCACTGAAGGGATAAACACCATGGAAATCTTCCTTAAAAATCATGTCATTTTTAACTATTGATGGATCTTTCAGGAAGTATCCACCAATAGTTAATATTAATTGCAAGACCCTGGGAAATTAGACTCCAAATGCTAGAGCTGTTGAAGAATTGGTACCTTAATCTGGTTGTTGATGATGCAAGTATCTGTACGTGTTTTCTTTGCTGCAGTTACTTGGTTTTCACCCCTGACATGACTTGCACATCAGGCTTTAAAGGCAGTCTGGCTGTGCTGGGAATCACTGCAGAGCAGCAATAACAAAGACCAGGATCACAGCAGCATCTCAGAACACCAATGAGGTTGAGATAGACCTGAAATAACAACCTAAACTTAATAAATTGGAACTGGAGAAATGGTCTAAACATGTGTTTGTGTTGGGGAAGGCAGAAGTGACAAGGAATTCAGCTGGCGACAAAGTAGATAAATCTGGGAATGAGCTCCAAGGAAAAAGGTACCATGATTATTTCAAATCAGGGAACAAAGAAAGTGGAAATCCCTCAAACAAAAGCAGTCAAGAGGGGGATGCCATCACACCCTGGTCCTGAAATCTGTGGCTCAGTAATGTGTCTATCACTTTCACTTAATCCAAGTAAGAAGCACACAATTGGCTGTTAGGTCTGTTCTCCTCCCACGGCAAAAAGGAATGGGTTACATGTAACCTTCCATGAGGGGAAGGTCGCTGAAACTTTCCTGAAGAAAGCACTTTTAGCTACCTTTGGGGACTAATAATGCGTTTTATTCTGCTTTTGGATAAGCTGACTACATCTCCAGTGCCATTTAGCATCATCTTTCACACACAAGCAATTGTCCTGGACAATTAAACACCTGCAGTCCAGAGCCTGGTGAGAGTCTCTTCACTGCCAAATGTCTCTTTCACTGCGCAAACAACAAGTTGAAGGGTGCAAAACAGAAGACTTCTTGGCTCAGAAGAGCTCTGCAAGTCTCTTCCTTTTCTTTAGTTCACTTTCACAGCTTGTTGCTACTCTGAACAAAGTATTGACCAGTGTCTCAATAGAAATGCCATTGTTCTCATCAGCGGTACGAATTTTATGGTCATCTGCAAGGTACTTGCCCTAAATTCTTTTGGAAAGCTTCATGAGGGAGACAATCAGGATCCTGTTCAGACAAACAGAAAGAGCCATAAGCCATAAATTTTCAGACCTGAAGCTTTCCCTCGGCATTGATCAGTAAACATACATATCCCTTTCTGCAAAAAGAGGGGACAAAAATCCTGTCTGTTGCCCGAAGCTGAAAATTGAGTTTCCTTGATTTTTCTAAAGTTTCTGGCTTTAATGAGACATTTAAAAAAGTGATTATCATGAAGGACTACTTCTCTAATTATAATAACCTTTCCTATTCTTTCAGAATAAATTTTGTTGAACACTTTTCATGTGATTTGCTTCATTATCTTTTCATTTAAATCATCTTTGATGACACACCATTTAATTAGGTTTATTGTGCAGGTACGGATGGTTAAACTTGTGCATTCAGCACATGCATTCCATTTGACTAACATAATATATCTTATTCATGCCACTGTCACCATCCATTACCAAAATTAACAAGGCATCATACAGTTAAACTAAGTTTGCAAAATGTTGTTTATCAAGAATTTTGCTTTCACACCGTTATAGGATCCCTTATTGATGACTTTGCTGGTGTTCTGTGATCCCACAGTCATAAATATTTACTTGTCAACATAAACTGTGAAATGTTACTTTCCAGGGAGTCAGCCAGTGTTCTCCTCTAGTCATAAATATGATTCCCTTTGATGTAGTATTATTAATGTTGGATTTTTTCCTGTTAAGAGATTTTATAGCCAGGAAAAGAAAGAAAATTGCCTGGTAGTTAATAACAATCATTTTATACACACACACACACATTTTATACACACACACACAACCAAAATCTCACATAACTTAAAATTTACTTTGGCCTGCAGCAAGAGGTAAATATTCACAACTTGTTAAATTTGCAGACAAATATGCACAATCTTGTTATTGTCAAGATATATTGTTCAATGGCTAAAAACTAAAAGTATTGGCAGAATATCTCCGAGAATTCCGGCTGTAACCATTACAGGGGCTACAAATTCCCTTTGCTCCCATTATTTTTAACAGCTGCTTTTCCAAATGGAACAAGATTTGCAGGGAAGAGTTCTAAGACTTTCTTAGAGCAGCTGATACAATTGTCAGACAGAACCAAGTCAGCTGTGGCAGTGGATTTGGTGAGCTGATATCCCACCCTGAGCGCTGACACCAGCTGGAGTGCCAACAGCTGCCCCCAGGAAAAGGAGCTGCTGTGGTGACACCCCTGCAGCAGATTTAAGCTCAAGATTCTGAGGTAGATCGTTTCTCACAACTAAAAACTAACTAGCCATCAATTTATATCATTTCAGCCACAGTACCTCTTCTCCAGAAAAGTGCTCCCACCACTGCTCTATGCTTCCTTGTAAAATAGCTTCACTTCCAGCTATTTTTCATCTTATAAGATGCTCCTCCACTCAACTAAGTAAAGCAAAAATGCTGGGACCACAGCAAAAAGGATCAGTCTCATTCATGGTGGGTCCCTTCTCCAAGGACCACACATTTAGTGACTGTTTATCAAGGAATACCAGGCAGGTGCTCCTAAATGGCCTCAGAAATGCATGGCTCAGATAAGAACGAAACCAGGTGTAGAAGAAAGTCTTTTAAATTCCTGCAAAACATCTGAGGGAAAATAAATAAGGACAAGGGCTGGATGCTCCTTCAGAAAAACAAAGCTACTTTGTAGGTCAAGCTCCTGCAATGCTGTAAAAAGTGCTTAGGGGATCAGATGTCTGAAATAAAAGCCCACAATGAACAGCCATGGTTGCTGTGCACTCACCCTTCATGTAGGTAAAAGGAAAAAATATATTTTTATTCCAACTATGAACAAGGTAGTTTTTTACGATCTCAGGGTTTCAGGCTTTGTGACAGTAGCCAGCACTGTCATGCTGAGGCACCAGCAAGTGAGAAGGTCCAAATGGTTCGAAAGCAGGTTTGAAAGAGGGTGTCAGTCACAGACAATGTGATGACAGTAAAGCTGGAACAGCTCCAAATGAAAAAATAAAACCAGCCACCACTATGTCTAAGAGTCATGGGGAGATTTTAGAAAAGTAGTGATGGCTCAGAACAGAAGAAGGAGATGAGCTGGGCACAAAATCCATAAAAAATTTAATGGTGCTGTTTCCCTGAGTGCTCTCTTTCGTACAGCTGCCTGAATGAATCTGCAGTTAAAATAGAGAAATATGTATTTAAAATAAACAGAAAAGGTGTTTCATACTCACACCCTATTCTTCTCTTTTGCTTTACTGCTCTGATGGTAGCTTGATCTCTGAAGTCTATACATGGACATGCAGCTAAAATTCTAATTAAAACTTGTGCATTTTTAACATTTAAAATGGTATAATTAAAGACCTAAAACTAACAGATACATGAAGAAAGAATAAAAACTGTCTGAGATGTTGAATTTCATAGTTCATGACTCCTCAGCACTTCATTATGCAAATCATGTAGCACATGCTCCATGATTAGCACAGCTTTCTCAATGGAATATGTCTCTCTGTTATTAAATTAATTTTGTCTGTCTGCTTCTTTTACATTCTCTTGCTGTCCTCAGCATAAAACATTAGAAGGTAGGGTCAAACTAGAAATCCATGTATATAGAGTTAAGTCCTTTACCCAGAGAAAAAAAAAGGAAAAATAACTTGCAATGTAAAGTTTATGCCCAATGTAAACAAGCAACTATTAGCTGTGCTCTAAGTTCTCAAGGACAAAAGCACAACTTCTGTTTTTTTAACCTCTGTATTTTACTGCAGGTTGAGAAAAGATAAAAATCTCTTGTCTGCGGTAAAAACAAACATTTGGGGGCTATATTTCATAAATGGAAATAAAATAGCTAACCTTAAAGATTTTAGTGGGGTTTTTTTTTCCCTTTATCTAGATTTTCATGCAGTGCTATTCTCCCTCAGGGTAACTATTTTTTTCTTGGCTGGTCTCCCTCTCACTCCAATATATTTGGTTACATCATGGAGCCTGTACTTCACCCAGCTCTTTTTATTCTATCAGCAGCAATAGCAAAGAAACACTGGATTTCTTTTTTTTTTTAAGACTGAAAATTATAATCAGTATCTGCAGCAATAGTTTTATTTCCAGAAGAATCTAAGCTGTACATGGAAGGTGATAGATTTCCTGTTTACCCTCACACTATATTAAATACTTACGGTTTTAATGAAGAAAAATATTCTTGTATTTAGTTGGATCAAAAGAGAGAAATTCAATGCTACTGGGTCCCATATTTTCCAGAAGAGGGATTTAAGGTAAAATTGAAGTTTTGGCCTGACAAGTAACCAACCAAAAACATCTAGAATGCTTCATGTAATCTGTGTTTTAACAAGTATAAGAAAATGTAGCAGACAGCACTGGAAAAAAATAATAAATAGATGAAATAAAAGCAAGACTTATATTTCATATTTACTGCTACTGTGAAAGGGTAGATGTTATCAGCATCCAAAAACCACGCACAGTTCAGACCTGAGTCCCTCCAATGTGTTTTTTCCACATGTCACCTATGTGCCATTTACAGAACATAATTGAAAATATCTTTTAGATTGTTGTTTATTGTCTACTTATATGATTTTTATATTTCAATTGTAGAAATATTTCTTTCTTGGGAATTGCATTTTTCATTCACACACTTGTTTAAAAAAAATTGTAACTAAAAGGAACACAACAAAGCACACCATATTTAGATGAAGCCATAAAACCAGTGTGAAAATGTAAATCCCCCATGTCCTTAATCCTCGTCTGGCTTAATATAATGAAGAACACTGACTTCCAGACCAGTGAAAAGAAGCTTGACCTTGATATCAGCCACAATCTTATTACCATTGCTGTGGCACTCCTATTATTATTTCATTTGGAATACGTTTTATACAGTCCCATGCAGTTTGTCCCGTCCCCCTACTCTAGTCTCATAGAGGGCTTTTCCCCTTTTCTCCCACCCACATCACCCTTTCCTTGGTTCTGACAGCAGGTCAGTCACTGGGAATCCACTTAAAACTCCAGTCTTGCCTTAAAAATCCCTTTCCTGTTACTTAATCTGATGTTTCTGGGGAGGAATAATCCACAGAGGATCCAATCTATCAAAGTACTGCTGAAGGACCGAGTCAAAACAAGGATAATAGAGATACAAATGAATAACTTCCTGTTAAGGACAAATTCAAAAGGGATTTTTGTGTTAGCTCTGGTCAGGAGCAGGAACTGAAATAACACCCAGAGAACACAACCCTTAATCAGCAGCATCTGCAGAGTTAATCCGTGGGTTTTGCTAGAACACAGCAGTACAATTTTCTTAAAAGGGGAGTGTAAGCTGTTCATGTGTAAGGAGAGCACTGAAAATAAAAAGCTTAAATCAATTTAAGAAGCAGGCTAGAGTGCTTCTGTTCAGGTGAAATTATAAAAATGAATGCTTTGAAAGATTCAGTAAATCATCTGGATTGTGATTCTTTTTTATGTGTGTCTCTCTGCACACCTAAAGCTCCACAGAGCAGCAATGAACAGCAATTAAGGAAACCCATAGAGAGGAGTCCACTGTAACACTGCAGGTGCCTCAAGTCCTTTCAGTCTCTGTTAGAACTCCAGTTGGCCCCTTCCATCCCTCTGTAATGCCTATTGTTTTTCATCCAGAACACTTGCCTAATACCTAGTAACTCACAAGGAAATCTCAGCAGATTTTAGCCACTTGCCTCCTCCCTGCCATAATACATAAATTTCTAAGCTCCCTCTTTGTCCACAGCGTGTTCCTCTCAGTTGTGATTCCACGCTCCAAATGATTTTTGAATCTGAAAATTGAATTTGAAGCTGAAATAAGAAATTCAATTGAATGGAATTTGAATCTGAAATAAAACATGCTGCTTGGGCACACACCAAGGCTTACAGAGCTAGCAACAAGCAGGGCCCCCCAAAACCAGGCATTTCACATATGAGTGCTTTCAGCACTGCCCGTGGAAAAACTCCCAGGAGTTTAGAAATGTATCCTGGTGAAGCACTGTGCATCAGCACACTGACATCTCTGTCTTCCACCTTCTTCCCCATAGAACAGTTGGGATTAAGTGTGAGCTGCCCTTGTGCCGCAGTGCACCAGAGTTGCCATGGCTTTGCTATTCTCCGCGCAATGGAATCGCGCTGCAGGATTTGTCCTCAGGCATTTAAAATGATACTCCAGCCTTCAGTGCCACTGCAGGGGACAGACTGTTCGCTACTGCCGAGTTCAAACAGCCACAAAAATACCAAATAACCTTCACAGTAAGGCTCAGCCATTTAATCATAAAGTCTATAATCAAGCAGGCTACTCAACTGAGAATGCACATGGGAGCCAGCTGGGAATAGAGGAGAAAAACAACCTAAGCCTTGCTCAGGACTGTAAAGACACAGCACAACCTTCGGTTCCATCCCCCTTCCCAGATTCTGTCCAACATTAACCTGGAGCTGAAATTACTTTGGGAAATAGTTTACAATCTCAAAGATACCATAAAGCTTGTGAAAAACACATGGCTATTTCACCAGGATGCTTCACAGACCTTGCTGAATGCCCTTTGCACTGCTCTTTTCTTCTTGTAAACAAAATTCTGGCAGAATTCAGGGGCAGGAAACGCCATCCAGGTCATCTCTAATAGGTGAGGCTGTTTCCTTCTGCACCCCTAACTACCCCTCTCCTTTCTCAACTTGCTCTTGAGGCACTTGTTTAGATGTAATTAAGCAGAGTTTAATGGATACGTGCTACATCATACAGGTACAGATTTCAAATCTCACTGCATTTTTCTACAGGGGGCAGCAAGGGATGGACACCTGTCTGTCTCATCCTGCAGGAATTCAGTAATAACAATCCTGAACAGAGATTTTACTCATCAGAAGTACTTTTGTTCAGACCTTCCAAAAAGCCCAGAATGAACACCTGAAAATAGCTCACTAAATTCTTTGCAAATGTTGAGAAGGATGTCACCATAAAAGACAATGCACTGTATTTGAATTGCATAGAAGATGATGGCGCATTATTGCATGAATTAGACTTGATACATCTGATTTTAAGGAAATATGAGCACTGATGCATCCTTTTTTTTATGTCTGCCAAGCATTTAGAGGAAGAAAGAATCATACAAATCTCATATGCAACACAAATTTCTACTCAACCACTATAAGTTAGCTCATTTCTTTCACTTCTGTGATTTAAGGGCCAGATTTTCCTGTCACAACACAGCACAAAAACCCTTGCAGCTGTTTTATAGCAATACAAACAGGTCTATTAAAAATGAGCAAAGAGGGATCCTGAGAGCACTGCAGCAGTAGTCAGGTGGAAATGCGGTGTACCAGAGTTAGCAGTCCTCATGCAGAATTCCTTTCTGTATTACTTACCTGCAGTAAACATATTTAGCACATAACAGATTTGTTATGCCCTTAACCCTCGTGGATGATGATGATTTAGAGCTCTGAACCAGTTTTGCTCTCAGGTGTGAGACTTCCGTTAAAACCCACAAGTTATTCCACCTGTGTTTCACACAGTTAATCTTTATGCTCCTCTATTATACCTTAGAACTTTGAAAATTTCCCTGGAATACTGCCAGTAAGATAAAGACAGGACACATCATCTGCTGAGAGGTCAAGTATTTCTAGAGCTGTTCTGTGATTTAAATGCTTTTCCTATGATATTTTCCTAGAGGGAAATAAACTCCTGCTGCTTTTCTCTCCATGATGCATACACCGAGGAGAGGCAGGGCTTGTTTGTGTGTCTTTCTTTTCAAGCTGCATCCCTTCCAAAACCTCAATAAAAGTAAAGGATGAATTTCCAAAAGGGAAAGAATCAGCTGTTTACTAAGACCTTTGAATTTTATAATACTTAGGGTTGGAAGAGACCTTAACCCATCTTGTTGCTCTCCCCTGCCATGGACAAGAACCCTTTCCACTGGACCAGGTTTCTCCAAGACCCTGCCAACCTGGCCTTGGACACTTCCAGGGATGGAGCAGCCACAAGTTTTCTGGCAACCTGTAATAGTGTCTGGATAACTTAAGTAGTAATCCTCTTGCAGGTCTTGAAATTCACCCCAAAATTCTTTACAGGAACACTTCAAAAGATGCAAAATACATCATCTTCAGAGCTGCAGCATCAACAGACAAAAATTCCCTGCAAGGTTCATCATTCATAGCTTTTTATTTCCCTCCATAGATCCAATTGGTTTTACCATGTTTTATCATACTGTTTCTAACTTGATGTTTCCCTTCTCATTATGCCTTTCACTTTGGAGTGATTTAGAAATGTTGATTGTGAGCAGCTTTTCTCAGTAAAACAATCCCTCGTCCTTGACCACGCTGATCATCAAGTGCCAAATGAACCCAGTTCCTTTGAACTCAAGACCACATTACAAAAAAAAGCTCCTTTTTCACAAGGTCAGTTGCTAGTTAAGCTAAGCTTCCATTTGAGATTTTATAGAAACCATTGTGATCTTTGTTTGGTGTTCTTATTTGTGGGCTAAGTGCTGTTATTATCTTTCCACCTCTTTCAGCCTGGGAAAGAATGCTTTCTGCCTTTGCAAGCAATTAAACAGAAACCAAATATCAGCCTGTAAAATCAGTTTTAGTATGACGCTGATGAAATTTGTGCTTTTGAACAGCTGTGAAGGTGGTTCCAAGGGTGAACAGTGATGTCATGTTTCAAAACCAAACCAAGACAGGTAAATAGCAATAACTGCTGAATTTTCCATAGCATCTCAGAACCTTAAGCAAATGACTACTCAGAGACAATCCTCAGCCAGCCATTTCACATGTCCATCCATTTGGATAATTACACCTTGTGGCCATGTGCAGTTTGTATTACCTTTATTACCGGTCCTGTGAGGTAACTTGAAAACCATGAAAAAGCCAGCAAGGAATCCAAATATCTACACAACCACATTGGAAAACATTTGTGATAATAGCATTTGGGAAAGTTTCAATTTCCAGTGAGAAAAAAATAAAATCTAAGAGCTCAAAGAAGATATGATCTTCATTTTGACTCACAGAATCTGTGATCTAAAGAACCTCTTTGCATGGAGATGCATAAAACATCTCTATTTATATAAATAGATCAATGTGTTATGCATTATGGTAAGGATGGCAGCTGAGATGGCCTGAACTTGGTGTCACTAAAAGCAGCTAGACAAATAAGTGCTATTACCCACTAAAGGAACAAATTTCCTCCATTTTTTCTAAGTGCACTCTATTATATAAACCACATAAAACGTCAATATGACTCTCACAAAACAAGAAGCATGACACTTTATATTTGGAATGATCGCTACAGCACTTTTGGAAGCATCAACCTAACTTTAGGCATCCATACCCACATCTAAGATATTTAAGATATTTTCCTGTAGGTCACTGAGGAGGGTGGCAGGATGATGAGTATTAACTAAGATGATTAAAATAAGTTGAGCAAATATTTATTGTCCAGAAAATTATACACCCACTGAGTCTTGGTCATTAGAAAGACTTTTGACAGGAATGATTACCCAGTTTTCTAAACCTGAGTTCACTGGAGGCAGAAAAAAGAAAAGGATGCCAGTGACAAGTCCACATAGCTTGTGGCCAGCCGGTAGCGAGATGTGCTGGAGGAAGGCAAGGATCAAGTGGCAAAATGAATTCCAGTTTGCAGGGATCCACAGAAAATGCCACCAGAGCCAGCCAGCCCAGACAGCCACACCACAGGGAAATGATGGGAGCACTCAGGTGAAAGGAAGAAGGAAAAACAAGACTGCTGGTATTACTAGAAATGAAGTGTTTACCGTACAGCCAAGCGAGTTTGGTGACGATAAGCCACTGCACACAGAACCACCACAGCGTTTCAGGACAAGATTTGAGAACGCCACCTAAACTAAGGTACAGACCGCTTTCTTCCTAACCAACTCCACTTCCCATATTTGAATTCCACCCAAGGAATTCATTAAGCTGTATTGATTTATTGATAAAAGAACCTGATCTAATTTGCATGTGTAAATTAGCAGGAAGAACATTTCCCATTCCTTTGCTATATGGCTGGAATGACTGTTTACTTAATTTCCCGCCACACAGCTCCGGTTTCACAAAATGCATTTGCAACCAGGGGTGTCATCTCAGATTTAGTTACATGTTACATACGCTTTATAAAAAGGTGAAGCAGTGTAAACATAAATATCTGGGAATTACAATTCACTACCAGGCATAAGGCTTTTAAAACAGAATGCATCGATCCTTTGGAGCACTGGAGATTTTCCTCTGTACAAGTACCGGAGAAAACTTATTTGAGTCTTTAATTTCGCCTACGATGAAAGGGGTTTTATTATTTCGAATATAATTAACTTTAAATTGTCCTGTACACATCTTGGTTCTAATAGTTTTTTTCTTGTAGAAGGTGAGAGATAAAAGTTGCTTGAATATGAAATCATACATGTGTTTTAACACCTCTTTAAAATTTACAATAAAGGATGTTTGAACACTGTGTTAGTTCATTTTTCCAATTCAGTTTGACTCCACAGAGTCCAAATGACAAGTTATCATCTCACCCTGTATCAATCTGTCATCTGCTGAGGATCAGTCATTGAACAGCTCTACCTCCACTACCAGCTTCCTTCCAGAACTCCAGAAAGGACAAAACCAGTGAAGCCCATTACACTGAGGATTCCAGCACAGTGGGTTTCCAGGGCTGTGCAGTGGGAGCTGACCCAAAGGCTGCATCGTACTCCAAAGGGTCTGCTCCTGCAAAAACGTGGCAAAATACAGGAAGGCAACGGGCTCCTGTCACAAATGGACTTCCAAGAAGTGACTCTGGTTTTTAATCTGAGATGTGTAACTGCATAACTATTTATTTATTTCTAACTTGGAAAGGATGAATAAGGAAGTGAGAGAAATCCAGCACTGTGACTTTCTATTTTAACTCCCCAGAAAGCAGTCATGAAAACAATTTAAATGACTGAGGACACTGTGGCTGTTTACTGATCTGTCCAAAACACAGCAAGGTCACATCTGCTCTTGAAGTGCAAATTGAGCAGGATTTTTACTTTTTTTACTGTACTGGGAAGCATGTCATGGAATACTACATTTTCTTTTCATTCAAATTTGCTAGGGAGCCACAACATAGAAGAAACACTCCCAGAGAACAGAACTCCCTTGTTTGGGAGTTTTGCCTTGCACAGGCAGTGTGTCACAGGACCTGCAGCATGTCCAAGTGTCAGATCCAAAGCCCACGGAAGTATGAACAGCAGTCAAGACACCAAATTCACGGAGTTTGCATTTAGAGATGAAAAATGAAATTATAATTATTTATGCACGGTATGCATTGTCATGCTAAGCCATCTTGCTGGCAGAACATGAGGAGATGACCAGGAAGACTTGTAATTAAAACTTCATGGCAAATTCCTCCAAAATTACTATTTTTCATTATTAATATTTCTCCCAATTATTCTGAAATCTGGTCCAGGGAACTTATTGGAAGCTGTTAAAAAAAACCAAATCAGCAAAGCCACAATAAATCAGATCTATTACATAGCAATCAGCACAGCTTATATAAATGCAAGGCATGTATCAAAAACATATTGATTACCTATGTAGCCAAGAACAATATGTATAAAAGAGGTGAGGTTAATCTACATACATGGATTGCCAAAAAGCCTCCTACAAGATTCTTTAAAAGTTTTTCCAAACAGGCTGAGCAGTGATGAGAACGAAGGTACTCACACGAATAAAATTGCTGATTAAAAAAAAGAAGATATTGAAGGTCAGTGTAAAAGCCATTTCTCTCTCCAAACAGAGATACTCAGCAGAGTCTCACAGGATTTATGAGAGACCCCAGTGTTCAGCATGTTTTTAAGTTACCAGGAAAAAGGAGCGGAGAGTGTGATGACAAACTTTCAGGATGCTACTGTTATTCATGGTGGTAAAGATAGCAATTGGCTGTGAAGAAGTGCAAAAAAACCTCACAGCCAAGGGATGGGGTGAGATAATGGCAGATGAAACTCAGGAAGGATTGTTGTAAAATGATGCACAAGGGAAAAAATAATTTTGGCTCCACAGTGATAAGCCAGCCACTAATACACAGGGACAGGATGTTAAGGTCAGGGTAGAGAGCGCTGTGAAAACATAAATCCAGTACCCAGAAGTGCAAAGCCAGACATGAATATTAGCAATTACTAAAAAAAGGAGCAAAAAAGGCAGACTGAAACATCATTAGCTCCTCGTGCAAATCCACTGTACTGCTGCTTCTTTGAAACTGGGTGCAGTTTTGGTCCCTCCTCCCTTGCAGTGACGGTAATTCAGGATACAGAATGAGTTCCATGGAAGGACCCACCGGCTTCCCCAGCTCTTCCTAAGCCTCAAGAGAACTGCTTGTTAACAGCTGCCCTTTCACTGCTGCTTTAAAGCAGAGGGAATTATGGAAGGTCTAGAACATCTTTCAGTGGTCTGAATGGTTTGCTGCAGTGTGGAGTCTCCTCCATTTGATAAGGGGTTAAAAAAAAATAGGCTTTCAGGCCTGAGGACGGCAACAAGCAAGGAGAATGACTGCAGTTCACTGAAAAGATATTGAAAAAAGCCAAATCAACCACTTGGCATAATCTCTTTTTCCATGTGGTTGAAAGAAGAACATAATGAATTTATGGGAAATAGCGTTTAGAAATTACTAGTAATCTAAGTTTTTATTTCTCTTACTTATTCCGGTTAACCTGTGAAACTGGAGGAGAATTTTTTTCCTTTGACCTGCAGGGAGTAGCTATAAAGAAATTCAGCAGGAATTCAGAAGGCTAGAGATGAGGAAGTAACTGGATTTAGTGCTGCAGGGAATCAATCACCAATGCAACACAGCAGTACACAGGTATTCAGTCTCAAGAACCCCAATGTTAGTAGAAATATCCCACAGTTCAAAAAACAAAGCGTTAATATAAAACAATTATTCTAATAAAAGCAAATAGCTATAGTAGCAATTTATTAGAGACTTAAGAAATTGAAACCCACGTATAATACTATTTTTTAATAGGACATGATATTAACAAAAGGAAGAACTACTGAAGAAAGCTAAATGTTTAAATCAGAAAGGACTGAAAGCACACTGTGTAGAACTTGGGAGGGTAACAAAACATCACTCAGCTCACTGAAGTTGGATACCTTAAGCTTCAACACTCAATGTCACCTTCATTACACTAATAAATGTATACATGTATACACACACACATAGAAGCACTCTAGCAAATTATACGTGTATTCCTCATCAGCTGACTTCTCCATCTCATTAAAGTGACTACTTCCCTCTCCCATGGCCTCTCTCTAGGTGTAATGATGTCCCTGCCTTCTGGCTAGGTGATAATTAAATCCTCTAAAGAAGTGGCAAGTCGATGGGAAAGAAACTATTTATGCTTATTCAAAGGGGAGGGGCTCAATTAACACTTCATTTAGGAATTTCTCTATTAGAATTTTCCAACAACTCAGATGTAATCTGAACTTCCAGTTCCCTCCACCCCTTTCTCCTGGTTGGTTTGGTTCTTCCTCTCAGGTCCTAAGTCTCTAACAGGAATGCCTGCTTGGAAACAGCAAGGTCAAACAGGAAAGCAAACAGCTGAGAAAAGGTCTGTTCACACCCAGAGATCACGACACAAAAATACCCTGGAGAAAAAACATGCAAGGACCTGCACAGTGTCTCTATTCAGGTAGCTGGGAATGTTACTAACAACAGAAATACAAATCCTATTGAAACACCTCTACCTATAAAGAATCCCTGAGAGCATTTGAGGTTGTTCTGCACTATAGGAAAAGTAACTCTAGTGCACATTACCACTGATTTGGCCCCCCTCACAATGAAAATCAACTGATGAAACAGGATTTGTAATTAAAATTTCTCTCTCCTACCCTTGGAATAAACCCAGAAAATCCCACTTTTGTCAAGAAGATAAGTGCACATTTTACTTTTGAGTGGCTGAGAAACACCATTGAATTAAATATTCTGCATACAAGAGGGGAGAAAACCAGTTTTCGGTACAAAAGATAAAGTAATTAATTGAAAAAAAAAAAAACCAAACCCAACCAGTTTCCAGGAACATCATCAGGGATTTGCATGCATTACCACTGAACAAGCACATCAACACACACGCTGAAATGGAGGTTTATTGGTGTAGGCTGGTCTCATCCAGGCAACAATAAATTATGCTGGTCCTGATAAGAGGCAGGTATTAACCAAAGAGCAATACACTTCTTTAAACCCCTAAATTATTCCAACTTGGCAACTTCAAAAGATCATAAACAGCCAAGAACTATTACTCAAATCTTAGTCATTATAATTTACATCAAACAGACCAATTCTGCTATCAGAAATATTGATAATACGGAGAGTGTGCAATTCCTAATCTCCTTAGGTTCCTTTCTTCTGCTGAAGTTGTTGAATGACAGACATAAAAGGGTGAATAAAATCTTTTCAAGAATATCTCTCCTCTAAGTCGGAACAGTTGTGGGTAATCCTCCCATGGGAAAGACTAAAGATCCAACACACTTATCACAAACCTGAAATCTCAGAACTCCTAATCAATTGTTTCATAAAGAAGCTTTTCTAGTCAGGGAGAAAAAGAGGGTGGGAGAAAGAAAAGAAGCTAGTGATATTGTTCTGGTCTCTGCTTGTTGTGTGGAAACTGAAATCTCTGAGCTCCAGTAGTTGGAAAGCTGAATGCACCTAATTCAACTTCAGCATCAATCACCCTTTCCCAAAGGACTGCCCAGATTCCCAAACTGTCTCAGGGCAAGCTTCTCTCGGATGCTTCGAGCAAACCCCTTCTGCTATTAGGGATGCATTACTACCAGAAGCTCAGAGCCCCATGGAGCTGCCAAAAATTCCCTATAAGAACATGTTCTGAAACACAAAGTTCCTAACAAACGGTGAACTCTTTCTTCCCAAGGGCAAACATAACCACATTCTGAGCTGGAATGTCTCACAGAGGGCAAGTAAGGGATTCCTGGAAAAATGAGCAGGTCTGATTCTGCTGCACAGAAATCATAGAGTGGCTTCACCCACAATGGTCACGTTATTAATAAGAAGGGATTACAACTGCTTTTGAAGTCTGTTTTTTTCATTGCCACATTTTTTACAATACTCAGGTGTGCCCATCTACATCTACACCGGTTTTTCCAAAGAATTAGGGACCAAATTTCTAACTGGGGGGTGCAGATGGTTGTTTTGAGCTACGAGATGGAAAGGGCAGGCTGTAAGAAGAGCTCTAAATCTTCCACCAGGTATCTGAGCCCTGTTGTCAGATCAGTGGACAGGTCTGGAAGCAGTCCCTGCCCCAGCACACACCACCTACAACACAGCACTCAATCACAGCTTTGCAGACATCATCTGGAAATTAAAAAGCAGTTTTACATGTTTTGACACACCCAATTTAAAATATAGCAAATTAGTTTAATTTAGACTGCAGACTTTTTGATAATGCTTCTCGGTATCATATCCACTAGCTCTAAAAAAAGTAACAAAATTCCTAAAAGTGATTACTGCTAAGGAATAGGCTCCTGCTCTTCTGGTCCATTTTAATCAAAGTGCCATTAATTATAACTAAATTGGTTTCATCACCTGAAGCCCAACACTTCATCTTTGACCTGATATTCAGCATATTAAAAGCTTGTATAGCTATCTTAAATACTTTTGAAATTATGACTATCAGGCAGATCATTTTTATTCCTGCTGTCTTGAGTCCCTCGACATCATCCCTTAGAGATTGCCTTGGCCATTTTTCTACTCAAGAATTTCACTGTCTTCCTCCAAATATTTGTCTTGTAATGGTCTCAGTACATCCTCTTAAAAAAAAGAAAACAACCTTGTTAAAAAAAAGAGAAAACAAATGAGACTGGCTTTTTCAAAACTCTAAAGTCTTGACTTCATCCAGTTATCCATGACCTGTGCATGTGTAAATGATTATGGTCTGCTGCCATGAGATGCAATCTGCAGATCAGAGACTAATCTCAGTTTTAAACATCCTGATGGTGAAGAACTTAGACACTTTCAAGATGCATCTCTGGTGCTGTATGTATAAGAACAAAGACTTGCATAAAATTAAAAACCCCACTCATACATAAAGCTGATCTGTAAAATCAATGCCATCAAAAGAAGTGAAGTCTGGCTAATGGCTACAGTATTAATAATTTCAAAAAACTAAAGGAAATACAAAGAAGATTAGGAGTGACCCATTACTCTGCTAGTAGGGCATGGAAATAACTTGGTTATATGAGTTGGGCGTTTCCTTCCTTTAACAAAGGAAAGCAAAAATCCATGTTACAGGAGAGTTTTACAAAAACCTGCAGGGGAAAACCACTCTGAGGCAAAAAATAGGTAAATTACCAGAAGATTATTCCCAAATACCAAGGAATATTTAAAGCAAGGCTTTGACACCACTCTTACTGACCAGTAAATCACTTAAAACCATTTTTACTGATCAGCAAATCAGTTAAAAGCACTGCTTTTTTCCCCCCTGTTTTAAGGAAGCTATTCATCAGTGAGTAAACCACAGTTACCTAATAATTGTTAAGAAGACAGATTTATTGTGTGTTTAGAAGATGGGGCAGCATTCAGCCAGCATCATCAAACAGGTCCTGAAGGAAGTAATTCTGTCCCTAACCCCTTCCCACCCACCACATAGGAACATTAGCAGTTCCAAGAGATTACAAATAGTTCTTTAAAGCTCTCATTCTGCAAACTTGTTTTTTTTTCCTTTCACACTCTGCTAAATCTCATCCAGTAACAAATGGAAACAACTCATCCTGTAATGGTCTCACCCACGAGAAGGTTTTAGAAGCAGCAAACACGATCCAAATAAAAATTGGAGGAAGTAGGCAAGAGCTAATCAAACAATTCCAGTGTTGGGCCACCTCTGTCCTCTGTGCAGAGGACATAATTGACAGGACAGGCTGGCTGTTCAGATAAACTCTTTTTCAAAGCTGCTTCTGATTATCCACTTGGACCTTTTTAGATGAAGTCAGAGTTGCATACCAATTTCCACAAATGAATGGCCAAGTATCATTTCTTTTATTAAACACACAAAAATCCTCCTTTGCCTCCTGTGTTGGACAGGAGGAGAAATGCTTTTGTCTGGAGGAGAACAGCAAGGAAATGAAGGGAAAATTTTGTAGCAAAATGAAAGACAAAAAGGGAAGGGGAAAGTGACAGTTTGGAAATTGCCTCCTCATAGAAACTCTGTGGTCCAGCTCAGGTAACATTTCCAGCACTGCCCTAAAGAGCTGCTGTTCTGGAGCAGAAAAAGCCAACCCACCTCTCTCAAAAAAAAAGAAAAAAATCTGTTTGAAAAAGGAAAATTAAGAGGTTTTCTTAATTATTGCTGTGGCAGGAAGGGTGTTCCAGTGATAGCTTGCTCACACAAGAACCTGCTCTTTCATCAATTGATAGTTTCACTGAGAAACATAATTCCTGACAGACAGACACGGTGTCCATATTTCCATATCACTTTCAACTTTCATGCATGCTGTTGACATGAAATGGCACATACATTTACTTAATTCACTTTTAATCAGAGCTGCCCTTGGAGATGTGTTTGCATCTGAAAGGTGTAAATCTCATCTCAATTAAGAGGCCCAAAATCTTGTGTGTCATTGAGCAGGGCCTCAGCTCCTTTCTTAACTTGATGACGTAGCTGAAGAGATGACACCTCTCTCTAGGTTATAATGAAACCTACAGGAAATAAAATAAACCAGCAGAGAAGCTAAAATTTTACAGTAAAAATAATAGTTTTAAATGCTTGAACAAGTCTTCTTTCTCACCATTAGTTCTTCTAGTATATGAATGTAAGGGATTAGACTGCCTAGAGCTGAAATTGAAGCAAGTCAGTATCAAAACTTGGGCTGAAAATATACAATTGAATTCTTTTCTACTTAATTCCCAGGTGACTAACTAGCACTGCACAGGTCTAAAGCAGCTTCATTTTCACATCTAGACATTTTTTAATGCAATAAACATAAAGCTTCTAATGATTAATGTAATATTTAACATACCATTCCTTAAGCACTGTGCATTTCATATTCAAATCCTTCCATGACACTCAGAATATGCCATTCAATATCATGTGTGACTTTGTCACACCATTTTTTACATGATTCATTCCCAAAATGAGCTTTTGAGCACCATCATAAAGATGAGCAACTCCTATATTAGCAAAAATATTCATACCAAGTTTAGAATTAAAACTGAAACTATTACACATTGCTAGACTTCCTCGTGAGGAAGCTTTCTGTACATTCAGATGCAATATTTTAATAGGGAATTGTACATCAATATTAATATTTCATTGCATATATATGCATTTTCTGATTAACTAATAAATAACAGAATGGCTTAGAGCAGAAATTAGAAGTACTGCAGTGAATATTGTTCGCAGAAAAGGCTCTGCACAAGAAAAACAGTACAATAAATGCTGTGCAATAACATTTCCTTCAAGGTTCTCCTACTGAAAGCAGTGCCAGGTAATTAAAGGCTGTTAGTTTTTGTCTTCACTCACAAGAAACTGCACCATAAACTGGATTCTTAACAAATGACACCAAGAGGTGACAAGGTCCCAGCTGTACAACTCCCCCACTAAAGCACAGAGAAACAGATTTCCATTTAGGCTGAGCTTTATGGCAGTAAGAGCAGTTGCAATTCAAATTAGCTTTGGAAGCTCAGCTCAGAGCTCAGCTTAGACCTAATAAAAGACTTAGGATCAGGGAGCTGCTTTTTGTTTTTGCAGAGCCAGACCAGTGCTGATGGCCCACCTTGGTACAGAGCTCGCATCCCAAGACAAATGCAGGAGGTCCCAGGCTGGTGCCACATCACCTTTGTCATTCTACCAGTGGAACTGCAACAATTGCTCAGGGACATTTCTTTTGATGCACTGTCCAACAGGTTTGAAAGAGACGTAAAATGAGTTTGCTGGCAATTTTAAAGCAGCATTATTATAGGTTGTAAAAGGCTTTGTCTTACTTGGATTAATCCAAGAGCTGCCTGCATCAGGAACACCCAGGGCAGCTCTTTCAGTCTCTGCAATCACCTGGACACCTCCCTTCAGGATCACAGGGAGGAACTTGCTTGCTCATGTTATTTCCAGCCATGTTGTGTGAATTACTGCTCTCCAACATGCCCTTCCATGCCAATAACAAAACCAGGGACATACAAAAGAGATGGAAATGTATTTCCATTTGAATCCCAAGACTGTATTTCAGAAAAGCCTCTGTTGTACAAGTTTGTAGCAATGGGACTCACCCAAATACGTTCCCTTCTAAGAGGACCAATGTAATGTATCACTTCCACAAACAAAAGAATTGAAGTACTTTATTTTAGTCAATTCTCACTGTTCTAAGTGCATTGCTTTTTCATCTCCATTCCTCTCATTCTTTTAAAATATACCTCAGTTTTGACAGGACTATAAAGTAACAGCAAGTGTGAGTAGCTTTTCAAAACTAACATAGCAGGACAACAAGCACACTGGCAGGAAAAACTTACTTCCCGTGTCAGAGATGTAACTTGGATGGAAAACAGAGGAAAAACATATTCATAAAAGAATCAATATTCAAAATCAGCAATATCTAAGGATACTATGACCTAGTACATAAATCCTTGCAACTCACTTTTTTCTTGCATCTTAAAAAAAGGAAAATCCCAATACAATCAGAACTCTTGTCTGTTGTATGAGTGCCCAGATTAATAACTGAAGTTCTTCCTATCATGTTTCTTTGGAGCAGACACTTCAAAGTCATAAGCTAAATTCTCCTTTGGAATTGCATAAATTACCATTACAGAAATGTCTCTTTCGATCTCTTCTGAAAATACACACACATTCCAGAGAAAGATTTTAACCCTTTGAGATCTGAGCTCAGCACTACTTCCTCCTGTGTGGTCTGACATTTGTTAGCTGT
Organism: Cyanistes caeruleus; assembly: GCF_971803275.1. Taxonomy (NCBI): domain Eukaryota; kingdom Metazoa; phylum Chordata; class Aves; order Passeriformes; family Paridae; genus Cyanistes; species Cyanistes caeruleus. Next base: position 79,711,853 of record NC_141705.1, read on the forward strand.
CCAATTTCATTAAAAAAAACTGCTAATTTACAGCCTGTTGAAAATATTTTTCTATCAAAAAAGGAGTTTTCAGCAGCAGGTCAGTTTATATAAATATATGTATATAATTTAGCATCTGGACACATGACAAAGTTGAGCTCTCTTCTTCCCTTCACAGTTTTTAACACACCCTTAAAACCACACAGTATGCAGATCTGCTGAATCAGCATATTTTTTACAAGAAGAAAGGCTTTTCCATGCCAGCCTTGCAGGTGTCAGGTCATTTGCAGCTGGCTTCCAATACTTGCCTGGATTTTCAGCTCTTATGGAAGCCAGGAGAGCCATCACACAACAGGCAGCTTGTTGCCAAGAGGGAGGTTTATCAGGTACTCAGAAAAATTATGTGTTACTAAGTAGAAAGAAACCAAAGCTATCTCAGAAAATCTAATCTAAAAATAGATGGAAACGCAGGGATATCAGATTCCTGCCCTGCTTCACTCTGCGCTGTGCACCTGCCTGTGGACAAGATGCACCCGTGTTCTCACTCAAGGTTGTACTTCATAATCAATTGATGATTATCAATGAAAGGATATTTTGGGGCAAAAACCATTATTCAAGTGTTTTATCTACTTGGTCAAATTTTATTTTCTATTGAATTTTTTTAAAAAACAATATTTTCAATTGAATTAAAAAAAAACACCAAGCACAGCAACAAGAAAGGGAAGGTAGGAGCAAAGAACCCAGATTATTCCACTGGATAGCTAAAAATGACTTTGTGAATTAAAAACCCTGGTTATGCTTTTCTAGGTACCCTTAGCTAACACCACAGATGAAGGAAGACAAAAATAGGTAAGGTACTTACAAAAATGAGCTACACTCTCACTATTGAGGGCTGTAATCTTCTGGTTTAAACAACTGGAAAATTTCACTAGGTTTAATAAGCCATCTCCAACTTTCTGAAAATTTTCACGAAGAATCATTTAGGAGCCCAGCACTTCTCAAATTAACTCTTCTTCAATATCTTCTGGTAGAGGTAAAAGCCATTTTCTTTATTACAATTAGAGCCCATTGCCTCTTATCCTGACCCCGGAAACCATTGAGAAAAGGCAAGCTCCAGCTTTATACATCCACAAATATCCATATTTTGGTAATGCAACCACGTTCTATTACTGTGTGTCTTTCAGGATGTGCCGTACAGAACGTTCTGTCAGCAACATCTGTCCCCAGCCTTCTCTTCAAAAAGCTCAACAACGCCAGCTCTCTGGCTCTCCTTATTCCCTAATTGCTTTAGCCCCCTTAATGATTTCTGGTGGCCCTCCACTGTTAGTTGGGGAGAAACACCAGATAAAATTACCAGTAAATTCATTTTCTAGGGCAGGCTAATAGGAAAGAGCTCTCCAGCCATGGAAAGAGCAGCAAGCAGGCTTGATGGAAGTGTCAAAGGAAGCAATGAATCCAAAATCCAGGATACCTCTTTTCATGTACAGTACAGTGGCATCTTAGGAACTTGGAATATGAATGAGAACAACATGACAACTGCACTAAAAACTAGAGTCCCAGAGAGAACCCTTTATGAATGGCTGAGTAAAAACACACAGAGAAAGAATCATCTTGTTTGGAGAACAAATAAATATTCTGGCATACAAATGAGCCCAAGGAGCAGTGGGTGCCAGTGAAAACAGTGGGGAAGGTACCTGACTGGCACTCAGGAACAAGCTCTATGGGACTGTGCAGCTATTAAAGGTGAAATACATCACGAGAAATAAAAAGAAATGAAAAAAGGAAGAGTCAGATACAGAAGACATAAAGGATATGCAAAATTGTCTTTGTGAAAATGATAAGTGTGTGAACTGAAACGAGCGCCAGGTTTTAAATGAATATATTAATGTGGCCTTCCTTGTTATGGAAGCAAGAGCAGGCAAGATACTGTTCTAGCACTGTGCAAGTGGTGCTGGATTGTAAATAAAAGCCACCACTGGTTCAAAACCTTCACAAGAGAAGAACCTCTCTGGCAAGTCACAGCAATACAATATTTCAGGTTGTGACCACAAAAAAAGCCACTTCTTAATAGTGATGATAAAACGCCTTTTTGATATCTCTCCATTAGAAAAGGGAGACAAAATCTGTTAGAGCTGAACTTCAGACAGCAGGAAGAGTTTAAAATGACGGAGACAAAGTAAACGGAAAGAACAAGCAAAAGGACAAAGCAAGACATCACAGAAGGTATTTGAAACAGACAAAAAATGGCCAATCAAAACTCTGTACAAGCTGAACAAACACACAACTTTCAAATTAAATTATTTCTCCATAATGCTAAAATTTCAGTGAGAAAAAAAGTTGATAGTACTCCATAATTTCTACTTTACAGTGCTTGGTAAACCATATTAACTTGTACTATTCAATGCTTGATACAGGCAGGTGCCGGTCCACCTCGGTGATGACATGGAAGTTTAATAATACAGCCATTATTAGCTTCAATTAAAATCATTCATCCTTGAGACTGTTTTTACTTGGTATATATAATTGTTACAATAAACTCACTTAGTAAATGCAAATAACCTCACTATGCCAATGACCATGACCAGGATCAGGGATTCATCTTAGGTACAAAAGTAAACTCCTGCAAGGACCTAAAATTCTTTCAGTATTTATTCTGTGCATCTTGACGGCTAGATGCATTTGTTATAAAACTACAGTTCTTCAAAATCTTCCAACAAATGATCAGCTTAAATAAGTATTGCTCATTCCAGAGTCACAATTATGCGTAATATAAATTATATAATATAAATGTTAATACCCAGGATCTTATAATACCTCCTATAAAGTAGGGTGGGAAGAAAACATGAATTAAGATAATTACTAAGATAATAAAATGAAGGCTAAGCAAAAGCAAAGCAGAGCCAGCTTAGAAGGCAAAGAGGGATTTGGGGATGGAGCAAAAATCACAAAATTTAATATGATCAGGCCACAAAAAAGAGGAGGAAAAACCTCCCACAATCCAACAATTGACTAAACGGAAAAACAAACAATAAACAGTAAATAAAAACCCAAAACTACATTGTCTTATGCCAAATAGTTAATAAATAACCAGTTTGTTTATCACCTTAGCTGTTAATACCTTCTCTTGTAGTAGCTTAAAGTAAAAGATCAACCCTGTAAATTTGTGTCTCAGAACCAGAGAGAAAATTTCAATACAGAAATACTACTGTTTTTTACAGAGCGTTTTTCAGAAGTTGCCGCTGATCCACGTGGCACATGTGCTGTGATTTGCAGCAAATGGGGTAGTTTTCAAAAGTTAACAATATCTGCAAGTGGAGCAGCTGTAGGCATGAATGCTCAGATACAGGAGAAGAGGAATAAAGGTAGATGTGCATTTGGCTCAAATGTATTTTAGCTGAAGTCTGACTGCAGTGAAAAGCAGCGTGCCTTGCAAAAAACTTCTGGAACTGTTGGCTCTAATCCAGCCTCAGAGCCAAACAGAGCTGGCAGAGCTCTCCCCATCTGCTTACTGTCTCTTGCCCGTCATGGATGAAATTAAGAAAAAATTGCAGCGCAAAGAGTAACCAAGTGTCTTCTTCCATTTTTATCACATGGGTTATCCATCACATTTTAATGGCAAAAACTTCCTCACAACGGGCGAATCCTCTTGGTTTCCCAGCTAGCAACATGCAATTTGGATTTCTGTTACAGAGCAAACTCCCATTTCCCTTCTTATGAATGCCTCTGGGCAAAATTCAAATAAGAAACGCTTGGCTTGCAGGGCTCTCTCCAGGAGCAAACAAAGTGCCAGCCATTACTGCCCTCTCCCCATCAGCATTACAGCCTGACTTCCAAAGGCAGCAGACCCCACACTGGCTTTATCCCCCTCTCCACTGATGCTTTTGGGTTGTCTATTCAGGCATAAATGGCTTCACCAGCCACAGGATCAACCTGGATTTCCCTGAGCAGCCCTTCAAAGTTCACAAGGAAATGACATCCCTTTAGATAAACCTGCCAATGCAAGGTGATTGACAGGAGTTATTGGGGAGCAAGCTTTGATCATTTCTTGCCTCAAAATAAAAAAAAATAATAGGTAAAGGTTAAGGGTGAAGGACTCTCATGAACAAAATTTTAAGTGCAATCCATTGTCTCTAGAGGATATGGAGTGATGCACACAAACATGTCTCAGTGGTGTGATAGAAAAAAAGAGTTTTATTTTCCTGACTGAAATATTTATAGGTTGTTGACAATGACCAGGGATTGGATAAGTAATTTACCACTTTCCTAATCACACTGGTCATGTGAAACGTCCATCAAAAGACATTTCTTAGAAGGAATGTATAAACATGTAAGTTTAGAGTTACTCTCCTGGGAAAGTGTCTAAAACTATGAAAAAAAAATCAGAAGGATTATTTTTCGAAGAAACAACCCGTACTTTTCCTGCTGCCCCTTCACTCCAGTCCCATTTCCTACTGCTTAGGAGCCATCCCACATCCTCTGCTCTCAACATATTCACCCTTTCCTCTTCTATTTCATTTGCTTACAAAGCCAAGGGAACTGGGCAGACAAACCCCAGCTGGTGGAGCCGGTGCCAGCTTGAGGCCTTGAAACAATTAGAAATTATTTTAAATCTTCCACTCGCTGAGAACTTTGTCGTGGAAAGAGCTTTCACCTTTCCGTAACCCCCTTGGCAGCAGCAGAGAGCTGCCGAGTGAGCAGCCCCAGTCCCGCTGCTGCTTTCACAGCCATGAGCCAAGTGATGGCCCTGCTGGAGGGTGCTGAAGTGTTAATTGGCAAATTAAGACAGCGCTGCACTGAGGCGTTGAGGATAAATTGCTGCACTGAATATGCAATATTTTCGGGGCTTATCGGGAAATGGAGTGGAAGATGTAGAGAAGGCAGCTAGACGTACTGCTGGGGAGGTGGGAGTTACCCAATTTATTTTCTGGTGCGTCTGCGGCAGTCTCTCAGCTCTCAGAAAGTGGTTTGTACTTTCAGGGATGTTGTTTAATTAAAGAAGAAACTTTATCTCTGAAAGGTTACCTAATTCCCTCCACGAAACCGTTGAGTTTAAAAGGCCAGTGCTGGGTAGAACAATTGGGATTAAGCACTAAATGCTTACGTTTAAGGCCATTTACATTCCCGACTGCACAGAATACAAATTATAAGAATTAGACTAACAATGAAGACACTTGTTTAAGCCAAAAATAAAGGCTGACAGCTCTATTCATTGGCTGTGCTGCTATAACAGGTATATAATATAGCTCTTTGTCCTAGGTGGCCTGAAAAATATTTGATTTAGGTTTTATTCTGACACTTGTAACTATTCAAGTATCCTTGCTCGTGATCTGTCTTGTACATTTCCAGCCACACAAGTCCAGCTGCCATCTCTGTCTGCAGTGTTTTACACTGGAATTTATGGTATTGCACTGCTGCTGGCAGCTTGGCTCTTGGAGAAAAGAAAGGTTAAAAACAACAGGAAAAAAAAAAACCAGTTCCATTTTTAGTTCAGGAAGTTTGGGCCCCTGTTGGATCAGGGGGGTGGCGGTGGGACAGTCCCTGTAATTCCTCTGAACCAAAATGCAAACCCCAGCTGAACACCTTCCCCTGCTCTCTCTTGGCTGCACTTTTCAAGTCCACACTAAACAGGGAGAAGCCATTTTTGCACGGATAAAACCCTCAAAATTCAACAGTGTGCCTATGGAAAACTGCTTAATTTGAGACCTGGGAAACTAAACACAGCCAGTATGAACCAACACAACTCCCCAGCCTCCACCAAAAAACAGATCAAAGCTCTTTAATATGAGTTATTCAAGAAAAAAATAACATGAATTATTCAATAAAGTGAATTTTCCCCCAATAAATGAAATACGCATTTCTGTGATACTGAACTCTCAGATATTAAGCAACACTCTTCATAAAAACTTTGGCATATCTCTTCCTTTTAAATTACATTCAGATTTAGTTGGATGAATTTGTTCATAATTTTAATTTTCTGCCTTTAGGTTACTTCCATCTTCAGATAACAAAATGTATTCTGTGCAAATTTAAAATGTAGTTCAGTAGTATTCTGTGAATAAAACAGCCTGCTAGACTAGAATCCTTTTATTTGGTATGATTTGGAAAGAATTCCCATTTCCCATCAAATTCAAACACGGATCAGGGATAAACAGCTTCAAAGCATTTTTTACCCTGATTTAAATCACAACTGTGACTCAGCAGACAAAGAAATCTTCCGGATATCAAAAGAAACACAAGGTGCAAGAGACATTTGGAAGCTACAGTGGAAGGTGGAGTTGTTCAGCTATTTCACAAGGAGGGGGTTTATGGGGAAGATTTAGCAAAGTTCACAGTCTGACATCTGGAAAAGTTGACAGCTGCTGTCTTTTAGTCTGATGACAATTGCCACGTGTTTTGTATAGAAATGTTATAAAGGTCACTGCCACGCGTAAATCAAAGACTGGGGAACATTCGACATCTTCACTTGAAAATGTGGTGCAAAATTTTAACCTTTGGGATTTTTTAAAACATCAGGCCATTGTCCTTTTCTCCTTCTAACTGTCTGAACATTAGAAGTCCCTGAACACACAAGTGATGACAAATAATTTTCAATGAACCAATTGAATATAAATTCAGTAAGTCACATATATTGAATGACTCAGACTGGGAATGCTCAGTAATATTCCCTGCATGGATCTGGGGAGTTGCTATCACCCTTATTACTCTATAGCTCTTATTAATGGCCTGGGCAAGCAGTTACAAAATATTAAATATAATTTTGCTTATATTATTTGGCAAAGAACTGCCAGAAACTTAAAATGCCTCGAGTTCTTCGTATGAAAGAATATCAGAACAATTAGAGAATATTAGTTTTTGCTGAAAGCTATTTCCCTCTCACCCTTGCTCAACACTTCTGCTCAGCAAAAAAATTATTTCCTTTTTTTTGTTTGTTTAAACAAAAGTGAATCTAAGAATGGATGCATAATTTTATCACACAATGTGGGAGAAAAGTAGAGGACTGGGGTTTTTAAGGACAGAACAGCTGCAGCTGGAGTGAGGCTACCAAAGGACTGCAGCCTATAGATGTAGCATATTCAATTGTTACTCTAAGTGAAATTTAATTATTTATCACTCTTTTCAAGACAAAATTGCAAAATGGGTTCCTTACTTTCAGGTGAGCTGCCAAAAAAACCCTAGAAGTACAGAACCACTAGGTTGGAAGAGGCTGCTCCAAGATGATGGAGTCCAATCCTGCCCTAACACCTCCACTAAACCATGGCATCAAGTGCCATACCCAGCCTTTTTTTACCTGAGATGCTGACCCCACCACCTCCCCAGGCAAACCATTCCAGTATCCCCAACTGCAGAACCTAGAGGAAATGAAAAGAACCTGATGCAAACTGGACCTTACAACACTAGGTCCACCAGACAGCTCCTGGGCTGGAAACCCCAGGAGTTGATGCTATTGCCCGGTTCCCTCCTGTCATTTGCTTAGATGTAAAGAATTTAATGCAGTGGCAGAAAGAATAACCCAGTCCAGTCTTTTGATTCCGATGAAATAAAAATCATCGGAGGCCAGCACGGATTCCCAGGCCGCCTGTGCAGGCACAGGTACCAAGAGCTGTGTCAGGAAGCAAACAGGACACACAGGCACTCATTGAGATGCACTTGGCATCGGTGGGAAACGCCAGCACAGCCAGAGTCACCCAGTGTCCTACTTCACACTAAGGGAAGCGCTTCCAGCTCTTAGAGCCACATTAGGAGCTGCTAATCAATTATTTACTGAACAGAGGCAAACAAAAGGCTTTCACTACACTTGTGCAGTATTCATCAAAGCCTCGCTGTTCAGGCAGTTCCAAGAGCTGGGAAACAAAGGACTTGCTTCTCCAGTTTTACCACAGAGCTACCTTTTGTTGCTTGCTTCTGATTTAAGGTTAATAAACATCTGTAAATCACCTGCAACTTCATTTTGAAATTGCCTTGCTGCATGAGAATGTACAGAACGTAATTTATGGCTTGTCTCATTGATGTACAGATTTCGATAAAAAATGACTACTCTGCACAAGAAATTTCTAGTGCTGAGTTTAACTCCAAGTAGAAACCTCCCAGATGTTCTGCCTTCTATTTTACTTCTTTTTTTCCTGTGCATTTTTGGCCTTTTAATAAAAATTAACCTAGTTTGCATCTTTATTACACCTTAAGACAATTCAGCACTTCCAGTCCTCACTGCAGCATTAAATCCTTCATTTAAAACACCCCTGAAGTTCAGTGCTCTCCAGGGTGGTGCATTTCCTGTAGCTGAGATGTCTTTCGCTTCTTATAAAGCTCCTGCCCAGGGAGGTTGCAGAGGCTTCACCCTCAGAGGTTATTTCCAATTACCTGAGTGGGAAAAGCCCAGAACAAGCCTTTCTGATGTCAGAGTTGCCCCTGCTGTGGGCAGGGGACCAGGCTAAAAGTCTCCTGAAATCACTTCCACTTCAGATTAACCCATATTTAGCCAAACAGATTTCTCATTTCCCTCCCAAATTCCACTTGGCTAAGGACCGTGAGAAACTTGGGACACACAAGCAGCACACCAAATACTTCGTAGGCAGTAACAAATAACTCCCTGGTGGATTCCAACCAGGAACTCATGCCACATAGGAAAAATTCACAAACAACCCCCAATAGAACAGGGAAACACAAACATACAGATGTTTTTTTTTCAAGCAATTAAAAAAAACTACTTTAAAAGAACTGCATCAATTTTTGACAAAGCAAGTGGAGGAAAATGCAATCTAGGTATTCATAGGATGCAATTTCTAGAATGGTAAGAAGCCCCCAAACCAGAAATGTTAGGCTGTGTACAGCACATCATGAACAAAGAAATGAACGGAAAAAGGAGTTATTCTGTTAAAGCATTACCTTCTCTTACCTGTATTTATCTATAATCACCTACTACTGTCATTTTCTAAATCCTTTTTTTTCTAAACAGGAAAATTGGCACCAACTTCTTTCAGAAGAAACAGGATAGTAATTCGGTAAATGCCAATTCTTTCTGGGTTTTTTTGGCATCATATCTACAGATAAATGTCAACCAAAGGAGCAGAACAGACAAAAATGCACTTTTTGGCTTCTAATGTGTATAAATTCACAGATTCTTGATATCTTAAATGATCAATTTTTCTTTTCATGTGCTTATTTCTCTTGACTTTCTTGGTTTCCTTCCTTCCACAAGGACATGTGAAGGCCCTCTCCAATAGGAGAAAAGAACAAGGCTGAGAATCCACAGAGCCAGTAAACACCACTGGACTGGCAAAGAGGAACTGATTTTGTAACTCTGTGGACAACAGAGGATATAAACAACCTCTATTTTACCTCTCCAGAATCCCAGCACTCTGAACTAGAAAGCCAGCCGTTTTAAAAAAAAACAGATTTAGGTATTTTAAAGCATCGCACTCTTGCCATCTGTTCCTCCTCTACCTCTTGATTTGAAGGCTCAGCAAACCACCTTACCCTTCCAAAACAATTTGTATTTAGTGCTCCCAAAGCTGGAGATTATTAAACACACTTGCTGAACTCCCTCAGTTAGGAATAACATAATTAAGCTAAGCTGGACCACTCGCAGTCATTTCATTTACAAGCGTGTCAGGGTATATCCTGCTTGACTCATGCGAGTTCAATGGATTTATGCTGAACTTCTGAATCTCTGATGAGCTGGAGCAATCATGAGAACCTTTTGGCTGGCAGGAAAGCCTTACCCCAGACAAAGCAATAAAATCCAACAGTGACCCGCTGAAGGCATGGAAGGCACAGTACATGAAAGATAATACATTTAAAATGCGTGGCATTTGGCCAGAAGAGAATTACCCACCACTGCTGCTTCTCCTGACAGTCAGCCTTATTCCCAAACCTGAAATTGCCATCGTTATTAGGCAGCATCCACGTTGTCAATCTGCATCACTTGAGTTTCAGAACCTTAATGAATTTTGACCACCTTAAATTTGCAAGAGCCATGTCTGTGAGCAGCCCGAGATATGTGCACTCATCCACTTCCAGAGATGCATTTTTAATTGCCTCACTCTTCCTCAGGCATGGAAGAAGATTAAAAGTGTTGATTGGGACTAAGTTGTTGCTTTTCCACAACACAATAAGACACTGAAAATCAAGTAGTTCGCTACAAAATTAGGATACAACGGCAAACATGGGATAGACCAATGACTGGCATTGGAGCAATGGGTTATTTAAGAATTAGCTATGTCAATTTGCAGCAAAGCTGAGATATTCAGAGCTGCACTACTGCCAGAGTCCGTAAGTGGACAAAAATAAAAGATAAAACCAGAGGAGAACAAGAAAACACAAACCCCAAAAAATAACTTTTCTGCCCCAAAAGACCACTCTATTTAAGTGTGTTTACTTCTTAATACATTGCTCACTTTTAGACACTTTATTGTGGCAGAAACCCAGAGGGTTGCTTGCTACGTTAAGGAAGTTTTGCTGCCATCCTGCCCACACAAGAAAATAAAGGAAGTGCGCTGACTTCTTCTGCAACAGCCTGGACAGGAACCTTTGGACTCTCCTCTAATTCAGTGGTTTTAAGCACTCTTCTCTTCTTTTGATAAGAATAGAGTACAACCTCGTGGATTTTCTCCAGGTGGAAGAAAAAATTATCTTATCTGAAACCACGATAGGAAAGCAGAATTCATGCCTCTGTATTCTCTTGGGATCTTGTTATCTATTATGGATTTCTCCCTTTTTTCAAGGAATTAAGTAAAGTAGCCTTTACAAACAATTAGGACTTCCTGATCCTAACTGCTATACATGAAAAATAGTAGATTTATGCTTGTGATTTCATAATCCAGAGTTACTGATCAGTGCTTCCTATGAGGTGCTCCAAATGATCCACTTCCAGACAGAGGCAGGATTGCCTAACGAGGATTAAGTCTCAACCATTGAAAAGCATCTCTCTGCCATAACCTCATTTAAACCTCAGCCAGGGAGAAATGAAACTATCTTCCCATTAAATACCTTTGTGACAGTTTGTGTAACAAAACATGAATTCTCTTTTGTCCCTTTCTTTTCAATCTAGTTAATTACTCCTGTAGATTTTATCTGCTCACAGAGAGAAGAACATTACAGACTTCTCAAATAACTCAGCAGGGTAAATGATGTATTTTGCTAGCGAAACAGACTTTGACAAATGTCAGTCACATCTTCAAAACTACTTCAAAAAGAAGCCTGAAATCTCTAGATACAAATGTCACCATAGTTAGATACTTAGCATTTTCCTATCACTCATGGACAAGCATTTTATTGGCACTTGTACAACCAAGTAGGCTGTAATGCAAATCATTATGTGGATTTGTTTTTAAGTAGATATACTTTATAGTCAGAGAATGACAAGGAAAACTCAGTTGCTCTACGTTCCAAGTACTAACTCCATTTTTTTCTTTTCTCTTACAAACTAAGCCTCAGATCAGAAATCTATTACAGTCTAAATACACATTCAAGTTGTCATCGTAGGTTGGAGTAGCAGAACATGCAGGTTGTTATTTTTCCCATGTATTTCTTTTTCCTTCCTCTCTCCCATGGAGCCCAGCCCAGGAGGGATGCTGTCACATGGCTCTACAGTGCCTCTGACAGACAAATTCAATCAACTCTGAATAAGATTCAACAGGAACAATTTGATTTTCTGTAGGAGGTTAAAACAGGAATGTCATTTCGAAGCATGACACAGTAATGAAATAATCTACTAAGTACCATACATGCCAAAGAGCGTAATTAATTTTCTTAGAGACTTGCTTAAACTTACTGTTGTCCATTCACACACCAGCAACAGACTCTGCATCCCAACTGGATGATCACAACTTTGCAGGATGCTGCACTTACCATGACTTGTGCTGGCAGCCCAATAAGAGATTACTGACATTTTCCAAGCATATTATGAAATAAAACAACTAATGGCAGCAGCAGGTGTCACACAGCTCTTGAACAGTTGCTCCAGATGAATACAGGAGACCACCATACTTCTGCCTTTCAAAAAATGAGTCTTTACTGCAGCTATAATTTTTAATTTTCACAGTTATATCCTGTTTCATAGAGTCACCACAGACACTGGCATTTACCCAAGGGAAGTACAAAGAGATGAACTGAGGCACCCTCAGAAACGCACATCCTCACAGAGAGCAGATCTGTGGTAGACATGTAGATAAAATAACATCTGAATTAATAGAACCCTTCACCCTTTGGCATCCTCAGAGGACAAACATCATCTTGGATCGAGCTTGCAGACTGAAATTCCAGGAGTTCACAGAGAGCAGATATGATTAACTCTCCACTGGTGAGATTACTCTTATGCACATTTCTGGGGTAAAACCCAGCATGGCACAGGGTGAAATTGGAAAGCAGTTCTGGCAAGGATGCTGTTAAAGAAAGTGCTTAAAGAATTTTCACAGAAACTACAGAAATCACACGTAAACTGCGTTTCTGTAAAACAAGCTCACGCAAGGACAAAGATTTAACCTGATTTAGTGTAGCTCGAGGATCGATCTCATCTAATGTATTATTCTGTCACTATGGATTGGTGGATTGATCACATCTTGAGCTGAGCTTTACTTGCCAGCCAGCCCCCAGTCATGTGTCCAATTGGTTTCTGTGGCACACAGTCACTGAGCACTAAGCAGATGTGATCAATATCCCCTGCAGCGCAACAGCTCCCGTTTTTAGCCCGCTCCAGACTTCCCGAGTGACAAATCCCTGTCAGCACCGCTCTGCGCCGACGGCCCGAGCGGGGCACCGTGCAAAGCACGTCTAGCAAGAGTGGCTGCAAAGGCACACCATCATGGGATATTTGTCATCCTCCCTGGCTCTTCTGCTCCAGCACAAGGAAAAGGCCTCTGCCAGAAGAGTCGCGCAAGGAAGATGTTACTTGGATGTTCAAGTTTTGCAAGCTTACCCAGGGTTTTACCAATGGATATTTGGTGAAAAGAGAAGAAACCACTCACAGAAATAATTTTCCTGAGAGAAGCTGCTTCATCTGTATCTGTAAAAATAATATAGTAAGTTTAGCAAACCTAAACTCCTACATACCCCTCTAAAAATACCTACTATTATAGGCATGGTTAATTATACTGTATCTCAAACCCATAGCTAGAATCACATGAGAAAAATGCCTTATTACTAGAATATTTCACCATTGTGTATTTCAGAAAAGATCTAAACAGGAGCTACCAGGCTGCACTTTACAAAAGGTATGAGGCAGTGATGATAATGAAAAGGGAGAGGAGCAGCAAAACAAAGACAATAAAGTTATTTAGCTGCCAAGCTGCTTCTTGGCATTTGTCCACAGCATCCCAAACTCCATCTGCTACAAGAATTGGATCTTGGATCTGCTGCAACAGGATCTTGACTTGGCTTCCTCTTTGGCTGCACTACGCTGAGGCTTGCGGTGGTTGTTACTTTGAGTTACAGCATGCAAGGGCAGGCAAGGCAGCATCTTTCCTCCAGCTACTTGGAACCACAATGGAGCTCCTGCTGCAGCTGAAGCAGTAGGGGGGTTGTGGAGAAAGGACTTTGGTGACCTAATTGAAACATCTTTAATTACTTGAAATCTCAGAGCTGAATGGTTTAGAGTGACAAAGCCGGATCGAGTAGGATTTTGGCCAGAACACCTTTTTTTGTTTATTTTTTTCCCCCTCTTTTATCCAAGGGTGGGATAAAACCAGTCTTTCAAAATGCTAAGGCTTCACTGCTATGTGAGAGTTTCACTGTGCAAGTGATACTCAAAGTAAAATGAAACTTAAGACGGGGGGGAAAAGCGAGGGAGATGTAAAAGATTACAGCCACCCAAGATGAATCTAGAGATTAGTTACAATGAACACCAGCTTGAAATTGTAATATTAAATGCAATTCTCACTTTACAAGGGCCAAGAGAGTGGGACAAGAAGCATTTCACAGGTTCAGGGGTTGCTGGTGGGAATTTCTCACCAGCATCTGGCTGGTCACTGACACTGCTCTTGCCAAGGACTCCCTGTGGAGAGCTGAGTCCCTCTGGGACAGCAGTAGCAACATGGTCCCATTCTGCACTTAGCCCCAAAGTGAAGCCCCAGATAACTTGGGTGGATGTGGAGTTCAGGGCTTGACACCCAGGAGATTTGTGAGAGTGACAAGGAAATGGGAACATGTGCTTGGAAAAGACTTAAAGAAACGTCAAGCAAAATCCTTATCCAAATGAACCAGCACCCCTATAAAAGTCTTAAACAGGATCCTCTAAGACTATTTATATTCTTGGGTTTTAATAAGATGACTTTAATTTTGATCAACACTGTCGGGAGATCCTCAATTGTTTTTCTTCCCAATGTCTTATCAAATCCAAATCACCACAGACCTCACATCCTCCTATGATAATTAGCTGGATTATTTTTCCAGTCACTCATTTCATCTGCCCTCAGATGTGAGGGGTAACACTTCTGTTGTGATGTGAGTGGCATCACATAAGTGGAACTAAATTTAATCTAACAGTCCGCAGCAGTGCCAGGCACAGAGGAGGACCTGCAGTGCTGGAGCCAATGAACTCTGGCTCTCACCACAGCCAAATCCAAAAGTTCCAGAAGCCCAGCATTCCCATCTCCCAGGCACACAACACTGGTTTCAAGGGATGAGCTGACAGCCAACCACACAGGGGTTTACACAGGGCTGAAGAGCTCAGGACAACAGCTGCTGACTACAAATCGCATCATCTCACCAACTCCTCCTAGAATCAGAACCAATAATAACTACCAAAAATTAGAAAAAATTAGTATAGGCAAAGTCAAATTAACTCCTGCTGCCTCCCTTCTTTCCTCAGCTGAGGAGCCTTTAGGAGCCTGCCCTGTCAGCCAAAACCACTTGTGTTCCCTTCTAGTTTTCAGTGATGTCTCCAGGAACAAATCAAGATGTAAAAAGCCCAGTTCAGCAGTAACACACTGGATGGCAAAACAAAGCAATTCCAGAGCCTTTGTCCCTCCTAATCCATGTGATAAGAAGTGAAATTAAATCTTACATACAATAAACGTATTTTTCTGTATCACGTTCCCTATTGTAAACTAAAAAAAGAATTAACATAAGGATTCATACATAACTGCTGATGGAGAAGACTACCAGCCACCACACATTAGCTCTTGCATCTTATATTTGCAAATAAAACATGCTGTGTAGAAGTGATTGCCTTGGAAGTTATTGGTACATTTGAATGCAAACTACCAAACCATGAAAAATGAGGCATCCATTTGCTATAAAAATAAATTAGGAGGCAATGCTTTGCTGGCAAAGCCATTTGAATACCACAGTTCATAACTATTCATGGTACCATTAACAGATGTCTTTGCTTGTACTGTGAGCAGCCTCATGATATTGTCATATTCAGCAGTACTTTATATTTAAAGTGAGTGCAAGCAACTTTGTTTTAGAATATAATAAAACCTTGCCTGATGTAGAAATCCCTTGGGAAATTATACAATAATGTTACCTACATAACTAATTTTCTTCTTATGAAATCATGATTCCCACTACACTTTTAGAGCTATTCCAAGTATTGTTTAACATCACCATTTCCATGTTAATATCTCAATAAATCACAGAAATACAATACTTCATATGAAAAGTGAGCCATACATTCGGGACCATAAGTTTTCCTTTCTAAATTAAAAGGGGAATGAAATTGATGCTGAGTGTACTTTATGTTGTTAAGGGTAGCAAAAGCACCCAAATGCTCCTAACAAAGCTAGGCTACCCCTGTGCACACACAGACACACAGCAGATATTGTGGAATACTGCTCAACAATTTAACTCTGTGCCAGGAGAACTGAGGAGCTGGAAAAACAACCCACAGCACCTTCAAAGCTCCACAGGTCCTTCAAATGTTACTCAGAACTAAAAGCCAATGGTTAAGCCAAGACAACTCCCCACCTTGAAGGCTCTTGTGAGACTGCTATTTGTTCTTTTGGAGAAGGACTACTTGAAATCAGTACTGGAGCAAAGGCACAACAGAATTCCCATGCTTCTTGAAAAGATACTTAAATAAAGGCGAATGATTTCGTGTCTTGCAACCACTGCTGCAGTACACTAGGGAAACACTCCTCACTTCAATGTCAAACCTTGTTGGCTACACCCACCCCTGTTCCCACTTCCATTGTGTTTCACACCACTCAAAGTCTTCAGCGTGAGTTAATTGTCCCCCACCCCCCTCAGACCCTCGCTGTAACTCCCATTCACTGCATGCAGATTTGTAGTTAAAATTTAATTTCCATCCTTTCTCTACGGCTCCTAATCAATGTTCCATTCCCCAGTGCTGTCTCCTGGGTGGGATTCAGACAGGGAAGGCTTCACACAAACAGGTAAAGGAAAGAAGAACTGTACATACATAAAGGAAATGTATTTTAAGTTTGTGGAAGATGACATGCATTCATTTAGGCTTTGTTTCAGTTTTGTTTCAAATACTTTCCAGCCCTGTGTACTTTGCTGATTGTCTCTGTGCTGAGTTACACAAACCATCAAGCTGCCTTGTTAGCTTGCTGTGGGACACCATCTTTCCCTTTCTGGACTTTTAAAATAACAACCAGAAGCCTAAGTGACAGCTACTATGTCCACAGTAAGAAAAAAAATGCTCCAATTATTGTGATAATTACAGCTAAACATTAGGTGGGTGATTATTGCCATGGACAGGGAGAAACTCTGCGTCTTCAACCAATGCATAATGCCTGCAGATAGCATTTCCATATTATTTCCATAAACCATCCTGTTTATTTCTCCACAGTGAATTTCAAAACACTACACAGGAGGGAAAGCTGTGGTAAAACCAGGTTTGGTGGAGACAGGGATAGGCACAGCTGAGGGTGCCCAGGCCCGAGCCTTCCTGGAGCTCCCAATCCACAGGCAGACAGTGTCTGGATAGGGGACCCCAATGAGGATTTTCAGAAAAATTCCAGCATTTTAGTACCTTCTCTGACAAGCCAAAACAGTTGGCATTCGTCTCCACAAAGAGCTCTTATTCCTTGGCTGTGGAAATTCTCAGTGGCAGTTTGGCAAGGAATTTTGTCCAAATGCTTTCCGGTTAACCAGGCAGGCTGTGTCAGCTGGCATCAGGCTCTGCAGCTGCCTGAAAGAGCCCTGAAAGCTTCACATAATTTCTCCTGCCATCAACTATTTTAAGAACTCTTCCCCACACATATTTACCCCTGTGAATACTAATTAAATTATTGCATATTCTATTTGATGGTATACTAATTATGGTGTCAGGCAAAGGCATATTGATACATACCAATGAGGGTGTCAGGCTTACTGGCTGCTTTGCTGAAGCTTTGAAAGGTCTTGATGTCATTCACACCAGCTAAGGGATTTTTTGAAATTAGGGAAGCTTTTTCCTTGTGTGTGCTAAAGCAATTTCTCACCTAGCTAGAGCATCACATCTCGTGAAGATAGCAAATTTAAGTTGGACACGGTGGTGCAGCCAGAAAAGCAGGGAACTGCAAGGCCTTCAGCAACCTGCCAACATCCTGCACCAACCAAAGGTGTTCCCCTCCTCTCCCTCCCTGCATGCCTTTATTTTCTGCCTGGAATCAGGCTGGCTTAATTTGACCACGTGTATTTGTTCTTATTTAGTAAGAGAATGCAGCACATTATTAATAGTTAGTTACAGAAGTGACACAAAGGAAGATCACAGTACCAAATGCCATGAGGCACGAGTAAACCTGACTTGCAAGCTCCCTAAACCTCACAAAAGGAATAGTTCAGTATAAATTCAATGTCAAACTCACATTATTTACAGTGTGAAATCTTAGACACATTGACCTGGAACACTTATTATTTATGCCTTAACAAATATTTTCAGATAAAATATATAAACACATATTTTCATAGAAAAAACCAAGCATAAATAAGTTCTTTCTGCTTTACACCTGAGTACCAGAAGTGCAATTTGACCAGAAAAGCCACACCCTGCCTCCAGATTTATTTTCATTTCTCATGGAAGTTGTCTGAAACACTATAACTATAAATCTATATCATCCAATTCAACAGAAGTAAACTTCCTTATAAAAAGAACTCCCTGATGAATACAGTCCAAAGAATAACCATTATTTGAGGGAGGAAAAAAAAGGATGAAAAAAAACCCGACAGCAGAACCTAGGTGAATTTTTTTTTTACATTAACTTTCATCTCCCTGCATGTTTTAAGACCACCAAGAAAGGCCATGGAACAGGAAAATCAAAATTATTGGCTAATTCAGTTGTTAAGAGTAGAAAATAAGGAGGAAGAATATTCAGGCAGACTACTCAGAGGTGTAAAGATGTACTTACACTTGACCCCAAAATTATTCAGGATTAGAAATGCAAGAAACATGCAAAAAAAAGGAGGAGACATTTGAAGCAGGATGAGAACTTTTACACTCAAGCCAAGCAAATACCACACTTGATATTAAAATAAATGTCAAACTTGAAGTTGTTATTTCCTACTCCAAATTCATAGCTCCAAATCCCAGTTTCTACTCACTTCTAGGGACCAGGTACTCTTTTTCCAGTGGCTGTTCTCCCCATATTATTTCTTTTCCCTTATGCCATTTTACCTGCACTCAGGCAGGTCTATGACTTCAAAATATCCCAAAATTTCATTTTACCTTCTGGAGAATTCCTTTCCTTTACAGACATCTGAGGCCAGCAGCCACAACCCACACTTGCTAGTTTATCTATTTAGCAGAATTATTTCACCTTTGTATCTTTGGACCCCTGTGACTGCTCCATTTTTCTGGTAGCTGTAGGTCCCAACACACAGATACCTTTGGCAGAAAGTCCTTTGTCCTTCTGAATTAAACAAGCAGATATTTTCCCACTCAGAACGCTTCCAGTCCAGCTAAAAAACATAGCAGGTTAAGAACTTACCAACCTCTTTCTGGAGCCAAGAAAACACACTCCTTCAGACAAATCAAGTAGCCAAGGCACTCCCAAACCAACACTTCCCTCAAGAGCACTTCATAGGACTGCTCTTCAAAACAAAAAAAAAAAACCAAAATCAACACCCATAAATACCTTTTACACACCTGATACTTGTATGAGGCAGTGAAAAGCTACAGCTGGCTCTAATTTTGTAGTGTTAAAAAAAAAAAAAAAATCAAAGCAAAATGAGAGACAGCAGGAAGTGGTTTTAGAAACTGAGGGTAAAAGAAGCATTTCTCTGAAATGACCTTCACATGAGCTCACTGTGCTTCCTCTCACCTGGAAGAGGCATTGATGACACGTTCCATGTGCATCTGCCTTTGATGGCCACAGGGATTTGGAAGCTGCTCTGCCCGCTAACTTTCTGCTGCTTTTTATTAGAACCAATTCACACTTGTGTCAAACAGGAAGTACTCACCTGTCCACCAGCTTTTTCCAAGGTGAAATCTAAGCTGAACAGGAGAAATGTGTGCTGTGGGAAAGCAGCCCTTCTTCTGGAGCACTCCACAGTACAGAGACAGCAGGAGAGAGGAATGTCTCTTATAATTCTTCCCTACCTACAGACTTGGGTGCCATGGCACGTGGTGTTGATAAATATCTATGCAACCCAGAATCGAGGAGTAATAATTAAATTGTAACACATTAATCTGGATCAAGTAGAAGACAGTAGTGTAAATCTGCTAAATAAACATACCCTAGGGCCAACCACAATTCCCCCAACTGACTGTAAATTGCTATGTGCCATTTTGTAAACACAATTATCAGTCTCGATTTCTGTTGCTATCTTGGTTGAACAGGCAAAGTTGGCAATTAATCACTGCTGTGCCATAATATTCTGGAAATCACTGCTGCTCTTGACTGACGGTATAAGAAATCATTTCCTCTGTAATCAACATGAAAAATTAACCAAAACATGTTCATCTGCTGTGTTATGCATCCTGTAGGGGAGAAAAATCTAACATCATGGCCCTTTACATTGCTATTCAGGTGTTAACTGAGCTTCTAAATAAACTTTTCAACAGGGGTCAGAATATTTTACTCCAATAAATCAGAGCTTATAATTGTGCATGATCTGAAATCTTAGCAATCTACATTTAGCAGCTTGGAAATACCCATGGAAGAGTGTCATCCAAATTCTACTTATTACTATAGCCATAGGGTGGCTAGTTAAGCTGGCACTAATTTTTGCTGTCTCTTAAACTTTCTAATTCTTTGAAAAGCTCTAAATCGGGGCTGCTGTTTGCTTATTAGGAACCAAAGAAATGCAAAGTTGTTGCAAATAATCTAAAACTTCATTGCTCTTGTATCCAGGTCCTTCTGATGCTTAAAATTTATCAGCAGTAGTTGATTAAACATTTACTACATCATTTGGGTCAGAATGCAGCATTCCAAGCTCTGTTGGTATTGCTAAGTCTTAGGTTTTAGAGGTTTACTACTCCATTATCTTATATCTCACTGAACTCATTTATGATAATAGGGGATTATGCCTGAAACTTAATTAGTTCAGTTTTTATTGATAGCACTTCCAAGCAGGCCTTCAGTTTCTACTCTACAGCTGGTGGATAAAGAAAATAGACACTGGGAACTTCCAAGAGAAAACATTTGAAAACCAAAATTCTATCTAACAGCATAGAAGAATAATCAGAATATCCTTGAAAAGGCCTGGAGTCTCTTTTTGGGGCAAAGATGCATAATGAAGCAGCAATTGCAAATTGAGTGTTCTGGTGGGGATATCTCTAGAGCCTCTGGTAGGAGATTCCCAGCTGTCTCTTCCTGGCAGAAAGCAGGATCAGCTCCTCTGGGGAAAACAGGCATCACTTCCCAGGAGATGTTATGCACTGAGACTTCACATGACACTCCTGAGTCTTGTAACAAGCCCAGATTCATCTAAGCCAAAGCAACTGACAGAGAAACAAATGTGCATTTGCTCTAAATGTACTCATTTACTTCCCCATAAAACATGACAACAAGTATATGTTGGATCAAAATAAATCCAACTGATCAGGCTGACACCTCGAAAATGTATATTCTGCCATGTGAACAGAGCTCTGGAGCTACAGGAGTGACTTCTTCCTTTTGGCAATGTAAATAGTCATACACGTTGCCAATAACTGGGGAGCACTTCCCCACTGCCACAGGGGTGTTTCAGGTCCTGTAACAGCAATAAAGATCTGAGAATTCTCCTGAAGGTGCTCTGAATACAGAGAATCAGAAGAAAAATTCACATTTCAGATGGGGAGGATGCACCTACAGTACAGAATTTCACTACACTTAGACCAATATTTCCTCTTACAAGCTGATGAGGAAAGGAATAGACAGAAAGCATCATTGTCTGTTGGGTGAAGAAATTTATCAGGCATGGCTATAATGCATCTTATGAAAAAAAATACAAAACATGGCTCAATGCCCATAGATACTGTACAATAGTCCATGACTGTATTAGAGATGTGTAGAGCTTTGTCTTAAAAATAAAATTCTGGAGCAAACTACAGTTTATTAAATTATTTCAAATTAACTGCAACACAGGACATCTGAAAAAGTCCATATACATGGACTTTTTGATGTTGATGGAAAAATGGAAAAAAAGAGGCTTCCTTTCCTTAATAAGACTTCATAGATTTCTAAGTGCAGTACTGAGGGAGAAAAACTGTAAGAGTCCCAAAAATTTTAAGTCCTGCACTCAGCAAAACAAACTGAGGGTTTATGCAGAATAGCCATAAAGGTGCTTTGTTATACTGTTCCACACTCTCACAAAGTCCTTTTTTTCTCATTTGGATTTGTAAATGGATCCTGTACATTTACATGGGGAAGCACAAACCCACCAGTTTTAACCCCCCAGTTATTCCCAAATTTATACTCAGCCCAGCTGCATATCTGGGCCCTCACCCTGCAAACACCGTTCTGCAGCCATCATCTTTTCCAGCTGATTTTACTACAAATACTTTCCCCAACAGCTACACAAATTCTTTTGTACCACACTTTGCTGAGGAGTTGGGGGTTTTCACAGATTCCAGCCTTTCCTGTGTCTTCTTTATTACAACATGGAAACATATGGCTCAGTTTCAAGTGTCTAATTGACAATATCTACAAGTGCTGTTGAGAAGTTCAATTGTATGTGTAACATCTGATAATCTGATTGTATTTTATTTAAGACTCAAGAGCACTTCAGATGTCAACAGATGGCAGCAGATATTCTTTGGAGAAAAAAAACCCAGCCCAGTAATTCTATTTCTTTTACAGGGTTGTCTTACCATTTATTGAGTTTGAATGTAGGGACTGGAATGAAATGAAATGAAAACAAACACTTCAGCAGTTGCAAAAGACCAAGAGCGGATGGGTTTACTTTGTTCATCACGAAAGTTTTGGTTAATTACAGATGTGTTTCAGGCAGGACATTCAGATTTCATAATACATTTACTATAGGTAGGCACAAAAGTACTCTTCATACCCTGTCCTGCAAAAGAAATCGCCTGAGTGAATGGAAAAGGCTTCCCAGTTCCACACATTGCAGATGAGGTTACTGCCATGGTAGGATGATACACTGGAGTACAGACTCCAAGTAATTTTGATTATTTAGATCTCAATTGACTTCAAGAGAGTTTTGATGTCCATAAATAATAGTAAATCTTAATTGCTTCCTCTGATTAAAAATACCTTGGATAACCAATGGATTTAGTCGGAGCAGAAGAGATTACTTAAAGTTTAAATGCAGAGCAAAGACCTTTTGCTTGTCTTGTAATGGGAGGGCATTGTTACTGATAAAAATAGAAAGTGTTTATGTTCTTACAGTTATTTCAGACCTTTTCTCTGTATTTTTTTTTTCATAACTACTCTAAACCACAAGCTGTTTCAGCTTTTAATATTAATGTTTTCACAGGAGTGGAAAGAGAACGAACCAGAACTTCACATTGTTTGAGAGATGTATTCCTCCAATCCTAGTTTATTAATCTTAACAGAAAACACTTTTATTGAAAAAAATGTGTTTCATTATAAGGAAAGAAAAAAATGAAAATGTTCTTTGAAATGGTCCTTGAATTCAAGGTATGTTGTGAGAAAAGTATTACATATATCCTCAGCTCCTGCATACATTCCCAAATTGCCATCTGGTGTGCATACATTATGCACTTGTATAATAACATGCAGAGCTAATATTGTTTTAAAATAGAAGTTATGGAAGTTAAGCAAAATATATCATAGCTGGCGACTCATTTTTCCCTGCAGCTTTCGAACAGACACGTTTCTATTATCTTAATCTCAGTGCTCAAAAAGGAAGATGGGCAGTGTGAAAAATGGATTAAAGAATAAATACCTTTCAGCCCTTAGTACATGGCTGGCAGGGATAAGATCCAAGCTGACTACAAAAAGTTTTTGAAGCCTTCTCCCTCCTTCTGCTCTGCTGCTACCCAGTTTTATGAATGAATCAAGTATTTGGTGGAGTTTTGGCCAATGGATGACTTTTGTCTGCAGGAAATCCATATAGATTTTGTGGATCAGATGTGCAAGGGGCAGACAACACGAATAACATTCTGTTGTTGTCATAATAAGGATAATATATATATATAAAAAGCAGAAGATACAACTTCACTCAAATATACCAACTTATATCAACTCACTAAACCTTGACTTAAGCAACAAAGCCATTTCAATACTGGTGGGGACATTTTCCTCCTAACTTTTTGGTGAAGGGGCAACAAAATTTACACTCCAAAGTGGACTGAATTCCTACTCCCAGAGAGCTTAAAGAAGGAATTACAACCTCTTCAACATGTTCACCATCCTTCCCTGCACACACACACAGGGGACATCAGGCTATGATGTGCTTTTAACATTTTCTGAAGCAATTCTTCAATAGGAGAGATATGTGTCTTGGTAGGTGCATAGAGAGATTAGTGATAGTATTCAAAACCAAATTGCATTTCGTACATATCCCTTTTTATCTTCATTCAATTCTAGTATTCTTTAAAAAAAACCCCAGAATGATTCAAACCTCTTAAAGTATGAGCACTATGTTGCCTTTGAGAATGTGCATATAAATGGAAGAGAGAAGAAAAATGTAAAAATTAGTTATCTGGGGAAACATTAATGCCTTTAGCTGTGGTTATTGTTCAAACACAGATTCTGCTGCATACTATTATGTAAAATGATAATATCGTTTTCCTTTTAAAACTGCAAGAATTAGAAAGAGATTATAATTAAGGTAACATTTTGACCTCTCAGTTTCTCATGATCCAAACAAACCAACGCAAAAAAAAAAAAAAGATTCCCACACGTATTGTAGCAGATTCATTCATGCATCAGCAGAAAGCAACTTAGCACCAAATTCAGTTCCTCAGCCCTTCCCCCTTCGCTTTTCTGCAGCTCTTTTCTGGGCACTAGAAGGTGGTTCCATGTTCTGTACTGCCTGACAGGGCAGGATCCCAGGATCTCAGGATCTCAAGAACTTGCCAGCAAGCTGTCCTATGAGACTACATAAAGTGCAGGTAGAGCTTGTGCCTGGGGGAAGGGGTTGCTCAGTGTTTGTGCTGTGACAGGGAAATATCAATCCAAATAAACCCTTTACACTCTTTCATTCCACTGGTGGGGTGAGAGGGAGGAGTGAGCAAGTGGCTGCATGACACTCACAACAGTTCATATTTAACAGTCTCCTTTCACACCCCTCATTGATTCTTTCCAGTTCTGAAATACATGGAGACTGACTGTAAACAAGTCACAAGAAAAGATGAAATTCTTCTTCAATATGAAACGCTTACCGAAGGCATCAAAGCTGAGTTTTGTGTTTGTTTAGGTTCAGATCTGCATTAGTGATGTGATCCATATGATGAAGCCACATCAGTGCTGTGGGAAACACTAAAATACGGAATGGTGGAGTTATCCAAAATAGCCAGGTCAGTTTCTTTTGAACTTTCCATTTGGACCTGGAAGAGGAATCATTTGCAGTCATTTAGATGAAGAAGGGAATACTGATTATGACTGGTCACAAGTGCTCTTGTACAGCTACCCTGGTTAATTAGCAGTTTTCTGACTGGAACATGCACATCCAGCCAGTGATTTCCCATTCTCAGCCTGACAGCAAGTGGAACTACTGCCAGTTGTAGATGTTTAGCATTGTCCATCCTCCAAACAGTCTCAGCCCACAGTTTCAGAAATGCTGCTGTAAGCCTGCTAATTCAGGGCATGTGATGTTTTACATAATTCATTAATTTGGTAAAATACAGCAATATTTTCTGTAAGCTCTGCTTTACTGTCCTGCAGAAGATTCAGGAACAGAGATTAGAATTCAGGTGTGCACGTGGACAACACCAGCACTCCGGTTGGAGTAGACAAATGCTCTATGAATAACTAGTAATTCTATTAGTATGGAACACTAACAGAACCTATTCCTGGAGAAAATGATCAATAAAGAGGAGATATATCAGTGTCTGCATCTGGAACTCACCACTGTCAATGCTTCCAAGAATATTTCCATCCTTTCCCCTAAAGTGTGCTAGAAAACATAGAGGTAAACAGCTGTTCTGAAGTAACAGACAGAATACTAAAATCTTGAACCACAACACTTGCCTGATTTAATTTTAAAACCATTTTTATGTTTTTGTGTATTTTTGGCATAGAGATTTCTTCCTCCTTCCCCATCTCTCATATGTAAATAGAGTAACTGATTGTAGCAGGAGTAGTTTTGAACCCAGGATGGTGGAATGAGTGTGTGAGAGGAAGAAAACTCTGTAGAGTCCTAAGAAATGGTGAAGTACCAAGGCAGATATTAATACCTTTGAAAAAGGATAGCGGTAGTTAGTATAAATCAAGATAAGAAATATCATTGTGACAGAAGAAATGAATTGTAATGTTTCAGTCTCCTTCATTTTTTCTACTGAGGTGTCCTGTTTAACTTAGGGAACCTTTCACAGCCCATTTATTTTATTGTTCTGTTAAGCTTATGGAATTTTTTTTAAGCAGTGATTCAAACAGCTTCTTAAACTTCCCTAAGCAGTGCATCAAGTACATTTCATAAGATTAACAAGCATTATCTACTATGAATTAGGAACCTCTGAAGGTTTATTTGCAATTTCTCCCTAAACCATTCTTTTGAAAGTTTCAGACAGAAAGCTTAAAGCCTGTATGAAACCAAGCATGAAGTGATGTGGTGTCTGTATGCTGTAAAGTTGGGTATAGTTCTGGAAATGAAAGAGATCATATTTAGCAGTGAAAATGGTGATATCTGAGCAAGGAACAGCAGTTGGGAGAAATAAAGATCAGGCCTTTTTTTTCCTTAGCGCTGAGGAAAAATTTGTAACAAAAATGAATGTGGTTACTTTGTTTCCCTGGAATAGAAGTGATACTTTAAATCCTACATACATGAATTGCTGAACAGGTTGACTTCGACGTCGGAGGCAAATTTACCCACGTCAGCGTTCTAGTAAGAAGCACCAAAGAGAAGTACATGTACAACAACAGCTAAAGATCTGCTGCCTACATCCCTGTTACAAAATAATCTTCCTGGAAACTTCCTCTTGGTAGGGAGAGAATTGGTTGTTCCACCTGAGCTGACTCTTGCACATTTTAGGGAGCGAGCACACAGCTAAAGCAGGTCCTCGATCTGGCAGGCAGCCAGGAAAAGCACCTGCAGGATCTGTAGCATCAGTGTTCTTGTTTCACAGAACCCATGGCAAATAATCCTGGAAAGGGCTTTATTTCTTTTCCTCCGAACCTGAACATCTCCTCATTCTCAAGCTTGCTTTAAAGGATGAGAGCTTCAAGGTGTAGAGCTCCAAGATTCTTTTCACAAAGCCATTTGGTCCTACAGCAGTGACTTCCAAACCATGCCTTTATTATCACCTCCATCTATCAGTTAAACCAACTACAACCAAAATTCCCTCCCAAAGCTCAGATATGCATTAGAAATGTCATGAATACTGAAGTCTGTGTGAATTGCTGTTGTCTTTTGCTTTTTCAAGAAGCTGATAGCATCACATTTCTTATTGTTCTGTGCTCTGATGGAATATTCCATGATTTGTCTTCCATTTACCATCACTGACTTGACTTGGCTGAGGTTACACAAACTCCGGGTTTGGTTTCAGCTTGGCTTGCCCAAATTCAAAACACTGCAAAACACTCTAAGGAGCCCATGTTTCTGCATGCCCAAGAAGCCCCTGCTTCTGTGTACCAGCTTTGAACCATCTGTGTGAAACAGCCCTCCTCTGATCTGAAGGAAAGGTACCAAAATTCCAGAGCGTGTGACGGTGGAGCTAAGGGAAGCCCCAGGCATCGTGCTGCCCCAGGGAAGCTCCAGTGCATTTCCAACCCAGCTTTGTCGGTTCTTTATTCCCCTGCTTTGCATTTTTATTTCTTTTCATAGACTGATGACCCCGTCTGACAAAATACAAGCATCCTGTTATGACTCACTTTATGTATATTTAATTCTATTGATTTTTAGTTTGTCCTTCATCTTTCTTTTTTCAATGGACCTTCCTTTTGATATCCATTTATCCGTTTTCCTTTCATGACAGGTTTCTCTTTCATTCCTGACAGCCATCATTTCTGGTACTTTGTTTTAGCACTGGTTGCTTTTTCCTTCTGATTTTAGCATTCCTAGATATTGGCCTCCCTATGCTTATGATACTTCGGTGGTTCCATGGTTTCTAGTAGACCTCAGTAGTCTTTTACTTCTAAATGAAGCAATGTTCTCCTGAGTTTTCTTTCATTTTTCCCTGATGAAAGCTGACCTGAATTCCTTCATGTGATTAAGAAATTTGTGCCTGCCTTCACTTTAAGCACAGATGTATTTTTATTGAGTAGCATACAATACGTGTTGTTTGCTGGGTGGGAACCATCAAGAGAAGAAGGAAAATGGAATGAAAATTCTTCCAGTTGAGCAACAGACATAATAAATCTTTATTTTAGCCGTGATTTGCAACTGAAATATTCATCTGTATCGAGCATTTGCTCAGCTGCAAAAATCTGTAAGTCATGTTAGATATTTCCACTTGGTGCTGAAATTGAGAGCAACATTTGTGAGAAAATGACAGCAGGCAGGCAAAAAACCAAATTTGTGTATGTTCCTAATTTTCCCTCCCTGAAAACAAGTCATGAGAGAAAAACAATACCAAAATGAAATGTTGACATATCCAGTATTAGCAATTTATTCCTGATCCGCTTTCTGCTTTTCCACATTAAGCTGGTTTTGCTCTGTTTAGGTAAAACTAGACTCTTCAAATGTGTAAGAAAAATGACAACTCTGGGACAATCCAAGAAAACACATCTACACTTGTGCTTTCATTCTTCCCACAAATAGAGCACGTATTTTCATCTAAGTAGATAATGTCTTTCAGTTAACATTAAGTGGAGCCCTCAGGAGTAGCAATAATATTCTGTATATCATGAAATTATGGAAAAAGCAATCCAAACCAGATGTGTAGCGTAGCTAAAAATAAAGTTTTAAATGAAGCTTCAAGCTCCTGGGTTTTAATTTCAAAATTCAGTCTTCTAAAACTTTTCTTTGGATTTTCCTTTCAAATTAACACTGAAATAAATATGTGATTTCTGAGAGTTGGGCATAAAATTTGTTTTGAGGACAACTATCAGCTCAGCTCAGCTTAAACAGCTCATTATTCTCCAGGAGAAACAAAATAAGAGTGAGGACATATAGAAAAATTCAGAAGCACACAGGTTTGGATCGAATTTTTAGGAATTTTATGAACCCAGCATGGAACAGGAATGATACCAAACTGTTAGTTTGACACAATTTGAGTTTTTTATGTTCAATAGTGAATATTACTCATAATGGCCAAGGAAGGAGTTGGGCTTAAAATTAAGGGGCTCTTGCCAGACTCAGAAAATACCTGGGGTCAAAGAAATACAGGTCATGAACATATTGAGTATTCCAAGTTTCTTGTTAGGTGCTTCTTGTTCAGGGCTTCTTTTCAAGTCCAATAACCAATTTTTATTGAAAAATCAGTATGCATCTTTTATAAATTTCATCTGTGGGCTCCTGATGGGAGAGGCTGTAACATGAGGCTGTTGGTGATATGAAACAAATGGTTATAACATTTTTCAGCATCTCTTGATAGAACTTTTCCTTGTTAGACCTCCCACGTGAGAAATGTCTTTCTCTGTAGCTTCTTTACAGCGTGGCTGATATTGATATTATAGAAGTAAGTGAAGAGAATGTATTACCAAGAAGCAAAAATTGTCTGAAAAACCACATTTTGTGAGCAGATTTAAATGTTGGCCAAAGCAAACATCCAAGAGAGGCAGTGGCTCTTCCAGGACAGTGAATTTTGAGAGCACAGGTGTCCTGACACCGATATTTGGAGTGTGCACCCCATGAGCTCTGCCCTATCTCCTCTTTATTAATGGGAGATTCAGTCCTGTTAGACTTCCAGCTGGTTTCCACATTTCTCCCAAAAGCAGTTAAGTTGGCAAGTTGACCTTGTAATGGCAACTATTATTATTTGCTAGGCAGCATAATGATGTCCAGCATAATTCCTGCATTTCCTCCTGCAGAAGGCGCTGATTACCAGACTGAGGGAAAGCTGGCAAACTCATTTATTTAGTCTAAACATTACATGAGAGTATATGTATTATTCTATGTATTTCTTTTTGTGCAAAATCAGGCAGGGGGAGGAATAAAAGGCAATCAGACAGATTATTGTCCTTAGTGTGGGGATAATGCAATTTATTCCCCTTATCATTTTTTTCACTGACAGGCTACTGTTTCCCAAAAGGTTTGATTAGGCTTTTAATTAACTTGAGCTGGAGGTGATGTGACCTCTAATTAAGTTTAATTTTGTTTCTTCTGGCAGTATAATAATGAATGTATTCAAATGAGACTTGCAGATCAACACACCCAAGCAAGTTAGCAACTAATAATGAAGGTTGTCAATAGATGTGAAAAGGGTTTTAAAAGGAAAGGTTTTAGCCTTAAAGTGAATCTGGTTTTGTGAGCAGAAATTAGTGAGGCGAGTTCCCATCGTGTATGTGTGGCGGTGCCTGGTCCAAATCACTGCAACTCCCCAATTAATATCAGCTCTGTGCCTCACAGGCTGGCAAAGTTGTAGTGTTCACTAAGGTATGTCTCTGTGTCAATTATTTTTATGGTAGAGATTATTACTTGTTTTATGAGAGCATCCAGACATCCCAGATAATAGGATGTTCCCAGGATCCTAAGCACTGGAGTTGATGGCAGAATTGATTGCAAAGTTATACCCAAAAAGTTTCAAATCAAGATGGATGTTACTTCCGAATGAGATCGAAGGAATGAAATGGTATTTTCATGGGTGATGAAGACTGACTTTTCCAGGACCACAAAGGAAGCCTGCAGCAGCTGCAGGAAGGAAAAGAACTTTGAAATGCTTCAGGAACATAGGATTTCTGAAGTACAATATTATCCTTCCTTTTCTAATTTCTATTTAACAAGCCCCTAAGTTATATCAGGGAGGAGGAACGTTTTTAAAAGCTAATATACAACATTAAAAGATAGATATTTCACAGCTGTCAATGTTGCCACAATAGCTTACTTGATTAACATTGTTTTAAGTGTGATGTTTGAGGTGAATGAAATGCAAGGAAAAAAAAATTTCAAAGGTGGGCATTTTACAGATTCTTTTAAAACTTCATTTTAATTTTTGTTCCCTGAGGAATTTTAGCTTTTACTGACTTGCATGGACAAATGGTTTCTGTGGGAAAAGTATTGCAAAGAATTGGTGCTGGCACTTGCCGCAAAGTTGTGCAAAATGTTGGTAGAAAAAGTTCATAGATTCTAACTTAGGAAGGTTCTCAATGGTGAGGGTTTCTTTATTTTTACTTTCTTTTTCCCCTCAAGATTAATTTGGAAGATTCTCATCAGTTAAACTCTTGCAGGAGTTACAGGAGGCCGTAGAAACACAGATTCAATTAGGTTGGAACAAACATTAAGGCTGCAAGTGCAGCAGTACCTTAGCCCTGTCCCCGGGTTCCACATCTACACTTCTTTTAAATCCCTCTGGGATTGCTGACTCCACCACTGACTCCTGTTCCAGTGTCCAACCAACCTTTCTTGGAAGAAATGTTTCCAAATAACCTAAACCTCCACCAGCAGAACCTGAATCTCTTTCATCTAGAATCTCTTACTTGTGAGAAGACCCCATAAGGAAAATCTCCTTCCTACCAGGTGGCTGTAAAGAAAAGACTGGGTGACTGGGAAGGGCACTCTCTGTAAAAAATGGCTGGAAGGAATTTTACAGGAAAGGAAAAATTATAATAAGGTGGGTAGCCATAATAGGCTGAAATGGGAATGAATTGACAGGTGAGGAAAAAGCAAAAACCTGTTTTTGTGAGGACTCAGAAGATGGAAATCAAATGGAGAAATTTTGAGTGAGCAATGAAAATAGCAGACCTTGTGAAGGAGGGCTTGAGAAATAGAAATTAATGCTACAGTTTGTGTCTGTGTAACTGAAGAGTGCAGACAGATCATGGAATGAATTGGTATTTCTGTAGATTTTTTGAATTGTATTTAGTTATCACTTGTCCTTTCTTACCCCAAATCATAAAAGACTGACAGAAAAACATCAGTCCTTTGGGACTCCCACATGTTGGCTATGTTTCACCAATTTAACAAGTGTTTAGCAAGGGAGAAAACAATCCTATTTTGAGCAGAAAAAAGGAGTCAATTAATTCATATTGCCAGTAGAAAAAGGAGTTATATTTATAAAGCTGGGCACGTTTGGTTGATTTAATTTGAATTATGTATTTATGAACTTTTCTATTTTGGAGCTACTTTTAATAAAGTTAATAAAACAGGAATGTTATTATGTCAATATCAATAACATTTTCTCTGCCTATCAAAACAAAATGACAGTTGCTAAAGCTCAGCTTTTTGCACAAAATGTTAAATCTAGTCTGATCATATTTACATAATGTTGGAATTCAGGTAATCATACAAAATCTTGAAAACTTGTCTTTTAACAATTAACCCACAGTGCCAGGCAACATAATTTAGCTAGGGCTACATTTTCTTGCTTCTATTAGATGTTATGTTTACTCCTTCACTGATTTTCTGAAAGCTTTTTACTGTAACATTTGACTTGTGGTTATTCAGGATAAACTATTGTGTACTGAATTTTTTTTCTTTTTTGGATGTACATTTTCATTTCTTTTCTGGGTGTCATTTAGACACCTGTAATGTATAGACCTATACTATGGAGACAAAATACAAAGAGAATTCTTGAAGTCTTTAAACATAACTTCAGAGTTCAGGAACGTGTAAAATATTTTGTTGTTTAATAGAGTTACATTGCTTGTGTCATGTTTCATTTGGCTTGCTGGAGTAGAACACTGCTGAAAGTAGCATAAAGTATTTAAAATGTCACTTATTTGTAAGCAGACTGCTTTTTTTTAAACAAAACAGAAGTGATATTTAACGGTACCTTTGATTAAACATTCAAGAATATGTTGGGGAGAAATCTTGCAAAAACGTTGCAAAGTTCAATGTTTTTCCATGGAAAGTGAAAGGGACATTTGGTTTTTGGAAAGGAAATTTTAAGCACACACAAATAAAGGAAAAATTAATTTTGTGTTAAAGGATAATGTGCATGGACAGGCAATGAAAATTAAAGATTCATCTTAACCGTAATCATTTTAGAGTCAAGAAAATTTAATTGCCTCTGAAAAGGATCATACTACCAATTCATTAGTATTGAGTTTTTTGGCTTTGACTTTGTGAAGTGCCTAAAATTCTTTGAAACAACCTTTAGAAAAATAAATAAAACCAGGACACCATTTTTTTGAAGAGGCTTGTGCATCATACCCCATGATGCCATCGAAAAATTAGCAATAAAAACAAAAATACACTTCTTAAAGCACAGTACGTTGCAAAGATACTGGCATAAAAAAATAACACTTAGTATTTTATTTCTTACCAGTACAGTCATAAAGATAATTTTAAAGACCATGCCTTTTAACAGTGTATGTTAAAATTTAGGCTTTTTTAACTACTGTAGTTTTTGGATCAACAATCTGCTATAAGTTCCTGATTTTACAAATTAACTTGAAAAATTATTTCTGCACCGTGAATAATTGAAAACCCATTCCACTTCTTTAAAGTTAAAAAGAACCCAGTCAGCTCAAAATGCCAGGACATCTGAATTCTGGTGATGCTGTATTAAATCAGGTGAATGTGTCTAGGTTATAGCTAATCACAGAAAATAAAAAATAAAATTAATCAGGAAAATCATGGAAAGAAGGAATTAGTTTCCAGCAGCTTTAGATAGGCACACATAATATTTTTAAAGCAATGGAAACATATTTGCTGCCTCACAATGGTAATGTTGATTTACCTTTTTTCCCAGTTAACTGAAAACACTCAAAAGCTCTCCTGAGAGTTGAGAGGGGAGAGAGCCCTGCTAAAGGCGATTCAGAATTTATGTGTTGCAGTGCTCTCTAGAGGTCCTTTTTTTCCTCCACTGGCTGTAGAGGGAGTCCAGAGAAAGCTGATTTAAATGCTTCAGCTTGGGGCCTCCAATTATGTGGGAAGAGAGAAAAAAAAAAACCAAGGGAAAGAAATTTGTGATATAACTATTACATATATATATATATATATTTACTTTTTCAAGCACTCTGTATGCTTCTGCTTATTTTTTCCTCTTGAAAACATAGCAAAATAATAATAGAAAATAATAAAGAAAAAAAGCAGCAAAGTTAAAGCATTGTTTCAGCAGAACACCTGAGGTGAAGCAGTAGGCTATTTAATTTTTCTCAAAAGTTAGACAGGTTTTCCTCCATATCCCGTTCTTCCTTAGCATTCTGAAAAGGCTAATTTACTTATTTCGGATGTCATTCTGCTGTTATTGAACACTTAATTTTTAATACTTTTCCCCTTGAAACAGTGGGCTGTGAATGCAGGAAAGTTACTATTTTTACTGCAGATAAATTACACCCCATAAACTTCCTACTTTTGTACTCTTTCCTTGTCCTCATAACCTGCAGTGTCTTCCTAGATGGCTTCATATTGGTTTTGGCCAAGAAAAGATGAGTTATGTGAGTTTTGGACATGCACTTGCATTCTGAGCTGACTTTGTAAAGGTCAAATGCTAATTTGGGTCTGGTGTTGAGGAATTGATGTTACAGGCTTGAGAAGGCTGGCAGGTGAGCATGTGGTGTGGAAATTAGGGCAGGCTTGTCAAGCAGTACACTTGAAATGAAAGATTAATAAGCCTGTCTTTAGTCAATGAGAGCACCTGGCCCAAGAAATCCCTTTCTATCAGTGTCAAAACCTGACTGTTGATTGTTTGTACTCAAATTTTGCTATGGCCACAATGATTTTGTGCTAAACTAAGGGGTGTATGGCAGCATCAGAACTTTAAGTAGCTTGATGATTATCAACCTGTGATAATATATACAATGTTAGCCTAACACGAGCCTTAATTTTTGATGATTGCATTAAACTCCTTTTATTCCACCTGCCTCATCTAATTTCTGCAATTGTTCTATATACCTGAAAACTCTGATGCATGGAAAGAACAAAATTGCTTACATAAGCTGTAAGATGCCTGTAAGTCCTACTCATCTCTCCAGATTTGCACACTTTACTACCTTGGAACATTCCCCTAGCTGAGTGTAAAACAATCCAGCATGCTGTGGCTCAACAATCCGTGTTAGAGTTTCAATGGATCTCCTCATGTTTATGCAATTTGGTTTCTAAATTTTGGTGTCTGCTGAGACATCACAAAAATATATTTTTTTACTACTGGTTGTTATTTTTGCCTTTTTCTCTTGTCTGTCCAAATCTGGGGCCATGCAGTTACTTGGCATCACATTTAGACAGCGAAGGGAGGAACTGCTGCTTTAACAGCTGCCCCAGGTCCCTCAGACTTCACTCAAGCTGGTACTTCATAGAGCAGGAACAGCACAGGGGTTTTTGTACATTGCCTTTTCTTTTCTTTCATGCAAAATCTTTCCTCCAGCAGGAAAACAAAAAAGCTTTCTCAGCAAAACAGATCCTGCTCCATTTCATTGTCCACAATGTGCTGCTTTTCTAGTTTAAAACAGTCACCTGTATTGCTTTGTATTTTAGCTTCTCCTTTGCATTCATGAAGTGGCAATTTTTATCTTTGTTTAAAATGTTTTTAACACAGATGTAAACACCTCAGGTTTTTAATATCCAGTTAATCCCGTTGATGGCAAAAGGCAGAATTTAGCACCCTGATGGGAAAAGCCATTTTGCATCACCATTTATTACTGGGAAATGCTTTTCTACTCCTGATTCATGACAATGAAAAATCCTCTTTCAAGGGCATTGTTTCACTTCTGATTTAATGTAAATTTTTTTCTAAGAATCCCCTGGTCCTGCTTTGTTTAAACAGCATCATCTATTTAAAATCATTGCTCTTAAGAGGTTGCTTTTTGATACATAAATCCAGATATTTAACATTTGCTTTTGCTTGTTTCAGCTTCTTCACCTAATTGGTCTAAAGGCTCCATGAAATAAGAAAATTCCCCCTGGATAAGTACTACCATCACTTTCCCCCTCATTTGTTATGCTTCATTTTCAAGAGAAAGCAAAACTGGTAGAAACTACTTCCACCAATGGCACTGTTTTCCAGTGAGGTTTCCTATTTGGAAAGCCAGTTCTTAATATTTGGAGCATTCACAGTGAGATTAAAGAGAAGTGATGAACAAAGATTGGTGCACGAGTGAAACTCCCAGCTCCTCATGATTCCTGTCTTTACTTAATTTATTTAGCATAGAGACTATGCTTGATGGAAACATTTTAATGGATTAAGTTTGACCTCAGAGCCTTTAGGTAACATCGGTTCCATCCTTTCCCCACAAAGAGGAAAAGTAAAACTGAAATCAGTCTGCTGTATAAATTTCCTTACCTTTTCTTATGCAAACACTTACTTTGAGGACTGCATGAGGAAAATAACACAACTTCACTAAAAAAATATCTGCTGTGTAGAGGTGGAAAATGTGATTAGAGGGGAAATGTTTGCATTTAAGTAAACCTGCACGTTGCTGGTGAGCCTTTGATTAATCCACAAGTAAAAAAACAGAGTTTATTGGGAGAACTGTTTCTCACACATTCACATTTCTCTACACATTCACGAACATGTAGGTGTGCTCTTGGGAATCCTTCAGTGAGATCCAAGATAGTTACTCAAGCCCACACTTTTAACAGAGGGAGAGAAGAAAGAGTTATGGACATTTGTATTAAGTTCTGCTCTCTCCTTGGGTGAAAAAAAATAGCATAGGACATGTCAGTATTTCTAAATTTTCTTCATAGTCCTGTTTTTAAGTGGTGTGTCAAAACTGAGCTACACCTCTCACTCTGACACTTTGTCAGACCTAGGCAGAAGAGTTGGAGGCTCCTTCTCAGACAGGTAAAACTAAATCAGGGATCATGTACTTCTTCATACAGATAGATAAATCTGCTCATATCAGGTGAAGTTCTTCATGTTTCACGCACTGCAGTGGTGATTCATGGGAAATATGGAGTTCTTAACTCGAATTTAGATTTTCTATCAGTGGGGATTCCATGAGGATAACCCAGGGTTCCCCTAAGCAGAAGTGGCTGTTTTCTGTTCTGTGCTCTCTACTCTTCAAAGGAAATATGAATCACTTGCACAGAAAGGAACAAAGTGTATCAGAAGCCCATTTAACTGGCATATAGTAGGAAGACAAGAATAATTGTGGAAATTCATTACAGGGAGAAATAGCTTGTGTTATGTTAGCATTTAGTTAGCTTTTTATAATTCTTTCTGCGAGGAGACTTCCCATTTCTCTATTTATGCAATACACATGGGATATTATTTTCTGTCTCTTGAGTATAAAAGCAAAGGCAATCCTCTCTTGTGGAATTTTAAGGAAGGGTCAGACCTCAAGGGAACAGAGACACATTGGATGATTAGTCTATGTAGGAAAATTGCTATTTTTGCTTGAACATTAATGGGGAAGCCTCCATCTTTTTTTTGGCCAGTTAAATTTTGGCTGAATTTTATTATTTACACACAGTACTGACCTTAAATTGACTCTCCAGGACAGTAAGAAATATGCCCACTTAATCATGTCTAAACATCAGATAAATGACAATCATCCTTTTTGTACTCCAGAGGCTGTCATAATTTTTGTGTAAGAAGAGGCTATTTGTGCGTCTTCTTAACGTGTTAATGTGCTCTTTCAAAAGGAAAGTTATGAGTTAAGGAGCAGGTGAGACAAAGGTGACTTATAAGGTAAAAACTTGGATAATAGACAGAGAAGATGAAAGTAAAAGATAGCCCCTGCAATGTCTTTTATCTTTTCAAGATCAAGGGGATTTACCAGATTAGCATGAAAAGAAGCCTATACCTCGTACATACATTATGTAGCGGCAGAAGTCTTAGATGCTTCAGAAGAGTTATTGCAACACAGTTCTACAGTGTAGACATGCTTTAAATATTCGTGTGCAACTGCTAATTCCTAAGACTTGTTTCTCTTTGGGTATCTGACACACAAAATAAATTTTTGCTGATTAGGAAATTTCAACATTGAATGTAGTTTTTATTTTTACATTCCTGTATCCATGGTTAACTTTTTTTTTATTGGTTTCTCTAATCTGTGAATGCATCCAGTTCCATACTGTCAGCTTCCTGATAAAACCTTTCCCCACAAAATGATTACCTTAGTGTCAGGTAGTAGGAAACAACACCTTCCTGGGACAGCCTACGCAAGGGAGGTACTTGCTGCTGAGGTAGGAGGACTTTGTGAGAATCGGGAATTCCAGGCAGCCATGACCAATTCAGGGTCATCTGAAAATAACATTATAGTTTCAATATTATTATAAATATTTTAATTGTTCAAAGAAAAAACAAACCAACAAAAAAACCCCACATGTCTGGAAAGTGTCAGGTAACATTTACTTCAAACCGAGAATTGTGCTTTGACATCAGACCTGCATCTATCTGACTACGAGTGACACCTTGCAGTCAGTATTCCTTTTTAAATTTCCCTATCTGATTGAAACACTTGCTGGAATCCCAGCTAAAATCCTACAGCTTGACAGTTGCACAGAGAACTCTGTAACCTGTGCCATTCATCTGCCAAGGCAGCCTTACTGCTTAGAACTGTGACTACATGAAACACGAACCCCTTTTTCAATAAGCCAGCCAGCTTTGTATTTTTTTGTTCTATTACATTCATGGTTCTTATTCTCTTTTTCCCTTGCCTTCTTTCAGACCTTTACTATTGCAGGTTGTCTTCAAAGTCACTTCTGTGCTCCGTCTCTGACAGAGTCTCATGACAGGAGAGGCTTTTCCCACTTTATGACAGTTTAATAATACAAACTGTGAAGCCAGAAGAGCTTGTCTGTGTTTTCTGAAATATTCACTGGCACCCAATATGTTCAATATTTAAAATCTCATATCACAGTTAAAACATTCAAAACAATCTGTGATAGAGACTGAAAATGTATAATAACCGTCGTGTTTAAAATACCTTTTATGAGATACTATAAAATTGCCTTTCCCACTTGAAGTGAATAATTCATTAGGCAATAAAAGTCAAAAGCAATTCTTTTTTTTCAGAAGCAATTTACTATTTAGTATATGAAATAAAAGCAACAGGATTAGAGTAGCTGCTAATTTTCAGAAGACTCTATACCTTAATGTTCAATTCCTTTGAACAGTATTAATATAACTACTGAAGAAAACAAAGGATGATTTGGCGCCTGTTTTCAGTGGATGCATGAGCTACACCTACACCTACACATGTGAAATCTTGATCAGCCTTGGAGCATTCCTGCTTGCTGTGCTCCTTGGAGAACACTGGCAGAGTTTAGACAGTTTAGCTACAGAGGATGAGCCCAAACAGGTGATAGAGAAGCACTCGTGCATGGTATCAGTTCAGTGTTGTATTGCTATTTAATGAGGCACAATTAAAGACAAGGCTGTGTAAAAGAGAGATAAAGTACTGCAAACTGCAGCTTGTCTTGTCTGCACAGTGAGTTGTAAGAAACAAGCAGGATGTTTACTTGCCTCATTTCATTTTCAGTTTTCCAGTCATCATTAAGCAAATATATATGAGTTCCAGGTTTTCATGCAGGAGAAACAGGTGTAAAGCCAAACATCTGCATCGTGCTTGTAGAAAACAAGAGGAAGTTGTTAATAATGTAAATATTATCATTAGCTTTATCTTTGATGCTTTTCAAGGAAAATACTGGCTTCACTAACTTCTGCAAAATGTCCAGCACAAATTATTCTTGGTTAATTCCCTCAGACTATTGGAATACTGTTAGTATATTGAATAATTGGCACCATTTTCATTTAAACAGTGTCTATTAGATAGCATTCAACTGTAAAAAGTAAACTCAATATTATGCAGTGCAAAGAAGCAGAATGAGATCTTGCCAGGCAGATGAATTTTGTCTATCCATGTAAGATACTTCACCGGATTTTCACTTTTTCTGGAAGCAAATCCATGGTAATCCAAGTGACCTTACCTGTAATACTGTGAGAACAAGAGCTGCATCCTTCGATCAGTAGGATGCACAATGAACTATGGAAGTGTTCCCGGAATCAATGGGCCACTCTGCTTTCTGAACCAAAGACTACCTTGAGAAAATGAGTGAGGTTTGTAGTTAGTTTTCTTTAAAGTAATTTACATGATGTTGAGATATTTATTTAATGAATGTAGAGGCATTCAGTGGGAGAGGGAGTGAATTGCTGTTAAGAGAAAAACCTGCTGCAGGAAAGACACATTACGACATCTGTTTTGGCAAAGAAGTGTGATCTGGACAGGCAGTTATCCTGAAAAGTCTCCCTCACAGCCCCAAGGAAAGTGTGGTTTTGTTTGCAAACACATGCTCAGAAGTTTCTCCATATGGACTGAGGAGTAAGTCTCACAAAACCATATGTAGCTATTATACTCTTTAGGTAAGGGGTGGTAAAGACAGAAGTTGAGACCATATCCTCTCATCTGCTGTTCTCCCGCAGGTGGGACTCCAGTGTGAACAGGTTCACCCTGAAACCAAGCACATACCTGCATATTGTGCCACCAGAGGAAAAGGAACTGAGAAATAATGGCAATTGTCCTCTGCTTCTATAGCTGAGAGTGTATCCAGAACCCACAAATTCACCTATCAAATGGCATTCAGTCTTCCAGGCAAAATCAGTGACCTGAACAGAAACAAACAGAACACTGTGCAGGCACCAGCACAAGGTACAACAATTCAGGCTG
Organism: Cyanistes caeruleus; assembly: GCF_971803275.1. Classification (NCBI taxonomy): domain Eukaryota; kingdom Metazoa; phylum Chordata; class Aves; order Passeriformes; family Paridae; genus Cyanistes; species Cyanistes caeruleus. The sequence continues at coordinate 79,751,932 of NC_141705.1, forward strand.
CAATAAATTTTGCACTCAAGGAGAAACTGAATCTGCTGCTTCTCATTAATGATTCAGACCTGATACTGGAGCCTAGCATTTGTGGGGGCCTTTTACCCCTTCCTTTTTAATGTGTAGAAGTGCAGTGGGAGGCAGAGCTTTTTGCAGCGCTGAATGTCATTATCACCAGTGCTTTGCAGTTCTGAAGTGCTCAGGGCTGTAGCATCAATTCACCGGGGATGCAGAGCAACAGCACCGCGGCAGGGCCACAAAAAAAACCTGGGAGTGCATGAAACATTCCCTTAATCTCGCTCAGCTGCCGTATTTGTACAGGAAAAGGACGGTCTCCTCTCCTCCCTGGCATGTGTGGAATAATGTCAGGAGCCTTGGTGCAGCAGGAGATGGTTCCACTCACTGGGTGGAGGAGAAGGCCAGATGGACAGGCTGCTGTGTGCCCCAACTCCTACCCTGCTCAACTGGGATTTCTGCTCGGGCAGCCCTTCCCACTGGACATAAATTCACCTCTAAGAACTGCCCTTTAAAAATGCAGTCCTGGTTATCTGATGTTTATTTGGTTTGTGATACTATTCCTCGATATAATCTGTACCTAGAAAAGGAGCAATTCTCCTGTAGGCAATGCTTTTTAAAATATATTATTCCGTTTATTCACAGAAGTAATGAAAATTTCATTACACAAAGTCAATTTACCTAAACAAGCTCAAAGGACAGGACCTTGCAGGTGAATTAAAAGCTTCTGTGTTTCAGAATTCAAAGGGGCAGAATGATGTTTCATAGACTAGAAACCCATGCAAATGATTTTCTCCATTGTTGGTTCTTGGCTAAGAAATCCTGAAAGGAACGCTCTGACTCACGGTGTTTAATCGGCTTTTGGGTCTGTGCAGCTCACAAGCAACAAAAAGCTGCAGGAAGAGGGAACTTGAAAGGGGAAGAGGAAAACACATTCCCAAATGTTTTTGAAGCTACCCAAGTGAAAATCCATCACATGGACTCATAAGCCAGCAGATCAGTTTTATCCAGGCAGAGCACGCGGTGTTGGGTATTCATTAATGATTTTATGACAAATCAGATGTATTTTCATCTGCAGGTATAAATACATCACTGAAGATTTCATTGCTCAAAAAAAAGCATAGAGAGCACGAGGATCTAAAATTGAAGTTGGATTTATTTTTTCAGCAAGCCTTTGTGCATTTCATTTTCAATGTATTCCCATTTGAAATGCCATCTGAGGAAAGAGGCAGCACCTTTAGAAGCTGTCACTGCCAGCATCTGATCTCATAGTGGAAATCTCACTTTTTATGTTAATTTTACATTCTCCAAACACATTAAATGCATTGAATCTCTCAGGAAGGCCCCACTGCTTTTAAACTCAGCATATGGTGAGCAGTCAGTAAACTGGTCATATTACAGCAGGATGAGCTTGGAATAGTTCTAACACAGAAAGGAATGGGATGTGAGGGCTCCTTGTCATTCTGCTACCAGAAGGCAACATCTACCTTATTGTCAATCCATTACTCATCATTTTTAGCAAGTGACACTGATACTGCCTCACAAAGTGAGCAAATGTCTGTCTCAGCAGTGTTGGGAGGGATTTCAGGGAGAATCAGCTCACGGGGTACAGCAGGAGGCTCTGGAGCCTGTGCTCTTCCAGCACTCCTAAGCTTATCTCAACAGCAGGTGTCTGCAGACTAAAGTAGGACACATGGATTTAAATTGCTCTGAATTGTACACAGAGTCAAAAACCTCTTGAATACAACAAATGAAATAAATTATTTAAAACGAATACTGTCCTTTTTGTGTGAGCAGGAAGGGAATAAGAGAGTAGAATCACACCAGGGGAGCTGCCTGCTGTGTTGTGTACGAGAGTATTCAATATCCAAGACAGAGTTTTACCACAGTGTTTTGACTTTTTTGGTGTCAGAGGATGGGAAGAAGCTGGAGTAGAGGCTCAGTTCCATTAGCAGCACAATCACTGTAACTTACTGACCCAAAGGCAGCTGGCTGCTTTCCCCATTTGAGGGAGAAATTCGTCTTGGTTTCATGCAAACCAGCACTTTTCTGAGTTGATTGCTTGATGGTATTACCCTCAGCTTTGTTGTTGGTTAAGCCTCCCAATTGTAATATTTTTATTTTATTTCAAGAGAAAATATTTATCCATTTTTCACTTGTTACATAAAGCTCACTTACATAGCCTTAACATGACCTAAACCACACCTCTCACCGATTATCTTCTGTACTAATTCAGAAGGTGGAATCTACCGCTTAAAATTTTCCACGAGCAAGACAAATCTAGGAAAAAATGTATCAAGTGAGATGACACACTCTTCTATTATTCTAGTTTTCATTTGCTGAGGAGAGGGAATTACCATCTGCAACTTTGGAATACTCTTGGTAATAAATATTGAGTGACAGAGATCACACAACACATCTCCACAGACACAAAAGCACAAGACATGATCAAAACTCTGTAAAAATCCACCTGATTATTACATTTCCAGGAAACATTATTTACACTGTCCTGAAGTACCAGACTTGGTGTGGAGATAAAGGTAATAAGAGGGGACTCAAGCAGCTTTTGCATAATGGTTTTTGTAAGTTTAATCCTTGAAAGTTAAATTGTCAGTTAATAAAATGCACAAGGAAGAGAAAGGTTAAGCCTAATTTTACAGCTCTTACTCACGTGGCAAAACCTTTTGCCTTGGAATAATTTATTCACACGTGAATAAAGACATGGAGTGTTAGAGATCTGAACTCCCAGCTTTCCACTTAAATACTCATATAAGGAACAACTTTTTACTTGTTCAATCAGATTGTAACCTACTTATATATTAGACATACTTATATCTAGCACTGTTGAGCACTCCAGAATCTGTATTTGAAGAGTTATGCAGGTGTTTAATTAATTTTAGAACCTCGTAAGTAAAGTTACATAGGCTCTTATTATAGTGGGAATAGAACAGGAGAAGAGAGCTCATATCCTAAATTGTTTAAATTATAGGTTGCTTCACTGTAGGTCTAGTGGTGCAAAGAATTTAGGAGAGACAAAGCTTAGACCATATAACACAATTTAAAAAGTTAAACCAGTCCTTCCTCAAGTCTGGAATTAGTTCAGAAAAGCCATTTAACTGCTTTGCAGCAGGAACTTCATGTCTTTCCAATTTTCCTCACATGGGATAAAATAAAAATCAACCATGGCAACTTTTCAAGCTCTGCCTTGCTAGAAACTCCTCAAAGCCAAAAAGTTACAAGAAAACTTCTGCACTGGCCTGTAACAGGAGGACTGTTAAAGACTTAAATCAATAAATGTATAGTTATGCATACACACATTGATGTTATAAAATAATCAATTGAATGAGAAATAAATAGACAAACGAAATGTTTTTCCAACTCAGATACATTAAAACTAGAAAGGCTCTGACAAGAAGCCCATATTTATGCTTGCTGCTCCTGCAAGTTTAAAAACATGCAGTTAGTTAGTTAGTTCTTTATTGTGCTTATTTCTATTCTGATTTTCCTGGTTTATATGAATATTTTCTACTTTAAATAGAAAATAGAAACATATCTAATTTATGTCTTAGTGAAACTTCAGGCTACATTTAAAGTCTCTTTCTTTTTTTTACTTTTATGTAGCCCAGAATCCTGCCTGACCTGGAATATGGCACAGAGAGAATTGATGGCTGTACGAGTCGCATTTTGGTCTGAAAGAAAATGAAACAATGTGAATCAGCCCCTTAGCAGTTTTAAAAGATCCAAAGCTGTAACTTCAAAGATGATTTAGTGTTTAATGATGATAAGGCCACATCAAGAATGCCCAGTTTTCTGGGTAATGGGTGGAAAGATTTTTTGAATGGTAAGTATGTGAGATGTGTGTGCCTTTTTTTTTTTTTCTTTGTCAAAATGAGATGCTAATTTGAAAAAGCTGAAAGGCTAGAATCAGATTTTAAATACAGTGTTAGCAAGTACAAGCTGAAGCTGCTGTTGGGCACCTTCAGGAGCTGATAAGCTCACAACAGTACAATCAAAAGCGGAGAATATTGGCGGAAATCCCATGACTGTCAAATCCAATGATTAATACACTCGGAGTGAGGATCAGGGCTCGCTTGGCTCCATGTACAAAACCCAGCATCTGTCCTTATGTAGGTTCCACCTGCTGCTGTTGCCAAGTGGTGCCTCACAAACCCCACTTGAAACAGAGAGGACCTTTTGTCATTTCCATTATTATTTTGGTTTTGTTTTGCAGTTGCAGATATGATTTGCAAAGGGAATATAAATCTAGGAGAGATTTAAGGATTTCAGACAGACTTCTGCAAGGCATTCGGTAGCTCTGTGCAAGGGCAAGTTCAGAGTGAGAAAATCAGTTTAATTTAAAATTCTTAGCTGGTCTTATCCAAAAGATAGAGAGTGGTTGCTGAAGCTGTACTACCAGGATGAGATCCTGCAGAAAGCAATTTAGGTTATTAGCACAGAGAGGGCAGGAGAGCAATTTTCCAGCTTACACAGTTAATCAATAGGAGGCTCCCACTTCCTCTGGAGGGAAAGGGGAACAGTGCTTAAATGACAGTGATTCATAAAGCAGCTTGAAAACTTTATAATGCCACAAAAAAGGCATTTGAGAATGGAAATAAATGAAGAGGAGAGATAGAGATAATTTATACTATGGGCTCAGGAGTACAAGGATAGTGAAGAAGTTGTCAAGGCCTACTGCATGTGCCAGAAATGGAGGCGAAATCATAAAGACAATCCACACTGCTGACACAGCAAAACCAGCAGAGCACAGAGATTAGTTTACGATTAATGGGCAAATGTAAGTGTTTGCCCTCAACTCTTACCCCAGTTCCTTTGAAATAGTTTCAGAAAAAGGAAGTGCAGTTACACAGAACATCATGCACGCCAAATCTGTTTCACTGGACATATCAGGCGCAGTAATTTCTGTCAGCAAGCCGCTGTTTAAGAAACAGTTCACAGTGAAATATGGGTTTAGACATGGGGCCCCTGGTTTGTTATCCTCTTTCCCAAGAGCCTGGTAGAAAAGGGTGTCAAAATAACAAAGTGCCTGTAAGGGTGGTGGAATGAGACACCAGTCTGTACTTGGCTCTGCAAAATGATGAGATGGCACCAGTGAAGCATGGGTTGACACACCTGCTGATGCCTTATTTAGCTGGAAACTGAGAACAAGATTACTGGCACTAGGTAGGAGTGGATATCAGAGTCACGAAGGACTTGCTGAAATACAGAGATGGGGATAAAGCTGAACAAAACTGTCATTTAGACTCCTAGAAGATGCCATCTCCAGCAGAAAATTACACTGAACACATCTGTGATGAGAATGTGTCACTGTAACGTGCAATTTTGTCTCAAAAGACCTTTGTTTCAGGTCCCTGAGGCTGCCAGCCCCAAAGGACATGAACTGGAGATAACAGAAGCTGCAAAATGCAAGGCAGAGATAGTGACTACCAAAAGTGAGGAAAGAACAGTCAGGCAGAATGGGTTACTGCCCACTTAAATAGAGCTACACAATACTAATATCAGAAAGGAGACTGTTGAGAACAAAACCCAGTGAAAGCCACCAAGAACATTTATTTTGCACAGCTTATCATTTTGTTTATTAGGCTAGATATAGGTGTGGAACATTTGCTGTCATGTGTTTTTGGGAAGATTTATTAATACAAGTGAATTATAATTGGTAATTCCAAGGCAGTGGGAATTTGGATGCTGAATGTAACAGACAAGTTGGAAGCACTTTGTATCAGAGTGTCTTTGTTGTCAAACAACATTTATATCCTTGCTCCCCTTTTTGTGCCTGTTTTCTCTGCAGTAACACAACTTCCTCAAAAGCAAAACCTCCATTGGATTCCGGGAAAATTTCCTGTAGGGCCCAAAAATAAACCTGCTGGACACTTTCCAGAGAAGGAGCCAGGAAGCAAAGCTGGTGGAAAACATCATGGAAAGCAGTGTCCTTACAATCCTCAGCACAGCAGAGTGCTCCCATTCAAAAGGCAGAAAGGGGCTCATTCAAAAGGCAGAAAGGACAAGGCCACACTGAGTTTGTGTTCCTTGACCTCCCAGCTGGGTAATACTGGCCTCTCTTTATGTATTTAATTGTAACTTTGCTGGAAAAAACCTGTATTTTCTGGTTGCTAACATCATCCTTAGGACAAGAATAGCAGAAAATGAATATCAGAAACCATATTTTCCAAGTTCTATTTTGTAATCATATAAAGATATGCAGACCTAGTTTTACTTTCCTATATGAGGCCCTTGTTGCACACATTTAATCCTGTGACTGTGAGGAAGCTTCTTGATTTTAAACAGCCTGAATGGCTCTCTCACCTCTGCTGGACAAAAGGGCACAAAACTGAAGTGTGTTTGAGAAGAAAATCTGAGTGGGACAAAACATCTTCTTTATCACTAATTGATTTTTGTAGCCTTATTAGAAAATTCTTGGCCCTGTTAATTACACAGAAGGAGTGTGCTTTATTGCTGGAAAGATCTCTTTTATCATGAAAAACTGTCTAGCTGGGGATGAGAAAATGTAATAATATTATATTAATGGGAAAAGTAGAATGATTTTGTTAGACTTGATGTACTTTTAAAGAATTTGAATTAAACCATCTGATTTTCTGCAGTGCTGTACAATCTGGTAAGTAAGTGCTCAATTTATCAGTTTCTATGTGTGTGCTGAATAATCCATGGCCATGTATATAAAAATAACATGGCATAAAAATAACTGAGTAAACTTCTCCCTGACATTTGGATAAAAACATTTAACCTGAAAGTGATTTGGTAATTGCTTCTTATCATAGCAAGTGTCTAGTTTTCCTAGACTCCACTGAAAATCTGATCAGTGAATAAATGTAAATGTAACTATAAATAAGACATAGTTGAAATTGTGTATTCTGGAGAATTTTTCATCTATGACATTTTGACCTTTATTTTATAGGCAAAGGTGGTGGATTTTGATATCTCCAGGCTCAGTTTAACTGAATCCTAAAAAAAAATTCAGGCACATCTTCATGGTCTGCAGAACTCATGTTGCCTCATAAAGAAATTACAATAATTTAAAGCCATATAAATAGCTTTAATTTATATTCTTCCCCCTAAAGAGATCACAGCAGAAGAGTGACATAAGGTGGGATTCTCAGAACATAATTGTAAATAGGATAATTTTACATTTTCATGATTTTAATGATTAAAAAAAATGGGGTATGTGAGAATTGTGAGCCTTGAAAAAGTACTCACACTGGGATTTATCTGTACTGCTGTCCCACATGCCCTGCACTCTGCTATTCAGTCTTCCAAGATAAAAATATTGGAAACCCAATACACTGAAAGGATATCTGATTTGACCTGTAAGCAGCCTGTTATCTCTATGCTTAATATTCAGGCAGCATGAAAAGCAGAGAAGAGAAATTCTGGATTAAAACTATTTTATAAGTAGTAACATACACCAAAAGCACTTGCAACAGTTGGTGTTGTAATACTTGTGGTACTTGTAGGAGCAAAAATAGTCACCACTTTGGAAAATTAGAGACAAGCACCTAAAATCAAAGTTAGGAATCCTTTTAAGACTGGATTTATAATGTTTGAAATGATGTATGACAGATTCATCCTTTCACATGCTGTAGAATTCCCTGTTGGCAGCAAATCAACTCTGTGAGGAGTATTGCACACCAAGGCAATGCTATCAGCGAGACATGGACAGGTAAAGAAAAATAGCAAAGTCAGGGAGAGGGTCAAAAATGTCAAATTCAGGATCATTTAAGAAATAACTTCACAAAACCCCTGCCAAATCTTTCAGAAATGGTGGGTTTGATCCACAAGGTGCCTGAACACCACAACACCTCTCTTGACTATAGGCATAGGGGACTGAAATGGTCCTTCACTGAGTTGAATTACAGCTCACATCAAATACTAAAGGCAAAGCTTTCAAACAGATGATACTTTTTGCAAAGGTCCATCTGTAACAACAGGAATTTCCATGTTGCTAGGTTTCCATTCTCTCCTCCATGCAACTGTTGGTCATGAGATCGCTTCACGTAAAAAGTTATAATCATTATAATCAAATCTAACTTAAAAATCATGCTAGGTGGGATGATGTTGAATCAGAACCACTCTCAAAGCTGCAATTAAATCTTCTGTCAGTGTTTTTATTATGAAGTCTGGTGTTCATTGGGTTTTTCATTTATTCAAGAATGTTTATCCAAACTTTAGATGCATTTGTGCATAAATATAATTAAAACGTGTTTATTTTATATTGAAGAATATGAAGGTAATTGCCTTCATATTCAGCAGTGTAATGAGTTGAAGGTCAGAGCAATCACGGGCTTTTTCACTTAGTTTGTACTCTTAATTGTAAATATCTTTGCACTGGTACCACTTCTTTGCAGCTTTGGCATGCTGGCTTAAAAAAATCCCATTATTCCCTGTTTTCAATTTGCCTCCTCCCTTCAGGTGTTTATGAATATTGACACAATCCCTGTTTTGTGCAGTCAATAGCTGGAACTACACAAATACATTTTTGTAATGTTAAGAAGCAAGAAACATTTGAAGTCATGCCTAATACTCCCTTATGTATATGAATAGAGTGATTGGATAGGGATACGTGGTCTGAGGGGGACTGACAGAGTTATTCCTCTTCAGTTTTAGGCAGGTTCATGCACATTTGATCATTACCTGGACTATGACTGTACCAGGCTGTGAGCAACCTGATCTAGCCAGCTCTGCTTTGACTATGTGGCCTCCAGAGAGCCAACCTGAATTTTTCTGGTATTTTATTCCATCACACCTCATGTCATCAAGAAACCCCTTTGTGCTAGAAGGGAAGTTGCTAATCATTAACATGCAGCTCTCGTACCGTGAATTTCTCAGTGCCCATATGGCCTCCCACGTTAGCACCAGGAAAAGGACAGATGTTTCTGTTATCGCAGCTGGAAGCTGAGTTGCTCAATGAACAACAAAAAGCAAATCATTATGCAGCAATCCTTAATGTATAATACAAATCAAGCAGGAAATAAGTAAAAATTGTTTGGAATCTAAATATCATGTGATGATATTTAGACTAGGAGAATAAATGCACTTGCACATGTGCAAGAGTGCAGGAATCAGAGGCCCTGCTACCTGAGATTTTGGCCCTATGCAGCCTTTAAGAGAGGCATATTGTTCTTAGGCAGGATCTGCCAGTGGGAGAGAGAAACAGAGCTACTCTTGAAAGTTAACTTAATTCTGATGAACCATGCATTCCATCTGCCAGCAGGAATACAGTGTTCTGTGATACCACAAAAATGTGTAAAAAGCAAAATATGCTCTTAAAAATTGCACTGAGCTGATGCTTGAAAGGTGAGATTCCCTCCATCTGTGTGTGCTGGTGGAGCAATCAGGCTCTGTGGTACCTACTCCAAAGCCAGAGGGACTGAGGAGAGCTCTGATTTCCCACACAGAGGAATCCTGCTGGTCCTGTGCACACATTTTACTGAGTGGCCTAATGCTTGGTCTCATGCTCCTTTTTTATGGAACTGCAGTCACAATTTTTGTTTGTTGGTAATGAAATTCACTTTACTGCTTCTCTTTCACAGCCACTGATGATCTGAACCTCGTGCATGGCACAAGCCCTTCGTTCTTGACAGGACACCACTCGTGCCCAGGGAACAAACTGCTGGAGGACCTCATGCCCATCCTGAGACTGGGGTGCTCTGGGTGATACTGCAGGAAACAACTCCCACCTTCCCTACTTTGGAAACTGCACACCTGGCTTTTTCTAGTGAACACAACTGTTGTGTTGCCCTAAGCAACTTTATTTATAGGTGTGTCATATTCAGGTAGTTAAAATGAATGCTGAATGGAAAGGTTTGAGGTTTGATGTTTTCTTATTAAAAAGTGACTTGTGCTAAACTTGGGCTTCTTTGAAAAATCTTTAATCCCGGCTATTAAGAAGGACTGAGTTCAGAAATTGGGAATTTGACCACAGAGAGATTTGGGTAAGGTTTCTAAAAGCAAGTGATTCAGCACTTATGCTCCACTGCTTTCTGAGTATCTAAATGTCTTTTGCAAATGACACTTAACTACATTGGAACATAAATTTCTGAAAGGCATCATGGGAATGACAAAAAAGGAACTAAACTTGGATCTCCTGCAACTCCATCAGTTCTCTATCAGCCCAATGTTAGCTTGTGAATGAGAACCAAAAGATGAAAGGAAGTAGCACTTATGGATATAACTGCAGTAGGAGAAATATAAGAATTCAATAAATCACAGTTATAGTGAAAACTAGATCACATTTTTAAAAAAAATCTTCTATTTTATCATCCAAAAGTTCTAGTAGTGAGTGAAATAAAGAAATTAAAGTTTACACTCTTTCTTGCTTTGTATGAACCCTTTCATTGATTGCAGGGCTCTAGAAATGAAAAATTGGTTTGCTCACTGTAACATTTTCAATGAATCATATTTAAGGTGACACCCTGATATTATACTTCAAAGCCATGTAGCAGAGAAACATAATGACCTCTCTTGTAATCCTGGAATTTTCAATGGAGTATCCTCATACAGCAGTAATTTGATATTTTGCAGTTTAAAAATGTAATTGAAAGCATTTTTATTGGATGTGTTCTCATTACAGAGCCACCCAGCCTTCATTTGATAAAGCTGTTTAACAACGAACTGAAAATGATCCATCAGTTAGAAGGGAAAAATCTACTGACGAGAAAGGGAAAATAAAAAGCTTGGAAAAATTTTAATCACTGTAAATTTTGAGATAATGACATTGCTTTTCAAGGTATTGTGATTTTTTCTCTGCCAGCATTCAGAAGCCTCTGTATTACATTAAATGCTTCACTGCAGCCTTGCAAGGCTTCTAAGATGTAAACTGAATTCAATTCACTGAAACCACACTGAAACAGCAGCACTGCCTCATTTTCCCTGTGTGCTATCAGATTTCTCCTTTTCCTTATCTGTTTGCTTTCAATACTTTATTTGATATTGTGGCTTTCATGTGAGTTCTGAGCAGCTTTAGGAAGTACCTCCAAACAACAAGTAGAAGTGTATCTGGTTTGCTGTTTTGCCAGTCTTTGCATCTCTTACTTCTGGTTTTCCTATGTGCTGTTCAGCTTTCCTGGCTCAGCAAAGGGCCTGGCACTAATTTTATGCCTCCAATTCAAATGAATGGATTGGAAGTTGGGCATTTGGTGATTATGGATGATGTGCATTTGAAATTTGAAAAATTGGCCTAATATCATAAGAACCAGCTGGATTTGACAACTGGTGATGAGCTGTGATCTGTTTATGTAACTCAAATGGAATGGAGTGATGCCAATAACTCAAAATAGAAAACTTTGAAACTGCATAAATTTTTTAGTGACATAAAAAACTGGCACAGATAAGAACCCACAAAAGTGATCAAAAATAAACACATTAGGAGACTCATCCTGTTTCATTTTTTTTTCCGAAACTCTTTGTAGGCTGAGAGTTTTTTTCCAAGTTAAAGCAAGTGATAGGAATTTTGAATTCTTGTGCTGCTAATCTCTAAATGGTAAATGTCCCTCAGTTTTGTCAATTTGTTTCAGCAGCTCCCATGAGACTCTTCCCATTACCACAAGCTTGTGTTTTTACTGATTGATTCAGAGACAATAGACAGGAAAGGTATAAAACCATATAGCTTAGAATGGAAAAGTAACTTTGACTGTTGTAATTAAGGACAACCCTTCCCTCACTTAGCAATAAACTACATTTAGATTTTGTCAGTAATTGGCAAAAGAACAAGTGAATTCTACACATTTTTCTTTTTGTGTCTCATATGTTCTAGAATACCTCTGTCTTTTTTGATGTGGTAATAATGAACAGTTTTAGGGTGCTGGGAAGCAGAAAGATAAAAACCTAAACCATTTACCAGAGAAAATCTTCTGCTTATTTGAGCAACAGAAATGTAGCTCAGTCTTAATTTAAAATTTGGTTTAGTTCCTAAAATATATAGCTTCTTCTCAGACAGTTCTCATTTATAACTTATTCCCTGAAATTATTGCAGTCATCCAGTGCCATTTTAGCCCCCTGTGCTCTAAATATTTCTGCTTTCTACTTCTTTTCATTTGGTCTATTTATATTTTTTCTTCACCTCTTTCATCAGTGTCATGCTCAGGCTGGAAGTCTAAATAGGTCTTCAGAAGTGCCTTATCAGTAAACTGGAAATCCCTTCCAATTTCATTAATGGACACAAGTGTCAAATATTAATTTTCCTATTATATTTCTTTCTGATGTTTCAAATACTAAAAAACACAATGCAATTAATCTAGTTCCTTCAGCTTTTAAAGCAGAAAAACTATAATAAATAATTCATGCTGAATTCCTTTGAAATTTCTTTTTCTTTTTTTAATTGTTCATGTAAGGGAGGAGAGATAAAGTAGTGAGATAATCTATAGAAAATACAGCACTGGAGGATGCAGCTGCACAAGTGTCTTAAAATGATCCTGAATGCTTTCTATTACCTTTCAGAATACGTGGATTAATTTAGACCAGTAATTAAGACAATAGATCACAACTCCCTATTTAGATAATGGCTGTGAGATTATTATGGAGGGTTTCTACAGACTCATTTAAGTGTTTGCTGAGACCTGACACGTGTCAAAACAGACAGATTCAAGGATTCACCTACATGCCATGGCTCCTGGAGATCCCAAGGCAGATCCAAATGGTACTGAAATCTCTGTCCCATTGTGTCACGTCACAATTCTCTGTAAAGGAAATAATGAAGGGTTCACAAGGAGCTTTGATATAACAGAATAGAAAAATAACAGTATGGATCTTGAAATCCTCTGTTTGGGAAACAAGAATTCATGTAATTCTAAGAAGCAATATCTGATATCTACTCCAAATTCTGATTCATCTCCTTTGACTTCAGTATTAAATATTTTTGCTAATAAAGGAATGCAGGAATATAGGAGAGCATGGGCAAACAAGGGAAAGGTAAAGCAGGAGAGGGCAAAGAAGCCTTCAGCACTTGCAGTAAAAAGAAAAAAATGAGAAAATATAACAGAAGTAGATATAAACTTTGAATAAACCCTGGGTTTTACAATGTATTTTACTAATTCTCTTGGCATTAGCTTTCTAGCAAATACTATGGACCTGCACTATCAGATGAGAAGAGTTTATCATCTCCGAATGAATAAACAGTCCAAACAGTCTTCTACTCCTCCTCATGTGGCTTTGACGCAACAGGTCAGGATGAGGAGGAAAAGGGCAACTGGAGCAATGTCTGGAGAAACAGCAATGAAAAATGATGGTCCTTAAAGAAGATTTAGGGGATTTCTGCTTTAATTTTTAATATTTAATAATCTTTAATATTTAACAATCTTAAGAATTACTTCATTAGAAACTGATGCACGATTCTTATTTTGTTTCCACAGTGTAGAACAATTTCCTACGATGAAGCATTTCAATCTGCAGCACTGATTTATGAAATCCAGTTTGGCTATCCTGACTTTCTTCCCAAATGTATATGAAAAAAATATTTATACAGAGGTATATTAATTTTCTAAGTGCACTTGCTCTGATTTTACCCCTCTGAGATATTTCCAAAAATACCTTCTCCTTTTTCCAAAAGATAGCAGTGAATGCAGGAAGGTATGGATAATATTTTGCAACACTTTATCTGAATTCAGAGACTACTGCTGAGTGTTTAGGAGAAATCGTTAACAAGAAGGTTTATCCCATTCTGGAGTATTTTCTGTTTAGAAAAGTTGATTCCCAGGAGATGAGGGCCCAGCTGTCCTGCAGCAGCATTAGCAGAGTACTTTGAGCAGGGTTTTGTGGAGAGATGTTTTTGCAGCTTCTAGTTTCTCTCCCTATGCAGTGTTTGCTCCCTCACCTGCTGCAAGGGAAAGAAAACGGAGTGATAAATGGCACAAATATAACCAGAGTTAAACCAGGGTACTCTCTGAAGGCTGTGGGAAAAGTTACACTCTTTCCACAGAGAAAAAGTCTAAGTCTATGATCCCATGTCCTCTGCTCTGTGCAGGTCCATGATGCTCAATAAATAAGGTGAATTCCCTCAGTCAGAGACATAAAAATAGTGTGTTGCACCTATGCAAGGAGCAAATGATTTTTTGAAAAATTGGGCTCTTAAACTGTATTATGTATAACACTTCTCCCCATCGCCGTCCATCCATCCAGATAAAATGGTACCTCTTTCCTCTTTAAATGTCAAATATGTAATATATATTTTGAAATGGAAAGGATACCTTAGGGTACATGCTAATGTACTTCCTTCAATTACGTTTTATGATTATGACCTTTATTCCAACAATAATTTAATGTTTTAATTAAATTTGCAACCATTTTCATTGCTGCAAGATGTCCTTCATCTCTCTCTACTGTAATTCAATGAAGTGGTTTTCAATCACAATCAGCATTATCTAAAAATAAATTTTAATTCCATTTTTCAGGAATCTTAAGAGGATCTTTCATGTTTTAAAACAAACTTCATACCAGCCCCATGGCAAGGAATAATTCTGACCTCTACTGTGAGCAAAGAATACACATGTTCAGTTTTGGCAGCCAGATGTCAAATATTAAACATTTATTCCAAAAAGAGTTCTAACAAAAAGACCCTTTTAAGTAAGGATCGGAAAAGTTAAAAAATTAAAAATTAAACTCTTCCAAAGATAATAGCACCTTGGTAAAGAATAACCATTAGTAGTTACAATGTCTCTTGATTTATGACTTGTTTCCTTCTAAAAAATCAAAATCTGGGTGCAGGTTACTGAGTTCAGTCTTGATATATATCTAAGATCTCAAATATTCAAGGATCCATTTGCTCAGAAAATATCCATGGACATTTGAAATAATAATCATGTTTGAACACCTTTTGACAATATTATGATCTGCCTGGCCATAGACATTCATGAAAGGAGTCACTTAAACAATGCAGAAGATTTCTGGAAATAGATTACAGCAGAATATTACTTGTATGCCTTCCAAAAATTTCCAGAAAATGACATTTATTCTGTTGAGAATATCAGTCTAGCATTTATTCTTTGCAGCAATTTCTGTCCAAATTCAGTCTTCTTGTTTCTGTAAAGGTGATCTCTTTTCAACCAGGTTTAGACTGCCTACAATAATAGCAGCAACGGTGTTCAGGGAAGGGAAAAAGAACACCAGAAAAAAGATGTTCAGAATATTTAATTTGGAAGAAAATAAACTACTTCTATGCATTCTTTATATAACAGCAGCAACTCTGTGTGTGTTTGCACAGAAGGGGGAAGCACAGCAGCAGAAACAAGAAAACCCTTAATAGCATTAACTCATCTTAGGAAAAAAAAAATAAACAATATTTTTCTCTTTAAATTTTCCTGGAAGGACATAAGAAACTTGCACCTCTTTTTTTGGGGGGTATTTTAACAAGAATGAGGGAAATCTCAGCTAGGTTCTAAATAGGGAAATGTATCACCTTGGAAATAAAAGGTAGGTGAAAAGGGAAATCAGAACACCTAGATTTGAGGAAATGTTGACAGGATCTATAAGATGTATTTTTATATTACAGTCACAATGCCAGTGCTGAAAACAAACCTCACAGTACTGGGTTTCAGAAGAGATCTAGTCTGGGGCCTGTACATGTGTTGAGGTTTGGTGGTGGTCAAAATCACCTGCAAGTAGCTCAAGTAAAGAATTGTAGCAGTTTGCAATAGGAGGATGAAAGATGAAGGTTTTCTCAAGCAAGGCAGGGAACAGAAGCGCAAAATGGAAATGAGGAGTTTCCACAGAAAGGTGTAAAACAGGAAAGCAATGGTACATGTGGTGACAGGAAAAAATCTGGGCTGCAGTGAAAATGAACAGAACAGAGTCAGAATCTCTGTTCTGATAGTCTGAGGAGATGCCAAGAAGTATAACCTGGATTTTGAGAAAATATAATGAGCCATGTAACATTGTGAGCCCTATATAATGTCAAGTAATTTTTCCCCCTGCATTCTTCTAATCCTTACATAGAACGGAGGTACCTTCTACCAAGGATCTCTCATACCACTCTTTCTGGGAAGGTGGTGAGTAAATTTTATCAGTTGCATCAATGTAGCCTGAGTTTGCACAACAGAGACGT
The DNA here is from genome assembly GCF_971803275.1 of Cyanistes caeruleus. NCBI lineage: Eukaryota > Metazoa > Chordata > Aves > Passeriformes > Paridae > Cyanistes > Cyanistes caeruleus. The sequence goes on from NC_141705.1 coordinate 79,768,004, forward strand.
GGGATGTGAACCTCTGGTGTGATTTGATACAAATTGCCCTACCTGGGTAATGAGAAAGGGGCTAGAAACTCATTAATTCGGTTCTATCCTCCGCAGACCACAAGCAATCAGGAAAATATTTAAGCAGCCATTACTTGTGGAATGTTCTCTATTCATTGTGTGGTCACTGGTTTCAGTGCAATTATTATTTCCAGCCATAACCTGGTAATGAACAAACAGGATTAATTGCTGTTGTGCTTTACCTGTTTCAACTGTGCTCAAAATTCTTTCCTGTCTCTGGGCAGAAGGGGAATGTTTGGCTTTCGGATGTGTTTGAGATGCATCTATATGTGTTAGCAAACCATCTTCACTTGATTCTTGATTTTAAAATGGATATAGCTCTCAGCCTGAGACTCCTCTGGGTAAGAACATGAGCGATTTATCAACTGTCTACATCCTTGCCTAATTTCATGAGATACAAGTGCTACTTTTGAGCAAATAGCATGATATTTTTCTGAACAAACTCAAACAGTGGTTTGCCTGGCCATGTTGCATATCTTGATTATTTTTGTGCCAACAATGGAAAATATTTTTGTCTTAATTGTAGGCTTTATTTTTTATTTCTGCTGCCTCTAGTTATGAATTTCTCGAGAGAACCATTTACAAGAGATGGAATTGATTCTCAGAAAATATATCAGAAATGCCAAAGTAAGGAGAATGCATAATCAAGAGTATGAAAAAGACAAAATACCTTCTCTATTTTGTGTCAAATTCTGGCAATCAAACTATTGTATTTAAAATATCCATCTCTGTCTGTCAGTGTAGGATGGGTCACTGGCTCTTGCATTAAAAGCACAGTTTAGCAAAATAATCACTCTTTCTTGAGAAAAAACCCAAACAAAACAGAACAAATAAAAAAAAATCACAAGCCAGACTTCTGCTAGAATGCTGGCTGCTACAAACCAGCCTTAGTGGTTTTATTTAGTTGTTGATGTGTGATTAAGAAGGTGAATAAAAATGCCTCAAAATGTTTAAATTAAGGGCCTTATATTTCATGTATTTCCACACCTCAGTTTTTCTGTATTTGAAATGGTCACATTAGTGGAGTTGGGATGGTTTAGATGATTCCATTCCCTGGCTGCTAAAATGATCAGAATATCTGCTTTTGGGAGCTCAGAGATGACTACAAGTTGTGAGAACATCTGGAGAGATCTCTCACAGCTGAGATGGAATCTCTTACTTTCCCTTAAACTCGTACCATGAATACAGAGGTTTCTGTGTGAATTTAAGTCAAAAGGAGAAACACTCTAACACCCCAAATTCTTTCAAGTATGAAGGTGTCAATAAGTTGTTAATTCTGAATTATAAAATGAAAGAAAGCACTTCATCACGTTAAGAATTACCTCAGGAATCCAAAGAAGGTTGAAAAGTAAATGCATATTATTACTAAATTCTGAGCCATAAAGTGACCCTGGAAAAATGAGCTTTAAAAAATGCATGAGATCCAGCTTAGCAATACACAGATTCTAGTGGGGTGCATTTCCAGGAAGAAAACAAACTGTTTAACTTGCAACTCTAAAATGTACATGGTGGTTTTATCATGCACTATAAAATAATCTGCAGGTAAAAAAAAGGTGTTTTTGGAGCTGCATTAATAGTAAAAAAATTATAAACCCACCGTATCTCTGTCCCTCCAGAAATATTTACTTTAAATGAAAATGTCAGGAGTGTCAGTAGCTGACTGTAGGGCACCTGAGATTGGTGTTTTCACCAGTGGTTCACCTCCTCCCTGACTGTTACACTGAATTTAATAAAAGCTCAGGTGCGATGGAGTTCAAGGTTTCATTAAGGAGCACCTGGGAGTCAGTTCCTGTGTTAAGGTGGTTTGTGTATACAGAATGGCTGTGTATATCCTTGTGACAGGCTTTGCTGCAGAAAAATGACTGCTGGGGGATCAATGACTTGCAGAGCATTTTCAGAGTTTAATAACATCATTTTCAAACCGTCTCTTAGTAAGAGACAGATATATGAGAATATAAGAAGGAAGGCACAGCAAAAGAAGTGATATGCACAGTCTTTTTTTCACTTACTATAGAGCTTAGGCAGAAATTTTTATGAATTTTTAAGTCATGATGTCCTGCATGTAGGACAAACTAAATCACTGTCTTTTCAGGGAATTATCTGTCTCTCCCTCTCGGTGTGGTGTTGCCCTTTTTGAAGAAATTTATCTTAAATACACTTTTTTTTTTTTTTAATGTTTAAACTTGCTGTTAAAGCATATGCTTGTATCCCAGACACTCTTAATTAAACATTCTTGTGCTGATGCACAAGCATTATTACTCCCAGAAGAGCAGAGTTCTAACTACCTCAAACATCACAGAAATTAAGAAGATCCACAGGCACAAAAGATCCACAAAACCTTTTCCTTTCAAACACGATCATACCCAATCAGCAAATCGGGTCCATGTTGCATTTATCCAACAAAGTTCTTGTCAAAGGGTGGGAAGGAAATTTTGAAAAGCTGAACTAGGTGCTCAGGAATCTGCTCCCAGCCTGCCTTCTGCTCTAATTCAAGCTTTAACACTAGACAGTCACTGGTTACCCTTCAAAATCAAGGTCAAGCTAATTAGTTTGGAAGATCTATATAAGCATTTTATAACAACCAAATTAATATTAAATGAGTTAATAATGATTAATATTATTACTGAACAATTAAAAGTGATAGGGCCATTATTTTATGGTCCAGTTTACAGCTACCTATCCCTAGCATGAGATGTGCTTCTGAGCTAAAAATACATTTCACCAGTGGAAGCAATGAATCTTGTGATGAGTGGTATTTAAACCATCAGATATTTATGAGCAGCAAAAAGTAAAGCTCAATAAGTTTTCTGCCCTTTGTAGTTTTCTGCCCTTTATAACATAAACTTGAAAATCCTAATCCCAGTCTCTTCTGCACAAGTCTCTTAAAACAGAAATTTATTTATTGATTTTGGTTGAGCTGCTTCTCACTGAACTGGGGATAGCAAAAACTTCACGGTTTACATTTAATGTCTGAATACATTGGATTTCAGCTCCCAGCCACTAAATTGGGTTTGATAACCAGAGATAATGAGTGGCTTACGTTTTTAAAATAGATTTAGTGAAATCAGCAATGTAAAAAACATTCACTAGAAATCTGGCCATTTTTCAGACAAAGTTTCTGTTTTGTTTGGAGTCTGTTTGTTTGTTTGTTCTCTAAGAGATGATAGATTTTTTTAAGAAATTCACACCCATATAAAATATTTCTTTTAAATGCAACATAAGCCAATAATTCTAAGTTATATTGTATCCATTGCTGGTTCAGATTTTGACAAGTCTTCACAGCTCTAAGTAATAATGCTAAATACAATTCTGGTGTCTTTTTCTAAAGAACACCTTTATTCTTGCAGGCAGGTGAGAGGTTAGTGCAGCCTGCCTAAACAGCAGATGGCCAGCAGCAAAACTTTTCCCTGCTGACATGACTATAAAGGGAGCACACTACTATAAAATTGAATTTTCTATGACTAATAATCATAATCTACTCACTGATTTATATAGCTCCACCTGAATATTTGTAGAATTTTATATCAAAGAAAATTTTTCATTTCCTATAAATACATAGGAATAATTCTGGGAAAAGCATGATCCTGCAATATAGACCTTTCAAAACATTTAAAGCCAAATCCCAAATGTTCCTGGTTTCCATCAGCAAAATTTTTTATTTTTCAGTAATACCTTCTATGGAGCTGCCATTAGTTTTAGCAATTCTCATGCCGATTTTCATGGCATTTTGAATAAAACTGAAACATTGTCCTCTAATTTTGCTTCCCTCAAGTAGCAGGAATAAAAACCATATGATTGTACATGTGAAAAAATTACGTTCAGTCATACATCATCCTTTCTCAGGTTGCTGTTATATTGTGTAATATTTGTTGCCATGGAATATCTCAAGTTGTAAGGGACACACAAGGATCAAGTCCAGTCCTGTGCCCCTCACAGGACCACCTAAAGGTAAGCACTATGACTGGAGCATTGTCTGGTTGCTCCTTGAATCCTGGCAGGCTTGATGCCTATTATATTATATAATAAATATTTTAAGGTAATTTGCATCAATGTATAGGAGAGGTTGATCTCTATGCCTGACATGATTGTCAAATATGGTACTAATATTATTCTGATTTATTATAATAAATATTTTGCAGATGTTTCCCATGCAAAGCTACAGATTCTAGTGAAGCTTATTCTTAGCAGTTATGTCTATTATTTAAATTCATATTATTCTAAAGCGCCAAGTGCCCTGCCCTATTCTGTTTTCTTAGGAATCTGTGGGACACTAGATTATTTATAAAATGTAATTAAATTCCTTTCAACATATCCATTCATGGTGGCTTAAAAGAAAAAGCTATAATCCACCTTACTGCTTTTGTTGCATGCTCACTATTTACATTTTTGTGTAAAATCTCATTATTCAGACTGCTGATTGAATAACTTTGAAGTGTTTTGTGTTTCATTAGCAGTGCTGCTCATTATGCAGGGTATGATGACTAATGGAAAGCCTTTGCCTCATAGCTCTAGGTGACAGAGATTTTTTTTATCATAAGCTACTGTTCAGACATGAAATGATTATAGAAGTAATAATAAATAATTAAAAACTTAATTACAATTTCCTTTCAAGGATCATCACCAGTTTTCTGGTGTTTAGGTTTCGTTTATGTTGAATGTTGGTGTTTCCTTCTAAATGTACATAGTCTCATATGAAAAATATGAAATCCAAAAAGGATACATTTATATCAGTGACACAAAGTAACCAAGGGGGAGAAACCTCTGAGAAAGGTTTTGAAAATACTACAGTCCCTAACCCTTTAAATCAACACAGGCCAATTACCTCAAAGTGGGAATCCTGACATTTAATCCTAATTTAATCCTAATAATGTTTCATTTAATGTTGAGCAATAGCCACAAGTAATGTTGAGATAGCCTCAAGATATGGAAAACTTTCATTCCTAGATTAAAATATAATACTATATATAATACTATAATATATATATAATATATATAATATATATATATATATAATATATATATATAATACTATATTTCTTCTCTTTCTGAGTGAAAAAATACATCACAACAAGGTGATCCACACAGTAGTATTAATAAAGGGAAATCCTCAGCCCAAGCAGAAACATATACAGTTACACACGGTCTTCAACAGAAGTTGTGTATATGATTTATCCATATCAGATAAATAAGGAATCCAGTGGGGACATAAAATATTCTCCTGAAAAAAACATCATGATTTGCTTTTCCTGAAAGGTCAGCCATGACTTACTTATCCATCAAGTTTCTAAGAGAATATGAAAATAAGAATTTCCAGCTGGGTTTCACAGCGTTTAGTGCATTACCCAGGGTTCTAGCTCTGTGATTCAGAGTGTTCAATTTTGTTAAACTATCTCTAATTACCATTATTATGAACAGCTCCTTCTTAAGAAAAGAGGTGAATTCAATTTTTTTTCAGTAGTCTGTTACTTTTTATATTGAAGTTTTTGCTTAGTAGCTACTTTATAGACAAAATGTTTAGAAAACGTGCCATCCCTGTAAAAAAAGTGCTTTTAAAAGTCATGGTCCCTGGTTGAATCTGTCTACTTGTTTTTTATTAATTATTTCCTGGGTAAAAATGAAAACCAGTGTTGAGCTGTCAAAGAAAAATGAAAGACATCCTGAAAAGTCACAGAGCTAAAAGGAAGCTATTTTTAGTTTAAAGGAAGTACATATGTACCACACTTTAATCATTATCCTCATCAGGATGACAGGTGATGCCAGGAAAATAAATAAAGTCTCTGATTAGAAATTAAATTGCTATGACAGAATCTAAAGGCCACAAAGCCTTCCAATCCCCCTCCTCTCTGTCCTCTGTGTTAATTTTTCCTCTTCGTCCACAATAAACTCTCTACTCATTCAAATTCAAGGATACACTGCAGGGAAGAATCAGTAAAGATCAACATCAGAAAACAAACCAAAAAAACCCTAAGATATACAGCTGTCAGTATAAAATCTTCTAGCCATGAAGTGAGCCTAGGGAGAAGAAATCAGCTCTACTGTTGAGAACACAGGAATGCCTTTTGTCAACAGTTGCTTCTGGTTTACCAAAACACCAAAGTGATAAGATATCCACTCTGTGTCACAAATCTCGATTCTAAACCAGGAAATGCAGTAATTTAATACACACACTGCAGATTCCCTTCTTAGCTGTAGATGAGAGCAGCCCTGCTACTATGCTGGTACTACAGCCAGAAAAGGAGCTACCCACGTGTGTCCCATTTTCAGGAAGCAGAATGCAATTGCAGGGATATTCCAGTAGCAGCAAGTCCAAGCAAATGTGTCTCAAATTACTTTTCCTTGACTGTATTGTTTATGACTTAACTACATCACAAGTGTCAGTAAGTGCACGTTGAACAATCATGTGACATTTAACTAATTAACAATAACCATTGTTTAGATGTAAATTAGGTACTCATGGGAGAAATCATTTCTTTTGAAGTGGGATTGTTATTTTTATCGATTTGACTGATAAACTTAACTCTTCATTATATTATTCCTTGCCATCTAAATTAAAATCAGTAGGATTTAATGCTAGGATATAATGTTATGAACACAAGAGATAGATTGCTGCAGAACCTGAGTACAAAGTCCATCTTCTTATTTAAACTGAAGAAAAAATACTTGTGTTTCTCAGATTTTGCCTTCAGGAAAGGCAAAAAAAAGAAAATCTGGAAGTCCCAATGGGTTAGACAAGATCGAAAGTATATTGTGCATCTTTGACCAAAGCTGTGGCTTTCCCACCCATATTGCAGAGTAGCTTTGCTTATTAATTACATTTACAGCCCCTGGTAAATGTGTTTAAAGATTGCTCATTTCCACAGTCTTTGGCTGAAGAAATGACATTACAATACACTGATATTTTGTGCCCCACTGATCAATGAAAACAATCCACAGAAATCCTTCTCCTACCTGAATGCACCAAGGGCAGTCCTGAGCACTCAGCCAGGCTGCAGCATGGAAGAATGGTTTAAATGACTGCTATGGTAAAATTGTTTTGCATTCCTTTATTATCCTAATACAGACTCCTGTAATCTCTGAAGCTAATTAGTCATAAAATACTTGTCTTCTATCTCAGTGTGTCTTACAGTACCCTCTTCTCTCCTAAGTATTTGTCCAAGTAATGACCTGGGGGGCAGAAGGAGACAGAGATTTTGCAATGCCTTCATTCTTTTCTGGCTGGGTGACAGTTTTAGCCAGCAAAGTATGGTTCATAGCAGAAAACATTCTTATGAATGCAGTTCCATTCTACTCCACCTATCAAACTCAGTTCCAAAAAAATCCAACCTAATTTTTGAATATTCTCTCAAAAGCTCACAGAGCTCATGGTGCAACTTTCCTCATTCCTCGGTTCCCAGAGTAATAAAACTCAGTGGTATTTATTGGCTCGCCTAGAGCTGCACAACTTTTTCTGGTTTGGTTGCTATGGGACTTTATATTTAAAAAGTTTTCATTGACTTGAGAGCAGAGGCTGTACCTTTACTGGCAATAGCACTCTACAGCCAAATATATATAGCTATAATGATAATTTCAATAGCTAGCCTATATTTTCAGTTTCGTAATATTACTCTGTTATTAAACTTTTATAGCAGAAACTCTTAAATAAGTATCTTCAGCATTTCTACACACCTTAGAAAAATGGCACTTATAACTGTATACCCAATACTTTCACCTATCAGAATGTGGCATTATTATTTCTGTTTGGTTCTGTTCTTTTTTGTTCTTTCTCTGTACATTTACTTATTCTCCATTTGAACAGCAAACTATTATTATTACCCCCTCTCCTAATGTCTTGAATCTAGGCATACTGTCGAAAAACACATCATCTGTGCTCTTTTCTTTTGTGCCCATTAGAATGTAATTTGCTATCCAATGCTGGGAAGAACATTAAGAGTTAATAGCTTGTCCAGTCCTCTTTAACAACCTAGAAATATGGATGATACAGATACAATTTTTGTGAATTTGTTGGCTGCTGAGAAAAAATGAGTTATTGCCTTTAATACATAGGACTTACAGAGAAAGTGGAATTAAGGGAGGAATCCCAGTTGGACCTAAGACCATTGCCCTTTATGTTCAATTATTTGATTTAATTTTATACTGGATGCATAAGAGTCAAGAACCCAACATGGTGGCAGCTGAATCAGTGGGGTTTTTTTCAGCTGATTGGGGTTAAAACAAAAAATGAGATTAAAACTATTCCATTTTGTAGCCAACCTGCAGCAAGAAGACCTTGTCAAGTACCAGCAGATTCCTAGGCAACTAATTAAGAGCCAGTGTGCTCCCACAAAGGTGTACTTGGCCACAGATGTGTCATTTTGTGCACTGTTGACTGCATTTATTTGCTATGACTTTGCAGCCCCTTATTAGAAAGACATTTTACTTTTCAAACGACATCCACTCTAAATTAGTGGAGAGCAGGTCTCTGAAACTTGGAACCTTTCCCAGACAAAGCACAATGCACAAAGCTGTAACTTGTTTGAGAAATGATACCAGAAGTTAGAATATGTTCCTGATGAAGCTGTAAACTTCAGCTGGTAGACTTCTCAAAATAAGGCTCAATCCTCCTGCTTAGTGATGAGTGGGGTGAAGAGCACTTCCATCTGTTGTATTGTGCAGAAATAACATCAACTTCAAAGAGGAAGCTCTTAACCTGTTTGTTTTTGCTGAAATGAAAATATCAATTCAGCAATTGATATTTTGGAAACAAGTCTCCGGTAATCATAATATTTTTTTGGATGCCAGATGGCCTGGCCTGCTCTCCTGGTCTGTGCATCAGAATAAATAAATGTTTGTATTTCTTGACGTGTCCTTTTAGGGTTGAAAATGAATATATAAAATCAAGAAAATTAGAATCTCTGAGATGAAACCTGATCCCTACTGAACTCACAGACAGTTCTGCCATTGACCTCAGCACTATTATATTTTCATCACTGCTACGTCCCAGAGTTGAAAATATTTCTGTTTTATTTTGACAATGGCATTTCCAGGCAGATAGATTGTTTCCTCATGTTATTGCTTCAAGACACAATCCTTAGGAGCTGAGAGTGCTCTCAGAACCATTTTATGACAGTAGGCAGAGGCAAGCTAGAAGTGGCAGAATCAATCTTTTTTGGACTATTATTTTGAGTGACATGTCCTACAACGCTTTACTTTTTAACCTGTAAACATACGTACTGCGTTCCTCATATTTACAGGTCAGTACCTATACAATATACAATTGATAGCCTTTAAAAAAAACAGGTGCTTTAAAGGCTTCCTGAAACAAAGGTTTCATTTCAAATGTTTCTCTTAACAATTTCTTGTAAATGAGTTATCATAACCCACTCAACTGAAAACAATGTAGTGTTTTGGAGGTGCTTACAAATGTACGCAGATTTCACCTAAATTTTAAGTTCCCCAAAGACTGGAAAAATTAAAATAAATGCGAGAGTTTCACAGGCAGTCAGCAGAGGAAGACAGAGATGTCTTTGAAAACTCCTTGCTCTCTGTTTACTACAGAATATTCTGGAAATTTCCAGACTTTAAGAATGAGAAAGTTATCTACCTAGATTAGTTAAAAAGGTACTTTCTTCAGGACTGTACCTTCAGTAAAACCAGTACATCTTTCTTCTTCTGAGAATTCATGTACTGACAGTAACCACTAACTGGGTGAGAATTTCTGGTGGTAAATTGCTGTTGGGCTTGATTACAGGCAAGCTCACCTTTCTGCAGTTATTTCATTGGACTAAATGGATACAGCTTTCCATCACCTTGTACAGTACACAAAGACTCTGCAGAAGTATTACTAGATCAGAATGGTCTTACCAATTATTCCTATTTGGCATGTTTGGACTCACATGTGCCAAACCACAGAGACCTCCACCAGATCCATGTTCCTAGTACAACATTAATCATTATCCAGGGCATGCATTTGAAAAGCATGTGCCTCTAACACTGCACTCCTTCCAAAGAACAAGCATTTTAATGCTGGTTCCAAAGGGACTGGAAACTGGACTGATGAATTATACAATGAACTGCTGTCATTTTTGCGTGTTCTTTCAGTTAATAAGACAGTATTAGACAAGGACTGTGCACATTTTCTTGTTGTGCTACACTGTTACCATCTGGGTTGTCATGCTGATGTAGCATTGAAGATGAGCTGAAGAGTGACTGTTGTATATTTATAAAGAATTCTGTGGCTAACTTTGCTCTAAATTGGGCATGTAATGAATGCATTACTGCAAAGCAGGGAAATAACACCTATTATAGGCTAGAAATAAATCATCACAATGGAAAATCATTTTCTAAGCTGCAGTATTTTCTCTGTTATTGCTTTGCTTTAAACTTTAGTGAAAAGCAATTACTTTATTCTTTCTCTTTATTTATATTGCTGGTGATTCTTATGCTAATTTTTCCCTCTATTTTTGATTTGATTTTGAACAGGCTTTTAGAACTTAAGATTAAATTGAATTGGTGATTCTGCCCTACCATCTTCACCTCCTACCTTTCTTATCCTTGACCCTCACTTTGGGTTATGAAGAATTCTGAAGAAAACAGATCGAGCAAATTCAAAGCTATCACTATTAAAATTGTTTCTTGTTCTAAATAAATGAGACAAATCAACATCCTCTAATCATCAAAACAATAAAAGTTTGGGTGCTTTTTATGTTAAGCTTATTATTAATTTAATAGTGTAAAGAAACGAAAGTTCCCTGCATTTGAAGTGTTACCTATTTGAATTTTTCCCCTTGAAGAATCACACATCTCTTGTAATTAAGTGAAATGTATTCACTTGTGGTACCTTTGTTGTTCTATGCCAGTGAATTAGGTCTGTATAAAACATGTAAATGTTTTTCTTACAGTGAATTTAGTAAACAGAATGTGCTACTTTTCAGAGGCACCAATAATCGCTTCAAGTACACAAAAAATAAAAATCTGAAAATGAAACAACTTACCATTGTATTCACAAACCTAGAGGTAATTTTTTGATCATCCTCTTTTTCTTGGGCTACAATATTTTAGAAAAAAGATATTGATTTATTATCAAAAGTCACTGTCAAGACAAAGAACTAAAAAAGATTTAATTTGTTGAACAATTATGGTAGAAATTAAGGAGAGAGCTCTCCAACGTCCCCTGTGATGTCAAAAGGGAGAGAAACTCTACATGCAGATCTAGAAAATTATCTGTGATATTGTGATCTTTGTATTAGTTGTAGTCAGGTGAGATTAAACTTCAGCTTGCTTTAAACCAAATGAATTCATCAGTAGCATTCCTGGAAGAAATCCACATAGTGTGTCTACAATGACTGCAAGGGTGCTTTCAATTTCCTTACCTCAGGAAGACCAAATGATGCAGAACCAGAAATGGAAATGATCCTTTCCCTAGCGCTGGATCAAACATAAAGGCAATATTTTCTAAAAACCATAAAATGTTACAAGCAAGTAATGAAATACCTTCCTGTAGGCTTGGGGGCAATCTTTGATGTAAGCAGACCTGTAAATGTACAAAAAAAAAAAAAATCCTTGAAAAAGGCTCCTTGTTTTTCTACCCTTTCCTGAACTCTGGCCTGGGACACCACGTTCAGTTTATGGAAGTGATGTCAGCGAACACTGAGCTTTCACTCCATTTATTTTGGAAGATTTAGAACAAAAGACATATTCCTTGCATAGGCCTCAGGCAATTGTGTGTACATTATTTTAGAGCAGACATTGCAGGATAGCTGGAAAATTGCAGTAGAAATGATTGTCTCAGTCACAAAGGTGGCAGTGCCATATCTTTTCATTCTTTCCAAAGAAGTCCAGGCAAATAAAAAATACAAAAAAATCTTATAAAATTACTTATCTACCAAAGTCCTAGGGACATAGGTAAGACTTTGATTTTTAATGTCTTTGAAAGCTCCAAAAATACAGCAATACCCATCCAACAGCCATGGTGAAAAAGTGAAATATGTACTTAACATTTCAAGAGCTTCTGCCAATTAAAAATCAGACAGTATTTTTTCATTTATATTAACAGAAATTTCTTTAAAACCTACTAGTTTTAAGATCAAATAAAAGACTTTGTGACTGCCAATGACCCAAGAGATGAATGATTTAAACTAACTTTCCATTCTTACCAGTGATTTAATGAAAAGGGAAGTTAACATCTAACAATCCTAGCAAAATTTCTGCAGCACTAATTGTTTGATTGCGTTCTGATGAAAGGCTATATTTATTGCATAATCCAGATCATTAAACATATCATTTCCTATAAACCTATTTTTTAAAATGTATTTATATATGTCTGAGTAACATGGGAAACTTGTTCAAAGGCTGAAATAACAAAAATAAAGCAAAAATACTTTTTAATACCCCAAACTTAGCTTTGTTCTTGTGATTTGGATGAATGAGCATAGTTAATGTTGAATGTTTTGAATGCTGCACCACTACTTTCAGGTTCTTTGTTCAAGAATTTGAATAGAAATAGTACAGCAATTCTTGTTGGCAGCTCACCACAGGACGAATGTGTGCACTGAACACTTGTAGAAATAATCAGAATCCTGATGAATGTTTGTCACTGTGCTGTTCAGAGGTTTTTATGGAGTTTTACCTACCTCTTCATAGCTGAGATCACACTGGGGACATGCCTGGTATATTCCAGTTACTGCATCTGTGGAAAATAATGGTATGAGGATTTGTTTCGGAGGGGTTTTCTTGGGTTGTTTGTTAGGGGTTTGCTTGTATGTTTGTATCTTTTGTTGTCATTTCTTAGACCAATGGAGACACCCAACATACAGATTGAGATGAGATGAAACCATGGAAAAGTTTTTGATTAGCTTTATTTTTCCTTGTTTTGAGTAAAATTGGAAGCACCAAAACTGCAGCTAACTTTCTGAGATGAAATATCATCATCACATATGGTTTAGGAAATCCTTGTGACAAACCCAGAGACTTCAATTGGAGTTGTTGCAAGCAGCTGAATAAATAGAATCCTGTAAGTGAAGGGACTTATTTTGAATGTAACATTTTAGTTCCATTCAGAATCTAAAGGGCCATTATTAACATTTCATTCTGAAGAAGCAATTATGTCACCACAGATGAGTGAACAGATAGAGGAACAAGGTCCTTTGTAATTTGATTGCGCATGATGTGAAACATTTTGTTCAGCAATGCATTCTACCAGGCATTTATAGAAATTCCTACTTGTTTTTAGAGCCTGACTAGGAGTGCAGTCTTTCTTACTTTCTAAATTTTGGAGGAACTTTACCTGTGCAAAATGAGAAGTACTCCAGTACCATTTCCAGGGGTGTGGATTTACACTTAGATTCATAATTTGCATTTTATTAAGATAAACAGGATGAGAGGGGTGTACTTGTGTACTAGTGATATTGGCAGAACAGAATCCTCTCTTTCCCTCTCCCTATTCCGTAAGTCAAGAAGTCCCCCACAGTTACGAGTGAGAGGTGAACAAATTTTGCTTTCCTGCAATAGTGTGTGACAGCAGACATTCATTGTGTGCTGTACATCCCTGTAGCTATTAAAATAAACCAAGTTCTTTCCTAAAACAGTTTTCTGAAAAGACTCATTAAGTTTTATTCTGTTTTTTGAGCAAGTTTCCAGAAGGACTAGGAGAATATTTAGAATCATAGGAAAATAGTTGTTGACTATTGGCCAGTAAAATAGATTTTAAAAAGGGAAATAATGCATAGTTCATGCTTTTTTAAATAGATGAGATATAATCTTTGATATTTGAGCATGGTATGTGAAATAACTAATTCCCAGCTGGTCTGGGCTAACAAGTGTCATAGTTTTAGAAAAGAGCAGAATTATTTAAATCTGTGATTCTGACTTATTGTTTCTTAAACCGATTAAACCCTGAGAATTAAACAGGGGTGCTTAGTGTATTGTCAAATGTATCAACTCCACACAGACCTACTGAAACCCTATGCCTAAAGTTACACTAAAGCAGGCATTGTAGCAGGGAAGGAGTTAATGTGCAAGATATGAAGAGCCCTAAAGTTCCTCTCTGTCAACAACATATAGGCTGTCCTTTTGAAACCTTTCAGTTGTAAATAGCAGTTCTGACAGGAAGGGTAACGAAGCCCAGGCATCTTGCACTGTCTCTTCTGTGGACTTGAAGTCTTTGAAGGCTAGAGGCTGTACAGAGAACTGGGAGAGATTACAGAAGAATTTTTCAAAGGCATGAAGAGTTCTGAGGGACCTAGCTCCTATTCAAAATCAATGAGTGCTGGACACCTAATTAGCAAGGGTACTTTGAAAATCTCCCACGCCTTCTCTTTTATGCAAGTTCCTTGCTATAGAAACTGTACTGAAATAGAAATCTAATTGGGAAACACTGTGACCAGGAAACAGAGGTGAGGAAGTGGATTATGTGCATATATCAGTACCAAAACTTTTTCTCAGGCACTTTTATTGCACTTGCTGGTTGAAATCAAAATCAATGTCTTCATCAATGAAGACATCAAAAATCTTCTATCATTTTTCTCCTTCAATTTCAAGATTTAGACTCTGAAGATGTCTTTGGTGTGTTATTTTTCAGCAATATTATTTTGCTTTCTGTTATGTTGATAGTAGTGTTGCTTTCATAAAATAATGTAAAGGCTCCTATCTGTGTTTAGAGGGCAGGACATATTTAGCTTGTCTGTGCTGTGCCTGACAAAAGCATTCTCTGATGGGCAGAAGTTGTCTCTGATTTCATGTTACAAGGTGCCAGCAAGTGGATGATCATTGCCTTCCCACCACCCTCCCTACTCCTCTCAGGTTTGAACCAAGGTCAAGGGAAGACTGGCAAGCCACAGAATTGTACCACCACTACCTTTTAAAATGTAAACTCAAGTGACAGCTAAAACCTGTATGAGTTGGGAGCTGGAAGCTGGGAATAGGAGGAGAAGCCAAAGATGGTTTGGTGAGACCTGTTGTGTGTGTGTCTGCATTACAGTATTACCTACATTGATTAACCAATCCTCTTCAGAGTTTTAGATATTGCTGGCCTTGGAACAGTCATTTTTTCATTTTCATTATTATTTTCCTTACCATTCTCCTGGGCTACTTCATACATGGCATTCCAGGAGATTATTACAAAGCAACATATATTGTGTGCCACCAAAGTAAGTTTGGACCACTACAATAATAATTTGACTCTAATTTATCAAAGTTTTTCTCATTTTCAGGTCAGGTACTCCCTTACTGAGGCTGAAGTGACCTATATGCTTGGTGAGAGTAGATCTTTGTACAACCACTTACAATTGCTGAAAATATTTTATTTATATTATTTTTTGCTCTCCTGATAAATGAGGATCAGCAGGGTCACCTGAGCAGTGAGGAAGCTTACCAAAACACTATATCCTTTTTTTCTTATGCTTTTGAGAAAGGACTCCATTTTCTCCCTCGGGGAGTTGAAATTAAATGGAAGTGAAAATAGATCAGGCACATGGACTACAGAAAGGTTATTAATTAAGAGTCTAGTAATGCACAAATGGAATATTTCAGAAAAGAACCAGGAATGGTCACTCTCATGCAAATTATTAGAGAATTAAGCTTGTTTTAATGAGAAGGACAAAGGCCACAAAGACATGTATAGCAGAAGTTGTTACTAGCAGCTGTTGACAGGTGTGCTGGTAGCTGAGAGCAGAGATTGGCAATTCGTATTTCTTTTGCCAGAACTCATTTTGATCTATCATATAAGAGAAACTTTACTTCTTTCCCTTAAATATAATTCTGCCTTTTGTCATTCTGCCAGCTGATTCAAAGCCTCTGGCTTAGTGCCTCGATACGACACATTTTCCACTTGTCAAAAAAACCCTCTTATATAGATCCTTTTTGGCAAATACCTATTACCATCAAGCAAGAAAATCAAGGTTTCACTTGACATATGCATCTGATTTTAATCAAAGTATTAAGACTCTGATATTGATAAATTGGCCAGGAATTGCTCAAACAGTGACTACTGCTACACTGCCTGTGTAATAATTAGCTTAATGACACGAATTACTGTGATGCAGCGTGCCAATTTTCCCTTCGTCTTTGCGAAAAGAAAACAAAGTAGATAATACCTAAACCTCTGTGAGATAACTTTAAAACTTTGGAAATGCTTTAAAATACTTTTTGTTTACATTCCATACAAGTCCTTCTCTCATCCTTCAAATCTTGTACAACACTTAATTAGGATGCCATTCATAAGGGGAGTAATCCTGAAACTTTCTCCTTTCATCCAGCTAAGAGTTTTTCTTGCTTTAAGTCAGGGTTTTCTCACAGGACCATTTAAAAAGATAAAAATATTAGGGCGGTAATCCAGCATGGATTCATTAACTTCTTTCACTTAGAATGTATTTTCACACCATGAGTCACAGTACTGATGATAATCTCACATCTTGCAATGCAAGTAACTAATTGTACACTGTGAAACAGGTTAAGTGTGTCAAAGTTGTCTGATCTTTTAGATTTTATATTTGTTTTAAGAATAATTGAAATTAAGAGAGTACTGGCTTGCCAAGAAAGAGTTTGCATTTTTAACAGAAGGATTCAACATGTGAAATGTGGGGAGAAATGCTTGCAGATCCCAGCATTTCCAACACAAGCATAATTCTGATACATCTAAGTCTCACACTCTGGAAGGTCCCTACTATTGAGAGTGATTATGTCACCATCATCACAAAGCCTTCAGGGCAGGCTTCAACAACTCGTTTGTCTCACACAGGGCAGCAGAGTTTTGATCAGTGAATTCAGTTAGGAATTATTTGTCATGGTGATATGCAGCTAGATTTCATTTACCATCATTTTATTACAGCCTCCTGCAGCTAGATTCCTTTTATTATAGTTTTGTATGCTGATATATTTTGCCTTGTAAGCTGGAGGGTAGCTGAGTGTATTCCCCACAATCCATTAATACAGTGAAACTTCTGTTTCTCCCACTCCACATCAGCGAGGGAAAAGAAGTCTGGTATGTGCACTGTCTGCAATACAATAGATTTTTAATGGGTGTAATTTAAGAATACTTCTTGCAAGGAGGAAGAAAAGGGAAAAAAATCAAACTGCTTTGTAAAAGTTCTACTTATTACAAAAATTCTGTTCAAGGACTGAACCATCAAAACAGCAAACACATGAAAAGTATATCCAAAAGGACAGGGGAACAGATCTGGATCCATTTTTGCTTACACCAAATGTTTACTTAGCCAAGGCACTTAAGCAGCTGCCATAAGAGATAAACATGTATCAGACTAACACAGGCCAAGTCCTCTGTTTCACAGAGTGCTTGCCATGAGATGTTTAGCTTTAGAGAGAGGGAAGAGGTAGTATCTGTCACTTCTTTATACAGAGATGGTTTGAGGATCTGCACCATGCTACTATAAAGCCCAATTTTTCAAAAGATGTCAGATGGCAAATCTGAATCTCCTAATATTAGTGACCAATTCTGAACTGTAAAATGCTCAGATCATCAAGAACTAATCTTCAAGGATTATGAAGGAACATAATCCTTCAGTTATGGCAAACAAAGAGAATTAAAATTATTTACTTTTCTATAGTTGCAATTGGATTTTGGTGTTCCAAGAAAAACAAAATGCTGTTCTCTGGTATGACATGCACAGAGACAACAATTTGTGACTTGAATGCTCATAAATAGTTTGTCTTGTC
Organism: Cyanistes caeruleus; assembly: GCF_971803275.1. Taxonomy (NCBI): domain Eukaryota; kingdom Metazoa; phylum Chordata; class Aves; order Passeriformes; family Paridae; genus Cyanistes; species Cyanistes caeruleus. The sequence continues at coordinate 79,785,710 of NC_141705.1, forward strand.
ATCCTTCCAGTTTCCACTCTCCCTCCACTCTTACTGAAAACAGTACTTACAGGAGCTAAACCAGGAATCTTTCCAGGAGCCTTTTCAATCCATTCATTTACCTTTGTGATGTGAGGCTGTAGTCTAGGTCCAGCATGGCAGGTCAGTGCGATACTTAAGGAAATAGAAGAGAAATACACTGAGAAGAATGAGTCTCTGCAGATGGCAATCCTTATAGGGAAGATAATGTTTCATCTGTGAAATAATGAGCAAATTAACACCTGTAGAACATGTGGAAATATGTAGGAGTAATTTCAACAAAAAAAGGGAATGGTAGAGCAAACACACTGTCTCCAAGGTGAAGGCTTTAGCTGAGATAAACCATTTGTAGTGTACTCTGCACTCCTTTCAAAGAAAGAAAGATAAACTCAGGCTCTTTTCAGATCTTGATACCAAAAGTACTGAAATTAATCTGTCGCTGACTTTAACCAGTTTGGAACGAGACCCTTAAGGAGAAAAAAAAATGTATCCATGAGCATATTCCCTACCTTCAAGCAGTTTGAACATTTGCCTTGACAGAGAGTGTACCCCATCCAATTACCCATGCAACATTGTCGGTAAATAATTACCGGTTTACGCTGTCCCTGCTCTGACCTCCAATAATTACACTGTCAACAAGCAGACCTCATCTGTCACTTGCCAACCTTATCTGCAGATTGGGGAATAAGAGTTTTGTTTACCTCTCCTTGAGTTACTGGAGAACTACAGAGCACATCTGCAGTGTGATTTAAAATAAAACTGGTGGTTCCCAAACTCCAACTTTTTAGGTTGTGTGAAGAAAAAAGTCGAGCATTTGAACAGGATGTATCTTTGGCACCCTTAATATTTCTCCTTCAAGTATTTCTGTCATTATCAGTCATTAACACAGACCTACTTGAATACAGAGCTATTTAAATACTTCGAAATGTTAGTTGCTCTAAGTCTTTTCTCTGTTAGCTTTTGGCAATGTAGGAAAGGACAGGAGAACAAAAGTCTGGAGAACTTTGATCCCTTCAAACACTACAGGCTTTAAACACCACATGAACCTGACGATACACTCACCTCAGCCAAGACTGTCTCCTCTGACTGTTTACTTGCCAGAATAATGTATTCTGCATTACATTTTATATTTCACACTGTCATAACAGAGAGTAATTTTTTATTTGTGCTTGGCCTGTAAAAGTATATAGAGATCATATTGCTTGATATTGTTTTCTCCTCATATTTCACTGAAATCTCAGCTGCCAGCTTCCTAGCACTGGGTACATTACTTATGAAGTGCAGTGTACCTTCTAACAATCTCTTATTTCAAAGCTTACATTTCCAGTCATAACTCAAATCTGCATTTTTCCCTATGGTTGTCTCCCTCTGCAGATTATGGAAGTCGAGTTCCGTTAGAGGATTAAAGCATTAACAGAATTTATTTACATCTGCATCAATACAATTTTTGGGCAGCTTTACTGAGAATAAAGTTCCTTTTAATTGAAAGGAATGCTCAGAGAATGAACTTTGAAGGGCTGTAGAGTTATTTGGCGCTGTTATCCCTAATCTGTGTGATGCAGGAAGGTTTCCACTTTCATATTTCTACAAGTAAAATTACTTATAAGAACTTACTTGCCATTTTGGGATTTTAGGACCTAAGTTCATCCTGATCAGCGTTTGCCAGTAACAAGAGCCCATCTGAGAAAATATCAAGGTCAATCACAACACACAAAAGAGGGGCAGCTTCCCACAGACAGGAAGTTAAAATCACAGTTTTCTTGAGAATGCCAGAAATCATGGTTCTCCTAGAAAATATTACTGGCTCATTTCCCTTGATTTTACTTTTCCTTACAACAAATTCCCAGGTAAATAACTCATTGACATGTCTGATTTGTTACACCAAGTCTGCCAATGCTGCTCACATGACACATAAATCTGTAAGAGGAATTCACTTGGTAACTTCAAGAATAAAGGGAAAACTTGCAGTTTAACTATCTCAGCAATACTCCATGATCTTTTGTGTCTTTGCAGTCTTCAGTGAGCCTCAGAGGAATATTGAAACAAGGCTGGGTATTTCTGGGAATCCATAGCAGCTTCTTATTTCTGCTAAGGGTCTAATCACATGTATAGAAAATGAAAGTGAAAAAAAAAAACCATCCCTACAGAAGTAAATAATAATTACTTTATTAGTTTGGTACGGCTCCATCTCCTTGATTTGGTTTTCCTAATGTTTAATACTACAACAGTGAATTTCATTTTTTCCCCTAGTGGGTTTGCAAGTTTAGCTGGCATTAGAGAAATTTTTACATTTCCAGAAATTGCTATCAGGGCTCAAAAAAAACCCACAGACAGTATTTTCTCTCCATCACAACCTGTATCTGTCTTCCTGCCCAGGATGCTATCCAGAACAAAGGAGTGTGGTCAGAAAGGGAAAGAAGTACAGTAACTCCGTACTAAAGGAAAATTACAATGCAAAATGAGGAAAAGGCAACAGATGGAGACAACTGCTGTTACAGACCCATTATACTGCCTCCCTACTCTAAAGGAATATTTATTACCCACCTGCTGGCTAAAAAGGTGAACATTTCCTTCAGAACCTAAAATGAAGAAGAAAAAAGGGAAAAATAAATTTTAAAAAGCTTTTTCCCAGTGCTCAGAAACCAAAAGGAAGCAGAGATTGAAGTTTGGTTTTTCTCATTCCTTCCTTTAATTTCTACCTTTTCAATGACAAGCCAAAATGGAACTAGGCTTTGTCCATTAGAGTTACCACAAACCTATCATTTTAAAAGAAATAATGCATTTTGCTCATTATAGAGTCAAAGGAATGAATGAATGGATAAATTTTTCTCAAAGCAACACCAACAAACATACTGTTGACTTAAACCTTGTTTTCAGTATGAAATTCAGCCTGAAGAAATCTGGTTTATAAAAACAAACTACTAATGAAACATGAGCCCATTATTTAAGCTTTACTCCGGGAGTCTGAAGCCTGACTGAATTTGTACCTCCTTCGACATCAGTCCAGCCTCTGGTTTTGTACTTCTAAGGCTGGTGAGGAAAAGCCAAGGCATGGAAAAAAACTTCTACTCAGTTTAATTGCTGATTTCATAAACTGCAACTGCTTACTATGCATGCATATTAATATTCTTCCACGTTTCATTGATTGTTCCATGAAGGATAAAGTGCCACTGGAATTAGGAAAATGGTTTCTCTGCTCAAAACCTGGAAATATCCAAGGAAAGGTCTCATCAAAGTTCTTGGAACACTTTGCTTCACCTAAGTAAACTGTGTTTCGGAGGAAATTCTACTCAGAGTGAGTGAATGCTCTCATACTGATAGTGAGTTACAGAATATCAGAGCTTCTCAGTGGAACCAGAAGGAAAATCAAGAACTTCAGAGACCTGTACCAGTCCTTGAAAGTTCTTTTTCTACTGAGAATACCATCTGAAGACCAAAAAAACTGTCCAGAAAGAAATGAAGACCAGAAACCATCTGCAGATAATATTCTGATTTTCAAGCTGCTGTGAGACTTGTGCATGACTACATTTCAGGAATCTCTTTTGAAAGTCACTTTTTGGCTACAACATCTTGTAGTGCCCTCAGTCCCACATAATATTAATTATTTAAATAGCATTTCAACAAACTGCTTTACCTGCCACTAAAACACAGGTCCATGCAAAATGAGCTTCTCAACTGCTCATCCTGGCCTTTCAGATGTAAAACATGAGACAAACGGAGAATATAAAAACAATCCCAGCATAACATGAAAGAACAGATTTCTTAAAACATTTTTGTACTGATAAAATGCATGCCTTTCTGTAAAGTGACACAACAACATCCACAGAAAAAAAATTAAACAGTTGCTCATGTTAATTAAATGAGAGTGACATAAAACCAAACAGGTTTGGTTTTTTCCAACTCACCCATAGGTCTTTCATAGCATCTAAGAAATTATTCAGGGAAATAGAAGATATTTTAAATGTCTGTTATTACAGTTGAAAAAGCAATAATCTTTACTAGATCATTTTCAAGACAGCAATAGAGCTGCATTAGGGATATATCAAAATACAATATTGGTATAGTGTCAGTGATTTTAATTTTATAACGAGCATTTTTTGCATTTGCATCATTAGCATCATTTGCAACTGTTAACGCTGCTTGTTCACTAATGAACACAAAATTGGCTATTTGCTTCCAGCTAACTACCCAGATAATGTGATGAACATGGATCATCATTGGATGTGAAAGTTATTTAAAAATATTTTGATAATTTCTGCTCATCCACAAAAAACAGATTAACAACTTGAGAATATATTTCATTTTATCAGGTTCAGAAATAATGGATATACCTATATCCTTATCAAATCATTCTCTGTAAATGATGGAATTAAAAGGATTTGAAAATTTTTCCAAACCATAAGTAGCTTCTTCTGTAATTTTGAGAATATCTTGATATGCAGTTGAGTGGTGATTTTTGGAATTATATCAGAGTAAGCAAGATAAAATTAGAACAGAATAAGTAAGATAAGATTAGAAAGATATTTTTAGGCTGAATATGACTTAGACTTTTTATCTATTATTGAAAAAAAATGAAAATAATAATGTATGTGCTTAGGTTCATGACACAACACATTAACTGGACAATAAACCTCAGTAAGGAATCAAAGAAAAGTTATCAATATGAACATTTAGATCTAAAAATTTAACAAATTGGAAAGCAGAAATACAGATTCCATTAAGTGGCAAATACTGTTTTGTTACTAACCGATTTCATATCCTGATTTCAGGAAATGGAATTATTCCATTCCAAACCTGGCCTCTTGTGCTGGAATAAACACTGATTTATCAGAAAACCTTAACTTTTAATGAGCACTGAACACTGACAAGAGATTTTTTATTTTTTTTTATGAGTAACACTGAAAATAAACTCAGGTGAGTGTGTGCATACTTACATAAGGAAATATTTAGATGTCCTTTTCTTAAAGCCAAATTGTTGCGATTGATCAGCATTGTGAATTAATTTATTGATTCCTATCTCAGATGCAACATCTTTAGAAATATTTACGGGAGATGAATAAATTTTGAAATCAAACATAGTTTTCCATGACCTTCATTAAGGTGAGAATTAATTTCAGTAATTCATTAAATAATAGATTCACTGATAATTTTAAAACAGCTTGAGAATATGTCTGCCTGAAAGTTGCCATGCTGGTATAATATATAACTTTTTTAACATTAATCTATGCGTTGTTGTCTTTTGAGTTTTAGAGAAAAAGGTGAATTCATTAATATATGTCAGACAACTGGTCCTCCTCATAACCCATTGTGCTCTTGGCAAAGGCTGATATCAGCGGAACAGAACTGTAACATGCAGAGAATTAGACACAGCAGGAACCAGCACAAACCATGGCTCAGTCACTCTCCAGCAACAGTTCCAGTACACTTTTTATAGTTTAGGTACCCCACAATATAATTTCTTGTCTGTCAAGTCCTTATTGAAGAGAATAGGAAGGAAGAATAGGCTGCTCGCTTACCCAAGTGATGGATTATCCAGTGCTGTCTACAATACCCGCTACACCTTTCCTTCTATCTATCTTGAAGGGCTATAAATGTCCCTGTTAAATCTTGTGATCCACTGTTAGGGCCTGGAGAGGGCATAAAGAAGGAAGGATGATGATTTCCTTGATGGAAGCTCATCATCTACTTCCAAGCAAACTGTGATGTTATAGTGAAGAAATTTCTTCTTGCTTCCATGACCTCATAGGCAATTAGCTTTTACTCTTTAAAATTACAGCATGCTCCTTATTTCAGTTTACATAACTTCAAGTGTTAATTACCGGTTATAAAATTGCCCTTTTGAAAATTGCACATATCTATTTCACACTATAAACTTCTGCAACTCTGATTTAAACAGATGGATGCTGAGTTACTGAACGTTCTATTTACTTTTAGATGTTGTAGCTTTATTTCTGAAAATTTCAGTCTTGTGTTTTAAGGACCAAATATTTGTATCTGTGACTGTATCAGCATCAATGGCATAAGAGCAGCAGGTTAGCATTTAGCTAGCAGAGAGATATTTTCTCAAGTCCTGCCATAGCAAAGTCTGGAAAACACAAATACACTGCTGCTCTGAATTGTCTCTGATAGCGTTCTGGAACTCCAGAACATTATCTGAGCACCATCAGAGTGCTGCGAAGCTCTTTTAAGCCCTGTCTGCACACAAATATTTTCAACTGGCTGCTACCATAGAAGGCAGAACACTGGGTTCCACCATGTGATCTAAGTTGTTAGGGCTATTTGCATGTCATTGTGCATGGATTTTCAAATGGACAGGGGTGGCAGGAACTTCCTCTCTGAAAGTCAGCAAATAAAGACTAATTTACAGCAGACAGGAGCTGGTTCTTAACATACTTAGCTGCTTCTTCACCTGGTTTATTCATCAAAGACTCAATAATCTTATCTGCTGAAAATGAAAATGCACATCCAAGCATAACAGAACAACTTGAACATTGTTATTACAGCTGAGATGCCAGATTCAGCAAGATCCACATTCAGAGTAAGATGTTTGTTAATGAAATACCTGGGCATATGGCTAATTTATGCTTCTCAAGTAACTCCTGTAGCCCAGCTACTGTGACTGTCATAAAATATATAGTTGTGAAATTTTCCTGGCTAGATTAAAATCATGAGCTCATAGCACATCAAAGACAGCTTTATACTTCCTCTGTGGATCTGCACAGCAAAGATAGAAAATGTAACTTCAGTAACTCTTATTTCATTACATAAAGGATAAAGAAAAACAAGTGGAACTGTTATAAGGGTATCAATCCCACTTGACTTAGAGAACTGTGATGATAAGTCAGATTCAGTGCTAAGCACACCAGAACTTGGTAGGAATCAGTTTGGCTCACTGGCCTCCCAATGGGCAGATTAATCTGTGTGAACTCTCCTGTTGAATAGACACTGCCCAACCCTCTTTAAAATATTATTTTCCATAGCACAAGATACCCAAGCAATTTTTATAATTAAAAGTATTTTAATAATCTGTTCCTAAACTAGAAGGACCTATAGTCATAATGTCAACTTTAATCTTATTTTTGTAGCAGACATCTTCTTAAAAAAGTTTCTACCTACACTTACACAACAATAACTTTCTTTCTCTTAAAGAGGTAGAGAAATGATATTGATCACAAAAATGACTAAATGAGTTTTTGTTACAGGTCTTGAGTTTATATCTGAAATCTAACTCAGCAGACAGATACATGCCAGTAATGACCATGAGCAATCAATCTACAGAACATTGCAGAAGATGAATACTTGCAGTGAGTGAAGAAAGCCAAGTAAACCTTAACTCAGGCACACAGGGTCATTGGTGAAATGGGACTATCTCACTGTAGCAGCCTTCAGAATATTTACTCTGGGTGCTCCCCCAGTCTAGCTGTGTTTGTGCCATTATTTCTACCTTGGCATTCTCTTGCAAGGGTGCCTTTCAGCTGCTCTCCACAGCTGATGAGAGTTACTAAAGTGTGTCTATGATCTGTCCTGGAGGTAATGGCTCATCAGACACAGGCAGCCCAGGAGAAAAACACAGCCAGATGAGGTGGCCTCTGTAGGCTTGGGCAGAGCTGGAACGTGGCTATGAGCACATGACTCTAACAGGCTGCTGGCTATTTTCAGGTGCCACTCTGTAACACCTTTGCCCTTTCTCTCACTGGAGAAAAAGGGTTCACTGCAGAGGGTGAAAATAAATGAAAATTTGCATGTTCTGATACAAAAGTCTTCAAATTCTCTCAGCAGTGCTTGTATATTTTATGTTATGATGACAGAAAATTTGTATCTTAGAGTTCAGAAGGCATGGGAGCCTGAGGCAGAGGCAATTCATTCCATCAGTGGCACTAATAAAATCTGTGGACATCAGGAAGAGTTGTAAAAGACCTTGCTGAAACTCTGAGGGGCATTAACACTTGTTAAAGGTAGAAATTTGAACTCTGTGACAATGGGACAGTAAAATACATTCTATCCAGTCAATCCATCTGTATGCTGGTGTCTGCCAAAGCACAGCTTCCTTCTTCCAAAAAAAGAAGAAAGGAAAAAGTTCCTAGATTTTCAAGGCTGTGGCTTCAAATGGAAGAGTGTGTTTTAGAATGTGGTCATTTTGGGATAAACTGCCCAGAATTATAGATTTTGGGAACAACCTGCCTGCCCAGTGACATTGATATTCCTGTCAGCTTCTCTGCCAACAGCAGCAGTACCTCTGACAAGAATGCCAATGAAGCAGCAGGGCCTCCTTCATTATGTGTTTTGGTGGTGTGGAAACAGAACTCTACCTGCTCTCAGTCAATAGGAACATCTGAAATGGCAACTTTAAGCAGATCAAGACCAAAATAGAAATAAGCAAAAATCTAAATTTGCTGTCAAACAGCAATCCTGCTCCTTCCACTGGCTTTATTTTTCACATCAACGAGATCTGTGGAAACAGCAAGAGCAAATTTTCATATTATCCTGTCATAGGGCTGGGTAGAGTCGCAAGTTTCCGAGTCATGTTCTTGTCCCTGTGCTGAACAGAACAGAGTTTATTCATCTCAACAGGAAGTCACATTGAGAATCAAAATAAAATAATGTAGTAAGCTGTAACTACTGAAATTTGAGGTCTCTGCATAGATGTTTCTGTAACATGTCATATTTACAGGGTAAACAAACAGTTTGCTTTTTTTGAATCATATTTTGCTTGGCTTTTGTTCTTAATTAGTATAAGTGATTGATAAAGATAACATTCACAAAGCCTGTAAGGCAAAGATTTCAGGAGACACTCCTGTAATTATTACACACTCAGATATTACAGAGTACATCCCACACACCCCTGCACAGTAAATTGGGAAATTTAATCTGCCACTTCTCTGGAGCAGTGGAGCACTGCTCTCTGAATGAGTATTGGAATGAGGAGAATATTACCACTAAGTATCACCATGCAAACACCTATTTCACTTCTGAGCCTTTGCAACTTACCCAAACTACATAGATTTTCCACCAGATCACCCTGAGGTATATGGCTGACCTCAGAAATGTCTCCTCAAAGAATTTAAAATTCTGCTTCCAGAATGCTGTAATGTTGAATAGCTTCAATTTAAATAACGTTACCATAGCATTTTCATCCTGTCTTTCCAGGTAATGGAATGGATGAAGATTCATAGAGCACTGACACTTCTCCCAGGGTATGGAGACAAGGTTTTGCCGTTGGGTCAGCACAAAATCCGCACAAAGATCTGGAGCAGAGGGAAAAACTCCTCGGTCACAGCCCACCTAATCCTGCCAGGACGTGTACCCTCATTTCCACCAGGGCTTCAGCTGCAGCTTCAGGAAACATTAAATAAATTAGTTTCAAAAACATACCATTAAAGGTTAAAAGAATCTAAAATGTAGGATTTACAAGCGTGTTATTTATGTTGTGGTACTTTTACTTATTGCAACAATAATACTGCTCCCAGAGACAGATGGGAGCATCCCAAATGCAGATGGATGGCCTTTAAAAGGAATCCTGATGTCCTATTTGCAGCAGGTAGAATTTAATTGTAAAATGGTGCATTTTTTCATGTTTCCTCAAGCCTAAAAAGCCAATCAAAGAAAAAATTAAATTAAAATAATTAATAATACATTAATTAAATAAAAATAGTTAATACAATAAAGATGATAATAAATTAATAATTAAAGAAATATTTACAGATGGATAAACACTATAACCACCGGCTTTTGTAAGTTGCACAGATATGAATCTCTGAAATTTGTTAAGAGGCTGAAACTGATGCAAGCACTTCAAGTTGGTATGATCAGGAAAAAATGTTATTAATTTAATAAATTATAATTTAATAAAAAAATTGTTCTTTTATAGAATTATCATGCCACATAAGAATAAACATAAAAGTTATATGGCTATCATTATATAGGAGTCTCTTCTCCTACTGAGCTAACTTAAAAGCCACATAGATGTTGGGGACATTGTTTAGTGGTGGGCTTGGCAGTGCAGGGTCAACACACTTGATAATCTTAAACTGATAATCTTAAAGCTCTTTTCAAATGTAAATTATTCTATGGTCTGGTACGTGGCTGAAATATTAACTTACTCATCACTGGAAATACCCTCTAAAGAGTGTTACTGATCTAATAGATCACCCTTCCCTTTCCTATGAAACTCTTTATTCAAGTGTTCATTGTGTTCTTGTACCACAGTTATGTCACTGTGGATATATAACCTATATGCAATGTATGTTTATACACCATATTTCAGAGATCAGTTGAGGATTTGGCATGAAATAGACATACATAAACGCTATAATTTCAAATAGAGAAGTTATTCATTAACTACTTGAAGGGAAAAAAAGAAAATATACTGTTGGAACAAATTTATCATATGTACATTTTAGGTAGGTTTTACACCTGTTTTTGGGTCCTTTGTCTTTATTCCAAGGAAAAGAAATCCAATATACAATTTCAGTTTTATTACCTTTGTACTATTCCCATCAAATAAATCTAGTTGTGTGAAGGTCTTTCTCTGTTTTTTATAAGATCGTTCTTGAAATGAAACTTTCTTTTCATTTCAGTGTAACATATCCTGTTTTAATAAAGAAGTTTGCTTCCTATTGAGAGCATTTTGACAAAATAATATGGTTCCTTTTGTTTGCCATTTAATTTACCAGTGGATCAATAGAGTTAGACGTAACTACTTCTCGTATTAAAACTCACAAATTCCAGGGGAACTGGAGGTTAAATTGTAAACAAAATATTTCATTGGCATTGATCTGAAAAGCAGACTGACAGTATTACTAAAAAAAATCATCAGCTTACAATTATAAATCTCCCCAAACTGACAAGAGATGGATTTGATTATTTTGCCTCCAAAGGGTCATTCCTTTAAAGCTGCAAGAGTTTATCAATTTATAAAAGATTAAATGAACCATATTTTCCCTTAGTTCCTGTCACAAGTCTTTTTTGTGATTACCCAGGCTAGATCAGGTTATGAGAGTGACTGATCGTTTTGCTCTCTATTTTAGGCAACCTCAAATTTAGAGGATTTATGACCCATGCTAGATCATTTGTGATATAAAGATTACAGGTAACCTGAACTTACTTAATGTACTGTGATACCCTGCCAAAAGTACAGCCACTCGTAATGCCACAAGTGTAAGAAAAAACTGAAATGAAATGTATGAAAATACCTGAATGTCATCCTCCCTTTGGGAACTATCCACCAAAGTTACAGTGATAGCTTATTTCTTTAAATAAAAAAGATTTTGAGTCTGTAGGTGACAGAAGTATGGCCTTCTTTACCTGATTCCCCCCCCCCCCCCCGACACATACCTCTTTTCTCTTGCTCCAAGAAAAACCTGGGTAGGCCAGGTCTTTATATAACCTTGATTGTTCTATTTTAATCACTAATTGTGTACATTTTAATTGTCAGAGAAAATGGAACATCAACAAATTCCAAAACAAGCAGCACACCTTATAAACCTCCAAATGGAAAAAGAGAATCCTTGTCTGGAAAGCACCTTTCAGATGTTCATTGTCTGGATTCCCACATTACCAAACAATACAAGTGTGATTATATCTTGACTGCTGGTATCCTTATCAATGGATCATGCTGACAGCCAGCCCCAGGAGATGAGTCCCTCTGCTGCACTGATGTCTGAGCTCCCAGGAATGACAGAATCCTCTACCTGGTGCCAAGAACCCAGGAGGCACAAATTTCTCTCTGGAACCAATGTTCTAGCTTGCAGCTTTGACAGCCAGAACAAAGGCAAGAATCTGTGGTAAGCCAGGAGACAGTAAGAATGGTGGGATGGCAGCTAAACCCCAGTTCCTTGTGCAGGTGTGCACAGCCTTCAGACTGCTGCTCACTTCATTGATGAATTCCTGCAGTGGTTTCCTTGGAAGCCATGGGACTAGGGAATGTGTGGTCATTTTTTTGGTAGTGCTATGTGGGTAAGCATGAGTAGGAATCAAGCCTGAATAAGTAAGAGAAAGTTAATGAAACAAAATACAAATGCTGCTTTTTAAATTACTTTGATCTGTTCCTGCACATGAAAAGTTAGTCTGACTCTGACTCATGTAGTTTAACTACATCTTAAAAAACAGAGCAGACAAAAACATTTTTAAAAGGGTGACACTTTCATAACAACTGTAAAATCGTAAAGGTGTTTGTTTCTTAACCTTTTACCAATCTGCATTACTGTGTTCTTTTCACTGAGATGGTGTGTACAGTGTTAATGAATTCATTCTTTTGGGCAGGTTACTGCATCACTTAGAATAAGGTACTGCACAACTTCCCTGTGTGTCTGTTAAGGCCATAAAAGAACAAGCATAACCATGGTGCCATAGGTTCAGTGATAAGCAAGAAGACGCAACAGAAAATATTTATTATTATTAAAATCATTATTATTATTGGAAAAATAAAAAAGAGCAATGGTAGGTTGAAAGTGAACACCTATAAACTTTGTTTAAAGTACTAGTGGCCTTTTAAATTTATTTTCATGAACTGAGATTATTGTTAGCAACTCTCCTGATTTGGACAAGGCTTGAAATCTTTTTAAAAAGAAATCTTTTTGAAAAGACTAGGACAACTCATAGCCATTATTACTATGAACACCATCTTGCAAATGAAAATTACAAATTATTTCTCTCACCTACTTCCTAGTAAAAGAAAGTACTTCTGCTATGCAGACAGCTATCAACAGGTGCTCTTAAAATCTTGCTAGAGCACTTCAAAGCAACCTCAGTGACTTACTCTGTTTTATTTCTTCTTTACAAGGAGAAACAAAAAATCAGAAGAGATCCCTTCAGAAATATTTGCTTTTCTCAAACTGTTCACCACTGACAATCTAGTCTTGAAACTTACATTAAAGCAACACCCCTCCTCTAAAAAACTCCACTTCCACTGTTCAAACTGTCCTTTACTTAAATTGAAATACAGGATGTTATGTTACAAAATGCAGTTCCAGTTACACTGTTGCTTTACTTTCATGCACTAGATGATTTACAGGAATTCAGTCTAACAAAAGAAAGCTCAGTTAAAAGGATAACTTTACCAGCAGTTTAGTCTGCCTCTTATTTTAAGCTTTATATTGCCCCTTTTTTGAATCAGATTGCTTCCAGCCATTTTAAGCATTTTTGTGTCAATATTTCCTAGTTCCCTGTATTCTAAAAAGCTACAGGTGCAGCTGGTGCTTGATAGCATTATGTTATCAGCTCATCAATTTTTTATAATTATTTCCACTGGTCTGCTCCCATCAGTCCACATCTAACTGTCTGCCTGAGGCCACCACTCACAATGTTGTTGTTATTTTAAAGCACAGGTCAGCAAGACTTTGCTCCTTCTTGGCAAATTTTTTTTTTTTTCAATTGCATTTCAGTTTTTTTGCTTAGTCATCTGTGAACAAGACTTTATTAAGAGTAATTATGAATAATAAGTAACAACTTACAATATTGCAATACTTGCTAATGATTCAGCCTCACATTTACAAACCTGCCTCAGTGCAATAGGTAAAAGTCAGAAACATGCAGCTACTCGAAAAAATCCATACTTTTTTACTGCAAATTAGTCCATACAGGTCTTGTTAAGAGGATCAAGCTTCAGTGGAAAAGCAGAAATCATGAAAAACAGAGCAGTGAAGGCATAGGCTGAAAGAAAGGGAGGCTCAGGCTTGGCATTGGTAAATGGCAAATAAAAAATGGGCATCACTCTGGAAATTGTTACTCTTGGAAGAAAGAGCAGCAAAGCAGCTTAGCCTTTGTTCAGAGATGAACAGGAAAGCACAAGTGCTTTGCTCACTTTTAAATACCTCAGATGCCATTTTAATTTCTTCTGCACAGATTTCTATAGATCTGCACAAAAATACTGCAGATGGTATCATTACTCTTCACATTCCATTACACAAGCAAATTTTGACTTCTGATCTCCAGTCTAGAAGTTAGTCATTTTTGCTTTTGAAAAAGTGTGTGAACAGGAATCCACTTTCCTATCCACACTTTCCTGGGATGTATAACACCATATGCTAAAATCCAAGAGTTTTTGAACTTCTACACCCGATTCCTGGCACAGGAATTGCAGATATCATCTAAATTTTATTCAACAGTTAAATTAGCCAATATAAATATGATTTGATAATCTCTGGCTCTTGAGCTTCCTAAAAGAGACTCTTGCTTTTGCTCATGTAAATGCATCCACAGCCACAGGAACCAGCGTAAAGGGCACGTGGCTGAACAGCCACCCCTCTTTGTGCCAGCAGCAGCAAGAGAATGCTGCCACTATTTCATGACTCTGTGCCACTGGGAGATTTCCCAATATCAGTGGAGTTGGGATCACCCTAGGAATGGAAATTATTTGCTTTCATTGATTAATTTTGATGCTGGCTGAGAATACCTTGGTGCATTTTCATGCAAAATTACTGTAGCAATATGCTTGAGTTGCATAAATCTGGAAACCATACACATTTTCATTTATAGATAATCACATTTTAATGACAACTATTAAAGGTATGAATATAAGATTGCTAAGTGTGGCATTTTGCAGAGTCATCTTTCTCAAGATGTATTTTCCAGTTAAATTATTTCATTTCTATCAAGCCCTCCGAGCTTGCTGTGACCTCACTTTTAGCCAGTCAGCAAAAGCAATAAACAAAGAAGCTTTGCACAGCAGATTTCTCTTTTCACTTAACTGCTTGCAGAGCCATCACCCAAAGATTGTTTTGGAAACCATTGTCTGACTCACTGAAATGACTTACTTGACTAAGAAAGGAAGTTTTCTCAGGAACAGGAGGGAGGAGCAGCACCACCACACTTGGTTGTGGCTGGGAGGAGATGGAGCTGCTTCTGAGACACATCAATGCCCGTGGTGTTGTCTGCAGACTGACAGACAGCTGACCTTAATGAAAGAATTAAACCCAAAATTTAAAATTACTGGTGGTATGATTGGGATTTTGATTACTATAAGGAGGTTTGTAGACAGCAATACAAACTAATCCTCTCAGAGAAACCATAGATCTGAAAGCATTTTACAGAGCAAGCAGCATCTGTTTCAGTATTTTATAAACAGGGTAATTCTGGCATAAGATAATGCAATACTTACGTTACTCAGTAGGAAAGTTATAGACTTCAAAATAAAAGCTTAAGTCTGTACATCCTGTATCCGTGATGAATTCATGGACTTTCTCTGTTAAAGACATGAATATGATAAAATTTAGAAAAGTTTAATTAATCTGTCCATGGTTGTTTATTTTTTTCTTGAGGTACACACTCAAGGAGATATTTAGAAGGGAATCACGAGTTTTCTCACTGAAACAGGCCAACATTTAGGAATAAAAGGCAGCTGAAAGCAGACTGTATGTCTGGGAAAGAACAGGCAGGTTGTCAGAACAACACTGGGTTTGTATGTGTAGGGATGGGATCCAGGAATGCTCTCCTGGAAGCAGAAGCTGTTGAGAATTTGTGCTTTGCAAAGCTGCTGCGAGAACAGCTCCATCTTTCTACCCCACGTGCCTGAGTCACACCTGCAAGCCAGGACTGGATATATCAACACAGCAGAACACAATCTTATACAGAGACTGTCATTTAAATACTTCTTATCAATGTTAATTATTTCTTAAAAACTCACAAACTCCAATATCTAATGTAACAGCACATCCTCTTCAGTGCTTGACAATTCTTTAAACCAGTTGTTCTTATTGAAAAGACTCTTTCTTTGACTGTAATATCAAATAAATTGTCCTTTTTCACCCATTCCCCAAGCTAATTTGTCACTGTGAGCTCTGCAGATCAGGCTGTATCAATCACATTACACTACAAGGCATCATGCCATGTAGTAAGGCATGAAGTTTGTAGCTAAGAGCAGATGTCATAAACATTCATATTACTAAGATACCTGAGAAGTCAAAAGACCATGTTCTTGTCTGATATGAAGTGGCTTCACTTGATTGGGAGAGGCTGGGAGATTTTCTCTTTGGGGAGAAACTGTAAGATAGGATATGCTGTATCTGCCAGCATGATTCAGTTTGATTGTGTGTCATTTGCTGTATTTGCAAATTGGTCATGTAACAGGAGCACATTCAGCCTGTATTCCTCCACAGGAATTTGACTGCCAGGTGAAAATCACCTCCTGGAAGAGCAGCTGGTGGAAACTGATCTAAGCAAAATGAAATGATGGAGTTTGGAGAAGAAAATGTTTCCAAAGTTTTCCCAAAGCTTACCATTTCTATCTGTTAATCCAGTGCACATGCCTGGGTCCTGTTATGCCCCTCCTAAACTTTGACATTCATGAATCATTAGTCTCCAAAACAAGCCTTTGCCCTTCCATTTTATCAGTTTAATTCTACCTAAGGACAGTTTCCCACAGCAGCCTCTGTATTTGCCATCACATCTCTGTGCTCCAATCAAGAAGTCACAGCACAACCTCCCTCATCACTGCAAGCCCATGTCTGTGTTACTTATTTATCCAAGTTTAAGGCATTCCATACAGCATTGTAATACAATCTAACAACTTACTGAGGAAAAAAAACCAACCCAGAATTCAGTACTCCTGTTTAACAGAGGTGTCTAGAAATGCATGAATAAATTGGACATAACTTTAGCCCTCCACAAGGAGTGAAGCAGATGTCATTTACACTGTCACATAAGTGAAAACACAAAAAAACCCCCAAGCAAATAAGATGACCAAAAATATAACAGAAGATGGTTAAATACTTAAAGTACAGAAGTGTAAATAAATAGATAAGGAACCATCTAAGCTTTTCCCTAGTTTTACTTTAAAGCTAAGTTGATTTCCCAATGGAAAAATGTTCATTACAATGGACTGTAATACTATAAATACACATACAAGTCATACCCTTTGATGTCTTCTATAGATTCATATCTAAATAAACCCATCAAGATTAGGTGTGATGGTTTCATTTCTTTGTGTAAAAGAACCTCTCATGATAATGCCTTATCACAAACCCTACAGAACTTCAGCCCAACACACCCCATAAATTAACACACTTTCAAGCTCCTGGATTCTCTCTCAAAATGATTCTCTGCATTTTTGTAATATGATTAAATTCAGGCTAGTCAAAAGGGTCTAGGAAATGAACAAATACCGCAATGGATAAAGATACCTTACCAAGGCTATTTCTCAAATAAAAATTAAACCCCTGAGAGCTTAGAACTGCAGTTGTTAAGAAAACTTTCCTGTCTGGACATCTTGGAGTCACACCTCTGCACTCCATACTCAGACCAGCTCTCCTCATTGGCTTGACCCCAGGACAGCCCATAGCAGAGTCTCAGACATCGTGACCCTAAAAACAATTTATCCATGGAGCAGTAAGAAAAATAACAGCTTAAGTTTGGTGCCTGAAATGAGGGACCCCAAACCAAGGAATTCCTGGTTTTTATACTCTCAAAATCTGAGTGCTTGACAGCCTGGAGTCCTCATCTCCTGCTGTGTCTCCCCTGGGCACCTGGCACTGATTGCATTCCTCAACACTGTCAAGTCACCGCGGTGTGTCACATTTTCAGAGCAGCTCTAACAAAGTGGTTTGCCATACAGATCTGGAAGCCTTATTTTCCCACTGTGATGAGTTGCTTACACACAGTCCCAGTGACTCTCATAATGTTGGTGCTGAGGCCAGCTGTGGAGGGCTAGCAGTGTTCACCTCCAGCAGGGTTTTTGTGTGTAAGGAAGGCTCAGAAAAGTAAAAAATGGGGCCACAATATATTTACTGAGGAAGAAAGGAAAATATATCTTTTACAAAAGGTACAGTTTGATAGAAATCAAATATCAAATAAATAGTGATGGAACTTTCTGTGCAGAAAAGGAGATGGGAAAGACAACACCACTATGACACTTGGACCATGTGTCAGAACAAATATTCATGAATGTATTCACCTACCTTCTGCTGTATCTCCTCCAAAAACTAATAATTATGTGAATGAATAAGACACATACAGAATGTGCCAAAACAGTCACGAAAAACAGCACCTGAAATTCATCTTCTAAAATTTCACCTTCTGAAAGGCATTAATTTGGTCAAATTCACCTACTAATTCCAGTGTTTTAATAGGGACTTAGCATAAGGATGTTCTTGTGTAATGCTTTAAATAATGAACATTTATAAATAGCTTCTATTTTGTTACTCTGTGGCTTCCAGTGAGGAGCCGAGGATAAGTCAAATTATGAAAGTAATTGCAGATTGTAAAAAAAGAAATAATTAGCTTTGTAATAAAGAAAAAAAATCTGTAGTTAGTGTAGGACATTAAAGCCAATTTTAGCTTCATTAATCGAAGCAGTTATTCAGCATCCATTAATTCAGTACCCAGAATTTACAAGTGGCAACTAATCGATAAAAATAAATGAATATTGATATGGCAGCACTTTTGCAATATTGTATTTATAGTGCCCCTGGAGCAAGTTAGATCCTACATTAAAGGATCAATAAACTGATGCAAAGGCTAACACCTTGCATCCAGAAAGCTTTGGTGACGGGGGTTAAGGGGAAGGAAGCGAAATATTTATTCCTGTGTTTCTGATGAGACTGCAGAACTTTGGTAAGATGGAAACTGGGACATTGATTACCTTTCCAGTAAAGTCCAATGCTGTTTTACAACATGCAGTCAGCATCCATTTATTAGGAGAGGGCTTCCTCTTCCCAAATGTTTCAGTACTCCCCTCTGTTGTTCACTGAAAAGAAAGAGAAAACATCCTCCTTTTAATCAGCAACAACACAGCTCCGTAAACTTTGTGTCTTGCCCAACTCACTGCACTGCTTTCAAAACAAAAGAATTAGAATAAAGTCACATTCTTTTTACTGAATCAATTCAACCAGAAATGAATCAATGAAAATTCCAGGCCAAATAATGTCACACAGAAATTTCAGTACCAGCTGTCAAAAACCTCACAGTCAGCACCTTGATCAAATGCTGGATTTTGTCTGATACATAGAACATAATGTAAGGGTGTAATCACACATTCCAAAACACCTGTAGCACTGCAAAACTGCAGGTAACACACAGGTTCTCTGAATTTAAAGCAAGAGTGTTTGTACTGAGAGACTTGGACTGGTTTTATTTAAGGATATATTGAAAAAATAATTAATTAATTTTACCCTAAAATATATGACCTGATAATGCAACGTCAAAATAAGCATTACTTGATGAAAAGCACATAATTAAAAAAACCCTGCTTCACTTTCTTAGTACTTTTTTCCCCACATTTTTCATTAGATTAAAGTTGGCTTGAAAACAGCCAAATCTGACAATTTACTACTGTAATACATGTATTTTTAATATTGTTTGTGAAAAGAGCAAGAAAACAATACAGAAAAAAAATCTATTTTCTATAAGATTGATATCCTTCTCAAGTTGTTTTTCAAAATGATTGGCAAAACATTCTCCACAGAGTTTAAACCAGATTCTTTAAACCACGGTGTTCTCAAACTTTTCTAGCACAAATATTTCAGCCTTGCCTACCTTACAGCTTGTCTCCACCCAGGTTTTTATTTTCTGTGTTTCTTGCTTCGTCTCAAAACTTTGATTTCCAGGTCAATGTGTTCAGCAGTAAGGGTGACTTATTAAGATAAGATTCTTTAGCATCATGAGCTGTCTCCCAGTCTATGCCATGAGGCCAGGTAAAGATTTTAAAGCTGTCTCACTCCCATTAACGGTTTATTTAAAGTGGAACTTGGGATAAAAAATACTTAAAGAGTTTTGTACTTCTCAGGTTTTACAGTACCTAAATATGACCTACCTAAACATAGTCATTCGGCCTTGGTCAAAACGACTGAGCTAATACAATTGAGCTAATTAATATTAGTGAAGCAAATAGAAATAAGCAAATCAAAAATTTCCTGACACTTCAAGGTATTTTTCCTTGGGTCCATATATCCTCTCTATTGGTGTTAAAATTGGCTCTTCCCTCAAATCACAATTTTTTTGCATTTTCAAAGCAATTGACCTGCCTGAAGATTCCACTGCACAATTACTGCACACACTCAACAGCTTTGATTTTCTGCACCACTGTGCTGGTTTTTAACTGGAATAGAGTTTGCATGACTTCTTATTTATTTAGAATTTTACAGTGAAAGTCAATTTTAGCAAAAACTATTCCTCAATGGCTATTGTTAGGTAACTAACTGTAAGAATAATAAAAATATTTATGAAGATATGAACTTGTCAGGCAGCCTGGTCAGCAAATCTTGCTTATTAGTACTGGCTATGTATTGATTTGCCAGCTCTACAGAGTTTAATTAGGATTTTTAGGTAGCTATAATTACAGATTGAGACCAGTTCTCATGGCTGGATTGATTAGGATTTTTAAAGAACGAGGAATGACACCTCAGACCTCACCCTCCTTATTTTGATGAGCATTGTAATCTGTCTTTACAAAGGTTACTTTTGTTTAAATAAGGACTTTAAATTCATGTGTGGAAATAATGTAATCAAAGGAAAAAGAATACAGTCTTTGCTCAAACTTCCAATATTTTGACAAGGTATAAAAGCTGATTCTGTTTCTAAATGGTGGTACTGAAATTAAGATTGATGAGTAAGTATTAGAAGAAAATAACTTTGAGTTACATGCAATAGCATTTAATTGCATCATTTAAATTCTTAAGCATTTCAATTTTATATTCATTCAGGGTTTTGCATAATTAATTTGCAGATTTCCAGAACGTATTAGGATGAAACTTTTAAATGGATGGATGGTTATTAATGGATGATATAAATATATTATTCATTATTTTTGGTTGTCATGGTAAATTGCTCCGAGTAGCTCCGAATGAATATTAAATTAAACATCATCCCATGAATTCAAAAGCAAAATGCATCCCCAGTAATAATTTGTTGAAATATAGAATACTTCAGGTGTCATTTCAGAATAAATACTCTGTAACGAAACATTAAAAATTGTTAATGTCGCACTTTCCTTTTCTCTACAACATGGCAGGATCACCCAGGCAAAACTGAATTTCAAGTAGTCAACCTTTTCAAAGATGTCAACGCCAGGGAGATCTACTCTAGCCCAGAAATAAATTCTCACAGCTCAGATTACCTAAGCAATACTAAAATCTGCAGCCCAGCTGAACGCTGTCTTAGAGAATAATTGCATTTATACCAAAGGCACCAGAGACCATATATGAGAGCATTGCCTCAAAGAAGCTCCACTGACTCAGGAACAAAGGTAAAAAAGGAAGGAATGAAATGTAGTCTGGGATAAGGCCAGGAGTCTTTCCAGAGCTACTTCCAGATGACACTAATATTCAAAAAACTTCTCGTGAGTTAAAACTCAAACACTCTGTCAATACATCTCTTTTCAGTGTTTCATTTCCAAGCCTGTGTTACTCCTTATCACTCTGCACAAAATAAATGGAGAAATACATTGAATCTCAGAACAATTAAAAAGCAGTTGAAATCGAAATTCTCTTCAAATGTGAAAAGAGCTGGAAAACGTTCGATTTCATTTTTTTGATGGTGTTTAGCGATGAAGTGATGAGTACCAGCAAACAGCAGGACACTCAGCAAGCTGGCTCCTATCTAAGGACTGCTTCCCAAAGAGCTGACGGCACCATCTGCAAGGGAGAACTACAGGTAAGCACCAGTGGGACTACACCGCCAAAACAGCCCAGAAGACAGCCCAGAAAAATCCCAGAGACTGCTGCAAAGCTGCTTTTCCACGTGGTTCATTGTTTATAACTATTTGTAGTGGGTCTGGCTGCGCTGGAGTTGACGCCTTTGGCAGCAGCCTGTCTGGTGCCGCGTTTGGGATTTGTGAGAGAAGCAGTGAGGATAACACAGCAGTGTTTTGGCTGCTGCTGAGCAGAGCTTACACAGCTCCAGAGCTTTTCTCCCTCTCTCGCTCCCGGCTCCCTCAGCGAGTAGGCGGGCACGGCACGGTGAGGAGCTGGGAGGGGACACAGGCGATGCACTGACCTGAACTGACCCAAAGGGCGCTGTGCTCAGAAAGGAGAGCTTGGGGAACGGAGGAGGAAATCCAGATGTTCGTGGTTGTGCCACCCCAAGGAACCCTCGTGTGTGCTGAGGTCCTGCTTTTGGGGTAGGAGGCAAACATCAGCCTGCTGATGGCAAGCGTTGAACAAATCCCTGCTTTTGCTCTATTTTGCAAGGATCACATTGCATAATAACAGTTTTGGGGTTTTTTTAAATCAAGCAGCTCTCTGTTAGGTATCTTGTCTCTGAATGACTATTGAACAAACACTTCGATTATTAGTACTGCTCCCCCGTTTAATTCTAAGCTGAGGATTCTTGAAAAGCCACGATACACATGTAAAATGAAAAAATAAATATTTTGTAATATTTATTAATCATGGATGGACTAAATGGTCATCTCAGAAACAGCAGGGGATTTCTCTGGTTGCCTTGTTCTGCAGAGAGCAGCAGAGATGTGTGGACCATGCTTTTATCCTTAAAAAAATCATCTCCCATTAAATTTTAAGACACTTACATTTAGTTTTTTACTTTCATCCAAGCAGGTCATATTTGCAGCAGATAATGTTGTGATAATAATAATTATGCAAAGGGAAAAAACAGACAAGCATTAAGCCCAAAGTGTTTCCCAGAGTGCAAGAACCCTTTAAAAAACCCTGTTCCTTCTCCTGATTTTTACCTTCACCTAAGTAATCTGACCTACTAATATGAATTTCTTCCATTTGCTTCTTATGGACTAAAACGTGGCAGTAGCTGTTGGGAGGCAGCCTGAAGATCCAGGCCAAGCAGTTCCATAGTAAATCTATGTTTGTTTAAAGGCAGATACACAGCGAGTGGAGATAAAACACAATATTTTGAGAAGATGTGCCTTGAACTGACATTTTTGGGCTTACAACTAAATGGCAGGAGGACAACCATCCACCTAGAAATTATCCCTTCCACTACAGTAAGGCAAAAAAAGGAAGACAAGCACAGAAACTGAGCAACAGTGCAAGAAGCAGACCCATCTTACCTTTAAAAAGTGCTAATGAGAAGGCAAGAGGCTCATGCTGAACAACCAGAAGCCACTTTTAAACCTTTTACATTACACAATCTTTAATGAACAGACAATTACCCTTGCACTGCCGGTTTTATGCCCTCATTTTTCTCCTTTAGAGGATGGACAAATATTTCCACAAGCTGCCACTTTCTGGCTGATGAATCCATCAGACAGTTTGGCATTTACACAATCAAATTAAGCTGTCCTCAGAAATTCTCTGTGTGAAGGATGGCCTGGGTGTTGTGGCTGCAGTGAAAGCCTTTCATTCATGTGTGGCCTGCACTGCTTTAGGAGCCTTCACAGACTTGCACAGCTAAAGCCAGCCTGCTGTTTATTACATTCCTGGTTTCCTTTCACCTCCTTTTGGCACCTTCCCCTTCACTTTCCATGTCCACACTCCTGCTTTTCCACTACCTTTATGAGAAGAAGAGAAGTCACAATGTGTTTCCCAAGCTTTAAGGCTCCTTCTCTATGGGAATAATTGTGATTTATTGTAGGATTTTTGGGTTTTTTAACTGTGAGCCCATTCTCCTGACCAGTATAATCTAAATTTCATTTCACTTCAGGAGATCTGCTTTTTGAATGAAAATTCAAGATATAAACTTTGCTGTACTTTCAGGCTTTTTTGACTAGCTGTATACTGGCCTAACAATGCCAAACTCATCCTTGAAGTGCTTGCTGCTGGCTTCCAGCACCTTGGCGAGTCATGCAGTGATAATTTCTCATTTCCAGTTCCTGATGATTGATTACAGCACATTGATACAAAGCCAGAGCACCCTGAATCCTATCTTACCTTGTCCAAACCTGACTTCCTGATCCATCAGCACCATTTGTAGTGAGGTACCTACTGAGGTGCCAAGCATGGAATTCTGGCCTGCGTGACTGAGGAGGAGGAGATCACACTCATCTTTCCTCTCCTGGTCCCTGGTGGGATGAAAACTCCACCAATGAGCTGCATTAATCAGACAGATGAAATAACAACTTAAAATAGATATTTTGAGCTCATACCTATGAATTAAAAATAGCACAATACTACTAAATATTATCCATTGCACATTTTTTAGAGATCTACAAGTTGCCTTCTCTTGGCCGCAGTCTGGGACAACATCTGGCTGAAAAACAGGTTTCCTAGGGGTGGATTGGCCCTTAATTTTCAGAATAAAATATGTTACTGCCACCCCTGCAAGTGTGTAGTCCACTACAGCAGGCAATGAGAACCCACCTGTCTGTGGTAGCAATCTCCAGTGAAAGCAATCTCTCATCAAGTTCCACACTCTCCCGCCGGATGCTTTAATGAAAACAAAATAAAGCAGCTGGAACATCATCCCTAAATATTTCCCGTTTCTCCAAAGGAAAGAAAACCACG
The DNA here is from genome assembly GCF_971803275.1 of Cyanistes caeruleus. Classification (NCBI taxonomy): domain Eukaryota; kingdom Metazoa; phylum Chordata; class Aves; order Passeriformes; family Paridae; genus Cyanistes; species Cyanistes caeruleus. The sequence continues at coordinate 79,810,072 of NC_141705.1, forward strand.
AGAGCCAAATGGACCCCAGAGAGGCAGATCACTCCTCACAAGAAGGCATTCTGCTAAAGGACAGCTGCTCACTTTCCAGAGGAGATGGCACAAGTTTAGCTGCAAGGTCCAACCCAGTGTTTATGAACCAGCAGACACAAAACACACCTTAAGAATCTCTTGTTCTGGTGTAGCTGTGGGCACCAGGTCAGGTGCTGACGAGGGAGTCGTTTAAAGAAGTCATCCTGGCTCCAAATATAGGCAGCAAAATCTATATTTAAAAAGAGTGTAAGAATAAAACATTTGAATTTTTATGTGAAAAGAATGAAATATCATTCTTACATGTGAGATGTTTTGTAGGGAAAAAAAATCATTTTTTACAGTGGATACACACAATCTATTCAGTGCTACCAGGGAAATTGTAAATCTATGGATATCCTGAAACCATGTAACCTCCCAAGTACAATGATAAGGACTGATGAATAAAAAGCAGAAATATATTAGGAAAGTGCTTAGAGAAACATATCTCTTACCTCATGAAGAAAAAGGACAAACAAAATATTGGCTAAGATGACCAGTCCCAGTGTACTCACTCTAAATTTCTTCTGAAAATCAGAATTATGATACGTATATTTTCCCCTCAACAACTGTAAGCTCGTGTGACACCTATAGAACTGGACCACTGAGATTAAACTAAGAATGAAAGCAGAATTACACAGCTTCAGGCAAGGTCTTGATGACCCTATTTTATTTTATTTTTAGGTTTTCTTTCTGTCCTGTCCACGTAATTTCTCTTTTTTTTTTTTTCTCCCTCCTTTTACAAGTACCCTTGCATCCATCATCCCTGGGTGATCTTCTGGGAAGCTTTCAAGTGTGCAAGTGGAGCCAGAGAGCTGCTAAGTCTGTGTTGAGAGCTGAGGCTGATCCAGCTACAGTGAGGAGACAAGTGCCTGCCTGCAGGTGGGCAGAGCTGGCCAAGCTCCATCTCCACACGCAGAAAGCTGAAGGGTGAAGCGAGACCTCCTTTCAGCTAGGATGCTTATCTGGAAAATCGAGTTGGGTGAAAATTGACACAGTGAGAAAGGCTTCACTATTGCTTTTGTGTAAAAAAAAGAAAACAAAAAGGGGAAGACCTGCTGGATTTCTCTGTGAGCACAGATCCCTGACACATTCTCATGGGCTGTGGCAAGAATCAGGTAGACGAGCTTTTGAAAATGCTGGTAGCACTTTCAGCTGCGAATTGCTACAACAGAGTTCCAGTACAGAGGAGCTTCCAGATGTGCCAAAAACCACGGGAGCTCCCTGTCTGCAGTGCCAAATATCTGATGCAGTTTCAGAGATCAAAGAATTTTTTCAAGCCAATTCCACACAGCGAATTTCTATGCTTTCAGTTTACTTGTGAAGTCATGAGACACGAACAAAGCTTGGGCCAAGAACTGCGGTGCACAGACAAAACTCAACAGAATGCAGAAGAAACAAATTGCAAAAGTGCTGTAATTTATATTTTGCTGGCTCTCAGTGTGTTTTAACTGATTTATATAAAATCAAAACATGCACTGCAAATAAAAATTAAAACCAAATGAAGGATGGTACAGAGCAGAGAGGGCAGTAGCCAGTGGGTCACTACCAAGAAGAAACATGGGGGGAAAAAAGGCAAGGAAAAGCTTCACTGAGCAGAAAAGATCAGTGGGAATTCTGAACTGAGCCTGTCACTGTTTCTGTGTCTGGGAAATGTATTCAGCAGACTTACATTGCAATACCACTGTTAATCTGCACAGGTAGTACTGTAGGGATGAAATGGGTACAGGCTAAAACTTCACACAAAATTATCTCCCTAAGACTTCCCAAAAAGCCCTTCCTGAGCTGGGGGTTTCCAACATGGAAATCCTGGATAGGATTTCAAAAGGGACACAACATCTTTGTTATTACATAATAACATTTTTGACAGAACTGGTAAGCAGGGATAGACCTACTTTGTAACATATTAAGTTTGACACAAGGTTTTGTTTTCATGAATGAAAAGCAGAATATTAAACCCAGTTATCAGTATAAAGTTGTTCTACAGGTCTTTCAGAACTTGAGAGAGTATTACAAATTTCCTGAGATCTTTCCTCTGCAATTAGAAGAAAATCATACTCTAGATCAGATGATTTCTTCTCTGGAAACTGTTCATATCTAGCAAGAACCTTTGAAAACATACTGGAGTTATTTAGAATGTTAGGTCAGCAACATGAAAGCAAACTTTTAAAAAATTAACAAAAACAACAAGGAAATCCAAACCTTTTTCCCCACACACACTCACAGACCACAGTAAGCTCTTTCAAGAGTGAGGAATTACCACAGACTCTGTAAAAGAGGCTTTTTGCTTTAAACTAGCAGCCTTCCCATCTGTTCTAGGGTAATTAGGAGTGCAAAGAGAACACATTTCACAGTTACATCAGCACATAGTAAGACTGAACTGTTTAAATGGCTGGGCAGAAGCTTCCCGTGCTCGTACAGTGATATTTCCAGCTGTGTTTCCCGTGTTTGTGACACATGTAAGGTAAAAGGACACCCTGAAGGACATGAAGGCTTTAGAGTTACTAAATGCTTCCTTGTATCTGCTGTTAGAGACAGCGACCTGCCAGTTTAGCGCTGCAGTTTGGTCTTTTGGATCTGGAGCAGGAGCTCAGTGCAAAAGTGAAGAGACAGCATTGAATAATATCAGTATAAGTTTATTTGGAATTAGAGCAACTTCTTGGGGTAAAATAATCTGCTCCATCTCTCATTCAAACCTTGGCTACTAGAAATGAGTATGAATTTTATATATTGAGATATTACTTTTCTCACTCTCTGGGAAATCTAACAGGTGCTGGGGAATGCTTAGGTCTGGAAATGACATCTAGCTGGCAATAATCATGAATAAAACGATTCCAATCATGAATAAAACTATTCCTCTAAAAAGCCAAGTTAATTAATTAAAATTCACAAATGCAGAATATAGTGGGTCAAATATTAGCAGAGATATTTAAGAAGTAATCAAAAGCAAGAACAAGATTTTGAAATTCATGAAAAGAAGACAGATGGAAGTAAAAAGGATGTGCTTGTAGCACTATCAGAGAAAAATGGGACAAGCAAAACAATTCTCAGTCTTTTATTAAAGATGAGATGCTGTGAGACTGCAAGGAGGCAGCACTGCCATTAGACTTCCACAGACTGCTGTAAGTTCAGACTGAAAATAGGAACAATTGTGGTTTAAGTAAGATTTGTAAGCCATGTATAAGAAATTCCATAGAATCCTCCAGACTTCCAACAATATAGCAGTCATTAAACGTGCAGGAGATAGATAATAGATGACATATTTAAAAATGTATTGATTAAATGACTTTGGAAAGCAAACACTGCATAAAATAGCATTCAGTGTTGGAGATGTTATGTTAAAGTGAATTGTCAGTTTCTGCTTTTCCCTGTTTCTTCAGATTTTATCAATAAAACTCAGGCTTTATAAATAGAACTCACTTTATTAATAAACCCCTCAGAATACACACCTGCACACACTGTAGAAATCAATCCTTTTCTTTTGCAAGCTTCATGCCAATGCTGTTGTGATATTTCTTTGCTCCGTTTCAGCAATTATCTACAACAAAGAAATGCATCCACAATTTTTCTAGTGGACTTTGCATAGGCAGTGCAAGCCTTCGTTGTCAGTCCCTGTCTATTTCCCCCAAACTTATTTAGACCGAGAACCTGGTGATTCCAGCCTGTTTTTAAACCACTTTTCATGCTGATCTGCCTTCTACCATTGGAGGAACGCTTCTTGCATTTGAGGAACATCACAAAAGATTCTCGTTAAATGCTCTAGGAACACTGAAAAGCCTGTTCTGTGTGTTTAATGGGACATTCTGAGGGTGTTTTGTTCTGGTTTGGGGGCTGAGGGAGGCACCCCATGGAAGGGCTGGTTCACCTTGACAGCCCTGTCAGGAGACGGACCCGGTTCTCCCTTGAGGCTGCCCGCAAGGCTCGGAGGGGGCTTTTGGGGCGAAAAAACCAAAAAAACGCAATAAAATAAAAAAAACCCCAAACAACAACAACAAAAAAACCCCAACAAAAAAGCAAAAACAGACAGAAAAAAACCACACAGAAAGCGATCGCTAAAAACGAACTTGCCGAACACAACTGGGCGAGCAGACAAGACACCTGCAAGGCTTCGCCGGCACATCCCCACCTGCTCGCCGATCCTGAGGCGAGAGCGAGGCGGGAACCCGGCCCCTCACGGCTTCCCGCCCTTTTTAAAACTTCTGAGGGCGGGAGGCCGTGAGGGGGCGGTGTTCCCGCCCTTTTTAAGGTTTCTGGGGCCACGGGAGCCCCCCCCTCTTCGAGATTTCCTGCCCTTTTTAAGGTTTCTGAGGGTGAAAGTTGTGGGGTAAGGCGTTTTGACCTTTTTTTTGAGCCTTTGTAGTCCCGTTCCTCAGGGCTGCTGGGCTGTGAGGGAGCGACTGAGAGCCGGCCCCTCAGGGCTGTGGAGAGGGACTGGTGTTCTCCCGGCAGGTTAGTGGTGTTTTCTTGGCTATCAACTCCGTATGGCTGGGAAGAGGTGTCTCCCTTCTCTGTCTCAAGAAAGGAAAATTTTATTTTTTCAATAGAGTAGCGCTCTGAGGGGCTGTTTAAGGCCGGTCCGTGCCGCCTCCCCTTGCGGCTGCCTTGCTTTTGGCTGTGGCGTTGCGTGAGGTGCGAGGTCATTCCTTTCCTTCTGCTGGTGGTTTTATTTATTTAGTTATGAACTTTTCCATAAATACTTGTATCTACACACGCTCTATATTTGTATATATATATTTGTCAGCCCCTGAGGCTGGAGCAAAGACCCTGCTGAGCACTTTCAGGCAGGTGAGGGTTAACACTCCTTGTCGACCTGATGTGTGAGGGATGATGATTGTTTCCCTTATCTTATATACTTAATAAACCAACCAGCAGGGTGCTAATAAAAGAAATAGCTATTACTGAAGCTTTTTTCTTTCACAGAAGAAAACAAGCCCATGATTTTAGTTTTATCAGACCCCACCATTGCCTTGAGGGAGTGGGGTGGGTTTAAAGTAGCTATTAAAATTATTGCTGTGAAATGAAATTTGATTAAAAAAGCAGCAGCCGCATGGCTTTACAGAAGCGTTTTGTTAAAATTGTGCCGTTTCAGGTTGTTATTTGAGCTCTGGGCGCTGCTTTATTGAAGATATCTACTTAAAATATTACAGATATGAAATGGAAAACTGCGTCACCTTTTATTATTTAATATTTGAACAACAAATACAGGCCACTAGAGAGCAAATGATTTGCTTGCCGCATTGCTAAATGTGTATTATTTCTGTAGCACACAGGGCTCTTACACAGCAGTACCATGTTATTTTTCTACCTTTGGAATTTTGTTTTTGTTACTATTCCTTCTGGTGATTAGAATTAGGCAGAGAAAAGTGTGTGTGTATTTTGTGTATTTTGTTTGAGTTTTCCTGTTTGTTAGTTTTGAAAGGGGGCCTAAATATGTGAATTGCTGGTACTTTCTCCCTGAAACAGCCTTAGCAAAGCAATCTTTGCCTGGAAATGAACACTTGTTGTTGCTGGCAGCCTTCCAGGGTGAAGTCTGTGGTGGTCCTTGACCCTGCCAGGGTTCAAGTAGCAGCATCAGCCAAAGAGGTGTCAGAAAGGCCATCTCCAGTATGATTTCCATTGTACAGAAACAAATTGTACACAGTGGATATAAACATTTTATTTGCTGACATTTATTCATCTGAATAAAAAGAAATCATGTTAGAAGGAGAGATTAGGAGAGTTGCTTGAAAGTAGAAAGTGTAGGTTGAGAAGAAGCATCAAATGGTGTTTAAGTAACTTCCATACACAAAAGAAAGAGTAATCTTGTATTAAATACCATTAATGACTTCAAAATGGAAAGTTTCAAACATTAGCACCATATGTGTAGATGGATCCTATGGCATCAACCAGAAGACTTTCAATGTTAATACTTTTATTACATTGATTTTATAGAATTATGTTCCTTTAAGGGCTTAGGGAAGCTGCCAATATTTGACATGACTTGTGTTTTATTATGATTAGATCAAGCTTTTAGTATAAAGCTCAGTGAATATTGCCAGCATATTTGGCTTCTATGATAGATTAGTATCCTTCAGTTTTTCCATATGCCTTTGTCTGTTGCTGCTTTTTTAACAAATGGGCTTAATTAGTGCTAATGAAAGTGAGAGAAGCAAGAATGGTTAATTCTTTGCTAGAAATATTTGTTTTGTTTAAGTGGAAATGTGAATCTGTGTGAAAGGTAATTGTAGGTATTTTGTCATTTCAGAGTGCCTGTTTTCAAACAGCCTGCTTGGCTTTTTGGGAACATCCTGCTTTATGCCAATTCAAGCCATCTTTTACAGCCTCTGCTGGCCTGCAGCTGTAAAAAAATAAGAGGACAAAAAGTAGTGAGTTTGTCCCATAAAATTCAGAATAGCTGAGGTTTGACCCTCGTGCTTTACTAAAAGGGTGTCCTCTATTTCCTTGCCTTATTCGTGTTGTGATTTTGAGTGTGATTTAATGTGATTTAATGGCAGTAAATCCACAGTGTTACTGTAGAACTTCTCTGGTAGATGCCAACTTCACCATTTTCAGGTAAGTGCTTGGAAGGAGAGCTTTGTTTTTGTTTTTTCATTGCTCAGTTCCAAAGATAATACAGTGTAACATAAAAATGTTGCTGTGGTCAGCTACTGTTACTGGTGTTACAGTGTTATTTCTGTGTCAAGGAACATTTCCATGTATACTGTACATATGTGTAAGAGATAGGGGTAGACAACCAAGATACTTGAAATTTTTTGTTCTTACAGTTTTTCAAACACTTAAATAGTTCCCACAGCCGTGTTTTACTTCTCTGTAAGCTGCTTGGGGCTTGCTGGAAATGGCAGGCTCCAAGCAGGGCCACCAGGTTAGAGGCTTGTTCACAGCTCATTCAGCAGTTACTGGGTTGGTTCTTCCCTTGATGGAGGTGCCAGATTTGGGGGCCCAAATGAGGTATTTAACTACAGGGTGTGAGTATGAAACCGTTTTGTGGCATGCCAGATTTCATGGTATTGGCTGTGTGATGGAATATGGTCAACCCATGGTGCTTGGAAGGATTTGTCTCGTGGTTGACAGTGGCTCTCAGAAAGAGAATATGCATTAATAAGACTTTTTAGTCTTTCTAAAAGGATAGCCTTAAGGAATACTGGTAAATCAATTTAGAATTATTCAGATACATTAAAGCAAACCCAGGCCTCTCTGGTCTGTCTGTGACAGAAATGGAGACTGGTGAGTCAGTAAGGGAAATCAGCTCATTTTCTTCATGTGATGTGTTTTAGCAGAACCACATTACATCATCCTGATTTGTGATGGCTGATTTCTAAGTCTGAAGTAGACCATGAGGAGTATAAAATCCTTCATGGTTACAATTTTGTTCTGCACTGATACTCAGTAAAGCTTAATATTCATTGCAGTTCCTCCCTGAAAAGGATGCAAGTTGTGTTGCTGGTTTAGCACCATTTTCCAGCTGAAGTTTTAGGCAGAAGGGTGATAATGTCTGTGCATGCTACGAAATTGATGCTGTGCTGCAGAACTTGTTTTGGCAACATCCAATAAGGGTGAATTTCTATCTGCTTTAATTCTCCTAAGTTAAAGGAGAGAAGACAGAAAAAGTTAAACATTAAGGTAGTGTTAATTTTGTACTTCTAAACCAGTAGATAAGCTTTTTCAGACTGATACTGGGAAAAGAAATTGCTTTAGTGGAAGAGTTCTATATTGAGTAAATACAAAAAAAAATATAATCTGTTTGCTAAGAGAATAAATTATATGACAGAAATGAAATCAGTTCCTAGTATTTCTCTTCTGTCTGATGGATGTCTGACAGGACCTATATTCTGTCTTGCCCCTGACTAAAGCACAAAATGAAATATTTTCTTGTCTTTCATGGCAAATATGTATTCTTGGTTGCTTGTTATTTTATTACCTTACCTGAGCTGTGCTGGCTTTGCTGCCTTTTCCCTGCAGCCCCATCTTTGCACAGCTCAGCTGAGTGATTTTGGCTGAGCCAGGAAGGAAAAGGAAGCAGAGACTCTAAACCTTTATCTCATATAACTACAATGGGGAGTGTCCTTGCTGTCCCACTGAGGTCTCTGTGTTGCATGGAAAGGATGGGTACAGATCCTAAAACCACATTGCCACACTTCAATCACATTCAGAATGGGCTCTCCTCAGAGATAGCAAGTATCCAAGGTCTAAATTCATATCAATGTGGTAGTCTCTATTAGGTCTTATATTTACCTGGGAATATGGAAGAGTTGCATAAAATAAAAACATTAAAAAAAGCCCCAATTGGTTCATCTATTCTTGTCTGCACTGTGGGGCTAGCTGGTAACACTGTAATTATCTCATGCATGACAATCCTGCTTTCAGGTCATTACACTTCTTCAGGCCTGGTGTAATGCACAAGACTGTCACAATTAAATGATGGGACTAGATTCAATGTGAAATGCAAACTTGTAAAGGAATTGGCTGGCTCTATCCAGGGGCATTATTTTATTAATCTGAAAGCATAATAAACCTTGAACTTCTACAGTACAAATGCATCTGCATAATTGCTTACTGCTGTTGGGCATTTTTCTTCAACAAAGCCAATAATTCTAGAATGCATAAATTGAGCTTTTTCATGGTTAAAAGGAAGGTTGGACTAAGGTTTGGCATGGTCTTAGCCCTCTTTTGATCTCAGGGTGTAAAATGTACTGTTTCTCATAGGAATAATAGGCAGATTTTAAATATACTTCAAGGACTGTATTAGTCATATATTCTTTGTTTAGTTCTTTCCCTTATTTTCTCATCAAAACAAAGGCCAGATTTTTATTCAGTTCTGTACTGTTTTTTCTCTTAGAACTGCAATTTTTTATTAAACCTATGTATTTTTCCAATAGGCTCACAGATGTGCTAGTGTTTAATGATACAAATATGTATGATTTCTCTTGAACTTGGTTGCTATTATTAATGTGAGTATTTAGGAAGTAATTATAAGTGTAATAGGTAAGAGGTTTTTTGTCATGGAGTTTCCTACCAGGAAGGAATAAGGCATAGAATAATGGGGGTAAAACCAACAGCTTTATCTTGGACTCAGTGATTTTTTTTGCTTCACTTAGGCTTGCCTGTTGTACTTTCAAGTTATTTAATAGAGATAATTATTGTAGTGCTCTTGAATGACAGGAGCCATAACACATAATTTAGTACTTAACTTGGAAGCAGCTTTTGTGTTGTTAAAGTGCCAGAAGGGAAAGCAAATCCGCTGTAGGAATAAGGAGCACGGAGGCTGATGTTACAAGAGATTACATGGCTGTTCCCATTCTCAGCAAAAAAATGAAAATTCTATTCAAATGTCTGAATTTTCAAATTAAGGAGAACTGTGTCTTCTGTTCTAAAACCAAATGCACCACAGTGTTGACTGTGACACTGGAAAGGGAAAAGCAACAGGCAGTAGACAAAAATGTATGTCATGAATCCACTGGGTTAAGAATAGCCTGAGTGAATTTATTCTTTTTCTTGGAACAATGTGAAATAAACAGGGAGTTGCTAAATAAAAATCTGTCATAGCACACGGCAGAAAAGAGCCATTATTAATCTGTATAATGAAACAAGTCAGGTTCTGTTGAACAAGTTTGTATTCCTGCTGAAATTGAACATTCATCTACAACTGTTTCTAGTTATTGCTCACATCAGAGAATGGTAAAATGCCAGTAAAAATTGAGTGATCTGCAATGAAAAAGACTCATTACAACATGGTACCTTCTCCATTTCCATGTTTCTGCAGGGCTGTTTGTGCCATTATTTCCCTGGATGTATTTCCTGCTTTCTCTTCTTGCCAGTCACAGATATCTGAAGTTGTTGTTTGTTGATGAGTCAAACAACCTTATTGAGCCAAGGTTGTAGTGAGGAGACACAGTTACAGAGGTGTCTTTTACTTGGTTGAAGTGCTTCAGAAGATTTATTTTTTTATCTAATAGAAGAATGTATTTCTTGCTCCAGGGGATGTGTCCTCCTTTAGAAGGAGGGACATGGTCATTTACAATCAGGAGGGGGCTCCAGGCAGGGGATGAAGGCTGGATGTTTTGAGGCTGTCATGAAAAACTGATATCTGAGAGTAAAATTCTTCTGATTTGAAATCTGTCTTAATTGCAGCTCAGTGATCCCATTTGTGAGTAATACAGGAATTTCCTGAAATAAATATGATATTGCTCCTCAGGTGCTCTCTATGTGGCTGTGCCACTGAAAGAAGCTGTCAGTCCCTACATGCCACAGATGGGGTAAAGGAATTCCTGCGTGATCTTCCAGTCCTTTTTGATCTTGCAGGAAGAAGGTGGCATTTTTAAACTGTACTGCTGCTCTGGTGGCCCTTGGCTTTCAGGATCTGCTTCAGCAGCTTGGAGTGGTTCAGTGCTGCCCACCTCAGCCTCAACCAAAGATGTGTGCCTACGTATTGGCAATGCTAATTGTAAGAAATTTCTTGCTGTGGTAAAATACTGAGACTGGGTGTAGCATTCTTTGAATGCAGTCTGTGCAAGAGCAATTTAAAATACGTTGTTCTTTCTATCACCAAAGAAAATTGTACAAAAATTGGCACATTTCACAATATTTTCATGAGTTACTGGCTCCTGTGCAAAATTTTGAATCAATGCTAACAACTGAGTTTAGAAGACACGATGAAATCCTACTAGGATCCTGGGGGGGGATGTTACAAGAAAGCATTTCTTAGTTAAAAATATAAAGTGTGTAGTAAAATTAGCTTGTCCTGCAGCAACCTCCACTACAATTAGGTGTCATTAATAATGCAGTGTTGAAAAAGTTTGCATAAGAAATGCAGAGCATTAATATTTTATTGTCACTAATACGCTTTGATTTCAGTTCACGTTTTCTGACTCGAGCAAGGGAAAAGTGGTTTTTAACAGTGTTTTTTCCATATGAGTAGAGAAGTATTAATCACTTTCTCAGGAAAACCCCCAGGGGAACTAGCACATGGGTAAGGCTTATTTTCAGGCTTCTTTCTCATTCAGGTTTGTTCTGATTAACCTTATGTGAGCCTTTTCCTTGAAATTCAGCGTGTGAAATCTTGTCCTGCCAAAGCCTGAGGCACAAATTCCCTGGTTATGTTTGGAATGAAATTCCGACCCTATTAATAATCAAAGATTTGACAAATGCCAACGTGCTGAACGAGATCTGAACACAAAAGCTCATTCCTTATAACCAGTTTTGAACAGCTAATCACTGCAGTCCTTTGCAGTAGCTGGAGGCCACCCAGCCCCAGAGAATGTTCACCTGTGTAACTTTATCAAAAGCAGTCAGGTGGACTTGGGTGATGACTCACAGTGGCTGATAGAGTTTGATAGAGAAGAGCAATCTGTCAAATAAAAATCAAAGCAGAAGGGAGTGTTTTTGTATTTGAGTAGAGCTAAGGCAGGAAGATTTGTGTGCTCTGCTGCTGGATGTGCATGAGCTGGAGCCTGTCTATGAAAAGCATCATCAGAAACCAGAATCTTTGTGAAATTGTAGAAACTGAGTAATAGGTGTGATCCCCACAAAACCCTGACTTAAAACACTGACACAAGACTTGTTTGAGGTCAGTGGGTGTGAGCTGGTGGCAGAAATAGTTTGATGGTATTGTTGTTTTATGATGAATTTATTCTTCATGGATACTTCAAGTGTTTCTTTTTGCTGTGAATCTTGCATTAAGATGACTTTGAAATAATTAATCTCTGTAATTACCTATTCTGATCAGCAATGAAGGCATTTGTCTTATGTCCTGTAGTAATTTCAATGAAGTTAGGATTTCATAGCTATTTAACTGTTAAAGGAATGAGTAAGGCATTGTTTATGGAATTCTACTGCACCCATAAAAAAGGCTATTTCTTTGAAAGATAAAAGTTCTATTGCTTTGAGTTGCCATTGAAATGAGAATCCCTTTTCACTGCAGTGGTGACTACAATTTATAGTCATTAAGTCTCAAAAGAATCTTTTATTACCTCATCTCTTTATTTTTTTAAGCTGACATTATGTAGAAATCAGTAACATTCTGAGGTTTTGTGGCAGAGGAAAGCTATTCTAGCAAGTATTTGATTAGGATAATGTAGTAATAATTTGTCAAATTTTTGCCTTAACATTATTATCAGGTCAGCCTTTTACTGATGGAGTTTGCTTGATTAAAAAAAATCTTAATATTTTTACATTACTACAAATATTTTTTTTAGTACAAATATGCCACATTCACTGTCTTAAAATGGCATTGCAGAGGGTAATTACTCTAAATATTTATTTACTCAAAAATACTCTAAATTACCTAATTCATTAATTCCTCCCTTATTAATGGTCTTGTCAGCATTTAAGACCAGCATGGCTAAGCAGATGTCAACAAAATGCAATTACTACCAAGTGAAAAGTAATTTTCATCCTTATGTTTTTAATGAGCCTGATACAAGGCCAATTCTCCTATAATTGCAGCGTTCCTCATCTATTCACCATAAAGTTATGGCTTGGGCTTTCCATCACTATGACTACTTTTGCAAAAGGGATTTGTGGTACTGAATTCTTTTTGCTCTTTGGCTCAATTTTATGGGTAAACCAGCTCCCTAGAGGAGACTTGTTGGTTTTATTGGTAATTACTGAATAGTTTTCTGAAATACTAGTTTTTGTTAATCTGTTCCTGATTAATTTTTTTTTTTGTAGAGTCCTCTCTTACTGCCTTAGTGGCCATTCTATGTTTTTATTCCCAACTTTATTTTCAAGTTCTAAAACTGTTTCTTTCTGTTAAGAAAATCCCAAAGTTTGGCACCTTTTTGAGCTTTTATCCACGTTTCTTTGTGGAAATGTCTTTAGTTATTCTATAATTTTGATGACTGAAGAAAATGTTGGAAACTTAACTGAATGAGATGTTTCTGAACACATGCATTTCTGGATTAGATATTGAGATTACTGAACAGCACAACAACCTTGGAACTTACTGCTTGAAATACACAGCTTGTCCAACAGAGCTGGGTGTGCTCCTGGTTACTTGGTGAGCTCACTGACATTTAGGAGATTCTCAGTAATTTCTTGTCCATCTGTGAACAAACCCATTTACTTACCATAAATCTACAGCCATGGAAAAAGAAAAGGAAAGAGCTCACATAGAACGCCCTGCTTATGTAAATGGTGCATCTGGTGCTTTTTGAGGTACTGCCAGTGACTATTTCTAAGCAGCCTAAGACACAGTCAGCTGATGGCAAGATCAATCAAAACCATGCCCTGGTGTATTTTAATTTCTGTACAACTGTGGGAGAACACTTGGAAGAGAACACCCCACCTATATAAAAAATAGCAAACCATGATCCAAAGGCACATAATCAGCAAGTAATACACTTAGTTGTAGCAGGATGTCTTAATGCTTAAAAGTTGATCTTATGGAAAGTTATGGAATACATAAGTTCTGTTTCTATTTTTCCCCCCTCACTGTATCCATAACAAGTCTTTGAACAAAAAGATAATATTGTGGCTTTCAGTTCATAAATTAGAGCTGGTACAGGTTATTTGCCAAGGTTTTGAAAATTAAGTGAATGAACTCTGAGATGATGAAAAGAGATGTGGAGCAATTTGGGCGCCGGTTTGCGAGCACTGTTGTTGTGTGCCGGGAATTGAGGTCAGCAGGTGGGAGGAGATGAGTCCGTGGAGGCCTCAGCATCCAGGTCCTGATAAAATATGGCAAGGTAATTGTTTAAGGTAATCAGTTCTGATTTCTACACTTTGGAAAAGTCTTTTTGATTTACAGTCACCTGCTGCTCTTCATACTCATATGTATCAGCCTTCTGTGCATTTTAAATCCCAGGGTTTGCTGAGTCTTTGAGCAATAATAGCTACTACTGTTTGGTTTTTACATGTAGTGAATAATCTCTCCAAAGCCTTCTGTTAAATCTATCGTTTTTTAGCTACTATGACTAGCAAGTTGTAAATTTACCATGTCTAGTAAATTTAAGTTGTGAGATCTGACCGGTGATCAGTTTCTGTCACTCTGTGCTGAATTATTTTAAATTCCTGGTAATAACAACAAAATTTGGAGCAGAAAATTCTGTAAGTTGCAATACGGGAGAGTACAAGGCAGAACTTTTTCATCTGAGGGAAAGCAGACACTGTCAGAAAACTCAAAGCCTCAGTCCTTGTAGATCAGAGCTGGGTTGGAGAGGCCCTGAGCTTTCTCAGCTAGGTAGTATTTCTTTGAGAGCTGGCATTGGACTAAATGCCTTTTAGAGGTCCTTTCACAGCTGATTTATTCTGTGAGCCTTTGATGAATAAACCTGTGTGCTAAATTTCTCATGCTTACTGACATGAAAGTCACTGGTGTTGAATGAAAGGAAATAGACTTGGATATTTATGCATTCAGTCTGGTAAGATCTCTCTGCATATGGCCTCAGAGCGAGTCATACGGTAAATCTGGCATTAGCACTCAAGAAATGAAGTCAAAAGTTGTTTCAACACAAACCCTCACTGGAGCAGGCTCCAAGATGTTGCAGTGGTTTTGATGCACTAGGCTTCTTTGTCCAGAGTCTTTGTCAGGGCAGCATCTGTCCAACCCCTCCTTATTTTATTCTGGACCATGAATCATTTGTCCTCCCACAGCTGTCATAATAGTGGCATAAGGTTGGCATAAACTCTGTCATCTGCCCTGGCAGGCTTCTGGGTAATTTAATCCTCTTCTCATATCTTATCTTGATTGCTTTTATACTGCTGTGTCATCCAATACTAGACAGATTATGTAACCACCCTGATTTTATTTAGCTGCCTTCCTTAAATGGTTTTATGGGAACTCCTCATCTTGCTGGTGTAATGTCCAAAGACTGTAACAAGAAGAGTCTATGAAAATGGACCAGAGTCAATAACATGCCATGATTAATCCTTGAGTATTGCCCATAAAAGTAAAGTATTTGGGCAAAGATTCCTTCTTCTTAGCTAGAAATAAACTTCTGTCTTTGACTTACATGGACTAGTAAGCACTGTCTGCTTTCTCTGAAAGGAGAAATCTCTGTTTTCAGGGGTGGCATTTAGCTGAAACCAGAAGAGAATCTATGAATGCTGAATTCAGTAGATGATTGCTTGGAAGGAAAGGAAAGTAACTTATAAAAATGTATTTTAGATTTAGGGCAAGTCAGCTTACTGATCTGAACAGACTCAGCTTCAGTTAAGTGCAGGCAAATAAATGATGGTGCTTCACCATTATTTTAAATGACAGCTGCCTGTAATTTAAAACTTGAGACAATTGCAATAGATGAACGGGATGGGTGTATATTGGCATTTTTATCTCCTTGACTGAACAATGTGAATTTTGCCATTGACAGTTTTACTTCTGTAAATGATTAACAAATGATAACTGTCCTTAGTAGTTAATTTGTTAAAATATTGCACAAGAAATTTTCTGAATTATTTAGGTGGGAACTTAGTTAATATCTTAGTTAATGTCCAGCATTTGGGTAAATCTTTTGGTTATAAGGGGTATTGGCATGTTGTTTTGGTAACAGAGCTCAGAAAATCTACCAATTTGGGATTTTGATATATTTGGAAGTAGGGAAGACTCAGAGTAGGCTTTAGTATGTTATGTGTGATGCTCAGTCTGATAGTCTAATTTAATGATAATCAATTATTTAATCTAAAGGCTGAACGTGCATCAAAACACTTAAGGATTCACAGTATATTCCCAGGAGCAGATTCATTAATTCTTTGAAATATTACTTGAGTGATAGGAATAACCTCAGGATAATCAAGTTTTTGCTAGAGTGAAGTCAGAATAGGCTACAGGTCCTTGCTGAGAACTCTGCTTTTCTGTCAGTGTCAAAGAGAAGGAAAGGATGGACACATTTCCAAGTGGCTGCTCTTGGCTCAGGAACAAACTTACTTGAAGGATGACAGGGGCAAAATCCCAGTGTTTTGGTTCTAAATAAATACTTATCTATGCCTTTTCCTCTGATAGATTTATTACTGAGGGACACTCTTGAAAGATGAAGATTGGTGCTTTGGTAGTACATCCAGAGACCTCTCCTCCTTGCAATTTGCTGTCTTCTGCCCTGTGCTGCAGATTTCTATTCCTCTGTTCCATGTAGGTTTGAAACTGTTGCTATTCAGATGTTGCCTCCACACATGGCATTCAAACTGAAGCTTCTGAGTGTCAAAATGTTAAATCCTGTTCAGAGAAGCTGTCTGACAGCGCTTGCTCATCGGTGCTTGATGAACATTGCTCTTACAGGCTCTGTTTAAAAAACCCTCAGCCCTTCCTGCAGTTTTTCTTTTCCCACTCGTGAGTCAACAGAGTAGAATGTCACTTGCTGATTATGGCATAGATCAGTTGTCAAACTCCAAGGCTGAATTAGCAGAAATATTAAAATTCTCTAGGTTTGGGGTTTTTTTGGTGGCAAGGATTTGAGTTGAGAAGCTGCCAGCTCCTGTCATTACCAAGGTCTCAAACTTGCACTTCTTATTTGAGTGCAATGGATGTTTTAGCTTGTTAACAAAGTCTCTTTTTGACTTGGCAGATGACAGGTGGCTTCTCCTACACAAGACAAAGCAAGAAGTCTTCATAAAAAAGGTTAGATTTTTTTTTTTCTACAGATGTTAATTGAATACAAAAATCCTAAAAGCAGCATTTCTGTGAAATTTTCAGGGACATTGATCTGAGGTTAGTGTTACAGTGAGGAGATGAAAATAATCTTTGAATTTCCACTTACAGGAACGGCAAAGTAGTACACAACATGGGACTCAGACATTAAATGAGATCATGGGAGATTTACATCCCTGTTGCACATACTAAATTTGTGTTTTGTGCATTTGAGAAGTGTGGCCTTCTTGCCTTTCTTCTCCCTCAGCAGTGAGCATAATCGTCTTTCTTGTAGATACTCCAACACCCAGCCAAAGTAAATATTTAAGAAACAGATGAAAAGAGCAGGGAATTAGTTCCCCTTCTGGTGGCTCTAAGTGCATAAAGCTGCCTAATGCTTTGCTTGCTCCTTCTCCTCACTTCCAGATCCTATTTTTTTGCCTCCTTTGGCTGTGAGCTGCGGATCACTAATGGTCACAGCGAATAGATGCAAAGCAAACAGATACTGTACAAGGCTGAAATCTTTTACCACAGGAGTCCCCATCTTGCTGAACAGGAACTGGCAGCTGGCTCTCTGTCCCAGGACTGCAAGTCCCAGCTGGGGTAGGCACAGAGGGAGATGAAGCCAGGTGTTCATGGTCTCTAGCAAAGTGCTCTAAGAACTTTGGGAAATGTGAATAAATCTCTTGTGTGCTGAAGAGAAAACGAGTCAGTGTTTGGGTACAAGAGAACAAGTATGAGGAATTTAACTACAGGGTGTGAGTATGAAACCTTTTTGTGGCATGCCAGATTTCATGGTATTGGCTGTGTGATGGAATATGGTCAACCAATGGTGCTTGGAAGGATTTGTCTCGTGGTTGACAGTGGCTCTCAGAAAGAGAATATGCATTAATAAGGCTTTTTAGTTTTTCTAAAAGGATAGCTTTAATGAGAAAACGAGTCAGTGTTTGGGTACAAGAGAACAAGTATGGCTTAGTCCAGGTGGCAGTGATCTTCTGAATCACTGGGATTGCAGATTTCCCTAGAGCTACAGGCATCCTGTTGTCCCTCACAATTCAGCTTTCCCTCTTGTGGGACTGAGGTATGTCCTTGAGTGCACATCACAAAATCTTGTCTTTGGCACCTCATTTTCTGTGTGTGGAAGAGAGGATTTGTATACTGACAATGTCATGAACTAAGCTGCGTTAGCTGAGCATCAAGTCATAACATGTCAAAGTCTGAGTGCTCACATGAGCACAAACATGAGTAAAATGACAAGAGCTGCCTAAGAATGAGAGAGACTTGGTAGTGTGCAACAAATCATTTCTATGCTGATCACTAAAAGTTGTCCTCTAATCCCATTTTGGGAATCATTCACTTAGCATTATTCTCTTCTGTTGTATACAAACCTGCCTCCTATCCAAGGCTGTATTTTCTCCTATGACCTGGTGTGAAGTTGCTGTCTAGGCACTGGTGACCTACTTTTGGGAGAGGCATCGGGGAGGAAGGGAAAGAAATGAGGTGAGCTGTGTTTTCATAGTCCATCTCAGTGACCCAATGCAGTGCAGTCTGTCTGAGTTGCTGTTGGGTGGCTGTGTAGAGCAGCAGCAAGGTTAGCAAGCTTATGCAATTGTGGTGTGATGCCTCTGCCCCTTGAGATGCGTCGACTTCTCCAGTGTGACAGTAAGTCAGGAGCTGAAAAATCTGGAAATATTTGCCCAGTGTGGTGCAGCTGCCAGGCATCGCAGTGTCTTAATGAGCTTGTTGTCCTTCTCAGTTTCTTTGGGACAGTGAGCCAGGCAAACCAGGAATCATATTCCTTAGGATGCTGAGGTGTTCATCTATGCTCAGGTGTAGTTTATATTACAGCAGCAAGAATACTTTCCTGCTTTGCAGCTTCAGAGGTTTGCATCAACAGAGAAAGAGCAACATGATGGGGTTGAGGTTTTCTGCTCATTACACAAGTTCAGAGTTCTGATTTAACAAATGCTTGGCTTTTACCAGGTGCTTGGAAAAGTGATAGGCAAGAGGCTTCATCATTTCCTGCTTCAGCAAAGATTTGATTCCTAATCTTAATATGAGAAATTCTCCTTTAAATCAAGTCCACTTCTATGTTTCTTTTCCTCAGTCTCCCTCAGCCATGGTTTTGTACCTTGTGTCCAGTTCATAGCATTAAGTCAGAGGTCAAGGTCTCCTTTTAGTGTGTGTCCATATAATACAGAGAAAAGCTGACATCTTGTTAATAGCTTTTAGTTGCTGTTACAGGGACACCCTGATAAATACCATCAAGGTCAGCACAGTGTCTGTTTGAATGTATTCTGTAAAGCAGTTGTTATTATATAGAAGCTAATTAGTACTAATTAGTTTCTCTGTTGACAGAGTTGTAAAGAAGCCAAGTAATTTTTTTTCCTTTTTTAGTGATGTCCTTTGCTGTGATAAAGCCATGTTGGTACATTTGCACTTCTTAATTTTATTCTCCAGGACTTTCACCAATGCACAAAGTACTAAAAGCATTTCTAGAAGTAACTATCAAACAGACAAAATGAATAATTTACCATATTAGACAATTATCCTGCCAAGAGCTCTGTGTGACCAGACACCATGCTTGGCATGAGGAGTATATCCACTCTGTAAGAAATCCTTTTGGGTGTTCCCTTCAACACCAGCAAAATAAGAATGATTGAATACAACTGTACTCAATATTAAAACTTATTTTGGATCATGATCATATGAAAATAGGAAAAAAGCAATCTGGAAACTTTAGTTATTCATAAATCCAATTCACTAATATGAAAGGTGTAGTTTAACTTTCATGACACTGAAACTACAGCTGTTTTCTCTCTAGTGTTACATGAGCAGCTTGTGTAGTTGTCTGTTACTTGGTAATGCTTGCATTCCTGAATCCAGAAGATGTTTGGTAACTGAAGGAGCCAAATGCAGCTTAAATTGCTGGTGTTGTTTTGCTGGACTGTAAAATTGCAGGATAGGAAATATTTGGGCAAGTGGAGCCTGGTGCTCTTTAGTGTTTGTCTTTGCTTGCATAAACCATCCTCCTTTTCAGAGAGTAGACTGATGAACTTTGCAGTATGTGTGCAATTTTAAAATATTTGGTTTTGGTGACAAATAATTCTCTCTAGAATTTGTTTCCTGCATGTACCCATTTGCATTTTTATAAAAATTCATTGATGTGTTTTTCCTTTGTGCAACATGGAAGTCTACGTCTTTCACTATAATAAAGTGCTGTACTTGAGGTGAGTGGGAAAGGTTAAGAAAAATCATCAAGGGTGTTAGTTTGAAGTTACTTGAGGGCTGTCAAGAAATCAGTTTGGTCTCTAGAGCAATCATGCTCACTCTCAAGAAAATACCATTTTATAAATATTCTACTTGCTTATATTCCTTCCAGTGTTGAAACAAGTCATTTTTATGCTCAGCCAAACTGTAGGTCTTAACACAGATTTCCTCTTAACGTGGATTTGCTTCACGTTGTCTGGATGGTGCGGTGAGTTCTTGAAGCCGGTCTGAAAGGCAAAAGCCTGGGTTTGAACAACACTGATTTGTCAGGGACTGGTGGAAATGAGTTTGCCAAGGCTGTATCAAGTGTAAGAATGCCAGACAGATTTCAATTTCTTTGCAGTCTAAATCTAGTTCAGCTGGACTGTCTCTTGGTTTGGTGTGTTGGGTGCATCTCGTCTCTTTCTAATCTCAGTTTGAATGGCAGATAAAATTTCTGCTGTTGGTGACTACAGTCAGTGTGGTTTTGGTTGTTTATGCAGCTTCAATTACAGAGCTTGTGTACAGTTTTAGATTTTAGGGGTTGACATCTGTGTGTACAATTGCAGTCACACTGATGATGCAGTTAGTAAATATTTGCTGTAGTCCCTGTGACTTGAAGCCATTTCTGTAAGAAAACAGTGAGTACTTGTTCTTTGTAGTTTACAGTCGTGGAGCAAAATTGATTTAATTGTTTTCCCCACCAATTTGTTTCCTTTGTGTTTTCTAGCTTCTCCCAGTTTAAGATCAGCTTGTTTAGTTTTTGAAATGAAAATTTTTAGGTTTTTTTCATGCTTTTTCTTGCTTAAATGCAAAAGGAGCAGCCCTAGATGTGTAGAAACTGGATATATAAGGAAAGTTGTAATATTTAAGTATCAAAGCTTCTGGTTGGAACTAAATGTGTTTTTTTGATTAGTTGCCTAACTAGTTGGTTTTGCCACCTGAGAAAAAACTGGGAGATAATTTTGTTTGCTTTTTCATGCAGTTACTGAATATGATGTATCCTGAACTATTTCCAATATTTTTGCAGATTATTAGTTTCAGAAAGAGTGGATGTGGTAGCTGAGCAGCATTCTTAAATAATATCAAGGTAGTTGTGATGAATGAAAAAAAGGGACATTTCCATTTATTCCCATTTTGTTGACCTGCTGCCTGGAAGAAAAGCATGGAGAGGGCTTTTAGCTTGTCACCCTGCTAATATTTAGTAATGTACCAACATAAACATTTTTTATTTGATGGCTGATGTCTGCTGCCATCGATTCAATCACCACCTGTGGCTGACTGGAAGGAAAGAAGTGTTTGTGTCTTTTCCTTTTAGACACACAGATATGAGGAAAGGAGGAGTGGGGCTGGATTATTGTTTCTTAGCTACATCTGTGGTGGTGAGCTCTGACTAAATGCTGAATGCCTTGAGTTAGGATGAGGGAGGGATTTGTTCCCTTTCCTTTGTTTTTCTCAGGATTGAAGGACTTGCTGTGCCCTGATGCTGGCTCTTGATACTGCCAGGGCTAAGAGAAGAGAAATGGGGATTGAGTGAGGGAAGTTTTGATTTGGAATAAGTTACCAACAGATCCTGAAGCCCCAAAACATAAGGTACACGTTCAGCTGATTTTTTTGTACCATCTTAAGTTGCAACAAGGAATCAGCGAATAAGGAAGGAAGCTGGCACTGAGCTTTACATTCCATGGCATGACAGTAATCCTTCATGGGAAACACAGGAGATTGCAGAAATGGTGTGATGCAACTCTTCACAAGCTCCTGTTTTCTTTGCATGATGGCTGCTGTGGAAAATGCCAAGTTTTAAACTTCCTTGTTTCACTCATGGCTGTGGTTTGTAAGAAGTAATCATGGCTGTGTACATCTCTCTATGTGCTGTAAACTTTAGAGCTGTATCTTTTTCAATGTGTACCCCCTAATGATAAAAAAAGAGAAGCTTGTTTTTGCCAAGTAGAATTGTTTTATAGCAGATTAGCCTGCTAAAGAATTCAGGCATCATTAGTTTTAAATATTTGAGGTGCCATAATTTATCACTCAAGTATCCATGTATATTAACAGTGTCTTTTTAATATCCTGCCTTTGTAGCTGTGAGAGTTGTGTCTTCTGACAGAGATGAAAACTGGGAACAATTTTGTTTGCTGTTATTTAGCATGGCAGGCCTCTTAGCCTGTCAGTTGACCAGCACTAGAAGTCCTGGAATGTATTCCATGTTTTCTTAGAAGTATATATTATATAGTATATACTATATCTTTATTCTTCTTTAATAGAATTGTTTAAAAAACCCTGAAGGCAAGAAGAATAGGAGAAATTTATTTTGTATTGTCCAGTTATTAGGGTAGGTAAGTTAATGCATTGTGGTGTAGCCCCTGTTTAATAAACCACCTTTTATTACTGTGGTAAATGTCATTTTACATGAGTTTTAACTTCTTCCTTCTACTGAGCAAGTCCCAGTGTTGAGTGGTAGAGCTCTTTCCTTCAGAGCCAGCTGGTGCCTCAGGAGCAGAGCACATTACCCAGGCACTGTGAATGCTTGCCCAGGAGAAGTTATCCTACTTGCTGGGCCTCCTGAGCCTTGAAATCCTTACATCTGTAGATTTCTGTGCCTGTCAGTCTCCTTGGACATGGAGAATTATGTGGGGAGGTGTAAGTTTCTTTGGAGATAAGAAAAGCTGAGAATGTAGTGCCTTCTCACCTACAGAGAAGAAGCTGAAGGTGTGAGGTCTCGCTCCTTAATAAGGATTTTGAAGTGCAAAAAAAGAGTGAATATTCTAGCAGAGGTGACTTTTGAGCTGTTGACTGCCAGTGTCTCTACATCTGATAAGCTAAAGGATTTCAAGATGAATTCCCCCCTCCTTTATAGAATGGAGATCTGAGTCTTCTCATTGGTGTCCTTCTACCATTTTACATTGCAGATGCATTTTGGTTCTGAATGTTTGCTGAAGTTTTAGCTATGCCTTATATTGTGTGAAAAATGAAGTTGTTGTGTGTTTTCTTTGCATAAGGAAATGCTTTGGATGATATCTTTTCAGTGTGTTTAAGAGAAGATGCAAAGTTGCATTAAAATGAACTTTATACCTTCATGTTACTGCATCATTCAGAATTTCTATTTTGGTGAACCTTTGTTTCTTTCAAGGAAATTTTTTACTGTTATGGTTAAAGTGTGAGAAATGCAGTGTAGAAACATCCCAGAAGGTTTTCCATGACTTTCATCTGTAAAACTGAACAGGTAAAAGCTGGTAAAATGCACATTTCAAATGGTTCTAGGAGTAATGCTCTTCATCTTGAGAAAAATAATTTATTTTGGTATGAAGCCTGTATTGTAGCCGTGAGGTGCAGAGTGTTAGCAGCAAACTTGGTGGCTCCCCTTAGCAAGACCCATAGAATTGCATCAGGTGACCTATTGAGATAAAGTCAACCTACACTCAAGTTGTTGATTATTTCTAAGTGGAGAAAATGTAGGGTTTCTTTGTCTCTAAAAGACTGGAAAAGAGCTTCTGTCATTGCCAGCACTACCAAGGACATGTCATTGTTCAATTTGTCTCTTTTTCAGCTTTGAACAGGGCTCTTGGAAAGTGATTGACGCCTGCCAATGAAGTCCTTGGCTCCCGAGCTTGTAACATCACTGGTAATTTAATTACATGGACAGGTAAGAGCTTGCTTGGAGAAATATGAAGATGGACAGGAATGTGATTTTTGTCACATCACGTTTTTTCTTTCTCTAATTCATCTCAAGCTGTTATCACAAGCCCTGTCTTGACATGGACTGCTTAGAGTAATTGCCAGAATTTGCCTGCTTCATAGCTTTATTTTAAGGCAGTTTGGATTACTGAGTTTTTGGGTGGTTTTCAAGATGGTGAGCTACTTTGCAGAAGTGTCTTTCAGGAAGTATGTGCCAAAATAATTAGTCCATTATTTCTGCTTCCAATCCAATGTTGTCAAGGTCTTGCAGATTTGAGGAACTAAACTTGAACTTAATAAGCTTGTGTGCTGTTTCTAGGAGGAGATCAAGTGAATGAAATGGCTTGAGACAAGCTCATAGCTTCAAGACAGGTGAAATCCTGTCTGTCAGACATTAAATATCAGGTTAGCCTTTGGAGGGACCCATTCCTGGTTTATCCCGAAGGGCTGAGGCCCATGAGGAAGATCCCTGCTGAAGTAAAGGGGAAATACGAGGATGGAACAAGAGGAAAGACCCTTTTATGATTAAACACATCCCCCCATTCCTCATGCCCTCTGTGCCACTCGGCTGTGGGAGGAGGAGGTAAAGAAATAGGGAATGAAGGATTGGTGTTTGCTCTGGAAAGAAGGGATGGTGGCTGGGGAAGTTATTTTCGCTTTTTTCTTTTAGTTTTTTTCCTCATCATCCATCTTTATTTTTAACTGGTGTTATATTAAACTAATTTATCCTTAGATCTGTTTTGCCTGTGATAATAAGTGGAAAATAATCACCCTGTCTTTATCTTGACTCAATGGCTTTTTCATCTTATCAGCCTGTTGTGTTGTGGAGAGAGAGTGGCTGGCTGGGTGTGGGGTCCTCACATCTGGACGAGATCAACTTGCCACAACTATTTGATGATGAGATGAAGGAATAGATATATATACATATTTTTTTAGGTGTTAGTCCTTAAATTTGGTGTAAACCTGCTTGGTAGGATTAGTGTCCCAGTCATAACTTCTTTCATTGTTTCTCCTAAAGGAGTAGCTTTGAGGGGTGAGAAAAATCCCACCTTGCCCAAGCAGACAAGTGTAATTGGAAACACAGGTGGTATTTCCTGTTCTCTGCAGCAAGAGAACTTTGTCTCCCCACAGATTTACAGCCCCATGACAATCAGTATATTTATCTAAAATCAGGATTGCCATTTCTTCAGTTACTCTGAAGCAGGAACTGGTTATTGTGCGACACAAGCGGTACGGATGGTGAAGTTTGCATCCAAGCAAATTTTAGATATTTATGGGGCTTAAGCACAGTGAGAGACTTTTTTTTTAAGATGAATGATTTTTGTAATCAGCTAATTGTCGTTTGTTTTTCTGAAGAGCAATCAAATGTATTCCGTAGCTGTGTTTATTTTTGGACCGGTCCACCTTTCTCAAATCGCGTACCGCACAGCGTGTGCTGTACAGGAAATTGCACATGAGGAGCTGCAGACACTGAAGAGAAGATGTGGGTTTCTTTTTGTAGTCAAGGCCCCCATAGTGAGATTGCTTTTCTTCATTTTATACAGCTTGAGCATGGTTGTGAAACACAACGGAATGAGGCAGTAAATGGGCGATGAGCTGTTTTGCTGACGTGCCGGTACTAAAAAGACGACTCCTCTTCCCTAGTTCAGGATAATACTGGAGGTTTTCTGAGCAATTACTTGATTCAAACATTCATTGCTTATGAATGGCATTTGCTTCAGAAAACTGCATAGAGATCGAATGAAATGGTAAAAAAATAATTCATGCATACCACATAATATAAATTATTGTGCAGCACGACCATTCAGTTTTCGACAAAAAAACAGAAGAATAGTTCCTATTTAAAATACAGTTATTTCTATGAAAACAGATGGTGCTTTTGAGCATTTTCTCTCACTGAAAGCAGATTTTAATAATTAGCTCAGAAATTGAAGCTAATATTTTTAAAGTGTTGTGCAAAAGAAAAAAAAATCACATTAGCAGTGCACATTTCATTATAAAAACGCACTATAAGCAGTTCATGCTCTTAAAATGTAAAATAGTAAGTGGCCTATATTATGAAGTTCTTCACAGCTCTAGACAGAGTAAAAGGATTAATATTTATGCAAAGTCTTAATCCCGTGAAAAGTTATATCTTGATTGATATCACCTTTGCAATTCCGTTGGAAGAGCACCCACAGCAGATATTAATATCTGCTTTGTGGTGGTTTAAATCATAAACTGGAAGGTGTAATTGTTAGCAAAATTTCTTCTGTGTCTCTGCACGAGACTGTGCCACAACTTATTGTGTGTGGTGGCACTTAAGCAACTACTGATTTGTGTGTTTCTATTCACAGCACCAACAAAGCACTTGAGTTATCACTGAAAGAATATTTGGCATTAAGAAACTAGAACTATGACGGGAGTGTTGGAACAAGATGGTCTTTAAGGTGCCTCCCGACACAAAAGCTTTTGAGGTTCTTTAATTAAAGTCTATAGATATGGAAATGCAGTGAGACAAGTTATACCTAGAGTTTCTTGCTAAATTCCTAAAACTGGAGATTCCCAGCCTATAAACTCTTGTGTTTTTCAGTAAGCCAGGTGGGAATCTTGTGTAGTGTTTTATATTGAAGCAGCCAAAAGTGGTAAATGATGAGTGAGGCTTACTGCCAAGGTTGGGGCATGAAATAGAAGGTTATGACTTGTATGTGAAGATGCAGGCTTTCAAATTTGAAGCCAATATTCCCACAGGCAAAACATACAAGACAGTAAAAATCAATTTTTCTTCTATCATTTTTCTTCTCCCGTTTAAATTGAAATACAGCCTTTGCTTTCAATGGGAAAAAGTAACGAATTTGGTCAATACCATAGCACATATTTTAATATTATTCATTCAGACCCAGCTCTGTGATAGTTTGGAACTGGCATGTACTTACAGAAGGATAGTTTCCTGAGTCCAGTGCACTGTTTGATTGTGCACTTCCCATTAGTGGGTTAGTGCATGCTAATTTTCAGGGAAAAGACAAGTCAGAACTGTTCAGATTTGCCCATCTTTAATGGTTTTGCAGCGAGGAACTGAAATCCTATTGCAATTCTGCAGGCATCTAAACCCCTTTGAAATCTTGGTTGACAGCCATGTCCCTGGGGAGGTGTCAGAAAAAGCTGTTGATATCCTGAAAGGAATAGAGGAAAATGTGTCAGAGCTGGCTGTAGGTCTGTGAGTCACCACTGAATAGGTTGCCGTTGTGATCACGGCAATGAATGAGCTGACTGAAAACCTGTAGAGGGAGATGAAGGGAATACAAATGGCAGCGTAAAGCAGTGCCTGGGAGACAACTGATCTATTCCTGAACCAAGCAAGGCATGGAAAGCAGGCACAGTATTGTGGCAGTGCAGGTGTAGTGCTTCTCCTAGCACAGGAGGCAGCCTGGATAACCCCTGCACTCCAATGTTTTGCCAGGTTCTCTTTTGCACGGTAGAACAGCAGAAATACCCACACTGCCCAAGTGGCTCGGTGCCTTCTCAGAAGGGGCAGGTGTTCTTGTACTTGCCTCAGTGTTTAACTACTTTTAGCCCAAGTTTTAGCCAGGCAGCTGAGTCCTCAAGGAGAAAAAATGAATTTGATGCCCTCAGCCATTACTTGGTCTGATTAGAGGGCATGGGTATGGCTGATCTGTATGCATAGATAAATACTCACAATTTTGAAAGGAGGTGTAACAGGTTTTTTTTCTAAGCTACATCTTAAAGGGTTAATCTTAAGATGCTCTAAACTGATTCCTTGCAAGTAAATGGTGTAGTGATCAAATTGAGCAGCCTTTGGAGAATATGAAAGTGTATTTTTTCGATTTTTTTTCAGATTTTATTAGAAAAATCTCAGAGAAGGAAGGGTAAGATGAATTCTTGTTTACTAAGGTATTGATGCTTTCTTTGTCTCTCTCCACTTGGTTATGTGCATTACTACTCCAGCTGTGCATTAAAAATGATCCTCATATTTTTCTGTTAAGTTCTAGCTTATAGCAGGTTCTTATACAATTATATCGTGTTGCACATGTGCCTCCACTTCCAACAAAACCAGGAATTTGGAATTGTTACACAATGCTGTCACCTGATGGTAAGAAATGATGGTATTGGAGGCTTAGAGCTTCAAAAGGAGTTCTTGCTTTTGTTTCTAGCCTGTCTTAACGGCACATCTGACTTTGTGTTAGACTTGATATTTTTTTGTTATGTTTCAGTAAAACAGAGCATGAAAAATCATTGTTTTACCAATATTCAGGTAGTAGCTTTACTGTTTTAAGAAGACTGTTGTTGAGATAGCTCACATGCTTGAGCTTGTTGTAAACATGGCCTCAACTGCAGGTGTGGGTGTTTTGCCTTATACAGGGCCAAGAGATATTTAAATAAAAGATTTTGTATATGTTCTGCAATTTTTAACTGAGCAATTAAGTTCTGTTAGTTATGATAAATATTATAGATTAATTTCACCCTCATTATTTGTATACTGGTGTTTTTTGAGATGATCTACTAAAGAGAGAATTTTATTTTCTTCATTTGCAAAAACCCCCAAACTATTAAACTTGAAAAACAGAGGACACTTGTGCAATGTGAGGCACTTATTATTATTATTATTATTGTAATAAATCAATCTGTAACCTCTCAAGAAGGCACTAAAGCTGCACATACTGATCTGAAAGGGAGAAATGACAATGTTTGTTTCAAGGAAATTCAATAGTTCCTTCCCATTTTGACTATGCGACATTTTTATTAGGAGATGAGAGGTCAAGTTTCTCAGCTGTGTTAGGAAGAAAATGCTGCATGGCTGAAAATTTTGTTTTGCTCTTGGTTCCTTTTCTCCTTCTTGACCTAAACATTTCAGCTGCTTTGTAGTTTTATTTCTTGTGAACTTCTGGAATAAATTACCCAGTGTTCAAAACTTCAGCTGAGGAAAGAAATAACATGTCCTGAATAATCCCATAGTAGGGATGTAGCTAAGCAGATAGCTTTTATTTAATTGAATGAATTGATTTCTCTATTGAGAAATGTAAGGCAGATCTTTCACAGGTACAAGTTTAAGGTCTGATTCACTTATGCTAAAGCTGCTGAATTTGATCACAGTGATTACAAGAGCCTTCAAAGTGGTGGACAAACCAGAAAAGGCTTTTAGATTTTTCAGGAAATGGATATAGGTCTGCACTGAATTGTAATGTACTTTGAAGACAAAAAATGAAAATTGTCTAATGTTCTTCCAGATGCAGACGAGCTAGATGTTCTTCTAGAGATCCTTTAAAGGGTATGGGGATTAAATCTGTTCATTTGAAAAGGTGCATGAGGCAGATACCGAATTAGAAAAACTTTTTTGTCATCCAATTAAATGTACTTGATATTATGGTCGATTTTTACATGGTATATAAAGCTCCTGCTTCTGTTACTTTATGAAGTTATTGGCATTGCTTGGTGAGAGAAGTGAGCAGCAGTTTTGCAGTTGTGCTTCCACAGGAAGTATTGACAACTTGTTAGAACTGGGAGTGAAAAAGACAAATGACGGAGGTGGCAGAACTACAGGTTTGCTGGAGCTCATTTTTCCCTGCGGTTCTCATCTAGCCTTGTAATCCTCAGAAAAAAACATAGGTTACTGAGCAGTGCCTTGTGGACTGATATAGGCTAAAAAGTCTTTAATAAAGGCTGCATGTAAATAACTACAACTTAATTTCCACATAGCAGCATTATAGTAAATTCTTTTTTCCCCTAAGGTATATCCTCAGTGTAGATCCTAGTCTTCCTGTATTTTTAAAATATGGGGTTTATACTTTTTAGTTTAATTATTAGGACATTTATTTTATCTTTTCCTAGAAAATGTAGAACATCACATGTACCTTATGGGGGCAGAAGCATGCTGGAGAGCTTCAGGGGCTATCACCTTAGATTTCATCAAAGATAAATGGGATATGTCTTTATCAGAGATCCCAGCAATTCATAGGAGTCTGTCACAGCAATTGGCATTTGAGGTTATTATCAGACAAAAGACTCTTCTAGAATAGTTAGCAGAGCATGAAGAAAATCATTTTCACAGTGACAATTAATCAAGTATCAGGACAAACTGCAGCAGGGTAGGAATACCTAATCCAGAGGTACTCCTCTGGTTTCCAGTTTTCCAATCAAGAACCAACCTTAAAGAAACCTCTGCATTCCAAGTTTGTGCATTAAATCACTGATCTAAGTACACTGTCTCCTTTAGAAAGGGTGTGTGTACTTGTCCTCTGCTTGCCCAGTTCCCAGTGAGGATAGAAGTGACAGGGTAACTTTTCTGAGGGCACCAGGAAGACAATTATAAAACTTCCTTCTAGCCTGGAGTGGCCCATGCGTTTTTCAGGAAAGCTTTGGTCTACAGAGAAGCTCATCTTCACTTTCTGTTGCAGGGATGGGGTGATTTAAACTTTTTTCTTGAGTGGAAATAATTCTCAGCAGCTTTTGTATGTTCGGTTAGAGATTCTATCACATTTATTGGTGGAGTTTAGGCTTAGGAGCTGTCTGAATTACAGTACTGATTGTTTGTTCTCTGCTGCTTATAATAGCAAAAAACTCTGAACAGTTTCAGTGAATGTTGTTGAGTGCATAGACTCTTTCATCTAAGTGCAAGGGGTGTTTAAAATGTGACCTGCTCACATGTGAGCAGAGTTGTTGAATCTAGCCAATGGGGCATTCTGTGTAAAAAGCTGTATCTTAAACTTCTTGGAAAATGGCTATATAGGACCAAGGCATTCTTCAAGCCTTGTGAGGAAAACATGCCTCTAATTGTTGAGTAATTAAACTTAATAATGTGTAGTTAATATGGTGACTTTCTGCCCCATTTGTGCGGCTCCAATGCGGAAAACCTAGTGGGAAATGGTTATCACAGTATTTAATTTTTGATGTTCTCAGTCAGTTTAATTTCTATTACATAATTTGATATTTCACATTTTCATGTAAGCAAAGGGAATGAGGCATAAGTAGGGAGGGGCAGAGGAGGGTCTGTGATGCCATTGTCATACATACACTGTTTGTGACAATGGTGATGAGCACCAGCTTTTCACTCCTGTGTCTTTACGGTCAGTTCTGTACTTTTTTGCTTTCTAAACCACTAACTGGCACCTGTGGTCATCCAGGAAAGTAGGTTTTTCCTATTTTTTTTATGTGGGGGGAGGGAGAATATCATCAAATGTTGATGACAGCAGGTGTAAGCTCTTGTAGAGATCAGAATTGGAATTGTGGAATGGCTTCCATGTGAAGAACAGCTGCTTGCAATCTCTTCAGTCTGCAAGTGAAAGAATTGGGTGGAAGGCAGAGCACAGAAGGGTTGATGAAATGATGAACTCAGTGATGCAGTAGCTGGAGGGCCTCAAATGAAACAAAAGAAGGGATACTTCACACACTGCAGCTTCTCTGAGAAATTACTTAAAATAGAATTTTGAGATAAATCCCCATGAAATCTGAATTATGGAGCCTTGAAATGCAACTTGGCTTTCTTCTGAGTAAGGTAGTAGTGTCACACTTGGGAGGATCATGCTTTTAGTCCAAAGAATGGATACCAAAAGCAGCTGTGGGGCAGCACAGGAGATCAATAAGTATAAACCAAGTATTGCAGTTGTATTATGCTGTGGTTGCCTTGTCACTTAAAGGGGATGTTTGTGTTTTCTAATCATGTACAATAATACACTTTGGGAGGTTTCATTGTTTTTCAGCCAAAGGAGCCTGTTGGTACTTCCTTCTGTAGGAGCTCTTGGACACCCCAGATCTGGGAGAGGGGAACATGAAGATCACTACAGCACATCATTATTTTCTGAGAACTCTGCACTGTGCATGAGATCAAGCTGGTGGAGAGAAGAGACACGGGTTCTTTGTCTTTATGTTAAAAATTCAATATCCATGAAAAGATGTCATTATTAATGATAATACATATTATTACTGAATAGGTATTCAGAAACCTTCTGGTTGCTGAAACCTGAATTAAATTTGTCTGTTATGACAAGTTAAAATATTTAGATTTTTAAACTCTAATTTATCCAAGTATTCAGGCTCTCAAACCCTGATAGAATATGATTGGCAGTATAATCCTTTGTGGAGTCATTGTCTAGATGAGTCTTGGTTGCAAGTTTAATTATCCTCTCATGACCTTGCAGCATTGGGTGCTGAGGTTATTGTGGTCAGCTTGGGTGTTCTCCTCACTACTCCCTCCTTTGTCTCAGTCTGTGCAAAGAGGGGTCAGTTCTGGCTGAGCCACAGCTGTAGCTGTTGGCTCCAGTGAAATCCAGCACAGCAGAGTGTGCTGAGCCAGAAAAAAGGGTCATGTTTATTAATAGTAGCAGTGAGCTGAAGACATCCGTGGGATAAAAGGAGAATGGGAGTAAAATTTCATGTGACAAGGTAAAGATGTCATAACAATAACAATACTTACAGGTGATTTGAACTTATTTTAAAAGGATCTCAAAGTTTGTGAGACATGACATGCTGAAGAGCACTAGTAATTTCAGTAAATAATCATTTCATGAGCAATAGTGTGATAATAACCCTAATAAATTCTGGTTCTCCCACAATGAGGTCACTTTCTGCCTGTCTGCAACACATCTTGTGACTAAGTTTTCTTCATCTGTGAAGTGGCAGAAAATACAGGAGTGATACCCCTGGAGAAGATGGAGTGCAAATGCTCAGGAGGAAAAAAAATCTAAAGAAGAGATACTGCTAAAAGGAAACAAACAGGACTATTACTATGTTCTATTTTGAAGAATTGCAAACAAAAAATGAACAATATTTAGAGAGCTCATGAACTACTAAAATTGTTTTGGTTTAATTTTAAGCACAGTGAACTGTGGAGCCCGTAACTCCTTAAGAAAATTTCGGGACGAGCAGCTCACATAAGGAACTGTTAATGCAACTGAGTTGTGCATTGCTTGCTTCATAGACCCGAAAAGCAGAGAGGCTGGGGATGCAGCAGGTTAACAAAGTCAGGGACAGTTCAGGCACTTGATGGCAAGTGAGATCTTTCAGGTGTGTCCTGATTGAATCTACAGGCACTAGTATTTTAAATAAGAGTGTGAGACCGACTTGAACTGTGTAAAAGAAAAGCTTCCAAAAGACAGAAACTAAAACTGCTCTGCTGTGCACTTTAATGCAAGCAGGAGGTTTTTCTTCGCTGGGGTTGTCACTGCACTGCTTAGGCTTTATTTCATAAGCTGATACCGTCCTAATTTAAACTTTGACTTCCTATTACAAAGTATAAATCAGAAGATTAAAAACCTCCCGCTATAGATTTTTTAATAGAAAGTGACAGTTTAATTTGGCAGAGTTGAGCTGAAAGGATGCTTAAACCTAGTAAAGAGTGCCAGCATCAGCAGCTCCAGAGTAGCTGGAAATGAAAACAGAAACATGAATAATTAACAGATAAGCTTGAGTTCCTCAGATATTTTGCAATTACTTACTTTAGAAAAGTTTTCTTCTCCATTAAATCATGGGGTTCTATTTTTGTAGTCAACCTCGTTTTGCTTACTGAAAAATAGTGGATGTATGTCACTGGTGTTTTACAGTGAAAGTCTGGGGTTTTTTGTTTTTATTTATTCAATGAGAAAGTTTTGGAGGGGAACTCATTTTTTTTGACCCATAAGTAATTTTATTTCTTGCTTTCATATTGGTGTTTCTTTCCCAAATACAGCCACCTTGGAAAATATATTCATTTGGGTTGGTTGGTTTCCATGAGTCCAAAGAAACTTCAGTTTTTAGGTGCAGTAAGTAATTAATTCATGGGCAATTGTAGTCCTGTTGACAAGACATTCCAAACCATGGTGCAGCTTGACGTAACAACGAGCTGTTAAACATCAGAGCTATTCCATGTGCTTATGGAAAACAGCATTGAGGAAACTATCATCATGAAAATGGCACAGAAAATACTACTTTCTTTAGTATTTATACCATCTATTTTACCAGCTGTGCAATGACTTCATGAGGTGGAATATGATTCAGCCAGATGGTGGAATCAAAACAGCCAGTTTCTCCTGCAGGGAAATGACTCTGCAAAATCCTTGCTTGGAAAGTTTTTATGTCTCAGCCTACAAGAGATTTTGTTAACCAAGACGGTGATTTCAGTTAAGAAACTTGTTTAGAGCATTCTGTTGGTAAAACCTGGGTGATTTTGTTTTGAGAAAAGGTATTTATTCCTGCAGGATAATGGTGGGGTTTTTTTCCTCTTCCTTGTGCCACCTTAGCAAGTAGGATGACAGTCTGGTTTTGTTCCAGTTTACTCTTAGTAATACTTTAATATGGAAAATATTTCTTATTTGAGGAAGGTATGCCCTTTTTATAGGAAACAAGAATAAATTTAACTTGGGTTCTGCTGCTCTGACTTCCAGTATGTGTATTTGTAACAGCAATTACCAAACTGAATAGAAAGTGATGCCAGTTTTCCTATTTCATCCAAAAGTGGGGGTTTTTTTTTGTATTAAAATCCTGTGTTTGATGTTTACCACACTGTCTTCTATCTCCCTTATACACACACGCACACATAGATATATACATATATATATATAAGCAGAAATAGATATTACTGTTCTACATCTGTCCTGGATCTCTCACAAAGGATTTGCTTCCCAAAATGTTTATAAAAAAGAACACACTGTCTCTTGCTGTATGCAGCTTTTTGGTCTTGGTGATTTTTGTGTAGAAGTCAAGTCAGCAGAGTGAAATTCTTCCATCGCTGTAAAGGGTAAGGAATATTGCAGAAACAATTCCAGCATGATTTTTTTTTTTTCCCAAGGTAAGAGAAAAGTAATGGAGGTCTCAGCCTTCTGATGACAGTGTCTCTTGTTTCTCTCTGATATGGCTGGTGTAATTAATGAGGCAGGCCTAAGGAGGTGTTCTAGTGAAGTGTTTTGAAATTTATAGTAGCAACTGGTACTATCACTCTGTAATTATCCTGAGGCATAAAGTCAAAGGACAAACTAAAAAAAACCAAGCAAACAGCCCCCATCTATATATTCCTCAGTAAGTCAAAGCAGTGGAATTGTAAACCAAGGAAACACATTATTTGGCTTCTGACATAGTGTGAATGGATTTTTTAGAAAGTGGAATTACTGAAGTATAATATGTAGTGTTTTCTTGTTCTAATGCTGATTATATAATACCTTAATGAAAGGGAAAGTAGAGAGCTGAAATGCTTTCAGGCTTAACATAATTAAGTAGACAAATGTTCTTGTTCTTTTCTTTAAATGTCAGATTTGGTTCTCATTATTTTAAAAACTTATGTTAAGAAGCAATTGGTCAGGCATAAGTTCCAGCAGGCATTTTGGTCCACAAGCCTCAGCTTCTCAAATGCTAATCCCAACTGTGTTTTATTGCCGTCCTTATTAATGCAAGAAGTATCATGGTGTCACTTTTCTTATTTTTGCTATCAGTGAAAAGGTTACTGACAAAGCACAGCTCTTGTTGCTTGCATTTTGTAAACTGTTTTCAGTTTTAACCTTGAGAACACATTGACAACATGGCTTAGAGATAAGGATGACTTTCTTATTGGAATAAGAAATACAAGTTTGGGACTGGAGAATTTGACATGATTTTTTAAAAAGACTTAGAGCATTGTATTACTAAGACTAAAAAAATTCTTTGCTGTGTTTGACCAGTTCAAAATAATCTGTTTAATTGCTTTAAGAAATTCCTTGTAGCATGTTGGAACTAGAGAAGGTGAGTTTGAAAGGAACAACTCCAAAATCTGGAGAAAACACTCGTAAACTTTATCAAGTACTTTATCATGCTGAGGCCAATCCAAAATCAGATGTTTGCTTTTTCTATCCTGAAATTTGTATGCAAGTCATGGTTTTAAAGGTAATATCCATTATTTTGGAAGATGGAGAGAGACCAAGAAGTAACTCTATTGCCAGAGAATTTTATGTGGAAATAGATAGATACTAAGATAAAGATCAGAAATATACAGTAAAAAAAAATGGCAGTTGGTGTCACATATTCAGTGAGTTTTGATGGAATATTTAGTGTCTAATTAAACATCTTCCCTGAGAGTTTTGGAGGTAAGTTATTGTTTTTCACAGGAACCTGTAATTATTCTTGAAAAATAAAATATCCTTGTTAGGTGAACTTAAAGCAGCTTACTAGAAAATAACAGGAATTTCATTTTGATGGTAGCTCATGGTACCTTCATCACCTCTTTGTACCCAGTGTGGTGGATGTGTTACATCTCCCACGGGGAGTGCACTCTGTGGTGTGGTGCAGTGAATCCAGTGTGAGTCTGTCTGAAAGCTGGATAATGGGCTGACTAACAGAATGGCATGTGCTGTGAGTTACTGAGGTACTGTCCCTGAAAGAATGACAAAAATCTAACTTATTCCTTCAAAAGGTTTTTGGTAGAGGTAGTGTTCTTTAGCTGTCCATTGTCAATAAGTGTCTTTTTATTTTTCACTTAAGCTTCATCCCTGTGTTTTAATCTTATCTAAACTCTTCACCCAAGAATCAAGTCATGATGGATTATTTTCTGAGTGGAAGGATTAAAAAATAATCAATAGGCACTGTTTTTATTTTTCTTATTGCTTGCTAAATAGCTTGAGCTGTTTCTTGAGAGAAAAAATATTTTTTCGTTTCCTTCGTGCGCATGTTGTCCCTTAAGGGAAAAGCAGAATACAATCAACCTGCAAAAATTCGAAGAAATTGTGTGGGTTTGGTTAATTCACTGTCCAACAAGAATTGCTTTGTCAAACTTGTCACTGTGGAAGCAGGACATGATCTGGGAAACATTGATAACACATGACAAAGAGCTTTTAGTGGTTTGATGTGTCATGCAAATGTAAGCAACTGCTGCTGCATAAAGCAGAAATGTATGGCAGGGAGCTGGAAAACGTCTCCCCCAAAACAACAGAATAAGCAAAAGGGCTGTGTTTAGCCTTCCTGTCCTTTTAAGCTGTCTGAGAATGTTGTGCAAAACACAGCACCAGGCATTTCTCAACTGAAATATTAAGTGTACAACGTGCCAAGTAAACATTGAACAAATGCCAGGAGCTTCCAACAGCAGCTTCAGGTTTACACCTAGTAAGATTGAAGTCAACAAGGATCTCATTAAGCTGCTCAGGGAAATGTTGAGGCAGGTATGATGCACAGTAATTTGTGAGCACGGATCTTACAAAGCAAAGGATGTATCTACTTATTCCAGATGACACCGAGGCAGCTGGGTAGTGCTTACCAAACCGAATCAATTTACTTCAGAAGACTTGGAGTGAAAGGCATTTCTTCTGTTGGCATTTTTAGAAATGTAGCTGCAAAGTACTAGACTGGCTATTTTTTTACTATCAGACACTTCCATTTGTGCTCAAGAGATAGATTAGTTTGGGGTTTTTTTTGCTTTTGGGGGAAAAAATTTCTTCAGTGTGTAGGAAGTTGGTGAAAAAAATAACTAAACCCTTTAAAATTGAATAAACATGCAGATGTTGCAGCACAAGGAAATGTTATGCAGCTGTACCTTTTGGTATGAGGAAAAGAAAAAGAATGATATATTGGTTATAAAAGCAGAATTTCACTCTTCCTAGGAATGACCCGAAAAATGGAGAATTTCTGTAGCAGGCTTTATCAGTATGTAATGAAAACGTAAAATTTTCCTGAAGTTCTTCAAGACTTGCAGTTTTGATGTAGGAGCTCCCCTTGGCAGCTAACAGAAAGTAAATAGGAGAGTGCCTAATGGTCTGTGTGCAACAGGTAGGATCCTTTTGTTCAAAATTTGGAAACCAATACACAAACTGCTTTCTTGATGTAACTGCACCACTGTGAAATTATCAGCTGACAAACACACCAGTCAGTTGTATGTTAATAGCCATTAATATGTGCTCCCAAAGGAAGTGTTATCAGTGGCTTCAGCATATTTTTCAGGTATAAAAGAGAAGATGGATTGAAACAAGCTTTAAATACCAGCCAGTGTGTGCATTTCATATCTCTTTTAATACTAAACTCTTTTGCTAGGAGACAAATATGTGGATCATCTCTCCATATCTCTCCAAGCACCCATCCTGTCTCCCACTGAAATACACATTAAGTTCATCTATTGTGAAATAAATCCTCAGAAATCTCCCTAAAATAGACTTAGAGGTGTAATGGATTGAATTAAAATTGAGTGGCGTACCTTTAAAATATACTTGGTAAAAATAGTTAATCCTGATGAAAGGTATAAATACCTTGCCTGAAGGAGAGATAACTTTGAACTATAAATAATGTAATACATTTTAATCAGTTTTACTGCAACAATTTTCATTTATGAAATAAGCTGTCTTGGAAGCTCTTTTCAAGTAAGTTGAAAGAAAGCTATCATTTGCTTGAATAGTGTTTTAGTTGTGAAATCTCCTTAGTTTGCAGCCTGGGGAAGCTTGTAATGGTTAGTCTTTTCTTCTCTGTGGAGCAGCAATTGAAAAAAGACTTCCTGAGAACTTGTCTACAGTGGTACCGAAAGTACAAGTTTAGAAGTAAGCTTCTTGTCACAAGAGTGCCAAGGCACCATACTTACCCAAAAAATCCTGGAAGATTTAGTAGAGAACAATTAAATTTTGAGCAGGGAGTCACACCATTACATAGCATTGGGCCTGCTTGTTCCTGCTTACAACAGTGAGGTGGTAGTTAACCAAATTTATAATCACTGCAGCAATTGTCATAGATTTTCCAGACTTTTCAGTGTGTCTTGTAGTTCCATCTCACTCTCAGTTGTGGATCCTATTCCAAGGTCATCACACAGCATTCCAGCACTCTCTGTAATGCTTCCTGTTCCCCAGCTTGGGGCTCTGGCCAGTAAGTAACCCCAGGTGGGATGGCTGGTGTAACAGAGCAGCCTTTGTTGCTGCTTGCTGTGCTTTGTAACATTGAAACTGGCCTGTTCTTATGAGAAAGTTGGCAGGGGATTGCTTCTCTGGAAAAGGAGGAAAGCCTCTTTGAAATCAAAAGCCTTTGAGAGTTATTTTCAGGAGCTTGTCATGTTTTCTCTTCTCTGCCTTCTGTGAAGTCAAATTAGCCTTGTCTTTGTCATCTAAAGTAGTTTGCTGAAGGTATTAAAAACCCAGGTAGAGAGGCAGATGAAGTAATAGGGCACCAGGTACATTTTGACCCAACTCCACTGCTCTCTATATCCAAGACACTTAATTCAAAACTCAGCCACAGGTGTATTAGTAAAGGAGTTTCATCTGTAACTGATAATAGTGAAATCCTTGAATGGCCAACAGAAGTATGAAACTTTTCCCTTTGTCAATGCAGACTTCATGCAGCTACACTATTTCTATTTCGTCCTTCCCACCAAACTTCATAATATTGCTGAATTGGTGGCAGAAGAAAAGCTACAGTCCTATCCTTAAAAAAAACCTTCAGTATCCATGGATAGGCTCAAACTTCCTGCTCTGTTTAATATTAAGCAGATTTCTAATTATGAAATGCCCTTGGCATACATGATGTGGCCTGGCTTTCTTGGTCGTGATTGTCTTCAGTAATGTCTGTAAACAGTTTTGGGCCCTGAAGTAAGTAAATATTGTTAGCTTGGGATGTCTTTCACCTCTGCAGTCTCTCAGAACAGACCTGCTCTTCATGGAAAATTCTAAACTGTTCATGTGTCAAGCACAAAAGATGGGGTTGATTTTTGTTTTAGTTGTAACTCCTCCTAGCCTAGCAGCATATTTTCAGCTAGTACTAATTTATTTATTTTTTTTTTGCATAGAGTGCACAGCTGCCAAAGTTAGTTCTCATTTG
Source organism: Cyanistes caeruleus (assembly GCF_971803275.1). NCBI lineage: Eukaryota > Metazoa > Chordata > Aves > Passeriformes > Paridae > Cyanistes > Cyanistes caeruleus. Next base: position 79,849,322 of record NC_141705.1, read on the forward strand.
ATGTACTGTACAAATAAATGTTTAAAGAGCTAAGGTGTAATATTTAAGGCTTTTTTATCTGCCTAATATTTCTAACAGTGTCAATGTACTGCCCCTTGTCAGCCTGCAGTGTGCTCGGAAACGGCCTGCTAAGCAAATAGGAAACTATCTCTGAAGCAGAGGACCTGGGAATAAGGTTTGACATTCTATCTGTCACCTGGTATTAATTGTCTTGTGGTAAATGGTGTTTCTAGTAGTATTAAACACATTAGGTGAACTAATTGTCAAGAAACAAGACAATTATGAGAATTTGCCTTCTTCATTGCCTTTGGGAAAGTATCTTGTTGACAGGATTTATCTGTTTAAGGTCAGTGTCGAAGTGTGAATTCAGCATTGCTCTCCTTTGGCATTCTGAGCTGTACTTACACTGCCACTGAATTACCATCTCCATCTTTCTAGTGCCAGGTAATGGTTTAGATATTATCTCGAAATGACATTTTCAAGAGGTCTCACAGCTAAGAAAATGGCACTAATGTCCTGGGAAGACTTCTCAAGCCTCTGACTGGCAGTGTTTTACTACCTTATTTCAGCCTAACTCATTACCATCATCACTTGGAGAATCTTAGACAGTATGGTCCATGGGATCTCTGCATGCTGAGGGTGAAGGGGTAGGAGCATGTTAGCTGGTGGTGCTTCAGTCAGTGTTTTACCAGAGTTCCAAACTGCCATTTCTTTCAAGCCGTGCATTCTAGAAAATACTAAATCACATGTGTCACTTTTTTTTTTTTTTTTAATGCACTGAGCTAGTTATACCTAGTGCCTTGGGAGAGAAGCTCTGTAATGGTTATGCTGTAAGAGAAAATGAATCCCCTATTGTTAGTCTTTCTTTTTTAATAGTTCAGTGAGACACTGCACCTCATTTAGCCAAGAAAAGCAGCAATGGATGTGGCAGAGCAAGAAAAAGTCAGCACTTCCCTGATCTCATGTACATTCATTATAAAATCAATACAAATGTAAGTGCTGTGGAACAAGGATGAAGCAATCTGAGGAGTGTAGTTCTTCTACATTTGTATTTTAATGACAACCTTTTTGCAGTAGCTTTAATATAGGTCCATCCCAAAATAGACCCCTAGAATAGCCATTGTTACAGAAATCATTTCACCCAGAGGAAGGAGAGGGTTTAAAATACCTACAATGCAGAGTTCATAACAGAGCAAATGCTGACTCTACTATAAAATGCCAGGTAACTTTGGTAACTATAATAAGCAGAATTTATTTAGGGACAATGAAAGGCAAATATTAACCTTGACAAATGGGGTGTCAGAAAGACAGGATTTAACACAGAATTGAAATGATAAAATGCTGATTTTCTTTTCTGCTATTCCAGTCCTGAAGGGAGAAGGGATCCATTACTAAGTTTTGAGCTTTTGTCAGCTCAGTAGCCTTCTAACTAAACAGAACTGTAGTGCTTAGGTAGGTTTTGTACTAATTGAGTTGGTTCCTTTCACTTAGAAATTTCTAGCCTGTATTCTACTTGGATGTTCTTGGATGTTCTTTCTCATTTTGTATTATCAGGGGTTCTGGGAGATTTCTCATTTGTTACTTGATTTATGGTAGCGTAATGAGCAGTCTAATTGACACTGAATAAACTGAGTGATGGTGAAATAGCTCTACTGACTTTATGAAGGCAAAAAAATGACATAAAACATTAATATTTTCTCCTGTTATTTGCCTTATCTCTTGAAACATCATAAACCACACATTCTTAGCTTTATCTGCTAGCAAAAGCGTTACGCTCTCTGTTATACTGGAAATCCAGGACAGTAAAATCCTATGTCAGACAACTTCTTAGAGAAAAGGCCTTTGTTTGTAACAAAATGCCATCGAATATTTACATTCGTTTGCAGTCAGTTCAGGTGCCTGTAGAATGTTGGAGTCCATTTATTCAGAAAGAAAGGGCTTTTCACAGCTGATGCCAAGGACTTTGGGATAATTAATTGTAATGGATACTGTAAAGCTGAAAGCACTTTATTTGTGCTGTCGTGTGCATTTGGGATAGTATTAAAATAGTTTTTCTTTTTATGCATGATATAGGGAATAAGAGGATGTCTGGCTTGCATGTCAATGAGATGGGCTGCTGAGGTTTCCCACCGTCAAGGCACCTGTATTTAATTATGCATACACACTACAAAAGTGCTTAATCCAAACACTTAATGGCATAATTGTTTAAATGAGGCAGGGAGATTGACTGCAGCCAGTACCAAAAATAGGTTCTTATGTTGGCATTTAAACTAGAATTTTCTAAACTGAAATTTTCAGCTGCAAGACTGGGACACAACCCTTCTTTAAAGGGTTGTATTTTTAAGGTAGCAGCTGCTAGAGTTGGTGGAGAATGTGCCAAAATGTCAACACTGACCTGGTTAATTCTTCTGCTCTTTTGGTACTTTGGATACTGGGCAGATTCCTTTTCTTCCCTCCTGTGTCATTATCATGGCATGCGTTTCTTAAGCTACTTTTCAGCCAGAAACGCCAGAGAGCAACTGATCTGTCATTCCATCTTATTTACAGGCAAGCAAGATTGATATTGATTTTGACCTTCTGTAAAGTTTTTGTGGTTCTGATGCAGCAAGAGCCTTTTCAAAAATGTGCTGCAATAAAAGAATTCACTTTTAAAACAGTGCATTAGAAGATGGCACAAATCGATGAACATCCCGTGGAAGCAGAAGTTCTCTCAGTGAATTTTGTTCGCAAATGCTGGGCTGGAGATAAACTAAGTGGTCTTTGATACAGGTAATGGCAGCCAAATTTGTACTCTGTGTTAGGTGTAAATATTTGAGGGAACTAAATTCTTCTGAAATAGGTAAAATACAAGTAAAGCAGGATAAAATTATAAATGCAAATTCAATCTGTCATAACTGTAACCGTTAAGAAATTCACTGATTTCTCTGTGTTCTTCTGTGTTCTGTGTAAAAAATATTTCTTTTTTCTTTACTTTAATAAAATCTTCCTCTAGAGCTGTCAAGTCTTCTG